>NC_142439.1:110465000-120465000 GCF_059453495.1 Arachis ipaensis | reverse complement strand
TATTTTTGTAGACAGTCTGGGCACTTGGCCAGTAATTGTCCAGAAAAGAAGAAATATGAGTCTGGTAGGGTGCAACAGCCGGGGAGAGTTTATACCACTTCTGCAGTAGGTGCTGAAGGATCAGAGACACTGATTAAAGGTAATTGTGAAATAGCCGATAAAGTTTTAAATGCCTTATTTGTTTCAAGAGCAACACATTTATTTATTGCATTTGAAAAGACTAACGAGTTAGGATTGAGAATGGTGGTTTTAGATTATGATTTGAAGGTGCATAATGCTACTCATGAAGCTATGGTGACTAGGTTAGGATGTCCACAAGTTCCGTTCCGAGTACAACAACATGAATTTGTGCATGATTTAATTTGTTTGCCAATGAGTGGTCTTGATCTCATCTGGGGACTAGATTGGTTGTCCAAGAATCATGTCTTGCTTGATTGTACTGAGAAAACGGTACATTTTATGCCAGAAGGGTCAGAAGTGTCGGTTGTAGTAAATAGTTACTATTTGAATTATATGATAATAAATTGTTCTGGGACTGAATGCCAGGGTATCATGCTATTAACTGCGGGTGTTTCAGGTGATGCTCAAAACATAGAACAGATTCCAGTTGTTAATGAGTTTCCTGAGGTGTTCCCGGATGATATTGAGGAATTCCCACCTAACAGAGAGGTTGAATTCGCAATTGAGTTGGAGCCTGGAACCGGTCCGATTTCAAGTACTCCTTACAGAATGTTACCTCTAGAAATGGTCGAATTAAAGACTCAGTCGTAGGATCTGTTGGAAAAATGCTTTATCCACCCAAGTGTTTCTCCGTGGGGAGCGCCAGTGTTACTGGCAAAGAAGAAGGACGGAGGTATGCGCTTGTGTGTCGATTATCAGCAACTGAATAAGGTTACTGTGAAGAATAAATATCCATTACCTAGAATTAACGACCTAATGGATCAGTTACAGGGTGCTGGTGTGTTCTCTAAGATTGATTTTCGATCCAGGTATCATCAAATAACAGTTAAAGGTGAAGATATTCCGAAAACTGCTTTTAGAACGCGTTATGGTCATTATGAGTATACGGTGATGTCTTTCGGGTTAACCAATGCTCCGACAGTATTCATGGATTATATGAATAGGATTTTCCGGCCGTACATGGACAAGTTTGTTATTATCTTTATTGATGATATCCTTGTTTACTCTAAGACTAAAGAAGAGCATGCTGATCACTTGCAAACTGTGCTGCAAATTTTGAAAGACAAGAAGTTATATGCTAAGTTATCTAAATGTGAGTTCTGGAAGAGTGAGGTGAAGTTTCTTGGTCACGTAGTGAGCAAGCAAAGAATAGCTGTGGATCCTGCTAAGGTAGAAGCAATGATGAATTGGGAGCGACCAACTTCTATGACTGAGATCAGGAGTTTCCTAGGTTTGGCAAGTTATTATCGGAGGTTTATTAAGGGATTTTCACAAATCGCCTTACCTTTAACCGAGCTGACTAGGAAGGATGTGCTTTTGTTTGGACTTTTGAGTGTGAAAAGAGTTTTCTAGCATTGAAGTAGAGGTTGACCACTACACCCGTATTGGTATTACCTAAACCAAATGAACCGTTTGAAGTGTACTGTGATGCATCATTAAAGGGTTTGGGGTGTGTTCTGATGCAGCACCAAAATGTCGTAGCATACGTGATGAGCGGATATTTTATACGCTTTTTGACATCATTTTCATATAGTTTTTAGTAGTTTTTATTTAGTTTTTATTGAGTTTTTATAGGTTTTACTGTTAAATTCATATTTTTGGATTCTACTATGAGTTTTTGTGTTTTTGGACAATTTCAGCTATTTTCTGGTTGAAATTGAGGAGCTGGAGTAGAAGTCTGATTTAAAGACAGAGAAAGCACTGCAGATGTTGTCCAAATCTGACCGGCCTACATTTAGAAAAGCTTTTCTGGAGTTACAGAAGTCCAAATGGAGCGCTCTCAACGGCTATGGAAAGCTGACTTCCAGAACTTTCCAGCAATATATAATAGTTTATACTTTGCTTCGGATTAGAAGGCCCAAAACTGGCATCCAACGCCAGCTTCCTACCTCCTTCCAGGCGTCCAGTGCCCAAAGAGCAGAGACCAATGTACAAACACCCAAAGAGGACCCCCTAGCTGGTATTCCAGGCCTCAGAGACCTCATAGCATGTGAATCTTATCAAAACTCAGCCCAAACACTCACCAAGTGGGCCCCAGAAGTGAATTTTAGCACTAAATAGACTGTTTTACCCTTACTAGTCATCAATTTAGTATTTAAGGGATTTTATTTATGTAATTCAGAGATCTTCGATTCCATTCAGTCCTATTTTCATTTTTACTTTGTATTTTAGTTTAGTATGAGTTTCTAAACCTCCTAGGTTGAGGGGAGGAGCCCTGCTGAGTCCTGTGAATTAATAAAAGTATTACTGTTTCTTTTTCAATTTGTGTTTGATCTATCTCTAAGATGTATATCCAATCTTCATCGTGGTGAATAGGATTATCTAATAAATTAGCTCTGTTTATCACATTAAGACGAACGTGCCTGACAAATACTCGCGTCTACTTGGGTTCGTGTGAATACTTGGCCAGAAAGCACGGACCAACAGCTATGTTTATACATCTCTCAGACGGTTAATCCATGACTTCGTTGGGGACTTCTCAAGACACCAGTTTAGCCGATTTCCAGGGAAATTAGGGTCTCCGTGGTATAGGCTAGAATCCAAAGAAGCAGCATTCTCTGATCCAAAAGATTCAACCTTATCTGTGGCATTTTGAGTAGGATCGCCAAGAGAATAACCATGGGCAATGGCTTTGATCACTTATAGCCTGCCATAGAAGAAGATCATTCACAAGCAAAGAAGACAGTAATACTAGAGTTCATTCAGAAAGACAAAGCAACTTTGACTCTCAACCCTCTTCCTATTATTGCTTTCAATTCTACTACAAATTCCATATATGACATATACTCATTCAAGGTTTACATAAACTCTATGATTCCGTCTGACTAAGACCTGCAAGCCAACCATTGCTTGCTTCAAGCCACAATCCTTGTGGGATCGATCCTAACTCAACTAGATATTGTAAACCCCAGTTAAATTAGTTAATAAATTAGTTTTTAATAAAGAAAACTAGAAATGTCAATATTATATCAAATTCAGATAGAGCTCGTCGAAACGAGAATTTTGACACCAATATCGAAAAAAAAGTCCAAGATTGGACCGAATGGGCCGAACCGGTTGAGCCAGGCCCAAACCGGGCCGTGGGCCAAACCGGGCCAGCCTTTTAAAAGGAACCCACGTCCTCTTATTCTTCATTTTTAGCAAAACACTGAAGGCTGCGTATAGGGAGAAGAGAAACGCTGAAACCCTTGCGGCAAATTTCAATTCGTCGTAGCTCCTCCGTCGGAGCTCCGATTGCCGCACCGTTTGCGGCCACGCGTCCACCGCGTCGAGCTCTACGTTTTTACCGGAATAATTTCTTTGGTAAGCCATTAATCACTTCCTGCCATTCTTTTCCCCCAATTTTCAAATAATTAGAAGAGATGTTGAATTCCTTTGATTTTTGATGTTTTATGATCCAATTAACACTAGGAAAATATTTACTCTTGCTTATGTGAAGCTTGGATAAGGTGAGAATGCGATAATTCTATTTTATTTTCATTGAATTTGAGCTTTGAGTATTAAATTGGATATATATGTGTTATGAATGTGTATTAGGTTGTGAATAAATAATTAGAGCTTGAAATTGTGAATACTAGAACTTGGAGAAAGCTGATTAGTGAATTTTGAGGGGCTGCCATGATTTTGAATAAATAGCTTTGGTCGTTACGTGGAAATTAGCCAAGGTTTAGGTTTCTTGCATTTAATATATAATGTTCTTTAAAAACTTAGACTAGATGACCACAGGATAAGTTGGAATGTAGGTGTATATTTAATGTTTAGTAATTGGTTGATGAATAAGCTTGGTTTGGTTTTGTGATTTATTTGTAAGATGAAATTGGTTGCTAGATGGATCTTTGAAAGGATATGTGATTGAATTGTTGATTATATGGCTATATTTTGATTTGGTTGAAAGGTAATTGATGAAAAGATATGGAGCTTGTTGAGGATTATTGTTGGCAATTTGAGTTGGTGGTAATAGGTTTGAAAATGATTGGAATGGAAATTTTGAGTGAAAAATGAGGTTTTGAAGAATTTACAAAAGTTGGTTTGGCCGAACTTCGATGAGGTATAACTTGGCCTTCGGACCTTCAATTTGTTTCTAACTTGTTTTAAAATGAAAATTTGGTTCATGATCTTTATGCCACTCGAAGAACGGTTGAAAAAAGTTGCAAATCGAATAAGTTATGTTGGGTGGAAGATTAAGTTTATAAACTGTCCCTTAACAAGATTTTGCAGCTTTGTTTCCTCAACTCTGCTACTACATCTGCTTCTGATTTTTTTCAAAGAACGTACGCCCACGCGTACGCGTGGAGTGGATTTTTGGCGATGCATAAGCGACGAGTCCATGCGTGCGCATAAGTTGTAACAAGCATGTCCACGCGTACGTGTGACCCATGCGTACTCGTGACATGAAGATTTCACCTACGTGAACGCATGACGAGGGACGCGCACGCGAGCTGCGTTTTTACAATTCCACGCGTACGCGTGGTACCTTTTCCAGCAAACATGATTTTAAGGTTTTTAAAACCTATTTCAAATTACAAAAGCTCTATTTTCATTCCATTGGTCATAAATAATAGTGTTAAACTTGATAATCAGATAAAGCTAGGAAATAGGGATAACTTGAAGGTGAAGTAAAGTTGAAAAGAGATGAATTGATTATGAGATGTTATGGATAAGTCATATATGATACTTGACTGGATGTTCTGATGAAAGATTATATTTGAAATTTGGCTTGAATGATTTAATGATCTGAGATATGAGATTCCCTGGATAAAGTGCCGTGACTTGCCACCACGTGTACCAGGTTGAAAACTCGATACTCTGTTGACCCTACGATGTAAGTGTGACCGAGCACTATATAAATTCCTAGGAATGTTACCCCCATTGAGAAACATCGATTATTTGAAAAAAAGCTATGCATAGACTCTTGGGGATGCATGTCGAGGGACAGTCTAAGTTCAATTCAGACTTGTCGGGTTGGCTGGATAACCGACAGATGAGCCTCATCAGCCATAGGACAGGCATGCATCATATGCATATTACTTGAATTACTTGCTTGTGCTTTAACTGGGTGTGCCTAAATGTACTTGCCATGTTAAATGTATATTTATTACCTGCAGTATTTGTAACCTTCTTGTGCTTGCCTTTATCTGTTTATTTGTTTGTGAAATGCATAATGGAGTTGGAGGTGTGGAGGAATGACAGTATGAAATTTAGATTTAAGGTTAAGTTAATTTAGGTTTAGATACTCTTAGAAAACCACCTTTTATGGCTTTTGTTTAATACTTTGAGCTCTAAAATCTGAGTGTCGGCGTTCTAGGATTGCCTCTGGCATTCCCAGGACCTTATATATTATGTGTGTGGCACCTTTACCATACTGAGAACCTCCGGTTCTCATTCCATACTATGTTATTGTTTTTCAGATGCAGGTCGAGAGGTGTCTCGTTAGGCGTCTGGGTTCCTGAAGCGAAGTGGTTACTGGGTTATTTTGTTGTATGGTGATTTATATATATGTACTTAGCTTTCTCTCCGCACAACTTGTTATTTTGATCCTCCTGGAGGTTTATGGAGAGGCAGGATTTTATTTAAGTACATTTGGGTTTTGGATATGTATATATATATATATATGTGTGTAAAAACCTTTAGCCAGCCTTGACTTCGCGGGCTGAGTTAGGAGCTAGTTATTTTGTATCCTTGGCTCTCTATTCCAACTTTTATTATCTTATGTTTGATAGTTATAGTTTTCTTCACACGCAAGTTATTCCGTTTCTGGAGCGTTGCGCTTTTTATTTCGCGATTTTTACTCCCTCCATTCTTCAAGGCTCCTAGCATATTATAATCTTTTTGCTATTTTATGTACACATTTTATTTTAGAGGTCGTAATACCTCACCACCTCTGTTTTACATCCTAGGTGTAAAGCTCTGTGTGGTAGGGTGTTACATTATGGTATCAGAGCAGTTCGTTCCTATAGAGCCTGAAAAACGGACTGATTGTGCTTCTGTGCATTCTCTGTATATGTGTTTATGTGCTATTAGGATATCTGACTGATATATATGGCATAAATGTTTGTGAGCATGCATTTGGAACTTAAAGCATTAGACTTGCGATATTGAGACTAATCAACTTAATATCACTTGTTTGGTGTGTATAAGGACCAGATGTCGACTCGCGGAGGCGGTCGCAGGCAAGGTAGAGGTAGGATAGGTACCGTTACTCTTGGTCTGGCAGGGAATAATTCAGTAGACTTTATGGCTGCCTTGGGAAATATGACTGCAGCTATGCAGGCGGCAGCCGAGGCACTGGGTAATCAGATAAGCCAGAGTAAACACGGGAACAATAATGATGAGGACGGCCCTGTGACACTTGTAACATTTTTGAAAGTTCATCCTATGACTTTCAAGGGAACCTCAAATCCCACTAATGCAAATAATTGGATTCAGGCTATGGAACGAGCATTGCAGGCTCAACAGGTTCCTGAAGAGTAATGGGTTGAGTTTGGAACTCATCAACTGCAAGGTGAGGCTCAGTATTGGTGGCAGGGAACACGATGTATCCTCCAGCCAGATGGTGCTGTGATAACCGGGAGGTTGGTTATTTAAGAATCATGTTTTACTTGATTGTTCTAAGAAATCAGTACAGTTTATGTCGGAAGGGTCAGAAGCGCCAGTTGTGGTGAATAGTTATTATTTGAACTCTATGATAGTAAACTGTTCTGGAACTGAATGTCAGGGTATTATGTTATTAACTGCGGGAGTATCAGGTGATGATCAGAGTTTAGAGCAGATTTCGGTTGTATGTGAATTTCCATATGTATTTTCGGATGATATTAATGAATTTTCACTTAACCGGGAGGTTGAATTTGCAATTGAGTTGGTGCCTAGAGCCGGTCCGATTTCGATTACTCCTTACAAGATGTCCCCTTTGGAGATGGCTGAACTGAAGGCTCAGTTGGAAGATCTGTTGGGTAAGTACTTTATTTGACCAAGTGTTTCTACGTGGGGACCGCCATTGTTACTGGTAAAGAAGAAGGACGGAAGTATGCGCTTGTGTATCGATTATCGGCAATTGAATAAGATTACTGTGAAGAATAAATATCTGCTGCCTAGAATGGACGACCTAATGGATCAGTTACAGGGTGCCGGTATGTTTTCTAAGATTGATTTACGATCCGGGTATCATCAGATAAGGGTTAGAAATGAAGATATTCTGAAAACTACTTTTCAGGACGCATTATGGTCATTACAAGTATATGGTGATGTCTTTTAGGTTAACTAATTCTCCAGCAGTATTCATGGATTATATGAATAAAATTTTATGGCCGTATCTGGACAAGTTTGTTATTGTCTCATTGATGATATTCTTGTTTACTCTAAGACTGAAGAGGAGCATGTTGATCACTTGCGAACTGTACTGCAAATTCTAAGAGATAGGAAGTTATATGCTAAGTTATCTAAATGCGAGTTTTGGAAGGGTGAGGTGAAGTTTTTCGGTCACGTGGTGAGTAAGCGGGGGAATAACCATGGATCCTGCTAAGGTGGAAGTAGTAATGAATTGGGAGCGACCAACTTCAGTGACAGAGATCAGGAGTTTCCTAGGATTAACTGGGTATTATCACAGTTTCATTAAGGGATTTTCACAGCTCATCTTACCTTTAACTAAGTTGGCTAGGAAGGAAACACCTTTTGTCTAGACTCCGGAGTGTGAAGAGACTTTCCAAGCATTGAAGCACAGGTTGACTACTGCACCTGTATTGGTATTACCTGAACCAAGTGAACCGTTTGAAGTGTACTGTGATGCATCATTAAAGGGTTTAGGATGCGTTCTGATACAGCACCAGAATGTTGTAGCATACGTCTCACGGCAGTTAAGGTCGCATGAAATGAACTATCCAACACATGATTTGGAACTTGCTGCTGTTGTGTTTGCTTTAAAGATCTGGAGGCACTACCTCTATGGCGTTAAGTTTCATGTTTTCTCAGACCATAAGAGTTTGAAGTATCTTTTTGAGCAGAAAAAATGTTGAATATGCATCAGAGGAGGTGGATGGAGCTTCTGGAAGATTATGATTTTGAATTGAATTATCATCTAGGAAAAGCGAACGTTGTGGCGGATGCCTTGAGTCGGAAATATTTATATGCAGCTTGGATGATGCTACAAGAAGAAGAATTACTAAGGGCATTTCAAGGTTTGAATTTGGGAATTAGAGAAGAATCTGGAATTTTGTGTTTGAGTCAGTTGCATATTTTAACTGAATTTAAATCAGAACTTCTGAAGGCTCATCGAGACAGTAAAGCGTTACGTAAGGTATTACTAGCAGTTGAACAAGGGAAACAGTGGAGAGTGCCAGAAGGACAGGATGGTTTGTGGAGGTTCAAGAACCGGATTGTTATGCCAGATATTGGAGACCTGCGACAGAGAATCTTGAAGGAAGCTCATAAGAGCGGGTTTTCAATCTATCCAGGGAGCACTAAAATGTATCAAGATCTGAAAGCGATGTTTTGGTGGCCAGGTATGAAGAATGATGTGGCATTGCATGTATCTAAATGTTTAACGTGTCAGAAAGTTAAGATTGAGTATCAGAGACCATCAGGGACCCTTCAGCCTTTGAAGATTCCACAATGGAAATGGGAGAGTATCGTAATGGATTTTGTGATAGGTTTGCCTAGAATCCGGTCTGGTTGTGATGCTATTTGGGTGGTTGTGGATCAACTGATGAAATCAGCTCACTTTCTTCCTATCCGAATAAGTTGCACAATGGAGGAATTGACTCGAATGTATATCAAAGAGATTGTCAGGTTACATGGCGTACCTTCTACCATTATATCTGACAGAGATCCCCATTTTACATCAAGGTTCTGAGGAGCTTTTCAGCGTGCATTTGGGACTCAATTAAGCTTGAGTACTGCGTATCACCCCCAGACAGATGGTCAGTCAGAGAGAACTATTCAGACCTTAGAGGATATGCTAAAGGCTTGTGTATTGGACCAACCGGTAAGCTGGGATCGGTATAAGCCATTAATAGAGTTTGCTTATAATAATAGCTATCATGCGAGTATTGAAATGGCTCCATGTGAGGCTCTGTATGGCAAAAAATGTCAGTCTCCACTATGTTGGCATGAAATTGGAGAAAGAAGTTTGTTAGGGCCTGAGATGATAGATGAAACCACTGAACAAATAAAGAAGATTTGTAACCGAATGCTTATAGCCCAAAGCCGCCAAAAGAGCTATGCTTATTAGAGGTGAAAGCCTTTGGAGTTCGAAGAAGGAGAACACGTCTTTCTGAAAGTTACACCAACTACTGGAGTGGGAAGAGCTATTAAGACTAAGAAACTGAATCCCCGTTATATTGGACCGTTTGAGATCCTAAAGAAAATTGGGCCAGTGGCTTATAGAATTGCCTTACCACCGTATCTCTCGAATTTACACGACGTGTTTCATGTATCACAACTTCGGAGATATACTCCTGACATAAGTCATGTTCTGGAACCGAAACCGATTCAAGTGAGGGAAGATTTAACACTTTCAGTAATTCTAGTAAAGATTGATGACACCAGCGTTAAATGATTATGCAGGAAAGGAATATTATTGGTAAGAGTAGCTTGGAGTCGAGCTAATATTGAGAAATACATTTGGGAACTTGAATCAGATATATGGAAGGACTACCCACATCTCTTTTCAGGTAACTACATCTGAATTTTGAGGGCAAAATTCTTTGTTAGGTAGGTAGGATGTAACCCCCGATTAAATTAGTTAATAAATTAGTTTTTAATAAAGAAGACTAGAAATGCGAATATTATATCAAATTATGATAGAGCTCGTTGAAACGAGAATTTTGACACCAATTTCGAAAAAATGGTCCAAGATTGGACCGAACGGGCCGAACCGGTTGAGCCGAGTCCAAACCGGGCCGTGGGCCCAACCGGGCCAGCCTTTTAAAAGGAACCCACGTCCTCTTCTTCTTTATTTTCAGCAAAATGCTGAAGGCAGCATACAGGGAGAAGAGAAACGCCGAAACCCTTGCGGCAAATTTCAATTCGCCGTAGCTCCTCCATCTGAGCTCCGATCGCCGCACCGTTTATGGCCACGCGTCCATTAATCACTTCCAGCCATTGTTTTCCCCCAATTTTCAAATAATTGAAAGAGATGTTGAATTCCTTTGATTTTTTATGTTTTAGGATCCAATTAACTTGAGGAAAATGTTTACTCTTGCTTATGTGAAGCTTGGGTAAGGTGAGGATATGATAATTCTATTTTATTTTCATTGAATTTGAGCTTTGAGTATTAAATTGGATAAATATGTGTTATGAATGTGTATTAGGTTGTGAATAAATAATTGGAGCTTGAAATTGTGAATACTAGAACTTGGAGGAAGCTGATTAGTTGAATTTTGAGGGGCTGCCATGATTTTGAATAAATAGCTTTGGTCGTTATGTGGAAATCGACCAAGGTATGATTTAGGTTTCTTGCATTTAATATATAATGTTCTGTGAAAACTTAGGCTAGATGACCACAGGATAAGTTGGAATGCAGGTGTATATTTAATGTTTAGTAATTGGTTGATGAATAAGCTTGGTTTGGTTTTGTGATTTGTTTGTAAGATGATATTGGTTGCTAGATGGATCTTTGAAAGGATATGTGATTGAATTGTTGATTATATGGCTATATTTTGATTTGGTTGAAAGGTAATTGATGAAAAGATATGGAGCTTGTTGAGGATTATTGTTGGCAATTTGAGTTGGTGGTAATAGGTTTGAAAATGATTGGAATGGAAATTTTGAGTGAAAAATGAGGTTTTGAAGAATTTACAAAAGTTGGTTTTGGCTGAACTTCGATGAGGTATAACTTCGCCTTCGGACCTTCAATTTGTTTCTAACTTGTTTTAAAATGAAAATTTGGTCCATGATGTTTATGCCACTCGAAGAACAGTTGAAAAATGTTGCAAATCGAATAAGTTATGTTGGGTGGAAGATTAAGTTTATAAACTGTCCCTTAACAGGATTTTGTAACTTTGTTTCCTCAACTTTGCTACTGCATCTGCTTCTGGTTTTTTCAAAGAACGTACGCCCACGCGTACGCGTGGAGTGGATTTTCAGCGATGCGTAAGCGACGAGTCCATGCGTGCGTGTAAGGGGTAAATAAGCATGTCCACACGTACGCGTGACCCACGCGTACGCATGACATGAAGATTTCACCTACGCGTACGCATGATGAGGGACGCAAACGCGAGCTGTGTTTTTACAATTCCACGTGTACGCGTGGTACCTTTTCCAGAAAACATGATTTTAAGGTTTTTAAAACCTATTTCAAATTACAAAACCTGTATTTTCATTCCATTGGTCATAAATAATAGTGTTAAACTTCATAATCAGATAAAGCTAGGAAATGGGGATAACTTGAAGGTGAAGTAAAGTTGAAAAGAGATGAATTTTTTATAAGATGTTATGGATAAGTCATATATGATACTTGACTAGATGTTCTTATGAAAGATTATGTATGAAATTTGGCTTGAATGATTTAATGATCTGAGATATGAGATTTCCTGGATAAAGTGTCGTGACTTGCCACCACGTGTACTAGGTTGAAAACTCGATACTCTGTTGACCCTACGACGTAAGTGTGACCGTGCACTATATAAATTCCCGGAAATGTTACCCCTATTGAGCAATATCGATTATTTGAAAAAAAGCTATGCATAGACTCTTGGGGATGCACGTCGAGGGACAGTCTAAGTTCAATCCAGACTTGTCGGGTTGGCTGGATAACCGACAGATGAGCCTCATCAACCATAGGACAGGCATGCATCATATGCATATTATTTGAATTACTTGCTTGTGCATTAACTGGGTGTGCCTAAATGTACTTGCCATGTTAAATGTATATTTGTTACCTGCAGTATATGTAACCTTCTTGTGCTTGCCTTTATCTGTTTATTTGTTTGTGAAATGCATAATGGAGTTGGAGGTGTGGAGGAATGGCAGTATGGGATTTAGATTTAAGGTTAAGTTAATTTAGGTTTAGATACTCTTAGAAAACCACCTTTTATGGCTTTTGTTTAATACTTTAAGCTCTACAATTTGAGTGTCGGTGTTCTAGGATTGCCTCTGGCATTCCCAGGACCTTATATATTATGTGTGTGGCACCTTTACCATACTGAGAACCTCTGGTTCTCATTCCATACTATGTTGTTGTTTTTCAGATGCAGGTCGAGAGGCGTCTCGTTAGGCGTCTGGGTTCCTGAAGCAAAGTGGTTACTGGGTTATTTTGTTGTACAGTGATTTATATATATGTACTTAGCTTTCTCTCCACACAACTTGTTATTTTGATCCTCCTGGAGGTTTATGGAAAGGCAGGATTTTTTTTAAGTACATTTGTGTTTTGGATATATATATATATATATATATGTAAAAACCTTCGGCCAGCCTTGACTTCGTGGGCTGAGTTAAGAGCTAGTAATTTTGTATCCTTGACTCTCTATTCCTACTTTTATTATCTTATGTTTGATAGTTATAGTTTTCTTCACACGCAAGTTATTCCGTTTCCGGAGCGTTGCGCTTTTTATTTCGCGATTTTTATTCCCTCCATTCTTCAAGGCTCCTAGCATATTGTAATACTTCTGCTCCTTTATGTACATATTTTATTTTAGAGGTCGTAATACCTCACCACCTCTGTTTTACATCCTAGGTGTAAATCTCTGTGTGGTAGGGTACTACAGATATTACTTAGACAACCCAGTGCACTTGCTGGTACTACTGCTATACGAATAGTGTGGGGTTTGTGTACACGTGCACCAATACGCCTCATGGCAATTAAGGCCGCATGAGATGAACTAGCCGACTTAGAACTTTTTACCATTGTGTTTGCTCTAAAAATTCTGAGACATTATCTCTATGGCGTTAAGTTTCATGTTTTCTCAGACCATAAGAGTTCGAAGTATCTCTTTGGGCAGAAAGAGTTATGCGTCAGAGTAGGTGGATGGAACTTCTGAAAGACTATGACTTTGAGTTAAACTATCACCCTGGAAAAGTGAATGTTGTGGCAGACACTTTAAGTCGGAAGTCTCTATGTGCTGCATGGATGATGTTATGAGAGGAATAATTGTTATAGGCGTTCGAAGGTCTGAAGTTGGGGGCTAGAGAGGAATCTGGTGTTCTGTGTTTGAGTCAGTTACAAATTTCAAGTGATTTTAAATCGAAACTTCTGAAGGCTCATCAAGATGATGAAGCGTTACATAAAGTATTACTGGCAATTCAGCAAGGAAAGCGGTAGAGAGTGTCAGAGAATAAGGACGGCCTATGGAGGTTCAAGGATCGAATTATTGTTCCAGATGTCGGATATTTGCGACAAAGTATCTTAAAAGAAGCTCATAAGAGTGGGTTTTCAATCCACCCGAGAAGCACCAAATATATCAAGATCCAAAAGCGATGTTCTGGTGGCCAGGAATGAAGAATGATGTGGCGTTGCATGTATCCAAATGTTTAACATGTCAAAAAGTTAAAATCGAGCATCAAAGACCATCAGGAACCCTTCAGCCTTTAGAGATTCCACAATGGAAATGGGAAAGTATCGCAATGGATTTTGTGACGGGTTTACCTAGGACTCAGACTGGTTATGATGCTATTTGGGTGGTTGTGGACCAACTAACAAAATCAGCTCACTTTCTCCCCATCGGGATAAGTTGCACAATGGAAGAATTGGCTCGAATATACATCAAAGAGATTGCCAAATTACATGGCGTGCCTTCCACCATTATATCCGATAGAGATTCTCGTTTCACATCAAGGTTCTGAGGAGCCTTTCAGCGTGCATTTGGGACTCAGTTGAGTTTGAGTACTGCATATCACCCTTAAACAGATGGTCAAACAGAGAGAACTATTCAGACCTTGGAGAGGATATGCTAAGGGCTTGTGTTTTGGACCAGCCAGCAACCTGGGATCGGTATATTCCCCTAACGGAGTTTGCTTATAACAATAGCTACCATGCGAGCATCCAGAATGGCTTCGTATGAGGCTCTATATGGCAGGGAATGTCAATCTCCGCTATGTTGGTATGAAGCTGGAGAAAGAAGTTTGCTAGGGCCTGAGATGATAGCTGAAACTACTAAACAGATAAAGAAAGTCCAAAATCGAATGCTTATAGCCCAAATCCGTCAGAAGAGTTATGCGGATCAAAGGCAAAAGCCTTTGGAATTTGAAGAAGGAGAGCATGTGTTTCTAAAGGTTTTTCCAACCACCAAAGTGGGAAGAGCCATTAAGACGAAAAAACTGAATCCCCGTTATATTGGACCGTTTGAGATCCTAAAAAGAATTGGGCTGGTGGCTTATAGGATCACTTTACCGCCGTATCTTTTGAACTTGCACGACATATTTCATGTGTCACAGCTTCAAAAGTATACTCCTGACACAAGTCATGTTCTAGAACCATAATCAATTCAAGTGAGAGAAGATCTGACACTTCCAGTAATCCCATTGAGGATTGATGACACTAGCGTTAAAGGATTGCGCGGGAGGGAAGTATCACTGGTAAAAATAGCTTAAAGTCGAGCTGGTATTGAGGAACATACTTGGGAACTCGAATCAGATATGTGGAAAGACTGCCCACACCTCTTTTCAGGTAACTAAATTTGAATTTTGAGAGCAAAATTCTTCGTTAGGTGGGTAGGATGTAAACCCCGTTAAATTAGTAAATAATTAGTTAATAAATTAAATTTTAGAGAATAAAATTAGAAATGTGAATATTATATTAAATTAGGATAGAGCTCGTCAAAATGAGAATTTTGACAATAATTTCAAAAAATTCGGCCCAAGATTGGACCGAATAGGCCGGACCGATTGAACCGGGCCCAAACCAGGCCCGTGGGCCCAACCGGCCCAACACTTAAAGGAACCGAGGCTCTTCTTTCTCCCCACTTCAGCAAAGAGCTCGCTGAAAGCACAAATAGGGGAGAAAAGAAAACCAAATTCCCTAACCCTTACGTTACTTCAAATTACCGTATCTCCTCCATCCGAGCTCCAATTGCTGCACCGTTTGCGGCCACGCGACCACCGCATCGAGCTCTATGATTCTACTGGAACAATTTCTAAGCCACTTTATTATTCTCAGCCTCTCCTTCCACCAATTTTTGAAAATTATGTAGTGGTGTTGAATTTCTTGCTTTTTGATGTATTAGGATCGAATTAGCTTGAGAAAAATATTCACTCTTGCTTATATGAAACTTGGGTAAGGTAAGGATACCATAACTCTATCTAATTTTCGAATTTGTGCATTGGATATTGAGTTTGGGTGTATATGTGTTGTATATTTGTATTAGGTGGTGTGTATGTAATTGGAACTTGAAATTGTGGACATTGGAGGTTTTGGATTGGTGCCAAGGCTTGGTGATTTTGGATAAGTAAAGCTGTATGTGTGTCCTTGGTGTTTTGCTTTGATCAATACATGGAAATTGGCTAAGTTATGGTTTAAGTTTCACGTATTTAATATATAATCTTCTGTGAAAACTTAGGCTAGAGAACCATAGGATAGGTTGGAATGATTGTGTATGTTGGATACTTAGCATTAATAACATTGATTGATAATAAAAATTATGTATGTGTTGGTGGTATTGTTGGTAAGTTGGTGGTAATGATTGTATATGTTTATATGGCAAAATAGTGGTGATTTTGTTGATGGAAGTATGGAATTTTATTGATTAGTGGTAATGATTGTTTATGGGTAGTAGAGTGATTTGAAGATGTTGTAAATTGTGGTTGTGCTGAGTGTAGGTAAAGGAAGTGGACATTGAAATTTGTTTAAAGAACATTGAGGTTTTTGAAGTGTAATGAAAATTGGATTTTGGTTGGATTTCGGTGAGCTATAACTTGACCTCCGGACTCCCAAATGGTTTCAAACTTATTTTGATAAAAAATTGGGTTCGTGAAGTTTATGCCATTCGAAGAACGGATGAAAAATAATTTAAAATGATTAAGTTATGCACGTCGAAAGTTTTGATTTGGAATAGTAAAATTCTGTAGCTTTCTAACTTAATCAGATTTTTGGGAAAACGTACGCCCACGCGTACGCGTACGCGTGGTATGGAATTTTTGACTGACCTTCTTATATGCATACGCGAGTAGTCCTATGCGTATGCGTAATGGGCCAGCATGCATGTCCACGCGTACGCATGGTCCACGCGTACGCGTGACATGAGGTACATACCTACGCGTACGCATGATAAGGGGATGCGCACGCGAGCTGCCTTTTTATACTCCCACGCGTACGCGTGGCCCTTATTCCAGCAAATATGGTTTTCTGAGTTTTAAACCTTGTTTTAACTTCTAAACCTCTATTTTCATTCTTCTGATCATAAATGATAGTAATAAGCCTGATAATCAGATGAAGTTAGGAAATGGAGATACCTTGGAGGTGAAGTAAAGTTGAAAAGATAATGATTTGAATACGAAATGTTATAAATGATTATGTATAAAACTTGGCTTAAGCAATCAAATGATCTGAGATACGAGATTCCCTGGGTAAAGTACCGTGGCTTGCCACCACGAGTACCAGGTTGAAACTCGATACTTTGTTGACCCTACGTCGTAAGGGTGACCGGACACGTATAAATCCCTGGGAATGGTACACCCATTGAGCAATTGATATTTATATATGAGAAAAAGCTATGTATAGACTCTTGGGGATGCGCGACGAGGGACAGTCCAAGGGTTTAGCAAATCGGACTTGTTGGGTTGGCTTGATAATCGACAGATGAGACTCATCAGCCATAGGACAGGCATGCATCATCTACATATTACTTGAATTTACTTGTTTGTACATTAACTCGGTGTGCCTAAATATATTTCTATTCTAATTATATATCTGTTATCTGTAGTAATTTTACCTTTTTGTGCTTGCCTATCTGCTTATTTGTCTGTGATATGTTAGTTGTCGGAAATGGAGGTATAGAGGAAAGGCGATAAGACTTAGAGTTAAGATTAAGTTAAGTTAGATTTAATTACTCTTAGAAGACCACCTTTTATGGCTTTTGTTTAATACTCTAAGCTTTATGATCTGAGTGTCGGCATTCTAGGATTGCCTCTGGCATTCCTAGGACCTTATATCTTATCTGCGTGGCACCTTTATCATGCTGAGAACCTCTGGTTCTCACCCCATACTATGTTATTTTTCAGATGCAGGTCGAGAGGCACCTCGTTAAGCGTTGGGACTTCTGAAGCGAAGTGGTTATCAGGTTACTTTTTTGTTGGATAGTATGTATATATATGTACTTAGTTTTCTCTCCACATGACTTGTTCCTTTTGACCCTCTTAGGGGCTTATGGAGAGACAGGGTTTTGTTTATGTATGTTTAGATTTGGAATATGTGTATATATGTATAAACGTTCTCCGGCCAGCCTTTACTTTGCAGGCTGAATTAGGAGCTTGTTATTTTGTATATTTGACCCTCTATTCCTGGTTTTGTTATCTTATGCTCGTTTACTATAGCTTTCTTAGCACGCAAGTTAACTCGTTTTCTAAGCGATGCGCTTTTATTTCACGACTTTTATTTCACCTGTTCTTCAAGGCTCCTAGTTATTGTTCTTTTTCTATTATTATATGTATATAATTTATTTTATAGGTTGTAATACCTCACCATCTCTGTTTTACGACTTAAGCGTAAAGCTCTGTGTGGTAGGGTGTTACACATGGCACTCAAAGGATTCTAGTAAAGAGTTAGACTCTGATGAGAAATCACCAATTGTTTATCCTCAATTTAATGAAAAGACCAAGTTTGGAAACCTGAAATTTGAGGTTAGTATGATATTCAAGTCAAAAGCTGAATTTATACAAGCTACTAGGGGCTATATGATGAGCGGATAATTTATACGCTTTTTGGCATTGTTTTTAGTATATTTTAGTTAGTTTTTATTATGCTTTTATTAGTTTTTAAATAAAAATCACTCTTCTGGATTTTACTATGAGTTTATGTATTTTTCTGTGATTTCAAGTATTTTTTGGCTGAAATTGAGGGACCTGAGCAAAAATCTGATTCAGAGGCTGAAAAAGGACTGCAGATGTTGTTGGATTCTGACCTCCCTGCATTCAAAGTAGATTTTCTGGAGTTATAGAAGCCCAATTGGCGCGCTCTTAATTGCGTTGAAAAGTAGACATCCTGGGCTTTCCAGAAATATATAATAGTCCATACTTTACCCGAGATTTGATGGCCCAAACAGGCGTTCCAAGTCAGCTCAAGAATTCTAGCGTTTAACGCCGGAACTGGCACAAAAGCTGGAGTTAAACGCCCAAACTAGCACAAAAGCTGGCGTTTAACTCCAAGAAAAGTCTCTACACATGGAAGCTTCAATGCTCAGCCCAAGCACACACCAAGTGGGCCCGGAAGGAGATTTCTGCATTAATTACCTATTTCTGTAACCCTAGGCTACTAGTTTTCTATAAATAGGACCTTTTACTATTGTATTTTCATCGGGGAATTATCTTTTGATCCCTTGATCACATTTTGGAGGCTAGCCTCTCGACCATGCCTAGACCTTGTTCTTATGTATTTTCAATGGTGGAGTTTCTACACACCATAGATTAAGGTGTGGAGCTCTGCTGTTCTTCATAAATTAATACAAGTACTATTGTTTTTCTATTCAACTCAAGTCTATTTCTTCTCCAAGATATTCATTCGCACCCAAGAACATGATGAATGTGATGATTATGTAACACTCATCAACATTCTCACCTATGAACGCGTGACTGACAACCACCTCCATTCTACATGCAAACAAGCTTGAATGTGTATCTCTTGGGTTTCTAATATAAGATTAGAACCTTCGTGGTATAGGCTAGAATTATTGGCGGCCATTCCTGAGATCCGGAACGTCTAAACCTTGTCTGTGGTATTCTGAGTAGGATCTGGGAGGGGATGACTGTAAGGCCCACATCGGTTGGGGAGGGGAACGAAGCATGCCTTATAAGGGTGTGGATACCTCTCCCTAGCATGACGCGTTTTGACGAGTGAGTGTGGGGGGCTTCGGCTATCATCCCTATCGTCAAAGGCAAAACCGTGAGGCCTTGTGTGCCAAAGCGGACAATATCGTGCTAGCGGGTGGTCTGGGCTGTTACAGATGGTATCAGAGCCAGAACCCGGATCGATGTGCCAGCGAGGGCGCTGGGCTCCCTTAGGGGGGTGGATTGTAAGGCCCACATCGGTTGGAGAGGGGAACGAAGCATACCTTATAAGGGTGTGGATACCTCTCCCTAGCATGACGCGTTTTGACGAGTGAGTGTGGGGGGCTTCGGCTAGCATCCCTATCGTCAAAAGCAAAACCGTGAGGCCTTGTGTGCCAAAGCGGACAATATCGTGCTAGCGGATGGTCTGGGCTGTTACAACATAAGTATCTCTATCTTTATTTTATATTTTATTTATCTTTTAATTATCAATTCTCCATCACCATTTGAATCCGCCTGACTGAGATTTACAAGATGACCATAGCTTGCTTCAAGCCGACAATTTCCTTGGGATCGACCCTTACTCACGTAAGGTATTACTTGGACGACCCAGTGCACTTGCTGGTTAGTTGTGCGGAATTGTGACAAAGTGTGATTCACGTTTGAGAGCTCCAAGTCTTTGGCGCCAGTGTTGATGATCACAATTTCGTGCACCAAGTTTTTGGCGCTGTTGCCGGGGATTGTTCGAGTTTGGACAACTGACGGTTTATCTTGTTGCTTAGATTAGGTACTTTTCTTTTTATTTTTCAGAATTTTTAAGAATGGATTCTAGAGTTTCAAGGTGATATTCTTATCATCACAAAAGCTGATTGATTCTCATCAATTTAGCTATTGAATGTAATGTCCTGCTGAAGCTTGGCTAGCCATGTCTAATCTTTTTAGACTGAAGCTTTAGACTAACATTGCATGATTCCTGGAATTCTTATTAAAAGTTTTGAATCACTTTATTTTCTTTTCATATAATTTTCGAAAAACCACAAAAAAATTTTATAAAACCATAAAAATAAAAAATATTTTATATTTCTTGTTTGAGTCTAGTGTCTAATTTTAAGTTTGGTGTCAATTGCATGTCTTTATTTTTCTAATTTCGAAAATTACATGCACTATGTTCTTCATCAATCTTCAAGTTGTTCTTGATGATTTACTTGCTTTGATCTTTAAATTCTCTTGTTTTGTGTGTTTTGTTGTTTTTCTTATGCATTCTCAATTTGTTAGAGTCTCTAATACAAAACTTCTAAGTTTGGTGTCTTGCATGCATTGTTAATTTGATCTTAGTTGCATTTTTTATTGTTTCTCATTACTAAAAATTCAAAAAATTTTCAAAACTATGTCTTTTCAAGTCAATAATATAGAGAATTGAAGATTCAGAACATTCAGCAGAGGAATTAAACAGAAAAAGATGGGTGTTCAAAACGCCCAGTGAAGAAGGAAAACTGGCGTTTAAACGCCAGCCAGGGTACCTGGCTGGGCGTTTAACTCCAGGATGACACTAGAGAGAAGATTTTTTTTTTAATTCAAATCTTTTTCAACTTTTCATAATTTTTCAAAATCAAATCTTTTTCAAATCATATCTTTTCAATCATATCTTTTCAAAATCAATTTCTTTTTAATTTTTTTATTTATTACTATTTTCGAAAATCCTTGCTAAAATTAATGATTTACTTCAAAATTTTCAAGTTGTTACTTGCCTATTAAGAAAGGATCAAATTTTAAATTTTAGAATCATATCTTTTAATTTCTTGTTAGTCAAGAAATCAACTTTAATTTTAAAACTTTCTTTTTTAAAAAATTGATTTTCAATCATATCTTCTCAATCATATCTTTTCAATCACATCTTTTTCAAAATTTATTTTCAATCATATTTTTTTAATTTCTAATTTCAAAATCTTTTTCAAAAATCACTTAATTTCTTTCCCAATCTTAGTTTTCGAAAATCAATTACCAAATTTTCAAAATTTCTTACTTTAATTTCAAAAATTTTTTCCCTTCTTCTCACATCCTTCTATTTAAGGGACTAACACTCCTCCTCAAGGTGCAATTCGAAATCTATCCCTCTTGATAAGTTCGAATTCTCTTCTATCTACCTCCTCCTTCTATTCTTATTTTTCCTCTGACACCTCAAGTAATCTCTATACTGTGACATAGAGGATTTCCCACTTTCTTGTTCTCTTCTCTTTCATATGAGCAGGAGCAAAAATAAAGGCATACTTGTTCAAGCTGATCCTGAACCTGAAAGGACCTTGAAGAGAAAGCTAGGAGAAGCTAAAGCACAATTCTCTCTAGAGGGCCTAACAGAGCTTTTCAAAGAAGAAGAAACCATGGCAGCCGAAAACAACAATGCCACCAATGCAAGGAAGGTGCTTGGTGACTTTACTGCACCTACTCCTGACTTCTATGGGAGAAGCATCTCAATCCCTGCCATTGGAGCAAACAACTTTAAGCTTTAGCCTCAATTAGTTTCTCTAATGCAACAGAATTGCAAGTTTCATGGACTTCCATTGGAAGATCCTCATCAGTTCTTAGCTGAATTCTTGCAAATCTGTGACACTGTCAAGACCAATGGGGTTGACCCTGAAGTCTACAGACTTATGCTCTTCCCTTTTATTGTAAGAGACAGAGCTAGGACATGGTTGGACTCACAACCTAAAAAAAGCCTGAACTCTTGGGAAAAGCTAGTTAATGCCTTCCTGGCAAAGTTCTTTCCACCTCAAAAATTGAGTAAGCTTAGAGTGGAAGTCCAAACCTTCAGACAGAAGGAAGGTGAATCCCTCTATGAAGCTTGGGAAAGATAAAAGCAATTGATCAGAAGGTGTCCTTCTGACATGCTTTCAGAATGGAGTATCATAGGTATATTCTATGATGGTCTATCTGAACTATCCAAGATGTCATTGGATAGCTCTGCTAGAGGATCTTTTCATTTGAATAAGACGCCCACAGAAGCTCAGGAACTCATTGAAATGGTTGCAAATAACCAATTCATGTACACTTCTGAAAGGAATCCTGTGAATAATGGGACAACTCAGAAGAAAGGAGTTCTTGAGATTGATACTCTGAATGTCATATTGGCTCAGAATAAGATATTGACTCAACAAGTCAATATGATTTCTCAGAGTCTGTCTGGAATGCAAGCTGCATCAGTCAGTACTAAGGAAGCTTCCTCTGAAGAAGAAGCTTATGACCCTGAGAACCCTGCAATGGAAGAGGTGAATTACATGGGAGAACCCTATGGAAACACCTATAATCCTTCATGGAGAAATCTTCCAAATCTCTCATGGAAGGATCAACAGAGACCTCAACAAGGTTTCAACAACAATAATGGTGGAAGAAACAGGTTTAGCAATACCAAGCCTTTTCCATCATCTTCTCAGCAACAGACAGAAAATTCTAAGCAGAGCCACTCTGACTTAGCAACCATTGTCTCTGATCTAATCAAAACCACTCAAAGTTTCATGACTGAAACAAGGTCTTCCATTAGAAATTTGGAGGCACAAGTGGGTCAGCTGAGTAAGAAAATTACTGAACTCCCTCCTAGTACTCTCCCAAGCAATACAGAAGAGAATCCAAAAAGAGAGTGCAAGGCCATAACCACAACCCACACGGCTGAACCTGGAGAGGAGGAAGAGGCAGTGATCTCCACTGAGAAAGACCTCAATGGACGTCCACTGGCCTCCATGGAGTTCCCTGATGAGGAACCATGGGAATCTGAGGCTCACACAGAGACCATAGAGATTCCATTGAATTTACTTCTGCTATTCATGAGCTCTGATGAGTATTCTTCCTCTGAAGAGGATGAAGATGTTACTGAAGAGCAAGTTGCTAAGTACCTTGGAGCAATCATGAAGCTAAATGCCAAGTTATTTGGTAATGAGACTTGGGAGGATGAACCTCCATTGCTCATCAAAGAACTGGATGACTTGACTAGGCAGAGATTACCTCTGAAGAGACAAGATCCTAGAAAGTTCTCAATACCTTGTACCATAGGCACCATGACCTTTGAGAAGGCTTTGTGTGACCTAGGGTCAAGTATAAACCTCATGCCTCTCTCTGTAATGGAGAAGCTAGGGATCATAGAGGTACAAGCTGCAAGAATCTCACTAGAGATGGCAGACAATTCAAAGAAACAGGCTTATGGACTTGTAGAGGATGTCTTGGTAAAGGTTGAAGGCCACTACATCCCTGCTGATTTCATAATCCTAGAGACTGGGAAGTGTATGGATGAATCCATCATCCTTGGCAGACCCTTCCTAGCCACAGCAAAAGCTGTGATTGATGTTGACAGAGGAGAATTGATCATTCAAGTGAATGAAGACTCCCTTGTGTTTAAAGCTCAAGGATATCCCTCTGTAACCATGGAGAGGAAGCATGAAGAGCTTCTCTCAATACAGGGTCAAACAGAGCCCCCACAGTCAAACTCTAAGTTTGGTGTTGGGAGGCCACAACCAAACTTTAAGTTTGGTGTTGAACCCCCACATTCAAACTCTAAGTTTGGTGTTGGGAGGTTCCAACATTGCTCTGAACATCTGTGAGAAACTCCATAAGAGCCCACTGTCAAGCTATTGACATTAAAGAAGCACTTGTTGGGAGGTAACCCAATCTTTAATTATCTATGTTAAATTTCTATTTTCTATTGTTATTTTATATTTTCTGTAGGTTGATGATCATGTGAAGTCACAAAAACAATTGAAAAAGCAAAAACAGACTGAAAAACAGAATGAAAAACAGAACACCCTGGAGGAGAAACTTACTGGCGTTTAAACGCCAGTAAGGGTAGCAGAATGGGCGTTAAACGCCTAGTCTGGCACCATTCTGGGCGTTTAACGCCAGAAATGGACACCAGACTGGTGTTTAACACCAGGAATGGGTAAGAAGCTGGTGTTAAACGCCAGAAATGGGCAGCAGCCTGGCGTTTAATGCCAGGATTGGCAGAAAGGGGCATTTTTGCACGCCACTTGGTGCAGGGATGAGAAATCCTTGACACCTCAGGATCTGTGGACCCCACAGGATCCCCACCTACCCCACCTCTCTCTCTCTTCTTCACCCATTCACCAATCACCTCAATACCTCTTCCCAAAAACCCCTCACCTATCAATTCCCACTATTCTCTTCACCACTCACATCCATCCTTCATAAAACCCCACCTACCTCACCATTCAAATTCAAACCACTTTCCCACCCAAACCCACCCATAATGGCCGAACCATACCCCCCTCTCCACTCCTATATAAACCCATCTTCCCTCCTTCATTTTCACATAACATACACACTACTTCTCCCCCTTAGCCAAAACACTAAGCCCCCTCCATCTCCTCTATTTCTTCTTCTTCTACTTTCTTCTCTCTTCTTTTGCTTGAGGACGAGCAAACCTTCTAAGTTTGGTGTGGTAAAAGTATTGCTTTTTGTCTTTCCATAACCATTAATGGCACCAAAGGCCGGAGAAACCTCTAGAAAGAGGAAAGGGAAGGCAAAAGCTTCCACATCCAAGTCATGGGAGATGGAGAGATTCATCTCAAAGGTTCATCAAGACCACTTCTATGAAGTTGTGGCCAAGAAGAAGGTGATCCCCGAGGCCCATTTTAAGCTCAAAAAGGGTGAATATCCGGAGATCCGACATGAGATCCGAAGAAGAGGTTGGGAAATTCTCACCAACCCCATTCAACAAGTCGGAAGCTTAATGGTTCAAGAGTTCTATGCCAATGCATGGATCACCAAGAACTATGATCAAAGTGTGAACCCGGACCCTAAGAATTGGCTTACAATGGTTCGGAGAAAATACTTAGATTTTAGTCCGGAGAATGTAAGGTTGGCATTCAACTTGCCAATGATGCAAGGAGATGCACACCCATACACTAGAAGGGTCAACTTTGATCAAAGGTTGGACCAAGTCCTCATGGACATTTATGAAGAGGGCGCTCAATGGAAGAAAGATTCAAGAGGGAAGCCGGTTCAACTAAGAAGGCATGACCTCAAGCCCGTGGCTAGGGGATGGTTGGAGTTCATCCAATGCTCAGTCATACCCACTAGCAACCGGTCTGAAGCTACTATAGACCGGGCTATCATGATCCATAGCATCATGATTGGAGAGGAAGTAGAAGTTCATGAGGTTATATCCCAAGAACTCTACAAGGTGGCAGACAAGTCCTCTACTTTGGAAAGGTTAGCCTTCCCTCATCTCATTTATCACCTTTGCAATTCGGTTGGAATTGACATAGAGGAAGACGTTCTCATTGATGAGGACAAGCCCATCACTAAGAAAAGGATGGAGCAAACAAGAGATCCCACTTATGGACATGAGGAAATTCCTCATCATGAAATTTCTGAGATACCTCAAGGGATGCATTTTCCTCCACAAAACTATTGGGAGCAAATCAACACCTCCCTAGGAGAATTAAGTTCCAATATGGGACAACTAAGGGTGGAGCACCAAGAGCATTCCATCCTCCTTCATGAAGTTAGAGAAGATCAAAGAATCATGAGAGAGGAGCAACAAAGGCAAGGAAGAGACATTGAGGAGCTCAAGCACTCCATAAGATCTTCAAGAGGAAGAACAAGCCGCCATCACTAAGGTGGACCCGTTCTTTAATTTTTTTTGTTCTTTATTTTCTGTTTTTCGAAATTTCTATGCTTATGTTTATCTATGTTTGTGTCTTTATTACATGATCATTAGTGTCTTAGTGTCTATGCCTTAAAGTTATGAATGTCCTATGAATCCATCACCTTTCTTAAATAAAGAGTGTTTTAATTGAAAAAGAAAAAGAAGTACATGAATTTCGAATTTTAAAACAGTTTAATTATTTTGATGTGGTGGCAATACTTTTTGTTTTTTTTAATGAATGCTTGAACAGTGCATATTTTTGAATTTGTTGTTTATGAATGTTAAAATTGTTGGCTCTTGAAAGAATGATGAAAAAGGAGAAATGTTATTTGATAATCTGAAAAATCATAAAATTGATTCTTGAAGCAAGAAAAAGCAGTGAATAGAAAGCTTGCAAAAAAAAAGAAAGAAAAAGAAAAGCAAGCAGAAAAAGCCAATACCCCTTTAAACCAAAAGGCAAGGGTAATAAAAATGATCCAAGGCTTTGAGCATCAGTGGATAGGAGGGCCCATAGGAATAAATTCCTAGCCTAAGCGGCTAAACCAAGCTGTCCCTAATCATGTGCTTGTGGCGTGAAGGTGTCAAGTGAAAACTTGAGACTGAGCGGTTAAAGTCGTGGTCCAAAGCAAAAAGAGTGTGCTTAAGAGCTCTGGACACCTCTAATTGGGGACTCTAGCAAAGCTGAGTCACAATCTGAAAATGTTCACCCAGTTATGTGTCTGTGGCATTTATGTATCCGGTGGTAATACTGGAAAATAAAATGCTTAGGATCACGGCCAAGACTCATAAAGTAGCTGTGTTCAAGAATCAACATACTTAACTAGGAGAATCAATAACACTATCTAGATTCTGAGTTCCTATAGAAGCCAATCATTCTGAACTTCAAAGGATAAAGTGAGATGCCAAAACTGTTCAGAGGCAAAAAGCTAAAAGCCCCGCTCATCTAATTAATACTGATCTTCATAGATGTTTTTGGGATTCATTGTATATTCTTTTCTTTTTATCCTAATTGATTTTTAGTTTCTTGGGGACAAGCAACAATTTAAGTTTGGTGTTGTGATGAGCGGATAATTTATACGCTTTTTGGCATTGTTTTTAGTATGTTTTTAGTATATTTTAGTTAGTTTTTATTATGATTTTATTAGTTTTTAAATAAAAATCACTCTTCTGGACTTTACTATGAGTTTGTGTATTTTTCTGTGATTTCAGGTATTTTCTGGCTGAAATTGAGGGACCTGAGCAAAAATCTGATTCAGAGGCTGAAAAAGGATTGCAGATGCTGTTGGATTCAGACCTCCCTACACTCGAAGTAGATTTTCTGGAGCTACAGAAGCCCAATTGGTGCTCTCTTAATTGCGTTGGAAAGTAGACATTTTGGGCTTTCCAGCAATATATAATAGTCCATAATTTTCTCGAGATTTGATGGCCCAAACAGGCGTTCCAAGTCAGCTCAAGAATTCTGGCGTTTAACGCTGGAACTGGCACAAAAGCTGGAGTTAAACGCCCAAACTAGCACAAAAGCTGGCGTTTAACTCCAAGAAAAGTCTCTACACATGGAAGCTTCAATGCTCAGCCCAAGCACACACCATGTGGGCCCGGAAGGAGATTTCTGCATTAATTACCTATTTCTGTAACCCTAGGCTACTAGTTTTCTATAAATAGGACCTTTTACTATTGTATTTTCATCGGGGAATTATCTTCTGATCCCTTGATCACGTTTTGGAGGCTGGCCTCTCGGCCATGCCTAGACCTTGTTCTTTTGTATTTTCAACGGTGGAGTTTCTACACACCATAGATTAAGGTGTGGAGCTCTGCTGTTCTTCATGAATTAATACAAGTACTATTGTTTTTCTATTCAACTCAAGTCTATTTCTTCTCCAAGATATTCATTCGCACCCAAGAACATGATGAATGTGATGATTATGTGACACTCATCACCATTCTCACCTATGAACGCGTGACTAACAACCACCTCCGTTCTACATGCAAACAAGCTTGAATGTGTATCTCTTGTGTTTCTAATCTAAGATTAGAACCTTCGTGGTATAGGCTAGAATTATTGGCAGCCATTCCTGAGATCCGGAACGTCTAAAACTTGTCTGTGGTATTCTGAGTAGGATCTGGGAAGGGATGACTATGACAAGCTTCAAACTCGCGAGTGTTGGGTGTGTGACAGACGCAAAAGGATCAATGGATCCTATTCCAACATGATCGAGAACCGACAGATGATTAGTCGTGTGGTGACAGCGTGCGTAGAACATTTTCACTAAGAGGACAGGAAGTAGCCATTGACAACGGTGATGCCCAACGTAAAGCTTTCCATGGAAAGAAGTATGAATGATTGGAAGAAGGCAATAGGAAAGCAGAGGTTCAAAAGGAACAAAGCATCTTCATACGCTTATCTGAAATTCCTACCAATGAATTACATAAGTATCTCTATCTTTATTTTATATTTTATTTATCTTTTAATTATCAATTCTCCATTACCATTTGAATCCGCCTGACTGAGATTTACAAGATGACCATAGCTTACTTAAAGCCTACAATCTCCGTGGGATCGACCCTTACTCACGTAAGGTATTACTTGGACGACCCAATGCACTTGCTGGTTAGTTGTGCGGAATTGTGACAAAGTGTGATTCATGTTTGAGAGCTCCAAGTCTTTGGCGCCATTGTTGATGATCACAATTTCGTGCACCACTATACAATCCATTGGGGTAGAAATATTTGATTTATAAAGAATGATAAAGTTAGGGTTAGAGCTGTTTGTAAGTCAGAGGATTGTCTATGGGTAGTATATTGTGCATGTAACGAACAAGACTTGTCTTGGAAAATTAAAACTCTAGTTGATAATCACACTTGCCCAAGAAGGAGGAAAAATAGAGCTTCCACCCAAACCTGGACACTTAGTAAACTAGTCCCTAAGTTTAGAAAGCACCCGACTATGAAGCATCAAGAGGTGTATGATTGGTTTTAAGAAAATGTAATGTGTACCTCAATAGCACATACATCACTAGGGCTCTAAAAGCAGCTAGAAAAGTTGTGGAGGGTGATGAGATAGAACAGTATGGGTTGGTGTGGGATTATGCAAATGAACTACTTACTAGCAATCCGGGACCCATAGTCCAAGTTGGTGCCATCCCCATGCCCGAGAGTCTTCCTCTGTTTGATCGGTTCTATGTCTATCTTGATGCTTGCAAGAGGGGATTTAAGGTGAATTGTAGACCTTTAATTGGACTAGATGGAGCGTTTCTTAAGACATTACATGGGGGACAAATACTGACAGCTTGCGGACAAGATTCTAACAATCACATCTTCGTGATTGCTTATGCGATTGTAAGTGTGAAAAACAAGGATAACTGGCAATGGTTTTTAGAGCTCATGCACAATTATCTTGGAGACTATAGAGAGAACAAATGGCACTTCATTTATGACCTGCAGAAGGTAAGAATGTAATTGATTCACGATAACATGTTACAAGGATTAATTTGATTTAATTAATTTGTTGTAAGGACTAATTTGATTTAATATCCTTTCGGGTTTTGCCTTTCGATGCAAGGTTTAATCCCTGCCGTGCAAGAAGTGTTTCCAAGTGTTCACCATTGATTCTGCGTTTGGCATTTGTGGCACAATTTCTCAAAGCAGTGGGGTAGCTGTGAGTTAAAAGACTTGGTGTGGGAATGTGCTTGGTCAAGGACAACAACCGAATTTGATAGAAATATCAAGAGAGTTAAGTTGATCAACGAGAAAGCTTGGGAGTATCTTGACAAATGGCCGAAATAGGCATGGACAAAGGTACATTTCAGTGAGGTTCTGAAAGTGGATAACATATGCCACAACGCATATGAGTCATTCAATACAAAGATCAAGCACGAAAGGAGCAAGCCCATCCTGACCTTAGCTGAAGAAGTTAGAAGAATCATCATGAAGAATATAGTTGATAACAGGAAGAAGTTGTAGAACTATCAAGAAATTCTCCCTCTTGTTCAGCAAAGTAGATTGAAAGCAATGACAACGTTGTCCTGCCATTGGGCTCCTCAGTAGTCTGGTGATGAAAAAGAAGAATTGTACGAAGTGCATGGCTGGCCAACCAATATGGTGATTGACCTGGGCAAGCACACATGCACTTGTAGGTTTTGGCAACTCACAGGTAACAACTTTTAATTATTCTCTCAATTAGTTAATAATGTCTTCAATCATACGAGTTGTTTTAATGAATCTTTTAATTTGATTTGAAAGGAATGCCGTGTATGCATGCAATATCAGCCATACTGGATAAGAATGACAAGAGAGCTGAAGAATATTGTCATGACTGGTTAAAGATTGAAGCGTATAGGCAAACTTACTGTTTCAACATCAATCCAGGTAAGGGGCAGGATCTATAGGAAAAAACTCCACATCCAGCACCAATCCCACCCCTAATCAAGCCCAAACCTGAAATACCAACAAAGAAAAGGAGAAGGGACAAGGAAGAATAGTCAACTGGGTCAAAGACAAAGATGAAGAGAAAATACAACCCAATCCGATGCATGTATTGTGGTGAGGTTGGACACAATAAAAGAGGTTGTGCAAAGAAGAAAATTGTGGATGTTGAGGAACATGCCAAGCAGATACAGCTGCAACTAGCAGTTGTTGCCCCTACTGCAAATTGTGCTAAACCTGAACTAAATGCTGCCCTTGCTAATGCTGATATTGCCACAGAAGCAGAAGAACCTTTGCCTGCATTTCCATCATCCATCCAACCTCCATCAGAGATTTACATTAGCCAATCCGAAAGTATTCCACCAACCCAAGATACACAACAAGTAGTATCATCACTCCTCAATCCTAAAAAATTTCAGCTTCATTTAATCATCTAACAAATGCATTTGGTACTGGATTATGTAGGATCAATTGGTAGCTAGGCCACCTAAGTTACAAGTGATTAAAGGAAAAGAAAGGTTAAGGTCTTCCCCTAAACCTACTGCAACTGCACCTGTGGCTGTTTCTACTGAGACCATTAAAGGGACAAGTTCTGCAACTGCTAAGAGGCTGGCCAACTTAATGACTTTTGTGCCTACTCTAGGCTTCAAGGCTCCAAGGAAGAATGATGAAAAAGTTTGATTTCTTAGGAATATGTTATGGTTGACTTTTTTTGTATGGGACAACATTCTGTTTTTTGTTTTTTGTATGGTATTTATCTCTAAAGACAATGTGTTGTGGTGACATGAAAACCTTATAACTTTGTTGTGGTATTTCTCTCTTAAGACAATGTGACAATTAGTCTTCAATGACAAGTTATTTCTAAGATTACTTAGTTTGATTACTTATTTTGTTTATGGCTTAACATAATTGATATCAACAGTGACAGAGAATTGTTTGCAACATTTGATAAATTTATAATAATAATGGATAGAGAATTGTTTCCAACTTTAAATAACTACTCCCATTCAAGCCATGCAATTCAAATTCAATACACCATTACATGTTCACATAACATAACTGGATTTACTTAGAAGTACATATCAAACAACAAAGTATCACACTAACTATAACTACCCCAAACATAACAATCATTAGCAGTTTCAAAGCTCTAACTTCAGCTTTTAAGATGCCCAATTTTCATGCCACCTTCACCCTCCATTCATCATAGTCACTTTCAACCTCCATATCAGTTCCTGCATCTTTCTTTGTACCACATACATCCACTTCTTGATAGTCATCATCATTAACTCACTTAAAATAATTGCAGTGATTGCTCTTCTGCAATTTCAAAAAGGAGTAAACAAAAAAAAAATCAAAAAACACCCAACAACACAAAACAAGATGGAGAACAGTTAACTTTTTTCAACATCACTCACCCAGTACCTTGGACATGCATGGAACAATCTATTTGGGTTCTCTACTGTCCTAGATTTTTTAATCACAGTCTTCAACCCACAGAAACATGCATGATCCGTCATGAGTCTTTAACCTCCTCTTTCGCATTGTAGCGCTAGAACCATGACTGTCGTGCAACGGATGCGACAAACCACCACCACGACCCCCATTTCCTATCTCCATCCAGGTAGCAAACCAAGAATTATAGCTCCTACTGAAGTCTATCCCCATCGAAAATGTTCGCGGCACCGTATTTATCATTGAATTTGGGAGGGTTTATCCAATCAAGGACTAATTTGACTTGTAAAACAAGACTTATCTTGTCAGCAACAACATGGTACAACTTGGCATCTGCCATGCTGGCAGTTAACGACACACGTCAGCGGACGTTTGCCAACTCAGCGAAAAAAATGACGGAAGGACGAACGTGACTAGGTAGGGTATCTTTGTGGGACGAATTCGATTAATTTTATTTTTCGGGACGAAAACAGAGATCGAAGTATCTTTCAAAAACGATTTTGACTATTAACTCTTTTTAAATTCAGATGAGATTTTTATTGGTCAAAGAATTAGAAACAAGCAATGGTCTTGTTTTAGACTTTCATACAATCTGAGGACAACAAATTATTTTTACTAATAACAAGAACGTCTTCAAATGTTTATATCTATTCTATAATGTTTTAACAAAATATTAAACCCAAAATAGATCATTATTGATTATTTGTTATTTTTGTTGCATATTATGAATTCCACGATTAAAAACATTTTATTCAAAGACTTCTTGTAAAGATAACTGCAACAGAAAATGGAATCATAGTCTAACAACTTGTAGTTGTTATGGCAGAATTCAGTTCACAAAATTGTATATATGATTTCTTAGGGTTTCTCTTTTCTGTATGGCAATGGGGTTTTCAAAAACTGCATATAATGAAAGAACATTAAGACTTTAGTCATTAGAGATTACATTTGATCTTCTTACATTACTACCAAGAAAATATTCGATCATCGAGAGATAAATCTCCACTTTCCTTCTTTCTCTTTCTGAAAATAGAAACTAAGGGTTATGATGATCCCATAGAATATTTTGAAAGTGGGATATCGAGAGTTTCTTTTGCATCTTCAACATCTTCAATTCAAAAGAAAAACATAATTATATAACATGTTAGACTTATGTGTACTTTTGTTCATGAAAACAATTACAAGAAATAATTTGCTACTTAAAGAGAATCACTTACCTCCTTCAATATAGTAGAATCATTTGATACTTTATTGATTTGATTTGATGAATATTTTTTCAGTATATTAACTATTATATATGCATTGATTGTTAAAAAATTAAATAATATGTGAAATGAAGCAATTGCTCTTGGCATAACGAGAGAAAGGAACCATGGTCCCTTAGACATGAAATGATTTAGAGAACACATAAGATTAACAAATTATTATGAAGTTTCGGCTTTTTATAAATAAATAAAAGAATTATATTTACCATTTTATATTAAAATACAAACACTTACCATTTTACGTAATATTTTTATATTTTGCAGACATTCAATTTTGCTTTAAATGCCTGCGAAATAAAGAAAGAAAATTTCAGTTTCTAATATCTTAGGCAATGGTAACAAAATTGGACGAGTAGAAAGTAGATTATTGATACCTTAGATGGTTATATTTTATATTAATTTTTAACATAAAAAGTTTTGATAATAATTTTTTAGATACTAACTAGTGTATGTTCCCATGTCCTACACGGGATAATATATAAAATTATATATAATTTTTATTAAAATTTAAATAAAAAATATATATAGTAATTATTATTATAAATATTTTATAACTTAAAAATATTAAAAATAATTAATATTTGTTTTAATTAATTTAAATTAGTTGAATGGTCATCTTATTTGTCCGCTTAAGTAAGTATTTAGAGTTCGAATCTCGTCTTGTGTGTATAACAATCCATTAGTTAGCAATAAATAAAGCATCAATATGTGGTGAATTAGTCCTCAATTTGTCGAGCTAGGAAATCCGTAGAAAAAAATTGTATTTCTTTAAAATAGATTAATTTTTCATTAATAGCAATACTTATGGATTTTTGTCTTTGTTAAAATTTACTTGGGATAATTTTATTTGTTGGTATCATATTCATTCTTAAAGTCAAAACAATGTGATCAATATTGTTATTTGTTAAAACTTCACATTTATGAAATGAATTTTAAATTTTTAAATTTATAAACTTATGTCATTACAAAAGTTATTAGATCGATTAATATTTCTTAGTAACATGGTGCACCGAAACACCATCGTTAAGTATTAGTTAGTGTGAAGAGAAACTAATAACAATTTTTGTTATTCAATATATAATTTATTCTATTGAAAGATAAATTAATATTTCCTAAACTTGTAAATACATTTTTTTCTAATTTCTTACACCATTTTATTTGACAATATTTACCATTAAAAAATAGTAAATGACCATACTATCCTACAATATATATGATGTACAAAGTAATTTCTTATCTTGAAATTAATTCTAGTTAATGAGATAAAATTTAAAGTATTTTTTTATTTTCTTACTCAAATTTAAATTTAAATTTGATTAACAACTCATCTTTTTTTTTAATTTCAATAAAAAATAAATTAGTTAAATACAAAATATTCATCATTTAATAATTTCAATCATTTAAATTTTAATTACCAAAAATTGGGTTAAAATTAATTATAAACTTAATATCCAATGTATTGATTATTTATTTTTTTGACAGAATTAATGTATAATCTATTAAGAATTGATTTATTATCCAAAATTTTTTTTATAAACTTTGTAATATGTAAAAATAGTGATCTTTTTTTATTATTATTTAAAAAATTCTTCATAATTTTTTAATTATGTAATTAACTTAATTAATAACTTTATTATTGTTTTTATACTGAAAAAATATCAATTTATACTATTTATATATCTTTTTCACTACTAATAAATAAATAAATAAATATTTGCACTATTATATTTATTGTCCTAGATGATGACTTAAGCTACTTATTTGTATGTTAAATTTATTAAATATTAAGATAAAAAAATTGTTCAATAAATTATATAAATAATCATTATAGAAGAAAAAATAAAATTATATATCATATATAATAATCCTTGATATATATAGTGTCATGTATATATTAAGATTATCTATTTTAATTATGTGAGTAGTTATTGTTATTTTCACTTTTTTGTTACATTAGAAAATAATATTTAAAACTAAAAAGAGATAATTAATTTTTTAATTTGAATTAAAAAATGTCTTATAAATATATCCAACTTTTACATATATTAAGTGTTATAATATTAAATAGTTAGTATTTGCTATAACAATGACTCAAAATATTAATCTAAAATATATTTGGGTCTAGTAAGACCTCAATGCAAGTAAGATCAACTAAAATTTATTGTTAAGGTGCCAAATTTGACTTAGTTTCATTACCTTAAAGGCCGAATGCAGATGAAGTCCATGCGTCCCCTCTTAAATCGGCTCAGATTGGATCTCCATTGTTAGTTAGATATGGTAATGAGTACTCAGGAGAGAGTGAAAAACTCCCTTTCCATCCCTCACTCTTATTTTAAAAAAAGTGATTTAGTTTGCAAATGGTTTATAAAAGTGATTTGCCCCACATATTATAACTTATAAAATCATAATATTTTGAGAAGTAATATGTAGACAACTTAAATGTTGATAAAACATTTAATTAATGAATATAAAAGATGAAAAATAAAAATTAAGATATATTTTTGTTAAAAAATTCAAGAAAAACATGTGAAAAAGAACCTATTTATCAAGTTTATGAAAATATTATAAAAAAATTAAAATGTTAGTAAATAAAATAAAATCTCCTTTAAAAACTATTAATCAAAATACATAAAAGCACATTCTGATTCCTAGATATAGAAAATAATAAGAGAATAATTCAAATTAAATTTATTTATTTTCTTTTTTTATTTATTATTTATTAAATAATTTAATGTTTATTTAATTTTGGTCAAATCAAATAATATAATTGATTAGTTATAATTAATATTCTTCACCCTAATGGTATAATTGAAATATATTAAAACTCTAAAGGTAAAATTAAAACTAAATGTTAAGGATAAATTAAAATAAAATAGCATTTGCTATCTTGTAAAACTTTTTTTAATAAAAGTCTCATTTATACATCTTTAAAATGCATCACTTTAAAACAATAATATTTTTATTAAAAATAAAAATTATGATAAATATCTCATATATTTATTAGTAAATTATATATAAATATTTTTTGAAGTATATCACTTTTATTATATGAAAATAACTTAAATGCCTTTAAATGTGATTATGATAACTCATTAAGTATTATATTTTTTTATTAATTTATATTTAATAATTTACCTCTAACTTTTAATTATAGTAAAAATGTAAGATATGATACCGAAAAAAGCTAAAACGACATAAATTTTTTACTAATAAAAAAATATATTTTTTTTTATTTTTAGACACATATCTATTCTTTTAAGTTATACATTTTAATTTATATAAATTAATGACAATTAAATGTACAAAAATATACTAATTAATAAAGAAATAAAATTTAAGATAAATATGTCCTGAACAAATTGAAATAAAATAAAAAATTTTAATTATGATCATTAATTATAATCACATATATTTACTTCGAAAACTCAGTATATTAATATTTTGTATTTTTATTTTTCAATTTTAGACTATCACAAACATTAGTTACTCTTCAATAATGACAATGATTTTAAAAAAATAAACATAATTAAATGATCTTAAAATTATATAATAATTTTAAAAAAACCAAAAAAAATATACAATTACCTAAAATATAATATTTGTGTAGTAACTAAAATTTAATTACCAATATAAAAGTAACATATAATATCATTTCATAATCAAATAAGTGTAACACCCTAACCTTTAGCACGTCATGATCGTACCAAAAGTAAGAAGTTACTAACATGTTCTCCTTATTTACTATTTAATATTGAGCCTTTAGGTCGATATCGCGTTTCAGTTTATAAGAAAATACCAGAAAATTATTTGTAGTAATTAAAATCACACAATTATTAATAATAATAAATGGTATACAAATGAATTTAATATAAAACTCAAATACAATACCTATCCCTCTGGATAAAATAAAACTTAAAGCAACAAGGGTGAGGGAACTCTATAAAAATAACAGGAATCACAAGTAAAACTACTAGTCATCTGCATCTTCTAACTGAATCTTCGAACCTGTGTCACTAAAAGGGTGGAAGATTTTGGGGTGAGAACAAACCACACGTTCTCAGTAGGGAATGGAAATGCCGTAAAAGTAATGAATTTAATGCAAATAATTAACTTACTTAGCAAAACTATTTTGTTAAACCTTTGGAAATACTTTTATTTCTACTATAGATAAATAATTACTTTTCTTTAAATTTCTAAACTCAAAACAAATTTTAAATATAAAATTAGTCACATTTTCTGTCTCTCAGCCACATAGTTAATCCTCAGTCAAATGTCAACTCGTAATCACTTTAATACACTCACAAAAAAATAGTGCAAGCAAGAGATTCAATTCAATGTACAAGCAAGTCACAACAAGACAAACAATACAATCACAAAGTAATAAAACAGGCAAGCGCAATCAAATGCAAATGCGCAATCAATATGATGCATGTCTATCCCTAACGCAGGCCATGAGCTCATGTGTCGGTTGCCTACCCGCTCCCGACATTACCCGGGCACAAGTCCCAGATATGGTTTTCCAGATGCATCAGTGTGCTTATAAGTCGTACGGCCAGGCCGCATCAGTGTGACTTTAAGTCGTACGGCTAGGCCGCATCAGTGTGACTTTCCAAATCAATAAGCATACATCTGGAAAACAGTTCTTAGTGTGTGGGCGTCCCCACTTTACATTTGGCACTAAGGCCCAAGCAATGTCACATCTGCTCTCCTGTGGCAGACACTTCATTAATTAATATATTCTTTAAATCCTTGTTCTCTGCTCTCCTGTGGCAGAGATTCCTTTTCTTAATAAACCGAGCTCAAATCTTTACTTAAAACAAAAATCTCTCCTTAAAAGATTGGGTTTAAAACATTATATTTTTCTTAATAAATCAAACTTTAAAATAGAATAAATCTTTTCTTAACTAAATATGTTTTAAATAATTTAATTTTCTAAAACCAAATCTTTTAAAATAACTTTTCAAATAAAACCTCAGATTTTATAAAATTTCAGCGGCATTTTTTCTAAAATTCGGACTAAACCACCCTTACGGGTTCCCTATTCCTCAACAATCACATTTTCACAACCTCAATTCAAACTTAATTCGACCAATTAAACTCTCATAACAACCAAACCAATCACATTCACAGCAATAATCCATACTCAATATCATTACTATTATATATATATATATATTTGCAATTATCCAATTAATTTTGTAAGCATTCTAAATTAAAAACTTAACTTTAAAAACAAACCCCCTACCTTCGTATGAAATTAAAATCAACGAAAGTTCTGGAAAAACTTTCTGACCGAGCTGCTGAAGAGGAAAGCGTCAGAAATCATCTGTGCCTCCTAGAAATTCAGTTGGCCGAACTCAAGGGGAAGAGGAGTTACGTCACCGTCAGCCTCCATTGAACAAAAGTGATGCCAACGTATAGAAAAAGAGAATACGAACACTTTTATCAGATTAGATTTTTTATTAGAGTTATGAATCTCAAAAAAATCGAAGCCGGAAGTCTTGTTGAAGGTCACAGTGAATGAAATGAAAGATAAGGTAAAAATGATAATTAGTGGTGATTAGAGAAAGGCCGTGTGTCTTGGTTCATTAATGAAGGGCTATGTGTCACATTTTTCTTTCTACAAAGTAATTCAGTCATGCATGAAGATCAAAATGAAATTGATAAATGTTAATGCATGATGAAAGGTCATTGGCCATTCAATGAGAAAAGGCATGTGTCATAGTTTTATACATAAACTTGTGCATAAAAGCCACGTTTCAAAATTTTCTTTCTTTCTTTGTTTCTTACCAAAATTAAATGAATAATAATAATAATAATAATAATAATAATAATAATAATAATAATAATAATCAATTTAGACGGTAACTATCAATATAGTTTCTAATAGATAATTTAAAATAATAGAATAAGTCATAATTAAATTAAATTTTATTTTTAAATTCAAAGCGTAAAATTTAATTTTAAAAACTCGGGTGTTATATCCTACCCACCTTACAAAAATTTTCGCTCTCGAAAATTGATATAAGATGGAAAAGATTCATATCAACTCTATTTTCAAAAATATCGAAGAAAAGAAATAGAGAAGTGTGGCATGTTCAGTTTGCAAATGTGAAAGAAATCATATCTGATGAAAGAAGTTTGAAACAAAACGTCTTACGGCAAACAACCAAGGAAGAGATTCACATTAGCACGAATAAGGATTATGCGTTGAAACGGAGCTAACCCCTAAACTTAACTTCTAACGTTCCCAAATCCTTAATTTACGTTACTTATTACTTCTATTGCATCTATGATAACCCGTTAGTACTCTCATATACATAAATCATTAGTATTAAGTTGGCCAGACTTATTACCATGAGGTATGCAATGGTCGACTAACAACATTAATCAATAGACAGTCATGCATCTAAAACTCAAATTCTTGTCATTAGGACAAGTTCTATTGCATGACAGACACTCAGAGTATGCAGTGAAGCATAGTCAGTCCATTCCCAAGGCTCTAACAAGGACGAACTGCTCTGATACCATAATGTAACACCCTAACCTTTAGCACGTCATGATCGTACCAAAAGTAAGAAGTTACTAACCTGTTCTCCTTATTTACTATTTAATATTGAGCCTTTAGGTCGATATCGCGTTTCAGTTTATAAGAAAATACCAAAAAATTATTTGTAGTAATTAAAATCACACAATTATTATTAATAATAAATGGTATACAAATGAATTTAATATAAAACTCAAATACAATACCTATCCCTCTGGATAAAATAAAACTTAAAGCAACAAGGGTGAGGGAACTCTATAAAAATAACAGGAATCACAAGTAAAACTACTAGTCATCTGCATCTTCTAACTGAATCTTCGAACCTGTGTCACTAAAAGGGTGGAAGATTTTGGGGTGAGAACAAACCACACGTTCTCAGTAGGGAATGGAAATGCCGTAAAAGTAATGAATTTAATGCAAATAATTAACTTACTTAGCAAAACTATTTTGTTAAACCTTTGGAAATACTTTTATTTCTACTATAGATAAATAATTACTTTTCTTTAAATTTCTAAACTCAAAACAAATTTTAAATATAAAATTAGTCACATTTTTTGTCTCTCAGCCACATAGTTAATCCTCAGTCAAATGTCAACTCGTAATCACTTTAATACACTCACAAACAAATAGTGCAAGCAAGAGATTCAATTCAATGTACAAGCAAGTCACAACAAGACAAACAATACAATCACAAAGTAATAAAACAGGCAAGCGCAATCAAATGCAAATGCGCAATCAATATGATGCATGTCTATCCCTAACGCAGGCCATGAGCTCATGTGTCGGTTGCCTACCCGCTCCCGACATTACCCGGGCACAAGTCCCAGATATGGTTTTCCAGATGCATCAGTGTGCTTATAAGTCGTACGGCCAGGCCGCATCAGTGTGACTTTAAGTCGTACGGCTAGGCCGCATCAGTGTGACTTTCCAAATCAATAAGCATACATCTGGAAAACAGTTCTTAGTGTGTGGGCGTCCCCACTTTACATTTGGCACTAAGGCCCAAGCAATGTCACATCTGCTCTCCTGTGGCAGACACTTCATTAATTAATATATTCTTTAAATCCTTGTTCTCTGCTCTCCTGTGGCAGAGATTCCTTTTCTTAATAAACCGAGCTCAAATCTTTACTTAAAACAAAAATCTCTCCTTAAAAGATTGGGTTTAAAACATTATATTTTTCTTAATAAATCAAACTTTAAAATAGAATAAATCTTTTCTTAACTAAATATGTTTTAAATAATTTAATTTTCTAAAACCAAATCTTTTAAAATAACTTTTCAAATAAAATCTCAGATTTTATAAAATTTCAGCGGCATTTTCTCTAAAATTCGGACTAAACCACCCTTACGGGTTCCCTATTCCTCAACAATCACATTTTCACAACCTCAATTCAAACTTAATTCGACCAATTAAACTCTCATAACAACCAAACCAATCACATTCACAGCAATAATCCATACTCAATATCATTACTATTATATATATATATATATATATTTGCAATTATCCAATTAATTTTGTAGGCATTCTAAATTAAAAACTTAACTTTAAAAACAAACCCCCTACCTTCGTATGAAATTAAAATCAACGAAAGTTCTAGAAAAACTTTCTGACCGAGCTGCTGAAGAGGAAAGCGTCAGAAATCATCTGTGCCTCCTAGAAATTCAGTTGGCCGAACTCAAGGGGAAGAGGAGTTACGTCACCGTCAGCCTCCATTGAACAAAAGTGATGCCAACGTATAGAAAAAGAGAATACGAACACTTTTATCAGATTAGATTTTTTATTAGAGTTATGAATCTCAAAAAAATCGAAGCCGGAAGTCTTGTTGAAGGTCACAGTGAATGAAATGAAAGATAAGGTAAAAATGATAATTAGTGGTGATTAGAGAAAGGCCGTGTGTCTTGGTTCATTAATGAAGGGCTATGTGTCACATTTTTCTTTCTACAAAGTAATTCAGTCATGCATGAAGATCAAAATGAAATTGATAAATGTTAATGCATGATGAAAGGTCATTGGCCATTCAATGAGAAAAGGCATGTGTCATAGTTTTATACATAAACTTGTGCATAAAAGCCACGTTTCAAAATTTTCTTTCTTTCTTTGTTTCTTACCAAAATTAAATGAATAATAATAATAATAATAATAATAATAATAATAATAATAATAATAATAATAATAATCAATTTAGACGGTAACTATCAATATAGTTTCTGATAGATAATTTAAAATAATAGAATAAGTCATAATTAAATTAAATTTTATTTTTAAATTCAAAGCGTAAAATTTAATTTTAAAAACTCGGGTGTTATAATAAGTGTTTAGTCAAATAATTTAATATTTATATAATAATATGATAAAATAAATTAAAATTTGAGTTTAACCATAGCAAGCGCTCAAGTTTAAATTTTTATAAATTAATTTATTTTTGTTAAAGTGAATTACGTAATAAAAAAATTCATTAAAAAATTCATATATTAAAGTAGAAAATAATTTATTTATAAATTCAAAATTAAAAAATTATTCTTAAAAATTGAAAATACAGATAAAAAAAATTATAACTTGCAAAAATTATCTCTAAAATTTATTATAATAAATAATAAAACTATAAAAGTCATGTATCTAGCTATATAAGTTAAATTATATTAAATTATAAGATATTTAGATATTTAATCAACCTAATTAATTATTTTGTAATTGATTTAATTTAATAATTTAAAAAAAATTAAAGAGTAATTCTTGGCATACAAGCGATTAAGGCTTGTAAGCCTTACAAGTTCAATTAAAACTAACGCTCAAAACACGCTTCGAACCATTCTTCTTCCTCTTCGTCTTCTCCTTCTTCTTTTCTTTCGTTTCTTGCCTTCTCTTTCTCCTTCTTCTTCTTCTTCTTGCTGCACGTTCTTCTTCCTCTTACTCTTCTTCTTCTCCTTTTCTTTCGTTTCTGCACGTTCTTCTTCATCGTCTTCCTCTTCTTCTTCATTTACGTTCTTTCTCTCTGTTTTATCTTCTTTTTTTTTCGATTTTTCATGGTGAAATCATTTTTGAAGAAGAAGAAGCAGTAGAAGATGAGGAGGAGAAAGAGAAAGAGTTCTGAATTATGCATAAGATGTATTTTAACAAATTTTGGGTGTATTTCTTTAAATCCTTTGGGTGTATTTTCTGTAATCCTTTGGGTGTATTTCTATAATCGTTTGGGTAAATTCCTGTAACCGTTTGGGTGTATTTCTGTAATCATTTTGGGTGTACTTCTGTAATCGTTTGGGTGTATTTCTGAAGTTCCATTATCTTCAAAAGGATTACAGAAATACACCCAAAGGATTACGAAAAATACACCCAAAGTATTTAAGAAATACACCCAAAATTCGTTGCATAATTCAGAACTTTCTCTTTTTCCTCATCTTCTGCTGCTTCTTCTTCTTCAAAATGATTTCAAAACTTGATTTCAGAAACTATGAAAATCGAAAAAAAAACGAAGAAGAAGAAGAAGAAGAAGAAGAAGAAGAAGAAGAAGAAGAAGAGGAAGAAGAAGAGGAAGAGGAAGAGGAAGAGGAAGAGGAAACGTTCTGAGTGTAGCGCTTTGAAAATAGGAAACGTTGAATAACGCATTAAAAGACCTAGTAACTTGTAAGACTTGTAAGTCAAAAAGACTTGTATGTGTAGCACTCCTCAAAATTAAATAACCCTTTTTAGAAATATGACAATCTAAATAATATAGATTGAAGATAAGAAAAATATAACTAAATTATATAATACAACATAAGATTTTTAAAAATTTGTTTTATAGCAAATCTAATGTCAAGATATTTATTATCATCTGTGGTATAATCTAATTTCTCAATTATTTAAACATTTTTATGAAAAAATCGCATTATTTATTTTGAACAAAAATATTTATTTACTATTATAATTTAAATAGAATATAAAATAGATATTAAATCAATTTCTTTTAATAATTACTCTGTCACAAATATCCATCAAGGACATGAGATTTAAGAGCACATAAAGTAAATATAGTACCTACAACTTTTATACTATCACGATAAAATAATTATCATAAATCTTTTTAGCATAAATTAAAAGAACATATAATAATAAAAAAACAATTAAATCCAAAAAAGTTATAGAACACCTATTATACACTACAACTGTTAGTATTGAGGAAGTTTTAACCATTTATTCTTCTATTGGCTATCTTTTTATCTACTCTACACTTCATCTACGAATATGTTAAGGACTAAATTTATGCTTCAACTTTTCCAAATCCTATATATTCTTGCCAAATACAATATTATTATACCTTTTTTCTTTATAGAAACCATTGAGTGGAAGAACCGTTGGTAAAAAGATGAGGTTCTCTTATAATATGTGTAACACCCTAACTTTTAGCACGTCATGATCGTACCAAAAGTAAGACGTTATGGACCTGATTTCCTTTATTATAAATTTACTATTGAGCCTTTACGTCGATATCGCGTTTCAGTTTTTAAGAGAATTTCAGAAAAAAAAAAATAGATTTTAGTATTAAAATCACATAACAAAAGATCTTCAAATAATAACAATCACATAATTACTAATAATAATAGAGGTTATACGATTAAATTCAATGTAAAACTCAAATACAATACCTATCCCTCTGGATAAAATAAAGACCCTAAAGCAACAAGGACGAGGGAACTCTATAAAAACAACAGGAATCACAAGTAAATCTACGAATCGTCTGCAGCTTCTTACTGAATCTCCGAACCTATGTCACTGAAAAGGTGGAAGATTTGGGGTGAGAACAAACCACACGTTCTCAGTAGAGAATGGGAATGCCGTTAAAGTAATGAATTTAATGCAAATAATTAACTTACTTAGTAAAACTATTTTGTTAACCCTTTGGAAATACTTTTATTTCTACTTTAGATAAATAATTACTTTTCTTTAAATTTCTAAACTCAAAACAAAACTTAAATATAAAACTAGTCACATTTTCTGTCTCTCAGCCACATAGTTAATCCTCAGTCAAAAGTCAACTCGTAATCACTTTAATACACTCACAAACAAATAGTGCAAGCAAGAGATTCAATTCAATGCACAAGCAAGTCACAACAAGACAAACAATACAATCACAAAGTAATAAAACAAGCAAGCGCAATCAAATGCAAATGTGCAAACAACATGATGCATGTCTATCCCTAACGCAGGCCATGAGCTCATGTGTCGGTTGCCTACCCACTCCCGACATTACCCAGGCACAAGTCCCAGATATGGCTTTCCAGATGCATCAGTGTGCTTATAAGTCGTACGGCTAGGCCGCATCAGTGTGACTTTCCAAATCAATAAGCGTACATCTGGAAAACAGTTCTCAGTGTGTGGGCGTCCCCACTTTACATTTGGCACTAAGGCCCAAACAATGTCACATCTGCTCTCCTGTGGCAGACACTTCGTTAATTAATATATTCTTTAAATCCTTGTTCTCTACTCTCCTGTGGCAGAGATTCCTTTTCTTAATAAACCGAGTTCAAATCTTTACTTAAAACAAAATCTCTTCTTAAAAAATTGGATTTAAAACAATATATTTTTTTTAATAAATCAAACTTTAAAACAGAATAAATCTTTTCTTAACTAGATATATTTTAAATAATTTAATTTTCCAAAACCAAATCTTTTAAAATAACTTTTCAAATAAAACCTCAGTTTTTTATAAAATTTCGGCGGCATTTTCTCTAAAATTCGGTTTAAACCACCCTTACGGGTTCCCTATTCCTCAACAATTCTCAAATGAGCAAAATTCTTAATAATCAGAAAACAGTCACATTCACAGCAATAATCCATACTCAATAACATTACTATTATTAATATATATATATATGTAGATATATTTGCAATTATTCAATTAATTTTGTAGGCATTCTAAATTAAAAACGTTTATCTTTAAAAATAAATCCCCTACCTCCGTATGAGATCGAAATCAACGAAAGCTCCGGAAAAACTTTCTGACCGAGCTGCTGAAGAGGAAAGCATCAGAAATCATCTGTGCCTCCTAGAACTCCAGTTGGCCGAACTCAAGGGGCAGGAGAGCTACGTCACCGTCGACTTCCACCGGACAAAAATAACGCCAACACGTAAAGGAGGAAGATACGAACACTTTTACCGGATTAGATTTTTTATTGGAATTACGGATCGCAAGAAATTGAAGTTAGAAGCTCGGTGAGATTTATGATTTTCTTCATGCAGCTTCGGTCTCTCACTCTCACCCTTAGTGAAAGTAAAAATGGAAGCAAAGGAAGCTGGGTGATGATGATTAAATGTGATATTAGATTAGGTGTCTTAGTTTTTCATATATATATATATATATATATATACACGTGTATATTCCTTCATGCCACGTTCATATATATGCACATATGGTTATTCATATATATGAATATATATATGAATGATTATAATTAAACTAATGCAAATAAAATGTGATCCACGGTAAGATATATATATCAAGTTTTCATTTCTTTTCCTTTAGTTTTCTAGTGGCTTCGGCCCAATAGAAACTTAAATAATAATAATAATAATAATAATAATAATAATAATAATAATAATAATAATAATAATAAAATTAAATTTTATTTTATTAAATTAATTTTCGAAAATTTGGGGTCTTACATCATACCCCCACTTATAAAAATTTTCGTACTCGAAAATTGATATAAGATAGAAAAAGTTTGCATCAATTTCACTTTCAAAACGTCAAAAAAAGAAAGAAAAAGATTTGGCATGTCCAGTTTATGTGAAGGAAATCATATCTTATAAATGACAAGATATGGTCGGGAGTTATTCAAAACATATCTCAAGAAAGAAGTTCGAAACAAAAATTTCTCTGCAAGCAAGCAAGGAAGAGATGACTTCAAACTACTTTAGCACGAATAAGGAGTATACGTTTTCCTAAAACTTTACTTCTAACGTTCTCAAACCCCATGATTCACGTTACCTATTACTTCTATCTCGTCTATGATAATCCATTAGTGTTTCTATATACATGAATCATTAGTATTAAGTTGGCCAGACCTAATACCATGAGAGATGCAACAGTTGACTAACAGAATTAATCAATAGACAATCATGCATTTGAAACTCAAACTCTTGTCAGTGGGACAAGTGCTACTACATGACAGACACTCAGAGTATGCAGTAAAGCATAGTCAGTCTATTCCCAAGGCTCTAACGGGAACGAACTGCTCTGATACCATAATGTAACACCCTAACTTTTAGCACGTCATGATCGTACCAAAAGTAAGGCGTTATGGACTTGATTTCCTTTATTATAAATTTACTATTGAGCCTTTACGTCGATATCGCGTTTTAGTTTTTAAGAGAATTTCAGAAAAAAAATAGATTTTAGTATTAAAATCACATAACAAAAGATCTTCAAATAATAACAATCACATAATTACTAATAATAATAGAGGTTATACGATTAAATTCAATGTAAAACTCAAATACAATACCTATCCCTCTGGATAAAATAAATACCCTAAAGCAACAAGGACGAGGGAACTCTATAAAAACAACAGGAATCACAAGTAAATCTACGAATCGTCTGCAGCTTCTTACTGAATCTTCGAACCTATGTCACTGAAAGGGTGGAAGATTTGGGGTGAGAACAAACCACACGTTCTCAGTAGGGAATGGGAATGCCGTAAAAGTAATGAATTTAATGCAAATAATTAACTTACTTAGTAAAACTATTTTGTTAACCCTTTGGAAATACTTTTATTTCTACTTTAGATAAATAATTACTTTTCTTTAAATTTCTAAACTCAAAACAAAACTTAAATATAAAACTAGTCACATTTTCTGTCTCTCAGCCACATAGTTAATCCTTAGTCAAAAGTCAACTCGTAATCACTTTAATACACTCACAAACAAATAGTGCAAGCAAGAGATTCAATTCAATGCACAAGCAAGTCACAACAAGACAAACAATACAATCACAAAGTAATAAAACAAGCAAGCGCAATCAAATGCAAATGTGCAAACAACATGATGCATGTCTATCCCTAATGCAGGCCATGAGCTCATGTGTCGGTTGCCTACCCGCTCCCGACATTACCCGGGCACAAGTCCCAGATATGGCTTTCCAGATGCATCAGTGTGCTTATAAGTCGTACGGCTAGGCAGCATCAGTGTGACTTTCCAAATCAATAAGCGTACATCTGGAAAACAGTTCTCAGTGTGTTGGCGTCCCCACTTTACATTTGGCACTAAGGCCCAAACAATGTCACATCTGCTCTCCTGTGGCAGACACTTCGTTAATTAATATATTCTTTAAATCCTTGTTCTCTACTCTCCTGTGGCAGAGATTCCTTTTTTTAATAAACCGAGCTCAAATCTTTACTTAAAACAAAATCTCTTCTTAAAAAATTGGATTTAAAACAATATATTTTTTTTAATAAATCAAACTTTAAAACAGAATAAATCTTTTCTTAACTAGATATATTTTAAATAATTTAATTTTCCAAAACCAAATCTTTTAAAATAACTTTTCAAATAAAACCTCAGTTTTTATAAAATTTCGGCGGCATTTTCTCTAAAATTCGGTTTAAACCACCCTTACGGGTTCCCTATTCCTCAACAATTCTCAAATCAGCAAAATTCTTAATAATCAGAAAACAGTCATATTCACAGCAATAATCCATACTCAATAACATTACTATTATATATATATATATATATTTGCAATTATTCAATTAATTTTGTAGGTATTCTAAATTAAAAACGTTTATCTTTAAAAATAAATCCCCTATCTCCGTATGAGATCGAAATCAACGAAAGCTCCGGAAAAACTTTCTGACCGAGCTGCTGAAGAGGAAAGCGTCAGAAATCATCTGTGCCTCCTAGAACTCCAGTTGGCCGAACTCAAGGGGCAGGAGAGCTATGTCACCGTCGACTTCCACCGGACAAAAATAACACCAACACGTAAAGGAGGAAGATACGAACACTTTTATCGGATTAGATTTTTTATTGGAGTTACGGATCGCAAGAAATTGAAGTTAGAAGCTCGGTGAGGTTTATGGTTTTCTTCATGCAGCTTCGGTCTCTCACTCTCACCCTTAGTGAAAGTAAAAATGGAAGCAAAGGAAGCTGGGTGATGATGATTAAATGTGATATTAGATTAGGTGTCTTAGTTTTTCATATATATATATACACGTGTATATTCCTTCATGCCACGTTCATATATATGCACATATGGTTATTCATATATATGAATATATATATGAATGATTATAATTAAACTAATGCAAATAAAATGTGATCCACGGTAAGATATATATATCAAGTTTTCATTTCTTTTCCTTTAGTTTTCTAGTGGCTTCGGCCCAATAGAAACTTAAATAATAATAATAATAATAATAATAATAATAATAATAATAATAATAATAATAATAATAATAATAATAATAATTAAATTAAATTTTATTTTATTAAATTAATTTTCAAAAATTTGGGGTCTTACAATATATATGACTTTTTATGATAATAAAATAAAAATAAAAAGTATGAAATAATATTGTGTATATTTAAGTTAATTTTAATCTTTTTTAATAACCAGATTTGTCATAATGTAATTGATTAATGATGACAGTTAATACGAATTGAATATGTTTTGAGTATGCTATAGATTTTATGATTTTGTATGAAACAATATTAATTTTAATTTATATATTGATTATTGGATATTAAAAATAAAAAGTATTTGTATTGTTATCATCTTTCAAACCTTTCTCAATTTTGACCGTGATTAGACCTAAAAGATCACCTACCTCGTTGGAAATAAATGTAATCCAATCAATTTTCATCTGATAGTGCTATACATTCACATAATCATAGGAGAATTAACTTTAACGAGATAACAATATGGTATTTAGTTACCACATGAGTATTTTTATATATAGAATTATCAATCAATTATGTATGACTTCTGATGAAAATAATATATTTAATATGAATATTATTTGTTAGGTAAAAGATAATAGATTGGCAAAAAAAATTAATTATAATGGATATATTTATTTTAAAAAATATTTTTATATATAATACTATAATAAAAATATCATGGTCACCCCAAATTACTACAGGTTCAACTTCCATCGATAGTGGTAGAATGCCTAAATTGAGACATCTTGAGACTATAATATTTGTCAAAAAGTAATTAATGAAACACTCATTCATACCTTCTTATTTTGAGTACATTTATACATAAAAAAAAGAGTTGAAATAGCAAAAGTGATAAAAATGATGATTTTTATAATTTTGTGTGGCTATCTATATAAGAAGACCAGAAGACCATGATTGTCTACCAAAATTAATTTTATTTATTGCATTCAATTTGAATAAGTAAAAAATCATCTTATTTTAATTTAGTCCTTAATTCACATGATTTAAATTTAACTCAATATATATTATTTGATTTGATTTAATTATTAGTGAAAAATATCTCGAGAACCTATTTTATTCATAGATTTATTATTTGAATGATTAATTAATCTAATTAATTAATTAATTATTATAATTAATCTGATTTAATAAATTAAAAAATAAATTAAAAAATACTAAGACTCTAAGAGAATATTAAAAGAGATAAATTAAAAAATACTACCAAATCAAATTGATATAAATTATAATAAATTATGCGATATTTAAATATCTAATTAACTTAATTAGTTGATATAATTAATTTATCATAATAAGTTGTATTTAATGAGTTAAAAGAAACAAATCGCTAAACACTCTCATAAGCATGTCACGTCAACTCCATCATTAAGTGCAGAAATCTGATTTTTATATATAATAGAATAGATAATAAATAGAATATATGAGAATATGATATGTGACATATTTTAATTATGAAATTGGTATTATATAATAAATTTTTTCGAAATCCCTATTCCTTGTCCGTTGCTAATTTTTACGTAATTACTTAATATATAATTTTCGCTTATGAAACTATCAACTACCTAATATTATGATTTAGTTAATAAGAATGATGACATTAATATTTTTTCATAAGTCTTGTTATTATTTATAATTAGGAAATATTCATATTTAAATTTATTTCCTTAATGAATGTTAATTTTATTATCAAATTCTATATTACCTTTAAAATTTTAACGTAATTGAGTCTAATTTCTATATTTTGAAATAAATTTAATCGAAAAAATTAATATATAAATCACATTATTATTACAAAATTACTTTTTTTAATATAATAAGTGGTGCTTATTTGAACCATTCAATTTTAGCTTCTAATGATATTAACGTCAACCTATTTTATTATCTTGTACCTTTAAAGAATTTACACGACTAACATAATAATATAACAATTGAAAATTTTTTTATTACAATGGGAATATTCATTTTAACAAATATTCTTCTATCTAATATTATAAAAAAATACACTGGCCACTTTGAACTATTACAGGTCAACTTCCATCCGCAGTAGTAGAATGCCTAAATTGAGATATACAAATAATCAATAACACACTCATCGGTACTTTTTTATTTTGGATACATTTATACATAAAAGAAATTATACATAAAGAAAAAAAAAGAAAAGAAGAGTTGAAATAGCAAGAGCGATACAAATCACAATTCTTATAATTTTGTGTGTCCATCTATATATAATAGACCAGACAACTATGATTATCTAACAAAATTAATTTGTATTTATTGCACTCAACTTGAATAAGTAATAAATTACCTTATTTTAATTTAGTCCTTAATTTACATTATTTGAATTTAGCTCAATATATATGATTTAATATGATTTGATTATTAGTTGAAAATATCTCAGTTACCTATTTTATTCATAAATTTATTATTTTAATGATTAATAAATTAATCAAATTAATTAGTTAGTACACACAATAAATTTAGTTTAATAAATTAAAATAAATAAATTAAAAATACTAACAGAATATTAAAATAAATAAATTAAGAAATACTACTAAATAAAGTTGATATAAATTATAATAAATTATATAATATTTAAATATCTAATCAAATCAATTAGTTGATATAGTTAGTTTATCGTAATAACTTATATTTAATGAGTTAAAAGAAATAAATTAGGAAACACTCTCAGAAGTATGCCACGTCAGCTTTATCATTAAGTGCAGAAATCCGATTTTTATCTACTTAATATACTAAAACTAGGTTTTCTCCCGACTAATGAAAGTGAGGTGTCACTTTCTCGTGAACCTATTTTCCCTCCAAAATGAATACATTTAATGAATAATGCATAATTATACTAATTTAGGAAAATATCTCTATTATAATTATATAAAATCAATATTTAATACATTATTAAACTACTTATCAATTATTAATCGGAAATATTTTTAATTATTTTAATGAATAATGCATAATTATACTAATTTAGGAAAATATCTTTATTATAATTATATAAAATCAATATTTAGTGTATTATTAAACTAATTATCAATCAGAAATATTTTAAATATTTTAATTATATTCATTTTAATTATATTGATACCCTTCTAATTCTTATTCATTATCCAGTGATTTTATTAGTGGCAAGTTGTTAACCCATTTATATTGATAATAATAATAATTTTATTAGGATAAATATCAAATTCTATTCCTAATATAAAAAAATAAAATTTAATTCCTTCCATTTTTATTTTACCACTATAAAAGACCATGTATGCTAGAAAAAAATATCATTCATTTACCAATTACTCTTTCATTGGATAGCTTTTACGACAATTCTTTTTCTTACTATAAGGCGTCGTTGCAAGGCAACTATCGTGGATACAAACTACCACACTCTCCAACTTCCGTGCTCATCATTCGGAGCTATATATGATATGTTATCCATAAAGTATTTATAGACGATGGTGTTATCATGTATGCATAAATAAAAAATGTTTCATATTTAAATTTAAGTCATTTACCTGTTTGTGGTATATTGTAGTGTGAAATTACTTTCAATTTGTGTTGTAGAATGATATTATGCTCTAATTTAAGCTTTTACTTTAGAACTGTATTATGATTTTATCTCATCATTTTTTTATTATTATTATTGAAACGTATGTGATATGAAATGTACAAAAAAAAAAACTCACACTCAATTTATTTTATTGTAGTCTTCTATCTATTTTATTTCTTTTTATTTTTTTTCAAATGTTATATAATTTATTATAATTTATACCAATTAATTAATTATAATTCATTCTATCTGTTAGTTTAATTCATTAATTTATAATATGCATAATAAAATAGATCATTTGTTACTTATAACGTAAATTCTTCTAAAATATAAATATGAATAATTATATTTATACTTTTTGTTATGAACAAAATATTATTAATAATAAATAATAATTAACATTGAAATAGTACCGTTCGATTTTTAAAAATTTTTAAAATTAAACATAATAAAATCCAACCATCTAATTTCTAGATTGTGAATAGAAAAAAAGCAAAATGTACCCTCCAATCTTTCTATTTTACAAAACAAACCTGAATTTGTGTAAAACACTAAAACACAAAAAACATCAATTATTATGTAATATATAGTTTTATACGTTGCCCTCCTATATATACAAAGTTAAGTCACTTTTATAATTATATAAAATTATTTTTAAAAAAGTTCAAAACAAAAAATATATCTAACTTATTGTCACTTAAAAAAAAGAAAGAAAATATCACAGTTAATAATATCCGGATGAAGTAGTTTAAGAGGTGAAGTAATTTTAGAGATTATTTAAATTTTTTTATGATAAAATATTGTGTTTGGTATTTAAATGGAAGGATTTTTAGATTAAAAACTTCAATAAGATTTTTAATTACATTATACAATATTATGTTTCGATCAGATATTTTCAAATTCAAATATTTTATACACATGATAATTTAAAAAGAAAGTTTCAATTAGATTTTTTTTCTATTACATATTTTCTTATTTTGATCAAGTAAATATATATTATTTGTAAGGCCCACATCGGTTGGGGAGGGGAACGAAGCATGTCTTATAAGGGTATAGATACCTCTCCCTAGCATGACGCGTTTTAACGAGTGAGTGTGGGGGCTTCGGCTATCATCCCTATCGTCAAAGGCAAAACTGTGAGGCCTTGTGTGCCAAAGCGGACAATATCGTGCTAGTGGGTGGTCTGGGCTGTTACATTATTTTTATTTATAAAATCTTTGTATGGGTAAGATAATTATATTACAATAAATTAAAGTTATGCGATCAAATAATTTTATCAATTAAGTCCTAACCAAATCAGATATGAGTGTTTTTTTTATATGTGGTCATTATCGTCTTCTTTTTTAACATTGTCATTGTTGTTTTTAACTTCTTCTTTTTCATCGTCTTCGAGATTCTTTTTCTGTACGTTTCTTCAATAATATTATCATCGCTATATATAGTGTTTTTTTGTGATTTGTGAGCCTAGATATAAGAGTCAACTCATTTTTTTTAATATATTATTCTTCCTTAGCTACTTCATAGAATAAGAATGTATTCTTCATTTTTCATCGAAGTTAATCCTTTAAAGGTACAATTTATAACTTTTTATAGTATTTTTATATATTCATTCTATTATATTATTCTTTTGATAATTTAATGATTGTTCTTACTCCAATTTATTCTTTTCATCTAATGTTCCAGTGCGATTGTCTTTTGTTGCAATCGTTTACAATGCACCACATCTATCAAATACCATCTCAAGTTGTATTTACTGATTCGGGTTCTAATTACATAGATGTAAGCGTCTAACGAAGGGATAGTAAACTCTATTTTACCGAAGAATGGTTGAATCTACTCACATATTATGACCAACCTAATAGAATGTGAGTAAAGTTGGTTTTCTTGGGAGGAGCTCGATTTTTTATTGAGAAATTATTTCCACGGAGCTTTGTAGGCCAAGTTCAAGTTCCATCCCCTCCATGCTTTCTACGTCTGCCCGAAAATCTTCAAAGTGGAGCATATAATGAGATTGAATTCCTTCAATTTAAGTTCATTTTTGGTAAATTCGTGTCAAACTCGGAAATATAATTTCAACAATTGGTAATATATTTAAAATTTTTTATTTTAAACTTTTTATAATTAAAATAATTTTATAATATATTGTGAATTTTTTTCAGAAATTACCGCCTTCTTTTGCATCAATGCAATGCCATTGAAGGGAATAAATGTAAGTTTAGTTTCTCGGTGTGACAATTCTATACCTTACCGCATTACATGGATAGCAGATGATGAAGCTTATTTAACAAGTGGATGGTCTAAATTTTCAAGAATTCTAAATGTTCGAACTTATGATGTTGTTTCAATTGGTTGTCGTTACGAGAATGACTCTAATCTACACGTGTTTAAGGACTATAATAGATTAAATATTATTTAAGTAATTTAGTTCTAATATTGGTATTTGATTAAATTAGTTTTAGAGAAAATTAAATTGTTACCTCAATTTATATATTACGACTATTCTTCTTGGATATGTTATTTTTAAATTTTTTAATATAAAATTTCTTTTTTTTTCGACTTTTAAGTTTATTTTCTTTCTTGGATATATGTATCACCTTTTTTTTCTTTTCTTTTTTTATATTTCATATTAGTAATGCAATTATTAAGAGAGGTGTAATTCATCAATAGATTAGAGTGATTAAAAATTTAATTATATTGTATGGACACAAGATTAATTAATTAATATTAAAGCGTAGTAAAAAAAAAAAGAGTCACGATACGTGATTTTGTTTTTTTTTTGCTAACATACGAAGATACGTGAAAAAAAATTAAAACACCACTATTTAATTAAAAAATTGTTAATCTTGATGATTTTTCTATCATATGACATTTATTATTTTATTTCAAATTTAGAGTTTCCTTAATCTAACATTGCATTGAAAGAATGGCAAGCAAAAAAAAATGAAAAAAAGAATATGGAAACATTCCAAACATAATTACGGCTAATCTTTTTTTTTTAGTTTTTAAATATGTTATTTATTTTATTTATTTAGAGTAATAACTAAATTTATTATAACTATAGTACAATTATCTTTAAACTATTAGTATTATTAGTATATTTTTAAAACTATTGACATATTATAAATAAAATTTAATTTAGATACACTGACATTTTATACAGTTGTGCAAAATCCATCCGTTCTTTTGAATGACTATTCACGTGGTCAATGTGAAAGATATTTATTTTTATTAATGTGTCATTACGTAATTGGATACACGTGTAAAACTACTTTACACTATCATTACATCAAAATTAAATTCTTATAAATATTTGTAGTTTATATTTTAAGTTAATTTTATAAGTACACCATTTCACAAGTCAAAGACAATTCTTTTTAATAACTTTGTAAATGCTAATAGCTTTTATATTTAATTTATTTTGCAATACGATAAAATTCATTGTTCAATCAAGAATTATTTGACAAAAATATTTGAGAATGAATTGGTAGAAAGGAAGGTCTATGTCTTCTCAAATTTTGAAATTGAGAAATCAAGCGGAATATATCTTCTGATTGTACACATGTGCAAAATATCTTTTAAAAAAGAGTCATGTATAATACATACGGTCGATGATCGTAAAATTCCGGATAATCATTTTGATTTGCTTGCCCAGGATGATATATTGAAACAAACAAATGAACTATTCTACTTATTTGGTACGTAGTTAATTTATATTAACCACAAAAATTATTTTCGTTTTAATTTTAAGTTTTGCCAAAAAATTGTATAATACCATTAAGGTATATCCTATTATTAATATACTAATATTAGTTTTATCGTTTAACATAAAATAAATCAGTAAATTCTCTTTATTTTATACACGTACAAAATTATAATTCCTTATGTTATTCACTCATTTGTTCTTAATTTGATACTTTTAATTCATTTTTTTGTTCAATTAAATGTTATTGGATTTTTTATTGACAACAAAAAATTTATATCATGGTTAAAATAGAGAAAAATGACCAGTACATTGTGATTGATCTTCATGATTTGCAGTATGTAAAATTGTAATATTTTAATATGAATATTTCTTTTGGTAATAATTATGTATTGTGGTACAATTTTTTTTTATGTATTACTACTTACTTCTCTTAATTCTCACTTTCATTCATAAATGAGAAAAAAATAAGATGCACACTGTGAGATCAATTTACAATCTAATTACTTGATCATCTATGTGATCACTAAGCAACCAAATGTATTCTCTAATTTATAAAATTTAACAAAGACATTGGTAAGCATATTGGTTTCGCATTTATTTATATATTTTTATTTATTTATGTTATATTTGTAATTATATTATATCTATTTTTATCAATATATTTTTTTAAAAAATATCGTTAGTGTTAGCACATGGTGTATTAAATAAATTAAATGATAGAAATACGTAACTATTTTCTTTTTCAGTCAAGATTCAGTAAAATATTGTAATTTAGACTTGCAATATCAATATATTAATAGTAAAGTGGAAAAAAAATGTAATATCATATCAAAGAAATTTTTTTAAATCATAATTATAATTTATGATTGAAATCATAATTTAAATATTTTAAATGGGATAATTTTATTTGGAGAATTCTTAATTCAAACATAACTCTTATATACTTAATACCTACATTCGAGTTAATACATTTAATATTATATTTAAAAAAATACGAATAATGCACATCATATTACTTATTTATTAATTAAATTATTACAATTCAAATTAATTTTAATAAAATAATTTAAAATTATAATTTCAATCTTATCACGTGCATAGCACGGGTTATTACACTTGTATAATAGAATAGATGAGTCAAAAAGATGAGTTTTAATAAATTTTAAGAAAGTTATGTTTCATTTTAAATTCATAAGCTTGTAAAAACGCAAATTTTTAAAATTTGAACTAAAATACAAATTTTGAATTTTTTTATTCATTTTAAATTTTTTGTTATTTTATTTGAATCTAAATGTAGTATTTTTTTATTGAAATTTATGTTTTAAAATTATTGACTTAAAAGTAAGAAATCTCAATAATCCATTTTCTGTTAGTCCAATTTTATTATCACTATCTGCAAAATTGAAAACTTAAATTTTCTTTTTCTATTTTTATCGTCATTGACTGCAAAATTGAATACTTACAAAATTGATAAATACTACGTAAAATAGTAAATATTTATATTTTAGTGTAAAATAACAAATATAAAGTTTTTTATTCATTAAAAAAAACCCATGAAATTTCAACTATTTTTAATGGTATTTATAATGGCTTTGGTAAATATAATAATGGACATAATTCATGGTAAACATCGAAAGTAGAAATTAAAGTTGGTAAGTAAATTTTCAAATGTATTTAATAATAAAATATCTTAGAGATTTTTTCCCTAAAATGAAGCAACTAATTTTATAAACAATTAATTTATTATAAAAATATAAAATAATGCTACATGAACACAAAAAAAAAAAAAAAAAAAAACACTCAACGGATAAGAAAACATATTTGATTATACTGCGATAAAAAAATTTGATTATTCTTATAGCAGTTTCTTTTATAAGTAAGATATGTGAAGTAATATATACAAATATGTGATGAATGATTTTGTATTTTCGAAAACAATTAAATTTTAAATTTAAAAATAATAAACAATCTACGTGTATAAAAATAATTAGCTATTAATGAGACATTAAATATAGAAACACATATTTGGTATCTCATAAAAAAATTTCATTATACTATTATAAATACTTTGATTATTTGTCTATTGTATATTTGATTATTCTACTATAAAAGGTTTGATTATTTTAGTGGCTGAATATTTATTTGGTAAGGAAATGTGTGAAAAAGTAACATTCTTACTATTAAAATATCATGTTTAAATTATGATATCACTAATAGTAAAGATATTATGTGTATACCTTATATTACTTATTTATATATTATAGAAACTTTTTTTTAATTACCAAAAAAAAAAAAAAGAAACCCTTTTTATAACATACATACATATATACCTTTCTCATTCCAATTATCACAAGAAAACTAATAATTACTACAACTCAAACAGCTATATCTATTGTCATAAATAAAATACTTTAAGTATATTTTTATACAAATAGTCATATACATACAATAAATATAACAATTTTCTAATTAAAACTCCTATCTCTCTCTTAAAAGACATAATAATAATAATAATAATAATAATAATAATAATGAGGGAAACAATAACTACATACAATTTCAGTCAAAAATAAAGTACTGCGTGTTCGATACTCAGTAAATTTTTTATAGACTTTGTCATCTATTTTTTGAAAATGTTGGATATAGGGTGTAATAAGATCTCAAATTTTAAAAATTCAATAATGAATTATTTGATATTTATTATATTTATTTATAATTTTATTTTTAAAAAATTATCTTACAAAAAGTAATTAAATCAAAGTTGAGACTTTCAGTTTAAAATTAAATAGGATTTATATAACTTTCATAATAATTAGATATTTTCTTATTTAAAATTGAAAGTTTTAGTAGTTGGAAAATGATGAGAATTTTTTATGGTTTAATTTGAATATTGAAATTTTGAATTTAATTTTTTATGAATAAAAAATAATTATATTATCTTTAATTTTAAATTAGAGTACTTATTTGAAAATATATTAGTAAGCCGATAAATAAATAATATTCTTGAAATAATTTTTATTGGGTTAAATTTTTTTTAAATTATTACTCTATCCTCTAATTTTATCAAAATACCTATTCTAATATTATCTCTTTTACCAAACCCTAACCCTAAAATTCAAACACATACATACTAACCCTAACCCTATTACAACATGCACACACACACTCCTTTTAACCCAGCTGTCACAACACACACCCACACACAGAGAGTGGCGCAAGGAAGAAGGGACTGCGTCGGCAGGGCATGGAGTTGCCGTTGCTGTCGAGAATTAGAACCAAAGGGAGATAGAACGTCCGATCAGAGGGAGTGACGTGCGAGAGAGAAAGATGCCAGAGAGAGACCATGACGGAGAAGAGGGAGAAGGTGTTCCTTCTGCGCTGTCAAGTCATCATCATCGTCGTCACTGTTTGTTGAAACTGCCGCCCAAGAGCTTGAAGAGAGAGGGAACTCGCTGAAAGAAGGGGAAATGCGCGGAGCTCATCACCGGGAAAGAGAGGTGATGGTGGTGGGTGGTCACTGCGATGCCACCACTGCTGTCATAGTCACTATCAAGCCACTGCTAGAGGTTGTGCCGCCGTGCTTCTATTTGCTGGGAAACGACACTGTCGTCGCCGGAAGCTACCATCAAAACCTCTGCCTCTGATTTTTGCAAGGTCGCTAGAGCTACTGCTGCTCCATTATTTCGTTCCTCTTAGATTTCTGTAAGTATTCTTGTTCCAAAATCCTTGCCGTTAGTGTTCTTCTATAAGTTTGTTAAGGATTTTGAGGTGTTGATGTCGTAGGGTTGAGTTACCATAATTGCATGTTGTGGTTGTTGCTGTCGCTGCTGCGAGGAGTCATCGAAACTGCTAGTACTGCCGCTGTTGCGATGATAATTAGGAAATTGCCGTGTTGTTGAGTTAATTTGAGGTAGGGACTTTTTCTTAAATTTATTTTTGTCTCAAGGAATTGTCATAAATTGATATCAATTTGAGAAAGTATATTTTTAGCGAACGTGTGAGCTTTATGGATTAAATTGGACTGTTTTGGATAAATGGGATTGATTAAATGGAACTGGCTAAGTGATTTTGGATTTTTAAGTAATAAAATTAATTAGTAACAATACTTGAAGCCTCTTGGTGGGTGGATTCGGACTTAAACAACTTGTTTGATGCCTTAATATTTGAAAATTTAATAAGTTGAAAAGAATTAAAGATAACAATCCAATAATATTTATGTTGAGAATTGTTGGTTATTTTGAAAGATTAAGAAGGGTTTGAAAGATGTTTGGTTTATATAGAACCCTTGAAGGATGTAAATATCAGAATTTTAGGGAAAATTCTGTTGAAATTTCTACAAAAGTTGGTTAAAGATAAAAGAGTGTGGTTGGTTATTAATTGGATCATTGGATGAGAGTGACGATGGTTATTTGTTTAATTCGTTGAAGAATGGAATTTTGGTGAATGCCCATTTGAGCTTTTATTAATTTTGGTCGGAAAATTTAATAAAGAATGAGATAAACTTGATATTTGGTTAGTTATTGAGAAAGAGCTAGAGAAAGCTAAGGGTGAAACAGATGGGTATAGCTTAGGCTTGAATTTAGTTGAGTTTATGAATTTTATGCATACAGGTGAAGAACTTGAATGGATATTTGATTAATGATATTGATTATTTGCCTAGAAAGGATGGTGGTATTATCCCACTTGCTCAGTGCATTATTATTGCCCGCTCATGGATTGATAACGAGGTTAAATGTTTTAGTAACAGTTGGGGATATGTGGAATTAAGACTGTGCCTATGTTTGATTATGATTATGATTATGTTTGAAATGTGACTATTGAGTGGCAAGGATGTGGGTTTCGTTCCACTTGCTCGGAGTTGTAGTGTGGATGTGGGGAAGGTGGTAAGAAGCTCTCTATCAATTTTGTTCTCCTATACTCTCTCTCTGGTTGCAAGGTGGAAAGACAGTCTCCTTCGTTTTAATTTATATGGCACAATCTCACAGGGAAAGGTGGTGGTCACTCTCCCTCAATTTATTCCCCCTAGTTATACCTCCAGAAGAAGGTGGTAGGGTATACTCCCTCGATTATATTCCTCCTGGGGATGTGCAATCAGGGGCGCAGGTACATATAAGTAAAGGGGGGCAATGGCCCCCCCAAAATTTTAGTTTTTATTTAAAAAAAAATTAGTTTGGTCCCCCCTTTCTTTATTTCTCAGTCCCCTCTCTTTTTGTTCCATAACTTTCCCAACCCCCCCCCCCCCTTTTAATTCCTACAAAAAATCCAGCCCAATAGCCCATTCCCTATCCTTTTTTTTATTTCCCAGCCCCTATCCCTTTTTTTATTTCCCAGCATATAATCAGTTTTCCCATCCCCTTTTTTTATTTCCCAGCGTACAACCAGTCTCTCCCTCTCCCCCTTTCCGCCTTGGCTTTCCAAAATTTCAGATAACAACTTTTCCTATTCTTCTTCTTCTTTATCTCTTTAATCTTCTTATCTTTTACGGTTTTACCTCTTTGACTCTTTTTTTTTTGTTTTTTGCAGATTAAAAAAAAGATAGTAGTTCAACAAGTGATTCTTCACTCCTCTTTCTCAAAAAAGGTTCTATTTTTATTCTTTTTTATATATTTAGTTATTTACTTAATTAGTTAATTTATTATTATTTATTAATTAAGTTTATGTTATTACATGTTAGTTTGTATATTTAGTTTTTTTAATTAGTTTTTTTAATATTTTATTTTAAATTGAAATATAATTTTTATATTTTATAAAGATTTAGACTGTAATTTACACTTTTTGCTAAATATATTTTTAATTATAGGAACTTATTTGGCCATTTGAATTATGAGTAAGTTCAAAACCATTGATACATTTTTAAAAGAAAAGATCAAGAGAATGAAGATGCTTCTACTATTACTACTCCAATACTTGAGGGGTCATCAAATTTCATTACTTCAAGTTCTCCATTGAATAGCTCAAAGCATCCACGACTTCTTCCAAATCAACTGGATGTTTTTCATTTGGAAAGAGATCCTGGAATGCGACCAATGATTTGGAAGTTTCCTCCAAATAAAAGAGATGAAATCCGTCGGGCTTATATTAAAGTTGGGCCAAATAAACAAATTCTTGATAATTATCCATTTTTTGGTGATAAAAGTCATCGTCGCTTTCAAGCTTCATGGTTTAAATTGTTCCCATCTTGGTTAGAATATTCTATAGAAGATGATGTTATATATTGTTTTCCGTGCTTTCTTTTTGCTAAGGAACCTTCAATCAATACGGGTTCAAATGTTTTTATTGAGAATGGTTTCAGAAATTGGAAGAAAGTAAATAGTGGAAAAGAATGTGCTCTTTTGAATCACATTGGCAAAGGTCCTAACTCATTCCATCATAAGGCGCTGAAATCATGTGATGATTTGATGAAACATATTGACAGACTTCTTCATAAGAAAACATCAGAAGAGATTGAAAAGAATCAAATTCGACTAGGAGCATCTATAGATTGCATTAGATGGTTGACATTTCAAGGTTGTGCATACAGAGGACATGATGAAAGCCAAAGTTCAAGCAACACATGTAACTTTTTGGAAATGTTAAAATTTTTGGGATTTTACAATGAAAGAGTGAAAAATAATGTTTTAGAAAATGCTCCAAAAAATGCTAAGTATACTTCAAATGATGTCCAAAAAGAAATTCTACATATTCTTGCTACTAAGGTGAGAAATTCAATTAGAGAAGAGATTGGAGATGCCAAATTTTGTATTATTGTTGATGAAGCTAGAGATGAATCTAAAAAGGAGCAAATGGCCATTGTTTTGAGATTTGTTACTCTAGATGGTTTTGTTAAAGAGAGATTCTTTGATCTTGTGTATGTCACTGATACTTGTGCAATAACTTTAAAGAAATAATTGATTTCTGTCCTTTCTCATTATAATCTCTAAGTTGAAAATATTAGGGGTCAAGGGTATGATGGTGCTAGCAACATGCGGGGTGAGTGGAATGGTTTGTAAGCTTTGTTTCTTAAAGATTCTCCACAAGCATACTATGTGCATTGTTTTGCTCATAGGTTACAATTAGCATTGGTGGCAGCTTCAAGAGAGGTACTTCAAATTCATGAATTTTTTACTCAATTAAACTCTATTGTCACTATTGTTAGTGCTTCTTCAAAAAGACATGATCAATTATGTAATACCCGGTCTAACCGAAATTAATTAAATAATAAGTTAAATAGGAGCGAATATGGTTGGAAGATTTGGCAATTGGAATTTGATGATTTAAATATGATATTTGGATTCAGTGAATTTTTTCGAGTCGGAAAACATAGTTTTCTGCGTAAATGCGCGCAGTGAAATTTTGACCGACAATACCGGCTGAGACCTGTCTAGTACTGCAGCTGAGAAAATTGATTATGAGTAAATAGGATTAAGAAATGAGGAATTATAATTAGGGGAGGTAGAAATATTTGAAGTGCGATTTAGAGCGCTAATCTTAAAGGTTTTGGTCCAAAATTGGGCCAACGGACAAAAATAAGTGAACCGGGCCTAAGTGGGCCCAAGACCCAACATATATAAACATTAGTTATGAGCATTTCAGCTCATCTTGCCCTAAAGAAGGGGTGTTGGGCGCTGAAATTGGGAAGAGAGAAGAGAAGAGAGAAAACCTAACTCTCTTTGATCTTCAAACCACCATAACTTGAGCTACGGAGCTCCGATTGACGAGCCGTTTGCGGCCACGCGTCGCTCTTCTCATCCTCTACAATTCTATCTAAGTTTTGTGGTGAGTATTCCATTCATCTCTACTCAGTTTTCGAAATTCTCCACTGTTACACGTTTTTGGGTAGTTAGTGTTGAAATCTTATGATTTTGGGTGTTTAGGGATACTCCAACATAGATTCTAAGTGGATTCTATCCCTACTTCATATGGGCTGAGGTAAGATGTGCTCAAACCCTTGTGATTTGTTATTTTTATGAGCCCTAGGTTGATGTATGTATGTGATATTGGTTATGTTAGTGTATTTGGTGATGTTGGTGCACAATTGGGAGATTGATATTGCTTGAAGAGCTTTGGTGAGGCTTAGAGCTAAGGTTGGTGAAGACTTCCAAAGAAGAGGCTCAATTGGTTTGGCTACAAGAGATACGGTTTAAGTTTCATTTAAGTACCGTGTGTTGTGATGAGAATTCCTAGGCTAGATGCCCCTAGGATTAAGTTTGGATTGTGTAAATGGTTGGTGCTAATATGCATAGTTGGTATGTAATGTGAATTAATGATTGGGTTGAGAATTGTGTAGCCTTGTATGTTTGGTGTATTGAGAATTTGATGTACTGGGTAATGAGTATTGATTTGTGGTTTATGCATTTAAATTGTGAAATTGGGCCGGAGGCCGGAAGAAGGTAAGAAAGGTAAGTGTTGTGTGCATTGTATGATGACACAAGTGATTGGATGAATTTCCGATAATGAATATATGAATGATTGAGTTGGTTATTGAATAATAAGGTTTGAGGAGTTGAAGTGTGGAATTTGGTGAATTGGGTGAAATTATATAGATGAGGTATGTTTGGTTTTGGTTGAGACATATTATGTGGTCATATATGTGATTATGACTATTGATGCCTTGATGGTATGATGATGCATTAGATATATGTATGTTGTGATATATGCTTGAGGAATGATTAAGGTTGATTTGTGGGTGAAACCACGTGATAGTGAGTATGATATTGATTATGTATAATGATGGTTGATTGGAAATAGTGTTGTTGAAATTTGGCATGAGGAAGAGTATATGATATGTAAATGTGTTTGAGTTTGAGAAAGTGTCAATGTGTGAGTTGAGGAGGCTTGATGTTGATTTTGGTATATTTTGATTGATTTCAAAGAAAGGGTTGAAATTGGCATGTTTTGGTTGATTTTGCAAATAGTTGAGAATTGCTTGTTTTGAAAATGGCACCTTGTGGTTTTGTATGAAAATATGGTTTTTGGGCATATTTTGACGGGACATAACTTGGACTACAGATCTCTGTTTTGTGCCAAATTTGTTTAGAAATGAAATTGGATCCGGGATGTCCATGCTGTTCGAAGAACGGGTGAAAAATAATTTAAAATGAGGGAGTTATGACTGTCGGAAGATTGGGGGTTGAATCTGTAAATTCTGCAGCTTTTAACTTAGAAAATTTTTAGCAGAACGACCCTCCGCGCGTAGGCGCACTTGGCGCGTACGCGCCGTTCTTCCAGAAAGTACCATCCACGCGTGCGCGTGGTGTGCGCGGGCGCGTCAATGTTCTGCACCAAATGCCCAGCTATTTTTCCAGAGAGTTGTGCCAGGGTTGTGCTAGTTTTGTGCCTGGGCGCAAGAGCACCCACGCGTACGCGTGGCTGACGCTTGCGCGCCGTTTGGATATTTTTCAACCCGCGCGTTCGCGCGTATGACACTTGCGCGTCGATGAGTTTTTGGCCATCCGCGCGTGCGCGTGGAGTGCGCGTACGCGTGGCCCTGCTTTCATGCCAAAGTTGATTTTTGAGTTTTAAAAGCCAAATCTCATACTTCTAAGCCTCCGATCTCACCCCTTATGTATTAAATCATTATGATATGCCTAGCAATGAGAAAGGAGCTAGGGGATGTGGTAACTTGCGAGTGAAGCAAGGGAAAAGGGTAAGATCAATGATGATCAAAGATGATTATATGAGATATGGAGGATGGCGGTGGAAGTACCGTGTATGCCATGAGCCGAAGGGCTATATTTATTGATAAATGGTTGGTTCTTGATTGGACCATGAGCCGGATGGCTGAGTTATTGCCGGATACGGCGGAGCCATGTTGATAAATTGGCTAGTTCTGGATTGAACTGTGAGCCGGATGGCTGAGTTATTGCCGAGTTACGGCAAAGCCATTATGGATTATGGCTGAGTATAAAGGCATATGATAAATGAATAATGATGGAAAATGTTGAATGTAAGGATGTTTGTGTTTCCTCTGTGGTTGTAATGACGACAGGGCGCAGATACCCTCTAATGGTGACAGGGCACATATTCCCTCTAATGATATTAATACGCAACAGAGAGACTGTGCCCGGGTTAGCTACCGGACATGTCGGGTTGGCTTGATAACCGACAGATGATATCATCAGCCATAGGGCAGGCATTCATCATTTGCATATGTTTAAATTGTTTGGGTTTGCCATTTGTTTTGGATTTCTACATCATATATGCCATGTTACCTGACTATATGCTACTTGTTCTACTTGTACCATATTTGTGTATTACTTGCCTGTATTGCTTGTGTTTGTACAACTGAGAGGCCCCTTATGCTGGTGTCAGTGGGTGTGAGGGCTGTTCTTGATGGGATGAATTGATGATGCAATTTTATGATGATGATGATTATTGAATGAGATAACTGGAGCTCCCTGGGTAGACGCAGTGATGTGGTTTCACTAGCTCCAGGCGAGTGTATGATGTATTGATATAGAATTGCTGAGGCAGATCAACTGGTGATGGTTTTGCTTATAATTCTGAGTCTGATTCGTGGAAGAGTCAGCGAGTTGGGAAACATGTGAAACATGAATTAAATTTAGCACTCCCTTATGACAGTTGCCTATTCATGGATTAGTGAGAATCTAGGCTGGATATTTGGTGAAGAAGTTTAGGATGCTTAGTGAGTTTTTATGGCAGTGCATTGTATTTATTTGGCACTTTTACCGTACTGGGAACCCATGGGCCCGGGGTTCTCATTCCGTATATATCTCTTGTTTTTCAGATACAGGTCCAGGTGCTCAGAAGTGAGTTGTGGGTCGTCTGAGAGACGGCGAAGGTCTTTATTTCCTCTACCTTGTGTTTTGATTAGAATCTCTCCACCTCTGTTTTGGAAAGGTTATATTATGTATTGAACTCTTTGAATTTGCCTATAGAGGCTCTCGTGTTTCCTTCGAGAGAGATTAGGACATACTGTTGTCAACTATTTTCATACTGTACCCTAGCCGGCCTAAACTTCACGGGTCGCGACTAGTGGCTATTTACTTATATATATATATATATATCTTAATCTCCTTTATGCCTTGTCCGTATATCGCGTTTGGCTTAGCAGTTTAACTTTTCGTTGTCGAAACGTGAGTGATACGTCTTCGCGATTTTATTTCTACTCTTTTCAGGCTTCTCGATTAATACTCCTTTCAAAAATTACCTATATCTATATATTAAAAATCCACCTGAGAGTCGTACCACCGTAATATCATTGACTTATGACTCGAGCATAAGGATGTGAATATTAGGGTGTTACATTATGGTATCAGAGCAGTTCGTCCTCGTGAGCCTGAGGGATGGAACTGCTTATGCTTCAATGCATACTCTGAGTCTGTGCCTGTACTAGTTAGGGTATCTAACCGATACATCTAGCATGAAGTCCATGAGTGTACCTTTGGTACTTTGAAGCACTATACTTCCGATATTGAGACTGATCAACTTGATATCGATTGCTTGGTGTGTATAGGAACCAGATGGCACCTCGTGGACCCGGTCGGGGACGTGAGAGAGACCGTACTAACACGCAGGAACCGGAAATTAACCTGAATAACCCGGTAAACCTTATGGCAGCGTTGGAGAATATAGCTGCGGCTATGCAGGCCACTGCGGAGGCTCTTGGGCAACAGATAAACAATAATGGCAATGGCGGAAGGGAAGCTCAGGGCCCGATGACACCGGCAACCTTCTTAAAGGTTAATCCACCTAATTTCAAGGGAACCACCAATCTGACTGAAGCTGATACTTGGTTTCAGGCCATGGAGCGAGCACTGCAAGCGCAGTTGGTGCCTGAAGAGCAGCGTGTTGAATTCGCTACCTATCTACTCACCGGGGAAGCATCGCATTGGTGGCAAGGGGCTCGACGTCTCCTGCAACAGGGGAATGATCTTATCACTTGGGATGCCTTCCAGGTGGAATTCTATAAGAAGTACTTTCCAAATTCTGCCAGGACAGCCAAGGAATTGGAGTTACTGCAGCTAAAGCAAGGTGTTATGTCCGTATCTGAGTATACAGACAAATTTGAGGAGCTATTCAGGTTTTCCCGCATGTGTCAAGGAGCCCCGGGAGACTTCGAGGAATGGAAGTGTATTAAGTATGAGGGAGGACTTCGAAGTGAAATCCTGAGCTCCGTTGGACCGATGGAGATTAGGGTCTTCTCTGAACTTGTGAACAAGAGCCGTATTGCTGAAGAATGTGTGAGGAAGGCTGTTGAGGCGAAGAATGACCGTCAGGAGTCCCACCGCAGGGAGCACAATCAAGAATACCCAACAAGGGGTCAAGAGTTTAAGAGAAGAGGATACCCACAATGTTTTCCCCAAAGGCGAAATGACCTTGCGACGAATAAGAATTCCCAAGGAAAAGGTAGGGAAAAGCAAATAGTGGCTACTTCGGATGTTTTGAGCTGTCAGAGATGTGGAGGTCATCACCCAAATAGACCGTGTCGTTATGGTTCGGGTTTGTGTTACAATTGCGGAAAGCTAGGACATTTGGTCAGAGATTGCTCACATCGGAAGAACCGGGAGACTGCCAGGTCTGATTTTCATACCTGAGGTAATAAGAAAACTAATAACTTAATTCTTTACCACTTTAGATAATGCTGAAGGCTGGTATTCACTTATAATACATGGTCGAATGAAAAATTTTGATCTGTTCTAGATAACCCTAAGTTATCTTAATAGAAGGTTTGGTGAGCATAAGTGATTAGGTAGGCCTTTAGCGGAAAGCAACCTCAGAGTGGAATGACTGGTGGGTGATGTCAAAGCCATCATCCGGGAACTCCGTGTCGAGGTGGATTGGGACTTTGCCATGGTTGTAGAGGAGTTGGACACGTGTCCTGGAAACGTCCTAAGAAGGTCAACCGGAATACTACCAAGGGCCAACAACAAGGTCGTGTGTTCACTACAACAACGGGTGATACCGTTAGATCCGACGGTTTGGGAATTGGTAAGCGAAAGATCGGTAACAACGTGTTAAAAGTACGATTAAGTTGGTATGTGGTTTTGGCTATCATAGATAGAAATCTAGTGAATGCCAGTCATGCTAAGTTGTGGTTGAGTACTTGAAGAAGTAAGTGATAGAACTCGTACTAGACGAGAGATCAGAATAAAGCAGCGGAAACTTGTGGAAGCAGTAACACAGGATAGCTACGAATAAGAGCTGTAAAAGTTTACTATAGTATCTTATATTTGAATACTAGAAGGGTTAAGCGGGTTACTGCAAGTAATGATCTCCAAATAGTTGGAAATGATTGCGGCTGCGAGCTTTGATGGTTCTAAAGTGGATGAGGAAATTATCACTAATGCACAATTGGATTTAGATGATGAGAGAGTGCAAGTTGTCGTGTTTGAGAGATGAGTACCATGATGTTGGGTTATAGTGACCTTGTATTTAGATTGAGATTTATAATGATTGGTTTTGAAAGACGAATGTGAAAACCATTAAATTGAAATGTTGATGCGGTACTGAGATTGGTTTGAGGGAACTCGTGACAAGTGGTAAACTTCAATTTTTGGGGAGGTACTGTTGAAAATTTTTCGCCAAGAATTTGAAAAAGTGTTGGTTTTGGTTTTGAAGATGATTTTTGATATGTGTAATTTTAACAAAAGAGATGTGTTTCGAATGCTTTTATAGATTATTAAAGGAAATGCGGATTCTTATGATTTTGTTAACTTGCTATTCCAAACTCATTTGATTTCTAGAAATGAAAGGGATTTTTGATTGATAAGCCAGAGACTTTATATCAGCAAGTCATGTAAAAATTTGAGGGTTTGAGAATAAGAAAGTAAGTTTGGAGATTATGCTTGGAGTTGAACTGTGATTAGAGGAATTGGCTTGGTAGAGAGAGAGAGGATAGTGATGGAGTATGATTAAGGTGTGGTGATGATCTTTAATTGATTATAGTGATGTGGGATAATGACTATGATTAACGATGATGGCAACCTTATTGATGACATGATTTGAGATTTAATAAGGTGTGAGTTGATACGACGATAAAAGTAAGGAACGAGGCTATTGGTCGGCGTTGAACGAACGACCGAGACCCTCAGGAATAGAAAAATCAGAGCGCGGCAACGGAAGCGCGCAGAGTAAAAGGACCTCAAAACTGTTATGCGTTTGATATAAAGGCAGACTATGCTCGCGTACTCGTAGTGATGGATGGAATTTTTGAGGGCGAAAATTTCTGTTAGGGGGGTAGAATGTAATACCCGGTCTAACCGAAATTAATTAAATAATAAGTTAAATAGGAGCGAATATGGTTGGAAGATTTGGCAATTGGAATTTGATGATTTAAATATGATATTTGGATTCAGTGAATTTTTTCCGAGTCGGAAAACATAGTTTTCTGCGTAAATGCGCGCAGTGGAATTTTGACCGGCAATACCGGCTGAGACCTGTCTGGTACTGCAGCTGAGAAAATTGATTATGAGTAAATAGGATTAAGAAATGAGGAATTATAATTAGGGGAGGTAGAAATATTTGAAGTGCCATTTAGAGCGCTAATCTAAAAGGTTTTGGTCCAAAATTGGGCCAACGGACAAAAATAAGTGAACCGGGCCTAAGTGGGCCCAAGACCCAACATATATAAACATTAGTTATGAGCATTTCAGCTCATCTTGCCCTAAAGAAGGGGTGTTGGGCGCTGAAATTGGGAAGAGAGAAGAGAAGAGAGAAAACCTAACTCTCTTTGATCTTCAAACTACCATAACTTGAGCTACGGAGCTCCGATTGACGAGCTGTTTATGGCCACGCATCGCTCTTCTCATTCTCTACAATTCTATCTAAGTTTTGTGGTGAGTATTCCATTCATCTCTGCCCAGTTTTCGAAATTCTCTACTGTTACACGTTTTTGGGTAGTTAGTGTTGAAATCTTGTGATTTTGGGTGTCTAGGGATACTCCAACATGGATTCTAAGTGGGTTCTATCCCTACTTCATATGGGCTGAGGTAAGATGTGCTCAAACCCTTGTGATTTGTCATTTTTATGAGCCCTAGGTTGATGTATGTATGTGATATTGGTTATGTTAGTGTATTTGGTGATGTTGGTGCACAATTGGGAGATTGGTATTGCTTGAGGAGCTTTGGTGAGGCTTAGAGCTAAGGTTGGTGAAGACTTCCAAAGAAGAGGCTCAATTGGTTTGGCTACAAGAGGTACGGTTTAAGTTTCATTTAAGTACCGTGTGTTGTGATGAGAATTCCTAGGCTAGATGCCCCTAGGATTAAGTTTGGATTGTGTAAATGGTTGGTGCTAATATGCATAGTTGGTATGTAATGTGAATTAATGATTGGGTTGAGAATTGTGTAGCCTTGTATGTTTGGTGTATTGAGAATTTGATGTACTGGGTAATGAGTATTGATTTGTGGTTTATGCATTTAAATTGTGAAATTGGGCCGGAGGCCGTAAATTTTGGGCCGGAGGCCGGAAGAAGGTAAGAAAGGTAAGTGTTGTGTGCATTGTATGATGACACAAGTGATTGGATGAATTTCCGATAATGAATATATGAATGATTGAGTTGGTTATTGAATAATAAGGTTTGAGGAGTTGAAGTGTGGAATTTGGTGAATTGGGTGAAATTATATAGATGAGGTATGTTTGGTTTTGGTTGAGACATATTATGTGGTCATATATGTGATTATGACTATTGATGCCTTGATGGTATGATGATGCATTAGATATATGTATGTTGTGATATATGCTTGAGGAATGATTAAGGTTGATTTGTGGGTGAAACCACGTGATAGTGAGTATGATATTGATTATGTATAATGATGGTTGATTGGAAATAGTGTTGTTGAAATTTGGCATGAGGAAGAGTATATGATATGTAAATGTGTTTGAGTTTGAGAAAGTGTCAATGTGTGAGTTGAGGAGGCTTGATGTTGATTTTGGTATATTTTGATTGATTTCAAAGAAAGGGTTGAAACTGGCATGTTTTGGTTGATTTTGCAAATAGTTGAGAATTGCTTGTTTTGAAAATGGCACCTTGTGGTTTTGTATGAAAATATGGTTTTTGGGCATATTTTGACGGGACATAACTTGGACTACAGATCTCTGTTTTGTGCCAAATATGTTTAAAAATGAAATTGGATTCGGGATGTCCATGCCGTTCGAAGAACGGGTGAAAAATGATTTAAAATGAGGGAGTTATGACCGTCGGAAGATTGGGGGTTGAATCTGTAAATTCTGCAGCTTTTAACTTAGAAAATTTTTAGCAGAATGACCCTCCGCGCGTAGGCGCACTTGGCGCGTACGCGCCGTTCTTCCAGAAAGTACCATCCACGCGTGCGCGTGGTGTGCGCGGGCGCGTCGATGTGCTGCACCAAATGCCCAGCTATTTTTCCAGAGAGTTGTGCCAGGGTTGTGCTAGTTTTGTGCCTGGGCGCAAGAGCACCCACGCGTACGCGTGGCTGACGCTTGCGCGCCGTTTGGATGTTTTTCAACCCGCGCGTTCGCGCGTATGACACTTGCGCGTCGATGAGTTTTTGGCCATCCGCACGTGCGCGTAGAGTGCGCGTACGCGTGGCCCTGCTTTCATGCCAAAGTTGATTTTTGAGTTTTAAAAGCCAAATCTCATACTTCTAAGCCTCCGATCTCACCCCTTATGTATTAAATCATTATGATATGCCTAGCAATGAGAAAGGAGCTAGGGGATGTGGTAACTTGCGAGTGAAGCAAGGGAAAAGGGTAAGATCAATGATGATCAAAGATGATTATATGAGATATGGAGGATGGCGGTGGAAGTACCGTGTATGCCATGAGCCGAAGGGCTATATTTATTGATAAATGGTTGGTTCTTGATTGGACCATGAGCCGGATGGCTGAGTTATTGCCGGATACGGCGGAGCCATGTTGATAAATTGGCTAGTTCTAGATTGAACTGTGAGCCGGATGGCTGAGTTATTGCCGAGTTACGGCAAAGCCATTATGGATTATGGCTGAGTATAAAGGCATATGATAAATGAATAATGATGGAAAATGTTGAATGTAAGCATGTTTGTGTTTCCTATGTGGTTGTAATGACGACAGGGCGCAGATACCCTCTAATGGTGACAGGGCACATATTCCCTCTAATGATATTAATACGCAACAGAGAGACTGTGCCCGGGTTAGCTACTGGACATGTCGAGTTGGCTTGATAACCGACAGATGATATCATCAGCCATAGGGCAGGCATTCATCATTTGCATATGTTTGAATTGTTTGGGTTTGCCATTTGTTTTGGATTTCTACATCATATATGCCATGTTACCTGACTATATGCTACTTGTTCTACTTGTACCATATTTGTGTATTACTTGCCTGTATTGCTTGTGTTTGTACAACTGAGAGGCCCCTCATGCTGGTGTCGGTGGGTGTGAGGGCTGTTCTTGATGGGATGAATTGATGATGCGATTGCATGATGATGATGATTATTGAATGAGATAACTGGAGCTCCCTGGGTAGACGCAGTGAGATAACAGGTATGTATCATACTGCATTTGTTTGTATATTGTTTGAGATTGTTTGTTTGTTTGTCTATTTGTTGGTACTTGTGTAATTGAAACATGTGTGATTGTTTGTTTGACTGTTTAATTGTTTGTAGTTGTAATTATTGATTCGGAATTATAGTGAAGTGTTGTAGTTTTAAGAGATTGAATAGAAGAATGATTGAATGGTAAATCTAAAAAGAAATAGTAAGTAGCATACCCATGATTGGATATAAGAAAAGTAAACAGCAATAGAATCAAATTGGTTAATTATGAGAAAATGATAATTTAGAGAAAAAAATAATATTGAGGACTGAGTTATGAAAGACTAAGTTGAATCATAAAAGTTTAGAGGATAAGTAATTCCCAATTGAAAGATTCATAAGAGAAGCAATAATTTTTGCTGTAAAACAAACTTTCTTTTATATAAATTTCTATGAAAATTCTAAAACCCCTCTATACTGAGACTTTTGGGTTAGGTTCTCACCCCGTACATCCAACATTTTCAAGAAACATATGACAAAGTCTATAGAGAGTCTACTGAGCATTGGATGCGTATTACTTTATTTTTTACTGAAATTGGATTTCGTTATTGTTTTTTTCTCGCCATTATTATTATTATTGTATAAAAATATACTTGGGATATTTTATTCATGACAATGGATGTAGCTGTTTGAGTTGTAGTAATTATTGATTTCCTTGTGATAATTGAAATGTGAAATGTATGTATGTAAAAAAAAGGAATACATATCGGTTGTTCAAAGAAAGGTCAATAAGAATTTCAGGTAAATGCTCTTACTTATTATAGTTATATATAGTTGAGTGGTCGTAATATTCTTGCTATCAGAGTGGCGAAGCTGGAAGCGTGACATTCTGACAGTGAAGGTGTTACAACAAACATATAATATTTGCCAAGACAAAAGATATCTACAAGTGGGTGCACTAGATTATTACATAATGGGAATGGATCCTCTCAAAATAAACTTGTACTTCTTTCAATGTTCAAATTTTTTACAACTTAAGCTACATTTGTTACTTGATTCCTCTCTCTAAATGTATAGAAAGTGAATCCTTTAGAGAAGTGTTCTTGGTGTTCTTTAAATCAATGACGGATCGATTTCTTTGTCCTTCTTTCTTTTGCTGTGACATTGTATATTCTGGATCATGATCATTTAATAAATTCAATTATGATTCAAATAACAAGTCAAAATTAATATTTTTAATAAACTTAAATCTTCCTAAAAGAAAGCATACAATTCTAACCTCGTTAGATTGTGCTCCATAAAGTAATGGTAATCGCTCCTTTTTATCATTCAAACCTTTAGAAAATAATAATAATAAACAAGCATAAACTATGTGTTGGTTATTTTAACTGTTGTTTATTAAAACAAGAAGAAATAATCTTTGCTAATATTATATATTGTGAAGGTAACCTTAATTAAAAGAAGGAGAAGATGACTTACATTCATTGGCACAATCGAATAATTTGATACTTTATTGACTTGATGATGAATGCTTTTTGTTATGCTCATTATCAACATTTCTGTATATGATGTTGAAAAAGATGTAAAATCAAGTAATGAATCTTGGCATAACATGAAAGAAGAGCTACTTAGCCTAAAGCAACTTAGAGAACACATAGTAAGATATTTATACTTGATTTCTAGCCCAAAAAAAAAAAAAAAAAAAACTTGTTAACACAGAGAAATTTGAAATTCAAAAATTGCTATGCTGGAGATGATTCATCCTTTCCAATTTTTCATCTGTTTTCGTATCGTATCTATAAGTCTACTATTCAATTCTACAAAGACTTTTTATTTAGTAATGTTGCACGACTAAAAAAAATTATCATTATTTTTGCCAAACCCAGTTATTAAAGATATTTTTATATTAAATTTTAAATCTTAAATTATAAATCTTAGTATAAAAATAAAATATTAGCCTAAAATATTACCTAATATTGATGAAAAATTATTGGCCTATCATTTTTCTTTTTTTCTCCCCAAAAACTACCTATAAATCTATCGTAAAAATTTGCTAAAGACATGTTTATTTGATACTTTTTTTTTTAATTTGTATATTTATCACAAAATTTTTTCAGACTTATTTATCCTATTTCTATACATTTTAAGTCAAAATCAAAATAAATCTAAGCAAGATTTTTTTTTCTTAAAGTGGCAACAATTTTTGCAAAATTTGTTATAAATGATAATTAAGTTGAATAATGGTATTAATTTATTTATTTTCATCAGTTCCTTCCCTTCATATATATTAGTCAATGCTAAATAATATATATATCGATCTCATTAATTGCTTCTTTATCTGTAGTTAATAATTGTAAGGAAGAAATAAATTCTCACAATTTAATGAGATTTTATTTCTATAATGGAGTCTCTGAATAACTTTATATGACTAATGTATTTTTAATTAAATTCTTTTGGATGTTTTAAAATTATGACATATTTCTAAGAATATATTTTTAGAAATCAAGTAAATGGTCATAGGGTTAGATTTAAAAGTCATTTCAAATGTTAGAAACAAAATTAAAATTGATTAATAATGTAGAAGAATGTTTTTGGTATTGTTGAGGGCATGGTTTGATTGGTTTTAAAATGAAAATTTTGGAAATCTAGAGGTTTTGTAAACTTTGGTGAAAACTGATTTTTGACCAATTTCGGCGGCGCATAACTTGGCTTTCAGACCTCAAATTTGGTAAAACTTGTTTGAAAGAAAATTGGGTCCGTAAAATTTGTAAGGTTCAAAGGACGGGAAAAATAATTTTAACGAAAAATTTATGCACGTTTAAAGTTGGATGTAAAAAACTGATTTTCTGGAACTTAGCATCTTTTTACCAATTCTGCTATATGCGCATACGCGGACATGCACGCGATGCAGGTATTGCACCCTGCCCAAAGAGCTCGCGTACGTGGACAAGGGTCACGTACGTGAGATTGCCAAATTTTACACTTCCGCGTACGCAGACGGTTGTGCGTAAGCACGATCTTGTTTTTTTGAAAATTTTGTTTTCGAGTTTTAAACCATTTCTCTAACTTTCCAAACCTTTGTAACTACTTTTTAAGGTTCAATAGCTAACTTTTAGGCTTCGAAAAGATAGCAAACCTATTGAGAAAGTTAGCTTGACATTGAGGGAGATTTTGTGAAGTGAAATAATTGAATTAATGAGGTAGGGACAAAGTTGAATGAGATATGATTGATGATGAGGTTAGCTATGAGAATGAAGAATGATGAGAATTGATTTTAGTTATGAATTTTTAATGAATTAGAATGTATTTAGAACGAAGTTGAGAATGAAAGTGACTCTAATTGAGATGTACCGCTGAGTAAGATGCAGTGCTGTTGTCCACTTGATCTGGGTAAAGAGTAGAGACATCGGGTAAGATGCGGTGGCATTGTTCACTTACTCCGGGTAAAGGAGTGAGACACCAGGTAAGAGGCAGTGGCGTTGTCCACTTGCTCCGGCTAAAGGTTCGAGACTCCGGGTAAGATGCAAGGGTTGAATTTAGTCACACTTGCTCCGGGTTGAGAATTATAGCACCACCTGGATAAGAGGCAAGGGTTAAGGTTGTTTACCTTGCTCTGACTTACATGGGAAAGATGCAAGTGTTGCGGGTTGATTCTACTTGCTCCGTGTTGTGGTGTTCCTGTCTAGGGTTCGCTATCAGACATGTTGGGTTGGCTATATGTCGGGTTGATTCCACTTTACTCTTTGTGTCTAGATTGTGTATATGTAGTTATGTTCTCCTTTGTATATAACTTGTATGTTTGTCCCTCTTAGAGGTTAACTTAGAGAAATAGGTGTTTTAACTTATATTTTGGGATATTTTTGGGTTATATATATGTATACTCTGCCCAGCCTTAGCATCGCAGGTCAAGTCTAGAGCTTCATAATTGTATCTTTGGAACTCTGATCCTTATATGTATATTACTCTTTTCCTTTCGATCTTATTTATCCTTATACGCTTATCCTGGTGAGTGTGATCCGATTTCTGTTACGCTTTTGTTTAACTTATTTTTCAAGGCTCTTAGTTATAACTTCTTTTAACTATATTTATATACGGATTTTTATTTTAGAATTTGTAATACCTTGCCATCTCTGGTTTATGAATTAAGCATAAAATTTTGTGTGGTAGGGTGTTACACCCACCAAGCTGTACTCTTATTTTCAAGTGGGTCTTACGTATCGCCGTTGTAAACCCCGCAAAATAAGCAAATAATTAACTAATAAATTAATTTTTAATAAAAGAAATTATAAATACTAATTTTATAGTTTAATTGGATAGGGCTAATTAAAATAAGAATTTTGACACTAATTTCAAAGAATTTGGCCCAAAATTGGGCCGAATGGGCCGGACCGGTCGAACCAGACGCAAAATAGGCCCAAGGCCCAACCCACACTTCACTAAAACAATGAGCTCGGCTCATTCTCCTTCTTCCTCATAGAGGAACCCGTGGAGCATGCAAGTAAAGGGGAAGAACATCCTTCCAAATCCAAACCCACTTCCATGTTCAAACTCAAATAACTTTTGATCCGGAGCTCTGATCGCCGCACCGTTTGCGGCTACGCATTTGCAGTGACAAGCTCTACAAAGCCCAGAACATTCTAAGGCAAGAAAGTCACATTTTCTTCTTCAATTTCTTCATTTCCAGTTTCGAAATTCTTGGGCTTTGATATTGAGATTTTGTGTAATTTCGGTGTTTATGATCAAATTAACTTGGTGGACTTGTCGAGTCTTGTCCCAATTTCCTGTTGGTAAGGTGAGAATCCTAGCTCTAGTTAATTCTTTAATTTTGTGTGTTGGGTATTAAATATACATATATATATGTGTGTGTGTGTGTGTGTGTGTGTGTGTGTGTGTGTGTGTGTGTGTGTGTGTGTGTGTGTGTGTGTGTGTGTGTGTGTGTGTGTGTGTGTGTGTGTGTGTGTGTGTGTGGTAATGTGAAATTAGGTGTATATATATTAATTGGAACTTGATTTGTGGACGCTTGAGACTTGGTGGAGGTTGGGTATCATTGTTTTGAAGATCTTGGAACCTTGGGGCTGTGTTTGGTGCCTTTAGTGTTGTCTCGGATAATACGTAGAAATCGACGAAGGTATTAGATTTCTTGCATTTAATAGATATATTCTGTGAAAACTTAGGCTAGGTGACTATAGGATAGGTGTGAATACATGAGTATGATATTTTCCTAGCTCCTTTGACAATGATTGTTGATATGGATTAAGTACTTGTTGGTGGTTATTGTACATAATAAGAGTAGGATGACAAATGATGGGTTAATGATGTTTGATATGTTCAAAATGATGAATATCTATAGGTGAAGGATTGTTGACAAATTGTTGTTATAATTGTGAAGTTCATGCTTGAGAATTATGTAGAAATGAGGTATAGTTGATTATGGTATGTTGTGGAGGCAGTGTGGATGTGATATGGTGTGTTGGTGAGTGGTTTGTAACCTTAAAATGTTGATTGAATTTGATTTTGGTAAAAAAATGGAGGTTTGAGAGTTTTGGTGAAAAACTGATTTTTGGTCGAACTTTGGCGAGGCATAACTCGGCTTCCGAACCTCCAAATTGTTTCAAATGTTTTATAAGAAAATTGGATCCGTGAAGTTTACGCCATTCAAAGAACAGAAGAAAAATGATTTAAAAGGAAAAAGTTATGCGCGTCGAAAGTTTGGGATTCAAAATTGGAATTCTGCAGGTTTTCAGACTTAGCCAAAAGTTTTGGTAAAACGTAGGCCCACGCGTACGCGTGACATGAGATTTCTACGTACGTGAAAGATAAATTGAAGATGAAGAAAAATCATATTAATCTATTGAAATACATTAGAGCTCTCTCCCCCAATGAAGAGAATTAGAAATTCATAACTAAGAATTACAAAATGGGTACGATAGAAAATGAAAGAAGAGAAGAAAATGAGAGTGAGAATTAATCAAAGAACATAAGCATAAAACTAAATAACTTGGCATCAAAGTAAATAACTAGAAATAATTGACTGGAATTTAAATGACTTGAAGTAAAACTAAGAGAAGCATTTTTACAAACACTTGGAAGGCATAAAAGTAAAACATGATAAAATTGCAATAATAATAAAATCTAAAAATACCAAGTGTAACAAAGCAATAAAATAACAAGAATTAAATCAACTAAAAGGCATAAATATGCATAAGTAAATAAAGTAATAAATGTGCATAAGTAAATGACAAGAATTTAAAGAGAACAAGTAAATAACAAGAATTAAAGACAAGAAGTAAATGAGAAGAATTAAAGGGCAAGAATTAAATAAAAGCTAGTAAATGACATGAATCTTAAAAAAGCAATAAATGAATTAGAAGGGTAATATGAATTAAAACATTAAGGATTGGAGATATTGAATCTTCATGAATCAATTAGACCCACTCCCTTCTCAATCATGCAAAGTTAGATCTATCATAAGTAATTGAACCCCAATTTCTTGGTGATTCAATTTCTCTTGACTTAATCAATTGCCAATTCCTTGATCAATTTCTCATGAGAAGAGGTGAAGTTTGATTTCTGATTCAAAACCACATCATTCTTGAGATTTAGATTTAGATTAATTATATGTCACTTATCAAATTCTAAATCCAAAATCAAAAGAATGATGAGAGAAGAGTTTCAAGCTCAATTCCTATGATCCCTTTTCCAAGTTCTCATAGAATTCAAGTGAGATTCAAACTATTTTCCAATAGATTTGAATCCTTGTAATGAAGAACGAAACTCTCTCTTAGAATAACAAAGCTTGAATCAAGAATAAGAGAAAGATTAACATCAATTCATTATTATTCAATAGAGCTCCTCTCCTTAATGGAGGAGTTAACTACTCATAATGGAAGAAAAGAAAAATGGGTACGGAGTATGTACAAAGAAAGAATGGTAAAGAAGGAGAAGAGAATGTATAAAGACTGTGCGCAAAGAAATGGGTCACGCGGTGTCCTTACAATGTATCATCTATGGGTTTTTATACTACTCTAGAACTCAAATTCAAATGTAAACTAAATTCACATTATCTCAAATTCAAATTTCCTAGCTATTTCTAGAAGATTCTTGCTTGTTAATGGGTCCTTTGTGGCTTTGATTGATTGATTGAAGGTTTGGGCGTGTTTCACAGTGAGTTTTACGAACTGAAAGATGCTCATTGTTTGTTACCCAAATAAATCTCCTCCATAGACTATTATATATCGTTGGAAAGCTCTAGATGTTAGACTTTCAATGCTACTAAGAGCATGTCATTTGGACCTCTATATCTCAAGTTATGCTCTTTTGAAGGTGAAGAGGTCTGGGTGATGGTTGGTACTATGCTCAGCTTTCTTCCCATAGCAAAGACTGGTGAATTTTACCCTTCGATTCAATGTCCACTATGGACTATTATATATTTTTGGAAAGTCTAGATGTCATCTTTCTAATGACACTAGAATCATCGCATTTGGTGCTTTGTAGATCTAGTTAACATTGTTGGAGTAAGAAAAGGTCAGGGTTGCAAATCTTCTTTTTGGTTGGTTTCCAACTTTTGCCACCTTCCTTGTTTCTCCAAATCCCTGTTTGATTGTCCATATCCTTCTTTATTCATGCCTAACATCTTTAACATCTTTAACATCTTTAATATGATCACTTTCACGCATTGATTCTCCTACTGAGGCTAAAGCATTAATTGTTCCTTTTAGAGCTAACACATACTCATTTGTTGAACTTCCTATTTTAATACTACTCAATTTATTTTTTAACTACATTATCTTTGCTCTAATTTACGAAGAGAAATGATCTTTTAACCTTTTTTCAAACTTCATATGAATAGATGTACCTTACCATTCGAATAGTGAAAGGCTTGGTCATTGAAATAATAAGCCAAGATTTGAACAACGCATCCTATCTCTTCCAAACAGTAAATTCTGGTGTTACTTTTTTCGATCCATCAAACCTTAATGGAATTCCCTTTCTTGTGATGTGATGAAGCAAATTGTGGCCTTCAATCGTTGATTTTGCCTACTTTCCACTGTAAAAAGTTATCATCGTCAAGTTTCATGAAAATTGGGGAAGAAATAAAATTTGCAATTGTGTTTGACTAATTCACTAAGTTTTCAGCTCGCTGATTATTATCTGCCATTGAATTGAATAGAGACTAGTTTTGATATCATGTAAGGTATCAAGCTCAAGCAAGAGAATAAGTTAGAGAAAGGAGTCTAAAAAGTGAAGAGAGAGTGAAAGCAAAATGAAAAAGTTGGTTATGAATTGAGTTTTGGTAAAGTGAGTCAAAATCAGATTCAATAGTGCTTAACTCTAGCTACTTATAGTAGGAGAGTGCCAGTTGTCTCATTGAGAGCCACACAAACCAAACTAACTAATTGGCACATGCTTGATTACAAACTAATCACAAACTAATTAACTGCAACACAAATTTATTCTGTACCAATTCAGTTTAGCACTAACAGCAACATCAACTAATTCTATCTTTTATCATTGTTATTGAAAAAAGATACAAGCAATTGTTGTGGAAAATTGAGATTTTAATTATTCTTGAATTAAAATTGTAATAAGACTCATTCATTATGAGAATTATAAATTCAATAATTATTAAACTCTATTTTTTCAATTTTTCAATTTTTTCGCCTTAGATATTTTGTTTTTCTCTAAATACTATATGTGCTGGCATAAATATTTAAAGGAAATGTTTGGTGTTTCTTCTTATTTTTATTTTAATTTGTATTTGAGCTAATACAAGTTAGTTCTTTTCTCTTCCTACTAAAATGTTCTCCGATCCCCCTATTATTATTTTCCAATTATTTAAGTCAATTTAAAACATATATTATTTGTAACCCATAAATTAACCCACTGTGTTTATCTAGTAAGTATTTCAAACACACGAACCTATAAAGTTTCAAATGAAAGAATATAATGGTTAAAATTATTTTGAAAAAGGAGAAAAAAGTGATCTTCAATTCTGTATACAGTATTCAAGGAGAAAAAAAAATACAGTAGTAGACATTTAGGAAGATAATCCTATATTTTGAAACATTGTTTTGATCAATTAATAATTAATTAATTAAGGCGTTGAGTCCCTTAATATAAGTTTTCATATAATTACAATTTTTTATTTTATTTTTTGTATCATTCTTATACTTGTTGTATAGGCATAAAGAGAATAACAATTAAAGTCTGCATGCAAACGCAGTTTTCATGTTAGCCTATGCTATATTTATTTAAGGTATTAGGGTTAATTAAGATTACATTCTCTTTTGAATAAAAGAGACTAAATTAATTGACTCTCTGATTAGGTAGCTAGTTGTGTCTCAATTAGATTTGGGAGAGTCCAATTCACATTTTGAATCATAATATAATGATTATAAATTTATCAAGTAGATAGTGCTACATATAAAAGTTGGAATTATTCTTTCTTAAAGAAACATAAAAGTTATTCAGTAATGTCAGGGAGATAATATATAAAATTATCTTATATAAATAGCATTCATGATTATATATATAGCATCTTTAATTATATATTTATTAATTATATAATTATTCTAACAATAATTAATAAATATTAAATAAAATAACTTAAAATTGTTTGAACTGATTTTTTATTCTCCTCTTATATTATTACAACTTTATTACATATTACAAGAATGTATCTATATGACTTGACTTTTATTTATAGCTTGAGATATTGGTAATACACTAAACAAAGGAAAGACTAACAAACATTTTATTTTATTAATTCCATAAGGGATTTTGCAACACAATCTTTGCCTGCAATCCTTAAGAATTGAACATATATGCTTTTATCTTTCATCAAATCATCATGGTGCATGAATCACTTTTAGGATCTTGAGACAAAATAGTATCACCACTATCTCAAAATCTTCAAACTTTGATCCAGATTCTCCACTGATCGACCCATCATATATTACGTCCTTTTCATACAAAAATAAAATAAAATTAAATAAAGTTTAAATAAAATGGAATCAAACAAATAAAATAAGGTTATCATTAAATGATAATAATATATACCTTTCAATTTAATGAAGGAACTTAGGCCGTACATATGTAGCACCACATTGACATTCTTGGTCTGCACCAAATTGCACAAACCTGCTATTGTCTTTTAATTAGAATATATAATACAAATTACACCTAGTTTAATTTTAATACATTGATATTATAAAATATTTTATATAATTATCTAATCATATTTGTTAAGTATTAATTACCATTTATGAAATAAGTGAGAAAAATAGTTATTTTATTGATATGACAATACATAATAAAATGCATTTGTAACGTTTTTTTATATTAATTGTGCTTGAAAATTTAATTCAATTATTAAACAACATCAATAATTACAAAATTTATTTTGAGAAGAATTAGAATACAAAAGTGTGCCAGTGAATGGAATAATTAGGAAGTATTGATATACCAGTAATCATATGTAAGTTGTTCACCTTTATAGCAAAATTTAATTCAAAAGTAAAGTATGAATCATGTGTATCGTTCCTCTTATTTTAGTTTTTCATGAGAGTAACAAGAAATTATTTGTGATACTACATGTTGTGTATAGCTAACAAATTAAAAGAAAATACATATGTAATGTTCTTTAGAATTAAATAAATGACTTAATTACCTCTTTAAGTATAACAACGAAAGTTTTGGTACTTTATTGATTTGATTTGATTTTGTCATGGTTGTTATCATCACCTCTCTATATGATGTTGAAAAATCACTAAAACTAAACAATGATTTTTGACATGGCATGGACAAGATAAAAGAGCCATTAACCCTAAAACCATTTAGAGAATACATAAGATTAACAAACTATATGATGTGTTAAATTTTTTCAATCATCCTATTTATAATGGTTTTGTGGAAAAAGAAGTTGGCATAATTCATAGCAAATATGGAAGGACAATAAACAGAAATTTAGAATAAATTTTTAAGTCAAAATTCATTAAACAAGAAGATTTTTTTCATTAATGGCGAACGACTTTTATAAAGTTTATTGTAAAAAATTAACAAGTTGAAAAATAAAAATTAATTTCTTCTTTTACATTAAATTCCATCCCTTCATTCATTGTATATTTGTACAAAAATATTTTTTATTTTGCAAAGTTATCTTATTTTGTATTTTTTTAATATGTTAAAATAATGGAGTAATATTAGATGTAATAAGTGTCTAATTATCTAGGTTAGATGTATAAAAATATAGATATTAAGTTAAATAAAATAATTTTAAATTATTGTCTTTCTAACATACCAATATTTATATTATTACATTCTATCGATCTTATTTTCTTTCTTGTTTAAATGTTTTATTAATTAATTTATTATTTTATTCACTCATGTTATATGAATAAGTTATTTTGATACCTAAATCCAACCAAGTTAATTCAGTGACTAATTGGTCAATTTTACATGAGTTCAGTGACGGCTCCAAAAAATTTTGATAATGGGACAAAATATATATAACATGATAATAGTTTTTATAATAAAAATATTATGTTTACATAAAAAATTAACTATCAAATTATCTACTATAAATTTATGTATAAATATATATATTATTTAACTTATTTTTAATGTGTATTTTATATTTTAAATTTTATATTTTAAGATTTATTCTGTACAAGTGATTATTTTATGTATACGTAGCATAATTGTTGTTATAATTATATTTTGTTATTGTAAAATATAATTAAATTTTAAAATATCTAATTATAAATTAAAATACTAAAATAGTAATTTAAATAATATAGAATTTAAAATTTAATTTTTTATATTTCATATTTTAAAATCTTAACAATATAATCAAAATGTCTTTTTTTTTTATATATATGTTGTTAAACAATCATTTAAAATTCAACTTTCATACAATTAGCTCTTGATGATATTCATAGTTTAAAAAGTTCATTCAATTAGTGTAGCTGTTATGAAAAAAACTAAAACTAATTTTAAAAGAAAAACACAAATGGATAGATAATATTCTTTTAAGTCAATTTTAAAAAAAAAAATACCAATCTTATTTAAATTTAAAAATTAATCATTATAATGGACATTTAATATAAAGTTCTCAAATTGACTATTAAATATGTAAAATTGAATAAAAAATTATTATGGAATCAAATTAAATAATTTAGTGGGAACAAATAAATATTATTATTATATATTACTCAATAAAATTTCAAATTATAGTGGGAGTGCTTGCCCCAAAACTATAACAGCAGATCCGTCCCTGCGTGAGTCACACACTTCATTTGTGTTTTCATTAAGAATAAATAACAAAAAAAAGAAGAGAAGAAGAAGAGAAGGAGGATGGGAGTAGCAGAAGAATAAAAAATTGATAAAATTCCATGAAAGGATAGAGAAAAATGATTGTTACGTTATCTTATCTTATTTTATTTTCTTTCTAAATGTACCAAAATTTTTAATATACAAAGTTATCTTAATTTTTTTTTTTTAATAAGCATAAATCAACTTTAAAAATTTTATTTTTAAGCTCTTTGAAAAACACTCTAACATAAAAGTTATATACATAAGCACATGATATTTTTATATATTTAAAAGTGGTAAATAGGTCAGCCCATCTCACTCCACTAAAATCCTGCATGCATTCAAAATTATTTATCAAATCAGTTACTATATATTTATATATTTATACATATTATTTAACATATTTTCTAACTAAATAATTAACCACCAGAATAATCAAACTTGTCATAATAAAATAATCAAACATACAATAAATGAATAAATAGAATATTTACAAACGGTACAGTAAAATTATTTTATAAAATGCCAAAATATGTATCTATACTTAGTGATTGACTGATAATTATTTTTTTATGTACACGTAATATAATTATTTATTTGTCAATGTAAAGTATTTTTTTTTCAAAATCACAAAATTATTCACAACATATTTGTGTATATCTTCACATCTTTTTTACAAAAGAATATACCACTAGAATAATTAAATTTTTTATAAAAGCATAATTAATTTTTTTCGTTAACACCAAATATATTTTTATGCCACACTAATTATTACAAAATTAATTGCTTCGTTTTAGGAAAAAAATCTATCAGATATTTCATTAATTACATTTGAAATTTTATTTAAAAATTTTAATTTGCTCTTATAATTCTTCCACATTTACCAAGAATTATGTCAAGTTATTTGTACCAAAAGCATTATAATACCACTAAAAATATGAATTATTCTCCACATTCAAGCAATTTTAACATCTAAATTCATTCAAGTAATTTAGAGTCATATGCTTTTTTTTTCCGCTTTCTTCTTCTTCACTCCCTGATACTACGTCTTCTTCTTCTTCTCTTCTTTTTTTTTTTATTACTTTTCACTTTCGTTACCGTCGTCACCACTGTAACACCCTACCACACAGAGCTTTACACCTAGTAAAACAGAGGTGGCGAGACGCTACGACTTCTAAAAATAAAATAGATATATAATATAATATTGGAAGGGACATAATATACGAGGAGCCTTGAAAAATGGGTATAACAAAATCGCGAAATAAAAAGCGCAACGCTCTGGAAACGGAATAACTTGCATGTGAAGAAACCTAAAGTTCATGGGTGTAAATAAGCAAAAAGAGGAAATAAAGAGTCAAGGAACAGAATAACTAGCTCCTAGCTCAGCCTGCGAAGCCAAGGCTGGCCAGAGAATATTTACATACATATATTCGTATCCCAAAATACCCAAAATACAAAGGTAAAACCTTAACTCTCCTTAAACCTCGAAGAGGGACAAAATAAACAAGTTTCTTAGAGAGAAAGCTATATATATAATATATATATATATATATATACATCTAAAACATCAACACATTATGGGGGGTGAGAACCGGAGGTTCTCAGCATAGTAAAGGTGCCACGCACATCATATATAAGGTCTTGGGAATGCCAGAGGCAATCCTAGAGCGCCGACACTCAGTAATAAAGCTTAATTCTAAACAGAAGCCATGAAAAGGGTAGGTGTTCTAAGGAATACTAAACTTACTTACTTAATCCTAACTTTATTACCAAACCGATCCACCTTTACTCCACTCCTCCATCACCAATGATTTAGCAGAGACAGACAACCAAACAATTTCAAGCACAAGTAGAAAACAGGTACTGCAGGTAGCAAATATAACAATTAGCATAATGTATATTCAGTTAGGCAATCCCAAGTAATCGCAAGCTTACTCTCTCTCTTGAGATGGAAATTCTTGGTACAACTTTAAGAATTGTCTCGGAAACTCTCTTGTATAGAGATTTGGTCTCATCTTCACTCGCCTCTTAACAATTAACAGCTAAAGGTTGAATTCGCTCTATTCCTCTTCCTCGAAGTTTCACCGTCACTGGATTTCAAACAATAACGCCGCGTAGCCCTCAACACTCCTGATTCCTTAGATATGGTCCAACCTGCTTCCTCTACATCACTTAATCCTTAACCTTCAAGAGCCTAATCGCTCCTCTAAGTTAACTAAATATCGCCCCGTCTCAACAACTAATAGTCTTCGACTAATCATCGACTTGGACCTCATGATTATTGAAACTTGTCATGCACCACGAACGAATATTACATATTAATAGTATGCAAGGAAGTTAGAAATTCAACTGCTAGTTCTTAATTACCTCGGGTCTATAAATCAGATTCAGTTGCATCCCGTCATTTCCTGTGTGGACAATTTCAAGATACATGCCCTGACCTCTCGCACTTGTAACATACACCTAGCCCGACTCTGCATGGTCTGTTCGGATGGTATTTCTTGCATCTTGGGCACCTTAAGTCATTTGGTTGAGTACTTGTTTGCCCTTCTGAATTCGAATCCAGACGGTTGTCGTTCCGTCGGTCATTGTTCTGGCGTTGAGAACGTGAAGTGACAAAATGATTCTTTTTGAAATTTTGGCTCCTAGGTGTAATCTTTCCATTTTTCTTTGTGAAGGGTTCCCGGCGATTACTCCTTGCTACCTCAGTCCTCCTTGAGCTTTCTCCTGTTGTCTGTCCCATGTTAACTTGCTCTGGATAACCCACTCATACCCCTTGTACTTGGAACATTATTTCCACCTTTATATTCATTACAACCATCGTTGCCAATTCCAGCTTGTGGTTCCATCCCATCCATCACTTGGATGGTCACAGCAGCAACAGCACCAATGGCAACAACAACACTCGTCATTGCGGTCACGATATCAGTCAAACTACCTACCGGTATGGTTACCTCATTAGCTCTCCGTCTTCAACCTCGATTAGGCTCACGACCGCGCCCACGAGATTCCATTTGGTTCCAATTCACACCAAACAAGTGATATCAAGGTGATTAGTCTCAATATCTCAAGTCCAGTATTTCAAAGTCCCAAATGCATGCTCATGAGCATTCATGCCACATATGTTAGTTAGATACTCTAAATAGCATGTATAGACACCCAAAGTATGCCCAGAAGCATAGTCAGTCCGTCTCTCAAGCTCTACAGGAATGAACTGCTCTGATACCATAATGTAACACCCTACTACACAAACTTTACACCTAGGATGTAAAACAGAGGTGGCAAGGCGCTAAGACTTCTTAAAATAAAATAGATACATAATATAATATTGGAAGGGATATAATATATGAGGAGCCTTGAAAAATGGGTAAAATAAAATCGCGAAATAAAAAGCGCAACGCTCCGGAAATGGAATAACTTGCGTGTGAAGAAACCTAAAGTTCATGGGTGTAAATAAGCAAAAAGAGGAAATAAAGAGTCAAGGAACAGAATAACTAGCTCCTAGCTTAGCCTACGAAGCGAAGGCAGGCCGGAGAATATTTACATACATATATTCATATCCCAAAATACCCAAAATACAAAGGTAAAACCTTAACTCTCCTTAAACCTCGAAGAGGGACAATATATATATATACATATAAGCTACATAGCAAAAGAAACAAGAAACCGCTCCGCTTCAGGAATCCAGACGCCTAGTGAGGTGCCTCTCGACCTGCATCTGAAACAACAACACAGTATTGGTGAGAATTGGAGGTTCTCAGCATGGTAAGGGTATCACGCACATAATATATATAAGGTCCAGGGAATGCCAGAGGCAATCCTAGAACACCGACACTCAGTTATAAAGCTTAATTCTAAACAAAAGCCATAAAAAGGGTAGGTGTTCTAAGGAATACTAAACTTACTTACTTAATCCTAACTTTATTACCAAACCGATCCACCTTTCCTCTGCTCCTCCATCACAAATGATTTAGCAGAGACAGACAACCAAACAATTTCAAGCACAAGTAGAAAACAGGTAGTGCAGGTAGCAAATATAACAGTTAGCATAATATATATTCAGTTAGTCAATCCCAAGTAATGCAAAGTAGACAAAACAAACAGAATGCACATGATGTATGCTTGTCCTATGGCTGATGAGGCTCATCTGTCGGTTATCCAGCCAATCCGACAAGTCTGAAACCCTTAGACTGTCCCTCATCGCGCATCCCCATGAGTCTATGCATAGATTTTCTTATTTCATTTATAATTCATACATTCATTCATTCATATATAACTTACTCAATGGGGGATATCCATTCCCGAGGATTTATACGTGCCCGGTCACCCTTACGATGTAGGGTCAACAGAGTATCGAGTTTCAACCTGGAACACGTGGTGGCAAGCCACGGTTCTGTTACCCAGGGAAACTCGTATCTCAGATATCATTAATTTCATAAGCCGCATAATATTCATAACCATTCATATTCATCATGTAATCATTCATCATAGCCATGGCATCATAACTTCTTTTAACCTTCACATCATTCTCTTATAATTCATCATGTTTACCTCTTTTCTTCATTCCCAAGTTACCTCAATTTCCTAGCTTCAATTAATTACTAAGCTTACTAATAAGATCTAGGGTTAAAAGGATAAAAATAGAGGTTTAGAGGTTCGAAACCATGTTTGAATCTTAAAAATACAAGTGCTGGAAAAACAGAGTGTGTGCGGACGCACACAGGTATGCGTGCGCACGTTCGTGAAAGGTAGAGTGTGTGCGTGCGCACGAATGCGTGCGTGCACACACCAACCAGGAACTACCTAGTGTGCGTGCGCCTCACCTATGCGAGCGCCACCAGTAGAAAGCATACCCCGGTGCGTGCGTGCGCACAAAGGCGTGCGTACGCACAAGTGAAGTTTTTGCTACTGCTGGGTGCGTGCATACATCAGTGTGCGTAGGCACACACCAGAAATTTTGGTTCTACTGTATTTTAAAAATTTTCAGTTGTTTGCACCAGATTTCCAGCGTCCATAACTTCCTCTACAGAATTCGGTTTTTCACAAAATTTATATTGTTCTCAAGCTTATAAAACCCTCTTTAATTTGAAATAAACCTCATCTTCATCCAAAATTTGAGGTTCGAGTTATGGACTACCAAAGTTCATAAAAATAAAGTTTCGTTCCAAACCTCAAACCTTCATTTTCTATAAAATTCAGCTTACCATACCTACTTCTTGTCCCAATTAATCAGCACCAAAATCAACACAGCATCACTTTACCTTTACCACAATAATCCTTCTATAACCACCATAACCCAATTCCACAATATCATATATCAACCTTGGAAATATATCAACAAATTTGTTATCCTCCTATCTAAGACATTCATATATTCTTTCAACAAAAATTCATAATCATAAATTCATCAATTCACACCTTATTACCATCATCCACAACAATAACCCAATACACAACTCATAGTACAATTCAACAACAAGGATACTAAGCATTAAACATTCCTTTACATTCTAACTTATCCTAGGGTCGTCTAGCCTAAGTTTTCACAGAGCATTATATATTAAATACGGGAAACCTAAACCATACCTTGGTCGATTTCCATGTATTTTTCCAAGGTAACCCACAAAGAAAAGTTGTAAGCCTTAACCACCAAAAATCCAACAACTAGAACTCTCACCAAGCTTCCAATTAAGCTTCCAACATATCCAATTGCCTCATATCACATATTTACATGCACCTAACATAATTATCACAACATATTCCCAAAATTCAATACCCAAAACACAAAATTAAAGAATTAACTAGAGTTCTAGGATTTTCACCTTACCAACGGAAAAATTGGGACAAGACTCGGCAAGCCCACCAAGTAATTTGATCCTAAACACCAAAATTTAACAATTTCAACATTTTTGCTCATGAATTTTTGGAACTGAAACTGCGGAATTGGGGAAGAAAACATGACTTCCTTACCTTACAATGTATCGGGCTTTGTAGAGCTCGACGCCACAGATGCGTAGCCGCAAACGGTGTGGCAATCGGAGCTCGAAGCGAGAAGTTATATGAGATTGAAGTAAATTCAAGGGTTTTGAAACCCTTCCTCACCTTTCCTTGTGTTCTTCGTCGTGGAGCAGCTGGAATGATGAAGATTGAGCTTCAGCTCATTTTATTTAATGAGCTAGTTGGGCCCACGAGCCCAGTTTGGATTCGGTTCGATCGGTTCTGCTCGTTCGGTCCAATTTTAGGCCAAATTCTTTGAAATTATGGTCAAAATTCTTGTTTTAATTAGCTCTATCCTATTTTACCATAAAATTTACATTTCCAATTTATTTTATTAAAATTTAATTTATTGATTAATTATTCGCTAATTTTGCAAGGTTTACAACCACCACCATCTCCTCCTCCTCTTTTTTTCATTGGGATTTCTTCTCCTCCTTTCTTTTCATCCCTCTCTTCCGTCATCGTCATCATCATCATCATCATCATCATCATCATCATCATCATTTTCATCTTCTTCTTCTATATATCGTCATTATCATTATCGTCGTTATTGTTATTGCTATTTTTATTGTTGAATTTTTGCCATGTTAATGTTGTCTGATCCAAAATTGATTTTAGATGTGTTTCTATTCACGATTCACACTTGTTTGTGTGCTTATTTTCGAACTGAGTTTATGTGTCACAATCATTATGTAATTTCGATTCATTTTTGAGTTAATTATGTCACAATTGTTATGTATTTTCAGTTTATTTCTTAGCTAATTGTGTCACAATCCCTGCTTCTTCTTCTTCTTCATCTTCTCCTTTTTTTTTCATTTTCTTATAGTTCTTCTTGTTTCACTCTCTTAAGAGGAATAAAACCAAGAAAAGAGAAGAAAATATCAAACAAAAAAGAAAAAGAAACATATTAATGACGTTGACTGATCCAAAATTAATTTTGAATGTGTTTTTGTTCACGATTTAGTCTTGTTTGTGTGCTTATTTTCAAACTGAGTTTATGTCACAATTATTATGTAATTACAGTTCATTTCTGAGTTAATTATGTCACAATTGTTATGTAATTTTGGTTCATTTCTGAGTTAATTGTGTCGCAATCCATTATATAATTTTGGTTCATTTCTGAGTTAATTGTGTCGCAGTCATGATCTAATTTCAATTCATTTCTGAGTTAATTAAGGTGCATTTGGACTCATTGTCTTGCACAATTCAAAACTCTTTCTCTTCTTTCACCTCATCTTGTACTGCTTCTTCTTCTTTTTTCATCCTTTTCTTCTTCATATTCTCATTCTTTTTTCATTTTCTTATAGTTCTTCTTATTTCACTCTCTTAAGAGGAATAAAACCAAGAAAAAGAGAAGAAAATATCAAACAAAAAAGAAGAAATATACTCATGACGTTGTTTGATCCAAAATTAATTTTGGATGTGTTTTTGTTCATGAATCAGTATTGTTTATGTGCTCGATTTCAAACTGAGTTTTTGTGTCGCAATCATTATGTAATTTCAGTTCATTTCTGAGTTAATTATGTCACAATTGTTATGTAATTTTGGTTCATTTTTTAGTTAATTGTGTCACAATCTATTATGTAATTTCAGTTTATTTCTGAGTGAATTAAGGTGCGTTTAACTCGTTGTCCTGCACAATTCAAAACTCTTTCTTCTCACCTTCTACTGCAATAATAGCAATAATAGCAGCAAAAAAAGAATGGTGATGAGAAGAAAACACGTAAAAAAGAAGGAGGAGGAGGAGGAGGAGAAGACAACGACAACGATAACGTAAAGTCTCGTGCGTGAACGTAAATGACTTGGTTGGAAGAATAATGTTTGCACGTGTAATCATGTTCTTTTTATTGAAAGTGATTTTTGTTGTTGTTAGGTCTACTTGGTTACACTTGAATGGCAATGTGTAACAGATCTGTGAAAATAGTTGAAACTTCATAGTAATTTGTTAATCTCATGTGTTTTCTAAATCATTTCATGTCTAATGGGAAATAGTTCCTTTCTCTTGTTATATGCCAAGAGTAATTACATCATTTCATATATTGTTTCTTAACATTATTATATGCATATGTGATAGTTAATATACCAGAGAAACAATTAATCAAAGCAATAAAATTTTAGGTTTTACACATTAGATTAGGATTTTAATTTTCTGCACTATGATGATTTTAATTTCTTGCACTATGGAAAACTAAACCTCCGTTGTTAAGGTTAGGAGCTCTGTTTACTTTGATGGATTAATAATTATTTATTCTTCTACTATTGAATAATGCATTGATTTATGTTTAAAAGTTGGTTTCGTTCTTCATCCTATGGATTAGTGTGTATTGAAAAATAACTCTAATCTAAATTGAATTCTTTTGAATCTTGGAAAAGTTATATCGCTTAAATTACAGCTTGAAACCATCTTCTCACAACTCCTTAATTATCTGGATTTCATGTGATACGTGACATATAATTACATCATTTTTTGGTTCTTAGGGTTTGTGTGGCTTATAAATCAAAACTTGAACTTAACCCTCTAGTACAATTGATTGATCAAGGAATTGATGGTTGGTTGAATTAGAGGAGATTGAATTACCTAGGAAAAGGAATTCAATCACCTAGGGTTTGCCATAAACTAAATCATGGCATGATCAAGGTAGTTGACATTGAATATTAATATTAACATTTAAACATCTCCAAAGTCTTAACTACATTCTCATACCGTTTTCTCAACCATTCACTGTTTATTTTTCTTAATTTAATGTCTTTTATGCTATTTGATATTCAAAACTCCCATTTCAAATTGTCTAACTAGAACAATTAATCAACCATTGCTTACTTAGTCTATTAATCCTCGTAGGATCGACACTCACTCACTCACTTGAGTTTATTACTTGGTACGACCCGATGCACTTGCCGGTAAGTTGTGGTTTGTAAAAATCCGCATCAATCCGCCTCAACCTCCAACACCTTCGTACACCAACAAACACAATCAAATCAAATAATTCAATCATACAAAAACAAACACATAAAAAGCACATAATAAATAGCACATAATCAGATAAATCATATAAGTACAACCCAACAATAAATGCACACCCAAACAATCCAAATAAATGCACATAATGCATGCCTGCCCTAATGGCCGTGAGCTCACGTATCGATTACATTACCAGACCCGACATATCCGGTAGCTAACCCAAATATGGTCTTTCTGTCGTCCATCCCCAAGAGGAACATCCCAAGCTTATCACAAGCTAGTCTCAGTGGGAAAGTGCCCTGTCACCTTCTCTTAAAGGCTAGCTAATATGAAGATTACGTGCCCAGCCACCCTTATAATAAAAAAATGTGGGCGGGACAAAATCACCATCCCTACATCTACACCGCAGCACTGAACAAGCAGGACAAAACTATCATCCTTATCAGGTGCAGGTGTCTCATCAGTCGCACAAGCATGACAAAACCCACATCTTTGCCAATCAATAGTCATATCTCATAATCACGCAAGCAGTACAAAACCTCCATCATTGCCAATACCATCATTCATGATAATCCTCATCAACAGAAACCATCATCATAATCATAAACATAATCATCATCATCCTCAACCATAACCTCTTGAACATATCTCAATTTAATCAAGTTCTCATCGTAAGTCTCATAATATCAATCTCGCTATTTATTGTGAGCATCTAATTAACACTCATTTTTCATAATCTCATAATCACACTTTCTATTCCCAAGCCCTTAAATTAATAAGTAATAAACTTCTTAAATCTTTAATTAATTAGTTAAATCTCTTTCCAAGTTAACTTAAATTACTTATTTACTCTTTTTGTTGTTAATCAAAATCAAATAAGTTAAATCACAAATCAATTTCACAATTAACACAATCATAAACTCATTTTGTTTAACCAAGTTCCCAAACTAACTTTAACTTCATTTTAAGTTTAAAATTTTTTCAAAAAGACTCAAAAATAATTTTATTTCCCAACGATAATCTTAATTAAATCCTAATCATTTATCCTTAAATAATTACTTTCATTACTTTAAATTTCACTAAAGCGCCCCGAAACATAATCCTTTAATCAAGATTAATTAATTTAAACTCAAAGACAACATCTCTAGTCTTTATAAAAACAACAATTCTTATCAATTTTATTATTCAATTTCATCCAAGTCTTATAAAAATTCGGCAGAACCTTCCCTAAAACTCGGACTTTTCCAATCTTCAAGAGTTCTATCCAAACTAAACATCTCTCAAACTCTTCTCAACCTTTCCAATGCCAAACAATTTTTTAACATATACAAATCAAATTTTCAACACCAATGTATTTGTTTTCTTATCTTAATTTATCTTTAAATTATTAAATTTTCACATATTTGAACAACAAACAAGTTGCTCAAATCCTAATCCACCCACTAATAGGCTGCAAGCATTTTTACTAATTAATTTTATTATTAGAGTTATTAATCTCTTTTCAATCCGTTATTGATTTCAATCAATTACGAAAAATAAATCTTAAATTATCAAAGCCTAATCAATCACGTTTTGATTAAGATAAGCAAGTCTTAAAACGCTCGTCAACTCAAATGCACATATTTCTAAACTTTAGAAATATTCCAAATTTGTAAAACAAACATCCCTTACCTAAATTAATCAAAACCCACAAAATTAAGTGTGACCCCCTTCGTCCTAACTCGCGAAAGCAGCAATAATCACCACACCAACGACTCCTCGCAGAAACGACAACAACAATCATAATACGCAATTACGATAATTTAACCCTATGATATCAACACCTCAAAATTCTTAACAAACTAATAACGGTGAGGGTTTTAGAATAGAAACTTACTGCAACTAAGAAAAAAAACCAGAGAATGGAGCAGCAACAACTCCGGCACTTCTGATAACACCCAAACTGCAGCCACGGTGTCGATAATCACAGCAACAATGGCAATAGCAACCATGGCAGAGCGAGATTGAAGTTGCAACAACAATAGTTCTAAGTGCAGCTTCTGGTAATGGCAGCGCCGTTTTCCAGTGACCAGAGGCACGGTGCGGCTTGTAGCAGTGGCAAACCACTCCAATTCCAACGGCCTCCTTCCACAGCAATAGCGGCAACAGCTCAGGGGTGGTCGTGGCAGTGGTGGATGATCCCTTCCTCCTTCCTCTACATGCATTCTGTGATAGCGGCAATGATGACTTCGACTAGCATCAACGACTGCGGCGGTGTCGACTGCGACAGCTACAGTGGCGTTGTGGCAACAGAGCACGATGGCGGCGAGACATCCCTCCTTCCTCTCTTCGATCGTGTCCTTTAACATCTCTCTCTCTCTCTCTCTCTCTCTCTCTCTCTCTATATATATATATATATATATATATATATATATATATATTCTGATTCTCGATGGTGACGGCGGCTCCCAACCTCGCCAGCGCCATCCCTTTCCTCTTTTCCTTCTCCCTCGGCATCACTCTCTGCTTCTGGTCTCCCTTTCTCTTTTTTTTTTTCTCCTTTTTGTGAGGGTGTGTGATTTGAATTTTATGGTTAGGATTTTGCTTGGAAAAATAGGGATAAAGGTGGTTTGAAAATTTTATAAAAATTAGACAAATAAATAATTAGAATCAAATTTATAAAATTAAAATTCTTTTTGAAATATAATATTTATTTGTCAACTTATAAGTTATTTTAAAATAACCACTAATTTAAAAGTAGAAAAAATCTGATCAATGTTCTTTGTTCATTAAATTAAAGTATTAAACCCCAAATTTCAATTATTCAAATTAAATCATATAAATTTCATATTTTTTAATTACTAAAATTTTAAATTTTAAATAAAAAATACCCAATTATTATAAAAATTATGCGAACCCTAATTAATTTAAATTCAAAGCATTATCAATTTGACTTAAGTATTTCTAGTGAAATAATTTTTTAAATATAAAATCTTAAACAATTATAATAAAGCATAATTAACTCATTATTTTAAATTTTAAATATTCGGAGTCTTACAAATAAAAGTGTATATTATGAAGTATTCAAGGCTTTAATGTTGGGAGGATTAATGAGTTCAACGTGAGGAACTTAGGTAGTACTTGACTTTAGTTAATAAGAGCATATCAGTGAACTGGGAACAAGGGAAAATGGCATGGAATACAAGACAACATGAAAGAAGGGTATTCAATCTTGATAATCATAGCAGAGGCATGGATTGGCTTTGAATGTAGTTGCTATGAGGAGCAAGATGGTTGTTTGTTTTGTGGTGGTTGTTTTGTTTTGATAATGTCTTTTTGTATGTTTGTTTTTGTTAAGAATTTGTTGTAAATATTTTGTGAGAGGTTACTCATTTTTTAATGGCAATGTCGAAGGAAACGTTTAACTAATGATAGGATATTTTAGTCCCATCTCCCTTTTTTGGGTGGAGTATATATGTTAACAACAATCTAAAAAAATGGATTAAAGAGAAGAATTCGAGACGAGAAATTGACTTACAAAATGTGGTTATACTTTTAAGAATAGAAATGCCGACAATAGCCTTTGAATGGCAACTTTGTCCGGCAAAACCCATGCTTTGAGAAAAATATTACACGTATATCTAATTATATATTGTAATATTAATATAAAATAATTATTTTTCACACTTATCATGTGAATAGTGAATTAATACTCTAAAATTAGATATTATTGAATAATTATATATATAGTAATATTTTACTATTTCAATGCATTAAATTAAAATGTGTAATTTTTATAATATATTCTAACTAGACGATAATTAGCCGGCTTGTTCAATTTTGTGCAGACCAAAAATATCGTTATGGTACGGTGCTAAGTTCCTAAATAAATTGTCAGATATACCAATTTTGATGATCCTTTACTCATAAGCTTATCTTGTGACTGAATTCATTTTGTTTGGAATTTATTTTATTTTATTTTTTGCATGCGAAGGAAGTAATATATGATGTGCAGATCAATAGAAAATATTGGATCTGAGTTCAAAGATTTTGAGACAGTGGTGATACTATTTTGCTTCAAGATCCTAAAGAAGATTGATGCATGATGATTTGATGAAAAGATTTAGAAAAACCATATATTTTCGGTAACGAGTGTAAATTTTAAATTTTTAAGATTGTACGTGAAGATTGTGTTGTAAAATCCTTTATAGAATTAAATAAAATGTTTTTTAGTCTTTCCTTTGCTAATATGTAATATCAATATCTCAAGCTATAAATAAAAAAGTCAAGTCATATAGATACATTATTCTTGTAGTATGTATTAAAGTTAACAAAAAATAATAAAAATATACAATGAAGAAGTGGAACTTAATGAAATGATTAGACTTGAATATTTATTCTAAATTTTCCATAATTCTTCTTTCATATAGATACATTCTTTGTATGAGAAATGCATGTAGATATGAAAAAAATCTTTGCTTAAATCATAGAAAATTTTCTTTTTCCATTCTTGAACCATATGTTCATCATCAGCTAATAAAGAGGCTGTCCAATTTTATTTGAATACCTAAAATAAATTTTAATTTTATCTTTATTATTTAAATTTGATTTTATATTTAATTTTACTCATATATTTTTATACATTCACTTATTTTTAGTCCTTCTTTCCTCCAATGATTCCGCCACCACCATCACAGCTAGCAATGCCACCACTACTGCTACTATTGCTATTGTTACCAATGCCACCATCACCACATTTATCTTAATCAAAAGATAAATTTTATTGGAAGAAAGGGATGGATCTGCAAAAGGTAATGCTTGAGATAGTAAATTGTAAGGACTCCTTCAACCTAAGACATCTTGAATTCAAAAGAAAAGCATAAGTCATGTATATTGCTCCAGCTATTTTAATTTTTAATGAAAGTGACAAGAAACTATTTATAATACAACATGTGTATAGCAACCAAATTAAAAGAAAATGTAATTACCTCTTCAAAAATAATAATAAAAGGTTTTAGTACTTTATTGACTTGATTTGATATTATCATGGTTGTTACGATCACCATCTCTGTATATGATATTAAAAAACCATCGAAATTAAGCAATGATTTTTGGCATGGCATTAGCAAGGGAAAGGAGCCATTATTAGCCCTAAAACTATTTAGAGAATACATAAGATTAACAAATGATATGATATCTCAAAGTTTTCAATCATCCTATTTATAATGGTTCTACAGAATAGAAGTTGACATTATTCCAGGCAAATATGGAAGGACAAAAAACAAAATTTTAGAATAAATTTTCAAGTCAAAATGCATTAAATAAGATGATTTTCTTTATTATTGGGGCAACGGCTTTTATAAAGTTTATTGTAAAAAATGAACAAGTTGAATAATAGTAATTAATGTCTTGCTTTATATTAAATTCCACCCTTTATATTATATATTAGTATTATTGCATTCTACCATAAAAAAAAAGTGTTTCTTTTTTCTTGCTTAAAAGTTCAATACTAAAGACTTATTTAGGTGAATTTCTAAGAAAATATTTTTTTTCGAGTTATCTTTTTTTTTTAAATTTTTTAGAAAAGTAAAAATAATTTTATGTTTAAATATCTCATACAAAAAAATATTTTTATCTATCAATTATATTTTAGTATAATAATATAAAAGTACTTTTTTGTTTATTTATTATGTAAAATGTAACACCCTACCACACAGAACTTTATACATAAGTCGTAAAGCTGAAGTGGTGAGGTATTACGACCTCAAAAAGTAAAATATATACATAATAATAGTTTAAAGAAATTTTATAACGAGGAGCCTGTAAAGAAAAGTTTAAAACAAAAGTCGTAACGCTCACGTAAAATAGAAAACTTGCGTATGAAAACACGTAAGATATATATGTGAATAATAAAAAGGGAGTGTCAAAAAGACATAAGGCAAGAGTTCTTCGCTTCAGAAACTTCCAGAATGCCTCAGCGAGGTGCCTCATGTCCTGCATCTAAAAACCACAAATATTATATGGGGTGAGAACCAGAGGTTCTCAGCATGGTAACGGTACCCACATAACTAACATATAATATCCCGGAAAAGCCAGAAGTAATCCTGGAACTTCGACACTCATATTTAAAATCTTAAAGATTATAGTTTGTAAGCCATAAGTAGGGTAGTTCTCTAAGGTTCTAAGACTTAGTCAGACTCTAACTAAAACCCTCAATCCCCCACCTTCTTCCAATCCTCCAAACTCCAGTGAAACCACACAGACAAACAAGCAAATAATGATAAACACAAACAAGATATAGTTACAGCAGGTAGCAAATATAACAGGTAAGCATAGTAATCACATAGGCAAGCCCAATTAAATGTACAATCAAACAAAATACACATATGCATGTGCTGTATGTCTGCCCTATGGCTGATGATATCATCTGTTGGTTATATAGCCAACCCGACATGTCCTGGTAGCTAACCATGGATAGAAACACCCATTGCGGAGCAAGTGAGTTTGAGCTACAACCCCCTTGCTACTACCCGCTTAACCTAGAGCCAGTGGAATAACGACTACTGTGGCTACTACCCAAGCGGGTGTTTAAAAGCTCATCCTGGAGTAAATGGAATAATCCATGGTCACTACTGCTCTACTACCCATGTATCACAATCATTGACCTGGAGCAAGCGGGACGAACCACAATCCTTACTACTGCCTAGGTATCTCAAACATACATTTATTCAATTAATAATCAATCATCATTATTATCAAATCTCAAACATTGACCCGGAACAAGCGGGATGAACCACAATCCTTGCTACTATCCAGGTTTCTCATTCAACAATTCATTATCATATCAATTCTTTCATAATTATTCGAAATTCTATAATTAAATTCAAGTGAATAACGCCACTGCCTACTACCTCACATATCACATTCACTTACAATAACCCATTATTTCTTCACTTCCTCAATCACAATTCATTACTCTAAACCTTTCTTATGTGTTAAGTTAACTCCCTCTCAAGGTTTAACACCCTCACTATGCCTAGAACTAAGTTTTAGGGTTTTAGAAAGTAGAAATAGAAGTTTAGAGGTTTAAAATCATGTTTAAATCCACAAAATACAATGTTGCTGAAAAACAGGATCCCGTGTACGTGAACCATGTCCCGCGTACGCGGAAGTGTAAATTTTTCCAGCTCGCGTATGCAACATACTCCCGCATACGCGAGCATGTCTGGCCAAACCAAACGGCCCTCGCGTGTACCCCCGAGTACGCGAGCCTCCCAAAAATGCCAAAAGCTGTTAAGTGTTGTAGAATTGTCTTTCGCACACCAAACTTCCAACGAGCATAACTTTTTCGTTTTAAAACATTTTTCACCCGTTCTTCAAACGGTGTAAGCTTATATATTCTTGCCGAGTAATTTTCCACATCCAAGCAATTTTATATCCAAGTGATTTGAGTTATGCATTTCTTTTTCCCGTTTTCTTCTCCCCCTTGCGCTTTGTTTCAAATTCACGCTCTTCTTCACTCCGGATGCTACATCTTCTTCTTCTTCTCTTTCTTTTTCATTATTTTTCAATTTTGTTACCGTTATCACCAACAACACCTCTTCCTCTTCCTCCTCCTCCTCCTATTGGAATTTTGTCTCCTCCTTCCTTTTCATCCTTCTCCTCCATCATCATCATCATCATCATCATCATCATCATCATCGTCATTGTCTTCTTCTAATACGTATCATCGTTATCGTTATTATTGAATTTGTTGGTATTATGCAATGGTTTCTTCATTTTGAGCTAATTTTCAGTTCATTCTAGACGCAAGTGTTTCTGAATTCAAAATTTATATAATGGACCATTTTTTGTTCATTTGGTATTATACAATGGTTCTATTTTGATAATATTTTCAGTTCATTCAATCACTACAGAGAATCAGAATCAATAAAGATGTTAGCAAAATATTGATGTTGTTGGTGTTGACGATAATGATTATGGAGGGGAAGAAGAAAAGGAAGGAGGAGATTAAAGAAATCCAAATAAAAAAAAACAGGAGGAGGAGGAGATGGATGTGGTGGTATTTTGGTGGTAATGATGACGATAAGGAAAAAAAGATGAGAAAAAAGGAAAAGGAGAAGAAGAAGAAGGAGGAGGAGAAAAAAGAAGAAGAAGACGAAGCCCAGCGTAAACTAAATGACTTGGATGTAAAATTGCTTGGATGTGTAACGGAACTCATTCTTGCCAAACACAATATTATTATGAGTCGTTTATATATACATACCCAAAAACTGAAAAGAACAAATTAAAATATCTATCTTTCCTTTAAAGAAACTATTGAATGGAAGAACCATTGGTAAAAGGATGAGATTTTCTTTTAGTATATATTATTTTTTATGATGATAAAATAAAATGGAAGACATGGAATAGTATTGTGTATATTTAAGTTAATTTTAATTTTTTTAAATCAGATTTGTCATAACGTAACCAATAAACAATAATAGTCGATACAAATGACATATGCTTTGAGTATACTATATGTTTTATTATTTTGTACGAAATAATATTAGTTTTAATTTATATATTTATTATTATTTTTGGGTATTAAAAATAAAGAGTGTTTGCATTATTAACATTTTTCTGACTTTCCTCGACTCTAACCGTGATTAGGCCTAAAAGCTCGCCCACCTTATTGAAAACAAATGTAATATAATCATTTTTCATATAATAATGCTATACATCGGCATAATAATAGGAGAATTAACTTTAGCGAGTTAACGATATGGTGTTTACTCACCACAGGAGTATTTTTATACAGAATTATCAACCAATTATATTTGGCTTTTGATGAAAATAATATATTCAATGTGGATGTTGTTTATTATGTAAAAGATAATAAATTGACAAAAAAAATTAATTACAATGGATATATTTATTTTAACAAATATTCTTTTATCCAATACTATGAAAAATACACTGGCCACCCTTGAATTGCTACAGGTTCAACTTCCATTGGCAATGGTAGAATGTCTAAATTGAAACATTTTCAAGTTATAGTATTTGTCAAACAAACAATCAATAAAATACTCATTCATACCTTCTTATTTTGAGTACATTTATACATAAAAAAATTATACATAAAGAAAAAAAAAAGAATAGTTGAAATAGCAAGAGCGATAAAAATGATAATTTTTATAATTTTGTTTGGCTATTTATATATAAAAGACCAAAAAATTATGATTATGTAAAGAAATTAATTTATTTTATTATATTCAATTTGAATAAGTAAAAAATTATCTTATTTTAGTTTAGTCCTTAATTCACATTATTTGAATTTGGCCCAATACATATAATTTGATTTGATTTAATTATTAGTTGAAAATATTTCAGTTGCCTATTTTATTCATAAATTTATTATTTTAATGACTAATAAATTAATCAAATTATTTAAGTAATACACATAATTAGTATAATTAATTTGATTTAATAAATTAAAAATACTACCAGAATATTAAAAGAAATAAATTAAAAAATAATATTAAAATAAATTGATATAAATTATAATAAAGTGTGTGATATTTAAATATCTAATCAAATAAGTTAATTGATATAATTAATTTATTATAATAAATTATATTTAATAAGTTAAAAAAATAAATTAAAAAACACTCTAAAAAATATGTCATGTCAACTCTATCATTAAATGCAAAAATTCGACTTTTATATAATAAAATAGATATATAGATAAATAAAAATGCCTTCAAATGTTTATATTTATTTTATGATGTTTTAACAAAATCTTAAACACAATATATATATATATATGTTATTGATTATTTATTATTTTTGTTGTGTATTATGAATTCCGCAGTTAATAATATTTTATTCGTAGACTTATTATAGTGATAGTAGCAACAAAAAATGGTAGCATAGTCTAACAACTTGTAGTTGATATAATAGAATTCAGTTCACGGAATGGTATATAATTATATATGATTTCTTAGGGTTTCTACTCTTTTCTGCATCGCAATGGAATTTTCAAAAACTACATATAATGAAAGAATGTTAAGACTTTAGCCATTAGAGATTACATTTGATCTTCTTATATTACTACCAAGCAAACATTTGATCATTGAGAGAAACTGGAATTATTTGGTGAAACCGCAGGTCAACTATTAAAGGATACTTGAAGAGATACAACTTCACTTTTCTTCTGTCTCTTTTCGAAGATAGCTAGGAACCGTTAAGATTTCATAGAATATTTTGAAACTAGGATGGAGATCAGAGCTTCTTTTCCTTCAATTCAAAAGAAAAACATAAATGATATAATTAACATGTTGAACTAGTTACTAAAATTTATGAAAATAATTACAAAAAATAATTTGCTACTTGATAACTTACCTTCTCCAATCTAGTAGAATGATTTGGTACTTTATTGATTTGATTTGATAATTTTTTTTCGATATATTAACTACCATATATGCATATAACGTTAAGAAATAATATACGAAATGAAGCAATTGCTCTTGGCATAACAAGAGAAAGGAACCATTGCCCATTAGACATGAAATGATTTAGAGATCAGAACACACAAGATTGATAAATTACTATAAAGTTTCAACTATTTTCAATGGTATTTATAATGGCTTTGGTGCAAATAACTTGACATAATTCTTGATAAATTGGAAGAATTATAGCAGCAAATTCAAGTTTGTAAATAAAATTTTTAATGTAAATAATGAAATATCTGACAGATTTTTTTCCTAAAATGAAGCAACTAATTTTGTAAACAATAATTAATTTATTATAAAAGTTAAATTATATTACATAAATACAAAAAATTAATCACCGTATGAAAATACATATTTGGTGTTAATGAAAAAAAATAGGCTGATATAAAAAATTTGATTATTTTGGTAGCATATTCTTTTGTAAAAAAGATGCGATGTGATGTATGTGTATAGATATACACAAATATGTTGTGAATAATTTTTTATTTTTTGAAAAAAAAAGTAACACTTTAATTAAAATATAAATAGATATACTACGTATACACAAAAAAAAAAAAAATAGTTATTAATCAACCATTGGATATAAAATCACATATTTTGGCATCTTGTAAAAGATTTTCATTAGACTGCTGTAAACACTTCGATTATTTATCTATTGTATGCTTGATTATTTTATTATAACAGATTTGATTATTTTATTAGATGATTATTTAGTTAGAAAATATGTGAAATAAAATGTATATATAAAAATATAAATATAAAGTAACTGATTTTGATAAATAATTTTTAATATATATTAAGTATTATTGAATAATATGTATAAACATACGAATACATAGTAATTAATGGGGTGAATGATTTTTAATGTACAACCAAATTTTTGGTGGGACGGGACAGACTGATTTGTTTGCCACTCTTAAATATAAGTATATTATTTTGTGTTTGATAAACAAAAAAAATTATATATTTATATTTATAGTTTTTGAAAGTTAGGATACTTTTAAAAGTATTTAAGAAAAAAATAAGCTAAGATAATGTAATAATCGTTTTTCCTCTATCTTTACATGAAATTTAACCATCTTTTTGTTTTATTTTTTTGTTCTTTTCCTACTCCCTTCTTTCTTTTCTTTTCTTCTTTTTTTCTCTTTTTGTTTTTTTATTATTTCTTTTTGAAAGCACAAATAAAATGTATGATTCATGTAAACAAGACTAATTAGATATTGGATTAACTCGATTGTACTTAATTATCAAAATAACTTGTTCATATAATAATATGATCGTAAATAAAATAATAAATTAATAGGTTTGATAACATCACTAATACTAAACATTTTAACAAAAAAGAAAAAAGATTAAGATAGATAGAATATAATCATCTAAATATTAATAATATTAGAAAGACAATAATTTAAAATTATTTTATTTAACTTAATATTTATAATTACACACTTATTACATATAATATTACTTGATTATTTCAATGGTAATTAAGAAATTCAATTAGGTAATAACTTTGCAAAATAATAAAACATTTTTGTACAAATATATAATGAAGGGATGGAATTTAATGCAAATTAAAGGAAGAAATTAATTTCTAATTTCAACTTGTTAATTTTTTACAATAAACTTTATAAAAGTCGTTGATCCATTAATGAAAAAAAATTCTTCTTGTTTAATGCATTTTGACTTAAAAATTTACTTTCAATTTTTATTTATTATCCTTTCGTATTTACCATGAATTATGTCACTTTTTTTCTGTAAAACTATTATAAATGAGTGTATATTCTCGTGTATTGTACGAGATAATACATAAAATTATATAAATTATTTTATTAAAAAATTAAATAAAAAATATATATATAGTAATTATTAAATAAATATTTTATAATTTGAAATTATTTAATTAGTATTTATCTTAATTAATTTGAATTGGTTGAATGATCATCTTATTTGTCTCTTTAAATAAGTATTTGGAGTTTAAATCTCGCCTTGTGTCACTACAAGAATTAGCGTATTTATCGACGAAAAAAATCGACGGCTATCTCTTCCGTCGATATTTTTCGACGGCTTGCTGTCGATATTTAAAAAAAATAATAAAAATAAAGTAATAAAATTGACAGTCTAGTTGTCCATTTTTTGATGATGCATTAAACCTCCTTTTTACTATCGTCATATTATCGACGAAGTGGAGTATGAAAATACTTTTATATTAAAATTGACAGACATGGCGTCTATTTTTATATTTAAAATATCGACAAAGTTTCCGTCGATAAATTTGAACGGTCCAAATTACTTTTTAAAATCAAATAAATGGTATGGATTCAACGTATAAAATAGACGTTAAAGGTGTTGTTTTTTTTTTTTTCAAAATAAAATCGACATACACACGGTCGATTTTTATTGCTAAAAACACCAAACCGCACCCACTTCCCGCTCCAAGTTCAGAAACACAATTTTATCCGTTTCTTTCCTTTTCTGCATTCCACTTCTTTTCTGCATTCAGAAACAATTTCAGCCCACTTCACGGTTACGCCGCCGTCACTCCGTTTGCTCGTGCCGCCACTGTCGCTCCTCTTGTTGGCGCCGCCTGTCGCTCCATTGTTGTCGTGCCGCCGTCGCTCCTTTTACTTTGGTCCTTCTCCAGTATCTCTCTCAATCGAACTCACAACCAAGTATCGTTTTCTGACTGTTACTGAACTCTTTTCAAAGCAAACTTCAGTTTCATTTAGAAATCCCCTAAACTATGATCTAATTGTAATATCCTGTTTTCTAAATCTAGAAATTCTGGTCATGTTTATTCTGGTCATAATTTGCTGCTTTAGACACATGCTGGTTCTGTATTGATTCCAATTTCCAAAACCACCTTATTCTTGTTATCTTCACTACGTACCAACTATTCAAACCCTAAATTTGGTGCATGCATTTCTGTGTTGAGTGTTGGCATTCGTAATCTGAACTGTGAAATTAAAGGGAGTGACAGTGATAGAAGATGTCGTGGCTGAGATCTGCGATGACCAAAGCAGTAGAGGTTGGGAACAATACCAACCTCACTCGCGCCGTCGTACAACACGCCGGCCAAGCCGTCGCCGAGGGCGCCAAAATCCTTCAGGATCGCATTGTAACTTCACTCTCCCCTCTTTCTGTATTACTTTCAATTTCGCCTGTGATTGCTACCCGAATTCCCAACTAGGTTAAAATTTGTGTCCCCTTCATGTTTCTAGTGACTTATTGACCTCGTTTTTATTCGTCTCAGCTGTTTGTTTTACATATCTTCTAAACTAGTACTTGTTTTTCCCCATTTGTAATTAAATGAATGAATTATTGTAAAGTTACTGTTTTGGAGCTAAATTAATTTGTAACTGAAGTGTTCTGATGTGAGGTGATGAGAATGATGAGGACACTGATTTCACGTTGTGTGTATGGATAGGCTGCTCGGAATTATAGAAGTGTTGCACAGACAATTAAGAGATTGGAAGAAGCTGCTATCACCTACAGGGGACCTGAAAGAGTGGAGTTGCTTAGAAGATGGCTTGTTGTGCTTAAAGAGGTTGATAAATTGTCTCGAGCTGCGGATGATAAAGAGAAGACTTTTGAGCATCACCTTGGTGTTGAAGAGTTAAAAGATAACCCAAGGAAACCATCTCTGGTAAGAAGCCTTCGTTCCTTGCCTTGAATCCGAACATTCTAGTTTGGTAAGAGTTAAAAGAACTTGTTCTTGTTGCTAATTAAAGCATTATTATTGTAGGGTTTTATGTACATATACTCAGTGATGAGAGGTTCAGTAACTTAAGGTGCAGGGTTAGGAGAATTGTATGAAGAGGCAATAGCATATTTGATTTATTGTCATTGCTTTCAGGTTGAGAGGCAATTTAGTGAATGCTCAAAATCTCTGCAGTGGAATAAGGATAGAGTGAGGGAACTAGAAACACAACTTAAATCTTTGCAAGAGGTTGCAAATGTTCCATGGGTCATCTTGAATTGCGGTTGCTTTTATGTCCCTTTACTAATTGATCCTTTTTCCTTTTCCTTTCTAGGATTTAATTTCAGCTAAAGATGCTGCAGCAGCAAACGAAGAGCGATTATCAGCTGAACTTTCCACTGTGAGTTAATTCTTGAATTCTTTGGCTTTATTAAAATCTAATAGGTTCAGCCATTGTATACAGATTAATTATGTAGACTCCTCTGCATTTTATGTTTTTGGACTAGATGAGGAATTGAACAAAAGGAAATGAAAAATCTCGATTCTGAATTAAGACAGTTTCTTGCAATCTTGAATATGATGAAATAAAGGAGGGGTGGAACATAATAAAGTCATGTGATGTGACGACTGGATTAATTTTCCTTTCCAACTATCGCAAGTTTTTCCCGCCTGGGGGGGGGGGGGGGGGGGGCGGGGGGTGGAAGTTACGGGATAGATAGTAGATAACAGCATACATTAGTTTCAAAAAAGAGGGAGATAACTAGAGAGAAAATTTGAGAGAACAGGTTCAATTTCCAATCTTTCATTAATTCAAATGAATGTCTTCCCAACAGGGAATACATATGTATAGAGGATTAGAGGTGTACAAATAATCCTCTATTGTCTAAACTTTACTATATTTTAGGATACAACTGACCTCGTATGACAGTGGCCTGATGAATGATAAGATATAAGCTACGGCACTAACCTTTTGATATCTAAGCTGCTGAAGATAGTCTTTTTATGCCCTGCTTCACTATCCAGCATTAATATGTGCAGCTTCAAATGTATGGACTATTTTTATTTTGGAGTTGTTTTTCTAAATTGCCAAATATTTGAGTTTATGATTTGGCAGTGAAGTCAATTTTATGAAATAGAAGATAGGTGAAGTGCAGTTATGATGCTGACTGGAAATGTACAAAAGGAAATTCATGTAGGAAAGTTCTTAGGAAAGCAGCAAAGGTGCCACAATGCTGGCCAGAGCCTTTGCATAATTGAGATAGTAACCTTTTTTAAGTAGCAATGAGCGGAACACCTGAGAGTCAAATTGAAGTGTAAAAATAAGTCCATACCAGACCTAGATAATGTTTGTGGGCATAGATGTATGTTTTGTGGAAGTAAGATTGAGTATATTTAGAGGTCAATTTTCACATGTTTTATTCATTCAAATAAAGACAATGTTCATTATTGCATTTAGATTCATGGTTATCAAAGGAATGATCAAAGGATGTCCATATCTAAAGATTAAGCTAAGGTGGTGGAAAAGATCAATAATAGTTAAAAAAAAAGAACTCATTTCACCTTTGCCTAAACCTCAACAAGAAGAACAGGGGGAAAAGGAAGAACCACCCAAAAAAGAAGAACCTCATCAGCCACCTCAAGAGAACAAAGATCAGGTACTTCAATTTATTCATTATCTTTGTCATTTGCTAACCTTTCTTTATGATGCTAACATTGTTACTAAAATTAGAAATGTGTATAGCATATGTTTACTTGAGGTGCTTGATAGAGTTGCTAGATAAAGCTATAGAGAAAAATCCTCTCTGTTTGATGAATTTAGATGGGGTTATAGGCCAAGTGACTATTCCAGAACAAGTGAATATTCCAGACCAAGTGACTACTCAAGATGGGGTTCCTCTGATGATGATAATGGCCTTGGAGATTCACCCAACACAACATTTTTGCCAGCTGCCTCTAATGAAGATGGATATGGACGGCAGGGAGGTCAACGTTTTCATTTTCTTATTCATCATTATTAAATTGTTTTCAGAGAATATTTATGATGACTGAAAGAAGATGAAAATATAGGCAAAATAATCAACATTATTATTATTTTTTTGTTTTTGTAATAATGCATAGAAAATGAGAAGAGTAGTTATGATAATGTATACTGATAGCTACAGTGTTTGGAAAAGAAAAACTGTAGAAAGAATTTGAAAAGCTAAATGTTTTGTTTTATTTTGAATATTTTGTATTATTAGTGGATTGCAATTTAAATGAATATAAGTCTATGTTTAGTTATTTGTCTTGTCTTGAGTCTTTATATTAGAGAATTATTTATTATTTTGATAAGTTTGTGAACTTATTATCTAATATTTAAAAGTTTATTTGCATTAATTGTTTTCTATTTTATTTCTATATTTAAAAGTTTATTTGCATTAATTGGTTACTACTTTTTAAATAGAAAAAAATAATTAAAACATATAACTATTAAAATCAACGGCAGAGTTGTCGCTTTTTAAGTTTAAAATAGACAAAGAAAGCCAAAATATAGATACAGAATTTGTCGGTATCTAAATAATTAAATCGACGGCAACTGTGTCGATTTTATTGAATCAAATATCGACGGCAGCATTGTCGATTTTAGTAAGCATATTATAGACAAAGATATTGTCGATTTTATTGGATCAAAAAATCGACAGAAATGGCGTCGATTTTATATAATTAGGGGTGGCAAAGCGGGCCGGCCCGCCCCAACCCGCCCCGCCCCGCCTAGGCCCGCCTCATAAACGGGGTGGACCGGCCCGCCCTGCCAACTAAAATGGGTTCAAAATGCTAGCCCGCCCCGCTTTATAGCAGATTGGCGGGCTAGCCCGCTTGACTCTTTTTTTTTTTTTGAAAAATAAAATTCATTAAAATTAATCAAAAAATAATAATTAAAAAATCAAATACAAATAAAAAATAGTCAAATTATAATATAATTTTTTTTACTATACTTTTTTTTTTTAATTTTTAACTTCAATAAAATTGTTCAAAATAATATTTGTCAATAGAATCATCATTATTTTAAAAAATAAGTCACATAATTTGAGCATATATATGAAATTGTAAAATAAAATAAATAAAGTTAATAACTAAAAGAAGAATAAAAACAAAAAATGAAAAAAAAGTGTTTAAAAATTTTATAATTATTAATTTTATAATAGTAATCACTCTTTTATTTAATATTAAAAAATAAAAAATAAAAATCTTCGGCCCGGCGGACCGGCCCGCCCCGCCCCGCCAAAACCCGCCAATTTGGCGGTGCGGGTTTGGCGGGTTTTTTTAATTTGGCGGGCTCCAAATCCTAGCCCGACCCGCCTTTTTTAGCGGATCGGCCCGACGGGCTCGACCCGTTTTGCCACCCCTATATATAATAATATCGACGGCAATGTCGTCGATTTTATTAAGAATATAAAATTCTCAAACTCATATTATAGACAGAAGCGCTGTCGACTTTATTAAATTATTATCGACAGCCAGGCAAGCCGTTGATTTTATTAGCTTATACTATTTACATATTTTTTACTACTAATAAGTAAATAGATATTTACACTATTGTCCTAAATGATGACTTAAGTTATTTATTTTGTATGTTAAATAATATCTTGTATCTTAAATTCATTAAATATTAAGATGAAAAAAATTGTGCAATAAATTATATAAATAATCACTACAAAAGAGAAAAATTTATCATATATAATAATCGTTGATATATGTAGTGTCAGGTATATATTAGGATTATCTATTTTAATTATGTGAGAGATTATTGTTATTTTTACTTTTTCATTATATTAGTAAATAATATATAAACTAAAAAATTATTAAAATTTTTTAATTTGAATTAAAAAATTCTTGTAAATATATCCAACTTTTATATATACTAAGTGTTATAATATTAAATAATATAGTATTTGTTATAACGATGATGACTCAAAATATTAATCTCAAATATACTTGGGCCTAATAAGACCTCAATGTAAGCAAGATCAACCCAAACTCTTTGTTAGGGTCCCAAATTCGACTTAGGTTCATTACCTTAAAGTGCCAATGGAAATGAAGTCCGCCTCCTCTTGAATCGTCTTAGATTGGATCTCCATTGTTAGTTAGGTATGGTAATTGGTACTCAAGGAAGTGTGGCAGGTCCTCTTTCTATCCCTCACTCCCGTTTAAAAAAAATGCCATCGTCCTTTCTTCGTCTTTGCAAGTCCCTTTTTAATTATTCTCTTAAAAAAACGTAGATCTCTTGGGGTATCTACAAATATTCTTTAAAAATTTTTGAAAAAAATTAACACAAAAAATAGGAAAAAATATAAAAATATATTCTAATATAATAACATAATTTTTGGGACGATACTGAACGACGTAGTAACGGACTTGAGAAGTAGACAAAGTGAGTTAGAGAGAGAGAGAGAAAGAGAGAGAGAGAGAGAATCGAGGCTGAGAATGAGTTTGAAAGAAAAAAAAAAAGAAAGATTCGAATTGGAAGCAGGAATTAGGGTTACTAAATTCAAGAAATAAATTTATGTATATATAAATCAGGATAAATTAAAAATTTTATATTCATGTGGATTTAATGGGTCCCATGGAGTGGGTAGTTATGTCTGTGCTCCATTCATTTTCGCATGGCGGGTTGTGAAAATTTCACGGGTGCACATCTAGCCCCAAAATATGAGTAATCCCAGCAAATTTCATTAGGGTTACTAACTTTAGCGAGTTAGTAATACGGTATTTAGTTACTGTAAACCCCGGTTAAATTAGTAGATAATTAGTCAATAAATTAGTTTTTAATAAAGAAGATTAGAAATGTGAAAATTATATCAAATTAGGATAGAGCACATCGAAACGAGAATTTTGACACCAATTTCGAAGAAAACGGTCCAAGATTGGACCGAATGGACCAAACCGGTTGAACCGGACCCAAACCGTGCCGTCGGTCCAACCGGACCAACCTATTAAATGAACCCAAGGATTTCTTCTCCCTCATTTCAGCTGAAACAAAGCTGAAGCACGTACAGGGGAGGAGAGAACGAAAATCACCGCAAACCCTTACGGTGAACTCTGAACGCCGTAACTTCTCCGTCCAAGCTCCGATCGCCGCCCGTTTGCGGCCACACGTTCACCACGTCGAGCTCTACGTTTCTACCGGAACAATTTCATAGGTAACTTACTATTTAACCTCAGCCTCTTCTTTCCCCCAATTTTCGAATTTTGAGTGGGAATGTTGAATTTCTTTGATTTCTGATATTTTAGGATCCAATTAGCTTGAGAAAAATGTTCACTCTTGCTTATGTGAAGCTTGGGTAAGGTGAGGATATGATAATTCTATTTTAAATTCATTGGATTTGAGCTTTGAGTATTAAATTGGATATATATGTGTTATGAATGTGTATTAGGTTGTGAATAAATAATTGGAGCTTGAAATTGTGAATACTAGAACTTGGAGGAAGCGGATTAGTTGAGGTTTTGAGGGCTATGTTCTTTTAGGAAAATTGTCTTGGAATAATACTTGGGAATCGGCTAAGGTATGGTTTAGGTTTCTTGCATTTAATATATAATGTTCTGTGAAAACTTAGGCTAGATGACCATAGGATAAGTTGGATTGCATGTGTATATTTGATACTTAGTATCTTGTTGATGAACATGGTTGGTTTGGTGCTTGTTGATTAATTGGTGATTTGGTGAATTATTGATTTGAGGTATAACTATTGTGGAGGTTGTTATGATAATGAGAAAGGTTATTTTGTGTTAAAAGCCTAGGATTTGTGAACTATGATTCTTAGTTGAATTTTGGTTGTTGGATTTGAATATTGTATGAGTTTAATTGTTGATCTGAGGTAGATTTATTGTGGTGATTGTTATGATGATGAGGAAGGGTATGTTAAAGGAATGCAGGTTTGGACCCGAAAAGGGTGGCAAAGTCCGACTTTTAGAGGAGATGCTGCCGAAATTTTATAAAAATTAGAGATTTTGTTTGTATGATTATTTAAAAAGATTTAGATTCAAAGGTTATATGGTTTGATTTTGAGTTATTAAGAAAATGAGCATGTTTTAAGTTTGTTTCATTTAGAAAAGAATGAATTACGTTTTGAATTGGAACTATTGATGGACGGAATGAGAGGTGTGATAATGAAGGATAAGGATTGAATATGATTTATATATGATGATGAATGAGATGCGATTGAGAATGATGTGGATGTTGATGAATTATAATTGAATTATTTATATGGCTTATGAATTTAAATGATCTGAGCTACGAGATTCCATGGATAAAGTGCCGTGACTTGCCACCATGTGTACCAGGTTGAAAACTCGATACTCTGTTGACCCTACGATGTAAGTGTGACTGGGCACTATATAAATTCCCGGGAATGTTACCCCATTGAGCAATACTAATTATTTGAGATAAAGCTATGCATAGACTCTTGGGGATGCATGATGAGGCACAGAAGTTGGTGAATTAAAAATTATTAAAATAGTTACGTTGCAAGTATAGTTCTTAACTCACCGAAAATCTGCCTATCAATTTAGAAATATGTCACAGAGAGTTTAAATTAAAAATTACTGGGAGTTGGAGTCCCAGGTCGTCTCCCAACGAGTTGCAGAAAAGTGTGCTATTTTATTAATCAGATGTTCCAAAAGGTTGAGTTAAGTAGATGGAAAATTAAATTGAGAAAATTTAAATAATATGAATAAAAGCCTTGACTGGGAGTTGATTAGTTGGAATCACTATTATTGATGGGATGAATTCAAGATTAATTTATAATTAATGGTTGTTCTGTTTAGTTATCCTTTACTAGGTAAAGGAAAGTCAAACAAGTTGGAATGCTAGATCTATTCACGAGTTGCAACCCACTTAGTTCAAAGGGATTGGTGTTAGTGACTGGATAGCAATCCAACAGTTAACCCAATTACAAATTCTCTTTCAATCCTTCCAACTCAAGAGTTCCTTTCAATCAACTCCCCATCAAGTGAAGAAACTACTCGCTCATTGTAAATAATAAATCCATAACATATGAAAGAGAATTAAAAGAAGACATGATTATTGGAATGGAAAATAAATTAAAATAGAAGAAATAATCCTTGTATTAAATAATCATGAAAGTATTCAATTGAAAAAATTGAACAAAGCAAAGAACATGGAAGAATAAAACCAAGTTAAGAGAACGAACTAGAATGACGAAGTCTTGATGAGGAAATAACTCTTCTCAATGTTCCAATGCTAAGACCAATTAAAAATTAAAATTCTAAAACCTAGAGAGAAAAAACCTAAAGGAGTAAAACTAGATCTAAAAACTGAAAACTGTCTAGAATGAATGTTGTCTTTTGTTTCTGCATATTCTCTGGCTCTAGTCTGTTGTTCCGGGCCGAAAACTGGGTCGAAATAAGGTCCAAAATCGCTCCCAGCGAATTTTGCAGATTATGCAGATCGCACATGTCACGCGATCGCGTCATCCATGCGGACGCGTCATTCGCGCTTTTCCTTGCCACGCGTTCGCGTCGTCCACGCTACCGCGTCGCTTGAGCTTTTCCAATCTGCACGGTCGCGTGAGCCATGCGACCGCGTCACTTCTCGCTGGTTATCTCCTCAAATTCTTGTGTTCCTTCCATTTTTGCTAGCTTCCTTTCCAATCTCCAACTCATTCATGCCTTATAAAGTCTGAAACACTCAACACACAGATCACAGCATCGAATGGAATAAAGGAGAATTAAAAATACATAATTAAAGTCTCTAGGAAGCAGTTTTCAAACATGTTATAAATTCAGGAAGGAATTATAATTTCATGCTAATTTAATGAATAAGTGGGTAAGGATCATGATAAAACCACACAATTAAACACAATATAAACCATAAAATAGTGGTTTATCAACCTCCCCACACTTAAACATTAGTATGTCCTCATGCTTAATTGAAGGAGATAAGGAAATAAGTATAAACATGTAGAAACTCATGAAATGCAATGCAAGCCTATATATATATATATATATATATATATATATATATATATATATATATATATATATATATATATATATATATATATATATATATATATATATATATATATATATATATATATATATATATATATATGCAACTATATGATTCTTGCCCACTTGATCAAAAGTAAATAAGCTCTTCAAAACAATTACAAGTCAAATTCCACTAATTCTATCATTATACAATAAAATAGATAAAAGTGCAAGAAGATAGCTCATGAAAGCAGGGAACATGAAAATTCAAGCATTGAACCCTCACTGATAATGTATGTACGCTCTAATCTCTAGTGTATAGGGTAATCACTCTATCCTTCTCTAATCATGCTTTCTAACTTTTGTTCTTCTCCTAACCAATCAACAACAGTTAATATACCAATGCAAACATCATGAGGTCTTTTCAAGGTTGTAATGGGGCTAAGGTACAGGTAGGGGTATACATTTGGTCAAGTGAGCTAATAAATTGATTCTTTAATTAACCCAAGCTCCAACCCAACTTGTATATTTTTAATATAATCTTAAAGTTCATACCTAGCTATCCAGAATTCCCTTTTTCAATCCATACTCATGTATCAACTTTGTATTTGATTCTATCATATGTGCATTGATCTTTGAATTCTGAATTTAACATTGGGGTAATTTTGTCCCCTTATTTATTTATTTATATTTATATATATATTTTGACATTAAAATAAATATAGCTTATCAATGCACATAGATTTTTAATTCTTATAGTTTCACATGAGTAGGTATCCAAATTTTCATTAAATTCTCATGACACATTCTCTTAACAACTTTTGTTCCCACAATTTCCCATACTTAACTAGCACACACAATTCTATCTTAAGCTAACCAAAGATTCAATTGGGGATATACAATTGTTTTTCAGCTTAAGGTTAGTAATGTGGTAAAATATAGAACAAATGGGATTTAAAGGCTCAAAGTGGTTAACAAAGGTAATTGAAAAGGGTAGGCTTAATTTGGATAAGTGAGTTTAAACAAATAATGGCCTCAATCATGTGCAAGCATGCAAATATAATAAATATTGGACATATAAGATAAAACAAAATATAGATTACAATCATAGAGAAGTAAACACACAAGGATGAAATAATTATGGTTAAATAATGTAACCATACATAAAGGCTCAAATATTTCACAGGTTGTGTTCTTTAGCTCAAATATCATGTTCCAAATACAACTCAAGCAAATTTATCATAAAAATTTTGAAAAATTAGTGAAATTTTGTTCCAAAGATAGAGTCTTAAAAGAAACTTATTGTCTTTTCAATCAAGTAGAAGATGCATGCAACTATCCTAACCTATGCAATTTATTCTATTCTATAAAAGAAAGAAAATCTAACTAAAATATCCTAATTATTGGTGCTAGAGAAGAGAAATTACCTCCGGAAGTCAGGTACTAACCGACCTCCCCACACTTAAGGCTTTGCACCGTCCTTGGTGCCGTCTGTCAAGAACAGGGGTGGGCTGGTAGCAGTATCTCCATAATCGGGACCGTCATGGTTCCCTGTGCTAGTAAAAGAAGTGGATTCCGGGGTGTCTGAGTCTCTGCGATCTCCTCTAAGTAGCTCCCTGAGGTGTTTGAATCTTCGGTTGTTACGGCTCTCTCTCAACTTAGCTTTGTGTTCTTGTCGATCCAACCTTGTGATTATCTGCTGGAGCAATTCATCAGTTGTAGGTGCTTGTGGTGTTGAAGAAGGATTATCTTCAACTGGAGCAGTAGGAAGACTTGTAGTGGCTGCTGGAAGTCTGAGGTATTTCCCGTTAGGGACATACTGATCATCCCGTGGAAGCACGACTTTGGTGTCCCCAGCTCTGTAAGAGACTCCGGCTGCTGAGACAAGATCTGAGACCAAGGTGGGGAAAGGTAAGTTGCCCGCAATTTGTACGTGTTCCATAGCATTCCGGATATGTCTTGAGAGATTCAGAGGTTGGTCTGTAAGGATGCACCATAGTAGAACAGCCATGTCCGCAGTGAAGGAGGACTCATGAGTGCTCGGAAAGACGTAATGGGACATGATCTGTGCCCATACGCGAGCCTCCAAGGTAAGTGCTGAAGCCAAGATTCCCTTAGGGCGGGTACGGTGGTATCCGTAGATCCAACGGCTGCCAGGTAATGCGATAACTCCGAGAACGGAGTCCCAGTCAAATTGGTACCTCTGGCGCTTAAGTGCGGCTTCTTGGAAGGCGTCCATTCCTTCTGGAATAGGGGAAAGACTCAAAGCTTGCTGAATGGCCATTTCTGTAATGGGGACTTGCTTCTGCTGGACATAAACAGACTGCAGGGTTGGCATGTAGAAGTTAGAGTAGAACTCAACTACCCAAGAAAGATTGACCTGCCTTGGCTGTCTCCATAGGAAACCCCATTGTCTTCGTTCAATTTGCGGCTCAACAAAGGTAGCAATATTGGACGGGAGGATAAGAAGGTATTCATTGTTATAGTTCCTTTTTGCCAGGATAGGGAACATCTGCTCACAGTAGCGATTGGGAAATCGCGCAGTTTCCTTTGCTGGAAAGGCTTTCTCTTTGTCATCAACCTTTATTATCCTCTTAACTCTTTTTGTTGAGGGCTTGACTGCGGTTGAAGACGGCTCTGCCACTGATGCTCTTTTAGTGCCTCTTCTTGCTGGGGGGTTTAGGAGTTGCTTTCTCCTTTCCTTTCTTGGTGGCCATCCTAAAAAGAGAGGAGAAAGTAAATTAAATTCAAATAGATATATAGCAAGGAAGAGAACGGAAGAGTGGTGATGGATGCACATTAGGATGTAGTTGACATTAGCACAGGCTCTCAAGTACATGTGAAAAGCCAACAATGGAAAATAGTCAGTGCACCGAAAGATAAGTAGATGCAAGGTGTTTATTGGCATGCCGGAAAAGGGCATGAGTAGCATAGACCAAGCATCAGTTGTAACAAGCCAAAATGTTTGTATTAACAATTAAATGCAATTAAAATAATAGTAAAGAGAATTTGTGAAAAGCAAGCATTGAATAGTAGAGTAAAGTAATGTAGAAAAGTGCATAATGCTATATGGGCTTTTTCACAAACACATGGCATGCATGGTAAATAAGATATAGAAAGTATGTATGTGAACATGCAAGCAATCCCTTAAAAATAATAATTGTTAAACAAATTGCAACAATCCACAAGCATATAATGAGGAATAATGACTCAAATAAATTTCTAATACCATGTAAAAAGGAAAAGAAGAAGAAGGAAAATATGAATAATGAAAAGAAAAAGAAAAGAAAAAGAAAATAATATATAAAATAATAAGAATGATAGAAAAGAAAAGAAGGAAGAAGAAAATAGAACCTTGGTAATGGAGGTGAGAGAGAGAGAGTGTGTGATAGGTGAGATAGAAGGAAGAAGGAAGAAGGGAGAAGGAAGAAATAAGGAGGGAAAAGAAAAATTAGGATTCGGAGGAGAGAAAGATAAGATATGTGGCAATTTTAGGTTGAGCTGTGCGGCGCATGCGATGCGGCCGCGTGGGGCACGCGTTCGCGTGGATGCGCTTCAAGTATGGTGACGCGATCGCGTCGGTCACGCGGTCGCGTGACCTATGTTATGCTTCTGGCGCGAGTGCAGCCTCGCACCAGCACAACTCTCTGTTCAAATTAATTTATTTGCCAAAATTGGGACGGCGCGATCGCGTGGGTCACGCGATCGCGTGAGTGTGCGTCAGAAAATAGATGACGCGGCCGCGTGATAAGGGTTGTGCTTCCAGCACCAATCCAGCATCACCCAGCATCACTCTCGCACAATATTTCATTGTGCACCCTTTTACGTCGAAAACTCAGGGCACGCGGCCGCGTGGGGCACGCGGTCGCGTGGGAGGCCATGATTCCCATGCGACGCGAACGCATCAACAACGCGATCGCGTGGGTTGATTTGTGCCATTGGCACGCCTCCAGCCACGCTCCAGCGTGACTTTCTGTTCATCTTTATTTTTTCTTTACTCTCCTTACGACGCGGACGCGTCGCTGATGCAACCGCGTCGCGTAGCGGAAATTTTTTTTTTTGAAAATAAAAACATGTAAATGCAGATGCACGAAAGTACTAAGAAAGATAAGAGTTATTGAATGGGAAAAACTAAAAATAAAGAAAAGAACGATCATACCATGGTGGGTTGTCTCCCACCTAGCACTTTGCTTTAACGTCCGTAAGTTGGACGCTACACTAGCTCAATCTTATGCTATGTGGGGATCTTCCAAGAGGAAGATCTCAAGCTCCTTCTTTCTCTGCATCTTCTCGCCATGGTATAGCTTCAGGCGTTGTCCATTAACCTTAATAGAGCTTGAAGGATGGCTTAGGTGATAAACTCCGTACGGTTCGGCCTTCTCTACTCTGTATGGACCTTCCCATCTTGATCTCAACTTACCTAGCATGAGCCTTAGTCGAGATTTGTAAAGGAGGACTAAATCCCCAGGTTGGAACTCTTTCTTCTTGATGTTTTGATCATGTACAGCCTTCATCTTTTCCTTGTATATTCTGGAGTTTTCATAAGCTTCTAAGCGAAGGCTCTCCAGTTCCTGCAGTTGCAACTTCCTTTCAGCTCCGGCTTTCTCAATTCCCATGTTGCACTCCTTAACTGCCCAAAAAGCTCTGTGTTCTACTTCAACTGGGAAATGACAAGCTTTTCCATAAACCAAGCGGAAAGGACTCATCCCAATGGGTGTCTTGTATGCTGTTCTATATGCCCAGAGTGCATCTTGTAGCCTGGTGCTCCAGTCTTTTCTATGAGGCTTTACTATCTTTTGCAAGATTCGCTTAATTTCTCTGTTTGACACCTCGGCTTGCCCATTAGTTTGGGGATGTAAGCTGTTGCAACTTTATGAATTATCCCATGCTTCTTCATTAATCCTGTCAGTCTCCTGTTACAAAAATGGGTGCCTTGATCGCTCACGATTGCTCGTGGTGATCCGAAGCGACATATAATATGGTTTCTCACAAAGGAAACAACAGCGTTAGCATCATCAGTGCGGGTAGGAATTGCTTCCGCCCATTTGGAAACATAATCCACAGCTAACAATATATAAAAATATCCATTAGAATTTGGAAATGGACCCATGAAGTCAATGCCCCAAACATAAAAAATTTCACAGAAAAGCATAATTTGTTGAGGCATCTCATCTCTCCTGGATATATTGCCAAATTTCTGGCATGGGAGACAAGATTTACAAAACTCAGCAGTGTCTCTAAAAAGAGTAGGCCACCAGAATCCACAGTCTAAGATCTTTCTAGCTATTCTTTGAGGGCCAAAATGTCCTCCACTCTCAGATGAGTGACAGGCCTCTAAAATGGACTGGAATTCTGATTGAGGCACACAACGTCTAATTACTTGATCAGCGCCACATCTCCATAAATATGGGTCATCCCATATATAATATTTAGACTCGCTTTTCAGCTTGTCTCTTTGATGCTTAGAAAAATTTGGAGGAAATGTGCAGCTAACTAAATAATTAGCAACAGGTGCATACCAAGGGACTACCTCAGATACTGCTTGCAGGTTATCAAAAGGAAAATATACATCTATAGGAGTAGAATCATCCTTAATATGCTCAAGGCGACTCAAGTGGTCTGCGACTAAATTCTGATTACCACTCCTATCCTTTATTTCTAAATCTAATTCTTGTAACAGCAGTATCCAACGTATAAGTCTTGGTTTGGACTCCTTTTTAGCTAATAGATACTTTAAAGCTGCATGGTCCGAATACACTACTACTCTAGTACCAAGTAAATAAGCTCGGAATTTATCCAGAGCAAAAACAATAGCAAGAAGCTCTTTCTCAGTAGTAGTATAGTTGGACTGGGCATTGTCTAAAGTCTTAGACGCATAAGCAATAACAAAAGGATCCTTACCTTCACGCTGAGCCAGCGCTGCTCCTACTGCATGGTTGGAAGCATCGCACATGATTTCAAATGGCTGGCTCCAGTCTGGTCCTCTCACAATTGGAGCTTGAGTCAGAGCAGTCTTCAGCTTATCAAACGCTTGTTTGCAATTCTCACTGAACTCGAACTCAATATCCTTCTGCAGTAATCTGGATAAGGGAAGTGCGACCTTACTAAAGTTCTTAATAAATCTCCTGTAAAAACCTGCATGGCCAAGGAACGAACGGACTTCCCTCACAGAAGAGGGGTAAGGTAAACTAGAAATAACATTCACCTTTGCTGGGTCTACAGAAATGCCATTATTAGATACCACATGTCCTAATACAATTCCTTGTTTTACCATAAAGTGACATTTTTCGAAATTTAATACAAGGTTTGTATTAACACATCTATCTAATACTCTAGATAATCCATCTAAGCAAAGGCTAAAAGAATCACCATAAACGCTAAAATCGTCCATAAAAACTTCCATACAGTCCTCAATAAGATCAGAGAAAAGACTCATCATGCACCTTTGGAAAGTAGCTGGTACATTGCACAAGCCAAAGGGCATTCTCTTGTAAGCATAAGTCCCAAAAGGACATGTAAAAGTAGTCTTTTCCTGATCCTCAGGAGCTATATGAATCTGGAAATAACCTGTGTAACCATCTAAAAAGCAATAATGTGATTTACCTGACAGGCGATCCAGCATTTGATCAATGAATGGAAGTGGGTAGTGATCTTACGGGTAGCTTGGTTGAGACGCCTGTAATCAATGCAGACTCTCCAAGCATTCTGAACTCTAGTTGCTATGAGCTCTCCATGCTCATTCTTCACTGTAGTGACTCCAGACTTCTTGGGCACCACTTGTACTGGGCTTACCCAGTCACTGTCTGAAATGGGATATATGATACCTGCTTCCAATAGTCTGGTCACTTCCTTTTTGACAACTTCGAAGATGGTGGGATTCAATCTTCTTTGGGGTTGACGGACAGGTCTTGCTCCCTCTTCTAAAAATATTCTGTGCTCACATACTTGAGGGTTGATGCCTACTATATCTGCCAAGCTCCACCCAATTGCCTTCTTATGCTTCCTCAGCACATCAAGTAACTGCTCTTCTTGTTGAGAAGTAAGTTCCCTTGCAATGATAACTGGAAACCTCTGCCCATCTTCGAGATAAGCATATTTGAGATGCGGAGGGAGGGGTTTCAATTCTAACTTCTGATCATGAGTAGGCTCTGGATTATCTGGGGCTTGTGAAAATGGTGAAGTGCCCTCATTGTCATTTAAAAGGGTCCCCACACTTGGACCTTGTCCAGTGTGCCTCTCTTCAAACTCTTTCTTGTGAACTTCAGCTACACTTTCATCTATGACATCACACTGGAAGATAGAACGATCTTCTGGGGGGTTGTCAATGACTCCATTCAAATTGAAGATTACTATGCGGCCATCTATTTCAAAGGAGTATGTTCCTGAAAAAGCATCCAATTTGAATTTTGATGTCTTCAAGAATGGTCTTCCAAGTAGGATTGATGATGGCTTATCTGAATCATTATGGGGCATCTCCAAGATATAAAAATCAGTGGGAAATGTAAGCCCTTTAATGTTCACCAAAACATCTTCAGCAACTCCAGCCACTGTAATAATGCTTTTATCTGCTAACACAAAACGAGCTGCCGACCTTTTTAAGGGAGGGAGCCTCAAAATATCATATATAGACAAAGGCATTATACTGACACATGCTCCTAAATCACACATGCAATCATAAATTACTACACCACCAATAGTACAGCTAACTATACAAGGACCTGGATCACTACATTTTTCAGGTAATCCTCCCATTAAAGCAGATATAGAACTACCTAAAGGAATAGTTTATAATTCATTAATTTTGTCTTTATGGATACATAAGTCTTTTAGAAACTTTGCATATTTAGGTACCTGCTGAATAACATCAAAAAGAGGAACAGTTACCTCAACCTTTTTGAATATTTCTACCATTTTGGGGTCGAGTTCCAGCTGCTTCCTGGGCTTCCTTGCAAGTTGTGGAAATGGAATAGGAGTAGTATTTTCTGTGGTGTTTGCGTCTTTTGGTGCTTCCTCCTGTGGTTGAGCTATTTCTTCTTCAGCTATGTCCTGTATGTCCTCTTCCTCTTCAACATCTTCTATTTCTACTACCTCTTCAGCTGAGGTGTGTTCTGGTGGGCTTGGTTCCTCCTTATTCCTCTCCTGCAGTGTGGTTCCAGACCTTAGGGTGATGGCATTAATGCCTCCCTTTGGATTGGGTAATGGTTGAGAGGGGATTGAGCTTGAAGGTTGGTTACTGGAATTTTGCGTTGATCCAATCTGTGACATAAGAGCTTGCAAAGTAGAGGTGAGACTATTCAGACTGGCATTAATACTATTCATGATGTTATTTTCCATGGTCTGTTGTCTTCGCTCAAAAGATTGTAGTAGCTCTTCATTAGGAGATAAAAAAGAATGGGAAAATTGAGAGGTCTGCTGTTGATTGTTCTGTGGTCCTTGGTTTTGCCTCAGGTAAGGTGCTCTGTAAGGTTGATTCTGCTTCCTGTTGTTGTTATTATTCCACCTTTGATTTTCCTGATTATCTCGGCCTCCTCTGTTATTGTTGTCCCTCCAATTCTGGTTAGAATTGTCCTGCCATCCATGGTTATTATTTCCACTTTGATTGTACCCTTGGTTGGGGCGGTCATAGAAGTTATGAGTGGATGCCACCATGTTGTCTTCTTGTTGGAGCTGCAGGCATTCATCAGTGTAATGGCTATAATCAGCACAGATTCCGCAAATTCTCTGCGGGACTAATTGTTGGTTTTGCTGTGGCAAGGGAGGTTGAGTTTGCTGAGCTTGTTGTTGATTCAATTGCATCTGCTTCAGCAAGTTGGTCATCTCACATATACTCTGAGCTAGAGCCGCCGTCTTTCTGTTAGAGGATACTTCTGCAACGACTTTTGAACGGCCTTGCTTTTGCCTGTGGTTCCTAGTAGATTCAGCTAAATCACTGATCAATTGCCAAGCCTCATCAGTGGTCTTGTACTTCTTCATAGACCCATTGCTAGCACTTTCCAATGTGGTCTTATCTTGGGGCCTCATGCCCTGTGTGATATAGCTAAGTAACACTATCTTGTCAATCATGTGGTGGGGGCAAGCTTCCAGAAGATTATTGAAGCGCTCCCAGTATTCAAAGAGAGTCTCATTGTCATCTTGAACAATTGTGGAAATATCCTTCCTCAGTTTATCAGTAACTTCAGATGGAAAGAATTTCTCCAAAAACTCCTTTCTGAGTGTATCCCAGTTGGATACATTTGCTAGAGGTTGAGTGTAGTACCACTCTCTTGCTTTTCCCTCGAGAGAAAACGGGAAAGCTTTCAGCAAAATAGAAGTTTCATCAGTACCATCACGCCTGACAGTAGAACAGGCTGCCTGGAAATCTCTCAAGTGCTTGATAGGCTCTTGAGTAGGTAGGCCATGAAACTTGGGCATCAAATTTAGCAGTGCGGTCTTTATTTCAAAATCTGTAGCTACCGCTGGATGATGCGCTTGAAACGGTTGCATTGTAAAATCAGGGGCTCCTTCCTCCTGGATGGTAACTCTTCTAGCTGCCATGTCTTCTGCACGTAAAACAACCGAATCAGTAGAACGGGGGCTGGTTTCTTCCTCAAGTTCACTTTCAGATCCGCCCTCAGAGCGGACTAACCGACGCTGTTCTCGCCTTATTCGTGAAATAGTCCTTTCAATTTCAGGATTGAATATTAGCAAGCGCAGATCAGGAAGTGAACGCGTCATTTGACGAAAGAAACATGCAGCTCATAGTAGCAAAATAAAATAAAATGCAAATAGATAAATTCTAATTAATAACTTTAGCACTCTATTGCAACTCCCCGGCAACGGCGCCAAAAATTGATGAGGCACAGAAGTTGGTGAATTAAAAATTATTAAAATAGTTACGTTGCAAGTATAGTTCTTAACTCACCGAAAATCTGCCTATCAATTTAGAAATATGACACAGAGAGTTTAAATTAAAAATTAATGGGAGTTGGAGTCCCAGGTCGTCTCCCAACGAGTTGCAGAAAAGTGTGCTATTTTATTAATCAGGTGTTCCAAAAGGTTGAGTTAAGTAGATGGAAAATTAAGTTGAGAAAATTTAAATAATATAAATAAAATCCTTGACTGGGAGTTGATTAGTTGGAATCACTATTATTGATGGGATGAATTCAAGATTAATTTATAATTAATGGTTGTTCTGTTTAGTTATCCTTTACTAGGTAAAGGAAAGTCAAACAAGTTGGAATGCTAGATCTATTCACGAGTTGCAACCCATTTAGTTCAAAGGGATTGGTGTTAGTGACTGGATAGCAATCCAACAGTTAACCCAATTACAAATTCTCTTTCAATCCTTCCAACTCAAGAGTTCCTTTCAATCAATTCCCCATCAAGTGAAGAAACTACTCGCTCATTGTAAATAATAAATCCATAACATATGAAAGAGAATTAAAAGAAGACATGATTATTGGAATGGAAAATAAATTAAAATGGAAGAAATAATCCTTGTATTAAATAATCATGAAAGTATTCAATTGACAAAATTGAACAAAGCAAAGAACATGGAAGAATAAAATCAAGTTAAGAGAACGAACTAGAATGATGAAGTCTTGATGAGGAAATAACTCTTCTCAATGTTCCAATGCTAAGACCAATTAAAAATTAAAATTCTAAAACCTAAAGAGAAAAAACCTAAAGGAGTAAAACTAGATCTAAAAACTGAAAACTGTCTAGAATGAATGTTGTCTTTTGTTTCTACATATTCTCTGGCTCTAGTCTGTTGTTCCGGGCCGAAAACTGGGTCGAAATAAGATCCAAAATCGCTCCCAGCGAATTTTGCAGATTATGCAGATTGCACATGTCACGCGATCGCGTCATCCATGCGGACGCGTCATTCGCGCTTTTCCTTCCCACGCGTTCGCGTCTTCCACGCTACCGCGTCGCTTGAGCTTTTCCAATCCACGCGGTCACGTGAGCCATGCGGCCGCGTCACTGCGATTTGCTCTCCTTCGCGCGGTCGCGTGAGCCATGCGACCGCGTCACTTCTCGCTGGTTATCTCCTCAAATTCTTGTGTTCCTTCCATTTTTGCTAGCTTCCTTTCCAATCTCCAACTCATTCATGCCTTATAAAGTCTGAAACACTCAACACACAGATCACGTCATCGAATGGAATAAAGGAGAATTAAAAATACATAATTAAAGTCTCTAGGAAGCAGTTTTCAAACATGTTATAAATTCAGGAAGGAATTATAATTTCATGCTAATTTAATGAATAAGTGGGTAAGGATCATGATAAAACCACACAATTAAACACAATATAAATCATAAAATAGTGGTTTATCAATGCACGTCAGGGGACAGTCTAAGTATAATTCAGACTTGTCGGGTTAGCTGGATAACTGACAGATGAGCCTCATCAGCCATAGGACAGGCATGCATCATATGCATATTACTTGAATTACTTGCTTGTGCTTTAATTGGGTGTGCCTATATGTACTTGCCATGTTAAATGTGTATTTGTTACCTGCAGTATTTGTAACCTTCTTGTGCTTCCCTTTATCTGTCTATTTGTCTGTGGAAATGCATGATGGAGTTCGAAGTATGGAGGAATGGCAGTATGGGACTTAGATTTAAGGTTAAGTTAGGTTTAAATATTCCTAGAAAACCACCTTTTATGGCTCCTGTTTAATACTTTAAGCTCTATAATTTGAGTGTCGGCGTTCTAGGATTGCCTCTAGCATTGTCAGAACCTTATGTGTGTGGCACCTTTACCATACTGAGAACCTCCGGTTCTCATTCCATACTATGTTGTTGTTTTTCAGATACAGGTTGAGAGGCATCTCGTTAGGCGTCTGGACTCTTGAAGCAGAGTGGTTACTGGGTTATTTTGCGTGCCCTGATTTTCGACGTAAAACGGGTGCACAGCTGAAAGTTGTGCTAGAGTGGTGTTGGACTAGCGCTGGACGCGCAGTTCCCCTCACGCGACCGCGTGCCCCACGCGGCCGCGTCGTACCCCATAAACTGCCCACTCACGCGATCGTATGCCCCACGCGATCGCGTCACCTAAAATTTGGCATTTAATGATTTTGAACAGAGAGTTGTGCGGGTGCGAGGCAACCCTCGCGCCACTGGTACAAAATGGGTCACGCGACCGCGTGACCGACGCGACCGCGTCGCTCACCTTAAATGTAAGTCGCGCGACCGTGTGTCCCATGCGATCGCATCGCTTGTGCTGCACAGCTCAACCTAATTTTGCCAATTATCATATCTTTTTCTTCTCCAAATCCTAATTTTCCTTTTTCCCTCCTTATTTCTTCCTCCCCCCCTTCTTCCTTCTATCTCACCTTTCACTCTCTCTCCCTCACCTCCATTAACAAGGTTTTATTTTCTTCTTCGTCCTTCTCTTTTCTATCATTCTTCTTATTTTATATGTTATTTTCTTTTACTTTTTTTTCTTTTCATTATTCATATTTTCTTTCTTCTTTTTTCCTTTTAACATGGTGTTAGAATTTTTTTTGAGTCATTATTTTTCATTATATGCTTGTGGATTGTTGCAAATTGTTTGACAATTATATATTATTTTCTTTAAAGGGTTGCTTGCATGTTCACTTTAATACTTTCTATACCTTCTTCACCATGCATGCTATGTGTTTGTGAAAAAGCCCATATGGCATTATGCACTTCTCTATGTTATTCTACTATTCAATGCTTGCTTTTCACAAATTCCCTTTACTATTATATTAATTGAATTTAATTGTCAATACAAATGTGATGGTTTGTTACAAAGTAATGCTTGGTCTATGCTACTCATGCCCTTTGCCGGCATGCCAATAAACACCTTGCATTCACTTGTCATCATATGCACTAACTATTTTCCATTAATGATCTTTCATATGTACTCATGAGCGTGTGTTGACATCATTTACCTTTTAATGTGCAATTACAACCATCCTTTTTTTCGTTCTCTTCATTGCTATATATCTCTTTGAATTCAATCTACTTTCTCTTCCCTTTTCAGGATGGCCACCAAGAAAGAAAAAGAGAAAGTTACTCCCAAACCACCAGCAAGAAGAGGAACTAAAAGAGCACTAGTGGCAGAGCCTTCTTCAACTGTAGTCAAGCCCTCAACAAAAAGAGTTAAGAGGATCATAAAGGTTGATGAAAAGGAGAAAGCCTTTCAAGCAAAGGACACTGCGCGATTTTCCAATCACTACTGTGAGCATTTGTTCCCCATCCTGGCTTAAAGGAGTTACAACAACGAACACCTTCTTATCCTCCCGCCCAATATTGCTACTTTTGTTGAGCCGCAAATTGAACGAAGACAATGGAGTTTCCTACAGAGACAACAGAAGCAGGTCAATCTCTCTTGGGTAGTCGAGTTCTACTCTAACTTCTACCAGCCTACCCTGCAGTCTGTCTTTGTCCGTCAGAAGCAAGTCCCTATTACAGAAGAGGCTATTCAACAAGCTTTGAGTCTTCCCCCTATTCCAGAAGGATTGGACGCTTTTCAAGAAGCTGCACTCAAGCGCCAGATGTACCAATTTGACTGGGAAGCTGTTCTCAGAGTTATCGCACTACCTGGCAATCGTTGGATCTACGGATACCATCGTACCCGCCCTAAGGGAATATCAGCTTCAGCACTTACCTTGGAGGCTCGCGTATGGGCACAGATCATGTCCCATTATGTCTTTTCGAGCACTCACGAGTCTTCCTTCACTGTAGACATGGCCGTTCTACTATAGTGCATCCTTACAGACCAGCCTCTGAATCTACCAAGACATATCCGGAATGCCATGGGACACGTACAAATTGCGGGCAACTTACCTTTTCCCGCCTTGGTCTCAGATCTTGTCTCAGCAGCCGGAGTTTCCTACAGAGCTAGAGACACCAAAGCCATGCTTCCACGGGATGATCAGTATGTCCCCAATGGGAAGTACCTCAGACTTCCAGCAGCCACTAAAAGCCTTCCCACTGCTCCGGTTGAAGATATCCCTTCTTCAACACCACAAGCACCTACAACAGATGAACTGCTCCAGCAGATAATCAAAAGATTGGATCGGCAAGAACAGAAAGCGAAGTTAAGAGAGCGCCGTAACGAGCGCCGATTCAAACACCTCAAGGAGCTACTCAAGGGACACTTCAAGGACTCAGACACCCCGGACTCCACTTCTTTTACCAGCACAAGGAGCCATGATGGTCCCAACTGTGGAGATACTATAACCAGCCCACCCCTGTTCCTAACAGATGGCACCGAGGACGGTGCAAAGCCTTAAGTGTGGGGAGGTCGGTCAATACCTGACTTCCGGAGGTAATTTCTCTTCCCTAGCACCAATAAATTAGGATATTTTAGTTAGATTTTCTTTCTTTTATAGAATAGGATAAATTGCATAGTAATAGGTTAGTTGCATGCATGCTCTACTTGATTAAAAAGACAATAAGTTTCTTCTAAGACTCTATATTTGGAACAAAATTTCACTAATTTTTCACATTTTATGATAAATTTGCTTGAAGTTGTATTTGGAACATGATGTTTGAGCTAAAGAACACACAACCTGTGAAGATTTGAGCCTTTATGCATGGTTACATTATTTAACTGTAAACCCGGTTTAACCGAAATTAATTAAATAATAAGTAAAATAGGAGCGAATATGGTTGGAAGATTTGGCAATTGGAATTTGATGATTTAAATATGATATTTGGATTCAGTGAATTTTTCCGAGTTGGAAAACATAGTTTTCTGCGTAAAAGCGCGCAGTGGAATTTTGACCAGAAGTACCGGCTGAGATCTGTCTGGTACTGCAGCTGAGAAAATTGATTATGAGTAAATAAGATTAAGAAATGAGGAATTATAATTAGGAGAGGTAGAAATATTTGAAGTGCGACTTAGAGTGCTAATCTTAAAGGTTTTGGTCCAAAATTGGGCCAATGGACAAAAATAAGTGAACCGGGCCTAAGTGGACCCAAGGCCCAACATATATGAACATTAGTTATGAGCATTTCAGCTCATTTTGCCCTAAAGAAGGGGTGTTGGGCGCTGAAATTGGGAAGAGAAAAGAGAAGAGAGAAAACCTAACTCTCTTTGATCTTCAAACCACCATAACTTGAGCTACGGAGCTCCGATTGACGAGCCGTTTACGGCCACGCGTCGCTCTTCTCATCCTCTACAATTCTATCTAAGTTTTGTGGTGAGTATTCCATTCATCTCTGCCCAGTTTTCGAAATTCTCTTCTGTTACACGTTTTTGGGTAGTTGGTGTTGAAATCTTGTGGTTTTGGGTGTTTAGGGATACTCCAACATGGATTCTAAGTGAGTTCTATCCCTACTTCATATGGGCTGAGGTAAGATGTGCTCAAACCCTTGTGATTTGTCATTTTTATGAGCCCTAGGTTGATGTATGTATGTGATATTGGTTATGTTAGTGTATTTGGTGATGTTGGTGCACAATTGGGAGATTGGTATTGCTTGAGGAGCTTTGGTGAGGCTTGGAGCTAAAGTTGGTGAAGACTTCCAAAGAAGAGGCTCAATTGGTTTGGCTACAAGAGGTACGGTTTAAGTTTCATTTAAGTACCGTGTGTTGTGACGAGAATTCCTAGGCTAGATGCCCCTAGAATTAAGTTTGGATTGTGTAAATGGTTGGTACTAATATGCATAGTTGGTATGCAATGTGAATTAATGATTGGGTTGAAAATTGTGTGGCCATGTATGCTTGGTGTATTGAGAATTTGATGTACTGGGTAATGAGTATTGATTTGTGGTTCGTGCATTTAAATTGTGAAAATTGGGCCGGAGGCCGTGAATTTTGGGCCGGAGGCCGGAAAGAGGTAAGAAAGGTAAGTCGATGTGTGCATTGTATGATGGCACAAGTGATTGGATGAATTTCAGATAATGAATATATGAATGATTAGGTTGGTTATTGAATAATAAGGTATGAGGAGTTGAAGTACGGAATTTGGTAATTTTGGGTGAAATTATGTAGATGAGGTATGTTTGGTTTGGTTGAGATATATTATGTGATCATATATGTGTTTATGATTATTGATGCCTTGATGGTATGATGATGCATTAGAGATATGTATGTTGTGATATATGCTTGAGGAATGATTAAGGTTGATTTGTGGGTGAAACCACGTGATTGTGAGTATGATGTTGATTAGGTATAATGATGGTTGATTTGGAAATGGTATTATTAGAAATTGGGATGAGGAAGGATGTATGACATGATATTGTGTTTATCCTTTAGGCATTTGATTGAGAAGTGTTGAAATGGTTGGATGTGGTTTTGGGAATTTTGGTAAAGTGTCAATGTATGAGTTGAGGATGGCTTGATGTTGATTTTGGTACATTTTGATTGATTTCAAAAAGGGTTGAAATTGGCATGTTTTGGTTGATTTTGAAAATAGTTGAAAATGGCTTGTTTTGAAAATGGCACCTTTTGGTTTTGTATGAAAACATGGTTTTTGGGCTTATTTTGATGGGACATAACTTGGACTACGGATCCCTGTTTTGTGCCAAATTTGTTTAGAAATGAAATTGGATCCGGGATGTCCATGCCGTTCGATGAACGGGTGAAAAACGATTTAAAATGAGAGAGTTATGTCCGTCGGAAGATTGGGGGTTGAATCTGTAAATTCTGCAACTTTTAACTTAGAAAATTTTTAGCAGAACGACCCTCCGCGCGTAGGCGCACTTGGCGCGTACGCGCCGTTCTTCCAGAAAGCACCATCCACGCGTGCGCGTGGTGTGCGCGGGCGCGTCGATGCGCTGCACCAAATGCCCAGCTATTTTTCAGAGAGTTGTGCCAGGGTTGTGCCAGTTTTGTGCCTGGGCGTAAGAGCACCCACGCGTACGCATGGCTGACGCTTGCGCGCCGTTTGGATATTTTCAACCCGCGCGTTTGCGCATATTGCGCTTGCGCGTCGATGAGTTTTTAGCCATCCATGCATGCGCGTGGAGTGCGCATACGCGTGGCCCTGCTTTCATGCCAAAGTTGATTTTTGTGTTTTAAAAGCCAAATCTCATACTTCTAAGCCTCCGATCTCACCCCTTATGTATTAAATCATTATGATATGCCTAATGGCAACAGGGCGCAGATACCCTCTAATGGCGACAGGGCGCATATACCCTCTAATGGCGACAGGGCGCAGATACCGTCTAATGGTGACAGGGCACATATTCCCTCTAATGATATTAATACGCAACAGAGAGACTGTGCCCGGGTTAGCTACCGGACATGTCGGGTTGGCTTGATAACCGACAGATGATATCATCAGCCATAGGGCAGGCATTCATCATTTGCATATGTTTGAATTGTTTGGGTTTGCCATTTGTTTTGGATTTCTACATCATATATGCCATGTTACCTGACTATATGCTACTTGTTCTACTTGTACCATATTTTTGTATTACTTGCCTGTATTGCTTGTGTTTGTACAACTCAGAGGCCCATCATGCTGGTGTCGGTGGGTGTGAGGGCTGTTCTTGATGGGATGAATTGATGATGCGATTGTATGATGATGATGATTATTGAATGAGATAATTGGAACTCCCTGGGTAGACGCAGAGACGTGGTTTCACTAGCTCCAGGCGAGGGTATGATATATTGATATAGAATTGCTGAGGCAGAACAACTGGTGATAGTTTTGCTTATGATTCTGAGTCTGACTCGTGAAAGAGTCAGCGAGTTTGGAAACATGTGTAACAGGAACTAGATTTAGTATCCCCTTACGACAGTTGCCTATTCATGGATTAGTGAGAATTTAGGTTGGATATTTGGTGAAGAAGTTTAGGATGCTTAGTGGGTTTTTATTGCAGTGCATTGTATTTATTTGGCACTTTTACCGTACTGGGAACCCATGGGCCCAGGGTTCTCATTCCGTATATATCTCTTGTTTTTCAGATACAGATCCAGGTGCTCAGAAGTGAGTTGTGGTTCGTCTGAGAGACGGCGAAGATATTTATTTTCTCTACTTTGTGTTTTGCTTAGAATCTCTCCACCTTTGTTTTGAAAAGATTATATTATGTATTGAACTCTTTTGGAACTTGCCTATAGAGGCTCTTATATTTCCTTTGGGAGAGATTAGGATATACTGTTGTCATCTAATTTCATACTGTGCCCTAGCCGGCCTAAACTTCGTGGGTCGCGACTAGTGGCTATTTACTTATGCTATATATATCTATCTGTTATCTATCTCTTAATCTCCTGTATGCCTTGTCCGTATATCGCGTTTGGCTTAGCAGTTTAACTTTTCGTTGTCGAAACGTGAGTGATACGTCTTCGCGATTTTATTTCTACTCTTTTCAGGCTTCTCGATTAATACTCCTTTCGAAAATTACCTATATTTATATATGAAAAATCCACCTGAGAGTCGTACCACCGTAATATCATTGACTTATGACTCGAGCACAAGGATTTGAATATTAGGGTGTTACATTATGGTATCAGAGCAGTTCGTCCTCGTGAGCCTGAGGGATGGAACTGCTTATGCTCCAATGCATACTCTGAGTCTGTGCCTGTGCTAGTTAGGGTATCTAACCAATACATCTAGCATGAAGTCTATGAGTGTACCTTTGGTACTTTGAAGCACTATACTTCCGATATTGAGACTGATCAACTTTATATCGATTGTTTGGTGTGTATAGGAACCAGATGGCGCCTCGTGGATCCGGTCGGGGACGTGAGAGAGACCGTACTAACACGCAGGAACCGGAAATTAACCCGAATAACCCGGTAAACCTTATGGCGGCGTTGGAGAATATGGCTGCGGCTATGCAAGCCACTGCGGAGGCTCTTGGGCAACAGATAAACAATAATGGCAATAGCGGAAGGGAAGCTCAGAGCCCGATGACACTGGCAACCTTCTTAAAGGTTAATCCACCTAAGTTCAAGGGAACCACTAATCCGACTGAAGCTGACACCTGGTTTCAGGCCATGGAGCGAGCACTACAAGCGCAGTTGGTGCCTGAAGAGCAGTGTGTTGAATTTGCTACCTATCTGCTCACGGGGGAAGCATCGCATTGGTGGCAAGGGGCTCGACGTCTCCTGCAGCAGGGGAATGATCCTATCACCTGGGGTGCCTTCCAAGTGGAATTTTATAAGAAGTACTTCCCGAATTCTGCTAGAACGGTCAAGGAACTTGAATTACTGCAGCTGAAGCAGGGTACAATGTCCGTATCTGAGTATACGGATAAATTTGAGGAGTTATTCAGGTTTTTTCGTATGTGTCAAGGAACCCCGGGAGACTTCGAGGAATGGAAGTGTATTAAGTATGAGGGAGGACTTCGAAGTGAAATCCTAAGCTCCGTTGGACCGATGGAGATTAGGGTCTTCTCCGAACTTGTGAACAAGAGCCGTATTGCTGAAGAATGTGTGAGGAAGGCTGTTGAGGCGAAGAATGACCGTTAGGAGTCCCACCGCAGGGAGCACAATCAAGAATACCCAACAAGGGGTCAAGAGTTTAAGAGAAGAGGATACCCACAACGTTTTCCCCAAAGGCGAAATGACCTTGCGACGAATAAGAATTCCCAAGGAAAAGGTAGGGAAAAGCAAATAGTGGCTGCTTCGGATGTTTTGAGCTGTCAGAGATGTGGAGGTCATCACCCAAATAGACCGTGTCGTTATGGTTCGGGTTTGTGTTACAATTGCGGAAAGCTAGGACATTTGGTCAGAGATTGCCCACATCGGAAGGACCAGGAGACTGCCAGGTCTGATTTTCATACCTGAGGTAATAAGAAAACTGATAACTTAATTCTTTACCACTTTAGATAATGCTGAAGGCTGGTATTCACTCATAATACATGGTCGAATGAAAAATTATTATCTGTTCTAGATAACCCTAAGTTATCTTAATAGAAGGTTTGGTGAGCATAAGTGATTAGGTAGGCCTTTAGCGGAAAGCAACCTCAGAGTGGAATGACTGGTGGGCGATGTCAAAGCCATCATCCGGGAACTCCGTGTCGAGGTGGATTGGGACTTTGCCATGGTTGTAGAGGAGTTAGACACGTGTCCTGGAAACGTCCTAAGAAGGTCAACCAGAATACTACCAAGGGCCAACAACAAGGTCGTGTGTTCACTACAACAACGGGTGATACCGTTAGATCCGACGGTTTGGGAATTGGTAAGCAAAAGATTAGTAACAACGTGTGAAAAGTACGATTAAGTTGGTATGTGGTTTTGGCTATCATAGATAGAAATCTAGTGAATGCCAGTCATGCTAAGTTGTGGTTGAGTACTTGAGGAAGTAAGTGATAGAACTCGTACTAGACGAGAGATCAGAATAAAGCAGCGAAAACTTGTGGAAGCAGTAACGCAGAATAGCTACGAATAAGAGCTGTAAAAGTTTACTATAGTATCTTATGTTTGAATACTAGAAGGGTTAAGCGGGTCACTGCAGGTAATGATCCCCAAATAGTTGGAAATGTTTGCGGCTGCGAGCTTTGATGGTTCTAAAGTGGGTGAGGAATCTATCATTAATGCGCAATTGGATTTAGATGATGAGAGAGTGCAAGTTGTCGTGTTTGAGAGATGAGTACCATGATGTTGGGTCATAGTGACCTTGGATTTAGATTGGGATTTATAATGATTGGTTTTGAAAGACGAATGTGAAAACCATTAAATTGAAATGTTGATGCGGTACTGAGATTGGTTTGAGGGAACTCGTGACAGGTGGTAAACTCCAATTTTTGGGGAGGTACTGTTGAAAATTCTTCCCCAAGAATTTGAAGGAGTGTTGGTTTTGGTTTTGAAGATGATTTTTGATATGTGTAATTTTAACAAAAGATATGTGTTTCAAATGCTTTTATAGATTATTAAAGGAAATGCGGATTCTTATGATTTTGTTAACTTGCTATTCCAAACTCATTTGATTTCTAGAAATGAAAGGGGTTTTTGATTGATAAGCCAGAGACTTTATATCAGCAAGTCATGTAAAGATTTGAGGGTTTGAGAATAAGAAAGTAAGTTTGGAGATTATGCTTGGAGTTGAACTGTGATTAGAGGAATTGGCTTGGTAGAGAGAGAGAGAGAGAGGATAGTGATGGAGTATGATTAAGGTGTGGTGATGATCTTTAATTGATTATAGTGATGTGGGATAATGACTATGATTAACGATGATGGCAACCTTATTGACGACATGATTTGAGATTTAATAAGGTGTGAGTTGATAAGACGATAAAAGTAAGGAATGAGGCTGTTGGTCGGCGTTGAACGAACGACCGAGACCCTCAGAAATAGAGAAATCAGAGCGCGGCAACGGAAGCACGCAGAGTAAAAGGACCTTGAAACTGTTATGCGTTTGATATAAAGGCAGACTATGCTCGCGTACTCGTAGTAATGGATGAAATTTTCGAGGGCGAAAATTTCTGTTAAGGGGGTAGAATGTAAACCCGATCTAACCGAAATTAATTAAATAATAAGTTAAATAGGAGCAAATATGGTTGGAAGATTTGGCAATTGGAATTTGATGATTTAAATATGATATTTGGATTCAGTGAATTTTTCCGAGTCGGAAAACATAGTTTTCTGCGTAAAAGCGCGCAGTGGAATTTTGACCGGAAGTACCGGCTGAGATCTATCTGGTACTGTAGCTGAGAAAATTGATTATGAGTAAATAAGATTAAGAAATGAGGAATTATAATTAGGGGAGGTAGAAATATTTGAAGTGCGACTTAGAGCGCTAATCTTAAAGGTTTTGGTCCAAAATTGGGCCAATGGACAAAAATAAGTGAACCAGGCCTAAGTGGACTCAAGGCCCAACATATATGAACATTAGTTATGAGCATTTCAGCTCATTTTGCCCTAAAGAAGGGGTGTTGGGCGCTGAAATTGGGAAGAGAAAAGAGAAGAGAGAAAACCTAACTCTCTTTGATCTTCAAACCACCATAACTTGAGCTACGGAGCTCCGATTGACGAGCCGTTTGCGGCCACGCGTCGCTCTTCTCATCCTCTACAATTCTATCTAAGTTTTGTGGTGAGTATTCCATTCATCTCTGCCCAGTTTTCGAAATTCTCTTCTGTTACACGTTTTTGGGTAGTTGGTGTTGAAATCTTCTGTTACACGTTCTATCCCTACTTCATATGGGCTGAGGTAAGATGTGCTCAAACCCTTGTGATTTGTCATGTTTATGAGCCCTAGGTTGATGTATGTATGTGATATTGGTTATGTTAGTGTATTTGGTGATGTTGGTGCACAATTGGGAGATTGGTATTGCTTGAGGAGCTTTGGTGAGGCTTGGAGCTAAGGTTGGTAAAGACTTCCAAAGAAGAGGCTCAATTGGTTTGGCTACAAGAGATACGGTTTAAGTTTCATTTAAGTACCGTGTGTTGTGACGAGAATTCCTAGGCTAGATGCCCCTAGGATTAAGTTTGGATTGTGTAAATGGTTGGTACTAATATGCATAGTTGGTATGCAATGTAAATTAATAATTGGGTTAAAAATTGTGTGGCCATGTATGCTTGGTGTATTGAGAATTTGATATACTGGGTAATGAGTATTGATTTGTGGTTCGTGCATTTAAATTGTGAAAATTGGGCCGGAGGCCGTGAATTTTGGGCCGGAGGCCGGAAAGAGGTAAGAAAGGTAAGTCGATGTGTGCATTGTATGATGGCACAAGTGATTGGATGAATTTCAGATAATGAATATATGAATGATTAGGTTGGTTATTGAATAATAAGGTACGAGGAGTTGAAGTACGGAATTTGGTAATTTTGGGTGAAATTATGTAGATGAGGTATGTTTGGTTTGGTTGAGATATATTATGTGATCATATATGTGTTTATGATTATTGATGCCTTGATGGTATGATGATGCATTAGAGATATGTATGTTGTGATATATGCTTGAGGAATGATTAAGGTTGATTTGTGGGTGAAACCACGTGATAGTGAGTATGATGTTGATTAGGTATAATGATGGTTGATTTGGAAATGGTATTATTGGAAATTGGGATGAGGAAGGATGTATGACATGATATTGTGTTTATCCTTTAGGCATTTGATTGAGAAGTGTTGAAATGGTTGGATGTAGTTTTGGGAATTTTGGTAAAGTGTCAATGTATGAGTTGAGGATGGCTTGATGTTGATTTTGGTACATTTTGATTGATTTCAAAAAGGGTTGAAATTGGCATGTTTTGGTTGATTTTGAAAATAGTTGAAAATGGATTGTTTTGAAAATGGCACCTTGTGGTTTTGTATGAAAACATGGTTTTTGGGCATATTTTGATGGGACATAACTTGGACTACGGATCCCTGTTTTGTGCCAAATTTGTTTAGAAATGAAATTGAATCCGGGATGTCCATGCCGTTCGAAGAACGGGTGAAAAACGATTTAAAATGAGAGAGTTATGTCCGTCGGAAGATTGGGGGTTGAATCTGTAAATTCTGCAGCTTTTAACTTAGAAAATTTTTAGCAGAACGACCCTCCGCGCGTAGGCGCACTTGGCGCGTACGCGCCGTTCTTCCAGAAAGCACCATCCACGCGTGCGCGTGGTGTGCACGGGCGCGTCGATGCGCTGCACCAAATGCCCAGCTATTTTTCAGAGAGTTGTGCCAGGGTTGTGCCAGTTTTGTGCCTGGGCGCAAGAGCACCCACGCGTACGCGTGGCTGACGCTTGCGCTCTGTTTGGATATTTTCAACCCGCGCGTTCGCGCATATGGCGCTTGCGCGTCGATGAGTTTTTGGCCATCCATGCATGCGCGTGGAGTGCGCGTACGCGTGGCCCTGCTTTCATGCCAAAGTTGATTTTTGAGTTTTAAAAGCCAAATCTCATACTTCTAAGCCTCCGATCTCACCCCTTATGTATTAAATCATTATGATATGCCTAGCAATGAGAAAGGAGCTAGGGGATGTGGTAACTTGCGAGTGAAGCAAGGGGAAAGGGTAAGATCAATGATGATCAAAGATGATTATATGAGATATGGAGGATGGCGGTGAAAGTACCGTGTATGCCATGAGCCGAAGGGCTATATTTATTGATAAATGGTTGGTTCTTGATTGGACCATGAGCCGGATGGCTGAGTTATTGCCGGATACGGCAGAGCCATGTTGATAAATTGGCTAGTTCTGGATTGAACTGTGAGCCGGATGGCTGAGTTATTGCCGAGTTACGGCAAAGCCATTATGGATTATGGCTGAGTATAAAGGCATATGATAAATGAATAATGATGGAAAATGTTGAATGTAAGCATGTTTGTATTTTCTCTCTGGTTGTAAGGGCGACAGGGCGCAGATACCCTCTAATGGCGACAGGGCGCAGATACCCTCTAATGGTGACAGGGCACATATTCCCTCTAGTGATATTAATACGCAACAAAGAGACTGTGCCCGGGTTAGCTACCGGACATGTCGGGTTGGCTTGATAACCGACAGATGATATCATCAGCCATAGGGCAGGCATTCATCATTTGCATATGTTTGAATTGTTTGGGTTTGCCATTTGTTTTGGATTTCTACATCATATATGCCATGTTACCTGACTATATGCTACTTGTTCTACTTGTACCATATTTGTGTATTACATGCCTGTATTGCTTGTGTTTGTACAACTCAGAGGCCCATCATGCTGGTGTCGGTGGGTGTGAGGGCTGTTCTTGATGGGATGAATTGATGATGCGATTGTATGATGATGATGATTATTGAATGAGATAATTGGAACTCCCTGGGTAGACGCAGTGACGTGGTTTCACTAGCTCCAGGCGAGGGTATGATGTATTGATATAGAATTGCTGAGGCAGAACAACTGGTGATAGTTTTGCTTATGATTCTGAGTCTGACTCGTGGAAGAGTCAGCGAGTTTGGAAACATGTGTAACAGGAACTAGATTTAGTATCCTCTTACGACAGTTGCCTATTCATGGATTAGTGAGAATTTAGGCTGGATATTTGGTGAAGAAGTTTAGGATGCTTAGTGGGTTTTTATTGCAGTGCATTGTATTTATTTGGCACTTTTACCGTACTGGGAACCCATGGGCCCGGGGTTCTCATTCCGTATATATCTCTTGTTTTTCAGATACAGGTCCAGGTGCTCAGAAGTGAGCTGTGGTTCGTCTGAGAGACGGCGAAGATATTTATTTTCTCTACTTTGTGTTTTGCTTAGAATCTCTCCACCTTTGTTTTGAAAAGATTATATTATGTATTGAACTCTTTTGGAACTTGCCTATAGAGGCTCTTATGTTTCCTTTGGGAGAGATTAGGATATACTGTTGTCATCTACTTTCATACTGTACCCTAGCCGGCCTAAACTTCGCGGGTCGCGACTAGCGGCTATTTACTTATGCTATATATATCTATCTGTTATCTATCTCTTAATCTCCTGTATGCCTTGTCCGTATATCGCGTTTGGCTTAGCAGTTTAACTTTTCGTTGTCGAAACGTGAGTGATACGTCTTCGCGATTTTATTTCTACTCTTTTCAGGCTTCTCGATTAATACTCCTTTTGAAAATTACCTATATTTATATATGAAAAATCCACCTGAGAGTTGTACCACCGTAATATCATTGAATTATGACTCGAGCACAAGGATTTGAATATTAGGGTGTTACATTAACCATAATTATTTTATTCTTGTGTGTTTACTTCTCTATGATTGTAATCTATATTTTGTTTTATCTTATATGTCCAATATTTATTATATTTGTATGCTTGCATATGATTGAGGCCATTATTTGTTTAAACTCACTTATCCAAATTAAGCCTACCCTTTTTCAATTACGTTTGTTAACCACTTTGAGCCTTTAAATCCCATTTGTTTTCTATTTCACCACATTACTAGCCTTAAGCGGAAAAATAATTGTATATCCCAAATTGAATCTTTAGTTAGCTTAAGATAGAATAGTGTGTGCTAGTTAAGTATGGGAAATTGTGGGAACAAAAGTTATTAAGGGAATGTGTCATGATAATTTAATGGGAATTTGGATACCTACTCATGAAAAACTATAAGAATTAAAAATCTATGTGCATTGATAAGCTATGTTTATTTTTGCCTCTATAAAAAAATTTAATTAATAAATAAATGAATAAGGGGACAAAATTACCCCAATGCTGAATTGAGAATTCAAAGATCAATGCACATATGATAAAAATTAAAATAAAAAAAGTTGATACATGAGTATGGAATGTAAAAGGGGAATTCTGGGTAGCTAGGTATGAATTCTAAGGTTATGCAAGTTATATAGGTTGTTGAAGCTTGGGTTAATTAAAGATTCAATTTATAAGCTCACTTGACCATACATGTATCCCTACCTACCTTGGCCCCATTACAACCTTGAAAAGACCTCATGATGTTTTAATTGGTATATTAACTGTTGTTGATTGGTTAGGAGAAGAGCAAAAGTTAGAAAGCATGATTAGAGAAGGATAGAGTGATTACCCTATACACTAGAGAGATTAGAGCATACATACATCATCAGTGAGGGTTCAATGCTTGAATTTTCATGTTCCCTGCTTTCATGAGCTATCTTCTTGCACTTTTATCTGTCTTACTGTATAATGATAGAATTAGTGGAATTTGATTTGTAATTGTTTTCAAGAGCTTATTTACTTTTGATCAAGTGGGCAAGAATCATATAGTTGCATTCATATATATAGGATTGCATTGCATTGCATGAATTTCTGCATGTTCATACTTATTTACTTTATCTCCTTCAATTAAGCATGAGGACATGCTAATGTTTAAGTATGGGGAGGTTGATAAACCACTATTTTATGGTTTATATTGTGTTTAATTGTGTGGTTTTATCATGATCCTGACCCACTTATTCATTAAAATAGCATGCATTTATATTTCCTTCCTGAAATTATTACATGAGTGAAAACTACTTCCTAGAGACTTTTAATTATACATTTTACATCTCTTTTATTCCATTCGATGCCGTGATCTGTGTGTTAAGCGTTTCAGGCTTTATAGGGCAAGAATGAGTTGGAGATTGGAAAGGAAGCTAGCAAAAATGGAAGGAACACAAGAAATTGAGGAGATGACCAGCGAGAAGCGACGCGGCCGCATGGACGACGCGACCGCGCGGAGAAGATCAAATCGCAGTGACGCGGCTGCATGGCTCACGCGATCGGGCGGACTGGAAAAGCACGAGCGACGCGGAGGCGTGGACGACGTGAACGCGTGGCGAGGAAAAGCGCGAATGACGCGTCTGCATGAGCGACTTGATCACGTGGCATGCGCGATCTTCATAATTTGCAGAATCGTTGGGGGCGATTTTGGACCCTATTTTGACCCAAGTTTCGGCCCAGAACAGCAAACTAGAGCCAGAGAACATGCAGAAACAAAAGACAACATTCATTCTACACAGTTTTAGTTTTTAGATCTAGTTTTACTCCTCTTCTAGGTTTTTTCTCTACACATTCATAGTTCTTAGGATTTAATTTTCACTTACTTTTTTGGCATTGGAACACTGAGAAGAGTTATTACCTCATCAAGACTTCGTCATTCTAGTTCATTTTCTTTACTTGGCTTCACTCTTCCATGTTCTTTGCTTTGTTAATTTTACGATTGGAATATTTTTAGGATTATTTAATACAAGGATCACCTTTATTTTTAATTAACTATTTCGATTTTTATTTACAATGTCTTCCTTTAATTCCTTTTTATATGCTATGAATTTTACATTCACAATGAGCGAGTAGTTCCCTAACTTGATGGGGAATTGATTGAAAGGAACCCTTGAATTGGAAGGCTTGAAAGAAAAATTGTAATTGGGTTTATGGTTGGATTGCCTCCTAATCACTAACACCAATCCCTTTTAATTAAGTGGATTGCAACTTGTGAACGGACGTAGCATTCCAACTTGTTTGACTTTCCTTCACCTAGTGAAGGATAACTAAACAGGATAACCTTTAATTGTCAATTAATCCTGAGAGCATTCCAACAATAATAGGGATTCTAACTAATCAATTCCCAGTCAAGGCTTTTATTTACATTGTTCAAATTCACCAATTTAATTTCCTGTTTGCCCAATTTAAACCTTTTTGAAAACCTCTGATTAATAAAATAGCACACTTTTCTGCAACTCGTTGGGAGACGACTTGGGATTCATACTCCCAGTATTTTAATTTCAATTTTCTGTGACATCTTTCTAAATTGATAGGCGGATTTCTGGTGAATTAAGAACTATACTTGCAACGTATATGTTTTAACAATTTTTAATTCGCCAATTTTTTCCCGCATCAACAGGCATGCATCATATGCATATTACTTGAATTACTTGCTTGTGCTTTAATTGGGTGTGCCTATATGTACTTGCCATGTTAAATGTGTATTTGTTACCTGCAGTATTTGTAACCTTCTTGTGCTTGCCTTTATCTGTCTATTTGTCTGTGGAAATGTATGATGGAGTTGGAGGTATGGAGGAATGGCAGTATGAGACTTAGATTTAAGGTTAAGTTAAGTTTGGTTTAAATATTCCTAGAAAACCACCTTTTATGGCTCCTATTTAATACTTTAAGCTCTATAATCTGAGTGTCGGTGTTCTAGGATTGCCTCTGGCATTCTCAAAACCTTATATATTATGTGTGTGGCACCTTTACCATACTGAGAACCTCCGGTTCTTATTCCATACTATGTTGTTATTTTTCAGATGCAGGTCGAGAGGCATCTCGTTTGGCGTTTGGACTCTTGAAGCAGAGTGGTTACTGGGTTATTTTGTTATGCTATGATGTATATATATATGTACTTGGCTTTCTCTCCGCATAACTTGTTCTTTTTTATCCTCTTAGAGGTTTATGGAGAGGGAGGATTGTGTATATGTACTTTTGGGTTTTGGATATGTATGTATATATGTGTAAATATTCTCCGGCCAGTCTTGACTTCGCAGGCTGTGTTAGGAGCTTATTATTTTGTATCCTTGGCACTCTATTCCTACTTCTGTCATCTTATGTTTAGAGGTTATAATTTTCTTAGCATGCAAGTTAACTCGTTCCTTGAGCGTTGCGCTTTTATTTTGGGATTTTTATTTCCTCTATTCTTCAAGGCTCCTAGCATATTATAATTCTTCTGCTATTATACGTATTCATTTTGTTTTAGAGGTTGTAATACCACACCACCTCTGTTTTACGACTTAAGTGTAAAGCTTAGCGTGGTAGGGTGTTACAGTTACCACAGGAGTATTTTTATATATAGAATTATTAATCAATTATGTATAGCTTCTGATAAAAATAATATATTCAATATAGATATTATTTATTAAGTAAAAGATAACAGATTGATAAAGAAAATTAATTACAATGGGTATATTCATTTTAACATTCTTCTATCCAATACTATAAAAATACCATGGCCACCTTGAATTACTATAGGTTCAACTTCCATCGGCAGCGATAGAATGACTAAATTCAGACATTTTCGAGCTATAATATTTCTCAAACAAATAATTAACAAAACACTCATTCATGCCTTTTAATTTTGAGTACATTTATACAAATAAACTCTGCTAGGGAGATAATGAGGAATCTTGACAATGTGAATAATGGGTTGGTTATTTAGTCCTATAGAGGTAAAAAAAATAAAAATTACTCCACAAATTATCCTAAATCCAAAAATTCTCATTCAATTATTTCACAAAAATAACCATCCAACCCCTAATTACAAACAATTTTTACCTCCAAATCCCTCTTCCTCTCCAGCTGGCAGCTACTTCCAACGTTTTTCACTAACCATCCTACCTTAGCAGCGTCGGAGATACCCATACTGTCTGTTAGCTTCGACCCCAGTCCAACTCCCTCTTTCGCGCGCGTCTGTTTAATGCATTTTGGGTTAAAAATATTTTTGTTCAATGCATTTTGACTTAAAATTTACTCAAAATTTTTATTTATTGTCCATTCATATGTGCCATGGATTATGTCACTTTTTTTCTATAAAACTATTATAAATAGGATGATTGAAAAAATATGAAGTATCACGTAGTTTGTTAATCTTATATATGTATCTCTAAATGGAGGATATTTGATAGAGTCATGGAGTATATGCTTATTGAAAGAGGAGGCGCACATACACCCAGTATTATACACGTATTAAAAAAAATGAATTTTATCTAACATCTTCTAAAATAATATGTAAATTATTTTTTATGATGTGTCATATTTTGATTAGTCATTATTTTAATCATAGTTAGGTTATTTTATAATTTATTATTTGAGATGAGTAATGATATAATTTCTTAAAATATCAAAACCCCACTTTCGTTGATTAAAACACATTTCTACTCTTCCATTCTTTCTTCAACGTCGTCGTCATCTACTGCCTTCCCACGCAATCTCTCTTTAACATCATCCTTAACGGCATCGTTGAATTTCCGTTATCCGTAACTTTAATAACGACTTTCTCAATATATCCCGCGCCGACATCATTGCTATCTCCTGTCTTCTCATTCGATCATTTTACTCCTTACCAACATAATTAACATAATTTTTTTTTACTCCTTACCAACATAATTTTTTTTACTCCTTACCAACATAATTAACTATCTTTATTTAATTACATGATGAAACATATATTTATATGTAAAATATAATATAATAAAATAAATCTATTCAGAATACTTAAAAGTATAATTAAAATAAAAAATATATAAATATAATAGTAAAATTTATACTCTAAACAAGTGAACATATCTTTTGTCAATATAACTTTAACGACTTTCTCAATATATCCCGCGCCGACATCATCGCTATCTCCTGTCTTCTCATTCGATCATTTTACTCCTTACCAACATAATTAACTATTACTTTAGTTATTAAATTTTTTTAAAAAAAATATATCTTTATTTAATTACATGATGAAACATATATTTATATGTAAAATATAATATAATAAAATAAATCTATTCAGAATACTTAAAAGTATAATTAAAATAAAAAATATACAAATATAATAGTAAAATTTATACTCTAAACAAGTAAACAAATCTTTTGTCAAACATAAATTATTTAAAAAATATAATAAATTGTTAAAATAATGACAAAAGTTTAAAATGATAAAATCCAACTTTCTTACAAGTATTTTTTATAGTATTTTTATTCTTTTAATTTATTTGTACTTTATTATTTAATTAATAATTAAATAAATTATTTTCATGAGAAATTTTTTTTGTATTATTTTAAAGAAGAAATATATGGTCCTAACTATCAAAAAAATAAATAAATAATATATTTTGTAGAGATCCTCAGTTTTAAAAATATAAATACAAATAAGTTATAATTTATTTTATAAAATTAGAATTCCTTATTTTTAGAAAATTTATTTTTATTATCGGATAATTGAACTAATTTTATAATAATTTAAATTTAATCAAATCCATATTATTATTATTATTATTATTATAAACATTGTATATAATTTCCATAAGTATTAAATTGCATTATAAATTTATATATATTATATTCATTGCATTACTATTATTATTACTATTATTACGTTTATTATTATTATTATTACATGATCATCATTACTATTTCTAGTATTATTATTACTATTATTAATTATGAAGCATGGAAATCAAAGGCGGTTTATATTTTTCATTGAGATATATATTATTATTATCATTGTGCATATATATATATATAAAGTGTATTTATCTAATAAAGGAAGCCAAAGGCGGCTTGCTAATTAATCATACATACATACTATATATATATATGCGAGAGAAAAGGAAAAAGAAAACGGGTGAGAGAAGAACGTAACCGCGAAAGACCGTAAACCCATCAAATTTCCGACTTTGATTTCTTGCAATTCGTAATTCCAATAAAAAATCTAATTTGGTAAAAGTATTCGTATCCTCTTCTTCTATATGTTGGCACCACTTTTGACCGGTAGAAGTTGATGGTGACGTAGCTCCTCTACCCCTTGAGTTTGACCAACTGGAGTTTTAGGAGGCATAGACGATTCTGGACATTTTCTTCTTCGATAGCTCAGTCAAAAAGTTTCTCCGGAGCTTCGAATATTTTGATTCCATACAAAGGTATGGTTTTGGTTTCTCGTAGTTAATGTTTAATGTCACGTGAAAACTTAGGCTAGAAGACCTTAAGATAGGAATGAAATGAATGAATAATTGATGGATTGTGTATTTGGTATAAAATGTGAGGTTTATCTGTTGTCAATAATTTCTTGTTGAAGTTGGTCGGTTTGGAAAAAGATTTAATATTGGTATTTGTTTGATTTTGAAATAATTTGTTACTGGAAATTATTTGAATGACTGAGAGGTGTTTGGTTGGATAGTTGGGACCCTTGAAGGGTGGCAGAAATTTGACTCTTAGAGGAGATATTGCCAAAATTTCTATAAGAATTGGAGTTTTGATTTGAGGTATTATTTTAAAAGGGAAAGAGATTATTATGTGGCTTGTGTAGTTGAGACTATTTATTGACCCTCTGTCGCAAGATGTGACCGGGCACTTTAACTCTCCGGATTTCCCCATGGGCATGCATATATATATATATATATATATATATATATATATATATATATTAAATATTATATTTGAGCTAGGAGTTCATCTCCATGGAATACTATATTATTGAGCTTGGAGTTCGACTCCATGGAATACTATATTATTAAGCTTGGAGTTTAACTCCATTGAATACTATGTTATAGAGCTTGGAGTGTGACTCTATGGAATATTATATTTGAGCTTGGAGTTTAACTCCATGGAATATTATTGAGCTTGGGGATGCGCACACAGAGGGATTGTCCAATGGTTAACTACCAGGACATGTCGAGTTAGCTGTATAACCGACAGATGAGACTCATCAGCCATAGGACAGGCATACATCATATGCATTTGTTTGCTTTGTTTGAGTGTGCATTGTTTTAGTTTGCTTAACTGTTAAATTCTGCTTATCTGCTACTTGTTCTACTTGCTGTAAATGCTTCTCTATTTGTGTTTTCCTTGTCTGTAAAGTTTGTCTATGCAACTAAGAGGCCCCTTGTCTGGCGGAAGAATGACGAGGGTTGTTCCACCAGTGATTCGGAGGATTGGAGGAGACAGAACATGAAGTATTGGGTTAAAGTTAGATTCAGAACTAGAATACCTTAGACAATTTACCTAACTTCTGGTTTAGTTGAATTCTTAAGCTGAAATCTGAGTGTCAAAGTTCTAGGAATACCTCTGGCTCTCCCGGGACCTTTTATATTAACTATGCGGGCACCTTTACCATACTGAGAACCTCTGGTTCTCACCCCATATTATGTTGTTGTTTTGAGATGCAGATCGAGAGGCACCTCGTTGAGCGTCTGGAGACCCTCCATACAAGCGAAGAACTATCCTTTGGACTGTCATATTTTGTTTTATGCTACGTATATATGTTTATAGAATCTCCACATGTACATATTTGTGTTTTGTCCCTCCTAGAGGTTAACTTGGAGATACAGGTGTTTATTTTGTGGTTTGAGTTTTATTTTGGATTGTATATAGATATATATAATCACATACTCTGGCCAGCCTTAGCTTCACAGGTCGAGTCTAGAGCTTGCTATCTGTATTTGAAAATTCTGATATGTATATATTTTCAGTTTTCTTTTGATCTTACCTATCCATTTTATGAATATCCATGCGAGAGTCACACGATTTTTTATTTATCGTTCTTGTTTAGCTTATCCTTCAAGGATCCTAGATATAATTTCTTTCAACTATATTTATATGTCTTTTCTTTTAGAGATCGTAATAACTTGTCACTTCTGCTTTACGACTTAAGCGTAAGGCTCTGTGTAGTAGGGTGTTACATTATGGTATCAGAGCAGTTCATTCCTGTAGAGCCTGAGGGATGGACTTATTATGCTTTTGGGCATACTCTGGGTGTGTGTATGTGCTATTAGGATATCTTATTGATATATGTGGCATAAACGTTCATGAGCATGCATTCGGAACTTGAAGCATTAGACTTGCGATATTGAGACTGATCAACTTAATATCACTTGTTTGGTGTGTGAAGGGACCAGATGTCGACTCACAGACGTGGTCGCGGGCGAGGTAGAGGTAGGATAGGCACCGTTACTCCTGGCCCGGCAGGGAATGATCCAGTAGACTTCATGGCTGCCCTAGGAAATATGGCTGCGGCTATGCAGGCGACAGCCGAGGTACTGGGTAATCAGATAAACCAGGGTAATCACGGGAACAATAATGATGAGAACGGTCCTATGACACTTGCTACATTTCTAAAAGTTCACCCTCCGACCTTCAGGGGAACCTCAAATCCCACTGATGCAGACAATTGGATTCAGGCTATGGAACGGGCACTGCAGGCTCAACAGGTTCCTGAGGAGCAATGGGTTGAGTTTGGAACTTATCAGCTGCAGGGTGAGGCTCAGTATTGGTGGCAGGGGACACGACGTATTCTGCAGCCAGATGGCGCTGTGATTCCTTGGGAGGTTTTCCGAACAGAGTTCTATAAGAAATACTTTCCTAATTCAGCCAGAAATGCCAAGGAACTTGAATTGATGCAGTTAAAGTAGGGACAGATGACTGTTACTGAGTATACTAGCAGGTTTGAGGAGTTATGTCGCTTTTCTCGTATCTGTCACGGTGCACTTGAAGATTTTGCTGAATGGAAGTGTATTAAATATGAGGGAGGTCTTCAAAGCGATATTCTGAGCTTCATTGCCCCAATGGAGATCAGAGTGTTTTCTGAATTGGTGAATAAGAGTAGGGTGGCTGAGGATTGTCTGAGGAAGGCGACATCAGATAAGGGTAATCAGCGAGTTTTTGTTAGGAGAGATCAGGGAAGAAACTTCGCCCCTAGAGGACAAGATTTTAAGCGAGGCGGTTATACCCCACAACCACATTTGGGTCAGAATAACTTCCAGAGATTCAGTAATAACAACAGCCAGGAAAGAGGCAAAGGAAAGCAAGCTCAGACCCCACCGAATGATCTAACTTGTAGGAGGTGTGGAAAGTACCACCCGAATACTCCGTGCAGAGCTGGTTTAGGTGTATGATATTACTGTGGTGAAGCTGGACATTTATCTTGGAATTGTCTGGAAAAGAAGAAGAATCAAGAGGCTGGAAAGGCACATCATCAGGGACGCATGTTCACTATGATAGCGGATGGTGCTGGAAGCGCAGATACTCCGATTAGAGGTAATCACGAACTAGTAATAGAAATTTTTGACTGCCTTGCATAGTAAATAACACGTAGCATTCATTGTAGCACATTACCGAGTTGTGAGCATTGTAATCTTCAACTGAGCGATCGACCAATGACCTCCGAATAGTGAGACAGAACGATAGTTGGTCAACCTAGAAAAGTGACTAAATTCTTGGAGAATAATAATAAGAGTGGCGCAGCAGTAGTAGGTTGAACTATTTTGAGTATACAACTTAAGTTATACATAAGGAACCGGAAATGTTGAGAGCTGTGCGGGATAGTTACCTGAAACCCAGAGATGGTAAGTTACGAGGAAGAGACATGACATAGATTGAATCCGTAATTGATAATCGGTTAGGTGTCAAGAGAAAGAGTAAGTTGTGATAGATTTAGTGTCAGAGGCTGAACCAAGTTCGATTGTATTACGAAAGGTGACACCATTAGAATCGGCAGAACTTAGGAGCTAGATGAAGCGAGTATTAGGGACAGTAAACCTGTCGTTCTAATACCAGCCTGCCTTATAACCTTTCTGCATCGAGTCTATCTTGTATCTTCCACTTTGCGTAGACTTTTAAGCCATATCCTGGATTTGCAAACTAAGCGTGTCAAATCTTTCTGTTTTTCTTTGATATGTTTAAGAAGGGAAGTTACGTTAGTATGAATCTTTTTCATCTTATATCAATTTTCGAGGGCAAAAATTTTTATAAGATGGGTAGAATGTAGCGACCCTCAATTTTAAAAATATAAATATAAATAAGTTATAATTTATTTTATAAAATTAGAATTCCTTATTTTTAGAAAAATTATTTTTATTATCGGTAATTGAACTAATTTTATAATAATTTAAATTTAATCAAATCTATATTATTATTATTATTATTATTATTATTATTATTATTATTATTATAAACATTGTATATAATTGCCGTAAGTATTAAATTGCATTATAAGTTTATATATATTATATTCATTGCATTACTATTATTTTTACTATTATTACGTTTATTATTATTATTATTACATGAACATCGTTACTATTTCTAGTATTATTATTACTATTATTAATTATGAAGCATGGAAATCACAGGCGGTTTATATTTCTCATTTAGATATATATTATCATTATCATGGTGCATATATATATAAAGTGTATTTATCTAATAAAGGAAGCCAAAGGCGGCTTGCTAATTAATCATATATATATATATATATGATTAGCATATGCGAGAGAAAAGGAAAACGAAAACGGGAGAGAGAAGAACGTAACTGCGAAAGACCGTAAACCCATCAAACTTCCGACTTTGATTTCTTGCAATTCGTAACTCCAATAAAAAATCTAATCCGGTAAAAGTATTCGTATCCTCCTCTTCTATACATTGGCACCACTTTTGACCGGTAGAAGTTGATGGTGACGTAGCTCCTCTACCCCTTGAGTTTGACCAACTTGAGTTTTAGGAGGCATAGACGATTCTGAACACTTTCTTCTTCGATAGTTCGGTCAAAAAGTTTCTCCGGAGCTTCGAATATTTTGATTCCATACGAAGGTATGGTTTTGGTTTCTCGTAGTTAATATTTAATGTCACGTGAAAACTTAGGTTAGAAGACCTTAAGATAGGAATGAAATGAATGAATAATTGATGGATTGTGTATAGGTATAAAATGTGAGGTTTAGCTGTTGTCAATAATTTGTTGTTGAAGTTGGTCGGTTTGGAAAAAGATTTAATATTGGTATTTGTTTGATTTTGAAATAATTTGTTACTGGAAATGATTTGAATGACTGAGAGGTGTTTGGTTGGATAGTTGGGACCCTTGAAGGGTGGCAGAAATTTGAGTCTTAGAGTTGATATTGCCAAAATTTCTATAAGAATTGGAGTTTTGATTTGAGGTATTATTTTAAAAGGGAAAGAGATTATTATGTTGCTTGTGTATTTGAGACTATTTATTGACCCTCTGTCGTAAGATGTGACCGGGCACTTTAACTCCCCAGATTCCCCCATGGGCATGCATATATATATATATAAATATTAAATATTATATTTGAGCTTGGAGTTCGTCTCCATGGAATACTATATTATTGAGCTTGGAGTTCGACTCCAAGGAATACTATATTATTGAGCTCGGAGTTTAACTCCATTGAATACTATGTTATAGAGCTTGGAGTGTGACTCCATGGAATATTATATTTGAGCTTGGAGTTTAACTCCATGGAATATTATTGAGCTTGGGGATGCGCACACAGAGGGACTGTCCAATGGTTAACTACCAGGACATGTCGAGTTGGCTGTATAACCGACAGATGAGACTCATCAGCCATAGGACAGGCATACATTATATGCATTTGTTTGCTTTGTTTGAGTGTGCATTGTTTTAGTTTGCTTAACTGTTAAATTCTGCTTATCTGCTACTTGTTCTACTTGCTGTAAATGCTTCTCTATTTGTGTTTTCCTTGTCTGTAAAGTTTGTCTATGCAACTAAGAGGCCCCTTGTCTGGCGGAAGAATGACGAGGGTTATTCCACCAGTGATTCGGAGGATTGGAGGAGACAGAACGTGAAGTATTGGGTTAAAGTTAGATTCAGAACTAGAATACCTTAGACAATTTACCTAACTTCTGGTTTAGTTGAATTCTTAAGCTGAAATCTGAGTGTCAAAGTTCTAGGAATGCCTCTGGCTCTCCCGGGACCTTTTATATTAACTATGCGGCCACCTTTACCATACTGTGAACCTCTGGTTCTCACCCCATATTATGTTGTTGTTTTCAGATGCAGATCGAGAGGCACCTCGTTGAGCGTCTGGAGACCCTCCATACAAGCGAAGAACTATCCTTTGGACTGTCATATTTTGTTTTATGCTACGTATATATTTTGTGTTTTGTCCCTCCTAGAGGTTAACTTGGAGATACAGGTGTTTATTTTGTGGTTTGAGTTTTATTTTGGATTGTATATAGATATATATAATCACATACTCTAGCCAGCCTTAGCTTCGCAGGTCGAGTCTAGAGCTTGCTATCTGTATTTTGAAATTCTGATACGTATATAATTTCAGTTTTCTTTTGATCTTACCTATCCATTTTATGAATATCCATGCGAGAGTCACACGATTTTTTATTTATCGTTCTTGTTTAGCTTATCCTTCAAGGATCCTAGATATAATTTCTTTCAACTATATTTATATGTCTTTTCTTTTAGAGATCGTAATACCTTGTCACCTCTGCTTTACGACTTAAGCGTAAGGCTCTGTGTAGTAGGGTGTTACATTATGGTATCAGAGCAGTTCATTCCTGTAGAGCCTGAGGGATGGACTTATTATGCTTTTGGGCATACACTGGATGTGTGTATGTGCTATTAGGATATCTTATTGATATATGTGGCATAAACGTTCATGAGCATGCATTCGGAACTTGAAGCATTAGACTTGCGATATTGAGACTGATCAACTTAATATCATTTGTTTGGTGTGTGAAGGGACCAGATGTCGACTCACAGACGTGGTCGCGGGCGAGGTGGAGGTAGGATAGGCACCGTTACTCCTGGCCCGGCAGGGAATGATCCAGTAGACTTCATGGCTGCCCTAGGAAATATGGCTGCGGCTATGCAGGCGACAGCTGAGGTACTGGGTAATCAGATAAACCAGGGTAATCACGGGAACAATAATGATGAGGACGGTCCTATGACACTTGCTACATTTCTGAAAGTTCACCCTCCGACCTTCAGGGGAACCTCAAATCCCACTGATGCATACAATTGGATTCAGGCTATGGAACGGGCACTGCAGGCTCAACAGGTTCCTGAGGAGCAATGGGTTGAGTTTGGAACTTATCAGCTGCAGGGTGAGGCTCAGTATTGGTGGCAGGGGACACGACGTATTCTGCAGCCAGATGGCGCTGTGATTCCTTGGGAGGTTTTCCGAACAGAGTTCTATAAGAAATACTTTCCTAATTCAGCCAGAAATGCCAAAAAACTTGAATTGATGCAGTTAAAGCAGGGACAGATGACTGTTACTGAGTATACTAGCAGGTTTGAGGAGTTATGTCGCTTTTCTCGTATCTGTCAAGGTGCACTTGAAGATTTTGCTGAATGGAAGTGTATTAAATATGAGGGAGGTCTTCGAAGCGATATTCTGAGCTTCATTGCCCCAATGGAGATCAGAGTGTTTTCTGAATTGGTGAATAAGAGTAGGGTGGCTGAGGATTGTCTGAGGAAGGCGACATCAGATAAGGGTGATCAGCGAGTTTTTGTTAGGAGAGATCAGGGAAGAAACTTCGCCCCTAGAGGACAAGATTTTAAGCGAGGCGGTTATACCCCACAACCACATTTGGGTCAGAATAACTTCCAGAGATTCAGTAATAACAACAGCCAGGAAAGAGGCAAAGGAAAGCAAGCTCAGACCCCACCGAATGATCTAACTTGTAGGAGGTGTGGAAAGTACCACCCGAATACTCCGTGCAGAGCTGGTTTAGGTGTATGCTATTACTGTGGTGAAGCTGGACATTTATCTTGGAATTGTCTGGAAAAAAGAAGAAGAATCAAGAGGCTGGAAAGGCACATCATCAGGGACGCATGTTCACTATGATAGCGGATGGTGCTGGAAGCGCAGATACTCCGATTAGAGGTAATCACGAACTAGTAATAGAAATTTTTGACTGCCTTGCATAGTAAATAACACGTAGCATTCATTGTAGCACATTATCGAGTTGTGAGCATTGTAATCTTCAACTGAGTGATCGACCAATGACCTCCGAATAGTGAGACAGAACGATAGTTGGTCAACCTAGAAAAGTGACTAAATTCTTGGAGAATAATAATAAGAGTGGCGCAGCAGTAGTAGGTTGAACTATTTTGAGTATACAACTTAAGTTATACATAAGGAACCGAAAATGTTGAGAGCTGTGCGGGATAGTTACCTGAAACCCAGAGATGGTAAGTTACGAGGAAGAGACATGACATAGATTGAATCCGTAATTGATAATCGGTTAGGTGTCAAGAGAAAGAGTAAGTTGTGATAGATTTAGTGTCAGAGGCTGAACCAAGTTCGATTGTATTACGAAAGGTGACACCATTAGAATCGGCAGAACTTAGGAGCTAGATGAAGCGAGTATTAGGGACAGTAAACCCGTCGTTCTAATACCAGCCTGCCTTATAACCTTTCTGCATCGAGTCTATCTTGTATCTTCCGCTTTGCGTAGACTTTTAAGCCATATCCTGGATTTGTAAACTAAGCGTGTCAAATCTTTCTGTTTTTCTTTGATATGTTTAAGAAGGGAAGTTACGTTAGTATGAATCTTTTCCATTTTATATCAATTTTCGAGGGCAAAAATTTTTATAAGATGGGTAGAATGTAGCGACCCTCAATTTTAAAAATATAAATATAAATAAGTTATAATTTATTTTATAAAATTAGAATTCCTTATTTTTAAAAAAATTATTTTTATTATCGGTAATTGAACTAATTTTATAATAATTTAAATTTAATCAAATCCATATTATTATTATTATTATTATTATTATTATTATTATTATTATTATTATTATAAACATTGTATATAATTGCCGTAAGTATTAAATTGCATTATAAGTTTATATATATTATATTCATTGCATTACTATTATTATTACTATTATTACGTTTATTATTATTATTATTATTATTATTATTATTATTATTATTATTATTACATGAACATCATTACTATTTCTAGTATTATTATTACTATTATTAATTATAAAGCATGGAAATCACAGGCGGTTTATATTTCTCATTTAGATATATATTATCATTATCATTGTGCATATATATATAAAGTGTATTTATCTAATAAAGGAAGCCAAAGTCGGCTTGCTAATTAATCATACATATATATATATATATATATATATATATATATATATATATATGATTAGCATATGCGAGAGAAAAGGAAAAAGAAAACGGGAGAGAAGAACGTAACCGCGAAAGACCGTAAACCCATCAAACTTCCGACTTTGATTTCTTGCAATTCGTAACTCCAATCAAAAATCTAATCCGGTAAAAGTATTTGTATCCTCCTCTTCTATACGTTGGCACCACTTTTGACCGGTAGAAGTTGACGGTGACGTAGCTCCTCTACCTCTTGAGTTTGACCAACTTGAGTTTTAGGAGGCATAGACGATTCTGGACACTTTCTTCTTCGATAGCTCAGTCAAAAAGTTTCTCCGGAGCTTCGAATATTTTGATTCCATACGAAGGTATGGTTTTGGTTTCTCGTAGTTAATATTTAATGTCACGTGAAAACTTAGGTTAGAAGACCTTAAGATAGGAATGAAATGAATGAATAATTGATGGATTGTGTATAGGTATAAAATGTGAGGTTTAGCAGTTGTCAATAATTTGCTGTTGAAGTTGGTCGGTTTGGAAAAAGATTTAATATTGGTATTTGTTTGATTTTGAAATAATTTGTTACTGGAAATGATTTGAATGACTGAGAGGTGTTTGGTTGGATAGTTGGGACCCTTGAAGGATGGCAGAAATTTGAGTCTTAGAGTTGATATTGCCAAAATTTCTATAAGATTTGGAGTTTTGATTTGAGGTATTATTTTAAAAGAGAAAGAGATTATTATGTGGCTTGTGTATTTGAGACTATTTATTGACCCTCTATCGCAAGATGTGACCGGGCACTTTAACTCCCCAGATTCCCCCATGGGCATGCATATATATATAAATATTAAATATTATATTTGAGCTTGGAGTTCGTCTCCATGGAATACTATATTATTGAGCTTGGAGTTCGACTCCATGGAATACTATATTATTGAGCTTGGAGTTTAACTCCATGGAATACTATATTATAGAGCTTGGAGTGTGACTCCATGGAATATTATATTTGAGCTTGGAGTTTAACTCCATGGAATATTATTAAGCTTGGGGATGCGCGCACAGGGGGACTGTCCAATGGTTAACTACCAGGACATGTCGGGTTGGCTGTAACAGCCCAGACCACCCGCTAGCACAATATTGTCCGCTTTGGCACACAAGGCCTCACGGTTTTGCCTTTGACGATAGGGATGCTAGCCGAAGCCCCCTACACTCACTCGTCAAAATGCGTCATGTTAGGGAGAGGTATCCACACCCTTATAAGGCATGCTTCGTTCCCCTCTCCAACCGATGTGGGCCTTACAATCCACCCCCTAAGGGAGTCCAGCGCCCTCGCTGGCACATCGATCCGGGTTCTGGCTCTGATACCATCTGTAACAGCCCAGACCACCCGCTAGCACAATATTGTCCGCTTTGGCACACAAGGCCTCACGGCTTTTCCTTTGACGATAGGGATGCTAGCCGAAGCCCCCTACACTCACTCGTCAAAACGCGTCATGTTAGGGAGAGGTATCCACACCCTTATAAGGCATGCTTCGTTCCCCTCTCCAACCGATGTGGGCCTTACATTGGCTGTATAACCGACAGATGAGACTCATCAGCCATAGGACAGGCATACATCATATGCATTTGTTTGCTTTGTTTGAGTGTGCATTGTTTTAGTTTGCTTAACTGTTAAATTCTGCTTATCTGCTACTTGTTCTACTTGCTGTAAATGCTTCTCTATTTGTGTTTTCCTTGTCTGTAAAGTTTGTCTATGCAACTAAGAGGCCCCTTGTCTGGCGGAAGAATGACGAGGGTTGTTCCACCAGTGATTCGGAGGATTGGAGGAGACAGAACATGAAGTATTGGGTTAAAGTTAGATTCAGAACTAGATACCTTAGACAATTTACCTAACTTCTGGTTTAGTTGAATTCTTAAGCTGAAATCTGAGTGTCGAAGTTCTAGGAATGCATCTGGCTCTCCCGGGACCTTTTATATTAACTATGTGGGCACCTTTACCATATTGAGAACCTCTGGTTCTCACCCCAAACTATGTTGTTGTTTTCAGATGCAGGTCGAGAGGCACCTCGTTGAGCGTCTGGAAACCCTCCATACAAGCGAATAACTATCCTTTGGACTGTCATATTTTGTTTTATGCTACGTATATATGTTTATAGAATCTCCGCATGTACATATTTGTGTTTTGTCCCTCCTAGAGGTTAACTTGGAGATACAGGTGTTTATTTTGTGGTTTGAGTTTTATTTTGGATTGTATATAGATATATATAATCACATACTCTGGCCGGCCTTAGCTTCGCAGGTTGAGTCTAGAGCTTGCTATCTGTATTTTGAAACTCTGATATGTATATATTTTCAGTTTCCTTTTGATCTTACCTATCCATTTTATGAATATCCATGCGAGAGTCACACGATTTTTTGTTTATCGTTCTTGTTTAGCTTATCCTTCAAGGCTCCTAGATATAATTTCTTTCAACTATATTTATATGTCTTTTCTTTTAGAGGTCGTAATACCTTGTCACCTCTGCTTTACGACTTAAACGTAAGGCTCTGTGTAGTAGGGTGTTACATATTTAAATAAATTAAATAAAATAAATAAAAAATACTTTTAAAAATATGCCATATTAGTTATACTGTTAATTGATAAAATTCGATTTCAATAATATACAAGTGTAATTATCCGTGCCATACACGTGATAAGATTGAAATTATAATTTTAAATTATTTTTTTAAAATTAATTTGAATTATAATAATTTGATTAATAAAAAAGTAATATGTTATGCATTGTTTGATTTTTTTTTATCTAGTGTTAATTGGATTAACTCTAAAATAGTTATTAATCGGTTTTAATAATCTACTTTCTTCAATAAATTAGACATATATACTGAATGTGATCATAAATAATATAGTAATAGTCAAATCCACCAACAAATTAAATATAAAGGCTATTAGCACTTATAAATCTATAAAATTGCACTGTCTTTGATTCGTGCAAGGGTGTATTTATCAACTAAACTTAAAATATGAACAAAAAATATTTATAAAATGGACCTAACATCACTTGAAAGAATCATGGAAAATAATGAACTTACCTTATCATCCATGAGAATCATTTCTATGTAAGTCGTCTTGTTCTTGTCAAATTTGGATGGGACTTTCCATAACCTTATAATTCTTATTAATTATATATTGTAATAATTAGCAAATATTTTCAATAGAGATACTTGCTACAATTAGGTAAAATTTATGCCATTATATTTTATTAACCTTTATGATTAATTCAATAGAGATACTTACTCAATATATATATTATCGACATTAGTTATATGCCAATATTTTTAAGAAAGAGCTAAAAGAGGAGATATATAAATATATATAATATTATTGCTATATAGAAAGCATACATAAATTGCTATATTTTTTTTATTATATTATACAATTTAAAATTATAGTATCATGTTATTATTAATTCTAGATACTTACTATAATTATATCAAATTTAATTATGACTCTAAATAAACAAAATAGATAGCATTCAATATTATTTTTTTCTTTTTTACATTAATATTTATTGTAAATATAAAAAGTGAAATAATTAATGAAAAATATGAGCAGAAAATAAAACATATTAATTAAAATTCAATTTGTTATCTAATTAATCTTGTGTCATACGATATAACTTTACGAAAATTTTATGAATCACAACCTTTTTTTTACAAAAAAAAAACACGATATGTAACCTTTAGTAGTACAAAAATAATTATAAGAATTAATTATTGATATTGATATTAATCACAATTGATTATTGATACCCTAATTTTTTTAAAATATATTTTACCTTTTTAAAATATAATTCATGTAACGTGTAGACCTTTTTATTATTATTATTATCAAATTAAATGGGTCACTATTAATATGTGCATTAACTATCTCCTAATAAAATCATTGCACTTGAATGAGAATTAGAATTATATCAATTGATATAATTAGAATGATTAAAAATATCGATGATTGATAAGTAGTTTAATAACGCATTAAATATTGATTTGATATAATTATAATGAAAATATTTTCTTAAATTAATATAATCATGCATTATTCATGAGCTAATTGTAATATAATTAGAATAAATTTATTTGAGAGAAAACAAAAGTTCATGTGTAATTTCTAAAAATTATAATAATTTTTTTATTTATGTATACGTATATATTAATTTTGTTAAATAATTATATATATATATATATATATATATATATATATATATATATATATTACGCTAGTTTTTCTTAATATATATACATATACATAAATAATTATATACATATACATAAATCAAAAAATATATGAATTATATTTTGTTAAATTTCATGTTACCGTTTATTAAAAATATTTAAATTACATATATTAATTATTTTTTGTTATAATTATTTCATTTTATATATATGATTATTTTTTATTCAACAATCGTGCAATAATTTTTTTTTTATATCCATATATATTCCTCAATCCCAGCTCCATTTTTTTTCTAATAGTAATGTTTAAATTTTTTTTTCCTTTTTTTCACACATCTTTCTTTTTTTAAATAGTGATGTTTTAATATTTTTTAAATACATTTTTTTAATAATTACATTACTAATCTAAAATATAAAATGAGAAGAAAAAGGTGATACATATATTCAAGAAAGAAAATAAACTTAAAAATTAGAAAAAAAAATTATATTAAAAACTGTAAAAATAATATATTCAAAAAGAATAGTCGTAATATATAAATTGAGTCAACAATTTAAATTTCTCTAAAACTAATTCAATCAAATACCAATATTAGAAATAAATTACTTAAATAATATTTAATCTATTCTACTCCTTAGACACGTATAGATTAGAGTCATTCTCATAACGATAACCAACTGAAACAACATCGTAAGTTCAAACATTTAGAATTCGTACAAATTCAGACCATTTTCTTGTTCTTTGAAAACCTTCTGTATCCCTGATAGAGTTGAATCGCAATTCCTTTTATGGAAAAAGAGTTATGGATGTGGCTTTGATGTGTTAGAGACCAAAATTCGGAAGTCACTATTTATATCTGAGTGTGACACCCATTAAACCCTAAAGCCAAATAAAATAGTATCTCTGGTTTTATTCTCATTTAATTCTACATCAAAAGTAATAATGACTTATTTAATTCAGCATTTATGATAATAAATGAGATGACCATTATATAAGTCATTTAATGTAAAATAGCTTAATTTACTATTAGGCCAATTTGGCTAAACTTCTTAAATAAGTTCTTTTAAAAAATGAGCTTAAAATATAAGGACTTTTATTAATAACAACTTTTAAATAAGTTATTTTGTGTTTGGAAAGTTATTATAGAAGTCCTTATTTTAAAGTTGTGCATTAAATAGGAGTGATAAAATAGTTTTTGAAAATAGAAGAAGTCACATTTTTTAACTTCTTCAAAAGCTCTTAAATAACTTTTTGAAAAGTTAAAAGTTTATCTAAAAAATTGTACCAAACACTATTAATGTAACTTTTTATAAGTCAAAAGCTAAAAAAAAGTAGCTTTTGGAGTTTCCTAATCATTCAATTTGAGTTACAATTAATTGATTGATAGAAATTATAATAAATTATATGATATTTAAATAATTAACCAAATCAATTAGTTGATAGAATTAATTTATTATAATAAATTGAATTTAATGAGTTAAAAGAAATAAATCGAAAAATACCATCAGAAACATGCCACGACAGTTTTATCATTAAATGCAGAAATTTAATTTTTATATAATAGAATAGATATTTACAGATTATTATATTAAACTTAGATAAAAAAATACACTAAACAAAATAAAAGTATCAATGGTAAAATATAACATAAAAAATCACTTAAAATTAAAAAAGAACCTGTGATGAATTATAATAAATCTATATATGAGAAGTATAAGTAAAATAAATAATTAAAAATAAAGTAAAAATAGCAATTAAAAAAAGTAAAATAAGATAGAAAAGATAAGGTGTGGAGTAGATAAAAAATGTATTGCAATAGAAGATTAATATAATTAATTAATAGAAAGGATGAAAGAGAAAAATCAAAATACAATCTTATTAAAAAAATTTCAAAAAAAATATTTTAAAGAAGAACCTATTAATTAACTTCTATAATAATATTACAAAAAATTTAAATTATCTTTAAATAAAATAATAATACCCTTAAGAATTATTAATCAAAATAAAGAAAACAAGAATTAATATAAAATAAAATTATAGAAAAATATTAGCAAAATTAAGATAAAAAAATAAAAAAATTATAAATATTTTACGTGAAGTATAGAATAGAGATGGAGAAAAGGGATATATAAAATAATAAGATAATAAATTGAATTAATTGAGATCATTTATTTCATTGCTTTATATATTATTTATTAAATAATTTAATATTTATCTCGATCAAATTAAATAATAAATTAGTTATAATTAATTTGGTTTAATGAATCAAAAAAAATTTCAAATAATTTGATATTTACTCTAATTAAATTAAATATTTGAAGTTATGATTAATGTAATTTAATGAATCAAATAAAATATTAAATAATAAAATATTTATTCTAATCAAATCAAATTACATAATTGATTAGTTATAATTTATACAATTGAATGAATCAAAACACATTAAATTGAAAAATAATTTAGTTAATTTGTGTCTTAAGGACACATTTTAAAAATATTTATTTTTCAACAAATTTTATAAAATATTTTTTATAATATTTTTAACCTATGGTCTAAAGACACAATTATAATAACCTATTAAAAAGTACTTAATTAGTCAATACAAATAATTAGTGTAATTGATTTAGTTCAATAAATTAAAAGAAATAAATGTGAAAGGAAGAGATAAAGAGAAAGTGAAATTATAAAAACGTGTAGCCATTAAAAAGCAATAAAAAAGTCCCTTTTAGTTTTTTATTTTTTAATTATTAATTTATTAAAATTAATTTCACAACATTTATTATATGTTATTCATCTTACAGATTAATACAATCAATTAATTGATATTAATTATCGATAATTAATTTTAACTGATATAACTCATTTCGCTATACGTTCTAAATAAATAATTAAAAATGCACGTCTCAATTTTTTGTTAAAATAGAATAAAATAAATTACATAAATTGAGTAGATATAAATATGAAAATTATAAAATTTTATTAACAACTCAAATCAATTAGTACTATAAAACTAAATTTAATGTCTATTTTAAAAATAATTACTGACCTTTTATTCTTTTAATTATTAATAATTTAAATAAAGTAATACCCTATAACTTATTTTGTTATCTATTTTAAGTAATTACTAACATTCTATTTTTTTTAATTAACTATTTGTCTTATTTATTATTTATGCTTTCAATGAATTATATTAATAAATAAATAAACTAAATCAACTCCGGTTATACTTGGACTATTCAACAATTCAATATAATCTTTTTAATTTGGAATTAACTACTAATGATAGAAAATAAAAAATTTAGAGTAATTAAATGTTATGAACATTAATTATTATTATGAAATAACCTAAAATCATAATGAAATTTATTTTTAAAGAAATAATCAAGTATTATTGTTAATTATGAAATAACCTAAAATCATAATGCATTTTATTTTTAAAGAAACAATCATCCATTAATATGTATAAATAGAAACATCGTCAAAATGCTTTGATTAAAAATATAAGGGGTTAATTACTATTCATTATTAATAATATATCGATTATACCAAAAAATAAAAATATAATTTTCTACATTTACACCATTAGAATAATTACCATCATGAGTAAAATATTGTAAAAAAAAAAATAAAATTGCATACATAGTGAATTTAAAAAATAAATATCGTTAAGTAATTATGTTTTTTTAATAAATAGTAAAAAAATTAAATATCATAAACTATATTCTTTCAAAAGTAACCCTTTTAAGTTGTTATGTTTGGCATGCATGGTTTATTTGTATATAATTTAAATTGACATTATTTTTAATTATAACAATTATTTATCCTTAATAATTATTGTTAGAATTTAATAATTTATCATGCCTTACAATAATTATCTATAAAAAAACATATATATATCCTGAAAAAATTATTAAATAAATTTATTTTTTTACCCTATTTTCACATTAAAAATTTTTTTGTTATGTTTTTTTAATTGTTATTATGTTATTAGAATTGTTAAATAATATTTAAAAAATTCTTTAAAAATAGAAATAGCGATGACACCTTGAATAATTAATTCAATAGAATTAAATTTAAACAAATAAGATGATTCAATCAATTATACAAATAATAGCATATTTATAAATATTAATAATGAAAATCGTCTCACTAATTTAAATGATCAATACAATAATTATATGAAAAAATAACTAATTACATAATTGCATAATTTTCAAGATTCTATATAGTTGAATCTAGTGGACAAATAAAAAATATCTATATGATAATATTCTAATATTTTAGCATATTATAAATCATATTATAAATTTATATATCATATTATAATTTTAAGTCAACTTCTTAAACACATTATAACATAAACCATCTAAAAAGATACACCAAATTAACGAATATCACATGGATCACAACATACACTCTAAATTGTCACGATATTTCAAATAAAAAGAGCATCAATACAGAAAAATCAATGAATATAACTAAAATAAAGAGCAACAAAGAGACACACACAAAAAATAATAATAAAACAGAATCAATAAAATCATTAACATATAAACCACATACACAAACAATGTATATATTAATTGTGAATCACAAAAAAAAAGACAATATATATATATATATATATATATATGTGAATTGAAGTACACATGATAAAATAGAATATTACAAAATAAAATTATAGTAAGATTATTTAAAAGTAACATAAAGATGACACATCTTTTTTGTTAATTAGAAGCTAAAAGAAAAAAAGTATGCGCCTAATAATAAGCAATTAAAATAAACAAAAATAAAAAAATAAATGTATAAATAAAGATAAAAAAACAAAAATTAAATAAATTATAAAAATTGTACCTTAAACACAGGAGAGAAAAAGAGAGGAAAAGAGGGAGGAAGGGAGAAAGAGAGACAGAAAAGAGAGCGAATGAGTAAAAAATATTTAATCTTGTATAAATAGATAGTATTAAGAAAAATAAACTAATTAAATTAATTCATATATTTCATTATCATATTTATTATTTATTAAATAATTTGATATTTATTCCAATCAAATCAAATAATTAGTATAATTAACCAAATTAATTAATTGATATAATTAATTATAATTAATCAATTCATATAAATTATAATAAATGGTGAAATTTGAATGTCTAATCAAATTAATTAATTGATATAATTAATTAATTATAATTGATTTGCTTTAACGAATTAAATGAAATAAATAAGGAAACATCTCAAGAGCATGTCACATCAGTTTCATCATTAAGTGCAAAAATTTGATTTTTATATAATAGAATAAATAGAATAGATAGATAATAAAGATATTTTCTTAAATTAGTATAATTATGTATTATTCATTAAATATTAATTATAATATTATAATATAATTATAATAAAGATATTTTTCTAAAATAAATTTATTTAGAAAAATATAAATTGGTTATTAATAACCGGTGCCATAATCATATAATTATCATATTATTATTATTATTATTATTATTATTATTATTATTATTTTTAATTGATAATTGATAAGTAGTTTAATAATGCATTAAATATTGATTTTATATAACTATAATAAAGATATTTTCCTAAATTAGTATAATTATACATTATTACTTAAATTCTAATTATAGTATAATTATAATAAAGATATTTTTATAAAATATACTTAGAAGAGAAAATAGTGCATTCATTTTGGCGGGAAAATGGATTCATGAGGAATCGACACCTCACTTCCATTAGCTGGGAAAAAACCCAGTTTTAGTATATTAAGTAGATAATAGATACACATTCTTAAGAAGCATAAATTTTGATAATAAATTAATACTCAACAAAACCATTAAATATGAAAATATTAAATTGTGACAAGAAGGGTAAATAAATAGGTCAAACTGAAAAGTTATAACTTCCTAAAAAAGTTTATAACGTTTTGTTCATCATTAAGTATCTATAAATACTTAAGGACCAATCTTTTATAAAGCATAACCATTAAAAGCACAACAAAAATAAAATTTTCATATCAAATTAAACATCATGAAAATCCTTTTCTATTTCTCCATCCTCTTACTTTCTCTTTCCGTTAGTTTTGGTATACATCAAATCCATAAAATTCAATGTATTGTTTTGAATAATTATCTTGTGATGATTTTTGTTTCTTGGTTAATAATAGTGTATTATATGTCTAAATATTTGTAGGAAATAACCCATTGCGAAATGTAACACCACCAACCAAATTTTGTCTTGCACCAGTAGGCACCAGTTATTGTCTTCCACCTTCAAAACCAGATGCATGCAATGAAAGGTGCAAATTTTTTCTTGGTAAATCAGATGTCAAAGGACTATGTGATAAATTAACAAAAGAATGCGTTTGTATTTATTCACCACCATGTAAGCAGTGACAGGAGTATGTGATCGAGCAGTCACATACATAGTTCACCTTTTTCTTTGTGGGAGTATATGTATTCTCCTTCTACTAAGTAAAATAATGGTAAACCAAATAAGACATCAAGCAAATAAATAAAGTGCATGATTGTACTGTTATTTTCTATTTATCAAATAATAATAAAATAGTGGTTCTATATTATTTATCAATTACTCCTGGCCTTTTTTTTCCAAATAAAAATCTATGTTTTATGTTTATTGAGCTTTCTCATTAATAGAGTCTTTTTTATAATAAAAATAAAAATATATGGTCCTAACTATATATATGTTACTGTTAATAGATACAAAATGCTGCAAATTGCGCTAGTTAATTATTTATATCTAAGGTCATATTTAGATTTTGTTTGACATGTAACACATTATTGTTAAGTAAGTTTATTCACAGGAATAGGTATCGTTGGTTATTATAATTTGGGATAAAAATTAAAAGTATCTTAACATTTTTTTAATATCGATTTTAATATTAAATTTAGCATTTTAAAATTATTTTTTTAATTTTTGGATTAAATTATCTTTCTGATTGTTACTAATAGTCATAGAATTTAAAATAAGACAAAAACTCACATGCAATTATATTCATGTGAAGTTGATTGTTGAGAGCCGTTAGACAATTTAACTTATTTACATAAATTATCATCTAACGCCCCGTTCTCATCTATCAACATCACATGTGTCTTCACGTGAAGTTGTTATTTGAGAATCATTAGATTATTTGACAAGTTTGATTAAATCATTATCTGACGATTCTCAACTATCCACTTCGCATAAAGACATCTACATGTGAGTATTCACTAACAAACGAATAAATAAGTAAATGGCATCATCATTATCTTCTTCCCCTTTTGTTCCTATGAACCAAACCCTAATCATTATCTTTCTCATCGCATTTCACAACACAACAAGAGTGTACTAAACCAAACCCTAATTGTCTCTTCTTTGCATTATTGTTTTTCCTTTTTATGCAGCTTTAATATTCGTTTCTATTATCACAGCCTTGAGTACAGATAGGTCGTATGAACTATGAAGAGAAAAAAAGATATGTCTTGTTATATACTCATTTCTAATAATAATAATAATAATAATAATAATAATTTCGGATTAGCAAACTTTGTATCAAAACAAAAAATAACAAATGTGTTAGCATTTAAGGTAACGTACCTCAATATATAATATCATAGTTTTGTTGCATTTAATTACTGATTTAGAAACCTAATGTTAGTTCCTCTCATCAATAGGAAGAAATTTTCAAGAGGTACCAATGAACATAAACATTTTAATTTTTGAGGAGTAGTTAGGTAGGATGTTATGCGTGCATGAGAGCGGCAAAAGATAGTAACATTGCAACAGAGATAGCAAGGGAGCTTGGCGAGATGGCATAAGAGCCAACGACGGAGAAGGTGAGAGACAGTGAGCCAACGACAAAAAAGGTTAAGGCTTCAGGTAGACGACGATGGCATCGCAAATGGAAAGGGTGTTGAGTTGTGCAGTGCTTCTAATGGTGGTCATGTTAGGGTTAGTGAGAAGTGTGAGGATGGTGTGGTTGCATTAGGGTTAGTGAGGGTAACTCAATGTATTTAAATTAGAAATCAATTTAGCAACATATTATTATTTTATAACATTATTTTTCATATTTTTGTCGTTGAATCCGTCGTTAAATTTAGAAATAACGACCAATTTAGCGACCAACATCTTTAAAACAGCATTTTATAATTGATTGCTAAAATCGGTCATTAACTTAGCATAGCGACCAAATTAGCGATCAACTATTTTTAGCCTATTTCTCTTTTGGTTGCTAATTGGTCGCTAAATTAAAAATAGCGACCCATTTTGTGACCAAAAGAACCAAAGACTAGCTTTTCTGTTTTGGTTGCAAAATAGGTTGCTAAATTAAAAAATAGCGACCAATTTTAACAACCAACTCATTCTGGTCAAAGAAAAATATTATCGGTCATCAAATTTGTTGCTATTAGTGACCAGTTTCGTTGGTCACTAAAAGCGGTCGCTGAATGAAACTTACCGACTGATTTAGTGACCAACTTTTTTTGTCCTAGAAATCTTATATAGGTCGCTAAAACTGGTCGCTATTTTAGTAATTTCTTATACGTCCATATCCAAAAGGACATAATGTTATTGAACTTTTCACAACTACAAACCCACAATGTTATTGAATTACCTTGTCATAGTTGATTTTAATCATTTATAAATATATAAAAAATTTCACTACAACAAATATGGCCTTTAGCAACGCCAAATTTTGCAACGCCTTAAAACCGTTCTCTTAAATAGGTTTAGACAACGGTTTTTTAAAGTGTTACTGTTGAATTTAATTTTTCATCAATTTACAGCAACAAATTAAAACCGTTCTCTTTGACTATTTTAAAGAACGGTTTTATAACCGTTACCATGATTTGCATTTAAGCAACGGTTTTTTATTGTTGTTTAAAGAATTGTACAAAAGAAACGTATTAAAACCGTTGCCGAAATGCTACACTTTAAAACCGTTCTATTAGATGGTCTTAAACAACGGTTTTTACAGTGTTGCTGTTGAAGTTCATTTTTTCATCACGCTATAGTAACAAAATAAAACCGTTCTCTTTGACTATTTTAAAGAACGGTTTTACAACCATTACAACAATTGTTTATGAAACAACCATTTTTTAATATTATTTAAATAATTATACAAATTAAACAATACCAATAAAAATAATTTCAGATAATCATATAAATATAAACTATTTTTTCTATAAATACTAAATTTATAAAATACTCAAAAACTATTGTTATAAATAAATAATAAATATTATTTTAAAAAATTAAAATTAAAATAAATTTATAATAAATATTATATATTATTATTATTATAAATATATAAAAAATATTATATTTTGAAAACATAAAGTTAAAATAAATTTATAATAAATATTATTTTTTTTATTTTTTTACCAAAGATATGAAGACTCGAACCCGCAACCTCTTAAATGAGTACGGAGAAATTATGCCATTTGAACTATTACTCATTGGTATAAATATTATATATTATTATTATTATAAATATATAAAAAACATTATATTTTGAAAACATAAAGTTAATATAAATTTATAATAAATATTATATATTTTTATTATAAATATATAACAAATATTAATATAAAAGAATAAAATTAAAATAATTTTAGAATAAATATTATATATCCATTGAATAAATATTTTATTTTATAATTTTATTAAAATCTTCATATTATCTTTAATTTTTTTTTCTTAACCCTAACTTTATAACCTAATTTCCAAATTAACCATACTTAAACTTAAAGAAAAGAAAAGAAACAAGAGAAAAGGGAGCTCGAAGGGGGGAAACCAGAAGGGCGAAGAAACAGAGAAGAAGAGAGGGAAGAGATGGAAGGGACGGCGCCAGCAAGGGTTCCACCGTCGTCTCCGTCGCCGTCACCGTCGCCGTAGAGTGGAGGTGGAGGAGTGACAGAGAGAGAGAGAGAGAGAGAGAGAGAGAGAGAGAGAGAGAGAGAGAGTCTGACGTGAGGGAGAAGAGAACGCGAGAACTAGGGAAGGAGGGAGGCTCTATTCCGCGCTGCCATGCCTTCACGCCGCCGAAGGAGGTCATGTCACCGTCAGATCTGAAGCCGAGGAGCCGAACACCGTCGAAGCCGCACCGTCGCGTCACCGTGGCTGTGCCTCCGTCGAACCCATCACACCGCCGCTGCCGTGATGTCATTGCTGTCGCGAGGGAGAAGAGATGCGTGAGGAAGGAAGCTCGTAGGGGAGAAAAAAGACGCCGCCTGTGCTGCCAGCTCCGTCGCGTCTGATCTCCACTGTCGCCGTCGAAGGTCCGTCGCCGAGGACGTGGAGAGGAGCCGCCGTTCATGCTTGTCGCCACCAAAAGAGGAGCCGCTGCCGCCGTCGATTGTCACTGGAGAACACACCGTACCGTCGTGCCTCTGGTCGCCGGAATCACGGACCGGAGAGAAGGGGGCTGCCTCTCCTGTTGCTGCTGCCTCGTTCTTTTATTGTAAGCCATCTCTGTTTTGAATTCCATTGAATTCATTTCTGTTTTTGATTCCATTGAGTTTGAATTCTCCATTTTGCTGCAACCATGGTCACTGTTGTTGGAGTTTAATTGATTTGGTTTCTGTTTTGATTTGAATTTTGATTTGGTATAATGCTGCCTGTTTTGGTCACTGCTTCTCTGAGTTTAAATGATGGGTTTTCTCAGTGATAATATTCTAGGTGATTGAGTGATGCAACTTTTATGTAAATTAAGATTTATGACACTCCCTGTAAACATAGAGATGGATTATCACACTTCACCACCCTAAAGATACTGTAAACATGGAGATGGATTATAACTGGTGACTATTTCCTTATGAGGAGTAGCATTCTAGAGTTATGCATTGAGTTATAGAGTTCATGAGTACATGCAATCCATCTTTTTGATTTTGTAGCACTATGCTTTTGCTATATTTCAATGTCAGACTTAATTTGATACCCTGAACAAGCTGCTCTTGCATTGTATTTTTATTGTTGCTATACTGTGCATTATTTCTACTATTATTTTTGCTTTGTATATGACTAATATATGACCTGTTTTCACATTAAGATTGGTGTATTAGTACTTCTATTGATTAGGCACATCTTATTAAAAGATGGGAATCTTTTTCTGCTTTTTGCAATAGGTGTGGAACATGGAAAGGAGATAAACTCTGCAGTAGTTGCAGACAAGTGCGGTACTGCTCTGAGAAACACCAGTTAGCCGAATTGTTTAGATGTTTTATTTAGTCTTCTTTCCACAAATTTTATCCTAATAGTTATCTTTTGTTTTCCTCATCCCCTCTCTCTATTAGTAAACATTATTAGCATTAGGCTTAGTATTATATTTAATTTGCTAACTTTTTTGTTCATTGGAAAATCATTATGAAGGTGAGGGAGAACTTAGTATTATATTTAATTCTGCTTCACTGCTTCTACCTCGCTGCTTCTGCTTCACTGCCTTGGCTGATTGTGGGTTGTCATATGTGGTAAGTGGTCTTTTTCTGATTTTCTTTTGTTTAGTTAGGGCGTGTTTGGCTGTTGGCCATTTTTGTTGGAGTTAAGAAGAAGAAAGGAAAGCGGTGTGTGAGTTTCTACTTTTGTGTTTGTTTCAGTCCTTTGAATAGTGATTAGAGTTTGGATTATGAGATGAGACGTGATTAATTGATTATGGTGTTGCGATTAGGGAGCGGAATAAAGTATGGGAATGTGGGATTTGCTAATCTTTTGCTGTTGCTTTTGTTCACTAAATTATTATTTGGAAATGCTGTTGTGATTTTATTTTGATTTTAATATTGATTTAGTATGTCACTGGTTCTCTGTCAATGCTGCTTTGATTTTGTTTTAATTTTAATATTAATATGTTATAATACTGTTATGATTTTGATTTGGTTTTAATATTAATGTTATATTTAGTATAATGCTGTTTGATTTTGATTTGGAAATTGGTTCTCTGGAAATGCTATTTTGATTTTATTTTGATTTTAATATTGATTTGGTATAGTGCTATTCTGATTTTGGTCAGAATAGGATAAGAGTATTGGAAAACTGATTCATCTGTGTTTTCTTGACCTTTCTAACACTCCATTGCAGACACTACCAGATTCATATGTGATTTGATAAGCTTGCGTTACCTTGATATCAGAGGTAGCAGTGTGCAAGAGATGCCTTGGGAAATGCTATAACTAACTCTTAGTTCTTGATGAGTGTTGCAGAGAAATCAAACGGTATCTTTTTTCTTTTGGATTATTTACTGCGAGAAGGATATAGATACCACACTCAGGAATATATGAAAAGATGAGTACGTAATAAGTCTTGGCTTTAATAGTCATAAATTGACTTGGTATATACTTTTTATCTTCTTCAAAAACTAGTACTTTCATAGCTTCTTCTAGCATTTATATTATAAGTTTTAACGTATTTATTTATTTTTTTATATTCTCTATCATAGTCTTTACTATTTGAACTTTTTTTTTTAATCATATTGAATCACAATGAATCCAAAATTTAAATCTTCTACAATTGAGTTACACTACAGGTAAAGAACAATTGGATGAGAATGAAGGAGATAATATAGAAGAGAATTATATTAATCCAACTGAGGCTGAGGTCATAGACAATACTGTGAAAGGTAAATTTTTGGTCTCCTTAAAAACATTTTATGACATCATTTCTCTTTAAATTTACTGCTGTGAAAGATTTATTTATGATGACTTCTTTGTATAATAGGGATATATTTTAATAAATAATTTATTGGATCTATTAATTGGTGGGGGCAGCAGGGCGGGGGTTGAAAAAGAGTGTTCGGTGAGCATGATGATGAAAATGGTTATATGTGAGGACATGGCTTTTTGTTATTTTCATTAATAAGCACGATTAATTTACTTGAATTGATTAATTTGAGCTAGGCTTTCAATAAAATCAAGACTCAAGTTAAATAGCAAAACCCGAACAAGAAAATCAAGACTCAAGTGTTAAATAGTTAGTTTTCTTATAGCAGTTGTGAGAGTTGTGACTTTTACTTGGTGCACTAGGCTATAAATAACTCTCTCTCTCTATGTCATTGAGTTGTAATTGCTGTGATTTTTCTATAAATAACTCTCTCTACGCAGCTGGAATAAATCATTAGCAATAGTGAAATTATGGAATTTTAAACATCTGGCTAAATGGATGAAGCTGTTTTTTTTTCAATTAAATGTATATAAATCGATAAGAGGGATGGTATATAATGCTAAAAATATTAATGTTTTAGTCTCTTTGAATATATTATGGTAATTTTAATTATTCTCTTTGTATAGAGACAACCGTGAAGAAAACATGAGGACCTACACAATGGTTGAAGATTCATGCAAGATAGTTGGAAGATAGAGAAGAAATTACTCTAAATATTGAAGGAGAGAGAATTGGTCCTACTGATGAAGCTGTAAACAACTCGAGCAAATTGGGCATAGTGGCAAGGAATTCATATGTTTGTCCATTAATTTTCACAAACTGGAAGGGGATTAAAGATAAAGAAGCTATTTGGGAATATGTTCAAGTGAGAATATTAGTCTTGTTTCTTTTAGAAACTTAAGGAAATGTACACATTTTATTCTTATTAGCAAATAATATGTGATTGTGGATCTTACAACAATTTTTATAAGTCAAATTTGATGGAAATGTTCAATTATTTTTTTTTAGTGACTTTATTCAAGTAGTTTAGATTATTTATTGACATTAAATAATTAAAAAAAATTGAAATTAAAACCGTTGCCAAAAACGATACCAATGGTAACGCTTTAAAACCGTTGTCTTAGAAGACTATAAAATGGCAATGGTATTAAAACTGTTGCCAAAAAATGACACCAACGGTAACGCTTTAAAACCGTTGGCTTTGTGAATAATAAAACTACAATAGTTTAAAACCGTTGCCTATTCAGTTATGGTTTAAAACCGTTGGATCATGAAAGAGAACAGTTTAAAACCGTTGCTTATCAAGTAACGGTTCGAAACCGTTGTTTAAAATTTTCTTTCAAAACCATTGTCTATGCCAGTAACTTTGGCAACGGTTTTTTTGTTACCGTTGCCTTAGGTAAAAAACCGTTGCCTTTGATCATTGGCAACGGCCGCATATACCACAGGTCAAAAACCGTTGCCAAAGCGTTGCTTAAAGTTTTAGGAACGGTTTTTCAATCTACGACAACGGTTTTTGACCGTTGCGAAAACCCTTATTTGTTATAGTGTTTGATTTTAAATATTTAATAGAAAATAATTAAATAATATTATATTTATTAATAAATTAATTTAGGTTTATAAATTTATTTTTTAGTATTAGAGAAATATTTAAAAGAATATCACGTTACATATCATGAATTTATTTTTTTTAATTAGTAATGATATCAGTTGAAAGAATTTTCTCAACTATGAATATAATAAAGAGTCGACTTCTAATCATACGGGAGATGAATTTTAAATATTTTTTAGTGATATATAACGAAAAAGAGCATTTGATTGTATTGACAATGAAAATATTATTTAAGTTTTTCAAAATATGAAACCTAAAAAAAATAGAATTTGAAGTTATATGTTATTATTTTAGTATTTTAATTTATTAATTAGATAATTTTAAGATTAATTATGGTTTATAATAAAAAATCTTAATTATAAAAATTATTGTTATATTATGTATACCTTGCCTCCACGGACAAAATTTTTTAGATTCATCACTGGTTATGTGACACATTTTTGTTGTTAAATTAGTAATATAATATAGCTATATTTCAATTTTAATTTTAATTATAATTAGAGAATGTCATATTGCACATTTTGATTGTTAAATTTGTAATTAGTCATTTGATAATAATATATAAGGAAGATAGGGTAGGTGAAAGAATGAAAGAGATAAAAAAAAGAAAAGAAAAGAAGAGAGAATTATTTAATTATAAAGAAAAATATTTAATTTCAATTTTAAAGAGAAAATAAAGAGAAGTGTTAGGGGGAAATTGATCCTGAGTTTACTGCAGCTGTCATGGATTTCTTCCAGTCAGCTGAGCTACCAAGAGATTCTAATGTTACATGGGTGGCTCTGACTCTGAAGTTTGTGGGAGCAAGGGAGATTAAAGATCTTCGGCCGATTAGCATGGTAGGGTGTGTGTATAAGGTCATTTTGAAGGTGTTGGTGTGGAGAATGAGAAAGGTAATGCTAGACTTAGTAGGGGAGACTCAAAGTGTGTTTGTGCAGGGGAGGAAGATTCATGATGGGGCTTTGATTGCGTGTGAAACTGTGCAATGGTTGAAGCAAAGAAAGAAGAAATCGGCAATAATCAAACTGGACTTTCAAAAAGCTTACGATAGAGTCAAGTGGAAGTTTGTGGATATTGTACTTCAGAAAATGGGCTTTGGGCAAAGATGGCGAGGGTGGATCAAGGAATGTGTGTGCACGGCGTCTATGTCACTTTTGATAAATGGCTCACCTTCGAAATCTTTTAAGATGGAATGGGATTTACGACAAGGGGATCCTCTTTCTCTGTTTCTTTTTGTTCATGTTGTTGAGTTCCTTTATAGGATGGTAGGAGAGGCAGTAAGACATGGAAGGATCTCTCCTTTGTTGGTTGGAAAAGACAATATTGAGTTGTCTCACTTGCAATTTGCAGATGACACAATACTTTTTTGTCCCCCGGAGGAGGAGACTATTTGCAATTATAAGCGGCTTCTACGGTATTTTGAGATGATATCTGGCTTGAGTATTAACTTTGATAAATCTAGCTTGATTCCGATTAATTGCGAGCGAGAGTGGTCACAAAGGATGTGTAGCTTGTTGGGGTGTAAGGAAGAAACGTTGCCAGTCAAATATCTTAGTATTTCTTTGGGAGCGAATCTGAAATTGGTCAAGACATGAAAACCACTTATAGATAAAGTAGAAGAGAAACTCAATCTGTGGAAAGCCAAAACGATTAATAAAGCTGGTAAGCTGGTACTCATCAAATCTGTGCTTAATAGTCTGCCGGTTTACTACCTTAGCTTATATAAGATGCTCAGAGCAATAGTAGATAAGTTGATATCTTTGCAGAGGAGGTTCTTGTGGAGTAATGAGGACGGAATGGATGGGGTACCTTTGGTAAGGTGGGATATTGTGCAAGCTCTAAAACGCTTTGGGGGTTTGGGCGTGGGTGATGCAGTGCTCCAGAATACAGGATTGTTGTTCAAGTGGTGGTGGCGGTTTTCAAAGGAGGATTGCCCATTATGGAAGAAAATTTTGTACTCCTGCAATGACTTGAATCCAAATGTCCTTCTTTCTTGTCAGCCAGTCCCTAAAACAAAGGGTCCCTGGAGGGACATTTGTTAGTTGCAGATAAGAAAACAGCAAGGAAGAGATAAGATGGTCAGAGGGTTATCATTAGAGTTAGGAGATGCTAGAAGAATTCGTTTCTGGGAAGATAATTGGCTATCATGTGGTCTGTTGCAGGATGTATTTCCAAGGCTTTTCTCAGTTTCAAACCAAGTTTTAATTGGCTATCATGTGGTCTGTTTCTGGGAAGATAATTGGCTTTTATAGGGGACTGTGGGTTCTGGGATAGACTGAAGTGGATATGGAACTTTCATTGGAGAAGAGTACTATTCCAATAGGAGTTAGAATTAGTTAACCAACTTCATGGAGTTCTACAATCTGTCAGGTTAACAAGTGAGAGGGAGGACAGAATCGTATGGAAATTTGATAGATCAGGAGTTTATTCTACTAACTCATTTGTGCAGGCTTTGCAAGCTGAGACTCTCCCGGAGGACATTACGAGTTATAGTTTCACTAGATCTATATGGAGAGGACTAGTACCACAAAGAGTTGAGCTATTCACCTGGTTTGTGTTAGTTGGTAGGGTCAATACTAAGGAAAGATTGATTAGATTGGGCATTATTGATCATAGGGATATGATTTGTGTTTTATGTAAAAAAGAAACTGAGAATGATTTTCACTTATTCATTGGCTGTGAATTCACGTGGCAGGTGTAGTGTGCTTGGTTATATGCCTATAATAAACTTTGATCTATTCCAGGAACCATTAAGCAACACTTTGAGAGTAGGACAGGAGCTCTTGTAAGAAAAGACGAATGTAACAGGTGGCTAATTGGCTTTTTTGCTATCATTTGAAATACGTGGTTGAAAAGGAATGCCAGGATTTTCAGGAATCAAGAAACAGGCATTGCGGAAGTTATTACCAAGTCGATTAGGAGCTACAAAGAGTGGGTTGGCGTTGTTTCGTCTAGTTGTTGATGGCAATGCTGGAGATAACTACAGTTTCTTGTTTAGTGTTTGTATTGTAACTCTGGACTTTCTAAATGCTCCACCTTACTGTGTTGAGCTTTTTGTTTAAAAAAAAAGAGAGAATAATGACATGCGGCATATTTAATTTTAGTTATGAATTTAGTAATATATAATAGATATAAAAAAATTTTTAAATTTAAAATTTGAGTTGAATATAATTTGATTTAAAAAAATAATAATAAATTTTTTTAAATTATAAAATTTAAATATTGGATGGGATATAAACAGATTATGAAGATGTAACACACTAATATTCAAATCCTTATGCTCGAGTCATAAGTCAATGATATTACGGTGGTACGACTCTCAGGTGGATTTTTAGTATATAATTATAAGTATATTTGAAAGGAGTATTAATCGAGGAGACTGAAAAGAGTAAAAATAAAATGGTGAAGACGTATTACTCACGTTTCGACAACTAAAAGATAAAGCGTGAAGTCGAAAGTGATATAAGGATAAAGGCATAGAGGAGAATGAGAAAAGGACAATATATAGATATATAACATAAGTAAATAGCCACTAGTTGCGACCCACGAAGTTTAGGTCGGCTAGGGTACAGTATGAAAGTAGTTGACAACAGTATCTCCTAATCTCTCCCAAAAGAAACATAAGAGCCTCTATAGGCAAGTTCAAAAGAGTTCAATACATAATATAAGCTTTCCCAAATAAAGGTGGTGAGATTCTAATCAAATATAAAGTAGAGAATAAAAAGATCTTTGCCATCTCTCAGATGAACCACAGCTCACCTTTGAGCACCTGGACCTGTATCTGAAAAACAAGAGATATATACGGAATGAGAACCCCCGACCGATGGGTTCCTAGTACGGTAAAAGTGCCAAATAAATACAATGCATTGTAATAAAAACTCATTAAGCATCCTAAACTTCCTTTCACCAAACATTCACCCTATGTTCTCGCGAATCCATAAATAGGAAATTTTCATAAGGGAATGCTAAATCTAATTCATCTTCCTCATGCTTCCCAACTTTCTAACTCTCCAATGAATCAGAAACGTAAACAAAACTATCACCAGTTATTCTGTCTCAGCAATTCTATATCAATACATCATATCTTCACCTGGAGCAAGTGAATTCACTTTATTGCGTCTACCCAGGGAGCTCAAATTATCTCATTCAATAATCATCATCATTATTCAATCACATCATCAATTCATCTCATCAAGAACAGCCCTCAGTGTCCATCGACACCAGCATGAGGGACCTCTCAGTTGTACAAACACAAGCAATACAGACAAGTAATACACAATTAAAGTACAAGTAGAACAAGTTGCACATAATAAGGTAACATAGCATACATGATATAGCAATCCAAAACAAATAGGCCTACCCAAACAATTCAAACATATGCAAATGATGAATGCCTGCCCTATGGCTGATGATATCATCTGTCGATTATCAAGCCAACCCGACGTGTCCGGTAGCTAATCTAAGCACAGTTTCTCTGTTGCGCATTAATATCATTAGAGGGAGTACGTGCCCTGTCACCATTAGAGGGTATCTGCGCCCTGTCGCCATTAGAGGATATATGCGCCCTGTCGCCATTAGAGGGTATATGCGCCCTATCGCCATTACAACCAGAGAGAAAACACAAGCATACTCACATTCAACATTTTCTAACATTATTCATTTGCCACATTCGTTCATTAATCATATATGCATCTCCGGTATACTCGCCACATGTTAAAGCTTCCTCAATCAATCATCATTGTTATCAAATCTCAAACATTAACCTGGAGCAAGCGGGACAAACCACAACCCTTGCTACTATCCAGGTATCACAAATACACATTCGTTCATAATCACACTCCATTATTACCAATTCTCAAACAACGATCCAGAGCAAGTGGGACGAACCACGACCCTTGCGTCTACCCGGGAAGCCTCTATACTAACCAACCTGGAGCAAGTGAGGCGCAACCACAACCTTTGCATCTACCCAGTAGGTACGTTCTCATATGCCCGGGAAGAACCAAGGAGGGGATCCTAACCTCCCATCATCTCGCTAGGGGCGATTTTACAATACCAGGAGGAACAAGGAAGGGGATCCTCACCTTCCTTCATCTCTCTGGGGTCACACTTTCGAGAAAGAGAGCTCAAGATAAAACAATCATTCAACGCCATATTTTCATTTCCAGCTATAAATCAATATTTATCATAGCCATCCGGCTCATAACATAACCCATAACCAGCCAATAATCATTATTAAATACAGCCTTCTGGCCCACGGCATACATCGCACTTCCATCATCACCCTCAGCAACTCATACAATCATCATTAATCATAATTCATCATTAGTTCTCCCCTTACTTCGTCCACAAGTTACCACATCTCCTAGCCTCTTTCCATCGCTAGGCATACTATAAGTATTTAGGACATAAAGGGTGAGAATGGAGACTTAGAAGTCTGAAATTTGGCTTTAAAAACTCAAAATCAGCTTTGGGGTGAAAATAGGGTCACGCGTGCGTGTCGCCCACACGCACGCATGGAAAGCCCAAAAAGTGTAGTGACGCGTATGCGTCGCCCACGCATACGCGTGGATGGAAGAAAAGCCAGGTGACGCCCGCGCGTCATGCATACGCGTGGGTGCGTTTTCTGCCCCACACACAAACGCAGCACAATTCTCGCACAACTCTCGGGGATTTGGCTGGGCAATTGGAACAGCACATCGATGCGTACGCATCGGCCAGGCGCACGCGTGGGTAGTGAACATTTGAAAACGACGCGTGCGCGTCGGCCACGCCTACGCGTGGGAGTGCGTTCTGCCAAAAATTTTACTAAGTTAAAAAGCTGCAAAATTACATTTTCAAACCCCAAACTTCCAACACACATAACTTCTTCTACAAAATTCCTTTTTCAACCATTTCTGAACCGTTGGAAAGATCTTTGAATAAACTTCGTAAAAATCCATTTTTGAAGAATTCCGAACTCCGTTGACCGAGTTACGGACCGCCAAAGTTGGTCAAAAATCAGTTTTTACCCAAACATTGAAATCACCAATTTTTCCATTGTTCACAAGCCAAATTTATTTCCACTTATCCAAATGACCACAACCCAACCACATTCACATAATTACACTCAACCAAAACCAAACCTACCTCATCTACATAATTTCACCCAAAACTATCAAAATTCATCACGTCAATTCCACAAACCTTATCATTCAATAACCAAACCAATTATTTACACATTCAATATCTAAAATCCATCCAATCTCTTATATCATCACACAATACACACATCAACTTACCTTCCTTACCTCTTTCCGGCCTCTGGCCCAAGATTCACGGCCTCCAGCCCAAATTCACAATTTAAATGCATATTCCACAAACCAATATTCATTATCCAATTCATCAAATCCTCAACACACCAAACATACAAATTCACACAATCTTCAACCCAATCATCAATTTACATTACATATGAACTATGCATATTAGTACCAACCATTCAGACAATCCAAACTTAATCATAGGGGCATCTAGCCTAGGAATTCTCATCACACCACATGGTACTTAAATAAAACTTAAACTGTACCTCTTGTAGCCAAAATAATTGGGCTTCCACCAACTCTTAGCTCCAAGCCTCACCAAGGCTCCACAAGCAACACCAACCTTCCAATTGTGCACCAAAATCACCAAATACACAAACATAACCAATTTCACATATATATATCAACCTAGGGTTCATAAAAATGATAAATCACAAGGATTAGAGGGTTTCTTATCTTAACCCACGAATTTTTGTGATGAATATTACCAATGGCTCATACTAGAGCACTCCTAAACAACCAAAATCACAAGATTTTCTCAAAACCCAAACCAAATTCAAATTTAAAGAGAAAAATGAAAACTGAGCAAAGGACAGTGGATTACTCACCACAAAACTTAGAATTTTAGAGGATGAAAAGAGCGACGCGTGGTCGCAAACGGCTCGTCAATCGAAGCTCCGTAGCTCAAGTTATGGTGGTTTGAAGATTGAAATTAAAGTTCAAACCCTCCCCTCTCACCTCTCTTCTTATTTCAGTGCCCCACACCCCTTCTTTAGGGTAAATGAGCTGAAATATTCATAACTAATGTTTATATATGTCGGGTGGGCCCAGTTCACTTATGTTTGTCCGTTGGCCCAATTTTGGGCCAAAACCTTTAAGATTAGGTTTTAAATCGCATTTTAAATATTTCCACCTTCCCTAATTATAAATCCTCATTTCTTAGCCTTATTTATTTATAATTAATTTTCTCAACTATAGTACCAGACAGATCTCAGCCGGTACTGCCGGTCAAAATTCCAGTGCGCATTTTTACGCAGAAAACTATGTTTTCTGACTCAAAAAAATCTACTGAGTCCAAATATCATATTTAAATTATCAAATTCCGATAGCTAACACTACAAAATAAGAGTTTAAAATGGCATTTGTATTACGGAGATTCTGCCATAATATTTAGATATTGCGTCATTTTTTGTTGTTGCCATAATTGATTTGTATTTTGTGGCGGTTTTTGGTAATTCTGGCGGGCTTGAACCGCCATTGTCATTAACTATATTTAAAATGCAAAAATTGACCAAACACTCATTTCAAAAACGCTACCCTGTATCACCGTGTTCGAGCAAAAAGTTGAAACACTGAGCGATCTCCTCCTGCGTTCTCCTTCAACGGCGATCTTCTCCGGAGATATCTCTTCCAGCGAAGATCTCCTCCAACAGCGATCTCCTCCGGCAATGTCTGCTCCAGCGACGATCTCCTCCTACGACGCCTGCTCCAACGACGATCTCCCTTCTTCCGACGTCTCCTCCAGCGACGATCTCCCTCCTCCGACTTCTCCTCCAATGACGATCTCCTCCGGCTTCCTCCTTGTCGTCCTGTGTCCTCTCTGCCAAATCTTCAGTGTCTCCTTTTTGTTCTGGATCAGCAGGTCAGCTCGCTACTTTTTCACATTCTAGGGTTCAAAAGTACGAATTATTTCTCTCCTTTGCTAGATTTTTTACCAATTCGATTGAAACATGAGAGTGCGTGAATATGTGGATATAAATTCCTTGTGATTTTCGTTGTTATTCATTTGGTACTGATTTTTAAGCTTTTTTGAATTTGTTATTATTGGAGAAAAGTAAAACAGTGTATTTTGATTTTCTTATTTTTTTCAATGTGTTGTGAGGTTTTGGTAGTGTGTTTGTGTTTTAGGTTGTAAATACTAAGTGGAGTATGTGAGAATGGTGCAGGAAAGTGGAAAAGCTTTAGTGTCACTTATAAACCAGGTATTGGATCTGGCAAAGATTGAAGCTGGTAAGCTGGAGCTTGAACCTTCGCTGTTTGTCATGCATGCTGTTTTGGATGATAAAATATACATTAAAATATACAACAATATTGTTATTACCTGCTTTGACATCCTTTTTTGGTTGTCTTCTCATCCTTGTAGAAGAAATGGACTGGGACAATAATGGACAAGTCACTATCAGGGAGTTCCTCTTTGGTTTCATCAAATGGGTTGGAATTGATGCAGATGAATAGATGCATGATGCATTGTGTAAGAACAGATATACTTCTAAGAGGATTGCTTTAATTTCTATCATGCTGAATGTTTGAGTGTAAGGTTTTTCATTTTCTTAAAAGTGTGTTGGATAGATACAGAACTTGATTGTGGCAATGAATCAAGAAAAAAAAAAGAAAAAGAAAAAGGATGTGTATAGATAGATATATGTAGTTTGAGTCCTACTTCATCACAAAGTAACACTGATACATCAAACATTCTGTTATATACAACCTTCATAGACAATAAACTTACAGGATAGATAAAACATGGAGAGACAAAAAAGAAAATGTATGTTTTACAAAAATTAGTTTCTATTTTGGTTACTCCATTGTGTTCTGTAATTTCTTACTGTATTCCTTGAGCTTGGATTCTCCTAATGAGTGACAAAGAAATTGCATTTCTTTCTCTCTATTCTTCCATGCTCTCTTTGTTTGGTTCGACGAGTAAGTTGTCCTTGCCATCAAGGATGCTTACAATTTGCCTCATGCTTGGCCTTAATTGTGGGTCACAGCGGGTGCATGCGATTCCCAGTCTTATCAATCTCAGTAGTTCTTTCTCATTGTACTCTCCATTGAGTCTTTTGTCTGCTAATTCCTTCCAATTGGCATAATAATACCATTTTGAAGCAGTTTGATGTCAATTAGATCGCCAAACCACATGGCGCAGCCACTGCCTCCTCCTCTTATGTCTGAATTGGCATAAGCCATACAAGAGCAGTTCTTCAAACACAGATTTCTGCATTCATCTAAATTAATATTCTCATGCAGCTTAGTATGCTGAGTATTTGGCACTTTCAAGCCTGTATATTTGACAAACACATCAGTTCTTGTGACATTGTAGCTTAATGGATCGTCGCGAATGCATCCTTGTGAGGAGTTGTTTGAGTTCCATTCTTCTGGTGACTTTGGACTGAACCCCTTAAAGCATTGGCAGACATGCTTTGAATCTGCTACACTGCAATAAGCATAGGCTCCACAAAGGTCATATTTATCACACACATCACCTTGCGTTGATCCAGAAACTTTCCAATTCTGAAGATTGTCATCCCATAAATAACTTGTAAGAGATTGACTTATTTGGCTTATTACACCTCCTCCAATGATAGAATCAACCTTGGTGTTATAACTATAGGATATCTCATCCTTGTTTGGGACAAAACTGTCTTAAAAAACATATGTAAAGGACGGATCTGGGAGTCCACTGAAGTAAAGGCCATTCCAAGGTCCAGAGCGATATACTTTTTGTGTTCCATTCATCATGTAATAGACCGGATAATCCCTTACAACTAAACCAAGAGAAAAGTCTCCAGGGGATAGATCATTTGGACTCTTCCAACAAGTTATGCTCCAGTCCAAACCTTTTCGGAGGTCCCTTCCCAACTTCATAGTTGGCAAGAATGTATCTATAGGATAATCAAAGCTTTGCCACAAATAGGCCTTTGGATTTGATTCCCCTTCATTTCTTAACACAAGATTGCCACTGTCCAAGAGCTTCAATACCGGATTTTTTAATTAGGAAGGATTCTTGGCCTCAAAGCTCGATTTGGGGTCTATGAAATCATCACTGCCTTTTATAAGGGTAATTCCTATATTTTTCTGCAAATCAATTATGTGGTAAATAGCATTTTATGATTCAGCTTTTTAGGAAATACTCACATAAGAAACTAGTATTGCTTTGTTCCAAATGACTGTATGTCCCTCTTCATAAAACTGTACAATTTTAGTCCATGGATTTTCAAGGGTTGTCTTTGAAGTTCTAAAACTAGCAGCACAAAATAAAAAGCTATTTAGAGTCTTCTGCACAAGTATTTTACCCTCTTACTCTCTTTCTTTTTATTTATATATTGATATATAGATTTAATTCTAACTCACAAGCCAAGGTATTCATAATTGAGCTATTAAATTTGAAATCTTTACCCGGAGCCAGTAGAAAAAGGTCTTTGTGTTCAAATATCTTGTTGATGCCTGATTGTTTGGTTTTTGATAGTCACTCCAGTATCATTCATTGAACATATAAACATTGCCACTTAGTAGGATAAAGCTTGCAACGATCTTGGTGAGTTTTATTTGTTGATTATGTTGCTTCTTACTGAGAATTGAGCATTGATGAGAGTTGACCATAACCAATGGATTCTATGACAGATGATGAAATTTGAGTTATTTGTTGTCATCTAGATTGTTGCTCTCTTGTGAAGAAATTTTAGAGACTGTTTATATTCTTATATCTTCATATCTATCATCCTAAGGACACACTTGAATGAAATCCTAGTTAATAAAGGTTGATTTTAAATATAAGGCTGTGTACATTCTCCCTAGAGCCCACCAACCAGGATCCTTGTGCGCTGTTGTGCCCTTTCTTTATGGATTTTATTTGCTCGTAATATTTTATTTATTACTTATTTGATTTTTATTTATATTTGCATAAAATTGTTGCAGGATCTTGCCCAAGAATACATGATCCAAAGTTGAAAGAAAGGTGAACAAGTAGATCTATTCTATTCGTATAAGGTTTTGTGTTTTGTTAAGGAACGGTGTCAAATTTCTAATAGTGCACTGCATATTATGAATCCTCTTGCTGTAATTATTTCCTAAATGAATATGTAAGAAAACCATTGTGTCTCTGATGTTAAACATTGTTGACTTGATTCTCATCAGCTTTGAGAATTTCCCAAGACATGATGCATTCGTACCCAAATTTGAAGCTAACCTTGCTCAGTTCTGTGAGAAATTGGTAAGCTACCTACATGTTTCCTGACAGTCAATTAAGTTTATTCTCTTCTATATGTTAATGAATAATTTCAATTTTTATAATTACAGGTAATGGACTTGGATAGAAGAGTAAGACGTGGGCAAGAACGTCTTGCTCAAGAGGTGGAGCCAGCACCAGCGCTTCCATTATAATTAAAATACATTAAAATATTTTGTATGTTTATATATTAATATCATAATTCAGGCTGCCTAAGAGAAGGCTGTTGAAGAAGAGTGAAGGAAACAAAGGGAGAAGGATCATGAGAGAAGACTATACAATCTCCCTTCCATCAATATTATTTATGGAGAAAAAAAGGGTTGAGGTAGGTATTTTACTGTTGTAATTTTTTCCTCTTGCATGATTGAACTCTGAAAGTGTAGTCCAGTCTTTCCTAAATATATCTGTCATGGTTGAGAGAGGTATATTGGGTTTGAAATTGCAGCAAAATCATTTGAGAGCCCTCTATTTCCCTTAGCTGCAGAGAGAACAAGAAGAAAAAACCCTCTTGATGGCTTCTATCATTCTCTACAGAACAAGAATCTCTTACTTCATTAAGGTTTCTTTAACTGCAAACTCAACTTTTTATTATCGTGCTGTTAATATTAATGTGAAGCATGAAAAAAAACATTTACTTGAGAAAGCAAATAGGCTCCTATAAGTTCCATATAAGTCTCCTATTATGTTTGTGTGTGTGTGTCTGTGTGTGTGTTTTCAAATTTAGTCTTTTTTTCCCCTTTGGATGCAGGATGCAATTCCATTGAGCTAGCAATTGGAACACTACAAAGAATATCAGAATATATTGGTGGAAGTAGCAGGACAATCAAATGCTTTATCAATCATATTTGGTGCTACACATCTTGTTAGTGCTGGCAACAGTGACTTCATTCAGAATTATTACATAAACCTTCTGCTAAACAAGGTTTACACTGCTGATCAGTTCTCTGAAATTCTCATGCAACACTATTTTCATTAGATTATTGATATTCATCTTTATGCCCTAAATATTATATAAAAACAAAAAAAATGAATATATAATAGAGTCCCGTTATTATTATGTCCTTAATTATTACATGATATTTTTGAAATGAAGAATGTCATATAAATTGTTTAATCAAATAACCACCCTTATTCTCTTGTTTAATTTGTGCGTTATACTCTTTTAAAATTAGAGGGAAATCATTATCACTATCAACTTTATAGTATTTTAAGCACTCAAAAAGGATGCTTCCTATTTAACATTATAAGATTCTTGTGATCATTAATTTCCTTCCCTTCTCGTCTCTTAATACCCATACAAGACTAAAGGAAAAATTGGTCCATTATGGGAAGCATAAATATGCCATATTTGTTCGTTGTTACTTTCATTAGTACGGGAAATGGTTTGAAAATTTGATAAGAGATAGGCCACCAATTAGAATCTATATATATGTACATAAGTACATTCATAGCTTTTATCATATCATATATAGGCCACCAATTAGATGAATATCAATCTCTTTTCTGATGTTTGATGCAGCGGCCGCTATAAGGATTTTATTTCAATCTATGAACTCACCTTCACAGCTAGGTTGGCAAGCGAGTGGTGATGATCCGCGTGGACAATATTGGAAAGGCATAACATGCTCAAACAACCGAGTTACAGAGATGTAGTCTCACACTCTTCTTCACTTTATACCACTTTTTATCATGATTGCATTTTGATGCTGATTTCTAAAATTATTGTTTTATTTACCAGTAAGTTATCCAATCTTAAACTAACGGGAACATTGCCTTATGGATTACAACCCTTGACATCTTTGACCAACCCGTAAGATTCACTATTCTTTCATACAATATCCAGTTTTGTGTGGAAATGTAACTCGCAATGTGACTCTTCTTTTTATTGTAGAGACTTGAGTAGCAACAATCTTGGAGGTGGCATACCATACCAGCTTCCTCCAAATATGCAGTGCTTGTATGTTTCTATATATATATATATATATATATGTTTGTTACCCTTAAGTTTATTTCACCCATAATATTATGATTATAAGTTCTAACATAATTAATTCTTTGTATGCAGAAATCTGGCTTATAATAACTTCACTGGGGCAATCCCTTACTCTATTTCTGATATGACCTCTCTTACAGACCTGTGTGTAATTATCTTCTTGAGCATTTATCATAATAATACCTTATCAACCAGCTCCATGAGCTATTGGAGTAACTTTTTTTATTGTTTTTGAGAACATAGGAATCTTGCTGATTAGTGTTTATTGCAATGCTTGTATTTTGGTAAGTTTAGTAAGACAAGGTTTTGTATAGGAGTTATTATTTTTGATTTTCAATAATAAGAAATTATATATTATATTAATATTTTGTTTATGACTTATATAATATTTCATTTATGGATTATGATTTTTTGCTATTGTAAAATTTTAATCACAATTATTTATTTAACCCGGTAAAAATGGCAATAAAAATTATTTTTTAAACGATAAAAAATGTCACTGTCAGGGTAAAACGGCGGTTCAAAAATACCATTTTAACCAATCAAAACGCTACTGTCAGGGTAAAATGGCGGTTCAAAAATGCTATTTTAACCAACCAAAACGGCACTCTGTCAGGATAATAATGGCGGTTCAAACCGCCGTTTTAACCTATCCAAAAACCGCCATTTTAACCCTGGAAATAACGACGGTTTGAACCGCCATTTTAACCAACCAAAATGCCACTCTGTCAAGGTAATGGGGGTTCAAACCGCCGTTTTAACCTATCCAAAAACCGCCATTTTAACCCTGGAAATAATGACGGTTTGAACCGCCGTTTTAACCTATTCAAATACCGCTGTTTTAACTCAGGAAATTGTGGCGGTTTTCAGAAAACCGCCGTAATAATCAGAATAGCGACCAGAATTAAGTTGCTTTACGAAACCGCCCAATAATGGCGGTTCAAACCGCCGTAAATACCAAAAAAATTGCCGTTTTTACCAAAATTTTTTGTAGTGTAAATTTTCTAACCATATTCGCTCTTATTTAATTTATTATTTAATTAATTACGGTTTGACCGGATTTTACAAAGGATAATTGTCAAGTCAAAATATATTCTATTAGTATGGATAATTGTAGCTCAAATTCTATTGTTTGGTTATTGGTATTTATATTAGTTAACAAATAACAAGTGTTAGGCTAGTTTTTGGTTTTGACTCTGTACTATAAATGTGTACTTGGCAGAGTGTATAGATATAATTTTTATTTTCTTAATCAACTAATAGTCAAAATATACTTCATTGTTCATATTCATAATTTGGTACAATTTTTACATGACATCAAGAGCTCTGATTTAAAGATCCATGACAGCAACTTTAATCCTTGATTCTTTTATAATCCAATTGGTGATCATTTGAGTGAGAAGTGAGAACGACAATCACACTTAGAAACAACGAGCTCTACTTGCATCCATTCTTAGGAAGGATTTTAAGGACCATTTTTATTTAGGGGTGGCAAAATTTTTCGAGACGCAAAAATTCTGTTGGGTATATTTTAAATAGAGATTTAATGATAGAGCATTTTTTCTGTGAGAGCAGAAATAAAAAAAGAAATTATCTCGAAACAACTATGGAGATCCAAATAGAAATTTCGATTCTGTCTCCATAATTTTGAATAATACGAATTTATTTACTTGTCTTAAATATTTTAGATATTATTATAAGTATTTTAGTAATAATCTCATGTATTATATATATTTTTTGTGTTAAGACTTATTTTATTTTTTTATATTATATTATGTAATTTTATTTTATTTTTTTAGATTTAGATGTTGAATTTTAATTAATTTATAATTTTAAATTTTGAAAAAAGTATATTTGTATATTGATATGTATATATATTTAATTTTTTTTAATTTTTAAGAAGTTTTTTATTAGAAATTTTTATAAGAATTTGAAGAGATAAAAAATAAAATTTTTTTATAAAAATTTTTATTATTTTTTTATATTCTGTACATAAATATATTATTTTATTATATTCGATTAATTTCAGTTGAATTTCAATTAAATTTTTAAACCTTTGAATTTTTAGTTTTACTAATTCAATTACTGGTTTGATTTTTAAAACCTTATTTATCATACATTTATTCTCTTTTCGTTGTTCTCTTTTCTTACTATAGCTTCATTGTTCACATTCATAGCTTGGTACAATCACTAACTAAATCTAAATCACAATAGTTTGAATAATATTATATTTAAAAATAAATTAAAATCAATACAAATCAAATCACAATCATTTTAATAAAATTGGATTAAATTAAAAAATAAAAAAAAAATCGATACGATTCAAATGATATCAAATTCACCTACTAAAATTGATCAAAATTGTACTGCAACAATAATCTAATCTCGCTGTTAGTGCAAACGACGAAATAAGTATATGCAAATTTTATTTATACGTTAGATAAGAGGATTTGAATCTTCTAAATTTTGAATTTTACTTTAGAGAGTAAAATTTGATTTCTCACCATTTATTTCATAGGTGGAATCAAGAAAAAATATGAGAGAGAAATCATTCAAGAGTGAGAGATCAAACTTTACTCTTTAAAGTGAAATTCAAAATTTAAAGGATCCAAATATGTATAATCATAATCTTTTCATATATCTTATTTATAGTGACAATAGAAAATAATATAGTACAAACATGTAAATAATTTTTAAAAATATATAAAATGTTAATATAGATTTTAATTTAAAAGAAAAAGATAAATAAATTTTTAATTAATTAAAATTACAAAAACATCCGTAACTTTTTAAAATATGAGACATCTAAATCTATCTGTCCAAAATATCTAAGGACAATTTGATCCTTCGGAGAGACTTAATAGATCTCTTGTGTTTTAGAAAGTAATGGATGTTTTTTGTATTTTTAATTAGTCGATAACTTATTTATTTTTAAGATAAAAAGTTAGGAATTTATTTGTCGTTTATTCTTAATTTATTTATTTAAAAAAAATCATATTATTTTATCATCTGACGATACCTAAGGCTTTTATTCTCTAATAAACATATAATAGTTCGTATATGTAAAAAATAAATAAATTAAAAAAAATTAGAGCTACCTCTCTTACTCTTCTTGTCTTTATAAAGTTCTCTTTTTGCTTTTATATATATATATATATATATATATATTTGAATTTTTTAAATTTTAAATTTTATTTTAAAAAATAAAATATAATTTTTTTATTTATTTTAAAAGTAAAATAAAAAAATAAAAAAATCATTTAAAAATAAAAATTATATTTTATTTTTTAAAATAAATATTCAAATTTTAGAATATTCAAATTCATATGTGTTTACTTAGACACTGGAACGGCGTATTGTAGGAGCTCGGTGACTATCATAAATAATTAATGAGTTTATGTAATAATTAGAAGGGAGAGAGAGAGAGATTTAATAGCTTTATTGTGATTGTGATCGTCGAAATTATTTAATTGATAATTATTTAACGGTATTTAATCTTTCAATTAATGACCTGAACTTGTGGCTTATATCTATATTCACAATTAGAAAATGGATAAATCCAGACCTATGATGCACGGATACTGACACGGACACGGGATACGATACGACATAGAACACGTTAACACGTAAATTTTAAAATCTTACATGACACGGGGACACACATATATAAAATATAAAATATTTTTTAGATGAATTGTAATGATATTTTGATATTTTATTGATATTAAAATATAAATTAAAATTTTTAATTATTTTTAATGTCTTATTTTAATTATATAAAGTATTTAAAATATTTTTTGTTTTAATAAATAATAATATATACTATATCTATGATGGTTTTTAGTGGCTAAGAGAAGGGGGTTGAATCTTAGCCCCTTTTTCACTTGACAGCACTTGCTGGTCTTTGAAACAACTTCTGGAGACTTTTTGTCTTTTTGTCTCGTATCCAGCCACGAGACTTTTTCTTTTGTCTCGTACTCAGCCACGACACTTTTCTTTTTGTCTCGTCGATCAGCACGAGATATTTTTCAGTTTTATCTCCTGTGCAGCAGAAATAGAAATGGAGTAGAAGAGAGAAAATTACACCCAGATAGATCCTGGTTCAGCTGCTAAGTGCAATGCAGCCTACATCCAGTCTCCATCAAACAATGATGGAATTTCACTATAATCATCTTTGATTACAAACACCAATTCTCCCTAGGAACTACCTTTCCTATCCGGGACAAGTCCAGAATCTAAACCCAATCCTGAACTTGACTTGGTTACTGCCAAGCTTTCACTGCAAAGTGCTGACCCAACTTGCAAGGGGATTCTTATAGAATCATGAAACACAACACAGATGTACAAAGGACCTCTAAGGACATCTATGGCTTTTTCTTTTAATTTTGCACTCTCTGCATTTTTCTGCTCTATGGCTTTTTTCATACAAACCTTACTGTTTGCCTTTTTCCATGAGACTCAAGACAGACAAAATTAACCAGAAAAATTACAAAATAAAAACATTGAAGGAGAAAAAATTCTATTAGCTTAGGTAGCTCTGAGAATCCTGTGCCTTGCACTCTCACTCCTTAAATCAGACCCTGACTGTTCACCCTTACTTATAGGGAGAAGCCTCCAAGGTTGAAATCAAACAAACCATGCCAATCTTCTTCTTCTTCAACTAGAACCGGTTCGGCCAGAGAGAGAGAAGAGATAACACATGCAAAATCCAACATGCAATTACCTTTAGTCTTTCCTTGGTCACCAATCTTCATCAATTCGAGCCCTCCATCCTTGCCTTGCTCTCCAAGATGAACTCCTGGCCCTTGATGCTTCATGATGATGATAGCTTCATCTGCTCCAATCTCTGCCTCTTCCATCACGTAGCCACTGTAGCTACCTCCTGTGGTGGTTGAGCAGAATCAGAGACAAGCCATCCCTTCAAGGATCTTCTTCTCTGACTGAGATCTTCTTCAACCATTTTTAGTATGGAGAGGCCAAGATCTCTTCACAAAATCTTACCACAAGTGAATGAGAATCTTAGCCACAGCATACTTTTAGTTTTCTTTTTCTTGCCATCATTGTGATGGTCTTGTAGCGTGCCTCACCTTCTCTTTGGTGGCTAGCTTTAGCTTCCATAGTTTACTGTGTAATGATCGAAAGAGAAGAAAGAAAATTGAAAGAGAAGAAAAGAAAAGCACTTAAGTGATCTTGACAAATTAATTAAAAAATGATTTGCTTTTAGTAAAGCTAGGAAAGAGAGTGAAATGAATTAATTTGTTTCGAAACCCAAGCCTAGAAGCGTGTAGTGCACTTAAGGCTATCACATCATTTCTTCACTTTCTCTTTCCATTTTCCAATGTCTGCATTAAGTGAAATAGAACAAAATTTGAAATCCATCCAAAGATAAGTTTGATTTCCGTGGAAGCATGCATGGATCTCCTTCTCTCTTTTTATCAATATTGGACCAAGTTAATGGATCTTTCCATTAAAGTTGATTTGGGCTAATTAGAATCAATTCTGGCCCAATAACAAGAATAATAATTCAGCCATACTTCATTGACCATTTTTGAACCAATGCTAGATAAAAATTCACACTTAGGCTTGCAACATTTTTTTTCTTTTATTTTCGGCCCAAACATAACCTGCATAGCAAAAATTAATTAATCAATATATATGAATTAATATTTTTGCAATTATTCAAATTAATAATGTTTAGTCATCACAAATATTAGCTTAGAGTTTTCCAAACTCATCAATCTCCTCCTTGATGACAAACATTATTGAAAAATTGAAGTGGAAAGAAATCAAAAATTAAAATATAGAATACTCCCTTTGAATATTTGAATTTCTCCCCCTTTCTAATTGCCACATGGCTCCCCCTTAATGTATGCTATTTTACCAAGGGAAGCTTTATACCTGTAACAATTTTTTATCAAGCCTAAGGCAACAATGTTATTCAACATATTCATTATGTAATGTTGAATGGCTTGATTTATGAGCAGAATTGAATGATAATCAAAACTCATTTGTTATCAATAATTTGATTTTCTGCTCAATCTCATACAAAACAATTAGGTACAAACAAGGTTGATGTTGCCTGAAGTATTTTCCAATCAAATCTGAGCAATTTAATCATATCAAGGAAAATATTTCAAATTAAGCATGATCATCTCAAACTATCAAACTTTATTTTTACATCACAGCTTAAAGGAATTGCCAAAAATAAGTCCAAAACAGCAATCATTTTATCAAGGTAAGTTAAATACATTACAAACACAGTAAACAAACGTTTTACCAAGATAACCAATTAAATTACAAACATCAAAACATCAAGCATCAATCATCAAGCATCAGGCATCAGTAATCAAGATAGGACAGATGCATTATCAACATCAATCACAACAAGATATTGAAACTTGAAACAAGGGAGATCATGAATCCTCAAAAGGATTTCATCCCTGTTTTGTTAATTTCAATTTTTCCTGCACCATTTCTCCCCATCTTGGCATCAAGGGGCACCTGCAAAAATGACATAGAACACAAAATATGCAAAATATACTCAAAATGTTAAAAGTGTACCACCAAGTCATAGGTCCAACAGTATCCAAACAGACAAAATAGAGTATCAAATTGAGCCTAATCATGCCAATATCAAATACTAAAAAAAATTAATCATCAGAGAAGTGAAGCTCAGATTCCTCAGCCCCTTCTTCACTAGCAGCTCCCAACTCCTCCTTAAGGCTCTCCAGCATCAGACTTACCCTATCCTTGCACCTCATCCAAGCCTTTTTATTTTCATAGGCTAGCTTGCGTGCCGCCTTATGGGATTGTACCATGAGCTCCGACATGTTTGAAAATTCAGTGAGAATTTCTTTGATAGATTCGGTTGCCTTGGAGGACTCAGGCCGACTTTCATAGTTACTATCCGAAGCCACAGATTTCTTCCCCTTGGTTCTCTTAACAGCTCCTCCTGCTTTGATCATAGACACATTGTTTTCTACAGCCTCATTTAGGAGATCAATTTTAAAATATTAAAAAATACTTGTTAAAAACATGCCATAAGGCAAATTCGCCTTTTTGGTGCTTTTAACTGATTCTCACATGTGTCTGATCATAAGGTAACCAAATGATATAGGAGTAGATGTAACAAGAGCAAAAAGTATGAGAGAGTCAGAAAATGTTACTCTGTTATGGGATCCGCTTTGAGGGGTCAGAATGTGGGTGACGATCCTGTGGAGCAGAGAGTTTGTAGGACCGAGGGCTTTATGGGTTGGAGTGGTGCCATCCAAGCCAGATAGGTTTCCACAGATATGTTGGAGGACAATCTTATAGGTGACTCCGACCTGGGAGTCCTATTTCTCGGCCATATATGCTCTCGGCCCCTCCTCTTTGTAGCCTAGAGCCGTCCCAATAGTTCCAATGTCAAGAGTTATGTGAACCCTCATCACATAAGAGTGGATGGTGCCATCAATCAGTCGCATGTTGGCATAGAACTCACGTACCAAACCGGGATAAACCGGTTTCTGGATGTGGAGCAGTGGTGTCCATTGGAATTCAGTCTAGAAATCAACACTCTTGGGGCCTTGTCACTTGCTTAACCTGCTTGAAGGCTTTCTGCGCCTAGTTTGGGATCCCGGAGGCCATTGGAATTGCAAACATTGGTGGGGATTCAAGGATCAGTACAAGCACAAGCCACCATGACAAGGAGCTCACCAAATGTCCAACTTAAGGACTTTAACTAAAAGTGCTAGGTGGGAGACAACCCACCATGGTATAATCATTCCTTTTATTCCTAGTTTATTTTATTTTGATTTTATTAGTGTCATTCATAATGTTTGCATTAGCATCTGCATAATGTATTCTGCATTTTGCATATATTTCAAAAAAAAAAAAAAAACGCACGCGACGCGTAGGCGTTGCTGACGCGTCCGCGTCATAGTTGCATTCTGAAGAAAAGAAAATTGAACAGAAAGTCACGCGAAAGCGTGGCTGCAGGCGTGCCTTAGGCACAAATATGACCACGCAACCGCATCGTTTGCGAAATAGCCTCCCCACGCGTCCGCGTCACCCACACGAACGCGTGGCCCTGTGAAATCGACGTAAATGGGTGTATGGCAGTAAGTTATGATGGAGTGGGGCTGGAACCATGCTAGAAGCACAAGCCCTACCACGCGAACGCGTGCCCCACGCGTCCGCGTCATTTTTAAAATAAAAGCCATTCACGCGATCGCGTCAACCACGCGATCGCGTCACCCCAAATTTTTTGCAAAATGGGTTTGAAACAGAGAGTTGCGCGAACGCATGGCTGCCCTCGCGCCATTCGCTTAAATCAAGTCACGTGACCATGTGACCCACACGTCCACGTTACTTGACAAGAATCACACACCACGCGACCACGTGACCCATGCGTCCGCGTCATATGCGACGCACAACTTATCCAGATCAGCCAAGTTATCTTATCTTTTCTTCCCCAAATCCTAATTTCTTTCTTCTTCTTTCTTCTTTCTTTCTTTTCTTCTCCCCATCTACTCTTCTATCCCTTTAATTTAATATATTTATTTGTTCTTTTTTCTTCTTAATTTCATCTTAATTTAATTCCTTTTGGTTTCTTTTTCAATTCTTTTTTATGCATTTTTATGTTGGTGTTGGAGTTTTATTTGGATAGTACCTTATTTTATTTGAGCATGTGGCTATTCTGAGGAGGGATTTGACAATTGAAATTTACTTATGGCTCTCATATATATTTGGATTACATTATTTTCATCCCTATTTTAACTTGCACACCCAATGTTTGTGAAAAAGCTTTTATGGAATTTTGAATCTTATTTTGTTTTACTCCTTCACTTGCATACCTCTTTTTCACAACACTTGTGTTCCACATGTATTTGGGATTATCATTCACAATTGTCATCATTACACATGCTCTTTAATTTGGCACATTTATTACTTGATGCTTGAGCTATGCTTCTCATGCCTATTATTTGCATGTTTTTACCCTCTTGCATCTAATTATTTTGAATTGCCCTTTGTGATCTTTATTGTTGTCTTCCCTACATGTTATAGCTACCATGTATTTAGGCTATCATCTTTCCTTTGGCATTCCTTATCACTTGGAATTTCCTCCCTTCCGGTCTTAGTTTTCTATATTTCACACTCTTCCTTTTCTTCTTCCTTAGGCATGGGTACCAAGAAAGGAAAAGAGAAGGCCACTGACAAGACACCGGCACGGAGAGGAACTAAGAGACCTCCAGCTAAGGCGCCTCCAGCTACAAGTGTTAGTTGAAACAACCCGTCCACTTGTACATCTCAGCATGTACCGAGGACGGTACAACCTTTAAGTGTGCGGAGGTCAATACCGATATCCATGGGTTAGTTATTTTCTTCCCAACACCAATGTTTTATTTTCTTTGTTAAATTCATTGTTGCATTTGCATATTTAATTGCATGTTTGTTTGATTTTATGCATTTAGTTACTATTTGGTTGAAGTAATATTTTCTTTTTCAAGAAATTTTTATAGTATTCCACTAATTTAAATTGAAAAATTTGTTCTGTTAAAACTTATTTGAAGTTGTATTTGGAACATAGTTTAAAAAGCTAAGAACACACAACCTGTGAGATTTTGAGCTTATTTATATGGTTACATTATTTAACCATAAATTTTTATTTTTGTGTGTTTTCTTCTCTATGATTGTAATCTTTGCTTTGTTCCATTCTATATGTCCACTATTTAGTGTATTTACATGCTTGCATATGATTGAGGCCATTATTTGTTATTAGCTCACTTATCCCAAATAAGCCTACCTTTTACATCACCCTTGTTAGCCACCTTGAGCCTTTTTATCCCCATTTATTCTGTTCTATAACCACATCACTAGCCTTAAGCAAAAAAACAATTAAATATCCCAATTGAATCTTTGGTTAGCTTAAGATAGGGATTGTGTAACAATTAAGTGTGAGAAAACTATGGGAACATGGATTAATAAGGGAATGTGTTATGTTTCTACTTTGATAAAATATTGGGAATTTGGGTACCTACTCATGTGAGACCAGAAAAATTAAAAATCCATGTGTATTGATAAGCTATGTTTATTTTCATGTTCAAAAAAAAAAAAGAAAAAAAAATCCAAAAAAAAAAAATTCAATAAATAAGTAAATAAATAAGGAGACAAAATTACCTCAATTCTAAGTTAAGTTAAAGAAAAGATCAATGCATATGTGATAAAAATTAAAAGAAAGGTTGATGCATGAGTATGAGATGAAAAAAATGGAAATTTTGGGTAGCTAGGCATGATTTTAGAGTTATATAGAGTATGTGTGTATGTTAGGTGAAAGCTTAGGCTAATTAAAGATTCAATTTATAGCTCATTTGGCCATACATATATCCTCACCCTTACCTTAGCCCCATTACAACCTTGAAAAAGACCTCATGATGTTTGCATTGGTACATTAAATATTGTTGATTGGTTAGGTGAAGAACAAAGTTTAGAAAGCATGATTAGAGAAGAGTAGAGTGATTACCCTATACACTTGAGAGACTAGAGTGCATATACACCATCAGTGAGGGTTCAATACTTGATTCTATGCTCTCTGCTTTCATGAGCTATCTTCTTACAAGTTTACTTGTCTTTTATTATATAATTTGAATTAGTGAAATTTGATTTATGTTTGTCTTGAAGAGCTTATTCACTTTTAACCAAGTAGATAGAAACATCTTAGCATGTAGTTGCATTCATATAGATAGGTTGCATTTCATACATTCTACCATTCCTCTTCACTCCCTTATAGCTTCTCCTGAGCTTAGCATGAGGACATGCTAATGTTTAAGTGTGGGGAGGTTGATAAACCACTATTTTATGGTTTATCTTGTGCTCAATTGAGTGGATTTTATCAATCTTTCATACACTTTTTCATACAAAATGCATATTTTACATTCTCCTTCCTGATTTTGTGCTATGATTGAAAACATGCTTCTTTGACCTTAATTTTATTAATATTAATCTTCTCTTATTACCATTCGATGCCTTGATATGTGCGTTAAGTGATTTCAGAAATTAAAGGGCAGGAATGACTCAGAGGATGGAAAGGAAGCATGCAAAAGTGGAAGGAATACAAGAAATTGAAGGAACTGCAAAGCTGTCAGCCTGACCCTCTCACACTTAAACGGTCATAACTTGAGCTATAGAGATCCAAATGATGCGGTTCTAGTTGCGTTGGAAAGATAACGTCCGGGGCTTCGATTTGATATATAATTTGCTATAGTGGCCGCACCTCTAGGCAATGCGAACGTGTGCTCCACGCGGACGCGTCGCAGTGACGAAAATCAGCGTGGCAGATTTCGCCCCCAGCAATTTCTGGGCTGTTTTTGGCCCAGTTTTCGGCCTAGAAAACACAGATTAGAGGCTATAAAGTGGGGAAATCCATTCTTTCATCAATAAAGCTTTAATAATACACAATTTTAGGTTTTAGATGTAGTTTTAGAGAGAGAGAGAGAGGTTCTCTGCTCTCTCTTAGGATTTAGGATTAGGATTTCTCTTATTTTAGGATTGTTTCTACAATCACAGGTTCAAAGTTCCTTTAATTTATTTTCTACTTTTATTTATTCCAATGCTTTTACTTGTTAATGTTCTTAAATTGGCTTATGAACTTTTCCATGTTAAGATTTGAATGTTCTATTTAATATAATTTGAGGTATTTCAGAGTTAAGATTTCTTTCTTTTATTTATGTTACTGCTGCTTCCCATCTGAAGGAATTTTTATTCGAGTAGATTTATTTCTCCTTTTGGCTTTGGTTAAGTAATTGATAACACTTGAGTTATCAAACTCAGCTGTTGTTTAAACATTGAAATTTGCTGATTGATTTGAATTCCAATAACTCTAGTCTTTCCAGGAGTTGACTAGGACATGAGGATCAAATAAATTTGTCCACTTGACTTTCCTTTGTTTAGCAAGGGTTGATTAAAAGTGGGAGTAGAATCCAATTCTCATCACACCTGATAAGGATAACTAGGATAGGACTTTGAATTTCTCATACCTTGCCAAGAGATTTTATTATTATTAATTTATTTTTCTTGTCATTTAAATTACTTGTTCCCTATTTCAAAAAAACCAAAAAATATATTGTTTTACATAACCAATAATAAATCATACCTCCCTGCAATTCCTTGAGAAGACAACCCGAGGTTTAAATACTTCGGTTATAAATTTTATTGGGTTTTGTTACTTGTGACAACCAAACTTTTGTACGAAAGGATTCTTTGTTGGTTTAGAAGCTATACTACCAACGCGATTATATTTTTATTAAATTTCTTTACCGATAGAAAATCAGTTCTTCAACCTCCTTATGGAATTCATATGAAGCACATGAGTTGAACCTGGCAGGATCATAGTGAAAGTGTGGTTTGCTGAATTTGTTCTTGAAATCCAAGGACTCCAAGTTTGTTGATTCCTTGGTGTTGTGCAGCGCGAACCCTTTTGTTTTCTGGGTACTCCTTCCGGGTGTGGCCTTCTTTGGTGGTGAGTGTGGCGGTGATGGAATGGGAGAGGTGTGTGATTCTTCTTCTTCCGCTATAGGAACCTTTTCTTTCTTTTTCCTTGAAGAGGTTTTCATGGCTATGACTTTCCTTCTCATGGTGTCTGTTTGTTTTGAGGGTGGTGAGGGAGAAGATGAAGATGTAGAATGAATATGGATGTGGGTGTGAGTTTGAGGTGTGGACGGTTTTTGAGAGACGAGAGTCCTTTTACTTTTTCTAGGGGCGATTTTCTTTTTCATGATGGAGAAGTGGAAGATGGAGGGTTGAATAGAAACCGAATTGAGTGAGGGAGGAGGGAGGTTAGGGACGCATTAAGTGTGGAGTGGAGAGAGAATTGGAGGTAGTTTAATGACTATTAAGGAGCGGTTATTACCCAAGGGAGTTTTCCTTTGATTTGAAATAAACAGAATAGTAGTTTCCTAGAATTAAGGGATTAGATGAAAAGAAAGATTTGATTTGACAACATCCTCTTCTAAAAAGATTTGACGAGACAACAAAAAAAATATAGAAAAACTAACAAAACGGTCATAGTGGGGTCAAAGAAATTTGATGGAGCCCATGAGAATTAATTTTGGCGCAGTCTCCCCCTTGATCACAGCCCTTCCAACACACTCTGATTTTTATCTTCTCCTTTCCTACGAGACAAAACTGAGAAGAATCAAAATTTCACAAGTTATCAATAGAACTTAAATCAATCATTCCTAAACTTTTTCTCAAAGTGCAGAATCTGTCTTCACAGAGGGGTTTTGTAAAAATGTCAGCAAGTTGGTCTTCAGATTTTACAAATTGAATATCAATATTACCCTTTTGCACATGTTCTCTAATGAAATGATATTTAATTCAATGTGCTTGGTTCTTGAGTGCAGGACAGGATTTTTTGAAATGTTTATAGCACTCATATTATCACAAAATAAGGGTATACTATTGATTTTTAATTTGTAATCTTCCAACTGCATTTTTAACCAAATTAGTTGTGAACAACATGCAGATGCAGAAATATATTCAGCTTCAGCTGTGGATAGAGCCACTGTGGCTTATTTTTTGCTTGACCACATGTTGAGTGAGCTTCCAAGGAAGCAGCACATGCCGGATGTGCTCCGTCTATCCACTCTATCTCTCGCATAATCTGCATCACAAAACCCTACTGCACAAAAATCATCAGATTTTGGATACCACAAGCCATAATCACTAGTCCCCTTAATGTATCTAATGATGCGCTTAACTGCTGAAAGATGGGATTCTTTTGGGTGAGATTGAAACCTTGAGCATACACCCACACTTTGAACTATGTCCAGTCTAGAGGATGTAAGGTACATGAGTGAACCTATCATTCCTCTATACCTTGTTTCATCCACATCTTTGCCATCATCATCCTTTTCAAGTTTTGTATTTGGATGCATTGGCGTGTTCCCATTGGTTTGGAACTTTCTAGGCCAAATTTTTTGATAAGTTCTTTTGCATACTTTCCTTGGTGAATAAAGGTACCACTAGGAGTTTGTTTAATTTGGAGGCCAAGAAAAAATGTTAGCTCTCCCATTAAACTCATTTCAAACTCACTAGTCATGAGTTTTCCAAACTCTTCACACAAGGACACACTGGCCGATCCAAACACAATGTAATCAACATAAACTTGAACTAGGAGAATATCATCATTAGATGCTTTAATAAATAAAGTAGTGTCGGTGGTACCCCTTTGAAATTGATTTTCCAACAAGAAGGCACTAAGCCTTTCATACCAAGCTCTTGGAGCTTGTCTAAGACCATAAAGAGCCTTAGATAGTTTAAAACATGGTTTGGAAATTTTTTATCTTCAAAACCAGGGGGTTGTGCTACATACACTTCTCAATCAATAAAGCCATTAAGGAAAGTACATTTAACATCCATTTGAAACATTTTGAAACCCTTATGGCAGCATAGGCAAGAAGCAACCTAATTGCTTCCATTCTAGCTACCGGAGCAAAAGACTCATCAAAATCTATACCCTCTTCTTGATTGTAACCTTGGGCCACTAATCTAGCCTTGTTACGAACAACTTGTCCATCCTCACCAAATTTATTTTTAAAGACCCACTTAGTACCCGTCACTTTCTTACCATCCGGATGAGGTACTAGTGTCCAAACCTCATTCTTGTCGAATTGAGCAAGCTCTTCTTACATTGCTTTGACCCATGATGGATCTTCAAGAGCTTGTTTTACATTGTTGGGCTCCATTTGTGACAAGAGGGCAAAATTGCTTGGTTCAGATTGTCTTTTGGTTGAGGATCTTGTTGTTACTCCTTGAGAGGGATCACCAATGATAAAGTCATGAGGATAACCCCTCATGGACTTCCATTCTCTAGGCTTCCAGAGTGGTGTTCAGCTTTGATGAGCTTTTAGGGGTCTCACTATTTCAGTTTCTCGTGCTGGCTTAGGAGACAAAACTGAACTGGCAGATTCTTCATTTTGAGCAGATTTAGAATTTTCTTCACTGGTTCCTTTATTGACAACATCTTCACAATCTGTATCATCTTCTATCACATCACTGGGAATTGAATTAGAATCACAAAAAGAGACATGTATGGATTCCTCTATGGTTCTATGTTCTTTGAGATAAATCCTATAGGCCTTACTAGTGGTGGAGTATCCAACAAACATCCCTTCATAGGATTTTGGATCAAATTTGCCAAGGTTTTCTTTATTGTTAAGTACAAAGCATTTGCATCCAAAAACATGAAAATACTTAAGATCTGGAGGAGTTCCTTTCCATAGCTCATAGGGAGTTTTCTTCAACCCTTTTCTAATAATTGCCCTATTCAAAATGTAACAAGCTGTATTTACAGCTTCAGCCCATAGAAATTTAGGAATCTCATTCTCACAAAGTATGGCCCTAGTCATCTCTTGAAGGCTTCTATTCCTTCTCTCAACCACCCCATTTTGTTGAGGGGTTCTAGGGCATGAGAAGTTATGAGCAATTCCAAAGTAATCACAGAATTTTTCAAAGTCTTGGTTTTTAAATTCTCTTCCGTGATCACTTCTCAGATGGGCAATTTTTAAATCTTTTTCATTTTGAATTTTCTTGCAGAGGGTTGGAAAAGCATGAAAAGCATCATTTTTATGAGCAAGAAAAAGTACCCAACCAAATCTAGAGTAATCATCTACCACCACAAGACCATAGTGTTTACCTCCTAAACTTTGAGTTCTTGTTGGACCAAAAAGATCAATGTGTAACATCTCTAATGGCCTTTTGGTTGAGATTCCATCTTTTGGTTTAAAAGAGTATTTTACTTGTTTGCCCAATTGGCAAGCATCATAAGTAAGATCCTTATCAAATTTGATATTTGGAATTCCTCTAACCAAATTTTTCTTAACTAGCTTAGATATTTGGTACATGCTAGCATGACCCAACCTTCTATGCCATAGCCATTTTTCAGATTCAATAGAAGTAAAACATGTTAAATTTTATTCTTTCAAGTCCTCAAGAGTCAATCCATACACATTATTGCACCTTTTAGCCTCAAATAGAATATCCCCAGATTTTTCACAAACAACCAAAGACACAAACTTTCTAAAAATAACTTCAAAACCTAGATCACACAATTGGCTTACACTAAGTAAATTATGTTTTAAACCATTTACAAGAAAAACATCATTTATACAAGATGAAAAGCTTTTACCAACTTTCCCAACAGCCACTATCTTTCCTTTAGCATCATCACCAAAAGTGACAAATCCTCCATCATATTCATCAAGCTTTATGAAGAAGGTTGTCTTTTCGGTCATATGCCTAGAGCATCCACTGTCCATATACCACATATTCTCCTTCCGTTTGGATGCTAGGCATACCTACAAAACAAGCTCAAGTAACCTTAGGTATCCAAATTTTCTTGGATCCTTTCATGTTAAACCATCTCTTATGTCCTAAGCCATTATAATTAAAAACAACTTTGTAAACTTTATCACCTATCATCCTCTTACCAAAAAAGCATTGAATGGAAAAGTGTCCATTTCGGTTACATAGTCTACAAAACCTTGGAGTTGCTGTTTTGTTAAAGCTTGTTCGGTTTTGAAATTGGTGCACAAAATTACAATCACACTTTTGCAACTCCGCACAACTAACCAGCAAGTGCACTGGGTCGTCCAAGTAATACCTTACGTGAGTAAGGGTCGATCCCATGGAGATTATCGGCTTGAAAAAAGCTATAGTTATCTTGTAACTCTTAGTCAGGATATCAATAATTCTCATAATTAATTGTAAAAAGTAAAAGAACATGAAATAGATACTTGTTATGCAGTAATGAAGAACAGGTTGAGGCTTTGGAGATGCTTTGTCTTCTGAATCTCTGCTTTCCTACTATCTTCTTCTTCATGCACGCAAGGCTCCTTCCATGGCAAGCTTTATGTTGGGCATCACCGTTGTCAATGGCTACTTCCCGTCCTCTCAGTGAAAATGTTCCAAATGCACTATCACCGCACGGCTAATCATCTGTCGGTTCTCGATCATGTCGGAATAGGATCCATTGATCCTTTTGCGTCTGTCACTACGCCCAACACTCGCGAGTTTGAAGCTCGTCACAGTCATCCCTTCCCAGATCCTACTTAGAATACCACAGACAAGGTTTAGACGTTCCGGATCTCAGGAATGGCCGCCAATAATTCTAGCTTATACCACGAAGACTCTGATATGAATCATGAAGCTAAGAAATATGCATTCAATCTAAGGTAGAATGGAGGTGGTTGTCAGGCACGCGTTCATAGGTGAGAATGATGATGAGTGTTAGATCATCACATTCATCAGGTTGAAGTGCGAATGAATATTTTAGAATGGAAGCAAGCGTGATAGAATGAAAAACAGTAGTAATTGCATTAATTCATGAAGAACAGCAGAGCTCCTCACCCCCAACAATGGGGTTTAGAGACTCATGCCAAAGAGAATACAATATGAAACGTGTAAAGTGTCATGAGGTACAAGATGAATCACTAAAAGTAGTTTTTATAGTAAACTGGTGACCTAGGGTTACAGAAAATGAGTAAGCTAGGGTGTTTAGTGTAAAAATCTACTTCTGGGGCCCACTTGGTGTGTGCCTGGGCTGAGCATTGAAGCTTTCATGTGTAGAGACTTTTCTTGGAGTTAAACACCAGCTTTTGTGCCAGTTTGGGCGTTTAACTCCAGCTTTTGTGCCAGTTCTGAAGTTAAACGCCAGAATTCTTGAGCTGACTTGGAACGTCTGTTTGGGCCATCAAATCTCGAGAAAAGTATGGACTATTATATCTTGCTGAAAAGCCCAGGATGTCTAATTTCCAACGCAATTGAGAGTGTGCCAATTGGACTTCTGTAGCTCCAGAAAATCCACTTCGAGTGCAGGGAGGTCATAATCCAATAGCATCTGCAGTCCTTTTTCAGCCTCTGAATCAAATTTTTGCTCAAGTCCCTCAATTTCAGCCAGAAAATACCTAAAATCACAGAAAAACACACAAACTCATAGTAAAGTCCAGAAAATTGGTTTTTATTTAAAAACTAATAAAAACATAATAAAAACTAACTAAAATATACTAAAAACATACTAAAATCAATGCCAAAAAGCGTATAAATTATCCGCTCATCACAACACCAAACTTAAATTGTTGCTTGTCCCCAAGCAACTAAAAATCAAATAGGATAAAAAGAAGAGAATATACAATGAATTCCAAAAACATCTATGAAGATCGGTCTTAATTAGATGAGCGGGGCTTTTACCTTTTTGCCTCCGAACAGTTTTTGCATCTCACTTTATCCCTTGAGGTTCAGAATGATTGGCATCTATAGGAACTCAGAATTTAGATAGTGTTATTGATTCTCCTAGTTCAGTATGTTGATTCTTGAACACAGTTATTTTATGAGTCTTGGCCGTGACCCTAAGCATTTTGTTTTCCAACATTACCACCGGATACATAAATGCCACAGACACATAATTGGGTGAACCTTTTCAGATTGTGACTCAGCTTTGCTAAAGTCCCCAATTAGAGGTGTCCAGAGCTCTTAAGCACACTCTTTTTCCTTTGGACCATGACTTTAACTGCTCAGTCTCAAGTTTTTACTTGACACCTTCACGCCACAAGCACATGGTTAGGGACAGCTTGGTTTAGCCGCTTAGGCCAGGATTTTATTCCTGTGGGCCCTCCTATCCACTGATGCTCAAAGCCTTGGATCCTTTTTATTCTACCCTTGCCTTTTGGTTTAAAGGGCTATTGGCTTTTTCTGCTTGCTTTTTCTTTTTTTTTCTTTCTTTTTTTTCACATTTTTTTCTTTTTTCTTTTTTTTTTCTATTCACTACTTTTTTTTGCTTCAAGAATCATTTTTATGATTTTTCAGATCATCAATAACATTTCTCCTTTTCCCTCATTCTTTCAAGAGCCAATAATTTTAACATTCATAAACAACAATTTCAAAAATATGCACTATTCAAGCATTCATTCAGAAAAACATAAAGTATTACCACCACATCAAAATAATTAAATTGTTTTAAAATTCGAAATTCATGTACTTCTTTTTCTTTTTCAATTAAAAACATTTTTCATTTAAGAAAGGTGATGGATTCATTCTCATAGCTTTAAGGCATAGACACTTAGACACTAATAATCATGTAATAAGACACAAACATAAATAAACATAAAGCATAAAATTCAAAAAACAGAAAATAAAGAACAAGGAAATTAAAGAACGGGTCCACCTTAGTGATGACAACTAGTTATTCCTTTTGAAGATCTTATGGAGTGCTTGAGCTCCTCAATGTCTCTTCCTTGCCTTCGTTGCTCCTCTCTCATAACTCTTTGGTCTTCTCTAATTTCATGGAGGAGGATGAAATGCTCTTGGTGCTCCACCCTTAGTTGTCCCATATTGGAACTTAATTCTCCTAGGGAGGTGTTGATTCGCTCCCAATAATTTTGTGGAGGAAAATGCATCCCTTGAGGCATCTCAGGGATTTCATGATGAGGAATTTCCTCATGCTCTTGTTGAGGTCCATGAGTGGACTCTCTTGTTTGCTCCATCCTTTTCTTAGTGATGGGCTTGTTCTCTTCAATGAGGAGTCTTGGCCACAACTTCATAGAAGTGGTCTTAATGGACCTTTGAGATGAATCTCTCCATCTCCCATGACTCGAAGGTGGAAGCAATTGCCTTTCCTTGCCTCTTTCTAGAGGTTTCTCCAGCCTTTAGGTGCCATAAATGGTTATGGAAAAACAAAAAAAAGCTGAGCTTTTCTACACCAAACTTAAAAGGTTTGCTCGTCCTCGAGCAAAAGAATAAAGAAAGAAGGAGAAGAAGAAGAGATGGAGGAGATGGAGGTGTGTGAATTGTTCGGCCAAGGGGGGTTTGATGTGGAAAAGGAAGGAGTGATAGTTTGAATTTGAGTGGGTGGGTGTAGGTGGGTTGTATGATGGTTTTGGAGGAGTAATGGAGGTGATTGGTGGAGGTTATTTGGGGAAGTGTATTATGGAAAGGTGTGAAGAAGTGAGAGAGAGTGAGTTGAGGTTGGTGGGGATCCTGTGGGACCCACAGATCCTGAGGTGTCAAGGATTTCTCATCCCTGCACCAATTAGACTTGCAAAAGGCCCTTTGCTACCAATCATGGCGTTAAACGCCAGGTTATTGCCCATTTCTGGCGTTTAACGCCAGCTTCTTGCCCTTTTTTGGTATTAAACGCCAGTCTGGTACCCATTTCTGGCGTTAAACGCCCAGAATGGTGCCAGATTGGGCGTTTAACGCCCATTCTACTGCCCTTACTAGCGTTTAAATGCCAGTAGGCTTCTCCTCCAGGGTATGCTATTTTTCATTCTGTTTTTCAGTTTGTTTTTACTTTTTCAATTATTTTTGTGACTTCACATGATCATCAACCTACAGAAATCATAAAATAACAATGGAAAATTAGGTTGCCTCCCAACAAGCGCTTCTTTAATGTCAGTAGCTCGACAGTGGGCTCTCATGAAGCCTCACAGATACTCAGAGCATGATGAATGCCTCTTAACACCAAACTTAGAGTTTAGTTGTGGCCTTCCAACACCAAACTTAGAGTTTGAATGTGGGAGTTTTATTTGACTCTATATTGAGAGAAGCCGTTCATGCTTCTTCCCTTTCATGTCTGCAAACCATGGTGCTTCCTGAATGACGAAGAGTTGCTCATCCGGAAAGGTTTCAGAGATCTCAGTAGGAGGGTGGGACGCCCCTGCTACTGGTTCTACCTGGGACAGGTGATCAGCTACCTGGTTCTCTGTCCCTTTTCTGTCTCTTATTTCTATATCAAACTCTTGCAGAAGCAACACCCATCTTATGAGCCTGGGTTTTGAATCCTGCTTTGTGAGTAGGTATTTAAGAGCAGCATGATCAGTATACACAATCACTTTTGAACCTGCTAAATAGGATCTAAACTTGTCAATGGCATAAACCACTGCAAGTAACTCTTTTTTTGTGGTTGTGTAATTCTTTTGTGCATCATTTAAAACACGGCTAGCATAGTAAATGACGTGCAGAAGCTTGTTATGCCTCTGTCCCAACACTGCACCAATGGCATGGTCACTGGCATCACACATTAGTTCGAATGGTAATGTCCAGTCTGGTGCAGAGATGACTGGTACTGTGACCAGCTTAGCTTTCAGGGTTTCAAACGCTTGCAGACATTCTGTGTCAAATACAAATGGCGTGTCAGTAGCTAGCAAATTGCTCAGAGGTTTTGCAATTTTTGAAAAATCATTTATAAACCTCCTGTAGAATCCTGCATGTCCCAGAAAGCTTCTGATTGCCTTTACATTGGCAGGTGGTGGTAATTTTTCAATTACTTCCACTTTAGCTTGATCCACCTCTATTCCCTTGTTTGAAATTTTATGCCCAAGGACAATTCCTTCAGTCACCATGAAGTGACATTTTCCCAGTTTAAAACTAGGTTGGTCTCTTGGCATCTTTTCAGAACAAGTGCTAAATAGTCAAGACAGGAGCTGAATGAGTCTCCAAATACTGAAAAGTCATCCATGAAGACTTCTAGAAATTTTTCCACCATATCAGAGAAAATAGAGAGCATGCATCTCTGAAAGGTTGCAGGTGCATTGCACAGACCAAAAGACATCCTTCTGTAGGCAAATACTCCAGAAGGACATGTGAATGCTGTTTTCTCTTGGTCCTGAGGATCCAATGCAATTTGGTTGTAACCTGAATAGCCATCTAAAAAGTAGTAATATTCATGACCTGCTAGTCTCTCTAGCATCTGGTCTATGAATGGTAAAGGAAAGTGATCCTTTCGGGTGGCTGTATTGAGCCTTCTGTAGTCAATACACATACGCCACCATATAACTATTCTTGTAGGAACCAGTTCATTCTTTTCATTATGAACCACTGTCATGCCTCTCTTCTTGGGGACAACGTGGACAGAGCTCACCCAGGGGCTATCAGAAATAGGATAAATAATCCCAGCCTCTAGTAACTTAGTGACCTCTTTCTGCACCACTTCCTTCATGGCTGGATTTAGCCGCCTCTGTGGTTGAACCACTGGCTTAGCATCATCCTCCTATAGGATCTTGTGCATGCATCGTGCTGGGCTAATGCTCTTAAGGTCACTTATGGACCACCCAAGAGCTATCTTGTGTGTTCTTAGCACTTGAATTAGTGCTTTCTCTTCCTGTGGATTTAAAGCAGAGCTTATGATCACTGGAAAAGTTTCACCCTCTCCCAGAAATGCATATTTCAGGGATGGTGGTAGTGGTTTGAGCTCGTGTTTAGGAGGTTTCTCCTCTTCCTGAGGGATTTTCAGAGGTTCTTTTATTTCCTCTGATTCCTCCAGATAAGGCTGAACATCTTTAAAGATGTCCTCTAGCTCTGATTCAAGACTTTCAGTTATATTGACCTCTTCCACCAGGGAGTCAATAATATCAACGCTCATGCAGTCATTTGACGTGTCAGAATGCTACATAGCTTTGACAATATTTAACTTGAACTCATCCTCATTGACTCTCAGGGTCACTTCCCCTTTTTGGACATCAATGAGAGTTCGTCCAGTTGCTAGGAAAGGTCTTCCTAGAATCAGATTTGCACTCTTGTGCTCCTCCATTTCCAGCACTACAAAGTCAGTGAGAAAGGCAAATGGCCCAACCTTGACAATCATGTCCTCAATTATGCCTGATGGGTATTTAATGGAGCCATCAGCAAGTTGAAGACATATCCGGGTTGGTTTGACCTCTTCAGTCAAGCCAAGCTTTCTGATGGTGGATGCAGGTATTAGATTGATACTTGCTCCAAGGTCACATAGAGCTGTCTTAGTATAAGCACCCTCTATTGTGCATGGTATCATAAAGCTCCCTGGATCTTGAAGCTTCTCTGGTAAGCTTTTTAGAATGACTACACTGCATTCTTCAGTGAGAAACACTTTTTCAGTTTCTCTCCAATCCTTCTTATGACTTAAGATCTCTTTCATGAACTTAGCATAAGAGGGTATTTGCTCAAGTGCATCTGCAAATGGGATCTTTATCTCAAGAGTCCTGAGATAGTCTGCAAAGCGGGCAAATTGTTTATCCTGCTCCGCTTGGCGGAGTTTCTGAGGGTAAGGCATCTTGGCTTTATATTCTTCAACCTTAGTTGCTGCAGGTTTAGTCCCTACAGAGGTGGTTGGAGAAGCCTTCTTAGAGGGGTTACTATCAGCACTTGCAGGTGTCTGATCCCTCATTGGCGTTTGAACGCCAGGATTGGGCATCCACTGGGCGTTTAACGCCAGTCTTTCACCCTTTTCTGGCGTTTGAACACCAGAATTATTCCTCTCTGGGCTCTTGCTGTCCTCAGAGGGATTTTGGGCAGTGGTTTGGTCATCCTCTGTCAGTTGTTCCTTTCTTGGCTTTCTGCTACTTTGAGCTGATTTATTCAATGTCTTTCCGCTCCTTAGTTGAACAGCTTGGCATTCTTCTGTTATCTGTTTAGATAGCTGCTGTCTTGTCTGATTCAATTGTGCTTCCATATTCTTGTTAGCATTTCTAGTGTCCTGGAGTATCTCTTTAAATTCTGCTAATTGTTTTGTCACAAGGAGTAATTGCTGATTAAGTTCAACAATTTGTTCTTGAGGATTAGGATCAGTAGTTACTGTCCTAGCCTCTTCTTTTATGGAGGACTCACTGCTTGAGTATAGATATTGATTTCTAGCAACCGTATCTATGAGTTCTTGAGCCTCTTCAATCGTCTTCCTCATGTGTATAGATCCACCAGCTGAGTGGTCTAGAGACATCTGAGCTTTTTCTGTAAGCCCATAGTAGAAGATGTCTAACTGTACCCACTCTGAAAACATTTCAGAGGGGCATTTCCTTAGCATCCCTCTGTACCTCTCCCAGGAATTATAAAGGGATTCATGATCCTCTTGTTTAAAGCCTTGGATGTCCAGCCTTAGCTGTGTCATCCTTTTTGGAGGGTAGAATTGATTCAGGAATTTGTATGTTAACGGTCTCCATATTTTTATGCTTGCTGTGGGTTAGTTATTTAACCACCTCTTAGCTTGATCTTTTACAGCAAATGGAAATAGTAGTAATCTGTAGACATCCTGATCCACTTTTTTATCACGTACTGTGTCAGCAATTTGTAAGAACTGTGCCAGAAACTCAGTAGGTTCTTCCTGTGGAAGACCGAAATACTGGCAATTTTGCTACACCATGATAATGAGCTGAGGATTTAGCTCAAAACTGCTTGCTTTGATGGGAGGTATACAGATGCTACTCCCATATGCAGCTGTAATGGGGTTAGCATATGACCCCAAAGTCCTTCTGGACTGTTCACTTCCACTTATGTCCATGATGGCAAAAAGGGAATTGATATGAATTACAATTAAATTGTATTTTAATTTTTTTATTTTATTTAATTAAAAGTAACCGAATAAAAAAATAATAAATAAATGGAAGATAAATAAAAGTTTCAAAAATTAGAAGAAATTGAAAATAAAAGCAAACTGAAAACTAAATTAATTAATTAATTAAAAAGCTTTTGGAAAAAGTAATCAAAAAGATATGATTGAAAATTGTTTTGAAAAAGATATGATTGAGAAGATATGATTGCAATTTATTAAAAAAAAGATATGATTGAAAATTATTTTGAAAAAGATATGATTGAGAAGATATGATTGCAATTTATAAAAAAATATATGATTGAAAAGATATGATTGAAGAAATTAAAAAGATTTGATTTTTGAAAAAGATTTGAAAAGATCAATTTTTGAAATTAGAATTTTGACTTGACTAAAAAAAAGATATGATTTTGAAAATCTTTGACTAAATTAATGCGAAATTTCGAAATTTATGAGTAAAATAAAGAAAAGATATTTTTTTATTTTTGAATTTTAATGCGGAAAGAGAAAAACAACAAAATGACACTAAACTTTGAAATTTTAGATCAAAACAAAGAGAACAAACAAGAAAACTTTGAATGTCAAGATGAACACCAAGAACACTTTGAAGATCAAGATGAACACCAAGAACAAATTTTTGAAAAATTTTTAAGTAAATAAAAGCACAAGGGACACCAAACTTAAAATTTTTAGAAAATCAAACACAAATTTTCGAAAAATTAAAGGAAAACACAAAGAAGACACCAAACTTAGAATTTTTAAAGATCAAGAAACAACTAAGGACATGCAATTTCGAAAAATTAAAAGAAAATAAAATCATGCAATTAACACCAAACTTAAAATATAAAACTAAACTCAAATAAAAGACTCTAAACCAACAAAAATAAAATATTCCTAATCTAAGCAACAAGAATAACCGTCAGTTGTCCAAACTCGAACAATCCCAGGCAACGGCACCAAAAACTTGGTGCACGAAATTACAATCACACTTTTGCAACTCCGCACAACTAACCAGCAAGTGCACTGGGTCGTCCAAGTAATACCTTACGTGAGTAAGGGTCGATCCCACGGAGATTGTCGGCTTGAAGCAAGCTATGGTTATCTTGTAACTCTTAGTCAGGATATCAATAATTCTCAGAATTAATTGTAAAAAGTAAAAGAACATGAAATAAATACTTGTTATGCAGTAATGAAGAACAGGTTGAGGCTTTGGAGATGCTTTGTCTTCTGAATCTCTGCTTTCCTACTATCTTCTTCTTCATGCACGCAAGGCTCCTTCCATGGCAAGCTTTATGTTGGGCATCACCGTTGTCAAAGGCTACTTCCCGTCCTCTCAGTGAAAATGTTCCAAATGCGCTGTCACCGCACGGCTAATCATCTGTCGGTTCTCGATCATGTCGGAATAGGATCTATTGATCCTTTTGCGTCTGTCACTACGCCCAACACTCGCGAGTTTGAAGCTCGTCACAGTCATCCCTTCCCAGATCCTACTCAGAATACCACAGACAAGGTTTAGACGTTCCGGATCTCAGGAATGGCCACCAATAATTCTAGCTTATACCACGAAGACTCTTATCTGAATCATGAGCCTAAGAGATATGCATTCAATCTAAGGAAGAACGGAGGCGGTTGTCAGGCACGCGTTCATAGGTGAGAATGATGATGAGTGTCACGGATCATCACATTCATCAGGTTGAAGTGCGAATGAATATCTTAGAATGGAAGCAAGCGTGATAGAATGGAAAACAGTAGTAATTGCATTAATTCATGAAGAAAAGCAGAGCTCCCCAACCCCAACAATGGGGTTTAGAGACTCATGCCATAGAGAATACAATATGAAACGTGTAAAGTGTCATGAGGTACAAGATGAATCACTAAAAGTAGTTTTTATAGTAAACTGGTGACCTAGGGATACAGAAAATGAGTAAGCTAGGGTGTTTAGTGTAAAAATCCACTTCCGGGGCCCACTTGGTGTGTGCTTGGACTGAGCATTGAAGCTTCCATGTGTAGAGACTTTTCTTGGAGTTAAACGCCAGCTTTTGTGCCAGTTTGGGCGTTTAACTCCAGCTTTTGTGCCAGTTCTGGAGTTAAACGCCAGAATTCTTGAGCTGACTTGGAACGCCTATTTGGGCCATCAAATCTCGGGCAAAGTATAAACTATTATATATTTCTGGAAAGCCCAGGATGTCTACTTTCCAAAGAAATTGAGAGCGCGCCAATTGGGCTTCTGTAGCTCCAGAAAATCCACTTCGAGTGCAGGGAGGTAAGAATCCAACAGCATCTGCAGTCCTTTTTCATCCTCTGAATCAGATTTTTGTTCAGGTCCCTCAATTTCAGCCAGAAAATACCTGAAATCACAGAAAAACACACAAACTCATAGTAAAGTCCAAAAAAGTGGTTTTTATTTAAAAACTAATAAAAACATAATAAAAACTAACTAAAATATACTAAAAACATACTAAAAATAATGCCAAAAAGCGTATAAATTATCCGCTCATCACAACACCAAACTTAAATTGCTGCTTGTCCCCAAGCAACTGAAAATTAAATAGGATAAAAAGAAGAGAATATACAATGAATTCCAAAAATATCTATGAAGATCAGTCTTAATTAGATGAGCGAGGCTTTTAGCTTTTTGCCTCCGAACAATTTTTGCATCTCACTTTATCCCTTGAGGTTCAGAATGATTGGCATCTATAGGAACTCAGAATTCAGATAGTGTTATTGATTCTCCTAGTTCAGTATGTTGATTCTTGAACACAGTTACTTTATGAGTCTTGGCCGTGACCCTAAGAATTTTGTTTTCCAGTATTACCACCGGATACATAAATGCCACAGACACATAACTGGGTGAACCTTTTCAGATTGTGACTCAGCTTTGCTAAAGTTCCCAATTAGAGGTGTCCAGAGCTCTTAAGCACACACTTTTTCCTTTGGATCATGACTTTAACCGCACAGTCTCAAATTTTTACTTGACACCTTCACGCCACAAGCACATGGTTAGGGACAACTTGGTTTAACCGCTTAGGCCAGAATTTTATTCCTGTGGGCCTGGTGCACGAAATTGTGATCATCAACAATGGCGCCAATAGAATTAGAGCTCTTAAACGTGAATCACACTTTGTCACAATTCCGCACAACTAACCAGCAAGTGCACTGGGTCGTCCAAGTAATACCTTACGTGAGTAAGGGTCGATCCCACGGAGACTGTCGGCTTAAAGAAAGCTATGGTCACCTTGTAGATCTCAGTCAGGCGAGTTCAGATGGTGATGGAGAATTGATAATTAAAAGATGAATAAAACATAAAATAAAGATAGAGATAGAGATACTTATGTAATTCTTTGGTTGGAATTTCAGATAAGCATATGAAGATGCTTTGTTCCTCCTGAACCTCTGCTTTCCTATTGCCTTCTTCCAATCATTCATACTCCTTTCCATGGCAAGCTTTATGTTGGGCATCACCGTTGTCAATGGCTACTTCCCGTCCTCTTAGTGAAAATGTTCTACGCACGCTGTCACCGCACGGCTAATCATCTGTCGGTTCTCGATCATGTTGGAATAGGATCCATTGATCCTTTTGCGTCTGTCACGCGCCCAACAATCGCGAGTTTGAAGCTCGTCACAGTCATCCCTTTCCAGATCCTACTCGGAATACCACAGACAAGGTTTAGACTTTCCGGATCTCAAGAATGACCGCCAATAATTCTAGCCTATACCACGAAGGTTCCAATCTTAGATTAGAAACCCAAGAGATACACATTCAAGCTTGTTTGCATGTAGAACGGAAGTGGTTGTCAGTCACACGTTCATAGGAGAGAATGGTGATGAGTGTCACATAATCATCACATTTATCATGTTCTTGGGTGCGAATGAATATCTTGGAGAAGAAATAGACTTGAGTTGAATAGAAAAACAATAGTACTTTTATTAATTCATGAAGAACAGCAGAGCTCCACACCTTAATCTATGGTGTGTAGAAACTCCACCGTTGAAAATACAAAAGTGATAATGGTGTAAGCATGGCCGAATGGCCAGCCTCCAAGGTCTAGGGACTAAACGTCCAAAGATGAAAATACAATAGTATAAGGTCCTATTTATAGAGAACTAGTAGCCTAGGGTTTACAGAAATCAGTAATTAATGCAGAAATCTTCTTCCAGGCCCACTTGGTGTGTGCTTGGACTGAGCATTGAAGCTTCCATGTGTAGAGACTTTTCTTGGAGTTAAACGCCAGCTTTTGTGCCAGTTTGGGCGTTTAACTCCAGCTTTTGTGCCAGTTTTGGAGTTAAACGCCAGAATTCTTGAGCTGACTTGGAACGCCTATTTGGGCCATCAAATCTCAAGCAAAGTATAAACTATTATATATTGCTGGAAAGCTCAGGATGTCTACTTTCCAAAGAAATTGAGAGCGCGCCAATTGGGCTTCTGTAGCTCCAGAAAATCCACTTCGAGTGCAGGGAGGTAAGAATCCAACAGCATCTGCAGTCCTTTTTCAGCCTCTGAATCAGATTTTTGTTCAGGTCCCTCAATTTCAGCCAGAAAAAACCTGAAATCACAGAAAAACACACAAACTCATAGTAAAGTCCAAAAAAGTGGTTTTTATTTAAAAACTAATAAAAACATAATAAAAACTAACTAAAATATACTAAAAACATACTAAAAACAATGCCAAAAAGCGTATAAATTATCCACTCATCACAACACCAAACTTAAATTGCTGCTTGTCCCCAAGCAACTGAAAATTAAATAGGATAAAAAGAAGAGAATATACAATGAATTCCAAAAATATCTATGAAGATCAGTCTTAATTAGATGAGCGAGGCTTTTAGCTTTTTGCCTCCGAACAATTTTTGCATCTCACTTTATCCCTTGAGGTTCAGAATGATTGGCATCTATAGGAACTCAGAATTCAGATAGTGTTATTGATTCTCCTAGTTCAGTATGTTAATTCTTGAACACAGTTACTTTATGAGTCTTGGCCGTGACCCTAAGCATTTTGTTTTCCAGTATTACCACCGGATACATAAATGCCACAGACACATAACTGGGTGAACCTTTTCAGATTGTGACTCAGCTTTGCTAGAGTCCCTAATTAGAGGTGTCCAGAGCTCTTAAGCACACTCTTTTTTCTTTTGGACCACAATTTTAACCACTCAGTCTCAAGTTTTTACTTGACACCTTCACGCCACAAGCACATGGTTAGGGACAACTTGGTTTAGCCGCTTAGGCCAGGATTTTATTCCTGTGGGCCCTCCTATCCACTGATGCTCAAAGCCTTGGATCCTTTTTATCACCCTTGCCTTTTGGTTTAAAGGGCTATTGGCTTTTTCTGCTTGCTTTTTCTTTCTCTCTTTTTTTTCTTTTCTCTCTTTTTTTTTTTCGCATATATCCTTTTTTTTCTGCAAGCTTTTCATTGCTTTTTCTTGCTTCAAGAATCAATTTTATGATTTTTCAGATTATCGAGTAACATTTCTCCTTTTTCATCATTCTTTCAAGAGCCAACAATTTTAACATTCATGAACAATCAAATTAAAAAATATGCACTGTTCAAGCATTCATTTAGAAAAACAATAGTATTGCCACCACATCAAAGTAACTAAATTGTTATAAAATTTGAAATTCATGCATTTCTTTTTCTTTTTCAATTAAAAACATTTTTCATTTAAGAAAGGTGATGGATTTATTTTCATTGCTTTAAGGCATGGACACTTAGACACTAGTGATCATGTAATAAAGACACAAACATAAATAAGCATAATTTTTGAAAAACAGAAAATAAAGAACAAGGAGATTAAAGAACGGGTCCACCTTAGTGATGGCGGCTTGTTCTTCCTCTTGAAGATCTTATGGAGTGCTTGAGCTCCTCAATGTCTCTTCCTTGCCTTTGTTGCTCCTCTCTCATGACTCTTTGGTCTTCTCTAATTTCTTGGAGGAGGATAGAATGCTCTTGGTGCTCCACCCTTAGTTGTCCCATGTTGGAACTCAATTCTCCTAGGGAGGTGTTAATTTGCTCCCAATAGTTTTGTGGCGGAAAATGCATCCCTTGAGGCATCTCAGGGATTTCATGATGAGGAATTTCCTCATGTCCATGAGTGGGATCTCTTGTTTGCTCCATCCTTTTCTTAGTGATGAGCTTATCCTCATCAATAAAAATGTCTCCCTCTATGTCAATTCCAACTGAATTGCAGAGGTGACAAATGAGGTGGGGGAAGGCTAACCTTGCCAAAGTAGAGGACTTGTCTGCCACCTTGTAGAGTTCTTGGGATATAACTTCATGAACTTCTACTTCCTCCCTAATCATGATGCTATGGATCATGATAGCCCAGTCTATAGTAACTTCAGACCGGTTACAAGTGAGAATGATTGAGCGTTGGATGAACTTCAGACCGGTTACAAGTGGGAATGATTGAGCGTTGGATGAACTCCAACCATCTCCTAGCCACGGGCTTGGGGTCATGCCTTCTTAGTTGAACCGGCTTCCCTCTTGAATCTCTCTTCCATTGAGCGCCCTCTTCACAGATGTCTATGAGGACTTGGTCCAACTTTTGATCAAAGTTGACCCTTCTAGTGTATGGGTGTGCATCTCCTTGCATCATGGGCAAATTGAATGCCAACCTTACATTTTCCGGACTAAAGTCTAAGTATTTCCCTCGGACCATTGCAAGCCAATTCTTAGGGTCCGAGTTCACACTTTGATCATGGTTCTTGGTGATCCATGCATTGGCATAGAACTCTTGAACCATTAAGATTCCGACTTGTTGAATGGGGGTAGTGAGAACTTCCTAACCTCTTCTTCGAATCTCATGTCGGATCTCTGGATATTCACCCTTTTTGAGTTTGAAAGGGACCTCAGGGATCACCTTCTTCTTGGCCACAACTTCATAGAAGTGGTCTTGATGCACCCTTGAGAGGAATCTCTCCATCTCCCATGACTCGGAGGTGGAAGCTTTTGCCTTCCCTTTTCTCTTTTTAGAGGTTTCTCCGGCCTTTGGTGCCATAAATGGTTATGGAAAAACAAAAAGTTTTAGCTTTTACCACACCAAACTTAGAAGGTTTGCTCGTCCTCGAGCAAAAGAAGAAAGAAGAGAGTAGAAGAAGAAGAAATAGAGGAGATGGAGGGGGCTTTGTGTTTCGGCCAAGGGGGATAGGTAGTGTGTATGTTGTGTGAAAATGAAGAAGTGAAGATGGGTTTATATAGGAGTGGAGAGAGGGGTATGGTTTGGCCATTATGGGTGGGTTTGGGTGGGAAAGTGGTTTGAATTTGAATGGTGAGGTAGGTGGGGTTTTATGAAGGATGGATGTGAGTAGTGAAGAAAATGGTGGGATTTGATAGGTGAGGGGTTTTTGGGGAAGAGGTATTGAGGTAATTGGTGAATGGGTGAAGAAGAGAGAGAGAGATGAGGTAGGTGGGGATCCTGTGGGGTCCACAGATCTTGAGGTGTCAAGAATTTCTCATTCCTGCACCATGTGGCGTGCAAAACGCCCCTTGCTGCCAATCCTGGCGTTAAACGCCAGGTTGCTACCCATTTCTGGCGTTTAACGCCAGTTTCTTGCCCATTTCTGGCATTAAACGCCAGTCTGGTGCCCATTTCTGGCGTTAAACGCCCAAAATGGTGCCAGACTGGGCGTTTAACGCCCATTCTGCTACCCTTACTGGTGTTTAAACGCCAGTAAGTTTCTCCTCCAGGGTGTTCTGTTTTTTATTATGTTTTTCCTTCTGTTTTTGCTTTTTCAATTGTTTTTGTGACTTCACATGATCATCAACCTACAGAAAACATAAAATAACAAAAGAAAATAGAAATTTAACATAGATAATTAAAGATTGGGTTGCCTCCCAACAAGCGCTTCTTTAATGTCAATAGCTTGACAGTAGCTCTCATGGAGCCTCACAGATGTTCAGAGCAATGTTGGAACCTCCCAACACCAAACTTAGAGTTTGACTGTGGGGGCTCTGTTTGACTCTGTATTGAGAGAAGCTCTTCATGCTTCCTCTCCATAGTTACATAGGGATACCCTTGAGCTTTAAACACAAGGGAGTCTTCATTCACTTGAATGATCAATTCTCCTCTATTAACATCAATCACAGCTTTTACTGTGGCTAGGAAGGGTCTACCAAGGATGATAGATTCATCCATACACTTCCCAGTCTCTAGGATTATGAAATCAGCAGGAATGTAATGGCCTTCAACCTTTACCAAGACATCCTCTACAAGTCCATAAGCCTGTTTCTTTGAATTGTCTGCCATCTCCAGTGAGATTCTTGCAGCTTGTACCTCAATGATCCCTAGCTTCTCCATTACAGAGAGAGGCATGAGGTTTATGCTTGACCTTAGGTCACATAGAGCCTTCTCAAAGGTCATGGTGCCTATGGTACAAGGTATTGAGAACTTTCCAGGATCTTGTCTCTTCAGAGGTAATCTCTGCCTAGTCAAGTCATCCAGTTCTTTGATGAGCAATGGAGGTTCATCCTCCCAAGTCTCATTACCAAACAACTTGGCATTTAGCTTCATGATTGCTCCAAGGTACTTAGCAACTTGCTCTTCAGTAACATCTTCATCTTCTTCAGATGAAGAATACTCATCAGAGCTCATGAATGGCAAAAGTAAACTCAATGGAATCTCCATGGTCTCTGTGTGAGCCTCAGATTCCCATGGTTCCTCATCAGGGAACTCCATGGAGGTCAGTGGACGTCCATTGAGGTCTTCCTCAGTGGAGATCACTGCCTCTTCCTCCTCTCCAGGTTCGGCCATGTGAGACGTGTTTATGGCCTTGCACTCTCTCTTTGGATTCTCTTCTGTATTGCTTGGGAGAGTGCTAAGAGGGTGTTCAGTAATTTTCTTACTCAGCTGACCTACTTGTGCCTCCAAATTTCTAATGGGGGACCTTGTTTCAGTCATGAAACTTTGAGTGGTTTTGATTAGATCAGAGACTAGAGTTTCTAAGTCAAAGTTGCTTTGCTTAGAATTCTCTGTCTGTTGCTGAGAAGATGATGGAAAAGGCTTGCTATTGCTAAACCTGTTTCTTCCACCATTATTGTTGTTGAAACCTTGTTGAGGTCTCTGTTGATCCTTCCATGAGAGATTTGGATGATTTCTCCATGAAGGATTATAGGTGTTTCCATAGGGTTCTCCCATGTAATTCACCTCTTCCATTGCTGGGTTCTCAGGATCATAAGCTTCTTCTTCAGAGGAAGCTTCCTTAGTACTGCCTGTTGCTGCTTGCATTCCAGACAGACTCTGAGAAATCATATTGACTTGTTGGGTCAATATTTTATTCTGAGCCAATATGGCATTCAGAGTATCAATCTCAAGATCTCCCTTCTTCTGAGTTGTCCCATTATTCACAGGATTCCTTTCAGAAGTGTACATGAATTGGTTATTTGCAACCATTTTAATGAGTTCCTGAGCTTCTGCAGGCGTCTTCTTCAGATAAAGAGATCCTCCAGCAGAGCTATCCAATGACATTTTGGATAGTTCAGACAGACCATCATAGAAGATACCTATGATGCTCCATTCAAAAAGCATGTCAGAAGGACACCTTCTGATCAATTGCTTGTATCTTTCCCAAGCTTCATAGAGGGATTCACCTTCCTTTTGTTTGAAGGTTTAGACTTCCACTCTAAGCTTGCTCAATTTTTGAGGTGGAAAGAACTTTGCCAAGAAGGCATTGACTAACTTTTCCCAAGAGTTCAGACTTTCTTTAGGTTGTGAATCCAACCATGTCCTAGCTCTGTCTCTTACAGCAAAAGGGAAGAGCATAAGTCTGTAGACTTCAGGGTCAACCCCATTGGTCTTGACAGTGTCACAGATTTGCAAAAATTTAGCTAAGAACTGATGAGGATCTTCCAATGGAAGTCCATGAAACTTGCAATTCTGTTGCATTAGAGAAACTAATTGAGGCTTAAGCTCAAAGTTGTTTGCTCCAATGGCAGGGATTGAGATGCTTCTCCCATAGAAGTCGGGAGTAGGTGCAGTAAAGTCACCAAGCACCTTCCTTGCATTGTTGGCATTGTTATTTTCGGCTGCCATGGCTTCTTCTTCCTTGAAAAGCTCTGTTAGGCCCTCTAGAGAGAATTGTGATTTAGCTTCTCTTAGCTTTCTCTTCAAGGTCCTTTCAAGTTCAGGATCAGCTTGAACAAGTATGCCTTTATCTTTGTTCCTGCTCATATGAAAGAGAAGAGAACAAGAAAGTAGGGAATCCTCTATGTCACAGTGTAGAGATTCCTTGAGGTGTCAGAGGAAAAGAAGAATAGAAGGAGGAGGTAGATAGAAGAGAATTCGAACTTATCAAGAGGGATAGAGTTCGAATTGCACCTTGAGGAGGAGTGTTAGTCCTTTAAATAGAAGGTTGTGAGAAGAGGGGAAGAATTTTCGAAAATAAATTAAAAAGATTTTGAAATAATAAAAAGAAATTTGAAAATTTGATTGAGATTTTCGAAAATTAAGATTAGGAAAGAAATTAAGTGATTTTTGAAAAAGATTTTGAAATTAGAAATCAAAAAGATATGATTGAGAGTTAATTTTGAAAAAGATGTGATTGAACAGATATGATTGAGAAGATATGATTAAAAATCAAATTAAAAAAAGAAAGTTTTAAAATTAAAGTTGATTACTTGACTAACAAGAAATTAAAAGATATGATTTCTAAAATTTAAAATTTGATCCTTTCTTAATAGGCAAGTAACAACTTGAAAATTTTGAAGTAAATCATTAATAGTAGCAAGGATTTTCGAAAATAATAAAAAAAATGGAAAGAAATTGATTTTGAAGAGATATGATTGAAAATATATGATTTGAAAAAGATTTGATTTTGAAAAATTATGAAAATTTGAAAAAGATTTGAATTAAAAACAAAATCTTCCCTCTTGTGTCCTTCTGGCGTTAAATGCCCAGAATGGTATCCATTCTGGCGTTTAACGCCCAAAATGGTACCTTTTTGGGCGTTAAACGCCCAGCCAGGTACCCTGGCTGGCGTTTAAACGCCAGTCTTCCTTCTTCACTGGGCGTTTTGAACGCCCAGCTTTTTCTGTGTAATTCCTCTGCTGAGTATTCCGAATCTTTAATTCTCTGTATTATTGACTTGAAAAGACATAGTTTTGAAATTTTTTTAATGATGAGAAATAATCAAAATGCAACTAAGATCAAATAGACAATGCATGCAAGACACCAATCTTAGAAATTTTGTATTAGAGACTCTAACAAATTGAGAATGCATAAGAAAAACAACAAAACACACAAAACAAGAGAATTTAAAGATTAGAGCAAGTAAATCATCAAGAACAACTTGAAGATTAATAAAGAACATAATGCATAAATTCAAAAAAATACAAGAAGAAGAAAGTCATGCAATTGACACCAAACTTAAAATTAGACACTAGACTCAAACAAGAAACATAAAATATTTTTGATTTTTATGATTTTATAAAAAAATTTTTGGTTTTCGAAAATTATATGGAAAAAAGAATAAAGAGATTCAAAACTTTTAATAAGAATTCTAGGAATCATGCAATGTTAGTCTAAAGCTTCTGTCTAAAAAGATTAGACATGGCTAGCCAAGCTTCAGCAGGACATTACATTCAGCAGCTAAATTGATGAGAATCAATCAGCTTTTGTGATGATAAGAACATCACCTTGAAACTCTAGAATTCATTCTTAAAAATTCTGAGAAATAAAAAGAAAAGTGTAACACCCTAACTACCAAAGCTCACGCTTCCGGCTGCGCGACTCTGATAGCCCGGACATTACGACGACTTTTATACTATTTAATACTAAAATATGAGCCTGTTTGAAACTTTAAACCGCAATACTGCTCCCAAAAATACTTTTGCTATACAACGTACATCCATGCATACCATACAACGTACAGAAACTCATAAAGAGTACATACATATATATAAATATTATTACAAGCATTAACCAATACAATTCCTATCCCTCTTACAGAATATATATCAAGATAAAGGCGAGGGTACAATAAACCATAACTAAAACAATACAGAGCATCACAACAACAATTAAATAAGCTCTTCGTAACTTCTGCGCCCATATCCTGAAAGGGGAAAAATGTAGGGGGGGTGAGAACATCATCCTCGAAAGGGTTCTCAGTAGAGGGTTTTTGGGAATTACTGTAATAGGATACATAAAGATAACCGCACCAGTGATTAATAAATGTCTTATGCCTCTTTTTAAAAACAACAGTTTTCAATAAGGTAAAGTCGGAAATCTTTTCTGAAAGAGGAACCGTTCAATTCTCAAAAACACCAAAAGCCTTTCAAAAAGGTTTATCTATGCTGAACCAAAATAGCCTTTCATATTTTTCCAAATCAGAAACGCAAAACCGAAACCAACCATCGGTCCATCTCAATCCAACCATGGCCCTAGGCCCAAACAATCCAACCACGGCCCTAGGCCCAAACAATCCAACCATCAACCAAATCACCACAATCCAACAGAGTCCCAATTGCAAACACAGATAGGAAGTTCAAGCACAAACAAACAGTTACAGCAAGTAGAACAATTAGCAGTTAATCACAAAGGCAAACCAAGTACAATATGCACACCCAAACAATGTCACATAGATGCATATGATGCATGCCTGTCCCTAGTGGCTGATGATATCATCTGTCGGTTATATAGCCAACCCGACACGTCCTGGTAGCTAACCATGGACAGAAACACCCATCGCGGAGCAAGTAGGTTTGAGCTACAACCCCATTGCTACTACCCGCTCAACCCAGAGCCAGTGGAATAACCACTACTGCGGCTACTACCCAGGCGGGTGTTTAAAAGCTCAACCTGGAGCGAGTGGAATCACCACTACTACCGCTACTACCCAGGTATCTCAAACATATATTCATTCAGTTCCAGCCATGGATCAACATCCATCTCAGCCATCCGGCTTAAATTCAAAATTCATAGTCAGCCATACGGCCCATAACTCATTCGGCATTCAGCCATAAATCAATATCATACACAGCCATTCCAGCTCACGGTTCAATCCAAAACCAGCCAATATTCATAATCATACACAGCCATTCCGGCCCATAACAAAACAACACTTCCACCGTTCAACATCATTAAATTCATAAAACCGGAATTTAAGCCATAAATTACTTTTCTCAAGCCGTTTCACTCTGAAATCAAATTTCAACTCTTTTCAGCCTTGGCTTTTAAGATCTCATTTTCTCAAATCATCTCAGGCTCATAAGCCAAATTTACTCAAAGTGAGTCTCCTTTTGAAAACAAAGCCACTCTCGGCATTCTCTTTCCAAAACTTCCAAAACCATGGCAAGTTAAGGATTTATTTCAAAGTATTCAAAATCACTCATCCAACAATGGGATTTTATAACAAAAGCTTCTCGGCAGAGTCCCAATTCTTTAGGAAAGGTCATCTTACATCAATTCTTTAAAATTCATTGAAACTCTTAAAATCATAGATTCTTGGTTCAAGTAAATAAAACTAAATTTATTATGAAACTGAACTATACAAAATCACGAGTTCCAACCCGGTCCAAAATCAACTCATTTGAAATGGAACCAGTTCATTTGAATCAAACCGCTTTCAGATTTCTTTTTGGAACCCATTTTTCCAACTCTTCTAAAATGCCTCAAACTTGATTACTCAATCAAAAATCTAGGTTCCTTTAAAAATCACTAAAAACTCATTTTTATATTAAAATCAATATTATAGCATCATTCTTTCCTTCAGTGATTCAAACGGTAAAAATAGTTCAGTTCTAAATAAGCCGAACTCAACGTATAAGGTTCATCAAATAAATTAAGCTTGAAAACATAAATATCCTTTTAATAAATCAAATAATACAATCTCTCAAATCCAACCTTTTTTTTTAAATAACCTTTCAAACAAGACTAAGAGTTTATAGAAATTTCGGCAGCACCTCCCCTAAAACTTGGACTTTTGCCACACGGTTCGAGTCCCAACTAAACCGTTCCTCATTCCTTTTCAACAACACAAAACCAGAAATCAATTCAAAGCAAGCTAAATCCAACAATCGCCTCAGTGGCGTATCTCAAGGATACCATTTCAAAATCAACTCAATATCAATCGATTTAACTCATTTCCAAAGCTTTAAAGAATCAGTTCGGTAATAAATCATTTGTCCATAACCAAGTCAATTAAAGTAAACCAGGCTGAATTCAAAAGTGCATTCGACTTTTCACATCATTGAAATAATTGACTCAATTCAAACCAATCCTCAACGGTTTAAACTCATATTTCAAATCTTTAAAGAATCAACTTTAAAACATTACATTTCATAAAGCCGCACAATAATTTAGCCAAACCAACATCCATAATCATTCGAGTCAATCAAATAATACATAAGGCAATTACAATCACCAAATACACCATATCTCACATCAGTATCCATATGTAATAATTCCAATACATAAAACATAGTTTTTGGAAAGCGCCCCTACCTCAAAACTCAAATTCCATAACCCAAACGCGTCACATAATCCTTTCTGCATCGACCCGAGATCAACAATCAAAATCCCGGCAGCCAAAACCTTAGTTCCAAGCCACTTTCGCAACAGTCTCAACACTCTAATCGCAACATACAACAACCGAAACTCAATCGTATAGCAATTAACGCCACAAACCTCAGCGTGAGATAACAGAATAGTAACCAAAAGACTTTCAAACCGAAAATGCTTACCGAACCGAAGGAAAAACGGCTGAACCGAAACGGCGGCGGTCTCCGAACCGGTTCGGTGGTAACCCGGTAGCCACCTTAAGCGGCAGCGATGACCTGAACCATATGCAGTGACAATGAGGTTCCCAGAAACTCAACGGAAAGGAGAACCAGCTTAAAATCCTTACCGACGAGGCCTTTCGCCGACAGCAGCAGCATTTCCAGCGGCAGAGGCTTACCGGCTCACCTTCATGAGCGGTGACAAGGCCCCCAACAGCAACTGGGCACAGCGGCAGGAACAGCTCCGCGACGGTTCTCCTCTGGCGGGGCTCCCCCTCTCTTCCTCGCGACAACACCGGCGACGCTGGCGGCGAGCAATCTGGTGACTGGGCGGCGCGACCCTTTTTCCCTTTCGCGGTCCCCCCTTCACCTCAGATTTGCTCTGTGACGGTGCAGGGATGGTGGCGCGGCTGGACTGGGCGTGGCCTCAGTGGCAATGGCGAGGCAAAACGGCGACCCACGACCACCCTCTTCCTCGCGTAGCCCTCTGTTTCGACCTCTCTCTTTGCCTTGGACCTGACGGCGGACTCCAAGGCGGCGCGATGCGGTGAGCTTGCAGCTGCCACGACGGACTATGGCGGCAGCCTCACAGCCGGCGGCGACGCTGTTAGGCCACGGCGGCAAGGCACGGTGGCGGCGGTGAGGCGCGATGCTCTTCTCCCTCTCCTCCTCTCTGCTTCTTTCTCGGTTTCTTCTGTGGTGAAGGGAGTAGTGTTTGCATTGCGCCTGTTAGGTTTAGTGGGAGAGGGTTTTGGCTGAAGCAAATGGGGGGTAGGGTTCATTTTCTTTTTGAAAATTAGGGTTAAGGGCATTATGGTAATTTCACATAAAATTGGGAATAATATAGTAGTTGAAACCCAATGTAAATCCAACACTTATTGTATATAGAAAATACTATTTGCTCATCAATTTTTACAAATTACTTTCAATAAAATGCCCAAATCAAACAATTAGAAATAATATACTTAATTTCTTCATTTTTCCAAAATAGCAATAGTAATATTTAAAATATTACTTATCTAATCTAAATCATATAAAATCCTTATTATTTCATAACTATCAACTTTATAATTCAAATATAGAAAATAATCCAATAATTATAAAATTGGATAATAATCATAACTTATCTCAAGTTCAATAAATCAAAACTTGCCTTAATTATCCTTAATAAAATAATCTCTGAAATTAAGGCTATAAATAACTATATGATTTGAGACTTGATCATAATAAGACTTTTCAAAGTTCTGGGTCTTACATTCTACCCACCTTATAAAAATTTTCGCCCTCGAAAATTGATACAAAATGAAAGAAATTCCATAACCGTTCACCCTTGAACACATTTAAGGAAGAAGCAAAAATATCTCAAAATATAATCATATATACGATTTTCAAATACTTTGATTGTCATATGCATAAGGGTGCAAAGGTAGGAGTGTGATTGCAAAGCAAACGTTATAAGATAGGCTCAATGAACAAGGTCATATGATCTCAAAGCTTTACAAAACTTGAGGTGCCAAAATAGGGTGCAAATCAAGATAGGCGTTCACAAAGTAAAGTGGTAATTAGTTTGGTAAAAGGCTGCAAGGCATGTTGGTATTTAAACAGCGGCATAACGTTCGCTGACAATCCTCGTCCCCACTTCAGAACTTCAATTTCCCAACTCCACCAATCATTTTACAACCTCATAGCCAATCATAGGCCTAACAACCGCAACCCGTTCGCAAGGGACAAAACACCCACAACTCATAACATTGTACACCTACCGCCCCAGCTTCCGTATACACCTATCACGTCTTAAAGAACTAGTGCATCGCGTCACTACGTCTACAAGTCGCACGTGATGTCAAAACAATTCTCGAGTCTACTCAGAAGAATACGAGGTCTTAAAAAAAGAGACAAATGTCAAGGACAATACTCATAGATTTGAAGGAATATATCCAATTCCAGATGAACAAGGATGTTCAAACAATGAAGTTTGCTAGAAATAGATCAATTTACAACTTCAAAGATAACCCTTGGATCAGAAAAAAAGTTCAATAAGATCAATAGGAAGAAAACCAGCGCACCAGTTTGAAACAAACTCAAGCCAAGTCGAAGAAGTATAAGGTTTACACAAGAGAATATTTCAAACCCAAGGCAAAGCTCACAGAACTCAAGAGCACAATTACAAATACTTTCGAATACATTGTTCATGAAGGAACCGAAAATTGCGGAAAAACCACTTCGTAGTCTAAAAGAAAGGTTAAGTGACAAACATTCTCCAAGAGAATAACAAAAGCAATAATGTGGCTTTGCTGTAATACAATTTTATGTTGAAACAGATCATGTAGAATTCTAAAAACAAGGTGCACACAAGTTTGGCTAAAAGCTAAAATATTTCCTCAAATATTTTAGAAAGATAATTAGGTGCACAACTTAACCAAAGGCAATCATAAAACTCAAAAAAGAAATCAAATGCTTGTTCAAAAATTCCCAAAGTTCATATTCAAACAAGCGTGTATAAAATCAAGGCAAAGACGAAAGAGAAAATTAAACTCTTTTTAGAAAAGAAACTCCGAAGTAAAAATTTGCTTACAATTTGGTAAAGGAAATAAGTGGTGCGTTACAAACGGACAGGTTTCCATTAAACCACGAAGCTATTCAAAACTTCATTTAAAATAGCACATGCCAACTAAAAATCAACTTTGTCAAAATTGAACAATGGTTTTAATATCCATCAAGCAACAGAAAATAAATTTCGTTTAATATTTCTTCAAAGAGGATTCAAAACCCATTTAACCAAGGCTCAAAACAAGACTCCAAAAGTGTTCTTGAAATCACCATCTCAGAAGAACATCCAAATAGTTTAAGATATACTAAAAAGGAGTCAAGCCATACTAGAAAGGATCTTAAATTAAAATAGTCCAAACAAGATCCACTAGACATGAAACATCAAACAAGTTTTAAATTGATCCAAAAGAATACAAAAGTCATAGAAAAAGACAACTCAATCATTTGTAATTTCTCAAGGATAAAATTTTTGACTAAAAACTCTTGTAGAGATAATGAGAGAATAAACAATGCACTAACTTGAAACGAATCAAACTGACTCACATAAGGATGAGATCCACAAGAGAGGACAAACCAAGATCAATGGTAATGTTTACAAGATGTAAAAGATTAGTTAAAAACAGAGTCACGTATGACATTCATAGAGGTGAAAAGCTTAAGAAGGAACGAGTCCGTTCATAAGAAGAAAGCTATGAGTCCAACATTTTCAAAAGAACAACAATGGCATAAACCATGTAGTATGCTAAACCAAACTCAATTCAAAATAAGTTAAGTAAAGCTTATCAAACTAAACTCAACCAGGATAAAAATGAAAAATTCTTTCTTTCCAAAATTTTGAAAAATATCCAAATACATAATCAAATGAAAATGTGCATTGGAACTATAGTAAAGTTACTAGAAAGTCAAATTGTAATTTTAAAGTAAAATGCAGTTCCATAAACCAGTAAAAGTACAGGCGAGGTATTAGAAATAAATAGTTGTCAAACTGTGTAAGAAATTTTCAAAGTTTCATATATAGATAAGTATACATCTATTCAACGGCAATTTTCATAAAAGTCTCAAAACTGGTTGTAATCACTATCAAAAAAGAGAAAAACCGAATCAACAATTTCTTTAAGAATGGACTCGAAATCCCGGAGTTAAAAATGCACAGCGCATTAGGACAAGTTCAAAGTCATATCAAAGAATACATGATTCAAGAAGAATTCAAATAGAGGAAGTTAGATGCAACAAGGATTTTAAGCAAGCATATGCTCTTAAGATCAAACAAGATTGCATATGAATAGAGAAACAGAGTGGAAACATCAAATTAATTTTCAAGAGGAGTAGCAAACAAGAACTTCAAGTTAGGCTATGAAAGAACAGGTCGACTCGAACAAAATCCAAAACACACAACTGAATAGCCTCGAGAAATAGTTTCCAACGTTCCCAAAACCCGCGATTCGCTTTGCTCAAAACTCGCATATTATCTATGATAACCCATTAGTGCTTTCATGTACATAATTCACTAGTATTAAGCCGACCAAACTTAATACCAAGAATCATGCAATGCAAGACTAACAGCGTTAATCAATAGATCGTCATGTGCATAAAGCTCTAATTCTCGTCATCCGACAAGACCTAATACATGACAAAAGCTTAAGGTATGCAATTGAAGCATAGTCGGTCCATTCCTCAGGCTCTACAGGAAGGACTGCTCTAATACCATAATGTAACACCCTAACTACCAAAGCTCACGCTTCCGGCTGCGCGGCTCTGATAGCTCGGCCATTACGATGACTTTTATACTATTTAATACTAAAATATGAGCCTGTTTGAAACTTTAAACCGCAATACCGCTCCCAAAAATACTTTTGCTATACAACGTACATCCATGCATACCATACAACGTACAGAAACTCATAAAGAGTACATACATATATATATACATACATATATATAAATATTATTACAAGCATTAACCAATACAATTCCTATCCCTCTTACAGAATATATATCAAGATAAAGGCGAGGGTACAATAAACCATAACTAAAACAATACAGAGCATCACAACAACAATTAAATAAGCTCTTCGTAACTTCTGCGCCCATATCCTGAAAGGGGAAAAATGTAGGGGGGGTGAGAACATCATCCTCGAAAGGGTTCTCAGTAGAGGGTTTTTGGGAATTACTGTAATAGGATACATGAAGATAACCGCACCAGTGATTAATAACTGTCTTATGCCTCTTTTTAAAAACAACAGTTTTCAATAAGGTAAAGTCGGAAATCTTTTCTGAAAGAGGAACCGTTCAATTCTCAAAAACACCAAAAGCCTTTCAAAAAGGTTTATCTATGCTGAACCAAAATAGCCTTTCATATTTTTCCAAATCAGAAACACAAAACCGAAACCAACCATCGGTCCATCTCAATCCAACCACGGCCCTAGGCCCAAACAATCCAACCACGGCCCTAGGTCCAAACAATCCAACCATCAACCAAATCACCACAATCCAACAGAGTCCCAATTGCAAAAACATATAGGAAGTTCAAGCACAAACAAACAGTTACAGCAAGTAGAACAATTAGCAGTTAATCACAAAGGCAAACCAAGTACAATATGCACACCCAAACAATGTCACATAGATGCATATGATGCATGCCTGTCCCTAGTGGCTGATGATATCATCTGTCGGTTATATAGCCAACCCGACACGTCCTGGTAGCTAACCATGGACAGAAACACCCATCGCGGAGCAAGTAGGTTTGAGCTACAACCCCATTGCTACTACCCGCTCAACCCAGAGCCAGTGGAATAACCACTACTGCGGCTACTACCCAGGCGGGTGTTTAAAAGCTCAACCTGGAGCGAGTGGAATCACCACTACTACCGCTACTACCCAGGCGTCACAGTCTCTGACCTGGAGCAACTGGGACGAACCACAACCCTTGCTACTACCCAGGTATCTCAAACATATATTCATTCAGTTCCAGCCATGGATCAACATCCATCTCAGCCATCCGGCTTAAATTCAAAATTCATAGTCAGCCATACGGCCCATAACTCATTCGGCATTCAGCCATAAATCAATATCATACATAGCCATTCCGGCTCACGGTTCAATCCAAAACCAGCCAATATTCATAATCATACACAGCCATTCCGGCCCATAACAAAACAGCACTTCCACCGTTCAACATCATTAAATTCATAAAACCGGAATTTAAGCCATAAATTACTTTTCTCAAGCCGTTTCACTCTGAAATCAAATTTCAACTCTTTTCAGCCTTGGCTTTAAAGATCTCATTTTCTCAAATCATCTCAGGCTCATAAGCCAAATTTACTCAAAGTGAGTCTCCTTTTGAAAACAAAGCCACTCTCGGCATTCTCTTTCCAAAACTTCCAAAACCATGGCAAGTTAAGGATTTATTTCAAAGTATTCAAAATCACTCATCCAACAATGGGATTTTATAACAAAAGCTTCTCGGCAGAGTCCCAAGTCTTTAGAAAAGGTCATCTTACATCAATTCTTTAAAATTCATTGAAACTCTTAAAATCATAGATTCTCGGTTCAAGTAAATAAAACTGAATTTATTATGAAACTGAACCATACAAAATCACGAGTTCCAACCCGGTCCAAAATCAACTCATTTGAAACGGAACCAGTTCATTTGAATCAAACCGCTTTCAGATTTCTTTTTGGAACCCATTTTTCCAACTCTTCTAAAATGCCTCAAACTTGATTACTCAATCAAAAATCTAGGTTCCTTTAAAAATCACTAAAAAATCCTTTTTATATTGAAATCAATATTATAGCATCGTTCTTTCCTTCAGTGATTCAAACAGTAAAAATAGTTCAGTTCTAAATAAGTCGAACTCAACGTATAAGGTTCATCAAATAAATTAAGCTTGAAAACATAAATATCCTTTTAATAAATCAAATAATACAATCTCTCAAATCCAACCTTTTTTTTAAATAACCTTTCAAATAAGACTAAGAGTTTATAGAAATTTCGGCAGCACCTCCCCTAAAACTTGGACTTTTGCCACCCGGTTCGGGTCCCAACTAATCCGTTCCTCATTCCTTTTCAACAACACAAAACCAGAAATCAATTCAAAGCAGGCTAAATCCAACAATCGCCTCAGTGGCGTATCTCAAGGATACCATTACAAAATCAACTCAATATCAATCGATTTAACTCATTTCCAAAGCTTTAAAGAATCAGTTCGGCAATAAATCATTTGTCCATAACCAAGTCAATTAAAGTAAACCAGGCTGAATTCAAAAGTGCATTCGACTTTTCACATCATTGAAATAATTGACTCAATTCAAACCAATCCTCAACGGTTTAAACTTAGATTTCAAATCTTTAAAGAATCAACTTTAAAACATTACATTTCATAAAGCCACACAACAATTCAGCCAAACCAACATCTATAATCATTCGAGTCAATCAAATAATACATAAGGCAATTACAATCACCAAATACACCATATCTCACATCAGTATCCATATGTAATAATTTCAATACATAAAACATAGTTTTTGGAAAGCGCCCCTACCTCAAAACGCAAATTCCATAACCCAAACGCGTCACATAATCCTTTCTGCATCGACCCGAGATCAACAATCAAAAATCCCGGCAGCCAAAACCTCAGTTCCAAGCCACTTTCGCAACAGTCTCAACACTCTAATCGCAACATACAACAACCGAAACTCAATCGTATAGCAATTAACGCCACAAACCTCAGCGTGAGATAACAGAATAGTAACCAAAAGACTTTCAAACCGAAAATGCTTACCGAACCGAAGGAAAAATAGCTGAACCGAAACGGCGGCGGTCTCCGAACCGGTTCGGCGGTAACCCAGTAGCCACCTCAAGCGGCAGCGATGACCTGAACCATATGCAGTGACAATGAGGTTCCCAGAAACTCAACGGAAAGGAGAACCAGCTTAAAATCCTTACCGACGAGGCCTTCCGGCGATAGCAGCAACATTTCCAGCGGTAGAGGCTTACCGGCGCACCCTCATGAGCGGTGACAAGGCCCCCAACAGCAGCTCGGCACAGCAGCAGGAACAGCTCCGCGACGGTTCTCCTCTGGCGGGGCTCCCCCTCTCTTCCTCGCAACAACACCGGCGACGCTGGCGGCGAGCAATCCGGTGACTGGGCGGCGCGACCCTTTTTCCCTTTCACGGTCCCCCCCTTCTCCTCAGATTTGCTCTGTGACGGCGCAGGGATGGTGGCGCGGCTGGACTGGGCGTGGCCTCAGTGGCAATGGCGAGGCAAAACGGCGACCCACGACCACCCTCTTCCTCACGTAGCCCTCTGTTTCGACCTCTCTCTTTGCCTCGGACCTGACGGCGGACTCCAAGGCGGCGTGACGCGGTGAGCTTGCATCTGCCACGACAGACTATGGCGGCAGCTTCACAGCCGGCGGCGACGCTGTTAGGCCATGGCAGCAAGGCACGGTGGCGGCGGTGAGGCGCGATGCTCTTCTCCCTCTCCTCCTCTCTGCTTCTGTCTCGGTTTCTTCTGTGGTGAAGGGAGTAGTGTTTGCATTGCGGCTGTTAGGTTTAGTGGGAGAGGGTTTCGGCTGAAGCAAATGGGGGGTAGGGTTCATTTTCTTTTTGAAAATTAGGGTTAAGGGCATTATGGTAATTTCACATAAAATTGGGAATAATATAGTAGTTGAAACCCAATGTAAATCCAACACTTATTGTATATAGAAAATACTATTTGCTCATCAATTTTTACAAATTACTTTCAATAAAATGCCCAAATCAAACAATTAGAAATAATATACTTAATTTCTTCATTTTTCCAAAATAGCAATAGTAATATTTAAAATATTACTTATCTAATCTAAATCATATAAAATCCTTATTATTTCATAACTATCAACTTTATAATTCAAATATAGAAAATAATCCAATAATTATAAAATTGGATAATAATCATAACTTATCTCAAGTTCAATAAATCAAAACTTGCCTTAATTATCCTTAATAAAATAATCTCTGAAATTAAGGCTATAAATAACTATATGATTTGAGACTTGATCATAATAAGACTTTTCAAAGTTCTGGGTCTTACAAAAAGTACCTAATTTAAGCAACAACATGAACTGTCAGTTGTCCAAACTCGAACAATCCCCGGCAACGGCGCCAAAAATTTGGTGCACAAAATTGTGATCATCAACAATGGCGCCAATAGAATTGGAGCTCTTAAACGTGAATCACACTTTGTCACAATTCCGCACAACTAACCAGCAAGTGTACTGGGTCGTCCAAGTAATACCTTACGTGAGTAAAGGTCGATCCCACGGAGACTGTCGGCTTGAAGCAAGCTATGGTCACCTTGTAAATCTCAATCAGGCGAATTCAGATGGTGATGGAGAATTGATAATTAAAAGATGAATAAAACATAAAATAAAGATAGAGATAGAGATACTTATGTAATTCTTTGGTTGGAATTTCAAATAAGCGTATGAAGATGCTTTGTTCCTCCTGAACCTCTGCTTTCCTATTGCCTTCTTCCAATCATTCATACTCCTTTCCATGGCAAGCTTTATGTTGGGCATCACCGTTGTCAATGGCTACTTCCCGTCCTCTCAGTGAAAATGTTCTACGCACGCTGTCACCGCACGGCTAATCATCTGTCGGTTCTCGATCATGTTGGAATAGGATCCATTGATCCTTTTGCGTCTGTCACACGCCCAACAATCGCGAGTTTGAAGCTCGTCACAGTCATCCCTTCCCAGATCCTACTCGGAATACCACAGACAAGGTTTAGACTTTTCGGATCTCAAGAATGACCGCCAATAATTATAGCCTATACCACGAAGGTTCCAATCTTAGATTAGAAACCCAAGAGATACACATTCAAGCTTGTTTGCATGTAGAACGGAAGTGGTTGTCAATCACGCGTTCATAGGTGAGAATGGTGATTAGTGTCACATAATCATCACATTCATCATGTTCTTGGGTGCGGATGAATATCTTGGAGAAGAAATAGACTTGAGTTGAATAGAAAAACAATAGTACTTTATTAATTCATGAAGAACAGCAGAGCTCCACACCTTAATCTATGGTGTGTAGAAACTCCACCGTTGAAAATACAAAAGTGATAATGGTGTAAGCATGGCCGAATGGCCAGCCTCCAAGGTCTAGGGACTAAACGTCCAAAGATGAAAATACAATAGTATAAGGTCCTATTTATAGAGAACTAGTAGCCTAGGGTTTACAGAAATCAGTAATTAATGCATAAATCTTCTTCTGGGCCCACTTGGTGTGTGCTTAGGCTGAGCATTGAAGCTTCCATGTGTAGAGACTTTTCTTAGAGTTAAACGCCAGCTTTTGTGCCAGTTTGGGCGTTTAACTCCAGCTTTTGTGCCAGTTCTGGCGTTAAACGCCAGAATTCTTGAGCTGACTTGGAACGCCTGTTTGGGCCATTAAATCTCGGGCAAAGTATAGACTATTATATATTGCGAGAAAGCCCAGGATGTCTACTTTCCAACGCAATTGAGAGCGCGCCAATTGGGCTTTTGTAGCTCCAGAAAATCCACTTTGAGTGCAGGGAGGTCAGAATCCAACAGCATCTGCAGTCCTTTTTCAGCCTCTGAATAAGATTTTTGCTCAGGTCCCTCAATTTCAGCCAGAAAATACCTGAAATCATAGAAAAACACACAAACTCATAGTAAAGTCCAGAAAAAGTGATTTTTATTTAAAAACTAATAAAAATATAATAAAAACTAATTAAAATATACTAAAAACATACTAAAAACAATGCCAAAAAGCGTATAAATTATCCGCTCATCAGGGCCCTCCTATCCACTGATGCTCAAAGCCTTGGATCCCTTTTATTCTACCCTTGCCTTTTGGTTTAAAGGGCTATTGGCTTTTTCTGCTTGCTTTTTCTTTTTTTTTTCTTTCTTTCTTTTTTTTCACATTTTTTCTTTTTTCTTTTTTTTTTCTATTCACTGCTTTTTCTTGCTTCAAGAATCATTTTTATGATTTTTCAGATCATCAATAACATTTCTCCTTTTCCCTCATTCTTTCAAGAGCCAATAATTTTAACATTCATAAACAACAATTTCAAAAATGTGCACTATTCAAGCATTCATTCAGAAAAACATAAAGTATTGCCACCACATCAAAATAATTAAACTGTTTTAAAATTCGAAATTCATGTACTTCTTTTTCTTTTTCAATTAAAAAAATTTTTCATTTTAGAAAGGTGATGGATTCATTATCATAGCTTTAAGGCATAGACATTTAGACACTAATAATCATGTAATAAGACACAAACATAAATAAACATAAAGCATAAAATTTGAAAAACAGAAAATAAAGAACAAGGAAATTAAAGAACGGGTCCACCTTAGTGATGACGGCTAGTTCTTCCTTTTGAAGATCTTATGGAGTGCTTGAGCTCCTCAATGTCTCTTCCTTGCCTTTGTCGCTCCTCTCTCATAACTCTTTGGTCTTCTCTAATTTCATGGAGGAGGATGGAATGATCTTTGGTGCTCCACCCTTTTTCTTTCCTTTCTTCGGCTTTTCTTCCTTCTTCAACTTAGGACAGTCGGATTTGAAATGTCCCGTTTCCTTACAGTTGTAGCATGTCACCTTGCTGAGATCTTTCTTCTATTTTCTTGAACTGCCTCCTTTGCCTCTCTCTTTGAGCTTCACCATTTTCCTGAATTTTTTGGCAAACAACACAAACTCATTTTCAGAATCACTAGATTCTTCATCCAGGGGGTTAGTCACAGATGTAAAAGCAATTCCTTTCCTTTTTGAATCCTTTTTCAAATAAGTGTTTTCAAGAGCAAGAAGATTTCCTCTCAATTCATCATATGTCATAGAATCAAGACCACTACTCTCAGAAATTATTAATGCTTTTGTTTCCTACTCTTTTGTGAGACATCTCAACACTCTTCTCACAAGCACAGATTCAGGATACTTGATTCCCATAGCATCCAAGCCGACAATGATGATGTTGAAGCATTCAAACAATTCATCAATAGATTATCCTTCCTTCATTGCAAACATTTCATACTCTCTGTTTAACATATCTATCTTGGTCTTCTTTACAATGGTAGTTCCTTCATGAGTCACTAGAAGTTTGTCCTAGATTTCCTTTGCCGTTGTGCATCGTGATACCCGTCGGTATTCCTCGAAGCTGATAGCACAGTTGAGTAAGTTGATGGCCTTGGCGTTGAGCTCAACCTTCTTTCTGTCTTCTTCAGTCCAGCTTGCTTCTGGTTTAGGAGAGACAACTCCTTCGGCACTTGTGACGGTTGGATACTAAGGACTGGTGCACGAAATTGTGTATGCCAATATTAATGGACTATTTCTCACAACTTCGCACAACTAACCAGCAAGTGCACTGGATCGTCTAAGTAATACCTTACGTGAGTAAGGGTCGAATCCCACGGAGATTGTTGGTTTGAAGCAAGCTATGGTTATCTTATTATTCTTAGTCAGGATGCCAACAACAGTGTTTTTCAAGTTCAATTGTAAAAAGTAAAAGGGCATAAAATAAATACTTATTGTGCAATAATGGAGAATATGTTAGAGTTTTGGAGATCCTTTGTCATCTGAATTTCAGCTTTTTTCTTGTACTCCTCTTCACACACGCAAGGCTCCTTCCATGGCAAGCTGTATGTAGGGTGTCACCGTTGCCAATGGCTACTTCCCATCCTCTCAGTGAAAATGGTCCAAATGCTCTGTCACAGCACGACTAATCATCTGTTGGTTCTCGATCATGTCGGAATAGAATCCATTGATTCTTTTGCGTTTGTCATCACGCCCAAAAATCGTGAGTTTGAATCCTACTCGGAATACCACAGACAATGTTTAGACTTTCTGGATCCTCAAGAGTGGCCGCCAAAATATTCTAGCTTATACCACAAAGATTCTGGTTAAGGAATCTAAGAGATACTTATTCAATCTAATGTAGAGCGGAGGTGGTTGTCAGGCACACGTTCATGGATTGAGGAAGGTGATGAGTGTCACGGATCATCACCTCCTTCATAGTGAAACGCGAATGAACATCTTAGATAGGAACAAGCGTGTTTGAATGGAAAACAGAAATAATTGCATTAATTCATTGAGACACAACAGAGCTCCTCACCCCCAACAATGGAGTTTAGAGACTCATGCCGTCAAAGAGTACAAAGTTTAGATCTAAAATGTCATGAGGTGCAAAATAAATTTCTAAAAGTTGTTTAAATACTAAACTAGTAACCTAGGTTTACAGAAAATGAGTAAACTATGATAGATAGTGCAGAAATCCACTTCTGGGGCTCACTTGGTGTGTGCTGGGGCTGAGACTTAAGCTTCTCACGTGCCTGGGCTATTTCTGGAGTTGAACGCCAGGTTGTAACCTGTTTCTGGCGTTAAACTCCAACTTGTAACCTGTTTCTGGCACTGAACGCCAGACTGTATCATGGAACTGGCATTGAACGCAAGTTTACGTCATTTATTCTTGAGCAAAGTATGAACTATTATATATTGCTGGAAAGCCCTGGATGTCTACTTTCCAACGCAATTGGAAGCACGCCAATTGGACTTCTGTAGCTCCAGAAAATCCATTCTGAGTGCAGAGAGATCAGAATCCAACAGTATCAGCAGTCTTTTTTTAGCCTGAATCAGATTTTTGCTCAGCTCCCTCAATTTCACCCAGAAAATACCTGAAATTATAGAAAAACACACAAACTCATAGTAAAGTCTAGAAACATGAATTTTGCCTAGAAACTAATGATAATATACTAAAAACTAACTAAAACATACTAAAAACTACATGAAATTAACCCCAAAAAGCGTATAAAATATCCGCTCATCACAACACCAAACTTAAACTGTTGCTTGTCCCCAAGCAACTAGACAAATAAAATAGAATACAAATAAGTCACGAAGCAATAATATCTCCGAGTTTTTGAGTGAAGCTCAGATTCTAATTAGATGAGCGGGACTAGTAGCTTTTTGCTTCCGAACAGTTTTGGCATCTCACTTTATCCATTGAAGCTCAGAATGATTGGCATCTATAGGAACTTAGAATTTAGATAGTGTTATTGATTCTCCTAGTTCAGTATGTTGATTCTTGAACACAGCTACTTTATGAGTCTTGGCCGTGGCCCTAAGCACTTTGTTTTCCAGTATTACCACCGGATACATAAATGCCACAGACACATAATTGGGTGAACCTTTTCAGATTGTGACTCAGCTTTGCTAAAGTCCCCAATTAGAGGTGTCCAGAGTTCTTAAGCACACTCTTCTTTTTGCTTTGGACCTTGACTTTAACCGCTCAGTCTCAAGTTTTCACTTGACACCTTCACGCCACAAGCACATGGTTAGGGACAGCTTGGTTTAGCCGCTTAGGCTAGGATTTGATTCCTTTAGGCCCTCCTATCCACTGATGCTCAAAGCCTTGGATCCTTTTTATTACCCTTGCCTTTTGGTTTTAAGGGCTATTGGCTTTTTCTACTTGCTTTTTCTTTTTCTTTTATTTTCTCCTTTCTCTCTCTCTTTTTTTTCTGCAAGCTTTTGTATTCACTGCTTTTTCTTCCTTCAAGAATCATTTTTTTTTATTTTTCAGATTATCAAATAATATTTCTCCTTTTTCATCATTCTTTCTAGAGCCAACATATTTAACATTCATAAACATCAAATTCAAAAGACATATGCACTGTTCAAGCATTCATTCAGAAGACAAAAAGCATTGCCACCACATGTAAATAATTAGAATTTTTCTTATTAAAAACTCAAAAAAAAATATTGCCTCCTTATTCTAAAGAAAATCTGCTATTTTATTCATGTTTAATGATGATGAGAAAAATAAATTATAGCTTAATTAGAGATAAAATCAAAATATAGATACTAATTACTAATTACTACTATAACTTCTAAGGTAAAACTCAAATAAGAACAATTATCACAGAGTTAAGGCTAAGATTAGAACTCAACAACCTTGAGTTTGGGGGGTGGATGCCTCTTTAGTCTGTGGAGTGCTCGGCCCTTCAAGGGATAGTTTCTAACGCTTTAATTCCTTCAGTTCACGTCCTTGCTCTTCTTGTTCTCTGAGCAGTTTCCAGAGCATGTTGTTTTGATTTTGCTGTTCTTCTTTTATTTGGTCCTTAGCTTCTTGCAGCTTAGTAACAGATGCTTCAAGATGTTCCCAATATTCAAATTGAGGGATTTCCGGGAGAAATTCCTGTGCTCTCCTCTTGATGGGGTCATCCTGTACTTGTTGTTTTTCCATTGTGGTTTTAGTGATTGGTTACTCCACTGAGATATACTCCGTTATTCCCATCCTTACTCCAGCATCTTTGCAGAGCCAACCTGGCATCTTTAGAGTTCTTGTTTGCAATTATGTAAAATTCACATGAAATCAGTTTATGAACTTCCACTTCTTTTTCCAACATAATGCAATGGATCATCACTGCTCTTTTAACGGTGACTTCAGAACGGTTGCTAGTGGGCAATATAGAACGCCCAATGAAGTCCAGCCATCCTCTGGCAACTGGTTTGAGATCTTCTCTCTTGAGTTGATTTGGGACGCCCTTGGTGCTGGTAGTCCACCTGGCTCTAGGGATGCATATATCTTCTAGAATCTTGTCCAGGCCCTTGTTTGTTCTCATCATTCTCCTATTGAGGTAGTCTGGGTCATCTTTCAGCTGAGGTAGCTTAAAGATCTTCCTGATTTTGTCAGGGTGGATGTGAACAATCTTTCCTCTAACTAAAGTTCGATAGTCATAGAGGGCAGTTCCAGATATTCTCTACCTGTCTGTTTGCCACATATTAGCGTAGAACTCCTGAACCATATTCCTTCCCACTTTTGTTTCAGGATTAGCTAGGATTTCCCAGTTTCTGTTTCGAATTTGCTCTTGGATCTCCAGATATTCATCTTTTTTCAGATCGAACTTGACTTCCGGAATCACTGATCTTAGACCCATTATTTTGTAGTAGTGGTCTGAATGTTCTTTGGTTAAGAACTTCCCTTGATTCCAAAGTGGTTTTGGAATACTCTCTTTCTTGCCTCTTGGACTGGGTTGTTTTCCTTTAGAAGCCATGATCTTAGTGGGTATGGTTTAGTGATCACGGATAAACACACCAAACTTAGAGGTTTGCTTGTCCTCAAGCAAAAGAAAAGAAAGGAGAGGGATAGAAGGAGAGCTAGGCGCAACTTGTGGAGGAGAGGGGGAGAGGCCGAACCAATATTTAAGGGGTAGGGGGGTGGGTTTCGAAAATTATTTGAAAAAGATATGATAGAAAAAGTGATTTAGAAAAGATAAGTATGATATGAAAAGATGTGATTTAAAATTGAAAAGATATGAAAGATATTTGAAAGAGATAAATCTGGATTTTGAAAAAGATAATGTGAAGATTTGAAAAAGATATTGATGAGTTGAAAATATTTTAGAAGGAAAAGAGATAGATTTGTTTTGGAAAATTTGAAAAAGAGTTGGATTGGATTGAAAAAAAAAGATTTGTGTTTATGGATTAAGATACATTTGATATTTTTAAAATAGGGTTTTTAGAAATTAGGATTAAAAGTTTTTTGGAATTGAGAGTTTGTAACATGTTTATGCAAGAAATCATGAATTGAAACATGAAAATTAAAATTAAAATAAAAATTGTGAAGTAGAAACGAATTTACCTCCTCCCCACCATCCTAGCGTTAAACGCCTAAATACTGCATGTTTTGGGCATTTAACGCCCAAATGCTGCTTCTCCTGGGCGTTCAACGCCCAGCTGTTGCTTCTTTCTGGCGTTGAACGCCAGGAACTCCTCTGTCACTGGGCATTTTTCTGAACGCCTAGGATACTGTAAATCTGGCGTTAAATGCCCAGAAGGTGCTTCTTTCTGGCGTTCAACGCCCAGAAGATGCTTCTTTCTGGCGTTTAACGCCCAGATGGCTATCCTTACTGGCGTTCATCTCCCAGTGGATGCTTCTTTTGGGCGTTCAACGCCCAAAATAGCCTTTTACTGGTGTTTTCTTGCCAGTGAGCTCCTTTTTTTCTATTTTGTGCTCTGAATCCTTCTGTAGCCCTGTGAACTTATGCAATTGATTCTTTACCTTGTTAATATTAAGCTCATGTAATTAAAATAAAAGATAAAATAAAATAAAATAAAATAACAGAAAAATTTAGCTAATGGCTGGGTTGCCTCCCAGCAAGCGCTTCTTTATTGTCTTTAGCTGGACTTTGCTGAGCTTTTAATCTAACCTCAGCCTTGAGCACTCTTGCTCAACATTGCCTTCAAGATAGTGCTTGATTCTCTGTCCATTAACAATGAACTTGTTATCATAATCAATGTCTTGAAGCTCCACATAACCGTATGGTGATACACTTGTAATCACATATGGTCCCCCCCACCGGGATTTCAGTTTCCCAGGGAATAGCCTGAGCCTAGAGTTAAACAACAGAACCTTTTGTCCTAGTTCAAAGATTCTAGATGACAGCTTTCTGTCATGCCACCTTTTTTATTTCTATTTATAAAGCTTGGCATTTTCGAAAGCAGTGAATCTGAATTTCTCTAGCTCATTCAGCTGGAGCAATCTTTTTTCTCCAGCTAATTTGGCATCAAAGTTTAGGAATCTGGTTGCCCAGTAGGCCTTATGTTCCAGTTTCACAGGCAGATGACAAGCCTTACCATACACAAGTTGGTATGGAGAGGTCCCTATAGGAGTCTTGAATGCTGTTCTGTAAGCCCACAGAGCATCATCCAAGCTTCGTGCCCAATCCTTTCTACGGGTTCTTACAATCCGTTCCAGGATTCTTTTTAGTTCTCTGTTAGAAACTTCAGCTTGCCCATTTGTCTGTGGATGATATGGAGTCGCCACCTTGTGGCGAATCCCATACCGGACCATGGCAGAGTAAAGCTGTTTGTTGCAGAAGTGAGTGCCCCCATCACTGATTAGTACCCTAGGGACACCAAACCTGCTGAAGATATATTTCTGGAGGAACTTCAGCACTGTTTTAGTATCATTGGTGGGTGTGGCAACGGCCTCTACCCATTTTGATACATAGTCGACTGCCACCAGAATATAAGTGTTTGAGTATGATGGTGGGAAAGGTCCCATGAAGTCAATTCCCCACACGTCAAACAACTCAATCTCCAAGATTCCTTGTTGAGGCATGGCGTAACCATGAGGCAGATTACCAACTCTTTGGCAACTGTCACAGTTACGTACAAACTCTCAGGAATCTCTATAGAGTGTAGGCCAGTAGAAGCCACATTGGAGGACCTTGGTGGCTGTTCGCTCACCTCCGAAATGGCCTCCATATTGTGATCCATGGCAATGCCATAAGATCCTCTGTGCTTCTTCTCTAGGCACACACCTACGGATTATTCCGTCTGCACATCTCTTAAAGAGATAGGGTTCATCCCACAAGTAGTACTTTGCATCAGTAATTAATTTTTTCTTTTGTTGCCTGCTGTACTCCTTGGGTATGAACCTTGCAGCTTTATAGTTTGCAATGTCTGCAAACCAAGGTGTTTCCTGAATGGCAAAAAAATGCTCATCCGGAAAGTCTCAGAGATCTCAATAGAGGGGGGAAACTCCCCTTCCACTGGTTTTATCCGAGACAGATGATCAGCCACTTGGTTCTCTGTCCTTTTTCTGTCTCTTATTTCTATATCAAACTCTTGCAGAAGCAACACCCATCTTATGAGCCTGGGTTTTGAATCCTGCTTTGTGAGTAGATATTTAAGAGCAGCATGGTCAGTGTACACAATCACTTTTGATCCTACTAAGTATGATCTAAACTTGTCAATGGCATAAACCACTACAAGTAATTTTTTTCTGTGGTTGTGTAATTTTTCTGGGCATCATTTAAAACACGGCTAGCATAATAAATGACATGCAGAAGCTTGTCATTCCTCTGCCCCAGTACTGCACCAATGGCGTGGTCACTGGCATCACACATTAGTTCAAATGGCAAAGTCCAGTCTGGTGCAGAAATAACTGGTGTTGTGACCAGCTTGGCTTTCAGAGTCTCAAACGCCTGCAGACACTCTGTGTCAAACACAAATGGCGTGTCAGCAGCTAGCAGATTGCTTAGAGATTTTGCGATTTTTGAAAAATCCTTTATAAACCTCCTGTAGAATCCTGCATGCCCCAGAAAGCTTCTGATTGCCTTAACATTAGCAGGTGGTGGTAATTTTTCAATTACTTCCACTTTAGCTTGATCCACCTCTATTCCCTTATTTGAAATTTTATGCCCAAGGACAATCCCTTCAGTCACCATAAAGTGACATTTTTCCCAGTTTAAAACTAGGTTGGTCTCTTGGCATCTTTTCAGAACAAGTGCTAAATGGTCAAGGCAGGAGCTGAATGAGTCTCCATATACTGAGAAGTCATCCATGAAGACTTCCAGAAAATTTTCCACCATATCAGAGAAAATGGAGAGCATGCATCTCTGAAAGGTTGCAGGTGCATTACACAGCCCAAATGGCATCCTTCTGTAAGCAAACACTCCAGATGGATATGTGAATGCTGTTTTCTCTTGATCCTGGAGATCTACTGCAATTTGGTTGTAGTTTGAATAGCCATCCAAAAAGCAGTAATAATCATGACCTGCTAGTCTTTCTAGCATCTGGTCTATGAATGGTAAAGGAAAATGATCATTTCTGGTGGCTGTATTGAGCCTTCTGTAGTCAATACACATGCGCCATCCTGTAACTGTTCTTGTAGGAACCAGTTCATTTTTTTCATTATGAACCACTGTCATGCCTCCCTTTTTGGGGACGACTTAGACAGGGCTCACCCAGGGGCTATCAGAAATAGGATAAATAATCTCAGCCTCCAGTAATTTGGTGACCTCTTTCTGCACCACTTCCTTCATGGCTGGATTTAGCCGCCTTTGTGGTTGAACCACTGGCTTAGCATCATCCTCCAATAGGATCTTGTGCATGCATCTAGCTGGGCTTATGCCCTTAAGGTCACCTATGGACCACCCAAGAGCTGTCTTGTGTGTCCTTAGCACCTGAATTAGTGCTTCCTCTTCCTGTGGATTTAAAGCAGAGCTTATAATCACTGGAAAAGTGTCACCTTCTCCCAGAAATGCATATTTCAGGGATGGTGGTAATGGTTTGAGCTCGGGTTTAGGAGGTTTTTCCTCTTCCTGAGGAAGTTTCAGAAGCTCTTTCAATTCCTCTGAATCCTCCAGATCAGGCTGAACATCTTTAAAGATGTCTTCCAGCTCTGATTCGAGACTCTCAGCCATGTTGATCTCCTCCACCAGAGAGTCAATAAGATTAACTTTCATGCAGTCTTTTGGTATGTCTGGATGCTGTATGGCCTTGACAGCATTCAACTTAAACTCATCCTCATTGACTCTCAGGGTTACTTCCCCCTTTTGGACATCAATGAGAGTTCATCCAGTTGCTAGGAAAGGTCTTCCTAGAATGAGAGTAGCACTCTTGTGCTCCTCCATTTCCAGCACTACAAAGTCAGTGGGAAAGGCGAATGGCCCAACCCTGACAATCATGTCCTCAATCACGCCTGATGGGTATTTAATGGAGCCATCAGCAAGTTGGAGACATATCCGGGTTGGTTTAACTTCTTCAGTTAAACCAAGCTTTCTGATAGTGTATGTAGGTATTAGGTTGATGCTTGCCCCAAGATCGCATAAAGCTGTCCTGGTGCAATTACCCTCTAATATACATGGTATCAGAAAGCTCCCGGGATCTTTAAGCTTTTCTGGAAAGCTTTTCAGAATGACTGCACTACATTCTTCAGTGAGGAAAACTCTTTCAGTTTCTCTCTAATCCTTCTTATGACTCAAGATCTCTTTCATGAACTTGGCATAAGAAGGTATTTGCTCAAGTTCCTCTGCAAACAGAATATTTATTTCAAGAGTCCTGAGATAATTTGCAAAGAGAGCAAATTGCTTATCCTGCTCCTCTCGGCGAAGTTTTTGAGGATAAGGTATCTTGGCTTTATATTCCTCAATCTTAGTTGCTGCAGGTTTATTTCCTGCAGAGGTGGTTGGAGAAGCCTTTTTAGAAGGGTTGTTATCAGCACTTGTGTATGTCTGATCCCTCACTGGCAATTGAATGCCAGGAGTGGAAGCTGGAGCGACGTTAGACGCCAACTCCTCACCTGTTCCTGGCGTCTGAATGCCAGAACTGTGCTTCCTTTGGGCGTTCAACGCCAATTCCTTGCTTGTTTCTGGCGTTGAACGCCAGGACTGAACATGGTTTGGGCGTTCAACGCCAGCTTTCCACCCAATTTCTGGCGTTTGAGTGCCAGAATTATTCCTCTTCGGGCTCTTACTGTCCTCAGATGGATTTTGGGTAGTTTGCTCATTTCTTGGCTTCCTGCTACCTTGAGGTGAGGCATCTAATGTTTTCCCACTTCTTAATTGAACTGCTTGGCACTCTTCTGTTATTTGTTTTGACAGCTTCTGTTTTGTTTGCTTTAATTGTACTTCCATATTTATATTAGCCATTCTTGTCTCTTGTAGTCTCTCCTTGAATTCGGCTAACTGTTTTGTTAGAAAATCCAATTGCTGATTGAATTCAGTAGCTTGTTCTGCAGGACTGAGTTCAGTAGTCACTGTTTTAGCCTCTTCTTTCATGGAAGGTTCACTGCTTAGGTACAGATGCTGATTTCTGGTAACTGTATCAATGAGCTCTTGAGCTTCTTCAATTGTCTTTCTCATGTGGATAGATCCACCAGCTAAGTAGTCTAGGAAAATCTGAGCTCTTTCTGTAAGCCCATAATAGAAGATGTCTAACTGAACCCACTCTGAAAACATTTCAGAGGGGCATTTTCTTAGCATCTCTCTGTATCTCTCCCAGGCATCATAAAGAGATTCATTATCTCCTTGTTTAAAGCCTTAGATGTCCAGCCTTAGCTGTGTCATCCATTTTGGAGAAAAGTATTGATTCAGGAATTTTTCTGTCAGCTGTTTCCATGTCCTTATGCTAGCCTTAGGTTGGTTATTTAACCACCTCTTAGCTTGGTCTTTTACAGCGAATGGAAACAGTAAGAATCTGTAGACATCCTGATCTACTTCCTTATCATGTACTGTGTCAGCATTCTGTAAAAACTGTGCCAGAAACTCTGTAGGTTCTTCCTGTGGAAGACCGAAATAATAGGAACTTTGCTGCACCATGATAATGAGCTGAGGATTCAACTCAAAGCTACTGACTCCAATGGAGGGTATACAGATACTACTCCCATATAAAGCAGTAGTGGGGTTAGCATATGACCCCAGAGTCCTTCTGGACTGCTCTTTTCCACTTAGGTCCATGATGGAGAAAAGGGAATTGATGTGAATTGTAATTAAAATATATTTTTATTTTTATTTTAAAAAAAGAGAACGAATAATAAAAAAATAAAATAAAATAACTAGAAATTAAATATAGATTTTGAAAATTAAGAATAAAAAATTTTAAAATTAAAATAATTACTTAATTAAGAAGATTTGAAAAACTTTGGATATGATTTTAGAAAAAGGTTTTAAATTTTGAAATAAAAATCTGAATTTTAAAAGCAACTTTCGAAAGTTTGCTTTAAAATAGAGAGAAAAGATATTTTTGAATTTAATAAGGAAAGAGAAAAGCAATAAAATAGCACAAGATTTAAAATTTTTAGATCTAATGCTCCTTGTTTTCAAAAATTTTGGAGGGAAAACACCAAGGAACACCAAACTTAAAAATTTTAAGATCAAGACACAAGAAAAACTCAAGAACACCTTGAAGACTCACAAGAACAACAAGAACATGAAGATAGAACACCAAACTTAAAATTTTTAGAAAATCAAGATAAAATTTTCGAAAACTAAAGAAAAATTAACAAGAAAACACCAAACTTAAAGTTTGGCACAAGATTTAATAGAAAAATTATTTTTGAAAAAGTTTTAAAAAGAAAAACTTAAATGGGCAACTATTCCCATGAAAATAGACACATTCAAAAAATACATGAACCAATTGGAGAAAAAGTATGTTTGAAAAATTTAAGGAACACAAAAAGCATGCAATTGACACCAAACTTAGAACATGAAACTGAACTCAAACAGAAAAACTCAATTATTAGTAAAAAAATAAAATTTCAAAAAATTTTTGAAAGAGAAAATAAGGATTCTAAAATTTTAACAAGAACAATAATAGAAGACTCTAAACCAAAAAAAGAAAAAAAAATTTCCTAATCTAAGCAACAAAATAAACCGTCAGTTGTCCAAACTCGAACAATCCCCGGCAACGGCGCCAAAAACTTGGTGCACGAAATTGTGTATGCCAATATTAATGGACTATTTCTCACAACTTCGCACAACTAACCAGCAAGTGCACTGGGTCGTCCAAGTAATACCTTACGTGAGTAAGGGTCGAATCCCACGGAGATTGTTGGTTTGAAGCAAGCTATGGTTATCTTATTATTCTTAGTCAGGATGCCAACAACAGTGTTTTTCAAGTTCAATTGTAAAAAGTGAAAGGGCATAAAATAAATACTTATTGTGCAATAATGGAGAATATGTTGGAGTTTTGGAGATGCTTTGTCATCTGAATTTCAGCTTTTCTCTTGTACTCCTCTTCACACACGCAAGGCTCCTTCCATGGCAAGCTGTTGTCACTGTTGTCAATGGCTACTTCCCATCCTCTCAGTGAAAATGGTCCAAATGCTCTGTCACAGCACGGCTAATCATCTATTGGTTCTCGATCATGTCGGAATAGAATCCATTGATTCTTTTGCATTTGTCATCACGCCCAACAATCGCGAGTTTGAAGCTCGTCACAGCCATTCAATCTTTGAATCCTACTCGGAATACCACAGACAAGGTTTAGACTTTCCGGATCCTCAAGAGTGGCTGCCAAAATATTCTAGCTTATACCACGAAGATTCTGGTTAAGGAATCTAAGAGATACTCATTCAATCTAATGTAGAACGGAGGTGGTTGTCAGGCACACATTCATAGATTGAGGAAGATGATGAGTGTCACGGATCATCACCTCCTTCATAGTGAAGCGCGAATGAACATCTTAGATAGGAACAAGCGTGTTTGAATGGAAAACAGAAATAATTGTATTAATTCATTAAGACACAGCAGAGCTCCTCACCCCCAAAAATGGAGTTTAGAGACTCATGCCGTCAAATAGTACAAAGTTCAGATCTAAAATGTCATGAGGTTCAAAATAAATTTCTAAAAGTTATTTAAATACTAAACTAGTAACCTAGGTTTACAGAAAATGAGTAAACTATGATAGATAGTGCAGAAATCAACTTCTGGGGGCCACTTAGTGTGTGCTGGGGCTGAGACTTAAGCTTCTCACGTGCCTGGGCTGTTTCTGGAGTTGAACGCTAGGTTGTAACCTGTTTCTGGCATTGAACTCCAACTTGTAACCTGTTTCTGGCGCTGAACGCCAGACTGCAACATGGAACTGGCGTGGAACGCAAGTTTACATCGTCTATCCTTGAGCAAAGTATGGACTATTATATATTGCTGGAAAGCCCTGGATTTCTACTTTTCAACGAAATTGAAAGCGCGCCAATTGGACTTCTGTAGCTCCAGAAAATTCATTCCGAGTGCAGAGAGGTCAATATCCAACAGCATCAGCAGTCCTTTTTTAGCCTGAATTAGATTTTTGCTCAGCTCCCTCAATTTCAGCCAGAAAATACCTGAAATTACAGAAAAACATACAAACTCATAGTAAAGTCCAGACACATGAATTTTGCCTAGAAACCAATGATAATATACTAAAAACTAACTAAAACATACTAAAAACTACATGAAATTAACCCCAAAAAGTGTATAAAATATTCGCTCATCAAGGACCTTCCAGGATAATCTTCCAAAGTCTATAATCCACTACTTGCACAAAGATCTTCATTCTCTCCTTCCAATAGGTGTAGTTTTTCCCATTGAAAAGAGGAGGTCTGTTGCTTGATTGTCCTTCAGTCAGGTTGTAGGACACCAGATTTGAGCCACTGTTTTCTGCTACTGAAAGTCAGAAAAAGTTTTGCACCTTAAATTGGAAAGTAATTCAGTAGAACGATCTTTCCAAAGAGATGGGTCACCAATGAAGTCACTGGCTATAGTAAAGATTAAGGTATTGACATCATCAGGGATAGGTTCCCCGTCATCACCAATGATGGGTTCATTTTGATCGTTGACTTTTATGGCAGAAAAGATTGAGTGTTTTTGGTTATCAGAAAGGTAGTTATCCCACCATCCTTTGAGTTGACCACTGAACCCAGAAACAATAACATTGGCTATTGCTTCTTCAGAGGTTTCATGAGCAGCTTGGTAAGCTGTGCCCACCATAGTCATATGCTGAAGCATACTCATGATGTTGTATTCGGTTTTCCCATCTATGTTCCATTCATAGACATTATTGGTATTGAAGCTGACAAAACCTAGTTCTCTTTCTTCGAGAGCTAGATCTGAGGCGGAGACACGATTATAGCCGTATGTAGAAGGTTTGGTTAGACCCTTCCACTTGGTTATAGAGTTGGTCATTATTGGGCTGACTTTAAGGGATGATTTGCCCGAATCATCACTCTGATCAGAGGAAGATTCATTGGAATCATGACAAAGGGCATTAATGGCTTTGGATGAGCGAGTTTGAATACGAGATGTAGACTCACCAGAGTTTGTAGGAATTTCAGGGACAGTAGTAAAACGATTTAAAAGTTAGTCAATCTTTTGTATGACTTCTGAATCGCTAGATTGTTGTTTTAAAATAGAGGTTTTAAGACTCTGTTTTGCCCTGCTACTCATTTTGAAAGGTTTAAAAAGGGGTTTCTCAATACTTTTGGAAGTAGATGCTTCAGAAACATTTTTCAAAGAGAAAGTAGATCCTGAAAATGAAAGGTTGTCAAGCATTATAAAAATCTATTGGTATAATTTGATTATTCAATGAGAGTTTTAATATCTTTCGTGGCGACAGCTACATCTACATTTTTTTATTTAAAAGGAGACGCCATAACAGGGTTATGTCCTTCCGTATTTGAAATAACAAAAGCTCCTTTTGGAGGAAACTCAGATCTGACTAAGTTCCCATATTTGACTTTCCAAGTCGAAATAACATTTGCTGAAAGCGAAGTTTGTTTTGTTTTGAAAGGATAATCAATATCATTTTTGATGGAATAAGCATGAAATCATTCAAAGAAAGGAATATGCATTTTAACCTCATTGAGAAAATTGTAATACTTTTCTTTGAATGATGATATTTGAGCAGCTGTATAAGTACGTAAATACCATTCTCTGTGGAGTTCATACTCTTCAGAGTAAAGGTTTTTACGTAAAGCTTCTCTGTTTATAACAAATTCTGTGCTACTCATTGGGGGGCACCATTCATAGAAGAGTATGTTGGAGATTAAATAGAAGATTCTACTTCAACATCATCATCATCGGTTTGGTAAACTGCTTGAGAAATGTTTGAATTATTTTGTAATCCCGAAATATGAATTTCAGAAATGACGGGTCTTGAAATTTTTGAAAACTGGGATTGAGAAGTCACTGAAAAAGATCTTCTTACTGAAGCAAAATCATTAGACGTTCCTGCTTCAGATCTAGAGGAAAAAAAGTTTCGTCTATCAAAGAAAATCTCTACTTTCCCTGATTCATCCTGTTTTATCTCTCGTAAGAGAGGTGCTTGTCTAGGTTGCGTAGGAATGGCTTGATCAATTGACCACGACTAAGGAAAGTCAATTTTATCCCACTTTATGAGCCTTGGGACCGTGACGTTCGACTTTGTCATGTCGGTGACAAACAAAGTAGTTTCACGATCTTGAGATTTAAGAAGGACTCTAGAATTACAAGTATTCATGACCTTGTACTGGATCCTATAGATTAAGGCATCTGGGATGGATCCTTCCTTCATGTTAAGACCATGAATTCGGATGTTTAGGAAAAGAGAGTCAAGGATGTTAATATCTAACAAACTTACTGTTTTGTTTGGGAAACAGTTGAAGTAAACTGGACCGTGTCCAAGGCTTGTTTCAACTATTCCGATTAAGGAGTCTTGGAAGTCATTATGTCTAATATCTCTAAGACACATGAGGATGGAAGCATTCAAACCTTCTCGAATGAGAGGTTTGACGGCAACTTGGACACACCCTATGTGAAGATATCTGTAGTGACGGGCATGTTCTCTGACAGATTATTTGGTCAAAAGATGGAATTCCTCACCGGAATCTGGTCTTAAAGGAATGTTGTTTTCAGCTGTTTTGATGATATAGTCTGATTTTCTCTTGTTGTCATTAGGGACATATAACTCATCCTAAGGGATTTTGGGTATTTCCCAATTGTCAATGGCTTGATTGATATCTTCGAATCAAACTTCTTCTTCAAAGATATTGTGTTTGAGAGAAAGTTCCTCAGGCCGAGCCACTTTCTCAGTAAGAGGATTGGAGGAAGACTGGATTGGAGAGGTGGAGGAGGAAGACGGAGAAGAAAAGGAAAGACGTCTGGAAAGAGAGCGAAATAGTTTAGACATATTTTCATAAAATCTGATATCATTGCCCTCTTTTAGTTCAGAAAGAACATATATATTATCACTAAACTATCACTTAAATTTTTGAATCTAGGAATTATGACTCTTTTTTTTTTGAAGCCTTTAAATCCAAAGCCACCAGAAATTCTTACGTTTGGATCTTATCACTTTCAAGAACATCGTCAAATTAGTCTTACTGTCCAACAACAAAGGTCTTACTGCTATAGTTTCTGTAAGTGATAAGATTAAACAGCCTGTACTTCCAGATTTAAAGAATGGTTTTGTTTAATATGTAAAAAGACGTAAGAACATGAACAGTAAATAAGAACATGAACAGTAAATATAATTTCTAGATCCATGAATTTCAGAGATAGCCTAATGATAATAATATTCCTACTTCCCCATCAGGCTCTGATACCAGATGTCCCGAAGCAGATCAAGGAGGGAAAGGGGAAGAAGGCGTGAAAATAAAAGTTAGTATGAATGCAGTATGATAGATGCAAGAACAAGAAAATACAAGTTAGTATGAATGCAGTATGATATATGCAAGAACAAGAAAGTAAATATGAAGTTAGATGCGGTGGTAGTCCGCACGCATATGCAGGTTAGTATGAAGTTAGATGTGGCGGTAGTCCGCACACATATGCAGATGCAGAAGCAGGAAATGTAAAATGAAGAACACGAAATTGAAGAACTAGATAAAACTTTTATTGAATGATTGAGATTGAAAAAGAAAGAAGAGGGTAGAAGAAGAGCTGGAGAGCTTACAAGGGAACTCTCAGAGCTTCTCTCTCTAACTTCTCTCTATATTGTGTAAAACTGAAGGGTGCCTCACAATGAGAATGAGGCCTCCTTTTATAATTGGAGATTCTACTGTTTCTACAGTACAGGTGAACATAACCGATACTATTTCTACAGTACAAGTTGATACGATTTTGGTTTTGTGATTACATAAATAAAGACTAATCTTCTGCTAGGTCAATTCCGAAACAGTCATCTTCATTTTGATTATAACCGCTTGAAGATTCTGCTGACGAAGCGGGATCATCTTTGTGTTTTTTATCTTCTTCGATCATCTGCATGATTTGCTGAAGATGTTTTGCTAGGGTTTCTTTTGATTGAGCTCCAGCGAGGGCAGCAGCAATTTGGGCCTTTTGATTGAGAAATAAGGCCGTTTCTGGGTCCAAAATCTTCTGACTATCGGGATTGGATTTGAACCATTCTCTGACCTTTTCTGGATAGGCCATTGATGAATGAAACTGAGACCACCATTTGACGTAACCATGCCTTTGCAGGATTGGAAATGATTTGGGGTGGTCTGGTGCGTATTTGTATTGCCATGAGAATACCCATGCCAATGAAAAAGTTGAAAAAATTTTAACATTACAGGAACACATGTTTCCTGACTGTTAAATTTTGATTGAAAAAGTTTATACCCTTCATCCGTAGGTGAGGGTAGAATTTTTGGGATTGGGCCAAAGAAGTCCCACCATTGGTAGAACCAATTTGGAAAAATATAATTGGTTTTTCTTTTAAAATAGATTAACCTGGAATGTCTGTGCTGAGTATTTTGAAACCAAAATACTTTAGTCCAGGCTTCCATGTAGTCCCAATAGTTAAAACCTATTGGGTCATAATTTTGAAAAAAATTTTGAGTTTTATTTAGATTGTTCCCAAATTGCTTTGGGGTCAAGATTCTGAGGATTTGGATAGTTGAATGGGTTATGAAATCAGGATTGGTTTTGTCTTTGTAATGTTTAATAGATACTGATTCAGTATCTATTCAGATGAACTCGTAAAATTGGCGGGTTTTGTTGGGTGCTAAAGGCCTGAAGTGGAATCCAGTAGGAAAAATCTTTGGGATGACTTTGTTTGGTGAGCTATCCCAAAATTCAGGTTCCATATGGATAATGTTTGAGGTCTTGTTTATGGACATGTAATTGGTTTGGGCTTTTTGTGTTTTGGTGGTGCTTGAGGATGTTTGGGGTGATTGGGTAATAGCTTTTTCTTTTGGGTTTTGTATCACTGTTTTTTGGCTGGCCATTTGGGATATCAGTTGAGTTATGTCAATTCCTTCAACTGACTCTCTACAAATGTCGGCCCAAGATTTTTTGTTGAGTTTTGTGAGACCTTGGTCCCATAGAGCCATGATGGTTTTGATTGGGAAGGCATAGTCTGCCTTAGTTTATCTGGATTGAGTGATTGCTGGTTCAATTGATTGTTGGGCTGGGCCTTTGGAGGATTTTTGGGTAGATGACCAAGTTGGGGTGCTAGACCCAGATTTTCTAATTGGCCCAGGTAGTGCTAGGCGAACACCTCTGCCTCTAGCAGAGGCTAAAGTTGCCTTTTTAGGCATTGTCGTCTTCGTGCTTGTCTCCCTGCAGATATTCACGTGTGAGAAAGTCAAGGAGAGAATTTGAGTTACCCTTGATATGCTCAATATCGAAATCAAAGACACTTAAAATGGCTTGCCATCTGGCAAAAATTTGTTTTGATGCTAGGTTTTTAACATCATTTTGTAAAACATCTTTGGCCGATTTGTAATCAACTCAAACTAAAAAATTTTGATTGAGTAAATCAGACTGAAATTTTGTGATACACAAAACGATGGCTAAAATTTCTTTTTTGATGGTGGAATAGCTCTGTTGAGTATTATTCCAATGCTTTGATGTGAATGCAATGATACATTCTTTACCATGCAGTTTTTATTTCAAGATACCAACATATCCTAAGTCAAATGCATCTGTTTCAACAATTTTGAATGCATGAAAAATAGGTAGGTAAAGGAATGGAAAATTGCGAACTTTTGTTTTGAGAAATCTGGTGATGTTAGAATGTTTGTCCGTCCATGGCGGAGGATTTTTCTTAAGCCTATCATGAAGAAGCTTAATGAGATTGTTAAGATTTTGGGATGAAGTCCGAGACATAATTAAGGCATCCTAGGAACCTCTGAAGTTGGGGTTTGTCAAGGATATAGTCTGGGAATTTTTCTGCAAATAGTATTGATCGTTTGAAAGGGGTTATTGTTCCTTGGGAAATCATATGACCTAAAAAACGATTTTTTGTTTGGAAAAGGACAATTTTTGAATTTGAAATAGCAAGTCCATTTTTCTGGATGATGTACATAAAGGTTTTAACATGTTTGAAATGTTCTCCTAAAGTTTGGGAGAAAATTAAGACATCATCTATGTAAACGATTGCAAAGTTTGAGTATGGGTTAAAAATATCATTCATGATTTTTTAAAATTCAGATGGGGCATTTTTCAGACCAAACGGCATTACATTCCATTCATATTGACCGAATGAGACTGTAAATGCAGTTTTGTATCTGTCGGAATCTTTAATCTGGATTTGCCAAAAACCGAATTTCATATCAAACTTTAAAAAGATATTTGCTGATTTTAATCTATTGAGTAAATCTTTTTTGTTTGGGATAGGATAACGAATCCACTGCAAAGCTTGATTTAGAGGTTTGTAATTGATGACAAGTCTGGGGGTTCCTCGCTCTATCTCAGCTTGCTTATTTACGTAAAAAGCTTAGCACGACCAAGGACTTTTGCTAGGATGAATTAGTCATTTATCCAAAAGATCTTTAATTTCCTTTTGACAATGCTGCAAAAGCTGCTCATTCATTTGAATAGGACGGGCTTTTGTAGGGATTTTTGATTCTTTGAAATCTTTTTCATAGGAAAGATCAACAACGTGTTCTTTCCTATAACAGAATACATGAGGCAGATCCGAACAGATAGACTTCTCAATTTGATTTAAAAGGTTCTTAATTTTTTCTTGAATTTTTGACTGAGAAAGTTGAGATTCAAGAGTTTTAAAAGAGATTTCTTCCTTCAAAAAGCAAATTTGTTTGGTCTTGGATTTAATTAGGTTTAAGGATTTTTGGGTTGGTGAGTCTAAGAACTCAAAGAAGGTTACCTGTCCTCCCACAAAAGAGGTAAGTCTAGGAAAATCCACTAGGTAAGGAAACAAAAGGATTATGAAAGGTGTCCCCAAGACTACATCATTTTTAATATCCTTTGCTATGATGAAATTGGTGGGAATCCTAAGATTACCCTTTTCAACAAAAGCATCGGTTAATTTAAATTTGATATTTAGTCTTTCACCCGTTATCAAGCTAAGACGTTCAGTAGTCTTTTCAAAATATTTTGTGGGGATCAAACCTTCCTTAATACAATTTGAATCTGCACCTGAATCAAAAAGTGCGATGGTTTCAAGAACGAAATCTTTAACGACAATTTGGATATGAACACGATGTTTCATAAAAGAGAATACATCTATTATTCTCAGGACTTCTTTTCCCTCATTGTCGTTAGAGGCTTCATTTTCTTGTTTGGTAGAAAACTCAGTTTGGTTTATAAGAGGATCAAGTTCTTCATCACCAGTTTCTTCCTCTTGCATTAATTGCGAGAGAATGAGTTGATGATTGTCTTGATTTCTTTTGATTTCCTGGATTTCCCTTTTAAGATTGTTAACCTCAGCCTGGAGATCCTGAATGGTTATGGGACGAATAACTCATTTTTCTAATTTTTTTGAAAATGGGTTTGACATTATATTTATTGCTAAGGACCAAATTTTTTGGTTTTTTCTCTTTTTGTAAAGATCTTTTTAATTTCAAAAGAAAATTTTTCTTTTGTTCTGGATCACCAATAGCCTCTATAGCATCAAACAAGAGATTTTGATCTTTGGATAAAACACTAATCTGCTTAACATCAAAATCTGAGGATGATTCAATATCATCTACTTGGATATTGTTGATATCATCCAAAGATTCCCGTCAATTAAAAGATTGTTAATCTGATCCTCAATCTGAGGATCAAGGTTCAGATTATTAATCTTTCTTTTTAACCTACAATATTTGCTAACATGTCCTGATTTTTTACATATATAGCAAATAATGGGGTTTTTCTGTGGATACTTTTGAAAATTCTTTTGAATACTTTTTTCGTTCTTAGAATTTTGAAAACCTTTTCTAGATCTCCTAAAAATTTTTTCAGGATTGGGTTTAAAAACCGTTTTGTTGGATGGTCTCTTAGATTTCCTTGGATGGCAAGCAAGAAGACAGAATTGTTCACAGAAATTTCCCAAATCAATACGATTTTGTGTTTTTTCTCGAGCAAGTTGCCGTTGGATTTTGTCATCTTGAAAAATCTTTAGAGCAACTTTTTGGATGAAAGAAATAATTTGTCCATAACTTAACTAATCATAGGGTATTATCCCATCTGGAGTTAAGCTGCGAATTTTGTCCCTTACTTTATCTCCCAGGGATTTGGGAAGTCCTGCAAGGAATTTTTCTTTCCAGAAAGGTTGTTGACTGTCTTCCCTGGTATAGACCCTAGTAAGAAAGGTGTCTTTATACCACCGAAAGTCAGAAAAAGTTTTGCACCTTAGATTGGAAAGTAATTCAGCAGAACGATCTTTTCAAAGAGATGGGTCACCAATGAAGTGGCTGGCTATAGTAAAGATTAAGGTATTGGCAACATCAGGGATAGGTTTCCCGTCGTCACCAATGATAGGTTCATTTTGATCGTTGACTTTTTTGGCAGAAAAGATTGAGTGTTTTTGGTTATCAGAAAGGTAGTTATCCCACCATCCTTTGAGTTGACCACTGAACCCAGAAACAATAACATTGGCTATTGCTTCTTCAGAGGTTTCATGAGCAGCTTGGTAAGCTGTGCCCACCATAGTCATATGCTGAAGCATACTCATGATGTTGTATTTGGTTTTGCCGTCTATATTCCATTCATAGACATTATTGGCATTGAAGCTGACAAAACCTAGTTCTCTTTCTTCGAGAGCTAGATCCGAGGCGGAGACACGATTATAGCCGTATGCATAAGGTTTAGTTAGACCCTTCTACTTGGTTATAGAGTTGGTCATAATTGGGCTGACTTTAAGGGATGATTTGCCCGAATCATCACTCTGATCAGAGGAAGATTCATTGGAATCATGACCAAGGGCATTAATGGCTTTGGATGAGCGAGTTTGAATACGACATGTAGACTCACCAGAGTTTGTAGGAGTTTCAGAGACAGTAGTAAAACGATTTAAAAGTTGGTCAATCTTTTGTATGACTTCTGAATCGCTAGATTGTTGTTTTAAAATAGAGGTTTTAAGACTCTGTTTTTCCCTGCTACTCATTTTGAAAGGTTTAAAAAGAGGTTTCTCAATACTTTTAGAGGTAGATGCTTCAGAAACATTTTTCAAAGAGAAAGTAGATCCTGAAGATGAAAGGTTGTCACCCAAGCATTATAAAAATATATTGGTATAATTTGATTGTTCAATGAGATTTTTAATATCTTTCGGGGCGACAGCTTCATCTACATTTTTTTATTTAAAAGGAGCGGCCATAACAGGGTTATGTCCTTCCGTATTTGAAATAGCAAAAGCTCCTTTTGGTGGAAACTCAGATCTAACTAAGTTCCCATCTTTGACTTTCCAAGTCGAAATAACATTTGCTGAAAGTGAAGTTTGTTTGGTTTTGAAAGGATAATCAATATCATTTTTATGGAATAAGCATGAAACCATTCAAAGAAAGGAATATGCATTTTAACCTCATTGAGAAAATTGTAATACTTTTCTTTGAATGATGATATTTGAGCAGCTGTATAAGTACATAAATACCATTCTCTGTGGAGGTCATACTCTTCAGAGTAAAGGTTTTTACGTAAAGCTTCTCTGTTTATAAAAAAATCTGTGCTACTCATTGGGGGCACCATTCATAGAAGAGTATGTTGGAGATTGAATAGAAAATTCTACTTCAACATCATCATCATCGGTTTGGTAAACTGCTTGAGAAATATTTGAATTATTTTTTAATCCCGAAATATGAATTTCAGAAATGACGGGTCTTGAAATTTTTAAAAACTGGGATTGAGAAGTCACTGAAAAAGATCTTCTTACTGAAGCAAAATCATTAGACATTCCTGCTTCAGATCTAGAGGAAAAAGAGTTTCGTCTATCAAAGAAAATCTCTACTTTCCCTTATTCATCCTGTTTTATCTCTCGTAAGAAAGGTGCTTGTCTAGGTTGCGTAGGAATGGCTCGATCAATTAACCACGACTGGGGAAGGTCAATTTTATCCCACTTTATGAGCCTTGGGACCGTGACGTTCGCCTTTGTCATGTCGGTGACAAACAAAGTAGTTTCACGATCTTGAGATTTAAGAAGGACTCTAGAATTACAAGTATTCATGACCTTGTACTGGATCCTATAGATTAAGGCATCTGGGATGGATCCTTCCTTCATGTTAAGACCATGAATTCGGATGTTTAGGAAAAGAGAGTCAAGGATGTTGATATCTAACAAACTGACTATTTTGTTTGGGAAACAGTTGAAGTAAACTGGACCGTGTCCAAGGCTTTTTTCAACTGTTCCGATTAAGGAGTCTTGGAAGTCATTATGTCTAATATCTCTAAGACACATCAGGATGGAAGCATTCAAACCTTCTCAAATGAGAGGTTTGACAGCAACTTGGACACACCCTATGTGAAGATATCTATAGTGACGGGCATGTTCTCTGACAGATTGTTTGGTCAAAAGATGGAATTCCTCACTGGAATCTGGTCCTAAAGGAATGTTGTTTTCAGCTGTTTTGATGATATAGTCTGATTTTCTCTTGTTGTCATCAGGGACATATAACTCATCCTGAGGGATTTTGGGTATTTCCCAATTGTCAATGGCTTGATTGATGTCTTCGAAGCAAACTTCTTCTTCAAAGATATTGTGTTTGGGAGAAAGTTCCTCAGGCCGAGCCACTTTCTCAGTAAGAGGATTGGAGGAAGAATGGATTGGAGAGGTGGAGGTGGAAAGAGAGCGAAAGAGTTTAGACATATTTTCATAAAATATGATATCGTTGCCCTCCTTTGGTTCAAAAAGAACATATATATTATCACTAAACTATCACTCAAATTTTTGAATTTGGAAATTATGACTCTTTTTTTTTTTTTTTTGAAGCCTTTAAATCCATAGCCACCAGAAATTCTTACGTTTGTATCTTATCACTTTCAAGAACATCGTCAAATTAGTCTTACTGCCCAACAACAAAGGTCTTACTGTTACAGTTCCTGTAAGTGATAAGATTAAACAACCTGTACTTCCTGATTTAAAGAATGGTTTTGTTTAATATGTAAAAAGACGTAAGAACATGAACAGTAAATAAGAACATGAACAGTAAATATAATTTTCAAATCCATGAATTTCAGAGATAGCCTAATGATAATAATAATATTCCTACTTCCCCATCAGGCTCTAATACCAGATGTCCTGAAGCGGATCAAGGAGGGAAAGGGGAAGAAGGCGTGAAAATAAAAGTTAGTATGAATGCAGTATGATAGATGCAAGAACAAGAAAATACAAGTTAGTATGAATGCAGTATGATAGATGCAAGAACAAGAAAGTAAATATGAAGTTAGATGCGGTGGTAGTCCGCACACATATGCAGGTTAGTATGAAGTTAGATGTGGCGGTAGTCCGCACACATATGCAGATGCAGAAGCAGGAAATGTAAAATGAAGAACACGAAATTGAAGAACTAGATAAAACTTTTATTGAATGATTGAGATTGAAAAAGAAAGAAGAGGGAAGAAGAAGAGCTAGAGAGCTTACTAGGGAACTCTCAGAGCTTCTCTCTCTAACTTCTCTCTATATTGTGTAAAACTGAAGGGTGCCTCACAATAAGAATGAGGACTCCTTTTATAATTGGAGATTCTACTGTTTCTACAGTACAGGTGAACATAACTGGTACTATTTCTACAGTACAAGTTGATACGATTTTGGTTTTGTGATTACATAAATAAAGACTAATCTTCTGCTAGGTTAATTCCGAAACAGTCGTCTTCATTTTGATTATAACCGCTTGAAGATTCTGCTGACGAAGCGGGATCATCTTTGTCTTTTTTATCTTCTTCGATCATCTGCATGATTTGCTGAAGATGTTTTGCTAGGATTTCTTTTGATTGAGCTCCAGCGAGGGCAGCAGCAATTTGGGCCTTTTGATTGAGAAACAAGGCCGGTTCTGGGTCCGAAATCTTCTGACTATCGGGATTGATTTTAAACCATTCTCTGACCTTTTCTGGATAGGCCATTGATGAATCAAACTGAGACCACCATTTGACGTAACCATGCCTTTGTAGGATTGGAAATGATTTGGGGTGGTCTGGTTTTGCATATTTTTATTGCCATGAGAATACCCACGCCAATGAAAAAGTTGAAAAAAAATTTAACATTATAGGAACATGTGTTTCCTGACTGTTAAATTTTGATTAAAAAAAGTTTATACCCTTCATCCGAAGGTGAGAGTAGAATTTCTGGGATTGGGCCAAAGAAATCCCACCATTGGTAGAACCAATTTGGAAAAATATAATTGGTTTTTCTTTTAAAATAGATTAACCATGAATGTCTGTGCTGAGTATTTTGAAACCAAAATACTTTAGTCCAGGCTTCCATGTAGTCCCAATAGTTAAAACCTATTGGGTCATAATTTTGAGAAAATTTTTGAATTTTATTTAGATTGTTCCCAAATTGCTTTGGGGACAAGATTTTGAGGATTTGGATAGTTGAATGGGTTATGAAATTAGGATTGATTTTGTCTTTGTAATGTTTAAATGATACTGAGTCAGTATCTATTAAGATGAACTCATAAAATTGGCGGGTTTTGTTGGGTGCTAAAGGCCTGAAGTGGAATCCAATAGGAAAAATCTTTGGGATGACTTTGTTTGGTGAGCTATCCCAAAATTCAGGTTCCATATAGATAATGTTTGAGGTCTTGTTTGTGGACATGTAATTGGTTTGGGCATTTTGTGTTTTGGTGGTGCTTGAGGATGTTTGGGGTGATTGGGTAATAGCTTTTTCTTTTGGGTTTTGTATCACTGTTTTTTGGCTGGCCATTGGGATATCAGTTGAGTTATGTCAATTTCTTCATCTGACTCACTACAAATGTCGGCTCAAGATTTTTTATTGAGTTTTGTGAGACCTTGGTCCCGTAGAGCCATGATGGTTTCGATTGGGAAGGCATAGTGTGCCTTAGTTTGTCTGGATTGATTGATTGTTGGTTCAATTGATTGTTGGGCTGGGCCTTTGGAGGATTGTTGGCTAGGTTGTTGGGTAGATGACCCAGTTGGGGTGCTAGACCCTGATTTTCTAATTGGCCCAGGTAGGGCTAGGCGAACGCTTCTGCCTCTAGTAGAGGCTAAAGTTGCCTTTTTCGGCATTGTCGTCTCCGTGCTTGTCTCCCTACAGATATTCACGTGTGAGAGAGTTAGGGAGAGAATTTGAGTTACCCTTGATATGCTCAATATCAAAATCAAAGACACTTAAAATGGCTTGCCATCTGACAAAAATTTGTTTTGATGCTAGGTTTTTAACATCATTTTGTAAAACATCTTTGGCCAATTTGCAATCAACTCGGACTAAAAATTTTTGATTGAGTAAATCAGACTGAAATTTTGTGATACACAAAACGATGGCTAAAATTTCTTTTTTAATGGTGGAATAGCTCTGTTGAGTATTATTCCAATGCTTTGATGTGAATGCAATGATACATTCTTTACCATGCAGTTTTTGTTTCAAGATACCACCATATCCTAAGTCAGATGCATCTGTTTCAACAATTTTGAATGCATGAGGAACAGGTAGGTAAAGGCAAAGAAGATTGCAAGCTTTGGTTTTGAGAAATCTGATGATGTCAGAATGTTTGTCCGTCCATGGCGGAGGATTTTTCTTAAGCCTATCATGAAGAGGCTTAATGAGATTGTTAAGATTTGGGATGAAGTCCGAGACATAATTAAGGCATCCTAGGAACCTCTGGAGTTGGGGGTTTGTCAAGGATATAGTCTGGGATTTTTTTTGCAAACAGTATTGATCGTTCGATATGGGTTATTGTTCCTTGGAAAATCATATGACCTAGAAAACAAATTTTTGTTTGGAAAAGGACAATTTTTTTTTTGAAACAAAAAGTCCATTTTTCTGGATGATGTACATAAAGGTTTTAACATGTTTGAAATATTCTCCTAAAGTTTGGGAGAAGATTAAGACATCATCTATGTAAACAATTGCGAAGTTTGAGTAGGGGTTAAAAATATCATTCATGATTTTTTGAAATTCAGATGGAGCATTTTTCAGACCAAACGACATTACATTACATTCATATTGACCGAATGGTACTGTAAATGCAGTTTTGTATCTGTCAGAATCTTTAATCTGGATTTGCCAAAAACCGGATTTCATATCAAACTTTGAAAAGATATTTGCTGAGTTTAATCTATTGAGTAAATCTTTTTTGTTTGGGATAGGATAACAAATCCACTGCAAAGCTTGATTTAGAGGTTTGTAATTGATGACAAGTCTGGGAGTTCCTCGTTCTATCTCAGCTTGCTTATTTACATAAAAAGCTTAGCAAGACCAAGGAGTTTTACTAGGATGAATTGGTCATTTATCCAAAAGATCTTTAATTTCCTTTTGACAATGCTACAAAAGCTTCTCATTCATTTGAATGGGGCGGGCTTTTGTAGGGATTTTTGATTCTTTGAAATCTTTTTCATAGGGAAGATCAACAACGTGTTCTTTCCTATTCTAGAATGCATGAGGCAGATCCGAACAGATAGACTTCTCAATTTGATTTAAAAGGTTCTTAATTTTTTCTTGAATTTTTGGCTGAGAAAGTTGAGATTCAAGAGTTTCAAAAGAGATTTCTTCCTTCAAAAAGCAAATTTGTTTGGTCTTGGATTCAATTAGGTTTAAGGATTTTTGGGTTGGTGAGTCTAAGAACTCAAAGAAGGTTACCTGTCCTCCCGCAAAAGAGGTAAGTCCAGGAAAATCCGCTAGGTAAGGAAACAAAAGGATTATGAAAGGTGTCCCCAAGACTACATCATTTTTAATATCCTTTTCTATGATGAAATTGGTGGAAATCCTAAGATTACCCTTTTCAACAAAAGCATCAGTTAATTTGAATTTGATATTTAGTTTTTCACCCGTTATCGAGCTAAGACGTTCAGTAGTCTTTTCAAAATATTTTGTGGGAATCAAACCTTCCTTAATACAATTTGAATCTACACCTGAGTCAAAAAGTGCGATGGTTTCAAGAACGAAATCTTTAACAAAAATTCGGATATAAACACGATGTTTCATAAAAGAGAATACATTTATTATTCTCAGGATTTCTTTTCCCTCATTGCCGTTAGAGGCTTCATTTTCTTATTTGGTAGAAAACTCAGTTTGGTTTATAAGAGGATCAAGTTCTTCATCACCAGTTTCTTCCTCTTGCATTAATTGCGAGAGAATGAGTTGATGATTGTCTTGATTTCTTTTGATTTCCTGGATTTCCCTTTTAAGATTGTTAACCTCAGCCTGTAGATCCTGAATGGTTATGGGACGAATAACTTGTTTTTCTAATTTTTTGAAAATGGGTTTGACATCATATTTATTGCTAAGGACCAAATTTTTTGGTTTTTTCTCTTTTTGTAAAGATCTTTTTAATTTCAAAAGAAAATTTTTCTTTTGTTCTGGATCACCAATAGCCTCTATAGCATCAAACAAGAGATCAAGATCTTTTAGATAAAACACTAATCTGCTTAACATCGGAATCTGAGGATGATTCAATATCATCTACTTGGATATTGTTGATATCATCCGAAGATTCCCGTCCAGAGTCATCATCTGAACTTTCAATTAAAAGATTCTTAATCTGATCCTCAATCTGAGGATCAAGGTTCAGATTATTAATCTTTCTTTTTAACCTACAATATTTGCTAACATGTCCTAGTTTTTTACATGTATAGCAAATAATGGGGTTTTTCTGTGGATACTTTTGAAAATTCTTTTGAAAACCTTTTTCATTCTTAGAGTTTTGAAAACATTTTCTAGATCTCCTAAATTTTTTTCAGGATTGGGTTTAAAAACCTTTTTGTTGGATGGTCTCTTAGATTTCCTTGGATGGCAAGCAGGAAGACCGAATTGTTCACAGAAAGTTTCCAAATCAATACGATTTTATGTTTTTTCTCAGCAAGTTGTCGTTGGATTTTGTCATCTTGACAAATCTTTAGAGCAACTTTTTGGATGAAAGAAATAAGTTGTCCATAACTTAACTCGTCATAGGGTATTATCCCGTCTGGAGTTAAGCTGCGTATTTTGTCCCTTACTTTATCTCCTAGGGATTTGGGAAGTCCTGCAAGGAATTTTCTTTCCAGAAAGGTTGTTGACTGTTTTCCCTGGTATAGACCCTAGTAAGAAAGGTGTCATTATACCACCGAAAGTCAGACAAAGTTTTTCACCTTAGATTGGAAAGTAATTCAGTAGAACGATCTTTTCAAAGAGATGGGTCACCAATGAAGTGGCTGGCTATAGTAAAGATTAAGGTATTGACAGCATCAGGGATAGGTTCCCCGTTGTCACCAATGATGGGTTCATTTTGATCGTTGACTTTTACGGCAGAAAAGATTGAGTGTTTTTGGTTATCAGAAAGGTAGTTATCCCACCATCCTTTGAGTTGACCACTAAACCCAGAAACAATAACATTGGCTATTGCTTCTTCAGAGGTTTCATGAGCAGTTTGGTGAGCTGTGCCCACCATAGTCATATGCTGAAGCATACTCATGATGTTGTATTCGGTTTTGCCGTCTATGTTCCATTCATAGACATTATTGGCATTGAAGCTGACAAAACCTAGTTCTCTTTCTTCGAGAGCTAGATCCGGGGCGGAGACACGATTATAGCCGTATGCAGAAGGTTTGGTTAAACCCTTCCACTTGGTTATAGAGTTGGTCATAATTGGGCTGACTTTAAGGGATGATTTTCCCGAATCATCACTCTGATCAGAGGAAGATTCATTGGAATCATGACCAAGGGCATTAATGGCTTTGGATGAGCGAGTTTGAATACGAGATGTAGACTTACCAGAGTTTGTAGGAGTTTTAGGGACAGTAGTAAAATGATTTAAAAGTTGGTCAATCTTTTGTATGACTTTTGAATCGCTAGATTGTTGTTTTAAAATAGAGGTTTTAAGACTCTGTTTTGCCCTGCTACTCATTTTGAAATGTTTAAAAAGGGGTTTCTCAATACTTTTAGAAGTAGATGCTTCAGAAATATTTTTCAAAGAGAAAGTAGATCCTGAAAATGAAAGGTTGTCATCCAAGCATTGTAAAAATTTATTGGTATAATTTGATTGTTCAATGAGATTTTTAATATCTTTCGGGGCGATAGCTTCATCTACATTTTTTTGTGATTTACAATTAATATATACATTGTTCGTGTATTGGTTTATATGTTAATGCTTTTATTGATTCTCTTTATTATTATTTTTTTTGTGTCTCTTTGTTGCTATTTATTTTAGTTATATTTATTGATTTCTCTGTATTGATGCTCTTTTTATTTGAAATATCATGATAATTTAGAGTGTATGTTGTAATCCATGTGATATTCATTAATTTGGTGTATCTTTTTAGATGGTTTATGTTATAATGTGTTTAAGCATAAAATTATAATATGATATATAAATTTATAATATACTAAAATATTAGGATATTATCATATAGATATTTTTTATTTGTCCATTAGATTCAACTATATAGGATCTTGAAAATTATGCAATTATGTAGTTAGTTGTTTTTTCATATAATTATTGTATTGATCATTTAAATTAGTGAGACTATTCATTATTAATATGCTATTATTTGTATAATTGATTGAATCATCTTATTTGTTTAAATTTAATTCTATTGAATTAATTATTCAAGGTGCCATCGCTATTTCTATTTTTAAAGAATTTTTTTAATATTATTTGACAATTCTAATAACATAATAACAATTAAAAAAGATAGAACAAAAGGCTTTTTAATGTGAAAATAGGACAAAAAGAATAAATTTATTTAATAATTTTTCAGGATATATATATATATAAAATTATTGTAAGGCATGATAAATTATTAAATTCTAAAAATAATTATTAAGGATAAATGATTATTATAATTAAAAATAATGTCAATTTAAATTATATACAAATAAACCATACCAAACATAACAACTTAAAAGGGTTACTTTTGAAAGAATATAGTTTATGATATTTAATTTTTTACTATTTATTAAAAAAAAGCATAATTACTTAATGATATTTATTTTTTAAATTCACTATGTATGCAATTTTTTTTTTGACAAAACTTTACTTATGATGATAATTCTTCTAATAGTGTAAATGCAGAAAACTATATTTTTATTTTTTGATATAATCGATATATTATTAATAATGAATAGTAATTAACCCCTCATATTTTTAATCAAAGCATTTTGACGATAATTTCTATTTATAGATATTAATGGATGATTATTTTTTTAAAAATAAAATGCATTATGATTTTAGGTTATTTCATAATTAATAATAATACTTGATTATTTCTTTAAAATTAAATTGCATTATGATTTTAGGTTAGATATCACACAATTTAATATTATGTATATCAATTAATTAAATATAATTGTTAGAGTATAATTAGGATCAATTAGATCAATTAGCATTATTCAACATTTTTGAATATTTATTATAGGATATTACATCTTTATTATTTTGATTCTTTTATCACCTATAAATACCCTTCTATATTATATCATTCTACACAACTTAAATACTCACAAACATTTTTCCTATTGCTCCCTCCCTTTTCTAACATGGTATTAGAGTCATGGTATCCTCTTTAGGGAGGATAAGTTGATTTTCTTCTAGTGAAATCACCATACTTTGCATACTTTTCTTCCGTGCCATTTTGTTCCTTCTCTTTTGTCAATGATTTGATGCTTTTCTGACCTTACTGATTAGCTCATCCACTACTTATTCTCATGGAGAAATCATATATTTTTCGTCATCTTCAGATAGTTTGTCATCTCTTCGCACTTTGTCTCTTTTCAAATATTTTTCGGCAGTTCGCAATCTTTTCAATAGTTTTTCGGCAGTTGGCCACTCTTGCGCCAGTTCCGTCCGCGTTCTCTTCCGGTAGTTCCGTCTACATTTCCTTCCGGCAGTTCCGTCTGTGCTTCCTTGTGGCAGTTTTGTCTGCGCTTCCTTCCGGCAGTTCCGTCTGCTCTTTCTTTCGACAGTTCTGTCTACGCTTCTTCAGGTAATTCCGTCTGCACCCGTTCTATCAGTTTATGCATTTTTTATTTAATTGTTTCAAATAAGTTTCAAACTCAAGTTGTCACTTGAGTTTGAGGAGCTAGGGATGTTAGAGTATAATTAGGATCAATTAGATCAATTAGCATTATTTAACCTATTTGAATATTTATTATATGATATTACGTTTTTATTATTTCGATTCTCTTAGCACCTATAAATTTTCTTTTATTTTGTATCATTCTACACAACTTGAATGCACACAAACTTTTTCTCTACTGCTCTCTCTCTTACCTTTTCTAATAATAATAAATATAATTTAATTTAGTTAGAAGTTTATTGTTTTATAATCTTCTATATATATGACAGAATAAAATTGTAAAAATAATCTTTTTATCACTTTGGATATTTTAACTCTTTTTTTTTCTCTTTATGTGTAATTTTGTTTTGCGTTAACTTTGTTTATTGTAACACCCTAACTTTCAGCACGTTATGATCGTACCAAAAGTGAGACGTTACTGACATGTTTTCCGTATTTACTATTTAATATTGAGCCTTTAGTTTGATTTCGCGTTTCAACTTTTAAGAAAAAGCCGAAAAGTTTTGTTTCTATTAATTAAAATCATATATCAAAGATCTCCAAGCAATACTAGTCACATAGTTAGTAAGAATAATAAATATCCTACAAAAAAATTCAAATGAAACTCAGATACAACTCCTATCCCTCTGTATAAAATAAAATCTTAACTAACAAAGGTGAGAGAATTCTAGGAAAGTGACTCAACACATAAACTTAACTCAAATAAGACTAATAATCGCTTGCAGCTTCAAATTGAGTCTTCGAACCTGTGTCACTGAAAGGGTGGAAAATTTTGGGGTGAGAACAAACCACGCGTTCTCAGTAGGGAATAGAATGCCGTAAGAGTAATGAAATAAATTGCAAATAATTAACTTTACTCAATAAAACTATATTTTTATCAAACCTTTTGAAAATACTTTTTACTATTACTTTATATAATTAATTACCTTCTTTAAAATTTTCCAAACTTAAGACAAATCTCAATCACAACCTCAGTTCTCAGTCACCTCAATACACAAACTAATAGCACAGGAAACAGATCAACACACAAACAAATAGCAATAAGACAAACAACACAATCACAGAGAGACAAGATAAGCAAACACAATCAAATGCGAATGTGCAAACAATGATGATGCATGTCTAATCCTATCGCAGGTAATGAACTCATTTGTCGGTTTTGACCCGCACCCGACGCAATCCGACTCGCAAGTCAGATAAGGCATTCCAGCGGCATAACCTCTGCAAGGTTTCAACCTCTTGCAGGCGCTGATTCTCCAGCTGAAGTATGCCAAACATGACCTCTGCAAGTACTTGCAGGCGCTGATTCTCCAGCTGAAGCTTGTGCCACTTTCTCCTGAAAGCCATTCCATACACACGGGCATCCCCGCACAATCATTCGCACATAAAGCCCACGGCTTAACATTTTTACATCGGCACCCAAACTTGTTACTTTTCATCACCCTCTCGTGACCTTTTATTCATTTCATAATCACACGTGCCGTGTTCTCTTTCCTCTTTCTTTCTTTGTCTTAACAAACCGAACTCAAATAATAATTTGAAACAAAATCTATTCTCAAAAAAACTGAATATAAAACCTTATACTTACTTAATAAATCAAGATGAAAATAAAACTTTTTTCTGTAATAAATCGAAATCAAATAGTTTTCAGTAATTAGAACGTTTTCTTTGAAGCTAAGCCACTTTTTATTTTAATAAAATTCAGACATTTCAAATATTATGTTATTAAGTCAAACTAATAATTATTAATAAATCAAATCAATAATTTCTCAAAATAAGATTATAAATCAGATTTTAAAAATAAAATCACTTTTCGTATATTTTTACAAAAATTGCACAACATCTCCCTTTTAAAATTGGACTTCACCATCCTTTACGAGTCCCAACCGAACCATTCTCAACTTTTTTTTTCAATTGTTTCCAATAACTCAAACTAATTCCAATATCATAAATCATTTTCAAATCTCAATTCAATACTAACAAATCAAACCAAAATCAATCTCACTAGTTAATCACTCACAACAACGAAACCAGTCATAATCACAGCCATAACCCAAACTCAATTCATCAATTACTCATACAACAGGTTTTCAATAATCAACTCAACATATTCAAATTAATAAATAATCCCATATTAATCACCATTCACAGCTACAATTCAACCAATTTCATCACATTCAATTATATTCAAAATCACCAACAATTTCAATTTTAACAATTTTCATCAGTTAATCAAACGAGACATTTATGAATTATTTGCAGTTACTCACTAAACTTCAATGGCATTCGTAAATTAAAACAGTTAATTTTGAAATAATTCCCCTATCTCCGTACGAAATCAAAGTCAATGAAAATATCGGAGAAGCTTTTTGACTGAGGGCTGAAGAAGAAAACGTCAGAAATCACCTATACCTCCTAGAACTCCAATTGGCCAAACTCAAGAGATAGGGGAGCTACGTCACCATCAACTTCTACCGATCAAAAATAGCGTCAACATGTAGAAGAGGAGGATACAAATACTTTTACCGGATTAAATTTTTTATTGGAGTTACCAATCTCAAAAAATCGAACTCAGAAACTCGGAAGTACAATGAAATCCCACGCAGCCTTCTCTCTTTTTCCTTTCTTTTGGTTCCGTTGAGAATAAGAGATGACGATGGTGTTTAAGAAATAAGGGATATGTGTCATTAGTGCTTTGTATATATAAAGGAAACGTGGCATTGGTTTATATATATACATGCATAAGTTTCATTTTCTTTTCTTTTGTTCCTTCAGAAGGCTTCGGCCATAATAATAATAATAATAACGATAATAATAATAATAATAATAACAATAAAAATTAATTTAATTTTTGTTTTATCAAATTATTTTCTGATAAATAATTTTCAATTTAATAAAATAAATAATAATTAAATTAAACTTCAATAATCATAAAATTTATTTAATTATTTTTATTAAAAATAACTTTTTTAAAAACTACATTTTAATATAATATATTAGTTCATAAATAGCTAATTATTTAATTTTTTAAAATCTAGGGTGTTACATCTATTTAATGATAAAATATGCTCATGTTAATTCTATTATATAATAGTTTATTTTTTTCCTATGTATTTTGATTTATATAGTTACTATTGATTTTGCTGTTTTTGTTTTTTTGAATTGTTCTTTTTTTATGACTTGATAATTTAATTAAAAAAACAAAGAAAAGAAAAAAAAAACGATGGCCAAAGGCGGAGGCTAGAAACCTAAAACAACATCTTTCCTCAGCATTATTATTATTAGTACGAACTTTATTATTTCTTTTCTAACATTCTTTAATATGAGGTTTTTTTTCTTTTTCTTTATTATTATTAATAGTTTTATTATTTTTTCTCTAATTATAAATTTCCTTATAATAATTCTTTGATAAAATATTTTTTTATCTAATAAATTTTTCCCTATATTTTGTCAAAAATAATTTATATTAGAAAAAAAAGAAGATATAAATTAAATTTTAAATTTAAATTTAAATAAGATGTGCAAAGGATAACTATTGAATTCATTTGGTAGATTTAAACTCTTTGTATTATCGTCATTGAAAATTTTAAATACTATTATAAAATTCTAGATATTTTTTATCTTATTGTTCTTAAATTATACATTCACTACTAGAAAATTAGTTATTACAGACGGATATTTCCGACGGATTTTATCCTACGAAAATACAGACGGAATTTCAGAGGGATTTTTTGTCGGAAAACAAAAAAATGAATTAGCATAAATTACAGAAAAAAAAGAGAATCCGTCGATAATTCTGTCGGAAAAATTAATTTTTTTCGTGAGAAATAGTTACAGACGGAAAATCCGTCTGTAATTAAATGAACAAAAGCACTACGTTTTATTAAATTATTACAGACAGATTTTCTGTCTGTAATTTAAATTATTCTGTCGAAAGAGGTGAAAATAAGGGTATAAAAATCACGTTCTCCTCGACGGCGCCTTCATTTTAGAAAACACCCCATCATTCATCGACGCCGCTTCTCACCGATTCGCTCCTAATCCTTCATCATCGGCGCCTTTCGCCCCTTCACCGCCATTCCCGAAGCTCCATCACACGCCTTCCCCAATCTCTCTCTTTCAGTTTCGATGCCGATGAATTTCACTACCTTCTCCACACCGTTTTTTGTCGCTGCTCGCTAAAGCTCGTCAGCGTCGTCGCCGCCGCTTCTACCTCTTCTTCTCGTCGCCGTTAGTTCAGGTAGGTTCCGTCGTTCCTTCATATTACATTGATTTTCTTGCAATTGTATCTGTTCTGTTCTCAAAACAAATTTAGGGTTTTATTACAGTGACAGATATGGCAAGCTTTCTGTGAACGAACTCCCTTCATTCTTCTCTTCTTTGTTTCTTCCCTATGACTGTGTAACCCTTTCTAGTCTCTGCCATTTTTTTCTATTGAATTGAAATTTTGGATTGAACTAACCTGTGTATTAATCCTTGGTTTATATATTCCAGTGATTTGGTTGTAGCTTCTCCTGTGGAGGATTACTTTTTATACATTGATGATCTGAAAAATCCTGATAAGTTAGAATTTTGTTCAAATTACTTTTTTACTTTATCTCCAAAGAAAGAAACTCTTTTGACTCGATTCCTTTCCTCGTCATTGTTAATGGAAGGAAGAAGCTGAGAAAATTACACAACCAAATTTAGATGCTCTTGGTGAAGACTATTCTATTTGTTGCCAAGGTAATGAATGAATCACAGTTAGTGTTAGCCTACTGGTAATTGAAATTATGCAATTTTATTTGTAATTATACCTGAATCCTTTTAAATTTTACTGTAGGAACTACTTTTTTTCCTTTGCAAAGCTGCATGAACCATTCCTGTAGTCCTAATGCCAAAGCCTTCAAGAGAGACGAGGTACGTTTCGAACTGAGTCAATCGGTACCTGGTTTAATTTGATTCTGCAAAGATATGACTATCTTTGTAGTCCTAATCTTTTTGTATGTAGGATAGGGATGGCCAAGTAACCATAATCGCAGTAAGGCCAATTCGAAAAGAAGAAAAGGTTGGTTTGTAACTTTTTACCATTATCTACAATTTACCAAGAATTCTTCCAAACTAAATGATTTTACTGAGAAATTTGGTTTTACAGCGCATAAGGAATCTTGTGATTTTTTCACCAATGTGCCACCTTTTTCAAAACTTATCGCCAAAATATCACTCTTTTGAAACTAATCACTCAAGTGTCACCCTGAATATTACTATAAACAATCATAATTAAAAATGAAATAGCAAATCAGTTGTGACTCTGGTAAAAAGATGGCATCTAAGTAATTAGTTACAAAAAGATGACATTTTGATAATAAGATCCGGAAAAGGTGAGACTTTGGTAAAAAGGCCAAATCTCACCATACTATATAATATTTCCAAATATATAGATAACTATTAACATTTAGTATTTTGAATTTGATAGCAACAGGTTTCAGCATGTATGTTGACTGGAGAATGGCTTTGATAGCTTGGGCTGTGATGCCTTGCCACTCATAGGCGATCTCATTCAAGCAAAGTCTACCAAAGGCTTTTCAGGTGACTATGTTGCTTCCCACTTTGAGCTTGTTGCTCTTGCATCTGAGTCTTCCGCCAATATAAGGACTATAACATCATTTTGCCATGAAGAACATGTAATCATGAGTAATTTGACTTTCTTTCCTGCTTACATCATCATTACTGTTCATCTAGAAATTGTTTTGAAAATGGCTCGCTTAATTAAGGATGGTTCTTCAAGAGAGCAAAAGTCTAGTGCAGAACCTGTCAGCAAGGCTCCTTCTAAGATCTTTAATTGTTTTGAAAAGGATTTTTATGGTATATTCATATGCAGTTGTTGCTATAATCTTGTTATTTTAGCTACAGGTTTTTTTTTCCCATTTTTCTTGTTTATTCCGATTTCTTTATAGGCTGTCTATTTTGGTTTTAAATTGGCTATTTTCTTTTTCTATATTTTTCAAGGGGATGGGATCAGTTTGAAACAAATGAGGCCTTGTTTGGGGTAAAAAGCACATTCAATGAGGAACTATATACAACAAAGCTTGAAAAAGGGCCTCGGACAAGAGAACTGGAAAAATAAGCCTTAAGAATAGCAAGAGAAACTGAAGGTAAGGAAACCCAAGATCTGCATCTTGTGGAGGTTAGTGTTGTTTCAACTGTTAGGTTCTTTGTCCTATTTGAGTTTTTATATACTGTTTAATATATGTATCTCAAAAAGACCTGTTAGTTTATTTAAATCCTCAAACCAGACGGATTTTGTCAACAGGAAAGAGGACTTCACTTTCATGAAAACTTTGATATTGATGAAGAAACTAGATTCTCTTCAGTCGCTAGGGGTAAAGGTATTGATGATAGCGGATATGATGAAAATGAGGACATACTGTCTGATTCACTCAATTCTGAAACCATCTCTATTATTCTTTTCATTTGTTTCATCTCTATTCTTCTTTTTATTTTGATTGAAATAGAATTGAATATTAAACTAATAGTGCTCATTATATGCCCTCGTAGCGTTGAGTGTTATATTCAACCTTGCATCTCACCACTCTCCTACTGATGAGCGGATAATTTATATGCTTTTTGGCATTGTTTTTAGTATATTTTTAGTATATTTTAATTAGTTTTTATTATATTTTTATTAGTTTTTAAATAAAAATCACTCTTCTGGACTTTACTATGAGTTTGTGTGTTTTTCTGTGATTTCAGGTATTTTCTGGCTGAAATTGAGGGACCTGAGCAAAAACCTGATTCAGAGGCTGAAAAAGGACTGCAGATGCAATTAGATTCTGACCTCCCTGCATTCAAAGTACATTTTCTGGAGCTACAGAAGCCCAATTGGCGCACTCTTAATTGCGTTAGAAAGTAGACATCTTGGGCTTTCCAGAAATATATAATAGTTCATATTTGCCCGAGATTTGATGGCCCAAACAGGTGTTCCAAGTAAGCTCAAGAATTCTGGCGTTTAACGCCGGAACTGGCACAAAAGCTGGAGTTAAACGCCCAAACTGGCACAAAAGCTGGCGTTTAACTCCAAGAAAAGTCTCTACATATGGAAGCTTTAATGCTCAGCCCAAGCACACACCAAGTGGGCCCAGAAGAAGATTTCTGCATTAATTACCTATTTCTATAACCCTAGGCTACTAGTTTTCTATAAATAGGACCTTTTGCTATTGTATTTTCATACTTTCACAGGCCTTTTCACGTTTGGGGGCTGGCCTCACGGCCATCCCTGAACCTTGTTCTTATGTATTCTCAACGGTGGAGTTTCTACACACCATAGATTAAGGTGTGGAGCTCTGCTGTTCTTCATGAATTAATGCAAAGTACTACTATTTTTCTATTTAATTCACGCCTACTTCTTCTCTAAGATATTCATTCGTTCTTCAACTTGATGAATGTGATGATCCGTGACACTCATCATCATTCTCACCTATGAATACGTGCCTGACAACCACCTCTGTTCTACTAGCAATGGCTTGAATGCGTATCTCTTGGGTTTCTAATCTAAGATCGGAACCTTCGTGGTATAGGCTAAAATTATTGGCGGCCATTCCTAAGATCCGAAATGTCTAAACCTTGTCTGTGGTATTCTGAGTAGGATCTGGGAAGGGATGACTGTGACGAGCTTTAAACTCGCGATTGTTGGCCGTGTGACAGACGCAAAAGGATCAATAGATCCTATTCCAACATGATCGAGAACCGACAGATGATTAGCCGTGCGGTGACAGCGTGTGTTGAACATTTTCACTGAGAGGACAGGAAGTATCCATTGACAACGGTGATGCCCAACATAAAGCTTGCCATGGAAAGGAGTATGAATGATTAGAAGAAGACAATAGGAAAGCAGAGGTTCAGGAGGAACAAAGCATCTTCATACGCTTATTTGAAATTCCAACCAAAAAATTACATAAGTATCTCTATCTTTATTTTATGTTTTATTTATCTTTTAATTATCAATTCTCCATCACCATCTGAATCCGCCTGACTGAGATTTACAAGGTGACCATAGCTTGCTTCAAGCCGACAGTCTCCGTGGGATCGACCCTTACTCACGTAAGGTTTATTACTTGGACGACCCAGTGCACTTGCTGGTTAGTTGTGCGGAATTGTGACAAAGTGTGATTCATGTTTAAGAGCTCCAAGTCCTTTGGCGCCATTGTTGATGATCACAATTTCGTGCACCAAGTTTTTGGCACTGTTGCCGGGGATTGTTCGAGTTTGGACAACTGACGGTTCATCTTGTTGCTTAGATTAGGTACTTTTCAGAATTTTTAATAATGAATTCTAGAGTTTCAAGGTGATGTTCTTATCATCACAAAAGCTGATTGACATCAATTTAGCTGCTAAATGTAATGTCCTGCTGAAGCTTGGCCAAACATGTCTAATCTTTTTAGACTGAAGCTTTAGACTAACATTGCATGATTCCTGGAATTCTTATTAAAAGTTTTGAATCCCTTTATTTTCTTTTTCATATAATTTTTGAAAATCACAAAAAAATTTATAAAATCATAAAAATCAGAAATATTTTATGTTTCTTGTTTGAGTCTAGTATCAATTTTTAAGTTTGGTGTCAATTGCATGTCTTTATTCTTCTTGCATTTTTCAAAAATATGCAATATGTTCTTCATTAATCTTCAAGTTGTTCTTGATGATTTCATAGCTCTGATCTTTAAATTCTCTTATTTTGTGAGTTTAGTTGTTTCTCATATGCATTCTCAATTCGTTAGTGTCTCTTATATGAAAATTCTTAAGTTTGGTGTCTTGCATGCAATGTTTATTTGATCTTAGTTGCATTTTTATTGTTTCTCATCATTAAAAATCCAAAAATATTTTCAAAATTGTGTCTTTTCAAGTCAATAATACAGAGAATTGAAGATTCAGAACATTTAGTAGAGGAATCAAACAGAAAAAGCTGGGCGTTCAAAACGCCCAGTGAAGAAGGAAAACTAGCGTTTAAATGCCAGCTAGGGTACCTGGCTGGGTGTTCAACACCCAAAAAGGTAGGATTTTGGGCGTTAAACGCCAGAATGGATGCCATTCTGGGCGTTTAATGCCAAAAGGACACTAGAGGGAAGATTTTATTTTTAATTCAAATCTTTTTCAAATTTTCATAATTTTTCAAAATCAAATCTTTTTCAAATCATATCTTTTCAATCATATCCTTTAAAAATCAATTTCTTTCCATTTTTTTATTATTATAATTTTCGAAAATCCTTGCTATAATTAATGATTTACTTCAAAATTTTCAAGTTGTTACTTGCCTATTAAGAAAGGATCAAATTTTAAATTTTAAGAATCATATCTTTTAATTTCTTGTTAGTCAAGTAATCAACTTTAATTTTAAAACTTTCTTTTTTAAAATTGATTTTCAATCATATCTCCTCAATCATATCTTTTCAATCACATCTTTTTCAAAATTAACTCTCAATAATATCTTTTTAATTTCTAATTTCAAAATCTTTTTCAAAAATCACTTAATTTCTTTCCCAATCTTAATTTTCGAAAATCTCAATCAAATTTTCAAATTTCTTTTTAATTATTTCAAAATCTTTTTAATTTATTTTCAAAAATTCTTTCCCTCTTCTCACATCCTTCTATTTAAGGGACTAACACTCCTCCTCAAGGTGCAATTCGAACTCTATCCTTCTCTATTTGTTCGAATTTTCTTCTATCTACCTCTTCCTTCTATTCTTTCTTTCCTCTGACACCTCAAGGAATCTCTATACTGTGACATAGAGGATTCCCTACTTTCTTGTTCTCTTCTCTTTCATATGAGCAGGAACAAAGATAAAGGCATACTTGTTCAAGCTGATCCTGAACTTGAAAGGACCTTGAAGAGAAAGCTAAGAGAAGCTAAAGCACAATTCTCTCTAGAGGGCCTAACAGAGCTTTTCAAAGAAGAAGAAACCATGGCAGCCGAAAACAACAATGCCAACAATGGAAGGAAGGTGCTTGGTGACTTTACTGCACCTACTCCCGACTTCTATGGGAGAAGCATCTCAATCCCTGGCATTGGAGCAAACAACTTTGAGCTTAAGCCTCAATTAGTTTCTCTAATGCAACAGAATTGCAAGTTTCATAGACTTCCATTGGAAGATCCTCACCAGTTCTTAGCTGAATTCTTGCAAATCTGTGACACTGTCAAGACCAATGGGGTTGACCCTGAAGTCTACAGACTTATGCTCTTCCCTTTTGCTGTAAGAGACAGAGCTAGGACATGGTTGGATTCACAACCCAAAGAAAGCCTGAACTCTTGGGAAAAGCTAGTCAATGCCTTCTTGGCAAAGTTCTTTCCACCTCAAAAATTGAGCAAGCTTAGAGTGGAAGTCCAAATCTTCAGACAGAAGGAAGGTGAATCTCTCTATGAAGCTTGGGAAAGATACAAGCAATTAATCAGAAGATGTCCTTCTGACATGCTTTCTGAATGGAGCATCATAGGTATTTTCTATGATGGTCTGTCTGAACTATCCAAGATGTCATTGGATAGCTCTGCTGGAGGATCTCTTCATCTGAAGAAGACGCCTGTAGAAGCTCAGGAACTCATTGAAATGGTTGCAAATAACCAATTCATGTACACTTCTGAAAGGAATCCTGTGAATAATGGGACAACTCAGAAGAAAGGAGTTCTTGAGATTGATACTCTGAATGCCATATTAGCTCAGAATAAGATATTGACCCAACAAGTCAATATGATTTCTCAGAGTCTGTCTAAAATGCAAGCAAAAACAGGTAGTACTAAGGAAGCTTCCTCTGAAGAAGAAGCTTATGATCCTGAGAACCCAGCAATGGAAGAGGTGAATTACATGGGAGAACCCTATGGAAACACCTATAATCCTTCATGGAGAAATCATCCAAATCTCTCATGGAAGGATCAACAGAGACCTCAACAAGGTTTCAACAACAATAATGGTGGAAGAAACAGGTTTAACTATAGCAAGCCTTTTCCATCACCTTTTCAGCAACAAACAGAGAATTCTAAGCAGAACCATTCTGACTTAGCAACCATTGTCTCTGATCTAATCAAAACCACTCAAAGTTTCATGACTGAAACAAGGTCTTTCATTAGAAATTTGGAGGCACAAGTGGGACAGCTGAGTAAGAAAATTACTGAACTCCCTCCTAGTACTCTCCCAAGCAATACAGAAGAGAATCCAAAAAGAGAGTGCAAGGCCATAAACACGTCTCACATGGCCAAACCTGGAGAGAAGGAAGAGGCAGTGATCTCCACTGAGGAAGACCTCAATGGACGCCCACTGACCTCCATGGAGTTCCCTAATGAGGAACCATGGGAATCTGAGGCTCACACTGAGACCATAGAGATTCCATTGAATTTACTTCTGCCATTCATGAGCTCTGATGAGTATTCTTCCTCTGAAGAGGATGAAGATGTTACTGAAGAGCAAGTTGCTAAGTATCTTGGAGCAATCATGAAGCTAAATGCCAGGTTGTTTGGTAATGAGACTTGGGAGAATGAACCTTCATTGCTCATCAAAGAACTGCATGACTTGACTAGGCAGAGATTACCTCTGAAGAGACAAGATCCTGGAAAGTTCTCAATACCTTGTACCATAGGCACCATGACCTTTGAAAAGGCTCTGTGTGACCTAGGGTCAAGCATAAACCTCATGCCTCTCTCTGTAATGGAAAAGCTAGGGATCATAGAGGTACAAGCTGTAAGAATCTCACTAGAGATGGCAGACAATTCAAAGAAACAGGCTTATGGACTTGTAGAGGATGTCTTGGTAAAGGTTGAAGACCATTACATCCCTGCTGATTTCATAATCCTAGAGACTGGGAAGTGTATGGATGAATCCATTATCCTTGGCAGACCCTTCCTAGCCACAGCAAAAGCTGTGATTGATGTTGACAGAGGCAAATTGATCATTCAAGTGAATGAAGACTCCCTTGTGTTTAAAGCTCAAGGATATCCCTCTGTAACCATGGAGAGGAAGCATGAAGAGCTTCTCTCAATACAGAGTCAAACAGAGCCCCCACAGTCAAACTCTAAGTTTGGTGTTGGGAGGCCACAACCAAACTTTAAGTTTGGTGTTGAAACCCCACATTCAAACTCTAAGTTTGGTGTTGGGAGGTTCCAACATTGCTCTAAATATCTGTGAGGCTCCATGAGAGCCACTGTCAAGCTATTGACATTAAAGAAGCGCTTGTTGGGAGACAACACAATTTTTACTTATCTATGTTAAATTTCTATTTTCTTTTGTTATTTTATATTTTCTGTAGGTTGATGATCATGTGAAGTCACAAAAACAATTTAAAAAGCAAAAATAGAAGGAAAAACAGAATGAAAAATAGAACACCCTGGAGGAAAAACTTACTAGCGTTTAAACGCCAGTAAGGGTAGCAGAATGGGCGTTAAACGCCCAGTCTGGCACCATTCTGGGCGTTTAAAGCCAGAAATGGGCACCAGACTGGCGTTTAACGCAAGGAATGGGCAGCAGCCTGGTGTTTAACGCCAGGATTGGCAGCAAGGGGCATTTTACACGCCACATGGTGCAGGGATGAGAAATCCTTGACACCTCAGGATCTGTGGACCCCACAGGATTCCCACCTACCCCACCTCTCTCTCATTTCTTCACCCATTCATCAATCACCTCAATACCTCTTCCCCAAAAACCCCTCACCTATCAAATCCCACCATTCTCTTCACCACTCACATCCATTCTTCATAAAACCCCACCTACCACACCATTCAAATTCAAACCAATTTCCTACCCAAACCCACCCATAATGGCCGAACCATACACCCCTCCCCACTCCTATATAAACCCATCTTCACTCCTTCATTTTCACACAACCTAAACACTACTTCTCCCCCTTGGTCGACACACAAAGCCCCCTCCATCTCCTCTATTTCTTCTTCTTCTACTCTCTTCTTTCTTCTTTTGCTCGAGGACGAGCAACCTTCTAAGTTTGGTGTGGTAAAAGCTAAAGCTTTTTGTTTTTCCATAACCATTTATGGCACCAAAGGCCGGAGAAACCTCTAGAAAGAAGAAAGGGAAGGCAAAAGCTTCCACCTCTGAGTCATGGGAGATGGAGAGATTCCTCTCAAAGGTGCATCAAGACCACTTCTATGAAGTTGTGGCCAAGAAGAAGGTGATCCCCGAGGTCCCTTTAAAGCTCAAAAAGGGCGAATATCTGAAGATCCGACATGAGATTCGAAGAAGAGGTTGGGAAGTTCTCACCACCCCCATTCAACAAGTCGGAATCTTAATGGTTCAAGAGTTCTATGCCAATGCATGGATCACCAAGAACCATGATCAAAGTGTGAACTCGGACCCTAAGAATTGGCTTGCAATGGTCCGAGGGAAATACTTAGACTTTAGTCCGGAAAATGTAAGGTTGGCATTCAATTTGCCCATGATGCAAGGAGATGCACACCCATACACTAGAAGGGTCAACTTTGATCAAAGGTTGGACCAAGTCCTCATGGACATATGTGAAGAGGGCGCTCAATGGAAGAGAGATTCAAGAGGGAAGCCGGTTCAACTAAGAAGGCATGACCTCAAGCCCATGGCTAGGGGATGGTTGGAGTTCATCCAACGCTCATTCATTCCTACTAGCAACCGATCTGAAGTTACTATAGATCGGGCTATCATGATTCATAGCATCATGATTAGAGAGGAAGTAGAAGTTCATGAGGTTATAGCCCAAGAACTCTACAAGGTAGCGGACAAGTCCTCTACTATGGCAAGGTTAGCCTTCCCTCATCTCATTTGTCACCTCTGCAATTCAGCTGGAATTGACATAGAAGAAGACATCCTCATTGATGAGGACAAGCCCATCACTAAGAAAAGGATGGAGCAAGTGAGAGAACCTCACCAAGAGCATGAGGAAACCCCTCATCATGAAATCCCTGAGATACCTCAAGGGATGCATTTTCCTCCACAAAACTATTGGGAGCAAATCAACACCTCCCTAGGAGAATTAAGTTCCAACATGGGACAACTAAGGGTGGAGCACCAAGAGCATTCCATCCTCCTCCATGAAATTAGAGAAGACCAAAGAACCATGAGAGAGGAGCAACAAAGGCAAGGAAGAGACATTGGGGAGCTCAAGCACTTCATAAGATCTTCAAGAGGAAGAACAAGCTGCCATCACTAAGGTGGACCCGTTCTTTAATTTCCTTGTTCTTTATTTTCCTGTTTTTTGAATTTTTATGCTTATGTTTATTTATGGTTGTGTCTTTATTACATGATCATTAGTGTCTAAGTATCTATGCCTTAAAGCTATGAAAATGAATCCATCACCTTTCTTAAATGAAAAATGTTTTTAATTGAAAAAGAAAAAGAAGTGCGTGAATTTCAAATTTTAAAACAGTTTAATTATTTTGATGTGGTGGCAATACTATTGTTTTTCTGAATGAATGCTTGAACAGTGCATATTTTTGAATTTGTTGTTTAAAGAATGTTAAAATTGTTGGATCTTGAAAGAATGATGGGAAAAGGAGAAATGTTATCTGATGATATGAAAAATCATAAAATTGATTCTTGAAGCAAGAAAAAGCAGTGAAAAGCTTGCAAAAAAAAAAAAGAAAAGCAAGCAGAAAAAGCCAATACCCCTTTAAACCAAAAGGCAAGGGTGATAAAAAGGATCCAAGGCTTTGAGCATCAGTGGATAGGAGGGCCCACAGGAATAAAATCCTGGCATAAGCGGCTAAACCAAGCTGTCCCAAACCATGTGCTTGTGGCGTGAAGGTGTCAAGTGAAAACTTGAGACTGAGCGGTTAAAGTCGAGGTCTAAAGCAAAAAGAAGAGTGTGCTTAAGAACCCTGGACACCTCTAATTGGGGACTCTAGCAAAGCTGAGTCACAATCTGAAAAGGTTCACCCAGTTATGTGTCTGTGGCATTTATGTATCCGGTGGTAATACTGGAAAATAAAGTGCTTAGGGCCACGGCCAAGACTCATAAAGTAGCTGTGTTCAAGAATCAACATACTTAACTAGGAGAATCAATAACACTATCTGGATTCTGAGTTCCTATAGATGCCAATCATTCTGAACTTCAAAGAATAAAGTGAGATGCCAAAACTGTTCAGAAGCAAAAAGCTAAAAGCCCCGCTCATCTAATTAATACTGATCTTCATAGATGTTTTTGGAATTCATTGTATATTCTCTTCTTTTTATCCTATTTGATTTTCAGTTGCTTGGGGACAAGCAACAATTTAAGTTTGGTGTTGTGATGAGCGGATAATTTATACGCTTTTTGGCATTTTTTTAGTATGTTTTTAGTATATTTTAATTAGTTTTTATTATATTTTTATTAGTTTTTAAATAAAAATCACTCTTCTAGACTTTACTATGAGTTTGTGTATTTTACTGTGATTTCAGGTATTTTCTGGCTGAAATTGAGGGACCTGAGCAAAAACTTGATTCAGAGGCTGAAAAAGGACTGCAGATGCTGTTGGATTCTGACTTCCCTGCATTCAAAGTGGATTTTCTAGAGCTACAGAAGCCTAATTGGCACGCTCTTAATTGCGTTGGAAAGTATACATCCTGGGCTTTTCAGAAATATATAATAGTCCATACTTTGCTCGAGATTTGATGGCCCAAACAGGCGTTCCAAGTCAGCTCAAGAATTCTGGCGTTTAACGCCCAAACTGGCACAAAAGTTGGTGTTTAACTCCAAGAAAAGCCTCTACACATGGAAGTTTCAATGCTCAGCCCAAGCACACACCAAGTGGGCCCGGAAGAAGATTTCTGAATTAATTACCTATTTCTGTAAATAGGACCTTTTGCTATTGTATTTTCATACTTTCACAGACCTTTTCACGTTTGGGGGCTGGCCTCACGGCCATCCCTAAACCTTGTTCTTATGTATTCTCAATTGTGGAGTTTCTACACACCATAGATTAAGGCGTGGAGTGATAAACCCCGATTTCATGATTTATCTTATGCTTATTTTGGGGGATTTTATCACCTTTTCTCACATTTATTCAATAAAATAGCATGGTTTTGTAATTCTCTCTTGAATTGTGCATAAATGTGAAAACATGCTTTTTAGGCCCTAAAATTAGTAATTTTAATTCACTTTAATTCCATTTGATGCCTTGATGTGTTTGTTGAGTATTTTCAGGTTCATAAGGCAAGTGTTGGATGGAAGAAGTGAGGAGAAAAGCATGCAAAGTGGGAGAACTCATGAAGAAATGAAGGAACCGTAAAGCTGTCAAGCCTGACCTCTTTGCACTAAAACGACCATAACTTGAGCTACAAAGGTCCAAATGAGGCGGTTTCAGTTGAGTTGGAAAGATAACATCTGGGGCTTCAAAATGATATAAAATTTTCCATATGTTGCTTCGTGTTAAGGGGCGCGCACGCGCCATATACGCGTGCGCACCGATTCTGCCGTGGCCCACTAAGGTGAAATCGCCCCCAGCGATTTCTGAAGCACTTTGGGCCCAACCCAACTCATTTCTAATGCTATTTCATGCAGAATTCAAGTTTGGGCAAATGGGGGGGGAGCAATTAGTTTAGCCAACATGAGCCTTTAGTTAGTTTTCTAGAGAGAGAAGCTCCATCTTCTCTCTAGAATTAGGTTAGGTTAATTTTCATCTTAGATCTAGGTTAATTCATGCTTTGATTTACTTTTCCTTTACAATTTCTTGTTCCTCTACTCTTCCTCTCTCTAATTTTGTATTTCATTCTTGTAATTGCTTACTTTGTTGTTGATACACTTTTGTTCTTCCATTTTCCTTTAATGAAATTTATGATTCATGTTCCTTTATTGTTGATTTGATTTGTTGTTGTTTAATTCCTTGCAATTGAGTAGTGTAGATTTACTTTCCTTGCTATTTTACTATGCTTTCCATTTGTACCCACCAAGTATTTGATAAAATGCTTGGTTGGATTTTAGTGTAGATTTTGAGCATTCTTGGCTTGGAAAGAGTAATTAGGCAATCTTGAGTCATGAAAACCCAACTCATGTTGGTGATCTACAGTTGTTAGCTAATATTGTTTCCATTGACACTAATCTTTTGCTAATTTAATTAGTGAGTTGATTAGGACTTTTGGAATATTGTTTCCATTGACGCTAATCTTTTGCTAATTTAATTAGTAAGTTGATTAGGACTTTTGGATTGAGATTAGCTAGTCTTATTAGACTTTCTCCGAGTATGAGGATAACATGATACCTTCCTCAATCGTCGGAGATGACGTAATGAGATAAATTCTTGTTATTATTGTGGTATGATTGATTAGTCTTGTTTGACTTTCTCTCTATTTGTTGGAGTTGACTAAATAAGATGAATTAATCATTGCATGACTAGGATAGAAAGCCTATGATCTCAATCTTTGCCATGAATGTCTCTCTTTATTAATTGCTTTCTTTAATTGCTCTCTTTACTTTCCTTGTCATTTATATTTTCTTGCCCTCATATCAATCAAAACCCCCCTTACATACTTCATAGACAATAATTGACCACTTCATTGCAATTCCTTGTGAGACAACCCGGAGTCCAAATACTTCGGTCATATTTTCATTTGGGGTTTGTACTTGTGATAACCTAAAATTTAATTTGATGCTGTTTGTTGGTTTGGAGCTATACTTGCAACGTAAATATTTTGTGAAATTCCTTACCCACAACAATTCTTGTGTCAAATTAATGGCGCCATTGCCGGGGTGTTGCAATGGTATTATGTTATTGGTTATTGTATATATGTGAATATTGTGAATAGCTTGATTTTTGGATTACTTGTTAGTTTTTGTTAGTTTTAGGACTTTGTTTCATTATTTCTTGTTAGCTTTTGTTTCTTATTTTTACTTTTCACTATGAATTCTCACTTTGGCTATGAGTGTGATTACAACTATGTTGTAGGAAATGGGAACTTCAATGAAGATGTGCATCAAGGATGGGATAACCAAAGGTGGGAGGAGCCATATGCATATGATCAATCCTATTGGCAACAACCTCCACCAATGCACTACGAAGAAGAGCCATTCTATGATGCATACCAACCCAATGGTTATGGTGAATCCTCTTGTGACTTCCAAGAACCACCACCATACACCTATGAGCCATATCCTCAACATAGCCATCAACCATACTCGCAAGCCACTTTTCACCAACCATCTTCATATGACCCTAATCCATATCCATCCTACCAACAATCATATGAGCCATATGAACCACACATAGAACCACCACCACTCCAACATCAACATTTTCAAGAGCAACCCCCTCTATACTATTACCAAGAAGAACCACCTCCAACGCATGCAAATTTTCAACCACAACATGAATACTACTTTCCACCACAACCTCCCATGAAAGAATATTCATGCCCTTCAATCCAAGAGCCATATGATCCTACTCATGATATCCAAGAGGAGCAAGAGTCAAGGGATCATTTCAAGGAAGCATTGGATCAATTTCAAGCAACCATGGAGTGTGTTGTGCAACAAATGAAAGGAAAGGAAAATATTGAACTACCACAACTCTACCTAAAAGAACCACCTTCCGACTATAATACCTTTCCCCCAAACAATGAACCCTCTCTTCCACCATCACCTCCCGATGAAGCCTCTATGCTAGAATTAAGGGATCTTGAATCTCATATCTTAAGGCAACACGAGGAGGATGAAAAGAAAATTGAGGAGTTAAGAGCAAAAATGGCTATTATGGTAGAAGCCATTAGCAACATAGTCTCATCCCGCCTAAGCCTATGCGATCAAGGCACTTCCATTGTGGAATGTGGAGAAGCAACCAATGAGCTTAGTAAGGGAGTGAACTTGAAGCTCCAAGGTGAAGAAGAGGAATTAAAGCAAGAAATGCAACAAGAGGAGGAGGTAGAGATTATTGAACAAGAGGAAGAAGTGGTTGAAGACTTAGGAGATGTGGAACCACCTTGGGAGTCTAGGATTGAAGAAAATCCCTCCAAGAAGATTGAATTTGATGCTAAGGAGGAATGTGCACAACCTCCAAGGCATATCTCTTATGAAGAATTGGATGTGATAGAGCAAGAATTGAGTCCCCTTGGTGATGAAGATCGAGCATCAAGTCTTAGTGGTGAAGAATCCTTTGAGCATGAAGAACTTTCTCCCAAAGAGATGGAAAGCAATGTGGAGGTAAATCTCTCTTGTCCTCCCATTTGTGATTTGAGTAAGGGAAAATATTTAGATAAAATTGTTGAACAAAGGATTGAAATTAAGAGATCTTGTGGAGAGGTGGAAGTCCTTAGAAAAAGGAGGATGGGAATTGAATACGCCTTGTCAAGATCCTTGGAATCACCTTTGCCTAGGTTGCCATCCACACCTTCATTTGAGTGGATGAAACTCATTTCTATTATCTTTATTATCCCATTCGAATATGGCTTGCTTGAAACGGATGGTCAACTTAGGATGCTTTGTGGGATGAAGCGTAAAAGAAAAATATTTTGTGGTTGGCATTGCAAATCAAGGCTCATTATGGTTGAAGCTTCAAAGAGCAAGGGTTGGACTAGTGCTCAATTGGATGGGTCTAGGAGAATAGATTGGTGCTCCTATGAGAATTCATCTCTCTTGCCACCCGGAGGAAATCACCATGATCAACTCAAGGACGGGTGTGAAAACAAAGTGTGGGATCCCAGATCGCACAAGGAAGATCAACTTTGGGAGCCTATGGTTTGTGAAAAACTCCATCAAAGTTTGGAGTTATTAACTTTGAATGATGAAGCACAATGGAGGTCCAAGCATTGGCGGGTGTTCAAGGATGGATTCAAGCACAAGCCACCTTGATGAGGAGCTCCCCATAAGTCCAACTTAAGGATAATAAACAAAAGTGCTAGGTGGGAGACAATCCACCATGGTAAACTCTTTCCTTTTTCTCTTTTGTACATATTGGTAATTTAGGTTTAATTTCATGTTTTATTTGATTAGTTGAGTTTAATTGGGAGTCTAGTAGGTTAAATAAGGTTTTATGATGTTTTGGTAGTTGTTTGGAGGTTTGGAATGCTTGGTTTGGTGCAAAAACATAGAAAAATTTTGAAAAACAGAGCACCATCCACGCACACGCACATTCCACGTGTACGCGTGAATCAAGCAATTTTGGCCATCCACATGGACGCGCCATGTACGCGTACGCGTGGATTGAGTTTTTCCACCCCTCCATACATTCACCCGAGAGTTGTGCCTGAAGTGTGCCAACTTTGCACCCCAAGGCACGCGCACGCGTACCTTGCGCGCCCGCGTCGACTCTATGCTTTGCCATGCACGCGTCCACACACTGCGTGCGTACGCGTCGCTTCCACTTCGTCAATCCACGCTTACGCGTACATGACGCGCACGCGTGGATTGCTCTGTTTCACTCACCTTCTTTTCTTCTCCTCTTTCCATTTCTTTCCTTCTTCTCTTTTCTTTCCCACTCTTAAAATATCATCCGACACTACCAAACATCATATAACACCATTTCTTTTAGTTAGTTAGTTGGTTTAATTTTTGTTTTCCATTATAAGTGTTGGATTACTAATCTTATTTACTGTTTACTGCTGCTGCTTATTGATAGTATGTTAGTTTAACATCATTGTTGTTACTGTCATTGTTGGATTCCTTTGTTGAGGTTGCAATTTATTACTTGGTTTGGAATTTTTCATGTTCAACACTTTTGAATACCAAGTACTTGTTACATTGCCTTCATGCATCTTACCTCTTTGAATTGCATGTTTTGGCCACCATGCATTCATCATCTATTGTTAGGCAATTGTATATTATCATTGCATTTTTTTAGGTGATGCTTGTTTATGGTTTACTCTTATTCACATCACTTATTTCATACATTGAGATTGTGGAATTGTGAAATTGGATCGAAAGCTTACCTAGTGACATATTTTTGAGCTTTGTAAAGCTTTGTGAGCCATGCTTGCTATGTGATTGATTTCCACTTCCATCTTCTTTGTCCTAAGTTCCATAGCATCCATGTGTTTCACCTCTATGTCACTTAGGTGTTGCAATAACTTCAATATGTGTCATTGATTGTTGTGTGAGTTTCATATACCATTTTGTTCACTAAGTCTACCTACACATCAATCAATGTCCATGCATTATCCAATTCCACAATTGCTTGATTAATTGCTTGAGTGCTTTCATACTTCTTCACTACTTGTTTGGTTAACTTAACCTACAAGTCATTTTGAAGTATTTCAAGCACACTAGAATGAGTGAAATGTGTGTCTTCTTTTGTATAATTGTGACATGGTCTCTAAATACTAGAGTGCGAATTCTAAACCGCACGCAATTTAGGACCCACACACTTACTTTTCATTAATGTCACACTAATTCACTTACTCAATTCTAGTGATTTACCTCATTCCACCAATCCATGCTTCCTTGCTTGTGCATTTACTTGTCTTATTATCTCCTGTTTTCTATGTTCAGGATGAATCATCATTAGCAAAAATGGAAGCAGAAGGAAGAACACGCAGTACCGGTTGACCTACCAGCTGAAGGTAGCAACTAGGAGAGTCGTCGTATTCCCCTTGCTCATTTAGTGCACCGAGGACGGTGCAACTTTTAAGTGCGAAGAGGTCAGGCTTGACAGATTTACGGTTCCTTCATTTCTTCATGAGTTCTCCCACTTTACATGCTTTTCTCCTCACTTCTTCCATCCAACACTTGCCTTATGAACCTGAAAGTACTCAACAAACACATCAAGGCATCAAATGGAGTTAAAGTGAATTAAAATTACTAATTTTAGGGCCTAAAAAGCATGTTTTCACATTTAAGCACAATTCAAGGGAGAATTATAAAACCATGCTATTTTATTGAATAAATGTGAGAAAAGGTGATAAAATCCCCCGAAATAAGCATAAGATAAATCACGAAATCGGGGTTTATCAAATCTTCCCACACTTAAATAAGCATGTCCTCATGCTAAAATCAAGAAAGAAGCAAAGGGACATCAACATTTATTCAATGCAAACTAACTACATGCAACCTATCTATATGCAATTATCTACATGAATGCATCCACTTAGTCAAAATAAATTAATTTCCAAGAAAACATATTTAAGTACAAGGGCTAAAGCCATAGCAGTCAAATCAAACCCACAATTGAATTGAATTATTAAAAAGATTTTACAAACTTGCAAGAAAAGAGATGATCATGGGTGGAAACATGTAATTGAGCAATCGAACCCTCACCGGATGTGTATCTGCTCTAGTCACTCAAGTGTATGGGGTTGATTCACTCAATTCTCCCCTAATCATGTTTTTCAAGATTTGTTTTTCATCTAACAATCAACAATTATTTCATGCATGCATACAAATATCATGAGGACTTTCCCATAGGTTGTAATGGGGCTAGGGTCAAGATAGGATGCATATGGTCAAGTGAGCTTGAAATTCGAATCTTTGATTAACTTAAACTTCCCACCTAACCTATGACAACCTATACAATTTTAAACAAACCTAACTACCCCTCAATACCCTATGCCAACCACCTTGTGAACCATATGAACCATATGAAGAACCAACCCAATTCCACCACCAATACCCTCAAGAACCACCACCTCCATATTATCACCAAGATGAATCACCTCCCATGTATGATAACTTTCAACCACATAATGAATTTCCCTCTCCACCACAACCCTCTATGGAAGAACACCCATACCCATCTATCCAAGAGCCAATGGATTGTCTCAATGAAGCAATGGATCGGCTTCAAGCAATAATCCGTCAAAAAGAGCAAGAGGAAGCCCAAAGGAGGAGGAATGAAGTTATCGAGGCTAACCTTGCCAAAATTAAAGCCAACTTGGACTCATGGGACTCATGCAATAAGCAAAGCATATCCACGGATGAATGTGAGAAATCAACCGAAGGAAGGAGCATGAAGGAGATTGTAGAATCTCAACATGAGGACAAGGAGATGGGGTATGTCTTGCAACAAGTGGAGAGTGAAGAGATTGTTAATGAAGAAGAAGTGGTTGAAGAGCTAGGCAAAGTTGAACAAGAAGTGAATTCCAAGTTTGAGAATACTTCCACACCAAATGACATTGTTGATGATTTTGTGGAAGTTGTTGAACCCTCTTCCAATGAGCTTGAATTCGATGTTAAGGAGGGTGCGCAACCTTCTAAGCATATAATGAATGATGAAGAATTGGAAGAAGGTGAGCAAGCAACAAATCTTCCTCTTGAAGATGAGCCCACACCAACACTTAATCCTTTGGTATTTGAGGAATCTTCTCCTCTTGAAATTGAGGTGGGTGTTGAGACAAGTTCCACATTACCTCCAAGTTGTCATATGAAGAATGGAGAAGAACTAGAAGAGGTTGGTAAGGAAGTAATTGAACATGAAGAGCCTTGTCAAGAGGTGAACATGGAAGAAGCTTGCCAAGAGGTGGAGGTATTCAAAGAAGAGCACAAGGGAATGGAACTCACAAGACCATTGGAGGCATCCCTTCCTAAGTCACCATCCAACACAACATTCAAGTGGGTAAAATTCTTATCTCTAATCTTTACTTTCCCACTTGAATATGGTTTGATTGAAAATGATGGGCAACTTAGAGCTCTTTGTGGGGTTAACAACAAAAGAAAATTGAGTAGTGGGTGGAAATGCCAATCAAGGTTCCTTATGGTTGGAAGCTTAAAGTCTAAGTGCAATGGTTGGTATAGTTCTCAACTAAAGGGGTCTAGGAAGGTGCTTTGGTGTTTACTTGAGAATTCGGATCACTTGCCACCCAAATAGAATTGCCTTGATCAACTTGAAGATGGGTGTAGAAACAAGATTTGGGATCCGGGTATATATGAGGATCAATTTTGGGAACCCTTAGCTTGTGAGGGACTCCATCAAGACTTGTTGCAACTCATTAGAAATTTTGGAGCACAATGGAAAACCAAGCATTAGTGGAGGTTCCAAGATGAATTCAAGCACAAGCCATCATAACAAGGAGCTTCCCAAATGTCCAACTTAAGGACTTAAACTAAAAGTGCTAGGTGGGAGACACCCCACCATGGTAAACTCTTTCCACTCTTTTTTTAGATTTGGTTAATAAGTGATTGGAGTTGCCATTCTAGGTAGTTTTTGTTATTTTCTATACTCTTATGCATTTTGCTTTTATTGATAGGTTGTTTGTTGCATTCATGTTTTGATTAGTCTAGTTATTGTTGAATTATATTTTGCTTATAGTATAAGTTTTGTTTTTAGTGTATTTGAAAATTTTTCAAAAAACCCAAAAAGATTTGTTGTTGAATTTAATTTTGACTATTTTAGAATGCTTGTAGATTAGGAGAGTGCCCTGTTTTTGAAAAAAAAGAGCATCCGCGCGCAAGCGCGCTGTGCGCGCGCGCCGGTGGTGCATATCACCCTCCTGGTACAAAAACCAGAGAGTTGTGCCAAAGTTATGCCTATTCTGTGCCGCGACCCACGCGTAAGCGTACATGATGCGTCCGTGCCGGTCGCCATCTTCACATCCACGCGTATGCGTGCTATGCGCGTACGCGTCGCTTGTCCAGCCTACCCACCCACGCGCACGCATGCTGTGCACGTACGCGTCGCCCTCCGCACCCTGTTTTTTCCCTTGCTCTGCTCTGTTTTCTTTCCCCCTTCTTCTCTTCTTTCCCTTCTAGTTTCTTCCTCTTTCTTTCTTCTTCTTTCTTCCTTTTGTACTTTCTTTTCAAAATTTTCACTCTTTATTTTTTTCTTATTTTCATTTTCTTTTATATGTTGCATTTGCATATTATCATTCATTGCATTTTAATTTTGTTTTTATAGCTTGTTCTTATTTTATTTTCTAAGTTTCTTCTTTCAATAATGGTGTTGGATTTTTATACTCAATTGTTGAGAATTTCTTGGTTAATCTTGGTGCTTTGTGACTTGTTTGACATTAATTGTAATATTTGCTCTACACACAAGATTAGTGCTTTAGTCCTTCCTGACTCATGATCCCCTATTTTTATACCTCATCATCATTGAGTTAGGATGGGACCAAATGCTCTCGTGCCTATCACTAATCTTGTTTGTGTCAATTGTTGATTAAGCTTGATGCAACATGCTTTTCATTTCATGTACCCATGCTTTGACTTTACTCTTGCATCAAGTATTAGTTGATATGCCCTTTGCCTATATTGCTCTCTCACTTACATGCATAGCTAACATGTAGTGAGAACCTTACTCTTATTTGGCATTAGCCCCGCCTATGTTCTAATTGCTTTTATATCTTTGTTGTAGGCTTAATTTTCTTTCTTTTTCTTCCCTTTAGGTTGGCCACCAAGAAGGAAAGGATGGAAAAGCTTCTAAATGAGGAAACAAACAAATTCATCCGCACAACCTTTTGAAGGATCTCATCAATTGTTGCAACCCATCCACCGTGCTCTTCTTTGCATGCACCGAGGACGGTGCAAATTTCTAAGTGTGGGGAGGTCGTCCGACCGATCTCCATGGGTAACAACTTCATTTTTCAACACCAATTTTTAATTTTTTTCATTGTTAGATTAGTTGTTGCATTGCATGATAGGTTTCATGATAGTTAAAATTTGTACATATTTGAGCATTTTTTTTATGTTAGGACTATTTGGTTAGGGTGATGATTTCTTTTCCAAGAAATATTGTTTTAGGGCACCCTACCAATTTGAAAAAAAAAAATTTTTTGTGATAAAATTGCTTGAAGAATTTATTTTGGAACATGGTTTTTGAGCTAAGAACACAAGCATGTGAGTTTTGAGCCTAATTTTGTGGTTACATCTTATAACCACTTATTTCCATTCTTGTGTGCATCGTTCTCTCTCTATGATTGTAATCTTTGATTTGTTTGATTCTTTATGTCCATTATTCCATGTATACATGCATTTATATGATTGAGGCCATCATTTCATTTAGCTCACTTACCCAAATAGCCTACCCTTCATCAACCATTGTTAGCCAAATTTGAGCCTATTGAATCCCTTTTGTTCTTAATATTAGCACATCACTACCCTTAAGTGAAAAACAATAAATGTCCTTAATTTGGATCTTTGATTAGCTTAGGCTAGTGAGAGTGTGTATCATTTGGGTATGGAAAACTTGGGACATTGGTTGAGGTAAAAGTGTAATTTTTATTTTTGTTGAAAATATTGGGAATTGGGTACATATTCATGCACTATATGTAAAACCATATGCATTGATATGTTTGTATATACTTTTAAAAAAAAACATATATATATATATATATATATATATAAATATAGAAAAAGAAAAAAAAGAAAAAGAAATAAAAAGGGAACAAAAATGCCCCAAAGTAAAGTTCAATAAAAATTATTGCATATGGAATGTTAATTAAAGAGAATGCATGAGTATATGAAAAAAAAAAGTGGGAATCATGGGTAGCTAGGTTATGTATTAGAATTGTATAGGTTGTTATATGTGTTTGGTGAGATCTTAGGTTAATCAAAGATTCAAATTTCAAACTCACTTGACCATATGCATCCCACCTTGACCCTAGCCCCATTACAACCTATGAACAAGTCCTCATGATGAATGTATGCATGCATTGAATAATTGTTGATTGTTAGATGAAAAACAAATCATGGAAAGCATGAGTAGAAGAGAATTGAGTGGATCGACCCTATACACTAGAGCGACTAGAGCAGATACACTTCCGTTGAGGGTTCGATGCTCAATTCCTTGTTCCCGGCTTTCATGAGCTTTCTTTTTGCAAGTCAATTTGAACTTCATTTTGATATTTGAATTGGTAGGATTCATGAATCATCATATGATCTTAGTCCTACATGTGCATATGTGTTCTTGGAGATTGATTTGCTTTTGACCAAGTAGGTAGAATCATTTTGTATTTAGTTGCATTCATGTAGATAGGTTTACATAGTTTCTTTGCATTGAATAAATGTTCATACCCCTTTTCTTGTCCTTCTTTATTCTTAGCATGAGGACATGCTTGGTTTAAGTGTGGGGAAATTTGATAAACCCCAATTTTGTGGTTTATCTTGTGCTTATTTTGGGGGATTTTATCACCTATTCCCACATTTATTCAATGAAATAGCATGGTTTTGCAATTCTCCCTTGATTTGTGCTTAAATGTGAAAACATACTTTTTAGGCCCTAAAATTGGTGATTTTAATTCACTTTAATTCCATTCGATGCCTTGATATGTTTGTTGAGTAATTTTAGGTTCATAAGGCAAGTATTGGATGGAAGAAGTGAGGAGAAAAGCATGCAACTGGGAGAACTCATGAAGAAATGAAGGAACCGTAAAGCTGTCAAGCCTGACCTCTTCGCACTCAAACGACCATAACTTGAGCTACAGAGGTCCAAATGAGGCGGTTCTAGTTGAGTTGGAAAGCTAACATCCGGGGCTTCAAAATGATATAAAATTTGCCATATGTTAATTCGCGCTCAGGGGCACGCACGCGCCATGTACGCGTGCGCGCTGATTGAGCACGTGGGTCACTTTAATGAAATCGCCCCCAGCGATTTTGCAGCTCATTTTGGGCCCAATCCAACCCATTTCTGATGCTATTGAACCCAAGGATTGATGGGGGAATGAACCAAGTAGTCATAGTTTAGTTTTTATCATATTTTAGGATAGAATTCTAGAGAGAGAAGCTCTCTCTTCTCTCTAGAATTTAGGATAGTTTAGGTTTAATTTTCTTAAATCCAACTTTTAATTCTTGTTTTGATTTAGTTTCTCCTTTTAATTTCTTGTTGTTACATCTCTACTCTTCTAGTTTTTACTTGTCATTTCCTTTATTTTGTCCTCTTTTATGTTGACGAATACTTGTTGAATTTCCATTTTCTTTTAATGCAATTTAATGTTTGATGTTCTTTTTATTGATGAATTGAGTGTTGATTTACTTTTTTTGCAATTGATAGTTGGTTGATTTATATTTCTTGCACATTTTACTATGCTTACTTTTTATGCCTTCCAAGTGTTTGATAAAATGCTTGGTTGGATGTTAGAGTAGATTTTGAGCATTCTTGGCTTGGAAAGAGTAATTGGGCAATCTTGAGTCATGAAAACCTAACTCATGATGGTGATCTAAAGTTGTTAGCTAGTATTGTTTCCATTGACGCTAATCTTTTGCTAATTTAATTAGTGAGTTGATTAGGACTTTTGGAATATTGTTTCCATTGACGCTAAACTTTTGCTTATTAATTTAGTGAGTTGATTAGGACTTTTGGATTGTTATTAGCTAGTCTTAGGACTTTTTATCTTCCATGAGAGAAAGTCTAATAAGACTAGCTAATCTCAATCCAAAAGTCCTAATCAACTCACTAAATTAATTAGCAAAAGATTAGCGTCAATGGAAACAATATTCCAAAAGTCCTAATCAACTCACTAATTAAATTAGCAAAAGATTAGCGTCAATGGAAACAATACTAGCTAACAACTCTAGATCACCAACATGAGTTGGGTATTCATGACTCAAGATTGCCCAATTACTCTTTCCAAGCCAAGAATGCTCAAAATCTACTCTAACATCCAACCAAGCATTTTATCAAACACTTGGAAGGCATAAAAAGAAAGCATAGTAAAATGTGCAAGAAATATAAATCTACCAACTATCAATTGCAAGAAAAGTAAATCAACACTCAATTCATCAATAAAAAGAACATCAAACATTAAATTGCATTAAAAGAAAATGGAAATCCAACAAGTATTCATCAACATAAAGGAGGACAAAATAAAGGAAATGACAAGTAAAAACTAGAAGAGTAGAGATGTAACAACAAGAAATTAAAAGGAAAAACTAAATCAAAACAAGAATTAAAAGTTGGATTCAAGAAAATTAAACCTAAACTACCCTAAATTCTAGAGAGAAGAAAGAGCTTCTCTCTCTAGAATTCTATCCTAAAACATGATAAAAACTAAACTATGACTACTTGGTTCATTCCCCCATCAATCCTTGGGTTCAACAACATCAGAAATGGGTTAGATTGGGCCTAAAATGAGCTGCAAAATCGTTGGGGGCGATTTCATTAAAGTGACCCACGTGCTCAATCAGCGCGCACGCGTACATGGCGCGTGCGCGCCCCTGAGCGCGAAGTAACATATGGCAAATTTTATATCATTTCGAAGCCCCGGATGTTAGTTTTCCAACGCAACTAGAACCGCCTCATTTGGACCTCTGTAGCTCAAGTTATGGTCGTTTGAGTGCAAAGAGGTCAGGCTTGACAGCTTTACGGTTCCTTCATTTCTTCATGAGTTCTCCCACTTGCATGCTTTTCTCCTCACTTCTTCCATCCAATACTTGCCTTATGAACCTGAAATTACTCAACAAACATATCAAGGCATCGAATGGAATTAAAGTGAATTAAAATCACCAATTTTAGGGCCTAAAAAGCATGTTTTAACATTTAAGCACAAATCAAGGGAGAATTGCAAAACCATGCTATTTCATTGAATCAATGTGAGAAAAGGTGATAAAATCCCCCAAAATAAGCACAAGATAAACCACAAAATTGGGGTTTATCAAATCTCCCCACACTTAAACCAAGCATGTCCTCATGCTAAGAATAAAGAAGGACAAGAAAAGGGGTATGAACATTTATTCAATGCAAAGAAACTATGTAAACCTATCTACATGAATGCAACTAAATACAAAATGATTCTACCTACTTGGTCAAAAGCAAATCAATCTCCAAGAACACATATGCAGATGTAGGGCTAAGATCATATGATGATTCATGAAATCCTACCAATTCAAATATCAAAATGAAGTTCAGATAGACTTGCAAGAAGAAAGCTCATGAAAGCCGGGAACAAGGAATTGAGCAACGAACCCTCACCGGAAGTGTATCCGCTCTAGTCGCTCTAGTGTATATGGTCGATCCACTCAATTTTCTTCTACTCATGTTTTCCATGATTTGTTTTTCATCTAACAATCAACAATTATTCAATGCATGCATACATTCATCATGAGGACTTGTTCATAGGTTGTAATAGGGCTAGGGTCAAGGTGGGATGCATATGGTCAAGTGAGTTTGAAATTTGAATCTTTGATTAACCTAAGATCTCACCAAACACATATAACAACCTATACAATTCTAATACACAACCTAGCTACCCATGATTCCCACTTTGTTTTTCATATACTCATGCATTCTCTTTAATTAACATTCCATATGCATTAATTTTATTGAACTTTACTTTGGGGCATTTTTGTCCCCTTTTTATTTCTTTTTCTTTTTTTTCTTTTTCTATATTTTTTTTCTTTATATATATATTTTTTTTTCTTTTTTATATATATGTTTTTTTTTTAAGTATATACAAACATATCAATGCATATGGTTTTACATATAGTGCATGAATATGTACCCAATTCCCAATATTTTCAACAAAAATAAAAATTACACTTTTACCCCAACCAATGTCCCAAGTTTCCCATACCCAAATGATACACACTCTCACTATCCTAAGCTAATCAAAGATCCAAATTAAGGACATTTATTATTTTTCACTTAAGGGTAGTGATGTGCTAATATTAAGAACAAAAGGGATTCAATAGGCTCAAATTTGGCTAACAATGGTTGATGAAGGGTAGGCTATTTGGGTAAGTGAGCTAAATGAAATGATGGCCTCAATCATATAAATGCATGTATACATGGAATAATGGACATAAAGAATCAAACAAATCAAAGATTACAATCATAGAGAGAGAACAATGCACACAACAATGGAAATAAGTGGTTATAAGATGTAACCACGCAATTGGGCTCAAAACTCACATGCTTGTGTTCTTAGCTCAAAAACCATGTTCCAAAATAAATTCTTCAAGCAAGTACAACAAAATTTTTTTTTTTCAAATTGGTAGGGTGCCCTAAAACAATTTTTCTTGGAAAAGAAATCATCACCCTAACCAAGTAGTCCTAACATAAAAAGAAGTGGTAAAATATGTACAAATTCTAACTATCATGCAACCTATCATGCAATGCAACTACTAACTAGCAAAGGAAATCAAGAATTGGTGTTGAAAAAAAGAAATTGTTACCCATGGAGATCGGTCGAACGACCTCCCCACACTTAGAAAATTGCACTGTCCTCGGTGCATGCAAAGGAAAGCAAGGTGGACGGGTTGCTACAATTGATGAGTTTCTTCAAAGGTTTGTGCGGGTGAACTTGTTTGTTGCCCCATTTAGAAGCTTCCTTATTCCTTTCCTTCTTGGTGGCCAACCTAAAAGGAAAGAAAGAAAGAAAATTAAGCCTACAGCAAAGATATCAAAGCAAATAGAACATAGGCGAGGGCTAATGCCAAATAAGAGTAGGGTCCTCACTACATGGTAGCTACAGCATGTGAGTGAGAAAGCAATTCAAGCAAAGGCATATTAACTAATACTTGATGCAAGAGTAAAGTCAAAGCATGGGTACATGACATGAAGACCATGTTGCATCAAGCTTAATCAATAATTGACACAAACAAGATTAGTGATAAGTATGAGAGCATTTGGTCTCATCCTAACTCAATGATGATGAGGTATAAAAATAAGAGATCATGAGTCAGGACGGACTAAAGCACTAATTTTGTGTGTAGAGCGAATATTACAATTAATGCCAAACAAGTCACAAAGCACCAAGATTAACTAAGAAATTCTCAACAATTGAATATAATAATCCAACACCATTATTAAAATAAGAAACTTAGAAAATAAAATAAGAACAAGCTATAAAAATAAAATTAAAATGCAATGAATGATAATATGCAAATGCAATAAAAGAAAATTGAAGAAAAGAAATTTTTTTTTTGCCGGCGCGGACGCGTCATGCACGCTTCTGCGCCGATGCGCAGTTTGGCCAAAGGACGCGTACGCACCAGGTGCGCGCACGCGTGGGTTGCAGGCACAGAATAGGCACAAACTGGGCATAACTCTCTGGAACATGTACCAGGAGGGCAGGTGGCGCTATCGGCGCGCACGCGCACAGTGTGCGTGCGCGCGCTTTGCGCAATTAGAGTCAACGGCGCGTACGTGCCAGGTGCGCGCACGCGCGGGTGGGTTGTGCCTCAGGCATGGTGCTGGCGCAGTGTAGGCGTAACTCTCGGGTCAATGTATGGAGGGATGGATTTTTGCATCCACGCGTATGCGTACATGGCGCGTCTGCGTGGATGATCGAAAATGCTTGAGGCGCGCGTACGCGCCAGGTGCGCGCAAGCGCGGGTTGGTGCTCTATTTTTCAAAATATTTCCATGTTCTTGCACCAATCCAAGCATTCCAAACCTCCAAACAGCTACCCAAACACCATAAAACCTTATTTAACATATTAGACCACCAAATAGACTCAACAAACTACTCTAAATATGAATTTAAACTAATTCTACCAATATTTACAAAAGAGAAAATGAAAAGATATTACCATGGTGGGGTGTCTCCCACCTAGCACTTTTGTTTAGTGTCCTTAAGTTGGACTTATGGGGAGCTCCTCTCAAGGTGGCTTGTGCTTGAAGCTATCCTTGAACATTCACCAATGCTTGAGTCTCCAATAAGCTCCATTCTTCAATTTTAATATCTTCAAGTTTTGATGGAGTTCTTCACAAACCATGAGCTCCCAAATTTGATTCTCCTTGTGCGATCCGGGATCCCACACTTTGTTTTGACACCCATCTTCAAATTGAGCATCATGATTCCAATTGGGTGGTTTAGCCTTAGAATTCTCAAAGAAGCTTCCAAACAACTTCCTAGACCCATACAATTTAGCTCCACACCAAACCTTGCAATCAAACTTTGAGCAAGCAACCATCATGAACTTAGAGTGATACTTCTAACCACTACACAACTCTCTCTTACTCTTAACTCCACAAAGAGCTCTAAGTTGACCATCATTTTCAATCAAACCATATTCAAGTGGAAAAGTGAAGCTTAGGGATAGAAATTTTACTCACTTGAATGTTGTATTGGGTGGTGACTTAGGAAGGGATGTCTCCAATGGTCTTGCAAGTTCCACTCCCTTGTGCTCTTCTTTGATTATTTCCACCTCTTCACAAGCTTCTTCAATTTCTACATCTTCCTCTTGGTAGCTTCCTTCCAATTCAATCTCTTCTTCATTGCTTACCAAGGGCATGGGAGGTGAGGTATCTTCTTCCTTACCCTCTATGTCAAACTTAATTGGAGAGGATTCAATTATACATAAGAATTCTTCAATGATTGAATCCATCTCTTGGTCAACCTCTTCAAAGGCTTCAACCACTTCTTCCGGCTCAATTGTCTTAACTTCTTCCCCTTGTGGCAATTCTTTCTTCAACTCCTTTTCTTCACCTTGAAGCTCTAAACTCACTCCCTCACTATGCTCCTTAGTTTCTTCTCCACATTCGTCAATGGGAGTGCCTTGGTTGCTCAGGCTTAGTCGGGAGGAGGCCATATTGCTAACGGCTTCCACTAGGATAGCCATCTTGGCTCCTAGCTCTCTAAACGTCTTTTCATCCTCCTCGTTTCGCTTTAAGATATGAGATTCAAGATCTCTCAATTCCTGCATGGGGGCTTCATCGGGAGGTGATGGTGGAAGAGAAGGTTCATTATTTGGGAGGGAAATTTCATAATTGGAAGGTGGTTCATCTTGGTAAGGGTATGGAGATGGTGTATATTGAGGTGGTTCTTGAGAGTAACTGTATTAGAATGGTGGTGGTTCCATGTATGGTTCATATGGTTCATAAGGTGGTTGGTATGGTGGATAAGGATTAGGGTCATATGGGGGTGTTTGGTGAAAAGGGGCTTGTGAGTAAGGTGGTTCAAAGTCATGTTGAGGGGGTGGTTCATAAGCATGTGGTGGTGGTTGTTGACAATCACAATAAGGGTCACCACATCCATTAGATTGATATGCATTAGGATGAGAGTTATACCCATAAGAATCCGGAGGTTGTTGTTGCTAAGAAGGTTGATCAATCCCTTAAGGCTCCTCCCATCTTTGATTATTCCATCCTTGATGCACATCCTCATTGTAGCTTCTATTTTCTACAACATAATTTGAGCCAAACTCATAGCCAAAGTGATGATGAGAATTCATAATAGCAAATAAAAGCAAAAGCTAACAAAAATAAGAACAAAGTCCTAAAGCTAACAAAAACTAACAAATAAGCAAAAGGCAAACATATTCACAATATTCACAATAGCCAACAATATAACACCATTGCAACTCCCCGGCAACGGCGCCATTTTGATAATGAGTTTTGTCCTGTCGGTTTAGAATTTCTTCTTATAGAAAGAATAACTTCGTTGTAAGCATAGTTCTAAACCAACAAACAATTCCCACATCAAAAATTTAAGTTGTCACATGTACAAACCCCAATGAATTTATAACCAAAGTATTTGAACTCCGGGTCGTCTCACAAGGAATCGCAATGAAGTGATCAATTATTGGCTATGAAAATGCAAGGGGGTTTGATTTGATATTTGACAAGAAAATATAAATGACAAGAAAAGTAAAGAAAGCAATTAAAGAAAGCAATTAATAAAGAGAGACATTCATGGCAAGAATTGAGATCATAGGCTTTCTATCCTAGTCATGCAATGATTAATTCATCTTATTTAGTCAACTCCAACAAATAGGGAGAAAGTCAAACAAGACTAATCAATCATACCACAATAATAACAAGAATTTATCTTATTACGTCATCTCCAACATTGGAAGAAGGTATCATATTATCTTCCATGAGAGAAACTCTAATAAGACTAGCTAATCTCAATTCAAAAGTCCTAATCAACTCACTAAATTAATTAGCAAAAGATTAGCGTCAATGGAAATAATATTCCAAAAGTCCTAATCAACTCACTAATTAAATTAGCAAAAGATTAGCGTCAATGAAAACAATACTAGCTAACAACTCTAGATCACCAACATGAGTTGGGTTTTCATGACTCAAGATTGCCCAATTACTCTTTCCAAGCCAAGAATGCTCAAAATCTACTCTAACATCCAACCAAGCATTTTATCAAACACTTGGAAGGCATAAAAAGAAAGCATAGTAAAATGTGCAAGAAATATAAATCTACCAACTATCAATTGCAAGAAAAGTAAATCAACACTCAATTCATCAATAAAAAGAACATCAAACATTAAATTGCATTAAAAGAAAATGGAAATCCAACAAGTATTCATCAACATAAAAGAGGACAAAATAAAGGAAATGACAAGTAAAAACTAGAAGAGTAGAGATGTAACAACAAGAAATTAAAAGGAGAAACTAAATCAAAATAAGAATTAAAAGTTGGATTTAAGAAAATTAAACCTAAACTATCCTAAATTCTAGAGAGAAGAGAGAGCTTCTCTCTCTAGAATTCTATCCTAAAACATGATAAAAACTAAACTATGAATACTTGGTTCATTCCCCCATCAATCCTTGGGTTCAATAGCATCAGAAATGGGTTGGATTGGGCCCAAAATGAGCTGCAAAATCGCTGGGGGCGATTTCATTAAAGTGACCCACGTTCTCAATCGGCGCACACGCGTACATGGCACGTGCGCGCCCCTGAGCACGAAGTAACATATGGCAAATTTTATATCATTTCGAAGCCCCGAATGTTAGCTTTCCAACGCAACTGGAACCGCCTCATTTGGACCTTTGTAGCTCAAGTTATGGTCGTTTGAGTGCGAAGAGGCAGGCTTGACAGCTTTACGGTTCCTTCATTTCTTCATGAGTTCTCCCATTTGCATGCTTTTCTCCTCACTTCTTCCATCCAATACTTGCCTTATGAACCTGAAATTACTCAACAAACATATCAAGGCATCAAATGGAATTAAAGTGAATTAAAATCACCAATTTTAGGGCCTAAAAAGCATGTTTTTCACATTTAAGCACAAATCAAGGGAGAATTGCAAAACCATGCTATTTCATTGAATCAATGTGGGAAAAGGTGATAAAATCCCCCAAAATAAGCACAAGATAAACCACAAAATTGGGGTTTATCAAATCATTTTGATGAACGAATTCTTGACAGTTTAGAATTTCCTCAAATGAAGTCTCGTTGTGAAATATAGTTTCTAAACCAATCAATAATCCTTTCATACAAAAATTTAGCTTGTCACATGTACAAACCCCAAATAAGAAATAACCGGAGTATTTTGGACTCCGGATCGTCTCACGAGGAGTTGCAATGAAGTGGTCAATTAATGGCTATGAAGATGTGGGGGGGTTTGATTTTATATTTTTGCAAGAAAGTAAATGGCAAGAAAAATTAAATGACAAGAAGAGTAAAGTAAGCAAGCAATTAAAGAAAGCAATAAATAAAGAGAGACATTCATGGCAAAGATTGAGATTGTAGGCTTTCTATCCTAGTCATGCAATGCTTAATTCATCTTATTTAGTCAACTCCAACAAATAGGGAGAAAGTCAAACAAGACTAATCAATCATACCACAATAACAAGAATTTATCTTATTACGTCATCTCCAACATTGGAAGAAGGTATCATGTTATCTTCCATGAGAGAAAGTCTAATAAGACAAGCTAATCTCAATCCAAAAGTCCTAATCAACTCACTAATTTAATTAGCAAAAGATTAGCGTCAATGGAAACAATATTAGCTAACAACTCTAGATCACCAACATAAGTTGGGTTTTCATGACTCAAGATTGCCCAATTACTCTTTCCAAGCCAAAAATGCTCAAAATCTACTCTAAAGCCCAACCAAGCATTTTGTCAAACACTTGGTGGGTACAAAGGGAAAGCATGGTAAATGTGCAAGAATAATAAAATCTACCAACTACCAATTGCAAGAAAAGTAAATCAACAACTCAAATTAACAATAAAAGAACATCAAACATAAAATTGCATTAAAAGAAATCAAGATCCAACAATTGTTCATAAACATAAAAATGGCAAAATAAAGGGAATGACAAGTAAAAACTAGAAGAGTAGAGATGTAACAACAAGAAATTAAAAGGAGAAACTAAATTAAAACAAGAATTAAAAGTTGGATTTAAGAAAATTAAACCTAAGCTACCCTAAAATCTAGAGAGAGGAGAGAGCCTCTCTCTCTAGAATTCTACCCTAAAACATGATGAAAACTAAACTATGACTACTTGGTTCATTCTCCCTTCAATCCTTGGGTTCAATAGCATCAGTAATGGGTTGGATTGGGCCCAAAATGAGCTGCAAAATCGCTGGGGGATTTCATTAAAGTGGACCCACGGGCAAAATCGGCGTGCACGCATACATGGCACGTGCGCGCCCCTATACGCGAAGCAACATATAGCAAATTTTATATCATTTCGAAGCCCCAGATGTTAGCTTTCCAACACAATTAGAACCGCCTCATTTGGACTTCTGTAGCTCTTGTTATGGTCGTTTGAGTGCGAAGAGGTCATGCTTGACAACTTTACGGTTCCTTCATTTCTTCATGTGTTCTCCCACTTTTCATGCTTTTCTCCTCACTTCTTCCATCCAATACTTGCCTTATGAACCTAAAATCACTCAACAAACATATCAAGGCATCGAATGGAATTAAAGTGAATTAAAATCACCAATTTTGGGGCTTAAAAAGCATGTTTTCACATTTAAGCACAAATCAAGGGAGAATTGCAAAACCATGCTATTTCATTGAATAAATGTGAGAAAATTTGATAAAATTCCCCAAAATAAGCACAAGATAAAGCACAAAATCGGGATTTATCAAATCGGTCGTCCGACCGATCTCCATGGGTAACAATTTTCTTTCCACACCAATTTTTAATTTTTGTCGTTGTTAGATTAGTTGTTGCATTGCATGATAGGTTGCATGATAGTTAAAATTTGTACATATTTGAGCATTTTTTTTATGTTAGGACTACTTGGTTATGGTGATGATTTTTTTTCCAAGAAAACTATTTTTAGGGCACCCTACCAATTTTAAAATTTTTTTTTTTTGTGTTGTACTTGCTTGAAGAATTTATTTTGGAACATTGTTTTTGAGCTAAGAACACAAGCATGTGAGTTTTGAGCCCAATGGTGTGGTTACATCTTATAACCACTTATTTTCATTCTTGTGTGCATTATTCTCTTTCTATGATTGTAATCTTTGATTTGTTTGATTCTTTATGTCCATTATTCTATGTATACATGCATTTATATGATTGAGGCCATCATTTCATTTAGCTCACTTACCCAAATAGCCTACCTTTCATCAACCATTGTTAGCAAATTTTGAGCCTATGAAATCCCTTTTGTTCTTAATGTTAGCACATCACTACCTTTAAGTGAAAAACAATAAATGTCCTTGATTTGGATCTTTGATTAGCTTAGGCTAGTGAGGGTGTGTATCATTTGGGTATGGGAAACTTGGGACATTGGTTGAGGTAAAAGTGTAATTTTTATTTTTGTTGAAAATATTGGGAATTGGGTACATATTCATGCACTATATGTAAAACCATATGCATTGATACGTTTGTATATACTTTAGAAAAAAAGAAAAAGAACATATATATATATAAAAAATAGAAAAAGACAAAAGAGAAAAAGAAATAAAAAGGGGACCAAAATTCTCCAAAGTAAAGTTCAATAAAAATCAATGCATATGGAATGTGAATTAAAGAGAATGCATGAGTATGTGAAAAAGTGGGAATCATGGGTAGCTAGGTTGTGTATTAGAATTGTATAGGTTGTTATATGTGTTTAGTGAGAGCTTAGGTTAATCAAAGATCCAAATTGCAAGCTCACTTGACCATATGCATCCCTACCTTGACCCTAGCCCCATTACAACCTATGAATAAGTCCTCATGATGAATGTATGCATGCATTGAATAATTGTTGATTGTTAGATGAAAAACAAATCATAGAAAGCATGATTAGAAGAGAATTGAGTGATCGACCCTATACACTAGAGCGACTAGAGTGGATACACATCCGGTGAGAGTTCGATGCTCAATTCCTTGTTCCCAGCTTTCATGAGCTTTCTTCTTGCAAGTCTACTTGTACGTCATTTTGATATTTGAATTGGTAGAGTTTGTGAGTCGTCATATGGCCTTTGCCCTACTTGTTCATACATGCTCTTGGAGATTGATTTTCTTGTGACCAAGTAGGTAGAATCATTTTGCATTTAGTTGCATTCATATAGATAGGTGCATATATTTTATTTGCATTGAATAAATGTTCATACCCTTTTCTTGTCCTTCTTTATTCTTAGCATGAGGACATGCTTGGTTTAAGTGTGGGGAGATTTGATAAACCCCGATTTTGTGGTTTATCTTGTGCTTATTTTAGGAGATTTTATCAACTTTTCTCACATTTATTCAATGAAATAGCATAGTTTTGTAATTCTCCCTAGATTTGAGCTTAAATGTGAAAACATGCTTTTTAGTCCTTAATTTTGCCAATTTTAATTCACTTTAATTCTATTCAATGCCTTGATATATTTGTTGAGTAATTTCAGGTTCATAAGGCAAGTATTGGATGGAAGAAGTGAGGAAAAAAGCATGCAAAGTGGGAGAACTCATGAAGAAATGGAGGAACCGTAAAGCTGTCAAGCCTGACCTCTTCGCACTCAGTCGACCATAACTTGAGCTACAGAGGTCTAAATGAGGCGGTTCTAGTTACGTTGGAAAGCTAACATCCGGGGCTTTAAAATGATATAAAATTTGCTATATGTTTCCTGATGCATAGGGGCGCGTACGCGCCATGTACGCACGCGCACCGATGGAGCATGTGGGTCACTTTAATGAAATCGCCCCCAGCGATTTTGCAGCTCATTTTGGGCCCAATCCAACCCATTTCTAATGCTATTGAACCCAAGGATTGAAGGGGAATGAACCAAGAAGTAGTCATAGTTTAGTTTTCATGATGTTTTAGGTTAGAATTCTAGAGAGAGAGGCTCTCTTCTCTCTCTAGATTTAGGATAGAAATTAGGGTATAGTTAGGTTAATTACTCTCAAATTTCTCTTTCAATTCTTGTTTTGATTTTAATTCTCTTTACATTTTATTGTTCTATTGTCTCAATCTTCTTATTTTCTCTAGTCATTTTCTTATTTTGCTCTCTTTAATGTTGATGAACAGCTGTTGGATCTTGTTTACATTTAATGAAATTTCATGTTGATGTTCTTTTAATTGATGAATTGAATTGTTAATTTACTTTTCTTGCAATTGGTAGTTGGTAGATTTATTATTCTTGCACATTTATTATGCTTTCCTTTTATTACCCACCAAGTGTTTGACAAAATGCTTGGTTGGGCTTTAGAGTAGATTCTGAGCATTCTTGGCTTGGTAATTGGGCAATCTTGAGTCATGAAAACACAACTTATGTTGGTGACCTAGAGTTGTTAGCTAATATTGTTTCCATTGACGCTAATCTTTTGCTAATTTAATTAGTGAGTTGATTAGGACTTTTGGAATATTGTTTCCATTTACGCTAATCTTTTGCTAATCAAATTAGTGAGTTGATTAGGACTTTTGGATTGAGATTAGCTAGTCTTATTAGACTTTCTCTCATGGAAGATAATATGATACCTTCTTCCAATGTTGGAGATGACGTAATAAGATAAATTCTTGTTTATTATTGTGATATGATTGATTAATCTTGTTTGACTTTCTCTCTATTTGTTGGAGTTGACTAAATAAGATGAATTAATCATTGCATGACTAGGATAGAAAGCCTATGATCTCAAACCTTGCCATCAATGTCTCTCTTTATTAATTGTTTCCTTTAATTGCTCTCTTTACTTTTCTTGCCATTTAAATTCTTGCCTCTTTATTTTACTGCCCTCTTACAAACAAAACTCCTCGATCCCCGTAGCCAATAATTGAGCACTTCATTGCAACTCCTTGTGAGACGATCCGGAGTCTAAATACTCCGGTTAATTCTTATTTGGGGTTTGTACATGTGACAACCAAATTTTTGCATGAAAGAACTATTGTTTGGTTTAGAAACTATACTTTACAACGAGAATTCAATTGAGAAATTCTAAACCAACAAAAGTTCGTTCATCAAAATGGCGCCGTTGCCGGGGAGTTGCAATGGTGTTATGTTATTGGCTATTGTATATATGTTAATATGCTTCTTTGCTAGTCTTTGCTTGTTTTAGGAGTTAGTTTTTATTAGTTCTTACTAGTTTTGTTTTTATTTTTTCTTACTATCATGAATTCTCACCACTTTGGCTATGAGTTTGGTTCAAATTATGTTGTAGGGAATGGGAGCTACAATGAGGATGTACATCAAGGATGGAACAATCAAAGGTGGGAGGAGCCTCAAGGAATTGATCAACTTTCTTGGCAACAACAACCTCCGGTTTCTTATGGGTACAATTCTAATCCTAATGCATATAAATCTAATGGATGTGGTGACCCTTATTGTGATTGTCAACAACCACCACCACATGCCTATGAACCACCCCCTCAACATGACTTTGAACCACCTTACTCACAAGCCTCATACCACCAAACACCTCCATATGATCCTAACCCATATCCACCATACCAACCACCTTGTGAACCATATGAACCATACATGGAACCACCACCATTCCAACACAATTACTCTCAAGAACCACCTCAATATACACCATCTCCATACCCTTACCACGATGAACCAACTTCCAATTATGAAACTTCCTTCCCAAACAATGAACCCTCTTTTTCCACACCACCTCCAATGGATGATTCTCTCCAAGAATATGTTAGTTCTTACATTCGAATGGAGGAAGAGAACCAAAAGGAGTTCAAGGAGTTAGAAGCCAAGATGGCTACCCTAGCGGAAGCCGTTCACAATATGGTCTCCTCCTGACTAAGCCTAAGCAACCAAGGCACTCCCATTGACGAATGTGGAAAAGCAACCAAGGAGCATAGTGAGGGAGTGAGTTTAGAGCTTCAAGGTGAAGAAGAGGAGTTGAAACAAGGATTGCCACAAGGGGAAGAAGTTGAGATAATTGAGCCGGAAGAAGTGGTTGAAAACCTAGGAGATGTTGGAAGTCCATGGGAATGTAGCATTAGAGAGCCCGCTTTCAAGAAGCTTGATATTGATGTTGAGGAGGGTGTACAACCTCCAAGGCATATCATGGTGGAAAACTTTGAAGAGGTTGATCAAGAGATGGATTCAATCATTGATGAGTTCTTATGTACAATTGAATCCTCCCCCATTGGGCTTGACATGGAAATTAAGGAAGAAGATACCTCACCTCTCATGCCTTTGGTGAGCAATGAAGAAGAAATAGAATTGGAAGCAAGCCGCTAAGAGGAAGAGGTCAAAGTTAAGGAAAGTTGCAAAGAGGTGAAAGATGCAAAGGAAGAGCACAAGGGAATGGATCTCACATTGGCTAAGTGTGGGGAGGTCCTCCTTCCTAAGTCACCATCCTACACAACATTCAAGTGGGTAAAATTCTTATCTCTAATCTTTACTTTCCCACTTGAATATGGTTTGATTGAAAATGATGGTCAACTTAGAGCTCTTTGTGGAGTTAAGAGTAGGAGAGAGTTGTGTAGTGGTTGGAAACATCATTCCAAGTTCATGATGGTTGCATGCTCAAAGTTGAATGGCAATGGTTGGTGTAGAACCAAATTGCATGGGTCTAGGAGAATGTTTGGATGCTCAATTGAGAATTCACAAGTCATGCCACCCAATTGGAGCTATGATGATCAACTTGAAGATGGGTGCAAAAACAAGATTTGGGATCCGGGAATATATGAGGATCAATTTTGGGAGCTCATATCTTGGGAAGAATCTCACCCAAGCTTGGTGGAAATGGTTGGAAATTCTGACAACCAATTGAGGAGCAAGCATTCTTGGAGGATCAAGGATGAATACAAGCATAAGCCACCATGACAAGGAGCCTCCCAAATGTCCAACTTAAGGACTCAAACTAAAAGTGCTAGGTGGGAGACACCCCACCATGGTAAACTCTTTCCATTCTCTTGTATATATAATAAATGAATGCATTGAGTTTCCATTGTTAGGTAGTTTTCTTTTTTTCATACTTTTACATGTCTTGCTTTGATTGATTGCTTATTAGATTCATTCTTTGATTAGAATAGTTATTTTTGAATTGTATTTTGTTTGTAGTATAAGTTTTGTTTTTAGTGTATTTGAAAAATTTTCAAAAACCAAAAAGATTTGTTGTTGAATTTAATTTTGATTGTTTTGGAATGCTTGTAGATTAGGAGAGTGCCCTGTTTTTGAAAAAAAAAAAACGAGCTTCCGCGCACGAGCGCACTGTGCGCGTGTGCCGGTGGTGCATTTCGCACTCCTGGTACAAAAACCAGAGAGTTGTGCCAAAGTTGTGCCTATTTTGTGCCCGCACTGACGCGCAGGCGTACTTGGCACGCCCGCGCCGGTCGCCAAGCACGCGTACGCGTTCTATGCGCGTACGCGTCGCTTGTCCCGCCTGCCCACCCATGCGCACGCGTGCTGTGCGCGTACGCGTCGTCCTCCGCGCCCTGCTTCCCCTGTTTTCTGCTCTGTTTTATTTATCTTTCTTTCTTCCTTCTTCTTTCTTCTTCTTTCTTCCTTTCTTACTTTCTTTCCCTTCTTCTTTTCTTTTCAAAATTCCACTTTTTTATTTTTCTTATTTTCATTTTCTTCTATATGTTGCATTTGCATATTATCACCCATTGCATTTTAATTTTGTTTTTATAACTTGTTCTTATTTTCTTTTCTAAGTTCTTGTTTTAATATTAGTGTTAGATTCTTATATTCAATTGTTGAGAATTTCTTGGTTAATCATGGTGCTTTGTGACTTGTTTGATATTAATTGTAATATTTGTTCCACACACAAGATTAGTGCTTTAGTCCTTCCTAACTCATTATTCTTTGTTTTTGTACCTCATCATCATTGAGTTAGGATGGGACCAAATGCTCTCATGCTTATCATTAATCTTGATTGTGTCAATTATTGATTAAGCTTGATGTAACATGCTCTACATGTCATGTACCTATGCTTTAACTTGTTCTTGCATCAAGTATTAATTGATATGCCCTTATGCATTAAATATGTAAAACCATATGCATTGACATCTTTGTATATATTTTAGTTTGAGAAAAAAAATATATATGAAAAAAAAACAAAAATGTAAAAAAAAATATAGAAAAAAAAAAGAAGAGAGAAAAAGAAATAAAAATGGGACAAAAATACCCCAAAGTAAAGTTCAATAAAAATCAATGCATATGGAATGTGAATTAAAGAGAATGCATGAGGATGTGAAAAAGTGGAAATCATGGGTAGTTAGGTTGTGTATTAGAATTGTATAGGTTGTTACATGTGTTAGGTGAGAGCTTAGGCTAATCAAAGATACAAATTTCAAGCTCACTTGACCATATGCACCCCTACCTTTACCCTAGCCCCATTACAACCTATGAACAAGTCCTCATGATGAATGTATGCATGCATTGAATAATTGTTGATTGTTAGATGAAAAACAAATCTTGGAAAGCATGAGTAGAAGAGAATTGAGTGATCAACCCTATACACTTGAGCGATTAGAGCGGATACACTTCCGGTGAGGGTTCGATGCTCAATTCCTTGTTCCCAGTTTTCATGAGCTTTCTTCTTGCAATTCTATTTGAACTTCAATTTTGATATTTGAATTGGTAGAGTTTGTGAATTGTCATATGACCTTTGCCCTACTTGTTCATACATGCTCTTGGAGATTGATTTTCTTTTAACCAAGTAGGTAGAATCATTTTATATTTAGTTGCATGCATGTAGATAAGTTTATATAGTTTATTTGCATTGAATAAATGTTCATACCCTTTTCTTGTCCTTCTTTATTCTTAGCATGAAGTCATGCTTGGTTTAAGTGTGGGAAGATTTGATAAACCCCGATTTTGTGGTTTATCTTGTGCTTAATTTGGGAGATTTTATCATCTTTTCTCACATTTATTCAATGAAATAGCATGGTTTTGCAATTCTCCCTTGATTTGTGCTTAAATGTGAAAACATGCTTTTTAGGCCCTAAAATTAGTAATTTTAATTCACTTTAATTCCATTTGATGCCTTGATGTGTTTGTTGAGTACTTTCAGGTTCATAAGGCAAGTGTTGGATGGAAGAAGTGAGGAGAAAAGCATGCAAAGTGGGAGAACTCATGAAGAAATGAAGGAACCGTAAAGCTGTCAAGTCTGACCTCTTCGCACTAAAACGACCATAACTTGAGCTACAGAGGTCCAAATGAGGCGGTTCTAGTTGCGTTGGAAAGCTGACATCTGGGGCTTCAAAATGATATAAAATTTGCCATATTTTGCTTCGCTTTAAGGGGCACGCACGCGCCATGTACACGTGTGCGCCGATTCTGCCGTGGCCCCCTAAGGTGAAATCGCCCCCAGCGATTTCTGAAGCACTTTGGGCCCAACCCAACTCATTTCTAACGCTATTTTATGTAGAATTCAAGCTTGGGAAAAGGGGGAGCAATTTGTTTATCCAACTTGAGCCTTTAGTTAGTTTTCTAGAGAGAGAAGCTCCCTCTTCTCTCTAGAATTAGGTTAGGTTAATTTTCATCTTAGATCTAGGTTAATTCATGCTTTGATTTACTTTTCCTTTACAATTTCTTGTTTCTCTACTCTTCCTCTCTCTAATTTTGCATTTCATTCTTGTAATTGCTTACTTTGTTATTGATACACTTTTGTTCTTCCATTTTCCTTTAATGCAATTTATGATTCATGTTCCTTTATTGTTGATTTGATTTGTTGTTGTTTAATTCCTTGCAATTGAGTAGTGTAGATTTATTTTCCTTGCTATTTTACTATGCTTTCCATTTGTACCCACCAAGTGTTTGATAAAATGCTTGGTTGGATTTTAGTGTAGATTTTAAGCATTCTTGGCTTGGAAAGAGTAATTAGGCAATCTTAAGTCATGAAAACCCAACTCATGTTGGTGATCTAGAGTTGTTAGCTAATATTGTTTCCATTGACGCTAATCTTTTGCTAATTTAATTAGTGAGTTGATTAGGACTTTTGGAATATTGTTTCCATTGACGCTAATCTTTTGCTAATTTAATTAGTAAGTTGATTAGGACTTTTGGATTGAGATTAGCTAGTCTTATTAGACTTTCTCCGAGTATGAGGATAACATGATACCTTCCTCAATCGTCGGAGATGACGTAATGAGATAAATTCTTGTTATTATTGTGGTATGATTGATTAGTCTTGTTTGACTTTCTCCCTATTTGTTGGAGTTGACTAAATAAAATGAATTAATCATTGCATGACTAGGATAGAAAGCCTATGATCTCAATCTTTGCCATGAATGTCTCTCTTTATTAATTGCTTTCTTTAATTGCTCTCTTTACTTTCCTTGTCATTTATATTTTCTTGCCCTCATATCAATCAAAACCCCCCCCCCTTACATACTTCATAGCCAATAATTGACCACTTCATTGCAATTCCTTGTGAGACGACCTGGAGTCCAAATACTTTGGTTATATTTTCATTTGGGGTTTGTACTTGTGACAACCTAAAATTTAATTTGATGCGAGAGTTGTTTGTTGGTTTGGAGCTATACTTGAAACGTAAATATTTTGTGAAATTCCTTACCCACAACAATTCTTGTGTCATGGAGCTCTGCTGTTCTTCATGAATTAATGCAAAGTACTACTGTTTTTCTATTCAATTCACGCCTACTTCTTCTCTAAGATATTCATTCGTTCTTCAACTTGATGAATGTGATGATCCGTGACACACATCATCATTCTCACCTATGAACACGTGCCTGACAACCACCTCTGTTCTACTAGCAATGGCTTGAATGCGTATCTCTTGGGTTTCTAATCTAAGATCGGAACCTTCGTGGTATAGGCTAGAATTATTGGCAGCCATTCCTGAGATCCGGAACGTCTAAACCTTGTCTGTGGTATTCTGAGTAGGATCTGGGAAGGGATGACTGTGACGAGCTTCAAACTCGCGATTGTTGGCCATGTGACAGACGCAAAAGGATCAATGGATCCTATTCCAACATGATCGAGAACCGACAGATGATTAGCCGTGCGGTGACAGCGTGCGTTGAACATTTTCACTGAGAGGACGGGAAGTAGCCATTGACAATGGTGATGCCCAACATAAAGCTTGCCATGGAAAGGAGTATGAATGATTGGAAGAAGGCAATAGGAAAGCAGAGGTTCAGGAGGAACAAAGCATCTTCATACGCTTATCTGAAATTCCAACCAAAGAATTACATAAGTATCTCTATATTTATTTTATGTTTTATTTATCTTTTAATTATTAATTCTCCATCACCATCTGAATCTGCCTGACTGAGATTTACAAGGTGACCATATCTTGCTTCAAGCCGACAGTCTCCGTGGGATCGACCCTTACTCACGTAAGGTTTATTACTTGGACGACCCAGTGCACTTGCTAGTTAGTTGTGCGGAATTGTGACAAAGTGTGATTCATGTTTAAGAGCTCCAAGTCCTTTGGCGCCATTGTTGATGATCACAATTTCGTGCACCACCTACCATTAGTAACAAGGATACCCTCAGCTTCGGTGCAAACTCTACATGCCAGGCTTACACAAAGACTCCGAATTTCTCTTCATGGAACTGCATGCAGTGTTTGCAAACAGAATGTGCATTTTTTAGCAACAGTAGTGGTGAAGTAAGTTCTACTAGCTTCTTGTTCTGTTTCATATAATATCAAAATTCTTTCTTCACCATTTAATGATGCACAAATACTATACACAATCGTATATGATTGGTACCATGGTGGTATATTTTCAAGAACTGTGTAACCTATTGTATGGTCATATCATGTATGCCTCATGCTTTCCATTGTTTTCCTCCATTCTAAAATATCTGTCACTTTGAGAATTTGGAATCTTGATTTCGGTATTCTCATTTTCATTGAATTTTACATTGTTAGGTTTAGTTTTAGGACAGGATGATATATATCTTTTCTTTGTTGGCTTAGTTTGCTAATGCATTATTAATCTGTTTGAGTAGATACATGATTTATGTATCTTTTCTTACATTGTTTGCATTTTGTTGGCTTAGATGCTGATAAGGTTTTTGATACGCTAATTTTGAGCTTGTTGAAGTTTTCCCTTTTAATATATGATGGAGCTTTGATTGTCAAGGGTTATATTTGATGTATGTTGTAGGTTGACGTCTATACATTATCAAGAAAGTGGAAGGAGTTGGTTGATAAGGCCCGGGCCAAGCAGCTCCAACCTCATGAGTACAGCACAGTTACAATACTCAAATATTTATAATTAGTTGGGATTTTCTTCAATCCAAATTGGAGAAGATTAAAAACAGCTTGCAATTAAAAATACTATTTAGGGATTTTTAACCGGTTAACCACATTTTGAATTTTAAATGTACAACCCTAGAACATAGATATTGAACCAAAGCTTATCCAAATAAGTTAGTATGCTAGATGAATCAAGGCTGTTGAACTTCAGCAAAGATTGACTTCTCTGTCCAATTAATCTCAAAATCTTAGGTCTAACTTTGCTCTGAGTGCAAAATACACATTTATAGACTCTAGGTGCTAATTCTTCATTAAAATACAAACTAGGTTGATGTAATTAAAATTGAATAATACAAACTAGGGTATATAGATATCTTATTCATCACTTTTAATTTCTTGCTATAATAATAATAATACATTATCAAATCTCTTAATAGCCTGCATAGCTGCATATATAAATCTCTATACATTTTTTTTAATTTATATAATGGGAGGTTATTTAATTAGATCAGATCTCTTACTGAAGAATGGTCTTTTAGTGTGAGTAGTAACTTTAAAGGGAATTAATCGTTTAATCTATTCTATTTTGGCTTATTTTTTTTCTTTCCTTACCTGTTTGGTTATTTTGCATTCCGACGAGTAATTTACAGAATTCGATGGACAAAGTGGTTGATAATGGCATAGGAAACCTAAAGCATCATCACTCTCAGTATAAGGAGCATATTATGAATTTACTGAATGATGGGGAATCAAGTGTTAAATCCATAATCAATGTGATTGATGAAAGAGTCAGGAGTTTTAATCAGAGTATTGTACCATATTTGATCTTCCAAAGAGACGGACAACTAGAAGATCATGAATGTCGAGATGTGCATATAAGCCCTCAGGAATGGATAATGCTAGCACTGGCACGACACATCAGGAATGCACTAAAGGACTATGATGAGGATGAAGATGACACTGAAGACTATAGCTGATAGTTTTAGTATGGTTGAACAATATACTAGGAATTATAGTTGATGATCAATACATTTTGTTTATGTTTTGAATTATATTGACTTTCTTGTTTATAGTACTTCATAATACGATGAATTTGTTTATTTTTTGAAATATTATAAATATTCGAATACAAATTTGTATTAAATTTATATTTATTTTGTATGAAAATAAGTTTATTTTGTAATTAGAAAAATAAAAAAAATCTATTTTACCTTACTGACGAATTTACAAACGGATTTTCTGTCTGTAATCAGAACGTGGGATGATTTTCCAAAGTTCAAATTACATACGAAAAATCTGTCGGAAAATCTGTCTGTAATTACAGACAGAAAATCCGTCGGAAAGTTCGTCGCCTTTGGGAAATGGATAGAAAATTTACAGAGGAAAAATCCGTCGGTAACTGGTAAAAATCCGTCTGTAATTTTCCGACGGAAAAAAAATCTGTCGGTAAATAATTTCCGACGGGGCTTTTACAGAGGGACAAAATCCGTCGGTAATTTTGTCGGTAACCAAAAATCCATCTGTAATAAAGACTAAATCCGTCTGTAAATCTGTCTGTATTAATCCATTTTCTAGTTGTGATTATACCATGTATTTGAAGAGTTTCATCTTTTTTGAAATAACTGTGGCATTTATACTTTTCTGGATAGAAAGGGATAATGAAGTTGAAGTGAGTAACAAAATAGATTATATAATAGGATACAAAATTTTAGAATTTCTAGCACAATAAACAAATTTTTAGTTTTAAAATAAATTTTTACTCTATTTTTTATCTTTTATTTTATTTTTTTATAATTTTTTCTTGATTTTCTTAATTAATTATGATTATAATAATTCATCACAAATTTGTATTTTGTAGAGAAATTTTATCAATCATAAAATACAAAAGATTTAACCAAAAAATTTAAAAAATATTAATTAATCACAAAATAAAAAAAAAGGTATAAATTGTGCTTTAATTATGTTGTAAAATACAAATTGGAGCTATTTAAAATTAGATTTTTATCATTAATGTTAACTTAAATTATAATAAAGTAAAAAGTAAAAATTGTATATAATAATTTAATTTAATTATTTATACTACCAAAATTTCTCTTTATTATTATATCCCATTTATTTTTATTTATTGATAATATTTAATTGACTTTTTTTAAATAAAAATTTGAATAAATTGAATTAATTTTTTTTAAATTAGTAATATAATTATTATGACATTTACTTTGTTCAGTAATATTTTTTAATTTATTTAATCTGATTAATCATCTCTTTCTTATTTTATAATACATGCCTTGAGTTAAATGGGGTCGGTTTTGGCATTAAATGTTAGCTACCAACAACTAGCTGTACCCATTAATTGCTCCATAAAATGGCTCAACTTTCAGCAACTCCTCAAAACCTTATCACTTTCCTCTCTCTCTAGTTAATTATACTGATTCATTCATATTCTCATTCTTATCTATAACAACATATAAAAAGAATACAAAGAGAATGATATTCAATTTTCGTATTCCCAATTTAATCTTATTAATAATAAAGAGTGATTGACGTAACTGTATTTTAAAAATTGGTGTAAAATATAAGGAAAAAGTTTGGTAACAAAAAATTTTCAGTCATAATTAGCCAAAAGTTTCTATAATTTACTTCATTTATATCACTTAATAACAGTTTTATTTTTTATCTTACTCTCTTATCATTCCACTTATCATATTCTTATCAACTCTACTTATTAATGATATTAATTATAATATTATATTCTTTACTATTAGACATTTTTGTAATCAATACTTAATATTCCTTTTATAATTTAATTTTTATATTTAAGAATACATTAAATATTAATAATAATAATAATAAGAATGGACGGTAATGATAATATACATTAATTGAGTTAATCACACTTGATTCTTTCTTTTCCTTAAGGCATTTAATATCAATCAATGAAAATCATTAATTCTTTGTTTCCGTTAAAGCATTTACTTGCACTTGATTCTTTGTAATATATACCTTCCATTAATTTAATTATGATCATTCAAAAATCATGACTATAATACCATTGCAAGCAGAATAGTGTATAAGTCAAGAAATTTTATAAGAAGTCGCGTTTATCATTGTAAATAGTATGGCATTTGAATTTGACCTTAATACGGTACCTATGGTAGAAGGTGCTGATGAAGAATTTGAACAATAGACGGACTCACCCCACGAGGTAGTTGTTAGTCAATCAATTCTCGAGAATATGGAAAATCACACTAGCTTTGATGAGGTATGGTAATAAACTGATTTAATTTTTTTGTGCTTTTATGTACATTTATAATCATATTGTATACTAACTAAGTTCATACACATAACATTCATACGTACATATACATAACATTCATAATTACATACAACTAACATCTAAAAATTAAATTCATGTTTATTAGATATTACATCTATACACATATCATTTTTTAGTTATTGCATATGTAAATATAAAGTTAACACAGATATTTTTTAAATTTTATCATAATTGAATTTAAAAAATATCAAATTCTTAAATTAATCTATTCAATTGATAAATTTACACATAACATCTATAAATTCATACACATAACACCCATAATTTCATGTTAATAACATCCATAATTTGTTTTCATAATATTTATAATTTCATACCTATAATGTTTATAATTAATAAATTTTTATAATTAACATTATCAAATTTTAAATTATACGTCTTATTGTATTTTTCAAATTATCTTATATGTGCACTAATAGGCCATGATTTTAATTATTTTAATATTTTTATTTAATATTCATATGTATGCTTATTTATTGATTTTAATATGACGAGTTAATAATTATTTTTAAAAAAATATTTTTTAATTTTTGTTTATATTTTATATTTTATTTTTTATTTTTTAATAGTCTATATGTAAAATATAAGTTGTATAGTAGAAGTTGTTAAAACTTTTTAATTTATTTTCCATATTTTTTGCAAAGAATTATTGCATTTTAATGGATAATAATGCGATTGAGAGATGTTAGGGATTTGATTTGGAAGAAACTAAAATTAATTTTGGAAAGAACATTAATGACTCCAAACATGCAGCAAAATAGTAGGTGATAAGAAGGATAAGTGATAAAGAGGTGTATATCACTTGCTTATCAAGAGAATAGGATTTTTTATATAATATTCCTATATTGTAATTATTTTTTGGTTACCTAGAATCACCCAAAATGTAACACTTTTCTTCATTCATATTGTGGTTACTTTTTTATTTTACGCACAACTCCCATTCATGGTGTCCTCTTCTTTGTTCCACTAAATACAGGTAATCCTATTAGTCTCATATTTATAAATTATAGTTATCAAGGTCAATAATCTCTTACTGTAACTAAGACATAGTTATTTATTGTGTCAATATTTACATAATTCTTTTTCTATCTTTTTCTATCTCTTAGATTATGTAAGTTTTAATTTTTTTTGTTTTTAACCTTGAATACAAAACCTTCTCAATATTAGAAGAGAAAGTTTATGCCTGTTATTCATGGTCGTCATAAAACTTTATTAAGTTTGAATAATATCAACAATTTGAGAAAATGGATTACAGTGATTGAGGTAATTGAATTTTAAAAATTGGAATAAAATGTAATTATCATTCACTTTTCTTCATTCATATTGCGGTTATTTTTTATTTTATTTTACGCACAACTCCCATTCATGGCGTTCTCTTCTTCGTTCTACTAAGTATAGGTAGTACTCTCTTTTTATCTTTGAGGTAATTCTATTAATCTCATATTTACAAAGTATAGTTATCAAACACATAGTTTTTCATTGCGTCAACATTTACATAATTCTTTTTTTTTTTTTTTTTGTCTTTTTCTATCTGTTGGATTATGTAAGTTTTATTTTTTTTTTTGTTTCTAACCATAAATATGAAACATTCTCAATAATGGAAGAGAAATTCTATGCCTATTATTCAAGGTCGTTATAAAACTTTAAAGTATATTCAGTTTGAATGGTATCAACAATTTGAGAGAATAAATTTGAACTTAAATAACTATTCTTAATGAAGAGTATTGGGTATATATTTATGGACTTTTTTAAAGAAAAAAATTTGTATATTTATATGTCATCTTTTATTTTTGTGGTGGTGAACAGCAGTAGTGCTCACATCACAATTACAAAGTTTATTTTATATTTATGTCAATTCATAAAGGTATTTTACAAAAATGATGTTTCAGTAAAATTTTATCTTATAATTATTTTATATTTTAGGATCTAAAATTTTATATTTTTATTTTTATTCAAGAATTATTTTTGTATTTTATTTTAATTCTGTTAGTCTAGAAGTACTAATATTAATTTTAATTTTTTAAATTTTAGAATAAATAAAAAGATTTGACTTTTTTTAAATAAATTAGATGATTAAAAAACTACTCATTATAAAAGAAGTTAACTTTAATTCTTGACATGTTAAATAAAAGATAGTTTAATTAGATAAAAAAGATACAAAATTAATTAATAAGAAAATATAAGAATATATATCAGATAAAAAAAATTTCTTTCTACATCAAATTGATAAGATTAAATTATTTTTTATATCAAATTGATAAAAAAAAAAGACAGAACTATTTTTTACGTGAAAAGTTAGGAATAAATTAAAAGGATAGAAGAATGACTAAAAATATAAATTAAATAAATAAACTGAAGAAAAGAAAATATGTAAGTGAAAGTTATGCATGAAACCGAATGAAATTTGCAACTGTAGTGGATGAAGGCAATGGAAGAGGATGGAGGCAATGCAATTGAGGGTGTTGAAAAGAGAAGAAGGGCGATAGTAGGAGAAACACCAAAAAGTGTGCGTGAAAAACAAAATTGGTAGATTTTTCTAAAAAGTTAAAAAAAAAACTTCAATAAAATTATTAGAGTGAAATCAAACTTCCGGAGAGAGTACAACGTACTCAAAACAAAAAGATATAAACTAAAACTAACCTAGAATTAAACAAAACATAAATATGGCGAAGAATGCAAAGACATTGATAAAATAAAGGATATAAGCTAAAACTAACATAGAATTAAACAAAACATGATAATAGTGAAAAATATGAAGATATTGATGTTCACTTACTCTATTTTTTTATTTATTAATAATTTGCAGACACTACATTTTTTTTGGGAGATGTGTTATAATGCTTGATTGGTTATAGGATTAACAAAACTGTTTTTATTTTAGTGGGAGATCATTAAATTTTTCAAAATAAATTTTATGACTATTTTATCTTTATAATTTGTTTTATGAAATAGTTTGTTAGAGGATAAATATAGTCTAAAAAAGTTAGAAACTAAAGTTACGGTCAACTTTTTGTATTGTCTTTATAGATTTTCACCTTTTGTTATATGGAACAAAAATTATATATAATATAATAAATAGTACATGTTCTCATATATAAGAACATGAGACTTACTATTACCCTTTCATGGAGTTTCTCTGCCTTAATAAAAGAACTAATATTATTTAGACTTAACATTTATTTTTGTACTAAATAAAAAAAAAACTAATATCATTTAATTTTAATTTTTAGCTTTCAAAATATATGAAAAGATGTAACCTTTTATGCATTAGATAATTTAAAAGATACTTATTATATAGGAAGTTAAAAATATTCTATACTTAAAAAAATTATTTAATAACTAAATTAAATTTGTTCAAAATCGTAGGGAGAGTTAGAGAAAGAAAGAGAAAGTTAAAATTTTTTAACTAATTACAAAGAATCACCACCATTAAAGCTATTAAATTTGAGTATATTAATTAAGATTTAAGAAGCAAACCAAAACGATAAATCTAAAAATTTTCTCTCTCTTTATATAAGTAACTATTTTTTATGGATAGTATTCAAATGACGAACAAAATAATAAGAAGATTCTTATTTGATTATGAAAATTAATCTCATTCTTATAATATGATGGCATTATTTCAAAACATATAAAATGAAATAATAAATTATAGTTTAATTGATGTGCACAATAAAATAAATATAAAACTTATAAAATAGCAGTCAAATGTAGATAGCAATGGTTGTCTTCTGTCCTAAAGTACTATATTAAACTGCAACTTAAATTTATAATTATTAGTTAAAAATTTTACAATTATGTACTATTTTTTATTATTTTAGTTGAAAATAATATATTTTGATATTATTTTTTAGGATTATTGACATCAAATTTTGATAATTTCAAAAAATTTTAAATGCTTTATGTCCTAAAGACAATATATAAAGGGAATAGGGAAGTTTGGTGTCTAATTTTCACTTTCCCATCTTAACTCTATTAATAAAGAGTAACTGATATATCCTTTTATTTTGAATAAGATAAAAAAAAAAGTAAATTATCAATTAATTTTTTTTATTCAATTGCGGTTACTTTTTCATTCTACCCATAACTTCCCATCACTTTGTCTTCTTTCTTATTTCATTTTCTTCTTTCAGGTATTTGTCTATTTTTATTAATTTTTTTATTTCTTTGTATCTTTTTCCATTTATTAAATTAATTACGTATTACTTTTATTTTTTTCTCTAAAAAATTACAAAAAAATGACTCATAATTAACTATACAAAAAATTCTTCCATTTTTATGATAATTATAAGAAAAGTGGTTATAACTTTTTAACAATTTGTGGTAGTATGAAAGATGTTTATTTATATTAGATTAAAACACAGTAAAAAAAATTGAGAGTAGATGGAGTATATATTTTTTGCATTCACATGGTTTACGTAAAAAATTAAGAATGAAGCGATTTTTAAGAAAAAAAAGTATACTTTAGAAGGGATGAAGACAAAAAAAATAGTCTTAATATATATGATTTAGTACTCACTAGGTACTCTGTGATACATTGATACACTGTACTCTGACTTGCAAATCGATCTCAACTTTTAACAAATATAAATAGAAAATTCATTATATACATACATGCATTTTTTAAAAAATAATATTATAAAATAATAAATTAAATTTTTTATTTATAATATTATTTAATTAATATATATCTAACTTTTTCTTCCTTATTCTTTTTACTATTTCAACTCTTAGAATTTACAATTATTTTTTATTTTTTGTATTGACTATCTTGATGTTTATACTTATCTTCACATAATATTTTATATATGTGTTGATTCACATAAAATTTTTGAATTTTTTTTTAGTTATTTTTAAAGTGTTATTCACTTTTAAGTGTAACTAAAATTAATAATTTAATATAAATTGATAAATTATTTTATTTTATTAATTTAAATTATGATGTGATTGTTATGATTTCTCTGTTCAATTAATTATAATAATACAAAACATTTTTATTTTTTTAAAATTTTAGAAAATATGAATACAATAATCTTTGAATTACATGGCTTAAGATTCAATGATTTTTTAAATGCATATTGATTGGAACTAAAAAAAATATTGTAAAAATATTACATAAATAATAGAAAATATGTTGATCATATACATGCTAATTTAAATAGCCAAAATAAAATAAGTAACAAAAAAAGATATAAAATTTTACCTTTTATTTTGTGGTATAAAAATAATATATAATAATATAATAAACCGTAATACTTTGATATAAAAAAATATGAAACTTTTAAGATAAAATAAAAAGATGTGATATTTTATGTATTAGATAATTTAAAAAATATTATTATAAAGGAAGATAAAATTATTCTGACCTAAAAAAAATTATTTAATAAAATTAAGAGAGAGAAAGAGAGGGAGAGGGTGTTAAATTTTTTTAACTAATAAAAAGAATCACCACCATCAACATATTAAATTTGATGGTGTTTGCTACGGTACAATGATAAATTTATACATAACGATATGTTTAAAATATGGACAAGTAATAACAATCTACGTGGAATTTATTTTTCATATCAGCATTTAATTTTTTCTTTTTTAAATATATATTATATCACCACTTTTACTAATACACCCCTTTAATTAAATAAAAATAAATATATTTTTTATTTAATTTTATAAAAAGTCTTAAACATCCTTATTTTATTTGATTAAACAAAAATACCCTTTTAAATTAATCAAATTTTAGAATTCAATTAATCCTAATTTTATAGTTTCAATTAATTTAAACAACAAAACAAAAACATATACAAAAACAAAAATTAATCTTTCTTCATCTTTTTCAATTCCCCTAATCATTCGTGCCCCTCTCTGAAGCAAAGCAAAACATATAAACAAAAAACAAAAAATTAATCGTTCTTCATCTTCTCCAATTCCTCTAATCATTCGTGCCCCTTTCTAAAGTAAAGCAGTAAAAGTCCCAAACCAAAACGGCAAAAACCCTAACCCTAGATTCTTCGCCGCCGGCATCCCAGGCTCAGCGCTTCCGCTTCTTCCTCTTGGAAGTACCGAATATCATTTGGAAAAGTAAGAACATCAACTTTGCTCCAAGAACCCGTGTCTGATGAATAAACATTCATCTTCATCTTATTGGTTGCGAGTTCTACGACTTTAGCGAAAAAGATAACTTTATAGTGAGGAGATTTCCAAGGTTCAAAGACAAGAACTGGATTAAAAAAATTTGGATGAAATTCATAGCCAAATTGGTCTATACGAACACAATGACCGGTTGATGGATTGATTATATAAAAATAACGCATCCTTGGAGAAGTTTCTTAGCTTCCACATCGTAGGGTGGTGAAGGCCATTGTATTGGAGTACTATCCCAGAGTAGTAGACCATTGCATGATTGACGAATAGGATAGTAAAGTAGTCCATCAAACTCATTATGAACATGGAGGTAGGTGAACTTAGGGCTAGAATTTTGCTGTTTTAGTTTGGGACTTTCACTGCTTTGCTTCAGATGGGGGAGGGGGATGAATGATTAGGGAAATTAAAGAATACAAAGAATGATTGATTTTTTTTTATATGTTTTGCTTTGCTTCAGAGGGGGCACGAATGATTAGGAGAATTGGAGAAAATGAAGAACGATTGATTTTTGTTTTTTTATATGTTTTTGTTTTGTTGTTTAAATTAATTGAAACTATAAAATTAGGATTCGTTGAATTCTAAAATTTGATTAATTTAAATGGATATTTTTGTCTAATCAAATAAAGTAAGGATGTTTAAGACTTTTTATAAAATTAAATAAAAAATATATTTTTATTTTTATTTAATTAAATGGGTGTATTAGTAAAAGTGGTGATATAATATATATTTAAAAAGAAAAAATTAAATATTGATGTGGAAAATAAGTTCCACGTGACTTGTTACTATTTGTCCATATTTTAATGTATCGGTACGTATGAATTTATCATCGTACTGTAGCAAACACCAAATTTGATCATTTGAGTAATATCAAGTGAGAATTAAAAAACAAACAAAAATGATAAATTCAAAATTTTGCTATCTTTCTTTATATAGTGTTTTACTTTAAGTAATTATTTTTTATGGATAGTATTTAAATGAAAAATAAAATAGTAAAAAGATTTGCATTAGTTATAAAAACTAATGTCATCCTTATAGTACGTGTAACACCCTAATTAGCCTAAGCTTTACCTTGCGTCGTAAAGCAAAAGTTAATCAAAGATTACAACAGTTCTAAGCTCATACCTATAATATATATATAGAAAGAATAGTATAATCTAGAAGCCCGAGGAATAATATAGCTCAAAATTAGGATTTGAAAAGCACAAAACGTACTATCGAAGCTTCTAACTTAAGACACAAGAAATAAATATAGGATAACAAAATCTTAGTATATAGTATCTTAAGGAACTAGCCACGGCTCGTGGAGTTTAAGCCGGCTAGCCATATACAGTCATACAGAAACCAGACAGTAAAAACAGCTTATAAAAATTTTGTTCTCTCAATACACAAGCCTCTAGGCAAAGCAAAATATAAAAGTGAGAGATATATAAACAAAACAAATCAAAAAGACTCCAAGAGTAACAGGATCCTCCGCTTCTGTCACCATTCAAGCAACTCACCGAGGTGGGTTACGACCTGCATCTGAAAAATACAACAGAAATATGGTATGAGAACCGGAGGTTCTCAGTATAGTAACAGTGCCCAGTGATGTAGGATATAAGACCCTGGGACGCCAAAGGCAATCCTAGACTCCATATCCATCACAAGAATTTCAAACTTAAGGCATACTAAAACAATTAAGCATAAAAAAAATAAAGCTTTAACATAACTTATAACCTCAGCAAATAACATGGGTGATCTAACTTAGAGGATTTTCTAGTCTAATAGTCTCCGCTGTCCCACAGCCTTCGCCAACCTATCCTCTGTGTGATCCCATCGCCACCGCCTTCCGAGCCTCCTCAATCCCAATAGAAATCACAAATAATATACAATGCAAGTAAAACACAAGTATTGGCATATAAGGCAATTAATTCAAATAGCAATTAGGCATGTTATACAAGTAGGCAAGCCATTAAAAGTAGTCAAAGCATACAAACAGATAGAAAATGCACATGTTGAATGCTTGTCCTACTAGCTGTGATATCACATTATCGGTTCAACTGCCAACCCAACACATCTCCATGGAGACGTCGCCCTTCGAAATTCTCATATGAGAACCCCTGAGATATAGTGCTCGGATTACTGTCCAGGTACCGGCGCCTGCACGCTCTATGGATCCGAAGGGAAGCGAGCGGGATACTCTTGCCACCGACCAAGCGAGACGAACCACCGCCCTTACGCCACCGCCGCTACCTCGACAGGCGGGATCCAACCACAGCTCCTGCCGGGCGCATAGCATCTCATAGTCTCAATATCAAAATGATACATCAGTGGTTTTTGGAGAACATTTTCAATATAAGACGGATCCATCACTTCATCCAGAGCCCTCGACTCTTTTTAACCACTGTTCATTCACATATCAGTTTCCAAACTCAACAGTTCCTTAATTCTCATCTCCTTCATCATCCATTCATTACATACGTTAAACCACCTTAAGTACGCCAGAAACCTAGGCCCTCCGTTTTCTACTTTCCCAATTAATAACATTTAAAGCCCTTAAATTCTTTACCATGTTTTTAAATACCCAAAACTAGGCCCAAGAGTCTTAAAATGGTGTTATAGGAGCTTACAACCTTGTTGAGAAGGTGGAATAATTGAAAACAAAGTAAAATTTGAGAAACAGAGCGTGTGCGGCCGCACAGGAGTGTGTGCGTGCGCACGCCCAGGAGATTTTAAAAGTGTGCGTGCGCACAGGGGTGTGTGCGTACGCATAGATACTGAAATCCATAAGGTCTGTTCACTCGCACAGGGTGTGCTAGCGCCCCCAACAGACTCCCCCTCCCGACTTGTGCGTGCGCACAGGGGTGTGTGCGTCCGCACAGGTCGCAATTCTCCATTGATGTGTGCGCGCACCAGATGTGCTAGCGCTGCAACCAGTAGGCACTTCCCTGCCTGTGCGTGCGCACAGGTGTGTGTGTCTGCACAGAGTGAGATTTTCGCAGGGTTGTGCGCGCGTACAAGGCTGTGCGTGCACACAAATCAGAAATCATAAAATTCTGCAACTTAGCAGAATTTCAGATTTTTAACACCAAATTTGAATGATCATAACTTCCTCTATAAAATTATAAATTTTACAAACTTTATATCAATTTAAAGGATTTTCAAAGTTCTTTAACTCTAAACAAATTTCATCAAAAATTCCTTTTTACCCAACTTTCACATATACCCAAATCTACCAAATCCACAAGACACATCCAACTGGATCAATACCAAAAGTCCATTTACAGCATAATTTACCCTCTTGGGTTACCATTCACCATTTTCAATCACCAAACCCCAAGTATATAGCTCTAAAATCAATCCTCCATCAACACATTCACCAATCATCACTTTATCATCATCACTTTATCTCTATAAATTCTCATTTTCATCCTCATTCATACATTACATTAATATCCATCAATATGCAATCATTCAAAATCATAAATCATCATATCTCAACATCATCATTTCTTAACATAGCAATATCAATCCAACATACAACATCAACCAACTATCATCAACAACCATATAAATCCAACCTATCCTATAGGTCACTAGCCTAAGTATCCATGAATATTATATACTTCATAGAGGAAATCGAAACCATACCTTGGCCGATTCTCAATATGAACCAAAATCTCAATTGAGTGCAAATTAAGCTTTCCAACACAATCCAAGCCACCAATTAACTTCAACAAGCATCAACTCAACTCCAAAGGCTTCCAAACTCACAATAATCAAGCTATGCACACACAAATCATAACTAATCAACCTAGGGTTTCATATATACACAAAACCACAAGAGATCAAGTAGGCTCACCTTATCCAATGATGATTGGGACAAAATCCAATAATAATCAAATGCTAGAGTGTACCTAAATAATCAAAATCACAAGAACCATTCATTCACCATAGCCAAAAACTGAATCTGTAATGGAAGGGAGAACTGGGCAAGAAACTTGAAATCCCTTACCAATTTGTTTGGCTGAAATCAAAGAGCTCGACAAGAGCTTCGCGTGGCAACTGACGGCACGCGAATCAGAGCTTCGGAGAGTGAGATATGGCCCCAAGAAGAAGATGATGAATAGTGAACTTTTGGAACCCTACCTCTCTTCTCTCTTTTCACGTTGCTGCTGGTTGTGTGGTGTTAAAGTGGCTGAATTGGCCACTTAAAGGGATTATATAGTGTTGGGCTTGGGCCCAATTTGGGTCCGGTCCAATCCGTTAGCGTTTTTAGCCCGTTTGGCCCACTTTTGTGCCAAACCTTTAAAACTAACGCCCGGTTTTTCATTTCTAATATTTTTCTAAGGTTTGACGGTTTTCACTTTTTCTCGTGCGTTACCGGACAGACTTGAACCGGTTCAACTGCCGGTTTGCAGTTTTTTGCAGAAAGCACATTTTCTGACTCAAAAAAACCCACTGAGTCCAAAAATCACCTTTAAATCCTCAAATTCTCACTCTAACTTTTCGGAACGTAATTTGGGCAATTAATTCCTTAATTAACCGGTTGATTAGTTGCGGTTCTTACATTCTCTCCACCAAATAAGAAATTTTTCCCTCAAAATTTGAATTACCTGAGAAAAGCTCGGGATAATCCTTTCGTATCTCAGACTCCAATTCTACGTATGCTCCTCAACTCCTACTCGCTTCCAAACAACTTTGACCAATGAGACTTTCTTTCCTCGCAGCTTCTTCATGCTAGTGTCATCGATCCTCACTGGCCTTACTTGAAAGGTTAAGTTCTCCCTCAACTCAACCGATTCAGGCTCTAACACATGAGTTGCATCCGACGTGTACTTGCGGAGTTGTGACATGTGGAATACATCATGCAGGTTAGACAGATGAGGTGGCAAAGCAACTTGATACGCCACCGGCCCGAATCGCCTTAAATACTCAAACGGTCCTATATACCTCGGATTCAACTTCTTGGTCTTGATTGCTCTTCCAATCCCAGTTATCGGTGTAACCCTCAGGAACACATGTTCTCCCACTTCAAATTCCAACAACTTCCTTCTCTGGTCCGCATAACTCTTCTGTCGACTCTGAGCAGTTAGAATCCTTGCACGAATCTTTTTAATGTTCTCAGTAGTCTCTGCTACCAAATCTGGACCCAATACACTTGCTTCACCAGATTCATACCAACAAAGTGGAGACTGGTACTTCTGTCCATACAAGGCCTCATACGGAGCCATCTCAATGCTCGCATGAAAGCTATTGTTGTACGCAAACTCCACCAATTGCATGTAACGGTCCCAACTTTCAGGTTGATCCAAAACACATGTTCTCAGCATATCTTCCAACTTCTGAATGGTCCTTTCTGACTGTCTGTCTGTTTGCGGATGATATGCGGTACTGAGACATAGCCTCGTACCGAAAGATCTTTGGAAAGCTCCCCAAAATCTTGAAGTGAATCGGGGATCACGGTCCAATATTATGCTCGACTGCACACCATGCAACCTTACTATCTCCGTTATATACAACCTCGCTAACTCCTCCATAGCGCAGTTCACTCAGATAGGCAAAAAATGAGCGGACTTGGTTAAGCGATCCACAATTACCCAAACCGCATCAAATCCTGACCTGGTCCTAAGTAAACTGGTCACAAAATCTATTGCAATTCCTTCCCACTTTCATTGAGGAATTTCAAGAGACTGTAGCATCCCCGACGCATTTCTAATGCTCTACCTTCACCTTCTGGCACGTCAAACACTTGGATACCGTTAAAGCTACATCACCTTTCATCCCAGGCCACCAGAATATCTTCTTTAAGTCTTAAAACATATTTGTGCTTCCTGGATGAAAAGAAAATCCACTGATGTGAGCCTCCGACAAAAGTCTTGCCTCAAATTTCAGACATCCGGTATGCAAATTCTCCCCTTGTATCTCCACAACCCTTCATTATCCTTGGTGTAATCTCCAAGCCTCTTTTCACCAACTGGTTGGAATAATTTTTGAAACTTCTACTCATCTTACTAAGCCCTTTGTATCTCTGATTTAAACGTGCTTGAGATTTGTAACTAGTTCAAACAAGCCCTTCCGGCAACTTCACCAATATCCAGCTTAAGATCCACAAACTTATCCACTAGCTCTTCTTCCTTGATTCTCATCTAAGCTATTGTCAAGGACTTCTGACTCAAAGCATCTGCTACCACATTCGCCTTTCCAGGGTGATAACTCGACTCGAAATCATAATCTTTAAGCAACTCCATCCACCTTCGCTGGCGCATATTAAGCTCTTTCTGATCAAAGATGTACTTGAGACTCTTATGATAAAAAAAGATGCTAAACCTTACTCCGTACAAGTGGTGTCTCCAAATCTTCAATGCAAGCACAATCTCCGCTAATTCCAGGTCATAAGTGGGGTAATTCACCTCATACGGTCTCAACTGACGCGATGCATAAGCCATCACATTCCGATGTTGCATCAACACGCAATCCAAACCCTTCAAGAAAGCATCACAGTATACTTCAAACGGTTCATGCGATTCCGGTAAGATTAGAACAGGTGCTGAAGCTAATCTCTGCTTCAAAGTCTGTAAACTCTCTCGTCTTCTGCTGCGTCACTCTGATTATCGTCGTTAAGAATCCGAAGATTTTTCCTTAAACCAAATACCGATTTGTAGGATTTTTCAAAACCTTTAAAACAAGTTCAATCTAAATGAGTCCATTGTTAAGACCTTAGTAAAAGAGTCAAACACATTTTATTTGTAAATCAATCATCTTAAAGCATGATTTTCCTAAATTCATTGAAACCCTTAAATCAAAACCCTTCCATTTGAATCCCTTTTGGATAAGTTAAATTTTGCAAACCAAAATTGCAAGTTAACAAAATCTTAGGACTCACCTTCCCTTTTAAATCGTATCATTTGATCGAAAGTTCCAATCTTAGTTTCAAAACCAAATTATTTAAATCAAAGCTCCAAACCAGATTTGAAAATCATTTTAAACCTTAAATCTGCAAAATCATAGTTTGAAAACCGCAAAGGCGTCAGTCGGTATTTTCGTTGCCACTAGTGCTGAACCACACCCATCACCCATACAGGGTACCAACAAGACTTCTAGTCATGCCTGGTAACCATTCTGGCACGTCCACTCTGATCATTCGTCATCACAAGTCTGAAATCCTCGGCTACTGCCACTAGGATCCTTCTTTTCCCATGGTTTACTCTCAACACAACTCTAAGCCCTTGTAATCCTAATGGCGACTTTACAGAGATAAAACTAGGTTACCCTCAAATCCAAGCAATATAATACTCAAGGCATACGCTTACCTTTCGTCAGAAGGTTCAACCCCGACGTATCACGTGCATCCACGGTACACACACAGCCTGACTGTTGATTCTGACCCTCGTCTCGGTTCTTCCTGCGGCGACAATACTTAGATATATGTTCAGGTTTCTCACATGCATAGCATCGACCATTTCCTTTCGCCTGACAAAACTGAGCTTTGTTGTCCCTTCTGCAGTTTCCTTGACCTCGTAGATACTGAGGAGTATGTCCATCTTTTTTGAAGTTTTGTCCCCTTAGTCCGAGATAATCATCGCGTTTCCTACTAGTGTTTCCTCCATGAGTGTCCCTTGATGAGGCTACCGTCTTTGCATATTCTTCAACAAGCCTCGCATTGTCCACCAATTCAGAGAATCTCCTAGTCTCCAATGGAACCACAGTACGCCTGATATATTCCCTCAGCCCTACTTCATATTTAACGCATTTCCAGCCTTCATAGGACTCAGGGGCACCCTTACTTATCCTTGAGAACTTACAAAGTTCCTCAAACTTGCTGGTGTATTCAACTATAGTCATGGACCCTTGCTTCAGCTGTAAGAACTCCAACTCTCTGGCTTCCTTTATCGACTGAAAAAAGTACTTCTTGTAGAAGGCTTCCTCGAATAACACCCAGGTAATGCTCACGTTCCGTTGGTGTAGTAGTCGACGCTCTCCTTGCCACCATTGCTGAGCTTCTCCCACTAGTTGATAAGCCGCATGCTCTACAAACTGGTCATACGGTACATGTTGAGTTAGCAATGCACGCTCCACAGCTTGGAACCAGTTGTTTGCTTCAGTAAGATTTGTTGAACCAGTGAAAATCGGCGGGTCAGCTTTCTGAAAAGCAGTTAGAGTTCTCGGAACACCTCTCAAATTGCCCTCAGCACCCTCTCCATGTTCGTTTCTGCTTCCGGCCGGTTGGGCTAACCTCTGCACTACTTGCAGAGTCGCAGCAGCATTCGTTTCCATGGTGTTAGCCAGATTTGTCATCGCCGCCATGAACTCGGCATGATTGTCAGCTGGTTGCTCATTCCTACTTTCTCGTGTACGTGCTCGACCTCGTCTGCGAGTGGCCATTGGGTTTCCTGTCTACACCATACAGTCGATATCAAGGTGATCAGTCTCAATATCAAAAGCCCAGTGTTTCAATTATCCCTAAACAGGCACTCACAAATAAGCATGCTATGAAATATCTAGTAGATAACCTAAATAGCATGAAAGAAAAATGACCCAGAGTATGCAATGAAGCACAATCGGTCCATCCCTCAGGCTCACGAGGACGAACCGCTCTCACAGGGGTGTGTGCGTGCGCATGCCCAAGAGATTTTAAAAGTGTGCGTGCGCACAAGGGTGTGTACGTACGCACAGATACTGAAATCTATAAGGTCTGTTCACTCGCACAGGGTGTGCTAGTGCCCCCAACAGACTCCCCTTCCTGACTTGTTCGTGCGCACAGGGGTGTGTGCGTCCGCACAAGTCGCAATTCTCCATTGATATGTGCGCGCACCAGCTGTGCTAGCGCTACAACCAGTAGGCACTTCCCTGCCTGTGCGTACGCACAGGTGTAAGCGTCTGCACAGAGTGAGATTTTCGTAGGGTTGTGCGCGCGCACAAGGCTGTCCATGCGCACACATCAGAAATCATAAAATTCTGCAACTTAGCAGAATTTCAGAATTTTAACACCAACTTTGAATGATCATAACTTCCTCTATAAAATTTCAAATTTTACAAACTTTATATAAATTTAAAGGGTTTTCAAAGATCTTTAATTCTAGATAAATTTCATCAAATTTTGAAAACCGAGGCAAAAGTTATGATCAGACAAAGTTTACCAAAAATTCATTTTTACCCAACTTTCACATATACCCAAATCTACCAAATCCACAAGCCACATCCAACTAGATCAATATCAAAAGTCCATTTACAGCACAATTTACCCTCTTGGGTTACCATTCACCATTTTCAATCACCAAACCCCAAGTATATAGCTCTAAAATCAATCCTTCATCAACACATTCACCAAGCATCACTTTATCTCTATAAATTCTCATTTTCAGCCTCATTCATACATTACATTAATATCCATCAATATGCAATCATTCAAAATCATAAATCATCATATCTCAACATCATAATTTATCAACATAGCAACATCAATCCAACATACAACATCAACCAACTATCATCAACAACCATATAAAACCAACCTATCCTATAGGTCACTAGCCTAAATGTCCATGAATATTATATACTTCATAGAGAAAACCGAAACCATACCTTGGCCGATTCCCAATATAAACCAAAATCCCAATTGAGCACAAATTAAGCTTTCCAACACAATCCAAGCCACCAATTAACTTCAACAAGCATCAATTCAACTCCAAAGGCTTCCAAAGTCACAATAATCAAACTATGCACACACAAATCATAACTAATCAACCTAGGGTTTCATATATACACCACAAGAGATCAAGTAGGCTCACCTTACCCAATGATGATTGGGACAAAACTCAATAATAATCAAATGCTAGAGTATACCTAAATAATCAAAATCACAAGAACCATTCATTCACCATAGCCAAAAACCAAATCTGTAATGGAAGGGAGAACTGGGAAAGAAACTGGAAATCCCTTACCAATTTGTTTGGATGAAATTGAAGAGCTTGACGAGAGCTTCGCGTGGCAACTGACGGCACGCAAATCGGAGCTCCAGAGAGTGAGATATGGCTCCAAGAAGAAGATGATGAATAGTGAACTTTTGGAACCTACCTCTCTTCTCTCTTTTCACGTTACTGCTGGTTGTGTGGTGTTAAAGTGGCTGAATTGGCCACTTAAAGGGACTTATATAGTGTTGGGCATGGGCCCAACTTGGGCCCGGTCCAATTCGTTAGCGTTTTTAGTTCGTTTGGCTCACTTTTGGGCCAAACCTTTAAAATTAATGCCCGGTTTTCTATTTCTAATATTTTTCTAAGGTTTGACGGTTTTCACTTTTTTTCGTGCGGTACCGGGCAGACTTGAATCGGTTCAACTACCGGTTTGCGATTTTTCGCAAAAAACACATTTTCTGACTCAGAAAAATCCATTGAGCCCAAAAATCACATTTAAATGCTCAAATTCTCACTCTAACTTTTCGAAACGTAATTTGGGCAATTAATTACTTAATTAATCGGTTGATTAGTTGCGGTTCTTACAGTACGAACGCATTATTTCAAAATATACAAAATGAAATAATAAATTATAGTTTAATTAATGTGCACAATAAAGCAAATGTGAAACTTATATAATAGTTAGTCAAATATGAAAAGTAATAACATCCTTCTGTTCTAAGGTATTATATTAAATTGTAACTTAAATTTATAATTATTAGTTAAAACTTACAATAATATACTATTTTTATTATATTAGTTAAAATTAATATATTTTGATATTATTTTTTAGGATTACTAACATTAAATTTTGATAATTTGAAATGTCTTAAATTTTATTAATAGAATAATAAAATTACTTAACACACACGTCAATAAAAAACTATTATTTTTATACATCTAGATGCTCAAAAGAGACAGAAACAAATTTTTTTAATAACACTTTAACAACTCATAAAAGTTAACATAATGGATGGTTATAGATCAAAGTGATAGATCAAATTGAGAATTGTGATAATAGTACTTGGTGATAGTTAATTACAATCAGGTGAAGAAAAGGTGGGAGGAGAAAAAAAAAAGAGAAAGGAGAACAAGGCAATATAACAGTTGCGCTGAGACAATGACAGATATGTGTATAGAAAATAATAGTAAGAGAAATAATAGTGTGTGATACAATGAAGGAATATAACAAAAGTATAAATTAATAATTTAAAAAATAATAAACTTAAAGATAGTTTAATAAATTGAATATAAAATTTAGAATTATTCATTAAGATAAAGAATTCTTTGAATATAATGTTTTATCTTTGCTTCATAGCTTAAATGACATCGTCTCCTCATCTTCACATAGAGGTTTCGGATTTGAATCTCAATCCTAACTGTTGAAAAAATAAATAAATAAACTTATATAATGTTTATAAATAATTTCTTTATAAATTTTTATCTTGATTTTGTTACACATAATAATAATATATAATAAATTTTTTTAATATTTTATTTAATTAAATTTATAAATTTTATATGTTCTAAAATTTAAATAAGTTATAAATTTTTATATTTATTTTTAAATATTATTTATTTTAAATTTTTAAATTATTTTATCAAATTTATAATTTAAAAAATAAAAATATAAAAATTAATCTCTTAAAAATAATAGAAAAGCGGCTCAACAGGCACGATAGTGCCGGTTGAGCCACTAGTTTATATTGGATTAAAACACAGTCAACGAAAAATTGAGAGTAGATGGAGTATATATTTTTTGCATTCATATGGTTTACATAAAAAATTAAGAATGAAAAGATTTTTAAGAAAAAAAGTATACTTTAGAAGGGATGAAGACAAGAAAAAAAATAGTCTTAATTAATATGGTTTAGTACTCACTACGTACTCTGACTTGAATTCGAACTCAACTTTTAACAAATATAAATAGAGAATTCATTATACACATACATGCATTTTTTTAAAAAATAATATTATAAAATAATAAATTAAATATTTTATTTATAATATTATTTAATTGATATATATCTAATTTTTTCTTCCTCATTTTTTTACTATTTCAACTCTTAGAATTTATAATTATTTTTTATTTTTTTTTATTGACTATCTTGATGTTTATACTTATCTTCACATAATATTTTATATATGTGTTGATTCACATAAGATTTTTGAATTTTTTTAGTTATTTTTAAAGTGTTATTCACTTTTAAGTGTAACAAAAATTAATAATTTAATATAAATTGATAAATTATTTTATTTTATAAATTAAAATTATGATGTGATTGTTATGACGATTTCTCTGTTCAATTAATTATAAAAATACAAAAAAAAATTATTTTTTTAAAATTTTAGAAAATATGAATACAATAATCTTTGAATTACATGGCTTAAGATTTAAAGATGATTTTTTTAAATGCATATTGATTGGAACTAAAAAAAATATCATAAAAATATTACATAAATAATAAAAAATATGTTGATCATATACATGCTAATTTAAATAGCTAAAATAAAATAAGTAACAAAAAAAATATAAAATTTTATCTTTTATTTTGTGGTACAAAAATAATATATAATAATATAATAAACCGTAATGCTTTGATATAAAAAAAATATGAAACTTTTAAGATAAAATAAAAAGATGTAATATTTTATGTATTAAATAATTTAAAAAATACTTATTATAAAGGAAGAAAAAATTATTCTGACCTAAAAAAATTATTTAATAAAATTAAGAGAGAGAAAAAGAGGGAGAGGGTGTTAAATTTTTTTAACTAATAAAAAGAATCACCACCATCAACATATTAAATTTGATCATTTGAGTAATATCAAGTGAGAATTAAAAAATAAACAAAAATAATAAATTTAAAAATTTTTTATCTTTCTTTATATAGTGTTTTACTTTAAGTAATTATTTTTTATGGATAGTATTTAAATGACAAATAAAATAGTAAAAAGATTCACATTAGTTATAAAAACTAATGTCATCCTTATAGTACGAACGCATTATTTCAAAACATACAAAATGAAATAATAAATTATAGTTTAATTAATATGCACAATAACGCAATCGTAAAACTTATATAATAGTTAGTCAAATATGAAAAGTAATAACATCCTTCTGTTCTAAGGTATTATATTAAATGGTAACTTAAATTTATAATTATCAGTTAAAAACTTATAATAATATACAATTTTTATTATATTAGTTAAAATTAATATATTTTGATATTATTTTTTAGGATTACTAACATTAAATTTGTATAATTTGAACAAAATTTTTTAATGCTTTATGTCTTAAATTTTATTAATAGAACAATAAAATTACTTAACACACACGTCAATAAAAAACTATTATTTTTATACATCTAGATGATCAAAAGAGACAAAAACGAATACGAATTCTTTTAATAACAGTTTAACAACTCATAAAAGTTAACATAATAGATGGTTATAGATCAAAGTGATAGATCAAATTGAAAATTGTGATAATAGTACTTGGTGTAATTAGTTACAATCAGGTGAAGAAATGGTGGGAGGAGAAAAAAAAAGAGAAAGGAGAACAAGGCAATATAACAGTTGCACTGAGACAATGGCAGATATGTGTACAGAGGATAACAGTAAGAGAAATTATAGTGTGTGATACAATGAAGGAATATAACAAAAGTATAAATTAATAATTTAAAAAAATAATAAAATTAAAGATAATTTAATAAATTGAATATAAAATTTAGAATTATTCATTAAGATAAAGAATACTTTGAATATAATGTTTTATCTTTGTTTCATAGCTTAAATGACATAGTCTCTTCATCCTCACATAGAGGTTTCGGATTCGAGTCTCAATCCTAACTGTTGCAAAAATAAATAAATAAACTTATATGATGTTTATAAATAATTACTTTATAAATGTTTATCTTGATTTTGTTACACATAATAATAATATATAATAAATTTTTAAATATTTTATTTAATTTAAATTTATAAATTTTATATGTTCTAAAATTTAAATAACTTCTAAATTTTTATATTTATTTTTAAATATTATTTATTTTAAATTTTTAAATTATTTTATCAAATTTATAATTTAAAAAATAAAAGTATAAAAATTATTCTCTTAAAAACAATAGAAAAGCGGCTGACTGTTGAGCCGTTAGTTTATATTAGATTAAAACACAGTCAAAGAAAAATTGAGAGCAGATGGAGTATATATTTTTTGCATTCATATAGTTTACATAAAAAATTAAGAATGAAGCTATTTTTAAGGAAAAAAAAAGTATACTTTAAAAGGGATGAAGACAAGAAAAAAAATAGTCTTAATTTATATATATGATTTAGTACTCACTACGTACTCTGTGATACACTGATACACTGTATTCTGACTTGCAATTCGATCTCAACTTTTAACAAATATAAATAGAGAATTCATTATACACAAACATGCATTTTTAAAAAAATAATATTATAAAATAATAAATTAAATTTTTTATTTATAATATTATTTAATTGATATATATCTAATTTTTTCTTCCTCATTTTTTTTACTATTTCAACTCTTAGAATTTATAATTATTTTTTACTTTTTTTATTAACTATCTTGATGTTTATACTTATCTTCGCATAATATTTTATGTATGTGTTGATTCACATAAGATTTTTGAATTTTTTTTAGTTATTTTTAAAGTGTTATTCACTTTTAAGTATAACTAAAATTAATAATTTAATATAAATTGATAAATTATTTTATTTTATTAATTAAATTTATGATGTGATTGTTATGATTTCTCTGTTCAATTAATTATAATAATACAAAAAAATTTTATTTTTTTAAAATTTTAGAAAATATGAATACAATAATCTTTGAATTACATGGCTTAAGATTCAAAGATGATTTTTTAAATGCATATTGATTGGAACTAAAAAAAATATTATAAAAATATTACATAAATAATAGAAAATATGTTAATCATATACATGCTAATTTAAATAGCCAAAATAAAATAAGTAACAAAAAAGATATAAAATTTTACCTTTTGTTTTGAGGTACAAAAATAATATATAATAATATAATAAACCGTAATGCTTTGATATAAAAAAAATGAAACTTTTAAGATAAAATAAAAAGATGTTATATTTTATGTATTAGATAATTTAAAAAATACTTATTATAAAGGAAGATAAAATTATTCTGACCTAAAAAAAATTATTTAATAAAATTAAGAGAGAGAAAGAGAGGGAGAGGGTGTTAAATTTTTTTAACTAATAAAAAGAATCATCACCATCAACATATTAAATTTGATAATTTGAGTAATATCAACTGACAATTAAAAAACAAACAAAAATAATAAATTTAAAAGTTTGCTATGTTTCTTTATATAGTGTTTTACTTTAAGTAATTATTTTTTATGGATAGTATTTAAATGACAAATAAAATAGTAAAAAGATTCGCATTAGTTATAAAAACTAATGTCATCTTTATAGTACAAATGCATTATTTCAAACATACAAAATGAAATAATAAATTATAGTTTAATTAACGTGCACAATAAAACAAACGGTGAAACTTATATAATAGTTAGTCAAATATATATGAAAGTAATAACATCCTTCTATTCTAAGGTATTATATTAAATTATAACTTAAATTTATAATTATTAGTTAAAAACTTACAATAATATACTATTTTTATTATATTAGTTAAAATTAATATATTTTGATATTATCTTTTAGGATTACTAACTTTAAATTTTGATAATTTGAACAAAATTTTTTAATGCTTTATGTCTTAAATTTTATTAATAGAATAATAAAATTACTTAACACACACGTCAATAAAAAACTATTATTTTATACATCTAGATGCTCAAAAAAGACAAAAATGAATACGAATTCTTTTAATAACACTTTAACAACTCATAAAAGTTAACATAATAGATGATTATAGATGAAAGTGATAGATCAAATTAACAATTGTGATAATATATAATACTTGGTGATAATTAGTTACAATCAGGTGAAGAAAAGGTGGGAGGAGAAAAAAAAAAGAGAAAGGAGAACAAGGCAGTATAACAGTTGCGCTGAGACAATGACAGATATGTGTATAGAGAATAATAGTAAGAGAAATAATAGTGTGTGATACAATGAAGGAATATAAGAAAAGTATAAATTAATAATTTAAAAAATAATAAAATTAAAGATAGTTTAATAAATTAAATATGAAATTTAGAATTATTCATTAAGATAAAAAATATTTTGAATATAATGTTTTATCTTTGCTTCATAGCTTAAATGACATAGTCTCGTCATCCTCATATAGAGATTTCAGATTCGAGTCTCAATCCTAACTGTTGAAAAAATAAATAAATAAACTTATATAATGTTTATAAATAATTACTTTATAAATGTTTATCTTGATTTTGTTACACATAATAATATATAATAAATTTTTTTAATATTTTATTTAATTTAAATTTATAAATTTTATATGTTCTAAAACTTAAATAACTTATAAATTTTTATATTTATTTTTAAATATTATTTATTTTAAAATTTTAAATTATTTTATCAAATTTATAATTTAAAAAATAAAAATATAAAAATTAATCTCTTTAAAACAATAGAAAAGCGTTGAGCCACTAGTTTATATTGGATTAAAATACAGTCAAAGAAAAATCAAGAGTAGATGGAGTATATATTTTTTGCATTCATATGGTTTACATAAAAAATTAAGAATGAAGCGATTTTTAGGAAAAAAAAGTATACTTTAGATGGGATGAAGGCAAGAAAAAAAATAGTCTTAATTTATATGGTTTAGTACTCACTACGTACTCTGTGATACATATATACTGTACTCTGAGTTGCAATTCGATCTCAACTTTTAACAAATATAAATGGAGAATTCATTTTATACATACATGCACTTTTTAAAAAAATAATATTATAAAATAAAAATTAAATTTTTTATTTATAATATTATTTAATTGATATATATCTAACTTTTTCTTCCTCGTTCTTTTTACTATTTCATCTCTTAGAATTTACAATTATTTTTTACTTTTTTTATTGACTATCTTGATGCTTATTCTTATCTTCACATAATATTTTATGTATGTGTTGATTCACATAAGATTTCTGAATTTTTTTTAGTTATTTTTAAAGTCTTATTCACTTTTAAGTGTAACTAAAATTAATAACTTAATATAAATTGATAAATTATTTTATTTTATTTTATTAATTAAAATGATGATGTGATTGTTATGATTTCTCTGTTTAATTAATTATAATAATACAAAAAAAATTTATTTTTTTAAAATTTGAGAAAATATGAATACAATAATCTTTGAATTACATGGTTTAAAATTCAAAGATGATTTTTTAAATGCATATTGATTGGAACTAAAAAAAATATTGTAAAAATATTACATAAATAATAGAAAATATGTTGATCATATACATGCTAATTTAAATAGCCAAAATAAAATAAGTACCAAAAAAAGATATAAAAATTTACCTTTTATTTTATGGTTAAAAAATAATATATAATAATATAATAAACCGTAATGCTTTGATATAAAAAAAAATATGAAATTTTTAAGATAAAATAAAAAGATGTGATATTTTATGTATTAGATAATTTAAAAAATACTTATTATAAAAGAAGATAAAATTATTTCGACCTAAAAAAAATTATTTAATAAAATTAAGACAGAGAAAGAGAGGGAGAGGGTGTTAAATTTTTTTAACTAATGAAAAGAATCACCACCATCAATATATTAAATTTGATCATTTGAGTAATATTAAGTGAGAATTAAAAAACAAACAAAAATGATAAATTCAAAAGTTTGCTATCTTTCTTTATATAGTGTTTTACTTTAAATAATTATTTTTTATGGATAGTATTTAAATGACAAATAAAATAGTAAAAAGATTCGCATTAGTTATAAAAACTAATGTCATCCTTATAGTAGGAACGTATTATTTCAAAACATACAAAATGAAATAATAAATTATAGTTTAATTAATGTGCACGTGAAACTTATATAATAGTTAGTCAAATATGAAAAGTAATAACACCCTTCTATTCTAAGGTATTATATTAAATTGTAACTTAAATTTATAATTATTAGTTAAAAACTTACAATAATATACTATTTTTATTATATTAGTTAAAATTAAAATATTTTGATATTATTTTTTAGGATTACTAACATTAAATTTTGATAATTTGAACAAAATTTTTTAATGCTTTATGTCTTAAATTTTATTAATAGAACAATAAAATTACTTAACACACACGTCAATAAAAAAATTATTATTTTTATACATCTAGATGCTCAAAAGAGACAAAAATGAATTCTTTTAGTAACACTTTAACAACTCATAAAAGTTAACATAATGGATGGTTATAGATCAAAGTGATAGAGGTGATAATTAGTTACAATCAGGTGAAGAAAAGGTGGGAGGAGGAAAAAAAAAAGAGAAAGGAGAACAAAGCAATATAACAATTGCACTGAGACAATGACAGATTTGTGTATAGAGAATAACAGTAAGAGAAATAATAGTATGTGATACAATGAAGGAATATAACAAAAGTATAAATTAATAATTTAAAAAAAATAATAAAATTAAAGATAATTTAATAAATTGAATATAAAATTTAGAATTATTCATTAAGATAAAGAATGTTTTGAATATAATGTTTTATCTTTGGTTCATAGTAAATGATATAGTCTCTTCGTCCTCGTATAGAAGTTTTGGATTCGAGTCTCAATCCTAATGGTTGAAAAAATAAAAAAGAATAAACTTATATAATGTTTATAAATAATTATTTTATAAATATTTATCTTAATTTTGCTACACATAATAATAATATATAATAAATTTTTTAATATTTTATTTAATTTAAATTTATAAATTTTATATGTTCTAAAATTTAAATAACTTATAAATTTTTATATTTATTTTTAAATATTATTTATTTTAAATTTTTAAATTATTTTATCAAATTTATAATTTAAAAAATAAAAATATAAAAATTAATCTTTTAAACCCTTCTTCATCACTTCCTACTCAGTCAAAGCTTCTCAACACACACAACTTCCTCATAACCTCACAAAACACAAGTCACTCCTTTTAGGTCTATAAACATAAACATACACTTGTAATGACCCTTTTGTCCTTTTTCTCTTGCCTCTATATTATATGCTGTTTCTGATCAATCGAAAGTAACTAGTCAAGTAGTGGTTATGGAGATAGAGGCAAGTAAACCTTCGGGGAATAATAATAACAACAATGGAGGAGGGGTGGTTCCGGCGTTGAGTCCTCTGAGTGAGACTCTTTGGAGGGAGAAGACGGACACGGAGTTCATGGGAGATGTATCGGCCAGGCTGACGTGGAAGGATCTGACGGTTATGGTCACTCTCAGCAACGGAGAGATGCAGAATGTTCTAGAAGGTTTAACCGGTTATGCTGAGCCTGAAACCTTCACTGCACTCATGGGCCCCTCCGGCTCCGGAAAATCCACTCTCCTCGACGCTCTTTCCATTCGCCTTGCCGCCAATGCCTTCCTCAACGGTCGCAAAGCCAAGCTCTCCTTCGGCACCGCCGTAAGTATATGGCTCTCTAAATGGTTTTAGGGTTTGATAATGACCATGACAAAATCAAATCAATAAAGTACCAAAACTTTCCATCGTTATACTTGACGAGGTAGGTAATTAAGTTATCTATTTTCTAAAGAACATTACGTATGTATTTTCTTTTAATTTGTTAGTTATACACATGTCATATCACAAATAATTTCTTGTCACTCATGACTGATGAACAAACTAAAATAGTAGGAGCAATAGACTTATGCTTTACTTTTGAATTCAATGTGTGTCGCAGCAGCAGAAGGAGCCGCTTCAATTACACTATCAGGCATTACTTCTTGCTCAGCCATCCCTTTATTCCGGTACAATTTAAATCAGCTTAATCAAATTTGGTTTAAATAAATTTTTTATCCGAATAAAATATTCGTTGATTAGTTTTTGTCTCTAACTTTTTTTTTTAATTTGGTTCGGTAAAATAAAAAAAAAAAATTGATTTTAGTCTTTCTCATTAGTTTATTCCGTTAAGTATTGATGTACCCGATTAAATGGTAACGTGACAAGTTGAATTATTAATGTGGCAAGACGTGCCAGTAACTTACACTAAACAAACTATTTGCACAGACTTAAACAAAGAAGTTTTAGTTTTACTTAAAAAACGGATTTTATAATACCAAAAACTAACAACAGAAATTTTGTTGTTTGCTTTTAAAAATAGGATAAGACAAGATATAGAGAATAAAATAGAGAGATACAAAATTTTATATTTTTGTATTATGTTTAATGATAAATTAGAACAAATTAGTAAAATCTAATTTATTCTCTTTTTTTTTCATTCAAAATATTTGAAATGAAAAATATAATAATAAAAAATATAGTTATGAAAAATTAGCAAGAATAATAAAAGAAAAAATAAAAAATAAGTAGTATTTCTTGTTAGTGGCTCTGTGTTTTTTCTGTCAGGATGAATACAAAATACACTAATTCAACATCTCTGGATACAATGTTTCTATCCATGTCTCTTCTATCAAACACAATTTTATATCCCTGTATTTTTGTCTCAATATTTTTATAAACAAACACAATCTAAAATATTTACTCGACTAAAACCAAAAAATAAGCATTTTATACAAACCAAAATCTTATTTAAGTAATCAGGAAATAAATTTTTTTGAACTCTTGAATACATTAACATTTAAATTTGACCATGAGATATTATTATTATTATTATTATTATTATTATTATTATTATTATTATTATTATTATTTTGTGCAAATGATGTGCTATATATTCATAGGTTTCACTTACATACTGAAGAAGAAACCAAAATAGACATTTTTGCTATACAAGACATGTATGATAAGGGTGAACAACTTACATACATGTACTGGTATATCAATACTTCCTATTATTTTATTCACTGGCACATTTTTGTATTCTAATTCTTTCTCAAAATAAAAAATTTTGTAATTATTGATGTTTAATTGAATTAGATTTTCATGCACAGTTAATAATAAAAAAAATTTTGTAAGTACATTTAATTATATATTGTAATACCAACAAAATAACTATTTTCTTTATTTATTGCTTAAATAGTAAATTAATAATCTAAAAAGCGACGTTATTAGATAATTATATAAAATATTTTATAATATCAATGTATTAAAATTAAATTAGCTATAATCTATATAATATATTCTAGTTAGACGACCATTAGCATGTTTGTTCAATTTGGTATAAAACAAGAATATCACTGTGGACTTTTGTGGTGCTAGCACCTATGTATGGCTAAAGTTCCTTAGTTAAATTGCAAGGTATACCAATTGTGAAGATCATTCTTTCATTCTATTTGAAATATATATATATATAATATCGGTGAATGCTACCCAACCCCCTCTAAAATAACATGTAAGTTATCCTTTATTATGGGTCACATTGTAATTGGTTCTTATCTTAACCATGGTTGGGATAAGAAGCGCTAACGTTATCGCCATCTACTACCCTCCCACACAACCTCTCTTCCCAATATAGCCAGCGCCTCTTTTTGCCATGTATCACTTCTTACCCACATAATTAATGGTTAATTTAGTTATTAAATTTTTTTATTAAAAAAATATATCTTTATTCAGTTACGTGATGGAACATATATTTATATGTAAAATATAATATAATAAAATAAATCTATTCAAAGTATTTAAAAGTATAATTAAAATCATGAACATACAAATATAATAATAAAATTTGTACTCCAAACAAATAAACATATTTTTTTATCATACATATATTATTTAAAAATTAAATATATTATTAAAATTAATAACAGAAATTTAAAATGATAAAATTCAACTTTCTTACCATATTTTTTATAGTATTTTTATTTTTTTAATTTTTAATTTATTAGTACTTTATTATTTAATTAATAATTAAACAAATTATTTTTATGAAAAATTATTTTTTGTATTATATTAGAGAAGAGACCAATATAGCAGTTTAAAAAATAAATTGTATAAATATTTAAGAGATATATATGAAATACATACCTAAAATAAAATAAAACAGACAAAATAGGAGTACTCTTGAGAAATAGAGAATTATTTTTGTCTGTTTTATTTATTTTAGGCATGTATTTCATATTTCTCTCTTAAATATCTATCTATATAATTTACTTTTGTATTTAAAAATTTTAATATTATCTATTTTTTATTTAAAAATTATTTTTACATTATTTTTTAAACTGTTATATTGGTCTCTTCTTTAAGATAATACAAAAAATAATTTCTCATGAAGATAATTTATTTAATCATTAATTAAATAATAAAGTACGAATAAATTAAAAATTAAAAGAATAAAAATACTATAAAAAATACTTGTAAGAAAGTTAGATTTTATCATTTTAAACTTGTGTTATTAATTTTAAAATTTTTTTTTTTAAAATAATTTATGTACGATAAAAAATATATTTTTTCTGATTTTAATTATACTTTTAAGTACTCTAAATAGAGTTATTATATTATATTTTACATATGAATATATGTTCTATCGTGTAATTAAATAAAGATTTGTTTTAATAAAAAAATTTAATAACCAAACTAAATATTACTTAGGTATGTATTTCATATTTATCTCTTAAATATTTATACAATTTATTTTTTAAACTGTTATATTGGTCTCTTCTCTAATATAATACAAAAAATAAATTTTCATAAAAATAATTTGTTTAATTATTAATTAAATAATAAAGTACTAATAAATTAAAAATTAAAAAATAAAAAATAAAAATACTATAAAAAATACGGTAAAAAAGTTGAATTTTATCATTTTAAATTTCTGTTATTAATTTTAATAATATATTTATTTTTTAAATAATATATGTATGATAAAAAAATATGTTTATTTGTTTGGAGTACAAATTTTATTATTATATTTGTATGTTCATGATTTTAATTATACTTTTAAATACTTAGATTTATTTTATTATATTATATTTTATATATAAATATATGTTCCATCACGTAATTAAATAAAGATATGTTTTTTTAATAAAAAAAATTAATAACCAAATTAATCAGTAATTATGTGGGTAAGAAGTGATACATGGCAAAAAGAGGCGCTGACTATACTGGGAAGAGAGGTTGTGTGGGAGGGTAGTAGATGGCGATGACGTTGGCGCTTCTTGTCCCAACTATAGTTAAGATAAGAACCAATTACAATGTGACACATAATGAAGGGTAACTTACATGTTATTTTAGAGGGGTTGAGTAGCATTCACCGTAATGTATATATATATATATATATATATGCAAAGGAAGTAATATATGATGGATGGATTAGTGGAGAATCTGGAATCTAAGTTTGAGGATTTTGAGATAGTGGAGATACTATTTTGCCAAAAAATCTTAAAAAAATGATTCATGCATGCATGATGACTTGATGAAAAGATCTCTACCTGTAGAATTAACCACAGATTTCAATTCTTAAAAGTTATATTGTACGTAAAAATTGAGTTGCAAAAACCCTCATGGAATTAAATCAATGGTGATGCTAGATAGTTAAAGAGTTATATACAATATAAAGATAATACAAAAAAAATTTATTTTTTTGATAAATCTGTAACATATACTTCTTTATCACTTATTTCTTTATTATTCACCCCTTTTTTTTATATACTTGGAGCCTATAACGTCATTCTCAAAATTTATTTCAATTTTTCCTAAATTAAATTTTTAACATTTCTCAATCACATTCATATCCATTAAAATGCAGTATCTCTCCAAAAAATTAACATCTAAAAAACCTGTCACATTAAACCGAGTAAAAGATCAAAATTTTTTATTCAATTCTATTCCAACCATAAACCCGCAACAAAGAAGAATGAACTTCATCATTGGAGCATCACATAACGTTGTCTTATATTTATAGAGGTATGTTTTCTATTTGCATGTTTCGATTAATTGGCATAAAAGTGCTTCATTATCAGCTGTTACATATGTTTAAATAGGATAAAAAAAATAAAATTTTTAGTCTTTATTTCACATTGAGGGGTTTGCGGGAAGGGAAAAGCCGTCGCATCTTCTGGTTGTAAAGATAGCGTTTTGTGTGTGGAGATGATGAGATGGTTGCAAACAAAGGGAGGTTTTGGCGTTCTTATAATAAGCAAAGATTTTTACTCTTTTAAACATGTTGCAAATCAAACTTATATAGTGTTCTTGACCCCTTTTTTATCGGCTGTTATGGTACCACACAATGCTCACATGTATGCATAATTTAAAATTTTATTTTATTTTATATTATTTTATTTCAGTTTAACCTTTTCTTTATTTGCTATTTTGCTTGCTACATGTTGTGTTTTGTTTTAAAAGATTAACACTGAAATAAAAATAACACTATGATATATGTATGCCTATATATGTAAACAGTACACACACTTTGAATAAAACAGATAAAACAGATAACTAAATTATGAATAAATTATGATATATGTATGCCTATATATGTAAACAGTACACACACTTTTATTTTCAAGCTTTTTTAAATAATGAACTAATAAAACAGATAACTAAATTATGATTTATTTTAACTCCCAATTTATGTGAAATATATAAATAATGACATTTAAATTTATATTTTAACGATTAATAATGTTAAGTGTGTCAATTGTAAAATAGTCATTGGGTTTAAGTTGCTTAAAAATTATGCATTAGTTCATTATTTTATTTAGAATGGGTCTTTTATCTTCAGGAGTATGATCATGATACTTAGTGAAGCATTGGCAATTGAACTTACATATTGAAAAATGTGACTTGCTTAAGAAGACCTTTGCATTGGTCAATTAGCATCAATTCGTAACTCTTACATTATAGATGTTATGCTAGTTATATTAAGTAAAAATGTTATTGTAGCCATGCTAGTAATAAATATTTTGGGATGTTATGTTTAAGTTAAATGGTTTAGTTAAGTATATATCTGTGTTGCTCATGAATAGGTGTTCAAAAGACAAGCATTAAAAATGGCTCGTATTAGAAGCAAAAAAGATACACATAAGAGTAACATTCCAAAAAGAGGGCGACAAAAAAAATCTGGTAGACTAAAAAAGGTACGTTAAATGGTTAGCGGTGAATTAACAAGAAACTCGGGATGTTGTGGTTTAATAGTAAATGTTAATACTGAATTTATCCTCGGTTATCACTGTGTGCTGATTATGATTGTCTGTATAAAAAACATTGGTATCTAGGTGCTCGCCATGTTGTGTGACTTAAGTTATAAAGCATTTAAGTTTAGAAGCGGGTGAAGAGAAAATGAGGGAGGTGGATCGGAGAACATGGACTTTGGATGAATACGATATGTGTCTGAATGGGCTGTCAACCAAGATATGATGGTGGCATTAGCATCATCATACAGTCGAGATAAGAAGTCATTGATCGCCGGCACCAGAAAATTTTCATTATGGTTCAATCCATTGTTCGGTGTTTTGGACTACCGAATCATGGTAAGTAATCCCCCAAATAAAATAGAAAGAAAATAAAAAAAATTTCACAATAATCTTGTTGAATATATGTTTTATATAAAATTAGCCAATAAAGATTTGTGCATTGACTCATTTTCTGTTTGGCAGGGGAGAGTTTCAAAAATCCAGAAACACTAGTAGAGTACTGACTTTTTAACAGTTTCATAGAAAAGACATAGACCGATTTGAAAAAGGATGCTATCACTTGCTCCATGCAGTTCGATGACGATAGAATCATTTTTCAAAGACAATTCATTTTGTTGATATCAAAATATTTGTTCTTTAACCAAGTTGGGTTGGTCTAGTGGTTAGCTCACTAGTCCGCTTAAGCAAGTGTCGGGGGTTCGAATCCTGCCTTGTGCATGCAGCAACCCATTGGCCAGCGGCAAACCCTTAAATGGAGCTCAGTACCGCGACGGATTAGTCCTTGACCTGCCGGGTTGGGGGATACCGTGGGAAACCAAAAAAAAAAATATTTGTTCTTTCCCTCACTAAAGGCCACCGTTTCAAACACTTATATGGGCTACTATTAATGTATTGAACCCAAGGCAGATCTATTGGGCCAGGTACATTTACAATCAGCTAATTGCGAGCGTTGAGAGATTTCAAGATGTGAGAAAGAAGACCGTGGATGATTGTATGTTCGCGTTGTTGGAGAGCCGTATATCCCTAATTTTTGATTTGTTGTTTGTTAGTTTATAATATACTTTGATTATACTAACTGCTATAACTTTCAGATTATATATCTCCATGCTTACAAGAATGGAGATTTAGAAAGATAAATTGGGAGAGAATCGTGGATCAGAGACTGGTGATCTGAAGACATTGGATGAGGAGAAAAGCACATCACATTCGGTGAGGCATATGATAGATATATAATTTTTTAATAGTGATAAGTGTGAAAGATATGATAATTGGATTACTTCTTTTATGCTCTAACAAAAATAAAGCTTACAATTTGTCCGTTGCAGGGTCTTCTAAATTTAATTGGCAAGATGTTTGGTCTATCGAAAAAGTACAATCGCGTATCAAAGAGAAGATGCGTTAGGAAAAAAACAAGGTGTAAGAAAGACTCACAAAAAAACTCCCACGGGAGATGAGACTTAATCGACAAATGGGCTGGACATGCATCAGCAGCTAAATTTGATGAAGGTCTTTCGAAAAAAAGGCAAGTTAATGATTTTTTAGTTATAAGATAAAATTTTATTGCTCTAACCTCCTCTTTTTAATAATATACTAGTATAATTTTTTTTTAATTTAGGCATCTATATATGTTAAAATAATTAATTTTTACATTTGTATATAAATTTTTACCATATATAGAGTAATTTTAAAATTGAGCTTAGTTGATAAAGATAGCAACTATAATTAATTTTTTATCTAATTTTAGAAGTGTGATATTAATTTTGTAATTTATAGATTTATTTTTAACTTTTTTCTCCTAAAACATCTACGTTATCATTAAAAAACTATTGTAGCTACTTATGTTGAGTATGGCAATTAATTTTACACATTTAGATGTATCTTATTATTTTTTTGTATGTCACTTCTTAAATTAATAACTTTGAAGCCTATGTGAGTATCGATGAATTAATATATATAACATTATTTCTATTCTCCCTTATATGCATACTTAAAAACTTTGTTACTCAGCTTCTTTGGGTTTAATGTGTAACATGTATGACAGTTTGTTAAGCATTATTGCAAATAAATAAAGATCTTACCAATACTAATACTTGTTATCTTGAATAAGAGTTCAAATAGCTAATTTTTGTCATTTTAATTCGGATGTTATGTATGCCTGACACATGATGTTATCCGTGTGGCCTTATGGATGTTAACTATTTGGAGTTGCGGATGTTACTAGTCATTCTTTACTTTACTCTTGGGTAAACTTTCAAATTAAAATCATTTATACATGTGAGCGTACTAGATTTACTTAATCGGATTAGATTTGTGTTAGGTGCCTTTTTTATTATCACCTATAGTTACTCAACCTCCAATTTATTTAAACAGAAATTGCAGTCAAGAGTCCCCAAAAGGATGCATCAGGGGGAATACAGTGCGTATGAAGAAGACATGTAAGGAAACGCCCACGGGAAATCAGATAATGCCTGACACGCCAATTGAAAACGCAAGAGATGATAATGTTGATGAAGGGCCTCCAGAGAAAAGGCAAGTTAGTTGAATTTAACCATAATACAAAGTATGGATAATTATAGTAGGTGCATGACTTTTTATTTCTGACTCTTTTCTACTTTTCGGGTGGTATGTTTAATCAACAAAAAATGTAATCTATCTAATCTTATAAATGTTACACTACTTTCTTTATTTTAGTTCGCGCTAGCACCCTTTTGAACATGCATGCTTCCTACTAAACTAAAGTATAAAAGATTTGCACGAGAACTTGAAATAGGCACTAAATTAAGAGGACTTAAGTGTTAATTAATGTGTAGGAATTTCGGAGAACTTGCAATGATATTGTATGTAGCACGAGAGGACCAAATTCAGGTTGACTTTCCAATCCCATCATTCTCGCTTGGCATCACTCAGTTGCACATACCAGACTCATTGTCCGGATTTCCGATAACAAACGAACCAAATGTGATTTCGGAACCCGAAGCACCAGAAAATATAAGAAAATTGGAAGATGTGGTGAAAACACCAATGCTATTAGGGGTGCTATAAGGCCTACATTTGATGACATAAACAGGATATACAAGTGGGCAACAGATCGTAAAGCTGCAGAGAATACAATGCTCACATGGATTCGGAATGGTGATGATGTTCAGCTACGGTGAGTAGACCTGCAATCATTGGACTAGCGTAGAAGAGTAAGCGACACGGTGAGACCGAACAAAAAAGCGTCAGAATTTGGTGAGTGTGTATTCTGCATTAAAGTGCTATGAAATGCAATGATTTTATTCTATTCAGGTGGTTGATTACTGTTGTGTCATGTTCAATGGTTCGAGCAACGCAAGGTTTTGCACAGATTTTTAGTGTATTCCACCGAGATTAATGGTTAGTGTAAGATGTCCTTACCCACTTAATATTAATTAATCCCCACGATTTCCTTGGTAAATGATACTTTTGAAGATATATGAAATCTTTATTTATGAATTATCACTTTTCATTATTTTCTTAGGTGTTTAAATAATCAAAAATAGGTTTGCAGGCGATAAGATTGATTGATGATAATATTGAAAGATGTGTGGGCACAGACACGAGATTTGTCTTTCTTCTTAGTGGGTTTGTAGGCCGCGGACAGCACTGATTCGATGTGGGGAAGGCGAAACAAATGAAATATGTAAGTAATTACTTATCATCTATACACAAAATCTTCTTTTCATTACAAGCATGTGATAAAAAAAACTATATGCTAACACTTTTTTCAACAATGAAGTGATTTGTTCTAGTGTATCAAAATGATTATTAGTAGCTATATGTGCTCCACCGGCATACTGATAATCTATGGGTGTTAGACTCCATGCACAATGGACCACACTCTGGGTGGCAAAATAAAATAGATAAATATGTTGTAAGTAAGAATAGAATTGATGATGAATTTTTTTGGGTGTTACTTGTTTCTTTTATTGTATGTGTTTTTAATTTTTCTCCCTTCTTTTTCTATCTGGCTTGTCGTAGGACTTTCTTCTCTAAAAGTTGGCTACAATTGTAGACCAGAGCGTATAATTTACAGTTGAGAGTTATGAGTGTTGTTATGATAAACAATGATCCCAAAACAGCCAAATGGGTAAGTGGGCTTGAGATGAAAACTAAAAAAGGTAAAAAGAATTCTACTGAAGTAAAATTTTAATATATTGACACGACTCTTTATTGTTTGTGTTAGATAGGTAGGACTGTAGCGTATATGTCATAAAATAGATGGAAATGTGGGATCCAAAAAGCTTGGCAGATCAAACATGCTTATTTGGACGACAATTAGTGTAATCCAAAATATATGCCGGTGCTTATTTGCGTATTTAATATATAATTCTTTTTGGATGCATTCTACTTATAATGAATGAATTTATATTTGCTTTTATAATGTATTTTATACCAAACAAATATACCTGTTTATTATCACAGGCCTAGCGGCAAAAAATTCGGAAGGAAATTATAATCGATATATTAATTTGCAAAGACAACGTCTCTAGGAGTGTGGTAGAGGGTGTACTCAATGTGCCACGTCGACATGTGGAGGATAAAGGCAAGAAAAAAAGACTGAAGATCCTTGGACTCATCCAAAGACGAGATCACTGATTCGAAGGGCGGAATGGGCTAAATGGAACTATAAACAATAACTTGGGATTATATTTGGCGTGTGTTTACGGTTAATATGATTTCAGAGTTTTATGGATATTATCATGAAATACATATGGATGTTATTGGGACTAGAGTTGATGTGTGTGTATTTACTTATAAAAGCATATCAACCCTAGTGCTAATTAATTGTTTGTAGAGATATTTAGCTTGCTGTCAAGTATAGCTAACTTACAAAAAAATGCATCCTTTTTTGTTTAAACCCAATAATATCCATATGTATTTCGTGATAACATCCATAAAAATCTGAAATCATATTAACTGTAAACACACACGCACACCAAATCTAATCCCAAGTTATTGTTTATAGTTCTATTTAGCTTTCATAGCCCATTCCACCCTTTGAATAAGTGATCTCATCCTTGGATCTGTCCATAGATTTTTAGTCTTTTTTTTTTGCTCCTATCCTCCACATGACAACATGGCACATTGAGTACACTCTCTACCACACTCCTAGAGGCGTCTTCACAACTTAGTATGTCAATTACTATTTTTTTCTGAATTTATTACAGTTAGGCTTGTGATAATAAACAGATATATATCTGTTTGGTATAAAATATATTATAGAAGCAAATATAAATTCAGCCATTATAAATAGAATGCATCCAAAAAAGTTATATATTAAATACGCAAATAAGCATCGGCATATGTTTTGGATTACACTAACCCACATCCAAATAGGCATGTTTGATCCATCTGAAGCTTTTTGAATCCCACATTTTCATTCATTTTATGACATATATGCCACAGTCCCACCTATCCAACATAAACACTAAAGAATCGTGTCAATATATTAAAATTTTGCTTCAGTTGATTTCTTTTTACCTTTGTTAGTTTTCATCTCAAGCCCACTTATCCATTTGGCTCTTTTGGGATCTTGTGTCATAGCAACACTCATAACCCTCAGCTGTGAATTCTACACTCTGGTCTATAGTTGCAGCCGACTCTTGGAGAAGAAAGTCCTACGACAAGCCAAATAGAAAAAGAAGGAAAAAAAATTAAAGAAACATACAGCAAAAGTAACAAGTAATACCCATAAAAAAATTCATCATCAATTCTATTCTCACTTATAACATATTTTTTTATTTTGTGTTGTCGCTTGGAGTGTGACCCATTGTGCATGGAATCTAACACCTATAGGTTATCAGTATGCTGGTGGAGCACATATAGCCACCAATGATCATCTTGACACACTAGAACAAACCATTTCATTGTTAAAAAAAGCATGTTAGCATATAGTTTTTTTTATCACTTGCTTGTAATGAAAAAAAGATTTTTTGTACAGATGATAAGTAATTACATGAATTACTTACATATTTCATTCGTTTTGCCTTCCCCGCATCGAACCAGTTCTGCCCGCAACCTATGAACCCACTAAGAACAGGGACAAATCTTGTGTTCGTGCCTATACATCGTTCAATATTATCATCAATCAATCTTAGCACCTGCAAACCCATTTTTGATTATTTAAACACCTAAAAAAATAATGAAGAGTGATAACTAATAAATAAATATTTCCTATGTCTTCGAAAGTATCCTTTACCGAGGCAATTGTGGGGATTAATTAATATTAAGTAGTTAAAGACAGATTGCACTAACCATTAATCTCGACGGAATATAGTAAAAATCCGTGCAAAACCTTGCGTTGCTCGAACCATTGAATATGGCATAACAATAATCAACCACATGTATAGAATAAAAGCATTGCATTTCATAGCACTTTAATGTAGAACATACTCACCAAATTTTGACGCTTTTTTGTTCGGTCTTACCGTATCGCTTACTCTTTTACGCCAGCCCAATGATTGCAGGTATGCTCGTCGCAGCTGAACATCATCACCACTCCGAATCCATGCGAGCGTGGTATTCTGTGCAGCCCTACGACCTGTCGCTCACTTGTATATCTTGTTTGTGTCATCACCTGTAGGCCTTGCAGTATCCCCTGATGGCATTGGTGTTTTCACTAATCTTCTGATTTTCTTATATTTTCTGGTGCTTCGGGTTTCGGAATCACATTTGGTTCATTTGTTACCAGAGATCCACGCGACGAGTCTCGTATGTGCAACTGAGTGATGCCAAGCGAGAATGATGGGATTGGAAAGTCAACCTGAATTGGATCTTCTGGCACAACATACAATTCCATTACAAGTTCTCCAGAATACTTGCACATTAATTAACACTGAAGTCCTCTTATATTACAAGTTCTCGTGTACGTCTTTTATACTTTAGTTTAGTTGGAAACATGCATTTCCAAAAGGGAGTTAGTGCGAACTAAAGTAAAGAAAGTAGTGTAACATTCATAAGATTAGATAGATAACATCATTTGTTGATTAAACATACCACCCGATAAGTAGGAAAGAGTCAGAAATAAAAAGTCATGCACCTACTATAATTATCAATACTTTTTATTATGGTTAAATTCAACTAACTTGCCTTTTCTCTGAAAGCCCTTTATCAATATTATCATCTCTTGCATTTTCAATAGGTATGTCGGGCATTGTTTCATCTCCTGTGGGCGTTTCCTTACATGTCTTCTTCATACACATTGTATTCCTCCCAATGCATTTTTTTAGGGCTCTTGACTGCAATTTCTATTTAAATAAATTGGAGGTTGAGTAACTATAGGTGATAATAAAAAAGGAACCTAACCTAAATCTAATCCGATCAAGTAAATCTAGTACGCTCAAATGTATAAATGATTTTAATTCGAAAGTTTATCCAAAATTTTTTTGTGCAGAGTAAAGTAAAGAATGAATAGTAACATCCGCAATTCCTAACAGTTAACATCCATAAGGACACAGGGATAATATCATGTGTCAGGCATACATGACATCCGAATTAAAATGACAAATATTAGCTATTCGAACTCCTATTCACGGTAACTAGTATTAGCATTAGCAAGATCTTTATTTATTTGCAATAACGCTTAACAAACTATCATATATGTTACACATTAAACCCAAAGTAGTTGAGTAACAAAGTTTTTAAGTATGCATATAATAGATAGTAGAAATGATGTTATACATAGTAATCCATCGATACTCACATAGGTTTCAAAGTTATTAATTTATGAAGTGACATACTAAAAGATAAACAGATACATCTAAATATGTAAGGTCAATTGTCATGCTCAACATAAGTAGCTGCAATAGTTTTTTAATAATAACATAGATATTTTAGAAGAAAAAAGTTAAAGATAGATCTACAAATTACAAAAGTAATATCACACTTCTAAAATTAGATAAAAAATTAATTTTAGTTGCTATCCTTATCAACTAACCTCAAAATTATATGTAGGAAACATATATTAAAATTACTCTATATATGATAAAACTTTATATACAAATGTAATAATTAATTATTTTAATACAGATGTCCAAATTAAAAAATATATATATACTAGTATACTATTAAAATGGGGCAGGTTAGAGCAATAAACTTTTATACTAAAAAATCATTAACTTGCCTTTTTTTCGAAGGACCTTCATCAAATTTAGCAGTTGATGCATGTCCTGCCCGTGTGTCGGTTAAGTCTTATCTCCCGTGGAAGTTTCTTGATGTGTCTTTCTATTACACCTTGTTTTTTTCCTAATGCATCCTTTCTTTGATACACGGTTGTGCTTTTTTGATAACCAAACATCTTTCCAGTTAAATTTAGAAGACCCTGAAGTGGACAAAATATAAGCTTTATTTTCGTTAGATAATAAAAGAAGTGATCCGATTAATATATTTTTTACACTTATCACTATTAAAAATTATATATCTATCATATGCCTCATCGAATGCGAAGTGTTTTCCTCTTCATCCATCCTCTTCAGATCACCAAGCGACTAGTCTCTGATCCACGGTTCTCTCCCATTATATCTTTCTAAATCTCCTTTCTTGTTAGCATGGAGATATATAATCTAAAAGTTATAGTAGTTAGTATAATAAAAGTATATTATAAACAAACAAATAACAAATCAAAGGTTAGAGATATACGGCTCACCAGTAACGCGAACTTACAACCATTCACTGTATTCTTCCCCATATTCTGAAACCTCTCAACCCCCACATCTAATCAGAGTTTGTTAATTTAGTCTTTTTTATTCACAGGAGAATGTTATCTTAGTTAACTCTAATATCTTATATAAATATAACATGTTATAGAAGAAGGCTAACATGAAAACTAGGTTCATATACTTTAACGGCTATTCTCTTTATGACTATGGCAAGTATAAGAATGCCATAAAAACTAATTGAACTTCACTAGAGGGATAATGAAAAATCTTGACAATATAAATAATAGGTTGATTATTTGGTCCAATAGGAGTAAAAAATAAAAATCACTCTACAAATTATCCTAAATTCAAAAACTCCCATTCAGCTATTTTAGAAATAACCATACAAACCCTAAATTACAAACAGTCCCCCCCCCCCCAAATCACTCTTCCTCTCTAGCCGGCAGCCACCCCTGTAGCCCCCTCCCCCGTCACCGTCATGGGATCGTAATCAAACAACCATCTACGTAGTTATTAAAATAATCATCTGGCTACTTAGTGAAATGACCATCTAGCATTTGTTAATTGTATATACTTAAATTGAATTGAACAAAATAACTATCCAATTAAGAATTAAAATAACCATATACATACCTAGTGAATGGAATATCTAACACATTTGTGGGGTGGAGAGAGTCAACAACGACTAGATTGTGAAAGAGAGCACAATTAAATCTTCGGTGTTAAAGAAGAGAAAAAAGAGAGCTAAAGATTCTATATCTTCATTGATTGTGGATATGCGGATATATAGCAATCAAAACCATGGACAAACAAATCTTTTGCCATCTCTGCCATTGATTTTGTATTTTCATTGTTTGTGGATATGTGAATATAACGTGCATCTCGAACGACGCGACGAGAGGCGGTAGCCTGCGGTGGGGCCTGCACGGCCAACGACGGGTGACGCACGGGGCTGTTGCGGCGTGATCTCCCGTTGCTACGGTGCGCAAGCAGAACGCAAAAAAGCCGGACAAATCACTCTTTTTTATTTATATTGTGCACATTGTACATTAAATTTATTATCTCCTTATACTTTTCTAAACTCAAATAAAAGATTGTAATTGCATGAAAACTTATATTAAGGTACTCAACACCTTAATTAATTATTAGTTGATCAAAACAATGTCTCAAAATATAAGATCATCTTATTGGAGCGAGGAGGCTATATGCCACGCATATGATACTTTTGAACAATCGAGTAGAGATAAACTGTTAAAAAGAAAAGAAGAATAGCCACAGAAATAACGAATGTACTTCAATAGATAAAAATTTGGTATGTATGACAATATTGAAGAGAAAATAATATTTTATTAGAAGCCATGGGCATAATATTACTTAACTGAGAGCAAGGTAAGATTATTAATATAGTGGGTTTTCATATATAGAGTTAAGAAGGTAAGGGATTCAATAACGGTTATAGAACCGACTCTTATATAATTTCAGAAAGTAAGGCTGAGTTTGTTTCTAATAATAGAATAGGATAAGACATTAAAAATAGGATAGAACAAAATTTTAAAGCATAGAAATACAAAATTTTGTATTTTTATATTTTATTTTGTAATAAATTAAAATAAATTATAAAAATTTAATTTATTCTTATTTTTATATTTAAAAAATTGAGATAAAAATATAATAATAAAAAATATAATTATAAAAAATAATAAAAAAATTAAAAATAAATTGTATTCCTTGTTAGTGTTTCTGTGTCCTTCCTGTTAGGATGGACACAAAAAACATTAATTCAGTGTCTCTAGACACATTGTCTCTGTCCATGTCTCCTCTGCCAAATATGATTCTGTATTTCTATATCTCTATCTCAGTGTTCTGTCTATATAAATAAACGCAGCCAATTGTACAGGTTGTTTTAGATTATAAGAGTAGAAAAAATAATTAAATACTAAACTCTTATAATATTCCTTAAATTTATTAGGTATTAAATAAAATAAAATATTATTATTTGTAACAAAAATTATAGAATAAAATAAAATTAGAGTTATAAAAATAAAAATGAATAAATAAATATATAAGTGATAGTAAGGTAGGATTATTAGTAATGTAGTAGTTCAAATAACTACTACAGAATGTGATTCTTGTATAATTTCAGGAAGTAATTGCATAATAGTTTTAGTTTATAATAGTAAGGATAAAATGGAAAAAAAAATTGGACATCAAACTTTTATATCTGATCTCCTTTAATTTATTAGGTATTAAATAAAATAAAAAATATTATTATTTGTAGAATAAATTAAACAAAAAATATCTAACACTTAGTATTATAACAAGAGAAAATAGTTATTATGACAATTTAAAGTTGTCAATTATAGAATAGTATTATGTCAATTTAACCATGTCAAAAAAGAATAAAAAAATCAAAGTATAAATTTATTAGTGATTAAATAAAATTAAATGTTACTATTTGAAGCATAAATTAAATAAAAAAGTCCAACACTTTTATAATAAAACAAAATTAAAATCCTAAAAATAAAATGAATATATATATATATATATTAGTGTTGAACAAGTAGGTGTAACTGTTGAGTTCTATGGTGGCGAACTCAACGGAGTCAGTTATAGTGATCCCGCTACTATGAAAATTCATTTTTTGTATTAGTTCCACTAAAATATATATGTAATAATCCAAAAGCAACTCTTATTTTTGCTATTCAAATTTATGGGTTTCTGATTCTTAATATCAATCCCGGTATCATATAACATTCAAAAAACTGCCAAATAAAATGTGTCCCAAGCCAAAATATCACAAGTACCACGTAATGACAGATCACGGCCATATTATTAAAAGCTTGGGGTAAAAACGGATTTCGTTCGACCATTTGTTGTTCTTCGAAAATGGCCAATATGCTCAGATATGGGAGAAAATAAAATGTGATAAATCTTTAGAGATCTTTTTTTACTACAGAACGTGATTCTCGTATAACTTCAGGAAGTAACTACAGAAAAGTTTTGGTTTATAGTGGTACGAATAAAATGGGAAGAAAGAATTGCATATCACACTTCCATATCTCTCTTAATTTATTAGATATTAAATAAAATAAAATATTATTATTTACAACATAAATTAAATAAAAACTATCAAACACTCATTATTATAGTAAAAAGAAATAGTTATTTTTTATAATAAAAATAATAATTATTATGACAAAAATTAAAGTTATCAACCATTGAGAGGATGTCGATTTAACTATATAAAAAATTAAAAAATTTAAATTTATTAGTTATTAAATAAATAAAATATTATAATTTACAGTATAAATTAAATAAAAATATCTAATATTTTTAGAATAAAAACAATATAGAATCCTAAAGTTAAAAATGAATAAATAAATATTTAACTGATAGCAATATATGATTATTAGCAGGTAAGGGTTCAATAACTGTTTCAGAATGTAATTCTTGTATAACTTCAGAAAATATTTACAGGATAATTTTGGATTATAGTAAAAATAAAATGAAAAAAAATAATTAAACACTAAATTTTTATATTCTCTTTATACATTATTATTATTATTATTATTATTATTATTATTATTATTATTATTATTTGCTCTGCCTTGTAGAGTTTATTATTTGACTTTTGATTCTATTTTCTGACTACTATATATATGCATATAGTTTGTAAAAGTACTTTAGTACCTTCAATATAAATAAATAAATTTCAGGTGTGCATATGCATTTTGTTTATATCATCATTATCTCAAAATAATATTTTATGTACTAACGGGTCGATTAATATTTGAAGAATAATCTTTTGATGACATTTTGCATATTTATGCATATCATGTCAGTGTGAAAGAAATAACGATAATCCAGTTTTTTCTGTTCAGTACTCATCTTATTATAGTAAACCATTTTTTTCATCCTTTTACCATTACCACAATGCCACGTTGAGGTATACATGATGGCCTAAACAAATGTCAATTTGCCTCACCTCTATAGATCCTTAATCTAGGATACTAAATAATAAGGCATTTAATTAACAAAATAATTTTGTCAGAATAACAGTATAATAAAAATGAATGGTCAATTAATAATATATATATATATATATATATATATATATATATACCTCACCAAAAAAAAACGTCGAAAATCATTGAAATTATCGACAGACAAATTCTAATGGTATAAACGTCGTCGGTAATAATTTACTAGTGGATTTTTTATTTTCAATGCTAATAATTAAGTGTTTGTAGATGTTAGTCAAAAATATTTAATTTCAAAGAGATACTATATTCGAGATTTAGTAAGCGTGTGTCTTAAAGGATAAAAGCCTATATCGAAGAGCTTAAAACAAGGAATGCGGAGTAAGTATTAGATTGTGATGATTAGTCAATGAGCTGGTCGATGTGTTGATTGAAGAAGTCAAGTTTCGAAGGTTATTTCTAGCAGTTACTCATGTCAAGCAGAAAAGAGGGAAACGGTTATTTAAGAATTAATGCATGTGGAAGTTTTACTTGATTTCTTATTTTAATAACTATGATATTTCAGTAAATATTCTTATTTTATTTTCATATTTATTTTAAATTAAAAAAGATACTAAATCATAATTTAGTCCAATACACTTTACACTAAACATAATATAAGGATTTAATTTAATCTAAATTTTTCAGTTTCTATCTTTTCAATCTTTGTCTCTCAATTTCAACCTCACTTTTAAATAGAGTCTTAAAGACCGATAATAAGGATTAATTATTTAAAGAAACAATTCATATTTTAAAGAATAATATTATATGATCAATAAAATTTATCATTTTTAGTCAATATTTAGGCAATATTTAAAATTTAAATACTAAATTTTAAACCTTAAATCTAATAATATAAAAATAAAATATTAATTAAATATTAGCTAATAATATTGATAAAAATATAGAAATATTTTAAAAATAACTAAAATTTATCTTATTTAATATTTATTAATTATTAATAAATATTATATAAAATAAATTCGGACTTTTTTTAGTCTCTCTAACATACTCTAAAAAATATTTAGTCCCCTATTATTTCTCTATTTAAATTTAAGAAAGACCTATACAAAAATATTCAAGGATAGATAATAACAAAATTTTGGTATAGATAGACAATAATATAAAAATAAAGTCTCTTTTAATAATTTAATAATCCTTAAAAGTATTTTTTTGTAATATTCTATGAAGCATTAACACATTTTTAAATTACTATGTCCACATTGGACATATTTTGAACATGACAATCATTTGATACTCGTCTGACACACGTATTTTCTTTGTCCAACCGTATCTTAGTAAAAAAAAAAATGAAATGCTTTGTCAGACATGCCTAGACACATTAAAATATAATTATATGTCAGTCATGTTCAACGTTATTCTTAACCTATATTTTTAAAATAAGTTTAAAAATAATATATTATCATTTATTAATACAGAAAATTATTTTAAATATTTTATATAATTAAAATGAAATTAAAATAGTTAAAATATATAATATAATTTTAATAAAAATAAAATATTAAAATATTATTATAATTTATCTAAAAAATATTTTATATTTTATATATATGTTGTGTTCCCGTATTGTAACACCCTACCACACAAAACTTTACGTTTAAGCCGTAAAACAAAGGTGGTGTGGTATTACGAGTTCTAAAACAAAATATATACATAATAGTATCTGAAAGAGAATAATATACGAGGAGTCTTGAAAAACGGGTAAAACAAAAACGCAAAATAAAAAGCATAACGCTCAAGAAACGAGATTACTTGCGTGCTAAGAAACCTAGAGATCATAGGTGTAACTAAGTAGAAAGTGGGAATGGAGGGTCAAAAGTACAGAATAACAAGCTCCTAACTCAGCCTGCGAAGCTAAGACTGGTCGGAGAATATTTACATATATATACATATCCCGAAAACCCAAAATACATAGCTAAAACCCTAACTCTCCTTAAACCTCAAAGAATAACAAAATAAACAAGCTGATCGGAGAGAAAGTCAAGTACATATATATAAAGCTATACATCAAAATAAAACCCAGAGACTACTCCACTTCAGAAGTCCAGACGCCTAGTGAGGAGCCTCTCGACCTGCATCTGAAAACAACAACACAGTATGAGGTGAGAACCGGAGGTTCTCAATATGGTAAAGGTGCAACGCACATAGTATATAAGGTCCTGGGAATGCCTGAGGCAATCCTAGAACGCCGACACTCAAATTATAAAACTTAATTTATTAAACAGAAACCATAAAAAGGATAGGTGTCTAGGGAATTCTAAACTTAAATTTAACTTTAACACTAAACCTATCCACCTTTCCTCCATTCCTCTATCTCCAATGATATTTCACAGACAGTCAAGCAGATAAAAACAAGCACAAGTAGAGTACAAGTTATGCAGTTAACAATTATATATTTAGCATAGTAAGTACATTTAGGCACACAAAGTTAATGCACAAACAAGTAATTCAAGCAATATGCATATGATGCATGCCTTCCCTATGGCTGATGAGGCTCATCTGTCGGTTATCAAGCCAATCCGACAAGTCCGGTTTGCTAAACCATGGACTGTCCCCCGATGCGCATCCCCAAGAGTCTATGCATAGATGTTTCTCAAATATATATAAAATTGCTCAATGGGGGTCATCCTTCCCGGGAATTTAGAGTGCCCGGTCACATCTTACGTCGTAGGGTCAACAGAGTATCGACTCGACTATCGAGTGTCGACCTGGAACACGTGGTGGCAGGCCACGGTACTTTACCCAGGAAAACTCGTATCTTAGATCAATTAAGTATATAATGCCAAAATAATATTCATAATCATTGTAATCTTTGCAAAATCATATCATACATGCCATAATATTATATATACTCCAATTATACTCATTTCCATATTTACTTCACCAATTTTTCTACTTTACTTCACCCCCAAATTATCTCAATTTCCTATCTCCATCTTATTACTAGAGCTCAAACTATGATTTGAGACTAAAAGGACAAAATAGAGGTTTAGAAGTTTAAAATTTGACTTAAAAACACAACATTTATTTTTGCTGGAACAGGGGCCACGCGTACGCCTAGATTCCAGCCCAAAAAGGTTGGTCGCATCACGAGTGACTGGACGCGTACGCAAATCCTTGGCCACGCGTACGCGTGAGCCACGCGTACGTGTCGGCATAAAACAGTCCTTACTCTCTTGTGCAAGCCCCTGCTCGCGTATGCGAGAATTCCAACCCAAAAGGGTTGGTCGCGTCGCGAGCGACTGGTTGCATACGCGAATGCCAGTTCACGCGTACGCATGAGCGTTTTTTCAAAAAATTTGCATAAGTTTGAAAAGCTGCAGAATTTCACCCTTTTTAATCCCAACTTCTGACACGCATAACTTTTCTATTTTAAATTATTTTTTCTCCGTTCTTCATACAGCGTAAACTTCACGGATCCAATTTTCATAGAAAACAAGTTTGAAATCATTTAAAGGTTCGGAAGCCAACTTATAGGTCACTGAAGTTCGGCCAAAAACCAAATTTCACAAAAACTCAACCTCCATTTTCTTTTTAAAACTCATTCCAACCCAACTCATCATATCTATAATCATCAATATAACACACCTTTAACAATATCACAACAATCTTTTCAACCCCACCGTTTCTCAACTCAACAACATCACACTTCAACCTTTCAATACATCAATAGAATATCATTTCACTTATTCAACATACATATACATATACATACACATATCATCATTAATTCATCATTCTTAGTTCATTCAACAAGAACCCCAATTCATGTCACAATTCTTACCAAAATCACTCAGCATCAAGTACATTCACACGTTTCAACCTAACTTATGGCCATCTAGCCTAAGTTTTCACACGACATTATATATTAAATACGCGAAACCTAAACCATACAAGGCAACCACTTAAGCCACACACAAACATCCCCAGAAGTTCCAAAATCACCAAAACTTTAGCACCAATCCTCCACTAAGGCTCCAAATGTCCACAATTCAATTCCAATACATGTATATATATACCTAGTTCACACATATCATACATATATATTTCAATATTCAGAATTTACATACTCAAAACCAATAATAGGTCAAGGAATAGAGACCTCACCTTACCCACAGACCAAGAGAGCCAAATCCAACAAGCTCCACAAGCAAATTTGAGCCTAGAGAACCAAAATCAACAAATTCTCAACTTGGATTCTCTTTAATTTTGAAAATTGAGGAATAGAGAGGCTGGGATGATAGAGTGACTTATCCACGAAATTGTTCTGATGGAATCATAGAGGTTGATGTGGTGAACGCGTAGCCGCAAACGGTGTGGCGATCGGAGCTCGGATGGAGAAGTTATGGTGGATAGAAACTGGAACAAGGGTTTGGAACCCTTTTCTTCCACTCCTTGTGTTTCGTCATGCTTCTTGCTGAATTGGGGAGGAAGATGAGCTTTAGCTCATTTAAGTGATGGGTCTATTTGGGCCCACGGGCCCTGTTTGGGCCAGGTTCGACCAGTTCGGCCCGTTCAGCCTAATTTTGGGCCAAATTCTTCGAAATTAGTGTCAAAATTCTCGTTTTAATAAGCTCTATCCTATTTTAATATAATATTCACTTTTTTAATTTACTTGATTAAAATTTAATTTATTGACTAATTATTTACTAATTTAGTAGGGTTTACATCCTACCCACCTAATTAAGAATTTTGTCCTCAAAATTCAGATTTAATTACCTGAAAAGAGGTGTAGGTAGTCCTTCCGTATATCTAATTCGAGCTCCCAAGTATGCTCTTCAATACCAGCCTGACTCCAAGCCACTTTCACTAAAGAGACCTCCTTTCCGCGTAAACACTTGATGCTGGTGTCATCAATCCTAACTGGAGTTACTGGAAGCGTCAGATCTTCCCTTACTTGAACCGATTCCTACTCTCGAACATGACTTGCGTCAGGAGTATACTTTCGAAACTGCAATACGTGAAATACGTCGTGCAAGTTCGAAAGATGCGGCGGTAAAGCGATCCTATATACCACTGGTCCAATTCTCTTCAGGATCTCAAACGGTCTAATGTAACGGGGATTCAGTTTCTTTGTTTTAATGGCTCTTTCCACTTTGGTGGTTGGAGTAACTTTCAAAAAGACATGCTCTCCTTCCTCAAACTCCAAAGGCTTCCGCCTTTGATCAACATAGTTTTTCTTATGGCCTTGAGCTATAAACATTCGGCTTCGAATCTTCTTTATCTGTTTCATGGTCTCAGCTATCATCTCAGGTCCCAACAAGCTCCTTTCTCCAGCTTCATACCACCATAGTGGAGATTGACATTTCCTACCATACAGAGGCTCATACGGAGCCATTCTGTTGCTCGCATGGTAGCTGTTATTATAAGCAAACTCCACTAGGGGCATATACCGATCCCAGCTTGTCGACTAGTCCAAAACACAAGCTCTCAGCATATCCTCCAAAGTCTAGATTGCTCTTTCTGACTGACCAACTGTTTGAGGGTGATATGCAGTGCTTAGACTCAATTGAGTGCCAAATGCTCGCTGAAAGGCTCCCCAAAACCTTGATGTGAATCGAGGATCCCTGTCGAATATAATGGTGGAAGGTACGCCATGTAATCTCACAATTTCCTTAATGTATAGCTGTGCTAACTCCTCCATCGTGCAACTTATCCAAATGGGGAGAAAGTGAGCCGAGTCAGTCGGTCCACAACCACCCAAATGGCGTCATAACCCATCTGAGTCTTAGATAAGCCCAACACAAAATCCATTGCAATACTCTCCCACTTCCATTACAGAATCTGTAGAGGCTGAAGGGTTCCTAACGGTCTTTGGTGCTCAATTTTAACCTTCTGGCAAGTCAGGCACTTAGAAATGTGCAACGCCACATCATTTTTCATTCCTGGCTACCAAAACATCGTCTTTAGATCTTAATACATTTTGGTGCTTCCTGGATGGATCGAAAACCCGCTCTTGTGAGCCTCCTCCAAGATACTTTGTCTCAAGTCTCCGACGTCTGGCACAATAATTCGATCCTTGAACCTCCATAAACCATCCTTGTCTTCTGACACTCTCCACCATTTTTCTTGCTCAATCACCAGCAAAACCTTATACAACTCTTTATCATTCTGATGAGCCTTTAAGAGTTCAGGTTTGAAATCACTTGAAATTTGTAGCTAACTTAAGCACAAAGTCCCAAACTCTTCTCTAACTCCTAGTTTCAAACCTTGGAATGCCTTTAACAACTCTTCCTCTCAAAGCATCATCCAAGCAGCATATAGAGATTTTTGACTCAAGGCATCTGCCACAACATTCGCCTTTCCAGGGTGGTAGTTCAACTCGAAGTCATAGTCTTTCAGAAGCTCCATCTATCTCCTCTGACGCATATTTAACTCTTTCTGCTCAAAGAGGTATTTCGAACTCTTGTGGTCTGAAAAAACTTGAAACTTGACGCCATAGAGATAATGCCTCCAAATCTTCAAAGCAAAAACAACGACAGCAAGTTCTAAGTCGTGAGTCAGATAGTTCATTTCAGGTAGCCTTAACTGCCGTGATGCGTATGCCACGATCTTACAGTGCTACATCAGCACGCACCCCAGACCCTTCAGTAATGCATCGCAGTACACTTCAAAGAATTCACTCGGCTCAGGCAATACCAATACGGGTGCAATAGTAAATCTCTGCTTTAATTCTAGAAAACTCTTCTCACACTTAGGAGTCCAAACTAAAGGTACATCCTTCCTAGTCAGCTTGGTTAAAGGTAAGGCGAGATGTGAAAACCCCTTAATGAATCTCCGATAATAACCTGCCAAACCTAGGAAACTCTTGATCTCCGTCACTGAAGTTGGTCGCTCCTAATTTCTCATTGCTTCAACCTTAGCAAGATCTACTGCTATTCCCTTCTTGCTCACCACGTGGCTAAGAAACTTCACCTCACTCTTCCAAAATTCACACTTAGATAGCTTAGCATACAACTTCCTATCTTTTAAGATTTGCAGTACAGTCTGTAAGTGATCTGCATGCTCATCTTCTGTCTTGGAGTAAATAAGAATGTCATCGATGAATACGACAACAAACTTATCCAGATACGGATGGAAAACTCTATTCATGTAATCCATGAATATTGCCAAAGCATTAGTCAATTCGAAAGACATTACTGTGTACTTATAATGACCATAACGCGTTCTGAAAGCAGTTTTGGGAATATCCTCATCTCTAACCCTTATCTGGTGGTATCCAGATCGCAAATCAATCTTAGAAAACACACCAGCTCCTTGTAACTAGTCCATTAGGTCATCAATTCTTGGCAATGGATATTTATTCTTCACAGTAACCTTATTCAGCTGTTGATAGTCGACACACAGGCGCATACTTCCGTCTTTCTTCTTTACCAGTAGCACTGGCGCTCCCCACGGAGAAACACTCGGCCGAATAAAGTGTTTATCCAATAGATCTTCTAGCCGAGCCTTCAGCTCGGCCATTTCTAGAGGTGACATCCTATAAGGAGCATTCGAGATCGGACCGACTCCAAGCACCAACTCGATTGCAAATTCAACCTCTCGATTAGGTGAAAATTCATCAATATCATTCGGAACCACCTCAGGAAACTCACAAACAATCGGAATCTGTTCCAAGCTTTGATCATCACCCAAAACCGCCATAGTTAATAACATAATACCCTGACATTCAGCCCTAGAACAATTCACATCATAGAGTTCAAGTAATAGCTATTTGCCACAACTAGCCCTTCCGTGTCTTCCAGCATGAAGCATCTAAGACCAAGACTTTTGAAAAGTCCTATTTTGAACTAATCTCAAATTATATAATTATTTATAGTTTTAATTTCAAAAATTATTTTTAGTGAAAATAATTAAAGGCAATTAATTGGATTTGAAATAAATTAAGGTTTTTATCCAAACTCTATACTTATGGATTATTTTCCTATTCATGGTTAAAGTTCTAGAAATTCGAGAAATAATGAGGTTTGGCTATTTAAATTAGAATTTTGTCTAATTTTATAATTGTTGAATTATTTTCTATATTTAAATTATAAAATTGGTAGTTATGAAATAATAAGAATTTTATATGATTCAATTTTAGATAATTTAATTTATATCATTTAATACTTTAAGTTAAAGATAAATAAAATTAATTATATTACCATAAATTTTCAATTAGAGTAATTTATTGAGAATCAATTAGTGTTTTTATAGCACAAATAATATTTTAAAGTAACTTTAGAGATTAAATTAATTTCTTAAATATTAATATTTTATACTCCAATTTTATTAAAATTATTTTACTCAAATCAAACTCAAAATTCCCAATTCCATATACAAACTCTAACCCTAATTAACACATATTTTTCCTTTATTCCAAATGAAACCCTAGCCGCCACACTTATTTTTCCCTTCAGTAAACACATGAGAAAAAGAAAAAGAAAGAAAGAAAGAAGCAAAAGAATGAAGAAAAGAAAGAAGGAAAAAGGAGGAAGGAGAGGGAGGAAGAGAGCGCCGGGGAGGAGGAGCTGTCCGCATACGCCACCGTTGCGCACCACCGTCATGTCACCAACAAAGAGGAGAGAGCGAGCAGCACTGAGGAGGCTTCGAAGATCCGCTGCTACCCAGCATGCGTCCATCCCGTTGATGTGTATTTTTGGAAAAACGAATTCCAAACACACAAATCTAACCGGCAAGTGTACCGGGTCGCATCAAGTAATAATAACTCACGTGAGTGAGGTCGATCCCACAGGGATTGAAGGATTGAGAAATTTTAGTTTAGTGGTTGATTTAGTCAAGCGAATCAAGATTTGGTTGAGTGATTTGTAATTGACTGAAACTAAACTGCATGAAAATTAAAGGGAGAGGGATAATTGCAGTAAAGTAAAGAGAACAGAAAATAAAAGTGCTGAATCTTAAAGAACAAGAAATTAAATGGCAGAAACTTAGAACGCAAGAAATGTAAATTACAGAATCTTAAAGTGCAAGAAATGTAAATGGCTTGAATTATAACAGGAATTGGGAATTGGATTTGCAGAAATTAGACAAGGAAAAGTAAATTGCGATAAACAGAAAAGTAGAAAAGGAATTAAAATGAAACGGATCTCAACTGGAAATGTAAATGAATTTGGAGACGCATTCAACAGAGAAATTAAAATGAAAACTCCAGATCTCAGGACCCAAGAGACTAGATAACCAAGTCTAGATCTCAATGTCTTCCTAGATCCAAATTCAGAATTCAATTGCAAGAAAAGTAAAGATCAAGAAGTAGAAGAAAGGAATGCAAAAATTGATTTCTCAAAAAAGTGCAGTAAATAAAACAGAGAGATCTCAGGGTGAGATTGAAACAGAATTCCTTCAATTCTCCAACACCCAAGATTCAAACAAAGTGTAAATGAAATTGAAAATAAGAGAAATAAGAGGAAGAGAATTCAATTCTCCTTCCCCAAGACTCAGAATCTCAAAATAACTTCTAACCAAAAGCTCTCCCCAAAATCACTTAGTAAAAACTAAAATGGAAAAGCTCCTTAAAAACTTAAATTCTAAGCTATTTATACACTCTCTTCAAATGATCTTCAAGCCTTGAATTGGGCCTTTACTCTTGATGGAATTGGGTTGACAAAAGCCTCTGTTGATTGCTCTTGGAGTTGGAGAGAAACCCACTTGTGAACCGGGCCATGAACCATTAAAGCTTGAGTCAAAGTTTGAGGCAAACTTTGACTCAAGCTTTTCATATCAGCTTGCCTCCCGTGCTGTCATCCACGTTTGAGCCAAAGTTTGAGGTCAAACTTTAAGCCAAACGTGGATCCTCCCTTGCATGCTTCTTGGCCAATGTTTGCCTAAAAGCTTGAGGTCAAACGTTGGCGCAAGCTTTTGCTCCCTCCAGGGTGTGTTTGTTGTGGCGCCAACGTTTGCCTAAAAGCTTGAGGTCAAACGTTGGTGCAAGCTTTTGCTCCCTCCAAGGTGTATTTGTTGTGGCGCCAACGTTTGCCTGAAAGCTTGAGGTCAAACGTTGGCGCAAGCTTTTGCTCCCTCCAGGGTGTATTTGTTGTGGCGCCAACGTTTTCCTGAAAGCTTGAGGTCAAACGTTGGCGCAAGCTTTTGCTCCCTCCAGGGTGTAGTCAAGCTCCTCCAAAAGTTTGAGCTAAAGTTTGAGGCAAGCTTTGGCTCAAGCTTTTTGTTCTCTCTTGCTCTTTGCCATTCCTTCTTTCTTCAACCTTTTTCAAAGCTTTTTTCACCTATCATCAATCAATCAAAGACATCAAAGCTATGCTCAAAATCATGAGATTGTTATTCTTTCATAATATATGATAGTTATAGCACAAAATCTCATGAAATTGCATTAATTTATCCATGGTTGATTGAATCAAAGGAAACATGGAATTCTACCCAATTGGCTTATTTATGGCTCAAGAAAGTGCATAAAATCAATTGAAAACAAAAGAAAAAGGCTAGTGAAATTAGGCTAAGATGACTTGTCATCACCCGTGCCGTCCTCACCGTCGAGGTTTTTACCGTCACCGTCGCAGGTCAGATCTGAGGCGAGAGAGAAGGCCGCGAAGGAGGAGGGAACTGCGCCATCCGTGAAGCCTGGCTCACCGTCGTCTGTGCTCGTCGCCGCTGAGGGTTTACCGCTGGTGAGGAGAAGACGTCGTCGCATAGGTTGCTGCCGTCGCATCTTCCAGTTGTCTCTGCCCGCCATGGATACACCGTCGCCGCCAGATCCGCCACTGTCAAAGCTCCACGCCGCCTCTGCCGCCCAAAACCCTACTGTCAACGCTGATCTGCGGGTGCCGTCGCCATTGAGCTCCTCCACCGTTGTTTGGGTCACTGGGAATGTGGTGGTGATCACTGAAACCACCATCAGAGTTACCGTTATTTCAGCTCAGCCGTTTGTCCTTGTTTTGGTAAGCGATGTGTTCCGAAACATTTAAATTAGTATTTTTGTTTTAAGTTATTTGAGGATCTGAGGTCTTGGTGTCATAGGATCGAGTTACAAGTCTTAATTTTTGAGTTCTATGGCTGTTTCATACAGCATCAAGGTGCTACGTCGTCACTGGAGCTGCTGTTGCTCTGTTTTCTCGATTATTCGTAAGCCCAGTAAGTCATTCCTTGTTCTAAACTCTTTTAGTTGCTGTTCTATTATAGATTATTGAGTTTTACGCAACATTAATGTTTTAGGTTTGAGCTAAGGCTGTGTTTAGAGGCTGTGGCTGCTGCGGGGACGGTAGGTATTGATGTTGTTGCTGTGGGATAAGAATAGAAATGCAGTTTGTCGCGTAGTTGAATCGCGAACGAGGTAGGGTTTTTCTTATAATCTATTTTATATTACAGAGTTGTTATAAATAGATATTGATGCAAAAAAGATATGTTTCTGTGATTATATTTGTCTTGTGGATGTGATGGTTTGTTAAACTGAATTATTGGTTGCTTGATTGTGTGAGTGGTGTATGGTTGTTGATAAGAAATTGGTTTGAAATGTTATTTACTTAATTATTATGAAAAGTGGATTTTCTTGGTTTTGAACTTTATTTGGTAATGTAAATGTGTCGATTTTTTGGAAATGATTTGAGATATGAAAATAAATTGATTCTCAAAGCAGTTTGATTTTTGAGTTAGTCTGATTTTATAAATGATTTAATATTTGAGCTAGTTTGATTTTAAAAATAGTTTTATTGTTGGAATTGGTTCAATTTGAAAATTTTTTGATATTTGAAGTAGTTCAATTTTGGAAAATGATTGAGATTTGGGAATGGTTGAGAAAAGGTTTGAGAAATGTTTGGATGGGACCCGAAAAGTGTGGCAGTGTCCGAGTTTTAGAGGAGATACTGCCAAAATTTTATAAAATTAGAAGTTTCGCTTAAAGTATTATCTGAAAATATTTGGTTTTAAACATTACATGTTTTAAGATTGATTTATTTATCAAAGAAAGAATTGTGTTTTGAATTGGGATTATTGATGAACAGAATGGGAAGAAGGATGATGAGGATTGACTTTGAAATATGATTTTCGAATGAATATGAAAATGAGATATGGATTGACGAATGATGATGATATTGAGAATGACTTAGATGTCGATGAATGTTGAATGAATTATCCATATGGCTTATAAATTTGAATTATCTAAGACACGAGTTCCCTGGGTAAAGTACTGTGGCTTGCCACCATGTGTACCAGGTTGAAACTCGATACTCTGTTGACCTTACGATGTAAGGGTGACCAGACACTTATAAATTCCCGGGAATGGTACTGATAAACCACTATTTTATGGTTTATCTTGTGCTAATTTGAGTGGTTTTTATCAACTCTTTACTCACTTATTCTTATGATTTGCATGATTTTACAATTCCTTCCCAATTTTATTCTATGGTTGAAAACCTGGTTCCTAGACATCTAAATTATATATTTTTAAGGGCAAAAAACCATATTAAGCCACATGCAGAAAAGTTTAACCAAAATACGCCAAACAGACATTTGTTTCAGCAATAAGCCAAGAGGCATTTTTATATAAATCGAACCACCAAGGTTCGAACTCTATTAGCTAGTAATTCGAACCATCTTGGTTCGAACTACTACTGGAAAAATTTGAATAATTCGAACCGGTTAGGTTCGAACCAGGAGAGCATGTAATTCGAACCGGTTGAGTTCGAATTATGTGGAGAGTAGGTTAGTGTAATAATTCGAACCAGGTTGGTTCGAATTATGGGGAGAGAGGTTGATTCATGTAATTCGAACCAGGCTGGTTCGAATTACATGTATCATGGTTCGAACCAGGTTAGTTCGAATTAGTAGGACTCAGAGCTCTATATAAACGCTGTAAACGTGATTTGCTCTCATTAGAGGGTGTAAGATGGCTAGTGAGGAGGAGAGTTTTGCTGTTTTGGTACACCACAGAGGATCCATCAAGAGAAAAACTCGGTCCGGAGTGAAGTTCACGGATAAGAATCCTCTCTATATTGTGGTGAATCGAACGACAAGCTATGATGACCTGGTTAGATCTGTGCTGATGAAACTTGGCCTGGAAGGTGCGAAGCGGATTAAGAAGTTTTTCTATCGCATTCCAGTCACGATCCTGCACGATACGGTGAAGTATGATTGTCTCACGATTGGTAGTGATGAGGACCTCCAAGTCATGTTTCTTTGTCGGAGGCAGTTTCCGGAGGTCCGCACACCAGAGTTGCTGGCAAAGCTGGTTGATGTGGTATCCAGCTCAGGGGGTTCGAACCGAAATACCACCAATGTAGCCACGGCAGCTGGCTCCAGTTCCATGGCTGCTGTGGCTTCTTCCTCCATCCCAGTTTACGAGCCAGCGGCCCAACTTATCGCCTCCCCGTCATTTGCTGTTGATTTGAATGACGGCGTCCGCGACGAGGTAGGATCCTTTGATGTTCTGCCAAACCCTTTACACGGCGTTCCACCGGTTGGTGTCGGAGACGGAGAATTGGGTGATCCTGATGAGGACGACGTTGAGCCCAAAACGATTGAGGATGATAGCGGGGACGAGGTTGTAGCGGCTGGGCCTGCATTGGCTGGCGGTGGTTCTAGCTCTGGCACACAGCAGTATCCACCATATTTTTCTTCGCTGGACCTGGACGCCATGACGAATGAGGGTGCGTTAGGGCACGCTGCTCGGGCTGCGCATGAAAAGAACCGCATACTGAGATATATAACTACACAGGTTTTACAGTAAACTGGTTCACATAAACCGGTTTACATTAACCATTTTGCTAAATTAAACAGCATAACATTACATGAAAGATAACTAACTGGAAAACAAACCCTAAACCACACAACTAAACCGCTAGCATATACCACAATTAACGAGAGCCATTAACAAGAAACAAATTCAATAAACCGGCTTACTTAAACCACCTAGCATTAAACAACTACCCTAAACCACATAAAAAAACCGCTTACAAAAACCGCTAACAAAAACCGCTAACATAAACCACCAACATAAACCACTACCAAAAACCACTGACTTAAACCACTAACTTAAACCACTACCCTAAACCACCACCTTAAACCACTAACATAAACCACTAACTTATACCGCTAGCTTAAACCACTATCATAAACCACCTACATAATCCCCTCACCTAAACCACCTACATAAACCACTAACCTAAAGTACCGTCTAACCAAGATACAAAACCACTAAGGCACAACTAACGCTTGAATCAAAAATATTTCCGTACTAACCTCGTCGTTGATGACCCCGGCTATATGAGCAACTCCATCCAACCGATATAACCGTGCCGGATCGTCCCCCATCAGCAGAGTAGTCCGTTCAGGTCTTCCTCGGAGAGAATCTGGGTCGTTTTCTCTGAGATTTTGTGGGGTAGGGGGGAGGGATAATGGTTCGAATGAGGGTGATTCGAACTCCTTATATAGTCGAATCACACCTAATTCGAACCAGCCTGGTTCGAATTATGAAGGAGTGCACTAGGAGTAATTCGAACCGGCCTGGTTCGAATTATGTATGAGAGAAGTTCGAACCATAGTGGTTCGAATTATGTATGGGAGGAGTTCGAACCTTAGTGGTTCGAATTATTCAAATACGTACAACACTAAATCGAACCATGTTGGTTCGAATTATGAAGGAGTGCAATTCGAACCAGCTTGGTTCGAATTATATTAAAATACACTTTGGCTCATTGCTGAAACGAAATTGGATTTGGCGCATTTTGGTTACAAGATTCTTGCTTTGGCTCAATATGGTTTTTTGCCCTATTTTTAATTTCCTTTATACCATTCGATAACGTGATCTGTGCGTTAAGTGTTTTCAGGCTTTAGGTACCCCCATTGATCGATTTGATCTCATGGGGATGCGCGTCGGGGGACAGTCTAAGGTTTTCGGACTTGTCGGGTTGGCTGGATAACCGACAAATGAGCTCATTTGCTTGGGTTTGAACTTGTTTTGGTTTGCCTAATTGTTAAACTGTTCTTAACTGCTACCTGAACTATTTGCTGTAACTGTTACCTAAACCTGTGTTTTTTTTGTCTGTTTTGCCTGTATTTGTCCTGGTGTGCTACTTTTTAGAATGAGCTTTAGTGATGAATTGATGATTGTGTTGATTGATTTCGTGGTTGGTCTCTGATTAAGATTTTCTTATAAAAAAGAAAGGTTTTGAATTTCTGAAAGATTGAATATTGTTTTTTTGAAAAGGTTTGAAATGATTAACTATTGGTTTTTAAAAGATTCATAAGGCAGTGATTATCACTGAGCTTGAAAATAATTTTCTTATTACGTATCTTCTTATGACAACTCTAAAACTCCGTGGTGAGACCGTGTGGTTAGGTTCTCACCCCCTACAGCTTTACCTTTTCAGAAACTGGATGAAGAAGCATTGTGAAGAGTTATATTGCGTTTGGTTTATATGTTGTTGTATTAGTTAGATTATTTTCTTCCCTCGTCTTTGTTATTACAATTTTGTAAGAGGAATAGGAGTTGTATGTTTTATATGTATATTATATTATAAGATATTATATAAGAAGTCTTGTATATGAATCTATGTCTGCTTGTTTTTTTTCTTAAGATAAAGTATTTATTTTCGGATTTCAAAGAAATCAGCGATACGGTGTCGAGTCACAGGCTCCTATTTTAATATTAAATATATAAAGTAGTCATAATACTTCTTGCTATCAGAGTGGCGCAGTCAAAAGCGTGGCATTCTGGTAGTGAGGGTGTTACATTATGGTATCAGGCGGTCATTCCTGTAGAGCCTGAGGATTGGACCGACTATGCTTCAATTGCATACTCTGAGAGTCTGTCATGTAGTAGGTCTTGTTTGGATAACGAGAATTAGAGCTTTATGCACATGACGGTCTATTGATTAATGCCATTAGTCTTGCATTGCATAATTCCTGGTATTAAGTTTGGCCGGCTTAACCATGGTGAATTATGTATACGTAAGCATTAATGGGTTATCATAGACGATTTGCGAGTCACAAATAACGCGAGTTGCGGGTTTCGGGAACATTAGAAACTAAGTTCTAGAGATTATTTTCGTTTCAACGTATAATCTTTATTCGTGCTTGACGTTATCTTTTCCTTTATCAATTGTATTGGAATCTCTAGTTCTTAATTTCTTTCTTGGAATGTGTTTTGGATATTTTTCTACCATATCTTGTCATTCATATATATCTTTGCTTGATTATGTTCCTAATTGTTGCTTGAATCTTTAAGGAACATTCAACCTTGACACTGTTCATAAATTTGGTATTTGTTGATTTGATCTCGAATCAATTTTGGTGCAATGCATAATCCTTGATTCCTAAACCATTTGAAATCTTAAGAGTCGCAATTCGTAGTAAACTAATTATGCGATTTAGTTCTCCTGTTTCGTGTTCTACAACTATTGTGTGTCCTGCTCGGACTACAATCTTTGGTTTTGTGTTTCTTCGTAAAAATGATAAAAACTGACCTTGTTTTGATAAAATGTATCAATTCTAGTAGTTTTCTTCTACAAATCTTATCTTGGAATCTCTTTTGAAAATAGTTCTATTTTGGTCCTTTTTCTGTTTGATTCTGATTGAACCATTATCTACTTAATATACTAAAACTGGGTTTTTTCCCAACTAATAGAAGTAAGGTGTCGATTCCTCATGAATCCATTTTCCCGCCAAAATGAATGCACTATTTTCTCTTCTAAATTTATTTTATAAAAATATCTTTATTATAATTATACTATAATTAGCATTTAAGTAATAATGCATAATTATACTAATTTAAGAAAATATCTTTATTATAGTTATATAAAATCAGTATTTAATATATTATTAAACTACTTATCAATTATCAATCGAAATAATAATAATAATAATAATAATAATAATAATAATAATAATAATAATAATAATAATAATAATAATAATAATAATAATATGATAATTATATGATAATGGTATCGGTTATTAATAACCAATTTATATTTCTCTAAATAAATTTATTTTAGAAAAATATCTTTATTATAATTATATTACAATATTACAATTAATATTTAATGAATAATGCATAATTATACTAATTTAAGAAAATATCTTTATTATCTATCTATTCTATTTATTCTATTATATCAATCGAATTTTTGCACTTAATGATGGAACTGATATGGCATGCTCTGTTTCCTTATTTATTTCATTTAATTCGTTAGAGCAAATCAATTATAATTAATTAATTACATCAATTAATTAATTTGATTAGACATTCAAATCTTACCATTTATTATAATTTATATGAATTGATTAATTATAATTAATTATATCAATTAATTAATTTAGTTAATTATATTAGTTATTTGATTTGATTGGAGTAAATATCCAATTATGTAATAAATAATAAATATGATAACAAAATATATGAATTAATTTAATTAGTTTATTTTTTCTCAATATCATCTATTTATACAAAATCAAATATTTTTTATTCATTCGCTCTCTTTTCTCTCTCTTCCTCCCTCCCTCTCTTCCTCTCTTTCTCTCTCTGGTGTTTAGGTACAATTTGTAACACCCTACCATACTTAGTATTATGCTTAAGTCATAAGACTGAGATAGTAAGGTATTACGACCTCTATGAATAGTAATATATATATATATATATATATATATATAATAATAATAAAGAAAAAATTATTTAACTAGAAGCCTTGAAAACGGTTTAAACAAAATCGCAAAATAAAAAGCGCAACGCTCAGGAAAGGATTACTTGCGTGCTAAGAAACCTAATAGGAACATGATAAAATAATAAATGAAAAGATAAAGAAAAGCCAAGGAACAGCATAACTAGCCCCTGACTCAGCCGGCGAAGCTACGACTGGCCCGAGGATACATATATACATATAAACGTACATAAGTGTACCCAAAATATACCAAAATACCAAAGTAAACTCCTATCTCTCCCTCAACCTCTAAGAGGAGCAGCATACATAAGTTACTTGGAGAGTAAGCTAAATACATATATACAAATAGAAAACCAAAATACACCCAAGGACTACTTCGCTTCCCAGGATCCAGACGCCTAGCGAGGAGCCTCTCGACCTGCATCTGAAAAACAACAATACAATATGGAATGAGAATCGGAGGTTCTCAGCATGGTAAAAGTGCCACGCGCATAAGAAATACGATCCTGAGAACGCCATAGGCAGTCCTAGAACTCCGTTATTCAATTATCCAATTTAATTACTAATTAGAAGCTATAAATAGGGGTAGGTATTCTAAATCTACCTAACTTACTCAATTTCAATCCTAATCTAATACCCAACCATTTCTCCATTTCCTCCATTTCCTCCATCAATCATAATGCAACAGAAACAAGCAACCAAACAAGTTCACGCACAAGTAATGAGCAGATAGTACAAATAGCAAGTATAACAGATAACAGGTGATATATATCAATTAGGCATACCCATGAAATGCATAGCAATCAAAACAAACAAATGCATATGATGCATGCCTGTCCTATGGCTGATGGGGCCCATCTGTCGGTTATCCAGCCAACCCGACAAGTCCGAAAACCTTAGACTGTCCCCCGTCGCGCATCCCCAAGAGTCTATGCATAGAGTTCACATTCAATCATCATATAAATCACTCAATGGGGGTTATCCATACCCGAAAATTTATACGTGCCCGGTCACCCTTACGACGTAGGGTTAACAGAGTATCGAGAATCAACCTGGAACACGTGGTGGCGAGCCACGGTTTTTACCCAGGGAAACTCGTATCTCAGATATCATCATTCATAAGCCATTTCATATTCATAATCATTATTTAATCATTCATCAAGCCATGGCATATTAACTCATTTTATTAACAACCTCCCTTTCACATTTTTCATCGTCATTCCCTTATAATTCATCTTGATTACCCTTTCCGGGTCCTGACCAAACTTTTTATCAAACTCTTCTCATCCTTCTTAATATCGAATAATCTTAAAATCAACCCAACTCTAACATTAAATCAATCACATCACACGAGGACTGAACTTTAACTTCTCGAACTCATGACTATCACTAAGACATCCTCGACACTCTATTTTCTTTTCTGTTTCTAATATAGCAAATGAACTCGGAATTGCACAAACTTTATGTCCAGGCGTTCATATTGAAATAAGCTTTCTAACAAATAAAATATCATAATTTTCTGATTTTTCTAGCCTCAGGAATAAAGGAAAAACCGTGACTGCTCTGCAGTGCATAAAACCAGAAAAACAGCAGCAGCATGTGATATTCAAAATTCAATATAAAATCCAAGTTAAATCCAATGACTTTGAAAATTAATGTAGTTAAACTTTACTCATCCAGGTTTCTTTCTCAATTGGTTCTGAGTTAATACCATTTTTAATGAAAAAGTTACAGCACCTGGAATTTAAGTAAAAATGAGACAAAATCTGTTTTAAAAACCAACAAGCTTAGTACCTTTCAATTGGAATAACTTTTATTACAAAACTCCAATTAAGCTAAATTTTGATTTGACAACCCCTAGCTCATCCAGAAACAAGTGTGTCTTGGTTGCAACCCTATTTCTATTTAATTCTAAGAGTTACAAGCATTGGAAGTTGATGCATAGCTTGCTGAAATCTGTTTCTTTTCAGTTTTGACCACCAATATTCAAAAATTCACAGCTCCCAATCCTCAACTCTTAAAATTCTGAAATAAAGCAAATTTTAGAGAAATAAAGCAAGTTAATCAAATTTTATGATAAAATTGGTTTCGCTCCAAAACTCAACTCATAGAAGTCGCAGCAAGACAAACAAGTTGCTGCCCTGTTTGATCTTTTCTACTGCTGGACAGATTAACTTTAAAAATTTGCCATAAATTGTATATTTAACAAAAAGGTCTTAAATTTTCCAGTTTAGTTCCTTATATTCCCAAGTTTAGCCCAAACTTGGTCTGATGCAATTCCGATCATTACATAATTAGTTACAGCATATACAATACCACCACAACACAACTCTACATCCTTATTAACAAACACCAATTCTAATCCATCGTAAATAAATATAAGAGCACACCATTAATAACTTTCACACCTCATAATTCTAATATATAAATTCACTAACAAATCTATTCTAACAACATTACAAGGCTAATCATTAAATACAACAAACAATCCAACTTATTCTATGGTTCCTCTAACCTAAGTTTTCACAACACCGTAAATATTAAACGTGCGAAACTTAAACCATACCTTGGCCGATCACTTAATTCACCCAAGGCAGCTTCTCAACATAAAATCACAGCCTCTCCAAGCTCAATCAAACAGCCCCAAAGCAAGCCTTGTCACCAACAAAGCTCCAAGTAATCCAAATTCAAGTTCAATGCATAAACACCCTCTTAAACTACACCTAATACACATATATATGTTCCAATTCAGTTTTCTATTACCAAAAACAAGATTGAGCTAGGGTTAGGGTGTTCTTACCATACCCATATGCTCAATAGCTTGAGCCCACAAATTCCGGAAGCTAACTTGAACCTAGAACATAGAAATTGGACAAGATTCACCATAGGTTTCCAAGTTTACCAAAGAAAGAGGGATAGGGATTCTGAACCTAATAGGAGGCTTACCAATGAAATTTTTCAGATAAAAAGGTAGAGCACGACGCGCTGAGCGCGTGGCCGCGAACGGTGCGGCGATCGGAGCCCGGACGGAGGAGTTATGGTGGATCAAAGGGTTAGGGTTTGAGAGCTTCTCTCCCTTTCCTCCAATTCTGTTTTGGCGTTGCAGCAACTAATGAGGAAGAAGAAGGCTGCTGTTTCCTTTATATTATGGGTCCGGTTGGACCCACAGGCTCGGTTTGGGCCCCGGTTCAACCGGTTCGGCCCCTCCGGTCCGATTTTGAGCCAAATTTTCGAAATTGATATTAAAATTCTCGTTTTGACGAGCTCTATCCTATTTTAATATTAGTTTTGCATTTTTAGCTTTCCTAATTAAAATGCAATTTATTAACCAATTAATTACCGATTTTAGCGGGGTTTACATCCTACCCACCTAATTAGGAATTTTGCCCTCAAAATTCAGATTCAGTTATCTGAAAAGAGGTGTGGGTAGTCTTTCGGCATATTCGGAGTTTCTTGAGTACGTTACCCACTTCTAGCTTCACTTTTTACATCTTCTAGTACATAACTTCTGCTCTGCTTGGCTGCTTGGCCATGGTATATTATTATATATCCTAACCGAGGTTACTCGAAGCGTGAGATCCTTCCTCAGTTGCATTAATTCAAGTTCTAATACGTGATTGATATTAGAAGTGTACTCCTGAAGTTGAGATGTGTTACATGGTACCATTTTGGAAGATATAGGATATGGTTATCTGATATGCCACTGGTCTAATTCTCTTCAGAATCTAACAAGTCCATCCTTGCCATTACCCTAGATCCCAAAACACTTTGGTTTTAATACCTTCATCTTGACTCACTCACTGATCTCAACTTGTTAAAGTAACCTTCTCAAGTTTAGGACTTCCTTGGTTCATGTAATCCTTTTGTCGGCTTTTTATAGTAAGATTGTTAACTCGAATTTGCGTAACTCTTCTCTGCTGTCTCGACTATTAAATTCGGGAACTAAGATATTCGATGCTCTAGTTTTTATCCATGCGGTAGTATTTAGCGCTCTGTGAAGCTCCATCTTCTCCTCTAGTCCTCAACAATCTAATACGAAACCGATAATTACTCTTCCTTACTTCCGATGTAAAACCTTCAATGGTTGCAGCATTCCGAATAGTTTCTAATGGTCCTCCTTTACTTCTTCATGCTTTAAAACGCCATTAAATGCATTGCCACTTTATTCTTTATTTCTAATAACCCAAAAACATCTTCTTTGATTCATGGTACGTCGTGGCAGCTTCATGGTAACTTCGAAAATCCTTTCTCATGAGTTTCAGACAATAATTCCTCGTCTTAACTTCTGATTTAAACACTTAACTCCTTCTCGGTATCTTCTTGATTCAACAGGTTTTAGTACTTCTAGTAGCTCCTTATCACTACTATTGCGCTCCCTAAGCCCTTAATCCTACGATCTCTATTTCGGCGTTTGCGTTAGGCATATAAATCTCTTTTTAATTCTCTTTTGTTTACCGAGCCTTGATATCTTTAGCAGTTCCTTATTGTCTCGCTATGCGTCCCGCATCTCGTCGATACCATGTTGTAAACTGGTAATGGACTTAGTCCGATATTTTCACTCTACACTCTCATTCTCCAACTTAGAACTTCAACTCATCTAACATTTCCTCATTTGAAATTAACGTCCAAGAATCCCTTATAAACTTCTTGCTTAGGGCGTCTACTACAACCTCATGATGTCGCATCAGCACGCTTCTCAACTCCCCCAATAATGCATGGTAGTAATTTCTTAAATGGTCCTTTAGGCTTAAGTGATACAAGCATTGGCATAAAGATCAATCTTCTTTCCATGGCTTGAAGACTTCTAGCATATCCTGGTATTTCATTCACATGGTGCACCTCGTTGCATCTATTTAGTCACGAGCGATACGATCGGTGAGGATTAGGGTTTTAAATTCCCTCATAATGTCGCTGGTTTACTTTCATGTTCCAAAGTCTTACTTTAAAGGATTGACACTCCAATAATTGCATCTAAGGGTTATGCGTGACGCAAAATTCTAGTACGAGTTTATTTTTCAAAGAAAAGTCATGTTCAAAGGAATGAACGAATAGCATGAACGGTGTTCGTAATGAGTCAGAAAGGAAATCTTGTACACAGTTGATCAGGATTATACCGAAATAATGGAATACACAAGGAGAAGAACCTAGGTGCATCTCAAGAAAAGAGTTCAAATTAGAGACCTTTTGTAGGAAGAACAGAGCGTACAGAGTCAAAGAAGTCTCAGCTGATTCTGAAGAACATGGTTTGCGAATAGGGGCAACTCTAGTCATAGCGAGCATACAAGATTCAAGGATTACGCGCTTATACCAAGACAAGCTTAGACTCATCCTGGAAAAAAAACAATATTCATGCGCACAAGGAGTAAAGTTAGAAAGGTAGTCAAGCTATTTAGGAAGAGCTCCGGATCGAATGTCAATGCAGGTTTCAAAAGAAGAATTAGATCGGGTCGCGAAGGTTCGTTAGCACACTCTCTCTGCATAAGGTTTCCTACCATTCTCTTCCTTCTTCTCCAGCATAACCGATGCTTCCCACAAAGAAATAGTTGGTTAGGTGATTCCCTCTTCTAGTACTCCCTTCCACTCAATCCTAAATTCTACCGATTATAATGATGTCTTCGCTTGTGGTGCGATTGAAGTTAATCCGGTTTCCGGTACTAAGCCTATCGCAAACTCGCTTTCTCTCTGGAATGGAAGTTTTGACACACCTTCAAGAATTGTCTTAGAAACTCTCTCGTATAGAGATTTGATTTCATCTCCACTTACCTCTTAACAATTAACATCTAAAGGCTGTGTTCGCTCTATTCCTCTTCCTCAAAGTTTCACCGTCACTGAATTCCAAATAATAACTCCGTGTAACCCTCAACACTCCTGATTTCTTAGATATGGTCCAACCTGCTTCCACTACATTACTTAATCCTTAACCTTCAAAAGTCTAACCACCCCTCTAAGGTAGCTAAGTGTCACTCCGTCTCAATAACCAATAGTTTTTGACTAATCATCGACTGGGACCTCATGATTACTGAAACTTGTCATACATCACGAATGAGTATTACATATTAACGGTATGCAAGGAAATTAGAAATTCAACTGATGGTTTAAAATTACCTCGGCTATGAGAATTAAATTCAGTTGCATCCCGATTTTCTTTGTATGGACAATTCCAAGACATATGCCCTGGTCTCCCGCACTTGTAACATACGCCTAATCCGGCCCTGCACGGTCTGTTTGGATGGTACTTCTTGCACCTTGGGCACCTTAAATTATCCAGTTGAGTACTAGTTTTCCCTTCAGCATTCAGATCTAGACGGTTATCGTTCCTTCGGTCATTGCTTCAGCGCTGAGAATGTGAAGCGACAAAGCGATTCTTTTTGAAAGTTTGGCTCCTCGGTGTAATCTTTCCCTTTTTCTTTGTGAAGGGTTCTCGGTGATCACTTCTTGCTACCTCAGCCCTCCTTGAGCTTTCTCCCATTGCCTGACCCACGTTAACCTGCTCTAGATAACTCAGTGGTACCCCTGTATTCGGAGCATTATGTCCACCTTCATATTCATTATCATCATTGTTGCCAGTTCCAGCTTGTGGTTCCATCCTATCCATTACTCGGATGGTCACGGCAGCAACAGTACCAATGGCAGCAGCAACATTCGTCATTGCGGTCATGATATCGGTCAAACTATCTATTGGTATGGTTACCTCATTATCTCTCCATCCTTGACCTCGATTACGCTCACGACCGCGCCCACGAGACGCCATTTGGTTCCTGTTCACACCAAACAAGTGATATCAAGGTGATCAGTCTCAATATCTCTAGTTTAGTATTTCAAAGTCCCAAATGCATGCTCATGAGCATTCATGCCTCATATATCAGTTAGATACCCTAAATAGCATGTTTAGACACCCAGAGTATGCCCAGAGGCATAATCAGTCCGTCCCTCAGGCTCTATAGGAACGAACTGCTCTGATACCATAATGTAACACCCTACCATACTTAGTATTATGCTTAAGTCATAAGACTGAGATAGTAAGGTATTACGACCTCTATGAATAGTAATATATATATATATATATATATATATATATATATATATATATATATATAATAATAATAATAAAGAAAAAGTTATTTAACTAGAAGCCTTGAAAAACGGTTTAAACAAAATCGCAAAATAAAAAGCGCAACGCTCAGGAAAGGATTACTTGCGTCCTAAGAAACCTAATAGGAACATGATAAAATAATAAATGAAAAGATAAAGAAAAGCCAAGGAACAGCATAACTAGCCCCTGACTCAGCCGGCGAAGCTACGACTGGCCCGAGGATACATATATACATATAAACATACATAAGTGTCCCCAAAATATACCAAAATACCAAAGTAAACTCCTATCTCTCCCTCAACCTCTAAGAGGAGCAGCATACATAAGTTACTTGGAGAGTAAGCTAAATACATATATACAAATAGAAAACCAAAATACACCCAAGGACTACTTCGCTTCCCAGGATCCAGACGCCTAGTGAGGAGCCTCTCGACCTGCATCTGAAAAACAACAATACAATATGGAATGAGAACCGGAAGTTCTCAGCATGGTAAAAGTGCCACGCGCATAAGAAATACGGTCCTGAGAACGCCATAGGCAGTCCTAGAACTCCGTTATTCAATTATCCAACTTAATTACTAATTAGAAGCTATAAATAGGGGTAGGTATTCTAAATCTACCTAACTTACTCAATTTCAATCCTAATCTAATACCCAACCATTTCTCCATTTCCTCCATTTCCTCCATCAATCATAATGCAACAGAAACAAGCAACCAAACAAGTTCACGCACAAGTAATGAGCAGATAGTACAAATAGCAAGTATAACAGATAACAGGTGATATATATCAATTAGGCATACCCATGAAATGCATAGCAATCAAAACAAACAAATGCATATGATGCATGCCTGTCCTATGGCTGATGGGGCCCATCTGTCGGTTATCCAGCCAACCCGACAAGTCCGAAAACCTTAGACTGTCCCCCGTCGCGCATCCCCAAGAGTCTATGCATAGAGTTCACATTCAATCATCATATAAATCACTCAATGGGGGTTATCCATACCCGGGAATTTATACGTGCCCGGTCACCCTTACGACGTAGGGTTAACAGAGTATCGAGAATCAACCTGGAACACGTGGTGGCGAGCCACGGTTTTTACCCAGGGAAACTCGTATCTCAGATATCATCATTCATAAGCCATTTCATATTCATAATCATTATTTAATCATTCATCAAGCCATGGCATATTAACTCCTTTTATTAACAACCTCCCTTTCACATTTTTCATCGTCATTCCCTTATAATTCATCTTGATTACCCTTTCCGGGTCCTGACCAAACTTTTTATCAAACTCTTCTCATCCTTCTTAATATTGAATAATCTTAAAATCAACCCAACTCTAACATTAAATCAATCACATCACACGAGGATTGAACTTTAACTTCTCGAACTCATGACTATCACTAAGACATCCTCGACACTCTATTTTCTTTTCTGTTTCTAATATAGCAAATGAACTCAGAATTGTACAAACTTTATGTCCATGCGTTCATATTGAAATAAGCTTTCTAACAAATAAAATATCATAATTTTCTGATTTTTCTAGCCTCAGGAATAAAGGAAAAACCGTGACTGCTCTGCAGTGCATAAAAACCAGAAAAACAGCAGTAGCATGTGATATTCAAAATTCAATATAAAATCCAAGTTATATCCAATGACTTTGAAAATTAATAAAGTTAAACTTTACTCATCCAGGTTTCTTTCTCAATTGGTTCTGAGTTAATACCATTTTTAATGAAAAAGTTACAGTACCTTAAATTTAAGTAAAAATGAGACAAAATCTGTTTTAAAAACCAACAAGCTTAGTACCTTTCAATTGGAATAACTTTTATTACAAAACTCCAATTAAGCTAAATTTTGATTTGAGAACCCCTAGCTCATCCAGAAACAAGTTTGTCTTGGTTGCAACCCAATTTCTATTTAATTCTAAGAGTTACAAGCAGGAAGTTGATGCATAGCTTGCTGAAATCTGTTTCTTTTCAGTTTTGACCACCAATATTCAAAAATTCACAGCTCCCAATCCTCAACTCTTAAAATTCTGAAATTTTAGAGAAATAAAGCAAGTTAATCAAATTTTATGACAAAATTGGTTTCGCTCCAAAACTCAACTCATAGAAGTCGCAGCAAGACAAACAATTTGCTGCCCTGTTTGATCTTTTCTGCTGCTGGACAGATTAACTTTAAAAATTTGCCATAAATTGTATATTTAACAAAAAGGTCTCAAATTTTCCAGTTTAGTTCCTTATATTCCCAAGTTTAGCCCAAACTTGGTCTCATACAATTCCGATCATTACATAATTAGTTACAGCATATACAATACCACCACAACACAACTCTACATCCTTATTAACAAACACCAATTCTAATCCATCATAAATAAATATAAGAGCACACCATTAATAACTTTCACACCTCATAATTCTAATATATAAATTCACTAACAAATCTATTCTAACAACATTACAAGGCTAATCATTAAATACAACAAACAATCCAACTTATTCTATGGTTCCTCTAACCTAAGTTTTCACAACACCGTAAATATTAAACGTGCGAAACTTAAACCATACCTTGGCCGATCACTTAATTCACCCAAGGCAGCTTCTCAACATAAAATTACAGCCCCTCCAAGCTCAATCAAACAGCCCCAAAGCAAGCCTTGTCACCAACAAAGCTCCAAGTAATCCAAATTCAAGTTCAATGCATAAACACCCTCTTAAACTACACCTAATACACATATATATGTTCCAATTCAGTTTTCTATTACCAAAAATAAGATTGAGCTAGGGTTAGGGTGTTCTTACCATACCCATATGCTCAATAGCTTGAGCCCAAAAGTTCCGGAAGCTAACTTGAACCTAGAACATAGAAATTGGACAAGATTCACCATAGGTTTCCAAGTTTACCAAAGAAAGAGGGATAGGGATTCTGAACTTAATAGGAGGCTTACCAATGAAATTGTTCAGATAAAAAGGTAGAGCTCGACGCGCTGAGCGCGTGGCCGCGAACGGTGCGGCGATCGGAGCCCGGACGGAGGAGTTATGGTGGATCAAAGGGTTAGGGTTTGAGAGCTTCTCTCCCTTTCCTCCAATTCTGTTTTGGCGTTGCAGCAACTAATGAGGAAGAAGAAGGCTGTTGTTTCCTTTATATTATGGGTCCGGTTGGACCCACAGGCTCGGTTTGGGCCCCGGTTCAACCGGTTCGGCCCCTCCGGTCCGATTTTGAGCCAAATTTTCGAAATTGATATTAAAATTCTCGTTTTGACGAGCTCTATCCTATTTTAATATTAGTTTTGCATTTTTAGCTTTCCTAATTAAAATACAATTTATTAACTAATTAATTACCGATTTTAGCGGGGTTTACACAATTTTTATAATTTATTTAATTTTTGTTTTTTATCTTTATTTATACATTTTATTTTTTTATTTTTTTAAAATTTTTGTTTATTTTAATTGCTTATTATTAGGCGCATACTTTTATTTCTTTTAGCTTTTGATTAACAAAAAAGATGTGTCATCTCTATGTTATTTTTAAATAATCTTACTATAATTTTGTTTATATTGTCTTTTTTTGTTGTGATTCACAATTGTTTGTGTATGTGGTATATATATATATATATATATATATATATATATATATATATAGTCTTTTTTTTGTGATTCACAATTAATATTATATATTGTTCGTGTATGTGGTTTATATGTTAATGCTTTTATTGATTCTCTTTATTATTATTTTTTGTGTGTGTCTCTTTGTGCTCTTTATTTTAGTTATATTTATTGATTTCTCTGTATTGATACTCTTATTATTTGAAATATCGTGACAATTAGAGTGTATGTTGTGATCCATGTGATATTTGTTAATTTGGTGTATTTTTTTTAGATGGTTTATGTTATAATGTGTTTAAGGAGTTGATTTAAAATTATAATATTATATATAAATTTATAATATGATTTATAATATGCTAAAATATTAGGATATTATCATATAGATATTTGTTTATTTGTCCATTAGATTCAAATATATAGGATCTTGAAAATTATGTAATTATATAATTAGTTATTTTTTCATATAATTATTGTATTGATCATTTACATTAGTAAGACTATTTTCATTATTAATATTTATAAATATGCTATTATTTGTATAATTGATTGAATCATCTTATTTGTTTAAATTTAATTCTATTGAATTAATTATTCAAGGTGTCATCGCTATTTTTATTTTTAAAAATTTTTTTAAAATATTATTTAACAATTTTAATAACATAATAACAATTAAAAAAGACAGAACAAAAATTTTTTTAATGTAAAAATAGGGCAAAAAGAATAAATTTATTTAATAATTTTTTAGGATATATATGTTTTTTTATAGATAATTATTGTAAGACATGATAAATTATTAAATTCTAAAAATAATTATTAAGGATAAATGATTATTATAATTAAAAAATAATGTCAATTTAAATTATATACAAATAAACCATACCAAACATAACAACTTAAAAGGGTTACTTTTGAAAGAATATAGTTTATGATATTTAATTTTTTACTATTTATTAAAAAAAAAGCATAATTACTTAACGATATTTATTTTTTAAATTCACTATGTATGCAATTTTATTCTTTTTTTGACAAAATTTTACTCATAATGGTAATTCTTCTAATGGTGTAAATGCAGAAAATTATATTTTTATTTTTTGATATAATCGATATTTTATTAATAATGGATAGTAATTAACCCCTCATATTTTTAATCAAAGTATTTTGACGATAGTTTCTATTTATAGATATTAATGGATGATTGTTTCTTTAAAAATAAAATACATTATGATTTTAGGTCATTTCATAATTAACAATAATACTTGATTATTTATTTAAAAATAAATTGCATTACGATTTTAGGTTATTTCACAATAATAATTAATGTTCATAATATTGAATTACTCTAAATTTTTTATTTTCTATCGTTAGTAGTTAATCCCAAATTAAAAAGATTTTGTTGAATTGTTGAATAGTCCAAGTATAATCGGAGTTAATTTAGTTTATTTGTTTATTAATATATTGAAAGCATAAATGATAAATAAGACAAGCAAATAATTAGAAAAATAGAATGTTAGTAATTAGTTAAAATAGATAACAAAATAAGTTATAGGGTATTAATTTATTTAAATTATTAATAATTAAAAGAATAAAAGATCAATAATTATTTTTAAAATAGACATTAAATTTAGTTTTATGGTACTAATTTATTTGAGTTGTTAATAAAATTTTATAATTTTCAGATTTATATCTACTCAATTTATGTAATTTATTTTATTCTACTTTAACAAAAAATTGAGACGTGTATTTTTAATTATTTATTTACAAAGTATAGCGAAATGAGTTATATCAATTAAAACTAATTATCGATAATTGATATCAATTAATTAGTTGTATTAATTTGTAAGATGAATAACGTATAATAAATGTTGTGAAATTAATTATAATAAATTAATAATTAATAAATAAAAAACTAAAAGGAACTTTTTTATTGCTTTTTAATAGCTACAGGTTTTTTATAATTCTTTTTTCTTTATCTCTTCCTTTCACATTTATTTTTTTTTATTTATTGAACTAAATTAATTACACTAATTATTTATATTAACTAATTAATTACTTTTAATGGTTATTATAATTGTGTCTTTAGACCATAGGTTAAAAATATTATAAAAAGTATTTTATAAAAATTGTTAAAAAATAAATATTTTTAAAATGTGTTCTAAAGACACAAATTAACTAAATTATTTTTCAATTTAATATGTTGGATTCATTTAATTGTATTAATTATAACTAATCAATTATGTAATTTAATTTTATTAGGATAAATATTTCATCATTTAATATTTTATTTGATTTATTAAATTACATTAATCATAACTTCAAATATTTAATTTAATTAGAGTAAATATTAAATTATTTTAAATTTTTTTATTCATTAAACCAAATTAATTATAACTAATTTATTATTTAATTTGATCAAGATAAATATTAAATTAATTAATAAATAATATATAAAGCAATGAAATAAATGAACTCAATTAATTCAATTTATTATCTTATTATTTTATATATCCCTTTTCTCCCTCTCTATTATCTACTTCAGGTAAAATATTTATAATTTTTTATTTTTTTATCTTAATTTTGCTAATATTTTCTATGATTTTGTTTTATATTAATTCTTTTTTATTTATTTTGATTAATAATTCTTAAGGGTATTATTATTTTATTTAAAGATAATTGAAATTTTTTGTAATATTTTTATAAAAGTTGATTAATAAGTTCTTCTTTCAAATATTTTTTTTTGAAATTTTTTAATAAGATTTTATTTTTATTTTTCTATTTCATCCTTTGTATTAATTAATTATATTAATCTTCTATTACAATATATTTTTTATCTACTCCACACATTATCTTTTCTATCTTCTTTTACTTTTTTTAATTGCTATTTTACTTTATTTTTAATTATTTATTTTACTTTTACTTCTCATATATAGATTTATTATAATTCATCACATGTTCTTTTTTAATTTAAGTGATTTTTTGGGTTATATTTTACCATTGATACTTTTATTTTGTTTAGTGTATTTTTTTAGTCTGTGTTTAATATAATAATTTGTAAATATCTATTCTATTATACAAAAATTAAATTTCTGCACTTAATGATAAAACTGTCGTGGCATGTTTCTGATCGTGTTTTTTGATTTATTTCTTTTAACTCATTAAATTCAATTTATTATAATAATTAATTATATCAACAAATTGATTTGGTTAATTATTTAAATATCATACAATTTATTATAATTTCTATCAATCAATTAATTGTAATTCAAATTGAATGATTATTTTGTTACGGAATTATTATTTCCTAATATATTCATGGGTAATACATATATTAATTATAATCGCAAATTAAGCTATTTTACATTAAATGACCTATATAATGGTCATCTTATTTATTATCATAAATGCTAAATTAAATAAGTCATTATTACTTTTGATTTAGAATTAAATGAGAATAAAATCAGAGATACTATTTTATTTGGCTTTAGGGTTTAATGGGTGTCACACTCAAATATAAATAGTAACTTCCGAATTTTGGTCTCCAACACATCAAAGCCACATCTGTAACTATTTTTCCATAAAAGGAATTATGATTCAACTCTATCAGGGATACAGAAGGTTTTCAAAGAACAAGAGAATGATCTGAATTTGCACAAATTCTAAATGTTCGAACTTACGATGTTGTTTCAGTTGGTTGTCGTTACGAGAATGGCTCTAATCTATACGTGTTTAAGAAGTAGAGTAGATTAAATATTATTATTTAAGTAATTTATTTCTAATATTAGTATTTGATTAAATTAATTTTAGAGAAATTTAAATTGTTGACTCAATTTATATATTACGACTATTCTTTTTGAATATATTATTTTTACATTTTTTAATATAAATTTTTTTTCTAATTTTTAAGTTTATTTTCTTTCTTGGATATATGCACCTTTTTTTCTCATTTTATATTTTAGATTAATAATATAATTATTAAGAAAAATATATTTAAAAAAATATTAAAACATCACTATTTAAAAAAAAGGAAAGATACGTGAAAAAAACGAAAACAAAAAATTAAAATATCACTATGGAGCTGGGATTGAGAAATATACATGAATATAAAAAATAAAAAAATATTGCACGATTGTTGAATAAAAAATAATCATATACATAAAACAAAATAATTATAACAAAAAAAAATAATTAATATATGTGATTTAAATATTTTTAATAACGGTAACATGGAGTTTAACAAAATATAATTCATATATTTTTTATTTATGTATATGTATATTATTATTTATGCATATGTATATATATTAAAAAAATACCGTAATATATATATATATATATATATATATATATATATATATATAATTATTTAACAAAATTAATATATACGTATACATAAATAAATTTTTTTTATAATTTTTAGAAATTACACATGAACTCTTTTTTTCTCTCAAATAAATTTATTCTAATTATATTACAATTAACTCATGAATAATGCATGATTATATTAATTTAAGAAAATATCTTCATTATAATTATATCAAATTAATATTTAATGCGTTATTAAACTACTTATCAATCATCGATATTTTTAATCATTCTAATTATATCAATTGATATAGTTCTAATTCTCATTCAAGTGCAATAATTTTATTAGGAAATAGTTAATGCACACATTAATAGTGACCCATTTAATTTGATAATAATAATAATAATAATAATAATAATAATAATAATAATAATAATAATAATAATAATAATAATAATAAAAAAAAGGTCTACACGGTACATGCATTATATTTTAAAAAGGTAAAATATATTTTTAAAAATTAGGGTATTAATAATCAATTGTGATTAATATCAATATCAATAATTAATTTTTATAATTATTTTTGTACTACTAAAGACTACATATAGTATTTTTTTTGTAGAATAAAAAAGGTTGTGATTTATAACATTTTCGTAAAATTATATTCTATAGACACAAGATTAATTAGATAACAAATTGAATTTTAATTAATATGTTTTATTTTCTGCTCATATTTTTTCATTAATAAATCAAATAATACATAATATATTACTTTTTTATTAATCAAATTATTATAATTTAAATTAATTTTAAAAAATAATTTAAAATTATAATTTCAATCTTATCACGTGCATGGCACGGGTAATTACACTTGTTTGAATTCTAAATACGACAACCTTTGATTTTATAAATACTTTCCTACAAAAAATAAATAATTTATTTATATAGTTACAACATGCTTCTATCTAAAAGTACTACTTAGTCTTTATTTATCTTTACAAGAATACTTTATCTTAGATGTTCTTATTTGAATATAATTTGATCCTTTTGCAACATTATTCAAATTTTTATGCATATATATATATATATATATATATATATATATATATTTACTTAATTATTTATCTACGAACTCTTCAAACTTCCTAAAGCAAGATTTCTGTTTTCATTCCAGTTAATTTCATTTAATAAACTTCACACAAATAATTTTAATTTGAATTTGATTTAGCATAACATAATATTTATTTTTGTTTAGTTTTTTTTTTTTGAAAAATTTTGAATTTATATATATTCTTTGATAAAGATAAACCAATTCCCCTGGTTCAATTTGAAGTTGTTCTAAATTATTGTACTCTTTTTCCTATTATTGTCCATGTCGAAGCTCTTTGATCCAGAATTCCTTCTTAAGCTTTTGAATTAACTCCCTTTACACTACACTTCATTGCTTATATACATCCTTGTTTGTTGATAATCTCACTTATTCTTTCAAATCCTTGCGAAGTACCATTCTTGTTCAACTGTGAACCTGAGTATTCTCCCGATTTCTTGCAAATACCATACACATTCCCTTGGATTTTGCAAACGATGTCCTTGACTCTAGTCATTTTTTGTGAATCTTGTACCTTGATTCAACTTGAATTCAATCCTAATGAATGCACCGTTTTCTTCTTATCGTCTGTATTGAAGTTCTTTAATCTCTCCATATGCCCGCCTCTTATTTGTAAACTACTATTTGAATCTTTAAGAACGTCTATCCTTATCATCATACTTCTCTTTATGAAATCTTGTACTCTTTGACATAACATTGAAATTGTTTTGGGCACGATGGCGACCCTTGAATCTTTGAAAATGTAAAGTGCCCCTTTTATTATGTTGTATTGGCTTATATGTTCTAAATTGTACCGTTCAATTTGATGTGTCGTTCCTCCTTCTCTTTTCTTGAGATGTAATTTAAATTTCTTTGCTTCACCATTTGTACCTTACGCACATCTTGATCTGCTTACACTTTTGACTATGTTAAAACTTTTTCAACACGGCTATTGATTCCATATTCCTCCACGAACTATGAAACCCCCGTGATCATTTGAAGTTGTTCCATAGTGATGCGTCACCATAGTCTTTAATGATTCCTTTTCTATGAAATCTCATACTTCTTCGACTCAACTTGGATATGTTTTAACTTAATTCGTGGATTTTATTCTTATTAATCCTATTGAATTTTTTTGATCCAAGGGTTATCCTCGAAGTTGTCAATTGATTTCTTTCTAGCAAACTTCATTGCTTAAGCATCCTTGTTTACCTGAAATTGCATTTATTCTTTCAAATTCTCACAAACGCGATCCTTGTCGCTTTTCTTCCTTTTCTATGGCCTACTATCCTTATGAGTATACTCGAGATTAGTTTTGGCATTTTGTGCGACCGTTAGACTTATAAACGACACACTAGTCCTTTAAGACACGTTTGGTGAACGCAAAAGGTGAAACTCGTAAGTGTACGACGTCACAGGGAGTTGTGAAACCTTGTTTTACGTGAAAGAGTTCTGTTGATGTGGAACTTATGACCAGTAGTAAGATTTGTAAAGTGTTTGACAAAATTGAGAACCTTCGGATGAATTTTTCAATGAAGTACAATTGAGAATGGTGGAGATAAGTTATGTTGAAGTTTAAATAGTTGAATCTCTGAAGTTGGTATGAGATCAGTATGCGGACGTTAATCACATCGTTTTAACCCCAGCTTATTTTATAATCTTTTGCCGCCTTGCTTTACCATCACATGTTTGAAACTTATCACCTTGTACATCAAGTCTATCTTGTAACTTCTGTTTCGCATAACACTTATACCCTTTATACCTTTATGCCATATGAAAATTCTGGTATTTGAAACTATATGTATATATATACTGAGAACTTTTTGCCTTTTCTTTAAATAAGTTCAAGAGTGAAGTAATATGAAATCTCTTTTATTTTTATTAATTTTCGAGGACGAAAATTTTTACAAGGTGGGTAGGATGTAAGACCCAAGACTTTTGAAAAGTCCTATTTTGAACTAATCTCAAATTATATATTTATTTATAGTTTTAATTTCAGAAATTATTTTTAGTGAAAATAATTAAAGGCAATTAATTGAATTTGAAATAAATTAAGATTTTTATCCAAACTCTATACTTATGAATTATTTTCCTATTCATGATTAAAGTTCTAGAAATTCGAGAAATAATGAGGTTTGGCTATTTAAATTAGAATTTTGTCTAATTTTATAATTATTTAATTATTTTCTATATTTAAATTATAAAATTGGTAGTTATGAAATAATAAGAATTTTATATGATTCGATTTTAGATAATTTAATTTATATCATTTAATACTTTAAGTTAAAGATAAAGAAAATTAATTATATTACCATGAATTTTCAATTAGAGCAATTTATTGAGAACTGTAAGACCCCAAATTTTAAAAAGCTATTAATAAATTATTTATGAGCTATTGTATTTATTTTAAGATTATATTTTTAGAGATTTTTATATATAGGTTGAGTAAATTATTATTTATTATATAGAATTTTTAATATTGAAAAAAAAATAGTGAATATTTTATATACCTTAATTTTAATATTTAGATTTTTGACCTTATTTTGTAAATAAAGGAGAATTAATTTACTTATCTCTAATTCTTATTAAATTAGTATTCGAATGGAAAATAATTTACAGCTTGTAATTAGAAGGAATGTCAAAGATAGAAATTTTATACTTAATTTGATTTTTTTTTAATTATTATTTTATCTTCCTAATTATTTTATAAAATTACACTAATAACCCTATTTTTAATGAAAATACCTAAACTACCCCCAAATCCTAACACTACACTCATCTCTCTCACCTAACCCCTTCACCCTCGGTCACACACACTCAACACACACAAATTGAACCTAACCTAGAAGCAGCTAAGAAAGAAAGAAAAGAAGAAAGAAAGGGGAAGAGAGGAGGGGGGATCCGTGAGAGGGAGAGCGCTAGGTAAGAGGGAGGAGCCGTCGCACCACCGCCGCACTACTCAGGACGCCACCTTGCCACCCGACCAGTCGCCGTCGCGCCACCGTGCTGCACAGAGGAGGGAGAAAGTGCGAAGAACAGAGAGAAGAGAGAGGAAGAACACGCGCCAAGGAGCTCAGTTGCGGGGAGAGGAGACGTATGGCTGACCTGTCATCGCCGGTCCGTATAGCTTGACCAGCTGCCGTCGTTGTCTCTGTCCCAAACCGTCGCCAAATCCACCGCTGTCACTAGGAAAAGGAGCCGATGCAAGGAGAGCCGCGCGTGGAGGAGAGAGAGAGAGATCTGAGACTGAGCTGGTTCTCCTCACTGCCGATCTGTCCAGCCACCGTCGTAGCCTCCGTCACCGCCGCTGGTGATGGGTGGCCGAGCCTTCGCCGCCGAGAAACGCCACCTCCGTTACCTACGACCACCGTTGGTAAGGGTTTGAGTATTGGATTTCATTTCTTTCAAGTTTTGGAAACGTTACAAGCACTACTTGTTGGTTTCAGTTGCTGCCGCCGCAAACCGGTCGCCGCTGCCGCGTGAGGTGGATGCCGAGGCCGCCAAACCAGTTCAGAAACCGCAGCTATTTCGTCTTCGTATTGCAGTAAGTATTTCTGTTTCGGAGACCCCGCATTAGTGTTTCGTTACATGTATTAAAGTATTTGCAACATTGATATTTTTAAGGATTAGAAATCGAGTATTGCATGTCGCGATTGACGCTGTTCTGCTATTGAGAAAGCAAGCGGAGCTGAGGTTTCGGTTGCGGTTGAATTCAGGCTGAGCGAAAAGAGTTTAGTTGACACGTTTGGGTTATGGTTTTGCTTATCGAGGTAGGGGTTTTTCTTAAAATCTATTTTACATTACAGAGTTGTTATAAATAGATATTAAAGTGAAAAACATATGTCTGTGATTATGATTGTCTTATAAATGTGGTTGTTTGCTGGACTAAATGACTGATTGCTTGATTGCTTGAGTAGTTTTTGATTGCTGAAAAGAAATTAGTTTGAAAGGTTATTCAATTGATTATTATGAAAAATGGCTTTCTTGGTTTTGAAGCTGTTTTTGATAATGTAAATAAATCGGCTTGGAAATGATTTGAAATATGAAACTGAATTAATTTTGGAAATGGTTTAATTTTGAGTTAGTCTGATTTTATAAATAATTTACTATTTAAGCTGGTTTGATTTTAAAAGAGATTTATTATTGGCACTGATTCGCGTTGAAAATAATTTGATATTGGAACTAGTTGAATTTTGGAAAATGAATGAGATTTGGAAATGGTTGAGAAAAAGGTTTGAGAAATGTTTGGATGGGACCCGAAAAGAGTGGCAAAGTCCAAGTTTTAGGGGAGATGCTGCCGAATTTTCATAAAGAAATTTAGATTCTGTTTTAAAATGTGATGTAGAAAAGGATTGGGATTTGAGAGGTTCTATGAATTGGTTCTTAATTTATTAAGAAATTGGTGTTTCAAGTTTGAGCTGTTTAATAAAAATTTATGTTTCCCGATTGATTTAAATATGAAGGGGCCTATGTTTTGAAGTTTGATTAAAGAAGTACTTTTGGAAGAGTTTTAGTGGATTTTAAAAGAAGTTGAACTTTGATTAATTAGATTCGTTTTTCTTTTGAAGTATTCTTTAAATTTTGACTTAACAAGACTAAACAACTCCAAGCTTTGAAAAGGTTTCCAATTTACAAACGAAATGAAATTGGCTTTGAAGCATAAATAAGTTGGTTTTGAAAGTGGCTCAGAACTTTTGGCCTACATGCCTTGGTTTTGGTTTTTAAGTCTCCATTTCAAATTATTTAATTTGAGTAATTATGATTCCGAAGATTTCTAAAGAGTTTGAGAAGGGACGCAGGTTATTCTTCCCTAAAGTCTTGTGTCTTCTCAAAGAAAGTTCCGTTTTAAGGTGATGATTGAAAGTCTCTTGGAAGTTTTGTAAAATGTTATATTAAACGACTAAGATTTAAAAAGGAATTGATTTTGAGGAAAGTTATGAGATTGAAGAGACTTGAGAAATAAAAAGTGACTTATGGCTTGAATAATGATTGGTTTGATATGAATTGTTAATGAAATGCGGAAATGATGATGGATGAATGATTATGAATAAACATATGTGGCTTCCGCACGTTTATCTGAGATACGAGTTCTCTGGGTAAAGAACCGTGGGTTGCCACCACGTGTTCCAGGTTGAATCTCGATACTCTGTTGACCCTACGTCGTAAGGGTGACCGGGCACGTATAAATTCCCGGGTATGGATAGCCCCCAGTGAGTGTTTTGAATGATGTATGAATGTAAAATCTATGCATAGACTCATGGGGATGCGCTACAGGGGACAGTCTAAAGACAATTCAGACTTGTCGGGTTGGATGGATAACCGACAGATGAGCCTCATCAGCCATAGGACAGACATGCATCATATGCATTTGTATGCTTTGTTTGGGTTTGAACTTGTTTGGGTTTGCCTAATTGCTAAACTGTTCTTAACTGCTACTTGAACTATTTGCTGTAATTGCTACCTACTTGTGTTTTCCTTGTCTGTCTTGCCTGTGTTTATCCTGACGTGCTACATTTGAGAATGAACTTTGGTGCTGAATTAATGATTGTGTTGTTGATTGCGTGGTTGGTTTCTGATTGATATTTTCTTTTAAGAAAGGAAAGGTTTCGGATTTCTGAAAGATTAAACATTGTTTCTTTGAAAATGTTTTGAACGTTTACTTGTTGGTTTTTAAAAGATTCATAAGGCAATGATAATCACTGAGCTTGAAAATAGTTTTCTTATTAAATATCTTCTTATGATAACTTTGAAACTCTGTGGTGAGACCGTGTGGTTAGGTTCTCATCCCCTACAGCTTTACCTTTTCAGGAACCGGAAGAAGAAGCATTAAGAGGAGTTATACTGCGTTTGGTTTATATGTTGTTGAATTAAATAGATTATTTTCTTCCCTCGCCTTTGTTATTACAATTTTGTAAGAGGGATAGGAGTTGTATGTTTTATATATATTATATTATAAGATATTATGTAAAAAGTCTTGTATTTGAATCTGTGTTTGTTTTTTTTTTATAAAATTTTTATTTCCGGTTTTCAAAGAAATCAGCGATACAGTGTTGAGTCACAGGCTCCTATTTTAATATTAAGTATATAAAGTAGTTGTAATACTTCTTGCAATCAGAGTGGTGCAGCCGGAAGCTTGACTTTCTGGTAGTGAGTTACATTAAGGTATCAGAGTGGTTCTTCCTATAGAGCCTGAGGAATGGACCGACTATGCTTCAGTTGCATACTCTGAGAGTCTGTTATGTAGTAGGTCTTGTTGGATAACGAGAATTATAGCTTTATGCACATAACGGTCTATTGATTAATGCTATTAGTCTTGCATTGCATAATTTCTGGTATTAAGTTTGGCTAGCTTAACATTAGTTAATTATGTATATGTAAGCACTAATGGGTTATCATAGACGATATGCGAGTCATAGATAACGCGAGTCGCGGGTTTTGGGAACGTTAGAAACTTAGTTCTAGAGCTTAGTTCCGTTTCGACGTGTAATCTTTATTTGTGCTTGATGCTATCTTTTCTTTATTATTTGTATTGGAATCTCTAGTTCTTGATTTCTTCTTAGAATGTGTTTTGAATATTTTTCTACCATGTCTTGTCATTCATATATATCCTTGCTTGACTATGTTCCTAATTGTTGCTTGAATCTTTAAGGAACATTCAACCGTGTTTTGAATTCTGCGAATATCATGTATCTTGCTCCTACTTGGTATGCTCTAAGGTTCTTGTTTGCTATTCTTTTCTTGGAAACTGATCAGATTATCTTCCAATCCTGTTCTCTTATTCACATGCGCTCTCGTTTGATTCTAACCGCATATGTTTGCCTAACATTTTTGGTGTGTTTGCCTCTCTTTGTTTAAACTCTTTTCTTGATCCATGTATTATTTGGTACAACTTTGAACTTATTTTGATGCAGTGTATTCCTTTAAGCTCATATTTCAAATTTTGTTTTTGTTATTTTAAAGGCGTGATTTAATTTTTCTTACTTGACTATTCTTGAAACCTTTATAAAATTGTTTTTGATTTGATATGATCTTCTCCATATAAAGCTTTTAAAAAAATTTCTTTTATGCTGTTTAAAAAACTATTTACCCCCAATAACTCATCAGTTCTTTTACTAGTTTATAAAAATATACTTATTTTAAAACATACGTATGCAACTTGATTTTTTAACAACTATATTACAATTTTTATGAATATTTTTGCTTGATTATGTATTCAGATACTCTTCAAAGCAAGATTTTTGTCTCTTTCTAGTTGATTTTCGTTTAATAAACTTCACCTGATCTATTTTTAATTCAAATTTGGTTGAGCATAACACGTTAATTAAGCATTCTTTGCTCTTTTGAAAATGTTGGGTTCATATCTTCCCTTTCAAGAACGGACCAATTCCTTTTTGAGCCTTTCACTTCTATGGATGTCATATTTGACTCTGTATTTAACTACTCTCTTACTTTTGTGAACGTCACCGTTAGTCTTAATTTTCTTTCTTTTATGAATCTCACACTCATCCAACTCAGCTTGACCTTGTTTCTATCTAATGCACCGTTTACCCTCTTAATTATCTTTCTTTAGTCAAAGATTTTTTCTTGAGAATTTTCTATTGATTGAATTGTCTTTCCTTGTGCATTTTGTATTCCTTTGGATCAATTGAAAACTTGTTTGATATTCCAAGCCTAGTGAGATTTTGTTTGAATTTCCTTGATTTAAAGATCCTTTCTTCCATGGGTTGATTACCTTTTAAGCGCATCGTAATCTTCTTAAATGATTTTTGCGAGGTGCTTATTCCAAGTATACTTTCAAAATTTTGTTTTCAACCATTTTTGAAGAAGTTTTGAATTCTTTTGAAAAAAAAATTAATTTAAGTTTTGAATCAACCTTTTAAGTTGCTGAGTTCCTTTCTTGAAATGAGTTGGTTTTCTTTTTAGCGCATCTTAATATTATTGAACATCCTTATAAAGCTGTGATTTCAAGTATATTATTGAAGTTTTAGTAAAATCTCTTTCAATTCAGCCTACACTCCTTTACCTTATACTTTGAAAATTTCTGTATGTGATTTAAACCTGTTTGATTGTAATGTATCTTCTTTTCTTTTATGAGTAAAACTCTATCTCAGGTTTCCTTCCAACAAGATTGTAGTTTTCATATATGCTTGAAAAAGAAGAGAAAATACAATGTTGCTCTTAGCCAAATTAATCTTTCCATTTACAAAGTTTGTGTAATCTATTTCCACTTGAATTTATATTGAGATAATGCCACATTTACGCTTTTATTAATCTTTTGAAGAATGTTTGTTACCCATCTTCTTTTTCAAAACATAAAATGATTTTCTCTTAAGTTTTCCATTCTTTACGAAAAATGTATTCGAAAGTATTTTTTTAAACCATACTCTTGAGTTCTATAAGCTTTATCTTTGGTTTTAAACACTCTTCTTCTATAAACCTCATATTCTGAGACTCGACTTGATTTTATTTCAAACTATAGCACTACTTTTCTTTTTATTATTCCTATCAGATTTCAATGATTCGAGAGTCATTCTTGAGATTGCCGAACTAATCTTCTTTCTGGCACTCTTCATTCCTTGTGCATACCTGCTTATTTGTAATCTCAACAATTCTTTCAAGCTCTTACAAATTTTGTCCTTGTCGCTTGTCCTTTTCCAAGGTGTTATATCCTTCAAATAAACTCGGAGATAGCTTTAGAGTCACGTATGACCTTTAGGTGTAATAAGCGAAGCGTTAGTCTCTTTAGAATGCAGTTCGTAAACGTGAAAAGGGAAAGCGGTAAATATGCAATGTTATGAGGAGTGTGATAGTTTTGTTCCTCGTAAAAATTTGCGGATGATTATGCTTGTGGCGGTTAAGGGGTTGTGAAGTGACTGATGGAATTGGGAAGTTGAAATTTTGAAGTTGGTACGAAATCTATGCGCAGACATTATCCTGTTTGTTCACGTCAACCTGTTTTCAAATTTTTGCCACCTAGTTACCCCTTTTGTTTTTGCAAACACCTAACTAGAATACTTGCACCCTCTTATACTTCAAGTTTTGGTAAAATAGTAGCCTTATGTGACATCCTTGTTTTGAACCATCCTGTAACTTTTGCTTTAGACCACACTTTTTCCTTACACCTAAATTTTTACGAAATTTTCGGTATTTGGAAAATTATATACATATATATGCCAAGACCTTTGTTTTCTAAAGTATACGAAAGTAAAGTATTCAAAACTATTTTAGTATTTTATGAATTAAGTTAATTTTCGAGGACGAAAATTTTTTATAAGTGGGGTAGAATGTAAGACCCCGGATTTTAAAAAGTTATTAATAAATTATTTATGAGCTATTGTATTTATTTTAAGATTATATTTTTAGAGATTTTTATATATAGGTTGAGTAAATTTTTATTTATTATATAGAGTTCTTATAATTGAAAAAAAATAGTGAATATTTTATATACCTTAATTTTAATATTTAAATTTTTGACCTTATTTTATAAATAAAGGAGAATTAATTTACTTATCTCTAATTCTTATTAAATTAGTATTCGAATGGAAAATAATTTACAGCTTGTAATTAGAAGGAATGTCAAAGATAGAAATTTTATACTTAATTTGGTTTTTTTTAATTATTATTTTATCTTCCTAATTATTTTATGAAATTACACTAATAACCCTATTTTTAATGAAAATACCTAAACTACCCCCAAACCCTAACACTACACTCATCTCTCTCACCCAATCCCTTCACCCTCGGTCACACACACTCAACACACACAAATTGAACCTAACCTAGAAGCAGCTAAGAAAGAAAGAAAAGAAGAAAGAAAGGGGAAGAGAGGAGGGGGGATCCGTGAGAGGGAGAGCGCCAGGTAAGATGGAGGAGCCGTTGCACCACCGCCGCGCTACTCAGAACGCCACCTTGCCACCGCGACCAGTCACCGTCGCGCCGCCGTGCTGCACAGAGGAGGGAGAAAGTGCGAAGAACAGAGGGAAGAGAGAGGAAGAACACGCGCCAAGGAGCTCAGTTGCGGGGAGAGGAGACGTGTGGCTGACCCGTCGTCACCGGTCCGTATAGCTCAACCAGCCGCCGTCGTTGTCTCTGTCCCAAACCGTCGCCAGATCCGCCGTCGTCACTGGGAAAGGGAGCCGATGCAAGGAGAGCCGCGCGTGGAGGAGAGAGAGAGATCCAAGACTGAGCTGGTTCTCCTCACTGCCGATCTGTCCAGCCGCCGTCGTAGCCTCCGTTGCCGCCGCTGGTGATGGGTGGCCGAGCCTTCGCCGCCGAGAAACGCCACCTCCGTTACCTACGACCACCGTTGGTAAGGGTTTGAGTATTGGATTTCATTTCTTTCAAGTTTTGAAAACGTTACAAGCACTGCTTGTTGGTTTCAGTTGCTGCCGCCGCAAACCGGTCGCCGCTGCCACGTGAGGTGGATGCCGAGGCCGCCAAACCAGTTCAGAGACCGCCGCTATTTCGTCTTCGTATTGCAGTAAGTATTTCTGTTTCGGAGACCCCGCATTAGTGTTTCGTTACATGTATTAAAGTATTTGCAACATTGATATTTTTAAGGATTAGAAATCTAGTGTTGCATGTCGCGATTGAGGCTGTTCTGCTATTGAGAAAACAAGCGGAGCTGAGGTTTCGGTTGCGGTTGAATTCAGGCTGAGCGAAAAGAGTTTAGTTGACACGTTTGGGTTATGATTTTGCTTATCGAGGTAGGGGTTTTTCTTAAAATCTATTTTACATTACAGAGTTGTTATAAATAGATATTAAAGTGAGAAACATATGTCTGTGATTATGATTGTCTTATAAATATGGTTGTTTGCGGGACTGAATGACTGATTGCTTGATTGCTTGAGTAGTTTGTGATTGCTGAAAAGAAATTAGTTTGAAAGGTTATTCAATTGATTATTATGAAAAATGGCTTTCTTGGTTTTGAAGCTGTTTTTGATAATGTAAACGAATCGGCTTGGAAATGATTTGAAATATGAAACTGAATTAATTTTGGAAATGGTTTAATTTTGAGTTAGTCTGATTTTATAAATAATTTAGTATTTGAGCTGGTTTGATTTTAAAAGAGATTTATTATTGGCACTGATTCGCGTTGAAAACAATTTGATATTGGAACTGGTTGAATTTTGGAAAATGAATGAGATTTGGAAATGGTTGAGGAAAAGGTTTGAGAAATGTTTGGATGGGATCCGAAAAGGGTGGCAAAGTCCAAGTTTTAGGGGAGATGCTGCCGAATTTTCATAAAAAAAATTTAGATTCTGTTTTAAAATGTGATTTAGAAAAGGATTAGGATTTGAGAGGTTCTACGAATTGGTTCTTAATTTATTAAGAAATTGGTGTTTCGAGTTTGAGCTGTTTAATAAAAATTTATGTTTCCCGATTGATTTAAATATGAAGGGGCCTATGTTTTGAAGTTTGATTAAAGAAGTACTTTTGAAAGAGTTTTAGTGGATTTTAAAAGTAGTTGAACTTTGATTAATTAGATTCGTTTTGCTTTTGAAGTATTCTTTAAATTTTGACTTAACAAGACTAAACAACTCCAAGCTTTGAAAAGGTTTCCGATTTACAAACGAAATGAAATTGGCTTTGAAGCATAAATAAGTTGGTTTTGAAAGTGGCTCAAAACTTTTGGCCTACATGCCTTGGTTTTGGTTTTTAAGTCTCCATTTCAAATGATTTCAATTTGAGTAATTATGATTCCGAGGATTTCTAAAGATTTTGAGAAGTGACGCAGGTTATTCTTCCCTAAAGTCTTGTGTCTTCTCAAAGAAAGTTCCATTTTAAGGTGATGATTGAAAGTCTCTTGGAAGTTTTGTAAAATGTTATATTAAACGACGAAGATTTGAAAAGGAATTGATTTTGAGGAAAGTTATGAGATTGAAGAGACTTGAGAAATAAAAAGTGACTTATGGCTTGAATAATGATTGGTTTGATATGAATTGTTAATGAAATGTGGAAATGATGATGGATGAAAGATTATGAATAAACATATGTGGCTTCCGCACGTTTATCTGAGATACGAGTTCCCTGGGTAAAGAACAGTGGTTGCCACCACGTGTTCTAGGTTGGATCTCGATACTCTGTTGACCCTACGTCGTAAGGGTGACCGGGCACGTATAAATTCCCGGGTATGGATAGCCCCCAGTGAGTGTTTTGAATGATGTATGAATGTAAAATCTATGCATAGACTCATGGGGATGCGCGACGGAGGACAGTCTAAGGACAATTTAGACTTGTCGGGTTGGCTGGATAACTGACAGATGAGCCTCATCAGCCATTGGACAGGCATGCATCATATGCATTTGTATGCTTTGTTTGGGTTTGAACTTGTTTGGGTTTGCCTAATTGCTAAACTGTTCTTAACTGCTACTTGAACTATTTGCTGTAATTGCTACCTACTTGTGTTTTCCTTGTCTGTCTTGCCTGTGTTTATCCTGACGTGCTACATTTGAGAATGAACTTTGGTGCTGAATTAAAGATTGTGTTGTTGATTGCGTGGTTGGTTTCTGATTGAGATTTTCTTTTAAGAAAGGAAAGGTTTCGGATTTCTGAAAGATTAAACATTGTTTCTTTGAAAAGGTTTTGATCGTTTACTTGTTGGTTTTTAAAATATTCATAAGGCAATGATAATCACTGAGCTTGAAAACAGTTTTCTTATTAAATATCTTCTTATGACAACTTTGAAACTCCGTGGTGAGACCCTGTGGTTGGGTTCTCACCCCCCTACAGCTTTACCTTTTCAAGAACTGGAAGAAGAAGCATTAAGAGGAGTTATACCGCGTTTGGTTTATATGTTGTTGAATTAAATAGATTATTTTCTTCCCTCGCATTTGTTATTACAATTTTGTAAGAGGGATAGGAGTTGTATGTTTTATATATATATATATATATATATATATATATATATATATATATATATATATATATATATATATATATTATATTATAAGATATTATGTAAAAAGTCTTGTATTTGAATCTATGTGTTTGTTTTTTTTTTATAAAGTTTTTATTTCCGGTTTTCAAAGAAATCAGCGATATAGTGTTGAGTCACAAGCTCCTATTTTAATATTAAGTATATAAAGTAGTTGTAATACGTCTTGCAATCAGAGTGGCGTAGTCGGAAGCGTGACTTTCCGGTAGTGAGGGCAAGCAGTGCCGAGGAGGAGGAGTTGTCTGTATACGCCACCGTCGCGCACCACCGCCACGTCGCCGACAAAGAGGAGAGGGCAAGCAGTGCCGAGGAGGCTTCGAAGATCCGCTGCTGCCCAGCCTGCGTCCAGCTCGTGCCGTCTTCACCGTCGAGGTCTTCACCATCGCCGTCGTAGGTCAGATCTGAGGTGAGAGAGAAGGCCGCGAAGGAGGAGAGAACCGCGCCGTCCTTGAAGCCTGGCTCGCCGTCGTTCATGCTCGTCGCCACCGAGGGTTTACTGCTGGTGAGGAGAAGTCACCGTCGAGTAGGTTGCTGCTGTCGCATCTTCCAGTTGTCTCTGCCGCGGTGGAGAAGCCATCGCCACCAGATCCGCTGCTGTCGAAGCTCCACGTCGGCTCTGCTGCCCAAAACTCTACTGTCTATGCTAATCAACGGGCGTCGTCGCCACTGAGCTCCTCCACCGCCGTTCGGGTCATTGGGAACGTGGCGGTGATCACCGGAACCACCATCGGAGTTACCGTTATTTCAGTTCATCCATTCGTCCTTGTTTAGGTAAGCGATGCATTCTGAAACCTTTAAATTAGTATTTCTGTTTTATGTTGTTTGAGGATCTGCAGTCTTGGTGTCATAGGATTGAGTTACGAGTCTTAATTGTTGAGTTCTATGGTTGTTGCATACAGCATTAAGGTGCTGTGTCGTCAGCGGAGCTGTTGTTGCTCCGTTTTCTCGATTATTCGTAAACCCAGTAAGTCGTTCCTTGTTCCAAACTCTTTTAGTTGCTGTTCTGTTATAGATTATTGAGTTTTACGTGACATTAATGTTTTAGGTTTGAGCTAAGGCTGTAATTTAGAGGCTATGGCTGCTGCGGGGACGGTTGGTATTGATGCTGTTGCTGTGGGATAAGAATAGAAATGCAGTTTGTCGCGTAGTTGAATCGCGAACGAGATAGGGTTTTTCTTAAAATCTATTTTATATTACAGAGTTGTTATAAATAGATATTGATGCAAAAAGATATGTTTCTGTGATTATATTTGTCTTGTGGATGTGATGGTTTGTTAGACTGAATTATTGGTTGCTTGATTGTGTGAGTGGTGTATGGTTGTTGATAAGAAATTGGTTTGAAATGTTATTTACTTAATTATTATGAAAAGTGGATTTTCTTGATTTTGAAATTTATTTGGTAATGTAAATGAGTCGATTTTTTGGAAATAATTTGAGATATGAAAATAAATTGATTCTCGAAGCAGTTTGATTTTTGAGTTAGACTGATTTTATAAATGATTTAATATTTGAGCTAGTTTGATTTTAAAAAGAGTTTTATTATTGGAATTGGTTCGATTTGAAAATAATTTGGTATTGGAAATAGTTGAATTTTGGAAAATGATTGAAATTTGGTAATGGTTGAGAAAAGGTTTGAGAAATGTTTGGATGGGACCCAGAAAGGGTGGCAATGTCCGAGTTTTAGAGGAGATGCTGCCGAAATTTTATAAAATTGGAAGTTTTGTTTAAAGTATTATCTGAAAATATTTGGTTTTAAACATTACATGTTTTAAGATTGATTTATTTATCACAGAAAGAATTGTGTTTTGAATTGGGATTATTGATGAACGGAATAGGAAGAAGGATGATGAGGATTGAATTTGAAATATGATTTTCGAATGAATATGGAAATGAGATATGGATTAACGAATGATGATGATATTGAGAATGACTTAGATGTCGATGAATGTTGAATGAATTATCCATATGGCTTATAAATTTGAATTATCTGAAACACGAGTTCCCTGGGTAAAGTACTGTGGCTTGCCACCATGTGTACCAGGTTGAAACTCGATACTCTATTGATCCTACGACGTAAGGGTGACCGGGCACTTATAAATTCTCGGGAATGGTACCCCATTGAGCGATTTGATATATATATATATATATATATATATATATATATATATATATATATATATATATATATATATATATATATGAGAAAAAACTATGCATAGACTCATGGGGATGCGCGTCAGGGGACAGTCTAAGGTTTTTGGACTTGTCGGGTTGGATGGATAACCGATAGATGAGCTCATTAGCCATAGGACAAGCATGTATTATATGCATTTGTATGCTTTGCTTAGGTTTGAACTTGTTTTGGTTTGCCTAATTGTTAAACTATTCTTAACTGCTACCTGAACTATTTGCTGTAACTGTTACCTAAACCTGTGCTTTCTTTGTCTGTTTTGCTTGTGTTTGTCCTGGTGTGCTACTTTTGAGAATGAGCTTTAGTGCTGAATTAATGATTGTGTTGATTGATTTCGTGGTTGGTCTCTGATTAAGATTTTCTTATAAAAAAGAAAGGTTTTGGATTTCTGAAAGATTGAATGTTGTTCCTTTGAAAAGGTTTGAAATGATTAATTATTGTTTTTTAAAAGATTCATAAGGCAGTGATAATCACTGAGCTTGAAAACAGTTTTCTTATTAAGTATCTTCTTATGACAACTCTGAAACTCTGTGGTGAGACCGTGTGGTTAGGTTCTCACCCCCTACAACTTTACCTTTTCAGGAACCGGATGAAGAAGCATTATGAAGAGTTATACTGCGTTTGGTTTATATGTTGTTGTATTAATTAGATTATTTTCTTCCCTTATCTTTGTTATGACAATTTTGTAAGAGGGATAAGAGTTGTATGTTTTATATGTATATTATATTATAAGATATTATGTAAGAAGTCTTGTATATAAATCTATGCTTGCTTATTTTTTTTCTTAAGATAAAGTATTTATTTCCGGTTTTCAAAGAAATCAGCGATACGGTGTCGAGTCACAGGCTCCTATTTTAATATTAAGTATATAATGTAGTCGTAATACTTCTTGCTATCAGAGTGGTTCAGCCGGAAGCATGACATTCTGGTAGTGAGGGTGTTACAAAGCACACTGATTTCTCAGAACAGTCAAGCAGAACATGGTTCTTAGATAACCAGTCCAACTCCAGAATGAGATCAAGACCAGTCATCGGCAGACAAATCAGATCATGAATGAATTCATGTTGTTGTACTCAAAACGGAACTTGTGGACATCCTAACCTAGTCACCATAGCCTCATGGGTAGCATAATGCACCTTTAAATCATAGCCCAAGACCACTATTTTCAATCCTAGTTCATTAGCCTTCTCAAATGTAATAAATGAATGTGTTGCTCCTAAATCAAATAAGGCATTTAAAACTTTACCAGCCATCTCACAGTTACCTCTAATCAGTGTCTCTGATCCCTCAGTGCCTACTGCAGAAGTAGTATATACTCTCCCTGGCTGCTGCACTCTGCCAGTCTCATACTTCTTTTCTGGACAGCTTCAAGCCAGGTGCCTGAGTTGCCTGCAGAAATAGCACACTCCCATACCCAATCTGCATGGAACTCCTAGATGATGCTTCACGCACTTCTAACAGTTCAAGTCCTGCTGTGGCTATTTCCCAAATCTTCTTTCCTGATTAGTATTGTGAGTCGGCCTCCTGAAGTTGCCTTGCCCCTGGTTGTTTTGAGGGAGAAAGCCTCCATATTTGAAATTCCTGCCCCTCGGTGCAAAGTTTCTCCCCTGATTCCTCTGAAAAGGCATTCTCATGCTTCCTTTCTCTATTGTCGCCTTCCTCACACATTCTTCAGCCACCCTACTCTTGTTTACAAGTTCAGAGAACACCCTGATCTCCATTGGTGCCACGGAGTTCAGAATCTCACTCCGAAGACCTCCCTCATACTTAATGCACTTCCATTCAGCAAAATCCTCTGGAGCGTCTTGACAAATGCGAGAGAACCGGCATAATTCCTCAAACTTATTAGTATACTCGGTAACAGTCATATGCCCTTGCTTCAATTGCATCAATTCAAGTTCCTTGGCGTTTCTAGCTGAACTGGGAAAATACTTCTTGTAGAATTCTGTTCGGAACAATTCTCAAGAAATCATGACACCATCTGGCTGCAGGATTCGTCGTGTTCCTTGCCACCAATACTGGGCCTCGCCTTGTAGCTGATAAGTTCCAAACTCAACCCATTGCTCCTCAGAAACCTGTTGAGCCTGTAGCGCCCGCTCTATCGCTTGGACCCAGTTATCGGCCTCAGTGGGGTTTGAGGTTCCCCGGAAGGTTGGAGGGTGAACCTTCAGGAATGTGGCAAGCGTCATAAGGCCATCTTCATTGTTATTCCCATGGTTCCCATTATTTATCTGGTTTCCCAGAGCTTCGGCTGTCGCCTGCATAGCCGCAACCATATTTCCCAGGGCAGCCATGAAGTCTACAGGATCATTCCCTGTCGGGCCAAGATTAAAATTGCCTATTCTACCTCTACCTTGCCCGGGACCGCGTCCGCGAGTCGACATCTGGTTCCTATACACACCAAACAAGTGATATCAATTTGATCAGTCTCAATGTCGCAAGTCTAGTGCTTCAAGTTCCAAAGGGATGCACATGAACGTTTATGCCAGATATCAGTTAGATATCATAATAGCACATAGACACATACATAGAGAATGCACAGAAGCATAGTCAGTCTGTCCCTCAGGCTCTATAGGAACGAACGGCTCTGATACCATAATGTAACACCGTACCACACAAAGATTTACGCTTAAGCTGTAAAACAGAGGTGGTATGGTATTACGAGTTCTAAAACAAACTATATACATAATAGTATCTGAAAGAGAGTAATATACGAGGAGCCTTAAAAAACGGGTAAAACAAAATCACAAAATAAAAAGGGCAATGCTCAGGAAACAAGATTACTTGCGTGCTAAGAAACCTAGAGATCATAGGTGTAACTAAGTAGAAAGTGGGAATGGAGGGTCAAAAGTACATAATAACAAGCACCTAACTCAGCCTGCGAAGCTAAGGCTGGCTGGAGAATATTTACATATATATACATATCCCGAAAACCTAAAATACATAGCTGAAACCCTAACTCTCCTTAAACCTCTAAGAGGAACAAAATAAACAAGCTGATCGGAGAGAAAGTCAAGTACATATATATAAAGTTGTACATCAAAATAAAACCTAGAGACTACTCCTCTTGACCTGCATTTGAAAACAACAACATAGTATGGGGTGAGAATCGGAAGTTCTCGGCATGGTAAAGGTGCCACGCACATAGTATATAAGGTCCTGTGAATGCCTAAGGCAATCCTAGAACGCGGACACTCAAATTATAAAACTTAATTTATTAAACAGAAACCATAAAAGGGGTAGGTGTCTAGGGAATTCTAAACTTAAGTTAAATTTAACCTTAACACTAAACCTGTACACCTTTTCTCCGTTCTTCCATCTTCAATAATATTTCATAGACAGTCAAGCAGATAAAAGCAAACACAAGTAGAGTACAAGTTCTGCAGTTAAAAATTATACATTTAGCATAGCAAGTATATTTAGGCACACCCAGATAATGCACAAACAAGTAATTCAAACAATATGCATATGATGCATGCCTTCCCTATGGCTGATGTGGCTCATCTGTCGATTATCAAGCCAACCCGACAAGTCCGGTTTGCTAAACCATGGACTATCCCCCGACGCGCATCCCCAAGAGTCTATGCATAGTCTTTTCTCAAATATATATAAAATTACTCAATGGGGGTCAACCTTTCCGGGAATTTAGAGTGTCCGGTCACATCTTACGTCGTAGGGTCAACAGAGTATTGAGTGTAGACCTGAAACACGTGGTGGTAGGCCACGGTATTTTACCCAGGAAAACTCGTATCTCAGATCAATTGAGTATATAATGCCAAAATAATATTCATAATCATTGTGATCTTTGCAAAATCATATCATACGTGCCATAATATCATATATACTCCAATTATACTCATTTCCATATTTACTTCACCGCTTTTCCTACTTTACTTCACCCCCAGTTATCTCAATTTTCTATCTCCATCTTATTACTAGAGCTCATACTATGATTTGAGACTAAAAAGATGAAAATAGAGGTTTAGAAGTTTAAAATTTAACTTAAAGAACACAAAATTTATTTTTGCTGGAACAGGGGCCACGCGTACGCGTAGATCCCAGCCCAAAAGGGTTGGTCGCGTCCCGGGCTGCTGGACGCGTATGCATCGGCAAGAAAAAGTCCATACTCGAGTGCGCAAAAGGGTTGGTCGTGTACGCAAATGCCAGGTCATGCGTACGCATGGGCCACGCGTACGCGTGAGCGTACATTTTTCCAAAAATTTGCATAAGTCTGAAAAGCTGCAAAATTTCACCCTTTTTAATCCCAACTTCTGACGCACATAACTTTTCTATTTTCAATCATTTTTCCTCCATTCTTTGAACGGCGTAAACTTTATGGACCCAATTTTCATACAAAATAAGTTTGAAATCATTTGGAGATCCGGAAGCCAAGTTATGGGTCGTTGAAGTTCGGCCAAAAACCAAATTTCACAAAAACTCAAAACCTCCATTTGCTTTTTAAAACTTATTCCAACCCAACTCATCATACCTATAATCATCAATATAACACACCTTTAACAATATCACAACAATCTTTAAAACCTTACCATTTCTCAACTCAACAACATCTCACTTCACCCTTTCAATACATCAATAGAATATCATTTCACTTATTCAACATACATATACATACACATATCATCATCAATTCATCATTCTTAGTTCATTCAACAAGCACCCCAATTCATGTCACAATTCTTACCAAAATCACTAAGCATCAAGTACATTCATACGTTCCAACCTAACCTGTGGTCATCTAACCTAAGTTTTCACATGACATTATATATTAAATATGAAAAACATAAACCATACCTTGGCCGATTTCTACGTTTGGTCCAAGGCAACCACTTAAGCCCCACACACACAGCCCCACAAGTTCCAAAATCACCAAAACTTTAGCATCAATCCTCCACCAAGCCTCCAAATGTCCACAATTTAATTCCAATACATGTATATATATACCTAGTTCACACATATCATACATATATATTTCAAAATTCAGAATTTACATACTCAAAACCAATAATTTACTAGGGCTAGAGACCTCACCTTATCCACGGACCAAGAGAGCCAAATCCAACAAGCTCCACAAGCAAATTTGAGCCTAGAAAACCAAAATAAACAAATTTTCAACTTGGATTCTCTTTAATTTTGAAAATTGAGGAATAGAGAGATTGGGGTGATAGAGTGACTTACCTATAAAATTGTTCCAATAGAATCATAGAGCTCAACGCGGTGAATGGGTAGCCACAAACGGTGCGACGATCGGAACTCGGATGGAGAAGTTATGGTGGATAGAAATTGGAACAAGGGTTTGGAACCCTTTTCTTCCCCTCCTTGTGTTTCAGCGTGCTTCTTGCTGAATTGGGGAGGAAGATGAGCTTTAGCTCATTTAAGTGATGGGTCCGGTTGGGTCTACGGGTCTGGTTTGGACTCGGTTCGATCTGTTCTGTCCAATTTTAGGTCAAATTCTTCGAAATTAGTGTCAAAATTCTCGTTTTAAAGAACTTTATCCTATTTTAATATAATATTCACATTTTAATTTACTTGATTAAAATTTAATTTATTGACTAATTATTTATTAATTTAGCAGAATTTACACGTATCTTATTAAAAATTAAAATTTATGTATTTATGTGTCTCATATCGTATCATATCCCGTATACATGTCAATGATTCAGTGTTTATTGCACTTGAAATTATGACATACGATTTTCAGGATTTTTTGAGAAAAAAATAGTTTAATATTTTAAAATTAGCTAAAATAATTAATAATTTGAATTAGCTTAAACAAAGAGAGATAAAAATGAAATAATAAGAATATAAAAAAGTTTAGGAGATCAACTACATAACAAGTTAATTAAATTAATTTTTTTATTTTTTATTTTAAATTTTGAGAAATTAAAGTAGTGGAGGGTTGTTTTTTTTTTTATATATAATAAACCTGTTTTTTAATTAATTGGTTAAAGTTGACTTTACTCTTAATTAATTCGGTAGCAAAACCGTAAGAATATATGTCAGTGAAGAGGTTGCATTTAATGTAATAATTTGACTTGAAAATTTAATGAAATAACCCTAAAATTTATTATTCAAATTAATTTGTTTACAATATATTTATAAGAGTCGTTGCCTAATTTAAGAAAAAATCTCGTTTGAATGCTTTTTGACTTGGAAATTTATTCTAAATATCCGTTAATTGTCCTTCCATATTTGGCATGATTATGTGAATTTGTTTTCTGAATGAAAAACCGGAATATGAGACACGTATATATACCATGAGAAATCTTTCCCTAAACGATGGAAAATTCACGTTTCCATTCGTGAGCCATATGCTCATCATCACTCATCAACTAATCAAAGATGCTTTCTAACAGCAATAGTGCAATGTCCCTTTATTTGTATGTCTCCTTATATTAATTTAAATTTTTTTAAAAATTAGTTTATAATATAATATGAAAATTTTTATGATTTAAAAATTTAAAATTTCATCTTTAATAATTAAAAAAAAATTAACATAAAATAAATAAAAAAACTCAAATTCAAAAGAATTCTCTTATATAAAGAGGTATATAATCATTCATTTATTTTTTTATTAACTTAAATTTTTTTTTAAAAAAAAAATTATGTTTCATCCAGGCAGTTCTTTTCTAAAGCCGTCTCCTACAAGAAAGAAGGCAATAACAAAATTGAAAGAGTTTTTTTCAAAAAAAAAAATAATAATAATAATTGGACTATGATATGTCAAATAAAAAGGGCCATACCCAACTCCGCATATGTTACATTACTAACATTATTATAAACAAAGTTTACTAGGATGAGATCCTCTCGTAAAAGTCTTACTTAATCCAAATATGATAATATTTCCACCGTTGATAAAAATTTAGTTTACAAAAAAAAAAAAAAAAAAGCCATAATGCTTTTGAAACTGATGATGATAAGATTCAAACAGGTGGAAAATTATGTACAAGTGAATTATGTTGAGAAGGTTTAGATTTCAATACTTTTATTAAAGGTGGGTGGAAACTTAGATGCATTCCACTTTATGTAAAGTTGATAATCGAGAGCTGTTAGATGATTTGAATGATTTGACTAAATTTTCATCTAACAACTCTCAACTATTAATTTCACATAAAGTCGATTGTACCTGATTTTCACCGGTATTAAAATTTTAGATACAAGTGGATTTCGTTTTCTATTTAAACCAATGACCGGAAAATGCTAAATAGCTAACAGCAGTCCGGGCAGCGAGCGGCGATAGAGATCGCGAGGCTGGCTCTGCCACAGAGTGTTGCTGTCGTGCCTCTCATCTTCCCATGCCGGTGGCCGGAGATCCCTTACCACAAGCCATGTATTAAAGTACTCTCTGAACTGAGTTATGAGGCCATTCTTGAGCTTCCAAACGTGCACCCAATAGGCCTTTCCTTCCCACCCTTCGGCGATGACACAGTCTCCAATGGCAGTGACGCTTCTCGGCTCGAACCGGAACCCATTGTTGTGAGGCTTCTCCCCTGTTAGGAGCCTCATCATGTGTTGGCAATGTGGTGGACCATGGAACCACCATTCAAGATCACTTGCCACCAATTTGGATACCATGTCCATTTTCTTTACTTCTCCCAATAGTGCCTTGTATAGCAATTCAACTATTGCTTTGTTGTGAATTTGAAATGCCATGGTGTTTTGGAAAATTCGATCACTCCCTGTGTTTTGGAGGGATTGATGTTGCCACATTTTTATAGGCCTAGCAGTTAGGGATATATGTGTCCTAAGTTTGGTTCTTTCCAATGATTGATTCTAAGAAGAAAAGAAAAAACAAAAATGAAAAAACATAGATGGTTGAGATTTATTGATTTATGTGGTGGGGGTATTATTGAAGGGTTTTGGATCAGCTCCTAGAAAGTAGTGTGATTAATGCTGCATCTTTGAAATGACAAAATATGTCACACTCAAATATACAAATTAAACAATAATAATAAATGAAAATTATTTGCGTGATTCTGATAAAAATCTTAAACCGATTCGATTTAAGGTTCAATTTAAGATAAAAATCATTTGACAACGAGATAGACAAAAATAAAAAAAAATCAGTCAAAAAATAAGTATAATTTTTTTATAATTAATTAATTTAAAATAATAAATCATAAAAATAAACTTTTTAAAATATATATTTTAAATATAAAATATTTTATTTTATTATATTCGATTTTAACTCTCATTAAACTGAACTTTTTTGAATCACTAAATCTCTAACTCTACCAATTGAATAACCGATTTAATGATAAAACAGGTATATATATATATATATATATATGGTGAATGCTATCCAACTTCCTCTAAAATAACATGTAAATTACCCTTCATTATATGTCACATTGTAATTGGTTCTTATCTTCACCATAGTTGTAGCGCCAATGTCACCATCTACTGTCCTCCCACACAACCTTTTTTTCCAGTATAGCCAGCACCTCTTTTTGTCATGGATCACTTCTTACCCACATAATTAATGGTTAATTTGGTTATTAAATTTTTTTATTAAAAAAACATATCTTTATTTAATTACGTAATGGAACATATATTTATATGTAAAATATAATTAAATAATAAAGTACGAATAAATTAAAAATTAAAAAAATAAAAATACTATAAAAAATACTTGTAAAAAAGTTAGATTTTATTATTTTAAACTTGTGTTATTAATTTTAACAATTTATTTTTTTAAAAATAATTTATGTACGATAAAAAATATATATTTTTTATTTTAATTATACTTTTAAGTACTCTAAATAGAGTTATTATATTATATTTTACATATGAATATATGTTCTATCGTGTAATTAAATAAAGATTTGTTTTAATAAAAAAATTTAATAACCAAACTAAACATTACTTAGGTATGTATTTCATATTTATCTCTTAAATATTTATACAATTTATTTTTTAAACTGTTATATTAGTTTCTTCTCTAATATAATACAAAAAATAAATTTTCATAAAAATAATTTGTTTAATTATTAATTAAATAATAAAGTACTAATAAATTAAAAATTAAAAAAATAAAAATACTATAAAAAATACAGTAAAAAAATTGAATTTTATCATTTTAAATTTTTGTTATTAATTTTAATAATATATTTATTTTTTAAATAATATATGTATGATAAAAAATATGTTTATTTGTTTGGAGTACAAATTTTATTATTATATTTGTATGTTCATGATTTTAATTATACTTTTAAATAGATTTATTTTATTATATTATATTTTACATATAAATATATGTTCCATCACGTAATTAAAGATATGTTTTTTTAATAAAAAAATTTAATAACCAAATTAACTATTAATTATGTGGGTAAGAAGTTATGGCAAAAAGAGGCGCTGGCTATACTGGGAAGAGAGGTTGTGTGGGAGGGCTGTAGATGGCGATAACCTTGGCGTCCCAACTATGGTTAAGATAAGGACCAATTACAATGTGACACATAATGAAAGGTAACTTACATGTTATTTTAGAGGGGGTTGAGTAGCATTCACCCATATATATATATATATATATATATATATATATATATATATATATATATATATTCCTCAAGTAATAAAAATTTTAACTTCAAGTCATTATAATGAAAAAACATAACATAATTTTTATTATTATGATGGAAAAACTTCTATTCTTTTATGAAATATTCATAGTCTTAGTTGAATTTTTAATAATAAGGCATAAACTTTGATAATTACATCACAAATGAAATAATATCTAAAAAAAAAGTGATAATTTCACATGATAAGCAAGAAAAACTTGTCATAATCATAAGGTATTTTTAGTTCTAATAATTATAACTTATAAGTGGAGGTAACGATGTGAAGTAGATGTAATAGTGATACAGCCAAATCCAAATTTTGGGTTTGCTGCTCTAAAATGATCAAATAAGTAAGATGCTTAGCATGACCTTCGAATAGGCCTATATATTCCATCATTTTCTGAGGATATATGTTCGGTATATTCTTAAAGGGTTGTGATATTTACATTGATATTTTTGGAATGTAGGATGCAAAACCTTTCCCTTCTCTTGTTACACCTTAGGCCTTTGGACAACTTGCACCTATTTAGAATCGGATACCTGAGTTAGTGACAAATGAACAAAATCAGGAACCGCAAATATTCATCAATGGAGAATTTGATTAAATGTTATAGTAGGTAACACCTATTTTTAACCAACTTAGATTCGTCGAGTGGTCAGCTCATTCTGACAGACCTTTAAATGAAGTTCGATTCGCAGATCAGACAACCAAAAAGGTAACATTTATTTTTGGCCAAGAACTAATCTGTCGCGGATCCGAACTTCATTTGAGGGTCTGTCGCTAGTCAATGGGTTATTTACATGCAAGTAGGATTCGAACGTTCAACACTTGCTTAAGTAGATGAATGAGCTGACCACTCAACTAACCCTTCTTAGCTTCTTGTGTAATTTAATTTGTATCCTCAAACTTGTGTGTATAAAAATTCACATGTATCTGCAACTTAATTAATGAGTTTGTGCTTATTAAATATGTAAATTTAATTTATACATTGGATTAATTATGAAATGAAATCAATTAGATTGCGTTTGTTTATAGAAATAAGATGCTGAGATAGGAACACAGAAATACAAAATCGTGTTTGACAGATGAGATATAAATATAGACATTGTGTCTAGAGACATTAAAGTAGTATATTTTGTATCCACTCTAATAAAAAAGACACAAAAATACTAACAAGAGACACGATTTATTTTTTTATTTTTGTTAATTTTTCATAATTATATTTTTTATTATTATATCTTTTTTAAATTTTTTAAATAAAAAAATAAAAATAAATTAATTTTTTATAATTTATTTTAATTTATCACCAAATAAAATATAAAAATATAAAATTTTATATCTTTAAATTTTGTCTTATTTTCAGTATTTTATCTTATTTTATTCACAAAAAACAAACGCAGCGTTAGTGATTAACACTTTATCTTGAAAGAAAAATCACTTTGATTGTATCTGAAACATTTTCTTTGAATTTAGATGCCAATTTTTCCTCCGCCGGCTTCTCGAATTGTCATCATATGCTAAATTAACTGATTTAACCAATTAAATATAACATTAATCCTTTTCTAAAAATACCTTAGTTTTATAAATCTTGGTATATTCTTTTACGTTTTTTTTAATCCAAATATATATCTTATATGTTATTTTATTTCAAAAGTATAATTTTATTAAAAGAATTTGCTGAAATATATGAAGAAATATATAGTACAAAAAAAAATTGATATAAAATTTAAAATGTTTCCTTTTGAATATACATTAATTAAAATTTATCTTATTTAATATTTATTAATTAATTATAATAATTAATAAATATTAAATAAAACAAATTCTAACTATTTTTTTTTCTCACTATTACCAATTAACTTTATCCTCTCTATATGTACATTGATGTCTCCATCATGGTGATTCTCTTTTCATAGCACACTACCATTGGCAAAATGAACCCCATTTGCATTTATTTCAACTCCTAATTTTATGATATATAGAAGTGGTACCACACACTTATCAAGATCATCATGGCCACAAATACGAACCTTATTGCTTTAATTTCCATACATTTAATTTGTTCAATCATAGTTAGTAGGGCCACTTCTAAGGATGGTTCACACATTATTATGGGCACATATAGAATTGAAAATACAAAAGTGGCATCGCCATTGCATTGAAATAATCACACCTATTATATATTATTAATTTTATAGTCTAATTTTATAATTAAAATATACTATATATTACTCTCATATAATTAAAATTAATGTTTTTCTTTAAATTAAAGAGTTCTTCTAACTTTTTTTATTTCTCTCATTTTTCACTTAATATATCTCTCTTATATGTATATATATGATTATTAATAATTAATTATGAATTTAATAAACAAAATATATAAAATGATATTCTTTAATTACATTTAAATTAAATTAAAATATTAAAATTAAAATATAACTATATATTATATATTATACATTATTAACTAATTTAATAATAAAAAATATTACATGATATTCTCTTATTAAAATTAATTAAGAAAAAATATTTTTTTTAAATTAATAAACTCTTTTTCTACTATTTCTTATCTACTTCTCTCCTTTTTTTTTTATTTCTTTCTATCATTTTTACTCTATATATAATTTATAATTTATATTTTATATTAGTAATTTGACAAATCAAAATTTATCACAAGATATTTTTTTAGAATTTTTTTCAGAAAAAAAATAAAAAAAAAATCATATTTCCCTAAACACCATTTTTAAACTTTAATTTCCCAAATACGATTTTTAAAGTTCAAAAATGATATTTAAAAAATATGAATTTTTTATTTTATTTCTGAAAAAAATTTCTATTTTTTCATTACAATTAAAATAAACTTTTTTTTTAAATTAACAAATTCTTTCTTATTTTTATTCTTTATCTTTTTCTCTCTTTTTTTCATTCTCTATTTTTTTTCTACTTCTATATTCTACAAAAAATTTAACATAATAATAATAATAATAATATATTATTATTATTATTATTATTATTATTATTATTATTATTATTATTATTATTATGAACAGCTCGAGGTCATTGATAAATATATTTAGCATTTTTACAACGTTTGTAAAATTGATTACTGATGGTTTAACCGTCAAACCGTCAATAAAACTATTGGTAAAAGTAATCACTCTTGTAGTAAAAGAGTACTGGACTAGCTATAGATGGCTGCTATATTTCCTCATATGATGTAACTTGTTGTAGAAGAGTAAAAGAAAAAATCGAGAGCAATATTTCAAGACCAACATGATATTTAAAAATTAAAGAATAAAAAAACAAAAGTAGCCTATATTTAAAAGAAATTAAAAATAAATTTAAAAGGTTGACAATAAAAAATTAACAAATAAAAACACACAAATGTCTAACAAAATAGTTCCATTTCAATATCAAACAAGTTTTTTTCTCTTATTTTTACAAATAGAAGGCAAATAACATTACCCTTGTCATTGATGATTCCACCAAAGTTTCACATAGAAAAAGAACAAAAAACAGAGTTCCTCTCTATTCCCATTTGTATGGCAATGACGAAAGCATAGAGTCAGAGAATAATCAACATCGTCAAGACATCGTGCCGTTAAATGATTCTATCTAAGAGATGCAGAGTTATTTACGATTTTTTTTTTTTTTTCTGGTTGTTATATATGTTCCTGTGTCCTGTACGGGATAATACATAAAATTATATAAAAAAAAATTTATTAAAATTTAAATGTAAAATATCTATAGTAATTATTATTATTATAAATATTTTATAACTTAAAAATATTAAAAATAATTAATATTTATTTTAATCAATTTGGATTGGATGAATGGTAATCTCATTTGTCCGTTTAAGCAAGTATTTAGAGTTCGAATCTTGCCTTGTGTGTATAACAATCCATTAGTTAACGACAGACTCTTAATAAATAGAGTATCAATATGTGGTGGTCATCGATTTGCCGAGTTAGAAAATCCATTGAAAAAAATTGTATTTGTCTTTAAAATAGATTAATTTTCCATTAATAGCAATACTTATGAACTTTTGTTTTGTTGAAATTTACTTGGGACAATTTTATTTGATGGTATCATATTCATTCTTGAAGTCAAAATAATATGATCAGCACTGTTACTTGTTAAAACTTCACATTTTATGAAATGATTTCTAAATTTTCAAATTCATAAACTTATGTCATTACAAAAGTTATTAGATCGATCAATTAATATTTCTTGATAACATAGTGTACCAAAACACCACCGTTGAGTATTAGTTAGTATGAAGAGAAACCAATAACAACTTTTGTTATTCAATATATAATTTATTCTATTGAAAAATAAATTAATATTTTCTAAACTTATAAATACATTTTTTTCTGATTTCTTACACTATTTTATTTGACAATATTTACCATTAAAAAATAGCAAATGACCAACTATTTTACAATATATATAATGTACAAAGTAATTTCTTATCTTGAAATTAATTCTGGTTAGTGAGATAAAATTTAAAATATTTTTTTATTTTCTTACTCAAATTTAAATTTATATTTAGAATTGATTAACAACTCATTTTTTCTTAATTTCAATAAAAAAATAAATTGGTTCGATATAAAATATTGAGCATTTAATAATTTCAATCATTTAAATTTTAATTACCAAAAATTCAATTAAAAATTAATTATAAACTTAATAATTGATAATATATATATTATATTATATTAGTACGTAAATAATAATATCCAATGTATTAATTATTTATTTTTTTGATAGAGTTAATGTATAATCTATTGAGGATTGATTTATTATCCAAATTTTTTTTTATAAATTTTGTAATATATAAAAATAGTGATCTTATTTTTTATTATTATTTAAAAAAATTTTCATAATTTTTTATTATGTAATTAACTTCATTCATAACTTTTATTATTGTTTTTATACTAAAAAAAATATCAATTTATATTATTTACATATTTTTTCACTACTAATAAATAAATAAGTATTTGCACTATTATACTTATTGTCTTAGATAATGACTTAAATTACTTATTTTTTATGTTAAATAATATTTTATATGGTAAATTTATTAAATATTAAGATGAAAAAATTGTTCAATAAATTATATAAATAGTCATTACAGAAAAAGAAAAAAATTATGTATCATATATAATAATCCTTGATATATATAGTATCATGTATATATTAAGATTATCTATTTTAATTATGTGAGTAATTATTTTTATTTTCACTTTTTTATTACATTAGAAAATAATATTTAAAACTAAAAAAGAGATAATTAATTTTTTTTAATTTGAATTAAAAATATCTTATAAATATATCCAACTTATATATATACTAAGTGTTATAATATTAAATAGTATAGTATTTGCTATAACAATGACTTAAAATATTAATCCAAGATATATTTGGGTTTAGTAAGACCTCAATGCAAGCAAGATCAACTAAAATCTATTGTTAGGGTCCCAAATCCGACTTAAGTTTATTACCTTAAATGCCCAACGCAGATGAAATCCTCGCGTCCCCTCTTATATCGGCTCAGATTAGATCCCGTTGCTAGTTAGATATGGTAATGAGTACTCAGTGGAGCGTGAGAAGCCCCCTTCCCATCCCTCACTCCTATTTAAAAAAAAATGTCCCGTTCCTTCTCTATCATTGCAAGTTCCTATTTAATTATCCCTTAGGGAACGCAGATCTCCTCGGGTATCTACGAATATTCTTTGAAAACTTTTGAAAAAAATTAACACAAAAAGATATAATATAATAATCATAAAATAATCGATTCAATATAATTCAACACAATTTATAACATATTCATTATGAAAAATAACATTTCAAAAGGAGAAAACATAAAAACATATTCCAACATGATAACATAACATAATTTTTTAGGACGATACTGAGCGACATAGCGACGGACTTGAGAGGTAGAGAAAGTGAGTTAGAGAGAGAGAGAAGATCAAGGCTGAGAACGAATATGGAAGAAAAAGGAAGAATTTGAATTGAAGGCAAAAATTAGGGTTACTAAATTCAAGAAATGGATTTATGTATATAAATTAGGAATTAATGATTTTATATTTGCGTATATTTAATAGGTTCTATGGGCAGGTACTTATCCCCATATCTCTATTAGGGTGACAAACAGAAAAGTCCATCCTGTCTTGCTAAAAGTCCGCCATCTGGTGGGTTGCCCTGCCCTATTTCGCCTAGTAAGGCGGTCCTCAATTTCTCTCCCGTCCCGCCTAATGGTACGCGTCGGGTTGGCGGGTTCTCCTTTTTTTATAAACTATTAAATATTAAACAATATATATAATTTCACAACAATTTCAATAAATTTATAATTTCTAAAAATATAAAAAAATGATAATTTTTAAATTCACACACATTAAAGTCTTTATAATTATAAATATGTAATAAACATAATTATAAACCAAATTTATTGAAACAAAATAATAAAACCAACATTGTCCAAAGCAAAATAAATATTGTCCAAAATATATAATTAAACATCTTCAAGTTTATAATCAATCAAACATAAAATATAATTCAAAATATAAGTTAGAACATCTTCAATTATCATCTTCATTCTCTTGTAGATCAATAACATCATAAAAATTTGTAAAAAAATGGTCCTGGCAAAATAAAAGTTTGGCCCAGCGGAGAAGCCTGTCCCGCCCTGCCAAAACCCACCAAATCCTATGGATTAGGCGGTGCGGGGTAGGCAGGCTTTTTAAGTTTGACAGCCTTAAATTTCTAGCCCAACCCACCTTTTGGGAGGTTATGCGGGCCAATCCGATAGGTTTCGGCCCATTTACCACCCTTAGTCTCCATCTATTTTCGCGTAGCAGGTCGTGAGGATTTCACGAGTCCCCATCTAGTCCTAAAACGCGAGTAATCCCTACAAATACCCGTTTCGGCTGTTTTTATGATCATTCCTATTGCAAGCATTCATTGGTTCATGACGTGGAGCTATTTTAGCCACTCAATAAATTTTCAGATAATCAAAGTTAAGATTATATCATTTTTATAAAGTCACATATATCCTTGTTATAACAATATTAATAGAAGATAAATGGATAAACACTAAACTATTGTTTGGATATAAGATGGAAAATAAGAGGAAAGACAATAGAAAGAAAATGGAAAGAAAAGTATATTTTTGTATGTGTTGTTTAGATGAAGAAAAAATGAATGGAAAGAAAATAGAGAAAAAAATTTCTTTTGCTTGAATGGAAAGAAAAGTAAGAAGAGAAAAAATTATAATAGAGTAAAATTATATTAATATTTTTATATATTATATATAAATTATAATTCAAATGGTAACTTTATATTTTTACCCATGTTTGCACGTCTGCATTAGTTTTCTTCGCAACTTTGAAGAGAAAAAATTTACATGAGCTTTACATACACTTTTATGTTTTCCATTCAATTTCTTTGTTGATTCAAACAATGAAAAATTGATTTTTTTTTTTGTCCATTTTCTTCTCCAGCAGTTATTTCCTTACAAATTCTTCTAATCCAAACAATGCATAAATAAGTCACATTTTTCATATATATAACAATAACTAATATCACATTTAGGTTAATTTACGTTGATAAACCAAAGCCACTCCAAAAGTATTTGAATCTCCCAAACTCAAAAACATTACCTGATTGTCTCCATTTACATTTCTATATAAATCGAATTTAATGAATTCGAATTAGGGTAATAAGTAGTAAATCGAATCTATAGGATTCGACTTACTTGACATTGTGATTCGAAAGTAAATTAAATTCAAAGAATTCAAATTATGTCATCTCCTACTAAATCGAATATATAAATTTCGATTTATATGGTCCATGCTAACTCGAAGTAATAAGGTTCAATTTATACTCACTTAATAGCAATCCAGCTCATTGTAAATCGAATCTCCTTCATTCAATTTAGTAGTGATATGACTGTTACAATCTGAAGATATAACTCGGCACTGTATGTTACTACGAAAACACATCATTCGAACTCCATAAATTTGATTTACATAGATATGTAAATTGAGACATGCACGCAGCCTTTTTTATTTTGGGGGATATACGTAAAATTAGTTTATAAATAGTTTATAAAAGTGATTTACCCCACATATTATAACTTGTGAAATCATAATATTTTGAGAAGTGATGTATAGACAACTTAAATGTTGATAAGTCTGAAAAATTATAGAAAAAAGAATAAAAATATCAAAAAATTACATGTTGATCCATAAGATTTTTTTTTTAAAAAAATTTGTCCATAGTCTATGATTAATAACTTTAAAATTATATATGTTATTTATTTTATATATTTTTTATTTAATAGAGATATATAATTTTGTTATCGGCGATGTTAGTGGTTATAAAGAGATTTTTACCTTTAAATAAATTATAGAGAAATTAAAAACAAAATTGGTTACTATTTTTCTGACAATTTATTTATTTATTAGTTTAAATTAAAATTAAATTATATATTTAATTTATATTTATTTGTTTATCCTAATGATTGTATATAATAGATAATATATTTAAGCATGTTTTGAAAGAAACTATTGAATTTTATATAATTTAAAGTTAATTATGAAATTAAAACTAAGATGAAGTGAAATGCAATAAACATATGAGGAGTGAAAGTAAAATAAATAATTAAAAAAAATAAAATAATTAAAAAAATAAAAAAAAAAAATAATGCATATAGTTGATAAAAATATATTGTAAAAAAAATTAGTATAATCAATGAATATATGAAAGACAAAAATTAAGATATATTTTTGTTAAAAAAATTCAAGAAAAATATTGTGAAGAAAGAACCTATTAATTAATCAAGTTGTATGAAAATATTATAAAAAATTTAAAATATTAGTAAATAAAATAGTAACTCCTTTAAGAACTATTAATCAAAATACATAAAAGTACATTCTGATTCATAGATATAGAAAATAATAAGAGAATGATTTAAATTAAATTTATTTATTTTATTTATTATTTATTATTTATTAAATAATTTAATATTTATTTAATTTTGGTCAAATCAGATAATATAATTGATTAATTATAATTAATGTTATTCACCCTAATGGTATAATTAAAACATATTGAAACTCTAAAGGTAAAATTACAATTAAATATTGTAACACCCTAACCTTTAGCACGTCATGATCGTACCAAAAGTAAGGAGTTACTAACCTGTTTTCCTTATTTACTATTTAATATTGAGCCTTTAGGTCGATATCGCGTTTCAGTTTATAAGAAAATACCAGAAAATTATTTGTAGTAATTAAAATCACACAATTATTATTAATAATAAATGCTATACAAATGAATTTAATATAAAACTCAAATACAATACCTATCCCTCTGGATAAAATAAAACTTAAAGCAACAAGGGCGAGGAAACTCTATAAAAATAACAGGAATCACAAGTAAAACTACTAGTCGTCTGCATCTTCTAACTGAATCTTCGAACCTGTGTCACTGAAAGGGTGGAAGATTTTGGGGTGAGAACAAACCACACGTTCTCAGTAGGGAATGGGAATGCCGTAAAAGTAATGAATTTAATGCAAATAATTAACTTACTTAGTAAAACTATTTTGTTAACCCTTTGGAAATACTTTTATTTCTACTTTAGATAAATAATTACTTTTCTTTAAATTTCTAAACTCAAAACAAAACTTAAATATAAAACTAGTCACATTTTCTATCTCTCAGCCACATAGTTAATCCTCAGTCAAAAGTCAACTCGTAATCACTTTAATACACTCACAAACAAATAGTGCAAGCAAGAGATTCAATTCAATGTACAAGCAAGTCACAACAAGACAAACAATACAATCACAAAGTAATAAAACAGGCAAGCGTAATCAAATGCAAATGCGCAATCAATATGATGCATGTCTATCCCTAACGCAGGCCATGAGCTCATGTGTCGGTTGCCTACCCGCTCCTGACATTACCCGGGCACAAGTCCCAGATATGGTTTTCCAGATGCATCAGTGTGCTTATAAGTCGTACGGCCAGGCCGCATCAGTGTGACTTTCCAAATCAATAAGCGTACATCTGGAAAACAGTTCTCAGTGTGTGGGCGTCCCCACTTTACATTTGGCACTAAGGCCCAAACAATGTCACATCTGTTCTCCTGTGGCAGACACTTCATTAATTAATATATTCTTTAAATCCTTGTTCTCTGCTCTCCTGTGACAGAGATTCCTTTTCTTAATAAACCGAGCTCAAATCTTTACTTAAAACAAAATCTCTCCTTAAAAGATTGGGTTTAAAACATTATATCTTTCTTAATAAATCAAACTTTAAAATAGAATAAATCTTTTCTTAACTAAATATATTTTAAATAATTTAATTTTCCAAAACCAAATCTTTTAAAATAACTTTTCAAATAAAACCTCAGATTTTATAAAATTTCGGCGGCATTTTCTCTAAAATTCGGTCTAAACCACCCTTACGGGTTTCCTATTCCTCAACAATTCACCAGCCTTTTTCTCAACAATTCTCAAATCAGTGAAATTCTTAATAATCAGAAAACAGTCACATTCACAGCAATAATCCATACTCAATAACATTACTATTATTAATATATATATATATAGATATATTCGCAATTATTCAATTAATTTTGTAGGCATTCTAAATTAAAAACGTTTATCTTTAAAAATAAATCCCCTACCTTCATACGAAATTAAAATCAACGAAAACTTTGGAGAAACTTTTTGATCGAGCTGCTGAAGAGAAAAGCATCAGAAATCATATGTGCCTTCTAGAACTCCAGTTGGCCGAACTTAAGGGAAAGAGGAGCTACGTCACCGTCAACCTCCATCGAACAAAAGTGACGCCAATGTGTAGAGGAGGAAGATAAAAACACTTTTACCGGATTAGATTTTTGATTGGAATTACAGATCGCAAGAAATTGAACTCGAAAGATCAAAGGGAGTCATGGTTTCTCCCTCACCCACGGTCTCTCTCTCGGCCTTTCTTTCTTTTCTTGCTTCGGTTAGAATGAAATGAAATTAACTAAAGGGAAAATGGCAAGGAATATTGGTTTGTGGTGGTAAGTATTAGCAGGTGTCAATGATACATGTATATGTATATATGTCCACAAGACACGTTTTCTTTACTTTCTTTTCTTAAGGCTTCGGCCCTTTCTTTTTTTTTTCTTTTAACATAATAATAATAATAATAATAATAATAATAATAATAATAATAATATAAAAATAATAGTAGTAATAATAATAATAACAATAGTAATATAAATAAAAATCAATGTAAATTTTATCTATCGAAGTAATTTTTAATAAATAATTCAATTTACTAGAATAAATTATAATTAAATTAAACTTCAATAATAATAAAATTCTATTTAATTATTTTTGTTAGAAATAATTTTCTTAAAAACAAAATTCAACAAATATAATAACTCATAAATAGTTAATTATTTAATTTTTGAAAACTTGGGTTTTACAAATATTAAGGATAAAATTAAAATAAAGTTGCATTTGCTAGGTCTTGTAATTTTTTTTAATAAAAATCTCACTTATACATTTTTAAAATGCATCACTTTAATACAATGATATTTTTATTAAAAATAAAAATTATGATAAATATCTCATATATTTGTTAGTAAATTATATATAAAATTTTTTTTGAAGCATATCATTTTTATTATATAAAAATAACTTAAATATCTTTAAATGTGATTATGATAATTTATTAAGTATTATATTTTTATACTAATTTATATTTAATAATTTATCTCTAACTTTTAATTATAATAAAAATGTAAGATATGATGTCAAAAAAAAAATGTTAAAGCGACATAAATTTTTTACTAACAAAAAAAATATATTTTTTTTATTTTTTAGACACGTATCTATTTTTTTAAGTTATACATTTTAATTTATATAAATTAATGACAATTAAATGTACAAAAAAATACTAATTAATAAAGAAATAAAATTTAAGATAAACATGTCCTGAACAAATTGAAATAAAATAAAGACTTTTAATTATGATCACTAATTATAATCACATATATTTACTTCAAGATTTATACTTCGAAAACTCAGTATATTAATATTTTGTATTTTTATATCTCAATTTTAGACTATCACAAACATTAGTTACTCTCCAATAATGACAATACTTTTAAAAAAATATACAATTACCTAAAATATAATATTTGTATAGTAACTAAAATTTAATTGCCAATATAAAAGTAACATATAATATCATTTCGTAATCAAATAAGTGTTTAATCAAATAATTGAATATTTATATAATAATACGATAAAATAAATTAAAGTTTGAGTTTAACAATAGCAAGCACTCAAGTTTAAATTTTTATAAATTAATTTATTTTTGATAAAGTGAATTGCGCAATAAAAAATTCATAAAAAAATTCATATGTTAAAGTAGAAAATAATTTATTTATAAATACAAAATTAAAAAAATTATTCTTAAAAGTTGAATATGCAGGTAAAAAGATAAATTATAATTTGTAAAAATGATCTCTAAAATTTATTACAATAAATAATAAAACTGTAAAAATCATGTATCTATATAAATTAAATTATATTAAATTATAAGATATCTAAATATTTAATCCACCTAATTAATTAGTTTATAATTATTTGATTTAATAATTAAAAAAAATTGAATAACCCTTTTTAGAAATATACCAATCTAAATAATAAAGAAATAATCAAATCCAAAAAAGTTATAGAATACCTATCATACACTACGATTGTTAGTATTGAGAAAGTTTTAACCATTTATTCTTTTATTGGCTGTCTTTTTATCTACTATGCACTTTATCTACGAATATGTTAAGAAATAAACTTATGCTTCAACCTTTCAAAATCTCATATATTCTTGCCAAACACAATATTATTAGGGATAAGTATGATTTTGGTCCCCAACGTAGAGGCTGAAAATTTATTTCGTCTCCGGCCTTTTTTTCGCTATAAAATGATCCCCAAGATTTCAATTTGTTTTAAAATCGTCTTTTTTACCAATTTTATTTTTTTATTACCAAATTACCCTTCATTAAAAAATAATAAAATAAAACAAATATAAAATAAATATAAAATAAATAAAAAAAAAGGAAAGAAAGGGATAGACAGAATCGGGGGAGGAAAGAAAGGGGTGTGGGGGCGGGGGGGAGGGGAAGGGAAGAAGGGGGAAGGGAGAAAGCACCACCGCACCGCCACCACACCGCCGTCCTGACGCACCACCGCACCCGTCCTGCCGCACCGCCGATCCCGCCACTGCCTTCTTCTTCTTCTGGGGGCGAGAAGGGGGGAGGGGAAGGGAAGAAGGGGAAAGGGAGAGAGTACTACCGCACCGCCGCCGCACCGCCGCCGCACCGCCGCCGCACCGCCGCCGCACCACCGCACCTGTCCTGCCGCACCGCCGATCCCGCCACTGCCCGCTTCTTCTTCTCCTTCTTCCTCTTCCTCGCCGCCCCGCCGCTCTGTCGCCCTGCACCACCACACCACCACCATTTCTTCTTCTTCTTCTTCTTCTTCTTATTCTTCTTCTTCTTCGCCGTCCCACCGTCCTGCCGCGTTGCACCACTGCACCCCCACCATGTCCTTCTTCTTCTTCTTCTTCTTCTTGATTTTTTTGTGAAAATTTTTGGATTCTTTGGGAAATTTGTTGTAGAATATTATTGTTATTGCTGAAATTTGAATTTGGAATATTATTGTTGCTGAATTTGTTGATTATTGTTTAAAGTTCATGTTGCTTGATTTTTCTGATGATGATGATGACCATGATGATAATGGTGGTGATTTTTTTGGATTTTTTTGTGAAATTTCTGGATTTTTTGAGAAATTTCTGGTTAATTTTGGTTGATTTTGGGAAAAATTCTGATGATGATGATGATGATGATGATGACCATGATGATACTGGTGGTGGTGATGGTGGTTCTGGTTGGGCGTAGGTTCTGTTCTGGTGGTGGTGGTTGATTTTGGGGTGAAAGGAGAAGGGTATTTTCGTTCGAAGGATGATTTTAAAACAAATTGAAACCTTAAGGACCATTTTGGAGCAAAAAAAAGGTCGGGGACGAAAATAAATTTTCAGCCCTCTACATTGGGGACCAAAATCATACTTATCCCATATTATTATGTCTTTTTTTTATAGAAACCATTGAATGGAAGAACCGTTGGTAAAAAGATGAAGTTCTCTTATAATATGTATGACTTTTTATGATAATAAATTAAAAATAAAAAGCATGAAATAATATTGTGTATATTTATTAATTTTAATCTTTTTTAATAATCAGATTTGTCATAACGTAATTGATAAATAATGACAGTTAATATGGATTGGATATGTTTTGGGTATGTTATACATTTTATAATTTTGTACGAAACAATATTAGTTTTAATTTATATATTTATTATTGGATATTAAAAATAAAAAATATTTGTATTGTTAGCATTTTTAAAATTTTCATCAACTCGGACCGTGATTAGACCTAAAAGATCATCTACCTCGTTGGAAATAAATGTAATGCAATCAATTTTCATCTGATAGTGCTATACATTTGCATAATCATAGAAGAATTAACTTTAACGAGATAACAATATAGTATTTAGTTATTACATGAGTATTTTTATATATAGAATTATCAGTCAATTATGTATGACTTCTGATAAAAATAATACAACATAGATATTGTTTGTTAGGTAAAAGATAATATATTGACAAAGAAAAGTAATTACAATGGGTATATATCCTTTTAAAAATATTTTTCTATGTAATACTATAAAAAAAATATCGTGGTCACTCTAAATTATTAGAGGTTCAACTTCCATCGACAGCGGTAGAATGCCTAAATTGAGACATTTTCAGACTATAATATTTATCAAATAAATAATTAATAAAACACTCATCTATACCTTCTCATTTTGAATACATTTATACATAAAAAAAAGTTGGAATAGCAAAAGCAATAAAAATGATGATTTTTATAATTTTGTATGGCTATCTATATATAGAACACCAGAAGATCATGATTATCTAACAAAATTAATTTTATTTATTGCATTCAATTTGAATAATTAAAAAATCATCTTATTTTAGTTTAGTCCTTAATTCACATTATTTAAATTTAGCTCAATAAATATGATTTGATTTGATTTAATTATTAGTGAAAAGTATCTCGAGAACCTATTTTATTCATAGATTTATTATTTTAATAATTAATTAATTAATCTAATCTAATTAATTAATACAAATAATTAGTATAATTAATTTAATTTAATAAATTAAAAAAATATATTAAAAAATACTAATAGAATATTAAAAGAAATAAATTAAAAAATACTACCAAATCAAATTGATATAAATTATAATAAATTATGTGATATTTAAATATCTAATTAAATTAATTAGTTGATATAGCTAATTTATCATAATAAATTGTATTTAATGCGTTAAAAGAAACAAATTGCTAAACACCCTCATAAGCATGTCACGTTAATTCCATCATTAAGTGTAGAAACCTGATTTTTATATAATAGAATAGATAATAAATAGAATATATGAGAATATGATATGTGACATATTTTAATTATGAAATTAGTATTATATAATAGATTTTTTTCTGAATTTTTATTGCTTATTCATTGCTAATTTTTATGTAATTACTTATAAAACTATCAACTACCTAATATTATGATTTAATTAATAAAAATGATGATATTAATATTTTTTCATAAGTCTTGCTATTATTTATAATTAGAAAATAGTCATAAATAAATTTATTTCCTTAATGAATGTTAATTTTGTTGTCAAATTCTATATTACCTTTAAAATTTTAGCGTAATTGAGTCTAATTTCTACATTTTGAAATGAATTTACCTGAAAAAATTAATATGTAAATCACATTATTATTACAAAATTACTTTTTTAATATAATTAGTGGTGCTTATTTGAACCATTAAATTTAGCTTCTAATGATATTAAAATCAACCTATTTTATTATCTTGTGCCTTCAAAGAATTTACACGACTGACATAAAAATATAATAATTGAAAAAAAATTCATTACAATGGGTATATTCATTTTAATAAATATTCTTCTATCTAATACTATAAAAAAAATACATTTGCCACTTTGAATTGCTACAGGTCAACTTCTATCCACAGTAGTATAATGTTTAAATTGAGATATATTCATCAAATAAACAATCAATAAAACACTCATCCGTACTTTCTCATTTTGGATACATTTATATATAAAATAAATTATTACATAAAGAAAAAAGAAGAAGAAGAAAAGAAGAGTTGAAATAGCAAGAGCGATAAAAATTACGATTCTTATAATTTTGTGTGACCATCTATATATAGTAGACCAGACAACTATGATTATCTAACAAAATTAATTTGTATTTATTGCACTGACTTGAATAAGTAAGAAATTATCTCATTTTAATTTAGTCCTTAATTCATATTATTTGAATTTAGCTCAATATATATATGATTTGATTTGATTTGATTTGATTATTAGTTGAAAATATTTCAGTTGTCTATTTTATTTATAAATTTATTATTTTAATGACTAATAAATTAATCAAATTAATTAATTAGTACACACAATAAATTTGGTTTAATAAATTAAAAGAAATAAATTAAAAGATACTAACAGAATATTAAAATAAATAAATTAGAAAATACTACCAAATCAAATTGATATAAATTATCATAAATTATATGATATCTAAATATCTAATTAAATCAATTAGTTGATATAGTTAATTTATCGTAATAACTTATATTTAATGCGTTAAAAGAAATAAATTAAAAAATATTCTTAGAAGCATGCCATGTCAGCTCCATTATTAAGTGTAGAAATCCAATTTTTATATAGATAGAATAGATAAATATTCTATTGTTGTGTTTTTTTTTCCTTATTGGCACTGAGTGCTAAACTTTCTCCTATTTATGTCAAGAGCACAAGCAACTATCGTCCAAAAATATTTTTTTGCCCATATATATTTAAACAGAATTTTACTATAATGCTAAAGAGACAATAATTAAAGTTATCCTATTTGGTTTAAGATTTATAATTTTAATAGTGAATACTAAATAAGATTATTTTATTTAGATTGTTTGAACTAATTATTTTATTATCTCTAAAAAATATTATTAAAATTTTAATAGTGAATTCTATTTAACTTTTTCTATTTTAAAGGATAAGTTACTCTTTGTTACGTGTTATAGTATTATTGGTTGAAATCTTGGTTTTGGATGATTCTTTTAATTAGTTTTAGATGTTTTTTCAAATGATTCTTTTTATTAGTTTTAGATAATTCTTTTTTCTATGTTTTGGATATTTCTTATTTTTTGGAGTTTGGATAATCTTTTAATAGTTATTGATTTTTTTTAGTTTTTAGAGTTTTTTTTAATATTTGAGTATATACCCATTTTGGTCCTCAAAGAATTTCAGACTGGACACTTTAGTTTCCAACTAAAATTAATTACTCGATTGGTCCCTAACAATTAACTCCGTCAGTCACTTAGGTCCTTTACTCCGTTAATTCTAACGGAGGATAAAATAGTCCCTGACAACTCTAACAGGGGACAAAATGGTTCCTGACCTCCTCTGTTCGGAAACAACACTGTTCTCTCCCATTTCCATCATATCTTGCATAACACTAACAGTCTAACACTATAACTTCAAACTACACAATGCACACTATAAATTTAATGTCCACAAGACAAAAAATTCTCAACTTATTCTCAACCAATTCATACTCAGGAAACTAATGCCTATGTCTCTCAACTAGTTGTCGTCTTCGATGGATCCCATGAATCCAGACAGCAAGTCTGATTTGTTAACGTCCTTCAGCTTCTTCTTCGAACCAATGTTCAGTAATCGCTTCAGTTTCCATATGAGCGGCAACGACGACATTGCTCGTTGTAATAGCTTGGATGCGAGGTCGAAGCTGTCTGCCAACTTGGACTCTGGGAAAGAAGGAATGAAGCATTCGGTGTCTATTTCAAATGAGAATTTACATACGATGTTGAAGGAGAATATTCTCATGATGTCCTAATGTCCAACAGTCTATATTGCTTGCTGGAGAGTGGAGAAAGGCGTGCCCTTGGAATAGTTGTGGAACTTGGTCTTGAAGATGTCGTGGATGTTGTCGGGGTTGGAGGTGATGTTATCAAAGACGTGCAAGTGGATGCTTTTGGTGGGTGAAGTGCAGAGGAGGTGGATGTACCAGTCACAAAGATTTAGGAAGTGTGTGGTCCATGACATGTTGAGGTAGGTGCGACACGTGTGACAATTACACCATAGCTTAATCTTGGAGTTAAAGAGGAGGAAGGAAGAGATAGAAAAGAAGACTGTGGAGGTGAAGAAGGAGAGTATGAATGTTAGGATTATGCGAGATATGATAAAAATTGGGAAAGAACAGTGTTGTTTTCGAATAAAGGGATCAGAGATCATTTTGTCCCTTATTAGAGTTGTCAGAGATCATTTTGTCCCATGTTAGAGTTTTCAGGGACTATTTTGTCTTCCGTTAGAGTTGACGAAACCAAGGACCTAAGTGACTGACGGAATTAATTGTTAGGGACTAATCGAGTAATTAATTTTAGTTGGGGACTAAAATGTCTAGTTTGAAATTATTTGAGGATCAAAATAGGTATATACTCTTAATATTTTTATAAGTGTCTCGTTTTGTTAAGTTTTGAAATTGTTAAAATTATCATATATCTCTTTTTTTATTAAATTTTGGATATTTCTTTTTGTTACATTTTGGATGTTTTAGAAATTTTTAAATGATTTTTTATTTTTTAAAATAATTGAATTTTTTTAAATGAATTTTAGAATGTTTATAATGGTTTTAGATGTTTTGTTTTAGATCTTGGATGCGCGTCGCAACGGAGGGATCATAGATGGTCGGTGGAAATGTGGAGAGGGAAATTAGGATTCGTCACGAGAATGTAAAAAAAGGGTTGCTGCGAAAAATGTTGTCCTAGATCAAAAATAACAGTTGTATAACTAACCTTCTAAAAACGTTGTGTTTGGTCGACAAGCGTTGTCTTTGATTAAAAGCATCACTTTTTATATGTTTAGATAACGTTTTTAAAGAGTTATCTCACTCTAAATTTGTTGCAGTGGGCTTGTGTGATAAATGATAAAAGATAAGAAATGATAAGATAAGATAAGATAAATAGATTGAATTTTTTTTTTTTAATATTTAGTGGGCTTTAGAGTGCAATCTAATAAGACGCTGGGTAATGTTGTATACACCCCCAATTAATTACCTAACGAAATTGGTCACAAAATAAAGCAGGAGAACAACGTTTTTTAAACAACATAATCAACGAACATAAATTTTAGGTGTGATTTTTTTTTTTTTTTTGGTGAGAGATTAGAGTGGGGATCCTTTTTAACTAAATGAAATAAATATCACATTTACTTATTGATGCATTTTATAAAGAAAATAAGTAAAGAAACTTTCTTATTTATCCCGTTCGCATCATAAACTAAATAACACCAATTGAATAGGTACAGCTAAAAAATAAAATTAAACGATACAATATAGATCATAATAAATCATTTTTGTCCCAACTGGAGTAAGTTTTATCTATGTCTCTAACGTTTAAATCGTTTTATTTGTATCTTTAACGTTTATAAAAGTGATTCAATGTTATTCTACTATCAATTATACTAATAGATCAGATTATATTTTTCAATTATTCTCACTTGAATGTATTTATTCTCAATTAGGTCTTACTTGAATGGGTTCGATTTTAATATTATACTCAAAATTTGTGTTCAGGTTCAATTATGTCCCTAAAAACGCAAATTATATAAATGTTGCAGGGACTAATTTCAGCTTTTAATAAATTATTATCCGACCAAAATATTTGTATTCTAATTTTAAGAAGAGATTTTTAAAACTCCAATTAAAACTCGAGTCACAATGTGTGATCGCAGTATAATATTGAATCAATTTTACAAACGTTAGAGTTACAAATAGAATTTATTCTAAACGTTGGAGATAAAAAGAATATTTTATTCTGAAAAAATAATTCGTCGTCCTTCCATATGTAAATAAAAACAATTTAAAAATGTATATAAACAAAAATTATATATATAAAAAGTATGGAGGATAATGATTCACGTTATGACGTACCATATTAGCTAGCTTGGGATACATGCAACCCCGCTACAATTAATTATGGGTAGATCGACAATTGGATCCAACCATTCATTGAGACCCTCGTACGTGTACAAAGGATTCCATTTATTTGGACATTCTCATACTCAATAATCAGCATATGTGCTAGCTAGTTAGACAAGTACGTAGTAGACATAGCCCACATACAGTGAAATTCAATATAATTGACAGAACAACGAAACGTTTTTCTAAAAGCTCGTGGATGAGGATTGAGCACCAATTTGAGACTATGTTCTAGTTTCATTTTGGTCACACGTACTAACTAACTACTAAGTCTTCATCATAAGAATAGGGAAAACCAATTATGCTTGAGATGCATATATGCATTAATTTTGCTGATCATGGTGTCTGCGTCTCCTATCTTCACTCCTTGCTAGTTAACTCGATGATCGTGACTATTGCTTAGCTTCGAGAAGGGTCGCTCTCAATCCAGAGTAGCTTGATGCTACTAAAGCATGCGTTAATAATAATGGTAAATTTCACTTTATTTATTTGCGAGATTTTATGGTGCTTATCAAGAAAATGAGAGTTAAACTTTAAAATAGTGTTTGAAATTGGTATCGTACACTAAAATCGTTACTAAGATTTTAATTGCACTACTTACGTCCCTGAGATTAACAAAAGTAAATCATGTTAGTCCCTGATTCATTTTCTATTAACGACGTGATGACATAGCTTGATGATGTGGACTGTTAGTGACACGTGTCACTCCATGGTTTGGTCACGTGTAATGGTATGATGATGTGGTGACCAGTGACATGTGGCATGCTGATGTGGATGGTTGTGCTACGTGTCACAATGCTATTTGGTCACGTATCTGTTTGTGCCACGAGTCGCAACAGTATTCGTTCACGTGTCGTCTATTATATCATCATTGTAGATGCACTAAATTAGTCCCTCACTTTACATTAAGAGACTCGTTTTAGTCCGTAAAATTGAATATCGCGCACCAAACTAGTCTCTTCACTAGTTTTTTCTCCTTTATTCTATAAATTCAAAATTCTCAGTATCTTTGAACGCAGTAATTTCAATTCTATTTTTTTCACATGTTATTCAAATACAAGTGATTTTATAAAATATTTTTTCTCTTGCGGATACCCTTAATCGCCGTCTTGAAATTGACGTGAAGGCATTTCAAGCGCCCTCACTACCATCTCCGACCTCTTTCGTCTAGACTGAAGAGGTCGGAGATAGTAGTGATGGTGCTTGAAGTGTCTTCAGTCTAACCCATTTACACACAATAGAAACGTGTATTCCATAAGAACAAAAAAATATTTATTTTAATTATCAATTTCTTGTTAGAAACACATGTTTTTAATGAAAAAATGTCTCTAATCAATCATATATATTTTTTATAATAACATACTTATATATTACAAAATTTACCAATGTTAAATTATTATAGAAAAAAATTATATAATTTAAACTAAAATCTTAAAAATTTTTATAAAAATACTTGTATTCAAAAGATATATGAAAAAATAGAATTGAAATTAGTGCATCCAAGATATTAAAAATTTTAAATTTAAGAAAATGGAAAAAAATTGGTGAAGCGATTAGTTTAGTGCACGACATTTAATTTTAGGGACTGAAATGAGTCACTTAATGCAAAGTGAGGGACTAATTTGGTGCATCTACAATGATGACATAATGGACGACACGTAGATGAATACTATTGCGACACGTGACCAAATAGTATTGTGACACGTGGCATAACAATCCACATCAGCCTACCACATGTCGCTGGACACCATATCATCGTACCATTACATGTGGCCAAACCATGGAGTAACACATGTTACTAAGAGCACACGTCATCAGCCATGTCATTATGTCGTTAATGAAAAATGGGTCAGGGATTAACATGGTGCACTTTTGTCAATCTTAGAGACGTAATTAGTGTAATTGAAATCTTAAGAACGATTTAGTGCACGACGCCAATCTCAGAGACCATTTTGGAGTATAACTCAGAAAATCAACATAACATATCTTTACATGTCAATTGTTGATAATTGGAAGCTAATTTTTTTTAAATGAAGAAAAAAGAATTAAATTAAAGTAAAATAATTTCAAATATCAAATCAAGTGAGAGAGAGAGAAACTAACCATTAAATCCATTCGCATAATTTCCAGTGAAAAAGGTAATTATTTATTAAATCATTTTAATAATAAATTCATCATATTAATCTAAATTTCAATACATTTTAAATTTATTTAAACAATAATTTATTATAATAATAAAAATATTGAGAAAATTTTTAAATAAATAAATTAAATATTTTATTTATTAAAATATATTATTGTAAGAATATTTATTAATTTATGTAACATTACTTATTCCATTTATAATAAAAATAAGATGTATATACATATATTTCGTTTACGCTATAAATAAAATAATATAGACAAAATATTTAAAAAAAGTCTATTAATATTTGAAATAATAAAAATAAGTATAAAATTTGACTAAAATAATAAATATTTGATATTTTTTATTATAAAATTGTTAAAATATAAAATTTAGATGAGTTATGTAAATCAAATTTACTTTTAAAATGATCAAAAATAAACTATAAACAATGTCTTTTTAGTTTTTAGTTAGTTATTCAATAGTTTATTGTAAAAACTAAGTAGATTTATAAGTATCTCATTTACACTTTAAATAAAATTGACTAAAAAAATTTTAATATGTATTTCGTTTATATCATCTTAAGTACGACAAAAAAAAATTATGACTCTACAAAAAATTAATATTTGACTCTAAACTATTGATCTTGCATAAATTTTTTAGCGTTGTTATTTTTTCAATTGTAATATGAATCTTCGTTTTATTTTTTTATTAATTAAACTTAAATAATTTGATTAATCATTATAAATTTTAATATAAAAGATTTAAGAATTGATATTTTAATTTATAAAATATATAAATTAATTTTATATTTATTAAAATTAAATTTAATAAAATTATTGAAATGATATAATAAATAATGTTATTGAGTAGTTTTTAATTTTAATAAATTAATATAATTTTAATAAATAATAATTTATTTATTTTTTATTCCTGATGGTGCCACGGATGCAGCAAATCCAATACGACTAAAAATCTTATGATCTTAGAAGGACGTTAAGATTTGAGATCATTTATTTTAATTTAATTTTTTTTATTTTAAAATAAATATGCTTTCAATTTTGTTACTGACACATAAGGACAATATACTAATTTTAAGATTTCATGGTATATTATGCTTATGTGTTAGTAATAAAATTAGAGGCATATTTATTTTAAAATAAAAAAAATAAATTAAAACAAATGACAACAAATCTAACGTCTTTTTACGACCACAAGATTTTTAGCGTGTTGGGATTGCTGCATCCATAGCACCATTATAAATAAAAAGAATAAACTATTATTTATTTAAATTGTATTAATTTAGTAAAATTAAAAATTATTCAATAAAATTATTTATTATATCATTTTAATAATTTTATCAAATTTAATTTTAATGAATATAAAATTAATTTATATATTTTATGAGCTAAAATTTTAATTCTTAAATCTTTTATATTAAAATTTATAATGATTAATCAAATTATTTAAGTTTAATTATTTTTTATAATAAAAAAATAAAATGATGACTCATATTATATTTGTACAAATAACAACGTTAAAAAATTTATACAAGATCAATAATTTAGAGTCAAGTATTAATTTCTCGTAGAATCACATTTTTGTTGTTGTCGTACTTAGGATGTAAATAAAATACGTATTAAAAATTTTTTTAGTCAATTTCATATAAAGTGTAAATGAGATACTTATATATTTTGGATCATTTGAAAAAATAAAATTGATTTACATAATTCATCTAAATTTTATGTTTTAATAATTTTATGATAAAAAAAGTAATTGTTTATTATTTTAATTAATTTTATACTTATTATTATTTCAGACATTAATAGACTTTTTTTAATATTTTGTTTATGTTATTTTATTTATTTTATTTATAGTGCAAATGAAATATATGTATATACATATTATTTTTATTATAAATGGAATAAGTAATATAATATTACATAAATTAATAAATATTCTTACAATAATGTATTTTGATATTTATTATTATAATAAATTATTGTTTAAATAAATTTAAAATTTATTAAAAATTAAATTAATATGATAAATTTATTAAAATGATTTAATAAATAATTATTTTTTTTACTAAAATATATGCGGATGGATTTAATGGTTAGTTTCTCTCTCTCACCGATTTGATTTGATATTTGAGATTATTTTATTTTAATTTAATCTGTTTTTTTTCTTTTTCATTTAAAAACAAAATTAGCCTCCAATCTTCAACAATAGATCCATAAAAACAGCGGCTCATCCTTATATGCTCCTTGTTAAGTATGGAGTGCTGCACATCTTGTGAATTCGTTAAATTTGAATTCTTCATTTATTATATTTTATTTAAATGGTCTGAATTTAAAAAGATAACCTGTTAATTAGGTTAATTTTTTTTTACAAGTTTTAAATTTTTTTTATAAATTTTAGATATTGGGCTGAAGTTCAAAATAAAAAAATAATATATAAATATTAAAAATAACATGTCTGTACAAAAAAACAGTTATTGGGTTTTTCAATTAAAATAAATAATACATAAAAAATAAGTTGAAAATCCATGTACTAAATCCAGAAAAAAAAAGATATACTAGAATCTTAAAAAAAATAATAGTAAATATATATTATGTATATAATATTAAAATTTAAATAAATTTTGTTTTGTGTGAAATAAAATTATAATATTAAATATTAACACAATGATAAAAAATTTTGTATATATATATATATATATAATTTTATTTTGTGTGAAACAAAATTAAAACATTAAATATGAACAGAATAATAAAAAATTTTTATTATATAAATTTAATTAAAAAAAACATATATATAACATAAAAAGCAAACAAACATATAATAATTTTATTTTGTGCGAAACAAAAATTCATATAAAAAATATTTTTATAATTTTTATTAACAATTTTTTTATTTAAATATGTTATTTTACTATATTTATAATATATTATTTGGAATAATTATATTATTTTAGTTAATATATATTATTTAAAAGAATATTTAAAATTTATTATTTTGTATTAAGAATATTATTAAAATATATTATTAGTTTTTCTTAAAATAATATTTTCTTTTCTTTGGTTCAAATACTATAACAACAAAAAAATTTTACGTAACTGTGTCTACTCAATAAATATTATATTTATTTATTTCTATATTGGATGTAAAATAAATAACTAATGTTTAAAATGGTTAATAAAAGAAAGAAGTATTTTTTTTAACAACTCTTAGGTGAATACAGAAAGACTATATCATTTGAACTATAACTCGTTGGCAAAGAAAGAAATACTTTTAATTATATATTAAATAGAATAATTATTTATTAAGCTCATTCTTATACAAATAAAAATTTTTCTTAGTTTTATATTTGTAATATTTTATACCAATTAGCTTCAAAATTTAATTATTTTTTGAATAAATTAATAAAAAAATAATACAAATAATTGTTTAAATATAATTGTATTTTAATTTTTCATTCTATTACGTACACGTTGAGAATAATTTGAAATAAAAGATAATGGACTTGTTGTAACTACCATGTATTTTGTGCTTTGACTGTGTCATTATCTGAAAATCATAGCACCTTCATGGGGACCGAGTTCTTCTACCGAATCAGTTTTGTATTTGGAGTTAGCCAAACAGCAGCGGCGACAGACATGCGTCTTCCTTTTCTATGGCAGCAATTTTTCGGATTTTAAAGGTCATTTATAGTAGAGGTGGAATGGGGTGGGTTCAAGAGTGTAAAAATTTGTGATTAGTCAGAACGATGGTGGAAGCACCCGCCAGCAAACAAAATAATGAAGATGCTTGAAGACATCATATTGACAATAATAGAGTAATGGAGGAATTCGATCAAATTTTTCTAAATACTTTTGTGGTGTAAAGGTCGTCCTGTATTAAATAAGGGAATTAGTTTTTTTTGTCAGTGTCAGTTTGTTTGTTCGGTCTATGACAAAAAAAATAATAACAATAATAAATAAATTTAACTTACCTGATAACTTTTGATGGTAGGTTAACTTTTTGCACTCCCTACTTTACTTGGAGTGCACTAGCTTTCGCCAAAATCAGTATGTTATGTTGATTTTTTTGATAAGCAGTATAGAATCTTCTTATTTGTACATAGTGTAATACGGAAAAATATATTTAGACATGAAATTTAAATTTTTGTTCTAATGTAACTGTTTGTTCATAAAATAAAAAAATTTATTATTTTTTTAAACACGATTTTTAAACTTTAATTCTCCAAATACGAATTTTTTTTTAGTATTTGGGCGACCCCGATAAATTCTAAAAAAATTAGCAAGTTCGCCTTAACTCCCAGTTCGTCTTACCCTCCCCCAACTGCCTTTAAAATTTTTAAAAAACACGTTTTTAATCTATATCATCTTCTTCAAAAGAGTATATACATCTATAAACAGTATGTAGGAGTATACAAAAATACACAAACAACATAATAGTACACAAGAGTACACAGGAATAAGTCGTATTTTATTTTTGGGAAATAGTTATTTTTTTAATTTATAATTAAAAGAAATCCTTGTTAAATATGGCTTATTCTGATGTACCCGTGTATTTTTGGAGACGATAATAATGGTTGCCATTGTTGAATATGACTTGTTTTTCTTAATTTATAATTTAAAAAAATTCTTGAAGAAGTCATGCTTGTTGTCTGTATATTTTTGTATACTCCTATATACTGTTTGTAGATCTATATACTCTTTTGAAGAAGATGATATGATTAAAAACGTGTGTTTTAAAAATTTTAAAGAGAGTTCGGGAGAACGTAAGGCGAACTCTATAATTTTTATAGAGTTTGCCGGGGTTAAAACGAACTTGCTAAGTTTTTTAGAGTTCGTCGGGGTCCGGCAAACTTACCCAAATACAAAAAAAAAAAAAAAACGTATTTGAGAAATTAAAGTTCAAAAATAGTGTTTGGGAAAATAAGGGATAAGCATTGTTTTAGTCCCTAACGTTTAGGGTCAGAATCGAAACTGTCCCTTACGTAATTTTTTATTTAGAATCGTCCTTAATTTTTTATTTGATTTTAAAATCGTCATTTTAATTTTTTTTTCTAAATGACAAAAATACCTTTTTTCACCATTTCATTCTTCTTGTTCTTCTTCTTCCAGAAGAACAAATTCTTCTTCTATTAACAAAATCAAAACTTCAAATCTTAATACATTTAACAAAATCCAATTACAAAAATAAAAAATCTATAATTTTAATTACCAAAAACAATCAAATACAAGAAAAAGAACAAAATTAGAGAGAAACAAAAAATTCAAAAAAAAAAAATAACATCAATCCAGAAATCCAGAAATAAGAACAAGAACAAAATCAACAATAAAAATTAGAAAATCAGGGATTATGATGAACAACATCAAATTCTTCAAATCTAACAACAACATATTCAGATTCTTTTTAAAACAAAAAGAATGAAACTTTATTTTATAAAAAACATGGAGGTCGCCGCTGTTGCTCTTAGAGGTCGCCGTCGGGGTGGAGGTCGTCATTGGCCGCTGTTGCTCTTGAGGTCACTACACCGTCGAGGTGAAGGTCGTCGTTGGCCACTACTGCGCTTGGAGGTCGCTGCGCCGTCGGGGTGGAGGTCGCTACGCCATCAGGGTGGAGGTCACCGTCGAGGTGAAGTGTGTGTGGCGGTTGTGTGTGATGGAAAAGAAGAAGAAGGTGTGTGATGGTTGTGTGTGAAGAAGATAAAGAAGAGTGATGATTGTGTGTGAAGAAGAAGAAGAAGAAGGAGGAGGAGCTATGATGTATATGTTTTGTGTTGTGACGGTGGAGTGAAGAAGATAGGGTTTAAAGTTAGAGAGGTGAGAGAATAGAAGGATAAAATGGTAAAAAAGGACAATTTTAATACCAAATACAACATTAAGGACGATTCTAAATAAAAAATTACGTAAGGGATGGTTTCGATTCTAACCCTAGACGTTAAGAACTAAAATAATACTTATTCCAGAAAATAATAAATTTTTTTATTTTATAAATAAAAAAAATCCATCAACTGAAAGTCTTTTTAAGATGGTCCCTAAATTATATATATATATAATATTTCAATAACATCCTTTATTTTGTCCAGCAATAAGGGCGAGTATTACCTAATTTTGATTCTGTCTGGTCCTATAAAAAATCTGTCCTGCATCAAATACAGATGGAATGAATATCCGCAAGTTTAACTAGTGTTACCATTTCTATTCAAGATAAGTTATCCAAAATTTTTTGTTCAAAATAAATATCATTATTTGTTCAAAATTTAACTTCAAATTATGCATTTTTGTAACACGCTACCACACATAGCTTTACGCTTAAGCCGTAAAATAGAGGTGGTGTAGTATTACGGCTTCTAAAATAAAATATATACATATAGTAGTAGAAAGAACATAATAACTAGGAGCCTTGAAAAATAGGTGAAACAAAGTCTGCAAAATAAAAAGCGCAATGCTCAGAAAACGAGATTACTTGCGTGCTAAAAAATCTAGGGATCATAGGTATAAATAAATAGAAAGTGAGATTAGAGAGTCAAGAATACAGAATAACTAGCTCCTAACTCAGCCTGCGAAGCCATGGTTGGCCGGAGAATATTTATATGCATATATACATCTCCCATCAACCCAAAATACAAAGATAAAACCTTAACTCTCCTTACACCTCTAAGAGGAACAAAGTAAACAACTTATTTGGAGAGAAAGTTAAGTACATATAAACATAAACTAAATAACAAAGGAATCCAGAAACCGCTCCGCTTCAGCAGTCCAGACGCCTAGCAAGGTGCCTCTCGACCTGTATCTGAAAACAACAACACAGTATAGGGTGAGAACCATAGGTTCTCAGCATGGTAAAGGTGCCACGCATATAAGATATAAGGTCTTGGAAATGGCAGAGGCAATCCTAGAACGCCGACACTCAGTTTATAAAACTTAAGTTACTAAACAAAAACCACAAAGGGGTAGGTGTTCTAAGGAATTCCAAACTCAACTTAAACCCAACTTTAACACTAAACCTGTCCACCTTTCCTCCGCTCCTCCATCACCAATAATTTAGCAGAGACAAACAATCAAACAATTTCAAGCACAAGTAGAAGGCAGGTAGTGCAAGTAGCAAAAATAACAATTAGCATAATATATACTCAATTAGGCATTCCCAAGTATGCATAGCAAACAAACAAACAAAATACACATGATGTATGCCTATCCTATGGCTGATGAGGCTTATCTGTCGGTTATCAAGCCAACCTGACAAGTTCGAAACCCTTGGGCTGTCTCTCGTCGCGCATCCCATGAGTCTATGCATAGCTTTTTCTCATTTCATTCATAATTCATACATTCATTCATTCATATATAACTTACTCAATGGGGGATATCCATTCCCGGGAATTTATATGTGCCGGTCACCCTTACGACGTAGGGTCAACAGAGTATCGAATCTCAACCTGAAACATATGGTGGCAAGCCACGGTTCTGTACCCAGGAAAACTCGTGTCTTAGATAACATTAAATTCATAAACCGCATAATTATCATAACCATTCATAATTATTACATAATCATTCATCATAGCCATGGCATCATATAGCCGTCATACATACACATTCTCCTCATATAACTCATCACTTTCAACTTTTACTTCATCCCCAAGTTACCTCTATTTCCTAGCTTCAACTTACTGCTAGAGTAACTACTATGATATGGGGCTAAAAGAGTGAAAATAGAGGTTTAGAAGCTTGAAGTTTGACTTAAAAACACAAAAATCCATTTTAGTTGAAACAAGGGCCACACGTACTCTTGGGCGTGCAAAAAAGGCTTGCTCGCGTACGCACCCCTTCTCGCATACGCGTGGATCCCAGCTCCCAAGGGTTGGTCGCGTCGCGAGCGACTGGACGTGTACGCAAATCCCCGGTCACGCGTACGCGTGGGCATGAAAAATCATCACTCGCGTACGCAAGCTCCCTGCTCGCGTACGCGAGAATCCCAACCTAAAAAGGTTGGTCGCGTCGCGAGCAGCTAAACGCGTACGCAAATGCCGGGTCACGCGTACGCGTGAGCGTACGTTTTTTCAAAAATTTGTATAAGTCTGAAAAGCTGCAGAATTCCAACCTTTTTAATCCCAACTTCCGACGCGCATGACAGTTTGTATAAAACCAGTTTGAAATCATTTGGGAATCCGGAAGCCAAGTTATGGCTCGCCAAAGTTCGGCCAAAAACTAATTTTTTTCAAAAAGCCTCCAACCTCAATTTTTACCAGACCAAACACAATTCATACCTTCATTACCTACATTCAACATAGCTACATACTACTTGTTTTACCGAAGTCATCCATAACCTACCTTCAATCAATTATTCATCATTATGTGCATAATTTCATATCTAAGTTTCATAACTTCAACCACAACAATCACAAATCATATTCATTTCTTTCCCAACTTACAAGCATCAATAATTCATCACTTAGTAGTCCCACCTCAATATCAACCATTAAACCAAAATTCAACATTTATCATGAAACACTAATCAATTTACATACTCATATATTCATTCCTATCTTATAGTCAACTAGCCTAAGTCTTCACAGAACATTATATATTATATACGTGAAACCTAAACCATACCTTGGCCGAGTTCTATGTATTATCTAAGGCAATCCACTTAGGCAAAAGGGCAAGACTTCAATCTAACACCCACCAAGCTCTCAAATCAAGCTTCCAATGATTCCAAGGACTCCATATCATGCATTCATATACCTAACACATATATATACATACATATACCCAACAACTCAATATCCAACATAATTAAAACAACAAATAGCTAGGGTTTAGGATCCTTACCGTGCCCACGGACTAAACAAACTAAATTCGACAAGCTCCACAAGCTAATTTGAACCTAGAAAACCAAAATCGACAAAATCTCAACATAGAGACTCACAATTTTTGAAAATCAAAGAGGTAGAGAAACTGAGGTGAAGTTGAAGCTTACTTAAGAAATTGATCCGATAGAATCGTAGAGCACGACATGCTGGACGCGTGGCTGCAAACGATGCGGCGATCGGAGCTCGAAGCGGAGAGTTACGATGATTTAAAATCAAGGCAAGAGTTTTGTCTTCTTTCCCCCTTTCCCACCAGGTTTGCAGTGTGAATAAGGAGAGGGGAGAAAGGAAGCTGTGTTTTGTTTAAATGTTATGAGCCAGATTGGGCTTTGGACCCATTTTGGGTTCGGTTCATCTGGTTCGACTTAATTTTGAGTTAAACTTTTTGAAATTAGTGTTAAAATTTTTGTTTTAATTAGTTTTATCCTAATTTAATATAATATTTATATTTCTAATTTTTCTTATTAACTAATTATTTACTAATTTAACGGAGTTTACAATTTTTAATTTGTATGAATTGTTAATGCATGCTTGAGAATGATTTATTATATTTTAGGTAATATTATCTATTATTTAATTAAGGTATATTTTTATGTGATTGCTATAGTATCTAAAAGATAGTGTTTAATTTATAAAAAAAAGTTAAAAATTAATATTTATTTTAAATAATATAAAAATAAATAAGTTTAAAAATTTTAAAATTTATTATAAAAAATAAATTAAATAAAATTTAGACACTAATTCATAAATATTATAGAATTAGTCATATTTTTTTAATGAATTATGTAATGGCTAAAAGAAACAAAAGAAATCTGAGATTTTTATCCAATATGGCAAAAACGACCTTAAATTGAGAAAAAAAAAAATATATAGGTCCAATACATCCATAATTTAGCCATTATTTTTATTCCTATTCACAAGAATTCTGTAGTATTTAAATTTTAATAAAAATTTATTCCAATAATTTGTAGGACCAGCAGGACTATTATTTATTATTGTAGGGTTTTGTAGTGGCTAGGTGGTTAGTCGCTTTCCATTCGAGTGGGTTTGACCGCCAGTTGAGAGCTTTTAAACTTAGAGTACTATGATTATGATATGTGTGAAGATGGGTTTTGTGGTTCGTTACTGGCTTGTAGGGTTTGATAGCATAAATTAAAGTAGCATTTAAAATCAGTCACCGGGTGAAATAAGATACCGACTACAAAAATATTGTAAATGATACAATAATTAAGATGTCTATGCTATATGATAATTACCGTGTCTTAAAAAAATATTACTAAAATTAAAGTAATATTCTTTTATTATTTAATAATAATGATATTTTTTAATTTCAATTATAAAAAAATTATTAAAATTTAAAAAACATAAATTTAATTTTAATAATATTTATATAATTACTATAATTACTGAAATATTTTTATATTAGAATTTGCCATTGTAAATAGGGTTATTAATTAGTATATTTTCCCTTTGAGATGTATATTAAAATTTACAAAAATATATGGAAGAAAATACAAAATCAATCAAAGGAAGTCTAAAGTTATTTTACTTTGTATTTCTTAATTATTGCTAAAATTATTGAATAATATTAGATTTAATAAATATATAATTATATATATTAAGTTAAATAAAATAATGTTGAGTTACTATTTCCTATCATTATTGTAAAATTTAAAATAATGTATTTCAGATTCATTCAAAATGTGTCTGTCTCAATTTATACTCTATTTTTAACACACAATAAACGCAAACAAAAAATGATGTCCATATCATGTGACTTTGCCATCATAACCACCAATGTGCTTAGATGCAAGCAGGGGCGGAGCTTAGTTGAGACAAGGGGGACATGGCCCTCCAAACTTTTGTTAAAAAAATTAGTAATATTTTTTCAAAAAATAAAAAATAGTTCAATTAGCTCAAATAATTTATTATGATTTAAAATACCAAAGTTCAATCTTCATCTCTTGCTTTTATTACACATTAATTTTTAGTTTTAAATATTCAAAACATGTTGGATTTAGACTGAACTGAGTGTATTCACATTTCACAGCTCTCTATTCAATAAGCATCACTCCCTCTACCTTTGAGTTCAAATATAAAAAATTAGATATTTTTTATTTATGTAATTTAATATTATTTTATATTTTACTGTTTATTTAATTTAATTTTTTATATGATAAAAAATATTAGAATATTCAATAACTATTGATATTATTATATTGTATAAATTGATAAAAAAATTTAATAAATATTATAAATTTTAATATTTATCCTTCTAATTTCTTTTTTACATATTTTACAAGATATATATTCAAATTTTTATATAAAATAATTATAAAAAATCAAAGAATTGATGCATTTTTTAAGAAGAAGGCTAATATTCAAAAAGGAGAACATATAACTTTTATAATATCAACACCTGTAAATAGTTTTTCTACTTTAATAAATCACAAAGAAAGTGAGATACAACTTTCAAAAGTTCAAAGAGTTGCATTTGATGAGTTTGACCTTAATTCTTTGGAACGAAACCTGGAAAACGGTTTTAAATTTAGCAATATCACCCAAATTGGAGAGATGAGGTTAGATGAGTTTATCTTAAATGAGGTCCATATCAAAAGCATCTTGACAATTATCTTCTATTTGGTCCCTCCAAAATTTTATTTCAAACTCTGCCCCTGGTGCAAGATAGCTAGCTCCAAACACAGGACTGCCACAAAAGATGACCATCGCTTCTTTCCTCTTTTCTTCTCATAAAATAAAATAACATTAAATGAGAGTGAAACTAAAACCTTTTAGTACTTCCTATATATTAAATATAAAGTCATCATCCATGTAATTTTATCCAACGAACTTAAGGCTAACAACAGAGATGTATGTGTATGTATTCTCACTTGCATAAAATCTAAGATTAGATTCTAATAACAACCTTCAATTCAAATCTATATACAACAGCTGCTCAGCCAGACAAAATTAAAGGTAGAATCAAATGAAAACTTAAGCATCAAGAACAAAAGCTTATTAACTACTACCAAAGATCAAATCAAGGAGGTTATTTCATCAACAATTGGGCTCTCTCAGTTATTTTCATCAAACTGGGCTTTCTAAGCTGAAATATCGTTTCAAGAGGACTTCCCTGGGCACACTAAGAAATATATTATTGATAGAAGTGGTAATGCATGTGGACACGTCTTGTATCAACACTTCAATCTTGATTCGCCACAAGTACAGAACTCGCTCTAAGGCCCAAAACAAAAATTAGCTCCTTTTTGCTATCGCCTAACCCAATTTACTTTTAATGACCAGAAACAAAAACCTCAATTCTCATTTGAGTTTTTACGTGACAAATATTCTAAAATTAAAAAATTTGTAGGCAATATATATATGTTTAAAAAAAAACAAATTACACCAAAAAAGATGTTTTGAAAATTTAATAAGTTTTATTTTGTTGGTTCTTAGAAAATGTGTGAATTATTATTTTTTTCACGAAATGTAGATATTAATTTGTTTAAACAAGATAATTTATAAAAGTGAACAGTAGAATACTGTCTAAAATCGAGATCGGTCATTAAACTGTTCTTATAGAGTAGTACACTCCTTTCAACACACGCTTAGATTATATTTTAATTGAGTAAATCACTAAAAATATTCTTCAAAAATTTTAAGCATCGATAAAAATATTTTTAAAATATCAAAATGATAAAAATACTCTAAAAATTTTGAAAGTGACAAAAATAATTAAATATATATGCTAAAAGGAATTTAAAAATTAGATTTTAATATAATTTTTGTAGGATAATTGAAAAAATATAATGTTTTCATCATTCAAATTTGGTAATTCTACACTAAATAAACTTTTAACAATTTTTTGGTTAACCCACGAAAAGTTTTAAAAAAGAAAAAACAAAGTGTAACACCTAATATTCAAATCCTTATGCTCGAGTCATAAGTCGATGATATTACGGTGGTACACCTCTCAGGTAGATTTTTAATATATAATTATAAGTATATTTGAAAGGAGTATTAATCGAGAAGCCTGAAAGGAGTAAAAATAAAATCGCGAAGTCGTGTCACTCACGCATCGACAACTAAAAGTTAAAGCGTGAAGTCGAAAAGCGACATCCAGGTAAAGGCATAAAGGAGGATAAGAGAAGGACAACATATAGATATATATAACATAAGTAAATAGCCACTAGTCGCGACCCACGAAGTTTAGGTAGGCTAGGGTATAGTATAATAGTAGTTGACAACAGTACCTCCTAATCTCTCCCAAATAAAACATGAAAGCCTCTATAGGCAAGTTCAGAAAGTTCAATACATAATAAAGCTCTTCAAAATAAAGGTGGAGAGATTCTAAGCAAATATAAAATAGAGAATATAAAGATCTTCGCCGTCTCTCAGATGAACCACAGCTCACTTCTGAGCACCTGGACCTGTATCTGAAAAATAAGAGATATATACGGAATGAGAACCCCCGACCCATGGGTTTCCAGTATGGTAAAAGTGCCAAATAAATACAATGAATTGTAATAAAAACTCGCTAAGCATCCTAAACTTCCTTTCACCAAACATTCACCCTATCTTCTCGCTAATCCATAAATAGGCAACTGTCATAAGGGAATGCTATGTCTAATTCTTATTCTTCATACTTATCAACTCTCTCTAACTCTCCAACGAATCAGAATCAGAGTCATAAACAAAACCATCACCAGTTATTCTGTCTTAGCAATTCTAATCAATACATCATATCCTCACCTGGAGCAAGCGAAATCACTTCACTGCGTCTACCCAGGGAGCTTAATTTATCTTATTCATTAGTCATCGTCATTATTCAATTACATCATCAACTCATCTCATCAAGCACAACCCTCAGCGTCCACCGACACCAGCATGGGGGACATCTCAATTGTACAAACATAAGCAATACAGACAAGTAATACACAATTAAAGTACAAGTAGAATAAGTAGCACATAATCGGGTAACATAGCATATATGATATAGCAATCCAAAATAAATAGGCAAACCCAAACAATTCAAACATATGCAAAGGATGTATGCTTGCCCTATGGCTAATGAGTCTCATCTGTCGGTTATAAAGCCAACCCGACAAGTCCTGGTAGCTAACCATTGGACTGTCCCTCTGTCGTATATCCCCAACTCGAGTTATTCTCAATCATAAACATGATAATAATCATAATCATACAACACCCACATTGGTGTTTATCCATACAACACCCACACTTGTGTTTATCCACGGGGGTGAGCTCATTCGGAACTTTCACAGTGTCCGGCCATACTTACGACATAGGGTCAGTAGAGTATCGAGTCTCAACCTGGAGCACGTGGTGGCTAGTCAATGCTTTCATCCAGGGAAACTCGTATCTCAGATAATCATTTCACATTCATTCATAACATTCCATAATCATTCATCATGACCATATCATCATTTATACATCACATGATTACACATTTTATACATCACTCATCATAACCCGGGAAAAGTGGGGCGAAACCACAACCCTTGCATCCACCCGGGGAGCCTCTATACTAACCAACCTGGAGCAAGTGGGGCGCAACCACAACCCTTGCATCTATCCAGGAGGTATGTTCTCATATGCCAAGGAGGAATAAAGGAAGGGATCCTAACCTCCCACCATCTCGCTGGGGGCAATTTTACAATACCAGGAGGAACAAGGAAGGGGATCCTCACCTTCTTTCATCTCTCTGGGGTCGCACTTCCGAGAAAGAGAGCTCAAGATAAAACAATCATTCAAAGTCATATTTTTATTTCCAGCCATAAATTAATATTTATCATAGCCATCCGGCTCATGGCATAACCCATAACCAGCCAATAATCATTATCAAATACAGCCCTTTGACTCACGGCATACACCGCACTTCCATCATCACCCTCAGCAACTCATACAGTCATCATTAATCATAATTCATCATTAATTCTTCCTTTACTTCGTCCACAAGTTACCACATCTCCAAGCCTCTTCCCATCGCTAGGCATACTATAAGTATTTAGAACATAAAGGGTGAGAATGGAGACTCAGAAGTCTGAAATTTGGCTTGAAAACTCAAAATCAGTTTTGGGGTGAAAACAGGGTCACGCGTGCGCGTCGCCCTTGTGCACGCATGGAAAGCAGGAAAGTTATAGTAACGCGTACGCGTCGCCCACACGCACGCGTGAATGGGAGAAAAGTAAAGTGACGCCTGCGCGTCAGCCGCGCATACCCGTGGGTGCGGTTTGTGCCCCACGCACAAAACCAGCACAATACTCGCACAACTCTCGGAAACTTGGCTGGGCACTTGAATAAGTACATCGACGCGTACGCGTCGGCCAGGCGCACGCGTGGGGAGTGAAAATTTGAAAGTGACGCGTGCGCGTCGGCCACGCGTACGCGTGGGAGTATGATTTGCCAAAAATTTTACTAAGTTAAAAAGCTGCAGAATTACATTTTCAAACTCCAAACTTCCAACACACATAACTTCTCCTACTATTTAAATGCATATTCCACAAACCAATATTCATTATTCAATTCATCAAATTCTCAACACATCAAACATACAAATTCACACAATTCTCAACTCAATCATCAATTCCCATTACATAACAACGATGCATATTAGTACCAACTATTTGTACAATTCAAACTTAGGGTCTGTTTGGGAAACTCCAAAAGCTACTTTTTTTAGCTTTTGACTTATAAAAAGTTACATTAATAGTGTTTGGTATAAATTTTTAGATAAACTTTTAACTTTTCAAAAAGTTATTTAAGAGCTTTTGAAGAAGTTAAAAAATGTGACTTTTTCTATTTTCAAAAGCTATTTTATCACTCCTATTTAATGCACAACTTTAAAACAAGGACTTCTATAATAACTTTCCAAACACAAAATAACTTATTTAAAAGTTGTTATTAATAAAAGTCCTTATATTTTAAGCTCCTTTTTCAAAAGAACTTATTTAAGAAGTTTAGCCAAACTGGCCCTTAATCCTATGGGCATCTAGCCTAGGAATTCTCATCACACCGCACGGTACTTAAATAAAACTTAAACCGTACCTCTTGTAGCCAAAATAATTGAGCTTCTTCTTGAAAGTTTCCACCAACCCTTAGCTCCAAGCCTCACCAAAGCTCCTCAAGTAACACCAACCTCCCAATTGAGTACTTCTTACCTCAGCCCATATGAAATAGGGATAGAATCCACTTAGAATCCATGTTAGAGTATCCCTAAACAACCAAAATCACAAGATTTCAACACTAATTACCCAAAAATGCGTAATAATAGGAAATTTCAAAAATTGGGCAGAGATGAATGGAATACTCACCACAAAACTTAGATAAAATTGTAGAGGATGAGAAGAGCGATGCGTGGCCGTAAACGGCTCGTCAATCGGAGTTCCGTAGCAAAAGTTATGGGCATTTGAAAGTGGAGCTAGGATTAGGTTTTCTCCTCTCTTCTCTCTTCTCCAAAGGTGCGCCCCAAATCCTTTTCTTTAGGGTAAATGAGCTGAAATGCTCATAACAATATTTATATATGTTGGGTTTTGGGCCCACTTGGGCCCGGTTCACTTATTTTTGTCCGTTGGTCCAATTTTGGGCCAAAACCTTTAAGATTAGGGTTTTAAATCGCATTTTAAATATTTTTACCTTCCCTAATTATAAATCCTAATTTCTTAGCCTTATTCACTTATAATTAATTTTCTCAGCTGCAGTACCAGATAGATCTCAGTTGGTACTGCCGGTCAAAATTTTAGTGCGCGTTTTTACGCAAAAAACTATGTTTTTCGACTCAGAAAAATTCACTAAATCCAAATATCATATTTAAATTATCAAATTTTGATTGTTAAATTTTCTAAACATCTTTGCTCCTATTTAATTTATTATTTAATTAATTACGGTTTGACCGAATTTTACACAAAGAGCTAAAATTTCGATCTTTTGCATGCAAGATTTTTTTTGAAATAAAATAAAAAACATCATTTTCCACAACAAATTTTTTTACTTTTAATTTTTGAGATTTTTTTTAACGCAGCAAAAATTTTACCTAATACATCGACGAACTTGCGAATTTTAGAGAAAATTTGCCCAGCTAAATGGCGAACTTCATGAAAAGCAACAAATTCGCAAGCTGGTGTGGCAAATTTTAGGTGAATATAAAAATCATGCAGTCCTCATTTTTCACTCTAGTGAAAAAAAAAACCCTCTTCTCACTTCTAGGGATGACAACATCTATCCGAACCCACGGTATCTATCCCGTCTTTTCTCGCTCGGAGAGAGTAATTATCCGGTTCGAGACAGATTTTTAGCGGGGTGGAATCGGATTTAAGCAATACCCACCACCAGAACATATAATATATAATATATAAAATAATTAGTAAAATAATTAATAATATTGAACTATTTAATTTATATTATATAGACAGATTTACTTTAATTTAATTTATATATATACTAAATTATTATTTATTTTCGGCTTTTTTTATGTTTATTAAACATAATTTTAACATACATTTATCTATTTTTATTTTTTTAAATAATAATTTTATTAGTTCCTGTAATTTTATTAAAATTTTAACTAAATTTTATACTTTAAAATATATAATTTTTATATTAAATAAAAGTTTGTATTTAATTTTTTATTAGTTGTTATTTTTTATCATAAAATATAAAATATTAGAATATTTGCTTTTAGAATATTTCATAATGATATAGACGCAAAAATAAATTTTTCAAAATATTTTATATTTTTTAATAAAAATAGTTTGATGCACCTAATTTATCATTTTATCTAATATAAAAATTCAATTATAAAATTTTACATTATAAAGACCTAATTAAAAATTTGATTAAACTATAAGAATTAATAAAATAATTAAATCATGCAAAAAATCTAGAGTTAAAAATATTGTAAATTCTTAAAAAAATTGAAAATAATTATAAAATTGGCCCCCCAATATTTAATTTTGGTTCCGCCACTGGTTATATATGTGATGATGGTTCTATAAATTTTAAAATTTTATTTTATTTGTTGAATTTTAATAATTATAGTTCTATGCGAGTTATTATAAGACGGAGTGGAGTCGAGTAGAGCAAAAATACAATTCATTCTCTCTCTCTCTCCCTCTCTCTCTCAAGTAAGTTTTATTACTTTTATAAAATTACTTTTATTTTTAACTTGTTTTTTTATGTAATTTATTTAACGTTATTTTTTATATTTAGAATAGATATTTTGTAAAAACTAGTTATGTATAATTATTTAGAAATATAGAGTTACTTATTTTGAGTTAATATTGTAGAAATATATAAATAATTATTTATAGTTAATTATTTAGAAATTTTGTTATAATTATTTTGAGTTAATGATTTAGAAATATAGCGATAATTATTTAGAGTTAATTATTTAAAAATATAAAGATAATTATTTTGAGTTATTTATTTAAGAATGTAGAGATGATTATTTAGATTTAATTATTTAGAAATTAGTGGTAAGTATTAGAGATATTTTGTTAATTATTTAGTGGTAAGTATTATTTAGAGTTAATTATTTAAAAATTAGTGTATATTTAATATGTTGTAATTTTTGTACTTTTTAATTTTAATTATTTGACATTATTGATATTAATTATTTAACTATTTCCATTAAATTTTGATAGTTTTTATTGGTATGTGTTATTATTTGTTGTAAAATATAGGGTGTTAGCTGAAAATTATTGATGTTAATTTTGTAAATATTTTATTTTAGCTACTTTGATAGACCATGACTTACTAGGCTATGAGGACACCCCTTATAGATTAGACTAGTTAGAGTATATTGCTGGCAAATTTGGCCAATTGGTATAACGCTTAAGTTATGTCTTTAATATGAATTTGTATTATTTTAAACATGAATTTCACATAAAATTTTATGTTTTTAGCCTAATAGGGTGTTACGAACGTGTCAGAATTTATTAGCGAGATCTAGAAAATGTATTAGGATATACACTTCAAACAGGCTGGTTTCGAGCATGTGGCTTACATGGTTGAGTGGAACCATGATTGGACTTTGGTCTCTGCCTTGGTCCAGAGATGGCGGCTAGAGTTTCACACTTTTCATCTGTCATGTGGGGAGATAACCATTACCTTACAGGACGTGGCATATCAGGTGTGTCTTAATGTTGATAGAGATCCTTTTAGCGGCTGCATTGATGGATGGGAACAATTCTACAATGGACAGTCCATGGAAGACCTATGTTAGCAGTTACTGGGACATGTACCATGCCCAAACCACAAATAGACACAGAATAAATGGATCGTCAACTTATCGTGGTTCAAAGAGACTGTATATGGTGACCTGGCCGGCAATGCGACAGATGTGCGACTACTTCAATACACCCGAGGGTACATAGTGCACATCTTAGGGGCATTTTGTTTCCAGACGCATTCGAGTCCCGCAGACACATGAAGTGGTTACCTCTATTGGAGAATCTGGACCATAGTGGCTAACTATCTTAGGATTTAGCTATGCTTATCGCCAAATGTGTCGTGCAACCGACTATAGGCAGCAAAACTTGGATGGATGCGAGGGGTTGCTTCTATCCTAGGCATATCATCACATCCCTAGCTATCGACCTAGTGGATTTGATCTGTGACGATTTTCTTTTATAGAGAGGTATTATACGCATTTAAGAAATGCTGTTTCATTTTCATGTTTATTGTTGTGTAAATTTTAATAAATAAATTTATAACAGATGAGTGGGTCACGAGCCACGCAATGACGCTGTAGAGACTAGGCTTTGGTCTTGGAGAGGGGTGCTGAACAACATTGATATTTGTCACGTATGTCATCAATCTTAATTATAGTTAAATATCTTTACATTGTTCATTCACCTTATTTTATTTCCATCTTGTGGTGCGTCCACTTTTGTGCTTTGGGATCAAGGAGTGACACCAAGTAGATCGCGTTATGATGTAGTTTGGCAGTTTGCAGCATATTCCGATGAGGCCATTGGACATTACTCAGCTGCATGGACATGATGGTAGACTTGGTAAGGGCGAGTGGTACCCTTATTACTTGAGGGCTGGTATGAGATGTGGGAGGCCCAGTAGACCATCACCTTTTTATACACCATGCATTCGATCTATGCCCATCAAAAGGATATCTATGGTGGTACTTCTAGTGGGCATATCTAGTATTCATTGGATTAGGTGACTAGCTATATGTTGTGGTTGGACACGTTCCTAATGATCTAACAATTGATTACCCACCTACTCCACAGTTGCATCATCCAGAGGATGGCGAACTTGACGAATGGATTTTTGACGGTTTAGAATTTCACAAATGAATTCTCGTTGCAAGTATAGTTTCTAAACCAATCACTAATCCTTTCATACAAAAAGTTGTTTGTCACTAGTACAAACCCCTAAAATTTATAAACCGAAGTATTGGACCTCGGGTCGTTCTCCCTAGGAATTACAATAAAGTGTCTTGTTATTGGTTATGAGTTATTTTGGGGTTTTGGATGAGAGGCATGAAAAGTAAATGGCAATGGAAATAAACTAACTACTATAAAAGCTCTTGGTAAGATATGAGAACTAGAAGTCCTATCCTAGTTATCCTTCTCAATGGTGATGAGAATTGTTCATTGCTACCACTTAGTTAACCCTTACTAATTAAAGGCAAGTCAAGTGGATGAATTGACTTGAGCCACAAGTCCTAGCCAACTCCCAAGGGAAGACTAGATTTAGTGCATTCCAAACCAATTAGCAATCTCTCCAATTATCAATCAACAAAGGAATTAGATGACTCAAGTGTCACTAATTACTCTACCATAGCCAAGAGGAACAAAATCTATACTAAAATCCAACCAAACATTTCATCAAACACTTGGAAGGCACAAAAGAAAAGTATAGTCAATCACAACAAGAATGAATTCTAACTACAATTGAATACAAAGGATCAACAACAACAACCAAGGAAATCACAATTATCATGAATAACCTCAAATTGCATTATTAAAAGGAAATAAAGAGAACAAGAGTATCTCAATTACAAAACCTAGAAACAAAATAAGAGAAATTACAACAAGAGAATAGGGATAGAGAGAAGAACCAAAGAGTAGCAATCATCAATTGAAGGTAGAAGTAGAAGGAGACTTGAATTAAACCTAGAACTATGAGATCCTAATCTAACCCTAATTCCTAATCCTAATTCTAGAGAGAAGAGAGAGCTTCTCTCTCTAAAACTCTAAACTAAAAGTGATTATATGTCAAAAAGTGATGATAATGATGATGATGCCTTCCCCTTAATCCTTCATCCTTTTATTCCTTTCCCTTAGCAATTTGGCGCCAAAAATGGGTTCAGAAACCCTCTCAAATCGCCAGGCACGTGTTGCATTAGTGAGGTCATGTGCCCTCATCGACGCGTGCGCGCACGGTACGCGTGCGCGTCCCTGGCTATTTCTTCGATGCGCGCGCGAGCGCCTTGTGCGCGTGCGCGTGCATGGCTGACTTTGCTTCTTTGACTTTTTATGCTTCTCTCCACTTGTATGCTTCCTTCCTTGCTTCCTTTGATCCATGCCTAGCCTATTTCAATCCTGGAATTACTAGCAAACACATCAAGGCATCTTTATGGAATCAAAGAAGAATTAGAATTCATCAAGATAAGGCTTAAAAAGCATGTTTTTACACTTAAGCACAAATATGGGAGAGATAACAAAATCATGCTAATTCCTAGGCTAAATGTGACAAAAGGTTATCAAAATACTCTAAATTCAATGCAAAACAAACCGTCAAATTGGGGTTTGTCAACCTCCCCACACTTAAGCCTTAGCATGTCCTCATGCTAAAATAAGAAGGAACTAAGGGTTATGACATTTATTGAATGCAACTAAACTATATGAGTCCTATCTAAATGCAATTATCTAAATGAATGCAAGTGCTTGGTCAAAATAAATCAATTCCCAAGAAACATATATGCACAAGGGCTAAGGACTAGCAAGTCTAATCCACAATTGAATTGAGTTATTAAATATTTTTACAAACTTGCATGAAGAATGATGATCATAGGTGAAAACATGTAATTGAGCATCGAACCCTCACCGGATGTGTTTGCACTCTATTCGCTCAAGTGTTTAGGGTTGATTCACTCAATTCTCCTCTATTTCATGCTTTCCAAGATTTGTTTTTCTTCTAACAATCAACATTTATTTCATGCATGCATACAAGTATCATGAGGTCTTTTCATTGGTTGTAATGGGGCTAGGGTCAAAGTAGGATGCATATTTGGTCAAGTGAGCTTGAAATTTGAATCTTTGATAAGCTTAAACTTCCCACCTATCCTATGACATCCTATACAATTAAGTTCTAACCTAACTACCCATTTTCTCACTTTTTCACATACTCATGCATTTTCTTTTCATTTCACAGCACTTATGCATTGATCTTATTGAGCTTCACTTTGGGGCATTTTGTCCCCTTTTTATTATTTTTATTCTTCTTTTTTTTTTCCTTTCTTTTTCTATTTTTTTTTCTTTTTTTCATATTGTTTTTCTTTTTCACTTTTTCTTTTGTTTTTCTCATTTTTTTTCCTTTCAAACTATATACAAGAGTACCAATGCATAAGGTCTATACATTTAATCAATACATGAGCATGTACCCAATTCCCAATATTTACAATAATAATACAAAACTACCCTTTTATTCACCCAATGTCCCAAGGTTCCCACACTTTAATGATACACACACTCTAGCCTAAGCTAATCAAAGATCCAAATAAGGACATTTATTGTTTTTCGCTTTAAGGCTTGTAATGTGCTAAAATAAGAATAAGTGGGTTAAGCGTAGGCTCAAATTTGGCTAACAAAGGAAGATAAAAGGTAAGGCTATTTGGGTAAGTGAGCTAATGAAATGATGGCCTCAATCATATAAATGCATGAATACACAAAATAATGGAAATAAAGAATCAAACAAATCAAAGATTACAATCATAGAAAGAGAATAATGCACACAAGAAGGAAAAAATAAGTGGTTATAAGATGTAACCACATCATTAGGCTCAAGTCTCACAAGCTTGTGTTCTTAGCTCAAAACATGTTCCACAATATATATAGTTCAAGCAAGTTCTATGAAAAGTTTTCACTCAAATCAATTGACATACCCTATAGATAGAAATCTTGAAAAATTCTCATTATTTTGACTAAGCTTATTGTGTATACATATGCAAAAATAAGAAAATGCAAGTAAAAATCCTAAAATCCTAGAATGAAATGCAAAAGTGTTGGAATTAGAAATTTGTCACCCAAAATCGCCGACCGGTCGGACGACCTCCCCACACTTAAAAGTTTGCACCGTCCTCGGTGCACTCAAAGATGAGCAAGGGGGTACGGCGACTCTCCGGATTGCTATGTGTTCTTTCTTCCGCTTCCATGGTTGCTTGTGGTGCATTCGTTATGAAAAAAACAAAAATATAACACCATAAGATGAGAAGATATAAAAGCAAGGAAGCATACATTGTTGGAATGAGGTAAATCACTAGAATGAGGTGAGTGAATTAGTGTGACATTAAGAAATATTAGGTGTGTGAATTCTAAATTGCGCGGTTTAGAATACACATTAGCATAAAAGCTATGTCACAAAAGAAGCATGCACTTCACTTATCCTAGTGTGCTTGAGATGCTTTAAGTAAGCTTGTAAGGTAAGACAAGCATTAGAGAAGCATGAAAGCATTCAAGTCAAACATATGGATGGATATAATCATGAAATACAATGTATTAAGGTAAATGCTCAACATCATCCATCAAGAGGTTGCCTAATCGAGGGAAAAGGATCCAAATCACATGGTGGCTAGCTACAACATACAATTCAAAAGAGTTATAAGCTCGAAGACAATTCTCATTACTTGGTATTTTTTTTCAAAAGGTAAGCATGAAGAACTCAAAACCAAGTAACAAAATATAACCTCAATCATAGAATCCAAAAAAGATTATCTAAAAACATTCATGCTAAAATAGCAATTAGGCAATAAGGGATATAGCAATGTATAGTAAACAAAGTCAATACTCCAACACTTATGATGAAAAGAGAGGAAATAAAATGAAAACTAAACTAAAACTAGCTAATCAACTAACTAACTAACTAATTAACTAACTAAAATAAATGGTTATCCATGGTGTTTGGAAGTGTTGGATGAGGGGTAGGAGAAGGGAAGAAGAAAGGAGAAGGAAAGAATTGGAAAGAGGAGAAGAAAAGAAAAGTGGATGGGAGAAAGAAATCCGCGCGTACGCACACATGGCGCGCGCGCGTCATTGGCTTATTTCGAGAGTGGCGCGTACGCGTCATGTGCGCGTGTGCGCAAGTAGGGTTTGTGCCAGAGGCACAACGTTGGCGCGGCGCAGGCACAACTCTCTGGAAAATGTATGGAGGTTGGAACTTCTCAATCCGCGCGTACGCACGCATGGCGCGCGCGCGTGGATGGTCGAAAATGCTGGAAGTGCGCGTACGCGCCATGTACGCGTACGCGTGGATGGTGCTCTGTTTTTTTTTTCAAAAATTTTTTCTATGTTTTTGCACCAATCCAAGCATTCCAAACCTCCAAACAGCTACCAAAACACCATAAAACCTTATTTAACATACTTAAACTACCAAACATACTTAACTAACTAAACAAAATATGAAATTAAACTAATTCTACCAATATATACAAAAGAGAAAATGAAAGGATTTTACCATGGTGGGTTGTCTCCCACCTAGCACTTTTGTTTATTGTCCTTAAGTTGGACTTATGGGGAGCTTCTCTCAAGGTGGCTTGTGCTTGTACTCATCTTGGAACTTCCACCAATGCTTGGACTTCCAATAAGCTCCACCATTCAAGATTAATATCTCCAAGCTTTGATGGAGTTCTTCACAAACCATGGGCTCCCAATGTTGATCCTCATGTGTTCCCGGATCCCATATTTTGTCTTCACACCCATCTCCAAGTTGATTATCATTAATCCATGTGGGTGGTGAGCAAGGTGAATTCTCAACAAAGTGACTAAACATCCTTCTAGACCCATGTACTCTAGTTATACACCAACCTTTGCTATCAAGCTTTGGACATGTGACCATAATGAACCTAGAAGGATGCTTCCAACCACTAACCATCTCCTTTTTACTCCTAAAGCCACTAATTTTTCTAAGTTGACCATCCGTCTCAAGCAAACCATATTCAAGGGGAATAACAAAGCTTAAGTATAAGGAATTCACCCACTTGAATGAGAGAATGGATGGTGGTGGCTTGGGGAAAGGTATCTCCAATGTGCTTGCAAGCTCTACTCCCTTGTTTGCTTCCTTGTCAATCTCCACCTCTTCATAAACTTCTTCATTTTCAATCCTTTGTTCATCAACTTCCTCTAACTCTTCAACATCACTCAAGTCATAAATAGGAGGTTGAGAGAAATCTACCTCCACATCACTTTTAAATTCATTGGGAGAAGGTTCTTCAAATTCAAAGGATTCTTCACCAAGAAGATTGGGTGCATGATCTTCATCACCAAGGGAACTCAATTCTTGCTTCATTCTCTCCAAGTCTTCATATAGAATATGCCTCGGAGGTTGTGCACATTCCTCCTCAACATCAAATTTACTCTTCTTGGAGGGATTTTCTTTGATTTTAGCTTCCCATGGAGGTTTCGCATCTCCTAAGTCTTCAACCACTTCTTCCTTTTCTTTAATAATCATAGGCTCCTCCAATTGTTCTAACACAAAGTAGCATTCCTCCTTTTCCACCGGAGTTTCCAATCTTTCCTTCATGCTATGCTCTTTAATTGGTTCTCCACATGTGACCATGGGAGTGCTTTGAGTGCTCAAGCATTGGGAGGCTAAAATGCTTACTACCTTGGTCAAGGTAGCCATAAATTCTAGTGTCTCCCTTTGCATTTCTCCTTGCCCTTGAAGTATAAGGCTAAGGGTTTCATCCATTGAGAATTGGGGTGGATAAGAGGGTTCATTGTCTTGGAGAAAGAGTTCATTATAGGAAGGTGGTTCTTCTTGGTAAGGTGGTGGTGTGTATTGAGGTGGTTCTTGGGAGTAGTAATCTTGGAATTGTGGTTCCATGTATGGCTCATATGGTTCAAAAGGAGGTTGGTATGGTAGGTAAGGATCATGGTCATATGGAGGTGTTTGTTGAAAATAGGCTTGTGAGTGTGGTTGAGGTTCATGTTGAGGATATGACTCATAGGCATATGGTGGTGGTTCTTGAAAGTCACAAGGAGATTCACCATAGCCATTGGATTGATATGCATCATAGAATGGCTCTTCTTCATAGTGCGTTGGTGGAGGTTGTTGCCAAGAGGATTGATCATAAGCATATTGCTCCTCCCACCTTTGGTTATCCCATCCTTGACACACATCTTCATTGTAGCTCCCATCACCTACAACATAGTTGTAATCACACTCATAGCCAAAATGAGAATTCATGGTGAAAAGAGAAAACAAAAATCAAAAGCTAACAGAAAATAAGGGAAACAAAATTCTACAAATAGCAAACAAAGCAAAAAAAAACAAGACATTCACACTATTCACATATGTACAATAACCAATAACATAACACCATTGCAATTCCCCGGCAACGGCGCCATTTTGACGAATGGATTTTTGACGGTTTAGAATTTCACAAATGAATTCTCGTTGCAAGTATAGTTTCTAAACCAATCACTAATCCTTTCATACAAAAAGTTGTTTGTCACTAGTACAAACCCCTAAAATTTAAAAACTGAAGTATTGGACCTCGGGTCGTTCTCCCTAGGAATTACAATAAAGTGTCTTGTTATTGGTTATGAGTTATTTTGGGGTTTTGGATGAGAGGCATGAAAAGTAAATGGCAATGGAAATAAACTAACTACTATAAAAGCTCTTGGTAAGATATGAGAACTAGAAGTCCTATCCTAGTTATCCTTCTCAATGGTGATGAGAATTGTTCATTGCTACCACTTAGTTAACCCTTACTAATTAAAGGCAAGTCAAGTGGATGAATTGACTTGAGCCACAAGTCCTAGCCAACTCCCAAGGGAAGACTAGATTTAGTGCATTCCAAACCAATTAGCAATCTCTCCAATTATCAATCAACAAAGGAATTAGATGACTCAAGTGTCACTAATTACTCTACCATAGCCAAGAGGAACAAAATCTATACTAAAATCCAACCAAGCATTTCATCAAACACTTGGAAGGCACAAAAGAAAAGTATAGTCAATCACAACAAGAATGAATTCTAACTACAATTGAATACAAAGGATCAACAACAACAACCAAGGAAATCACAATTATCATGAATAACCTCAAATTGCATTATTAAAAGGAAATAAAGAGAACAAGAGTATCTCAATTACAAAACCTAGAAACAAAATAAGAGAAATTACAACAAGAGAATAGGGATAGAGAGAAGAACCAAAGAGTAGCAATCATCAATTGAAGGTAGAAGTAGAAGGAGACTTGAATTAAACCTAGAACTATGAGATCCTAATCTAACCCTAATTCCTAATCCTAATTCTAGAGAGAAGAGAGAGCTTCTCTCTCTAAAACTCTAAACTAAAAGTGATTATATGTCAAAAAGTGATGATAATGATGATGATGCCTTCCCCTTAATCCTTCATCCTTTTATTCCTTTCCCTTAGCAATTTGGCGCCAAAAATGGGTTCAGAAACCCTCTCAAATCGCCAGGCACGTGTTGCATTAGTGAGGTCATGTGCCCTCATCGACGCGTGCGCGCACGGTACGCATGCGCGTCCCTGGCTAATTCTTCGATGCGCGCGCGAGCGCCTTGTGCGCGTGCGCGTGCATGGCTGACTTTGCTTCTTTGACTTTTTATGCTTCTCTCCACTTGTATGCTTCCTTCCTTGCTTCCTTTGATCCATGCCTAGCCTATTTCAATCCTAGAATTACTAGCAAACACATCAAGGCATCTTTATAGAATCAAAGAAGAATTAGAATTCATCAAGATAAGTCTTAAAAAGCATGTTTTTACACTTAAGCACAAATATGGCAGAGATAACAAAATCATGCTAATTCCTAGGCTAAATGTGACAAAAGGTTATCAAAATACTCTAAATTCAATGCAAAATAAACCGTCAAATTGGGGTTTGTCAGAACTCCCTCAGGTTCAACCACGAGGAGGGGGACATGGTAGAGCGCGCCCTAAATACAGGGTTGGTGTAGCTTGCCATTATCCCATTGATAGTAGATAAGCATGCAGATGTTGAGGAGTCGATAGTAGAGGAGGCACCAGTAGATACTAAAGACTCCACCCTCGTAAATTATCCTCAATAGTGAATATTGATCACGAACGATCAAACTGGTAAACATTCATGGTATTCACTTGCTTGGAGTTGAACTCAATTGCCTTCACAAGTGTCTGTGAGAATTCAACACCCAATTGAAGTTATGCTTGAGCTTTTGTGCCCTTCCTAGCGAAAAACCAAACTTTTCTCCCAATTTCCATATATCTTCGCAATGAATCTCTACTTTGCAAGCCAAACTTTTTTGTAAGATGCTTTGTAACCAAAGTGATTCTCAACAGATCTTTGAAGATCTCTTATGCTAATCGTTGGATTCACTTTGACCATAGTCAATATGCATTTAGCTACCACCATCGAGTCCAACCTTCCATGGTCCTGACCTAATGATGTTTGCATGCAAGAATGGGCATCATCGTATCTCCTCACCTCCCATTTTTCTTGCTTTTGCCGATAAGAAATGAGTATACTCCATTGATAACCCGACCCAAACTGAGTTCATTCTACAATATACTTTAACTGGTCACTGATGAGCGGATATTTTATATGCTTTTTGGGGTTAATTTCATATAGTTTTTAGTATGTTTTAGTTAGTTTTTAGTTTATTTTCATTAGTTTTTAGGAAAAATCCATATTTTTGGACTTTACTATGAGTTGTGTATTTTTCTGTAATTTCAGGTATTTTTCTGGCTGAAATTGAGGGAGCTGAGCAAAAATCTGATTCAGGCTGAAAAAGGACTGCTGATGCTGTTGGATTCTGACCTCCCTGCACTCAAAGTGGATTTTCTTGAGCTACAGAACTCGAAATGGCGTGCTTCCAATTGCGTTGGAAAGTAGACATCCAGGACTTTCCAGCAATATATAATAGTCCATACTTTGCTCAAGGATAGATGACGTAAACTGGCGTTCAACGCCAGTTCTCTGCCCAATTCTGGCGTCCAGCGCCAGAATAGGATCAAAAGCTGGAGTTGAACGCCCAAACTGGCACAAAAACTGGCGTTCAACTCCACAAATAGCCTCTGCACGTGAATTGCTTAAATCTCAGTCCCAGCACACACCAAGTGGGCCCCAGAAGTGGATCTCTGCATCATCCATCATAGTCCACTCACTTTTTGTAAACCTAGGCTACTATTTTAGTATTTAAACAACTTTTAGAGACTTATTTTGTATCGAATGACATTTTAGATCAAAACTTTGTATTCTCTGACGGCATGAGTCTCTAAACCCCATTGTTGGGGGTGAGGAGCTCTGCTGTGTCTCGATGAATTAATGCAAGTATTTCTGTTTTTCATTCAAACACGCTTGTTCCTATCTAAGATGTTCATTCGCGCTTAACTGTGATGGAGGTGATGATCTATGACACTCATCACCTTCCTCAAATCATGAACGTGTGTCTGACAACCACCTCCGTTCTATACACGATTGAATGAGTATCTCTTAGATTCCTTAATCAGAATCTCCGTGGTATAAGCTAGAACTGATGGAGGCATTCATGAGAATCCGAAAAGTCTAAACCTTGTCTGTGGTATTCTGAGTAGGATTCAAGGATTGAATGACTGTGATGAGCTTCAAACTCCTGAAGGCTGGGCGTTAGTGACAGACGCAAAAGGATAGTAAATCCTATTCCAACCGGATCGAGAACCAACCGGTGATTAGCCGTGCTGTGACAGAGCGCGTGAGCGTAGTTTTCACTGGAAGGATGGAAGGTAGCCATTGACAACGGTGATCCACCAATACACAGCTTGCCATAGGAGGACGTGCGTGCGTGAACAAGAAGACAGAGGAAAGCAGAGATTCAGAAGACAAAGCATCTCCAAAACTCCAACATATTCTCCATTACTGCATAACAAATAACCTTTAATCCATGCTCTATTGTTTATTTGCAATTCAACTGATAAACATAATTGACTTCCTGACTAAGATTTACAAGATAACCATAGATTGCTTCAAACCAACAATCTCCGTGGGATTCGACCCTTACTCACGTGAGGTATTACTTGGACGACCCAGTGCACTTGCTGGTCAGTGGTACGAGTTGTGAAAAGTGTGATTCATAATTCGTGCACCAAGTTTTTGGTGCCGTTGCCGGGGATTGTTCGAGTTTGGATAACTAACGGTTTATTTTGTTGCTTAGATTAGGAACAATTTCTCTTTTTTGTTTAGAGTCTCTTTTTATTGTTGTGTTAGAATCTTAGAATCCTTATTTTCTTTTTTAAAATCTTTTTCAAAAAATAATAATAATAATAATAATAATAATTTTTCTATTAAATCTTGTGCCAAACTTTAAGTTTGGTGTTTTCTTGTTGATTTTTCTGTGTTTTTTCGAAAATTTATTTTGGTTTTCTAAAAATTTTAAGTTTGGTGTTCTTCCTTTGTGTTCTCGTGTTCTTGTGAATCTTCAAAGTGTTCTTAAGTTTTCCTTGTGTCTTGATCTTAAAATTTTTAAGTTTGGTGTTCCTTGGTGTTTCCCCCCCCCCCCAAAATTTTCGAAAATAAGGAACCTCAGATCTAAAAATTTTAAATCCTGTGTTATCTTATCGTTTTTCTCTCTCCTTTAAAAATTCAGATTTTTATTTCAAAATTTAAAACCTTTTTCAAAAATCATCATATCTTTTTCAAAATCTCCTAACCACTTCCTCTCTCCTCACTTTTTCGAAAATCTTTTACTCATTTTTATTTATTCTATTTTGATTTATTTTATTTCCGAAATAAATTAATAAATAAATAAATAAAAATATTTTTTCTATTTTACATCATCTCCCTTTCTCCTTCATGGACCTAAGCGGAAATGAACAGTCCAGGAGGACTCTGGGGTCATATTCTAACCCCTCTACTGCTTCATATGGGAGTAGTATCTGCATACCCTCCATTGGAGTCAGTAGCTTTGAGTTGAATCCTCAGCTCATTATCATGGTGCAGCAAAGCTGTCAGTATTCCGGTCTTCCACAGGAAGAACCTACAGAGTTTCTGGCACAATTTTTACAAATTGCTGACACAGTACATGATAAGGAAATAGATCAGGATATCTACAGACTATTAGTGTTTTCATTTGCTGTAAAAGATCAAGCTAAGAGGTGGTTAAATAACCAACCTAAGGCCAGCATAAAGACATGGAAACAGCTGACAGAAAAATTCCTGAATCAATATTTCCCTCCAAAAAGGATGACACAGCTAAGGCTGGACATCCAAGGCTTCAAGCAAGGAGATAATGAATCTCTTTATGATGCCTGGGAGAGATACAGAGAGATGCTACGAAAATGCCCCTCTGAAATGTTCTCAGAGTGGGTTCAGTTAGACATCTTCTACTATGGGCTTACAGAAGGAGCTCAGATGTCTCTAGATTACTCAGCTGGTGGATCTATCCACATGAGAAAGACAATTGAAGAGGCTCAAGAGCTCATTGATACAGTTGCCAGGAATCAGCATCTGTACCTAAGCAGCAACCCTTCCATGAATGAAGAGGTTAAAACAGTAACTGCTGAACTCAGTCCTGTAAAACAAGCTGCTGAATTCAATCAGCAATTGGACTTTCTAACAAAGCAGCTAGCCGAATTTAAAGACAGGTTACAAGAGACAAGGATGGCTAATATACATATGGACGAACAGTTTAAGCAAACAAAGCAGCAGCTGTCAAGGCAAATAGCAGAAGAATGCCAAGCAGTTCAATTAAGAAGTGGGAAGATATTAAATATCTCACCTCAAGGCAGCAAAAAGTCAAGAAATGAGAAACCCACCAAAGATTCACCTGAGGACAGTAAGAGCCCAGGGAAAAATAATTCTGGCGCTAAAATGCTAGCAAATTGGTGGAAGGCTGGCGCTGAACGCCCAGACCATGCTCAGGACTGGCGTTCAACGCCAGAAACAAGGCAGGACTGGCATTCAACGCCAGAAATGGGCAAGGATCTGGTGTTGAACGCCCAAAATGGGCAAGACCTGGCGCTGAACGCCCAAAATGGGCACAGTTCTGGCGTTCAGACGCCAGGAGCAGACAAGGAGCTGGCGTCTAGTTCCACTCCAGCTTCTAACTCTGGCACGCAATTGCCAGTGAGGGATCAGACACACACAAATGCTGATAACAACCCCTCTAAAAAGGCTTCTTCAACCACTTCTGTAGGCAATAAACCTGCAACAACTAAGGTTGAAGAATATAAAGCCAAGATACCTTATCCTCAAAAACTCCGGAAAGAGGAGCAGGATAAGCAATTTGCTCGCTTTGCAGATTATCTCAGGACTCTTGAAATAAAGATTCCATTTGCAGAAGCACTTGAGCAAATACCTTCTTATGCCAAGTTCATGAAAGAGATCTTGAGTCATAAGAAGGATTGAAGAGAAACAGAAAGAGTTCTCCTCACTGAAGAATGCAGTGCAGTCATTCTGAAAAGCTTTCCTGAAAAGCTTAAAGACCCTGGGAGTTTTCTGATACCATGCATATTAGAAGGTAATTGCACCAAGACAGCTTTATGCGATCTTGGGGCAAGCATCAACCTAATACCTGCATCCACTATCAGAAAGCTTGGCTTAACTGAAGAAGTTAAACCAACCCGGATATGTCTCCAACTTGCTGATGGTTCTACTAAATACCCATCAGGCGTGATTGAAGACATGATTGTCAGAGTTGGGCCATTCGCCTTTCCCACTGACTTTGTTGTGCTGGAAATGGAGGAGCACAAGAGTGCTACTCTCATTCTAGGAAGACCCTTCCTAGCAACTGGACGATCCCTCATTGACGTCCAACAGGGGGAAATAACCCTGAGAGTCAATGATGATGAGTTTAAGTTGAACGCTGTCAAAGCCATGCAGCATCCAGACACATCAACAGACTGCATGAAAGTTGATCTTATTGACTCCTTGGTAGAAGAGATCAACATGGCTGAGAGTCTCGAATCAGAGTTGGAAGACATCTTTAAAGATGTTCAGCCTGATTTGGAGGATTCAGAGGACATGAAAGAGCCTCTGAACTTTCTTCTGAAAGAGGAAAAACCTCCTAAACCCGAGCTCAAGCCATTACCACCATCCTTGAAATATGCGTTTCTGGGAGAAGGTGACACTTTTCCAGTGATGATAAGCTCTGCTTTAAATTCACAGGAAGAGGAGGCACTTATTCAAGTGCTAAGGACACACAAGACAGCTCTTGGGTGGTCCATAGGTGACCTTAAGGGCATAAGCCCAGCTAGATGCATGCACAAAATCTTATTGGAGGATAATGCCAAACCAGTGGTTCAACCACAGAGGCGGCTAAATCTAGCCATGAAAGAAGTGGTGCAGAAAGAGGTCACCAAATTACTGGAGGCTGGGATTATTTATCCTATTTCTGATAGCCCCTGGGTGAGCCCTGTTCAAGTCATCCCAAAAAAGGGAGGCATGACAGTGATTCATAATGAAAAAAATGAACTGGTTCCTACAAGAACAGTTACAGGGTGGCGCATGTGTATTGACTATAGAAGGCTCAATACAGCCACCAGAAAGGATCATTTTCCTTTACCATTCATAGACCAGATGCTAGAAAGACTAGCAGGTCATGATTATTACTGCTTTTTGGATGGCTACTCAGGCTATAACCAGATTGCAGTAGATCCCCAGGATCAAGAGAAAACAGCATTCACATGTCCATCCGGAGTGTTTGCTTATAGAAGGATGCCATTTGGGCTATGTAATGCGCCTGCAACCTTCCAGAGATGCATGCTCTCTATTTTCTCTGATATGGTGGAAAAATTTCTGGAAGTCTTCATGGACGACTTCTCAGTATACGGAGACTCATTCAGCTCCTGTCTTGATCACCTGAAACTTGTTCTGAAAAGATGCCAAGAGACCAACCTAGTTTTAAACTGGGAAAAGTGTCACTTCATGGTGACTGAAGGAATTGTTCTTGGGCATAAAATCTCAAACAAGGAAATAGAGGTGGATCAAGCAAAAATAGAGGTAATTGAAAAATTACCACCACCTGCCAATGTTAAGGCAATCAGAAGCTTTCTGGGGCATGCAGGATTCTATAGGAGGTTTATAAAGGATTTTTCAAAAATCGCAAAACCTCTAAGCAATCTGTTAGCTGCTGACACACCATTTGTGTTTGACACAGAGTGCCTGCAGGCGTTTGAAACGCTGAAAGCTAAGCTGGTCACAGCACCAGTCATTTCTGCACCAGACTGGACATTACCATTTGAGCTAATGTGTGATGCCAGTGATCATGCCATTGGTGCAGTATTGGGACAGAGGCACGACAAGCTTCTGCATGTCATTTATTATGCCAGTCGCGTTCTAAATGATGCCCAGAAAAATTACACAACCACAGAAAAAGAACTACTTGCAGTGGTTTACGCCATTGACAAGTTTAGATCATACTTAGTAGGATCAAAAGTGATTGTGTATACTGACCATGCTGCTCTTAAATATCTACTCACAAAGTAGGATTCAAAACCCAGGCTCATCAGATGGATATTGCTTCTGCAAGAGTTTGATATAGAAATAAGAGACAGGAAAGGGACAGAGAACCAAGTGGCTGATCATCTGTCCCGGATAGAGCCAGTGGAAGGGACGTCCCTCTCCTTTCTTGAGATCTCTGAGACGTTTCCTGATGAGCATTTATTTGCCATTCAGGAAGCACCATGGTTTGCCGATATTGCAAACTATAAAGCTGCAAGGTTCATACCCAATGAGTACAACATGATACAAAAGAAGAAATTAATTACTGATGCAAAGTACTACTTGTGGGATGAACCTTATCTCTTTAAGAGATGTGCAGACGGAATTATCCGTAGGTGTGTGCCTAGAGAAGAAGCACAGAGGATCCTGTGGCATTGCCACGGATCTCAATATAGAGGCCATTTCGGAGGTGAGCGAACAGCCACCAAGGTCCTCCAATGTGGCTTCTATTGGCCCACACTCTATAAAGATTCCCGAGAGTTTGTACGTAATTGTGACAGTTGCCAAAGAGCTGGTAATCTGCCTCATGGTTACGCCATGCCTCAACAAGGAATCTTGGAAATTGAGTTGTTTGACGTATGGGGAATTGACTTCATGGGACCTTTCCCACCATCATACTCAAACACTTATATTCTGGTGGCAGTTGACTATGTATCAAAATGGGTTGAGGCTATTGCCACACCCACCAATGATACTAAAACAGTGCTGAAGTTCCTCCAGAAACATATCTTTAGCAGGTTTAGTGTCCCTAGAGTACTAATCAGTGATGGGGGCACTCACTTCTGCAATAAACAGCTTTACTCTGCCATGGTTCGGTATGGAATTCGCCACAAGGTGGCCACTCCGTATCATCCACAAACCAATGGGCAAGCTGAAGTCTCTAACAGAGAATTAAAGAGAATCCTGGAATGGACAGTAAATACCCGTAGAAAGGATTGGGCACGGAACTTGGATGATGCTCTGTGGGCTTACAGGACAGCATTCAAGACCCCCATAGGGACATCTCCATACCAACTCGTGTATGGTAAGGCATGTCACCTGCCCGTGGAACTGGAACATAAGGCCTACTGGGCAACCAGATTCCTAAACTTTGATGCCAAATTAGCAGGAGAAAAACGATTGCTCTAGCTAAATGAGCTAGAGGAATTCAGATTCACAGCTTTCGAAAATGCCAAGCTTTATAAAGAAAAATAAAAAAAATGGCATGACAGAAAGCTGTCATCTAGAATCTTTGAACCAGGACAGAAGGTCCTATTGTTTAACTCTAGACTCAGGCTATTCCCCGGGAAACTGAAATCCCGGTGGAGGGGACCATACGTGATTACAAGTGTATCACCATATGGTTATGTGGAGCTTCAAGATATTGATTCTGATAAGAAGTTCATTGTCAATGGACAGAGAATCAAGCACTATCTTGAAGGCAACATTGAGCAAGAATGCTCAAGGCTGAAGCTAGATTAAAAGCTCAGCAAAGTCCAGCTAAAGACAGTAAAGAAGCGCTTGCTGGGAGGCAACCCAGCCATGGGGCAACAATCCTCTAAGAATTTTTGCCCTATTTCTATTTTTATTTTTATTTGTTTATATAGAGTTCATTGACAACAAGGTAAATAATCATTTACAGAAGACCTCGGCACACAAAACAGAGAAAAAGAGCTCACTGGCAAGAAAACGCCAGTAATGGTAGCAATCTGGGCGTTCAACGCCAGAAAGGGGCACCCACTGGGCGTTGAACGCCAGTAATGGCAGCAGCTGGGCGTTGAACGCCCAGGAGAGCAGCATTTGGGCGCTGAACGCCCAAAACAGGCAGTGTTTGGACGTTCAAACGCCAGGATAGCAAGGAGGAGCCAAATCCATTTTTCCACACGTATTTCCATTCTAATTTCAAATTTTATGTTTCAATGCATGATTTTTACATGAACATGTTAAGAATCCTGATTTCTAAAATCCTTAATTTCTAAAAATCTATTTTTCCAAATTCAATCCAACTCTTTTCAATTCTTTTCTGAAAACAAATCTATCTTTTTCACTCTAAAATCTTTTCAACTAATCCATATCTTTTTCAAATCTCCATATTATCTTTTTCAAAATTCAGATTTATCTTTTTCAAAAATCTATCATATCTTTTCAAAATTAAACTATATCTTCTATCTTATCTTTTTCAACTCAATCTTTTTATCTTATCTTTTCCAATTTTTCGAAAACCCACCCCTCCATCCCTTTAAATTTGGGTTCGGCCTCTGTCCTCCTCCATCAACAATTGCACCTAGCTCTCCTTCTATCCCTCTCCTTTCTTTTCTTTTGCTTGAGGACAAGCAAACCTTTAAGTTTGGTGTGTTTATCCGAGATCACTAAGATCATGGCTCCTAAAGGAAAACAACCCACTCCAAGAGGCAAGAAAGAGAGCGTTCCAAAACCACTTTGGAATCAAGGGAAGTTCTTATCTAAAGAACATTCAGACCATTATCTTAAAGTAATGGGTCTGAGATCAGTGATCCCGGAAGTTAGATTCGATCTGAAAGAAGATGAATATCCGGAGATCCAGGAGCAAATTTGAATCAGGAACTGGGAAGTCCTAGCTAATCCTGAAACGAAAGTGGGAAGGAACATGGTCCAGGAGTTCTATGCTAATATGTGGCAGACTGACAAGAAAAAACTATCTGGAACTGCCTTCTATGAATTTCGGACCATGGTCAGAGGAAAGATTGTTCATACCACCCCTGACAAGATCAGAGAGATCTTAAAGCTACCTCAGCTAAAGGACAATCCAGACTCCTTCAACAGGAGGATGATGAGAGCAGACATTGACATGGATAAGATTCTAGAGGACATATGTATCCCTGGAGCCAGGTGGACCACCAACACAAAGGGTGTCCCAAATCAACTCAAGAGAGAGGATCTCAAACCAGTCGCCAGAGGATGGCTAGACTTCATTGGGCGTTCTCTGTTGCCTACTAGCAACCGTTCTGAAGTCATAGTTAAAAGAGCAGTGATGATCCATTGCATCATGATGGGAAAGGAAGTGGAGGTTCATCAGCTGATTTCAGCTGAACTCTACAAAATTGCTAACAAAAATTCTAAAGAAGCTAGGTTGGCTTATCCAAGCGTGATTTCTCTGCTCTGTAAGGACGCTGGAGTGAGGATGGGAATAACTGAGTATATCTCAATCGAGAAGCCAATCACTAAAGCATCAATGGAAAAACAACAAGCACAGGATGATCCCATCAAGAAGAGAGCACAGGAATTCCTCCCAGAGATCCCTCAATCTGAATACTGGGAGTATCTTGAGACGTCTGTTACCAAGATACGGGAAGCTATGGAGCAAATAATAAAAGAACAGAAGGAACACAGTCAAATGCTGACCTATATGTTTAAAGAACAAGAGGAGCAAGGGCGTGACTTAAGGGAATTGAAGCGCCAAAAGTCTTCTCTTGTAGGACCAAGCACCCCAAGGATCAGAGGAACCCCCGTTCCCCCAGAATAAAGGTTGTTAATTTCCAATTTCTGCCTTAACTCTGTGACAGTGTCCTTATAGAAGTTTACCTTAGGAGTCATATAATAGTAATTAGTATCTATTTTGATTTTATCTCCAATTAAGCTATAGTTTATTTTTCTCATCATCAGCAAACATGAATAAAGTAGTAGATCTTTTGAATAAGAGGCAATAAAATTTCGAGTTTTAATAAGAGAAATTCTAATTAGTTAAATGTGGTGGCAATGCTTTCTGTCTTCTGAATGAATGCTTGAACAGTGCATATGTCTTTTGAATTTGTTGTTTAAGACTGTTAAATATGTTGGCTCTTGAAAGAATGATGAACATGAGACATGTTATTGATAATCTGAAAAATCATAAAAATGATTCTTGAAGCAAGAAAAAGCAGCAAAGAACAAAGCTTGCAGAAAAAAAAAAAGAGAGAGCAAGCAGAAAAAAAGCCAATAACCCTTAAAACCAAAAGGCAAGGGCAAATAAAAAGGATCCTAAGGCTTTGAGCATCAGCGGATAGGAGGGCCTAAAGGACTAAAATCCTGGTCTAAGCGGCTAAACCAAGTTGTCCCTAACCATGTGCTTGTGGCGTGAAGGTGTCAAGTGAAAACTTGAGACTGAGCGGTTAAAGTCAAGGTCCAAAGTAGAAAGAAGAGTGTGCTTAAGAACTCTGGACACCTCTAATTGGGGACTTTAGCAAAGCTGAGTCACAATCTGAAAAGGTTCACCCAGTTATGTGTCTGTGGCATTTATGTATCCGGTGGTAATACTGAAAAACAAAGTGCTTAGGGCCACGGCCAAGACTCATAAAGAAGCTGTGTTCAAGAATCATCACACTGAACTAAGAGAATCAATAACACTATCTGAATTCTAAGTTCCTATAGATGCCAATCACTCTGAGCTTCAATGGATAAAGTGAGATCCCAAAACTGTTCAGAAGCAAAAAGCTACTAGTCCCGCTCATCTAATTAGAATCTGAGCTTCAATCAAAAACTCTGAGATATTATTGCTTCTCAACCTATTAGGCTTCTATTTTATTTGTCTAGTTGCTTGAGGACAAGCAACAGTTTAAGTTTGGTGTTGTGATGAGCGGATATTTTATACGCTTTTTGGGGTTAATTTTATATAGTTTTTAGTATGTTTTAGTTAGTTTTTAGTTTATTTTCATTAGTTTTTAGGAAAAATCCATATTTCTGGACTTTACTATGAGTTGTGTGTTTTTCTGTAATTTCAGGTATTTTTCTGGCTGAAATTGAGGGAGCTGAGCAAAAATCTGATTCAGGCTGAAAAAGGACTGCTGATGCTATTGGATTCTGACCTCTCTGCACTCAAAGTGGATTTTCTGGAGCTACAGAACTCGAAATGGCGTGCTTCCAATTGCGTTGGAAAGTAGACATCCAGGGCTTTCCAGAAATATATAATAGTCTATACTTTGCTCAAGGATAGACGACGTAAACTGGCGTTCAACGCCAGTTCTCTGCCCAATTCTGGCATCCAGCGCCAGAATAGGATCAAAAGCTGGAGTTGAACGCCCAAACTGGCACAAAAACTGGCGTTCAACTCCACAAATGGCCTCTGTACGTGAATTGCTTAAATCTCAGCCCCAGCACACACCAAGTGGGCCCCAGAAGTGGATCTCTGCATCATCCATCATAGTCCACTCACTTTTTGTAAACCTAGGCTACTAGTTTAGTATTTAAACAACTTTTAGAGACTTATTTTGTATCTCATGACATTTTAGATCAAAACTTTGTATTCTCTGACGACATGAGTCTCTAAACCCTATTGTTGGGGGTGAGGAGCTCTGCTGTGTCTCGATGAATTAATGCAAGTATTTCTGTTTTCCATTCAAACACGCTTGTTCCTATCTAAGATGTTCATTCGCGCTTAACTGTGATGGAGGTGATGATCTGTGACACTCATCACCTTTCTCAAATCATGAACGTGTACCTGACAACCACCTCCGTTCTATACATGATTGAATGAGTATCTCTTAGATTCCTTAATCAGAATCTCCGTGGTATAAGCTAGAACTGATGGCGGCATTCATGAGAATCCGGAAAGTCTAAACCTTGTCTGTGGTATTCTGAGTAGGATTCAAGGATTGAATGACTGTGATGAGCTTCAAACTCCTAAAGGCTGGGCGTTAGTGACAGACGCAAAAGGATAGTAAATCCTATTCCAACCGGATCGAGAACCAACCGGTGATTAGCCGTGCTGTGACAGAGGGCGTGAGCGTAGTTTTCACTGGAAGGATGGAAGGTAGCCATTGAAAATGGTGATCCACCAACACACAGCTTGCCATAGGAGGACGTGCGTGCGTGAACAAGAAGACAGAGGAAAGCAGAGATTCAGAAGACAAAGCATCTCCAAAACTCCAACATATTCTCCATTACTGCATAACAAGTAACCTTTAATCCATGCTCTATTGTTTATTTGCAATTCAACTGATAAACATAATTGACTTCCTGACTAAGATTTACAAGATAACCATAGATTGCTTCAAACCAACAATTTCCGTGGGATTCGACCCTTACTCACGTGAGGTATTACTTGGACGACCCAGTGCACTTGCTGGTCAGTGGTACGAGTTGTAAAAAGTTTGATTCATAATTCGGGCACCAGTCACTCTCTAATATCTTATACTCCATAGCCCTTTTGACGCTATACATCTTTACTGTCATGACGAATTCTTGGTTTTCAAATTGTTGCCTATTCTCAAACTCATTTGTTAGATCATCCTAGGGGCCTCCCTGACTAAAAGACCAATCTTGATTCGTTGCATTGAGGATCAACGTGGAATAATGAGTGAGAAAATTGTATAGTCTATAAATAGTAGGATGTGTTAGTGCAACTTGTGACACTGAAGTTGTTTAGCTCTTCATCTTCCTCCTTAGGTATATGCACGGGTTCGACATCTACTTCTTTACCATCAGACACAAGCTTAGCTTTTGATAAGGATCCATTATTGGGTCTCTGATTGTAGAAACATCATGGCTTTCATAATCCGCTTCTAACATCCCATCATTATGATCCTCAAGATTTGACTCCTCTTGACTCTCCTCGGGTGGCATGTTCAAATTAACCATCAACCTTCTAATATTTGTTCTAACTACCCCACATAAGGGGTTCTCATTACCAACCTCTAAAGATGTCCCGGCACAATGGTCAACCAGAAATAGAATAACTCCAATCGATGGACATTTAAAAAACGATTGGACCAACGCTTAATTAGACGTATGTCTTCGTCATCACGTATTCGATACCTATGTCAAACATGAAATTATTAGAAGTGATAATGACATAAACAATTAATAATAAAAAATATCATCAACGAAAAATAAAATAATAAAAAGGAAGTATGCTTTTTGTCTTTAATGTTTTTGCATTTTTTTCAAAATTTTCTATAACATTTAATTTGATTCAATTTTATCCTTAATGTTTGAAAAAGTTTCAATTTTTATTCTTACTATCAATTTTATAACAATTAACTCTAATATAAATTTCTTTTTCAATTTTACCCTTTCAAATATAATCCTAATCCCTAATCTAGTTTTCCCAATACATAGACCCTTTAACCTCCATTCCCACCTCTACCAGACCTAACACCAGCCTTCACCTCACCTTACTATTGCCATCGGAGTCACCTCAACACTGTCATCGTAACACCCCCAGCACCCCCATTCATAACTGCACCCATCATCATCATCATCATCATCATCACCCTTTCTCACCCAAACCTCCACCTCTCTGCCCCTTCTCTTTTGTTGTCTACCATCACCTCACCAACGCCTTCACTTTCATCCACTGCCGCCTCTCCTACCCAACTCCACTACGATCACTCACCCCACAAACACAACCGAACCAACATTAACATCACCACCACCAACAACAACATAGCAAAACCAGAATCAAAATCAGTGACAAAAAAAAAGAGAGATCGAAGTACAGAGACCCCAAGCAGGGAAAAGAGAAAGAGAAAGAGATGTCAAGCCATTGCTTCCGTTATAGATAAAAAAAATGAGGAAGAAGAGAACGACACGAAGTGGGAACACACGCAGAGCTAGAGAGATATAGCTCGACGAAAATGACAGAGAAAATGGGAGTTTGCGTCGCTGTGCATCTGGTCACGAGAGAACATAGAGCGTTGCTGTCACTGGAGGACAATGCTGTGCCATTGCAAGTGCTGTTTGAGGCTGCCATTGCTTCTGTTCAACCTTGCGTTGCCCAGTGATGCCCTATGCCACCCACGAAGTTGCTAATGGCAGCCTAGCATTTTGCTATTCTGCAACCTAAACCCTGCACTTCCATTTATGTTCCTACTCAGCCACACCTCTGCTTGCTGGAACCGTTGCCGGAGGTGGCAATGCAAGACAGATCCAGGAGGTGACATGAGGTGGAGATCCAGTCAGAAGGCTGGAGAAGAAGAGGGAGGAAGAAGAGCGGCAATGACACTCAAAAATGAAAGTGGAGAGGAAGAGGGAGGAAGAGGAGTGGCAAAGATATGATGGAGAAGGTATGCAAAGGAGAGTAAGAGTTTCTGGATTTGAGAGACTAAGGAGATAATTAGTAGATGATAGTAAAAAGCATTTAAGGGTAAAATTGGAATAAAAATATTGACTAATAGTTGACTATTTAAAATTTAATAGTAAGAATAAAATTGAAATTTATTTCAAACGTTAAGGACAAAATTGAATCAAATTAAACGTTACGAGTATTTTTGAAAAATGTTGAAAACATTAGGAACAAATAATATACTTTACCCTAATAAAAAATAAATAAATACCTTTTGTAAGCTAAATTTGTCCACTTCTATCAGATATCTATAATAGATTTTTGTCACTCTCTTTGTGTGTTGTTGACTAATGGTGTATACAAAAAAAATTTCAACATTTGATCATTTTCTTTGGTTGGTAAGTATACAAAGGTTAATTGAATAAAATTAAATATAACAGACTTATCTTGATCAAATACGATTTTTTTTCTATCATAATGAATGGATAACAATTATATTTCAAACATTTTAAATGATAAAAATGAGAGTAATAAGAAGTAGAATGAGAGGTAAATATAGAGGTAAATGAATACAACTTGCTCAGTGTGATTTATAAGGAGGCATTTTCTATTATGGAGTGGGGCAAGTTCCTCAAAGGATAGGCAAACCTTGGGGTTTCAATGCAAGTTCTCCTCTGGCCTAGATGAACTTGGGTAAACATTACGAAGTTTGCCAATGTGATAGGTGAACTTCAGCACAAATGCACAAGTACGCCGATGTGTTAGGCAAACTTGTTGCTGCGTAAAAAAAATGCATCTTGAAAAATAAACATGAAAAAATTTGTTATGGAAAATTTTTTTATTTTATTTCAAAAAAAAAACCCTTTGCGTGCACCTTTTAAATAGTTATTTAAATATTTGATAAAAAAATTTGATCAAATATACAAATTATTTGTCAAATATGATAGTAGTTTGTCACTTTTTACATCATCTAAAAAATTTGTCATTTTAATTTTTCGAGATAATACTCAATTTGATCCTTGAATTTGCACACGAGTCTTAATTTAATCCTTAAAGTTTGAATTACTTCTATTTCACCCAAACTTTGTAAACGCGATTATATTAGTTCCTAAAATAATTTTTGACGCACGGACTTTGCTGACGTTGATAGCTGGATGTCACACTGAACTTTGTAAACTAATGTTGTTTTGGTTTTGTTACTCAAATAGTCCAAAAAATTCATAGGTGGTCTTTATTAAAAATTTTCCTCCAAAAGCAAGTGATATGACGTTGTTTTGGGTCATTTGAGTGCCAAAATCAAAACTGCATCATTTTACAGGTTCCAGCGTGGCATCTGATTGTCCATGTCAGTGTTCTATTAATGTTTGTTCTTTAAAAATTATCCCAGGGGCTACTGTAAGTCATGTTCGCAAAGTTTGGGGGCTAAATACAGGCAATTGAAATTTTACGGACTAAATTTAGACTCGCATACAAGTCCAGGGACCAAATTGAATATTAACTCTATAAAGTTTTCTATAACATTTAATTTGATTCAATTTTATCCTTAATTTTTGAAAAAGTTTCAATTTTTATTCTTACTGTCAATTTTATAACAATTAACTCTAATATAATATTTTCTTTTTCAATTTTATCCTTTCAAATATAATCCTAATCCCTAATCTAGTTTTCCCAATACATAGACCCTTTAACCTCCATCCCTACCTCCACCAGACCCAACACCACCCTTCATCTCACCTTACTATTGCCATTGCAGTCGCCTCAACACTGTCATCGTAACACCCCCAGCACCCCCATTCATAACTGCACCCATCATCATCATCATCATCATCACCCTTTCTCACCCAAACCTCCACCTCTTTGCCCCTTCTCTTTTGTTGTCTACCATCACCTCACCAACGCCTTCACTTTCATCCACTGCCGCCTCTCCTACCCAACTTCACTACGATCACTCACCCCACAAACACAACCGAACCAACATTAACATCACTACCAACAACAACAACATAGAAAAACCAGAATTAAAATCAGTGACAAAAAAAGAGAGATCGAAGTATAGAGACCCCAAGCAGGGAAAATAGAAAGAGGAAGAGAAAGAGATGTCAAGCCATTGCTTCCGTTATAGACAAAAAAATGAGGAAGAAGAGAACAACGCGAAGTGGGAACACAGGCAGAGCTAGAGAGATATAGCTTGACGAAAATGACAGAGAAGATGGGAGTTTGTGTCGCCATGCATCTGGTCACGAGAGAACATAGAGCGTTGCTGTCACTGGAGGACAATGCTGCGCCACTGCAAGTGCTGTTTGAGGATGCCATTGCTGCTGTTCCACCCTGCGTTGCCCTGTGATGCCCTATGCCACCCATAAAGTTGCTAATGGCAGCGTAGTATTTTGCTAATCTGCAACCTAAACCCTGCACTGCCATTTATGTTCCTACTCAGCCACACCTCTGCTTGCTGGAACTGTTGCCAGAGGTGGCAATGCAAGACAGATCCAGGAGGTGACATGAGGTGGAGATCCAGTTAGAAGGCCGGAGAAGAAGAGGGAGGAAGAAAAGCGGCAACGACACTCGAAAATGAAAGTGGAGAGGAAGAGGGAGGAGGAGGAGTGGCAGAGATATGATGGAGAAGGTATGCAAAGGAGAGTAAGAGTTTCTGGATTTGAGAGACTAAGGAGATGATTAGTGGATGATAGTAAAAAGCATTTAAGGGTACAATTGGAATAAAAATATTGACTAATAGTTGACTATTTAAAATTTAATAGTAAGAATAAAATTGAAATTTATTACAAACGTTAAGGACAAAATTGAATCAAATTAAACGTTATGAGTATTTTTGAAAAATGTTGAAAACGTTAGAGATAAAAAATTATACTTTACCCTAATAAAAAATAAATAAATACCTTTTGTAAACTAAATTTGTCCACCTCTATCAGATATCTATAATAAATTTTTGTCACTCTCTTTGTGTGTTGTTGACTAATGGTGTATACAAAAAAATTTCAACATTTGATCATTTTATTTGGTTGGTAAGTATACAAAGGTTAGTTGAATAAAATTAAATATAACATACTTATCTTGATCAAATACGATTTTTTTTATCATAATGAATGGATAACAATGATATTTCAGACATTTTAAATGATAAAAATGAGAGTAATAAGAAGTAGAATGAGAGGTAAATATAGAGGTAAATGAATACAACTCGCTCAGTGTTATTTATAAGGAGGCATTTTCTATTATGGAGTGGGGCAAGTTCCTCAAAGGATAGGCAAACCTTGGGGATTCTATGCAAGTTCTCCGCTGGCCTAGACGAACTTGGGTAAACATTACGAAGTTTGCCAATGTGATAGGTGAACTTCAGCACAAATCACAACTAGAAAATTGATTAATACAGACAGATTTACAGACGGATTTAGTCTTTATTACAGACGGATTTTTGGTTACCGACGAAATTACCGACGGATTTTGTCCCTCTGTAAAAGCCCCGTCGGAAATTATTTACCGACGGATTTTTTTTCCGTCGGAAAATTACAGACGGATTTTTACCAATTACCGACGGATTTTCCCTTTGTAAATTCTGCATCCATTTTTTCGAAGGCGACGTACTTTCCGACGGATTTTCCGTCTGTAATTACAGACGGATTTTCTGACGGATTTTCCGTCTGTAATTACAGACGGATTTTCAGACGGAGTTTTCGTCTGTAATTACAGACGGATTTTCAGACGGAGTTTCCGTCTGTAATTACAGACGGATTTTTCGACAGATTTTCCGTCTGTAATTTGAACTTTAGAAAATCATCTGCACTCTGATTACCGACAGAAAATTCATCTATAAATCCGTCGGTAAGGTAAAATTTTTTTTTTAATTTTTCTATTACAAAAATAAACCTGTTTTCATACAAAATAAATATAAATTTAATAAATACAATTTTTTTATCTACTTTGTATTCGAATATTTATAATATTTCAAAAAAAACAAATTCATCGTATTATCAAACTAAAAGAATAGTACTATAAACAAGTAAATTAATATAATTCAAAACATAAACAAAGTGTATTAATACATTAACTATAATATTAAGTAACAACTATACATCAAAGTGTGTTGATACATCAACTATAATTCATCACAAATAAATATTTAATTAAAAGAGTATGTAGTCAAATCTTATGGAATAAAAAATCTCTTGGCGTGTATATTTGCCATGCCAAGCCAAGCCAAGCTAAACAGATCATGCTGGAACTGCATAGGTTCTTCCTCTAAATGAGACAGTTGCATCGGTGGTAGTGTTGGCAGCGTTTTCCTACATGAGACATTCCTAACAGAATAAGCACTTGCTCTTGCAACCTCAGACGCTTCCTGCAGTCACTTCAACGGTTACTAAAAGTTATTGAAATTGAAGATTTTATTTGAACTTAAAAACGAATGCCACAACATCCAAACAATTTCTATAAAACAAACCTCTAATAAAGAAACCCCCCACTTAAATGCTCCCAGGTTCATGAAATCTTTTGCTAAACAAAGAAGCCCCAAAGCAAGCCCATATTGTGCTGGCACACATTGTGATGAAATCTCCAAAGCTTGTCATAAAGTGAAAACTATGCCTTGTGTCTGGATATATGATCGGTGGATGGATGGATGATAGAATATTGAAACCAATAAACAATTCAACGAATCAACATTTGAGTTTTGATGATGATGATGATGCCAATATCCTTCATCTCACAAGGGACCAATCATAGGCCAAAGCCTGTGTCTCATTCAAGTAATTTCCAGTTAGCTCTAAGAGTTAATTGTTATTCTTATGTAGATTATTATTATTACTACTATTTCTTAACGTGGCACATATATGAACTCACCTATTAAGCACTTAAAACTGCATCACTTCCTGACTTGAATGTGTTGTTAACATTCACTTGGTCTGGAGACAAAACAAATCAAATTTTAGACATGAATTGAATATTGAAAATGTATAATATTGAAAAACACTACCAAAATTCTGTGGAAGACAGCATAATAAGTAACTAAAACTCACAAATCCAGCTGTTTAGAGGCATTCCTTGAGCTGCACGGCCAGTATTTAGAACATAACCATTCATCAGAAAGCTGTCCTAAAAAGTGGATTCTGCATAGTTATCACTGTATGTATAATCAAATCATTTGTTTATTCATTGATCATATAGCACTATTAGTTTGCAACCAAGGAAACAATTGCAATAAATACCTTTTTGTATATATAAAAAGGATTTTGGAAAGCCTTTCAACTTCCCTGAAATTGGTATAAGCTGATAAACAAGGGCATTATATATGCCAATGTATAAGCTGATAAGGGAGGCAGAGAAACACAATAATAACAAGAGTGGCCAAATAAATATAATTAATTACCATATTAGCATCTGGAAGTTCTCTAACAGCATCATCAACATTTTCAGCAGTTTGTTTTACATGATTAACATAGATACATACCAACAATTATCCAATGTAAAATAAAGAGAATTGCAAGAATTAAAGAAGCTTATATTAATTGTTACCACTCTTTGATAATTAATGAGCTGCACAGTAATTTCTATTTGGTTGTCAATGGCCTCTCTAATTTTTTTAACTGTAGCTCGATCAGTTTCAGGTCCTTGCAGAAATCTAAAATCAACCAAATAGAATCAAGATTAAAATAAGCATCACTATGATCATAGAAACATTTATACATATAATAATTGAAGCATGTGGAAAAGTTATAAACAATTGCAATAAACACCTTTTTTATCTCAGCTATATCTATCATATTCCTTTTTAAGTTTTTGTTTATCTCTTATCTTATTCAAAACTGGTGACTTGGAATCTCATCCATATTACTAAGTTTTAGAATTCATTATCATCATTTAACTATCCTTCCTTGTTTTACTCACTCTTTTATCTAACCGTGACACATCGTTCCAAATGTTTTTATAGTGAGATTCTTAATCTTTTCTCAAAGGCGGGAAAAGGATTGATGAGTCTTATCTTTTTTTTTTCAGCGTCATAGTTAACTAAATTATTTTGGTAACTCATAAGTGAAAATTTATATTCAAATAAGAGTAATAATAATGACATAGACATTATATTTAAGCATTTTGTTAAAATTAATTTTTATATGTTAAAATATGTATTTACAAGTAAATAGTAAAGTATATTTAGATCATTTTACCTGATATTTGGAACCATTCATCAAAAGTTTCAGCAGAGCTGAAAATTTCAGGCAGAAGAAAATTGAGAAGGGCCCAGAGTTCATGAAGATTGTTCTGCAATCACAAAATAAGAAACCACAGTAAATATCCAACTTGTTAGATGATGCATGTTACGAGGGAAAGTGAACTAGAATAAGAGTTTTAAAAGTTACACCAGTCTATGAATAGATAATGCTGCGAGGAGGTACAAAAAATAAACAAAAACACAAAACAGCAGTTCTACCAAGTTAACCCAAATTATGAGTACAAATGCATTGAAAATAAGCTTCTCTTAGCAAGCAACAAATTTCCTGCAAGAATTTATATACAAGACCTAGTTAACTCAAGATACATTAACTATCCTGTTTTCAAAAATCAGCAATTTGGAACAATAAATGAACCACACCACCTTTTGCATCTTCGCTCTCCAAAAGCTTTATAAGAAGGTTCCCACCAACTTGCAACACTCCAGTTTCCGCCAAAGTGGACGGATCATCATGGCTTTGCTCACCTTCCTGATTATCATCACCGTCAGCATAAACTGAAAATGCAGCTCTTCTGCCAACAGCCAAATCCAATGCTCGCATCCCTAGCTCCACTGACAAAGCTGCATCTTTAGTTGTGATTCCAGAAACCAAAGGGCACATGTCCGAAAGTATAACAGAAAACCCTTTTTGCTGAAAAGTCAACAACCAAAACTTGATTATATTACATTTAGGAATGGTGATTATTGAGCAAAACCACCACCAAAAATTCGGAACCCTAATTCCATAAAATGTTTGTTCAGCATTTTGCCACAACAAAGTCAATGCATTTTCTTTTATTTGGTAAGTTTCAAGTAAGAGAGGGTACCTGTGGAGAGCCAAGCACCCGGAGCACAGCCGAGGTCCAGTACGAATGAGCCAGCCTTGATGAGCTTGTGCTGCTTTTGTATCTGTACCAGCTGTTAACTCAAAGTTAGTTAGTTAGTTAGAAGAAGAAGAAGAAACAGAAGTTTCGAGAACCTTGAAGGCAGAGCGAGCAACATAGCCAAGGCGCTGAGCTTCCTTGTAGAAGAAATCGGGTGCCCCCCGCCGCCCCTCCCCCCATCTCGATCCCTTTTCAAGGTTCAATGAAACTTGCACATTTTCTTTTCAGGCTAATGTTTAAAAGAATTTAATTTACAAATACATCCAATTACATGCCACAGTAAAAATAATTTTTTTATATTATCTTTAAAAAAAACCGAATGTATTACATCTGTTAATGTATTAAATTCACCTCTTATCTTCTAATTAGGTGGCCCTGAACCTCGTTTTAGTTTTTACTCTCAAGAAAATAAACCAAACAGAACAAGTGCTAGAATATGACTAGAAAAAGATCAACAATAAAAGGAATCAACAGCACTTTCCTATTTCTTTGCTATGCTGTCATGTTCATTGGACAATTCTACTTACATTCAAGAAATTTTTTGTTGTAACTGTTCACCTCTTGAAGACCCATTGCTTTGAGAAACAGGATCTCTTGAAGTTATTTTTGGTTGTAACTGTTCACCTCCTCTGCTTGCAATCTGATGCTCGAACTCTTCTACAACCTTGCTTAAAATAGATTCAACCAACTGTTCCATGAAGAGAAAAATATTAGTTAGAAGCTTGTAGGCTCAAACGCACTCTCGATAGTACTGTAGTAGTGGAAGACTAGTGATTGGACTATGCTCCAACTCTCTGGTTCTGAATGAGAAGATTGGACTATGCTCCAACTCACTTTGAGCCTTCTCAGATTAAAGGGTTAAAAATTGATTACTAACTCCTCCAATCCTTTTACCATTGCTTCAGAGCTCACAGAAGATAAGAATTAAAGGGTTAAAAATTGATTAAGTATGTCTTCAAGACTTGGGAGAGACAAGGAGGGCCAGCTTTACCTGGAAACTAATATAATTCAGTGAACCCTGATGAACAAGCTGCAAAATACATAAGCCAACAACACAGAAACCAATACAGATTAAATATTGAACTAAACCTTATTTACCAGAATAACAATTCTGATACATAAAATAGAACTCTATAAGGGTTATGCAATTGAAATATTAACCTGAGTATTTTGACCCCACCAACTTGATCTCGTCTAACAGATCCATCGCCAGTTCTAGCAGATCCTAAGTATTCCTTCTGTATCAATCGAATCGAATCGATGTAACAGACGTAGTCAAGTCACCAAGAGAACCCCACTGCTAAGCCACCCTTTTATATATTATATTGGAAGTCTGAACCCTCTCCAACATACATATTATGCACTGTCATGCTCTGCAACATTCACAATCTCAATTACTATCAACATAATCTCATAATTAGCATATAATTAGAGACATGAAACCCTAACCTTGAGTAGAGGCGTTACAGATCCATCGTTAAGAGTGAAGATATCAGAAATTTAGAAGAAAATTTAGAAGCATAGTGTCAACAAGATCTTGAGCTGTAACACTGAATAACAAGCAAATGATTATCAAACAATGAAAGTTGTAAATAATTATCAAACAAATAGCTCAAATTGAATTACAAATTACTTGAACAAAGCAGAACAGAACAGATTCAACATTTGTCCAAGCAAATGATTCAAACGAAAGCTTCGATTGCAGAAAAAATTCATCAAAATCAGAGTAAATCCGCAGATTCAAACGAAGCACAAAAGTAGAGTATGATAAACCTAAAACTGGCACAGAAAAATTGAGCCCTAAGGTTTATCACAAAGAACAGAATCACAAAATCAGGATTTATATACCTGAAATTTGAGATGGTTACAAGAAGAACTGAGAGAGCGAGTTGAGATTAGATGGGAGAGGTGCCAGAGGGAGCAGATGCGATGAGAGCGTCGGCAGAGAGCTCTGCGACGAGAGCGGCGGCAGGGGGATCTCGTAGGACGCAAGGGATGACAGAGAGATTGTGCGATGCAAGCAGCGGCTGCAGCGGCAACGGCCACGGCGGAAGAAGCAGAAGTAGCAGCCACCGAGAGAAAAGTAACTCGTGCCAGGGAGAGAGGAAGAAGCTCGTGTTTGATCTATGAATGGAGCTCGAAACACAGTTTGAATGGGGGCTGCCACGGAGAGAGAAGAGGGTATAGGTTAGGTCTAAATTAAAATTTTCAGACAGAAAATTTTAAATTACAGATGAATTTTCCGTCTGTAATAATTTAATAAAATGCGTGTTTTATCTACTTAATTACAGACGGAAAATCCGTCTATAACTATTCAACGGAAAAAAAATTAATTTTTTCGACAGAATTATAGACGGATTTTCTTTTCCGTCTGTAATTTATGCTAATATATTTTTTTTGTTTTCCGACAAAAAAATCCCTCTGAAATTCTGTCTGTATTTCAGTGGGATAAAATCCGTTGGAAATATCCGTCTGTAATAACTAATTTTCTAGTAGTGAATGCACAAGTACGCCGATGTGTTAGTCAAACTTGTTGCTGCGAAAAAAAAAATGCATCTTGAAAAATAAACATGAAAAAATGTGTTATGGGAAATTTTATTTAAAAAAAAAAACCTTTGCATGCACCTTTTAAATAGTTATTTAAATATTTGATAAAAAAGTTTTGATCAAATATACAAATTATTTGTCAAATATGATAGTAGTTTGTCACTTTTTACATCATCTAAAAAATTTGTCATTTTAATTCTTCGAGATAATACTCAATTTGATCCTTGAATTTGTACACGAGTCTTAATTTAATTCTTAAAGTTTGAATTACTTCTATTTCACCCAAACTTTGTAAACGTGATTCATATTAGTTCCTGAAATAATTTTTGACGCACGGACTTTAACGGAATGCTGACGTTGACAGCTGGATGTCATACTGAACTTTGTAAACCAATGTTGTTTTGGTTTTGTCAGTCAAATAGTCCAAAAAACTCATAGGTGGTCTTTATTAAAAATTTTCCTCCAAAAGCAAGTGATATGACGTTTTTGGGTCATTTGAGTGCCAAAATCAAAATTGCATCATTTTACAGGTTCCAGCATGGCATCTGATTGTCCATGTCAGTGTTCTATTAATGTTTGTTCTTGAAAAATTATCCCAGGGGCTAATGTAAGTCACGTTCGCAAAGTTTGGGGGCTAAATATAGGCAATTGAAACTTCAGGGACTAAATTTAGACTCGCATACAAGTCCAGGGACCAAATTGAATATTAACTCTATAAATTATGCTGTTGTCAATCAAATTTAAAGAGATAATATTCAATTTGGTTTCTGAATTTGCACGCGAGGTTTCAGTTTAGTCTCTGAAATTTTAATTCCTTTATTTAGTTCTCAAACTCTGCAAACATGACTTATGTTAGTCTCTGGGACAATTTTCAACAAACAAGCGTTAACAGAGTGTTTATCTGGACATAGCAGTCGGATGCCACACTAATTTTTTAAAAATAACTTTGTTTTGTTTTTGACGCTCAAATAACCCAAAAACAATGTCATGTCACTTGCTTTGGGAGGAAAGAAGAACTACGCTTTTAGGCTATTTGAGCACCAAAACCAAAATAACATCATTTTCAAAAATTCAGCATGGCATATGTTTGTCTACGTCAATGTTCCATTAACATCTATTTGTCAGAAATTATCCCAAGAACTAACGTAAATCATGTTTACGTAATTTAGAGAGTAAATAGAAATAATTAAAATTTTAAAGACTAAATTAAATTTGTGTGTAAATTCATAGAACAAATTGAATAGTATCTGAAAATTAAATTAATTTTTAAGCATACTATCAAGAGAGAAGATTTATTAAAAAGTGGTCAACCGAAGTGATAATCACCTTTGAATAATTTGATGACACCCACTTATTACAATAAAAGCCATTAATATAAGAATAATGAATATTTATTACTTTATTATCTTATAAAATTTAATCATATTATACTTACACAAAAATCAGTTAACTGATATAAAAAGAATTACATATTTAGCATCCCGTGAAAGAAATTTATTATACTCCTATATAAATAAATTAACTATTTTTCTATTATAAATTTAATTATTTTATTATGATAAATTTAATTATTAGAATAATTAATTATTTAACCGAAAAATATATAAATATACACGAATAATAATTAATTTTGTGACTAATTTTATAATATACATGAAGCATCTCTTTTAATCTTTATTTATTAACTATTTTATTGATGGATTATTGGCTGAAAAATTAATTATCTAACAATCAATTTTACTAAAAAGTTATTTTTCTAAACTAATAATCAACCAACAAATTAAAAAAATGATGAGAGATATTATAAAAATAGATTAAAAAAGTTATTAACTATTTATTGGCTTAAAAAACTAGTACCTAATATTTTCTTGCGATATTTCAATTTTTGATGACTTAAGAACATACATCATCACTGTTATTACAATAACCAAAAAAAAAATTATAAAATAATAAAAATTATAATTTTTAGAATTTTCGTTTCATGTATATCTGCTTTGGTAGCTCCCTTCTCTTTGTTTTTTTTTTGGTTAACTAATATTTAAAAATTGTAATTAAGAGGCATCGATCCCAGAGAAAAAAAAAATAAAAAAAGGATTGACACAAGTGTTAGAAATATGAGTAGTATGTACTGCTTATTATAAATAGTAGCATCATAGAAAGGTCGAATTCATAAAAATAATAAAAAAATTTAAAGGAGGACATAATGAATACATTATCATTTTCTTTACTATCACCACAACTATCACCATCACTATCTTCATTGTCTATACCCACCACCATCACCAACGATATCAACTTTTTCAATGATACCTTTTTCGAAAAGTCACTTTTTGGTTTGACAAATGTTGGAGACTTTGGTCCTTCTTTGTATGAGTGGTTAGGCATAGCTGAAGAAGATGCTTCGCTGGTCGAAAGGCGAGTAAAACATCCTCTTCCTTCTTTGCCTCCAGACGCAGTTATTCTAGAATCGTCTGGAATAGTTGCACATTCACAAAATCCAGCCATTTCCATAATCCCAACCAATAATTCTGATGTCGTCATTGCTAACAACAGCAACACCAATAACAGAGTTGGGCTTAAACGTTCAGCAAAATCTATTGTCAGTGGAAATGTAAATCTCCGAGGCGATGAACTAGATGACGAAAAAAATAATATTACAACTAGGTGAGAAGAAAAAAACAAATAATAGTAATAGTACTGAAATAAAGAAATAATACAATTAAATGACCATTATTTTTCTTGTTTACATTTTTTAATGATCTACTTTTTCCTTCTTGTGATTTAGTCTTCTATTTGAAAATTTTCACTAATTTTATTTATTGTTGTAACAAATATTTATTAAAAAAATCAAATAACAAAAAAGAAAAAACAAAAAAAAAACAGTTACAGAAAGAGAGAAGGTCAGAAAAGGATTCATGTATGGCGTGATGAGTGAGAAACAAAAGCCTTAGAATGTGGGGGGGGGGGGTTTTGTACTAATATTTTATTTTTTGCTTTTTGTTTTTTTAGGTTGAAACTTCGAGAATCTACGATGGCATCGATTGCAGCTACCATGAATATGAATAATAAAAGGAATAAAAATAATCTTTCGAAATTTGCTTTCTTGACAAAAAGCGAATCTAAAAACCTTGAAGATGGATATAAATGGTGTAAGTATGGCGAAAAATCACTCAAAAAAAGCCCCTTCCAAAGGTGATTATCTAAATACCATAATATCCCAACAAAATCTGCGGTGGTGTTTAAAATATTAAATAAAGACATATGAATAATTTTATCTCTTACGATACCAGTGTGGCCTCTTTTGCAGGAGCTACTATCGTTGCACTACAATTGGTTGCAATGCGAAAAAGAGAGTGGAGAGGTGCCTGAATGACCCCACCCATGCACTAACTACCTATGAAGGTTTGCACACTCATAATTTGCCACCAATCCTCCCTCCTCCGTCAAGATCTTTTGGTCTCTACAACAACTCCACCCTTAGTTCCATACTTGGTAGAGGCAGAGGTATACAAAAAGGTGTAGCTTCAGATACAGGTGCAGGTGCAAGGGCAAGATATCATGCTAATAACGCTATTACTAGTGTTAATGCTAGAACTGACAGTGGTAGTAGTGTTAATGACGTTGGCTCGCTTGAGAATATTGGTACCGGACTGCTTGAGGATATTATTAATTTGTCTTCAGTAGCACCTCAATATCATCATCATCGTTATCAACCAACATCTCTATAGGTGAAGAAATTATAATAAATAATTCTTAGATATTCTCAACGATCTTGTTTAATATTTTAACCATTTTTAGTATTTTAAAATGGGAAAACAATAATTTTAATATTTTTTCTTTTTGTTTTGTTTTTTTTCTTTATTGAGTGTTAGACAACAAAAAAATCTAGCAGTAATGTATTATAAGCATAACAATTAATTAGCAATAATAGACAAACAAAATTTTTTACGGTATAAATGCTTACATACTCAATATAATTGTATATATATGATAATAGTTTAAATTTAGGGGTAAGTATTATTTTGGTCCCTAATGTTTAGGGTCAGAATCGAAACAATTCCCAATATAATTTTTTATTTAGAATCGTCCTTAATGTTTTATTTCGTATTAAAATTGTCTTTTTAACTTTTACGGACAAAAATACCCTCCACCACCAGCAACTTTACCACCACCACCATCTCCCTTACTCCGATCAAATACTAATAATCAGATTCAAGAACACCAACAATAATACATTATTCAAATCCAGAAAAAATAATATCAAATTCAACAACCAAATCAATACACAACAACAATAAAATTAGAAAATAACAAATCAAAATCAGATTATAAGTGGAAGTAGAAGCAGACCCAGAAGAAGAAGAAGCAAAAGATGAAACTCAAGCAGAAACTCAAATAGAAGCAGAAAGCAGAGGTCGAAGCAAGAAGCAAAGCCAAAGCAAGAAGTAGAAGGCGAAGCAAAAACAGAGGCCGAAACAAGAAGCAGAAGCAGGAAGGTGCAGCGGCAAGAATGCGGCGGTAAGGAGTAGCGGCGCAGAAGCAGAAAGCTCTCTCATTGGCTCGCGACGGCGACGGCGGCTCCAAACTTCGCCGGCGCCGTCCCCCCTGTAAGACCCAAAACTTTTGAAAAAGGACTATCATTAGCTAATTTCAAATTCAGTATTTCTGTAACTTTAATTTCAGAATTTTCTTTATTAAAGAAATTTAAAGCAAGTTTCGATTAATTGAATTTGAAATAAATTAAGATTATTATCCAATTTTACAATTATTGGATTATTTGCTATATTCAAATTATAAAGTTGGTAGTTGTGAAATAATAAGGATTTTATATGATTTGGACTAAATGATTAATATTTTAAAGTATTGATACTGCTTTTTTGAGAAAATAAAGGATTTAATTATATTATTTTTAATTATTGGATTTGGACATTTTATTGAAAATAATTTGTAAAATTGATGAGCAAATAGTATTTTCTATATACAATTAGTGTTGGATTTAATTTGGGTTTCAATTACTATATTATTTCCAATTTTATTTGAAATTACCGAATCGTCCCTAATCCTAATTTTCAAAATAATGAAACCCTAATCCCTCCAACCCTAGCAGCCGCCATTGAAACCCTCCCCCAAGAACCCAGCTGCAAGCAGAACACGCCGTTTTTCCCCTCCTTCCATGAACCAAAGAAACAGAAGCAGAAAATGAAATTTTGAGGGAGAAGGAAGAAGGGTTTGCTGGCGTGGAGAGGGGGAAGGAAGCTCACCGCGCCGCCATCGCCCTCACCGCGCCTCACCGCGAGCTGCGCTTCACAGTCCGCACCCACACAGTTTTTCTTCACCGTGAAAGAAGAAAAGCTGAAAGGGAGATATGAGAGAGCGAGGAATAGACAAGAGACGGAGAGGGTCGTGCCGCCACGGTCGTCCAGGGAGAACGCCAGGGAAGGAGAAGCTGCTGTGCTGCCCAGAGCCGCGCTCAACTCGCCGCCGTTCAGGCTCCAGTTTGCCATCACCCTCGTGCAGTCGCCGCCGCGAAGTAGCCTTGCATTCGCCGTCGTCTTCGCGGGGCTTGTGTGGCCGTGGTCGCTCCTCGCCGTGGAGCCCGTGTCGTCGCCGTTCAGCCACCGCCGGAGCAGAGACGCGCGAGGGAGGTGGACGCCACCAGGAGCATCACGTCGCTGCCGCTGCCTGTGCCGTCGTCGTCGTCGCCGGAATTCTTGAGCGCCGCCGTCAGAAAGGGTTCATGTCGCCGTTAATGGAGCTAGCCGGGACTGTTCCAAGGCTTTACCGCTCATCCGGATCTTGCTCTGTTTTGGTTAATGCTGTTGCTATTGTTCTGGTTGCCGGAAGACGGTGTGGCTGCTGCACCTCTGGCCACCGAAAAAACTTCGCTGCCGTCGCCAGAGAACTCTGCCAGTAAGGGTTTTAATTTGTGGTTTCTGTCCTTTTTGGATTTCGAAAAGGTTATGATGCTGCGTGGTTATCATAGTTGATCCGCCGGAGCTTCTGGCCGCTACCGGAGCTGTTGTCGGGTCAATTCGGAATCGCAACTGCCTCACCTTGCTATTTCGGTAAGCAAGTATGTTTCGAAAGCCCTGCGTTAGTGTTCTGTTTCGAGTAATAAAGTAATTGTAATGTTGGTTTTAGGAGTTAGAATCCAGTTTGCCTGTGTCGTTTGTAGCTGTTTCTGCTTTTGAGAGGACAAGCAAAGCCGAGGTTTTGGGTTGTCGGTGATTTCGGGTTAAGAGAAGGCTCCTGTAACGCATTTGGGCTATGGTTTTGCATTTTGAGGTAGGGGCGCTTTCCGAAAACTATATTTTTATATATTGGAATTATTATATATGGATACTGATGTGAGACAATGTGTATTTGGTGATTGTATCAGCTTTATGTATTGTTTGATTGTCTCGAATGATTATGAATGTTGTTTGGTTAGATCGTTGTGCGATTTTGTGAAACGGAATGCTTTTCAAGTTGATTCTTTTAAAGATTTGAGATCGAGTTTAATCCGTTGAGAAATTGATTTGAGTTAATCTTCTTGAGAATGTGAAAAATAGAATATACTCTTGGATTCAGCCTGGTTTACTTTAATTGACTTGGTCTTGATAAATGATTTGTTGTTGAACCGTTTCTTTAAAGCCTTGGAAATGAGTTTTATCGGATGATAATGAATTGATTTTGAAACAGTTTCCTTGAGATATGAAAATGAGATGAGTGTTGGATTTAGTTTGCTTTTGAACTGATTTTTGGATCTGAACTGTAGAAAATGAATGTGAAACGGTTTAGTTGGGACCCGAACCAAGTGGCAAAGTTCAAGTTTTAGGGGAGGTGCTGCCGAAATTCTGGTAGAATCCGGGACTTTACTAAAATGTTATTCGGAAACTCATGAGTTAAAGATTTATACTATGTTTTCTGAATTATTAAGAAAGGGATAACTTAAGCTTCTGAAATGAATTATTAACAAGGAAATTGTGATTTATTCTTGTTTCTTAAGAAAAGTATTATATTTCCCTTGTGAACAAGTCATTTAGATGAAACTTATGCTTTAAGGCTGTTTTAAATGTGAAAAGGGTTTATGCCTTTGAATTGATTTGAGGGTTTCAATTAGAGTAGTTTCAGTGACTTTGAAAGAACATGAACGTCTATTGACAAGTTTCATTCTAAAATGTTTTGGGAAAAGTTTTAAGTATTCTTTGAGTTCTGAATGTTTGCAAGACTAAAACAATTTTTGAGCAGTCGAAACACTTTAAAATTTTCCATGGGGTTGAAGCTGGTTTTTGTTTAAGTAAAGGAAACAACTTTGAAAAGAGTAATTGATTACATGACTCGATTTGGCTTAGATCCTATTTTGTTACTCAAATCAGGAAGCCAATGTTTTAATGATTCTAAGTGAGTTTGAGAAAATGAGTTATGTTAATCTCCCCTAAAGAATTGAGACTCTGCTGAGGAACTTTCGTTATAAAATTTCGTTGTTGGATGGAGGATTTTGAATATTTTCAAATAAACCTTTAATTTCCATGGTTCTGAAAGTTTTGGATAGAGGATGTCGAGAGTGACGTTGTTTTAAAAAGGACTTTACTTTAAGTAAAAGTGGCTTGTGAGCCTGGGATGATTTGAGAAATGAGAATTTTAAAGCCAAGGCTGGAAAGGATTAATTTTTGAATCCTTTTTTATTTCAAAGTAAAGTGGATTGAGAAAAAGTGATTTATGGCTTAAATGCTGATTTTGCAAATTGATGATGTTGAATGGTGGAAGTGCTATTTTGTTATGAGCCGGAATGACTGTGTATGATATTGAATTATGGCTGATTGCCGAATGAGTCATGAGCCGTATGGCTGACTATGAATTATGAATTTAAGCCGGATGGTTGAGATGGATGTTGATCCATGGCTGAGAATGAATGCATATATGCTGAGTTATTGATATTGTGATTGTTGCACTTCCACCATCTGAGACACGAGTTTCCCTGGGAGAAAGCAGTGACTAGCCACCATGTGCTCCAAGTGGAGACTCGATACTCTGTTGACCTTATGTCGTAAGGGTGGTCGGGCACTGTGAAAGTCCCGGATGAGCTCGACCCCGTGAATATACACCAGTGAGAGTGTTGGATATGGATTATGATTATAATCATGATGATGATCGAGAAATAACTCGAGTTGGGGATACACGATAGAGGGACAGTCATGCATCATATGCATCATCAGCCACTAGGAAAGGCATGCATCATATGCATCTATGTGACACTGTTTAGGTGTGCATATTGTACTTGGTTTGCCTTTGCGACTACTTGTGATTAACTGCTAATTGTTCTACTTGAAATAACTGTTTGTTTGTGCTTGAATCTTCCTAATTGTGTTTGCGACTGAGACTCTGTTGGACTGTGGTGATTGGTTGTTGGTTGGATTGTTTGGGCTTAGGGCCGTGGTTGAAATGAGATGGACTGATGGTTGATTTCGGTTTTGTGTTTCTGGTTTGGAAAAATATGAAAGGCTATTTTGGTTCAGCATAGATAAACCTTTTTGAAAGGCTTTCGAGTTTTTGAGAATTAAACGTGTAAGACCTGGTTAATTAACGGCTAATTAACCCATAAATGAGAATTTATTCTAGAAAGCCAAAAATGTTATTTTTATGGCTAAATGTGATAGAGGAGATTGAGACAAGAATTTCGGTACCAATTTTATAGAAATCGGACCAAGATTGGACCAAACGGGCCAAACCGGTCCAACCGGACCCAAAGTGGGCCCTTGGCCCAACTAAACTAAACCAAAACCCTAGTTTTCAGCACTCTCTATCCTCACAACACACTAAACACGCTGAAAATGGAGGCTATGGAGGGAAGAACACTCTCTCAAGTTCTTTCTCTCACTTGATCTTCAAACCACCATAACTTTTGATCTAGAGCTCCGATTGCCGCTCCGTTTGCGGCCACGCGTTCACCGCGGAGAGCTCTACAAAACCCATACAATTAATCTTGAGGTAAGCCACGTTTTATTGTTCGAAATTCCAGCCCTTGATTTCGAGTTTCATGAGCAAAAATGTTGAGATTTTGGGTTCTTTGATGTTATAGGACCCAACTCTCTTGAAAAAGAAGGTTAATCTTGTCTCCTTGGACCTTGGGTGTGGTAAGATTCTCAACCCTAGTGTAATTTATTGTTCTATGAGGTTTGGGCATTGAGATGTTGTGTATAGGTATGATGATTGTGGATTAGGTTGTGTATATGTGAATATTGGAGCTTGATTGGTGATTTTGGAAAGCTTGGAAGAGGGTTTTGTGTGACAAAATCTGTTCTTGGAGGTGTTGAGACCTTGAGAGCTTGAGGACAAGTGGTTTGGAAGTGCTCCGGTTGAGCTTGAGAAATCGGCTAAGGTATGGTTTCGGTTTCCCGTATCTAATATGTAATATGGTAGGAAATACTTAGGCTAGAGGCCCTAAGATAGGCATTGAATTGTTGGTGTTGTTGAATAGTTGAGATATATGATGTGTTCATATATGTGATTATGAATATTGATGCCTTGATTGTGTGATGTATGAGAAATGCATGTTGTGATATATGCTTGATGGGTGATTGAGGTTGAATTGATGGGTGGTACCATGTTGATGGTGAGTATGATGTTGATCATGTATAATGATGGTTGATTTGGAAATTAATATTATTGGAAATTGGGATGAGAAGGATGTATGACATGAGATTGTGTTTGTCCTTTAGCCATTGATTAAGAAGTGTTAAAATGGTTGGAGGTAGTTTTGGAAATTTTGGTAAAATGTCAATGTGTGAGTTGAGGATGGCTTGTTGTTGATTTTGGTACATTTCGAATGATTTCAAAGAGAAGGGTTGAAATTGGCATGTTTTGATTGATTTTGAAAAGAGTTAAAAGTGGCTTGTTTTGAAAATGGCACTTTGTGGTTTTGAATGAAAATATGGTTTTTGGGCATACTTTGATGGGACATAACTTGGACTACGGATCTTTGATTTGTGCCAAATCTGTTTAGAAATGAAATTGGATCCGGTATGTCCATGTCGTTCGAAGAACGGGTGAAAAATGATTTAAAATGAGAGAGTTATGACCGTCGGAAGATTGGGGGTTGAATCTGTGAATTCTGCAGCTTTTAACTTAGAAAATTTTTAGCAGAATGACCCCTCGCGCGTAGGCGCACTTGGCGCGTATGCGCTGTTCTTCGAGAAAGCATCATCCACGCGTGCGCGTGGAGTGCGCGTACGCGTGGCCCTGTTTTCATCCCAAAGTTGATTTTTGAGTTTTAAAAGCCAAATTTCATACGTCTAAGCCTCCGATCTCACCACTTATGTCTTAAATCATTATGATATGCCTAGCATGAGAAAAAGGGCTAGTGAATATGGTAACTTGCGAGTGAAGCAAGGGGAAAAATGAATGATCATTGAGGATCATAGATGATTATGTGAGATGCGGAGAATGGCGGCAGAAGTGCTTGTTATGCCATGGGCCGAAGGGCCATTATTGTTAATGAATTGGCTGGTTATGGATTTAACCGTGAGACGGATGGCTAGATTATTGCCGTGTTACGGCGGAGCCATGTTTATGGCCAAGTATAAATGCATATATGCTGTTGATTGAATTGTGAATGTTTGCACTTCCACCATTGGAGATGAGGGTTTTCCTGGGTAGTAGCAATGGCTAGCCACCATGTGCTCCAGGTTGAGACTCGAAGCTCTGTTAACCCAATGTCGTAAGTGTGGCCGGGCACTGTGAAAGGCCCGGATGAGCTCGCCCCCATAAATATTCACCAGTGATGGTGATGGATAAATATTCACCAGTGAGGGTGATGGATATGGATCATGATTATGATCAAGTTTATGATGAGTATAACTCGAGTTGGGGATGCACGACAGAGGGACAGTCCAATGGTTAGCTACCAGGACTTGTCGGGTTGGCTCTATAACCGACAGATGATATCATCAGCCACTAGGGACAGGCATGCATCATAAGCATACTACATGAATTGTTTGAGATTGCCTATTGACTGCATATTACTTGCTAATTGCCTAAATGCCTTATCTGTTCCTATTTGTAAATCTCTTGTCTGATATAACTGTGTTTGCTATATTATACTCCTGCTGGTGGTTGGGAGGTCTGAAGGAATTGGAAAAGGAAGTATTAGTTAGAATGAAGGATCTTTAGTCAGTTGCCACTTACGGTTTAGCTTGTTTATAAGCTTTGATATTACCTGGAGGAAGTTCTAGGATTGCCTTCGGCTTTCCTCTATTATTATGTATTATATATGTGGAAGCTGTTACCGTACTGGGGACCTCTGGTTCTCACCCATGCGGATTTTGTGGTTTTCAGATGCAGGACGCGAGGCTTCTCGTTGAGGCATGCTGGAGACTTCTGGATTAGCGAAGATCCTTTGTTCTTGGGACTCTGTTTGGTTTATATATCTTGTTTAGATACTTTTATCTCCATTAAATAATACAAACTGTGATGACTCCTTCTAGAGGGGATTTTGGAGAATAGGTTGTATGTATTTGTGTCCCTTTGGGTTTCCTTTGGGGTTTCCTTATTTTATTATATGTATATATTATTATGCTCGGACCGGTTATCTTCGCAGCCGGATTTTGAGTCTTGATATTCCCGTTTTTGACACTCCTTATATATATGATCTTGCGTTAGCTTATCCTTTGCTCGTTACGTTATCGATCGGAGTGTTGCGCGTTCGAGTTACGGTTTTTGTTTACCCCTTTTTCTACAAAGGCTCCTAGCTATAATCAATTATTCATACTACTATACGTACTAAATTTTTGTTTTAGAGGTCGTAATACCTTGCCATATCTGAATTATGACTTAAGCATAAGACTCTGTATGGTAGGGTGTTACATTATGGTATCAGAGCAGTTCGTTCCTGTAGAGCCTGAGGAATGGACTGACTATGCTTCTGTGCATTCTCTGTATGTGTGTTATGTGCTGTTAGTATATCTACTTGATATAGTTGGCATAAACGTTCATGAGCATGCATTTGGGACTTTGAAGCACTAAACTTCCAATATTGAGACTGATCAACTTAATATCGATTGTTTGGTGTGTATAGGAACCAGATGGCACCTCGTGGACGCGGTAGAGGCCGTGGGAGAGGTCGTACTAATGCTCGTGCGCCGGAGACTAACCCTAATGATCCGGTAAACTTTATGACTGCGTTGGAGAACATGGCTGCTGCTATGCAAGCCACTGCTGAGGCTCTTGGCCAACAGATAAACAACCATGGTAATGACGGAGGTGGAGTTCAAGGTCCGATGACACTGGCGAACTTTTTGAAGGTTAATCCACCGAAGTTCAAGGGAACTACTAGCCCGACTGAAGTCCATACGTGGTTTCAGGCTATGGAACGAGCACTGCAAGCGCAGGTGGTACCTGAAGGGCAGCGTGTGGAGTTCGCTACCTATTTGCTCACTGGTGAAGCGTCGCATTGGTCGCAGGGTATCCGACGCCTCCTGCAGCAGGGTGATGATTATATCACCTGGAATGTCTTTCAAGAAGAGTTCTATAAGAAGTACTTTCCGACTTCTGCTAGGACGGCCAAGGAGCTTGAATTGTTGCAGCTGAAGCAGGGTACTATGTCTGTATCTGAGTATACTGACAAGTTTGAGGAGCTGTTCAGATTCTCTCGTATGTGTCAAGGGACTCCGGTGGAATATAAGGAATGGAAGTGTGTTAAGTACGAAGGAGGACTCCGGAGTGATATTTTCAGTTCAGTGGGACCAATGGAGATTAGAACTTTCTCCGAGTTGGTGAACAAGTGTAGGGTTGCTGAAGAGTGTGTGAAGAGGGCAGCCGCTGAGAAAGGAAGTCACAAAGGATCGTTTCCACAGAACCGAGGCAAGAGCTTTGCACCTAGAGGTCCGTCTTTCAAGAGGGAAGGTTCTTTTAGGAGGCCCAACAACAACTACTCCCAAGGAAAAAGGTTTGGGAAGCAGCCTCAGAATGATCAAGCTTGTACTAGGTGTGGGAGTCACCATCCGGGAGTACCATGCAAGGCCGGATGGGGTTTGTGCTACAATTGTGGAAAGGCGGGGCATAAAGCCGCAAGTTGTCCAGAGAAGCAAAAGCAAGGTGCTGGGAAAGCACAACAGACTGGTCGGGTGTTCACCACCTCAGCTGTGGGTGCAGAAGGATCCGAGACACTCATTCGAGGTAACTGTGAAATGGCTGGTCAAACTTTAAATGCTTTATTTGATTCGGGAGCATCACATTCATTTATTGCATTTGAGAAAGCCCATGAGTTAGGATTGAAGATCGTAACCTTAGGTTATGACTTAAAAGTGTATAATGCTACCCATGAAGCCATGGTAACTAGGCTAGGATGCCCGAAAGTTTCGTTTAGGTTCAAGCAGCGTGATTTTGTCCATAATTTAATCTGCTTACCGATGATCGGTCTTGATGTTATCTTGGGATTGGACTGGTTATCCAAAAACCATGTCCTGCTTGATTGTTCTACCAAGTCGGTGTACTTTATGCCAGAGGATACAGAAGGGCCGGTCGTGGTGAATAATTATTACTTGAATTCGATGATGGTGAACTGTTCTGGAATCGAATGTCAGGGTATCTTGTTGTTAACGGCTGGTGTTTCGGGTGATGATCAAAGGTTGGATCAGATTCCGGTAGTGTGTGAGTTTCCGGAAGTGTTTCCCGATGATATTGAGGAATTTCCACCTAACCGAGAGGTCGAGTTTGCTATTGAATTGGTGCCTGGGGCGGGACCAATCTCAAGTGCTCCTTATAGGATGTCACCGTTAGAGATGGCCGAGCTAAAGTCTCAGTTAGAGGAATTGTTGGGTAAGAACTTTATCCGACCAAGTGTTTCCCCGTGGGGTGCTCCAGTGTTACTGGTAAAGAAGAAAGATGGAAGTATGCGGCTCTGTGTGGATTACAGGCAGCTGAACAAGGTCACCATAAAGAATAAGTACCCATTGCCAAGGATTGATGATCTCATGGATCAGTTACAAGGAGCTGGGGTTTTCTCTAAGATCGATTTGCGATCCAGTTATCACCAAATAAGGGTGAGGGGTGAGGATATCCCTAAGACCGCTTTCAGGACTCGTTATGGTCATTACGAGTATACTATGATGTCTTTTGGGTTGACGAATGCTCCTGCAGTGTTTATGGATTACATTAATAGAGTATTCCGTCCGTTTCTGGATAAATTCGTTGTTGTCTTCATTGACGACATACTGATTTACTCCAAGACTGAAGAAGAGCATGCGGAACACTTGCGGACCGTGTTGCAGATTTTAAAGGAGAAGAAACTCTATGCAAAACTGTCTAAGTGTGAGTTTTGGAAGAGTGAGGTAAAGTTTTTGGGTCACGTGGTGAGTAAGCAGGGAATAGCCGTAGATCCAACTAAGGTGGAAGCTGTGATGGATTGGAGGAAACCAACCACAGTAACTGAGATAAGGAGTTTTCTGGGTTTAGCTGGCTATTACCGAAGGTTCATCAAAGGCTTTTCGCAATTAGCCTTGCCATTGACAAAGTTAACCCGCAAAGACACTCCGTTTGTTTGGACTCCTGAGTGCGAGGAGAGCTTTCAGGTATTGAAGAAAAAGTTGACCACTGCACCTGTGTTAGTGTTACCTGAGCCGAACGAACCTTTTGAGGTGTACTGTGATGCCTCACTAAAGGGTCTAGGATGCGTGCTGATGCAGCATCATAATGTGGTGGCGTATGCCTCACGACAGTTAAGACCTCATGAAGTTAGTTACCCTACGCACGATTTGGAACTCGCTGTGGTTGTGTTTGCCTTGAAGGTGTGGATGCATTATCTCTATGGGGTTAAGTTCCAAGTCTTCTCTGATCACAAGAGCTTGAAATATCTCTTTGATCAGAAAGAGCTTAATATGAGGCAAAGGAGGTGGATGGAATTATTGAAAGACTACGACTTTGAGTTGAATTACCATCCTGGAAAAGCGAATATAGTAGCGGATGCGTTAAGTCAGAAGTTGTTATATGCGTCTTGGATGATGCTTCAAGAGGAGAAGTTGCTCAAGGGATTAGAGAGTCTAAAAATTGGTGCTCAAGAAGTATATGGAACCTTGTGTTTGAGCCGATTAGAAATCTCAAGTGACTTTAAGTCCGAACTCTTAAAGGCTCATGAAAATGATGAAGCATTATGGAAGGTGTTACCGGCTATCGAGCAAGGAAAATAGTGGAGAGTGTCGGAAGAAAAAGATGGGTTATGGAGATTCAAGGGTAGGATCATTGTGCCGGATGTTGGTACTTTGAGGCAAGATATCTTAAAGGAGGCACACAAAAGTGGATTCTCCATTCACCCGGGAAGTACTAAGATGTACCATGATTTAAAGGCGATTCTTTGGTGGCCGGGTATGAAGAATGATGTGGCAGAATATGTTTCAAAGTGCTTAACTTGTCAAAAGGTAAAGATTGAACATCAAAGACCTTCCGGGATGTTGCAACCTTTAGAGGTTCCGCAATGGAAGTGGGAAAGTATTGCAATGGATTTTGTGTCGGGATTGCCAAGGACTAGGACTGGTTTTGATGCTATCTGGGTGATTGTGGACCGACTGACAAAGTCGGCTCACTTTTTGCCCATTCGGATGACTTACACCCTTGAGGAGCTAGCTCGGTTATACATAAAGGAGATTGTGAGACTCCATGGTGTACCTGCTACTATAATCTTTGATAGAGATCCTCGTTTCACTTCGAGATTCTGGGGTGCATTTCAGAAAGCTTTTGGAACCCGATTAAGCTTGAGTACAGCTTACCATCCTCAAACAGATGGTCAATCTGAGAGGACGATCCAAACACTAGAGGATATGTTGAGAGCTTGTGTTTTGGATCAACCGGCAAGTTGGGATTGGTATATGCCGTTAGTGGAGTTTGCATACAATAATAGTTACCATATGAGCATCGGAATGGCTCCGTATGAGGCATTGTATGGGAGGAAATGTCAATCTCCGCTATGTTGGTATGAAACTGGAGAGAAAGGCTTGTTGGGGCCGGAAATGATAGCTGAGACTACTGAACAAGTTAAGAAAATCCGAGATAGGATGCTTACGGCGCAGAGTCGCCAAAAGAGTTACGCCGATCAGAGGCGGAAGCCCTTGGAATTTGAGGAAGGAGATCATGTTTTCCTTAAGGTTACTCCGACCACAGGAATAGGTAGAGCGATTAAAGCAAAGAAGTTGAATCCTCGATACATTGGTCCATTTCAGATCCTGGAGAGGATTGGGCCGGTGGCGTATCGCGTGGCTCTACCACCTCATCTTTCGAACCTGCACGACGTGTTTCACGTGTCGCAGCTTCGGAAGTACACCCCTGATGCTAGCCATGTGTTAGAACCCGAATCGGTTCAGTTAAGGGAAGATTTGACGCTTCCAGTGGCTCCAGTCAGAATTGATGATACTAGTATCAAACGGTTACGTGGAAAAGAGGTTTCATTAGTCAAAGTGGCTTGGAGTCGAGGCGGTGTTGAGGAACACACTTGGGAACTTGAGTCGGAGATGCGAACGGATTATCCGCACTTATTCTCAGGTAATTGAATTTGAATTTGAATTTTGTGGGCAAAATTCCCAATTAGGTGGGTAGAATGTAAGACCTGGTTAATTAACGGCTAATTAACCCATAAATGAGAATTTATTCTAGAAAGCCAAAAATGTTATTTTTATGGCTAAATGTGATAGAGGAGATTGAGACAAGAATTTCGGTACCAATTTTATAGAAATCGGACCAAGATTGGACCAAACGGGCCAAACCGGTCCAACCGGACCCAAAGTGGGCCCTTGGCCCAACTAAACTAAACCAAAACCCTAGTTTTCAGCACTCTCTCTCCTCACAACACACTAAACACGCTGAAAATGGAGGCTATGGAGGGAAGAACACTCTCTCAAGTTCTTTCTCTCACTTGATCTTCAAACCACCATAACTTTTGATCTAGAGCTCCGATTGCCGCTCCGTTTGCGGCCACACGTTCACCGCGGAGAGCTCTACAAAACCTATACAATTAATCTTGAGGTAAGCCACGTTTTATTGTTCGAAATTCCAGCCCTTGATTTCGAGTTTCATGAGCAAAAATGTTGAGATTTTGGGTTCTTTGATGTTATAGGACCCAACTCTCTTGAAAAAGAAGGTTAATCTTGTCTCCTTGGACCTTGGGTGTGGTAAGATTCTCAACCCTAGTGTAATTTGTTGTTCTATGAGGTTTGGGCATTGAGATGTTGTGTATGGGTATGATGATTGTGGCTTAGGTTGTGTATATGTGAATATTGGAGCTTGATTGGTGATTTTGGAAAGCTTGGAAGAGGGTTTTGTGTGACAAAATCTGTTCTTGGAGGTGTTGAGACCTTGAGAGCTTGAGGACAAGTGGTTTGGAAGTGCTCCGGTTGAGCTTGGGAAATCGGCTAAGGTATGGTTTCGGTTTCCCGTATCTAATATGTAATATGGTAGGAAATACTTAGGCTAGAGGCCCTAAGATAGGCATTGAATTGTTGGTGTTGTTGAATAGTTGAGATATATGATGTGTTCATATATGTGATTATGAATATTGATGCCTTGATTGTGTGATGTATGAGAAATGCATGTTGTGATATATGCTTGATGGGTGATTGAGGTTGAATTGATGGGTGGTACCATGTTGATGGTGAGTATGATGTTGATCATGTATAATGATGATTGATTTGGAAATTAATATTATTGGAAATTGGGATGAGAAGGATGTATGACATGAGATTGTGTTTGTCCTTTAGCCATTGATTAAGAAGTGTTAAAATGGTTGGAGGTAGTTTTGGAAATTTTGGTAAAATGTCAATGTGTGAGTTGAGGATGGCTTGTTGTTGATTTTGGTACATTTCGAATGATTTCAAAGAGAAGGGTTGAAATTGGCATGTTTTGATTGATTTTGAAAAGAGTTAAAAGTGGCTTGTTTTGAAAATGGCACTTTGTGGTTTTGAATGAAAATATGGTTTTTGGGCATACTTTGATGGGACATAACTTGGACTACGGATCTTTGATTTGTGCCAAATCTGTTTAGAAATGAAATTGGATCCGGTATGTCCATGTCGTTCGAAGAACGGGTGAAAAATGATTTAAAATGAGAGAGTTATGACCGTCGGAAGATTGGGGGTTGAATCTGTGAATTCTGCAGCTTTTAACTTAGAAAATTTTTAGCAGAATGACCCCTCGCGCGTAGGCGCACTTGGCGCGTATGCGCTGTTCTTCGAGAAAGCATCATCCACGCGTGCGCGTGGAGTGCGCGTACGCGTGGCCCTGTTTTCATCCCAAAGTTGATTTTTGAGTTTTAAAAGCCAAATTTCATACGTCTAAGCCTCCGATCTCACCACTTATGTCTTAAATCATTATGATATGCCTAGCATGAGAAAAAGGGCTAGTGAATATGGTAACTTGCGAGTGAAGCAAGGGGAAAAATGAATGATCATTGAGGATCATAGATGATTATGTGAGATGCGGAGAATGGCGGCAGAAGTGCTTGTTATGCCATGGGCCGAAGGGCCATTATTGTTAATGAATTGGCTGGTTATGGATTTAACCGTGAGACGGATGGCTAGATTATTGCCGTGTTACGGCGGAGCCATGTTTATGGCCAAGTATAAATGCATATATGCTGTTGATTGAATTGTGAATGTTTGCACTTCCACCATTGGAGATGAGGGTTTTCCTGGGTAGTAGCAATGGCTAGCCACCATGTGCTCCAGGTTGAGACTCGAAGCTCTGTTAACCCAATGTCGTAAGTGTGGCCGGGCACTGTGAAAGGCCCGGATGAGCTCGCCCCCATAAATATTCACCAGTGATGGTGATGGATAAATATTCACCAGTGAAGGTGATGGATATGGATCATGATTATGATCAAGTTTATGATGAGTATAACTCGAGTTGGGGATGCACGACAGAGGGACAGTCCAATGGTTAGCTACCAGGACTTGTCGGGTTGGCTCTATAACCGACAGATGATATCATCAGCCACTAGGGACAGGCATGCATCATAAGCATACTACATGAATTGTTTGAGATTGCCTATTGACTGCATATTACTTGCTAATTGCCTAAATGCCTTATCTGTTCCTATTTGTAAATCTCTTGTCTGATATAACTGTGTTTGCTATATTATACTCCTGCTGGTGGTTGGGAGGTCTGAAGGAATTGGAAAAGGAAGTATTAGTTAGAATGAAGGATCTTTAGTCAGTTGCCACTTACGGTTTAGCTTGTTTATAAGCTTTGATATTACCTGGAGGAAGTTCTAGGATTGCCTTCGGCTTTCCTCTATTATTATGTATTATATATGTGGAAGCTGTTACCGTACTGGGGACCTCTGGTTCTCACCCATGCGGATTTTGTGGTTTTCAGATGCAGGACGCGAGGCTTCTCGTTGAGGCATGCTGGAGACTTCTGGATTAGCGAAGATCCTTTGTTCTTGGGACTCTGTTTGGTTTATATATCTTGTTTAGATACTTTTATCTCCATTAAATAATACAAACTGTGATGACTCCTTCTAGAGGGGATTTTGGAGAATAGGTTGTATGTATTTGTGTCCCTTTGGGTTTCCTTTGGGGTTTCCTTATTTTATTATATGTATATATTATTATGCTCGGACCGGTTATCTTCGCAGCCGGATTTTGAGTCTTGATATTCCCGTTTTTGACACTCCTTATATATATGATCTTGCGTTAGCTTATCCTTTGCTCGTTACGTTATCGATCGGAGTGTTGCGCGTTCGAGTTACGGTTTTTGTTTACCCCTTTTTCTACAAAGGCTCCTAGCTATAATCAATTATTCATACTACTATACGTACTAAATTTTTGTTTTAGAGGTCGTAATACCTTGCCATCTCTGAATTATGACTTAAGCATAAGACTCTGTATGGTAGGGTGTTACAAAACGGTTCCTCTTTCAGAAAAGATTTTCGACTTTACTTTTATTGTAAACCGTTGTTTTTGAAAAGAGGCATAAGACGGTTATTAATCACTGGTACGGTTATCTTCACGTATCCTATTACAGTAATTCCCAAAAACCCTCTACTGAGAACCCTTTCGAGGATGATGTTTTTACCCCCCTACAATTTTCCCCTTTCAGGATATGAGCGCAGAAGTCACGAAGAGTTTATTTAGTTGTTGAAATGCTCTGTATTGCTTTAGATTATTATTTATTGTACCCTCGCCTTTATCTTGATATATTCTGTAAGAGGAATAGGGATTGTATTGGCTAATGCTTGCAATATATATATATATATATATATATATATATATATATATATATATATATATATATATGGATGTACTCTTTGAGAGTTTTTGTAAGTTGTATGGTATGTATGAATGTACGTTATTGACGAAAGTATTTTGGGAGCAGTATTGCGGTTTAAAGTTTTAAACAGGCTCATATTTTAGTATTAAATAGTATAAAAGTTGTCGTAATATCCGAGCTATCAGAGTAGCGCAGCCGGAAGCGTGAGCTTTGGTAGTTAGGGTTTTACACCCCCTTCCCCCCTTCCCCTTCCCCTTCCCTCGCATCCTTTCCCCTTTCCCTTTCTCTCCTCTCCCATCGCGTCTTTTTTTTTTTATTTTATAATTTTTTTATTAGGATAGGAGTAATTTAGTAATAAAAGAAAAAAATTTATTAAAAAATACGATTTTAATACGAAATAAAATGTTAAGGACAATTCTAAATTAAAAATTACGTTGGGGACAGTTTCAATTTTGACCCTAAACATTAGGATCGAAATAATACTTATTCCTTAAATTTACTATTTAATTATCATAAATATGCGTATTGTAGTTTATTTATATTTGAAAATGGTCAAATCTTTAGAGTAAACAGTAAATATAGTGTTTTAAAAGGTAACAAAAATGATAATATTTAATAGTAACAATTAATATTAAATTTTGTAAATGATAAGTATTATGAAATAAATTATATATGCGATCATTTTTATCATTAAATTTCTTACATGAAAAACTTAAACTTTCATATATTTGTATTTGTTCATGTTTTAAAATAGTCAACCTAGTACTTAATGCAGGATTTCCGAAAAATGGAATTCATGAAAGTGTTTATTGATAAATATAAATGTAACTAAAATTATAGAAAATTTAATTACTTAATTATTGATAACAGTTATTTCAATTAATTTGTATCCATGTTTAAAAAATCTATTTAATATACTAAAATTGGGTTTTTTCTCAACTAATAAAGGTGATGTGTCGATTCCTCGTGACTCCGTTTTCCCTCCAAAATGAATGTATCTTTCTTTATTCTAAATTATTTTATAAAAAATATCTTTATTATAATTATATTATAATTAATATTTAATAAATAATACATAATTATACTAATTTAGAAACATATCTTCATTATAATTATATCAAATCAATATTTAATGCATTATTAAACTACTTATCAATTATATATCAATTAAAAATGCTTTTAATAATAATAATAATAATAATAATAATAATAATAATAATAATAATAATAACTTAAAAAACTCGTATATAAACTATTTCAATTACTCGTGTATTATTATTAATTCAATCAATTATTTCAACTAATTAATTCAGTCAATTATTTCTTAATTTATTTTTTTGAATTCAATAAATCAAATAAAATCAATTATACTAATTGTTTTTATCAACTAATTTATTTGATTAATTCTTAAAAATATTTTTATTTTATTTATTTAAATACATGAGTTATAACTAATTAGTTATTTAATTTTATTAAGATAAATATCAAATTCTATTCCTAATATAAACATACAAAATTTTATTCCTTCCATTTTTATTTTACCATTATAAAAGACCATATATGCTAGAAGAAAATATCATTTGTTTACCAATTACTCTTTCATTGGGTAGCTTTAACAACAATTCTTTTTCTTCCTATGAGGTATCGTCGCAAGAAAGCAACTATCGTTGATACAAACCACCACACACTCTCTAACTCCCGTGCTCATCATTCAGAGTAATATATGATATGTTATCCATGAGGCATTTATAAACTATGGTGTTATCATGTATGCATAAATAAAAAAAATTCGTATTTAAACTTAAGTCATTTACCTGTTTGTGTGGTATATTGTAGTATAAAATTACTTTCAATTTGTGTTGTACAATGATATTATGGTCTAATTTAAGCTTTTACTTTAGAACTGTGTTATGATTTTATTTCATCATTTTCTCTTAGATATCAAGTTGACGTATTTTTATTTATTTTTATTGAAACGGATGTGATATGAAATTTAAAAAAAAAATCTCACACTAAATTTATTTTATTGTAGTCTTCTATCTCTTCTATTTCATTTTGTTTTTTTTATTCATTTTATTTTTTTAAATATCATATAATTTATTATAATTTATATCAATTAATTATAATTCATTATATCAGTTAGTTTGATTTATTAATTTATAATATGGATGATAAAATAGATCATTTGTTATTTATAACGTTAATTCTTCTAAAATCTAAATCTGAATAATTATATTTTTACTTTTCATTATGAACAAAATATTATTAATAATTAACCACTCATACTTTTAATCAAAGTATTTGGATGATTTTTATATTTACTAATATTAATTGTTAATTATTTTTTCGTAAATAAATTGTATTATAATTTTATGTTAGTTCATAATTGATTAACGATTGATGTTCATGAAGCTATGTTACTCTAAATTTTATATTTTACAAATATTTTATTTAAATGTATTTTTTAAACATAAAAATATATTATTTTTAATAATATCATATTTTTACTTTTTTTTTTAATTATTCTAAATGAATATTTTATCGAATACTAATTAAAGTCATCCTTCCATTTGCTTTTACTAATTTATTATCTAACTATTATATAAAATTAAAATGATATTAATAAATTTAATATTAAAGTTAATTTGGCTTTTTATTTAGAGCGTTTTTCGATTTTTTTAGTCTAATCAACTAAAACTATTCAATTATGAATAGTCACTTCTATCTTATTTTAAATTATTGACTAATTAAAATTACTAAAATTTAATAATAATATTCTGTTTTATATTTTTATATTTAGTCCAATCCATCTAAATTATATAATAATCACTTCAATTTTTATATTTTATAATGTAATACTATATACAGTAATAGTAAAATAACATAGTAAATTTTCATGTTTTAATATTAAATATAAAATTAATACGTAAAAAAATCTACTTAATATACTAAAACTGGGTTTTTTTTCCAACTAATAAAAGTGAGGTGTCAGTTCCTCATGAATTTATTTTTCTTCCAAAATGAAAGTATTATTCTCTCTTCTAAATTTATTTTATAAAAATATCTTTATTATAATTATATTACAATTAACATTTAATGAATAATGTATAATTATACTAATTTAGAAAAATATTTTTATTATAATTATATAAAATCAATATTTAATACATTATCAACTAATGAAAATGAGGTATCAATACATTATTAAATAAATTATCAATCATCAATATTTTTAATTATTCTAATTGTATTAATTGATATAGTTATAATTCTCATTCATGTGCAAAAATTTTATTAGTAGATAATTGGTAAACACATTAATGATAACTCATTTAATTTGATATCAATTAGATAATAATAATAATAATAATAATAATAATAATAATAATAATAATAATAATAATAATAATAATAATAATAATAATAATAATAATAATAGAAAAGGTATATATGGTACATGCATTGTATTTAAAAAAAGTAAAACATATTTTAAAAAGGATTGAAGTATCAATAATAAATTGTGATTGATATCAATGTTAATAATTAATTTTTATAATTATTTTTATCTACTAAAAATTACATATAATATTTCTTTTGTGGTATAAAAAGGTTGTGATTCATAACATTTTTGTGAAATTATATTGTATGGACACAAGATCAATTATTTAACAAATTAAATTTTAATTAATATATTTTATTTTCTACTCCTATTTTTATTCATTAATTATTTTATTTTTTATATTTATAGTAAATATTGAATGTAAAAAAAATAATATTGATTGTTATATATTTTATTTATTTAGAGTCATAATTAAATTTGATATAATTGTAGCAAGTATCTATAATTAATAATATGATACTATAATTTTAAGTTGTATAATATAATAAAAAAGAACGTAGCAATTTATATCTGCTTCCTATATAGTAATAATATTATATATATTTATATATCTCCTCTTTTAGCTCTTTTCTAAAAATATTGGCATATAATTAATGTGGATAACATATATATTGAGTAAGTATTTCTATTAAATTAATCATAAAGGTTAATAAAATATAATGGCATAATTTTCATCTAATTGTAGCAAGTATCTCTATTAAAAATATTGGCTAATTATTACTGTGTATGTATATATATATATAGTGAATTTTTACAATTATTTATCATTTAAAAAATTTATAATTCAGATATTGTTTTTTTTCTATTTTTTATTTTTCATACCTAATGGCTGCTAGCTACGATTCTATCAACAGTATTACCCATGGTAGATTATGTGATGAAAAAGTTTGAAAAATAAAGGTAAGAATTATAAGGTTATGGAAAGTCTCATCCAAATTTGACAAGAGCAAGACGGCTTACATAGAAATGGTTCTAATGGATGTTAAAGTTAGTCGATTATTTTTCATGATTCTTTCAAGTGATGTTAGGTCCAATTTATAAATATTTTTTGTTCGTATTTTAAATTTATTTGATAAGTAAACCATTGCAATCAAAGACAGTGCCATTTAATAACTTTACAAGTGCTAATAGTTTTTATATTTAATTTATTTTACAGTGTGATAAAATTCATTCTTCAATCAAGAATTATTTGGCAAGGATGTTTGAGAATGAACTGATTGAGGGGAAGGTCTATGTCTTCTCAGATTTTGTGATTGAGGAATCAAGCGAAATTTATATTCCGACTGCATATGTATGTAGAATAATTTTTAAGAAGGAGTCACATATAATAAATATGATCGATGATCATAAAATTCCTGACAATCATTTCAATTTTCTTGCTCATGTTGATATATTGAAACAAACAAATGAACAATTCAACTTATTTGATACGTAATTAATTTGTATTAATCTACACAAGACTGTTTTTGTAACAGCCCAGACCACCCGCTAGCACGATATTGTCCGCTTTGGCACACAAGGCCTCACGGTTTTGCTTTTGACGATAGGGATGCTAGCCGAAGCCCCCCACACTCACTCGTCAAAACGCGTCATGCTAGGGAGAGGTATCCACACCCTTATAAGGCATGCTTCGTTCCCCTCTCCAACCGATGTGGGCCTTACAATCCACCCCCCTAAGGGAGCCCAGCGCCCTCGCTGGCACATCGATCCGGGTTCTGGCTCTGATACCATCTGTAACAGCCCAGACCACCCGCTAGCACGATATTGTCCGCTTTGGCACACAAGGCCTCACGGTTTTGCTTTTGACGATAGGGATGCTAGCCGAAACCCCCCACACTCACTCGTCAAAACGCGTCATGCTAGGGAGAGGTATCCACACCCTTATAAGGCATGCTTCGTTCCCCTCTCCAACCGATGTGGGCCTTACAGTTTTTTTTATTTTTAATTTTTGCAAAGAAATCATATAATAGTATCATTTTATCGATAACATAAATTTTAATAGTTTATTTATGCAAATGTTTAAAATTGTATTGCGACTTTTTTAAAGGTATATCCTTTTATTAATATATTATTAGTTTTATCGTTTAATATAAAATAAATTAGTAAAATTTCTTTAATTTATAAGTAATTTATTATGTTATTCATTTATTTGTCCTTAATTTGATGCTTTTAATTTTTTTTTTCAATTAGATGTTATTGGACTCTTGATTGAAAAAAAAAGAGCTTATATCATGATCAAAAATAGGAAGAAGTGACCATTATATTGTGGTTGATCTTCATGATTTAGAGTATGTGAAATTTTAATATTTCACAATAAGATTTTATTTTGTAACAATTATCTATACATATGCAAAATATTTTATCTTTTTTATTATATATTACTACTTATTTCTCTTAATTCTTGCTTTTATTTAGAAATAAGAAAAAATAAGGTACATACTGTGAGATCAATTTACAATCCAATTATTCAATTATCTACGTGATCACCAAACAATCAAATACATACTTATTCTCCAATTTACAAAATTTAACAAAGGCATTGATAAGCATATTGGTTTACCTTTTATTTAACATATTTGTTTATGTTATATTTGTAATCATATTATATCTATTTTTATGAATATATCTTTTTAGAAAATACTCTTAAAATCAGCATATGGTGTATTAAATAAATATTAGTGGTTTTAAATTATGCAAATGTTTAAAATTGTATTGCGACTTTTTTAAAGGTATATCATTTTATTAATATATTGTTAGTTTTATCGTTTAATATAAAATAAATTGATAAAAAATTTTAATTTATAAGTAATTTATTATGTTATTTATTTATTTGAATTTAATACTTTTAATTCTTTTTTTTTTCAATTAGATGCTATTGAACTCTTGAGTCTTGACCGAAAAAGAAGAGCTTATATCATGATCAAAATTAGGAAGAAGTGACCATTACATTGTGGTTGATTTTCATGATTTGGATGTGAAATTTTAATATTTCACAATAAGATTTTGCTTTGTAACAATTATCTATACATATGCAAAATATTTTATCTTTTTCATTATATATTATTACTTATTTCCCTTAATTCTTGCTTTTATTTAGAAATGAAAAAAAATAAGGCGCACACTGTGAGATCAATTTATAACTCAATTATTCAATTATCTATCAGCCTGTTTGGACACCTTTAAATGATGGAATTAGAATTCAATTCCATCAAGAAATGAATTCCTAAAGAAATGGAATTCAATTCCATAGTTTGGAACAACTAACTCATTTAATGAGATAGAATTGAATTCCATTGTTTGGAATGACTTGTTGATGAATTACATTATTTCTCTAAGACATTTTTACCCTTCAATAAATATTAAGTATAATTTTATTTATCAATTAAATTAGATAATATAATTATATAAATCACTTATAAGTAAAATTGGTCTAACACAACCTCACCAATTAGATCCATCTCACCCATGAAATCATGATAGGTGGAATTTTTTTAAAAATGAGAAATCTAAATTATTTTATTTAAAAAAATCAACATCTCATAACTTTTTCATTTTTTTTATAATCTTATTTGTGTGTGATTATGACACTCATTTGATATGATCATGTTTTTGTTAAAAAATAATAAAATTAAAAATGAGATAACCACGTAAGCCATAAACATAACAAAGTTTAATTTAAAACAAAATACTCATAATCCATATCAATAAATCAACCTCACATGACCCTCATAGAAGTTTTGAGTTTCCGTCACGCTAAACATAACATAAAAGTCTAAATAGTAGAGATTTCATCATACTAAGTATAACATAAAAAAGGAACATTAGTTTAAATCTAAAAACATTGCCACAAATTTCTAAAACTCAAAATCCATTTTTTCCCTCAACCATTCAAGACGAAGCTCTTCCGGTAAGCCAAAAAATACTCCAAGAAGAGTAGGATGAGTAACAAGCCATTCAAGAGCTTCACAAAATGAGCAGTCCTGCAAACCTAATTTAGTTAAAGCTTCCCTCATATCAGATGTCTTCCAAACTTCAGGATGCAAACTTATGATAGCATTTTGGTGCACGAATTATGAATCACACTTTTCACAACTCGTACCACTGACCAGCAAGTGCACTGGGTCGTCCAAGTAATACCTCACGTGAGTAAGGGTCGAATCCCACGGAGATTGTTGGTTTGAAGCAATCTATGGTTATCTTGTAAATCTTAGTCAGGAAGTCAATTATGTTTATCAGTTGAATTGCAAATAAATAATAGAGCATGGATTAAAGGTTACTTGTTATGCAGTAATGGAGAATATGTTGGAGTTTTGGAGATGCTTTGTCTTTTGAATCTCTGCTTTCCTCTGTCTTCTTGTTCACGCACGCACGTCCTCCTATGGCAAGCTGTGTGTTGGTGGATCACCGTTGTCAATGGCTACCTTCCATCCTTCCAGTGAAAACTACGCTCACGCGCTCTGTCACAGCACGGCTAATCACCAGTTGGTTCTCGATCCGATTGGAATAGGATTTACTATCCTTTTGCGTCTGTCACTAACGCCCAGCCTTCAGGAGTTTGAAGCTCATCACAGTTATTCAATCCTTGAATCCTACTCAGAATACCACAGACAAGGTTTAGACTTTCCGGATTCTCATGAATGCCGCCATCAGTTCTAGCTTATACCACGGAGATTCTGATTAAGGAATCTAAGAGATACTCATTCAATCGTGTATAGAACGGAGGTGGTTGTCAGGCACACGTTCATGATTTGAGGAAGGTGATGAGTGTCACAGATCATCACCTCCATCACAGTTAAGCGCGAATGAACATCTTAGATAGGAACAAGCGTGTTTGAATGGAAAACAGAAATACTTGCATTAATTCATCGAGACACAGCAGAGCTCCTCACCCCCAACAATGGGGTTTAGAGACTCATGCCGTCAGAGAATACAAAGTTTTGATCTAAAATGTCATGAGATACAAAATAAGTCTCTAAAAGTTGTTTAAATACTAAACTAGTAGCCTAGGTTTACAAAAAGTGAGTGGACTATGATAGATGATGCAGAGATCCACTTCTGGGGCCCACTTGGTGTGTTCTGGGGCTGAGATTTAAGCAATTCACGTGCAGAGGCTATTTGTGGAGTTGAACACCAGTTTTTGTGCCAGTTTGGGCGTTCAACTCCAGGTTTTGATCCTATTCTGGCGCTGGACGCCAGAATTGGGCAGAGAACTGGCGTTGAACGCCAGTTTACGTAGTCTATCCTTGAGCAAAGTATAGACTATTATATATTGCTGGAAAGCCCTGGATGTCTACTTTCCAAAGAAATTGGAAGCACGCCATTTCGAGTTTTGTAGCTCCATAAAATCCACTTTGAGTGCAGGGAGGTCAGAATCCAACAGCATCAGCAGTCCTTTTTCAGCCTGAATCAGATTTTTGCTCAGCTCCCTCAATTTCAGCCAGAAAAATACCTGAAATTACAGAAAAATACACAACTCATAGTAAAGTCCAGAAATATGGATTTTTCCTAAAAACTAATGAAAATAAACTAAAAACTAACTAAAACATACTAAAAACTATATGAAATTAACCCCAAAAAGCGTATAAAATATCCGCTCATCACATTTGCAATATCTTTTATTGCCATAGTCATGTATTCAAAATAATTTATCAATTTTGTATCTGGTTTTGCCATCTTTTTCAGGTAAAAAAGTTCACAAATGTTTCCGAAACAATTATGTATGATCTAAGGGAAGGAAGTTTAAGAGGGTTAGAGGAAAGAAGAACAACAAAGGACTTAGGATTTAAGTTGTATTATTTCTGTATTTTTCTTCAATTTTTAGTTTTAGAATTTGAACTCGAGATTTATTTTGTATTTGAGTATTAGTTTTTTAATGTATAAAACAATTATAGCAAAAATTATATATGTCACTAATTATTATTTGATTTGTCTTGTAATAAAAATTGTATTTTATATTTATAAGTTTAGTAATAAAAAAGAACTGAAAAATTTATATTTTGTATTGAAGGTAAAAATTAGAAAAGGATTTTTTTTTTAAATTTTATAAGGCTATTGCCATGCTTTTAAAGCGTGGCCGTATCTTTGGCTATTGCCATGCTTTTAAAGCGTGGCCGTATCTCTGGCCCATATCTCGCTATCGCCACGTTTTGAAAGCGTGGCCATATCTCTCTCTATCGCCACGCTTTGAAAGCGTAGCCATATTTCTCTATCGTCACACTTCAAAAGCGTGGCCATATCTCTTACATACGGCCACGCTTTAAAGGGTGGCCATTTGTAAAAAGCGTGGCAAAAGAAAAAGCGTGGCAATAGGTTACCAAAAGCGTGGCCGTAGCTTAAAAAGCGTGGCGAAAAGCTATTGCCACGCTTTTTTCAGCTTTTCGCCACACTTTAAAAGCGTGGCAATAGAGCTATTTTCTTGTAGTGCACTTTTCTTTTTTTACCTTTAGCAAATGAGGTATTAGACACCGATGAAATATATGATGGTGGAGCTTGTGAGGTTGGGCTTGCTGGCATACTTTCATAATCAAAGGGATTAAAATTCTCCAAATGCACCTCATTGTTTGCTTGCATTTCATCAATGTCATCAATATTAACGTGTGTATCTTCCTTTTCCCATCTTCTCACTTTTTTTTACCGGTCTCAACCCGCATTCCATTTGCTATATCTTTATTATAAATCTCTTTAAGAATTTTCAAGTGATAAAGATGTTTTCCTCTAATAGCTTTAAACTTAGGATTTGCCTATACAAAAATCAATAAAATAATTCATATCAAAATATCAAATAAAATAAATAATATTAATATTAAAATAGACAAATATATATATAAAAAGAAAATATACATACCAAGCATAAAGATTTTCACACATCAGGTGTAGCTTCAAATATTTTGGTTGTATCATTTCATCCTACCCCGCTCTGTTGATTAATTTCTTTTGCTAAAACCATTTGTTTCTTGAGAGTCTTCAAACGATTTAGAACTTTACTCTTATTAATGCTCACAGAAAATTTCTCATTAATTTCCTCTACCACCTTTCTATAAGATTCAGCCGAAAAAGCTCTATCTTCCTTTTGACCCTTATTCTTTTGCTCCTTAAGAACTTCAAGCATTAAGCCATTCATTTCCATGGTCCATTTAAAGTAGGTATCACACTCATTTTTTCCTTCAACATCACTAACTTTTTCGGAATCCATATCACCACCTATTGTTATATCACAAGTAAAAAAAACTAGAAGTACAATTATCACAATAAATCTAAATTAAAATAATAAACAACAATTTATTAAACAAATACATTACATAAAATTGAAGTATTTAACTTATTTCACAAATAACAAGAGTATATGATATATGTAAATCTAACTAATACATAAACTCATGTTCAATTCAAAGCAACCAGCATAAACAAATGTTCACACGTACACAAAATAATAAGAAATTAATGTTGTCTACGAATATAATCATTCCACATTTCTGCGGCTATAGTATCCCTCAAAATCTCTCCCCTTCGTCCATCTTCCCCTCTAGTAATGTTTTCACGACTTGCTCTATCTTCAGGTACATTATTCATTAGATCTTTATCAACTTGTGCAATAATTTCTTCATCAGGATCAAAATCCATTAAGAAATTATACAAAATACAACAAGCTATGATGATTTCACTGACTGTGTCTACATTATATCTAGACATCTTTGACAGGATTGGAAATATATTCTTCAAGACACCAAAAGTTCTTTCAATTGTATTGCGCAATATAGAATGTCTTAAGTTAAACAACTCTTTTGGATTTTCAGGAGGATGTCGAGAATATTCCCTTAAATGATATCGAGTACTTCGATATGGAGTGATGAACCCCAACCTCAACATATAACCAGCATCAGCTAGGTAAAATTTACCTAAAACAAATCGTAAAATACATATGTAAATATTATAAGCTTTTTAAAAACATACAATAACAACAAATTTATATTTGGAAAAATGACAAAATACCTTGAGGAACATTTAGATTATCTTCATTATGAATTGCATTTTCTAAAATTCTTGAATCTGAAACGGAGCCCTCCCACCCAGGTAAGACATAAGTAAATTTCAAATCAAATGTGCAAGCTGCCAATACATTCATGGTAGGAAAACCTTTTCTTCCTCTATACCTTGACACATCTTCTTTAGGAACCTTAACTCGGATATGTGTTCCATCCAAAGCACCAATACAATTCTAAAGTTTCAACATAAATTAATAGTTACAACCATGTTTTAGTACAAAAATTTATTAAAAAGTTTACATTTATACAAAAAAATATACCTTGAAGTAAGGATAAAATCTTCCTCCACTATTGAATATTTCGGGTGGGACAGTTGAGCCGTTTACTTGAACTAAAAATTGATCCTCTAAGGTTATTATAGCTCTCTAGGACTTGGTGAAAATGTCGACTAATAGTCTCAATAGACCGACGAAAGAAAAAATCTTCTGCCCGAGTACTTGAATGATCACTTAAAATATGTAAAAACTTTGCCACTTGCTCTTCAATAATACTATATTGGTTATCTATAAGAAGTCCTCGTTGACGAAGTATTGCAACTAATCTAGTGAAAGCATCATAACTCATACGTATTATAGAACGTGAGTTACAATGTATTTCTAATTGAGCAATCAATTCTCGACGTATTTGTTCTCTACTATGACGTTGAGATTGGGTGATTGATCTTTCAATACAAGACATTTGCCGAATCATATATCGCATACAAGCAAATAGCCCGCAAAAGTAACTATGGCTAAAATTGCATTTATTTCAGATTCTATCATATTAGATACCTACATAATATCAAAGTAATAAAGAAATGGTATGTTGATGATAATAAAGAAACGGAATGACATTGCATTGGATAGGAAAAGGATACATGTTTAAAGAAAGAAACTGAGTTTCTTCTTATACCCAAAAGAACCATCGCATGAAAGGGATGACATCACAATCACAAACCCATACAAAAGCCTTGAAAATTAATTAACAGTAAAAGGCTCAAAACAAAATAGCCATTCCATCCAAATTTGTAATCCATGTGTCAAAATATCTTTCATCGAGAACGGTTCTTTAATTGAGTCCTATCCAATTTAACATGGGAGCAACAAAATAATCTATAATAAAATAGCCTGTGATTTACATAAAACAATACACCACACTATAACAATCACCAAACAGTAGCAACAAAACCAATTATACATGAGAACTGCGGGTTAAAAATAAAAGCATAAGTTGTTGTGGGTATGAGCATGAAGAAGTGATCAGTCATCAAACAGATTGGAATCGCGTGCTCAAAATAAAAACAAAGATTGAAGATTATGACCATCAGCAATAACAAGCCAAAAAATCGTGACAATTTATGGAACTAGAAATCAAATTAGACATTTCATCAAACAGATTGTGCACATTAAACAAATACACAAATCTAGAGTATGGGTAACAAATTTTTACCAAAGTAATCAACATTCCCCTACCTCTAATTCCAGCTCCTAGCAATTGACAGAGTGAAGAGTTTACGTTGCTCGAAGAGGAAGGCTTCATGGTACTGCAACAAAGAGCTTGCACCTTGTCAGAGAATGGTGAAAGCAGCGAACAACCCTGACGAACACGAACAGGGCTTCACGGTGTGCAGCTTCAATCCTCTAACAAATAAGCAAAATAGGGTTTAAGAAAGTGAAGGGATTATGGAATATTATAATTTGGACAGGGGTATTTTTGATATTGCACAGTTTAAGTGAGATTTAGGTGAGAATTGATTTTGAAATCAGACCAAAGAGGTCTGATTTGTAAATGGGGTAAAATGAGAATTGGAATTCTCACCGGAATTCAACTTCATGTTTTTTTTTCTATTCCAAAGCAAGGAATAGAATTCAATTTATCTATGATTTCAAATCAGATGCATTCCAAACAGGCTGTATGTGATCACCAAACAATCGAACACATACTAATTCTCCAATTTGCAAAATTTAATAAAAGCATTGGTAAGCATATTTGTTTATGTTATATTTGTAATCATATTATATCTATTTTTACGAATATATCTTTTTAAAAAATACTTTTAGTATTAGCATATGATGTATGAAATAAATATTAGTAGTTTTAAATTATTTATTATTTATTAGAGAACTTTGTGCATTAGAATTCTCTAATAATTTGTTGTTCATTTTAAGCTGATTTTGATATGTTCTTACTTCACAGTAAAACAACATATAAAAATTTGTTAGTGAAAAATATTACTAGATTATTTATGGTCACATTAAATATACATGTCTGATTTATTAAAAAAAAGTAAATTACTAAAACTGATCAATAACTATTTTAGAGTTGATGATATACTTAACACTAGATTAAAAAAAATGAACAATACATAACATGTTACTTTTTTATTAGTTAAATTATTATAATTCAAATTAATTTTAATAAAAAAACTTAAAATTATAATTTCAATCTTATCACGTGCATAACACAGGTTATTACACTTGTAATTAGATAAATTTTAATCCCAAACGTGCTGTCAAAATGACCGTCAATCAGTAACTAGCGTCTATCTAACCGTAATTGTTACATAACTACTATTATTTCCGACTCTATTTAGTTTCACGTATAGTGTACTTATTGCTAGTAAGATTGTCAAAATAAACTAGGCATTACTTTAATAACAATTGAAGTCTCTAGTTTACGCTATAAATAATCTTTTGAAGGATCATCAGAAATGGATTATCGAAGTTTAGGTGCAGCAAAAATGATGATATTTAATAGCAGCAATTAATATTAAGCTTTATAAATTATAAGTATTATGAAATAAATTATATATGTGTGATCATTATTATTGTTAAATTTTTTACATGAAAAACTTAAACTTACATATATTTGTATTTATTCCTATTTTAAAATAGTCAACCTAGTAATAAATATATAAATAGAATTCATGAATGTATTTGTTAATAAATATAAACATAAGTAAAATTATAAAAAATTTAAATTAATTATTAATAAACAGTTATTTCAATTAATTATTATCTATGTTTGGAAAATAGCCAAATAATCTTCAACGTGAATACTGATTTTGCATATTGATATAATTATGAATGTTTATGTGTTTCAAAAACAAAAGTAGAGGGTATAATAACTTTTAAAAATAACCTTTTTTGTTTTCTATGGTATTTTCCAGTCTAACAGGTTAAAAATTAATCTGTCACAGATCTAAGTTTTAATTAGATTTTGTTGCTAATTAATGGATTGCATGTATAAGGCGAAATTTAAACTTTCAATACTTGTTTAAATAGATTAGTAAATTAATAACTAAATCAACCTCAATTGATTAGAAAATAATCTATTATTAGAGGTAACAAATAAATTTGCAAATTTTGAAACTTTTTTTTATAATCTTACTAAAAAAATGGACAAATGGTTATCCTGATTAGTGGGAGGTTATTCTTTTAATTTGAACTATTGATATAAAATATAATAAATAAAAAATTAATATTTACGTAATTAGAAAAAAGTGTAGTATTTTATTTTTATTTAATTAAATTACTTTTATTTTTTTTTGTATTGATTTCTTTTACGGTGTCTTGTATAGATTATTATTATTATTATTATTATTATCAATTTCTACTTTCTAGACACAAATTTTAAATATAAATTTTATAAAATTCTATATAGTTTTGTAATAATAATTAAATGATACTTCAAGCATGAAAATTGATATATAATTATTTCCCCTTTTGAATATTCAACACTGCATTTATGGTAAGAATACAATATTAATTAGGCCAAAATATATTAATAATTGCAACACTTTGCGTTTGAAGATTTACCCAAAAAATTTACATATCTAATTGTATTGGGTTTTTGGGCTCCCTTCCTGTGTGGAGGAAAAGTCCAAATGCTAGTATCTAAACTCCTGAATAGTTGAAGTGGCTGAGGTGAGTTAGAATTGAGAGAGAGAGAGAGGTCATTTGCAAGGAGAACACCAAACACTAGAGAGAAAAGAAGAGAGAAAGTTATTTTCACACATACACAAAGCTGTTTCTGTACACTGGTCGCTGCAGATTCGTTAACCGTTGGATCGAGCTCAAATTTGGACAGTGTATTCTACACATCTGGTTCTTTGATTTCACCGTTCGGATCTTTGATTCGATGTATTTAGCTGGAGATATTGGCCACGCACAGTAGCTCTATTTTTGTGGTATTTTCATCTTCTTGTTCTTGTTTTGAAAGCTTTGAAGTTTGGGTTGTTTGGCTTGTTGTATGCACATTTTGTGCAGCAATTTATGACTCTCTTGTACCCTATGTTTCATCATAGTGAAGCTATTTCCTGGTTTTGGTGACTCGTGGTTTTTACTTCTCTCATTGATGAGGTTTTTCATGTTAAAAATCTTGGTGTGTAACTTGTTTTTAATTTCTGGTTTATGTGATTTTTCCGCTGCTATTGGGTATTATTGTACTGGTATTAATACTTATTGTGAGTGGATATTGTTGCTCCTCTAATTCTTGCAAGTAGGAAATGGTGTGTTTTATTCCTATCAATTGGCATCAGAGCTCAGTTTTGGGTATTTGGTTATAACTTGCTTGAAAGATTGAGGCAAATAATTCTACTAGAATGATAAGTTTAAATGGCACTAATTACCATCTATGGAAGGAAAAAATGAAAGATTTTTTGTTTGTCAAAAATCTACATTTACCCGTAGTTTCTACACAAAAACCAGAATAAAAAACAGATGAAGAATGGGAGTTTGAACACCAACAAGTTTGTGGTTTTATTAGGCAATGGGTGGATGATAATGTTTATAATCACATTGCTAATGAGACTCATACTAGGACTTTGTGGAATCAAATTGAATCCTTGTATGCTTCCAAGTCTGGCAATAATAAATTGTGCTTGTTGAATATGTTGATGAATTTGAGATACAAGGAGGGGTCACAAGTATTAGATCACTTGAATGAATTTCAAGGAGTTCTGGATCAGTTGTCAAGTATGGAAATTAAGTTTGAAGATGAGGTTCAAGGATTGTGGTTGCTAAATACTCTACCAGATTCTTGGGAGACATTTCGTATCTCTCTTACTAATTCTGTTCCGAATGGTAAAGTGAGCATGCAACTTGTTAAAGGTGGCATTTTAAATGAAGAGATGAGAAAGAAGACGTAGAATTCTTCGTCACACTCTGAAATGTTAGTCACAGAAACCAGGGGGAGAAATCAGAATAGAGTTCAAAAGGGTAGAGGTAAAAGCAGGAGCAAATCCAAGGGAAGATACAAGAATGTTAAGTGTCACTACTGTCACAAAATGGGTCACGTTAAAAAATATTGCTATCTTTGGAAAAAGGAAAACAAAGGTAAGCAAGAAAAGAAGGATGATAGTGGTAATGATCGTGTATCTTCTATTTCAGATGATCTTCTTACTGTTGATATTGCTGATTATGAGTACAAGGTCAATCTTGTTTCGGATGATGAGTTCAGCTGGGTAATTGATAGTGCGCCTCAATACATGTTACACCGAAGAAGGAGTTCTTCACTTCTTATACTTCAGGTAATTTTAGAGTACTTAAGATGGGTAATGATGGCTTGGCCAAAGTTATTGGTGTAGGGAATATTTGTCTTGAGACTAATATGGGAATGAAGCTGCTACTCAAAGATGTTAGACATACTCCAGATGTTCGCTTGAATTTGGTTTCAGTTAAAAAGCTTGATAATGAAGGCTTTGTAAACACTTTTGGCTTTGGACAATGGAAGCTTACTAAAGGCAACTTAGTGGTGGCTCGAGAAAAAGGTACTTCAAGTTTGTATGTGATGCATGCCATGATTGCAAAAGGTAGTATGAATGCGATTGAAAGTAAAGAAGTTTGTAGCTTGTGGCACAGACGACTTTGTCATATTAGTGAAAAAGGACTTAATTATTTAGCTCGAAAGGATGCTCTTTCAGGTTTGAAGAATGCAGAGTTGGAGAAATGTTCTCGTTGCATGGCTAGCAAACAAAGAAGATTATCCTTCAAGAAGCATCAACCTTCAAGAAAATCAGACTTCTTGGAATTGGTGCACTCCGATATTTATGGTCCTTTGAAGGTATGGTCTTTTATCGGAGCTATTTACTTTATTACTTTTATTGATGATCATTCAAAAAAGCTTTGGATTTATGCTTTGAAAACAAAGAACCAAGCTTTGGAAAAGTTCAAACAATTCTAAGCTTTGGTTGAGAGGCAAACAGGTAAAAAGCTTAAATGTATTCACACTGATAATGGTAGTGAGTATTGTGGACCATTTGATGTGTATTGCAAACAACAAGGCATTAGGCATGAAAAGACACCTCCTAAAATACCTCAGTTGAATGGTTTGGCAGAAAGGATGAATAGAACGTTGATTGAAAGAGTTAGGTGTATGCTTACTGAAGCTAAGCTACCGAAAGTCTTTTGGGGGTGAAGCGCTACTTACAGCGGCTCATGTGATTAATCTGAGTCCTACAATTGCTTTGGACAATGATGTTCCGGATCATGTTTGGTTGGGAAAAGATGTCTCGTATGGTCACTTGAGAATCTTTGGATGCAAAGCATTTGTTCATGTTCCAAAGGATGAGAGGTCCAAGTTGGATGTGAAGACAAGGCAGTGCATTTTTATTGGATATGGTCAAGATGAGTTTGGTTACAGGCTTTATGATCCAGTTGAAAAGAAGCTTGTAAGAAGTCGTGATGTAGAGTTTATTGAAGACCAGACCATTGAAGATATTGATAAGGCAGAGAAGAGTCAATCACAAGAGAGTAGTGACTTGACTGATGTAGATCCAGTTCAACCGCCTCCTTCGTCAGAACAAACAGAGAATCAAGATCAGGAGCATATGCAGCAAAATGAGCCTTTGGTTCCCGATGACCAGGAGATGGGAGATCCAATTGATGCTCCAGTTGATGATGATGCTGATAATCAACCTGAGCTACTTGAAGATCCACCAGGTTTCCATCCTAGGAGGTCTACTAGAGAGCGACGACCTTCAACGAGGTATCCTTCTAGTGAGTATGTAACATTTACTGATGGATATGTGACCTTGACTGATGGGAGAGAACCTGAATGTTATGCGGAAGCTATGGAAGGTGACGACAATAAGAAATGGTTTGATGCAATGCAAGATGAAATGAAATCCTTGTATGATAATCAAACATTTGAGCTTGTGAAGTTGCCAAAAGGAAAGAAAGCTTTGCAAAATAGGTGGGTTTATAGGTTGAAGCATGAAGAAAATTCTCAATGTCCAAGGTACAAGGCTAGATTGGTGGTCAAGTGCTACATGCAGAAAAAGGGAGTTGACTATAATGAAATTTTTTCACCGGTTGTGAGAAGATCTTCTATTAGGACTGTTTTGAGTTTGGCTGCAAGTCTTGATTTAGAGATAGAGCAGACAGATGTAAAAACTGCTTTCCTTCATGGTGATCTTAAGGATGAAATTTACATAGAACAACCTGAAGGTTTCATGGTAAAAGGCAAACAGGATCATGTTTGCAAACTGAAGAAGAACTTGTATGGCTTGAAGCAAGCTCCAAGACAATGGTACAAGAAGTTCGAGTCTATTATGGTAGAACAAGGCTACAAGAAGACTACTTTTGATCATTGTGTATTTGTTAAACAGTTTGCTATTAATGATTTTATTATCCTTTTGATATATGTTGATGACATGCTTATTGTTGGTCAGAATGCTTCCAGGATTGATATGTTGAAGAAGCTACTTGCAATGTCATTTGCAATGAAGGACCTTGGGCCAGCAAAGGAGATTCTTGGCATAAGAATCGAGCATGATAGAAAGGAGAAGAAACTTTGGTTGTCACAGGAGAAATACATAGAGACAATGTTGCACAGGTTTCAAATGGAGAAAGCAAAGGCCGTCAGTACTCCTCTTGCTACACACTTCAAATTGAGTTGCAAGCAAAGTCCATCAAGTGATGAAGAGAAGAAAGATGTAAGACCCGATTAATTAATGGCTAATTAACCCATAAATGAGAATTGATTCTAGAAAGCCAAAAATGTTATTTTTATGGCTTAATGTGATAGAGGAGATTGAGATGAGAATTTCGATACCAATTTTATAGAAATCGGACCAAAATTGGACCGAACGAACCAAACTGGTCCAACCGGACCCAAAGTGGGCCCTTGGCCCAACTAAACTAAACCAAAACCCTAGTTTTCAGCACTCTCTCTCCTCACAACACACTAAACACGCTGAAAATGGAGGCTATGGAGGGAAGAACACTCTCTCAAGTTCTTTCTCTCACTTGATCTTCAAACCACCATAACTTTTGATCTAGAGCTCCGATTGCCGCTCCGTTTGCGGCCACACGTTCACCGCGGAGAGCTCTACAAAACCCATACAATTAATCTTGAGGTAAGCCCCGTTTTACTGTTCGAAATTCCAGCCCTTGATTTCGAGTTTCATGAGTAAAAATGTTGAGATTTTGGGTTCTTTGATGTTATAGGACCCAACTCTCTTGAAGGAGAAGGTTAATCTTGTCTCCTTGGACCTTGGGTGTGGTAATATTCTCAACCCTAGTGTAATTTGTTGTTCTATGAGGTTTGGGCATTGAGATGTTGTGTATGGGTATGATGATTGTGGCTTAGGTTGTGTATATGTGAATATTGGAGCTTGATTGGTGATTTTGGAAAGCTTGGAAGAGGGTTTTGTGTGATAAAATCTGTTCTTGGAGGTGTTGATACCTTGAGAGCTTGTGGACAAGTGGTTTGGAAGTGCTCCGGTTGAGCTTGGGAAATTGGCTAAGATATGGTTTCGGTTTCCCGTATCTAATATGTAATGTGGTAGGAAATACTTAGGCTAGAGGCCCTAAGATAGGCATTGAATTGATGATGTTGTGGAATGGTTGAGATATATGATGTGATCATATGTGTGATTATGAATATTGATGCCTTGATTGTGTGATATGTGAGAAAATGCATGTTGTGATATATGCTTGATGAATGATTGAGGTTGAATTGATGGGTGGTGCCATATTGTTGGTGAGTATGATGATTATGTATAATGATGGTTGATTGGAAATTGATATTGTTAGAAATTGGGATGAGAAGGATGTATGACATAATATTGTGTTTATCCTTTGGCCTTTTGATTGAGAAGTGTTAAAATGGTTGGAGGTAGTTTTGAGAATTTTGGTAAAATGTCAATGCGTGAGTTGAGGATGGCTTGTTGTTGAATTTGGTACACTTTGATTGATTTCAAAGAAAAGGGATGAAATTGGCATGTTTTAATTGATTTTGAAAAGAGTTGAAAGTGGCTTGTTTTGAAAATGGCACTTTGTGGTTTTGAATGAAAATATGGTTTTTGTGCATACTTTGATGGGACATAACTTGGACTACGGATCTTTGATTTGTGCCAAATCTGTTTAGAAATGAAATTGGATCCGAGATGTCCATGCCGTTCGAAGAACGGGTGAAAAATGATTTAAAATGAGAGAGTTATGACCGTCAGAAGATTGGGGGTTGAATCTGTGAATTCTGCAGCTTTTAACTTAGAAAATTTTTAGCAGAATGACCCCTCGCGCGTAGGCGCACTTGGCGCGTACGCGCCGTTCTTCGAGAAAGCATCATCCACGCGTGCGTGTGGTGTGCGCGAGCACGTCGATGCGCTGCATCGAATGCCCAGCCATTTTCCAGAAAGTTGTGCCAGAGTTGTGCCAGTTTTGTGCCTGGGGCACAATGTACTCGCGCGTATGCATGGCTGACGCGTGCGCGTTGTTTGGCTAATTTTCAATCCGCGCGTTCGCGCGTATGACGCTTGCGCGTCGATGAGTTTTAAGGCCATCCACGCGTGTGCGTGGAGTGCGCGTATGCGTGGCCCTGTTTTCATCCCTAAGTTGATTTTTGAGTTTTAAAAGCCAAATTTCATACTTCTAAGCCTCCGATCTCACCACTTATGTCTTAAATCATTATGATATGCCTAGCATGAGGAAAAGGGCTAGTGAATGTGGTAACTTGCGAGTGAAGCAAGGGAAAAATGAATGATCCATGAGGATCAAAGATGATTATGTGAGATGTGGAGGATGGCGGTGGAAGTGCTTGTTATGCCATGGGCCGAATGGCCGTAATTGTTAATGAATTGGCTGGTTATGGATTTAACCGTGAGCCGGATGGCTGGATTATGCCGTGTGGCGGCAGAGCCATGTTTATGGCTAAGTATAAATGCATATATGCTGTTGAATGAATTGTGAATGTTGGCACTTCCACCATTGGAGATGAGGGTTTCCCTGGGTAGTAGCAATGGCTAGCCACCATGTGCTCCAGGTTGAGACTCGAAGCTCTGTTAACCCAATGTCGTAAGTGTGGCCGGGCACTGTGAAAGGCCCGGATGAGCTCCCCCCCATAAATATTCACCAGTGATGGTGATGGATAAATATTCACCAGTGAGGGTGATGGATATGGATCATGATTATGATCAAGTTTATGATGAGTATAACTCGAGTTGGGGATGCACGACAGAGGGACAGTCCAATGGTTAGCTACCAGGACTTGTCGGGTTGGCTCTATAACCGACAGATGATATCATCAGCCACTAGGGACAGGCATGCATCATAAGCATACTACATGAATTGTTTGAGATTGCCTATTGACTGCATATTACTTGCTAATTGCCTAAATGCCTTATCTGTTCCTATTTGTAAATCTCTTGTCTGATATAACTGTGTTTGCTATATTATACTCCTGCTGGTGGTTGGGAGGTCTGAAGGAATTGGAAAGGGAAGTATTAGTTAGAATGAAGGATCTTTAGTCAGTTGCCACTTACGGTTTAGCTTGTTTATAAGCTTTGATATTACCTGGAGGAAGTTCTAGGATTGCCTTCGGCTTTCCTCTATTATTATGTATTATATATGTGGAAGCTGTTACCATACTGGGGACCTCTGGTTCTCACCCATGCGGATTTTGTAGTTTTCAGATGCAGGACGTGAGGCTTCTCGTTGAGGCATGCTGGAGACTTCTGGATTAGCGAAGATCCTTTGTTCTTGGGACTCTGTTTGGTTTATATATCTTGTTTAGATACTTTTATCTCCATTAAATAATACAAACTGTGATGACTCCTTCTAGAGGGGATTTTGGAGAATAGGTTGTATGTATTTGTGTCCCTTTGGGTTTCCTTTGGGGTTTCCTTATTTTATTATATGTATATATTGCTATGCTCGGACTGGTTCTCTTCGCAGCCGGATTTTGAGTCTTGATATTCTTGTTTTTGACACTCTTTATATATATGACCTCGCGTTAGCTTATCCCGGTTCGTTACGTTATCGATCGGAGTGTTGCGCGTTCGAGTTACGGTTTTTGTTTACCCCCTTTTTCTACAAAGGCTCCTAGTTATAATCAATTATTCATACTACTATACGTACTAAATTTTTGTTTTAGAGGTCGTAATACCTTGCCATCTCTGAATTATGACTTAAGCATAAGACTTTCTATGGTAGGGTGTTACATTATGGTATCAGAGCAGTTCGTTCCTGTAGAGCCTGAGGAATGGACTGACTATGCTTCTGTGCATTCTCTGTATGTGTGTTATGTGCTGTTAGTATATCTACTTGATATAGTTAGCATAAACGTTCATGAGCATGCATTTGGGACTTTGAAACACTAAACTTCCGATATTGAGACTGATCAACTTAATATCGATTGTTTGGTGTGTATAGGAACCAGATGGCATCTCATGTACGCGGTAGAGGCCGTGGGAGAGGTCGTACTAATGCTCGTGCACCGGAGAATAACCCTAATGACCCGGTGAACTTTATTACTGCGTTGGAGAACATGGCTGCCGCTATGCAAGCCACTGCTGAGGCTCTTGGTCAACAGATGAACAACCATGGCAACGACAGAAATGGAGCTCAGGGACCAATGGAGATCAGGACTTTCGTTGTGTTGGTGAACAAGTGTGGGGTTGCTGAAGAGTGTGTGAAGAGGGCAACCGCTAAGAAGAGAAGTCACAAAGGATCATTTCCACAGAACCGAGGGAATAGCTTTTCACCTAGAGGTCCGCCTTTCAAGCGAAGAGGTTCCTTTAGGAGGCCCAACAATAACAACTCCCAAGGGAAAAGGTTTGGGAAGCAACCTCAGAATGATCAAGTTTGTACTAGGTGTGGAAGTCACCATCCGAGAGCACCATGCAAGGCCGGATGGGGTTTGTGCTACAATTGTGGAAAGGCAGGACATAAGCTCCCATGGTGTCCGAAGCGGCAGAAGCAAGGTGCTGGGGAAGCACAACAAACTGGTCGAGTGTTCACCACCTCAGCTGTGGGTGCAGAAGGATCCGAGACACTCATTCGAGGTAACTGTGAAATGGCTGGTCAAACTTTAAATGCTTTATTTGATTCGGGAGCATCGGATTCATTCATTGCATTCGAGAAAGCCCATGAGTTAAGATTGAAGATCATAACCTTAGGTTATGACTTAAAAGTGTATAATGCTACTCATGAGGCCTTGGTAACTAGGCTAGGATGCCCGAAAGTTTCATTTAGGTTCAAGCAGCGTGATTTTGTCCATAATTTAATCTGCTTACCGATGATCGGTCTTGATCTTATCTTGGGATTGGACTGGTTATCTGAGAACCATGTCCTGCTTGATTGTTCTACCAAGTCGGTGTACTTTATGCCGGAGGATACAGAAGGGCCGGTTGTGGTGAATAATTATTACTTGAATTCAATGATGGTGAACTATTCTGGAACCGAATGTCAGGGTATCCTGTTGTTAACCGCGGGTGTTTCGGGTGATGATCAAAGGTTGGATCAGATTCCGGTAGTGTGTGAGTTTCCGGAAGTGTTTCCCGATGATATTGAGGAATTTCCACCTAACCGAGAGGTCGAGTTTGCTATTGAATTGGTGCCTGGGGCGGGACCAATCTCAAGTGCTCCTTATAGGATGTCACCGTTAGAGATGGCCGAGCTAAAGTCTCAGTTTGAGGAATTGTTGGGTAAGAACTTTATCCGACCAAGTGTTTCCCCGTGGGGTGCTCCAGTGTTACTGGTAAAGAAGAAAGATGGAAGTATGCGACTCTGTGTGGATTACAAGCAGCTGAACAAGGTCACCATAAAGAATAAGTACCCATTGCCGAGGATTGATGATCTCATGGATCAGTTACAAGGAGCTGGGGTTTTCTCTAAGATCGATTTGCGATCCGGTTATCACCAGATATGGGTGAGGGGTGAGGATATCCCTAAGATCGCTTTCAGGACTCGTTATGGTCATTACGAGTACACTGTAATGTCCTTTGGGTTGACGAACGCTCCTGCAGTATTCATGGATTACATGAATAGAGTGTTCCGTCCGTTTCTGGATAAATTCGTGGTTGTCTTCATTGACGATATACTAATTTACTCCAAGACTGAAGAAGAGCATGCGGAACACTTGCGGACCGTGTTGCAGATTTTAAAGGAGAAGAAACTCTATGCGAAACTGTCTAAGTGTGAGTTCTGGAAGAGTGAGGTGAAGTTTTTGGGTCACGTGGTGAGTAAGAAGGGAATAGCCGTAGATCCAACCAAGGTAGAAGCTGTGATGGATTGGAAGCAACCAACCACAGTAACTGAGATAAGGAGTTTTCTGGGTTTAGCTGGCTATTACCGAAGGTTCATCAAAGGCTTTTCGCAATTAGCTTTGCCGTTGACAAAGTTAACTCGCAAAGACACTCCGTTTGTTTGGACTCCTGAGTGCGAGGAGAGCTTTCAGACATTGAAGAAAAAGTTGACCACTGCACCTGTGTTAGTGTTACCTGAGCCGAACGAGCCTTTTGAGGTGTATTGTGATGCATCGTTAAAGGGCCTAGGGTGCGTGCTGATGCAGCATCATAATGTGGTGGCGTATGCCTCACGACAGTTGAGACCTCACAAAGTTAGTTATCCTACGCACGATTTGGAACTCGCTGCGGTTGTGTTTGCCTTGAAGGTGTGGAGGCATTATCTCTATGGGGTTAAGTTCCAAGTCTTCTCCGATCACAAGAGCATGAAATACCTCTTTGATCAGAAAGAGCTTAATATGAGGCAAAGGAGGTGGATGGAATTGTTGAAAGACTATGACTTTGAGTTAAATTACCATCCTGGAAAGGCGAATATAGTGGCGGATGCGTTAAGTCGGAAGTCGTTATATGCGTCTTGGATGATGCTTCAAGAGGAGAAGTTGCTCAAGGGATTCGAGAGTCTAAAAATTGGTGCTCGAGAAGTATCTAGAACCTTGTGTTTGAGCCGATTAGAAATCTCGAGTGACTTTAAGTCCGAACTCCTAAAGGCTCATGAAAATGATGAAGCGTTATGGAAGGTGTTACCGGCTATCGAGCAAGGAAAACAGTGGAGAGTGTCGGAAGAAAAAGATGGGTTATGGAGATTCAAGGGTAGGATCATTGTGCCGGATGTTGGCACTTTGAGGCAAGATATCTTAAAGGAGGCACACAAAAGTGGATTCTCCATTCACCCGGGGAGTACTAAGATGTACCATGATTTAAAGGCGATGTTTTGGTGGCCGGGTATGAAGAATGATGTGGCGGAATATGTTTCAAAGTGCTTAACTTGTCCAAAGGTAAAGATTGAACATCAAAGACCTTCCGGGATGTTGCAACCCTTAGAGGTTCCGCAATGGAAGTGGGAAAGTATTGCAATGGACTTTGTGTCGGGATTGCCAAGGACTAGGACTGGTTTTGATGCTATCTGGGTGATCGTGGACCGACTGACGAAGTCAGCTCACTTTTTACCCGTTCGGATGACTTACACCCTTGAGGAGCTAGCTCGGTTATACATAAAGGAGATTGTGAGACTCCATGGTGTACCTGCTACTATAATCTCTGATAGAGATCCTCGTTTCACTTCGAGGTTCTGGGGTGCATTTCAGAAAGCTTTTGGAACTCGATTAAGCTTGAGTACAGCGTACCATCCTCAAACAGACGGTCAATCCGAGAGGACGATCCAAACACTAGAGGATATGTTGAGAGCTTGTGTTTTGGACCAACCGGCGAGTTGGGATCGGTATATGCCGTTAGTAGAGTTTGCATACAATAATAGTTACCATGCGAGCATCGGAATGGCTCCGTATGAGGCTTTGTATGGGAGGAAATGTCAATCTCCGCTATGTTGGTATGAAGCTGGAGAGAAAGGTTTGTTGGGGCCGGAAATGATAGCTGAGACCACTGAACAAGTGAAGAAAATCCGAGATAGGATGCTTACGGCGCAGAGTCGCCAGAAGAATTATGCCGACCAGAGGAGGAAGCCCTTGGAATTTGAAGGAGGAGATCATGTTTTCCTGAAGGTTACTCCAACCACAGGAGTAGGTAGGGCGATTAAAGCAAAGAAGTTGAATCCTCGATACATTGGTCCATTTCAGATCCTGGAGAGGATTGGACCGGTGGCATATCGGATGGCTCTACCACCTCATCTTTCGAACCTGCACGATGTGTTTCACGTGTCACAGCTTCAGAAGTACACTCCTGATGCTAGCCATGTGTTAGAACCTGAATCGGTTCAGTTAAGGGAATATTTGACGCTTCCGGTGGCTCCAGTTAGAATTGATGATACTAGTATTAAACGATTGCGTGAAAAAGAGGTTTCATTAGTCAAAGTGGCTTGGAGTTGAGGCGGTGTTGAGGAACACACTTGGGAACTCGAGTCGGAGATGCGAACGGATTATCCGCACTTATTCTCAGGTAATTGAATTTGAATTTTGTGGGCAAAATTCCCAATTAGGTGGGTAGAATGTAAGACCCGGTTAATTAATGGCTAATTAACCCATAAATGAGAATTTATTCTAGAAAGCCAAAAATGTTATTTTTATGGCTTAATGTGATAGAGGAGATTGAGATGAGAATTTCGATACCAATTTTATAGAAATCGGACCAAAATTGGACCGAACGAACCAAACTGGTCCAACCGGACCCAAAGTGGGCCCTTGGCCCAACTAAACTAAACCAAAACCCTAGTTTTCAGCACTCTCTCTCCTCACAACACACTAAACACGCTGAAAATGGAGGCTATGGAGGGAAGAACACTCTCTCAAGTTCTTTCTCTCACTTGATCTTCAAACCACCATAACTTTTGATCTAGAGCTCCGATTGCCGCTCCGTTTGTGGCCACGCGTTCACCGCGGAGAGCTCTACAAAACCCATACAATTAATCTTGAGGTAAGTCACGTTTTACTGTTCGAAATTCCAGCCCTTGATTTCGAGTTTCATGAGTAAAAATGTTGAGATTTTGGGTTCTTTGATGTTATAGGACCCAACTCTCTTGAAGGAGAAGGTTAATCTTGTCTCCTTGGACTTTGGGTGTGGTAAGATTCTCAACCCTAGTGTAATTTGTTGTTCTATGAGGTTTGGGCATTGAGATGTTGTGTATGGGTATGATGATTGTGGCTTAGGTTGTGTATATGTGAATATTGGAGCTTGATTGGTGATTTTGGAAAGCTTGGAAGAGGGTTTTGTGTGATAAAATCTGTTCTTGGAGGTGTTGATACCTTGAGAGCTTGTGGACAAGTGGTTTGGAAGTGCTCCGGTTGAGCTTGGGAAATTGGCTAAGGTATGGTTTCGGTTTCCCGTATCTAATATGTAATGTGGTAGGAAATACTTAGGCTAGAGGCCCTAAGATAGGCATTGAATTGATGATGTTGTGGAATGGTTGAGATATATGATGTGATCATATGTGTGATTATGAATATTGATGCCTTGATTGTGTGATATGTGAGAAAATGCATGTTGTGATATATGCTTGATGAATGATTGAGGTTGAATTGATGGGTGGTGCCATATTGTTGGTGAGTATGATGATTATGTATAATGATGGTTGATTGGAAATTGATATTGTTAGAAATTGGGATGAGAAGGATGTATGACATAATATTGTGTTTATCCTTTGGCCTTTTGATTGAGAAGTGTTAAAATGGTTGGAGGTAGTTTTGAGAATTTTGGTAAAATGTCAATGCGTGAGTTGAGGATGGCTTGTTGTTGAATTTGGTACACTTTGATTGATTTCAAAGAAAAGGGATGAAATTGGCATGTTTTAATTGATTTTGAAAAGAGTTGAAAGTGACTTGTTTTGAAAATGGCACTTTGTGGTTTTGAATGAAAATATGGTTTTTGGGCATACTTTGACGGGACATAACTTGGACTACGGATCTTTGATTTGTGCCAAATCTATTTAGAAATGAAATTGGATCCGAGATGTCCATGCCGTTCGAAGAACGGGTGAAAAATGATTTAAAATGAGAGAGTTATGACCGTCAGAAGATTGGGGGTTGAATCTGTGAATTCTGCAGCTTTTAACTTAGAAAATTTTTAGCAGAATGACCCCTCGCGCGTAGGCGCACTTGGCGCGTACGCGCCGTTCTTCGAGAAAGCATCATCCACGCGTGCGTGTGGTGTGCGCGAGCGCGTCGATGCGCTGCATCGAATGCCCAGCCATTTTCCAGAGAGTTGTGCCAGAGTTGTGCCTGGGGCACAATGTATTCGCGCGTATGCGTGGCTGACGCGTGCGCGTTGTTTGGCTAATTTTCAATCCGCACGTTCGCGCGTATGACGCTTGCGCGTAGATGAGTTTTAAGGCCATCCACGCGTGTGCGTGGAGTGCGCGTACGCGTGGCCCTGTTTTCATCCCAAAGTTGATTTTTGAGTTTTAAAAGCCAAATTTCATACTTCTAAGCCTCCAATCTCACCACTTATGTCTTAAATCATTATGATATGCCTAGCATGAGGAAAAGGGCTAGTGAATGTGGTAACTTGCGAGTGAAGCAAGGGAAAAATGAATGATCCATGAGGATCAAAGATGATTATGTGAGATGTGGAGGATGGCGGTGGAAGTGCTTGTTATGCCATGGGCCGAATGGCCGTAATTGTTAATGAATTGGCTGGTTATGGATTTAACCGTGAGCCGGATGGCTGGATTATGCCGTGTGGCGGCAGAGCCATGTTTATGGCTAAGTATAAATGCATATATGCTGTTGAATGAATTGTGAATGTTGGCACTTCCACCATTGGAGATGAGGGTTTCCCTGGGTAGTAGCAATGGCTAGCCACCATGTGCTCCAGGTTGAGACTCGAAGCACTGTTAACCCAATGTCGTAAGTGTGGTCGGGCACTGTGAAAGGCCCGGATGAGCTCGCCCCCATAAATATTCACCAGTGATGGTGATGGATAAATATTCACCAGTGAGGGTGATGGATATGGATCATGATTATGATCAAGTTTATGATGAGTATAACTCGAGTTGGGGATGCACGACAGAGGGACAGTCCAATGGTTAGCTACCAGGACTTGTCGGGTTGGCTCTATAACCGACAGATGATATCATCAGCCACTAGGGACAGGCATGCATCATAAGCATACTACATGAATTGTTTGAGATTGCCTATTGACTGCATATTACTTGCTAATTGCCTAAATGCCTTATCTGTTCCTATTTGTAAATCTCTTGTCTGATATAACTGTGTTTGCTATATTATACTCCTGCTGGTGGTTGGGAGGTCTGAAGGAATTGGAAAGGGAAGTATTAGTTAGAATGAAGGATCTTTAGTCAGTTGCCACTTACGGTTTAGCTTGTTTATAAGCTTTGATATTACCTGGAGGAAGTTCTAGGATTGCCTTCGGCTTTCCTCTATTATTATGTATTATATATGTGGAAGCTGTTACCGTACTGGGGACCTCTGGTTCTCACCCATGTGGATTTTGTGGTTTTCAGATGCAGGACGCGAGGCTTCTCTTTGAGGCATGCTGGAGACTTCTGGATTAGCGAAGATCCTTTGTTCTTGGGACTCTGTTTGGTTTATATATCTTGTTTAGATACTTTTATCTCCATTAAATAATACAAATTGTGATGACTCCTTCTAGAGGGGATTTTGGAGAATAGGTTGTATGTATTTGTGTCCCTTTGGGTTTCCTTTGGGGTTTCCTTATTTTATTATATGTATATATTGCTATGCTCGGACCGGTTCTCTTCGCAGCCGGATTTTGAGTCTTGATATTCTTGTTTTTGACACTCTTTATATATATGACCTTGCGTTAGCTTATCCCGGTTCGTTACGTTATCGATCGGAGTGTTGCGCGTTCGAGTTACGGTTTTTGTTTACCCCATTTTCCTACAAAGGCTCCTAGTTATAATCAATTATTCATACTACTATACGTACTAAATTTTTGTTTTAGAGGTCGTAATACCTTGCCATCTCTGAATTATGACTTAAGCATAAGACTTTGTATGGTAGGGTGTTACAAAAGACATGGAAAAAGTTTCATATGCATCAGCCGTGGGTAGTTTAATGTATGCTATAGTGTGCACAAGACCGGATATAGCTCATGCTGTTGATTATGTTAGTCGTTTTGTTTTAAACCCAGGAAGAGAGCATTGGAATGCTGTAAAATGGATAATGAGATATCTTCGTGGTACTTCTAACATAAAGTTGTGTTATGGAAGTGATAAGCCTATTCTAGTTGGTTACACTGACTCAGACATGGCAGGAGATATTGACTCTAGAAGGTCTATTTCAGGCTTCTTGATCAACTTTGCGGGTGGAGCTGTGTCTTGGCAATCAAGATTACAAAAATGTGTTGCTTTGTCTACTACCGAGGCCGAGTTTATTGCCATTACTGAAGTGTGCAAGGAGATGCTTTGGATGAAGAAATTCTTGAAGGAACTCGGGTTTACTCAAGAGAGGTATGTGTTGTTTTGTGATAGTCAAAGTGCTATACATCTTGGTAAAAATTCTACTTTTCATTCTCGATCCAAACATATTGATGTGAGGTATCATTGGATACGTGATGTTTTGGATGCTGAGTTGTTGGAACTTGAAAAGGTTCATACTGATGAATGGTTCAGATATGATGACCAAGGCATTACCAAAGATGGAAGTTTGAAATTTGTTACTTAATCGCCGGATTGGCGGTTACCTCCATATAGTCGTGAGGGGGAGATTTGTTGGGTTTTTGGGCTCCCTTCCTATGTTGAGAAAAAGCCCAAATGCTAGTATCCAAGCTCATGAATAGTTGAAGTGGCTGCAGTGAGTTAGGGTTGAGAGAGAGAAGTCATTTGCAAGGAGAACACCAAATACTAGAGAGAAAAGAAGAGAGAAAGTTATTTTCACACATACACAAAACTGTCTCTATAAATTGGTCGCTGCAGATTCGTTAACCGTTGGATCGAACTCAAATTTGGACAGTGTGTTCTACATATCTGATTCTTTGATTTCACTATTTGGATATTTGATTCGATATCTGTAGCTGGAGATATTGGCCACGCACAGTAGCTCTGTTTTTGTGGTATTTTCATCTTCTTGTTCTTGTTTTGAAAGCTTTGAAACTTGGGTTGTTTGGCTTGTTGTATGCACGTTTTGCGCAGTAATTTGTGACTCTCTTGTACCCTATTTTTCATTATAGTGAAGCTATTTCTTGGTCTTGGTGACTCGTGATTTTTATTTCTCTCATTGAGGAGGTTTTCCACGTTAAAAATTTTGGTGTGTTAGCTTGTTTCTAATTTCTGATTTATGTAATTTTCCACTGCTATTGGGTATTATTGTGCTGGTATTAATATTTGTTGTGAGTGGATATTATTGCTTCACTAATTCTTGCAAGAAGGAAATTGTGTGTTTTATTCCTATCACTAAATGTGTAACCCAACGGGTAAATAAAAGAAATCGAAAAACTATGTGCCGCAACAAATTCGATCACCATCCAGTTACTCAAAAAAATATATTAAAAAAAAAAAAGCAAAACACCGTACTTTATGAGATAGAAATGGGTTATGTTTTACTTATTTGTATATCAAATATCAAGATAACATCTTTTATTCTTCCCTTATTTTTATATCAAATATTAAGTTGATTAACATTTTTTAATAATAAATTTTATTTTCGAAATTTTTTTCTTTCACAAATAAATATCCATTCAGCAAATATAATAATAGAGGTAGGAAATAAAAGTAATAGAATAATTAAAAAATATTTTTTTTTCTTTCAAGAACTTACTTTTTACTGTAATTTGTATCACTTTAACATATTTCAATTATTTTTTAATTTATATACAAAATGAGCACTAGTTTCAGAATCAAGAAAGTATGAATAGGTTGTGAAGCTTGTATTGAAGAAATGTTTAATTACTCTGTTGGTCTCTATAGTTTTGTAAAATTTTTAATTAGGTTTTTATACTTTTTTTCCTTTTAATTGAGTCCTTGCACAAATTTTTTTTTAATTGGGTTCCTATATTTTTTTTCCTTTTATTTAGGTCTCTATACCAATTTTTTTTAGTTAGGTTCCTATAAAATTAAGTCAATTACTACTAAGAGGGACTTAATTGAAAAAAAAATTAGTACAGGAACCCAATTAAAAAAAAAATATAAAAACCTGATTGAAAATTTCACAAAACTATAAGAACTAACAGAATAATTAAATCTCGAATAAACTACACATTTAACGCAAATATGTAATAATAAATACTTCAAAACAAATGTCTTAACTGAATGTATAATTCAATTTAAAGACATAATATTTCTATTGTATATGTAATTATATTTATGGGGTATGAAACACGTAGTAGAATAACACTGAAAAATGTCCAATTATTTAAAGAAAAAATGGTGTCTCTTTTATCATCTAGGCACTATTTATTTCTTTTTCTAAATTTTTAATTTAAATTTTGTTTCGGTCCAGTCTAACGAACCGGAAATTCGAGTCCGAACGACCAACCGACCCGACAACTGGTCATGCTCGAGCCGGGAGGCGACCCACACGACACCTCTCCCTCTGCGTGTAATTAGACAGCTGAAAAGGAAACTTTAGCAAAGAGGGTCTGGGCGCGTAGGGCCTATTACGGTACAGACTATATAAGGGGAGGGGGCGAGGGGCATACCCCTCCCCCAGGTACGTCACCCACTCTTTTCCCTAATTGCCGCCTTTGTACGGATACTGACTTGTACGTCAGAGTCCTTTTGCAGGTGACCTCCTCCACACCAAATCGCGAACCGGTGGAACCTCACACCTCGGCCTCATTCCCTTCACGTTGCCCCGGGAGATCTTAACGCGCGGAGGCGATCCGAACCCAGCTCCCCAGCGCTTCCTGGCATCTGGCACATCCGACCTGTTTAGGACCGAGCAATCGAACATTGGCGCCGTCTGTGGAGAACCTGGCTTGAATGAATTTCTTGTTGGGACCAGTTGAAGGGCATGAGGAAGGCGAAGCGCACGAGTTCCCGCTCTCGTGAAAGGCGTCCTTTCGGGGGGACGGGGGGCGATAACGCAAGAATCATGCAGGAGTTGCGCCACAGAGTGCAAAATCTTAAGAGGAAGCTCGCGGCCAGGGATCGTTATCGACCTAGCCTGAGTCTATCTCACACCCGATCACCTCCGCGGAGAGCGGAACCCCGTGGGAGAAGTCCCCAAAGGAACTACGTCAAGCGTAGAACGGGTTCCCGATCCCCCTCGGCCCACGCTGAGTCAGAAGGCCAGGACAAAAGCAGGGAAAGACCGAGAAGGCGACAAGATCCCGTAATCTACGCCCGGCCCTTCCCGACCCATGCTGAATTGGAAAGCCAGGGAGAGAGCAGGGAGAGGCCGAGAAGGCATCGAAATCCCATAATCATAGGAGCAATCCCTTTCCACCACACCATCCTCAAGGTCCGGCTGCCGAAACACTTTGACAAGCCAATGGACATGAGATATGACGGAACCTAAGATCCTTAGGAATACCTAACGGCCTTTGAGGCCAAGATGAATCTCGAGGGGTGGACGACGAGGTCAAGTGTCGCGCTTTTCCCGTGACCCTGGCAGGACCGATAATACGATGGTTCAATACGCTCCCAAAGGGGTCCGTGACGACCTTTACGGACATAACGTGCAGCTTTCTAGCACAATTCACCACACGCATTGCCAAAGACAAGCACCCGATCAACCTCCTAGAGGTTACCCAAAGAAACAGGGACCCGACCAGGAAGTATCTTAACAGGTTTAACGACGAATGCTTGGAGATTGATGGTCTGACCGACTCGGTGGCTAGCCTATGTCTGACGAATGGGCTGTCAAATGAAGACTTTAGAAAACACCTCACCACCAAGCCCGTATGGACCATGCAAGAGATCCAGAACGTGACAAGAGAATTCATTAACGATAAGGCGGTTAGCCGGGTGGTGGTGGCCAACAAACGGCAGCCCGCCAACCCTCCTCTCAATCATTCCGGGAACAGGGAAAGGCCGAAGGAGCCCTCCAAGGATGGAGGACTGACTAAACATTTCAAGCCCTTTCCCCGAGTCAGAAAGTTCACAAACTATACCCCTCTGATGGCCCCGATTGTTGAGGTCTACCAACAAATAGCCGATAAGGGCATCTTGTCGAAACTCCATCAACTCAAGGACAGAACTGGCAGGAACAAGAGTCCCTACTGTGACTACCACAAAGGCTTCGACCATAAAACCCAGGACTGCTTCGATTTAAAGGATGCTTTAGAACAAGCAATTTGCGAAGGCAAACTGACGGAGTTCTCGCAGTTCATAAGGGAACCCAGGAGGAGAGAGCGTGAGTGATCCGACGACGAAAGAAGTCGAGCTGTGAAGCCGAGACAAGAGCCCGACGAAGACAATGACTGCGGCCTCACTATCGTTAATGTCGTAGTCGGAAGAGACACAACCCCAAGGTCAAAGTCGGCAGCAAGGAAAGACGCCAAAATCTTGGCCGTATCATCAAGTAACCATGGGAACCTGTTCGGGAAAGCTCCAAGGATATCGTTTGGACCAGAGGACCAATGGTTCCACGACATCCCGAAGAACCCCCTATGGTGATCACGGCAATAGTCTGAATAGGCTTGGTCAAGCGAATCCTCGTGGACACCGGAGTCAACTCCAACATCATGTTCAGGAACGTCTTCAACGCCCTGGGTCTCCGGGAAACTGATCTAAACACCCATTAGCACGGAGTGGTCGACCTAAGGGACAACTTCATAAAGCCCGATAGAGTAGTCTCCCTCCTGGTTCGCATCGACGGAGGAAGAAGTAAGAGGTCGGTAATGGCGGAGTTTGTCGTGCTAAGGGACTCCACGAGTTACAATGCCATCCTGGAGAGGAAAACAATCAATGAATTCTCTGCCGTGATATGCACTAAGCTTTTGGTCATGAAATTTGTCACTGATAATGGATCAGTGGGATCCCTTAGGGGAGACTTAGAAACGGTAGTTGCATGCGACAACGCCAGCCTCTCCCTAAGGAAGAGATCGAAGGAAGCATCCGGGTCTTCCTAGCCGACTTAGATATTCGGGTTGATGACAGACCGAGACCCGAGCCTGAGGGAGATTTGGAAAGATTCAGGGTTGGGGACACGGAGGACAAATTCACCTTGATGAATGGAACCTCCCCCACAACTTGAAAGAGTCCCTTATGAAGGCCATAAGGACAAACGGCGACCTATTCACCTGGACACCAGCTGACATGCCAGGAGTTGACCCCGAGTTCATGTCACACCGACTAGCCGTGAGACTAGATGCCAAGCCGGTTGCCCAGAGATGAAGGAAGATGTCCCAGGAAAGAGCCAACGAGGTAGTCAAGCATACGGCCAGCTTGTTGGAAGCAGGGTTCATCAGAGAACTTGACTACTCGACATGGTTGTCGAACGTAGTACTTGTCAAAAAGGCCAACGAAAAGTGGAGAATGTGTGTCGATTATTCAGACCTCAACAAAGCATATCCCAAGGACTCTTTCCCCCTTCCTAACACTGACGCCCTGGTGGACGTGGCAGCAGGTTATCGTTTCTTGAGCTCCATGGATGCGTACTCTGGGTATAATCAAATACCGATGCATCGACCTGACGAGGAAAAAAAGGCGTTCATAACGCCAGGGGGCACTTACGGCTACAAGGTAATGCCATATGGATTGAAGAATTCAAGAGCGACTTACCAAAGACTGATGAACAAAGTCTTCAGCGATCTAATCGGGAAGTCGGTAGAGGTGTATGTGGATGATATCTTGGTGAAGACCAGCCAACCGGAAGACTTAGTCAGTGACCTGGAGACCGTGTTCATGTCTCTTTAAAGACACAATATGAGACTTAACCCCCTCAAATGCGCTTTTTCCATGGAAGCCGGGAAGTTCCTAGGGTGAAGCCATTTTGCGAATGACAAGCCCAGGGTGTATCAAGGACGTGCAGAGGTTGACCGGAAGGATTACAGCTCTATCTTGCTTCCTCGGTGTATCGGCGGCCAAAGCCCTCCCCTTCTTCAACCTCATGAAGAAAGGGATAGCTTTTGAATGGACCCCGGCTTGTGAAGAAGATTTCAACCATTTCAAAAACATACTCTCAGCACTACCGGTCCTAGGTAAGCCCAAGGATGGCGAGACACTATTTCTATATCTGGCAGTAACGGATGAAGCCTTGGTGGTCGTCCTCGTCCGAGAAGAAGGAAAGACCCAACAGCCAGTCTACTTCATTAGCGAAGCGCTACAAGGCGCGGAGCTAAGGTACAGCAAGCTGGAAAGCTAGCCTATACACTCCTGATCTCGTCCCGAAGGTTGAGACAGTACTTCCAGGGACATCAGATCATCATCTGGACGGATCAAGCGATTCGCCAAGTCCTGCAGAAACCTAACCCATGCGGGACGGATGATGACCTGGTCAGTCGAGCTGTCTCAGTACGATCTGCAATATGGGCCCAGACACGCGATTAAAGCCTAGGCAAGGGCCGACTTCCTAGTGGAAGTAACCGGGGACCCTCAAGAGACCCTAGACACACGGTGGAAACTCCATATAGACGGAGCTTACAACCAAACGTTTTGGTGGGGGGGGGGGGGAGGGCAGGGATAATCCTTGAAATCCCGACCGGAATGATATACGAGCAGTCCATCAAGTTCGAGTTCCGGTCTCCAACAACCAGGTAAAATACGAGGCCCTTATTGGAGGCCTGCCTCTTATCAAAAGAGGTCGGGGCGACCAAAGTGGAGGTAAATAGCAACTCTCAAGTCTTCACCTCCCAAATCAATGGAACCTACCAAGCAAGAGATTCCTTGTTACAGAAATACTTGAAAAGGGTAAAAAATTTGAGTAAAGAATTCGATGAGGTCGTGGTGCAGCACGTTCCGAGAGAAAGAAACGCATGGGCCGACCTCCTGTCAAAGCTGGCAAGCACGAAGCCAGGTTCGGAAAACCGATCCCTGATCAAGGATTGGTAAAGGAACCAATGGTCACATTGTGCATAACCCAAGCAGCCGACACCCCTTCATGGATGGATCCGATTACCGACTTCTTGGAGAATGGTAAGCTCCCTAAGGATGAGAAGGCTGCGAAGGTGATAAGGGGGGAAGCGGCCAAGTACGTGATAGTACAGGGTCAACTGTTCAAAAGAGGACTGCACCAACCCTTGTTAAAGAGCCTGCGCCCCGATCAGACGGACTATGTCTTGAGCGAGGTCCACGAGGGATGCTGCGGCCACCACATCGGTGGAAAGGCCCTAGCCCGGAAGCTCGTTAGGGCCGGTTACTATTGGCCTTCAATGATGTCGGATTCCCTAGAATTCGTGAAAAGATGCAAGAAGTTTCAAGAAAATGCAAACTTCTATAGGACCCCGGCAGTGGAGTTGAGTTTGCTGATGGCCTCCCGACCTTTCAGCCAGTGGGGAGTTGACCTTTTGGGACCCTTCCCGGTAGGCCCCGGACAGGTTAAGACCTTTCGCATTAGTCTTATGGTCCTACAGAATTACACCACAATCCTCCACCGGGGAAACGCCCTTCCGGCTTACCTATGGGGTCGATGCAGTGACTTCCGTGGAGGTGGGGGAGCCGAGCCCACGGTTACTCCTTGCTGGAGTTAAGGAAGCTGTGGAGAAGGATCTGATCAACAAGGCCAGGGAGATGGATCACTTGTCAGAGACAGCGTTGAAACAAAGAATAGCCCTACGGTACAACGCCAAAGTGTTAAAGAGAAGTTTTGAACCAAACAACCTGGTTCTATGACGCAACGATGTGGGCCTGCCGACCCCCGGAGAAGGGAAGCTGGCAGCTAACTGGGAAGGCCCGTAAAGAGTAAAAGAGGTAGCCGGCAACGGTGCTTACAAGCTAGAACGGTTGGATGGAAGAGAGGTGCCCAAGACGTGGAACGTGGTGAACCTAAAGAGGTTCTACTCTTAGAAACCTACAGCGGACCCAATAACCAGACGGGTCCCCGGTCTAGTAACACCCATTCTTTTTTATTCACTTTACTTGTCCCACTTTTGCTAGATTATCACTAAGTATGCTCTACCTATGCTTTGTTTAAATTTTTAGTCATTTCTTTTCTGACTTGCCGTTTCTTAATACATAATTCAGTTGTTTCATCTTGTTACTCGTCAAAATTGTTAGCACAACGGCACCTCGAGATTGATCACCCCAGGGGAAATAAGATTATGACTCCTAGTCGATGGCTATCAAAATAAAGGCCATACAATTTAAAATGTTTAATAACAGCCACAATCCGGCTTTAAAGTTAATGGCTTGGTAAACAAAACGGTAAACAGCTCAGTTGTGAAACTACCATATCCAAAATATACAAAACAGAAGGCCACAACGGCCGAAAATATTGAAGTATCTAAAAATCACTTCTTCGGGAGGTCAACAATCTGGCCATCCCAGATAGTCTTAAAAGCGCTAATAGCGGAGGTATCGAAGTCAGGGAAAAGCAGTTTAACCTGCACTTTGATTGCTTCCTCAGTGCCAATGATCGCCCCACAAGCATTCTTAACTGTCTCTTTGTTCCTCTTCTTCAAACCAGCGATCTCCCCCTTTAGTCTCGAGACCTCCGTCTTGGCATCCTTCGCTGACTTAACGGCCTCCTCCAACTTGTCCTCCAGACTGGCAACTTTGGCTTCCGCCGCAGAAGTCTGACCGAGGGAAGTATTGAGCTGGCTCTCCAAGGTCATCTCGCGATCGGTAAGACGGGCCACAGTCGCGTCGGAAGTCTTCAATTTCTCCTTAGTATCAGCCAACTTCACCTTTAAGGTCTCCACCTCGGCCTTCAGGCTTGCAACCTCTTGTTGTGACAAGCAGTACTTCCCGTCCAGCACCCCGGCCTGGGCGAGGACGGGCTCTGCTCTCCTCGTGATGGTCGCAACCCTGAGCATACAATGGTAGACCCACTTAGCTTGAGCAGCTAGATCTCCCGCATGAAAGAACTCTTCGGTGCCCGGCATGAGTTGCGAATCGATAAACCCCCCAGCGTCAAAGTTTCTCTCCATTACCATAAGCGCCCCTTCCGGGCTGGAGGTCGATTTCCTCTTTCAGGGATTCTTGACTATGGTCAAGTCGGGAACACCTGGCCCATCGATGGGCTCCTCTTCGGAAGGGGGATTCACGCTACTACTAGGAGCTGCAGCAGTGCTGGGGCCGGCGGGTTCCAGAGGAGGAGGAGCCGACTGAACCTCAGGAGTGGAAGAAGACAGCACGTCGGCAGTCAGGGTAGCAGAGCTATCATCGCTTTGCCCAAGGAGAAACTAGGCCATCAAGTCCTCAAGTCCAACATGCTCGACGGCCATGGACATTGAAATGGAGAAGACAAAGGAGTTACAAATTGAAGCAGAAAAATAACTAACGCAAGAAGAATCTATAGTAACGACTACTGGTGCACGAAATTGTGATTACACTTTTCACAACTCCGCACAACTAACCAGCAAGTGCACTGGGTCGTCCAAGTAATACCTTAGGTGAGTAAGGGTCGATCCCACGGAGATTGTCGGCTTGAAGCAAGCTATGGTTATCTTGTAAATCTTAGTCAGGAGATTAATGAGAAGAGTGATTGAATTTATGAAAAATAATTAATATGAAATAAATAGTACTTGTGATTCAATAATGAGAAACAGGATGAGGTTTCAGAGATGCTCTGTCATCTGAATCTCTGCTTTCCTACTGTCTTCTTTTCCAAACACGCATGGCTTCCTTCAATGGCAAGCTGTATGATCCTCTCGGATGAAAAATACCAGGTACAAAATACCATGTATAGTTACTGCACGGCTAATCATCTGTCAGTTCCCACTAGCGTCAGAATAGGACCCTTGTCCTTTTGCACACTGTCACTGCGCCCAACATTCGCAGGTTTGAAGCTTTTCACAGTCATCTCCTCCCAGATCCTACTCGGAATACCACAGACAAGGTTTAGACTTTCCAGATCCCAAGAATGCTGCCAATTGGTTCTAGCCTATACCACGAAGGTTTTGACCTCCGGACTCGGTCCGTGGATCAGAAACCCAAGAGATACGCACTCAAGCTGTTGCCCAATGACTACGTTGAGCTCAGATAGAAAGGAGTGGTTGTCAAGCACGCGTTCATAGGGTTGAGGATAATGATGAGCGTCACGGATCATCATATTCTCCATATTGAAGTACGAGTGAGTATCTTAGAATAGAATCAAGCGTGATTGAATAGAAAATAGTAGTAATTGCATTAACCCATTGAAACACAGCAGAGCTCCTCACCCCCACCTATGGGGTTTAGAGACTCATACCGTCAAAGATATAATATGAAGTGTAAAAATGTCATAAGGTCAAAATGAATCTCTAAAAGTAGTTTTTATACTAGACTAGTAACTTAGGTTTACAGAAAATGAGTAACTAAGTGCAGATAGTGCAGAAATCCACTTCCAAGACCCACTTGGTGCATGCCTGGGCTGAGCTTTCAAGCTTTCACGTTCATATGCCCAAAGCTGGCATTAAACGCCGAAAAAGGTGCTAGTTTTGGCGTTTTACGCCAGAAAGTTTTAGGCTGGCTTTGGACGCCATTTTGAGCCATCAAATCTCGAGCAAAGTATGGACTATTATATATTGCTGGAAAGCCCAGGATGTCTACTTTCCAACGCATTTGAGAGCGCGCTAATTGGGATTCTGTAGCTCCATAAAATCCACTTCGAGTGCAGGAGGGTCAGAATCCAACAGCATCTGCAGTCCTTTTTCAGCCTCTGAATCAGATTTTTGTTCAGGTCCCTCAATTTCAGCCAGAAAATACCTGAAATCACCGAAAAATACACAAACTCTTAGTAAAGTCTAGAAATGTGATTTTTGAATAAAAACTAATAAAAATATAATAAAAAGTAACTAAAACATACTAAAAACTATGTAAAAATAATGCCAAAAATGGTATAAATTATCCGCTCATCACAACACCAAACTTAAATTGTTGCTTGTCCCCAAGCAACTAAAAATAAAATAGGATAAAAAGAAGAGAAAATACAATAAATTTTAAATATCAATGAAGCTCATTTCCAATTAGATGAGCGGGGCTAGTAGCTTCTTGCTTCTGAACAGTTTTGGCATCTCACTTTATCCTTTGAAGTTCAGAATGATTGGCATCCATAGGAACTCAGAATTCAGATAGTGTTATTGATTCTCCTAGTTCAGTATGTTGATTCTTGAACATAGCTACTTTATGAGTCTTAGCCGTGACCCTAAGCATTTTTTTCCAGTATTACCACTGGATACATAAATGCCACAGACACATAACTGGGTGAACCTTTTTAGATTGTGACTCAGCTTTGCTAAAGTCCCCAGTTAGAGGTGTCCAGAGCTCTTAAGCACACTCTTTTTGCTTTGGACCATGACTTTAACTGCTCAGTCTCAAGCTTTTCACTTGACCTTCACGCCACAAGTACATGGTTAGGGACAGCTTGATTTAGCCGCTTAGGCCAGGATTCTATTCCTTTGGACCCTCCTATCCATTAATGCTCAAAGCCTTGGATCCTTTTTACCCTTGCCTTTTGGTTTAAAGGGTTATTGGCTTTTTCTGCTTACTTTTTCTTTTTCTTTCTTTTTCTCTCTTCTTCTCTCTCTTTTTTTTTTGCCAAATTTTTTTTTTGCAAGCTTTTGTTCTTCACTACTTTTTCTTACTTCAAGAATCAATTTTATGATTTTTCAGATTATCAATAACATTTTTCCTTTTTCATTATTCTTTCAAGAGCCAACAATTTTAACATCATAAACAACAATATCAAAAATATGTACTGTTCAAGCATTCATTCAGAAAACAAAAAGTATTGCCACCATATCAAAATAATTAGATTATTTTCAAGATATAATTTGAAATTCATGTACTTCTTTTTCTTTTTCAGAAAATATTTTTCATTTAAGAAAGGTGAAGGATTCATAGGACATTCATAGCTTTAAGAGATAGACTCTAAACTTTATTGATCATGAAATAAAAATAAGACATAAAATAAACATAAAAGCAGACAAATAATAATAAAAGAAAGGAAATTAAAGACATAAAAATAAATGACTCTAATACTAATGCTTATGTGACTCTTAAAATAGGTTTCTGATAATAAAAGTTATCACAGAGTTAGGACTCAACAACCTTGATTTTGAGGGGTAGGTGCTCCTTCAATCTGTGGGACGCTTGGCTCTTCAAGGATCAGCTTCTGGCGCTTTAGTTCCTGTAACTCACGCCCTTGCTTCTCTTGTTCTCTGAGCAGTTTGCAGAGCATGTTGTTCTGATTCTGCTGCTCTTCTTTGAGTTGATCCATAGATTCTTGCAGCTTGTTGACAGATGCTTCTAAGTGGGCCCAATAGTCAAATTGAGGAATTTATGGAAGGAGCTCATGCGCCCTCCTCTTGATGAGGTTGTCCTGAACTTGAGGTCCATCCATTACCCTTTTGGTGATTGGGTGTTCAACTGGGATATACTCATCCACACCTATCTGTACTCCCGCGTCCTTACATTACAGACTGATCAAGCTTGGGTAGGCCAATTTGGCCTCAGTGGATTCCTTGTTTGCAAATAAGTAAATCTCACAAGGAATTAATTGATGAACATCCACTTCTTTTCCCAGCATAATACAGTGGATCGTCACTGCTCTTTTGACAGTGACTTCAGAGTGGTTGCTGGTGAGAAGTATAGATCGCCCAATGAAATCCAGCCAGCCCCTAGCAACTGGCTTGAGGTCTCCTCTCTTCAGTTGGTTTGGGACACCTTTTGAATTGGTTATCCACTTGGTTCCAGGGAGGCATATGTCCTCTAGAACTTGATCCAACTTTTTATCTTTAGCCATTCTACTATTAAAGGATTCTGGATCATCCTGTAGTTGAGGAAGTTTGAGGACTTCTCTCACTTTGTCAAGATGGAAGTAGATAATCTTCCCTCTGACCATGGTTCGAAAAGTATGAAAGGCAGTTCCCTCCATTCTTTGCTTATCTGTCAGCCACAGATTTGCATAGAATTCTTGGATCATGTTTTTTCCCACATTCATCTCAAGATTAGCTAGGATTTCCCAGCCTCTGTTTCGAATCTGCTCTTGGATCTCCGGATATTCGTCTTCTTTCAGATCAAACTTGAATTCTGGGATCACTGATCTTCTGCACACAATTTTGAAGTAATGATCTGCATGTTTTTTGGTGCAGAACCTCTCATGCATCCATTGTGGTTTTGGATTGTTTTCTTTCTTGCTTCTTGTAGTGGTTTGTTTTCCTTTAGGGGCCATGATCTTGGTCAGTGATCACGAAAAATCACACCAAACTTAGAGGTTTGCTTGTCCTCAAGCAAAAGTAAAGAAAGAAGATGAACAGATGGAGAGAATGATTCGAATGATGGAGGAAGGGGGATGGCCGAATGTATAAATATAGGGGAGGGAGGGAATGGTTTCTGGTGCGCGGAAATCGTGACGGTTCATTCCTTGGTAACGGCGCTGAAAACTTAATACGCACGTTCATAATCTTAGCTCTTTGTCACAACTTCGTACAACTAACCAGCAAGTGCACTGGGTCATCCAAGTGATAAACCTTACGTGAGTAAGGGTCGATCCCACGAAGATTGTCGGCTTGAAGCAAGCTATGGTCACCCTGTAAATCTCAGTCAGGCGGATTTAATTGGTTATGGGGATTTAATAATTAAAAGATAAATAAAACGTAAATTAAGGATAGAGATACTTATGTAATTCATTGGTGAGAATTTCAGATAAGCGTATAGAGATGCGTTCATTCCTCCTGAACCTCTGCTTTCCTATTGTCTTTATCCAATCATTCATACTCCTTTCTATGGCAAGCTGTATGTTAGGCACCACCGTTGTCAATGGCTACATCCTGTCATCTCAGTAAAAATGGTCCAATGCGCTGTCACTGCATGGCTAATCATCTGTCAGTTCTCGATCATACTGGAATAGGATCCATTAATCCTTTTGCGTCTGTCACTACGTCCAACACTCGCGAGTTTGAAGCTCGTCACAGCCATCCCTTTCCATATCCTACTCGGAATACCACAGACAAGGTTTAGACTTTTTGGATCTCAAGAATGGCCGTCCATGGATTCTAACTTATACCACGAAGACTCTGATTAAAGAATCCCAGAGATACTCATTCAATCTAAGGTAGAACGGAAGTGGTTGTTAGGCACGCGTTCATAGGTTGGAATGATGATGACTGTCACGATCATCACATTCATATTGAGGTGCGAATGAATATCTTAGAATTGGAATAAGCTTGAATTGAATAGAAAAACAATAGTACTTTGTATTAATTCATGAGGAACAGCAAAGCTCCACACCTTAATCTATGGTGTGTAGAAACTCTACCGTTGAAAATACATAAGAACAAGGTCCAGGCATGGCCGAATGGCCAGCCTCCCAAGGAGGGTTCAATCATCAAAACATGATCAAAAGGTGTAAATACAATAGTAAAAAGTCATATTTATACTAAACTAGTTACTAGGGTTTACAGAAATGAGTAAATGATGCAGAAATCCACTTCTGGGGCCCACTTGGTGTGTGCTTGGGCTGAGCATTGAGCTTTACACATGTAGATGCTTCTCTTGGAGTTGAACGCCAGTTTGTAACCTGTTTCTGGCGTTTAACTCCACTTTGCAACCTGTTTCTGGTGTTTAACTCCAGAATGCAGCATGGAACTGGCATTGAACGCCAATTTGCGTCGTCTAAACTCGGGCAAAGTATGGACTATTATATATTGCTGGAAAGCCCTGGATGTCTACTTTCCAACACAATTGAGAGCGCGCCATTTGGAGTTTTTAGCTCCAGAAAATCCACTTTGAGTGCAGGGAGGTCAGAATCCAGCAGCATTTGCAGTCCTTCTTCAACCTCTGAATCTGATTTTTGCTCAAGTCCCTCAATTTTAGCCAGAAATTACCTGAAATCATAGAAAAACATACAAACTCATAGTAAAGTCTAGAAATGTGATTTTTATTTAAAAACTAATAAAAATATACTAAAAACTAACTAAATCATACTGAAAACTATGTAAAAACAATGCCAAAAAGCGTATAAATTATCCGCTCATCACAACACCAAACTTAAATTGTTGCTTGTCCCCAAGCAACTGAAAATCAAATAGGATAAAAAGAAGAGAATATACTATAAACTCCAAAATATCAATGAAACTTAGCTCCAATCAGATGAGCGGGACTAGTAACTTTTTGTCTCTTGAATAGTTTTGGCATCTCACTTTATCCATTGAAGTTCAGAATGATTGGCATCTATAGGAACTCAAAATTCAGATAGTGTTATTGATTCTCCTAGTACAGTATGTTGATTCTTGACCACAGCTACTTTATGAGTCTTGGCCGTGGCCCTAAGCACTTTGTTTTCCAGTATTACCACCGGATACATAAATGCCACAGACACATAACTGGGTGAACCTTTTCAGATTGTGACTCAGCTTTGCTAAAGTCTCCAATTAGAGGTGTCCAGGGTTCTTAAGCACACTCTTTTTTTTTTTGCTTTGGACCTCGACTTTAACCGCTCAGTCTCAAGTTTTCACTTGACACCTTCACGCCACAAGCACATGGTTAGGGACAGCTTGGTTTAGCTGCTTAGGCCAGGATTTTATTCCTTTAGGCCCTCCTATCCACTGATGCTCAAAGCCTTGGATCCTTTTTATTACCCTTGCCTTTTGGTTTTAAGGGTTATTGGCTTTTTGCTCTTGCCTTCTGGTTTAAAGAGCTTTTGGCTTTTTCTGCTTGCTTTTTTCTTTTTTCTTTCTTTTTTTCGCTATTTTTTTTCTCTTTTTTTTTCTGCAAGCTTTTGTATTCACTGCTTTTTCTTGCTTCAAGAATCATTTTTATGATTTTTCAGATTATCAAATAACATTTCTCCTTTTCATCATTCTTTCAAGAGCTAACATATTTAACATTCATGAACAACAATATCAAAAGACATATGCACTGTTCAAGCATTCATTCAGAAAACAAAAAGTATTGTCACCACATCAAAATAATTAAACTAATTTCAAGGATGAATTCGAAATCATGTACTTCTTGTTCTTTTGTTTTTAGAACATTTTTCATTTAAGAAAGGTGATGGATTCATAAGACATTCATAACTTTAAGGCATAGACACTTAGTCACTAGTGATCATATAGTAAAGACACAAACATAAATAACACATAAAGCTCAAAAATCGAAAAAACAGTAAAATAAATAGACAAGGAGATTAAGGAATGAGTCCACCTTAGTGAGGGTGGCGTCTTCTTCTTCTTGAAGAACCAATGGTGCTTTTGAGCTCCTCTATGTCTCTTCCTTGTCTTTGTTGCTCCTCCCTCATAGCTCTTTGATCTTCTCTAATCTCATGGAGAATGATGGAGTGCTCTTGGTGTTCCACCCTTAGTTGTCCCATGTTGGAACTTAATTCTCCTAGGGAGGTGTTGATTTGCTCCCAATAGTTTTGTGGGGGAAAGTGCATCCCTTGAGGCATCTCAGGGATTTCATGGTGGGGAATTTTCTCATGCTCTTGTTGAGGTCCATGATCTCTTATTTGTTCCATCCTTTTCTTAGTGATGGGCTTGTCCTCTTCAATGAGGATGTCTCCCTCTATGTCAATTCTAGCCGAATTGCAGAGGTGGCATATGAGGTGAGGAAAGGCTAACCATGCCCAAGTGGAGGACTTGTCAGCCACCTTGTAAAGTTCTTGAGGTATAATCTCATGAACTTCCACCTCCTCTCCAATCATGATACTATGGATCATGATGGCCCAGTCTATAGTAACTTCAGACCGATTACTAGTAGGAATGATTGAGCGTTGAATGAACTCTAGCCATCCCCTAGCCACTGGTTTGAGGTCATGCCTTTTTAGTTGAACCGGCTTGCCTCTTGAGTCAATTTTCCATTGAGCTCCTTCCTCACATATGTCTATGAGGACTTGGTCCAACCTTTGATTAAAGTTGACCCTTCTTGTGTAGGGGCGTGCGTTCTCTTCCATCATTGGCAAGTTGAACGCCAGCCTTACATTTTCCGAACTGAAATCTAAGTATTTCTCCCGAGCCATGGTAAGCCAATGCTTCGGATTCGGGTTCATACTTTGATCATGGTTCCTAGTGATCCATGTGTTTGCATAGAACTCTTGAACCATTAAGATCCCGACTTGTTGAATGGGGTTGGTGAGAACTTCCCAACCTCTTCTTCGAATCTCATGTCGGATCTCCGGATACTCATTCTTTTTGAGCTTGAAAGGAACCTCAGGGATCACTTTCTTCTTGGCCACAACTTCATAGAAGTGGTCTTGATGGACCTTTGAGATGAATCTCTCCATCTCCCATGACTCAGAGGTGGAAGCAATTGCCTTTCCTTTCCTCTTTCTAGAGGTTTCTCTGGCCTTAGGTGCCATATATGGTTATGAAAAAACAAAAAGCTATGCTTTTACCATACCAAACTTAAAATGTTTGCTCGTCCCCGAGCAAAAGAAGAAAGAAAGTAGTAGAAGAAGAAGAAGAAGAATGGAGGATAGGGAGAGGGGTGTGTATTTGGCCAAGGGAAGAAGAAAGGGTTGTGTTGTGTGAAAATGAAGAAGGAAAGAAGGGGTTTATATAGGGGTGGGATGGGAGTTAGGGTTCGGCCATTAGGGTTGGGTTTGGGAGGAAAAATAGTTTGAATTTTGAAGGTAGGTGTGGTTTATGGGGAAGAGAGGATGGATGTGAGTGGTGAAGAGGTGATGGGAAAGAGTGATTGAGGTAATTGGTGAAGGGTATTTGGAAAAGAGAATTATGAAAAGGAGTGAAGAGGAGAAAAAAAGTGGTGGGGATCCTGTGGGGTCAATGACTTAACATCCCTGCTCCAATTAGGCGTGTAAAACGCCCTTGCTGTGCAATCCTGGCGTTTAACGCCAGATTGCTGCTTGTTTCTGGCGTTAATGTAGCCTGTTTCTGGCGTTTAACGCCAGGCAAATGCTTGTTTCTGGCGTTAAACGCCAGCTTGGTGCCTGTTTCTGGCGTTAAACGCCAGACAGATGCTTGTTTCTGGCGTTTAAATGCCAGACTACTCTCCTCCAGGGTGTGCTATTTTTAATGCTATTTTTCATTCTGTTTTTTTATTTTTCAGTAGTTTTTGTGACTCCACATGATCATCAACCTAAAGAAAACATAAAATAACAATGGAACATAAATAAATATAATTAGATAACATTGGGTTGCCTCCCAACAAGCCCCTCTTTAATGTCAATAGCTTGACAGTGAGCTCTCATGGAGCCTCACAGATGTTCAGAGCATTGTTGGAACCTCCCAACACCAAACTTAGAGTTTGAATGTGGGGGTTCAATACCAAACTTAGAGTTTGGTTGTAGCCTCCCAACACCAAATTTAGAGTTTGACTGTGGGGGCTTTGGTTGACTCTGCAGTGAGAGAAGCTTTTCATGCTTCCTCTCCATGGTTACAGAAGAAGATCCTTGAGTTTTAAACACAAGGTTGTCCTCATTCAGTTGAAGGGCCAACTCTCCTCTGTCCACATCAATCACAGCTCTTGCTGTGGCTAGGAAGGGTCTTCCAAGGATGATGGATTCATCCTCATCCTTCCCAGTGTCTAGGATTATGAAATCAGCAGGGATGTAAAGGCCTCCAACCTTTACTAACACGTCCTCTACTTGTCCATAAGCCTGTTTTCTTGAGTTGTCTACCATCTCTAATGAGATTCTAGCAGCTTGCACCTCAAAGATCCCAAGTTTCTCCATTACAGAGAGTGGCATTAAGTTTATTCCTGACCCCAGGTCACACAGAGCCTTCTCAAAGGTCATGGTGCCTATGGTACAGGGTATTAAGAATTTTCCAGGATCCTATTTCTTTTGAGGTAATTTCTGCCTGTCCAATGCATTCAGTTCATTGGTAAGCAATGGAGATTCATCTTCCCAAGTCTCATTACCAAATAATTTGGCATTCATCTTCATGATTGCACCAAGGTACTTAGCAACGTGCTTTTCAGTAATTTCTTCATCCTCTTCAGAGGAAGAATACTCATCAGAGCTTATGAAGGGCAGAAGGAGGTTCAATGGAATCTCTATGGTCTCTAGATGAGCCTCAAATTCCTTTGGTTCCTCAAAGGGGAACTCCTTATTGGTCACTGGACGTCTCAGGAGGTCTTCCTCACTAGGATTCACGTCCTCCTCTTCCCTTGTAGGTTCGGCCATGATGGTCAAATCAATGGCCTTGCACTCTCTCTTTGGATTCTCTTCTGTATTGCTTGGGAGAGTACTAGGAGGAGTTTCAGTGACTCTTTTACTCAGCTGGCCCACTTGTGCCTCCAAATTTCTAATGGAGGACCTTGTTTCATTCATGAAACTCACAGTGGCCTTAGATAGATCAGAGACTATATTTGCTAAGCTAGATGGATTCTGCTTAGAATTCTCTGTCTGTTGCTGAGTGGATGATGGAAAAGGTTTGCTACTGCTAAACCTATTTCTTCCACCATTATTAAAGCCTTGTTGAGGCTTTTGTTGATCTTTTCATGAGAAATTTGAATGATTTCTTCATGAGGGATTATAGGTGTTTCCATAGAGTTCACCCATGTAATTCACCTCTGCTATTGCAGGGTTCTCAGGATCATAAGCTTCTTCTTCAGAAGAGGCCTCATTAGTACTGTTGGATGATTCCTTCAATCCATTCAGACTCTGAGAGATCATATTGACTTGCTGAGTCAATATTTTATTCTGAGCCAATATGGCATTCAGAGTATCAATTTCAAGAACTCCCTTCCTCTGAGGTGTCCCATTACTCATAGGATTCCTTTCAGAAGTGTACATGAACTGGTTATTTGCAACCATGTCAATGAGTTCTTGAGCTTCTGCAGGCGTTTTCTTTAGGTGAATGGATCCACCTGCAGAATGGTCCAATGACATCTTTGATAATTCAGACAGACCATCATACAATATATCCAGGATGGTCCATTCTGAAAGCATGTCAGAAGGACACTTTTTGGTCGGTTCCTTGTATCTCTCCCAAGCTTTATAGAGGGATTTACCTTCCTTCTGTCTGAAGGTTTGAACATCCACTCTAAGCTTGCTAAGCTTTTGAGGAGGAAAGAACTTGGCTAAGAAAGCCGTGACCAGCTTATCCCAAGAGTTCAGGCTATCTTTAGGTTGAGAGTCCAACCATATTCTAGCGCTGTCTCTTATAGCAAATGGGAAAAGCATAAGCCTGTAGACCTCGAGGTCAACCCCATTGGTCTTAACAGTATCACAGATCTGCAAGAATTTAGTTAAGAACTGGAAGGGATCTTCGGATGGAAGTCCATAAAACTTGCAATTATGTTGCATCAGAGAAACTAATTGAGGTTTCAGCTCAAAATTGTTTGCTCCAATGGCAGGGATTGAGATGCTTCTTCCATGTAAATTGGAATTAGGTGCAGTAAAGTCACCAAGCATCTTCCTTGCATTGTTATTATTTTTGACCATGTCTCCTTCTTTTTCGAAAATTTCTGTCAGATTTTCTCCAGAGAGTTGTGCTTTAGCTTCCCTTAGCTTCCTCTTCAGAGTTCTTTTAGGTTCAGGATCAGCTTCAACAAGAATGTTCTTATCCTTGTTCCTAATCTGAGCAACAAGATGAACCGTCATTTGTCCAAACTCGAACAATCCCCGGCAACGGCGCCAAAAACTTGGTGCGCAGAAATCGTGACGGTTCATTCCTTGGTAACGGCGCTGAAAACTTAATACGCACATTCATAATCTTAGCTCTTTGTCATAACTTCACACAACTAACCAGCAAGTGCACTAGGTCGTCCAAGTAATAAACCTTACGTGAGTAAGGGTCGATCCCAAGGAGATTGTCGGCTTGAAGCAAGCTATGGTCACCTTGTAAATCTCAGTCAGGCAGATTCAATTGGTTATGGGGATTTAATAATTAAAAGATAAATAAAACGTAAATTAAGGATAGAGATACTACTCAGATCCTACTCAGAATACCACAGACAAGGTTTAGACTTTGCAGATCTCAAGAATGGCCGTCCATGGATTCTAACTTATACCACGAAGACTCTGATTAAAGAATCCCAGAGATACTCATTCAATCTAAGGTAGAACGGAAGTGGTTGTCAGGCACACGTTCATAGGTTGGAATGATGATGACTGTCACGATCATCACATTCATATTGAGGTGCGAATGAATATCTTAGAATCGGAATAAGCTTGAATTGAATATAAAAATAATAGTACTTTGTATTAATTCATGAGGAACAGCAGAGCTCCACACCTTAATCTATGGTGTGTAGAAACTCTACCGTTGAAAATACATAAGAACAAGGTCTAGGCATGGCGGAATGGCCAGCCTCCCAAGGAGGGTTCAATCATCAAAACATGATCAAAAGATGTAAATACAATAGTAAAAAGTCCTATTTATACTAAACTAGTTACTAGGATTTATAGAAATGAGTAAATGATGCAGAAATCCACTTCTGGGCCCACTTGGTGTGTGCTTGGGCTGAGCATTGAGCTTTACACGTGTAGAGGCTTCTTTTAGAGTTGAACGCTAGTTTGTAACCTGTTTCTGGCGTTTAACTCCACTTTGCAACCTGTTTCTGGCGTTTAACTCCAGAATGCAGCATGGAACTAGCGTTGAATGCCAATTTGCGTCATCTAAACTCAGGAAAAGTATGGACTATTATATATTTCTGGAAAGCCCTGGATGTCTACTTTCCAACGCAATTGAGAGCGCGCCATTTGGAGTTCTGTAGCTCTAGAAAATCTACTTTGAGTGCAGGGAGGTCAAAATCCAGTAGCATCTGCAGTCCTTCTTCAACCTCTGAATATGATTTTTGCTCAAGTCCCTCAATTTCAGCCAGAAATTACCTGAAATCACAGAAAAATACACAAACTCATAGTAAAGTCCAGAAATGTGATTTTTATTTAAAAACTAATAAAAATATACTAAAAACCAACTAAATCATACTGAAAACTATGTAAAAATAATGCCAAAAAGCGTATAAATTATCCGCTCATCAGTTTCGAAATTTTAGAAAAGGATATGATTGAAAGATATGATTGATAAAAGATAAGCATGATATGAAGAAGATGAGATTCTTTTCAAAAATTTAAAAGATTGGAGAAGATATGAGGAAGTTAAATCTGAATTTTTGTTTATGCATCTAAGAAATAAAAGATGATATGAATGAATTAAAAAGATTTGAAAAGAAATTGGAAATATGAATGAGGTTTTGAAAAGGAATTGAAAAGAATTGAAAGAGAATCAAGAAGAATTTATAAGTTTATAAATTTTCGTTAATGGAAATTAAAAAATGAATGTTTGTAATGTTTGGATGCAGAAAATTTTGATTTAAAACATGAAAATTCGAAGAAATTTTTTTTTGAATTGAAACGAAATTAAATCTCTCCTAGCTATTCTGGCGTTAAACGCCCATAATGATAGCCATTCTGGCATTTAACGCACAGCCAGATACCCTGGCTGGCGTTAAATGCCAGAAATCCTTTCTCACTGGGCATTTTTCTGAATGCCCAGGATGCTACTGTTTCTGGCGTTAAACGCCCAGAATGGTAGCCATTCTGGCGTTTAACGCCCAAATTGCCTCTTTACTGGCGTTTTGACGCCAGTGAGCTCATTTTCTCTGTGATTTCTCTGTTTTATGTCTTGAACCTCTATTTTCCTGACTTATTCACTGAAATGCATTAGCTAACATTAGGAACAAAATTAAATAAACTTATATAACTGTTATAAACATCTAAATAATGGCTGGGTTGCCTCCCAACAAGCGCTTCTTTACTGTCTTTAGCTAGACTTAACTGAGCTTTTTAATTTAGTCTCAGTTTTGAGCATTCTTGCTCAACATTGCCTTCAAGATAATGTTTGATTCTTTGTCCATTAACAATGAACTTTTTGTCAGAATCAATATCTTGAAGCTCAACATAACCATATGGTGACACACTTGTGATCACATATGGTCCCCTCCACCGGGATTTCAATTTTCCAGGGAACAATCTGAGCCTAGAGTTAAACAGTAGGACCTTCTGTCCTGTCTCAAAGACTCTAGATGACAGCCTTTTGTCATGCCATTTTTTTGCTTTCTCTTTATAAATTTTAGCATTTTCGAAAGCATTGAGTCTGAATTCCTCCAACTCATTCAACTGGAGTAATCTTTTCTCTCCAGCTATCTTAGCATCAAGGTTTAGGAACCTAGTTGCCTAGTAGGCCTTGTGTTCCAGTTCTACCGGCAGATGACAGACTTTTTCATACACAAGCTGGTATGGAGAGGTCCCTATAGGAGTCTTGAATGCTGTTCTGTATGCCCATAGAGCATCATCCAGACTTTTTGCCCAATCCTTTCTATGGGTACTTACAGTCCATTCCAAGATTCGTTTTAGTTCTCTATTCAAGATTTCAGCCTGCCCATTTATCTGTGGATGATATGGAGTTGCCACTTTATGGTTAATTCCATATCGGACCAGAGCAGAGTCAAGCTGTTTATTGTAGAAATGAGTGCCTCCATCACTGATCAGTATCCTAGGACACCGAACCTGCTGAAGATATGCTTCTGGAGGAACTTCATCACTGTCTTAGTATCATTAGTGGGTATTGCAATTGCCTCTACCCATTTAGATACATAGTCTACTGCCACCAGAATATAAGTGTTTGAGTATGATGGTGGAAAAGACACCATGAAGTCAATACCCCATACATCAAACAACTCAATTTCTAGGATCCCTTGCTGAGGCATGGCATAACCGTGAGGTAGATTACCAGTTCTCTGGTAACTGTCACAGTTACGTACAAACTCTCGGGAGTCTCTATAGAGAGTAGGCCAGTAGAAACCACATTGGAGAACCTTAGTGGCTGTTCGCTCACCTCCAAAGTGTCCTCCATATTGTGATCCATGGCAATGCCATAGGATCTTCTGTGCCTCTTCTCTAGACACACATCTGCGGATTACTCCGTCTGCACACCTCTTAAAGAGATATGGTTCATCCCACAAGTAGTACTTTGCATCAGAAATCAATTTTTTCATTTATTGCTTACTGTACTCTTTGGATATGAATCTCACAGCTTTATAGTTTGCAATGTCTGCAAACCATGGTAATTCCTGAATGGTAAAGAGTTGCTCATCTGGAAAGATTTCAGAGATCTCAGTAGGAGGGAGAGACGCCCCTGCTACTGGTTCTATCCGGGACAGGTGATATGCTACCTGGTTTTCTGTCCTTTTTCTGTCTCTTATTTCTATATCAAACTCCTGCAGAAGCAACACCCATCTTATAAGTCTGGGTTTTGAATCCTGCTTTGTGAGGAGATATTTTAGAGCAGCATGGTCAGTGTACACAATCACTTTTGATCCTACTAAATAAGATCTGAACTTGTCAATATCATAGACCACTGCAAGCAACTCCTTTTCTGTGGTTGTGTAATTCTTCTGTGCATCATTCAAGACACGGCTAGCATAGTAAATGACGTGCAGAAGCTTGTTATGTCTCTACCCCAGTACTGCACCAATGGCATGATCACTGGCATCACACATTAGTTCAAATGGTAATGTCCAATCTGGTGCAGAAATGACTGGTGCTGTGACCAGCTTAGCTTTCAGAGTTTCAAACGCCTGCAGACACTCTGTGTCAAATACAAATGGCGTGTCAGCAGCTAGCAGATTGCTCAGAGGTTTTGCAATTTTTGAAAAATCCTTTATGAACCTCCTATAGAATCCTGCATGCCCCAGAAAACTTCTGATTGCCTTAACATTGGCAGGTGGTGGTAACTTTTCAATTACCTCTACCTTAGCTTGATCCACTTCTATTCCCTTGTTTGAAATTTTATGCCCAAGGACAATTCCTTCAGTCACCATAAAGTGACATTTTTCCCAGTTTAAAACCAGGTTAGTCTCTTGGCACCTTTTCAAAACAAATGCTAGATGGCCAAGACAGGAGCTGAATGAGTCTCAAAATACTGAAAAGTCATCCATGAAGACTTCCAGAAATTTCTCTACCATATCAGAGAAAATAGAGAGCATGCACCTCTGAAAAGTTGCAGGTGCATTGCACAGACCAAATGGCATCCTTCTGTATGCAAATACTCCAGAAGGACATGTGAATGCTGTTTTCTCTTGGTCCTGAGGATCTACTGTAATTTGGTTGTAACCTGAATAGCCATCCAAAAAGCAGTAGTATTCATGACCTGCTAGTCTCTCTAGCATCTGGTCTATGAATGGTAAAGGAAAATGATCCTTTCTGGTGGCTGTATTGAGTCTTCTATAGTCAATACACATACGCCACCCTGTAACTGTTCTTGTAGGAACCAGTTCATTCTTTTCATTATGCATCACTGTCATGCCTCCCTTCTTGGGGACGACTTGGACAAGGCTCACCCAGGGACTATCAGAAATAGGATAAATAATCCCAGCCTCTAGTAACTTAGTGACCTCTTTCTGCACCACCTCCTTCATGGCTGGATTCAGCCGCCTCTGTGGTTGAACCACTGGCTTGGCATCATCCTCCAATAGGATATTGTGCATGCATCTAGCTGGGCTAATTCCCTTAAGATCACTTATGGACCACCCAAGAGATGTCTTGTGTGTCCTTAGCACCTGAATTAGTGCTTTCTCTTCCTGTGGCTCTAAGGTAGAGCTTATGATTACTGGAAAAGTGTCATCTTCTTCCAGAAATGCATATTTTAGAGATGGTGGTAGTGGCTTGAGCTCGGGTTTAGGAGGCTTCTCCTCTTCCTGAGGAGTTTTCAGAGGTTCTTCTGTTTTCTCTGATTCCTTCAGATCAGGCTGAACATCTTTAAAGATGTCCTCTAGCTCTGATTCAAGACTCTCAGTCATATTGACCTCTTCTACCAGAGAGTCAATAATGTCAGTGCTCATGCAGTCTTTTGATGTGTCTGGATGCTGCATAGCTTTGACAGCATTCAACTTAAACTCATTCTCATTGACTCTTAGGGTTATCTCCCCTTTTTGGACGTCAATGAGGGTTCGTCCTGTTGCTAGGAATAGTCTTCCTAGAATAAGAGTTGCACTCTTGTGCTTCTCTATTTCTAGTACTACAAAGTCAGTGAGAAAGGCAAATGGCCAAACCTTGACAATCATGTCATCAATTACGCCTGATGGAATCTTAATGGAGTCATCAGCAAGTTGAAGGCATATCCGGGTTGGTTTAACTTCATCAGTCAAACCAAGCTTTTTGATAGTAGATGCAGGTATTAGGTTGATACTTGTCCCAAGATCACATAAAGCTGTCTTGGTACAAGCACCCTCTAATGTGCATGGTATCATAAAGCTTCCGGGATCTTTAAGCTTTTCTGGTAAGCTTTTCAGAATGACTGCACTGCATTCTTCAGTGAGGAAAACGTTTTCAGTTTCTCTCCAATCCTTCTTATGACTTAAGATCTCTTTCATGAACTTAGCATAAGAGGGTATTTGCTCAAGTGCCTCTGCAAACGAAATCTTTATTTCAAGAGTCCTGAGATAGTCTGCAAAGCGGGCAAATTGTTTATCCTGTTCTGCTTGGCGAAGTTTCTGAGAATAAGGCATATTGGCTTTGTATTCTTCAACCTTAGTTGCTACAGGTTTATTTCCTACAGAAGTGGTTGGAGAAGCCTGCTTAAAGGGGTTGTTATAAGCACTTGCAGGTGTCTGATCCCTTAGTGGCGTTTGAACGCCAGAATTGGGGGCTGCATGGGTGTTTAAAGCCAGATTGCCACCCTTTGCTGGCGTTTGGATGCCAGAACTGGCCATCCCTTGGGCGTTTAACGCCATCTGTCCACCTTTTTCTAGCGTTTGAACAATTATCTATTTATAACAATTATCTATTCATACGCAAAATTTTTTATTTTTTATTATATACTACTACTTATTTCTTTTAATTTTTGCTTTTATTTAGAAATAAGGAAAAAATAAGATGCACACTGTGGGATTGATAAACCACTTTTTTATGGTTTATCTTGTGCTCAATTGAGTGGATTTTATCAATCTTTCATACACTCATTCATACAAAATGCATGGCTTTACAATTTTCTTCCTGATTTTGTGCTATGATTGAAAACATGCTTCTTTGGCCTTAAATTTGCTATGTTTAAATCCTCTCTTATTACCATTCGATGCCGTGATATGTGTGTTAAGTGTTTTTAGAGATTACAGGGTAGGAATGGCTTAGAGGATGGAAAGGAAGCATGCAAAAATGGAAGGAATACAAGAAGTTGAAGGAACTGCTAAAGTTGTCCAGCCTGACCTTTTCTCACTCAAACAGTCATAACTTGAGCTACAGAGGTCCAAATGATGCGGTTCTAGTTGCATTGGAAAGCTAACATCCGGAGCTTCGAAATGATATATAATATGCTATAGTTGCTCTGACGATAAGTGACGCAAACGCGTGATTCACGTGGACGCATCGTAGTGATGAAAAACCAACGTGGTAGATTTCGCAACCAGCGATTTCTGGGCTGTTTTTGACCCAGTTCTCGGTCCAGAAAACACAGATTAGAGGCTATATAGTAGAAGAATGCATCCATTCATAAAAAAAATTTAATACAACATTCATAATTCACAATTTCAGATTTTAGATGTAGTTTTAGAGTGAGAGAGGCTCTCTCCTCTCTCTTAGGTTTTAGAATTAGGATTTCTCTTAGGATTAGGGTTTCTTCTTCTCAATTTCCAGGTTCAATGTTCCTTTTATTTATTTTCCCAATTTAATTTATGAATTTCCATGTTAGGATTGATTTTCTTAATTAATGCAATTTGAGGTATTTCAGATCTATAATTTTTACTTAGCTTTGTATATTCTTGGCTTTAATTGATGAATTGATTAATTGGAGACACTTGAGTTATCAAACTCCTTGTGATTGATAATTGTTATCTTTGCTAATTGATTTGGATCCCTCTAAAGCTAGTCTTTCCATATGAATTGACTAGGATCAGAGGAATCAAATTGATTCATCCACTTAACTTACCTTCATAGTTAGAGGTTAACAAAGTGGGAGCAAAATCTAATTCTCATCATAATTGATAAGGATAACTAGGATAGGACATCCAGTTTTCATACCTTGCCAAGAGATTTTATTATTATTAATTTATTTTTCTTATCATTTAAATTACTTGTTCCTTATTTCAAAAACCCAAAAATACACTTTTACTCATAACCAATAATAAATCATACCTCCCTGCAATTCCTTGAGAAGACGACCCGAGGTTTAAATACTTCGGTTATTAATTTTTATTGGGTTTGCTTAAGTGACAACCAAACTTTTGTACGAAAGGATTCTCTGTTGGTTTAGAAACTATACTTATAACGCGATTATATTTGTGAATTTCTTTACCGGCAGGAATCCGATCGTCAAAATGGCGCCGTTGCCGGGGAATTGCAAACGTGTGCCTTATTATTGGTTATTGTAAATATTTACTTTTTGCTTGTTTATTAGTTTTTATTTTTGTTTTTATTTTTGCTTTTTCATAAATTAAGAGGTTATTGGTTTTTATTTAGTTATTAAAATTTTCAAAAATAATATTTTAATTCCTTAAAAATTTTTCAAAAATTTGTTCTTGGTGTTCATTTTGATCTTCAAGTTGTTCTTGGTTATTTTCTTCGTTTTGATCTAAAAAATTTTTAAGTTTGGTGTCATTTTATTATTTTTCTCTTTCCTCATTTAATTCAAAAATATATTTTCTCTTTATTTTAATTAATTTTTTCAAAAATTACAAAAAAAAAAGTTCAAATTTTTATTTTAAAATTTTTATCTTATCTTATCTTAGTTTTAAATTTCAAAATTCAAATCTTTTTCAAAAATCATATCTTTTTTAAAATCTTATCTTATCTTATTTCAAAATCAAATTTCAAATTTCAATATTTAAATTCCAAAATTCAAATTTCAAATTTTAAAATTTAAATTTAAAATTTTAAAAATCAAACTTTTTCAAAATTTAAACCTTTTTCAAATTTTTATCTTATATTGTTGTCAGTGTTTCTAGTTTTAGGAGTTTATTTTCATTAATTTTTTTTATTTTCTTTAGCTACTATGAATTCTCACCCCTCTAGCTTTAAGTTTGGTTCCAATGTTGTTGTAAGGAATGAAAACTATAATGAAAATAGGCATCAAGGTTGGAAGAATCAAAGATGGGAGGAGCCACAAGGATTTGATCAACCCTCTTGGCAACAACCCCCTCCAATGCGCTATAACCAACAACCATCCTACAATGCCTACCAAGATGATAGATATGGTGGACCCCCTTGTAGTTACCAACAAGCCCCATCATATGCTTATGAACCACCTCCCCAAGACACCTTTGAACCACCATACTCACAAGCCCCTTTACACCATTCACCTCCATATGACCCTAACCCATATCCACCCCAACCTCCACTGGATGACAACACCATTGGTATTATTCACCAAGGGCAAACAGAGTTTCATACCACACTTGCCTCTATCACTAGTCTCACCTCTACTCTTCAAGCACTTATATCCCGCATGGACCAACCCTCTACCTCCAACATTCAACCCTCAAGCTTTAATGCGCTTCCTTTTCAACCACATAATAATCTTTCCATCCCATCACCACCATCCATGGAAGAGCACCCACATCTATTAATCCAAGAGCAAGATGATCCCAGCTATGCTATTGACAAGGAACAAGAAAGAAGGAATCATCTTCGTGAATCCATACTTCATAAGAAGCTAGAGGAGGTCCTACAGATGAAGGTAGTGAAGACCCTTGAAGTCGAAGGAGTGGTTGAAAAATTAGTGAAGGAAGACATTAAAGAGGAGTCTGATTTTGTCTTAAAGCAAGAGGAGGCCCAAAATGTGGAGATAGGAGAGACCCTTGAAGATGAAGGAATAGTTGAAAGGAGTTGTCATGGAAAGGAAATCATCAAGGATGAGTACGATTTTATACTAAAACAACTAGACAAAGCAATAATTATTGAAGAGAAAGAAGTGGTTGAAGATCTAGGAGATGCAGAACCTCCATGGGAAAGTCCAGTCATAGAACCTTCTTCCAAGACGTTTGAATTTGTTGCCAAAGAGGGTGTACAACCTCCAAGGCATATCATGGCTAAAGACTTTGAAGAGGTTGATCAAGAGATGGAGATTAAAGAAGAAGAAGCACAACCTCCCATGCCCTTGGTAAGCCATGAAGAAGAGTTTGATTTAGAAAGCTACCAAGAGGAAGAGGTTGAAACTGAAGAAGCTTGCAAATAGGTGGAAGTTATCAAGGGAGAGCACAAGGGAATGGAGCTTGAAATCACCTTGCCAAACTTGTTGGAGACCTCATCCCCAAAGTCATTGCCATCCAATACAACATTCAAGTGGGTAAAATTCTTATCCTTGACCTTTACTTTTCCACTTGAATATGGTTTACTTGAGACACATGGTCAGCTCAGAGCTCTTTGTGGCTATAAGAGTAAGAGGGAGATGGTCAGTGGTTGGCAACACCATCCTAGGTTCGTTATGGTTGGAAGTTCAAGGCCTGATTGTAAGGGTTGGCATAATTCTCAATTAATTGGGTCTAGGAGGATGTTTGGGTGCCTAAATGAGATTTCTAAGGCTGAATCACCCGGATGGAATCATCATGATCCACTTGACGACGGGTGTAGAAACAAGATTTGGGATCCAGAAATATACGAGGATCAAATTTGGGAGCTCAAAGCTTGTGAAGAACTCTATCAAAGCTTGAGAAATTTACTTGGTATTGATATAGCTTATTGGAAGTCCAAGCATTGGTGGAAGTTTCAAGACGAGTTCAAGCACAAGCCACCATGACAAAGAGCTCACCAAATGTCCAACTTAAGGACTTTAACTAAAAGTGCTAGGTGGGAGACAACCCACCATAGTATATTATTTCCTTTTTGTTCTTAGTTTTGTTTTATTTTGTTTTATTTTTAGTTCTATTTTATTTTATTTTTCTTAGTGTTCATTCATAGTGCTGCATCAGCATTTGCATTCTGCATACTGCATAAAAAAATGTACGCAACGCGTAAGCGTCGCTGACGCGTCCGCGTCATAGATGCGTTCTGAAGAAAAAATTGAACAGAAAGTCACGCGAAAGCGTGGCTGAAGGCGAGCCTTAGGCACAAATATGCCCACGCGTCCGCGTCATTTTGAAAAAGAGGCTCCCACGCGTCCGCGTCACCCACGCAAACGTGTGGCCCTGCAAAATCAACGTAAATGGGTGTATGGCAGCAAGTTATGGTGGAGTAGGGCTGGAATGATGCTGGAAGCACAAGCCTTACCACGCGACCGCGTGACCCACGCGGCTGCGTCGTTTTTCAAAATATGGTCATTCACGCGACCGCGTCACCTACGCGAACGCATCACCCTAAATTTTGGCAATATGCGTACGAAACAGAAAGTTGTGCGTGCGCGAAGCTGCACTCGCGCCAATAGCACAAATCAGGTCACGCGATCGCGTGCCCCACGCGTCCGCCTCGCCTTCACTGCACAGCTTATCCAGATAAATGCAAGAAATCTTATCTTTTCTTCCCTAATCCTAATTTTTTCTTCTGCCCTTCTTTCTTTCTTTTTCTTCATCTCTTTAACTTCTCATCCTTCTTTTCTTTCATTCTATTTTACTTAATTTATCTGCATACTTTCATTCATTGCATTTTAATTTTGTGCATATTTTAATTTTCTTTTCTAAATTTATTATTTTTTCTTTGGTGTTAAGTTTTCTTATTTAACTGTTGCATCTTCTCTTGAATGATCCTGGTGCTTCATGACTTGTTTTATTCTGATTGGGCAATATTATTTAAATCAATGCTAATCTTTTATGATACTTGTACTTCTCTTGCAGTGATATGAACTTATACTGTCTTTCATTACCCACACTCTTCCCCTTTGTTGCAATTTTTTGCACCACTGGTATGCCTTGTGCTTCTATTGTTTTCTCACTTGCATGTTGTAGCTACCATGTAATTGAGACCCTCATTATTTGGCATTAAACTACACAGACTTTATTTTCTTATCTTTATTTCTGGGTTACTTTTTCTTCTTTTTCCTCTTCTTTTAGGCTGGCCACCGAGGAAGGAAAACAGAAGACGTTTACATGGGGAGACAGAAAAGTCCATCTGCCCATTCTCTGGAAGAAAAGCGTCAGTTGGAGCAACCCGTCCACCTGCACATCTTAGCATGCATCGAGGACGGTGCAATCTTTAAGTGTGGGGAGGTCGATACCGATCTCCATGGGTTAGTTATTTTCTTCTCAACACCAATATTTTATTTTCTTTGTTTGTTCATTGTTGCATTTACATGTTTAATTGCATGTTTGTTTGATTTTTGTGCATATTTTACCACTTGGTTAAAGTAATATTTTCTTTTTCAAGAAATTTTTTATAGCATTTCACTAATTTAAATTAAAATCTTTTGTTAAACTTGTTTGAAGAAATATTATTCTGAAACATGGTTTAGAGCTCGAACACACAAAACCAGTGAAATTTTGAGCCTATTTGATTGGTTGTATTTTATCAACCAATATTTTATTTTTTGGTGTGTGTTGTTCTCTCTAAAATTGTGATCTTTGTCATGCTTAATTCTATATTTCCATGATTTGATGTATGCATGCACTTATATGATTGAGGTCTTTGTTTCACTAAGCTTACATACCCATATGGCCTTAACCTTTCATTATCCTTTGCAAACCAATTTGAGCCTATTTTACCTATTTTATTCTTTACTTTAGCACATCATTAATTCTAAGCGGAAAATAATAATGTCCTTAATTTGAATCCTTGGTTAGCTTAGACTAGTGAGAGTGCTCATGAATTAAGTGTGGGGAAAGTGGATTTGGAAATGTTTGGTTTAAGAATTGGGTGTTATATATCTTTATGAAAATGAGAAAGAAATGTTTAGGACATGTTCATGCATTCAATAATTTAATCATATGCATTGAGAAAATTAGAAAAAAATAAAATAAAATAAAATAAAATAAAAAAAAAGAAGAAAAAGAAAAGAAAAAGAGCAAATAAGTAAAAGGGGACAAAATGCCCCAAAGTAAATGGTGAAAGCAATGCATATGTACTGTACTCGAAATTAGGATGCATGAATATGTGAAAAACATGGCTAATGGATAGTTAGATGTGGTATTATGATTATATGGATTGTCTAAAGTTAGGTGGAAAGTTTAAGTTAATTAAGGATTCAGATTTTAGTCCACTTGGCCAAATACAATCCTACCTTGACCCTAACCCCATTACAACCCTTAAAAGACCTCTTGATATGTGTATCTGTGCATTAAATTTATGTTGATTGTTAGATGAAGAGCAAGCCTTAGAAAGTAAGGTTAGTAGAAAATTGAAAGAGTCAAACCTTAAACACCTGAGTGATTAGAGTGTATACACTTCCGGTGAGGTTCGATCCTCGATTCTTTGTTCCCGGCTTTCACGAGCTATTTTCTTTTACAAGTTCACTTGTACTTTATTTTGTGATTTGAATTAGTGAAATCCAGTTCATATTTGTTCTTAAAAGATTTGTTTACTTTTAACCAAGTAGAAAAAAAGCATTCTGCATGTAGTTGCATTCATATAGATAGGTTGCATTTCATACTTATCTACCATTCTTCTTCACTCTTTTATAGCTTCTCTTGAGCTTAGCATGAGGACATGCTAATGTTTAAGTGTGGGGAGGTTAATAAAATATTATTTTATGGTTTATCTTGTGCTCAATTGAGTGGATTTTATCAATCTTTCATACACTCATTCATACAAAATGCATGGCTTTACAATTTCCTTCCTGATTTTGTGCTATGATTGAAAACATGCTTCTTTGGCCTTAAATTTGCTATGTTTAAATCCTCTCTTATTACCATTCAATGCCGTGAATGTGTGTTAAATACTTTCAGAGATTACAGGGTAGGAATGGCTTAGAGGATGGAAAGGAAGCATGCAAAAATGGAAGGAATACAAGAAGCTGAAGGAACTGCTAAAGCTGTCTAGCCTGACCTCTTCGCACTCAAACAGTCACAACTTGAGCTACAGAGGTCCAAATGATGCAGTTTTAGTTGCGTTGGAAAGCTAACATCCGGGGCTTCAAAATGATATATAATATGCCATAATTTCTCTGACGATAAGTGACGCGAACGCATGATTCATGCAAACACGTCGCAGTGACAAAAAACCAGCGTGGCAGATTTCGCAACCAGCGATTTCTGGGCTATTTTTGACCCAGTTCTCGACCCAGAAAACACAGATTAAAGGCTATAAAGTAGGGGAATGCATCTATTTATAAAAAAACAATTAATATAACATTCATAATTCACAATTTTAGGTTTTAGATGTAGTTTTAGAGAGAGAGGGGCTCTCTCCTCTCTCTTAGGTTTTAGAATTAGGATTTCTCTTAGGATTAGGATTTCTTCTTCTCAATTTCTAGGTTCAATGTTCCTTTTATTTATTTTCCCAATTTAATTTATGAATTTCCATGTTAGGATTGATTTTCTTAATTAATACAATTTGAGGTATTTCAGATCTATGATTTTTACTTTGCTTTTTTATATTCTTGGCTTTAATTGATGAATTGATTAATTGGAGACATTTGAGTTATCAAACTCCTTGTGATTGATAATTGTTATCTTTGCTGATTGATTTGGATCCCTCTAAAGCTAGTCTTTCCATAGGAATTGACTAGGACCAGAGGAATCAAATTGATTCATCCACTTAATTTACCTTCATAGTTAGAGGTTAACAAGGTGGGAGCAAAATCCAATTCTCATCATAATTGATAAGGATAACTAGGATAGGACGTCCAGTTTTCATACCTTGCTAAGAGATTTTATTATTATTAATTTATTTTTCTTATCATTTAAATTACTTGTTCCTTATTTCAAAAACCCAAAAATACACTTTTACTCATAACCAATAATAAATCATACCTCCCTGCAATTCCTTGAGAAGACGACTCGAGGTTTAAATACTTCGATTATTAATTTTTATTGGGTTTGCTTAAGTGACAACCAAACTTTTGTACGAAAGGATTCTCTATTGGTTTAGAAACTATACTTACAACGCGATTATATTTGTGAATTTCTTTACCGGCAGGAATCCGATCGTCAGGGATCAATTTGCAACTCAATTACTCAATTATCTACGTGATCACCAAGAAACCGAATACATACTTATCCAATTATCTACTCAATCATAGTCCATGAGGTCATTTAAATAGTAAGAGCCAATGCATGATCAATGGTAAATGCTTAAAGTTTTTTCCCAAAGCCTTCAGAGATAGGACAATTATTGACGAAGCAGGCTTTTCAAGATATTAAAGAAGAGATGATGGGCGAACTCTATATAAAAAAAATGTTGAGGTTGACAAGTCCTTCATAGTTCCATACAATGCCGGTCTTCTTCTAAAATTTGGATGTCACATCAATGTTGAGTATATTTGTCAAACTTCAGTAATCAAATATCTGTTGAAGTATCTTTACAAAGGTAATGATAGGGTGACAGCTGCATTTTATTAAAACAATGGATCTCAGGTAGATGAAATACGTAATATATATATATATATATATATATATATATATATATATCAGCATGTGAAACTGCATGGAGATTGTTTGGTTATCCTATTCAAATGAAGGAACCAGCAGTAATAAGATTGACATTCCATCTTCTTGATGATATGTCGATTGTCTACAAAGATAATGACACAATTTAGTTGATTGTTGAGACTTCTTTTTTCAAGAAATCTATGTTGATTGGATAATTCAAAGAAAATGAAGCCCATAATGATACAAGAAATCTAACTTATTTTGAGTTTCCAACAAAATTTGTTTCGAATGGAGAGCATCATATGTGGACTCATAGAAAGCAAGGCTATGCCATAGGAAGGATATCTCATATATCACCAATGAATAAGGAAGATTACTATCTAAAGCTAGTTTTAAACATTCAAAAGGGATGTACGAGTTTCAGTGATCTAAGAACAGTTGATGGTGTGGTTTATGACTCCTTCAAAGATGCATGCTATGCACTAGGACTATTGCAGGATAACAAAGAATTCATTAGTGCAATCTCTAAAGCAGAAACATGACACTCTACAACTTTTCTAAGGAGACTTTTTGTTATTTTATTAACATCAAATAACATGAGTAGACCAGATTTTGTTTGGCAAAAGACTTGGAACTTTCTCTCTGATGACGTACTATATGAACAAAGAAGATTACTGCCAATGAAAAATAACTATAGCCTATTATAAATTTTTATAGCCATGGTAGAATTCAATTTAGCCTATAATTATGACAAAAACATTGGATAAAAAATTTTAAGAGTGATGTTCTTTAACAAAATGCCTTTCTTGGGAGTAAAATTATCATACATATGACAAAATTATTTATTAGTATTCACTTTAACTTTTCCTCTTTCTCTGATAATATTTAGAAAATATAACAAAACAAAATATATTAAAAACTATTACTCAAAAATTGGATTATATATATATATATATATATATATATATATAAAAGAAATCGTAACTAAATCCACATACTTTCAATACTTGCATTTGCATCGATTGTCTGTGTGCTTTTTTTTATATATTATAATAATTTTGATATCCATGTTAATCACAACAATAATTTTTAAAAGGACATGTTACTAATGAAGTATTTTTTAAACAAAAAACAAGGAGTCTTATTTATCATTCAACAATGCATTTTAGACTTTTTTGTCAGAGACTTATTTAATAATTTTTCAAATAATTATGTTATTTTAAATTGAAAAAATATAGATTTGATGATGTTAGAAGCCCAAATAAAAGATATTGCACTTACAAAAATTGAAGATTTACTCCAGTCAAATGGCAAGTCATTGAAAGAATATTGTGGAATGCCATATCCTCCAGAAAATTTGGTGTCCATCTTAGAAGACAGAATTATAATGGAAGAGTTAAACTTTGACGTTAATGCTCTTGTGAGTGAACTAGGTGGGTATTTAGAAAAGCTAACTGATGAGCAGAAACTTGCATACAATCAAATAATTGGTACTGTTAGCGGTAATATGGATGGACTTTTCTTCTTACATGGTCAAGGTGGTTATGGAAAAACATTCTTATGGTCAATTATATCATACTCAATTAGGTCTAAAGGAGGTATAGTTTTAAATGTTGCTTCGAGTGGGATTGCTGCACTTCTATTGCCTAATGGAAAAACTGCACATTCAAGGTTTAAAATTCCTTTGACCATAAATGAAGATTCTTTGTGTAGCATTAAACATGGAAGTCCTCTTACAAGGTTAATAACTAAGGCCAAATTAATCATATGGGATGGAGCTTCAAAGATAAGTAAGTATTATTACGAAGCTTTAGACAAATGCCTCAGAGACATCTTGAGGTGCTCAAATTTGTACTATGCTCATTTGCCATTTGGAGGTAAAGTTGTTGTTCTCAGAGGAGATTTTCGACAAATTTTACCTGTGATTCCTAGAGGCTCAAGGCAAAATATAATTCATTCTTCTATGAATTCTTCATATTTGTGGCATAACTGTAAGGTTCTGAAGCTTACAAAAAACATGAGATTGTCACTGGGTGAAAACAACAACATACAAGAACTCAAAAATTTTGCAGAATGGCTACTCAAAAAATTGGTGATGATTTGGCTGGTGATACAACAGATGGTGAATTGATCGTTCATATACCATTTGACATTTTGGTTAAGAACTCTGAGACAGCTTTGGATGACCTCATTGATTTTGTGTATCCAGATATGTTATCCAATTTATCCGTTGAAAATTATTTCAAGAATAGAAGAGCAATTCTTGCACCAACTCTGGATTGTGCCATTGATGTCAACAACAAGATAACTGTAGGGTTACCTGGACATAAAAGAGTCTACTTAAGTTCTGACTCTATGTGTGCTGAGGAGGAAAATATGGAATTTGAGTTAGATGCTTTCTCGCCAGAGATTCTAAATGGAATAAATTAGTCAGGTCTACCACCACACAAGTTGGTTGTGAAGGTTGGCGCTCCTGTTATGTTGCTGCGGAATATAGGCCAAACTAATAGTTTGTGAAATGGAACGAGAATGCAAGTTAGAAGAATGAGAAATCATGTGATAGAATGCAAGACTTTAACCGGTAACAAAGCTGGAAGTATTGTTCTTATCCCAAGACTGAATCTAATTCCAAATAATGAAACATTACCGGTCAGGTTTCAAAGAAGACAATTCTCAATTATTATATCATTTGCAATGACAATAAATAAGTCTCAGGGAGAAACTCTATCGAAAGTTGGAATATACCTTCCAAGGCCATTTTTCACCCATGGTCAATTATATGTTGCGTTATCAAGGTAACGAGTAAAGATGGTCTGCGAGTGCTGTTGCAAGATCACGGACACTTGGAAGATAACTGCACGATGAATGTGGTATATAGAGAAGCTTTTGAGAACCTATAATGAAAAGATAATAATGAAATCTCTAACTTAAATTTATTTATTTATTTTAATTTATTACTATCTATTAAAAAAATTAACAAATTCTAGGTGCTAATGGATAATGCATTCTTATTGTACATTAATAGCTTGAGAATATTAAAATTATCATAAAAATCCGTATTATTTTATTCTCCTGATAAATAATTTTATAATTACGTTAATCATATAATTTTATATACTAACATTGATATAGTGTTGTTTCAGGTATATATTTTACAGGTATCAAAGGATAGCGTTGAGTTGATATTCAATGGGTTTAAATTATTTATTATTTATTACAGAACTTTCTGCATTAGGATTCTCTATTAATTTGTTGTTTATTTTGAGCTGATTTTAATATGTTCTTACTTCATAGTAAACCAACATATAAAATTTTGTTGGTGGATTTAAGTATTACTAGATTATTTATAGTCAATACTAATATTGGTTAATAACTATTTTACCGTTAATACAATTAACACTATATTAAGAAAAAAAATAATACATAACATGTTATTTTTTATTAATTAAAAAATTATAATTCAAATTAATTTTAATACAACAACTTAAAATTATAATTTCAATCTTATCACGTGTATGATACGGGTTATTACATTTGTATATTCTAATTTTGGGTCACACTAGCACTAGCATACATACGTAAGTTTATAGAGATTTTTCTTTGTTTGACACGTGTTGCAGATTTTAGAAATGAGAACTTTGGATTGATGGCTTGGTCACGGACACGGCTTAGCCAGCTCTTATTATGGGGTGATATGATTTCACACAATTGAGTTTCGATAAGGGGAGTTTTTGGCATGATTGGATGGTATTTGCCTAGTTTTTTTAGTTTTCCTAACTAGTGTCTACTTTACTTTCTTTCATATATATGCGCATCGAATTCCATTTTTTTTCCTTTTAAATTTTCAAAAAAAAAAAGCCAATGAGTTATAGCTCAAATGACATAATCTTTCCAGACTCATTTAAGAGGTTGTGGGTTCGAGTCTTCCTATCTTTGATAAAAAAAATGTTCAAAAAAATATAAAGTTGGATTAGAAACAAAAAACAATAATCACGTAAAACAAATCTATTATACTAAAAAGAAAAAAAAAGAGTATATTGAGAATAACAGATTTTTTTATTTTTTAGAATATATTTAATTACAAATATAAGTTAAAATTGTAAGATTTTTTTTCTTATATAAAATTCAAACGAAAATAGAAAAGGATTAGTTGAAAATTTAATACAGAAAACAGTTAATATAGAAATACCACATCAAACATATTTCACAAATATACCTATAAAAATTTTTAAAAGAACAAAATAATTTTTAAAGATTGATTTTAAAAAAACTAAAATACCTTTTAATTTATTCTTAAAAGACTAAGATATTCTTTTAAGCATTAATTTAAAAAATATTAAATTATCCTTATATGATTAACTAAAATTATCCTTAACATTACAAAACATTATAAAATCATCCTTTTGTCTATAAATAATATTTTTTGAACAATTTTGCTCTTAAACAAAAATAGAAAAACCCTCACCACTAACCTCTACATCATCATCACCACTGCTACACATCTCTTTCTCCTTTTCCTTATCGCCATCACCTCAGCCACCATAACTATCACACCTTCTTTCTCTCTATTACCAGTTCAACATTCTAAATCATTACCATCCACCCACTGTCCCCAACCCTTTTCTTTCCACCTGAACTCTTTTTTTTGTTGCAACAATTCAACAATAGCAACAACCACAAAAATTTCAAATTAAAGTGCACTACAAGAAAACAGGTCTATCGGTACCCTTTTTTTCGCCACGCTATTGCCACGCTTTTGCGAGGGTGGCCACTGATTTATGATTTGGCCACGATTTTTTTTTTTGCAGAGGGCTGTCGGCACGCTTTTTTTAGGGTGGCTACTGATTTGAAATTCGGCCACGCTTGAAAAGCATGGCCATAGAGGGAAACTGACAAGCTTAAAAAGCGTGGCTAGTTTGTTGTCCAATAGTCACCTTTTTAAAGCATGTCCATATCCTGTATTTATTTTGGCACCCTACAAAAGCGTGCCAACAGAGTTCCCTCCCCCAAAATTTAGTTTTCCACCCATTTTGTTCACACTTTACTTTTTTTTCTCTAAGTTTTCAGTTTTCAGCATACTAGAGTTTAACTTCATTTCCAAATTCCCTTTTAACCCTAAAAGTGAAGCTGCGCCGTCACATGTTCATCGATCTTCATCGCACCCAGTCCTCAATGACCATCGCACAGCCTTCATCGTCGTCTTCATCAGTGAGCGTCGCACAGTCCACAATGACTGTCGCATAGCCTTCATTGTCATCTCCATCAATGACCGTCACACAGCCCTCAATGACCGTCACACAGCCCTTCCTCTAACCCTCGCACCGGGCCCTCTCTTTGTCGCCACCTAGCTGTTTCTCAACCCTCGGACCCAACCCTCGCACCATCAATGCAACCCTCGTTGGATTCGGAACCCTCAATTGTTCGCCCTCTCTCTGTCGCACCATCAATGCATCGGCAATGTTCTGTTCTATTCTTGTTTTGATTTTAGGCTTTATTACACAAAAATCAAGTTCGGCACTCCTAGTACTGATTACTGGGTGCAAGTTGATATTGGAAGTGACCTTCTATGGGTGACTTGTTCTGGCTGCTCATCATGTGCTATAAGAAGTGACCTTCTATGGGTGACTTGTTCTAGCTGCTCATCAGATTTGCAACCTCGCACCCTCTCTCGCACCTTTCATCGGTGCTGCCCCGTTGGCACTGCTCCGTCGGCGTGTCCTCCCTTAATCGGCGTTGTCTATCGCTGCATATCCCTCACTCGGTGCTCAACCATTGAGGTTTCTTTGTTTCTTTATTTAGACTCTGTCACTGCCACTGTTACTGCCCACCATGTGTTTGATTAAATGTGTGTGAGCAATGCAGTGCAGATTTGATGTTAACTATTTTGAGGAGCATCCAATGCAATGCTACTATTATGTGTGCTTCAAGGGAATTCGATGTTAACTATTTTGAGTTTGAGTCTGTGTTCACTATTTGTGTTAGATTGATTATTGTTGATGGTGTGTTTGTGTTAATTTCATACACAATCCATATAAATATTTTTTATTATTGTTGCTGGTCTGTTAGATTGATTATTGTTGATTATCGTATTGTCATTAATCTTTTTATAAATATTAAATTTATGAATTTTCCCCATATATTATAAATTAATTACCCTACTTAATTTAGATAAAACTTTTTTTACTATGTACTTGTCTTCACTGATAGCAACTGGAACCTCAGCTTCTTGGCTGCTGCTTGTGCTTCATTTGCTCCTAAAGTTATCTGATGAAATAGTTTCAAAATTTGGCGAGAAGCCAACCTGTCCAGCAAGACTTGCAAGAGTGCTGAAACGAATGCACTCAACACGAAGGCCACCATTATGATTTCTTTTTGAGTTGTGACACTGACATTCAATACTTTCACAGAAAACACCAAGCGGAGATCCAAACAAAGTAAGTAACTTGCAATAACATGTGCTCCCAGCTTAACCTTTAGTTCTGTGCATGTCAAAACACAAAAGGGCTGTTGAGTTTTAGTATTATTTTAAAGTGGAAATGGAGTGATATATATCAAGGTTTTGAAAACTGAACCGGTCATCAAACCGCTCTAGTTACTGGTTCACTGGTTCACTGGTCTAACCGGTGGTTCAATCGGAAAAACCGTTTTAGAATAAAATAATGAATAAATTATAAATAAACATCTTAAAATATCTTCCAAATTTAAAACACTATACAAAAAATCATCAACCAAATTCATATGATCTTATCAAAATACAAACTCAAAAGTTAAATAGTTAAAAAAATATATAAATATTAAATTTTGACTTTAAGGGTTAACGGGATCACTTAACACCTCAGAGAATAAGAAAGCATAACATATCACCAACTACTTATACACTTTGACTCTCCTTCTACTACCATCATCATCATTCATCAATTTATTTATATATGGCATTGGCAGGTAGCTACCCTACTCATTCAGCAACAACCAGCATTTGATTTGATTTCCACTTTTAGCATTCAGCAGCAACCATTACAAAACAGCAGCATAACAACAACAGTGCCATAACAAAACAGCAGCATAACAACAATAGCAGCTTAACAAGTCATTAATCACAAATTCAAAATTCTAAACTAGAATCCAACATCGCATTGCTTGGTTTGATATCTCTGTGAACAACACATTGTTCCCATTCTGTGAACAACACTTGATATCTTCTTAACAGCAACAACCAAATCTAGATCAACAAAGTAGCCTCTATACACTGCTCTAAATCCACCTTGGCCTAACTTCCTGTTTGGGGAAAAATCATTGATAGCAAAGACAATCTCTTCATAAGAGAATCTTCTTGGTCCTGCTCCTCTTTCAAAATCATCAATAATAGAGCTCACCCTCTCTATTTTGGCATCCTTTTTCTTGCTCTTCCATCTTCTAAATATCACACAATCATAGTGCCATAACAAAACAGCAGCATAACAACAACAGCAGCTTAACAAGTCACTAATCACAATAAAAAATAAAAAAAATCCTCAACAAGACCATATCTAAATTCTACCTACAGCATTCAACAATATTGCAACAAACAAATTAGGAGCCATCAGAACCAGTAAAACACTATCAGCAACTGCCATCAGAACCATACATACAGAATCATACAATTAGAATCATACATAAAAATTTGCAAATTTGTAAAATTTCCACCATTAGCAACCAGCAAATACAAGACAGAACCAAAAGAAGAATTGAAGAACCAACCTTCAGAACCAAACTTGAAACAGTTGAAACCAAGACCGAAGCAGACTAGGGTTCAGTGAAGAAGAAGAAGAACCAAAAAACTGAAGAAGAAGACCAAACATTCAGTGAAGATGAAGACGAGAAGCCACTAACCTGAGTTCGTGCCGAGAAGCCAGCGTAGATGAAGAGCTGAAGAGGACCTGCCGAGTTACTGGGTTTCAGACACGAGGAAGAGGAAGAAGCGGCAGTGCTGGGGACCTGGGTTAGCTGGCGACGATGGAGGGCTAGGCGGCTAGGGTTTCTTCGATCAGAGTTCTCTATTCTCCAGTACATGAATGAATGAAATCAATGAATGATTGGGGGAAGAGGGGAGGGGGGTTGAGTCACGCGTGGATGATCCATTTTTTTTTAACAATTTTAAAACGACGTCATTTACTCTGAACCGGCCGGTTACCGGTCCGGCCCAACTAACCGGTTCTCGATCGGTTCGACGGTTTTTCAGCGGTTTTCTTACAAACTGTTATAGGGAGAGGACCGGATCGTTTGAATTGCCGGTTCCCAGTTGAACCGGTTCGACCGGCCGGTCCGGTCCGATTTTCAGAACCTTGAGATATATAACTGATAAGGCTATAGGCTTTAGCAAATCTCATCAAAACAGATATATCAGATTATCAACTAAATAAACATCACAGGCTTTTAGCAAATCTACATTGCTGTTGGTGTTATGGAGTAATAAATAGAGACCTGTCATAAAAAATTCGAATTCTATACTAAAGAAAAATATTATTTGACAACAAAAATAGAGATTAATACTTTTAAGGAATAAATCAAAATAATTTCGTAGGTGCATATATGTACGTGTTCGGTTTTGATTTATCTTTCTTAACAAAATTAGCCTCTTGGTGACGCCAGGTTTAAGAAAGACAAAAGACAATACGCTAGTGGTGGGCTCAATATGTCCAAGAAACTTAAAAAGAAGGTAGCAAATGAATTTCATGGTAAATTAAAGGACCAGAATTAGTAGACTAGAGATTTTTATTTAGTTTAATTTAGTCAAAAAGAAAAGAAAAGAAAAGTCAGAGCTTATAGCATTTATAAGTCATTTTCGGTTCCTTTTGGGAAATTAAAATTTCTAGCTTATTAATAAGAACTTTTTGAAATAAACACTTGTACTGCGGTTAAGCTCATAGCCTCAAAGTCAAGTCTCTTGCTTTCAAGCCTGGATTATCCCTTGTCAAGTTGTCGTAGCAAATCTTGTATCTGAGGACTGTTCGCCATCATTTTCTGTTCGCCATCATTTTCTGTTCAATGCAAGATTGTTTCCCATACTAAAATTTTTTATTTTTCTTTTGTTCAATAGATTGTTAACTTGCTTTATCAGTAAATCATGTCTTAAATTGAAGGTACTTGATGGGTACTAAATTTGAAACAATTGAGGCAAGAATAACACCTAATGTGAGTGTGGCATTCTACAAAGATTGGTCTATAAGAACAGGAACCAGCATCGACGTTCTTCATATTTCCAGCATCTTTTGAAGGTACAAAAATTGAAAGTTTTCCTTTCAATGATATGAATAGCTTTCAACGAAACATTTTTCTTCCTTCTTTTTTTTAAGTTTCATGGGCATGCTATGTAGTATGTATTTATTTGTCATTTTGGGTTTTGTGTGGAATTGTAATTGGAAGGCGAGTAGAGATATAAAGCTTCTGCAATCGGCAAACTTGGAGGAGCTTGTGTCATCTTGTTTACTAGTTATCAAAGGAGATAGACCAAAACAAAATGTTCATCTTTTTCGAGAGGTATGTTTGACTTGTTTATTTTTTGGATTTGTTTTGTAGTTTTCCATATCCATATATAGATGGTTTAGTGAAGCCATAAGAGTGTGCAAGGCACAGAACAGAAGATATTGAAATTCTTATTTCCTAAGAGATTTCTTACTTTCATGTATAACTTAATATTTTGCATCATCATGCTTGTTTATTGCCCATGAATTTGTCACTGGTTCTTGAAATATATTTTTCTTAAATACTTTCTGTGCATATAAGATGATAAGCCCTATTGTTTTCTTACTGCTTCATGTCAGCTTAAAAAAGAGGAAATGTGACAATGGAAAGTATATAACTTTATGGAACGCCTTTTAGGAGCTACACGCTTACTAGCAGAGGTAAAAACTGTAGTAGAGTATTCTTTAGTGTTTCTCGTTTTTTCTCTTATTTATTTTGTAAATTAAGGTCATTGCCTTTTACAAGTGGAGAGCTCATTCATTTCTTGCTCTTCCTATGCATACAGAATTAGGATTTCAAATAAATTATTATTTCCTTGTATTAACAGTAGTGTTGGATTGCTGATATCTTCTGGAAGACTCGAACATGTTTAGTTATTCTTCTATATTGATGAGGGTTTTCCCCTATTGTTCTTCAAATAAACTATTGTTCTTCTTATATATGTTTCAATTATGTGCTTGCTAAAATATTTTTTCTCCATTATTATGGGACCTAATTAAAGTGGCCTTGCCATTTTCAATTTTTAATTAATTTAGACTTGGAATTGGATTTGTTGGACTTAATTAAAGTAGCCTTTATAACATGCACTAACTTCAGATTATTTAAAATTCTGCAGGACAATGGTAAAAACAATGGAGCTCATAATAGATGATCACACTAATGAAATTTGATATTTTGTAACTAAGTATATAAAGAAAGTAGATATGTGATACTTGGAATTGTAATTCTTATTTTCTTGTTATGACTTTGATTTTTAGTACTTTGTGATCAAAGTCTACTTTTGTGGTGACAATTTTATATATAAGTTTTTTTTTATGGAGAAGTTTATATATATTTGGTCTATGATTTTAAAATTATATATGAATTTTGCACGAAATATTAAGAAGATTAATAATGAAAAAAATTTTCTGACCTAATTTATGGCCACGCTTTAAAAGCGTGGCTATATCTTACTATTGGGCTCAATAGCCACGCTTACCAAGCATAGCTATATATTACCCTATTGGTACATTTAATAAGTGTAGCCATATCTCACCCTATCGGCAAGCTTTAAAAGCATAGCCAAAACAATCAATCTGGGATGCTTTAGAAGCGTGGCAAGAGTTGAAAGCGTGGGAAAAAAGAAAGCGTGCCGATAGATCCACAAAAGCGTGGCGATAGAGCAACCGGCACGCTCACGGATGTGACCTTTTCAAAAGCGTGCCGATAGCTCAAAAAGCGTGGCAAAAAGTTTTCGGCACGCTTTTTAGCACTTTTTGGCACGCTTTAAAAGCGTGGCAGAAAGCTTATTTTCTTGTAGTGGTGATTTTTCAACAGCCATCCCCAAGCCCCACACATCACATACAACTTCACTTCAACATTCTAAAATAATCAAACTTCAATAGAGTGAATCGAAAGGCATCAAACATTGGTGAGGAAATTGAAGATCAACAACATAGACTTAGTATAGGTTTTGTATCAAGAGAACCCAATCCTAGCCTTCACCAAATGATTCAAATTCAAATCAAACTTCCCTGGGTACAAACGGGTCCTCCACATGCGTCATTGTAAGTTGATTCCAACACCAATTTTTCAAGAACAGGACACCCAGCGAGAAGTATCACCATATAGTCATGGCACCCAAACAAAACCCTATCCCCAACGTGCAGCACCTTTGGCGAAGGCAGGGACACAGCAAAGGGAGCCCCGAACATCGTCGACTAAGTGTCTCACGTTCTCCGGCGACGATGACAACGGCCCTAATGAACGAAGTTTGTTCCTTTTTTCCGTTCTAGTTTTTTCTGTTTTAGATGCAGTGGGAAGGGGTGGGGGTAATGGGTGGGTGGGGATTGAGGTAATTAGTGGTAATAGAAAAAGGGTATTTGTGTCATTTCAAAAATTATTATGTTTAAAAGGATGATTTTAAAACGTTCAGTAACGTTGAGGGTGATTTTAATAAAAAAAAAGGTTAGGGACAATTTTGATTTTTACCGAAGATATTAAGGACGAAAAAAGTATTTAACCATTTATATTACAACATAAATTTTCTTTCGATATCATCAAATTTTTTCAAATTATTCATATAAGCAATTGTCAACAACATGAACAACGAAAATTAAAGTGTATATTAAACTACAAAATTTAAATTAATATAAAATATTAGAAAAAAAGATTTACTAAATTGTTTGAACCAACAAAATAAAATAAACATAACGGTAATATAATTGTCTTGAGGAACCTGTGTAAAAATTAATATTAATATGTGTTTATGATAAACAAACTCTAAACGAGTTTAGCTTTCTTCAGCTCTAAAGTTGAAGTTATGAACTGGTTCCATTCAAAACAAAAGTTGCTCATTTTTTCAAAGACAATGACAAGTATCAAAGAAAAGATATATTTGATTTAAATATTAAACACTTAAAGATGTGATAATTAATTTAAATCAGATCTAATTTATATTTTAAATTTTTAAAAATACTATTAAAAAAATTAAAATTAAATTAAATCTTTTGACAAATTCAAACAACAAATTAAATTTAAATATAATTAGATAAATTTAAATTTGTGCTTTTCAATGAATTTAAAAGGAACTGTTTAGTTTTTTACTATTCTCACTTAACTCAATAAATCTTATGAGTGTGTGCCATAATTTTAGCACCACTATTTTTTAGATAAATTTTTGGTCTTTTTGATATTCAGTGTCAATATAGTGTAATTCTTTTAATATTTAGATTTTTGAACACGATAAGATTATCATTTTATATCTTGTTTCTAAAATAACGAAGATATTCTCTTAAACACGTATCAGTTAAATATATGACTTTGGACTAAAATGAGTAGTAAATTTAATCTTTTAATCTATTAACAAAATATATATAACCAAGGATAAATGACTAAAATAAAAATATATTAAATATATTTTAAATTATTCAAGTATCTTTTCTTTTTAATTTTACTTTGGAGAATTCATTTGTATATTATACTAGCATTGCTAATGCAAAAAATTTATTTTTCTTAAGCTATTTATTATTTTTAAATATTGAATAAAAATTAAAATAATTTTTTATACTTTTTGAGTTAGTTCATTTTTTATCAAAATTGAATTTATTTTACTTATTTATTTATTTAGTTACTAGTGGAAGTGCAAATATTTAAGAATGTATTTAGTTTCTTAGTTTAGCATACTATATGCATTTGAACTGGATTCATTTATGTAATAATAGTGGTTCTTACAAATATTATTGATTGACTTTATAGCCGCAGCTTGATCATACCAGTTGCCAAGCCAAATATGAGTCTATAACTCTTTCAGAAGCTAAGTCAAAATCTATCCAACTACTCTATTGTCATTCCACGTAGGGCTGGCAATGGGTAGGGTAGGGTAGGGTTTGGACTCTACCCTAACCCTACCCACGGATTGAAAACTTTCTTAAAACTCTACCATACTCTACTCGCGGGTTGAGAATCTCTCAACCCTAACCCTACCCGTACCCTAAAATTCTAAACCCTACCCTACCCGACCCTACCCGCAGAAAAATAAAAAATTTTCAAGCAAAATGGGAAAGAAAAGGGAGGAAAGAAAATGAGAAGGAAAATGATTATTTTCCATTGTTTGGTTGAGGAGGAAAATTAGAGAGGAAAGAAAATGGATGAAAAAAAACTGGTGGGGTCCACCAATTTTTTTCTCTCCAACATTGGAAAGAAAATGGAAAGAAAACTAATGTTTCTCTCTTTACTTCCAATACTACCCCTTCACTTTTTTAATATATTTTATAATATAGGGGTAAAATTGTCTTTTTATAACATTTCTTTCCTTCTTATTTTTCTTCCATCCAAACACATCTAAAGAAAATAAAAATCCACTTAATTTCTTTTCTTTCTTTTCTTTCCTTTCTATTTCCTTCCTCTCTATTTCTTTCTTTCCAACCAAACATAGCCGTAAGAAAAGAGAGCTATTTTAACATAATTTTTTTTAACAGCCATAGTTAAGTGTAAAAATTAATATATATTTTTGACAAATATCACAAATGTCAAATTTTCTATATTTTTTGATTTATAATTTAATTGTAGAAAATTATTCCTCAATTTTGACACTGTTGTGATAAGTACTGATGTGGATGCCCATTTCCAATGAAACTCTCTTTACTAAGGATTACTCTATTAAATGTAGTTTGAAAATGTTTCATTATAAATAGAGGCTTAAGCCTCTGGATGAAACACACTACAACAATAATAAGAATAGCAAATATTTTTCATTCTCTCTTTCATATTATTCTCTCTCTTATATACTTTATTATAATATAATTAAATATATTAATTATATCCATTATATTGATATAGTAATTCTAGTGAATATTACTAGTAGAGTTATGTAATTATATTTCTATATTTTATATTTGTTACCTCTTCCCTATTTATTTATTTAGTTATTTCACAACACGTTATCAGTACGAAACTCTAACGAAGTTTTAGGAAAACTTCAGGTAACAAATTTTATTATGTCAAAACTCTTTCATCTTGAATATAATGCTTTTGATATATCTAGAAACAAATAGTTATCATAAATACTAGATGCTAAAATCCTTCTTGATTCAATGGATCTTGAAGATACCGTTAAGGCTGAAAATAATACATCCCAGAAGGATAAAGTCAAAGCCATGATTTCCTTCGTCGTTATCTTGACGTATAATTGAAAAATAAATATCCCACATTAAAAGATCTTGTAGATCTGTGGAAAGATCTTGAAGAAAGGTACAATCATGTGATACTTCCTCAAACCCGATATGTTAGAGAAAACTTTCTCGACCTTCCATGCCTCGAATGTGCTCCTGCAGTAGCAATCGAGAAAAAGGATTTAAAAAATATTCTGAGCTAATTTCTTGTTTTCTTGTTGCTGAACGCAACAATAAATTGCTCTTAAGAAATCATGAAGCGCGCCCAGCTGACGCCGTCCCATTTTCTGAAGCAAATGCGGCAAATTATAACCCCGGAAGAGGTAAATGGCAAGATTTTGATAACAAGACAAATTATGGAAGGAAAAGAAATTATATTCACAAGAAAAGATCCCACCAGAAGTGGGATAAAAAAAGAAACAATAGGCAAAGTAAATCAATTGAGGATAAATGCTTCCGTTGTGGTGGAAAGGGCCATTGGTCACGTACCTGCCGTACCCCAAGGCACCTAGTTGATCTTTATCAAGCATCCTTGAAAAAGGATGACAAAGTAAAGGAAACAAATTTTGTTTCAAATGATGAAAATTCTACCACTCATTATGATGTATCTAATTTCTTTGAGGATCCTAAAGGAAATGTTGGCTATTTGATCAATGATGAAATAGTTTAATATATGTGTTTGTTAAGTATTCATATGAATAATTTTACTGTGCATGTACTTCTACTTATTTTATTATTATTATTATTTGTCTTTGAAGAAAAATGGCAAGGACATATCCTGAAGATAAATTGCCTTGCGGATAGTGCAAGTTCGCACACTATTCTCAAAAGTGATATATATTTTACGGATTTGGATCCTCTAAAGTTTGAATTTCACTTTAGAGAGTAAAGTGTGATCTCTCACCATTGATTTCATAAGTGGGACCAAGAATAAATATGAAAGAGAAACTATTCAAGGGTAGAAGATCACACTTTACTCTCTAAAGTGAACTTCAAACTTTAGAGGATCCAAATCCATATTTTACCCATCTTGTGCCAAAAGAAGAATATGTTAATACTATTATTGGCTCAGGCAATGTGATTGAAGGCTCCGAAAGAGCTATAATTTTGTTTCCTGGAGGAACAAAATTTATAACAAATAATGCACTATTATCTACCAAGTCTCTGAGGAACTTGTTGAGTTTCAAAGATATTCCCCGAAATGGATATCATATTGAAATAATGAATGTGGGAAATCATGAGTATTTATGTATCACAACTCATGATTTAAATAAAAAGGTTATATTAGAAAAGTTACCCTTACTTTCATCTGGGTTGTATTATACCAAGATTAGTGCAATTGAATCACATGCCATTGTAAACCAGAAGTTTACTAGCCCAAATGAATTCATAACTTGGCATGATAGATTGGGTCATCCGGGAACAACCATGATGAGGAGAATTATTGAAAACTCTCATGGACATTCACTAAAGAACCAGAAGATTCTTAAATCTAGTGAAATTTGTTGTGCTGCATGTTCTCAAGGGAAGTTAATTTTAAAGCCATCACCAGTAAAGATTGGATTTGAGTCTCCTGAATTTCTAGAAAGGATTCAAGGTGATATATGTGGACCTATTCATCCACCATGTGGATCTTTTAGATATTTTATGGTCCTGATAGACGCATCTTCGAGATGGTCACATGTGTGCTTATTATCTTCTCGCAACCTGGTATTTGCGAGATTACTGGCTCAAATTATTCGATTAAAAGCACAATTTCCATAAAATCCAATCAAAGCAATTCGCCTTGATAATGCTGGTGAATTTACTTCCCAAGCTTTTGATGCATATTGTATGGCTAATAGAATAAGTGTTGAACATCCAGTAGCTTATGTTCACACACAAAATGGGTTAGCAGAATCACTTATTAAGCGCCTCCAATTAATTGCTAGACCCTTACTTATGAGAACAAGTCTCTCAACCTCGGTTTGGGGGCATGCTATTTTACATACCGCAGCACTTATTCGTTTGAGGCCAACGAGTTACCATCAGTTCTCTCCTATGCAATTAGCTTTTGGCCAGCAGCCAAATATTTCCCATTTAAGAATATTTGGGTGTGCGATATATGTTCCCATTGCACCACCTAATCGCGTCAAAATGGGACCCCAAAGAAAATTGGGAATATATGTTGGATATGATTCTCCCTCTATAGTGAGGTATCTTGAGATACAAACTGGAGATGTATTTAAAACCTGGTTTGCGGATTGTCATTTTGATGAATCAAAATTTCCAACATTAGGGGGAGAGAATAAGCTTCCTGAAAAGAAACTTAATTGGAATGCATCATCGTTGATCCATTTAGATCCTCGATCAGGGCAATGTGAACTAGAAGTTCAAAAGATTATACATTTGCAAAGAATAGCAAATGAATTACCTGATGCATTTTCCGATACAAAGAAGATAACCAAATCTTATATACCAGAGAAAAATGATCCAATTTGAATTGATGTCCCAGTAGGACAAGTAGTGACTGAAGCAAATTCACGCCAGAAGCGTGGCAGGGCAGAAAATGCCCCAATTCGAGTTGATGTCCCAGTAGGACAAATAGCCACTAAAGCAAATACACGCCAGAAGCGTGGCAGGCCTGTTGGTTCCAAAGATTAAAATTCTCGAAAGAGAAAAGAGGTAAATACGATTCCTGTTGAAAAAGACATTGTAAAGACACCTGCAGTTGTCCAAAATTCTTATATAACGCCAGAAGATGTTCAGGTACCTGAAAATTATGAAAATGACGAGATCTCGATAAATTATGTCTTTACAGGAAAGAAATGGGATCGAAATAAGACAATTGTCAATGAAATATTTGCATATAATGTGGCATTGAATATCATACTTGAAAGTAAGGATCTTGAGCCAAGATCAGTCGAAGAATGTCGACAAAAAAATGATTAGCCAAAATGGAAAGAAGCCATGAAGGCTGAATTAGACTCACTTGCAAAACATGAAGTCTTTGGACCTGTAGTCCGTACACCTGAAGATGTATGAAGGTTGTGGTAGGCTTAGAGAAGGAGGGTTGAATCTATGCCTTCCTTTTCTGTTGCTCTTATTACCCTTTTAAAACAAACTTTTAATTTAGGTTCTATTTGAACTTAGCAGCGGAAATTTATGAGACAACTTATTTTTGTCTCATGAATATCAGAATACAGAACTCAGCAGAGAAGAAAAAAGCTAACACCAGCATGTATCCTGGTTCGGTTGCCTTGTGCTATGCAACCTACATCCAGTCTCCTCCACAACTATGGAAGAATTTCACTATAGTTAATAGTATTACATACACCAATTTCACAGGATTGACCCAATCCTTTCACACTCAAGTTCTAACCTAACTTGACATTGGCTATGCTAATACTTAACTAATCACTCTTAGTGCTAACCCAACTAAGAAAGGGATACTTTACAGGTACAAGATACAAGACACTTAACCAACCTAAAGAAATCAGAAAATAACTCTAGGCTTTTCTCTCAAGTGTTTCTCTCAGCCTTTTTCCACTCATGGCTTTTTCTTAAGCTTTCTCACAATGCCTTTTCTCACAAGAAATTACAGAAAGATAAACTTAGAAAAGTACATTACAATCAGTAAAACATGAAGGAGATTGACTTCATCAACAGCCTCTTTGCTATGTGCAAAACCAGATTTGCAAACCTCAGATATAGTTCTTCGGTATTGGCCGAATGCTTCTTTGAAAGAAAGCATTATCCAAGTAGAGGAACTTCTTTGCAGAACATTGTTCTCTCACTCTGGTTTTCTCTCCTTGCTTCTGAATGAGTAGAAAGTCTTCTTTTATCTCCTTGCATGTTGCTGGGTTCTTCTTCCAACCTTGAGCCTTGAGCTTCACCAACCCACTGATTCACTTTTTCACCTTAATCCCCAGAGTAGAAACTCTCCTTCTGACTTTCTCATCTTGACCGAAAGCCATAAAGCAGTAACCGTAGAAATCTTCCCATGGTCAACTTGATCTTAGCCATTGAGAAACTACTTGGTCTCCAAGTATCACTTGTGACCGTAGATGTACAGCAGAATAGGGCAGAGAACAACTTTCCCTTGTATGCCATTTTCAGACTTGCAGAGAGATTGGAAGAAGAGAAGAAGATCTGATGCATGCAAGAGGAAATGTGTTACATTTAACCTAAGCTTAATTTGGTTTGGATTTTCTGATTAGACTTCTGTGTTTCAAGCTTAATCCTTCTCTCTCTTGCTTCTTTGGTGATTTGCTTAGGGAAGAAGCTTTCTCTCTTTCTCTTTCTTACTTTTCTGAAACTCTGATTTGACTAAGGCAAAGGAGAGAAGAACGTTGCTTTGGTAAGAGCAAGATGGAGGGAATTGAACTCAACTCGGGCTTGGATCGGATTCTTCTCAAGTTCAGCCCGTTGGTGCCTTGCCTTTGCTTCTTTGAAGAATTTTTCTTGAGATGAATGACTTGGGCTTGTCTTTATTTTCTCTTACCATTCAGCCCATTAGCAGATATCTTTTGTTTGATGTTGGGTTGCTGCAACACTTGTTTTTGGCCTGCATCACTTATCAAAACTAATTGGGTGATTAGCCCACTAATCAAATGTTTGTCATCATCAATTTTATTAATTAATTTCTTAACTCAATAATCTCCCCTTTGATGACAAACATAATCAAGCAATGATCAAAGGAATTTAAATTTTTAGTAAAGTTAGAAAAACTTCCCTTTGATGTTACTTGCTTTAGTGTTGCTCCCCCTTTCCTTTTCAAGATTAGCTCCCCCTGGATTTATGCTTTCCTCTTTATTCCTGTTTTACATTGTACTTAAAGAGAACACAATAGAGAGTTGTACACAATTTTCTTGTCTAAGGGATATCAAGCAAACAACATTATATAATCAGCCGAACATTAAGCTAATGTCATCAGCAAAAGGATTCAGCATGTGAATTCAAGTATTAATGTAGCAATCAGACAAAAACATGATAATAAGCATGATCAAGTATTATCCTATTGCTATTACTCCCCCTTTTGTCATCAAGGGCAGATAGACAAAATACAAATCCTACAAGAAAATGTTAGATCACAGTCCAAAATTCTAACCAAACTAACAAAAGTGCAGCAGTATTTAGAGTTATTACAGTCATCCAAGATAAAACAGTTCAATAGTAGTAAAATAAACAGAATTTATGAGACAAAAAGAGAGTAGCAGCAGCAGTTTTCATGAGACAAATCCTAGGCATCAGAACCATTCCCTTCCGAAGTAGCTTCCTCTTCAATATCAGTGGCAATGTCTTCATCATTTTGAAAGGAAGTTATCATGCTTGCTAGCCAGCTTCCTTTGCTCTTTGCTCATTTCAATCAAGTGATTTGATTGGGAAACAAACTCTTGAGCGACATCCTTGACCACATTCAGCAGAGCATATTTCTTCCCAGTGGAGATGGAAGTACCCTCAGTGGAAGGAGCAGGAGAATCCTCAGGGACAAAATCATCATCTTCATCATCTAGGACCACTCTTTCAGATCTAGTGGGTCCTTTGTTCTGTTTCACTGAACCACCCCATTTTTAGGTATGAATGTCTATTTTCATAGTCCTCATTGGTCAAGTCAACACCAAAATACTCAAATATGCAAGTTAGAAACATGCCATACGGAAGTGCTTTGTCCTTTTCACTCCTAACAGAGTCAAACATATATTTAACCATCAAGTATGCAAATGAAATTTCAGTTTTGGTGAGAAGGTCATATAAAACAAGAGTATCAGTGTAGGAAACCCTTTGATATGAGCCACTTTGAGGCAGAATAATGTGGTTGACCATTCGGTGCAATTGAGCACGCTCATATCCTAGGACTTTGTGAGTGAGTGTAATGCCATCAATTAAAGAAACATGTTCACAGATGTGTGCCAATGCATCATGATAAGAAATTCCAACACCTTCATCCCACTTAACCGAAGTGTAAGCACAAGGCCCAACATCAGTATACTTTAAAGCATTACTGATAGTTTCATTGTTTAAAACTATGTCTCGACCCTTTATATATGAGTGAGCAATGCCTTCATGATAAGTCATGTTTGCATAAAATTCTTTGACCAACAAGGGATAAACAGGCTTTTTGATGTCAAAAAGGTGATTCCAGTCCAGAAAAATCAAGTTATCAACAAATAGAAAACTTTTTCTTTTTAAAGATGGCAAATCAGCGAGAAAAGAGGGACATAGGGTACGATACTGGATAACCCCCTCATAAAAATCATTGTTCATGGCAGATTTGAATCTATAAGGGTTATAATTTGAATGAGAAGTCAAAAAGTGAGCTTTATGATCAAAAGGGCCAATGTCTGGTTCTTTAACTGACTTAAGAGGAACTCGAGTTTTACCTCTTTGAGAACGTGATGGAACATACCTAGATTTTGGTTGTGTGGACTCAGGTGGAGGTTCAGGTGCTGCTGGTCGCTTCCCCTTGGACGAACTCGGTTTCGATGACCCTGGCTTGGATGGAGGTTTTTTCATCTGTGGTGTCTTCTTGGTGGAAGGAGTAACCCTAGAAGGATTTTTGGTTCGTGCCATGGGATCACACCGAGGAGGAGAGGTAGGAGGAGAAGGAGATGGAGTGAAGGTTCGGTCGTGAGAGCGGGTTGAGGGCTTTGTGAGAGGCTTGAAGATTTTTTCACGATGAGGTCTTTTAGCAATGGTTTTCTTCCTCATTTGGTGATATTTAGGCTTTTGAGGGAAGAGAAGCAGTAAAGAGAGTGGGAAGAAACTGAAGAGTTTGAGGAGAAGTTATGGAGAGAAGAGAGGGAGTGTTGGTAACCGTACCCAAAAGTAAATTTCCAAAACCATGCAACTGCATCACCTTTGAAAAGACTTGAAAAGACATGACCTCATAAAAGAAAGATTTTATTTGATTTTAAAATAAAACTGAAAATTAATTTTAAATTTTGAAAAACAACCAAAAAATAAAATCAGACTGAAAATCCTTTTTGAAAAAAAATGAAAATCCTTTCAAAAGATATTTTAATTACACAACCCATCAACAAATAATAACCAAACAAAAAATTGTGACATTCATATATGGGCCCAGGGATAGTTGGATTTAATGGAAACACATTGGACCATTCTAGATATGATTTTTGAGGTTGGCCCAAATCATTTTGCACTTGAAATAAGCCCAGATCACGCTGATTAAGGGGAACGCTCTTCTTCTGCCCAGAATTGTCTCATACCTGTTTATGAGACAAAAGGCTCCAGCAAACACATCAACATTTTTCAAATAAAGAATCATAACTCAAAATTCCTAGACAAGTCCTAAGCATGCAGAATCTATCCTCAGCTAATGGTTTTGTGAAAATATATGCTAATTGCTCCTCCGATTTAACAAATTGAATGCTAATATCTCCCTTTTGGACATGCTCTCTTATTGAGTGAAACTTCACTTCAATATGTTTAGTCCTAGAGTGCAAAACTGGATTTTTAGAAATATTAATGGCACTCATATTATCACACATCAAAGGAATATTTTCAGCATTTAATTTGTAATCGGCAAGCTGTGTTTTTAACCATAAAAGCTGAAAACAACATGAAGAAGCAGCTATATACTCAACCTCAACAGTGGATAGAGCCACAGTTGGCTGTTTCTTACTTGACCAAACATTCAAGGACTTCCCAAGGAAGCAACATAAGCTTGAAGTGCTCCTTCTATCAACTCTATCACTAGCAAAATCTTCATCACAATAACCAACTGCAGAAAAATCATCAATCTTAGGATACCAAAGACCAAAATTGGATGTGCCATGAACATATCTAATGATCATCTTAACTGCAAAAAGATGTGACTCTTTTGGTTTGGATTGGAACCTAGAGCACAATCCAACACTTTGCACAATATCGGGTCTAGAGGAAGTTAAGTACATAAGAGAACCAATCATTCCTCTATACCTAGTCTCATCAACATCTTTCTTAGTTTCTCCCTTATCTAATTTTGAACTAGGATGCATGGGAGTTCCCATATGTTTGGCATTTTTCATACCAAATTTCTTAACTAATTCCTTAGCATACTTTTCTTGATGAATGAAAATACCTTTTTCAGTTTGTTTAATTTGCAACCCAAGAAAAAAATTAAGTTCACCCATCATACTCATGTCAAATTCACTTGTCATGAGTTTTCCAAAATCAGAACAAAGAGATTCATTGGCTAATCCAAAAATAATGTCATCAACATATATTTGGACTAGGATGAAAGAATCATTAGAATTCTTGATAAATAGATTTGTGTCAGTGGTGCCTCTTTGAAAACCATTTTTCAAAAGAAAAGAGCTAAGTCTCTCATACCAAGCTCTAAGAGATTGCCTTAAACCATAGAGAGCTTTAGATAATTTGAAAACATGATTAGAATGCTCTTTATTTTCAAAACCAGGAAGCTGCTCCACATATACCTCTCTATCAATCACACCATTCAAAAATGCACATTTCACATCCATTTGATATAATTTAAAACCACAAAATGCAGCATAAGCTAAGAGAAGTCTTATGGCTTCCATTCGGGCAACAGGGGCAAAGGATTCATCAAAGTCTATTCCTTCTTCTTGGTCATATCCTTGTGCCACTAGCCTTGCCTTGTTTCTTGCAATGCTACCATCTTCTCCTAATTTGTTCCGAAATATCCACTTGGTGTCGATCACTTTCTTTCCACTTGGCCTTGGAACCAAAGTCCATACTTGGTTCTTTTCAAACTCAAGAAGCTCATCCTCCATAGCTTTAACCCAAGAGGGGTCACTAAGTGCTTCCTTGACGTTTTGATGCTCTATTTGTGAAAGAAGGGCAATGTTTGATCCTTCATTTGCCTTTCTAGTTGAGGACCGTGTTTGCACTCTATGAGAAACGTCCCCAATGACAAATTCCTCGGGATAGTTCTTCAAGAACCTCCATTCACGAGGTCTGGTGGATTTGGTGGCAAATTCAGTCACTAAAGGATTCTGGGTGCTGCTGTTTCCAGGATTTCCTTCAGATTCATGAGACAAAATGGAATTGTCTCTCGAATTTTCAGCAGTTCTGGTTCAGTTTGACCAGAATTTTCTTTTTTATGATTTTGAGTGGTTTCATCTTCCTTTTGAGCTTGATTTCCTGCATCACAGTCTTCCAAAATGCTTTGCACCAAGTTAGTATCACAAAATGTAACATGTATGGACTCCTCAATAATCCTAGCATCTTGATGATAAACCCTATATGCTTTACTAGTTGTGGAATATCCTACAAACAAACACTCATAAGCTTTTGGATCAAATTTACCCAAATTTTTTTTGTTATTTAAAATAAAACATTTACATCCAAAGATGTGCAAGTAATTTAAGTTTGGTGGGTAGCCTTTCCAAAGTTCATAAGGAATTTTCTTCAAAAATTTTCTTATGATTGTTCTATTCAAAATGTGGCAAGCCGTGTTAACCGCTTCAGCCCAAAGGAATTTTGGAACATTACTCTCACAAAGCATAGCTCTTGTCATCTCTTGTATGATTCTATTTCTTCTTTCCACAACACCATTTTGTTGTGGTGTTCTTGGACAAGAGAAGTTGTGAGATATTCCAAATTCCTCACAAAAGAATTCAAATAAATTATTTTCAAATTCAGTTCCATGATCACTCCTTATAGAATAAATTTTCAAATCCTTTTCATTTTGATTTTTCTTGCAAAAAAGGTTCAAAAGCCGAAAAGGCTTCATTTTTGTGTGCAAGAAATAAAACCCAACCAAACCTAGTATAGTCATCCACAATTACTAAACCATAATATTTACCACCTAAGCTTTGAGTTCTTGTTGGACCAAATAAATCAATGTGTAGTAACTCAAGTGGTCTTTTAGTAGAGATGTCTTCCTTTGGTTTAAAAGAACTTTTTGTTTGTTTTCCCATTTGGCAAGCATCACAAGTGATGTCTTTGTCAAACTTTATCAAAGGAAGGCCTCTTACTAATTCTTTCTTTACAAGTTTGTTTATTTGAAACATACTTGCATGGTCCAATCTCTTGTGCCATAACCACTTTTCAGATTCTTTAGAGTGAAGACAAGCTACATTTTGATCTTTTAGTTCATCAAGAGTAAGTCTATACATATTATTAAAACGCTTGGCAACAAACATCACTTTATTTGTCTTTTCATTAACAACACAGCATTCAAGCCTTTTGAAAATAACTAAATATCCTAAATCACACAGCTGACTTATACTCAAGAGATTGTGCTTCAAACCACATACCAAAAGTACATCATCAATGAAAGTAGATTGCTCATTACCTACTTTTCCAACAGCAATGATTTTACCTTTACCATCATCTCCAAAAGTCACAAAACCTCCATCATACTTGTTTAGTTTATTGAAGTAGGTTGACCTTCCAGTCATGTGCCTTGAACATTCACTATCCATGTACCACATGTCCTTTTTGTTCTTGGATGCTAGGCAAATCTGCATGAACAGTTTCAAGTAGCCTTAGGTATCCAAATTAATTTGGATCCTTTGAAGTTAATCCATCTTGGTTGCCCAAGTGCATTGAAATCACAAACAACATTGTAAACTTTGTTTCCAACAACTCTTTTTTCAATGAAACATTGTGCATATGAGTGACCAATTTTCTTGCAATTGACACAATGATTTTCTGATATGTGACGCTAAAATTGAGGTGAGTTATATTGCTTGAAATGATTAAATTGTTGAAATTTTCTGGTTTTTGGAGGAGATGCATTTCTTTTGACAAACTGATTTTTATTAAAGTTTTTCCTCTTTGCAAAAGCATTTTCACCAGAATTTCTTTGAACATTTTTACCTTTCGAATATGAGGTTTTGTTGTAAAATGGTAGTTTCTTGAAAACAGCCTCATTTTTCAAAATGTAACCCAAACCTGGCCGGTTTGAACTTGGACCAGTTCTTGGTGAAGGCTCAGTTTCACTTGTGTATACTTCATCAAATTTTTCTTCACAAATTGAAACATATCCGATACCTGATTTGTTTAGTATGGATTTGGTATTTGATGAAGAAGCCACAAATTTTATAGAGGAAGTGTTCGAAACTGTATCTTCCTTGGCTATGTAGCCTAAACCAGATTTTTCAAACAATGGTCTTTGACTTGCAAGTAATTTGTCCAAGTTACTAGAACCTTGAGCAAATTTTGCTAAGTCACCATTCAGCCTTTTGATCATATCATTTAATCTTTCATTTTCAGCAATTAACTCATGAGAAGGATCCGCAATGTGCTTTCCTTTTAATTTTTCAAGTTCAGATTTTAGAAATCTGTTTTCTTCAATGATGTCCAAAGCACATTCAGTTTCCTTCACTTTTTCTTTTAAAAATTCATTTTTAGCTCTTAACACATCTCTTTCAGATCTGCATTCATTGTATTTGTCAAGCAGTTTTGATGTGTTAAAGTGAGATCATCAATAATAGTATGCAAGTCCTCAATGGTCAAATCATAATAGTTTACCTCATCAAGATTGTTGTTTCCAGCCATGAAGCAGTCTTTGTCATCTCCTTCAGATTCTTCTTCTTCATTTGAGTCATTCTCAAGATCCTCCCAAGCTGCCATGAGTACCCTATTCCTTTCCTTCTTTCCTTTGTCCTCATTTTTAAGCTTTGGACAGTTTAGCTTGAAATGTCCAGCTTCCTTGCAGTGATGACACGTCACCTTGCTCAAGTCGATCTTGTGCTCCATTGAACTTGAACCCTTGTATTTGCCCTTGTTCTTCATCATCCTTTTAAATCTCCTAGCAAAAAACAAAAGCTCGTCATCTGAAATACCATCACTAGACTCACTCTCTTTCGGTTCTATTTGTGACTTAAGGGCTATTCCTTTTTTCTGAGTCTGTATTTGTGTGTGTGGCTTCATAGGCAAGGAGTTTTCCTCTCAGCTCATCATAGGTTATCGGACTTATGTTGTTACTTTCGGTTAGGACAGTGGCAGTGTTTTTCCATTCTTTTGTGAGGCTTCTAAGGAGTTTTCTCACGTTTATTCTGCATAGTTTGTACCCATAGCATCAAGGTTGTTGATTATGATTGAGAATCTCTCAAACGCTTCATCAATGCTTTCTCCATCCTTCATGCTAAACATCTCGTACTCTTTTCGCAGCATATCAATCCTCGTTTCTTTGACTTGTTTAGTGCCTTCGTGTGTAACCTGGAGTTTTTTCCAGATTTCTTTGGCTATCTTGCATCTAGACACCTTCCGGTACTCTTCAAAGCTGATAGCACAGTGAAGAAGGTTGATTGCTTTAGCATTCAGCTCTATCTTCTTCTTATCATCTTCATTCCATTCAGCTTCTTCTTTTGGAGTCACCATTCCATCAGCACTTATTTTTGTTGGGATCTTGGGACCGCTCACAACAATCCTCCATATGTTGTAGTCAATGGATTGGATGAAGATCCTTATCCTTTCTTTCCAGTAGGAGTAGTTCTTCCCGTTGAAGAAAGGTGGCCAGTTGTTTGACTGGCCTTCAGTGAAGGTGTAGGCAACTGTGGTTGTGCCTAAGTTGTTCGCCATTTGATCTTTGCTCCAAGAGGTTAAGCTTGATTCTTGAGACCTTAGCTCCTGATACCAATTGAAGGTTGTGGTAGGCTTAGAGAAGGGGGTTGAATCTATGCCTTCCTTTTCTGTTGCTATTATTACCCTTTTAAAACAAACTTTCAATTTAGGTTCTGTTTGAACTCAGCAGCAAAAATTTATTAGACAATTTATTTTTGTCTTATGAATATCAGAAAACAGAACTCAGCAGAGAAGAGAAAAGCTAACACCAGCATGTATTCTGGTTCGGTTGCCTTGTGCTATGCAACCTACATCCAATCTCCTCCACAACTATAGAAGAATTTCACTATAGTTAACAGTATTACATACACCAATTTCACAGGATTGACCCAATCCTTTCACACTCAAGTTCTAACCTAACTTGACATTGGCTATGCTAATACTTAACTAATCACTCTTAGTGCTAACCCAACTAAGAAAGGGATACCTTACAGGTACAAGATACAAGACACTTAACTAACCTAAAAAAAATCAGAAAATAACTCTAGGATTTTCTCTCAAGTGTTTCTCTCAGCCTTTTTCCACTCATGGCTTTTTCTTAAGCTTTCTCACAATGCCTTTTCTCACAAGAAATTACAGAAAGATAAACTTAGAAAAGTACATTATAATCAGTAAAACATGAAGGAGATTGACTTCATCAACAGCCTCTTTGCTATGTGCAAAACCAGATTCGCAAACCTCAGATACAGTTCTTCAGTATTGGCCGAATGCTTCTTTGAAAGAAAGCATTATCCAAGTAGAGGAACTTCTTTGCAGAACACTGTTCTCTCACTCTGGTTTTCTCTCCTTGCATGTTGCTGGGTTCTTCTTCCAAGGTCAACACCTTGAGCCTTGAGCTTCACTAACCCACTGATTCACTTTTTCACCTTAATCCCCAGAGTAGAAACTCTCCTTCTGACTTCCTCATCTTGACCGAAAGCCATAAAGCAGTAACCATAGAAATCTTTCCATGGTCAACTTGATCTTAGCCATTGAGAAACTACTTGGTCCCCAAGTATCACTTGTGACCGTAGATGTACAACAGAATAGGGCAGAGAACAACTTTCCCTTGTATGCCATTTTTGGACTTGCAGAGAGATTGGAAGAAGAGAAGAAGATCTGATGCATGCAAGAGGAAATGTGTTACCTTTAACCTAAGCTTGATTTGGTTTGGATTTTCTGATTAGACTTCTGTGTTTCAAGCTTAATCCTTCTCTCTCTTGCTTCTTTGGTGATTTGCTTAGGGAAGAAGCTTTCTCTCTTTCTCTTTTTTACTTTTCTGAAACTCTGATTTGACTAAGGCAAAGGAGAGAGGAACGTTGCGTTGGTAAGAGCAAGATGGAGGAAATTGAACTCAACTCGGGCTTGGATCGGGTTCTTCTCAAGTTCAGCCCGTTGGTGCCTTGCCTTTGCTTCTTTGAAGAATTTTGCTTGAGATGAATGACTTGGACTTGTCTTTATTTTCTCTTACCATTCAGCCCATTAGCAGATATCTTTTGTTTGATGTTGGGCTGCTGCAACACTTATTTTTGGCCTGCATCACTTATCAAAAATAATCAAAACTAATTGGGTGATTAGCCCACTAATCAAATGTTTGTCATCATCAATTTTATTAATTAATTTCTTAACTCAACAATGTAAAACTTGTTGGATACCGATGGGTATTTATGAGAAAATGAAATGAGAAAAATAAATTTGTGCGCTATAAAGCCCGACTTGTGGCACAAGATTTTTCACAAAGGCCCGGTATAGATTATGAAGAAACGTATTCCCCTATTTTGGATTCGATAACATTGCGTTATTTGGTCAGTTTATCTGCATATCATAAACTGCATATGCATTTAATGGATGTGGTAACAGTCTATTTGTACGGCTCATTAGATCGTGATATCTATATGAAAGTCCCTGTAGGATTAAAGATATCTAAATCATCCAATGAATATTCGCAAGGGTTATACTCAGTCAAATTGCAAAGATCTTTATATGGTCTGAATCAATCTGGACGAATGTAGTATAATCGTCTTACTGAGTATCTGGCCAATGGATTCAAGAATGTTGATATATGTCCATGCATTTTCATAAAAAAATCTGCATCTGGGTTCATTATAATTGTTGTGTACGTTGATGATTTAAATATCGTTAGAACTCCTGAAGAGATTCCAACAATTATACAAACTCTAAAATAAGAGTTTGAGATGAAAGATCTTGGAAGAACTAAATTTTGTCTCGGCCTGCAGATCGAGCATATAAAAATGGGATCTTTATTCATCAAACAACATACACAGAGAAAATCTTGAAAAGATTTTATATGGATAAGTCACATCCCTTAAGTACCCTAATGATCGTAAGATCTTTGGATGTGGAGAATGATCAATTCCGTCCTAAAGAAGAGAATGAAGATATCCTTGGTCCAGAAGTACCATATCTTAGTACCATTGGAGCGCTAATGTATCTTGCTAATAATACGCGACCTGACATATCATTCGCGGTGAATTTACTAGTAAGGTATAGTTCCTCTCCAACCAGAAGACATTGGAGTGGAATCAAGCAAATTTTTCAATATCTTTATGGAACAGTTGATATGAGATTATTTTATCCCTATGGATCCAAGTCACAACTAGTTGGCTATGTAGATGCTGGATACTTGTCTGATCCACATAAAGGGAGATCTCAAACAGGATACCTATTCACATATGGTGGTACAGCTATATCATGGAGGTCCATGAAAAAAACGATTGCAGCAACATCTTCTAATCATGCTGAAATACTAGCGATACATGAAGCTAGTCGCGAGTGTTTTTGGCTGAGGAGTGTGATCCAATATATTCTGTCATCATGTGGACTAATTGATCAGAAGATAGCTCCAACTATCCTGTTTGAAGATAATACAACATGCATTGCTCAACTTAAAGGCAGATACATCAAAGGTGATAGAACAAAGTATATTTCTCCCAAATTCTTCTTCACTCATGATCTTTAAAATCAAGGGACAATTGATATCCAACAGATCCGCTCAAGTGATAATCTGGCAGATTTATTCACAAAGTCACTCCCAAAATCTTCTTTTGAAAGATTGGTACATCAGATTGGGATGCGCCAATTTTGAGATATAAAATAATGTCGGCAAGAGGGGGAGACTGCACTCTTTTTTCCTTGGTCAGGTTTTTTCCCATTGGATTTTTTTTGACAAGGTTTTTAATGAGGCAGTCCCTATCACTAGAGGATATTGTACTCTTTTTCCTTCACTAAGGTTTTTTCCCAATGAATTTTTCTTTAGTAAGATTTTAACGAGGCAATAATCCTAAATGGTCATCCAAGGGGGAGTGTTGTGATAAGTACTGATGTGGATGTCCATTTCCAATGAAACTCTCTTTACTAAGGATGACTCTATTAAATGTAGTTTGAAAATGTTTCATTATAAATAGAGGCTTAAGCCTCTAGATGAAACACACTACAACAATAATAAGAATAGCAAATATTCTTCATTCTCTCTTTCATATTATTCTCTCTCTTATATACTTTATTATAATATAATTAAATATATTAATTATATCCATTATATTGATATAGTAATTCTAGTGAATATTACTAGTAGAGTTATGTAATTATATTTCCATATTTTATATTTGTTACCTCTTCCCTATTTATTTATTTAGTTATTTTACAACAGACACTCATTTGTTTTCAACATATTCCATTATTCTTTTTTTTCGTTGAACTCCATCAATTTTGGCATCACACTGCTCTTAGTTTGGGATCATACTACTCATTCTTCATCTTCAAAATCACAGTTTATTCTTCAGTTTCAAGATCTCATCTCATTCTTTGTTAAAAACTTTTTGTTGAGAATTTTTTATGGTCAATAAGTGTCAAAATAAATAGTATTTTTTACGGTTAATAAGTATCACAAAAAATATATTCTCAAATTTTTCTAACAAATTATTTTTGATGGTCAATATTTATCAAAATAAGATTTAAACTTTTTTTACAATTACTTATATGTTAAAAATACTATTTTTGACAAAACTTTTATTAACATATTTTCATAGTTAAAATAGTGTCAAGATTTATATTTTTTGACGAATTTTAATTTTTTTTACACATAATAATCCTTAAAAATTGTCTATATTGTTGTAGTATAAAACAGAAAATAAAAAACTAAGTTTAAATTAAAATTAAAAATAATAAAATTTTAAAGAAATCCAACATAAAATTACAAATAATATGATCATCAACTAGTTTAGTGGTTATTTCAAGTTTTTATAAGAGGAAGATTGTGAGTTCAACACTCACTTTCTTCACTACATACATAACTTATATATATATATATATATATATATATATATATATATATATATATATATATATATATATATATATGTATATATATACAACAACAACAACAACAAAGCTTTGTCCCACTAAGTGGGGTCGGCTACATGAATCAAACGACACCATTGTGCTCTGTCATGTATCATGTCTACAGAGAGACCGTTTACATGTAGATCTCGTTTGACCACCTCATGGATGGTCTTCTTAAGTCTTTCTCTACCTTTCGCCCTTTAATATATATATATTAGGGGTGCAGGTAGAGTAGGGTTGGGTATATCCTAAACCCGTACCCTACCCAACCCGCAGGCAAATTCGTACCCTACCCTATCCTACCCGTAACGGATAGAGTAGACAATCCTACTCGAACAGGTTGGTCCGGATTGAATACCCGCAGGTAGAGTATATATTACCAGCCCTAATTTCACGTGTAGGCCAAGCATTCTTACAGAAGAAATATCATTTTCTCTATACAAACTGATCTGTATAGTATAATTCACCTCTAATTTTTTATGTTAAAGGAGCTCTTACAGCAATAGAAAGAACCCAAAAAATCACATCTTTTTATTCGAACATTTATCACTGAGTACAACTCCTCTGTTCGCCGTAAACATTGGCTTGTTATTTAAACTTACACATAAAAGCAGGGTTTAAGAGCAAACATCCTCAAACCCATTTCTTTCTTCATGAATCTGAAAGGAAAAAAAAAAGTAATCGAATTTTCAAAATGTGGGAGGGACGACGATTTATTTGGATTTCAACCTAGAAATTAAGACAAGGGATAGCAAAGTGTAAAAGTACAAGTTAAAAAGAAGATAAAAATAAAAAATTTATAAAAAAGATAAGTGACCAAAATAACTAACATTTCTATCAATATTCTTATACAAGAAGAACATGAATTTGTTGATCATATTGTGCAAAATATTTTTTTACAAAGAAAAAAAAAAAAAAAAAAAGCTAAGGCTAATAATAGTAAATTTCTATACTATTTCTCCCCAGTCCTTCTCCATTGTTGGAACCATCAACCAATCATCTGCGTAGCAACAACTAAGATCTATTGCATCCACCAAAGATTGTGATTCATAACAAATCCCATCCTTAGAATTATTATCCACAAAAGGGTAACAATCCAATGATGTTTCCTCATTATTATCAATAATGTTCATGTTCTTCCCATCTAAATCATCAAGAAATCCCATCCACCAAGAAGAATATGAACTATTATTCTTATTGTAGTCTTCAATGGTTATTACAGAGGAAGATGATAATGATGATGATGGCGGCTCAGCCATTACACAAGGATCAGTTGTTGACCATGTTGGTCCTGGCTGAGGCATAGCTTCCATTAAATAGTAACAATAACATCGTGCATATGAAAACATTGACACATCAATATTACTATTATTATTATTATTATTATTAATGTTACCTTCCACACTACTATGATGTTGAAAAGAACAAGGAACCTCTCTTGTTGAATAATCATCTTGGTAAGGAGAAGCTTCTCTTCTTGAGGGTATGCTAGGAATATTGATTCTTCCTTCTTCCATGGTATTGTATTTTTTTGCTTTTCTAACACTCAGAGTCAGATAGATCGTTTGGTTGGAGCTAAAGAATAATTAACCAAAGTTTCTCAATGAGTTTGGTATTTTTCATTTTGGGTTGTTGGGAATTGGAAGTTACTAGGTAGCACTAGCATGTGATGGAAGAGTCTAAATGTGAAGCATGTGTGAAGTGATTCGGATCGAAACAAGAGGCAATGCCTAATCTTATTGGATACAATTTCCCTTTTTGTGGATACATGATGGATATTTCTTTCTTCTTGTTTTTCCCTTTATGTGAGATATGTTTTTTGATAAGAATGTAAATAATAAGGAATTTATATGAACAAATATTTTGAAAATTATGAACCAAAAATAATGAAAATTTTAGTGAATCTAATAAAATATCAATAAAGTATTGGAAACACAACTACTATTGCGGTCAATATTTAATGTAAAAAAATATCTAAAATTTTTAAAACAAAAATATTCAAAACTTAATTAAAAAATATTTAAAATTGAAACCCAATAAAAAATTGTCTTATATAAACTTTATAATAAACTTATTTAAAAACTTGTTAAGTTGTTTGGAGAAATTAATTGCTATAATATTAGTATCTAGTATCAAACCAATCATGAAAATGTGTAATTTGTTTAATTATCTACGCACATTAAGTCATTAACTGATTAATCATGATATACAATGTAAGAAAAAGTATAGGTAGATAATGAGAATATTAAATAATATGAATAATAGATATATTAGATGTTCAATTTAATAGATATGCAGATGATTATGTTAATTATTTTTAATTGGATAGTTATTTTTTTTGATCGATTTACTCATACACAGTTAATAATAGTTGGATATTCAATTTACTAGATGTGCAGATGATTATCCTAATATTAAAATTTAAGAAGTAATTTAGAGATAGAATATTTTTTTTATTTTATTGGATCAATTCTAAAATCTATTATTTATTATTTACAAAAATTATTATTTATCTAACAAAATCTAAAATCTAAATACTAGAATTTGCAACTAACATTCTCAACCGAAAAACAAAGGAAAAATAAAAAAGAAAAAGAAAGGACGAAAAAGTGGGTAAGAGACATCAGCATGTACAGTGACACGTATGTGCTAAATCTAATTGGACACATCAAATCTGTGTTTCTTAGGTAACATAGCCTGCGTGTCTGCAAAGTCTTGGCCCATTTTTCCCACACATTTTTTTTTTCTGTTACCTTTTTGAATTTTTCTTCTAAGCTTTGCCTTTTTAAAATCCGAATTGATGAATGCATATATCTATACAGCATGCTGTAAAGCAATTAAATACACGTCTTCTTGTCTTCTATGACCCTGGCATTAGAAACCACAGATCCAGGATAAAAGCTGTAACTTTTCAACTTTAACTTGACAGAAAAATTTCAATGAATCAAGTAAACAAGTACATACATGCATACAGCTGCAGCATCTCTCTTATCTCTTTTCATTAAGTGCAGGCTTCAGAAGCGTGGACATAATACATCATGGATGGTACGACTATATGACAGAAAGTTAATAATAATAATAATAATGATAATTCATTACTTGTAATTTTTTTGGGTAAAAAAACGTAATTAAACCGGCTGAAGAAAGAAATTAAGTAGATTTCCTAAAATTGAAAATATTACTTGCATCTTCTATAACCACATTTTTATATAAATCGAATGAGTTATATTCGATTTAAAGAGATTGGTAATAAATAGAATGAGGATGAGTTAATTTATTGGAATTTTAAATAAATCAAATTGAGCTGATTCAATTTATGCATGCATGTTGTTCATAGTAATAAATCAAATGAGTGTTTCTTAGATAAATCAACTCACCCTTATTCGATTTACACACAAATTTCTATATATAGAATTTGAATTCACTCTATTCGAATTATATTGCACTAAACAATTTTTTTTTCAAAAATTTTTAATTAATTCATTATAATATTATTAGTTATGTGTTAAAAAAATTAATTTGAATACGTTATGCTAACTATTATTTTAGGAATTGCATCATATTTCTTTACAAAGAATTAACCTTAGGATATTAATTAACACAATAGTATATATAGTTATACATTGTATATACAAAATTATCTATTAATATTCAATAGACAATATGGATGAATATTAACAAATAAGATATAATAAATATGAATATTGTGGTGATAATTAGTATTAAATTTTTCATAAAAAAATCAAAGATATTAGTACTAAAATTCATATTGATATGTACCATTGCCGCTCATAATCATAGCAAAGACCGTTCATATCTATTGGATTGGTATGTACAATGGGAAGGATTGTGATCATAGTAGGGTGGAGGAGGTTGTTGTCATGAGAATTATCCATACAAATACGATGACTCCTTCCTCACTTGATAATTTCTTTCTTGGTGTAACCGTCATTAAAATTTTTATTTTCTGCAATATAGTCATAACCATACTCAAAGTCACAAGGATGAGAACTCATAAGAGAAGAGAGAATTAAAATAAAAAAGCTAACAAAAATTGAAAAACAAGCATATTTACAATATTCACACTATAGCTAATAACAAGCACACATTGTAATTTGCAATCTCTGGTAACAGTGTCAAAATTTTGAACAAGCGCTAAACACTAGAATTCAACGCTATTCAAAGTTTAGTTTAAATATCGCAAATTCAAAACAACAACCAAAAGTTTCAATCTTTGTTCTCCCTAGAAATCACAATGGATTGCTCAATTATTGACTACGGAAGAAATTGGGGTTTGGATCACAATTAACAGAAATTTAAATAGCAAAAAATTAAAAGAGCAAACAAGAAATAAAATTAAGAGAAAATAAGATAATTAAGTAGAAAAAGAAAGTAAACTCAAATGCTAAAAGGGTCTTAGTTAGGTTGAGGATTAAGGATCACTATCCTTATCATTGACAAAAATATAGCAATTATAAAAAATTAATCCCACTTCATTAACCTCTACACATTGATGAAAGTCAAGTAGGTATAATTAATCATAATCCATAAGTCCTAATAACCAACTTACTAATTGAATTAGTAAAAGATTAGCGTCAATAGAGATAAGATTAATTAACAATCCTAAATTATCAATGACTCAAAGTCACCTAATTTCTCAACCCTAAACCAAGAAAAGAAAAATCTACTCTATGACTAAAGTAAACAATTTATCAAACACTTGGTGTGCATAAACATAAAGTATCATAAATTACAAGAATTCGTAAAATCTATTGCTACCCAATGCAAGAAAGCAATAATAATAACTCAATTAAGCATGAATAAAACATAAAATGTCAAATTACATTAAAGAAAAATGAAAATCCAACAATGGTTCATAAACTAAAAATAGCAAAATAGAGAAAGTAACAAGAAATTCAAAGAAACTAAAGTAGAAAAATAAAATTATAAGCTCAAAACTATAATTAATTAACAAAACTAAAACCTAGAACTAGAGAAAATTAACTAAAAATCTTAGAATTCTAGAAACTTCTCTCTAAAATTTTAACTAAAATATCCTAAAACTAAAATCTAAGACTACTTAGTGTTCTTCCTTGTATTTCTCCTTAAAATACTTTAAAAATCTGATGCTTGGGATCTTTTTTAGGATCCAAATCGCGAACCCACATGCTCGTTAACCCAGGCACATGACGAAAATGTCGTTTAGGTGAAAAATCTTGTCTGGGCGAAATTTCGCTTGAGCGACAAATGTTGTTTGGGTAATATTTTACCTACGTGACACTTCTTTGCTTGGGCGAGACCACAAATATTAAATTTTTTGTTTTGTGATTCTTTCCTCTTTTAGTCATATTCCGTACGTCCACCTGAACCTAAACTTATTCAATTTATGGTCAAGAATCATATAAATTTATTGTTAATCGCAATTAGAATCAAGAGTGACAAATCTAGTCAATTAAGTACAAAAATAAAGAAAAATTACATGAAATCTCTAAAAATACATACAATAATTTACATAAAATTAGATTTTATCGCATACCATTATTGTTGCATATTATATTATAGTGAAAGTCAAAATAGATTAATATACCATAATTTCTTATTATTAAAAATAATTATATATGATCACATAATTTTTTTAAAATGACTAAAGTGGACACAATAGATAGAAAACTAATTAATAAGAGAATCACCTAGAGACCAAAGTAATTGGTTAATTATACATCAAACTAAACATCCTTATTTGCATCAGCATTCTCATAAAATCAACTATTTTTTATTAAAATTAGTTATTAGTGTATAATAGCAAATAAATTTACTTAAAGAAAGAAAATATCAAAATATAATATAAAAACCATAAATGAAAGAAGGTAACATTTTATAAGTAAAAAGACATTAGTTAGAATAAAATATTATTTTAGTATCTAATATTTAAGTTAGGTCATATTTTATATGTCTCTAACCTTTTTATTATTTCAACTATACTCCTTTTTAGTTATTATTTTCTTTTATTCCTATCATCTTCTTTTTATTGCCAATGTAAACACCATCCTTTTCTTTTTCTTTCTCTTTTTTTTCTTATCACTCTATTACCAATATAGTATCACTATCCTAGCACATATATCATCTCAAACAAAAAGGTCGAAAGAAAAGAAGAGAAAAAAGAACGAAGAGAAAGTAGAGAGGTAATAGTGTTGTGGTGTGGTGGTGAGGCCTTGGTGGTAGTGATTTTATGACAAAAAAAAGTGAGAAAAAGAAAAAAACTAAAAGAGTATGATTTAAATTTTTTATTTAAGAATTAAAATATAATGAAAATAAAACGTTAGAAACAAAAATGAAATTTGACACAAACATTTACCTAACGAAAATAAATTAATTAATAATAGGCCAAACAAGAAAATTAAGCAGGTTGTTCACTTGTTGGGTCATAACTCATAACCCATGAATTGGCTCAGCACACTTATTCATATAGGCTTGGTCTTGTGGAGCTTTTGGTTTGGACATATCCTGTGGGCCTTTTTGAAAATAATATCCTATTATATGCTGCACTTCGGCCCTATGGTCCACAACGCATTTACTTTTTAATTTTTGTCTTCGACGAAAATATCCACTAATCTATTTGATAGTTCTTAACGAATTTTATGTCAATATATATTTTGTGCTTCAACTTTGAAAATTTATAGAATTATAATATTTGAGAAAATTAATTTTTGTAAGACTCAGAATTTTTAAAAAAATTTTATTATGAGTTAAATTTAATTTATTTATTTATTAAAAACTTTAATTTTAAAAATATCTTATTAAAGATAATCAAAACAAATTTTGATAAATTGAGTTTAAAATAAATTAAGGTTTTTATCTGATTTTATAATTATTGAATATTTTTTATATTTAAATTATAAATTTTAGTAGTTGTAAAATAATAAGAATTTTATATGATTTTATTTATATAATTGAGATTTTGAAATTTAATACTTAATTTTTTATAAACAAAAAAATAATTATATTATCTCTAATTTTAAATTAGAATATTTGATTAAAAGTTAATTAGTAAATTGATAATTAAATAATATTTTAAAAATAATTTTGAGGGATTAAATTAGATTTCAAAATTAATACAATATAACCTAATTTGATTTAAAATTTATTAAACCCTAATTTACCCAAAAATTCCTAACCCTAAACAATTAAACACACAAAACCCTAATCCCCTTTTACCCATCAGCTGCCACTCACCAAAAACACACAGAAACAAAAAAATTACCAATTTATTCGATAGAATTGAAATTCCTCATTCCCAGATTAGTTCTCAGTAAATAAAATCTATCTTCACATAGTGGTTTAGTGAAAATGTCAACCAATTGCTTTTTACGGCCAAAAGGTGTGATTCTTTTGAGTGAGATTGAAATCGATAACATACACCCACACTTTGAACAATATTCAGCCTATGGGATGCAAGATACATGAGAGATCCTATCATTTCTCTATACCTTGTTTCATCAGCATCTTTGCCATTTTTATCTTTGTCAAGTTTAGTGTTTGGATGCATGGGAGTTCCCATTAGTTTGGAATTTTCTAAACCAAATTTCTTGATTAATTCTTTGGCATATTTTTCTTGGTGAATAAAGATGCCACTAGGAGTTTGTTTGATTTGAAGTTCAAGAAAGAAAGTTAATGCTCCCATCAAACTCATCTCAAACTTACTAGTCATTAGTTTTCCAAACTCTTCACACAAGGATTCATTTGCCGATCCAAACACAATATCATTCACATAAACTTGAACAAGTAAAATGTCATCATTATATTATTTTATAAATAGAGTGGTATCGGTAGTACCCCTTTGAAATTTATTTTTCGATAAGAAGGCACTAAACCTTTCATACCAAGCTCTTGGAGCTTGCCTAAGGCCATAAAGGGCCTTTGAAAGTTTAAAAACATGATTTGGAAAATCTTTGTTTTCAAAACCGGGGGGTTAGGCTACAAATAATTCTCTATCAATGAAACCATTTAAAAAGGCACATTTAACATCCATTTGGAACATTTTAAAGTCCTTATGGGCAGCATAGGCAAGAAGCAACCGAACTACTTCCATTCTTGCTACCAGGGCAAATGACTCATCAAAGTCAATGCCTTCCTCTTGATCGTAACCTTGGGCCACTAATCTAGCATTGTTACACACAACACTACCATCCTCACCCAATTTATTTTTGAAAATTCACTTAGCACCGGTTACCTTTTTACCATTAGTGTATGGTACAAGTGTCCAGACCTCATTTTTTTCAAATTGGGACAGCTCATCTTCCATGGCTTTTACCCATGAGGGGTCTTCTAGAGCTTGATTCACATTGAGAGGTCCCAATTAGGACAAGAAGGAAACGTTGCTTGCATCCTCTTGCTTCTTGCTTGAGGATTGATGAGCGGATATTTTATACGTCTTTTGGCACTATTTTCATATAATTTTTAGCATGTTTTATTTAATTTCTATTAACTTTTCATATGTTTTAGTGTAAAATTTATATTTTTGGATTTTACTTTGAGTTTGTGTATTTTTGTACAATTTCAGGTATTTTCTGGATGAAATTGAGGAGTTGGAGCAAAAGTTAGCAAAAGTCTGATTCAGAGACAGAGAAAGCACTGCAGATGCTGTCCGGATCTGACCTCCTTTCACTCGAAAGAGATTTTCTAGAGCTACAGAAGTCCAAATAGAGCATTCTTAATGGATATGAAAATATGACTTCCAGAGCTTTACAACAATGTATAATGGTACATACTTTGCTTCATATTAGAAGACCCAAAACTGGCGTCCAACGCCAGCTTCCTGCCCCCATTCCAGGCGTCCAGCGCCTAAAGAAGGAGACCAGGCGTCCAAACGCCCAAAGAGGACCCCTAGCCAGCATTAAACGCCCTAGAGGCCTCCTAGCACGTGGATCTCATCAAAACTCAGCCCAAACACTCACCAAGTGGGCCCCAGAAGTGGATTATAGCACTAAAAGACTATTTTACCCTTTCTTATGTAATCCTTAGTCATTAGTTTAGTATTTAAAGGATATTTTACATAATCATAGGAAGCTTTTATGCCATTTTTCGTTCATCATTGTATTTCCTAGCAGTATGAGTTTTTAAACCTCCTAGGTTGAGGGGAGGAACCCTGCTGAGTTCTATGAATTAATAAAAGTATTACTGTTTCTATTCAATCCGTGTTTGATTCAATTCTAATATGTATATTCGTTCTTCAACTTGATGAATGGGATGATCCATGACAATCAGCTCCGTTTTTCATACTAAGACCGTGTGTCTGACAATCACTCATGTCTTCTTGGGTTCATATGAATACGTGACTGGAAAGCATCGAACCGCCAGCTTGATTATACATCTCTCAGACGGCTAATTCACGGCTTCGTTGGGGACTTCTCGAGACACCAGTTCAGCCGAGGTATGGGGAGATTAGGGTCTCTATGGTAGAGGCTAGAATCCAAAGGCACAGCATTCTCTGATCCAGAAGATCCGACCTTGTCTATGGTGTCTTGAGTAGGATCACTAAGGAGAATGGACTGTAGGAGATTCACCCTCAATCAAACTGGATACGCACTAACCCTGGTGTTCAGATTTGGAGGAGTATTGGCGGCTGCTCAAACCAGCATCAATCACATACAGCCTGCCATTGAAGAAATCATTCACAATTGAAGAAGACAGTAATATCAGAGTTAATCCAGAAGGACAAAGCAACTCCAAGCCTTAACCACCTTCTTATCATAGTTTACACGACTTTTGAGTTCTGATTACCCTTTTTCTTTATTCCTCTTATGCTTTTCACCAAATCCAATAACAAATTCCTACTCACCTGATTAAAATTTGTAAGATAACTATAGCTTGCTTCAAACCACAATCTTCATGGGATCGATCCTGACTCGCTCAGGTATTACTTGGACGACCCAGTGCACTTGCTAGTTCAGTTGTACGAAGCATGGGGATTCACACACCAAGGATCTTGTGGTTATGCCTTGTGGATGATCACCAATGATGAATTTATGAGGGTAATCCTTCAAAAACTTCCAGTTACGTGGCTTTTGAGTAGAGGCTTTGCTTTGACAAGTTTCAGATGAGTTCACTGTTTTGGTTTTTTTGCCTTGGTAAGGAGACAAAATGGAAATGTCTCCTTCGATCTGAGGAGAAGTTTCTGGACTGACATTTTCAACAGCAGGGATAGATTTGGAGTTTGTTTGATCTTGAGGGCTTGCTTCAGATTCACTTCTTCCATCATCATCTATAATAGCACTAGGTATAGAGTTAGCATCACAAAAAGATACATGTATGGACTCTTCAATAGTTCTATGTTCTTTAAGGTAAACTCTAAATGCTTTGCTAGTGGTTGAGTACCCTACAAACATTCCTTCATATAATTTTAGATCAAATTTACCAATATTTTCTTTGTTTTTAAGTACAAAACATTTGCATCCAAAAATATGAAAGTACTTGACATTAGGGGGAGTTTCTTTCCAAAACTCATATGGGGTTTTCTTCAAGCATTTTCTAATGATAGTTCTATTTAGGATATAACAAGCTGTATTTACAGCTTCGATCCACAAAAATTTTGGAACATCATTTTCACAAAGCATAGCCCTAGTCATTTCTTGAAGGCTTCTATTCCTTCTTTCAACAACTCTATTTTGTTGAGGTGTTCTAGGGCATGAAAAATTATATGTTATTCCAAAATCATCACAAAAGCTTTCAAAATCTTGATTTTCAAATTCTTTTCCATGGTCACTTAATGTGAGCAATTTTTAAATCCTTTTCATTTTGAATCTTTTTACAAAGAGAAGAAAAGGCATAAAAAGCATTATTTTTATGAGCCAAGAAAAGAACCCAACCATATCTTGAATAGTCATCAACCACAACCAAACCATATTGTTTACCTCCCAAACTTTGAGTTCTAGTGGGACCAAAAAGATCAATATGCAACATCTCTAATGGCCTTTTAGTAGAAATTCTATCTTTGGGTTTAAAAGAAGATTTTACTTGTTTGCCTAATTGACAAATTTCACAAGTAATGTCTTTGTCAAATTTGATATTTGGAATTCCTCTAACCAAATTTTTCTTAACAAGCTTAGAAATTTGGTACATGCTAGCATGTCCTAATTTCTTATGCCAAAGCCATTTTTTAGATTCTATAGATGTAAAACATGTTACTTTTTGATCTTTTAAATCCTCTAGAGTAAGTCCATACACATTGTTGCATCTTTTTGCTTCAAACAAAACATCACCGGATTTCTCACAAACAACTAAACAATCCAATTTTCTAAATATAACCAAATATCCAAGATCACATAATTGGCTAATGCTTAGAAGATTAAGTTTCAATCCATCAATAAGTAAAACATCATTTATGAAAGAAGAAAAGTTCTTACCCACTTTACCTATGGCCACAATTTTTCCTTTTCCATTGTCACCGAAAGTAACAAATCCTCCATCATACTCATCAAACTTGATGGAGAATGTTGACTTTCCGGTCATATGCCTAGAGCATCCACTATCTATATACCACATGTTGTCTTTTCTCTTGGATGCTAGGCAAACCTACAAAAATACTCAAGTGACCTTAGGTATCTAAATCTTTTTGGATCCTTTTATGTCAAACCATCTTCTTTTCCCAAAGCCATTATAGTTACCAACAATCTTATAAATTTTATCTCCAATCATTCTTTCACTTATGAAGCATTGAATGGGAAAGTGACCACCCCGATTACATAATCTACAAAACCTTTTAGGTTGCTTTTTTCAGATTGATTGGGTTTTAAAATCTTATGTCATCCAAAGTAGAAGCCATATTAGCAACAGAAGATTTTTCTAAAACAATTTTTGATTTTTTATCAAAATCCAATCCAGCCTTTTCATAAAGAGGTTTTTGGCTAGCCAAAAGTTGATTCAAATTTTCAGAACTTTGAGCAAAGTTAGCTAGGCCCTCTTTTAGGCTTTTTACCTCTTTATGCAACTTTTCATTTTGCTCAAAACAATTTAGATATGCAATCACAGAATGTTGGTTTTCACAGCCCTTAATTTCAGCCTTTAACCGCTTGTTTTCTTCAACAAGATCAACAACAGTTTTGGCTTCTCTTAATTTATCTTTGAGAAAACCATTTTCTGCCTTTAGAATGATAACTTGAGATTTAAGTTTATAGTTTTTATTTAAGAAGCATCTGATTTTTTTATTGAGATGATCTATCATAAGATGAAGGTCTTCAGTAGTAGGTTCAATAAAACGTACCTTATCAGTTTGATTGGCCATGAGACAGGTTTGAGATTTGCTATCTGATTCTTCCTCATCTTCAGAGTCGTTCTCCAAGTCTTCCCAAGATGCCATGAGTCCCTTCTTCTTTTCCCTTTTCGGGTTATCTTCTTTTTCCAGTTTTGGATAGTCAAACTTGTAATGTCTAGCTTCTCTGCAGTTGTGGCAAATGACCTTGCTTAAATCCCTCTTAGGTTTTCTTGAACTGCCTCTTTTGTTTCGTTCCTTTTGCTTCATCATTCTCCTGAATTTCTTAGCAAACAAAACAAAATCATCGTTAGATAAATCATCGCTGGATTCTTCATCCAGAGATTCAATGACTGATTTGAGAGCAACTCTTTTCTTTTTTGTATCCTTTTTTAAATAGGTGTTTTCAAAAGCAAGTAAGTTTCCTCTCAGATCATCATAGGTCATTTCATCAATGCCACTACTCTCAGCTATTACAATAGCCTTGGTTTTCCACTCTTTAGTGAGACATCTTAATATTTTCTTCACAAGTACAGATTCTGAATGTTTGATTCCCATATCATCCAAGCCAGTGATGATAATATTGAATCTTTCAAACATTTCATCAATTGTTTCTCCTTTCTTCATTGAGAACATTTCGTATTCTCTATTTAGCATGTCTATTCTGGTTCTTTTGACTTGGGTTGTGCCTTCATGAGTAACCTGAAGCTTATCCCAGATTTTCTTTGCTGTTGTGCATCTTGATATCCATTGGTATTCCTCAAAGCTGACAGCACAGTTAAGCAGGTTGACCGCTTTGGCATTAATATCTATTTTCTTCTTGTCATCGTCATTCCAATCTGTCTCAGCCTTGGAAACAACCACACCATCATCTCTTGTTGTGGTTGGGATTTGCGGGCCTTCCAAAATTATCTTCCAAAGTCTGTAATCTACAGATTGAATAAAAATCTTCATACTTTCCTTCCAGTTATTGTAGTTCTTTCCATTGATGAATGGAGGTCTGTTGCTTGATTGACCTTCTGTCAGAGTGTAGGCCACCATATTAGTACCACTGTTGTTCTCCATCAAGATCTTTTCTCCAAGCTGCAAAGCTTGATCTCTTTGAGACCAAGCTCTGATACCAATTGATGGTAATCAGTGGCTAAAAGAAGGGGTTGAATCTTAGCTTCCTTTTTCACAGAGTATTACTTTTACTTTTTCAACAAACTTTAGGAGATATTTTCACTTTTGTCTCGTAATAAGTTGAGAGACATTTTTAGTTTTGTCTCGTTATAAGTTGAGAGACATTCTTCATTTTGTCTCCTAAGAACTAGAAACAGAAAAGAAGCAGAGAAGAAGAATTGACACCAGATATATCCTGGTTCAGCTACTAGGTGTAATGTAGCCTACATCCAGTCTCCATCACAACAATGATGAAATTTCACTATCTTTCTCAAGATTACAAACACTAATTCTTCCCTAGGATCTACCCAATCCTATCTCGGACAAATCCAGATTCTAACCTCAATCTGAATTTGACTTGGACTCAAACCAAGCTTTCAATAGCAAAGTACTAACCCAACTTGTAAGGGAATCCCTACAGGATCATGACACTGACGAGATGGACTTCCTGCCAGTAAAGAATTTTATAAAAATAATCACGTTGTAGGTATAGTTTCTAAACCAACAAAAAATCCTCTCGTACAAAAATTTTGGTTGTCACAAGTAACAAAACCCAATAAAATTTATAACCGAAGTATTTAAACCTCGGGTCATCTCTCAAGGAATTGCAGGGAGGTGTGTTTATTATTGGTTATGGAAAAGGTGTATTTTTGGGTTTTTGAAATAGGGAACAAGTAATTTAAATGGCAAGAAAAATAAATTAATAATTATAAAAACTCTTGGCAAGGTATGAGAACTAGAAATCCCATCCTAGTTATCCTTACCATGTATGATAAGAATTGTTTAGTGCTCCCACTTAGTTAACCCTTACTAAATAAAGGAAAGTCAAGTGGACCAATCAACTTAATTCCTCAAGTCCTAGTCAACTCTTGTGGAAAGACTAGCTTTAGAGGGATCCAAATCAATTAACAATCTCCAACTCTCAATCAACCGTTGAGTTTGACAACTCAAGTGTCACCAATTACTTAACTAAAGCCAAAAGGAGAAAATCTAAATTAAATTGGAAGCATCAATAACATGAATTTGAAGAAAGCAATCTTAAATCTGAAATACCTCAAATTATATTTAAATAAAAATATCAATTCTAACATAGAAAAGTTCGTAAGCCAATTTGGCAACATAAGTAATTAGCAAGTAAAATAGAGCAACTAAAGTAATAGAGAAAATAAAAGTAGAAGAGAAACATAAATTAAAGGAACATTGAACCTGGAATGAAGAGATAACCATAAAATAAGAGAAATCCTAATCCTAAAATCTAAGAGAGAGGAGAGAGCCTCTCTCTCTAGAGAACTACAACTAAAACCTAAAATTGTGAATAATGAATGTTGTATCAATTGTGTCTATTGATTCCCTCATTCTTCAGCTTCTATTCTGTGTTTCTGGACTTGGATTTGGGCCGAAAAAGGGTCTAGAAATCGCTGGGGGCAACTTCTGCAATTTTCTGCACGTGGCATCCGTCATGCGTGTGCGTGGGTCACGTGTGCGCATCATTTGGAGATTTTTCTTGTCATGCGTACGCGTCAGTCACGCGTACGCGTCGCTGCCATTTTCTCCAAAACTCCATTTTGTGCGTTCCTTCCATTTTAGCGTGTTTCCTTTCTATCCTCTAAGCCATTCCTGCCCTATGAAGCCTGAAATTACTTAACACACAGATCACGGCATCGAATGGTAATAAATGATAATTAAAATAAATATTTTTAAGGCATAGGAAACATATTTTCACATATATCATAGAATAAGGAAGAAATTGTAAAACCATGCAATTTATATGAATAAGTGGATGAAAAATTGATAAAAACACTCAATTGAGCGCAAGATAAATCATAAAATAGTGGCTTATCAACCTCCCCACACTTAAACAATAGCATGTCCTCATGCTTAATTCAAGAGAAACAGAAAAAGAGTGTAGGTAGAATGGTGGAATCTTATGCAATGCAATCTATTCTAAATGCAAGCTATCTAAATGAATCATGCAATTCTAATTACTATCCACTTATATATATAAAGCTTACATGTGGTTAAATTGAGTCAATTTCTTCAAGGAAATATATATGCACAACCAAGGCTAAATCATGTTAGAACATATTCACAATTGAGTTGAGTTAAAAAATTTCACAAACTTGCAAGACAATCAATAATTAAACATGGATATATGGAAATGAGCTATTGAACCCTCACTGGATTTGTGTTTACTCTCTAATCACTCAGCGTTTGGGGTTAATCACTCTATCCTTCTCTAGTCATGCTTTTTAAAACTTTGTTTTTCATCTAACCAATCAACAAATATTTAATGTATACATGCAAATATCATAAGGTCTTTTTCAAGGTTGTAATGGGGCTAAGGTAAAGGTGAGAGTATATATAAAAGGCTAAGTGAGCTATAAATTAAATCCTTGATTAGTCTAAGATCTCACCTAACATATACATACTCTATACAATTTTGAAATTATGCCTAGCTTCCCAATTTTTCCACTTTTGTATCACATACTCATGTACCAATTTTATTTTTAATTTTTATCCTATGTGCATTGATTTCTTTATTAAACTCATTATCGGGGTAATTTTGTCCCCTTATTTATTTACTTATTAATTTTTTTTTTTAAATTTGAACACAATATCAATTCACATGGTATTTTAATTATTTTGGTTTCACATGAGCATGCTCCCAAATTTCAAATGATTTATAGAGTTAATACCTTCCTATCAACCCAAGTTCCCACAGTTTCTCCACACTTAGTTGATACATAATCTCTATCTTAAGCTAACCAAAGATTCAATTTGGGATTTTTAATTTGTTTTTCTGCTTAAGGCTAGTGATGTGGTTATAGAACAGAAGGGGATTAAAAAGGCTCAAGGGGACTAACAAGGGTGACATAAAATGGTAGGTTTATTTGGGATAAGTGAGCAAATACAAGTAATAGCCTTAATCATATGCAAGTATGTAAATACATTCTATATTGGACATATAGACTGAAACAAAGTAAAGATTGCAAGCATGGAAAAGAAGGGCGAAACACACAGGAATGAAAACTATGGTTAAATGTAACCATACAATTAAGCTCAAAGCCTCACAGGTGTGTGTTCTTTGGCTCAAAAATCATATATCAGTTATGTATATCATGCAAGTAGAAATCAAGAGTTTCCATCCAACTCAATGTGAATCTTCGAAAGGCTCTTATAAAAATAAGTATTTTCCTTGAAAAATGTTGTCAATTAATCAACATTTATTGCTATATATATATGGTGGGTGGATTGTTGTGATTCTGAAAAATTAAAATTTCTAGTTTACTCTTTTTATTTTCAATTAAACCAAATTATCATATGCTAAAAGGGTAAACTAAGCTAAATAATCCATATTTTCTATATCACAACTAATAAGCTAAAAGTGCAAATTAAGCTAAATATCTAAGATATATATACAACCAAAGTGCAAAATATAATAAAGTAAACAACAATACAATAAAAGAGAATGTGCAAGTACTGAAAGACAAATAAGATAAAATAAAATAAAAATACAGAAAATAAACAAAATAGGATAAAAAGAGTCTGAAAGTAGTTCACCAAAATAAGATTCGCCAAAGATGGCGACCTCCCCACACTGAAATAATAGCATCGTCCTCGATGCTCAATCAAGCTGGTTGTGAAGAAGCGTCATCTTCGGAAGGGTGTGCTGCAGGTGTCACTGTGGTGGCCTGAGGGTCTGCCTGCTGAAGCGGAGGCTCTGTCTGTAGAGGGACATGTGGATCAGCTAGCTATATCTGCTGGGGCTCCTCGTGATGTGGCGCAGCCTGCTCGGATCCTGTCTGCTTAGCCCCGGCTCATGCCTGCTCCTCCTGGTCATCCGCCTCCTCCTCAGATGGCTCTGATGGTGTGTCAGACTTGGAGGGAATGTCATGGTGGCCTGATTGGATCATCAACTTTAAATGCTCATATCGTCGCTTGCTGCGATGCTTAGACCTCTCATATCGCCGCTGGTTATGGCGCTCCATCTGATCCAGCCGGTCAAACAGGTAGTGCACGAGGTGGTAGATGGGCTCTGAAGCAGGTGGAGGTGCTGTGGTGGTGGTTGGTGCAATAGGTGCTGAAGGGGCAGCAGAGGATGTGGCTGCCTCAGTGGAGGCAATAAGAAAGGGTGGTCGATAGCCCAAAGCCTGGAACTTCCTGCTGTGTGGGATAATCTTCTTGCAGTCGGCGGCGGGTGGCTTCTCATCCGCAAGCTCCCAGGGCACCTCAGCTCGACGGCCCATCTAAGTAATCAAATATGGAAGGGGCAGAGTGCCTCAAACATGGACCCTCGACATATAGTACCGGATAAATCTGGGAAGGTACAGGTCCTTGCCCTCCATCGTACACCAGATAAGAGTGATCATGGCAGCTGGCACCTCAGTCTCGTGAGTGCTCGGCATCACGTAGTTACTCAGAATTTGATGCCATAGCCGAGCTTCATCATTCAGATAGATAATCTTTATTCCCTTTGGGGCCACTGTGGACTTACCCATGACCCATGGGACAGTAGGATCAAGAGCTATGGTCCACTCCACTGCGTCCCAATCAAACCTCATAAATCGCATATCTTCCTCAGCCTGCTGATAACCATCTGGCTGATCTGATTTAGGCTGGAGGTTGAGGATATCTTCAATTGCTTCCTCAGTAACTAGAATCTGCTTTCCTTTGAGCTGCACTGCATCCAGGGTCATTTTGAAGTAGTTGCAGTAGAATTTCCTGACCCAAGATGCATTGACCTCAGTCAAGTTCCTCTCCAGGAAGAACTAGCCTCTCTGTTTTATCTATTCTGTAGTGTATTGTTGTAGTTCAGCTGGAATTTTGAGGGTCTTTTCCAGGTATAGGTTCCTTGAAGTTGCGAAGACTGGATACTTGAGTTCACAATATCGGTTGGCAAACTTGACTGGGTCTGTGGCAGGCACTAGCTGATCAGCTTTTTCCTGTGGGGTAAAATTCTTCTCCCGCCAGGAATCATCATGGAGGATATCCAAAATAGTGGTAGAGGATTCTCCTCTCTTTCTTTTGCCTGTGCCTGTTTTGGTTTTTCCTTTCCCTTTAGGGTCTGACATCCTGAAAAGCAGAGGTTCCAGGATATAGTTTATTAAACAAAAGTAGAAAAATAGGTAAGCAAATAGTATTTGAGCAATATAAGCATAGAGGGACAAAAGAGTAATAAAATAGCAATAGAAGCATGAAGTGAGTTAGATAGATGTAGAATTTTGGACTGTATGCAAGGTAAAAGTCAGAGAATAAAAATCACAATCCAAGATCTATGATATGCGGAATTCTTGTTTATCAGGAAAATCAATAATCATGCCTTGAAATGGGTTGAAAATAGTTAGTGGAAAACTAATAGAGAAGTTAGAAGTTAATGCAGTTAAGAGTTAAAAAGTGAAGTTAAAGTAAGTGGCATGGTATGGTGGTTCCTAATTAACAAAAATTGCACAAACTTGAAGAACAAGTAACTCACATTCAAGCAGAGATTGCAGTTTATTGATGATAAATCATATGAATAAAAGAATTGTAAAATGAAATTGAAATCATCAATAATGCGATTTAACTAATAAGGGAACCAGAAAGAATAAGAATGCTAGCCCATTCATCCATGAAATGGCTTGGTTGAAACTAATTAGTGCGGAATTTAAAAGTACCAAAACCAATTCATGAAAGGGAGTTGAGTGAAATAATTTGCGGGAAAAATCAGGTAGCATTTTGGCTATAAATTGGACGTTTTCGGGTAATAAAAAGCAACAGAAATCAGTTCATATGACATTAAAGTGGTGCAGAAAAGAGTAAAAAATAGAAAGTCACATGAATTTAGAAAAGAAACAAATGCAATCTGCAGCAAGAATTGCAATTTAAATCAAAACAACATTAAACATGAATGAACAACACAGCAATTTCAAAATTGCGAAACAGATAAAACAAGCAGTAAAAACGGCGCAATTATCAGACCTAAATCCACTAACCACATCCTAGCTACCTAACCACCTAAAATCCACTACGATCATGCATCTCTAACTATCCTAATTTGAACAAAATTTGAAAAAAATGCAACTAACTAACTAACTTGGAAAGGAATCGGTGTGCGGCGGAACCTGGTGGGCGCAGTAACAGAAATTGGACGCAGAGAGATGGTGGTGGTGTGGTGGGCGGCACGGCGGCGCTGGGAGTCCCGCGGTGGTGGCAGGGTGGCACGACGACGATCCTTGGTGGAGTCAGGGGTGACAGAGGGAGAGGAAGAGAAGGGAGGGGGCGGTCTGGGTGGCGGCGTTGGGTGGGGGCGGTGGGCGGCGGTGATGGGTGGGGGCGGCGCGGCTGGTTTGGCTCGGTGGTGGTAGGGGAGGGAGGAGGGGGGAAGGAGAAGAAGAAGGGGAGAAGAAGAGAGGGGAGGGGGCGAGGGTGGTTCAGCGACTGTGAGGGTGCGGTGGGGCTGGTTCGGTGGTGGCATTGGGGGGTGGTGGCGGCGGCTGGTTCGGCTCGGTAGTGGCTGGGGGTGGAGGATGGTTGAATGGGAAGAAGAGGAAGAGGGGGGAAAAAGGGGTGAGGGCGAGGGGTGGTGAGGGCGGGATGGCGGGGGTGCGGCGCGACGGTGGTAGTTGCAGAGGGGAAGAGAGAGTGGAGATGGAAGGCTGTGAGGGAGGGAGGGGAAAAGGGTGACGCGAAGGGGGCTAGGGTTCCGCATCGGGGGGGGGGGGTAATTGGATTCAAATCCACGCGGACGCGTGGGTCATGCGAACGCGTGGTTGAGACGAAGACGCAATGACGCGGACGCGTCATTGACGCGAACGCGTGAGTGAGGAATAATGAAAGTGACCCGTACGCATGAAGTACGCATACGCGTCGCCCAGAATTGTGCTAAACGCACAATTCTAGCGTCGTTTTGGCGCAACTCTCTGTTTCAATTAAGGGGGCTAAAATTTCCACGCGACGCGTATGTGTCGCCCACGCTTACGCGTGGTGTCTGTGAAGTGAAAGTGATGCGTGCGCGTCGTTGTGCCTAACGCATTCCAGCCGCACGATTCCAGCCCAACTTTCTGGGCGTTGGATTGTGACGTCGATTTGGAGTCGACGCCCACGCTTGGTCCATGCGCATGCGTGGGGTGTGTTTTTTTTATGCAGTATGCAAGATGCAGATGTTATGAATGATCCTAGGGAAAAAAATAAAATAAAATAAAATAAAACTAAAAACAAACAAAACGAAATAAAATTAAAGTTGAAAAAGGAACGATCATACCGTGGTGGGTTGTCTCCCAGCTAGCACTTTTAGTTAAAGTCCTTAAGTTGGATATTAGACGAGCTCCTTGTCATGGCAGCTTATGCTTGAACTCATCCAAAAATCTCCACCAATGCTTGCAACTCCAATAGACTCTGGGGTCCCAAACTAGGCATATAAAGTCCTTGAGCAGGTCAAAGCAGGTTTTCAGGCTCCAGGAGTATTGATTATCAGAATGGATCCCAGGATCCCAAACCTTGCTTTTGTACCCGTCTTTGTATTGATCTTCATATTTTTAGCCGGGTGGTACGCAACCTGAATTTCCACTGAGATACCCAAACATCTTCCGAAACCTATTAAATTGAGCTCTATACCAATCCTTGCACTTCCAATTGGAGCGTGGAACCGTATTGAACCTCGGATACCAACTTCTATTACTAACCATCTCCCTCTTACTCTTAAAGCCGCAAAGAGCGCTAAGCTGGCCATCTGTTTCAAGCAGGCCATATTCAAGTGGAAAAGTAAAGATGAAGGCTAAAGATTTTACCCACTTGAAGTTTGTATTAGGTGGTAATGGCCGTGGGAGAGGTATTTCCAATGGTTCTTCAAGCTCCACTTCCTTGTACTCCTCTGTGAATTCTTCCAATTCCTAACAAACCTCTTCAATTGCAACCACGTCTTGATCAAAGTCTTCGATTTCTTCCTCATCACTCAAGTAATAAGTTGGAGGCTGAGAAAAGTCTACTTCCACATCATCTTCATATTCGCTCGGGGAAGAATCTTCTAGCCCAAAGAGTTCAATTGTGACTGCTAGGTCAGTATTAGGAGAGCTTGGTTCATGATCATCACTACTAAGAAAATTTGTTTCTTGATCTGTTCCGTCCAGTTCTTCATAAGGTACATGCCTTGGGGGTTGTGCACTATCCTCCTTAGCATCGGTTGCAAATTTCTTGACGGGATTCTCTACAATTCTTGGTTCCCATGGAGGTTCAGCGTCTCCTAAGTCTTCAACCAATTCTTCTTCTTTGATAATTGCAACTTCCTCTACTTGTTCCAGTACAAAGTCAAGCTTCTTACTGTCCACCGGAGCTTCTAGTGTCTCCTTCGTACTGGGGGCTAATCGATTTATCGCTTGCTCCAATTGATGAAGGGTTGCATGAAATTGGTTCACTGTGTCCTTGAGACAGTCCTGTGCTTCTTGGTTTGATGGACATGGATATGGTGCATATGGAAGTGGTGGTTCTTGGGAGTAATTGGATTGGAATTTGGGTGGATAAAGGTTAGGGGCATATGGAGGTGAATGGTTGTGGTTGGCTTGTAAGTATGGTAGTTTGAAGCTATGTTGAGGAGGTGGTTTATAGGCGTATGATGGGGCTTGTTGGTAACTACAAGGGGGTCCACCATATCTATCATCTTGGCATATACCTCGGAATGGCTCTTAACCATAGTAAACTAGTGGAGCTTGGTTGTCACGAGAAGGTCCACCATAACTATTGTCTTGGCATGCATTATAGAATGGTCGTTGTCCATGGTATCTTGGAAGGTGTTGTTGCCGAAAGGATTGATCAGATCCTCGTGGCTCCTTCCATCTTTGATTGGTTTGACCGTGATGCATGTTCCTGTTATAGCTTCCATTCCTTACAGCAACATTGGAACCAAACTTAAAGCCAGAGGGGTGAGAACTCATAGTAGCTAATAAAAATTAAAAACAAAAATAAAAACAATTAAACAAGCAAAATGAAATATTTACAATAACCAATTATAAGGCACACAATTGCAAATCCCGGCAACGGTGCCACTTTTTGACGAGATGGACTTCCTGCCAGTAAAGAATTTTATAAAAATAATCACGTTGTAGGTATAGTTTCTAAACCAACAGAAAATCCTCTCGTACAAAAACTTTGGTTGTCACAAGTAACAAAACCCAATAAAATTTATAACCGAAATATTTAAATCTCGGGTCGTCTCTCAAGGAATTGCAGCGAGGTGTGTTTTTTATTGGTTATGGAAAAAGGTGTATTTTTGGGTTTTTGAAATAGGAAACAAGTAATTTAAATGGCAAGGAAAATAAATTAATAATTATAAAAACTCTTCGCAAGGTATGAGAACTGGAAATCCCATCCTAGTTATCCTTATCAGGTGTGATGAGAATTGTTTAGTGCTTGACGAATGGTTTTCTGCTAGTAAAGAAATTTTTATAAAATTAATCGCGTTGTAAGTATAGTTCTAAACCAACAGAGAATCCTTTCGTACAAAAATTTGGTTTTCACAAGTAACAAAACCCAATAAAATAATAAACCGAAGTATTTAAACCTCGGGTCGTCTCTCAAGGAATTGCAGGGAAGTATGATTTATTATTGGTTATGGAAAAAGTATATTTTGTTTTGGGTTTTTAAAATAAAGAACAAGTAATTTAAATGACAAGAAAAATAAATTAATAATTAGAAAATCTCTTGGCAAGGTATGAGAACTGGAAATCCTATCCTAGTTATCCTTATCAGGTGTGATGAGAATTGGATTTTGCTCCCATTTAGTTAACCCTTACTAAATAAAGGAAAGTCAAGTGGACCAATCAATTTGATCCTCAAGTCCTAGTCAACTCCTATGGAAAGACTAACTTTAGAGCGATCCAAATCAATCAGCAATTCCCAATTTTCAATCAACAGCTGAGTTTGACAACTCAAGTGTCACCAATTACTCAACCAAAGCCAAAATGGAGAAAAATCTAAATTATTTATATCATAAATAAAAGAAAGCAATCTTAAATCTGAAATACCTCAATGTGCATTAAATAGAATATTCAAATCTAACATGAAAAGATTCATAAGCCAATTTGGCAACATAAGTCAAATACAAGTAAAAGCATTAGAATAAATAAAAGTAGAAGAGAAACATAAATTAAAGGAACATTGAACCTGTGATTGAAGAGAAGTAGCCTAATCATAATAGAAATCCTAAATCCTAATCCTAATCCTAAATCCTAAGAGAGATGAGAGAGCCTCTCTCTCTAAAAGTTACATCTAAAACCTAAAATTATGAATTATGAATGTTGTTTTCTTCTCTTTCCTTTGATTCCCCCATTCTCTGGCTTACATTCTGTGTTTCTGGCTTGAATTTGGGCCGAAAAAGGGTCCAGAAATTGCTGGGGATGACTTTTGCAATTTTCTGCACGTGGCGTCCGTCACACGTGCGCGTGGGTCACGCGTTCGCGTGGTTTGGAGTTTTCTTTGTCATGCGTACGTGTCAGTCACGCGTACGCTTCATTTGCGTTCTGCTCAAGGCACGCGTCCGCGTCGTCCACGCGTGCGCGTCACTGCCATTTTGCGCTAGGCACGCGTCCGCATCGTCCACGCGTGCGCGTCGCTGCCTTTTCTTCAAAACTCCATTTTTGTGCTTTCCTTCCATTTTTGCATGTTTCCTTTCTGTCATTTAAGCCATTCTTGCCCTATGAAGCTTGAAAATACTTAACACACAAATCACGGCATCAAATGGTAATAAAGGATAATTAAATTTAATATTTTTAAAGCATAGGAAACATGTTTTCACATATATCATAAAATAAGAAAGGAATAGTAAAACCATGCAATTTACATGAATAAGTGGGTGAAGAATTGATAAAAACACTTAATTGAGCACAAGATGAATCATAAAATATGGGTTTATCAGTGCTTCCACTTAGTTAACCCTTACTAAATAAAGGAAAGTCAAGTGGACTAATCAACTTGATTCCTCAAGTCCTAGTCAACTCCTGTGGAAAGACTAGCTTTAGAGGGATCCAAATCAATCAGCAATCTCCAACTCTCAATCAACCGCTGAGTTTGACAACTCAAGTGTCACCAATTACTTAACCAAAGCCAAAAGGGGAAAAATCTAAATTAAATTGGAAGCATCAATAACATGAGTTTGAAGAAAGCAATCTTAAATCTGAAATACCTCAAATTATATTTAAATAAAGATATCAATTCTAACATAGGAAAGTTTGTAAGCCAATTTGGCAACATAAGTAATTAACAAGTAAAATAGAGCAAATAAAGTAATAGAATAAATAAAAGTAGAAGAGAAACATAAATTAAAGGAACATTGAACCTGGAATGAAGAGATAACCATAAAATAAGAGAAATCCTAATCCTAAAATCTAAGAGAGAGGAGAGAGCCTCTCTCTCTAGAGAACTACATCTAAAACCTAAAATTGTGAATAATGAATGTTGTATCAATTGTGTCTATTGATTCCCCCATTCTCCAGCTTCTATTCTGTGTTTCTGGGCTTGGATTTGGGCCGAAAAAGGGTCTAGAAATCGCTGGGGGCGACTTCTGCAATTTTCTGCACGTGGCGTCCGTCACGCGTACGCGTGAGTCACGTGTGCGCATCATTTGGAGATTTTCCTTGTCATGCATACGCGTTAGTCACGCGTACGCGTCGCTGCCATTTTCTCCAAAACTCCATTTTGTGCGTTCCTTCCATTTTTGCGTGTTTCCTTTCTATCCTCTAAGCCATTCCTGCCCTATGAAGCCTGAAATTACTTAACACACAGATCACGGCATCAAATGGTAATAAAGGATAATTAAAATAAATATTTTTAAGGCATAGGAAACATATTTTCACATATATCATAGAATAAGGAAGAAATTGTAAAACCATGCAATTTATATGAATAAGTGGGTGAAAAATTGATAAAAACACTCAATTGAGCGCAAGATAAATCATAAAATAGTGGTTTATTAGACATACAACAGAAATATATACAAAGAAACTCTGAGACGTCTATGGCTTCTTTTCTAATTTTGCTCACTGCCTTTTTCCTCTCACTGTCTTTTTCTTACAAACTTCACTATGTTTGCCCTTTTCACCATGAGATTCAGACAAATAAAACTAAGAAAAAGGAAACAAAATGAACACCATTGAAGAAGAAGAACTCAAGTAGCTTTTGGGTAGCTATGAGAACTCTGTGTTTTTTCACTTACTCTCCTTACCTCAACCATTGGCCGTTCACCCTTAATATAGAATGATGAAGCTTCCAAGGTTGAGACTCATACAACCCTAGCACTGTCTTTCTTCTCCAACATCAGAGTAGCGGCGGCTTAAATAGAGGAGAGAGAGAGAAAGAGGATCGAATCTGTTGCATGCAAGCTTGCCTCATCTTCCTCATCCTTTTTCTTCAAGCTTCTTTAATCTTGGCCATTGATCTTGACTTTAGCTCCAAGTCTTGATTCTGACCGTTGATGAGGTTCTGACCCAAGATGGCTTTTCCATTTTTGCTTTGATATTCCGAGGCTTCCTCTTTTTTGTAGCACAAAAGAGGAAATAATTTTTTTGTTGTGTCCTCAAGATAGATTTGCTTCATGATCGAAGCTTTCCTTTTCCTTTCTTGGAAACAAATCTTTAAGCCTTTCTTCACAGACTTTTCTTCTGTGGCAAAAATCTTTCTTAACTTTTCTTCATAGGCTTTTCTTCTGTGGCTTCTATTTTTCTTCTTTCTTCTTCTTTGAATGAAAGATGTGACCGAAGCAAGAGAGAGGAGAGAGAAGAGAGAAACTTTCAGTGAAAGCTTTCAATGCAAATTCACATGTAATTATTTTCATGTCAAGCTGCTAGTTGAGAATTGTTAGATAATGTAACATATTTGACTAAATAATTATCTAACGGCTCTCAACTATCAGTTTTACATAAAGATAACTGTAATACCCTGATGAGCGAATAATTTATACGCTTTTTGGCATTGTTTTTAGTATGTTTTTAGTAGGATCTAGTTACTTTTAGGGATGTTTTCATTAGTTTTTATGTTAAATTCACATTTCTGGACTTTACTATGAGTTTGTGTGTTTTTCTGTGATTTCAGGTATTTTCTGGCTGAAATTGAGGGACTTGAGCAGAAATCAGATTCAGAGGTTGAAAAAGGACTGCTGATGCTGTTGGATTCTGACCTCCCTGCACTCAAAGTGGATTTTCTGGAGCTACAGAACTCGAACTGGCGCGCTTCCAATTGCGTTGGAAAGTAGACATCCAGGGCTTTCCAGCAATATATAATAGTTCATACTTTGGCCAATAATTGACGACGTAAACTGGCGTTCAACGCCAGCCTTCTGCCCAAATCTGGCGTCCAGCGCCAGAAAAGGATCCAAAACCAGAGTTGAACGCCCAAACTGGCACAGAAACTGGCGTTCAACTCCACAAATGGCCTCTGCACGTGCTACACTTAAGCTCAGCCCAAACACACACCAAGTGGGCCCAGGAAGTGGATTTATGCATCAATTACTCACTCATGTAAACCCTAGTGACTAGTTTATTATAAATAGGACCTCTTACTATTGTATTAGGCGTCTTTTGACCATCTTTGGTCTCAGTTTTAATCCATTATTCATCTTAGGAGACTATTGATCACGTTTTAGGGGGCTGGCCATCTCGGCCATGCCTGGACCTTCACTTATGTATTTTCAACGGTAGAGTTTCTACACTCCATAGATTAAGGTGTGGAGCTCTGCTGTTCCTCAAAGATTAATGCAAAGTACTACTGTTTTCTATTCAGTTCTTCTTATTTTGCTTCTAAGATATCCATTCGCACCCAAGAACGTGATGAAGGTGATGATTATGTGTGACGCTCATCACCATTCTCCCCTATGAACGCGTGCCTGACAAACACTTCTGTTCTACATGAATTAAGCTAGAATGAGTATCTCTTAGATCTCCTAATCGGAATCTTCGTGGCGTAAGCTAGAATGATGGCGGCATTCAAGAGAATCCGGAAGGTCTAAACCTTGTCTGTGGTATTCTGAGTAGGATTCAATGATTGAATGACTGTGACGAGCTTCAAACTCGCGAGTGCTGGGCGTTAGTGGCAGACACAAAAGGAGGGTGAATCCTATTCCAGCATGATCGAGAACCGACAGATGAATAGCCGTGCCGTGACAGGGTGCGTGAGCATATTATTCACTGAGAGGAGGGGATGTAGCCACTGACAACGGTGATGCCCTTGCATAAAGCCAGCCATGGAAAGGAGTAAGACTGATTGGATGAAGATAGCAGGAAAGCAGAGGTTCAGAGGAACGAAAAGCATCTCCATTCGCTTATCTGAAATTCCTACCAATGATTTACATAAGTATCTCTATCCCTATTTTATTATATAATATTCGAAAACACCATTATCACTTTATATCTGCCTGACTGAGATTTACAAGGTGACCATAGCTTGCTTCATACCAACAATCTCTGTGGGATTCGACCCTTACTCACGTAAGGTATTACTTGGACGACCCAGTGCACTTGCTGGTTAGTTGTATCGAAGTTGTGACCATTATGAATTAAGATCAAAGCACCAAGCTTTGGAGCCATTACCAGGGATTGTTCGAGCCTGGACATCACAATTTCATGCACCAAGTTTTTGGCGCCGTTGCCAGGGATTGTTTGAGTTTGGACAACTGACGGTTCATCTTGTGCTCAGATTAGGTAATTTTCTTTTTTCTTTTCTTTTCTTTTTCAAAAATAATTTCAAAAATCTCTCATCTGTTTTCGAAAAATTTAAAAATGTTTTCAAAAAAAAAAAAATTTTATTCAAAATTTTTAAGAATGAATTCTAGTGTTTCATGAAGCATGTTGAAGCCTGGCTGGCTGTAAAGCCATGTCTAAATTCATTTGGACTGAGGCTTGCAATTTGTTATCAAGAGCAATTTAGTTGTTGCTCATCCACCTGCTGCTGATCTATGATCACCTGCTGAAGCTTAGCTGGCCATTGGCCATGTCTAGTGTTTTGGACTGGAGCTTTCTTTGAAAGCTTGGCTGGCTAGTGAGCCATGTCTAATTCCTGGACTGAAGCTTTAGACTAAGAATGCAAGATTCCTGGAATTCATATTAAAAATTTTGGAATCCTTATTTTTTTTCCTTTTCACAATAATTTTCGAAAAAAATAAATAAATAAATAAATAAAAATACAAAAAAAATTAGAAAATCATAAAAATCAAAAATATTTTTTGTTTGAGTCTTGAGTCACATTATAAGTTTGGTGTCACTTGCATATGCATCTTGCATTTTTTCAAAAATATCATGCATTCATAGTGTTCTTCATGATCTTCAAGTTGTTCTTGGTAAGTCTTCTTGTTTGATCTTGATGATTTTCTGTTTTGTGTCTTTTCATGTTTATCATATGCATTCTTGAATTCTTAGTGCCTAAGCATTAAAGAATTCTAAGTTTGGTGTCTTGCATGTTTTCTTTGCATTAAAAATTTTTCAAAAATATGTTCTTGATGTTTATCATGACATTCAAAATGTTCTTGGTGTTCATCTTGACATTCATAGCATTCTTGCATGCATTCATTGTTTTGATCTAAAAATTTCATGCATTGCATCATTTTTCTTGTTTTTCTCTTGCATCATAAAAATTCAAAAATAAAAAAAAATATCTTTCCCTTTTTTCTCTCATCAAATTCGAAAATTGAGTTGACTTTTTCAAAAAAATTTTAAAAATCAAAGTTGTTTCTTATGAGTCAAATCAAATTTTCAATTTGAAAATCTTATCTTTTTCAAAAATCAAATCTTTTTCAAATTTCTTAGTTATTTTCAAAAATTTCAAAAATATTTTTCAAAAATCTTTTTCTTATTTTTAATCAAATTTTCGAAAATAACATAAACAATTAATGTTTTGATTCAAAAATTTGAAGTTTGTTACTTGCTTGTTAAGAAAGATTCAAACTTTAAGTTCTAGAATCATATCTTGTGATTTCTTGTGAATCAAGTCATTAATTGTGATTTTAAAAATCAAATCTTTTTCAAAACTAATTTCAATCATATCTTTTCAAAAATATCTTCTTATCTTATCTTTTTCAAAAATTTGATTTCAAAATATCTTCTCTAACTTCCTAACTTCTTATCTTCTTAAAAATTTGTTTCAACTAACTAACTAACTTTTTGTTTGTTTCTTAACTTTTTCAAAACTACCTAACTAACTCTCTCTCTCTAATTTTCGAAAATATCTTCCCTCTTTTTCAAAATTTCTTTTTAATTAACTAATTATTTTATTTTTTATTTTTGATTTCAAAAATTTTCGAAAATTACTAACATTTTTCAAAAACCATTTTCGAAAATCACTAACTCTTTTTCAAAATAATTTTCGAAAATTATCCCTCCCCCATCTCATTCTATTTATTCATTCATATCCTAACATCTCATCTCACCTCTCTTCCATCCTCATAGTTGTGTTTCTTCCATTATATTACATTCTTTGTCTCCCCCTCTTCTTCCACTCACACAGAAATCCCTATACTGTGGTATAAAGGATCTCCATTATTATTATTATTTTTCTGTGCCTTCTTCTTTGTCATATGAGCAGGAGCAAGGATAAGAACATTCTCGTGGAAGCAGATCCAGAACCTGAAAGGACTCTGAAGAGAAAATTAAGAGAAGCTAAAATACAACAATCCAGAGATAACCTTTCAGAAATTTTCGAACAGGAAAAGGAGATGGCAGCCGAAAATAATAATAATGTAAGGAAGATGCTTGGTGACTTTACTGCACCTAATTCCAATTTACATGGAAGAAGCATCTCCATTCCTGCCATTGGAGCAAACAACTTTGAGCTGAAACCTCAATTAGTTTCTCTGATGCAGCAGAACTGCAAGTTTCATGGACTTCCATCTGAAGATCCTTTTCAGTTCTTAACTGAATTCTTGCAGATATGTGATACTGTTAAGACTAATGGAGTAGATCCTGAAGTCTACAGGCTCATGCTTTTCCCTTTTGCTGTAAGAGACAGAGCTAGATTATGGTTGGACTCTCAACCAAAAGACAGCCTGAACTCTTGGGATAAGCTGGTCACGGCTTTCTTAGCCAAGTACTTTCCTCCTCAAAAGCTGAGCAAGCTTAGAGCTGATGTTCAAACCTTCAGACAGAAAGAAGGTGAATCCCTCTATGAAGCTTAGGAAAGATACAAACAGTTGACCAAAAAGTGTCCTTCTGACATGCTTTCAGAATGGACCATCCTAGATATATTCTATGATGGTTTATCTGAGCTATCAAAGATGTCACTGGACACTTCTGCAGGTGGATCCATTCACCTAAAGAAAACGCCTGCAGAAGCTCAAGAACTCATTGACATGGTTGCTAATAACCAGTTCATGTACACTTCTGAAAGGAATCCTGTGAGTAATGGGACGCCTATGAAGAAGGGAGTTCTTGAAGTTGATACTCTGAATGCCATATTGGCTCAGAATAAAATATTGACTCAGCAAGTCAATATGATTTCTCAGAGTCTGCATGGAATGCAAGCTGCATCCAACAGTACTCAAGAGGCTTCTTCTGAAGAAGAAGCTTATGATCCTGAGAACCCTGCAATAGCAGAGGTAAATTACTTAGGTGAACCTTATGGAAACACCTATAACTCAACATGGAGAAATCATCCAAATTTCTCATGGAAGGATCAAAAGCCCCAACAAGGCTTTAATAATGGTGGAAGAAATAGGTTTAACAATAATAAACCTTTTCCATCATCAACTCAGCAACAGACAGAGAACTCTGAACAAAATGCTTCTAATTTAGCAAATCTAGTCTCTGATCTATCTAAAGCCACTGTAAGTTTCATGAATGAAACAAGGTCTTCCATTAGAAATCTGGAAGCACAAGTGGGCCAGCTGAGTAAAAGGATCACTGAAATCCCTCCTAGTACTCTCCCAAGCAATACAGAAGAGAACCCAAAAGGAGAGTGCAAGGCCATTGACATAAGTGCCATGGCCGAACCTGTGAGGAGAGGAGAGGACGTGAATCCCAAGGAGGAAGACCTCCTGGGACGTCCAGTGACCAATAAGGAGCTTCCCTCTGAGGAACCAAAGGACTCTGAGGCTCGTCTAGAGACCATAGAGATTCCATTGAACCTCCTTATGCCCTTCATGAGCTCTGATGAGTATTCCTCTTCTGAAGAGAATGAGGATGTTACTGAAGAGTAAACTGCCAAGTTTCTTGGTGCAATCATGAAGCTGAATGCCAAATTATTTGGCATTGACACTTGGGAAGTTGAACCTCCCTTGTTCATCAATGAACTAAGTGATCTGGATCAACTGACATTGCCTCAGAAGAGACAGGATCCTGGAAAGTTCATAATACCCTGCACCATAGGCACCATGATCTTTAAGGCTCTGTGTGACCTTGGTTCAGGAATAAACCTCATGCCCCTCTCTGTAATAGAGAAACTGGGAATCTATGGGGTGCAAGCTGCTAAAATCTCATTAGAGATGGGAGACAGCTCAAGAAAACAGGCATATGGACAAGTAGAGGACGTTTTAGTAAAGGTTGAGGGCCTTTACATCCCTGCTGATTTCATAGTCCTGGATACTGGAAAGGAAGAGGATGAATCCATCATCCTAGGAAGACCTTTCCTGGCCACAGCAAGAGCTGTGATTGATGTTGACAGAGGTGAAATAGTCCTTCAATGGAATGAGAACTCCCTTGTATTCAAAACTCAAGGATCTCCCTCTGCAACCATGGAGAGGAAGCTTGAAAAGCTTCTCCCAAAGCAGAGTCAACCAGAGCCCCCACAGTCAAACTCTAAGTTTGGTGTTGGGAGGCCACAACTAAACTCTAAGTTTGGTGTTGAACTCCCATATCCAAACTCTAAGTTTGGTGTTAGAGAGTCTCAACAAAGCTCTGCACATCTGTGAGGCTCCATGAGAGCCCACTGTCAAGCTATTGACATTAAAGAAGCGCTTGTTGGGAGGCAACCCAATGTTTATTTATCTAACTCTATTATTTTTGTTTTTCATATTTTCTTAGGTTCATGATCATGTGGAGTCACAAAATAAATATAAAAATTGAAAATGGAATCAAAAACAGCAGAAGAAAAATCACACCCTGGAGGAGCATCTGTCTGGCGTTCAGCGCCAGAACAGAGCATGGTTCTGGCGCTGAACGCCCAAAATGGGCAGCTTCTGGGTGCTGAACGCCAGAACAGGCATGGTTCTGGCGTTCAACGCCAGAAATGGCACACTGATGGGCGTTGAACGCCCAAAATGGCCACCAACCTGGCGCTGAACGCCCAGAGTTGGGTACAAAGGCATTTTTACATGCCTAATGGTGCAGGGATGTAAATGCCTTGACACCTCAGGATCTGTGGACCCCACAGGATCATCTCAGGATCTGTGGACCCCACAGGATCCCCACCTACCTCCACTCACTTCTTCTCACCACTCTCTTTCACACAACCCCATAAACACTCTTCCCTAAAAACCCCTCACCAATCACCTCAATCTCTCTTCCCCACTAAACCTTCACCACTCACATCCACCCACTCTTCCCAATAAACCTACCTCATAAACTCCACCTACCTTCAAAATTCAAAACCAATTTCCCACCCAAACCCACCCATATGGCCGAACCTTAACCCCCCCTCCCTTCCCTATATAAAGACCTCCATTCTTCATCAAATTCACACAACACACCCCTCTACACTCCTCTTGGCCGAAACCACATCTCCCTCTCCCTCTCCATATTTCTTCTTCTTCTATTCTTTTGTTTATTGCTCGAGGGCGAGCAATATTCTAAGTTTGGTGTGGTAAAAGCATAGCTTTTTTGTTTTTCCATTACCATTGATGGCATCTAAGACCAGAGAATCCTCTAGAAGAGGGAAAGGGAAGACAAAAGCTCCCACATCCGAGTCATGGGAGATGGAAAGGTTCATCTCCAAAGCCCATCAAGACCACTTCTATGATGTTGTGGCCAAGAAAAAGGTGATCCCTGAGGTCCCTTTTAAACTCAAAAGAAATGAGTATCCGGAGATCCGACATGAAATTCAAAGAAGAGGTTGGGAAGTTCTAACAAATCCCATCCAACAAGTCGGCATCCTAATGGTTCAAGAGTTCTATGCCAATGCATGGATCACCAAGAACCATGATCAAAGTAAGAACCCGGATCCAAAGAACTATGTTACAATGGTTCGGGGGAAATACTTAGATTTTAGTCCGGAGAATGTGAGGTTGGCGTTCAACTTGCCATACATGGAAGAAAACGCACGCCCCTACACAAGGAGAGTCAACTTTGATCAAAGGTTGGACCAAGTCCTTATGGACATATGTGTAGAAGGAGCTCAATGGAAGATTGACTCCAAAGGCAAGCCGGTTCAACTAAGAAGATTGGACCTCAAGCCTATTGCTAGAGGATGGTTGGAGTTTATTCAATGCTCAATCATTCCCACTAGCAACCGGTCTGAAGTTACTATAGACCGGGCCATCATGATCCATAGCATCATGATTGGAGAAGAGGTGGAAGTTCATGAGATTATACCTCAAGAACTCTACAAGGTGGCTGACAAGTCCTCCACCATGGCAAGGTTAGCCTTTCCTCACCTCATTTGCCACCTATGCAATTCAGCTGGGATTGACATAGAGGGAGATATCCTCATTAAAGAGGAAAAGCCCATCACTAAGAAAAAGATGGAGCAAGCAAGAGAGCCCAGTCATGGAGCTCAAGAGGCGCAAGAAGCTCATCACCATGAGATTCCGGAAATGCCTCAAATGCACTTTCCTCCACAAGACTATTGGGAGCACATCAACACCTCCCTAGAAGAATTGAGTTCCAATATGGGACAACTAAGGGTGGAACATCAAGAGCACTCCATCATGCTTCATGAAATAAGAGAAGATCAAAAAGCAATGAGGGAGGAGCAACAAAGACAAGGAAGAGACATAGAAGAGATCAAGGACATCATTGGTTCCTCAAGAAGGAAACGCCACCATCACTAAGGTGGATTCATTCCTTGTTCTTGCTTTCTCTGTTTTTCGTTTTCTATGTTATGTGCTTATCTATGTTTATGCCTTCATTACATGATCATTAATAGTTAGTAACTTTGTCTTAAAGTTATGAATGTCCTATGAATCCATCACCTCTCTTAAATGAAAAATGTTTTAATTCAAAAGAACAAGAAGTACATGAGTTTTGAATTTATCCTTGAACTTAGCTTAATTATATTGATGTGGTGACAATGCTTCCTGTTTTCTGAATGTATGCTTGAACAGTGCATATGTCTTTTGAAGTTGTTGTTTAAGAATGTTAAATATGTTGGCTCTTGAAAGAATGATGACTAGGAGACATGTTATTTGATAATCTGAAAAATCATAAAAATGATTCTTGAAGCAAGAAAAAGCAGCAAAGAACAAAGCTTGCAGAAAAAAAAAGAATAGAAAAAAAAAATAGAAAGAAAAAGAAAAAGCAAGCAGAAAAAGCCAATAACCCTTAAAACCAAAAGGCAAGGGCAAATAAAAAGGATCCCAAGGCTTTGAGCATCAGTGGATAGGAGGGCCTAAAGGAATAAAATCCTGGTCTAAGCGGCTAAACCAAGCTGTCCCTAACCATGTGCTTGTGGCGTGTAGGTGTCAAGTGAAAACTTGAGACTGAGCGGTTAAAGTCAAGGTTCAAAGCAAAAGAAGAGTGTGCTTAAGAACCCTGGACACCTCTAATTGGGGACTTTAGCAAAGCTGAGTCACAATCTGAAAAGGTTCACCCAATTATGTGTCTGTGGCATTTATGTATCTGGTGGTAACACTGGAAAACAAAGTGCTTAGGGCCACGGCCAAGACTCATAAAGAAGCTGTGTTCAAGAATCATCATACTGAACTAGGAGAATCAATAACACTATCTGAACTCTGAGTTCCTATAGATGCCAATCATTCTGAACCTCAATGGATAAAGTGAGATGCCAAAACTATTCCAGAGGCAAAAAGCTATAAGTCCCGCTCATTTGATTGAAGCTATGTTTCATTGATAGTTTGGAATTTATAGTATATTCTCTTCTTTTTATCCTATTTGATTTTCAGTTGCTTGGGGACAAGCAACAATTTAAGTTTGGTGTTGTGATGAGCGGATAATTTATACGCTTTTTGGCATTGTTTTTAGTATGTTTTTAGTAGGATCTAGTTACTTTTAGGGATGTTTTCATTAGTTTTTATGTTAAATTCACATTTCTGGACTTTACTATGAGTTTGTGTGTTTTTCTGTGATTTCAGGTATTTTCTGGCTGAAATTGAGGGACTTGAGCAGAAATCAGATTCAGAGGTTGAAAAAGGACTGCTGATGCTGTTGGATTCTGACCTCCCTGCACTCAAAGTGAATTTTCTGGAGCTACAGAACTCGAAATGGCGCGCTTCCAATTGCGTTGGAAAGTAGACATCCAGGGCTTTCCAGCAATATATAATAGTATATACTTTGGCCAATAATTGATGACGTAAATTGGCGTTCAATGCCAGCCTTCTGCCCAAATCTGGCGTCCAGCGCCAGAAAAGGATCCAAAACCAGAGTTGAACGCCCAAACTGGCACAGAAACTGGCGTTCAACTCCACAAATGGCCTCTGCACGTGCTACACTTAAGCTCAGCCCAAACACACACCAAGTGGGCCCAGGAAGTGGATTTATGCATCAATTACTCACTCATGTAAACCCTAGTGACTAGTTTATTATAAATAGGACCTCTTACTATTGTATTAGGCGTCTTTTGACCATCTTTGGTCTCAGTTTTAATCCATTATTCATCTTAGGAGACTATTGATCACGTTTTAGGGGGCTGGCCATCTCGGCCATGCCTGGACCTTCACTTATGTATTTTCAACGGTAGAGTTTCTACACTCCATAGATTAAGGTGTGGAGCTCTGCTGTTCCTCAAAGATTAATGCAAAGTACTACTGTTTTCTATTCAGTTCTTCTTATTTCGCTTCTAAGATATCCATTCGCACCCAAGAACGTGATGAAGGTGATGATTATGTGTGACGCTCATCACCATTCTCCCATATGAACGCGTGCCTGACAAACACTTCTGTTTTACATGAATTAAGCTAGAATGAGTATCTCTTAGATCTCCTAATCGGAATCTTCGTGGCGTAAGCTAGAATGATGGCGGCATTCAAGAGAATCCGGAAGGTCTAAACCTTGTCTGTGGTATTCTGAGTAGGATTCAATGATTGAATGATTGTGACGAGCTTCAAACTCGCGAGTGCTGGGCGTTAGTGGCAGACGCAAAAGGAGGGTGAATCCTATTCCAGCATGATCGAGAATCGACAGATGAATAGCCGTGCCGTGACAGGGTGCGTGAGCATATTATTCACTGAGAGGAGGGGATGTAGCCACTGACAACGGTGATGCCCTTGCATAAAGCCAGCCATGGAAAGGAGTAAGACTGATTGGATGAAGATAGCAGGAAAGCAGAGGTTCAGAGGAACGAAAAGCATCTCCATTCGCTTATCTGAAATTCCTACCAATGATTTACATAAGTATCTCTATCCCTATTTTATTATATAATATTCGAAAACACCATTATCACTTTATATCTGCCTGACTGAGATTTACAAGGTGACCATAGCTTGCTTCATACCAACAATCTCCGTGGGATTCGACCCTTACTCACGTAAGGTATTACTTGGACGACCCAGTGCACTTGCTGGTTAGTTGTATCGAAGTTGTGACAATTATGAATTAAGATCAAAGCACCAAGCTTTGGAGCCATTACCAGGGATTGTTCGAGCCTGGACATCACAATTTCGTGCACCATACCCTATCACAGTAAGCTTCACCCTATAGTCGTGAAGCAAAGGCGATAAAGCATCACGACAGTTCTAAAGCTCTATATAATAGTATATAATCAAGAAACAGTATAACTAGAAACCCGATGAAAGGAATAAAGGATCCAAGACTCATAGAATAGAGATACAATGCGCGAAACGTTCACACACGATAACTAAACCCGTTGGCACAAAAAGTACAAAACATAGTATATAAAATCTTTTAGATAGCATAATTAAAGTAAACAATATATATATATATATACACAAAAGAGAATTAGTCATAGTTTGCAGAGTTTAGGCCGACCAGCTCAAACTAAAATACAACAGAGATTTAAATGTTAAAACAACAACATCCTATCTTTCAAAGTTTTCAGAAATAAAGCCTCTAAGACAAAAAAATACAATAATCCAAGAGTGAGAAAACACCACATAAAAATAAATGAAATATAAAAGATAAAAGCGATCCTCCGCTCTGTCACCATCCCCCAAACTCACCGAAGTTGGTTGCGACTTGCATTTGAAAAACAACAACAATATATGGTATGAGAACCAGCGGTTCTCAGTATGGTAACAGTGCCTAATAGATAAGATATAAGGTTCCGGAAAGCCAGAGACAATCATATAACTTCACATCGATATAGGTATTCAAGCTTAAAGAAATATATATATAAATTTAACCATAAACAGGGTAATCTAACTTAAGGAATTTCTAACAAATGCTAGTCAACGCTGTCCCACAGCCTTCACCAATCTATCCTCCATGCGATCCACTCGCTATCGCTTACCGAGTCTCCTCAATCCTAGTAGAAGACACAGGTAATGCAAACAAGTAAAGTACAAGTAATATACATATACAGCAAGTAAAATAGATAGCAAGTAGGCATGTGATTCATTTAGGCATAACGGAAGTTAAACAAAGCAAACAAGCATGTAGAAGATGCATATGATGAATGCTTGTCCTATTGGCTGTGATATCACATTTTTTGTTCAAAGTTGCCAACCCAACACATCTTTTTGGATGTAGCCTTTCTACCACGCCAGGGATATAGTGCCCTGCACACTATCAATCCAGGGATATAGTGCCCGGCACACTATCATGCGCATCCCAAGGATATAATGCCCTGCACTCTCTTGCAGCAGAGAAGGTTATGTGAGTAGGATACTACCTCAGCCCTCACATATGAACATAAGCGAGATTAACCACCGTCCTTACGCCGGTGCCACAACCTCGACAAGTGGGATTCACCACTGTCCTTGCCCGAGACGCATATCGACTTACCAGAATAATATATCATCATAATTTATCATTCAGATATCACTTTCAATATCCAACAATTCCACCATTCCTTTCCAAGTTCCAAACTTATCAAAGCCATCATCAGTTCTCCATTTCTCAAATTCACCGTCAATCTAGCGCTCCATCAATTCACATAACTAATCCCTCCACAATACATCCCAAGCCTAAGTCACCATCTTCTAAACTCATAATAGAAAAATATCTAACTTTAAGTCACCTAATCCGTCCTCACTTGTCTCAAATGCCCAATTATAAACTAAGAGTCCTAAATAGACATTAAAGGAGTTTAGAAAGCTAAAGAAACCATTAAAATGTAAAAAAATAAGCTTTCATCAAAACCGAGATCTCGCATACGCATATGCCTTCTCGCGTACGCATGGGTGTCAAATCGTGAAGGTCGCGTACGTGAGCTACATCCGCGTATGCGGACACTTGGAACGAGAAGGAGAGGCTGCGTCGTGTGTTACAACTCGCGTATGCATGCCTGTAAAAATTGACATTTTCGCGTATGCATGCCAATGTTGCATATGCGAGAGTGCTTGACAGCAACCGATCCTCGGTCGCATGCATTGTCCGCGCACGCATACCTTGAAAAATTTAAAAGCTGCAAAATTCAGATTTTTGTACCAAACTTCAAATGCGCATAACTTTTTTGTTTTAAAATATTTTTTACTTGTTCTTCGAACGTCTTAAATCTTTCAGACCCAACTTTTATTTAAGTCAAGTTTCATCTAAATTGGGAGTCTGGAGGCCAAGTTTTGCCTCGTCAAAGTTCATCAAAAATAAGATTTTTACCAAAATGTTCCAAGTTCTTTAGTTTTCCAAAACGCAAAACCAAACTTAATCCACCATAACCAAAATAATCCAAGGACTCATACCAAATATTCTCCAACCATTTCTCAATCATTAAACTACCTAGACCATTCCATTCTCAATGACTTCCTTAGATCCTTATTAACTCCCTTATCAATAATATTATCACAAAGCACTATCCATTATTAACCTAAACCATTATAATCATTATTCCCCAATTCAACCTCATAAAACTCACAATAATCACCAATTATCATCAACATCAACAATAATACTCATTATCCATCATCATCATCAATATTCATTAACAACCATCACCAATTTAAATAAGCATGAACAATCATCATCGATATTCATTCCTATCCTATGATCCACTAGCCTAAGTTTCACAAAACATTATATATATATATATTAAGTAAAGAAAATCGAAATCATACCTTGACTGATTTTCAACACGCACAAAGCACCAAAATTGACTTCCAAACAAGCTTCCACAAAGCTTTAGCCATCAAAGTCAATCCAAATGCCTCAACGAACTCTAATAATCACTAAATTCAAGCTATACACATTCATGTTTCCATAAATTAATCTTAGGGTTCACAAAATCACTAATCCATAAGGATAAAGAGATACCTTACCTTATCCAATGGTGATTGGGGCACAAACCAACAATAGCCCAACGTTAGATACCATCTAATCAACCAAAAATACAAAATCATTTATTCAAAAACCAAACCTAAAACGCAAAATTTGTTATGGCAGAAAATTGGAGCATGGATTTCGAGTTCTTACCAACTTTGTTTGGCTAGAAATGACAGGCTCAGTGAGAGCTATGCGTGGCCATAAACAACACGCAAATCAGAGCACCATAGCTCAAGATATGGTCGAAAGAAAGTGGAAGTAAATAATAACCTCTCTTCTCTTCTCCCTTCTCCTTACCAGCTACTAGGGTTGTGTTTAATGAGGTGAATGGCCTCATTTTAGTGTATTTATATGTTGGACTTGAGCTCGATCCAATCGTTTAGCATTTTTGGTTCGTTTGGCCCAACTTTGAGCCAAAATCTTTAGAATTAGCGTTCGGTTTTCAATTCTAAATGTTTTTCTAAGGATTCCTACAATTTTATTTTCCCTCACGCAGTATCGGACAGACTTAAATCGGTACTGCCTGTAACACCCTACCACACAAAGCTTTATGCTTAAGTCGTAAAATAGAGGTGGTGTGGTATTAAGACCTCTAAAACAAAATGAGTACATATAATAGCAGAAGAATTATAATATGCTAGGAGCCTTGAAGAATAGAGGAAACAAAAATCGTGAAATAAAAGCGCAACGCTCAAGAAAACCTTAACTATTAAACATAAGATAACAGATGTAGGAATAGAGTGCCAAAGATACAAAATAACAAGATCCTAATTCAGTCCGCGAAGTCAAGACTGACCGGAAAATATTTACACATATATACATATATATCCAAAACCCAAAAGTTCATGTACACAGTCCTACCTCTCCATAAACCTCTAAGAGGATAAAAAAGAACAAGTTATGCGGAGAAAAAACTAAGTACATATATACATTACTGTACAGCAAAACTACCCAGTAACCACTCTGCTTCAAGAGTCCAGACGCCTAACGAGATGCATCTCGACCTGCATCTGAAAAACAACAACATAGTATGGAATGGGAACCGGAGGTTCTCAGTATGGTAAAGGTGCCACACACATAATATATAAGGCCTTGGGAATGCCAGAGGCAATCCTAGAACGTTGACCCTCAGATTATAGAGCTTAAAGTATTAAACATGAGCCATAAAAGGTGGTTTTCTAAGAGTATCTAAACCTAACTTAACTTAATTTTAAATCTAAGTCCTGTAGTACCATTCCTACATACCTCCATCTCTGTCAGCATTTCATAGACAAATAAACAGATAAAAGCAAGCACAAAAAGGTTACAAATACTGCAAGTAACAAATACACATTTAGCATGGCAAGTACACTTAGGCACACCCAGTTAATGCACAACAAATATTCAAATAGAATGTATATGATGCATGCCTGTCCTATGGCCGATGAGGCTCATCTGTCGGTTATCCAGCCAACCCAACAAGTCTGAATTGTACTTAGACTGTCCCCCGACGTGCATCCCCAAGAGTCTATGCATAGCTTTATCTCAAATAATCAATATTACTCAATGGGGGGTAACATTCCCAGGAATTTATATAGTGCCCGGTCACACTTACGTCGTAGGTTCAACAGAGTATCAAGTTTTCAACCTGGTACACGTGGTGGCAAGCCACGGCACTTAATCCAGGGAACCTCGTATCTCAGATCATTAAATTATTCAGCCAAATTTCATACATAATCTTTCATCAGAATATCCATTCAAGCATCATATATGACTCATCCATAATATCTCATACTCAATTCATCACTTTTCAACTTTACTTCACCTTCAAGTTATCCTCATTTCCTAGCTTCATCTGATTATCAAGTTTAACACTATTATTTATGACCAATGGAATGAAAATAGAGGTTTAGTAATTTGAAATAGATTTTAAAAACCTTAAAATCATGTTTGCTGGAAAAGGTGCCACGCGTACGCGTGGCTCACGCGTGCGCGTGGGCATGTAAGACTGTAGCTCGCGCGCGCGTCTCTTGTCATGCGTACGCGTGGGTGAAAACTTCATGTCACGCGTGCGCTTGGGTCACGCATACGCGTGGACATGCTTGTTGACCCCTTACGTGTGCGCATGGGACTAGTCGCGTACGCATCGTTAAAATTCGTGCCACGCGTACGCGTGGGTCACGCGTACGCGTGGACATACGTCCTTTAAAAAAAACAGAATCAGCACAAGCTGCAGAATTGTTTCATAAACCAGTTTTGAGTTCAATTCTTCCAACAATCATAACTTCTTCGATTTAAAATATTTTTCACCCGTTCTTCGTATGGTATAAACATCACGAACTCAATTTTTATTTCAAAATAAGTTGGAAGTAAATTGAGGGTCCGAAAGCCAAGTTATGCCTTGCCGAAGTTCGGTCAAAAACCAACTTTTGTAACTTACAATACCTCTTTCTCATTCAAAATAAATTCTCATATTACCAATACCATAACTTGTACATGCTAGCACCAAAAAGGTCCTTCTTCCTCAACACCTAACCACCATAACAATCACATTCTACACCAACAATAAATACATATACATATGCCAAATCCACCATCAAACACTACATACTTACATGCCAAAACCCACAACCAACCATAGTTCATAAATTACTTACTTGTATTCTCTAATCAATGATTAATAACATCCTCAAAACAATGATTAATAACATTTCAGTCCTTCAATTAATCAGCATAACATCAGTCCATGTTTAACAACAAAACCCTAAACCACAACATACATATACGTTCCAACTTATCCTACGGTCATCTAGCCTAAGTTTTCACAGAACCTTACATATTAAATGCAAGAAACCTAAACCATACCTTGGCCGATTCTCACACAACGACCAAATCAATTTATTTAAAACCAAGACAGCTCCTCAAAATTCAACTAATAAGCTTCCTCCAAGTTCCAATATTCACAATTTCAGGCTCCAATTATTTATTCTCAACCTAATACACATTTATAACACATATATACCCAATTTAATACTCAAAGCTCAAATTCAATAAAATTAAAATGGAATTTGTGGTTTCCTCACCTTACCCAAGCTTCACATAAACAAGAGTGAACGTTTTCCTCAAGCTAGTTGGATCCTAAAACATCAGAAATTAAAGAAATTCAACTTTCCCATTCAAAATTCAAAAATTGGGGGAAATAAGAGGCTGAGATGAAATATCAAGTTACCTATGAAATTGTTCCGGTAGAAACGTAGAGCTCGACGCGATGAACGCGTGGCCACAAACGGTGCGGCGATCGGAGCTCCGACGGAGAAATTACAGGAGATTGGAGCTCACCGTAAGGGTTGGTGTTTTCTCTCTTCCCTGGATGCATTTCACGTTGCTCCAGCCGAATGAGGAAGAGAAAGGAGTTTGGCTTCATTTAATGGGTTGGTCCGGTTTGACCGATGGTCCGGTTTAACCAGTTCGGCTCATTCGGTCTATTCTTGGACCGTTTTCTTTAAAATTAGTGTCAAAATTCTCGTTTCGATGAGCTCTATCCTAATTTAATATAATATTCACATTTTTAATCTTCTTTCTTAAAAACTAATTTATTGACTAATTATCTACTAATTTAACGGAATTTACACTGCCAACTAATTTACCAGTATGCGTTTTTACACAATTTTTTGCAAAAAATTATATTTTTTCACTCGAAAAAATCTACTAGATCCAAATCTCGCCTTTAAATTTTCTAATTAACATTCCTAAATTTTCGAACTTATTTTAGACAATTAAATTATTATTTTATTTTATCTAAGCAGTTAATTTAATTCCAATTCTTACAATAACTGCACGTTAGTATTCACTTAATAATATATTATAGACATTCAAGAATATAAATTTTGTTGAGAAAATTATGAACAACATTAACACGACATATACACAATAAAACCCTTAAATAATATTTATTAGAGATATAATCATTTATATTGTCTTCTTCTATCAGTTTAAGTTTTTAAAATAAATTATCTTTTGATATAATATCAAAATTCTATATCCAAAAACTTTAAAATTTGATCTTTGATAAATCTTAAAATAAAAAAAATAATATAAGACAAATAAAGAAAACTTATACAAAAATTAATCAAATTCAAATTAAAAATAATTCTTATTTAAAAAAATATTAAAACTATAACCATCCATAACAATATTCTTAATTCATTTATTCCTGCCGACTTCAAAGCTGCTTTATTTTGTAGGCTTATAAAATCCAAATTTCAGATAATTTTGGATTTTGAACACGTTGACAAATAATCGATAAATTAAAAGCATTTTAAACAATTAGAAGATGATAAACACCGAGAACAAGAAAGCGAAATAAATTAAAGTGTCACTTCTCTTGCGCAAGTGTATCTTTCATGAATATTAATTCATTACTAAATTACAAACTTTAGGAATAGTGCTGCGATAATAGGGCCGGGACAGTATCTTTTAGTATGTTTTTCTATGAACATACGTTTTGGGACCATAAACACAATGATACAGTTTTATATGCACTATAAACTTACATTTATTTTTTTTAAATTAATACTTTTTTGGCATTGGTATAGAATTATCTTAAGACTAATGTTTGCAACTATTCTTTATTTGAGGGGAATGTTATCAAACCTTACTTATTATTATTATTATTATTATTATTATTATTATTATTATTATTATTATTATTATTACCAAACAAGTAATTCACGTGAAACACTTGAATGATATGGAGTACATTTCCCATTACAAGACATGGAGCAATAAGCCCCGACCACAATTAACTAAGCAAATGAGATTTTCCTACAAGTTATAAATTGGATTTTGTTTTCGCATATATATATATATATATAACTGATGAAGCATTACATAATTAAATACACGTGTAAAATTATTTTACACTGATAATGCATTAAACTTAAATTTTATATATATATATATATATATATATGAGATAAAAATTTACATGCGGTTATTTTAATATGAAGTTACTAATTGAAAATTATTAAATAATTTAATATATTTAACTAAATTATTATTTAACGATTCTTATCTATTAATTTTACATAAAAATAATTGTATATAAATATTCACACACACACATATATATATATATTGGTCTCACTAGAAAATAACAAAAATCAATAAATAATCCATCCTTTAAAAAAATGCACATCTAAAACTTTAAAATGTATATATTTTAAAATATAAATATTATATGTCTAAAATATATGTGAATTAAATATTAATTTATTTTAGATGACTATTTACATAAAATTATCTTTATAAAAAGATGATAATTAAAATATTTATTAAATGATAATTCAGTTAGATATATGAAATTATTTAATAATTCTCATTCATTATTCTCATCTGAAAACAACTTTAGGTGAGTAGTTATCCAATTGTACATCGCGCTGTCTCTGATCTTTGACATCGGTTTAATTTTGTAGTTATATCATGTATGTATGAAATAAAACGTAGCCCCACTCGAAGTCACAACAACCAAATTAAATGACCAACAATAATAACAAAATTGTGAAGTTAGTTGTAAGTTACTCAAACATTTTTCCTTCTGAAAAAACACACACATAAATTCCTCTGTCTTTCTAATTTCCTTTTTTTTTTTTTGTTTCTGTTCCATTCCTTTTTGATCGAACACTTTGCAGAGCCACAGTCTCTCAATTAAGCATGGTTGCAGCTACAGAAGTTATGTCTGATGATAGAACCATTCAAGGAGTGCCTCTTCACACAACAACACCACCACCAGACACCAATTTATTGTCCCCTTCCTTAAATAGGTACTCATAATTCATTCAGTTCTTTATAACCTAAAGCCATCATCTCTTAGATTTTTTCATATATACACTCATGATCACTTCTCTTACTATTAATTAAGCACGTTCGGTATAGGTCTTAATCTATCATATTATTGGTAATGTTAGATTAAGTAACTCACTCTTAAAAATTTCTTTGTTTGGTTATAACTTATTACTGGTAATCTAAATTTTGGAAGCAATTTACGTTACTTTTGAATACTCATATGAGAGTTTGCTATCTACATTACTTCCCGCATAGTGCATGTACATACCAAATACTGTATTTTAATCTTAGTAGTTATTTAAATGAGACTAAACCAACAAAATTAAAATACTCTTTAAATGACAAATACTTTCAAAAGGTTTTAAATGCGACAAAAGTATTTAGACATAAAATAACTGTCTCTATATTTATTTGACTTTAGAATATTCTTGTCACGTTTTAAAATTTTTTAAAAATATTTTATCGTTTTTATTTTCGGAAAGAATTTTTGTCGGCGACTATATGTCTATTTTTTTTTTCAGAAAATCTAAATTACCGGTTATGGTGGTAGACAATATGCCAAAGACCTCCATATCCTTATACGTAAATCTCCTATATATAGTTATGCACACTCACTCACACATGGTGAATCTCTAAACTTTTGCTTTTAAATAAAAAAGATTAGTATTGTTTATGAAATATTTTGATATGTGGTTGGTAATTATTATTATAGGTTGGAAGGGAAAATTGCGATTGTAACTGGTGGTGCCAAAGGAATAGGTGAAGCAGCAGTGAGACTGTTTGTGAAACATGGCGCAAAGGTTGTAATTGCTGACGTGGACGACACACATGGATCCAATCTTGCAAACTCACTTTCTCCATCAGCGACCTTCGTCCACTGTGACGTCAGCATAGAACCCGACATGGACAATTTGGTAACTTCCACAGTCTCCAAATACGGCAAACTGGACATAATGTTCAACAACGCCGGTGTGCTTGGTGACCAATCAAATTCCAAGAAGAGCATTGTCAATTTTGACCCTGATGAGTTTGACATGATAATGAGGGTCAACGTTAAAGGTGTTGCATTGGGAATTAAACATGCTTCAAGGGTCATGATTCCTAATGGAATTGGTTCAATAATCAACACTGCTAGTGTTGCGGGTGTTATGGGTGGTCTTGGTCCACATTCTTACACCGCTTCAAAGCATGCGATTCTTGGACTCACTAAGAACACTGCTTGTGAGTTAGGGAGGCATGGCATAAGGGTAAATTCAATTTCACCATTTGGGGTTGCCACGTCATTGCTTGTTAACGCGTGGCATACTAGTGAGGAGGCGGAGGGTAATAATGTAAATTTGCCTTCGCATGAGGAAGTTGAGAAGATTGAGGAATTTGTTAGAGGGCTTGCAAATTTGAGAGGGGTAACTCTGAGGTCGTCGGATATTGCTGAGGCTGCACTTTTTCTTGCTAGTGAAGAATCTAAGTATGTTAGTGGCCATAATCTTGTTGTGGATGGTGGAATCACTTCCACAAGAAATTGCATTGGCCTTTAGTTAATTATTTAAGTTTATTTTGTGATTTATTTAAATTTGTTTAATTTTTAGTCCATTGGCACATATTTAGAATTTTTTAAATAAATATTTTATTTATGCATATAAGTAATTTATAGTATGAAAAAGTATAAGGTACTAACATATTATCTGTCAACTTATTACCAACAATAATTAATTATTATATTTTAAACATATATGTAAAGAGACACATCCAGAAAATATATCTATAAAGATATTTTTATTAAACACAGCCATAAAAAAGACATTTTTATTAGACACATCTATAAAGACACTTCCATTAAATATAGTTATAAATAAGAGTTGGTAGAAGTTGGCAGAAATACTGTTAGTAACGTAACGAGACCGTTATAGTATTTTTACGAATTTATATTTTATTATTTATTTTGTTTATTATGTAAATAAAATATCAATTTATCTCATTTATATTATAAATTAAATAAGGCATGATATCACGTGTACATATATGTTTGTACACGTGGTGTGTAATGTGCTTCTTTCATTTACCCTATAAACAAAATATACACATTATTATTTTATTTACACAGAAACGGATCTACATTGAACGAAAATAGAGCATTTGTTCTCACAAAATTTTTAAAAAATACTATATCTATACAAACTAGAATTCAAAAGGATTCATAGCTGATGTGAAATTTTTTCACATTTTTGAATTTTTTAAAAATTGAAAAAATAAAATGGCAAATGGTTAGGTGATAAAAATATTTCAATCAATTAGAATTGGTAAAATTTACAGTCAATTGCTTTTAATTTATTCTTACCTTTCCTCCTCACATAAAAATATTCTCACACACAAACAGAGTCATAGCTTCTTTCATCATAAATTCTTCTTCACGATGGTTTTCTATGATTAGAGTGTCACAATCCACTTTTCATTCTACCTTAAATTTTTTAAAGTTTGTATCTTTTTCTTCTTCTCATTTTTTCTCCTCTATCATACCATCCGCCATCTCTTCTACCCCCGCTCTCAGCCTTCACGGTGGGTATCATAGCTACCACTCCAAAGGAGGATCGATCCTCACTAATACATAGCCCAAACGAAAGGCTTGGAGCCCATGGAATACCAACAGTGGCAGAGAGGTGAAGAAATCAATCGGACCAGCAACCATCCAGAACCAGCGAAATCAAGAACTCAGAACTCTTCCAAAGGCACAGCACGACGATAACCCACTCGCTTGGAAGGCAACCCTCCATGGTTGCAGAGAGGAGGCAGATCATTGACACCTATATTGATGGAGTAGCTGTAGCGGTTAAGGAGTGCAATATTGGGAAAAAAGAGGAGAGCTATGAGATCGGTTGTAGTGAGGTGGACCACAAAGGCAGCAGCAATAGCAGTTAGACATGAAGAAGATAAGTCATAGACCTCCATGTAATTACAGTAATTCCGCACAGAAGAAGAATGGTGAATTATATATGAAGTGCTCTTTCCTTTTTCAATTTTTGTTAAATTTCCTCTAACACTTTTGATTTTGTTAATATTTTTATAGAAATATGAATGAAGAATATAATATGATTCTCATCATATTCTCCTATTGTTTTTTTAATTTCAGCTTCTTCTTTGTAATTTTATTCAGAGAAAATACTTAATTTAGTCCCTAAAGTTGCACTCGAACCTCAATTTAGTTCTTAAAATTTCAATTGCTTTAATTTAGTCCCTAAATTTTTCAATTGACTCTGTGACGGAAACTACCACAAGGACTAATGTGATTAAAATTTAAAAAATTTAGGAATTAAATTAAGGCAATTAAAATTTTAAGAACTAAATTGAAACTCAAATGTAACTTCAGGACTAAACTGAATATTTTCTCTTTATTCAATTTCTTGAAATTTCATCATGATTTGGTGCTTTGGGATATGTATTCGGGAGCCATGCATAAATGACTTTGAGGTTCCCACAATTTCATTCATTTATTGCTAGAATCATGTGATTTTGATATGGTTGTGGTTTATATGTTGAATTTCATTTATGAATAATATAATTCTTTCATATAATTTGTTCTACTATCTATCTGTTCAAAATCAGTTCTTTTATATATCCTATATTTTTTCTTGATAATTGTGGTTGGATTGGGATTATTGGTATAAGGTTGTTGGTTTTTCTAATAGTCATGCTGAAATCATTAGTAGGGTAAAAAACGGCATTAAGCCATGGGAGGAAACATTTTACTCAAATCAGCTAAAATAAATTTTGATACACCATTCAACAAAAGCATAATTTAATATAATTTGAATCTATACGTTTGGAATTATACTTGTACATAGTTCGAATTAACTAACGTCGAATTACATGCATGCATGAAGTAGTTGTAGTTCGAAACAATATGTAACGAATTAGGTTGGAGTAGTTCGAATCAATTCAATTCGAATTACTAAGGAAGAGTGACGTTAGGGTAATTCGAATCATATTAATTCGAATTACTAAGGTTTGTGAATTCGAAATTAGTTGATTCGAATTATATATATAGTGCGAATGAAGTTGATTTGAATTACTGTGAAGCAGAGCTCTATATATATGCTGTAAACGTGAGTTACTCTCAATAGAGAGGTGAGATGGCTAGTGAGGATAGTTTTCTAGTCTTGGTACACCACAGAGGGGGGATTAAGAGAAAAACCAGGTCCGGTGTGAAGTTCACCGATAAGGATCCTCTGTGTATTATCGTGAGCCCTACGACGAGCTACGATGCCCTCATTAGCTCTGTGCTGGTGAAGCTTGGTCTGGAAGGAGTGAAAAGGGTTAAGAAGTTTTTCTATCGCATTCCAACCACTGTGCTCCATGATACGGTGAAGTATGATTGTTTCATAATCGGGATTGATGAGGACTTGCAGGTCATGTTTCTTTGTCGCAGGCAGTTTCCCGAAGTGAGGACACCAGAGCTGTTAGCAAAGTTGGTTGACGTGGTATCCAGCTCGGGTGGTTCGAACCGGAATACCAACACTATAGCCACGGTGGCCGGTTCAAGCTCGAGACCTGCGGTTGCTTCATCCTCCGTACCTATGTATGAGCCACAGATCCAGCCTGTCGCCTCCCCTTCGTTCGCTGTTGATCTCAGCGGCAACGTTGGCGACGAGGTTCGATATGGGGAACATCTTCCGACCGAAGTACATTGTCCTACACCGGCTGGTGTTGGTGAAGGATTTTTTGATGATCCAGATGACGATGATGTGGAGCCGGATATGATCGCTGATGACAGTGGCGATGATCTCGGAGCGAGTGATCCGAGAGGGGCGACAGGTGGATCTAGTTCTGGTACACAGCAGTACCCACCCCATTTTTCATCGTTGGACCTGGATGCCATGAGGCAGGATGGACATGCTGGGCAGCTTATTGGATTCGGCGCTAGAGATACGGAAGGGTCTGCTGGTATTACAGAGTTCCAGGTTGGTCAACAATTTTAGGATAAAGATGAGGCGCTGCTGAGTGTGAAGACCTACAGCATCCGCCGAGGGGTACAGTACAAGGTAGTTGAGTCTGACTATCGCAGGTATGTGGGAAAGTGTTCTGAGTTTGGGAATGGGTGCACATGGTTGATTCGGTTGAGTCTCCGGCAGCGCAAGGGCATCTGGGAAGTCAAACGGTACAACGGACCGCATACCTGTCTCGCCACCTCCATCTCCAGCGACCATAGGAGTCTGGACTACCATGTCATATCGACGTTCATTATGCCAATGGTGAGGGATGATGCATCCGTCAACATCAAGGTGCTTCTAAATGCCATGGCCGCGCACTTTGGGTTCAGGCCTACGTATAGGAGGGTATGGATGGCGAAACAGAGGGCCGTTGCCGTCATCTATGGGGACTGGGATGAGTCGTACAACGAGCTCCCTAGGTGGGTGTTAGGAGTTCAGTTGACGATGCCTGGTACTGTTGCAGTCCTCAGGACTTGCCCTGTTCGAGTTGGGGGACAGCTGGACGAGTCCCATGCTTATTTTCAGAGGCTATTCTGGACGTTCCCCCCTTGTATCGAGGCTTTTCGTCATTGCAAGCCGTTGGTGAGTATTGACGGCACCCATCTTTATGGCAAGTATGGGGGAACATTGCTTGTGGCGATTGCGCAGGACGGGAACTCCAACATACTTCCGGTGGCATTTGCACTAGTTGAGGGTGAGAATGCTGAGTCTTGGTCCTTCTTTCTCTCCCACCTCCGCCACCACGTGACACCTCAGCCAGGTCTGTTAGTTATTTCAGATAGGCATAACGGCATCAAGGCAGCACTCGAGGCTCCTGATGGGGGATGGCTACCTCCGGCTGTATACCGGGCATTCTGCATTCGACACATAGCAGCGAATTTTGCCCTCACCCTCAAGGGCAAGGACGCCCGGAGGCTTCTTGTGAATGCCGCATATGCCATGACCGAAGTGGAATTCGACTACTGGTTTGACATTCTGCGCTCTGAGAATCCGGCAATGTGTGAATGGGCGAACCGGATTGAGTATTCGTTGTGGACCTAGTATTGTGATGAGGGTCGGAGATTCGGTCACATGACGACCAATATATCTGAGTGTGTGAATTCAATCCTGAAGGGGGTAAGGAACCTACCTGTGTGCTCGCTGGTGAAGGCCACATACGGAAGGTTGGCGGAGCTATTTGTCCGTAAGGGGAGGGAGGCCGAGGCGCAGCTGGGCACCGGACAACAATTCAGTCAATACCTGGTAAAGTGTATCGAGGCCAACCTCAAGACGGCTAGGTGCTTCACGGTGACTGTTTATGATAGGGATAACTCGGAGTACACCGTGGCAGAAACGACTCCGACTGGTTCGTTCTCACTGGGTAGCTACAGGGTCTCATTAGGCTCGCAGACTTGTGATTGTGGGTACTTCCAAGCACTCCATTTCCCGTGTCCGCACGCACTGGCATGCTGTGCCTACTCACGTCTTACTTGGCAGCCATACGTCCACGAGGTCTATCGCCTTAGTTCCGTTTTCGGTGTCTATCGGCTGGGATTTACACCTCCAATTCCGGAGGGTTTCTGGCCACCATATGACGGGCCTACCGTTATACCAGATCCGAACATGAGGCGTGCGAGGGAGGGTCGTCCGAGGTCCACCCGCATACGTACCAATATGGATGAGGCAGATCCGAACTGGCCAAAGAGATGTGGCCTCTGCAGGCAAGCAGGACACACTCGTCGGAGTTGTCCGCAGGCCGGAGGAGCCACCCACACAGGGGGGAATGAGTAGGAGCATGCTGTTGTGTGTTTTTATTTGTCTTTGGGTCATCAGTTGTATTTTATTTTCGTTAGAAAGCGATGTTCTAGGTATGGTCATTTATAATTTTTTAGTGATGAACTTTGTATTTCGACCCACATATGTATGTTGAATGTCTTTCTAATTATGAAATTAAGTTACATAAGCAAAGTACACATTCTGTGGAAGTGACTAATACAAAATACAATAACATCAAAGTAACTGCTGCATGAACTAATGACCTAGGGCACTCAGACATAACACCGATAACCAAAACAAAATACATAATACAAACATAAAAAGACATCATAAACCATCATCCCCCAATCATCTAAACAGGTGCGACCCCGTGCCACAACGGCGTGGAACCCGTGTCCTCTGACCTCTCCGTATAAACGGCTCCTCATCCTCAATATCGTCGCCATCGTCATCCGGAGCAGGCTGTGTGGGCGTCCCGAGCGAGACATGTACGGGTCTGGATGATGACGGCCCAGCAACTGAATGTGACCCAAGAGTATGTGCGGATGCTGGCATCCCACCGAGGGCAAAAGCCTGCATAGGAGCCGCCGTGGGAGGCTCGTTCAAATCTACATCATCCCCCAATTGATTCGAATGAACTTGGTTCGAACTCCTTATATAGGTGAAACACTTGTAATTCGAATCAATTCAACTCGAACTACCTTTTGCAACCAAAATCCACGTAATTCGAATCAATTGGATTCGAACTACCCTAGGCCACGTGCTCCAAGTAATTCGAGTTAATATAACTCGAACTATGCATGCAAAATTCGATACAATTTGATTCGAACTACGTTCGAATATTGCTTGGGAGTAATTCGATGTGATTCAATTCGAATGACATGTAAACATAATTCGAATTTTATTGATTCGAATTATATAAAAGTCATATTTGGTGGAATGGTGTATCAGAATTCATTTTGGTTGAATTGCGTAAATTGTTTCCTCCCATGGCTTAATAACATTTTTTACCCTCATTAGTATATATGTATTGTGGTGTTTAGAGTATGAGCTTCTTAGTTGATTTAGTTTCTCATTTTATAGTTCATTGGTCAGTTTTGAGTGGTAATTAGACAAATTTAGTTATTTTTTTTATTCTTAGTAATGTGGATCTAATAGTTGTGATAGGAGTTGATTTTTGTCAAAGTGCTCATCAAATTATAGTTAATTCAATTTCTTATTTTATACTTCATTGGTCAGTTTTAAGTGGTAATTAGACAAATTCGGTGTTCTTTTTTTTCTTAATAATTTGGATCTAATAGTTATGATGGGAGTTGGTTTTTGTCAAAGTGCTCATCAAATTATAGTTAATTCAGTTTCTCATTTTATAGTTCATTGGTCAGTTTTGAGTGGTAATTAGACAAATTTGTGTTCTTTTTTTATGTTTTTGATAATTTGGATCTAATAGTTGTGATGGGAGTTAGTTTTTGTCAAAGTGCTCATCAAATCATGGTTACTGACAGCGTCTCTTCTCTTAGGGTAAAGTATTAAATTGGTCCCTTATGTTTGAGCGTAATTTTGTTTTGGTCCTTAAGGTTTAAAGTGTCTTATTTAAATTCAAAAAAGTTTTATTTAGCTTCATTGTAGTCCCACGGTGAGGTTAAAGTTAAATAATTATTGAAATATCCTGCATGACAGCAGTACAAGAACAAGGTCAATAATCTGGAGAATAAGTACAAGCTCTAGAGGCACAAAATCAATCGTAGATTCATCAATACATTTATTTATCATTCTCCTTAGTTCTATAGAAAATATTTTATTGAAATTGTAAGAAAAATGATAAATAAATGTATTGATGCATTTACAGTTAATTTTGTGCCTCTGAAACTTGTACTTATTCTCTAGATTATCGACCTTGTTCTTGTACTGCTGTCATGTAGGACATTTCGTTAATTGTTTAACTTTGACATCACTGTAGGACTACATTGAAGCTAAATGAAATTTTTTTGGATTCAAATAGGACACTTTAAACTTTAAGGACTAAAACAGAATTACGCCCAAACGTAGAGGACCAATTTAATACTTTACCCTTTCTCTTAATATGTGTTTATCTTCTTTTTCAGGGTAGAATAAGTTTTCTTTTGTCTTTATAAATGTTTTTCACTCGGTTCTATGGATGTAAGGTTATATTTTTTTATTATTATATGCTTCAAATTGTTGAAAATATATTGTGAATTCGATTCTTCTAAAGTTATGATGGGATGTTAGTTTGAATAATGTTATTTGTGATCTCATCTCATTCTTTTATACATGATTCTGATGTCAGTCAAAGTTGTTGCTTCCTCATTTCATTTTGTCAGTTTCGAAGTTAGGATGGGATGTTAGTTTTTAAATTTTTTTTCGAAAACGAAAAATGGATTGGATGCGGTTAGGTGGGGAAAGTGATTCTCTTTCCTATTTTTCAGTGCATTCCACATAAAAAAAATTAGATTTTGGTAGTTTGGTGGGACAAATGATATCATCTTCTATAACAAATAGTACTATCTTCTATTATTCTGTCAAAAAAATTATTTGGTCAATGAGAGTAGGTATCATTACTTGTGACTAACTCCCCTTTGTCATTTTTCTTTTCGTATTAATACTCCATAATATAAAAGAATGTGAGAAGAAGAGGAATATGAAGATTTTTGTGATTGGCAAGTGAAGCACAGATGAACGAAAGAGGTAGACAGAAATCTGGTGTGTCCGGGTGCAACACCATCAGAGCACTTCTAATAGCATGAGTTTTTCTAACCTTTTGCTGCTCCCATTCAAGTAAATATTTTTAAGCATTTTTCTATACTCGAGATTATTGTCGAAGTCATTGTCTTAGATCTTAACGGTTTAGAATTACTTTGCTTTTATTAGTTTTGCTATCTATGGTGGAACAATTCTTAATTGCTTAAATTGAGGAATGTTGATTTGTTTTTCATAATGGTTATGCTACATTAGCTCATTATTGTTGGGCTTGCAGTTTTGTTGTTTTGCTTTATGAATGACAATATGTTTTAGAGTCATGCACTCATGCTTAGGTGGTAGATATCCACAGATCTACTAAGGATGGAGACATACTAATTTGAATATATATCTACTTGATAGATCATCTTTGTTTGCTATTTATGACAATATAAAATTCACAAAAAGTTTTTTCTTGACTTATGAACTTCTTCTCTAATGTATAAGTATATACAGAAGAATCATTCAATAATGTCAAGGTTTGAAGCATTGGATCCTGCCAGGAGACTTAAACTTGATTTGATTGAGGTGAATATTTTAAGTATATTATTTTTCCTAGAATCTTTTTTCATGTAACTGGTATTTTGATATACTTGCATATAAAGGTGTTGAGTTGAAGTAGGTTACATAAATTTAATGAAATTGTCCACTAAATAATTTATAATTTTATCTCCTATCTTAAAACATTTCCAGTGATGCTATCATAATCTGAATTTTGGTAAAGAGTGATCATTTTCTCTCCCAACCAAGAGCATATCCTTGATAGTACTAAACTTCACTGCAGGTAAACTAAAAGCGGCACCTCCACCAAAGAAGGATTCAGCTACGGCGAACCCTGAAGCAAATTCTAAACAGGTTAAATCTTAGATGAAAATTGCTCTCTTTCTCTCTCTCCCAAACCCTACCTTCTCAACTCCGTTTTCCACCTTTTGGTTTGTGTTTCTATTCAATCTTTGCCAATTTCTTCCTTCCATTATCATGCCTAATATGCTTGTTTTTTTAATTTATTATTTGTTGGTGTGGATATTGTAACACCCTACCACACAGAGCTTTACACTTAAGTCGTAAAACAGAGGTGGTGTGGTATTACGACCTCTATGAAAGGATGTAGTATACTAGGAGCCTTGAAGAATAGGTAAAGCAAAATCGTGAAAATAAAAGCGCAACGCTCAGAAAAAAGGATTACTTACGTACGAAGAAAGCTAAGGTTCATAATATCAAGCTCCGAACTCAACCTGCGAAGTTAAGGCTGGCCGAAAATTGCCAGCCATTTTTTGAACCACTGTGAATTGGTGGGATACCAGCGGTTCAATTAGCATTTTTAAGCTCTGTTGTAAATCGGTCAAAATAGAGCCTATTTGGTATTCCAACAGCAACAAAAATCGATCTGAATAAAAAATCCTCGCCTTCAACATTCGGGAGCCAGTCTTCTCGTTTCGTGTGAACCCAAAGGGAGCAAAGGTGTGAATCTCACTCAACAATCCTTGCCGGCATGTAGCTCCCCTTCAGCTGCTACGTCCTTCCCCGTCACCGATTTGCTTCTCCGCCGTTTAGCTCCCACGTGCAAAAGGAAACTGGAAGGGCGCGAAACCATCGTTCTTCCCTCCGCCGTGCTCATCCGTGTCGTCGTGAAGTCGCGTGGCTGCCCATTCGTCTTGGTGTTGTGGTCGTTGTCTTCGTTGTCCTTCCCCCTTGCCTTATTGTGCGCTACTCGATCACCCTCTCCCTTCTCACTGGTTCGTTCTTCCCCTTGCCATGTTGTTCTAATTTCATCCATTTGTCCCAATTTAATTTATTTGGTTGTTGTTCTACTAATTTTGCTCCAATTTCATACCTTTATCTTCTGTCTTTTGTTCGACTTTATCCTGATTCAACCACTATTCTGTTTCAATCCCTATTCTTGGTCCAGAAACATCAATTGTGTTCTAACCTAGCCCTCTGTTTGTGCAATATCTCTGTCAATTTCTGTTATTGCAATTTTTTTTGTCCATTTTCTATTTTCTGTTACTGAGTTTTGTCTTGTGATTTGGGTTTGTTTGCATTCGGTTGAAAACCTCAAAGAAAAAGAAAAAATAAAAAAGAGATAAAATGATATTAAGATCGAAGCGGAAGCAGCAAAAATGGAGAAGATCTGCGTTGCCGTTCGTCTTCGACCTCCAGTTTCCGAAGACTCCTCTAATGGAGCTTCTAAAAGGTCGAAGAGAATCATGTTTCACTTCACAGGATTCATGACACACTGCTCTCTAACTCTTTTTATGCTTTTGGTATATTCTATTTCTTCTTCTTCTTCCTCTACTTATTCACGTTACTTCGAGGTTTTTACAATTTCAATTTGATTTTCGTTACATTTTTCATGTTTCTACGCTACTTACAGATCACGTTGGTGCGCAGAAATTGTGATGTCCAGGCTCGAGCAATCCCCGGTAACGTGAGCAACTTGGTATGCGTAATCATGATTACACTTTAATTATGTAAAATTCATCGCTCTTTCTTTCCCTGGTAATGGCACCAAAAACATGATGCCAATACCATGGTTCACAACTTCGCACAACTAACCAGCAAGTGCACTGGGTCATCCAAGTAATACCTTACGTGAGTAAGGGTCGAATCCCACGGAGATTGTTGGTATGAAGCAAGCTATGGTCACTTATGTAAATCATTGGTAGAAATTTCAGATAAGCGAATAGAGATGCTTTTCGTTCCTCTGAACGTCTGCTTTCCTGCTATCTTCATCCAATCAGTCTTACTCTTTTCCATGGCTGGCTTTATGTGATACATCACCATTGTCAACGGCTACTTTCGGTCATCTCTCGGGAAAATGATCCAATGCCCTGTCACGGCACGGCTAATCGTCTGGAGGCATCACCTTTGTCAATGGCTTCATCTTATCCTCTCAGTGAAAATGGCCAACGCACCCTGTCACGGCACGGCTATTCATCTGTCAGTTCTCGATCATGCTGGAATAGGATTTACTATCCTTTTGCGTCTGTCACTAACGCCCTGCAATCGCGAGTTTGGAGCTCGTCACAGTCATCCAATCATTGAATCCTACTCGGAATACCACAGACAAGGTTTAGACTTTCCGGATTCTCTTGAATGCCGCCATCATTCTAGCTTACGCCACGAAGATTCTGATTAAGAGATCTAAGAGATACTCATTCAGTCTAAGGTAGAACGGAAGTGGTTGTCAGGCACGCGCTCATAGGGAATGATGATGATTGTCACGTTCATCACATTCAGATTGAAGTACGAATGAATATCTTAGAAGCGAAATAAGATGAATTGAATAGAAAACAGTAGTACTTTGCATTAATCTTTGAGGAACAGCAGAGCTCCACACCTTAATCTATGGAGTGTAGAAACTCTACCGTTAAAAATACATAAGTTAAAGGTCCAGGCATGGCCGAGATGGCCAGCCCCCAAAACGAGATCACAGGATCAAAATACAATCCAGGATGGTCAAAAAGACTAGTAAAAGGTCCTATTTATAATAAACTAGCTACTAGGGTTTACATGAGTAAGTAATTGATGCATAAATCCACTTCCGGGGCCCACTTGGTGTGTGTTTGGGCTGAGCTTTAGCTTTCCACGTGCAGAGGCCATTTGTGGAGTTGAACGCCAGGTTTTGATCCATTTCTGGCGCTGAACTCTGGTTTTGGATCCTTTTCTGGCGCTGGACGCCAGATTTGGGTAGAGAGCTTGCGTTGAACGCCAGTTTATGTCATCTATTATTGGCCAAAGTATGGACTATTATATATTGATGGAAAGCCCTAGATGTATACTTTCTAACGCAATTGGAAGCGCGCCATTTCGAGTTCTGTAGCTCCAGAAAATCTACTTTGAGTGCAGGGAGGTCAGAATCCAACAGCATCAGCAGTCCTTCTTCAACCTCTGAATCTGATTTCTGCTCAAGTCCCTCAATTTCAGCCAGAAAATACCTGAAATCACAGAAAAACACACAAACTCATAGTAAAGTCCAGAAATGTGAATTTAACATAAAAACTAATGAAAACATCCCTAAAAGTAACTAGATCCTACTAAAAACATACTAAAAACAATGTCAAAAAGCGTATAAATTATCCGCTCATTACAACACCAAACTTAAATTGTTGCTTGTCCCCAAGCAACTGAAAATCAAATAGGATAAAAAAGAAGAGAATATACTACAAATTCCAAACTATCAATGAAACAGAGCTTCAATCATATGAGCGGGACTTATAGCTTTTTGCCTCTTGAATAGTTTTGGCATCTCACTTTATCCATTGAGGTTCAGAATGATTGGCATCTATAGGAACTTCAGATTTCGAATAGTGTTATTGACTCTCCTAGTTCAGTATGATGATTCTTGAACACAGCTTCTTTATGAGTCTTGGCCGTGGCCCTAAGCACTTTGTTTTCCAGTATTACCACCAGATACATAAATGCCACAGACATATAATTGGGTGAACCTTTTCAGATTGTGACTCAGCTTTGCTAAAGTCCCCAATTAGAGGTGTCCAGGGTTCTTAAGCACACTCTTCTTTTGCTTTGGACCTTGACTTTAACCGCTCAGTCTCAAGTTTTCACTTGACACCTACACCCCACAAGCACATGGTTAGGGACAGCTTGGTTTAGCCGCTTAGACCAGGATTTTATTCCGTTAGGCCCTCCTATCCACTGATGCTCAAAGCCTTGGGATCCTTTTTATTTGCCCTTGCCTTTTGGTTTTAAGGGTTATTGGCTTTTTCTGCTTGCTTTTTCCTTTTCTTTCTATTTTTTTTTCGCCTATTTTTTTTTCTGCAAGCTTTGTTCTTTGCTGCTTTTTCTTGCTTCAAGAATCATTTTTATGATTTTTCAGATTATCAAATAACATGTCTCCTAGTCATCATTCTTTCAAGAGCCAACATATTTAATATTCTTAAACAACAACTTCAAAAGACATATGCACTGTTCAAGCATTCATTCAAAAAACAAGAAGCATTGTCACCACATCAATATAATTAAACTAAGTTCAAGGATAAATTCAAAACTCATGTACTTCTTGTTCTTTTGAATTAAAACATTTTTCATTTAAGAGAGGTGATGGATTCATAGGACATTCATAACTTTAAAATAAAGTTACTAACTACTAATGATCATGTAATGAAGATACAAACATAGATAAGCACATAACATAGAAAACGAAAAACAGAAGAAACAAGAACAAGGAATGAATCCACCTTAGTGATGGTGGCATTTCCTTCTTGAGGAACCAATGATGTCCTTGAGCTCTTCTATGTCTCTTCCTTGTCTTTGTTGCTCCTCCCTCATTGCTTTTTGATCTTCTCTTATTTCATGGAGCATGATGGAGTGCTCTTGATGTTCCACCCTTAGTTGTCCCATATTGGAATTCAATTCTCCTAGGGAGGTGTTGATTTGCTCCCAATAGTTTTGTGGAGGAAAGTGCATTTGAGGCATCTCCGGAATCTCATGGTAATGAGCTTCTTGCGCCTCTTGAGCTCCATGAATGGGCTCTCTTGCTTGCTCCATCCTCTTCTTAGTGATGGGATTGTCCTCTTTGATGAGGATATCTCCCTCTATGTCAATCCCAGCCGAATTGCATAGGTGGCAAATGAGGTGAGGAAAGGCTAACCTTGCCATGGTGGAGGACTTGTCAGCCACCTTGTAGAGTTCTTGAGGTATAATCTCATGAACTTCCACCTCTTCTCCAATCATGATGCTATGGATCATGATGGCCCGGTCTATAGTAACTTCAGACCGGTTGCTCGTGGGAATGATTGAGCATTGAATGAACTCCAACCATCCTCTAGCTACAGGCTTGAGGTCCAATCTTCTTAGTTGAACCGGCTTGCCTTTGGAGTCAATCTTCCATTGAGCTCCTTCCACGCATATGTCCATAAGGACTTGGTCCAACCTTTGATTAAAGTTGACCCTTCTAGTGTAGGGGCGTTCATCTCCTTGCATCATGGGCAAGTTAAACGCCAACCTCACATTCTCCGGACTAAAATCTAAGTATTTCCCCCGAACCATTGTAACATAGTTCTTTGGATCCGGGTTCTTACTTTGATCATGGTTCTTGGTGATCCATGCATTAGCATAGAACTCTTGAACCATTAGGATGCCGACTTGTTGGATGGGATTTGTTAGAACTTCCCAACCTCTTCTTTGAATTTCATGTCGGATCTCCGGATACTCATTTCTTTTGAGTTTGAAAGGGACCTCAGGGATCACCTTCTTCTTGGCTACAACATCATAGAAGTGGTCTTGATGGGCTTTGGAGATGAACCTTTCCATCTCCCATGACTCGGATGTGGAAGCTTTTATCTTCCCTTTCCCCTTTCTAGAGGATTCTCCGGTCTTAGGTGCCATCAATGGTAATGGAAAAACAAAAAGCTTATGCTTTTACCACACCAAACTTAGAATTTTGCTCGCCCTCGAGCAATAAAAGAAAGAATAGATGAAGAAGAAGAAGAAATGGAGGAGAGGGAGAGTGGGGAGTGTTTCGGCCAAGAAGGGTATAGAGGGGTGTGTTGTGTGAATTTGATGAAGAATGGAGGGCTTTATATAGGGAAGGGAGGGGGGAAAGGTTTCGGCCATATGGGTGGGTTTGGGTGGGAAATTGGTTTTGAATTTTTGAAGGTAGGTGGAGTTTATGAGGTAGGTTTATGGGGAAGAGTGGATGGATGTGAGTGGTGAAGAGGTGATAGGGAAGAGAGTTTGAGGTGATTGGTGAAGGATTTTTGGGGAAGAGTGTTTATGGGGTTGTGTGAAAGAGAGTGGTGAGAATAAGTGAGTGGAGGTAGGTGGGAATCCTGTGGGGTCCACAGATCCTGAGTGGATCCTGTGGGGTCCACAGATCCTGAGGTGTTCAAGGATTTACATCCCTGCACCCATTAGGCATGTAAAAATGCCTTTACACACAACTCTGGGCGTTCAGCGCCAGGTTGGTGGCCATTTTGGGCGTTCAACGCCCATCTGTGTGCCATTTCTGGCGTTGAACGCCAGAACCATACCTGTTCTGGCGTTCAGCGCCAAAACCATGCTCTGTTCTGGTGCTGAACGCCAGACAGATGCTCCTCCAGGGTGTGATTTTTCTTCTGCTGTTTTTGATTCCGTTTTCAATTTTTATATTTATTTTGTGACTCCATATGATCATGAACCTACAAAGACATATAACTAAGAAAAATATAGTTAGATAAATAAAAGTTGGGTTGCCTCCCAACAAGCGCTTCTTTAATGTCAATAGCTTGACAGTGGGCTCTCATGGAGCCTCACAGATGTGCAGAGCTTTGTTGAGACTCTCCAACACCAAACTTAGAGTTTGGATATGGGAGTTCAACACCAAACTTAGAGTTTGGTTGTGGCCTCCCAACACCAAACTTAGAGTTTGACTGTGGGGGCTCTGGTTGACTCTGCTTTGAGAGAAGCTTTTTCTGCTTCCTCTCCATGGTTGCAGAGGGAGATCCTTGAGTTTTAAACACAAGGGATTCCTCATTCCATTGAAGGACTATTTTACCTCTGTCAACATCAATCACAGCTCTTGCTGTGGCCAGGAAAGGTCTTCCTAGGATGATGGATTCATCCTCTTCCTTTCCAGTATCCAGGACTATGAAATCAGCAGGGATGTAAAGGCCTTCAACCTTTACTAACACGTCCTCTACTTGTCCATAAGCCTGTTTTCTTGAACTGTCTGCCATCTCTAATGAGATTTTAGCAGTTTGCACCCCATAGATTCCCAGTTTCTCTATTACAGAGAGGGGCATGAGGTTTATCCCTGAACCAAGGTCACACAGAGCCTTAAAGATCATGGTGCCTATGGTACAAGGTATTATGAACTTTCCAGGATCCTGTCTCTTCTGAGGCAATGTCAGTTGATCCAGATCACTTAGTTCATTGATGAACAAGGGAGGTTCAACTTCCCAAGTATCAATGCCAAATAATTTGGCATTCAGCTTCATGATTGCACCAAGAAACTTGGCAGTTTGCTCTTCAGTAACATCCTCATTCTCTTCAGAAGAGGAATACTCATCAGAGCTCATGAAGGGCATAAGGAGGTTCAATGGAATCTCTATGGTCTCTAGATGAGCCTCAAAGTCCTTTGGTTCCTCAGAGGGAAGCTCCTTATTGATCACTGGACGTCCCAGGAGGTCTTCCTCCTTGGGATTCACGTCCTCCACTCCCCTTGTAGGTTCGACCATGGTGCTTATGTCAATGGCCTTGCACTCTCCTTTTGGGTTCTCTTCTGTATTGCTTGGGAGAGTACTGGGAGGGATTTCAGTGATCCTTTTACTCAGCTGGCCCACTTGTGCTTCCAGATTTCTTATGGAAGACCTTGTTTCATTCATAAAACTTACAGTGGCCTTGGATAGATCAGAGACTAGATTTGATAAATTAAAAGTATTTTGTTCAGAGTTCTCTGTCTGTTGCTGAGTGGATGATGGAAAAGGTTTATTATTGCTAAACCTGTTTCTTCCACCATTACTAAAGCCTTGTTGAGGCTTTTGATCCTTCCATGAGAAATTTGGATGATTTCTCCATGATGAGTTATAGGTGTTTCCATAAGTTTCACCTAAATAATTTACCTCTTCTATTGCAGGGTTTTCAGGATCATAAGCTTCTTCTTCAGAAGATGCCTCTTGAGTACTGTTGGATGCAGCTTGCATTCCATGCAGACTCTGAGAAATCATATTGACTTGCTGAGTCAATATTTTTTTCTGAGCCAATATGGCATTCAGAGTATCCACTTCAAGAACTCCCTTCTTCATAGGCGTCCCATTACTCACAGAATTCCTTTCAGAAGTGTACATGAACTGGTTATTAGCAACCATGTCAATGAGTTCTTGAGCTTCTGCAGGCGTTTTCCTTAGGTGAATGGATCCACCTGCAGAAGTGTCCAGTGACATCTTTGATAGCTCAGATAAACCATCATAGAATATATCCAGGATGGTCCATTCTGAAAGCATGTCAGAGGGACACTTTTTGGTCAATTGTTTGTATCTTTCCCAAGCTTCATAGAGGGATTCACCTTCTTTCTATCTGAAGGTTTGAACATCAGCTCTAAGCTTGCTCAGATTTTGAGGAGGAAAGTACTTGGCTAAGAAAGCCGTGACTAGCTTATCCCAAGAGTTCAAGCTGTCTTTGGGTTGAGAATCCAACCATAATCTAGCTCTGTCTCTTACAGCAAAGGGGAAAAGCATGAGCCTGTAGACTTCAGGGTTTACTCCATTAGTCTTAACAGTATCACATATCTGCAAGAATTCAGTTAAGAACTGAAAAGGATCTTCAGATGGAAGTCCATGAAACTTGCAGTCTGCTGCATCAGAGAAACTAATTGAGGTTTCAGCTCAAAATTGTTTGCTCCAATGGCAGGAATGGAGATGCTTCTTCCATGTAAATTGGAATTAGGTGCAGTAAAGTCACCAAGCATCTTCCTTACATTATTATTATTTTCGGCTGCCATCTCCTCTTCCTGTTCGAAAATTTCTGAAAGGTTATCTCTGGATTGTTGTAATTTAGCTTCTCTTAATTTTCTTTTCAGGGTCCTTTCAGGTTCTGGATCTGCTTCAACAAGAATGTTCTTGTCCTTGCTCCTGCTCATATGACAAAGAAGAGGGCACAGAAAAATAATAATAATAATAGAGATCCTTTATACCACAGTATAGGGATCCCTTTGTAAGTGGAAGAAAAGAGGGGGAGATAAAGAATGTAATGTAATGGAAGAAACACAACTGTGAGGATGGTTGAGATGTGAGATGAGATGTTAGTAGATGAATAAATAAACAGAATAAGATGGGAGAGGGAGAATTTTCGAAAATAATTTTTGATAAAGAGTTAGTGATTTTTGAAAATAGTTTTTGAAAAATGTTAGTAATTTTCGAAAATTAAGATTTAAAAATTAAAATAATTAATAAATTAAAAAGAAATTTTGAAAAAGGGGGAAGATATTTTCGAAAATGAGAGAGAGAGTTAGTTAGGTAGTTTTGAAAAAGTTAAGAAACAAACAAAAATTTAGTTAGTTAGTTAAAACAAATTTGAAAATCAATTTTGAAAAGATAAGAAGTTAGGAAGTTAGAGAAGATATTTTGAAACCAACTTTTTTGAAAAAGGTAAGATAAGAAGATATTTTAGAAATTAGTTTTGAAAAAGATTTGATTTTTAAAATCTCAATTAATGACTTGATTCATAAGAAATCACAAGATATGATTCTAGAACTTAAAGTTTGAACCTTTCTTAACAAGCAAGTAACAAACTTCAAATTTTTGAATCAAAACATTAATTGATTATGTTATTTTCGAAAATTTGATATAAAAATAAGAAAAAGATTTTTGAAAAATATTTTTGGAATTTTCGAAAATAACTAAGAATTTTGAAAAAGATTTGATTTTTGAAAAAGATTTTGAAAAAGATAAGATTTTCAAATTGAAAATTTGATTTGACTCATAAGAAACAACTTGATTTTAAAAATTTTTTTAAAAAAAGTCAACTCAAATTTTCGAATTTGATGAGAGAAAAAGGGAAAGATATTTTTTTGATTTTTGAATTTTTATGAAAAACATGAAAATTATGCAATGCATGAAATTTTTAGATCAAAACAATGAATGCATGCAAGAATGCTATGAATGTCAAGATGAACATCATAGACACAATTTGAATGTCAAGATGAACATCATAGACACAATTTTGAAAATTTTTTAATGCAAATAAAACATGCAAGACACCAAATTTAGAATTCTTTAATGCTTAGACACTAAGAATTCAAGAATGCATATGATAAACATAAAAAGACACAAAACAAAAAATCATCAAGATCAAACAAGAAGACTTACCAAGAACAACTTGAAGATCATGAAGAACACTATGAATGCATGAAATTTTCGAAAAATGTGCAAGATGCATATGCAAATGACACCAAAGTTATGACATGACTCATAACTCAAACAAGAAACACAAACAATGTTTTTGATTTTTATGATTTTCTAATTTTTTTGGATTTTTTTTTCGAAAATTATATGAAAAAGAAAAAAATAAGGATTCCAAAATTTTTAACATGAATTCCAGGAATCTTGCATTCTTAGTCTAAAGCTTCAGTCCAGGAATTAGACATGGCTCATGAGCCAGCCAAGCTTTCAATGAAAGCTTCGGTCCAAAACACTAGACATGGCCAATGGCCAGCCAAGCTTCAGCATGTAATTCAGACATGACACGCCTGACATACTCATTCCCAAAGGAATTAGACATGGCTTTACAGCCAGCCAGGCTTCAACATGCTTCATGAAACACTAGAATTCATTCTTAAAAATTTTGAAGAAAAATATATTTTTGAAAACAATATTTTTTTTTTCGAAAACAGATGAGAAAATTTTTGAAAGATTTTTGAAAAATTTTGAAAATAAAATAAAAAGAAAATTACCTAATCTAAGCAACAAGATGAACTGTCAGTTGTCCAAACTCGAACAATCCCCGGCAACGGCGCCAAAAACTTGGTGCGTAGAAATTGTGATGTCCAGGCTCGAGCAATCCCCGGTAACGTGAGCAACTTGGTACGCGTAATCGTGATTACACTTTAATTATGTAAAATTCATCGCTCTTTCTTTCCCTGGTAATGGCACCAAAAATATGATGCCAATACCATGGTTCACAACTTCGCACAACTAACCAGCAAGTGCACTGGGTCGTCTAAGTAATACCTTACGTGAGTAAGGGTCGAATCCCACGGAGATTGTTGGTATGAAGCAAGCTATGGTCACTTATGTAAATCATTGGTAGGAATTTCAGATAAGCGAATAGAGATGCTTTTCGTTCCTCTGAACCTCTGCTTTCCTGCTATCTTCATCCAATCAGTCTTACTCTTTTCCATGGCTGGCTTTATGTGATACATCACCATTGTCAACGGCTACTTTCGGTCATCTCTCGGGAAAATGATCCAATACCCTGTCACGGCACGACTAATCGTCTGGAGGCATCACCTTTGTCAATGGCTTCATCTTATCCTCTCAGTGAAAATGGTCAACGCACCCTGTCACGGCACGGCTATTCATCTGTCGGTTCTCGATCATGCTGGAATAGGATTTACTATCCTTTTGCGTCTGTCACTAACGCCCTGCAATCGCGAGTTTGGAGCTCGTCACAGTCATCCAATCATTGAATCCTACTCAGAATACCACAGACAAGGTTTAGACTTTCCGGATTCTCTTGAATGCCGCCATCATTCTAGCTTACGCCACGAAGATTCTGATTAAGAGATCTAAGAGATACTCATTCAGTCTAAGGTAGAACGGAAGTGGTTGTCAGACACGCGTTCATAGGGAATGATGATGATTGTCACGTTCATCACATTCATATTGAAGTACGAATGAATATCTTAGAAGCGAAATAAGATGAATTGAATAGAAAACAATAGTACTTTGCATTAATCTTTGAGGAACAGTAGAGCTCTACACCTTAATCTATGGAGTGTAGAAACTCTACCGTTAAAAATACATAAGTTAAAGGTCCAGGCATGGCCGAGATGGCCAGCCCCCAAAACGAGATCACAGGATCAAAATACAATCCAGGATGGTCAAAAAGACTAGTAAAAGGTCCTATTTATAATAAACTAGCTACTAGGGTTTACATGAGTAAGTAATTGATGCATAAATCCACTTCCGGGGCCTACTTGGTGTGTGTTTGGGCTGAGCTTTAGCTTTCCACATGCAGAGGCCATTTGTGGAGTTGAACGCCAGGTTTTGATCTATTTCTGGCGCTGAACTCTGGTTTTGGATCCTTTTCTGGCGCTGGACGCCAGATTTGGGCAGAGAGCTGGCGTTGAACGCCAGTTTACATCGTCTATTCTTGGCCAAAGTATAAACTATTATATATTGCTGGAAAGCCCTGGATGTCTACTTTCCAACGCAATTGAAAGTGCGACATTTCGAGTTCTGTAGCTCCAGAAAATCTACTTTGAGTGCAGGGAGGTCAGAATCCAACAGCATCAGCAGTCCTTCTTCAACCTCTGAATCTGATTTCTGCTCAAGTCCCTCAATTTCAGCCAGAAAATACCTGAAATCACAGAAAAACACACAAACTCATAGTAAAGTCCAGAAATGTGAATTTAACATAAAAACTAATGAAAACATCCCTAAAAGTAACTAGATCCTACTAAAAACATACTAAAAACAATGTCAAAAAGCGTATAAATTATCCGCTCATCACACGTGTTTGATGAAACTAGCACCAATGGCTTCTACGAGCTGCTCACCAAGGATATAATTCATGCTGTGCTCGATGGCTTCAATGGCATGTTTCTAATATATGAACAAATATGAAGAAAGAATTGAGGTTGAGAAAAATCTGGTAATTTTTTTCCCCTTCCAATCCATACTTGGATAGAATGTGTCTCTGTTAATGTGAAATGAAGGTTTCCATTTGTGAGTAGGAGTAGGTGGTAAGAAACCTCTGCTAGTAAGTTTTACATATAAACCTGGTGTTACAAAAATCCTACTGTCTTTTTAACTTCTAACTCCATATTAGTTTTTTATTCCGAAAATCCATTTCATTTTCATATCTTATTGTCTTCAATGCAAGAAAATTTACAACTACTTTGATACTTCTTCATTATCAATATAGTTTTCGCCTCCTATATGATTATTGTATGCGTTCTTCAGTATCTGAGTTTCTAGTTCTGCAGGTAAAAGAAGAGACACAGCAACTTGCTCGAATTTTTGAAACATTTAGGGCTTTCAAGGTGAAGTGGAAAGGTGGTAAAGGAAGACTAATTTTTGGAAGGAGCGGCTTGTTCTGTGCAATTTTGAGCTATTGATTTATGATCTATATGGATTATGCTTCTATATTTAGTACTAATAAGAAATCAAAGAAAAGGTATGACATAAAACAATAAAATAATAGAAAAGCATTATGCCGCTAGTACATATTAGTAAGAGTTGCCCTGTTTTGCCACCATGATTGCTTAAATTAATATGTGATAAATTGAAGACACGCATTATATATTAATTATTGCTCTTTTGATATATGATTTGATGTGGTAGATATCAGATAATGCATCATATTCAACTGCTTTGATGCGGTAGATATCAAATTTCACTATTTTATTATATCGAAGAGTAGATTTGGAGTTAGATTAATTAGCTAATTCATTCAGCAAGTGGATTGGTTATGAAATAAAATTTGTAATTGCTAGTCAAATTTCTATTGGTCAAACTCATTTTGTAAGTAGTCTAACATTTGGCAATGTTACTTGAGATATATATGTTGTGATTAATGTTGTGTCTTTTGACATTGACTTAAGAAAAGGTACATGTAATTGTTAAATTACTAAGCGGATGAATATGGGTGAGGGGAGGAGTGAGGAACGCAATTTACCGATCAATTTCTTTTAATACTTTCAAATGACTGATAAATTGAGACTCTATTGTTTTTGTTCTCCAGGTTCTATGCATTTTTCATTATTGATAAATGATAGTTACTATTTCTGAATGGGAGGTACGATCTTGTTATGTTTCTATTTATGTTGCTTTTTGCTACTGTCTTTAACATGTTGTCCAATCTGTTATGGGTGGAAGAAGAATAAAGCTCAGTTCTTTTGCATTTTTATTTTGTTCTTTTTTTCCAACTCGATTTCTAGCATATAAAATTGGAAGTCTAATGTTTCAATATCGAGAAGGCCCCTCGTGACCACCTACATCCTGAATATGCGTATGAAGAGACTGGTGTTTTTTTCTTGCGGAAGGAGAAGAAAAAGCAGTGATTTCGGTAAACTTTCTAAATGAATTTTTAGAATTGCTTAAACTTGTTCACTCCTATGTCTTCCAAATCGAATTTACTAGTTGATTTTTACAATTCAAGTTTTGTATACATTAGAAACTCATTGCAGATAGATTATTTTTAACAGGGTAACAAAGTTGTGTTCATGCTCGCATTTGTGTTCGGTGTACTCAATGCTTGTTAAAGAAAGATATTTGTAGACTTCCTAAGCATTGCTTCTGTATTACTTTTTAGCTTGAAATACTATTTTCTATGGTGGAAGGTTGATAGCTCTGCATTACTGTTCTGAATTGCGACTATTTGGTGCTTAAGGGCGTCAAGATTATGATAGCCTTGATTTGTATATATCTTCTTGGTTCAGATTATGCTTTCAGGTTATTCTGATTCATATTTTTTCTCTATATATTTGACTAATTCAGTTTGATTGTGGCTGTTTAGAGTTAAGGATTTTGATTCAAATTTTGTCTTCGGTTTAATTTGGCTGCTTAGAGTTAAGAATTGATTCAGTTTAATTGTGTCTTCTAATCGTTCTGTTGTTACTATTGAAGGTAAATAGCAAATAGATTTTTTGACCATTTTTATTGGAGACACACAAGGTTTACGAACTCTAAAAGTGTGTGGTAAGAAAGCATATGTTGCTCAATCACCATGGATACAAAGTGGGAAAATTGAAGATAATATATTGTTGTTGGCTTCAATTTGCTTTGAATGAATTCAGAAATATTTGAGTTTGTAAATGATCAGTGTAATAGTAGTAGTATGTACATAATCTGCTGCATTGTAATTTGTGAGAAGGTTTATTTTTACAACTAACAACGACGTAATTCATTTCTAATGTTTTCTTTGATATTCTAAATAAAATCTTTTTTATCAAAGGTGTAGGAAAGCTTACAACCTTAAGTCTAAAGTTAAAATTTGGATTGCATTTATTCCTTATTTCTTTGGGAGTCTGAAATCGCTTTAATTTCAATTTGTTAGTGATTTTATTATTTGTTATATGTATTGTATTATATTGCAGGTGGAGACCATTTTAGATAGGGACAATTTTACTTTGGAAGAACTACTTAATAGTCACCTTAAACTTAAGTTTGTCTGGAAAAGCACAGGTTGAACAATTGATACGTTACATTGTTGAAGAAGCTGCTGAGGATGCTGAAAAGAAGCGAATTTTCAAGTAGGTTGCTTGGATTGGATATTGCTTTAAGTTCCTGGTTGATAGATTTTTGTAATGATACATGTTTTTCCTATTATTCTATAACAGGTTCCCTTTTATTGCTTGTGAGATATTCACCTGCGAAGTTGATGCTATACTCACGACTCTTGTAGAGGATGAGGAAGTAAGCCATTATTCACCTGCGAAGTAAGCCATTATATTCGCCTCATTGCGCCCTTCTTGATCCTCTATCACCCTTATTCCTCTTACCCACCCACACCCCTGCCATCGTGCCCTAGTTCATCTCCTCTCCATCTGCCATTTTTCTCCATTTGCATCCTCTATTATAGGTGTAATTTCATTTATAAATATTCTAGATATCTCATCATGTTTTCTGCAATATGTGCCCCATGTAATCTTCTATCCCTGGAATTGTTGTAGGCTCTAGATTAGATGTATAATGTTGTTGCTGCATATAATGAGAAATATTAGTATACTAGTACCTTTTTTTGTTTGTATTTCTTGCCTTTCTTGTACTTTGTTCATCAGAGAAAGAAGTCATTTTGGATTCATAAAGGTGAGAACTATTTGTGTACACAATCAGTGCAATTAACATAATTATGTTTGGTTATTTATCCCTGATTCTATTTAGTTAGTAAATTCAATTCAATGGTTGATTGACAATTTCTTATCAATTGTTTGCATTCTTTCTTTATCTTCAAAATAGCTTTCTTGAATGATCAATGAGTATTAAGGTAAATGAGCTATTGAAGTCTTGAATTTTAGATACAAAGAATCTAGATACTTTTTTTGTGATTTTAATTCATTGCAAGAAGAAAGGTGAATCAAACTAAGAATGAGAGTGCAGGTTTATAGATCCATTGAGAAGAGAAGATTATCTAGTTATCATGAAGTCTCTAGTGAAAAATAGATTATCAAAATTCTCTTCACATGAATCAAGGCTTGCGAGAGGATTATTTGATTTCATTGGTTCCAATTACTACACTTCCAACAATACTATAACTATGTTGCAAATTGACACTGGCCAACATTTTAACCCTTTCTTTTTTTTTTCTGTGACATTGCAAAATGATCATATGAAATTGTTAAGAGGCTGCAAGAGAGGAAGCATATATGTGGAGTGACAGGTGATGGTGTCAATGACCACCTGCATTAAAGAGGGCAGAAATTGGAGTTGTTGCTGATGCTACAGATGCTGCTAGAAGTGCTTCTAATATTGTCCTCACTGAACCTGGTCTTAGTGTCATTATTAGTGCAGTGCTCACTAGCAGGGCAATTTTTCAAAGGATGAAGAACTATATTGTTAGTTTCCTTGCATACAGAATTTAATCGCTTCACTCTTACTTTTCTTTTTTGATATTTTAGTATTCTAACATTGCAAAATAGCAAAACTTGCTAAAGGTCTGGTTGCGCAGGTTCATATGTTGCAAATTTAGCATAACCTATTAAGTTCAATGTGCTGTTGACTACATATGAAGTAGTTGGTTAGTTTTTTTTTAAGCTTATGTATGAAATTGCGGCGGTTCGAAACCGTCGCAATTTAAAAAAAAAAACCCACATAAATTTGCGGCTCAAATTTTTTTTCAAAATCCAATACCGAAATAGCAGCGGTTCTGCAATCGCCACAAAATTGTGAACCTAATTTGCAGCGGTTGTGCCAACAGTTCATTAGAACTGCCACAAAATCATATTACAACCCCCTAATAGGCGACGTTTCTGGAACCGCTGGAATTTTGTTTCGCGGCAGTTTAAAACCGCCGCAAATCCCTAAATAAACCGTCTCAATTTCCCTTTTCTCTTGTAGTATATAAGGAACCATAACCCAAAATACATAAAAGTAACCCTAGTTCTCCATAAACCTCTATGAGGTACAAAAGTAAAACATATATACATAAGGAAAGTCTATACATATAGATATAACAAAATAGAACAAAAGGTAAACTCCCAAAAGCTCACTTCGCTGCAGAGGACTCCAGACGCCTAGCGAGGTGCCTCTCAACCTGTATTTGAAAAACACAAATATTCGTATGGAATGAGAACCAGAGGTTCTCAGTATGGTATAGGTGCCGCATACATAAGATATAAGGTCCTGGGAAAGCCAGAGGCAATCGTAGAACTCCGACGCTCAGATTATAAGACTTAAAGAACTAAAACAGAAACCATAAACGGGTGGTTCTCTAAGGATTCCTAAACTTAACCAAAACCTGACTAAAACCCTTAATCTCTCTGCCTTTCCTCCGTTCCTCCAGCTCCGATGAAATCACATAGACAAACAAGCAGACAATGACAAACACAGGTAGTATACAAGTAATACAGATAGCAAGTATAACAATTAGCATATTAAAATCACTTAGACATTCCCAATTAATGCACAAACAAGCAATTCAATCAATATGCATATGATGTATGCATGTCTTATGGCTGATGAGTCTCATCTGTCAGTTATAAACCTAACCTGACAAGTCTGGCTGCTAAACCCTGGACTGTCCCCCGACGCGCATCCCCAAAAGTCTGTGCATAGCTTTTTCTCATATATAAAATTGCTTAATGGGGGGGGGGGGGTATCCTTCCCAGAAATTTATTAAGTGCCCGGTCACCCTTATGTCGTAGGGTCAACAGAGTATCGAGTCTCAACCTGAAACACATGGTGGCAAGCCACGGTACTTTACCCAGGAAAACTCGTATCTCAGATAAAATTTAGTGCATAAGCCGCATAAACCTTCATAATCATTCATTATAGCCATAACATCACTTATACATCATATAGTTTCACTTTTATACATAATTCATCATAACCCAGAGCAAGTGGGGCGAACCACACCCTTGCATCTACCCGGAGAGCCTCTATACTAACCAACCTGGAACAAGTGGGGCGAAACTACAACCCTTGTGTCTACCCAAGAGGTACGTTCTCATATGCCTAGGAGGAACCAAGGAGGGGATCCTAACCTCCCATCATCTCGCTGGGGAAATTTTACAATACCAGGAGGAACAAAGAAGGAGATCCTCACCTTCTACCATCTCCTGGGGTCGCACTTTCAAGAAAGAGTGTTCAGATGTAACATTTATTCTTTTCTTTAATCAGTTTCATAGTTTAAATAGTATATATATATATATATATATATATATATATATATATATATGCACTTTATCTCCTCATACCTAATTCATCACTTCTCAAGCTTTCTTCATCTCTAAGTTACCACCCTCTCCTAACTTCTTCTCATCAATCAACACATAACTAAGGTTTAGGGGTTAAAAGAGTAAAAATAGAGGTTTAACAGTTCGAAATTAGGTTTTAAAACATAAAATTAAGTTTGCTGAAAACAGGAGTCACACATACGCATGGGCGTGCAATTTTCCATGCTTGCGTATGCAAGCGCCTTGCTCGCGTATGCGAGATGTCCAACCCGAATAGGTTGGTCGCGTCGCGTGCAGGTGGTCACGTACGCAACTCCTCAAAAACCACTGCTTGCGTACGCAAGGTGCCTAACCCGAATAGGTTGGTCGCGTTGCGTACAGTGGTCGCATACGCAAGCTATGCAGAATAGCAAAGTGCTGAATGCTGCAGAATTTTCAACTTTGCATTCCAAATTTCCGACGCACATAACTTTTTCGTTTTAAAGTATTTTCATCCGTTCTTCAAACGGAGTAAACTTCACAGATCCAATTTTTATATGAAACAAGTTTGAAACAATTTGGGAGTCCGAAAGCTAATTTATTGCTCGCCGAAATTCGGTCAAAAATCAATTTTACACAAAAACCCTCAACCTCTATTTTCATTAAAAATCAGACTCAACCTCTACATTCTATATATATAATCAGCACCACAACATACCATATCATATTAACACAATACCACACCCTTCCATCACCCACTATATCTCACTTTCACAAAACTCCCTTACATAAACTTCACAATTATACCAACAACCATCAACATACCATCATATATACATATTCATTATTACCAACTTATTAATCATCATCAAACCATCATTTATTATTCTATTTCCATCATAATCAATAAACACCAACAAATACTCAATCCATATCAACAAATATCATCAAAGGTTCTAAACAATGAACATACTCATACATTCACACCTATCCTATAGTCACCTAGCCTAAGTTTTCACGAGACATTATATATTCAATACGAGAAACCAAAACCATACCTTGGCCGATTTCTCTCCTAAGTTAAAAACACCCAAAGTGACGAGATCACAAGCCTCCAACACCGAAACCTCAACACCCAAGGCTCAAATAAGCTTCCAATCTCTTCAAATGAGTTCCAATTTTACATATACACTACTTAACACATATTATCACATTCATATACCAATTTTAATATCCAAACACATGTAATCAAGGAATTCACTAGGTTTAAAGTTGTCTTACTTTACCAACACAAAATTGAAGCAAGACCCAACAAATTCACAAGGTCAAAATGCTCCTAAACATCAAGATTCAACAAAATCTCAACACCAAACTTAGAAAATTTCAAAATTGGAGATGAGAGAATCGAAATAGAAATTCTAACTTTCTTGCCTAATTAAATACTGGACTTTGTAGAGCTCGACACACTGGACGTGTGGCCGCAAATGGTGTGGCAATCGGAGGTCAGAGTGAGAATATATGGTGATTTGAATGAGGCAAGGGTTTTGGAAACCTTCCTCCTCTCCCCTTTTATGTTTCAGCGTGAAACAACAATGAGGAAGAAGGTAATGAGTTGAAGCTCATTTTATTTATGGGTTTGGTTGGGCCCATGGGCTCGGTTTGGGCCTGGTTCGACCGGTTCGGCCCAATCTTGGACTAATTTCTTTAAAATTAGTATCAAAATTCTTATTTTAATTAGCTCTATCTCATAAAAGTATAAAATTCATATTTCTAATTTTTTTATTAAAAATTAATTTATTGACTAACTATTTGTTAATTTTACATGGTTTACAGATATAAATTAAATTCTATTTTTTTCTTTTTAATCCAATTTCAATTTATGCTCTTTTAGTCCTTTCAAAAATATGAATGTTGCTTTTATTTTATCTCAAGATCGAGATTGAATCTTTAGTATTGATGATAAAAAAATACTACATACTTAACAATGCTAGATGATTTTGTTTGTACGTAGTTAGTAGCAGTTGGTTACTTGGTTTTGTTTCTCAATTCTCAATATATAGGAAAATAATATAGTACAAAAGTGAAGGAAGTTTTGTGAATTTTAAATAGACTACCACAAAGATAAATAGACTAAGTTCGACTAAACTGAAGATGAATGTAACTAATACAAATAGTAAATAAACTAAGTTCGACTAATCAGCTCACGGCAAACAATTGCATCGACTTGTTCGCTATCCTGTTCACACTTGACGGAGTAAACCTGTTCGGTGGAGGGACATCTGTCTGTAGGTTGTATTGATGACCAACTGTCTGTCCCTGTACTGTTTCTGACCCACCTGTTTCTGCTGGAGCGAAAGGACTAGGGATATACTCATCAAAAACCTCCTGCTGTGTCGGTGCATTCAAGTCAAGACTGCTTGGAGCCTCTGTTAGCACATTCAGATGACCTGTATCGATCTCAAGATGCGAATTGATGCAATCACTTGCTCGACTATCGGGTGTGGGGGTACGTGGCTTCGACAAGCCGAACCATCCACCAATGCCCAGTATGACTACGGCGACTGCTGTGATGGCTCTACAAGGAGGATATCCTCAAGAGGAGCACTACTAGAAAGGAAACGACAGATTAGTGCATCATCCACATACTTATCAACCTGTGGTGACAATGGGGGAAAGTCTGTAAACTCGTATCCCAGACGGCTATGCTCGCTGTGAGGCAAGCTGTGGTGCTCGCTGTGGTGCTAGCTATGATGGCTGTAATGCGAGCTGTGATGGTTGTGCTGTGATGGCTGAGGTAGTTGTGGGCGATCATAAGGACATGGCTGGAACACTGCATATGGTTACTGGGGTGGCTGTTGGGGTGAATGATGGGGTGGCTGCTGAGGAATGAACTCCGACAATCTCAGGTACATCCAGAATAATCCAAGATACCAACTACGGTACTCGACAGACGTGCTAAAGTCAGTGATTGGTTGCTGATTCCTATCTCGCAACTGACTGTTGCGGCGGTTCTCCCATTGCTGAATCCATTAGTCGAGTATGGTGCTCCAATCATGGCACTGTACTCCCCGAAGAGTGTAACAATGTTGGTCAAGAGGGATTACCTGTGCCGGCAAAGGGGGATTGTGCATACCCGTACTGACAAACCACTCGGTCCACAAGATGCCATTCGACACACTCGAATGAAAGCAACGGCCCTACCGTGCCACACACATCAAGGTAGTGATGTAGTTTGACCGGGATGATGATGCTGAGGTATGACTGCCAAACAAACTGCAAAATGTTTTATGGGTTAAGTTAGATTATTAATATAATAAATTATTCTTATAAATGAATACCGATACTGACCTCTTCTATGTAGTCTATGTCGTGCCTAATAGACACTGCGCTCCTCGACATCCACGTCCTGGTTCATGGATGATGACTCCACCTGCAATGCACAACGTTATAACAGAATTTAAATTACGTCTTTCCAGTAAAACATAAATAAAATACGAGTCAAACTCCAATAAATTATGTACTGTTACGGTGTGACCTGCGTGCAACCAGTATATCAGCGAATGCAAACCGCTGTCTTGGAATGGGGGCAAGAAAGGGCATTCGTTCCCACGCCTAAACAAACAACAAATCAAGCAGGCCATCCATCTCCTTGCAATCGTACTGCGATGCACGGCACAGTGACTTGTAAAGATGTGCGAGAGTTGCTGACCCCCAACTGTAAGTGCTTATTTGCTCAAAGTTTTGGAGCAGTGGTAGGTACTTTGTGTGGGCATACACCGTCAACTTATCCGCAAAGAGGGTGGTTTCAGCAGACAGAAGATGTGAACCTAACGTATCACTGAACAGACTCCCAAGTGTCTAGAGGTTGTGTCTCTCTAATATGGCGAACCCAGGCCAGCTTTATGTAACTTTTAGATGAACTACTTACAACAGGTTCACTGCCAAAAATCGTCATGCTTTGGTTGGCCAAGAAATACTGACTGCTATCGGTCCAACTGGTCACAACCTCTCCATCAATCGATAGGCTAAATATGTGTAACACGTCCTCCAGTGTTACTATAACTTCACCGGCTGGCAATATGAAAGAATGAGTCTCCGACCTCTACCTTTCCACAAGAGCATATAGCAAGGCAGAATGCTCTCTGATCTGTCCCACTCTTAATACATGGTAGAATCTCGTTGTTCATAAAACTTGGTCAATTGCCAGTGCCACATCTCTGGAAAATCAAGCTTACAGGACAGCAGATTCCAGTTAGCCTGGTACAGAAAATTAAAAACAATTTCATAATCGTCCAAAATTTAAAATCAAAATTATATCAAAAAATATAATATAAATTACAATAAAATTAAAAAACATTAAAACAGAAATTAAAAATAAATATATAAAACTCTAAAAATTATATATTTTATATTTCCTGTATTTATTAATATTAATAAGGTTTAATTACTCTGTTGGTCCCTATAGTTTCGCAAAATTTTCAATTGGGTCCCTATACTTTTTTTTTTCCTTTTAATTGGGTCCCTGCACCAATTTTATTTTTTCAATTAGGTCCCTCTTAACAGTAATTGGTTTAATTATATAGGGACGGGGGACCCAATTAAAAAAAATTGGTGCAGAGACCCAAATAAAAGGAAAAAAAGTATAGGGACCCAGTTAAAAATAAAATTTGGTGCAAGGACTCAATTAAAAGAAAAAAGTATAGGGACCTAATTGAAAATTTTGCGAAACTATAAGAACCAACAAAGTAATTAAACCTATTAATAACTAGGAACTAGTACAAAATATAAATACTATAACATAAAATAAAGTAAAACATAATTACAAAAATTCTAAAAAAGTAACTTTCATTTATATTATTTATTAATTTTAACAATTACATTTTAAATTATGTTGTTTACTTCATTTTAACAATTACATTGTAAAATATGTTATTTACTAAGTTCAAGAAAAATAATTTTTGACATAAAAGGAAATAAAGATATAATAACGGAAGTTCTAAAAGAAATCTATCAATGTTTTTATTCTTTATTAATTTTAATAACTACATATTAATTAATTAAATTATAATAACATTATTACAATAAATATATTGTTAATATAATCACAAAAAAATAAACAAAAAAAATTTAAATTATTTAACTTACTACAACTGCTAATAATAATATCAATTAAAATAACCACGCTAAAGATAATACATTCTAAATACTAAATATTAAATTGACAAAGATAATAAATTTATCATATTAGACTGTCCCAAATAATTAATAACATATTCTGCTGTATCAGTATAATCGCGAACCATAGTTACTGAACACACTAGTCACTCTCACTCTCACTCTCACTAATACTTATCTTCTTCAAATAAGTCAGAGTCTCGTCTTCCACTCTCAATCTCTCTCAATCACCTTCAGAACATTTGGAGAATAAAAAATATTGCAAAGCTCCGTCTCATCTTTTAAAAGCACCATTGCATTGTGCCATTGCACGTTGCGGTTCCCGGAGAGGACGCATGTCACTGCATGCAGACCAGGGTCAACACGCAAGGTGCGTGTGTCCGTTGCACGATACGTGGTTATGGACACGTGGAAGGGGATTCTGGGAATCTTTAACACGCACGGTGCGTGTTATTGGGAACTCGACACGTGGCCATGGATTAGACGCAAAGATGTCTTGGAACCAAGTAAAAAAATTTTATGCTTTCAACGCGTGTTGTATCAGTCTCTTTGTAACTCCACTTTTATACAAAAGACTCCAAAAAAATATATACAACACAAACACCATATATAAATTCATATAGAAAATAATTTCTAATCAAATAAAGAAGTCCAATTCTACTAAAAAAAATAAATATATCTAGTGATAACAATTCCAACAATAATTTGTAATGGATTAATTCAGGCTCTTTTCATTTTTTTAACATAAATAGCCCAATATGCAAGACAAAAAAAAACCCAATATTATGGTAGTCCAAAAATCTTTTTTTTTTAAAATAAAAAAATCGGTTAGAATGAACTAATTCTATGCGTAGAGTAAGATTGATCTGGTTTTTTTTATGTAAAAGAACTGGTTAGAATAAACCAAAATTAAAATGAGGACACATGTCACATTCTCCCGCATAGTCTTTATGAAAAGTGGTTTTTGAAGTCTTTATCAAAGTGGTCCCTTGTTATAGATATCACCTTAAATATGTCATGATTATCACCATTTATATATGGTGAATTATAGCCTGCACCGGCCCAATTAAGGAGAAGGATGCACCTTGTCCTTTCTACATTGCTATCCAACTTGAAGGAGTGCCACGGGTAGATGAGGTACGGTGAGGTGGCATGTGATAGGTGCAATGTTCACTGGTGAAGGGGGGAGTGGTTAATGAGTGGAAGTTTAATTTGGTCCCGTTGGTGGCTGGTTTGTAAATGTAAAAAATTCATGGCGTGGGGTTGAAACCGATTTTTTGGTGGGATGTGCAATTTTTGGTCCAGTTTGGGGCCTATAGTGTGATAAAATTTTGGACTTAATTTTTTGATTCAGAAACATAATAAGTTACAATGGAATGGGAAAAAATTTCCAAGGAGGAATTCAACTTCATTAATTTGTTGAAACATTAATAATCATGTCTTGAAAAAAAATGTAAAACCAAGAACCTAATTTCGAATGGACAATAAATGTTTATATATAGGCGCATGGAGTTCATATTTGAACACTTCAGTCTGAAGGATAGGAGAGATGAAGGAGAATATGCAACACTTCTTGTTCATTTCCATTACGAAGGGGCACAAGCTCGGTGTATACACGAGTTAGGAGGAGGCGAACCAACAAGTTGTAGATTTTACGTTTTCTGAGTTTCACAGATTCAATAGCTTTGAACACGCATGCTCGTGCTTCAAAGCGAGGATGTCGTCCTTTTGTGCTGAGAAAGGTGGTAGTGGTGAAACTGGTGGAGTCAGGCCGGATGGAGGTGGCGACAAGAAATTGGCTATCTCCGGCGGAGGCTATCCTTGCCGGCCAATTGTTTCATGTAAGACTTGTGAAATGGAATTTGGTTTTCAATAATTAGTGCATTTATGAAGCTACGCTTTGCGGTAATGGAATGTAATTTTATTCGATTTGGAGTTTTGTTAGTGCTGTTTATTCTAGTCATTTTATGTCCGGTTATTAATCTTTTTAGGTTTAGAAATTTATTTATTTATGCGATTTTTGTTGTTCCATGACTGCGCAAAAGGGCTTTCTGTAATTCCGGCTGATGAGCTTAACGCGGATTTTGCAGTTGTGAGCAGCATGGAGGAGTGGTTGCTGAAAGTTTGCTTGGAGGCAGAGATCCCTTGCCCCTGTTTCTTCAAGGTGGAATGGTTTGTCGGAGAGCAAGGGCCGTTCTTTGGCTTCACAGTTGTTATTCCTAGGCATCCATTTGAGATAGAGCTATTTGTCACTAGTCATTTCTCGATGATTGAAAAAGTTGCAAGAGAAGATGCTGCTTATGAGATGCTATGCGTGTTGCTTGATGTAATTAGACAAGAGATTCGGGATTATAACTACAGAAAGGCGAAGCTTCTTGGCGACTCAAATAACGCGCTTCAGACCAGGGTAGGTCAACTGGAAGAATCTCACGAGAAGCTGAAGGCCAGTTACGATTCCCTTGTAAGACGACATGTGGAAGGAGAAAGAGTTTGATGTGTGTGTTCTGAATGTGTCGTTGTTGTTTGGTTATGTTGTAATTGTTCAATTATTGTTGTGTGTCCTTTACTTTGGTGATTAAAGCGCAAAGTAGTATGTAATGTGTTTTAGTTTGTTGTTGAGTGGCAAGGTTTAGTAGATAATGTCTGAAAATTTGTGATAATTACTGATGATGTTATGATTAACGGCGTTACTTTATAATACAACAAAGTACGATTCGTGTTGAATCCTGTTTGTGTTACCCTGAATTTTTATTGTCGTTATTGTGCAGTAGTTGTTTTAAATGTTGGCAGAGATATCCCTCGATTAGAAGAAGATTACGTTACTTTGGTTTTGTCTTTTTCTGTGGGCTGGCTTGCTGTACGGCTGTACCTGTGGTTACACAGCGTACAGAAGAAAATTTGTTGTGGGGTTGCTTTTGGAATGCATGTTCTGTATATGGTCAGGTAAACAGAGGATGAGGATAAATGGATTAACGGGTTAAAGTACTAAAATGACGTTTGAATAATTATACTTTGCTGTGTTAATGACAGTTAAGGTGGAATAACAACCCGATGTTATGCGTAAACTGAATATTATATTAATTAATACAATACAATATATGTTAAAAAGTAAACAAACGAAGACAGTGAAAAGTAAGCCTACTTCAATGCAGGTAACACATGGTGGTAGGTGGTGGTTTAAGCTTAAGAGGAGCCTACTTCCTAACCAAAGCTAAGTAAAGGACCAAGATGATAACGAAGATAAATAGAATACACGGGTAGGGAATTTGTTGCCGCTGCATTTAGTTGGATTGGTTGTTTTGACGGACAATTGGGTGGTTGTCTCCATGTTCTTTCGGACGATGACCCTGTATGCCTTCCTCCAAGGGGAGTATTTGGTCAACAATTGGATGGTTGTCTCCATGTTCTTTCAGACGATGACCATGTATGCCTTCCTCTAAGGGGAGTATTTGGTCAACAATCGGTGATGGGTTCTGCTGAATGGTTAGTGGTTGATTTTGATGCAACAGAGGACCATTGTGGGTGAACTGTCCGGCATAGAGGAATTGTTCGAACGCCATACGAGCTTCATCGAAGGTGTCGTAAGACTTATGGAGGTTGCCACTAAATTCGTTAACTTGGCTATGACAGGCCGGCCAGGAACTATAGATACCAGGGACCCTCCCACAGATAATAACATGTTGAGATTCCAAGGGAGAGGTGTGTTGTGTTTGGATAAGATGGGAGGTTGGCTTTGGAGTTTTTAAAACCCAAAGACGATTGGTCTTGTGATTCGAACACGAAAATTATTTTGTGTATAATTTCCAATGGTTGGAAAGTGATCGAATGTAGGGTTAACATGTGTCCTTTTGCAAGGACCAGAAACTAAGGTTGGTCTAGCCTATTTTTGGTTCGATGAATGACATGGACCTCGTTGAACCAATATATAAAAAACTGAGTTGTTATAAAAGAAAACGTAAAATAAATTAGAGTTATTTTAATTACAACTAGTACTAGAGATGTAATTGTTTAATTTTTGAGATTTAAATTAACTGTCTAAGTAATTATAATTTTTTAATATGATTTATTTTTATAATTTATTTATGTTGACATCTACAAATTATAACTTGTTTTTTAGTTTTGTACTGTTATTGATGAAAAAATTAAGTCAATTTAGTAAAAATAATATTAACCCAAAGATATAATTTGTGATTTAATAGCGTTTAATGAAATTTTTTTATTAAAATCAAGCCAAAAGCAAATCATGATTTGAGAGTTGGGACAGTTGATCAAGGTTTTAGGGTGTAACTAAAGCATATTGTTTAGTTAAAGAAAATTTTTTTTACTATCGAATTATCTGATACGGAAATTTTAGAGGCAAAGTGTAAACAATAGAACATTAAATCGACATGTGAACCCAACTCGTAGTCCGTGCAACAGTGGATGCAGGGGATATGAGCAACCCCTCCGAAAGCATGGGCAGAGTTTCGCTCTGCTATCCGTCTGCGATAGTCATACAGAAGACCCATGTGGCCCCTGGTGGAGCACCTTGGTGAGGCACACACTGTATGTTGTTCTTTTATATGGGGCATTTGAACCTCACCCGGCCACGACATTGTCAAAATTGAAAAGCACCTTACGTTACAATCAGCGAGTAAACCAGCCGCATCAAGCTGGCGATACAGTTCGATCCCTTTCCCTTTTCCCTCGTTGTCGTCCCTGCAAAGGAGCAACGTCATTGATAGTGCGTATTTGGCTGCTTCATGGCCTCTACTTGCTGCACTATTCAGCATTTGGAAGCCAACATGTTGGTTACGTCTCATGAAGAGTTCCCAAAGCGCCTTCCAAAACAGAAGCTCTGGATGGCCAGTGGCCATGCATCGATCAAAGAATCTTGTTCCCTCTGTGTCGCGGCTCCACCACCACGGCGTGGCGGTGATGGTATAGAAACACTGTGGTGAACAAGATCGTCGTCTCCCGCATCGTGCGCAGTGGTACAGGTCATTCTGAGACTGGACAGGTCCTGAATGGAGTTTGACGCACTTTAATGGTTATGGCAACCCAAATGTCGTACGGAAGGTAAGCGGTATTTGAGAAACGGCCGATTGTCATTTTCCATTTGTTCCTGTTGGTGCGTATTTCGATGGGGATATGTATATAGAGTTCCGGATTGGAGTGTAGCAAATGAGTGTGCCACCATATTTATAAGTCTACGGATCCCGTTGGAATCTTGAAATGGAGTGTAGCAGATATGTTTTTACTAATTTATGCGTAATATTAAACGTTATAGTAAACGACTAAACGTATATCTATTAAAGTGAAAAACTCTAATATTTAGTAGTATAAATTCTTTGACATATAGTCAAAACTCTAATGTTAAACCTTGGGGCAAACATGTTATTGTTTACTCTTTGAATAATTAGCTTTGTAATCTGCATAGTTAAGGCTTTAGTCTTTTAATCAGGTATTTGAATATATTTTTTTTTAAATTGTTTCATATAACACATAGAAAAGAGAGAGTCTGACGCGTAAAATTTTATTAATGTGAAGTAAAAAAACTTTGAAGTTATTGTGGAAGTTGGAAAAAATGGATACGTGAGCTTAACACATTTAATATCGAATTTAAAGCCTGGGGAAGCGGTGTGACTGTCCAATGAGGAAAGTTAGAGGGATGTGAGTGTCCAGTGATAAGTGGATTGGAGAAGGCGAGGAGGCATGTCGCTTATATATAATTTTGGTGTTTGAGATAAGTTTGCTGAGCATTTTGTGAATAAGATTCAAGGGAGTTACATCCTGCACGAAATGAATCACAATTTTTTGGGTTGGAACAATGTCGACTCCCAGCGTTAGTGATGGTAGTTGTTGTTCCTGAAGAAATGCTCCTGGCATCCTTCCCGGATGAGGGTACGTGGTGTTAAATTATGTTTTTTCCCGGTTATGCTTGAGGTTTAGTTTTTCATTTTGTTTTTTTGCGTATGAACGTTCAGATGTTGTCCCCACGGTGAATCATGATGAGTTTGTAATCATCGAGGACTTTGAGCATATGCTGCGCAGGGCATGCAATGAGCTTAAGGCAGAGCCTCCAGTGTTTCTGCCACGTGATTGCGTACATGTCTAGGGAGAGCGCTATTATGGGTATATGGTGCAAGTGCGTAGCAAGCCGGACGGAGTCAATTTTTTTGCCTTCAGGAGGTACTCAGTCGACGAATGCATGACCAGGCAAGATGCCGCTTTTGTATCTCTGGAAGCGCTTGTGGTAGAGTCCGGGAAGGAGATCTTTGACTTCAATTACCAGGTGACCCACCGATGCAAGGAACAGTTTCTGGAGTTGCATCTGGTCTCCAATTTGTTCGTGGAGGCCCGTGCCGCTGAACTGGAGAAGGAGAACGCTCTGTTGAGGGAGCGGCTAGCTGCTTACCAAGCCTTGCATGGCTGTCGCGTATGTTAGATTTCTTGCGGTTTGTTTATATTTATGTTATGTGTAGTCTGGTTGTAGTTAGTGACCTTTCTGAACTCTAAACTGCTAAGTCAGTACGTCATGGATAATTTAAGTTGGGGTTTAGGGTTTACAGTTTAGTGTTTAGGGTTTAGGTTTTCTTGGTTAGGGTTCATGGTTGATGGTTTTAGGGTTTCTGGTGAATGGTTGAGTATGCAACGTTTTTGGTGTAGCCGTGTAGGGTTTATGATTTTTAGCTTTGTGTTGTTATTTAATACTTACGATTTATTTCTTTATGCGTGGTTTACAACGGTTCCTACACAGGAAAAAGGAAAAATATCGTTACATGCAGGTTCGAATATGTTATTGTTTTTTCATTGAATAATTAGTTTTGAAGCTTGCGTTATTCTGTGGTTATTTTCATATTCAAGTAATTGAAATTATTTTTTAAGTCATTCCATGTTAAGTTGAAATTAATAGAGAGTTTTACGTAAAGTTGAATAACACACAACTTTGTTACATAAATGTGGCAGCCGAAAAGGTTGTAAGTTTTTGTGGAAGGTTGGAAAACGGATAACTCACATTAATGTATTCATTATGGAATTTAACTAAGTCCTTGTTGAAGCGGTGTGACCGTCAATTGAGATACGCGGTAGTAGTGGGACTATCCAGTTCCAATTGGATTCGAGACCGTTAGGACATGGTTTATTTGCCTGTACATAATTTGGACATCGTTTTCTTCAGTGATCATGATACACCAGTAGTTCATTGTTCTGGGAATGGTGTGGTGTGTAAAGGTTTTAGTCTTACCTTAAAAGTTCAGGTGAATTAACGTTGGTGTTCTTGTTGAGGAATCAGGACAATTGATTTTTGCTGTTACGATGTTGTCACGTAAGGAATAACAGTTAGGGATCACGGTTAAAGGTTGATGGTTTAGGATTCCGGGTTTAGGGTTGATGGTTTTGTGTTCATGATATAGGTTTTAGGGTTCCTTGTCGAGGGTTCATGGTTTACAGGTTAGGATTTAGGGTTTAAGGTAAGCCGCTTGGCGTTCATGGTTCGGGGTTTAGGGTTTCTTGTCAAGGGTTCATGGTTTATGGTATAGGATTTACGGTTTTAGGTAAGCCGGTTAGGGTTCATGGTTTGGGATTCAGGGTTTCTTGATTAGGGTTCATGGTTTACGATTTACGGTCTAGGGATTGTGGTGTACGCTTTGGGGTTGCTTGGTTAGGGATCACGGTTAAGGGTTGATGGTTTAGGATTCCGGGTTTAGGTTTGATGGTTTCATGGTATACGGTTTAGGGTTCCTTGTTGAGGTCCATGGTTTACGGGTTAGGATTTAGGGTTTAGGGTAAGCCGCTTTGGGGTTCATGGTTCGAGGTTTTAGGGTTTCTTGTTAACGGGTTCATGGTTTACGATTTAGGATTTACGATTTTAGGTAAGCCGGTTAGGGTTCATGGTTTGGGATTCAGGGTTTCTTGATTAGGGTTCATGGTTTACGGTTTACGGTCTAGGGTTTGTGGTGTACACTTTGGGGTTGCTTGGTTAGGGATCACAGTTAAGGGTTGATGGTTTAGGATTCCGGGTTTAGGTTTGATGGTTTCGTGGTTACGGTTCATGGTATACAGTTTAGGGTTCCTTATCGAGGGTTCATGATTTACGGGTTAGAGTTTAGGGTTTAGGGTAAGCCGCTTGGGGTTCATGGCTCGGGGGTTTAGGGTTTCTTGTCAACGGGTTCATGGTTTACGGTTTAGGATTTACGATTTTAGGAAAGCTGGTTAGGGTTCATAGTTTGGGGTTAAGGGTTTCTTGATTAGGGTTCATGGTTTATGGTTTACGGTCTAGGATTTGTGGTGTACACTTTGGGGTTGCTTGGTTAGGGATCACGGTTAACGAATGATGGTTTAGGATTCCGGGAGTTCATGGTTTATGCTTTCACCATTAGTGTTATTACTAATATGCCCCTAAGTACTCTAGTTTTACCGTTTAACATGATTTAGCGTCAAAATGTTACCTAGTTAATCCTAATATTTTTCTATGACCAAATAATTCATAATACTTTTAATTAATGCTAATTCTATCCTTAGGGACCTAAAAAATTATTTTACCTTTTATTAATTTATTTACATATTCTACTTACCACTTTTACTGTTTTACTTCTAACTTTTCCTATAGCTTTTGTTTAGACCCGAAACTTTTAGGGGTACAATTATTATTTTATGAATAATTTTAAATAATTTTCCTTAGTTTTTCTTATTTTCGTATAGTTTATTTTTATTTTTAAAAATTTATAAAAATAACGGCAATGGCGATATGTAAATTTTTTTATTATCGTTTGTTTTTTTCAAAAAGACTCTTATTTAACCGTGAATATGGCCGTCAAATAATTTGACCCTCATGGTTTATGGAGTCGTTAAATATCTGTGATGTTGAATAAAACTATACACTGTGACAAAAAGCAACTTCTGAGATACACTAAAAGTCTAATAGTAGCTGCATATGAAATGGAAGTCGTTAATGATGCAATGCTACGAAAAACAACAACATGATTATTTGGCTGATTAAAGGGAGCTTGGTATAGGTTTCAAGTGCCATTTTTCAACGTTTGACAAAAATTTTAGTGCCAACAGAATTCGGTGTGGCTCGCTTTAAAGCGTGCTAACTAAGAAACACTAAGCAAATCTGAAGCACCCTCACTCAACAGCGATGAAGCCGACGAACATGTTCAATGTTTCCGGCGGGACACAGCAACCTCTGACTCTATGGTAAGGAACTCTATGCGGCAGAAAGATTGTGTTGCATACGTCGTTCGATATATACGTTACATGTGTAGATACCTAATTCCTGATGTCATCATTTGTAGGGCGGAAGGTGCGAGCAGAGCAGCATTCGTGGTGCAACCCACGCCTGAGTCGGCTGAGATTTTGTCCTAGGAAAGTGGAGTTGCGTGCGATGCACTGTTAGACGTCACACCATTGGGTGTCCCCGTCAGTGGTCATGCGACGCGGCCGATAATAGCTCCCGACACGGACGAACGACCATCCCAAAAAACAGTCGACCCTGCCAGTTATAAAGGGAAAGAGGCTATTTCGATCTGCTTCTGCCAAAGTGAAAAGATCAGCACCTGCTAAGCGTGGCAAATCCACCTTCTCGACGGCTAACACACGGGTATGATGAAATCATCTCCATAGATAATTCTTCCACATTTGCGTAGTTGTTTCAATTGCATTTAACCCTGTCTGTTTAACGTAGATGTTTAAGGCAACCTACGCCATGGACTTTAACCGAGCGGAGACCCTCCTGTTCAACTTCCTTTTCTCGGATGGTCATTCCATGGAGTATGTTATAATCCCTGATTACTTTGACGCGATATTTGTACAATTATGCATCCTTAAACAACAACAATAACATGGGATGTGCCCATCTGTTGCAGGGACACTCTTGTGAGAATGCTCCAGTACAAACTAACAAGGCGGCAAATCCAATTCCTCATACCTGGGCGTCCCATTGACAAAGCCGTTGTGGAGATGGTGGCCATGCGCAACGCTTGTTCTATACAGCACCTTAAGCATCCCTATTTTTGGTGTCTCCCGCCAAGCTTCGCTGTGAGTGGTTAACATAACAAACTGTAGATTGGTCGGTTGCAACGATGGATACCACATGTGCATATGTTACTAGAATGTTAACTAAATTTATTTGTTATTATAGGATGACGTTAGTAAGGGATTGTCTATTGTGGAGCTCAACGAGATATACGTGTCTTTTTGGTTGAAACCAACCAGATTCCTGAACAGGGTTTGTATCTCGATCCATACGGACTGTTTGGCATTCGGCATTACTTTCACGACTGTTGACCCCATTCGTACTAATTTCGAGTTTTTTATTTTCGTTTGCTATCAAATCTTCATCCCCATCGAGGATGTCTTCATGCACTGGTACTGCATGGTGGTCAATTTTGGGGAGAAGACCGTGTACCACCTAGACTCCTTTTCGGACGTGAATATGGTCAGCGACCGAGAGCAGCTCATGGAACGCGTGGTAACGTGATCTGTTCTTGTTTACTGTCCCATATTTGAACCAAAATTATGCATTTTCGGTGGCTAATTTGGTGTCTATACTTCAGCTTGAAATGCTTTATGCAATGATGACTTCTCTGGCATTTGGACCCCTGCGACAGTTCACTCCTGAAGACATGGGTAGGTGGTCGATGTAAAATCCGGTCAAACCGTAATTAATTAAATAATAAATTAAGTAGGAGCGAATATGGTTAGAAAATCTAGCAATCGGAATTTGATAATTTAAATATGATATTTGGACTCAGTGGATTTTTCTGAGTCAGAAAACATAGTTTTCTGCGTAAAAACGCGCACTAGAATTTTGACCGGCAGTACCGGTTGAGATCTATCTGGTACTGCAGCTGAGAAAATTAATTATAAGTAAATAAGGCTAAGAAATTAGGATTTATAATTAGAACAGTGATGAGCGGATAATTTATACGCTTTTTGACATTGTTTTTAGTGTGTTTTTAGTAGAATCTGGTTACTTTTAGGGATGTTTTCATTAGTTTTTATGTTAAATTCACATTTCCGGACTTTACTATGAGTTTGTGTGTTTTTCTGTGATTTCAGGTATTTTCTGGCTGAAATTGAGGGACTTAAGCAAAAATCAGATTCAGAGGTTGAAAGAAGGATTGCTGATGCTGTTGGATTCTGACCTCCCTGCACTCAAAATGGATTTTCTGGAGCTACAGAACTCAAAATGGCAAGCTTCCAATTGCGTTAGAAAGTATACATCCAGGGCTTTCCAGCAATATATAATAGTCCATACTTTGCTCGAGGATAGATGACGTAAAGTGACGTTCAACGCTATCTCTCTACCCAATTCTGGAGTTCAGCAACAGAAATGGATCAAGAACCAGAGTTGAACGCCAGAAATGGATCAAAACCTAGCGTTCAACTCCACAAATGGCCTCTGCACGTGTAACATTCAAGCTCAGCCCAAGTACACACCAAGTGGGCCCCGGAAGTGGATTTATGCATCAATTACTTACTTCTGTAAACCCTAGTAGCTAGTTTATTATAAATAGGACTTTTTACTATTGTATTTGACATCTTTGGATCATCTTTGGACGCCTGGTTCTTAGATCAGAGGGGCTGGCCATTCGGCCATGCCTGGACCTTTCACTTATGTATTTTCAACGGTAGAGTTTCTACACTCCATAGATTAAGGTGTGGAGCTCTGCTGTTCCTCAAAGATTAATGCAAAGTACTACTGTTTTCTATTCAATTCATCTTATTTCGCTTCTAAGATATCCATTCGCACTTCAACCTGAATGTGATGAACGTGACAATCATCATCATTCCCTATGAACGCGTGCCTGACAACCACTTCTGTTCTACATTAGATTGAATGAGTATCTCTTAGATCTCTTAATCAGAATCTTCGTGGTGTAAGCTAGAATGATGGCAGCATTCAAGAGAATCCGGAAAGTCTAAACCTTGTCTGTGGTATTCCGAGTAGGATTCAATGATTGAATGACTGTGACGAGCTTCAAACTCGCGATTGCTGGGCGTAGTGACAGAGGCAAAAGGATAGTAAATCCTATTCCAGCATGATCGAGAACCGACAGATGAATAGCCGTGCCGTGACAGGGTGCGTTGACCACTTTCACTGAGAGGATAGGATGTAACCATTGACAAGGGTGATGCCTCCAGACGATTAGTCGTGCCGTGACAGGGCATTTAGATCATTTTCCCGAGAGAAGACCGAAAGTAGCCATTGACAATGGTGATGCATTACATAAAGCCAGTCATGGAAAGGAGTAAGACTGATTGGATGAAGATAGCAGGAAAGCAGAGGTTCAGAGGAATGCAAGCATCTCTACACGCTTATCTGAAATTCTACCCAATGAATTACATAAGTATTTCTATCCTTATTTTAGTATTATTTTCGAAAACCCCACTACTATTTTATATCTGCCTGACTGAGATTTACAAGGTGACCATAGCTTGCTTCATACCAACAATCTCCGTGGGATTCGACCCTTACTCACGTAAAGTATTACTTGGACGACCCAGTGCACTTGCTGGTTAGTTGTGCGAAGTTGTGAACCATGGTATTGGCATCATGTTTTTGGCGCCATTACCAGGGAAAGAAAGAGCGATGAATTTTACATAATCAAAGTGTAATCACAATTTCTGCGCACCAAGTTTTTGGCGCCGTTGCCGGGGATTGTTCGAGTTTGGACAACTGACGGTTCATCCTGTTGCTCAGATTAGGTAATTTTCTTTTTGTTTTTCTTTTCAAAAATTTTTCAAAAATCTTTCAAAAAAAAAATTTTCTCCTTTGTTTTCGAAAAAAATATAATAAAAATAAAAAAAATAATAAAAATATTTTCAAAAATATATTTTTCTTCAGAATTTTTAAGAATGAATTCTAGTGTTTCATGAAGCATGCGAAGCCTGGCTGGCTGTAAAGCCATGTCTGAATTCATTGGGACTGAGGCTTCCAATTTGTTATCAAGAGCAAGCTAGTTGGTGCTATTCCACCTACTACTGTTCATGATCTACCTGTTAAATGCTAAAGCTTGGCTGGCTATTAAGCCATGTCTGACCCTTTGATTGGAGCTTTAGACTAAAGAGCATAAGATTCCTGGAATTCATATTAAAAATTTTGGAATCCTTATTTTTCTTTTTCAAATAATTTTCGAAAAAAAAATACAAAAAAAATTAGAAAATCATAAAAATCAAAAAAATATTTTTGTGTTCTTGTTTGAGTCTTGAGTCATGTTATAAGTTTGGTGTCAATTGCATGTGCACCTTGCATTTTTCGAAAATTCTCATGCATTCATAGTGTTCCTTATGATCTTCAAGTTGTTCTTGGTAAGTCTTCTTGTTTGATCTTTGCATTTGCATGTTTTGTGTCTTTTCTTGTTTTTCATATGCATTCTTGAATTCTTAGTGTCTAAGCATTAAAGAATTCTAAGTTTGGTGTCTTGCATGTTTTCTTTGCATTAAAAATTTTTCAAAAATATGTTCTTGGTGTTCATCATGATCTTCATAGTGTTCTTGGTGTTCATCTTGACATTCATAGCATTCTTGCATGCATTCATTGTTTTGATCCATAACGTTCATGCATTGCATCATTTTTCTTGTTTTTCTCTCTCATCATAAAAATTCAAAAAAATATCTTTCCCTTTTTCTCTCTCATAAATTCGAAAATTAGATTTGACTTTTTCAAAAAATTTTAAAAATCTAGTTGTTTTTATGAGAGAAGAGAGGAGAGAGGAGAAAACCTAATCCTAGCTCCACCTTCAAATGCTCATAACTTTTGCTACGGAACTCTGATTGACGAGCCGTTTGCAGCCACGCGCCACTCTTCTCATCCTCTACAATTATATCTAAGTTTTTTGGTGATTAATCCACTGTCCTCTGCCCAGTTTTCGTTTTTCTCTTTAAATTCGAATTTGGTTTAGGTTTTGAGGAAATCTTGTGATTTTGGTTGTTTAGGAGTGCTCTAGTATGAGCCATTGGTGAGTTCCATCAACCAATTTCATAGATTAAGGTAAGGAACCTCTAACCCTTATGATTTATCATTTTCATAAACCCTAGGTTAATGTATATATGTAAAATTGGTTATGTTAGTGTATTTGGTGATTTTGGTGCACAATTGGGAGGTTGGTGTTGCTTGTGGAACCTTGGTGAGGTTTGGAGCTAAGGGTTGGTGGAGACTCTCAAGAAGAAGCTCAATTATTTTGGCTATAAGAGGTACGGTTTAAGTTTCATTTAAGTACCGTGTGGTGTGATGAGAATTCCTAGGCTAGATGCCCCTAGAATTAGGTTTGGATTGTGTAAATGGTTGGTACTAATATGCATAGTTGATATGTAATATAAATTAATGATTGGGTTGAGAATTGTGGGAATTGTATGTTTGGTGTGTTGAGAATTTGATGAATTGGATAACGAGTATTGGTTTGTGGAATATGCATTTAAATTGTGAATTTGGGCCGGAGGCCGTGAATTTTGGGTCAGAGGCCGAAAAGAGGTAAGAAAGGTAAGTTGATATGTGTATTGTGTGATGATATAAGAGATTGGATGGATTTTAGATATTGAATGTGTGAATAATTGGTTTGGTTATTGAATAATAAGGTTTGAGGAATTGAGGTGTGAAATTTGATAGTTTTGGGTGAAAATATGTAGAGGAGGTAGGTTTGGTTTGGTTGAGTATAATTATGTGAATGTGGTTGGGTTGTGGTTATTTGGATGAGTAGAAATGAATTTGGCTTGTGAACATTGAAAAAATTAGTGATTTCTATGTTTGGGTAAAAACTTATTTTTGACCAACTTTGGCGGTTCATAACTCGGTCCACAGAGTTCGGAATTCTTCAAAAATAGATTTTATGAAAGTTTATTCAAAGATCTTTCCAACGGTTCAAAAATGGTTGAAAAAAAAATTTTATAGGAGAAATTATGTGTAGTGGAAGTTTGAGGTTTAAAAATGAAATTCTGCAGCTTTTTAACTTAGTAAAATTTTTGGCAGATCGTACTTTCAAATTTCACTCCCCCACGCGTGCGCCTGACCGATACGTACGCGTCGATGTACTGATTCAAGTGGCCAGCCAAAGTTCCCGAGAGTTGTGCGGGTGTTGTGCTGGTTTTGTGCGTGGGGCACAAAACGCAACCACGCGAACGCGTGGCTGACGCGCAGGCGTCACTTTACTTTTCTCCCATCCACGCGTAAACGTGGGTGACGCGTACACGTCACTGTAACTTTTTGCTTTCCATGCGTGCACGTGGGCGACGCGCACGCGTGACCCATTTTCACCCCAAAGCTGATTTTGAGTTTTTAAAACCGAATTTCAGACTTCCAAGTCTCCATTCTCACCCTTTATATCCTAAATACTTATAGTATGCCTAGCGATGGGAATAGACTATGAGATGTGGTAACTTGTGGATGAAGTAAGAGGATAATTAATGATGAGTTATGATTAATGATGATTGTATGAGTTGCTGAGGATAATGATGGAAGTGCGGTGTATGCCATGAGCCAAAGGGCTGTATTTTATAATGATTATTGGCTGGTTATGGTTTATACCATGAGCCAGATGGATACGATAAATATTGATTTATGGCTGGAAATGAAAATATGGCTTTGAATTATTATTTTATCTTGAGCTCTCTTTCTCAGAAGTGCGACTCCAGAGAGATGAAAGAAGGTGAGGATCCCCTTCCTTATTCCTCCTGGTATTGTAAAATCGCCCCCAGCAAGATGGTGGAAGGTTAGGATTCCCTCGTTGGTTCCTCTTGGGCATATGAGAACGTACCTCCTGGGTAGATGCAAGGGTTGTGGTTGCACCCCACTTGCTCCAGGTTGGTTAGTATAGAGGCTCCTCGGGTAGATGCAAAGGTTGTGGTTCCGCCCCACTTTCCCCGGGTTATGATGAGTGATGTATAAATGTGCAATTATGTGATGTATAAATGACGATATGGTCATGATGAATGATTATGGAATGTTATGAATGAATGTGGAATGATTATCTGAGATACGAGTTTTCCTGGATGAAAGCAGTGACTAGCCACCACGTGCTCCAGGTTGAGACTCGATACTCTGCTGACCCGATGTCGTAAGTGTGGCCGGACACTGTGAAAGTTCTGGATGAGCTCGCCCCCGTGGATAAACACCAGTGTGGGTGTTGTATGGATAAATACCAGTGTGGGTGTTGTATGATTATGATTATGATCATGATTATGATTGAGAATAACTCGAGTTGGGAATGCACGACAGAGAGACAGTCTAATGGTTAGCTACCAGGACTTGTCGGGTTGGCTTTATAACTGACAGATGAGACTCATCAGCCATAGGGCAGGCATACATCATTTGCATATGTTTGAATTGTTTGGGTTTGCCTATTTGTTTTGGATTGCTATATCATATATGCTATGTTACCTGATTATGTGCTACTTGTTCTACTTGTACTTTAATTGTGTATTACTTGTCTGTATTGCTTGTGTTTGGACAACTGAGAGGTCCCTCATGCTGGTGTCGGTGGACGCTGAGGGCTGTTCTGGATGAGATGAGTTGTTGATGTAATTGAATAATGATGATGATTATTGAATGAGATAATCTGAGTCTCTTGGGTAGACGTAGTGAAGTGAGTTCCCTTGCTCTAGGTGAGGATATGATGTATTGATATAGAATTGTTGAGACAGAATAACTGGTGATGATTTTGTTTACGTTTCTGATTTGTTGGAGAGTTAGAAAGTTGGAAAGCATGAGGAAGATGAATTAGATTTAACATTCCCTTATGACAGTTGCCTATTTATAGATTAGCAAGAACATAGGGTGAATGTTTGGTGAAAGGAAGTTTAGGATGCTTAGTGAGTTTTTATTACAATGCATTGTATTTATTTGGCACTTACTGAACCGGGAACCCATGGGTCGGGGGTTCTCATTCTGTATATATCTCTTATTTTTCAGATACAAGTCCAGGTGCTCAGAAGTGAGCTATGATTTATCTGAGAGATGGAGAAGATCTTTATATTCTCTACTTTATATTTTGCTTAGAATCTCTGTACCTTTATTTTGAAAAGCTTATAATATATATTGAACTCTTTTGGACTTGCCTATAGAGACTTTTATGTTTCTTTGGGAGAGATTAGGAGATACTGTTGTCAACTACTGTTATACTGTACCCTAGCCAGCCTAAACTTCGCGGGTCGCGACTAGTGGCTATTTACTTATGTTATATATCTATAGATTGTTCTTCTCTTATCTCCTTTATGCCTTTATCCTTATAACGCTTTCGACTTCACGCTTTATCTTTTAGTTGTCGATGCGTGAGGGTTACGACCTAGCGATTTTATTTTTACTCTTTTCAGGCTTCTCATTTAATACTTCTTTCAATTATACTTATATTTATATATAAAAAATCCACCTGAGAATCGTACCACCGTAATAACATTGACTTATGACTCGAGCATAAGGCTTTGAATATTAGGGTATTACAGTCGATTCGGAGAGGAAATGGGATACCAAATTGCAATACTAGGTGCATCTTATTTTGTGCGTATTGGGTCTGTATATGGGAACATTATGTTACTGTCAAGTGTAATCCATTGCGATTTACATTCTGCAATGATAGCTCTGCTGCCTAGGTGATACAATGGCTCCACCCTGAATGTTCCTTCAACCCTATGAAATTAGTGGCGTTGTAAGTACCTGCGTATGAATGTAACTAAAATATGTCCATGTGCAGTAATTTACATCCCCATAATGTTTGTGTTTCGCAGCTTGAGGATTCTACACTCCACGGTAGAACGGCCGTCTCCCTTGCGGGTGGACCCTTTAACGCAATCGGCAGCTTGGTTAAGATGTGGGCAGATCAGTGGCAGCAACGACGGACACCGTGAAATCAGCTTCCTCGCAGGACGTACTTATCGACGGAACAGGGGAGCACATGGTGGGCCAAGGCAATCAGTTGCTTGTGGACAAAATAAGGTTCTGTGGGACTACAACATGCCCTCCAGAATCATTTAGTTTGTCACTTTTGGTATTAGTCAGCGTTATGTATTACCTTAACTTTCAAACCGAATTAACTAGTTTATTAGAACAATGTCTAAGATAGTTATAATTTAAGGAAAAGTGTAATTAGGTGTGGCTTGTTGCAATTAATGCTCTGTTGTGATAGTTGACTCTACCTTATTTGTCCTATGTTGGGATTGTCTTTTTGGCAGTATGTGCAGTGATAACTGGAAAAAAGTTAAGGATGAGACAAAATGAAGGCTGCATAGAGTGCTTCTTTACTCCCGCCGAGGTTTCTAATGCAGCAGCATTAGTTTATTCGTATTTTTTAGGGTGGTTGAAACTAACTTTTTGTCGCTTTAAACCCACACTGGAATAACCAGTTAAAAAATTTTGGATATAGATGCATGCAATTTCGAACTAAAGTGTAACCACATCAAGGTTGCCACTCCTCCCAGAAAATATAATAACCCCGTTTTTCCAATAATAAAAAAATAAACCTTTCTGGAAACATGCTAATATGTACAAGTGTATTAAGCGAAACAGTATCTAAATCATATATGCATAGTTTAGTGCGCTGTAACATGCATAACTGTGTATAACATGCAATTATTAACCCATATAAATGGTTTAATGCATACATGCACACTGTAATACATCATTTAATATCGGTGCATTAGGTGCTTTCCATGAACCCAACCAAGCTTGCCTTTGTCTTGCCACGCATGATGACAATTTGGACATTTAATGAAAGTATAATTGACCTTCCCTCCTGTTCTGAGCTCATCCTCGTCCAATGCATTGACAATGACCAGTGAGAAACTCTGTGAGTCTTTCACCTTAGTAGTAACTCCTTGGTGGAAACTTTATACGATACTCAGATGCAGCGTATACGGCAATGGAACTTCGTTGGAAATGTAGATAGCGCAAGATAACAAAACATTGGTTTCCTCCGGTTTAAAAGGCTTGTAACACAACAGGCATAGACCACCCATATTACTCCCACTAACTTAGTTTTTCACTGAAAAACAATGTTCAACAACATGGCCATTGTCGAGTCACCACTTGCCGATGGCCACTTCGAGATGACCGACGATTTGCCCGATATCCCCAAAGAGGAGACATTGACCCAGCCACCACAAACTATAAGTACAATGGTTAGCCGCCGTCTATTGGATACGTACTAAGGATGGCTACATGTAGATCGTCTATATGTGTTAACGGCTTCTTTTTTCAGAATCTTTCGTACAACGGTGACCTAGCCACCAGCGTAAATGATCTTGTCAAGACCGTACAGGGCATGTTATCCAAGGTTGATGAATGCGAGAGTCGTCAGCAACAGCGCGACGAGGCCGTGGGACTACTGTGTTCTGTCATCCACATGATTCAGCAGAACGTGGCGAAGTTGACATCCGATAAGACTGGGCCTGAGCCGCGACTATGTGCCATTTGCAAGAGAATGCGAGCCGCAAAAGGGCCTCTGACGTAAATGGTTTCTTTGGCGACAGCGCTCTCCCCTTCGTAAAAACATACACCTCTATCTACGGTGACCCTGATGACTACGAGACCATGTTTTTCATAACTATTACGGATGACCACGACACCAATTCTCGCTGGCAACATTCCCCCAAAGGGTGTGACAAACTACCAAAGCCAGACAAGCGTTAGTGGAAACTGGGGTTCAAAGGTAACCAGTCATATTTTCCAAATGATAATGTCTATCATGCCACTGTTTGTTATTCAGTTATATGTTCAGTTATTCAGTATGAGTATAGCCATTATTTGTCATCTTTCGTTCCCTCAATAAAGTCGACATCTTCTACAAATAGAATATCGGATGTATCTAAAGATATTGTCTTCATCCTATTAGGTATAAGTTGTTTTTTCCTTACTTTTGTTCAGGAGGTATAACTTTTTTTACATATGTGATATATTTTTTTATTTTCTTGCAAATATTTCAATTTTGTGTGGTTTCTTGTTGGTATTTCCATCGCCGTTTTCATAGAAGTTAAATCGTTTTTAACATAGGATGTATTTATAAATTTCTTGGCCAATATCCCAAATTTTACTTCATCATCGATGATATTAGTATATCTGTCGCCGTTTTAAAAAAAGACAGAAGGCCTTTTTTTGTGCTAACATTTGTGGTCTACTTGGTTGGCGTCCTGACCCAAACAATAACCCATAACTAACACAGGTTGTAAGGGACAGTTCGTCGTCTCATACAGGACAACCGTCACATTCACGTCGTATTGTAGTTCCAAATCTTATCTCAGGTAATGGGCTCCATTTTCCATCTCAACAGGGAGCATCCTCCTTCCTTCTAGGGGGAATTTATCCGACAACTTAGTCGTGCTGGATCTGCCACGTTTCCTGTTGATTGATCGACCGACCAAGATACAGAGAAAAAGTATCGGGATCTCCCATCCGTTGTTCCCGCGAAAGGGCACTGTTGGCAGCGGGTTGAAGTCCATTGTGTTAGGGGGCATCCATCATGGGAAGGGACTATCCCCAAATCGCCCTATTGGAATGGGTGCTCCAACGTAAAAGGCCTCACATGCCAACTCGCTGAAGCTGTTCGAAAGCCAGCTTAACACTGTGAAAGCACCAGATACAACACTGAGTGAGTTCCGAATTAAGGTCGCCACATATGCATTTAACCTTCAGGCAGACCCAATGTAAGCATTTTAATGTTGTATTGTCTTCACTATAGAATTGGTTGTGTGGCCCAGTTAATCGCGGATTTGGTGCAGGGATGAGCTAGTCAAATTGGGAGACATAATTGTCAGGAGAAAAGAACTCCTCGCACTCCACCCAGGGAAAATGCTTGACGATATCATTTTCTATGCTCTGGCCATGAGACTAACTTTGGGGAGTCAGACTCCGGATGGGCCAACTATCTAGTGCCTGCACATCTCACGTAACTCACATTGTGGCCACTAACAATTTGTTATGCACTTGGAACTTATTTTGTCCCCACTTTGTGTTTTTTTTTTTTTTAAGAATGACATTTTGGAGGCAAAGCTGCTGCCAGAAATGGTCAAGACTTACAAGGACACCTGGATGAAACCCTCCCACAATCTGGCTTATATGAGTTGCTCTGTTTCTGTTCCTTGCATGGAAAACATACCTAACCCTTAACATCCTTTGATGCATATTAGCTGATCTCCTTTACAGGCTTATATTCCAGTCAAAGACATATCAAGGCACTGGTATCTGATGGTGGTCGCGTTTGATGAGGAAAGCACCACACGGAAGATCATCATATGGAACTTAGAAATTTTTCTCCATGCACATTAGTTCTAATTCTTGTTGTGTATAAATATTTGGAAATAACCTTCACTTTGCACCACAGGGAGATGAACTATCCAGGATTATATCCACCCCTGCATACCCCGCCTATTTTCGAAAGAGGGCCAGGGGAGTGATGTGCTTCGGCATAGCAGAGCCAGATGGCCTTGCATCATGCCAACCCTGGTGAGTTTCGAAACATGTATGCAGTTCATGTTAACCAAACATCCTTCATGCTCATGCCTAATACAAATTCTTGTTGTGCAGTCATGTTTCTACTGCATGTGTTTTGGACTGGATGGCCATAGGGGAGATTCCACAGGAAATTCCAACAATAGGTTAAATCTGTTTACTTGGTTTTTCTAATTATGTCACCTCCGTTGCTAGTCTCTCGAATTAATGAACGTAATCGTTATTTCACAGGTGGACGACAAATTCATAAGGATGCAGACCGCCCTTGGCCTACGGTTGTCGCCCTTTAACTAACATACAGGCTGTATTGGAAAGTTTTTGGTCAGTCTCCCAGAATTGACGGTTGCAACCTATTTGCTGCGTTATTCTTCACTCTTTCATATATTTTGTTAAACTTCTATGGATATATATGTTATCCTGAAAACTCTTGTTTTGTTGTTGAACTATGTAATCTGCATTAGCTGTAGTTGTGCTCAGACCTCAGTGACATGTGAACCCACTCTTTTGAATTCGAATTTGTTGTATAATTGTTGTTTTTGTGAAATGAATTAGCATGTTTTGGGCCTAATTAACGTTATGGCATAAATCACGCTTTGCTGGGCCAGATCAACGTAATAATATAAGCCCAACAACTACTACTTACTCAAATACTCCTTTTTGCCCACAATATATGGTTCGATCAGTTTGTTTTGTGAACGGAACGGTTAAAGCCTTTTAATAGAGACTGATCCAACAAAAAAATGGTTTTAAAAACAAAACTCTCGGTAAAAAAAACCAAAAAAATTTAATGTGATCCATCAGGCACCAAACCTTTTGGCTTGTAGAAGACGACTACATCGAAGGATGATGGCACATAATCCTAACGAGTGGAAGTCTGACTACATTAATTAGATAGGATTCACCCATCATATCCGCCCGATTCACACGCTATCCATTGTGTTGGTGTTCTTGTAAGTTGTGACTCTCATCATTTTCCCTAATTCTCCGTGGTGCCTCGACGAAAAAATGGCCACAGGTAAAGCAAGATCCCCGCGTGCACAAGGGCAGAACGATGTGAAAGAAGACGTGGTTAGGGTAATCAAAGCGGCAGGAGAGTCGTCGCGACCGATGGTAGGTTATAGCTTCCTCTTCTGTTTTATCCAATTGTTGTGACTCTACTCTCCACATTTAGTTCTATCTGTTACGCTCTGTCTTAATATACCCATATCTGCAGCATCTACCATTAACAAATGGTCTCCTCGCCAATGCTAGCAACCATATATACATCACAGTCGCCAACAGGTCAGAGCGAACGTACAAGATTGCATGTAGCCCGAAGGGGTTGGGAGAGATCACTCTAGGGAGGGGATGGCAAAGGTTATATCATGACTACAAGCTACAACCTTCTAACATTCTACTGTTTAAGCACAATGGCAGGGATGACTTCAGAGTTCGCATCTTTTAGTCACCCGGAGTGGAGAGGACGTATGTTCTGTCCGGTGGTGACTCCGGCAACACGACAACCCCCCCAGGTGCCAGCGAACCATCTACACGCTCCTCCACCGCCCCAGCGTCTAATGGGGTGCATCAATATCCCCAGGAGCACGGCTGCTGCTGAGGTGGAGTAGACATTTCGATCCAACCACCCCTTCTTCATAATGCACATCACAAGAAGGCTGTTGGGCATCCACTTCCTGGTAATGACTTTCCCTCTCAACTATATATACATCTGTTACGTTGGCAGTATTTTTGGTCCACATTATCTGTTTTGTTCTTGTGCTGTTTGTTCTTTTGAAGGTAATGTGGCGGCTTAGGTGGTCCACATTAACTATTGTTCTTTTGCTGCTCGTTATTTTGTATTTGTTGGGCTATGTGGCGTTGTAGGTAGCAAAGACGGATCCAGAAAATTTTATCAGTGGGAGCAAAATATATATAGTATAAATATAATAATAATTTTATAATTATATTATAGTATTATAAAATATGATTACTCCTCAAATTATTTAACTAACAAATTAAGACAATAAAATAATTTACAATAGTAAATAATTTAAAATTCCATTCTTCTGGGTTTCATATTTTGAAAAGATTGAATAATCTTTTCATTGTCAATACAATCAAATGTCTCTCTTTCTATATAAGTCACTAAACAATCATTTAAAAATTCATCTCCCATACGGTTGCGAAGCCGACTCTTTATGATGTTCATAGCAGAAAAAGTTCTTTCAACTAATGCAGTTGCTACAGACAAAACTAAAGCTAACTTCAAAAGAAGAAACACTAATGGATAAACAATACTTTTTCGAGTCTCAACCAATTTCTGAGAAAGAGCACAAATCCCATTTAAGTTTGAGAATTGATCATCAGAATGCACATCTAATATGAAATTCTCAAGTTGACTATCAAGTACCAAAAGTTGAGTAGAAGAAAATTCTAATGGATAGAATTGAGCTAACTGGATCAACTTCTCCTTATCAAATGCAAGAAATGAATGTCTTGGATTCAGACAAGCTATACAAAGAAGCAATTCAGTATTCACCTCTGTAAAACGATTGTTGAGTTCTTGAAGTTGTCTATGATGGGAAGCAGAAGCTGGTGAATTAAAAATTTATTAAAATGGTTACGTTGCAAGTATAGTTCTTAACTCACCGAAAATCTGCCTATCAATTTAGAAATATGTCACAGAGAGTTTAAATTAAAATTACTGGGAGTTTTAAGTCCCAGGTCGTCTCCCAACGAGTTGCAGAAAAGTGTGCTGTTTTATTAATCAGATGTTCCAAGAAGTTGAGCTAGGTAAATTGGGAATTAAATTGAGGAATTTTAAATAATATAAATAAAAGCCTTGACTGGGAATTGATTGGTTGGAATCTCTATCATTGATGGTGTGATTGTAAGATTAATTTATAATTAATGGTTGTTCTGTTTGGTTATCCTTTACTAGGTAAAGGAAAGTCAAACAAGTGGGAATACCAGATCTGTTCACAAGTTGCAACCCACTTAGTTCAAAGGGATTGGCATCTGTGACAAGATAGCAATCCAACATTTAACCCAATTACAAATTTTCTTTTAATCCTTCCAACTCAAGAGTTCCTTTTAATCAACTCCCCATCAAGTAAGGGAACTACTCACGCATTGTAAATAAAGAATCCATGGCATATGAAAGGAAATTAAAAGAAGACATGATTATTGATATTGAAATTGAATTAAAAAGAAATAATCCTTGCATTAAATAATTATAAAAGTATCTGAGTGACAAAATTAAACATAACAAAGAACATGGAAGATTAGAACCAAGTTAAGAGAACAAACTAGAGTGATGATGTCTTGATGAGGAAATAACTCTTCTCAATGTTCCAATGCTAAGATCAATTGAAAATTAAAATCCTAAAACTAGAGAGAAAAACCTAAGAGAGTGAAAAATTAGATCTAAAACTACTGAATGAATGTCTCTGTTGTTTCTGCATATTCTCTGACTCTAGTCTGCTGTTCCGGGCCAAAAATTGGGCTGGAATAAGGCCCAAAATTGCCCCCAGCGGATTCTGCAGATTATGCAGATCGCACATGTCACGCGATCGCGTCGTCCATGTGGACGCGTCGCTTGCGCTTTTTCCTCTCCACGCGTTCGCGTCGTCCACGCTACCGCGTCACTAGCGCTTTCCAATCTGCGCGGCCGCGCAAACCATGCGGCCGCGTCGCTGCGATTTGCGCTCCTTCGCGCAGTCGCGTGAGCCATGCAACCGCGTCACTTCTCGCTGGTTATCTCCTCAAATTCTTGTGTTCCTTCCATTTTTGCTAGCTTCCTCTCCAATCTCCATCTCATTCATGCCCTATAAGGCCTGAAACACTTGACACATAGATCACGACATCGAATGGAATAAAGGAGAATTAAAAGTAAATAATTTAAGTCTCTAGGAAGCAGTTTTTAAACATGTACTGAATTTAGGAAGGAAATCTAAATGCATGCTAAATTGATGAATAAGTGGGCAAGGATCATGACAAAACCACACAATTAAACACAATATAAACCATAAAATAGTGGTTTATCAACCTCCCCACACTTAAACGTTAGCATGTCCTCATGTTAAATTGAAGGAGACAAGGAAATAAGTATGAACATGCAGAAACTCATGAAATGCAATGCAATCCTACGTATATAAATAAATGCAACTATATGATTATTGTCCACTTGATCAAAAGTAAATAATCCCTTCAAAACAGTTACAATTTAAATTCCACTAATTCTATCATTATACAATAAAACCGATAAAAGTGCAAGAAGATAGCTTATGAAAGCAGAAAACATGAAAATTCAAGCATTGAACCCTCACTGATAATGTATGTACGCTCTAATCTCTAGTGTATAGGGTAATCACTCTATTCTTCTCTAGTCATGTTTTCTAACTTTTGTTTTTCTCTTAACCAATCAACAACAATTAATATACCAATGCAAACATCATGAGGTCTTTTCAGGGTTGTAATGGGGCCAAGGTGCAGGTAAGGATATACATATGGCTAAGTGAGCTTTATAAATTGAATCTTTAATTAACCTAAGCTCTAACCTAATATACATATATTCTATATACTTTTAAATTCATGCTTAGCTACCCATAATTCTCTTTTTCAACCCATACTCATGTTTCAACTTTGTATTTTGATTCTATCATATGTGCATTGATATTTGAATTCTAAATTTAACATTGGGGTAATTTTTCTCCCCTTATTTATTGATATTTTTTTTTTGAATAAATAAAGTTTATCAATGCACATAGATTTTTCATTCTCATATCTTCACATGAGTAGGTATCCAAATTCCCTTTAAATCTTCATGACATATTCCCTCAACAACTTTTGTTCCCACAATTTCCCATACTTAACTAGCATACACAATTCTATCTTAAGCTAACCAAAGATTCAATTTGGGATATGCAATTGTTTTTCAGCTTAAGGTTAGTAATGTGATAAAATATAGAACAAATGGGGTTTTAAAGGCTCAAAGTGGTTAACAAAGGTAATTGAGAAGGGTAGGCTTGATTTGGATAAGTGAGTTTAAACAAATAATGGCCTCAATCATGTGCAAGCATGTAAATATAATAAATATTGGACATATAAGATAAAACAAAATATAGATTACAATCATAAAGAAGTAAACACATAAGAATAAAATGATTATGGTTAAATAATGTAACCATACATAAAGGCTTAAATCTTTCACAGGTTGTGTGTTCTTTAGCTCAAACATCATGTTTCAAATACAACTCAAGCGGATTTATCATAAAAAATTTTGAAAAATTAGTGAAATTTTGTTCCAAAGATAGATTTTTAAAAGAAACTTATTGTCTTTTCAATCAAGTAGAACATGCATGCAACTATTCTAACCTATGCAGTTTATTCTATTCTATAAAAGAAAGAAAATCTAACTAAAATATCCTAATTATTGGTGTCAGGGAAGAGAATTTACCTCCGGAAGTCAGGTACTGACCGACCTCCCCACACTTAAGGCTTTGCACTGTCCTCGGTGCCATCTATCAGAAACAGGGGTGGGCTGGTAGCAGTATCTCCACAGTCGGGACCATCATGGCTCCCAGTGCTAGTAAAGGAAGTGGAGTCCGGGGTGTCTGAGTCTCTGAAGCGTCCCTTGAGTTGCTCCTTGAGGTGTTTGAATCGGCGCTCGTTACGGCGCTCTCTCATCTTAGCTTTCAGTTCATGCCGATCCAACCGTTCGATTATCTACTGGAGCAATTTCTCAGTTGTAGATGCTTGTGGTGTTGAAGAAGGAATACCTTCAACTGGCTCAGTAGGCTGGCTTGTAGTGGCTGCTGAAAGTCTGAGGTATTTCCCGTGAGGGTTATATTGATCATCCCGTGGAAGCATGGCTTTGGTGTCCCCAGCTCTGTAGGAGACTCCGGCTGCTGAGACAAGATCTGAGACTAAGGCGGGAAAAGGTAGGTTGCCCACAATTTGTACGTGTTCCATAGCATTCTGGATATGTCTTGAGAGATTCAGAGGTTGGTCTGTAAGGATGCACCATAGTAGAACAGCCATGTCTGCGGTGAAAGAGGACTCATGAGTGCTCGGAAAGACGTAATGGGACATGATCTGTGCCCATACGCGAGCCTCCAAGGTAAGTGCGGAAGCCAAAATTTCCTTAGGGCGGGTACGGTGGTATCCGTAGATCCAACGGCTGCCAGGTAATGTAATGACTCCGAGAACGGAGTCCCAGTCAAATTGGTATCTCTGGCGCTGAAGAGTGGCTTCTTGAAAAGCGTCCATTCCTGCAGGAATAGGGGGAAGACTCAGAACTTGCTGAATGGCCTCTTCTATGATGGGGACTTGTTTCTGCCGGACATAAACAGACTGCAGGGTCGGTATGTAGAAGTTGGAGTAGAACTCACCTACCCAAGAAAGATTGACCTGCCTTGGCTGTTTCTGTAGGAAACCCCATTGTCTTCGCTCAATTTGCGGCTCAACAAAGGTGGCAATATTGGACGGGAGGATAAGAAGGTATTCATTGTTATAGTTCCTTTCTACTAGGATAGGGAACATCTGCTCACAGTAGCGATTGGGAAATCACGCAGAGTCCTTTGCTGGAAAGGCTTTCTCTTTGTCATCAACCTTTATTATCCTCTTAACTCTTTTTGTCGAGGGCTTGATTGCTGTTGAAGAAGGCTCTGCCACTAATGCTCTTTTAGTTCCTCTTCTTGCTGGTGGTTTGGAAGTAGCTTTCTCTTTTCCTTTCTTGGTGGCCATCCTGAAAGAAGGGAAGAGAAAGGGAATTAAATTCAAAGAGATAGAGCAAGGGAGAGGGTATTGTAAGTGATAGTCAATGCACGATAAAGATAAATGGCATTAACACATGGTCCGGATTACATGTGAAAAGCTCATCAATGGAAATATAACAAGTGCATGTAGGACAAAGGAATGCAAGAGGTTTATTGGCATGCAGGCAAAGGCATGAGTAGCGTAGACGAAGCATTACTTTGTAACAAACCATCACGTTTGTATTGATAATTGAATTCAATTAATAAAATAATAAGGGAAAGTTGTGAAAAGCAAGCATTGAATAGTATAGTAACATAGAGAAGTGCATAATGCTATATGGGCATTTTCACAAACACATGGCGTGCATGTTAAACAAGATATAAAAAGTATGAAATTGAACATGCAAGCAATCCCTTAAAGGTAATAATTGTCAATTGAATTGTAACAAGTCACAAGCATATAATGAGGGATAATGACTCAAAAAATTTCTAACACCATGTAAAAAGGGAAAAGAAGAATAAAGAAAAATAAAAGTTTGAAAAGAAAAAGAAAAGAAAAAAGGATATAATAATATATACATAATATAATAAGAATGATAGAAAAGAGAAGAAGGAAGAAGAAGGTAAAACCTTGTTAATGGGGGAGAGAGAGAGAGAGAGTGAAAGGTGAGATAGAAGGGGGAGGGGGGAAAGAAGAAAGAAGGAGGGAAAAGAAAAATTAGGATTTGGAGGAAAGAAAGATAAGATAATTTGGCAATTGAGGTTTAGCAGTGCGGAGCATGCGACGCGGCCACCTGGGGCACGCATCAGGGAAGGGGACGCGATCGCGTCGGTTACGCAGTCGCGTGACCTATGTTGCGCTGCTGGCGCGAGTGCAGCCTCGCTCCAGCACAACTCTCTGTTTGATTTATTTTAATTGCCAAAACTGGGTGACGTGATCGCGTGAGTGTGCGTCAGAGAATAGTCGACGCGGCCGCGTCGGCGACGCGGTCGCGTGATAAGAATTGTGCTTTCAGCACCAATCCAGCATCACTCTCGCACAATATAGCATTGTGCACCCTTTTAAGTCGAAAATGCAAGGCACGCGGCCGCGTGAGGCACTCGGTCGCGTTAGCGACGCGGTCGCGTGGGATAATTTGTGCCATTGGCACAATTCCAGCGCTCCTCCTGCGTAACTTTCTGTTCATTTTGATTTTTCCTTACTCCTCCTGCCACGCGGACGCGTCGCTGGTGCGATCGCGTCGCGCGGCGAAAATTTTTTTTTTAAAAAGAAATATAAAAACATGCATATGAAAGAGCACGGAAGTACTAATAAAGAGAAGAGTTATTAAAGAAGAAAAACTAAAAGTGAAGAAAAGAACGATCATACCGCGGTGGGTTGTCTCCCACCAAGCACTTTGCTTTTACGTTCGTAAGTTGGACACTCCTATAGCTCAATCTGCTGCGATGTGGGGATCTTCTAGGTGGAAGATCTCAAGCTCCTTATTTTTCTGCACCTTCTCACCATGGTATAGCTTCAGGCGTTGTCCATTAACCTTAATAAGTTCAGAGCTTGAAGGATGGCTTAGGTGATAAACTCCGTACAGTTCAGCCTTCTCTATTCTGTATGGACCTTCCCATTTTGATCTCAACTTACCGGGCATGAGCCTCAGTCGAGATTTGTAAAGGAGAACAAAATCTCCAGGTTGGAACTCTCTCTTCTTGATGTTTTGATCATGCACAGCTTTCATCTTTTCCTTGTATATTCTGGAGTTCTTATAAGCTTCCAGGCGAAGGTTCTCCAGTTCCTGCAGTTGCAACTTTCTTTCAGCTCCAGCACTCTCAATCCCCATGTTGCACTCCTTAACTGCCCAGAAAGCTCTGTGTTCTATTTCAACTGGAAGATGGCAAGCTTTTCCATAAACCAAGCGGAAGGGACTCATTCCAATGGGTGTCTTGTATGCTGTTCTGTATGCCCACAGTGCATCTTGTAGTCTGGTGCTCCAGTCTTTTCTATGAGGCTTTACTATCTTCTGCAAGATACGCTTAATTTCTCTGTTTGACACCTCGGCTTGCCCATTGGTTTGGGGATGGTAAGCTGTTGCAACTTTATGGATTATCCCATGCTTCTTCATCAATCCTGTTAGTCTCCTGTTACAAAAATGGGTGCCTTGATCGCTCACGATCGCTCGTGGTGATCCAAAGCGGCATATAATATAGTTTCTCACAAAGGAAACAACAATGTTAGCATCATCAGTATGGGTAGAAATTGCTTCCACCCATTTGGAAACATAATCCACAGCTAACAATATATAAAAATATCCACTAGAATTTGGAAATGGACCCATGAATTCAATGCCCCATACATCAAAAATTTCACAGAAAAGCATATATTGTTGAGGCATCTCATCCCTCCTGGATATGTTACCAAATTTCTGGCATGGGTGACAAGATTTACAAAACTCAGCAGCATCTCTAAAAAGAGTAGGCCACCAGAATCCGCAGTCTAAGATCTTTCTAGCTGTTCTTTGAGGGCCAAAGTGTCCTCCACTCTCAGATGAGTGACAGGCCTCTAAAATGGACTGGAATTCTGATTGAGGTACACATCGTCTAATTATCTGGTCAGCGCCACATTTTCATAAATATGGGTCATCCCATATATAATATTTAGACTCGCTTTTCAGCTTGTCTCTTTGATGTTTAGAGAAATGTGGAGGAAATGTGCGGCTAACTAAATAATTAGCAACAGGTGCGTACCAAGGGACTACCTCAGATACTGCTTGCAGGTTGTCAAAAGGAAAATTATCATCTATAGGAGTAGAATCATCCTTAATATGTTCAAGGCGACTCAAGTGGTCCGCTACTAAATTTTGATTACCACTCCTGTCCTTTATTTCTAAATCAAATTCTTGTAACAGCAATATCCAACGTATAAGTCTTGGTTTGGATTCCTTTTTAGCTAATGAATACTTTAAAGCTGCATGGTCCGAATACACTACTACTCTAGTACCAAGTAAATAAGCTCGGAATTTATCCAGAGCGAAAACAATAGCAAGTAGCTCTTTCTCAGTAGTAGTATAATTGGACTGGGCAGTGTCTAAAGTCTTAGACGCATAGGCAATAACAAAAGGATCCTTACCTTCACGCTGAGACAGCGCTGCTCCTACTGCATGGTTGGAAGCATCGCACATGATTTCAAACGGCTGGCTCTAGTCGGGTCCTCTTACAATTGGGGCTTGAGTTAGAGCAGTCTTCAGCTTATCAAATGCTTGTTTGCAATCTTCACTGAACTCGAACTCAATGTCCTTCTGCAGTAATCTGGATAAGGGAAGTGCCACCTTACTAAAGTCCTTAATAAATCTCCTGTAGAAACCTGCATGGCCAAGGAATGAACGGACTTCCCTCACAGAAGAGGGGTAAGGTAAACTAGAAATAACATTCACCTTTGCTGGGTCTACAGAAATGCCATTATTAGATACCACATGTCCTAATACAATCCCTTGCTTTACCATAAAGTGGCATTTTTCGAAATTCAATACAAGGTTTGTATCAACACATCTATCTAATACTCTAGATAATCCATCTAAGCAAAGGTTAAAAGAATCACCATAAACGCTAAAATCGTCCATAAAAACTTCCATACAGTCCTCAATAAGATCAGAGAAAAGGCTCATCATGCACCTTTGGAAAGTAGCTGGTGCATTGCACAAGCCAAAGGGCATTCTCTTATAAGCATAAGTCCCAAAAGGACATGTAAAAGTAGTCTTTTCCTAATCCTCAGGAGCTATATGAATCTGGAAATAACCTGTGTAACCATCTAAAAAGCAATAATGTGATTTACCTGACAGGCGATCCAGCATTTGATCAATGAATGGAAGTGGGTAGTGATCCTTACGGGTAGCTTGGTTGAGACGCCTGTAATCAATGCAGACTCTCCAAGCATTCTGAACTCTAGTTGCTATGAGCTCTCCATGCTCATTCTTCACGGTAGTGACTCCAGATTTCTTGGGCACCACTTGTACTGGGCTTACCCATTCACTGTCTGAAATGGGGGTATATGATACCGGCTTCCAATAATCTGGTCACTTCCTTTTTGACAATTTCCAAGATGGTGGGATTCAATCTTCTTTGTGGTTGACGGACAGGTCCTGCTCCTTCTTCTAAAAATATTCTGTGCTCACATACTTGAGGATTAATTCCCATTATGTCTGCTAAACTTCACCCAATTGCCTTCTTATGCTTCCTCAGTACATCAAGTAACTGCTCTTCTTGTTGAGAAGTCAGTTCCCTAGCAATAATAACCGGAAGCTTCTGCTCATCCTCAAGATAAGCATATTTGATATGTGGAGGGAGAGGTTTCAATTCTAACTTTTGATCATGGGTAGGCTCTGGATTATCTGGGACTTGCGAAAATGGCGAAGTGTCCTCATTGTCAGTTAAGAGGGTCCCCACACTTGGACCTTGTCCAGTGTGCCTCTCTTCAAACTCTTCTTTTTGAACTTCAGCCACACTTTCGTCTATGACATCACACTGAAAGATAGAACGATCTTCTGGGGGGTTGTCAATGACTCCATTCAGATTGAAGATCACTATGCGGCCATCTATTTCAAAGGAGTATGTTCCTGAAAAAGCATCCAATTTGAATTTTGATGTCTTCAGGAATGGTCTTCCAAGTAGGATTGATGATGGCTTATCTGAATCATTATGGGGCATCTCCAAGATATAAAAATCAGTGGGAAATGTGAGCCCTTTAATGTTCACCAAAACATCTTCAGCAACTCCAGCCACTGTAATAATGCTTTTATTTGCTAACACAAAACGAGCTGCCGACCTTTTTAAGGGAGGGAGCCTTAAAACATCATATATAGACAAAGGCATTATACTGACACATGCTCCTAAATCACACATGCAATCATAAATTACTACACCACCAATAGTACAACTAACTATGCAAGGACCTGGATCACTACATTTTTTAGGTAATCCTCCCATTAAAGCAGATATAGAACTACCTAAAGGAATAGTTTCTAATTCATTAATTTTGTCTTTATGGATACATAAGTCTTTTAGAAACTTTGCATATTTAGGTACCTGCTGAATAACATCAAAAAGGGGAACAGTTACCTCAACCTTTTTGAATATTTCTACCATTTTAGGATCAGGTTCCAGCTGCTTCCTGGGCTTCCTTGCAAGTTGTGGAAATAGAATGGGAGTAGTGTTTTCTGTGGTGCCTGCGCCTTTTTGTGCTTCTTCCTGTGGTGGAGCTATCTCTTCTTCAGCCATGTCCTGTATATCCTCTTCCTCTTCAATATCTTCGATTTCCACCACCTCTTCAGCTGAGGCGTATTCTGGTGAGCTTGGTTCCTCCTGATTCCTCTCCTGCAGTGTGGTTCCGGATCTCAGGGTGATGGCATTAATGCCTCCCTTTGGAAAGGATAATGGTTGAGAGGGGATTCCAGTGGTGCTTGAAGATTGGTTACTGGAATTTTGTGCTGAACTAAGCTGTGACATAAAAGCTTGCAGAGTAGAGGTGAAACCATTCAGACTGGCGTTAATATTGTTCACGATGGTATTTTCCATGGCCAGTTGTCTTTTCTCAAAGGCTTGTAATAAATCTTCATTAGAAGATACAGAAGAATGAGTAAATTGAGAGGTTTGCTGCTGATTGTTCGGTGGTCCTTGGTTTTGCCTCAGGTGAGGTGCTCGGTAAGGTTGATTTTGTTGCCTGATGTTGTTATTATTCCACCTCTGATTTCCCTGATTATCTCTGCCTCCTCTATTATTGTTGTCCCTCCAATTCTGGTTTGAATTGTCCTGCCATCCATGGTTATTATTTCCACTTTGATTGTACCCTTGGTTGGGGCGGTCATAGAAGTTGTGAGTGGATGCAACCATGTTGTCTTCTTGTTGGAGCTGCGGGCATTCATCAGTGTAATGACTGTAATCAGCACAAATTCCGCAAATTCTTTGTGGGACTAGTTGTTGGTTTTGCTGCGGTTGAGTTTGCTGAGCTTGTTGATTCAACTGCATTTGCTTCAGCAGGTTGGTCATCTCACAGATGCTTCGATTTAGAGCAGCAGTCTCTATGCCAGAAGATACTTCTGCAAGGGTGATGAGCGGATAATTTATACGCTTTTTGGCATTATTTTTAGTATGTTTTTAGTAGGATCTAGTTACTTTTAGGGATGTTTTCATTAGTTTTTATGTTAAATTCACATTTCTGGACTTTACTATGAGTTTGTGTATTTTTCTGTGATTTCAGGTATTTTCTGGCTGAAATTGAGGGACTTGAGCAAAAATCAGATTCAGAGGTTGAAGAAGGACTGCTGATGCTGTTGGATTCTGACCTCCCTGCACTCAAAGTGGATTTTCTGGAGCTATAGAACTCAAAATGGCACGCTTCCAATTGCGTTGGAAAGTAGACATTCAGGGCTTTCCAGCAATATATAATAGTCCATACTTTGCCCAAGTTTAGATGACGCAAACTGGCGTTCAATGGCAGCTCTCTGCCCAATTCTGGCGTCCAGCGCCAGAAACAAGCTGCAAAGTGGAGTTCAACGCCCAAACTGGCACAAAAGCTGGCGTTCAACTCCAAGAATGACCTCTCCACGTGTAGACTTCAAGATCATCCCAAGAACACATCAAGTGGGCCCCGGAAGTGGATTTATGCATCAATTACTTACTTCTGTAAACCCTAGTAGCTAGTTTATTATAAATAGGACTTTTTACTATTGTATTAGACATCTTTGAATCATCTTTGGATTATCTCTTGATCTATTGATCACATTTTGAGGGCTGGCCTCTCGGCCATGCCTGGACCTTCACTTATGTATTTTCAACGGTAGAGCTTCTACACTCCATAGATTAAGGTGTGGAGCTCTGCTGTTCCTCAAAGATTAATGCAAAGTACTACTATTTTCTATTCAATTCAACTTATTCCACTTCTAAGATATTCATTCTCACTTCAACCTGAATGTGATGAACGTGACAATCATCATCATTCCCTATGAACGCGTGCCTGACAACCACTCCCGTTCTACCTTCGATTGAACGAGTATCTCTTAGATTACTAATACAGGGGACCGAGTCCGAGATATTGGGATCTTCGTGGTATAAGCTAGATTGATGGCGGCATTCATGAGAATCCAGAAAGTCTAAACCTTGTCCGTGGTATTCCGAGTAGGATTCCGGGATTGAATGACTGTGACGAGCTTCAAACTCGCGATTGTTGGGCGTAGTGACAGACGCAAAAGGATAGTAAATCCTATTCCAGCATGATCGAGAACCGACAGATGAATAGTCGTGCCGTGACAGGGTGCGTTGACCACTTTCACTGAGAGGATAGGATGTAACCATTGACAAGGGTGATGCCTCCAGACGATTAGCCGTGCCGTGACAGGGCATTTGGATCATTTTTCCGAGAGAAGAACGAAAGTAGCCATTGAAAATGGTGATGCATTACATAAAGCCAGCCATGGAAAGGAGTAAGACTGATTGGATGAAGATAGCAGGAAAGCAGAGGTTCAGAGGAATGCAAGCATCTCTACACGCTTATCTGAAATTCTACCCAATGAATTACATAAGTATTTCTATCCTTATTTTAGTATTATTTTCGAAAACCCCATTACTATTTTATATCTACCTGACTGAGATTTACAAGGTGACCATAGCTTGCTTCATACCAACAATCTCCGTGGGATTCAACCTTTACTCACGTAAGGTATTACTTGGACGACCCAGTGCACTTGCTGGTTAGTTGTGCGAAGTTGTGAACCATGGTATTGGCATCATGTTTTTAGCGCCATTACCAGGGAAAGAAAGAGCGATGAATTTTACATAATCAAAGTGTAATCACAATTTCTGCGCACCAAACGGCCCTTGAACGGCCTTGCTTCTGTCTGTGGTTCCGAGTAGATTCAGCTAAATCACTGATCAATTGCCAAGCTTCATCAGTGGTCTTGTACTTCTTCATAGACCCATTGCTGGCACTTTCCAATGTGGTCTTATCCTGGGGCCTCATTCCTTGTGTGACATAGCTGAGTAGCACGATCTTGTCAATCATGTGGTGGGGGCATGCTTCCAGAAGATTATTGAAGCGCTCCCAGTATTCAAAGAGAGTCTCATTGTCATCCTGAACAATTGTAGAGATCCTTCCTTAGTTTATCAGTAACTTCAGATGGAAAGAATTTCTCCAGAAACTCCTTTCTGAGTGTATCCCAGTTGGATACATTTGCTAGAGGTTGAGTGTAGTACCACTCTCTTGCTTTTCCCTCAAGAGAGAACGGAAAAGCTTTCAGCAGAATTGAAGTTTCATCAATGCCATCACGCCTGACAGTAGAACAGGCTGCCTGGAAATCTCTCAAGTGCTTGATAGGCTCTTGAGCAGGTAGGCCATGAAACTTGGGCATCAAATTTAGCAGTGCGGTCTTTATTTCAAAATCCATAGCTACCGCTGGATGATGCGCTTGAAATGGTTGCATTGTAAAATCAGGAGCTCCTTCCTCCTGAATGGTAACTCTTCTAGCTGCCATGTTTTTTGCACGTAAAACAACCGAATCAGTAGAACGGGAGCTGGTTTCTTTCTCAAATTCACTTTCAGATCCGCCCTCAAAGCGGGCTAACCTACGCTGTTCTCGCCTTATTCGTGAAATTGTCCTTTCAATTTCAGGATCGAATATTAGCAAGCGCGGATCAGAAAGTGAACGTGTCATTTGACGGAAGAAACATGTAGCTCATAGTAGCAAAATTAAATAAAATGCAAATAAATAAATTCTAATTAATAAAATTAGCACTCTATTGCAACATCCCCGGCAACGGCGCCAAAAATTGATGGGAAGCAGAAGCTGGTGAATTAAAAATTTATTAAAATGGTTACGTTGCGAGTATAGTTCTTAACTCACCGAAAATCTGCCTATCAACTTAGAAATATGTCACAGAGAGTTTAAATTAAAATTACTGGGAGTTTTAAGTCCCAGGTCGTCTCCCAACGAGTTGCAGAAAAGTGTGCTGTTTTATTAATCAGATGTTCCAAGAAGTTGAGCTAGGTAAATTGGGAATTAAATTGAGAAATTTTAAATAATATAAATAAAAGCCTTGACTGGGAATTGATTGGTTGGAATCTCTATCATTGATGGTGTGATTGTAAGATTAATTTATAATTAATGGTTGTTCTGTTTGGTTATCCTTTACTAGGTAAAGGAAAGTCAAACAAGTGGGAATGCCAGATCTGTTCACAAGTTGCAACCCACTTAGTTCAAAGGGATTGGCGTCTGTGACAAGATAGCAATCCAACATTTAACCCAATTACAAATTTTCTTTCAATCCTTCCAACTCAAGAGTTCCTTTTAATCAACTCCCCATCAAGTAAGGGAACTACTCACGCATTGTAAATAAAGAATCCATGGCATATGAAAGGAAATTAAAAGAAGACATGATTATTGATATTGAAATTGAATTAAAAAGAAATAATCCTTGCATTAAATAATTATAAAAGTATCTGAGTGACAAAATTGAACATAACAAAGAACATGGAAGATTAGAACCAAGTTAAGAGAACAAACTAGAGTGATGATGTCTTGATGAGGAAATAACTCTTCTCAATGTTCCAATGCTAAGATCAATTGAAAATTAAAATCCTAAAACTAGAGAGAAAAACCTAAGAGAGTGAAAAACTAGATCTAAAACTACTGAATGAATGTCTCTGTTGTTTCTGCATATTCTCTGACTCTAGTCTGCTGTTCCGGGCCGAAAACTGGGCTGGAATAAGGCCCAAAATTGCCCCCAGCAGATTCTGCAGATTATGCAGATCACACATGTCACGCGATCGCATCGTCTATGCGAACGCGTCGCTTGCGCTTTTTCCTCTCCACGCGTTCGCGTCGTCCACGCTACCGCGTCACTAGCACTTTCCAATCTGCGCGGCCGCCCAAGCCATGCGGCCGCGTCGCTGCGATTTGCGCTCCTTCGCGCGGTCGCGTGAGCCATGCGACCGCGTCACTTCTCGCTGGTTATCTCCTTAAATTCTTGTGTTCCTTCCATTTTTGCTAGCTTCCTCTCCAATCTCCATCTCATTCATGCCCTATAAGGCCTGAAACACTTGACACACAGATCACGGCATCGAATGGAATAAAGGAGAATTAAAAGTAAATAATTTAAGTCTCTAGGAAGCAGTTTTTAAACATGTACTGAATTTAGGAAGGAAATCTAAATGCATGCTAAATTGATGAATAAGTGGGCAAGGATCATGATAAAACCACACAATTAAACACAATATAAACCATAAAATAGTGGTTTATCAGTCTATCAACTACTTGATAGAATATCTCAACTTGAAAATGATGCAAATTTGAGATCTTTTGAGCTTTGCGTCTTGATCTTCCTTGTGACACAAATATATCATCCATTTTTGGAACGGTAATATTATGTTTGTCACAAAATAATGAGACTTCATCAAGTAAAAGAGACCAACCATCATCTCTTATAGTTTGCAATCGTTGCTTAGACACTTTAACCAATGCCATAGCATTTACAATGTCTTGATCATTCCTTTGTAATGCTTGAGATAATTCATTAGTAACTCCCAAAATATTTTTCATCAAGTGTAAGTTGAAAATGAATTCAAAGGATTGAATGACATTCAATAAATGACATGCTTCAGCTCTTTGTTCTGAATTATTTCCATCTTTCTCAACATATTCAAGAACATTGACCACGGAAGGAAACAAAGAAATTAATCGAAGTATAGTTCCATAGTGTGAACCCTATCTAGTATCTCCAGCTCTTTTCAAAGCTATTTCTTGATTCAACCCACGCCCACTAGAAATTTCTCCACTTTGTAATGCTTCAATTGTCTTAGTCATTTGACTATCACGAAGCATATCTCTTCGTTTACACGAAGCTCCAACAACATTGCACAAATTGGTTAACAAATTAAAAAGCAAAGCAATTTCAACTTGTTTTTTTGCAACCGTTACAAGAGCTAACTGAAGTTGGTGGGCAAAGCAATGTACATAGAAAGCATACGAATTTTCTTTCAATATCAAAGTTTTCAAACCATTAAATTCTCCTTGCATATTACTTATACCATCATATCCTTGGCCACGTACTCTTGATAAACTTAAATTATATGTTTCTAATAATGACTCCAATGCTAATTTTAGAGATAAAGCATTAGTATTAGAAACATGAACAAGACCAAGAAAATGCTCCCTAACTTGCCCTTCTTTATTCACATACCTTAAACAAACAGACATTTTCTCCTTAATAGAAATATCGCGAGCTTCATCAACCAAAACAGCAAACAATTCATCCCCAAGATCATTTACAAAAGCTTTTGTCGTTTCACTTGCAGCCGCTCTTACAATATCTTTTTGAATTGAGAGAGCTCTTAGTTTAAGACTCCCACGAGCATTTTTAAAAGCACGATCAATCTCTTCATTATGTTGTGCAAGAAAGTTTAGAAGTTCTAAAAAATTTTCTTGATTAACAGAATCATCTGTCTCATCATTACCACGAAAGGTCAATCCTTGTCGCAAAAGAAATCTAATACAATCAATTGTAGCTGTCAAGTGAATTTGATAATTCTTTTTAGCCTGCTCAGATTTTTTTCAATAGCAGCACTAATGTGTTGTTTTGGCTTCATAAGTGCTTCACATTTTCTCCAAGCTTGATTATGAGCACTATCATGAATCCCAACATGAGTTTGTAATCTCTCCTTTTTTTTTCCAATTTGAAAAGCCATTGGTTACAAAAGCATTGCCACCATCATTCTCAAGTTTCATAAGATAACAACAAAGACAAAAAACAGCATCTTTTGATATACTATACTCTAACCAATTTCCATAATCATCAAACCAACTAGGATTGAATCTTCGAAAAGAAGAACCACAAGCAGTTTGCAAAAAATCATGAGTTCTCGGTTGACAAGGACCTCTTTGCAAATACGCGCATCTAACTTTGTCTCTGTCATTCGGATGATAACTTGAAATCTTTGGTCGTTGTCCTGGATCTGCTATGAGACTCTCTACTTCAAATTCTAAAAATCTCCTCTTGTTAGAAGAGCTCGATGAATTGTTTTGGGATCCAATCTCCAATGATGAAGTTCTTTTGAAATATTTCTCCATCACTAATAGATTAAAATTATAAATCTAAATTAATTCATTAATAAAATTAATTTACAATTCTTCCCAAATTGAGAAGTTCAGCATAAAAATATAAATAAAAAATTGATCCATTAACAACAACAGCAAGCTAGCAACTAATAATATCCCAAATTTCTAATTCAAAATAACTCAATACACAAAAATAATTAACGAATTCAATCACAAATTCACAATTTCAATCACAAATTACATCAGAACAAATTCAATCACAAATTCACAATTTCTAAACCAACTATATAAAATTTTCATTTATCAAACAATGAAACAAATGAACGAAAAGATGAATGAAGCAACTAAGTGAATTAAGTATATGAAAACCAACACAAATACCATAGTTATCAAACTCGGACCGGACCGGTCGGTTCAACCGGAAAACTGGTGAACCGGACCATAAGCCGGTCCGGATTAACAATCTAACCGGATAAGCATGCGAACCGGTCAAATTCGAAAAACCCGATCAAACCCGGGGCTCGAACCGGGCCGGTTGATCCGATGGCGTCATCACACAGCCCGATGATGTCAGCACGCGTCACTCAAATTTCAAAAATTTGAAGCATATGCCAGCGCTGGGATTCGAACTTGCATCAGTCAAGTTATAAAGGGAGCCTGTTACCACTAGGACAAGCTTACATTTTGTGTTATAATTTATCTTTCTATGAATATATTATTAACTATTAGATATATCCTAATTAATAATTTATATATTAATTCTTTTAGCCATGCAAATTTAATATATTTTTTATTTTTTTGTTCTAATGAATTGTTCATATTAATTTAATTTATTTTTATTTTATATTTACTCTTTCTTAGATTAATTATTTTTTAATTATATCATTATTAAAATAAAAATTAAACTTTGTTAAATATCAATAAATTAAAAAAAGATAAGCAAAATTTTTTTTATTAATCATGACATATTTTTGTTACTGATAATTATATGACATCTATTAATATTAATATTTTTTTAACATATATTTGAATAATGTAATAGATACTAATTAATTAATGAATTAGAAAATAAGTTAATTTGATATAAAAAAATTATATAATTATTTAATTATGACCGGGTCAACCGGTTGAACCAGTGACCCACCGGTTGAACCAATGACCCAGTGACCCAGTAACTTGGCCGAGTCGATTGCCGGTTCGGTTCTGATAACTATGACAAATACACAATACCACCTGACCTAAGACCTATTGATTCTTAACTATTAATTCTTATTCAGTCACAAACCATTCCTTTATTCTAAATCCACATTCGACCATTCCCCACCCCAAAAGCTTATTTATTTATCATATACATATGCTATAATTAATTGGTTACAGGGTAGACTTGAGAATTGTTTGTTGTTTATCACTCTTGATAAGTTGAAAGGTTGATTTGGGTTCCCAATCATGTACCAAGAGGCAAACTAAACTTCAGGAGGATGACCCAGACACCCAGTAGCGGTGTGGCGCTAGTGGCAACAGAGAAGAGGATTGTAGAATAAAAAAGAACCAGTCAACCAGAACTCCAGAAGCCCAGAAGAAATGGATGTTCGTTGAAGAAGAAGGCAGAATCGCAGAATCAGATGCCGAATTGCTGAGTGTCAAAGGAAGGAACGCAGAAGAGGAACGCAGCAGCAGATCCACCAAAATCACAAATCATAAGCAGTGGCGCAAAAGAAGGTAGAACCTAAGAAGTGAGAACTCCTAGGCGCGGCGTGGCGGCGATGCAAGGAGAAACCAACAGAGACGGAGCCACGCGGGAGAATCGCGGCGATACAAGGAGTCGTGAAGACTGCGGAGTCGCGAGGAGCAGAAACGCGGAGTGACAGGGAGCTAGTGACACTGCCACACAGCCCACACTGGCGGTCTGGCGGAGCCACAGAGCGGCAAAAATGCGGAGTCTGGTCTGGCGGCAGTAATTCTGGGGCTTGGAGGTTGGAAGGCAGAGGCTGGAAAAGTTAGGGATTTGGAGAGAAAGAGAGAAGAAGTTGGGCTGGGGGCTGGGAACAGTTTAGGGATTTGGGGCTGGGGCTTTGGGCTGGGAATAGTTTAGGGATTTGGGGCTGGGGCTTTGGGCTGGGGGCAAAAGTAATTATATAATGGGGGCAATCTAGACATTTCACTAAGAAGTACTCTTTATTATTTGAAATTTGACTGGGGGCAGTTGCCCCCACTGCCTTATACATAAATCCGTCCTTGGTAGGTAGTCCACATCTTGTGTGTTGTTGTTGTGCTGTTGATTAATTTTAATGGTTGGGTTATGTGGCGGAGCAGTTGTTGAGTTGAAATTCATTAGACAAATTTGTTGGTAATGCCTTTATTTTGTTGTTAAATTCCAATTTATTAACAAACAAGCACCGAATTGCATTCTAACTATTCATAATGCCATCATTAGTGGCAGATTTATTCTAGTTGACTTCATGCACATTGCATTCATGTTACACATGACTTTAAGTACATCTCTTTGTCGTTGTTGGTTTGCCCAGCCAAATGTACCGCACTTTGGCGACGACGTTGGCGACGATGTGATACTCACTTTGCGTGCAGGGGACATCTCCGTCTGGGCCGTCTACGACCGATACGGGGGCAAGCGAAGGCGCAATTGTGGCACAATCAGCAGAGGGTTGGCAGAATTCTTGCGCAAGTGCAACATAACTGATGAGAAGATGGCTGTCTTTGAGATCTCCAGGACCAACGCGGACGTCGAGCTCTTGGTCCAATTTGTTGACTATGAATGACTACAACTAAAATGATGAACATGCTGACCATGTTATTTTGGATTGCCTTTTGTTATTTGACAAACAAATTATCCCTTGATATGATACAAATTACTCCTTGACTTAACTTTTTGTAGATGATACAGTGTTTGACTCCTTTTTATGACGTTTAAGTACTTTATTATATACCGTGTTCTTTATCTTGAGTTTCTAGAGTTAATCTTGCCTCCTACAGTCTCATACAGCAACATGGATGCTCTAGATTAATTTGCAATTTCAATATAGCGCATAACAAAAGAATGTCATATCACGGCCTCAATATGGTCAATTTTCAACTATAACAGTCCAGAACAGAGTCTCCTATAGCTACCCATTCTTTTTCCAAACATAGATCATGATGCAAGATCTACTGAGAAACTAAAACACCTACTGCATAACGTTTGCATAATATGAACACCAATTACACGACCCACGTTCCCACTGGAGTGAGCTGTGAACGCACTAACTAGATGAATGGTTACCAAATTGTGCCCTGTGAATCATAGTCCTCGTCCAAGCCAACGTCCACTACATCGTCCCATGCCAGCTATAGTGATACATTCCATTAGCCATGAACTACCAATCGATAAATGCTCAAAACATTCAACAAAAACGACGACTTAACAAATTTATTGACATTGTGTTACCTCCTCAGGCGAGTCATCTGTTGTCCCAGTTTCGCCCTCACCCTCAGCACCAAAATATGATGCACCCTCTTGTGTATTCATTCGGCTGTTGGGATTTAAGTGGCAAGATAGTCGATTATGCCCTGTCTGGCGACAAAGACCGCACCTCTTCATCCCCTTCACCGATTCCTTTCTTTGCCTCTTTCGACACCGCGCCATGTGTGGATCCCTCACGCAACCCTCTAGTGTTGAAGCTTCCCTAACTTCATTGCGACCTCCTGTATCACCACAATCCTTTATCTCTTTCAGCCGCGCTATCTCATGAAGAACTTTATCCATCATGTCGGCAAATTCAGCTTCGTCACGACACACCAGAACACACATTTCTCTGCATAGATCATTCAACATCCAATTGCGGCAAGTGATTGTTGAATCCCAGCAAAACGGACCTTTCTCCACAAACGCCCTTACTTTGGAGCAAGCACTCTTGGACCAACGATCAAGAACAAGACTGTCTGGTATGTCAATCATCTCCAAATGTACAAGCACTACTACAATGTGATCACACGGTATACCAAGGGGCTCCATTCGCAAGTACGAGCACTTGAAAATGTTGCTGTCACCATAGTGACACACTTGCCACTCCCTACGCGCATTAGCTGACCTCGACAAAGTAAATGTATCACAAGTATGGTTCCATGTGTATGTCCGTACCTTCAATGTGCAAGCGTGGAAAAGTATGGTCCTGAAGTTGAAGAAAATCGCCCTTGTGAGCTTCTTTGCAACTGACCTCTCCAAATCATGAAACGGACTCTGTAGCACTGGTTCCCCAACCACGGATAACATATCAGAGTGTGCTTTCCTGGACCTCATTTAGGATATGCAATGCATAAACTACTCAACAAAGTCCCTCAAATTATGGTGAGACTGGACAAATTTACCGAGCATTGAGTGTAACCCTTTGCACCTTGACGTTGTACGAAAACCCCCAAAGAAGTTGCTTCGTATATGTGCAGTTGCGCACATACTTCTCCTAGGGTAAAGGTCAGAAACCCATTGATTATCAGACAGACCCAGCGCATCGACCATATAATGCTAATGATCTTCAAACTCCGAAATCTCATAATCGAACAGCATGCATTTCTTAAATTTAGAAGTAAATGTGAGGTTGCTTAGGTTAGAAGTGGCATTCCTCAGCGGATGCCACGCACACAAACGGTGATAGGCCCTAGGAAACACTGCTTTGATTTCTTTTTTCATCGCTCTATGCCCATCTGTTATCACACACCCAGGTGCTTTACCCTTCATGGCGTCCAAGAACTGTTGCAGCAACTAAGTGTAAGTCTGCTCATTCTCATTTGCAACTAGCGCAACGGCAAACTCAATTGTTTGGTTATGGTGATTGACTCCAGAAAACACAACTAGTGGACACATATACTTATTCTTCCGATATGTCACATCAAATGCCATGACTTCCCCAAACAAACCATAATCCAGCTGACTGCAATTATCTGACCAAAACAGGTGCACCAAACGACCGTCCTTATTCGCCAAATTACGCACAAACATTCCTGGATTCGCATGCACCGTTGATTCCAAGAACTTAAGGCAAGCCGTGGCATCCCTGCCAATGACCCTCCGTTGCTTGCCTATCTGGTTATACATATCCCTCTTTAGAAATGGAAGGTTTTGGAATCCCCCGGCAGTGTTCACAAAATATGAATAAATCTATGGCGTTTTAATCCCAACTCTAAGCATCATGTTCATTTGTTCCAGGGCGGCTGCATCCATTTTCCTATGCCCCGGTAGCGAAAGTCAGTCTATTGTCTAGCAACTCGTGGTTGTGAATGTCCTGAAAGTACGATATTATCCATCTACCACTTTCCGAGTGCACGTGGACGCGCATTTCTACTTCACAGCTGCATCTGGTCTCTGCCTTTGGCTCACGTTTCCGTCGCATGCCGTCATTAACAGACCCCATTTCTCTGAACTCCTGCCGGAAACATACAAATTCTTGTTGTGTAACCTCATTCCTCACATTTCGCCAAATCTTATTCTTCCTCACGGCGAAACCATTCATCTTCGCATACAAACTGTAAAACAAGAATGCCACCGATCGATCCGGAAAATGGCACATCATAATCTCCTTTGTAGTTATTTCCTTGAAATTGATACACCCCAGCTCTGCAATACCGTCGACTGCTCTCTCTTCCCAGTTGTCAAAGAAGCTGTTCCTGAAATTCTCATGTGCATCCGACTCCACCCCTAATTCCCCATCCTCAACTTCGTCACTGAATTTGTCGCCACCAGGACCAAAGGCCTCGCTTCCATCACCTCCCTCTTCTTCAGCAGACAACGGCCGATAACATTTGTCTGCCGCGGATTCTCCCTCCATGCAGGCCTGCGCAGAAATGGCGTTCACAGATTAACATATTTTTACATAATACATAATACTCTGTAACATAAAATTGGCAAAACTCTACCATGCTCTATCCTAACTTGTTTGCCACCAGAAATTAGATTTTGAAACAATATCACCGCCAACAGCCACAGAAACCACTCAGCCTGGATCCATTACATTTAGGGTTTCGTCGTCACTTGAGACGCTGGTTTATGGTCATCGCTCTTTATCTCGTCGCTCTCCCAAATGGGCTAAATCTCAGTCAACAGCCCATTCATACAGGGGGGTTCGAATGAAAATATGTATAAATTTAGGTGTCATAATACTATATGCAGTAGTGTATAGGCAATGTTGTAAAATACCTAAAGACCTGACACCAAAGCAAAAACTTGTGTCAGTGGTCACCGGTGCATCCTTCTCCTCAATTGGACCGGTGCAGGCTATTACTCGCCATTAATATATTTGTAAATGATAAATATGATGTTCATAAAAATTAGACTTATAATAACAGCAGAGATGATACTTTGATATGAAAGACCCTTACCAAAGTTCATAAACTGAGTACACGATTGGCCAATAAGATCAAATAGCATAGCAAATAAAGCTTCTGCCTCGTGTTATATATACAGTAAGTTTGCATGTGTGTTACACAGTATAAGGCACACCATGCAACTGGATCAAAAAACTTTAGACATAATTATCATATTTACACAGTTTCAAAATAGAAAAAGAGCATATATTTCTATTAGCTTAATTTTATTAAGTAAAAAGGTATATTTTTGTTTGTAGTGATTCCGTTTCACTATGAACCTTGTTAGGCAGAAGCATAATAGAGCATGTATAATTTCCCTTCTTGAACTCCAAAACTGTAGTTTGGGAAGAGGCTGAACAGAAGAGCTTCTGCCATTTCCAAAAGAGAAACCAAACATGCCACAGGTATACTATTTCTGGGGTTTACTACCTGGTGTAAGCAACAAGTTTTTCATCTCTTTGTAGCCATGAAACTCTTCCAATGCATCACTTGTTGTTTTCCTTGTTGCTGTGAGCCCAGAAGACATCATGCTTGCTGGCACTGTTGTTTCTAGAACTTGAATGTTGTTAACATTCCAGGTTTCGGGGTGTGTGCTGTGTGACAAGTGTTCAGAAGTAGAGAAATCTTGCCAGAGAGGTGGTGCTTTCTTCAGCATACGTACAAGCGCACCAACAGCAGCATCCTGGGACTTTCTGATGGGAAGGAATCCTCCAGCTTCAAATGCCTCAGCCATATGACCATGATCAAATGATTCCGCCCTGGTTATGCACAAGGGTTCATGTTAACGTCAGAAAAAAAAGTACACCTGACAAATTTAAAGTCACCCACAACTTCAAAAAGGCCAAGGAAAAAAAACTCAGATTATATATTATATATTACAAAATTTACAATTGTTTAAAATCTGACTCTTTGTCAAGAAGTCATAGATGAACTAGTAATTTGAACGCCTATGAAAATTAAGTTTTGAATTGAATATCAAATCTGAATGACCGAATGGACACTGCTATGCACCCAGGAGAAGTGGAGAATCCAACCTCTAAAGCTAGCAGTCAAAGAGGGGGCAAGGGGGAGAACCACCCTACAGTGTCTCTCTAACTAGCAAATATCAAATACAACACTACTCGACGTGGTATTTTGCACTTTACAGCACTGTACTCAGCGATACATCACTCAGCCTATTCACATGTAGACATACACACACACACAGCTAATGGGATGTGATGCACACACTATATGCCAGCGAGCTAACTCATGGAACCAATCCCTTCCCCTGGCCACCGGGCGCAACAACAAAAAAAAGTAGCTAGTAGAACAGTGTGGATGCAACCAATGTTGAATTGAGTTATTTAAATATGAGACACCATTAAAGGGAAAAGCTGAGCCAGAAAGCTGATTAATTCACAATATACATATACCAGATGAATCTATTCCGGAATAGATAGCATTCAATACTGAATGCGGATTAAAAGAAACACTCTCAAAGATGAGCCGGAATAGACAAGAATATACAGTGCATCTAAGTCATTTCAGTCTCTACTCATTGGTATATAATCTTAAAAATATGAACAATTTGAAGGAGCAAGTGGGAAGAACAAAAAAGAGGAAAAAAGCATGCAAGTTTGCTGCACAAGCAGTGATGTTCACCAATTTATAATAATAACTACTATAAATACTACTTTCCCTTTTTTTTATCTCGTATCTATAATTCGACCTTTTCCATTTTAGCTCAATGGACAACAATTAGTTGAGCTCAAAATCATAGTTACCAAGCATGCAGTATGGATCCATGTGCGTCCTATGTTTTTCATCCTGGTATTTGGATTGTCATTTTTTTCATGCTTATAGCGCAACTATTTAGGGAGGGAATCCAACATCCAAGATACAGTGTGGGGGAATTACAGTAAGCAGGATTCTTGAGAGAACCCAAAATTCTAATCAAATTTATTAGGTTGTTACTTATTATTACTTTATTAGTATTATGTCTCACATAGCATATAATTTGAAAATTGAAATCCAATCCACTAAGAAGTAAGAACCTATTAGTATTACCCTAGACTTTCCTGGACCAAACATGACCTTCCAGTTGCATATAGGTCACCTAATAAACCTGAGTTACCCTGATTATATAGTACTTATGCTATTTTCTTTACAAGTTCAAACAATACTATTGGTACCATAAGCTACTTGACAAAGCATATATCTTATGTATGAGATTGACATAAAAGGAAGGCGCAAGTCTGAGCAAATTCACATAGTACCTGCTGCCTGGATCTGTCAGATCATCATCATCCACATCAAAGGGGCAAGTAAAATCAGTTTCATCAAAATCATCCTGATAAGACCTACTTGAGCTTCTGGAAATTGAAATTTGTGGCGAACTGCAAGCTGATATCTTGATTCCAGAGTATTTCCGGGGCTCATCTTTTCCAAGAGGAAATAACTGCAAAAAGTGTAACAGATTATTAACAAATCTAATATGTTTGAACCAACGAAAAAGTTCCTATGGTTAGTATGCAGCATACCTTCTCAGCTGTTGCACCTGTTTGCATTGTGTTCACACCTCTATCATTCTTAGAAACACACCTTAAACCTCTAAGTGGAGGAATTGACGGCAAGTTATGCCTGTTGTGGTATCCAGGGAAATTTGCAGCTTCAGCATTAGGTATGCTGACTGGAGCACTTTCAGATCGTAAAAGCGTTTTAGATGGTAATGACCCAGGATAGTATATTGAAGGTGATGGAGAGGGATAATACTCATCAAAACCTGAACTCTTCTTCTGAATCAAGGACATCTCAGTTGGATGAGGGGGCAAACTTGAAGGTGGTAAACGCCTAGAACTTGCATTAGATACAGACGTGTGCGATTCTGAATATGTTGGTGAAGGCGAACAAGTAATGGAAGGAGACGAGGTTCTACAATGGTTGTGACTCCAACTATGTTGCCTCGAAAATGGCAATGACGACAGAGAGCCATGTGATGGCGATCCTGATGGGTACCTCCTCAATGGATCTGCCAGTGGACTGCCAACATAGTCAGTTATAACTTGTGGGGATAACCGAGTTGAAGATTCAGAGCTCAAGTCTGATGCGCATGGGCGATACATCACCGAAAGGCACAGCCTACCAGAATAAGTATCCACAGGGGTAAACCCAAATTTCATCATTTCAGCTTCCTCTTTACGGGTGAAGGGCTCACAAAAGGAAGATACCCGGTGAGCAAGAGTAAAGGGACGAATCTGTGCAGACGAATTGAGCTCTCTGAAAAGTTTATAAGCAGGTAAAAGTCTAACTGTGGCATACAAGGACCTTAGAAGTAAAGTTGACTTCTTATACAAGGCACGCAAAGAAACGTTACTTGACCTCCTATTACCAGAACTAGAATCCCTTGTTTTTCTGCTCTCATACTGAACCACCCATCTCTCTAAAATCTTTTGAGTGTTTGCGTCGAGTCCCAATTCTTCCTGATCAGTATTCCAGCTCAAAGGGTATCTTTCCTTGAGGGAAGAACTCCTAGGAAGAACCCCTTTGGGGGAAAAACTCACGGGGTCCCAGCCAAGAGGCTTTTGCACTAAAATAACATCAATGACTATCAAGTCAAGATTGTTGCGGCGCGAGAGGTCAATGTTATCTATGGCGGCAGGGCAATCGTGAAGAGCCAAATTGAACCATTTATCCCTGGAGCGCACACTGGGGGAGGATGAAGATGAAGAACATGGAGAGGAGATAGCTTGATCAAGACAGGAACTACGTGAGGAGACAGAAAGAGCCCTTGATTCAAGTATTATATGAATGCTTTTGGCAAAGAACTCTCTTATAATTTGTTCCATCTTTGCAGCTTCCGAGTGTGAGGATGCCATTGAATGCACCCCGAAGATTAACACTACTATGTCGTTGGGGAAATTAAACAAACACAACAACGACACAAACAGCAGCACAGTTTTTAAACAGAATTACAAAATCTGAGAAAGCAATAATGAATAAATAAATGGAGGGAAATTGTAGGGAAACCCAAAATAGCGAAAGAAAAGAGAATTTACTTGAATCCTTCGCGACAAGAGAAGAAAAGAGTAGAGTTTATTTTCCCTTCCCTTATCTTGGATTGAATTTGGAAAAGAGAGTATTAAGGAGTGGACTCCTTCATCATCAAATCATATCAACACTTTCACTCTCCGGAATTATTTAATTAAATACCTTCCGTTAATGTCATCAAAATCTTCTTAAGTCAATAATATTCAACAAGATTCTAGGTACAAGATAACAGGACTTTAACTTTTACCCCATAAATCTTGTCTTTTGGAATGTTCCCAAGTCATAACAAATATTTAAATTAAAAAAGATTGTGACAACTGACAAAGATAATTAGGAGCTGCTCACCCAAAAAATCTACAGAGATAAGAACCAATTAAAATTCGATGAACAGATTAAACTAACGACCACTTTTATAATTAATAAAATCTAAAAACCATTAATAAAATATATTTTTATATGTAAATATATTATTGAATTATATTTCGTTAAATTCTAATCAAATTTTATTAAAATTTCATATTTTCAATTTTTTTATTTTACTCGATGGACCATAAACCTCAGCCGAAACAAAATCAACAAAACGGCTATGAGGTGAGCTATAAATCGACTATCAGGTGTGAGCCATAAATCAGGTAACAAAACACGTAACAACTAAGGAAAGACTCAAAAAAAACAACCACAAGGAAAATAATGGAAGAGGCCAAGATAATAGAAGCTGGGCACAACAACCTTTTCCTCTATTTAAACTACAGAGAACAGCATCAGTGGACACCTTTTAAAAAAAGAGAAAAAAACATATACTAAACAACGAACTCTTTTTCTATTATTATTATTATTGAAATCTTCTTTTAACTTGAGCGTTGAAGGCTTTTTTGGAGATATTTCACCCCAGTACTCCGAGATCAGCTGACCTATAACTCAACCAAGAAGTATTAATACAACGTTAAAAGCTTGGATCAACTATAGATAGGTTCGTTCGTCTCAGATGTAACAACTAGTTTAATAGTCGATTCATTATATAGCACAAATGTATTTTTTCTGCATTTTATGTGGAAATCCAGGGTGTTAAGGTATGTGAATATGTTTATAGTACAAGCTAAGAACGAGGGGATTATGATTTAAGATACATGTTTAAGGTAATACAATAATGCAAGTATGCTTGGTTCATAGATTTCAATATGCAATGCATTGTTGTATTGCTGGAAGGTAATGGTTTCTTGTACATAGCTTTTGATAAGTGAAATTTAGTTACTACTTACCCCGGTGATTAGAAAATAATCAAAGGAATAATGGATAAATGTGCATATAAAAAATCATACGGTAAACAAAATTATGCACAAATTATTTAATGAGTTAAGTATACACATGAATTTTATGTTTTATTAGCTATATCTACCATTTTATCAATAAAAGTGTGTCTCTGTTGGTAGAATTGTACATGTGTCATGTTTTTTTTATCCTAATACTATGTAGTAAGCTATAATGCAACCAATAATTCAACCATAAAACTAATGAGTGCGCTAGAGAGAGGGGTGGAAAAACACTGGGCGTGGTAGGGCTAGGCATGTCCAACATCTAGACAATGATCCAAGGGTTTAGAATCGGGAAGCGTTTTTTCGTTTGGAACAAGACTCTTTCACCATTTTTTGTCGACAGGCTACTGGAAAACATATCAAAAAAGGAATTGTTTGGTTTGTTTTCATGGATGGGGAGGATTAATGACATTTACCTTTTCAGGAAGCTGAGAAGTGGGGTGGTGTATTTGTTTGCGTTCATCCATTATACTATGAAGGGTAGAGCTTTAAAGGCAATTTCATATATGAATCGTATGAGGTTAAGGGGAAAAGAGATATTGTCGGCGATGCTAAGTTCAGGAGGAATGCCACTAAAGGGAGGACGGTCCTGGAAAGTGATGGTATAAGGAGGGGTACAGACACTAGAGAGGATGATTCTGGGAAAATTCATGATAAGGTTGGGGATCCTTTGGTAGATAGGGTGAGTGATTGCGGGTTAAATCTTGCTCGGTCCAACGAAATATTTGGGACATGAGAATGACCCCCTGCGGAGTTGGAGGCCGAAGGATGATGAAGACCCGGGGGAAAGGGTCATACAAGCTTCGATGGCTGAGTATAATTTGGGCTGGTTGCAGCGGAGTATTGTTGGAAGTACCTTGAAAGCTATTGACTTCCGCTTGCTGAACGCCGTAGCTCGAACGGAATGGCCTCATGTAGTTAAGGTATGCAAATTGGGAGCCTACAAAGCCTTGCTAATCTTTTATAGTACTCGATCCGCAGACAAGGCTCTCACTTTTAACATGAATGGCCTGTTGAAGTTCTTCTATTGCGTTGGTCGGTGGACAGAGAATGATTGGTGTGATAAGCGAAGACTTTGGCTCGAGTGCGTCGGTGTCCCAGTACATGTATGGTCCGAAGCTACATTCCGCTCGATTGGTGAACAGTGGGGAGAGGTGGTGGTTTGTGATCCTGCGACAACTTCATGCTCCGCGTTTAGTGTGGGTCGTGTGTTGATTAATACATGTAGGTATGAGGTTATTCTTGAAAGAATCCGCATCTCTGTAGGCACGGCTATGTTTGATGTGTTTGTCTCAGAGGTGGGAAGCGGGGATTATCCTTCACTGGGTAATGCGTGGAAGGAAGGGAAGGGAGGTAACCAGGGCCTCATTATCAAAAATGAATGCGCGAATTCGAGCTGTGCAAATACTGGTGCTAGTAATTGTTGTCATGGGCAGCTGGAGAGCAAGGATGCAGCGGCGGAGTTGATGACGGTGCCGGAAATAGAGGAAGAACAGATGAAGGGTAGAGTTGTAATCTCCTTGGAAGATTTGAATGAGTGGAGTAACAAATATTTGAATTTGAAAACGGGAAGGACTATAGTTAAGGAGTCTGATCCCAATATGATGAAGGCTGGATTTGCGGGATCCATAGTTCATGATGCGGAGAATGATTCAGAGAGGACTGTGTCTTGGGAGGTGGCTAATGGTGCGGGTTCTGAAGTTGACGTCACTAGCATTAAGAGGTGTGTGGATCCAAATGTAATCTCTATTGTTCCTAATAGATCAATGGCCCAAAGAGTGCTAACTGAGGCTAAGGAAGTTCAAGTGGGCCTCAAACTATGCAAGCCACAAGATAGGCATGCCTGGAGGCATGAGATGGACCTGGCAGGATATACCTTGGAGCAGGAGGCCTGTTGGGTCGGGCCGGGATTTTGCGTGACTGATGGAAAGCGTACTGAGTGGGGTGAGATTCTCCAAGGCGGTGCAGACATCACCAGACTCAGGAGGGGGCCGGCAGCTAGTGACGAGTACAGTCTGGAGGGAGGGGCTGATCCTGTGGGTGCAAACGGAGGCATGTGGTCAGGACTCTCGACGTTGTATGGAGAAGGAGTTCGGGTGAGCCTTGACTGTGATGGCGATGGGAGAACGATTCGGGCGATGGCGGGCGATTTACTTGCTAATGGTGGAACGGTGGTGTGGGACTGCGGGTGGTGTTGAATAGTAGGGATGGCCGGGAAGGAGACCTCATTGGTGCGGAGACAGGCATGAATGGAGAAAGGGTGGGGAATCATGGGACTGGGGACTTGGATGTGGCGGTTATGCACGGGATTGAAGGGGGAGTGGTGGCAGGTAGACGTGGACGGGGAAATCGCTCTGAGTTTGTTGAATCTGGTAAGGCTGATGAATTGGGTAGACTTGGGTCTGAGCATGAACGGGTTGTAACGATGGAAGCAAGTTGCGCTAATTGTTTCCAATGTCAAAAATGTTTATCAAAGGATAAAGTGGATACCACCCCAGCCGCGGTTGAAACACATGATGTGTTGATGCAATCGGTGTTAGAGAGTGTGGGAATTGGGGAAGGCCGAGTTGGTTTGGGTGATGAACAATTTGATGGTGAGAGCGACGCTGGTTCTGATACGTTAGAAATCGAACGGGCGGAGGAAATGCAAGAAAACAGAAAAACGTGGGACCTAGCTGTGGAATCGGGAGCTGTGTTGTACAATGAGGAATAGGATATAATGGCGATACTTCAGGCCCAGAATGTGGAAATAGCACTGAAGAAGAAGTAGGCTAAGCATAAAGAGAAAGCTAGAAGAAGTCGTCCGAAAAATAGAAAAAAAGATGCGTACAACTATTTTAAAATGAGTTTTGCATCTTGTAATGTCCGGGGGTTGGCGGGGATTGAAAAGTTGAGTATGATCAAAAACTTTAGAAAGAAGTTCAATTTGCATATGTTAGGTTTGATAGAGACAAAAAAGGAAGTGGTGACTAAATTTAATGTCGTGCAACTGTGGGGTAATGATGTAGTGGGGTGGGAGTTTGTGGAAGCGGAAGGTGCGTCTGGAGGCCTGTTGTTGATGTGGGATGCAACAGTGTTTAAGTTAAGTAACTTTTATAAAGGAGTTAGGTGGTTATGTGTAGAAGGAGTACTGATAAAGAATAATTTTCGGTGTGCGTTCTGCGTAGTGTATGGTGAGCATGTTAGGGAGGATAAGCTCGTTTTGTGGGAAGAGTTGAGCTTCTTGTTTGGGTTATGTCAAGTTTCTTTCTGTTTTATGGGGGATTTTAACGAGATTGTTCAAGTCGAAGAGAGGCAAGGGGCTACTTCCTTGCCGAGGTCTGCAGCAGAGTTTAAATCCTAGATTCACGATATGGAGCTAGTGGACCTAGTTTTAACTTATCGTAGGTTTACTTGGTTTCGGGGCCAGTCATGTAGCCGGATCGATAGAGTCCTGGTTAATCTGTAGTGGTTAGAAGAGTTTCCTGAAACAAGATTAAGAGGAGGGCCAAGAGATTTGTCAAACCATAGTCCAATGATTATGAATGTCACAAGGTTGGGAGGGGGACCGCGACCTTTTCGGAGTCTGGATTCATGGTTCACTCATGCTAGATTTCTGAGGATGGTGAAGGAGGAGTGGAGGAGCCTAGGGGAGATTCAATTCATGGACAAGCTGAAGGCTTTGACGGTACCACTGGGTAGGTGGCATAGAGAGCACTTTGGAGATCTAGATATGAGGATTAATAAGTTTGAAGAAGAGATCAAGAAAGTTGATGATTTGGTGAGCAATGGAGTATATGATGGAACAACGGAAGCTAGAAGGAAGGCGCTTGTGAGCTCTTGCAAGAAATGGTATATCAGAAAGGAAATACATTGGAAGCAGATGTCACGGTCCAGGCATGCTAAGGAGATGGATAAAAACACTAGATATTTCCACAATTTAGCCTCGGCTTGTAGGAGGAACAATCGGATTGATGCCTTAAGAATCCATGGCCGACTAGTGCGGAATCAATCTCGGATTAAGGTTGCTATAAGAGATTTCTATAAGGAGTTGTACCATTAGGAGACATCACCAAATATTGGTTTTCGGGAAGGGCTGGTAAGGCAAATAAATGAGGACGAGGCAACAGAGCTGGAGATGATGCCGAGTGTTGAAGAAATAAGGTCTGCAGTGTGGGATTATGAGTCAACAAAAGCTCCAAGAAGCGATTGGTATAACATGAATTTTATCAAGAAGTGTTGGGCAGAAGTTGGGAGGGATTTCACGGGAGCAGTGATGGGGTTCTTCTAATCAGCAATGTTACCTACAGGGTCGAATGTCACGTGGGGTTGGCACCAAAATTTGTTGGAGCTACAGAAATAAAGGACCTTCGGTCGATTAGTATGGTGTGTTGTGTATATAAGATCATATCTAAGGTGTTGGTTCGGAGGATGCGGAAAGTGATGTCAGGTCTAGTAGGCGAGACTCAGAGTGCTTTCGTGAAGGGTAGGAAAATTCACGATGGGGCTTTGATAGCTTGTGAAACAGTACACTGGCAAAGATCAAGGAAAAGGAGCTCAGCAATAATCAAACTGGATTTTCAGAAGGCTTACGATAGGGTCAAATGGAGTTTTGTGGATATAGTACTGTAGAAGATGGGCTTTGGACATAGGTGGCGGGGGTGGATTAAGGAATGTGTTTGTTCTGCGTCTATGTCAGTTCTCATTAATGGATCTCCCTCTAAGCCCTTCAAAATGGAAAGGGACCTACGACAAGGAGATCATTTATCTCCCTTTTCTGTTTGTGCTAGTTGTTGATGTGCTTCATAGAATGATCGGTGAGGCGGTGAGGAATGGACGCATATCACCGCTGCTGGTTGGACGGGATAACATTGAGTTGTCACACTTACAGTTTGCGGATGATACGATACTTTTCTACCCTCCAGAGGAAGAGACCATACGGAATTACAAGCGCCTAGTGCACTGCTTCGAGCTGATGTCTGGGTTGAGTATTAATTTTGAGAAGTCCAGCTTCATTCCGGTTAATTGTGATCAGCGGTGGGCGCGCAAGATGTGTCTTTTGCTGGGATGTAAAGAGGACTCACTCCCTGTTTGGTACCTTGGCATCTCTTTGGGAGCGAATCCGAGGCTAGTTAAGACGTCAAAACCAGTGATTGATAAGGTGGAAGAAAAGCTGAGTCTGTGGCAAGCAAAGACCCTCAATAAAGTAGGTAAGCTGGTACTCATTAAATCTGTTCTCAATAGCCTGCCTATATACTATCTCAGTTTTTACAAGATGCCAAAAGTAGTAGCAGAGGAGTTGATTTCCTTACAAAGACGGTTCTTATGGAGTAAAGAGGATGGGAGGACCGGGATGCCACTAGTGAAATGGGAGGTAGTAATGGCTCCTAAAAAGGCAGGTGGTTTGGGAGTGGGAGATACAGTGATTTGGAATACAACTCTTCTATTTAAATGGTGGTGGCGGTTCTCGAAAGAGGATTGTCCCTTATGGAAGAAAGTAGTGTGCTCTTGTAATCACATGAATCCTTTTGAGATGCTGCGTGGTCAGCCTGTTCCTCCAAGAGGGGGTCCGTGGAAGGACATTTGTCAGCTACAAATAAGAGAGCCGCAAATTAGAAAGCAGATGATTAGAGGCTTGTCAATGGATGTAGGGAATGGCAGAACAATCCGATTTTGGGAGGATGACTGGTTAACTGGTGGTGTTTTGAAAGATCTGTTCCCTAGACTTTTCTCGGCCTCAAACCTAAAAGGATCTGTTATAGGGGACTGCGGGTTTTGGGATGGGTTAGTGTGGATATGGAGCTTCCAGTGGAGGAAGGAGTTATTTCAGTGGGAGCTGGAACTTTTGAACCAACTCCATGAGCTCATACGTTCAGTTAAGCTAACAACTGAGAGAGAGGATAGGGTGATTTGGAAATTTGATAGAACTGGTATTTTCTCTACTAACTCTTTTGTGCAGGTGTTGCAGGAAGCAGTCCTTCCGGAGGAAATAACAAGCTATAGCTTCACTAGTGCTATTTGGAGGGGTTTCGTCCCACCAAGGGTCGAATTGTTTTCTTGGTTTGTTTTGATTGAGAGGGTGAATACTAAAGAAAGACTTTGCAGATTAGGTGTCATTAACCAGCTTGATAATTTGTGTGCTCTATGCTGTAAGTCTGTGGAGTCTGCTTTTCACCTGTTTCTTGGCTGTCAGGTCACTTGGCAAGTGTTGGGTGCCTGGCTATACGCTCTTGGAAGAGAATGGACCGTTCCAGGTACACTAAAGCAACACTTTGAGAGTTGGACGAATGCTGCACAATGAAAGAATGAGAGGAAGAGGTGGTTGATTGGATTCTTTGTGGTAATCTGGACAATTTGGTTGGAAAGGAATGGTAGAGTGTTCAAGAATCAAGGCTCAGATATAGTGGAAATCATCAACAGGTCCTTTGTGCTTTCCGATGAGTGGCTTGGTGGTGCTCCCTTTGGTTGTTGATGGCAATGCCGAAGATGACTAGGGGTTGCTTAACATTCTTCAGTTAGTGAATTTTATGTTGAATTGTACTTTGATACTTGGACTCTGTTTGCTCCACCTAGTGTGTTGAGCTTTTTACTTCAAAAAGAAGTAAGCTATAATGCACGAATACTAATACGGATACGAGACATGATATGACACGAGATATGCGGACATACAAATTTTAAAATTTTATAAGATACAGGATACAACATATATATAAAATATAAAATATTTTTTAGATAAATTATAATGATATTTTAATATTTTATTGATATTAAAATATAAAATAATTTTTTAATTGTTTTTTATGTCTTCTTTTAATTATTAAAAGTATTTAAAATATTTTTATTTTAATAAATAATAATATATATTATTTTTAAACTCATTTTAAGAATACATGTTAAAAATAAGGTTAGACACATTGATACGTGATGGTATTTAGGCGTGTCCAAGTGTGTCCGGAGAAAATTTTTTCATTTTTTATTAAGACACAGTTGGACACAGCAAATACACGTGTCGGGCGAATGTCGATGAGTATCGTGTCTAAAATGTGTCCGGCACGCGGACACGACAACTCAGTAATATGTCTGTACTTCATAAGTAGTGAGTTACGTGACTATTTAGTAATTAGAAGGATATTTATTTAATATTTTTAAACTAAAATTGAGATTAAAAATTCTTTTTACTTTCACCCTTTCTCTCTCTTTCTATAACCAAAAATTGGAAGAAAAAAAATTGTGAAATCCTGACAAAAAAAGGTTACAACTTAATAGAAGAAGAGACCCATATTCCTTAATTGCACTAGTATTTTCGGTGACTCCTCTTTGTTACTAAAAAACAAGAAAAAATAATTTGATGACAAGTATTTACACAACTTGATACAGTAATACTAAAATTTAGAACGGAATAAAATCCTAAAAGATTGTTTCTTTATCTACCGTGGGAGGTATGTTGTGGCGTTGTGTTGCTGTTGTAATTCCTTTTAGTTCTATGATTTATCTTTCTCCTCTGCTCATTTTTCAAATTGCACAGAAGATTGAACATAGATGTAAAAATTTTGTATGTGCTAATGAAATTGGAGATAGTGAAAAAAATTTGAGTTCTATAAAAGAATAAAAAAAAGTCCATGGGAAAATTCATGTTCCAAAAAGTAGAACTTACTGTTAGTGCATTAAAGAAGAATGAAAATATATGCGAAAAAATTACTATTCACAATTATTTAGATTATTGAAGAACTAAAGTGTGTTAGAAAAATAATACAGGATATTTGCTTAAAATTGAAAATTTATGCTTTATTGTTGCTTACGGTAATTGTTCACAAATAAAATTTGGAATTAGGTTATTTTTCTTTGTTAGGTTTCACTTTCACAGTTTCTCCAATTTTTGGTCATGAAAGAAGGAAAGGTGGATGAAGGTAAAGAAGTTTTAATCTCAACTTTAATTTAAATATATTAATTAAATATTCACCTAATTACCAAATATCCATAGAAAAAGTTTAAGGGGCAGCAATTTTATTAAATTCTGGTCAACATGTAACCAGCAAAGAAAAATGAGCTATTGGATGAAATCTCACACCATTAAAATATCATTAATGACTATTTGATGGTTACAAATCACAAAAATTACTGTCCCCTAAGATTTCTCATGGCCATATTACTCATCATATAGTACTAGAATGAAAAAAAAAAAAAAAAAAACGCAACACTTGTGTAGTTCTATTAACGGCAACACATTTCTATTGATGGAATAGTAGATGTAACCAGTAAAACGTAGAATTCATGTGTACACTTCACTTGTTAAATAATTTGTGTTTAATTTTGTTCACCATTTAATCTTTTATGTATACATTTGTTCATTCTTTTCTAATCAAAATATTTGGAGTTTTTATTTTGTTTGCACTTTTTAAAAGTAGTTTTATATTAGAGTCCGGGTCATGATGATAATTGATAACTTCAATTTGCCAATCCATATTTCTTCGTGCAGGCTATTTAAGCAAAACTGTAATGTCACAAATGGAAAAAAAAAAGTAGTTGGTCAACAACTCAAGTTACAACTAGTGCCCAATAGAAAAGGCCTTAAAGAATAAGGCAATTGTTTTGGACCAAAATATAGAAGTCCATTATTCAGTGCTCACTGTTCACCAAAAACACTGGAAGCTTTCCCATTATCTTCGATAGAAAGCCAATTTCAGTGACTTTATTAATACATCAAATGCATCCCTATAAAAATATAACTGTTGTGAATTAATTATTTGTTAATTAACAAAAATATTAATTATTAAAAAATATTAATGTTAAAATAATATATAATATAAAAAATATAAATATAATAAAATTGTATAAAATATATCAATATAAAAAATAAAAAAAATTTTGAGTTTATGGTCCGTTCTACACCAAAAGGATTCTGATTAATTATTTTTTCTTTTCTTCTTGAATAATGAGATTTAAGCAATATTTTAACATTCATCTCATTAATTGTATTAATTAATTAAGCCATATTTGTGTATCACATGAGAAAAATATTTTTATTTGTCTATTATTAGAGTATAATTAAAATCAATTAGTATCAATTAAAATTATTTAGTATATCTGTGTATATTTATTATTTTAATTCTTCTAGTACTTATATATCTTTGTATATTGTATCATTTATATCACTCTCAAATAATACACAATACTTTCTTTAAAGTACTCTCTTATTTCTAATATAGTATCAAGAGCATAAAATTTTCTTTCCATAAAACTTAGTCCATAGTCCTTTTTTTTCTTTCGACGGTGTTTTGTTTTTGTTTTTTCTTATCACTTTTTCGACATTGTCTTATCACTAACCATACCATCATCTTCGTCTCGTCACTAGAAATTATCGGATGCGTCGCCACGCGCTATTGTAAAGTTAATGACCGCCCTAAATACATCTAGCACCGAGATCAACGACCACAATCAATGGTCCAGAATCGCCATACGTGTCCAGGATCCACGCCTCCCACCAACCTACGTCTCGCGTGGCTCGACCTATTCGTTGAACTGCGTTCCACATCCTACTGAGTCAAGGTTGACGTGTCTTCTTCTTCCGCTCAAGCGTCGCCACATGTTTGCCCTCTACTGACATGGCAAATAGTGGGGCTCGTCCTAATGCTTTTTAGTAAGCTCTTTTCGATTTTGTCTTCTATTTTTTCGATTTTTACTCCAATCTTATAGTTTCTTTCCCTTTTTTGTCTTTGTATCTATTATTATGGAAAAATTATAGGTTTTTAGCCTATTCCTATTATCCTTAATAGCTTCAACTATGTTTATTGGGTTAAAGCTATAAGAAAATTTTTTAAAGGGCTCAAAATATAACACTATGTGAATGGTGATGTTGTGTGTCTTGTTAAGCAAACTGTGACTAAAAAGTCAAAAGATAACACTTCCAAATCTAAAGATACTGATAAAAGAAAAATTAAAAGATTGGGATAGTAAAAATCACCAAATTGTCACTTAGTTTCTCAACATTTTTACTTAAAACATTCATTTATAATTTGAGTGTTTTAAAAAGAGGTGTGAAATTATTTGACAAAATATTACATCATTTCTTATTTCTCTCATTAATACCAACTGCTAAATGAGCTTCATAATTTTAAGTAAGAACATGGATAAACAATTTTTTATTTTCTTACTCAAATTAAAATTGTTTGAGATCAATTGACTTTTTGTAAGCCTATTCTTAAATATACAACTGATGTTAAGACATATAAGGATTATCACAATTGAATAAGTCTCAACAGTTTCTCATGACACTTACTAATGACAATGGGCCAGGTAGAGCTTCTCTTCTTCATCAAAAAATTTCATATCATTATCTATTATTCGTCAGATCTAAATTAAAAGTAAAAAAAAAAAAGAAATAACGAAGCTGCTAGTCTCGCATCGTAATCCAAATCATGGGGCCTTGGGAATGCTTCCGGGTGGTAATGGAGAGACATTATTCTTTGAACAAGGAAGACCAGCACAGCTTCCATCATTGAAGTTAATATGAGTAACCTCCATTCATTCTGGCAATGTGGCAGGGTCAACCGCATAATTGTGGTTCTGCCAGTTTATAAAGCAATTTATGATTATATATACAATACGATAACAATTAACCATTTGTACACGACAAAGACATGGACTAAGTTCCTAAAGCAGATTTACAAACTAAAAAAAGTTTTTCCATTCAAACTGCCACTACTATAGTGTAAACGTAAGGTGAAAATTCGCATGCAAAGTTGTCTTTATGAGATGTTGATATTTGAAAAATTATTCAATTGTAATTTAGTTAAACGTTAAATCTTTTGACAATTTTCAATTATCAACTTCATATAAAGATAATTGCACGCGAGTTATTACCAAAAAGGAAGTACTTCTTCCATATTTAAAAGTGTAAACAAGAGATTTATTGAATTTTTTTATATAGAAATATGCTTTTAAATAAAGTTTCTGTTTTGCGGATATATCCAATATATAGAAAAGTGCGGATCGGATTGGTTCCGACCCTTAAAAATGCGAAAATTATATCCAATTCGATCTGATGAGAATTGTGCGAATTGAATTGAAATTTCAGCTATATCCAGTTCGATTACTATGTCAGTGTTATTATTGTACACCAAAAATTTTTTATTTATTATTTAAAAAATATAAATCCAATCCAATCCAGTCCAAATAATTTGTAATTGGTTCGAATTATCTTAAAACTTTCAATCCAAATCGTATCGTATATAAAATCAGTGTTCGAATCAAAATTTTTTTTTTGTCTCAATACTGATTCAACCTGCATTACAAATAACCCTACTTCTAATACGATTTCAACTACGAAACAGAAAACAAAACGGTTTAAATAGCAAAAGATTCAAGACAAGTCAGAAATTTTATTAGATTGATATAATTCATAAACAAAACGGTTTAAATAGCAAAAAGATTCAAGACAAGTAAGTTTTTTAACCCACCGGATGTATCAACTACTTCTTGAAATAGAAATAACAGAGTAAGAAAATAAAAGAATACCAAAATGTAATAAAACAGAGAAATTCTGAAGCAATAAAGATACTGAAGTTGAATCTAAACAATTTACTTGTCTCTGATAAATGGAACCCCAAAATTAATAGTTTGCTAGGAAACATATCATGTGATCAAAGTGTGGCTATTAGTACTTGAAAAAAGCAACTTAGAAAAATGCGCCTTGGATGAATGAAAAGAAATACATGCAAGAAGGAAATCCTTGGGAAAAGAAACTGAACGAAAAGAAGTTTGTAATTGAAGAAAGAGAATGGGTGTGTTTGGGTTAGTATTTAAAATATTAAATATATGTTTAATTTTTTAAAACGTTTTATTTTTTTGTTTGTTTTTTTTTTAAATATAAATGTGATTTTACTCTCTAATTTATGTTTATCTAAAATAAAAAATGTACTTTTATTTTTTTAATTAGATTGAAATTTATTTTTTATCTATCAATTTTATTTTTCATTGTTATGAATTTTGTTACTTTTTTATCATATTTTTTTCTAATGTCATGCATATTATTATTTTTTATAGAATTCTTATTATTTTTTATTTATATGAGTTTTTTATTTACTATTGTTATTTTTTTTGTATAGAATATTTTTTTGTTTTGTATTATGATTTTATTAGAATAATAAATAGTACTGAGAATACTAGAAAAAAAATATTAAAATTTATTTAAATATAAATAATTTTGAATAATATAATTTAAATAATATTTAATTTATTATAATTTATTTTAGAGTAAACTACCATTTCTACCCACGAAAGTCGAAAACGTTGACAGATCTATCCATAAAAAAAATTATCATTTGTACCCATAAAACATGGGTTTCATAAAACAAAATTATCCAAACACTAAAAAATCACATAAAAATCCCAAATTACCTTCATCATCATCGTTTTCAACTTTTCGTTGAACTCAGAATAGAGTGCTACCACCTAATGCCCCTGCAACAAATCAATGGCCAAACTCAAACAAGCCATGTAGAAAATTGAACGAATTGAGCAATCCTCACCTGAGCTAAACTGTGAGAGGCATGGGTGAGCTTGTTCTGTTTCAGCTCTGTTTCGGTGAGAGAGACGCTAGCTACGGCAGTTGCTCTGAAGGTTCAGCGACTGAGAAGCTGATGATGATGGTGACGTCACCGGCAGCCCGTTGGAGTAGAAGAGAGAGTGAGAACAGGGGTTGAGTTAGGGTTCGGTGGAGGAGGTACGAGACTGGTGAGTGGCTCGCTGGCAGTGGTCTGGACAGACAGAAAGAACGACTGGGACCGTGAGGGTGGCTCGGGTTCATCGCAAATGTGAAGACGATGGTGGTTCACGGCGGTTCTAGCGGATGGAAGTGCAGACAGTGATAATGGCAGGGCTGTGATGGTGGTTTGGAGGTCTCTGGTTCTCGAAGAGGAAAGAAGAAGAGGAGAATGAGAAGTGAATTAGGGTTCGGTGGTTTAAAACAGATGGCAAAAGAGACAAAAAGAGAGAGAGAGCTCGTCGCGGCTTTGGTTCACAAAGGGGACCATGATGGTAGCGGCTGGCACAGTGGCCCATCGGCGGCACTGGTTCGGTGATAAGGAGAAGGTAGCCACGGTAGGTGAGGGTAGTCGACAGTGAAGAGAGGAGAGACGGAGCACTGTGTGGCTCTAGGGTTGCTGGTAGCAGAGAAGCAGGGGCTGGTACGAAGATCCTCTGGTCAGCGAGGGCGAGACATGGAGGGAGAGAAGGAGGGGTGGCGGCAGAAGGAGGACGGCAGTGGTGGTCGCTGACGCTGGAAGCTGCAGGAACAGAAACAGAGGCTGCGACATTTGTCACGGAGGAGGAGAGGTGGCTCGCAACTGAAAAGATTGCTGCTAGAATTGTTAGAAAATCAAAAGATTAGTGGTGAGAGATAGAGGATGGGGTTAGTGGTGGTGGTGGTGGTGATAAAGTGATGAGCAGATAGGGATGATGGAGTGGTTAGTGGGGAGAAAAAAGATGATGCGGATGATAATAAGGATATTTTGGGGTTTCATGTGATTTTTTATTGTTTGAATAATTTTGTTGTATGGAACTCATATTTTGTGGGTACAAATGGTAATTTTTTTATGGATAGATCTGTCAGCGTTTTCAAGTTTCATGGGTAGAAATGGAAGTTTACTCTTTATTTTAATATAAAAATGGTTAAAATACACATAGTTAACACTAACTTATTTTTAATCAAAATTAATTTTATAAACTTTTATTAATTTTATATAAACTTATGTTTATAAATTTTAATCCAAACACACAATAAAAAACGAGAGTGATAGACGAGATGAGTATGGTTGAGTTTGGAATTCAAGTAAGATTCAACTTGTTCCTTTGTCACTCCCATATCAGACGCTCAACAATTTCCCTTCCCCATTTTCGGTTTTTTATATGCGGAGTATGCGTCAAATTCACGCATTTTCATTTTGCGTTATTCACATGTAGATAACATGACCAGTAAATGCCAAACTAGTCTCCAGACTTTGCTCAAGAGATGTACATAAAAATAGTAGACGGATCCAAGTTCAGATAAGTAAAAGTGTCAGTGAACCATCTATTTTTTTGCAGTCGACACGAGATGCCCTACACAATGCTCTGTACAAGTACGTCAGGCATGCCGATTCTCAACTAAATTGTATGATTTCAAGGAAGTTACGAAACAACGGCAGAAATTTCTAGTGCACCATTGTCCCATACTTGTCTTCAAACAAAATGGTCTCATATAATAACATTATGTGGCACTTTGCGTACCTCTGAATGTGAATATCATCACTTAAGACTATACGATCTTTCTGTCCCTGAAACCACGTCCACTTTATGAAGCTCCCTCTGCAATCTGTCTTCCTAGGTGTAATACCAAATTGGTGCAAGCATTCGACCTCTAAGGCCTCATAACTACTCAGATTTGGTTCTATAACTGGAAGACTATTTGTTGAAAGAACAAGAATTATCGGTATATCCTCCAATGTCACAACACACGCACCAACCGAAAAATAAAATGTGTGAGTCTTAGGATGCCAGCTCTCGACCAGAGCATTAACCATTGCCGACTGACATTGGATTACTCTAATCTGGGAAATGTGATAAAAACCAGTCCTCCGTAAATGTCCCTCCACAATTTGATTGTACGGATCCGGCGGCATTAAGTGGTTACATGTTAATATCCGTGAACCCTATAAAACATAGCCATATCTAATACTAAACTATTAATTGAAGATTTTCAGGTAGTAAAAATCTAACGTGTCTTGAAGGAGAGGGTTTTAGAGTTGGATTAATTATGGTATTCTCTCTGCAAATTATATCATCTGTGGTCTCTCATCCCTTCATTTTTTCTGCATCACTATTCTTTCATTCTCTCAGTTATTCAAGTTTTACTCTTTCTCTCATTCTCTCAATTAATTTTTTGTCTTTCTGTACCTGTTTTCTCATTCTCTCATTTACTTTTATTTCATTCTTTGCTTTAACATTTATTTTCTTCACATAACAAGTACTAAAAAGGTGAAATTTAAAATTTAAAATTTGAATCACAGAAAAATGGTATATTTTTCTCCTTTTCTTCATTTTCTCTCTCAATTCTCTAATTCTATTTTTCTCAATTTTTTTCGCTCATGTTCTGACTTGAAGGTGGAGATTATAGGGTATATTTTTTTTGCACCAAGAGGGTTGATGTCAATACCTGATGGCTCCAACCTTCAGGGGAGTCGTCGCGGTGGAAGGGACAACAGGAGTGGTGGATAAGGTGGCAACGACAATAATTATGGTGGTGGAGGAGTCTAAGGCAGCGGTGGTCCCAACGGGTGGTGGTTATGGTCGACATGTTGGTGATGGACAAAGTGGAGGATGTGATGTTGGTCGTGCATGCTAGAACTATGGGGATTTCTAGGCATTTTGCAACCGACTGACCAACAAGTTCTTTGAGAAAATGAAAATATGAGATAAGTATTATTGTTGATAGATGCGCAATTCGTTTTGTTGGATTTGGAATTTGAATATTAATCGAAATCTTTTTGTTTTGCAATTTGGGTGACTTATTGTTTCAACATTTTTGTTTTTTTTTTATTTTATTTTTTTATAGATTTACAGATTTACGGTTGAGATATTTTGTTGGCTATCTGCATTCTTAATGGTTTAACAAACTTCTTTCATTTGCTTCCTAACTTTTAATTTTTATCTCATTCATTATTGTTCTACTATTCCTTCTTTGTTGCGATCATCATTTCTTTGCAGATCTTTGCTTTAGTCTTCACGATTTTCTATTTTCTGCTATCTACTTAGTTCAATTCATCGAATTTTTTTCTCTTGGATTTTGTATTTTTATCGCTTTTTCCTGGTTATTGTCTTTCAGCTGCTGAAATAGCATTTTGTTTTCAACTCTTTTTCTTGATGCATATGCATGATTGGTTGATACTGCAAAACAATTTTCATTACATGTAATAGTGAATTGAATCATTTGTGCACTTTCAATTGTGGTAGAAGCTTGAGTTTACATAAATTAATGGGAAAGCCATCTTTGATGAATCAGTATCCTTTGGTATTTGATTGTCTTCAAATTTATTTATCTTTGTTTAATTTTATTGTATTTTTTGTTATTTAATTTTGTATGGTTTAACGCTATAACAAGGGGCTTCATATTTTTATATTTCCCTAATAAATATAATTTAGAGATGTGAATAAGTAGTTTAACAATTAGTACAAGAAAATCATTGGAGGAGATTTTTTATCAAAGGAGGTGCAATTTGAAGATAGACTTTTCACTTTACAGGTTTGTGATTAGTAATTAGTTGTGCTTTTTTATTTCTTTTTCCTTTTTTGGTGCTTCTGTGTGTGCTTGAGCATATCCATATGCATAAGCTGGATAATTAAGGAATGTTGTGAATTTTGGGGATTTAGTTGATCAATTAATAGAAAAATATTATGTGTTGGATTATTATCTATCTTATATAACTCTGATTTTTCTGTATTTTATATGTTATGTTACATAATTACACACTGATATTAGGTAAAGAACCTAGGCTGCCATCTCTTAGGCAATGTTTGGTTTATGTATTTCTTGAGACAGAGACACAGAGAGATAGACACTAAAGATATGGACACAAATTATTAGTTTCTATGTACTATATTTGGTAAACATTGACACAAGACACAATAAAATTAGAAAAAGTCCATATTATCCTTATAAAACAAAAAAAAAATCAGCCACCATTGCTACCACTATCATTCACCATCTCCACCACTATAGATTCATCATCACACACGATTCACCACAAATCAATCAACAAAAATTTTACAAGAATCAACGAGAATTTTTATTTTTCAAAAGAAAAACAAAAAGGGAGGATATGGTAATTGAAGAGCAAACTGTGAAAGGAGAAGAACCAAGGTAGAGGAAGAGGCGGCAATGGCAAACTCGAAGAGAAAGATGGAGAGGCGGCCGTGGGAGTCGCGAAGAGGGAGGAGAGGTGACGCCGCAAATCTGGATGAAGGAGGAGACGTAGTGATGGTCGGATAAATGCCGGTTAAGAATTTCTGAAATGTATTTTCTAAACAGCGTTACAAGTACAGCCTTAATCGACGAAATTTCTACTATCAATTTTAAATGTGTCATAATTAATAATAAATAACTGGGAGTAAAATCCCGGGTCATTTTCCTAAGAGTTGACACAAGATACAAATTATTGGTTAGGATTTTTCTGAATAATTTTTTTGAAATTGAGAATGGAAAAATAAATAGCTAGAAATTAAAACAATGGATAACTAGCAAGAGTTGATAACTAATCAAAATAAAAGGCCTTGGTTAGGGGAGAGAATTAGAATTTCTATCCTTGTTGTCTTTCCCAAGTGTAATGATAAAGGTTCATTGCTCCCACTTAATTATCCTCTAGCAATTGAAGAAAAATCAAGTGTGTGTCACTAACTCTATCACATAAGTCCTAGTCACTTCATGGGGAAGGACTAGAGTTGGTGAGATTTGAGCAATTTCCAATTACAGATTAATACTTGAGTATAACAACTCAAGGGATTCCAATTACTCAACCCCCACCTAAGTTGGGAAATTTACTCCATTAACATGAATGTCATTTTCACAAACACATGGTAGGTGTAAATAAAAGACATGATAATTATAAAAAATTAATTAAATCAAAATTAGCACTAACAATAATTAAAAATGATCAAACAAGCAATAAAAATAAACATAAAAATAATTCAATGCATTAATGAAATTCAAGAGTAACAAGATCCAAACATGAATTCAATAACCAAATGAAAAGAGTATTAAGAAAATTAAAGAAAAAACTAGAAATAAAATGATGAGGAATGAAAGTAGCAGCAGCTCTCTCAAGATCCAATTTAAAAATCAAAATAAGAATGCCAAAACCCTAGAGAGAAGTAGTAGTTTCTCTCACTAGAATTCAAAATTAATCATGTAAGACCCAGGCATTTTAAAAAATAAAAAATTATTTACGATTTATTATATTTAATTAAGATTATATTTTTAAGAGATTTTATATATAAATTAAGCAGCTTCTTATTTATGATTTAAAACTTTAGTAATTGAATGATAATAAGGATTTTATATACTTTATCTTGAATAATTAGATTTTTAGTTCTATTTTATAACTTAAAGGAAATTAATTTGATTATTTCTAAATTATTGAATTAGAATATTGAGTTAAAAATAATTTGTAAATTGATAATTAAATAATAATTTTATGGATATTATTGTTGGATTTAAAATTAGTTTTCAATTACTCTATTACCCCTTAATTTTATTAAAATTACTAAACTACCCAAAATCCTCAATTTCACACACAAAACCCTAATTTCCAAATTAAAACCCTAATTGACCTAGTCCTAACCTAACACTCACCCTCACTCCTTTATTGCATCAACATCGCCTCAGTCGCCACCTTCCCACCCCTTTTCCCTTCTCAGCTGCAATGCATATACCCAAACAAAAGAAAAAGAGAGTGAGATCTGAGAGGCATCAGAGGAGAAGATTGAGATCTGAGAAAGAGAGGGAGCACGAAGAAGAAGACGTGCCAGAGCTGTTTGGCCGCGCCGCCGCTGTCACCGCGCCTTACCCCTCCATCATCGCTGTTCTATTGAGCCACCGCCATCCCCGAGCCTGCCACCGTTGCCTTTGTTGCCAAGCAAGGGGGAAGAAGCCACGTGGCAGAGGAGAGGAGGAGGGAAGCTCACCGTGTCGCCGTCGCCCTCACCGCGTCGCACCACCGCAAAACTGTCAGTGTCATCGAGTCCGAGACGGAGAAGGGAGCGCACTCGATGAGTGAGAAGGGATGGAGGCTAGGTTTTGTTGCTGTATTACTCCATTGCTACCTCTGTCGTGCCCTGTTGAAGCTTCTGGAGCCGCTGCCGTCATTGCTGGAGCGGGCTGGAGCTCATCGCGGAAAGAGAGAGACTAGTGCTAGCACCGTTTTGCCTGGTAAGAACCCATAACTGCTGCTGCTCTTGCTCTGTGCTGTTTTGTTCTGCCCTCTGTTTAAGGGCTATTCTAGGTGCCTTTCTGTCCGCCGGAGCTGTTGTCGTCGAAGTCTGAGCTAACCTCTCCCTGCCCGCAATCCGTTCTGCCTAACACCCACTGCCACTGTTTTACTTTATTGTTGAGTCCAATTTCTACTAATTATATCAAAAATAAGGTAAGAAATTTATTTTAAAAATTGCAGTTTCTAATATATAAATGTTTGAAAAGTGCATATGAGTTAGTTGTGGCTGAGGTTTTGCGGCAATATTTGACATAGAGTTGAGTATCGGTGCTTGTATGTCGTGCTTGAGGTCACTGTTGTTGCCTCGGAAGTGGTCCGAAGCTGTGGTTGTGGCAGGCCGCAAGGAAAAAAGGGCTTTGATGCGTTTGGTTATGGTTCGACTAACTAAGGTAGGGGTTTTCTTAAAATTTATTTTATCTTATAGAGTTGTTATAAATAGATATTAATGAGAGAAACATATGTCTATGATTATGATTGTCTTATGAATGTGGTTGTTTGCTGGACTGAATGACTGATTGCTTGATTGCTTAAGTCGTGTGTGATTGTTGAAAAGAAATTAGTTTGAAAAGTTATTTAGTTGATTATTATGAAAAGTGATTTTTCTTGGTTTTGAAGTTAATTTGATAAAGTAAATGAATCGGCTTTGAAAATAATTTGAGATATGAAAAGGAATTAATTTTGGAAGCGGTTTAATTTTGAATTAGTTTGATTTTATAAATGATTTAATATTTGAGCTGGTTTAATTTTGAAAAAGATTTATTGTTGGAAATGGTTGGATTTGAAAATAATTTGATATTAGAACTGGTTGAATTTTGGAAAATGATTGAGATTTGGAAATGGTTGAGGAAGGGGTTGAGGAATATTTGGATGGGACCCGAAAAGGGTGGCAAAGTCCGAGTTTTAGAGGAGATGCTGCCGAAATTTTGAAAAATTGGAAGTTTCGTTTGAAGTAATTATTTAAAAAGATTTGGTTTTAAATATTATATATTTTAAAATTGATTTATTTAGAAAAGAAATAATTATGTTTTGGATTCGGATTGTTAATGAACGGAATGGAAAAAAGGATGATGAGAATTGACTTTGAAATATGATTTTTGAACGAATTTGAAAATGAGATATGGATTGACGAATGATGATCATATTGAGAATAACTTAGAAATTGATGAATGTTGAATGAATTATTCATATGGCTTATGAATTTGAATTATCTGAGACACGAGTTTCCCTGGGTAGACGCAGTGGCTTGCCACTACTTGCTCCAGGTTGAGACTCGAAACTCTGTTGTCGCTATGACGTAAAGGTGACCGGACACTTATAAATTCCCGAAAATGGTACCCCATTGAGAGATTTGATATATATATATATGAGAAAAAATTATGCATAGACTCATGGGATGCGCGTCGGGGGACAGTCCAATGGTTTAGCAAACCGGTCTTGTCGGGTTGGCTGTATAACCGACAGATGAGCTCATTAGCCATAGGATAGGCATGCATCATATGCATTTGTTTGCTTTGCTTGGGTTTTGAATTTATTTTGGTTTGCCTAATTGTTAAACTGTTATTAACTGCTACCTGAGCTATTTGCTGTAACTGTTACCTAAACCTGTGCTTTCCTTGTCTGTTTGCTTGTGTCTGTCTTGGTGTGCTACTTTAGAGAATGAGCTTTGGTACTGAATTGATGATTGTGTTGATTGATTTTGTGGTTGATTTCTGATTAAGATTTTCTTATAAGAAAAGAAAGGTTTTGGAGTTCTGGATATTTAAATATTGATTTTCAAAAAGGGTTTTTGGATGACTAGTTATTGGTTTTTAAAAGATTCAAAGGACGAACAATAATCACTGAGCTTAAAATAGATTCTCTTTAAATATCTTATTATGACAATTCTGAAATTCTGTGGTGAGATCATGTGGTTAGGTTCTCACCCCCTACAGCTTTACCTTTTCAGGATACGAGCGACGAAACTTCAGAAGAGTTATATTCGTTTTCTATTTATTCGACACTAATTTGTATTACCTCAATTTTTTTTTATTTTTCCCTCGCCTTTATTTCTAGCAATTTTTGTATGTGGGATAGGAGTTGTATGATTTGTATGTATATAATATGTATTAGTTACTTGAGTAAAAAGTTTTATATATGTATATGCTTGTTTGTTTTATTTAAAAAGTATTCTTTTTCCAGTTTTCAAAAAGAACAGTGATACGATTTCGAGTCAAAGGCTCCTATTTTATTATTAAGTATATAGAGTCGTCGTAAAACTTCTTCCTATCAGAGTAGCGCAGCTGGAAGCGTGACATTCTGATAGTGAGGGTGTTACAAATCACAAACTAAAGTGAAAAGTGAAGTGTCTTCAGTCTCAGCTCCATTCCAGCCTCTACTCTGCGTTTTCGGGCTTGAAACTAGGTCCAAATTAGACCAGAAATCACACCCAACGAGTTCTATTGAGTGCAGCGCATGACGCTCGTCACGCGTACGTGTCAGCCATGCGTATGCGTCGCTGAACCTTGCACGTGGCCACGCGCACGCGTCATCCATGATGTGTGGAAAACGATCCAACACAAAACTCACCGGCAAGTGTACCGGGTCGCATCAAGTAATAATAACTCACATGAGTGAGGTCGATCCCACAGGGATTGAAGGATTGAGCAATTTTAGTTTAGTGGTTGATTTAGTCAAGCGAATCAAGTATTGGTTGAGTGGTTTGTATTTGACCGAAACTAAATTGCTTGAAATGTAAAGGGAGAGGGATAAATTGCAGGAAATTAAAGAGCAAAGAAAGTAAATAAGCTGAATCTTAAAGAACAAGTAATGTAAATTGCAGAAACTTAGATTGCAAGAAATGTAAATGGCTGAATCTTAAAGTGCAAGAAATGTAAATGACTTGAATTATAAAAGGAATTGGGAGTTGGGATTGCAGAATTTAAACAAGAGGAAGTAAATTGCAGCAAAACAGAAGAGTAGAATGTGGATTGAAGTAAAGTAGATCTAAACAGAAAAGTAGAAATACTTGAAAAATTAAAACAAAAAATGACTTGTGCTTAAATTGCAGCAAATTAAAAGAAGTTGAAGATCTCAGGAGTGGAAGAGACTAGAAAACAAGTCTAGATCTCAAATCCTTCCTTGATCCAACAAGAGCAATTGCAAAAAAATGAAGAAAAGTAAATTGCAGAATTAAATTGCAGAGAGTAGAAGAAGATGCAGTAGACAGAAATTGAAATTCAATTATGCAGAAGAATTAAACAAGAGATCTCAAGGTGAGATTGAAACAGAAGTTCTTCAATTCTTCACCCAAGATCAAAAGCAAGAAAATAAAAGAGTGCTCAAGCAAGAACAAGGAAGAAGAGAGATCAATTCTCCTTCCAAATTCTCTAAGATCTAAATTCCAAAGTAAAAGCTCCAAATGAAAAAATGAAAGTTCAAAAGAAAAATTTAAAGTAAAGTCTAGAGGTGTCAAAAAAGGTAAAAAAAAAAGGTTCCTAATTACATCAAACTAGCTCCTATTTATACACTTCCTAATTTGGATCTAAGAATTTGGATGGGCTCTAAAATTTGGTGAAGAAATGAATTAATTTGGATTTTAGATGAATTTTTGGCCCATGGTGCACCTCCCAGGGAAGAGTTTGGCTTTTGGCAAGAGCTTTGGCCAAGAGCTTTGGTCCCCTTTCCTTCCAATGTGTTGCGCACGGTCCAAGAGAACAAAGCTCTTTGCAAGAGCTTGAGAGCTCTTGGCAAGAGCTTTACTTGTCCTTGAGGTCCTTGGTTCAAGTCTTGGGTGGAGCACTTGTGGAGCTAATTTCCTTGGCACTAGAGAAGCCCCCAAAGTCTTGCTTCCTTGAGGTGCCCGGTTCAATCCTTGGTGAAGGAAAACAAGCCAATTTTCCTTGGCACATGAGTGGCGCATAAGACCTTGCTTCCTTGAGGGACTTAGTTCGAACCTTGGTGAGTGAAAACAAGCCAATTTTGGCTTGTTTTTTCTTGTGAAGTAGCGCTGGCCCCCCTCCTCTTGGTCATGGGTTCAAGTCTTGGTGAGTGCATTAGTGAGCTTTTCCTTCTTGATTTTCTCCAAGGCATGCACGAAAAAGCTCTTTGGCAAGAGCTTCAAAACTCTTTGCCAAGAGCTTGGCTCTTGGTTCCTTCTTCATGTGTTCTTGATAAAGTTCTTTGGCAAGAGCTTCAAAGCTCTTTGCCAAGAGCTTGGCTCTTGATTCTTTGAAGGAAAGCTCTCCACAAGAGCTTTAAAGCTCTTGGCAAGAACTTTGTGCCCTTGTTTCTTGACTTCACTCACGCTTTTCCTTCCTTAAGCCACGCTTCCTTTTCTTGTGCCACACTTTCTTTCTTTGCTTAGATAATGTTCCTTAGGCTACGCTTTTCTTATTTTTTTCGTTTCTTCACCTACAAGTAATCGAAACAACCAATCAAAGTATCACCAAATTCACAAGGTTTATAAATCATTAAAAATCAATTAAATTTAGCTCAAACCTCATGATTTAGCATCAATTAAATGGTGGTTGATTGATTCAAAGAAACCATGCAATTTCATTCTAAATTACTTACTTACAACACAAGAAAGTGCATAAAACTAAATAAAAACAAGGAAAAAGGCTAGTAAAACTAGGCTAAGATGACTTGTCATCACAACACCAAACTTAAAACTTGCTTGTCCCCAAGCAAGCACTTAAACATAAGATAAGATAGAATGAAATAGATAAGTATGCATGTCCTTATTAGGCAAAGAGTTGAATTTGGTTTATGGGGTTTTATGCAGATCAAGAATAGCTCATTTATTACTTGCTGTCAAAACAAACAATGTTCCCTCAAGGGTTCACCAAGGTTGCTGCTACAATGCCTTACTTTTTAATCATTTCCCTTGTTAGCTTTTCTTCTTTCTTTTGCATAAAGAGCTTATTACTTATTAAAGGCTTGGTGGCAAATGTTGCAGTGGCCTTTGGCTTATTTTCACTCAACATTTTTTTTACCACAGACACATGGCTCACTTTTTTTTTCTTCCTAGGATCATTGATGCCCAGCATCTCTTTGGATCACTAAATGTTTTGTAGCTAGGTTACTCTTTATTGTGGACTTTCAGTTGGCAATCCCAAATCAGTTGATCTAAGTTGCCAAGTTTTAAAATATTCCTTAGAACCTACTTGTCCAAGCATATCCTAGTACATAAACACCACAGGCATATGTCCTAGGGTCCAAGCTATTGGTGTCTAGCCTTGTTGTTTGTTTCTTTGCCAACTTTTGGCTTTTCTTCTTTCTTTTTCTTTCTGTTTTGGTTTATTTTCAAGGGGATTTCATTAATTAAAGGATCATAGCAGCAAACTGGCTTAAGCTTCAAGTAACAAGTCATTCTTCAGCATTTATTCTATGAGCTATCAATTGAATCAAACACACACCATCACTAACTTTCATTCTAACTTTTGCAACATTGAACAATTACTTTTCTAGATCAAGCATCTCTCTTTTATTCAGACAGCATGGGGAACAAAACAAAGCATTCAAGCTGATGAGTGATGACAATCATTATGCAGATAACTTTCAAGCAAAAATTATGCAGATAGCTTTCTTCAACATGTACTTCCACTTGCAACTAAATAATCATTCCAACCAGACATAAAGGACTTCTCTGAATTAGATCATTACATAACAACAAAGATCAAGAATAGATACAACCTGTTGAGTTGCAGTTTTCCATTCTTCCTTCTATTTGCTCCTTTTGAGTTGTAATTCAGGTGTTCTTTTAATTTGTTGGCTATTTTTCTGCCTGCTCCTCAAATGTTGCTTGCTGTTCAACCCTTTTAGGTATTGGCAAATCTGCAAAGCTTGTGTGTGGGCTCTTGAACTTACTTTGGTGTGTGAACACCAAACTTAGTTCCTTGCCAATATTTCTCATGCAACAGTTTATATGTGAATTCTTTTTCTTTTTTTTCTTTTTCTAAAAAGAAATAAACTAATGACTTGGAAACAGCAAAATAGTTAATTAGTTTATCTAAATGCTCAAAGCTAGCATTATGCAGGAGGTGAGAATATGTTTTATGATGAGATTTTGGTGGAACACCAAATTTAGAATCCTTCATTCTCCCTCGTATTGTTTTGGTGTGCAACACCAGACTTAGCTTTTTGCAATATAGATAAGGCTAATTGACCTTTTTATTGAAATAACTATGAAAAGAAACTACCTCAGGTTGGGTTGCCTCCCAACAAGCGCTCTTTTATTGTCACTAGCTTGACATCCTCTGTGTTTGTTCAGTTCAGATACTGAACTTCCTTTTCCTTGTCCCATTGTCCTCCTAGATAAGGCTTTGCTCTATGTCCATTTGCTGTGAAGTGGTTCTGTGTAGCTTCATCTAGCAGCTCAAGACTTCCATAAGGAAAAACTTTTGTTACTAGATATGGACCTGTCCATTTGGACTTGAGCTTGCCAGGGAAGATCTTGAGCCTTGAGTTATACAGGAGCACTTGCTGTCCTGGCTTGAACTCTTTCTTTGAGATCTTCTTGTCATGCCACCTCTTAGCTCTCTCCTTGTATATCTTAGCATTCTCATAAGCTTCTAGTCTAAACTCATCCAACTCATTTAGTTGTAGCAACCTCTTTTCTCCTGCTTCCTGAGAATCAAGGTTGAGGAGTTTAGTGGCCCAAAAAGCTTTATGTTCAAGCTCCACAGGGAGGTGACAAGATTTTCCATATAATAGCTGAAATGGGGACTTTCCAATGGGAGTTTTGAAAGCTGTCCTGTATGCCCAGAGTGCATCTTCTAACTTCCTGGCCCAATCTTTCCTTGTGCTTCCCACTGTTTTTTCTAAAATTTTCTTCAACTCTCTGTTTGCTAATTCAGCTTGACCATTAGTTTGAGGATGGTATGGTGTGGCTACTTTATGGATTACTCTATATTTGTGGAGGAGTTTCTCCATTTGTTTGTTGCAGAAGTGACCACCACCATCACTGACAAGACCCTTGGGCACTCCATATCTAGTGAAGATATGCTTCTTAAGAAATTGAAGGACAATTTGTGCATCACAAGTGGTTGTGGCTATGGCTTCCACCCATTTTGAGACATACTCTACTGCTACCAATATGTATCTGAAAGAATAAGAAGGGGGAAAAGGTCCCATGAAATCAATGCCCCATATGTCAAATAGCTCAACTTCCAAGATGAAATTCTGAGGCATTTCATTCTTTTTTGTCAATCCTCCAGCTCTTTGGCATTCATTGCACTGGTGAACAAACTCTCTGGCATCCTTGAAGATAGTTGGCCAATAGAAACCGCTTTGTAATACCTTTGCAGCTGTTCTCTCTGGTCCAAAGTGTCCACCGTATACTGAGCCATGACAATGCCACAGTATGTCCCTCATTTCATTTTCATAGACACATCTCCTAATCATTCCATCAGAGCACTTCTTGAATAAAAATGGTTCATCCCACAAGAACTTCCTTGCTTCATTGAGCAGCTTCTTCACTTGTTGCTTAGAACATTCTTGAGGTATCTTCCTTCCCACTTTGTAATTTGCTATGTCAGCAAACCAGGGTGTTTGTTGAACTTGGAACAGGTGCTCATCAGGGAAGTTCTCATTTACTTGTTGTGGTTTATCTTGACAGGCTTCTTGTGGTACTCTTGATAAATGATCCGCCACTTGATTTTCACTTCCCTTCCTATCTCTTACTTCAATATCAAACTCTTGGAGTAGCAGCACCCACCTAATAAGCCTTGGCTTTGAATCCTGTTTAGACATTAAATACTTGAGAGCAGCATGGTCAGTGTACACTATAACTTTGGAGCCAATCAAGTATTGTCTAAACTTATCAAATGCATAAACAATCGCCAAAAGTTCTTTCTCAGTGGTTGTATAGTTTTTCTGTGTTTCATTTAACACTTTGCTGGCATAATATATGACATGGTGCAACTTGTCTTTCTTTTGTCCCAGCACAGCACCAATGGCAAGGTCACTCGCATCACACATAAGTTCAAAAGGTAAGTTCCAATCAGGGGGTGTGATGATTGGTGCTATGATGAGTTTTCTCTTTAAGGTTTCAAAGGCATGCTTACAGTTGTCATCAAAGATGAAAGGGTTGTCAATCACTAGCAAATTGCTCAATGGCTTTGCTATTTTTGAAAAATCTTTGATGAACCTTCTGTAGAAACCAGCATGCCCAAGAAAACTCCTTACTGCTTTCACATTAACGGGTATAGGAAGTTTCTCAATAATTTCTATTTTAGCTTTATCAACTTCTATACCCTTGCATGACACTTTATGCCCAATAACTATCCCTTCAGGAACCATGAAATGGCATTTTTCCCAGTTCAAGACCAAGTTGGTTTCTTGGCATCTTTTCAAAACAAGAGTTAAATGATGCAGACAAGTATTGAATGAATTTCCAAAGACAAAAAAATCATCCATGAAGACTTCCAAAAATTTTTCAACCATATCTGAGAAAATGGAAAGCATACACCTTTGAAACGTGGCTGGGGCGTTGCACAGCCCAAAGGGCATCCTCCTGTATGCAAAAACTCCAAATGGACATGTGAAGGCAGTTTTCTCTTGATCTTTAGGGTCCACCACGATTTGATTGTAACCAGAATACCCATCTAAGAAGCAATAATAGGCGTGGCCGGCTAATCTTTCCAGCATCTGATCAATGAATGGGAGAGGAAAATGGTCTTTCCTTGTGGCATCATTCAGTCTTCTATAGTCTATGCACATCCTCTACCCTGTCACTGTCCTAGTAGGGATCAACTCATTCTTCTCATTGGTGATGACCGTCATTCCTCCCTTTTTTGGTACAACTTGAACCGGGCTCACCCATGAGCTGTCAGAGATTGGGAAAATTATTCCAGCATTCCATAACTTCATGACTTCTTTTTGAACTACCTCCTTCATGGCTGGGTTGAGCCTTCTTTGGGGTTGAACCACATGCTTTGATTCTTCTTCCAGCAAAATTTTATGCATACAAATGGCTGGGCTAATATCTTTGATATCGTCAATTGTCCAACCCAAAGCTGCTTTGTGAGCTTTCAACACTTCAATCAGCTTTGTTTCTTCTTCCATATTCAAGGAGGAGTTAATGATCACTGGTAGGGTCTCTTCTTCTCCCAGGAACACATATTTGAGGTGAGGAGGAAGAGGCTTCAACTCCTGTTTTGGCTTCTCTTTCTCCTTGTCTTCACTGGAGATTTCTACCACTTCTTCTTCCTGTTGCTCATGACAAGTGGCTTCTAACATTTCCTCCACCAGACTTTCTATCATGTCCATTTTCATGTAATTTTCTTGTTCAGGAGGGTGTTGCATTGATTTGAAGACATTGATGACCATTTGCTCATTATGCACTCTAAAAATCATCTCTCCCTTCTCTACATCAATAATGGCTTTGGCTGTGGCTAAGAATGGCCTTCTCAAGATGATTGAGTTGTTTCCTTCTTCCTCTGTATCCAGAATTATGAAGTCTGCTAGGAAGATAAACTCCCCAACCTTCACTAACAGGTTTTTCACAATGCCATTGGGTGTCTTGATTGATCTGTCAGCCATAACCAAAGACATCCTGGTAGGTTTGAGTTCCTCTATGGCAAGCTTTCTCATCATTGATAACGGCATCAGATTGATGCTAGCACTAAGGTCACAGAGAGCTTTGTCTAGGGTCATTTTGCCTATGGTACATGAGACTACAAAGCTCCATGGATCTTTGAGCTTTGGTGGGATAACTCCTTGAATCACAGCACTACATTCTTCAGTGAGAAGTATAGTTTCCTTCTCTTGCCAACTCCTCTTCTTGTTGATAAGTTCTTTCAAGAACTTAGCATACAGGGGCATTTGCTCAAGTGCTTCAGCTAAGGGGATATTGATCTCCAACTTCTTGAAGATTTCAAGAAATTTTGAGAAGTGTTGGTCCTTAGTCTCCTTGTTGAACCTTTGAGGATATGGCAAAGGTGGCGTGAAGTTCATTCCCTGCCTTTGTTCCTTGGTTGGCACTTCAATTACTTCCTTCCCTTTCCTTGATTTCTGTGGTTGATCTTCCCTTTCTTTGAGCTCCTCTGAGGTCTGCTTGCTTGCTATTACATCTTCACCATTGGCTTTCTCTTCTTCAGCTTGTTTCTTGTCATTTTCCTTTGGCTTCTTGGTCACTTCTTCATTTTTCACCAGAATTTTTCCACTCCTCAGTTGTATTGCCTTGCACTCCTCTTTTGGATTAGGAATGGTGTCACTTGGTAGTGAGCTTGATGGCCTTTCGATGGCAATCTGCTTGGAGAGTTGTCCAATTTATCTTTCCATATTTTTCATAGAGGCTTCCTGGTTCCTCAATGTCATCTCTTGATTTTTCATCATCTTTTCCATTAAGAGCTCCAAGTTGTTAATCCTTTGAGATTCTTGTGAGATTGGTTGATTGTGGGGTGTTAAGGGTTGAGGGTAAGTGTTTTGATTTGAGGTTTGATTATTGGATGGGTAATGGTTGGAGTTGGGGTAGTTATTTTGGGGTTTTCTGTAAGGGTTTTGGTTAGTTTGCTACTAGTTGTGGTTTTGGTTGTTTCTTGAAGTGTTTTGATTTGAGTTTCTCTGCCATGGTTGTTGATTCTGGTTGTGATTGTCTCCCCACCTAAGGTTTGGGTGGTTCTTTCAAGAAGGGTTGTAAGTATCACCATAGACTTCATTTGGCCCAGAATTTTGGTTGTGCATGTACTGGACTTGTTCTTGCTGCTGCTCTTCTTGAGTTTCTTCATTTTGCCCCCATGTGGATGATGGTTGGCTTGTGTTAACTGCTGCAACTTGGAGGCTATCAATCCTCTTGGCCATTTGCTCAAATTGTTGTTGAATTTGCTGCTGCATCATTTTGTTTTGAGCCAAGATTGAGTCCACTCCTTCTAACTCCATCACTCCTTTCCTTTGTGAGGGTTGGCGTTGCCTTTGGTGAGCAAACAAATACTGGTTGTTGGCCACCATATCAATGAGATTTTGGGCTTCCTCTACAGTTTTCATTAGTTGCAAAGAGCCTCCTGCTGAATAATCCAAAGCCTCTTGAGATTTCAGTGTCAAGCCTTCATAGAAATTTTGCAATCTGTCCCACTCACTGAACATTCCTGGTGGACACTTCCTGATTAGAGCTTTGTATCGTTCCCATGCCTCATACAAGGGTTCAGCATCCATTTGTGTGAATGTTCGCACTTCAGTCTTCAATCTAATAACTCTTTGAGGTGGGTAAAACTTGGCAAGGAACTTGGTTACTAGATCATCCCAATTGTTGATGCTGTCTCTTGGGAAGGATTCCAACCATTGAGTGGCTTTGTCTCTGAGAGAAAATGGAAATAGCAGTAGCTTGTAGTTGTCAGGGTGCACACCATTGGTTTTGATAGTGTCACAGATCCTCAAGAAGGTGGACAAGTGTTGGTTAGGGTCTTCAAGTGGTCCTCCTCCATAAGAACAATTATTTTGAACCAAGGTGATGAGTTGTGGCTTTAGTTCAAAGTTATTTGCATTGACATTTGGGGTAAGAATGCTACTCCCACAATGTCTAGGATCTGCACATGTGTAGGAGGCCAAAACTCTTCTCTGTGGTAGGTTATTGTTGTTATTGGCTGCTCCTTCTGCTCCATTTGGTGGATTTGTTAAGTGTTCCTCCATATCTTGGAACTCTTCTTCTGAATCCTCTTCTCCAACAATGTTTTTTCCTCTTTCAGCTCTTCTTAATCTTCTGAGGGTTCTTTCGTCTTGTTCACAAAAAGTGGGTATAATTCTCCTTGTACCTGACATACAACCAAAGCATAAGAATCACACAACACCAGAAAGACAATAACACTTCAATCCATTGCTGAAGTGAAATGTTAGTTGGCTTAAGCAAAAGTTCAAACAGTTAGTGTGTTAGTTAAAAATTAAAGAAACAAAAAATAAAAAGTGCTTGATCTAGATCTCCACTTCACTTAATCATTGTCAATCTATTTCAATCCCCGGCAACGGCGCCAAAAACTTGATGTGTGGAAAACGATCCAATACAAAACTCACCGGCAAGTGTACCGGGTCGCATCAAGTAATAATAACTCACATGAGTGAGGTCGATCCCACAGGAATTGAAGGATTGAGCAATTTTAGTTTAGTGGTTGATTTAGTCAAGCGAATCAAGTATTGGTTGAGTGGTTTGTATTTGACAGAAACTAAATTGCTTGAAATGTAAAGGGAGAGGGATAAATTGCAGGAAATTAAAGAGCAAAGAAAGTAAATAAGCTGAATCTTAAAGAACAAGTAATGTAAATTACAGAAACTTAGATTGCAAGAAATGTAAATGGCTGAATCTTAAAGTGCAAGAAATGTAAATGACTTGAATTATAAAAGGAATTGAGAGTTGGGATTGCAGAATTTAAACAAGAGGAAGTAAATTGCAGCAAAACAGAAGAGTAGAATGTGGATTGAAGTAAAGTAGATCTAAACAGAAAAGTAGAAATACTTGAAAAATTAAAACAAAAAATGACTTGTGCTTAAATTGCAGCAAATTAAAAGAAGTTGAAGATCTCAGGAGTGGAAGAGACTAGAAAACAAGTCTAGATCTCAAATCCTTCCTTGATCCAACAAGAGCAATTGCAAAAGAAATGAAGAAAAGTAAATTGCAGAATTAAATTGCAGAGAGTAGAAGAAGATGCAGTAGACAGAAATTGAAATTCAATTATGCAGAAGAATTAAACAAGAGATCTCAAGGTGAGATTGAAACAGAAGTTCTTAAATTCTTCACCCAAGATCAAAAGCAAGAAAATAAAAGAGTGCTCAAGCAAGAACAAGGAAGAAGAGAGATCAATTCTCCTTCCAAATTCTCTAAGATCTAAATTCCAAAGTAAAAGCTCCAAATGAAAAAATGAAAGTTCAAAAGAAAAATTCAAAGTAAAGTCTAGAGGTGTCAAAAAAGGTAAAAAAAAGGTTCCTAATTACATCAAACTAGCTCCTATTTATACACTTCCTAATTTGGATCTAAGAATTTGGATGGGCTCTAAAATTTGGTGAAAAAATGAATTAATTTGGATTTTAGATGAATTTTTAGCCCATGGTGCACCTCCCAGGGAAGAGTTCGGCTCTTGGCAAGAGCTTTGGCCAAGAGCTTTGGTCCCCTTTCCTTCCAATGTGTTGCGCACGGTCCAAGAGAACAAAGCTCTTTGCAAGAGCTTGAGAGCTCTTGGCAAGAGCTTGAGAGCTCTTGCCAAGAGCTTTACTTGTCCTTGAGGTCCTTGGTTCAAGTCTTGGGTGGAGCACTTGTGGAGCTAATTTCCTTGGCACTAGAGAAGCCCCCAAAGTCTTGCTTCCTTGAGGTGCCCGATTCAATCCTTGGTGAAGGAAAACAAGCCAATTTTCCTTGGCACATGAGTGGCGCATAAGACCTTGCTTCCTTGAGGGACTTAGTTCGAACCTTGGTGAGTGAAAACAAGCCAATTTTGGCTTGTTTTTCCTTGTGAAGTAGCGCTGGCCCCCCTCCTCTTGGTCATGGGTTCAAGTCTTGGTGAGTGCATTAGTGAGCTTTTCCTTCTTGATTTTCTCCAAGGCATGCACGAAAAAGCTCTTTGGCAAGAGCTTCAAAGCTCTTTGGCAAGAGCTTCAAAGCTCTTTGCCAAGAGCTTGGCTCTTGGTTCCTTCTTCATGTGTTCTTGATAAAGCTCTTTGGCAAGAGCTTCAAAGCTCTTTGCCAAGAGCTTGGCTCTTGATTCTTTGAAGGAAAGCTCTCCACAAGAGCTTTAAAGCTCTTGGCAAGAACTTTGTGCCCTTGTTTCTTGACTTCACCCACGCTTTTCCTTCCTTAAGCCACGCTTCCTTTTCTTGTGCCACGCTTTCTTTCTTTGCTTAAATCATGTTCCTTAGGCTATGCTTTTCTTATTTTTTTTCTTTTCTTCACCTACAAGTAATCGAAACAACCAATCAAAGTATCACCAAATTCACAAGGTTTATAAATCATTAAAAATCAATTAAATTTAGCTCAAACCTCATGATTTAGCATCAATTAAATGGTGGTTGATTGATTCAAAGAAACCATGCAATTCCATTCCAAATTACTTACTTACAACACAAGAAAGTGCATAAAACCAAATAAAAACAAGGAAAAAGGCTAGTAAAACTAGGCTAAGATGACTTGTCATCACTCCACGCGTGCGCATCACTACCAGATTCTGAAATCCTTAATTCCTTGTGTTCCTTCAACTTTTGCATGCTTCTTTTCCATCCTCTAAGTCATTCCTGCCCTATAAAACCTGAAAACACTTAATACACATATCACGACATCGAATGATAATAAGAGAGGATTACAATTTGCAATTTTAAGGCCAAGGAAGCATGTTTTCAATTATAGCACAAAATTAGGAAGGAAACTTAAAAACATGCAATTTACATGAATAAGTGTGAGAATAGTTGACAAAACCCACTCAATTCAATCCAAAATATATCATAAAATAGAGATGTATCAAATCTTCACACACTTATACTTTAGCATGTCCTCATGCTAAGCTCAGGTGAGCCAAAAGAGTGAAGAGAAAATGGTGAGACTTATGCAATGCAATTTATCTATAAGAATGCAACTACATGCTAAATGCTTTTACCTACTTAGTTAAAAGTGAACAAATTCTTCAAGGATAAACATAAACTGGATTCCACTAATTCAAATCTCAAAATAAAGTACAATTAGACTTGCAAGAAGAAAGCTCATGAAAGCCGGGAACAAAGAATCGAGCATCGAACCCTCACTAGAAGTGTATACACTCTAATCACTCTAGTGTTTGAGGGTCGATTCTCTCGGTTCGCTACTAATCTTGCTTTCCAAGGCTTGCTCTTCTTCTACCAATCAACAAAAATTTAATGCACAAATACACATATCAAGAGGTCTTTTTAAGGGTTGTAATAGGGTTAGGGTCAAGGTAGGAATGTATTTGGTTAAGTGGACTAAAATCCGAATCCTTGATTAACCTAAACTTTCCACCTAACCTAAGACATTCCATGTCATCACAATGCAAAGCCTAACTACCCATTGACTATTTTTCCATAAATCCATGCACCTTGATATCTTTTGAGTACAAATCATATGCATTAGTTCACTTATTAGCATTGGGGCATTTTGTCCCCTTTTTATTGCTTTCTCTTTTTCTTTTCTTTTCCTTTCCTTATTATTTATTTTTTCTCTTTTTTTTTCTTTTTTTTTTCAGTGAGTTAATGCATATGATTAATGTGCTGGATGCATAAACAAGTGCCTAAACTATTTTCACATTTTCATGTAAGAATATAAAATACCCAATTCCCTAACTAAGTAATTCCCAACCCAAGTTCTCCATATGCACTCTCACTAGTCTAAGCTAACCAAGGATTCAAATTAGGAATATTTATTGTTTTCCGCTTAGAGTTAATGATGTGCTAAAATAAAGAATAAATGGGGTAAAATAGGCTCAACATTGGGTTACAAAGGGTAATGAAAGGGTAAGGCCATATGGGTATGTGAGCTATAGTGAAACAAGGCCTCAATTACGTAAGTGCATGCATACATCAAACAATGGAAATATAGAATCAAGCAAGACAAAGATCATAATTTTAGAGAGAACAACACACACCAAAATAAAACATTGGTTGATAAGATGCAACCAATCAAATAGGTTCAAAATCTCACTGGTTTTGTGTGTTCGAGCTCTAAAACCATGTTCCAAATATAAATTCTTTCAAGCAATGTTCAACAAAAAAGTTTTTCAAATTAGTGAAATACTTTAAAGCAGTGTCTTGTAAAAGAAATTATCACTTCAACCAAGTAGTACCTAAAGGCAAGCAACTAATTACTCATGCAAGTTATCCTATGTAACATAAGAAAATTAAAGTATTCGTGTTGAGAGAGGGTTGTTACCTTTGGGAGTCAATTACTAACCTCCCCACACTTAATGCTCAGCACGGTCCTCCGTGCCATCACTGATCTGCAAGGTCGGTCTGGGATCCCCAATTTCAATGGCTAAATGATGGGGGAATAGGGGCGCCTCCATGTCCATATCTTGATCGCTCGCCTCGCCATCAATGGAAGTAGAGTCTGAGGTGTCGGGTTCCTCCATAGGTGGGTTAGAACACCCAATGAGCTCCTTCAAGTAGTCATAGCGGCGCTTGTTGCGTCGCTCCATCTGCCAAATTCTCCGGCCTTGCCAGTCTACCTTCTCGATGAGCTCAAGTAACAAATGGTGGGTGGATAGTGGTGGTGCATGTGGTGTCGATGATGGTGGAGCAGAGGATGAAGAGGCGTCAAAGGATGGGTCTTCATTCCGTCTCACAGGTGGCACCAGAGGCCTGGTATATTTTCCATTCGGGACAAATTTGTCATCCCTAGGAATCATGGTCTTCACGTCCCCAGCCCGAGATGAAACTCCCGCTGCAGACACCAAGTTTGTAACCAATGCGAGAAAGGTTAAGTTGCCCACTATTTGCACTGAGCCTATAGTTTATCGGATGAGTCGTGGCAAGTTGAGAGATTTCTTTGTGAGAATGCACCCGATAAGAACGGCCATGTCGATAATAAAAGTGGACTCATGGGTGCTTGGAAATATGTAGTGGGACATGATTTGTGCCCACACTCAAGCCTCCATAATAAGTGCTTAGGTGGAGATGCTCTTGGGTCGAGTCTGGTATTGCCCATGGATCCACTCGCTTCCGGGTTGGGCGATGACTCTATGGACGAGGTTCCAGTCAAACTAGAATGTCTTGCGCTCAAGCTGTGCCTCTTGATAGGCATCCATCCCATCCGGATTAGGTAAAAGATCAAGTACTTCCTGAATAGAACCTTCTGAGATAGGGACTTGCTTTTGGTGAACAAAGACTGACTGAATGGTAGGCGAGTGATAGTTGACATAGAATTCAACTACCCAAGAGAGATTAGCTTCTCGCGGCCGCCTCTTTAAGAATCTCCACTGTCTTCTTTCAATGCGGAGCACCACAAATTCAGCGAAGTATTCTGGAAGAATGAGGAGGTGCTCATTATGGTAGTTTCTCTCTACTAAGACGGGGAACATCCGCTCACAATAGCGGTTAGTGAATCGTGCGGAGTCCCATGCGGGAAATTCTTTCTGCGCTTCATCAACTCAGATGGTTCTCTTCACCTGCTTAATAGGTGGCTTGACCCTTGAGGATGTTTGCACCTTAGCCGGTGCTCTTTTAGTTCCCTTCTTCGTCTAAGGCCCTACATCGGTTGGGGAGGGAAACGAAACATGCCTTATAAGGGTGTGGATACCTCTCCCTAGCATGACGTATTTTGACGAGTGAGTGTGGGGGGCTTCGGCTATCATCCCTATCGTCAAAGGCAAAACCGTGAGGCCTTGTGTGCCAAAGCGGACAATATCGTGCTAGCGGGTGGTCTGGGCTGTTACAGATGGTATCAGAGCCGGAGACCAGATTGATGTGCCAGCGAGGGTGCTAGGCTCCCTTAGGGGGGTGGATTGTAAGGTCTCACATCGGTTGGGGAGGGGAACAAAGCATTCCTTATAAGGGTGTGGATACCTCACCCTAACATGACGCGTTTTGACGAGTGAGTGTGGGGGGCTTCGGCTATCATCCCTATCGTCAAAGAAAAAACTGTGAGGCCTTGTGTGCCAAAGCAGATAATATCGTGCTAGCGGGTGGTCTGGACTATTATAGAGTCTTGTTAGAAGCCTTCTCTTTTTCTCTCTTGATGGCCATCCTGAAAAAAGAAGAAAAAGAAGGAATATTAAACTTAGAGAGCTAAACACCGGAAGTAAGAAAGCGCAAGTGATAATGAATGCCAAAGAAAAAGACAGTGTCTTAAATACATGGTAGCGACAACATGCAAGTAAGACATCAATTAAAATCATGAAGGCATGTCACTAACACTAGATGCAAAAGGGATAAAAGCATGCAAGTAACAAGCATGAGAAGAATAGCTCAAGCATCAATATCAACAATGATAATCACATGTAAAGCAAGCACAGAATAATGAGCATTTTTATGATGAAAATTAATGAATACCAAGCTCAATGCACATGTATTGCAAGTGTTGTGAGAAAGAAGCACTAAGTTGCAAGAATAAGATAGAAAATAAATCAAGATACCATTAGAGCTTTTGCACAAACACTTAGTGTGCATATTAAAAACAAGAAGTAAGATAATCAATCCAAGTGTATAGTAGACCAAAATCGAATGCCAATTGTCAAAGCACGCCTCATAACACAAAGAAGCTAAGAAATATCAAAATAATCCACCAAATGAAATTCCAACACCAAAACAAAAAATGCAAGAAGAGAAAAGAATTAAATAGAAATTACAAATAACAAAACTAATATGTAATTGAAAATAATTAAAATATTCGAATGCCAGAAATAAAAGAAGAATTAAAGAGTAGAAGAAAGTAAGAAAAGAAACCTTGAAAAGAAGATGAAAAGAGGGAGATAAATGGGAGTAAGAATGAGAGAAGAGGGTGGAAAGAGAAAAAGAAAAGAAAAGGAAAGTGGGACCGCCAGAGGTGGTGGTCACCGCTGGTGGTCCGACAGTGGTGGTGGAGGGGGGAAGAAAGAAGGAAGAAGTAAAAAGAAAGAAAGAAGAAGAATGAAGAAGAATTAGGGTTTGAAGGAGAGAAGAATTGGGTGTGCAGCTGGGGTAGCGCGTTGATTTAAGTGATTCGGCGCTTATAACGCATGCGCGTCATCCACGCATATGCGTGGGTAGCTAGAAAACTCAGTGACACGTAAGCATCGGTCACGCGTACGCATGACTGCTTGTCGTGCCAGACACACAATTCTAGCATAGTACCGGCACAACTCTCGGATTTTTGTACCAGAGTGCGCCTCATTGACGTACGACGCGTGCGCATTGCTCACGTACACGCGTGAAAGGATGAAATGGCTGGGTGACGCGTACGCGTCAGTGAGGCGTACGCGTGGGCTGGGGTGTGCGGCAGGCACCCCACCTGCACAGTTCCAGGGCAAATCTCCAGTTTTTTTTAATAACTCAGAACAAAAGGGAAACATGCTTATTGGAAAAGTAACAAAGACAACTAATGAAACAAATATAAGCAAATAAATAAAACAGAACTATAAAAAAGGAAGATCATACCATGGTGGGTTGCCTCCCACCTGGCACTTTTCTTTAACGTCCTTAAGTTGGACGGTCCATATTCTCAATCCTCTTCCTTTGCTGGATCCTTCAAAAGGAAGATCTCCAGCTCCTTGTTGTTCTTCACTTTCACACCATGATACAGCTTTAAACGGTGGTCATTGACTTTGAAGAAGGTAGGGCTTGAGGGGTGACTTAGGTGGACAACTCCATACGGTTCAACCTTCTCCACCATGCAGGGTCCATCCCATCTTGACCTCAGTTTGTCCGGCATTAATCTCAACCTTGAGTTATAGAGAAGGACTTGATCCCAAGCTCTAAACTCTCTTCTCTTGATGTTCTTGTCATATACCGCCTTCACCTTTTCTTTGTAGAGCCTTGAGTTTTCATACGCTTCTAGTCGAAGGCACTCCAATTCATCCAGTTGTAATTTTCTTTCAATTCAGGATCCTCCCAATCCTGAGTTGCATTCCTTCACAGCCCAGTAAGCTTTGTGTTCCACCTCTACCAGAAGGTGACAAACCTTTCCATAGACTAGGCGGAACAGACTCATGCCGATTGGTGTCTTGTAAGATGTTCGATAAGCCCATAGCGCATCTCCAAGCCTAGAGCTCCAGTCCCTTCTATGAGGTTTAACAATCTTCTCGAGTATGCGCTTGATCTCTCTATTAGACACCTTGGCTTGGCCATTTGTTTAGGGATGGTAAGCCGTCACCACCTTGTGAATGATGCCATGTTTCTTCATCAAACTTGTCATTCTTATATTACAAAAATAAGAGCCTTGATCACTCACGACTGCTAGTGGTGATCCAAAGCGACGAATAATATTATTCCTAACAAAAGAGACAACCACGTTAGCATCATCAGTATGGATAGAAATTACTTCCACCCACTTAGAAACATAATAAAAATCTAACAGAATATATAAGAAATCATTAGAGTTTGGAAATGGACCCATGAAGTCAATATCCCAAACATAAAAAATTTCACAAAATAACATGAGTTGTTGGGGCATCTCGTCTCTCTTAGATATGTTTTCAAACCTTTGGCATTGGTGGCAAGAGTCACAGAAAAGATTAGCATCCTTAAAAAGTGTGGGCCACCAAAATCCGCAGTCTAAAATTTTTCTTGCAGTTCTTTGAGGACCAAAGTGTCCACAACTCTCAAAAGAGTGGCATGCCTCTAAAATAGACTGGATTTCAGATTGTAGAACACACCTTATAATTATTTGGTCAACACTACATCTCCACAAATATGAGTCGTCCCATATGTAGTACTTGGACTCGCTCTTGAGCTTGTCCTTTTGATGTTTAGAAATATTTGGAGGAAATGTGTGACTAACCAAATAATTAGCTATGGATGCATACCAAGGAACCACCTCAGATATTGCTTGCAAGCTATCAAGTGAAAATGTATCATTGATAGGAGTGGAGTCACTTTTAATATGTTCTAGGCGACTCAAATGGTCCACCACCAAATTTTGGGAACCACTCCTATCTTTGATCTCTAAATCAAACTCTTGCAATAATAATATCCAATTGATTAACCTTGGTTTAGACTCTTTCTTAGCTAGCAAGCATTTCAAAGCCGCATGGTCTGAATATACTACCACTTTAGTTCCAAGTAAATAAGCCCAGAATTTATCCAAGGCAAAAATAATTGCTAAAAGTTTCTTTTTAGTGGTAGTATAATTAGACTGGGCACCATCTAAAGATTTAGAAGCATATGCTATACTATTGGGATCCTTACCTTCGCGCTGAGCCAGCGCCGCTCCTACCGCATAGTTAGATGCGTCACACATAATCTCGAACGGCCTACTCCAGTCAGGGCCTCTCACAATAGGAGCTTGGGTTAAGGCAATCTTCAGCTTGTCAAATACTTCCAAGCAGTCTTCACTCAAGTCAAACTCTATGTCTTTCTGCAGTAGACGAGATAGAGGTAGTGCAACCTTATTGAAGTCCTTGATAAAATGCCGGTAGAAACCTGCATGACCAAGAAAATAACGGACTTCCCTCACAGAACAGGGGTAAGATAAACTAGAAATAACATCAACCTTTGTAGGATCAACAGATATACCAGTATTAGAAACAACATGACCTAGTACAATACCTTGCTTTACCATAAAATGACATTTTTCAAAATTAAGTACAAGGTTTGAACTAGCACATCTTTCTAATACTCTAGTAAGATTATCCAAACAAAGGTCAAAGAAATCACCATAGACACTAAAGTCATCCATAAATATTTCCATACAATGCTCAAGAAGATCCGAAAATATACTCATCATGCACCTTTGAAACATAACTGGTGCATTACATAAACCAAAAGGCATTCTTTTATATGTATACGTTCCAAAGGGGCATGTGAAAGTTATTTTCTCCTGATCTTCTGGAACAATATGGATCTGAAAATAACCAGTATAACCATCTAAAAAGCAATAGTGTGATTTACCTGACAGGCGATCAAGCATTTGATCGATGAAAGGTAGTGGATAGTGATCCTTGCGAGTGGCCAAGTTCAAGCGCCTGTAGTCAATGCACACTCTCCAGGAATTCTGCACCCTTGTAGCCATGAGTTACCCATTCTCATTCTTCACTATTATGATGCCGGACTTCTTCAGAACCACTTGTACTAGACTAACCCACTCTCTATCCGAGATTGGATAGATAATGGCGGCTTCAAGCAGTCGAGTCACTTCCTTCTTCACAACTTCCAGAATTGTAGGGTTCAACCACCTTTGAGGTTGATGGATAGGCTTGGCTCCCTTCTCTAGAAAAATGCGGTGCTCACAAACTTGAGGGCTTATACCAACCACATCCGCCAAACTCCACCCAATAGCTTTCTTGTTTCTTCTCAGTACATTAAGCAATTGTTCCTCTTGTTGGGAAGTAAGTTCCTTTGTAATGATCACTGGGAGCTTTTGATTGTCTTCAAGATAAGCATACTTGAGGTGAGGTGGAAGGGGCTTTAACTCCATAGTCAGCTCATGACTTGGCACCTGATCATCTGGAACCACTGGAGGTGACAAAGTGTCTTCATCACATTCAGGGGGTTTCCCTGTAACACCCTACCATACAGAGTCTTATGCTTAAGTCATAATTCAGAGATGGCAAGGTATTACGACCTCTAAAACAAAAATTTAGTACGTATAGTAGTATGAATAATTGATTATAACTAGGAGCCTTTATAGAAAAGGGGGTAAACAAAAACCGTAACTCGAAAACGCAACACTCTGATCGATAACGCAACGAGCAAAGGATAAGCGAACGCGAGATAACATATATACAAAGGAGTGTCAAAAACAGGAATATCAAGACTCAAAATCCGGCCGCGAAGATAACCGGTCCGAGCATAGTAATATATATAAATAATAAAATAAGGAAAACCCCAAAGGAAACCCAAAGGGACACAAATACAGAAAACCTATTCTCCAAAATCCCCTCTAGAAGGAGTCATCACAGTTTGTATTATTAAATGGAGATAAAAGTATCTAAACAAGATATATAAACCAAAACAGAGTCCCAAGAACAAAGGATCTTCGCTAATCCAGAAGTCTCCAGCATGCCTCAGCGAGAAACCTCACGTCCTGCATCTGAAAACCACAAAATCCGCATGGGTGAGAACCAAAGGTCCCCAGCACGGTAACAGCTTCCACATATATAATACATAATAATAGAGGAAAGCCGAAGGCAATCCTAGAACTTCCTCCAGATAATATCAAAGCTTATAAACAAACTAAACCGTAAGTGGCAACTGACTAAAGATCCTTCAGTCTAACTAATACTTCCCTTTCCAATTCCTTCAGACCTCCCGACCACCAGCAGGAGTATAATATAGCAAACACAGTTATATCAGACAAGAGATTTACAAATAGAAACAGATAAGGCATTTAGTCAATTAGCAAGTAATATGCAGTCAAATAGGCAATCTCAAACAATTCATGTAGTATGCTTATGATGCATGCCTGTCCCTAGTGGCTGATGATATCATCTGTCGGTTATAGAGCCAACCCGACAAGTCCTAGTAGCTAACCATTGGACTGTCCCTCTGTCGTGCATCCCCAACTCGAGTTATACTCATCATAAACTTGATCATAATCATGATCCATATCCATCACCCTCACTGGTGAATATTTATCCATCACCATCACTGGTGAATATTTATGGGGGCGAGCTCATCCGGGCCTTTCACAGTGCCCGGCCACACTTACGACATTGGGTTAACAGAGCTTCGAGTCTCAATCTGGAGCACATGGTGGTTAGCCATTGCTACTACCCAGGGAAACCCTCATCTCCAATGGTGGAAGTGCAAACAATCACAATTCATTCGATAGCATATATGCATTTATACTTAGCCATAAACATGGCTCCGCCATCACACGGTATAATCCAGCCATCCGGCTCACGGTTAAATCCATAACCAGCCAATTCATTAACAATTATGGCCCTTCGGCCCATGGCATAACAAGCACTTCCACCGCCATTCTCTGCATCTCACATAATCATCTTTGATCATCAATGATCATTCATTTTTTCCCTTGCTTCACTCGCAAGTTACCACATTCACTAGCCCTTTTTCTCATGCTAGGCATATCATAATGATTTAAGACATAAGTGGTGAGATCGGAGGCTTAGAAGTATGAAATTTGGCTTTTAAAACTCAAAAATCAACTTTGGGATGAAAATAGGGCCACGCGTACGCGCACTCCACGCGCACGCGTGGATGGCCTTAAAACTCATCGACGCGCAAGCGTCATACACGCGAACGCGTGGGTTGAAAATTAGCCAAACGACGCGCACACGTCAGCCACGCATACGCGCGAATACATTATGCCCCAGGCACAAAACTGGCACAACTCTCTGGAAAATGGCTGGGCATTCGATGCAGCGCATCGACGCGCTCGCGCACACCACGTGCACGTGTGGATGATGCTTTCTCGAAGAACGGCGCGTACGCGCCAAGTGCGCCTACGCGCGAGGGGTCATTCTGCTAAAAATTTTCTAAGTTAAAAGCTGCAGAATTCACAGATTCAACCCCCAATCTTCCGACGGTCATAACTCTCTCATTTTAAATCATTTTTCACCCGTTCTTCGAATGGCATGGACATCCCGGATCCAATTTCATTTCTAAACAGATTTGACACAAATCAGAGATTCGTAGTCCAAGTTATGTCCCATCAAAGTATGCCCAAAAACCATGTTTTCATACAAAACCACAAAGTGCCATTTTCAAAACAAGCCACTTTCAACTCTTTTCAAAATCAATCAAAACATGCCAATTTCATCCCTTTTCTTGAAATCAATCAAAATGTACCAAAATCAATATCAAGCCATCCTCAACTCACACATTGACATTTTACCAAAATTCCCAAACCACATCCAACCATCTTAACCCTTCTCAATCAAATGGCTAAAGGACAAACACAATATCATGTCATACATCCTTCTCATCCCAATTTCTAACAATATCAATTTCCAATCAACCATCATTATACATAATCATCATACTCACCAACAATATGACACCACCCATCAATTCAACCTCAATCATTCATCAAGCATATATCACAACATGCATTTTCTCACATATCACACAATCAAGGCATCAATATTCATAATCACATATATGATCACATCATATATCTCAACCATTCCACAACATCATCAATTCAATGCCTATCTTAGGGCCTCTAGCCTAAGTATTTCCTACCACATTACATATTAGATACGGAAAACCGAAACCATACCTTAGCCGATTTCCCAAGCTCAACCGGAGCACTTCCAAACCACTTGTCCTCAAGCTCTCAAGGTCTCAACACCTCCAAGAACAGATTTTGTCACATAAAACCCTCTCCCAAGCTTTCCAAAATCACCAATCAAGCTCCAATATTCACATATACACAACCTAAGCCACAATCATCATATCCATACACAACATCTCAATACCCAAACATCATAGAACAACAATTTACACTAGGGTTGAGAATCTTACCACACCCAAGGTCCAAGGAGACAAGATTAACCTTCTCCTTCAAGAGAGTTGGGTCCTATAACATCAAAGAACCCAAAATCTCAACATTTTTGCTCATGAAACTCGAAATCAAGGGCTGGAATTTCGAACAGTAAAACGTGGCTTACCTCAAGATTAATTGTATGGGTTTTGTAGAGCTCTCCACGGTGAACGCGTGGCCGCAAACGGAGCGGCAATCGGAGCTCTAGATCAAAAGTTATGGTGGTTTGAAGATCAACCAAGGGAGAGAACTTGAGAGAGTGTTCTTCCCCCCTCCATATTAGTTTTCAGCGTGTTTGAGTGTGTTGTGAGGAGAGAGAGTGCTGAAAACTAAGGTTTTGGTTTAGTTATGTTGGGCCAAAGGCCCACTTTGGGTCCGGTTGGTCCGGTTTGGCCCGTTCGGTCCAATCTTGGTCCGATTTCTATAAAATTGGTACCGAAATTCTCGTCTTAATCTCCTCTATCACATTTAGCCATAAAAATAACATTTTTGGCTTTCTAGAATAAATTCTCATCTTATGGGTTAGTTAGCCGTTAATTGACCGGGTCTTACATTCCGCACACTTGCACCTTGAACCATTTTCTTTTCATCAACTGTCTCCTGGTGGACTTCGGCCACAATTTCATCAATCATATCACACCGAAAAAGAGAGTGGTCTTCCGATGGATGCTTCATAGCTTCATCAAGGTTGAAACTCACTGCTCTTCTATCAATCTCAAAGGAGTAGGTACCCGAGAAGGCATCCAATTTAAACCGAGAGGTTTTCAAGAACGGCCTTCCAAGCAAGATAGATGATGGTCTTCCTGAATCATTAGGGGACATCTCAAGAATGTAAAAATCAATAGGAAAAATCAACCCCTTAATGTTCACTAAGATGTCTTCCGCTATGCCAACCACTGAGATTATGCTTTTATCTACCAACACAAAACGGGCTGCCGACCTTCTCAATGGTGGAAGCTTCAAAGTATCATAAACAGATAATGGCATAATGCTAACACAGGCACCTAAGTCACACATGCAATCAACAAACTGTACACCACCTATAGTGCAAGTAACTATACAAGGACTGGGATCACCACATTTCTCCGGTATAGCACCCATCAGAGCAGAAATCGAGCTACCCAAAGGAATAGTTTCTAAATCATGGATCTTTTCCTTATTCATGCACAAATCCTTTAGAAACTTAGCATACTTAGGAACTTGGCGAATAGCATCAAAAAGGGGAATAGTTACCTCAACCTTTTTGAATATATCCACCATCTTGGGATCTAGCTCTAATTGCTTTTTAGTACTCCTAGCTAGGTGTGGAAAAGGAATGGGAATGGCCTCTTTCAAAACATTGTCTTCCTTAGATACTCCATCCTTCGGTTGGGCAACTTCTTCTTCAACCGCCTCTTGTACCTTATCCTCGTCTGCCACATCTTCTACCTCAACAACATCTTCATCCTGAGTGGCTTGTCTTGAGCTTGGCTCCTCGGGACTCCTCTCTTGTAATGTAGTGCCGGACCTCAAAGTGATGGCATTTATTCCACCCTTGGGATTGGGTAAAGGTTGAGAGGAAAGTGCACTAGAGCTTGAAGGTTGAGTATTGGAGGTAGAGGGTGGTTCCATAAGGGATATAAGAGCTTGGAGAGTGGAGGTAAGACTGGTGAGGCTAGAGGTAAGTGAAGTTTGAAGATCTTTTTGTCTTTGAAGAATAGAACGGAGTGTTTCATCTTGGTTGGAGGAAAAAGGATGGTAGGTAATTTGGGGACTTGTGGTTGCTTAAGTTGAGGTGTTTGAGCTTGCCTTTGGTGAGGTGGTTGGTATCTTTGGCCTTGGTTTTGTTGTTGGTACGGAGGGTTTTGTTGGTAGTTATTATTCCACCTTTGATTTCCACCATTGTCTCTGCCTCCTTGGTTGTAGTTGTCTCTCCATCCTTGGTTGGGATTGTCTTGCCAACATTGATTATAGTTACCACCTTGATTATAGTTACCGCCTTGTTGATAGTACCCTTGATTCGGACGGTTGTAATAAGCATTGGTAGTCGCCAAGGTGTTGTCCTCTTGGAGTTGTGGACATTCATCAGTATAGTGAGAATAGCAAGCGTGAATTCCACATACTCTCTGAGGGACTAACTATTGACATTGTTGTTGTGGAGGGGGTGGAGATTATTGTTGATTGAGTTGGAGTTGCTTGAGTATATTGGTCATCTCTCCCAAAGTCTTGGTGAGAGTGACGGTCTAGTTACTAGAAGAAACTTCCGCAATAGCATTGGGATGATTATTCCTTTGCCTTGCATGTTGGGTAGACTCGGCTAAATCGGTGATAAGTTGCCACGCTTCCGTCACCGTCTTGTACTTTGTCAAAGAGCCATTACTCACAGCATCTAAGAGGGTTTTATCTTGAGGTTTCATGCCTTGGCAGAAGTAACTAATTAACACCAACTAGTCAATCATGTGATGGGGGCACGAATCAAGGAGATTCCTAAAGCATTCACAATACTCATAGAGAGTCTCTGATTCACCTTGAATGACACAAGAAATTTCCTTCCTCCATCTATCTGTGACCTCCGGTGGAAAGAACTTGTCCAAGAATTCCCTTCTAAGCAAATCTCAACTAGTAACAACAGCTTCGGGTTGAGTGTAGAACCACTCCTTTGCCTTTTCCTCAAGAGAAAATGGGAAGGCATATAACCAAACGGCAACCTTATCCGCACCATGCTACCTAGTAGTTGAACAAGCTATTTGAAAGTCTCTAAGGTGCTTGATGGGCTCTTAAGCGGGTAAACCATGGAATTTAGGAAGTAGATTGATCAATACGGTCTTCAGTTCAAAATCGGCAGTCAAATTCGGATGACGTGCTTGAAATGGTTGAAGAGTAAAATTCGGAGCTCCCGCTTCCTTGAGAGTGATCCTTCTAGAAGCGGCCATAGTATCTGCACCTAAATCAATAGAAGAGATGTCAATGGAGGAGTTAGTTTCTTTCTCAAATGACATTTCAGAATCAACCTTGGGTAAGATTGGTGAATTGGGCAAAACCCCTCCACCACCCTCGGAGGCTAACCGACGCCAAGTTTGCCTAATAAGTGAAACGGTTCTTTCAATTTCAGGATCAAATGCGGCTAGGCTCGGATCCGATAATGAACGCGTCATTCAATAAAAGAAACATAGAGCTTAAGGCAACAAAATATACCAAGAAAAATAAATAATAAATACTACTAATAAACAAAAAGCACACATATAAAAGATGCAATTATGTGTATATATATATATATATATATATACAACTTTTCCGCAATAACTTAGCACACATATGCAACTTTTCCGCAACGGCGCCAAAAATTGATGGTCGGATAAATGCCGATTAAGAATTTCTGAAAAGTATTTTCTAAACAGCATTGCAAGTACAGCCTTAACCGATGAAATTTCCACTATCAATTTCAAATGTGTCACAATTAATAATAAATAACCGGGAGTATAATCCCGGTCGTTTCCCTAAGAGTTGACACAAGATGCAAATTATTGGTTAAGATTTTCCTGAATATTTTTTTTTAAATTGAGAACGGAAAAATAAATAGTTAGAAATTAAAACAATGGATAACTAGCAAGAGTTGATAATTAATCATAATAAAAGGCCTTAGTTAGGGGAGAGAATTGGAATTTGTATCCTTGTTGTCTTTTTCAAGTGTAATGATAAAGGTTCATTGCTCCCACTTAGTTATCCTCTAGGAATTGAAGGAAAGTCAAGTGGGCGTTACTAACTCTAGCTCACAAGTCCTAGTCACTTCATGGGGAAGGACTAGAGTTGGTGAGATTCGAGCTAGCCATCAATTTCTAATTACAGATTAATACATGGGTATAACAACTCAAGGGGTTCCAATTACTCAAGCCCCACCCAAGTTGGGAAATTTACTCCATTAACATGAATGCCATTTTCACAAACACATGGTAGGTGTAAATAAAAGACATGATAATTATGAGAAATTAATTAAATCAAAATTAGCACTAACAATAATTAACAATGATCAAACAAGCAATAAAATAAACATAAAAATAATTTAATGCATTAATAAAATTCAAGAGTAACAAGATCCAGACATGAATTCAATAACCAAATGGAAAAGAGTATTAAGGGAATTAAAGAAGAAACTAAAAATAAAATGATGAGGAATGAAGGTAGTAGCAGCTCTATCAAGATCCAATTTGAAAATCAAAATAAGAATGCCAAAATCCTAGAGAGAAGTAGTAGTTTCTCTCACTAGAATTTAAAACTAATCACAAACTAAAGTGAAAAGTGGAGTGTCTTCAGTTTTAGCTCCATCCCAGCCTCTAGTCTGCATTTTCGGGCTAGAAACTGGGTCCAAATCAGCCCAAAAATTACCCCCAGCGAGTTCTGTTAAGTGAATAACGTGACGCTCGTCACGCGTACGCGTCAGCCACGCGTACGCGTCGCTAAACCTTGCACCTGGCCACGCGTACGCGTCATTCATGCGTGTGCGTCCCTACTAGATTCTGAAATCCTTAATTCCTTGTGTTCCTTCCACTTTTTCATGCTTCTTTTCCATCCTCTAAGCCATTCCTGCCCTATAAAACCTGAAAACACTTAACACACATATCACGGCATCGAATGGTAATAAGAGAGGATTACACTTTGCAATTTTAAGGCCAAGGAAGCATGTTTTCAATTATAGTACAAAATTAGGAAGGAAACTTAAAAACATGCAATTTACATGAATACGTGTGAGAATATTTGACAAAACTCACTCAATTCAGTCCAAAATATATCATAAAATAGTAGTGTATCACGTAGCGGTGGCGGTGGATCTATACAAAGGAGGAGACGCAGCGACGGCGCTCGAATCTGGACAAAAGGGGAAATGCAACGGTGGCGGCTGATGAGTCCATATTTGCTAAGATATTTTGACTTGATTTGGATGGATTTCATCACATAAACCTACTTAAGCACCAAAATAGCATACTTTTGTGATTTCTCCCTAATTTGGACTTAAATGTGAAAACATGTGATTTTGTGCTTAATTTAGTGATTTAATTCCACTTTTATGCCATTCGATGCTGTGATATGTTTTGTGAGTGATTTCAGGTCTTTTAGGCAAGAATGGGTTGACGGAAATTGGAAGGAAGCATGTACAAGGGAGAACACTTGAAGAAAACAAAGGAGAAGCACTCACTGACGTGTGCGTGCGCACAACTACCTGTGCCTATGCACAGGAACCAAGTTCAGCAAAGTGTGCGTACGCACACATCTGTGTGTACACACAGGACCCTGCACATGGTTTCATTAAAGAAACACGTGATCCGTGATTTTGGGGGTCTTTGGCCCAATTTCGGAAGGCTTGAAGGCTGAATTGAAGTGCTATATGAAGGGGATATCAACACTTATGAAGGCATGATGACTTAGAACTTTATTTTTACATTTTTTCATATAGTAGGAGTAGGAGTAGTGTAGATTAGGGAGAGATCTCTTAGGGTTTTAATTAGGGTTCATTGTAGCATTTTATAGCAAGCTTTGATTTTGGATTTTCGCTCCTCATTTGTAAGTACTCTTAAATTTCCTCTTTAATTTCACTACTTTTGCCTTTATTTTCTTATGGTTCAAGTACTTTGTTAATATATGCAATTTTGAGTTCTTGAAGTTTTGATTGATGAATTTTATGTTTTATGCTTTATATATGCTTGATTGCTTATTTATAGTTGGTTTTGTGAATATTTTGGTTATAGCTTTTATTTGTCTTTGCAGTTTTCCATGTTTTACTTTTATGCCCACAAGGTATTTGGAAAAATGCCAATTATGAGCTTTGAGTAGATTTTCACACCTTGACTTGGGGTTTGAGTTCCTAGGATACTAAAGTCATAATGTCCGATATTTAGTGGTAATTTTTGGGTAGTTAGTTGACTCTTGTTTCCATTGACGCTAGCTTTTTATCAACTTGTTTGATAAGTTAGCTAGGACTTATGGATTAAGGTCAATTATGCTTGCTTGACTTACTCCTCGATGTTAAGGGTTGACGAAGAGAGATTGACTCATCATAGTTGCCATAGTTGTGGTTATGACGATGATAGGATTCCTTGGATCCTCATTCCCAAGTCAAGGCTCTTTTATGCATATCTTAGCATTTTCACTAGTTTTGATCTTGTTTTCCTTTTTTTGCATTAATCTCAATTTTGATCATTTCTTTGTTCTTTCATTTGTTAAGTTCTTTTAATCTTTCGTTCTTTGATTTCAAAACCTTTTTCTCCCCACAACCGAAAGTGTGACACTTCAATTGCATCCTAGGGAGAACGACGTGAGGTTGAACTACTCTCGATCTCGGTTATTTTAATTTGAAATTAAGCTTTGATTCAGAATTATTTGTTGGTCTAGGCTATACTTGCAACGAACCTATATTTTGTGAAATTCTAGATCGACAATAGTTCTCACATCAAGTTTATGGCGCCGTTGCCGGGGACGCAATTGGTGTTATATCTTAGGTTGTTGTAAATATGTTGATAGTGTAAATAGCTTACTTTTTGGTTATTTGGTTGATTTTGTTAATATTTAGGTGTTTGCTTTTCTTGTTTATTTATGTCTTCTGCTTTTCTCTGTGAGATATCACCCTTGTTGCTTGGAGCTTCGTTGTGAGTATTTTGTAGGGTATGATGAATTCAAGTTGGGATTGTATCAAGGAGCAGGAGAATCGATGGAGGGAGGAGCAATCTTCCCCATACTACAACGAGCCAAACCCTCCCCCAAACTCTCCCCTATGTGAATATCAACCCCAAGGATATGAAAGATACCTCATACACAACCCTCAACCACCAAACCTTCAAGCACCACACCATACACCTCCATGGAATCAAAATGTCTATACACCTTGTTACCAACCATATGAACCATCACCCCTTTATACACCACCTTAATATCCCCGCCCACATGACACACCTTCTAACTACACAACCTTTCTCCCAACCTTTGAACCTTCTCTTTCACCTAAATGTGAACTTTTCCAACCCTTGCCCCAAGAACAATAAGACCTTCAAGTATTCTTCCAAGAGCAAGAAGGATTCCGAAGGAATCAAGGGGAGTTCATGGCTACCATAGCCGAAGCGGTGAACCGCTTAGCCTCACTACGCTCAAGCAATCAAGACATTCTCTTTGAGGAACGTGGAGGAGCAACGAAGGAGTGTAGTAAGGAGGAGAACATGGAGCCTCAAAGGAAAGAAGAAGAACTAGGACAAGAATTGCAAAAAGATGAGGAAGGTAAAGTTAGTGAACCTCAAGAGGTGAATGGAGAATTGAGGGAGTTTGATCAAGAAGTGGATTCCATCATCAATGATTTTTTGTCCACCTTGGTCAACCCCCTCAATAATCTTGATGAAGCTTTCCCCCTTTGAGTTTGAGAAAGATGGGAAAGAGCTAGAAAAGAGTGGTGAGGAAGAGGTAGACCCCCAAGAAGAGAAAGCAATTGTGCAAGAGCTTAATAGGATAACTCCACCCCAAGGACAAATTGAGTAGGTAGCAATATCTTCAATGAGCTTCATAGGCCCATACCAATTTGATCTCTTGGAAACGGATTATCAACTTAGGGTGCTTCTTGAAGTGTGGGATGGCCAAGGACTGGATGTTGGTTGCCAAATAGATTCAAGGTATAAATCGTGCAAGGCTCAAGTAGGAGGATTCCAAGGTTTATTTGGGTACTTCAAAGGTGATTCAAGAGGTTGTTTAGCCAAGGACACAAGTGAAAATCAACAAGAGGATGATAAGGAAACCAAAGTGTGGGATCCGGGCATACATGTCTACAACCAACAATTTTGGCTCCCAATTGCTTGCTTAAGGATGTTTGAGAGCTTAATGTACTTCGTTTAGGATCCCGGAGGATTTTGGGAGAGCAAGCATGGTTAGCAACTCAAGGATGGATGGAAGCACAAGGCTCCTTGATGTGAGCTCCAACTAAATGTCCAACTTGAGGATTTTAAACCAAAGTGCTAGGTGGGAGACACCCCACCATGGTAATTGTAACACCCTCACTACCAGAATGTCACGCTTCCGGCTGCGCCACTCTGATAGCAAGAAGTATTACGACTACTTTATATACTTAATATTAAAATAGGAGCCTATGACCCGACACCGTATCGCTGATTTTTTGAAAACCGGAAATAAATATTTTACCTTAAAAAAATAAACAGGCATAGATTCATATACAATACTTCTTACATATTAGCTTATAATGTAATTTACATATAAAACATACAACTCCTATCCCTCTTATAAAATTGTAATAACAAAGACGAGGGAAGAAAAATTATCTAATTAATACAATATCATATAAACCAAAACGCAATATAACTCTTCATAATACTTCTTCATCCGGTTCCTGAAAAGGTAAAGCTGTAGGGGGGTGAGAACCTAACCACACGGTCTCACCACGGAGTTTCAGAATTGTCATAAGAAGATACTTAATAAGAAAACTATTTTCAAGCTCAGTGATTATCATTGCCTTATGAATCCCTTAAAAAACCAATAACTAATCGTTCAAAACCTTTTCAATGAAACAATGTTTAACCTTTCAGAAATCCAAAACCTTTCTTTTCTTATAAGAAAATCTCAATCAGAAACCAACCACGCGATCAATCAACACAATCATCAATTCAGCACCAAAGTTCATTATCAAATGTAGCACACCAGGACAAACACAGGCAAGACAGATAAGGAAAGCACAAGTTTAGGTAGCAGTTACAGCAAATAGTTCCGGTAGCAGTTAAGAAAAGTTTAACAATTAGTCAAACCAAAACAGAATTCAAACCCAAGCAAAGCATACAAATGTATATGATGCATGCCTGTCCTATGGCTAATGAGCTCATCTATCGGTTACCCAGCCAACCCGACAAGTCCGAAAACCTTAGACTGTCCCCCATCGCGCATCCCCATGAGTCTATGCATAGCTTTTTCTCATATTCAAATATCAATTGCTCAATGGGGGTACCATTCCTGGGAATTTATACGTGCCCGGTCATCCTCACGGCATAGGGTCAACAAAGTATCGAATCTCAACCTGGAGCAAGTGGTGGCAAGCCACTGCATCTACCCAGGGAAACTCGTGTCTCAGATAAATCAAATTCATAAGCCACATGAATAATTCAAAGATCATATCTCAACATTCTCAATCTATATCTCAATATTCTCAACATCATCATCATTCATCAATCCATATCTCGTTTCCAAATTCATTCAAAAACCATACTTCAAAGAAAACCTCATTATCTTTCTTTCCATTCCGTTCATTATAAATCAATCTCAAAACATATAATGTTTAAAAACAAATCTTTTTAAATAATTACTTCGAATGAAACTTCTATTTTTATAAAATTTCAGCAGTATTTCCTCTAAAACTCGAACTCTGCCACCCTTTTCGGGTCCCTTCCAAACATTTCTCAAACCCTTCTCAACCATTTTCAAGTCTCAATCATTTTCTAAATTTCAATTAGTTCCAATATCAAATTATTTTCAAATTGAACCAATTCCAATAATAAAACTCTTTTTAAAATTAAACCAGCTCAAATACTAAATCATTTGTAAAATCATACTAACTCAAAATCAAACCGCTTCCAGAATTAATTTATTTTCATATCTCAAATTATTTTCAAAATCGATTCATTTACATTACCAAATAAACTCCAAAACCAAGAAAATTCACTTTTCATAATAATCAAGTAAATAATATTTCAAACCGATTTCTTATCAACAACCATACACCACTCACGCAATCAAGCAACCAATAATTCAGTCTAACAAACAATCACATCCACAAGACAAATATAATCACAGAAGTATATCTTTTTGCATTAATATCTATTTATAACAACTCTGTAATATAAAATAGATTTTAAGAAAAACCCTACCTCAATTAGTCGAAACCCACAAAGCCAAAAGCGACTAAAAATCCTTTTCTCTTGGCCCAAATTCAATGACATCGAATCCAACCATTTTCCGTAGCAGTGACAGCCATAGAAGCACCGTACACAATAGTCAACCCTAAAACATTAACGTCGCAAAATCCTCAATAAATTATAACAAATCACTAACAGCGAGAGTTCTGAAACAAGAAAAACTCACCGAATTAAGAAGGAAACAAAGGTTGGAGCTGTTGCAAATCCAACGGCCATTACCGGCAAGAAGGAACCTGACAAAAATAATGGAAAGTGAAGGTGATGCAGAATAGCTATGATGGTTGATCCGATTAGCACCGAGAGCGGCGTCAGTAATCCCGACAACACTGACCATGGTTACAGTAAAATGGAGAATTCAAACCCAATGGAATTGAAAACATAATTGAATTCAATGGAACTAAAAACAGAGACCGCTTACGATAAAAGAACGAAGCAACAGCAATAGGAGAGGCTGCCCCCTTCTCTCCAGTCCGTGATTCCAGCGACCAGAGGCACGACGGTTGTTCCCCAGTGACAATCGATGGCGGCGGCTGAAGCTTCATCGACGGTGACTTGGCAGTGGCTTGAACGGCGACGGCGAGGCACGAATGGCAGCGACTGGGCAACACTGGCTCTGACGGCGCACGGGTCTCCTTCCTACTCCTCTCTTTAATCGCGTCACTCCCTCTTTCCACGGCAGTGGCACAGCAGTAGTGACGAGCTTCAGCGGCGGCGAATCACTGGCGACGGAGGTTTGGCAATGGTGAACGACTTCTCCTCCTCTGTGCGTGCTCTGCTCCTCCCTTCCACCAATCAGCGACGGCAACGCGGATAGGGTGCGGCGATGCAGATGGCAGCAGCTCCCTCCCTCCCTCCCTCTCTCTCTCTCTCTCTCTCTCTCTCTCTCTCTCTCTCTCTCTCAAATGCGTCGCTCTCTCTCCCCTTGGTTCTCTCCTGCGATGGTGGTGCGGCGCGATGGCAACAGAGCGGCGGTGCAGCAGTGATGACTGCACGCGGTCCCCTCCTTCTCGGTCTCCCTTTTACTCCCAGATCTCTTTCTCTCTGCCCTCACCATTTCTTTCTTTCTTCTTTTTTTTTCTTGCTTTCTACTGTTGCTGCCGTGTGTTTTATTAGAAAGGGGAAACAAGGGTGGCTAGGATTAGCTTAGAAGGAATTAGGGATTATTATTTCAATTAGTGTTTTATTTGGAAATTTAGAGTTAGGATAAAATTCATATGAGTAATATAACAATTTTATAAAATTAAGAGTAATAGGATAATTGAAAACCTGTTTTATCCTAACACTAGTATTTATTAAAAAAATACTATTTAATTTTCAACTCACAAATTATTTTCAAATAAATATTCTAATTTGATAATTAGAGATAATATAATTAATTTCCTTTATTCATTAAAATTAAAGTATTAAGGTTTCAAATCACAATTATTTAAATCAAACCATGTAAATTCTTATTATTCTACAATTCCTAAATTTTATAATTTAAATATGGAAATTATCCAATAATTATAAAATTAGATAAATTTTCTAATTTAATTATCAAAACTTGATTTAGTTAGCTTTAATAAAATAATTTCTAAAATTAAAATCTTTAATAAATAAATAAACTGAAATTGACTCATAACAAGATCTTTCAAAAATTTTGGGCTTACATCCTACGACCCACCTTATAAAAATTTTCGTCCTCAAAAATTAAAGTAATATACAAGATACTACATATTTTTAATGGTTTGCTTTTGAATATTTTAGAAAAGCAAAAAGTCTTGATATATATATAAATTTTCAAATACCGGTTAAGCCATAAGACTTATATATAAGAAAAGAGTGTGGTGTAAAGCAAAAATTACAAGATAGGCTCAAAACAAGGAGGTTACATGGTAACAACATTAAGGGCTTAACATAGGTCACCATCGCGACTCCCAACTGTACTTTATCACACAATTCATCTGAGAGTTCTCAACTTCAATTATTTCTCAAACCCACACTCGGTCACAAGCATAACATCGAAAAAACTCTTTCGCGTAGAACATAGTTCCATAACATTTTGTGGCATCTCACATTTACAAGTTTCACCGTTCGCATTCACTAACCGTGTCCTAAGAATTAACGTATTACTTGCCGTATCTAAGATCGCACATGACATTGAGACAAATTTCGAGTTTACTCATAAGGATACAAGACCTCAGAAAAGAAGGATAAATGACAATGACAGCATTCACAAGGATTTGAAAAACTGCTGAGATCACAAGTACACAAGGATATACAAGCAATAAAGAATGTTGGAACGAAAATCAAATCACAAGTTTAAGAAAGGATCTCAAATCAAAGAAACTCAATAGACACATTAAGAAGAAAATAGTGCAGCAGTTTGAAACAAAATTAAACCGAGTCAAAGAAGTATGAGATCGTAGGAGAAAAATAACTAAATCCAATGATAATGCTCACAAAATTTTAAAAGTATGATTAGAAACGTCTTCGAATACATTGTTCATAAAGAATGAAAAACTTAAGGAAAAATCATTTCATGTTCTGAAAGAGAAAATGAGTAATAAATATCCTTCAAAAGATTAATAAAAACGTAAATATGGCATTATTTCAATATAAATTCAAGTGAAAATAGATTACACAAAGTTTGTAAATGGAAGGATTAATTTGGCTAAAAGCAAAATTGTATTTTCTCTTCTTTTTCAAGCATGCATGAGAACTATGATCTTGTTGGAAGGAAACCTGAGATAAAGTTTTGCTTATAAGAGGAAAAGAAGATGCATTACAATGAAACAGATTTAAATCACATACAAAAATTTTCAAAGTAAGGGAGTGTAAACTAAGTTAAAAGCAATTTTATTAAAACTTCAAGAGATGGTTGTGTCACTCCAAAACAAATTCAAATTACAGCAAAGAGAGGCACTGCCCAAGTAAAGGAATGCAAAGTCAAGAACAACCTTGCATAAAAATAAATCAAACCTTGTTTAAAAAGGTTTAAAAAAAGTTTAAAACAATCCAAGAATATACTAGAAATCACACCTTATAAGGATATTCAATAATATTAAGATGCATTAAGTATGTTCAAAGAGATATAAATCGCAAGAAGAGAAGAATAAGCGACAAGGATAAGATTCATATGAATTCGGAAGGAGGTGTAGGATTACAACTAACCAACAATGTATAGACATAAGAAAACGTTCCAGAAAGAGTTATTTCGCATCTTAACAGGAAATATTGAATCTAGGAACTCCAAAGAAAACAAGAGAAGGGTAGTGGTAAATTAGATCAAAACAAACTGAAACCAAATTAGGGAAGCACAAAGTTCACATAAATATGAAGGAATGGTTCTAGTCACCAACAAACTAGAATGGTCAAAAGTCGTGAAGTATGTCAGAAGAAAGAATCGAAATGCACATAGAAAAGAATTTTGACTTCAAAGAACTTCAATAGAAATCCTAAAAGAGAACATGGCGATTATTTATAAAATTCAAGAGAATTAGTAAAAACATAAATATTGCGTCATATTAAAACAATTTCAAACCGAACTAGATTATGCAAGATTTGTGAAATAGAAATTAGCTAGGCTAAGGATAAAATATTTCCTCGAAAACCTTGAAAGACACTTTACATAATCAAATAAGAATTTGCATAAAAATAAATGCGAGGTTGGTAGGAAATCAAGTTGTAATCCTAAGACGAAATTTGAATCTAAAAACTTCGAAAGGAACAATCAAGAGGAAGAACGGTGCATTCATTTAAACCGGATTTGACCTGAGTTGTAAAATGAAATTTAATTGGGCTATGAATAAAAATATTCTCTCAAGAGTCTTGAAAAATACTTAGATGCAAAATCACATAAGAATACGTTTAAAAATTGTGATAAGGTTGAAAGTAAATCAAGTTGTAGTCAATGAAAGAAATCCAAAGTAGAAATTATTTTCACATGTCTATAGAAAAATAGGTGAAGTATTGCAGATAAATAGATTTAAACCATATAAAGAAATTCTTTAATCCATATAAGAAAGTATATGCTAAATTAAAAATGATCTTATCAAAAATTCGAAGGGTGGTTGTGAAACAAAATTTGGTAGGGAAAGAGTCAATTCAAAACTTTTTCAATTTAAAATAAAAACCCTAGAAATAGTCTGTAAGAGATGATGCATCTCACCAACAAAAGCTCAGTTTACGTCAAGGAGATACACAGATCACAAAGAAGTCAAGGTTAGAAACTATGATGTTGAAAATTTAAGAGATAATCAAGAATATGATCAAATCAAAGTATACATTAATAAGTATAATGCAAAAGAATCAAGTTACATAATTAGCTTAGTTCGAACCATAACTTTCAAGGTTCAAATCGCTCAAGACTTAAGAATCATACATCACACCAAAACAGGTTTAAGATCAAATTAATGAGAACAAGATTTCATGAAGAAGAACATAGTCAATAATAAAGATAGATATGTTTTAAAAGTCTCAGGTAGATCCTCAAGAATACAACTAAACAAGGTTATGGACGAATAATAAAATATGGTTAGAGAATGGTCAAATCATGGTTCAAAGAAGAAACCCGAGTCAAGGAACTTCCATGAGAATAGTAAAGAAGAAACAATATGCCAACCTAAGCAACATGAACAAGAATCATAAGTTGAAACCAAGCACGAAAAGTGAATTCTAGTAACCCCGAACCACGTGACTCGTATTACCTATTACTTATCAATTCCAATTCGCCTATAATTACCTATTAACTTTCCCGTTCACATAAATTATTAACATTAAGTTGGCCAGACTTAACATCAACAGATATGCAACGGTAAGCTAACAGTGTTAATTGATAGGCAATTATGTGCATAGAGCTCTAACTCTTGTTACTTGGATAAGACCTACAACATGACAGATACTCAGAGAATGCAGTGAAGCATAATCAGTCCATTCCCAAGGCTCTAATCAGGATGAACTGCTCTGATACCATAATGTAACACCCTCACTACCAGAATGTCACGCTTCCAGCTGCGCCACTCTGATAGCAAGAAGTATTACGACACACTTAATATTAAGATAGGAGCCAATGACCCGCACCGTATCGCTGATTTTTTGAAAACCAGAAATAAATATTTTACCTTAAAAAAAACAAACATGCATAGATTTATATACAAGACTTCTTACATATTAGCTTATAATGTAATTTACATATAAAACATACAACTCATATCCCTCTTATAAAATTGTAATAACAAAGACGAGGGAAGAAAAATTATCTTATTAATACAATATCATATAAACCAAAACGCAATATAACTCTTCATAATACTTCTTCATCCAGTTCCTGAAAAGCTAAAGCTGTAGGGGGTGAGAACCTAACCACACGGTCTCACCACGGAGATTCAAAATTTTCATAAGAAGATACTTAATAAGAAAACTATTTTCAAGCTCAGTGATTATCATTGGCTTATGAATCCCTTTAAAAACTAATAACTAATCGTTCAAAACATTTTCAATGAAACAATGTTTAACCTTTCAGAAATCCAAAACCTTTCTTTTCTTATAAGAAAATCACAATCAGAAACCAACCACGCGATCAACTAACACAGTCATCAATTCAGCACCAAAGTTCATTCTCAAATGTAGCACACAGAACAAACACAGGCAAGACAGACAAGAAAAGCACAAGTTTAGGTAGCAGTTACAGCAAATAGTTTAGGTAGCAGTTAAGAATAGTTTAACAATTAGGCAAACCAAAACAGAATTCAAACCCAAGCAAAGCATACAAATGTATATGATGCATGCCTGTCCTATGGCTAATGAGCTCATCTGTCGGTTATCCAGCCAACCCGCAAGTCCGAAAAGCTTAGACTGTCCCCGTCGCGCATCGCCAAGATTCTATGCATAGCTTTTCCTCATATTCAAATATCAATTGCTCAATGGGGGTACCATTCCCAGGAATTTATACATGCCCTGTCACCCTTACGACGTAGGGTCAACAGAGTATCGAATCTCAACCTGGAGAAAGTGGTGGCAAGCCACTGCATCTACCCCGGGAAAATCGTGTCTCAGATAAATCAAATTCATAAGCCACATGGATAATTCAAAGATCATATCTCAACATTCTCAATCCATATCTCAATATTCTCAACATTCTCAACATCATCATTATTCATCAGTCCATATCTCATTTCCAAATTCATTCAAAAACCATATTTCAAAGAAAAACCTCATTATCCTTCTTTCCATTCCGTTCATTATAAATCAATCTTAAAACATATAATGTTTAAAAACAAATATTTTTAAATAATTACTTCAAATGAAACTTCTATTTTTATAAAATTTCGGCAGCATTTCCTCTAAAACTCGAACTCTACCATCCTTTTCGAGTCCCATCCAAACATTTCTCAAACCCTTCTCAACCATTTCCAAGTCTCAATCATTTCCAAATTTCAACTAGTTCCAATATCAAATTATTTTCAAATCGAACCAATTCCAATAATTAAACACTTTTTAAAATTAAACCAGCTCAAATACTAAATCATTTGTAAAATCAGACTAACTCAAAATCGAACCGCTTCCAGAATCAATTTATTTTCATATCTCAAATTATTTTCAAAATCGATTCATTTATATTACCAAATAAACTCCAAAACCAAGAAAATTCACTTTTCATAATAATCAAGTAAATAACATTTCAAACCGATTTCTTATCAACAACCATACACCACTCACGCAATCAAGCAACCAATAATTCAGTCTAACAAACCATCACATTCATAAGACAAATATAATCACAGAACTATATCTTTTTGCATCAATATCTATTTATAACAACTCTGTAATATAAAATAGATTTTAAGAAAAACCCTACCTCAATTAGTCGAAACCCACAAAGCCAAAAGCAACTAAAAATCCTTTTCTCTTGGCCCAAATTCAACGACATCGAATCCGACCATTTTCTGTAGCAGTGACAGCCATAGAAGCGCTGTACACAATAGTAACTCAACCCTAAAACATTAACGTCACAAAATCCTCAATAAATTATAACAAATCGCTAACAGCGAGAGTTCTGAAACAAGAAAAACTCACCAAATTAAGAGGGAAACAAAAGTTGGAGCTGTTGCAAATCCAACGGCCATTACCGGCAAGAAGGAACCTGACAGAAATGATGGAAAGTGAAGGTGATTCAGAATAGCTATGGTGGTTAATCCTATCAGTACCGAGAGCGGCGTCAGTAATCCCGACAACAGTGACCATGGTTACAGTAAAATGGAGAATTCAAACTCAATGAAATCAAAAATAGAATTGAATTCAATAGAACTGAAAACAGAGACCGTTTACGATAAAAGAACGAAGCAGCAGCAATAGGAGAGGCAGCCCCCTTCTCTCCAGTCCGTGATTCCGACAACCAGAGGCACGACGGTTGTTCCCCAGTGAAAATCGATGGCGGCGGCTGAAGCTTCATCGACGGTGACTCGGCAGTGGCTTGAATGGCGACGGCGAGGCACGAACGGTGGCGACTGGGCGACACTGGCTCCGACGGCGCACGGGTCTCCTTCCTCCTCCTCTCTTTAATCGCGTCACTCCCTCTCTCCGCGGTGGTGGCACAGCAGCAGTGACGAGCTTTAGTGGCAGCGAGTTGCTGCGATGGAGGTTTGGCAGTGGTGAACGACTTCTCCTCCTCTGTGCGCACTCTGCTCCTCCCTTCCACCAATCGGCGACAGCAACGCGAATAGGGTCCGGCGGTGCAGACGGCAGTAGCTCCCTCTCTAGAAATGCGTCGCTCTCTCTCCCCTCGGTTCTCTCCTGCGATGGTGGTGCGGCGCGAAGGCAACGGAGCGGCGGCGCGGCAGTGACGACTGCTCCCAGTCCCCTCCTTCCCGGTCTCCCGTCCCTCCTCCCCCCAGATCTCTTCCTCTCTGGCCTCACCATTTCTTTCTTTCTTCTTTTTCTTTCTTGCTTTCTATTGTTGCTGCCGTATGTTTTATTAGAAAGGGGAAACAAGGGCAGCTAGGATTAGCTTAGAAGGAATTAGGGATTATTGTTTCAATTAGGGTTTTATTTGGAAATTTAGAGTTAAGGTAAAATTCATATGAGTAATATAACAATTTTATAAAATTAAGAGTAATAGAATAATTGAAAACCTATTTTAACCCAACACTAGTATTTATTAAAAAAATACTATTTAATTTTCAACTTACAAATTATTTTCAAATAAATATTCTAATTCGATAATTAGAGATAATATAATTAATTTTCTTTATTCATAAAAATTAAAGTATTAAGTTTTCAAATCACAATTATTTAAATCAAACCATGTAAATTCTTATTATTCTACAATTCCTAAATTTTATAATTTAAATATGGAAATTATCCAATAATTATAAAATTAGATAAAATTTCTAATTTAATTATCAAAACTTGATTTAGTTAGCTTTAATAAAATAATTTCTAAAATTAAAATCTTTAATAAATAAATAAACTGAAGTTGACTCATAACAAGATCTTTCAAAAGTTTTGGGTCTTACAGTAATATCCTTCTAACTTTCTCTCTTTTAGTTTTTATCCATTGAATAATTGGTTATTTTGCTTGGTTGGTTAGTTTCATTTTGATGTTTGTTAGGTAATTTTTGTGGAATAATATGTTTTTGAAGTTTTTTAATGTTTTGGGACTTGAAAACTTGTTTTGGATGTCATCATTGGTGCCTTAGAGGCATAATTTTTGTTGCAGGAACAGAGTCCTGTGCGTACGCACAGCATCGTGCGTGCGCACACGCCCCTTATTTTTTGTTCCTTATGCGTACGCAGAGCCTTGTGCGTATGCACACCCCCTTAACATCCACTATGTCCACAGCACTCGCACGGCTTGTGCGTGTGTACACCACCCTCTTTTCTCCCTGTGCATCCGCACATCATGCATACGTACGCACATTTCACCCTATTCTTCTTTTAAAAAAAAAAGTAAAGTCCCTGTGCGTGTGTACAGCCTCGTGCGCACGCACCTCATTTAGCAACACTTCTGTTCATGGCGCCCGCACAACTTGTGTGTGGGAACAATCTCTCTTTTCCCTTCTGTGCACACGCACACTTTTCTGTGCGCACGCACAGGTCCTACTACTCATTCTGTTCGCAGCGCCCGCACGCGACTGTGCGCGCTCATACCTCGTCCTTTTTCCCTTGTGTGCGTCGGCACATAGCCTTGTGGCACTTTTTGAATGATAATTCGAAAAAGAGACCCCTCTCGCGCTTCACTTTCTTCCAAACCCTTTCTTCTTCCTCTTCTCTGCAGCAACACCACCACTCAACCCAAACCACCACTACAGCCACCACCTGCGTCCGACCGCCACGCCACCACCGGCGACCACCGTCGCGCCCTCTCTCTATCTCCCTTCTTCTCTTTTTTCTCCATTTTCCCATCTCCTTCCCCTCTGTACGCGACAGCAACCCCAGTCTCCGCACCAGCCGGCCCTAATCTGCGTTCTTCAGCGCCGGCGAGCAACCACCCGCAGCGGCAGATTTCTGTGTCGCTGCGACTCCGCCTCGCTCCTCTTCCTTCCTCCTCCCTTCTTCTACATCGCAGGTTCCATTCCCTTCCCCCCTACATGTCCTGCTTCTTTCTTTTCTTTATTTTCACTGCTTTTAAATTCTGTTTTAATGATTAGGAGGCCCTAGGTTAGATGATTTCTATGTTTTGGATTGAACATTGTTGTTGGCTGATTGTTTTAAATTTTTTCTGGGTTGCTTCAAGCTTGAAAATGAACTGTGAATGCTGCCTGAAATTCCTGCACACAACCTGCATGATTTATTGCCTGAATGAGTGTTTTTTATTTGATTCCCTTGTCTGATCAACATAGGCTTTGAATTTTGTTTACATTTGGCATTTTAATTCATACTTGTACAATTTTCGGTAATTTTGGATGATGGATAAGATGAATTTTGATTATGCATTTCATGCTATTTTTTCTTGAACACCAAACTGAACTTGAAATTGCAGCTGTGATCATTTTGTTTGGTGCATTATAAGTGCATATCATGTTGTGTTAGTGGATTGACTGAACATCCTATTCATGTGATTTTGAACATAAATGATCACATATATAGCCAATTGTTCCTTTGGAGTTTTTGAGCAATTCAAATTGAACTTTTTCAACTTATTGCTTTGTGAACAAGTGCTGTATGTGTTTGATTATTTTCCACTTTTAACATGAATAAGTGAGCTTATCATTGACAGGTTGATTATTCTCTTGGTGCTGAATTTTGATTGAATCTTACACTGTAAATGCACAATTAGGCAATAATCAATCTCTCTTGATTCAATTCACTTGCATTGATTATACCTAAGTTGTTTTTGCTTTGATTTTCAATTATTCCTTTATATGTTACTTAGGTTGCTTGATGTGGAAAACTTCATTTCTTTTTGAGCATTTAACTATTTCTGATTATGTTTTCCTCAATTAAGTGTCTACTTATCTTATTGGCTCTAATTTGAATTGTTTGATTATACCCTCTTTGTTTTGTGATTTTTATATGTTTCTCCTAAGTTGTATTCTGTTTTTGTCTTTTGCAGGATGCGTCGCAAGGGTAAGGAGAAAGCCAACCCCTTGGCTCCTTTCCCTGCACGTCCGAGCACTCAGCCGGATACTTTCATCAATGAAACGGCCCAAGAACAATACAGAAAATTAGAAAAGAAAGCCTTCCACTATGAAAGGAAGCTCAATGTACCGAATAAATATGCGGAACTCATTCATAACCGACTTGATTTCTACTAGTGGAAGTTCGTAGAATTTGACCCGGTGGAAATTAATGAACACCAGGTCAAAGAATTCTATGGAAATCTGCTGAAGAGGGAGGCCACCACTGTTTTTCTGAGAGGTGTCACCCTAGACACCTCTGATCATGCTTTAGAGGCCCTCTTACAGATTCTGCATATTTCTTTGGCCAATGATGCTTACCCTAAAATAGTGATGGACTTGACATCGGGCAAGCTTTTATTGGACGTGGTTCTGAAGAAGATTGGCCTACCTGAGGCCCGCTGGGAATACAACAGAGGAGAGAACGCAATCCTGCAAAGCATAGCGTGCTCTGACTTACATCCTGAGGCAAGGATCTGGCAGTAGATCATTGTCGATTACATCCTACCGAGCATGCATGCCACTCATATTCGCGTCCATGTGGCCGTTCTTCTTTGGGCTATTCTGGAGGGGAAGAGGATTTCTGTTCTTCCCCTTATCAGAGATTCGATGTGGAAGATGACCCAGATGCAGAAGTATAACATTCCCTTCCCTTCGATGATCAGCAGATTGGCTACTTTATCTGGGATGGAGAGACGCCCGATAGACCGGACGTCTGTCTTCCTGAGCAACCAGCCATACCTGCCATACGGGGAGTATGATGGACCGCCACCACAGAAGAAGAGGAAGACCACTGAGCCACCATCATCAGCAGAGTCTTCAGCACCTCCTGCACCTTCCGAACCCACACCCCTACTTCAGACACCTTATGAGCTGGGTCGGGAGATTCTTCAGGCCATCCACCGCTTCGAGCGCCGCAACGCTCGCCGCTTTCAGTGGATTGTGGCAAAGTTTGAGGGTAGAGACCCTGGGCTACCTCCTCCGGATACACCAGAGCCCGAGCCTGAGACTGAGCCTGCAGCTGCGAAGCCGGCAGTCGAGCCAGCAGCTGAAGCTGGCCAGGCAGTTGAGCCCACTGAGCAGAGAGCCGAGGATAGGGCTGAGGAGGCAATAATTCAGAGAGTTGAGGAGCCGATAGCTGGAGTTGAGCCGATAGTAGAGGTAGCAGCAGAGCCAACTAACCATGCCGCTCAGGAGCTGGCAGCTGAGACCACCACAGAGCCGACCCGTGCTATCATTGTTTATCAGCGTCATCAGCACCTACCACCATCAGCTGGTGGAGATTCTCTGAGTTAACCACCCCCGGTCCAATTTTTTGGCACGGAGGACCATGCATCATTTAAGTGTGGGGGAGGATCTACGATTTTTTGGGTGTAAATATTCTCTCCTCAACACTTGTTATTTAGTTTATTTTGAATTTTATTATGCTTTTGGTGAATATTTCTGGTACTTTGACTTATGCACTACATTTTAGTACTTTTTGTATATATATTAGTCGTTTCTAGTTATCTTTAGTATTGCACTTCTATTTTGGTATATATAGAGATATTGCACTCTATTTTGTTTGGTATATAGTATAGATATTGGTTGCGATTGGATGATGTATGTGAATAGCATATGCTTAGTTCATTTTGATCCTAATTGTTCATGTTAATTTTTTTGTTGTTGAAAATTAGGAGAAGAACTAGGAAATGTTGAAAAAAATTTGCATCCATCACAACATGCATACATATAGGAAATAATTTTGGTGAAAAACAATAAAGATTTTTCCAAGAACTTTTGTTATAGGGCATTCTATTGAATTGATTTGGAAAATTGTTTTTTAAACCTGCTTGAATGATTTTTTTTATGGAAGATAGAAAAGGAAAGAACAAATACCTTGTGAGCTTTGAGCTATATTGAGTGGTTACACATTTTAACCACTAAATTTGTTCATTGTGTGTTATACCTCTTCTATGATTGTGATCTTGGTTTTGCTTGATTCTTTATTTCCAATAATTGATGTTTTAAATGCATTAAGCATGATTGATGCCATCTTTGATAAAAGCTTACTTTACCCATATGGCCTACCCTTTTACATTTACCATTGTTAACCCCTTTGAGCTTTATTTACCCCATTGTTCTTGATATTAGCACATTACAACCTTAAGCAGAAAATCATGATTTACCTTGATTTGTATCCTTGATTAGCTTAGGTTAAGAAGTGTGTTATATTTAAGTGTGGAAAAATTTTGGAAAACATTGGTAGTGAATGAAAATGTTTAATTAGGGTGCTTCCTTGAAAATTTTGAAAAATGGGAACACTCATGTATGAACTATATAACCATATGCATTTACTTTTACTTTCAAAAAAAAAATCATCAACAAAGGGGACAAAAGTTGCCCCAAAAAAAAAAGAGAATGAATAAGGAATGCATATGTGGTGTGAATGAAAAAGCATACATAAGTGTTTGTGGAAAAGTATGATGGAAGGTTAGGATTGCATATTTTTGTTATTGGATTGATAAAGGTTGAGTTGGATACTTAAACTAATCAAGGATTCAAATCAATTTAGTCCACTTAGCCATATCTATCTTACCTTAGCCCTAACCTCATTACAACTCATGATAATTGCATTCGGGCATTACTTGTTTGTTAATTGTTAGATGAAGAGCGAAACCTTAAGAGCATGATTAGGAGGAGACTTGAGTGATTAAACCCTTAGACACCGAGTGATTAGAGTATATACACACCTAGTGAGGGTTCAATTACTCAACTCTATGTTCCCATCTCTTTTGTCATGAATTCTTGCAAGTTGCTTCATTTTGATGAGTTGAATCAATTCTCTAGATTTTGGTTGCATTGGATTATTTCTTTGCTTAGCCCTATTGGTCTATACTCTTGCTTGGGAATATAATTGTTTGTTTTCACCAATTTCATAGGAAACTATAGTATAGATAAGTATAGATAGTATATATTATACTTGCATGCATATAGATAGTTGCATTTAATAAGTTGATTACCCCTTTTTATCATTCTCCTTGTTAGTTTAGCATGAGGACATGCTATTGTTTAAGTGTGGGGGAATTGATGAGTCCATATTTGCTGAGATATTTTGACTTGATTTGGATGGATTTCATCACATAAACCTACACTTAAGCACCAAAATAGCATACTTTTGTGATTTCTCCCTAATTTGGACTTAAATGTGAAAACATGTGATTTTGTGCTTAAATTAGTGATTTAATTCCACTTTTATGTCATTCGATGCCGTGATATGTTTTGTGAGTGATTTCAGGTCTTTTAGGCAAGAATGGGTTGATGGAAAGTGGAAGGAAGCATGTACAAGAGAGAACACTTGAAGAAAACAAAGGAGAAGCACTCACTGACGTGTGCGTGCGCACAACTACCTGTGCCTACGCACAGGAACCAAATTCAGCAGAGTGTGCGTACGCACAGGACCCTGCACATGGTTTCATTAATGAAACACGTGATCCGCGATTTTGGGGGCCTTTGGCCCAATTTCGGAAGGCTTGAAGGCTGAATTGAAGTGCTATATGAAGGGGATATCAACACTTATGAAGACATGAGGACTTAGAACTTTATTTTTACATTTTTTCATATAGTAGGAGTAGGAGTAGTGTAGATTAGGGAGAGCTCTCTTAGGTTTTTAATTAGGGTTTATTGTAGCATTTTATAGCAAGCTTTGATTCTGGATTTTTGCTCCTCATTTGTAAGTACTCTTAAATTTCCTCTTTAATTTCACTACTTTTGCCTTTATTTTCTTATGGTTCAAGTACTTTGTTAATATATGCATTTTTGAGTTCTTGAAATTTTGATTGATGAATTTCATGTTTTATGCTTTATATATGCTTGATTGCTTGTTTATAGTTGGTTTTGTGAATATTTTGGTTATAGCTTTTATTTGTCTTTGCAATTTTTCATGTTTTACTTTTATGCTCATAAGGTGTAACAGCTCAGACCACCTGCTAGCACGATATTGTCCGCTTTGGTATACAAGGCATCACGGTTTTGCCTTTGACGATAAGGATGATAGCCGAAGCCCCCACACTCACTCGTCAAAACGCGTCATGCAAGGGAGAGGTATTCACACCCTTATAAGGCATGCTTCGTTCCCCTCCCCAACCGATGTGGGACCTTACAATCCACCCCCCTAAGGGAGTCCAGCGCCCTCGTTAGCACATCGATCCGGGCTCCAGCTCTGATACCATTTATAACAGCCCAGACCACCCGCTAGTACGATATTGTCCGCTTTGGCACACAAGGCCTCACAGTTTTGCCTTTGACGATAGGGATGATAGCTGAAACCCCCCACACTCACTTGTCAAAATGCGTCAAGCTAGGGAGAGGTATCCACACCCTTATAAGGCATGCTTCGTTCCCCTCCCCAACCGATGTGGGACCTTACAATCGGTTTTGCCTTTGACGATAGGGATGATAGCCGAAATCCCCCACACTCACTCGTCAAAACGCGTCATACTAGGGAGAGGTATCTACACCCTTATAAGGCATGTTTCGTTCTCCTCCCCAACCAATGTGGGACCTTACACAAGGTGTTTGGGAAAATGCCAATTATGAGTTTTGAGTAGATTTTTCACACCTTGGCTTGGGGTTTGAGTTCCTAGGATACTAGAGTCATAATGTCCGACATTTAGTGGTAATTCTTGGGTAGTTAGTTGACTCTTGTTTTCATTAACGCTAGCTTTTTATCAACTTGTTTGATAAATTAGCTAGGACTTATGGATTAAGATCAATTATGCTTGCTTGACTTACTCCTCGATGTTAGGGGTTGACGAAGTGAGATTGACTCATCATAGTTGCCATAGTTGTGGTTATAAAGATGATAGGATTCCTTAGATCCTCATTCCCAAGTCAAGGCTCTTTTATGCATATCTTAGCATTTTCACTAGTTTTGATCTTGTTTCCCTTTTTTCTTGCATTAATCTCAATTTTGATCATTTCTTTGTTCTTTCATTTGTTAAGTTCTTTTAATCTTTCGTTCTTTGATTTCAAAACCCCTTTTTTCCCACAACCGAAAGTGTGACACTTCAATTGCATCCTAGGGAGAACGACCCGAGGTTGAAATACTCTCGATCTCAGTTATTTTAATTTGAAATTAAGCTTTGATTGAGAATTGTTTGTTGCTCTAGGCTATACTTGCAACGAACCTATATTTTGTGAAATTCTAGATCGACAATAGTTCTCACATCAGCGGTGCGCGGATCTGGACGAGGAGGAAATGCAGCGGCAGCGGATTTGGACAAGAAGATGTAGCTGGCAGCGAATCTGGACGACGAGATGCGGCAGAAGGAGGGAGGAGGGAGGAAGGAGAATGGTCAATCATCAGTGGGTAGAAAAGGAGAGGGAGAGAAAATGAATTAGAGTTAAGGATAAATATGTTATTTTTCAAATTAATAAGGGGTAAAAAAGTAAAAAATTATGTCTAATTGATTGTATCTCTGTGTCTCAATATTTTGGAAGTATACTAAATACATGTATTTTGTGTATATTTGTGTACTAACGTGTCCATCAAAGATTTGTGTCTCAACAAACAAACACAGGACATGTTCTAGTGTATCCATGTCTCTATGTCTGTGTCTTTGAAACCAAATGATGCCTTAGTGATTTAGTCCTCTTTATTCAACTTTGTGCATTGTCCATCCAGTTTTTTTTAAAAAATAGCCATTTATGTTTCTAAAATGATTTAGGACTAAGAAGTTCTTGAAAGACTTGCTTATTATGTGATTGATACATCTGATATGATAGAGTCCTTGAGCAATTAAATGGGTAAGAAGATTCTATATACCTGTCTTTCTTTCTTATTTGTTTATGAAAGAATTGTATGCTAATTTTTTTTGTCTATATATTGTGTTTCAATTTTTTTCATTTGAGGGATATAATTTTGGCTTTAAAGATTTTGGATTATCATATTATTTAATTGATTTCAATGCTTATTACAAAGAAATTTACATCATAATCTTTCATGATTTTGGATTTAAAAAAAATGCCTAAGCTATCTCTCCCATATCCTTTTTTCACTTGCTCACTTATTGATTTATTTTACAGTTTAAATTATAGTTGTTAATTTCTAATAACTTATGATAGTTGTATGCACTCTTTTCTCATAGCCATGCTAATTGACATAGAAATATATAATATGCAACAGATTTTGTAATTGACACTCTTCAAATTAAAATGAAAGTTGTAAATAGTTATCCTTTATTCGGTTTCTTTTTGCTTATATGCATTGTATTTTATGTGTGGTGGCTACTTTTTATCAGTGCTATTATATTAACAAGTTATACAATAGCATAATAATTGCTTATAGTTGTAATAATGTAACATGATCTTGGCTAATGAAAATTTGTTGAAGTAAATAAGTTACTTGTAATTATTATTCATTACTTACAAATATCGTAAATAGGAACAAACAGGGTTTGCTTCTTAAGTCTTTCAATACAGCCACTACTTCTGCTCGTGGCATTCTTCTTTAGATTTTGAGTTCTAATTTTATTCTCCTATTTTTATTTTGTTATCTTTTATTTTATCCTGATTTGAATGATGTTTTAATTTGATTATAAAATTTGTCTTCTTTTTGTCAGATAATTGAAAGTAAGAGCTGAGGTGGTCTCTATAATGCCCTTAAGCCTTCTATACTTGGAACGGCTGCTTTACAGGTTATCAATTTTAATATAATCCTGTGATATGATGATTGTATATTTATATTATTATTGTGTATACTATATTTGTAGCTGCTAGGAAACTTAAATTTTGGGGTTGGAATGCATATATGGTGTTTGTCGATTTGCTAAACTGATAATGCCTTTAGCACATGTATCTTTAGCACATTAATCTATGTTATTTATCATCTTAGTTCCACCTTTTTTTTTCTATTTCTCTCTTGGATTTTTGTTTGCTTTGGAATTTATAATTTCTCTTCGTGTTATTGTTGGTGTGTTTACTATTTAAATATCTTTTTTTTAGTAGTTTAGTTGAACCATACATATCATGATATATTTTGCTAAGAGACATTTTGTCTATAACAATCTATAAAAATTAAAATTCTGCACTATCTGTTTCTTTGGATAATAGGTTTGGATTGGTAGCATTTGCTTTTTTCAGACTTGGATGCAGGAAAGTAGTAATCTTCAATTCTTTTGAACGATTTGTTATACAAGTGATATAACTGGAATTCCAAAAGAGTACTTTGAGAGACTTCTCAACTTCAATCCATTAGGAAGTAGTCTATATATACAGATTAAATTTGTTATATCGTTCATTTTCATTATAAATCTAATGAGAGATCAATGTTATTTCTAAAGTTTATAGAATATATAAGTACATTCTTGCCATATTAAATAATTGTTGACACGAGTATTGATGGTTTAGTTTGAATATAACCATTAATAAAATGGAATACCATGCTTTTATGTTTACTTTTAGTATGGCCAGTAACATTTTGATCAAGTTTCATTTTATTTAAATCTACTTATAGTCTATATAAGCTATAATCATGTGCTATGTAGCTATGCAATAAATTCCACTACTTTGTTTCTGTGCGTGTGTGCACTAAGTAATAAGACTTATATCTTATAGATGATTATATTAAGAAAATTATATTTTTTTTAATTTAATTGCCAAGTAGTTTTTTTATTATTTAACTCTCTTCTTGATTGACAATATGAATATTTAAAAATTTTAATTTATTTTAAAAAATTAAAAGTTTAATTCATCCTCCTAATTATTTTTAGCATAATCACCTCATCAAGTTTTCAAAACAAAATCTTCAATTACTTTTAGATGTTTTTTCTTTTCACAAGTTAAAAATTGTGGGGTGCCACCAAAATATGATTTTTCGTTTTTAATATGAGGTCATATATATTTTTGCAAAGTATTCTCAATAAACATTGCCAATTTTCTCATTTTAATTATTTATTTATTGCTGAAAACTAATGGCTAAAAAATCTTCTATTTCTATAATTCTCATAAACGGTGAAACTTTATGAAAGATATCTGATTGTGTGTGCCAACTATCCTGAGTACTAGAAACATTATGTGGAGTTCATAAAAACTAAGGGAGAAGAGAAATTGCAAACTATTCTCTAGATCAAGCAAGAGAAATTTATTTGAAGGTATTCTTCTTAAAATACATTTATTTGATTGAATTTCGTATTAATACTCAATTTATCATGTGATTTTACTCTTTTTTTACATGAGCTTCTCTAAAGTGATTTGACAAATAATTATAAATGATAAGGCTTTTTAAAGAATGAAAATATGAAGTATAAGAATTAATATCAAATAGCAATATAACACGTCCAAGATGTAGAGACTATATTTTTAATAAAAATTTTTAAGTTAAATTACAAAAGTGAAATCTATGACTTTAGAAGTTGAGGTCAACATGTATTGTAAGTCATCTTTAATGAATTAGAAGAGAAAAGATGAATAATAAGCTGGATAAGTTTGGTTTTTAATTGTCTTTCAAATATTCTGAATATCTATTTTTTGCCTCCATCTTTGTAGTTCCTAAACTATAATAAAACTGAAATTCTATCAAGTAAATGCATAATTTGTGTTTGCACTAATATTTTTTCGTTTTACTATTTTCATGCTTTTGTATTTCCCCTAATTTGGTATTACTCAGGAAAAGTCAGGGATAACTTTGTAAATAATAGTGTACCAAATTTCTGGTGATAATATATTGCAAAACTTATCAAATATATTTTTGTTTTTTTTATTTTCTCTTCATTATTTTTTTTACTCAATTTATTCATTATTATTATTATTTGTTTATTTATTTTTCAGTTCTAACTATTGTATGACTTAATGATCTCTCTTTCTTTTTTCTTTCTTTATAACATATTTTATTCTATATTTTAATTTTTATTCTAACCTTATCATGTTACAAAGATAACATTAAAATGTTCATGTAAATCTTGGATCAAATTACATATATCAATTCTTATTGTGTTTATATGGATTTTAGGTGATTCGAAGGGTATGGTTGAATTTTAAATTTTTGTGTAAATGTGTTGAAAAAATTTGATAATATCAGTGTATTATGGGTACAAAGAAGTTCAAAAAAGAAGTTCAAAAAAGTGTAATACGACATTAATTTTGGTGATGTTAGCATATTTATTGATTATTGAAGGTGAAATTTTAGTGTTGTGTGAGTCATTATGTTAGTAATCGAGATTATTGATAGGTTAAGATTCTGCAACTTTTTCCTTTTAAATTTTTTTTATTGTGCATTATTTTCTTTTTTTTTTTTTTAGATTCAGCCTATTACTTGTAAGCATAAACATATAGACTATGGATGATATTTATAATTGGATATAAGTGAGAGGAATACAGATCAATTTAGTTGAGGCTTAGAGAAGAGATTAAATTTAATTTTACTTTTTCTGGTGTTGCTTTTTGTAACACCCTACTACACAAAGTTTTACGCTTATATCGTAGAACAGAGGTAGTGTGGTGTTACGGACCTCTAAAGAGCAAAATAAATACATAATAGAGAAGAAGATAATATACTAGGAGCCTTGAAACAAAACGGGTAAGCAAAAATCGCAAAATGAAAAGTGCAACGCTCAAAAGAAAGGATTACTTGCGTGCTAAGCAACCTAATAGGAACATGATAAAAATAAACAAAAGGATAAAGGAAAGCCAAGGAAACAGCATAACTAGCCCCTGACTCAGCTTACGAAGCTAAGACTGGCCGGAGGATACATATATACATATAAACATACATAAGTGTCCCAAAATACACTAAAATACCAAAGTAACTCCTATCTCTCCCTCAACCTATAAGAAGAGCAACGTACATAAGTTACTTGGAGAGTAAGCTAAACATATATATACATATATACAAACAGAAACCAAAATACACCCAAGGACTACTTCGCTTCCCAGGATCCAGACGCCTAGCGAGGAGCCTCTCGACCTGCATCTGAAAAGCAACAATACAATATGGAATGAGAACCGGAGGTTCTCAGCATGGTAAAAATGCCACGCGTATAATAGATAAGGTCCTGAGAATGCCATGGGCAATCCTAGAACTCCGTTATTCAGTTATCCAACTAAAGTACTAAACAGAAGCCATAAACAGGGGTAGGTGTTCTAAATCTACCTAACTTACTCAAGTTCAATCTTAACCTAACACCAAATCATTTCCCCGCTTCCTCCATTCCTCCATCATTCATAATGCAACAGAAATAAGCAACCAAACAAGTTCACACACAAGTAATGAGCAGATAGTACAAATAGCAAGTATAATAGATAGCAGATGATATATCAATTAGGCAAACCCAGGAAATGCACAGCAATCAAAACAAACAAATGCATATGATGCATGCTTGCCCTATGGCTGATGGGGCCCATCTGTCGGTTATCCAACCAACCCGACAAGTCCGAAAAACCTTAGACTGTCCCCCGTCGCGCATCCCCAAGAGTCTATGCATAGAGTTCTTATTCATTCATCGTATAATCACTCAATGGGGGCTATCCATACCCGGAAATTTATGCGTGCCCGGTCACCCTTACGACGTAGGGTCAACAGAGTGTCGAGATTCAACCTGGAACACATGGTGGCAAGCCACGGTTTTTACCCAGGGAAACTCGTATCTCAAATATCATTATTCATAAGCCATGGCAATGATCATCAATATATAATCAAATATCAAGCCTTAACTTTAAACTTTATTAACATTCTTATTTTCTTCATAAAAGCCACCATTTACAACTTTCTTCACCCTCAAGTTATCTTGTTTTCCTAGATTCTTTTATCTACTGGACCTAGAACCATACTTTAAGCCTTAAAGGAAAGAAAATGGAGGTTTATAAGTGGAAAATTGGTTTAAAAATAGCCAAAACCGGTTTTTGCAGCGGGCAGCATCCACGCGTACACGTAGGTCACGCGCACGCGTGGGGCGTACATCAAGTCACGCGTACGTGTGAGTCATGCATATGCGTGAATATGCACACACGCGTACGCATGCCTCTCGCGCATGCGTCGCCAAAATTTCACGCCACGCGTATGCGTGAGCTACGCATACGCATGGGTGGGCGTTTTTCAAAAATGGGCAGAATGCCCAGAAAGCTTGCAGCAAACCTATTTGGCCATCCTGAACTCAGATTTAAACACCAAACTTGCAACATCCATAACTTTCTCCACAAAATTCCAGTTTCCACAAAGTTGATATCAATCAAAAGCTCTTAAAACCATCTTTTATTTGCAACAAACCACAATTCAATCCAAAATTTGAGGAGCTCGCTGAAAAGCACCCCAGAACCGTGATGTAAAGCTAGGATCTCTATCCGACACAATGGTGAAAGGTACACCATGTAATCTCACAATCTCCTTTATGTATAAGCGCGGCAACTCCTCCATAGTACAACTTATCCGAATAGGCAGAAAATGAGCTGACTTGGTCAGTCGGTCTATAACCACCCAAATAGCATCACAACCTGTCCGAGTCCTTTGTAATCCCAGTATAAAATCTATAGCAATACTCTCCCATTTCCACTGTGGAATTTCCAAAGGTTGAAGGGTTCCTGCTGACTTTTGGTGTTCAATCTTGACTTTTTGACAAGTTAGGCATTTAGAAACATGTAACACCACATCATTTTTCATTTCTGACCACCAAAACATCGTCTTTAAGTCTTGGTACATCTTAGTGCTTCCAGGATGAATGGAGAACCCGCTCTTATGAGCTTCCTCCAATATGCTCTGCGCAAATTCCCGACATCTGGCACAATTATCCGGCCCTTGAACCTCCACAACCCATCTTTATCTTCTGACACTCTCCATTGCTTGCCTTTCTCAATCGCCGGCAAAATCTTATACAATTCTTGGTTATTCTGATGAGCCTTTATCAGCTCAGCCTTGAAGTCGCTTGAGATCTGTAACTGGCTTAGGCATAAGGTCCCGAACTCCTCTCTGATTCCCAATTTCAATCCTTGGAAGGCTCTCAACAACTCTTCCTCTCTTAGCATCAATGGCATAGAAGCTCACAAGAATAGAGGAGAAGCTCGCATCAATGGAGGAGAAGAAGCCACGGGAGGAGAAGCTCATTGCTCAAAGCCATCAGAAAAGCTATGCTGACCAAAGACGGAAGCCCTTAGAATTTGAGGAAGGAGAATACGTCTTCCTGAAGGTTACTCCGACCACTAGAAAAGGGGGGTCCATCAAAACCAAGAAGTTAAATCCCCGTTACATTGGGCCGTTTGAAATCCTGAAGAGAATTGGACCAGTGGCGTATAGGATCGCGTTACCACCACATCTTTCAAACCTGCATGACGTGTTCCACGTATCGCAGCTTCGTAAATATACTTTTGACCCTAGTCATGTCCTTGAACCAGAATCAGTCCAAGTAAGAGAAGATCTGACGCTTCCAATAACTCCAGTTAGGATTCATGATACCAGCATTAAGCGTTTACACGGAAAGGAGGTTTCCTTAGGGAAAGTAGCTTGGAGTCGGGTTGGTATTGAAGAACATACCTAGGAGCTTGAATCAGAGATACGGAAGGACTACCCACACCTTTTTTCAGGTAATTCCCTCTGAATTTTGAGGACAAAATTCCTAATTAGGTGGGTATGATGTAAATTCCTGCAAAAATTCGGTAAATTATTAGTTAATAAATTGAATTTTAATTAGAAAAGCTAAAAATTCAAAACTAATATCAAAATAGGATAGAGCTCATCGAAACGAGAATTTTGATACCAATTTCGAAAATTTAGCCCAAGATCGGACCGGAAGGGTTGAACCGGTTGAACCGAAGCCCAAATCGGGCCCGTGGGTCCAACCGGACCCAAACACTTAAATGAAACAGCAGCTTTCTTCTTCCTCATCAGCTGTTGGATGCCATAACAGGAAGGGAGAGGAGGAGAGCACCCTAACCCTAACCAAATACTCCAACCACCATATCTTCCTCATTTGAGCTCCGATCGCTGTACCGTTCGCGGCCACGCACTCAGCACGTCGAGCTCTATCTTTCTATTTGAACAACTTCACCGGTAAGCCTCATATTTGGTTCAGAATCTCTATCCCTCTTTCTTTGATAAACTTGAAAACCTATGGTGAATCTTGTCCAATTTTTGTGTTCTAGGTTCAAGTTAGCTTTCGGGACTTGTGGGCTCAAGCTATTGAGCATATGGATATGGTAAAAACACCCTAACCCTAGCTCAATCTTGTATTTATGATGGGAAAACTGAAATTGGAACATGTATATGTATTAGGTGTAGATTAAGTGGGTATATAAGCATTGGAATTGACTTAGGAGTAATTGGAGGCTTGTTGGTGATCAAGCTTGGTTTGGGGGCTGTTTTAATTGAGATTGGAGGGGCTGTAATTTTGAGTTGTGAGGCTGCCTTGGGTGAACTAAGTGATCGGCCAAGGTATGGTTTAAGTTTCGCACGTTTAATATTTACGGTGTTGTGAAAACATAGGTTAGAAGAACCATAGGATAAGTTGAATTTGTTAATGGCATTTAATGAGTAGCTTAGTATTGTTGTTGGTATAATTGTTGATGAACATATATGGGAATTATGAGACATTGAGATTATTAATTTTATGCTATTGGACTTGCTTATAAAGGTTTGTGTTGATGTTGATGTATTGATGGATTGTGGTTGGTGTTTGTTACTAAAATGTGTTATGTGAAGTTGATGGATTAATGTGTATGAAGGGTTGATTTATGTTAATGGCATTTAATTTGTATATGTTGATGGAAGGTTGACAAATATATGATGAAAGTTGGTATAGGTGTAGAATTGATATGAATAAATGAAGGGTTAATGATGTATGAGGTAAATGTGGATAATTGTTGATGATCAAGGTTGGTTAAGTTGATTATAGGTTATATTGGCAATGGTTGTTGATGAATTGGGTTGATATGGTATTGTAAGGCAAGTTTTAATGGTGAGAAACTTAAATTGGTGAAAGTGAGGTTTTGTTGGAAATTGGTTAAACCATCTTTTATTTGCAACAAATCACAATTCAATCTAAAATTTGAGGAGAATATTATGGACGTCCAAAGTTCATCAAAATTTGGTTTTAACCAATTTCCAACAAAACCTCACTTTCACCAATTTAAGTTTCTTACCATTAAAACTTTTCCTTACAATACCATATCAACCCAATTCATCAACAACCATTGCCAATATAACCTATAATCAACTTAACCAACCTTGATCATCAACAATTATCCACATTTACCTCATACATCATTAACCCTTCATTTATTCATATCAATTCTACACCTATACCAACTTTCATCATATATTTGTCAACCTTCCATTAACATATACCAATTAAATGCCATTAACATAAATCAACCCTTCATACACATTAATCGATCAACTTCACATAACACATTTTAGTAACAAATGTAAGACCCAAGACTTTTGAAAAGTCCTATTTTAAACTAATCTCAAACCATACGTTATTTACAGTTTTATTTTCAAGAAATTGTTTTATTAAAAATAATTAAAGGCAGTTTTGATTAATTGGATTTGAGATAAATTAAGATTTTTATCCCAACTCTATAATTATGGATTATTTTACTATTTACAATTTAAAGTTTTAGAAATTCGAAAATAATGAGGTTTGGCTATTTAAATCAGAATTTCATCTAATTTATGATTATTGAATTATTTTCTATATTTAAAATTATAGAGTTGGTAGTTGTGAAATAATAAAAATTTTTATATGATTTGGACTAAATAATTAATATTTTAAAATATTAATACTACTATTTTGGAAAATAAAGAAATTAACTATATTATTTCTAATTTTTGGATTTGAACATTTTATTGAAAATAATTTGTAAAATTGATGATCGAATAGTATTTCTATATATTATTATTATTGGATTAGAATTTATTTCCAATTACCATATTATCCCTATTTTTATTTGAAATTACAGAACTACCCCTAACCCTAAATCTAACCTAACACCCCCACACCCTCACTCTCATCAAACAGCATAGTTTTCCTATGAAAGAAAGGAAGGAAGAAAGAAAGGGGACAGAGGGGAAGGAAGCCGTAGGAAAGGGGAAGGGAGAAGAAGAGGAAGGTGGCGCGGTGGGTGTCACTGCCACCGCCGCCGCCGCTGTTGGCAAGGAATGGAGGAGATCCGAGAGGGAAGGAGAGCGCCGGTGAAGAGAGGAGCCCGCGCCATCCTCGCGAAACGCCATTGCCGCCGCACCATCGAGAGTCGCGAGGAGAGGAAGGCGTCGCCGTTCCGTGTAGCCGCGCCAACATTGCCGTCAGGGTCTTCTTCGCCGTCGTCCTTGCTCGTCGTTTCCCTTGGAGTCATTGCCGTTGATCCTTGCCCCCGTCGCCACTGCGAGTCGCTAACAAGGATCGGAGCTGAGGGAGAGGACAGTGTAAGGAGGGGGAGTTGTTGCTGCCGAAGACGCGAGCTGAAGGAGCTGCCTTCAGCCGCCGCCGTTGCGCCAGTCGCCGCCGTGTGCTATCACTGCTGCGTGTGCCACCGCCGCCACCTCTGGTCTGTCACCGTTGAGCAGATCCGCGAAGAGAGAGAGAGAACCTGGGAAGAGGCCACTGCCGGAGGAGAAACCAATCTCGCCGCCGTGCCTGGCCGCCGGAAAACCTCGCCGCCGTCGCCGAAAAATTTTGCCGGTAAGGATTTAAGTTGGTCTTCGTTTCCTTTGGATTTCCGGAAGCTTCATTGTCGTTGTATGATTGGTTTCAGTTACCGTCGTCGGAGATCTGGTCGCCGCCGCCACTTGAGGTGGTTGCCGGGGATGCCGGCAAACCAGTTCAGCTATCACCGCTGTTTCGTTTTCTTAGTTTGGTAAGTAATTGTGTTTCGAAAATCCCCGCTTTAGTGTTTGGTTATGTTTGGTTAAAGACCTTGAGGTTTGGTAACGTACGTTGAGTCCTGATGATTGCGTGTCGCATAAGTGTTGCTGTGACTGCTGTGCCGTTCCTTTTCTTTCTGTAAGTGTCTCTATCTCGAACCTTCACCTTTAGTTTTCAGTTATGAGTTTTGAGATTTTTCGCGATATTGATGTGTTAGGAATTAGTATCTGAGCTTATATACGTGGCGTTGAGGCTGTTTCTGCTATTGAGAAAAATAAGCGGAGCTGGAATGTTGGTTGTTGGTTTCGGGCCGAGACGAAAGGCTTTCCTGTGACGCATTTGGTTCATGTATTCGACGAGCCAAGGTAGGGGATTTTTATACAAACTGATTCATTTTAAAGTGGAAGTTGTTATAAATAGATATGCTGTACAAAATGTATTTCTGGTGGTTATGTGAGTCTTATGAATTGTCTGGTTTTATCTTGAATGAATATGGGTGCTTGTTTGATTGTAACAATGTCTGATTTTGATAAATTAGAGATTTCTGGATTGGTTGATTTGAATGATTTTTGATAATTTTAAAGTTGAGTTTTGTTTTATTGGAAACTGATTTAGTCTTGAACTTGTCAGAAAGGATTGATGATTGGTTTTGTTGGGACCCGAAAAGGGTGACAAAGTCCAAGTTTTAGGGGAGATGCTGCCGAAATTTCTACAAAATCTGAGATTTTGATTGGAATTGTTATTTTGGAAAAGAATGAATTATGATTTGACTTAAATATTTGAGAAATAAATTATGTTTGAACTTGCCTTAGTAGGAAAATCTCTATATCTTGGATGTAATTATTAAGAAAGGAATTATGCCTTAAAAATCAATTTAAATATGAAATTTTTATGTTTTTAAAATTGATTTACGTAAACAGATTTTGGAAGGGATTTTAATGGGTTTAAAATAAACGTGGTTTTCAATTAATCTATTTCACTTTACGACATTTAGGAAGAGCTTGAAGTATTTTCTGGAACTTTGATTTATTAAAATTGAAACACTTCCCGAGCCCTTGGAAACAGATTTAAGAATGAAACTGAAATTAGTTTTCGGTTTAAAAATAATTTGGTTTTGGCTTAAGTTTGGTTGGTTTTGAAATTGGTTCGGAATAATTGGAAACACGATTTGGTTTTGGGTTTAAACCCTATTCTATTTATTCAACTCAAGAAGTTAAAGTTTCGGAAGTTTTCAAGGAATTTAAGAAATGAGTTAGGTTATTCTCCCCTGAAGTCTTGAGACTCCGCTGAGGAATCTTACGACCAAATCTTGATTTAGAAATGAATGATTTTGAGTCTTTCAAAGAGATTTTGAACTTGGCATGGTTTTGAGATCTTTGGAAGTGTTGGAAAGATGTGAAAAGTGGCTCCATTTTGAAAAGTGATTCTTGGCTAGTTGTGATTTGACTACGTTTGTTACTTAAAAGTAAATGGGCCAAGAATGATTTTGAATTAAGATTTTGAGCCTGATTGATTGTAGATATCATCAAGATTGATGAGTTATTGTTTGGTAGGCGTAAGGGCCGGGTTCGTCCCGCTTATGCTGAGAGATTTGATAATTGACGAGATTGTTGATAAGTCGTTTGCGCCTGGCAAGGACGGTGGTTAATCCCGCTTGTCGAGGTTGCGGCGCCCGCGTAAGGACGGTGGTTAATCCCGCTTACGTGTAGATGTGAGGTCGGAGGCAAAGTATCCCGCTCACATCCTTTCGGATCACAGGAGTGTGCAGGCACTGACATCCTGGACCGTGTGGCGAGCACGTTATCCCAGAGGGTTCCCATTTATACGTGACCGAAAGGCAACATTCCCATGGGAATGTGTCGGGTTGGCAATTGAACCGACAATGTGATATCACAGCCAGTAGGACAGGCATTCATCATTTGCATCTATGTGATATTGTTTGGGTGTGCATATTGTATTTGGTTTGCCTATGTGAATACTTATGTTAACTGCTAACTGTTATACTTGTTGTAATTGCTCTTGATTGTGCTTGAACCACATTAATTGTGATTGTATTTGAATTGATTGGTTTGTGATGAGTTGGTTGCTGATTGAGCTGTTTGGGCCGGGGGCCGTGTTGGATTGGATGGGCTTGAGGCCGTGATTGGTATATCGAGTCCTAGTTCTGTATAAAGTATCTGATCGGTTCAGCATAGACTTAATGAACCTATGCTTGGGACGGGATGATCATTTATACCGCGTAGGTAACTGCTTTCATGATTGCGGTCTAGGAAAAACTTTTCAGACATTTTTTTTAAGGAAAAAGGTTTTGTTTTAGAATATTTGAGAAATTTAGCAAGTCTTCAAAAAGGAATTTTCTGGATTTCGAATGTGAACCTATGGTTTTTGGAAAGACTCATAAGATGAGCAATGATCACTAAACTCTAAGAATGATCTTATCTTTACGTATCTTGTTATAGCAAATTCTGTAATTCTATAGTGAGAACAAGCGAGGACGACGTTCTCACTCCCCTACAGGTTATTCCTTTTCAGGATATGGAAGACGAAGCTTCAGGAGAGTTATGTTTATTTTCTGTTTATTCGGTCTTTTTGTATCACCGTAGCTATTATTTTTCCCTCACCTTTATCTTTATGAAGCTTGTAAGAGGGATAGGAAATTATGATATGTATAATTGTAAACTAGTGTTATGTATATGTATATATATATCTTTAGGTTATATCTGAATTTTATGTACATGTATGTTTAGGTTTTCACGAAAAAGAGTTATCGAAGTGTTATGCGGTTTTAAGTTTTAAACAGGCTCATATTTTAGTCTTAAATATTATAAAACGTGGTAATACTCGAGCTATCAAAGTGGCGCAGCCGGAAGCGTGACATTTTGATAGTTAGGGTGTTACATTTGTGGTATCAGAGCGGTCTTTCCTGTAGAACCTGAGGAATGGACCGACTATGCTTCAATTGCATACTCTGAGCGTTTGTCATGTAATAGGTATTGTTGAATGACGAGAATTAGAGCTTTATGCACATGACTATCTATTGATTAATGCCATTAGTCTTGCGTTGCATAATTCCTGATATTAAGTTTGGCCAGCTTAATATTAGTGAATTATGTATATGAAAGCACTGATGGGTTATCATAGATGATATACGAGTTTTGAGTAAAGTAAATCGCGGGTTTTGGAAACGTTAGAAACTATTTCTCGAGGTTACTCAGTTATGTGCTTTGGATTCTGTTGGATGTCATGTGACTTATTGTTTCTTAGCCTATTTTGATGTTCTTGTCAATTCTTTTGGGAAGCAGTTTGATGTTTTCAATCCTATTTTTTTTGTTCATATGCATTCTTCTTGATTCTAAATTGCATATGCCGGTTTGAATTTCTTGGTGTATCCGTCTTTCTCTGTTTGAGCTCTTTTCTTGATTCATGTAATTTTTCGACATGATTTTGAACTTGTCTTGATGCAACGTGTCTTTTTATGTCTTTACTTCTAGTCTTTAAAAAAAATGGTGATTCAGTTTTTCTCTTAGTTGACTATATTTATAACCAATTTTCAAACTTTTATAAAATCGCTTTTGATTTGATATACACCTATCTATATAAAACTTTGAAAATTCCTTATGCAATTTAAAAACTATTTATTTCTAATACCTCGCATGTTCTTTTACTGGTTTACGGAACTACACTTACTTTAAATACAATTTGACTTTTCAAAATAATTTTATTACGGTCCCTATACGTAACTCTATTTGATTACGTACTTAGGTATTTTTTTAAATTCTTAAAGGAAAGGCTTTTCACTTTATTTCCAGTTAGTTTTTGTTTGACAAATTGACTTTAATTTAGTATGATACATTATTTACGTAATTGTTGTTCTTTTGAAAATATTAGGTTCATACCTTTCCTCTCAAGTATGGGCTAATTCTTTAAGCTTGTGTTTCTATGGTCATGATACTTGATTTTGTTTTTAACTACTCTTTTTCTTTTCTGAACACCACTAGTAGTCGCAGTTTTTCTTCTCTTGTAAATTTCATGCTCCTCTAAGTCAACTTAAATTGTTTCTATCTAGTGTGTTGTTTGTCCTCCCATTTGTCCTTCTTTAGTCAAAGGTTCTTTCTTGAAAATTCACTGTTGATTGAGTTGTTCTTTTTTCCTGACGAGTTTTGCATTCTTTTGGACCAATGGAAAGCTTGTTTAGTATCCCATGCTTCGTGGATCTTATTTGAACTCCCTTGATTTAAAATCTTTTCTTGTTTGGTCTGATTTCTTTTAAGTATATCATAAATATTCTTGAATTTTCTTATGTGATGGCAATTTCAAGTGTATTCTTAGAGTTTTGATGTGAGCTTTTAAAACAAATTTTGGATTCTCTTAAGAAGTCTAAATCAATTCTTCTTGCTTAAATTGCATCCATAGTTATTCTTTAAATTGACAAAGTTGTTTTGAAGTTGGCATGCACTAGTTTAAATGAAGTTTTGAAACCGACTGATAATCAAACTTTTATCTCAGAGTTTTCTTTTCTAAATAGAGTTTAACTTGTTCCATATTTGCTATAAAATTTTATGCATGCTTGTTTGAATTTAAACTTTGAGAGTTCTTGGACAAACGTTTGATTTTCTTACAACCTTGCCACAACTTCAGTGTATACCTTTATTTGATTGAGTACCTAAATGTTCTTCAGGATTTTCAAAATTGTTTGGCCTTAACTCAATTGACTTTCATTTTTCAAACCTCACCTATTCCGTCTTTTACTTGGAAGCTATTTAGAGAAAATGCAATTTAATTTTCTTTTAACCACATTGCAGTTTTGATATGTGTTTCTGTCACCCTTTTTGTGAAATGCGAGTTATATACCTTTCTTTTAGCACGAGGTGATCTTCTTTCAGTTTTTCATTCCTTATATTCAAATGTATTATGTGTACTAAAACAAAAAATTTAAATCTTGAGAGTGTCATCACTAACTTTAGTTGACCTTCTTCTATGATTTTATACTTGTTAACTCAGCTTGATTTAGTTCCAAATTACTGTCTTGCTTATCCTTTTGTGTTCCTATCAGTTGTCTCTGATTCAGGAGTCATCTTTGAGGTTGTTAAACTGAATTTCTTTCCAATACTCTTCATCGATTGTACATCCTTGTTTACTTGTAGATTCAACAATTCTTTCAGAACTCTTGCGGAGATTATCCTTGTTGTTTGTCCTTCTATTTCAAAGTCTTTTACCTTTCTGAGTAAACTCGAGAATTGTTTTGATGTCACGTGCGATCTTTAGGTATAGTAATGCGATGCGTTAGTTCTTTAAGGCCTGTTCGTGGATACGGAAGGTGAAGTGGTAAGAGTGCAACGTTATGAGAAGTTGTGGGAGTTTTGTTTCTCGTGGAAGAATCTGCGGATGTTAGGTTTGTGATTGGTTATGGAGTTGTGAAGTGATTGATGGAGTTGGGAAGTGAAAGTTTCGAAGGGGTAAGAGATCTGTGAGGAAATGCTATATCCGTTGTTTTAATACCAACTTGTCTTGTAGCCTTTTGCCACATTAACTATAGCTCTGCTTTGTGAACGCCTATCTTGACTTGCACCTTATATTGTTTCTCCAAGCTTTTGTAAGATTTTGAAACCATATAACCTTTTGCATTGAGCCTATCTTGTATCCTTCACCTTACACTATACCTTACCCTTACATTTAAATCTTATGGATATTAGGTATTTGAACTTATGTATATATATATATATATATGTTGAGATCTCTTGCTTCTCTAAAAGGTTTTTTTTTTAAGGCTATGTATTATCTTATGTATTATTTTAATTTTCGAGGACGAAATTTTTTATAAGGTGGGTGGAATGTAAGACCCAAGACTTTTGAAAAGTCCTATTTTAAACTAATCTCAAACCATACGTTATTTACAGTTTTATTTTCAAGAAATTGTTTTATTAAAAATAATTAAAGACAGTTTTGATTAATTGGATTTGAGATAAATTAAGATTTTTATCCCAACTCTATAATTATGGATTATTTTACTATTTACAATTTAAAGTTTTAGAAATTCGAAAATAATGAGGTTTGGCTATTTAAATCAGAATTTCATCTAATTTATGATTATTGAATTATTTTCTATATTTAAAATTATAGAGTTGGTAGTTGTGAAATAATAAGGATTTTTATATGATTTGGACTAAATAATTAATATTTTAAAATATTGATACTACTATTTTGGAAAATAAAGAAATTAACTATATTATTTCTAATTTTTGGATTTGAACATTTTATTAAAAATAATTTGTAAAATTGATGATCGAATAGTATTTCTATATATTATTATTATTGGATTAGAATTTATTTCCAATTACCATATTATCCCTATTTTTATTTGAAATTACAGAACTACCCCTAACCCTAAATCTAACCTAACACCCCCACACCCTCACTCTCATCAAACAACATAGTTTCCCTGTGAAAGAAAGGAAGGAAGAAAGAAAGGGGACAGAGGGGAAGGGAGCCGCAGGAAAGGGGAAGGGAGAAGAAGAGGAAGGCAGCGCGGTGGGTGTCACTGCCACCGCCGCCGCCGTTGTTGGCAAGGGATGGAGGAGATCCGAGAGGGAAGGAGACCGCCGGTGAAGAGAGGAGCCCGTGCCATCCTCGCGAAACGCCATTGCCGCCGCACCATCGAGAGTCGCGAGGAGAGGAAGGCGTCGCCGTTCCGTGTAGCCGCGCCAACATTGCCGTCAGGGTCTTCTTCGCCGCCGTCCTTGCTCGTCATTTCCCTTGGAGTCATTGCCCTTGATCCTTGCCCCTGTCGCCGCCGCGAGTCGCTAACAAGGATCGGAGCTGAGGGAGGGGACAGTGTAAGGAGGGGGAGTTGTTGCTGCCGAAGACGCGAGCTAAAGGAGCTGCCTTCAGCCGCCGCCGTTGCGCCAGTCGTCGCCGTGTGCTGTCACTGCTGCGTGTGCCACCGCCGCCACCTCTGGTCTGTCACCGTTGAGCAGATCTGCGAAGAGAGAGAGAGAACCTGGGAAGAGGCCGCTGCCGGAGGAGAAACCAATCTCACCGCCGTGCCTGGCCGCCGGAAAACCTCGCTGCCGTCGCCGGAAAATTCTGCCGGTAAGGATTTAAGTTGGTCTTCGTTTCCTTTGGATTTTCGGAAGCTTCATTGTCATTGTATGATTGGTTTCAGTTACCGTCGCCGGAGATCTGGTTGCTGCCGCCACTTGAGGTGGTTGCCGGGGTTGCCAGCAAACCAGTTCAGCTATCACCGCTGTTTCGTTTTCTTAGTTTGGTAAGTAATTGTGTTTCGAAAATCCCCGCTTTAGTGTTTGGTTATGTTTGGTAACGTAGGTTGGGTCCTGATGATTGTGTGTCGCATAAGTGTTGCTGTGACTGCTGTGCCGTTCCTTTTCTTTCTGTAAGTGTCTCTATCTCGAACCTTCGCCTTTAGTTTTCAGTTATGAGTTTTGAGATTTTTAGCGATATTGATGTGTTAGGAATTAGTATCCGAGCTTATATACGTGGCGTTGAGGCTGTTTCTGCTATTGAGAAAAATAAGCGGAGCTGGAATGTTGGTTGTTGGTTTCGGGCCGAGACGAAAGGCTTTCCTGTGACGCGTTTAGTTCATGTATTCGACGAGCCAAGGTAGGGGCTTTTTATTAAAACTGATTCATTTTAAAGTGGAAGTTGTTATAAATAGATATGCTATACAAAATGTATTTCTGGTGGTTATGTGAGTCTTATGAATTGTCTGGTTTTATCTTGAATGAATATGGGTGCTTGTTTGATTGTAACAATGTCTGATTTTGATAAATTGGAGATTTCTGGATTGGTTGATTTGAATGATTTTTGATAATTTGAAAGTTGAGTTTTGTTTTATTGGAAACTGATTTAGTCTTGAACCTGTCAGAAAGGATTGATGATTGGTTTTGTTGGGACCCGAAAAGGGTGGCAAAGTCCAAGTTTTAGGGGAGATACTGCCAAAATTTTTAGAAAATCTGAGATTTTGATTGGAATTGTTATTTTGGAAAAGAATGAATTATGCTTTGACTTAAATATTTGAGAAATAAATTATGTTTGAACTTGCCTTAGTAGGAAAATCTCTATATCTTAGATGTAATTATCAAGAAAGGAATTATGCCTTAAAAATCAATTTAAATATGAAATTTTTATGTTTTGGAAATTGATTTACGTAAACAGATTTTGGAAGGGGTTTTAATGGGTTTAAAATAAATGTGGTTTTCAATTAATCTATTTCACTTTACGACATTTAGGAAGAGCTTGAAGTATTTTCTGGAACTTTGATTTATTAAAATTGAAACACTTCCCAAGCCCTTGGAAACAGATTTAAGAATGAAACTGAAATTGGTTTTCGATTTAAAAATGATTTGGTTTTGGCTTAAATTTGGTTGGTTTTGAAATTGGTTCGGAATAATTGGAAACACAATTTGGTTTTGGGTTTAAACCCTATTCTATTTATTCAACTCAAGAAGTTAAAGTTTCGGAGGTTTTCAAGGAATTTAAGAAATGAGTTAGGTTATTCTCCCCTGAAGTCTTGAGACTCCGCTGAGGAATCTTACGACCAAATCTTGATTTAGAAATGAATGATTTTGAGTCTTTCAAAGAGATTTTGAACTTGGCATGGTTTTGAGATCTTTGGAAGTGTTGGAAAGATGTGGAAAGTGGCTCCGTTTTGAAAAGTGATTCTTGGCTAGCTGTGATTTGACTACGTTTGTTACTTAAAAGTAAATGGGCCAAGAATGATTTTGAATTAAGATTTTGAGCCTGATTGATTGTAGATATCATCAAGATTGATGAGTTATTGTTTGGTAGGCGTAAGGGCCGGGTTCGTCCCGCTTATGCTGAGAGATTTGATAATTGACGAGATTGTTGATAAGTCGTTTGCGCCTGGCAAGGACGGTGGTTAATCCTGCTTGTCGAGGTTGCGGTGCCCGCGTAAGTACGGTGGTTAATCCCGCTTACGTGTAGATGTGAGGTCGGAGGCAAAGTATCCCGCTCACATCCTTTCGGATCACAGGAGTGTGCAGGCACTGACATCCTGGACCGTGTGGCGGGCACGTTATCCCATAGGGTTCCCATTTATACGTGACCGAAAGGCAACATTCCCATGAAAATGTGTCGGGTTGGCAATTGAACCGACAATGTGATATCACAGCCAGTAGGACAGGCATTCATCATTTACATCTATGTGATATTGTTTGGGTGTGCATATTGTATTTGGTTTGCCTATGTGAATACTTATGTTAACTGCTAACTGTTATACTTGTTGTAATTGCTCTTGATTGTGCTTGAACCACATTAATTGTGATTGTGTTTGAATTGATTGGTTTGTGATGAGTTGGTTGCTGATTGAGCTGTTTGGGCCGGGGGCCGTGTTGGATTGGATGGGCTTGAGGCCGTGATTGGTATATTGAGTCCTAGTTCTGTATAAAGTATATGATCGGTTCAGCATAGACTTAATGAACCTATGCTTGGACGGGATGATCATTTATACCGCGTAGGTAACTGCTTTCATGATTGCGGTCTAGGAAAAACTTTTTAGACATTTTTTTTAAGGAAAAAGGTTTTGTTTTAGAATATTTGAGAAATTTAGCAAGTCTTCAAAAAGGAATTTTCTGGATTTCGAATGTGAACCTATGGTTTTTGGAAAGACTCATAAGATGAGCAATGATCACTGAACTCTAAGAATGATCTTATCTTTACGTATCTTGTTATAGCAAATTCTATAATCCTATAGTGAGAACAAGCGAGGATGACGTTCTCACTCCCCTACAGGTTATTCCTTTTCAGGATATGGAAGACGAAGCTTCAGGAGAGTTATGTTTATTTTCTGTTTATTCGGTCTTTTTGTATCACCGTAGCTATTATTTTTCCCTCACCTTTATCTTTATGAAGCTTGTAAGAGGGATAGGAAATTATGATATGTATAATTGTAAACTAGTGTTATGTATATGTATGTATATATATATATATATATATATATATATATATATATATATACATATATATATATATATATATCTTAAGGTTATATCTGAATTGTTTGTACATGTATGTTTAGGTTTTCACGAAAAAGAGTTATCGAAGTGTTATGTGGTTTTAAGTTTTAAATAGGCTCATATTTTAGTCTTAAATATTATAAAACATGGTAATACTCGAGCTATCAGAGTGGCGCAGCCGGAAGCGTGACATTTTGATAGTTAGGGTGTTACAACAAACACCAACCACAATCCATCAATACATCAACATCAACACAACCCTCTTTATAAGCAAGTCCAAGAGCATAAAATTAATAATCTCAATGTCTCATAATTTCCATATATGTTCATCAGCAATTATACCAACAACAATACTAAGCTACTCATTAAATGCCATTAACAAATTCAACTTATCCTATGGTTCTTCTAACCTATGTTTTCACAACACCGTAAATATTAAACGTGCAAAACTTAAACCATACCTTGGCCGATCACTTAGTTCACCCAAGGCAACCTCACAACTCAAAATTACAGCCCCTCCAAGCTCAATTAAAACAGCTCCCAAACCAAGCTTGATCACCAATAAGCCTCCAATTACTCCCAAGTCAATTCCAATGCTTATATACCCACTTAATCTACACCTAATACATATACATGTTCCAATTTCAGTTTTTCCATCATAAATACAAGATTGAGCTAGGGTTAGGGTATTCTTATCATCCCCATATGCTCAATAGCTTGAGCCCACAAGTCCCGGAAGCTAACTTGAACCTAGAACACAAAAATTGGACAAGATTCACCATAGGTTTTTAAGTTTACCAAAGAAAGAGGGATAGAGATTCTAAACTAAATATGAGGCTTACCGGTAAAATTGTTTGGATAGAAAGTTAGAGCTCGACCCGCTGAGTACGTGGCCGCGAACGGTGCAGCGATCGGAGCTCAAATGAGGAAGATATGGTGGTTGGAGTATTTGGTTAGGGTTAGGGTGCTCTCCTCCTCTCCCTTCCTGTTATGGCGTCCAGCAGCTAATGAGGAAGAAGAAAGCTGCTATTTCATTTAAGTGTTTGGGTCCAACCACGGGTCCGGTTTGGGCTCCGGTTCAACCAGTTCGGCCCTATCGGTTCAATTTTGGGCCAAATTTTCGAAATTAGTATCAAAATTCTCATTTCGACGAGTTCTATCCTATTTTGATATTAGTTTTGCATTTTTAGCTTTCCTAATTAAAATTCAATTTATTAACTAATAATTTACCGATTTTTTGTGGGGTTTACACTTTTACTTTTAGTATTTATCTGTAATTATCCGTAAATATGACTATTAAACATGCTTAGTCGTCAGAGTTAATATCTGCATTATTTTTGTGACTTGATTTTTTGTTTATCACTAACATACTTCATTATTTAAAAGCATTTATAAGAATTTGAAGAAGTTGATTAAAGTTCTAAATTTTGTGATGTGTGTCATAAATTTTTTTAATTGGTTTAGCTTGCATGACATGGAAACAAATGGGGTTAGGGTTGGATTTTTTTAATTGTTCCTTTTTAAAACAACTTCTTCCGCTCACCCGTTTTACTTCTTCTTGATTTTTTTTTTAAAATACAAAATAACCACATTTGTTTTTTTGTCAGATTTGTAGATTTTCATTATGAATTGTTTTTTTGGGACTATATTTGTAACTAATTAATTACCTCTTTTTTTTAAATTTTATGACAATGTTAAAAATTATTTATATCATGCATTTAAAAAAATTTTTAATTTTTCTTTAAAAATGTTTCTAAAATATTAAAATAGTTATTTCTTTTACTACCTCATTCATTAGAATATATTATTTTACATATTGAGTTAGTTTTTGAAGGCAAGAGGAGAGAAATATGTTGTTGGTTGGATTAAGTGAGTTCTAATTTATGGTGGAGGACTGGAGGAGACGAATTTATAGGAGGAAGAGTTGAAAGTATTTTTGGATAATCAAATCACGGTAGATTGAATTAATGGTATAAGCGTAACAAGTTGGAAACAACGATTTCTGAAAAATATAACCACAATCATAGCATAAGAGTTTTAAAATGCATGTGTTGAATTCAAATGTAAAGGAGAGTATAAATCAAGAAAAAAGTGGGGAAAAAAAGACACTAAACAATAAGAATAAATGGGTATATATAATGGATGACTTGAACAAACTGTGACACAAAAAATAAAGCAGACGCAAGTATTGAAGTGCAGCAATGCCTATAAATTGATATTTTATAATATAATACGGTGTCATGTTTTTTGAGTTGCTAAATTACTTATATTAATAAGAATTCATATAATTATATAAATTAATATTAAATTTAATATCGTATAATTATATAATATTTAATAACATTTTAAAAAGAATAAGATGTAAGAATTTAAAATTTATGATTTTAGTATTTTTTTATGTTTGTGATTTATATTAAATTTTTTTTTTCAATTTTTGTGTCTTTGCTATTATTTATTGGGATTTATCGTGTATGATTTTTAGATCCATAAAGTTATTTAAAATACAAATAAATTATATAATATCTTTAATTATATTTTTTATTATTACTCATAAGAATTTGGTGTGTTTTTTTCTAAGTGAAAATTTTGATTCGTTTCATTTGGTGTGTGAATATATAATGTGCAATTATGTGTGGCACATGTCTAATGAAAAAATTAAGAAAGCTAGTACATGTGCTATTGTAATTTTAGTATGATTTATATTATATTGACTGATAAAGCATGGTTTGGTTTAGCATTTTCATGCATCGCCGCGACCTCTTAGAGTCTTAAGTGAGTATGGAAAGACTATGTCATTTGATCTATAACTTATTAGCAATAATATCTTATTTTTATTATCACAAATAATATAATTATATTATTAACTACTCGAAATATACTAAATCTATTTTACAAAAATTTCACATTTATATTTATTAGCTTCTAATAATAATTAATAAAACTTAAGTGAATCTAAAATATAAATCTAATTATTATTATTATTATTATTATTATTATTATTATTATTATTATTATTATTATTATTATTATTATTATTATTATTATTATTAACACTATATCTTCTAATGTCCAAAACCTATTTATTTCATAATAATTATTATTATTTATTATTTTCTATTATATAACCAAAATAATTTTAAAAACACCTCTAATATTATTATTATTATTTTATATATATATATATATATATATATATATATATATATATATATATATATATATACCACCAAATTTATTAATAATTATAAATACTTTATTAAATTTATATTTGAAATTCAGTGTTGCTAACATAATTCATTACCTTAATTATACTAAATTTATTCGGTTTGATTTTTCATGCAATAATAATAATAATAATAATAATAATAATAATATACCTTAATTACTTTTCACTAACTAAAAATCAAGAATGAGAAATTATTATATTTAAAAATTTTAAAATTTTTATTTCCAGTACAATATAATAAAAAATATATTAATTAAATATCTAACTAATAACACATAATAACAAATCATTAATCTTTAATTAAATATCTAAATAATATATTTATAATAACAATTAAGTCAATAATTATTTAAAAATCTTCTAAATTTATTTTATTTTACTCACAACTTCTAACAATTAATAATAATATTATATAAATATACCTATAATCTTAATAGTTATTACTACAATATTTCTACTAATTATAAAAAGTGAGAAGTACAATGCCAGAGAAACTAAAATTACACATCTTGACTTTTTTTTTTTTTTTTTTGTCATGACTCATGACATGAACTTTTGTTTTTGGGATAAAAATTCTCTCCCTCGGTATAAACTATGAACCAGAATTGGCTTAATGAAATCATTTAACTATATGGATAATTGGGTCATATTAGTTGGAGCCCAATAATAGGCCATAACTAGTCTAAAATGCATGTTCACCGTTTCCATAGAGCAAAACTGATGGCACTAATAAGTAACATCAGGAACCACAGTCTTTATCAACCAAAATAAGATAGAAGGGTATGATCTTATCCTGTGCTTCATTTTCTGTCTCTCATTGTTAAATCTTCTTCTAGAAGGGTCACCAAGTTATTTCATGCATCAATGGCCGGTTGTCATGTGAGTCCTGTGATTTTTAGAACCATGGATATCATGAAGCTTCAAAGATTGGCTCCACCTGAGAATCTTTCAAGGATGAACACCTCGAGATTTGGTGACAGACTGCTCTGGTTTAAACCCTTCACTGTTGTTAAAGTTGGAGAACAGAGCTTTGGGTCAGGCTTGGCTATGGATGACACACTTGCTGAGAAGAAAAGAGAGCTTTACCAGGCAGTGGAAGGTATCCCATTTCAACTGTTGAGTTATTCAATCCACTTTTTCTTTTTTCATTATAAGCTTTTGGCATTGTTTAACAAAGCAGAAGGTGTATCTGATATGTTTGAAATCAATTGCAATAAAAAAATATGTTTCAAGGAATCAACAGGGGGATTTTCGGACTCCCATCTGCCAAGAAATTTGAAATTGAGAGTTTGGTGCAGCAGCTAGAATCTCAGAATCCAACTCCAGACCCAACTCTAAAACTAGACAAGGTAACTTTAACTCTGCATATATTTTCTAATATGTGGTTTTGATTGGATTTATGAGCTTTCGCTATCAATAATTTCTACTACATGGAAGGTGGCTGGGTGTTGGAGGCTTGTTTATAGCACAATCTCAATTTTGGGATCAAAGAGAACCAAGTTAGGCCTGAGAGACTTTATCTCATTGGATGAGTTTTTCCAAACCATTGACATAGCCAAGGTACAAACTACAAATACAATACATGGCTTGGTCATTTTCTCTTTCAATTTTGAGTAGAGAAAGTGTATAAACTTAGAGAAGATGATGCAAACTATGTTTCCAGTATTTCATGTCTATAACTTTTATCTACTGAGCTTGAACATTGGTGATGTGATTCTAAAATGGAGAGCAAAGCAGTTAATGTGGTCGAGTTCAGCGCAAAGGGGTTGAGTTTGTTGTCGGGACAGCTTAGCATTGAGGCTTCTTTCAAGATTGCTTCTGCAACAGTTAAAGCTCCACCTTCTTGTTTGGCCAATCTCAATTTATTTCTCTGTAATCTATAGCTATTGCTGCTGAGTAACTACCTAATTGGATATTACTTGAAATTCACAGAGGGTTGACATTAACTTCGAAAGCTCCACCATTACCCCTGATCAGGTAATGCTAATTACATACTGCATTTTTCCCTAGGCTAATTAATCGGATTATTAGTCTTATCTTCCCAAGTTCAAATTTCTTTTCTTCCTTGCATGCACAGTTGATGAATGTATTCCGGAAAAACTATAATCTTCTGTTGGGCATCTTCAATCCAGAGGGATGGTTGGAAATCACGTATCCTAATATCATATCATGGACAAATTAAAGGGCTGTGAAGCTTGCTGTTTTTCTGTCTTTTATTCGATCATTGATGAAAATTCTTCTTGTTTCTTAATTCAATCTTTCTCATAGATATGTTGACGACACCATGAGGATTGGAAGGGACGACAAGGGCAATATCTTTGTACTGGAAAGATTTGAAGATAGAAGTAAGTCGTAATCTTCAATGTTAAGTAGTATTTTATTTAGGAGAAATGTTTGGGTGACAAAATTTTTAAAGCTCATACTTGACTCATCACTAGATCATCATAAGATACAGTGTGGGTCTTGCTTTGATTGTGGAGTCACTTTTCATCCATCCTTTAGTGAAGGAATGAGGAGTTAAAGATGAGTTTAAAAAGGTTATGCCATCTTAACATAACTCGATAGGTTTGAGTTAGACATGTATATTCTTATTAATCCATTTTAAGAATTTTGTCCCCTTTTTTCTTGATAGAAACTATGGCTGAAATTTGTGTTATGTTGATGAAGAAAAATAGATAATTACTTTTGCATTGTGATGAGTATTAGTACTCACTAATGGCCATTTACACTACCTTGTGTCATTTAGCATCGACACAAGCAGAAGGAGGATCCTCATATCAAGCAGCCAATCAAGCAGTCAATCAATCAATCAAATCCCTTTACACTTTCTTTTTCCAACTGTAAAGGGCTAACCTGATTTACAAATATCCGATGGGCGATGGTATTACTTTGGAATATTCAATTTATTTATTTAAACAAAAAAATTTTAAAAATTATCATAATTTATTATTTGTAATTATTATTTTTAGTCATTAATTTAATTTTTTAATTTAATAATTTAATAATATATTTTAATTTATATCTTTAAATATTAATAGTTAATTGATTATAAAAATAATAAATTTTAATAATCTTTTATTTCAATAGTGTTATTAGAAAGAGTGCAATACAATCAATATCCATGAAGAAGTTTGTTTATGAAAAAGAAATACCCTATTTCCAAAATAATGTGGCATTTAAGTTATTAACACTATATAATTTACCGTTTATGCAAATCAAATCCCGGATTGAATATCGGCATAAGAACCTACCAATTATTGTATTCTTAAAGTTTGGATATCAAAATCAAATGCATGTCGAATGAAGTATCTACGATGAATAAGAAGCAAAAATCTACATCGTATTTTATATTTAATTTTTCAATAAAATTAAATATCCTTGATAAAAGTATCAAAAAGAATAATTTTTATGTTTTTAATACACATTTAATATATATTAAAATATAAAGTGGACCATTTTGATAGTATGAATGTGAATGGCAAGTGGAAAGTGGCTGGGAAATTTCAAGTTCCAACCTCAATATTTGTGTCCTTATTACTCTTATTATATTTATAACCGTTGCATATACATCCAATTTCGAGATTCGAGTTCTCTCCATTTACTCCCAACATGTTCCTTTTTGACTTGCTGACATCCAACATTTTGCTTTTACTCTCTTCAAAACCAGAGTAAAAATGGTTGTGCAACATGGTAACCTTCCTTAAGTTTATATCTTATCCAAAATGAAAAGAAAACAAAATAATTATTTTTTCCTCCCACAAAATTTTCCAATTCAAGAGATCAAATACTAATTCCTCATTGCATACAGAGGATGAGTGAGGTATTTCTTGCTAACTTGGTTGAATAATAATAAAGAAGATGTCAAAAATATATTCTTATAGATATCTTATTTAAAAGTGTGGTTTATTTATTTACTTAACTATTTTAATAAAAGACAATGTTTTTATAACATATTAAAATCCATCCTTATAATCCATCATCCAAGATCCAAAGATTAAAAAAAAAAAAATCATTTTCACATGAAAATAATTACAGTCTCTTCGCTTGAAGTATCTGCCTAGTGCCTAATATGTAACCTTTGGTGAATAATAAATAGAGCCAGCAAACCCCAACGTTCTTTTTTTCTTGGTCTTGTCGGTTTGAGACAAACACAAAGGAAACGAAACACCGATATCTGTCTTGTAGTGAGCAGCATCAATGGCAGAGTACGAAACGCATCAACAAGGTGAAGGTGTCCCGAAGGAAACAGCAGTGCAAGCATTGAACACCATAATCCAGCTGCACTTCGAGAAGACTCTGGAGAAGAAGCGCGCCATTGACCTCCAAAAGAAAGAGCTCCAGAAGGTGTTCCAGGTGCTCTTCATCTTCCTCTCACTCGTCTTGTTGGCACTCTCTCAGTCGCCGCAGCGCCTCCAATGCCGCCACTGCTGGATCCCGATCACTCTCCTCTCCATCGCACACCTCATGTTCTACGTCTCTGTGGCACAGACCCTCAGATGCATCAATGGATTCAAGTACCAGAGAAGGTGCCACAAGCTCACACTTGGCTTAGCCACCGAGAAGCTCAGAGACATGAAGCTCAGACTCGCCACCACCACGAACAACAATGACTTTGTTTCTGAGGATGACTTTGAGATTCACTACCAGGAACCACCTGAGTCCTACTTTGGTAAGTTCAAGAGGAATTGGGCTCTTCATTTTGCCTTCTTGATTTTCATCTATGGCTTCATGGTCTCTGCCTCTGTCGTTCTTCTCTGCTTCTAACACAATTCTATCACTTTCAGATACACTCCTCAGACAAAATTGGTCTCTATTTGTCATCTCTTTCCTTTTTCTTTTTTTTTTCACTTGTGATCAAATTTACTCTCAGCGAAATTTTCTTGTTAATGTATCTATTGTTAATGTATCTATTATTAAGATGACAAATAAAATTGTGAGAATTTATATTTCAGACAGATTAATTTTTAAAAAAAATATATACTAATAAAAATTTTTAATAAAAAATATGAACACATTATTTTTAAATTAACCATTATAATTAGAATAAAAAATTTTAATTAAAACTAATTTATCATATTTGTTATACTAAAAAATTTTATTGGTATTTTTTTTTATTTTAAAAACTAATCTATTCATAATGTAAATCTTTAAAGTTTTTTATTTGTCGCTTTGCCCCTCCTCTTCTTAATAACCTTGTGTCTTTTTACTACTACATAACTGTCACGAGAGTGACACATTTACCAAACGGGCCTATAGACATAAAAGTAACTAAATGTACACAAAAGGGCAACCATTTTATTTGAATCAAGGATGACCTCGTTTCCATGAATTTACTGCAAGTTACAGCTGGATCTATCACGTATGAATTCATTTGGAACCCACAACATTATTGGCTTAGAGCCTTAAACAACACTATATTATTAGTTGTGCCTATTTTCTTGCCAAAACATTGTAAGTGATAATGATGATCAGTGAACTTTGTCATGCACATTTGAATGTAGTGGTAATATTGCTAATAATGTATTTGGTGAGTGAAATTTGATATGTAGATATTTGTTGCGTGATTATGTGATAAAAGGGAAATTGCTTTTTTTTTTTTTTGGGTCAGATGGATCTTAGGTATCACAACTTTTCAATACTTCACCAAGATTCGAACCCGGGTGCAGCATATTAAGAGAGGCATATGAATTATCATCTGAACTAAGTCTCAGCTGCAAATAAAGGGAAATTGCTTGAATAGTGTAGTTTGCTATATTTGGTTGTGTAATGTGTATTAACATGACCATAAATGCAGTAGATGGTTCAGTCCATGAACTATACTGATTTCAAGGCTAATCCAATTATTGACCAACATCTAACACATGTGAACGTGATAACTGATCATCTAATTAAAGCAAGAATACACATTGAAGCAAAAACGATGTTTGATTGTTTCTTTGTTTGTTTGTTTGTATAAAAAAGAGGGTCCCTGAATTCAAATTCTGACATTCATTCCGTTGCTAGTAGTCTAGTATCGTTTGAACAGTTAAGTTGGGCTGTCATCACAAACCTCATGGGCCTCCATTGCTCCTTTAAAGGTGCCTCTAGCCCTCTAACACTATCCTTAATTCCTTATCTAACAATCACTTTGGTCTAGTTAACACAATAAACAGTTAAACACTATCAAAAATTAAAAAAAAATGTTTCACCTAGCAAACAGGCCAAAAGATAATGGATTATTGAATGATATCCGCCACATGCAATGCTCCCACCATACTCACAATTCACTTAAGGGGGTGCTATTTTATCACTTATTTAATAGTTTTATAAGAAGAATTAAGAAGCATGCATGCATATTATATGAAAAGGAATGATGGCTAGCACGTTGTAATAATAAGCACACCACAACTACTATTTTATTCAGTCGTTTTCTCACATTCTTTTTCTCTCTCCCTCTATATATTTTCGGCGCATAGAAAAACCACCATCATCTCAAGTCTCAAAACTTCAATCATAGTGCAAGCTATGTCTTGGACCGGAGTTGAAATGCGAATAACTGTTTTAAATTTATATATATTTTCTTTGGATTTTGTGTTTTGAATTTCAACACAAAATATCGACCAAATTTTATCACTTATCTTAATTCACGGAGTAAATATGACTCTTTAAGTTTATAAAATACAAGATGCTTAAATGCAAGAATAATTAACTTTTATAGACAATAAGAAAGTATACAACTATTATCAATAATTTTCAAAAGACTTGTTATAAAATAAAATCTAACAATAATTTGAAACAAATTTGAATATTAGAAATTTAGAAAGCTAGAAAAATGGAAAATGAATAAAGTAATGAAATCCGAAAAGCAATAAGAACATGAAACAGGGAATGAAGAAAACAAGAGAAAAAAAAATTGAAAGAAAATATGTCTCCCAACATTCACATGCACTTGTATTCTATCTTTTTTTATTTCATCGGTGTGGTTTGAAATAGTAATATATTAAATAAATAAAAAAATAGTCAGAAATTTTTTTTGTCATCAAATATCTTTTGACTTGACAATTCTTTAGAATTTTAGCGTATTAGTGAGTTTTAGAATAGAAGTTTTCCTAATTGATCTTCATAACATCTATTTATAAATAAGTTTCTTTACTCATGTAGTGTTGTTTTAGGCAAAAATATTTTGTCGGACAACATCATGCTATGTAATATAAAAAATCAGTCAATATATTTATGTATAAAATATGGGACAATTCACTAAAATAAAATATTTGAGGAGCAATTTTATCAAAATACAACTTTTGATATTTTGAGACGAAAATGCAATTTTTTCTAATTCTATGTAATCCGTGGGAGGAGTAGGATGGTTTCTGATTGAACGTAAATCATGGAAGGAGTTCCACGGTTTACATTGAAACGCCAATGCATAGAAACTGTGGTAGGGGTTCCACGGTTTCTGTTTGAATGTGCAATGAGCATAAACCGTGGAAGGGGTCCAGCGGTTTATGCTCTACTATAAATACGTGGTAGGGGTTCAGCGGATTATTCATTCGAAAACACCTCCAACCTTACCGTCTGAACGGTGTCGCTAGAGAGAGTGGCGTTTCTAGAGGGAGGAGGAGTAGAAAAAGTTGAGTGTTTGGAAATTTTCTTGGGCCGGGATCATGGCAGACGAACGCAGTCTTTACCGTTTGAACGGTGTCGCTCACGTAGCCGGCAGCATCAACGAAGAGGTAAGCCTGTTATCTTTTATTCGTTGTATTTCATTTAACAGAGAAATGTAGGTTACGGATTAGGGTTATTTAGGATTAAAATCAGAGTTATTTAGGATTAGGATTTGTTAATTAGGATTATGATTTTGAAATTAGGAGATAGATCCAAATGTTTAAGTAGAGAATTGTTCCTCTCGTAATTAAGACATAGGGTTCAAACTCAAATTTGATGTTTTCTAAGCGCTCCTGTTTGAAAAAAAAGTTTTGAAATTCGAACTTTTAAATATGTAGGTTTAAAAGGTAGTTTTTGAAACGATAACCTCATGGTTATATTTGCACTCTTAAATTTAAAAAATTATAAGTGTTTTTTAGCTTTGTTGAACGTTCGATTTAGATTATATCATGTTATGTTTAGTAATTGCTTATGTTGAATTAAAGATTTGTGTCTTATATTATAGCCCTATTAATTTGAACGTAGAATGGTTGTTAGTGATGGAATCTCACTTGGTTGTTGGTTTTTCATCTCACCTGTTACATTACTAGTGTCTGGAGGCAACAAAACATGCCTCTGCATGACAGGATCATACCGTATCTGGAGAGAGCAGGTCTGTACCACCTGGCGAGGCTCAACACGAGGTGGTTCTGGTTGGATGAACCCCTCGTCAGTGCATTCATTGAGAGGTGGCGTCCTGAGACGCACACCTTTCACATGCCATTCGGGGAGTTGGGCATCCACACCTTCCTATAACTAGGCCTGAAACCATATGTTGCCTCCATAGCTTCTTGCAGCACCTTTATCGTAACCGCTGCATCCGCCCTCACCAAAGGAAATATCCTAGTACAAATGACATGGTGATCAAGTTGTCGATGGTCACTAGAAATCGACGTCGCCAAGCAAGTGTGAGGTCCGTTGTACCTTCTAACCTCCCAAGTACCGTTGCGCTGTCGATGTGTGATGCGAATCAACCACGTGCACCCATTCCCAAACTCCTTGCATCTCCTATGAAACTTCAAATGATCTGACTCAATCACCCGATACTGAACCCCACGATGGATGCTATAATCCTTAACACTCAACACAACTTCCTCCTTAGTCTGGAAAGATTGGCCAATCTGAAAGTCTCCAGAAGGATTTCCCTCGTGTAACCTCTGCCTCCCAGAGGTGGGATCCATGTCCGGGTGCTGGCTGATTGCTTCCACGTTCAACGTAGAGAAATGTTGCGGTTGTTGGGCTGAACCAGAACTGGATGGCCCACGACGTGCGGGTGGCGTGCTCGGAGTATCCTCCTCACTGTCTCCCAATATATTATCTGGCTCATCATCCAGATCATCGTCTCGCATCGCATTCTCAATATGATTCGGCTCACCCTCACCAAACACATACTCCTTGGTTTTCTTTTTCATTGATGCATAATTTCTATAGTAAAAAATTTTAATCATGTTACTCATCACAATTGTAAATTTTGGACCAATAAATTCAGAGAGAACAGAGCCAATAAATTTAGCTCATTGATAATTTTCAGCAACAAAAACTTTACCTCCAAATACGATTTATAGCAACAAAACATTTAGCTAAATTATTATTTCAGTAACATAACAACAAATTCAACCACCTACCAATGATGATAATCAGCAACAAGTGATGATTTTTAGCCAAAAAAAAAAATAGCTTAGTCATATTTTCAGCAACAAATTTAACTTTCATCAACAAATTCAAGACATAGTTATGATTTACAACAATAAAATTGAAATAAAAAAGAATATGACTGAAGCAAGCTCACCTGTCCAGGGACCAACTGCCGGTAAAGGAAGCTCACAAACTGATGGCCGAAGACGATAATGACCAAATGCTAGTTCCGTCTAATTTTGCCGGCGAAGACGAGCGCAGGGAAGGCGACGAATGAGTGCGAGATGGTGACGACACAAAAAGCGAAGACCTCTCTGAGACAATGAGTGCGAGACTGAGAGAGAAGTGAGAGACTGGAGATGAGTCAGGAGTGAGCTTGAGTGTGACACCATGAGAGAGCTTAAGCGAGAGTGAGAGGGTTTCTTTAGAGTTCAGAGAAGTGAGTGAGAGAGCTTGAGTGAGGGTGAGAGGGTTTCTTCAGAGTTCAGAGAAGTGAGTGAGAGCGCTTGAGTGAGAGTGAAAAAAGCTGCTTCAGAGTTCAGATTAGGGCATTAGGGTTGGGGTGAGGGGTGTCCTTGAAACGACGCAGTTTTCCAAAAAAATTTTTAAAATTGAACATGATCCGGTCCGGGTTAGATGAACCGGCCAAGTCACCAGCTTTCACAAAACTCGTCCGGGTCGAATCGGTTTTACCCTGTTTAATGCTTAAGCGATTCAACGAGTGACTAGGTCTGGCCAGATGACTGGGTTTCCAGTCGAACCGGCCAGATCGAGTTGAGTTTGATAATTATGGTCTTACTAGAGTAGTAAAAGCCCTTTTTCGATCCCTAACCATTTACTCGATGGATATTGTGCCTCATAACAATTATGAAAACACAAATCGGTCCTCACCCACCTTTGTATTTGTTCAATCCGGCCCCTGCAACCAGTTAGCAGTAGGTCACACTTTGACGTGTCAAGTAACATGTCTTTGTGGCTTTGTTTCCTTCGTAATTGGGACAAATTGCCCCCTTAAGTCCCTCAATTTCTCAATCATCCAGCATGATTCCTCCATCGCTTCTCCCGCTCTCTCGCACTGCTGCCTCCTCCCTCTCCCTCTGAAACTCTCTCTCTCCCTTCACCTAACTCCCTGCTGCGCTAAAAACCTCCGTCTCCGATCCAAAATAAAGCGCAAGAAGTGGTCGGAGTAGGAAGAACAAACCCTCCTATCCAAGTACTCTGAATAACTACTCCGCTTTGGCACCCTCGTTAAGCTCAACACCCACGATAAGAAGTTCAAACTCGTTGCTGACCACGTCAACTCCCTCCACCACTACTGCCATCCCTTCGCCTCCCCTTTCACGTGATCATGGCGTAACATCTCCATAAAGGTCCATAACATACGCCACCAATTCCTCAGCGTCAAGCAGAAGATCCAAGCTCTCTCAGCTCACTCTTTCAACTGGTCGGATGGTCTCTGTCACTGGGAGAATTTTCTTTATTACAAGAAAGTCTTCAGAGATATTCCTTCATCTTCCTCGATGCAAGAAATGGTTCTATTTTTGTTGTTTTGTTGCGAAGCTTTAGATTTTGAGTTCTGATGATGATATTATTAATGACAATGATGATTGTGATGAGGATGAAGAGGAATGTAAGTACAGTAGTGATGATTTTGATGATGATTCTGGAGAGGACGTGAGGCGGATTGGGGGTGTTGGGGTTACGGTTTTGGAGCTAAAGGAGGCGGTGGGAAAGAGGGAGGAGACCGAGGATGAGGGAAAGAGAGTTTTGGAGGGAGAGGGAGGAGGCGGCAGCAGAGAGAGAGCGGGAGAAACGGATGAGGGATTACGCTGGACGGTCGAGGGACTCAGGAAGTGATTTGTCCATATTAGGAAGGAGACAAAGTCATGTGACTCATTATCTGACATGTTAGCGTTTGACCTGCTATCAACTGGTTGCAGGAATTGGATTGAATAAATAAAAAAGTGAGTGAGAAATCAATTTCTAATTTTATAATTGTTAAGAGACCTAATATCCATTGGATAAATGGTTAGAGACCGAAAAAGATTTTTATTCATAATATATTACGGGTTAAAAAATTTATTAAGAAAAGCTTTACAGTCAACATAATAATACCCTCTAGTCGAGCAGAATTATCTAAAAGATACATGTGGTTGTTGAATGTTGATAATGTGTGTGCGAAGTGTTTATTCTTTATGGATACTTGATATTTGATAATGTGTGTGTAATATTGTTATACTTGTAATGAAGGCTTATTAATTATATATGAGTAATGAGATGCAAATTACAATTAATTTCATACAAATTCAGAAAAGGGTTTCAAACTTTTCAGTGTGGTACTGTACATGATGATAATGCTTTTTGGATGTAGCTGATTAAGAAGCATCCCTTGCATTTCTGGGAAATGCTTGCATGCCTTTTTCTTTTCGTTTTTTTATATGTTTTCTAAAGATTCTTAGATTCTCACTGAACTTTTGAAATTTACATGAAAGGATCCAAAGGTAGTACAAATTAAAAGGGTTCGGTTTTGTTAGGTTCATGTGATTGAAATTGAGAAGAGCTATCCAACACTATAAATGGACTATGGACCTGCTTTCTGGTCACCTTCCCCTTTTCAACTTTCACGCCTTTGTCTCCCAAAAATTGAAAAATGAAGGAAAATATCCCAATTAATGTTTAAATTGGTCATCAATCATCATCACACATAAGTTAATAGCGAAATTTAGTTCACAAAAAATACCAACGAAAATTAAGTTGATTTTTCTGTTAATTTTTTGTTAATGTATATTAACGTTAAATGTTATGTGACATATTTTTTATATAATATCTTAGCAGTATGATGCGTTAACAAAAAATTAATTATTAAATTATTAATTTGATTCACATTGATATTTTTTAGGAATTAAATTTAAACACTAAATATTCTGAAAATCATTTCAATTATTGACCTAAACTCTCCAAATTATTAGATTAGATACTTCTTATGCAAAAGAAAAAAAAAATCAAATGAAGATATAGATGTATGTGCCTATGTGGTGTATAAAATATAACATTATTTATGTATTTTTTTAATAGTTTAAAATTTTAGGAGAAAAGTAATTTAGTACTACATTATATTAATGTCTATATATCACTATTTGTTTTGATTAGACTTCAATGATCTTTTAGTTGACGAAATAAGATTATTTTAAGTAGAATATTCTCGTAGTTATGTTGTTGGAAAAAAATTGTATATGTAACTTTTAAAGTTAAAACAAAAATGATAAAAAAAAAAAAAAGAGATTTTTAATATGTACACATGATAAGAAAACTAATAATAAAAGTTAATAATTTTTTATAATAAATATAAAATAAATATATTAAAAATTTAAATTTTCATTTTTTTTTAATTTAAAATCTTAACATATATATTAAGAACACAAGTCACTAAAGTCAGATAATAAGTCCATAAAAAAATTATGAATATTTAGATTATTTGGTGCAGTAGTGCAATTCAAGATTAAGCTTTGTTTTCTTCTACGCTGAAATTTAAATGCACAAGTTACTATACTCGTTTTTATTATTTTAGGAGAAAGTTTTCAACTGTAACCTTGTTTTAATACTCTATCAAAATATTCGGTCTTTTAATATTAATAATATAATTTAGGAGTAGCTTTAATCACGGACGAAGAAAGAAGCTACGCCACTTACATAAATAAATAAAGCATTAAATTAAACTCAACACAATCAATGAATCAATAAAGGGACTAATCTATTTTATCTTTGGATACTTAGGTAATAATATCAAACAAACCACCTTTTTTTTTTTTTTCTGAACAGATATGATGTGTTTGTTATAGTAGCATAAAAACTTGTATCGTTATATAATTAACATTTTTTAAGTACATGGACAAATTATTGGTAAAGAGCTCATACCCATGCGTTATGGTAATTTTACCCAACGGATTTTAGTAACATTTAAATAACCTAATATATATATATATATATATATATATATATATATATATATATATATATATATATATGTGGTGACTTTTAAAAAGTCCACCCTTTTAAATAAAATGCTCACTTTTGAGGATGAACATTATTGTAAAAGCTAGTTACCATGATGATACACAAGTGTTGAGTGGTGGGTATGACTTATCTAAGCATGTATATTAGCACTGCATATATAATAATGATGCAAACTTTGCTTAAAAGCCTTGGGATTTTGCTTTTGAAAGTGGGAGTAACATACATTGTGAATCTTTTTCCAATTACTAACAAGATCAACTTTCAACAAACTATATATGTTGGCACTTGGCAACAACATGTTGGTTGATTATTAATGTTCTATATATGGTGGTGGAATAATTCTATTTGTATTGGTGTCAACTCTACTCTTAAGTCTTACCTTTATTTTATATTACCACTACATTTCTTTTGTTCTATTTAATTTTTTCAGTATTTAGAATCTATTAAACATTTGATTAAAAATAGGTCACATATATAAACTCTTAACATTGATTTTCTTTAATAGATTTCATATCCAAAATCTTAAATATGAAAAGAGTTAATTTGTGTCTAATAAAAATAAAATACAAAAAGTAAAGTCATTTATCATATTTTAAAATAACAAGTTGGTCTTTCATCATTTAGGCTAAGTTAACAAATGAAAAATTTCTTACAGGTACAATATGCTTAATTTGTTTTCTTATATTGGTAATTGATAAAATTTTAAAATAAAAAATAATAAAAAGATATACATGTTATATTATATTATATGTCGCTTTCAAATTTGGACCATCCCCGAGATTTTGGTTATCGCTTAAGTACGCTTTGGTATATTTTGCTTGTAAATGTAAGTCTCTGAATTTGGTATGAGTTACTTTTATTAATTCCATTATAGCTAGTTTATTAATGGATTCGGTTATAGACTTAACTGCCATATCTTTTGGTTGGTAGCCTTCAAATATGATTTTCCTCACCTGTCGAAGAGTGGGTTTCTCATTTTTGGACCCACCAAATGAACTACTCTTGCTAAATGGAACCTCATAATAAGTCTTAAGACACCTACTAACTAACCTCCCTCAACAAAGTACAGGATGGTGCATTATTTTCTCAAGAAAAGGAAAGTAATAAAAAAAAAAAAAAAAAACCTCTCTGTTGCCAGAACCAAGTTGCTGGGAGAGAAATAATTATTTATCTATCCTTCTATACTATATATATAATACAACAATACTAAATATACGCTAAAATCAACAATAAAAATCAGTTATTAGTGTAAAATATATATATTAAAATATAAAATATACATTAAATTAAACAGTACATATATTTATATACATAGACATAATATTTGATTTTGATATATCCATAATATTTGTGTATATAATAAAAATACAAAAGAATTGGTGTCTATTTTTTTAAACACCTTTTATTATATATATAATTCATAAAAAGATGTTATTTTCAAAATTTTGAACTCAAGACCTTTGTTATTATAAACAACTTATTATCTCAACTAATTCAATTTTTATTATTTTACAATAAATAAAAGAGTGAACAAATAGTGTTTATTAATACATTAGTTAAATATAAAATCAATTATGTAGATTTATTTAATAAATAATGGTTTAAATTTTCAAGAAAAATTGTTCATAGTATAATATTAGAAAAAAATATTTATGATGCAAAAATTTAAAATTTAAAATTTAATCCTTGTTACATTTTTTAAATAAATATAATTTTAACACGAGGTATAAATGTATTTATGTATGTATAATTTAGGGATGATAAAACTTTTTTAAGATATAATAATTTTAACATTGGCAATTTTATTATGCGAAAAGGGAGATGAAAATCCCCTCCAAGAAAGATTTGAGGACATTTTATAAGTAAAAAAAAATTGCATAAAATAATTTATTAGAGAAAAAATTCATTATACATCTACCTAATTCATGATAATAACATCATTTCTATGAATCATTTTATATAATATGACATTTTTTTAAGTTGTCGTTTTTAGAATTATACATCATATTTAAGTGTTAATTTCACTATAAAAGTTTTCACTAGTGAAAGTTATCAAAAATAAATATTATGCAACTTGATAGAGTATATGAAGAAGTGAATCAGTTAGAGTATAAGCTAGGTTGTTAAAAGTAGATGTATGTATGTGAGTCAGTTAGAGTTACTTAGTTAGAATTAGTTAGTTAGTTTTTGATGAACCAGTTACAGTATGACAGTTGGTCATCTCTCGTCCTATATATAGTCACTTCTCAACTGTATAGCTCAACTTGTAGTTCATTTTATCATTGAATGAAATTAGATCATAGTATTCTCTCTTTGCTTTTCTTTTTTCACTCTCTCTTTTCTCTCTTTCTGCATCCTTACACTTCTCTTGTCTAAGCCTGTTATTTTTTATGGTATCAGAGCTTTCTTCTTCTTTTTCAATGGCTGCACATCCACAAGCTGAAATCTCAAGCAATTCAACAAATTCAGCACCTAACTTCACTTCTACACCAATATCGATGCAATTGGATGATGACAACTTCTTGCAATATAAAGATCAAGCAGAGTCTACAATCAAAGGGCATAATTGACTTCATCACATCACAGAGACAAACGTTCTATCAAGATTCAATGAAATAGGGTAATTAAATCTAGATTATGCAGTTTGGAAGAGACAGGGTGCATTGTTAAAGCCTTGGCTTTTAGCTTCAATGACAAAGCCTTTCACTACTCGCATGGTAGGATGTAGCTTTGCATTTAAAGTCTGAAAAAGGTTAGAAGATCATTTTGTTTCAAAAATTAAAGCCAAAACTATGCAATTAAAGCATAAATTGAGCAACATTAAAAAAGATTCATCTATAAATGAATATGTGTTGGCATTAAAAGGAACAATTGATGCATTAGCGTCCGTAGGAAAATCTATGCGTGAGAGTGATCATGTGAATGCAATATTAAATGGCTTAAATGGAGGAATATGCACCAATAATCACTTCAGTTGTAGCAAAACCAGGAGATATCATAGTTGGAGAAGTAGAGGTGTTACTGTTGTCTCATGAAAGTATGCTGGAGAGGTTTAGAAAGCCAGAATCCTTTATTCAAGCAAATATTGCTCAGAGTGCATCAAACTATTCATAGTACTATAATACAAGAGGAGGTTTTTGAAGAAGATTCAACAGAGGAGACTATCACAATAAAGGAGGAGGCAAGTTCAATAGAGGAGGCAGAAGCTTCTATGCAGAAAATGGGTAGTATAATAGTAATAGGCCAGGATTTGAAAGGTAGTTCTATAATAGTGGAAGGTCTCAGAATAATGATGGCTCAAGGTTTTATAGCAGCAATGGATCAAGACACATGAATCATGAAGAACAGCAAGCGTACAGTGGTTTAAGAATGTCTAGTTATGAAATGCGAGTATGTTAATGTTAAGTCTATGATAAAATTGGGCACACTGCCAAGACTTGTTGGTATCGATATAAAAAAGGTAAAAGTTCAAAGACTCAGTATGAAGGCTCAACTTCACAGAACTTGCAAGGATCTTAAGCAAATATGAGTAATGTGCTAGCTACACCAGCAATACTTCAAGATCAAACCTAGTATCCAGATTCTGGTGTCACTCATCACATGACAACAGATCAGTAAAATCTAGTTGAAAGGGAGAATTATGAAGGAACAAATCAAGTCATAGTGAAAAATGGTTCAGGTTTGCACATTAACCTTGTTGGAAAGTCATATTTTAAAACTGATTTAAGTAATCAAGAATTTCTGGTGCACAAGTTATTACATGTCCCTAATATCACAAAAAATTTACTCAATGTGTACAAATTCTGTTGTGACAGTGATGTCTTTTTTAAGTTTCATTCTGATAGGTGTTGTGTCAAATCCCAGAAAACTAAAGGAGTTGTGATCCATGAAAAAGTTGAAAGAGGAATGTACAAGTTTCTCAACTTCAATCCATCAAATTCCAAAGCTGCTTACTTCTTTTCTGTGTCAAATTCTGATCAATTTCTCTTGTGGCATAATAGATTAAGTCATGCTATCAATAATATTGTTTCTACTATTTTGAAGTCCTATAATGTTGTTGTTAATTCCAATAAAGTCCTTTGCGAGGCTTGTTGCATAGGCAAGTCACATAAACTATCATATCTTGTCTCAAACACTGTGTACAATTCGCCCTTAAAGTTAATATGCTTAGATATCTGGGGACCAGTCCCTATGCCTGACTTGAATGGGAACTTCTATTTTGTTCTTTTCATTGATGCGTATAGTAAATTCACTTGGTTATATCTCATCAAAACTCGCTCACAACTCAAATCAGTTTTTAAAAATTTCTAACAAATGGTTGAATTACAATTGAATTCTAAAATCAAAATGGTACAATCTGACAATGCTGTTGGGTACGTAAGTTTGGCAAAGGATTTGCAGGTACAAGGTATTCTCCACAGGTTCTCTTGTCCACATGAGCATCAGCAGAATGGGAGTGCAGAACAAAAACACAGGCATGCAGTTGAAAAAGGCTTAGCAATGCTTGCAGGAGCAGAAATGCTAGTCAAATTTTAGGAAGAAGCTTTTATGACAACAGTGCACCTGATTAACTGGTTGCCAACAAAAGTCTTGAAAGGCCAGTCACCTTTTGAAAAGTTTCTTGGGAAGAAGTTTGATTATGGAACACTTAAGGTGTTTGGATGCCTATACTTTTCTCATTTAAGGCCATATAACAAGCACAAACTAGATTTCAGGTTTGTTCCTTGTGTCTCTTTGGGATACAGTTCAGTACACAAAGGGTACAAATGCCTTACTAAGTAAGAAAAAATAGTAATAACCAGCAATGTAATCTTTGATGAGCTGCAATTTCCTTTCAAGAGTGATATTTTTCTTAACTTGCAGTCTCAATAAGCCTTTCCAACTCTAGCCTTCCTTTTCCAGCTAGCTCCTTCTATTCCTCTCTTGAGAAACAACATTTCCCCCTTCTCACCACCTCCCTCAACTTCCTTTACTTCTAGCCATTCTCATTCTGTTTTCCAGCCTTCTCTCTACCCTATCCCATTAGAATTATCACCTTTTCATACACTCATCTCTAGCAAGGGAAACTAGTCACAGTCCGCGGAGTTTAGGCCGACTAGTTAAAATAGATATAACAGAGTTATTGAATATTAAAACAGATACATCCTATCTCTCAAAGTTGAGTCTCTAGGCAACAAGTACAATATACAAAAGTGAGAGAATACTAAAGTAGAATAAACAAAATACAAAAGCGAGCCATCCTCTGCTCTGTCACCATCCGCAAATTCACTGAGGTGGGTTACGACCTGCATATGAAAAACAACAACAACATATGGTATGAGAACCGGAGGTTCTCAGTATGGTAATAGTGCCCAATACATAACATATAAGGTCCCAGGATGCCAAAGGCAATCCTAGAACTCCAAACTGAAATATAAAGATTCAACTTAAAATAAAACTTAAACCATAAAAGAGTTATCTATCTTAAGTGATGGTTATCAGTGGCTAAGAGAAGGGGGGTTGAATCTTAGCCCCATTTTTTGCTTGATAATACTTGCTGGCCTTTGAAACCACTTCTGGAAACTTTTTGTCTTTTTATCTTGTAACTAGCCACGAGACCTTTTCTTTTATCTCATCCCCAGCCACGAGACTTTTCTTTTTGTCTCGTCAGTCAGCATGAGATATTTTCAGTTTTATCTCCTGGACAGCAGAAACAGAAATGGAGTAGAAGAAAGAGAGAATTACACCAAGATATATCCTGATTCAGCTGCTAAGTGCAAGGCAGCCTACATCCAGTCTCCATCACAACAATGATGGAATTTCACTATAATCATCCTTGATTACAAACACCAATTCTCCCTAGGAACTACCCTTCCTATCCGGGACAAGTCCAGAATCTAAACCCAAACTGAACTTGACTTAGTCACTGCCAAGCTTTCAACTGTAAAGTGCTAACCCAACTTACAAGGGGATTTCCACAGAATCATGAAACACAACATAGATGAACAAAGGAACTCTAAGGACATCTATGGCTTTTTCTTTTTAATTTTGCACTCTCTGCTTTTTTTCGCTCTATGGCTTTTTCATACAAACCTCACTGTTTGCCTTTTTCCATGAGACTCAAGACATGACAAAATTAAACAGAAAAATACAAAATGAAGAACATTGAAGGAGAAGAAATTCTGTCAGCTTAGAGAGCTATGGGAACTCTATGCTCACTCTTTTCCTTTTCTTGAATCAAACCCTGACTGTTCACCCTTACTTATAGAGAGAAGCGTCCAAGGTTGAAACCAAACAAACCAAGCCAATCTTCTTCTTCTTCAAGTCAAAACCGGTTCGGCCAGAGAGAGATAAGAGATAACTCATGCAAAACCCAACATGCAATTACCTCTAGTCCTTCCTTGGTCACCACTCTTCATCAATCCGAGCCCTTCATCCTTGTCTTGCTCTCCAAGATGAACTTCTGGCCCTTGATGCTTCATGATGATGGTAGCTTCATCTGCTCCAACCTCTGCCTCTTCCATCACGTAGCCACTGTAGCTACCTCCTGTGGTGGTTGAGCAGAATCAGAGATAAGCCATCCTCTCCAAGGATTCTTCTTCTCTGACCGAGATCTTCACTTCCATTTTTGGTATGGAGGAGCCAAGATTTCTTCACAAAATCTTACCACAAGTGAATGAGAATCTTAGCCACAGCATACTTTATGTTTTCTTTTTCTTGCCATCATTGTGATGGTCTTTGTTGCTTGTTCTTCCTTTCGGTGTCTAGCCATAGCCTCCATGCTTTCTCTGTAATGATATGACCGAAGGTAGAAGAAAGATGAGAGAGAAGATAGAGCTAGAAGAAAAGCAATTAAATGAATCAAATTAATTGAAATGGGATTGCTTTTACTTCCCTTGTAGAGTAGCGTGTACCATTGATGATTACCATCACATCAATGACAAACTCTCTCTCATGTTTCCAATGCAAGTATTAACTTTATTTTAATGAAATTTGAATTCCACCACATGGTTAAATTGAGATCCGTTGGAGGCAAAATATTTGCTTTCCCTCAATAGGTTTCGGACCAAGCATTGGATCTTTGGTTTAATATGGGCTTAATGATGATGTTAATAGAAACTGGCCCAATTAAACAATTTAGCCAATATTTATTTCATATAAGGCTGAATTTTAATTTCATACTGGGCTTTGCTTTTTCTTTTCTATTTGGCCCAAGAACAAAATTTATTTCAGCCATGGTCTCATTAATTTAACACTAAGGCTGAATTTTGGCCCAATATACACCTGCATTGCAAAATTATTTTAATCAACATATGAACATTAAAATCAAAATAATAATCTTGCAATCAATCATATTTATAATGTTTGATCATCAGTTAAATTAAAAATGGAGTTTTCCAAACTCATCAATCTCCCCCTTGATGACAAACATTATTAAAATTGAAATGGAAAGAAATTAAAGATTGAAGTGTAGGATACTCCCTTTGAATATTTGAATTTCTCCCCCTTTTCAATTGTCACATGGCTCCCCCTTAATGTATGCCTATTTTACCAAGGGAAGCTTCATACCTGTAATAATTTTTATCAAGCCTAAGGCAACAATGTTATTCAACATATTCATTATGTAATGTTGAATGGCTTGATTTATGAGCAAAACTGAATGATAATCAAAACTCATTTGTTATCAATAATTTGATTTTCTACTCAAACTTACAAAAACAAATAGCATGATATTTCCTGAATATTTTCTAATCAAATCAAGGCAGATTGATCATAGCAAAAGAAACTTTTCTAATCATTCATGATCATCTCAAACCATAGTAAACTTCATATTTTTCAACTTAAAAGAACTGCCAAAAATAAATCCAAAACAACAATCATTATATCAAGGTAAAATAAATGCATCACAATTATAATCAACCAAGCATTTTACCAAGATAAATATCAAACAACAGCAGCATTCACATGATAAAATAAATGCATTATCAATATGCATTATCAAGCATCAACTGTATCATTTCAACAAGGGTGATCATGAATTCTCAAAAGAATTTCATCCCTTGTTTTCCAGTTTTCAGTTCCCCTGTTTTTCAGTTTCAATTTTCAGAACCAATTCCTCCCCCTTTTGGCATCAAGGGGCACCTGTAAAAAAAGTTTGACATAGCAAGCAAAATATCCAAAATATTTCCCAAAAGTATCCACAGAGTATCACAGAGTTATAGTACTAACAGTATCCAACCCAACAAAACAGAGTTTCTAATTGAGCCTAAACATGCCAATATCAAATACTAAAAGAAACAGATTAATCATCAGATAAATAAAGATCAGATTCCTGAGCTCTTTCCTCACTAGCATCTCCCAGATCCTCCTCAAGACTCTCCAGCATCAAACTAATTTTATCCTTACATCTTATCCAAGCCTTTTCATTTTCATAGGCTAACTTGTGTCCTGCTTTATGGAATTGTATTATGAGCTCGGACATATTTGAAAATTCTGTGAGAATTTCTTTGGTGGATTCGGTCGCCTTGGAAGATTCGGGCCGACTCTCATAGTCACTCTCCGAAGCCACAGATTTCTTGCCCTTGGTTCCTTTAACAGCTCCACCTCCTTTGATCATAGACACTTTGTTCTCTATAGCCTCATTCAGAAGATCAACTTTAAAATATTCAAAGATGCTGGTTAAGAATATACCATAGAGTAGATTTGCCTTTTTGGTGCTCTTTACCGATTCCCACATGTGTCAGATCATAAGATAGCCAAAAGATATAGGAGGAGATGTAACAAGTGCAAAAATGATGAGAGTGTTACTCTATTATGGGAGCCGCTTTGAGGAGTCAGAATGTGGGTTGTGATTCTGTGAAGCAGAGAGTTGGTTGGTCCAAGAGCTTTGTGGGTGGGAGTAGTGCCATCCAAGCCAGAGAGATTCTCACAAATGTGTTGAAGAACAACCTTATATGGAACGCCGACTCATACTTTTCGGCCATGTATGCTCTCGACCCTTCCTCTTTGTAGCCTAAGGCTGTTCCAATGGTTGCAGTGTCAAGAGTGATGTGAACTCGCTTCACATATGAATGGATGGTGCCATCAATCAGTCTCATGTTGGCATAGAATTCACGAACTAAGTCAGGGTAAACCGGTTTTTGAATGTGAAGCAATGGAGTCCATTGAAGCAGTTCAAAAAGAGAAGATATATTTATCCCTTTGTTGGTGAGAGAGTCAAGGTTGACAAGATAGGTTGCACAGAGATGACGCTTTTCCAGAACCTCTTTGTAAAGTTCATATGAAGCTCAGGAGTTGAATCTCGCAGGATCATAGTGAGAGTGTGTTTTGCTGAATTTGTTCTTGAAATCTAAGGATTCCAGGTTTGATGGTTCTTTGCTGTTATGCAGAGCGAATCCTTTTTATTTCTGAGCACTCTTCCCAGGCGTGGCTTTCTTCGGTGGAGATGGTGGTGGAGACGGAATGGGAGATGTGTGAGATTCTTCCTCTTCCTCCACAGGAACTCTCTCTTTCTTCTTCCTTGAAGAGGTTTTCGTGGCTATGACCTTCCTTCTCATGGTGTCAGTTTGCTTTGAGGAAGGTGAGGGAGAGGATGATGATATAGAGTGAATATGGATATGGGTATGAGATTGTGGTGTAGACGGTTTTTGAGAGAAGAGAATCCGTTCGCTTTTCTAGGGGCAATTTTCTTTTTCATGGTAGTGAAAATGGAAAAGTGGAAGATGAGGGGGTTGAATAGAAAACGAATGGAGTGAGGGAGGAGGGAGGTTAGGGAAGCATTAAATGTGGAGTGGAGAGAGAATTAGAGGGAATTAAATGACCATTAAGTGGCGGTTAATACCCAAGGGAGTTTCTCTTGTATTTGAAATAAACTGAAAAGTGGTTTCCTAGAATCAAGGGATTAGTTGAGGAGAAGGATTTGATTTGACAATAACCACTTCCAATCAAGATTTGATGAGACAACAAAAATATTTTGATGTGTACAAGAAGGAAACTAACAAAACGGTCAGAGTGGGGTCAAGGAAATTTGGTGGGGCCCATGAGAATTAATTTTTGGCGCTGTCTCCCCCTAGATCACAGCCCTTCCAACACACTCTTATTTTTATCTCGTCCATTCATACGAGACAAAATTGAGCAGAATCAAAATTTCACAAGTTATCAATAGAACTTAAATCAATCATTCCCAAACTTTTTCTCAAAGTGCAGAATCTATCTTCACAGAGGGGTTTTGTAAAAATGTCAGTAAGTTGGTCTTCAAATTTCACAAATTGAATATCAATAGTACCCTTTTACACATGTTCTCTAATGAAATGATATTTTATCTCAATGTGCTTGGTTCTTGAGTGCAGAACGAGATTTTTTGAAATGTTTATATCACTCATATTATCACAAAATAAGGGTATACTATTGATCTTTAATTTGTAATCTTCCAACTGCATTTTTAACCAAATTAATTGTGAAAAACATGCATATGCGGAAATATATTCAACTTCGGCTGTGGATAAAGCCACTGTGGCTTGCTTTTTGCTTGACCACATGTTGAGTGAGCTTCCAAGGAAGTAACACATGCTAGATGTACTCCGTCTATCCACCCTATCTCCCGCATAATCTACATCACAAAACCCTACTGCACAAAAATTATCAGATTTAGGATACCACAAGCCATAATCACTAGTTTTCTTAATGTATCTAATATGCACTTAACGGCTGAAAGATGGGATTCTTTTGGATGAGATTGAAACCTTGAACATACACCCACACTTTGAACAATGTCCGGTCTAGAAGAGATAAGGTACATGAGTGAACCTATCATTCCTCTATACCTTGTTTCATCCACATCTTGGCCATCATCATCCTTTTCAAGTTTTGTGTTAGGATGCATTGGTGTTCCCATTGGTTTGGAACTTTCTAGGCCAAATTTTTTGATAAGTTCTTTTGCATACTTTTCTTGGTGAATAAAGGTACCACTACGAGTTTGTTTAATTTGGAGGCTAAGAAAGAAAGTAAGCTCTCCCATTAAACTCATCTCAAACTCACTAGTCATGAGTTTTCGAAACTCTTCACACAAGGACTCATTGGCCGAACCAAATACAATGTCATCCACATAAACTTGAACTAGGAGAATATCATCATTAGATGCTTTAATAAATAAAGTAGTGTCGGTGGTACCCCTTTGAAATTGATTTTCCAACAAGAAGTGTAAGACCTCTAAATTTTTAAAAGTTATTAATTAATTATTTACGATGCATTATATTTACTTAAGACTGTATTTCGGAGATTTTTATATAAAAGTTGAGTAAACTCTTATTTTTGATTTAGAGTTCTTATAATTGAAAAATAGTGAATATTTTATATGCCTTAATTTTAAATATTTATAATTTTAACCTTATTTTATAAATGAAGGAGAATTAGTTTATTTGTCTCCAATTTTTACTTAATTAGCATTTAATCGAAACTAACTTATAAATTTGTAATTGAAAGGTATTTTAAAGATAGATATTTTATATTTAATTTAATATAATGTCTCTTAATTTAATTAAAATTTAACAAAATCCCAATTTGTCCAAAAATCTCTAATTTCACATTTGCCCCAAATTAAACCCTAATTCTAAAAATAAAACACAAAACCCTAATCCCTTCTAACCTAACCCTCCACCGCCACTCCTCACTTTCACCACCTTCACTCCTAGCACACAAACCCCCTGCCACACTCACCCACAGAAAATCAAAAAAAAGAGAAAAGAGAGGGGAAGCTGCGACTAAGAAAAGGGAGAAGGAGCCCTCGCCGCGAGCCCGCCGTCTGTGGACCGTCGCCGCCGCTAGAGGGTCACCGTCGCCAAGCTGCATGTCGTCATCGCCATCAGATCTACGTGCTGCCATTGACGCTGTTCAGAGAGGGAGAAAGCACCACGGCAAGGAGAAGCTGCTGTCGCCGAAAGCTTGTGTTACTGCCGTGGAGCTTGTTGCTGTCAGATCAGAGAAGGAAGGAGGAAACTTGCGCCGCTGTTCATCTTCGCTGCCGTCACCACCATGGGTCTGATGTCGTCGAGCTCGAAGAAGAAAGGGAAAGCGACGCTAAGATTGAGAGAGACAGAGACAGTGCGACGCGAGAAAGGAGGCGAGCCGTCACACCATCGTCGCAGAGTTGCGCGCCGTCACCGCCGCGTGCTCCGTCGCCGCTGTTGGAGGAGGATGGTCGAGCCTCTGTTGCTGGAAAACGGTGCTGCCGTAGTTGAGGGCCACTGCCGGTAAGGTTTTTGAGTTTGGTTTCTATTCTCTTGAATTCCGAAAATATTATTGTCGCTGCTTGGCTATTTTAGTTGCTGTCAGTAGAGACTCGGGCTGCCGCCGTCACTTGAGGTAGCCGCCAGAGCTGCTACCGCTCCGTTACCTCATTTCTTTTTAGACACAGTGAGTTATTCTAGCCTTGAAACCCTTACTGCTATTGTTCTGCTATAGATTTTTGAGAATTTCGTGATGTTGAAGTTCTAGGGCCGAGTTCTGATAATTGCATCGTTGAAAAAAAAGTCGTTTCTGTCATTGTGAAAGTAAACAGAGCGGCGGATGCAACTGCCGTTGGGTGCGAGTCGAGGGAAAAAGGTTTCTTTGACGTATTTGATCTATGGGTTTTGATTATTCGAGATAGGGGCGCTTTTCTTAAACTTGTTTTACCTTCTAGAGTTGTTATAAATCGATATTAATGCGTAAGATATATTTTTGTGATTTGGTAAGTCTTATGAATTGAATTAAGTTGCTTTGGAAGAATGAGATTATTAGTTTGATTGATAAACTGATCGATTGAGAAAGTTGGATATTTGGATTAGTTGATTGATGTTGTTCAAGTGGTTTTCCTTGAGTTATCAAAGAAGATTTATTATTGACTTTTAGGTTAATTTTGGAAACGGTTTGATTTTAGAAAAGATTCAATATTGAAATTTGATTTGATATTAAACCCGATTTGATATCGGAATTTGATTTTAAAATAAATTTAGAAAGGACTTGATATTTGGAAACGGGTTATTTATTGAGAATGATTTGCTATTTTGGAAATGATTCGAAAAGTGTTTGAGGAATGGTTTGGTTTGAAACTGTTTGAGAAGACCGAGAATTCTTAACTACTGTTGATGCTATTGGTTGAAGTTGGTTTAAATTGCGATTTATAGGATTGGTCGATTGAATTCTGGATTTTGCAAGTTCCTTGGATTGAGTGTTGTTGTGATAATGGTTATTGGAAGTGATTTGATTGATTAACAGGTGTTTGATTTGGTTTGGTTGGGACCCGAAAAGGGTGGCAGTGTCCGAGTTTTAGAGGAGATGCTGGCAAAATTTTATAAAATTGGAAGTTTTATTTGAAGTAATTAATTAAAAAGATTTGTTTTTAAATATTATACGTTTTAAGATTGATTTACTTATCAAAAAAAGAATTATGTTTTGAATTGGGATTGTTATATGATGGAATGGAAAGAAGGATGATGAGGATTGATGAGAAATATGATTTTTGAATGAATTTGGAAATGAGATTTGGATTGATGAATGATTATAATGTTGAGAATGTTGAAATATGATCTTTGAATTATTCATATGGCTTATGAATTTAAAATATCTGAGATACGAGGTTCCCTGGATTAAGTGTCGTGGCTTGCCACCACGTGTACCAGGTTGAAAACTCGATACTCTGTTGACCCCACGACGTAAGTGTGACCGGGCACTATATAAATTCCCGGGAATGTTACCCCCATTGAGCAATATTGATTATTTGAGAAAAAGCTATGCATAGACTCTTGGGGATGCACGTCGGGGGACAGTCTAAGAACAATTCAGACTTGTCGGGTTGGCTGGATAACCGACAGATGAGCCTCATTAGCCATAGGACAGCCATGCATCATATGAATTTGTATGCTTTGCTTGGGTTTGAACTTGTTTTGGTTTGCCTAATTGCTAAACTGTTTGTAACTGCTACTTGAACTATTTGCTGTAACTGTTGCATACTTGTGCTTTCCTTGTCTGTCTTGCTTGTGTTTGTCCTGGCGTGCTACATTTGAGAGTGAACTTTGGTGCTGAGTTAATGAATGTGTTGTTTGATTGCGTGGTCAGTTTCTGATTGAGATTCTTTTATAAGAAAAGAAAGGTTTCGGATTTTTGAAAAATTAGACATTGTTTCTTCGAAAAGGTTTTGAACGACTACCTATTGGTTTTTAAAAGATTCATAAGGCAATGATAATCACTGAACTTGAAAACAGTTTTCTTATTGAATATCTTCTTATGACAACTTTGAAACTCCGTGGTAAGACCGTGTGGTTAGGTTCTCACCCCCTATAGCTTTACCTTTTCAGGAACAGGATGAAGAAGAGTTAAGAAGAGTTATACTGCGTTTGGTTTATATGTTGCTTTGTTAATTAGATTATTTTCTTCCGTCATCTTTGTTATTACAAGTTTGTAAGAGGGATAGGAGTTGTATGTTTTATATGTATATTATATTATGAGATATTATGTAAGAAGTCTTGTATATGAATCTATGCCTGCTTGTATTTTTCTTAAGATAAAGTATTTATTTCCGGTTTTCAAAGAAATTAGCGATACATAATCGAGTCACAGGCTCCTATTTTAATATTTAGTATGTAAAGTAGTCGTAATACTTCTTGCTATCAGAGTAGCGCAGCCGGAAGCGTGATTTCTGATATTGAGGTGTTACATTATGGTATCAGAGCAGTTCATCCTGATTAGAGCCTTGAGAATGGAATGACTATGCTTCATTGCATACTCTGAGTGTTTGTCATGTTGCTGGTTTTGTTCAAATAACAAGAATTAGAGTTTTATGAACATGACTGTCTATTGATTAATGTTGTTAGCTTATTGTTGCATAACTGCTGAGGTTAAGTCTGGCCAACTTAATGTTAAAAGTTATGTCTACGAAAAAGTTAATGGGTTATCATAGATAAAGTAAGATTGATAAGTGATACAATTCATGGGCTTTGAGAGCGTTAGCAATTAATTTTGAAGTTAATTCCGTATCGACGTATAATCCTTTAATCGTGCCTAGTGTTACCTCCTTTTTCTATCAATTGCATTGGAATTCCTTATTCATTATTTCCTTCATGAAATGTAATTGATTTAACTGCCAACCTTATCTTACCATTCATATATTGTCTTTGCTTGGTTTTGTATTCGATTGTTGCTTGAAACTTTTGAGGTATTTACCCTTATCACTGTTAATAGCCATCTCTATAAATTATGTACTCCTTAACTTCATCTTGGATTTATTCTGGTGTCACAAATGATTCATAGATCTCTGGAAACAGTAATGATTGATTTTAGCTACCCTCACTTGTAAGCTTTGTATTTCTTTCTAACTGGATAGTGTAAGGATGCGCTGTGAATCGTGCCATGTTATCTGATGTATCATTTATTTCTTTTTTCTTCATTTTGGAATCACTTGCTTTGACTACATCTTGAAAAGTAATTTGAATTTTCTTACGCATAATCTAATTGATCGGTTCTTAGTTTTCTCTTTTGATTCTTACAATGTGGTCATCGATTTTAAATTCCTTTACATGAGCTAGGAAAACCCTTGTAGTGACTCGAACCTGCACTGTTGTGATGTACAATAATTTATTTAATCCTCTCGAAAATTTTGTTCAGACATTTCCAAAGAAGCTTTGATTTGATTTGTTTTCTATTTTAATGTATTCCTGTAAGTTTGCTTGAATCTTTTGAAATATCTCTCTTAAGAAGTACATGCACAGCCCTTTAATTTTAAGCAGTTTTAAACTCTGAGAGTTATTGTTATAGTGAACTAATACGCGGTTTGATCCTTCTGCTCCATGTTCTATATTTTATTTGTATCTTGCTCTGTTGTAATACTTTGTGTCTTATAGCATTCTTTTTGAATTCTTACTTAGGATCTTTAAAGGAATTTCATTTTTATTCTTCTCTATCTTAGATTATACCCACGACTATTCTTTAAAAGTCAACAAGATTGCCCTTAATTTTCCACGCACTTTCTTATGTGGATTTTGAAAGCTTTTATGTGGGTTGAATACAACTTAAATTTTTCCAACCATACTACAGTCTTCTATGCAAATTCTTACTTGATTATATACTTGAGTATCTTCCAAGATTTTTCATTTTCTCTAATTAAAATTAACAAGCTTTTTATACCTTATTTTGACTCAAACTTATCTTGGCATAATGCAATATTTATGTTTCTAAAATTTCTTTTGAAAAATGTTTGTCTGGTATCTTCCTTTAAGAAGGTGGAATGATTTTCTTAGTTATGTCCATTATTAATGGATGTCCTAATTATGTGTGTTCCTTGTTATCCGTTTAATATAAACATTGTCTTGAATTATGTTATCCTCTCTTTTTCAAACTTTGTATGTCCTTTATTCGGCATAAATTTGTTTCGACTAGATATGTTAACTTTTCTTATGATTCCTATTGAAGTTCTTTGATTCAGATCTCCTAGGAAAAATGTAAATTGACTCTCCTTCTGGAATATTTCATTGTTATTGCGCACTCCTGTTAAATTGCGACTCTATTCATCCTTTTGACTTTATGCGAACGTCGCCCTTGTCATTTGATTTACTCTTCCTAGGTATTTTATCCCTCTAAGTAAACTCGAGTGCTTAGGTGTCATGTGCGACCCCTGGGTAACAATATGCTAGTTTTTTAGTACACAGCTTGTTAATGCAAGAAGTAAATTTGGTGAGTTTGAAATGTCGCAGGTTATGGCATTTGATTTTGCACTATTATGTTTGAGCACGTATCAGGTTTCTAAGTTTTCGAACTAAGATCGATTGTTTAGATTGCCGCATAACAATAAATGAGTTTAAAACCTTGATTGAGATTGAACTAGACTTGGAATACTGGGGATTGGTTATGGCTTCCACTTCTTGAAGCTCTCCCATTCCGTTTTTAAACTTGGAAAATGTTTTGATGAAGTATAACTGGATTTTTCTTTTGACTATATGCCAGTTTTATACATGCGTTTGGTTAGTGAAGCGCTTAAATATTTTTACTCATACCTTTCCAAACTTTACATAATCTCTTACAATCTGAAATTGTATTCAAGTAAGGTCACATCTATGTTTTCGTTTTTTTTTTACAAATATGTTGTATACTTTTCCTTTAGAATGTAAAATGATTTTCTTAAGTTCCGATTCTTGTAAACAATGCATTCAAAAGAGTTTCATTCATACTCAAATCTTGTGAATTGTCTTTGGCTTTAGATTTTCTTTTCTATAAACCTCATACTCCTTGACTCTGCTACCGTTGTATTGTTTTCTAATCCTCAAGGTTGTCTCTTAAATTCTTGTGAACGTTGTCCTTGTCACCTGACCTTATCTCATGTCTTGTAACCTTCTAAATAACTCGGGGATTGCTTTAGAGTCACGTATGACCTTTGGGCATAGCGAATGAAACGTTAGTCTCCTTAGAATATTGCTCGTGAGCGTGAAAAGATGAAGCCGTAAGTGTGTGACGTTATGAGGGGTTGTGGTACTTTTGTTTCCATGTGAAAATTTGTGGATGATAGCCTTGTGACCAACTTTTTTTTGGGTTGTGAAGTGATTGATGGAGTTGCAAATTGAAGTTCTGAAATGGATACGACATTGGTGAGCGAACGTTTTACCCGTTGTTTAAATACCAGCTTGCTTTGTAGCCATTTTGTCACATTAACTATTACTTTGTTTTGTGAACGCCTATCTTGTATCTCCTGCCTTATACCATACTTTACCCTTATATTTAAATCTTATAGTTATTTAGTATTTGAACATTTATATGTATAAATATGCTAAACTTTCTTGCTTATCTAAAACGCATTTGGAAAGTAAAGTATTGTTGCTTCAGACCCATGTGACATTTTTGTTTTAAACCACTTTGTAACTTTTGCTTTAGACCACACTTTTTCCTTACACCTAAGTTTTACAAATTATTCGATATTTGGAAAATTAATACATATATCTGCCAAGATCTCTGTTTTTTTTTTTTAAGTATTCAAAACTATTTTAAAATGTTGTGTATTAAGTTAATTTTCGAGGACGAAAATTTTTATAAGTGGGGTAGGATGTAAGACCTTTAAATTTTTAAAAGTTATTAATTAATTATTTACGATGCATTATATTTATTTAATACTGTATTTTGGAGATTTTTATATAAAAGTTGAGTAAACTCTTATTTTTTATTTAGAGTTCTTATAATTGAAAAATAGTGAATATTTTATATGTCTTAATTTTAAATATTTATATTTTTAACCTTATTTTATAAATGAAGGAGAATTAATTTACTTGTCTCCAATTTTTATTTAATTAGCATTTAATCGAAACTAATTTATAAATTTGTAATTGAAAGGTATTTTAAAGATGGATATTTTATATTTAATTTAATATAATGTCTCTTAATTTTATTAAAATTTAATAAACCCCAATTTGTCCAAAAATCCCTAATTTCACATTTGCCCCAAATTAAACCCTAATTCTAAAAATAAAACACAAAACCCTAATCCCTTCTAACCTAACCCTCCACCGCCACTCCTCACTTTCACCACCTTCACTCCTAGCACACAAAGCCCCTACCACACTCACCCACAGAAAATCAAAAAAAGAGAAAAGAGAGGGGAAGCTGCGACTAAGGAAAGAGAGAAGGAGCCCTCGCCGCGAGCCCACCGTCTGTGGACCGTCGCCGCCGCTAGAGGGTCACCGTCGCCGAACTGCATGTCGTCATCGCCATCAGATCTACGTGCCGCCATTGACGCTGTTCAGAAAGGGAGAAAGCACCACGGCAAGGAGAAGCTGCTGTCGCCGAAGCCCTGTGTTACTGCCGTGGAGCTCGTTGCTGTCAGATCAGAGAAGGAAGGAGGAAACTTGCGCCGCTGTTCATCTTCACTGTCGTCGCCACCATGGGTCTGATGTCGTCGAGCTCAAAGAAGAAAGGGAAAGCGACGCTGAGATTGAGAGAGACAAAGACGGTGCGACGCGAGAAAGGAGGCGAGCCATCACATCACCGTCGCCGAGTTGCGCACCGTCACCGCCGCGTGCTCCGTCGCCGCTGTTGGAGGAGGATGGCCGAGCCTCTGTTGCTGGAAAACGGCGCTGCCGTAGTTGAGGGCCACTACCGGTAAGGTTTTTGAGTTTGGTTTCTATTCTCTTGAATTCCGAAAACATTATTGTCGCTGCTTGGCTATTTCAGTTGCTGTCAGTAGAGACTCGGGCTGCCACCGTCACTTGAGGTAGCCGCCAGAGCTGCTACCGCTCCGTTACCTCATTTCTTTTTAGACACAGTGAGTTATTCTAGCCTTGAAACCCTTACTGCTATTGTTCTGCTATAGATTTTTGAGAATTTTGTGATGTTGACGTTCTAGGGCTGAGTTTCGATAATTCCATGGTTGAAATAAAAGCCGTTTCTGTCGTTGTGGAAGTAAACGGAGCGGCGGATGCAACTGCCGTTGGGTGCAAGTCGAGGGAAAAAGGTTTCTTTGACGTATTTGATCTATGGGTTTTGATTATTCGAGGTAGGGGCGCTTTTCTTAAACTTGTTTTACCTTCCAGAGTTTTAATAAATCGATATTAATGCGTAAGATATATTTTTGTGATTTGGTAAGTCTTATGAATTGAATTAAGTTGCTTTGGAAGAATGAGATTATTAGTTTGATTGATAAACTGATCGATTGAGAAAGTTGGATATTTGGATTAGTTGATTGATGTTGTTCAAGTGGTTTTCCTTGAGTTATCAAAGAAGATTTATTATTGACTTTTAGGTTAATTTTGGAAACGGTTTGATTTTAGAAAAGATTCAATATTGAAATTTGATTTGATATTAAACCCAATTTGATATCGGAATTTGATTTTAAAATAAATTTGGAAAGGACTTGATATTTGGAAACGGGTTATTTATTGAGAATGATTTGCTATTTTGGAAATGATTCGAAAAGTGTTTGAGGAATGGTTTGGTTTAAAACTGTTTGAGAAGACCGAGAATTCTTAACTATTGTTGATGCTATTGGTTGAAGTTGGTTTAAATTGCAATTTATAGGATTGGTCGATTGAATTTTGGATTTTGCAAGTTCCTTGGATTGAGTGTTGTTGTGATAATGGTTATTGGAAGTGATTTGATTGATTAACAGGCGTTTGATTTGGTTTGGTTGGGATCCAAAAAGGGTGGCAGTGTCCAAGTTTTAGAGGAGATGCTGGCGAAATTTTATAAAATTGGAAGTTTTATTTGAAGTAATTAATTAAAAAGATTTGTTTTTAAATATTATACGTTTTAAGATTGATTTACTTATCAAAAAAAGAATTATGTTTTGAATTGGGATTGTTATATGATGGAATGGAAAGAAGGATGATGAGGATTGATGAGAAATATGATTTTTGAATGAATTTGGAAATGAGATTTGGATTGATGAATGATTATAATGTTGAGAATGTTGAAATATGATCTTTGAATTATTCATATGGCTTATGAATTTAAAATATCTGAGATACGAGGTTCCCTGGATTAAGTGTCGTGGCTTGCCACCACGTGTACCAGGTTGAAAACTCGATACTCTGTTGACCCCACGACGTAAGTGTGACCGGGCACTATATAAATTCCCGGGAATGTTACCCCCATCGAGCAATATTGATTATTTGAGAAAAAGCTATGCATAGACTCTTGGGGATGCACGTCGGGGGACAGTCTAAGAACAATTCAGACTTGTCGGGTTGGCTGGATAACCGACAGATGAGCCTCATTAGCCATAGGACAGCCATGCATCATATGAATTTGTATGCTTTGCTTGGGTTTGAACTTGTTTTGGTTTGCCTAATTGCTAAACTGTTTGTAACTGCTACTTGAACTATTTGCTGTAACTGTTGCATACTTGTGCTTTCCTTGTCTGTCTTGCTTGTGTTTGTCCTGGCGTGCTACATTTGAGAGTGAACTTTGGTGCTGAGTTAATGAATGTGCTGTTTGATTGCGTGGTCAGTTTCTGATTGAGATTCTTTTATAAGAAAAGAAAGGTTTCGGATTTTTGAAAAATTAGACATTGTTTCTTCGAAAAGGTTTTGAACGACTACCTATTGGTTTTTAAAAGATTCATAAGGCAATGATAATCACTGAACTTGAAAACAGTTTTCTTATTGAATATCTTCTTATGACAACTTTGAAACTCCGTGGTAAGACCGTGTGGTTAGGTTCTCACCCCCTATAGCTTTACCTTTTCAGGAACAGGATGAAGAAGAGTTAAGAAGAGTTATACTGCGTTTGGTTTATATGTTGCTTTGTTAATTAGATTATTTTCTTCCGTCATCTTTGTTATTACAAGTTTGTAAGAGGGATAGGAGTTGTATGTTTTATATGTATATTATATTATGAGATATTATGTAAGAAGTCTTGTATATGAATCTATGCCTGCTTGTATTTTTCTTAAGATAAAGTATTTATTTCCGGTTTTCAAAGAAATTAGTGATACATAATCGAGTCACAGGCTCCTATTTTAATATTTACTATGTAAAGTAGTCGTAATACTTCTTGCTATCAGAGTAGCGCAGCCGGAAGCGTGATTTCTGATAGTGAGGGTGTTACAAGAAGGCACTAAGCCTTTCATACCAAGCTCTTGGAGCTTGTCTAAGACCATAAAGAGCCTTAGATAGTTTAAAAACATGATTTGGGAAATGTTTGTGTTCGAAACCGGGGGGTTGTGCCACATACACTTCTCTATCTATAAAGCCATTAAGAAAAGCACATTTAACATCCATTTGAAATATTTTGAAACCCTTATGGGCAGCATAGGCAAGAAGCAACCTAATTGCTTCCATTCTAGCTACCGGAGCAAAAGACTCATCAAAATCTATACCCTCTTCTTGATCGTAACATTGGGCCACTAATCTAGCCTTGTTACGAACAACTTGTCTATCCTCACCAAGTTTATTTTTAAACACCCACTTAGTACCCGTAACTTTCTTACCATCCGGATGAGGTACTAGTGTCCAAACCTCATTCTTGTCGAATTGAGCAAGTTGTTCTTGCATTGCTTTGACCCATGATGGATCTTCAAGAGCTTGTTTGACATTGTTGGGCTCTATTTGTGACAAGAAGGCAAAATTGCTTGGTTCGGTTGCCTTTTGGTTGAGGATCTTGTTGTTACACCTTGAGAGGGATCACCAATGATAAAATCATGAGGATAACCCCTCATAGACTTCCATTTTCTAGGCTTCCGGAGTGGTATTGAGCTTTGATAAGCTTCTGGTGGTCTCACTATTTCAGTTTCTCGTGCCTGCTCAGGAGACAAAATGAAAATATCTCTTCCAATCTGACGAGACAAAATTGGACTGGCAGATTCTTCATTTTGAGCAGATTTGGAATTTTCTTCATTAGTTCCTTTATTGACAACATCTTCACAATCTGTATCATCATCTAACACAGCACTAGGAATTGAATTAGAATCACAAAAAGTAACATGTATGGATTCCTCTATGGTCCTATATTCTTTGAGATAAATCCTATAGGTCTTGCTAGTGGTGGAGTATCCAACAAACATCCCTTCATAGGATTTTGGATCAAATTTACCAAGGTTTTCTTTATTGTTAAGTACAAAGCATTTACATCCAAAAACATGAAAATACTTAAGATTTGGAGGGGTTCCTTTCCATAGCTCATAAGGAGTTTTCTTCAACCCTTTTCTAATAATTGTCCTATTCAAAATATAACAAGCTGTATTTACAGCTTTAGCCCATAGAAATTTAGGAATCTCATTCTCACAAAGCATGGCCCTAGTCATCTCTTGAAGGCTTCTATTCCTTCTCTCAATCACCCCATTTAGTTGAGGGGTTCTAGGGCATGAAAAGTTATGAGCAATTCCAAAGTCATCACAGAATTTTTCAAAGTCTTGGTTTTCAAATTATCTTCCGTGATCACTTCTCAAATGGGCAATTTTTAAATCTTTTCATTTTGAATTTTCTTGCAAAGAGTTGAAAAAGCATGAAAAGCATCATTTTTATGAGCAAGAAAAAGTACCCAACCAAATCTAGAGTAATCATCTACCACCACAAGACCATAGTGTTTACCTCCTAAACTTTGAGTTCTTGTTGGACCAAAAAGATCAATGTGTAACATCTCTAATAGCCTTTTAGTTGAAATTCCATCTTTTGGTTTAAAAGAGGATTTTACTTGTTTGCCCAATTGGCAAGCATCACAAGTAAGATCCTTATCAAATTTAATATTTGGAATTCCTCTAACCAGATTTTTCTTAACTAGCTTAGAAATTTGGTACATGCTAGCATGACCCAACTTTCTATGCCATAGCCATTTTTCAGATTCAAGAGAGGTAAAACATGTTACATTTTGTTCTTTTAAGTCCTCAAGAGTCAATCCATATACATTATTGCACCTTTTAGCTTCAAATAAAATATCCTCAAATTTTTCACACACAACCAAACACACAAACTTTCTAAAAATAACTTCAAAATCTAAATCACACAATTGGCTAACACTAAGTAAATTATGTTTCAAACCATTTACAAGAAGAACACCATTTTTACAAGATGAAAAGCTTTTACCAACTTTCCCAACAGTCACTATCTTTCCTTTAGCATCATCACCAAAAGTGAAAAATCCTCCATCATATTCATCAAGCTTTATGAAGAAGGTTGTCTTTCCGGTCATATGCCTAGAGCATCCGCTGTCCATATACTACATATTTTCCTTTCGTTTGGATGCTAGGCATACCTACAAAACAAACTCAAGTGACTTTAGGTATCCAAATTTTCTTGGATCCTTTCACGTTAAACCATCTCTTATGTCCTAAGCCATTATAATAAAAAGCAACCTTGTAAGCTTTATCACCTATCATCCTTTCACCAAAAAAGCATTGTATGGAAATGTGTCCATTTCGGTTACATAATCTACAAAATCTTGGAGTTGCTATTTTGTTAAAGCTTCTTGGGTTTTAAAATCTTGTATCATTGGAAGATGAAGCAATGTTTTCAAAATGAGATTTTTCAATAGATTTATAGAACCCCAAGCCAGCTTTATCATAAAGAGGTTTTTGGCTAGCCAAGATTTGATTCAGATTTTCAGAACTTTGTGTGAACTTGGCTAAGTCTTCTTTAAGCCTTTTGACCTCTTTAAGCAACTCGTCATTCCTTTTAAAACAATCAACATATGCAACCACCGAATGGTCACTTTCACAGCTCCTAAGTTGGGCTTTTAACTGCTTATTTTCTTCAACAAGATCACAAGCAGTTTTGGCCTCCCTTAGCTTTTCTTTTAGAAATCTATTTTCTGATTTAAGGATGATAATTTGTTGTTCAAGTTCTTGATTATCCAGCAAAAAGCATCTTATTTTTTCAGAAAGATGATCTATCATAAGATGAAGAGATTCAGTGTCAGGGTTGGGAATGATTACCTGCTCAACGTGGTCAGCCATAAGGCATGGTTGAGACTTTGTTTCAGATTCTTCATCGTCTTCAGAGTCATTTTCAAGATCTTCCCATGATGCCATCAGTCCCTTTTTCTTTCCTTTCTTCGGCTTTTCTTCCTTCTTCAACTTAGGGCAGTCAGATTTGAAGTGCCCCGTTTCTTTATAGTTGTAGCAAGTCACCTTGCTGAAATCTTTCTTCTGTTTTCTTGAGCTGCCTCCTTTGCCTCTCTCCTTGAGCTTCACCATTTTCCTGAATTTTTTTGCAAATAACACAAATTCATTTTCAGATGAGTTATCACTAGATTCATCATCCAGAGGGTTAGTAACAGATGAGAAAGCTATTCCTTTCCTTTTTGAATCTTTTTTCAAATAGGTGTTTTTAAAAGCAAGTAAATTTCCTCTCAAATCATCATAAGTCATGGAGTCAAGACCACTACTCTCAGAAATAATTAAAGCTTTTGTTTCCCACTCTTTTGTGAGACATCTCAACACTCTTCTCACTAGCACAGATTCAGAATACTTAATTTCCATAGCATCCAAGCCAACAATAATGGTGTTGAAGCGCTCAAACAGCTCATCAATGGATTCTCCTTCCTTCATTGCAAACATTTCATACTCTCTGTTTAACATATCTATCCCGGTCTTCTTTACAATGGTGGTTCCTTCATGAGTAACTAGAAGTTTGTCCCAGATTTCCTTTGCCGTTGTGCATCGTGATACTCATCGGTATTCCTCGAAGCTGATAGCACAGTTGAGTAAGTTAATGGCCTTGGCATTGAGCTCAACCTTCTTTCTGTCTTCCTCGGTCCAGCTTGCTTCTGGTTTAGGAGAGACAACTCCTTCGGCACTTGTAACGATTGGATATTGAGGGCCATCCAGGATAATCTTCTAAAGTCTGTAATCCACTGCTTGAACAAAGATCTTCATTCTCTCCTTCCAATAGGTGTAATTTTTCCCATTGAAAAGAGGAGGTCTGTTGCTTGATTGTCCTTCGGTCAGATTGTAGGACACCAGATTTGAGCCACTATTTTCTGCCATCTGGATCTTTACTCCAAGCTGCAAAGCTTGATCTTTTTTAGACCAAGCTCTGATACCAATTGATGGTTATCAGTGGCTAAGAGAATGGGGGTTGAATCTTAGCCCCCTTTTTTGCTTGATAATACTTGCTGGCCTTTGAAACCACTTCTGGAAACTTTTTGTCTTTTTATCTTGTAACTAGCCACGAGACCTTTTCTTTTGTCTCGTCCCCAGCCACGAGACTTTTCTTTTTATCTCGTCAGTCAGCACGAGATATTTTCAGTTTTATCTCCTGGGCAGCAGAAACAGAAATGGAGTAGAAGAAAGAGAGAATTACACCAAGATATATCCTGGTTCAGCTGCTAAGTGCAAGGCAGCCTACATCCAGTCTCCATTACAACAATGATAAAATTTCACTATAATCATCCTTGATTACAAACACCAATTCTCCCTAGGAACTACCCTTCCTATCCGGGACAAGTCCAGAATCTAAACCCAAACTGAACTTGACTTGGTCACTGCCAAGCTTTCAACTGTAAAGTGCTAACCCAACTTACAAGGGGATTCCCACAGAATCATGAAACACAACACAGATGAACAAAGGAACTCTAAGGACATCTATGGCTTTTTCTTTTAATTTTGCATTCTCTGCCTTTTTTCGCTCTATGGCTTTTTTATACAAACCTCACTGTTTGCCTTTTTCTATGAGACTCAAGACATGACAAAATTAAACAGAAAAATATAAAATGAAGAACATTGAAGGAGAAGAAATTCTGTCAGCTTAGAGAGCTATGGGAACTCTGTGCTCACTCTTTTCCTTTCCTTGAATCAAACCCTGACTGTGCACCCTTACTTATAGGGAGAAGCCTCCAAGGTTGAAACCAAACAAACCAAGCTAATCTTCTTCTTCTTCAAGTTAGAACCGGTTCGGCCAGAGAGAGAGAAGAGATAACTCATGCAAAACCCAACATGCAATTACCTCTAGTCCTTCCTTGGTCACCACTCTTCATCAATCCGAGCCCTTCATCCTTGCCTTGCTCTTCAAGATGAACTTCTGGCCCTTGATGCTTCATGATGATGATAGCTTCATCTGCTCCAATCTCTGCCTCTTCCATCACGTAGCCACTGTAGCTACCTCCTGTGGTGGTTGAGCAGAATCAGAGATAAGCCATCCTCTCCAAGGATTCTTCTTCTCTGACCGAGATCTTCACTTCCATTTTTGGTATGGAGGAGCCAAGATCTCTTCACAAAATCTTACCACAAGTGAATGAGAATCTTAGCCACAGCATACTTTATGTTTTCTTTTTCTTGCCATCATTGTGATGGTCTTTGTTGCTTGTTCTTCCTTTCGGTGTCTAGCCATAGCCTCCATGCTTTCTCTGTAATGATATGACCGAAGGTAGAAGAAAGATGAGAGAGAAGATAGAGCTAGAGAAAAGCAATTAAATGAATCAAATTAATTGAAATGGGATTGCTTTTACTTCCCTTGCAGAGTAGCGTGTAGCATTGATGATTACCATCACATCAATGACCAACTCTCTCTCATGTTTCCAATGCAAGTATTAACTTTATTTTAATAAAATTTGAATTTTACCACATGGTTAAATTGAGATCCGTTGGAGGCAAAATATTTGCTTTCCCTCAATAGATTTCGGACCAAGCATTGGATCTTTGGTTTAATATGGGCTTAATGATGATGTTAATAGAAACTGGCCCAATTAAACAATTTAGCCAACATTTATTTCATATAAGGCTGAATTTTGATTTCATACTGGGCTTTGCTTTTTCTTTTCTATTCGGCCCAAGAACAAAATTTATTTCAGCCATGGTCTCATTAATTTAACACTAAGGCTGAATTTTGGCCCAATATGCACCTGCATTGCAAAATTATTTTAATCAACATATGAACATTAAAATCAAAATAATAATCTTGTAATCAATCATATTTATAATATTTGATCATCACTTAAATTAAAAATGGAGTTTTCCAAACTCATCATTAAGGGAATTCTAAACTAACAGAAACACTACTGTCCCACAGTCTTCGCCATCCTATCCCATATGCGATCCCATTGCCACCGCCTACCGAACCTCCTCAATTCCAGCAAAAATACAGATAATGCACGCAAGTAAAGTACAGGTAATATACATTTACAGTAGGAAATTCAAGAAGCAAGTAAGCATATTATACATTTAGGCACTGGATGCAATTAGGCAAAACAAGCAAACACATAGAAAATGCACATGATGAATGCCTATCCTATTGGTCGTGATATCACTTGTCAGTTCAACTACCAACCCAACACATCTCCTTGGGATGTCGGCTTTCGATCACGAATAATTGGTACCCCAGGGATATAGTGCCCGACCCACTAGGGATATAGTGTCCGACCCACTCTTACGACTCGAAAGGATGCGAGCAGGATGCTCAGCCTCAGACCTCACATCTCAACGTAAGCGGGATTAACCCCCATCCTTACGCCGATGCCGCATCCTTGACAAGCGAGATTAACCACCGTCCTTGCCAGGTGCATAGTGACTTTCCAAATCTCAGCATATCAATAGTATATAGTAAGTCTCAGCGACTTTCCAAATCGCATGCCTCTGTCCGCGTACCCATGGGTTAAAATGTGATACATTCATGTACGCGTGCTCTATTCGCGTATGGGAGTCCTCAAAACCGAATGAGTGGCTCGCGTCGTGTGCAACATGTCGCGTACGCACACCTGTAAAATTGACAATTCCGCATACGCGTGTTACAAGTCGCGTACGCATACCAGTAAAAATGCATTCTCGCATACGCATGCCAGTTTTGCGTATGCATGAGTACTTGGCAGCGGTCAATCCTCGCGTCGCATGCACTGTCTGCGTACGCATGCCTCAAAAATCCTTAAAAGTTTTGTTTGCTGCAGATTCAAATTTTTGTACCAAAGTTCAAACGTGCATAACTTTTTTGTTTTAAAATATTTTTCATCCGTTCTTCGAACGTCTTAAAGCTCTCAGACCCAACTTTCATTTAAATTAAGTTTCATCAAAATTGATGGTTCGGAGCACAAGTTATGACTCCTTAAAATTGGTAAAAAATCGATTTTTACCAAAATTTGTAAAACCTCTAACTTTCAAAACTCATAATGCCAAATCAATTTTCTTACAGCCCAAAATAACACTCCAAAATCCATACTAAACATTCTTCAACTATTTCTCAATCATACAACTATCTAAAGCATTCAATTCTCACTCAATTCTTTCAACAATTCTTCCCCAAAATCACAAATCTCCACATCTATCAATCCAAACCTCAATCATACCATAATTACACCATTCTAATCCATTACAATCATTATTTATCAACATATCATCATAATCATGCTCCAACTCATTCAAATTATTCAATCTTCATCAAATTCACATACCACAAATATAATTCTATCAACCATTTATTCAATTTAATCATATCTTAAGGTCTACAAACCTATGTTTTACGAAACATTACATATTAACTAAAGAAAACCAAAATCATACATTGGCCGATTTTCATATAACTCAAAGCACCAAAATTGACCTACAAACAAGCTCAACGAAGTTCAACCACAAAAAGTTCAATTCCAATATCATCAATTTCACGCCAATAACAAGTATTCGAGCTATATACATACAATTTACCACAATTAATAACTAGGGCTTACAAATACACCAAACTATAAGGATTTCGAAGTGGCTTACTTTATTCGACGGTATTAGGGGCTAAATCCAACAATAATCCAATGCTAGATCACCCCTAAATAATTAAAATAAAAAATCTACTTAATGACAAAGCCCAAAATTTCAAAACTGTTAGGGCAGAGAACTGGGCAAAAAATTGAAAGTTTCTTACCATTTTGTTTGGATAGAAATGACGGACTCGACGAGAGCTATGGGTGGTCAAAAAAGACACACAAATCGGAGCTCCGTAGCTCAAGTTATGAGCGATTGAAGAGAAGAGTGAATAATAACCCTTCTTCCTTTCCTCTCAACTCAACTGCTGTTTGTGTTAGTGAAATATGGTGAATGAGGCTGAATTGGCCCAATTTAGGCCCAACTTGGGCCTGGTCTAATCGTTTAGCATTTTTGGTTCATTTGGCCCAACTTTAGGCCAAAATATTTAGAATTAGCACCCAGTTTTTAATTCTAAATATTTTTCTAAGGATTTTTACAGTTTTATTTTCTCTCACGTAGTACCGGACAGACTTAAGCCGATATCGTTGGCTAATTTATCGGTTCACATTTTTACACAATTTTCCGCATAAAATTATATTTTTCCACTCGGAAAAATTCACTGAATCCAAATCTCACCCTTAAATTTTTTAATTAATACTTCTAAATTTTTGAACCATTTTCATACAATTAAATTATTATTTTTACGTTAATTTAATTGGTTAATAATCTTCGACTCTTACAGGTTCATCCTTAGTGAAAAGCTGCAATGGATGCATAGTATCATGCTTTAATTCAGAATCAAACTTGGAAGTTGGTCCCTTTACCACAAGGCAGAGAAGCTGTAGGGAGCAGGTGGGTATTTTGAGTGAAGTACAACTCAGGAATTCTCACAAAGACCAATGTTTAATTTTACTAAGACTTACAATCCAGTTGTCAAACCTACATTCATTTGAGTTGTTCTAATACTAGCTATCTCCAAAAATTAGAGTGTGAGGCAGTTTGATGTGAACAATGCTTTCTTATATGGTGACTTGGTTGAAAATGTGTATATGAAGCAGCCACAGGATTATGCAGTTGGTGATGGGAGTTTGGTTTGTAAGTTGACAAAGGCCTTCTATGGTCTGAAGTAGGCTCTAAGGGCATTGTACCATAAGCTCTCTACAGCATTACAGCATCTTGGCTTTAACCCCCACTAAATCTGATGTGACTGTATTTACCAGGTTTAGCAGTGATTCTAATGTCATAATACTGGTGTATGTAGATGATATTATCATCACAAGAGATTCTAACGCACTAATTTCTGATGTAATTCAACAGATTAATGTTAGGTTTGCATTAAAAGATATAGGTGACTTACACTACTTTCTTAAGATTCAAGTTACTAAGACAGATGCTGGTGGTCTTATTCTATCCCAAGAAAAGTATGTGAAAGGCCTATTAAAGAAGGCTGATATGGAGAATTGCAAACCTTGTCACATACCACTGTCTTCTTCAGTCAAGTTCTCAGCTTTTGGTGGTTTCTCATTCAAAAATCTAAGGCTGTACAAGTCTGTTGTTGGGAGTCTTCAGTACCTTACAATTAGTAGACCTAAACTATCATACTATGTGGATAAAGTATCTCAATTTATCCAAAATTCTCTTGATGAACACTGAAAATTGGTGAAGAGGATGCTGAGGTATGTGAAGGGCACAACCACTTTTGGCCTGCACTTGTGTTACCAGCATAACAGCCTACTGTGATTTTGATTGGGAAGGGAACCCAGACGATAGAAAGTCCATTGGAGGATTTTGTGTTTTCCTTGGTAAGAATCTGGTCTCTTGGATCTCTAAGAAGCAAAGTGTAATGGCAAGGTCCAGTACTGAGGTAGAATGCAGGGCCATGGCTGACTTAGTTGCTGAACTGATATGGATTAGAAATCTTCTGGTTGAGGTGAAAGCTGAACTATCATCACCTTCTTTGGTATACTGTGACAATTTAAGTGTTGTTCTTCTAGCAGCAAACCCAATCCTTCATTCAAATTCTAAACAATATCTAATAAACAAAAAAATTAAAAAAGAGCTCGGTGGCAAGGGATAACCGTGGAGGTTTCTACAACAAGGGATGAAAAAGTCCAAATTTTAAGAGAGGTGGTTATGTCCCACCATGGCTAGAATAACTTCCAAAGGAACGATAATAGCAATCACCGAGGAAGAGAAAGAAGGAAGCAAGCTCAAGTTTCTTACAATGATTTGACTTGTAAGAGGTGAGGAAGCTATCATCCTGCTACTCCCTGTAGATCCGGTTTGGGCTTATGTTACTCTTGTGGTGGTGCCGGTCACATGTCGTGAAATTGCCCGGAGAGAAAGAATCGGAATACCGGAGTAGCACAACGGCAAGGTCGTGTCTTCACCCTGATGGCAGGTGAAGCTGATGGGTCAGAGACTCTGAATCGAGGTAAATGCGAGAGTGGTAATACGATTTTACTTGGCTTATATGATACTGGAATGAAAACATTCATTTATAGTCTGTGGTACTTGCCTTGCATGAAGTGGGTGAATAAATAAGTTCTTGAGAACAAACGATCATAGTGACGCTACGAAAGTGTGGTGATTTTGATGGCTTAGTGGGTTCATGTGGTTTTACATAGTCTCTATTTGGAATTATTGCCCTGATGAGAACCCCGTAAGAAATTATGTTCTCACCTATTTTGAGAATTATTATTTTTCAGATGCAGGTCCTGGCGCTTCACAGTGAGGGGGAGTTCATTTGGAAGAACAATGAAAAATACTTTTTATTATGCTTTAATTTTAGACTCTCTCCTTCTTTTGGAAACACTTATATTATGCACTTGTTTTGAAGACTTGCCTTTAGAGGCTTATGATGTATTTTGGAGAGATAGGTTATGTCTATCCAACTATTTTACTGTTGTAACTCTAGCCGGCCTAATATTCGCAGGCTGAGACTAGTTGATACTTATATATATACTTATGTATGTCTCTTTACTTTTGTTCTTCCTTCAAGATTTTAATTATCTACCTTTCTTCCGACGCGCTCATATATATACATTATCAAGTGTGAATGATCGATGAATTATCTTTTCATCGAGTTTTTAAATCCTTTCACAGGCCTCTAGTATAGTATTCCTTTCTATATATACATATTTATATCTTAACCTTGTGTTGTAGCACCAAACCATAATTCAATTATGACTTAAGCATAAGGCAATAAATGGTAGGATTTTACAAAATCTCTTGAGAAAGATAACGACTCTAATCAGCGGGATCAAGAAGATTTAGGAGCAATTTCGAACGAAAATGGAAGAGGTTATTGCAGAACCACAAACAACACACGAAGGTTGCAACAATGACCCCGATCTAGCAACTGCCGCTTTATGCAACCCAATGAGTCCCTAATTTTTGCATTCCAATGAGAACCCTAGTTAGATGCTCATCTCAACACATCTGACGGAGATGAACTACCATTTTTAGGCGCAAGCCATGACAATGACACTGGATTCGAAGAACAAGCTCGATTTCTTGGATGGCACAATCGCAGAACCTGCTATTGGAGATCCAATGAGAGTGTTATGGGAACGGAATAACACATTTATCAGAAATTGGATAGTACGATACCTCGGCATTGAAATCATACAAAGCGTCATGTTCATCAAGAAGGTTAAAGATTTGTGGAATGAATTGAAGCAAAGGTTTTCGCAAGGTAACCACATGTGCCTTGCAGATTTGAATGAGAAACCATACTTCCTTCGTTAAGGTACTCTCTCGATCACAAGTTTCTTCATGCAATTGAAGAAGATTTGGGGTTAAATTGAGAATTATAGGCCAATTAATCCTTGCAAATGTGGTTTACAATGTGTATGCAAAGCGTATTATGAGCAAGATTTTATCATGCAATTCTTGAAAGGCCTGAATGATAGATTCTTTAGTGTTAGGTCCTAGATATTGTTACTAGATCCTCTTCTCCCAATCAATCAAGTGTTTGGGCTTGTAGTACAACAAGAACGATAGTTATGTAGCGAGACCAGTGAAGAGCCAAAAGCTTTAGCGGCAACAAGCCACTGACGTGGGAATTTCTCCTCCATAGCAAGTCTAGGCATGAACAAGAAATTCACCAAGAACAAATTTGGAAGAAACAACTCCAAGATGTGTTCATTTTGTGGTAAAAGTGGTCACACCATTGATACATGCTTCAAGAAGCATGGTTTTCCCCTAAATCAGACGAAATGGAAAATAGTTGCTTCTAACCTCACATCCTTAAATGATGGTGAAAGTGAGGGTGACTCCAAATAGAAAGTTCAAAGAATTTCTTATCTCATTTTGAGTAAGGAACATGTTCAAGGACTAATGACTCTACTCCAATCTTAAATGCAGTAGATTTCAGACCCATCCTCCTCCCATCCACATGCCGTCAATCACATTTCAACCCAGAAAAACTGCAAAAACCAACTTCAGGTATGAACACCATAATACTTAATTGCTCCCAAAAATTATTTTAAAATATTTTCACACCATTCATTGGATTTTAGACTCAAGTGCTACTAACCATATTTGTAGCTCTTTAAATGCTTTCACATCATATAAATTCATGCAACATGTCAATGTGTTAAACTCCCTACTGGTTTCTAAATTATATCTAATATCTCTGGTTTAGTATTCTTCACACAAGACCTATGCCTCACCAATGTCCTGTATCTTCTTGGTTTTGCTTTCAATCTCATTTCTGTTAGCAAATTAACTTCTTCACTCCATTGTCTATGTTCCTTTTTTTTTACTTTGATTGTGCAATTCATGACAAGAAGACTCAGAAGAGGGTTGGGTTTGGTAAGGAAAAACAAAGTTTATACGAGCTGCAAGACTACTCAAATTTCTCCAAGGCATCAATTAATTTGGTGATTGATGGTTCTCTCTCTTGACATTTTAGATTATGACACATATCAAAAGAAAAATTACTCACACTTAATAAAATAATTCCATATATCTCTGTACCTAAAGGGTCTATTTGTTATGACATTTGTCTTTTGGCAAAATAAAAAAGATTGCCATTTACTTCTAGCACAATAAAATCTATCCATCCCTTTGAATTGTTACATGTTGATATTTGGGTCCAAATGCTTTTCATTCCATAAATGGTCAAAGATATTTCTTAACTATAATAGATGATTTTACTAGACATACATAGATTTTTTTTATGAGACAAAAATCTAAAACTTGTTCAAGCATCCAGTCATTCATTACCATGATAGAAAGGCAATTTGATTGTAAGGTAAAATGTATAAGGTCTGATAACGGACCCGAGTTTAATCTCTATCAATTTTTTCAAAATAATGGCATCATACATCAAAAGTCATGCATTGAAATACACAAACACATGGGGTGGTTGAAAGAAAACATCAACACATCCTTAATACAGCTAAAGCATTGATTTTTCAATCACATTTATCACATTCTTTATGGACTTACGAAATTGCTCATGTTGTGTTCCTTATAAATAGAATGCCAACAAAAGTTCTAAATGGTTCAACCTTTTTTCCAAATTTTTCCATAAAGATCCTGATTTGAGCTTTCTCAAAATATTTGGCTATCTTTATTTTGTATCTACATTAAGCACACATAGAAAAAAATTTGATCCACGTGCCAAGGTAGCGATCTATCTAGGCCACGGGTTTGGAACTAAAGGGTTCCTCTTTTATGATCAAGCCAACGACTCTATTGAAATTTCAAGAAACGTGTCCTTTAATGAAAGCATTTTTTCTTTTAAAATTGCACAACAACAAGATGAACATCTACCATTACTTAATGACATTGATGAATACACTTTTGACATATCGGGTTATCCACTTGGCGATGCAATATCACAACACACTTCACACCCACATCACACACTTAGCCAACCCTCTCACAATGCCCTGGTTTAAGAGGTTCACTACACTACTAACACAACACCTACTTTACCTATAGAAAATAACAATATCTCACTTGATATGGTGTCTCTGCGAAAGTCTACAAGAGAGAGAAAGATGTCTAATTACCTAAAAGATTTTCATTGCAGTTTGGTTTCATGCACCTCATCAACACCCAATCCTACTTCATCTAAGAACCCTTTATCATATCACATTTTCTATTCCAAATTAGGTGTCACCCATAGGAGATATGTACTCAACTTGTCATCCCTTGAAGAACCTAAGAATTTCAAGGAAGCTTCTGCATATGAGCATTGGATTAAGGTCATGAATGTTGAGATCACTGCCCTTACTGAAATTGGGATCGTTGATCTACCACATGGAAAGATGCCAATTGGGTGCAAATGGGTGTACAAAACCAAACTCAAAGCTGATGGAATTCTTGACAAGTATAAGGCATGGTTGGTGGCTAAAGGTTTCACCCAAACGGAAGGCATCGACTTCAAACAAACCTTCTCTCTAGTTGCATGCATTGGCACTGTCTGCTTGTTATTGGCCTTAGCTGCCACACAAAATTGGTGTCTTGAGCAATTAGACGTGAACAATGCTTTTCTTCACGGTGACCTCTATGAAAATGTTTACATGACTGTCTCTCTGGGCATCACTCTTCCCAAGCACGGCCAACTTTACAAGTTGAAAAAGTCTCTCTATGGCCTCCGCCAAGCTAGTAGACAGTGGAATGACAAACTTGCTGGAACCTTAATCTCTATAGGATATACTCAATCGGTCCATGTCACCTCTTTATTCACCAAATCCGAGTCACTTGATTCATGTACAGCTATGTTGGTTTATGTTGATGACATGGTCTTGGCAGGGAATGACAAGTCTGAAATCGAATGGGTCAAGCAGCACCTTGATGATCTCTTTAAGATAAAGGATCTGGGCAAGCTTAAATTCTTTCTTGGGTTTGAAGTGGCTTGATCTTCCAAGGGAATCACCATATGTCAGCGTAAGTATTATCTTGAGCTCCTCGAAGACGCTGGTTTGCTTACTTGTAGACCAGCCTCAACTCTAATGTGCCAATCAGTCAAGCTGCAGCACGATGATGGCACCCCATTTCAGGATATCTCATCCTACTGTTGTCTCGTTGGGTGGCTTCTCTACCTCACCAACACCCGTCCTGACTTCGTGTATGCTGTCTCATCTCTTAGCCAATTCCTCTCTTCCCCAATGCAGTCACATTACACAACAGCTCTGTGTGCCCTTCGTTACTTAAAGCAATATCTAGGTGGTGTTTTTTTCTACTACCTCTGAACTTTAATTAAAGGCATTTAGCGATTCCAACTAGGCTGCTTGCCCAGACACAAGAAGATCAGTTACGAGCTACTGCATATATATTGGTGATTCTCTCATATCATGGAAATTCAAGAAGCAATACACGGTCTCTTGTAGCTCTTCCAAAGTCGAATACCGCGCCTTGGCTGCAATAACGTGTGAGATCCTTGTGATTAATTATCTCCTCGAAGACTTGAAAATCAAACATACAATACCTGCTTTGCTTTACTGTGACAACAGATCTGCTATTCGAATTGCAAAAAATTCTATCTTCCATGAGTGAACCAAACACATCAAAGTGGATTGTTACAAAGTCTGTTAGAAGGTGAAGGATGGCTTTATCTATTTACTGTCCATCCTTTTCAGATCACAACTTGCTAACATTTATACAAAAGTTTTGCTGCCAACTCTCTTTGATCAACTCAACTTTGAGCTAGGCATGATAGACATCCATGCTCCAGTTTAATGGGAATATTAAAGGATATACTTTATACACTTAGCCTATCATTTATTTACATGCATAGCAGACTTGAAAATGCTAGTTAGAAAACTAGTCAAAGTTAGCAGAGATATTAGCATTAGTAACATGTATATATAGTAGGAGGCTTTTTTACCTAAATGTGCATCTAAAAAATATTAATTCCCAAAATGCGCATGGCTGGAAATCTTTCTGAAAATGCGCATTGCCATTTCTTGGCCTCTGCCCGTGAAATAGATTTGAACTCCATTTCAATGAAGGTGCCCACGAAATGGGCAATCCATGTCATGGCAACCACCCACGAAATGGGTATCCCATTTCCATGAGTGCAGCAGTGAAATGGAAGGAAGAACTCTGGGCAGGCAGGCGCGAAATGGGTGTACGGCTGAGTTCAGACTCCATGTCTCTTGTACCGCACACGAAATGTCACAAATTTGTGTGTATTGCACACGAATTGGAACAACGGCTAGCTATAAAAACCCCTCGCCAGCAGAAGTAAAACCACATTTCTAATTCTCACTTCTTCTACCATTCCTTCTTCTCCGAAAAATCCACTCTCACAGGAGCTACTTTCACTAATTTTCGGGTGTCATAATGGCATCTGAACATATCTATGTGGTCATATATCCCAACGGTAAAATTTCGTATACAACTGAGGGAGTGACCTTTATGTGTGACGACCCACTTTGGATAATAATTTCCCCACAGTCGTGTCTGCAACAACTAAAAAATATGATTCTGATGAACACTGGACTGATTGGAAAAAAGGAGATCAGTACGCTCATTTACAGAATGCCCGTTGCTGTAGCAAGTTCGTTTACATATCAGAAAATACATATTAAATCTGACCAGCATGTGTCGATGATATTTTCATATCATTGTAGCATCGGAAGCATCTATTCGATGGAACTCTGCGTGAAGCTCCAAGATGTGGGGGGCAGCTCATCTAGTTCGAATAACGGCGGGAACGATGGTGTCTTCTGTCCTGTGGAACTGCTGGTAGCTGAACAACTGGGCCTCTACCATACTCTGCCGGAGCCCCTCGTGGAATGTCATCTCCTCGGGGATCATGGAAGGCCTCCGGGGGTGACAGAAACCTCTTTGTTCTCGAGCAATACCACCTGTAATAATCATGACTGGGATGCAAGGTATCTGCCCTATCAATCTGTAGCCGATATGATACAGTCCGTCTGTTTGCCCATACTTCAAATCATGTCTGCAGGCGGATGGGCCACCATCCATCGTTGTTGCGAGCCGACTGGCGATGGAAGGTGTCTATGTTTAATGGAGGGTTCGGTGGACCTTGTTTGCCGCCGAATTGCCGCATGACTCGATCGATGTTAACAATCTCGATCCAGCGGAATAGAATAAGTGGCACGACCGCTGTATAGAAATCCCCATGTGGAGCCCCAAGAAATTTCATAGGCACCCTCGACAAAATACGTGCATCCCTGTACGGTATCCACAGAAACTACCAACTCCGAGTGTCATTTACACAGATAGACAAAATTTCAGGGACAAAACAAATTCATGCGTGAGTCATGCAACAGGAATAGTTACCTCATCCACCTTCAAATTGTCCAACCTAAGTCGTTGCCTTTGTAAGCGTTGCTCGGCGTAGTCATTCTTTCCTCTCTTGCCCGCCCACCTGCGAAAGAACACAATGATCTTATAACCACATTTAAAAAAAACGCAGAGGAAATAAGAACACAAGTCACAAATACAGAACATATGCAAGAAAATATATTACGTTGTAGCTAACGAAAACGTGTATGGGCTCATCAAGTCCGGTGCCCAGAAAGGAAGCCTGAAGTATATCCAAGACATCAACAATGTATGACAACCAGACATTCCCTCGACATTATAATCAGTCGCTAGGCACATGCCTCTATACAACCAACAGAGCACGGCACTACCCCAACTATATGTACTAATGGCTTCATAGTTTGCCAGGAGAGGAAGATAACGTACGTGAACCGTGTTGTTCGCTTTGTTAGGAAGTAAAACGCCACCCAATAAATACATAATATAACAACATGCATACCGTACGAGGGCCTCCTCGGGAGAGTCAATAGGCATCTGTTGTAGTCTACTCCTGAGCCACTTCAGATTTATGTTATACTTTGTGGTCCCAACATGTCCGTCAGGAACTTCTCCAAGGAGTTCCTCACACCATTGCCAAATATCCCTCTGGTGGAACTTACTCCATGACCTTAGAGTGCCGCTCACCGGCTCACCGTCGATTGGTAACCCCACCTGCATGGCAACATCCTCCAAAGTGATAGTACACTCACCCCATGGGAGGTGGAATGTATGGGTCTCAGGACGCCATCTCTCCACAAGAGCGCTAATCATTGGGTTGTCGTACTCAAAACGCTTTATCAGAGACGCATAATAGAAGCCGGCTCTTCTTAGATACGGCTCAAGCATCTGCCTCCTAATCTCCATACTCGGATTTGCTTCGTCTAGAGAAAAAACATCGACCAGCGTGCCATGCAGAGTCAACACACGTGCCGGGTGAAATTGAAATAGATCAAAACACAATTATATAGTTTACAACAATTTTTTAAATTATTAACAAAATATATATTTTTTATTTAAAAAAAATAAACTCACCTTAACATGTAAATGAGCAGAAATGTGAAATTCATCCAACCTATTAAGATTTTCTTCCACATTAATTCCACTTCCACTCATTTTTTTAATAATAAAATTACTACTCCACTTCTCTTTTTTTTCACCCAAGCAACAAATAAAACTTTTTCCTGCAACCCACTACTTCACTTCTCTTTTTTACCTTCGATTTGGTCCCCTCCCCTCCCTTCACCTCCTTTTATATGCTTCACACTCACAACACAATAATAAATTGCTTCACTTTCACCCAATGCATGCTCGTACGGGAACTGCAACACTGAGACTTGCTACTTTGACTGCCCCCTCCTCCCCCAATTTCGTGCCTGCCACACTTGAGGATGGCCATTTCGTGTGTGCCATCCGTGAAATGGTGCATTTCGTGTGTGCCATGGGTGTAATGGTGCATTTCGTGGACACCATGTGTGAGATGCTCCATTTCGTTCTTGCCACAAATGAAATGGTTTGTGTCAGTGGCCAGAACCCATTTTGTGGACACCCCCCTTGATATGTTTCCCATCTTTATTTTGTGGGTGATTCTTGCGAGTTAGCAGTGAGCATTTTCAGAAACATTTTCAGCCATGCGCATTTTGAAAATTAAAGTTATTTCCATGCGTATTTACGTAAAAAAGCCTAAAGTAGGATATGTAGCGTGAATGAAGTGAAATTTTTTTCCCCTTCCTTTATAATTTTTCTCTCTCTGTAACTGCACATTTTTCTCACATCCAGTAAATCAGTGATGCACCTCTATTTAGCTTCAACCTGCATTCTCTCCTCTCTCCTTACTTTTCATTATATTTTTCATAAACCCAATAATTATCAATTTCAACAATATCAATACTCTTTGGGGAAATAGTGCTAATTTGTTGCGAGGCTTCCCCAATCCAAGGCAATATTATATCTCTCTACTCGAGTATGTGCAATTATACCAATTATGTTCAATGATACAGACGTATATCTGAAAACAAATCGCAATGAGAGAAATTATCAAATTACAAATAACTAAGATAAACGACATTTTGATTATTTTTTTTTAAGAAAAATTCGAGACATTTTTTTAGGTGATAAATACTACTGTATCTTAGAAGTTGAGACATTGACAAGGTTATGTCCAGAATAATGAAGTATGGTCAGCATCAGCTACACCCCAGTATTGTCTTCCCATTGCTATTCACACCTCAATTATATAGTCAATGCATATGAGAAAACCATCAAAGCATATAATCTTATGGAGAATATTTATCCTATTTTTTTCAATAAAAAATATTTATAATTTTATTCTAAAATACAAAAATAATTTAGTTATTTAAATACTGTTAAAATTAATGCTTATTTTATTAGTATAAGATAAACACAGTGAATGATAATTGATTATTATTATTATTATTATTATTATTATTATTATTATTATTATTAGGGCATTTAGCATAAAAAAAGTTCCCTAGCAGGAAAGAATTAATGTCGGACCTGTATATTATAAATTTAGATTTAATTTGGTAAAATTTTTAAAAAAATTATTTATTATTTTAAAAATTATGAATATTTTGTTTCATATTTGTTAAAGAAAGTCCGTTTCACCTTTCTCATGTTTATATAATACTATATTATTATTATTATATCTCTTCTAATATTTACATGAGTTTTGAAATTAAAACATATTAGTTTTATTTTTCACTTCATATAAATTATTCAATTGTTATTGCCGAATTCAAAAGTAACATGATCCAATACCGCCCCACCGCATGACAAGCGCCATAATGCGCGCAAATCAAATACAGTATATATAGTATTTTCTTCCACAATAAGAAATTACTGCTCTGTAAACCATAGGTGTAAAAACCTGCACTGATCCGGTCCGAGGTTAGGATCATTCAAGGCAGAGAACTGGAACAAACCGGTTGAATTCATAATAAACTGGTTAAAACCGGCCAAATCGATTGATCCCAACTGAAGGCTACGATGTATTTGGGTTTTGCAAGTCCACCATAGTCTCCATAAGCTCCAGCGTACCAAGTGTCAAAGTTGTGTGGTTTTTGGAAAATTTTTTAAAATGGCTCTTATAGCCTTGTAGGGTTTAAACTGCTCACTCCACGGTTGCAAGAAGGACAATCTGGCCACCAAGCTATATTGCTTTTGACTAATACATAACCAAATTATAATACATATAGCAATTTTCTATTTACTTATATTCAATTAATTTTAATTTTAAAGTCATTAATTTTTAAATCAATTATATTTTATTTAACTATAAATTTTATTAAAAAATATATATATATTAAAAAGATAAAAAAAATTATTAATCATAATTTTTTTTTTCATGATTATATGATATCTATTAATATTATTTTTTCAATAAATACTTGTAGTATATAATAATAGGTAAAGACTCACATGCAGTTATCTTTATATGAAGTTGATAATTGAAAATTATTAGATGATATTTAGTTAAACTTGTCAAATTATCTAACTGTTTTTAAATATCAACTTCACATGAAAATTAATTGTATGTAAGTTTTTATTTATAATAATATACTAATACAATAAATATAAATTAATTAATAAAATATTAAAATTTAAAAATGATAATTATTTTTATAAAACTAAAATAAAAATATTTATAATAAAGAAAAATAATTAAATTTTATATAATTATTTAATTATACCGGGTTAACTGGTTTGACCAATGACCTACCGGTTAAATCAATAACTCAATGACTTAGTAATTTTACCGGTTCAATCATCGGTTCGGTTCTGACAACTATGCTGTAAACATTATTTTAAGAATATTATAAGAAAAATATTTAAATAAAAATGTTTACTTGTATAATAGATATTTTTTTAAGGCACATTTTCAATGTATTAAAATTTCAGAAGCTAAATCTTATATTTATAGTTAAAATAGTTTACGTTTAAACTTTTTAAGACTAGATATAATAATTTAATATTTTCATTTGTTTAAAGAACTACTTTTTTTTTTTGCAATAACGTAGTGAAAGAGTAAAATTAAGAGGAGGAAAGATAAATTTAAAGAAAAAAAAGTTAACTAATTATTAACAGGGAAAAAATGTTCTCATATGTGTTTTAAATGTTATTAGAAAAATAAAAACAAAAAAAATCTCACATTTTGTTATATTGTATATTGTACTGTAATAGATCTTAAAAAATAATCTTGTATTAAGTGTTTTAAATTATTAATAAAAGATATCATAATAAGAAAATTCTTATAAAAATATAAAATAAATGTTAATTTTAAAATTTATATATTTAATACAATAAAAAAGTAAAAGTTATTTTGAACTCTTTTAATTAATATTTTAAGACCGTGTGAAGCTAAAATGTTAAAAGAAAAATTGAAAATTAGGGAAAAAAGAAACGTCAGTCACTCCTTGACTCGAAGTTGAATGTATCTTCTCCGATTCACACGCACAGTGACACCATCCTTTATATGCTACTCATCCTTCTCCCTTTCCACATTTTCCAATACGTTCTTGAAAGTTTTAAATATAAACCAAAAACAAAAAGGAAAGGATTTTTTTTAAGAGAGAAGAAAAAGAAAAAGCGCACTCTCTCTCTCTCTCTCTCCCCCCGTGTTTCCCTCTCTTCTTTCTCTCTCTTCCATTTCCATGGTGCAACGGCCAGAACACACAGCGTCTCCGGAGAAAAGATCAGAGAACAGAGCCAGCAGAAAACGGTGATCGGAGCAGAATCAGGGTTCCGATACTGTCTGAAACTCGAAGAATGCCAATTTCGAGGTTCCACATTCGGAGCGAGCACAGCTTGGCCGATCCGGAGCTCCACCGCGCCGCCGATAAGGATGATCCCGAGGCTCTCCTCGAAGCCGTCGCCATGGCTGGACTCGTCGGAGTCCTTCGCCAGCTCGGTGACCTTGCTCAGTTCAGTTCGCACTCTCTCTCTCACTCACTCACTGACTCACTCACTCTGCCTCTCTCTCTCTCTCTCTCTCTCTCTCTCTCTCACTTCACCGTCGATGCTGCTGTTTTGGTGGTTTTGCAGTTTCCGTGATTATTCTTAGTCGAAATGAGTGTTGAGTTTGAAAAACTTTAAGGTTGACAAAATAGTTTTTAATGCAGTGTTTGAAAACTTTTTGTGTTGTTGTGTTGTTTGTTATATTTTTAGCTGTTATACTGAATGGAGTAAGCTTTTGATTCAGGTAGAATTTGTTGTGGATATCGGAGTTGTTTGGTTGAGTTCGGAGTTTGCAGGAAATACGGCTTTCTAAATTTGGTGGTTGGATTAGGTGCCTGAATTAAGCTGTACTCTGTTACGATTACTATTTTTTTTAGTTTTTGTGGTAACTAGAACTCAATTTTGAAAAACCAATTTACGAGGATCACTCGTTAAATCTTAATATCTTAATGTAGTTTCTTTTAATAGTATTATTAATTCTTCTCTCGATGGTCGGATTTTTTTTTCTTTTTTTTCCTTTTTAAGTTAATCTGTTAAAAGGAATTTTGAACCAAAACAAATACAGAAAGATGAAAGTGGGCAATTAGTGATAGGTTGGTCTAAATTCTGGGGTTTACGAGATAGTTCATTTATCTTTGTATGGACTATGGACACGAATATTTGATTGGTTGGTCTGAACCCTCAATTCCACTGAGTGATGCGTACACTACAGTTATTGAACTAGCTGATTCCTATATTTTTTGTTTGTATAGGCGGGGTCATTTAGCTTAAACATCAGTTTACATTTGATGAAATTTGTTTAAAATGTTTTTCCGTATTCATTGGATTATTTAATTTTCAAAATCAACTATGCCTTGTTATTACTGAGCTGCATTATATTGCATATAGTGTTATGTTTCATTTGTTGCACGAAATAGGTATTAAGTTTTAGGGCCAAACTCAGGATGTGCTATCCACAAACACTTTATTGTTCACCTGAGCTATGCATTGGGTGGTCTTAGTTCTGTGATTTTTGTTGTTTGTTTGTTTGATTGGATAGTCTCGTAATTTTCATCCAAATGCTTCTGTAAAGTCTTTTTTATGTATCTTGCAACAGTTGCAATAATTTTGACATTTTGTTCCCTGGTATTATTAATAATTAGATAGATAGTTTAGTTTTGATGCTGAGCATCAACATTTAATCCTTTTTGGATTATGGTCTTTAGTTTTTGTAGTTAACAAGTGGTGCTGGGTTATCTGCATTTGACTATTTGATTTTTGTTAGGTTTGCTGCCGAGATCTTCCATGACTTGCATGAAGAAGTAATGGCCACTGCCGGGAGAGGCCACAGTCTTATTTCTCGTGTTCAGCAACTTGAAGCTGAAGTTCCTGCACTCGAGAAAGCTTTTTTGTCACAAACTCGTCATCATTCATTCTTTACAAATGGAGGTTATTCACTCATTTGAGTCTTATTTTTTATGATTTGCATTTGTCAGAATGTATCTGTAAGAATATAAAATTCTTTTGGCAAATTTAACATGCTTCTTGCATTGCAGGGATTGAATGGCATCCTAATCTCCGATCTGAACAGAATCTTGTTACTCGTGGAGACTTGCCTCGATTTATAATGGATTCGTATGAAGAATGTCGTGCTCCCCCAAGGCTGTTCCTTCTAGACAAGTATGGTGCCCAGATTCATAGAAAAAAAAATTCAACACTAGTAACAGCTTGTTGCTATGTTATAGAATTTTTACTATAATTTATTTTATTTGGGTTTTTTCCTCTAAAAGGTTTGATGTGGCTGGGGCTGGGGCATGTCTGAAGCGGTATACTGATCCATCATTCTTTAAAGTGGAGTCCTCTGTAACAACAGTAGAAGTTCACAGGGAAAAAAGGATTCATAAGGTCAAGGTACTTTAGTGGCAATTTTACTGATTACATTGTTTTTTATTTATTTTTTTCTTTTTGGCATAAATGACACTTACAATAGAAAAATGAATGTATAAATTTTCTTTTTTCCAGCAGAAGAAAGTATCAAAACCAGGGAATGGTACAAAACCTGAAGTTGTCTCATCCCATGCCAAGTGAGCTCCGATAATTTATCTGTGTTGAATTATTTTATCCTGCTGGTTCCTATAATGCAAGTAGGTCTTTAAATGGTTTATTTGTGACTTAGTTCATTCCAAATTTTCAAATACGGCAGACTGCACCAGTTGTTCCTTGAGGAGCGCATTGAGAATGCTTGCAATGATCCTGCACGTCTTGTGAAGTTGAAGAAAAAACAGTTGAATGGATCGGCAGTAGATTCAAAGACTGGGAAAAGTTATATGGAGAAGATTTTTGAGAATTCCTCACCAGATCATAAAATGGTTTGTGAGGCCTCGATCACTCCACACCCACTGAGATCAATGTTTGATGCTGATGACAATGGGATTACAGTACTTGAAATCAGTAGTCTTAGCTCTGTGAAAAGGTCACCAGGATATGAAAGCAAAAGATCATCACCACTCAATGGGCAGGAATTAGAACTGAAACCATACTCTGAAATTGATAGGGTGAGGAATGGAGATTTTGTGCAAGTGCATGAAGATGTCTTAGGAGCCGTGACACATAAAACGCCTTTAAATCATCCCAAGGTACCTGATGAGAGACAATTGGTAGTTGATGAACAAAAGAACAGAGAATGCATCTTGGATGGTTACCATTCTGATGATGTGACTAGCGAGGTTGACGATTACATGGATGCCTTAGCTTCCATCGAAGAACTGGAAACAGAAATTGAGTGTAGACCAAAGAAAAGCTTATTCCATATTCAAAAGACAAGTGATTCAAATGGCAAAGAAGAACATCAACTGCAAGGTCAATTTTCAGATTCTCAATCATTTGGGGACTCCTTGACATCTGAAGAAATTGATTCAGTTGATCAAGATCGAAATGATGAACGTACCGAAGTGCAAGCTCAGCTATCAGATTCTCAATCAACACGAAGCTCCAATGCATCAGATGATAGCAGATCATCCAGAAGAGTCAGAATTGCTGAACGCACCCAACTGCAAACTCCGTTTTCAGATTCTCAATCTATTGGAAACTCCTCCATATCAGAGATTGAATATATGCCATCCAACCAGCTTGACCAAAATGTTGAGTTGCAAAGTACTCATTGTGGTGGGTTTGTCATGCATGACAAAGGACATGTTTATGGAGAAGATATCTCTGGTTTTGGACCAGATGCTTCTGTTTCATGTCTAATGGATTCAGGACATTCATTGTTATCTTTAGATCCTGGGCCCCTCTCCTCAATGTGCCTCCCTATAAGGACTCAATCTGGTGAAACACAATCTGGCCCTGTTGAAACTCATCAAAGCTTAGAAGATGATGAAGACAGGAAGTCACTTGTTGAATCTGTGATGAAAGATGATGCTTGCTCTATTGTTTCTTCCAATAACAAATCTCTGGATAGCTTGGATGTTTGTGATCCATGTGTTAGTTCCAATGCTTTAGAAGTTTTTAATGATTTGAACTTGGCACAGGAAGATGAATATGGTAATCATTCTGCAATAACAGTATTGCAGGAAGAATCTGCTAATAAATACTCTTCTGCAATTTCGGATTCCGGTGATATGGGTTTTCAAGGAGAGAATCCAATTTTCCCATCCATGAAAGCAGACTTGAATTTGGGTACCAAGTTGGCACTTGGCGGCAGAGACTTTAATTCTGAGAATGGTGTAAATGAAATCCAACACATCTCAGAGGATTTGTCTCCTGCTTTGGAGACTCCACAAATAAGTAACATTACAGAGGAACTATCGGATTTTACTCTAAATCAACAGGATGAGCCACATTCAGCAGAATCTGAAGTTTTCTGTTCTGAGCAGCAATCAACTTTTGAAGACATACAAAGGATGCTGCTTGCTGATGAAAAAGGTGGATCCAAAGTTGAAGATGATGTTCATATTAAATATCTGTCTTCTCTTGATAACAATAAGCAGGACAATCTTGTCTTTGTAAATGACGTGTCCACTGAAAAGGTTCATTCAGATCAGGCTTTTTCTGCTCTTCATTTGGTTGATAGTGCTGAAAATGGTGCAAGTTCTTTTAATTCTCTGTCCTCAGGTTTTGTTTCTTCCCCATCAAGGAATGCTTCAGATTTGAGTTCTTTTAGTTCCCATCGGAATGAAATAAAATACAATGAGGCCGATTTGACAAAAGTTTATGTAGGATTAAATTCAGAGAAGAGGGTAAATAAATTGGAATCGTCTTCAGACCTCATATCATCTCCAGCTAAAAGGCTTACAGATTTGGAAGAATCTACATTTGCAGATTCTCACGAGAAAGAAATGGAAGTCAATGAGGTACTTCCTCACAAATATTTGACAGCCTTAGTGGCACCAAGGGTGGTGGATCAACTTGAAATTGGTGCTGCTGACATACAATCAAATCCGAACAGATCTGTACCCTGTGATCCATGTCATTCTGAAATATGTAACAATATCCAAGAGGAGAGAATTCAAAATCTTTCTGCTGTCAGTGAAATGAAAGTGGTGGATTCAAGTTCAGAGCTAGACTCTGAGAGGTCAGAATCTGTATGTCTTTCTCAGAATGATGTACAGAACAACAAAGAGAGTTTGTCATCACCTTCCTTTAACCAGCTGAAGCCAGAAACACATTCAGAGATGTTCGTGGAATCACCGGTTAATCAACGGGATGCAGAAGTTCAGCTCAGAAATGATGGATACCATTCGCTTGAGAAATTTCAATTTCATCACCAATCTTCAAGTCAGTTGGAACAACTAAGAATCCATCCAGATGAACAGTCATCATTTGATTTCTCGTCTAAGTCATTTTTGCAGGAGACCAGTCCTACCAAGCATGTCATGCATTCATTGCATCCCCTGATTCCGGAGTTAACCAATAATCATGAGGAGATACCTCCTATGCCCCCTTTACCACCAATGCAGTGGAGAATGAGCAAGGTTCAACATTCTTCCCTAGTTTCACAGAGGGAAGAAATAGAAGCAACTCATGCATCATTGCAACCAATACAGCCAGTTAAACCTAATGATAAGTCTCAGTTTGGTTTATCAACCTCTGATAGAGACACTATACTGTATCAAAATCCATTTTTGCCTGTCATGGCTGTGGAAAGCAGTAAACTCCAGCGTTCTCCTGGGTTCTTAGCTGGTTTACCAGAGCATTCAGTTGCTATTCCCTTGCAATTTCCTATCATGATAAATAAATCAAATAGTCAATATAATTACCTGGTTATGGATAAAAGCCACCATCAGAACCCATTCTTAACACTACCTGTGGTATCTACGAGCAGGCCTCCACATGGATATGTCATTGCTTCAGAGGGAGAAACGGTACAGAGTGCAAGTGCATGCACATCAATTCCACCTGCTGAACGTTCTGTTTCTGGATCTTATCCAATCTCTCCACAAGACAAACCGAGTGCGTCTCCAAGTGAATTAACTGAAAGGAGTAGTTTGGAGGTCAAGGATGAATCTGGAGAATCGCATTTGATGCCACCTACTGAACTTGCTGCTTCTGGAAATGATCTCACCTCAGCAAGAGAACTTATCACCCCAAGACAATTAACAGAAGAGACTAGTAGCTTAGAAGTTAAAACATTTGAGCAGTCTTCGATTTATTCAGAAAGGAAACAGGGAGATCCCTCTATCTCACCAATGGCACCACCAGGCATAGAAGTTGGGCAGCCCAATGACAGTCTGTTGCCTTCAAAGGGGGGAACGACATTGCCATTGGATAAATCTTCCCGAACACCAGAGTTTGATAATAAAATGCCAAATGGAAAGCCGAAGAATAAGGTTGTTCGTCCTGAGAGTCCTATAATTGATATTGCTGCTGCTCTTGACAGAAGCAAGGTAATGACAGTTTTATATAGGTTCTAATAGATGTGCATTTATGTGATATTTATTCTTGTATAATCTGCTGCCTTTGATTTGCTGCAGCTGAGAAAAGTTTCGGAACGGGTTATTCCTCCAAAACCACCCAAGTTAGATGAAAGAGATTCATTGTTAGAGCAGATAAGATCAAAGGTTAGCCATACCAACTTTTATCTTTCTTCTGCATGATGTTTGTACCATTATGTATTACAAATTCTGCTTATTTTAAAAATGCAATTTTTTTTTTCAGTCCTTCAACTTGAGACCTGCTGCAGCTACACGACCCATCATGCAGGGTCCAAAAACAAATTTGAGGGTTGCTGCCATCTTGGAGAAAGCAAATTCAATTCGCCAGGTCTCTCTCTCTCACACACGCACGTGCGCGCACAGATACACTTATCATATGTACATATATATCGCAACAGCACGTGTGCTGAAACTGAAAACAAATAATTCTCCCTTTTCTGATTAAATTCTTTTCTTAATTGAAATAGGCATTGGCTGGAAGTGATGAAGATGATGATACAGATAGTTGGAGTGATTCTTGAGTGGGAAACACAATACGTATAATTCTTTATCTTACAGGACACTCGGGACAACTTAAGTCCCTTCCAGAGTTCGCTTAATCACACACATATAGGTGCATGAACTTGGGAACAAGCATGCAGTGCGTTTAGTATCACTTCAAAACTCATCCATTTTTTCGGTGGTGAATACCGATTCAGTCAAAGGCTCAGCCCGTTATCGCTGACCAATCTAGACAAATCATCCACATTTCCTTCTTTTTTTTTAGGAAAAAAAAAGTACGTGTATATTTGTGTTGATGTGTTGTGCTTCATGTTTACCCAATTTTGTAATATAGTGGTTTCTCACTTTGTCGTAATTGCATCATGAACATGTATCATCATGTAGCTAATATGCTTGTGTCCAATACCATGGTATATTTTTACACCCGAGTAAAATTGCTTTGAATGTATACTTGATTACTTGTAGTCTTGTTTAGGTCCCTCGTTGCCCTTGTCTATTGATATATTTTTGACTTCTCCCTTGCAATTAGTATATAGAAACAAGATAACTTACAACAAAATAGAGGAATTTATCTATTAAAAAAAAGTGATTGAGCCGGTTCAAACAAATCAATAAAAATCTAGTTGAGTTCGGTTAAAAAAAATAAAAAGAAAAAGAAAATTCCCAAATTGATTGAGAAGTCATGAGCAAAATGACAGTTTCTTCATGCAACAGCAGACAAAATTAAAGAGTTGTGAAAGTAAGCTGACAAATGATAATCATAAGGGGGAATCTTGAACATGCATTTTCTCTGGAGTTTTTTTAGTCAAAGGCAGGTCCAATTTTACCCTTCACACTAAAATGGTTTTTATGTAACATTTTAGAATTCACCACCTCATCTATAGCTCTTGAAACCACAAATAAAATGCTCGATTCTGGCATCAAAATATGCAGCCATTTAATCAAGATATTGATTCATATATCTTAGTAGGACAAGAAGAAAATTGACGAAAAGCATCTATGTAAATTTCCCCGAACAAGATCATTTATTTTCTCCCTACACCCAAGGAGAGGAAAAAAGAAAGTTTAGTGTTTTTTTAAAGAACTTTAACTTCAAAAAATTTCAACTACAGATCTCAACAAAATTAACTTATAAATTCCAAAGGCCAATGCACCAAACTTACACCAAGTAGTATAAAACTAACTTACAATGCAAAATTTGGAAAGAAAATCATACTTCAAAGCAAAATAAAATTGAAGTTTCTTCAAACTTCTTCATGCTCAATTGTGAACGCTACACTTTATTCACAACTCTTAACCGGTTCACCCATATATGCTCGCTCCTGATACTCTTTCTTTCATCAAGTTGTTCGAAACATTCTTGGCGAGTTCAATGGTCTGCAAAGAAGATCAGCGAGTAAAGGCCACAGCTTTAGACATGAAAACATAGCTAAACCTTAATCCTCACCATAAGACTGGACTGTAAGAAGCAAGAAAGTGATTAATGATTTCTTAAGCATTGATAAATTCTAATTTCATACAATCTATAGTCAAATCTCATATCTGAATGCAACTTTATGCATGATGTATCTTGCTTGGTACTTTTTCATTAATCACAAAGCAATAGAAAGAAATAGGTATAACATGGTACAAAGCATAGGAGAATAGTTTACATACCAGTTTTCTTCTTTTTATCCTTATCCTTAACGTCACCGGGAAATGGCAAGAGACTATCTGTATGTACACAGTAACTTCCATAGGTGTAATGATAGTGAGAAAGGGAAAAAGGAGAATAATTTAGAAGCTTTTCACTGACATTATATTTGGTAAACCTTAAATTTACATACCCCAGTTCAAAATTTAGCGCAATAATGTTACTTCCATTGGATATGCATAGAGGCAAATAATTACCACAAGGAATCTCACATATTAAAATCCAAGATGACGGCACTTTATATTCTTTCATAACCCATATCTCAGTTATATCGTCGTGATACCAATACAGGGCTAGGCACCCTCCTAATATGGTGAGATTGATGGGAGAACACCCTACGAGTTGTTTTGGCATAGATATCTTTGAGAAACTCCTTTCCTTCAAATCAAAGATAAGAATAGCATCATCAATGTAATCTTGACTAGAGTAACACAACCAATGAATAGCGCCATGTAAGAACAACCCATAAAATTGCTGCTTCCACGTGCCCATGGATTTGGGGAGCGCTGCATCGAGATTAATCCATGAATTGGTCCTCAATGAAAAGCAATCTAAGTGGTGTTGGTTGTAGTTATCAGGCCAAGATAGAACTACTAAATAGTCATCACGTGATGCATCGAAACCAAATCCATATGGAACTTTATGATCGGGATTAATAACGAGAGGGATCTTAATACGAGAAACGATATGAGAGTAGGATATTGTTTTGCTGGATCCAGTCAGTGGGTTCCATATAACAAGAAAATGTGGTTGCTCGTTGAAGAGAAGAAAGCCTCTGCAGGATCCCATGAGACGAGAACGAGAAATGAGTTCTTCTTGGGAGGGAGAGATACCTCTTTGAGTGTTGTTGGTGCTGCTGGAACATCAAATAGCGTGTGGAGCTGAACAAAGCAAGCTTTAGTATAGTCATGTACCAAGAAGTAGTACGAATGGGAAGATGCGGCAGAGTAGAGGTTGTAATGCGATTCCGCAAAGTGTCCATCGGATATGAGAGAGTGCCAAAGTTTTGAAACGAATCTGAGGCGAAACAAGTCTTTGGCGGGTACCCTTAGAAAGATTCGGTGAATGAGCTCCGGAGGGAGGATGTCATTCATGCCCATGTCCTTCCTCTCCATGCTCCTTCTCTTTTTGTTTTGTGGTTAGGGTTATCACTTTGTGACTTGTGAGTTGTGACCATTCATATATATTTCGTTAAGGGCGGTGCTAGGTGACCATTACTTTTTTGAAAACAACAAGCTCTAAAAATGAGTTTAATTTAAGTAAAATATACTACATTCTAAATTATTAATCTAAATTTTAATATTAAAATAATTATTTATATATTTAGTAAATTGAATATCTGATATATTTATTATTTATATTATTTAATATTTTTATTGTCTACTTGTATTTTTTCTTTGGATAATCAATCCTCTAAAAATAAAATTTGATCTCGTGTTATATTTTTTAAGTAAAATTAAAAAAATAATATTAAACGATACAAAATTACGTAAAAAATTTAAGGAAATTTCCATATATACTAGCACTATGCATTTTTTTTTTTTACCAAAGATAGAAGACTCGAACCCGCAATCTCTTAATTGAGTATGGGGAGATTATGCCATTTGAGCTATAACTTATTGACAAAAAAATTTAGAAGATAGAAGACACCCGCAACCTTTTAATTGAGTATGGGAAATCTATATCATTTGAGCTATTACTCATTGGCTATTAGCACTGTGCATTCAATCACTTTTCTTCTTTAAGTTGTATTTTTAGTAAAATTATAAATAACATCAATTTTTCATTTCATATTTTATTTAGTTAAGTAGTAGAGTAATTTGAGTTGCATACATTTTAGAATTTTATAATTTGTACGTATTTTGGTTTTCAATAAGTTTGAAATTTAAAAAATATATAGGGTATTTAAATCCAAATCGATCCAAATTAAATCGCTTATCTAATCCAATTTAAATCGAAAACCGCGCATTAATTCGGATTTGATTGGATTCTATTTTTTGTAAACCGCTAGATCGGATCGGATTTCGGATCTACTTTTCATAACCGATCCAATCCAATCCAAACCGCATAATGTGCTATAATATTATTATTTTATTATTATATTTACAATTATACTTATAACATGTTCAATTTGTTATATATTTTTATATTATTTATGTATTTTAACTAATCTATAATTTTATTTCTATTGTTATGTTATCGTTGACTTTTTAAAATATTGTTGAGACTTCTTATGTCATTGTTGATTATTTAAAATTTGATGTTGAGACTTATTCTTGTTATATGTATTTAATTTTTTTAATTTTTAAATGTACAAAACCACAAATCCAATCCAATCCAAACCGCTTGAAATTGTATCAGATCGGATCGGATTTTTTTAAAAGATCATTCAATTTAAACCGCACTGCAAATAAAATTAGCATTCGAATCGGATGGGTTTTTGACTCAAAACTGATTCAAACCGCACCGCTAACACCCCTATATATATATATAATAAGATCACCTTATTTGAAAAGAAAAGAACAACAAATATAGAAATAGAGATGAAATAACAATTATGAAAAATATAAAATTTGTGGATATATCAAAATTTAATTTTTTGAATTTAAAATTTTTTCGTTTGAAATTCAGTTATTTTTAAATATTTTTCATCTTATATTTTAAGTTAAATAGTGTTTGAATTTAAATTATAATTTTTAACTAAAATATTGTTATGATTTGAATTTTATATTATTTTAAATGAAATAATATTAAATATAATAGTTCAACTAGTACCATATATTAGTAACAGTTATGTTTGATATTCAAATTTTTTTGGTAGCTAAGTTGGTCCAAGTCCAATAAAAGTAAGTTTTATTAGTAAAGTGTGAATACATTTTCTAACTACGCAAATGTTTTCACATTCTTCTCCTCCTTCTTTTTTCTTCATGTTTCTCCTCCTCCTTTTTCATTGCATTACTCCTCATTCTTCTTCGTCATTGCATTACTCCTCATTCTTTTTCGGATTCCTTCTTCTTTTTCACATGTTTCCTTCTCATCATCGTTCTTTTATTGTTGTTGCTGTATTTTTTTTCTTTTCCTCCTCCTCTTCCTAGTAATTTTGTATCACTATATATACATTTTTTTTTCTTCTTTGTTTAATTTTTTTTATTCTTGTTAAAAGAATAAATAGAAGGTAAAATAAAAAAAATAAACAAGAAAAAAAAGATGATGATAATGATGAAGAAGAAGAAGAAGGAAGATGAGGAATTTTGAGTTATCATTAAGTAATTTTGGTGCATTCTGGATTTAAATAAGGTGAACTTTTGGTCTGTGTTTGTTTTGAATTGAGTTTGTTTGTGTGTCGTCATTATTAAGCAATTTCGGTACATTCTATTTTTGAATTTCGGTACATTTTAGATTTAAATAAGGTGCATTTTTTGTCTAAATTTGTTTTGAACTGAGTTTGTTTTTTTGTCGTCGTCATTAAGTAATTGCAGTACATTCTAGATTTAAATAAGGTGTACTTTTAGTCTGAACTTATTTTAAATCGAGTTTGTTTATGTATCGTCATCATTAAATAATTTCGATACATTTTAGATTTGAACTGTTATACATATAAAAAGAAGACAACGACGATGACAATAAGGATAATGAAAGAAAAAAAAAGAAAAAAAAAAGAGAAACAGAAGAAAAAGTAGCAACAACTTCTTCTTCAAGTGTGTTAAAAGTCATCCCAACTTTTAGGACAAACAGACACAAAAAATAAGAAAACTTATAAGCACCACACTGCAAATAATTCTATATTACATCAAATTGTGTTTCAAAATGCATCAAAACTACCATTAAACATAACATAAAATAAAGAGTAATTACCCAAATCAGTCCCTGAGGATTTTAAAAGCGGACATTTTAGTCCCCAAAAAAAATTAATACACAAATTAGTCCCCATGGTTTTTCTCCGTCAGACATATCAGTCCCCAAACTATTTTCCGGCGTGACTCATCAACGGAAATTGCTGAGTTGGCACGTTAAATCGCACACGTGGCAGTTAAGTGTCCACGTGTGCAAAGAAGACAAAACAGTCCCCAAGAATTTTTAATAAAACGTTGTCGTATTAATAGAAACGCTTCTCACCTTTTTGTTTTCCTCCATATGTCTTCATCCACTTTGAAAAGACATCAAACCCCATAATTCACTCCCCTTTTTACTCAGAAACCTTCTGCAACTTCATCTCCCACATCACTACCGTCACCGTCAACGTCAACATTAGAATTCCATTCATCATCTTCACGGCCGTCACTAACTTCCGTTACCTTCGAATCGCACGAAGCGTCGACGTGGATGCCAACGATTGCCGCATCAACTCCAATACCCACATTGTAATAGGTGAGCAAATAATCTTCGTTAGGCTAAATTAGTTTATTAGAGATTACATTACTTGATTAATCAATTAATTTTGTTGGATGGTTAAGGTTTAGTGGCTGTAGAAACTTCTGAGTTGTACTGATGTTATGTGTGTATGTTTTTTTTTTAAGAATTAATTTTACGTTCAGTAGTTATAAGCCACAAATAATGGTATATTTGTGTTTTTTAGTTTTGGTTTTGTTGATTTTGCTCTATTTTAATTTTGTTTGTAGATGGAGTATTTTGTGGTTCCTATTTTTCACCATGGAGGTCACTTTGTGCGAGATAATAAGGGTGTGTTGCTATATATTAATGGAAAAGTGAGCAAATTTTCCGAAATGGACATTGACTTGCTGTGTTTCTTTGATTTAAAAACTTTGTTCAAAAGTTTAGGGTATCATGATTACAAAGCTATGTTTTGGTTTGATAATTCTACCTCTGACCTCGAGTCTGGATTACATCCCATAGAAGAAGATGCTCAGATCAATGAGTTACGTGCTTACAAAGAAAAGAACAAGGAGAGTCCAGAATTTGAACTATACTTTGATCACCCAATAATGTTAACTCCACTTGAAGATGAACACCTTGACTTTGAACATGATCAATCCAATAGTTCTTCTAGCGATGATGGCTATGAAACCACAGAAGATGAGCCGTATAGACCTCCTCCACCCGGATTCAGTGATGAAAGTAGTGAAGATGAGTGTGTGGTAATCAAAAAGACTGTTAGGAGTGGAAAAAAAATAGACCATGAAGGAGATGTGCGGAAGAAGAAGTCAAATAAGGATATTAAAGAAAGGACCAAAACTACAAAGAAGACTCAAGTGGGTAGCAAGAAGACTAATGGGCTAACATATGGGAGAAATAAAGATGGGCCTATTGGTGCTGGTCCAAATGGTGCTGCTAGGCCAACTGCTGCTTCTCAGCTAATTGATGAAAAGGATGAAAAGGACGAAGAGTGTGAAGAGGAGATAGAAGAACCTGTATTTGACTACGAGTCTGAAACATTATTAACTCCTGAGAGTTCTGAGGATGAGCGGGAGAGATATGAATTTCCACAGTTCAATGAAGGGGCTGGATTTGGTGAAGTTTATTTCGAGTTGGGAATGGAATTTCCAACCATTGAAACATTCAAGAATGCATTGAAGGATCATGTTATATATGAAGGGAGAAAGATAAGATACATAAAGAATGACCAAAGGAGAGTTAGGTGTGACTGTGAACATGGTGTTGTGAGGATTAAGAAACCCAGGAAATCAAAGAACAAGAAGGAAGAAAATGTGGAGGATGCAAATGAGGATAATGGGGCTAAGGAGAATGTGAATGTGTATAACAATGCTGTCCAAAATAAAAAAGAAAGTGATGCTGTCCAATCCAACAATGTTGCTGTTGTAAATGAAAATGGGCTCAACAGTGGGCCTGCAAACAGGTCACCTTGTCCATGGCTTATATATTGTGCATGGAATACTCAATTGAAGAGTTACCAGATAAAAACTTATATCCCGGAACACACTTGTGCTAGAGAATTCGGCAGCAACATGGCAAGTCAGAAATGGGTGGCAAAAAAGTTAGAAAAGAGGCTTCGAACTCAACCTCACATGACTCTTAGTGAGGCATATGAGCATATCAAAATTGATTATAATGTCATAATAAATGGAAAGATGGTATATAGGGCTCTGAAAGAAGCTAGAGAGCGTTTGATTGGCAATGAGAGGGCACAGTACAGTAAGTTGAGAGAATACCTGGCCGAGCTATTGAGGAGTAACCCTGGAAGCCATACAATTTTGGATGTGACACCAATTCCCCAGTCACCTCCATTATTCAGCAAGTTATACATTTGTTTAGAGGCTTGTAAAAGGGGATTCAAAGCTGGGTGTAGAAAACTAATCGGACTTGATGGATGTTTCTTGAAAGGTTACTTTGGGGGTCAACTATTGTCGGCTGTGGGTCAAGATGCAAACAATCACTTCTATGTGATTGCGTATGCTGTTGTGGATAGTGAAACTAAGGAAAGCTGGAAGTGGTTCCTTACTTTATTGCAAGAAGATCTTGGAGATCAATATATCCATGGGTGGAATTTTATTTCAGACCAACAAAAGGTATGTTATTCTTGTTAGTTAAATGTTATTCTTGTTGTTACTTCAAGTATTAAAATGGTTGATTTATACTTGATAATTACATTACTTTAAGTACAATTGTGGCTGATATTGAATTATTATTTGAATTACTTTAATTATTCAAATGGCTGATTTATGTATTATTCAAATGGCTGATATTGTAGCTGTTTTATACTTGATAATTGTTTTACTTTAAGTACAACTGTAGCTAATATCAAATTATTAATTGAGTTGCTTTAATTTTTTACATGACTGATTTATGCAGTATTGTAAATGTAATTGTTGATGAATGAGAATTATTGAGTTACTTCAATAGGGATTGTGTGTTGATGGCTGCTTTAAATTTTGAAGGGAGATGTCAAAAAGTTAAACTATTCTTAAGCCTTAATTTGATTGATCAATTATATTGGCTTAAAAAGAACTAAGTATATACACATCAGGATTATAGTTTTACTTACTTTATTAGTAACTCACACATTTAACTTGGTTTCTAGAGATACATAGACTTCTGCAATTATTTTCTTATATTATAAGATTAACCAATGGGAATTATGAATAGAATATGTTACAAATTAATTTTTCAAAGAAGCGTGTGCTCAAAACTCTGAAAAATTCTGCATCTGCATATTAACTTGATTTAACATACTTGTTCTGAAATATGATATAATAATATAAAGGGTTAAAAAAACATGCTGATTTGATAATTTCATTATTTAATTGCATTGTTTGGCTTAGGGTTTGTTGCCTGCATTAAAGGAAGTTATGCCTCACGCTCACCACCGAAACTGTGTGAGGCATATCTGGAAAAACTTCACAAATCGATACAAGGATAAGCAGGTTAAGAATGTTGTATGGGAATGTGCTAAATGTACTACTGATGCAGAATTTCAAGCAAGCATGCAAAGGTTGAAAAGGATTAATGAAGAAGCATGGAGCTACCTTGCGAAATTCGAGCCGGCATGTTGGACCAAGGCTCATTTCAGTCACGGACCAAAGTGCGACAACCTCACCAACAACATGTGTGAGGTTTGGAACGCAAAAATAGTGAATTATCGTTCCAAGCCGATTCTAACGATGTGTGAGGAACTCCGGTGCTATATCATGAGGAGAATGACCAAATACAAGCAAGTCTTGGAGACACACATGGGCACTCAAGTGGCTCCTACTCAACAAAAGAGGCTTGATGACATAATGAAAGGTGTAAGATATTGGCACCCAATTTGGGTTGGTGACGATGAGAGGCGAATCTTTGAGGTGCAACAAGGATCTACAAAGGTTTCTGTAAATCTGTCTCAAAACAAATGTACTTGTAACGCGTGGCAACTAACTGGTACAATTACTTGACTTTATCATTTAATTTTCATTTATAAAATTGTTATCTGCTACTATTTGAGTGCCTTCTTCTTGATAGGTCTCCCATGTGTTCATGCACTTGCTGCAATTGCTAGAAGAGGGGATAGACCGGAAATATATGTACACCCACTGCTCAAGATTGGGGCAGCATTAGCTACATATCAACACTACATTCAACCAGTTAATTCAGAGGAATATTGGGAGAAGACAATATACATAAATCCGATTCCACCAAAGTTGAAAAGGCCAATAGGCAGACCAGTGAAGAGAAGGAGAAAGGACCCATCTGAGTTAGAAGCTAGTAAAATTGATGGCAACAAAGTAAAGAAAATTTTTAAGGTCACTTGTAGCAAGTGTGGAGAGACTGGCCATAACTACAAGACCTGCAAAGGCCCTCCAACAACAATAATTAAAAGGCAAACCAATCCAAATAAGAGAACGACAGTGAGAGCTGGTTCTAGTTCTGGAACCTCAAACCATAATGCAGATGAGATCAATGTCTCTCAATCAGCTCCACAAGCACAGGTAAAACCAAAACCAACTAAAACTATCTTTTTTAAACTTCCATAGGGACTACATTGAGCTTTTTAATAATTCATGGAGACTGCATTGATATTTTTTTTATTGGACTGCAATTTGAATTGATATTTCGTCTCTTGTAGAATGTGAATAGTAATGCAAATCAGGTTCTTTCAGAAACAGCAAACTTGGGTGTAATGCCTAATGTGGTAAGTTAAAACAGTAGTGAATATGTTGTGCTTCTAATACAAAGGCTTATAATCTAATGAGTTGTTATTTGTTATATGAAGATAACTATGACACCACCATCATCGCAAGGTCCTGCCAATTTTCAAGCGCTAATTCCACCTAGTGCTAGAGCGCAGCCAAGCAACCTATCATTAGGCCACACCAACCACCCCTCATTCAGTCGAGCACTCCACCACCGATTCCACCACCTACAACAACTGGAGGGATCTCAGCTGAAACAATGGCAGCTGCCAGCAAGGGTACTGCATCAAGGATGTTCCAATTTATTCCAAATCCTGGTTTCAAGCATCCGAGAAAAAAATGACCAGTATTGTATGCTAAAGACATAACATTAGGCTTTTTAGTGTCTAAACTGTGTTTTGGTGTTTTAATTCTCTACTTTGCTATTATCATATTAGTTTTGGATGAGAGATTGTTGTGTTGGAAACTCTCAATTTGGTTATCATTATGTTTCATGCTGCTGTATACATGAAGAGTTTGTGTTTTGACAATTTTTAGTATCTTGTTAGCTTGCTACTATGACATTTTCTTGAAGACTTGTATGCTAAGTTCCAAAATATATAATATACAGCATCAATTATCCTCGTTGACCTGTTATTCTAATAGCATCAACTAAATCTAATAGCACACTTCAACGCCAAATCATTGCCCTGTTATTCTAATAGCATCAACTAATTAGTTGCTCTTGATTTTAATAAGCATACATATAGCAAAAACTTGCTTTAATTTACTACCATTCATTCCAAAAAAAGAAACATTACAAATATGCTTGCAATTTCACACAATATTGAACTAAAAGCAAGCTTACACATAATATATGTCTAAATCTAAATCTCTTACAAGGCAACCATTACCACTGCCAAGGCCAAAACTAACAATGCTAGAACCATAAAAACAGGCACTAAATTGAAACCTCTTCTTTTGGAGTCAATTTTTGGGGCTACATTTTGATGAACCTCTAATATATCAATTCTACTCTACAACTCTATCAGTTTTTGTCTCAAACCATCATCATCAATCTCACATACGGGTGGCATATTATCAACCAACTTCGCACCAGACATGACCTCCGCAACACCATCATTAAAGCTGATGTGAAAATTCTGGTGAACCCATGCAAAGAATTTGCAATGAGGGAGTTTCTCCTGCCCATACCAAAAATAGATTATTCAATACAAATTTTTTTGATTTTAACTAACTAAAATACTAACAATTGTTTACCTTATATAGTGGGTATCCAAAAAACAACCTGCTCAGATTTTTACGAGTTCTTGAAATGGAGATTATTGCATACAAACCGCATAAACATTTTGGGTGTTGCCCCTTCGTGATTTCAACGTTCCTCAACCTGCACACATCACCATGTATAAGACCAGTACCATTGGGGCCACCGTGTCCCCCTCCACGATGATTCGAAGAAGATGAACTTTCTCTACTTGGAATCATCAAAACTGAACCTGGATATGTCGATTTCTGTAGATGACGAACAAGGGTTTCATGAGGACGACCATCAATGAAGAAGAATGAGAAACGAGGAGTATTAATACGACGCCGTTTTTTCAAAAAAACTTTAGGGACTGTTTTGTCTTCTTTGCACACGTGGACACTTAACTGCCACGTGTGCGATTTAACGTGCCAACTCAGCAATTTCCGTTGATGAGTCACGCCGGAAAATAGTCTGGGGACTAATATGTCTGACGGAGAAAAACCATGGGGACTAATTTGTGTATTAATTTTTTTGGGGGACTAAAATGTCCGCTTTTAAAATCCTCAGGGACTGATTTGGGTAATTACTCTAAAATAAATTCATCGAAAAAAATAATTCAAAACTCCTACATTCCATTCAAATTCAAACCTTCAACTATGAACACCGATTCTTATAAAGAAAAACAAAATTATTCAACTCGTAGACAAAACAATTACACCAGCATCAACTATTAACGAGTTACATTAACTAGGAACGAACCAAACCTCGTTCACCTAATTCGATTTAAAATAATAATTCAATTTGCCCTAAACTGATCTGAACTTGTATCATTTATTGTTTTCGAACACGAAAAACCTATATAAATTTGATTTCATTTACTTGATTTTATATTTGATTGAAAACGAGTTCAGATCAAACATCCTAAAAGTAAAAATCTGTTGAGAAAAAGAGCCAAAATTGGAAGAGAACGTAGAGAAATTAAAAAAATCGCAAAAAAATCAAAGTAGAAAATAAAATTTGCAGAATCCATTTTACATTAAACCATTATATTCTGTACAAATCTGACTCGTTATTTTTTGCCATTTCCAATATGTAGTAATATATGGCAGAAACAATTATACTTAGTATGGTCGACAAAAATGTTCAAGAATGGATGCTTTCTTAGTTGCAACGTCTCCAACAAGGGACTGAATTCTATAAATTTATTTTCTTATTCTTTACAGGTCACAAACTTAAACTTAACCTAAATACTATTATTTTTCCTTTTTTTAGATTATAAATCTTATTTTTTCTTATATGTTATAAGAAAAGTTACTCTATTTTCAATAGACAAACAAGTTTAAGCAAGATGGGTATTTCAAAAAATATTTATTATGTATGTATAAATATTCCTATTCTATTAGCTTTATAAATTTTTGGAACAAGTTGATACGACGAAGAAGTAAAAAAGAAATAAAGAAATACACGGGATAAACGCTCTTCATAATAGGATTAGGGTTATAAATTGAAGGAGAGATTAAATTAGATTCAAATTGAAATAAATCTAGATCACCTGGCTATTGAAACTGTCTAACGTGATAAACTAGTGTTAAATCCGTGCGATGCACGGGCTTATATTTTAATTTCACATTATAAATAAAAAATAATATTTTATAATTATAAATTTTTCAAGTTTAGTATAACATTATTATTGTCATTATATAATAAACGTATTTAATATATTATTTTATCTTTATTTAAAATAAAATACAAATGAAACAGTTTGAAGTCTATAATATTCTTGAACCATAAGAAAAGAGACCTGAAAAAATAAGAATATATATAACTGTAATAATAGCATGTTAATTTTACACTAAACTGTATATTATAAAACTAATGAAAATTTATCAACAACCTAGTATTTTACTAACCTCATTAGAAAGGTAATTGGCATATGATGTTGTGCTCCATGTTACACATCTTATTTCAAGTCTGAAAGTATAGTTAATAAATTAGTTATATCTACGACAAATATTTGTATAAAAGTGCAAATCATAACATGTTACTAAAATGAAAATATTATTTTCTTATCTAAATATTATTAAAACTTTGTTGAACGCGATATTTGTTGTTGATGAGTTTGGATTACTGTTTTTATTTAGAATTAGAATGTTCAAGCTATTGCGACTCTTAATTCTTGACAAAATAACGTAAAGTTGCCCATTGGTAAACACTGATTTTGGCAAGTAAAGTCCTACATGCGATAATGATTGACTACATAGTGAAATACCTTGGTTTCAATATTTTTCTCCTCATATATAGTATCCCGTCAACCAATAATGTCTAAGTTGCATTCTAAATATGTTTTATTTTGTTAACACTATTAGATATCAATAGCATCACAAACAGTTTTCTCAATTGATGACCAGACCTCGTTAATAGCTGCAATGAATTTTCTATCGTCACACAGTAGTCCCATAAAATAGAAAATATCTTGGAAGTTAGGATATGTAATCCCATTAACTATCCTAATAGACTCATATGTTATGCAATTTTTTTGAATAATTAACAAAATTCTCATATAGTAGATATCAGATTACCCGGTGGAACATAGTTTAATCTCCCGATAAAATACTCTCTCTTGCGTGGATATCATTCCATTTTTTCTATTTTATAAACAAATTGGTTTGGAAACTCAGCATATGTTAAAGTTTGACTTGCTTCAAATTCTTTGTTGGTCTCCCATCCATGTTAAGAACATCTACCTTTCCCTTTCTCTTAATCAATGATTTTTTCAAGATTGTCATTGTCTTTAAAGATGATATTTTATTTTCTAGGTAAATAAAAGATTAATCTCATAACTGAATATCATAAGCCAAAATTCTCTATATAGCCTCCCGTGTAGATAAATACCCACAATTATAAAATTATTTGATCTCATAATATATTTTTTTAAATATGTTTTATCTTTTATATTTTTAATATTAACATACCAATAATAACATTTTAAATAAAAAATAAAAAAATATTTATTCACCAAAAATAATTTTTTTATCGACAAATTAAAATCCTTCCAGCACAAAAAAATTTAATATTACAAAAATATTTATAACAAAATAAAATTAAAATAACAATCTAAATAGAGAATACTAAAATAAATAAATTTAAATTTATAGAATAAATTTTGAAACAAATCTAAATAAATAAATTTACATTGAAGTTAATATTAAAATTTCTAGATTTCGTTTTACTCATTTAATACGTGTAAGTATTTATATTAAAAAAACTAATTATAACTTAAAAAATAACAACAAAAAAATTGTAATAATTATATACATATATATTTTATATTTTAAAAATTAAAAATTAACAAATTCAAAAAAGTTTAAACACAATTTATAAATTATATTTTATTAAAGAAATAGTTACAATTTAAAAATTAATAATTAATTAATTATTTTATTTTATAAGATAAAACGAAGTAAAGTATTTTTTTTAAAATATGTTTATTTTTTATATTTTTAATATTAACATATCAATAATAATATTTTAAATAAAAAGATAGAAAAAATATTTATTTAAAAAAATAATTTTTTTAATAAATTAAAATCCTTCAAGTACAAACAAAATTAATATTATAAAATTTTTTTAACAAAATAAAATTAAAATAATAATTTAAATACAAAATATTAAAATAAATAAATTCAAATATATAGACTTACAATGAAGTTAATATTAAAATTCATAGATTTTATTTTACTCATTTATTATGTGTAAGTGTTTATATTTAAAAGTCAATGAGTAATAGCTCAAATGGCATAATCTCCCCATATTCATCTAAGAAGTTGCGGGTTCGAGTCTTCATATCTTTGGAAAAAAAAGTGTTTATATTTAAAAAATAATAATTGATTATCCATCATCGATTTCTCTTAGCAAATTCATGAATCGAGTCACAAGAGCCCTCTTAACTGAGACATGTAATTTTTTTAAAATTTTTTTAAAAAATTTAATTATGAGAAAATAACTTAAAATTAAAAAATAACAACTTAAACAAATAATAATAATTCATGATTTAAAATAGTAATCTGTAAATAACTTAAAATTTAAAAAATAACAAACTAATAAGCAAATAACTTAAAATTTAAAAAATAACCACCTAAGCAAAATAATTTAAAATTTAAAAAACAACAACCTAAGCAAAACAACTTAAAGAAATAGTTAAGTTTAAAAAATAGCAACCTCTTTTAAAGATGACGTTTTGTTTCTGTTTTCAAATTTAAGCTCTTATTATTTTGTTTTCGAACTTGTTTCTTACTATTACTTGCTTTTTGTTGTTTTGTTATTACTTTTAAATTGTTGATTACATTATTAAACAATCGTCTTAATTTTAAAATAATTTATAAATAACTTTGTTTAAATTAGTTCAATAATATTAAGATTTAAATATCTAACTACCTTGTTAATAAATTCAAAAATTAAATCTTTATTGATATCTAACAATCTAACCAAATAATTTATTAATTTTTTTAAATTAGTTTAATAATATTAAGATTTAAATATCTAACTACCTCACTAATAAACTCAAAAACTAAATCCTTATTATTATCTAATAATTTAACCAAATAATCTACTAATTTATAAATAAAATTACAAAAATTTCTAATAACGATATTTAAGAAAATAATCTCGAAACCCAACATATGAACGTCACGTCAGCAAAAAGTCTCCTCATTTGTATTCGGTCTAGAAGAAATATTATTTTAAATTTAAAAGTAACAACTTAAGCGAATAATAAATTATAATTTATAAATAATATTTTAAAAAATTTTAGTGATGACACCTAAGCAAATTATTAGTTCAACAATATTAAAAATTAAATACCCAACAATCTAAGAAAGTGTATTTAAAAATTCAAAAGGTAACAACCTAAGTAAATAAAATATGTTATAATTTATAAATAAAATTTTAAAAGTTTCTAGTGTAGACATTTAAGCAAATAAATTTCTAAACTCAATGTATGAGGACCACATCAGCATAAGAAGAGCTCCCTATTTGTATTGCTATCAGGGACGGATCCAAAAATGTTATTATGGGGGCCAATAACATATATAATATTAAAATATTATGCAAAAAATTATATAATGTAAAATGTATTACAAAAATATACCGATAGAGAATATATTTTAAAATACAAAAAATATGTATGTATTTTTTATTAACGATATGGTCGATTTTTCGTATCATAAAATTCATCGATAATAGAATCTGTGTTAAAATTTTCAACAATTTTCTTTTTAATATGATTAAAAGACAATTAGCAAGAAATTCATCTTTCATTTTGTTTTTGAGTTATTCTTCACAACATTCATCGCTGAAAAAGATCTCTCAGTTGTAATAGTTGAAACATAGAGAATTAATACCAAATGAATTAAGAAGGACGCTCACAAGAAGAAAAAAAATCCACTTTATGAGATTTGAAAAATTTTATTTAATTTAAAAATATTAGTAATAATATTTTTCAGATTTTTTTAATATTGTTACTTATTTGTTAGATATTAGAAATCATTAATTTTTAAGTTAGATTAGACTTTTATTTATATTAAACTAAATACTAATAAATAAATTTTTTAAAAAATTAAATCATACTTAATAACTTATTACTATTAATCTTTTTTTAAAAAAGTTGGGGGGCCGAGGCCTCCACTCGCCCCCCGTATGTCCGTCCCTGATTGCTATTGCTATAAAGATAAAGATACGCTTATGAAATGTGTAATATAATATAAAAATATATATTTTTTAAAATAAGAAAATATTTGATTTATTTTATTTATTTAAAAAATCTGTTAAGCATTTTATCAAGAGAATTGTCATAATACTCCAAATTACTTTTCCAAATATTTTTTGTCGAAAAGTTTAGTTATAAATATATTTTAATCACAAAATATTTTATTTTATTAGATAAATGAGTTCTAATATCAAAATTCTAGTAAAAAACTTTTAACAAATAATAATAAGTTTAATCTCACAGTCAATAAATTTAACTAATAGTTAAAATCTTTTTTTTTTTGTTTCTTTAAATAATGAAATTGAAAATGAATAGTTTATAATTAAAAAGAGAGAAAAATATGAAAGTACCTCTATTGTTGTATAGAGACAATATAAAAAATAACAATGTAAATGGAGTAAAGAGAAAATTTATAAATGTGACAAATAAAAAAATTAAATTTAAAAATCGATATAGTTAAGAAGTCACTTAATTAGGAATTAGTATTAGAATTTCAAATTTCAAATTTTTAAGTAGAGTTTGCTAATTAGCTAGTACAAATTTTACATTTTTAAATAAATTTTTTTAATTAAATGTTCATTGTTCATCAAGAATATAGGAATTTGTTAATTTAAGAATGATTTTATTAGTTTCGTCATAAATAGTATCAATCCTATTATTTGTCGATAAAAAAAATAAAATTAAATACAATCTAAAAATTAATAACCTTATAAATTACGTAAATTTATAAAAAATATTTAAAAAGAGAGAAAAAATGAAAGTACTTTTATTCTGCAGAAACAATTTAAAAGATAACAATATAAATTAAGTAAAGAGAAAATTTATAAATATGGCAAGTAAAAAAAATTTAAATTTAAAAATTAAAATGGTTAAGAAGTCACTTAATTAGGAATTAGTATTAAAATTTCAAATTTTAAATTTTTAAATAGAATTTTTTAATTAGCTAGTACAAATTTTAAATTTTTTAATAAAATTTTCTAAATTAATTCAATTTTGTTGAAACAACATTAGAAATAGAATTAAGTATAGAAAAATGTTAAATTAATTTTTTTTAAATAGTATAAATAACCTTACATTTTAATAAGATTGATAATTCTATTTACTTTAATATTATAATTTAAAAAGTAACAACTTAAGCAAATAATAAATTATAATTTATAAATAACATTTTAAAAATTTTTAGTGATGATACCTAAGCAAATTATTAGTTCAACAATATTAAAAACTAAATACCCAACAACCTAAGAAAGCGTATTTAAAAATTTAAAAGGTAACAACATAAGCAAATAATAAATTATAATTTACAAATAAAATTTTAAAAATTTTTAGTGACGACACTTAAGCAAATAAATTTTCAAACTCAATGTATGACCATCACGTCAGCATAAGAACTTCCTATTTGTATTGCTATAAAGATAAAGATTTTTTTTTTTAAAACAGTATAAATAACCTCACATCTTAATAAGACTGATAATTCTATTTACTTTATTATAATTCTTTGTAATTAGCATAGTAGCTTATAAATTATATAAATTTTTAAAAATATTCTCAAACCCAATTACTTACTTAAAAATTCAAAAAAAAAGTATATTTAAATTTAAATTTAAAATTCTAAACATAATACTTTAATTAAAAATTATAATTAATTTTTTTTAAAATAAGTACACATTAAAAATTAATAACTAACTTAATTATATCAACAATAATTTAAAAAAGAAATTTATAACTTTATGACAATAAATATTAAATTAGAAATTATCAGAATATCAACGGTGGAAATCAAATTAAAAATAAAACCACAAGTAATAACCAAATAATTTCAATTTATATTTTAAAAAATTCTAAATTCCAAACATAAAAATCGAAAAAAACTAAAAAAAAAAGCAACAACTCAAGAAAAGACAATATTTCCACCAAAACAAACATATGTTTGGCATTATTCTATTAGATAGACTCTAAAAGGGATTCCAAAATATGTGCATCTAAATTCTCAAGTTTCATTCTCAATCTTGATCTTCTTGCAAGTTGAGGTATCTCCTTCCACCTTCGAATCTTCCGACTCCGAGGATAGTCGCTTAGTTGGTGTAATAGCATTTTCCAACCCTTCAGATTCACCATTGGCCGTAACTTCATTGGAGAATTCAAGCAACAAATTCTGTACTTTTACCACGTTAAATTAAAGACTTTTTTCTAATCTTTGATTTTATCTCACTAATATTTTTTTAATAAAATTAAGATCTAATTTTGAGAGAACAATCAAACAAAAAAAATTATTTTTTGAACAAATACCTTAACACTTTCTACTTTAGCACCTTCTACTTTCTCCCCTTCAATGATTGAGGATGCCTTTGAAATTGGTAGCAAACCACCGGTGTAGTCAACATCCTAAAATTATAATTAATTATTAATTATTATTTATAAATTAGATACTACTAATGACCAAAGAAGTAAAAAATAAACTGATTTTTAATAGAAAGTACACGTATAATTATACTCACAATTTGAATAGAGTGAGTATCTTTGAATTTATTTATGAGGTCCACATTATCAGTCATCTTCTTAACTTTATAAGAAGGTGAAAAATGTGGATTATCAGATATTTGAACTTCAACGATGAAGAGAAAGGTCTTATCAATTAGGTTGAGAAAAAGTGTAGGTGTATCCGATAAATCTCCTTTCTGCAGGATATTACATAATATATTAATAATAAATAATATAAAAATTACCATTAAAAATATCTTCACTAATATTTTTAGAAATAAATATTGGTTAGAACTTACCAATAGGAATGGATCAAGTATTTTTACACAGCTCTTTCCTAAAACTTGTTTTGCCTCCTTGTCAAAGACTACAAAACATGCAAAATAAAATAAAATAGAATTGATGAACAAAAATCAAAGAACGATTAGATGGGAATAAACAAATAAATTTAAAATAAAAATAATATAAATTTAAAATAAAATAAAAAAATATTAGTAGAAAACTCACGTCTTCATCGAGCCAAACCATCTCAATTGAGTATGACAATGGAGAATTTTCGTAACTTGGTAGTGTCCATAACCGTATCACTCGTATACGTACACACAAATTGTCGATTGTAGGATTGATGTCAGCAATTTTGTGAATACCAGCCATTGAAATAAGTAGAGAGATTTTGGATATATATAAAGAAAGAGATTGATGTACTTTAAATTGTGGTGCTTTACATCTCTCATAACTTATACTTTTATAGTTGCATCATAACTAAATTTTTTTAAATTTGGTTGATTTAATTTTAAATTTAAAAAATAACAAACTAAGTAAAACAACCCAAATTTAAAATTTGAAAATAACAACCTAAACAAATAATAATTTAAAAATTCTAACATAACATAAATCTTTATAATAATATAATAATATATTAATATTAGTACGTAACAATCGAAGAATAATTAACGTAAATTTTTTTAAAACTCTAAATTTCTTTAAAAAAAATTTATGTAGCTGCAATTTAAAAAATAATGCTAAAATGAATTAACAGATATTTAAAAAATAGTGTTATAATATAAAAAAGAACAACTTAAGTAAAATTTAAATAAAATTTAAAAAATAACGACTTAAATAAAATAATTTGAAATTTAAAAAATAACAACCTAAGTAAAACAACCCAAACAAATAAAACAATTTAAAATTTTAAAAATAACAACCTATGTAAAACAACCCAAACTTAAAATTTGAAAATAACAACTTAAGCAAATAATAATTTATAATTTATAAATATAAATATAAAAATTTCTGGTGACGACACGTAAGCAAATAAACTTTCAGACTCAACGTATGAGCACCACGTCAGCAAATTAGCTCCCCATTTGTATTACTATAAAGATAAAGATAAAGATAACAACATCAGCACTTTAACAGCTGACTCAGCATTGAAATTAATACAAGGACCACTATGGTATTTGGAGTTCTATCTGAAAAATCACCATAAAAAAAATTTGGATCTCAAAAACTATTTAAGGTAATTGCATAAATCTCAAGAATCATTAGAAAAATTTACTCAAAGTCTAAATATCATCCTGATCGAATCAAATCAAATCATAGTACTTAGTTATTTATCAATGTTCAATATCGTAACATTTAAAATCATATTAAATTCAAATCATAACCGTATTTAATTTAAAATTTATTTAAAATTTAAAATATTATTTGAATTTGTTAATTCGTATTTATTGGATTAAATTAAATAATATTTAATTATAAATTATAATTTAATACATCTAAAATAATATTAAATAATTAATTATTAATATAATTAAATTATAAAAGACACCAAAAAATAATTAAATTATAAAAACAACCAAATTAAATTAAACAATAAAAATTTAATTCTACTAACTATTAAAATTTTATTACTAAAATTTATATATAATAAATTTAAAAGAAATAATAATTAAAAAAAAAAACAATCAGAAGGAGCCTACCTGATTTTGGATCCAAATTGGAGTGGTCCAACCCAATTTTCATAACTCCTATAAAACAAAAGTGAACTTTGGAATATAATATTATGTTATTTTCATAATTATTGTAAAATAAAATAATTTAAATTACTTATATAAGAGAAACCTAAGAAAATCATTACTCATAATAAGAACAACTCGATAATATTTAATAATGTTCATTATTTATCATCAATAATAAAAATCAATCTGCAATTAAATCATTAATCATGAACGAACAAACTAAATTATATTGAAGAAACCTAAAAAAACTCAAAATAGAGATAAGCAAGAAATTATTTACAAAAAAAAATAAACTAAACAAAGATTCAGAGTTTCAAATGAGGGAGAGAGAGCTCAGATGAGGGCTGAACAGCGGCAAAAACTCAGCCAAAATAAAAGCCGAAGTGTGACAATAACAGCGGAATGGAGCGGAAACGAGGGCTTGAGGCAAGCTCGAACAAGCGACAAAGAGGGAGCACCGCGGCGGAAGCACGGCAATACAGAGGCGGTGGAAGCTCAAAACAAACACAGAAGAGGTTGCAACATAGTTCAGGGAACTAGCGTCGTCGGGACAGTGGCTGCACGAAAGTAGGCAGAGGGTCGCGACAAAGTTCAGGACAGTGGCTTCGAAGTTCGAACAATGGCTGCACGATGGAGGGGAAGGAAGTTGTGACGGCGGCGATAGCAAGGCGATGGCTGGACGGAGAAGGACAAAGAGAGTTGCTGAGGTTGAATGACGAGGATGAAGAATGAATAATGGCTTTGGCTACTGCGCGTTAGGGACTTAGGGTTCATCGGTTCCCATCTGAGCCTAAACACAAACCAAACGACGTTGTCTAGATCAATTTTTAGAAAACTGGTCGGGTTCTGATTCGGTTCGATCGACCGGTTCTTGGCCGATTCAACGATCCAAAAGCAATTTTTAATTTTTTCGATTTTAACATCTAACCAATTTGTTTTTTTGTCCCAGTTCACAGTTCGACTGGTTCAACCGGTCAGTTCGAACCGGTTGTCAGAATTTTGTTCCTTTCTGTTAAGATGGACACAAAATACACTAATTCAGTATCTCTGGACACAATGTCTCTGTCCATGTCTCATCTGTCAAATACGATTTTGTGTCTCTGTGTCTTATCCCTGTAAATAAACACAACCCTAAAAACAGAAATATTTGGTAACCAAAATAAATTAACCAAAAATAGCTTATTTTATTAAAAAATGATAGGTGTCCAAGTCTTTTGAGTAATCAAGTTTAACCAAATTGTTAAAAATAAAACCATTCACGTGTCTGCCAATTTCTTTCTCCTTTATACTACTATACTACTACTACTTTCTTTAATACCATTGTCATCGTCGCTGGCGTCACTGTCGCTGTCGTTGTCATTACTGTCACCACTGTCTTCTTCAACGTCGTTGTCTTGGTGTTGTTGTTATTGATTAATTTCTTCATCTCTTTTTTCTCCTCATCATTCTTTATCCTCATCATTGTCTTTGTTGTCATCTTCATATTCTTCTTCTCTTATAAATATTCAGAAAACCAAAGCATAGAAATTTTAATGCACAATACATAATTTTTTATGCAGCAAAAATTTGCGTTCCATACTTTGAAAATTTGTGTGTTATGTACAAAAAATTGTATACTATACCAATGAAATACATGTAGTATAAAAGGTACTTATGTATATATCACAACAAGTTACAAACTTGAAAAATCAAGAAATCTAAAAAATAGTTCCTTAGTTGGATAAATTCTATTGAAGTTGTAGTTAGTCTTAGATGAACTTATATATATATAAGCGTCCTTAGTTGTTGAGGATACAATAGTTTATTTTCATAACTCAATTTCATCTAGTTTTTTTCTACTGTAATTCTTTTCTGCAACACAATTTTATTTTCTTCTTCTATAATCCAAATGCACCATTATTCATTCATGTAACACATAAATTTGTGTGAACAGTACAAAAATTTTGTTGCATAGCATAGAATTTTTTATGTGCATGATAGAAATTTTGGAAGACTACATACTTAAAATATTGACTCACCCAACTAACAAAATACATTCACAGCAAAAATTGTGCTATGTGCAAAGATTTGTGTGCTATGTGCAAAAATATGTGTACTGTGCATAAAAATATTTATGCTACATCGATAAGTTTGTGTTATATACAAAATTGTGTATTATGCTTCAAAAATTTGTGTACTTCAAAAAAGAAAGAATAGTGATGTATGCACATATTTTTTTTATTGGATTTTGCACCAACTTAGTTGGACTTGGTTACAAAAGGTTTGTACACGTAGCATTACTCTATTTTATTCAACCTTCGTTAATTGTTGTAATAATTAATAAATATTAAATAAAATAATTTCTAACTTTTTTTAATTTTTCTAGCATTATTGTTCTAAAAATAAGATGTGATCTCACATCTTATATTTTTAAATAGAATTAAAAAAAATATTAAACGATAAAAAATTACCTCTTACCCAAAAAAAAAACCTATTTCCATATATTACTAGTACTACAATAACATGCATTCAATCACCTTATTTTAAGTTGTATTTTTAATAAAATTGTAAATAACATCAATTTTTCATCTCATATTTTATTTAGTTAAGTAGAGTAATTTGAGTTGCATACATATTAGAATTTTATAATTGGTATTTTGGTATTTCAATATATATATATATATATATATATATATATATATATATAAAATAAGAACACTGTTTTTGTGTGGTAAGTCTGATTTGAGGAATAATTCGTCCTGTTTAAGGATAAAGCTCTCCTCGTCTAGACTAGATGAGGTATACGTCAGTTTTTTAAGAATGGTGATGGTAAACATTTACAAAAACACTCCAACACTCAAATAAAAAAAATGATATAAGTATATTACAATTTAAAGTGAATAGTATAACTCTCTATTTTGTTGTTATCCCTTCTTATAGAATAGATTAGGTTTTGAATTGTTATAATGCAATTAACTTTGTTTGACCTAATTTCCCTTGATTCAACGTATTACGGAAGTTTATGAATAACCATCTCTTTCATTTTCTGTATGCTTTGATAAGATTCTTTTTGTTTTATTTGTCACATTGCCGATTTATAAGGATAATAAGTCTGAGTTATAACAAACGGATCAAACACCTTATTTGAAAAGAAAAAAACAACAAATATAAGAATAGAGATGAAATAACAATTATGTAAAATAGTCTGTGAATCTATCAAAATTTAATTTTTTGAATTTAAAATTTTTTGTTTGAAATTTAGTTTTTTTTTAATAATTATATCATCCTTAATTTTTAAATATATAAAAAATTAAATATATATGTTATATGCTCAAAATATTAAAAATAAAAAATTAAATTTCTTTAAATATTAGAAGGATAGTTAAAATAACAAGTTAGGATTCTATTTTCTTTTTAAAGAAAAAGAACTAAAATTACATAGTTACTCTTTTAAGTCGTTCTAATTATTTAAATTATGAAACAAATTAGTTTTTTAAAAAATAGAACAAATAAGATTTTCAAAAAAAATTAAAACATTTTTAAAATACTAATGTTCCAATAATTTTAACCTTTTAGTTAATATATTATATATTATATATATTTTTTATAATTAAGATAAACAATTAAAACTATTAGAATACCGTATTTCAAGAACATTTGAATTTCTTTTTGTAACTTATAAGTTCTTAAAGAAACTAAAGTATCAAATAAACTCTAGCAAACACTTTAGGATGAACTTTTAGATTTCTGAAAAACAAAACAAAATAAATGCATCCTTGAAGAAATCGGATTCATAGGTCTTGGAATGTTAGAATATAATGCTGTACAATTTTCATCCTTTTTTGTTACGAATCTATAAATCTAAAACTTCGATTTTTTTTTTTTTAGAAATCTTTTACTCTATTGGCCTATTTATATAATATTTTTGTAATAAAATTAAGTCAAGTATTTCTTTAATCAAATCTAACTAAGTCATTATGCACTTTTTTTTTTTTATACATACTTGTCCGTTTTTTTTTACTACTTTTTTTTTCTCCTTTATTATTATTATTATTATTATTATTATTATTGTCGTCTTCTTTTTTATGCGCACTTCTTTTTCAACGTCGTCGTCATCGCTGTTTTATCTTCTTATTCTTCATATATGTTCAGAAAACTACATGATAGAAATTTTGATACACAACAGAGATTTTGGTATATAATACAAAATTTTTTAAAAGACTACATGTTCAAAATATTGACATCTAACCAACAAAATATGAACAATACATAAATTTTAGTATATAGCACAAAAATTTTGGTGCATAATACAAAAATTTTGGTAAATAGACCACATATTTAAAATATTGACTTATCAAACTAATAAAATATATTTGTAACAAAATTTATGTGTTATTACAAAAATTTATGTGTTATTACAAAAATTTATGTGCTATATATAAATATTTCTATGATCAAGAAGTGCGAAAAACGAGAAGCGATGATGCATGCACGTATTTTTTCTTCCAACGTTTGCGCTAACTTAGTTAAATTTAGTTAAAAAATATTATATATGTAACATCACCGATATTTTTACGGATCTATAAATTTATCTCAAATTTTTCAAAAATGATCTTATTATTTTTTTTTAAATTTTTAATATTTGAATATCTTGTTTTACAAATTTAAAAGTTGATCTATATAAAAATTTAATGATGTAATGATAATGCATATTAGAATAAAAAATTAAATAATCTTGTTATACATGCAAGTCTTTTTGGCAACCAAGTCTAATTAAATTGGTGCAAATCCAACAAAAATCAGTTTCATTAGTGAGCGTGAATACACGTTCCAACTATCCCCACCAAGATAAATGTTAGTCCCACGTTCCTCTTCCTCCTCCTCCTCTTTCTCCTTCTTCTTTGCATTCCTTCTTTTTCTTCACGTGTTTTTTCCTGCTCGTCATTTATATATTACTGCTGTTGCTGTGTTTTTTTTTAACTTTTTTTTCTCTTCTTTCAAGTAATTTTGCAGTATTATGTGTTTCTTCATCTTCTTTGTTTGATTTTTTTTCTATTTTATTCTTGTTAAGAAAGCAAAACAAGAAAAATCACGAGAACTTAAAACAAAATGAAAAAAATGAACAAAAAAAGAAGTAGAAGAAGATGATGATAATGAAGAAGAAAGAGGAGGAGTTTGTTTGTGTGTCGTCATTATTAAGTAATTTTGATTCATTTTGGATTTAAAATAAGGTGCACTTGGTATGTGCTTGTGTTGAACTGAATTTGTTTGTGTATCGTCATCACTGAGCTTAAAAATAGATTTCTCTTTAAATATCTTATTATGACAATTCTGAAACTCTGTGGTGAGACCGTGTGGATAGGTTCCACCCCTACAGCTTTATCTTTTCTGGAGACGGATGACGAGGCTTATGAAGAGTTTTATTGCATTTTGTTTATTCGATGTTAATGTTTCAGTTATTAGTTACTTTTTCCATCGCCTTTATCTTTACGAGTTTTATAAGAGGGATAGGGATTTGATTATGTAGTGCTTGTGAAATTATTAATATGTTTATATATATATATATATATATATATATATATATATATATGTATGTATCCTTTGTAAGTATTGATAATTGTATGGATGAATGTTATCTTTTAAAAAGGTCTTTTGGGCGGTAATACGATTTAAGTTTTAAACAGGTTCATATTTTAGTATTAAATATTATAAGAGCGGTCGTAATACCCGAGCTATCAGAGTGGCGCAGTCGGAAGCGTGACAATTTGATAAGGTGCAATTGGTTTATTGAATTGAGTTTGCTTATATGTCGTCATCATTAAATAATTTTGGTGCATTCTTGATCTATATAAGGTGCACTTAGTCTATGTTTGTTTTGAATCAAGTTTGATTGTGTGTCATTATCATTAAGTAATTTCGATACATTCTAGATTTAAATAAGATGCACTTGGTCCTTGTTTTGAATTGAGTTTGCCTGTATCTCATCATCATTAAGTAATTTCGGTGCATTCTAAATTTAAATAAGGTGCACTTAGTCTGTGCTTGTTTTGAACTGAATTTGTTTGTGTCGTCATCATTAAGTAATTTCGGTGCATTCTGGATTTGAACTGTTATACGCATAAAAAGAAGATGACGATGATGACAATAATGATAATGATAACGATGATGATGATGACGACGACGACGACGACGACGATGATGATGATAGAGGAGGAGGAGGAGGAAGAGGAGGTAGTGATGGTGTGGTGATAACGACGATAATAAAAGAGAAAGATGAGAAAAAAAGAGGATGAGAGACAAAGAAGAAGTAGTAACATCAGAGGTGGGAGGATGAGGAAGAAAAAGACGACGAAAAATAAGTGCCTGATATGAAAAATGATTATAACAACTTAGTTGAATTTGGTTAAGTATTTTACTTGGTCGTAGAGTTTTATTTAAAATTAAAATAACCACTAAAAAATTATTTGGGACAAAGGAGGTACTCCGATTTTAAAGATATTTTTTAATAATTAAAATTTAACACATATAATCGATTAAATCGTGTTATTTTTGTCAAAATCAAATCAGACAAATTAATTTGACTAAAAAATGGTGAATCAAATTTTAAATTGGTCTAAATTAATATTATTTTTTTATAAAAAATAATTATAATATCCCTATTATAAAAATGACTAAAAAACTCTTATTATATATGTTAATTTTGAGAATCCTAAATTCTAGCCATTTTTTTCTTTGTCGCCATAGGGTTAGGATTTAGAATTTCCAATATATATATATATATATATATATATATATATATATATATAATAAGAGTATTTTAGTTTTTTTTATAATAAAAATATTATAATCATTTTTTATAAAAGAATATTAATTTGTACCAATTCAAAATTTAATTTATTAATTTTTTTGCTAAACTGATTTGTTCGGTCTAATTTTAATAAAAATAACACATTTTAATTAATTATATGTGTTAAATTTTAATTTTTAAAAAATATCTTTAAAAAAATACGTTTTTGACAACTTTATCTAAGTCTTTGGGACAAATTTAAAATCTTACTCCTAAAAAGAATTCCCATTAAGTTAGAAATTTTTTATATTAATAAAATAAATATTTTATTTATTAATATATGTAATTTTAAAATAATTTACATATTTAAATAAAATATTTTTAAAATTATATATATTAGTAAATTTCTCTTTAATTATAAGTAGTAAGAGTAAAGTATCGTTTTTGTCCCCAACGTTTGGGGTAAGTCTTAAAGTTATCCCTAATGTTTTAATCGTCCTATTTAAGTCCCTAACGTTTCAAAATTGACTCAATGTTGTCCTGCCGTTAGGGATCTGTTAACAGAATTGACGGCGTGACAAAATTGAGACGATTTTGAAACGTTAAGAACTTAAATAGGACGAAAACGTTGAGGACAAAAATGATATATAGAAATAAATTTTAATTTTATCCTTTAATAATATTAATTTTTTACTATATATAATATTCAATTATTTTTTAATCACATCTAAGTAAATTACATTTAATTATATTACTTTCATTTTAAATAAATTAATTTTTTTATAATTTTACTCTTAAAAATTTTTAATTATCGTAAAATGTTTGTAGAATGATTAGTATATAAACTTGTAGAAAAGAAAAAAATAATATATATATAATAAAATATAAATTATATATTTTATCACTAATATATTAAAATTATTTAAAATTATAAAAAAATAAATATGCAAATATTAATTAATTTTAAAAAATAATCGTCATCATAATGATAAGATCATAAAAAATTAAAAATAATAGTTGTTTAACAAGTGTAGTGTACAGGTGGAAACAACGTAGTTTGACAAAAGTCAAAACAGCAGCTTAATACGCCGCCCAGTCTTCAACGGTAGCTGCTTTTACAATCTCTCTCTCTCTCTCTCTCTCTCTCTCCAATCGGCTAAGACACACAAACCCTTTCTTAATTCTCCGTTCAAATCAAACCATGATCTTCAGATAGCATCACATCATCACACTCAGCTTCCAAAACCAAAAAGGAAAAAAGGTAACAACTTTGCAATTCAGTTTGCAGTTCTGTGTACTGTATTTCTTAGTGCTTTAAGCTTTTAGCTCAATCTGAAACATACCCATTATTTGATTTTTTTTTTCATTAGTTTCCCAAAAATTCAACCTTTTTCTTTACGAAACCCTTTTTTCTCAGTCTCTCATTAGCGGTTACCAACCCCCCAAAAACGAAAAAAAGAAAGTTGCTGAAGTTGCAGTGATTTGAAGAAGGGTTATCAATCATAGATGGATAGTAGCAGTGGAATTGAGAGCAATGGGCGTGTGCCACTTTCAGGGGTTGTTGCAGATTGTGTGAAACGGTGGTTCAGAGACACTCTGAAAGAAGCTAAAGCTGGGGACATAAACATGCAGGTCTTGGTAGGTCAGATGTATTACAGTGGTTATGGTGTTCCCAGAGATGACCAGAAGGTGTGTTCTTTCTCTTATTTTGGTTTTACAAATTAATAATTCTTTTCAATCAATTTTCATTGCATTGGACTTTCTTGAGCTGTTAAGAGTTTGAGGTTCTGTTGTATTATACTATTTGAGAATGTCCATGTTAATTGACAATAGAATCTTCAGGTGGTGACTATGAAAAATTGAAGAAAAATATTAGCATTCTCTATTGGTCTTAATTTTAGTAATGAGATTAATTTTGATGCTGATAATGCATATACACTATTAGGCAATCAAATCTTGTATGTTATATAACTTTAAGATAGTGGGGGATAAGAGTCAAATAATTTCAATGACTGAGTTATATATGAATAGATGACTGTCTATTTAGTTAGGTATGCACAATTAGATGCACTTAAATGGATGCTTCATGTGGAGTTGTGGACACATCTGTAATAGCAGCATAGAATGCTTTATCATGGTTGGGTGTAATGACTTAAATAGTCTTGTGTTCAAACTTAATGTTTTGTGTTTCTAAATTTGTTGCTCCAACTCTTGACTTGTTATACTTCTTGAGAAATTGAAGAAACGGATGTAAATAGTTTGTAGTGTGTGTGGATTCTGTGGGCTGTTAGTTGAATAAAAAGATTAATGCTGGGATTGTGAACTACGTCTGTGGAGTCTGTCGAATCAAAGTGCTTACCTGTTTTTGAATTTTGGTTTCAAGTTCTGATGTCATTGGTTTGGGAATGTAGGGTAAAATTTGGTTGACTAGAGCATCGAGGGTTAGATCTTCAGTTTGGAAAGTTGGTGATAAGCATCCAGGTAAAACTCTCCTTTGTTGCCGACAGCATAGCATCTTTCTTCTTTGTTGGGAATTCTTTGTGACTGTTTCTCGCCCGGTGCATGTATGTTAGGTTATAATGCAAGTGATTCTGATTCTGATGAATTGAAGGAAGATTCTTAAACACACTAAATGCCTAACATTTGAATGGTGAGTTTATCATAATCTTTGAATGCTTTTGTAGTGGAAATCTTTTTTTGCCGTGTTTATCAACTAATAGAACAGCTTTAGGGTTGAATTACTGGAGAGATGGTTCTTTTCATGATCCTGGTTAGGGTCTTATTATTTTCTACCAGGAATAAAACATGGACTTGAAAGGTTAACATATCATTGATTGCATATCTGTGGTATATGAATAGTAAAATGAGATGTTATCAATCTTAAAATGATATGTCATTAATCACTTTAAATCTAATTTTTGCTTAATCAGTATGATAATAGAAATGCATCCAATATAAAGTTTAGAAGTTATGAATCATGAGTCATGTTAGTAGGAAACTACTAGTCAATTGGTTGGTTTTTGTTATGGTTCTTTTTTTCCCACCTCAAATTTCGATAATGTAGCTGAGGAAATCTGCTGAAACTTTTAGTTAGATCACCAGAAGGGGCTAGAATAGGGTTATAGGGACCAGATCAGTTTTGGGTTTATACAAACTCAGTTTGATCTTATATGCATGAACCTATGGATGAATATATTTGTTAGTCAATATCAATAAAAACAAATCACAGCTATCTCACCATGTCCGAATGGACAAATATGTACCATGGTGAAGTCTTTGCAATATGAATTAACCGAGAAACATTGTAGATACACTAATTACTCCCTCCATTCCATTTTATCTGTCATTGTCGCATTCTAGTACACCCTGGGATCAATGTATCTGCTCAGATGTACCAAAACATGTAAGTGACAATTAAAAATGAACAAATGGAATGTTTGAGTCCACATATGACAACAAATATAACAACAACAACAAAGCCTTGTCCTGCTAGATGGGTTGGTTACATGGATCAAACGACGCTATTGAAATCTATCATGTATCATGTCTATAGAGAAATCGTTTATATGTAGATATTGTTTGATTACTTCATGGTTAGTCTTCGTAAGTCTTCTTCTGTTATTCACTCCTTGTTCATCTTCCATCTCATTCATCCTCTTGACTGAGTGCTTTGTCGGTATTCTTCTCACATGTCCAAATTATCTTAGACGTGATTCTACCATCTTTTCTATAATAGGTGCTACTCTAACTCTCTCTCTTATATCTTCGTTCCTTATTCTATCTAATTGCGTATGACCACTCATCCACCTGAACATCTTCATTTCTGCCACACTTAACTTATGTCCGTACCCTCCTTTGGCCGCCCAACACTCTGTATCATAAAGTATAGCCGGTCTGATAGCAGTGCGATAGAATTTACGTTTAAGTTTTAAATACACTTTTTTGTCACATATGAAATTAGACGCATTCTACCATTTTGACCAATTTGCTTGAATCCTATGATTTACATTCTGTTCAGTCTTTCTATTATCCTGTATGATGTACCCAAGATACTTAAAACTTTTAACTTTTCGGAGGATGTTTTCTCCAATCTTTACCTCTGTATTAGGGTTTTTCCTTTGATGACCGAACTTACATTCCATATATTTCGTATTGCTATGGCTTATGTACAGACCATACACATCTAGTATTTTTCTCCATAAATCCAACTTCTTATTTAGGTCTTTTCTTGACTCTCTAATAAGGGACAATATCATCGGTAAAAAGCATGTACCATGGTACAAGCTCTTGGATATGCTCTATGAGTACTTCCAAGACTAATGTGAAAAGGTATGGACTTAAGGATGATCCCTGGTGTAATTTTATACCAATAGAAAATTTTTCTGTTACACTATCTTAAGTCTTCACACTAATTGTAGCCCTATCATGCATGTCTTTAAGTGCACGAATATATGCGATCCTTGCTTTCTTCCTTTCCAAAACCTTTCACAAGACTTCCTTTGGCATCTTATCATACACTTTTTCCAAATCAATAAATACCATATGTAGATCCCATTTATTATTACAATACCTTTCTATCATCCTTCTTAACCTATGTAGCTGTAGTGGTGGATCTATCTGATATAGAACCAAATTAGTTTTCTATTATTTGTGTCTTTTGTCTCAGTCTCCGTTCTATCATCTTTTCTCATAACTTCATGATATGACTTATGAGTTTGATCCCTCTATAGTTTTCGCAATTCTGTATATCTCTCTTATTCTTGTAAATATATACCAATGTGCTCTTTCTCCACTCATCTGAAATCTTCTTTTACCCTAAAATCTCATTAAAAAGCTTGGTTAATCAACTGATGCCTTTCTCTTCAAGGCCCTTCCAAACTTCAATCGGAATATTATCGAATTCTACTGTTCTACCATTTTTCATCCGCTTTAGAGCCTCTTTTACTTCGAAGTCTCGAATCTTTCGATAGTAGTCGAAGTTTTAATCTTCTTCCCTTGTGCATAACCGACCAAGGGTCGAAAGAGTCTTCTGTCCTTCATTAAATAACTCGTAGAAGTAGTTCTTCTATCTTTCATTGATCTTATCTTGAGCTGAAACTTTTCCGTCTTTATCTTGTATGGACTTAACCTGATTCAAGTCTCTCGTTCTTCTTTTACGGCTGTTTGCTATTCTATATATATTTTTTTCTTCTTCCTTCGTGCCTAAAGACTGGTAGAGACCTTTATATGCTCTTGTTCTTACTTTACTAACAGCCACTTTTGTCTCTTTCTTAGCCGTCTTATATTTTTTCTAATTATCTGCATTGCGGCACAAAAATCACTTTTTAAAGTACTCCCTTTTTGCGTTTATCTTTTTTTGTACACTTGTATTCCACCATCAAGACTCCTTGTCTCTTTGGTCATATCCTTCTAGTTTCACCAAAACTTTCTTTGTTGTTTTTCTAATAACTTCTGCCATCTCCCTCTACATCTCCTCTGCGCTTCCATCCCCTTTTCACTTTGCCTTTTCTCGTACCCGTCTTAGGAAGCTTTGTTGTTCCTCACTTTTCAGCTACCACCACCTCGTCCTTGGGTTCTTCGTATAATGTCTTTTTCTCAATTTTTGCTCAATGCGAAAATCTTTGACAAGCATCCTATATTGTGTTGTTAAATTCTCTTCTAGAATAATTTTACAATTAATACAAAATTTCCGGTCAACTCTCTTCAACAAGAAGAAGTCGATTTGAGAGCTTGTCATGTCACTCCTAATAGCAAATATATGAAAAAAAAATTGATGGTAGTTCTTTGATTTGGAAATGCAATGTACTACTAGCAAATTAAATATTAAAGTAGAAAGGTTCAGGAGGCCCATAATATTAGGGCATAACAAATTGGTTATGTCAGCCTTGAGCCTTTGTTCCTGAATGCATCTTTTTCAATAATAAATGTGTGTAGGGTTTAACTGATGAGATTTGTTGGGGTGGTCAATGTATCCCAGAATCTTTGCATTGAGCTTCACATTCACAACTTACAATTCTTGTGCTCTTTTGTTTCGTAGGAATGCATGCCAGGCACCTCGCTTTGTAACAACCGTCATGGATGTTATTGCTACTTAACAGTTTTCTATTTGGGTTTCTGATGTTTGTTTGATTTTACAAACTTCTGTTTTAACGTCTAGATCTCACTAGGTTGGACTTGGTATATCACGCATTAAGATAATCTATGGTATAGATTTGAACCATGAAAGAGTAGCATCCACCATCGTTCAAATAATCATACCATTGGATTACTTTAATGCATGATATAGTAAGTTTTGTTCGGTGTATCATAGCAGTGTTCTTTGTTTCTATGACCTATAGAAAAGGCAACATTGTTACTTTTTGTACAAGTTGTTGCTTGGTAATTGAAGGTATTTTTCTTAATCCTCTCGTTGTATCATAACAAATATAAGATGATCGTACATAATAACATCATAATTTATTTTCTTTTTAAACATGGAATGTACAAAAGGCTAAACTCTTGAGGATTCCAAATGATGTTTAACATCCTTGATTTTAGACTATCTGATTTCATGGATGCAATATTTAAAGCTAATTGCAAGCTGCTCAAAAATGGCCGATTTTATTTCATGGAGATACCTGGAGCTATCGACCAAGTTTACCATCGGCAATGACAAAGGAAGGTCTGGGTTCGAGTAATGTCCTGCTCAAAGTTGCCAACGGCCCTCCATGGCAGATGTTGGCGTTGGCAATGGATGATGAAGTTGATGTAAGTACTAACCACACTAAACATTAAGCCAATAAAATAGGTCAATAGCCAACATCTTATAGTTTTTACTTGATGACCCTTCAGATTCTATAAATGATTCCACTAAAGACCCTAAACACTAGATCAATGACAGTAAAGAAACGAGTTAGCCATATAAATTCCAGTTTTTTTTTATTGTTGCTTAGAAACCCTTCAAGAAAAATTGTTCTTTTAGAAATAAAAGTTCAATACAGTAAAGTGGAGTATAATATAATGTAGAAGAAACAAAAGACAAAAGTAGTCAAACAAGACAAAAAACAAGAGTACCAAGACTCAACTTCTAGTCACTCCTCATTGCTTGCAAAGGATTTGAGCACTATATCCACCTCTATTCGTGTGCTCCGGAAGACATCCTTATTTTCGCTTAACCAAACATTTCAGATTATTGCATAGAATAAATCCTTAAAAAAAGACCTTCAAAAACATCATTCTTAAAGAGACCATCATCATTATTATTATTACAGTTATTTAAAAAAAAAACACTTCGTTGTTTCTTGGGCATGAGAGCAGGACAAATATATAACTCCAAAGAAATTTGGGTCTATAATGACTTGATTTGGGATTTTTGTTTTATAGATAGATACCATTATACATCCTAAAGGACTATCTGGTCTCCACCATCTTTGGTGATTGTTGTGTTGATATTGTAAGGAAGTGTTTGTTTTGAGGTACTGAGACAAAGACTGAGAGACTGAGACTCAATATCATGTTTGTTGGTTCAGAAATTGGTACTAAATTTCTCCCTGTGTCCCTAAAATTTTAGTATTTCAGCACCTCCAAAAAGTAGGGACACATGGGACTAAAATTTTTAGAGATGAAGACTAAAACTTTAATAACATTTTATACTTAAAATATTCTCATTTCAATTAATTAATTCCAATTTTACCTTTTGTATAAATTAAATTAGAATTTCATTCTTGTTTCAATTTTTGTCTCCCACTTTACATCAATACTAAGATTTATTTCAATCTCTGTCTCTTAGTCTCTGTCTCTCAGTCTTCAGTCTTTCCGTCTCTGTCTCTCCACCAAACGTTACCTAAATGTTATAAGGGCAGTGTGAACATTTTGATCTAATTTTAGACATACTCATCATTTTTTTTTATGACAATTTGTTGTTGATCTTTCACCAGACTTTGTGATGGATAAAATCTTCCCACATTTCTCTCCTACAATCATCAGTTAAATCGTTCGCAAATCCTATAAACCATTTCACAGCTTCTGGGAATGAAAACAAAATGGCCGGTAAAAGGCTTCATAATACTAAGACATGACAAATCTACCTACACACTGGTTTGACCCTGCAACAAATCCTGAGAAACATGTTGAAAGGCATAACTATGAGAAGCTGAAACAGCAGAATATATACCATAACTCAAATGGGAGACACAAATTTCTAAAATTTTATTGTCTGCTGTGAATAGATAACAAGAATGCATACAAGAAGGCGTTTAAGTATTACAATGTATAGCAGATTCACACACGTGATCAAGAAATTTTCAAACTCACTCAAGGCAATCAAGAAACTCTTGAATGAGCACCTGCTATAAGATCATGATAACACAAATTTTAAAATAGATTTAATTGTTTGATCTCTAGAGAAAACCAAAGTTTTCATTGCACATAATTGGTACATAAAAATTGATGATATACTCCTCTTTGTATAATGTTTTATGAAGAATTCTTCATGCTCAAATCACGTGTACCTAAGAAGGAAATATGACACACTCTGTTTGAACAGCTGAAGCTGAATCATAGCTTGTAGTTCTCCAAGTACCATCTGTATGTATCAACAAGACCATCCTTAAGGGAGATTTTCGGTGTCCAACCAATGCCAGCAAGTTTCGAGCTGTCCATCAACTTTCTTGGAGTCCCATCAGGCTTTGAAGTATCCCAAACAAGAGCTCCCTCAAATCCGACCACTTCTTTCATCAGCTCGGCCAATTCCTTAATAGTAACCTCTTTCCCACTCCCTACATTCAAATGCTCTAGTCCACTATACTTCTCCATCATGAAAACAACTGCATCAGCTAAATCGTCAACATGCAAGAACTCCCTCAATGGACTTCCAGTGCCCCACACTACAACCTCCTTGGCACCGTTGATCTTTGCCTCATGAAACCTTCGCATCAAAGCAGGCAAAACGTGTGAATTCTCCGGATGAAAATTGTCGTAAGGCCCATACAAGTTGGTCGGCATTCCAGAAATCGCATCCCACTTATACTGAATTCTGTAAGCCTGGCACATTTTAATCCCAGCAATCTTAGCAATCGCATACCACTCATTCGTGGGCTCTAAGGGACCAGTAAGCAAAGCATCTTCTGGGATTGGTTGAGGTGCAAACTTCGGGTATATGCAAGAGGAACCCAAGAACAGTAACTTCTTAGTGCCATTACGATAAGCAGAATCAATGACATTGGTCTGGATCTGGAGGTTTATGCTAATGAAATCAGCAGGGTAGGTGTTGTTGGCGTGGATACCACCGACTTTTGCTGCAGCTACAATAACATATTCAGGCTTTTCAGAGGCAAAGAAGGCTTCAACATCATATTGGCGAGTGAGATCTAGCTCAGCATGGGAACGTAAGACGAGATTAGTGAACCCAAGTTGTGTCAGCTTGCGAACAATGGCTGCACCAACAAGACCCCGGTGACCAGCGACAAAAACTTTAGCAGATTTGTCAGCTAGAAATGAGTTTGATGCCAATGCTGCAGCAAATACACAAAAAGAGAGAATTCAGGGTTTCAGAAACTCATCTACAATGAAAACAGCAATTACTAAATAACCAGAAATTTTTGGTTTGGCGAAAATGTGTTTATATTATTATCGACTCATCAATACACCGGTAGTTCATATATGGTTTTAGGAATTTAGATCTGATAAAGTGAGAGATTAATCACCATTGAATTTGTAACTCTCATTATTTGTGATCCCCACTATCTTAATTTAAGAGTAATTAACCCCTCAGTTTATCACTTTATCAACTCCCTCACTTTAGAGAATCTTGATCCTTGTTTTTATATATCTAATGACTACCCTTGAATCCAATCAAATTATTGTTGGAACAAAGTGAAAGGGTGTAGGAACCTAGTATCCAATGAAGATGAAAATCAGAAACATCTGTGTTTGTATTACTCACAGAGAATAAAATTTGCTAGGTATTAAAGAGACCAAGCTTTCCCAAGTTCAAATTCCAGTTCTGAGATATTCCTCTCAATATCTCTCTCCTTCCCTATATAGTCATCCAGCTTCCCTCCAAACCTGAACATTTTCTCTCCTATCCCAACCTACACTTAAATTACAATTAAGCCCCCTTTGAGATACCAGTCCACTTTCAACTCTTTCTATCAGGTGCCTAACAGTAGAATACTCTCAAATGGAATAACATTACTTGGGAAATGGAAAATTGATACAATACTATTAATTGTGGATCCGAACAATAAGCTTTGTGCACAACACCCAACTAGGGCTGGCAATGGGTAGGGTAGGGTTTGGACTCTACCCTAACCCTACCCACGGGTTGAAAACTTTCTTAAAACTGCACTCTATCCTACCCGCGGGTTGAGAATCTCTTACCCCTAACCCTACCCGCAGAAAAATAAAAAATTTTCAAGCAAATATAAAATTCAATCATTCCAAATTTCATACATATTAATGAAATAGAAAATAAAAAATTAAGTTCAAATTAAAATTAAAAACAATAAAATCTTAAAGAAATCCAACATAAAATTACAAATAATATGATCATCAACTAGCTTAGTAGTTATTTCAAGTTTTTATAAGAATAAGATTGTGAGTTCAGCACTCACTTTTTTCACTACATACATAACTTTTACATATATATTATATAATATGTGCGGGTAGGATAGGGTAGGGCATACCCTGAACCCGTACCCTACCCTACCCGCAAGCAAACTCGCACCGTACCATACCCTACTCTACCCTCTACCCGCCGTGGGTCGGGTAGACAACCTTACCCGAACGGGTTGGTCCGGGTTTGATACCCGCGGATAAGATATATATTGCCAACCCTACACCCAACTGCAGTGTAGCATTACTCCTCGGACTTCTAGTCGAATCCTATTGAATCTTAGTTTTAAAAGCATGAATCATCTCAGAATTCAGAGGCTTAATTCAATTAGGGAAAGGATTTCAGATCATTTCAATAAATAATTTTTCTCAGCATTTAAACATTAAAAAAAAAAAAGAGCGAGAGGAAGAACCACTGTTGTCATGGCTTCCCATGTTGGTGTGTGATGCAAGATCTGGTTGTCTGGTAAAGCAGCAGGTTTTCAAAGTTCAAATCAAAACCTGAAACAAATCAACATTGTGAAGAACAGATTAAACAAACAAGTTCCAAGTTACTAACAACAGTAAACAACTAAGCATTTCTCTCATTAAGTAAGGTCGGGTAAGACCAAACAGCACCATTGTGTTAAGCTATTAAATCAAATGATTTTTTTCTTAGACCTATCTAGTATTTTTATTGGCGTTTCTACATGTCTTGTAATCACATAAACAAGAATCTCCTTTACAAAAATGAGCAAACCACCGACACCATCACCACAAATCAAGGGTTTCATCAAAATCTAGTTAGCAAAAACGGCTACAAATTTCAACGAAAAACCACTTCGAAAATGGTGAAATGAGACGAAGGGTGGAGGAAAAACTGAAAATTTTACCTGATGCTACTGACTGAAAGAAAGCCAAAGGAATCAAAGCTTTTTGATGTAGTGAGAAAATGAGAAAGAGACTGAGTGAGTGAAGCTGAAGAGTTGAATTGGATTCCTGTGATGGTGACTGAGATCTGAAATGTAGCGTCTCTGCCGGAGAGAAGAACGGCGGCGGCGGAGGGAGAGAGTGAGGTATAGGTGTCGGTGTTCTGAGATCAAATCAGAAAGGCAAATTAAAAAAAGATAAAGAAAAAAGAATGAAGCGTCCCTCTTCTTAGTTCTTAGTTCTTCTTACCTAGTTACCTTAGGCTAATTTTTTATTATTATTATTATTAAGAAAAAAAAAGATAACTCCATCAAATGTAGATTTTTTTTTTTAGTCACAAAAAAAAAAACAAGTCACCAAAAAAAATGTGGATTTTTTTTCTTAAATTACTGACTAATTTTTAACCCGGATCAAACATACCGAAGATTTCAATATTTATTTATTTATGTTTTTGTTATAAATAACGTATGCATATAGATTACGTTTAAAATGAGCACAATAATTATATATTTATTAGATATATTATATTTATATAGATTATTAAATTTTATAAAAGTACTATTTATATACTAAAATTAACTATTAAAATTAGTCACCAATATATTTTTGTATTAATACATGTGTAGTTTAATTTATTTTTAATGTATATTTATATTTCAACATGTATTTTATACTAATAATTAATTTTGGTGATTGATTTTAGTGCATATGTAGTATAACTCTAGATCTTATTAGATAAAAATTAAAAGCTAATATAAAAAACGAGTATTAATAGACTCTAATAAATACATAAATGATAATACTTTAATACACAATACTTTAAATGGCAACAAAATTTTTTATTTTTAAATAATTAAATATACAATATATAAATACAAAAAATATGAATATTTTTTATTCATTAAGATTAATTATTATATAAAATATTTTTATAATATTAAAAAATTATATAAAAACTAATATTTTAAACTGTAACATAAAAATATAACATAATTAAAATTTTATTTTATATTATTTAACAAATAATTAGATTATTATATTCAAAATTATTCACTAACTAATTTTGTTAAAAATATTATTATATAATATAATTTTCATCAAAATATTTTAAAAATATAATTTATTTAAAATATTATATATATAATACATAAAAATATTAATTTTTTAAATTTTTTTAAAAAGATTGAATAAATAATATAATTCAAAATACATGCCTACCATATTATATATTTACTTATATTAGTAAGACCTAAACTAATTAAACTTTTTTTTTCAAAGATAGATGTATTTTATTCATTAATTTAAAACAAAATACAATGGGATCCATGTTAGGACATATAGCAAAAGAAAGAGAAAATTTCTAAAGTTCACTAAAGCGTGAATTCAACAACAAAACATGAATGAGAGAGAAAATAAATTAGAAAAAAGAAAGTGAATGCAGAATTAGAAATTGAAAGACAACTCATTCACAAGTTTCAAGCATGACTCCACCGTTGCTTCTGGAGGGATCAATTCATGTTCAAAGATCATGTTATTCTTGGATTTTCACATTTTTTAGCACAACGTTGCTAACAACACCAACTGCGACGACCCACCATGTCGAACTTTGAAGTGCTCAGATCTCTCTAACCAGAAGGTGAGTTGTTGTTGACAAAATTTATTGTGATGGGACTTTTATTCCATACCTCTTTTGCTTTTTCGCATAAGAATAGACAATAATTGATCGATTCTGCATCTTGTTGGCAGCGGCAACATAATGAAAAAATAGAAGGGAGGCGCTGGTTGAGCAGATTAAGGACAGGGAGCTTCTCGTGCATGCTTCTCCAGAGAAAAATCTTTAATTTTGGAGGAAGAGAGAGCCTCTACATTTGACACCCGATTTCTTTATGTTGGAGAATTTCTGAACAAAACTCTATTGGAGAGTGCTTGAAATGATACGCCACTTGGTAGCCAGAGCTTGCGCCTCATATTTCCTGCTTTGAGTTGTATTTCATTGAAGTCTGTCTTCACCGTTTAAGATTGTGATTGATAGAATTTGCTGACTAATTTTAGATAAGAAGAGTTGATTAATTAGATTATGATTCCAACTACTATTGGATAGCCTTAAATCTTTTACCCGCATAATGTTATGTCTCTGAATTTCTGTGACAGTTGAAGGAGGGATTAGGAATGGATGATTGAGAGGAAGCCAAGGGTCAAGGAGAATTTGGATGTTGTTGCCATTGCCAACCCACCAAATAAGCTGTTTTTCCATAACTTAATGACCTTCTAGAAGGTAAGTTATCCGTCTCTGCTTTCATGATAAAACTGTATCTATAGTATTTTTTTTATAGACTCTGACCGTAAGAGAATCTAGTTGGATAGCTAGTTTTCAGTATTGTTTAGCAAGCAATACCAGATTTTGGACTTGTAGGTCTTTAAATCTGAGACCGCCTTTTTCTTAGGCTTTGACATAAGATCCCAACTCACCCAAGCCATTTTTCTTTCTGAACTTTTTTTACTCCACCAAAATTGAGATAAAATACCATGAATTTCTCTGATTAGAGAGTCAAAGAGTTTAAAGCAAGAGAAAGAGTAAATAGGAATCGGCTCTCCCACTGCTTTTATCAAAAGGTGTCTGCCAGCTGATGAAAGGAGACTCCTTTTTCATCCTTGAACCCTCTTCCTTACTTTCACTTTAATGGAACTGAAGGTTACTTTCTTAAAATGTTGGATAACCGAGGGCAGTCCCAAGTATTTATCTTGAGCTCCTATGTGATTAATATTTAGTCTATCTGCCAAGTTCAATCGAACCTCTGTAGGAGTGTTATTGCTGAAAAATAAAGATGATTTATCCAAGTTCACCTTTTGGCTACTCACATTCTCATAATTCAAAAGCAGCTCCATAATTCTGTCACAGCTATCCTCATTCATCTTACAAAATATAATTGAGTCATCTGCAAAGAAAAGGTGATTTATTGTTGGGCATCTTTGATTAATTTGAATACATGAGAGGATACCATTTTGCTCTGCCTTGTTCAGAAGGTAGGAAAAATCTTCCGCATAAAATAGAAAAAGATAGGGAGATTGAGGGTCACCTTGACGGATACCTCTATTTGGCTTGAAAAAGTCATAGAGTTGTCCTTCAACAACGACAGAGTAAGAAACAGTTGTCACCACTTCTTGTATCCAGCTAATCCATCTTGAATCAAAACCAAGCTTCTCTAGCATAAACCATAGAAATTGCCACTCAATTCTATCATATGCTTTGTTCATATCAAGTTTCAAACCCATTTCATTCACCAAACTCCTCTTATTAGTTTTCAAGTAGTGCATGCATTCATGGGCTATAAGAATATTGTCAGAGATTAGTCAGCCTTTCACAAAAGCGCTTTGAGTTGGACTAATCAGACAATTCATGAAACTCTGGAGCCGATGAACCAATACCTTTGCATATGGGATCTTAGGAATTAGGCAAATGTGGGTGTAGTTGAAGCTTTTTAATATTCTTCCACTAACAAAGAAATTCTAGATTGCTTTAAAAACATATTCCGCTACAATATCCCAATAGAATTGAAAGAATTTAGAAGTGAATCCGTCATCACTTGGGACACTCTGGGGATGGACATTAAAAACTGCTCTCTTAACTTCCTCCATTGAGACTGGATGCAACAATTTACGATTCATGGCAGGGGTAACTTTAGCACCAAAATCTTCAAATAGAGGGGCTAGATCAGCATTGTTAGTTGAAGTAAACATTTTCTTAAAGTATTCCTCGGCAACCGTAGCAATCTCTCCATGAGTGGTGGCATAACTTCTATCATTCTTTTTCAATTTTCAGATTTTATTTCTCCGAATTTGAGATTGGTAGGATTGATGGAAGAATTTAGCCTTTTTTTCATCCTCCTTTAACCATTTCACCACTTTAAGTTCTTTTTTCAACTCATTCAGTTGGTCTCCGCCATTAATTCCTGCTTCTCTGAGGGCTTTAATTCTATCAAGAAGGTTCTCAATCTTCTTTTTAGAATTGGATTTGGATGACTGTTGCCAAAACACTAATTGATGACGACACATTTTTATTTTTTGTGCAAGAATAAACATTGTTGAACCCTTAACCTTGAACTCCAAGCAGCTGCGATAACATTCCTTATTTCCTCCATTATACACCAACGATCTTGAAATTTGAATTTTCTCTTGGACTTCTCCATTTGAGGATTAGTATCCAAGAAGAGTGGCGTGTGATCAGATCCATTTTTCAACAATCTAATCACTGAAGCAGCAGGGTAGATATTTAACCAGCCCCTTGAAGTGAGCATTCTATGCAATCTCTTGACAATATGCTCCAAACCCCTTCTTTTATTTGACCATATAAATGGTCTCCCTACCATGCCTAAGTCCATTAATCAATTTCCATTAATGAAATTAGAAAAATCAGACATAACAACTTAGAATTTAAGATCTCCTTCCATCTTCTCTTGTTGACTCACAATGGCATTAAAGTCTCTGAAAACAATGACATTTTTTGGTAGTTATTGAATAATTGTTTAGATCTCTTCGAATTGGGTTAGCCTTTCATGATCCAAACAGTTTAAGTGAACACCCACCAATTTTCATGAAGAGTTATTAGATGTTTCATTTACCTTTGCAGCCGTATAGTAATTTCTAATAGCAATTACTTCAAGATCTAGGTCTTCTTTTCAGGTCAGAACTGTTTCTTCCGCTATCCCAATTAGATTATTAATCTTTCAATAATTCACAAATCTGCAGCTTCTCAATTTCCTCTCGCAAATTTTCTTTCTACTATGCGAGATTAATTTTTAGTTTCATAGATGAACACAATCTCGAGAGAGTGAGATTGACATATCCCTTTAAGATTTTGGACTGTCAGGGGTCCAGCATAGTAGCTTCATGGGGCTTTGGGTGCCATTTGATGGCTGGCACCTGACGTGAAAAAATCGTCGGTTCATAATTTTCACAAAAATAATCTCGTCGAAGTATAGATCCAAACCAATAGATAACTCTCAATCAAAGTTTAATTTGTTTGTCATGAGCGCAAAAAAAAAAATCGAGAGTATTTAAACCTCGGTCTTCTCTCAAAGAATTGCAGGAAAGTGTGCATATTATTAGTTATGAATATAAGGGGGTTTGCAGAAAAAGAGGCGAGAAAGTAAATGACAAGAAAATAAAGCTAACAACTAAAGAAGTATAAATTCTAAAAGACTCCTGGCAAGGATTAAGAGTCAAGACTTCCTATCTATATCTTTGACCACAACATGGTAATTATAAAGGGTTAATTTCACTTAGTTTTTCTATAACATCGGAGGGTGAAGTCAAGTGAACATAATTGATTCTAAAATCAATTAATAACCCTAAATTACCAATCACACTGGACATCAATGATATCAAGGCATCTAAGTCCTCAATACCAAATCAAGAGTGCTAAAAATCTACTCTAAAATCCAACCAAACATTTTATCAAACACTTGGAAGGCATAAAATGAAAGCATGGTAAAATTATAATAATAATAAAATCTAAAGCTACCAAATGCAAGATAACAATAATAATAACTCAATTAAACATGAATAAACATAAAAATATCAAATTACATTAATATAAATCAAAGCAAAAAAAGTTCATAAGCCAAAAGTGACATAAAAGGAAAATTAATAATGTAAATTAAGAGAATCAAGACAAGTAAATAAGGAGAAGCAAATGAAACTATATCAAGCCAAGAAATAAAACCTAAATCTAAGAGAGATTAACCTAATTCTACCCTAATTCTAAAGAGAAGAGAGAGCTTCTCTCTCTAGAATATAACCTAAAATATGTTTCTATTTTAAATCTAATTGCTCTCCCCTTGTCCTCTCTTGAATTTGTCCTTAAATACTTTAGAAATGAGTTAGATTTGGGCTTTGGAAGGCTGGAAATCGCGACTCACGTGTTGCAATTAATGAAGTCACGTGCATCATGTCACGTGTACGCACAAGGTCACGCGTACGCGTGACTTGACGAAATCTCTACTCACGCGTACGCACAAGGCATGCGTACGCGTGGCCATGAGTTACTCCAAAATCTTCATTTCTTCATGAATTCTCCACTTTGCATGCTTTTTCTTCATTTCTTCAATCCAATCTTTGTCTTCTAAGCCTGAAATCACTTAACAAACACATCAAGGCATCAAATGGAATTAAAGTAAATCAAATTTAGCAAATTAAGATTCTAAAAAGTATGTTTTTACTCTTAAGCACAATTTAGAGAGAATTTACAAAACCATGCTATTTCATTGAATAAATGTAGGAAAAGTTGATAAAATCTACCAAATTCAATATAAAATAAACCATAAAATTGTGGTTTATCAGCACCCTCCACCTCATTCTCAATTAACCACTTTTCCTCTAAACACGCTTTTTTTCAACTTCTTTCATTCTCCTTTCCGCCATTGTTTCTCTTATTGCCAACATAAGTCTTGATAATATTGTCTTTTATTCTAGCTAGCTGCTTCAGTTTCATTTTCTTATTTTTGCATTTTCAAAAGTAGCCACATATTCCTCAGTTTCATTTTCTAGGAATATTTAGCGAATCAGCACCTAAATTAGTGTTAGCAGTCTCCACTTTTGCATCTTTATCTTCTTGCACGTTAGAACTATTTGCATTAATTACTTGGGGGTTGGTTGCTGTTTCTTGTCCTCTATACTTAGGCTTGAAAAGCTCTTTAGAAGCCACATTAGAGCTAGTTCTTCCTTGGTTGTGCAGAAGAATGACAATCAACTCTAGGTGTTCTTGCATCATCATATTTCTGCCTTTCAACTCTCTTTTCAATCTGATCTGCCTTGACCCAGTCCCCTATGCCCTCCTGTTTAATATGATTTTTAGATGAGTCTTTCAAGAATAATTAACAATTTCTTGTCTCATGTCCAAGGGAGGCACAGTAAGTGCAAAAACACACCAATACGTTCATACCTCAAACTCATCTCCAGAAATTGTTGATTCGGCCCTATCAAATTTATGCTGTCTCTTAGTTTATTACCCTCCAATTCCACCTTAGCTTTGATAATCCGAGATTCTTTGTCTTTGACCTCGAAAAAATCAATGTCAGAGATGGGGCCTAATTTACTCCCTAATTTACGTCTAACTTCCAGGATTTTGAATTGTTCTAGTAAATCCCATAATTGAACCCAAATAAGGAGTGTATAGATCATTCTTTCTCCTGAGTCCTTGCCCTCCTCCAAATGCTTAACGTGTAGGATGTAATTCTTAAAGAGTCATGGAGAGCCTCTTTCAATCTCGGCATATCTGTTTCTTTTTAAAAAAAAAAATTGAAATTGATTATTACCTTTGCTCACCACTATGAAACCTTCAAGTCTACCCCAAATATCATGCATTGCACTTTTCATTGTTCCAGTAGAAAATGATCTTTATGTAAAAATTCTTTTTAAAAGACTCTTTGTACAGGCTTGTACTCCTTCCAAGATATCTTCTTTATCAAGGATAATAATCTCTTCCTCCTTGCTCTCCTTCTCATGTCTAGGACGCTCAGGATCAGATTATATCTAAGATCAACCATCCTATTTGTTAATAAGAATTCTAATAATAATGGCCGTGTTTAGATTTATTTGTGATGTGTTATATGAAAACCCTAAAGGGCACTGTGAAGGCAATTATTATCATTTGGTATTTATCTTTTTTACAAACTAATCAAACTATCAGACTATTATAAAATTCTTTTATACTTTTTCTTATTTGAATTAAAATGCAGTTATTATACATAATTACACCTATATATATATATATATATATATATATGAATTTGTCTTAAAAATTGAAAAAAAAATAATATTTTTATGTATTATATATAATTTTAAAATAAATTTTATTTTTAATAAAAATTTTGAGAAAAACATTATATTATATAATAATATATTTAACAAAATAATTAATTAATAAATTTTAAATATAATAATTTAATTATTTGTCAAATAATATAAAATAAATTTTATTTTTTATATATTTTTATTTTGTAGTTTAAAATATTATTTTAATATTATAAAAAATTTTTTATATAATAATTAATCTTAATAGATAAAAATACTTATATTTTTTGTATTTATCTATTTTATATTTTTTGGAACAAAAAATTTCCACCTTTATATAATGAAATATGGGATAATCTTTTTAATATATATAATCTATTAATTTTTTTATATATTAAATAATTATAATAATATAATATGATTGAAATCAGATAACATATTAAATTTGTTACATTAAAACTAAAAAATTATATATTTTTTCTTGAATTTAACAAAAAAGATTTTTAATAAATTATATATGATGAAAAATATTTTGTGAAAGATATTTATATACGAATTTCTTATATATATATATATATCTGCTGGTCAAGTTAGAGAATAAAAAATTTAACTAGAAAAATAAAAAAATATTTAAAAATAATAAAAAATAAAAAATGATTTTATTAAAAATATATAATTATAAATATTATATATATGAAATTATAAATGTTAAATTTAAAAAATAATTTTAAATTATTATATACTTAATATTACCACAAAATAAATATGAATAAAAAAAATTAGAGAAGAGAGCCATGAGGTAGTATATATATTAAAGAGTCTAAAAATAAAAAAATATATACCAATTCTATAGCAATCACTATTACATATACACATATAATACATATACGTAATTGATACATATTTTTTATTTAAGTTTTCTAAAAAACAAAAAATATATTTTCATGTATTACATATAATATTTTAAATAAACTATATTTTGATAAATATTTGATAAAAAAATTATATTATATAATAATATTTTTAAGAAAAGTAGTTGGTTAATAAATATTAAATATAATAATCTAATTATTTATTAAGTAATATAAAATAAAATTTAATTATTTTATATTTTTATGTTATAGTTTAAAATATTATTTGAATATATTTTTTTTAATATTATAGAATTTTTTTGCATAATAATTAATTTTAATAAATAAAAAATATTTATATTTTTTGTATTTAAATATTTTATATTTTTAATTACGTAAGTTTGATTAGTTTAAGTCTTAGTAATATAAGTTAATATATAATGTGATAGGCATATATTTAGAATTATATTTTTTTTAAATTAAAAAAATGAAAAAATTAATATTTTTACGTATTATATATAATATTTTAAATAAATTATATTTTTAAATATTTCGATGAAAAATTATATTATATAATAATATCTTTAACAAAAGCAATTATTTAATAAATTTTGAATATAATAATCTAATTATTTGTCAAATAATATAAAATAGATTTTTATGTTACAGTTTAAAATATCATTTTAATATAATTTTTTAATGTTAGAAAAAAATTTTACATAATAATTAATTTTAATGAATAAAAAATACTCATATATTTTGTATTTATATATTTTATATTTAATTATTTAAAAATAAAAGATTTTGTTGTCATTAGTATTGTGTATTAAAGTATTGTCATTTAAAGTATTATTTATGTAATAAGATATTCTGTATTTATTAGAGTCCATCAATGCTCTTTTTTTATATTAGCCTTTTATTTCATCTAATAAAATCTAGGTTTAATTATTCTGTTGGTCCTTATTGTTTCACCAAATTTTTAATTAGGTCCCTATACTTTTTTCCCTTTCAATTGAGTCTCTATACTGTTTTTAATTTTGTAATTACGTCCTTTTCATGTTAAAAATGTTAAAATTAACATAATATTTTTACCAAAATATATACGGTCAAAGATTTAATTAAGTTTTTAATTATAAATACATTCGATTTGCGAAAAAATATTTAGTTAACTCTAATATTTTTTACACTGGGAAGGACTTAATTACAAAATTAAAGTAGTGTAGAGACTCAATTGAAAGGAAAAAAAGTATAAAGAACTAACTAAAAATTTAATAAAATTATAAGAATCAATAGAGTAATTAAACTTAAAATCTAATGATCTATATAAATATGGCACATTCAATAAATACATAATTATTATACTCATTTTAGAGATACCTAGTGTATATGATTATAAATATTCTAATTCTTTTATTGATTATTACAAGACTTTTGACATCTTTTATTTATTACTTCCTTGAAAATATACGGGTTAAGGTTTATCTTAATGTAGTCACTATTTTGGTTTTATAATAATATTTTTTAATTATATGTGAAATTTAGGAACTTTTTTTTTTTAATATTGTATTACTAGAGGTGAAATCCTTCATCATGAATCAAACTATGTGTTGAACACAACTATGGCCATTTACAAAACGTCAATGACGTTTTGTGTTTCTTCAATTAAAATAATATTTTTCTAACAAAACGTCAGTAACATTTTGTGTTTTAATAATTAAAATAATATTTTTTATTACAAAACGTCAGTGACGTTTTGTTCTTTGATGATTAAAAAAAAAATTTTATTGCAAAACGTCAGTGACGTTTTGTGCTACTACCACAACCCTGTAGAACACTAAAATCATCAAATATTTTTGTATTTCACATTAAAATTATTCATATATAAAAATTTTAACCGAAATTTAGTATGTTTTTTTATATAAAGATCATAAATTTAATCTTTTGATAAGGAGTGTTAGGAGTCAACTGTTTTTGTGATATGTAGTTATCAATTAGTCATCATTAATATTTTTAATGATGTGAGATTATATTTAATAATGTGAAATTACTTATTTTTTTTTATTGATTAAGTATCAGTCAAATTTTAATAAAAGTGCTGCCCCCAAAATTTTCTCTCTTTTAATTTGTGAAGTTTAACTTTTTTAAAATTTTTAAAATATAAAACCGGCCATTCAATTTATGAATTTACACAAATTTAACTCTTTGATTTATGAACTTATACAGTACTTTCATACTAAATTAAAACTCACACCTTTTTCATCATAACAAAAAATAATACAACAATAATTTCCAAATTAAAAAAATTATAGCCTCACTATTTGTCCGTCTTCCGTCAGAAATATTTTACTATATAATAAGTTTTGATTGTTTTTTATTGGTCTCAGTAGCACATCTAACTATCAATACTGAGCAGTTGTTTTTCTCATTCTATATCCTCTAATATCTTCAGATTATGGTATATACACTACAAGAAAATAGAGTTATTTTAACATTTTATTTTTTAACATTATAATTAAATGTCAAAATTAATATATATTTTTGACATATATTATAAATGTCAAATTTTCTATGTTTTCTTGATGAATAATTTGACCGTAGAAAATTACTCATCAATTTTGACACTTATTTGTTTTCAATTTACTCCACTATTTTTCTTCTTCTTTGACTCTGTTAATTTTGACATCACACTACTCTCAGTTTAGAATTATACTACTCATTTTTTATCTTCAAAATCTCAAGTTATTCTTTAGTTTCAAGATCTCATCTCATTCTTTGTTAAAATTTTTTGTTGAGAATATTTTATAGTCAATAAGTGTCAAAATAAATAGTATTTTTGACAATTAATAAGTATCACAGAAAATTTGTTCTCAAAATTTTCTAACAAATTATTTTTGACAGTCAATATTTATCAAAATAAGATTTAAATTTTTTTCACAATCACTTATATGTTAAAAATACTATTTTTGACAAAACTTTTATTAACATATTTTCATAGTTAAAATAGCGTCAAAATTTATTTTTTTGACAAATTTTAATTTTCTTTTACACATTATAACCCTCAAAAATAATCTATATTGTTGTAGTGATATAATCTTGCGTAATAAAATAGAAACAACAAATCAGTGCTATAAGAATACATATTAATATTTTTCATAAATAAAAAATAATACTCACAGGTAGTCATTTCAATAACTATTGTTAAATTTTTACCTCTTCTCACCTATATTTGATGAATCTAAATTTAATGGTTTTAAAATTGAATGTTTGCTGCATATATATAAATATCAAGACTATATTATTTAGTATGTGAAAAAATAAAATGTATAAAAAAAATAATATCACATAAAATTAACATATTTTACTAACATAAATCAAATAACTTTTAACTAATAATAATATCTATTTAAATTAATACCTTATTTGATTGTGTTGGATGCGTATAACAACTCTTATATTCTAGTTCAAAAATTTTTATCTTTCTTTAATTGTTTAATCTGTTAATTACTCAATAATTATTTAATAAATTATGCGGTGAATTAGTAATATTATTGGATTTATCAATTATATTATAGAGTTATGTTACGTATACACCAAAATCAGCTATTAAAGTCAGTTATCAGTATATGAAATACAAATACACATTGAAAATAAATTAAACTACACATGTGTTTATACACAAATACATTAGTAGATGATTTTAGTGACTGATTTTAATATACAAATAACATTTTTATATATTATAATAAGACTTTAAAACACCTACCATTTATATAGTCCAACAACAACTTAGTTTATAAAATCATTTAACACTAATATTACTTAATAGATAATCTAAAAAATACATATTTTAATTACAAATTGAAATGTTAAAAATAACAAAAATTGTAACATAATAGAGTTTGTTTTTTGTATAGCTGTCAAGTTGGTTAGTTTGTTAGACATAATTATAGCACTATTAGTTAGTAATTTATTTTCCCTTTTGCTATATATATTGTAAATGGTACTCAGTAGCTGCTGTGTGGTTCTTTTAATCAATTATTCTCTCTTTTCACTTCTTATCAATTCTTCTTCCATTATTTTGAATTTCAATGACCTTCTTCTTTTCTTATAATTATCATTTTTGTAATTCACTTGAATTTTAAGCTTGGTATCATTTTACATGGTATCAGAGCGAGATAATTTAGCTAATCCGAATGCAAGCCCTTCATCAAATTCCGCTGCAGATTTTGAGAATTTCACCGCTTTCATGCGTCAATTCTCTCAATTCCAGGCACATCTTGGCAGATTTAGTTCCTCTTCTGCAATTTCTGATCCGATTAGCCCTTATTTTCTTCATCCATGAGAAAGTCCTGGTTTGGCTCTAATTCCGCTTAAGTTGACACCTCAAAATTATTATCAGTGGTCGCACGATATGTGGAGAGCACTCAGATCGAAGAACAAGGTGAAATTCCTCGATGGATCCATTCTAAAACCAGGTGAAGGTGATCCTAATTTTGAAGCATGGGATAGGTGTAACAATTTTCTCCTCTCCTGGATCAACCTCTCTCTCAGCCCTGAAATCGCTAAGAGCGTGATGTGGATTAGCTCAGCTCCAGACTTGTGGAATGATTTAAAACGTCGTTACTCACAGGGAGATGTCTTTCGAGTTGGTGCGTTAAAAGAAGAATTTTATGCACTCAAACAAGGTGATCTTACTGTTACCTCTTACTTTGCTATGTTGAAAGCTATTTGGGAAGAATTAGAAAATTTACGTGCTATTCCTAGTTGTGTTGCTTGTGTTAATGGATGTTCATGTGGATTACGAATTGTTCAAGACTATGCTTCTGAGGAATATGTTGTCAAATTCTTAAAAGGATTGAATGAGCAATATTCAAATGTTAAATCACAAATCATGTTAATGAAGCCGTTACCTGAAATCAACACAGTACTATCTATGTTAACCCAACAAGAGCAAGAATTGAATTGTGACCCGTCAAATAGCAACATAATGACTAACTCTTTAGAGGTGCAAACCTCAACTGGAGGCGGTTCATTTTCTGGAGACGGTTCAATTTGTGGTGGTTCATTTTCTGGAAGAGGCAGAGGCCGTGGACGAAATTCAGGCAGAGGAGGAAATCAAAAATTTTATAGTCGATGCTACACTTCAAAGTTTTGTAGCTACTATAATCGAATTGGTCATTTAGCAGAGACATGCTATAAGAAAAATGGCTTTCCTACTCACCAAAAGCAGCGAGTGGCCAATCAACTTAGCACTGACGAGATAGTTGAGAATTCTAGTGCTGAGATTACTGATTCTAACCAGGATAAAAGGAGCGATGATACAGTACTTGTGTTGACTCCAGATCAGAAGGAAACCTTACTGGTACTCCTTCAACAACCACGCATGCCAACTTCAAATAGTGTAAACCACATTACTTCTTCGGCCACCCTTACTCAACCAAAAGGTAGGCATTGCTTGAGTGTATCATCAAATTTTACTAAAACTTCTTGGATACTTGACAGTGGAGCTACTGATCATGCATCCTATATTCAAGAGTCTTTCAAAACTTTTCATTATATGAGACCAGTTTTAGTAAATCTACCTGATGGTTCTACCACTACAACAAACATTTGTGGCACTGTGCAACTCTCTAAACATTTGATTCTTACCAATGTTTTATTCATACCTCACTTTAAATATAATTTGATTTCAGTGTCTAAACTCACAAAGTCATTACATTGTGAATTAAAATTTACTGATTCTTTTTGTGAGATATAGGTACTCCCATCATTGAAGATGATTGGGCAAGCTAAAGTCATTGGTGATCTTTATGTGATGGATGCTCAACCTTGGAAACTAACTACACCAGAAATTAACACACATTCTGTAAATGTCACAGTGCAGCAAGATTTAGGAACTCTATGGCATGCTAGACTAGGTCATTTACCATCCAAAAGAATGTCAATCATGAAAAATACATTTCCATTTATTGAATGCATTTCATCATCTCATGTTTGTGATTCTTGCCACTTAGCTAGACAAAAGAAATTGTCTTTTCCCATTAGTAATACACAATCAGAAAATATTTTTGATTTGTTACATATAGATATTTGGGGACCACTCTCACTTTTATCTACTGCTGGCCATAAATATTTTCTTACAATTGTAGAAGATAAAACGAGGTTTACTTGGATTTATTGCATGAGACTAAAATCCGAAACTAGAGTGTTAGTAGAAAATTTTGTTCAAATGGTGCAAACACAATTTCATAAAGTTGTGAAACAAATTAGAACAGATAATGGGATGGAATTTAAAATGAACTCCTTCTATAACTCAAAAGGAATATTACATCAAACATCTTGTGTTGAAACTCCTCAACAAAATGGAATTGTTGAGAGGAAGCATCAACATATACTGAATATTGCAAGAGCACTTTTGTTTCATTCTAATGTGCCAAAATGTTTTTGGCACTATGCTATGCAACATTCAGTACATTTAATAAATAGACTACCAAGCACCTTCTTGAATCATCAAACGCCTTATGAGGCACTTTTCAAGAATAAACCAGATTTGACTCATCTCAAGGTGTTTGGTTGTCTTGTTTTTGCTACTACTTTGAGTACTAATAGAAGAAAATTAGATCCTAGAGCTAGAAAATGTGTTTTTCTTGGTTATCAATCAGGAACAAAAGGGTCCATTTTGTTTGATTTAAAATCCAAAGAAATTTTTATATCAAGAAACACTGAATTTTATGAACACTATTTTCCATTCAAACAAATACCAAGCACTGATTTTTCTATAGATCAGCCTTCAATTGAATCATCCAATTTTGACCCTTTTGCATTCTTTTATAATAACTCTGCACATACTTCTTCATATGAGCATACTCATGGCATAATTGCACCTCACACCATACACACTACACCTGATTCATCTGCCACTTCTACATCACCCATGGCATCTCTTCATGACATAACAGATTCTGCATCACCCGCCACCTTAGAATCAGCATCTGCATTGGCACCATTGGAACATTCATCCATTCATATTGAGTCACAATCTGCTGCACCAGTTTTGAGAAGGTCTGAACGAGAAAGAAAAACACCCTCTTATCTTAAAGATTTTCATTGTTTTCATATTTCATCACATAGAGATCCAATCAATGCGGCCCAATTACCTTCAACATGTAAGTATCCCCTTTCTCACCATTTGTCATATTCATTGTTCACTCCCAAGCACCAGGCCTTCACTTTTGCTCTCATAAATAACTCGGACCCCAAACACTATTCTGAGGCTGTTATGCATGATTGTTGGAGGAAGGCTATTGAGGCAGAACTCACTGCTCTTGAGCAAAATAAAACCTGAATCATCACTTCTCTTCCTCCTAGAAAGAATGCAGTTGGTTGTAAGTGGATTTTTCGCACAAAATTCAACCCAGATGGCACTATCGAGAGGCATAAGGCACGTCTTGTTGCCCAAGGTTTCACTCAAATTCCTGGAGTTGATTACATTGACACCTTTAGTCCCATTGTGAAAATGAGCACTGTGCGTGTTCTTCTTACCGTTGCAGCAGCAAAGAATTGGCATCTTCATCAACTTGATGTGAATACAGCTTTTCTCCATGGAGACCTACATGAGGACGTTTATATGAAACTTCCAAAGGGGTTGCAGTGTTCCGATCCAAACTTAGTCTGCAAGTTGACAAAATCTTTGTACGGTTTGAAACAAGCTAGTCGCCAATGGAACATCAAGTTGTCTGCTGTACTTGCTGATCTGGGGTTTACTCCATCTGAAAATGATCACTCGCTTTTTACCAAATTCACAGGTACAACTTTTACAGCTATTCTTGTTTATGTTGATGATCTTGTGTTAGCTGGAGATCATTTAAGTGAAATTCAAGCTGTCAAAATATTTTTGGATGATAAGTTCAAAATTAAAGACCTTGGCCTTCTTAAGTTCTTTATTGGGATGGAGGTAGCACGAAGCAATGCTGGTATTGCACTGTATCAAAGAATATGCATTGGATTTGATCACAGACTGCGGTTTGCTTGGTGCAAAACCAGCATCTACTCCTATGGAGTTCACTACTTCTCTGTCTAAGGTTTCAGGCTCCCCTCTTCCTGATGCAACCATCTATCGTAGATTGGTGGGCAGACTTCTGTACCTTACTAACACAAGACCAGATCTCAGCTATTCTGTTGGATGCCTATCTCAGTTCATGGATTCACCAACTGATGCCCACTTGAAGGCTGCCTATAGGATCATCCGGTATCTAAAACAATCACCAGCAACTGGCTTATTTTTCTCTGTCAACAATTCTTTCACACTATCTGGTTACACTGATTCTGATTGGGGGCTTGTAAAGACACCCGAAAATCCATCAGTGGTTATTGTTTCTTCCTTGACCAAACTCTTATTTCTTGGAAGAGTAAGAAGCAGGCTACAGTTTCAAGGTCGTCCTCAAAAGCAGAATATCGCGCCCTTGCTAATGGCACTTGTGAACTCGTTTGATTACTCAAACTACTAAAGGAATTCAACATTCTTCCTCCTCTTCCGGTTGATATCTTCTGTGATAATAAATCTGCTATCTATATTGCTTCAAATCCTGTCTTTCATGAAAGAACCAAGCATGTTGAGGTTGATTGTCATGTGGCTCGAAACAAGTTCAAAGAAGGGGTTTCTAATCTTAGGCACATTGTCTCCAGTGAACAACCGGCTGATCTATTCACTAAATCCCTTCCTCCAGGACCATTCTCTCATTTGCTTTCCAAGCTGGGATTACTTGATTTGCAAGAAAGCTGGGATTACTTGATTTGCAAGCTTGTGGGGGATGTAACATAATAGAGTTTATTTTTTGTATAGCTGTCAAGTTGGTTAGTTTGTTAGACATAATTATAGCACTATTAGTTAGTAATTTATTTTCCCTTTTGCTATATATATTGTAATTGGTACTCAGTAATGCTGTGTGGTTCTTTTAATCAATTATTCTCTCTTTTCACTTCTTATCAATTCTTCTTCCATTACTTTGAATTTCAATGACATGAGAGTACATCACCAACCTTCTTCTTTTCTTATAATTATCATTTTTGTAATTCACTTGAATTTTAAGCTTGGTATTATTTTACAAAAATTAAAAAAATAATTTAATTATTGTGGCCTCTAACTAATTCTAATTAAAAAATTTTCTGTACTCCAATAATATTTAACAAACTGTGATTCTCTTCTGACTTGTACACTTCTTTAGATTAAAGGAAGTTCATACCAACTAGAGTTCTAGATAGCTAAAACATCTTATCATAAAAAATAATAATACTACTTAAGGATAATTTCTCCAAAAATATTGTTGATATTTAAAAGCCATGCATGTAAGCAATCTTATACAAACTTGTAAAATATTATTACTCCTACATTGATTTTCCATAACATTGAATCTATCATTCATTATAAAAATCTAAAAATTTAAAAATACTTGTATAATAAACTAATTTGTTAAAGTTAAAATTTAAAAGTTTAGAGTAATTAAATAAAATAAAAAATATTAATTTTGTCTTTTCTCTCATTATTTTCTCTTGCACTTTTGTTACACGATTCACAATTGTACTCATATTATATCATAATTTTTTATTTATTATTTTATTAGTTATTCAACTATATACATTCTTATTAAACTCAATTATCTAAAACTAAATTTTTTTAATTTTTTATTGTTATTAAAAATCTAAAATTATGTAAAGGATATATAAAATCATGTTTCTGTTATGATTTTTACGAATAAATTTAAATATTAATTATAGTAAAAATAATAATAAAATTTTAATTTTTTTAATAGTTGAATATAATAACAATCAATTAATCTTCACATACAAGTCTTTTCACTATACAAGTTTTACAAGTCCTGAAATTCCCTTAATCCTAAAACACGCCTCTTATGACACGTATGTTTCACGCGCTTTCTTAATAGATTTTTCAATCAATCAATGCTCGAATATTTTACTTCCTTCTTCGAAAGGATTTCGTTTTCTTCTTCTGGGTTTTCTTGCCTTCTCTCTTCGATCTCTTTCGTGTGTTTCTCTCTGCCTTTTTTGTCGTCGTTTACGTAAGTTTCTCTCTCTGTTTCTCTTTTTTTGTTTTTCTCCTTTTTCTATTATTTCTGAAATCAAGCTTTAAAATCGTTTTGAAGATAATGGATGATTTAACTTTAGATTGTCAGTTGAACCAGAGTGAAGTGGATTTGGAATTTGAATCCAATGAAGTTCCTGAGGTGTGGTTTAATTCCAGTTAATAATTGAATCTGAATTTGAATCCAGTAAATAGTTTATGATTGTGTAGTTGAATAATGCGTGAACCTTGCCTGTGAAATTTGCTGTTCATTGTTCCTTGTTTGAATTGAATCTAATGTATTAGTTCTGATGAATTTTTTGCATTTTATATCAGACGTTCGGGTGTAAATAAGGAATATTTGGGTGTATTTTAGGAAAGTTTGGGTGTATTTACAGTTTATAACTTTTCATCTGACTGATGGTGAATTGTCTTATTCTTTTAGTTGAATTGTTTTAGTTTCTATTTAATGATGATTCATGAATCTGATTTTTTATGATGGTTTTATAGTTGTATTTGCATTTTATAGTTTGTGCTTGCATTTAATATGTTGTATTTTTGGGTGTATTTTGCAGCCCCTCTGTGTTGTTGATGAGCAGTTTGTTTCCAAGGTTGGGATGACTTTTAACACCCTTGAAGATGCTGCAAAATTCTACAAGGATTATGCGAAGGATGCAGGTTTTTCTACAAGAGTTCGGAGCACAAATAAGAAGGGAAACAAAATTAAGAATCAATTGATTACATGTAGCTGAGAGGAAAAATGGAAATCGAAAATATCTCCCACTGAGAAGACAAATCCCTCTACTGATTTAAATTGTCCTGCAAAAATTTATATACACATATTAAAGGACGTTAGTGTTTGGATCATTTCGAAGGTCGTGTTGCATCATTCACATTCTTACTGTCCAAATCAAGCAGAGATGCTCAAACAGCATAGAGAACTAAGCATGTCCGTGCGTCATACCATAGAGAATAATGAAGAAGCCGGTATCATACCAAGCAAAAGTTACCAATCATTTGTTGCAGCAGCCGGGGTCACCACGAGTTAAATTTTATCGAGGAAGACGTGAGAAATTACATCACGAGAGAAGTGTATAATGTTTCAGAACTAGACGATGCAAAAGAATTTGGAAAATACTTATTAAGAATGAAAGAGAGGAATTAGAATTTCTTTTTTGAGCTCGAACTCGAGGACGATCACTCGATTAAGCTTGCTTTTTGGGCAGATTCAAGGAGCAGAGCTGCTTATGAGTATTTCGGAGATGTTATTTCATTCGACACCGCCTATAATACAAACAGGTAATATGCTGTTCTGGTTTATGATGCTGAATTAATGTTCTTTTATGAATCTGCTGCAGAGGTGTATATTGGAGGTTTTTAGGTGTATAAAGTAATTATTTGGGTGTATTTAATAATTTTAATTCTATTTTGTCGTAATCTGTTTCAGGTATAATCTGGTTTGTGGTTCTTTTGTCGGGATCAATCACCACAGTCAGTCAACACTTCTTGGATGCGCTTTGATGAAAAACAAAGATATTCAATCATTCAAATGGTTATTTCAATGTTGGCTTTGTTGCATGGGAGAAAATGCTCCGAAAGGAATTCTCACCGATCAATGCAAAGGGCTATCAAGGCTTGTATGCCCACAACAATTCACTGTTGGTGTATCTGGCACATCATGAAGAAAATTTCAGGCAAATTAAACGGGTACAAGAGACACATAGAAATAGAACAAGAAATAATCCATGTTGTTTAGAAATCTCATACCAAAGAATCATGTGATAGGAATTGGAACAGCTCACTTATCCAATTCATCAAATAATACAATAATTGCCTCGGAAGCAGGGAGCAAAGAGAGAGAGAATCGGATGCTGCAGATTTTTACACCGTTATACCATGTGCAACAAAATCCTCCATAGAAGCCCAGTTTTAACATGTGTACACTCACCAAAAGTTCAGGGAAGTCCAAGCACAATTCAGAGGGAAGGTGAATTGCATCACAAGATTAACGAACTCTGCTCTAGGCTATTCTGTATACGAAGTTGTTGAACAAGTTTCTAGCTCAACATTCAACAAGTTTGCAGTTGTGTATGACTCGGTAGCAGCCCAAATTAAATGCCAGTGCTTATTATTCAAGTCAAGAGGGATATTGTGCCGTCACTCCCTAAGCGTGTTGAGCTTTGAATGAGTAACCAAAGTGTCACCAAGATACATATTGAAACAATAAAGTAAGAACGTAAAGAAAAGACACACACACATCAAGAGCAACCACGACGAGCCATTGTTGGCACCAAGAAGCAAGAGGTTTGACGAATTGGTGTTTCGTTCGCAAAATATATGTGAATTTGTAAAAGAATCCGAGGAGCTCACTGCCATTCTGCACCATGCCTACGATAACGTTGTAGTTGAGATGAAAGAACTGAAAGCCAAAAGGAAAGGGACATGTTTGTTATCTCACAAAGATGCTAGCTTGGAATCTGTTAACGAGCTTCAAAGCCCTCCAAGTGTTCGAACAAGAGGACGACAAAAAAATAGGTTAGGTTCAAAGTTGGACAAACAGATTACAAATGCCTCAAAGAAGAAGAAAATGAAAGCTCTAAGCGAGGTAAAAGTGATGTTCTCTAAATAGGTGAAAATTGAGTTTAATTTTTTTGTTAATAGTTTTGGTAATATGTGAGTTTATTTTTTGCAGTTAAACCTTTTTAATGCTGCATCAGTGGTGCAACCAAATTTCAGCCAATATCATGAACATGTTATGAATTATTAGTTCAGAAATCTTGTAGTAGGGGATAGGTTTTTGGGTGTATAGTGACACTATTTTGGTGTAATGCTCAGTTTTTTGGGTGTATTTATGTATTCTCTTGTGTTTGACATTTTTCTTTTTTAATATTTTTTAGATGCTGCTGTTTATGTTAAAAATTAGTGTTTTGTTTATATTTGTTTGTTTTAGTTTTACTATATATATACAATCAAATCCTAAAGAGGTTACCAATTTAAATTTCTGATTTTTCATACCTCTTTATTGGTTTTTCAATTGAAATATGTGAGGACTCATTTCGGGTGTTTACCGATTATATTTGGGTGTACTATTAAAGTAATTGGGCATATCAGTATGTTTGGTGTTGTTTTTCTTCATTTTTTTAACCCGTAATTTACAGCTTTTGAATACAGCACAGACAATTTATTTATGCAAAAAAATTTTATATAAAACTGGATTAAATATTCACAAAATTTACACAAAGTGTTCAAATTATTCCAAGACTACGTTCAAACTATTCCAAGACTACATAACACTGAAATTAATCACTGTCAATATCATATGAATCTATTTGACAATATGGACTCAACAACACTGCAGATGGCCTGGACAATCTCACTGCTTCACTTCCCCTAATGGTTGTATCTCTGTCTCGATTCATTTTATGAAACAGAATCTGAGAAGCAAATTCTACTCTAAAGTGGTCCACTTCTGCCTACAGTTTAAAAGAATATTCTTTTAATCAATTCTGTTAATTTAGTAAACTAATAGAGAGTTATATAGTTTTAAACACAATTACCTGAGTCCAATTATCCCACTCAAACTCTCCCCTTTTTATGTTTTGAGGCTAGATTATTTCAAGCTATTTCATTACATAAACAGTACAATCATAGCTGAAAACCAAAAATAAATTAGCAAATTAAAATAGGACAGCAAGAGAAAACATAATTTTCAGAGTGAAAGATTTATACCTTGTTTTTTGGCCTGAAATGTCGATGTATGGCGATTCAATTTCACGATCGTTTTTTTAGAGGTGCCCCCGACATATACCCTCATTTAGGAAATGACATACCCCTAAAAACAAAAAACAAAGGATCACAAATTATACCTTATTTTGAACAGAAATACACCCAAATATTAAAACATAAAAAACAGAATCAACTTACAGCAAATTTATTTAGCATCATTCTAGGTTCGGAGTGACACGTCTTGTGATATGGGTCAAGAACAAAAAAAATTTTCTTTCTATCATCAGCCACCCATAACCACCAATGCTTCGAATAACAAATAGGTGCAAATATCTGAATCGTGACCACATTGAATAGTATTTTAGTTTAATTGGTACATAACCAAAGAATTGTGATACGAAGTTTTAGAAACGAAAACTTACATATGGATGTGTGCCTGACAACCACCCGTGTTCTTCTTGGGTTCGTGTGAATACGTGACTGGAAAGCATCGAATCGCCAACTTGATTATACATCTCTTAGACGGCTAATCCATGACTTTGTTGGGGACTTCTCGAGACACCAGTTCAACCGAGGTATAAGGAGATTAGGGTCTCTGTGGTAGAGGGTAGAACCCAAAGGCGCATCATTCTCTAATCCAGAAGATCCGGCCTTGTCTGTGAGATTTTGAGTAGGATCATTAAGGAGAATGCACTGCAGGAGCTTCACCCTCAATCAGAATGGATTCGCACTAACCCTGGGGTTCAGATATGGAGGACTATTAGTGGCTGCTCAAACCAGCGTCAATCACATATAGCCTACAATTGAAAAAATCATTCACAATTGAAGAAGACAGTAAAACCAGAGTTAATCCAAAAGGACAAAGCAACCCCAAGCCTTAACCAACTTCTTATTCTTATAATTAAACATTGTAATTCCATCTTTCAAACCAATAACTCTTCTATCCACCTGACTAAGATCTACAAGATAACCATAGCTTGCTTCAAACTAAAATCCTCGTGGGATCAACCTTGACTCGCTCAGGTATTACTTGGACGACCCAATGCACTTATTGGTTCAGTTGTACGAAGCGTGGGGATTCGCACACCAATATATTAGTCCCATACACCTCTATTTTTTTTTTTGGATTACATGACATTATATGAGTTCAGAATGATTTTGAGCCTTTACTAAAAGTAAAGTAAGGCGTTACTTTTAGCACCTTATGATCATAGCAAAAGTAAGGTGTTACTAACCTAATTCCTTTTATTATCTATTTAATATTGAGCCTTTACGCATAAATCTATCGATGATTTTACTAAAACTATAACTTTTTTAACAAGTACAAACAACACATATTCACATACTTAATATTAATAATACGTTGTAGTGTTATATACAAAAGAAATTACAGAACCTACCCCTCTGAGTAAAACTCTAACTAACAAGATAAGGGAAAAATAAATTCTAACAACTCAACTCATAAACATATTCCTTTGTGCTCCCGCAGCTTCACAATAAGCCTTCGCACCTGTAGTTGAAAGAGGTGGAGATAGGGGGTAAGAACTGGGGAGTTCTTAGTAGGGTCGGGGTTAGGAGTTAAGTTCATTCTATATATACTTGGTCAGCAATAACAGTCAACAAGGTGTCATCTAATTCAACAATTAAAGAACACAAAATTCAAACAGTCATTTAGCACACCCACAATCACAGAAAATTACACTCACAAACAAATATGCGCAAACAAGTATGATGCATGTCTATCCCTAGTGCATGTAATGAGCTCATCTGTCGGTTTCGACCCTCTCCCGACTTAACTCAGCAACCTTTGTCCGAGTTTGGTTTCCAGTGTCATAACCTCTGTAAGCAACCTCTGTCTTATAGGTGAGGCTCTCTCTAGCCAATGTATGTAACGATAGCCTCTGTAAACAACCTCTATCTTACTGGTGCGATCATCCCCTAGATTGGCCGATGTATCTCTCGAAAGCAAATCTTGGTGGACTCACTACCATATCTCTGCTTGTTTTCAGCAGGTCAACAATAATCTTTGTTTCTCTCCTTTTCTTTTCATTATTTCTTTCTTTTCTTTTCTATTCTCTGCTCTCCTATGGTAGAGATCCCTTTAACTAATATATTCTTTTTTTTTCTTTTTTCTCATCATTCTTTTAATTCCTTACTTTTAACATCAAACTATCTTCACACTCTTTTCTCATCTTTTTCTAAATATTTTATGAAGAGAGGATCATGAGATCTTTAGCTTAGATTTGTCGTTCTAAAGTTTTTAGAAAAACTTGTCTGTTTACCACTTTCTGTTTTATTTTTCATAATACATACAATAATATTCTTATAAAATAATATCTTGATAAATAATAATTTGTAATAATAATTTACTCTAATGTAAATGAGTAATTTTAAACAAATATTTAAAATACTCTTAAAACTTATTGTATAAAACCTTATTTTCAAACTTTTATTAATTACTTTCTAAACCACGAATTCTTTAATATTTTATAAAATTATATTTAAACCTTCACTTTGTTTCATATTTATATAAATAACCCTGAGCTTTTATAAAATACCAATTTTACCTCTGAACTTTATTTATTACCCAAAATACCCGAAAAACTTATATGATTATAATATTAAACTCAATCTTTTCATAAAAATACAAGTATATTTCCTCAAAAATAATTCTTCTTGGCTGATTCTTCTCTTCACCAAGAATCAAAACCCTCCTTATTTTCTTTTTAAAATGAGTTTTACGGTTACCGATTTTTCACAACATTTAATTTAATTCCTCGGCCATTAAACCTCACCCATTTTATTCAAAAACTAACACAATGACAGACCCAAATTAGCCTCATTATCACAGTTTGAAAAGCACAAACATGACCAAATCACAAGCTTAATCACATAACAATATATCAACAAAATTCAATATAAAGTCAATCAAACTCCATCAATAATCAATCACAACAACATTTACTTATCAAATTCACATCTAATTATTATAAAAATTACTAAACTCTACTTCCGTGCAGAAATCATAACGACGAAAATTCCGGAGAAACTTTCGGACTGAACTGCCGAAGAAAAAAACGTCAGAAATCGTCTGTGCCTCCTAAAACTCTAATTGGCCGAACTCAAAGGGAAGGGGAACTACATCACCGTTAATTTCTACCGAACAAAAATAATGCCAACACGTAGAGAAAAAAAAAATACAAACACTTTTATTAAATTAAATTTTTTATTAGAGTTACGAATTTTAAAAATTTGAACGCCGAAAATTTAGTATTCATGAAGAACACGTTCACTCTCTCTCGACCTTCTTTCTTTCTTTCTTTTTTCCAATTGTTTAGGCTGAATGAAGTGAATGACAATTAATTGATGGCAATGATGATTATGTGTCAAAAAGGGGTATATATATATATATATATATATATTTTTTTTTTTTTCTCCATTTAGGTTGAATGAAGTGAATGACAATTAATTGATGGCAATGATGATTATGTGTCAAAAAGGGATGTATATATATATATATATATATATATATATATATATATGTTACTAAGTCCACATGTCAAGGTTATATATCTCATGCATACCAATTTTCTTTCTTTTGCTTTCATAATGGCTTCGGCCAGTTAATGAATCCACGATATATATATATATATATATATATATATATATAATGCATAGGATTAAAGGCTTCGACCACTTCCTCTTTTTTTTTTTTTTTTTTTCTTTTAAATAATAATAATAATAATAATAATAATAATAATAATAATAATAATAGAAGTATATTCTTTTATTTTTATTTTTGAAAGATCTCGTTATAATAAAAATTATTTAAAAATTTTAATAAATTTTAAACTTAAAATATCATAAAATTTAATTTAATTATTTTTAGAAGAATAATTTTTTTAAATAAAATAATAAATTATGAATAACTCATTATTTAATTTTTTAAAAATTCGGAATGTTATATTCCATCTACCTTACAAAAATTTTTGCTCTCGAAAATTGATACAAGATGAAAAAAGTTCAAACTAACCTTACTTTTGAACACATTAGGAAAAAAAGCAAAATATTTTGACATATAAGACGTAACATATAAGAAGAAGTTTTAAGATCTCAACATATATATATATATATATATATATATATATATATAAATTTCAAATCCAGGATATTCTTATGGCTTAAAAATATAGGAAAAAGTCTGGCGCAAAGCGGAAGATACAAGATAGGATCGATGCAGAAAGGTTACAAGGCAGGCTGGTATTAGAACGACGTGTATATCATTTGCACACTGAACTCATACCAACTTTAGAGCTTCAACTGCCTAAACTTCAACATGACGTAATTTCACCATTCCCAACCATACCATATTAAACAGATTCTCCGCGAATTCTCAACCTCATCAAACACTCCGCAACCCACTAATAAGCACAAGTCTAACATCAACAAAACTCTTTCGCAAGAATCAAACTCCTTAACATCCTATGACGTCGCACACTTACAAACTCCACCTTCTGCATCCGCACAACGTATCCTAAAGAACTAACATATCGCTTGCTATATCTAACGATCGCACGTGTCACCAAAACTAGTCTCAAGTCACTCAAAAGGATACAAGATCTCAGAGAAAGGACAAGCAATAAGGACAATGTTCACAAAGATTTCTACGTTTCTCTTTGATGCATCAACCAGTCCAAAGTTACATCATAGAATACATGAGCCAAGAAAAGGAGTTTAAACAGCACAAGGCAGATATCTAAGGAATCGCACGTTACTCTAAAACAAGTTTGAGTTACCTAAAAGGATATCAAACTTAGGAAGAGAAGAACAAAATTTATGGACGGGGTTCACAGGAATTCAAGAGAATGTTTAAGAATACTATCAGGCAGGGAATAATTCAGAATGTAAGGTTTGAAACAAGAACTTTAAAAGAACCAAATTTAATCGGAATGAGATATACATAAGATGCAAGACATGAATCAAAAGAACCAAACCGCATCTTAAGAAAAGCAAATATCTCAAGGAATTCAAGTAAATGTATGCAGTTAAGATCAAATGAATATAGCATATGAACAAGGAACAAGAAGATTGGGGAATAATTAGTTCACTTTTCAAGAAAGAAACCCAAAACAAAACTTTAAGATAAACCATGGAAGAACAAGATACGTGACCGAGCAACCCCGAGATGCAACTTCTAACGTTTTCAAAACCCATAATTTGCATCATCTATTAATTCTATTTCGTCTTTGACAATCCATTAGTGTTTCCGTATGCACAAATCATCAGTAATAAGTTGGCTAGACCTAATACCATGAGAGATACAACGGTCGACTAACAGCATTAATCAATAGACAATCATGCATTTGAAACTCAAACTCTTGTCATTAGGACAAGTCCTACTGCATGACAGACACTCAGAGTATGCAGTAAAGCATAGTCAGTCCATTTCCAAGGCTCTAACGAGAAAAAACTACTATGATACCATAGTGTAGTAGCCTAACTTTTAGCACCTCATGATTGTACTAAAAGTAAGGCGTTACTAACCTAATTCCTTTTATTATCTATTTAATATTGAGCCTTTACGCATAAATCTATCGATGATTTTACTAAAACTATAACTTTTTCAACAAGTACAAACAACACATATTCACATACTTAATATTAATAATACGTTGTAGTGTTATATACAAAAGCAATTACAGAACCTACCCCTCTGAATAAAACTCTAACTAACAAGGCGAGGAAAAAATAAATTCTAACAACCTAACTCGTAAACATATTCTTCTGTGCTCCCGCAGCTTCGCAATAAACATTCGCACCTGTAGCTGAAAGGGGTGGAGATAGGGCGTAAGAACTGGGGAGTTCTTAGTAGGGTCGGGGTTAGGAGTTAAGTTCATTCTATATATACTTGGTCAGCAGTAACAGTCAACAAGGTACCATCTAATTCAACAATTAAAGAACACAGAATTCAAACAGTCATTTAGCACACCCACAATCACAGAAAATTATACTCACAAACAAATATGCGCAAACAAGTATGATACATGTCTATCCTAGTGTCGGTAATGAGCTCATTTGTCGGTTTCGACCCGCTCCCAATGTAACTCAGCAACCTTTGTCTGACTTTGGTTTCCAGTGTCATAACCTCTATAAGCAACCTCTGTCTTACAGGTGCGACTCTCTTGAGCCGATGTATGCAAACATAACCTCTGTAAGCAACCTCCGTCTTACAGGTGAGGCTCTCTCTAGACAATGTATGTAGCGATAATCTCTGTAAGCAACCTCTGTCTTATAGGTGCGACCATCCCCTGGATTGGCCGATGTATCGTTGGAAAGCAAATCTCAGTGGACTCACCACCGTATCTCTGCTCGTTTTCAGCAGGTAAACAATCATATCTGCTTTTCTCCTTTTCTTTTCGTTCTTTCTTTCTTTTCTTTTCTATTCTCTACTCTCCTATGGCATGGCAGAGGTTCTTTAGATTCTTTTAATCTTTTGATTCTTTGCTCTCCTGTGGTAGAGGTTCTTTAGATTCTTTTAAGTTTTTGCTCTCTGCTTTCCTGTGGCAGAGATCTCTTTAACTAATATTTTTCTTTTCTTTTCTTTTCTTTTCTTTTCTCATCATTATTTTAATTCCTTACTTTTAACATAAAAAATTATCTTCACACTCTTCTCTCATCTTTTTCTAAATATTTTTTGAAGAGAGGATCATGAGATCCTTAACTTAGATTTATCTTTCTAAAATTTTTCAAAAAAAAATTATCTGTTTACTACTCTCTGTTTTATTTTTTATAATACATACAATAATATTCTTATAAAATAATATCTTGATAAATAATAATTTACTCAAATATAAATTAGTAATTTTAAACAAATATTTAAAATATTCTTAAAATTTAGTTTATAAAACCTTATTTTTAAATTTTTATTAATTACTTTCTAAACCGCAAATTCTTTAATATTTTATTTTTGACTTTAATATTTTATAAAATTATATTTAAACCTTTGCTTTGTTTCATATTTATATAAATAACCCTGAACTTTTATAAAATACCCGTTTTATTCCTAAACTTTATTTATTACCCAAAATACCCGAAAAAACTTATATAATTATAATATTAAACTCAATCTTTTCATAAAAATACAAAAATAATTCTTTTTGGCTGATTTTTCTCTTCACCAAGAATCGAAATCCTCCTTATTTTCTTTTTAAAATAAGTTTTACGGTTACCAATTTTTTACCGCATTTAATTTAATTTCTCGGCCATTAAACATCACCCATTTTATTCAAAAACTAACACAATGACAACCCCAAATCAGCCTCATTATCACAGTTTGGGAAGCACAAACATGACTAAATCACAAGTTTAATCACATATAACAATATATCAACAAAATTCAATATAAAGTTAATCAAACTCCATCAATAATCAATCACAATATCATTCACTTATCAAATTCATATCTAATTATTATAAAAATTACCAAACTTTACCTCCATACAGAAATCACAATGACGAAAGTTTCGAAAAAGTTTTTGAATCGAGCTGCCAAAAAAAAAAACGTCAGAAATCATCTATACTTCCTAGATTTTTAATTGGCCAAACTCAAAAAAAAGAGAAACTACGTCACCGTCAACTTTTACTGAATAAAAGTAATATTAACACGTAGAAAAAAAAATACAAACACTTTTATCAAATTAAATTTTTTATTAAAATTACAAATCTCAAAAAATCGAACGCCAAAAGTTCGGTATTCACGAAGAACACGTCCACTCTCTCTCGGCCTTTTTTTTTTTTCCAAATGTTTAGATCGAATGAAATGAATGACAATTAATTGGTGGCAATGATGATTATGTGTCAAAAAGGGGTATATGAAGAGTAAGCTTTTGAAGTTGACTTGTTTGTTGGCTTTAGAGCTAATGAATGCGGAGTTACAGTGAGTAGCAAGCAAGCTACTCAATTAGATGTCAGTGCTAGAAGCGAAAGTCCAGGGGCCGGGTGTGAAGAAAGACATTGAATCGAAAGCGAAGAAGGCTGGAATCTCTCTCTCCCTAGCCCTAGGATAGAATGTGATCTCTTTCTCTCCACTCCTGGTAGTCGAGTGGCTTATTTATATATATATATATATATATATATATATATATATATATATATATATGTTACTAAGTCCACATATCAAGGTTATAAATGCATACCAATTTTCTTTCTTTCTTTTGCTTTCATATTGGCTTCGGCCAGTTAATGAATCCACTTTACATATATATAAAATGCATATGATTAAAGGCTTCGACCACTTTTTTTTTCTTTTAAATAATAATAATAATAATAATAATAATAATAATAATAATAATAATGTTCATACCCTGACCCAATAATAAAGGTCCAGGATCCAAGTAAAAAGGCCCAACCCAAAGGGTTGGCCCTCACCCAGTACCAGCCTTCATCCCCAAAAGTCGGTACAGAACACGACCTGTTCCAAAGAAGTCGGATACGAGGGTTAGCTGGCAGATAACACCCATTCGAATGAGTAACTGCCCCTAGAAACTCTCTAACCACTTCATAGTGCCATATCTTAACCTCCCTAAGATATGGGAACGGTTATCCACCTAAAAAGGTGGCACTACTTCAGCGGTGGTTATTGGTTCACCACTATAAATACACTGACACCATTCAGGTATCTCTAAGTTCCAATATACTCTCTAACCTGCTCACACTCTTGCTAACTTAGGCATCGGAGTGTCTTTGCAGGTACCACCCCCCATTCTTTCTCACGTACAAGTCGGACGGAGGAACACCGAGTACCAGGTCCGCTCGAAAGCCACCTCCTTCATACGTTTGGGCCAACCAACGCCATCCGGCCCATTAATCTCCGGTTACCCACCGTAACATTGGCGCCGTTGCCGGGGACCCGAGAGATCAACCAGTGATGGCGGATAGATCCCCTGAAGAGGGTCATGTGGAGACAGATTCTGAACAAGAGAATCTGAACACTGGAAACAATGAGGCAGACCAGACCCTTCACCAGGAAGCCAACGATCAACACAGGGAAGGCACCTCCGGAATCAAAAACCCAAAGGTAAATTTCTCGGAGGGGCGCAAATCAGAAAAAGAAGGACCATCCCACGCAATTGAGCTCATGGGATTAGTCCACAGTCGCCTCGAGCAGCTAGAACAGGAACGGGAACGACAAAAGGAAACCGAAAAGAACCTAAAAGAGGAGATGGAGCGACGAAAAGAGTTAGAAAGAAAACTCTTAAAGTTAGAATCCTCCCTCAAAGGTCAAAACTCCCACGACGGTAGAGAAGATTCGCCCTTAGGGGAGAACGATCCTTTTAACGAGGACATAATGAGGGCAAAAGTTCCGAGAAACTTTAGAAGCCCCGATATGGACCTCTATGACGGAACCACTGATCCAAAGCATCATCTGAGCAACTTTAAAAGTCGGATGTATCTGGCTGACGCCTCTGACGCTACGCGATGCAAAGCTTTTCTGACAACCTTGTCAAAAGCAGCGATGAAGTGGTTCGACAGCCTCCCTCCGAGGTCAATTACCAATTTTGAAGACCTCTCAAGAAAGTTCTTGATGAGGTTCTCCATCCAGAAAGACAAAGTAAAACATGCACCAAGTCTCCTGGGAATAAAACAGGAGGTCGGGGAGTCCTTACGGGCCTATATGGAAAGATTCAACAAAGCATGTTTGGAGATTCAAGACCTGCCCACCGAAGCAGTCATCATGGGGCTAGTCAATGGTCTTAGAGAAGGTCCCTTCTCACAGTCCATATCAAAAAGACACCCCGCCTCTTTAAGTGATGTACAGGAAAGAGCTGAAAAGTACATCAATATGGAAGAAAATGCTAGGCTAAGAGACCCGAGTTGGCGACCTGGTCACCCTCCCTCAACGAAAGAGAGGGAGAGGGAAGCTAAGAAGAAGGAAGAACTCGGCCTCGATAGGCCAAGAAAATATCACTCTTATACTCCACTGAAAGTTCCTGTAGTGGATGTATACAGAGAAATTTGCAATACCGAAAGGCGGCCTCCTCCCAGGCCCATTAAAAATAAAAGAGGAGGGAGCCGCGGTGATTACTGTGAGTACCATAAAATATATGGGCACTCCACAAACGACTGTTACGACCTTAAAAATGTGATAGAAAAACTAGCCAGAGAAGGTCGGCTTGACAGATATCTCATAGAAAGGTCGGACAGTCATGGAAAAAGAAAGCGAGATGATATGGATAGAAGAGACCCACCACCACAAACTCCGAAGAGACATATCCATATGATCTCAGGAGGGTTTGCGGGAGGGGGACTCACAAAATCCTCTCGTAAAAGACATCTCAAGAGAGTTTACCAGGTCGAAGAGGGGTCCTCCGACCTTCCAACCATTTCATTCACAAAGGAAGATGGGCGAGGAATAATCCCTGGGCACGACGACCCAGTGGTAATTACCATGATCCTGGCAAATGCCCATCTACACAGAACACTAGTAGACCAAGGAAGCTCAGCGGACATCCTCTTCAAGCCCGCTTTCGACAAACTAGGGTTAGATGAGAAAGAGTTAAGAGCCTACCCCGACACCTTGTACGGATTAGGCGACACGCCAATAAAGCCACTAGGATTTTTGCCCCTCCACACCACCTTTGGAAAGGGGGAGAAATCCAAGACTCTGAGTATAGACTTCATAGTCATCGACGTGGGGTCGGCCTATAATGCTTTAATCGGCAGAGCTACCCTTAATCGACTCGGAGCGGTGGTATCGACGCCCCACCTCTGCATGAAATTCCCGACCTCAGCGGGGATAGCAACGGTGAGGGGAGATCAGAAGCTGGCAAGGAAATGCTACAATGAAAGCCTAAACCTGAGAGGAAAAGGCAAAGAAGTTCACACAATAGAGCTCGGTGGAGCAAGGATTAAAGAAGAGCTGCGCCCCCAGCCCGGGGGAAAAACCGAGGAGATTCAGGTCGGCGAAGAGGAAGGAAAAGACACTCACATAGGAGCCAACCTAGGGGAAACCCTAAGACAAGGGTTGACTAAGCTCCTAAGAGATAATTCCGATCTCTTCGCCTAGAAGGCCTCCGACATGCCTGGGATAGATCCCGAGCTCATGTCCCACAAGCTTTCGATCTACTCGGGATCTCGACCTGTACAACAACGAAGACGCAAGCTCGGCCCAGAGCGAGCTCTAATAGTAGAGGAGCAAGTACAAGCGCTCCTAGAAGCCGGTTTCATCAGAGAAGTCAAGTATCCAACATGGCCAGCCAATGTAGTGCTAGTCAAAAAACAAAATGGTAAATGGAGAATGTGCGTCGACTATACCGACTTAAATAAGGCATGTCCCAAGGACCCTTATCCACTACCAAGCATTGACGCCCTAGTAGACTCTAGCTCGGGGTATCAATACTTGTCGTTCATGGACGCCTACTCAGGGTATAACCAAATCCCGATGTATGAACCAGACCAGGAAAAAATATCATTCATCACGCCCAGAGCTAACTTTTGCTACGTGGTCATGCCATTTGGATTGAAAAATGCAGGGGCCACATATCAGAGGCTGATGAATAAGGTGTTTGCCCCTCACTTAGGGAGCTTAATGGAAGTGTACGTCGACGATATGCTGGTAAAGACCAAGAAAGAAGTCGACCTTTTGTCTGACCTTTAACAAGTCTTTGACACCATAAGGTTGCACGGGATGAGACTAAATCCTGCAAAGTGCGCCTTCGCGGTGGAGGCAGGAAAATTTCTAGGATTCATGCTAACACAAAGAGGGATCGAAGCCAATCCCGACAAGTGTAGAGCTATCCTAGAAATGAAAAGCCCGACTTGTTTGAGAGAGGTCCAACAGCTGAATGGCCGACTAGCAGCTCTTTCCAGATTTTTGGCAGGATCAGCACTAAAGATCCCTTCCACTGTTCTCCCTATTGAGAAAGGGACACCAATTTGAATGGACTCCCGAATGCGAGGAGGCGTTCCAGGAGTTCAAAAAGTTTTTGAGCCAACCTCCTATTTTGACCCGACCTGTAGCCGGAAAAGACCTCGTCCTATACCTATCCGTGGCAGACAAGGCTGTCTCAGCAGCCTTGATAAGAGAAGACGAGGACGGTCAACACCCAATCTATTTCATCAGTAAAGTTCTACAGGGCCCTGAGCTAAGGTATCACAAATTAGAAAAGTTTGCCTACTCCTTAGTGATAGCCTCTCGAAGGCTACGGCCTTACTTTCAAGCTCACACAATAAGAGTCCGCACGAACCAACCCATGAAGCAAATCCTCCAAAAGACGGATGTTGCAGGAAGAATGGTTCAATGGGCAATAGAGCTATCCGAGTTCGACTTGAAGTACGAAACTCGGACGGCGATTAAAGCCCAGTGCCTTGCCGACTTCATTGCAGAATATGCAGGGGATCAAGAGGATAAACCAACTACATGAGAACTCTACGTAGATGGATCCTCCAATAAAACAGGAAGCGGCGCAGGCATAATATTGGTAGATGAAAGGGGAACCCAGATAGAGGTTTCCCTCAAGTTTGAATTCCCAGCTTCAAATAATCAGGCAGAATATGAAGCCTTGATTGCAGGATTGAAGCTGGCAGAAGAAGTCGGTGCTACGAAGGTAATGATATACAGTGACTCTCAAGTGGTGACCTCCCAAATAAGTGGAGAGTATCAGGCAAAAGACCCGAATATGAAGAGATACTTGGAAAAAACTCTGGAACACCTTGGGCGCTTTGCAGAAACTGAGGTCACGCACATAACTCGGGACCTAAATAGCAGAGCAGACGCCCTATCCAAGTTAGCAAGTACCAAGCCAGGAGGAAATAACAGAAGCCTGATCCAAGAAACTCTCCAGGAACCTTCAGTGGTAAAAATGGAAGACAAACAAGAAGTCTTTGAAGTGGTCGGATTAAACCTCGGATGGATGAACTCCTTGGTCGAATACCTGAAATTTGACATCCTCCCCAAGGAGGAAAAGGAGGCCAAGAAAATCCGAAGGGAAGCACAACACTATACCTTGGTGAAAAATGTTCTCTATAGAAGGGGGATATCAACACCATTGTTAAAGTGTGTACCGACCTCAAGAGCCACCGAGGTGTTGGAGGAGGTACATAGTGGAATCTGCGGGAATCATCTCGGAGCCAGGTCATTGGCCAGGAAAGTGATCCGAGCTGGATTCTACTGGCCAACCCTACAGAAAGATGCCACAGAATTTGTGAAAAAGTGCCAGCCATGTCAGATGCACGCAAATTTCCACGTGGCTCCCCCAGAAGAGCTCATTAGTATCACTTCTCCATGGCCCTTTGCAAAATGGGGGATGGATTTGTTAGGTCCTTTTCCTCAGGCGCCAGGACAAGTCAGGTACTTAATCGTGGGAATAGATTATTTCACAAAGTGGATAGAAGCAGAACCGCTAGCCACTATCACTGCACAAAGAAGTCGGAGATTCCTCTACAAAAATATCATTACAAGGTATGGGATACCTTACTCCATCACTACAGACAATGGGACCCAGTTCACTGACTCCACCTTTAGAAGCCTGGTAGCCAGTATGAAAATCAAACACCAGTTCACCTCGGTGGAACACTCGCAAGCCAATGGACAAGCCGAAGCAGCCAACAAAGTCATACTGGCAGGGTTGAAGAAAAGATTACAAGATGCGAAAGGAGCTTGGGCTGAAGAGCTCCAACAAGTACTATGGACTTACAGAACAACCCCCCAATCCGCCACTGGAGAAACACCCTTCCGACTAGTTTATGGCGTAGAAGCCATGATCCCAATAGAGGTCAATGAGCAAAGCCCAAGAGTGATTTTCCACGACGAGATCGGGAATATACAGGGGCACAAAGAGGAGCTCGACTTGCTCCCCGAAATCCGAGAAGAAGCCCAGATAAGAGAAGCAGCGTTGAAGCAAAGGATGACCGCGAGATACAACAAAAAAGTCATTCGAAGGAGTTTCACCCCAGATGACTTGGTCCTAATCAGAAACGATATTGGAGTCAACAAGTCAGGGGAAGGTAAGCTCGCTGCTAATTGGAAAGGACCATACAAGATCAACGAGGTCTTAGGAAAGGGCTATTATAGGGTAACCGACTTCGACGGCAACGAGTTACCAAGATCATGGCATGCTTGTAATATGAAAAGGTACTACAGCTAAAAGCGAACCCTACTCCCTGATGTACTCTTTTCCCAATTTCATGATTTTTTTCCAAAATCAAAGGGTTTTTTCTGAAAAGGGTTTTTAACGAGGCATCATAGTAGGGGCTAAGGGAAAATAAATTATCAAAAGCCCTTAGTAGCAATAAGGTACCTCCTCAATTAATAGAGATCTCTTTCATTTTAAATATCTCTTTTAAATTCCCTTTTTATTCTCTTTCTATGAAACGCGCCGATTTAAGCTCGACAAAACGTGAAAATCCCATGAACCGACCTAGATGGTCGTCAGGATAAAACGACGAGGTACAAGTCGGCGTAAAGAGGCTATAGAAGTCGATCATGATAAACTCGGGAGCAGTCCGACTCATAAGTCGGAATGCGAAACCGAGTAAGATTAAAATGAATCGCAAAAGTAGCCTAAGTCACGAAAAACTCAATAAAACAAAATTGAGTACCAGGAATAACAAAAAGAGATAGGAAAAAACTAAGAAAAAGTTGTAAGGCTGCCTTGAGGATCAAAGAGATTCAGAAAAGCAGGCAAGCCCCAAAGAAAAGGTTTTTTCCAGAAAAGATCAAAGAGTCAAAAGAACCACGAACAGAAAAGCATGCGCGCATAAGGTAACTCAAAACCCTTATCCAAAAAGGACATTTATTTAAAACGCTAAATTAAACCCTTATTAAAAAAGGGTATCATAAATTGTTTTGTTTACGGCCTTAAAAGGCCAAAATTTGTTCAAACATCAACAAATAAATATAAAGAGTTTAAAAGGGGGGGATCCACAGGCCGGACCCCCAATAGCCAACAAAATCACTTCTTTGCAAGAGGAGTAGAAGGATCACCACCACCAGGACCAGGAGTTGGAGAGGAAGTCGGAGGAGCAGCAGAAGAACTCGGAGCGTCCTTAGAGCGAGGAGGGGACTCTATGATCCTCTGCCCCCGAGTCTTCAAATCAGACTCGGACTCCACCACGGGGACAGGAGGATCCACGATGGCACCATCAATAACAATCTTATCAGGGTCCAAAGGAGAAAGGTCTAAGTCAGGAGCAATAACTCCGACCTGCTCCTTAAAAACCCTCCAAGCCTCATCAGCACCATCCGCAATAGAGTCCTCCAACTCGGTATAGGCCTTCCGAGCATTCAGCAAGTCATTCTTTACAGACACAAGATCAGCAAATAAACTGTTGTAGCTGGCTTGCGCTGCTTTCCTCAAATCCACCTCCATGTTGCATTGGGCTTGCAACTTCTTCTCCTTCTCCCGGAGGCTGTCCCTCTCCTCCTTCAGCTTGGCAACTTCCCCCTCCAACTCCCTCTCATGCTCCTGATATATGCGAAGCCTGCCTTCCAGCTCCTCGACCCTCGAGGTCGTCCCTAAAGAGCTGATAGGAGTCTTCTCAAATATATCTAAGAGTTTGCCACAAACCCCCGCCGTCTTGAGACTCTCCTCAACCACAGTGGTGAGGTAGTGCCGAACAGAAACATCATCCATACTCATACGAGCATGAGGATAAATGTTCTTTCGGACGAACGCAAGAGCGTCCGCCTCACCAGAAGCGCCAGACTCTAAGGTCTTGCGCTTCTTCGGCTCTGGTTCAGGAGTAGGTCGGACAGAAGGGGGTGGCAGAGAGGAAGCAGAGGAAGAAATTACAATAGGTTGGGAGGGAGTCCCAACGTTCCGAGGAGGAGGAGGAGGAGAGACAATCGCCCTAGCACCACCAGATCTGGCACGAGACTTTGCCTTGGCTTCCTGAACCCTCTGGTAAGACTCTTGAGCGTTTTTCTTTGCCATCTCTGCAAAAACAAATTGGTAGCTAAAAGTCAGACAAGTCGGTAAAAGAAATTGCAAGTCGAAAATAAGTGAGAAACGCAAAAAGCTACCTAGTTGTGACTGGACAAAGGCCGGCGACCCCTGGAGAAATTTTTTAGTATCCAAGTATGGGGCCCTCCCCCACACTTCTCGGAGGAACCCTACGATGGCCGCCTCCACTTCGTCCAGGTCGTCCAGACCATATTTCTCACAGGGGGAGGCCTCTAACCAGTATAGAGGAAAGCGAGGAGAAGAACTCTCATCTAAGAAAAAGGGGTGGTGACCCTCTACTGCTTGAACTTTGAAAAAATAGCTTTTAAAATCGTGAAAGGATTCGTCAAAAAGGGTAAAAAGCCTCCGACCTTGTATGGCTCGGAAGGACACCCACTGTTGCTTATTATTTAGCCCACTGAAGGGCTTGGTCATATGGAAGAGATAGAAGAAAATCCTCAGAGAAGTCGGGAACTCTAAGGCCTGGCTGATAAATTGGTAAATTTTCAAAAAACCCCAAGAGTTGGGGTGAAGCTGGGTGGGAGCAACCCGGCAATGACGTAACACAGACATTTCAAACTCTGAAAATGGAAGAAAAACGCCCAAACGGGTGACCATACTCTCATACATAAAAAAGAAATGAGGGGCCGCCTCGTCGGCCCTCCCGAAGCAAACCCGGTCTTCTGGACCCGGGACTACCAACTCATACTTCGGCTCATCCTCTTCAGAAGTACAAATTCTATGATGAGTACGAAGGTGGGTGATAAACTCGGTATCGACTGAAGGCTCCTCCCCTAGGACCGTGACATCAACCCACTGAGAAAGAACATCTACGGAAGCCATTTTATTTTCTTAAAAGGGGTGACAAGAAACCTACAAAAAGAAAAGGAAAATCAACACACGGTCTCTAAAGGGAGGGGGTACGGAACTAAAGCCTACGAACCGGTCTACCTACAAAATAAAGGCACGCAAATAGAAAGCATGTTACAGAAGGGGGAAAAAAAGCTAACCTTTAAGTCTGAAATCAAGACTGGAGGAAGTAAAAGCCTTCGAAACGCAAGAATGCAGCACGAACGAATGCAAGGGAAATTTGAAAGATTGCAGAAACGAAACAACGAAAGAGAGGGAAAGTATTTATAAGAACGTTAGGGGCATAATGGTAAAATTGGGGCAATCATTAATGAAGATGCACCGTTACTAAGGCCATTAAATCCCTACGCACACCCCTAACGAACACGACGCTTGATTAGACGTAACTGTCAGAACCGAAAGGTCAAGAAAAATCACGTCGGTTCTTAAACCATCACGTCGGTCCTCTTGCAAATCGGCTACGACCCCGAGTTGAATACTCGAACCCAAATCCTAAAAAGAAATTGGGCTCGAGTAGGGGCACTGTTCATACCCTGGCCTAATAATAAAGGTCCAGGATCCAAGCAAAAAGGCCCAACCCAAAGGGTTGGCCCTCACCCAGTACCAGCCTTCATCCCCAGAAGTCGGTACTGAACACGACCTGCTCCAAAGAAGTCGGATACGAGGGTTAGCTGGCAGATAACACCCATTCAAATGAGTAACTGCCCCTAGAAACTCTCTAACCACTTCATAGTGCCATATCTTAACCTCCCTAAGATATGGGAACGGTTATCCACCTAAAAAGGTGGCACTACTTCAGCGGTGGTTATTGGTTCACCACTATAAATACACTGACACCATTCAGGTATCTCTAAGTTCCAATATACTCTCTAACCTGCTCACACTCTTGCTAACTTAGGCATCAGAGTGTCTTTGCAGGTACCACCCCCCATTCTTTCTCACGTACAAGTCGGACGGAGGAACACCGAGTACCAGGTCCGCTCGAAAGCCACCTCCTTCATACGTTTGGGCCAACCAACGCCATCCGGCCATTAATCTCTGGTTACCCACCGTAACAAATAATAATAATAATAATAATAATAATAATAGTAGTAGTATAATTCTTTTATTTTTATTTTTGAAATATTTTATTATAATAAAATTATTTAAAAATTTTAATAAATTTTAAACTTAAAATATCATAAAATTTAATTTAATTATTTTTAAAAAAATAATTTTTTTTAAATAAAATAATAAATCATGAATAATTCATTATTTAATTTTTTTAAAAATTTGAAGTATTATATTAATTTTTTTAATTTAATTAAAATTAAATTAACTTTAGTTTTATATTTTTAAATATGAAACAATTAAAAAATAAAAGTTTAAAACAAAAATATATATAAAAAATAAAAAAATATTAAAAAAATTGTTGATCCTGTTTAGAGTTCTAGACAAAGAAAAAAAAAAGAGAAAAACCCAAATCAGCCCTTGACAATTATCTCGAAAGACAACGAGGCCCCTGACAAAAAAAAATCCCAACCCGGCCCCTGACAAAAAAAATAAACCCAACCCGACCCCTGACAATTACTTCGAAAAGATAACGAGGTCCCTTTGCCAAAAAAAATCAATATTATTTTTTTTGGCACAGGGGCTAATCTGTCCCAAAAAAATTTATCAGGGGCCGGATTGGGTGTTTTTTTTTCTTGGGACCTCGTTGTCCTTTCGAGATAATTGTCAGGGGTCGGATGGGGTATTCACTAAAAAAAAAGAAAGTGTCTTAATTAGTTTTCTCTATTTTTGTCTTCTTCTTCCAAAGTTCTTTTTATCTCGTTTCTAGTTAAGAAGAAGACAAGCTCTATTAGAATCGTTTTCCTTCCATGATTTCTCAGTCGATTTTCTATTTTTCCACAACCTTTCCGTTCAATTCGTAGGAGAAGTTTTCGCTGGTTGCTGGAACCTCTATCGGCAAAAACCTTGGCCTCTTCTACTTCAACGAAGAATATGACGATTCCAAAGTTGTTTCCGTTGTGCTCAACAAGGTTCCTCAATAACAAAGACACATTCTTTTTCTTTTTCTTTGTCCAAAATCCTAAACACGATCAACAATGTTTTTTTATTTATTTTTTAATTGTTTCATATTTAAAAATATAAAATTAAAGTTAATTTAATTTTAACTAAATTAAAAGAATTAGATAATTTTTATCCAATATAAAAAAAGATATTTAAATTATTTTTGTAAAATTAAATAAATTTTTTATTAAAATATAAAAGTAGTTTAGTAAAAATATTAATATAATATATATTTAAAAAAATTAATTATTAACACAGAAAATATAATCTACATGTCGTATTTTAATTTGTCTATATTTTTATCGTACCAATATGTATAAATTTATTATCGTATCGAAACAAACACTAAAAATCAATTATAAAATCATTACCTCAAATATTTTCTGGCTCTAGTGTCATGTTTCTCTTTCTTTCTTCGAGTCATAATTCTGAAATAGTACTACACATTAAAAATGGATAGAAACAGGAAATTTTAAAATTTAAGATATATATAAACACAGTGAAAGAGAGTGCTTTTAATGGACAGCAGAGTTAGTACTTAGTACTTTATATCATAGATGTTGGATTGTTTCTTTAATATATAGCCTTTCATTAGAAAATTTCAAATAAAGATCAATTGACATCTCAAAATTTTAATGGATAATTTTTCAAAATTAATTTATGGTTAAAATACAAATTAATGATTTATATATGTAGATTTATATATGTAAATTATTAATGTAATATAAACTTAAGTGACTAACGTTTTTTTTACATGTAAATAATTATTATTCAATTAAATATTTTTTTAATACATACATAATAAAAAAATATTATAAGAATAGATGGAGTACAAAAAGTACTCTATTAAATAAGAGATAAGATATGATTATGAACTATAAAATTAAAATAAAATATTTGCATAATAAATTATTCTATTTTTTTAAAATATTTTTATTTAAAAAAAACAGATAATAATAATTAAAAAAAAGGTATATACTATCATTTGTACAGCAAATAACACCTAATGAATTATTATAGAATGAAAATTCATTTTTCTTATTTATTTGATTTCTATTTATAAGTGCCTTTAATAAAAGATTATTTAGAGGTATCACATTCATTCACAGATCTTTTTAATAACAAAATTACAATATAAAAATATTATACGAATCATACCATTGGATAATAATTCATTGTAAGACTTTTTGACCTTTTTATTTACCACTTCCTTAATAGTACATGGTTTTAAGACTTATCCTAACATACTCATCATCAGTTTATTTTGCCCCAAAAATTCTTGGTAATATTATATAATACTCTTCTAATGATATCTTGATGATCTCGGTAGCATAACCTCTTTTCACACATGAATATAAATTTAAAAATTTTAAATTTGACTCGTTCGCTACATATATAAATAATAAGAGTACATTGTTTAATATGTGAAAAAAAAAATAATATAACATTTAAAAAGATAAAAATAATATCACATAAAATTAACCTACTTCACTACCAAAAATAAAAATAATTAAGCTGATAATATTTATTTAAATTAATAACTATAGGTAGACTATCTAAAGATAGATACATATTTTTGGAACACAGTCAACTTTACTTATTGTTGTATATCAACTCTTATATTTTAATTTAAAAGCTCTGAATTAACTGGATGAATTTTTTGTTAATTGTTTAATCTGTTCATTAATCAAATAATATTTGAGTAAATATTGTGAAATAATATATTTTCATTACTGTATTTGTCTACAGTACTCTAAAATGGTCACTTCTACAATCTAGTTTAAAAAATTATTTGGCAATAATATTAATAAGTATTTCAATAAATATATTTTTTTAATAATTTAATTATTATAAATTTTTAATTAATAATAATCAACATTTTTTATGAACAGAAAAATAATTTAATTATTATGAACTCCTAATTAATAATAATCAACAAATTTTTATATATTTTAATTATATTAATTTCATTTAAAAATTTACTAAATTAATGTTTCCACTAATAACACTATTAAAAAAAGGTTGACAAGCAAAAATAACAAACATACATAATCTCAATAATTAATAAGAATAATTATGTATATTTACCTAAATTAAATTTATCTAAAAATAAGATATATTAATTTGTTTTATTAGTCCATTACATAGTAATTGGATAATTATACAGTAAATATTTTAATAAATCTTTACATATGAATTTTTTGAATACATTATTATATTTTTATATAAATATGTGTTAATTAATAAATAATAATCTGACTAAATAATATTTAAATTAACCCATCACAAGGATATTTGATATACTAAAGCTTAATTTTCATAATTAAATAATTCATAGAGGACTTCTAAAATTATAAAAAATTAACTGTGAAGATTAAGTTTTAGTTTACCAAATAATAACTTTTTATATATGTATCATTATAATTTTATTTTAAAAAATCTAACGGTGCTAGTATCATTTTTTTACCATAGGATTTGTAAAATAATCACTTGCTAAATATCAAATATAATAATTGAAGACAAATAAATTTTCATACACATGTTTAATTTATTGATTTTTACCAACAAGTGTCTTAAAAATACTAGATTAAATTGGAGGTCCTTTAGAATAAAAAAAAGCTAAACCACACTCCAAATTGGTAATACATGACAAAACGCATGGATCAATGATTGTAGTTTATCTCTAATTTTGTACATTAACATTTATCGATAAACTATTTTTTTAGAATGTTCTATACATTTTTTTTATACAATATATATTTTAAAGGGCACATCTTTGCATATGATTGTTAGAATCTAGGAGAAAATTGATGAAAATGTAATGTATATTTGAATTGTCTTGATTCAATATAGAAACTAGTCCTTTATAAGAGTATTTACAACTATTATTATAAATATATTTAACTACTAACTACTAATTGCTAACTATAATCTAACATCATTAATATATGTTATATCCTCTTTTAAGTTTAAGTAAGAGTTAATGAGACCATCATGAATTTAAATACTATATTTAAAAATAAGTAGGATAATAAGTCTTAGTAAAAATATGAGTTATTTGATTCAAAATTTTAATAATTATTAGATAAATAACACCACTAAAGAGTTGTTGTCGTACAAAATAACAATTATTTTTAATATATTTAGTACGCTCATAAAAAATATCAGTAAATGATCAAATTAATATCCGAAAGATTACTTATTTTCTAAATTAGTCTCTAAATTTTTTTTAATTAAATTCATCTTTTAAAGATTTTAAATTAATCATGTTAGTCTTTTCGTCATTTTTTTTATTGATGGTGTCAAAATTTACTAATATGGCACGTTAAGTGACACCCCAACACACGCTTAAAAGTTTTAATTGACTATTAACATAATAACTTTATGAAATTAAATCAAATTAAAACCTAATTGAGGGAAGAACTTGAGGCATTGAAATCCCTCAATTTAGAGTTGATTTGATCTAATTTCATAAACTAATCATGTTAATAGTCAATTAAGACTCCTAACTGTTTGTTGAGGTGCTTGCCACATTAGCAAATTTTAACATCATCAATAAAAAAAGTCAATTAAGACTCCTAACTGTTTGTTGAGGTGCTTGCCACATTAGCAAATTTTAACATCATCAATAAAAAAAGTGACGAAATGACTAACATGATTAATTTAAAATCTTTAAAGAGTGAATTTAATGAAAAAAATCTTCCAAAGATCAATTTAAAGAACGAGTAATCTTTTAGAGACTAATTTGATTTTTTACTCTAAAAAAATATATTATGAACAATCTGAATAGCACTTATGTTATCACAATAAAAATCAACTAGAAAAGATTGAATAACTCTCAACTGTTAGTTAGAGCACAATATTCTGCTTCAATGCTTGATTGAATGGTAAATGATTGTTTTTTCGACGCCAAAAGATAGGAGAGTCACTAATGAATAAATAATAATCGGTAATAATACGTTGCTTAATGGAATCCCCAACCCAATCAGCATGAGATATGCTTAAAGGATTAAAATGGGTTAGGCAGAAAAATAAAGACCCCTAAACGTAGTACCTTTGATATAGTGTAGAATCTGAAGAACAGCAGCATAATAAGTGGTGCGATAGGTGATAAAAATTGACTAATAACATGAACAACATAAATGATATCTGGTTGAGTAACTGCAGCGAGCTTTGAGAGGTGTGTGGCAGTGCGTCTAGTGTCGTATTGGGTTCGTTGGACTTATAACATCGAGATGAATACGCTTAGCAGTTGATTATGCAAAAATACGTCAAAAAAGATGATTGAAAAGGTTAAAAAGGGACAACTCGAATTGAACAAAGGATATGGAGCTGAGGTTTGACGACGATAACTACCTAAGATGGCGCGTGAGCGTGCAACGACAGTATCTAGTAGGATTTTGTTCCTTCAACTCAGAACAGCAAGGATGAGCTTTTGAGGTGGCGAGTGACCTAATACAACGGGAGAACGGCCAAAAAAAAAAAGGAAGAAAACTAAACTAGAGAGTGTTTATGTTTCATCAGAAGGAAAAAAAAAAAAAAAATCCAAACTCTCAATACCAAGTTAGAATTCAAGAGAAAAGTGATGAAAATGTTATATATTTTTTATATTTGAATTGTCATGATAAATATATTTAACTACTAATTACTAACTTTTAACTACAATCTAACATCATTAATACACATTATTATGATAACGATATTTTTTAGTACATTGTTTTTTTCTTAATTTTTTTAAAGTTCTAAAAATCAAACTGGTCAATAAATTGATAAAATTAGAGATTCAAATGTCTAAAAATTTAATCAAGTTGAACTGAATATATTAAAATAATATATTTATGTATAAAATGATGTTTTGTTAAAAATATTTTGCAAAGCTTATTGTAAGTTGAGGAACATTATCTCCCTTTTCCATCCTCGTTGAATATACGCTATACAGTAGATATGGCTTGGATAAGAGTGAGACTGAGGTACCATAAAAATTAAAAAAGCATACGGTAGAAACTAGAAGAGAATCATGCTTGCTAAAATTCAGGGTTAGAAGGATGCAAACATCACCATCAACAAAGGGATAGCAGGTGGCTCCACTATTGAATTTTCATCTTATGGAGCACGTTACCACCCGTGAACTCTTCGTTGGAATTTGGATTTCTCAGTCTCATCACACTTCACTCTTCTGCATGGACCATGCCATATGCTATACCTAGTCCCATCACCATTATTCTCCTTTTCATTTCTGTGAGCAAATTTATCTCAGCTACTTATTCCATTTGGATTTGGATTAGAAAACAAGGCACAACAAACTTAGTAATGATTTCTTATTCAATCTATCAAATAGGAGCACTTTTAACTCAAAAAGTATTTAATTTATGCTCTTAATTTTGCCACTTTACCATTCTGTTATTCTATACTCATGAAAAATAACTTCAAATTACATCTATAGTTCTTCCATATTTAAATTTTCAGCCCACAAACACTTGCTAATGAAATGTTTATTAATAAATACTTTAATAGCTTAAAAGTTAAAATGTTCCATTTATCAATTAAAAATTTCGATATTAAAACCGTAACAATTATCACATACCCATGTTGACTAAGAACTTTTGTGTTGTTTGATTTAATAATTAAAAATTGAAAAAGATTATCAACTTAATTAAAACCCCATGTGTTGTCACCGAAACAGAGAGATGTAAGAACAAATACACTACAATACTGCGTATAATCAACAAACTCATTATCATGATGAAATGAATGCATTCAATACTAAGCAAAGCTAATTGCTTTTTCTTCTATACCAATTCCCAATTGAACATGTCCTACCACCCATTTTCCAAATTTTATACATAACATCAATACACTGCTTAGTAACTTCAAAGCCTTTAACAAGCTCAAACCATAATTAACAAAAATTATTGTTTTAAAAAAGAGAGAAGCAAATATCACAAGCTTAACATAATTATTATTTGATGCTTAATTATTTAACTGCACAAAATAGCGGTAAGCAGCAACTTTTTTCTTCCTAGAGGCACTGTTATCAACAGAGAGCACCAATTTGCCTGATTCCTTTGAAGTGAATGTGTTGTGGATGGCTTCTTCTGAGGCTTCAACTTTCCTTGCCCTCTCAACTGCTATGGTGTAGCTGCCTTCTTCATTTGGGACAAACTCAGCACTGTATTCCAAGTCCCAACCTCCCACCACTATGTCCCATGTGATACTTGCACCACTCTATATATCAATCACAACAAATTAACAGCTAAAAAAAGAGTAATATTAGAGACCCAATTTTTGTGTAGTCAATATCTGCCAATTTCTTGAAAATTTGTTTATTTATCTTATCATAAACCCTTGGCTCTAGACTCTAAATTATAAATTCTAAAACAAAGTTGGCTAACTAAAAGTGGCTAATTTTTTTTCTTATATAAAAAAATATTAGTGTTTTTGTTGAAAATAGGATTATTTGGTATAATTACAGATGAGTGGATTTTATAGGTGGGGAGTCAACACGTGGGGGGGATGCAACACGTGGCAACATCCTGACCAACACGCAAGACGTGTTGAATAATTTCCACAATACTGTAATACACTTCAAATGTCAATATTCAAACAAAACATCATTTCCATTTCTATATTAAAAATGATTTCCGACTAAAAGTTGGTTTCCTTATTTTTTTTTTAACGAAAACAAAATGCATTGCAACATATACATAGAAAGTAAAAGGTTATAGTTTAAAAAATGTGGGTTGCCTAGTTTGTTAGGGTGGGTTAGTTGAAGCAAGACTTAAAAAAGGTACTATTACTATATACCCAAGCAACGGGTCTTTCAATATAAAGCATGAACAAAATAGTGTGATTGGAAGAAGGTTAAGTGTGATTAAATTCAAGAGGGATTATTAGCCTTGTTGCTTTATAATAGGAAAGACAAAAAAGGAAGCTTGATGTTCAAGCATCCTACTTTATCACAAAGTTAAGAGACAACTTATTCCACGACGAATTGGAAAAAGATACCTTTGAAATTTATAAAATTCATGGTTTCTCAAGATATCACTCTCCCTATGTAACACTTGGAAATTCAAAGGAATAATGCTCATAGGGAGAGGAGAGGCTACTTTAAGAACTGAAATGATGTTTGCACTAGTTTAGTATTTTTTGTATACAGCTCTTTTTTACATTTTCTTTTTCTTTTTATAACATAAAAGACAAATTTATCTTCTCTCACTCCTTATCAATTTTTTTATCATTCTTCCTTTATAAATTTTTTACTCGAGGCCAAAAGGAGGAATAGCCTTTATCTAAAGGCCAACAGTTACTAGTTACCATTATAATCCTGATGGGGAAAATTATATAGAAATGTGGCAAATTGTCTACCTCAATGCCTTCAATTTGTATGTTAACTTTCTCTCCTCCTTTAACTGTGAACTCAGAAGCAGGTTTTGGGGGACCATTTTGCAAATCACTAGTCTTACTCAGTCCTCCATACCTTACAGGAATATCCTCAGGCCTGATAAATCTGAACAATAACACAACAAAAGCCACACCTCAAATTTCCAAATCAAAAAGAAAAAGGGGAAATTGTGGGGGTAAGAAGCACCTTTTATTGGTGTAGGTGCTTCGTTGGAATTGAATTTAAACAAATGATTAAAACACAAAATCAAAAGTAGATACTAGACAGTAGATAAGGAAGTTGAGGGTAATTTTGGAATATTGTTATAGATAAAATTAAGAAATTTTTGGGAAAAATTAATATTTCTAGATAAAAAATTAAACATTACATAGAGTAACAATTAGTCTCACTTGTAAAGTGTCTCAGCAGCATTTCCTTCTTTAGAGATCACAAACTTGCTCTTTGTTCTTGGGGTCAGAAATGGACAGAACATTGAATACAGCACTGAGAAGTACCATGGCACATTGATGAAAATCTGGAAACCAACCACAATAAATAAATAAATAATTGAAAAGAAAACAGTGGAATTTCTGTCAAACCAGACCACAGGTGCAGTTGAAATTACATGACATTAATAACAGTCACCAAACAACTGCATCCACAACCCCATTCACACCAAAAACAGAAAATTGTTCATGTTTCAAATAAAAACAACACCACAACATGGGTCATTTGATCTATGTACTGGAATTCACCAAAGTAGGCACAATTTGCCAATTATCTCAACACAAAAATACAAAAAAATATGGAGCACATCCTATTTAAAAAAAATAAGAAAAGTAAATACTCAAATTGCTCTCTATAAAATTTTAGATAGAACATTTTGCTATCCAACAAATTTTTATTCTTTAGAAGTCTTCAAATTACTCTCATCGAATAGGTTGGTATCTCTATCGCTTTCAATCATATATTTAATACGACCATGTTAATGTATAATAAAATCAGCTACTAAAATGAACTACAAGGGTAGAATTTACCTTAAAATACAAAATATCCATTAAAAATAAATTAACCTAAACATTTATATTTATACAGACAAATTAGTCCCTCTTCAAAGAACCAATCTGTTAGAGACCAAAGTGAATTAACAAAATTAACTAGCAATTTTACCTTGCGAGCCACCATTTCAGGATAATTATCTTGAAACAAAGACAAAATGTGATTAGAAGCAACCCTTAACTCTCTCTTTGGCATGTCCTTAAGATCAGTAACCTGAATGAGAGAATTAACCCCACCAGGCTTAAAATTCAGAAGCTTAATACCCCTCTCAAGAACCTGAACCCTCCATCTCAAGAACTTGTTCAGCTTCTCTTCATCATCACCACCATCACCACCACCGCCAAAAACCTTCTCATACATTCCCTTATCTTTGAACAAGCCATAATCATTGTAACACACAGGGTGGCCTTCTCTGTCATAGCCTTGCATATAAGCTACTACTCCTTCAAGATCCTTGAAGCCTAGCTCCTCACCAACAATGGCGTCGGCACCGAATTCCTTCCTCCATGAGAGGGATTTGAGGAGCATGGCGAGGGAATCAGAGACTCTGAAGTCTCTTGCTCTGAGGAACTTTAGGAGAATGACGTCGGCGTTTTCAGTTCCGGTGAGCAAGGGAATGCCCCACATCGAATAATAGTCATTGTTGTTGTTGGATTCTCCAGAAGAAGCAATGGAGTTGAGCTTGTTCTTGAGTTCTTGAAGTGATTTGTTCTCAGAGGGTTTGAGTTGGGAGAGGAAGTAGGTGTCTTCCTTGAAGGAAGAGGAAGAAGTTGCGGTGGTGAAGATGCTCCGCTTGTGGAAGGGATAAGGAGAAAGAGAACTGGAAGAAGAAGAAGAAGGAGAAGAAAGGAGTGTCGAGGTGTCCATTACTACTGTGGAGAATTTCTGCATGAAAACAATGGCTGATTTTTCTTCTCTGAATGGAAGAAAAGACAAAGAAAACAGAGCTTTTTGTTTTTTGACTTTTTGGTATGAGAGAGAGAGAGAGGAAAAGAAGGTGTAATAGGAGAGAAGAAGAAGAAAGAAGAGAAGAGATTTGTGTATTTTAGGAGAAGTGGTCGGAGTTTGAAGTTAGCTTCTTGTTTGTTCTGAGTAAATGGCGGAAGCAAATTTAAACAGTGTACTCAGAAGGATACCACACACCCGCGGATATTTTTTTTTTCATTTTTAATCAGAAATGAATTTAAAAACAAATAAATGAATAAAAAACAAATAGATCTTGAGCTTTTTAAACGTGGATATTTTTGTCTCTCAATCAATGTTAAAAAATACATTTAAATGTTTCACCTTATAAAATTGAGCTGTTCGTGTTAGTTGATGATGTGAATAGGAAATAAATTATTAAGGAGAAGTATATGAAATCAAGAGGTGATCAACCAAAATTTAAATAACTTAACTAATTTATAATTATATTTAATTAATTTTATTTGTTTTTAATTTATAATATTTGATATTAATTGTTTTTCACCCCAAATTAAAATTCTGAATGATACGTTGAAAAAATACGAAACTTCCAACAATTTCGATTCTTAGTATATAAACAAATTTATAAAATATATAAAATAACATCAATTTAGTATGAAAAAGAAACATTCTGATATTTAGTAGAAGAAATATTCTAATACATAGCATAAACACCATCCACGTAGAAATTTTGAATTCACCCAGAAGTATTTGGCTGATCTTTGGCTAGTACCCTCTTGGTTTCTAGCATTATTAAATTATGAGAAAGTATATGGAACCAAAAGCTAACCAGCCAAAAATTAAACAAAACCACATTAATTTAATTTAAATTTTAATTAATTTAATTTATTATTAATTTTCAATATCTGTTATTAATTGCACACGAATTAAAATCACATTTTGACTATTATGGTTCAAAAAAACGCTCTTGGGATCACGAAGCAAGGAAATCAAGCCAGAATCAAACTTCCTCTTCCCTTTGGTCAAGCCCAATTCAAACTTTCTCTTCATTTTGGTGGCGCAATGCATTGTTTTACCTGAATATCATTGACGGCGCTAACCTCCTCCGTCGGACCATCCAAGCGCCGCTCTTTTCCCAAGTGAAGTATAGCCTCCCGAAAATTCATCCTATCATGGTGACTACGGTACACGGTTCGGTATTGGTTACATCAGCGACTTCAACCTCATCCAGTCAAACACTCAAGAGAAGGCTGTGTTGCAACACTTTCGGAAGAGAGCTTCTTCCATGGCGTTTTCAATCTCGGAAGGCGGATCGATTAGTACATTGATCAATCCAACACAAGGGGACAAGCAATTCAATGTGGCTGAATTAGACATTCAAGAGCAAGAAGTGTCGTTGGTATGTTGAATAAGCTTCTCCTTGGTTGTTTGAAATTTTTGCAGCAATATGTTATTTGAAGCATTGGTATTCATGCTAGGTAGATGTTTCTTTATTTCGAAAAGTATATTTATTTGAAAATTCTTGAAATTTTTTATATTGAGCTGAGCAAAATAATGCTTAAAAATTGCTTCTAAATACTTACCCAGCATGTTTGAATCATTAGAATTGCCATCATTTGAGTATGCTTGACTCCCAGATTTGTTTTGCAATTTTTTTTTTATGGTTTTTATTGAACTCATTCATTATATAGTAAGGAATGTTCTTAACTTGACAATGGTTTTTTTCTGGTTTCTATAATTGAAGGTCGACGAAATTACCGATGTCGTTGTGACTAGAAAGGATGAGCTGGACGACGGACACGAGGTTTGATTGTGCTATGTGAATGTTTCTAATTCATGCTAATTAGATATTTTTTAAGCCACATTAGACCTTTCACTGTGTTAATTTTGTATTATTGATTAAGAAAGAACACGTGCTCATTCTGGTAGTATTTATGCCTTGGCAAGGAATTGATGAGAATATGCTTTGATTTTACTTTGCATTTACTTTCTTTAGGTTGGGTTATATCAATTCAGCATATGCTTTCAATATAGTATAAATCTATTAGTGAGTGCTTTATGAATCCTCAAATGGTATTAGATAATATAATGACATAAAAGGAAAAAAGTAGAGTTATGATTGTACACTTCCCTAAAGTACAACCATCATTTCTAGATTTATCATCATAAGATTTTACTGAAATTCTTCCCAGGTTACTATATAAGAGTGTTTTGTTATTTTTAAACCTATCAAATGTATTGGTTCCTGGTGCGGTATTTACAACCACACTTACTAACCGGCAAGTACACCGGGTCGTACCAAGTAATACCTTATATGAGTAAGGGTCGATTCCACGAGGATTGATGGATTAAGCAACAATAGCGTTTGATAGGATTAGTTAGACAAACAAAAAATAGTGTTGAGATGCAATATAAAAGACATTAAACAATATAAAAAATATTGAAAATAGGCAGATAAATAAGTTGGGAATAAAATATGGAGAAGATAGTTAAGGTTTTAGAGTTATCTATTTTTCCGGATTAATTTTTCTTACTAACTATTTTAATCATGTAGGATTTAATTTATGGCAAACTATATGTGACTAGACCCTAATTCCTTAGACCTTCCTAGTCTCCTCTAAAATTCATCAACAGCCAATTCATTGGTCAATTAATTCCAATTAGAGGGTGATAATCAAATTCCAGTTTATATGCCACAAAAATTCTAATTACCCAAAAATAAAAGGATTATATGTCACGTATCCCGTTAAGTCCAAATAATTAAAATTTAGGAGAATATATTTTCAAGCTGTTGTTCAAGTAAAGAGCTTTTCCAAGTTTTACAAGAACTCAAATAGAAAGAGGGTCATACTTCCGTTCCACCCAAATTCATAAAATAAAGAGCGAAAACAATTCTTAAATATAAATCCATACATAAATTAAAATAGAAAAAGTAATAAAATCAATCCATATAAATAGACAGAGCTCCTAACCTTAACAGTGGAGGTTTAGTTGCTCATAGAAAAGAAAGAAAATTAGGATTGTCAGTTATGTTCCCCTGATGGGATGAGGTGGAATCTCCCCGAGGACCTCTCTACAAAGGAAGGAAAGTTTCTCCATTTTTATAACTAATCCTAATAAATTTAAAATCTAATATCTAAAACTAAAAATTAAAATAATATCTTTTCCTAGAATTAAAATTTGAATTTAAATTTGAATTAATTTAAATAATCAAATATTCAATGGATGGGGACCACTTGAATTGTCCATGCTGCAGCTTCTAATCTGTGTTTTCTGGGCTTGAAACTGGGTCAAAACAGCCTAGAAATCGCCCCCAGCGTTTTCTGCATTTTTCTGCACGTGGCACATGTGACGCGTCTGCGTCGTCCACGCGTTCGCGTCATTTGTGCAGATTCCAGTCCATGCGTTCGCGTCAGGCACGCGATCGCGTCATTGCGATTTCCTCCATTCCGCGCGGTCGCGTGAGCCATGCGTCCGCGTCGGTATTCGCTGGTCATCTCCTTGGCTTCTTCTCTTTCTCTGCAGAAACTTCATCAAATCCATCCGAATGCTACCTAAAATAAATAAAATTGTACAAAACTCAAAATAACATCCATAGTGGCTAAAATATAATTAATTCTTAATTAAACTCAACAATTTAAGTGCAAATTCACTAGGAAAATATAGACAAGATGCTCACGCATCACAACACTAAACTTAAACTGTTGCTTGTCCTCAAGCAACCAATACTAAACCTTATGATGTGAATTTGCATGAGAATGAGAGTTCGATTAAGCTCATGTCTCTTCTTATAATGGGGTTTACAGCTGCAACCCTGAACAGTTTTGGCATCTCACTTTATCCTTTGAAGTTTAGAATGATTGGCATCCATAAGAACTTAGAATTCAGATAGTGTTATTGATTCTCTTAGTTCAGTATGTTGATTCTTGAACACAGCTACTTTATGAGTCTTGGCTGTGACCCTAAGCATTTTATTTTCCAGTATTACCACCGGATACATAAATGCCACAGACACATAGCTGGGTGAACCTTTTCAGATTGTGACTCAGCTTTGCTAGAGTCCCCAGTTAGAGGTGCCCAGAGTTCTTAAGCACACTCTTTTTGCTTTGGACCACGACTTTAACCGCTCAGTCTCAAACTTTTCACTTGACACCTTCACGCCACAAGCACATGGTTAGGGACAACTTGATTTAGCCGCTTAGGCTAGGATTTTATTCCTTTGGGCCCTCCTATCCATTAATGCTCAAAGTCTTGGATCCTTTTTACCCTTTGCCTTTTAGTTTTAAAGGATTATTGGCTTTTTCTGCTTGTTTTTTATTTTATTTTATTTTATTTTATTTTTCGCAAGCTTTGTGTTTTTCACTGCTTTTTCTTGCTTCAAGAATCAATTTTATGATTTTTCATATTATCAATAACATTTCTCTTTTTCATCATTCTTTCAAGAGCCAATAATTTTTAACATTCATAAACTTCACTATAAAAAATATGCACTGTTCAAGCATGCATTCAGAGTCACAGAAAATACCACCACATTTAAATAAATAAGACTACTCTAAAAATTAAACTCAAATTCTCATGCACTACATCACTTCTTTTTCTTTTCTTTTTAGGTTCAAGTTCAGTGAGTGGTACATGAAACATCTTTTCAACATTAAAGTAATTAAAAGAAAACTAAACTAGTCCTAGGATTCTAACTAATAAAGGATCATGCAACAAACAAAGAAAAATAGCAGAAAATCGGAACATAACATAGACAAAGAGGGGAGGAATAAAAAATGAAAGGAACTCAACCACCTTAATTATCCTAGCGGTCGCTTTATTCTTCAGGTTGTGCTCCTTCGCGAAGATGATTCGCCTCTCTTTTGTACTAGAAAGCCTATAAGCGCAGCGTCAATACCAAACTTAAAGGTTTGCTTGTCCTCAAGCAAAGAAGAACTGAAAATAGAAGAGACAAATATTAAAATGAAAGAAAAGAATAAAAGGATAAGAGAATAAGAGAGAATTAGGATTGGGAGAGAGAGAGAAAGAAAACTGGGCGGCGCAAGCGACGCGTTCGCGTCAATGACGCGATCGCGTACGTCGCAGAACTTCCTTAATGACGCGTCAGCGTCAGGCACGCGATCGCGTGCCCTGAATTTTGTGCGATTCGCGTGAAGCCATCCGCGCGCCCGCGTGACTTTCCGTTCGCATGGCTTGGGAGCCACATTTTCCTACGACGCGTTCGCGTCATGCACGCGTTCGCGTGGATGACCATTTATGCAATTAACGCGGACGTGTCGGGCACGCGTCCGCGTGACAAATTTGTGCTTTTAGCACACTTTTTGCCTCAAGCCAGCTTAACTCTCTGTCCAGACACCTTCTACGTCGATTTTTCGGGTCACGCGTCCGCGTGGATGACGCGGTCGCATGAAGTGGCGAAAATCATGAATGACGCGGTCGCGTGAGCCATGCGTCCGCGTGGGCTTGTTTGTGCTAGAGGCATCGTTCTTGCGCCACTCCCGCGCAACTCTCTGTTCAAATTTATTTTTTACGCACACATGATTGACGCGTTTGCGTCAATGACGCGATCGCGTCGTGTGCCTCTTTTTTTTTTATGCTGAGGTGTTCGGTTCCTGTGATAAAATAGCTGCATGATCAGAAAATTGGTAAGAACTTAATAAAAATCAAATAAGTAAAAAAATAACTACTAATAAAAATAAAACAAAATAAAGCTAAGAATGAAAAGGAATGATCATACCACGGTGGGTTGTCTTCCACCAAGCACTTTTAGTTAAAGTCCTTAAGTTGGACATGTTGTGAGCTTCTTGTTATGGTGGCTTGTGCTTGTACTGATCCAGGAATCTCCACCAATGTTTGTGATTCCAATGGTTACCGGGATCCCAAACTAGGCGCACAACGCTTTTGAGCAAGTTAAAGCAAGTAACAAGACCCCAATATTGTTGATTGTGAGAACGAATTCTAGGGTCCTAAACTTTGCTTTTACACCCGTCTTCTTGTGTATCACCATTGTTCCCACCGGGTGGCAAGCAATCTGAATTCTCACAGAGACATCCAAGCAACCTTCTAGATCCATTCAAATTAGCTCTACACTAATTCTTGCACTTCAATTCGGAGCTTGCAACCATATTGAACCTTGCTTGACAACTCTTACTACTGACCATCTTCCTCTTACTCTTAATGCCACAAAGAGCTCTAAGTTGACCATCCGTCTCCAGTAGCCCATATTCAAGTGGAAAAGTAAGGATTAAGGATAGGAATTTTACCCACTTGAATGTTGTATTGGATGGTGATGGCTTTGGAAGAGGTATTGCAAGCTCTACTCCCTTGTGTTCTACTTTGAATTCTATCACCTCCTTGCAAGCTTCCTCAATTTCAACCTCTTCTTCTTGGTAGCTTTCTTTTAATTCAATCTCTTCTTCATTGCTTACCAAGGGCATGGGAGGTTGTGTATCTTCCTCCTTTGTGGGTGCATCTTCCTCCTTTGTTTTTGCATCTTTCTCTTCTTCCATGTGTGAGGATGGAAAGTTCTCTAATGCACTGGAGTATAAACTCCTTTGATTGATTTCCTCACTTTCTTCCATAGGATCTTGTATTGTATCTTTTGGGAAGGAATTTGCTTGTTTCTCTTCCTAGTACTTGATAATCGACTGCATATGCTTCTCTATATTTTTGACACTTGTCTTTATATCATGTAAGCATTCTTTCATGAGAAGCTCAAGATCTGATGGTATTTGATATGAATAAGAAGGAGGTGATGGTTCTTGATAAGTGTAAAAAGAGGATGGTTCTTGGTATGGATAGGGAGATAGTGGCTCTTGATATGCGTAGAAAGATGATGGTTCATGATACGGATAGAGAGGTGGTGGTTCTTGATATGAATATGAAGGTGGTGGCTCTTGATAGTTGGAACATGGAGCACTGAGGTTTCTTTGGTTTTGACATTGCCAACCAAAATTTGGGTAGTTTCCCCATTCATAAGGATATGAATCACTATTCGGGTATGAGTAGTAACCCATATGATCTCTCTCCATTATTTTTCTTCAACACAAAACACCAAAAAGGATTAAACGTACCATGTGGTAAACAGGAAAGCAAGAAGAAAGAAAATAATTCTAAGAATTAAAATAAAAAAAATTAAAATAAAACTAACTAGGAAACACCAAACTTAATTTCAGAAATTAAAAGTAAAAAAATAAAAAAATAATGGTTTAAAATATTTTTATTTTTATTTTTATTTATTTTTATTTTTTTTTGATAAAAATAAAATAAAACTAATAGAATATAAAAAGTAAATATAAAAAGAAAACAAAGTAAAACGAAGAAAGAAAAAGAAAAAAATGAAAATGAAAAGAGAAATAAAATAAAACCAAAAAAAATTCGACGTGATTTTTAAAAAAAAGTTTTTTAACGGAAGTAAACAAAATTAATAAAACGGGGGCAGGGGAGTTTGCTAACGGAAAAACAAGGAAAATTTTAAATTTTTTTTTGAAATAATAATAAAATAATATTTAAATAAAATTAAAATTAAAACGCTTAATCTAAACAATCAAACAATTAATAGTTGTTAATCACAATTAATCCCCGGTAACGGTGTCAAAAATTTGGTGCGGTATTTACAACCACACTTACTAACCGGTAAGTGCACCGAGTCGTACCAAGTAATATCTTATGTGAGTAAGGGTCGATTCCACGAGGATTGATGGATTAAGCAACAATAGCGTTTGATAGGATTAGTTAGACAAACAGAAAATAGTGTTGAGATGCAATATAAAAGACATTAAACAATATAAAAAATATTGAAAATAGGCAGATAAATAAGTTGGGAATAAAATATGGAGAAGATAGTTAAGGTTTTAGAGTTATCTATTTTTCCGGATTAATTTTTCTTACTAACTATTTTAATCATGTAGGATTTAATTTATGGCAAACTATATGTGACTAGACCCTAATTCCTTAGACCTTCCTAGTCTCCTCTAAAATTCATCAACAGCCAATTCCTTGGTCAATTAATTCCAATTAGAGGGTGATAATCAAATTCCAGTTTATATGCCACAAAAACTCTAATTACCCAAAAATAAAAGGATTATATGTCACGTATCCCGTTAAGTCCAAATAATTAAAATTTAGGAGAATATGTTTTCAAGCTGTTGTTCAAGTAAAGAGCTTTTCCAAGTTTTACAAGAACTCAAATAGAAAGAGGGTCATACTTCCGTTCCACCCAAATTCATAAAATAAAGAGCGAAAACAATTCTTAAATATAAATCCATACATAAATTAAAATAGAAAAAGTAATAAAATCAATCCATACAAATAGACAGAGCTCCTAACCTTAACAGTGGAGGTTTAGTTGCTCATAGAAAAGAAAGAAAATTAGGATTGTCAGTTATGTTCCCCTGATGGGATGAGGTGGAATCTCCCCCAGGACCTCTCTACAAAGGAAGGAAAGTTTCTCCCTTTTTATAACTAATCCTAATAAATTTAAAATCTAATATCTAAAACTAAAAATTAAAATAATATCTTTTCCTAGAATTAAAATTTGAATTTAAATTTGAATTAATTTAAATAATCAAATCTTCAATGGATGGATGGGACCACTTGAATTGTCCATGCTGCAGCTTCTAATCTGTGTTTTCTGGGCTTGAAACTGGGTCAAAACAGCCCAGAAATCGCCCCCAGCGTTTTCTGCATTTTTCTGCACGTGGCACATGTGACGCGTCCGCGTTGTCCACGCGTTCGCGTCATTTGTGCAGATTCCAGTCCACGCGTTCGCGTCAGGCACGCGATCACGTCATTGCGATTTCCTCCATTCCGCGCGGTCGCGTGAGCCATGCGTCCGCGTCGGTATTCGCTGGTCATCTCCTTGGCTTCTTCTCTTTCTCTGCAGAAACTTCATCAAATCCATCCGAATGCTACCTAAAATAAATAAAATTACACAAAACTCAAAATAGCATCCATAGTGGCTAAAATATAATTAATTCTTAATTAAACTCAACAATTTAGGTGCAAATTTACTAGGAAAATATAGACAAGATGCTCACGCATCAGTTCCTTATGTGATCAACTCGTTAACTATACAAATTCAAACCAATCCAACATTCATACAAATTGGGTTGGGCTAAAGTTTTGGTTAGTATTTATAGGGAAACAAAGCTGTATAATGTAGATGTTTTTTATAATTCAAAAAGCTCATTTATTTGGAAAATTCGGGTACAGTTACATATTTATTTGAGATATTATTAAAGTATACTAAGAATTTGTATTAAATACTTTCTGTGTTAGAGCTAGTTTAATTCGTATCTAATTTTGTGTTTTGATGCTACAGTTGCCGGATCATAGTGGCATAGGCGAAGAGAAAATTCCAGTCGTAGGAATGAGTTGATAGTGGCGGATTCATGCACCTGTTGAATTCTTTTAGGCAAATATAGATAGGTTTCTTGGTATGAGTTTGGTGTCATTCCTTACATACAACTTAATAAACTATTTTCTTTTCTGTTTTGTCACCTATAGTTATCATGTTTTGTTGTAATCTTTTCAAAGAAACAAAAGAGAAGACAATAAAAATCACGATTGTTGTTATCTTTTCCCCGTTTATCATTTGTTAAGGTTTTAAATAAACAAATTGTCACATAGTTGTTCGAAAAAATTAAATGGTTTAAATCTGCCGTGAAAACGGACCAAAAGAATTTAAAAAAAAAAAAGGCACAAAACGCATTGATATCTCAATGAAGTGCACGCAGTCGCTAATGCGTAACACACGAAACAACGAACTCATATACAAAACCATCTAATTTACAATGAGAAGAAATATTCGAGTCCCTACCAAAGACACCATCCACTTAAAATCCTACCTACTGTAGTCTGATCACGACCGAAGTCCGTGCAATGCGTTAATTTCCAGCCACTTCACAATTCCAACAACAGAAAACAATGATAAAAAAATAAAGAACACCTCCATTTAGTTAACACCCCGCGAGTTAATGGACAGAAGTGCCACTTAAGCATAGACATGACCAAAAGGGTTATATACACCGATCAGAGTTCACTCAATATTATCAATGTGCAATGACTTGCTTAATGAACTAATGACATCACTAACTTGAAAAAATATTGCTTGAGAATCCTGAAATAACCAATATATGAAACCTGCTGACGAGTATCTAACAAATCATGAGCCACTCACTCATCAACGAAGTACTAACAAGTTCAAATGCTTTAAACATGACAAAACATAAAATAGATCCAGAACCATCCAATTTACAAAGTAAAAGAAACATCCGAGTCCCTATCAAAGACACCATCCACTTAAAATCCTACCTACTGTAGCCTGATCACGACGGAAGTCCGTGCAATGTGTTAATTTCCAACAACTTCAGAATTCCAGCATTAGAAAACAATGATAAAAAAATAAAGAACACCTCCATTTAGTTAACACCACGAGAGTTAATGGACAGAAGTGCTACTTAAGCATAGACATGACCAAAAGGGTTATATACACTGATCAGAGTTCACTCAATATTATCAATGTGCAATAACTTGCTTAATGAACTAGTGACATCATTAACTTGGAAAAACATTGCTTGAGAATCCTGAAATAACTAATATATGAAACTTGCTGACGAGTATCTAACAAATCATGAGCCACTCACTCATCAACGAAGTACTAACAAGTTCAAATGCTTTAAACATGACAAAACATAAAACAGATCCAGAACCATCCAATTTACAAAGTAAAAGAAACATCATAATTCCTAGCTCAAGCACCATCCACTCAGAGGTTTACGATTCATTGTCACCATCAACTTGAGAAAATCACCAACATGAAATGATAAACCTACAGCGAAACAGGAATTATTAGGCTCACAAGAAACTAGTTTAAGACGGAAAATGCCATATTAAGCTACATAACTCTACCACAAGCAAAACATAGATGTGGTAACGCAGGTGTCTATATTGAAGTTTTCCTACCTAGTCAAAAATTCTAATGAAAGGCATCATTTTACCTTTTTCCCCATGTTGGATGGGTTTCACTTCAAATCAATCCTCCTGAGTTCTCACAAGAAACAGCCCCTCAAATCTGCATATAGGACAACAACAACAATTTCACCATCCAAATTACAGTTATTTCAAAAAATAAATGAAGAAAAAATAGCTACTTGAACAGTTATTATTCAATTCTTAAATGAAGTTAATGTGCTTAGAAGTATGGATAATCTCTATTAATTAACAAGGCCAACAAAGGCTGAAAAATTAAGCAAAATGAAACCAATGATTCATAAACAAGTAAATAATTAAACAAGAAAAAAAAAGAAAAAGAGGAAGAAGAAGAAAACAGTCGTGCCAATTTCAAAACCAAACCCATCTGCAACTCCCAATTAAAGCATAAAGATACATAGATGCTAAAAAAGGAACTCTTTATTTCATCCTTTTGATAATCGAAACATAATGCAACATAACATCACCATCTTATGACAAATCAGAAGAAAACATAATAAAATTTCCATACTTTCAAGAACTTGTCAAAATCTGAATTAAAGAAAAAATACTCTATTTATAATTTCCATACTTTCAAGAACTTGATCTCATCTCATTAATTAACTCTAATGTAAAGTCAAATTTAAGATCATTTTATTCTATTTCAACAACCAACCCAAAATTTAATTTGACACTATATTTTAAGCATGCAAACCTTTTAAATCAATGTTCCAGTTGCAGCAAGGAAGTCGCATTGTATAATCTAAATTAAACAAGGTGAATTTATTATAGGGCCAATGACAATCTACCTAGTCTCTTACCGGTACTCTAATGTATAATCTAATATCAAAGCCAAAATTCTTTGGTGGCATTATTAATTATTTGTATCCTTATTTAATTCTAATTCTTCACTGATGATTGAATATATTAGCTACTAATGACCCCGTAAAAGGATGAGAACCAGGAAATTACATTGCATAGATAGTTTGTGAGAAGTCAAAAAGACCCAATTAATGTTATTTCTTCCCCACCTTTTTTTTTACTTTCTTCCAAAGAAGCAGTGTATTCTTTTAGTAACAAATCATTCACACAAATATCCAAAATTATACACTCAAATAAACATTAAAAGATCATACACTCAAATATCCAAAATTACTCAACAAAAACGTCCCCTAAATTAGCAATATCAAAGAACACCTCATATGAACATCATTCATAGACTCTAAACCATAGAGCAGAACAGAAACATCTAGCCTCTAACCACTACAATTACAATATCCAACCCAGATGATAGCAACATCCAATCTGTACCAATTGCAACATCCGAACAAAACATCAAAAACATTCGATTTCTAATTGATGTAATGATATACTTTCATCATTCTTTTTCGAGTGCTGGGCACTGTGCCACCTCAGAAATGGCATGTTATAAGAGGATATATGGACCATTTTTATATCAACACTAATCCATTACTTCATCATACGGTGACCCTTGCCTCTTTAGTTTTGTATTTTCCTATCTTCCCTTTTTTGAGAGATTAATTAGAATCCACTCAAATTCAATTAGGAGTCTATAAACATACTTACTTGTGATCAAGATTTTGCAACACACCAAAAACTTGAAAACTATGCGGCTGCTATATTTGCCAAGGACCAGTGATGTCCCAAAATTGTGTTACCAGAGCTGTAAAACCTTGAAAGGAACATCCATCGAATTAGAACTCATACAAACCACTACAACGAAACACAATCCAATTCTCTTTTCAAAACATGCATAGGAAGTCAGAGGCAACATCTTCCATACTTACCAATTAATGAGACGAGCGGGGGGTTTCCAGGATGGTGAGGTGGAGGTCCACCGGCGGAAGTCGCAAGTGCACCGCATGGCTTAGGCGGCGCCGGGAAAACCCACATGCAACAGCAAAGCGGCGTCGCTCTAGTTCTGATTTTGGAGGCGCGATGGTCGGGGAGGGTAGGCGCGGCGTCGAAGCGTCTGGAGAAGTGAGGGAAGATGGTTGCGCTCAGGTGGCTTCAGTGGAGTCCCGATGGCCAGAACCGCTAGGAGCACCGTCGCGGTGTCCGGAGAAGAGAGGGAAGAGAGTTTCGCGATCGTTCTGGAGGCTTGGCGCGGGTGTGGATGATTTTCAAATTCTGTGTGGTAAAACAGTGAAAGGAGATAGGGTTTTCGGGGGAGGGTAAATATGGTTTACCCTAGGTCATTTTTAGATGTTACTAATGTGTATTGGGCTATTGGGACCCAGCCCAGACACATTTAGCTGGGTTTTGGCTGATATACTTTTGGTTCCCTAGCAATACTCTTATGGACATATTTATGCCTTCATCACACACATAAATATAATTAACATACACAAATAGCAAATTAAGGACAATAAAATGATGGTTAATTACCACTACTGATCAATGAGCATCTCATTGGTCAATCGAAATCGTCTTAGCTCTTCCTCATCGTGATGCATCAGTAAGCTACACCTGTATGTGTATTTACTTTGTATACATACTTTATAACAATATACATGAGAATTATAAGGGTTTGAATATGAAGGGATTAATTTATTACCTTCTACCATAACCTCTTTCCATGACAAGCATATTACCGTTGTCCAAATTATGGAGGCCTTCGAACTGGGCAACGGTCCACTTGAACCACCTCATAAGAAATACTCGAATGGTTAGACCGTGGGAAATGATGACCAAGCTCATGTCCATGTGGCGTTTCGCAGGTGGCTGAAAGTACCCTATGTTAATATCTGTTTTGAGGGTTTCTCTGAATTCTGTGATTCTATCATACACATCTGCGGCAGATTCTCCATCAGGAAAGCTTTAAAAGAAAAGACCATAGAACTGGCGCATTGCTTTTTCCACTCTCATCTTCTCTGTTCAGGAAATTGCCAAAATCTTGTTCTCGGAGGCGTGGCTCTTCTCTGAAGCCAGCAATTCTGTGACGTGGGAAGGGGCGAGTGAGGCTCTGGAGGGTTTCAAAGGTCCTTCGATAAGGTGAGACGTAGAAGTAGAGTTGCCAGTTGTGGTCACCGTCTTTCTGGATGATGTCGTTGATGCTGCAGCCGCATTCCTCTGATTGAGCCTTGCCTTTGCTCGTGAGTTCTAATAAGGGCTAATTTGTCCATTAACAATTTGTTCCTCATCCACATCGTCAACCAAAATGGACAGTAGTGTCTGACCCCTACAGGTCAGCATTTTTCGTTGTCGTTTTGAGTTTCAACTCGACAGAAGAGTATAATTGTCACGCATTTTATAAAGTGAGAGATTTAAATATATTTTTTTTAATTTTGAAGAACGAAAATATCCGCATTTAAAATGGTCATAGACCTATTTATCTTTTACTCTAAATAAATATACAAATTGGTCATCTGCTTCAAAAAGTTTTTATTTAAAGAAATGATAGAGGGCGATAAAAATTTATTGTTTTTAGCTATTAACTAGTTATTATTAATATTTAAAAATATGAGATAAAATATGTTGATAGATTATTAAACTAAAAAATTAAATTCATGACTAAGTAATGACAAAAGATAATAAATTTTGATGACTCCCTGTTATTTTCCTTTGTAATATACATGGTTAACAAATAAATTCTTAATAAATTTTATTTTATAACAATTAAGTCTAAAAAATATAACTATAAACTAAAATAATCCTCTTTTAAAATAACAAAAGGATCAATATGTCATATGAGAATAATTTTTGAGAATTTTTAAAAAAATAACAATTTGTTAGAAACTAAAATGTCGAATCTAATATTTTTTGAAGGCCAATTGGAATATTTATTTTTTTAAAAAAATTATTATTTCTTAAAACAAATCAAAACCACTTTATTTACTCAAATTCATCTCTTTTTTCTTCACAAGTGGTAAATAGAATGGGTGGGCTAAGACTGATCATAATGCAAATCGAAAGAGTAGAAAAAGATCGCAAAACGAAGTGAGCCATGACGAATTGAATACAGATTGACAGAAATTATTTTAGATATGGAAAAGAAAGTGTGTAATTTAGTTAAATATTGGTGTTTGGGATGTTTTACAGAGTTGTTGAGATGTCAGAAATATTGCTCAATACGCAGGTTCGTGATACCCGTAGCAGAGATTCCTAGCAGAGATTCGCCACGTATCATGTTCCCAGGCAACACGCAGGTAGCGTGTTGACATAGCAGAGATTTGGTGCAATTTTTCGAAATAACTTTATCAGAGATTCCCAGCAGAGATTCGTCACATGACAGCTGCAGAGCAACATGCAGCATCCGTGATACCATCGACTCCAAACACGTAAAACCTCGTGTCTCCTAGGCATGGCGAAAATCCCCAGCGGAGCGGGTACCCGCGAGGATTTACCCGCCGGGGAGTAGATATGGGGGGTGATTTTTACCCGCAGGGACAAGGGACGGGGCCCCGTATAATAAATAGGGCGGGGATGGGGGTAGAGGTACCCACCCCATAGAGACCCGTTAAATTCCCGTTTATGTCAAATGACAGAAATACCCCTGATATATATATATATATATATATATATATATATATATATATATATATATATATATATATATATATATATATATATATATATGAGCCCATGAAGCAAAACCCTAGCCGTCACATTCACATATGCTTCGCTGCTTCAGAGATAGAGAGTGAGAGTCTCGTCTCCTCTCCACTCCTCCTCAAAGTTCAAACTTTGAGCCCCTCCTATCTCCTTCCTGAACACCGCCGACTACCAACCGCCGCCTCCCACCTCCTAGATTCCTCGACACCGCCTCCCATCCCTGAGTCCCTCAGCGCCGCCTCCCACCCCCTGAATGACTCGGTCGCTCACTACAGGTCTCGAGCTCACCGTCGCGGCCACGTCGTCTTCTTCTCCTCATCGCATCGTCATCGGTCGTCTTCTCCTCGTCGCCGGTCTACAGGTCTCGAGCTCACCGCCGCGGCTACGCCGTCTTCTTCTCCTCGCCATCGTCTTCTCCTCGTCGCAGCAGACTCGTCGCCGGTCGTCGTCTTCTCTTTGCCGTTCGTCCGCTACTCTGCCCCTTTTCTCCGTTGGGTAAGTCAGCCCTTACTCCTTTAGGTTGATCTGATTCAAGAATTTCTAAATTTAGATTTCTGAATTAGGGTAATTAGATTCTGATTTCTGAATTAGGGTAATTAGGTTAATGTAATTCTGAATGAATATTTTTGATTTATATTTGTTGATCTGATTCAAGAATGTCTGAATTTAGATTTTTGAATTAGGGTAATTAGATTCTGATTTCTAAATTAGGGTAATCTGATTTCTGAATTAGGGTAATTAGGTTAATGTCTTGATTCTTGGGATTTTTTGTGATTTCTGCTAATTTATTTATGTGATTCTTGGAGTTTTCTGTGATTTCTGAGATTTTGTTTAACTAATTTATGCAATTTTTGTGATTTCTGCTATTCTGTTTTTGTATTTTCTGTGATTGCTGCGATTTTATTTCTGTGATTCTTGGAATTTTCTGTGATTGCTGGGATTTTATTTTTGTGATTCTTGGAATTTTATGTGATTCTTGGGATATTATTGTTTATTTATTATATGATTTCAACTTTTAGTTGTTTTCTTCTTTTTGATATAGGAGTTAAACAAATTGGAATTTACCATGCATGATGAAAGACTTCTCTTAGAATATGATAAATATGTTTAGTATTTGGATATGTTTAGTTATGTTATGAATATTTAGTTGTTTGAATGGAGACTATGTTTGTTGCTAATTGTTATCTAAGTCTTTTGAAGACTGAAAATTATGTTGGTAATGACAATTAAGGTTTTTTTTATTTTTTTAAATTTTTTATTTTATTTTAAAAATCAACGGGGACGGGGACAAAAAATGGGGGCGGGAGACGGGGGCATGTCCCCGCCACCATGGGAACCCGTTGCCATCCCTAGTGTCTCCATCCGGTTAACACGCAGGATGCGTGGTAAGATCGAGTCACCACGTGTCCGCCATGCACCAACACGTAGGTAACGTGTTGTGGCCTGTCTCCATGCAAGAGGCAAGTCTTGCTCCGGAAACTAGTGTCAATTAATGTTTAAGTTTGGCTTCAGTTGTATAAAGGTAGAGGAGGAGTGGGGCTTGGCTTCATTTCGTTTGCGTTCCCTTCTTAACTATCACTATACAATCTCATCTTATGAAGCCATGGCCATAGTCATTAGCAGCAACGGTTTTTTTTTTATTATTATTTCATTTTATTTATTGTGTTAGGAGTGATTAGTTAGTTTTAGAGTTAAGAGTAAGATTAGAATATCTAAAATGGTACGTGATTATACGTCTGCAGAAGATTATATCATCTAGTTAGGACATTCTAACTATGTAAGTTTATTATTTTCAGTTAATTTTGTTAGTATTTATTTGTTTAACATTAGTTTAGTAATTTGTCACTATTTATTTGAATAATTTTTGTCTAAATGTAATGTTGAATAAATAATATTAGTAATAATAATTTTTTTTGAAATTAATGTTAGCCTATTTTTTTTCTATTTTTGTGTTGTTAGTATGTATATAATATGCTTTTTATTAATTATTATAATATAATATTTTATATTACTGACCATTATTAAAATTAACAACTGAGAGACATATATTTTTTTAATTTTCTATTATAATATTGTGGTTATTATTGTTATGTTATGTAAAGTTTTATTTATTAATTTAAAAATAATAAAATATTTATAAAAAAAATTTCGGGTGTTGCACCTGAGTTTGCTGGTGAATACGAAATATCCGTTGAATATTTGTTTCGTCGACGATTGGTATAATTTTAAACTGTATCAGGTCACCAAATACAACAACTGGACTCCTGTAGAAAATGTTGGTTAAGACTCACCTTGCAGGTTACATGTTACAACGCCATCCCACTAGTGTCTGCCACGTGTGCAACACGCAACCTGTATATTGCTTGCCAGGATGCCATGTATGAATCACGCATTATGCATGTTGAACGAATTAACGCCATGTGTCAACACGGATGGAGCGTGTTGCGCGCGATTTGGACAAGTGTCCAACACGTTGGCTGCGTGCTGAGTCAGCACGTTGCATGCGTGTTGTGCCTGCACTTCTGCAACATCCACCCACCTGTATATACATCAAAAATCTCCATTTTCAAAAAAAATATACATCTTTATTCCATATTAAAATTCTTTAGCCACAGATTGAGGCACCATATTCCAATCCAGGGTGAGAGATAGAAGGTTGGGAAAAAGGGGGACTTGAATTTGTTGTGGTTCCCCTTTATATATACTTAACAAAAAATCAGTCTCCTCATTTTTTATATCTCCCTCACATATTTTCTTTTTCTTTTCTTTTCACTACACCCGAGCAGTTAAGTAGGTTTCTTTTTGGTTAAATTATTTTGTAAGTTCTTATAGTTTTTTTAGAAGTTTAATTATTCTGTTAGTCTTTATAGTTTTACCAAATTTACAATTAAGTCTCTATGTTTTTCCTTTCAAATAGGTCCCTACATTACTTTAATTTTATAATTAAGTCATTTTTATGTCAAAAACGTTAAAATTAACAGAATATTCCTTTCAAAAACATGTGCTTAAAGATTTAATTAGGTTCTTAATTATGGATACTTTCAATTTATGGAGACATATTCCGTTAATTCTAACATTTGTTCTACTAGCAAAGACCTTATTGCAAATTAAACCATTTTTCAAATTTGTGACTAACTTTTTACAATTTAAAAATTTTCAATTGGATCATTACACCAATCTCAAAATTTTAATTAGATCACTATTAACAGTAAATTTTATAAAATCATACCCTATCCAACCCCTGACATTTTTTCCGTGAGATATAGTGCACCTTAATCATTCTTAAACCTCAACCAGTCCCCCACCCATTAAAAAAAATAGAAAAATTGACCCCTACTACTGAATGGCAAACGGTTACCTACTGACGTGTCAGGTAACAATGCCAAGTGTAAACCCTAAATGGTTGCAGGGACTAAAAACTCTTTCCCTATCTCTTCTTTTTCTTCCTTCTCATTTCCTTCTTCTTTTTCCTCTTCTTCAGACCCATCATCATCACTATCTACCTCCACAGTCGTAAAATTTTTCCTGCAAGAAGGACATACTAAATTATGTCCTAGGTACTTCCTCTTAACCTACATTAAGTTCCGAGGATAGAGACCAATCTGATCAATAGGGAAGCTTCTCTTATGGTGGTTTGATTTTGAGTCTTAAAATTTGACTCAGAACAAAGAAGATCTGGTAGATTCGGGTGCTACAGAGGGTGATTTTAAAGGCCCTTCAGCAAGGTTCGATCGTAACTTTGATAAAAGGGGTGATGCCAGTAGAAAAGGAGCTACCGGAGTGGGTTATTGCGGTGACAAAGAAGTAGAACGAGAACATGGTTAACAACGTAAATTTCATATGCGCCTGATTACTTACTTTTGAATTTGTACAACGCAGTGCACAAGGAGCTCAAAGATTTGCTTTGGGATGATGGAGTTGATGGGAATTTCAATTTGGGGTTAAAGATTCAATCTTGACAATTAGGGATGATGATAGTGATGCTTGTGCTGGCTATATTGATGATCAACATAATAATAATAATAATAATAATAGATGAAGAGGGGCGTAAAGCTTCTTGCCTGCCTGGTTTTATTGGTGCATCCATTGATGATGGGGAGGAGGAGGAGAAGAAAGAAGAAGACGAAAAAGGGAGGGGGATTTTTAGTCCCTGCAACCATTTAAGTTTGACACATCTGATACACCAGCAGGTAACCATTTTTCATCTGGTAGCAGAGATCGATTGGTCTATTTTTCTTAATGTGTAGGGCCTGGTTGAGATTTAAGAATGATTAAAGTTCGCTATATCCCACAGAAAAAATGCCAAGGACCAGATAAGGTATTTACCCTTTAAAAATATGATATTATCATTATAGTCATACTCACTACCACCACCATCTTCAATTATAGTTTTGTTTAGTATCGATTTCCTGTAATAACCAGATTTTCAAGAGAAGTAATTCAAAAAAGTCAAAGAAAGCAAAAAGCAAAAGTGAAAAAATAGCGAGATTTCTTCCTATTTTCATGGACTCAATGCTCTAACAGAGAGTAGAGCAGAAATAAGAATAATAACAGTACTAATCCATTCTCATTTCATTTCTAATCATGTTTAAGATTGCATCAAAATCAATATCAAAAGACAATTCCTCTTTTCACCAAAATAACTTTTAATATTTTTACTTTATTAGGAGTATCTAGCAAATTACGATTAATTTACACAAAATCAGTGTTCACACAAGTTTTAACATCTCTAAAGTCCTCCTAAACATCAAAATACACATACATAAATAACAAAGAGTACTAAGAAACCAACGAGTAATCAATTAATTTCAGTCAATTTTTTAAAAAAATTTATTAGCATTTTTTTAAAATTACTCTTTTATACATTTCTCTTTTTACTTTTTTTTTCCGACCACTATAATTTCATCACCACCATTAGCTACTGTCGTCTACCACTGCCTGCCGGCAGCCACTATCGGCCACCATCATCAGTCATCAACTATCATTCGCCACCGGCTACTACTGCCACCACCTCTGACTATCTTATATTCTAAATCCTAAATCTTAAATGTTTTACGCTTAATTGATTTTATTTTGTTTATTTTTTATATTTTTTTTCTTAGTTTTAGATATTTTAATTGCTTTTAGTTATGGATTTTTTTTAATGTTTAATTCTAAATAATAAATGTTGATTACAATATTAGTTAACATATATTCACTCTCTGTATTTTTTTATAAATAAATAAAAAATGATAACAAGTTAACAACAATAATAAAAAAGAAAAGAAGGCAATAAAAGAAAATGAAGAAAAACAAAATTCAATTGCCGCTTAACATGCCATTCCCCTTTACTATGTTTTTTTCCTAGAATAAAGTAAAAAGATTTTTTTATTTTCTAAAAAAAATAAAATAACTTTAATTATCGGTATTTTTTTTCCAGTTTGCCTAGACATTAGGCAAATTGTCACGAATCCTAACGATATATATGACGAGTATAAGGTGAATTCATTCGTACTATCGTATAGAAATTTATTTATTTTCCTCTTTTATCTCTTTCTCTTATTTTTTTATTTGTAAAATGGCTCGAACGCTGTTATTAGTAATTCGTTATGATGGAAAAATATTATTAGATCGTAATGAATATATTATATCTAGTTCTCATAAAAAAATATTATTAGATCAGAATGAATTTGTTATATTTACCTATCCTCATCTTATATTTATTAACATGTCATCAGATGTGAGATATCTGACAGTGAGTAAACTTGTTCTACATGTTATCGGTCAGCAATACAGAAAGCAAAGATTTACTACAGATATCTAGTAGAAGTAGATAATATTTTTTATTATAGAAGATATTATTTAAATAACTTAATTGGTAAATTTGCTTTGTTGATTTGTTTAATAGCGTTATTTTTTGTTTGTTTGGCACAGGTATCGGCTATGTGATGACGTCGATGTAAAGCACAATCATTTTTCAAAATTCATATTTTGAAATTATTTGTTTATCTAGTTGATTTGTGTAAGAAAATTTTTTCAAAAATTGGTGATGATATCCAGTCAGATAGAACTGTAATTATCAACTCTAAAATACAAAATATTTATTTCTATAACAATTAATAACTATTTTTACATAACATTAATCTAACTATTCATATAATACTAATGTAATTCACATTAATCTATTTATTTTTATTGTAATTTACTCTAAAAATATTTATTTTTATAATAATTAAAAATTATTCTATATATTATTATCAATTCTAAAATTATAAAGTACTCTAAAATATTTATTCCTATAATAATTAATAACTACTTCTATATAATTCTAATCCAACTATTTGCATATCACTAACTTAATTATTCACCTAATATTAATCTAACTATTTTTAAATATTTATTTTTACAATAATTAATAATTATTTTTGTATAATACTAATTTGATTATTCAATTAATAATATTATATAAATTGATAAATAAATATAATATAAATATTAAATAAAAACAAGAAAAAAGATAAGAATACTAACTTGAGGCGAGGCTGAGAAGAAGTTGAGAAAATTCAATGAGAAAATCGAGAGAAGTGAGTTTAGAGAGAAAATTTAGAAAAAAAACCATGAAAGTAAAATATTAGGCGGGGGATTATAATTGGGCGAACCTCTTTGCAGTTCGTCGATTCGGCGAGTTGCATGTGAATTTTTAATTTGTCGAGTAACTGAATAAACTGTGATAAATTCCAATAAAAAAATAAATACTAATAATTAAAGTCAAGATTATTTTTTTTCAAAAAATAATATTTTTTTTAATTTATTCCAGAAAAAACCTATTACCCTATTAGCGGTTATAGCCTCCATGTGACAACCTCTTCAAGGGCAAAAACCTATTAGCAGTTACAACAAAAAAAAAAATTTTTAGGGGAGATAACACTAAAGTAAAAAAATTAGGGGAGATAATACTAAAGTAAGAATGAAGGATTTTGGAGCAAATGAGGGGTATTAGAAGGGATAAAGGGTAAATTTGTAAAAGAAAAAATAATATAATTAATTATATAAAATTTATTAAAAATTGTTTTAGAATATCAAAGACGTAATTATAAAATTAGAATTGGTATAGGAAATTATTAAAATTTAATTATAAATTAAAAAAATATAAAAATTAATCAAGTAATTTAACTTTTCTTCTCCTTTTTTATATTTTATATTTTTCTTTTTTTATTTTATTTTATGTTTTTTATATTTTATGTTATGTGTAATTTTATGTTGCTGTAATATAAAAATCGGTATAGGAATTGATATTTTATATTAAACTATATTAGTGTATTTTATATGTAATTCAAATATTATTTAAATTTAAATTGTTTATATATTTATATGAGTACATTGTAATTGGAGTTTAATTTTAATTTTTTTTAGTAGTGTAATGTAATTTAAATTTTAAGTTATAGTAATTTTAATTTGAATTTAGGGCTATTATGTTATCGATATTTAGATTAATATAATTAAATTTAAATTTTAGGTTAAGGGACAGTATTATCATTATTTAAATTAGTATAATGTAAATTAAACTTCAGTTTATATCATGTCCATATTTAATTACTAAATTGTGTGATTTATTTATTTTATTCATTTTTAACTAGTGCACAGCGTGAAAAGATGGAATTGGACTTCTTATATAGATTAGATTGGATGGATCATGCAGCTTATTGGGGGATTTTTATTCTCAGTTCAGTCCGACATCCAAGTTCCCATAATAGACAAAAAAATGATAATTTTGGAAGAACAAATTTAATTTTGTTTAGACGGCTAAAATACAGTGAAATAAGATGTTTTGAATAAGAAAACAAATATTAATATTTAGTTTAAATATTAAAAATTAAAATAATATTTTATAATATTTTTTATTTTTTTCATCACATATTCTTATTTATTGGTCTCTATGAAAAGAGATAGATCTCAACAGATATATGTGAGTATTACTTTAAAAAAAAATTAAAATTCTTTAAAATATAATACTAAATAATAATATAACAAAATATGATCTAACTTAAAAGGTAAGAATTCATAGTTTATTTGTTAAGAAAACACAACACAAAGTTAGATTCCAAAATAAAATTTCATTTATATTATTTTAAAATCATTGAGGAATTCTTTTCGAAAACAGTTGAAAGACGTAATATGATGAATTAAAACACTACTGATAATAATCAGGGAGAATTGTGATTTTCTCTGATGGGAGAAAGAGCGAGGGAGAGAGCAAGAGAGAGAGTGTTGGTGGGAAACACAGGGAGGGGTAGGTCTAGGAACCATGGCAATGATCCTAGGGTTTGGAACACAGAAGAGTATCGGTTGTTGGAACATGAGTCCTACTTGATTTTTGTGAGCAACCTTCCTGGAGACATATCAAAGAGAGAGTTATTCCATTTGTTCAACTGGACAGGACGCATCAATGATATATATTTATCTCGAAAACAAAAGAGTGAAAATATATATATTTTTGCTTTCATTTGATATACAACGAAAGGAGGGGCGTTGAAAGCTATTGCAGAAATGAATCGACTGAGACTGAGAGGGAAGGCCGTCTTTGTGGGAGAGGCTAGGTACAGAAGAATGTCAGAAATAACGCATATAACTCTGCGACTAAGAGGAGATGGCACGCAACACCACACCGCTCAAGAGGCACATAAAGCAGCAATTCCGAATGATGCTGCGTCAGATGGACGTGCTCCATGAGCGGAAAGGGGCGAAAGGGACCCGCGTGTGGCAATGGTTGAATGAAGAAGATGGAAGTTGAGGTAGCAAAGGAAAATTTGGAATGGCTACACTGAAGTCTTGTAGGGGGCACGACGAAGCCTATTAATTTTGGATCTCTGAAGGAAGTGGTCGCAAAGAACCTACCTAATGTCATCCAGGTTAGGGAAATAGGAGCGTACAAAGCTCTGCTGACCTTTGATAGTGCTGTGAACGCTGAAGAAACGTACACCTTGAACATGAATTGCCTCCTACGTTTGTTTTACAGTGTGTGGAGGTGGGAGGAGTCGGAACATAGTGAAACTCGTAGGGTGTGGCTTGAATGTTTTGGGGTTCCGTTCCATGCATGGTTTGTCGATACATTCAACACGATAGGAGGTTAGTGGGGGGGGAGGGGAAGTAGTTGAGTGTGCTCGAGAGACAGAATTGTGCAATTCTTTCACTGTAGGTCGCGTACAGATTGATACGTGCATAATGAACGTCATTAAGGAATGGATCCATATAACAGTTGGTTCTGGAGGCTTTGATGTGTGGGTAAAAGAAGTTGGTGATGAGGCGTATAACTTGCAGTGCACAAGAAGCCCGGGTAATGAAGCAATAATACCCAGTGCAAAAAGAAACTCTGGTAACACAAGTACAAGTTTAGGAGTGGGTATGGAGCTCGGACATCAAGCAGGACCGCCGCATAAGGGCACTCAGGACGAAGACATGCTAATACAGGTAACACGGGATGAGGAAGGAGACAAGGGTAGAATTGTAATTCCAGCTGTAATTTTGAATGAATGGTCGAAGGGCAGTAATTTTCAAAATCACTTGAATTTCGAAACGGATCAATCAGTTAAGGGCGATAATCAAGGTGTGGCTGATTTTGGGGGAGGGACGGTTATGAGTTATGCGGCTGATTCAGAGAGGACATTAACTTATGCTTATAATGGGCTGAAAGGGAGATCCAATAAGGGAAAAAAAACTAACTCACAAAGCTTAGTGTGGGCCTACCGGAATAAAAATATAGAGCAGGAGAAACCATTCCTGCTGGGCCCAGCCTCAAGTGAAGATAACGATGAAGATGCTGGGCCTGTGCTGGAGAAACTGGGTCGGGCAATGCACTGTTCACTGGCCAGAACGAACGAACATGTGGGAAGGAAACACAACTACGTGGGTATTCTTGAGGATGATGACGGCGCGCTCGGGGGGACTAACAGGAGGGAAGTCGGCGGTCTGCGAACAAATCAAGCAGACTGTGCAGCCATGGGATTGAACGCACGAGGACTGGCGACAGTGAGCAGATCGGGCTTGCTAGGAACGGCTCGGACTCTGTGATTGATGGAGGGGTTGCAAGACTTGGTGTGAGAACTTGTGGTGGGGTGAAGGTGCGATGGGACTGATTCGGAAGGGGGCCGGCGAGCCTGGCGTCTTGAACGGCGTGGTTGCAGGGAAAGAAGAGAAGAATGCTGCGCGTAGCTCCCATGTGGGGAATGCAGGTCCAGGTTTTGGCGAAGCAACCATTGACTGTCCTGATCTGAATATAAATGGAGGTCCGGTTCAAAGTGGTATGAGGTAAAACTCCAAACATGATGAGGGGAGCCATGGAGGGAACGAACTTGGTTATGAGGAAGGGGAGATTGCTACGGAGAACAGTGACACGCAGGGCTTGACGCTGGATGAGCAGATGCTGGAGAACTGGAGGACCTAGGAGTTGGCAAAGGAGTCGGGGGCTATGATGGTCAATGAAGAAGATGAAATTTTGGCAATACTCCAAGCGCAGAACGAAAAAATAGAACGCAAAAGAAAATTGGCGAAGCAGAAGGAAAAACTGAGACAATGCAGACCCAAACATAAAAACAAGTGTGGCCAAAGAATTTTAAATGAGTTTTAGCTCTTGGAATGTTAGGTGGTTAAGGGGTAATGGTAAGATAAGAATGGTGAAAGAATTAAAGAAAAAAGATAGATTAGATCTGATGGGGTTGATTGAGACTAAAAAGTAAGTAGTGACCAGATTTGATGTTGCGAGAATTTGGGGGTAAGATGGTGCAGGGTGGGATTTTGTAGGCTCTGATGGTGCAGCGGGTGGACTCTTGTTAATATGGGATGAATCAGTGTTTAAAATGAATAATTGTTATAAGGGGGAGAGATGGTTGTGTGTTGAAGGGGTCTTGGTAAAGAGAATTTCAATTGTGCTATTTTCTTGGTCTATGGTGCACATAATAGGGATGCAAAGATTCAGGTGTGGGAAGAGCTGAGTTACATGGCTGGGTTATGTCAGGTCCCTAGCTGCTACATGGGAGACTTTAATGAGATAGTGCATGTGGACGAAAGGCAAGGTACTAATATTCTACCCAGGTCGGCGGAAGAATTCAAGAGTTGGATATAAGATATGCATCTAGTGGATATGCCGCTCACAGATCGCAAGTTCACCTGGTTTCGGGGGACGTTCTTGCATTCGAATAGATAGAGCTCTGGTTAGCGTGGAGTGGTTAGAAGATTTTTCTGAGATTCGGATACACGGTGGACCAAGGGGTTTGTCAGATCATTGTCCTGTAATCTTAGAGTACATGAAGCAGGGGGGGTCCAAGGCCGTTCCGAAGTCTAGATTCATGGTTTACGCATGAAGGCTTTCTCAGCTTGGTGAAGGAGGAGTGGAGAGGTTTGGGGGAGATGCAGTTCGCAGACAAGTTGAAGGCTCTAACGATTTCGCTAAGAAGTTGGTATAAGGCTAAATTTGGGGATATGGACACGAAGATTACAAAGTTTGAGGAAGAAATTAAGAAGATTGATGACTTGGTAAGCACTGGGGTGTATGATGGAGCGATGGAGGCTAGAAGGAAGGCGCTGGTTACCTGCTGTAAGAGGTGGTATGTCAGAAAGGAAGTCCATTGGAAACAGATGTCTCGGTCTCGGCAAGCAAAGGACATGGACAAAAATACAAGATACTTTCACAACATAGCTTCAGCAACAAAGAGGAATATCATGATTGATACACTGTTAATCAACGGCAGGCTGGTCAGGAATCAAGATAGAATAAAAATTGCTATCAAGGAATACTACAAAGAATTATATCACCAGCTGAGGAGATCAGAGAAGTCGTGTGGGATTGTGAGTCTTCTAAGGCACCAAGTTGCGACGGGTACAACATGAATTTTATCAAGAGATGTTGGGGTGAGATTGGGTCTGAATTCACGGCTGTAGTGATGGAGTTTTTTCAGACGTTAAGGTTGCCGACTGACTCTAATATCACTTAGGTGGCGTTGGCACCTAAGTTCATTGGGGCAAAGGAGATTAAAGATCTGCGTCCTATCAGCATGTTTGGGTGCGTTTACAAGGTTCTCTCTAAGGTTTTGGTTAGGAGGATGAGATCAGTCATGCCAGCATTAGTAGGGAAACTCAGAGTGCATTTGTAAATGGTAGGAAAATACATGATGGGGGCACTTATCGCATGTGAAACAGTAAACTGGCTTAAACTGAGAAAAAAGGAGGCAGCAATAATTAAGCTAGATTTCAAAAAAGCATATGATAGCGTCAAGTGGATTTTTGTGGACATTGTATTGCAAAAGATGGGGTTTGGCAATTGATATACCACTATTTTATGATTTATCTTGTGCTAAATTGAGTGGTTTTTATCAGTTCTTCGCACACTTATTCATACAAACTGCATAGTTTTACAAATCCTTCCTAATTTTGTTCCATAATTAAAAACTTGCTTCCTAAGCCTTTAAATAGTCTATATTTAATTTCTCTTTATACCATTTGATACCGTGATCTGTGTGTTAAGTGTTTTTAGGCTATATAAGGCAGGAATGGCTTAGAGGATGGAGAGGAAGCTGACAAAAGTGGAAGGAACACAAGAAACTAAGGAGCTGGCAGCGAGGATCGACGCGCACGCATGGCTGATGCATGCGCGTGCATTGGCGCATCGTACATCGACGCGTACGCGTCACGTGCGTCACGTGCTGCAATTACAGAAGATGCTGGGGGCAATTTCTGGGCTGTTTTAGACCCAGTTTTCGGCCCAAAAACACAGACTAGAGTCAGGGGACAAGCAGAGACTCAAGACACATTCACTTTCACTTAGTTTTAGTTTTAGTTTTGAATTTTAGGGAGAAAACACTACTTCCTCTAGGGTTTTTAGATTTCAGTTTTAAGCTTTTGGACTGGATATTGAGAGAGCTACTTCTACCTTCGATTGAAGTTTTCATCGTTATAGTTTGCTTTTCTATTACTCTACTATTTTGTTTTCCATTTAATTTGCTCGTGGTCATATATGGATATTGTTAATTTTGGGATTTATTAATGCAATGAATAATTTTTACATTTAATTCCATTACTTGTTTGATTTCCTTCAATTAATTATCAGCTTCAAAATTTGTTTTTATTAATTTATTTTTAATTACCATGTCTCTTATTTATTCTCATTCCATGTTGTTGAAAAATGGCATTCATGTTATGATTTAAAACTCTCAACTTGGCTTGAAAGTTGTCTAATTGGAACCCCTTGAGTTGAAAAACTCAAGTATTAATTTGTAATTGGAAATTACTGGCTAACTCACTTTCCACTAACTTTAATCCCTCACAGAAAAGGATTAGGACTTGTGAATCGGAGTTAGCGTTACCCACTTGACCTTCCTTCACAACTGCAAGAGGATAACTGAGTGGAAGCAACAACTTTTACTATTATACTTGGGAAAGTCAACAATGATAGAAACTCCAATTAATCTTCTCTCAGCCAAGGCCTTTTTAATTCAAATACATAACACATCTTGCTATTATTCATTGCTTTGATTTTTAGTTATTTAATTTTCCGTTCTCAAACTTCAAAAGTTTCTCAGAAAATTCCTGATCAATAATTTACACTGCTGTATCAACTCTTTGGGAAACGACCTGGGAATTTTACTCCCAGTTATTTGTTCTTAATTGTGATATCTTTTAAATTGATAGTGAAAATTTCGTCGGTTAAGGCTGTACTCACAACGCTACTACTTTTATTAGAATTTCTTAACCGGCTTTTTTCCACCCGTCAGCCATAGATGGAGATCGTAGGTTATGGAGTGTGTGACCACTGCATCTATGTCGGTTCTGATAAATGGGTCACCATCGAAGCCGTTAAAGATGGAAAGAGGCCTGAGATAAGGTGACCTGCTTTCTCCGTTCTTATTTGTACTGGTTGTGGATGTTCTACATCGAATGGTGGGAGAGGCAGTCAGGAATGGATGTATATCACCATTGTTGATTGGGAGAGATAGTATACCGCTGTCACATCTTCAGTTTGCTGATGACACAATGCTATTCTACCCACTAGAGGAGGAAACTATCAAGAATTACAAGCGGCTATTGAGATGCTTTGAGTTGATGTCAGGGCTCAGTATTAATTTTGACAAGTCAAGCTTGATTCCGATAAATTATGACGAACAGTGGATCCAGAGTATGTGCCAGTTGTTGGGGTGTAAGGGTGAGTCTCTTCCAGTCAAATACCTGGGTGTCCCCTTAGGTGCAAATCCGAGGTTGGTGAAGACCTAGAAGCCTATAATAGACAAAGTGAAGGAGAAGCTCAGTTTGTGGAAAGATAAAGTTCTGAATAAAGCTGGGAAGTTGGTGCTAATTAAATCAGTCTTAAATAGTCTGCCTGTGTATTATTTGAGTTTGTTCAAGATGCCAAGAGCTGTGGCTGAGAAATTGATTTCACTGCAAAGAAGGTTCTTGTGGAGTAAGGACGATGGTAGTAACGGAATGGCATTAGTAAGATGGGAAGTGGTGCAGGCCCCTAAAAAACTAGGCGGGTTGGGAGTTGGGGATGCTATGGTCCGTAACACAGCTATGCTGTTTAAGTGGTGGTGGCGGTTCGCTAAGGAGGATTGCCCGTTGTGAATGAAGGTGGTTTGTTCTTGCTATAATTTGAATCCTAATGAACCGTTGTCAACTCAGATGCTGCCTAATAGAAGAGGACCGTGGAAGGATATCTGCTAGCTACAAATAACGAATAACCATATAAGGGATAAGATGGTTACAAGCTTGTCTATGGAGGTTTGTGTTGGGCGGCATACGCGATTTTGGGAGGATATATGGTTGCTTGGCGGGCCTCTAAAAGAGCGGTTTCCTAGACTCTTCTCTGTTTCAAACCAATGTGGATCTGTTATAGGGGATTGTGGATTTTGAGACGGGTTAGACTGGATTTGGAACTTCCAATGGAGGAGAGAGCTCTTTCAATGGGAGTTGGAACTACCTGGTCAATTACATGAGGCATTGAGCCCTGTGAAACTAGTAAATAACAGAGAGGATAGGGTGGTGTGGAAATATGATAGACAAGGAGTTTATTCAGCTAACTCATTTGTTTAGGTTTTGCAGGAGGCGATGCTTCCGGAGGAGGTGACGAGCTACAGCTTCACAAAGACCATCTGGAAAGGATTAGTTCCACCTAGAGTAGAGCTATTTGCTTGGTTTGTCCTGATAGGTAAGGTGAATACAAAAGAACGGCTGAGCCGGTTAGGGATCATTAACCAGGAAGATAAAATCTGTGCTCTATGTAATAAAAATGTGGAACATGTGCACCACTTGTTTCTATGCTGTGAATTTGCTTGGCATGTGTGGAGTGCTTGATTATCGATGGTTGGCCAACAATGGTCTATTTCAGGTTCAATGAGAGAACATTTTCTGTGTTGGACAGAGGGGCCGAGGAGGAGGGAGGATAGAGAGAAACGATTGAGAAGCTTCTGTGCGATCGGTTGGAACATCTGGCTGGAAAGGAATAGACGGATATTTCAGAATACAAGGAAAGGAGTTGAAGAAATCACTCACATGACTGTGTTGAGCCACAACGAGTGCAGAGGTGTGGACCCCTTTAGTTGTTGATGGCTATGCCAGAAATGACAAAGTATTTTCTTAATGTTTTGCGTTTTTTTTAAGTTGGTTATTTTGTTTCTGTTTAATTGCTCCACTGTGCTTTGTTGAGCTCTTTCTTTTAAAAAAAAAATATTTTAAAATCAAACCATTTCACACGTATAAGATTATTCATGTATTATCTATATTCAATAATAATATTGTACAAAAATTTTAGTTTAGGCTTTTTATATAGGATTTAACAGGTCTTCATCAAATAATTTTTTTTCCGTACCGTTCTCATTTATTCATGGAGATATGTCTCTATTTTAGAGAAATTTAATAGATTTTCGTTTTCATCTCTATAATAGGTAATTTTTACACATACTGATTTTAATAAGTTTTGTTTTTCCCATTCCTACACATCACCATTAGAAATTCATGGAATTTGAGGAAAAAATAGAAAAATAATTACAAAAAAGTTTTTTTTTTTATAATATATCATAATGATATTTTAGGAGTAAATTTTTATAATAGCTTTAAAATTCACATAATTACTCAAAATGATGATTATTGAGATTCAAATTTCTCTATAGTGGTTACTGGTCAGATAGAGCTTTGAGCACTATAATAATTTCTGCGTCATTTTTAGTGCTGAATCAACTGTTGAAGTATTGATGTGGCCATTTTTTACTATGCTGGATACTTCTAAAACGACGCCATTTTAGTTTGGCACCTATTGTTAGACAAAACAACGTTGTTTGAAGATTTCTTTTGCTCAAAGAAAAACTGTGATCAAATACAAACACACTTGTTCGTCTTCTCTACTTCCACTTTTTTAATGGCGCTACTTTAGGGATTCTTTTATTGGGTTGTATACCTTGCGATAACTACAACGACGCTGAAGGATCGAAGGATATCATTTGCTCCTCAGCTAGAAAGTTACTGTGGCTCCATCATTGTTGATAGCAAAGGTATGGTTCCAATTTTTTTTAGCAAAGAAGTAATGTTTCTTTTATATAATCATAATGTGAGTCTTGTTTGAAAATTATATTTTTGTTTTTTGTTTTTGTTGCTAGGGTTTGATAGTATTTTTGCTAAGTTGGAGTTTATTCATTGTTTTTCGAATAAAGCAGGGTAGAGTGCATACCCTAGAGCAATATGGTTTATTTGGTTTGGAAAGTTGTTATATTATTGTACATATCTCAAAATAAGACGGTAGCCACAACTACACCATTCAAGAATTCGCACTGCCCTCTTACGGTTTTGCGTCCTTGTCTAGTAGCCATTAGAAGGTGACCGAACAGAGTTCTTTACAGCAGTGCTACCACCTCCCATCATGGTTTCTGAATATTGATATCAACAAGACAAAGAAGAAAAAAAAAAGAGATGAAAAAGATAAAAAAAACACAGAAAAAAGCACTCTGCACATTTGGTGTTAGAGTTATAAAATGGGAAAGAGACAAATTGAATCCAAATTAGAATGAATTCACGTCATTTAGCTGTTGAGATTGTCCAGCATAGCAAAAGATAACCACATTAGCACTCTGACAGCTGATTCAGCATCGAAAATGACGCAAGGACTACTGTGGTGTTCGAAAATCTATCTAAAAAACTACTATAAAAAAATTTAGATCTTGAGAACCATTTTAAATAATTGCATAAATTTCAGATATTATTTCAAAAAATTATTCGATATTTTAGTCAAATAATATCAAATTAAGTAAGTGATACGATAGTAGAAAATTTATCCTTTTCTTAATGATCTTCACTTTTAAACTTGAGATATTAAATACATCATCATACTAAACGTAAGGGTTATTGTTTCTCTTTCATCTTTTCCTCGACCAATTCAAGCCGAAACAGTGAATATGAACAACAGTCAACAGACTACAGACCAAGGGTCAGTCATCTGGGCCTCATAGCTTGTCATGATGTGGGCCAAAATCGGAAGGGAATCTTGACACCTGAGTCACTAGGAAAATTTGGGATTCAATTCAATTGACCCACCAAACAGATCATATTTCATGATTTTCAAATTTATTTATTTGTTCAAGTTTTTTCTTTGCATAATTTTCTGTATTAACTATAAAGAGATCTATGCAAGTATTAAGTGTTTTATTTTTCTAACGTGGCCTACAACCCTTAAACTTTGAAGACTAAGTGAAGCTTAAGTTTATTTCATTTAACACTCTAAATTTATTGAAATACAGATACTAATACGAATATAAAAACACCACAAAAAATATGATATAATTTAAAATTTGTATGAGATAAAAAGATATGATATATATCTAAAATGAATATAAAATATTTATAGATAAATTATAATAATATTTTAATTTTTTTAATTATATAAAATATTTAAAATAATTTATAATTTTAATAAATAATAATATATTTTATTTATGAATTTATTTTAAGAATATATATTATGAATAAGATTAGACATTTTCTATAATTAACCATATCTAAAGATTTTTTTTTTATATTCTTCTTTTAAGACAATTAAATTAAATACGAAAAATTTTGGAGATTATAACAGTGCCAAGAGTACTATTCTAGTCAGAGGAAAATTCAGAGATATGTTCATGATTCTTCTAAAGGCTAGCATCTTTTGAGTCCCCACCATTAATTATACGTATACAGATTCGGAATCCTATAATATACGGAGTACAGCTTCTGCAGAATCACAAAAATGAATATCAAGACTTTTGCATAAGCAATTGGAAGACACTGTTATGATATGAAGCAATAAATTAAAACTGTGAAAGTTAGGAACCAACAAAGTTTATAACTGGAAAAATGTAAAACTAGGTAACAAGAAAAATGAAAAGCGTGCAAATATTACAATGTGTTAAATTGTATATCACTGATTTTGGTTTAAGATGTTAGATGCAAACTAGGAACTAGTTTTTTTTTCTCACTAACATCAAGAAACAAACTATTGACTTCAATATTTACGTGTTATTATGTTATGCGTCCAAATATAATTAATCAGTTGTGCTGTATGGGCATTATTAATAGCTCCTATAGAATGAGAATACAAAATGATTCTATATATTAATTAACACTTAATATATTTATCAATTGTCTATGATTTTCATTGGGTGTGCTAGCTTTCTTTCATCTTTCTGTTTTGTACGGTGTGATATATTATATTTGGATGTTTTGGTTGGAGCTTTTCAGAACGGACGTGAGCTTAATTATATATAAAAAACATTATCGATACTCATATATTTATAAGGTTTATTCCGATAATTTGTATTGTAATTTAGCCATGAATACTTAAGAATAGAAGATCCTGTTGCGAAATTGGAAAATCTAACCAACAGTTCTCCTTGTACAAATTCGTTTTCATCGATGCTGGGTAGTATTGCCATTAGTTAATTAAGGTTATAGTTATTGTTTGCATTGTTCATGTTAACTAGTTCTAGTATAGGTGATGTCTTTTCCGTGAAGAAAAATTGGGATCAAGAATATGAATAAACTATTGAAGCTCGAAAAATAAAAAAGAATCACGATTTTTTTGTTTGGTATTAAAAAAATGATTTTTTATGAAAAATATTAGACTAAAAAATTAATGGTATTATTGTCTTTTTAAAACGATATTTTAATTTTTTTATAAATTTTATTTAAATAAGTATTTTTTAATAATAACGATATAATTGGTCTCTTTTATTAATTAGTTGTTATTAATGATCATTTTCGTTAATTTTTCCTAAATAATATGATCAAATTATAAATAAAAATATAAAAATTCGCTAATAGTTAATTGCTAGTTGATCTTTAAAGTAAAAAATTATTACTTCTATTCATGAATTTCAAAATGTTGATAAATTTATTTATGAAAAATAAAACTAACATTGTATTCATAAAAAATGTGTTTTACATGACAAAACTACTCGTACACTAAAAGATTATAAAAAGTTTTTAACAATTCCCTTTCATTAAACCTTAATTTCATTCCCAAATACGCCATATTTTTAACCCTGGATCAATATTGTTCCCTATTCTTTCCAACGCATCACTACAAATTCCTACATACTCACTGTTCATTGTCTTTTCCATTATCACCGCTACCTTTGGCCTTCACTAGTCACCTTACCACTATATATGATTTTTTTTTTATGATTTATTATAATGTTAAAATTTTTTGGACTAAACCCTCAAAGTCGTCTCCGAAATTCGGCCTATACACTAATGTTATCCGTTAGTTTTCAATTGCACTAATTAGACCATTTAGATTGAACGTTGGACTCCATACAGGTTCTTGAGCTCATTTTCAGCGTGAGTCAGCAAGCGGAGAACTGATCTGTTACTGTCGCTGCCCGCTAGGATGAAGGAGTGATGTTGTTTTGCTCGTTGGAGCCAAATGAAAAAGATACGACATTGTTTTTTTCCCAGAGAATTGAAAAGGTTTCTTTGTTGAAGTGTATTGATCATTTACTACTTTTTTCTCAAAAAAGTTTTGCCTTCTTTTCCAGAGAAGCTCGTTAGACTAGGGCAGTTTTCGTTTAAGGATTTCTTGAGTTTGTTGGCACGAGAAGGACGGGCGCCGTTCGATGGCAGTCCCCGAAGCAAAAGATCACCACCATTATTTGTATGAGCGAGGTTAGTAATCAATTTTTGTCCCAAAAAAAAATTCTGGTACTCATTGATGATTCTTCGTTTGAGTTGTTATTTTTTTATGACTTCATTTGCATTTTTTATTTTGTGACGATGTTATCTTGTTAGGGTTTTTGTGGTTTTTATGCTAGGGAGTTTCTATACTCTATTTTTTTATGTATGGAATAGAGCCATTTTTGCGTTAGTGTTACCCTTGTGAAATTGTGATACAATATTTCTGTTGAATGTGTTTAATTTGTTTATTTATTTATTTATGATGCAAATGGATGAGTTCTGGATATAATGTTTTATCATGGGGGAACCTTTGAAAAAGGTGTGAATGGAAAGATGGGTTATTATCTTGGTAACAGAAATTGCCTAGGTGACGTTGAAGTGGATAGGTTGAAGCACAGGAACACAATCAGAAAGGAAGGAGGAAGAATTGTGTTTAGGATTTACAAGGATTGAATTTGGAAATTTTGAAATATATGCCATATCAGCTAGCCGTTATAACATCTTAGGTGGCAGCAGTAGTGCTAGATAAGCTCTTTGCTTGCTGACTCATGCCAAAAATGAGCTCAAGGAACTGTATGGAGCCCCGCATTCAATCTGGAGGGTCTAGTTAGTGTAATTAGAAACTGAGGGGTAACATTGGTGCACAGACCGAATCGGGTGACCACTTTGGGAATTTAGTCAACTTCTTGAACATTGTTTTGATTTGTTTAGTGACTAAACATTAAGGTTTTTAAGTATGTTGTTTAAATCTTATTTTTTATCATTTATTTTATAAATTTTAAAATTTAATTTTAGGGTAAAAATTCTATCCGGCTCTAGACTTTTTCCTCCTTAGATATAACGCACCTTAATTATCCTTAAATCTCAATAAGGCATCCACCTATTAAGAAAAATGAACAAATCGATCGCTGCTACCAGATGACAAATAATCATCTGTTGATGTGTCAGGTAACAGTACCAAATATCAACTTCAGGACTAAAAACCTCTTCTCTACCCTCTCCTCCTCTTCTTCTTCCTTCTCATCCTCCTCTTTTTTCTTTTCTTCAGACCCATCATCAACGGCTACATCGACAAAACGAGACGAGCAAGAAGCTCTACGCCTCAAGTTCTTGGTAGAGTCTAACTTCACTTCCTCCAAAGACCTCAACGTCGTCCTGGGTCTTGAGCCATTCACCCCTCTTCATCATTCATCTTATTATTATTATGTTGATCAACACAACCAGCACAAGCATCACTATCATCTTCTCCAGTTGTCAAGATTAAATCTTTAACCCCCAAATTGGAATTCCCATAAACTCCATCATCCCAAAGCAAATCCTTGAGCTCCTTGTGCATTGCATTGTAAAGATTCAAAAGCAAGTAATCAAGTATATTTGGCCGTTGAATCCATAATAGATCCCCACGAACACCCATTTGTGTTCCTCCGACACCACCACATGGACACGGTCCTCCCCTGCTTTCCCTATTGACACCACTGAATGTTCTAGTGACCTTCAATCCATCATCGTTGAATCATTGTCCTCCAAAAAGCTCCCTTCACTGTTGAAATTCAGGTTGTTAACCATGTTCTCATTTTGCTTCTCCACTGCAGCAATAACCAGCTGCGGTGGCTCCCTTCTTGACGGCGCCACCCTTTTCATTGGAGCCATGATCAAATCTTGCGGAAGGGTCTTCGAAATCATCTTCTGCATCACCCGAATCTACCGGATCTTCCTCATTCCAGGTTGAATCCTAAGACCCAATCTCAAATTGCCATGGGAGAATTTTCTCTGAAACTGATCGAAACTATTTCTATCCTCGAAAGTTAATGCAGGTTGAGAGGAAGTACTTGGGATATAATCTGGTATGCCCCTCTTGTAGGAAAAGTTTTAAGGCCGTGGAGGTGGGTAGTGATGATGATGGGTCTGAAGTTCAGGAAAAGGAGGAGGGAAGGAGGAGAAGGAGGAAGAAAAAGAGGAAGGGGTAGAGAGGGATTTTTTAGTCCCTACAAGTATTTAGAGTTGATACTTGGCACTGTTATCTGAGGCAACCGTTTGCCATTTGATAACATGTCCATTTTTTTAACATGTGGGACCTGGTTGAGGTTTATGAATAATTAAGGTGTGGTACGTCTCACAAAAAAAAGTGAGGAGCTGAATATAATATTTACCCTTAATTTTGTATGTTAGATTTTAGATATTACTAGTGCAAGTAAGGGTGAGGCGAGAACGTGCTGAAAAAGATTAGGCTGTAAGTGTTTACTATCCACAAACAGTGTTAGATTTTTTATAAATCGAAATATGGCAAGGCTGGTCGGATAGGTTGAAAACCCGCCACGTTGCCATCCCTACTCTCAACAATAGTACAACAATGACACATCTTCCTTTACCCACATGTGCTGCCATAAAAACAACAACATCAAATCCATTTTATTTTGAAGCAGCAGCCAGTGCGGGAGAAGGGGACGATGAGCCAATGAGAAAGGGATAAGCAGAGTAACTGAAGTTGATGACTTCAGGGACGAGGGCAGAGGTTGTGACAACTACAGGAGGCAGCGAAAGAACAGCAAACACTAGAAAATTAGAGAAAGGCTTAACAGTGTGATGACGACGGAAGGAAGCAATGCCATTGACAAAAGCACAAATCCAGCATGGTGATGGGAAGCAAAGAAAATAGCGACAACAACAGGCAGAGGAAAGTAATGAGGCAGAAGGTGTGAACTAGGGAAAGGGAGTTGGGTTGGGGTGAGATTGTGTGAGGTGGTAGTGGCTACAAGTGAGGTGGTGTGGTAGTAAAGGGTTGGAATTAAGGACACGGTGGGACTAGAATTTCTTAGGTAACACATTTGGGACACACATTTATTGTTTAATTATTATCAAAAATACTATTTGTACATTAAAATCAGCCACCAAAACTGGTCTTCAAACCTGCCTTTCTAATTACAGCAATGCTCACTACGTAATCTATGATAGCAGGTTCAAAAACAATTCCAAAATAATTATCACTACCTTCTCATAGATTTAAAAATGTTTTCTACTTTTTTAATTCAATAGAATTCAATACTTCATGCCGTTGCAAATATTCTGCTGTGTTCGGTGTCGTTTTGTTCGTATTATAATCAAACACGCTACAAATTATATTATAAAGTTCTGTTATAATCAAACCCACTCAAGATAATAATTGAACTCAATAATCCATTCAGAATTCAGATTTACTCCAAATTATATTACAAAATTCGATTATAACCAAATACACTCAAAATAATAGTCAAACTAAAAAATCCAACAAAAATATAAACTCGTGCAATAATTAGATTATAATCAAACACATTCTAAATCATATTACAAAATCCGATTATAATCAAATACACTCAAAATAATAATCAAACTCAATAATCTAAATCAAAATTCATACTCATGTTATAATCAAATACGCCCTAAATTATATTACAAAATTCGATTATAATCAAATATGTTTAAAATAATAATCAAACTCATATTAGGTGTATGTGTTCACTAATAAAAATGATAAAAGAAACAAAAACGAAAAAGACTGCAAAAATGAGATGATAATTGTTGATTGTACAGTATTAAGGAGAGAATCAACTCAAAGTTATGAACTTTGACAAAGGATATAACAATTACAAAAAGTACTCATAACAAAGATTTTTCAAACAACAAAAAGAAAAGGAAAAAGAGAAAAGAGAGTACAAATTGAAAATCCTAAAAAGCTAAATCATTAGAAAGAAAGGAATCGTTGCTGAACCCCTGAATCTTGCAAGCATATAAATAAATGAAGCAGACACCTGGGAACAACGATGAGAGAGAGAGAGAGAGTGAGAGAGAGAGAGAGAGAGAGAGAGAGAGAGAGAGACGCACCAAAAGCTCTCCACAACTCCTCTCCTCATTTGATCCTTTTTCCGCGCTACCACCATTGCCGGCCGCCGTCTCCACCCCGGTCTCTCCTCCTTGCTCGACAGATCTCCCGCTCTTTCCACTATCTACCTCTTTCTAGCAACCTCCTCCACTCCGGCCGTTGACATTTTTGATCTCAACGTGCAGGACCTCACGCAAAATGGCAAGAGAGAGCTTGTGAGAATCACGCCTGTGTGAAATTTAATTATAAGTTTTTGAATTTTTGTATTTGTGTACATATTTATATACGACTGAAATTGGTGGCTAAAATTGGTGTGCACGTAGCATAACTCAATTATTATATCTCATCATTATTAATATCAAATTTAAAATACTTTAATAAAACTTCAAAAATAACCTCTTGAAAATAATAATTAAAAAAAAGTGATTGAACAAATTTATACTAAATAACCACATTTAGGGTGGCAAGCGGGACGAAACCTGCCGGTCCGACCCACGTAACCCACCAAAAAAGATGGGTTTGACTAGAAATTTGAGACCGTCAAACTTAAAAAGTCTGCCTAACTCGCACCGTCTAGTCCATGGGTTTTGGCGGGCTTCCCCGCTCGGCCAAGCGTTTTTTTGTCAGGGCAATTCTTTTACAAATTTCTATAATATTATTAATCTACAAGAGGATGAAGATGATAATTGAAGATGTTCTAAGTTATATTTTGGATTATGTTTTATATTTGATTGATTATAAACTTAAAGATGTTTAATTATATATTTTGGACAATATTTTGCTTTGGACAATGTTGGTTTTATTATTTTGTTTCAAAAAACTTGGTTTATAATTATGTTTATTACTGTTTTGTCGATTTTTAGCAAATCGATGGTGGTTCGATATCTAGTGATCTGGGAGCGAAACCTACTCCTCTGTGTGAGTACCAGTTTTCTAGAAGTGCATCAAAGCATCTTCGATTAGACTAAATTTGAAAATTAAAATAAAATAAATTTATGAATTGACAAATAAAACTCAGAAATTAAAGTTTTGAAAACTAAATCAACAATTTTCAAAGAAATTAAAGAAAAAATAATAAATTGCCTTCGTTTGAATCAAAGGACTTCAACATGTAAAATTTAAACGCAGAAAGATAAATTGAACAATAAAAGCAAAGAACACTTAATAGATAAAATCAATTAAAATGTTAAATTTACAGGAAAATAAATTGAAAGAATAAAGAAGGTGGAAGGAACCCTACAGAAAAGTTACTCGATTGCAGACTCAGGAATTCCCTGGGATGTGAGTGTGCTTAAGTGTTTTTCTGAGTAAAAGTTCCAACCCCTTTCACTGAAATTTCCTAGTATTTATAGGCTAACCTTACATAACGGTTAATTGGATCACATTAATTACAATTAATTATAATTAAAATAAATTACAACTTTGAAACACAACCGCCCTTGGTAACTGTTCCGCTACATGATTATAGATATTCCCCATATGATTAATTATCCATTAACCTTCTCACTTCGTTGACCACTCGACTAAATCTCCGAAAGTCCTCCTTCAAATCAAATCTCCCTCTCGACTTAGCTTCTTCGATTCGACAAAGCAATTGGAAACAATTCTCGCATCAGCAACTCCCAAACTTAGCCTCCTAAGCACATTTTCTCGAAAAACCCATACTTAACATTTCTCGATTTGACTCTTTCGGATCGAAATTAATTTTTCAATCAACAAATTGCCCCTTGGATTAACGTGGTTTCCTTTGGTATCATTATCGAAAAGCAAAGCACTTAATCTAAAAACGTCAGTTTTCAAATTAATAATAATTATCATTTAAACCTTCCATTATCACCAGTCCACTTGACATGTCTCCCAAGAGTCACGCCTTCTCTCTCCACCATTCCATCTTCCTCAAGAAGTTACCTCTTTTTGCATTTTCTCTACAGTAACGGTTACAATAACACTTTAAATCCACCATTCTTACCTTCATTCAATTTTCCTGAATTCCATCATTCTCTAAGATTTCTTTACAACCTTGAATCTCTTCACAAAACTTTCCAATCTGAGAATGGCTGGCTCTTCCTCACAAATCACCTCTTCTGACAAAGGTAAAGGCCATGCATCAACACCACCACCTCCACCAGCTCTTCGCATTCTCAATCAGATCGATGATGAAATCATTGATGATCCTCACATTCAGTCTAGTGATAATAGGATTTTAATTCCTTTCACAATCGGAACTGACACACATTGCTTCCTCGGACCAATTGAGTCTCTGGAAAAGGTGAACAGGAAATCTCTTTCTTCCCCCAGTGCTGAAGGGGAAGATTTGCTAATAAACCAATCTTTCAATATTTCCCATTTTATCAACCAAAAGACGTTCAGAAATAACCCAAAAATCAATCCACGAGGATATGACTTTACAACCTGGTACCGATGTCTCGAACCTACTAAAAGCGCCAGTTGGGGAGCTCTAGGGATTCATGAACTGCTGAGACTCTCTCATTTTTCTTTGACTACACATCCTTGGATGATCGGGATTATTACATGTTTCTGCAACAGAACCACCAATAACTTCCACCTTCCTTGTGGAATGATTGGAATGTCTCTTCTCGATGTAGCCGCAATCACTGAACTTCCCATTAATTCACCAGATTATACTTCTGAAATGCAACCTGAACGTCAATACAACGTCATTCTGAGTAGTTCTTACAGTGATTTCATCGCCCATAACATGGGTAGAGAAGGTACAAGAATCACCGATAATGAACATGTAGCTTTCCTATTCTACTGGTTAAATGCAATTCTATTTTGTTCTCGTAGCGTCCAATGTCAAAACTTTACCTCTCTTTGGCTATACTTCTCCACGAAGGTAAAACTTTCAACTTGGCTAAGCTTCTTTTGGGGCACATCTTCGAAGAACTTGGCCAATTTGTTTGTGACCTACGAGATAACAAAATAATAAGTGCAAGAGGCCCTCTATGGCTTCTTCAATTATGGCTCAATGCCATCTTTGAGAATTTTATGACCAAACCCGAGAGTGGTCATACTGATAAGCAGTATATTGAAGGGTTTCGATTATCTGCGTACAAATCCAATTTCCCAAATGTACAATCAGATGAGGATAGGTTTTGGGCTATTTTCACCCTTTTTCATTCTTGTAAAAATTTTGAGAATGAACAACTGAATTTTACTCCTTTTTTGCGCCGTAACCGAGGCCCTGCCTGGTCAGATCGTTTGCTTTTTTCAAACTCAAATGAAGGAAGTGAACTTGCCAACCGAAGTTGGGCACACCTATTAGCCATTCAGGTAATCCCCACAGGATTATCTTTACAAAAAAAAGAAAAATTCAAGATAACTTTGTATGCTCCTCACCTGTCCGCCAGACAATTAGGATTTTCACAAGCCATTCCCAAACCTCAGCCTCGAAACGATGACCCTTTCTGTCACTTCCTTCTGACTACTCAAGAAGACTTCGACTCTTGCCTCGCCATGAATCAACAACGCAGAGATCGTTTTAATTTCATGGTGTATGAACGCAGTTCCTATATCACCAAATCATGTGTTGAATGGTGGGCTGCCTATTATGCTAGGTACACTCGTACCTTAGAAGACATTCAACAAACTACAATCCAAACCGCCCCTATTGCTGAGAGTTCTCCAAAAAGAACTTAGAAAAGGAAAGCTGAAACTGCTCGACCACCACCAGCGAAAAGCAGGAAAACTCCCACTAAAACTTCTCGAAAGGTAACTTTATAATTCCTCTCTTTATTTAAAACATATTTCAACTTTTGTCTTTTAAATCACACTTAATTCTGGATTTCTTATCAGTTGATACTACTTTCATCAACTGAGAGTCTGAGGAAATCGAACCGGCCAACAAAGACACTCTGCTGTCTCTTCCCAATCAGAAGATATAGCTGATTCTGATTCTGGTCCTCAATTGATCCGCAGGACCAAAACTTCTCAGGTAACACAATCGTCACTACGAACTTTACCTATTTTAATGTAAAATTTAAACTCACAAATGTGTACCTTTTGTTCTAGCCTGCCCACGTCACTCACTCATTCACCTCTATTGAAGAACTTAACCCATTAATTTTGCCACAGCAACACGGTCAAGAACAATCAACGTCACACGACTCGATTCAATTTTCAGGACCCAAAGTAATTCCAGCCACTTTTCCACTTTCTTCTCACACAACACAAATAGTTGATCCAACAACCAATCCTTTGCAACATTCTCCAGCAGAAACTCAAAGGATTGAATCGACTTCACCAAATAATCAGGTTATTCTTTCTGAAAAGAATCTAATAGTTCCTGACTCTGATTCTGCTTCCAAGGCTGCTGACACTACCAATTTAGACTCCTCCAAATCCAAGGTTTCAGAAACTCTACCAGAATTGCAACCAACACCTTCAGACTTGGCACAACTTCAGACTCCTCCAGGACCAAGACCAAGCACGTCAATTATCCCGACAACTCCATCTAGTGCTACCTTGGATGACTTGACTTCTATTTTGAATAAAATCATCCAAGGAACCAAAGTGCCAATATCTGTTCCAGTCATCTCAAGTCCAGTTTCTACAAGACCTCCAATCGAATTGGATCCTGACACTCGGGAACAACTTCGATCACTCATCAAGCTCTTGGATCATCCTCCTGCCACATGGGTTAATGACCCAATCCTTAATCAACTCTTAACCTCTCTTTTAAGCTCCTCTTTTGAACTCCCAACCAACATTCCCAATTTTGATTTAATTCGAGGATTTAAACAACTCATCGAAGAAAGTGTCGCATTCCATTTTCAATTCCAAGAAATTAAAAATCGAGAAACCACAGCCGTATCCAAAATTGAAAATTACCAAGCAACTGCTCAACCAATCAAAGATGCTCGTGACGAGTTTGATTTAAAGATTGCCCGTGCTATTTCTATCCAAGCCTTTCATGACCAAGAAGAAGCAAGGCTCGAAGCGGAATTGGCTCTAATTCAAGAACAACTCACTACTATACGCCAAAATCGGACCACCTTGGCTAGACCTTTGGTTGCAGCTCAGCAAGAAGAACATCTCCTTATCCAACAACTTGTCTCGATTGACACTGAGCCAGAGAAAGTCGAACAACAACTTGAGAAAATCCAGACTGATAAATCTAAACAAACTGGGATGCTCACAACTCTGGAAAACAAAGGACAAAACTGCGCTCTGTTCTGGCTAAATTATTGGCGCCTTAAACTTTTCCTTTTATTTTGTAATGAATTTTGTCTCTTTTACTTTATGCATGCTGAATTTTCTATATTTGCCAACAATAGAAAAGTTTTAAATATTTTCCATTAATCGAGCTAATCACCTTTCCTGACTCGATATCTTTAATTTAATAAGCGTTTCCAGAATATGTCCCTATCACTTGAAACGGACCTTCCCAACTATGGGACCACTTACCAAGAAATCTCGATTTCTTTTCCATTGGTAAAATAACTTTCAAAACCAATTTTCCTATTTGAAAAGATTTTCTAGAAAGTCGACGATTATAACTTCGAGCAACACTTTCTTTCTGTCGAATTATATTCTCTAGTGCTAAGATTCGCTCTGAATCTAACTCATTGAACTCGTCAAACATTGCATTCTAATAATCATCGATCGGCAAATCGTTCTGTTTCGATACCCTCAAGGTATTCAAATTAATTTTCAATGGTAATACTACATCATGGCCATACACCAATTTATAAGGTGAGGTTCCTGTCGAACCTCTTGGTAAATTTTGATAAGCCCATAACACTTGACTTAAAGTCTCATGCCATGTTCGAGGCCTATTCCCAATATGCTTTTTAATCAAGCCTATCAATATCTTGTTTGCTGCTTCAACTTGGCCATTAGCTTGTGCATAATAAGGAGTCGAAGTGACCATATTAATATTTTTCGAAGCTGCAAAGTTTTTAATTCTTTGACCAGTAAACATAGTTACTTGGTTAGTACTTAATGTCTGAGGAATTCCAAATCGATGGATAATATTTTCTTCAATAAAGTCAATTATCTTATTTTGCCCAGCTTCTACTAACGGAATAGCCTCAACCCACTTCGTAAAATAATCAATAGCCACTAAGATAAACTTGTGTTGTCTTGATGAAGGAGGATGAATCAAGCCAATTAGATCCAAAGCCCAACCTCTAAATGGCCATGGCTTTATTATCGAATGTAACTCAGCTGCTGGAATTTGTTGTATCGAGCCATGTTTCTGACATTCTTGACATGCTTTTGCATAATCAATATAATCTTTTATCATAGACGGCCAATATATATGATTTCGATATAACACCCATCTCATTTTTCTTCCTGCCTGATGAGCACCACAAATTCTATTATGAACCTCGCCCAGAGCAATATTCTGATCTTCTCGACCTAAACATCTTGACAAACTTCCATCAATCCCCTTTTTATACAACTCATCAGCCAATAAAACAAAGTTCATTGCTCGTAACTTTACCTTTCTATCAACTGCAGTATTGGGATCTTTCAAATACTGAGCAATAAGATTTCTCCAATCAGAATCCTCCCATTCATTCATACACAACACTTCTCTTTCACTTGCTGGCACTAAAATTTGATGGATACTAGAAAATTTTCTAATAGTTTCTGGGCTAACCCGATATCTTGAAGCAATTTGGGCCAATTCATTACCAATTTCATTATGAATTCTAGGGATATGTACCAAAGAAACCTTCTGAAAAGAAGTTAACATCTCCCAAGCAGTTACTAAATATTTCTGTAACATTTCATTGTTACATTTAAACTCCTTTGATAACTGCTTTAAAACCAATTGTGAATCTCCTAGAATTTGAACCTCTAAAGCTCCTTTGTCAATTAAAATTTCGAGACCTAAAATTAAAGCCTCATATTCAGCGACATTATTAGAGCAAGGATACTTTAATTCAAACAAAAATTCTAATGGAACACCCTCAGGTGAAATAATGAGGTTTCCAACCCCTGCACTATCTTTGTGCTTAGATCCATCAAAATATAATTTCGAATAATTGACCTCTACATCAATAATATTTGCCCCCTGGTCATTCAGACCTTTTGAATTATCCACAAAAAAGTCTGCAATGACCTGTCTTTTAACAGCTTTCGCTGGGACATATTGCAAATCGAATTCTGTTAATGCTAACATCCATTTTTCCAAACGCCCCCTTAACATAGGGAAACTAAGCATATACTTAACAACATCAGTCTGCGCTATCACCTTTACCGACTTAGCCACCATATAACACTTTAATTTCATACAAGCATCATATAATGACAAACATAATTTTTCAGTCGGCGAATACCTTGTTTCGATATCAGTTAGGACTCAACTAAGGTAATAAACTGCGCGTTCATGCCCATTTTCATCATCTTGGGCTAACATACATCCAATCGAATTCTCAGATGCTGCAATATATAATTTTAAAGGCTCAAATGGACGAACATTCGCCATAATCGGGGCCTTGGCCAAATAAGTTTTAATCGAATCGAATGCTGATTGATGTTCTGTAGTCCATTCAAATTTCGAACCATTCTTTAATTTTACTAGAGGCGCAAACACCCTGGTTTGATCTGAAAGATTCGAAATGAACCTTCGAAGATAATTAATTTTCCCCAAAAACGATTGTACTTCTTTTTTTGATTTGGGTGCAGACAAAGCTAATATTACATCTGTTTTATTCTTATCGATAGCTATCCCCTTTTTATAAACAACAAAACCTAAGAAATTTCCTGCCGATACACCAAAAGCACATTTCAAAGGATTTATTTTCAATCCTTTTTTTCTTATAGTCATGAATGCTTTTCTTAAGTGGTCTATATGTTGATTTACAGAAATGGATTTGACCATTACGTCATCAATATACACTTCCATAAATTTTCCAATAAACTCATGGAAAATGGCATTATTGCTCATTGATATGTCGCTCCAGCATTTTTTAAACCAAAAGGCATAACCAGCCATTCATACATACCTAATGCCCCAAGACAACGGAAAGCAGTTTTGGCCACATCATCCTTCGCTATAAAAATTTGGTTATATCCAGAATAACCGTCCATGAAGCTTAGGATTTCGTTTCCTGCTGCAGAATCGATTAACATATCTGCAATTTGCATGAAATACTCATCCTTTAGAGTAGCATTGTTCAAATCTCGAAAATCGATACACACCCTCAATTTTCCATTTTTCTTCATCACTGGAGCTATATTCGACACCCACTCTACATAACGAGCGGTTCGAATAAATTTGGCTTTAATCAAGCGTTCTATCTCTTCCTTAATTTTCACATTGATTTCAGGAGCAAAACGTCTATGGGTTTGTTTTACAGGTCGAGCATTGGGTTTCAATGCTAATCGATGTTCTACTAACGATCGATCAAGACCAGGCATTTCATGGTAGTCCCATGCAAAACAATCCTTAAACTCATGTAACAAATCGATAAGATTAGTTCAGAAAGGATCAATAAGATCTTTACAAATATATGTAATTCGAACATCATCATGAGTTCCCAAATTAACTTCTTCTAAAGGATCTTGAGATTCAAACCCCTTATAATGATCATCTTCAGTTGTACATTTTTCAAATCCCAAAGGCTCCAAATCATAAATACAATCAAAAGTAAAATCAATAACATCATGAGAAAGAGTAGAAACTTGATCTTTGATTGAATCATCACAACTTTTATTTTCTAAACAATGAGCCTCTGCTATTAAATCGGCAGTCCGACTCATATCGTTGACTTCATTACAAGTAATAGAAAAATCATTACTACATTCGACTAGAGGTGTCGAATCAAACATATTACTACTAACAAATCTATTAATTCTATCTGATTCAACTTTATCAGAAGAATCATCTTTATTTTCTAAAGCTTGGAAATTATTTAAATAATTATGCAAAGTTACCAGGTAATCGGAAACTTTCTCAACCTGGTCCATGGTTCAGTCTTCGAAGCCTTCAAGAATCACAATCCCAACCTGTTGGTTCATAGGGCATGTCTGGGTAGCGCAACTTCACTGACAGTCCATCCAAAGTCAAATAACAACCTTCACAATTGTAAGGATTCAGAGATCGATCAACATTTAAAGGCTTTAGCTTGCGATTATATATCCTAAAATTGGCATGCATTTGTTCGACATAAAGACTCGAATCTGCTTTGACAATTTCAGGCTTGCCTTCCTCAGTCCATAGAAGCACACTTTGATGCGCCATAGATGGCACCGCACCTATTCCATGAATCCAATCTCTCCCAAGTAAGGCGTTATAACTTGCCTTCGATGGCACCACCACAAACACTGAGTGTCTTTCCGACGACCCCACATTCACAGTTAAGGTAACCAGCCCTCTCGCTGGCGTGGAATTCCCACTAAAATCAGTTACAGCAATATTTGTAGGGACCAACTCACTAACATGTTTCCCTACTTTTCCTAGCATCCTTTCAGGCAAGAGACTTATTGCTGCCTCACCATCAATCAGTACCTTGTTTATCTTGTAACCATTCACAACAGCAACAATGTAAGAGGACGCAAATGAGACATTTGCTTTTCAGTAGGGCGAAGGAAGACACCTAGTTCATCTTCTATGCGAATAAAAGAAAAAGTCTCTTCGTCTTCCTGATCGTAATCCTCATCCGGATTACCTTCGCATTCCCCAAGGTACTCAGTAGGGATTATCGAAATCGTCCCCACCATGTCATCATCTCCTTCGTCGAAGTATTCCTCATCGACATCAACATCTTTATGTTTATCTACCTCAGAAGACTGAATGATTGCCTTCCCTCTGTCCATCTTGGCTGGCGATGGAATCTCCTTAGGATAAGTCTCTCCATCAGAAGGAAAGACAATTCGGGAATGCATCGAAGGAGTTGCCCCCTTGCTTGCTTCCTTCCCTGTATCAATTTGAAGTTTCTTATTCTGATGGAAACTTCTCCTTCCTCCTCTTCCTCTCGGGTATCCTCTGGCTCACCCTCGAAAAGCGGCATATTGATTTCGAGACAGCGCTCTATGTCCTCATTGAGGATTGCGTCGATATAAGTGATCACACCTTTGAAACTCTTGACAGTTTCTGATCCACTGAACACCAATAGCCTGAGATCGGCTCAAAGGTGTATTCACATCATGTAGAGGAATTTTTGAACCAGAACCTTCTACACATTGAATTGGTTGTCTCTGACGTGCTTGTTCCTCCCTGTGGGCTAATTCTTTCTTCATTCTTTCCTTTTCAAAGATTGCCGCCGCTTCGGCATCAAAGACAGCGTTATACCGTGGACACAGAGATACGTCTCGGTCTTTGATTTTTTACTGAACCAAGAATTCCAACAAACCATCCCCTGTTCTAGGGTACACAGCTCTTACTTGTGACTCGAAATCATCAAGAGCCACATCAAAATCATAATACATCCCCACCATATTCACTCCAAAGCAGGGTTCCACATAACTGGCATCAGTTTCGAAGGGATCTACATCAACCTTCATTTCCTTTTTGCCATCATCAAATTTCAAACGTCCTTCCATTATTGCCTCCTGAATCAAATCCCTGAAACGAACACAACTGTTAGTTGAATGACTTGTTGCTTGATAAAATTTGCAATAAGGGTTTCCTTTCAAATCCTTCAAGGAAAGTAATGTTCTACCCTCAGGAAAAACCAATTGTTTATCTTTAAGCAACACATCGAAAATCTGATCAGATTTCGAGATATCAAAACTATATTTCTTTCCACTTTTAAGTTTTGAATCATTCAACTTTTCACTACCAGGGAGTTTTTTCAACAAAGAACAAACATATGGAGGGCCTTTCCTAAGTTCGGCCAAATCGACTTCTGTTTCGAAATCGATTTCCTCCTCTGAGGACTCCAAGGTTACATAAGCAACCTTCTCCTTTCGAGTAAATGGTTTACTCTTTGACCTCTGTTCGGTTCTATGTTTTTCTTTCTCCTTTTTCATTAACTCAGTTTGCCGAACCTTTTCAGCCAAATGAGCCAAATCAGGAATATGCACATTAAGCAACTTTTTGCGCATATAGAATCCTAACCCCATAGTTGCTATTTTCACTATCTCATTTTCAGGCAATGTAACATAGCATCTACTTCTAGCATTTTTGAAACGTATTAAATAATCATCAATGGTTTCACCATCTTCACGTTTCAAAGCTACTAAATCGGTAACTGCTACCTTCATTTTTCCTCGATAAAGCTGAGCGTGAAAAGCAGTTTCCAACTGATTTTATGTTGTAATCGAATTTGGTCTAAGATTCAAAAACCATGTAAATGCATTCTTCATCAATGACGACGGAAAAAATTTCATTTTCAATTTTTCATCATTTGCTAAGTTTTTAATCTCGACCAAATAATGATCAACATGTTCAGTTGTTGATTCTCCGACTTCTCCAGCAAATTTTGTAGTTATTTTCGAATTTTTCACCCCTCTTGACACTTCAGCCATTTGAACTACTTGGGAAAAAGCCAATACAAAATGTGGCTGATTCATAAAACCAACATTTAATCCAACCCGATTTAACACTTCTTCTATAATTCGGGTGACCTGATAACGATCACCATGCAATCTATGTAAAACATTATCAGCATTCTCATGTCGATGAACTATGCGAGGATTTTCTCGATTTGGAACATGATTTTCATTTTGAAAAATATTTTCCATCCCCTCATTTGTTCCTCGAGCATTATGCCTTTCGCCTTCATCATAATCGACGATTCGAGCGATCCTCTCGACTTGTCTAGCAAGACGCTCGAATCTCGATTCATGATCAGCCATCATAGGATTCAGAATTGTAGTCATTTGCTGAGTCAATAAATTAACCAAGTCATGGTGACTTTCCTCCACTTGTTGTCGATACACTGCCATTGAACTCGCAGCATTCGAAGTGGAGCCCACATGATACTCACGAGAATACTCAGAGTGTTGTTGTGGGTTTTGCATAATATTTACTCCATTTGTATTTCCAAAACGGATAGGCGGGACAAACCCACCCACCAGTGGGGTGTAACCAGTAGGAAGACCATAAGGGGGCCAACCAGCGGTTAATGGAGGTTGAAACGGTGGCGCAGGGCCACGTGGGCGAGTATTACGTCCAACATTTCCAGTTTGAATAGTCGTGACGACTATGCTTTCAGTTCCGATTGCACCTTCCGAACGTGAAGACACGTCGGCTTGTTGTACGGATACCGGTATACTATCATTGGTGGAAGAACCATCATTCACATTTGATCATTCATTAGCGATGTGAATGATCTTCCCACTTCGTAATCGCATATACTAAGAAATTACTGAAAAGTAGTTATTTTTGACACACTTCGACTTAAAAACTGTCCCACCGGACGTGCCAATTTGTTTTGTCGATTTTTAGCAAATCGATGGTGGTTCGTATCTAGTGATCTGGGAGCGAAACCTACTCCTCTGTGCGAGTACCAATTTTCTAGAAGTGTATCAAAGCGTCTTCGATTAGACTAAATTTGAAAATTAAGATAAAATAAATTTATGAATTGATAAATAAAACTCAGAAATTAAAGTTTTGAAAACTAAATCAACAATTTTCAAAGAAATTAAAGAAAAAAAATAATAAATTGCCTTCGTTTGAATCAAAGGACTTCAACATGTAAAATTTAAACGCAGAAAGATAAATTGAACCATAAAAGCAAAGAACACTTAATAGATAAAATCAATTGAAATGTTAAATTTACAGGAAAATAAATTGAAAGAATAAAGAAGGTGGAAGGAACCCTACAGAAAAGTTACTCGATTGCAGACTCAAGAATTCCCTAGGATGTGAGTGTACTTGAGTGTTTTTCTGAGTAAAAGTTTCAACCCCTTTTCACTGAAATTTCCTAGTATTTATAGGCTAACCTTGCATAACGGTTAATTGGATCACATTAATTACAATTAATTATAATTAAAATAAATTACAACTTTGAAACACAACCGCCCTTGATAACTGTTCCCGCTACATGATTATAGATATTCCCCATGTGATTAATTATCCATTAACCTTCTCACTTCCTTGACCACTCGACTAAATCTCCGAAAGTCCTCCTTCAAATCGAATCTCCCTCTCGACTTAGCTTCTTCGATTCGACAAAGCAATTGGAAACAATTCCCACGTCAGCAACTCCCAAACTTAGCCTCCTAAGCACATTTTCTCGAAAAACCCATACTTAACATTTCTCGATTTGACTCTTTCTGATCGAAATTAAATTTTCTATCAACAATTACATATTTATAATTATAAAGACTTTAATGTTTATAAATTTAGAAAATATAATTATTTTATATCTTTAGAAATGATAAATTTATTGAAATAGTTATGTAATTATATATATTGTTTAATATTTAATGATTCATAAAAAGAGATTTGGCAGGCTTGATCCGCCAGCTTGCCATTAGTCAAGGCGGAGGAGGAATTCAGGACCGCCTCGCTAGGCGGGACGGGTCGGACCATTCGCTAGGCGGGACGGGTCGGACCATTCCGCCAGATGGCGGGCTTTCGGCGGGGTTCCCATTTGCCACCCCTAAGTCCACATCTCTGTATACGATGCTATATAGGTTTCGATGCCTAACCAAAATACAAACAAAAGTTACAAAACACGTTAATTGCCAACAAACTACCAGTGTCAAAATAGATTCAACTGTAAAATAAAGGTAATGTAACTACCTAGCCCAAACAAAGGTCGAAAGATTAAAAGACGATAAATTTCCGTTTTATATTAAACTGACTCCACAAGCTGACCACTCAATCCTGTGAAAAATCCAAGTTCAGCTCCATTATCGAAGTCCAAAGATGAGGGGGGAAAGGCCAACAAATTGCTTCAAAGAACTCAAATTTTAAATTGAGATGCCATTTTGGTGATGTGAATTTAAAATCAAGCATGCTGGTTGTGTTTAAATGGTACCAATCCATATCCATTTATTAGCATCCTTAGCTAGTAGCTACAATCCGTTTTTTTCTAAGAAAGCAAATAGACAATGAAAGCCTCGAATTCAAGTAGTGACAAAATTTATGAAGTGCAACGATGCAGAGCCCTGTTAAATCAAACATATTGAAATGAAACACTCAGATGCCCTGCTCAAGCATTGCTCGCACCCTCATTGGAAGACCATAAAGCCGGATGAACCCAGCAGCATCGGCTTGATCATATATCTGCCCACTCTCGAATGATGAAATGTCTTGCCTATACAAGCTGTAGGGACTCTTCCGGCCAGTTACGGCAACAGAGCCCTTGTACAATTTCAGAGTCACAGAACCTGTTGTGGTCTTGGTTATGTTCTGCATGAAGGCATCCATGGACTCACGAAGCGGATCAAACCATCTACCGGCATACACCAACTCTGCATACTTAAGGGCCAAAGAATCTTTGACTTGAATTGTTTCTCGATCAAGTGTCAAAGACTCCAACTCACGTACTGCAGTGAATAGGATGGTTCCACCAGGAGTTTCATAAACTCCGCGACTCTTCATACCTACAAGCCGATTCTCAACCATGTCAATTCGGCCAATTCCATGCTTTCCACCAATCTCGTTGAGCTCAGCAAGCAAAGTTGATGGTGAAAGTTTCTTCCCATTTACTGAAACAGGTAGTCCTGACTCTATCCCAATTTCCACATATCTGCAAGACAAATATGCACGCTTTCAAAAATGTAGAATGCAACCTTTTTTTTTAAGCAACCTTGGAGTCAATATATAGAAAGCCAAATCACAAGACAAGTGCATAGATTACTCTGGTTGATTTGGAGCATCCTCTGGAGCTACGGACATCATGTACATATCCTTTTTAGGCTCGTTAGCTGGGTCTTCCAAAATATCACCCTTCAAGAGTCGCAAATTGCATTAATCAGATAGACATCAACATGTCATTTCCATAATATAGTTTTTGATTTATACTACATAAAGTGTAAGTCAAGAAAAATTGACAATTTACACTTTAATCAACTGAAAAGACAGCATAGAATTGATGTCATGCTCATGGATTCAAGTTGGTTATTCACATGCTCTAGAGTAGTAGCCAAATTACCTTTTAGAACTTGTTTCATGCTTTTAGAAAGAACATGTGGAACAAGGACACGGATGAAGGCATACATAAATAGTTGGAAAGACTAGTTTACAATCCTGGAATAGGTATGCTAGTTGAGTTTAATAATGAGACACACAGCCATTAAAGAAATATGAATGTAGCATTTTCATAACTGTGAAAAGTAAACAACTGGCTCAAAGTTTGACATCAAGATACATTTCTTCTCTCCATCATAATGGTTATATAACATAGACAATCCAAATCCATAACTTTGAAAATAAAAGGATAATTGATCAATGATATTTTGACCTAAGAAGTTTTCAATGGAAAGCATAGAGCCAAAAATAGTGACAAATCATTAGACATAGCTAAACTATAATGAAGGTTAGAATGATGACAACCATAAACCTACCTCATGACTAAGGTGCCAGAGGTTCCGATCCCTGCTATAGATGGATTTCTTTGTCACAGGAACTGGAACGTTATGCTTTTTGGCATACTCAATAGCATCTTCTCTCCCTGTAATATCCCACTCCCTCCATGGAGCCACCACATTCAGCTTGGGGTTCAGTGCAAAGAAAGTAAGCTCAAATCGAACCTGTATTAATTATATATGAATGTGTCAGAAGATTTTTTAATAAAAAAATGTGGCATAAGAAAAAGAAAAGATATGAAGTTTTGGGAGGTAAGAGAGTAACAGTAAGACATGCCTGATCATTTCCTTTTCCTGTACACCCATGGGAGACAGCATCAGCTCCAACTTCTTTTGCAACATCAACCATGGCCTATCAATAAGAAGGTACAAACAAATATAGTCTTGATTATTCTGCTTCAATAAAAGAGTGACTATTTCATTGAAAACTAGCATGATAAATGGCAATTGAAGAGATAACATATGAAAATGTAAGCTGGAATACTTTTGCGATAACAGGGCGAGCCATTGAGGTCCCAAGCAAATACTTCCTCTCATAAACTGCACCAGCTCGTAGGCAAGGGAATATATAATCTCTAACAAATTCCTCCTTCAAATCCTTTACCACTAATTGAGAAGCTCCACTGGCTTTGGCTTTTGCTTCTAAACCTTCCAATTCTTGTAAACCCTGTCAAAAATATATTTGTTACCAGGCATGCGGTATATTAACAATAAGCTGGGAAAAGTATATTCTTCTAGTCAGATGTTAAAAATCTTAGAGCGGTGTTTTAGGATAACACAATATAACAAGAATCTTAATTACGAAAAAGTGAAATCTTAAAGTATTTTCCTGATAACACAAGATAACAATAGTCTTAATTACAGAAAGTGAAATCTGAAATTCATCACATACTTGGCCAACATCAGCAGTGAAGCAAACAACTTCACATCCATAATTCTCTCTGCAACAACAAAAAAGCATATGATAGGATTCTATTAGATCACAATCATAATTGACATGGGAACCTACTCTAATGTCCTAAAAAAGATAAACATTCTTTTACAGAGTGAGCCACAGGAAACTAAGTTTTGTCTCTACCTCCAAGCATTTATTATTCAGAAATCAGAATATATAAGGTAGAAAAAAAGGCCTATCTAGCAAAATCGCAAAATTTAAACTAAAGTTTTGTATAGAAACTGAAGAACAAAGCAACAAGTAATAACTGTACCTCAGCCATGGAACAATGACTGATGTGTCCAAGCCACCACTGTAAGCCAGGACAACCTTATTCAATTTTCCACGTAGGCCACTTCCCTTCTCCATTTCAGAAATTCCCGTCTTTGTCTCACTTTGTAGCACCGCTTTTATAACTGCAAATCAAGAGAACCTCATTAGCATTGCAGACATTAATTTCAAATGTCGAACAGCTCTGAATCAATAGAAGCGATGATTATCTCCTCCAACGAACTCATGCATTTTCTACATAAATTATTTAGCTGCTAAAAAGCCACAGTAACCCCATTAGAAACCTATTTCTCTACATCTGTCATAAAATAACTTTTTTAATGAATGCTGATGTTCAAAATACAAGTGAAAATGGAAGTGACAATGCCAACCGATGAACAGTTTTATATTACTTGTCATTACTTGTCAATAACTAATAAGATCTTAAGTCTTAACCGGCAGACTCATATTCTATCATTGAGAAACGATAGCAAAATATAAGTTCTTTAAACCAAGTTCATGAAATAAAAGGCAGAGAAACAATGCCATCAATTTAGAACCTTAGATTAAGTAAGCTCACCTTGAAGTTTACTGGCACCAACACTTGTTCTTGGCCCCCACTATATAAAATTCCAACCATAAGTCAATATTTAAGCCGTGTGTATGTGTGTATTTCAATAAACTTGGAGTAAAATTTTGGCATAAAAATATCACCTTTTTAAGTGATGATGACCTTGCAGCCTTCAAGAAATGACTGGGTTGATGCAGTAGCTGCTCTGCAAACAGAAAACAAAATTACAAACAGTTAGTGTGCATATTTCGGCGTGTTTCGCATAATCCTCCATAAATGAGAAAAAGTATATATAAAATGAGTGTCGATTAAAAGGATAATAAACAAAAAAAAAAAGTGAGAGAAAAAAATGACATGCATAAATTGTTGTTAAATCCCGAAATCAACCATGATTCATGTTCCTTCTAACATTAGAATGAAGAATCAAAATGGAAAATGAAAGAGAAACCGAAAAGGATACCGGTTCTGGATGATTGAAAAGAAGGAGAAGAGAGTGTAGAGGAAAATGAGAATGCCTTCAGCTGAGCCATTGTTGTTGCGGCAAAGCAGCGATTTATGTAAAGAAAGAATCAGTAACTGACAGTAATAACGAGTCACGGGTAGGGCTAAGGGTTCTTGTACACCACTCGCGCCTCCTTTTAATAATGCTACAACTTTCTATGGCTGGGGACATCAAGTCACAACTCACAAGTGTGCTATTAGTATTAGAGAGGAGATTGATAGTGGAGGTCAAATCAGTGAAATCACCAAGGTTGGTTCCAAAAACCGAATCCGTGGTAAGGAAATAAAAACGGCTTTTGTTTGTGGTTTACTGTATTAAAAGTTTTAACAAAGATCCAACTAAAATAATTTAATTATAATAATATAAACAAAAGTATAAATATGTTTTAATATAAGTTTAAAAAATATACAAATTAAAAATATATCAAACAAAATTTTATAATTTCATTCAAATATACAACATAAGAATTAATTGAATCTTAATTCCTATTTGTAGTCTAATAATATCACTAATATTTTTTTTTGGTGACTTAATATCACTAATATAGTAATATATAAAACTAGACACGACAAGAAATTGGATTAGAACACCAACTTTCGTGGTAATTACCCGTTTAAGAACTTTAATAAAGGCCAAGACTTTTATGTGCACAAATAACTATACTCAAACAAATGCTTATGTATATAATCAAACAAATAGAAAGAATAATCGGCTAAATTTTTTAGTAATGAAAAATTGTGTGTGTAATTCGGTACTAAATGTATTTTTTATATAAATTTATTTTATTTTTTATTTTAAATAATAAACCGGACCCTTAGATTTGAGAAATCTAAAGATTTTTAGGGTTTAGAATTTAGGGCATAGTGAATAAATTGGATGATCCGATTGGGATAAAATAAAATTTTTTTCGGTGTAAAACAAATTGAAAAGTCTTATTTGCATGTTCAAAAAAATTTTCAGTGTTAGAAACACAAATTTAACCTTTAGATTTGTATATTTAAAAAATTTTAAAATAAAAATAAATAAATCTGACCTTTAAATTTGTAAACTTCAAAAAAAAATCACAAAAGAGATTTGTAATATCCATACAAAATAAAAATACACCAAATTTTTATATTGTTGAAAAACATTACCTGCATTACAACACAAAAAATAAAAAGCGAGAATAATCACCATGTTCAAGAATTACTTGGACGGTGTTTTGGTAAATCGGGGCCGACAGTTCTGGCAACAAATTTCGGGGGTCCCAAAATTGGATAGGGACCTACCGAACTAAACAGCCTACTAGACGTGCACACGTCGAACAAAGGAGTTCTGGCAGCAGCAGATCCTCTACTGCCAGAGCAACCGATCCCCAGAGCAAGTAAACTATCACGCTCTGGGGACCCGATATTGAAGCGAAAAAGCAAAGCTTGAGAGCTACGAAGACAAGACCAAATAAGCGGACAAGCTGCTATAAGAAGCGTAGCTCCGACTAGCAGCGCAACCGAGAGAGTGAATATGAAATATACACTCTTGAGGGTTCCGCGTCAAGGAAGAGAACTGGACGGAGGATAGCGAAAGACGATACTTGCAATGTTATTTCGACGCTCAAATCAATTAGGATTAGTGTGCGTACCTATGATGCACGGACACTGAAACGGACACGGGACACGACACAACATGAGACACGTCGACACGCGAATTTTAAAATCTTACAAGACACGGGGACACGCTTACATATAAAATATAAAGTATTTTTTAGATAAATCGTAATGATATTTTGATATTTTATTGATATTAAAAAATAAATTTAATTTTTAATTATTTTTAATGTCTTATTTTAATTATATTAAGTATTTAAAATATTTTTTGTTTTAATAAATAATAATATATACTATATCTAAATTTATTTCAAGAATATATATTAAGAATAAGACTGGACACGCTGACATGTGATGGTATTTAGATGTGTCCAAGCGTGTCTGGAAAAGAATTTTTTATTTTTTATTAAGACACGGTTGGAAACAACAGACACGCGTGTCGGACGAGTGTCGATGAGTGTCGTGTCCAAAATGTGTCCGACACGCGGATACGGCATCTCAGCAAAGTATTCATGCTTCATAGGTATGTACTTTTGAGGAGCTTTAAGACCCTATTTATGCCGTTAGGGAGTGGCGTCGTAAAAATTGGATTAGATTTGTTTGGGTAAATTTTTAAGAAAAAATCTTTTTTCTAGTTATTTTTTTTAAAGATCTTATAGAAAAGTAAAAGTATTTCTATGTTTAGATATCTTATACAGAAAGATCTTTTTATCTATCAATTATGTTTAGATATAACAATATAAAAGTATTCTTTTGTTTATTTATTTTGTGAAAAATATTTTTTTAAGAATTTTTTTAAGAAAAGATGTAAATTATAGTTTCTCAAAAAAAGATATCTCTTATTTTTTAGTGTTTTTACTTTTACTATTAAAAATTTATTAAACACGCTAAAAGATAAAAAAATAATATCTTTTTTATTAAAAATATCTTTTTTATCAATTAATGACGTCCAAATAAACACTAAGTTTGAACCTAGATGGAGTCGTGTCCCTTGGTCTAGTCGGGAGCCGGATCCAAATCACACCAAAATCATAGATATATTATATTATAAAATTATATAGAAATACAGTGTAATAAAAAACAACTTTAATAGAAAGGAAAAGAGAAAAACCCAAAATAGCCCCTGACAATTACCTCGAAAGACAACGAGGCCCTTGATAAAAAAAATTCCAATCCGACCCCTGACAATTACCTCGAAAGGACAACGAGGCCCCTGTGCCAAAAAAAAAATCAATGTTATTTTTTGGCACAGGGACTAATCAGTCCCAAAAAAAATATCAAGGACCGGATTGGGTGTTTTTTTTTCTTGGGGGCCTCGTTGTCCTTTCGAGATAATTGTCAGGGGTCGGATGAGGTATTCACTCAAAGGAAAAATAAGTTCCAATGCTTCATCTATCTTCAAAGTTTACAGGCTCTTCGAAAATCAGAAGCACCAAGTGTAGCGGCTGCAACGATTGACTGCAGTGTTGCGAGCTCTCCTTCGAAGGTGAATCTATTACATGCTTTCCATATCTCCCATAAAGAGTATGCAGTTGTTATTATTGCTTGTCTTCCATTTCTGACATTCTTCATCTTCTCTATGAGTTCTAACCATCATTGCCAAAAATCTAAATTTGATTGCAGCTCAGGAATTTCAATACCTGAGTTTAGCCATACCATCCATGACTTTTCACATCGTACCAAACAGTGGCTGATAGATTCACTTTCCTCTTTACAGTGACGACAAGTTGGTGATATCCTTTGGATTCGTTTATGAATTCTTACATTTACTGGAAGTCTATTTTGCATATTTTTTCAAAGGAATAACCTAACTTTCGGTTGACATTGTAGGTCCCAAATGAAATTCTAGAGTCTCTTCATTGCAAATTGAGTTAGAAGGTGCTCCAGAGGGAGGGGGTGGTAAAACTGAAATGCCAAAGAGTATCCTGATGCTATTGTATAATTGCCCTTCTTCTCTCTTGGCCACGTTAGTAAGTCTCTGTCTCCTTCGATTTTTGTCTGTATTATGGCCTGAGCAATTTCTAGATTGAATTGTTGGAAAACTAGTTGTTGATTCCATTTTTTCACTATAGTCATAAGTTGTTCAACCCATAACCATTGCGAGTCTAGATTAGGTGTATCCATGGTTAATAGGAGAGGGAGATTTTTAATCCATAAGTCCTCCATAATCTTTACTAAACTGCCTCTTCCTATCTTCCATTTGACACCCTTTTCCAAAACTTTGCGACCTTCCAGTAAACTCCGCCAACCCTAAAAGGGGTTGGTGCCAACCTCTACTCTAAGAAAGGAGGAATACCTGAAGTATTTGCTTCTGTACACTTGATAGATTAATGAATTAGTTCTCCTTGGCAATCTCCATTCTTATTTTCTGAGCATAGCTAGATTAAAGGCTCACAAGTCTTTGAACGCAAGGCCCTTGATTCTTAGGTATGCAAACTGTGCTCCACTTAATCCAATGCATTCTTCTCTCTGAATCTCTTTGTCTCGACCAGAATTGCATGATCAACTTGTGTAACTCTTCCACTAGTGAATCCGGCAACTTAAAGCAACTTAGAGTATATATACGCACTACAGTTGCAACTGCTTTAACAAGCACTTCTCTACCATTCACCGACAAAAAAGATCGTTTCCAATCTTGAAGCTTACTTGAAACTTTGTCTTTAATGTAGTTAAATGTAGCTTTCTTTAATCTGTGTGTCATCGAAGGTAAACCAAGGTACTTGTCTTGGTTTCCTACGTTTGGGACCTGAACTATGGCTGCCAAGTTCTCTCTAGTGTTAGTTGGGGTGTTGCGACCGAAGAAAATCAAAGATTTGCCTCGATTGATCACTTGTCCACTGAGTAGAGAGTAAGTATTAAGAATAGCCATTAGATTTTGACAATCCTCCACAGAAGCTCTACTAAATAGTATAGAGTCATTAGCAAAGAATAAGTGAGTAAGCATCGGGCATATGCGGTTGAGTCTCGAACCCACAATATCGTGTCTCTGTTCTCCTCTGTGGAATAGATGGGAGAATCCATCTCCACAAAAATGGAATAGGTAAGGGGAAAGAGGATCACCTTGCTGCAATCCTTGGCATGATCTAAAATAACCATGAGGTTGTCCTTCCACAGTAACAAAGTATAAAACTATCGTTACACATTCCTTTAGCCACTCCATCCACTTCTTGCTAAAACCCATTTTCTCCATAGGGCTTGTTTAGGCGCCATTCTCGTAAAAGATCTTTTTATAAATGATATTTTTTTAAAAGATCTTTTACAAAAGTAAAAGTGATTTTATGTTTAGATATCTCATGTAGAAAGATCTTTTTATCTATCAATTATATTTGGGTAAAATAAGATAAAGGTAGTTTATTTATTATGTGAAAAACATTTTTTTTTTAAGAAAAAAATATATTTAAAAAAAAGAAGTAAATTGTAACTTCTCAAAAAAGATGTTTTTTTATTTTTCTAATACTTGTACTTTTACTATTAGAAATTTGCTAAAAACACTAAAAAATAAAAAAATATTTTTTAATTAAAAAAAGATATTTTTTATCGATTTAATGACACCCAAACAAGCACATAATCGCCCAAACAAAACTCCATTCTACTCTGTCATATGCATTGCTCATGTCTAACTTGAGAGCAAACTCCTGTTCTCCAAATCTCTTAATCTTCAAGAAATGCATAAATTTATGAGCAATTAAAACATTATCACTGATAAGCCTTTCCTTGATAAAAGCGCTTTGATTAATACTGATCACTTTGTCCATAACAAGTTGTAACTTGTGCACTATTATCTTCGAAATAATTTTGTAAAAAATACTGTTGAGACTAATAGGTCTGACTTGCTTCATAAAGTTAGTATTAGCTACTTTTGGAATTAAATAAATGTGAGTATGATTAAAAGCACGTAGCATATGTCTCCCAGAAAAGAAACTAACAACAACCTTGATAACATCGATTTTAATTATCTCCCAAAAGACTTGGTAGAACTTAGCAGTGAAACCATCTTCTACCGAAGCTGATAAAGGATTAATAGAGAAGACCTCCTCCTTAGTCTCCTTGTCAGACATAGTTATTGTTTTAGTTGATTGTTGTTTTAATTAATAGATTGATGTTTCAGTTCCTGCAATTTAATGTAATATTCATATGTTTAAGGAATCTCCCTTCACACAGTAGCTTGATTGTTAATATTTACTAATATAGTATTTATGCAATTATCTTGAATAGGCCAATTGATTGTTTTATTATCCTTTGTCTTGTTTCTATGCTTCTGTTGTGCAGGTAGCTTTGATCAAATTTATTGGTTATAAAATCATAAATAATATTTTAGATAGTGAGAATGCATTCCTAATTATACTTATCACGGATATAATCTTTGGGGAATTTTCTTTTTGCTTTTTCTAACTTGTTACTTGCTTTAATATGTCAGGTATTTTGAATAGTATTATACTTATCACAGGACCTTTCTTTGACCCTTTTTTTATGCTACATATGTTGCCTGCTTTTGATGCATATGGGATGCTTGTAGGTACCATTTTGAATCTGGTCGGCAAACTTTGATTGAGATAATTATTTTTGTTTGTCTGGTCCCCGTTGTTGTTCATGCTTGCGTGAAACTTTGGGTAAGCAGGTTCTTAAGCGGAGATCTGCATAGTGAGGTGAAGTTGGCATAGATTATATTGAAGTTTGTTACCGCCGTGGATGTTGAGGTAGTTTTACGATAGAGGTTAGGTGATTTAGTGTTGGATTTTCTACCTATATTTGTGTACGAGTAGCCATTCGAGCAATTTTTGAGTCTTTCAATTTTCCATGGTTAGTTTTTAATATTTTTTATGGTTTGTTATGTTATTTAAAATGTCATTGTTATGAAAGAAAGGAAATTTTTGGTGAAGTTGAGTTTATTTGGCTATAGAGGTCGGAAGTGGAAGAATCGGAGAACTATTCAAAGGAGTCAGTTCGTGCTCCTGATCCAATCAAAGGTCTCCATGTTGATGGTGAAGGGAGCGCTGTAGGCGAGGAAGGGAGTGAAGGATTTGAAGGTTATGAAGGTTTTGAAGCAGAGTCAGAGATACATGATGAATTTGGGGATGGGTTCTATGACAACTGGGAAGAAAGGGTAATGGATGAAATTGCTGATCTAGGTTGTATGAATCTCAAGGAAATTACAATGGAAGAGACTAAAAATCTCCATTTTTTGGATCGGGAAATAGCATTTTTATTCTACAACTTATATGCGAAAATGAATGGGTTTGCTGCTCGAAGGTATAGGTCTCAGCATAATCTAAATAATGAGTTGACACAACAATCTTTTGTATGCTTCAGGCAGGGCTTTCGGAAGGAAAGAATGTGTGATGGAGTTGAAGTTGCTTATCAGAAACGCAAGCCGAAGCCAGAGAATAGGTGTGGCTGTGAGGCGAAAATGTGCGTCCATGTCGACAAGGATAGTGGTAGATGGATTATAACATACTTCCAGGAGGTTCATAATCACAAGATGCTTGAGGACACACTTACTTTCATGCTTCCAGGACATAAAAGGATGAACTTGGCAGCAAATGATCAAATGAATATGATGTTAAAAGTCAGCATCAAGACCCCATAGATTTATGCATCGTTTGTGCAGACAGCAGGGGGTGTGAAAATGTTCCATTTTTGAAGAGAGACATGTACAACAGAATTGACAAGCAACGGAGGGTTATTGGTGGGGATGCAAGTGCGTGCCTTAAGTTGTTGCAACGTATGGAAGTAGAAAATCCGAGAATGCTTGTTAGACACCTAGCGGACAAGGAAGGTCGTTTGGTGCATTTGTTTTGGTGTAATAACTATAGTCATCTGGATTATGAAATATTTGGGGATGTATTAGCATTTGATGTGACATATCGTAAGAAAAAGTACACGTGTCCGCTGGTGGTTTTCTCAGGGGTTAATCATCACAATCAAACAATCGTATTTGCTGCTGCTGTTGTTGCAAATAAGACCGAGGAAACATATAAGTGGCTATTGCAGCAATTTTTGGAAGGCATGAAGGACAAGGCACCCGAATGTGTCATCACTGATGGTCATGGAGCCATGAAGAAAGCAATTGAATCAGTTTTTTCCAAATTCGTATCATCATCTGTGTGCATGGCACTTACTCCGAAATGCGACCTCAAACATAAGCAATCCTGTGTTCACATATGAATTCAAGAAATGTATGTTATTTGACTATGAAGTGGCGAAGTTTGAAGAGCGATGAAATAATGTGGTTTCCGAGCTAGGCCTACAGGATAATCCTTGGGTGTGTGATCTTTATGCTAGAAGACATATGTGGGAAACTGCACACATCCGTGGTAATTTCTTTAGGGGCTTCTGAACCATGTCAAAATGTGAGGGGCTTCACTCTATGCTCGATAAGTTTGTGCATTCCCGGCAAGTTAAAGGTACGCTCGTGTACATTCACAGCATGTTCAGATATCTACACACTATCCTGGTCTAGAGATTCTGCCAGAGAGTGGTGCGTTTCGCATTATCAGAATGGATCATTCTTCAAGTTTTTGTGCATGAGGATGGAGACCCTTGGGATTCCTTGTGACCACATTACTGCAGTATTTCTTCACCTTGATATCACTGAAATGCCTGCAAGTGTAGTATTGGAGAGGTGGTCAAAAGATGCCCGTTCGAAGGTGAGGGCTTTCATGGAAAAGGGAGTGTTTTGTTGGGATTCGATGGTTACCTACCACAATTGGATGTTGAATAACCTATGCAGGGAGTTGTGTGTGCTTGCTTCTGCAAGAGTGGATGATTTTGTGGATGTGACTGCTAAATTGAGAAATGAATTTTTGCACTTGAAAGTGGTACGCGGAATCGTGATTACACTTTAATTATGTAAAATTCATAGCTCTTTCTTTCCCTGGCAATGGCGCCAAAAATATGATGCCAATACCATGGTTCACAACTCCGTGTAACTGACCAGCAAGTGCACTGGGTCGTCCAAGTAATACCTTACGTGAGTAAGGGTCGAATCCCACGGAGATTGTTGGTATGAAGCAAGCTATGGTCACCTTGTAAATCTCAGTCAGGCGGATATAAAACAGTAATGGGTTTTCGAAAATAAATAATAGAATAGGGATAGAGGTACTTATGTAAATCATTGGTAGAGATTTCAGATAAGCGAATGGAGATGCTTTCCGTTCCTCTGAACCTCTGCTTTCCTGCTATCTTCATCCAATCAGTCTTATTCCTTTCCATGGCTGGCTTTATGTGATACATCACCACTGTCAATGGCTACTTTCGGTCATCTCTCGGGAAAATGATCCAATGCCCTGTCACGGCACGGCTAATCGTCTGGAGGCATCACCCTTGTCAATGGCTTCATCTTATCCTCTCAGTGAAAATGGTCAACGCACCCTGTCACGGCACGGCTATTCATCTGTCGGTTCTCGATCATGTTGGAATAGGATTTACTATCCTTTTGCGTCTGTCACTATGCCCAGCAATCGCGAGTTTGGAGCTCGTCACAGTCATTCAATCATTGAATCCTACTCGGAATACCACAGACAAGGTTTAGACCTTTCGGATTCTCTTGAATGCCGCCATCATTCTGGCTTACACCACGAAGATTCCGATTAGGAGATCTAAGAGATACTCATTCAGTCGAAGGTAGAACGGGAGTGGTTGTCAGGCACGCGTTCATAGGGAATGATGATGATTGTCATGTTCATCACATTCAGGTTGAAGAGCGAATGAATATCTTAGAAGCGAAATAAGATGAATTGAATAGAAAACAGTAGTACTTTGCATTAATCTTTGAGGAACAGCAGAGCTCCACACCTTAATCTATGGAGTGTAGAAACTCTACCGTTGAAAATACATAAGTGAAAGGTACAGGCATGGCCGAGATGGCCAGCCCCCTAAAACGTGATCAATAGTCTCCTAAGATGAACAATGGATTAAAACTGAGACCAAAGATGGTCAAAAAGACGTCTAATACAATAGTGAAAGGTCCTATTTATAATAAACTAGCTACTAGGATTTACATGAGTAAGTAATTGATGCATAAATCCACTTCCGGGGCCCACTTGGTATGTGCTTGGGCTGAGCTTGAGTGTTGCACGTGTAGAGGTCCTTCTTGGAGTTGAACGCCAGCTTTTGTGCCAGTTTGGGCGTTCAACTCTGGTTTTGGCTCCTTTTCTGGCGCTGGACGCCAGATTTGGGCAGAAAGCTGGCGTTGAACGCCAGTTTACATCGTCTATTCTTGGCCAAAGTATGGACTATTATATATTTCTGGAAATCCCTGGATGTCTACTTTCCAACACAATTGGAAGCGCGCCATTTCGAGTTCTGTAGCTCCAGAAAATCCACTTTGAGTGCAGGGAGGTCAGAATCCAACAGCATCAGCAGTCCTTCTTCAACCTCTGAATCTGATTTCTACTCAAGTCCTTCAATTTCAGCCAGAAAATACCTGAAATCACAGAAAAACACACAAACTCATAGTAAAGTCCAGAAATGTGAATTTAACATAAAAACTAATGAAAACATCCCTAAAAGTAACTAGATCCTACTAAAAACATACTAAAAACAATGCCAAAAAGCGTATAAATTATCCGCTCATCACAACACCAAACTTAAATTGTTGCTTGTCCCCAAGCAACTGAAAATCAATTAGGATAAAAAGAAGAGAATATACTATAAATTCCAAACTATCAATGAAACATAGCTCCAATCAGATGAGCGGGACTTGTAGAAGCAAGTATGTTTGAGCTGTGTTTTACTTTTCTAACAAACTGTTTTTCGCCTATTTTTTTTTTCTGCAAGCTTTGTTCTTTGCTGCTTTTTCTTGCTTCAAGAATTATTTTTATGATTTTTCAGATTATCAAATAACATGTCTCCTAGTCATCATTCTTTCAAGAGCCAACATATTTAACATTCTTAAACAACAATTTCAAAAGACATATGCACTGTTCAAGCATACATTCAGAAAACAAGAAGCATTGTCACCACATCAATATAATTAAGCTAAGTTCAAGGATAAATTCAAAACTCATGTACTTCTTGTTCTTTTGAATTAAAACAGTTTTTATTTAAGAGAGGTGATGGATTCATAGGACATTCATAACTTTAAGACATAGTTACTAACTACTAATGATCATGTAATGAAGACATAAACACAGATAAGCACTTAACATAGAAAACGAAAAACAGAAGAAATAAGAACAAGGAATGAATCCACCTTAGTGATGGTGGCGTCTCCTTCTTGAGGAACCAATGATGTCCTTGAGCTCTTCTATGTCTCTTCCTTGTCTTTGTTGCTCTTCCCTCATTGCTTTTTGATCTTCTCTTATTTCATGAAGGATGATGGAGTGCTCTTGATGTTCCACCCTTAGTTGCTTCCAATAATTGTGTGGAAGAAAATGTATCCCCTGAGGTATCTCAGGGATCTCTTGATTTGCAGTCAAATGTTTTACCACTGAGCTATAGACCCTTGATGGAAGCTTTTGTCTTCCCTTTCCTCTTTCTAGAGGTTTCTCTGGCCTTAGGTGCCATCAATGGTTATGGAAAAAACAAAAAAGCTATGCTTTTACCACACCAAACTTAGAATGTTGCTCGCCCTCGAGCAAAAGAAGAAAGAATAGAAGAAGAAGAAGAAGATATGGAGGAGATGGATGGATGTGTGTATTCAGCCATATGGGTGGGATTGGGTGGGAGAGAGATGTTGAATTTTGAAGGTAGTGGGTGTATGGATGTGAGTGGTAAATGGAAAACAGAAGGGATGATCATGAATGGAAAGAGAGATGATGAGGTAGGTGGGGATCCTATGGAGTCCACAGATCCTGAGATGATCCTGTGGGGTCCACAGATCCTGAGGTGTCAAGGCATTTACATCCCTGCACCAATTTAGGCATGTAAAATGCCCTTGCACACAACTCTGGGCGTTCAGCGCCAGGTTGGTGCCCATTTTGGGCGTTCAATGCCCATTTGTTGCCATTTCTGGCGTTGAACGCCAGAACCATGCTTGTTTTGGGCGTTCAGTGCCAGGATGTTGCCCATTTTGGGCGTTCAGCGCCAGAACCATGCTCTGTTCTGGCATTGAACGCCAGGCAGATGCTTCCTCCAGGGTGTGATTTTTCTTCTGCTGTTTTTGATTCCGTTTTCAATTTTTATATTTATTTTGTGACTCCACATGATCATGAACCTAATAAAACATGAAAAACAAAAACAAAATTAGATAAATAAACATTGGGTTGCCTCCCAACAAGCACTTCTTTAATGTTAATAGCTTGACAGTGGGCTCTCATGGAGCCTCACAGATGTTCAGAGCATTGTTGAAACTCTCCAACACCAAACTTAGAGTTTGGATATGGGAGTTCAACACCAAACTTAGAGTTTGGTTGTGGCCTCCCAACACCAAACTTAGAGTTTGACTGTGGGGGCTTGGGTTGACTCTGCTTTGAGAGAAGCTTTTCATGCTTCCTCTCCATGGTTGTAGAGGGAGATCCTTGAGTTTTAAACACAAGGGAGTCCTCATTCCATTGAAGGACTAGTTCACCTCTGTCAACATCAATCACAGCTCTTGCTGTGGCCAGGAAAGGTCTTCCTAGGATGATGGATTCATCCTCTTCCTTTCCAGTATCCAGGACTATGAAATCAGCAGGGATGTAAAGGCCTTCAACCTTTACTAACACGTCCTCTACTTGTCCATATGCCTGTTTTCTTGAATTGTCTGCCATCTCTAATGAGATTTTAGCAGCTTGCACCCCATAGATTCCCAGTTTCTCTATTACAGAGAGGGGCATGAGGTTTATTCCTGAACCAAGGTCACACAAAGCCTTAAAGATCATGGTGCCTATGGTACAAGGTATTATGAACTTTTCAGGATCCTGTCTCTTCTGAGGCAATGTCAGTTGATCCAGATCACTTAGTTCATTGATGAACAAGGGAGGTTCAACTTCCCAAGTATCAATGCCAAATAATTTGGCATTCAGCTTCATGATTGCACCAAGAAACTTGGCAGTTTGCTCTTCAGTAACATCCTCATTCTCTTCAGAAGAGGAATACTCATCAGAGCTTATGAAGGGCATAAGGAGGTTCAATGGAATCTCTATGGTCTCTAGATGAGCCTCAGAGTCCTTTGGTTCCTCAGAGGGAAGCTCCTTATTGATCACTGGACGTCCCAGGAGGTCTTCCTCACTGGGATTCACGTCCTCCTCTCCCTCTTTGGGTTCGGCCATTGTGCTTATGTCAATGGCCTTGCACTCTCCTTTTGGATTCTCTTCTGTATTACTTGGGAGAGTACTAGGAGGGATTTTAGTGATCCTTTTACTCAGCTGGCCCACTTATACTTCCAGATTTCTAATGGAAGATCTTGTTTCATTCATGAAACTTACAGTGGCCTTAGATAGATCAGAGACTAAGTTTGTTAAATTAGAGGTATTTTGTTCAGAGTTTTCTGTCTGTTGCTGAGTGAATGATGGAAAAGGTTTATTATTGTTAAACCTGTTTCTTCCACCATTATTAAAGCCTTGTTGAGGCTTTTGATCTTTCCATGAGAAATTTGGATGATTTCTCCATGATGAGTTATAGGTGTTTCCATAAGGTTCACCTAAGTAATTCACCTCTGCTATTGCAGGGTTCTCAGGATCATAAGCTTCTTCTTCATAAGAAGCCTCTTGAGATATTGTTGGATGCAGCTTGCATTCCATGCAGACTCTGAGAGATCATATTGACTTGCTGAGTCAATATTCTATTCTGAGCCAATATGGCATTCAGAGTATCAACTTCAAGAACTCCCTTCTTCATAGGCGTCCCATTACTCACAGGATTCCTCTCAGAAGTGTACATGAACTGGTTATTAGCAACCATGTCAATGAGTTCTTGAGCTTCTGCAGGCGTTTTCTTTAGGTGAATGGATCCACCTGCAGAGGTATCCAATGACATCTTTGATAGCTCAGATAAACCATCATAGAATATATCCAGGATGGTCCATTCTGAAAGCATGTCAGTAGGACACTTTTTGGTCAGTTCTTTGTATCTCTCCCAGGCTTCATAGAGGGATTCACCTTCTTTCTGTTTGAAGGTTTGAACATCCACTCTAAGCTTGCGCAGCTTTTGAGGAGGAAAGAACTTGGCTAAGAAAGCCATGACCAGCTTATCCCAAGAGTTCAGGCTGTCTTTAGGTTGAGAGTCCAACCATATTCTAACTCTGTCTCTTACAGCAAACGGGAAAAGCATGAGCCTGTAGACTTCAGGATCTACTTCATTAGTCTTAACAGTATCACATATCTGCAAGAATTCAGTTAAGAACTAAAAAGGATCTTCAGATGGAAGTCCATGAAACTTGCAGTTCTGCTGCATCAGAGAAACTAATTGAGGTTTCAGCTCAAAGTTGTTTGCTCCAATGGCAGGAATGGAGATGCTTCTTCCATGTAAATTGGAATTAGGTGCAGTAAAGTCACCAAGCATTCTCCTTGCATTGTTGTTGGGTTCGGCTGCCATCTCCTTTACTTGTTCGAAATTTTCAATCAAGTTGTCTCTGGATTGTTGTAATTTAGCTTTTCTTAGTTTTCTCTTCAGAGTCCTTTCAGGTTCTGGATCAGCTTCAACAAGAATACCTTTTTCTCTGTCCCTGCTCATAAGAAAGAGAGGAGAAAAAGAAAAGAAGAGGAATCCTCTATGTCACAGTAAAGAGGTTCCTTATTGTTAGTAGAAGAAAAGAAGAAGAGAAAAATCTAAACTCAGAAAGAGAGAGAGGGTTCGGATTTTTGGTGGGTGAGGGAGAGATGTTAGTAGATGAATAAATAAATAGAAGGAGATGAGGGAGAAGGATTTTCGAAAATAATTTTTGAAAAAGAGTTAGTGATTTTTGAAAATAGTTTTGAAAAAAGGTTAGTAGTTTTTCGAAAATTCAAATAAAAAAAATAATTAGTTAATTAAAAAGAAATTTTTGAAAAAAAAGGGGGGAGATATTTTCAAAAATTAGAGAGAGAGTTAGTTAGGTAGTTTTGAAAAAGATAAGAAACAAACAAAAAGTTAGTTAGTTAGTTGAAACAAATTTTGAAAAGATAAGAAGTTAGGAAGTTAGAAAAGATATCTTGAAATCAAATTTTTTTGAAAAAGATATGATAAGAAGATATTTTGAAAAGATATGATAGAAATTAGTTTTTGAAAAAGATTTGATTTTTAAAATCTTAATTAATGACTTGATTCACAAGAAATCACAAGATATGATTCTAGAACTCAAAGTTTGAATCTTTCTTAACAAGTAAGTAACAAACTTGAAATTTTTGAATCAAAACATTAATTGATTATGTTATTTTCGAAAATTTGATATAAAAATAAGAAAAAGATTTTTGAAAAAAAAAACATTTTTATAATTTTCGAAAATAACTGAGAAATTTGAAAAAGATTTGATTTTTGAAAAAGATTTTGAAAAAGATAAGATTTTTAAATTGAAAATTTGATTTGACTCATAAGAAACAACTAGATTTTAAAATTTTTTGAGAAAGTCAACTCAAATTTTTGAATTTATGAGAGAAAAGAGGGAAAGATATTTTTTTGTTTTTTTGAATTTTTAATGAAGAGAGAGAAAAACAAGAAAAATGATGCAATGCATGAAAGTTATGGATCAAAACAATGAATGCATGCAAGAATGCTATGAATGTTAAGATGAACACCAAGAACACTATGAAGATCATGATGAACATCAAGAACACATTTTTGAAAAATTTTTTTTAATGCAAAGAAAACATGCAAGACACCAAACTTAGAATTCTTTAATGCTTAGACACTAAGAATCCAAGAATGCATATGAGAAACAAGGAAAGACACAAAACATGCAAATGCAAAGATCAAACAAGAAGACTTACCAAGAACAACTTGAAGATCATGAAGAACACTATGAATGCATGAATTTTCGAAAAAAAATGCAAGATGCACATGCAATTGACACCAAACTTATAACATGACTCAAGACTCAAACAAGAACACAAAATATTTTTGATTTTTATGATTTTATGATTTTTTTGGATTTTTATTTTATATTTTTCGAAAATCATTTTAGAAAAAAGAAAAAAAAAAGAAAAATAAGGATTCCAAAATTTTTAATATAAATTCCAGGAATCTTATGCTCTAAAGCTCCAATCAAAGGGTCAGGCATGGCTTAATAGCCAGCCAAGCTTTAGCATGTAATTCAGACATGACACGCTTGACATACCCTATCCAGAAGGATTGGGCATGACTCTACTGAGGTGATTAGTTGAAGGCCAATCCCAAAGCAAGTTGGGTATGGCTTTACAGCCAGATAGGATTCAACATGTTACCATGAAACTCTAGAATTCATTCTTAAAAGTTTTGAAGCCATAGAATAATTTATTTTTGAAAACATTTTTATTTTAAATTTTTTTTTCGAAAACAAAGGAGAAATTTTTGAAAACAAAACAAAAAGAAAATTACCTAATCTGAGCAACAGGATGAACCGTCAATGGCTACTTTCGGTCATCTCTCGGGAAAATGATCCAATGCCCTGTCACGGCACGGCTAATCGTCTGGAGGCATCACCCTTGTCAATGGCTTCATCTCATCCTCTCAGTGAAAATGGTCAACGCACCCTGTCACGGCACGGCTATTCATCTGTCGGTTCTCGATCATGTTGGAATAGGATTTACTATCCTTTTGCGTCTGTCACTATGCCCAGCAATCGCGAGTTTGGAGCTCGTCACAGTCATTCAATCATTGAATCTTACTCGGAATACCACAGACAAGGTTTAGACCTTTCGGATTCTCTTGAATGCCACCATCATTCTGGCTTACACCACGAAGATTCCGATTAGGAGATCTAAGAGATACTCATTCAGTCGAAGGTAGAACGGGAGTGGTTGTCAGGCACGCGTTCATAGGGAATGATGATGATTGTCACGTTCATCACATTCAGGTTGAAGAGCGAATGAATATCTTAGAAGTGAAATAAGATGAATTGAATAGAAAACAGTAGTACTTTGCATTAATCTTTGAGGAACAGCAGAGCTCCACACCTTAATCTATGGAATGTAGAAACTCTACCGTTGAAAATACATAAGTGAAAGGTACAGGCATGGCCGAGATGGCCAGCCCCCTAAAATGTGATCAATAGTCTCCTAAGATGAACAATGGATTAAAACTGAGACCAAAGATGGTCAAAAAGACGTCTAATACAATAGTGAAAGGTCCTATTTATAATAAACTAGCTACTAGGGTTTACATGAGTAAGTAATTGATGCATAAATCCACTTCCGGGGCCCACTTGGTGTGTGCTTGGGCTGAGCTTGAGTGTTGCACGTGTAGAGGTCCTTCTTGGAGTTGAACGCCAGCTTTTGTGCCAGTTTGGGCGTTCAACTCTGGTTTTGGCTCCTTTTCTGGCGCTGGACGCCAGATTTGGGCAGAAAGCTGGCGTTGAACGCCAGTTTACGTCATCTATTCTTGGCCAAAGTATGGACTATTATATATTTCTGGAAAGCCCTGGATGTCTAATTTCCAACGCAATTGGAAGCGCACCATTTCGAGTTCTGTAGCTCCAGAAAATCCACTTTGAGTGCAGGGAGGTCAGAATCCAACAGCATCAGCAGTCCTTCTTCAACCTCTGAATCTGATTTCTACTCAAGTCCCTCAATTTCAGCCAGAAAATACCTGAAATCACAGAAAAACACACAAACTCATAGTAAAGTCCAGAAATGTGAATTTAACATAAAAACTAATGAAAACATCCCTAAAAGTAACTAGATCCTACTAAAAACATACTAAAAACAATGCCAAAAAGCGTATAAATTATCCGCTCATCACAACACCAAACTTAAATTGTTGCTTGTCCCCAAGCAACTGAAAATCAATTAGGATAAAAAGAAGAGAATATACTATAAATTCCAAACTATCAATGAAACATAGCTCCAATCAGATGAGCGGGACTTGTAGAAGCAAGTATGTTTGAGCTGTGTTTTACTTTTCTAACAAATTAATGAATTAAGTCTAACGGTGTGCCTGTTGTGTTTTATTTTTGTTGGCTAAATTAACGACTTAATTGTGATGTGTACAATGCACAAACCACCAGGTCGCTAAATCGTGTGTAAGCCAAGGGATTGTATATGTAGCTTTCACGGTTTATGATTGATGTAAGTTTCCATATCACATATTTGTGCCTTACAAATTCAAAGGCCGAAAAAACAATCAAGGCATAGTTGAAGATCTTAACAAAAGACTGCCATAGTTGAAATGCATCCGTAATACATAATCCTGATTTCACGTTGGGATTGAATTTATTTTTTTCTTATGAATTCTACCTCTATTTTCTTCCTTGTTGTCTCTTTAGTACTCAAATATTTCAAATATATAATTATATTTTTTTATAAAATTTTTATTTTTTGTTTTGTATAAAAAAAATTTTAGTTTTTGTTTGACTATATTAAAATTTGTAAGTATAATTCTTGTATATTAGTTTATTATTGTAATTTTGTTATAATATAAATTATTGATCCTATTAAAAAGAACAAAGTAAATAAAAAACTAATCTTAACTAATAATAAAGTCATAAATAATTAAAATTTATAGTTTAAAATAGTATTAAATAAAAGAGTACTAAGAATACTAAAAAAGTTATGAGTAATATAATTTAATAAAGTATATTTTGATATATTATTCATATATTATTTTGTTTTTAATATAAAATATAGTTTATCCATTTTTATATGTTATTTTTAATGTAATAATTAAACATTAATTTTTATTATAAAATTGGTTCATAAAATTTATTTAAATCTTTAAATTAAACTAATAAAATAATATATAATAATTATTTAAATTCATCTTCTTTTTAGTAAATTTTTACTTAAAAGTGATTTTAAACCCTATAATCCAAACATAAAGTTAGTAGAGACACAAAACGTAACAAAGCATGACATAGCTGAAGCGCATCCATACTCCTAAATAACAACATTAAGGTATAATAACACAGTGAGGACACAACATAACAAAGCATGACATACTTGACGAGAAACTGTAATCCTAGTGGCATTAAGGTCCCAATAGATGCTTTGCAAATAAAACTAAAAATCCGAGCTCTGAGCTAAGATGTAGAAGCATGGTTGGTTATCCATTGTGTTTGCTTGTTGAATGGAGCCATTAAGAAAGCAACAGTAGTGTGCAATCTGACACCATTTTCCTCCATCTGCATTTTGTAGGCAAAGGAGGTTTCAGTAACAGAAATAATGATCATAAGAAATGTAAAAGCAACATACCCGAGGCATCAGATTGCGTTGGAAGGCACCACCCATGGTCATCCAGTTGAAGACCCAAATGGTCGAGGTCTCACTATATTGAGTCATGAAAAAAAAACACCACAGTTCTCGAGGGTTAAAGTAAATGGTTATAGGTAACACATATACCGTGTTTGAGTAATAGGAAGGCCGTTGGCGGCGACAATTCCAGAACATGTAATACATCCCACCTTGGTGGAGAAGTCCTCTTCATATGTGGGCTCCGCAATGATTGCAGCTACATCGTCTCCCTGATTGTTTGAATGGATTTATTAGATTTTTAATTTGTCAAAATAGACTTGAGTTAATTCCTGGGTGGTATTTGGAATATACTCATTGACTTGTGCTGAGGGTTTTTAATTTTCCATTGGAATGATCCAAACGAAGATGTAACAGGCACAATATTATTGGGCGTACTTAATCATGAAGGTCTTACCAACTTTCTAACGAATAATTTTTGCTTCATAGCCTTAACCTCTCCAGTTTATGCATCCAAGTAGTACAACATGCCCTCCTTGAATGCAATGACGATGAGGTACCGGTATCTGGAATCCTCCTTTATTGGGAGGTACACTTGTGGGTAACAAGGGGTGGGCATGAACTAAATGCATAATATTATCACATATAATGCATGAAGAAAAATCACTAAAGTAGGGAGTAAAGCATTTACATAGTTAAGGGTGAGAGATGGCTTCATCCATGTTTTTGAATAGTCGACGACGAGTTGCTTCACCTATTTTTCCTGACGAATATCTGTTTGCATAAGACATATTTGGGTCAACGTCTATACAGTAAGAACTTCCTTGTTCACTTACATGGTGATAGTAGTGAATGCCGAAAATGATGGTGGTAGACATCAAAAGGTTGGCCCCTCCATGCAATCATTGTACGTAGTCAGGATCATCGTAAACATGTGGAAGATATTATCCATTGGAATTGCAACTGGTGTTAGTAGGGGTGTGCATGGTTCAGTTTTTCTATAAACTGAACTGAAACTGCACTAAACCATTTTAAATGGTTTAGAAACTGAACCAAACTGCTTTGTCATATAAGAAACTGGTTTTAAACCAGTTTATAATACAGTGCACCAGTTTAAACCAGTTCATAAAAATAAAACTGGTTTTAATTAAAAAAACCAGTTTAAACTGGTTTATGCCTAAAACTAGTTTTCACACCCTCTCTCTCCCTCTCTTCCTTTCCTCTCTCTTTCTCTCTCTCTCTCTCTCCTTCCTCTCTCTCTCTCTCTCTCCCCTTTTTCCCATTCTCTCTCTCTCTCCTCTCTCTCTCCTACCCCCTCTCTCTCTCCCTCCTCTTTCTCTCCCCTTCCCCTCTCTCCCCCTCTTTCTCCCCCTTCCTCTCTCTCTCTCTCTCCCCCCTTTTCCACACTCTCTCCCTTCTCTCTCCCTCTCTTCCCTTCCTCTCTCTCTCCTTCCTCTCTCTCCCCTTTTCTCTCCCTTCCCCCCTCTCTCTCCCCCTTCCTCTCTCTCTCTCTCTCTCTCTCTCCACCCACTCTCTCTCCCCATTTTCCCATTCTCTCTCCCTTCTCCTCTCTCTCTCTCCTCTCTCTCTCATACCCCCCCTCTCTCTCTCCTTTCACTTTCTCTATCCCCTTCCTCTCTCTCTCCACTTTTTCCCCCCTCTTTCCTTTCTCTCTCCTCTTTCTCCCCCCTCTCTCTCTTCTCTCTCTCTTTCCCCCTCCTCTCTATCTCTCTCCTCTTTGTCTCCCTCCTCTCTCTCCTCTCTCTCTCTCCATCCTCTCTCTCTCTCTCTCTCCTCTTTTTTCCTCTCCTCTCTCTCTTCTCTCCCTCCTCTCTATCTCTCTCCTCTTTGTCTCTCTCCTCTCTCTCTCTCCATCCTCTCTCTCCTCTCTCCTCTCTCCTCTCTCTCTCCTCTTTTTTCCTCTCCTCTCTCTCTCCTCTCCCTCCTCTCTCTCTCCCTCCCATCTCTCTCTCTCTCTCTCTCTCTCCTTTGCCTCTCTCTCCCTTTCCCTTCCCGTCTCGCTTCCTCTCTCTCTCCTCTTTTTCCCCCTCTCTCCCTTCTCTCTCTCTTTCCCCCTCTCTCTCTCTCCTCTCTCTCTCTCCTCTCTCCTCTCTCTCTCTCTCTCCGTCTCTCTTCCTATCTCTCTCTCTCTCTTCTCTCTCTCCTTTCCCTCTCTCACTCTCCCTCTCCCTTCCCGTCTCTCTTCCTCTCTCTCTCTCTCCTCCTCTTTCTCCCTCTCCTCTCTCTCCCTCTCTATTCCCCTTTCTTTCTCTCTCTCTCCTCTCCCTCCCCTCTCTCCCCCTTCCATCTCTCTCTCTCTCTCTCTCTCTCTTCTCCCACTCTTTCCCAATTCCTTCCTCTCTCTCTCTCGTCCCTTCTCTCTTCTTCTTCTTCTTCTTCTTCTTCTTCTTCTTCTTCTTCTCTCTCTCTCTCTCTCTCTCCCTCCTTTTCCTCGCTCTCCCCATTTTTCTCTCTCTCTCCTCTCCCTCCTCTCTCTCTCCCCCTCTTTCTTCCTCTCTCTCTCCTTCTCCTCTTTCTTACCCTCCTCTCTCTCTCTCTTTTTTCTCTCGCTCTCTCTCCATGTCTTTCCTTTTTCTCCCCTCTCCCTTGCTCTCCCTCCCTTCCCCCTTCTCTCTCTCTCTCTCTCTCCCATTTTGTTTCTCTCTCTTCCTCTTTTCTCTCTCTCTCCCATTTTGTTTCTCTCTCTCTTCCTCTTTCTCTCTCTCTCTCTCTCTCCTTTTTTTCTTTTCTCTCTCCTATTTCTCTCTCCCCCTTCCCTTATTTCTCTCTCTTTTTCTCCTCTTTCTTTCCTTCCCTTCCTTTCTCTCTTTTCTCTTTCTCTCTCAACCTTCTCTCACTCTATATCCCTCTTCTCTCTCTCCCTCTCTTTTCTCCAAAATAAGAGAGAGAGAAGGTTGAGAGAGAAAGAGAAGAGGGGATGAATAGAGAGAGAGAAGGGAGAAAGAGAGAGAGAAGAGAGAAAGAGAGAGAGAGAGAGGGATATAGAGTGAGAGAAGGTTGAGAGAGAAAGAGAAAAGAGAGAAAGGAAGGGAAGGAAAGAAAGAGGAGAAAGAGAGAGAGGAGGGCGAAGAAAGAGAGAGAAGAGGAGAGAGAAATAAGGGAAAGGGGAGAGAGAAATAGGAGAGAGAAAGAGAGAAAAGGAAAAAAGAGAGAGAGAGAGAGAGAGAAAGAGGAAGAGAGAAGGGAGGGAGAGAGAGAAAGGAGGGAGAGGAGAGAGAAAGAAAATGGGAGAGGGAAAAGAGGGAGAGAGAAACAAAATGGGATAGAGAGAAAAGAGGAAGAGAGAGAGAGAAACAAAATGGGAGAGAGAGAGAGAGAGAGAAGGGGGAAGGGAGGGAGAGCAAGGGAGAGGGGAGAAAAAGGAAAGACATGGAGAGAGAGCGAGAGGAAAAAAAGAGAGAGAGGAGGGTAAGAAAGAGGAGAAGGAGAGAGAGAGGAAGAAAGAGGGGGAGAGAGAGAGGAGGGAGAGGAGAGAGAGAGAGAAAAAAGGGGAGAGCGAGAAAAATGAGGGAGGAAGGAAGAGAGAGAGAGAGAGAGAGAGAGAAGAGAGAAGGGACGAGAGAGAGAGAGAGGAAAGAATTGGAAAAGAGTGGGAGAGGAGGGAAAGGAGAGAGAGAGAGAGAGAGAGAGAGAGAGAGAGAGAGAGAGACGAAGAGAGATGGGAGGGGGAGAGAAAGGAGGGAGAGGAAGAAAGAGGAGGAGAGAGAGAGAGAGAGGAAGAGAGACGGGAAGGGAGAGGGAGAGAGAGATGGAAAGGAGAGAGAAAGGAGAGAGAGAGATAGGAAGAGAGACGGAGAGAGAGAGAGATAGAGAGAGAGAGAATGGAGAGAGAGGAGGGAGACAAAGAGGAGAGAGAGAGGGGGAAAAGAGAGAGAGAAGGGAGAGAGGGGGAAAAAGAGGAGAGAGAGAGGAAGAGAGACGGGAAGGGAGAGGGAGAGAGAGAGGCAAAGGAGAGAGAGAGAGAGAGAGAGAGAGAGAAAGAGAGATGGGAGGGAGAGGAGAGAGAGAGGAAAGGAAAAAAGAGGAAAGAGAGAGAGAGAGAGAGAGAGAGAGGAGAGGAGAGAGCGAGGATGGAGAGATAAAGAGGAGGGAGAGGAGAGAGAGAGGAGAGGAAAAAAGAGGAAAGAGAGAGAGAGAGAGAGGAGAGAGAGAGGATGGAGAGAGAGAGAGGGGAGAGAGGAGGGAGACAAAGAGGAGAGAGATAGAGAGGAAGGGGAAAGAGAGAGAGAAGGGAGAGAGGAAGGGGAGAGAGAAAGTGAAAGGAGAGAGAGAAAGAGTATGTAAAAACTAATTTTAGAGTTTAAATAAAATCAGTTTTAATTTGGTTTAAAACTAAACTGAACCATAAAAACTGGTTTTTAATAAACTGGTTTTCATAAAAACTATGGTTTCAGTTCAGTTTTTTATTTAAAAAAACTAGTTTATTTAGAACAGTTTCAGTTCAGTTTCAATTCAGTTCAGTGAAACCAGTTTTTTTGCACACCCCTAGGTGTTAGGCTCAACAACTCCTCCCTGATGAGTATGAAATCTCCAAATTTCACTAACTCCTCTCTGCATGGAGATAGGTTGTTACGAGTCCATCTCTGTCAAATACAATTTTCAAAGTTGTACAATATAGTGTCACATTAATTAAAATTAAAAAAGAGCCTACAATGAATTTTTCTAGGTATCAAATGCATAGCTTGCAGCCCATCTTTGGGGTTCTGTAAAAGAATTTTCAGGCAGCAGTTTCATCTGGTCAGGGTTGACATGTGTCACTGAATTTTTTATTCCAATGAGGAGTTGTGAAGGAGATTTCTTCATCACGCTACCAAAAATATTCACCCTATTACTGTTGCCATCGTCGGCCCCACCAGTGTCACCGGGAAAATTTCTTTTAAGCACGGCCCCTTGGATGATACCAAAGCGTGTTGACAATTGGCTCTTTCCATGGCCCTTAATTGATCCGTTTTTTACCAAGTATCTAGGAGGGCTAAAGATTGGCTGATTCAACATCATCGTTGGTCGTCCGATTAGGAGAGGTGGAGGCATCTATGCGACTCCCATGTTCCCAGTCAAATTAACCCCACTAAGGGTTGGAGAAAGAGAACTCAAGCTGAGGTGTAACCCATGGGTGGTTGTCAAATTTGTTGCCAATTTGTGACTAACGGCCGATAAAGCCATAGTCTTCCATGTGGCTCTGTCGCTGATGCTCTGCATGCAATAAAGGGTATCCAAGTGAAGAAGAATGTAGGACAATATGGCCGAAGTAAATTTTTTTCTCATTTGAACATATGTGCTATTTTTTTAAGGGTTATTTGGGGCTAGGGAGAATTAATATTGGTATGACCCATGGCATTCAGCATCACAATTTAAAAAAAATATTTTTTAATACATGTCATGGGCCAAATCGCATCCAAAAATATTACAAAAAAAGATGTGATGGGCCAAAAATATACTGTAGCCATTAAATAACACTTTGGAATCCTTATAACAAATAAGAAATAATTTTATATACAAAAAAAATTAATTTTTTAGCCTGAAAAAAATATTAAAATTTTTTCAAGATATTAAAATAACACTATAAGTAAGTAAAACCGAGCACATTTAAGTTGCTGAGAAATGAAATCCCAACTTCCATACATAACACATTCGTTTGTGTTTAATTAATTACTAGTTTATGTCTTGCCAAGCTTTTAATCCATGCAATGGAGACATTTTAGTGAATTGCTAAAAAATCTGTTTGGCTTTCTTACTTGATAGTCTCCTGTTCCACACATGATGGGAAAAAAAAGATGTGGAGAAGATCGTAAACATGAATCAAATACAACAGTTATGACTAGTGATCAAAGGTCGTCACCATACCTTCGCGATGGTCTGCCTGATAAACTTTTGGAGCACCTAGATCTTTTGGAGCTACATCCTTCGCGGGATCCACCAACAGGACACGCCTCCTCCTTGTCAGATATTGCCATTGGCATAGTCACGTTCTCCACATTCTTGGCACTTGCATTCTTGTTAGTATTCTCCTCAACACAGAGCAACATAATACACATAAGCTCTATGCCGACCTCAATCTTGGCATGATAGGTTTGAAACAAATGAACTTTCATAGCCAACATATCCACCACGGTAGCAAGGTCCTTAACGGCAGTGATGAGCTCTGAGTTGCACGTAGTTTTAGCTTGCATTGATGAAGAAACATGACATAGTTCTCAGCATCATTTCTTGTATAACGACCAAGACATGACATGGATGGAAAAAAATGTACTTACACTATCCGACGGCTGTGTGAGGGTGGCTCCTTAGGGAATCTCAAACATTCCAATGTCTCCGTTTGTTAGAGAAGCATCGTCATTTCTGGATATGACTGAGTGGACCTCCATTGAAGACAAGTAAAGTAGGTAGAGTATGTTTGCTTTACAGCCTCTTTATAAAGAAAAAATATTTTAATTTTAATATGTTCTGCTGGCTTCTAGTGGTTTGACATTTGAGGGAGAAAAATTTTCTTCATGATGCCTATTTTAAACCTTGTATAGGCTAGGGGAGCAGTATTGCCATTCCCAGGTAAGCAGGGAATCAGTTCAGGATAAAGATGCAGCGAGTAAGTTACCAAAACTATGTAATCTGGCTGCAGTTGTAACACCCTACTACACAGAGGTAGCATGATATTATGACATCTAAAATAAAATATACTATGTATATTAATTGAACGAATGGCGTATTCTAGGAGATTTGAAGAATAGGTAAGGCAAAGTCGCAAAATTAAAAGCGCAACGCTCAGAAATAAGGATTACTTGTGTGAGAAGAAAACTAAATTTCATAAGAGTAATTAAACAAAAAGTAGAAACAGAAAGTCACTAGTACAAAATAACAAGCTCCTAACTCAGCCTGCGAAGTTAAGGCTGGCCAGAGAATATTTACATACATATATACATATCCCAAAAATCCAAAATACATAGAAAAACCCTAACTCTCCTTAAACCTCTAATAGGGACAAAATAACAAGTTGTCTAGAGAGAAAGTTAAGGCTAAACACACAGAAACTATATAACAAAAAGGAACCCAGAAACCACTCCGCTTCAGAAGACCAGATGCCTAGCAAGGTGCCTCTCGACCTGTATCTGAAAAAAAAATACAGTATGGGATGAGAACCGGAGGTTCTCAGCATGGTAAAGGTGCCACACACATAAGATATAAGGTCCTGGGAATGCCAGAGGCAATCCTAGAACTCAGATATTCAGATTATAAAGCTTAAAGTATTAAAGAGAAATCATAAAAGGTGGAGAGTATCTAAGTCTAACTTAACTTAATCTTACCTCTAAGTCTTACCGCCTTTCTTCTATACCTTCATCTCCGACAACATATCATAGATAAATAAGCAGATAAAGGCAAGCACAAGAAGGTTACAAGTACTGCAGGTAACAAATATACATTTAACATAACAAGTACATTTAGGCACACCCAATTAATGCACAAACAAGTAATTCAAGTAATATGCACATGATGCATGCCTGTCCTATGGATGATGAGACTCATATGTCGGTTATCAAGCTAACCCGACAAGTCCGGTTTGCTAAACCCTTGGACTGTCCCTCGTTGCGTATCCCCAAGAGTCCATGCATATCTTTTTCTCATATATAAATATCATTTGCTAAATGGGGGTACCATTCCCGGGAATTTATACATGCTCGGTCATCCTTACGACGTAGGATCAACAGAGTATCGAGTTTCGACCTGGTACACGTGGTGGCAAGCCACGGTACTTTACCCAGGGAATCTCGTATCTCGGATCGTTTGATTGCATAAGGCAAGTATTATACATACTCATTTATAACATTCTACATTCAATTCATCACCTTTTTAGCTTTACTTCACCTCCAAGTTATCCTCATTTCCTAACTTCATCTAATTACCAAGCTTATTAATGTTATTTATGATTGGAAGAATAAAAATAGAGGTTTAGAAGTTTGAAATTAGGTTTAAAACTCAGAAAACTATATTTTCTGGAATAGGGGCCACGCGTACGCGTGGGCGTACGAGAAGACCAGCTCGCGTGCACATCCCCTCATCATACGTACGCGTGTGTATGCACCTTATATCACGTGTACGCTTGGGCGTATGTTTTTCCAAAAAAAAAAAATTCAGTGAAGTTAAAAAGCTGCAGAATTAGATATTTCCAACTCAAACTTCCGACGCGCTTAACTTACTCGTTTTAAATCATTTTTCTTCCGTTCTTCGAACAACATAAACTTCATAAACCTAATTTTCGTTTAAAATAAGTGTGAAACCATTTGACATTCTGGAAGCCAAGTTATAGCTCGCCAAAGTTCGGCTAAAAATCACTTTTTTTACAAAACTTTAAAAACCTTAATTTTTCATTAAAACCAAATTCAATATCCACTTCCTTTCATGTATTCAGCACAAACACATACCATTTCCATACAACTCTACTATCCACTTATCAAATCACAATCCATCAAACTCCAATTTTTTTACCAATCCACACCCTAAATTCATACTTCCATTAACAAAAGTCACCAACATCTTGCCATACATACATATACAACCAATATCATTAATTTACCAACACATACATAACTTATATCACCAATTAATGTTATTAATGCAAGCATCCAACATTCATAGTCATTCCAATCTATCCTATGGTTCTCTAGCCTAAGTTTTCACAGAACATTATATATTAAATACGTGAAACCTAAACCATACCTTGCTGATTTTTGCGTATTGTCCAAGGCAAACTCACCAAAACCAACATAGCCCAAGGTCCAAAAGATCACCAAAACACTAGTACTCAACCTCCACCAAATACTAACGTCCACAATTTCAAACTCCAATTATTTATACACAACCTAATACATATTCATAACACATATACACCCAAATTTACATATCCATATATAAAATTAAGTATTCATACGCTAATTCAATAAATTAACTAGAGTTAATAATCCTTACTGTATCCACGGATCAAGAGAACCAAGTTCAACGAATTCCGCAAGCTAATTTGAACCTAGAGAACCAAAATCAACAAAATCTCAATATGAATTCTCATCAAATTCAAAATTAAGCGATAGAAAAACTGAGATGAAATTGTGGCTTACCTATAAAATTGTTTCGGTAGAATCGTAGAGCTCGACGTGGTAGTCGTGTGGTTGCAAACGGTGTGACGATCGGAACTCGGATGGAGGAGATATGGTGGTTGGAAGTTGGAACAAGGGTAAGGGATTGTATACGTTCGAAGCTACGACATATGAAACAAGGGTAAGGGATTGTATACTTGCGTCAGGAGTATACTTTCGAAGCTACGACATATGAAACACGTCGTACAGGTTTGAAAGATGCGGCGGTAAGGCGATCCTATAAGCCACCAGCCCAATTCTCTTCAGAATCTCAAACGGCCCGATGTAACAGTGATTCAGTTTCTTAGTCTTAATGGCTCTTCCCACTTTAGTGGTTGGAGTAACCTTCAGAAAGACATGCTCTCCTTCCTTAAACTCCAAAGGTTTTCACCTTTGATTAGCATATCTCTTCTAACAGCTTTGGGCTATAAGCATTCGGCTACGAATCTTCTGTATCTGCTCAGTAGTTTTAGCTATCATCTCAGGCCCTAATAAGCTTCTTTCTCTAGCTTCATACCAATATAGTGGGGATTGACATTTCCTACCATACAGAGCCTCATATGGAGCCATTCTGATGCTTTCATAGTAGCTATTATTATAAGCAAACTCCACTAGTGGCACATACCGATCCTAGCTCGCCGGCTGGTCCAAAACACAAGCTCTTAGCATATCCTCCAAGGTTTGGATTGTTCTTTCTAACTGAGTGTCTGTTTGGGGGTGATATGCAGTACTCAAACTCAACTGAGTGCCAAATGCTCCCTGAAAGGCTCCCCAAAACCTTGATGTGAGCTGAGGATCTCTATCAGATATAATAGTGGATGGCACGCCGTGTAACCTGACAATCTCTTTAATGTACATCCGAGCCAACTCTTCCATCGAACAACTGACCTGAATGAGGAGAAAGTGAGCTGACTTGGTCAATTGATCCATAATAACCCAAATGGCGTCATAACCTGTTCGAGTCTTAGGTAAGCCTAACACGAAGTCCATTACAATACTTTTCCATTTTCACTGTGGAATTTCTAAAGGCTGAAGGGTTCCTGACGGTCTCTGATGCTCAATTTTAAATTTCTAACATGTTAAAAATTTAGATACATGCATTGCCACATCATTCTTCATTCCCGGCTACTAGAACATTATTTTCAAATCTTTATACATCTTGGTGCTTCCCGGATGGATTGACAATCCGCTCTTATGAGCCTCTTTCAAGATACTTTGTTGCAAGTCTCCGACATCTGGTACAATAATCCAGCTCTTAAACCTCCATAAGCTGTCCTTATCCTCTAATACTCTCCACCGCTTTTCCTGCTCAATACCCGGTAAAACCTTATACAACTCTTTATCATTCTGATGAGCTTTTAGGAGTTCAGCCTTAAAGTCACTTGAAATTTGCAACTAACTCAAACACAGAGTTTCAGATTCTTCTTTAACTCCCAGTTTCAAACCATGAAATGCTTTTAGTAACTCTTCTTCTCGCAACATCATCCAAGCTACATATAGAGACTTCCGACTTAAGGCGTCCGCTACAACGTTCACTTTTCCAGGATGGTAGTTTAATTCGAAATCATAATCTTTCAAAAGCTCCATCCACCTCATCTGACGCATATTCAACTCTTTCTGCTCAAATAGATACTTCAAGCTTTTATGATCTGAGAAAACTTGAGACTTAACACCATACAGATAATGTCTCCAAATCTTCAGAGTAAATACAATGGTAGCAAGTTCTAAGTCGTGAGTCAGATCATTCATCTCATGTGGCCTTAACTGCCGTGAGGCGTATGCTACGATATTTCGATGCTGCATCAGAATGCACCCCAAACCCTTTAGTGATGCATCGCAGTATACTTAAAATGGTTCACTTGGCTCAGGCAATACCAATATGGGTGCAGTATTCAACCTCTGCTTCAATGCTTGGAAACTCTCCTCGCACTCCGAAGTCTGAAAAAAAGGCGTATCCTTCCTAGTGAACTTAGTTAAAGGTAAGGCGAGCTGTGAAAATTCCTTAATAAATCTCCGATAATAACCCGCCAAACCTAGAAAACTCCTGACCTCCGTCACTAAAGTTGGTCGTTCCCAATTCATTACTGCTTCTACCTTAGCAGAATCCACAGTTATTTACTGCTTGCTCACCACGTGGCCAAGAAACTTTACCTCACTCTTCCAAAACTCGCATTTAGATAGCTTGGCATATAACTTCTTATCTTTCAAGATTTGCAGCACAATTTGCAAGTGATTAGCATGCTCTTCTTCAGTCTTAGAGTAAATAAGAATATCATCAATGAAGACAACAACAAACTTATCTAGATAGGGCCAGAAAATTCTGTTCATGTAGTCCATGAATATTGCTGGAGCGTTGGTTAACCCAAAGGACATTACTGTATACTCATAGTGACCATAACGCATCCTAAAAGCAGTTTTCGGAATATCCTCACCTCTAACCCTTATCTGGTGGTACTCGGATCGCAAGTCAATCTTAGAAAACACACTGGCTCTTTGTAGCTGGTCCATTAGATCGTCAATCCTTGGTAATAGATACTTACTCTTCACAGTAACCTTGTTCAGTTGCCGATAGTTGACGCACAGGCGCATACTTCCGTCCTTTTTCTTTACCAGTAACACTGACGCTACCCACGGAGAAACACTTGGTCGAATAAAGTTCTTACTCAACAGATCTTCTAGCTGAGCCTTCAGTTCAACCATTTCTAGAGGTGACATCTTATAAGGAGTACTCGAGATCGGACTGGCTCCAGGCATGAACTCAATTGCAAATTCAACCTCCCGGTTAGGTGGAAATTCATTAATATCATCTGGAAACACTTTTGGAAATTTACATACAACCGAAATCTGCTCTAAGCTCTAATCATCACCTGATACTCCCGCAGCTAATAACATAATACCATGACATTTAGTCCCAGAACAATTCACTATCATAGAGTTTAAATAGTAACTATTCACCACAACCGGTGCTTCTGACCCTTCCGGCATAAAATGTACTGATTTCTCAGAACAATCAAGCAAAACATGATTCTTGGATAACCAATCCAATCCGAAGATGAGATCAAGACCAGTCATCGGCAAACAAATTAAATCATGCACAAATTCACGTTGTTGTACTCAGAATGGAACTTGTGGACATCCTAACCTAGTCACCATAGCTTCATGAGTAGCATTATGCACTTTTAAATCATAACCTAAAACCACCATTCTCAATCCTAATTCATTATCCTTTTCAAATGCAATAAATGAATGTGTCGCTCCTGAATCAAATAAGGCATTTAAAACTTTACCGGCTATCTCACAGTTACATCTATTTAGTGTCTCAGATCCCCCAGCACCTGCTACAGAAGTGGTGTATACTCTCCCTGGCTAATGTACCCTACCAGTCTCATACTTTTTCTTCTCTGAACAATTACTGGCCAAGTGTCTGGGCTGTCCACAGAAGTAGCATACTCCAGTTCTAAACCTGCTCGGGACTCCTGGATGATACTTCCCGCATCTTTGACAACTCAAATCCTGCTGTGGCTGCTTCCTATACCTTCTTCCTTGATTAACATTAATATTCGGCCTTTTAAAATTCCCCTGGCCTTAAATCTGTTGTGGAATAAAGCCTCCACGCTTGAAGTTCCTTCCTCTTGGTGCAAAATTTCTCCCTGGAGTCCTTTCGAAAGGCACCCTCAGACTTTCCTTTTCTGCTGCCGCCTTCCTCACACATTCCTCAGCTACCCTACTGTTATTCACCAATTAAGAAAACACTCTGATCTCCATTGGTACAACAAAGCTCAGAATATCGCTCCGAAGACCTCCCTCATATGTAATACATTTCCATTCAGCAAAATCTTCAGGCGCACCTTGACAGATGCGAGAAAATCAACATAACTCCTCAAACTTGCTGGTGTATTCAGTAACCGACATTTTGCCTTGCTTTAATTGCATCAATTCAAGTTCCTTGGCATTTCTAGCCGAATTAGGAAAGTATTTCTTATAGAACTCTGTTTGGAAGACCTTCGAAGGAATCACAGCACCATCTGGCTACAAGATACGTCGTGTTTCCTGCCACCAATACTAAGCCTCTCCTTTTAACTGATAAGTCCCAAACTCAACCCATTGCTCCTCAGGGACCTGTTGAGCCTGCAGTGCCCGCTCCATAGCCTGAATCCAGTTGTCTGCATCAATGAGATTTGAGGTTTCCCTCAAGGTCGGAGGGTGAACTTTCAGAAATGTAGCAAGTGTCATAGGGCCTTCTTCATCATTATTATTCCCGTGTTTACCATGGTTTATTTGATTACCTAGTGCCTCGGCTATTTCCTGCATAGCCCCAGCCATATTTCCCAGGGCAACCATAAAGTCTATTGGGTCATTCCCTGCCAGGCCAGGATTAACAGTGCCTATTCTACCTCTGCCTCCCCCGCGAATGCGTCTGCGAGTGGACATCTAGTCTCTATACATACCAAACAAGTGATATTAAGTTGATCAGTCTCAATATCGCAAGTCTAATGCTTCAAGTTCCAAATGCATGCTCATGAACATTTATGCCACATATATCAGTTAGATATCCTAATAGCACATAGATACATATATAGAAAATGCATAGAAGCATAATCAATCCGTCACTCGGGCTCTACAGGAACGAACCGCTCTAATACCATAATGTAACACCTTACTACACAGAGTTTTATGCTTAAGTCGTAAAATAGAGGTAGCATGATATTATGACCTCTAAAATAAAATGTACTATGTATATTAATTGAACGAATGGAGTATTCTAGGAGCCTTGAAGAATAGGTAAGGCAAAGTCACAAAATTAAAAGCGCAACGCTCAGAAATAAGGATTACTTGCATGAGAAGAAGACTAAATTTCATAAGAGTAATTAAACAAAAATTAGAAACAAAAGGTCAAAGGTACAAAATAACAAGCTCCTAACTCAGCCTGCGAAGCTAAGGCTGGTCGGAGAATATTTACATACATATATACATATCCCAAAAATCCAAAATACATAGAAAAATCCTAACTCTCCTTAAACCTCTAAGAGGGACAAAATAACAAGTTGTTCGGAGAGAAAGATAATGCTAAACACACAGAAATTATACAACAAAAAGGAACCCAGAAACCACTCCGCTTCAGAAGACCAGACGCCTAGCGAGGTGCCTCTCGATCTGTATCTGAAAAAAAATGCAGTATAGGATGAGAACCAGAGGTTCTCAGCATAGTAAAGGTGCCACGCACATAAGATATAAGGTCCTGGGAATGCCAGAGGCAATCTTAGAACTCTGATATTCAAATGATAAAGCTTAAAGTATTAAATAGAAACCATAAAAGGTAGTTTTCTAAGAGTATCTAAGTCTAATTTAACTTAATCTTAACTCTAAGTCTTACCGCCTTTCCTCCATACCTCCATCTCTGACAACATATCACAGACAAATAAGCAGATAAAGGCAAGCACAAGAAAGTTACAAGTACTACAAATAAAAAATATACATTTAACATAGCAAGTACATTTAGGCACACCCAGTTAATGCACAAACAAGTAATTCAAGTAATATGCACATGATGCATACTTGTCCTATGGTCGATGAGTCTCATTTGTTGATTATCAAGCCAATCCGACAAGTCCAGTTTGCTAAACCCTTGGACTGTCCCTCGTCACACATCTCCAAGAGTCTCTGCATAGCTTTTTCTCATATATAAATATCAATTGCTCAATGGGGTACCATTCCCGAGAATTTACGTGTCCGGTCACCCTTACGACGTAGGGTCAACAGTGTATCGAGTTTCGAACTGGTACACGTGGTGGCAAGCCATGGTACTTTAGCCAGGGATCTCGTATCTAAGATCGTTTGATTGCTTAAGCCAAGTATTATACATACTCATTTATAACATTCTACATTCAATTGATCACCTTTTTAGCTTTACTTCACCTCCAAGTTATCCTCATTTCCTAACTTCATCTAATTACTAAGCTTATTATTGTTATTTATGACTGGAAGAATGAAAATAGAGGTTTAAAGTTTAAAATTAGGTTTAAAACTCAGAAAACTATATTTGCTGGAAGAGGGGCCACGCGTACGCGTGGGCGTACGAGAAGACCAGCTTGCGCGCGCATCCCCTCATCATGCGTACGCATGCATATGCACCTTATGTCACGCGTACGCATGGGCGTATGTTTTTCCAAAAAAAAATTCAGTGAAGTTAAAAAGCTGCAGAATTACATATTTCCAACTCAAACTTCCGACGCGCTTAACTTACTCATTTTAAATCATTTTTTATCCGTTCTTCAAACGGCATAAACTTCATAAACCCAATTTTCGTTTAAAATAAGTGTGAAACCATTTGGGGTTCTAGAAGCCAAGTTATAGCTTGCCGAAGTTTGGCTAAAAATAAGTTTTTTTTCCAAAGCTTCAAAAACCTCAATTTTCATTAAAACAAATTCAATATCCACTTCCTTTCATGTATTTAGCACAAACACATACCATAACATTTCCATACAACTCTACTATCCACTTATCACATCACAATCCATCAAACTCCAATTTTTTACCAATCCACACCCTAAATTTCATACTTCCATCAACAAAAATCACCAACATCTTGCCATACATACATATACAACCAATATCATGAATTTACCAACACATACATAACTTATATCACCAATTAATGTTATTAATGCAAGCATCCAACATTCATAGTCATTCCAACCTATCATATGGTTCTCTAGACTAAGTTTTCACAGAATATTATATATTAAATAGGTGAAACCTAAACCATACCTTGACTGATTTCCACGTATTGTCCAAGGCAAACTCACCAAAACCAACACAGCCCAAGGTCCAAAAGCTTACCAAAACACTAGTACTCAACCTCCACCAAATACCAACTTCCACAATTTCAAACTCCAATTATTTATACACAGCCTAATACATATTCATAACACATATATCCAAATTTACATATCCATATATAAAATTCAGTATTCATACACTAATTCAATAAATTAACTAGAGTTAATAATCTTTACCATACCCACGAATCAAGAGAGCCAAGTTCAACGAATTTCGCAAGCTAATTCGAACCTAGAGAACCAAAATCAACAAAATCTCAATGTGAATTCTCACCAAATTCGAAAATTAAGGGGTAGAGAAACTGAGATGAAATTGTGGCTTACTATGAAATTGTTCCAGTAGAATCGTAGAACTCAACGCGGTGGTCGCGTGGCCACAAACAGTGCGACGATCGGAGCTCGGATGGAGGAGATATGGTGGTTGGAAGTTGGAACAAGGGTTAGGGATTGGATACGTTCTTCTTCTCCCCCTGTATGTGTTTCAACGTGCTTCTTGCTGAATTGGGGAGAAAGATGTGCTTTGGCTCATTTAAGTGCTGGGCCGAATTCTTTGAAATTAGTGTCGAAATTATCGTTTTGATGAGCTCTATCTTAATTAAATATAATATTCACATTTCTAATTTTCTTTATTAAAATTTAATTTATTGACTAATTATTTACTAATTTAACGGAGTTTACAGCAGTAATTTGCAATTGTCAAAATCCATCCAGTCAAAGTAGCCGATCAGAGATTAATATCATCTATCGAGGAGGGGTAAACCAAATCATTTTGAGATTTATTTTGATGGGAACTTATACGGATTGCTTACGAATGGTAATTAGTGTTGAGTTGCTTAATCTTTCTATAATTTAAGAAAGAAAAGCATTAGCTGATGCGAGTTAATCCATCAAAACTATATACCGGCAAAAGAAACAAAAGCACTGCCACAAATCTAAGATGCAGTCACATTTTTGTCTCTTTAGGCACAGGTTGCTTATGACACTGCCAACAAGAGTTTTCAGACGTATACCATATTGTTGATTAATTATTTACGAAACTTTTTCTTGAATAGTTTCTAATGCACATTATTTTTTTTAAACTTTTAGCATTTATTGTTCAAATAATTCTTTTTAATTATTTATGGAACTTTTCATTATTTTATTGTTTGATTTGTATATTTTTTTTAGTGTGTTAGTAAATTATTATGTATTCTATTATTAGTATTATTATTTTGTAATATAAATTATTGATTCCATTATAAAGACTAAATTCAATAAAAAAGAGTACTAAATTTTATGCTATGGTTATTATTGCTATCTTTTTGTTATATGATTTATTGATCCAATTAGGTGGAACTAAATAAACAAAAAATTTATCATAAGTAATAAAAATAGCAAAAAAATATAGTATATTAAAAACCAATACTAAGAGTATAAAAAACATACCATATAAGAGTACTAAAAACATATCATATAAAAAATTACTAAAATATTAACCACACAAAATACTATAAGGTAATTAGTAATTATAACTCAGTTCCCGGATAAATTTAATAACAAATACAGCTACCATCATTACATAAAATATTACGGTTACAAACCACACTAAATACTACAAAGTAGTTAATAATTTCTAAATACAATAACTGCTGCTAACTTTGGGTCATTTTTCATACCCAAAAGAGCTTATTTAACATCTCATGGAGCGAATTATAAATAGTCCATTTGAAACCACGACTGGCAATGACTTCGTAACGGGTACCGTTGTATACTCATGCATATACACCTCCATATCAATTTGCGGCCCAAATCCTCACCAAATTTTCAACTGCATTGAATGCTCCTGCAGCAAGTGAAACAGCAGTATTCCCACGCAAAATATAATCATCAAGCTAGAGACATCAACAAAACAAGCACAGCTTAAGCAGATTTCCTGCTACGTTGCATATATATATAGGTGACGTCTATGGTGGCATGGAGAATGGTGGCTAAGAGTGGCCAGAAGTTGACTGACCAATACTTATTGGACACTTGGCATTTGATAAGAGAATATGAAGAAAGGATACGGTAATTCACAAGAGTGTTACTGTGAGGGTATAAATAAAATTTAGACACTAAAAAGTTAGGCCTATGTTATGAGCCTTGGACTTGGAAAAAAAAACTAAATAAGGCAATATCAATAGGCCAAAAAATTTGGTAGTCCAAAAAAAGAAAGCAAATTTACCGTTTATGAGTGGGAAGAAGAAAAGAAAATTGAAAAACAAAATTATTTGAGTAAACTGTAAAAAAAAATTGTTAAATAGATGTTTGAGATGAAATTTTTTTAAAATGAAGTGGTTTATATTGAGATATAAACTTTGAATAATTTTTTATCCATTATATATCAATATTGGGGTTTAGATTTTAAGTTTTACTTGCATATTTTTTTTTTGTTTATTCTAAAAATTATAAAAACAAAAAGAGGAAACAAAATTATACTTTACAATTTTTAAAATAAACAAGATTATTTATTATCCTATTTTTGGTTTTTTTTTATTTTTAAAATAAAAAAAGATAAAACAATAAATAATTATACTTTACAATTTTAATTCTTGCATTAAAAAATTTGGATATCATTCTAATTACCTACGGTTTGATGATTTTATTTCTCCAACTTATCAAGGGGCTACAAACTAATGCGAATTATTTAAATTAAATTCATGTCATTTGATAATAAAAAATGTTAGGCAAAAAAAATATTTTTTAGAAAAAAAAGTTGTTTTAAGCAAATAAATCGAAGATAATTTTATTGTCAATTCATGTTATATTATTTAATTTTCAACAATTCAATTTTAGTACATTAGAAAAAAAAACTTTCAATTGACACTATCAAAAGAATAATTTTAATCAAAATTGGAACTAAACCCAAATAATTACTGCTCGAACTAAATTTTAAATTATAAATTTTAAATTTTTATATGACAGTAAAAAATTATAAGTAAAACCTAAAACCTAAACTTCAATATTAATATATAATTAATAAAAAGTTATTCAAAGTTTATGCCTCAATATAAACTACATTTTAACAAAATTTCATCTCAAACATCTATTTAACAATTTTTTTAATTTTACTATTTATTCGAATAAATTTGTTCTTCTAGTTTTTTTTTCCTTCGTCCCACTCAAGAATTGTAAACTTGTTACCTAATTTTTACTTATTAATGTTACTTATTTAGTATTTGGGATAACAAAAAAAAAAAAAAAATAAATCACCATCTAAATTCATGGACTTTACGATTTTTTTAGGCCTATTAATATTATTTTATCCCTTTTTTTACCTAAGTCCAGGTCCCATAACACAAGCCTAATTATAGGCGTATTGAATATATAGCCTGGGCAGCTTCTACTCGACCCAGGTATGTTTGTTTGGCCATGAGTCACGACAAAAAAAAATTTTTGATGTCTAAATTCCATTTATATCCTCACAGTAACACTTCAATAAATTTTCATACCTTACTCGATTTCTACGCTAATTGACTATTCTTCCTTCATAATTCTCTTGTCAAATGCCAAGTGTCCAACAGGTATTAGTAAATCAACCTCTATCCACTCTTAGTCACTCTTTTCCATGCCACCACAGACATCACCATATATATATATATATATATATATATATATATTAAACGAAGTATAACATAAGACACATATGTTTTGATGGTCGTGACAAGGGATGCTACCACTCCACTTATTTGCAATGGGTTGAAATTTTCCTCAGGGTGTAGCCATGATATCACCCAAAAAGCAGAATTATTACTGTAACAGACAACAGACCTATCATCATATGACAATATATTCCGTTAATGGGAACTAATGAAATTCTAATGACCATGAGAAAAGACCTTGTATTACAGTTGGGGATTCCTTGGCCTCTACAGATTGGCTAGTCAGGAAGTTTGCTAGGAGTGTAAACTGCAGCAGGTCCGTAACCTGGAGAAGTCATCACTTCATGAAGCCTCCCAAGCTGGAAATCAAAAACCAATGACTAGTCTTAACCACAAACTCTACGTTCTATCTAGAAGAAATACAAACAAACTATTTATCCCTTACCATTTTCCGGATAAGTTTCTCCCTTCTAGTGACCATGTTCAGCTCTGGCCACGAGTCCAGTAAATAAGCACATTGGTTAGGGAAGTCAACGACCATACACTACCAGTGCATGAAGATGTCTTCTACAGGAATGAATATCTAATACAATGACACGTTAAAACCATTATTCCTAGTGTGCAACTGCAAATTTTAAGATATTAATTATTTGTTCAAAGGACTCTAGAGTGATAGAAGTTTAAAAAATATTTTTGGGGTGATTGAAAATATTGACATAGAAGTCGAATAATAATATTTTTATTAAATTATAATTGATAAATAAAATTATTTTTAATTTTAGGATCAAATAAGACAATGAATACGGTTTTTATTATTCTCAAGGAATACAGATAAAAAAGTATTCAATAAATAATTACGGCTTTTATTATTCACAAGGAATACGACAAGAAATTTTATTGCAGTCTTTTGAATCATAAAAAAAAGTTTCACTTTTCTTAAATATAATTTTAAATCTAACTTTAAACAAATATCCACCAACTTATTTTTAAAGGTTGGCAATGCTAGTTTCAAAATAATTATTTCAGTCTCTGCTAAAGACTACTTACTATTATTCACTTGACATGATACAATATATCGAGTCCATGATAAATATGAGACTTCAATTCAGAGCATCCTAGTTTGAAAATTAGTTATTACTCACGTGATCAAGATATCTTCTTGGTTTGACCCAAAATAGGACATAGGTTTCAACGAGCTCCTCCCTTGATACACCTTGGATCACGTCATCCTTATTAAAAACACAACACATTATCAGACACTCCACGGATAATAGTCAAATTAGCATTGTGGTTCAACACATCTCCTCCAACATCACTCATAGCAAATTTGGGAGGAAGAATCTAGTAGTGTGCATGTCTCAGGTGTTTATCGAGCATGCATTCCGCATCGCAACCATTTCAACAACCCTGCCATCAATCTCACGGCCGGACACGAGAGATTGAATCTAACGCCTAGTTAAGCGATACTCGCATATCCTAACTAGGGTCTGACTGCATGAAATGCTACTCTGATTAGTGGTGGCCTCTTTTAATGCAATAAAGGTGTTAACAGATCATATAATAAAATTCAACTTAGTTAGCTACACATAACTTACTCTAAAGGGTGCCCATCAGAAAACAAAAATTTGAATAGCACAGTATTATCCCGATTAAGGCCCATATCGTGATGAGGCTTGAAGTTTGTCTTCGTATTCTTCTGCCACAAGGTCCCACAATCAACAAATGAGAAACTTCAACGTAAAGGCAGCAACAGCAATGACATGAACAAAACTTAGTCGAGTCACTTTAGAACAAAAAGCTCATCTGAAACGCTTGGCAGGGGCTGATGCAGTTCCCCTAGGTGTATGAAATAGCCTCCTATTCTTTCTCATCGGAGCTGTTAATTGTCCGCCTCGTTCATCCTCGTTGGAGTCGGGGTAGTCAAGTTAGCGATGTCACTAGCATTAACACCCCATTGTGTTAGATTTTTCGAACATTCGGGAGAGGAATGTCAAGAATGTATTTGGACATGTCCTCATGTAGTTGTGACGACAACAAAATGCCGCTGCCATCTCCGTCATTCTTGGAAGAAACCATTCTGTGAAGTGAATACTCAGAAGACCTACAAAGGAGACAACCAGAACATCATACAAGAACAATGTCACCCTAGTTTATCTACATGTAGCAACACTACTCAACTTATTATTCATGTACAAAAAAGACACCTATTAGGAGCGGCCATGGACCTCTTTAACGTTTGCATGTGCAACTATCACAATATTATGAATTAATGAAGGTTGCAATGCTAGAGGTTTATGTTATAGTATATATAACAACTATGTTACACTTGCGGTACATAGCCGGTCCCAAGCCCGGATAAAGGAGGAGGGTTGTGTTAGGTCTTTGGCAACCAACATAAAAATATAGCCGAACCCCCATGACATGAATCTTTACCTGCCAAAGTATACTTCGTTGTTAAGATCTTTTGTCTCCATATGTAGACAAACAAAAACCGGAGCAAACCTTCCTGAGTAACCATTGACCATGGACTGTATCAGACAAACTTTTTCTTAGTTCCTAGCAACTTTGTGAGGTGCCTTATTTAACGAATTTATTAAATATTTGTGAAGCCATGAAAGAATTAAATTGTCTCATTAATTATTCCACCTAACTATACCCTCGATTATCCTTTATAAGAATGGAAAGTCCCCCAAGAAAAACAATTCCACAAACAATTTGCATCAAATTTTCACCCATCATGGTGAGACAAAACAAGAAAGTCTATGTAGTTTTTCGTGAGAAAAATCCAGGAATTTATACAACTTGGCCAGCATGCCAAGCACAAGTTGATAGGTTCAGTGGTAACTCATACCAATCCTTCAAAAACATTGATGATGCAAGAATAGCTTGGGCTAAATACATCGGCCAAACCATGGGAGATCAAACTGAATGGGATGTTGAAGATTACCTCCAAGGCAGTGTAATAGAAGGTGCTACTCAAGACCACACTCAGCTCAAGATTCCTCATGCACCAATTGCTGATGGCCACAACCCTAGACTCGATCCACCACTACCAACACAATAGGATTTTCTGCCTAAAGCTCCTCTACTATTATGGGGAACTAAGCCTCCATGTATATCTATTATTCCAGCTGCCATTTTTTTATTAGCCATTACTTTGTTGGTGCTTTACCTGGCCATCCTTAATAGGTAAATCTACAAGTTGAAAATCCATTTAGAATTTTATTAGTTTCAACTCGTTAATGTTAATTGTGAGGTTTAAGTCTACATCCTAAAACACTACTGCATATTAGCCTTTATTAGTATTTAAGCCTGCATAAACATTAATGAAAAGATATTGGTTGGAAATCATTCTTATTTGACTCTTAATTTCAAGTCTCATATAGAGTTATCGACCTAAAAATAACATCATATGTTATGCCAAATTTGCTTGTATCAACGCAATCACAAAAGCACTGTAACATAATTCAAGTTACAATAAAATCTCTGAGACAATGACATAAAACAGGCTCCCTTTATATTTCACAGAAAATGACAAATACATTCAATGAGGTTGCCTCCTACTGCAAATATAAACATGCTTCTGAAGTCTGATTCATTCATACCCTAAAACACCCTTTTCAATGCAGCATAACTTAACCCCAACATTTTGTGAAAAGCATAAGACAAATCTTAAAGTACTCAACACTGCACAAAAAATGTACTCAATATCACCAGTTTCATAGTAGAATATTAGCACAAATACTACTACAACATAACTCTAATTTCATTAATTAATTTAACACCAACACAAACTTACAACAAAATTAGGTAGTCTACAATCCTATACATAATGCAACTAAATTTACTAAGCCACACTCGTCCTACTTACTACACCATAATTTATTCAACCAAACATAAATGACAGAGATTGACCTTTAATGCAAGCATTCACTACAGCATCATAACTAGCCATAAGCTTCTCGTAATCATCTTCCAATTGACCAATTTTATCCCGAAGTGTATTGTTACTATCACGAAGAAGCTTAACTTTTGAGTAATTGTAGTCTTTAATCTCCTTACCGGCGATATTAAGTACTTGACCAAACATCTCCACCGCTGCATCTTCGCGGGCAGCCTTTTTCACCATAGAAAATTGCCCCTTCACATTTAATTCAACCTCGTATGGTTCACCAGGAACCACCACGGTAAAACTTTAGAACGGGCCTTAGTCTCTCAGATATCTCTCCTGCTTGAAGAAACAAGGGGCAAGGATTTCAGAATCATAGCAAAGCTTCACCAACTACTCCTCCATGCCATTCACTATAGCAAATTCACCATTCAGCTCATCTTGGGAAAAGACTGGTAGCCCTGTTTTAACAATAGGAACATTTTCACACCGAACTTCCAATAAATTAAAATAAAAGTATCACCTAAAACTAACACACTTACAAGAAACACTTGGACAGCCACAGAAACTTTCACACTCTGGCCTCCTTTCTGACCACACACGGTATCGACGGAACCGTCCATCATTTCCAGAGTTGCACATTTTTCAACCGTAATGCACCACAATATTGCATTGAAGGCCAACACAACTTGTTGGTAGTTGTTAAAGCCATGAACTTCTGAAAAATTTGAAATCACAAACTTACTCCCTAACGTCTTCCCAGCTCGTGAAAATACCGATGCGAGTGCCCTTCGTCACGGCGAAGAAAAGATATCGTTGCATCGCGTCTTCCATGCTTGAACTGCTATAGTGTATCTTTTCTCCTGCAATGTATCTTTTCTTTGGATTGGATTTCACGGCCCAGCCCCAACAACACACTTATTATTTAAAACAACAATATCCTAGATTTTGAACCAAACAAAACTATTTTATAATAAATTAATAAATAAATTTAAATAAATATAATAAAACAAATTTATAATTAAACGTAAACCTTAAAATTACATAGAACTACATCAATCTACATCAACTAAAATGTTATGAATTCATCAAAGTACAAATTCAAAAGTAAGATAACAAAGTTACAATAAGTGCTTCTTGATTGATATTATTTATAACCAAATATATATATATATATATATATATATATATTATCAATCAGACAAATTACACAGGAGAGTCATAAACTGAACAAAGACAAGAACAATTATATATTTATAACACTACAAGTTAAAAAATTAACAAATTATAGCAAAATATAAGACAGAAATAATGAACAAGTTATAGCAAATTATATAAAAACGGTCGGGAATAAGGAGTATGACCACAATCTAATCAATCATGTGTCAAATAATTTGTTATTGTTATTATATTAAAATGTTAATACAATAAGATCCTTTATTAAATTTAGAGATTTATCATTGTGATAGTGATCATAATATTGAAAGATAAATCTTTTATAATTTAATCTAAATTGTTCTTGGTCATAGAATTATTAAAAAGGACATTAATAATCCGAAAAGATCAATATATATATATATATATATATATATATATATATATATATATATATATATATATATATATATATATATATATATATATATATATATAATGGCCTTCATTGGATGAAGATTAATAGATCTCATTTATTAAATTATATTTAGATGGTGCATATAGAGATATGATCATTTAACTGACTCACTCTGAGAATTCCTAATGGTTATAATTACCGCATATTTGTCAATAGGATATTCTCAAGATGAATATAGTAATAGAGTTTCCTTTGACATGCGACTGTCATAGTAATTAACAATGTATTTATTATACTTTGATTCCGGATACCTAATACCCTAGGGTGCTAGTTAAATGGATATTGGGTATGATTTAAATACTTGTAGAATTAATGATTACTCAATAAGAAATTCGTCAACTCTCGATAAAGAGTTTGAGCTCTATGATTATAATGATTGAGATGAATAAAACCTTGGCCAAGGAGATTGAATGAATGAAGAAATGAGTTTCTTAGGTCATTCACAGTTCATTATAATAATGGTAACAAGTTAGAGTTTGACAATTAAACCATACTTTAAAGGTTAACTAAGAGCTGGAAAGATGGAAGGAATTATTCTTTGTTCTTCTGAGGTTCGTAAAAATAGATTACTTCAAATTGTCGGGTTCTTGAGGAGTGTTTCTAGACGCCAACCTTGATTAGCAAATTTAGTATGACTAATTTACTACCCACTTAGTATTGAACCTATGGGACACACTAACGAGTGTTTTAATCTTCGCTGTAGAATTATTTAATTATTATTTTGATTTGATCAAATAAATAATTATATTAATTCAAATAGAATACTATTATATTCTTTGCTAGCACCAAGAATATAGTAATAATATAATAATTGAGAATATTAAATAAGATTTGAGAATAATTAGTAATTCTATTTCTAAACTTGAATTCTAAATTTGGATGAGATCCTAACTGATTCTGTTTTCAAATTGAGTTATGATATGATTCATAAATTTGAAGGATTCAGATTTAGAATTTTAAGATATGATTTAAATTTGAATTGAGATTCAAATTTAAAATCAACAACAAATCTCATATTATATATATGTACGTCAAGAGTACAGAAAAGTGACGAGAATAAAACACAAGGGTTTTATTCCTTTACCGCTACACACATAAATGTATGTGAGCCTGATTCTTGGAGAAGAATTTTATGGCGTGCAAAGAGTTGCAAGAGGTTTCTCAATTTAGATCAGATGTCCATTAGTCAAGGAGTTGACAGCAAAGGTTGGTCTCGGTGTGGATACGCATAGAGTCTTTGTACAATCGATGAATAAAGTTTTTACTAAAGCGTCTAAAGGTATTTAGATCTGATCTATATATTATTGGAATAAAGTTTAAGCACAAAATAGATCTTTATGATTACTTTCATTTCTTCCGCTGCGTGTTATGAACACATAGTAATCCTTTAGTGGTATCAGAGCTTTGACTTTTTGTGTTTAAATTTTATTCCTATTTTTTTAAAATTTGTAAATTAATAGGATTAATTCAAATTTTTTTAAGCAAGTGGTGCATTTATTTCCATTGCGATGGTTTTTTAATAAATTAATAGTTAGTTTATTTCAATGTTATTTATTTAATTGTGATTAAATTATTATTTTTTATGGTTATGATTTTAATCAAATTTTATTTGATTTTTTATCATGACTTAGAAACGTCACTTTAAAGGAATAAAAATATTTATTTTTATATATAAGTGTATATATTGAGAATGTCAAATTTGATATGACAGTTCTATAAAGCTAAACGTTAGTCTATTAAAAATCAAATTTTGATTTGATTAATGTGTTTTGAACACTATAATTTTAGAAATTAATTTTTTCTAATATTCTTGATTATAAGGAACGGCCTGACAACCAAGAGTTTTATTTTCAAAATAATAACCAGTATATACATTTGATGTATTAGGAATTTAATTTTATATTTTTACCTAAACAATCTGGGAGTATAAAATTTAATCCATAAATACTGGTAGAAATTCTCTAACAATTGAGATAAATCCTAAAAGTTAAGAGTCTGCCAAAAATGAATTTATCTCTTGTTTACAAGGAGTAACCTGACAACTTAGGGGTATAAAATATAATTCAGTTAAATAATTGTCTGACAACCAGATAATTATTTGGGATTATAATTATATGGAATATAATTTAATCATGTTTATTTGGAATAGGTATGAGTAACAACTTAATAACCAAGGTACTCATTCGCGATTCTAAATATTTTTTTTTTCAAAAATATAGATTTTTTTATTTACTTTCATATTTTAAATTTTTAAATATGTCTATCTTTTGTATATCATACTTTAAAAGTAATAAATTAGATATACATTGAGAATTGTTCTTATGTATGAAAAGGTTATCATAGACACGATAATCCTATTGAAATAATTTTGTCAATTAAAATTGGTGATGGAATAGTCAGTACTTGTGAAGTATTTGAAATATTATTTTACTACAATATGGGTTGTTTTGACAACCATGAGTTCTAATTTCAAAAGTATATACCCACTATTTATTACTGAACATCTTGAGAAGATATATGGTGTCCAAAATAAGATAGTATAACTATCAAAGATTTTATTTAAACTAATGGGAGTATTAGGCAATATATTTTGAATTAAACAATTTAGAAGTTGGAATGCCATTAGGCAAATGGCTTTAGCGAGAATTATTCTTACAAGCATTTTTGGAGATTTATTTTGTTGCAAACAATTTATAATTGGCTTTAATATGATTAAGGTTTGTGGCCTTTTTGGAAAAACTCAATGAGTATTGAGGATGCGAATCAAAATTGCTCTTAAGGGTTGGTTTGACCAATAATAAAAGTATTGAGTATTTTTATTATAAGAATTTAAAGTAAAATCTCTAATATCTAATTGGTATTCTATTAAATAGAGAATGAGATTCTCTCAATGCATGAATACTAGTACTCTCTGTACTTCATTATGTTTAAGAAACAAGGAATTTGATTCAGCTGCTAATCTTTCGTTAAATATTTGAATTATGGTTTAGACACGTAGCTAAATTAACAAAGTTTTTACTAAGTCAATTTTAAACCCATATGAGATGTGGAAAAGGGCATAAGCCAAAACTCAAGAACATTAGAGTTTGGAGATGTCTTATATATGTTAAGAGATTACACAACAATAGAATTGATATTAGGTCTGATAAATGAGATTTATTGGTTACCTTAAAGAAATAATGAGTATTATTTCTATCACCTTTTTTAAGACAAAGTGTCTCAGATAAGAGGTTGAACTCTTTTTTGTAAGAAAAAGGAATTCCCTCCCAAAAAAGATAAGGTGAACAAATAGATAATATACTTTCTCTTGAAAGTATAAAAGGTTTGATCTGATCGTCAAACTAATTTTTGAAAAGTAACCTATTTGTATAATGATACAATTCTATAAAGATAAATCTAATGGTTACTTAGATTTTTTTATAATCATGTTCAATAAGATTGTCCTTAAAATAAAATTATGCACTATTATAGTGGGAGATTTCATGTTTTGAGAAAACGTGATATTTATTATGCACTAGGTGTATTTTACAAAAGGTCAAGTAAACATGCTCAAAAACTAAGGTGTTTAATCAAAAGAGTTTTGATAGACACAAATGTGCATTAAAAATTATACACATGATTGATTGGCTCTAGTGCAGGTGAGAGATTATTGAGATAATAGTATGCCCAAAATCCAATCTATCATGATTGACTCTCGTGCAAGTGGGAGATTGTTGGGAATAAGGAGTATGACCACAATCCAATCAATCATGTGTCGAATAATTTGTTATTGTAATTATATTAAAATGTTAATACAATAAGATCCTTGATTAAATTTAGAGATTTATCATTGTGATAGTGATAATAATATTGAGAGATAAACCTTTTATAATTCAATCTAAATTATTCTTGGTCATAGGATTATTAAAAAGGACATTAATAATCCGGAAAGATCAATATATATATATATATATATATATATATATATAATGGTCTTCATTGGATGAAGATTAATAGATCTCATTTATTAAATTATATATATAGATGGTGCATATAGAGATATGACCATTGAACTGACTCACTCTGAGAATTTCTAATGGTTATAATTACTGCATATTTGTCAATAGGATATTCTCAAGATGAATATAGTAATAGAGTTTCCTTTGACCTGCGACTGTCATAGTAATTAACAATGTATTTATTATACTTTGATTCCGGACACCTAATGGTGCTAGTTGAATGGATATTGGGTATGATTTAAATACTTGTAGAATTAATGATTAGTCAATAAGGAATCTGTCAACTCTCGGTAAAGAGTTTGAGCTCGATTATTATAATGATTGAAATGAATAAAACCTTGGCCAAGGGGATTGAATGAATGAAGAAATCAGTTTCTTAGGTCATTCACAGTTCATTATAATAATGATAACAAGTTAGAGTTTGACAATTAAACCATACTCTAAAGGTTAATTAAGAGCTGAAAAGATGGAAGGAATTATACTTTGTTCTTCTGAGGTTCTTAGTAAAAATAGATTACTTCAAACTATCGGGTTGTTGAGGAGTGTTGTTAGATGCCAACCTTGATTAGTAAATTTAGTATGACTAATTTACTACCCGCTTAATATTGAACCTATGGGGTCACACACTAACGAGTGTTTTAATCTTTGCTGTAGAATTATTTAATTATTATTTTGATTTGATCAAGTAAATAATTATATTAATTCAAATAAATATTATTATATTCTTTGCTAGCACCAAAAATATAATAATAATATAATAATTCTATTTCTAAACTTGAATTCTAAATTTGGATGAGATCATAACTGATTCTGTTTTCAAATTGAGTTATGATATGATTCATAAATTTGAAGAATTCAGATTTAGAATTTCAAGATATGATTTAAATTTGAATTGAGATTCAAATTTAAAATCAATAAAAAATCTCATACTATATATATGTACGTCAAGAGTACAGAAAAGTGACGAGAATAAAACACAAGGGTTTTATTCCTTTACCTCTACACACATAAATGTATGTGAGCCTGATTCTTGGAGAAGAATTTTATGGCGTGCAAAGAGTTGCAAGAGGTTTCTCAATCTAGATTAGATGTCCATTGGTCAAGGAGTTGACAGCAAAAGTTGGTCTCGGTGTGGATACGCATAGAGTCTTCGTACAATCGAAGAATAAAGTTTTTACTAATTAGATCTGATCTATATATTATTGGAATAAAGTTTAAGCACAAAATAGATCTTTAGAATTACTTTCACAGCCCAGCCCCAACAACACACTTATTATTTAAAACAACAATATCCTAGGTTCTGAACCAAACAAAACTATTTTATAATAAATTAATAAATAAATTTAAATAAATATAATAAAACATATTTATAATTAAAAGTAAACCTTAAAATTACATAGAACTACATCAATCTACATCAACTAAAATATTATGAATTCATCAAAGTACAAATTCAAAAGTAAGATAACAAAGTTACAATAAGTGCTTCTTGATTGATATTATTTATAACCATATATATATATATATATATTATTTAGTATAGTCTTTCACAAATGAATTCGAGTAGAGTTTTTCTTTCTTTTTCTTATCACAATCAACAATCATAAGTATTTGTTTGGAATATGTATTGGAATACATTGGAATCTATTTAGACTATGGAATAAGAATAATATATTCTTATATATGCTAATAATATATATTCTAATTAGAATTTTTTTTTCTCTTGTTTTTAGTTGATATGGAGTCATTGACATATATTTAAGTAATCTAATAAGATTAATATGATGCCTCAAGAGAGGTCGGAATAGCTCAGCTGGTAGAGCAGAGGACTGAAAATCCTCGTGTCACCAGTTCAAATAAATATATATATATATATATATATATATATATATATATATATATATATATATATATATAATCAATCAGACAAATTACACAGGAGAGTCATAAATTGAACAGACAAGAACAATTATATATTTATAACACAACAGGTTAAAAAATTAACAAATTATAGCAAATTATAAGACAGAAATAATGAACAAGTTATAGCAAATTATAATAAAAACAACCTAACATGAATTAAAAATCACAACAACAATAACAATTAACACACAATAACAACACCACAACACTAATCGGAACAATTAAAACACAATAACAAAGTGAGAAATATCTCAAAATCACCATTGCTGAAAATAATAATTTGATATGTGTATGCTCAAACAATCAAAGGCTAAGTTTCTATACACATAGTGGTAACTACCATCAACTTGACTAGGAAAGCACCAAAAACCAACTTCCAAATAAAAGATTTAGATCACCAATTCGACCAAGAAATAAAACCAAATCCCAAAAATAAAGATATCTAAAATAGTGATGATTGGAAGAAAAAATAAGGACACCAGAACAACAACATAAAAGAATCACCAAGAACATGATCAACAATCATAATCCACAGTAATAACAAAAATAATTCAAGAAGAAAAGTCACAGTAATAACAACATAAGAATCATAAACCAATTAAAATAATAATCACATTAAAAAGTAAAAGTATCTTTCAGGGCACAAAGTTGACGGAGCACGACGGAGTGCTGAACGAGATAGAATGACAGAAGAGTTGGCCTGGAGTAGAGGAGAGACGAGCATGGTGGAACTGGAGCAAAGGAGGGTTTAATGCGCCGAAACTGGAGTAGAGGAGCCTTCGACGGAGGAACGACACCAAACGAGTTGTGCGACGATGGAAGGATGCGACACGAGCGTAGACGAGCGTAAACTGCAGCAAACGAGATTTTACTTTGCTGACGAAGTGAGGGTTGAGGGAGATGTTGAAAAGGTGCGTTTGTCGAACGACGAAGAGGATCCGATGACCAACCGATGACGGTGATGCTTGAGCGCCACAGAAACCGACCATCCTTAGCAGCGGTAGTGGAGAAGCTTGGGTTTCAGGGTTTATGATTTAATTAACTACATACAATCAATTTTTTTTGTCAGAATCACATACAATAAAATAGAAAAAAAATAAAATTTTAAGGAACTAAGAAAGCGTAAAGCAATCCTTCTGAGTACTCATCTCAAATTTCTTTCAACAGTTTAGTTCTTTATATGGACCGAACCAGCATAAAAACTTATCACTAGCGGTCAAATTCGCTGAAAGTTAAACTGTTTCAAGCAGAATGTCCACTGGGCCCAAGCAGTGTGGGTGAACACCCTAGGAAGATACTCCATGTGCATGTGGCGCACATGTGACCAATGAGTTTGGTCTTGACACTATACAATAAATATAAACTCTCCGCTTAAGCAAGTGTCGGGAGTTCGAACCCCGCCTTGTGCATGCAGCAACCTATTGGCCAGCGGCAGACCCTTAAATGGAGCTCAGATCCGCGACGGATTAGTCCTTAACCTGTCGGGTTGGGGGATACCGTTTGGGTAAACCAAAAAAAAAAAAAAAAAATATAAACTCTCCGCTATGTTTCATTAGCCGAGGTGAGACTCCTTGTCAACATGAAAATTGAAAAAGCACGTGGGCTTTTAAGTTTTAAGAGACATTGAAAACACCGCAGCAAGTGTCCCAACTAAAGACCGACAATGGGCTGCTTTCCCACTGAATTAATATTGTTATCATGATGATGTGTGTTAGGCTCCGTTTGTTTATAGAAACACTGAGATAGGGACATTGAGATATAAAATTGTGTTTGATAGAAGAGACATGGACAGAAACAATATGTATAAATACACTGAATTAGTGTATTTTGTGTCCATCAGGAAGGACACGAAGACACTAACAAGGGATACAACTTATTTTTTATTTTTTCTTTCATTATTTTTGTAAATTTTCATAATTATATTTTTTATTATTATATTTTTCATCTCAAATTTTTTCAATGAAAAAATGAGAATAAATTGGATTTTCATAATTTGTTTTAATTTATCACCAAAATGAATACAAGAACACAAAATTTTGTGTCTCTGTCCATCAGTGTCTTATCCTATCCTGTTCTCTTCCTGTTCTGTTCTCGAAAATAAACGCAGCCTTAAGAATTTTTTTAAATAAAATAAAAAAATTATTTTTACAAAAATAATTTTGATCCATCTTTTTTATGGAACAAATTTGTCATGTCCTTGACGAACTTTGTCAAATTCATAAGGTTCATGGTGACGAACTTCCAATGCTTCATCTTCACAATCTTTTTGTTTAGTGATGGAGAGCATCATTGCTTCTTGCATGCATGTACCGCACAATTGAACAATCCATTTTTGTTGAGTTTTCAAGAGTACATATTTTTATAAAAATTAATATGAAAGTACAAAAATGTAATGTCATTTCTAAATACTGAGTTAGTTTCTTTGTACTCTTACAAAAAATTAGATTTCAGGATATATAATTCCAAAATTATTTTTCTGTGGAAATAAATTGGTTTACTTTATTCCAAAAGAAATCTTATGTGTTAAGTGTTAACAAATTTATATACATAATACAAAAACTGTTTAAATTATAATTTGTATATAATTTAATTATCATTCAATAATAATTTATATTTTATTAAATTATAAAAAATTATTTATTTTTATTATTTTAATTTTTATTTTATTATAATTTTATATATTTATTTAATTATTATCGGATGAATCAATTTCACCAATAACTTATCGATTGAACTATTTAATCTAGTGAGAAGATAATTTAACGAAGTCGATTACCATTATAGCTAGGATGTAAAAAGTAAAGTTTATATAATTCTTTTATTTTTTTTCTGAAAGTATACCAATAAAACAATCGTGAATTTTGATATTATTGAATGTCAAGAATACTCTGCTATAAATGTCAAAATCCATTAGTGGCTTTAGAAATAATAATAATAATATTGGAAGAGGACATCTTATTGTGCACTAATGGAAAAAGGCATAATAAGATCGAATAAAGGAGAGATGACATCAAGCTGGGAGATTATATTCACAAGATACAGGTTCTTCAAGTCAAAAGCCAAAAAGACTATCTTTTCCTGGAGCAATGGGGTAACTTTGTAAACTCTGCAGATTCAAGGGCTGTTGGCTGAATTGAGCCATAGGTGATGAGCCAAGGTAGTTGTGAGATATGTATTAAAGCATTAGGAGCTCTTAAATTTGTTGTGGTGTAATCATGTAATGACCGTTGCAGTTCTAATTGATTATAATTAATTATCATTGATTATAATTAATTATGCTTGATGGCAATGCCAAAATTAATTAGGAGTGGTGAGTTTATCAACTGGAATTCCTTCTTCCATTCTTTTTTTTCGTAAATACTCATTTCAAGTATTGATGTTTTGTATATTTCATCATTCTCAAATAAAATGGCTCTTTTTATATTTTATTGAATGTCTATAATTTTTTTTAAAGAAAAAAGACAAATGTTTTTTTTATTAATTACAATATATTTTATCCCTTTATGAGTATAATCTCTATTACTTAGGATATAAAAGGTATAAACTAATTAATAGGTTATTGAAATATAAAAATCGAAGTTAACATGATACAAAAATAAAAACATGTCTACTTATTTTAAGTCAAAATGTCTTCCCTCGATGAGCACGACCATGGATTCCTTTAATATAAAAACTTTTAATTAAGTGCACTAAAATGTCCATCTGAATGTATAAACATTAGTTACAATGGGATTTATGCACTCTCTTGCTTAGTGAGCACAAATTCTTCTTTATTCGCTGATCTCTTCCACAGTTACAAATTGTTCATCTGCTGTTGAGCCAACGCATGAATGTCCTCAAGATGAAAGCAATGCCTTGTTGCTATTCACGTAAAGCTTTGTCATAAGCGAGTTTGCTTCTTATTATCCTTTTAGTTTTCCTAAAACAGAATCTTGGAAACCAAGAACATATTGTTGCTCATGGCATGGTGTTGAGCTTACTGGCCATGTGATTGGCATTGATCTTAGTAGCAGCCAGCTCGTGGTAACGTGTTCATTATTCATTACACAATTAGGTTTGTTGCTCGTATTGTAAATGCCGGAAGTAGAAGAGCATTCAAATCCAGCCGCCCCTACTAATCTCTCATAGTGGATTTTTTTAGCGTAAGAATTGGAAATGGAATGTTTCAGTCCAATCGAGGGCATAGAGAAATGCAAAAATTGTAATGGTCAAATAAAATATACGAGTTTGAATAAAATATACGAAATGCAAAAATTGTAATGGTCAAATAAAATATAGGAGTTTGAATTTAAAATTTATCTTTTGATGAAGAGAAAATGACCACTAGACAAAGAATAGAAAAAGAAGGTTGAAAATATGAAACTAAGAAAAGAATTTAAGAGAATGAATGAGTGACGGCTGTGATTTAAAAACAGAAGAAGACTAAATTTAATTAGGTTAACTAATAGTCAAAATCATAAAAAAATAAAAATAGACTTAGACTTTTAATAATTAGACTTAATTTATTTATAATGGAATCATTTAAAATTTAAAATGGAGACACATATATATCAAATGATACTGGGGCAAGTGCCTCCCATTCATAAGGATGGGTCCGTGCCTGTACGAGTGAAACAAGCGCTATGTGACAACATTGAAATCCATGCTTTGACTTGAATAATAAAGAAAGCAAGGGATAAAAGACAAAAAGGGAAAAGTGAGCTTATATGCTCACCGAATATTTTCAAATTTGAGCAAGTAGTATCTTGAAGTATTCTTGTCGAGATGTATGTTTATTACTAAAAAACTATAGCATTTCGATTTGTAGAAATAAAGAAGTGTTTCGAATGCTCTTAGATAGTTTGTAGTTCAGGTTTGAAATCTTTTTGTGTCGTACATTGACCCATGTACTTACTTTGACTTATATGTCTCTAACGAACACATTTTATTGACAATAAATGAAACTTGCACAAAAATATTGAAATTTTATCAATACCATCCATTTAAGAGAGGATGAAAACTCAGGTGAGTGAAGTTGAAGTTGATATCTGAGAGTCGTTGAATGAAAATTTAGTCAAATCAGTCAAATCATTTAACGATTTTTAGGTATCAATTTTACATGAAGTTGACTTCACTTGAGTTTCCACCTTAAAAGAGATACTTAGTAGAGCTATTGAAGATTATTTGGATGCTTGAAAATTACATCAACTTTTTAGTGTAACAGTTGACAATACAATATCCAATGATGGTGAAATTTTATAATTAAAAAAAAAAGCTAAATACATGAAATAATCTAATTTTAAAAAGGAACCATCTTCATATGTCTTGTTTTGACCATATTCTAAATTTGACGGTAAAGAAGATTTGAAAGAGATCCATAATTCGATTAGAAAAATTTACAATGCAGTAAAATATGTAAGTCATCTCTTATGAGAGGTGAAAGCTTCTTCGGGTGTATTGAGCGGGAGAACATCAACTATAAAGGCCTTGTTTATTTGGACGTCGTGACTCGGTAGAATTCAACTTATTTAATATTGGAAGCATTTGATTTGCTAAATTTGCAAGATGATAAATCTAAAAATGAGTTGAACAAATCCATTGTGTGTTTCTGGATTATGATTGGACATATGTGAAACCTATTTTACCGTTTCCAAAGATATTCTCGTGAAGTTACATTGTACATTTTTGAGACTTTGTATGTTACTAGTAACAAACATTTAAGAAGTCTTGAGTATTGGAAAGAAAATCAAATTGCATTGTGAAAATAATAATTTAAGCATAAAATTAACACTGAACAAGTTGCAAAGGAAAATTACTTATCATATTTTCTTTGTATCTTATTGCCCATTATCTTATGCTTAAATAATTATTTTCACAATTTAGCTTAATTTTTTTTCTAATATTAAAGATTTCTTTCATGTAGTTATTACTAGTAACATTCAAAGTCCAAAAAATATGCAATATGGCATCATAGAATATCTTCGAAAATGGTAAAATTGATTTTGCATATATCCAATCATCATCCATAGGCACACTATAAGATTTGTTCAATTCATTTCTATAATTATCAACTTACAAATCTAGCAAATGAAATACCACCCAAGCTTCAATATTAAATAGGTTGAATTCCACAAAGTTCCTACATCCAAACAAACAAAGCCTATATAGTAGATGTTCTCCTGCTCACTGCACCCGTTGAAGCTTTCACCACTCATAGAGAGATGATTTGACAAATTTAATTGTTTTGCAAATACTTTTAATCAAGACATCGATCTCTTTCAAACCTTCATTCACTATCAAATTTAAGATACGGGCACAACGAAGTATATAAAGATAGTCTCCCTTCAAAATTAGACTATTCCATACATTTACCTCTTTTTCAAGTATAGAATCTCACCATCATTGCATGTTGCATTATTAACCGTTACACTAAACACTTATAAAATTTCCAAGCATCCAAACAAGTTTTAATAGCTCTACCAAGTATATTTTTTTTGAATGATCCATAATTTGACAATTTAATATCTTTTTGTGCAACTTCTAAACTTTATCAATAAGGTGTGCCAGTTAGAGATAGTCACATTTTGACTCGACGCCCAAGTGATATTTGCAAGACACTTTTTAACAATGATGAGAAAGATAATTTTGCAACTTCACTTCTTCGCAAGTACATCACTAGTCAATGTAAGACGCGAAGGGATTTTAAACTTGGGATATAAACTATGCAAGAGCATTCAAAACACATTTTTTTCTACATATCGAAAGACTAGCTCTTCATTAACAAACATCTCAACAAGAATTATTCATTAACAAACATCTCAACAAGAATACTCCGATATACTGCTTAGTCAGATTTGAAAACACTCAATGAGGATATAGGAGCGTTTTGTCCCCCTTCAGTCGTTTGTCTTTTATTTTTTTTTTTTATTGTTCAAGTCAAAGTATCGCGTCTGATGTTGCCACATAATGCTTGTTCTACCCATATATTTTATTTAACCATTGCAATTTTTGCATCTCACAAACTTCTTTATACCCTCGATTGGACTAAAATGTTCCCATATCTGAGATCAAATCTTACGCCCAAAAGATTCACTAAGTTTAGAAGGTAACGAGGGATTAGTAGGGGAGGAAGGGTTTGAATGCTCTTCTACCTTCAAAATTTTCAATTAGAGAAACAAACCTAATTGTGTAATGAATAATGAACATATTACAATAAAATCAAAGAATCCTAATTCTTAACCAGCAAGTTGGTTTTTCCTGGTTGAAAATAACATTTCTTTTGTCACCCTCAGCCATAATCACCAAAATAATCAATAAAATAAAATCCAAAACATAACAGTGGGAAAAGAAGAAAAAAAAGATACAGACACAAAATAATGTAATTGGGGAGTGATAGAGAAACATAATCTCATCCCTATTATGTTATATAATGTTAAGTCAATAAATGAAAATTCAGCTACGGAAAAGTGACATGCAATGTCATTAATGATAATATAATCAGCAGCAACTACTGTAATGATGTAAAATTCAGATACCATCCAATATAAAATGGGAGAACAAACCATACATACACTAATTTGATTAGTATTATTTGGATGGGAATGGGAGAAACAAAAGAAAGGAATAACTCAGAATCTTCAATTTAGGAATCTTCAGGTTTGGTCCAATCAACTGGTTATTCTTCAAAATCCTAAGAGACAATTAACAACAACAAAAAGAATTGTTATCACCAAATCTCAGTGTTGGGGTAAAAAAAAATAAAAAGTGACAGATAAATGCACAACAGAAAGAGAAGCTTCGAATTGAACCCAGAAATTAAAAATGCTAAGAAAATGTAATATATAATCATGATAAATAGTTGCAGACTGAGATAGTTGAAGAGAAAGAAAATCACAGAAATGGTGAAAAAGCAGAGGAGAATCCATGAAGTGTAAAGGCATAAAGTGGTGGAGGGAAGCAAATGTCTAACTGCGAGCCCACGACAACATATTGCAGTGGCGACGGGGTTCTCCGGTGTTGGCAGTGATGGTTCGCGACGGCAACGACGGGTGTGGTGGGTTGGCAGCAGCGTGGAAGAGGCACATGAATGGTGTTACTGTGTTAAGACTTCTAAGGTTTAGGAGTTTGCTGAGTCTTTGGCAGTATATTACTCAAGTGATTTGAAACTAGTTTTTTTTCTTTCAAACCGAAAGCTAAAAAAAACTTTTTATAAAAACTGTAGTTTCAGTTCAATTTAGTTAAACGAGTTTTTTTTAACACCCCTATCCATAACCAAATCAATGATTCATTTCCTTTCTGGTTGGGATTTTTGCCTCAGTTGAAAGTAATTGTTATATGTCAAAATAACTTTTATGGAACCTTAAAGTGCTCAAGGAGATTCACATTTCCCAAACACCACATCATTGATCTTTCTCATCATGGTTTCTTTATAAAACTTCCTTCAAACATGATAAAGAGTTGGAAATCCATGGCAGTTTCCAACATAAGTCAATTACAACAAGAGTTGGATTTATCATTTCTCTCTTAAGGGACAAGAATGGGTCAAAATGCTTTATTCATTCGAATTATCTAACAAAGGGATTATTGTGGATTATGAGGGGTGTCAACAATCTGACTTCATGATGATAGCTATTGATCTTTCAAGTAACAATATTTCTGGAGAGATTCCATATGTCATTGGAGAATTGATGTGTCTTACTTTACTTAACTTGTCCAATAACATATTTGTTGGCTACATTCCATCTTCATTTGAGAAGCTCTCAAACCTTTAAAACACCGGACCTTTCACTAAATAGTTTGTCGGGGAAGATTCCCAAAAAGTTAACAGAACTAACTTTTATGGAGTTCTTTAATGTGTCCTTCAACAATCTCTCAGGTCCTATCCCGGAAAGAAAGCAGTTCTCCACATTTCAATGCAACTTAGAGGGAAAGCAAGACTTGTGTGGAATTCAATTGTGCAAGAAATGTAAAGATCATGTGATGCCTTCACCACGTGCATCTTAAGATGATCGTGACTCAGGATCTCAATATGGCTTTGATTGGAAAGGAATTTTGATCAGATATATGGGTGGGCTTGTTGCTGGACTGGCATTAGGAAGAACTTCTAGTCCAGATATTATTGGATGTGTGAAATGGATCTCTTTTAGGTAAGAAATCATGACCAGACTTTGGAAGTTCATGTAACAATATAGGATTTAAGGGATAGAAGGAGTTAGCATTGAGCGCTGGTTTCACTGTATGAATGTGTGTGTATAATTGGATGTGTGAAATAATGAATGTGTGTTCGTTGTGTGTGTGTGTGTATGTGTGTGTGGATTATTAGAAATCATCATGAACTGTGGATGAGAAATGTGCTTTAAGGTAGCGCTAAAAATTTTACCGTCTTTGTACCTATATAAACTACCTAATGAGATTTTGTACTCACTTTCTCTCTCTGTATTATATTCCAAAACATCTTCCATACATTATCTTTAATTTGTATAAAGATTAAAATAAAGGAGAACCTTTCATAGATTAGATAAAAGTCTCACCTCACATAAACTCAACGTGAATTGAATATCCATGAACCGAGTACCTTCTTTGCTTTGTGTCAATGACACTAAACCTTCAATTACTGGATCTTGTTCTAGCTCTATGGAGATCATAATAGTATATGAATGCCATCAAAAGAGATTAATAACATAGTGACATCCAAGCCAACAAGCTATAGCTCAAATGGCATAGCCTCCCCATACTCACCTAGAGGTCGAGGATTCAAGTTTCCCTATCTTTGAGGGAAAAAAAAAATATAGTGACATCAAAGTAGTACCAGAACTTAAAAAAAAAAAGCAACTTTGTACATTACATTCCAGCATCAAAATAACCACAAATAATATAAAACTAGGTTAAATAAAAAAAGGAAATAAATGAAAATAAATAGTCAGGTTCCTTGCCTGACTTAGCTTCACAGTTTCTTTGTTAAAATTATTCCAAACAGTGATTGAACCCAGTTCCCCTGTCTTCAGGTACACTCATTACTCAAAATTATGAAACTGAAAAAATGACGCCTATTACTAATTTATTTTAGTTCCCACAATTTTCAGAATATAAATTTAGTTTTTGAAAGATTAGCGACATCAAACTGGTCCATAGACTGCACAGTAAAAAATTGTCCATACATTATTAATTTTGCTCACCAAGTGACATTACTTGATTCCATTAGAAAACAACTTTTTTTTAGGATATTTTGATCTTACAAAAATCAGTTGAGTACCTTATAGCTGACATTCAACATTTCAACTGTAGAACTCTAATGATTGTTTTAAAAAAATAAACCAGGTTGAAGATGTGTGCCATACACTAGTTACACACATGCTAATAAGTAATGGACTTATGGACTTGAATTTATCACATCATGGAAAGATGAAAACAATAATCAAGCATTGGATATAGTTATATATACATACACCACACCTGCTCCCAATGTGCTGGAGGGTCCTCTGATGCAGTGGACAGGAGTCAGGATTTGTCCACTTTCTCTCCTCCGACTACTGTGCACCAGATGATTATCAGTAAAGGAGTTGATAATGATAATTGTTTGGTGCTGTTGCTGGCCAATTAAATTCAATATCAAACCAAAATGCAAAACCAATGTAGACATGCAGTGGGGCTGTAGAACAAGCGAAAATTATTTCCATAAATGTGATATATCAGATTTTTCAATAATAATAAATGTTGAGAAGGAAAGAAGAAATTAACAAGAGAAATGTGGGATGGAGAAAATATAGAATATGTACCACATGTTACCAATAATCACTAAATGAGCAAACCCCATCCTTAAAATGATAAAATCGAAATCCATCTCTCATTATAAGTTCCCTTGAGGTGACAAAAGAAAATAGCTTTATTACCGAGTGACAATCATGGCAGACACGGAGATTTTTCATCACATATAAAGGCATCCAAGATGGCAAACTCAGTAACCCAAAAGCAAAGGCAAGCTTTTCACTATGGTATTTCTGACTCCTATGGGGAGAAGAAATTGGACTAATATATCTTTCTGTATGTTCTATCTTCTTCATCATCTCCTCCAGTTTTATATAAATTTCCTTTATCTGTGGATGATTGGTGTCATCTACGGTGAATACTTGTACCGTGTTATCAACTTCTATCCAACTACAGCCTGGACTCTTTCGAATTCCCTTCACTTTCATTAGCTTTCTCATATTAGCAACACCTTCTAACTCTCCAGATTTAGCATATATATTTGCTAGAAGGACATAATTACCAGAATCTTCAGGATTTAATTCCACCAAGTTCTTCAAGGCAGTTTCTGCTAGATGTGATTCATGATGGATTCGGCATGCTCCAAGTAGAGCCCCCCAAACAGTAGCATTCGGCTTAAAAGGCATTTCATCTATCAATTCCTTAGCCTCGTCTAGCATCCCTGCTCGTCCAAGCATATCTACTATACAAACAAAGTGCTCATTTGTAGGAGAATACTAAAAACGTTAGTCATGGATTTGAAGTAATGTTTACCCTCTACTACAAGCCCCATGTGGTTGCAGCCAGATCGAACAGAAATATAACTAATGTGATCAGGTTTGCACTCGGTCTTCAACATATCCTCAAATGTCTCAATTACTTTCTTGCCTAAACCATTTTGAGCATATGCTGCCATCATAGCATTCCAGGAAATAAGGTTTTTCATATGTATTGAGTCAAAAACTTTCTGTGCTTCATTGATTTGCCCACATCTTGAATACATGGTAACAATACTATTTGCAACTGAAACATCCGATATAAGGGCGAACTTAATGGCATGAGATACAATTTGCATCCCAAGTTTTACAACAGCTAAGTCAGCACATGCCCTAATTGAAGTAGCTAAAGAGATCCAGTCTGGTTCTACTCCTTTTCTTCTCATCAGAACATACAACTTCAGCCCTTCTTCCGATAACCCATGTTGAACATATGTGCTTAGCATTGAGTTCCAAGTGATGACATTGCGCTCAGGCATTAAATCAAAACATTCATGAGCTCTGGAAATGTCTCCATTCTGAGAGAAGGCAGTGATCATGGCTGTCCATGATATAGTATCTCTAAGTGGCATCAATCTAAATGCAAGATAAGCTTTCTCAAAATCGCCAAACTTTGAATACATTGTAATAATTGCATTCCCTACAGGAACATAAGAATCCATACCACTTTTGATTGTATATCCATGAAGCAGCTCCACAATAGCAACATGATTTTGTTCTAAACAAACCCCAAGAACAGTTGCAAGGGTAACATCATCCAACACAACAAAAGCCTGTCTCATTTGGTTAAACAATGCCAGAGCGTCTTCTTCAAGTCCAAACTGAGCCACACTAGTGATCAAGCAAGTCCAAGAAACTTCATTGCGTTCCTCTAAGCAGTCAAACACGTGCCTCGCCAATTCTAAGCATCCACACTTGGCATACATATCTATCAAACCACTTCCCAAATAGGCATCTAAGCCATGCTCCACGCGAAGAACCCGAGCATGCAAGTGTGCACCCCATTCAATATCACCAATGCTGGCACACGCGCTGAGTACACTGCCATATGTCATGAAATTTGGGTTAAACCCCCTATCACACATCTCTAAAAACAAGAAAAGGCATTTTTCCCCAAGGCCATGCTGAGAGAAAACTGAGATCAACCTGTTCCATGAAACAGAATCATGTTCCGGCATCCGAGCAAACAAATCAATAGCCTTATAAGCTCCGTACAACCTAGAATAACCGTAAATCATGCTATTCCAATAGAACAAACTGGGCTCCTCAATGCCAAAGAAGACACTCTCCGCGAACCCAATCGCTCCGCATTTAATGTACATATCAACAAGGGAGTTTTGGATGCTAATATGGGATGCTAAACGTAACTTGACCACAAGGGAATGCAACTGAAGAGCGAAAGGAGTGCATCCGAGGCAGCCACAAGCCTTCATTACACAAGTAAACGAAAAAGGATCAAATTGTCCTGAGTTTGACCATTATGAAATTCGAATTCCTGGAGCATGGAAGCGAAGGTCTGGATGCTATGAGCTGGGAGGCCATTGTGAGAGTAGCCGGATATGAGGGTTGTCCAAGAGACGGAGTCTCGTTAGGGCATTTCGTCGAACAGGTGTTGTGCATGGGAGACCCGACCAGAAGAGAGTAGCGCATGGATGATGGCATTCCAGGTGAAGACATTGCGGTGAGTGGTGGACTCGTGGAAGAGGCGGAATGCATCGTTGGTGAGGTGGCAGTTGGAATAGACATGGAGGAGGCTATTGCGCAAGAAGACGGAGGCGTACCAGCCAGAGAGGATGAGGTGGCCGTGGAGCACGCGAGCGTCGCGTGGGAATTTGAGGGAGGAGCAATGCTCGAGTGTTTCGTAGAGGTTCTGGTAAGATAGGTAAGAATAGGGCATAGACCTAGGCAAGGGCATGGCGAAGAAGAAAGGAAGCATAGATATCAGAACCAAACCGGCAATCTACTTGGTCATATGACCGGGTCACTGAGTTATTGGTTCAATCGATGGGTCACTGATTCACCTAATTAAGGGTGCACAAGATCCGGTCCGGTTCGAAGACCCGGACCGGACCCGATGATTTCGGGACTAATTTGGCCCAGTTTCGTTATGGCCCGGTCAGACCCGAGGTTTCAATAGATGGCCCCGGTTATTTATTAAATCAGGTTCGGGCCAAGCCTCGGGTCACCCGGCCCTGGCCTGTTAGACCCGTGTAGTTGTTTACTACTTAATATTTTGTTGTTATTGGTTGGTATGACACTATAAATTATTATTATTATGTTAATCTTGTGTTGGTTGTTAACTTTGTTTTAATTGTCTTTTGAACTTTGAATGTTTAATGTGTAATTGATATAATTATTATTATGTGAATGTTGCAATGTTATGGAATAATTATTTTCCAAAATTTAGACGTTCAAAAGATGTAGAATCTAATTTTTGGTGATGTCGTGATAAAGTTAATCAAGACCCGGCCTTCACCCGGTCTAGACCCGGCTTAAGTGTGGTCCGAAAGTAACACGATTTCATCGGGTCTAGGGTCGGGTAAGGGTCTCATAAATAGACCCGGTCATTATTTAGGGTCGGGTTCGGGTCACGGCGTACCCGGCTTCACCCGCCCCATGTGCACCCCTACACCTAATTGACCTGGTCATAATTTAAAAAAATATAAAATTATATAAATGAAATTAAAATTACATATTAAAACTTAAAATGTAAGTCTTTACAATAATAATAATAATAATAATAATAATAATAATAATAATAATAATAATAATAATAATAATAATAATCAAATGTTAATTTTTAGACAACTAATGATGCAAAAAGAGATAATAAACTAGTTTCTAGTACAAAATACTTTCTCTATTTAAATAAACAAGAGCAAGCAAAAGATAACATAATCGATAATCAAGTCCAAGTGATCTTAAAATCGAAATCTATATCTTCATAGGACAAATTTGGAGCTTGATCAACATTTTTCTCATTTTGATTTGCATCTATATCTTCCATAAGAAACTTCATTATGATGTTATGCAGAGAAAGAAGAGTTTGAAGAGAGAGGTACAAGAAACTAGTGAACTGAATTAACTTCATCTTATTCTTCCATCAATGAATCAATTCTACACACCTCTTAGAGGGATGCAAAATGTAAGAACTGCAACTAATCAACCAGTTAATTAGGTGATTAATATTGCCTAAAGTAGGTTTCGAAATATTAGAGTGAGAATTTAAGGATTTAAATGTGATTTTTGGACTCAGTAGGTCTTTCTGAGTCAAAAAATGTATTTTCTGCGAAAAACCGTGAAAAACCGCGAATCGGTAATTGAATCGGTTCAAGTCTGCCTGGTGCTGCGCGAGAAAAAGTGAAAATAGTCAAAAACCTTAGAAAAATGTTAGAAATAGAAAACCAGGCGTTAATTTTAAAGGTTTGGCCCGAAATTAGGCCAAACGGGCTAAAAACGCTAACGGATTGGACCGGGCCCAAGTTGGGCTAAAGCCCAACGTATAAAAGGGTTCATTAAGTGAACCCATCAGCCACAACACACTCACTAACACACCCATTCATCTGAGAAAGAGAAGAGGGAGAAGAGAAAAGAAACACTATTCACACACCTCTTCTTTTCGCGATATCTCGAGCTACGGTGCTCCGATTCGCGTGCCGTTAGCGGCTACGCGAAGCTCTTGCCGAGGCCGTCAATTCTATCTAAGCCTTGTGGTAAGTTTCTTGAAATTATTCTTCCCTTCTGCTGCCCTAAGATTTCGAGTTTGATGAGTGATGATCTTGAGAAAACCTTGTGTTTTGGTTGTTTATGTGCTACTCCTTAGTGAGAAAATATTGGGTTCTAGCCCAAATTTCAGTGGATGTGGTAAGATTCTCATGAACCCTAGTAAGAATAACTAATTTTGAGTATTAGGTTTTGATTTATGTGATATATGTGGTATTAGCTTGGATATTGGAGCTTGTTGGTGCTTGTTGGAGATTCTTGGTGGCTTAGATTGTGATTGAAACTTTGCTTGTGCTCATTTTGAGTTAAAGGGCATATTGGAAATCGGCCAAGGTATGATTTCGGTTTCCTCTATGTAGTATATAATATTCATGGACACTTAGACTAGTGACCCATAGGATAGGTTTGGATTTAAATGGTTGTTGAGTTGTTGAATGATGGTATGTGATGATTTATGATGAATTGATGATTGTTGAGTTTGATTATGATGATTGATAATGATATGATAAGGATGAATGATTTGTGAAGTTGAGAAGGGAATTGTATTGATATATGTGATGTTAATGTTGATGATTTGGTAATGTAGTTGGAAAAAATGTTAATGAGGATTGATTATAATGTGATATACTCATGTTGAGGTTGAGGATGATGAAAGGTGAAGGAAAATGTGGTAAGCCTGGTGTAATATGATACAAAGGGTTGATTTTGATGAGAAATGGAGTTTGGGATGGTTTGGTATGGTTTTGGTTGTGTTTTACAAGAAATTGAGGAAATTGTGAAATTGGGTAAAAGTTGGTTTTTGGTGAACTTTGTCTAATCATAACTTTTGCCTCGGTTTTCAAAATTGGTTGAAATTTTTTTAGAATTAAAGTCCATGGAAAACCCTTTAAATTGATATAAAGTTTGTAAGATTTGAATTTTTTTTAGAGAAAGTTATGATCATTCAAAGATTGGTGTAAAAATCTGAAATTCTGCTAAGTTACAGAATTTTATGATTTCTGGTATGTGCGCACGCACAACCCTGAAAAAATTTTAACCTATGTGCAGGCACAGACCTGTGCGTCCGCACACGCAGGGGAAGGCTCCCTGGTTGCAGCGCTAGCACAGCTTGTGCACGCACACACCAATGAGGAATTGCAACCTGTGCGTACGCACAGCCCTGTGCGCACGCACACGTTGGGAAGGTCAGTCTGTTGGGGGCGCTAGCATAGCTTGTGCGGGTGAACAGACTTGTGAATTTTTGTACCTATGCGTACTCACACTTTTAAAAATCTTCCTGGGCGTGCGCACGCACACCACTGTGCAGACACACACATCCTGTTTCTCAAATTTAAGTTTGTTTTCAACTATTTCATTTTTCCAACAAGATTGTAAGCTTCTATAACACCATTTTGAGACTTTTGGGATTAATTTTGGGCATGAGAACATGGGAAATAACCTATGGGTTTTAGTTGATGATTATTATGAAAAATTAGCAAACGGAGGCTTAGGTTTCGGGTGTACTGAGGATGGTTTGATGGTATGTGAATGATAAATGATATATGGGTTGAAAACTGATGAACTATTGAGTTCGGAATTGAGATGTGAATTGACAGTAGTTGTGATGAGTCGAGGACTCAGAAATGGAAATGTTGATGTGACAGTGGTTGAGATGAGTCGAGGACTTAAATGTGCAATGATGCTTTATTGATATGTTGAAAATATTTTTTGAAAAACCAATGAACGTTTTAAATTGAGATTATGAGATGCTATTCGCCCGGCAGGGATGGTGGCTGGATCCCGCCTGTCGAGGTAGCGACGGCAACGTAAGGACGGTGGTTTAATCCCGCTTGCATTGAGATGTGAGGTATGTGGCAAGAGTATCCCGCTCGCATCCCTTCAGATCAATAGAGCGTGCAGGCGCAAAACCCTGGACAGTGATCCGAGCACTATATCTCGGGGGTTCCCAATGATGATTCCGAAGGGCGACATCTCCATGGAGATGTGTCGGGTTGGCAATGGAACCGACAATGTGATATCACAGCCAATAGGGCAGGCATTCATCATGTGCATCTTTTATCTATTTGTATGCTTTGCCGACTTGTAATTGTCTGCCTAATTGAATAACATGCCTATTTGTTTACTTGAATTACTTGCCTTATATGCTTCTACTTGTGTTTTACTTGTATTGTAATTAATTGTGATTTCTACTGGGATTGAGGAGGTTCGGAAGGCGGTGCCGATGGGATCACATGGAGGATCGGTTGGTGAAGGCTATGGGACAGCGGTGTTTGGTTAGAGTAGAAATCCCCTAAGATAGATTACCCGGTTTATTTATGTTAAGGTTTACATATTATGCTTATCTATTTTAGTATGCCTTAAGATTAAATTTTGTGATGGATATGAAGTCTAGGATTGCCTTTGGCGTCCCGGGGTCCTATATCCTACATCACTGGCCACTGTTACCATACTAAGAACCTCCAGTTCTCATGCCATATTTCTGTTATATTTTTCAGATGCAGGTCACAATCCACCTCGGTGAGTTGCTTGGATGGTGACAGAAGCGGAGGATCCGGATAACTTTTTGAGTCTTTTTGATTTATTTTGCTATACATCTCTCACTTTTGTGTTTTGTCTTAGCTTAGAGGCATATATTGAGAGAACAAAACTTGTATAAGCTGTTCTTACTGTCTGGTTTCCTGTATGGTCTGTATATGGCTAGCCAGCTTAAATTCCGCGAGCCGTGACTAGATTCTTATGATATTCTACTATTATATTTTGATATATCTTATCTGTATCTTGTGCTTTAAGTTAGTAGCTTTGTTATTATGTTTTGTGCTTTTTAAATCTTGTTTCTGAGCTATATCCTTCATCGGGCTTCTAGATATTATTAATTCTTTCTATATATATTATGTATGAATTTAGAATTGTCGTAATCTCTGATTAACCTTTGCTTTACGACGCGAGGTAAAGCTTAGGCTAATTAGGATGTTACACAAGAGCTTTATTTATAAGAGAGTTGGAAAAGAGAGAAAGAACAGAGATCAGAATAACAAATGCTAACTAACTTTACCAAACTGATTTTGTTATTGACTAACTCTCTTATCTCTTATCCTTTTAACATATAGCAACAAAAGATTTAGCATTTTTTAAGCAACACAACAAAAAGGTTCAATAACAAATTCAACTCAAGTCAGTTATCCAGTAACAAATTCTACTCCCAGCAAAAACCATATTTATGATAGGTTCAACATCAAATTCAACTTATAGCTAACAACAAATTTTACTTCTAGAGTTCTGGCAACAAATTCAGCTATGATAACTATTATAACTTTTGGGCAGCAACAAAAAACAAGAAAATTGAAACAGAAAGAACATGGAGAACTCACTAACAAATTCAAGGTTCATGATAATCAGTAACAAATTTCAGCAACACATTCAACTTTCAACAACAAATTATTTTGGCAACAAAATCAAAGTGCAGGGGGAACTCACCAAATCGGGTTGCACGAAGGAATCTGACGGCGAAGGAAAAGCTGATGGCGAGGGAGAAGCTGACGGCAAGGCTCAAAGCAAGAAGACAACAACGAAGACCAGCCCACCGGGATCTTTTGCCTCTGTTACCGGCGACGAAGAGCGCAGGGAAGGGAGAGATCAAGACTAGGTGCAAGACAGAGACCGTGAGAAGCAAGAAGATGAGCACCACCACCACCCGAGGGACCAGATGCGGTTCCGTCTGCTTCTGCCGCTAGCGAAGCGAACGCAGGGGCACGGGACCGCGACGACGACCAAAGTGAGTGGACGAGGAGAGAGACTGAGAGAGCGACGAGGTGAGGCGGTGAGAGACTGAGAGTGACGACTGTCGAGGTGAGGGGAGAGACGAGAGATGGACTACTGAGTACTAAGTTCCGACTGCCGAGCTAGAGATGGAGAGAGCACAGAGACTGGCTGGGTTCGGGGGGGTTCTACTCAGACTCTCGGAGTCAAGAGTCTCAGATTTGGCATTTGGGCATAGGGTTTCGTCGAAAGGGAAAGGGGAGGAGGGGGGTTATGAAATGAGGCCGTTTCAGGTATTAGGAAGAAAAAAAAATAAAAATGACTCGGACCAGGTTAAATTAACCGGCCAGGTCACCGGGTTTCACAAAAACCCGTCAGGTCGAACCGGATTCGACCGAGTCTGTTACACAACTGGTTCAATGAGTAATTCGGTCTGGTCAGATAATCGGATGTTTTCAGTCGAACCGGCCGGGTCGAGGCGGGTTTGATAACTATGAAAGGAAGATAGGTCTAATATTTGAAAAACAAATTAACCTTCTTCATTTTTTTATAGGAAAAAATCATTAGAAATGATCTCGTAAAGGGATTTTTTTAAATAAATAAAAAATATTTTATTTACTTAAATATACTATTTGTATCATTTTTACGAAAATTCATTTTATTTCTCACCTCGTTTATACCGTAAACAAAATAAGAGACGATGCGGCCTATATATAAAATTCGTTTACAGCGTCCCTTGGAAGTTATTTCATCCATTTCTTCTACTTCTACCCTTTTCCTAATCATATTATCGAATTATTCAACTATTATAAAGTGCAAAAATGCACGTGATGGGAACATCAACCCACTGAACGCAACATGGCACATCGCTAGGGCCACCGACTTCAAGGTTAGTCTTGTTTTTTTTTTTTTTGTTTAATTACTCTGCACTGAATTTTCAATTAGTTCCCTATATTTTTTTTTCTTTTCGATTGAGTTCCTATACCATATCAGGTTTTGTAATTAAGTCCATACTGTAATAAAAATGCTGAAATTAACAGAATATTCCGTTAAGTAAAATGAATATGCCTAACACTTGACTGAATATTCTATATAGTTTAACAGAATACTTCGTTAATTTCAACGTTTTTATCACGGTAAGGACTTAATAACAAAATTTGATATGGTATAGGAACCTAATTGAAAAGAAAAAAAAAGTATAGGGATCTAATTGAAAATTCGATGAAACTATAGGGACCGATAGAGTAATTAAACCTTTTTTTTATGTTTATGTTAGAGCATGTATGTATAGCCATAGTTAGGGTGCTTTTATAGAACTAGTATATAATATATGTTAGGAGGATGAATGCATTGTTAGCAAGGGTTAACTGATATAGTATGATTTTAGGTATTAGTAAAATCAATTTGTTATGTAAATGTTAATTTATTTTTTTATTTAAATAAAATATTAAGTAGATATTTATTAATTAGTTATTAATTATTTAAGTAAGTGTCTTTACTTAAATTAATATATTAACTCAATGTTTATTAATTTAGTGATTAATTATTTAAGTAAATATTTTTATTTAAATTAATTTATTAAGTAGATGTTTATTAATTTAGTTATTAATTATTTAAGTAAATGTTGTTATTTAAATTAATATATTAATTTGATGTTTATTATTTTAGTTATTAATTATTTAAGTAAATGTCTTTATTTAAATTAATATTTTAACTCGATGTTTATTAATTTAGTTAATAATTATTTAAGTAAATGTTTTTATTTAAATTAATTGATTAACTAGATGTTTACTAATTTATTTATAAGTTAAACTATTATGTTAATGTTTATATGTTTATTAATTTTGTTAACTTTGACAACATTATAGTTTTATAGATTTTTTTATCAGGTTTTTTTTAATCAAAGGTCTCGCTTGCTTCTCCAAGGCGAGTGACTCACACACTTGCACCACCGGACGCCATTATCCCCTACTTGAGGGAGGTTGGTTTCGGCGACAGGGTGGCACTCAGGGACTTCGTGTTTGACAACTCCCTAATCAAGGTATTCATGGAGCGATGATGTCATGAGACCCACACTTTCCACCTGCCATAGGGTGAGTACACTATCACCCTATAGGATGTTGCGTACTACCTTGAGTTACGTGCGCATGGAGAGCCAGTGGGTGGGTGCTTTCGAGATTTCTAGACATGGTATGGGACTGAGACCTGGGAGTTAGTGGAGTGGCTACTTTGTGTCAGGCCTCCTGTAGTTCAGCAGCAGGGTGCAAAGAGGAAGGAGTCTTTGTTCCTCAAGTTGACATGGCTTCGGGAGCGATTCCGGAAAATGCCCAATACCCATGATCCAGACACCCTCCGACAGTACATGAGGTGTTACATACTGCTGTTGATTGGGGTTACCTGATGACTGACAAGTCAAACAATCAGGTCCATCTCCGGTGGCCGCTACTACTTGAGGACTTTCAAAGGTGTCGTACTCGATCTTGGGGATCAGCGGTGCTTGCATGGACGTATCATTCCTTATGCAGTGCAGCACATCGAGCCACCATAGACATCGTAGGATGCACTCTGCTGCTAGTCTCTTGGATATACCAGAGATTTCTCCAGTGGTGTTCACTTGAGCGATAGGTTTATATGTACCCCATGGCTACAAGGTACCTACTACTTATGGTTTTCCTCTTCTTAGTTTACGTAATTCAATATGATGTTCGATAAATTGAAGTGTTGTTATTCTTGCAAATGTCCACAGGTTGATAGGTATGGCGTAACAAAGTAGGAACCAGCACGAGCAGAGAGTCTTCCGATGGTGTTGGGCATTGGATTAGTTACAGTTAGATGATGTAAGTGAGATTCTTTTATTCATTTACATTTGCATGAATTACTTATGCTGTTTTAGTACCTATTACTTAAGTGCTCGTCCTACTCATAAGGTGAAGAGGAAAAAGTTTGATTCCAAAAAGTCATTGGAGATTCTTTCGAAGGAAGAGTTAGATGTGGGAATTAGAGGCAGAACTTCCTTTAAGAGCATCCTGGTGATGTGAGGCTGTTGAAGAAGGTGGGAAAATAGGCTATTGGGAAGTATATGCAAGTATATATATGTATTAGAGTATTGACTTGTATACTAATGCTTGTTTTTCATTTTATTTGGTATGATCATTTGTATGTTTACAAGTAGTTGCTTCGAGGTTATTATGTATAGGTCGGACAACAGAGTTGGTAGGGACCAAGGAAAAAGATGTTGTTGAAAGGGTAGCGAATCTGGAGAAATCTTTGAAGGAAAGAGATTATGTGATTATTGATGTTACTGCTAAGATGAAAAGCAAAGAGGAAGAGGTGATGAAGCTGCAAGATCAAATTCAACTGTTGCAAAGCCAAATGAAGGATTCTGATAATGAGAAGGAGAAAATGACTACCCAAATTCATGAGTTGGAGAATGAAGTGTTAGAAATGTTTGCCGTAGGTTTTGATCGAGCAGTGAGCCAGGTGGTGGTTTTTTCGCTGGAGTTTGATGTTGGTAACCTTGACGTTACCAAAATTGTTGTAAATGGTAAGCTCGTTGATGATGAAACAGGTGAGATTGAGGAAGAGAACATAGCTACCAGTGAAAAAGATGTTTACTACTTGATTGCATTGACTTGTTCCTTGTTTTGGAAACTTTGTTTTGAACTTTGTTTAAATTATATGCCGACCTTTGATGTCGGTTTTATTTTGAATTGTTTGGATTTTTGGCTGACCTTTGATGTCGATTTTATTTTGTATAAATAGTTGTTTGGATAGTTTGAACAATTTGGTGTTTATTTGCGATTAATGATGACTTGCTAGATTCCAACATTTGTATGTTGGTTTGTATGAATAAGGTAGTTTATAGTATTTGATCGATTGATAAAACCTTCTATTGTGGAAGGTGCGGGGTGATCGATCTCGCTAAAACCTGTCTGAGTAAAACCCAATGCGAAAAAAAATCTCATGATCAGGAAAAAGAGTAACTCTCTACCCTGTCTTTTACAAAGTATTAGCTATAGTACAAACCTAATGATGATATGTTCCAAGTGTTGGGCAGTTCAGTTTCAGCCAATGTTTGCAGAGAATATGCTCATTTTCCATGCACTTTTGACACTCTAAAAGGGCCTTCCTAAGCTGCTATGAGTTTCCCATGTCCTGGGCGCTTCCGAACATCTTCAATTTTTCTAAGTTCCAAATCTCCTTGTTGTAATACTCTTGGACTCACTTTCTTGTTGTATTTTTGTTGTATTGTGATTTGCATAGATTGTTGTCTAAGTCTGGCGAGGTTACATTCTTCATCTAATATGTCGAGCTCGGCTAATCTTATCTCTGTTAGTTGCATCGTCCAATAGGTCGGTTCGGAGTGAGCCTTGGGAGATTTCTACTGGTAGCTGATAAACCACTATTTTATGGTTTATCTTGTACTCAATTGAGTGGTTTTTATCAACTCTTTACCCACTTATTCATACTATTTGCATGGTTTTACAATTCCTTCCCATAATTTGTGCTATGATTGAAAACATGCTTCTTTGGCCTTATATTTGCTAATATTAATCCTCTCTTATCACCATTAGATGCCTTGATATGTGTGTTAAGTGATTTCAGAGATTACAGGGCAGGAATAGCTCAAAGGATGGAAAGAAAGCATGCAAAAGTGGAAGGAATACAAGAAGCTGAAGGAACTGCAAAGCTGTCAGCCTGACCCTCTCGCACTAAAATGGCTATAACTTGAGCTACAAAGGTCCAAACGATGCGGTTCCAGTTGCGTTGAAAAGCTAACGTCCGGAGCTTCGATTTGATATATAATATGCCATAGTTTCCCTGACGCTAGGCGACGCGACCGCGTGCTCCATGCGGACACGTTGCAGTGACGAAAAATCAGCGTGTTTGAATTCGCAACCAGCAAATTCTGGGCTGTTTCCGACCCAGAAAACACAAATTAGAGGCTATAAAGTGGGGGAATGCATCCATTCATAAAAAAAGCTTTCACATTCACAATTTTAGGAGTAGATGTAGTTTTTAGAGAGAGAGGTTCTCTCCTCTCTCTTAGGATTAGGATTTAGGATTTCTCTTAGTTTTAGGAGTGCCTCTCAATCCCAGGTTCAATGTTCTTTTACTTTATCTTTATCTCTTACTTTCAGATACTTTAATGCTTATATTAGTTATGTTGCTTATTTGGCTTATGCTACATTCATGTTATGATTTTCTTAATTAATATTATTTGAGGTATTTTCAGATTTAATTTTGCTTTGCTTTATTTATAAATGTTTTTAATTTAATTTAGATATTTTCTCTTTTGGCTTTGGTTAAATAATTGGTGACTCTTGAGTTATCAAACTCATTGTTGATTAAAAATTAGAATTCTTCAAGAATTAATTTAAGTTGCAATAACTCTAACTTTTCCCAAGGAAAGACTAGGATCTGAGGAATAAAAATTAATTCATCCACTTAACTTACCTTCATAGTTAGAGGTTAACAAAGTGGGAGAAAAATCCAATTATGATTACAATTGATAAGGATAGCCAGGATAGGACTTTCAGTTCTTCATACCTTGCCAAGAGATTTTACTATTGTTAATTTATTTTACTTGTCATTTAAATATACCTGTGCCCATTGCCCAAACTCCAAAACCCCCCAATTTACAAGACTCATAACCAATAATAAGAACATACCTCCCTGCAATCCCTTGAGAAGACGACCCGAGGTTTAAATACTCGGTTATCAATTTTAAGGGGTTTGTTACTTGTGACAACCAAAACGTTTGTAAGAAAGGTTGATTGCTTGGTTTAGTAACTATACTTGCAACGAGTATTTATTATAACTTCTAAACCATCAATCTTTAGTCGCTTCAGTAGCATAGATTTCGCTCCGTAAACTAGTCGGAATGGTGCTTCTTTTGTTGAGGATTACAGTCTGGTATTGTAACTCCATAAGATTTCAGGAATAAGTTCAGCACATCGTCTTTTATCCTCTGTTAATTTCTTCCTTAAAGCCTGCAAAATGATTTTGTTAGCTGCCTCTGCGAGCCCGTTGATTTGTGGATGATCTATAGACGAAAAATGGTGCTTAATGTTAACATTCGCTAGAAAAGATGCGATTTTCTTATCGGTGAATTACTGACCATTGTCAGTAATGATTCCTTTGGGTAATCCATATCTACATATTAGAAATTTTCAAATAAAAGAGCGTACCTTGTCTGAGGTTATTTTGGCAAGTGATTGCGCTTCTATCTACTTTATAAAGTAATCTATAGCTACTAGTTAGAATTTTACCTGGCCGGTTGATATCGGAAAAGATCCGAGGATATCAAGCCTCCATTTATGAAAAGGCCAGCCAATTTCGGTGGTATGTAAAAATCCCGCAAAATTAGCGAGTAATTAACCAATAAATTAATTTTTAATAAAAAAAATTAGAAATGTGAAATTTTTTTAGTAAATAAGGATAGAACTAATTAAAACAAGAATTTTGACACTAATTTTAAAGAATTTGGCCCAAAATTGGGCCGAACAGGCCGAACCTGTCGAACCGGTCCCAAACCGGGCCCGTGGGCCCAACCCACTCTCTTAAACAAATGAGCTCAGCTCATTTGTCTTCTCTATTTGTATGTAAAGCGCAAAACTCAGCCAAGAAGGGGAGAAAGAGCTCTCTTAAGAACATAACCCTTAGTTCCATTTCAATCCTCCGTAACTTTCAATCCGGAGCTCTTATTGACGAGCCATTTGCGGCCACGTGTTTGTCTTGGAGTCTTCTTCAATTCTATTTGAACAAAGTGATAAGTCTCTCTCCAATTCGTGCCCAGTTCTCTTTGCCCCATTTTTACACGAAATTTATTTGGGTTTTGAGTGATTTTGATGATTTTGGTGGTTTAGGTGCAATCTAACATTGGATAATTGTTGGATTATACTCCAATCATTAATGGGTAAGGTAAAAAAACTCTAAACCCTTGTGATTTTTCCAATTTTATATACCCTTGTGCTAATTTAGTGAATTGTATGAATTAGATTGAAATTATGTTAAATTGGAGTTTGAATTGGTGAATTGGAGCTCTTGGAACAAACCTTTGGTGGCTGGAATTGTCGGAGTTAATTGGGAATCTTGAAGCTTAAACTTTGGTGTTTTTGGAACTTAGGGAGAAACTGGCCAATGTATAGTTTAGGTTTTTCGCATTTAATATATAATGTCTTGTGAATACTTAGGCTAGATGACTATAAGATAGGGTGGAAAGATTAAGCGTGTTAAATGCTTAGTGCTTGTAATAGTAAATGATAATATGGTTTGAGCATGTGATGGTGTTTAATTGATTATATTGGAAATGGAATGATGAATTAGGGTATGGTAATGATAGATGAAATGGTGATCATGAAGGTGTATATATATGATTGTATGTTGATGATTGTTGGCAAATTTGTGAAGTTTAAGTATAGGGTTTACGAAACTCCTCGTACGCGACCAGGCGATTCTGCCTAGTTTGCATGCGTACGCGAGATGAGGCATGCGTACGCGTCTTGGTCTAAATGCGTACCCACACGTACGCGTGTCTCCTGTTTCAGCAAAAATAAATTTTGTGTTTTAAAGCTCAAATTCAAACCTCTAAACTTCTATTTTCATTCCTTTGGCCTCAGATTTTGTTAGTAAGCTTAGTAGTAGGATAAAGCTAGAAAATGGTGATAACTTGGAGATGAAGAAAGATTTTTTTAAAAAGGTAATATGTGGTTAGAGAAAATGGTATTTGATTGATAAAGATGATGAAAGTGGTATACGAGACAATTAAGAGAGTAAAATAACATTGAGAATGATATGTGAGACAATTGCTGATGTTAATTAATTGAGAATGATGAGATGAGCTATGACTCATTGTTAAGAATGAAAATGATATATATGAGATATGATTGAATTATAATTGAGACATTCATTAACCCCTCTGTACGTAAGATGTGACCAGGCACTCTAACTCCCCGGGTTCCCCCATGGTATATATATATATATAATTGTGAGCTTGGGGTGTTGTCTCCCCCATGTCAGCTTGGGATCCGTCCCATGGTTAATTATTGAGCTTGGCGTTGTGTGTACAGAGGGATTTAACCTCATGTTGTATTTTTGTAATTGCTGGAAGACTTCTGAAAGGTCAGCTTGGTGGGCTTCTTCGGATTTTGATTTTACTACCATGTCATCAACCTATACTTCCATGTTCCGACCAATTTGATCTCGAAATACTTTGTCCATCAGCCTCTGGTATGTTGCACCTGCATTTTTAAGTCCAAAAGGCATTACTTTATAACAAAAATTACCTTGATCAGTTATGAATACTGTTTTGTCTTGATCTTTTAGGTGCATCTAAATTTGGTTGTAGCTAGAATAGGTGTCCATGAAACTTAGAATTTGAAAGCCATAGGTGTTATCCACCAAATTGTTAATGCTTGGCAATAGGTATAAATCTTTGGGGCAGACCTTGTTGAGATCTGTTAAATCTATGCACACGCACGACTTTCCCAAGTTTTTCTTTACCAAGACCACATTCGCCAACCATGATGTGAATTTAATTTCACGTATGAATCCTACATCGAGCAATGTCTAGGTTTCTATTGTGGCGGCATGTTTTCGCTCACTCCTGAGGTTTTGTTTTTTTTTTTTTTTTTTGCCAAATTAGTCAAATATTTGGGTTTATGGCGAGTTTGTGGCATATAAGGTTTGGATTAATTCCGGGCATATCCATGGGTGTCCATACAAAGAGGTCAGCATTGGATTGAAGAAATTTGGTAAGATTTTGTGTGTCACCTGCAGAGAAAATGGAACTAATGTTAGTATATTAGCAACTGTTTTCTATAAGTTGTACCTTTTGAAGTTCATCCATCGGTATTGGTCGGCTGGCATAGTTATCTCAGGGATCGAGTTTAGCTAGTTTTGAAATATCATCTTCTTGTATACGGAGTTGACCTGTTGAATTGGTTCGGCCAGTTGTGATCTTAGTTTCAAACCTGCTTTGTAACATTGTCTTGCATCCTTATGGTCGGCAAGAATAGTTGTAATGACGTCGTCTTCCACATGAAGCTTCATGCACAAATGCATTGTTGATACAATTGCCCCAAAAGAATTTAGGGATGGTTGTCCCAAAATGATAATATAAGGGCTTATATAGTCAACTACTAAGAATTGAATATCTAAGGCTTTTGAGCACGGATGCTCCCCTAGGGTCGTTCTCAACCAAACATAACCTGTCACGGGAACTCTTTCCCCAGAGAACCTTACCGATTCTCCGGTTGATGATTGCAAAGTTTTATCACTGAGTTGCATTTTTTTGAAGGTGGAGTAGAACAATACGCCAACACTTCTCCCCGAATCGATTAAGACTTTCCTTACCATTAAATCTCCAATGTTTATAGAGATTACATTGGGTTTGTCAAGGTTTGGACATTGTGATTGCAAGTTCGAAGCACTGAAAGTGATATTACTGGTGAGGGGCATTGGTGATTATCCTGACGAAGATCCTTCCATGGTTAACATTGCTCGATAGCTCTGTTTTCTAGCCAAGCTGGTGATGCCACCTCCTGCGAAGCCTCCTAAAATGTAGTTGATGATTCCCTGCAGTGTAGGAAGTTGGGGTTGAGCATCCCATTTTCCTTTATCTTTAGATGTCGAGTTTGAGTTTTTGGTCATTGTTGTATTTTTTTGGATTCGACCATTAACGTATTTGTCCAGCCATCCTTGCCGTGCTAGCCATTCTAGTATGTCTTTTTCTACTACACATTCGTCGGTCATGTGGTCGAACTTCTGGTGAAACGCGCAGTGCTTTGCCTTGTCCACATACTTCTGATCTTGATAAGTTCTTGCTTTGTTAGGTGGCTTTATGATCTTAGCATGGAGGATTTCTTTGATTATATATTCTCTTTTAGTGTTGAATTGTGTATATGAGTCGAACTTTGGTGTCAGCTTGAATGGTTGTTTGTTCTCCCATGTTTGGTTTGATCTTCCGTGTTTATCATCGTCTCGTCAGGGCGTTTGTTTTTCAGCCCTTCTGGCTTCTCTGAGTTCCTTGATCTCTATCTACCCTGCTGCTTTATCTCTAAATTCAGTGAGTGTTTTGGGTTTGGTAACAACAATTGTCTCCTGGAATTTTCTTGGGTGGAGACTGCTTTTTTAAGGCATGCAAGTATACTTCAGGACTAAGATTGGAAATCTTTATTGCAACCTCAGTGAACCTCGTCATGTAATCTTTTAGGCTTTCGTACTGGCCTTTCTTGATGGTGCTAAGGTATTCAAAGTCATGGACATATATTTTTTAGGCTTCAAAATGGTTGATGAATAGGTTGGCAAATTCTTCGAAACTGGAAATTAAACATGCAGGCAAACCAGAAAACCAAAGTAAAGTAGCTCCATCCAAGAAGGTTGGAAAAGAACGACATAAAATCGGATCAGAAGCACCATTCAGAAAAATCATTAACTCAAATTTGGTGACGTGTATCATAGGGTCACCCATCCCTTCATATGGTTTCAAGGCAGTCGGGAGTGTGAAATTCTTTGGCATTTGAAAATTCATTATTTCTTTCGATAAAGGATTCGTCCTCCTTTTGCTGGTTTTTGGAAGAGTGGCTTCCATTGCCTTATTTGTCTCAGAATGATGCTCGTCTTCAAGACTTTCCTTATCGGCATTCTTTTTCTCTCCATCCTCTTTGCTTCCGTTAGTCCTACTAGCGAAAAGGTCGACCATCTTTTTCACTTCTGCTTGGAAGGCGGTATTCATGGCCACCAATTCGGTGTGAGTCGGGGTAGGAGGGGGAGTGCCATCATCAACCATGATCGAGGTCATACAAGAAAAAGAAAAGCAAAAAGAAAATGTATGGTGACTTTATTGTCGGTCCCACAGTAGGCGCCAAATATTTCGTCAAGGGTACACAATCTGAGGTATAACCCGTTGCTACTATTCAACGATGTTTTCTTTGTCTCCTAGATAGCTGCAACGAGAACTCTTCGGATCTTGGGCCTGAGTATAAAACCTGCAAAAGAGATTTCGATGCTCAAGTTAACAAAATATTTTTCAAGAGTTAAAACAAATAAGACTATGAGTTCTTGATATTTTTCTTGTGTCGAATAGTCTTGTTTGTGCTCGTGTTTAAAGTTGTTTAGTGTAAGCAACTACTTGTTTTATTTCGGAGATTATATGCAAATTCTGGAGAGGTGGCAGTCCATGTCCTTGGTCAAATATTGTTTAAATCATTTGAATGCATTCCGAGGTATAACTGCTTTTTTCCCCGATATAAGAGGTAAGGATCAGGTTAAATTTCACCTTCTATAATTTCAACACTGTTAAGGCGTTCACATAACATTGTGCCACTATAATTTGAAGGTGAAATTTATGGTATAGAATGCAATTATTTTCTACACATATAAAACTTACGTGAAAACTCTTAAAAATAAACACCTGTTGTATTGCACTATGTGTCTAACCAGGTGTTGCAGTCTCTTAATTAATCAATAAGATAGTTTGAAGTGATTGTTTTTTTTTTTAATTGAGATTAATTTTTAAACGAAAGTGTTAATTAGGTGGGATAATGTTTTTGTACTAGGCCAATAATTAAAAATTGGACAATACTTGAATTTGGGCCAAAATAATCATTTTAAGTCCTTTAATATATGGTATAACTCTTTTAGATTTTTTAACATAAATAAATTAACAAAAACAAAATAAATAAATAAATTAACAGAGCATTATTTCCAAAAACAATGAAAATCAAATCAAATACCAACATACAATTTCTTTTTTTCTTGTTGGTTTAGGAGAAACATAAGCTTGGCCACACCGATTTTGGTACAAATTTGAGAAAATCATTCCAATTTAAATGAATAGAATGAACATAATTTTACTTCATTATATTTTAACCCTTATAATTATTATGCTTACACACCAAATTTGTGCGTAGTTGTTTTATATGAAAACCAAATATTGAAATATTTTATTCTAGTTTTTAAATGAATATTTTCTAGCACACGATTTTATTTTTCTTAAAAAATAAATATTTTTTAAATAATATTTAAAAATCTAAATAATTATAACATATATAGTTTACAATATAAGAGGAAAAGTCCCAACAAAAGTAAATTTTATCCAGAGATAAAGCCAAAACGTGATCCATTTTCTAAAATAAGATTTTTATTTTTTTAATATTTTATTTTATTTTGTCTTTGACTAAAATAACCAAAAGTGCCTATTGGTATTTTTTTTCTTTCGTTGATCATGAACAAATAATTAATCAATTAGAGAGATGAAGAACAAGGACTTATTTTAGTCCAAATTCAAATATGGTCCGATTTTTATTGGCCCGTTATAAAAAAAAAATGACCCACCTACTTAAGGCTCATTTTTTAAAATATGAATGTTATATGTATGTTGTGTTTGGATATGGATATGGATATAGATATGGACTTTATTATACATTGGTGACCTTTTTTAAATTAACAGAATAAAAATTGAACCGGTAATTTTTTTGTTGTTGAAGTTTGATATAAATCGAATAGTCTGATTTGTTTGAAGGGAAAAAAATTTTAAAATTCTGAAGTATTATAATCGGTAGGTCCGATTTCAGTGTTTTTACTTTTTATTTTTAATTTCGAGATGCACCAAATTGGACCATCTAATTTGTATGGTTCAATAAATTTTAAATGCTTAAATATAAATCAAGTCATCCGATTTGTACCCTTATATATATACCCATCCTACCCTCAGTTGGAAGAACTCCCTCTTCTTCTTTTTCATCGCTCTTTACCTCTTTAGAACTCTCCTCCTCTCATTATACTCTCCTCCTTTGCTTCAAAAAAGTTATAGTGAGTTTGAATATTTTCAATTTGAGTTAAAACAGATAAGATGGATGCTAGAGTTTTGTTGAAAGTATATTATCATAGTTAAATTTTGTTACAAACATACGAAGGAGTGAAATTTGTATGTAAAAATCCATTGGATATTGTCATATTGTTATTCCATTCACACTCTCATTTGAAAAACTAAAAGGTGTGACTTGTAAGAAGATAGATTCTCAAATATTAAGGAGAGTGTCATGTATTTTGCACAAGTATCCTATATCAGTATTTGGTGGATTCATTCAATTTCAAATCAAATATGTGACTAATGAAACGAACATGAAAGACATGGTTTTAATGTATATTGAAACTTGCTCTCAGATGTCGTTCATTGAGTTGTATGTTGCATTCGAACAATCTGAAGTTGACCGACATATCGAATGGGAAGATTACAATAGTGATAGCGAGAAAGAGTTTGAAAGTGACTATGAGGTCGTTGATCGAAATGGATACAGAGGTCAAGGTTGGCACTATGGAAGCAAATGTCGTAGAGGTGGCAAATGCATTAACAAACCAGCATCCATTTGAGGAGCCATCTTTTATGCGCACGTTGGATTTGGAGGTTATGCATGCACTGGAATTTCCTGAGTATATAAATGCAGGTATGTAATTTAAATATTTGTATAAGAGATTACAATTTTGTAATTTTTTATATTGTCAATCAATTAATTACTTATGTGATATGTGGAAATATAATTAATTAGTATTTGTTTATGTATTTATTTGGTTAAATTTAAGATAATAACCTTACTAGGTTTGAATAATTTTTTGGTTAAATTTAAAGTATTTACTTGATTAGGAATATATTAATTTATTAAATATTTATTTATAATGTATAATTTTAATATAAATTCATAAATATTTATTTCATGGGGACATTGTAGTAGAACTTCCTGTTGTGGCGGATGGTAAATTGTCATGGGAATAGAATTTAGTTATAGGAAAATTGTCATTATGGCGATGAAAGATTATACCATCAGCAGAGGTGTAGATTATTGGGTGTATGAGTCAGAATCGATGTCATTTTATTCCAAATGTACCAGTACGTCTCAGGCTGTAATTGGCTGATTAGGGTTAGCATGATCCGCAAAAAGTATTGTTGGATTATAAGGAGATAGAATGGTAGTCACACTTGTACCAAATCCACAATTTTTCAAGACCATTCGAAGCTGGATTCCAACACAATTGTAGTAGCAATAAAGCCGTTGGTAGATGTTAGCCCCTCTATAAAAGTGAAATCGGTTATTACGGAAGTACAATCAAAGTTTAATTACACCATCAGTTATCGCAAAGTATGGTTAGCAAAGCGAAAGTCAATGGAAAAAAAATTTCAGAAGTTGAAAAGCATCGTACGAAATTTTGCCCATATGGTTTGAGACCATGTGTCACAAGGAGTCATCAATAGTTGTCCATTTTAAAACTATGCCTGCATATCAGGACAATGACTTGGTAATTGATATTCGGGTATTACATCGAGTCTTCTGGAGTTATTACCCTTGCATAAAGTATCCAGACATTGCAAACCAATTATCTAGGTAGATGGAAATCACTTGTATGAAAAATATAAGGGTGTATTTGGTTTGCGTTTTCATTTTCTATTTTTATTTTCAGTGTTTTCTATTTTCTAGATTTTGTGAAGAAAAAAGTGAAAACAGGAGGTGAAAATAGAAAACAGAATTTTATTATTTTTACTGTTTTCACTTTTTCCTTCACAAGATTAAGAAAACAGAAAATATTGAAAATAAAAACAGAAAATAAAAATGCAAACCAAAAGCATCCTAAGGGTCATCGTTGTGGGATTCCTTACCAGCATCCTCATCCTCATCATCATCATCCGGGGAGTTTACTAGGTAGTCATCAATCTCAAGTTCAACCCCTTAGTGCTTTCTTCAATTAGACCCATTGAAACACGACATGGATTCTCGTTGTGTATAATTCCTCGACCCCCATCACTCCTACTCAAGTCACCAGATAGTCTCCTTCCAGAATTTTTTTGAAGTGCGGCATCGATGTCTCGAATCCAAGAAATACCTACTCGAAGTCATACCAGGCTGATGACTAGATTGTGATGGGCCTGGATCTGAAGCCTTGAACCCATGCAGCTGGCAAAATAAAGCTTCATCTCCTGTGTCAAATTGTGGAACACTCTAATACTGTTGATGTAATGGGTATGACGGGGTAAATAGTGTGTGAGGAATATATGGGATCGAAGAATGCTGTGGCTCTTGGCTCAGTGTAGCATGTGGTTGTTGTTGTGGCTATGGTAGTGGCGGTGACTATGGCTGTTGCTCTTGATTCTCATGATCACCCACAAGATTGTCCTCTTAGTTCTCTTGCACCACAAGATTCAATAAGTTCAAGCGGTTGCCATATTTTGCACGGTGTCAATACATGTAAATCTAAAAAGGATGTTGTAATTGCACGGGAAGTTCAGCAACAACGTGACTATACCTTTTTGTTTATTTCATCACCCAAAATAAATGAGTGGTGGTCCGTGGTGGACTAGTCAGGACTTTTCTGTGTGCTTTGTCTAAATTTCGTTCCTAATAAAAAACTCCTTAGATGAAATTAAACTATCTCCTAAATTTATCGATTGCATGTCACTTAATGTATTTCAATAATATCAGTGACACCGTAACGCACTACACAACTGAGTGCTAACATATGTTTGCAAAAATCACATCTAGTTCAATGCGATCAACACATAAACCTCCTACACAATTTTAATAATATTAATATTATATTCTATTATATTCTATTCACATACATACATAAACAATAACATAATAACACAAGGCTAAAACAATTTATATTATTACAATAATTAACGACTTAAAATAACTAACTAATGACATATTAAAAAATTTTGAGCAGTATCTTATTTTCAAAAATTCTAATATCATTATTATTAATAAATATTTTATTAAATTGTTTATTAATTTTTTATTAAATTATTCATTAAGTTATTCCTTAAATAATTATTTATTTATTAATAACTTACTAATAATAATAAATAATTTATTAAAATAATACTAAATTTAGTGTTAATAAATTAATTAATTAACTACCATACATACGTACGTACGGCTAACCTACAAAGTACTCAACTAACACTATTAAAAAATTTGAAAACTTAACTACAATGAATATATTAATTAAATATCTTCTAACAATAACTAATTAAATATTAAAATTTTAAAAATATAATATTTAAAGCATGTTAAATCTATTTTACAGAAACTCCACAATAATAATTTAACTTCTAATAATAATTAATAAAACTTAAATATATCTAAAATATAATTCTAATATTTATTATTAAATAACCTAACAATATATTTTCTAATAACCTACCACAGCAATATTAACATCATTATTAACTAAAATATTCATTAACTAAATCCAACAATACATTTCTAACTACCAGAACAACTATCATTTAATCAACATTAACAATATTAATCTCCAACATTATTACTAATATTTTTGTTAAATTAAAAAATAAAAACAATAACCTACATAATTAGAATGGGCTGAGATAATTAATAAAGTGAAGTTTAAGATGATCTACATTTTTAGTTTTTTGTTTTCTTGACATTGTGTTGTTCTATAGAAGATTGAAGGAGGTGGATGAAAAAGAGAGTAGAAGAAATGGGAGTTGGGGTTCTAAAGCAGAGAGAGACTTGATAGAGAGAGAGCTCGAAGACAGTGAGTTGTGAGAGAGAGAGAGAGCGCATGCTGGGGTTACGGAGGGACTTGCATGTGCGACACGTGGATGATTGGATGGCATAACATAAATTGGACAATTTGATTTGTGTACCTATATCGAATCGTCCAATTATTGTACCCACAACTCGAATCGTCTGATTACTATTTCTCTGACATCACAACGGCGTAAAGCACCAAACTCTCCAATAATAGCGTGATACACCATTATAAACCCCATTTCAAAATTAAAACGTTCCTACTTAACACTTTCATTCAAAAATTAATCTCAGTTAATATAGAGAGACAAATTTCTGCAAACTGTCCTATTGAATAACAAAAAAACTGTAACACCTGGTTAAACACAAAACACAAAGTGTAATACTATCAGTGTCTCTTTCTAAAAGTTTCCACATAAGTTTTATATATATTGGAAAAAACATAACATCTTACGTTAGAGACTTCGCCTAATTTGAAAACTATAACATTGTGCCACTAATTTGTAAACTATCTTATTGAAACTAGAATTTTTCATTTGACAAATAGTGATTTACTTAATATTTTAGAAAAACTGCTTTATATTTGGATAGATAATTATTTAAATATACAATTAAATTCATTTCTAACCTCTTTCATTTATGTGATTTTTAAGTTATCTATTATTAACTTGCAAATGAATGTACATGCCATTGGCTCATTGCACTCGTTACCTTCTATCAAGAGTTTAAGACTAATATTTTCTACATTTTGCATGGTTAGCAACCAAATATATATCATAAAAAACAAATTAAAGTGATAATTAGATCTGTGAGGATTTTAACTTTGAACTAATTAATCTCTAAAAAAAAGAGCAATTAAGTCTTCTACAATAATAAACGATAGATATGTTATATCTTTTTATAAATTTATTTTGTAAAACTTAAAGGCAACATTTATTTGTTAACTATATAATGTGTTTGTTTATGAAAGATCATTTGGAATAGAGTAAAACTTTACTTTTTTTATTAAAATTCGTGATAAACAAAAAACTAATGAAAATTATATAAAAATTCAAAAAATAATAAATATTTCAATGTCTAAAACATCATTCTCATGCTCACGAGATAGCAACAAAATACGTCACTATAGATAACAAAACATATAGATAACAAAACATATGATCAATTTCGTATCCTTTCGCACTCTTTATTGACAAAAAGACAAAACATATCCACCATTTCCCATCACGGAGAACCTAATTAGTACTTTTTTCTTTTTCAGAAATTAATTAGTCTGAAATCGAAATCTTTGAAGAGCCAATCTACTTTAAAAAACCAAAGCCCCACTTTGTCCGATACTGAATGTTGAAGAATTGTATTGGGTGGTCGCTACAAAAGTAATTTCGGTTAACATGTGAAACTGAAATTGCTGCTTCTCTAAAAAAAAAAAAAAAAAAGAAGTCCATTATCACGAAAACGCAGATGCATAAACCGAAAATATAATCACAGGGAACCCAATAAAGAGACAGAACGCTGAAATAACATTTTGAGCATATACTATATCTAGACAATAGCCCTTGTGATGATAAATATCAGAGTTGAAAACGCCCTTTTGAGTTTTGAGCACAAAGTAACACTTGAGCTGGAAAGCCTCAGAACATGTAACTGTATGGAACAGTCTTCTCCAAGGTCCAAGGATGCTTGGGGCAAATCATTGAAAATATTAGCAGAGTCATTTGGCTATCATGTCATTATCTCAGACCGATATTACTCAATAAACTTAATATTACACGACAGAGAAGGCAGAAAGACAGTGGTCGTGGAGAGTGGAAAGTGCCACATGACATGAGTTGCTCATAACTCATCTCTGGAACCTCCATCACTTCCATTACCTTCGAAGGATGCATACGCCTTTATTATCAACTCATAGATCTCTATTCCTTTCAAGTATTCATCTTTGCTTAAAAACTGCAAAAAGCAAAAATAATGCTCAACTCAGATAAACAACAAAACATTGTAGTTACAATACAGAGTGAGGACTTCATAAGAATGAAATTACTTAGGATTCAACAAAAGGCAAAACAAATCTCAGAACACCTATATATATAAGGTTGTCATATATTGATCGACATCTATGTATATATATAACTAAAACCAGCAAACACACTCTATAAGTCACCACTGTTTTATTATTATAGGGCTAATCATCTCATCTTCATAAAAACCCTTATGCATCTTCAAAAAACCCTTATAAGGGCTTAAAGCAAGCCTCGGATTTAAATAAGGGGAGATAAATTATTCTATATATATATATACATATGATGGTATCACTTGTGCGGATAAGCATAATAATAGCAAAATGATCAAACCTAAAGGAATCACCTCATTGTGATCATGGAGTAGAATAGGGGTGTTTGCCATAGGTGAGAACCCAATTGCCGGCAATCCACGGTCACGGAAGTAGCGCGCATCGGTGGAGGCAGGAAAGACCTCTGGCTTACCAAGTTTTCCCCCAGCCTTTTCGATGGCATTCTCTAACAGAGTCCACCATGGATTGGAATTGTCAGTTTTTGTGAGAACTGGTTTTCCAAACTTATCATGCACAGATACCTTCTGTTTGAACTGTCCAAGCTACAAGATATTAATTAACATATTCTCAAAACTCAAATGGCATGTAAACAATCGATCAGGTTTTCACACATATGGCCATTGCTAATCAAAGCAGAGTGACAGTTTGCAACTATCCCTTTAAAGTCCATTCCAATAATTCTCATACATATCATGACCTTTAAAAAGGGGAGGCTGATAAGTAGTTTTAAAATTTAACTTACAGGTTGACACAAAAATAATAATAATAATAAAATAAAATAAAATTTAACATGCAGCTTTCTGTTTTTCTCCCTTTATCATTCTAACAACATACCTGGAAACCTTCGGCTCTTCCATTTAGTTTGGAACAGTTAAAGGTCACAAAACAATCATAGATTTATTAATATTGACATATTTCATTTTAGTCTATAATTTTTTCCTATTTGTTATAGAACATAAGCAAAAAGCTGACCACAGTAATCACAAGCAATGTCAACAAATAGCCAACTGAAGCATATATGATGTAAAGGCACCCTCCCGTACACACATACATACACAAATCAAATAAGGAAAGCAGCTGCAGAAGGCAGAAGCTTGAAGCAATCTGAATTTGGTGAGAAAAATAAAATTGAATCAACTGTCACAGAAGCGAGCTTCCTAACACATAACACGACTTGCACAGCATACTTCAATTAACAAAAACCAAGAATACGGTTGTTAATTACCAACTATTATATAACCATTCAAAACTGGAAGCCAATAGGTGAATGCTCTGCAATAACGTTTATATATTATGTAAAATAAAGTAAAAAAAGTTTGGTTATTTTGTTTCTCGTCTTTAGGAGGCTTTTTAAGTTGTATTACCTATATATTTCAGAATAATCGACATTTCTATAAAACGTCTAGTTTATAATGAACTCCTCCACATTTTAAGGCTCTTTCAAAGATGGTAATTTCAGCATCAATTTTATTTGACTAATTTCTTTTTTCTGGATCTAACCATGAACCATGAAAGTAGCAAGTGTATTCATGTGGCAGTTAATATAAAGCAAAGAGCGGACAAATAGCAAATTACACTGAATGACATGTTTCGCGATGCAGGTGCCCATTCTTCAGCAATACGTCTCTCCAGTGATTCTGGATCAGCAGTTGGTGGCACCCTAATATCAAATCCAGCCTCTGCTTCGGATGGCTGCAGATTCATGACAAATCCCTGTATGACACCACATGGCAGATACAATACAATGATACATCAGATTAGATCTTCAAAAACACCAAATAACAATTCCTTTTACCAAAGTCAGCAGTGGTAAGAAAAGAGAAGTAAAATTCACTACATCCATACAAGTATGACGCATCACTCGACTTACCGTCGGGGAAGGAGTTCCAGCTTTAAGAAAGACCATATTAACAGAAACAACATCCCCTTCGGCCTTCAATCCAGCCTTGACCAGGTCGAACTGCGAGGCTCGGAACCTTCTGATGTTCTCAATACTCTTCAAGAGATTCTCCATAGCAGAGTTGTCATAGAGCTTGGCTCCATGTCCGGGCGCCCCAACAGCCTTAATTATCAACCACCACGGGCACCTCTCAGCATAAAACGCCCTGTACTTCTCATCCGGCGACGCCAACCCTGCCGCCCAACACCACATTACATGTATGTACGTATCTATCAATCAATTACTAGTCCTTTCACAACGAATTTGAGTCGAATTCTTTTGATTACAATAGGAATATGAAGTTTGAAGTGAACCTGGAAGGCTAGAACCTCATGCATACTACCCTAACCCGTGTCGCCTAATCTATCAAACAATTACGAGTTCTGATGCCACAAATTTAAATTGAATTGAATTGAATTGAATTACCTTCATCAAGCACGACGCCAACGTTGAGCTGGTCGAAAATCTCGGACTGGGAGAACTTCTCGGCGCCGTCGTGGCCGCCAATCTCCTCGTCGGGGGCGAAAGCGAGGTAAACGGAGCGAAGGGGTTGGAAGCCTGAGTTCTTGAGGCGGCGGACGGCTTCGAGGTATTGCATACCGACGCACTTCATGTCCTGGGAGCCTCTGGCGTAGATGCGGCCGTTATCGGGCTCGATGTGGGCCCCGAAGGGATGGTGGGCCCACTTGTCATGCTCGGCGGGGACGACATCGGTGTGGGAGTAGAGAAGGATGGAGGGGAGGTCGGGCTGGGAGCCGGGCCACTTGATAAGGACGATGGGCTTGGCGTTGACTAACTCGATGGTTTGGGATTGGAGGGAAAGGGAGTCGGCCTGCGATTTCAAGAAGTTGGCTGCTTCGTGGTAGTTAGGGATGGGGTGGGCCGTGTTGATTCGGAGGTATTGCTGGAAGCGCGATATGATGCTTTCTGATTCTGATGACGATGATGATTGAGTGGTGATTGCTATGGAGAGTAGAAGAAGAAGGAGGAGGATTGGGAGGCGTGGGATGCTTCTGGTATTGGAGTCCATCATCGGATCCACGCAATCTGATCACCTCACTCTCTGCTCTTTGACTAAATTGCTTTCCCCAGTTTGGTCCAAATTCTAATCGAGTTCAGCTCACCGCAGTGTTCTTTCGATCCTTTTTGGGTAAAGTACTACATTAGTATCTATGTGGGAGGATATGATAAAATAAGCTGAAAACAAGATATAAAAAATTAATTCTGTTAGAAAAGATAAGAAATAATGAAGAATTTAAAAAATATGAACAATAGACTACATATTTAGGGTCGTTTGGAAACACCAAAAAATTACTTTTTTCAACTTTTGACTTATAGAAAGTTACGTTAATATGTTTGGTACAATCTTTTAGATAAACTTTTAACTTTTCAAAAAGTTATTTAAAAGTTTTTGAAAAAGTTAAAAAATGTGACTTCTCCCATTTTCAAAAGCTATTTTATCACTCCTATTTAATGCACAACTTTAAAATAAGAACTTTTATAATAAATTTCTAAACTCAAAATAACTTATTTAAAAGTTAATATTAATAAAAGTCCTTATATTTTAAGCTCCTTTTTCAAAAGAACTTATTTAAGAAGTTCAGCCAAACTGCCCCTTAGTCTAACATAAATAAAAAATAAAAACACTTTACAAATTATCTAACTCTAAAAACCCATTCAGTTATTTTAAAAAAATAATCATCCCAAATTCTAATTTACCAACTCATTTTACTTCAATTCCATTTTCTTCCTCCACTGACTATCCCTACATTCATCAATAATCATCTCACTTTATTGACGTCAGAGACACCCTCACCGTCTGTCAACGTCGACCCTAGTCTAGCCACCTCCCTCGCACGCATCGCTCTCTATCGCCGGCAACCGACATCGCGGATGGACGCCACCTCCCTGTCGCGCATCTCTGTGTCATCCGCCGACAGCCGACGTCGAGGCAGGCCCTCGTCCTCCCCGTCGCGCGTCCCTAGTGCCCGGCTCGCCTCTCTCTCTCTCTTGCCGGTAGCCAACCTAGGGGTGGTGTTTAGCAACCGCCGTCTCTTCCGTTCCACCCCGTCGTACTCGTCGCCACTGAACTTGTCGCCTCCGTTGCTGCTATGCCACCCATCTCCAGCCGTCGTCAACCTGCTACCGGAGGACACCAACTTGCGGCCATGCTTGTTCTTCTGTTGCTGTTCGACTAGAACCCATTACCCCCAAAATCCCCTAATTGGCGAAGCTCTCCACCATCGTCGCTGCATCCAAAGGTTTGTTGATGACTATGGTTTACTCATGACTAGATGTTCATGCAATGGATTTTGCTGAGTTACTTGATTGTTCTGCTTCTGTATTGTATTGGAACGAATTGAATAAGTTGTTGATGTTGCTGGTTGCATTGGTTTTTATTTTAGCGCGCCAAATTTTGTACAATCTCGGTTTAATTAGTACAGTAATTTCGGTACGTTGTTTGGACTTTTGAGTGTAACGTCACTTAAATTAGTTGACCATAGTCGATCTTTGTTTGACATAAAATGGATGGTTACTCTACTACGTATCCGAATGGTTGGTTTTCGTTCTAGTGATTGCTGTTTGTTTTCGCTATATTATTGATTTGTTTACATTAGGTACTATATGACTTTTGCGTTTATTGAATACTTTAGCACATATTTACTCGAGTGCATGTTGCTATTTGTTTTTTTTTTATAAATTGCTTAGATTGGTGATTGAGACCTTTTATAGTTTCGCTTTACATTGTTCACACATGTCATTGTTTCTCTATACTTTCTCTTTCGTATTTTAGCCTTCAAAATTTGGTAAAATTTTGGTTTAGTTAGTATAGTAATTTTGGTACGTTGTACAGACTTTTGAATGCGACTGTTACTTAAATTAATTGAGCATAGTCAATCTTTGTTTGAAATAAGATGGATGATTACTTTACTATGTATCCGGATGGTTAGGTTTCATTCTAGTGATTGCTGTTTGTTTTGGTTATGTAATTGATTCTTTTGCTTCATATACTATATGGATTGTGAGTTTATTAAACACTTGAGCACATATTTAGTTGAGCAGATATTGCTGTTTGTTTTTTTACATTGCTTAGATTGGTGATTGAAACTTTTTATAGTTGATGACTAAGGGTTTATTGATAACTAGATGTTCATGCATGCAATGGATTTGGTTGAGTTATTTGATTGTTCTGCTTTTGTACACCTTAGTTGGAGTTTGAAATATTGGACTGATTTGAACATATTTCTTATATTAGTTGACCTAGTGAATGGTTATTCGAAATAAGACAGATGATTATATTTCCATGTATACGGATGGTTGAGTTTCATTCAATAAATTAATGTTTGTTTCAGTTAAGTGATTGATCTTTTGCTTGTATTAGTTTATGAATTTGTTAATTACCATTGGTTTACTGAGCACTTCACCCCGTAGTTACTTTCGATTATGTGAAAATGTGTGAAATAAACATGTAAAGAAAATTTCTTGTCTTGTAAGTGGTTATATTTTTTTTAAGCTTAAATTATTGATTGAAACTAATTGTAGTTGATCTAGAGACAACCTATATCTATATGTTTCTAAATTTGGGTTGGATTTTGTTAATTTGCATGTATGGTTCCACGAAATTTCAGAATTTATTTCTTGGTATAAGATCTTTAATGGTCTCTATTTGTGAAAAGAAAGATGAAAAAGACAGCCTTTTGGTTATTTCCTCTGGAAATTTATCTTCTCCTATTAGTGTAGTTGGAGAAAAGTTTCTTTCTGGACCAAGTAATGAATTTGATCAACATTCTGATGCAACTTTATTTGGTGATGCATGTTTTGCAATGCATTATGAATCTCCTGGAACTAAATTGCTTTGTCGCAAGTGTATTATATACCTAAATAATAATGACATCCACTGCTACTTACATATTGTGGGACTTTTTGTTGGATTCTTTAATAAGTTGTCTTCTTATAATATCAATTTTGAGAACTCTGCTTCCAGTGATACCTCTTAGGTTTCAAACATTTTATCAACTCTTGGGTCACAGAAGTTTAGCTTCTCAAATTATTTCGAATTTGGTTCCTCTGATTCTGCATGCATTCCACTAGATCATTTTCCATTTGTTACAATTCACAATACTAGTTATCTTCATAATATAGAGAGTGGACTTATATATGCCATCCCTGAGTGGAGAAAATATTTTACTCTGAGGGACAAAACAATTAAAAGTTCCAAAATTAACATGAGAAGAAGGTCCAATTTTTTCATGTTTCACCCTCAAAGTCCAAACCCTTGGATGATTCTATTATTGCAAAATCAGGCAAAATTATATTAAATTCAATCTAAATCAAATAAACATCCAAATTAGAATGAAAATAATCATTCACCTAACTAGTAAAATGAACACCTAGCCTATTTTGGATTGGCCACAAGTTCTAAGTACACCGATTAATTTTTTTATTTATTAGACACTTAATTTAATAGTGACACATATTTTATAATTTATTAATTTGTATTTTAAGAAAATGACTAACTTAAACAGGATTAAGCGTGTTAGTAAAATTTCAGTTTATAATAGGCACCATGCTCACAATATTTTTTAACAAAGTCTTCTAATTAGGAAAATTTGTGTTAAATTGAATCCAAATCAAATAAACATCTAAATTAGAATAAAAATAACTATCGGCCTACCTAGTAAAATGAACATCCGGCCTAGTTTAGTTTTTCTTTTAATTTTTTGTTTACATCGACACAAACAGGGTAATAACTTGTACTACAAATAATATACCCAAAATAACCATTTACTTTTAAAATAGAAAGAACCATCCACAATTATAATAAAACGAACATCCGATTTAGTTTAAATGGCTTAAAGGAAAATTCAAAGCAATGTACTAAGATTAGGTGATAAAGTACAATAAAGTTAAAGATCAAAGTGCAAAAATATCACACTAGAAAAAGCAATGTACTAAGATTAGGTAATAGTAAATATCATATTTATATCAATTTGAGTATATCCAAACACTGAAAAATAACATGAAAAAATGATGTATAACCATCTTAAGTGATAATGAAAGTACAAATTAATTAGGGCTGATTTTGTTTTCATGCCACAAGAGAAATAAATATAATATCTACACTTTACACATGTACATGAAAATACTAAAAACAACAAATGATATGTTTATGTTCTCAACTTCTCATGTTCTCTTGGAGAAAAAAGTAGGTAATGGAAAGCTGATATAAGTTTTACATAAAATTAAATTGAACTAATCTTCGCATAATTACTTGGAACTTTCGACCTTAAATTTCTCAGCTGTAGCTTTAACACTAGTTTTGGCCAGGGAGGTACGTTTAGAGCACTCTTAGAGTTAAGAGCCTTTCTAATCTTAACAGCAGTCTAAGCAGCACTCAAAGCATGACCAGCAACACCAAACCCTTCTTTTGTCGCCTTAACAACCTGATCTCCATATCTGCAATATAAAAATGTCCAATATCACTTCCGAACTGTTAGAGAATGAATGGAAATTCAACCACACATCTAATGTATATTTATCTAGACAAAGTTTTGTATTATCTGTTGACTACTTACTAACACAATATTCTTTTATGTATTATGTAAAAGTTTGCTACGAAATACAACTTAAACAGAGATATTAAGCATTAACTATAAATAGTTCCCAATTGGTTTAGCTAGGGGTTATTACTTTCAGTTACTAACCATATTATTCTACCAGACAACTCTTGACGAACGTGATGCATATACTATCTATCTCATTCGCTTAGTGAACAATCCATATTACTCCACACACAGGCACGGACCCACCTTCATGAATGGGGGGCACTTGCCCCCTGTGACATTTGATATTTTTAAACCCAAATATATATATATATATATATATATATATTATATGCCCCCACTTTAAATTTTAAATGATCCCACTACAAATAAAATAAGCCCAATTATTAAAAGTCTAAGCCCATTTTATCTTTTTATGATTTTGACTATTAGTTAACCTAATTAAATTTAATCTTCTTCTGTTTTTAAATCCTAGCCGTCACTCATTTATTCTCTTAAACCCTTTTCTTAGTTTCATATTTTCAATCTTCTTTTTCTATTCCTTGTCTAGTGGTCATTTTCTCTTCATCAAAAGGTAAATTTTAAATTCTCTATTTTATTTTATATAGCTCTCTATGACTCTATGTATCTTTCAATTTCATTGTTTCTCTTTTTGATATTTTCAATTGCAAATTTTAATTCAAACAATTATAGTTTAGGTATTAATCTATTTTTTATTCTCTTCATGAATTTATATATTTTATTTTATTCCCAATTTAGTGATCCTTATTATTTATTTGTTTTTCTTTCGTTCTATTCTATTATATGTAATTAGATTGCATATAAATTTTTAAAGTGAATTGATCAACTTACTAATTTAGAATATATATTTTTATTTTTAGAAATAGTAATGAAAAAATAGTTCAAAAGAAAGCTACCACTAGAATCTGAAGTCACTCCATTAGTCTCTTCTAATAAAAAGAAGTTCTTAGAATTCAATGTGAAAAGTCTGGTAGCTGATCCTGGACAACGTCCCAAAATTTCAAATTATGATCCAAATGACAGAGATGAAGTTAGACGAGCTTATTTGCAAAAAGGTCCTTGTCAACCAAGAGAACATGATTTTCCACAAACATATTTTGGAACTTCTCTCCGTAGATTTAATGCTGATTGGTTTGATGAATTTGGCAATTGGTTGGAATATAATATTTCAAAAGATGCTGTATTTTGTCTCTGTTGCTATCTTATGAAACCTGATGGTGCGAGTGGTGATGCTTTTGTAAAAGAGGGCTTTTCAAATTGGAAAAAGAAGGAGCAATTACAAACACATGTTGGAAATCATGATAGTGCTCATAATCAAGCTCGAAGAAAATGCGAAGCACTCATGAAGCAAAAGCAACATATTGAAGTTGTTTTTCAAAAGCATTCAGACCAAGCTAAAAGAGATTACCGAACTCACTTAACAGCAACAATTGAGTGCAATAGGTTCTTATTGCGACAAGGATTGGCTTTTCGTGGTGATGATGAATCGCACAATTCAAATAATCAAGGTAATTTTTTGGAGCTTCTTGACTTTCTTGCTCAACATAATACAGAGATTGATCGTGTTTTCAAAAATGCTCGTGGAAATCTTAAGCTAGTAGCACCTAAAATTCAAAAAGATATTGTTAGAGCTGCTGCAAGTGAAACTACTAAAGTTATTATTGATGATCTTGGAGATGATTTATTTGCTATTTTAGTTGATGAAGCTCGAGACATTTCTGTTAAAGAGCAAATGGCTATTTGTTTGCGGTATGTGAACAAAGAAGGGATTGTAATGGAGCGATTTCTTGGCCTTGTCCATGTTTCTAGCACAAATGCGTTGTCGTTAAAAGTAGCTTTGGAATCTTTATTAACAAAGCATAATTTAAGTTTAGCAAGAATACGTGGACAAGGTTACGATGGAGCTACTAATATGCAGGGAGAATTTAATGGCTTAAAAAGTTTGATCTTGAAAGAAAATGCTTGTGCTTTTTATGTTCATTGTTTTGCTCACCAACTTCAATTAGCACTTGTGGTTGTTGCAAAGAAACAGGTCGAAATTGCACTACTTTTTAATTTGCTTGCTAGTTTGTATAATATTGTTGGAGCTTCTTGTAAATGTAAAGACATGCTTCGTGAAAGTCAAATGTAAAAGACAATTGTTGCATTACAAAATGGAGATGTTTCTAGTGGGCGTGGCTTAAATCAAGAAACAACATTGAAAAGGGCAGGTAATACTCGATGGGGCTCACATTATGGTACAATACTTAGCTTGATTTCTATTTTTTCTTCTGTGGTAGAAGTTCTTGAAGTTATTGAGGAAGATGGAAATAATCCTGAACAAAGAGCTGAAGCATGCCAATTATTGAATCATATTCAATCTTTTGAATTTGTATTCAATTTACATTTGATGAAAAGTATATTAGGAGTTACTAATGAGTTGTCTCAAGCTCTACAAAGAAGTGATCAAGACATTATAAATGCTATGACATTGGTTAAAGTGTCCAAGCAACGATTGCAAAGTATAAGAGACGATGGTTGGTCCTCTTTGCTCAACTTAGTTTTACTATTTTGTGATAGTCACAATATTCTTGCTCTAAATATAAATGATATATTTATAACACAAGGAAGATCAAGGCGCAAAATTCAAAAGGTCTCAAACTTGCATCATTTTCAAGTTAAATTATTTTATCAAGTGATTGATAGACAACTTCAAGAGCTTAACAATCGTTTTACAGAGGTAAATACTGAGCTACTTCTTTGTATAGCTTGTTTGAATCCAAGTGACTCATTTTTTGCATTTGATAAGGAGAAGTTGCTTCGTTTAGCCGAATTTTATCCACATGAATTCTCTTCTACTCAACTTTTGGCACTTGATAGTCAACTTGAGAATTTTATATTGGATATGCGTCTTGATGATCAATTCTCAAATATAAATGGAATCAGTGGACTATCTCAAAAGTTAGTTGAGACAAAAAAGCATATTTTTATCCATTGGTATTTCTTCTGTTGAAATTAGCTTTGATTCTACCTGTGGCAACAACATCAGTTGAGAGAACATTTTCTGCTATGAATATCATAAAGAGTCGACTTCGTAATCGAATGGAAGATGAGTGGTTGAATGATTGTTTGGTTACATATATAGAAAGAGAGACATTCAATCAAGTTGATAATGAAACAATTATTCAACATTTTCAAAATATGAAAACAAGAAGAGAAGTACCTTCAAGATTTGAAGCGAAGAAAGTTAGCAGCTAATGTAATTTTTGGTTTTTTTTTTTTGTATTCGAATAATTAATGTGCACTTTTATATTTTTAAATTTAAATTAATATATATTTTGATAATAATGTGTATTATTTTTGCCCCCCACCATAAATTTTCTGGGTCCGTCACTATCCACACATCATCATAATTCTTAACTCATAAAGAGAACTCCTTCAAGCACCCCAAAAATATATCTAAAAACCTTGCTTTAGCAGCAAATGAATGCCAATGCCACATAATTAAACGACAAATAGCAACAACAACAATAAGTTAATCACATTAATATAAACACTCACACTGTTATAATTTAGTCCATCAAAATCACAACTATGAATAGCTACCAAATATGTTATATATAATGATGATTGTAAAGCACAAACAACATCATAGTGCCTGAAAGGCAATAACATGAATTGCATTGCTATGAGAATACATTAAACATTACATCAAAAAAGATTTTTACCCATTAGAAATCTTACATGAACAGTTGCCAAAAAGGATCTAGTTCCTTTCACATATTTGTAATAATCTTTTGTAAAATAACAGCAACGCTTTGAATCAGGATAGACAACATCTAGGCTCTTTTAAGGAAACAATTCATTATTAGTTGTTGAAAGGCCTTTTCTTTTTGAAATCTGCTTAAAAAACAGAGAATGAACATCCAACTTAGTACTTCATAAAATTTCATAAAATTCTGAAAAAAAGGGGAGAAATGACGACCTTTTTGAATGCGACAGTGATCGACAAAGATGCAATCACGAGGAGAGGAGGGCTCAGTGAACTGCGAACCACAAGTGGAAGGGTGGCGGAGTGGTGGTGGCTCCGCGAATCGCGACTGGGAGGGCGCTAGCGTTCGTGAACAGCAGTGGCTGCGGTTGATTTCGTCACGGAAGAAGGGCGAGTGGTCGTCGAACGATGGCGCAGCAACGTGACGGCATGTTGCTGTCCTTCGCGCGGGCTCCTGCGTCAATGACAGTGGCTGTGGCGGTCTACAATGAGGATGGGGGTGACAGAAGTCTGGTCAGTGCTGCCGCGGCGTGATGACGGCTCGAAGAAATGGCACGTCGGGTTGTTAGGAGTAGGGCGGCACGGCATTGGAGTGAGAGGCGAGAGAGATTATGGTTTGAGTGAGAGGGATTGGGTACTAAATAGTGAGAACATATTTCTTTTATACGATGGTTTTTTTTTTAAAATCTAAATTTTGAAATTAATTTAAAATTAATTTTTTTATTCCATTGTTTACATTGTCCAACATCAGCGATGTGTAACGACCCTCAATTTTAAAAATATAAATATAAATAAGTTATAATTTATTTTATAAATTGAAATTCTTTATTTTTAAAAATTATTTTATTAAAAGTAATTAAATTAATTTATAACTATTTGAATTGAATTAAATTCATATTCTTATATATTTTTGTTATGATAAAATATTTTATATAATTAAAACTATAATTTTAGTAATTTATAAATATTGAAAATTATATATATATATATATATATATATATATATATATATATATATATATATATATATTTGAGTAATTGATATTTTTAATTTTAAAAAAATATTAATAAAGTTTAGTTAATAATATTATTATCGAGCTCGATATCCGCTGATATGAGAAAATATCAGTACTTTTTGGTGAACTTAGCTTTGCTAATGCTTCACCATATATCTTTTATTATTATGTTGCTAATGTCATTTATATTAGTAACTCATATATATTATTACCTGTGTTTTAATATATCCAGTTTTCATAATTATCCGTTTAGGATATTTATAACTTAAATTGCTGACTCAACAACTTAAATAAATGACACGTACCCCCACCACATGTCATCCAAATCTTAAGCATGCTAATTCTCATTAATAATCATCTTCTTCAGCGTATTCATTAGGAAAGAAAAGAAAGAATGGCCGTAAGAGAGAGAGAATGAGAAACCATTGCACTTCTGACATTCCGCGTTCGATTTCTTGAGATCCGTAACTCCAATAAAAAATTTAATCGGATAAAAGTGTTTGTATCCTCATCCTCTACACGTTGGCACCGCTTTTGATCGGTGGAAGTTGACAGTAACGTAGCTCCCATACTCCTTGAGTTCGGCCAACTAGAATTCTAGGAGGTACAAACGATTTCTGACATTTTCTTTTTTGGTAGCTCGCGTCAAAAAGCTTCTCTATAGCCTCGAGTATTTTGATTTCGTACAAAGGTAGGGTTTTGGTAACTTTATAATAATTAAATGTGAATTTGATAAGTGAATGTTTGTTTCATTGATTTGATTGAATTTGACTAAATTTATGTTGAATTTTTGTGATATATTGATATTTGTAATTAGTTTGGGGTTTGGTGAGTTTAAGTGCAGCCAAGAACCAAATTATTTTGATGAATTTGGGGCTGGAATGTTGTTGGTAACCAAGTAGAATTGGTGATATTTGATGATGACATTGAGATTTAATAAGAAATGAATTGATGACATGCTTTGAGATATGAAAATGGTTTGATTTTGGAAGCGGTTGGATTTTAATTGGTTTAATTTTATAATTTCTTTTATATTAGAAATAGTTTTGATTTATTCGAAACGATTTGAAAGAATTTGAGAATTGGTTTGGATGGGACCCGAGAAGGATGGCAAAGTCCGAGTTTTAGGGGAGATGCTGCTGAAATTTTGTTATAAAATTTAAGATTTTGTTTGAAATATTATTTTGAAAAAGATTGGATTTGAGAGGTTCTATTATTTGATTTTTGATTTATTAAGAAAATAGTTATGTTTCGATTTTAATTCATTTTAGAAAAGTATATGTTTTGAGTTCGATATATTTAGAAAAGAATTATTTTATGATTTTAAATTATTTAAGAGAAGTATTATTTTTTAAGGTTGACTTAAATATGAAAAGGGGCTTATATATGTTTTGAATTTGACTTAAAAATTTCATTCGAAGGAGTTTAGTGAACTTTAAAAGTAATTGAATTTTGACTGAATAATTTCGTTTTGCGACCTCTGGGAAAAAGTTAAAGAATTAATTTAAGGATGGAACTGGGTTTGGTGTTGGCTTTGACATTAGTTTGGAACCTCCGATTTGTATGGTTTGGTTTTGATTTGATTTAGAAACTTTATTTGATTAACTCAATTTAAGAAAACAATAATTGTTAAAGTTTTCCAATGAACTTAAGAAAATGAGATTGGTTGTCGCTCCCCTAAAGTCTAGAGCCTTTGCTGAAGGGTTTAACTAGTAAATGATTTCTCTTTGTCTTTTGAAAGAAGAATTGGTTTAAGTGGAACTGTTTTAAAGGTTTTGAAGAATGTCATAAAGAGGTGGTTTTGGTTTTAAAAGAAAAAAAATAGAAAAGAAAAGAAAGAAAGAACAAGCTGAGATAATTGTCTACCTGTTGAAAACGAGCAGAGATACATCGGCCAATTCAGGAGATGGTTGCACCTGTAAGACAGAGGTTGCTTACAGAGGTTATCGATACATACATTGGCCAGAGAGAGCCTCACCTGTAAGACAGAGGTTGCTTACAGAGGTTATATTTGCATACATCGGTTCAAGAGAGTCGCACCTGTAAGATAGAGGTTGCTTACAGAGGTTATGACACTGGAAACCAAACTCAGAGAAAGGTTGCTGAGTTACATTGGGAGCGGGTCGAAACCGACAGATGAGCTCATTAACTGTACTAGGGATAGACAAGCATCATACTTATTTGTGCATATTTGTTTGTGAGTGTAATTTTCTGTGATTGTGGGTGTGCTAAATGACTGCTTGAATTCTGTGTTCTTTAATTGTTGAATAAGATGGTACCTTATTGATTGTTATTGCTGACCAAGTATATATAGAATGAACTTAACTCCTAACCCCGATCCTACTAAGAACTTCCTAATTCTTACCCCCTATCTCCATCCCTTTCAGCTATAGGTGCGAAGGCTTATTGCGAAGCTGCGGGAGCACAGAGGAATATGTTTACAAGTTGAGTTGTTAGAATTTATTTTTCCCTCACCTTCTTAGTTAGAGTTTTATTCAGAGCGGTAGGTTCTGTAATTGCTTTTGTATATAACACTACAACATATTATTAATATTAAGTATGTGAATATATGTTGTTTGTACTTGTTGGATAAGTTATAGTTTTAGTAAAACCATCGATAGATTTATGCGTAAAGGCTCAATATTAAATAGATAATAAAAGGAATTAGGTTAATAACGCCTTACTTTTGGTACGATCATGAGGTGCTAAAAGTTAGGGTGTTATACGTTTCCCCATACTTTCTTATAAAAGACAGATACACAAAATTTTGTATTTTTTTTTATTCTGTGTAGTAATAAACTAGAACAAATTATGAAAATCTAATTTATTCTCATTTTTTTCCATTCAAAAAATTTGAGATAAAAAATATAATAATAAAAATATTATTATGAAAAATTAACAAGAATAATTTAAAAAAATGAAAAATAAGTTGTGTTCCTTGTTAGTGTCTCTATGTCCTTCCTGTCAGGATGGACACAAAATATACCAATTCAGTGTCTCTGGACACAATGTCTTTGTCGATGTCTTCTCTGTCAAACACGATTTTGTGTCTCTATGTCTTTGTCTCACAGTGTCCTATCTCTGTAAACAAACGCAGCCATATGGGTTTAATTTTATTTTGGTCCTTAAAGTTTAAAGTGTCTTATTTAAATTAAAAATTTTTTTACGTAGTTTTAATGTAGTTCTACCATGAAGCCAATGTTAAATAATTAACAAAATTTAGTTTTTAGATATGAAAAACTTATATAACCAACCTCTTTAGTTGTCAAGGAGAGTTCTTCACGGTAGAGGTGACGATGACTTTGTCCTTGTCGTCATCGATGAACTTTTCTGCAAAAAGCGAATTCTCGACAATGTTCTCCATGTGCTTGAACCAAGGCCAATGACTCAGGGTGATGCATCTGCTGCTAATTCCGTGTCTCTCGGGTTTGTACTTCTTTTTCAGGAAAGGACATTAAGGTTTGGTAGAACAGTGACGTTAATTATTTAACATTGACTTCATGGCCGGACTATATTGAAGTTAAATGAAACTTTTTTTGATTTAAATAGAACACTTTAAACCTTAAGAACCACAGCAGGATTAGACCCAAATGTAGGAGACTAATTTAGTATTTTATCCATTTTTTTACACTAACTTGGCAAATGCATAAATAAACCATGGGAAAAAATGCCATTCTGCGGTATCGAAAAGTTTATTTTTTTGATAAAAATAATTTTAAAAAATATTAACGACAATTAAATTTTTAAAAAATTTAAAAATATAACAAAATATATTAAATATATATTTAACAAAAATTAGAAATTAAATTTTAATATAATTTTTTGTAGATATTACTGAAAAATAAGATTTTTTTAATTCTTAAACTTTATTAATTTTGTGTTTGATGGTTTTCAGTGGCTAAGAGAAGGGGGGTTGAATCTTAGCCCCCTTTTTTTTCGCTTATTAAAACTTGCTGGCCCTTGAAACAACTTCTGGAGACTTTTTTATTTTTGTCTCGTACACAGCCACGAGATTTTTTCTTTTTATCTGGTCACTCGGCACGAGATATTTTTCAGTTTTGTCTCCTATGCAGCAGAAACAGAAATGGAGTAGAAGAAGAAGAGAGAATTACACCACGATGTATCTTAGTTCAGCTGCCCAGTGCGATGCAGCCTACATCCAGTCTCCATCACAACAATGATGGAATTTCACTATAATATTCATGATTACATACACCAATTCTCCCTAGGAACTACCCTTCATATCCGGGACAAGTCCAGAATCTAAACCCTAATCCTAATATTGACTTGGTCACAGCCAAGCTTTCAACTGCTAAGTGCTAACCCAACTTGCAAGGGGATTCCTACAGAATCATGAAACACAACACAGATGTACAAAGGACCTCTAAGGACATCTATGGCTTTTTTTTTTTTAATTTTGCACTCTCTGCCTTTTTTCGCTCTATGGCTTTTTCTTACAAACCTCACTGTTTTCCTTTTTCCATGAGACTCAAGACAGAAAAAATTAAACAGAAAAATACAAAACAGAAAATATTGAAGGAGAAAAACTTCTGTTAGCTTGGGTAGCTATGAGAACTCTGTGCTCACTCTTTTCCTTGCTTCAAGCCCTGGCTGTTCTCCCTTATTTATAGAAGGGGAAGCCTCCACGGTTGAAACTGTTAAACCAAGCTAAACTTCTTCTTCTTCATGCAAAAACCGGTTCGGCCAGAGAGAAAGGAGAGATAACTGAATGCTAAAACCCAACATGCAATTACCTCTGTGTCTTCCCTTTACACCAAGCTTCATCAATCCAAGCCATCCATCTTGACTTGCACTCTAAGAAGGATTCTTAGCCCTTGATGAGTTCTTGATGATGACAGCTTCTTCTGCTCAAACTTCTGCATCCTCCATCACGTAGCTACTTTAGCTACCTTCTGTGGTGGTTGATCAAAAACTGAGACAAGCCATCCCTCAAGGATCTTCTTCCTCTGACCGAGATCATCTTCTTCTATTTTTGGTATGGAGAAGCTAAGATCTCTTCACCAAATCTTACCATTTATGGTAAAAATCTCAGCCACAACATACTTTTTGTTTTCTTTTTCTTGTCATCATTACAATGGTCTTGTTACTTGCTTCTTCTTCTCTTTGGTAGCTTGCCATAGCTTCCATAGTTTCTTCTGTGAAATGATTGAGACTCAGGAGAGAAAAGAGAGTAGAAAGAAAAGCAAAGCTATGGGAGTAGTGAGTGTTATCAAAAGAAATTAATTAAAATCAACTCCCCTTGCTTCTTGTGTAGTAGCGTGTAAGCTACACTTAATGCCATCAAATCACTTTAACATTTTCTCTTTCATGTTTCCAAGGTCTGCATTAACTCCACTTAATAAAAATTTGAATTCCATCAAAAGATAAAAGTGATAACTGTTGGAGCATGCAGCATTATGATTCAAGGAATGGGTTTCATCAAGTTAGATGGATAAAAAATTATTTTGTGCCCCAACTCCTTTTGATTTCGGACCAGCCTCTTTTTTGGGCTTTTAAATTGGTTTTTCTGGTCCAATAAGCATAACAATTCAGCCACAATTCATAGCAAGTTTGCATAGGGCTGAATGTATTTTTAACACAGTTGGGCTTGTTATATTTTTCTTTTCTTTTCGGCCCATTAGCAAAAATCTGCACAGCAAAAATTATTTTAATTAACATATATGAATTGAAATCAAATTAATAATTTTGCAATTAATTGTTTTAATAATGTTTGATCATCACAAATTTAAATTAGAGTTTTCCAAACTCATCAATCTCCCCCTTGATGACAAACATTATTAAAAATTGAAATGGAAAGAAATCAAAGATTAGAGTACTCCCTTTGAGGATTATGATTCCTTTCCCTTTCACATTGTCACACAGCTCCCCCTCAATATATGACATTTCACCAAGGGAAGCTTTTACCTGTAACAATTGTTATCAAGCCTAAGGCACCTATGTTATTCAACATATTAAATATGAGATGTTGAATGGCTTGATTTATGAGCAGAAATGGCATGATAAACACAACTTTAACTTGTTATCATAAAAAATGACTTTCTGCTCAAAGCAATCAAAAAATATTTGGAGTATATAAAAATAAGGGAAAGTACTTGTGATTCCAAAAATCTGCTTGCCAAAGTGTTTGATTATACAATATTTTCCAGCCATTATTTTAGAGCAAATTAATTATCAGTTTATAGCAAGGAAAACATTTTTCATCAACCATAATTATTTCAAAGCATAAGGAATATATCAACACATCAAAGCTTAAAGGGATTATCAAGTCATAACTAAATCCCAAATGCTAATTCCAAGTGCTACAAATATTTCAATCAAAACAGAGCATGAGGCAACCCTCACCCGATCGCTCTATATTTTTACATATACCCTCTTTGGTCGAGAATACAGAATATTCATTCTCCCGAACTGAGGAAAGGAGCGGAGTTGAAGCTTGAGCGGTACTCCTTCTCTTTAAAACTAACTTCTTAAGGTTCGGAGGTGCTCGCCCATCTACCGGGATAGGAGAAAGAGAAGATCTCGACTAGGAGTCAGAGGGAATCTCTAGCGGATCTTTTCTAAGCCAGGAAGATGCCTCTGCTGAAGTAGCAAGTATTGGGGTTTCAAACTGAGATTTTACTTTCTAGTAAAAAGGGGTTTACCAGATTGAAAGAATCCTATAGCAAACGGGATTGATTCCACTTCCTATTCAAGTGAACCTGCCTTTGTTTTTGTACATAGAAGAAATAAATGTCACATCTGCTCCCAATTCTATTGAAGGCCAGGCAGGCTTGTTGTCTTGTTAACGGAAAGCAACCTATCTTAAAGCGTTCGTGCCCAATACCTATTGGTCACTTCACTCTCTGTAAGAGGTATAAGAGTGATTGTTTAAGGAATTAACGGTAGGTAGCATAGAAAATCGGACTCACCAAGGCCTGCTCATTCATGGAATGGGCAGTAGAGGATTGTTTTCCCCCGTTTTCTAGCGGTACGATTATGATGCGTGCTCCGAATGGAAGAGGGTTCCCGGAGCAGTGAGCTTAGTACCGAAGCCTTTAATTGACGGCTGCTAAGGAGGTAGTCTTGGTCGACCATCCTGAGTGTGACACTTCATTCCCGGCTTTGGTTTCGACCACATAAGATTGGGCTTCCAATTTCATAGGCGCTGATAACTCTGGTCTGAACACCATCGGGGCTAGAAAACCTTTACCACGAGTGGCTTGCCATAGAGGCTGGAGTTGTCTGCTTTGTGTATCGACTTGTCTTGATCCGCTGAGTTTCCTTCCAAAAGTCGATTACCATTCTGACTATATCAGCCGTCTTTGGGTCCCCGAAAGTGAATTCCCACTTTCTTAGACCATGCGTCATGGGGATGATGAACTCTAATGACCCCAACCCCAGCTGCCGCCGAAGCATTGCTGGTGCATAACTGATGCCGCTCTATAGCCCTAATAATAATATGACCTAGGGGTAATCCCCGCAACGGTACAGGACTGGTACTTGTGCTAGCCATGGTGCTCTCCAGACTATTTGATCATCAGTCAAGTTTTGGAAGAAAGAAATCCACTGTGCTTTGCCCATGGTTTTATCCCGAAATGAATAGGTTTAGCCTTCTTCGTACAGAACCTTAAATCTACGAGGAGGAGGAATTTCTCATACTCAAAAGAGGAAGAATAGTATAAGAAGGGGATGCATAAGGAGGGGCTGGTGCACGTTAATCAGAACTTGCTAAAATAAATATTTATTAGCTGAAGTGACATCCCTATTAGATAATATATAATAGTAATACATAGTAATCGGCTGGGCTACTTTCCCCAGGAATGGAACCCAGGTCGGCCACAACTCCTATAAAAAATCATAAGCAACTCCGCGGCTATTATGCCACCCCCAGATATAGCATGGTGCGAAATTCCATTTCTGGGTACCCTTTTTTTGGGACGCGGGATAGACCCCGAGCCCGAGGCATAACCAAACTTCGGCACCGCTGAGGTAAGGATCCCAAATTAATGAGAAAACTATCAAACCCTGTCATTCAAATCTACGCACAGGTCGCTCCATAAACGAGAAAGGGCTTTTTTTTGGGGTAAGCCCTTTGACGAGACGTAGCTTTGCTTTCCCTTCAAGGCGAAATATGGAGTCACAGAGCCATTCATTCTCCCCCATAATCTAGGCTGCGAGCTCATGCCCAAATTGACGAGGAGATGTACGGAATGAGGATTTCCACTAATCATGTGTTAAGCACGAGTGGAAAAGACCTAGTTGAGAGCTAGAATCATTCTGGTGCCCACTCCTACCTAGGCAGGAGGACATTGAATCAACCTCGGCCGTTATAATCGTTACGGAGATTCAGGGCTGTGTCAGCTTACATGAGAACAGCAGATTCTCCTATATTCGAGCATTCCCAAATGATTGGGGGGAGCAATCAAACCATTAGGCAGCAATAGTAGGGGCATCAAAAGGAGAGAGTAGGGAACATCTCGTATCTCAAGAATCGATAGATGGAGTTTTATTTTAAGTGGGGCCCCCTCTTTTGGTTCAGAGGCATCACTACCTTTCCCTCTGTGAGTTGAGGGTTCCTTCCCTGCAGAATAGTGTTCAGTTCCATTCAGTGATTTTAGGCCAACTGGAAGGGTCAATCCAGCAGATAGAGAATTAATGGAGTCACTAACAGCTATTGAGTATTCAGTTTCCTTGGATCAATCCCATTTATTTAAGTTAAGAGCAGGGGCTAGGACAATGCTTCGGACAAAGCTTAAAGGGATTATCAAGTCACAACTAAATCCCAAATGCTAATTCCAAGTGCTACAAATATTTCAATCAAATCAGAGCATGAGGCAACAACACAGCAGGCCATAAATGAATTATAAAAAATAACTAGGTTCCAATAATTCAGAACTCAAATCACCAACATCAAAAGGCATCAGCAAAGCATATTCTGATCAACCATATCTAAGTTCTAAAAATAACAATCGAAACAAATCATAAGTTTATGCACAGGGGTGATCATAAATCACAAAAGATTTCAGCCCCTGTTTCTTTTAATTTTTCAATTTCAATTTTTCAGCTTTCCTCCCCCTTTTGTCATCAAAGGGGACCTGCAAAAAAAGACAATGATATGCAAAATATCCAAAACCAGCACCAAAACAACAAAAAGTTTAACAAAGTGTCACAGGTCTAAAGTATCCAAACAACCTACAGAGTATCAAAATAATCCAAACATGGCCAGAAATCAACAAGAAACATAGTGATCAATCATCAGATAAATTGTACTCAGAGCCATCTGTATCATCATCATTGGCACCCCCATCTCTTCTTCAAAATTTTGCAGCATTAGACCAACCCTTTCTTGGCATTTCATCCAAGCCCTTTCATTTTCAAATGCTTGTTTACGAGCAGCCTTGTACGAATCCACCATTAGTTTAGACATATTCGAAAACTCAGTGAGTACTTCTCTTATTGACTCTGTCACTTTGGATGGCTCGGCCGGTCGGCTCTCTTGGTCACTGTCAGAGGGCATTGACTTTTTTTCCTTTGGTGCCTTTCATTGTACTTGAAACTCCTCCTCCCTTAATGATTGAGACCTTATTCTCTACAGCTTCATTTGTTAGATCAACTTTAAAATATTCAAAAATGCTGGTGAGAAACATGCCATAGGGAAGGTTTGCCTTTTTGGAACTTTTAACAACTTCCCACATATGCCTTATCATAAGGTATGCAAAAGAAATAAAAGAGGAAGTAACAATAGTAAAAAGCACAAGAGAGTCAAAAATAGTTACTCTGTTATGTGAGCCACTCTGTGGAGTCAGAATATGAGTAATGATTCTGTGCAGCAATGAGTTTTCGGGACCGATGGTCTTGTGAGTAGGGATGGTGCCATCCAAGCCAGACAAGTTCTCACAGATTTGTTGCAGGGAAATCTTGTATGTGACTCCAACCTGAGAGTCCCATTTTTCAGACATGTACGCTCTTGGTCCCTCATCAGTGTAGCCTAGGGCAGCACTGATTGTCTCCGAGTTCAGAGTCATATATACCCGCTTTACGTAGGAATGAATGGTACCATCGATCATCCTCATATTAGCATAAAATTCTTGTACCAATCCTGAGTAAACGGGTTTCTGAATATGGAGTAGAGGAGTCCATTTTAGATTCTCAAACAGAGGAGAGAAGTTGATTCCTTTGGCTGCAAGTGAGTCCAGATTCACTAGGTGTGAGACACACAAGTGACGTTTCTCCAATACTTCCTTGTGGAACTCATAACAGGCACACGAATTGAATCTTGCTGGATCAAAGTGTGAATGAGGTTTGTTGAATTTATTTTTGAATTCCAATGATTTCAGATTGGCTGGTTCCCTCGTGTTGTGTAACACAAAGCTTTTGGTCTTCTGTGAACTTCGTCCAAGGGTTGCCTTCTTCGGTGGTGAGGGAGGCGGTGAGGTGTGAGACTCCTCTTCCTCTTCAACCAAGGGTTCCTTCTTTTTTCTTGATGAAGTCTTCATTGTTGTCACTTTTCTCCTCATGGTGTCCATTTGTTTGGATGATGGTGAAGGAGATGATGAAGAAGTGGAGTGTATATGAATATATGTATGGGTTTGAGGGGTTGAAAATGGAGGACTTTTTGGTAAGGGGGTTCGGCTACTCCTTCTTAGGGCAACTTTCTTTTTCATGTTATGAAAAGAATGAAGAAGTGAGAGGGAAGATGAAGAGAGGGGCCGAAGAGTGTGGGGAAAGGTGGGAGGTTAGGGAAGCATTAAATGCTAATTGGAGAGAGAAGTGGTGTAGTTATTACCCATTATGGCGCGGTTATTAACCAAGGAAAGTTTCTTTTTAAAATTAAAACTGAAGGATTAGCTCCTAGAATCAAGGGATGAGGGAAAGATAAAGATTTGATTTGACAATAGCCTCTCTCAACAAGATTTGATATGACAACTTCCAAAAAAAATGTGATTAACATAAAGAGGAACTCAAAACAGGTCAGAGTAAGGTCAAAGTGATTTGGTGGGGCCCAAGATAATTAATATTAGTTCATTTTCCCCCTGAATCATGGCCCGTTCGTCACATCCTAAAAATGTCTCCTGCCTTCCTACGAGACAAAACCAAAGAGTGTCAAAAAATTTCACAAATTATCAATAGAACTTAATTCTATCATTCCCAAAATTTTTCTCAAAGAGTAGAATCTATCTTCACACAAGGGTTTAGTAAAAATGTCTGCAAGTTGATCTTCAGATTTTACAAATTGAATATCAATAGTTCCTTTTTGCACATGCTCTCTAATAAAATGATATTTAATTTCAATGTGCTTTGTTCTTGAGTGCAGAACAGGATTTTTAGAAATGTTTATAGCACTCATATTGTCACAGAACAAGGGTATACTATTGATTTTTAATTTGTAATCTTCCAATTGAGTTTTCAACCAAACTAATTGTGAACAACATACAGATGCATAAATATATTCAGCTTCGGCTATGGATAGAGCTACGGTGGCTTGTTTTTTACTTGACCACATGTTGAGTGAGCTTCCAAGGAAGTAACACATGCCGGATGTACTTCTTCTATCCACTCTATCTCCCGCATAATCTGCATCACAAAATCTTACTGTGCAAAAATTATCAGATTTTGGATACCATAAGCCATAATCACTAGTTGCCTTAATGTATCTAATGATGCGTTTAACGGCCGAAAGATGGGATTCTTTTGGGTGAGATTGAAATCTTGAACATACACCCACACTTTGTACAATATCCGGTCTAGAGGAGGTTAGATACATGAGTGAACCTATCATTCCTCTATACCTTGTTTTGTCCACATCTTTGCCATCTTCATCCTTTTCAAGTTTAGTGTTTGGATGCATTGGTGTTCCCATTGGTTTGGAATTTTCTAGGCCAAATTTTTTTATTAATTCTTTAGTATACTTTTCTTGGTGAATAAATGTACCACTAGGAGTTTGTTTAATTTGGAGGCCAAGAAAGAATGTTAGCTCTCCTATTAAACTCATTTCAAACTCACTAGTCGTGAGTTTTTCAAACTCTTCACACAAGGACTCATTGGCCGACCCAAACACAATGTCATCCACATAAACTTGAACTAGGAGAATATCATCATTAGATGCTTTTATAAATAAAGTAGTGTCGGTGGTACCCTTTTGAAATTGATTTTCCAACAAGAAGGCACTAAGCCTTTCATACCAAGCTCTTGGAGCTTGTCTAAGGCCATAAAGAGCCTTTGAAAATTTGAAAACATGGTTTGGAAATTTTTTATCTTCAAAATCGGTGGGTTGTGCCACAAACACTTCTCTATCAATAAAGCCATTAAGAAAAGCACATTTGACATCCATTTAAAAAATTTTAAAACCCTTATGGGCAGCATAGGCAAGAAGCAACCTAATTGCTTCCATTCTAGCTACCGGAGCAAAAGACTCATCAAAATCTATACCCTCTTCTTGATCGTAACCTTGGGCCACTAATCTAGCCTTGTTACGAACAACTTTTCCATCCTCACCTAGTTTATTTTTGAAAACCCACTTAGTACCCGTTACCTTCTTACCATCCGGATGAGGTACTAGTGTCCAAACCTCATTCTTTTCAAATTAAGCAAGCTCTTCTTGCATGGCTTTGACCCATGATGGATCTTCAAGAGCTTGCTTTACATTGTTGGGCTCTATTTGTGATAAGAGGGAAAAATTGCTTGGTTCGGATTGCCTTTTGGTTGAGGATCTTGTTGTTACACCTTGAGAGGGATCACCAATGATAAAGTCATGAGGATAACCCCTCATGGACTTCCATTCTCTTGGCTTTCGGAGTGGTGTTGAGCTTTGATGAGCTTCTGTGGGTTGTTCTATTCCACATTCTCTTGCCGGCTCAGGAGACAAAACAGAAATGTCTCCTCCATCCTGACGAGACAAAACTGGACTGACAGATTCTTCATTTTGAACAGACTTGGGATTTTCTTTACTAGTTTCCTTATTGATAGCATCTTCACAATTTGAATCATTTTCTATCACAGTACTGGGAATTGAATTAGAATCACAAAAGAAACATGTATGGATTCCTCTATAGTCCTATGGTCTTTGAGGTAAATTCTATAAGCCTTGCTAGTGGTGGAGTATCCAACAAACATCCCCTCATATGATTTTGGATCAAATTTACCGAGGTTTTCTTTATTGTTAAGTACAAAGCATTTTCATCCAAAAACATGGAAATACTTAAGATTAGGAGGGGTTCCTTTCTATAGTTCATAAGGAGTTTTCTTTAATCCTTTTCTAATAATGGTCCTATTCAAAATGTAACAAGCTGTATTTACAGCTTCAGCCCATAGAAATTTTGGAATCTCATTTTCACATAACATAGCCCTAGTCATTTCTTGAAGGCTTCTATTCCTTCTCTCAACCACCCCATTTTGTTGGGGGGTTCTAGGGCATGAAAAGTTATGAGCAATTCCAAAATCATCACAGAATTTTTCAAAGTCTTGGTTTTCAAATTATTTTCCGTGATCACTTCTTAAATGTGCAACTTTTAAATCCTTTTCATTTAAAATTCTTTTGCAAAGGGTTGAGAAAGCATGGAAAGCATCATTTTTATGAGCAAGAAAAAGTACCCAACCGAATCTAGAGTAATCATCCACCACCACTAGACCATATTGTTTACCTCCTAAACTTTGAGTTCTTGTTGGACCAAAAAGATCAATGTGTAACATCTCTAATGGCCTTTTGGTTGAAATGCCATCTTTTGGTTTAAAAGAGGATTTTACTTGTTTGTCTAATTGGCAAGCATCACAAGTAAGATCCTTATCAAATTTGATATTTGAAATTCCTCTAACCAAATTTTTCTTGACTAGCTTAGAAATTTGGTACATGCTAACATGACCCAATTTTCTATGGCATAGCCATTTTTCAGATTCAAGAGAAGTAAAACATGTTACTCTTTGATCTTTTAAGTCTTCAAAAGTCAATCCATACACATTATTGCATCTTTTAGCCTCAAACAAAATATCCCCAGATTTTTCACATATAACTAAGCATATATACTTTCTAAAAATAACTTTATATCCTAGATCACACAGTTGGCTTACACTAAGTAAGTTGTGTTTCAACCATTTACAAGAAGAATATCATTTATACAAGATGAAAAACTTTTACCAACTTTTCCAACGGCCACTATTTTTCCTTTACCATCATCACCGAAAGTGACAAACCCTCCATCATACTCATCAAGCTTTATGAAGAAGGTTGTCTTTCCGGTCATATGCCTAGAGCATCCGCTGTCCTTATACCACATATTGTCCTTCCGCTTGGATGCTAGGTATACCTACAAAATGAGCTCAAGTGACCTTAGGTATCCAAATCTTCTTGGATCCTTTCACGTTAAACCATCTCCTATGTCCCAATCCATTATAATAAAAAATAACTTTGTAAACTTTGTCACCAATCATTCTTTCACCAAAGAAGCATTGAATGGGAAAGTGTCCATTTCGGTTACATAGTCTACAAAACCTTGGAGTTGCTGCTTTGTTAAAGCTTGTTGGGTTTTGAAACATTGTATCATTAGAAGACGAAGCAATATTTTCAAAATAAAGTTTCTCAACAGATTTAAAGAAGCCCAAGCCAGCTTTATCATAAAGAGGTTTTTGACAAGTGATGAGCGGATAATTTATACCCTTTTTGGCATTGTTTTTACATAGTTTTTAGTATGATTTAGCTATTTTTTATTATATTTTTATTAGTTTTTATTTAAAAATTATATTTCTGGACTTTACTATGAGTTTGTGTGTTTTTCTGTAATTTCAGGTATTTTCTGGCTGAAATTGAGGGACCTGAGCAAAAATCTGATTCAGAGGCTGAAAAAGGACTGCAGATGCTGTTGGATTCTGACCTCCCTGCACTCGAAGTGGATTTTCTGGAGCTACAGAAGCCCAATTGGCACACTCTCAATTGAGTTAGAAATTAGACATCTTGGACTTTCCATCAATATATAATAGTCCATACTTTGTCCGAGAATTGATGGCCCAAACTAGCGTCCAAAGACAGCCTAAAACATCTTGGCATAAAACGCCTAAACTGGCACCAGAATTGGAGTTAAACGCCCAAACTGGCACCAAAGCTGGCGTTTAAATCTAGGAACAGTCCATGCACGAAAAAGCTTCAATGCTCAGCCCAAGCACACACCAAGTGGGCCCCGGAAGTGGATTTCTGCACTTAGTTACTCATTTTCTGTAAACCTAGATTACTAGTTTAGTATAAAAACTACTTTTAGTGATTTATTTAGCGGCTTTTATCAAGTCTGTGAGTTAGATGCTATTGTACACGTTTGGAAGCTGGCCATTCGGCCATGCCTAGACCTTTTTCACTTATGTATTTTCTACGGTGGAGTTTCTACACCCCATAGATTAAGGTGTGGAGCTATGCTGTTCTTCATAAATTAATGCAATTACTACTGTTTTTCCTTCAGTTCACGCCTACTTCTTCTCCAAGATATACTCTCGTTCTTAATTCAGTTAAGTCAGAATGAAGGGGTGACCCGTGACAATCACCCAATCTTTGTTACTCGCTTAGCCAAGATCGCGTGCCTGACAACCACAAAGCGATCTACATGATGTTCAACGTAGTCATTGGACGACAGCTGGAGTATATTCTCTTGGATATCTAATACACGGACAGAGTCCGTGAGATTAGCATCTTCGTGGTATAGGCTAGAACCATTGGCAGCATTCCTGAGATCCAGAAAGTCTAAACCTTGTCTGTGGTATTCCGAGTAGGATCTGGGAAGGGATGACTGTGACGAGCTTCAAACTTGCAAATGTTGGGCACAGTGACAGTGTACAAAAAGACAATGGTCTTATTCCGACGTTAGCGGGAACCGACAGATGATTAGCCGTGCGGTAACAACACATATGGATTTGTTTTCATCCGAGAGGATCATGCAGCTTGCCATGGACGGAGGTAACACATGGTTGGAAGAAGGCAATATGAAAGCAGAAGTTCAGAAGCAACAAAGTATCTCCATACGCTTATCTGAGATTTCCACCTGTGAATTACATAAGTAACTTTATTTTATTTTATATTTTATTTATATTTTAATTGTCAAAACCTCTTAACCATTTGAATCCGCCTGACTGAGATTTACAAGGATGACCATTGCTTGCTTCAAGCCGACAATCTCCATGGGATTGACCCTTACTCACGTAAGGTTTATTACTTGGACGACCCAGTGCACTTGCTAGTCAGTTACACAGAATTGTGAAGAAGTCTTGAGATCACGTTCTCCCACACCAAGTTTTTGGCGCTATAGCCAGGGAATGAATAATCACGATTTCGCGTACCAAGTTTTTGGCGCCGTTGCCGGGGATTGTTCGAGTTTGGACAACTGACGGTTCATCTTGTTGCTCAGATTAGGTAATTTTATTTTATTTTTATTTTTGAAAAAATTTTCAAATATATATATATATATATATATATATATATATATTTCTTCTTCAGAATTTTTAAGAATAAATTCTAGAGTTTCAGATGATATGTGAAGTCTGGCTGGCTGCTAAGCCATGTCTAATCTTTAGGACTGAGGCTTCCACTTATCATTGCAGGAGCTTTTTGATTCTCATCAATGCAGCTGTTGTATGTCTGATTTGTATGCTGAAGCTTGGCTGGCCATTGGCCATGTCTAATCTTTTGGACCGAAGCTTTCACATAAAGCTTGGCTGGCTATTAAGCCATGTCTAAATTTTTGGACCGAAGCTTTAGACTAACACTACTTGATTCCTGGAATTCTTATTAAAAATTTTGAATTTCTTTATTTTTATTTTTCCAAAATAATTTTCGAAAAATCCAAAAAAATTTAATAAAATCATAAAAACCAAAAAAATATTTTGTGTTTCTTGTTTGAGTCTTGTGTCAAGTTTTAAGTTTGGTGTCAATTGCATCTTTTTAATTCTCTTAAAATTTTCGAAAAATTTATGCATGTGTTCTTCATGATCTTCAAGTTGTTCTTGATGATTGTCTTTGTTTGATCTTGTGTTTTTCTTGTTTTGTGTCTTTTATTATTTTTCATATGCATTTTTGAATTCTTATTGTCTATAGAATAAAAATTTTTAAGTTTGGTGTCTTGCATGTTTTTCTTTTCTTAAAAATATTTCAAAAATAAGTTCTTGGTGTTCATCATGATCTTCAAAGTGTTCTTAGTATTCATCTTGACATTCAAAGTGTTCTTACATGCATTAGTTGTTTTGATTTTAACTTCTTATGTCTTGTGTCTGTTTGATATTTTTCTCTTTCCTCATTAAAAATTCAAAAATAAAAATAATATCTTTCTCTTATTCACTAATAAATTTCGAAATTTTGAATTGATTTAGTCAAAAATTTTTAAAATTTAGTTGTTTCTTGTTAGTCAAGTCAAACTTTCAAATTAAAAATTCTATCTTTTCAAATCTTTTTCAAAAATAAAATCTTTTTCATTTTTCTTTTCTGTTTTTTTCAAAAATTTTAAAATTGATTTTCAAAATCTTTTTCTTAATTTTATCTCATATTTTTGAAATTAATATTAACATTTAATGTTTTGAGTAAAAAATTTTCAAGTTGTTACTTACCTATTAAGAAAGGTTCAAACTTTAAATTCTAGAATCATATCTTTTAGTTTCTTGTTAGTCAAGTAATCAACTTTAATTTCAAAAATCAAATCTTTTTAATTTCCTTTTCAAATCTTTTTCAAAATAAATTTCAATCATATATTTTTCAAAATCAATTTCAAAATCTTTTCTAACTTCTTATCTTTTCAAAATTGATTTTCAAATCTTTTTTCAATTAACCACTTGACTTTTTGTTTGATTTTAAAAGTTTTCTATTTCAATCATATCTTTTTCAAAATCACCTAACTACTTTTCTCTCTCTAATTTTTGAAAACTCCTCACCACTTTTTCAAAATTCTTTTAATTAACTAATTGTTTTAAATTTTAATTTAATTTTATTCCTTTTTATAATTTTCGAATACTAACCAATAATTAAAATAAAAACAAAAATATTTTCCTTTTATTTTAATTTAAAATTCAAATTCTCTCTCTCATCTCTTTCTATTTATTTATTTGTTTACTAACACTTCTCTTCTTCTTATAATTCGAACCCTTTCTCCCTCTCTGTGTTCGAATTCTTCATCTTTTCTCTTCTCATTCTTCTACTCTTCTCTTCTTCTACTCACATAAAGGAATCTCTATACTGTGACATAGATGATTTCTATTCTTTTCTGTTCTCTTCTTTTTCATATGAGCAGGAGCAAGGATAAGAACATTCTTATTGAAGCTGATCCGGAACCTGAAAGGACTCTAAAGAGGAAGCTAAGAGAAGCTAAAGCACAACACTCTGGAGAGGACCTGACAGAATTTTTCAAAAAAAAAAAAAGAAGAGATGGCCGAACCCAACAACAATGATGGAGATGCAAGGAAGATGCTTGGTGACTTTATTGCACCCTCTTCTGACTTCTGTGGAAGGAGCATCTCAATTTCTGCAATTGGAGCAAACAACTTTGAGCTTAAGCCTCAATTAGTTTCTCTAATGCAGCAGAACTGCAAGTTTCATGGACTTCCATTGGAAGATCCTCATCAGTTTTTAGCTAAATTCTTGCAAATCTGTGATACTGTTAAGACCAATGGGGTTAATCCTAAGGTCTACAGACTTATCCTTTTTCCCTTTGCTATAAGAGACAGAGCTAGGACATGATTGGACTCACAACCTAAAGATAGCCTAAACTCTTGGTAAAAGTTGGTCAATGCTTTCTTGGCCAAATTCTTTCCACCTCAGAAGTTAAGCAAGCTTAGAGTGGAAGTCCAAACCTTCAGACAGAAGGAAGGTGAATCCCTCTATGAAGCTTGGGAAAGATACAAGCAGTTAATCAGAAGGTGTCCTTCTGACATGTTTTCAGAATGGAGCATCATATGTATATTCTATGATGGTCTGTCTGAATTGTCCAAGATGTCATTGGACCACTCTGCTGGAGGATGTCTTTATCTGAAGAAGACACCTGCAGAAGCCCAGGAACTCATTAAAATGGTTGCAAATAACCAGTTCATGTACACTTCTGAAAGGAATCATGTGAATAATGGGACAACTCAGAAGAAAGGAGTTCTTGAGATTGATACTCTGAATGCCATATTGGCTCAGAACAAAATATTGACTCAGTAAGTCAATATGATTTCTCAGAGTCTGTCTGGAATGCAAGCTGCAATAGGTAGTACTAAGGATGCTTCCTAAGAAGAAGAAGCCTATGACCCTAAGAATCCTGCAATGGAAGAGGTGAATTACATGGTAGAATCCTATGGAAACACCTGTAATCCTTCATGGAGGAATCATCCAAATTTCTCATGGAAGAATCAACAGAAGCTTAATTAAGGCTTCAATAATAATAATAATGGTGGAAGAAACAGGTTTGGCAATAGCAAACCTTTTCCATCATCTTCTCAGCAACAGACAGAAAATTTTAAGCAGAGCCACTCTGACTTAGCAACTGTAGTCTCTGATTTATCCAAGACCACTCTCAGTTTCATGAATGAAGCAAGGTCCTTCATTAGAAATTTGGAGGCACAAGTGGGTTAGCTGAGTAAAGTTACTGAAATCCCTCCTAGTACTCTCCCAAGCAATACAGAAGAAAATCCAAAAAGAGAGTGCAAGGCCATAAACACGTCCCACATGGCCGAACTTGGAGAGGAAGGAAAGGCAGTGACCTCCAGTAAGGAAGACCTCAATGGATGTCCACTGGCCTCCAAGAAGTTCCCTAATGAGAAACCAAAGGAATCTGAGGCTCATATAGAGACCATAGAGATTCCACTGAACTTACTGTTGCCATTCATGAGCTCTGATGAGTATTCTTCCTCTGAAGAGGATGAAGATATTATTGAAGAGCAAGTTGCTCAGTATCTAGGAGCAATCATGAAGCTGAATGCCAAGTTAATTGGTAATGAGACTTGGGAGGATGAACCCCCATTGCTCATCAATGAACTAAATGATCTGGTTCAACTGAAATTACCTCAGAAGAAATAGGATCCTGGAAAGTTCTTAATACCTTGTACCATAGGCACCATAACCTTTGAGAAGGCTCTGTGTGACCTGGGGTCAGGGATAAACCTCATGCCCTTCTCTGTAATGGAGAAACTAGGGATCTTTGAGGTGTAAGCTGTAAGAATCTCACTAGAGATGGCAGACAATTCAAGAAAACAGGCTTATGGACTAGTAGAGGATGTCTTGGTAAAGGTTGAAGGCCTGTACATCCCTGCTAATTTCATAATCCTAGATACTGGGAAGGAAGAGGATGAATCCATCATCCTTGGAAAACCCTTCCTAGCCACAGCAAGAGCTGTGATTGATGTGGACAGAGGAGAGTTAGTCCTTCAATTGAATGAGGACTACCTTGTGTTTAAGGCTCAAGGATCTTCTTCTGTAACCATGGAGAGGAAGCATGAAAAGCTTCTCTCAACACAGAGTCAATTAGAGCTCCCACACTCAACTTCTAAGTTTGGTATTGGTAGGCCAACATCAAGTTCTGAGTCTCTGTGAAGCTCTCTAAGAGCTCACTGTCAAGCTATTGACATTAAAGAAGCGCTTATTGGGAGGCAACCTAATGTTATTTAATTATATTTATTTATTTTCCATTGCTATTTTATGTTTTCTTTAGGTTGATGATCATGTGAAGTCACAAAAATAATTGAAAAATAAAAAACAGAATGAAAAACAGCATCAAAAACAGCACACCCTGGAGGACAAGCTTACTGGCATTTAAACGCCAGTAAGGATAGCAGAATGGGCGTAACGCCCAGCCTGGCAGCATTCTGGGCGTTAAACACCAGAATGGGCAGCACTCTGGGTGTTTAACGCCAGAAAAGGGTGTCTGGCGTCTGGCTAGCGTTAAACACCAGAAAGGGGCAACAGACTGGCGTTTAACGCCAGGACAGGTAGCAGAGCTGGCGTTAAACACCAGGATTGGCACATAGTGGGCGTTTAAACGCCAGAATGGTGCAGGGAGCAGAATTCCTTGACATCTCAGGATCTGTGAACCCCACAGGATCTCCACCTACCCCACCTCTTCTTATCTCCTCTTCACACCTTTCCATAACACTCTTCCCCAAATACCCTTGACCAATCCCATCAATAACTCTTCCCCAAACACCCCTCACCTATCAAATCCTACCCTCTTCCCCACAACCTCTTCACCACTCACATCCATCCATCATTAAACCCCACCTACCTCACCATTCAAATTCAAACCATTTCCCTCCCAAACCCACCCACTCATGGCCGAATTCCCTCTCTCCCTTACCCTATAAATACCCCTCCTTACCACCTTCATCTTCACACAACATACACACTACTACCCCCTTGGCCGAACCCTCTCCTAACCTCCATCTCCTCCATTTCTTCTTCTTCTACTCCTTTCTTTCTTCTTCTTTTGCTCGAGGACGAGCAACCATTCTAAGTTTGGTGTGGGAAAAGCTAAAGCTTTTTGTTTTTCCATAACCATCAATGGCACCTAAGGCCGGAAAAATCTCTAGAAAGAGGAAAGGGAAGACAATTGCTTCCACCTCCGAGTCATGAGAGATGGAGAGATTCATCTCATAGGTCCATCAAGACCACTTCTATGAAGTTGTGGCCAAGAAAAAGGTGATCCCCGAAGTCCCCTTCAAGCTCAAAAAGAGCGAATATCTAGAGATCCGACATGAGATTCGAAGGAGAGGTTGGGAAATTCTCACAACCCCATTCAACAAGTCGAGATCTTAATGGTTCAAGAGTTCTATGCTAATGCATGGATCACTAGAAACCATGACCAAGGTGTGAACCCGAACCCAAAGAATTGGCTCACAATGGTTCGGGGGAAATACTTGGATTTCAGTCCAGAAAATGTGAGGTTAGCATTCAACTTGCCAATGATGCAAGGATATCCTCACCCTTTCACTAGAAGGGTCAACTTTGATCAAAGGTTGGACCAAGTCTTTAGGGACATTTGTGTGGAAGGCGCTCAATGGAAGAGAGATTCAAGAGGCAAGCCGGTTCAACTAAGAAGGCTTGACCTCAAACCCGTGGCTAGGGGATGGTTGGAGTTCATCCAACGCTCTATCATTCCTACTAGCAAACGGTCTGAAGTTACAATAGACCGGGCCATCATGATCCATAGCATCATGAATGGAGAGGAAGTAGAAGTTCATGAGATCATATCCCTAGAACTCTACAAGGTGGCGGACAAGCCCTCTACTTTGGCAAGGTTAGCCTTCCCTCATCTCATCTATACCCTATGCAATTCAGCTGGAATTGTCATAGAGGGAGACATCTTCATTGAAGGAGACAAGCCCATTACTAAGAAAAGGATGGAGCAAACAAGAGAGCCCACTCATGCACCTCAACAAGAGCATGAGAAAATTCCTCATCATGAAATCCCTGAGATGCCTCAAGGAATGCACTTTCCTCCACAAAACTATTGGGAGCAAATCAACACCTCCTTAGGATAATTGAGTTCCAACATGGGACAAGTAAGGATGGAGCACCAAGAGCATTCCATCCTCCTCCATGAAATTAGAGAAGACCAAAGAGCCATGAGGGAGGAGCAACAAAGGTAAGGAAGAGACATAGAAGAGCTCAAGCACTCCAGAAGATCTTCAAGAGAAAGAACTAGCCGCCATCACTAAGGTGGACCCGTTCTTTAATTTTCTTGTTCTTATTTTTCTATTTTTCGAATTCTATGCTTTATGTTTTGTCTATGTTTGTGTCTTTATTACATGATCATTAATGTCTAGTATCTATGTCTTAAAGTTATGAATGTCCTATGAATCCATCACCTTTCTTAAATGAAAATTGTTTTTAATTGCAAAAGAACAAGAGGTACATGGATTTTGAATTTTATCTTGAAATTAGCTTAATTATTTTGATGTGGTGGCAATACTTTTTGTTTTCTGAATGAATGCTTGAATAGTGCATATTTTTGAATTTGTTGTTTATGAATGTTAAAATTGTTGGCTCTTAAAAGAATAATGAAAAAGGAGAAATGTTATTGATAATCTGAAAAATCATAAAATTGATTCTTGAAGCAAGAAAAAGCAGTGAATACAAAGCTTGCGGAAAAAAAATGGCGAAAAAAATAAAGAAAAAAAGAAAGAAAGAAAAAGAAAAAGCAAGCAGAAAAAGCCAATAACCCTTTAAACCAAAAGGCAAGGGTAAAAAGGATCCAAGGCTTTGAGCATTAATGGATAGGAGGGCCCACAAGAATAAAATCATGGCCTAAGCGGCTAAACCAAGCTGTCCCTAACCATGTGCTTGTGGCGTGAAGGTGTCAAGTGAAAAGCTTGAGACTGAGCGGTTAAAGTCGTGGTCCAAAGCAAAAAGAGTACGCTTAAGAGCTCTGGACACCTCTAACTGGGGACTCTAGCAAAGCTGAGTCACAATCTGAAAAGGTTCACTCAGTTTTGTGTCTGTGGTATTTATGTATCCGGTGGTAATACTGGAAAACAAAATGCTTAGGGTCACAGCCAAGACTCATAAAGTAGCTGTGTTCAAGAATCAACATACTGAACTAAGAGAATCAATAACACTATCTGAATTATGAGTTCCTATAGATGCCAATAATTCTGAACTTCAAAGGATAAAGTGAGATGCCAAAACTGTTCAGAAGCAAAAAGACTACAAGTCCCGCTCATCTAATTAAAGCTAATCTTCATTGATAAGTTTGGAATTTATTGTATTTTCTCTTCTTTTTATCCTATTTTGTTTTCAGTTGCTTGGGGACAAACAACAATTTAAGTTTGGTATTGTGATGAGCGGATAATTTATACCCTTTTTGGTATTGTTTTTACACAGTTTTTATTTTTAGTATGATTTAGCTACTTTTTATTACATTTTTATTAGTTTTTATTTAAAAATCCCATTTCTGGACTTCACTATGAGTTTGTGTGTTTTTCTGTGATTTCAGGTATTTTCTGGCTGAAATTGAGGGACCTGAGCAAAAATCTGATTTAGAGACTGAAAAAGGACTGCAGATGCTGTTGGATTCTGACCTCTCAATTGCGTTGGAAAGTAGACATCCTGGGCTTTCCAGCAATATATAATAGTCCATACTTTGTCCGAGAATTGATGGCCCAAACTGGCGTCCAAAGACAGCCTAAAACATCTTGGCGTAAAACACCCAAACTGGCACTAGAATTGGAGTTAAAACGCCCAAACTGGCACCAAAGCTGGGGTTTAACTCCAGGAACAGTCTATGCACGAAAAGCTTCAATGCTCAGCCCAAGCACACACCAAGTGGGCCCCGGAAGTGGATTTCTGCACTTAGTTACTCATTTTCTGTAAACCTAGAATACTAGTTTAGTATAAAAACTACTTTTAGTGATTTATTTAGGGGCTTTTATCAAGTCTGTGAGTTAGATGCTATTGTACACATTTGGAGGCTAGCTATTCGGCCATACCTAGACCTTTTTCACTTATGTATTTTCTACGGTGGAGTTTCTACACCCCATAGATTAAGGTGTGGAGCTCTGCTGTTCTTCATGAATTAATGGAATTACTACTATTTTTCCTTCAGTTCACACCTACTTCTTCTCCAAGATATACTCTCGTTCTTAATTCAGTTAAGTCAGAATGACGGGGTGACCCGTGACAATCACCCAATCTTCGTTACTCGCTTAGCCAAGATCGCGTGCCTGACAACCACAAAGCGATCTACATGATGTTCAACGTAGTCATTGGACGACAGCTGGAGTATATTCTCTTGGATATCTAATATACGGACTGAGTCCGTGAGATTAGCATCTTCGTGGTATAGGCTAGAACCATTGGCAGCATTCCTGAGATCCGGAAAGTCTAAACCTTGTCTGTTGTATTCTGAGTCGGATCTGGGAAGGAATGACTGTGACGAGCTTCAAACTTGCGAATGTTGGGCGCAGTGACAGTGTGCAAAAAGACAATGGTCTTATTCCGACGCTAACGGGAACCGACAGATGATTTGCCGTGCGGTGACAGCACATATGGATTTGTTTTCATCCGAGAGGATCATACAACTTGCCATGGAAGGAGGTAACGCATGGTTGGAAGAAGGCAATAGGAAAGCAGAAGTTCAGAAGCAACAAAGCATCTCCATACGCTTATCTGAAATTCCCACCTGTGAATTACTTAAGTAACTTTATTTTATTTTATATTTTATTTATATTTTAATTGTCAAAACCTCTTAACCATTTAAATTCGCCTGACTGAGATTTACAAGGATGACCATAGCTTGCTTCAAGCCGACAATCTCTGTGGGATCGACCCTTACTCACGTAAGGTTTATTACTTGGACGACCCAATGCACTTGCTGGTCAGTTACACGGAATTGTGAAGAAGTCTTGAGATCACGTTCTCCCAGACCAAGTTTTTGGCGCTATAGCCAGGGAATGAATAATCACGATTTCGCGTACCAACTAGCCAATATTTGATTTAGATTTTCAGAACTTTGAGTGAACTTGGCTAAGTCTTCTTTAAGCTTATTGACCTCTTTAAGCAAATCTTCATTTCTTTTAAAACAGTCCACATACGCAACAACACAATGATCACTTTCACAACTTTTAAGTTGGGCTTTCAGCTGCTTGTTTTCTTCAACAAGTTCAACAGCAATTTCAGCCTCCCTTAATTTATCTTTTAGAAAACCATTTTCTGCTTTAAGAATGGTGATTTGTTGTTCAAGATCTTGGTTATCAAGCAAGAAACATCTAATTTTTTCAGAAAGGTGATCTATTATAAGATGAAGAGCTTCAGTGTCAGGGTTATGAATGACTACCTGTTCAACGTGGTCTGCCATAAGATATGGTTGAGACTTGGTTTCGGATTCTTCATCATCTTCTGAATCATTTTCCAAGTCCTCCCAAGAAGCCATCAGACCTTTCTTCTTTCCCTTCTTTGGCTTCTCTTCTTACTTCAACTTAGGGCAATCTGATTTGAAATGCCCAGTTTCTTTACAGTTGTAACATATCACCTTGTTGAGATCTTTTCTTTGTTTCCTAGAGCTACTTCCCTTGCTTCTCTCCTTGAACTTCACCATTTTCCTGAATTTTTTGGCAAATAACACAAATTTATTTTCAGAGAAATTATCACTGGATTCATCATCCAGGGGGTTAGTAACAGATGTAAAAGCAATTCCTTTCTTTTTTGAATCTTTTTTCAAATAAGTGTTTTCAAAAGCAAGTGAGTTTCCTCTCAAATCATCATATGTCATGGAATCTAGACCACTACTCTCAGATATGATTAATGCTTTTGTTTTCCACTCTTTAGTAAGACATCTTAGAACTCTCCTCACAAGCACAGAATCAGGATACGTAATTCCCATAGCATCCAAGCCAACAATGATAATGTTGAATCTTTTGAACATTTCATCTATTGATTCTCCTTCCTTCTTTGAGAACATTTCATAACTGTTCAGCATGTCTATCCTGGTCTTCTTTACTATGGTGGTTCCTTCATGAGTGATTTAAAGTTTGTCCCAGATTTCCTTTGCCGTTGTGCATCGTGATACCCGTCGGTATTCCTCGATGCTGATAGCACAGTTGAGCAAGTTGACAGCCTTGGCATTGAGCTCCACCTTCTTTCTGTCTTCTTCGGTCCAGCTTGCTTCGGGTTTAAGAGAAACTACTCCTTCAGCACTTGTGGTGGTTGGAAATTGAGGACCCTCCAGGATAATTGATGAGCGGATATTTTATACGCTTTTTGGGGTTAATTTCATATAGTTTTTAGTATGTTTTAGTGAGTTTTTAGTTTGTTTCCATTAGTTTTTAGGAAAAATTCATATTTCTGGACTTTACTATGAGCTGTGTGTTTTTTTGTAATTTCAGGTATTTTTCTGGCTGAAATTGAGGGAGCTGAGCAAAAATCTGATTTAGGCTGAAAAAGGACTGCTGATGCTGTTGGATTCTGACCTCCCCGCACTCAAAGTGGATTTTCTGGAGCTACAAAACTCGAAATGGTGCGCTTCCAAATGAGTTGGAAAGTAGACATCCAGGGCTTCTTAGCAATATATAATAGTCCATACTTTGCTCAAGGATAGATGACGTAAACTGGCGTTCAACACCAGTTCTCTGCCCAATTCTGGCGTCCAGCGCCAGAAAAGGATTACAAGTTGGAGTTCAACGCTAGAAATGGATCCAAACCTGGCGTTGAACGCCCAAAACAGCCTTATGCACGTGAATTGTTTAAGTCTCAGCCCCAGCACACACCAAGTGGGCCCCAGAAGTGGATCTCTGCACCACCCATCATAGTTTACTCATTTTTTGTAAACCTAGGCTACTAGTTTAGTATTTAAACAACTTTTAGAGACTTATTTTGTATCTCATGACATTTCAGATCTGAACTTTGTACTCTTTGCTGGCATGAGTCTCTAAACTCCATTGTTGGGGGTGAGGAGCTCTGCTGTGTCTCAATGAATTAATGCAAGTATTTCTGTTTTCCATTCAAACATGCGTGTTCCTATCTAAGATATCCATTCGCGCCTAATTATGGAGAAGGTGATGATTCGTGACACTCATCACCTTCCTCAATCCATGAACGTGTGTCTGACAATCACCTCCGTTCTACATCAGATTGAATGAATATCTCTTAGATTCCTTAATCAGAATCTCCGTGGTATAAGCTAGATTGATGGCGGCATTCATGAGAATCCGGAAGGTCTAAACCTTGTCTGTGGTATTCCGAGTAGGATTCTGGGATTGGATGACTGTGACGAGCTTCAAACTCACGAGTGCTGGGCGTAGTGACAGACGCAAAAGGATAGTAAATCCTATTCCGGTACGAATGAGAACCTGCAGATGATTAGCCGTGCGGTGACAGCGCACCTGGACCCTTTTCACTGGAAGGATGGATGGTAGCCATTGACAACGGTGATCCACCTACACACAGCTTGCCATAGGAGGACGTGCATGCGTGAATCAGAAGACAGACGAAAGCAGAGATTCTGAAGACAAAGCATCTCCAAAACTCCAACATATTCTCCATTACTGCATAACAAGTAACCTTTAATCCATGCTCTCTTGTTTATTCGCAATTCAACTGATAAATATAATTGACTTCCTGACTAAGAATTGCAAGATAACCATAGATTGCTTCAAACCAACAATCTCCGTGGGATTCGATCCTTACTCACGTAAGGTATTACTTGGACGACCCAGTGCACTTGCTGGTTAGTTGTGCGAATTTGGATAGCAACTCTTTTAGTAACATTAACATACAAATTTGTGCACCAAGTTTTTGGCGTCGTTGCCGGGGATTGTTCGTGTTTGGACAACTAACGGTTTATTTTGTTGCTTAGATTAGGAAAAATTTCTCTTTTTAGTTTAGAGTCTCTTATTGTTGTCGTGTTAGAATTTTAGAATCCTTATTTTCCTTTTCTTAAAATCTTTTTCAAAAAAAAAAATAATTTTTCTATTAAATCCCTGTGCCAAACTTTAAGTTTGGTGTTTTCTTGTTGATTTTTCTGTGTTTTTCGAAAATTTTAGTTTGATTTTCTAAAAATTTTAAGTTTGGTGTTCTTCCTTCATGTTCTTGTGTTCTTGTGAGTCTTCAAATTGTTCTTGAGTTTTCCTTGTGTCTTGATCTTAAAATTTTTAAGTTTGGTGTTCCTTGGTGTTTTTCCCTCCAAAAATTTTCGAAAACAAGGAGCATTAGATCTAAAAATTTTAAATCTTGTGCTATCTTATTGTTCTTCTCTCTCTTCTTAAAATTCAAAAATATCTTTTCTCTCTATTTTAAAGCATCTTTTTCGAAATCTATTTCTAAAATTCAGATTTTTATTTCAAAATTTAAAACTCTTCTTTTTAAAATCATCATATCCTTTTCAAAATCTCCTAATCACTTTCTCTCTCCTCACTTTTTCGAAAATCTTTCACTCATTTTTATTTATTTTATTTTAATTTATTTTGTTTTCGAAATAAATAAATAAATAAATAAATAAAAATATTTTTTCTATTTTACATCATCTCCCTTTCTCCATCATGGACCTAAGCGGAAATGAACAGTCCAGGAGGACTCTGGGGTCATATTCTAACCCCTCTATGGCTTCATATGGGAGTAGTATCTGCATACCCTCCATTGGAGTCAGTAGCTTTGAGTTGAATCCTCAGCTCATTATCATGGTGCAGCAAAGTTGCCAGTATTCCGGTCTTCCACAGGAAGAACCTACAGAGTTTCTGGCACAGTTTTTACAAATTGCTGACACAGTACATGATAAAAAAATAGATCAGGATGTCTACAGATTATTACTGTTTCCATTTGCTGTAAAAGATCAAGCTAAGAGGTGGTTGAATAACCAACCTAAAGCTAGCATAAGGACATGGAAACAGTTGACAGAAAAATTCCTGAATCAATACTTTCCCCCAAAACGGATGACATAGCTAAGGCTGGACATCCAAGGCTTTAAACAAGGAGATAATGAATCTCTTTATGATGCCTGGGAGAGATACAGAGAGATGCTACGAAAATGCCCCTCTGAAATGTTTTCAAAGTGGGTTCAGTTAGACATCTTCTACTATGGGCTTACAGAAGGAGCTCAGATGTCTCTAGATTACTCAGCTGGTGGATCTATCCACATGAGAAAGACAATTGAAGAGGCTCAAGAGCTCATTGATACAGTTGCCAGGAATCAGTATCTGTACCTAAGCAGTGACCCTTCTATGAAAGAAGAGGTTAAGACAGTAACTGCTGAACTCAGTCCTGTAAAACAAGATGCTGAATTCAATCAGCAATTAGACTTTCTAACAAAGCAGTTAGCCAAATTCAAAGATAGACTACAAGAGACAAGGATGGCTAATATACATATGGAAGAACAGTTTAAGCAAACAAAGCAGCAGCTGTCAAGGCAAATAACAGAAGAATGCCAAGCAGTTCAATTAAGAAGTGGGAAAATATTAAATACCCCACCTCAAGGCAGCAAAAAGCTAAGAAATGAGCAAACCACCCAAAATTCACCTGAGGACAGTAAGAGCCCAGGGAAAAGTAATTCTGGAACTAAAACGCCAGAAATTTGGTGGAAGGATGGTGCTGAACACCCAGACCATGCTCAGGAGTGGCGTTCAACGCCAGAAACAAGGCAGGACTGGCGTTCAACGCCAGAAATAGGCAAGGATCTGGCATTGAATGCCCAAAATGGGCAAGATCTGGCGCTGAACGCCTAAAATGGGCACAGTTCTGGCGTTCAGACGCCAGGAACAGACAAGGAGCTGGCGTCCAATTTCACTCCAGCTTCTAACCCTGGCACTCAATTGCCAGTGAGGGATCAGACACACACAAATGCTGATAACAACCCCTCTAAAAAGGCTTCTTCAACCACTTCTGTAGTCAATAAACCTGCAGTAACTAAGGTTGAGGAATATAAAGCCAAGATACCTTATCCTCAAAAACTCCGGAAAGAGGAGCAGGATAAGCAATTTGCTCGCTTTGCAGATTACCTCAGGACTCTTGAAATAAAGATTCCATTTGCAGAAGCACTTGAGCAAATACCTTCTTATGCCAAGTTCATGAAAGAGATCTTGAGTCATAAAAAGGATTGGAGAGAAACAGAAAGAGTTCTCCTCACTGAAGAATGCAGTGCAGTCATTCTGAAGAGCTTTCCTGAAAAGCTTAAAGACCCTGGGAGTTTTCTGATACCATGCATATTAGAAGGTAATTGCACCAAGACAGCTTTATGCGATCTTGGGGCAAGCATCAACCTAATACCTGCATCCACTATCAGAAAGCTTGGTTTAACTGAAGAAGTTAAACCAACCCGGATATGTCTCCAACTTGCTGATGGCTCCACTAAATATCCATCAGGCGTGATTGAAGACATGATTGTCAGGGTTGGGCCATTCGTCTTTCCCACTGACTTTGTTGTGCTGGAAATGGAGGAGCACAAGAGTGCTACTCTCATTCTAGGAAGACCCTTCCTAGCAACTGGACGATCCCTCATTGACGTCCAACAGGGGGAAATAACCCTGAGAGTCAATGATGATGAGTTTAAGTTGAACGCTGTCAAAGCCATGCAGCATCCAGACACATCAACAGATTGCATGAAAGTTGATCTTATTGACTCCTTGGTAGAAGAGATCAACATGGCTGAGAGTCTTGAATCGGAGTTGGAAGACATCTTTAAAGATGTTTAGCCTGATTTGGAGGATTCAGAGGACATGAAAGAGCCTCTGAAATCTCTTCTGGAAGAGGAAAAACCTCCTAAACCCGAGCTCAAGCCATTACCACCATCCTTGAAATATGCATTTCTGGGAGAAGGTGACACTTTTCTAGTGATCATAAGCTCTGTTTTAAATTCACAGGAAGAGGAAGCACTTATTCAAGTGCTAAGGACACACAAGACAGCTCTTGGGTGGTCCATAGGTGACCTTAAGGGCATAAGCCCAGCTAGATGCATGCACAAAATCTTATTGGAGGATAATGCTAAACCAGTGGTTCAACCACAGAGACGACTAAATCCAGCCATGAAGGAAGTGGTGCAGAAAGAGGTCACCAAATTACTAGAGGCTGGGATTATTTATCCTATTTCTGATAGCCCCTGGGTGAGCCCTGTCCAAGTCGTCCCAAAAAAAGGAGGCATGACAGTGATTCATAATGAAAAAAATGAACTGGTTCCTACAAGAACAGTTACAGGGTGGCGCATGTGTATTGACTACAGAAGGCTCAATACAGCCACCAGAAAGGATCATTTTCCTTTACCATTCATAGACCAGATGCTAGAAAGACTAGCAGGTCATGATTATTACTGCTTTTTGGACGGCTACTCAGGCTATAACCAGATTACAGTAGATTCTCAGGATCAAGAGAAAACAGCATTCACATGTCCATCTGGATTGTTTGCTTATAGAAGGATGCCATTTGGGCTGTGTAATGCGCCTGCAACCTTCCAGCGATGCATGCTCTCTATTTTCTCTGATATGGTGGAAAAATTTCTGGAAGTCTTCATGGATGACTTCTCAGTATATGGAGACTCATTCAGCTCCTGTCTTGATCACCTGAAACTTGTTCTGAAAAGATGCCAAGAGACCAACCTAGTTTTAAACTGGGAAAAATGTCACTTCATGGTGACTGAAGGGATTGTTCTTGGGCATAAAATCTCAAACAAGGGAATAGAGGTGGATCAAGCGAAAATAGAGGTAATTAAAAAATTACCACCACCTGCCAATGTTAAGGCAATCAGAAGCTTTCTGGGGCATGCAGGATTCTATAGGAGGTTTATTAAGGATTTTTCAAAAATCGCAAAACCTCTAAGCAATCTGCTAGCTGCTGACACGCCATTTGTGTTTGACACAAAGTGCCTGCAGGCGTTTGAAATGCTGAAAGCTAAGCTGGTCACAGCACCAGTTATTTCTGCACCAGACTGGACATTACCATTTGAGCTAATGTGTGATGCCAGTGATCACGCCATTGGTGCAGTGTTGGGACAGAGGCATGACAAGCTTCTGCACGTCATTTATTACGCTAGTCGCGTTCTAAATGATGCCCAAAAAAATTACACAACCACAGAAAAAGAATTACTTGCAGTGGTTTACGCCATTGACAAGTTCAGATCATACTTAGTAGGATCAAAAGTGATTGTGTATACTGATCATGCTGCTCTTAAATATCTACTCACAAAGCAGGATTCAAAACCCAGGCTCATCAGATGGGTGTTGCTTCTGCAAGAGTTTGATATAGAAATAAGAGACAGAAAAGGGACAGAGAACCAAGTGGCTGATCATCTATCCCGGATAGAGCCAGTAGAAGGGACGCCCCTCCCCTCTCTTGAGATCTCTGAGACTTTTCCGGATGAGCATTTATTTGCCATTCAGGAAACACCATGGTTTGCCGATATTGCAAACTATAAAGCTGCAAGGTTCATACCCAAGGAGTACAACAGGATACAAAAGAAGAAATTAATTACTGATGCAAAGTACTACTTGTGGGATGAACCCTATCTCTTTAAGAGATGTGCAGACGGAATAATCCGTAGGTGTGTGCCTAGAGAAAAAGCACAGAGGATCCTGTGGCATTACCATGGATCTCAATATGGAGGCCATTTCGGAGGTGAGCGAACAGCCACCAAGGTCCTCCAATGTGGCTTCTATTGGTCCACACTCTATAAAGATTCCCGAGAGTTTGTACGTAACTGTGACAGTTGCCAAAGAGCTGGTAATCTGCCTCATGGTTACGCCATGCCTCAACAAGGAATCTTGGAAATTGAGTTGTTTGACGTATGGGGAATTGACTTCATGGGACCTTTCCCACCATCATACTCAAACACTTATATTCTGGTGGCAGTTGACTATGTATCAAAATGGGTTGAGGCCATTGCCACACCCACCAATGATACTAAAACAGTGCTGAAGTTCCTCCAGAAACATATCTTTAGCAGGTTTGGTGTCCCTAGAGTACTCATCAGTGATGGGGGCACTCACTTCTGCAATAAACAGCTTTACTCTGCCATGGTTCGGTATGGAATTCGCCATAAGGTGGCTACTCCATATCATCCACAAACTAATGGGCAAGCTGAAGTCTCTAACAGAGAATTAAAGAGAATCCTAGAATGGACAGTAAGTACCCGTAGAAAGGATTGGGCACGGAGCTTGGATGATGCTCTGTGGGACCAGGATAGAACAGCATTCAAGACCCCTATAGGGACCTCTCCATACCAACTTGTGTATGGTAAGGCATGTCACCTGCCCGTGGAACTGGAACATAAAGCCTACTGGGCAACCAGATTCCTAAACTTTGATGCCAAGTTAGCAGGAGAAAAAAGATTGCTCCAGTTAAATGAGCTAGAGGAATTCAGATTCACAGCTTTCGAAAATGCCAAGCTTTATAAAGAGAAATAAAAAAAGTGGCATGACAGAAAGCTGTCATCTAGAATCTTTGAACCAGGATAGAAGGTTCTGCTGTTTAACTCTAGACTCAGGCTATTCCCCGGGAAATTGAAATCCCGGTGGAGGGGACCATACGTGATTACAAGTGTATCACTATATGGTTATGTGGAGCTTCAAGATATTGATTCTGATAAGAGGTTCATTGTCAATGGACAGAGAATCAAGCACTATCTTGAAGGCAACGTTGAGCAAGAATGCTCAAGGCTGAAGCTAGACTAAAAGCTCAGCAAGGTCCAGCTAAAGACAATAAAGAAGCGCTTGCTGGGAGGCAACCCAGCCATGGGGCATCAATCCTCTAAGCATTTTGCCCTATTTCTATTTTTATTTTTATTTGTTTGTATAGAGTTCATTGATACTAAGGTAAATCATCATTTTCATAAATTCACAGGGTTACAGAAGGAATCTACACACAAAACAGAGAAAAGGAGCTCACTGGCAAGAAAACGCCAGTAAAGGATAGCTTTCTGGCGTTCAACGCCAGAAAAGGGCAACAATTGGGCGTTGAACGCCCAGGAGAGCAGCATTTGGGCGTTGAACGCCCAAAACAGGCAGTGTTTGGGCGTTCAAACACCAGGATGGTAGGGAGGAGCCAAATTCGTTTTTCTACATATTTTTCATTCTAATTTTAAATTTTATGTTTCAATGCATGATTTTTTTACATAAACATGTTAAGAACTCTGATTTCTAAAATCCCCAATCTCTAAAAATCCTACTTTAAAAATATCAAATATATCTTAATCCATAAGCACAAACCCTCTTTGCAAATTCAATCCAACTCTTTTCAAATCTTTTTAAAAACAAATCTATCTTTTCAACTCATCAATATCTTTTTCAAAATCTCCACTTTATCTTTTTCAAAATCTAGATCTATCTTTTTCAAAAATCTTTCATATCTTTTCAATTTTAAACTATATCCTCTCTTATCATATCTTCTATCTTATCTTTTCCAAATCAATCTTTTTTATCATATCTTTATCTCTTTTTTCGAAAACCCACCCTCCCTCCCTTTAAATTTGGGTTCGGCCTCCCTCCCCTTCCATCAAAAATTTCACCTAGCTCTCCTTCTATCCCTCTCCTTTCTTTTCTATTGCTTGAGGACAAGCAAACCTCTAAGTTTGGTGTATTTATCCGCGATCACTAAGATCATGGCTCCTAAAGGAAAACAACCCACTCCAAGAGGCAAGAAAGAGAGCGTTCCAAAACCACTTTGGAATCAAGGGAAGTTCTTATCTAAAGAACATTCAGACCATTATAACAAAATAATGGGTCTGAGATCAGTGATCCCGGAAGTTAGATTCGATCTGAAAGAAGATGAATATCCGGAGATCCAGGAGCAAATTCGAATAAGGAACTGGGAAGTCCTAGCTAATCCTGAAACGAAAGTAGGGAGGAACATGGTTCAGGAGTTCTATGCTAATATGTTGCAAACTGACAAGCAGAAACTATCTGGGACTGCTTTCTATGACTATCGGACCGTGGTCAGAGGAAAGATTGTTCATACCCACCCTGACAGGATTAGGGAGATCTTAAAGCTACCTCAGCTAAAAGATGATCCAGACTCCTTCAACAGGAGAATGATGAGAACAGACAAGGGCCTGGATAAGATTCTAGAGGACATATGTATCCCTGGAGCCAGGTGAACCACTAACACAAAGGGTGTCCCAAATCAACTCAAGAGAGAAGATCTCAAACCAGTCGCCAGAGGATGGCTGGACTTCATTGGGCATTCTCTGTTGCCCACTAGCAACCGTTCTGAAGTCACTGTTAAAAGAGCAGTGATGATCCATTGCATCATGATGGGAAAAGAAGTGGAAGTTCATCAGCTAATCTCAGCTGAACTCTACAAAATTGCTAACAAAAATTCTAAAGAGGCCAGGTTGGCTTATCCAAGCGTGATTTCTCTGCTCTGCAAGGACGCTGGAGTAAGGATGGGAATAACTGAGTATATCTCAGTTGAGAAACCAATCACCAAAGCATCAATGGAAAAACAACAAGCACAGGATGATCCCACCAAGAAGAAAACACAGGAATTTCTCCCAGAAATCCCTCAATCTGAATACTGGGAGTATCTTGAGACGTCTGTTACCAAGATACGGGAAGCTATGGAACAAATAATAAAAGAACAGAAGGAACACAGTCAAATTCTTACCTATATGTTTAAAGAACAAGAGAAGCAAGGGCGTGACTTAAGGGAATTGAAGCGCCAGAAGTTATCTCTTGAAGGACCAAGCACCCCACGGATCAGAGGAACATCCACTTCCCAGAACAAAGGTTGTTAAATTCCAATTTTTGCTTTAACTCTGTGATAGTGTCATTATAGAAGTTCACCTTAGGAGTCATATAGTAGTAATTAGTATCTATTTTGATTTTATCTCCAATTAAGCCATAGTTTATTTTTCTCATCATCAGCAAACATGAATAAAATAGTAGATCTTTTAAATAAGAGGCAATAAAATTTCGAGTTTTTAAAGAGAAATTCTAATTAGTTACATGTGGTGGCAATACTTTCTGTCTTCTGAATGAATGCTTGAACAGTGCATATGTCTTTTGAATTTGTTGTTTAAGACTGTTAAAAATGTTGGCTCTTGAAAGAATGATGAACATGAGACATGTTATTGATAATCTGAAAAATCATAAAAATGATTCTTGAAGCAAGAAAAAGCAGCAAAAAAAAAAAAGCCAATAACCCTTAAAACCAAAAGGCAAGGGTAATAAAAAGGATCCCAAGGCTTTGAGCATCAGTGGATAGGAGGGCCTAAGGGAATAGAATCCTGGCCTAAGCGGCTAAACCAAGCTGTCCCTAACCATGTGCTTGTGGCGTGAAGGTGTCAAGTGAAAACTTGAGACTGAGCGGTTAAAGTCAAGGTCCAAAGCAGAAAGAAGAGTGTGCTTAAGAACTCTGGACACCTCTAATTGGGGACTTTAGCAAAGCTGAGTCACAATCTAAAAGGTTCACCCAATTATGTGTCTGTGGCATTTATGTATCCGGTGGTAATACTGGAAAACAAAGTGCTTAGGGCCACGGCCAAGACTCATGAAATAGTTGTTGGTATGCAAAATTGCTACTCAGGTTGTGAATTGTTGTTCGAAATTGATTCCCTGGCAATGGCACCAAAAACGGATGCACAGGACCATGGTCTAAACATATCTTCACAACTTCGCATAACTAACCAGCAAGTGCACTGGGTCGTCCAAGTAATACCTTACGTGAGTAAGGGTCGAATCCCACGGAGATTGTCGGTATGAAGCAAGCTATGGTCACCTTGTAAATCTCAATCAGGCGGATATCAAGTGGTTATGGAGTTTTCGAAAATAAATATAATAGAATAGGGATAGAAATACTTATGTAATTCAGTGGTGAGAATTTCAGATAAGCGAATAGAGATGCTTTCGTTCCTCTGATCCTCTGCTTTCCTGCTATCTTCATCCAATCAGTCTTACTCCTTTCCATGGCTGGCTTTATGTGATACATCACCATTGTCAATGGCTACTTTCGGTCTTCTCTCGGGAAAATGATCCAAATGCCCTGTCACGGCACGGCTAATCGTCTGGAGGCATCACCCTTGTCAATGGCTTCATCTTATCCTCTCAGTGAAAATGGTCAACGCACCCTGTCACGGCACGGCTATTCATCTGTCGGTTCTCGATCATGCTGGAATAGAATTTACTATCCTTTTGCGTCTGTCACTAACGCCCTGCAATCGCGAGTTTGGAGCTCGTCACAGTCATTCATTCATTGAATCCTACTCGGAATACCACAGACAAGGTTTAGACCTTCCGGATTCTCTTGAATGCCGCCATCATTCTAGCTTACACCACGAAGATTCTGGTTAGGAGATCTAAGAGATACTCATTCAGTCTAAGGTAGAACGGAAGTGGTTGTCAGGCACGCGTTCATAGGGAATGATGATGATTGTCACGTTCATCACATTCAGATTGAAGTGCGAATGAATATCTTAGAAGCGAAACAAGATGAATTGAATAGAAAACAGTAGTACTTTGCATTAATCTTTGAGGAACAGCAGAGCTCCACACCTTAATCTATGGAGTGTAGAAACTCTACCGTTAAAGATACATAAGTGAAGGTCCAAGCATGGCCGAGAGGCCAGCCCTCAAACGTGATCTAAGATAGTATACAACTGATCAAAGATGGCTAATACAATAGTAAAAGGTCCTATTTATAATAAACTAGCTACTAGGGTTTACAGAAGTAAGTAATTGATGCATAAATCCACTTCCGGGGCCCACTAGGTGTGTGCTTGGGCTGAGCTTAAGTGTTGCACATGTAGAGGTCCTTCTTGGAGTTGAACGCCAGCTTTTGTGCCAGTTTGAGCGTTCAACTCTGGTTTTGGCTCCTTTTCTGGCGCTGGACGCCAGATTTGGGTAGAAAGCTGGCGTTGAACGCCAGTTTACGTCGTCTATTCTTGGCCAAAGTATGGACTATTATATATTGCTGGAAAGCCCTGGATATCTACTTTTCAACGCAATTGGAAGCGCGCTATTTCGAGTTCTGTAGCTCTAGAAAATCCACTTTGAGTGCAGGGAGGTCAGAATCCAACAGCATCAGCAGTCCTTCTTCAACCTCTGAATCTGATTTTTACTCAAGTCCCTCAATTTCAGCCAGAAAATAACTGAAATCACAGAAAAACACACAAACTCATAGTAAAGCCCAGAAATGTGAATTTAACATAAAAACTAATGAAAACATCCCTAAAAGTAACTAGATCCTACTAAAAACATACTAAAAACAATGCCAAAAAGCGTATAAATTATCCGCTCATCACAACACCAAACTTAAATTGTTGCTTGTCCCCAAGCAACTGAAAATCAAGTAGGATAAAAAGAAGAGAATATACAATAAATTCCAAACTATCAATGAAACAGAGCTTCAATCATATGAGCGGGGCTTATAGCTTTTTGCCTCTTGAATAGTTTTGGCATCTCACTTTATTCATTGAAGTTCAGAATGATTGGCATCTATAGGAACTCAGAGTTTAGATAGTGTTATTGACTCTCCTAGTTCAGTATGATGATTCTTGAACACAGCTATTTTATGAGTCTTGGCCGTGGCCCTAAACACTTTGTTTTCCGGTATTGCCACCGGATACATAAATGCCACAGACACATGATTGGGTGAACCTTTTCAGATTGTGACTCAGCTTTGCTAAAGTCCCCAATTAGAGGTGTCCAGGGTTCTTAGGCACACTCTTTTTTTGCTTTGGACCTTGACTTTAACCGCTCAGTCTCAAGTTTTCACTTGACACCTTCACGCCACAAGCACATGGTTAGAGACAGCTTGATTTAGCCGCTTAGACCAGGATTTTATTCCTTTAGGCCCTCCTATCCACTGATGCTCAAAGCCTTGGGATTTTTTTTATTTGCCCTTGCCTTTTGGTTTTAAGGGTTATTGGCTTTTTGCTCTTGCCTCTTGGTTTTAAGAGCTTTGGCTTTTTCTGCTTGCTTTTTCTCTTTTTTTTTTTCGCCTATTTTTTTCTGCAAGCTTTGTTCTTTACTGCTTTTTCTTGCTTCAAGAATCATTTTTATGATTTTTCAGATTATCAAATAACATGTCTCTTAGTCATCATTCTTTCAAGAGCCAACATATTTAACATTCTTAAACAACAACTTCAAAAGACATATGCACTGTTCAAGCATACATTCAGAAAACAAGAAGCATTGTCACCACATCAATATAATTAAGCTAAGTTCAAGGATAAATTCGAAACTCATGTACTTCTTGTTCTTTTGAATTAAAACATTTTTCATTTAAGAGAGGTGATGGATTCATAGGACATTCATAACTTTAAGACAAAGTTACTAACTACTAATGATCATGTAATGAAGACACAAACATAGATAAGCACATAACATAGAAAACAAAAAATAGAAGAAATAAGAACAAGGAATGAATCCACCTTAGTGATGGTGGCATTTCCTTCTTGAGGAACCAATGATGTCCTTGAGCTCTTCTATGTCTCTTCCTTGCCTTTGTTACTCCTCCTTCATTGCTTTTAGATCTTCTCTGATTTCATGAAGGATGATGGAGTGCTCTTGATGTTCCACCCTTAGTTGCTTCCAATAATTGTGTGGAAGAAAATGTATCCCCTGAGGTATCTCAGGGATCTCTTGATTTGCAGTCAAATGTTCTACCACTGAACTATAGACCCTTGATGGAAGCTTTTGTCTTCCCTTTCCTCTTTCTAGAGGTTTCTCTGGCCTTAGGTGCCATCAATGGTTATGGAAAAAAACAAAAAAGCTATGCTTTTACCACACCAAACTTAGAATGTTGCTCGCCCTCGAGCAAAAGAAGACAGAATAGAAGAAGAAGAAGATATGTAGGAGATGGATGGATGTGTGTATTCGGCCATATGGGTGGGGTTGGGTGGGAGAAAGATGTTGAATTTTGAAGGTAGTGGGTGTATGGATGTGAGTGGTAAATGGAAAACAGAAGGGATGATCATGAATGGAAAGAGAGATGATGAGGTAGGTGGGGATCCTGTGGGGTCCACAGATCCTGGGGTGATCCTATGGTGTCCACAGATCTTGAGGTGATCCTGTGGTGTCCACAGATCCGGAGGTGTCAAGGATTTACATCCCTGCACCCATTAGGCATGTAAAATGCCCTTGCACACAACTCTGGGCGTTCAGCGCCAGGTTGGTGCCCATTTTGGGCGTTCAACGCCCATTTGTTGCCATTTCTGGCGTTGAACGCCAGAACCATGCTTGTTCTGGGCGTTCAGCGCCAGAATACTACCCATTTTGGGCGTTCAGCGCCAGAACCATGCTCTGTTCTGGCGTTGAACGCCAGGCAGATGCTCCTCCAGGGTGTGATTTTTTTTTCTGCTGTTTTTTATTCCGTTTTCAATTTTTATATTTATTTTGTGACTCCTCATGATCATGAACCTATAAAGACATATAACTAAGAAAAATATAGTTAGATAAATAAAAATTGGGTTGCCTCCCAACAAGCGCTTCTTTAATGTCAATAGCTTGACAGTGGGCTCTCATGGAGCCTCACAGATGTTCAGAGCATTGTTGAGACTCTCCAACACCAAACTTAGAGTTTGACTGTGGGGGCTTGTGTTGACTCTGCTTTGAGAGAAGCTTTTCATGCTTCCTCTCCATGGTTGCAGAGGGAGATCCTTGAGTTTTAAATACAAGGGAGTCCTCATTCCATTGAAGGACTAGTTCACCTCTGTCAACATCAATCATAGCTCTTGCTGTGGCCAGGAAAGGTCTTCCTAAGATGATGGATTCATCCTCTTCCTTTCCAGTATCTAGGACTATAAAATCAGCAGGGACGTAAAGGCCTTCAACCTTTACTAACACGTCCTCTACTTGTCCATATGCCTGTTTTCTTGAATTGTCTGCCATCTCTAATGAGATTTTAGCAGCTTGCACCCCATAGATTCCCAGTTTCTCTATTACAGAGAGGGGCATGAGGTTTATTCCTGAACCAAGGTCACACAGGGCCTTAAAGATCATGGTGCCTATAGTACAAGGTATTATGAACTTTCCAGGATCCTATCTCTTCTGAGGCAATGTCAGTTGATCCAGATCACTTAGTTCATTGATGAACAAGGGAGGTTCAACTTCCCAAGTATCAATGCCAAATAATTTGGCATTCAGCTTCATGATTGCACCAAGAAACTTGGCTGTTTGCTCTTCAGTAACATCCTCATTCTCTTCAGAAGAGGAATACTCATCAGAGCTCATGAAGGGCATAAGGAGGTTCAATGGAATCTCTATGGTCTCTAGATGAGCCTCAGAGTCCTTTGGTTCCTCAGAGGGAAGCTCCTTATTGATCACTGGACGTCCCAGGAGGTCTTCCTCCTTGGGATTCACGTCCTCCTCTCCTTCTTTGGGTTCGGCCATGGTGCTTATCTCAATGGCCTTGCACTCTCCTTTTGGATTCTCTTCTGTATTGCTTGGGAGAGTACTAGGAGGGATTTCAGTGATCCTTTTACTCAGCTGGCCCACTTGTGCTTCCAGATTTCTAATGGAAGACCTTGTTTCATTCATGAAACTTACAGTGGCCTTAGATAGATCAGAGACTAAGTTTGCTAAGTTAGATGGATTCTGCTCAGAATTCTCTGTCTGTTGCTGAGTGGATGATGGAAAAGGCTTGCTATTGCTAAACCTGTTTCTTCCACCATTATTAAAGCCTTGTTGAAGCCTTTGATCCTTCCAAGAGAAATTTGGATGATTTCTCCATGATGAGTTATAGGTGTTTCCATAAGGTTCACCTAAATAATTCACCTCTGCTATTGCAGGGTTCTCGGGATCATAAGCTTCTTCTTCATAAGAAGCCTCTTGAGTACTGTTGGATGCAGCTTGCATTCCATTCAGACTCTGAGAAATCATATTGACTTGCTGAGTCAATACTTTGTTCTGAGCCAATATGGCATTCAGAGTGTCAATCTCAAGAACTCCCTTCTTCATAGGCGTCCCATTATTCAGAGGATTCCTTTCAGAAGTGTACATGAACTGGTTATTTGCAACCATGTCAATGAGTTCTTGAGCTTCTACAGGCGTTTTCTTTAGGTGAATGGATCCACCTGCAGAAGTATCCAATGACATCTTTGATAACTCAGATAAACCATCATAGAATATATCCAGGATGGTCCATTCTGAAAGCATGTCAGAAGGACACTTTTTTGGTCAGTCCTTTGTATCTCTCCCAAGCTTCATAGAGGGATTCACCTTCTTTCTGTCTGAAGGTTTGAACATCCACTCTAAGCTTGCTCAGCTTTTGAGGAGGAAAGAACTTGGCTAAGAAAGCCTTGACCAGCTTATCCCAAGAGTTCAGGCTGTCTTTGGGTTGAGAGTCCAACCACACTCTAGCTCTGTCTCTTACAGCAAAAGGGAAAAGCATAAGCCTGTAGACTTCAGGATCTACTCTATTAGTCTTAACAGTATCACATATCTGCAAGAATTCAGTTAAGAACTGAAAAGGATCTTCAGATGGAAGTCCATGAAACTTGCAGTTCTGCTGCATCAGAGAAACTAATTGAGGTTTCAGCTCAAAGTTGTTTGCTCCAATGGCAGGAATAGAGATGCTTCTTCCATGTAAATTGGAATTAGGTACAGTAAAGTCACCAAGCATTCTCCTTGCATTGTTGTTGGGTTCGGCTGCCATTTCCTTTACTTGTTCGAAATTTTCAATCAAGTTATCTCTGGATTGTTGTAATTTAGCTTCTCTTAATTTCTTCTTCAAAGTCCTTTCGGGTTCTGGATCAGCTTCAACAAGAATACCTTTTTCTCTGTCCCTGCTCATAAGAAAGAGGAGAGAAAAAGAAAAGAAGAAGAAAAATCTGAACTCAGAGAGAGAGAGGGTTCGGATTTTTGGTGATGTGAGAAAGAGATGTTAGTAGATGAATAAATAAATAGAATAAGATGAGAGAGGGAAAATTTCAAAAATAATTTTTGAAAAAGAGTTAGTTGATTTTTTAAAATAGTTTTTGAAAAAGGTTAGTGGTTTTTCGAAAATAAAAATGAAAAATTAAAATAAAAAAGAAATTTTTGAAAAAGGGGGAAGATATTTTCGAAAATAGAGAGAGAGAGAGTTAGTTAGGTGGTTTTGAAAAAAGGTAAGAAACAAACAAAAAGTTAGTTAGTTAGTTGAAACAAATTTTGAAAAGATAAGAAGTTAGGAAGTTAGAAAAGATATTTTCAAATCAAATTTTTGAAAAAGATAAGATGAGAAGATATTTTTGAAAAGATATGATAGAAATTAGTTTTTGAAAAAGATTTGATTTTTAAAATCACAATTAATGACTTGATTCACAAGAAATCACAAGATATGATTCTATTACTTAAAGTTTGAATCTTTCTTAACAAGTAAGTAACAAACTTGAAATTTTTGAATCAAAACATTAATTGTTATTGTTATTTTCAAAAATTTGACATAAAATTAAGAAAAAGGTTTTTGAAAAATATTTTTGGAATTTTCGAAAATAACTAAGAAGTTTGAAAAAGATTTGATTTTTGAAAAAGATTTTGAAAAAGATGAGATTTTTAAATTGAAAATTTGATTTGACTCATAAAAACAACTAAATTTTAAAAATTTTTGAAAAAAAGTCAAATCTAATTTTCGAATTTATGAGAGAGAAAGAGGGAAAGATATTTTTTTTTATTTTTGAATTTTTATGATGAGAGAGAAAAACACTAAAAAGATGCAATGCATAAAATTTTTAGATCAAAACAATGAATGCATGCATGAATGCTATGAATGTCAAGATGAACACCAAGAACACTATGAATGTCAAGATGAACACCAAGAACATATTTTTGAAAAATTTTTGATGCAAAGAAAACATGTAAGACACCAAACTTAGAAATCTTTCATGTTTAGACTCTAAGAAACGAAAAATGCACATGTAAAACAAGAAAAGACACAAAACATGAAAACATCAAGATCAAACAAGAAGACTTACCAAGAACAACTTGAAGATCATGAAGAACACTATGAATGCATGATATTTTCGAAAAATGCAAGATGCATATGCAATTGACACCAAACTTATAACATGACTCAAGACTCAAACAAGAAACACAAAAATATTTTTGATTTTTATGATTTTCTAATTTTTTTGGATTTTTATTTTATATTTTTCGAAAATTATTTAGAAAGAAAGAAAAATAAGGATTCCAAAATTTTTAATATGAATTCCAGGAATCTTGCCATGTTAGTCTAAAGCTTCAGTCCAGGAATTAGACATGGCTCACTAGCCAGCCAAGCTTTCAATGAAAGCTCCGGTCCAAAACACTAGATATGGCCAGTGGCCAGCCAAGCTTCAGCATGTAATTCAGACATGACATGCCTGACATACCCTACAGTCATATAACAGCTGATGGTTGGAAGCCTCAGTCCAAAAGAATTTAGACATGGCTTTACAGCCAGCCAGGCTTCACATGCTTCATGAAACACTAGAATTCATTCTTAAAAATTTTGAATCTAAAATTTTTTCGAAAACAGGTGAGAAAATTTTGAAATATTTTTGAAAATTTTTTTGAAAAGAAAACAAAAAGAAAATTACCTAATCTGAGCAACAGGATGAACCGTTAGTTGTCCAAAATCAAACAATCCCCGGCAACGGCGCCAAAAACTTGGTATGCGAAATTGCTACTCAGGTTGTGAATTGTTGTTCGAAATTGATTCCCTGGCAATGGCACCAAAAACGGATGCACAAGACCATGGTCTAAACATATCTTCACAACTTCGCATAACTCACCAGCAAGTGCACTGGGTCGTCCAAGTAATACCTTACGTGAGTAAGGGTCGAATCCCACGAAGATTGTCGGTATGAAGCAAGCTATGGTCACCTTGTAAATCTCAGTCAGGCGGATATCAAGTGGTTATGGAGTTTTCGAAAATAAATATAATAGAATAGGGATAGAAATACTTATGTAATTCAGTGGTGAGAATTTCAGATAAGCGAATAGAGATGCTTTCGTTCCTCTGAACCTCTGCTTTCCTGCTATCTTCATCCAATCAGTCTTACTCCTTTCCATGGCTGGCTTTATGTGATACATCACCATTGTCAATGGCTACTTTCGGTCTTCTCTCGGGAAAATGATCCAAATGCCCTGTCACGGCACGACTAATCGTCTGGAGGCATCACCCTTGTCAATGGCTTCATCTTATCCTCTCAGTGAAAATGGTCAATGCACCCTGTCACGGCACGGCTATTCATCTGTCGGTTCTCGATCATGCTGGAATAGAATTTACTATCCTTTTGCGTCTGTCACTAACGCCCTGCAATCGCGAGTTTGGAGCTCGTCACAGTCATTCATTCATTGAATCCTACTCGGAATACCACAGACAAGGTTTGGACCTTCCGGATTCTCTTGAATGCCGCCATCATTCTAGCTTACACCACGAAGATTCTGGTTAGGAGATCTAAGAGATACTCATTCAGTCTAAGGTAGAACGGAAGTGGTTGTCAGGCACGCGTTCATAGGGAATGATGATGATTGTCACGTTCATCACATTCAGATTGAAGTGCGAATGAATATCTTAGAAGCGAAACAAGATGAATTGAATAGAAAACAATAGTACTTTGCATTAATCTTTGAGGAACAGCAGAGCTCCACACCTTAATCTATGGAGTGTAGAAACTCTACCGTTAAAGATACATAAGTGAAGGTCCAGGCATGGCCAAGAGGCCATCCCTCAAACGTGATCTAAGATAGCATACAACTGATCAAAGATGCCTAATACAATAGTAAAAGGTCCTATTTATAATAAACTAGCTACTAGGGTTTACAGAAGTAAGTAATTGATGCATAAATCCACTTCCGGGGCCCACTAGGTGTGTGCTTGGGCTGAGCTTGAGTGTTGCACGTGTAGAGGTCCTTCTTGGAGTTGAACGCCAGCTTTTGTGCCAGTTTGGGCGTTCAACTCTGGTTTTGGCTCCTTTTCTGCCGCCGGACGCCAGATTTGGGCAGAAAGCTGGCGTTGAACGCCAGTTTACGTCATCTATTCTTGGCCAAAGTATAGACTATTATATATTGTTGGAAATCCCTGGATGTCTACTTTCCAACGCAATTGGAAGCGTGCCATTTCGAGTTCTGTAGCTCCAGAAAATCCACTTTGAGTGCAGGGAGGTCAGAATCCAACAGCATCAGCAGTCCTTCTTCAACCTCTGAATATGATTTTTGCTCAAGTCCCTCAATTTCAGCCAGAAAATACCTGAAATCACAGAAAAACATACAAACTCATAGTAAAGCCCAGAAATGTGAATTTAACATAAAAACTAATGAAAACATCCCTAAAAGTAACTAGATCCTACTAAAAACATACTAAAAACAATGCCAAAAAGCGTATAAATTATCCGCTCATCAGCTGTGTTCAAGAATCATCATACTGAAATAGGAGAATCAATAACACTATCTAAATTCTAAGTTCCTATAGATGCCAATCACTCTGAGCTTCAATGGATAAAGTGAGATGCCAAAACTGTTCGGAAGCAAAAAGCTACTAGTCCCGCTCATCTAATTAGAATCTGAGCTACACTCAAAACTCTGAGATATTATTGCTTCTCAACCTATTAGTCTTCTATTTTATTTGTCTAGTTGCTTGAGGACAAGCAACAGTTTAAGTTTGGTGTTGTGATGAGCGGATATTTTATACGCTTTTTGGGGTTAATTTCATATAGTTTTTAGTATGTTTTAGTGAGTTTTTAGTTTGTTTCCATTAGTTTTTAGGAAAAATTCATATTTCTGGACTTTACTATGAGTTGTGTATTTTTCTGTAATTTCAGGTATTTTTTTGGCTGAAATTGAGGGAGCTGAGCAAAAATCTGATTTAGGCTGAAAAAGGACTGCTGATGCTGTTGGATTCTGACCTCCCCGCACTCAAAGTGGATTTTCTGGAGCTACAGAACTCGAAATGACGCGCTTTCAAATGCGTTGGAAAGTAGACATCCAGGGCTTTCTAGAAATATATAATAGTCCATACTTTGCTCAAGGATAGATGACATAAACTGGCGTTAAACGCCAGTTCTCTGCCCAATTCTGGCGTCCAGCGCCAGAAAAGGATTAAAAGTTGGAGTTCAACACCATAAATGGATCCAAACCTGGCATTGAATGCCCAAAACAGCCTTATGCACGTGAATTATTTAAGTCTCAGCCCCAGCACACACCAAGTGGGCCCCAGAAGTGGATCTCTGCACCACCCATCATAGTTTACTCATTTTTTGTAAACCTAGGCTACTAGTTTAGTTTTTAAACAACTTTTAGAGACTTATTTTGTATCTCATGACATTTCAGATCTGAACTTTGTACTCTTTGACGGCATGAGTCTCTAAACTCCATTGTTGGGGGTGAGGAGCTCTGCTGTGTCTCAATGAATTAATGCAAGTATTTCTGTTTTCCATTCAAACATGCGTGTTCCTATCTAAGATATCCATTCGCGCCTAATTATGGAGAAGGTGATGATTCGTGACACTCATCACCTTCCTCAATCCATGAACGTGTGTCTGACAATCACCTCCGTTCTACATCAGATTGAATGAATATCTCTTAGATTCCTTAATCAGAATCTCCGTGGTATAAGCTAGATTGATGGCGGCATTCATGAGAATCCGGAAGGTCTAAACCTTGTCTGTGGTATTCCGAGTAGGATTCTGGGATTGGATGACTGTGACGAGCTTCAAACTCGCGAGTGCTGGGCGTAGTGACAGACGCAAAAGGATAGTAAATCCTATTCCGGTACAACTGAGAACCTGCAGATGATTAGCCGTGCGGTGACAGCGCACCTGGACCCTTTTCACTGGAAGGATGGATGGTAGCCATTGACAACGGTGATCCACCTACACACAGCTTGCCATAGGAGGACTTGCATGCGTGAATCAGAAGACAGACGAAAGCAGAGATTCTGAAGACAAAGCATCTCTAAAACTCCAACATATTCTCCATTACTGCATAACAAGTAACCTTTAATCCATGCTCTCTTGTTTATTCGCAATTCAACTGATAAATATAATTGACTTCCTGACTAAGAATTGCAAGATAACCATAGATTGCTTCAAACCAACAATCTCCGTGGGATTCGACCCTTACTCACGTAAGGTATTACTTGGACGACCCAGTGCACTTGCTGGTTAGTTGTGCGAATTTGGATAGCAACTCTTTTAGTAACATTAACATACAAATTCGTGCACCAATAATCTTCTAGAGCCTGTAATCTACTGCTTGCACAAAGATCTTCATTCTTTCCTTCCAATAGGTATAGTTTTTCCCATTGAAAAGAGGAGGTCTGTTGCTTGACTATCCTTCTGTCAGGTTGTAAGACACCAGGTTTGAGCCACTATTTTCTGCCATCTGGATCTTTTCTCCAAGCTGCAAAGCTTGATCTCTTTGAGACCAAGCTCTAATACCAATTGATGGTTTTCAGTGGCTAAGAGAAGGGGGGTTGAATTTTAGCCTCCTTTTTTTTCGCTTATTAAAACTTGCTGGCCTTTGAAACAACTTCTGGAGACTTTTTGATTTTTGTCTCGTACCCAGCCACGAGATTTTTTCTTTTTATCTCGTCACCCGACACGAGATATTTTTTGGTTTTGTCTCCTATGCAGTAGAAACAGAAATGGAGTAGAAGAAGAAGAGAGAATTACACCACGATGTATCCTGGTTCAGCTGCCTAGTGCAATGCAGCCTACATCCAGTCTCCATCACAACAATGATGGAATTTCACTATAATCTTCATGATTACATACACCAATTCTCCCTAGGAACTACCCTTCCTATCCGGGACAAGTCCAGAATCTAAACCCCAATCCTAAACTTGACTTGGTCACAGCCAAGCTTTCAACTGGTAACTGCTAACCCAACTTGCAAGGGGATTCCCACAGAATCATGAAACACAACACAGATGTACAAAGGACCTCTAAGGACATCTATGGCTTTTTCTTTTAATTTTGCACTCTCTGCCTTTTTTCGCTCTATGACTTTTTCTTACAAACCTCACTATTTTCCTTTTTCCATGAGACTCAAGACAGACAAAATTAAACAGAAAAATACAAAATAGAAAACATTGAAGGAGAAGAACTTCTGTTAGCTTGGGTAGCTATGAGAACTCTGTGCTCACCCTTTTCCTTGCTTCAAGCCCTGGCTGTTCTCCCTTATTTATAGAAGGGGAAGCCTCCACGGTTGAAACTGTTGAACCAAGCTAAACTTCTTCTTCTTCATGCAAAAATCGGTTCGGCCAGAGAAAAAGGAGAGATAACCGAATGCTAAAACCCAACATGTAATTACCTCTGTGTCTTCCCTTTACACCAAGCTTCATCAATCCGAGCCATCCATCTTGACTTGCACTCCAAGAAAGATTCCTAGCCCTTGATGAGTTCTTGATGATGACAGCTTCTTCTGGTCAAACTTCTGTATCCTCCATCACGTAGCTACTGTAGCTACCTTCTGTGGTGGTTGATCAAAAACTGAGACAAGCCATCCCTCAAGGATCTTCTTCCTCTGACCAAGATCATCTTCTTCCATTTTTGGTATGGAGAAGCTGAGATCTCTTCACCAAATCTTACCATTTGTGGTGAAAATCTCAGCCACAACATACTTTTTGTTTTCTTTTTCTTGCCATCATTACAGTGGTCTTGTTACTTACTTCTTCTTCTCTATGGTAGCTTGCCATAGCTTCCATAGTTTCCTCTGTGAAATGACCGAGACTCAGGAGAGAGAAGAGAGTAGAAAGAAAAGCAAAGCTTTGGGAGTAGTGAGTGTTATCAAAAAAAATTAATTAAAATCAACCCCCCTTGCTTCTTGTGTATGTAGTAGCGTGTAAGCTACACTTAATGCCATCAAATCACTTTGACATTTTCTCTTTCATGTTTCAAAGGTCTACATTAACTCCACTTAATAAAAATTTTGAATTCCATCAAAAGATAAAAGTGATAACCGTTGGAGCATGCAACATTATGATTCAAGGAATGAGTTTCATCAAGTTAGATGGATAAAAAATTATTTTGTGCCCCAACTCCTTTTGATTTCGGACCAGCCTCTTTGTTGGGCTTTTAAATTGGTTTTTCTGGTCCAATAAGCATAACAATTCAGCCACAATTCATATAGCAAGTTTGCATAGGGCTGAATGTATTTTTAACACAATTAGGCTTGTTATATTTTTTTCTTTTCGGCTCATTAGCAAAAACCTGCACAGCAAAAATTATTTTAATTAACATATATGAATTGAAATCAAATTAATAATTTTGTAATTAATTGTTTTAATAATGTTTGATCATCACAAATTTAAATTAGAGTTTTCCAAACTCATCAGTATTAAATAATTTTTTTAAAAATATTTTATTGTGAATAATCATATTATTTTAAAACATAAAAAAATATAGAGATTAAATTTTGTTCCAAATTTTTTGTGCATCTTCAAAATATTTATTAAAATATTATAACAAAAATTCAGATCAAATACATAAGTTGTTTGCAAAAAGTTTTTGTCATTTATAAAAAAATATAATATTTATTAGTTATTTTTATCGCATTTTCAAATTATTTAGAGGTTGTTTTGTCGATAACATCTTTCAGAATTCTTTTGTCAGTGTCTGAATTTTTCGAGTATTGAATTAGTAATTAACTCAAAAACTCAGGTAAACACATTTGTTATTTGTTAATTTATATTTGTGCTTAATATCCCCTCACTTTTATGCTTGTTAATGTGCAGGAATTGTGTGAAAAGAATGTTACAAATCGACAACAACTAAAAATTTCTCACACTCTTGGTTAAAAAACACTTGTTAGGAGACGCCATGAACTTGTACATTTGTTTACTTTCTTAGTATTTTTGTTTTATTAATTTTTTGTGTTAGTTATATTTTAATTTGACCAATCTTATTATAATAATGTTAGGAAGTTGAAACTGGACGATAGTTTAGTAGAGGAGAAATGTTTTCTATCATTCACAAGAAAAAAGATGGAACATTTGTCAATGAGGAAGCACAACAAAAAAATATAAGGAAAGATTCTAATCTATATTTGTTCCCAAAATGATACGAACATAGTGCCATTTCCATCTTATGGTTGAATTCATATGATTTAATTAGTGTATATTTTATTAATTATTTTATGACAACTTGACAGTATATAGTTACAACTAACTCTTGTTCATCATGGAAATTAGAGGCTATATAAAACACATATATTTTTGGATCAATTAATTACTAACCAACATGTGTAAGTTCATGGTGCTATTGTTTGATAATCAAGTTCAAATGACTTTAAATTTTTGTCTATCTGACCAAGAGGCCAATCAAACAACCTCTTTACTGTAACAAAATACTGTACAAATAGGAAACAGCTAATGCTTACTTTTGAGTTTTGAAATAGCTCTAGTAAAATGCTATGGTATTCTAGAACACTTTTGCTTTCATTTTTAGCAATCTTTCAGATAAATTCTATTGAGTTTTATCATCAATGCCTCATTTACAGTTTCCAATGCCTTGCTGTTCTTCTTTGAAAATTGATTGATAAATTCTGATATTTTCTACCAATATTTTTAAGCATCTTCCACTTTGCTGCAAGATACAACTTAATTAAATCACTCCAAATAAAGACTAGAAGCAAACTGAAAACTTAATCAACCTCTATATATATTATGCTTTCTTTGTTTTGTAACATTATTATTTGTCTATGAATCATGTATGTTATATCAGATTAGTTGGACTAATGTTGCATATGTAATATTATTATTTGTCTATGAATCACTCCAGGAAGACTTACAAAAGGAAATTAGTGAGGGTGCTTCTGAAAATGAAGCATATATTAAAGTATTTGGCAAAGAGAATTCAAGCTATATTAGAGGTATGGAATTTGGTGTTCGTCCATCTCAAGTGATTAGATCATCATCCCACTCAAGAGAGTCTATGCAATCTACTACAACTAGTGGACCATTAAGAACTGAATATCAAAACTTGAAGTTACAAATACAATTACTACAGGAGCAAGTAAATTTTCTTATGAATCGTCAAGAGGGTCAATTGCCACCTGGTTTTCCTACTGAGGTAAGATAAGGATATATGTTATACTTAATTTTATAGACTTGCATACTTAATTTTCATCATTAACAAGTTCTTCTAAAATATTGTAGTTTGTAACATAGTCTCTTGTAATACCCTGTCTAACCGAAATTAATTAAATAATAAGTTAAATAGGAGCGAATATGGTTGAAAGATTTGGCAATTGGAATTTGATAATTTAAATATGATATTTGGATTCAGTGAATTTTTCTGAGTCGGAAAACATAGTTTTCTGTGTAAAAGCGCGCAGTGGAATTTTGACCGGAAGTACCGGCTGAGATCTGTCTGGTACTGCAGCTGAGAAAATTGATTATGAGTAAATAAGATTAAGAAATGAGGAATTATAATTAGGGGAGGTAGAAATATTTGAAGTGCGACTTAGAGCGCTAATCTTAAAGGTTTTGGTCCAAAATTGGGCCAATAGACAAAAATAAGTGAACCGGGCCTAAGTGGACCCAAGGCCCAACATATATGAACATTAGTTATGAGCATTTCAGCTCATTTTGCCCTAAAGAAGGGGTGTTGGGCGCTGAAATTGGGAAGAGAAAAGAGAAGAGAGAAAACCTAACTCTCTTTGATCTTCAAACCACCATAACTTGAGCTACGGAGCTCCGATTGACGAGCCGTTTACGGCCACGCGTCGCTCTTCTCATCCTTTACAATTCTATTTAAGTTTTGTGGTGAGTATTCCATTCATCTCTGCCCAGTTTTCGAAATTCTCTACTGTTACACGTTTTTGGGTAGTTGGTGTTGAAATCTTATGGTTTTGGGTGTTTAGGGATACTCCAACATGGATTCTAAGTGGTTTCCATCCCTACTTTATATGGGCTGAAGTAAGAAGTGCTCAAACCCTTGTGATTTGTCATTTTTATGAGCCCTAGGTTGATGATGTATGTGATATTGGTTATGTTAGTGTATTTAGTGATGTTGGTGCACAATTGGGAGATTGGTATTACTTGAGGAGCTTTGGTAAGGCTTGGAGCTAAGGTTGGTGAAGACTTCCAAAGAAGAGGCTCAATTGGTTTGGCTACAAGAGGTACGGTTTAAGTTTCATTTAAGTACCGTGTGTTGTGACGAGAATTCCTAGGCTAGATGCCCCTAGGATTAAGTTTGGATTGTGTAAATGGTTGGCGCTAATATGCATAGTTGGTATGCAATGTGAATTAATGATTGGGTTAAAAATTGTATGGCCATGTATGCTTGGTGTATTGAGAATTTGATGTACTGGGTAATGAGTATTGATTTGTGGTTCGTGCATTTAAATTGTGAAAATTAGGCCGGAGGCCGTGAATTTTGGGCCGGAGGCCGGAAAGAGGTAAGAAAGGTAAGTCGATGTGTGCATTGTATGATGGCACAAGTGATTGGATGAATTTCAGATAATGAATATATGAATGATTAGGTTGGTTATTGAATAATAAGGTATGAGGAGTTGAAGTGCGAAATTTGGTAATTTTGGGTGAAATTATGTAGATGAGGTATGTTTGGTTTGGTTGAGATATATTATGTGATCATATATGTAATTATGATTATTGATGCCTTAATGGTATGATGATGCATTAGAGATATGTATATTGTGATATATGCTTGAGGAATGATTAAGGTTGATTTGTGGGTGAAACCACGTGATAGTGAGTATGATGTTGATTAGGTATAATGATGGTTGATTTGGAAATGGTATTATTGGAAATTGGGATGAGGAAGGATGTATGACATGATATTGTGTTTATCCTTTAGGCATTTGATTGAGAAGTGTTGAAATGGTTAGATATGGTTTTGGGAATTTTGGTAAAGTGTCAATATATGAGTTGAGGATGGCTTGATGTTGATTTTGGTACATTTTGATTGATTTCAAAAAAGGGTTGAAATTGGCATGTTTTGGTTGATTTTGAAAATAGTTGAAAATGGCTTGTTTTGAAAATGGCACCTTGTGGTTTTGTATGAAAATATGGTTTTTTGGCATATTTTGATGGGACATAACTTGGACTACGGATCTCTGTTTTGTGCCAAATTTATTTAGAAATGAAATTGGATCCGGAATGTCCATGCCGTTCGAAGAACGCGTGGAAAACGATTTAAAATGAGAGAGTTATGTCCGTCGGAAGATTGGGGGTTGAATCTGTAAATTCTGCAGCTTTTAACTTAGAAATTTTTTAACAGAACGACCCTCCGCGCGTAAGCGCACTTGGCGCGTACGCGCCGTTCTTCTAGAAAGCACCATCCACGCGTGCGCGTGGTGTGCGCGGGCGCGTCGATGCACTGCACCAAATGCCCAGCTATTTTCTAGAGAGTTGTGCCAGGGTTGTGCCAGTTTTGTGCCTGGGCGCAAGAGCACCCACGTGTACGCGTGGCTGACGCTTGCGCGCCGTTTGGATATTTTCAACCCGCGCGTTCGCGCATATGGCGCTTGCACGTCGATGAGATTTTGGCCATCCACGCGTGCGTGTGGAGTGCGCGTACGCGTGGCCCTGCTTTCATGCTAAAGTTGATTTTTGAGTTTTAAAAGCCAAATCTCATACTTCTAAGCCTCTGATCTCACCCCTTATGTATTAAATCATTATGATATGCCTAGCAATGAGAAAGGAGCTAGGGGATGTGGTAACTTGCGAGTGAAGCAAGGGGGAAAGGGTAAGATCAATGATGATCAAAGATGATTATATGAGATATGGAGGATGGCGGTGGAAGTACCGTGTATGCCATGAGCCGAAAGGCTATATTTATTGATAAATGGTTGGTTCTTGATTGGACCATGAGCCGGATGGCTGAGTTATTGCCGGATACGGCGGAGCCATGTTGATAAATTGGCTAGTTCTGGATTGAACTGTAAGCCGGATGGCTGAGTTATTGCCGAGTTACGGCAAAGCCATTATGGATTATGGCTGAGTATAAAGGCATATGATAAATGAATAATGATGGAAAATGTTGAATGTAAGCATATTTGTGTTAATAGCGACAGGGCGCAGATACCCTCTAATGGCGACAGGGCGCAGATACCCTCTAATGGCGACAGGGCGCAGATACCCTCTAATAGCGACAGGGCACATATTCCCTCTAATGATATTAATACGCAACAGAGAGACTGTGCCCGGGTTAGCTACCAGACATGTCGGGTTGGCTTGATAACCGACAGATGATATCATCAGCCATAGGGCAGGCATTCATCATTTGCATATGTTTGAATTGTTTGGGTTTGCCATTTGTTTTGGATTTCTACATCATATATGCCATGTTACCTGACTATATGTTACTTGTTCTACTTGTACCATATTTGTGTATTACTTGCCTGTATTGTTTGTGTTTGTACAACTGAGAGGCCCCTCATGCTGGTGTCGGTGGGTGTGTTGAGGGTTGTTCTTGATGGGATGAATTGATGATGCGATTGCATGATGATGATGATTATTGAATGAGATAATTGTAGCTTCTTGGGTAGAGGCAGTGATGTGGTTTCACTAGCTCCAGGCGAGTGTATGATGTATTGATATAGAATTGCTGAGGCAGAACAACTGGTGATGGTTTTGCTTATAATTCTGACTCTGATTCGTGGAAGAGTTAGCGAGTTGGGAAACAAGTGAAACATAAATTAGATTTAGCACTCCCTTATGGCAGTTGCCTATTCATGGATTAGCGAGAACCTAAGATGAATAATTGGTGAAGAAGCTTAGGATGCTTAGTGAGTTTTATTGCAGTGCATTGTATTTATTTGGCACTTTTACCGTACTGGGAACCCATGGGCCCGGGATTCTCATTTCGTATATATCTTTTGTTTTTCAGATACAGGTCCAGGTGCTCAGAAGTGAGCTGTGGTTCGTCTGAGAGACGGCGAAGATATTTATTTTCTCTACTTTGTGTTTTGATTAGAATCTCTCCACCTTTGTTTTGGAAAGTTTATATTATGTATTGAACTCTTTGAATTTGCCTATAGAGGCTCTCATATTTCCTTCGGGAGAGATTAGGACATACTGTTGTCAACTACTTTCATACTGTACCCTAGCCGACCTAAACTTCGCGGGTCGCGACTAGTGGCTATTTACTTATGTTATATATATCTATCTGTTATCTATCTCTTAATCTCCTCTACGCCTTGTCCGCATATCGTTTTCGGCTTCACGGTTTATCTTTTGTTGTCGAAACGTGAGAGATACGTCTTCGCGATTTTATTTCTACTCTTTTCAGGCTTCTCGATTAATACTCCTTTCGAAATTACCTATATTTATTTATTAAAAATCCACCTGAGAGTCGTACCACCGTAATATCATTGACTTATGACTTGAGCATAAGGATTTGAATATTAGGGTGTTACATTATGGTATCAGAGCAGTTCGTCCTCGTGAGCCTGAGGGATGGAACTGCTTATGCTTCAATACATACTCTGAGTTTGTGCCTGTGCTAGTTAGGGTATCTAACCGATACATCTAGCATGAAGTCCATGAGTGTACCTTTGGTACTTTGAAGCACTATACTTCCGATATTGAGACTGATCAACTTGATATCGATTGTTTGGTGTGTATAGGAACCAGATGGCACCTCGTGGACCCGGTCGGAGACGTGAAAGAGGTCGTACTAATACGCAGGAACCGAAAATCAACTCGAATAACCCGGTAAACCTTATGGCGGCGTTGGAGAATATGGCTGCTGCTATGTAGGCCACTGCGGAGGCTCTTGGGCAACATATGAACAATAATGGCTATGGCGGAAGGGAAGCTCAGGGCCCGATGACACTGGCAACATTCTTAAAGGTTAATCCACCTAAGTTCAAGGGAACCACTAATCCGACTGAAGCTGACACCTGGTTTCAGGCCATGGAGCGAGCACTGCAAGCGCAGTTGGTGCCTGAAGAGCAGTGTGTTGAATTTGCTACCTATCTGCTCACGGGGGAAGCATCGCATTGGTGGCAAGGGGCTCGACGTCTCCTGCAGCAGGGGAATGATCCTATCACCTGGGGTGCCTTCCAAGTGGAATTTTATAAGAAGTACTTCCCGAATTCTGCTAGAACGGTCAAGGAACTTGAATTACTGCAGCTGAAGCAGGGTACAATGTCCGTATCTGAGTATACGGATAAATTTGAGGAGTTATTCAGGTTTTCTCGTATGTGTCAAGGAACCCGGGAGACTTCGAGGAATGGAAGTGTATTAAGTATGAGGGAGGACTTCGAAGTGAAATCCTGAGCTCCGTTGGACCGATGGAGATTAGGGTCTTCTCTGAACTTGTGAACAAGAGCCGTATTGCTGAAGAATGTGTGAGGAAGGCTGTTGAGGCGAAGAATGACCGTCAGGAGTCCCACCGCAGGGAGCACAATCAAGAATACCCAACAAGGGGTCAAGAGTTTAAGAGAAGAGGATACCCACAACGTTTTCCCCAAAGGCGAAATGACCTTGCGACAAATAAGAATTCCCAAGAAAAAGGTAGGGAAAAGCAAATAGTGGCTGCTTCGGATGTTTTGAGCTGTCAGAGATGTGGAGGTCATCACCCAAATAGACCGTGTCGTTATGGTTCGGGTTTGTGTTACAATTGCGGAAAGCTAGGACATTTGGTCAGAGATTGCCCACATCGGAAGGACCGGGAGACTGCCAGGTCTGATTTTCATACCTGAGGTAATAAGAAAACTGATAACTTAATTCTTTACCACTTTAGATAATGCTAAAGGCTGGTATTCACTCATAATACATGGTCGAATGAAAAATTATGATCTGTTCTAGATAACCCTAAGTTATCTTAATAGAAGGTTTGGTGAGCATAAGCGATTAGGTAGGCCTTTAGCGGAAAGCAACCTCAGAGTAGAATGACTGGTGGGCGATGTCAAAGCCATCATCCGGGAACTCTGTGTCGAGGTGGATTGGGACTTTGCCATGGTTGTAGAGGAGTTGGACACGTGTCCTGGAAACGTCCTAAGAAGGTCAACCGGAATACTACCAAGGGCCAACAACAAGGTCGTGTGTTCACTACAACAACGGGTGATACCGTTAGATCCAACGGTTTGGGAATTGGTAAGCGAAAGATCAGTAACAATGTGTTAAAAGTACGATTAAGTTGGTATGTGGTTTTGGCTATCATAGATAGAAATCTAGTGAATGCCAGTCATGCTAAGTTGTGGTTGAGTACTTGAGGAAGTAAGTGATAGAACTCGTACTAGACGAGAGATCAGAATAAAGCAGCGGAAACTTGTGGAAGCAGAAACGCAGGATAGCTACGAATAAGAGCTGTAAAAGTTTACTATAGTATCTTATGTTTGAATACTAGAAGGGTTAAGCGGGTCACTGCAAGTAATGATCCCCAAATAGTTGGAAATGTTTGCGGCTGCGAGCTTTGATGGTTCTAAAGTGGATGAGGAATCTATCATTAATGCACAATTGGATTTAGATGATGAGAGAGTGCAAGTTGTCGTGTTTGAGAGATGAGTACCATGATGTTGGGTCATAGTGACCTTGGATTTAGATTGAGATTTATAATGATTGGTTTTGAAAGACGAATGTGAAACCACTAAATTGAAATGCTGATGCGGTACGGAGATTGGTTTGAGGGAACCCGTGACGGGTGGTAAACTCCAATTTTGGGGAGGTACTGTTGAAAATTTTTCCCCAAGAATTTGAAAGATCGTTGGTTATGGTTTTGAAGATGATTTTTGATATGAGTAACTTTAACAAAATAGATGTGTCTCGAATGTTTTTGTAGATTATTAAAGGAAAGCGGATTCTTATGATTTTTGTTAAATTGTTATTTCAAACTCATTTGCTTTCTAGAAATGAAAGGGGTTTTTGATTGATGAGTCAGAGACTTTATAACAGCAAGTCATGTAGAAATTCGAGAGTTTGAGAATAAGAAAGTAAGTTTGGAGGTTATGCTTGGAGTTGAGCTGTGATTAGTGGTAATTGGCTTGGCAGAGGGAGAGGATAGTGATGGATGGAATTTTCGAGGGCGAAAATTTCTGTTAGGTGGGTAGAATGTAATACCCTGTCTAACCAAAATTAATTAAATAATAAGTTAAATAGGAGCGAATATGGTTGAAAGATTTGGCAATTGGAATTTGATAATTTAAATATGATATTTGGATTCAGTGAATTTTTCTGAGTCGAAAAACATAGTTTTCTGTGTAAAAGCGCGCAGTGGAATTTTGACCGGAAGTACCGGCTGAGATCTGTCTGGTACTGCAGCTGAGAAAATTGATTATGAGTAAATAAGATTAAGAAATGAGGAATTATAATTAGGGGAGGTAGAAATATTTGAAGTGCGACTTAGAGCGCTAATCTTAAAGGTTTTGGTCCAAAATTGGGCCAATGGACAAAAATAAGTGAACCGGGCCTAAGTGGACCCAAGGCCCAACATATATGAACATTAGTTATGAGCATTTCAGCTCATTTTGCCCTAAAGAAGGGGTGTTGGGCGCTGAAATTGGGAAGAGAAAAGAGAAGAGAGAAAACCTAACTCTCTTTGATCTTCAAACCACCATAACTTGAGCTACGGAGCTCCGATTGACGAGCCGTTTGCAGCCACGCGTCGCTCTTCTCATCCTTTACAATTCTATCTAAGTTTTGTGGTGAGTATTCCATTCATCTCTGCCTAGTTTTCGAAATTCTCTACTGTTACACGTTTTTGGGTAGTTGGTGTTGAAATCTTGTGGTTTTGGGTGTTTAGGGATACTCCAACATGGATTCTAAGTGGTTTCCATCCCTACTTTATATGGGCTGAGGTAAGAAGTGCTCAAACCCTTGTGATTTGTCATTTTTATGAGCCCTAGGTTGATGATGTATGTGATATTGGTTATGTTAGTGTATTTGGTGATGTTGGTGCACAATTGAGAGATTGGTATTGCTTGAGGAGCTTTGGTAAGGCTTGGAGCTAAGGTTGGTGAAGACTTCCAAAGAAGAGGCTCAATTGGTTTGGCTACAAGAGGTACGGTTTAAGTTTCATTTAAGTACCGTGTGTTGTGACGAGAATTCCTAGGCTAGATGCCCCTAGGATTAAGTTTGGATTGTGTAAATGGTTGGTGCTAATATGCATAGTTGGTATGCAACGTGATTTAATGATTGGGTTAAAAATTGTATGGCCATGTATGCTTGGTATATTGAGAATTTGATGTACTGGGTAATGAGTATTGATTTGTGGTTCGTGCATTTAAATTGTGAAAATTGGGCCGGAGGCCGTGAATTTTGGGCCGGAGGCCGGAAAGAGGTAAGAAAGGTAAGTCGATGTGTGCATTGTATGATGGCACAAGTGATTGGATGAATTTCAGATAATGAATATATGAATGATTAGGTTGGTTATTGAATAATAAGGTATGAGGAGTTGAAGTGCGAAATTTGGTAATTTTGGGTAAAATTATGTAGATAAGGTATGTTTGGTTTGGTTGAGATATATTATGTGATCATATATGTAATTATGATTATTGATGCCTTAATGGTATGATGATGCATTAGAGATATGTATATTGTGATATATGCTTGAGGAATGATTAAGGTTGATTTGTGGGTGAAACCACGTGATAGTGAGTATGATGTTGATTAGGTATAATGATGGTTGATTTGGAAATGGTATTATTGGAAATTGGGATGAGGAAGGATGTATGACATGATATTGTGTTTATCCTTTAGGCATTTGATTGAGAAGTGTTGAAATGGTTGGATGTGGTTTTGGGAATTTTGGTAAAGTGTCAATATATGAGTTGAGGATGGCTTGATGTTGATTTTGGTACATTTTGATTGATTTTAAAAAAGGGTTGAAATTGGCATGTTTTGGTCGATTTTGAAAATAGTTGAAAATGGCTTGTTTTGAAAATGGCACCTTGTGGTTTTGTATGAAAATATGGTTTTTTGGCATATTTTGATGGGACATAACTTGGACTACGGATCTCTGTTTTGTGCCAAATTTATTTAGAAATGAAATTGGATCCGGGATGTCCATGCCGTTTGAAGAACGGGTGGAAAACGATTTAAAATGAGAGAGTTATGTCCGTCGGAAGATTGGGGGTTGAATCTGTAAATTCTGCAGCTTTTAACTTAGAAATTTTTTAACAGAACGACCCTCCGCGCGTAAGCGCACTTGGCGCGTACGCGCCGTTCTTCTAGAAAGCACCATCCACGCGTGCGCGTGGTGTGCGCGGGCGCGTCGATGCGCTGCACCAAATGCCCAGCTATTTTCTAGAGAGTTGTGCCAGGGTTGTGCCAGTTTTGTGCCTGGGCGTAAGAGCACCCACGTGTACGCGTGGCTGACGCTTGCGCGCCGTTTGGATATTTTCAACCCGCGCGTTCGCGCATATGGCGCTTGCGCGTCGATGAGATTTTGGCCATCCACGCGTGCGTGTGGAGTGCGCGTACGCGTGGCCCTGCTTTCATGCTAAAGTTGATTTTTGAGTTTTAAAAGCCAAATCTCATACTTCTAAGCCTCTGATCTCACCCCTTATGTATTAAATCATTATGATATGCCTAGCAATGAGAAAGGAGCTAGGGGATGTGGTAACTTGCGAGTGAAGCAAGGGGGAAAGGGTAAGATCAATGATGATCAAAGATGATTATATGAGATATGGAGGATGGCGGTGGAAGTACCGTGTATGCCATGAGCCGAAAGGCTATATTTATTGATAAATGGTTGGTTCTTGATTGGACCATGAGCTGGATGGCTGAGTTATTGCCGGATACGGCGGAGCCATGTTGATAAATTGGCTAGTTCTGGATTGAACTGTGAGCCGAATGGCTGAGTTATTGCCGAGTTACGGCAAAGCCATTATGGATTATGGCTGAGTATAAAGGCATATGATAAATGAATAATGATGGAAAATGTTGAATGTAAGCATGTTTGTGTTTTCTCTCTGGTTGTAATAGCGACAGGGCGCAGATACCCTCTAATGGCGACAGGGCGCAGATACCCTCTAATGGTGACAGGGCACATATTCCCTCTAATGATATTAATACGCAACAGAGAGACTGTGCCCGGGTTAGCTACCGGACATGTCGGGTTGGCTTGATAACCGACAGATGATATCATCAGCCATAGGGCAGGCATTCATCATTTGCATATGTTTGAATTGTTTGGGTTTGCCATTTGTTTTGGATTTCTACATCATATATGCCATGTTACCTGACTATATGTTACTTGTTCTACTTGTACCATATTTGTGTATTACTTGCCTGTATTGCTTGTGTTTGTACAACTGAGAGGCCCCTCATGCTGGTGTCGGTGGGTGTTGAGGGTTGTTCTTGATGGGATGAATTGATGATGCGATTGCATGATGATGATGATTATTGAATGAGATAATTGTAGCTCCCTGGGTAGATGCAGTGATGTGGTTTCACTAGCTCCAGGCGAGTGTATGATGTATTGATATAGAATTGCTGAGGCAGAACAAATGGTGATGGTTTTGCTTATAATTCTGAGTCTGATTCGTGGAAGAGTCAGCGAGTTGGGAAACATGTGAAACATAAATTAGATTTAGCACTCCCTTATGGCAGTTGCCTATTCATGGATTAGCGAGAACCTAATATGAATAATTGGTGAAGAAGCTTAGGATGCTTAGTGAGTTTTATTGCAGTGCATTGTATTTATTTGGCACTTTTACCGTACTGGGAACCCATGGGCCCGGGGTTCTCATTTCGTATATATCTTTTGTTTTTCAGATACAGGTCCAGGTGCTCAGAAGTGAGCTGTGGTTCGTCTGAGAGACGGCGAAGATATTTATTTTCTCTACTTTGTGTTTTGATTAGAATCTCTCCACCTTTGTTTTGGAAAGTTTATATTATGTATTGAACTCTTTGAATTTGCCTATAGAGGCTCTCATGTTTCCTTCGGGAGAGATTAGGACATACTGTTGTCAACTACTTTCATACTGTACCCTAGCCGACCTAAACTTCGCGGGTCGCGACTAGTGGCTATTTACTTATGTTATATATATCTATCTGTTATCTATCTCTTAATCTCCTCTACGCCTTGTCCGCATATCATTTTCGGCTTCACAGTTTATCTTTTGTTGTCGAAACGTGAGAGATACGTCTTCGCAATTTTATTTCTACTCTTTTCAGGCTTCTCGATTAATACTCCTTTCGAAATTACCTATATTTATTTATTAAAAATCCACCTGAGAGTCGTACCACCGTAATATCATTGACTTATGACTCGAGCATAAGGATTTGAATATTAGGGTGTTACACCTCTTGTATAACACTTTGTTGATTTGTTAAGTATCCTTCTAAAATATTTTCTAAAATATTTTTTTTTATTTTCACTTGTAGGTTGCAAATTTTGAATCACCGACATATACAAGACTATATTCTTCTGCCAGTTATGAACCTCAACAACATAGGCCATCCAACGTTTAAAGGAGTTTTATGATTGACTTGTTAGGTTTACATGTTTGGATTAAGTTGGAATTTTTTGAATTTACATATGGATTATGACTATGTAATTAAAACTTGTAGAATTCAACTTTTAAAATACATTGTTGCTATTTTTATAAAACTTGAGGGATTGAATTTGGATTTGTTGAAATATAATGTCATTTCTGGAGAATTTAACTTTTGATAATAGAAATCTTTGATGTTGGAGAGATTATGACAGTTTAAAACAGTCATTAAATACAGAAAAAAAATGTCACAAAAATAAGTAACTTAGTAACGATTTTAAATAAAAAAACTGTCACTAAAAATATTTTGACGGTTTAAATATACTTAAAAAATGTCATAAGAACTAGTAACTTAGCGACGGTTTTAAATTGTCGCTAAATATTGTGACGGTTTAAATAGTCATGAAATATAAAAAAAAAAAACTATCACAGGATTTAGTAATTTAACGACAGTTTCAAAACGTTGTGAAATACAGTATAAAAATTACAAGTGTTACAAATTAGTGACGGTTTTATACTTTAAAAATCGTCACAAATAATTTAGCGACACTCCTTACCAATGGTGGTCCAAAACCGTCACTATGTCAGCTGGCAATGCTCAAATCTGTGACTTTTTTTAACCGTTGCAAAATCATTTAGTGACAGTTAAAACCGTCACCAAATGCTATTTTATTGTAGTGATAACACAGACTCAATCAAAATTCACTTAAATAAATTAGATGTACTCAATTATACTTTTGTATTTTATTACTCTATTTTTTATTATCTTCTTATCAATTTAATACAAAATATATCCAAATCAATTTAACGTAAATTCTTTTTTAAATTATTTATAAGATTCTAAAATCATTATTTTATTTATGTAATGTTTTACATGTGTAATATTTTTTTAATATGCAATGTGTTTTTTTAATGTTGTTATGCTTAATTAGGTAACATTTTAAAATTTTTTTATTAGTTTATAATATTTTTTAAATATAGAATATAATTATTAATTTTATAATTTTATATATTTTAGTTAAATTTTTATAATTTAATTAAAATTATTTGAAATAATTAAAAATAATTTAAAATTTATATTAAAATAAAATTAAATATTAAAATGATAAATTTTATATTAAATTTTAAATCAAATTTTATGATATATAATTTTATAAATATTTATCTAACATTTTATGAGATTTAAAATAAAATAAAATTAATATCAGATGCTCCTGCTACTGCCCAACACCACTCCGTGCTTGCCAAGTCCTCTATTGAGTATTGACTATTGAGTTCTTCAATTTCAGATTATCCCATCTCAAAATTTTCTCTTTTTCATTACATTAGGAATTGTGTTTTTCCATTGAAACATTTCTTAATTAAAAACCTATTTATGCTAAAAGTAATTTTAATATAATTAATATATTTTTATATAAATAATATTATAAGACACCAAAAAATATAAATAATATTATATTTTCTTTTGTATTCTTAACAAATTGTTAGCATAATAATAATAATAATAATAATAATAATAGAATCATATTCGAAAATATAGAGATGATATAGCTAGAATCAGATTCTAAAATGGTCGTTCCACTTCCATGATTTTTAAGAGACGTGCATCAGCATATTCAATGGTCTACAATTAATTAAAATAGAGGTTCTGGGAACATTGGGATGATGAGAAGTGCCAACTTTTGTGCAAAAATTTTCAACGTCTGAATTCATAAACCCACCATCATGATTAGATTTAATAGTAGAGATTATAAACGCTTTTTTATTTCGAACTTTTTTAGTAAATTGAAAATGTTCAAAAGTCTAAGTTTTATGAACTAAGAAAATAATTTAAACAATGATAAAGATATATTTTTTTATCATACAAGCAAGTTATTTGAGTAGGACTAATTAAATATATCAAGATGAAGTTGAAGAGACTTAAAAGTATTCATAATATTGATACTTTTAAAAGAAATTGTGGTTCATTTTTTCTTCTTTAAAAGAATCACATGTAAAATCTTTTTCATACAAAATTTTGAGAAGATTTTTCACAATTTTTTTTTAAAATAGCTAAAAGATAAATTTTATGTGAGTATGACCAATCTTCTTTGGCTACAAATATTTATCAATCACTGAGGATAAACATTTTATGTTCTGATCTATAAAGTCCATAAGAAATAACACATAAATATTATCTATCTTTATAGAAAGTCAGAACATACAGTAGAGTCCATTGGCTTGTTGATGATCTCATTTTGATGAGCATAGAAAATAATTATTTGTTTGTTTGGGTGCCATTAAGTTGATAAAAAAAATATTTTTTTAATAATTTTTTTATTTTTTAGTATATTTGGTAAATTTTTAGTTATTAAAGTTAAAAAAACTAGAAAAATAAAAAATAATTTTTTTGAGAAGTTATAATTTATGTCTTTTTCTAATTTTTTTTTTAAAAAAGATATTTTTCACATAATAAATAAACAAAAAATATTTTCATATTGTTATACCCAAACATAATTGATAAATATAAAGATCTTTTTTTATGAGATATCTAACCATAAAATTACTTATGCTTTTTTATATATAAGTTCTTTTTGAAAAAATAACTCGAAAAAAATATATTTTTTATTAAAAATTCACCCAAACAAATCCTATATAGTTTTGGTTATAAAATTGATTGACACTCAATAATAGTAAATTATATCATCAACTAAAATCACATCTGAAAAAAGATATTTAAATGAGCTGAAGTCTAATAGCGAAGTATAATTAGTTAATTATAGCTGTAATTGTGTTAGTTGAGTAGTTAGAACTAATTGTGATTATAGGAGTTAGCTGGCTAGTTGTTAGTATATATATAGCATATGGCTTACTTGTAAGTGTTGTTTAGAAAGTGAAGCTTCCAAAGACTAAGAGCACACGGTCTAGAATGCTTTGGTTACATTCCCTCATATTCATGAAAGTTTCTTTCCTACTGCACTCTCTCTGAACTCATCTCTTTCTATATGGCGCGGTGAGTGTGGAAGAGAGAAACAGTAAAGAATCGAAGAACTTCAAAAGAATCTAGATCTGGATCTTTCTTTCATTTTCTTGTAATTCTCTTGATCGATTTCTTTGGTGTTCTTGACCACAATTCTCCGAATCAGATCATCATTTCCCATCATCCTTCTCTCTTTCACTCTTTTATTCTCTTCTTTCGAGACTCGCACAATAGAGTTCGATGAGAGCTGCATTACTTGGTTTGTGAGTTCAGAATCGGGTAAATAGTGTTTTGATCGGCGAGTTTCGGAAAAAATGTTTGAAGAACATTTTTTTTCTTTTGAATCAGAGATAGAAATGGCATCAAAGGCTCCACCAGTATCATCCACAATCGACATTCAATAATTGGCAAGTTTGATCAACTAACTCAACCTCATGCAAGCAAATTGACATCAGTCCAATTCGAATTTGGATCTAAACAGCAATCCATACCTTTTACGTCCAAGAGAAAATCCAGGAACAATGTTAACTTTAGTTGTGTTAGGGCAAACAACTATCAAGGTTGGAAAAGAGCTATGTAGAGAGCATAAAGTCCAAGAATAAAATTGGATTCATTGATGGTTCAATTCCGAAGCCACCAAGGGAAGACTCGATGTCAGAGGCTTGGGAAAGGTGCAACACTTGAATCGTGTCTTGGATCAATAACTCCTTAAGTTTTGAAATTGTACAAAGTGTCATGAGGATTGACTCAGTCGAAAAGTTATGGAAAGAGTTGAAAAACAGATATTGCCTGGGAGATGTATACAGAATAGCTGAAATGGAAGAAGGTGCATTTGCAAGCAGACAAGGTGACTTAACAGTGACAACCTACTACACCAAATTAAAGACAATTTGGGAAGAACTGGATAACTATCATCTAATACTAATATGTTCGAGATGTGTTGTTGAGTGTAGGTGTGAAGTGAGCATCATGAGAGGCTATAGTGAAGAATCAAGAGTGGTTAGATTCTTGAGAGGACTGAGTGATCAATACTCAACAGTGCGATCACAAATTATGCTAATGAAGCCTTTGCCAAGAATAGAGTTTGTTTTCTCTTCTTTGCTGCAATAAGAGAGACAACTGAATGTGAATGAGTTAGTTGATAATAGTGCTTTCATGATGAATTCAAGAACTGACAATGGAGGTCCAAGACTTGAGACTGGCAATGCAAGAGGCAGAGGTAGAGGAAGAGGGAAAAGATGTATATCTTACCACTACAAGGAGAACAGAAACTAGCAGCGGTTTTTAGGATTTGCGGTGGTTTCTAATCGCCGCTAAAAAGAATGCCAGCGGTGCAAGAACCACCCTCTTTAAGGGCGCTGGGATTTGATTAAGTAACGGTTCCCAGCGGTCCCCAGCGGTTCCCAGCAACCGTTGCAATTCACATATTTTGCATCGATTCACTTTGCGACGATTCAAAATTGCCGCGTTTATGGCTAAAGGTGATTTCTCCCTTCTTTTGCGGTGGTGATTAACTACCGCTATTTGGTGCTGCGATTTTTTTAAATTTTATTAGCGGCGGTTTTAAACCGCCGCCATGTTAAACCTACCAATTTTTCAAAATTATTTTTGACGGTTTTGAACCGCCGCTATTTATTGCTACTATTTTTTAATATAAAATATTTTAATTTCTTTTTCTTTAAATATTCTGGAAAATTGTTTTTGAATTATTTTTTAATTTTAAAAATCTTATCAATTTTCTATAAAAAAAAATCTAAATAGAGGGTGAGAACTCATAAAAATTTAACTGTGAAATAAACTAATATATTTATATTAATATCAATAGAGTATTTCACTATTTAAGTGTGTTTCATAGTCAACTTAAACAAAACATATACCTAAAATAAAATAACATATAGTCCTAATTTCTATTTTTCGCTATGTCCATCCAAAGAATTCATTTGTGCAACGATGTCTGGTGGCAGCTCCCCACCTTACCGTTGAATAAGATAACTTAGAACATTCTCTATTGCTTGCCTCTTCATCTTCTCTGCTGCTACATTATCTTCCACTGCCTTCCTTTTCAATTTTTCTGTTGCTACTTCATCTTCCACTACCTTTCTTCTCAATTTCTCGGTCGTCACCTCCGTCTGTAGTTCAAACAGCATCCTTTGGGCATCCTCTGTTTGAGCTCTATCCACTGGTGGCTCTGAACTCAGGCGGAAGAGTTGACTTGGAGTTGGTCCAAAATCTACACCACGCACTCTACCCGAGTGCTCTTTTCCGAGAACTTGGGCAAAGAAATAATTTTCAAACAATATTCTAGTGGATTCATCACGCTGCTCAATCTCTTTAATTTTTTTCTACAGACATAAATAAGCATACATAATCAATTAAGGGCTAGGGCATACTCAACATAAATTTTATAAATAAATCCAATGAGAAAGAACATAAAGAATTAACGCGTAGCACTTACACCAATCCTCTGAGCTTCGTCATTTATATAGGAGCCATTATGTCGTTTGTGCACTAAAGTCCATAATTCTCCTCTACCAACTCTCCTCCCTTGTAGTTTTGACTGTAACAATACAGTTTATACTATAACCGTATTAGACCCAAATAAAGAAAATGCAGTCCAAAATACAGTTAAAAAATGAATTCAAACCTAAATTTTCCCTTCGTCTCGCCCAGCTTTTAGAACTGCCAGTGTGAGTATAAAGTTGCTTCGATCGATTCAAAACATTTTTTTTGCACTTCTCCTATTATGCCATCAAAAGTAAGATTGATTAGAGAGGGAACTTGTCCATAGAAGTGTACCATAAATAATAATATTTCTTAACGATTTCAAAATAGGTTACATTTGTGTTAGGGTCATTGCGATAATCAAGGAACCATCTCAAATGCTCTTTATCAATTCCCGCTAGGCGTTCCTCAAGATTTTGCTCAAGCGTCTTTGTTGGTTTGTAATAATTGTCATACAATCTAGCCTTTGTATCCTTCCAGGACTTCCCAATACTTTGCAAAATTGTTTTCTTGATTCTTTAACCTCTATCTTCATCAAAGTGGAACATTTTCTACAACAATAAGTTCAAGTTGTTAGTAAATGTATAATAAAAAATTGATTTAACTCAACAATGCTGAAAATTATTACCTTTATGCAATCATTATAAACCCTGTCTTTGCTAGGAATCTTTTTCTAATTTTCTGACGGATAGAAAATTTGTTGTAATTAGCACCTAGCATTCCAAGAATGCCACTCAATAGACCAGCTCCATCTCCAATTGATTGTAGTTTCTCGTTGAACCTCAGTATAATCTTTCTACCATTAAGAGGCTGCTCCATAGCTTCCCTTACATTTAATTTTGCTTGTTTGATTATGCCATTAGAATCTATAAAAATAGAACCTTATTAAAATGTGTTTAATATCTTAAAAAGGTTAAAAATAAAGTAAGTGTTTGTTCTAGTCATTAAAATTATGACCATGATTTAGTTGGTGTTCAAGAAATAAAAGAGTAAACTAAGAATTTATACTCAACAAAAATTAAGAAGATAATTAGAAGGATGATTTAGGATAATGAATCATTCCTTTAAAGATATTTATATAAGAAATTAAATTACATGAGAAACTATCATATCATTAACATCTCCATCATTAATAGATCAGAAAATTAATATGAAAAGAACCATTTAGGTAGTTGAAAATTGAAATAGTGGTTGTAACTAAGAACTGGGGACAAGAAGGAAGACTCACTGACATTTAAGGAGGAGTTTATCTAGCATGCTGATTTATTACTATTTTTGATTTTGTTTAGCCTCATCCTAAATCACTTAATTTGATAAGTATAGGTCTAAACTTAAGTTAGTGTTATGTCATTTACACCTATGTTTGATTAAGATTTTTGTTGATATAGTCTTACGATAAAGTACATAGTTTTATAAACACAAACTTTCTCTATTTTGGTTAAGAAATTTTAATTTAATAACTACATCCAACCACATCATATAGAAAGAAACTACATGATAACATGAAATGGAGTTCAAAAGAAAGTAATTAGTTTATACCGTGTTGTTTATATTCCAAATCCTTTAAGTTATTTCACTCCTTTACAAAATTATCTATCAGAACAACAAAGTTTTTATTTTAAGTTATTTAATTGTGCTCCACTTCAATCTAAACTATATTAATCCAGACACACTGGTTTGGTTTGAGTTCATAAAAATAAAAATAAAAATAGCAGAGTCTAATCATTTTTTATAAACTTAGGTTCAAGATTTGTTACCGTTGACATCAACATTCTAAAACTTGGTAGTCTTGCGTCCTTTGCGCCTTTCAGCATCAGAAGCAACAAACATGTTATCAATGTATTGTTCAAATGAATCTACCTCGTTCCCCTTTGGGCCCAAGTCTTCATCGCATGGCTCTGACGTTTATACACCATTGGTGCAAGTTTGTGTCTCAAGTCTTGGTTCGCTCTGGGACGGACGGAATGGGTGAAAAAATGCCACTGTGGGATGTAAACCCCACAAAATTAGTAAATAATTAGTCAATAAATTATTTTTTAATAAAAAAATTAAGATTGTAAATTTTATGGTTTAATACGATAGAACTAATTAAAACAAGAATTTTGACACTAATTTCAAAGAATTTGGCTCAAAATTGGGCCAAACGGATCGAACTGGACCCAAACTGGGCCCGTGGGCCCAACCAATCCATCACACTTAATGAGCCTCAGTTCATTCTCTTGCCCATTTCACATGCAACACGCTGCTGAGGAGGAACAAAAGGGAAGAGAGGGGGAAAGTTCCAAAACCCTTGGTTCCAATTCAATCCTCCATAACTTTTCACTCCGAGCTCCAATTGCCACACCGTTTGCAGCCATGCATCCGTAGTGACGAGCTCTACAAAGCCCAGTAAGTTATAAGGTGAGGGAATCATAATTCCAGTTCCTAATATCTCTTCTTCAGTTCAAAAATGTCAAGGTTTTGGGGTATTGAGATTTTGGTTAATTTGATGTTTTAGGATCAAATTGACTTGAGAGATTAGTGAACTTTTGCTAAATTAAGGCACATACAAGGTAAGGATCATTAACCTTAGTCAATTCCTTATTTATATGTGTTGGGTATTGAATTTTGGGTATATATTTGTGATGAATCTGTTAGGTGTATGTATATATGTGATATGAGGCATTTGGGTATGTTGGAAGCTTAATTGGAAGCTTGAAGTGAGATCTAGTTGCTGAATTTTGGTGATCGAGGCTTTCAATTTTGCCTAGTGGGTTGTCTCGAGTTATACGAGGAAATCGGCCAATGTATGGTTTAGGTTTCTCGTATTTAATATATAATATTTTGTGAAAACTTAGGTTAGATGACCTAGGATAAGTTGAATCATGACTTTGAAACATGTTTATATTTGATGATGTTTGAAGGATTAATGATTAATGATTGTGGATGTGGAATTTTTTGATGAAAAATGATTGATGAATGATGTTTTGGTTGATGATAAATGGCAATGTTGATTAAGGATACATATGAGTATTGAATGATTGGTAATTGTATTAGGTATAATTGAAAATCTTGAGTTAAAGTAATTTACATTGAAGTGAAGTTGGTTGTGGAAGAATGTGGGTTGAGGGGCTGTGTTGTTATGATTTTAGTATGATTTGGTACAGGGTATTGTTGAGTGAATATGGCTAGTGATTTATGTTATGTGAAAATAGAGGTTGGGAAGATTTTGTAAAAAACTAATTTTTTGCCAAACTTCGGCGAGCCATAACTCGACTTCTGGACCCCCAAATTGTTTCAAACTTATTTCATATGAAAATTGGGTCCGTGAAGTTTATATTATTTGAAAAACGGATGGAAAATATTTTAAAACGAAAAAGTTATACGCGTCGAAAGTTCAGAGTGCAAAACTGAAAATTTTGCAGCATTCAGCATTTTTGCGTACGCCACCAATATTCACGACGCGACCAACCTTTTTGAGTTGGGCATCTCACGTACGCGAGCATGGAAAAATGTATGCCCACGCGTATGCATGGCCCACGCGTACGCGTGACGTCTCAGTATTGCACTCCCACGTATACGCGTGACCCACGCATACGCGTGACCCCTGTTTCAGCAAACACGAATTTTGTGTTTTAAAGTGTAATTTTGAACCCATAAAACTTCTATTTTTACTCTTTTAGACCCTAAATTTTAGTTGGATACTTAGTATTGAGGTGAAGTTAGGAAAGGGTAGTAACTTGGGAGTGAAGCAAGTTGTGGAGTAATGAATTATGATTTGTGACGTGGTGATTTTGAGCTAGAGAAGTGATAACTGAACTAATATAATTATGAGGATGATAATAATGAATTTCAATTGAGTAAGATATGAGTTGATGATAATAACTTGTGAGTGAAGAAATATTGTAAAGGGGTGATGTAATTTGAAAAGTTTAACGGGAAGGCTGGTTCGTAAATAAATGTGATTGTGGCCTTGGGTAGTAGGCAGTGGCGAGGTCCACTTGCTCCGGCTATGAGATGAGGAAGAAGTATGAAAAATTGAGTTAATTATGAATTTCGGATGAGATACCTGGGTAGTAGCAAGGATGGTGGTTCGTCCCGCTTGCTCTAGGTTAATGTTTGAGACTTGATAACAATGATGATTGATTTAAGTTGAATGAATGTATGTTTGAGACCCTGGATAGTAGCAAGGATGGTGGTTCGTCCTGCTTGCTCCAGGTCAGAGATTGTGACCCCTAGGTAGTTGCAGCAGTAGTGGTTATTCCACTCGCTCCAAGTTGAGCTTTTAAACACCCGCCTGGGTAGTAGCCGCAGTAGTGGTTATTCCACTGGCCCTAGGTTGAGCGGGTAGTAGCAAAGGGGTTGTAGCTCAAACCCACTTGCTCCGCGATGGGTGTTTCAGTCTATGGTTAGCTACCAAGACGTGTCAGGTTGGCTATATAACCAACGGATGATATCATCAGCCATAGGACAGGCATGCATCATATGCATATTTTTTAATTTCTTGCTTGTGCATTAATTGGGATTGCCTAAGTGATTATAATATGCTAACTGTTATATTTGCTATATGTATTACTTGTGTCCTATCTGTGTTTGCCATTGTCTATTTGTTTGTCTTTGTAATTTTACCGGAGATGGAGGAACAGAGGGAAGGCGGAGAGATTTAGGGGATTAGTCAAGTTTTAATTGGATTTAAGGAATTGTTTAAGTTTAGAAAGCCTTAGAGAACCACCATGATTCTTGGTTTCTGCTTTAATTTCTTTAAGTTTTATAATCTAAGTGTCGGCGTTCTCGGATTGCCTCTGGCATTTCCAAGACCTTATATCTTATATACGTAGCACCTTTACCATGTTGAGAACCCCCAGTTCTCATTTCATACGGATATTTGTGGTTTTCAGATGCAGTATAGGTGACACCTCGTTGAGGCATACTGGAAGCTTCTGATAGCGGAGATCATTGTCTTTGGGTTTTATTTTGCATTTTGGGTTCTCCTATATTTATGTATATATACTTATGTGCTCAGGCCGGCTTATCTTCGCGAGCCAAGTCTTGAGCCTTGTTATTTTGTATTCTTGACCCTCTATTCCTACTTTCTGTTTAATCATACTCGTGAACTTTAGTTTTCTTCGCACGCAAGTAACCTCTTTCCTGAGCGTTGCGCTTTTAATTTTGCGACTCTATTTTTACCCATTCTTCAAGTCTTCTCGTATACTACATTCTTTCGACTATTATAAATATTTATATTTTATTTTAGAGGTCGTGGCGCCTCGCCACCTCTGTTTTACATCCTAGGTGTAAAGCTCTGTATGGTAGGATGTTACACAGGACACCACCATCACCGGGCGGGGGAATGAGCCAGTCATCATCAGTGGAGGATAAAGATGCAGGAGCTCCTGTTGGAGGTCACTGCCCTGGTATAGCATGTAGTCATTTGGGACATGCATCTATCTTCTTGTACGTAATACCGAGCTTTCATATGCTCCTCTTGGCATTGTGCAATGAGGTTAGAATCTTTGTATGCTCAAAGGCGTCCCCTACTAGCTCTAGTATCATTTCGAAGGCCTTGTCGCTCACTCCGCACATGCACTTTATATGATATAGCCTCACCAAGAAAGATAGCTTCGGGAATTTTGATCATCCTAGATACAATTCTTGCTTTCCGTCTTCAAGCAGGTCATGAAGATTACGAGCCTCGCGACTAGGTTTGCTGTATAGATACGGCAACTCTTCCGCACCCCCTCCAAAATGTTCATTTCTTGAGTTTTCTTTATCGTCGATCAATCCTAGGAAGTTGAATGCCTCGTGGACCAGGTCGCGAATTGGATCTATGAGGTTTCTACAAGGTTCTACTTCTTGTCTATCGCTAGAGCTCTCTACTATGCTTCTCTCACGGTGATGTAACCAAAAGGTATAATTAAGAAAAAAAGGTCTTATCAGCAGATGATCGTAGACATCCTCTCTAGTTTAGAAAAATCGGAACCCACACAAAAGACATGGACAATGTATCATCCCATCGATGATGCATTAGCAAATGCGAAGTCTAGAAATATATTTAAACTAGCCCTATATTCTGCACCACCTCGTGACTTTAAAATCCAACTCTTATCTGTATCAGCTTTAATGAAATCATATAAAAAAAATGAATATATAATTAATAAAGTCATACAACTAGAAAAAAATTAAAAAAAAATTTAGGCTATGTGTCAAAAAAAATAATTATAGTTTATCACAATTATATAATAGGAGAGTAATAATAGATTTAAATTCAATAATTTCTTATAAGTAATTCATAGAGAGAGCAAGAGAATAACTTAAAAAATAAACAGAAACAAAGTTACTTCCAATCAACCCAATATGTAGCATACGAAAGTTATTGGAGAGGTTCTTTACTCATTACAAAATTCTGTGCGTTCTAAAAAATTACTGAAAAAAAAATTGCTGGTTCCAAAGCCAAAAAAATGAAAAGAAAAGGAAAAGCTTCCTTGAAAAAATAAGAAAAAAGAAAACAGGAGTAATGTTAAAAAAACACATGATACTTGATAAGCTTTTTTATTTTTTACTCTTATCATATACAATTGAAACAGATTTTATAACAATAACTTAGTGTCTCTAATAAACATAATAATTTATTCATGCTTAGCACAATCGCAATAATAATTGAAGATATAGAGAATTTGCTCTATATAATAAAGCATATAATAGACATAAAAATAAAAAAATAAAGATTCATATTGCTTTCATTTACATATTGCTTTTATATATATATATATATATATATATAAGAACCTGGATCAGAAATCATTTATAATATTTTATTTTATTTTGATTCATGACTATTATCTTGATGGCGGGGTGATGGTAGAATTTGATGAATTAGTAAAAAAGTACAAGAAAAATAGCGAAAGCATATAAGTAGAGTGATAGACTCAATAATAAGTGAATATAATAACAGCGCCATTTTATAACTAATGCTAGTTGTAAGAAAAAAAATTTGTGATTAATCTTCTCAAAATTGCATTTGTGTCATTTCATAATTTGGTTCTATGATTGTGGGGACCAGCATATAAAGTTAATATTTTGTTTACAAAGTGAAAACTAAAAATAGCTCAAAGGAATAATAAGCATATTGTATATGTATAATAAACTGTAAAATAACCTTTGATTTAAGCAATTAATTGCAATAAACTCCCACATCCCAATATAAAGGATATAAGTGACATTTTGAAATCATAATACAAATAAACAAAGATTTAAGACCATCTTATGAATTACAAGGCATAAACATATTCATTAGGCACTTGCTCATTAGTAACTTTATGTTGCCATTCTCGAAAATTCTAGTTTTTCTAACAGAAGTGGATACAAGTACAAACAAAACATCAATTCTCCTTAAACAAGAGGAAGGAAATACCACAAAAATTTTTTCTTCAGATAAATATGAGACCATTCAAATATTAATAAATAAATTTTGGAGAATTGGGATAGACTTTGTTATTCATCCATTTTTTATACATTTTATAAATATAAAAGATGTGACAACCTCAATAACTAGATCCTAATATAACAAAACTTGTAGAAAGATTCTATAGGTTTATTAATGCTTAATCATGAAATATCAAAGGAGGAATGTAGAGTATATTGCTCACATCAAGTAACACTGTAAAGACTAAAGATAGATAAATATCACTTATGCAAATTGCAAGCATTTGCATTATGCAGTTTATGTTTCTCAAAATTGCATATTAGACTTCTCAAAATTGCTCTTGGTGATCTATTTAATTTTTCTAATTTTGTTAATCACTTTAAGACTTAACTCACCACAATACCAAATAAATATGGAGAAATACTGAAATATGAACTCTTGCTAGTATTTGATACTATCAGCTTAAACTAGACATGTAAACCGTGCTAATTAAGCAAACAATTAGTTTCAATCACTATGGTACAACAACTACAAATCATAAACCGAATTCATAGTTTACCTGAGGAAACAAGTGTCCAAGTATAGTAGCAGCAGCCATTGCAATGAAAAGTACAACAGGGTATACATATTATTAAACAACCAAATTTAGGATTCACTTCAACAGATGCTTATGGAGATAAACTTCTTCAGCAACAATGTACGAGTTTAATAACATAACAGAACATATTATATCTCTGACTTTGAGCTTTGCCTTTTCTATACATACACACTACAGATATTTTGGGCAAACCATTAGGGAAATCATTATTTTGGAAAATCTTACAAATTAAATCCAATCTAATTTAGCACGGTAATCAATTTTCTATCCAATCTTAAGACATTATAGATATCTGTTTAGACAGAATTCATGCACTAGATAGAATCCAACTACCAGTATCTTGATCTACAAAAAAATCCTACTCTTAGTTAAACAATAAAATCTTACCTGATCAGTAACATTACATTTAAAACAAAAATAAAACAAAAGAGTAAATTTAAACCGAAATAAGAAGAAAAAGATTAATGTGAACCAATTTGAATTCTGAAACAAAAAATAAAACAGAACAAAATTGAAAGAGGAATTTTTTACATACCAATAATTTGAGCCAAGAAGCTGAACAGACCTAAGAACGGGACCAGAGGAAGGAGGGAGCAGATAGGCGATGCCGCGATGGACCCACTGGCAAGGGGAAGCGCAATGCCGCTGATACTAATGGGCAGAGGGGAACGACAGTAAGGATTCGCGTGCATAGTTGTTTTTCTTGCCTCCCCCTTTTTGTGTTTGCGCGAGGAAGAAAACAAAGTACAAATATGATTCTTGATTATATATACCCAAATCAAGAAGAAAAACATCAATCTGAGCCCAATTGAAAGAGGGATTACCAATCCTAATGAAGTGGTCTGTGCAATGATGGAGGGAGGAGGAGGGGCTCAGTGATGGACACCACAATGGGAAGGATGAGACTACTGGAATTGACGGATGGGAGCACCATGGTGGCAAGGATTCCAGAGAAGTGTTTTACGCCCCTGCACAATTGATTTCTCGCACAAAAAAGGAGAGGAGAACACGCTATGTTAATGAAGCGTTCATTAAATTACTTGGCGTTCATTAGATTGCTATCACAATCGTAGTATACCTGCCAAATTACGGGGGTGATGAACGGAACTCTCGCATGGTCTAGAATTTTCACAATTAAGTTCTCGTTGCAAGTATAGTTTCTAAACCAACTAAAATCCTTTCGTACAAAAATTTGGTTGTCACAAGTAACAAATCCCTAATAAAATTGATAACCGAAGTATTTAAACCTCGGGTCGTCTCTCAAAGAATTGCAGGGAGGTGTATTTATTATTGGTTATGGAAGATTATCTTTTTGGGGTTTTTGAATAAGGAATAAGAAAAGTAAATTGCAATAATTAAAATAATAACTAATGAAGCTCTTAGCAAGGTATGAGAATTGGAAATTCCATCCTAGTTATCCTTATCAGGTGTGATGAGAATTGTTATTGCTCCCACTTAGTTAACCCTTACTAAATAAAGGAAAATCAAGTGGACTAATCAATTTGATTCCTCAAATCCTAATCAACTCCTATGGAAAGACTAGCTTTAGAGGGATCCAAATCAATCAGCAAATTTCAATTTTCAATCAACAGCTGAGTTTGACAACTCAAGTGTCACCAATTACTCAACCAAAGCCAAAAGAGAAAAAATCTAAATTATTTATATCATAAATAGAAGAAAACAACCATAAATCTAAAATACCTCGAAGTGTATTAAATAGAAAATCAAATTAAACATAGGAATCCATAAACCAATCTTGGAAAATAAACAAACTAAAGTAATAGAGTAATTGAAAGTAGAAGAGAATTTAAATTAAAGGAACATTGAACCTGGAATGAAGAAGAAATCCTAAATCCTAAAACCTAAGGGAGAGGAGAGAGCCTTTCTCTCTCTCTAGAAACTACATCTAAAACCTAAAATTGTGTATTATGAATGTTGTCTGATTGAATGAATTGATTCTCCCAGTTTATAGCCTCTAATATGTGTTTTTTGGGCCAAAAACTGGGTCAAAAAACAGCCTAGAAATCGCCCCCAGCGATTTCTGATACGTCCAGCACGCGGCAAAGTCACACGTACGCGTCGTCCACGCGCACGCGTGGATTGAATTTTCTCCAGGTCACATATGGCAAATTATATATCTTTGCGAAGCCCTGGATGTTAGCTTTCCAACGCAACTAGAACCGCCTCATTTGGATCTCTGTAGCTCAAGTTATGATCATTTGAGTGCGAAGAGGTCAGGCTGGACAGTTTAGCAATTTCTTCAACTTCTTGTATTCCTTCCACTTTTGCATGCTTCCTTCCCATCTTCCAAGCCATTCCTGTCCTGTAATCTCTGAAAACACTTAACACACATATCACGGCATCGAATGGTATAAAGGAGAATTAATTTTTGGTAGTTTAAAGGCTTGGGAAGCAAGTTTCCAATTATAGAACAAAATTATGAAGGAAAATGTAAAACCATGCAATTTATATGAATAAGTGAGTAAAGAGTTGATAAAAACTACTCAATTGAGCATGAGATAAACCATAAAATAATGGTTTATCAATCTCCCCACACTTAAGCATTAGCATGTCCTCATGCTAAGCTCAAGAGAAGCTATAAAGGAGTGAAGAGGAATGGTAGAGTGTATGAAATGCAACCTATCTATATGAATGAAACTACATGCAAAATGATTCCATATACTTGGTTAAAGTAAACAAATCTTTTAAGAACAAATATGAACTGGATTTCACTAATTCAAATCACAAAATAAAGTACAAGTATAGTTGCAGAAGAAAATAGCTCATGAAAGCCGGGAACAAAGAATCGAGCATCGAACCCTCATTGGAAGTATATACACTCTAATTACTCAAGTGTTTAAGGTTCAATTCTCTCAATTCTCTACTAATCTTGCTTTCTAAGACTTGCTCTTCCCAATCAACAGAAATGTAATGCACAAATACACATATCAAGAGATCTTTTAAGGGTTGTAATGGGGTTAGGGTCAAGGTAGGATTGTATTTGGTCAAGTGGACTAAAATCTGAATCCTTAATTAACTTAAACTTTTCACCTAACTTAGACAATCCATGTATTCATAATACAAAACCTAACTATCCATTAACCATGTTTTCCATATATTCATGCATCCTAATTTCGAGTACAGTACATATGCATTGCTTTCACCATTTACTTTGGGGCATTTTGTCCCCTTTTATTATTTGCTCTTTTTCTTTTCTTTTTCTCCTATATATATATATATATATATATATATATATATATATATATATATATTTATGCTGTTGCTTGCCTCCTTTGCTTAATGAATTGAATAGGATGAGGATATATTTGTTATTATTTATGTTCTGATTGATCTGTTTTTTGTCGTGTTTGTTGCTTTTGTTGTAAATGTTTAAACCTCTTGTTGCACTACAAGAAAAATGCTGAGTATCGTCAGGATTCATCAAATAAATCTATCGCTAAAATGATTACCTTCGGATTTACCGTCATCCTTGGATTGACGGTATAAACATTGCCGAAAACTGCTTACCGGCAGATTTATTTTGTCCGACGCTAATTACCGGCGGATTTTTGGTCGGTCTTTTCAATGGATTTGGCAAGATTGGGTTGCATCCAACGGTAAATCCTACAGTATTGTTAATTTTTTTAAAATTTTTTTGGTACATTTAAGCCACGATTAGTAGACTCTTTGTAACAAACCTGTTAGTAGAAATTTAAAGTTGTCAGAAATCAACAAATTATTTTATTAATAAATAAATGGTTTGAATAAAATAAAATAAAATGAAGTAGACAAACAAAATTGCATAAAACCCTAAGATGAAATAGGATTACCTTTATGAATACCCTATATGGTGTGAACTCATCAAGTTCTTCCCCATTCCATAGCACCCTTATTCTAGCAGTTAAGATACAATTGTAAATCAGCTCAATGATTTATGTGTGAGTATCTTGTACCATTTTTTTCTTCATCTTTTAGTTGTTTTTTATTAGATTTTATTTAATTTCATAAGTATTTTAGAGCAAAATCCTCTTTGGATACTAATTTGAGTTGTTTTAGTGTTTTTATGATTTTAAGAGAAATTCGGAGCAATTTGGCAGAGATTTGGAGCAAAAAGGAAAAAAGCTGGCAGCACCCCCTGGGAACAAGGGACACGAACCAGAAATGCCATTACCCCCTCTAGGGCACTAAACGCCCATCTGGCGTTTAACGCCAGCAGTGCTGACCGAATTCCTCTTCTTTTGACATCTCAAGTGGATTTAACAATTATTAGTTATATTTATTTTCTTTTTGTAATTTTTATTTACAAATAATATCTTTTGGTTTTAGGATTTATTATTTTATTTTATTTCCATATTAAATTAGGTTAGTATAAAAGTGAAAAGATCTATCTTGATCTTGGACCTTCTTTCTTCCACACGTTTCTCAGAACCCTAGTTTTTCTGTAAGTCATGAGCAACTAAACATCTTGGTTAAGGTTAGGAGCCTTGTTTATTTCTATGGATTAAGACTATTATTTTTTTATTTTAATTATTGTATTGATTCAATTTAAAGGATTGTTTTCGTTTTTAATTTTATGAATCTGGGTGGAACGAGAGTATGACCCTTATTCTACATGAGTTCTTGTGATTTTCGAGAGAGTTATCTCGCTTGAAGAACAGCTTGAAAATAAATTCCTCCTAAGTTGCTAATTATATGAACTAATTGGGATACGTGACATATAATCCTATTAGCTTTGGGTAATTAGGGTTTTTGTGGCTATAAACTAGTTTCTGAACTTAACCGCTAATCGGAATTAAGTGACCATGAGAGTGGGGGTTAACGAAGGCTAGAGGAGGCTAAATCACTAAGAGATTAGGGTTTAGACATTTGCATTTTGCTATGGAATGAATCATGCATTGTTAAAATAGTTGGTAAGAACTTTTAATCCGAAAAAGTAAACATCTCCGAAGCTTTAACTATTTTCTCTCACTGTTTTACACCAAACCTTTTTATTTGCTTTATTTACTTTCTTATTTACTGTTTCATGCGAATCACAACCTTCAAAACCCTTTTCTATTCGCCTAACTAAGTTCAATTGGATAACCATTGTTGCTCAGCCCGACAATGCTTGTGGGATCGATCCTCATTCACCTGAGGTATTACTTGGATGACCCAGTGTACTTGCCGGTTAAGCTGTGCTAAATCCTAATTCGCGCACCAAGTTTTTGGCGCCGTTGCCGGTGATTGTTTGTGATTGATAACTACTAGTTGTCTAGTTGCTTAGATTAGGTCTTTTTCTTAGTTTTGTTTATTTAATTTTTCTTTTAATTTTTTTCAATTTTAGTTTTATTTATTTTTCCTTTTATTTCTGATTTTAAGTTTGGTTTCCCTTTAGTATTTTTCTCTTTTTATTTTTTTAAAATTTTTAGTGTCTTTTTCTTTTTAGTTTTCGAAAATTTTAGTTTACTTTCTCATTCTTATTTTCGAAATTTTTAGTTTAATTGCTTACTTTAATTATTTTTTATTGCTTTTTACACAGAATATCTCACTAGGAGTTCTCTATACTTTGACATAGAGACTCCCACTTTTCTTTGTCTCTTGTTTGTTTATGAGTAGGAACAGGGATAAAGAACTCTTTCTTGAGTTTGATTCTGAACTTGAGAGGACCTTGAGGCGGCATTTGCAATAAGCTAGAGCTTACAAAGCCAGAGAGAACCTCAAGGAAACTTTTGAGAAGGAAGTTGAAAAGCCCACCATGGATGCTAATTGTGGAAACTTGAACGCTAATGAGCATGCAAGGAGGTCGCTTGGCTCGTACACTGCACCCATGCATGACTTCTATGGGCGTAGTATAGGTGTACCTGCTATTGGTGCAAATAATTTTGAGCTTAAGCCTCAACTCATCACTCTGGTGCAGCAAAATTGCCAATTTTATGGACTCCCACAGGAAGATCCAAACTTATTCATCTCTAACTTCCTACAGATGTATGACACTGTAAAGAGGAATGGAGTAAATCTTGAGGTCTACAAGCTCATGCTCTTCCCATTTGCTGTAAGGGACAGAGCAAAGCAGTGGCTTGATTCTCAACCCAAGGAGAGTTTGGACATGTGGGACAAGGTGGGCACTGGATTTCTGACCAAAATTTTTCCACCTTAGAAGCTTACTAAGCTTAGGGTGGATGTCCAGACCTTCAGACAGAAAGATGGAGAGTACCTTCAGACAGAAAGATGGAAAGTCCTTCTATGAGGCCTGAGAGATACAAGCTGATGATCAGGAGGTGTCCTCCTGACATGTTTTTTGAATGGACCAGGTTGTAGATCTTTTATGATGGCCTCTCTGAGATGGCCAAGATGTCACTGGACAACTCTATTGGTGGTTCCTTGCACATGAAGAAGACGCCTGAAGAGACAAATGAGCTTATTGAGATGGTTGCCAACAACCAGTATCTATAAACTTCTGAGAGGAATCCTGCGAACACTGGGACTACTCAGAAAAAAGGAGTCAGAAGGTAGACACATTGGATGCCATCTTGACTCAAAACAAGATTATGTCCCAGCAGATTAGTATGATCTCTCAGCACTTAACGAGGATGCAAGTCTCAGCTGTCAACACTAGAGTTGTATCCTATGACATGAATGGAAGCTACAACCAAGGGGATGCTTATGGATTTGCTCAACCCATCACTGAACAAGTAAATTACATGGGCAACTTTTCCAGAAATCCCAACAATGATCCATATTTGAATTTTTTCAATCAGGGATGGAGGAATCACCCTAACTTTAGGTGGAGGGAGCAGCCACAGAAACCCCAACAAAGCTTCAACAACAACCAGGGTGGCTCCAATCAGAATAGGTTTAACAACCGGCAGTTTCACCCCTCTCAGCAGTAACAAAGACCCTCTCAGAGTCAAGACACTCCTGACTTAGACACACTAGTTGCTACTCTTTCCAAGACCACTCACAACTTTATACAAGAGACAAGAGCTTCAATTCGGAATTTAGAAGTGCAAGTAGGTCAGTTGAGTAAGAGGATACCTGAGAGACCTCCTAACACTCTTCCCAATAACACAGAGATAAATCCAAGGGAAGATTGCAAGGCCCTTACCATGGCCAAGGGGGCCGAGTCTAAGGAGGTGCATGCTGCTGAGGAATTGAAGGAAGAAAAGGCTCAAGAAGAGGCTGAAAACACATTGTTACATGCCTCATTGGTGGCACAGGAGCCTGAAGTACAACACCCTTAGAAGTTTCTAGAGGGGACCAAGGATGAGTAGTTCGCTCAGTTCTTAGAAATATTTAAAAAGTTGCACATTAATATTTCTTTTGCTGAGGTGTTCAAGAAGATGCCTCCCTATAAGACCTTCATAAAAAGCCTACTCTCTGAGAAGAAGGCCTTAAAGGGAGATAAAACTGTGGTCTTAACCAAAGAGTGTAGTGCACTGATTTAGAGGAAGCTACCCAAAAAGGTGACAGACCCTAGAAGCTTCCTGATTCCCTGTACCATTGGGAATATTACTTTTGAGAAAGCACTGTGTGACCTTGGTTCAAACATAAATCTGATGCCTCTGTCCGTAATGAAGAAGCTGAAAATCCAAGAAGCACAGGCAACAAGGATAACCCTGCAAATGGCTGACAAGTTTCTAAGGTAAGCATATGGGCTAGTGAAGAACGTACTGGTCAAGGTTAGAGAGCTATTCCTCTCGACATATTTTGTGATACTTGACAAGGGAGAGGATACAGATGACTCCATCATCATAGGAAGGGCATTCCTAGCAACTGATGACAAGTCATCTTATGCTAGTTTTACAAGCATTTTTCACTTGTTTTATCAGGTTTTATGCACTTTCTTGCACAATAAGTAAGTGATTGGAATAGATTTTCATGATTATTTTGAATCAATCAAACATCATTTATTTTACACAAAATCATAAGGTTTATGCTAGAATTAATTGATTTTATAAATGATGCAAAGACCTTATAAATTTGGTGAGACTTTGATTGCTTGTTTAATTGCTTGTAGGTGAAGAAATGAAAAAAATGAAGAATCAAGGAAGCGTTGCGTTCAAATAAGCAACGCCACGCTCAAAGAACACACTTTTGGCTAGCGTTCACTTCCCAAGTGAGCGCCACACTCACTTTGTCACCTTTTTCGTGTTTTTTAGCTTTGGAGGCAAGCCTTGTGCCATTTGTACACCAAGCAGTGTTCAAATACTCAACATAGCGCTCACTAGGAGAGCGCCCATGAAGAAAACTCGCGCACCAAATGGTGCAGAGCTTGGTGAGTGAACGTAGCGTTCACTAAGGGAGTGCTAGGAGAAGCGATCAACCAAGGGAAGCACGCTTAGTGCTCAAAGAGCCAGCGCTCACTAAAGGAAAACTTGCGCACGAGGGAAGCATGCCTAAGGAGTGAGCACAGCGCTCATTATCATAACTGAACACTCCACTGGGAGCTTCACCAAACACCCCTGACCCACTCTCATTCAAGGCCAAACCAAAAAGCCCACTTCAAGTGTTAAATGATGGAAATAGAAAGTGTATAAATAGGAGCAATTTTGATTTGAAGAGGACCCTTTTTCTTATTTTTTTAGCTTTCTCTCTTTTAATTTTCCATTTTAGAATTTGGGGAATTAGGGATTAGATCTAAGTTTTCTTTCTGTTTGTTCTTTCTTCAGCAACTTCTTTTTTCTGTTTTAGGTTTTGAATTCAGATTGAAGAACTCCACTGAAATTCTTCATCTGAGAATCATCTTTTACTTTTCCTTTTTATAGTTCTAAGAATTGGAAATTGGATCTCAATCTTCTTTTCTGTTTTCATTTTATTTCTTCTGCAATTTCTTCTTTACTTTTTGGTAAAGAGAGTAATTGAGATCTAGATTTGCTTGCTGTTCTTGTTACTCTCCTGCAATTGTCAAATTTTCTTTTAGGATTTCATAATTGAGCTAAGCTTTCTTGCTGTTTTGATTCTTCTGCAAATTTTTCATTTCTGTTTTAGTTCTTCTGCAATTTCTCTTCATCTCATACTTCTTTAATCCACTGCACTTCTAGTTACTAGTTCAATTTGAATCCCAATACCCAAATCCTTTTATTCTTGATGCAATTTAAGTTTCCTGTCAATTTAGATTCAGCAATTTAAATTTCTTGCACCTTAAGTTTCAGTTATTTACCTTTCTTGCACTTTAAGTTTCAGCTTGTTTACTTACTTGCACTTTAAGTTTCTGCAATTTACTTCTTCTGCACTTTAAGATTTTGTCAATTTACCTTCTCCTTTTTATTTTCTTGCAATTTTACTTCTGTTAATTAAGTTTCACTCAAATCATCAAATATTCGCTTAACTAAATTCATCACCTAACTAAAGCTGCTCAATCCATCAATCCCTGTGGGATCTACCTCACTCTTGTGAGTTATTACTACTTGATACGACCCAGTACACTTGCGGTGAGTTTGTGTGAAATCTAATTTTCACCCATCAAGTTTTTGCCACCGTTGCCGGGGATTGATATAGATTGACAATGATTAAGTAGGGTGATAATCTAGATTAAGCATTTTTCTTTATTTTTTGTCAAGCACACTAACTATTTGAGTTTTTGTTTAAGCTAACCTTAACCACACTCTATCAGTAGAGAGTTCTATTTTAGTTTTCTGGTTTTGTGTGTGTTTTATGTCAGGAGGAAGAAGAGGTGAATCCATATCTTTCGATTCTGAACCCAGAGAGGACACTTTTAAGGAGAAGAAGAGAGGCAAGAGGGAAGGGAGTTATTGGAGAAGAGGAATCAGAAGAAGAAGATCAAGAGATGGAGGATAACATCCCAAATCACCTTGATGGTGTGGTCAACAACAATGGCCAGCCTCAGAGAAGAGTCTTAGCTTCCTACACTATCCCCAACCCAAGGAATTGTGGGAGCAGTATCCTAACCCATAATGTCCATGCCAATAACTTCGAACTCAAGCCTCAATTGATTACCCTGGTTCAGAATAATTGTCAGTACAGAGGAAGTGTTGCTGAAGATCCAAACCAACACCTCTTTGTATTTTTGAGAATTTGTGACACTGTCAAAACCAATAGAGTCCACCCTGACATATACAAACTCTTGTTATTCCCATTTTCACTGAGAGACAAAGCCTCACATTGGTTAGAAACCTTCCCTAAAGAGAGCATCACCAATTGGGATGATTTGGTTAGCAAATTTCTAGCCAAATTCTATCCACCACAGAGAGTCATTAAGCTAAAAACTAATGTGCAAACCTTCAGGCAGTTAGAAGGAGAATCATTGTATGAAGCTTGGGAGAGGTATAAAGCTCTAATCAGAAGGTGTTCGGAAAAAATGTTCAGTGAATGGGTGGAGTTGCAGAATTTCTATGAAGGCTTGTCCTTACCCTCGAGGAAAGCTTTGGATTATTCATCAGGAGGATCTTTGCAAATGATGAAAACTGCTCAAGAGGCACATGATCTTATAGACATGGTGGCCAACAATGAGTACTTCTACTCCTCTGAAAGGCAAGTAGCTCCAAAGAAAGGTGTGTTTGAACTTGAAGGAGTTGATACCATATTAGCTCAGAAAAAACTCATGCACCAGCAGCTCCAACAGCAAATTGAATCAATGACAAAGAGGATGGATGGGTTACAACTTGCAGCAGTGAGCATGACTAACCAACCACCAGTGGTGTGGGGGCAAAATGAGAAAAACTATGAAGAGCAGCAGCCTGAACAAGTGCAGTACATGCACAATCCAAGTTCTGGATCAAATGATTTCTATGGAGATACATATAACTCATCTTGGAGAAACTACCCCAATCTGAAATGGGGAGAGAACCAAAACCAGCAGCCTTGGCAGAGAAACTCAAACCATAACAATTCCAGAAACATAAACTATCAAAACCATCAAAATACTAACCAAAACCAATACAGAAAACCACAAAATAATCAATCCCAACTCAACTACTATCCACCCAACAACCCATCCACTAACCAAAATAACTATCTTCCACCCTCAACATCCCAGGATCAATCACAACCACCCCAAGAATCTCAAAGGATCTCTAACTTGGAGATAATGATGGAAAAGATGATCAAGCATCAAGAATTGGCCCATAAGAACCATGAAGCTTCACTGAGGAACTTGAAAAGGCAAATTGGACAATTGTCCAAGCAAACAACAGCTGAGAGACCAACCAATGCACTGCCAAGTGACACCATTCCCAACCCCAAAGAAGAATGCAAAGCAATCCAATTAAGGAGTGGAAGAACCTTGGAGAATGGCAAAGAAGCTAACAAGAAGCCTATGGAGAATGATACTAGCAGCAAGGAAAAAGTGACACTTAAAGACAAGCAAGAACAAGAGAAGCTCAAGGAGAAAGAGGAACAGCCACAAGCTTCAAAGAAGGGAAAGCAAGTCATGGAGGAGCATTCACAAGAACAGAGGAAAGAAGTGAAGCCTTACACTCCTCCTTTACCATACCCTTAAAGATTGTAAAAGGAGCTCAATGATCAACAGTTTCCTGAATTCCTGGAAGTTTTCAAGAAACTGGAGATCAACATCCCGCTCGTTGAAGCATTGGAGCAGATGCCTCTATATGCTAAGTTTCTCAAAGAGCTCATCAACAAGAAGAGGAGCTGGAATGAAAAGGAGACAGTGATCTTGACACAAGAATGCAGTGCAGTGATCCAAGAAGGCCTCCCACCAAAACTCAAGGACCCTGGGAGCTTCTTCTTGCCTTGTACCATTGGTAACATAATCATTGACAAGGCACTGTGTGATTTAGGATCCAGTATCAACCTGATGCCTTTGTCTATGATGAGAAGGCTATCTATAGAAGAAGTGAAGCCTACGCAGATGTCATTGAAGCTAGTGGATAGATCTCTGGTAATTCCCAAGGGGGTGATTGAAAATCTCTTGGTCAGAGTAGGGAAATTCATATTTCCAGTAGATTTTGTAATCCTGGACTTAGGTGAAGAGGGGAATGACTCTATTATATTGGGAAGACCTTTCTTAGCAACAGCAAGGGCCATCATTGATGTGAAACAAGGAGAAATGACTTTGAGGGTAAATGATGAGAAGATCACTCTAAATGTCTTTCAGGAAATACAACATACTGTTGAAGAGAAAAGCTGCATGAAGGTTGTAGAAGAAGACTTGCTTTGGAAAGAAAAATCCCATGAAGCACTCATCAGCTCACCTGTGAAGCAAGAGATGGATAGTGGAGAAGAAAAAAGGGAAAAAAGATGTAAAGAATGAGAAGAGAAGCAGGAAAAAAGTGAGGAGTTGATCATAAGGAAGACAGATCCTAATATAAAGCCTACTGTAAAGATAGAAGAGCCACCAAAGAAAGGAAAGAAGAGCAAGACAAGGATTCCAAAAGGGTGGAGAAACAAAAGAATCCCAACTGAAGAGTTCTCTAAAGGAGATAAAGTGCAATTGATATACCAACAGTTGGAGACAAGCCCATAAACTGATGATTACTACACTATCAATAAGATACTCTTGTTGGAGCATATAGAGATTGATCATCAAGGCACATGAAGAAGGCTCACAGTGAGAGGGGACAAGCTGAGGCACCATAATCATCAGCTACCCTAACAAAGACCCAATGTCAAGCTAGAGACAATAAAAGAGCGCTCCATGGGAGGCAGCCCATGATTTAATATTCTTGCTTTTGTTTTAATTTCAATAATTAATGGTTCTCCTAGCATAAATTTGAGCTCTCATGAGCAGATTTGATAATTGCACACATCATTTTGAAGCATATGTTTGATTCCTAAGTTTGGTGTGCCTAAAGGCACTTTAAAATAGCTTTTCAAGCATGCTGATCATATAACCATTTTAGGATATATACACATTCATTCCAATGAAGTATATAGCCAAACATTAAGTTTGGTGTCTACATATGCTATGAATTTCAAGAAAATCACTTTTGCTCAAAGCTTCAAATTCATGAATAGATAAACCATACATTGCATCATTTTATAAGTTTATGGTAGTATAGTAGAAAATAAAATATTCCTTATGATGAATATACTAATTATGACAGACATTCATTAGGTTTCACGTGAAGCACTTAGCAGAAAACAAGTTTGGTGTTCACCAAAATTTTGTTCAATTCCTGAGGGGCATAGTTGTTTTTTCATAAATAAGGAACATATAGCAAATTTTGTTTTTCTTTATTACTCTTCACTTGATAACCACCACCATATTGAATTTAAAGTTTGAGCTCACTATTGCCTTGATTCACGTGGATAGGAATAATGAAATTTGAAAAAAGGACAAAACTCATGCATGAACGGTTGTCCCAAGGAGAGAAGCAAGTCACATGTGCATGTTTGGAAAGCACAACGCTGCAGGAATCAGCACCTAGGAGGCCGAACCATGTGCCCAATAAAGGAGTGATCCTTGTCTTCATCTAGCTCTACATGCAAGCCATTCATTCCATGAAATTTCAATAAAGGCATGCTCAATCCTCACCCTTCATTGCAACTTAACCGAATCCTCCAACCCATTGTGCTGTTTCAATAGTTCATGTCCCTTCTATAAATTGGCAGTAACACTTCTTAAGCCCACATACCATTGCTTTCTTCATAAAAGTCCTCCATAATATTTACATTCTTCTCTTACCCAAAGACATCACACAATACCCAACTTCTTCTCCCCTCTATCCTAAATCGTGCCTTAACCAAAGTTCATCCTTTCTTCTCCATTCCTTCCTTCCTAATTCATGGCTTCATCAAGTTCCAGAAGAAGGAAAGGAAAGGAACCAGCTGAAGCCGAACCACCAACCTATGATACCAAGAGATTTAAGTCTCAATTTCATGAATCAAGATATCACAGGTTAATGGAATAAAAAAAAGTCATTCCAGAGATGGGTTTCAGATTGAAAGATGGAGAATACCCCATCATGAGAAGAATAACCGTAGAGAGGAGATGGGAACTTCTATGTGAACCTCTCACAAACATAAGTGCAACCATGATAAGGGAGTTCTATGCAAATACTGTGAGGTTAAGCAAGACCAGCCCTCCTTACAAGAGCTATGTTAGGGGGTTGAGGTAGATTTTAGCCCATCATCCATCATGAGAGTCTTACAGATAAGAGTGATACCCTATGGAGAACCCAGATTTGATGAAAGAATGACGGGTGAGGGTGATCCTGATGAGATACTACATGGTTTATGCTTTGAAGGCAAAGACTGGGAAAGGGACTCAGAGGGGGCTCCAAGCTGCTTGAAGAGAATGAATCTCATACCTGAGGCCAAAGGGTGGTATGAGATAGTGAGAATATCTATACTCCCAACTGGAAATACATCTGAAGTCACAATAAAGAGAGCAATTCTGACATATTGCATACTTAGGGGAGGAGAAGTCAATATCCCACAGCTCATAGTAGATAGCATTCAAGAGATGGCTGAGGATACTGGCAAATCAAGCAGACTTAGTCACCCAAGTACCATTCTGAGGCTGTGCAATAGAGCAGGGGTTCTCTTTGAGAATGCAGATATAGATCGGGTAAAGGGAGGCAGAGGAATCACCAAGAAAAAAATGGACGGTATCACTGAAACCGAAGAGGAGAGAAGAGCTCAAGGAAGAAGGAGAAGACCACAAATGGAGGGGGAACAAGCTTCTGGTACAATGGACTTAAGCCAAATGCAAAGAGCCATTGAAGAAATGTCTCAACAATATATGAGGGCACAGGAGCAATAATAGGAGCAATATTTGAAGCAACAAGAGCAGTACTTGAAAGCCCAAGAGCAACAAGAGCATTGGCAGCAGCAAATGATGGAACAACAAGAAAACTTCCAGCTCAAGATGTTGGATCAACAGAGAGAGTTTTAAGCAAGAACTCTTGATTGGCAAAGGGAACACTCGGCACACTCTCAAGAATCATTTAATAGATTGTCCCTACAACAAGCCAAGCAAGGAGAGTACATCCAAAATCTTTACCAATGAAAGAATATATATCATACAATTAGAGAGCATAGGAATTTGGACAGGATGGAGTATGATATAGAAACTCAAGCAAAGTTAGACTATGTAGTCAGTGGCATGCCAATATTGAACCAAGAGATCAAGCCATATGTTCAATGCCAAGAATTGGTAGACCATCAGAGAGTAAAAGCCAAGAAAAATGCAGCACACATGCAACAAGGATTGAAGGATGCTGGGCTCTGGGATCAGGTAGACCACATTTGGGATCGTAGATGCCCTATTGAGGAACCCCAAGAAACAAGCAAGAAGCAGAAGAAGAAAAGAGAATCCAACAGAGGAAAAGAGCACAATAACTAGAGGCGGTGGAGTCCCTTTTATAGTTTTAATTAAATAAGGATAATGCATATCTGAAACATGATATGCCTCCAAATATTTTATATTCTGCACTTTCATATCTTGAGTAGATTTTTTTTTATTAGGATCTGCATTATGCTTGTTATCACTCGTCTGCATTAAATTCTGTCTTGTTTTCCTTTTGCATTAATAAGAGAAAATGTTTGAAATAGAAAGTGATTGTCCAATGTAGTAAGAATTAGAATAAAGACTTGTGGTGGTAATTGCTTGATTAAATGATAAGCTCAATAATAAAAGCTGCAGAATAGAATGTCTTTTGTAGTGTGAACTTAGTTGTTGTTATAAAACCTCCAATTAATGAAAATCCCTAGAAAATGAAGAAAAGAAAGAAAGAAAAAGAAAAGAAAAGCCAAGGATTGGCAATAAGAATGAAAGAAACAAATAATAAGGCTAGACACCAATAGCTTGGAACTTAGGATATATGCCTGGTGCTTCTTGTACTAGGATATGCTTGGACAATTAGGTTCTGAGGAGTCTTTTAAAACTTGGTAACTTGGATTAACTAATCCGGGATTACCAACCGAAAGTCCATTATCAAGAGCAACCTAGTTACAAAGCATTTAGTAACCCAAAGAGGTGCTGGACATCAATGTTCCTAAGAAGAATTGTGAGCCAAGTGTCTGTAGTGAAGAGGTGTTGAGAAAAATTAAGCCAAAAGGCTGCTGCAACACTTGACACTGAGCTATCATTGAGAAATAAGTTTCTAGGCAAAAGAAAGAAGGAAAAAGCTAACCGGGATCAATCAAAGAATAAAGGATTATAGCAGCAACTCTAGTGAATCCTCAAAGAGACATTTCATATCTATCAGTAAAGAATAATTGAGCTGCACCTTGTCTGCATAAAACCCCATATCCCAAATTCAATTACCTACTAAATAAGGACATAAATGCTTCTCTGTTTTATCTCATTTTTTCTTATGTTTAGTGCTTACTTGAGGACAAGTAAGGTTTAAGTCTGGTGTTGTGATGACAAGTCATCTTATGCTAGTTTTACAAGCATTTTTCACTTGTTTCATTAGGTTTTATGCACTTTCTTGCACAATAAGTAAGTGATTGGAATGGATTTTCATGATTATTGTGAATCAATCAAACATCATTTATTTTACACCAAATCTTAAGGTTTATGCTAGAATTAACTGATTTTTATAAATGATGCAAAGACATTATAAATTTGGTGAGACTTTGATTGCTTGTTTGATGGCTTGTAGGCAAAAGAAATGAAAAAAATGAAGAATCAGGGAAGCGTTGCGTTCAAAGAAGCAACGCCACGCTCAAAGAACACCTTTTTTGCTAGCGTTCATTTCCCAAGTGAGTGCCACGCTCACTTTGTCACCTTTTTCATGTTTTTCAGCTTTGGAGGCAAGTCTTGTGCCATCCGTACACTAAGCAGCGTTCAAATACTCAACGTAGCGCTCACTAGGAGAGCGCCCATGAAGAAAACTCACGCACCAAATGGTGCAGCGCTTGGTGAGTGAACGTAGCGTTCACTAAGGGAGCGCTAGGAGAAGTGCTCAATGAAGGGAAGCACGCTTAGTTCTCAAAGAGCCAGCGCTCACTAAAGGAGCGTAGCACTCAGTAAGGGAGCGCTAGAGGAAAACTTGCGCACGAGGGAAGCATGCCTAAGGAGTGAGCACATCGCTCATTATCATAACTGAACGCTCCACTGGGAGCTTCACCAAACACCCCTGACCCACTCTCATTCAAGGCCAAACCAAAAAGCCCACTTCAAGTGTTAAATGATGGAAATAGAAAGTGTATAAATAGGAGCAAGTTTGATTTGAAGAGGACCCTTTTTCTTATTTTTTTAGCTTTCTCTCTTTTAATTTTCCATTTTAGAATTTGGGAAATTGGGGATTAGATCTAAGTTTTCTTTCTGTTTGTTCTTTCTTCAGCAACTTCTTTTTTCTGTTTTGGGTTTTGAATTCAGATTGAAACTCCACTGAAATTCTTCATCTGAGAATCATCTTTTACTTTTCCTTTTTATAGTTCTAAGAATTGGAAATTGGATCTCAATCTTCTTTTCTGTTTTCATTTTATTTCTTCTGCAATTTCTTCTTTACTTTTTGGTCAAGAGAGTAATTGAGATCTAGATCTGCTTACTGTTCTTGTTACTCTCCTGCAATTGTCAAATTTTCTCTTAGGATTTCATAATTGAGCTAAGATTTCTTGCTATTTTGATTCTTCTGCAAATTTTTCATTTCTGCTTTAGTTCTTCTGCAATTTCTCTTCATCTCATACTTCTTTAATCCACTGCACTTCTAGTTACTAGTTCAATTTGAATCCCAATACCCAAATCCCTTTATTCTTGATGCAATTTAAGTTTCCTGTCAATTTAGATTCAGCAATTTAAATTTCTTGCACCTTAAGTTTCAGTTATTTACCTTTCTTGCACTTTAAGTTTCAGCTTGTTTACTTACTTGCACTTTAAGTTTCTGCAATTTACTTCTTCTGCACTTTAAGATTTTGTCAATTTACCTTCTCCTTTTTATTTTCTTGTAATTTTACTTCTGTTAATCAAGTTTCACTCAAATCATCAAATATTCGCTTAACTAAATTCATCACCTAACTAAAGTTGCTCAATCCATCAATCCCTGTGGGATCGACCTCACTCTTGTGAGTTATTACTACTTGATGCGAACTGGTACACTTGCCGGTGAGTTTGTGTGGAATCTAATTTTCACCCATCAGCAACTAGGAGAGCCCTAATTGATGTAACGAGAGGTGAATTTGTGCTGAGGTTACATGAAAATTAGATGGTTTTCAAGATTTTCAAACCTCCATCACCCTCTAACAAAGGAGGTACCTGTATACAGAGTGCACTGCTGAAACTTCCTCCCTTGTTTGGAATTAATACTATTTTCCCTGACATCAAACTTAAGTTTAGTGTTGGGTGTGCTTTGTCCACCAAGGAAGGAGACCACAAGAAGAAGGTGCCCAAAGGCTAGAGGAACAAGAAGGTTCCAACTGAGGACTTCTCACCTGGGATGAGAGTAGTATTCACTAGAAGTCCAGTAATACCACACACTGTGAATAAGATCCTGTCTCTAGAACATGTTGAGCTGATTCATGAGAGTACAGGAAAGAAATTCACAATGAGGGGAGAAGATCTGAGCCCCTATGATCCTCCTCCTTAGAGGAGCTGACCGTCAAGCTAGTGATGGTAAAGAAGCGCTTGTTGGGAGGCAACCCAACCATAAATATCCTTTAGTTTATTTTTTTTATTTTAGTTTTATTTTAGTTTGATTTCATTTTATGTTTCATTGATCTTTAGAGTTTTCCTAGGTTTTCTAATGTTTGTAATCATGTACAGCACTTAGAACAGAGATAGGAAGGTTTAGATAGAAGAATAGAACGCCCTAGAGAAAACATGCTTAGGGCGCTAAACACCAGGAAGGGCGTTTAGCGCCATAGAGGGAGCAAGGATGGGCGTTAAACACCTTAATTGGGTGTTCATTTCATATTTTGGCACCCCCTTGGGGCGATAAACGCCAGCCCCGGCGTTTAGCGCCAAGGGTGCTCATCCCAAAACAACAAAAAAGTTTTATCCCCAGCTGGCGCTAAATGCCAGAACCAGCGTTTAGCGCCCAGGGAGCAGATTTCGAGCATGAAGAAGACATTTTGGCAAATTTTGTTTGCACTTTTCTTTAAGCCCCAACGCACTTCCACCACCCCTTAATCCCTCTCTTCTCTCCCTTTTACCTTATTTTCTACTTGTTTTACTTAGTTTTTATTGCATTTCATTTTTGTTTTAGTAATTATATTCGTTTTGCTTTAAGTTGTTTGTTAATTAAATAAATTGCAAGTGTTGTTTGATGTTGATTGGGTTGCTTCTTGATTGAAATTTATCAATGCACTTATTTTTTGCCTTAAATTACTAGCACTTAATTGGATTTGCACATTTATATTTTGTTGCATATTAGGTGAAAATTTTATGAGTGCACATAGAATTTAGTGATTTGAATTGAATTACTTCTTCGTCATGGTTTTTAAGTCAATATAATCACATAAGAAGGTATTTGTTCCTTCTTAATTAGTTGCCACGCTGTTAGGTGACGCGCACGCGTGGATCACACGTACGCGTGACCTGGAAAAAACTCAATCCACGTGTACGCGTAGACAACGCGTATGCGTGACAGTGCCACGTGCTGGACGTATCAAAAATCAATGGGGGCGATTTCTGGGCTGTTTTTGACCTAGTTTTCGGCCCAGAAAACACATATTAGAGGCTACAAAGTGGGGGAATCAAGGAGACATTCATACAACTTCTCATAATTCACAATTTTAGGTTTTAGATGTAGTTTCTAGAGAGAGAGGCTCTCTCCTCTCTCTAGGTTTTAGGATTTAGGATTTCTCTTAGGTTAGATTTGCTTCTTCTCAATTCCAGGTTCAATGTTCCTTTAATTTAATTTCTCTTCTACCTTTATTTATTCTATTACTTTAGTTTGTTTATTTTCCCAATTTAGTTTATGAACTCCATGTTAGAATTGGTTTCTTTATTTAATGCAATTTGAGGTATTTCAGATTTATGGTTGCTTTCTTCAATTTATGTGATTGATGCTTTGCATATTTAGATTTCTCTCCTTTTGGCTTTGGCTGAGTAATTGGTGACACTTGAGTTATCAAACTCCTTTGTTGATTGATAATTGGAATTTGCTGGTTGGTTTGGATCCCTCTAAAGCTAGTCTTTCCTTGGGAGTTGACTAGGACTTGAGGAATCAAATTGATTAGTCCACTTGACTTTCCTTTATTTAGTAAGGGTTAACTAAGTAGGAGTAGTGAACAATTCTCATCACAATTGATAAGGATAACTAGGATAGGATTTCCATTTCTCATACCTTGCTAAGAGCATTATTAGTTATTACTTTAATTCTTGCAATTTACTTTTCTTGTTCCTTATTCAAAAACCCAAAAAAGATAACCTTCCATACCAATAATAAATACACTTCCCTGCAATTCCATGAGAGACGACCCAAGGTTTAAATACTTCAGTTATCAATTTTATTAGGGGTTTGTTACTTGTGACAACCAAAATTTTGTACGAAAGGATTTCTTGTCGGTCTAGAAGCTATACTTGCAACGAGACTTTATTTGTGAAAATTTTTTACCGACAGAAAATCCGTTCGTCAGCGTCCAATGCCTAACCACCAGCACCCAACGGCCCCGCACCAATGCCCAACACTCCTTGGCCCCTGGAGGCACAAATGGGCCAAGACCCAAACTTAAAGAAGCATGCCTGGCGCTCCAAAGCTTCAAACTCTCTGGATGCAACACCTGCCAAGGCCCAATTTCAATATGCATTCATGGGAAGCCTTAATCTCATCTGAAGATTCAAGATTTAAGAGATTAGTTAGCATTAATTTTTTTTAGAAAGAAAAAGATTTAGTTGTTAGGATTTATTTCTAGAATTAAATTTGAATTATTGTTAAGACTTGATTTGAATTTAAGTAGTTAGTAATCTTATCATTCCTAAAGATAAGATTAGAGTTGGTTTTTTAATTTGAATTTTACGCAGAACTTAGCATATAAATAAGTTAACAAGGCTCACAAGAGAGGGACATTCGGGGGATCCAGAATCACCATACATACCTCTTTCTCATCTTTTTAGTTTTCTTCATTATCATCAGTAACTAAACCTCCATTGTTGAAGGTTAGGAGCTTTGTTTATTTTATGGATTTATAGTGTGAGTATTTTCTTTATTTTAATTCATGCTTCTCTACTTTTTCAAGATTGAGTTTTGTTATTCATTATTAATGGTTAGAAGTATTGAAAAATATTCTAAGTCTGTCCTAGATTCTATTATTACTTTGGAAAAATTAATTTCGCATTTATCTTGAAACTCATCTCATAATCTTGAATTATTTAGAACTATTCTTGAATATGTGACATATAATTCAACTAGGGATAGTTTTTGAATATTTGTGTGGCTTAAAATCGAAACCGTTCTTCGTGTCTTCTCCTAATTAGTTGACCAAGGGATTGGTAATTAATTGGGTTAGGAGAAATTAAATTACTAAGAGATTGGAATTTGATTATAAATGATTTGCTGTGAAAAGATTTTTACATGAGTTAAATTAAGAAAACACAAGCACTATTCTTTCTAAGAATCAAACATCTCTGAAGCCTTAACATTCTCATTCTCATTCATTGATTACTTAATTTTCTAAGCTCTCTCCCAATTCTCCTTTTATCTATTCTTTATTTTCTTCAAGATCCACAATCCTCTTGCCAATATTTGATTGATCTAATTAGAGATTCATTTAGACATTGCTTGCTTCAATCCATTAATTTTCGTGAAAATGATATCCACTCACCGTATAACTTGAACGATTTGGTGCACTTGCCAATATTTGAGCAAATTAGTTTTTTGCTCATCACAAGGACCTCCTTATAATCCTTACACAATTGGAACAAAAGGTCTTTAAGATAGTAGTTGCTGCCATTAGACAGACAATTAGTTATAACCTAAAATTTGCACAAAATTTTCCTTTTCTTTTCAAGATATCAAAAATTGAGGCATTCCAATCTTTTAGGAACTTTTAAAAATTTCTAATGTCATTAGACTAAGAGCTATCAACTTTCCAATGATTTCTCACCAAATTAACAAACTCTGGATGTGTCAACCAAGTAGCAACAAAGTGGAATGGTTTCCTCCCTCTTTTTACAATAGGCCTAGAAAATAGTTAGAGACAAAGAGGAGTATGATCAAACTTAAGCATGGGGAGATGCTTAACACAGGCCTCTAGAAAATTAATTTGTCAATTTAAGTTTCCAAGGGCTTGGTCAAGCTTTACCATAAGATTCTCTCTTTTCTAGGTAAATGGTTAGTCACTAAACCCCAGATCTATCAAGCAACAATCAGACACACATTATTGAAACTCTGAGCACGCATCAGAACCATGGTTGTCAAACTCGCGAGTTAACTCGTAAACTCGTACGAGTTTACGAGTTTAGGTAGTGGAATCGAGTTGACTCGGACATAAAATCGTTTCTGGGTAGACTCGGGTTGACTCGGCTAGACTCGGATAAAATTGTGCAAACTCGCGAGTTTGCTAGCGAGTCAGCGAGTTTAATTTCGTTGCCCATTTTCGCCAAAACGGCGTCGTTTTGGCCCAGAAAAAAAAACCCTACAGAAGCGGCTAACCCAAACCCGCAACTTAAACCCACACCCACTAATGAAGGAGTGAACTAAAGTTCGAAACCCTAGTGACTCCCTCAACCAAACCCTCACGGCCAGCCTCACTCGTCACACCCTCCACCATCTAACGGTGAAGTTGTCTGCGCCGCCACGCAGAGGCCGGACGCCAGAGTCCAGACGGACCCCTTGCCTTCTCACCTCCCCTCGCCTCATCCCTCGTCCCCCACCGCTCACCCACACAGCGTCGCAGAGCCCAGTGAAGGACCACCACGCAGAGTCGCAGTCTCGTAGAGCCCATCAGGCCACCACCACGCAGAGTCGCACAGCGCCAGAGCCCACCACCAGTCCACCACGCCGTTTGCCTCCCCTCCCTTGTTCTGCCCACGTCGGCCTTGTTCTGTTTTTCTTCACTGAAGCACTGCCGATCTGCTTCAAGTGATAAAGTCTGCCCATCTCCAAGGTAATTTTGTTAAACTAATTCAAATGCTAACAATTTTGGTTGCAATTATTCAATTCTGCAAAGTTATTAAGGCCCTGATCTGCGTTTGATCTGTTGAAAAAAAAATTAATATGTGAAAAAAAACTGATGCTGCTTGCCTGCTTCTGTAATCTGTACTTCATGCTTCATGCTTCATGCTTCAATCATGGTTAAAATGTGTGGATAGTGCTTCTGCTATATATTTTTTTCTTTTGTTTTCTGCTTCTGTTATGTAGTTATGTTTAGTCTTTAGTTTACTGAAATTCTGAAGTCTGAATTAGTGAATTGAAACTCTCAAGTCTGAATTGTTAGTTAGTATTACTGACTTACTGTGTTAGTTTAATTGAAAGTCTGAAATCTGAATTGTTAGTTTAAATGAAAATGTATCTGTTGTGTGATAAAGTGAGTATTGGAGTATTGGTGGTTGACTCTGGTTGCCATTGTTTTAATTTGTTTGTGCTTGATCATATTAATGACCTCAAAGGGGGTTCATATGACAATGAGAATGGACTTTTGGGTTAACTCATAACTGGGTGGTATATTATTCCGAATCACAAAAGTATTGCTTGCTGTACTGCATTTGGAGTGATGATTATTGATTAAGTCTTATGATGCTGAAAATTTTTCATCTTTTAAACATTATTGTTGTAAGTGTAGCTGAAACTAGTGTTAGTTATGAATTTAGTTAGTGGATAATTTGAATCTGAATTTAGTTAGTGGATAATCTGAATCTGAATTTGTTATTTGGGTTGTTGATTTTTAGGGATAAAAATATAAAATGTCTGAGAATGTTGGTTCAGGGACAGGGTCTTCACTTCCTAGTATTCCTAGACCTACACCTGCTGTTTCTAGGAGAAAAAATGCAACTGGAAATAGAAGTGATATAGGATGGAAACATGGGATTGATGTTCAAGGCAATGGTAAAAAAGTGAAGTGTAATTATTGCTCAAAGACTATAAGCGGAGGGATTTATAGATTCAAGCATCATCTTGCCGGTACTAAAGAGGATTCAGAGCCTTGTGCTTCAGTACCTGAAGAAGTGAAGGCTGTGATGTTGAAAGTCTGTGTGGAGGCTAAAGAAGCATCATTGAAGAAGAGAAGATTCGGTGATGATGAGGATTATCCTGAACAAACAGAAAAGGAGAAGGACAATTCTCAACAAAAGGGGAAAGATATTCGCAACTTTGTCACAAAAGGAAAAGGGGCTCAAGTTCAATCAACAATAAATCAAATGATAAAGAAGGATCTAAAGGAACAATGTGATCAACAATGTGCCATATTTTTCTATACAAGTGCTATTCCTTTCAATGTTATTAAGAATCCCGAATTTTTAAAGTTTTGTGAGATGGTTGGGAGATATGGTATTGGCTACAAACCCCCTTCTTACCATGAGTTAAGAGAAACCCAATTAAAGAAAACAGTGAACAATGTTGATGAAATGCTTACTGAATTTAAAGTAGAGTGGAAGAGAACTGGTTGTTCAATCATGTCGGATGGATGGACTGATAAAAAAAGGCGTAGTATTTGTAATTTCTTGGTGAACAGCCCTAAAGGAACAGTTTTTCTTTATTCATTGGACACTTCTGACATCTCGAAACAATGGATAAAGTTGTCAAAATGCTAGAAGATGCCGTAGAATTTGTTGGTGAAGAGAATGTAGTCCAAATTGTTACAGATAATGCTGCTAATTATAAGGCTGCTGGAGAAAGAATGATGGAGACTAGAAAAAGTTTGTATTGGACACCATGTGCTGCACACTGCATAGATTTGATATTGGAGGATTTTGAAAAGAAGCTAAAGGTGCATGAAACAACCATAAAAAAGGGAAGAAAAATCACCACTTTTATCTACTCTCGGAGTATGCTCATTAGCATGTTGAGGAATTTTACAAAGGAAAAGGACTTGGTTCGGCCAGGTGCCACAAGATTCGCCACTGCCTATTTGACTCTCACTTGTCTTCATGATAATAAAGGACCATTGATGACTATGTTTACTTCTGCTGATTGGAAGACAACTAAGGTTGCATCAACGCCTGAAGGAATAAGAGTCCAAAACATGGCCTTGGATAGTAGGCTATGGAAGAATATTGTCATATGCCTCAAGGCTGCTGCTCCTCTCATTACAGTCCTTCGCTTGGTTGATTCAAATGAAAAACCAGCCATGGGTTTCATCTTTGAAGGCATGAGAAACGCCAAAGAAACAATCAGGACTAACTTCGGTTGTGTTAAAAAGAGGTAATCTTGAGTCTTGACTAATTGAAAGCTTTAATATTTGATTATCAATGTATCATGTTACCATATTTTCTTCTTATATTCAGTTATTTATTTAATTTTCTTATTTTTATTCATTTGTATTGTTATTTTTAGTTACGAACCTATATGGGAAATTATTGATGGAAGGTGGGAAAGTCAATTGCATAGACCATTGCATGCAGCTGCGTATTATCTTAATCCTCATTATCACTATGAACCAAATTTCATGGTTGATGATGCTGACATTAAGATTGACCTATATAGTTGTTTGAAAAAACTGGTTCCTAACCAGGAAGAAAGGAAAAAGGTTGGTCTACAGCTTCCTGACTTTCATTATGCTAGAGGCCTCTTTGGTAATGAAACTGCAAAGAGTAGTAGGAAGACCATGCTACCTGCTGAGTGGTGGGACTTCTATGGAGATAGTTGTCCAGAACTAAAGAAGTTTACTATCCGAGTTCTAAGCTTAACTTGTAGTTCATCTGGTTGTGAGCATAATTGGAGTGCATTTAAAATGGTAATTCCTTATTCCTTACTTCCTTAGAACTATTCATTATTTATTTTAATTTTAATTTTTGTATTTTTATTAACTATTGGAACTATATGTTTGTAGGTTCATACAAAGAGAAGAAATCGGTTGCATCAAAAGAAAATGAATGATTTAGTGTATGTGATGTATAATTTGAAGTTAAAGGGCAAGCAAATTAGAAAAACTCAAGAACTTGAATTTGATGCAGTGCATTCTGATGATGAGTGGATAACTGAGGATGTTAATGAAAATATTGCTGAAAGTGTTGAGCATTCTCACTTGCCAACGAATGACAATACTAATGATGATCCAAATAGTAATGAATTTGCTATTCCAAGTATGAATAGTAATGAATTTAACATGGGTGAGGGAGGTGAGAATGAGTTTATTGGGGATCCACAATAAAATTTAATAGAGGAAGAAGATGAACATGTGAATGATGATGAAGATTTTGTTGGCCGTGTTGAACCTGAGGCTGAAAGAAATGATGTTTCTGATGAAGATGGTGAAGATGATGATGTTGATGCCATGGAAGATGAAGATATTGGAGGATTTGAGTTTTAGAGTTTATTAGAAATTTAATTATTGCTTTGTTGTTTTCTTTTGTGTTTTGGTTATGTCTTATGAACTTTTGATTGTGTAATTGTGTGTTTTATGTTGAACTAGATAAATACTTGTGAAGGATTTAAATGTGTGATCCAAAGTACTTGTTGTAACTTGTAATTTTAGTATTAGGTTAATTTATTATGTGTTTTGATGTTGAAATTGTTAGGTTTGAATGTTTATATCTGAGTAAATATATATATTATACATGATATATATATATATATATATATATATATATATTTTTAAAATGTATAACAGGTAAACTTGTACGAGTCTACGAGTCGAGTCTAGGTCAGCTCCACGAGTTTACCTAGACTCGCGAGTTTGACAACCTTGATCAGAACCAATTCTAATAGCACCTTCCTTCCTTTTGTGGTCATTAAGAATAGCATTAAAGTCCCTCATGAGGCACCAAGAAAGGTTGATACTATTAAAGAGCTACCTTAAATTATCCCATAAACTCTTTCTACTAAAATTTTGGGGATTCCATAAATAACAAAAGGACCCATGGAGCAGAATTTTTGCAAGAGACTAGCATATGAATAAATTGGTTGCATGTCTCAGAATGTCCACTTTCCAAATCCAAGAGTCACACAAGGCCCAAATACCTCCAGAATGACCAATAGCAACTTCAATGAAACAACCATCAAAACCAAGCTTATCCCTAATGTCCCTGCCTCGAACCCAACTAATATGGGTTTCGAACAAGATAACAAAATTGGAAACAATCTCTTATTAGCACCTCTATAATGCCAACTAAATATATTTATAAAGAAAGATAAAGGAAAAGGGACCCATCACTATTTGGATTTTCAAATGAGCCTAACATATCGATATCCAGAGAACTCCCCGACTGGCTAATCGATCTTTGATTAATTCCTGCACCCTTGAGGATGAGCTTGTCATCATGGTCTAATTTAGAATGGTAATCTTGACGACGTGCTCCTCTATGAATTTGTTGGAATCCTTCGCCATAAGATATGCCTCTCTCTGCTCTCGTTGCAGGTTTCTCATGCACTCAAGCATAACAATTTGCATGGCCTCTGTTCATACACTGGGTCAAGCTATCCGACCTAGGGAGATCGAAGACAAAGCAACCGACCTCTTCAGGTTAGCTTCCCCGATCTCTTCTCTAAAAGAGCTCGGCCAAATCGCTACATGGGCCCAAGTAGGCCCAAATTAAGGGACATAGCCTAATCTAAAGGTAACCAAAGCCTAGAAAGATAGAGGCGGTTCCCCTTAGAGATAAGATGACCTCACTTAAAAGATAAGATATGATAACTAACTTATCTTATCTAGAAAGGTCAACCCACACTACTATAAATATACTAGAGCACTCAGGTATAACTCATACTCTGATTCTACTAAAAACCTGCTTAAAGCCCATGCTAACTTCAGCATCGGAGTCTCTTGCAGGTACCACCATCCTCCGGTGACGAAGGATCAACAGCACCACCAAGTCCGATGAGTTGGACACGACAGCTCCGGCCACCACAGCATATCTCATATGAGATCGACCTTCAGTTTCAGGTAACCCACGGAACATTGGCGCTGTTGCCGGGGACCTGAAAGTCATCCCATCATCATGGCGGACAACCGTGACAATGACCACAACTCTGGTTTGGAAGAAAGAACTCCGCTTAAAAATACGGAGGTCACATCCAAAGAAGCACCCCAAAACAAGGGGGATAAACAACCTTCCAACACAAACACAGAAATCTTGGAAGCCATCAGAGAGCAACAAGATCGCCTCAAATAGCTCGAACAGGAGGCTGAACATCAACGAGAGGCTGAAAGAGACCTCCGAAGAGAAACTAGACATTGCCGAGAACTAGAAGATAAGCTCACGAAACTGAAAGCCGACCTCCAGACCAGAACTGCTCGCCTCAACAAAGAAGATAACTCCCACAAAGACCAAGATCCCTTCACCAAAGAGATCATGAAAGCCAAAGTGCCAAAAGATTTTAAAGCCCCCGACATGACTTCATACGATGGCACCTCGGATCCAAGCCATCATCTCAGCAACTTCAGGAGCAGAATGTATCTCACTGACACCTCGGACGCTGTTCGATGCAAAGCCTTCCCGACCACCCTGACAAAGACAGCAATTAAGTGGTTCAATAGTTTGCCTCCTAGGTCCATCACCAGTTTTGACGACTTAGCTAAAAGATTCCTGACCCGATTCTCCATCCAGAAGGACAAAGCTAAACACGCCCCGAGCCTGTTAGGGATCAAGCAAGGAGATCGGAAAAGCCTTCGCAATTACATGGAAAGATTCAACAAAGTGTGTCTCGACATACAAAGTCTGCCAATAGAAGCAGCCATCATGGGTCTCATCAATGGCCTACGGGAAGGACCTTTTAGTCATTCCATATCAAAAAAGCAACCAACATCTCTGAACAAGGTACAAGAAAGAGCAGAAAAGTACATCAACATGGAGGAGAACTCTCGATTGGGAGAAACCTCGAAATCTGGACTCTCCTACCCATCTCAGGACAAGGATAAAGAGTCCAAGAAAAGAGAATATCAATCCAATAAAAAGCCTAAAATATACCACAACTACACCCCTCTTCGGGTATTTCTTGTGGATGTTTACCGAGAAATATGCAACACTGAGAAAGTCCCACCACCTCGCCCAATCAAAAGCAAAAAAGGAGGGGAATGTCGGACAGAGTACTGCGAATATTATCGAATCTACGGACACTCCACCAACGAATGCTACGACTTAAAAGACGTCATAGAAAAGCTAGCCCGGGAAGGAAGACTAGATAGGTTCTTGGCCAACAAGACCGACAAGCCGAGGAATAGAAGACTAGACCAAGAGGTCGGACAGGCTGAACGACCACCCCGTACCCCTGAGAGACATGTACATATGATAAATGGAGGATTCGCAGGAGGAGGGATCTCTAAATCATCTCGCAAAAGACACCTTAAATAAGTATATCATGTCAGGGAAGGAGAGAGGTCAACCGACCTCCCCACAATTACCTTTACTAAAGAAGATGCAATAGGTGTAATCACGGGACATGATGATCCCATGGTCATTACCATCATATTGGCCAACGCTAATCTTCACAGTACACTAATAGACCAAGGAAGCTCCGCGGATATCTTGTTCAAATCCGCCTTCGACAAACTCGGCTTACAAGAAAAAGAGCTCAGAGCATATCCGAATAGCTTATTTGGGCTGGGAGACACTCCAATCCAACCACTTGGATATATCTCACTTCACACAACTTTCGGAAAGGGAACCCAGTCAAGGACACTCAATATAGACTACATAGTATTTAACGTGAGCTCAGCCTACAATGCCCTAATAGGTCGGACAACGTTGAACCAGCTCGCCACAGTAGTTTCAACTCCACATCTGTGCATGAAGTTCCCAACTCCAGAAGGGATCGCCATAATAAAAGGAGACCAAAAAACTGGGCGACGCTGTTACAATGAAAGTCTGAACCTCAAAGGCAACCTCAAAGGAGAGGAAGTCAACACCATTAAACTCGGGGGTATTCAAGCTCGCGAGGAATTCCGCCCACAACATGAAGGCGAGACTGAAGAGGTCCAAATCGGTGATGCCCGTGATAAAACGACAAACGTAGGGGAAACCTTGAAAGGAGACATGAAGGAGTCTCTAATATAGTTCCTAAAGGATAACGCCGATCTCTTTGCATGGAAGGCCGCAGACATGCCAGGCATAGATCCCAAACTAATGTGCCACAAACTGGTGGTATACCCAGGATCTCGGCCAGTGCAGCAGAAGCGTAGGAAGCTCGGACTGGAAAAGTCCTAAGCTGTGGATGAGCAAGTGCAAGCCTTACTGGAGGCAGGATTCATAAGGGAAGTCAAATACCTACTATGGCTAGCCAATGTTGTCTTGGTGAAAAAGTCAAATGGGAAGTGGCAGATGTGCACTGACTACACCGACCTCAATAAAGCCTGCCCAAAAGACCCCTACCCACTACAAACATAGACGCTCTAGTGGATGTCTCTTCGGGATACAAGTACCTCTCCTTCATGGATGCTTATTCAGGATACAATCAAATCCCGATGTATCCACCTGACCAAGAAAAGACCTCGTTCCTAACTCCCAAAGCAAATTACTGCTATATCGTCATGCCGTTCGGACTCAAAAATGCAGGAGCTACCTACCAAAGATTAATGAACAAAATCTTCGTAGAACACTGAAGAACGGATTTCTGCTAATTTAGAATTTTATAAAAATAATTGCGTTGGTAGTATAGTTTCTAAACCAACAAGAATTCCTTTCTTACAAAAGTTTTGGGTGTCACAAGTAACAAACCCTTGATAAAATTTATAACTGAAGTATTCAAACCTCGGGTTGTCTTCTCAAGAAATTGCAGGGAGGTATGATTTATTATTGGTTATGGAAAATGATATGTTTTTGGGGTTTTTTTTTAATGTATAAGATAAAAAGCAATAATAGTAAATAGAAAAAGGAATAAACTAATAACTAGAAAAGCTCTTGACGAGGTATGAGAACTGGAAGTCCTATCCTAGTTATCCTTATCAATGTGATGAGAATTGGATTTTGCTCCCACTCTAACTACGAAGGTAAGTCAGGTGGATAAATCAATATGAATCCTCAAGTCCTAGTCTTTTCCTTGGAAAGACTAGAGTTAGTGGAATCCAAATTAATCAGCAAAGAATTCCAATTTTCAGTCAACACCTCGAGTTTGATAACTCAAGCGTCACCAATCACTTAACCAAAGCCAAAAGGGAAAATTCTAAATTATTTATATCATAAATAAGAGAAACAAATAATAGATCTGAAAATACCTCAAATTATATTAAATAGAATATTCAAATTTAACATGGAAAAGTTCATAAATTAAATTAGAAAAATAAATAAAAGGAACATCGAACCTGGAACTCAGAAGAAATTGTAAGTTGAAATAATAAGAAATTCTAATTCCTTTAAGAGGAATACTAATCCTAAATCCTAAGAGAGAGGAGAGAGCATCTCTCTCTCTCTCTCTAAAACTACATCTAAATTATGAAAAGTGAAAATTCCGTCATCTCCCTTCATTCCTCCACTTTGCAGCCTTTAATCTGTGTTTTCTGGGATTGAAACCGGGCCGGAAATAGCCCAAAAATCGCTGATTGCAAAATCTGCCACGCTGATTTTTGTCACTGCGACATGTCCGCGTGGAGCACGCGTTTGCGTCGCCTAGCTATATGGCCACTATGGCAAATTATATATCAAATCGAAGCCCCAGACGTTATCTTTCCAACGCAACTAGAACCGCATCATTTGGACCACTGTAGCTCAAGTTATGGTCGTTTTAGTGCGAGAGGGTCAGGCTGACAGCTTTGCAGTTCCTTCAACTTCTTGTATTCCTTCCACTTTTGAATGCTTCCTTTCCATCCTCTAAGCCATTCGTGCCCTGTAATCTCTGAAAACACTTAACACACATATCAAGGCATCGAATGGTAATAAGAGAAGATTAAACATATCAAAATTAAGACCAAAGAAGCATGTTTTCAATCATAGCACAAAATCAGGAAGGAAAACGTAAACTCATGCAAATCATATGAATAAGTGTATGAAAGATTGATAAAATCCACTCAATTGAGCACAAGATAAACCATAAAATAGTGGTTTATCAAACACATCGGGAAACTGATGGAGGTCTACGTCGACGATATGCTGGTAAAAACACAAACTGAGAAATCCATATTACCCGACCTTGCAAAAGTGTCCGACACCATCAGAAAGCATGGTATACGACTTAATCCTGCAAAATGTACCTTCGTGGTAGAAGCTGGCAAATTCCTGGGCTTCATGCTCACACAAAGAGGAATTGATGCGAACCCAGATAAATGTCGGGCTATACTCAACATGAAAAGTCCAACCTGCGTCAAAGAAGTACAACAGCTCAACGGAAGACTGGCAGCTCTGTCCCGGTTCTTAGCCGGTTCAGCTATAAGATCCCTCCCCTTTTACGCCACATTAAGGAAGGGAAAGAGGTTTGAATGGACTGAAGAGTGTGAGAAAGCCTTCCAAGATTTCAAAAATTTCTTGGGGCAACCACCCATTCTTACCCGGCCACGGGAGGGAGAAGCACTCATACTATACCTGGCAGTAGAAAATCGGACAATAGCATCAGCACTAGTTAGAGAGGACGAAAGCGGGCAACAATCCATCTACTTCATCAGCAAAGCCCTATAAGGGGCCGAGCAAAACTATCAAAAAATAGAGAAGTTCGCCTATGCTCTCATACTCACTTCCCGACGACTTCGCCCCTACTTTCAAGCACACACTATCAAGGTTTGGACCAGCCAGCCCATAAAAGGCATTCTACAGAAGACAGACTTAGTTGGAAAAATACTGTAGTGGACAGTCGAGTTGTCCAAATTTGATTTGCAATATGAAGCTCGAACAGTAATCAAATCACAGTATCTAGCCAACTTCATTGCTGAGTACACTGATACCCTAGGAACTCCCACAAAGTGGAATCTCTACGTGGACGGATCCTCAAACAAAACCGGGAGTGGGGCAGGTGTGATAATAGAAAGCGATCAGGGAACCCAAATCGAACTCTCACTAAAGTTTGAATTCCCTGCATCAAATAATCAAGCCAAATATGAAGCATTACTGGCTGGTTTGAGGCTGGCTAAGGAGGTAGGAGTTTAAAAGCTCACCATCTTCAGTGATTCCCAAATAGTTATCTCATAAATAGAAGGGACTTACCAAGCAAAAGATCACACCATGAAGAAGTATCTGGACAAAACCAAAGAATAGCTCGGACAACTCGGGGAATATGAGGTCCGACATATACCCTGGGAGCAGAATGCTCGAGCTGACGCACTCTCAAAACTAGCTAGCACCAAACCAGGGGGCAATAATAGAAGCATCATCCAGGAAACACTACAAAGCCCATCAATCTCAGAGGAAGAAAAGGTCCTAACCATATATGGTCAGGATCAAATATGGATGACCCACATTATCAAATACCTCAAGACAGAAACACTCCCCACATATAAGAAAGAGGCAAAGAGGTTAATATGAGAATCACAGTACTATACTATGGTGGGCGACATCTTATATAGGAGAGGGATCTCAACACCTCTCCTAAAGTGTGTACCGACTTCTAACACAAGGGAAGTCCTGGAAGAAGTACACAGTGGCATGTGTGGCAACCACTTGGGGGCACGAGCTCTTTCCAAGAAGGTACTCCGAGCTGGATTTTTCTGGCCAACCTTACGCAAAGAAGCGGCAGAATTCGTCAAGACATGCCAACCATGTCAGAAGCATGCTAACTTCCATATCGCTCCACCAGAAGAGCTCATCAGTGTAAGATCACCCTGGCCATTCGCAAAATGGGGACTAGACCTCGTCGGACCTTTTCCCCAAGGATCGGGACAAGTCAAATTTCTCATTGTACGGATAGACTATTTTACAAAATGGATTGAGGCAGAGCCCCTAGCCAATGCCACCACCCAAAGAAGTCAAAAATTTCTATACAGAAACATTATTACAAGGTTTAGAGTTTCTTACTCCATCACCACAGATAATGTCACTCAATTTACTGATACAGGTTTTAGAAACTTGGTAGCCGACTTAAAAATAAAGCACCAATTCACATCCGTAGAACACCCACAAGCTAATGGACAGGCAAAAGCTGCCAACAAAGTCATACTAGACGGGTTAAAACGAAGACTACAGGGTGCAAAGGGAGCTTGGGCCGAAGGGCTCCCACAAGTCCTATGGGCATATCGGACAACTCCACACTCCACCACAGAAGAATCACCCTTCTGACTTGCTTATGGAATGGAGGCAACGATCCCAGTAGAGATAGAGGAAGGATCCCCCAGGATAATCCTCTACAATGAAGATACTAATTCCCAAAATCAAAGGGAAGAGCTCGACCTACTTCCAGAAATCCGAGAAAGAGTTCGGATTAGAGAGGAAGCAGTAAAGCGTTGAATGGCTTCAAGGTATAGCCAGAGAGTAGTCCAGTGAATCTTCACCAACAATGACCTCATCTTAATCCAAAATGACATCGGAGCAGGTTGATCAGGAGAATGGAAGCTCGCAGCTAACTGAAAAGGACCTTACTGAGTTGTAGAGCTACTGGAAAAAGGTTACTATAAGGTGTCCAATCTGGAAGGGCGAGAGTGATAAACCATTATTTTATGGTCTATATTGTGTTTAATTGTGTGGTTTTATCAAATCTTTACCCACTTATTCATATGATTAGCATGTATTTACAACTCCTTCCAAAAATTACTCCATGGTTAAAAACTTGCTTCCTAGAGACTTTTAATTATGTATTTTAATTCTCCTTTATTCCATTCAATGCTGTGATCCGTGCATTGAGTGTTTCAGGCTTTATAGGGCATGAATGACTTGGAAATTGGAGAGGAGGCTTGCAAAAATGGAAGAAACACAAGAAATTGAAGAGATGACCAGCGAGAAGTGACGCGGGCGCATGGCTCACGCGACCGCGCGAAATAGAGGAAATTGCAGTGACGCGCTCGCGTGCCTGACGCGAACGCATGGATTGGAAACTGCACAAGTGACGCGAATAAGTGGACGACGCGGACGCGTGGCAAGGCAAAACGCTGAATGACGCGAACGCGTGGATGACGCGATCGCGTGACATGCGCGATCTGCAGAATTCGCTGGGGGCAATTTTGGGCCATGTTTTGACCCAGTTTTCGGCCCAGAAAAGCATATTAGAGCCAGGGAACATGTAGAGACCAGAGAGACATTCATTCCGCATAATTTTTAGTTTTGAGATCTGACTTTACTCCTCCTCTAGGTTTTCTCTCTACACATTCATAGTTCTTAGGATTTTGTTTTTGTGGTTTTTGGATTGGGATATTGAGAAGAGTCATTATCTCCGCCAAGACTTCATCATTCTAGTTTATTTTCCTACTTGTCACTTACTATTTCATATCCTTAATTTGTTCAGAGTTACTATTGGATTATTTTTAGAATTTATTAATACAAGAACTATTTTTATTTTTAATTGGTCTCTTTGAGTATTATTAATATTATCTATCATGACTTCCCTTTCTTATTTCACGAATTTTACATTCATAATGAGTGAGTAGTTCCATAACTTGATTGGGAGTTGGTTGAAAGGAGGAGCTTGAGTTGGAATGCTCAAGAGTAAAATTGTAATTGGGTTTATCGTTGGGTCGCCCTCTAGTCACTGACACTAGTCCTTCCCAAGGGAGAGGATTAGAACTTGTGAATAGAAACTGACTTCTAACTTGCTTGACTTTCCTTTATCTGGTAAAGGATAACTGAGCAGAACAACCTTCAATTATCAATTAATCTTGGAAGAACTCCAACAAGGATAGGGCTTCCAACTAATCTACTCCCGGTCAAGGTTTTTATTTAAATTATACAAATTCTCTGATTTAATTTCCTGTTTATCAACTCAAAACCATTTTTGAAAACATCTGATTAATAAAATAGCACATCTTTCTGTAACTCGTTGGGAGACGACCTGGGATTCATACTCCCAGTATTTTAATTCTAATTTTGTGACAACCCTTTTAAATTGATAAGCGGATTTTTGGTTGGTTAAGAACTATACTTGCAACGTATCTCTTATAATAATTTCTTAACTTGCCAATTTTCGCCACGTCAGAGAGCTACCAAGGTCATGGCATGCATGTAACCTGAGAAGGTACTATAGTTAGAAAGTGATAAAGATCTTAGGTCAAGGTTCATTCTTTTTCCTGAAAAGGTTTTTTAATGAGGCACTAAGCCAAGATCTACAGAATTGCCCAATTTTGAAGGGTAAGCACTTATATGTATAGATTCTTGTATATTTTGTGTTTCCTACTTGAATATAGTTTTTTCAGATTCCATAAAAAGGTTATCTACCAAGACGTATTAATCTGAGTGCAAGAATTCACCACTCGAATATGACAAGGTCGGCAAGATGAGAATCAAATTCGTCACCCGATCACAAAGAAGTCGGCAAGGTGAAAGCAACAAAAACAGATTAATGCAAGAAGTTATAAAAAGTAATCCATAAAAAGCTGCCTGACGAGGCCTAGCTAAAAATGGACTGCTAGAAATAACTTAAGAAGTACCGACACAGAAGTCAGGCAAGGCAATCAACGCAAAAAGTTATAAAAAGTAAATCCATAAAAAGTGGCCTGACGAGGTCTTACTAAAAATAACTTAAGTAGATTCGACAAGAAGAAGTCGGATCAATCCAATCAAAAAAGTTATAAAAAGTAATCCATAAAAAGTGGCCTGACGAGGTCTTAATAAAAATGGATTACTAAAAATAACTTAAGAGGGTTCAACAAGAAGAAGTCGGGCTGAACCGAGCGAAGCGACAAAGTTATAAAAAGTAAATCCATAGAAAGAGGCCTAATGGATTACTAAAAATAACTCAAGAAGAACCGGCAAAGAGAAGTCGACCAATGAAAGCGGTACCTCAAACCAACAAATTCGACCATCCAAAGCATGTGTGGCTTTCCCCGAAGAGCCACGGCTCCACAACAAAGCTATCAAAATTGTTCAAAGACCAACTAAAAGGGTTCTACCAGAACACTAAAAAGTTGTCGAACAGGTTAGCCCCAAGGGTCATCTCGCCCAACCAAAAGACAGACAAAACAATGATCTAAAAGAGGTCGGACGGCAGAGTACCAACACTCTATAAAGATCTACAAAATTTGCAAAGGAACGACCAACGTATCAAAAGAAACATGGCAATCATTAAAAAGACTCAGAAGGTGACCTGAAAGAGGGCCTCAAGAGTTCAAGCGCATCTTGTTTTTTCTACTAAGTTGCATAGAAGCAACTAACAGTCAAAGAGAACCAAGTCATAAAAAAAGTTACAAAAATTAGAGTTCAAAAGCCCACAAGTCGGGCTGTGGAGATAAAAACACATAAATTATAAGGGGCGCAAAGTTTCCCCAGTAGCAGCGTCAGTGGCAGAAGGAGGAGGAATGATATTCACAGGTACAGCGTCCACGATCTCATCCTCACAATTAAGAATCTCACAATTCAGATCAGGTTGGGAATGGTCGACCTCAGCAGAAGGATTTGAAGAAGTCGTGGCCGCAGAAGCTTTGGCTGGCGGTGCAGGAGGAGGCCCATCATCTTCATCATCTGGAGCAGGCACAATTCTGCTATCCTCCACTACATTATCTAAGCTAAAGAGAGTCAGGTCGAGTTCAGGAGCAAGAACTCGGACCTGGGCCCTCAAATTGTCATAAGCACCCGTCACATTATCTACCAGATGACTCTGGAGGTCGGTGATGCCAAGGCATCTTAGCCTAGTTTTACTAGTCTTTTTCCTTTGTTTTTAATAGGTTTTATACACTTTCTTGAGTTACAAGTAAGCCATTTGGGTAGAAATTCATATGTATTTGGATTCAATCAACCATGAGTAAATTGATGCATTTTCATGACGTTTTATGCTTAATTGCTTATAGATCAAGGATGAGAAGAAGTCTCATGATTTTAGCATAGCTTTGATGCATTTGTTGATTGATGACAGGTGACCAAAAGGCTTAGAGAAAGGTTGAAGAAAGGGGATGGCAGCAATTGAAATGATGGCAGCAAAACCACCCTGGGAAGAGCTCACGTTTGTGCCAACGTTTGCCTCAAACTTGAGGTCAAACGTTGGCTCAAAAATATGCCCAGGAGATGCCAACGTTTGCACCAACGTTTGCCTCAAACTTGAGGCCAAACTTTGGTTCAAAAACGAGCCCTGGAGAAGCCAAAGTTTGTGCCAATGTTTGCCTAAAACTTGAGGTCAAACGTTGGTTCAAAAGCAAGCCCTGGAGAAGCCAACGTTTGCGCCAATGACTTGAGGTCAAACGTTGGCTCAAAAACAAGCCCTGGAGGAAGCAACGTTTACACCAACGTTTGCCTCAAACTTGAGGTCAAACGTTGGCACAATTACACACACAGGAGGACTAATGTTTGCGCCAACGTTTGCCTCAAACTTGAGGTCAAATGTTGGCTGCAAAATGGCCTTGGAGGGAGCACGTTTGAGCTCACGTTTGACCTCAAACGTGAACTCAAATGTGAGTGACAGAAAAGCACCGTTCTGCATAATTTTTAACACGCAAATGTTTGAGTTAAAGTTTGTCTCAAACGTTAACTCAAACGTAAATGCTCCAAAGTCCAAATTGCAAACAGATTTCTTCTCAAGTCCAAGAGCAATCAACTGAGGCTATCTTCAATCTAATTCCATCAAGGCCAAGGCCCAAATTCAAGGCTTAATGATCAATAGAAGGAAGTGTATAAATAGAAATTAGTTTGATTTAGAAAGGACGGCAACTTTTACTTTTGAACTTTCACCTCTTTTAGAATTTTTGACTTGTAAACTGGAACTTTCATTTTTAGATCTTGGAGAATTGGGAGGGAATTGAATTCTCTTCCCCTCTGGGTTTTTTGTTTTCATTTCCTACAGAGCTTTACTTGAGTCTTGGGTGTTGAGAATTGAGAAAATTCTGTCTCAAATTCACCTTGAGATCTCTCTCTGTTTTCGTTTCACTGCACCATTTGAGAAATTGAAATTTGAATTTACTTTTTCTACTGTTTGATCTTTAATTCTCTTGCAATTGATCTTTTAATTGGATCAAGGAAGGTAGTGAGATCTAGACTTGGTTTTCTAGTCTCTTGACCCCTGAGATCCTGCATTTTTCTTTCTGTTTATCTACTGATGTTTCTTGAAGCTGATTTACTTTTCTGTTTGAAATCAATCTCAAATTAATTCATCCTTTATTCTCCTGTTCATTACAATTTACTTTTCTTTGTTTAATTTCTGCACTCCCAATTCCCAATTCCTTTTATAATTCAAGCAATTTACATTTCTTGCACTTTAAGTTTCAGTCATTTACATTTCTTGCAATCTAAGTTTCTGCAATTTATATTACTTGCACTTTAAGATTCAGCTTCTTTACTTTCTTTGTCCTTTAATTTACAGTCAATTACCCCTCTCCTTTTACAATTCATGCAATTTAGCTTCTGTCAAATACAAATCACTCAAATCAACTCTTGTTCGCTTGACTAAATCAACCACTAAACTAAAATTGCTCAATCCTTCAATCTTTGTGGGATCGACCTCACTCAAGTGAGTTATTATTACTTGATGCGACCCGGTACACTTGTGATGAGCGGATAATTTATACGCTTTTTGGCATTGTTTTTAGTATGTTTTTAGTAGAATCTAGTTACTTTTAGGGATGTTTTCATTAGTTTTTATGTTAAATTCACATTTCTGGACTTTACTATGAGTTTGTGTATTTTTCTGTGATTTCAGGTATTTTCTGGCTGAAATTGAGGGACTTGAGAAAAATCAGATTCAGAGGTTGAAGAAGGACTGCTGATGCTGTTGGATTCTGACCTCCCTGCACTCAAAGTGGATTTTCTGGAGCTACAGAACTCAAAATGGCGCGCTTCCAATTGCGTTGGAAAGTAGACATCCAGGGATTTCCAGCAATATATAATAGTCTATACTTTGGCCAAGTTTAGATGACGTAAAAGGGCGTTGAACTCCAGTTCTACGCTGCTGTCTGGAGTTAAACACCAGAAACACGTCACAAACCAGAGTTGAACGCCAGAAATACGTTACAACCTGGCGTTCAACTCTAGAAAGAGCCTCTACACGTGTAACATTCAAGCTAAGCCCAAGCACACACCAATTGGGCCCCGGAAGTGGATTTATACATCAATTACTTACTTCTGTAAACCCTAGTAGCTAGTTTATTATAAATAGGACTTTTTACTATTGTATTAGACATCTTGGGACGTCTGGTTCTTAGATCATGGGGGCTGGCTATTCGGCCATGCCTGAATCTTTCACTTATGTATTTTTAACGGTAGAGTTTCTACACTCCATAGATTAAGGTGTGGAGCTCTGCTGTTCCTCAAAGATTAATGCAAAGTACTACTTTTTTTCTATTCAATTCAACTTATTCCGCTTCTAAGATATTCATTCGCACTTCAATGTGAATGTGATGAACGTGACAATCATCATCATTCCCCTATGAACGCGTGCCTGACAACCACTTCCGTTCTACTTTCGATTGAATGATTATCTCTTGGATCTCTTAATCAGAATCTTCGTGGTATAAGCTAGATTGATGGCGGCATTCATGAGAGTCCAAAAAGTCTAAACCTTGTCTATGGTATTCCGAGTAGGACTCTGGGATTGAATGACTGTGACCTACTTCAAACTCGCGAGTGCTGGGCGTAGTGACAGACGCAAAAGGAGGGTGAATCCTATTCCAGTATGATCGAGAACCTCAGATGATTAGCCGTGTTGTGACAGAGCATTTGGACCATTTTCACAAGAGGATAGGATGCAGCCATTGACAAGGGTGATGCCTCCAGACGATTAGCCATGCAGTGACAGCGCATCGGACCATTTTCCAGAGAGGATCAAAAGTAGCCATTGACAAAGGTGATGTCCTTACAAAAAGCCAGCCATGGAAAGGAGTAAGACTGATTGGATGAAGACAGCGGGAAAGCAGAGATTCAGAGGAACGAAAGCATCTCTCTACGCTTATCTGAAATTCTCACCAATGAATTACATAAGTGTTTCTATCCTTATTTTATTATTTATGTTCGAGAACTCCATAACTATTTTATATCCGCCTGACTGAGATCTACAAGGTGACCATAGCTTGCTTCATACCAACAATCTCCGTGGGATCGACCCTTACTCACGTAAGGTTTATTACTTGGACAACCCAGTGCACTTGCTGGTTAGTTGTATCGAAGTTGTGAATGAAAAACAATTTATTAAGACGTGCGTACATACAGTTTGGCGCCGTTGCCGGGGATTGTTCGAGTTTGGACAACTGACGGTTCATCCTATTGTTCAGATTAGGTAATTTTCTTCTTATTTTGTTTTCAAAAAGTTTTCAAAAATCTTTCAAAAAAATTTTTCCTTTATTTTCGAAAAAAAATGTTTTCAAAAATATATTTTTCTTCAGAATTTTTAAGAATGAATTCTAGTGTTTCATAAAGCATGTTGAAGCCTGGCTGGCTGTAAAGCCATGTCTAAATTCTTTTGGACTGAGGTTTCACTTATACTCAAGAGAAGAGCTTCTTTGTCTTTCTTAGCAAATTAGCTGATGCATGTAATAGCATACTAAAGCTTGGCTGGCTATTAAGCCATGCCTAACCCTTTGATTGGAGCTTTAGACTAAAGAGCATAAGATTCCTGGAATTCATATTAAAAATTTTGGAATCCTTATTTTTCTTTTTCAAATTAATTTTCGAAAAATACCAAAAAAATTAGAAAATCATAAAAATCAAAAAATATTTTTCATGTTTCTTGTTTGAGTCATGTGTCATGTTATAAGTTTGGTGTCAATTGCATGTTTTAAAATTTGCATAAAATTTTCGAAAAACTCATGCATTCATAATGTTCTTCATGATCTTCAAGTTGTTCTTGGTAAATCTTCTTGTTTGATCTTGATGTTTTCTTGTTTTGTGTCTTTTCTTGTTTTTCATGTGCATTTTTGCATTCATAGTGTCTGAACATGAAAGATTTCTAAGTTTGGTGTCTTGCATGTTTTCTTTGCATATAAAATTTTCAAAAATAAGTTCTTGGTGTTCATCTTGATCTTCAAAGTGTTCTTGGTGTTCATCTTGACATTCATAGCATTCTTGCATGCATTCATTGTTTTGATCCAAAATTTTCATGCATTGAGTCTTTTTCATGTTTTCCTCTTTCATCATTAAAAATTCAAAAAAAAAATCAAAAAAATATCTTTCCTTTTTCCTCTCATCAAATTCGAAAATTTGAGTTGACTTTTTCAAAAATTTTTTAAAAATTCAATTGTTTCTTATGAGTCAAATCAAATTTTCAATTTGAAAATCTTATCTTTTTCAAAATCTTTTTCAAAAATCAAATCTTTTTCATTTTTCTTATTTATTTTCGAAAATTATAAAAATATTTTTCAAAAATCTTTTCTTAATTTTATCTCATAATTTTCGAAAATATCATCATCAATTAATGTTTTGATTCAAAAATTTCAAGTTTGTAACTTACTTGTTAAGAAAGATTCAAACTTTAAGTTCTAGAATCATATCTTGTGATTTCTTGTGAATCAAGTCATTAATTGTGATTTTAAAAATCAAATCTTTTTCAAAACTAATTTCAATCATATCTTTTCAAAAATATCTCCTTATCTTATCTTTTTCAAAATTTGATTTTATCTCTAACTAACTAACTTTTTGTTTGTTTCTTATCTTTTTCAAAACTACCTAACTAACTTTCTCTAATTTTCAAAAATATCTTCCTTCTTTTTCAAAATTTCATTTTAATTTACTAATTATTTTAATTTTTTATTTTAATTTTCGAAAATTACTAACCTTTTTCAAAAACTATTTTCGAAAATCACTAACTCTTTTTCAAAAATAACTTTTGAAAATTCTCCTTCTCTCTCATCTCCTTCTAATTATTTATTCATCTACTAACACTTCATCTCACCCAAATTCGAACCCCCTCTTCCATCTGTGTTCGAATTTTCTCTTCTTCTTTTCTTCTACTCACATAAGGGAACCTCTATACTTGGGCAAAAAGGATCCCTATTATTATTAATTTTCTGTCCCTCTTTTTCATATGAGTAGGAGCAAGGACAAGAACATTCTTGTTGAAGCAGATCCAGAACCTGAAAGGACTCTGAAGAGGAAACTAAGAGAAGCTAAATTACAACAATCCAGCAAGCACCTTTCAGAAATTTTCGAACAAGAAGAGGAGATGGCAGCCGAAAATAATAATAATGCAAGGAGGATGCTTGGTGACTTTACTGCACCTAATTCCAATTTACATGGAAGAAGCATCCCCATTCCTGCCATTGGAGCAAACAATTTTGAGCTGAAACCTCAATTAGTTTCTCTGATGCAGCAGAACTGCAAGTTTAATGGACTTCCATCTGAAGATCCTTTTCAGTTCTTAACTGAATTCTTGTAGATCTGTGATACTGTTAAGACTAATGGAGTAAATCCTGAAGTCTACAGGCTCATGCTTTTCCCTTTTGCTGTAAGAGACAGAGCTAGAGTGTGGTTGGACTCCCAACCCAAAGATAGCCTGAACTCTTGGGATAAGCTGGTCACGGCTTTCTTAGCCAAGTTCTTTCCTCCTCAAAAGCTGAGCAAGCTTAGAGTGGATGTTCAAACCTTCAGACAGAAAGAAGGTGAATCCCTCTATGAAGCTTGGGAGAGATACAAAGAACTGACCAAAAAGTGTCCTTCTGACATGCTTTCAGAATAGACCATCCTGGACATATTCTATGATGGTCTGTCTGAATTAGCTAAGATGTCATTGGATACTTCTGCAGGTGGATCCACTCACCTAAAGAAAACTCTTGCAGAAGCTCAAGAACTCATTGACATGGTTGCTAATAACCAATTCATGTACACTTCTGAGAGGAATCCTGTGAGTAATGGGACGCCTATGAAGAAGGGAGTTCTTGAAATTGATACTCTGAATGCCATATTGGCTCAGAATAAAATATTGACTCAGAAAGTCAATATGATTTCTCAGAGTCTGAATGGAATGCAAGCTGCATCCAACAGTACTCAAGAGGCATCTTCTGAAGAAGAAGCTTATGATCCTGAGAACCCTACAATAGCAGAGGTGAATTACATGGGTGAACCATATGGAAACACCTATAACCCCTCATAGAGAAATCACCCAAATCTCTCATGGAAGGATCAACAAAAGCCTCAACAAGGCTTTAATAATGGTGGAAGAAATAGGTTTAACAATAGTAAACCTTTTCCATCATCCACTCAGCAATAGACAGAGAACTATGAACAAAATACCTCTAATTTAGCAAACTTAGTCTCTGATCTATCTAAGGCCACTGTAAGTTTCATGAATGAAACAAGGTCCTCCATTAGAAATTTGGAAGCACAAGTGGACCAGCTGAGTAAAAGGATCACTGAAATCCCTCCTAGTACTCTCCCAAGCAATACAGAAGAAAATCCAAAAGGAGAGTGCAAGGCCATTGAAATGACCATCATGGCCGAAACCACAAAAGAGGAGGAGGACGTGAATCCCAAGGAGGAAGACCTCCTGAGACGTCCAGTGATCAATAAGGAGCTTCCCTCTGGGGAACCAAAGGAATCTGAGACTCATCTAGAGACTATAGAGATTCCATTGAACCTCCTTATGCCCTTCATCAACTCTGATGAGTATTCCTCTTCTGAAGAGAATGAGGAGGTTACTGAAGAGCAAGTTACCAAGTACCTTGGTGCAATCATGAAGCTGAATGCCAAATTATTTAGTATTGAGACTTGGGAAGATGAACCTCCCTTGTTCACCAATGAACTAAGTGATCTGGATCAACTGAGATTGCCTCAGAAGAAACAGGATCCTGGAAAGTTCCTAATACCTTGTACCATAGGCACCATGATCTTTGAAAAAGCTCTGTGTGACCTTGGTTCAAGGATAAACCTCATGCCCCTCTCTGTAATAGAGAAACTGAGAATCTATGGGGTGCAAGCTGCTAAAATCTCATTAGAGATGGCAGACAATTCAAGAAAACAAGCTTATGGACAAGTAGAGGACGTGTTAGTAAAGGTTGAAGGCCTTTACATCCCTGCTGATTTCATAGTCCTGGAGACTGGGAAGAATGATGATGAATCCATCATCCTTGGAAGACCTTTCCTAGCCACAACAAGAGCTGTGATTGATGTTGACAGAGGCAAACTAGTCCTTCAATTGAATGAGGACTCCCTTGTGTTGAAAGCTCAAGGTCATCCTTCTGTAAACATGGAGAGGAAGCACAGTAAGCTTCTCTCAAAATAGAGTCAACTAGAGCCCCTACAGTCAAACTCTAAGTTTGGTGTTGGGAGGCCACAACCAAACTCTAAGTTTGGTGTTGAACTCCCATATCCAAACTCTAAGTTTGGTGATGGGAAGTCTCAACAATGCTCTAAACATCTGTGAGGCTCCATGAGAGCCCACTGTCAAGCTATTGATATTAAAGAAGCGTTTGTTGGGAGGTGATGAGCGGATATTTTATACGCTTTTTGGGGTTAATTTCATATAGTTTTTAGTATATTCTAGTTAGTTTTTAGTTTATTTCCATTAGTTTTCAGGAAAAATTCATATTTCTGGACTTTACTATGAGTTGTGTGTTTTTCTGTAATTTCAGGTATTTTTCTGGCTGAAATTGAGGGAGCTGAGTAAAAATCTGATTCAGGCTGAAAAAGGACTGCTGATGTTGTTGGATTCTGACCTCCCTGCACTCAAAGTGGATTTTATGGAGCTACAGAACTCGAAATGGCGCGCTTCCAATTGCGTTGGAAAGTAGACATCCAGGGCTTTCCAGCAATATATAATAGTCCATACTTTGCTCAAGGATAGACGATGTAAACTGGCGTTCAACACCAGTTCTCTGCCCAATTCTGGCGTCCAGCGCCAGAAAAGGATTAAAAGTTGGAATTCAACACCAGAAATGGATCCAAACCTGGCGTTGAACGCCCAAAACAGCCTTATGCACGTGAATTGCCTAAGTCTCAGCCCCAGCACACACCAAGTGAGCCCCAGAAGTGGATCTCTGCACCATCCATCATAGTTTACTCATTTTTTTGTAAACCTAGGCTACTAGTTTAGTATTTAAACAACTTTTAGAGACTTATTTTGTATCTCATGACATTTTAGATCTGAATTTTATACTCTTTGACGGCATGAGTCTCTAAACTCCATTGTTGGGGGTGAGGAGCTCTGCTGTGTCTCGATGAATTAATGCAAGTATTTCTGTTTTCTATTCAACATGCGTGTTCCTATCTAAGATATTCATTCGCACTTCAACCTGAATGTGATGAACGTGACAATCATCATCATTCCCTATGAACGCGTGCCTGACAACCACTTCCGTTCTACTTTAGATTGAATGAGTATCTCTTAGATCTCTTAATCAGAATCTTCGTGGTATAAGCTAGATTGATGGCGGCATTCATGAGAGTCTGGAAAGTCTAAACCTTGTCTGTGGTATTCCGAGTAGGACTCTGGGATTGAATGACTATGACGTGCTTCAAACTCGTGAGTGCTGGGCATAGTGACAGACGCAAAAGGATAGTAAATCCTATTCCGGTACTCTTGAGAACCTGCAGATGATTAGCCGTGCGGTGACAGCGCACTTGGACCCTTTTCACTGGAAGGATGGATGGTAGCCATTGACAACAGTGATCCACCTACACACAGCTTGCCATAGGAGGACGTGCATGCGTGAATCAGAAGACAGAGGAAGGCAGAGATTCTGAAGGCAAAGCATCTCCAAAACTCCAACTTATTCTCCATTACTGCATAACAAGTAACCTTTATTCCATGCTCGCTCGCTCATTCGCAATTCAACTGATAAATATAATTGACTTCCTGACTAAGAATTGCAAGATAACCATAGATTGCTTCAAACCAACAATCTCCGTGGGATTCGACCCTTACTCACGTAAGGTATTACTTGGACGACCCAGTGCACTTGCTGGTTAGTGGTACGAGGTGAAAAGTGTGATTCACAATTCGTGCACCAAGTTTTTGGCGCCGTTGACGGGGATTGTTTGAGTTTGAACAACTGACGGTGAATCTTGTTGCTTAGATTAGGAAATTTTTGTCTTTGTGAGTCAGAGTCTTTTATTTTCTTTTCAAATTTTTTTTCAAAAATAATAATTTTAGTTTGGTTTTCTAAAAATTTTAAGTTTGGTGTTCTTGTGAGTCTTCAAAGTATTCTTGAGTTTTCCTTGTGTCTTGATCTTAAAATTTTTAAGTTTGGTGTTCCTTGGTGTTTTCCATCAAAATTTTCAAAAAATAAGGAGTATTAGATCTAAAAATTTTAAATCTTATGATATCTTATTGTTTTTCTCTCTCCTCTTTAGATTCAAAAACATATTTTCTCTCTACTTTAAGGCAGATTTTCGAAAATCACCTTTAAAATTCAGATTTTTATTTCAAAATTTAAAACCTTTTTCAAAAATCATCATATCCTTTTCAAAACTTCCTAACCACCTTCTCTCTCCCCTCAATTTTTTTCGAAAATTTTTAACCATTTTTATTTATTTTATTTTAATTTATTTCATTTTTGAAATAAATAAATAAATAAATAAATAAATAAATAAAAATTTTATTTTACATCATCTCCCTTTCTCCATCATGGATCTAAGTGGAAATAAACAGTCCAAGAGGACTTTGGGGTCATATGCTAACCCCTCTACGGCTTTATATGGGAGTAGTATCTGCATACCCTCCATTGGAGTCAGTAGCTTTGAGTTGAATCCTCAGCTCATTATCATGGTGCAGCAAAGTTGCCAGTATTCCGGTCTTCTACAGGAAGAACCTACAGAGTTTCTGGCACAATTTTTACAAATTACTGACACAGTACATGATAAGGAAATAGATCAGGATGTCTACAGACTATTACTATTTTCATTTGCTGTAAAAGATCAAGCTAAGAGGTGGTTGAATAACCAACCTAAGGCCAGCATAAGGACATGGAAACAGCTGACAGAAAAATTTCTGAATCAATATTTTCCCCCAAAACGGATGACACAGCTAAGGCTGGACATCCAAGGCTTTAAACAAGGAGATAATGAATCTCTTTATGATGCCTGGGAGAGATACAGAGAGATGCTAAGAAAATGCCCCTCTGAAATGTTTTCAGAGTGGGTTCAGTTAGACATCTTCTATTATAGGCTTACTGAAGGAGCTCAGATATTTCTAGATTACTCAGCTGGTGGATCTATCCACATGAGAAAGACAATTGAAGAGGCTCAAGAGCTCATTGATACAGTTGCCAGGAATCAGCATCTGTACCTAAGCAGTGACCCTTCCATGAAAGAAGAGGTTAAAACAGTAACTGCTGAACTCAGTCCTGTAAAACAAGCTGTTGAATTCAATCAGTAATTGGACTTTCTAACTAAGCAGCTAGCCGAATTTAAAGATAGGCTACAAGAGACAAGAATGGCTAATATGCGTATGGAAGAACAGTTTAGGCAAACAAAGCAGCAGCTGTCAAGACAAATAACAGAAGAATGCCAAGCAGTTCAATTAAGAAGCGGGAAAACATTAAATACCCCACCTCAAGGCAGCAAAAAGCCAAGAAATGAGCAAACCACCCAAAATTCACTTGAGGACAGTAAGAGCCCAGGGAAAAATAACTCTGGTGCTAAAACGCCAGAAATTTGGTGGAAGGCTGGCGCTGAACGCCCAGACCATGCCCAAGACTGGCGTTCAACGCCAGAAACAAGCAAGAACTGGCGTTCAACGCCAGAAATAGGCAAGGATCTGGCATTGAATGCCCAAAATGGGCAAGATCTGGTGCTGAACGCCCAAAATGGGCATAGTTCTGGCGTTCAGACGCTAGGAACAGACAAGGAGCTGGCGTCCAATTTCACTCCAGCTTCTAACCCTGGCACTCAATTGCCAGTGAGGGATCAGACACACACAAATGCTGATAACAACCCCTCTAAAAAGGCTTTTTCAACTACTTCTGTAGGCAATAACCCTACAGCAACTAAGGTTAAAGAATATAAAGCCAAGATACCTTATCCTCAAAAAACTCCGAAAAGAGGAGCAGGATAAGCAATTTGCTCGCTTTGCAGATTATCTCAGGACTCTTGAAATAAAGATTCCATTTGCAGAAGCACTTGAGCAAATACCTTCTTATGCCAAGTTCATGAAAGAGATCTTGAGTCATAAAAAGGATTGGAGAGAAACAGAAAGAGTTCTCCTCAGTGAAGAATGCAGTGCAGTCATTCTGAAGAGCTTTCCTGAAAAGCTTAAAGACCCTGGGAGTTTTCTGATACCATGCATATTAGAAGGTAATTGCACCAAGACAACTTTATGCGATCTTGGGGCAAGCATCAACCTAATACCTGCATCCACTATCAGAAAGCTTGGTTTAATTGAAGAAGTTAAACCAACCCGAATATGTCTCCAACTTGCTGATGGCTCCACTAAATACCCATCAGGCGTGATTGAAGACATGATTGTCAGGGTTGGGCCATTCGCCTTTCCCACTGACTTCGTTGTGCTGGAAATGGAGGAGCACAAGAGTGCTACTCTCATTTTAGGAAGACCCTTCCTAGCAACTGGACGATCCCTCATCGATGTCCAACAGGGGGAAATAACCCTGAGAGTCAATGATGATGAGTTCAAGTTGAACGCTGTAAAAGCCATGCAGCATCCAGACACATCAACAGACTGCATGAAAGTTGATCTTATTGACTCCTTGGTAGAAGAGATCAACATGGCTGAGAGTCTCGAATCGGAGTTGGAAGACATCTTTAAAGATGTTCAGCCTGATTTGGAGGATTCAGAGGACATGAAAGAGCCTCTAAAATTTCTTCTGGAAGAGGAAAAACCTCCTAAATCCGAGCTCAAGCCATTACCACCATCCTTGAAATATGTATTTCTGGGAGAAGGTGACACTTTTCCAGTGATCATAAGCTCTGCTTTAAATTCACAGGAAGAGGAAGCACTTATTCAAGTGCTAAGGACACACAAGACAGCTCTTGGGTGGTCCATAGGTGACCTTAAGGGCATAAGCTCGGCTAGATGCATGCACAAAATCTTATTGGAGGATAATGCTAAACCAGTGGTTCAACCACAGAGGCGGCTAAATCCAGCCATGAAAGAAGTAGTGCAGAAAGAGGTCACCAAATTACTAGAGGCTGGGATTATTTATCCTATTTCCGATAGCCCTTGGGTGAGCCCTGTCCAAGTCGTCCCAAAAAAGGGAGGTATGACAGTGATTCATAATGAAAAAAATAAACTGGTTCCTACAAGAACAGTTACAGGGTGGCGCATGTGTATTGATTACAGAAGGCTCAATACAGCCACCAGGAAGGATCATTTTCCTTTACCATTCATAGACCAGATGCTAGAAAGACTAGCAGGTCATGATTATTACTGCTTTTTGGATGGCTACTCAGGCTATAACCAGATTGCAGTAGATCCCCAGGATCAAGAGAAAACAGCATTCACATGTCCATCTGGAGTGTTTGCTTATAGAAGGATGCCATTTGGGCTGTGTAATGCGCCTGCAACCTTCCAGAGATGCATGCTCTCTATTTTCTCTGATATGGTAGAAAAATTTCTGGAAGTCTTCATGGATGACTTCTCAGTATATGGAGACTCATTTAGCTCCTGTCTTGATCACCTCAAACTTGTTTTGAAGAGATGCCAAGAGACCAACCTAGTTTTAAACTGGGAAAAATGTCACTTTATGGTGACTGAGGGGATTGTCCTTGGGCATAAAATCTCAAACAAAGGAATAGAGGTGGATCAAGCAAAAATAGAGGTAATTGAAAAATTACCACCACCTGCCAATGTTAAGGCAATCAGAAGCTTTCTGGGGCATGCAGGATTCTATAGAAGGTTTATAAAGGACTTTTCAAAAATCGCAAAACCTCTAAGCAATCTGCTAGCTGCTGACACGCCATTTGTGTTTGACACAGAGTGCCTACAGGCGTTTGAAATGCTGAAAGCTAAGCTGGTCATAGCACCAGTTATCTCTGCACCAAACTGGCATTACCATTTGAGCTAATGTGTGATGCCAGTGATCACGTCATTGGTGCAGTATTGGGACAGTGGCATGACAAGCTTTTGCATGCCATTTATTATGCTAGCCGCGTTTTAAATGACGCTCAGAAAAATTACACAACCACAGAAAAAGAATTACTTGCAGTGGTTTACGCCATTGACAAGTTCAGATCCTACTTAGTAGGATCAAAAGTGATTGTGTATACTGACCATGCTGCTCTTAAATATCTACTCACAAAGCAGGATTCAAAACCCAGGCTCAACAGATGGGTGTTGCTTCTGCAAGAGTTTGATATAGAGATAAGAGACAGAAAAGGGACAGAGAACCAAGTGGCTGATCATCTATCCCGGATAGAGCCAGCAGAAGGGACGCCCCTCCCCACTCTTGAGATCTCTGAGACTTTTTCGGATGAGCATTTATTTGCCATTCAGGAAACACCATGGTTTGCCGATATTGCAAACTATAAAGCTGCAAGGTTCATACCCAAGGAGTACAACAGGATACAAAAGAAGAAATTAATTACTGATGCAAAGTACTACTTGTGGGATGAACCCTATCTCTTTAAGAGATGTGCAGACGGAATAATCCGTAGGTGTGTGCCTAGAGAAGAAGCACAGAGGATCCTATGGCATTGCCATGGATCTCAATATGGAGGCCATTTCGGAGGTGAGCGAACAGCCACCAAGGTCCTCCAATGTGGCTTCTATTGGCCCACACTCTATAAAGATTCCCGAGAGTTTGTACGTAACTGTGACAGTTGCCAAAGAGCTGGTAATCTGCCTCATGGTTACGCCATGCCTCAACAAGGAATATTGGAGATTGAGTTGTTTGACGTATGGGGAATTGACTTCATGGGACCTTTCCCACCTTCATTCTCAAACACTTATATTCTGGTGGCAGTTGACTATGTATCAAAATGGGTTGAGGTCATTGCCACACCCACCAATGATACTAAAACAGTTCTAAAGTTCCTCTAGAAATATATCTTCAGCAGGTTTGGGGTCCCTAGAGTACTAATCAGTGATGGGGGCACTCACTTCTGCAACAAACAGCTTTACTCTGCCATGGTCCGGTATGGGATTCGCCACAAGGTGGCGACCCCATATCATCCACAGACTAATGGACAAGGTGAAGTCTCTAACAGAGAACTAAAAAGAATCCTAGAACGGACTGTAAATACCCGTAGAAAGGATTGGGCAAGAAGCTTGGATGATGCTCTGTGGGCATACAGAATAGCATTCAAGACTCCGATAGGGACCTCTCTATACCAACTGGTCTATGGTAAGGCATGTCACCTGCCCGTGAAACTGGAACATAAGGCCTACTGGGCAACCAGATTCCTAAATTTTGATGCCAAATTTGCAGGAGAAAAAAGATTGCTCCAGCTAAATGAGCTAGAGGAATTCAGATTCACAGCTTTCGAAAATGCCAAGCTTTATAAAGAAAAATAAAAAAAGTGGCATGATAGAAAGCTGTCATCTAGAATCTTTGAACCAGGACAGAAGGTTCTGCTGTTTAACTCTAGACTCAGGCTATTCCCCGGGAAATTGAAATCCCGGTGGAGGGGACCATACGTGATTACAAGTGTATCACCATATGGTTATGTGGAGCTTCAAGATATTGATTCTGATAAAAGGTTCATTGTCAATGGACAGAGAGTCAAGCACTATCTTGAAGGCAACGTTGAGCAAGAGTGCTCAAGGCTGAAGCTAGATTAAAAAGCTCAGCAAGGTCCAGCTAAAGACAATAAAGAAGCGCTTGCTGGGAGGCAACCCAGCCATGGGGCATCAATCCTCTAAGCATTTTGCCCTATTTTTATTTTTATTTGTTTATATAGAGTTCATTGATAACAAGGTAAAGAATCAATTGCATAAGTTCACAGGGTTACAGAAGGAATCTGCACACAAAACAGAGAAAAAGAGCTCACTGGCAAGAAAACGCCAGTAAGAGCCTATTTTGGGCGTTCAGCGCCCAAAAGGGGCAGCCAGTAGGCGCTGAACGCCAGTAAGGATAGCAATCTGGCGTTCAACGCCAGAAAAGGGCAACAACTGGGCGTTGAACGCCCAGGAGAACAGCATTTGGGCGTTGAACGCCCAAAACAGGCAGTGTTTGGGCGTTCAAACGCCAAGATGGTAGGGAGGAGCCAAATTCGTTTTTCTACATATTTTTTTCATTCCAATTTTAAATTTTATGTTTCAATGCATGATTTTTTTACATAAACATGTTTAGAACCCTGATTTTTAAAATCCCCAATCTCTAAAAATCCTACTTTAAAAATATCAAATATATCTTAATCCATCAGCATAAACCCTCTTTGCAAATTCAATCCAACTCTTTTCAAATCTTTTTAAAAACAAATCTATCTTTTTCAAAAATCTTTCATATCTTTTCAATTTCAAACTATATCCTCTCTTATCATATCTTCTATCTTATCTTTTCCAAATCAATCTTTTTTATCATATCTTTATCTCTTTTTTTCGAAAACCCACCCTCCCTCCCTTTAAATTTGGGTTCGGCCTCCCCCCCTTCCATCAACAATTGCACCTAGCTCTCCTTCTATTCCTCTCCTTTCTTTTCTTTTGCTTGAGGACAAGCAAACCTCTAAGTTTGGTGTGTTTATCCGCGATCACCAAGATCATGGCTCCTAAAGGAAAACAACCCACTCCAAGAGGCAAGAAAGAGAGCGTTCCAAAACCACTTTGGAATCAAGGGAAGTTCTTATCTAAAGAACATTCAGACCATTATAACAAAATAATGGGTCTGAGATCAATGATCCCGGAAGTTAGATTCGATCTGAAAGAAGATGAATATCCGGAGATCCAGGAGCAAATTCGAATCAGGAATTGGGAAGTCCTAGCTAATCCTGAAACAAAAGTGGGGAGGAACATGGTCCAGGAGTTCTATGCTAATATGTGGCAAACAGACAAGCAGAAACTATCTGGGACTGCTTTCTATGACTATCGGACCGTGGTCAGAGGAAAGATTGTTCATACCCACCCTGACAGGATCAGGGAGATCTTAAAGCTACCTCAGCTGAAAGATGATCCAGACTCCTTCAACAGGAGAATGATGAGAACAGACAAGGGCCTGGATAAGATTCTAGAGGACATATATATCCCTGGAGCCAGGTGGACCACCAACACAAAGGGTGTCCCAAATCAACTCAAGAGAGAAGATCTCAAACCAGTCGCCAGAGGATGGCTGGACTTCATTGGGCATTCTCTGTTGCCCACTAGCAACCGTTCTGAAGTCACTGTTAAAAGAGCAGTGATGATCCATTGCATCATGATGGGAAAAGAAGTGGAAGTTCATCAGCTGATCTCAGCTGAACTCTACAAAATTGCTAACAAAAATTCTAAAGAGGCCAGGTTGGCTTATCCAAGCGTGATCTCTCTGCTCTGCAAGGACGCTGGAGTAAGGATGGGAATAACTGAGTATATCTCAGTTGAGAAACCAATCACCAAAGCATCAATGGAAAAACAACAAGCACAGGATGATCCCATCAAGAAGAAAACACTGGAATTTCTCCCAGAAATCCCTCAATCTGAATACTGGGAGTATCTCGAGACATCTGTTACCAAGATACGGGAAGCTATGGAACAAATAATAAAAGAACAAAAGAAACACAGTCAAATTCTTACCTATATGTTTAAAGAACAAGAGGAGCAAGGGCGTGACTTGAGGGACTTGAAGCGCCAGAAGTTATCTCTTGAAGGACCAAGCACTCCAAAGATACGAGGAACACCCGTTTCCCAGAACTAAGGTTGTTAATTTCCAATTTCTGCTTTAACTCTGTGATAGTGTCATTATAGAAGTTTACCTTAGGAATCATATAGTAGTAATTAGTATCTATTTTGATTTTTTCTCCAATTAAGTTATAATTTATTTTTCTCATCATCAGCAAACATGAATAAAATAGTAGATCTTTTGAATAAGAGGCAATAAAATTTCGAGTTTTTAATAAGAGAAATTCTAATTAGTTACATGTGGTGGCAATGCTTTCTGTCTTCTGAATGAATGCTTGAACAGTGCATATGTCTTTTGAATTTGTTGTTTAAGACTGTTAAATATGTGGGCTCTTGAAAGAATGATGAACATGAGACATGTTATTGACAATCTGAAAAATCATAAAAATGATTCTTGAAGCAAGAAAAAGCAGCAAAGAACAAAGCTTGCAAAAAAAAAAAAGCAAGCAGAAAAAGCCAATAACCCTTAAAACCAAAAGGCGAGGGTAATAAAAAGGATCTCAAGGCTTTGAGCATCAGTGGATAGGAGGGCCTAAGGGAATAAAAGCCTGGCCTAAGCGGCTAAATCAAGCTGTCCCTAACCATGTGCTTGTGGCGTGAAGGTGTCAAGTGAAAACTTGAGACTGAGCGGCTAAAGTCAAGGTCCAAAGCAAAAAGAAGAGTGTGCTTAAGAACTCTGGACACCTCTAATTGGGGCTTTAGCAAAGTTGAGTCACAATCTAAAAGGTTCACCTAATTATGTGTCTGTGGCATTTATGTATCCGGTGGTAATACTGGAAAACAAAGTGCTTAGGGCCACGGCCAAGACTCATGAAATAGCTGTGTTCAAGAATCATCATACTGAAATAGGAGAATCAATAACACTATCTGCATTCTAAGTTCCTATAGATGCCAATCACTCTGAGCTTCAATGGATAAAGTGAGATGCCAAAACTGTTCGGAAGCAAAAAGCTACTAGTCCCGCTCATCTAATTAGAATCTGAGCTTCACTCGAAAACTCTGAGATATTATTGCTTCTCAACCTATTAGTCTCCTATTTTATTTGTCTAGTTGCTTGAGAACAAGCAACAGTTTAAGTTTGGTGTTGTGATGAGCAGATATTTTATACGCTTTTTGGGGTTAATTTCATATAGTTTTTAGTATATTCTAGTTAGTTTTTAGTTTATTTCCATTAGTTTTTAGGAAAAATTCATATTTCTGGACTTTACTATGAGTTGTGTGTTTTTCTGTAATTTCAGGTATTTTTCTGGCTAAAATTGAGGGAGCTGAGAAAAAATCTGATTCAGGCTGAAAAAGGACTACTGATGCTGTTGGATTCTGACCTCCCTACACTCAAAATGAATTTTCTGGAGCTACAGAACTCGAAATTGCGCGCTTCCAATTGCGTTGGAAAGTAGACATCCAGGGCTTTCTAGCAATATATAATAGTCTATACTTTGCTCAAGGATAGATGACGTAAACTGGCGTTCAACACCAGTTCTCTGCCCAATTCTGGCGTCCAGCGCCAGAAAAGGATTAAAAGTTGGAGTTCAACGCCAGAAATGGATCCAAACCTGGCGTTGAACGCCCAAAACAGCCTTATGCACGTGAATTGCCTAAGTCTCAGCCCCAGCACACACCAAGTGGGCCCCATAAGTGGATCTTTGCACCATCCATCATAGTTTACTCATTTTTTTGTAAACCTAGGCTACTAGTTTAGTATTTAAACAACTTTTAGAGACTTATTTTGTATCTCATGACATTTTAGATCTGAATTTTATACTCTTTGACGGCATGAGTCTCTAAACTCCATTGTTGGGGGTGAGGAGCTCTGCTGTGTCTTGATGAATTAATGCAAGTATTTCTGTTTTCTATTCAACATGTGTGTTCCTATCTAAGATATTCATTCGCACTTCAACCTGAATGTGATGAACGTGACAATCATCATCATTCCCTATGAACGCGTACCTGACAACCACTTCTGTTTTACTTTAGATTGAATGAGTATCTCTTAGATCTCTTAATCAGAATCTTCGTGGTATAAGCTAGATTGATGGCGGCATTCATGAGAGTCCGGAAAGTCTAAACCTTGTCTGTGGTATTCCGAGTAGGACTCTGGGATTGAATGACTGTGACGTGCTTCAAACTCGTGAGTGTTGGGCGTAGTGACAGACGCAAAAGGATAGTAAATCCTATTCCGGTATGCTTGAGAACCTGCAGATGATTAGTCGTGTGGTGACAGCATTCCTGGACCCTTTTCACTTGAAGGATGGATGGTAGCCATTGACAACGGTGATCCACCTACACACAGCTTGCCATAGGAGGACGTGCATGCGTGAATCAGAAGACAGAGGAAGGCAGAGATTCTGAAGGCAAAGCATCTCCAAAACTCCAACTTATTCTCCATTACTGCATAACAAGTAACCTTTATTCCATGCTCGCTCGCTCATTCGCAATTCAACTGATAAATATAATTGACTTCCTGACTAAGAATTGCAAGATAACCATAGATTGCTTCAAACCAACAATCTCCGTGGGATTCGACCCTTACTCACGTAAGGTATTACTTGGACGACCCAGTGCACTTGCTGGTTAGTGGTACGAGGTGAAAAGTGTGATTCACAATTCGTGTACCAGGAGGCAACCCAATTTTTATTTATCTAATTTTATTTTTTATTGTTTTTCATGTTTTATTAAGTTCATGATCATGTGGAGTCCCAAAATAAATATAAAAATTGAAAACGGAATCAAAAACAGCAGAAGAAAAATCACACCCTGGAGGAGGAGCTCACTGGCGTTTAAACGCCAGTAAGAAGCATCTGGCTGGCGTTCAACGCCAGAACAGAGCATGGTTCTGGCACTGAACGCCCAAAATGGGCAGCATCTGGGCGTTTGAATGCCAGAATTGCACCCTGGAGAAGAGCTGGCGCTGAACGCCCAGAACAAGCATGGTTCTGGCGTTTAACGCCAGAAATGGGCAACAAATGGGCGTTCAACGCCCAGAACAAGCACCAATCTGGCGCTGAACGCCCAAAGTTATGTGCAAGGGCATTTTGCATGCCTAATTTGGTGCAAGGTTGTAAATCCTTGAACACCTCAGGATCTGTGGACCCCACAGGATCACCTCAGGATCTGTGGACCCCACAGGATCCCCACCTACCTCCACTCACTTCTTATCACCCCTCTTTCACACATTCATCCACTCTTCCCCATAAACCTACCTCATAAACTCCACCTACCTTCAAAATTCAAAATCAATTTCCCACCCAAAACCCACCCTTATGGCCGAACCCTACCCCCTTCCCTTCCCTATATATAGCCCTCCATTCTTCCTCATTTTCACACCACACAACCTTCTCTTCTCTTCTTGGCCGAATACACCTCTCCCTCCTCTCCTCCATATTTTCTTCTTCTTCTTCATCTATTCTTTCTTCTTTTGCTCGAGGACGAGCAACATTCTAAGTTTGGTGTGGTAAAAGCATAGCTTTTTTGTTTTTTCCATAACCATTAATGGCACCTAAGGCCAGAGAAACCTCAAGAAAGAGGAAAGGGAAGGCAATTGCTTCCACCTCTGAGCCATGGGAGATGGAAAGATTCATCTCACAAGCCCATCACTAAGAAAAGGATGGAGCAAACAAGAGAGCACATTCATGGATCTCAACAGGCACATGAAGAAGCTCATCATCAAGAAATTCCTGAGATACCTCAAGCGATGCACTTTCCTCCACAGAATTTTTGGGAGCAAATCAACACCTCCCTAGGAGAATTAAGTTCCAACATGGGACAATTAAGGGTGAAACATCAAGAGCACTCCATCATCCTTCATGAAATTAGAGAAGATCAAAAAGCAATGAGGGAGGAGCAACAAAGACAAGGAAGAGACATAGAAGAGCTCAAGGACATCATTGGTTCCTCAAGAAGAAAACGCCACCATCACTAAGGTGGACTCATTCTTTGTTCTTACATTCTCTGTTTTTCGTTTTCTCTATGATAAGTGCTTATCTATGTTTGTGCCTTATTACATGATCATTAGTAGTTAGTAACTTTGTCTTAAAGTTATGAATGTCCTATGAATACATCACCTCTCTTAAATGAAAAATGTTTTAATTCAAAAGAACAAGAAGTACATGAGTTTCGAATTTATCCTTGAACTTAGTTTAATTATATTGATGTGGTGACAATGCTTCCTGTTTTCTGAATGAATGCTTGAACAGTGCATATGTCTTTTGAAGTTGTTGTTTAAGAATGTTAAATATGTTGGCTCTTGAAAGAATGATGACAAGGAGACATGTTATTTGATAATCTAAAAAATCATAAAAATGATTCTTGAAGCAAGAAAAAGCAGCAAAGAACAAAGCTTGTAGAAAAAAAATAGGCGAAAAAAAATAATAAAAAGAAAAAGCAAGCAGAAAAAGCCAAAAGCTCTTAAAACCAAGAGGCAAGAGCAAAAAGCCAATAACCCTTAAAACCAAAAGGCAAGGGTAATAAAAAGGATCCCAAGACTTTGAGCATCAGTGGATAGGAGGGCCTAAAGGAATAAAATCCTGGCCTAAGCGGCTAAACCAAGCTGTCCCTAACCATGTGCTTGTGGCGTGAAGGTGTCAAGTGAAAACTTGAGACTGAGCGGTTAAATTCAAGGTCCAAAGCAAAAGAAGAGTGTGCTTAAGAACCCTGGACACCTTTAATTGGGGACTTTAGCAAAGCTGAGTCACAATCTGAAAAGGTTCACCCAATTATGTGTCTGTGGCATTTATGTATCCGGTGGTAATACTGGAAAACAAAGTGCTTAGGGCCACGGCCAAGACTCATAAAATAGCTGTGTTCAAGAATCATCATACTGAACTAGGAGAATCAATAACACTATCTGAACTCTGAGTTCCTATAGATGCCAATCATTCTGAACCTCAATGGATAAAGTGAGATGCCAAAACTATTCAAGAGGCAAAAAAGCTACAAGTCCCGCTCATCTGATTGGAGCTATGTTTCATTGATAGTTTGGAATTTATAGTATATTCTCTTCTTTTTATCCTATTTGATTTTCAGTTGCTTGGGGACAAGCAACAATTTAAGTTTGGTGTTGTGATGAGCGGATAATTTATACGCTTTTTGGCATTGTTTTTAGTATGTTTTTAGTAGAATCTAGTTACTTTTAGGGATGTTTTCATTAGTTTTTATGTTAAATTCATATTTCTGGACTTTACTATGAGTTTGTGTATTTTTCTGTGATTTCAGGTATTTTCTGGTTAAAATTGAGGGACTTGAGCAAAAATCAGATTCAGAGGTTGAAGAAGGACTGCTGATGCTGTTGGATTCTGACCTCCCTGTACTCAAAGTGGATTTTCTGGAGCTACAGAACTCAAAATGGCGCGCTTCCAATTGCGTTGGAAAGTAGACATCCAGGGATTTCCAGAAATATATAATAGTCCATACTTTGGCCAAGTTTAGATGACGTAAAAGGGCGTTGAACGCCAGTTCTATGCTGCTATCTGGAGTTAAACGCCAGAAACACGTCACAAACCAGAGTTGAACGTCAGAAATACGTTACAACCTGGCGTTCAACTCCAGAAAGAGCCTCTGCACGTGTAACATTCAAGCTCAGCCCAAGCACACACCAAGTGGGCCCCAGAAGTGGATTTATGCATCAATTACTTACTTCTGTAAACCCTAGTAGCTAGTTTATTATAAATAGGACTTTTTACTATTGTATTAGACATCTTGGGATGTCTGGTTCTTAGATCATGGGGGCTGGCCATTTGGCCATGCCTGAATCTTTCACTTATGTATTTTTAATGGTAGAGTTTCTACACTCCATAGATTAAGGTGTGGAGCTCTGCTGTTCCTCAAAGATTAATGCAAAGTACTACTTTTTTCTATTTAATTCAACTTATTCCGCTTCTAAAATATTCATTCTCACTTCAATGTGAATGTGATGAACGTGACAATCATCATCATTCCCCTATGAACGCGTGTCTGACAACCACTTCCGTTCTACCTTCGATTGAATGATTATCTCTTGGATCTCTTAATCAGAATCTTCGTGGTATAGGCTAGATTGATGGCGGCATTCATGAGAGTCCGGAAAGTCTAAACCTTGTCTGTGGTATTCCAAGTAGGACTCTGGGATTGAATGACTGTGACGTACTTCAAACTCGCGAGTGCTGGGCGTAGTGACAGACGCAAAAGGAGGGTGAATCCTATTCCAGTATGATCGAGAACCTCAGATGATTAGCCGTGCTGTGACAGAGCATTTGGACCATTTTCACAAGAGGATAGGATGCAGCCATTGACAAGGGTGATGCCTCCAGACGATTAGCCATGCAGTGACAGCGCATCAGACCATTTTTCAGAGAGGATCAAAAGTAGCCATTGACAAAGGTGATGTCCTTACAAAAAGCCAGCCATGGAAAGGAGTAAGACTGATTGGATGAAGACAGCGGGAAAGCAGAGATTCAGAGGAACGAAAGCATCTCTATACGCTTATCTGAAATTCTCACCAATGAATTACATAAGTGTTTCTATCCTTATTTTATTATTTATGTTCGAAAACTCCATAACTATTTTATATCCGCCTGACTGAGATCTACAAGGTGACCATAGCTTGCTTCATACCAACAATCTCTGTGGGATTGACCTTTACTCACGTAAGGTTTATTACTTGGATGACCCAGTGTACTTGCTGGTTAGTTGTATCGAAGTTGTGAATGAAAAACAATTTATTAAGACATGCGTACATAGTGTTTGGCGCCGTTGCCTGAGATCACAATTTCGTGCACCAACTTGCCGGTGAGTTTTGTGTTGGATTGTTTTCCACACATCAAGTTTTTGGCACCGTTGCTGGGATTGATTAGATTGACAATGATTAAGTAAGGTGGTGGTCTAGATTAAGCACTTTTTCTTTTTCTTTTTACTAAGCATACTAACTGTTTGAATTTTTGCTTAAGCTAACACTAACTTCACTCTAGCAATAGAGTGCTTAATTTTGGTTCCTAGTTCTGTGTTTATGTCAAGAGGAAGAAGCGATGAATCCACACCTTTTGATCCTGAAACACTTTGGAGGTTGAGAAGAGAATCAAGAAATAGAGGAAAATCCAACAAATCCACAAGTGGGAGTGGCCAACGACAATAGTCAGCCCCAAATGAGAGTATTGGCTTCATATACATTCGCTAATCCAAGGCATTGTGGGTGTAGCATCCTTACCCCAAATGTTGATGCAAATAACTTTGAATTGAAGTTCCAACTCATCACCTTGGTGCAGAACAACTGTTTTTATGGAGGAGGCCCCTTGGAAGATCCAAACCAGCACCTATCTACCTTCCTGAGGATATGTGACACAGTGAAGACCAATGGTGTGCATCCTGACAGTTACAAATTGTTGTTGTTTCCATTTTCCCTGAGGGACAAAGCTACTCAATGGTTGTAGTCATTTCCAAGAGAAAGCGTCAACAATTGGGAGGATCTAGTAAGCAAGTTCTTAGCCAAGTTTTATCCTCCTCAAAGGATCATCAGGCTCAAAACAGAGGTCCAAACATTTACTCAGATGGATGGAGAGTCATTGTATGAAGCATGGGAGAGATACAAAGCTTTACTCAGGAAGTGTCCACCAGAGATGTTTAATGAATGGAATAAACTCCAAAATTTCTATGAAGGACTGACAATGAAAGCTCAAGAGGCACTTGACTATTCAGCAGGAGGCTCAATGCAACTCATGAAGACAGCTGAAGAAGCTCAGAACCTCATTGATATGGTGGCAAACAATCAATACTTCTTTGCTCATCAAAGACAACGCCAACCATCACAAAGGAAAGAAGTGCTAGAATTGGAAGGAGTGGACACCATCCTAGCTCAAAACAAGATAATGCAGCAGCAGATTCAACAACAACTTGAGCAGATGGCTAAAAAGATTGATAGCTTGCAAGTTGCAGCAGTGAATACAAGACAACCATCAACCACATGGGGGCAAAATGAAGAAAACCAAGAAGATCAGCAGCAGGAACAACCTTAATATGTGCACAACCAAGGCTCAGGCCAAAATGAAGTTTATGGTGACACCTACAATCCATCCTGGAAGAACCATCCAAATCTCAAATGGGGAGACAATCACACTCATACTCAACAGCCATAGCAAAGGAATTCAACCCAAAACAGTTGGAAAAACACAAACCACAACAACCAGCAGAATAATAACCAAAATACATACAGAAAACCACAAAACACGTACCCCAACTCTAACCATTATCCATCCAATAATCAAACCACCAACCAAAACACTTACCATCAATCCTCAACACCCCACAACCAACCAATCTCACAAGACTCTCAAAGGATCACCAATTTGGAGCTCTTAATGGAGAAAATGATGAAGCACCAAGAGATGACAACAAAAATCTAAGAAGCTTCAATCAAAAACCAAGAGGCTTCAATCATAAATCTTGATAGGAATATGGAACAAATGGCTAAACGAATTGCAGAGATGGGTGAGAAGCAATCAAATGCATCCCCTAATGCCACTCAAGACCACCCAAAGGACAAAGAAAAAGCTACAAAGTGGGAGGAGTGCAAGGCAATCATAGTGGGAAGTGAGAAGACTGGGGAGAAGGAAGCCATCAATCAAGAAGAACACAACAGAGAAGTTCCACAAGAAGAGACAGAAAAGAGAAGAGAAGAGGATAGAAAAACTAAGAATGCAAAAAGCTCAAAGAGAGACAAGAACATCCTTGAGCCACAACTACAAGAGAAGAAGGAAGGGGTGAAGCCATATATCCCCAAACTTTCGTACCCTCAGAGGTTCAAAAAAGAAAACGAGGAAGCATCAATATTCCTTTCTTAGAAGCACTTGAACAGATGCCATTATATGCCAAATTTATGAAAGAAGTGCTAACAAAGAAAATACCCTTGAAGGAAGGACAGATTGTTGAAATGACAATGGAGTGTAGTGCTATTCTCCAAAGAGGTCTACCAGAGAAGAAGGATGATTCTGGAAGGTTTTATATACCTTGTACCATAGGAGACATAACTATTGAGAAATCATTCTGTGACCTTGGTGCAAGCATAAACTTGATGCCTCTATCTCTTATGAGGAAGCTTCAATTTTTTGAACTGCAACCCACTCGAATAGCTCTTCAAATGGCTGACAAGTCCATTCAACAAGCACTTGGAGTTGTAGAGAATGTGCTGGTAAAAGTGGAAAAATTCCTTCTCCGAGATGATTTTGTCATCCTGGATATGGAGGAAGACCCTAACACTCCCATCATCCTAGGGAGGCCTTTCCTGGGTACGGGCAGAGCACTGATAGATGTTGAAAAAGGGGAATTGTTGCTGAGAGTGCATGATGAGCACCTAGCATTCCATGTTTTTAAAACCTTGCATGAGCCCATTCAGGAAGAAGGTTTTATGAAGGATAAGGCCAGAGATCAAAGCCTGAAGGAGGCAGTCAATGAGTTAACTCCAAGGCTTCTAAATCCATGCTTGAAAGAAGTAGAAATGGTGCAACAGACCAAAGAAATCAAGGAGGAACTAGATCCAAAACCCCCAGATGAGAAACTCAACACCCCAGATAAAGAGCCACCAAGGCATGAATTATCTTCTGAGAAAGAAAAGAAGAAGAGGCCAAAAGGGTGGAGAAACAAGAATATCCCCACTGAAGGCTTCTCACCAGGGGATAAAGTGATGTTAAACACCCAACCAATGAAGGTGTCTCTACAATTATCTGAGTGCTATGCTGTGAACCGGATCCTTTCACATGAATACCTAGAGATCATCAAAGAGGAGACCGGAAGGAAGTTCACAGTAAGAGGAGAAAAGCTGAGGCACTATGATTTTCAGCCTCCATGATCAAAGAACAATATGTCAAGCTAGTGACATTAAAAGAGCGCTTGTTGGGAGGCAACCCAACCAAAGGTAGTTTTCTTTTCCCAACTATTTCAATAAACAAGGCTGAGTAAGTTTACCTGTATTGCAAGGAGCTAAGTTTGGTGTTGCACACCAAAACAATCTAAGGGAGAATGAAAGATGCTAAGTTTGGTGTTCCACCAAAAAATTTCATTGAAAAACACATTTTCACCTTCTGCATAAAGGGTAGCTAGCTCCAAGCAATCAGAGAAACTACTTAACCAGTGTCTATTTTCTAGTTTTTTTTAGTTTTATTGCCTTTAGCAGAGACAAAAAGGGTTTCACATATGGTTAATTTGATGCATGAGAAACATTGGCAAGGGATTAATTTTGGTGTTCACACACCAAAGTAAGTTCAAAAGCCCACAAATAATTCTTGCACACTAACCAGTTGCCTAAGGGCTTGAGAAACAAGCAACTTCTAAGGATTATGCAGGAAAACATTCAATCTGTGGAAGGAGCCTGCATCATTGTCCAAAGGAGATGCAACAAGGAGAAATAATGATGACAGGAGGAAAAGCTGAGGGACATTCCCCACAGGTTGTATTGACACTTAATCCTTGTTGCTTTGAAGTATTTCAAGTTGGAAAACCCTATATGTCTTGTTGAAGTATTTAATTAAATGCAAGTGAAAATGTTTGCTGAGAAATACTTGGATCTGCATAATTTTTGCCATCCATCATTAGCTTGAATTTTGTTTTGTTTCCCATGTGCCTGAATAAAAGAGAAATGTTTGAATTAGAAAGTGAATATCCAATGTTGCAAAAGTAAGAATAAAAGTTAGTGGTGGTATTTGTTGATTTAATGCATAGCTCATAAAATAAAAGCTGTATAATGACATTTTTCTAGAAGTGTGAACTGGTTTGTTGTTATGAAGGCTTGTACCATTTAGAATCCCTTGAGAATGAAATAACAGAAAAAAAAAGGAAGAGAAAAAGCCAAAAGTGGCAAAGAAAATAAACAATAAGGCTAGGCACCAATAGCTTGGACCTTAGGACACATGCCTGTGGTGTTTTGTATTAGGATATGTTTGGACAAGTAAGTTCTGAGGAGTATTTCAAAACTTGGCCACTTAGATCAACTGATTTGGGATTGCCAACTGAAAGTCCACAATAAAGAGCAACCTAGCTACAAAACACTTAGTTATCCAAAGAGATTCTGGGCATCAATGATCCTAGGAAGAAAAGGGTGAGCCATGTGTCTGTGGTGAAGGAATGTGGAGCAAAAATTAAGCCAAAGGCTGCTGCAACATTTGCCATCAAGCCTTCAAAGAATAATAAGCTCTCTGAGCAAAACAAAGAAGGAAAAGTTAGCAAGGGAACAAGCCAAAGTAAAGCCTTATAGCAGCAAAGTTAGTAAATCTTTGAGGAAATATCTCTTATGTAACAGCAAGAAATAAATGAACCACAATTGTCTGCATAAAAATCCCATGAACTGAATTCAACTATATGCTCAATAAGGATATGCACACTTCTCTGTTTCATGTCATTCTCCCTTATGTTTGATGCTTTCTTGGGGACAAGCAAGATTTAAGTTTGGTGTTGTGATACCAAGGCATCTTAGCCTAGTTTTACTAGTCTTTTTGCTTTGTTTTTAATATATTTTATACATTTTCTTGAATTACAAGTAAGCCATTTGGGTAGAAATTCATATGTATTTAGATTCAATGAACCATGAGTAAATTGATGCATTTTCTTGAGGTTTTATGCTTAATTGCTTATAGATCAAGGATGAGAAGAAGTCTCATAATTTTAGCATAGCTTTGATGCATTTGTTGATTGATGACAGGTGACCAAAAGGCTTGGAGGAAGGTTGAAGAAAGGGGATGGCAGCAATTGAAATGAAGGCAGCAAAACCACCCTGGGAAGAGCTCACGTTTGTGCCAACGTTTGCCTCAAACTTGAGGTCAAACGTTGGTTCAAAAATATGCCCAGGAGATGCCAACATTTGCACCAACGTTTGCCTCAAACTTGAGGTCAAACGTTGGTTCAAAAACAAGCCCTGGAGAAGCCAAAGTTTGCCCCAATATTTGCCTCAAACTTAAGGTCAAACGTTGGTTCAAAAGCAAGCCCTGGAGAAGCCAACGTTTGCGCCAACGTTTGCCTCAAACTTGAGGTCAAACGTTGGCTCAAAAACAAGCCCTAGAGGAAGCAACATTTACACCAACGTTTGCCTCAAACTTGAGGTCAAACGTTGTTGAGGCAAACGTTGGCACAATTACACACCCAGGAGGACTAACGTTTGCGCCGACGTTTGCCTCAAACTTGAGGTTAAACGTTGGCTGAAAAATGGCCTTGAAGGGAGCACGTTTGAGCTCACATTTGACCTCAAACGTGAACTCAAATGTGAGTGACAGAAAAGTACCGTTCTGCATAATTTTTAACATGCAAACGTTTGAGTTAAAGTTTGCCTCAAACGTTAACTCAAAACGTAAATGCTCCAAAGTCCAAATTGCAAACGGATTTCTTCTCAAGTCCAAGAGCAATCAACTGAGGCTATCTTCAATCCAATTCCATCAAGGCCAAGGCCCAAATTCAAGGCTTAATGATCAATAGAAGGAAGTGTATAAATAGAAGTTAGTTTGATTTAGAAAGGACGGCAACTTTTACTTTTGAACTTTCACCTCTTTTAGAATTTTTGACTTGTAATTTGGAACTTTCATTTTTAGATCTTGGAGAATTGGGAGGGAATTGAATTCTCTCCCCCTCTAGGTTTTCTGTTTTCATTTTCTACAGAGCTTTACTTGAGTCTTGGGTGTTAAGAATTGAGGAAATTCTATCTCAATCTCACCTTGAGATCTCTCTCTATTTTCGTTTCACTGCACCATTTGAGAAATTGAAATTTGAATTTACTTTTTCTATTGTTTGATCTTTAATTCTCTTGCGATTGATCTTTGAATTGGATCAAGGAAGGTAGTGAGATCTAGACTTAGTTTTCTAATCTCTTGACCCTTGAGATCCTGCATTTTTCTTTCTATTTATCTGCTGATGTTTCTTGAAGCTGATTTACTTTTTTGTTTGAAATCAATCTCAAATTAATTCATCCTTTATTCTCCTGTTCATTACAATTTACTTTTCTTTATTTAATTTCTGCACTCCCAATTCCCAATTCCTTTTATAATTCAAGCAATTTATATTTCTTGCACTTTAAGTTTCAGTCATTTATATTTCTTGCAATCTAAGTTTCTGTAATTTATATTACTTGCACTTTAAGATTCAGCTTCTTTACTTTCTTTGTCCTTTAATTTACAGTCAATTACCCCTCTCCTTTTACAATTCATGCAATTTAGCTTCTGTCAAATACAAATCACTCAAATCAACTCTTGTTCGCTTGACTAAATCAACCACTAAACTAAAATTGCTCAATCCTTCAATCCCTGTGGGATCGACCTCACTCACGTGAGTTATTATTACTTGATGCGACCCGGTACACTTGCCGGTGAGTTTTGTGTTGGATCGTTTTCCACATATCAGTCGGCATAATCCATTTGGGCAGTTTCAAGCCTCCCCCTTAACTCCAACACCTCGGCATAAGTGCGGGTATAACTCTCTTTGTGCTTTTTCGCCATCTCCTCCACCAAATTTGCAGCCGCCTCAGCCCTGATAGCACGCGACTTCTCCTTCTCCAAGTCCAACTCCAGCTTGATCACCCTGGCATCCAGCTCTTCCTTCAAACCTTTGACCCTATCAAATTCCAACTTAGCATCCTCCAGGAAAGCTTTCGTTGCATGAACTGGGGAACCTTGGACAGTACGAAACAAAGCCACTCCCATATGGGCTATTCGGATACTGTTATTGGTAATAAAATTCAAGTGATGTAGGATGGACACATCATCTATTGGAAGTCGACCAAAGGGAGCAATCTGATTATCCACAAACCCCACAGCATCAAAATCTGGGGCATCCAATCAAAAGGTTCAACAGTTTTTTGTTTTTTAGGAGGAGGGCCAATAGTAGGAGAAGAGACAGCACCAGTAGATGGTCGAACTGGGTCAGAAGGGATAATTCGGACTTGAGGGGTAGGAATAACCTTCCTCATCCCGGAAGCACTCGATGTTGGTTTTTGTGGAGGAACCTGAGAAGACTCTCCCTCTGCAGTCTTGGCCGAGATATTGGAGGCAGCTGTCCCCTTCTTAGCCCAGCGATAAGCCTTCATGGAATCTACAGACTTCACCATTTCTAAAATAGGAAGACAGGAAAAATCAAGTTACAATTAAGAAAGGGATAGATTGGCAAACAAACAAACAAAGAAAAGCTACAAATAAAGTCGGCGACTACCCAATTCAATCCGAAGAAGGGAGGGATCTCCCAAAAACTTCTTTGTATCAAGATGGGGAGGCTCTCCCCAAATTTCCTCCAACACATTTACAAAGGCCTGCTCGACCTCATCAAGACTCTCCCAGGAATACCTAGCTACTATTACATTCTTCTGCCAGCACAAAGGGAAGGTAGGCTCATCATTTTCATCCAAAAAGAAGGGCCGAGCTCCCTCAACAGCTCGGACCTTGAAATAATAGTTTTTAAAATCTCTAAAGGACTCGTCATACATAGAGAAAACCTTTTTTCCTTGAGTGGCTCGGAAAAAAAACCCAGGAGGCTTTCTTTTTAGCTGCCCCAGGCTTTATCAACACAAAAAGATAAAGAAAAAGAGTTTGGGTAGGTCGGATATCTAGTTCTTGGCACAACAATTGAAAGATTTTTATAAAACCCCAAGATTTCGGGTGGAGTTGAGAAGGAGCTACATTACATGACTACAACAACTCGGTCTCAAAAGGGGTAAAAGGAATGGTAATGTTCAATTAACTAAAGAAATAGTCATAAGCATAGAAGAAGGGACGTTCCCCTTGAACCAAAGAGGGAAAACTAACCCTCTCCTCAGGATCAGGTGACACTAATTCATAATTCTTCTCTTGATCCCTATCACTACAAATCCTATGGTGCCTCCTAAGCCGCATTCAATACTCAGAATCAGCAACTGTAACACACATCAACACAACAGAGTCCAACCAATCGGATATGCCTTCTAGGATCTTAGTAGACATTTCAACAATGTTCTTGCGAGAAGACATGTGTTAATTATTCCTACAGAAAGAAAAGGAAAAATGGGGTTACTACCAAACAACTTAGACAGATAAGGAAACAACTCGGACGATAATATATGATCACCAAGAATCAGAAACAGTAGTAAAAGGGAAACCCCAGGATTCACACTAAAATCCAGGGGTATCCCTTGGAGGCAGTAACAAGGCAAGAGCTCGGAAAGAAAGAAATCGATAGTTTACCTCCTAAAAACATCAGAAAGAAATCGATAGTCTACCTCCTAAAAACATCTCTCAAAATACAAAACCTCCTCTAGCAACATCACTACACACAGAAGTAGTAAGAAAGTCACCATCATCAACAGGAAACATCAAAAGTTACAATCTTTTCTACGAACAGTTTATCACCCAAGCAACAAAAAGTTTATGGAAGCCATAGACCCAATCAACCAAGAAATCTGCAAAGGCCAAAGGTCTTTGATCAAGGAGAAACGACCACAAAAAGAAACAAAGATCACCACAAAGATGCAAGCTTCTTGCAGAAAATCAGGAAAACAAAATGCCAAAAGGAAAGATACAACCTTTTTGATAAAAAAGTCAAGATTCTCAGAGAAAAATCACATGCAACAGTAAGGGTATACAAAAGGGCGATGAAAGCATAAAAGAAAAGAAAATGTCAACCTGAAGAGGAAGAAGAAACAAGCGCAAGGGGAGGATCAGGAAGAAAACAGCAACAAGTCCACTCCAAGCAACCGCTTTCGAAGCACAGAGATGCAAAAACAGAGGGTGTAGAGGAACGAAACGTCTTGCGAACAATAGGCAAAGAAGACGGAGAAGAGTTAAGAGAAGGAAACTGTAAAGTGAATATTTTTTGAAAAAATTCAAAAAATAAGGTGTCAAAGAGGGAAAAAGAAAACGAAGAAGGGGTATTAATGATCCTTTAAACCCTCGCACATTTCCAAGAAAAGTGCAAATGCGCGCTACAATTAGAAAGGAGGAAAACGCTTCGCATTCAAAGGAGCCCAGCAGGAGTTATATAGAGATTGACAAAAAAGGCCAAATGCTCGAGCTCGACTTCTCCAAAAGAGTCGAAGTTTGAAGACATGACCCCTGAAAAAGTAAAGATCGAGCTCAAGTAGAGGCATTGTTCATACCCTGGGTCGAGCTATCTGACCTAGGGAGATCGAAGACAAAGCAACCGACCTCTTCAGGTCAGCTTCCCCGACCTCTTCTCTAAAAGAGTTCGGCCAAATCGCTACATGGGCCCAAGTAGGCCCAAACTAAGGGACATAGCCCAATCTAAAGGCAACCAAAGCCTAGAAAGATAGAGGCGGTTCCCCTTAGAGATAAGATGACCTCACTTAAAAGATAAGATAGGATAACTAACTTATCTTATCTTGAAAGGTCAACTTATACTACTATAAATACACTTGAGCACCCAGGTATAACTCATACTCTAATTCTACTAAAAACCTGCTTAAAACCCATGCTAACTTAAGCATCGGAGTCTCTTGTAGGTACCACCACCCTCCGGTGACGAAGGATCAGCAGCACCACCAAGTCCGACGAGTCGGACACGACAGCTCCGGCCACCACAGCAGATCTCATCCGAGATCGACCTTCAGTTTCAGGTAACCCACGGAACAGCCTCCATATTAGGGTCCATGCATTTCAATATCCGTGGAGAAAAAGGTTCTTGAACGACTTTCTCTCGGATTTGTTGGATATGGGCTACTCAAGTTTAGCTGACCCCACTTTAACATGTCTGGTGATGCACAAAATTACCCTGCAAAAAATCCTATGAAACAACTCGCCAAACCGGTAGTTAAATGGTGAATCGATAGAACCAGCCCAATTTTTTAAACCCCTGGTTTGTTACTCCACCAGTCAAAATGGCGCTATTTTGCAAAAAAAAAAAAAAGAGCAGAACATAAAAGCCCCTCTTTCTCTTACCATCACAAATGCAACCGAACCCTATCAGAGCAATCACCACCAGGAGCCCTAGCCGCCACCTTCCCCATCGTTGATCAATATCTGAAATTATATATTAAATTTTTTATAATCTTATTATATAGTTAATTAACCTGGTTCAATTATAGTTCAATCCTAATTGGACTATTAAATAATTAAACTAATTATTCGACTGGTTCAATGACCATTTTGGTTCTTGCAATCTTGGTTAATAATGAAAAAAATATATTCTTTTAAATTTATTTGTAGATTACTTGCTTATTTAACAAAGTCTTTTTCCATCACTAAATAAAATTATTAGCTATATGAATAAAAATATCATTAAGTCGTGTCTATGCTTTAAGATATAATATTATTTTACGTTAACTGTTGTTAGCCTAACACAGTCTTACATAAATCTAAATACGTCATTAGGATGTATCATTGTTTTACGGTAGTCGTCGTGGGAATATAAGTTAAAAATATAACTTTTCACTTAAATACTCTGGCCTGAAATCTTATTCGGCCAATATGTTCAAGACACGTTGATGAGATTTTTTAGTCAGTATACATAGAGATAGAGAAGTATAATGTAGGAAGCGTTTCTGGTGAGGCAGCTCTAGAAGTTCAGTATGTCATATCTGTGAACAATTGAAATTTAAGATAAAATATATGAAGAGGTGAGATAAAAAGAAAGAGGGATAATGTGATAGTAAACCAAAGTAAGTGCATGATGAATTGGTAATATGTTCGTCCATTGTGGAGTGAGAAAATGTCTATAATTTCCCGTACCATCACATGCATTATATATGATGCACCACTATTTTGTGTTACATCTTGTGCTTAATTGAGTGGATTTTATCCACTATTCTCACACTTATTCATAAAAATCGCATGTTGTATATTTTCCTTCTTGATTTTGTGCTATGATTGAAAACATGTTTCTTTGGCCTTAAATTTACTATGTTTAATCCTTTCTTATTACCATTCGATGCCTTGATATGTGTGTTAAGTGATTTCAGAGTTTATAGGACAGGAATGGCTTAGAGGATGGAAAGGAAGCATGCAAAAGTGGAAGGAATACAATTGAGGTGGTTCTAGTTGCGTTGTAAAGCTAACATTCAGGGCTTCGCAACAATATATAATTTGCCATAGCTTCTTCAAAGATAGGCAACGCGCACGCGTGGATTACACGTATGCGTGACCTGGAGAAAATTCAATCCACGCATACGTGTGGACGACGCGTACGCGTGACTTTGTCGCGTACTGGACGTATCAGAAATCGCTGGGGGCGATTTTTGGGCCCTTTTTGACCCAGTTTTTGGCCCAGAAAATACAGATTAGAGGCTATAAAGTGGGGGAATCCATTTATTGATACACATAACTTTCATATTCATAATTTTAGGTTTTAGATGTAGTTTTCGAGAGAGAGAGGCTCTCTCCTCTCTCTTAGATTTTAGGATTTAGGATTTCTCTTAGCTTTAGGGTTGTTTCTTCTCAATTCTAGGTTCAATGTTCCTTTAATTTAGTTTTTCTTCTACTTTTATTTATTCCAGCATTCTAGTTTATCTATTTCCCTTTATTGATTACTTTATGTTACAATTCGGTTTATAAATTCTCATGTTTAATTTGATTTTCTATTTAATATAATTTGAGATATTTCAGATTTAAGATTGCTTTCTTTTATTTATGTTATTGATGCTTTCAATTTAATTTAGATTTCTTCTCCTTTTGCTTTGGTTGAGTAATTGGTGACACTTGAGTTATCAAACTCAGTTGTTGATTGAAAATTGGAATTTGCTTATTGATTTGGATCCCTCTAAAGCTAGTCTTTCCATAGGAGTTGACTAGGACTTGAGGAATCCCATTAATTTGTCCACTTGACTTTTCTTTATTTAGTAAGGGTTTACTAAGTGGGAGTGGTGCACGAAATTGGGATGTCCAGGCTCGAACAATCCCTGGCAACGTGAGCAACTTGGTACGCGTAATCGTGATTACACTTTAATTATGTAAAATTCATGGCTCTTTCTTTCCCTGGTAATGGCACCAAGAACATGATGCCAATACCATGGTTCACAACTTCGATACAACTAACCAGCAAGTGCACTGGGTCGTCCAAGTAATACCTTACGTGAGTAAGGGTCGAATCCCATGGAGATTGTTGGTATGAAGCAAGCTATGGTCACCTTGTAAATCTCAGTCAGGCAGATATAAATTGATAAGGGTGTTTTCGAATAATAAATAATAGAATAGGGATAGAGGTACTTATGTAAATCATTGGTAGGAATTTCAGATAAGCGAATGGAGATGCTTTTCGTTCCTCTGAACCTCTGCTTTCCTGCTATCTTCATCCAATCAGTCTTACTCCTTTCCATGGCTGGCTTTATGCAAGGGCATCACCGTTGTCAGTGGCTACATCCCCTCCTCTCAGTGAAAAATATGCTCACATGCTCTGTCACAGCACGGCTAATCATCTGTCGATTCTCGATCATGCTGGAATAGGATTCGCCCTCCTTTTGCGTCTGTCACTAACGCCCAGCACTCGCGAGTTTGAAGCTCGTCACAGTCATTCAATCATTGAATCCTACTCGGAATACCACAGACAAGGTTTAGACTTTCCGGATTCTCTTGAATGCCTCCATCATTCTAGCTTACGCCACGAAGATTCCGATTAAGAGATCTAAGAGATATTCATTCTAGCTTATTTCATGTAGAACGGAAGTGTTTGTCAGGCACGTGTTCATAGGGGAGAATGGTGATGAGCGTCACACATAATCATCACCTTCATCACGTTCTTGGGTGCGAATGGATATCTTAGAAGCGAAATAAGATGAATTTAATAGAAAACAGAAGTACTTTGCATTAATCTTTGAGGAACAGCAGAGCTCCACACCTTAATCTATGGAGTGTAGAAACTCTACTGTTGAAAATACATAAGTGGTAGGTCCAGGCATGGCCGAGGTGGCCAGCCCCCTAAAACGTGATCAATAGTCTCCTAAGATGAACAATGGATTACAACTGAGACCAAAGATACCTAATACAATAGTAAGAGGTCCTATTTATAATAAACTAGTCACTAGGGTTTACAGAAATAAGTATTTGATGCATAAATCCACTTTCGGGCCCCACTTGGTGTGTGCTTGGGCTGAGCTTTGAGTGTTGCACGTGCAGAGGCCATTTGTGGAGTTGAACACCAGTTTTTGTGCCAGTTTGGGCGTTCAACTCTGGTTTTGGCTCCTTTTCTGGCGCTGGACGCCAGATTTGGGCAGAAGGCTGGCGTTGAACGCCAGTTTACGTCATCTATTCTTGGCCAAAGTATGGACTATTATATATTGCTGGAAAGCCCTGGATGTCTACTTTCCAACGCAATTGGAAGCGCGCCATTTCGAGTTCTGTAGCTCCATAAAATTCATTTTGAGTGCAGGGAGGTCAGAATCCAACAGCATCAGCAGTCCTTATTCAACCTCTGAATTTGATTTCTGCTCAAGTCCCTCAATTTCAGCCAGAAAATACCTGAAATCATAGAAAAACACACAAACTCATAGTAAAGTTCAGAAATGTGAATTTAACATAAAAACTAATGAAAACATCCCTAAAAGTAACTAGATCCTACTAAAAACATACTAAAAACAATGTCAAAAAGCGTATAAATTATCCGCTCATCAGGGAGCAATAAACAATTCTCATCACAATTGATAAGGATAACTAGGATGGGATTTTCAGTTCTCATACCTTGCAATGGTTTTCATGATAATTAATTTACTTTCTTGCCAATTTATTTCCTTCTTCCCTATTTCAAAAAAACCCAAAAAGATACCATTTCCATAACCAATAATAAATCATACTTCCTTGCAATTCCTTCAGAGACGACCCGAGGTTTAAATACTTTGGTTATAAATTTTATTGGGTTTGCTTTAGTGACAACCAAAATTTTTGTACGAAAGGATTCTCTGTTGGTTTAGAAACTATACTAGCAACGAGAACTTATTTGTGAAATTCTTTACAGACAGAAAATTCGGTTCGTCAAAATGGCGCCGTTGCCAGGAAATTGCAAACGTGTGCCTTATTATTGGTTATTGTAAATATTTACTTTTTCGTTTCTTTGTTAGTGTTTCTAGTTTTAGGAGTTTATTTTCTTTAATTTTTATTAATTTTTATTTCCCTGACTACTATGAATTCTCACCCCTCTAGCTTTAAGTTTGGTTCCAATGTTGTTGTAAAGAATGGAAGCTATAATGAGAACAGGCATCAAGGTTGGAAGAATCAAAGATGGTAGGAGCCACAAGGATTTGATCAACCCTCTTGGCAACAACCCCCTCCAATGCGCTATAACCAACAACCATTCTATGATGCATACCAAGACAATAGTTATGGTGGACTTTTTCGTGACAACCAACCTCCACCAAATTACTATGGTCAAGAGCCATTCCAGGGTGCGTACCAAGATGATGAATATGGTGGACCCCCTTGTAGTTACCAACAAGTCCCACCATATGCTTATGAACCCCCTCCTCAACATAACTCTGAACCTCCATACTCACAAGTCCCTTTCCACCATTCACTTCCATATGACCCTAATCCTTATCCACCACACCAACCACCATATGAACCACACCCAGAACCACCACCTCAATATTCACCATCTCCATATCCTTATCAAGAAGAACTACCTCCGTATTATGAGCCCTTTCTCCCAACAATTGAACCCTCCTATCCACCCCAACCTCCATTGGATAACAACACACTCATCTCTAACATCATTGGTCTCACCTCTACACTTCAAAATCTTATATCCCATATGAACCTACCCTCTACCTCCAATATTCAACCCTCAAACTCTAGTGCGCTTCCTTTTTAACCATATAATGATCTTCCCATCCCATCACCACCCTCCATGGAAGAGCACCCATATCCATCAATCCAAGAGTAAGATGATCTCAGTCATGCTATTGACATGGAACAAGAGAGAAGGGATCGTCTTCGCGAATTTATACTTCATAAGAAGCTAGAGTAGGCCCTACAGGTGGAGGTAGTAAAGACCCTTGAAGTCGAAGGAGTGGCTAAAGAATTAGTGAAGGAAGACATCAAGGAGGAGTCTGATTTTGTCTTAGAGCAAGAGGAGGCCCAAAATGTGGAGATAGGAGAGACCCTTGAAGATAAAAGAGTAGTTGAAGGGAGTTGTCATGGAAAGGAAATCATCAAGGAGGAGTACGATTTTATACTAAAACAACTGGACAAAGCAGCAATTATTAAAGAGGAAGAAGAGGTTGCAGACTTAGGAGATGCTGAACCTCCATGGAAAAGTCCAGTCATAGAGCCTCCTTCCAAGATGTTTGATATTGATATTGAGGAGGGTGTACAACCTCCAAGGCATATCATGGTTGAGGCCTTTGAAGAGGTTGATCAAGAAATGGAGATTAAAGAAAAAGAAGCACAACCCCCCATGCCCTTGGTAAAGCCATGAAGAAGAGTTTGAATTGGAAGAAAGCTCCCAAGAGGAAGAGGTTGAAACTGAAGAATCTTGCAAAGAGGTGGAAGTTGCCAAGGGAGAGCACAAGGGAATGGAGCTTAAAATCACCTTGACAAAGCTGTTGGAGACCTCTCCCCCAAAGCCATTACCATCCAATACAACATGCAAGTAGGTAAAATTCTTATCCTTGACCTTTGCTTTCCCACTTGAATATGGTTTACTTGAGACAGATGGTCATCTTAGAGCTCTTTGTGGCTTTAAGAGTAAAAAAGAGATGGTTAGTGGTTGGCAACACAATCCTAGATTCATTGTGGTAGGAAGCTCACGGCTGAATTATCATGGTTGGAAGAATACTAAATTGTATGGGTCTAGGAAGCTGTTTGGATGCCTGATAAACTCCCTTTGTAGGGTTTATCTTGTGTTGAATTTAGAGCATTTTGATAACCTTTCCTCACACTTGTTCAATGAAATAGCATGATTTTTGTCATTGATCCCTTATTTGTGCTTAAATGTGAAAACATGCTTTTAGACCCATAATTTGATGAATTTTTATTTTCCCTTTGATTCTACTATCTAGATGCCTTGATGTGGTTGTTAGTGATTTCAGAATTGAAAAAGGCTAGAAATGGATCAAGGGAGCAAGGAAGGAAGCACGCAAGTGGAGAAGATCATGAAAAGCCAAAGAATTGAACTCGCCCATGGACGCGTACGCGTGCTGTGCGCGTATGCGTCGGTGCTGATATATGATTTTTTAATAGAACACGTGCCTGGCAATTTTGGGGGGTTTCCAACCTCATTTGGAGCTGAGTTTTTGGCAGGAAAAGACTAAAAAGACCAAGGAATGAAGGGGAAGGGGGATTCAACACTTTTTTTTTTACACACACATTAGGCTAGTTTAGTTTTAGTTTTAGAGAGAGAAGCTCTCACTTCTCTCTAGAATTAGAATTAGGATTAGGATTAGGTTTAGTTCTTAGATCTAGGTTTAATTCATGCTCTCCTCTACTCCTTCTTAATTCCTTGTTGCTACATTCATCATTCTTCTATTGTTGTTATTACTTTCTTCTACTTTGTTTGTAAATTTACTTTTGTTCATTCTATTTTCTTTTAATGCAATTTGAGGTAATTCATGTAGATCTTATTCTCTTTGAATGTTGTTGCTGATTTCCTACATTCGATTGTTGTTAGATTTTATCCTTGTTATCAATTTACTGTGCTTTTCTTTTGTGCCTCCCAAGTGTTTGATAAAATGCTTGGTTGGATTTTAGTATAGATTTTCATTCCTCTTGGCCTAGGTGGAGTAATTAGTGATGCTTGAGTTATCTAATTCCTTTGTTGGTCGATAATTAGAAGTTGCTAATTGATTTGGATACCACTAACGCTAGTCTTTCCCTTGGGAGTTGGCTAGGACTTGTGGAATCAAGTTGATTCATCCATTTGACTTTCCTCCATGGTTAGAGGTTAACGAAGTGGTAGCAATGGACAATTTGTGATCACAATTGAGGAGGATAACTAGGATAGGACTTCTACTTCTCATATCCTTGCCAAGAGCTCTTTAGTTGTTAGTTTATTTTCATTTCCATTTACTTTTCATGCCTCTTATAGAAAACCCCAAATATAACTAATAACCAATAACAAAACACTTTATTGCAATTCCTAGGGAGAACGACCCAAGGTTCAATACTTCAGTTTATAAATTTAGGGGTTTGTACTAGTGACAAACACAATTTTTGTATGAAAGGATTAGTGTTGGTTTAGAAACTATATTGCAACGAGCTTTCAATTGTGAACTCTAAACCATCAAAAGTCCGATCATCAATGCCTTAGTGAGAATTAAAATTGCTTACCACCCGGATGGAATCATCATGATCAACGTGAAGACGGGTGTAGAATCAAGATTTGGGATCCAGGAATATATGAGGATCAATTTTGGGAGCTCAAAGCTTGTGAAGAACTCCATCAAAGCTTGAGAAATTTACTTGGTATTGATAGAGCTTATTGGAAGTCCAAGCATTGGTGGACGTTTCAAGACGAGTTCAAGCACAAGCCACCATGACAAGGAGCTCACCAAATGTCCAACTTAAGGACTTTAACTAAAAGTGCTAGGTGGGAGACAATCCACCATAGTATGATCATTCTTTCTTTTCTCTCCTTAGTTTTATTTTAGTGACTCTTCTCATTAGTATTGCATATAGTCTGCATTTTCATCTGCATAAAAAAATGAACAGAAAGTTGCGTGGAAACAGTGCAGAAAGTGTGCCAATCGCACAAGCATCACCACGCGTATGCGTCCCTCACGCGTACGCGTCATCTGAGAATTTGGCACATCACGCGTACGCGTCAATGATGCGCACGCGTGACCTTGCGAATTCAACGTAAAAGGTGTATTGGCCGAAAGTTATGCTGGCTTGGTGCTGGAATTGTGCTAGAAGCACAAACCCACCCACGCGTACGCATCGTTAACGTGTGCGCATAATTTTCCACTTTTGCACTTCCACACGTGCGCATGCCTGACGTGCACGCGTCATATGACATTTTGGCGCATATCCCAAAATGAACAGAGGGTTGTGCGACCGCCACGATGCCCTCGCGCGAATAGCACAAACATGGTCATGCGTACGCGTGACCGACGCTTAAGCGTCGCCCCCTCAGTGCGCGACCCACGCGTACGCGTGGAGTACGCGTACGCGTCATTCGCGAATATGCACCTGAACCCTGCGCAGCCCTGTTTTTCATATCTTATCTTTCTAAATCCTAATTTTTTTTCTTTTTCTTTCTTCTTTCTTTTCTTTCTTCTTTATTCTCCCATCTTTTTCCATTCTTTCTCTTTCTTTACTCTTCTCTTCTTCTTTTCCCTTCCATCATATTTTCTTCACCTCTCGTTCTTCATTACCCCTCTATATCACCTTCTTCTCAAGGTTCTTTCTTTCTATTTTTTTTCTTCTTCTTTTTATTATTTATCTATTTTTGCATTATTTTACTTGGTGTTATAAATCTAATTGGGTGATTGTTTTCTTCCATATTGCTTGTGAATTATTAGGGAGTTATTTGATAATTATCACTAATTATTATTTTTGGGTTATTTGCATGTTCAAATTTAATACTTTTCCTAACATATTAAACATGCATACCAAGTGTTTGTGAATAAGCCCATATAGCATTGTGCATTTTTAATTATTCTACTCTTCTACTCTAATGCCTGCTTTTCACAAAATCCTTCCTATATTTTATTAATTAATTATAATTGTCAATACAAACGTGATTGTTGGTTTGTTACGAGTGATAATATATTTTAGCAATTAATGCTTGATCTATGCTACTCATGCCTTTGCTGGCATGCTAATAAACATCTTGCATCTAATTACCTTCATATTTCTTGCTATATTTCCGTTGATGTCCTAATTACATGAATTCGCGACCATGTGTTAATGATATTCTTCTTTACCTTAGCATGATTATCACTTGTACTGCCCTCTTCCTTGCTCTATCCCTTTGAATTGCATGTTACCTTTCTCTTCTCCCTTTTCAGGATGGCCACCAGGAAGGGTACAGAGAGAGCCTCTAATAAGTCACCGACAAGGAAAAGAACAAAAAGCACAAGCACCTTCAACAAATCAGCTGCTCCCTCAGATACTTCAGAGGTTGGACCGGCTGGACCGGCAGGCGAAGCGAATGGAGCGACGTAACAAGCGCCGATTTACATACCTCAAGGAGCTGATTGTTGGCAACCACCCAGCTGAAGAAGACCAAAGGACACTCCGGACTCCACCTTACCTACCAGCACCGGGAGCCATGACAGCCCCGATTGTGGAGACACTGCTACCAGCCCCCCTTTGTTCCTGACTGATGGCACCGAGGACGGTGCCAAGCTTTAAGTGTGGGGAGGTCGGTCAGTACCTGACTTCCGAAGGTAAATTCTCTTTCTTAACACCAATAAATTATTTTTTTTCTTTTGTTTAGGATAGGATAGATTGCATAGTAATAGGTATTTGCATGCATGTTCTAATTAGTTGAAAAATAATAAGTTTCTTTTCAAAGACTCTATTTTGAAAATTTCACTAATTTAAATCAAAATTTTTGTGTTAAAACTTGTTTGAAGATTGTAATTTGGAACATGGTTTAAAGCTAGAAAACACAACCTGTGAGACTTGAGCTTAATTACATGGTTACACTATTTAGCCATAAATTTTTATTCTTGTGTGTTTTCTTCTCTATGATTGTAATCTATATTTTGTTCCATCCTATATGTCCAATGTTTAATGTGTTTATATTCATGCATATGAATGAGGCCATTATTTGACTATTAGCTCACTTATCCCAAATAGCCTACCCTTTCAATTACCTTTGTTAGCCACTTTGAGCCTTTTTAATCCCCATTTGTTCTATATTTTACCACATCACTAGCCTTAAGCAGAAAAATAAATTAAATACCCCAATTGAATCTTTAGTTAGCTTAAGATAGTGTGTTAACTAAGTGTGGAAAAACTGTGGGAACTTGGATTAATGAAAGTGTACAAGGTTTAAATAATAAAATCTTGGGAATTTGGGTACCTACTCATGCGAGACTAGAAAAATTAAAAATCCATGTGCATTGATAATGTTATGTTTACTTTTATGCCTTCAAAAATTCAAAAAAAATATAAAATATTCAATAAATAAGTAAATAAATAAGGGGACAAAATTACCCCCATGCTAAGTTAAGTTAATGAAAAGATCAATGCACATGTGATACAAATTAAAAGAAAAGTTGATGCATGAGTATGTAATGCAAAAGTGGAAATTTTGGGTAGCTAGGCATGAATTTAAAAAGTATATAGAGTGTGTATAGGCAAGAGCTTAGGTTAGTCAAGGATTCAATTTATAGCTCACTTAGCCATATATATACCCTCACCTTTACCTTGGCCCCATTACAAAAGATCTCATGATGTTTGCATTGGTACATTAAATATTTGTTGATTGGTTAGATGAAGAACAAAGTTTAGAAAGTATGATTAGATAAGACTAGAGTGATTACCCTATACACTTGAGTGACTAGAGTACACATACACTACCAGTGAGGGTTCAATGCTTAATTCTATGTTCCCTGCTTTCATGAACTATCTTCTTACAAGTTTACTTATCTTTTATTGTATAATTTGAATTAGTGAAATCAGATTTATGTTTGTCTTGAAGAGCTTAATTACTTTTAACCAAGTAGGTAGAAACATCTTAGCATGTAGTTGCATTCATATAAGTAGGTTGCATTTCATACATTCTACCATTCCTCTTCACTCCTTTATAGCTTCTCTTGAGCTTAGCATGAGGACATGCTAATGTTTAAGTGTGGAGAGATTTGATGCACCACTATTTTGTGGTACATATTGTGCTTAATTGAGTGGATTTTATCCACTATTCTCACACTTATTCATAAAAATCGCATGTTGTACATTTTCCTTCCTAATTTTGTGCTATGATTGAAAACATATTTCTTTGGCCTTAAATTTGCTATGTTTAATCCTCTCTTATTACCATTCGATGCCTTGATATGTGTGTTAAGTGATTTCAGAGTTTATAGGGCAGGAATGGCTTAGAGGATGGAAAGGAAGCATGTAAAAGTGGAAGGAATACAAGAAACTGAAGGAATTGCTAAAGTTGTCCAGCCTGACCTCTTGGTACTAAATCGACCACAACTTGAGCTACAGAGGTCCAAATGAGGCGGTTTTAGTTGCGTTGGGAAGCTAACATCCAGGGCTTCGCAATGATATATAGTTTGCCATAGCTTCCCCGAAGATAGATGATGCGCATGCGTGGATTACGCGTACACGTGACCTGGAGAAAATTCAATCCACGCGTACGCGTGGACGACGCGTACGCGTGACTTTGCCGCGTGCTGGACGTATCAGAAATCGCTGAGAGTAATTTCTGGGCTATTTTTTACCCAGTTTTTTTCCCAGAAAACACAAATTAGAGGCTATAAAGTGGAGAAATCCATTCATTCATACACACAACTTTCATATTCATAATTTTAGGTTTTAGATGTAGTTTTCTAGAGAGAGAGGCTCTCTCCTCTCTCTTAGATTTTAGGATTTAGGATTTCTCTTAACTTTAGGATTGTTTCTTCTCAATTCCGAGTTCAATGTTCCTTTAATTTAGTTTTTCTTCTATTTTTATTTATTCCAGCATTCTAGTTTATCTATTTTCCTTTATTGATTTCTTTATGTTACAATTCGGTTTATGAATTCTCATGTTTAATTTGATTTTCTATTTAATATAATTTGAGGTATTTCAAATTTAAGATTGCTTTCTTTTATTTATGTTATTGATGCTTTCAATTTAATTTAGATTTCTTCTCCCTTTACTTTAGTTGAGTAATTGGTGACACTTGAGTTATCAAACTCAGTTGGTGATTGAAAATTAGAATTTTCTGATTGATTTGGATCCCTCTAAAGCTAGTCTTTCCATAGGAGTTGACTAGGACTTGAGGAATCCCATTAATTGGTCCACTTGACTTTTCTTTATTTAGTAAGGGTTTACTAAGTGGGAGCAATAAACAATTCTCATCACAATTGATAAGGATAACTAGGATGGGATTTCCAGTTCTCATACCTTGCAATGGTTTTCATGATAATTAATTTACTTTTTTGCCAATTTATTTCCTTTGTTCCCTATTTCAAAATACCCAAAAAGATACCTTTTCCATAACCAATAATAAATCATACTTCCCTGTAATTCCTTGAGCGACGACCCGAGGTTTAAATATTTCGGTTATAAATTTTATTGGGTTTGCTTTAGTGACAACCAAAATTTTTGTACGAAAAGATTCTCTGTTGGTTTAAAAACTATACTAGCAACGAAAACTTATTTGTGAAATTCTTTACTGACAGAAAATCCGGTTCGTCAATATTCAACACTATATATTAAACAAACAAATAAATAAGTATTAAAAAAATACTAGTTGCAAATAATATTATTTAATTAATTTTTAATTGAAATATATTTTTATTTTGTAGATAAACATATTGGTAATTAAAATTAATTTAAATTTTAAATATTAGAATTCTTTTAACTTTCTAATCACTTCATAAAGTAGTTACTTTATCATTTTCTTTCTCTCCTACATTCTTCTCTTTTCTATATGTTCTTCTTTCTCGTTCTTCATAACAAATTTTTTTGGTGACTTCTTCGGAACAAATTTTTCAAGAGTGCTAATTTTTTGTAGGTAAAATTTACTAGTTCTTTCTTAATATTTTATTATTATTATTATACTTTTTTTTTAAATTTATAAATTCTGTTTTAAATCCAAAAAGATTTCGTAATATCTATCTAATATCATCCGATTAATTTATTATTGATTATTTTAGTTATATTTTTCTCATTTTTAATATTTTCACGTTTTGAAGTACGAAAATAAAAGTATATACGAATGACTTAATTACTTAGTCCTATAAATATTTAGTTTGTGAATTTGGTTATGAATGATTCACAATAAAAAAATTAATGATTATGCAAAAAAAAAAATTGTCGCGAAAATAAAAATTAATTTTTTAATATTTTATTCGATAAAAACTCATCTAATATTTTTTATGTTTTTATTATTAGTTGGATTTTTTCATTATTTATATATTTGAACATTAACGTTTTTAAAATTATTAAAATGTATGTTCATAAAAATTATTTTTTTTTTCAATTATAACACATCTAAAATTATGAAGTTATAAGCAAAATATTTTTGAAACACATCCAAAATTATAAATCTAAAATTTAAATTTAAACATTAAAAATAAAATTAATTTGTTTTATATCTTATTCGATAAAAACGCATCTAATATTTCTTATATTTTTTATTATTAGTTGGATTTTTTCATTACTTATTTGTAAATTAACATTTTTAAAATTATTAAAATGTGTGTTCATAAAATTTCTTTTTTAATTATAACACATGTAAAATTATTAAGTTATCTATAAAATATTTTAAAAACACATCTAAAATCATAAATCTAAAATTTAAATTTAAACGTTGAAAATAAAATTAATTTTTTTATATTTTATTCGATAAAAACACATCTAATTTTTTTATTTTTTTATTATTATTTGAATTTTTCATTACTTATTTGAACATTTAAGTTTTTAAAATTATTAAAATGTATGTTCATAAAAATTGTTTTTTTTTCAATTATAATACATCTAAAATTATTAAGTTATATACAAAATATTTTTAAAACACATTTAAAATCATAAATCTAAAATTTAAATTTAAACGTTAAAAATAAAATTACTTTTTTTATATCTTATTTGATAAAAACGTATATAATATTTTTTATATTTTATTATTAGTTAGATTTTTTCATTACTTATTTAAATATTACCATTTTTTAAATTATTAAAATGAATAATTAAGTTAAGTTTTTTAGATCTTATTCAATAAAAATATATCTAACATATCTTATCATAGTATTAGTTAGAATTTTTATTATTTATTTGAGTATTAGTATTTTTTCATTTTAAAGTCTTTATTAATTTTAAAATTAAAATTTCGAATTTTATTTCATTTGATTTTTGGATGTGTATTTAAATTGTAATTGGTTAATAATTAAAAATATTAAAACTAAAACAGAAATTTTAAAATTTAAAATTTAAATTTTTGTTTTATTTAGTTGTATTTTAGATTAGATGTGTATTTAATTTTAAAAAGATACTAAATTTATTTAGATGTATTATTTTATTTTTTTAAATATTATAATAAAAAATTGATTAAAAAATCATTTTTAAGGATATTAGTTGAACTGTTTTTTATTGTCATTTATGTTTACATTTCAGGGCCATTTGGGTCATTTTATATGTCACTCTAAGACAAACAAAAATTTAAAATGTGATAATACTTAGCATACTGAATTTTAGAAAAATACCCTAGAGCACTTGAAACGTTTCCTATAATATATGTCTTACTCTTAATTTTTCCTAAATTATATATATAGCGGATATCTCATTAATTAAATATCAATGTCTATATAGTGTATTCGTTCGACAAGTCAATAGGAGTAATAGTGTATTCCTTTGATAAGTCAATAGAAATAGTGTGGATGCTTCTTACCATCCATCAATATAATTTATTTATTTTCCTTAAAACATATGGATCTTTAATTTTAATTAAAGTAAGTTGTTCCAACCGAATAGAATTATGCAGCGATAGATCAAATCTCATTGCTGTCAGCTTGTCATAAAATATTGACGAGGAAAGTCGCCTCTATTATTTCGTTGGGCATTTAATTATTTCTATCAACTAAACTGGTAGCAGTTGGAAGTAATTAACCCCCATCAGGACAATAATATCTAATTTATTTTGTAAATATCCAATTTAATCATTCAAACTTATCAACCATATATAGCATTTGCCCTTATATATGAAATAAATGTACCTGATCCATATTAAATCCGACTGATCCATGATGAATATGCTACAAAATAGATTTAAACGTTGATATTTTGTAGGGATCAATTTTAGAAATTGGACTTTTCATGCTAAAGTTATATTAATTAGTTTAAATCTTTTTTTATATATAAATAAAATTAGTTTCAATAAGTTAAAAGAATTTTTATTCATTAATACACTCATTCATTTTAAAAAAATTTAATCACACTGACACATAAAAACATGAGTTATGAATCCATATAAATATTAGAAGATTCTATTTTTTTTGTCATTTTAATTCTATTATTTTTTTTCTGTTATTTAAATTCTGTCATTTTTATTTAAATACTTGTTAATTTTTACACATTTTAATATAAATTTTGTAATTTTTAATTTTTAATTTTTTTATTTTTTATAATTATTTATTTATTTGGTTGTTTTTATATTTTTATTGGATACGATCTCTAAATCTTAAGAGTAACCGATAAAAATATGGGTGGCAAAACAGGTCGAGCCCGTCGGGCCGATCCGCTAAACCCGCTAAAAAAGGCGGGTCGGGCTAGGATTTGGAGCCCGCCAAATTAAAAAAATCCGCCAAACTCGCACCGCCAAATTGGCGGGTTTTGGCGGGGCGGGGCGGGCCGGTCCGCCGGGCCGAAGATTTTTATTTTTTTATTTTTTTATTAAATAAAAGAGTGATTACTATTATAAAATTAATAATTATAGAATTTTTAAACATTTTTTTTTATTTTTTATTTTTATTCTTCTTTTAGTTATTAACTTTATTTATTTTATTTTACAATTTCGTATATATGCTCAAATTATATGACTTATTTTTTAAAATAAAGATGATTCTATTAATAAATATTATTTTGAACAATTTTATTGAAGTTAAAAATTTTAAAAAAATAGTAAAAGAATTATATTATAATTTGACTATTTTTTATTTGTATTTAATTTTTTAATTATTATTTTTGGTTAGTTTTAATGAATTTTATTTAAAAAAAAAAGCGGGCTAGTCCGCCAACCCGCCAATTCGCCATAAAGCGGGACGGGCTAGCATTTTGAACCCATTTTAGTTGGCGGGGCGGGACGGGTTGGGACGGGCCGGCCCGCTTTGCCACCCCAAATAAAAAGAGTTATATCCACTTTTCAAATAAAAATTTTGATACAAATTTAATCACGCCTCCTGTTGAATAATAATAATAAAAAAAAATCCAGGCAAAACAGCTGTATTCTTACTTCATTATATTTATGACCATACTAGAACGTAACTAGTGCGATGCGCGAGATGATGGTAAAAAGTTGTTATTAAAAATCTTTAATAAAGTAATGAATAATTTATATTTTTTGTAATTTATATTTTAATGTATCGTATTAGTCACTTTCTTTAGAAAATCGATTTAATTTGTTTATAAGTATCGAACATTTATATATAATTTTATAAATAAATATATGTACATATTATTTGTAGTGTCGAATTATAAAGAGTAAAATTCAAATTATTTTTCACACATCTAAAATAATTAGAGATCAAATTTATATAATTACAAAATTTTCAAATAGTTTAAATTTTGATCTAAAACATTAATCAATTTAAAAGAATAAAAAGTATAAAAAGGAATTGGTGTCAAATTTTGTTTTTCTAAAATATCTTTTATTATATAATTTATAAAAAAAATTCTCGTTTTTTAAGATTTGAATTCTAAGCTCTCTAAATAAAATTATACATTTCTTAGTTCATATCATTTCAATTGATTTAATATTTTTTGCCAATGAGTAATAGTTCAAATGGTATAAACTCCCCCATACTCAATTAAGAGGTTGTGGGTTCGAGTCTCCTATCTTTCCAAATTTGCCAATAGCATAGACTCCACATACTTAATTAAGAGGTTGCGGGTTTGATTCTCCTATCTTTCCAAATTTAAAGCCAATGAGTTATAGCTCAAATGGCATAGTCTCCCCATACTCAATTAAAAGGTTGCGGGTTCGAGTTTCCTATCTTTGGTAAAAAAAAATTGATTTAATATTTTTTATTTTTATATACATTTCATAAATTAAAACATAAATCAATAAATACGGAGATTTTGGGGAAGAATCAAGTGAGATAACATAAAATGAGAAGACACCACATCCAACTCAAAACTTTAAAGTGTCAAGTTAATGAGTTTCTTATGTTATAAACTCATCACTCTTCCTTACTTTCTTTGATGTGGGACTAACTTCAACATTCCTCACAATTGCAATATCAACAAGAGAAAGTCTAAGGAGCCAGCAACTTTTGTGTTTTGTGGCCAGCACTTAACCATCAAAAGAAAAGTGAGTGATTTTCTACCATTGGATGTAATCTCACACCATTAAAAATACTATTGATGGCTAATTGATGGTTACAAAACACAAAAGTTGATGGTTAAAAAAAGATACACTAATATATATATATAGCACCTACTCAAATGAAAATGTTAAAAATATCTTTTTATGAAAATTCTTGTGTTAAAAGTGTATTTTATTTATTTAGCCACACTTTAAAAAAATAATGCTTTTATAACACATCAAAATCAAACTATACAATTTATAATTTAATAATAAAAAAAAATATTTTCATACAAAGACAATAATAAAATCTTCATAGAAGTATTCAGCTATATGTATATCATTATAATCCGACTATTCATTATCTATGACTCTAGTCACTAGATGTGGACATCAATACTTGAACGCATCACCTATACGAGATAGCAGCTACAGCCCAGTATTCAATTGAATGCAACTTTAGACCTTAAATATTATTTAAAAATACTAATAAAAGAATTCACGTATACGTGCAATACCAAAAAATAAAAAATAAAAAAAAAATAAAATAAAATAAAACAGAAAGGGGGGAGTTTGACTTGCTACTATAATTAAAACGCTTTTTATTTTTGTTATGGAGGAAAGATTAGGGTAGGACGAGAATATGGAGTGCGAGTGAGCTTTACCAATTTGTGGGATTAATTATAGACAAATTGGACGGTCCGAAATCTCGAAGCCAAATCGAAGGATCCGTATTGTTGCAACAAATCAGAGGGTCCGATCTGTCCCTCTCCCACCACGTGTTGCGTTGATGTTGCTCCCCGCAACTGTGTCCCATAACCCAGCATAAGACTTTGCTGCATGTAGTCACACCCTCCGATTTAGTATTTGAGAGTTATAATAGTAGTTGTTGTTGCTGTTAGTACTACTAGCTCAACGTAGAAACTGAGAATATTTATACATGTTATTATTATTATTGTTATTATTATTATTATTATTAATTGAAAATTATAATAATTATTATTAAAAATTTAATTATAGATTGTTAGTAGTTTAAATTTAAGGTAAGTGGCGATGATATTATTATTATTATTATTATTATTATTATTATTATTATTATTATTATTATTATTAATTTAAAATTGTAATTATTATTATTAAAAATTTAATTATAGGTTGTTAGTAGTTTAAATTTAGGGTCAGTAACGATATTATTATTATTATTATTGATAGAAAGTTAAAAAACGATAATAAGTAATTAATAGTTAGAAATATATATATATATATATATATATATATATATATATATATATATATATATATATATAATGGTAATGTTTGAGTTAGACTACCTACTCCCTTGTTATTGTGTTGCCTAATTTTATATAAATGCATCTGCACAATTCGAACCTATCGAGTAGTTTCAGATAATTCAAAAAAAATTAAACTATACAATTCGGACGGTTCGAATTGATTAACAATTTATATATATAAAAAAAAAAAAACAGAACGGACGGTCCGATTTGCTACATCTAAAATTCGAATTTTTCCTTGCAAATCAGACCGTCCGATTTGAAAATTCTATTTTCTCTCTCATACAAGTCGCATGGTCCGACTTGTTACCTTAGCATGTCAGAAATTTCTGTCCCACAATAACGTTAAGCACCCCTTTATCCCATAACTCAGCACAACACATTCTTCTCTCCAATAACCAAAAAAATGAGCCTAATTAAAACAACTAATAGCTCCAAAAATATTAAAAGTAATACATACAAAAACAATTATACCTATCCAGTATAGGATAGATAAGCTACATATATTTATAGAAAAATTTATAACCAAAGCTTTTGATATTGATTGGTAAAATAAGTAAAGATAATGTAAAAAGAGATGAGTTCAGAGAGAGAGAGTGTGCAGTAAAAAAGAAACTTTTATGAATTTGAGGAATGTAACCAGAGCATTTTAAACAATGTACTCTTAATCTTTGGAAGCTTCACCTTCTTAACAATGCTTACAAGTAAGCCACATGATATATATATACACTAACAATTAGCCAGCTAACTTTTATAATCACAATTAGTTCTAGCTACTCAATTAACACAATTACAGCTATAATTAACTAATTATATTTTACTATTAGACTTCAGTTCATATAACACTTTCTCTCAAGCTAGAATTCTCATTAATCACCATTCTAAGCTTGCTATAACACTGCTGAAACTAAGATGGCACCAAAGTTTTTGTCAGGATGTCAACTACTTGATTTATTGTAGAAATAAGTAACAATTTTGTCACTTGTTCTTGCTATTTGTCCCTCACAACATGGCAATTCATTTCTATATGTTTTGTTATCTCATAGAAGACCAGATTGGTCGCAATATGCAGAACTGATTGGTTGTCACACTTCAATTTGATCTTCAAGTCTTTTAACACATAGGTAATCCATTGTGCTTCCCGAGTAGCCACAGCAAGGACTCTGTACTCTGCTTCACACAATGAACTGGCCACTGCACTTTGTTTCTTGCTCTTCCATGATACAATTGACCTTCCAATAAAGAAGCAATATCCAGAAATCGATCTTCTTGAATCTGGACACGTTCCCCAATCACTATCTAAAAATCCAGTAGGTTCTAAATCTGAATTTGTTGAAAACAACAACCCCATAGCTGGTGCCCCTTTCGAAGTGCGCGTTAGTGGGACAATCTAGATACTGAGCTTGATTGCAGTAAAGTTCCTATGTCCTTTGTCAATTTTACAGTGTAGTCCATGGGAGTTGATACTTCTTTGGCATTCAACAGTATTTTCGTTGGCAAACCAATATCCCCCTCTTGCTTCGAGCTACTTCCAATCCAAGAAAAAAAAACTCAATTTACTAATATCCTTGATTTGGAATAGGTGATGCAGGCGCTGCTTGATGGCACTAATCTCCTTCGAATCATCCCTTACCACAATCATATCATCGACATAAACTAGAATCACTGTGAACTCAACTCCTCTTTGCTTAGTGAACAAACTGTAGTCATTTCATGATTGTGGGTACCCAGCCTCAAGAAGGGTTGAAGTCAGTTTGGTGTTCCACTGCCTACTAACTTGTTTCAAGCTATAGAGTGATCTGTCAATTTTGCACTAGTCAGAGAAGACAAACGTGGGCAGCAACCCATCTACTTTATCAGCAAAGCTTTACAAGGGGCCGAACTGAACTACCAAAAGATAGAAAGGTTCGCCTACACACTTATACTCACTTCTCGACGACTCCGCCCGTACTTTCAAGCACACACTATCCATGTCCGGACCAACCAGCCCATAAAAGGCATCCTACAGAAGACAGACTTAGCTGAAAGAATCCTACAATGGACAGTTGAGTTGTCTGAATTTGATCTGCAATATGAAGCTCGGACTGCCATCAAATCACAGTATTTGGTCGACTTTATCGCCGAGTACACTGATACCCTGGGAAATCTCACAAAATGGAATCTCTACGTGGACGGCTCTTCAAACAAAACTGGGAGTGGTGCAGGTGTGATATAGAAAGCGATCAGGGAACCCAAATTGAACTCTCACTAAAGTTTGAATTCCCTGCTTCAAATAATCAAGCTGAATACAAGGCACTACTGGCTGGTTTGAGGATGGCTAAGGAGGTAGGGGTTCAAAATCTCACCATCTTCAGCGATTCACAAGTAGTTACCTCACAAATAGAAGGGAGCTACCAAGCTAAGTATCCCACCATGAAAAAGTATCTGGACAAGACCAGAGAACAGCTCGGACAACTCAGGAAATATGAGGTCCAACATATACCTCGGAAACAGAATGCCCGAGCTGATGCACTCTCAAAACTAGCCAGCACCAAACCAGGGGGCAATAAGCCTCATCCAAGAAACACTGCAAAGCCCATCAATCTCAGAGGAAGAAAAGGTCTTAACCATATCAGGTCAGGATCAAGGGTGGATGACCCCCATAATCAACTACCTCAAGACGGAGACACTCCCCACAGACAAAAGGGAGGCAAAAAGACTAGTACGAGAAGCACAGCACTACACCATAGTAGGCAACATCTTATATAGGAGAGGGATTTCAACACCCCTCCTAAAGTGTGTGCCGACCTCCAACACAAAGGAAGTTCTAGAAGAAATACATAGTGGTATATGTGGCAACCATCTCGGGGCACGAGCTCTCTCCAAAAAGGTACTCCGAGCTGGATTCTTCGAGCCGACCTTACAAAAAGAAGCGATAGAGTTCGTCAAGACATGGCCACCATGTCAGAAGCATGCTAACTTCCACATCGCTCCACCAGAAGTGCTCATCAGTGTAACATCACCTTGGCCGTTTGCAAAGTGGGGGCTCGACCTCTTCGGACCCTTTTCCCAGGGTTCGGGACAAGTCAAGTTCCTCATTGTAGGGGTAGACTATTTCACAAAATGGATTGAGGCATAGCCCCTAGCTAATGCCACCGCTAAAAAAAAGTCAGAAATTCCTATACAGGAACATTATTACAAGGTTCGGGGTCCCTTACTCCATCACCACAGATAATGACACTCAATTCACTGATACAGGTTTCAGGAACTTGGTAGCGGACTTGAAAATAAAGCACCAATTCATATCCGTAGAACACCCACAAGCCAACGGACAGGCAGAAGCTGCCAACAAAGTCATACTAACTGGGTTAAAACGGAGACTACAGGACGCAAAGGGAGCTTGGGCCGAAGAGCTCCCACAAGTCCTATGGGCATATCAGACAACTCTGCACTCCACCATAGGAGAATCACCCTTCCGACTTGCTTACGGAATGGAGGCAATAATCCCAGTGGAGATAGAGGAAGGATCCCCCAGAATGATCCTCTACAATAAAGAGGCCAACTCCCAAAATCAAAGGGAAGAGCTCGACCTACTTTCAGAAGTCTGAGAAAGAGCTCGGATTAGAGAGGAAGCGTTAAAGCATCGAATGACTTCAAGGTATAATCAGAGGGTAGTTCAGCGAAGCTTCGCCAACAACGATCTCATCCTAATCCGAAATGACATCGGAGCAGGTCGATAAGGATAGGGGAAGCTAGAAGCTAACTAGAAAGGACCTTACCGAGTTGTAGAGGTACTGGGAAAGGGCTATTACAAGGTGTCCAACCTCGAGGGACGAGAGCTAACAAGGTCATGGCATGCCTGTAACCTAAGAAGGTACTATAGTTAGAAAGTGTTCATACCCTGGGTCGAGCTATCCGACCCGGGATGATTGGCGACAAAGCGACCGACCTCTTTAGGTCAGACTATCCGACCTCTTCTTCTAAAGAGCTCGGCCAATCGACAGGAAAGCCCAATAAAGGGACCAAATAGAGGAACACGACCCAAATCCACAGGCAGTTTGAGCCTACAGAGATAAAGGCGGTTTCCTTGAAGATAAGCTGACCTCATCCAAAGATAAGATAAGATAAGATAGGATAACTAACTGATGCGCGAAAAACTTGTCTCGTAACAAATTTCCTTCGGCAAGTGTACCGAATTCGTCGTCAAGTAAAAACTCACAATAGAGTGAGGTCGAATCCCACAGAGATTGATTGATCAAGCAACTTTAATTAGAGGAATGTTCTAGTTGAGCGAACCAAAATTTGAGTTGAGAATTGCAGAAAATTAAATGGCGGGAAAGTAAATAGCAGAAACAGTAAATGCTAGAAATAAAGAGCTAAATGTAAATGGCGTAAAGTAAATTGCAGAATCTTAAATGGGAATGGGGTAATTGCTCATAAAAGTAAACGACAGAAATTAAAGAGAATGGGTAAGATCAGAAATGGGGAGTTCATTGGGCTCGGGAGATGTTGCATTCTCCGGATCAAGTTTATTTTCATCTCTTCCTCAATCAATGCATTCATTGATCTCCTTGGAAATCTTAAGTGATTGAATTACAATTCCTTGCAATTCAATATCTCAAATCTTGATCAATAGCCAATTCCTTGGTCAATTGCTCATGAGAAGAGATGAAGTATGGTCACTGATTATATCACATGCATTTCCCAAACCAATTGTTGGAAGGATTATAGTCACATATCCATCCAAACCTAATTTGGTCCAGCATGAGAAAGCATTTCTAGCATGATCTCTTCATTCCTCTTTCAAGGATCAGAAGAGATCCAAGTTTGAATAGCTTCTTTTCTAAGATAACTACCCAATTGGATGAAGATCGAAAGCTTTCTAGTAAAATCAAGAGAAAAGATAGAAGAAGAAGAATGAAAACTAATATTGATCCATCAAATTACAACAAAGCTCCCTAACCCAATGAAAGGGGTTTAGTTGTTCATAGCTCTGGAAAATGAAAACAAAGATGGAGAATACATGATGAAAGAAAAACTAGAAGTGTAGAGAAAGTAAATACAGAGAGTAGTTCTATGCCAAAGGCTCCCTAAAGTTTCCAGCGCTCTAAACTAATTCAAAGCTACTCCTATATATACTACTCTTCTGATCTTCTAGTTGCCTCTTCAAGTCTTGGGTATGGGCCTTTGGATCTTGAGTTTGAAGTAGTTCTCTTCTTCTTTGGGCTTAGCTTTACTTGCAGAGAGAAAATGTGAAGTGGGCAGGGACCTTGGCTCAGGACGTTAGTGGTGTTAACGTTAAGTGAAAGTGTGGTTCGAGAACGTTAGTGACAATCACCTTTTTCACTAATGTTCCTCACCCAAGTATGAGCCACGTTAACCTCAACGTTAGTGGCACAAACATTACTACTAACGTTGCCTCTTGGTCCTTCGCACACGTTATTGGGACTTACCTTTCCCAATAACGTTGAGAAGCCTCCCCCTTCATTACGTTAGAGTCCACGTTAACTTAGTTAACGTGGCTCTTAACTTTAGCTTGCCAATCCTTCGAGAACGTTAGTGACACTTACCTTTGTCACTAACGTTCCAATGTGCCCCTATTTCCCACGTTAGAGTCCACGTTAACTAGGTTAACGCGGCTTCTAACGTAGCAATGCTAGCCATCTCCAACGTTAGTGACAAAGGTGAGTGTCACTAACGTTGGCTTATCATTCCCTTATTCACGTTAGCTTCCACGTTAACTAAGTTAACGTGAGAGTTAACGTGGCTCATAGTGGCTTGTTTGGGTTCATTCCAACGTTAGTGACAAAGGTAGGTGTCACTAACGTTGGCGATCACATGCTATCTCCACGTTAGCTTCCACGTTAACTAAGTTAACGTGGCTTAATGAGGCTTGGCCAACGTTAGTGACAAAGGTGAAAGTCACTAACGTTGGCTTCTCTTTTTGCTTCTTAACGTTAGAGTCCACGTTAACTAAGTTAACATGGCTCTTAACGTGGCCACTTATGAGCTTGGTCCAATGTTAGTGACAAAGGTAAGTGTCACTAACGTTGGCTCCATTTTCTTTCTTCCACGTTAGAGTTCACGTTAACTTAGTTAACGTGACTCTTAACGTGGGTTATGATGGCTTCGAGGGCGTTATTGGTGATTACTTTTCTCATTAACTTTGCAAGTTAGCTCCCATTCCACGTTAGAGGTCACGTTAGTTAGATTAACGTGGCTGCTAACGTGGTTCTTCCTTGCTTCCTTTGTCCTGAAATCAAGCAATAAAGTGCATCAAAGTTCTAGTCCAAGTCATGGGAAATGCAACATCCAATTTGTCATTAAATTCATACAAAATCCTCATGAAATCATGTAAAGTGCAACATGTATGCTTGAATCAAGATGTAAGTGAATATCTACCCAAAACTAGCTTATTTTCTAAGAAAATGCATGAAACTACCCTAAAAACAGTAAAGAAAAGGTCAGTGAAACTGGCCAAAATGCCCTGGCATCACAACACCAAACTTAAAGCTTGTTTGTCCCTAAACAAGTACTGGAACAAAAGAATGATGAACGGAATGCCAAGAGAAATGAGTCATTCTTGTGGAAGTCATGTCCCTGGTTTTATGGTAGTTTCATGCATAGCAACTTAGATTCATTCCTTTATTGGCTTTTAGACCTTTATCATGTCCTAGAATACTCATTGTGATTGCATCCCATGAGACTTTTATTCTTTGATCCTTTTGTTGTCATTTCAGGGCTTATTTGTGTTCTTAGGCTAAGTGCTCTGTAAGGGGGTGACTCTTTAAGATAAGCTTTCAGTCAACACTCCCGAACTAGTTGGTTCAAGGTGCTAGGTGTTAAGACACCCCTAAGGACTTACTCCCTCAAGTCTCTTTCCCTCATACATACACACCACAGGCATATGGTTTATTTATTTTCTTTTCTTGAGACCTTGGTGTCCAGCACCTCTTTGGGTTACTAAATGCTCTGTAGTGAGGGTTACTCTTGATAGTGGACTTTCAGTTGATAATCCCGAGTTAGTTAACCCAAGTTACCAAGTGATAAGGCACCCCTAAGAGCTTATTCATCCAAGTAAATCCCCTACACAGGAACACCACAGACACATGCCTCAAGATTAAAACCATTGGTTCCTAGCCTTATTGCTTACTCTTTTTCTTTTATTTATTTTTTTCACTTTTATTTTTCTTTTCCTTTTTTCTTATTAGGATCTTGTTATTTAGTCTCATGGGGTGTGTCTCAAGCATATGATTCATGACAGATAGTTGTCTTCCCACCTTGTGGTTGAACCAACTTAGCTAACTTATGACCATACCACAAACTCAAGAACTTACTCCATAATATGAACTCCACTCTGGTCTTTTATAAAACACTCATTCTCTTTTCATTTGATTCAAAAGGACAAGCATACAAGTAAGCAAAGTAAGGATGAGTGACATAAAGATCAGCAAGCATAAACCTATTCAACAAAAAGTTTAAAAGACAGAATTGAAAAAGGGTTCAAACTATCGAGTAACTATTAATCAAAAGTGCATTCGGACTTCCAACTTTCAACATTCTAAGTTCATGGAATTAAGTAACAATACAACCTTCGGGTGATGGTTTCTAGTTGCCCTCTTTTTGTCATCATCCTGGTCTTTGCTACCTCACTTCCTTGGGTGAAGGTGCACTATTTCCTCATAAGATTCCTGCAAAGTTATTGGAAGTTGCTTGTTCCCAAAGCACTTGAGAAATAGTTAGCTTGCATGTATGCTTGTGACTTCTGAACTTAATTTGGTGTGTGAACACCAAACTTAGTTCTTTGCCCAGTATAAAACCTTGCATATATGCAGAGAACATCATATCTTGTTATTAACAAAACAATTATTAACTAAAGTCTAACTACATCTAAGTGGTTTCCCTTGATTGTTTTGAGCTAGCAATGTGCTTTGGAAGTGAAGTGTGATTCTAACTAAGACCCTTTGGTGGAACACCAAACTTAGAATTACACTTTCACTTTTGGATTGTTTTGGTGTGGAACACCAAACTTAGCTCCTCACAATACCTGGGAAACAACTTGTGACCTTTATTGAAATAAAGATGAAAAGTAAACTACCTGAGGTTGGGTTGCCTCCCAACAGAGCGCTCTTTTATCGTCGCTAGCTCGACGATTCCTCAATTAATTGAGATGATAGTTTAATCTGGGGTTTTCCCCCATGTTGCCCATATAATGTTTGAGTCTTTGTCCGTTCACAGTGAACGTCCTCTCCGAACCTTCATCAATGATTTCTATGTGCCCATATGGGGAGACCTTTGTGATAAGGAAGGGTCCTGACCACCTTGACTTGAGTTTGCCAGGGAACAGTCTCAATTTGGAGTTGTAAAGGAGTACTTGTTGCCCCTTTTCAAAACTCCTTGGTGCCAGATGCAGGTCATGTCTTCTCTTCGCCTTTTCTTTATAAATCTTGGCATTTTCATAAGCTTGAGATCGAAATTCCTCCATCTCTTGCAGTTGTAGGATCCTCTTTGCACGAGCAGCAATGCTGTCAAAATTTAGTATCTTGAGAGCCCAGAGAGCTTTGTGTTCCAGCTCCAGTGGTAAATGACAAGCTTTCCCATACACCAGTTGATATGGGGACATTCCAAGTGGAGTTTTGAATGCTGTTCTGTATGCCCAAAGAGCATCATCCAGCTTCTTTGACCAATCCTTTCTTGATGCACCCACAGTCTTTTCCAGAATCCTCTTTAGCTCTCTGTTGGATATCTCCGTTTGCCCACTTGTTTGGGGATGGTAAGGCGTGGCCACCTTGTGTTTTACCCCATATCGTAGGAGAAGAGCTTCTAGTGGTCTGTTACAAAAATGGCTCCCTCCATCGCTGATGAGTGCTCGTGGGACTCCAAACTGGCTAAAGATATTCTTCCTGAGGAAGTTCATGACCACCTTGTTATCATTTGATGGGGTTGCAATATCCTCTACCCACTTGGAAATGTAATCCACTACTACCAAGATGTACTTGTTTGAATATGAGGTTGGGCATGGTCCCTGACGTTGGGATTTTTGCCAGTAAAGAAGTTCATAAAAACAGTCGCGTTGTAGATATAGTCTCTAAACCGACAGAAATCCCTTCGTACAAATGTTTTGGGTGTCACAAGTAACAAACCCCTTTAAAAATTGTTAACCGAGTATTCAAACCTCGGGTCGTCTTCTCAAGGAACTGCAAGGAAGTATTTTCTTATTATTGGCTATAAAGGTTGTAATCGGGGTTTAGAAGGTGAGAAGCAAGTGATTTAAATGACAAGTAAAGTAGATGGCAATTAAAATAAATAAATACTGTAAAGCAAACTTCTGGCAAGGTAAGAGAAATTGGAAGTCCAACTTAGTTATCTCTCTCAACAATAATGAAAGTTGAATCTAAATTCCACTTAGTTAACCTTTGCTAAAACAAAGAAAAGTCAAGGGACTAATTAGTTTGACCTTCAAATCCTATTTATTTCCTAAGAAAAAGTTGGGATTATTGAAGTTCAGTTCAATTAGCAAGATAACGATTATCAATTATGCTGAGTTTAATAACTGCTGAGTTACTGATTTCTTAACCAAGACCAAAAAGGGAAAAAGTAAATTGCTGGAATAAAATATCTTCAGATCGGAAACAATGATAACATAAATTAAAAAGAGCAATCATAAACTAAAAATACCTCAAATATCATTAATTCAAATAATAATCTGTAACATGGAATAATTCATAAATTCAATTATAAAAGTAATTGATCAACTCAAGTGCTGGAATAAATAAATAAAAGTGAAAAGGGAAGCTTAAAACAAAGAAACATAAAATCTGGATCGAGAGTCACTCTTACAAACTAAGAGAAGTCCTAAATCCTAAGAGAGAGAGGAGAAGATCTCCCTCAAACTAAATCCAAATCATGGAAGGTGAAAATTGGCGAGCTCTCTTTTGAATGGATGCATTCCCCCACTTTATAGCCTCTAATCCGTGTGTTCTGGGCTGAAAACTGGGTCAAAAACAGCCCAGAAATTGCCCCCTGCGATTTCTGTTACGTCCAGATCGCGGACAAGTGACGCGGAGGCGTCGTCCACGCGGCCGCGCGGATTGCTTTCCTGCCAGGTCATGCGTCCGCGTGATCCACGCATTCGCATCGCTTGGCGTCGGGGCAGCTATGACAAATTATATATCAAATCGAAGCCCCGGACGTTAGCTTTCCAACGCAACTAGAACCGCATCGTTTGGACTTCTGTAGCTAAAGTTATAGCCGTTTGAGTGCAAAGAGGTCAGGCTAGACAACTTAGCAGTTTCTCCAACTTCTTGTATTCCTTCCACTTTTGCATGCTTCCTTTCCATCCTCTGAGCCATTCCTGCCCTGTAATCTCTGAAAACACTTAACACACATATCAAGGCATCTAATGGTAATAAGAGAGGATTAATAATAAGCAAATATAAGATCAAAGAAGCATGTTTTCAATCATAGCACAAAACCAGGAAGGAAAATGTAAAACATGCAAATAGTATGAATAAGTGGGTAAAGAGTTGATAAAAACCACTCAATTAAGCACAAGATAAACCATGAAATAGTGGTTTATCAATCTCCCCACACTTAAACATTAGCATGTCCTCATGCTAAGCTAAAGAGAAGCTATAAAGATGAAGAGGAAAGTAAGAATGTATGAAATGCAACCTATGAATGCAACTACATGCAAAATGTTTCTACCTACTTAGTTAAAAGTAAACAAATCCTTCAAGAATAAATATGAACTGGATTTTACTAATTCAAATAATGAGAATGAAGTACAAATAGACTTGCAAGAAGAAAATAGCTCATGAAAGCAGGGAACAAGGAATTGAGCATCGAACCCTTACTGGTAGTGTATACACTCTAATCACTCAAGTGTTTAAGGTTCGATTCTCTCAATTCTCTACTATCCTTGCTTTCTAAGGCTTGCTCTTCATCTAACAATCAACATAAATTTAATGCACAAATACACAAATCAAGAGGTCTTTTAAGGGTTGTAATGGGGTTAGGGTCAAGGTAGGATTGTATTTGGCCAAGTGGACTAAAATCTGAATCCTTAATTAACTTAAACTTGCCACCTAACTTTAGACAATCCATGTAATCATAATATAATATCTAACTATCCATTAACCATGTTTTCCACATATTCATGCATTCTAATTTTCAAGTACAGTACATATGCATTGCTTTCACTTACTTTGGGGCATTTTGTCCCCTTTTTGCTTAATTGCTCTTTTTTTTTTCTTTTTCTCTTTTTCTTCTTTTATATATATATATATATATATATATATATATATATATATATATATATATATATATTTTTTTTTTTTTATTTTGTTTTTCTCAATGCATATGATTAAATTATTGAATGCATGAACATGTCCTAAACATTTCTTTCACATTTTCATAAAGATATATAACACCCAATTCTTAAACCAAATATTTCCAAACCCACTTTTTCCCACACTTAATTCATGAGCACTCTCACTAGTCTAAGCTAACCAAGGATTCAAATTAAGGACAATATTGTTTTCCGCTTAGAGTTAATGATGTGCTAAAGTAAAGAACAAAGGGGTAAAATAGGCTCAAATTGGTTTGCAAAGGATAATGAAAGGTAAGGCCATATGGGTATGTAAGCTCAGTGAAACAAAGGCCTCAATCATATAAGTGCATGTATACATCAAACAATGGAAATATAGAATTAAGCAAGACAAAGATCACAATTTTAGAGAGAAAAATACACACTAAAACAGAATTTTGGTTGATAAAATGTAACCAATTCAAATAGGCTCAAAAATCTCACAGGTTTTGTGTGTTCGAGTTCTAAACCATGTTCCAGTATAATATCTCTTCAAACAAGTGTAACATTAAATTTTATTCAAATTAGTGAAATTCTCTAAAAATTTTCTTGAAAAAGAAAATATTACTTCAACCAAGTGGTAAAATATGCAAAAAATTAAACAAATATGCAATCAAACATGAAAATGCAACAATGAATAAGGAAAATAAATCATTGGTATTGAGATAGAGGAGTAACTAACTCATGGAGATCGGTATCGACCTCCCCACACTTAAAGATTGCACCGTCCTCGGTGCATGCTGAGATGTGCAGGTGGACGGGTTGCTCCAACTGATGCTTTTCTCCAAGGATTGTGCAGATGGACTTGTCTGTTTTCCCATGCAAACGCCTTCCGGTTCCCTTCCGGGTGGCCATCCTGAAAGAAAAAGGGAAGAAAAAGTAACCCAGTAATAGAGATAAGAAAATAAATGAAGTATGGTTGGGTTAATGCCAAATGAAAAGGGTCTCATTTACATGGAAGCTTCAACATGTACGTGAGAAAACAATAGAAGCCATGGCATACCAGTGGTGCAGAATATGCAACCAAGGGAAGGAGTGTGGGTAAAATATCAATATAAGTTCATGTCAATGCAAGAGAAAATTCAAATATCATAAAAGAATAGCATTAATTTAAATAATATTACCCAACAGTGTAAACAAGTCACTAAGCACCAAGATAATACCAGAAAAGATATAACAGTTGAATAAGAACATTTGAACACCAATAATTTTAGAAAAGAAAATAAAAATATGCACAAAATTAAAATGCAATGAATGAAAGTATGCAAATAAAGAAAATAAAATAAAAGATAAGAGGAATGAGAAGAGTAAGAAAGAAAGAAGAAAGAAGAAAATATAGAAGAAATTGGGATTGGGGAAGAAAAGAAAAGATATTTGGCAAATTAGGATAAGCTGTGCGGCGCAATCGACGTGATCGCGTGGGGCACGCGGTCGCGTGACTTGCGCTTAAACTGATTGACGCGGTCGCGTCGGTCACGCGGTCGCGTGACCCGTTTTATGCTGCTGGCGCGAGGACAGCCTTGCGCTCGCACAACTCTCTGTTTAAATTGCATGTTGCCAAAAATCTGGGTGACGCGATCGCATGGGGCATGCGATCGCGCGAGTGGCCACTTAGTAGGTTGTGACGCGGCCGCATGGGGCACGCGGTCGCGTGAGATGGACTGCGCGTCCAGCGCCAGTCCAGCACCACTCTAGCACAACTTTCGACTGTGCACCATTATTACGTCGAAATCCTGGTCACGCGGCCGCGTGGGGCACGCGGTCGCGTGGGAGGCCATTATTCCCATATGATGCGGTCGCGTCAGCGACGCTGTCACGTGGGACGATTTGTGCCATTGGCACGCCTCCAGCCACGCTCCAGCGTGACTCTCTGTTCGTTTTTATTTTCTCCCTTCTCCTTGCGACGCGGACGCGTCGCTGATGCGGTCGCGTCGCATGGCTTTTTTTTTTTTTACGCATGAAAAATGCAGAATGCAATGATTAATGTGAATGCAATGCATGATCTCATGTTTAATAAAACAAAATAAAACTCAAAAACAAAACTAGATAAAATTAAAAGTGTAATAAGAAGGATCATACCATGGTGGGTTGTCTCCCACCTAGCACTTTTGGTTAAAGTCCTTAAGTTGGACATTGGAAGGGCTTCCTGTTATGGTGGCTTGTGTTTAAATTCATCTAGAAATCTCCACCAATGCTTGGAATGCCAATAGCCTCCGGGGTCCCAAACTAGGCATGTGAAGCTTCTGATCAGCTTCAAGCAGATTTTCAGGCTCCCGGGGTGATGAATGTCAGAATATTTTCCAGGATCCCAAACTTTGGTTCTAAATCCGCCTTCGTTTTGATCTATATTTTTCCATCCGGGCGGTTTAGAAGGTAGATTCTCACCATAGTGACCAAACATTTTCCGAGATCCATTCAATTGAGCATGATACCAATCCGTGCACTTCGAGGTGAAGCGTGGAACATTATTGAACCTTGTGCACCAACTCTGAGTACGAGCCATTTCCCTCTTACTCTTAAAGCCGCAAAGAGCTCTAAGCTGGCCATCTGTTTCAAGCAAACCATATTCAAGTGAATAAGTAAAGTTATAGGTTAAGGATTGTACCCACTTGAAGCTTGTATTAGGTGGTAATGGCCTTGGGGTAGGTGTTTCTGGTGGTTCTGTAAGTTCTACTCCCTTGTGCTCTTCTGTGAATTCCTCCACTTCCTTGCAAGGTTCTACAATTGTATCTGTGTCCTGATCAAAGTCTTCTATGTCTTCCTCATCACTTGAGTCATAGATTGGAGGTTGAGAGAAATCTACCTCCGCATCGTCTTCATATTCACTTGGGGAAGATTCTTCGACCTCAGAGAATTCACTTGCGGATGCCAGTTCATTACTAAGAGAATTTGACTTGTGACTATCATCATCAAGGGAATTTGTGTCCTGGGTTATTCCGTCTGATTCTTCATAAACAACTTGCCTTGGAAATTGTACAATATCCTCCTTAGCATCAACTGTAGCGTCCTTGACGGAGTTCTCCTCAGTTCTGGATTCTCATGGAGGTTCAGCATCTCCTAGATCTTCAACCAACTCTTCTTCTTGTACAATGACAGCTTCTTCTACTTGTTCTAGTACGAATTCATTCTCTGTCTTGTCCACTGGAGTTTCTGGTATCTCCTTTATGCTCCGCTCTTCATTAGACTGTCCACATGGGGCTGTGGCTGATCCTTGTATATTTGAGCGCTTAGAAACCCATTGAATTACTGCTTGCTCCAGTTGTCGAATGGTTGTTTGAAGTTTATTTACTGTTTCCTTTAAGCGAACCTCTGCTTCTCGGGTTGCCGGACTTGGACATGATACATAGGAAAGTGGCGGTGTTTGGGAGTGATTGGATTGGTACTGGGGTAAGGAAGGATCATATGGTGGCGAATGGTGAAGAGAAGCTTGTGAGTGTGGTGGTTCGAGGTTATGTTGAAAGGATGGTTTATATGCACGGGGTGGGGCTTGTTGGTAGTTACAAGGTTGTCCACCATATCTTTCAGCTGGGTATGCACGGTAGAATGGTCTTTGTCCAGGATATCTCGGAGGGTGTTGCTGCCTAAAGGGTTGATTAGATCCTCTTAGCTCCATCCATCCTTGATTGGTCTGACCTTGATGCATATTCCTGCTGTAACTTCTATTTCCTTCAACAAAGTTAGAACCAAACTCAAAGCGAGAGGGGTGAGAGTTCATAGTAGCAAATAAAATTAAAAAGGAAAAACAGAAATAAATAAATAAGTAAAAGAAAAATATTTACAATAACTAATAATAAGGCACACGTTAGCAATTCCCCGGCAACGACGCCATTTTGACGTTGGGATTTTTGCCAGTAAAGAAGTTCATAAAAACAGTCGCGTTGTAGATATAGTCTCTAAACCGACAGAAATCCCTTCGTACAAATGTTTTGGGTGTCACAAGTAACAAACCCCTTTAAAAATTGTTAACCGAGTATTCAAACCTCGGGTCGTCTTCTCAAGGAACTGCAAGGAAGTATTTTCTTATTATTGGCTATAAAGGTTGTAATCGGGGTTTAGAAGGTGAGAAGCAAGTGATTTAAATGACAAGTAAAGTAGATGGAAATTAAAATAAATAAATACTGTAAAGCAAACTTCTGGCAAGGTAAGAGAAATTGGAAGTCCAACTTAGTTATCTCTCTCAACAATAATGAAAGTTGAATCTAAATTCCACTTAGTTAACCTTTGCTAAAACAAAAAAAAGTCAAGGGACTAATTAGTTTGACCTTCGAATCCTATTTATTTCCTAAGAAAAAGTTGGGATTATTGAAGTTCAGTTCAATTAGCAAGATAACGATTATCAATTATGCTGAGTTTAATAACTGCTGAGTTACTGATTTCTTAACCAAGACCAAAAAGGGAAAAAGTAAATTGCTGGAATAAAATATCTTCAGATCGGAAACAATGATAACATAAATTAAAAAGAGCAATCATAAACTAAAAATACCTCAAATATCATTAATTCAAATAATAATCTGTAACATGGAATAATTCATAAATTCAATTATAAAAGTAATTGATCAACTCAAGTGCTGGAATAAATAAATAAAAGTGAAAAGGGAAGCTTAAAACAAAGAAACATAAAACCTGGATCGAGAGTCACTCTTACAAACTAAGAGAAGTCCTAAATCCTAAGAGAGAGAGGAGAAGATCTCCCTCAAACTAAATCCAAATCATGGAAAGTGAAAATTGGCGAGCTCTCTTTTGAATGGATGCATTCCCCCACTTTATAGCCTCTAATCTATGTGTTCTGAGCTGAAAACTGGGTCAAAAGCAGCCCAGAAATCACCCCCTACGATTTCTGTTACGTCCAGATCGCGTACAAGTGACGCAGAGGCGTCGTCCACGCGGCCGCGCGGATTGCTTTCCTGACAGGTCACGCATCCGCGTGATCCACACGTTCGCGTCGCCTGTCGTTAGAGCAGCTATATCAAATTATATATCAAATCGAAGCTCCGGACGTTAGCTTTCCAACGCAACTGGAACCGCATCGTTTTGACCTCTGTAGCTAAAGTTATAGCCGTTTGAGTGCAAAGAGGTCAGGCTAGACAGCTTAGCAGTTTCTCCAACTTCTTGTATTCCTTCCACTTTTGCATGCTTCCTTTCCATCCTTTGAGCCATTCCTGCCCTGTAATCTCTGAAAAAACTTAACACACATATCAAGGCATCTAATGGTAATAAGAGAGGATTAATAATAAGCAAATATAAGATCAAAGAAGCATGTTTTCAATCATAGCACAAAACCAGGAAGGAAAATGTAAAACATGCAAATAGTATGAATAAGTGGGTAAAGAGTTGATAAAAATCACTCAATTAAGCACAAGATAAACCATGAAATAGAGGTTTATCAGTCCCATGAAATCGATTCCCCACACATCAAACAGTTCCAATTCCAAGATGAAATTTTGTGGCATCTCATTTCTTTTGGGTTTAGGGTCCAGATCTTTGGCATTCATTACAGCTCTTTACTAGTTCTTTGGCATCCTTGAAAAGGGTGGGCCAAAAGAATCTACTTTGTAACACCTTTGCTACAGTTCTGTCCCCTCCAAAGTGCCCTCCATAGCATGAGCCGTGGCAATTCCATAGGACCTCTCGTCCTTCTTCTTCCGAAACACATCTTCTAAGGATTCCATCTGAACACTTCTTGAAGAGATATGGCTCATCCCAGACAAAGTATTTTGCATCATTCATGAGCTTTCTTTTTTTATGTTTATTAATCTCTAGAGGTAAGGCCCCAGTTGCCTTTAAGTTGGCAATGTCTGCGAACCATGGTGCTTTGTGAACTGTCATCAACTGCTCATCAGGGAAGAACTCGTTCACACTTGTATCTTGTGTTCCACTTTCCTCATGTGGGATTCTGGATAGGTGATCTACTCCTTTCTTGTCTCTGATTTCAATATTGAATTCTTGCAACAATAAGATCCATCTTATTAGTCTTGGTTTTGATTCTTGCTTGGCAAACAAGTATTTAAGTGCTGTATGATCTGTGAAAACAATCACTTTAGCACCGATGAGGTATGATCTAAACTTGTCAAATGCAAAAACTATTGCTAGCAACTCCTTTTCAATGGTGGTATAATTTCTTTGAGTATCATTGAGGACTTTGCTAGCATAGTATATCACATGGACTAAGTTATCTTTCCTCTGTCCTAACACTGCCCCAACTGTAAAATCAGATGCATCACACATCAATTCAAATGGCAAGTTCCAATCAGGTGGGGAAATGATAGGTGCAGAGGACAACCTTATTTTCAAATTTTCAAATGCTAGCATGCATGATTCATCAAAGATAAATGGTGTATCAGATACAAGGAGATTACTTAAGGGCTTGGCTATCTTTGAAAAATCTTTAATAAATCTTCTGTAAAAGCCAGCATGCCCTAAAAAGCTCCTAATTGCCTTGACATCACTGGGTGGAGGCATTTTTTCAATAAGTTCCACTTTAGCTCTGTCAACCTCAATGCCTTGGTTAGAAACCTTGTGACCAAGGACTATTCCTCCTGTCACTATAAAGTGACATTTCTCCCAGTTTAAGACCAGATTGGTCTCTTGGCATTTTTTCAATACCAAGGTGAGGTGATGTAGGCAACTAGGAAAGGAATCTCCGAATACTGAGAAATCATCCATAAAAACTTCAATGAATTTTTCTATCATATCTGAAAAGATAGAAAGCATGTAGCGTTGGAAAGTCGCAGGCGCATTAAACAGCCCAAATGGCATGCGCCTGTAGGCAAACACTCCATATGGGCTAGTGAATGAGGTTTTCTCTTGGTCTCTGGGATCAACCACTATTTAGTTATATCCTGAATAACCATCAAGAAAACAGTAATATGCGTGTCCTGCGAGTCTTTCCAACATCTGATCCATAAATGGGAGGGGGAAATGGTCCTTTCGTGTAGCCTCATTGAGTTTCCGATAGTCTATGCACATCCGCCATCCTGTGACGGTCCTTGTAGGAATCAGTTCGTTCTTCTCATTGGGAACTACAGTGATTCCTCCCTTTTTTGGGACGACATGCATAGGGCTAACCCAGGGGCTGTCTGAGATCAGGTAGATTACCCCTCCCTGCCATAACTTCATAACTTCTTTCCGTACCACTTCCTTCATGATTGGGTTCAACCTCCTTTGGGATTGAATGGATGGTTTGGCATCATCTTCCAGCAGTATCTTGTGCATGCATATGGCCGAACTTATCCCTTTCAGGTCAGCTAGAGTCCAACCAATGGCATCTTTGTGCTTTCGCAGTACTTTGAGCAGTTCATCCTCTTGATCTTGGCTTAGGCATGAGCTTATGATCACTGAATAATTTTCATTTTCTCCTAAGTATGCATATTTGAGAGTGGGTGGCAGTGCTTTGAGTTCAAGTTTGGGTTCTTCTGACTTTTCGTTCTCTTCCTTTAGTGCACCTTGTACATGAATCTCTGCTGTTGCAACCTCTTCACTAAACGTTGACTCCTCCTCTATTAAACCTTCAGGTTCTTCTTCTTCAAAACTTTCCTGCACTGCATTTTCAAGTGAGTCCAACCTCATACATTCTCCCAATTATTCTGGTGGGTAACTCATGGCCTTGAACACATTGAACGTCATCTTTTCATTGTGTAATCTCAAGGTGAGATCTCCTTTTTGTACATCAATGACAGCTCCAACAGTCGCCAAGAACGGCCTTCCCAGGATGATGGAAGCCTTGGCCTCCTCCTGTATGTCCAGCACTACAAAGTCTGCTGGGAAGATAAAATCTCCCACTTTCACTAGCAAATCTTCTACGACGCCATGCGGGAACTTGAACGATCGATCTACCAATTGTAGGGCCATCTTTGTTGGTTTAGCCTCCTCAATCTTCATCTTTCTCATCATAGCTACTGACATCAGATTTATGCTGGCTCCCAAGAAGTCACATAGAGCTTTCTCCACTGTGATCTCCCCTATAATACAAGGGATCTGGAAACTCCCGGGATCCTTTAATTTCTGGGGCAGTTTGTGCTGAATGATAGCACTACATTCTTCGATTAGTATCACAGTCTCGTTGTTCTTCCAGCTTCTCTTCTTGGTCATTAGCTCCTTTAAAAACTTGGCGTAGAGTGGCATTTGTTCTATTGCTTCAGCAAAGGGTATGTTGATTTGTAGTTTCTTAAAGATTTCTAAAAATCTCGAAAACTGGTTGTCATCCCCCTTCTTCTTCAATTGCTGAGGGTATGGGACTCTTGGGATTTCTGGCTTCAGCACTCCTTCCCCTTTTTGTGAACTCAAAGTGGGAACTCGAACTCCATCATGCTCTTCTTCCTCTTTATTTGAGTCCTTTTCTTGTGGTTTCTGGGAGGTTTCCTTCAGTTCCTTCCCACTTCGAAGGGTGATAGCCTGACACTCCTCCCTTTGGGTTGAGTTAGTATTGCTGCAAAGGTTGTGGTTGGGAATTTGCTTGAATAAGTAGCCAATTTGTGTCTCAAGTTTCTTGATGGCAGCATCCTAATTCTGCATATTGGACATCACTTCTTCTCGAAACACTTTACTGTCTTGAATCTCTTTGCCTATGCCTTCAAGTAGAGTATCAATCCTTGAGAGTCTGTCATCAAATGATGGTAGATTGGGATTAGAGGTGGAAGGATGAGGTAAGTTATTTTGGTTTTGATATGGTTGTGGAGAGGTGTTGTTAAGGTTGTGTTGATATGTTCTCTGTGTGAAATGTTGGTGAGCTGCATTGTTGTTGGGGTTTGGACGTCTTTGATCTAGGCCTTGGTCTTGTTGATTTTCCCACCCAAAGTTTGGGTGGTTCCTCCAACCAGGGTTGTAGGTCTTGGAGTATGGATCATGGTTTTGCCTAGGTGAATTCCCAATGTAGTTGGCTTGCTCCTGACTACCCTCGGCTTCTTCATTCACTCCTTCTTGGGTTGTTGATGAAGTGGTGATTGCTGCTACTTGGTTCCTCTCCATCTTCTTGGTGAGGTCAACCAGCTGCTTGGTAATGAGCTTATTTTGGGCCAGCAGAGCATCTACATTATTTAGCTCCATTACTCCTCTAGTGTTTCCTCGTTCAGAAGCATAGAAATAATCATTCTCTGCTACTGTTTCAATGACATCTATGGCTTCCTCAATGGTCTTCTTCTTGTTCAAAAATCCTCCTGATGAATGGTCTACAGCCTTCTTTGATTCATATGACAGGCCTTCATAGAAGATGTGCAGCTGCACCCATTCGTTGAACATGTCTGGTGGACATCTCCTTGTCAGGTCCTTAAACCTCTCCCATGCTTCATAAAGAGTCTCACCATCTTGTTGCCTGAAAGTTTGGACCTTAGCTCTCAGCCTATTGATTCGTTGAGGGGGGTAGAATCTTGCTAAGAATTTGTTTACCACATCTTCCCAAGTTGTCAAGCTCTCCTTCGAGAAAGACTCCAGCCACTTGGCTGCCTTATTCTTGAGTGAGAATGGAAATAAGAGCAGTTTATAGGTGTCAGGATGAACACCATTAGACTTCACTGTGTCACATATTCTCAGGAAGGTGGTTAGATGTTGATTGGGGTCTTCTTGGACACCTCCTCCGAACGAACAATTGTTCTGAACAAGGGTGATGAGCTGTGGTTTTAGTTCAAAATTGTTGGCATGGATGGTTGGCTTTTGAATGCTACTTCCACAGTTTTCTGGGTTTGGATTGATGTAAGAGCCTAAAACTCTTCTATCCTCCCCAGCATGATTTGCTCGACCTCCTCCGCGATGGTTATAAGCCTCTTCTTCATGATGGTTTTCCATGTTTTCTTCCATGTTTGGTTCGAAGTATTCCTCTTCTTCCTCAGCACCAACTACACGTTTTTCTCTGGCTTCCCTCCTTAATCTAAAGAAGGTCCTCTCAGGTTCAGAATCAAAGGAAGTTGAAGCCCCGCTTCTTCTCCCTGTCATACAACCAACGAAGCACGAGCAAGGAAAATAAATACAGAAAGTATTCTGTCAGAATTACTGTTAGTGTGAGTGATGCAATATATCAAACAGTTAGTGGGTTAGTGAACTGAATTGTAAATAACAAAGAAAAATGAAAAAGTAGGGGGAAGGGAGAAATTAACTAAAACTGAAAGTAAATTACTCAAACAGAAAATTAAATCAAACAAACTAAAAATGCTCAATCTAGTTATCCTCCAATTTAGTCATTGTTGATTCAAAATCAATCCCCGGCAACGGCGCCATAAACTTGATGCGCGAAAAACTTATCTCATAACAAATTTCCTTCGGCAAGTGTACCGAATTCGTCGTCAAGTAAAAACTCACAATAGAGTGAGGTCGAATCCCACAGAGATTGATTGATCAAGCAACTTTAATTAGAGGAATGTTCTAGTTAAGCGAACTAGAATTTGAGTTGAGAATTGCAGAAAATTAAATGGCAAGAAAGTAAATAGCAGAAATAGTAAATGCTAGAAATAAAGAGCTGAATGTAAATGGCGTAAAGTAAATTGCAGAATCTTAAATGGGAATGGGGTAATTGCTCATAAAAGTAAACGACAGAAATTAAAGAGAATGGGTAAGATCAGAAATGGGGAGTTCATTGGGCTCGGGAGATGTTGCATTCTCCGGATCAAGTTCATTTTCATCTCTTCCTCAATCAATGCATTCATTGATCTCCTTGGAAATCTTAAGTGATCGAATTACAATTCCTTGCAATTCAATCTCTCAAATCTTGATCAATAGCCAATTCCTTGGTCAATTGCTCATGAGAAGAGATGAAGTATGGTCACTGATTATACCACATGCATTTCCCAAACCAAGTGTTGGAAGGATTATAGTCACATATCCATCCAAACCCAATTTGGTCCAGCATGAGAAAGCATTTATAGCATGATCTCTTCATTCCTCTTTCAAGGTTCAGAAGAGATCCAAGTTTGAATAGCTTCTTTTCCAAGATAACTATCCAATTGGATGAAGATCGAAAGCTTTCTAGTAAAATCAAGAGAAAAGATAGAAGAAGAAGAATGAAAACTAATATTGATCCATCAAATTACAACAGAGCTCCCTAACCCAATGAAAGGGGTTTAGTTGTTCATAGCTCTGGAAAATGAAAACAAAGATGGAGAATACATGATGAAAGAAAGACTAGAAGTGTAGAGAAAGTAATACAGAGAGTAGTTCTATGCCAAAGGCTCCCTAAAGTTTCCAGCTCTCTAAACTAATTCAAAGCTACTCCTATATATACTACTCTTCTGATCTTCTAGTTGCCTCTTCAAGTCTTGGGTATGGGCCTTTGGATCTTGAGTTTGAAGCAGTTCTCTTCTTCTTTGGGCTTAGCTTTACTTGCAGAGAGAAAATGTGAAGTGGGCAGGGACCTTGGCTCAGGACGTTAGTGGTGTTAACGTTAAGTGAAAGTGTGGTTCGAGAACGTTAGTGACAATCACCTTTTTCACTAACGTTCCTCACCCAAGTATGAGCCACGTTAACCTCAACGTTAGTGGCACAAACATTACCACTAACGTTGCCTCTTGGTTCTTCGCACACGTTATTGGGACTTACCTTTCCCAATAACGTTGAGAAGCCTCCCCCTTCATTACGTTAGAGTCCACGTTAACTTAGTTAACGTGGCTCTTAACTTTAGCTTGCCAATCCTTCGAGAACGTTAGTGACACTTACCTTTGTCACTAACGTTCCAATGTGCCCCTATTTCCCACGTTAGTGTCCACGTTAACTAGATTAACGCGGCTTCTAACGTAGCAATGCTAGCCATCTCCAACGTTAGTGACAAAGGTGAGTGTCACTAACATTGGCTTATCATTCCCTTATTCACGTTAGCTTCCACGTTAACTAAGTTAACTGATGAGCGGATAATTTATACGCTTTTTGGCATTATTTTTAGTATGTTTTCAGTAGATCTAGTTACTTTTAGGGATGTTTTCATTAGTTTTTATGTTAAATTCACATTTCTAGACTTTACTATGAGTTTGTGTGTTTTTCCATGATTTCAGGTATTTTCTGGCTGAAATTGAGGGACTTGAGCAAAAATCAGATTCAGAGGTTGAAGAAGGACTGCTGATGCTGTTGGATTCTGACCTCCCTGCACTAAAAATGGATTTTCTGGAGCTATAGAACTCAAAATGGCGCGCTTCCAATTGCGTTGGAAATTAGATATCCAGGGCTTTCCAGCAATATATAATAGTCCATACTTTGCCTGAGTTTAGATGACGCAAACTGGCGTTCAACGCCAGCTCTCTGCCCAATTCTGGTGTTCAGCGCCAGAAACAAGCTGCAAAGTGGAGTCCAACGCCCAAACTGGCACAAAAGCTGGCGTTCAACTCCAAGAAGGACCTCTACACGTGCAACACTCAAGCTCAGCCCAAGCACACACCAAATGGGCCCCGGAAGTGGATTTATGCATCAATTACTTACTTCTGTAAACCCTAGTAGCTAGTTTATTATAAATAGGACGTTTTACTATTGTATTAGAGATCTTTGGATCATCCTGGATTGTATTCTGATCCTGTGATCACGTTTTGGGGGCTGGCCTCTCGGCCATGCCTGGATCTTTCACTTATGTATTTTCAACGGTAAAGTTTCTACACTCCATAGATTAAGGTGTGGAGCTCTGCTGTTCCTCAAAGATTAATGCAAAGTACTACTGTTTTCTATTCAATTCATCTTATTTCGCTTCTAAGATATTCATTCTCACTTCAACCTGAATGTGATGAACGTGACAATCATCATCATTCCCTATGAACGCGTGCCTGACAACCACTTCCGTTCTACATTAGATTGAATGAGTGTCTCTTAGATCTCTTAATCGGAATCTTCGTGGTGTAAGCTAGAATGATGGCGGCATTCAAGAGAATCCGGAAAGTCTAAACCTTGTCTGTGGTATTCCGAGTAGGATTCAATGATTGAATGACTGTGACGAGCTTCAAACTCGCGATTGCTGGGCGTAGTGACAGACGCAAAAGGAGGGTGAATCCTATTCCAGCATGATCGGGAACCTCAGATGATTAGCCGTGCCGTGACAGGGCATCTTGGACCATTTTCACAAGAGGAGGGGATGTAGCCATTGACAACGGTGATGCCCTTGCATAAAGCCAGCCATAGAAAGGAGTAAGACTGATTGGATGAAGACAGCAGGAAAGCAGAGATTTAGAGGAACGAAAGCATCTATATATGCTTATCTGAAATTCTCACCAATGAATTACATAAGTGTCTCTATCCCTATTTTCTGTTTATTTATTAATTATATTCGAAAACTCCATATCCATCTTATATCCGCCTGACTGAGATTTACAAGGTGACCATAGCTTGCTTTATACCAACAATCTCCGTGGGATCGACCCTTACTCACGTAAGGTTTATTACTTGGACGACCCAGTGCACTTGCTGGTCAGTTACACGGAGTTGTGAACCTTGGTATTGGCATCACGTTTTTGGCACCGTTGCCGGGGATTGTTCGAGTTTTCGGCAAGCTTTTGGTCCGGTAACATCAGTGCCAAGTTTGATCCGGCAACAACACCAAGTTTTTGGCGCCGTTGCCGGGGATTGTTCGAGTTTGGACAACTGACGGTTCATCTTGTTGCTCAGATTAGGTAATTTTCTTTTTGTTTTCTTTTCAAAAAAAAATTCATGCATTCATGGTGTTCTTCATGATCTTCAAGTTGTTCTTGGTAAGTCTTCTTGTTTGATCTTTGCATTTGCATGTTTTGTGTCTTTTCTTGTTTTTCATATGCATTCCTAAATTCTTTATGTCTAAGCATTAAAGAATTCTAAGTTTGGTGTCTTGCATGTTTTCTTTGCATTAAAAAAATTTTCAAAAATATGTTCTTGATGTTCATCATGATCTTCAAAGTGTTCTTGGTGTTCATCTTGACATTCATAGCATTCTTGCATGCATTCATTGTTTTGATCTAAAAATCTCATGCATTGCATCATTTTTCTTGTTTTTCTCTCTCATCATAAAAATTCAAAAATAAAAAAAATATCTTTCCCTTTTTCTCTCTTAAAATTTCGAAAATTAGATTTGACTTTTTCAAAAAATTTTAAAATCAAGTTGTTTTTATGAGTCAAATCAAATTTTCATTTTAAAAATCTTATCTTTTTCAAAATCTTTTTTTCAAAAATCAAATCTTTTTCAAATTTCTTAGTTATTTTCGAAAATTCCAAAAAATTTTCAAAAATCTTTTTCTTATTTTTATATCAAATTTTCGAAAATAACAATAACAATTAGGGAAAATGACACTCTCCTCCCCTGAGAGATACTAAAATGACACCCCCCTCCCCTCTATTTGTAAAATGTACAGTTTAATCCATTTAGTTAAAAATGTTAACAGAATATTTCATTTAAAAAAATTAAATATTTTATTCAATAAAATTAAAATTCTAATTTACCATACTATCCCTTTATATTTATTTACTAACTAAACTCAATTTCTGAGTTAGGATTCCAATTCCCTCACAGTCGCATTCCAGCGCTATTTCTCTTTCAATCTCTTCAATTTCCTTTGGTTGTCTCTGCCATCGCTACCTAGGTGCTGCCATTACTGCATAGCTTTGTGTAATCATCGCCGTTATTATCAATTCAAGTAATAAGGTTTGACATCATTTTCTCAAACTCAATTAATTTACAAAAAAAAATTCATATCATTGGCAATTTTGGATATATCCCTAAACCCTTCATTTTTGCTATCCCTAAATCCTTTTCTTCGTCATTTCTTTGTTTCTGTTATAGTTATTCATTATTAATTACGCCAATTTTTTTTTCATATTAGGAAAATGTCTACCAATATTGAAGCTATATCTAGTGTTAATGAGTACGATGGAACTGAACCCCCTATCGAACAATTATTTACCGATAGTGATGAAGAATATGATGTTAATAAGGATCAATGCGTAGAGAGTTATTTGGATAATGAGGAGTGGAATGAAGATGACTACACTTCAGAGGAAGAAGGTGAAGTAGAAGTTAACATAGAGAATGAAGGTGAGATAATGAAAAGATTTGATGTTGAAGATAATGAAAAGATTAGTCTAGAAAAGTTTATGATATTTGTTGACGTACATGAGTTCAGGAGTGTATTGAGAGATTACATAATTCAAGAGAATTTTGATATAATAAGAGTGAAAAATGAGAAAGCAAGAGTGACTGCCATTTGTGCTTCTGAAGGTTGTCCTTGGAGGATTCATGCTTCTCCTTCTCCGGATGGTATTGCTTTTATGATCAAGAGTTATGAGCCAAGGCATACTTGTATTAGAAAATTTGAAAAGAGAAATGCTAATTCTACATGGATAGCAAAAAAGTTAAAACAATCTTTAAATGCTGATCCAAATATGAGCTATGAACTCATGTCTAATGAATTGATTACCAAGTTTGGAGTTGAAGCCCATCCTAAGCAATTATATAGGGCCAGAAGAAAAGGAAGGGAAGAAGTTGAAGGTTCTCATGCTTTAAGTTATAAGAAAATAGTTAAGTTTGCTAATTTGTTACTAGAAAAAAAACAGGGGGGGAGCATAGTAAGATTGGAGTACTATGATCAAATGACATTGGAAGAGGAAAATCGTACTTTCAAAATGATTGTTACACAATAATGAGTGATAGACAAAAGGTAATATATTTTAATTTGTATTATTTTGACATATTATTCATTGTTAATAATTTATTTTAATTTGTTTCTATTTAATGTCAGGGATTGACACGTGCAGTTTCTGAGTACTTTCCAAATTCATGGCATAGACATTGTAGTAAGCATTTGTTGAATAATTTCAAAGCAAAATATCCATTATTGATCTTACAAGATCTTTTTTGGATGGCTGTCAAAGCTCTAAATGAATTTCTTTTTAAAAAGAAAATGGAAAAGATGAAAATATTTGATAATGATGCCTACCAATATTTGATGGATATCCCATTACACACTTGGTCTACACATGCATTTTACACAAATCATAAAAGTCCACATATTACTAATAATGTATGTGAGTCGTTTAATGCTTGGATAGACAACTTGAGAAGCATGAGTGTGTTGAAATTAGTGGATGGGCTAAGAGTCAAAATCATGATGAGATTCTACACACAGTTTTCTTCTACTGCATCTTGGTCATATAATGTTGGACCAAGAATTGCAACTGAAATAAATAAAACTACTGAAGATGCAAGATATTGCAAAGTAAAACCTGCTGGTGGACATCGATATGAAGTATATGATGGTTTTACAAGATTCCCTGTGAATTTAGTATTGCATACATGTGAATGCAAAGCATGGCAAATAAGTGGGTTGCCATACAAACATGGTGCGGCGGCCATTATTTACATACGGGGAAAAGTGGAGAATTATTGTGATGCATATTACCACAAAGATAAGTACATCATAGCTTATTCTGGACTACACAGTCCCTTACCAGATCTGGATACTTTGGATGATACAGATGTGCTTCCACCACCATTGCGTAGACTTCCGGGGAGGCCAAGAAAAAGTAGGATAAGGGAAAAAGATGAAGATGCACCATCAAATGCAAGGAGAATTTCAACAGTTAGATGTTCTAATTGTAAAGATTTAGGACACAATAAAAAAAGCTGTCAAAGGGCTCCAATAAGAGCCAAGAAAGCAAAACAGATATTCTACTATTCTATTCTTAAATAAATACAATTTGACACACACTTTATATATACAAATGTATTTTTTTACCTTTTCAAATTACAGAAAATTTCAGCAAGTGAATCACAAACTTCAATGATAAAACAAACTCAACAACATGCTTCAGCACAGGCCAAAGCAAAGTCACAACTACAAGCCAAACAAATAAAAAGGGTTAGATTTATCTAACTTTACAACAAATATATGTTTATTAATAGCTTTTGTAAAAGCAAAAAATTAAAATGTACTATTTATTTGATGTTGCAGGATATTAGGAAAGATAAACTTCTTAGAAGGAATTCTTTAAATTTGACAATTCAATGAGTATTTAGAAGTTTCAAGAGTTAGGTATTGGAGATTGCAGCTTGTACAAGGGACAATACACCAACATGAAAACATATTCTATTATGCACAATGCTCTTTATTTAGATTAAGAAACTTACTTTGTAGGGATGTGAAGGAATGAGATGTGAATTTTTTAAATTTGGGATTTATTCATCTCGACTTGTTTTTAAATTTTGATAAAGTTGTTAATAAATTTCAATAGTTTTATGAAACAAATTATTTATCAATATTAATTGTTATACATATTAGCAGTGGTAAGATTTTTTATTTAATATTAAAATAATAGTAAAATATAAAAATAATTATTAACAAAAATTTTGGTAAAATCACAATTTAATAATTAAAAAATTATTGAAGGGTATATTAGAAAAAATAATTTAATTATTAATTTTTTAAAAATATTTTAGTAAAAATATAATTTAATTAATAAAAAAATAATTTATTAAAAGATATTTTAGTAAGTAAAATTTAATAAAAAAAAATTTTTTTACTAAAGGATATTTTTGTAAAAATAATTTTGTTTTTAAAAAAAATGAATAAAGTTAACATTTGTTAACACAAAATTTAAAATGGATTAAAGAGGGGTTTTTTAAAGGTTATAAGGGAGGAAAATGTATATTTTATAAATAGAGGGGAGGGAAGTGTCATTTTAACATCTCTCAGGGGAGGGGAATGGCATTTTCTCTAACAATTAATGTTTTGATTCAAAAATTTCAAGTTTGTTACTTGCTTGTTAAGAAAGATTCAAACTTTAAGTTCTAGAATCATATCTTGTGATTTCTTGTGAATCAAGTCATTAATTGTGATTTCAAAAATCAAATCTTTTTCAAAACTAATTTCAACCATATCTTTTCAAAAATATCTTCTTATCTTATCTTTTTCAAAAATTTGATTTTAAAATATCCTTTCTAACTTCTTATCTTCTTGTCTTTTCAAAATTGATTTTCAAAATTTGTTTCAACTAACTAACTAACTTTTTGTTTGTTTCTTATCTTTTTCAAAACCACCTAACTAACTCTCTCTCTCTCTCTCTCTAATTTTCGAAAATATCTCCCTCTTTTTCAAAATTTCTTTTTAATTAACTAATTATTTTATTTTTTTATTTGAATTTTCGAAAAACTACTAACCTTTTTCAAAAACTATTTTCGAAAATCACTAACTCTTTTTCAAAAATTATTTTCGAAAATTCTCTCCTCCTCTCATCTCCTTCTATTTATTTATTCATCTACTAACACTTCTCTTCATCTCACATCTCTGCTCCTATCATCACCTTTGTGTTTGGATTCTTCATTCTTTTTCACCCCTATTCCTTTTCTTCTTCTACTAACAATAAGGAACCTCTTTACTGTGACATAGAGGATTCCTCTTCTTTTCTTGTTCTCTTCTCTTTCTTATGAGCAGGAACAAAGAAAAAGGCATTCTTGTTGAAGCTGATCCAGAACCTGAAAGGACTCTGAAGAGGAAACTAAGAGAAGCTAAATTACAACAATCCAGAGACAACCTTATTGAAAATTTCGAACAAGTAAAGGAGATGGCAGCCGAACCCAACAACAATAATGCAAGGAGAATGCTTGGTGACTTTACTGCACCTAATTCCAATTTACATGGAAGAAGTATCTCCATTCCCACCATTGGAGCAAACAATTTTGAGCTGAAACCTCAGCTAGTTTCTCTGATGCAGCAGAACTGCAAGTTTCATGGACTTCCATCTGAAGATCCTTTTCAGTTCTTAACTGAATTCTTGCAGATCTGTGATACTGTTAAGACTAATGGAGTAGATTCTGAAGTCTACAGGCTCATACTTTTCCCATTTGCTGTAAGAGACAGAGCTAGAATATGGTTGGACTCTCAACCTAAAGATAGCCTGAACTCCTGGGATAAGCTGGTCACGGCTTTCTTAGCCAAGTTCTTTCCTCCTCAAAAGCTGAGCAAGCTTAGAGCTGATGTTCAAACCTTCAGACAGAAAGAAGGTGAATCCCTCTATGAAGCTTGGGAAAGATACAAGCAGCTGACCAAAAAGTATCTTTCTGACATGCTTTCAGAATGGACCATCCTGGATATATTCTATGATGGTTTATCTGAGTTATCAAAGATGTTATTGAATACTTCTGCAGGTGGATCCATTCACCTAAAGAAAATGCCTGCAGAAGCTCAAGAACTCATTGACATGGTTGCTAATAACCAGTTCATGTACACTTCTGAAAGGAATCCTGTGAGTAATGGGACGCCTATGAAGAAGGGAGTTCTTGAAATTGATACTCTGAATGCCATATTGGCTCAGAACAAAATATTGACTCAGCAAGTCAATATGATTTCTTAGAATCTGAATGGAATGCAAGCTGCATCCAACAGTACTCAAGAGGCATCTTCTGAAGAAGAAGCTTATGATCCTGAGAACCCTGCAATAGCAGAGGTAAATTACATGGGTGAACCTTATGGAAACACCTATAATCTATCATGGAGAAATCATCCAAATTTCTCATGGAAGGATCAAAAGCCTCAACAAGGCTTTAATAATGGTGGAAGAAACAGGTTTAGCAATAGCAAGCCTTTTCCATCATCCACTCAGCAACAGACAGAGAATTCTGAGCAGAATCCATCTAGCTTAGCAAATTTAGTGTCTGATCTATCTAAGGCCACTGTGAGTTTCATGAATAAAACAAGGTCTTCCATTAGAAATTTGGAAGCACAAGTGGGCCAGCTGAGTAAAAGGATCACTGAAATCCCTCCTAGTACTCTCCCAAGCAATACAGAAGAGAATCCAAAAGGAGAATGCAAGGCCATTGACATAAGCACCATGGCCGAACCTGTAAGGGAAGGAGAGGACGTGAATCCCAAGGAGGAAGACCTCCTGAGACGTCCAGTGATCAATAAGGAGCTTCCCTCTGAGGAACCAAAGGACTCTGAGGCCCATCTAGAGACCATAGAGATTCCATTGAACCTCCTTATGCCATTCATGAGCTCTGATGAGTATTCCTCTTCTGAAGAGAATGAGGATGTTACTGAAGTGCAAGCTGCCAAGTTTTTTGGTGCAATCATGAAGCTAAATGCCAAATTATTTGGCATTGATACTTGGGAAGATGAACCCCCCTTGTTCACCAATGAACTAAGTGATCTGGATCAACTGACATTGCCTTAGAAGAAACAGAATTCTGGGAAGTTCTTAATACCTTGTACCATAGGTACCATGATCTTTAAAGCTCTGTGTGACCTTGGTTCAGGAATAAACCTCATGCCCCTCTCTGTAATAGAGAAACTGGGAATCTATGGGGTGCAAGCTGCTAAAATCTCATTAGAGATGGCAGACAACTCAAGAAAACAGGCTTATGGACAAGTAGAGGATGTGTTAGTAAAGGTTGAAGGCCTTTACATCCCTGCTGATTTCATAGTCCTAGATACTGGAAAGGAAGAGGATGAATCCATCATTCTAGGAAGACCTTTCCTAGCCACAGCAAGAGCTGTGATTGATGTGGACAGAGGAGAATTGATCCTTCAATTGAATGAGGACAACCTTATGTTTACAACTCAAGGATCTCTCTCTGCCTCCATGGAGAGGAAGCATAAAAAGCTTCTCTCAAAGCAGAGTCAACCAAAGCCCCCACAGTCAAACTCTAAGTTTGGTGTTGGGAGGCCACAACCAAACTCTAAGTTTAGTGTCAAACCCCCATATCCAAACTCTAAGTTTGGTGTTGGGAGGTCTCCACAAAGCTCTGCACATCTGTGAGGCTCCATGAGAGCCCACTGTCAAGCTATTGACATTAAAGAAGCGCTTGTTGGGAGGCAACCCAATTTTTATTTATCTAACTATATTTTTCTTAGTTATATGTCTTTATAGTTTCATGATCATGTGGAGTCACAAAATAAATATAAAAATTGAAAATGGAATCAAAAACAGCAGAGGAAAAATCACACCCTGGAGGAAGCACCTGTCTGGCGTTCAACGCCAGAACAGAGCATGGTTATGGCGCTGAACGCCCAAAATGGGCAGTGTCTGGGCGCTGAACGCCCAAAATGGGCAGCATCTGGGCGCTGGACGCCAGAACTGCATCCTGGAGAAAAGCTGGCGCTGAACGCCCAGAACAAGCATGGTTTTGGCGTTCAACGTCAGAAAAGGGCAACAAATGGGCGTTGAACGCCCAAAATGGGCACCAACCTGGCGCTGAACGCCCAGAGTTGCGTGCAAGGGCATTTTACATGCCTAATTTGGTGTAAGGTTGTAATTCCTTGAACACCTCAGGATCTGTGGACCTCACAGGATCACCTCAGGATCTGTGGGCCCCACAGGATCCCCACCTACCTCCACTCACTTCTTCTCACCCCTCCTTTACAAAACCCCATAAACACTCTTCCCCAAAACCCTTCACCAATCACCTCAATCTCTCTTCCCCATCACCTCTTCACCACTCACATCCATCCACTCTTCCCCATAAACCTACCTCATAAACTCCACCTCCCCTCAAAAATTCAAAACCAATTTCCCACCCAAACCCACCCTAAATGGCCGAACCTTAACCCCTTCCTCCCTCCCCTATATAAAGCCTTCCATTCTTCTTCAATTTCACACAACACACCCCTCTATACCCTTCTTGGACGAAACACATCTCCCCCCTCTTGTCCATATTTTCTTCTTCTTCTTCTACTAATCCTTTCTTTTCTTGTTCGAGGGCGAGCAATATTCTAAGTTTGGTGTGGTAAAAGCATAAGCTTTTTGTTTTTCCATTACCATTGATGGCACCTAAGACCGGAGAATCCTCTAGAAAAGGGAAAGGGAAGACAAAAGCTTCCACCTCCGAGTCATGGGAGATGGAAAGGTTCATCTCCAAAGCCCATCAAGACCACTTCTATGATGTTGTGGCCAAGAAGAAGGTGATCCCCGAGGTCCCTTTCAAACTCAAAAGAAATGAGTATCCGGAGATCCGACATAAAATTCAAAGAAGAGGTTGGGAAGTTCTAACAAACCCCATCCAACAAGTCGGCATCCTAATGGTTGAAGAGTTCTATGCCAATGCATGGATCACTAAGAACCATGATCAAAGTAAGAACCCGAATCCAAAGAACTATGTTACAATGGTTCGGGGGAAATGCTTAGATTTTAGTCTGGAAAATGTGAGGTTGGCGTTTAACTTGCCTATGATGCAAGGAGATGAGCGCCCCTACACTAGAAGGGTCAACTTTAATCAAAGGTTGGACCAAGTCCTCATGGACATATGTGTGGAAGGAGCTCAATGGAAGATTGACTCCAAAGGCAAGCCGGTTCAACTAAGAAGACTGGACCTCAAGCCTGTGGCTAGAGGATGGTTGGAGTTCATTCAATGCTCAATCATTCCCACTAGCAACCAGTCTGAAGTTACTATAGACCGGGCCATCATGATCCATAGCATCATGATTGGAGAAGAGGTGGAAGTTCATGAGATTATACCTCAAGAACTCTACAAGGTGGCTGACAAGTCCTCCACTATGGCAAGGTTAGCCTTTCCTCACCTCATTTGCCACCTATGCAATTCGGCTGGGATTGACATAGAGGGAGATATCCTCATTAAAGAGGACAAGCCCATCACTAAGAAAAAGATGGAGCAAGCAAGAGAGCCCATTCATGGAGCTCAAGAGGCGCAGGAAGCTCATCACCATGAGATCCCGGAGATGCCTCAAATGCAATTTCCTCCACAAAATTATTGGGAGCAAATCAACACCTCCCTAGGAGAATTAAGTGCCAACATGGGATAATTAAGGGTGGAACATCAAGAACACTCCATCATCCTTCATGAAATTAGAGAAGATCAAAAAGCAATGAGGGAGGAGCAACAAAGACAAGGAAGAGACATAGAAGAGCTCAAGGACATAATTGGTTCCTCAAGAAGGAAACGCCACCATCACTAAGGTGGATTCATTCCTTGTTCTTATTTCTTCTTTTTTTTCGTTTTCTATGTTATGTGCTTATCCATGTTTGTGTCTTCAATTACATGATCATTAGTATTTAGTAACTTTGTCTTAAAGTTATGAATATCCTATGAATCCATCACCTCTCTTAAATGAAAAATGTTTTAATTCAAAAGAACAAGAAGTACATGAGTTTCGAATTTATCCTTGAACTTAGTTTAATTATATTGATGTGGTGACAATGCTTCTTGTTTTCTGAATGAATGCTTGAACAGTGCATATGTCTTTTGAAGTTGTTGTTTAAGAATGTTAAATATGTTGGCTCTTGAAAGAATGATGATAAGGAGATATGTTATTTGATAATCTGAAAAATCATAAAAATGATTCTTGAAGCAAGAAAAAGCAGCAAAGAGCAAAGCTTGCAGAGAAAAAAAAAGAAAAAAAAATAGGCGAAAAAAAATAGAAAGAAAAAGAAAAAGCAAGCAGAAAAAAGCCAATAATCCTTAAAACCAAAAGGCAAGGGCAAATAAAAAGGATCCCAAGGCTTTGAGCATCAGTGGATAGGAGGACCTAAAGGAATAAAATCCTGGTCTAAGCTGCTAAACCAAGCTGTCCCTAACCATGTGCTTGTGGCGTGTAGGTGTCAAGTGAAAACTTGAGACTGAGCGGTTAAAGTCAAGGTCCAAAGCAAAAAAAAAAGAGTGTGCTTAAGAACCCTGGACACCTCTAATTGGGGACTTTAGCAAAGCTAAGTCACAATCTGAAAAGGTTCACCCAATTATGTGTCTGTGGCATTTATGTATCCGGTGGTAATACTGGAAAACAAAGTGCTTAGGGCCACGACCAAGACTCATAAAGAAGCTGTGTTCAAGAATCATCATACTGAACTAGGAGAATCAATAACATTATCTGAACTCTGAGTTCCTATAGATGCCAATCATTCTGAACCTCAATGGATAAAGTGAGATGCCAAAACTATTCAAGAGGCAAAAAGCTATAAGTCCCGCTCATCTGATTGGAGCTATGTTTCGTTGATAGTTTGGAATTTATAGTATATTCTCTTCTTTTTATCCTATTTGATTTTCAGTTGCTTGGGAACAAGCAACAATTTAAGTTTGGTGTTGTGATGAGCGGATAATTTATACGCTTTTTGGCATTGTTTTTAGTATGTTTTCAGTAGAATCTAGTTACTTTTAGGGATGTTTTCATTAGTTTTTATGTTAAATTCACATTTCTGGACTTTACTATGAGTTTGTGTGTTTTTCTGTGATTTCAGGTATTTTCTGGCTGAAATTGAGGGACTTGAGCAAAAATCAGATTCAGAGGTTGAAGAAGTACTGCTGATGCTGTTGGATTCTGACCTCCCTGCACTCAAAATGGATTTTCTGGAGCTACAAAACTCAAAATGGCGCGCTTCTAATTGCGTTAGAAAGTAGACATCCAGGGCTTTCCAGCAATATATAATAGTCCATACTTTGCCCGAGTTTAGACAACGCAAACTGGCGTTCAACGCCAGCTCTCTGCCCAATTCTGGCGTTCAGCGCCAGAAACAAGCTGCAAAGTGGAGTTCAACGCCCAAACTGGCACAAAAGCTGGCGTTCAACTCCAAGAAGGACCTCTACACGTGCAACACTCAAGCTCAGCCCAAGCACACACCAAGTGGACCCCGGAAGTGGATTTATGCATCAATTACTTACTTCTGTAAACCCTAGTAGCTAGTTTATTATAAATAGGACTTTTTACTATTGTATTAGAGATATTTGGATCATCCTGGATTGTATTCTGATCCTGTGATCACGTTTTGGGGGCTGGCCTCTCGGCCATGCCTGGACCTTTCACTTATGTATTTTCAACGGTAGAGTTTCTACACTCCATAGATTAAGGTGTGGAGCTCTGCTGTTCCTCAAAGATTAATGCAAAGTACTACTGTTTTCTATTCAATTCATCTTATTTCACTTCTAAGATATTCATTCGCACTTCAACCTGAATGTGATGAACGTGACAATCATCATCATTCCCTATGAACGCGTGCTTGACAACCACTTCCGTTCTACATTAGATTGAATGAGTGTCTCTTAGATCTCTTAATCGGAATCTTTGTGGTGTAAGCTAGAATGATGGCGGCATTCAAGAGAATCCGGAAAGTCTAAACCTTGTCTGTGGTATTCCGAGTAGGATTCAATGATTGAATAACTGTGACGAGCTTCAAACTCGCGATTGCTGGGCGTAGTGACAGACGCAAAAGGAGGGTGAATCCTATTCCAGCATGATCGGGAACCTCAGATGATTAGCCGTGCCGTGACAGGGCATCTTGGACCATTTTCACAAGAGGAGGGGATGTAGCCATTGACAACGGTGATGCCCTTGCATAAAGCCAGCCATAGAAAGGAGTAAGACTGATTGGATGAAGACAGCAGGAAAGCAGATATTTAGAGGAACGAAAGCATCTCTATACGCTTATCTGAAATTCTCACCAATGAATTACATAAGTGTCTCTATCCCTATTTTCTGTTTATTTATTAATTATATTCGAAAACTCCATATCCATCTTATATCCGCCTGACTGAGATTTACAAGGTGACCATAGCTTGCTTCATACCAACAATCTCCGTGGGATCGACCCTTACTCACGTAAGGTTTATTACTTGGACGACCCAGTGCACTTGCTGGTCAGTTACACAGAGTTGTGAACCATGGTATTGGCATCATGTTTTTGGCGCCATTGCCAGAGAAAGAAAGAGCAATGAATTTTACATAATTAAAGTGTAATCACGATTCCGAGTCAAAAACTTGGTGCACGAATTGTGAATCACACTTTTCACAACGCGTACCACTAACCAGCAAGTGCACTGGGTCGTCCAAGTAATACCTTACGTGAGTAAGGGTCGAATCCCATGGAGATTGTTGGTTTGAAGCAATCTATGGTTATCTTGTAATTCTTAGTCAGGAAGTCAACTATATTTATCAGTTGAATTGCGAATAAACAAGAGAGCATGGATTAAAGGTTACTTGTTATGCAGTATGGAAAATATGTTGGAGTTTTGGAGATGCTTTATCTTCAGAAATTCTGCTTCCCTCTGTTTCTGATTCACGCACGCACGTCCTCCTATGGCAAGCTGTGTGTTGGTGGATCACCGTTGTCAATGGCTACCATCCATCCTTCTAGTGAAAAGGGTCCAAGTGCGCTGTCACCGCACGACTAATCATCTGCAGGTTCTCAATCTTACTGGAATAGGATTTACTATCCTTTTGCGTCTGTCACTACGCCCAGCACTCACGAGTTTGAAGCACGTCACAGTCATTCAATCCCAGAGTCCTACTCGGAATACCACAGACAAGGTTTAGACTTTCCGGACTCTCATGAATGCCGCCATCAATCTAGCTTATACCACGAAGATTCTGATTAAGAGATCTAAGAGATACTCATTCAATCTAAAGTAGAACGGAAGTGGTTGTCAGGCACACGTTCATAGGTAATGATGATGATTGTCACGTTTATCACATTCAGGTTGAAGTGCGAATGAATATCTTAGATAGGAACACGCATGTTGAATAGAAAACAGAAATACTTGCATTAATTCTTCGAGACACAGCAGAGCTCCTCACCCCCAACAATGGAGTTTAGAGACTCATGCCGTCAAAAAATACAAAGTTTTGATCTGAAATGTCATGAGGTACAAAATAAGTCTCTAAAAGTTGTTTAAATACTAAACTAGTAGCCTCAGTTTACAAAAAATGAGTAAACTATGATGGATGGTGCAGAGATCCACTTCTGGGGCCCACTTGGTGTGTGATGGGGCTGAGACTTAAGCAATTCACGTGCATAAGACTGTTTTGGATGTTCAACGCCAGTTTTGGACCCTTTTCTGGCGTTGAACTCCAACTTTTGATCCTTTTCTGGCGCTGGACGCCAGAATTGGGCAGAGAACTGGCGTTGAACGCCAGTTTATGTCATATATTCTTGAGCAAAGTATGGACTATTATATATTTCTGGAAAGCCCTGGATGTCTACTTTCCAATGCAATTGGAAGCGTGCCATTTCGAGTTCTGTAGCTCCAGAAAATCCACTTTGAGTGCAGGGAGGTCAGAATCCAACAGCATCAGCAGTCCTTTTTCAGCCTGAGTCAGATTTTTGCTCAGCTCCCTCAATTTCAGCCAGAAAAAAGTAAATTACCAATTCCACCCTCAATTTCCTAAAACGCTGACAAAAATAACCTCCACTTTTATTAACGACAGAAATACACTTAAAATATTGAAAAACGCTACAAAAATACCCGACAGTAAATAAAAATCTATTCTGTTAACAGAATTGGCTGAGCTGTCAAATGAATTCCGTTACACCTCTTCCTCTGCTTTTTCTTCATTCTCCCTCACTCCCTCCCTCCCCAATGCAACTACAACAAAAATAAACATCATCTGCTATCACTCTTTTCCTCCCTCAAACCTCTCAGAAGCTGCTGCAAGCTGCAACAACAACAACAACAACATATCTCAGTCACTCCGAAATTGCAACAACGACAACAACATCATCTTCCTAGCTGAAGCTCCTGCAACAACATCTTCCTCATTATTTCTCTCCTGAAATACGATGTCGCCTCTTCTTCCACGGTTTCTCTTCCTCAAGTACGACAATGGTCTTGCTCTGTCATTTTGCTTATCCACTTCTCCTTCTTCGATTCTTCTCTCTCGCCGCCTCTCTCTTTTTCTCTCCTTGTTGTTCTGCTTCTCTCTCCCCTCAACAACGGAACCTGCGGTGATACTGTCCTCTCCTTCCGTCCTCCTCACTCCCTAAAGCAATTACAACAACAATAAGCAATATCTCAGTTACTCCCTCCCTCTTCCAAACCTCCCAGAATAGACCTTACGCCTCACCCTCTTCATCTCAGCCACAGTAATAATCAGCCATAATTAGTAATAATCATCCATAATCAGCAATTCTACAATTTTCATTATATTTTTTTTAATAATCTAATAAAAATAGAATCTAAAGAGAAAGAATAACAAAGAGAGAAGCTGAAGAGAGAGCTCCTCACTGCCCTAGAGAGAGGGACTATCCACTGTTGGCTTACTGCGAGAGAGGAGAGTAAGGCACTGCAAGATAGGTTTCTGACAGCAATGGAGGGGCGGCGAGCAAGCAGTGACGGCGATGGAGAATCTGAGAGGAAAGATCGAGAGATCTGCTAAGAGAGTGAAGAGGACAAGGAATTGTGAGATCCTCTTCTAACGACAACAGAAGGGCAGCGCGTATGCAACAGTGGCAACAACGAGGTTCTGCCGTTGAAGACAAAGAGACAACGGCGTGAGTTGATGAGCAATTATTTTGTGTGTTGGAGAAATGAAAGTGAGAAGAAGGGAGAAGAAAAAAACAAGCGGGGAGTGAGGTGTGAGAGCGTGAGATAGAGAAGATCGGAAGGCAGCAGCCATAGATTTAGAGTGAGAGTGAAGAGGGTGAGGTGTAAGGTCTTTCTGGGAGGTTTGGGGAGGGAGGGAGTGAGGGAGAATAAAGGAGAAGCAGAGGAAGGGGTGTAACAGAATCCGTTTGACAGCTCAGCTAACTCTATTAACGGAATAGATTTTTATTTACAGTCGAGTATTTTTGTAGCATTTTTTAATATTTTAGGTGTATTTTTGTCGTTAACAAAAGTGGAGGTTATTTTTGTCAGCGTTTTGATAATTTGAGGACGGAATTGGTAATTTACTCATTTTTATTTACAGTCGGGTATTTTTGTAGCATTTTTTAATATTTTAGGTGTATTTTTGTCGTTAACAAAAGTGGAGGTTATTTTTGTCAGCGTTTTGATAATTTGAGGACGGAATTGGTAATTTACTCGCCAGAAAAATACCTGAAATTACAGAAAAACACACAACTCATAGTAAAGTCCAGAAATATGAATTTTTCCTAAAAACTAATGAAAATAAACTAAAAACTAACTAGAATATACTAAAAACTATATAAAATTAACACCAAAAAGCGTATAAAATCTCTGCTCATCACAACACCAAACTTAAACTGTTGCTTGTCCTCAAGCAACTAGACAAATAAAATAGAAGACTAATAGGTCAAGAAGCAATAATATCTCAGAGTTTTTGAGTGAAGCTCAGATTCTAATTGGATGAGCGGGACTAGTAGCTTTTTGCTTCCGAACAGTTTTGGCATCTCACTTTATCCATTGAAGCTCAAAGTGATTGGCATCTATAGGAACTCAGAATTCAGATAGTGTTATTGATTCTCCTATTTCAGTATGATGATTCTTGAACACAACTATTTTATGAGTCTTGGCCGTGGCCCTAAGAACTTTGTTTTCCAGTATTACCACTGAATACATAAATGCCACAGACACATAATTGGGTGAACCTTTTAGATTGTGACTCAGCTTTGCTAAAGTTCCCAATTAGAGGTGTCCAGAGTTCTTAAGCACACTCTTCTTTATGCTTTGGACCTTGACTTTAACCGCTCAGTCTCAAGTTTTCACTTGACACCTTCACGCCACAAGCACATGGTTAGGGACAGCTTGGTTTAGCCGCTTAGGCCAGGATTTTATTCCCTTTAGGCCCTCCTATCCACTGATGCTCAAAGCCTTGGGATCCTTTTTATTACCCTTGCCTTTTGGTTTTAAGGGTTATTGGCTTTTTCTGCTTGCTTCTTTTTTTTTTTTTTCAAGCTTTGTTCTTTGCTGCTTTTTCTTGCTTCAAGAATCATTTTTATAATTTTTTAGATTGTCAATAACATGTCTCATGTTCATCATTCTTTCAAGAGCCAACATATTTAACAGTCTTAAACAACAAATTCAAAAGACATATGCACTGTTCAAGCATTCATTCAGAAGACAGAAAGCATTGCCACCACATGTAACTAATTAGAATTTTTCTTATTAAAAACTCGAAATTTTATTTCCTCTTATTCAAAAGATCTACTATCTTATTCATGTTTGCTGATGATGAGAAAAATAAATTATAACTTAATTGGAGATAAAATCAAAATAGATACTAATTACTACTATATGACTCCTAAGGTAAACTTCTATAATGACACTATCACAGAGTTAAAGAAAAAATTGGAATTTAACAACCTTTGTTCTGGGAAGTGGATGTTCCTCTGATCTGTGGGGTGCTTGGTCCTTCAAGAGATAACTTCTGGCACTTCAATTCCCTTAAGTCACGCCCTTGCTCCTCTTGTTCTTTAAACATATAGGTAAGAATTTGACTGTGTTCCTTTTGTTCTTTTATTATTTGTTCCATAGCTTCCCGTATCTTGGTAACAGACGTCTCAAGATACTCCCAGTATTCAGATTGAGGGATTTCTGGGAGAAATTCCTGTGTTTTCTTCTTGATGGGATCATCTTGTGCTTGTTGTTTTTCCATTGATGCTTTGGTGATTGGTTTCTCAACTGAGATATACTCAGTTATTCCCATCCTTACTCCAACGTCCTTGCGGAGCAGAGAAATCACGCTTGGATAAGCCAACCTGGTCTCTTTAGAATTTTTGTTAGCAATTTTGTAGAGTTCAGCTGAGATCAGCTGATGAACTTCCACTTCTTTTCCCATCATGATGCAATGGATCATCACTGCTCTTTTAATAGTGACTTCAGAATGGTTGCTAGTGGGCAGCAGAGAATGCCCAATGAAGTCCAGCCATCCTCTGGCGACTGGTGTGAGATCTTCTCTTTTGAGTTGATTTGGTGGTCCACCTGGCTCCAGGGATACATATATCCTCTAGAATCTTGTCCAGGCCCTTGTCTGTTCTCATCATTCTCCTGTTGAAGGAGTCTGGATCATCTTTCAGCTGAGGTAGCTTTAAGATCTCCCTGATCCTGTCAGGGTGGGTATGAACAATCTTTCCTCTGACCACGGTCCGATAGTCATAGAAAGCAGTCCCAGATAGTTTCTGCTTGTCTGTTTGCCACATATTAGCATAGAACTCCTGGACCATGTTCCTCCCCACTTTCGTTTCAGGATTAGCTATGACTTCCCAGTTCCTGATTCGAATTTGCTCCTGGATCTCGGGATATTCATCTTCTTTCAGATCGAATCTAACTTCCGGGATCACTGATCTCAGACCCATTATTTTGTAATAATGGTCTGAATGTTCTTTAGATAAGAACTTCCCTTGATTCCAAAGTGGTTTTGGAGCGCTCTCTTTCTTGCCTCTTGAAGTGGGTTGTTTTCCCTTAGGAGCCATGATTTTAGTGATCACGGATAAACACACCAAACTTAGAGGTTTGCTTGTCCTCAAGCAAAAGAAAAGAAAGGAGAGAGATAGAAGGAGAGCTAGGTGCAATTGATGATGGAGGGGGGAAAGGCCGAACCCATATTTAAAGGGAAGGGGGTGGGTTCGAAAATTTTAGAAAAGATATGATAAAAAAGATTGATTTGGAAAAGATAAGATAGAAGATATAATAAGAGAGGATATAGTTAAAAAAAGATATGAAAAATTTTTGAAAAAGATAAATCTAGATTTTGAAAAAGATAATGTGGAGATTTGAAAAAGATATTGATTAGTTGAAAAGATTTTAGAGTGAAAAAGATAGATTTGTTTTTAGAAAAGATTTGAAAAGAGTTGGATTGAATTTGAAAAGAGGATTGGTGCTTATGGATTAAGATACATTTGATATTTTTAAAGTAGGATTTTTGGAAATTGGAAATTTTAGAAATCAGGGTTCTTAACATGTTCATGTAAAAAAATCATGAATTGAAACATGAAAATCAAAATTAAAATGAAAAATATGAAGAAAAAATGAATTTACCTCCTCCCCACCATCCTGGTGTTTGAACGCCCAAACGCTGCATGTTTTGGACGTTCAACGCCCAAATGCTGCCTGTCCTGCGCGTTCAACGCCCAGCTGCTGCCTCATTCTGGCGTTGAATGCCAGGAACTCCTTTGTCACTGGGCGTTTTTTCTGAACGCCCAGGACGCTGTAAATCTGGCGTTTAACGCCCAGATGGCTATCCTTACTGGCGTTCAACGCCCAGTGGATGCTTATTTTGGGCGTTGAACGCCCAAAACAGAGTCTTACTGGCGTTTTCTTGCCAGTGAGCTCTTTTTCTCTGTTTTGTATGCAGAATCCTTCTGTAACCCTGTAAACTTATATAATTGACTCTTTACCTTAGGATCAATGAACTTTATATAAACAAATAAAAATAAAAATAGAAATAGGGAAAAATGCTTCGAGGTTTGATGCCCCATGGCTGGGTTGCCTCCCAGCAAGCGCTTCTTTATTGTCTTTAGCTGGACCTTGCTGAGCTTTTAATCTAGCTTCAGCCTTGAGCACTCTTGCTCAACGTTGCCTTCAAGATAGTGCTTGATTCTCTATCCATTGACAATGAACTTCTTATCAGGATTAATATCTTGAAGCTCCACATAACCATATGGTGATACACTTGTAATCACGTATGGTCCCCTCCACCGGGATTTCAATTTCCCGGGGAATAGCCTGAGTCTAGAGTTAAACAGTAGAACTTTCTGTCCTGGTTCAAAGATTCTAGATGACAGCTTTCTGTCATGCCACTTTTTTTATTTCTCTTTATAAAGCTTGGCATTTTCGAAAGCAGTGAATCTGAATTCCTCTAGCTCATTTAGCTGGAGCAATCTTTTTTCTCCTGCCAATTTGGCATCAAAGTTTAGGAATCTGGTTGCCCAGTAGGCTTTATGTTCCAGTTTCACGGGCAGGTGACATGCCTTACCATACACAAGTTGGTATGGAGAGGTCCCTATAGGGGTCTTGAATGCTGTTCTGTAAGCCCACAGAGCATCATCCAAGCTTCTTGCCCAATCCTTTCTACGGGTACTTACAGTCCGTTCTAGGATTCTTTTTAGCTCTCTATTAGAGACTTCAGCTTGTCCATTAGTCTGTGGATGATATGGAGTCGCCACCTTGTGGCGAATCCCATACCGAACCATGGCAGAGTAAAGCTGTTTGTTGCAGAAGTGAGTGCCTCCATCACTGATTAGTACTCTAGGGACACCAAACCTGCTAAAGATATGTTTCTGGAAGAACTTCAGCACTGTTTTAGTATCATTGGTGGGTGTGGCAATGGCCTCAACCCATTTTGATACATAGTCAACTGCCACCAGAATATAAGTGTTTGAGAATGATGGTGGGAAAGGTCCCATGAAGTCAATTCCCCATACGTCAAACAACTCAATTTCCAAGATTCCTTGTTGAGGCATGGCGTAACCATGAGGCAGATTACCAGCTCTTTGGCAACTGTCACAGTTACGTACAAACTCTCGGGAATCTCTATAGAGTGTGGGCCAATAGAAGCCACATTGGAGGACCTTGGTGGCTGTTCGCTCGCCTCCGAAATGGCCTCCATATTGAGATCCATGGCAATGCCGTAGGATTCTCTGTGCTTCTTCTCTAGGTACACACCTACGGATTATTCCGTCTGCACATCTCTTAAAGAGATAGGGTTCATCCCACAAGTAGTACTTTGCATCAGTAATTAATTTCTTCTTTTGTATCCTGTAGTACTCCTTGGGTATGAACCTTGCAGCTTTATAGTTTGCAATATCGGCAAACCATGGTGTTTCCTGAATGGCAAATAAATGCTCATCCGGAAAAGTCTCAGAGATCTCAAGAGAGGGGAGGGGCGTCCCTTCTACTGGCTCTATCCGGGACAGATGATCAGCCACTTGGTTCTCTGTCCCTTTTCTGTCTCTTATTTCTATATCAAACTCTTGCAGAAGCAACACCCATCTGATGAGCCTGGGTTTTGAATCTTGCTTTGTGAGTAGATATTTAAGAGCAGCATGGTCAGTATACACAATCACTTTTGATCCTACTAAGTATGATCTGAACTTATCAATGGCGTAAACCACTGCAAGTAATTCTTTTTCTGTGGTTGTGTAATTTTTCTGAGCATCATTTAAAACGCGGCTAGCATAATAAATGACATGCAGAAGCTTGTCATGCCGCTGTCCCATTACTGCACCAATAGCATGATCACTGGCATCACACATTAGCTCAAAGGGTAATGTCCAATCTGGTGCAGAAATAACTGGTGCTGTGACCAGCTTAGCTTTCAGCATTTTAAACGCCTGCAGGCACTCTATGTCAAACACAAATGGCGTGTCAGCAGCTAGCAGATTGCTTAGAGGTTTTGCGATTTTTGAAAAATCCTTTATAAACCTTCTATAGAATCCTGCATGCCCCAGAAAGCTTCTGATTGCCTTAACATTGGCAGGTGGTGGTAATTTTTCAATTACCTCTATTTTTGCTTGATCCACCTCTATTCCTTTGTTAGAGATTTTATGCCCAAGGACAATCCCCTCAGTCACCATGAAGTGACATTTTTTCCAGTTTAAAACTAGGTTGGTCTCTTGGCATCTCTTCAGAACAAGTTTCAGGTGATCAAGACAGGAGCTGAATGAGTCTCCATATACTGAGAAGTCATCCATGAAGACTTCCAGAAATTTTTCCACCATATCAGAAAAAATAGAGAGCATGCATCTCTGGAAGGTTGTAGGTGCATTACACAGCCCAAATGGCATCCTCCTATAAGCAAACACTCCAGATGGACATGTGAATGCTGTTTTCTCTTGATCCTGGGGATCTACTGCAATCTGGTTATAGCCTGAGTAGCCATCCAAAAAGCAGTAGTAATCATGACCTGCTAGTCTTTCTAGCATCTGGTCTATGAATGGTAAAGGAAAATGATCCTTCCTGGTGGCTGTATTGAGCCTTCTGTAGTCAATACACATGCGCCACCCTGTAACTGTTCTTGTAGGAACCAGTTCATTTTTTTCATTATGAATCACTGTCATACCTCCCTTTTTTGGGACGACTTGGACAGGGCTCACCCAGGGGCTATCAGAAATAGGATAAATAATCCCAGCCTCTAGTAATTTGGTGACCTCTTTCTGCACCACTTCTTTCATGGCTGGATTCAGCCGCCTCTGTGGTTGAACCACTGGTTTAGCATTATCCTCCAATAAGATTTTGTGCATGCATCTAGCTAGGCTTATGCCCTTAAGGTCACTTATGGACCACCCAAGAGCTGTCTTGTGTGTCCTTAGCACTTGAATAAGTGCTTCCTCTTCCTGTGAATTTAAAGCAGAGCTTATGATCACTGGAAAAGTGTCACCTTCTCCCAGAAATGCATATTTCAAGGATGGTGGTAATGGCTTGAGCTCAGGTTTAGGAGGTTTTTCCTCTTCCAGAAGAAATTTCAGAGGCTCTTTCATGTCCTCTGAATCCTCCAAATCAGGCTGAACATCTTTAAAGATGTCTTCCAACTCCGATTCGAGACTCTCAGCCATGTTGATCTTATGCTGAGAGTCTCGAATCAGAGTTGGAAGACATCTTTAAAGATGTTCAACCTGACTTGGAGGATTCAGAGGAAATGAAAGAGCCTCTAAAATTTCCTCTGGAAGAGGAAAAACCTCCTAAACCCGAGCTCAAACCATTACCACCATCTCTGAAATACGCATTTCTGGGAGAAGGTGATACTTTTCCAGTGATCATAAGCTCTGCTTTAAATCCACAGGAAGAGGAAGCACTTATTCAAGTGCTAAGGACACACAAGACAGCTCTTGGGTGGTCCATAGGTGACCTTAAGGGCATAAGCCCAGCCAGATGCATGCACAAAATCTTATTGGAGGATAATGCTAAACCAGTGGTTCAACCACAGAGGCGGCTAAATCCAGCCATGAAGGAAGTGGTGCAGAAAGAGGTCACCAAATTACTAGAGGCTGGGATTATTTATCCTATCTCTGATAGCCCCTGGGTGAGTCCTGTCCAAGTCGTCCCAAAAAAGAGAGGCATGACAGTGATCCATAATGAAAAAAATGAACTGGTTCCTACAAGAACAGTTACAGGGTGGCGCATGTGTATTGACTACAGAAGGCTCAATACAGCCACCAGAAAGGATCATTTTCCTTTACCATTCATAGACCAGATGCTAGAAAGACTGGCAGGTCATGATTATTACTGCTTTTTGGATGGCTACTCAGGCTATAACCAGATTGCAGTAGATCCCCAGGATCAAGAGAAAACAGCATTCACATGTCCATCTGGAGTGTTTGCTTACAGAAGGATGCCATTTGGGCTGTGTAATGCGCCTGCAACCTTCCAGAGATGCATGCTCTCTATTTTCTCTGATATGGTGGAAAAATTTCTGGAAGTCTTCATGGATGACTTCTCAGTGTATGGAGACTCATTCAGCTCCTGTCTTGATCACCTGAAACTAGTTCTAAAAAGATACCAAGAGACCAACCTGGTTTTAAACTGGGAAAAATATCACTTTATGGTGACTGAAGGGATTGTCCTTGGGCATAAAATCTCAAACAAGGGAATAGAGGTGGATCAAGCAAAAATAGAGGTAATTGAAAAATTACCACCACCTGCCAATGTTAAGGCAATTAGAAGCTTTCTGGGGCATGCAGGATTTTATAGGAGGTTTATAAAGGATTTTTCAAAAATCGCAAAACCTCTGAGCAATCTGCTAGCTGCTGACACGCCATTTGTGTTTGACACAGAGTGTCTGCAGGCGTTTGAAATGCTGAAAGCCAAGCTGGTCACAGCACCAGTTATCTCTGCACCAGATTGGACATTACCATTTGAGCTAATGTGTGATGCCAGTGATCACACCATTGGTGCAGTATTGGGACAGAGGCATGACAAGATTTTGCATGTCATTTATTATGCTAGCCGCGTTTTAAATGATGCCCAGAAAAATTACACAACCATAGAAAAAGAATTGCTTGCAGTGGTTTATGCCATTGACAAGTTCAGATCATACTTAGTAGGATCAAAAGTGATTGTGTATACTGACCATGCTGCTCTTAAATATCTACTCACAAAGCAGGATTTTCAAAACCCAGGCTCATCAGATGGGTGTTGCTTCTGCAAGAGTTTGATATAGAAATAAGAGACAGAAAAGGGACAGAGAACCAAGTGGCTGATCATCTGTCCCGGATAGAGCCAGTAGAAGGGACGTCCCTCCCCTCTCCTGAGATCTCTGAGACTTTTCCGGATGAGCATTTATTTGCCATTCAAGAAACACCATGGTTTGCAGACATTGCAAACTATAAAGCTGCAAGGTTCATACCCAAAGAGTACAACAGGCAACAAAAGAAAAAATTAATTACTGATGCAAAGTACTACTTGTGGGATGAACCCTATCTCTTTAAGAGATGTGCAGACGGAATAATCCGTAGGTGTGTGCCTAGAGAAGAAGCACAGAGGATCCTATGGCATTGCCATGGATCACAATATGGAGGCCATTTCGGAGGTGAGCGAACAGCCACCAAGGTCCTCTAATGTGGCTTCTATTGGCCCACACTCTATAAAGATTCTCGAGAGTTTGTACGTAACTGTGACAGTTGCCAAAGAGCTGGTAATCTGCCTCATGGTTACGCCATGCCTCAACAAGGAATCTTGGAGATTGAGTTATTTGACGTATGGGGAATTGACTTCATGGGACCTTTCCCACCATCATTCTCAAACACTTATATTCTGGTGGCAGTTGACTATGTATCAAAATGGGTTGAGGCCATTGCCACACCCACCAATGATACTAAAACAGTGCTGAAGTTCCTCCATAAACATATCTTTAGCAGGTTTGGTGTCCTTAGAGTACTAATCAGTGATGGGGGCACCCACTTCTGCAACAAACAGCTTTACTCCACCATGGTTCGGTATGGGATTCACCACAAGGTGGCGACTCCATATCATCCACAGACTAACAGACAAGCAAAAACTATCTGGAACTGCTTTCTGTGAATATCGAACCATGGTCAGAGGAAAGATTGTTCATACTAACCCTGACAAGATCAGAGAGATCTTAAAGCTACCTCAGCTGAAAGATGATCCAGACTCCTTCAACAGGAGAATGATGAGAACAGACAAGGGCCTGGATATGATTCTAGAGGATATATGTATCCCTGGAGCCAGGTGGACCACCAACACAAAGGGTGTTCCAAATCAACTCAAAAGAGAAGATCTCACACTAGTCGCCAGAGGATGGTTGGACTTCATTGGGCATTCTCTGTTGCCCACTAGCAACCGTTCTGAAGTCACTGTTAAAAGAGCAGTGATGATCCATTGCATCATGATGGGAAAAGAAGTGGAAGTTCATCAACTGATTTCAACTGAATTCTACAAAATTGCTAACAAAAATTCTAAAGAGGCCAGGTTGGCTTATCCAAGCTTGATTTCTCTGCTCTGCAAGGACGCTGGAGTAAGGATGGGAATAACTGAGTATATCTCAGTTGAGAAACCAATCACCAAAGCATCAATGGAAAAACAACAAGCACAGGATGATCCCATCAAGAAGAAAACACAGGAATTTCTCCCAGAAATCCCTCAATCTGAATATTGGGAGTATCTTGAAACATCAGTTACCAAGATGCAAGAAGCTATGGAACAAATCATAAAAGAACAGAAGGAACAAAGTCAAATTCTTTGCTATCTGATTAAAGAACAAGAGGAGCAAGGGCGTGACTTGAGGGATTTGAAGCGCCAGAAGTTATCTCTTGAAGGACCAAGCACCCCAAAGATCCGAGGAACACCCGTTTCCCAGAACTAAGGTTGTTAAATTCCAATTTCTGCTTTAACTCTGTGATAGTTGTCGTTATAGGAATTTACCTTAGAAGTCATATGGTAGTAATTAGTGTCTATTATGATTTTATCTCCAATTAAGTTATAGTTTATTTTTCTCATCATCAGCAAACATGAATAAAATAGTAGATCTTTTGAATAAGAGGCAATAAAATTCGAGTTTTTAATAAGAAAAATTCTAATTAGTAACATTTGGTGGCAATGCTTTCTGTCTTCTGAATGAATGCTTGAACAGTGCATATGTCTTTTGAATTTGTTGTTTAAGACTGTTAAATATGTTGGCTCTTGAAAGAATGATGAACATGAGACATGTTATTGATAATCTGAAAAATCATAAAAATGATTCTTGAAGCAAGAAAAAGCAGCAAAGAACAAAGCTTGCAAAAAAAAAAAGCAAGCAGAAAAAGCCAATAACCCTTAAAACCAAAAGGCAAGGGGCAAATAAAAAGGATCCCAAGGCTTTGAGCATCAGTGGATAGGAGGGTCTAAAGGAATAAAATCCTGGCCTAAGCGGCTAAACCAAGCTGTCCCTAACCATGTGCTTGTGGCGTGAAGGTGTCAAGTGAGAACTTGAGACTGAGCGGTTAAAGTCAAGGTCCAAAGCAAAAAGAAGAGTGTGCTTAAGAACCCTGGACACCTCTAATTGGGGGCTTTAGCAAAGCTGAGCCACAATCTGAAAAGGTTCACCCAATTATGTGTTTGTGGCATTTATGTATCCAGTGGTAATACTGGAAAACAAAGTGCTTAGGGCCACAGCCAAGACTCATAAAGTAGCTGTGTTCAAGAATCATCATACTGAAATAGGAGAATCAATAACACTATCTGAATTCTAAGTTCCTATAGATGCCAATCACTCTGAGCTTCAATGGATAAAGTGAGATGCCAAAACTGTTCGGAAGCAAAAAGCTACTAGTCCCGCTCATCTAATTAGAATCTGAGCTTCACTCAAAAACTCTAAGATATTATTGCTTCTTGACTTATTAGTCTTCTATGTTATTTGTCTAGTTGCTTGAGGACAAGCAACAGTTCAAGTTTGGTGTTGTGATGAGCGGATATTTTATACGCTTTTTGGGGTTAATTTCATATAGATTTTAGTAGGTCTTAGTTGGTTTTTAGTTTATTTTCATTAGTTTTTAGGAAAAATCCACATTTCTGGACTTTACTATGAGTTTGTGTGTTTTTCTGTAATTTTAGGTATTTTCTGGCTGAAATTGAGGGAGCTGAGCAAAAATCTGATTTAGGCTGAAAAAGGACTGCTGATGTTGTTGGATTCTGACCTCCCTACACTCAAAATGGATTTTCTGGAGCTACAGGACTTCAAATGGCGTGCTTCTAATTGCGTTGGAAAGTTGACATCCAGGCCTTTCCAGCAATATATAATAGTCCATACTTTACTCAAGGATAGATGATGTAAACTGGCGTTCAACGCCAGTTCTCTGCCCAATTCTGGCGTCCAGCGCCAGAAAAGGATCAAAAGTTGGAGTTCAACGCCACAAAAGGATCCAAAACTGGCGTTGAATGCCTAAAACAGCCTTATGCACATGAGAAGCTTTAGTCTCAGCCCCAGCAAACACCAAGTGGGCTCCAGAAGTGAATTTCTGCACTATCTATCATAGTTTACTCATTTTCTGTAAACCTAGGTTACTAGTTGAGTATTTAAACAACTTTTAGAGACTTATTTTGTATCTCATGACATTTTAGATCTGAACTTTGTACTCCTTGACGGCATGAGTCTCTAAACTCCATTGTTGGGGGTGAGGAGCTCTGCTGTGTCTCAATGAATTAATGCAAGTATTTCTGTTTTCCATTCAAACATGCGTGTTCCTATCTAAGATATCCATTCGCGCCTAATTATGGAGAAGGTGATGATTCATGACACTCATCACCTTCCTCAATCCATGAACGTGTGTCTGACAATCACCTCCATTCTACATCAGATTGAATGAATATCTCTTAGATTCCTTAATCAGAATCTCCGTGGTATAAGCTAGATTGATAGCGGCATTCATGAGAATCCGGAAAATCTAAACCTTGTCTGTGGTATTCCGAGTAGGATTCTGGGATTGGATGACTGTGACGAACTTCAAACTCGCGAGTGCTGGGCGTAGTGACAGACGCAAAAGGATAGTAAATCCTATTCCGGTACGACTGAGAACCTGCAGATGATTAGCCGTGCGGTGACAGCGCAACTGGACCCTTTTCACTGGAAGGATGGATGGTAGCCATTGACAACGGTGATCCACCTACACACAGCTTGCCATAGGAGGACGTGCGTGCGTGAATCAGAAGATAGAGGAAAGCATATATTCAGAAGACAAAGCATCTCCAAAACTCCAACCTATTCTCCATTACTGCATGATGAGCGGATAATTTATACGCTTTTTGGCAATGTTTTTAGTATGTTTTCAGTAGAATCTAGTTACTTTTCGGGATATTTTCATTAGTTTTTATGTTAAATTCATATTTCTGGACTTTACTATGAGTTTGTGTATTTTTCTGTGATTTCAGGTATTTTCTGGCTGAAATTGAGGGACTTGAGCAGAAATCAGATTCAGAGGTTGAAGAAGGACTGTTGATGTTGTTGGATTCTGACCTCCCTGCACTCAAAATGGATTTTCTAGGACTACATAACTCAAAATGGCGCGCTTCCAATTGCTTTGGAAAGTAGACATCTATGGCTTTCCAGAAATATATAATAGTCCATACTTTGCCCGAGTTTAGACGATGCAAACTGGCGTTCAACGCCAGCTCTCTGCCCAATTCTGGTGTCCAGCGCCAGAAACAAGTTGCAAAGTGGAGTTCAACGCCCAAAATGGCACAAAAGCTGGCGTTCAACTCCAAGAAGGACCTCTACACGTGCAACACTCAAGCTTAGCCCAAGCACACACCAAGTGGGCCCCGGAAGTGGATTTATGCATCAATTACTTACTTTTGTAAACCCTAGTAGCTAGTTTATTATAAATAGGACTTTTTACTATTGTATTAGACATCTTTGGATCATCTTTGGATCCTGGATTGTATTCGAATCCTGTGATCACGTTTTGGGGGCTGGCCTCTCGGCCATTCCTGGACCTTTCACTTATGTATTTTCAACGTAGAGTTTCTACACTCCATAGATTAAGGTGTGGAGCTCTGTTGTTCCTCAAAGATTAATGCAAAGTACTACTGTTTTCTATTCAATTCATCTTATTTCGCTTCTAAGATATTCATTCACACTTCAACCTGAATGTGATGAACCTGACAATCATCATCATTCCCTATAAATACGTGCCTGACAACCACTTCCGTTCTACATTAGATTGAATGAGTGTCTCTTAGATCTCTTAATCGGAATCTTCGTGGTGTAAGCTAGAATGATGACGGCATTCAAGAGAATCTGGAAAGTCTAAACCTTATCTGTGGTATTCCGAGTAGGATTCAATGATTGAATGACTGTGACGAGCTTCAAACTCGCGATTGCTGGGCGTAGTGACAGACGCAAAAGGAGGGTGAATCCTATTCCAGCATGATCGGGAACCTCAGATGATTAGCCGTGCCGTGACAGGGCATCTTGGACCATTTTCACAAGAGGAGGGGATGTAGCCATTGACAACGGTGATGCCCTTGCATAAAGCCAGCCATAGAAAGGAGTAAGACCGATTGGATGAAGACAGCAGGAAAGCAGAGATTCAGAGGAACGAAAGCATCTCTATACGCTTATCTGAAATTCTCACCAATGAATTACATAGGTGTCTCTATCCCTATTTTCTGTTTATTTATTAATTATATTCGAAAAATCCACATCCATCTTATATTCGCCTGACTGAGATTTACAAGGTGACCATAGCTTGCTTCATACCAACAATCTCCGTGGGATCGACCCTTACTCACGTAAGGTTTATTACTTGGATGACCCAGTGCACTTGCTGGTCAGTTACACAGAGTTGTGAACCGTGGTATTGGCATCATGTTTTTGGCGCCATTGCCAGGAAAAGAAAGAGCAATGAATTTTACATAATTAAAGTGTAATCACGATTCCGCGTACCAAGTTTTTGGCGCCATTGCCGGGGATTGTTCGAGTTTGGACAACTGACGGTTCATCTTGTTGCTCAGATTAGGTAATTTTCTTTTTGTTTTGTTTTCAAAAATTTTTCTTTTGTTTTCGAAAATAATAATAATAATAATAATAATAATAATAATAATAATAATAATAATAATAATAATAATAATAATAATGTTTTCAAAAATAAATTATTCTATGGCTTCAAAACTTTCAAGAATGAATTCTAGAGTTTCATGGTAACATGTTGAATCCTATCTGGCTGAAAAGCCATACCCAAACTCCTTTGGGATTGGTCTTCAACTAATCACCTCAATGGATGTAAATCCATTCTAAAGCTTGACTGGCTATTAAGCCATGTCTGACCCTCAGATTGGAGCTTTAGACTAAAGAGTACAAGATTCCTGGAATTCATATTAAAGATTTTGAAATCCTTATTTTTCTTTTTTTTCAAAATGATTTTCGAAAAAATTAAAAGAAAATACAAAAAAATTAGAAAATCATAAAAATCAAAAATATTTTTGTGTTTCTTGTTTGAGTCTTGAGTCATGTTATAAGTTTGGTGTCAATTGCATGTGCATCTTGCATTTTTTTCGAAAATTCATGCATTCATAGTGTTCTTTATGATCTTCAAGTTGTTCTTGGTAAGTCTTCTTGTTTGATCTTTGCATTTGCATGTTTTGTGTCTTTTCTTGTTTTTCATATGCATTCTTGAATTCTTAGTGCCTAAGCATTAAAGAATTCTAAGTTTGGTGTCTTGCATGTTTTCTTTGCATAAAAAAAAATTTTCAAAAATGTGTTCTTGATGTTCATCATGATCTTCATAGTATTCTTGGTGTTCATCTTGACATTCATAGCATTCTTGCATGCATTCATTGTTTTGATCCATAACTTTCATGCATTGCATCATTTTTCTTGTTTTTCTCTCTCATCATAAAAATTCAAAAATCAAAAAAATATATCTTTCCATTTTTCTCTCTTAAATTTTTGAAAATTAGATTTGACTTCTTCAAAAATTTTTAAAATCTAGTTGTTTTTATGAGTCAAATCAAATTTTCAATAAAAAAATCTTATCTTTTTCAAAATCTTTTTCAAAAATCAAATCTTTTTTTTCAATTTTTTTTGTTATTTTCAAAAATTTTCAAAATATTTTTCAAAAATCTTTTTCTTAATTTTACATCATATTTTCGAAAATAACATCATCAATTAATGTTTTGATTCAAAAATTTCAAGTTTGTTACTTGTTTGTTAAGAAAGATTCAAACTTTAAGTTCTAGAATCATATCTTGTGATTTCTTGTGAATCAAGTCATTAATTGTGATTTTAAAAATCAGATCTTTTTCAAAACTAATTTCAATCATATCTTTCTATCTTTTTCAAAGTTTGATTTCAAAATATCTTTTCTAACTTCTTATCTTCTTATCTTTTTAAAAATTAATTTTCAAAATTTGTTTCAACTAACTAACTAACTTTTTGTTTGTTTCCTATCTTTTTCAAAACCACCTAACTAACTCTCCCTCTCTAATTTTCGAAAATATCTTCCCTCTTTTTCAAAAATTCTTTTTAATTAACAAATTATTCTAATTTTTTTTCGAAAAAAAATCACTAACCATTTTTCAAAAACAATTTTCGAAAATTCCCTCTCTCTCTTTTCGTCTCCTTTTCTTCCACTCACCTAAAGGGAACCTCTATAGTTGGGTAAAAAGGATCCCTATTATTATTATTTTTCTGTGCCCTCTTCTTTGTCATATGAGCAGGAGCAAGGACAAGAACATTCTTGTTGAAGCAGATCCAGAACCTGAAAGGACTCTGAAGAGAAAACTAAGAGAAGCTAAATTACAACTATCCAGCAAGCACCTGTCAGAAATTTTCGAATAGGAAGAGGAGATGGCAGCCGAAAATAATAATAATGCAAGGAGGATGCTTGGTGACTTTACTGCACCTAATTCCAATTTACATGGAAGAAGCATCTCCATTCCTGCCATTGGAGCAAACAACTTTGAGCTGAAACCTCAGCTAGTTTCTCTGATGCAGCAGAACTGCAAGTTTCATGGACTTCCATCTGAAGATCCTTTTCAGTTCTTAACTGAATTCTTGCAGATATGTGATACTGTTAAGACTAATGGAGTAGATCCTGAAGTCTACAGGCTCATGCTTTTCCCTTTTGCTGTAAGAGACAGAGCTAGAGTATGGTTGGACTCTCAACCTAAGGATAGCCTGAACTCTTGGGATAAGCTGGTCAAGGCTTTCTTAGCCAAGTTCTTTCCTCCTCAAAAGCTGAGTAAGCTTAGAGTGGATGTTCAAACTTTCAGACAGAAAGAAGGTGAATCCCTTTATGAAGCTTGGGAGAGATACAAAGGACTGACCAAAAAGTATTCTTCTGACATGCTTTCAGAATGGACCATCCTAGATATATTCTATGATGGTCTGTCTGAGTTATCTAAGATGTCATTGGATACCTCTGCAGGTGGATCCATTCACCTAAAGAAAACACCTGCAGAAGCTCAAGATCTCATTGACATGTTTGCTAATAACCAGTTTATGTACACTTTTGAGAGGAATCCTGTGAGTAATGGGATGCCTATGAAGAAGGGAGTTCTTGAAATTGATACTCTGAATGCCATATTAGCTCAGAATAAAATATTGACTCAGCAGGTCAATATGATTTCTCAGAGTCTGAATGGAATGCAAGCTGCATCCAACAGTACTCAAGAGGCATCTTCTGAGGAAGAAGCTTATGATCCTGAGAACCCTGCAATAGCAGAGTTAAAATACATGGGTGAACCATATGAAAACACCTACAATCCATCATGGAGAAATCACCCAAATCTCTCATGGAAGGATCAAAAGTCTCAACAAGGCTTTAATAATGGTGGAAGAAACAGGTTTAGCAATATGGTGCACGAAATTGTGATCTCCAGGCTCGAACAAATCCTGGTAATGGCTCCAGAGCTTGGTGCTCTGATCTCAATACATAATTGTCACAACTTCGATACAACTAACCAGCAAGTGCACTGGGTCGTCCAAGTAATACCTTACGTGAGTAAGGGTCGAATCCCACGGAGATTGTTGATATGAAGCAAGCTATGGTCACCTTGTAAATCTCAGTCAGGCAGATATAAAGTGATAATGGTGTTTTCGAATACTAAATAATAGAATGGGGATAGAGATACTTATGTAATTCATTGGTGAGAATTTCAGATAAGCGAATGGAGATGCTTTTCGTTCCTCTGAACCTCTGCTTTCCTGCTATCTTCATCCAGTCAGTCTTACTCCTTTCCATGGCTGGCTTTATGTGATACATCACCATTGTCAATGGCTACTTTCGGTCATCTCTCGGGAAAATGATCCAATGCCCTGTCACGGCACGGCTAATCGTCTGGAGGCATCACCCTTGTCAATGGCTTCATCTTATCCTCTCAGTGAATAATATGCTCACGCACCCTGTCACGGCACGGCTATTCATCTGTCGGTTCTCGATCATGCTGGAATAGGATTTACTATCCTTTTGCGTCTGTCACTAACGCCCTGCAATCGCGACTTAGGAGCTCGTCACATTCATTCAATCATTGAATCCTACTCGGAATACCACAGACAAGGTTTAGACTTTCCGGATTCTCTTGAATGCCGCCATCATTCTAGCTTACGCCACGAAGATTCTGGTTAGGAGATCTAAGAGATACTCATTCTAGCTTAATTCATGTAGAACAGAAGTGTTTGTCAGGCACGCGTTCATAAGGGAGAAGGATGATGAGCGTCACACATAATCATCACCTTCATCACGTTCTTGGGTGCGAATGGATATCTTAGAAGCGAAATAAGAAGAATTGAATAGAAAACAGTAGTACTTTGCATTAATCTTTGAGGAACAGCAGAGCTCCACACCTTAATCTATGGAGTGTAGAAACTCTACCGTTGAAAATACATAAGTGAAGGTCCAGGCATGGCCGAGATGGCCAGCCCCCTTGGTCTAAGAACAATGCGTTCAAAGATGATCCTAAGATCCTAAGATGATCAAAAGATGCCTCATACAATAGTAAGAGGTCCTATTTATAATAAACTAGCTACTAGGGTTTACATGAGTAAGTAATTGATGCATAAATCCACTTCCTGGGCCCACTTGGTGTGTGTTTGGGCTGAGCCTAAGTGTTGCACGTGCAGAGGCCATTTGTGGAGTTGAACGCCAGTTTCTCTGCCAGTCTGGGCGTTCAACTCTGGTTTTGGATCCTTTTCTGGCGCTGGATGCCAGATTTGGGCAGAAGGCTGGCGTTGAACGCCAGTTTACGTCGTCAATTCTTGGCCAAAGTATGGACTATTATATATTGCTGGAAAGCCCTGGATGTCTACTTTCCAACGCAATTGAAAGCGCGCCATTTCGAGTTCTGTAGCTCCAGAAAATCTACTTTGAGTGCAGGGAGGTCAGAATCCAACAGCATCAGCAGTCCTTCTTCTACCTCTGAATCTGATTTTTGCTCAAGTCCCTCAATTTCAGCCAGAAAATACCTGAAATCACAGAAAAACACACAAACTCGTAGTAAAGTCCAGAAATGTGAATTTAACATAAAAACTAATGAAAACATCCCTAAAAGTAACTAGATCCTACTAAAAACATACTAAAAACAATGTCAAAAAGCGTATAATTTATCCGCTCATCACAATAGCAAGCCTTTTCCATCATCCACTTAGCAACAGACAGAGAATTCTGAGCAGAATCCATCTAGCTTAGCAAATTTAGTCTCTGATCTATCTAAGGCCACTGTGAGTTTCATGAATGAAACAAGGTCTTCCATCAGAAATTTGGAAGCACAAGTGGGCCAGCTGAGTAAAAGGATCACTGAAATCCTTCCTAGTATCTCCCAAGCAATACAGAAGAGAATCCAAAAGGAGAGTGCAAGGCCATTGACATAAGCACCATGGCCGAACCTGTAAGGGAAGCAGAGGACGTGAATCCCAAGGAGGAAGACCTCCTGGGACGTCCAGTGATCAATAAGGAGCTTCCCTCTGAGGAACCTAAGGAATCTGAGACTCATCTAGAGACCATAGAGATTCCATTGAACCTCCTTATGCCATTCGTGAGCTCTGATGAGTATTCCTCTTCTGAAGAGAATGAGGATGTTACTAAAGAGCAAGCTGCCAAGTTCCTTGGTGCAATCATGAAGCTAAATGCCAAATTATTTGGTATTGAGACTTGGGAAGATGAACCTCCCTTGTTCACCAATGAACTAAGTGATCTGGATCAACTGACATTGTCTCAAAAGAGACAGGATCCTGGAAAGTTCATAATACCTTGTACCATAGGCACCATGATCTTTAAGGCTCTGTGTGACCTTGGTTCAGGAATAAACCTCATGCCCCTCTTTGTAATAGAGAAACTGGGAATCTATAGGGTGCAAGCTGCTAAAATCTCATTAGAGATGGCAGACAATTCAAGAAAACAGGCTTATGGACAAGTAGAGGACATGTTAGTAAAGGTTGAAGGCCTTTACATCCCTGCTGATTTCATAGTCCTGGATACTGGAAAGGAAGAGGATGAATCCATCATCCTAGGAAGACCTTTCCTAGCCACAGCAAGAGCTGTGATTGATGTGGACAGAGGAGAATTGATCCTTCAATTAAATAAGGACAACTTTGTGTTTACAACTCAAGAATCTCTCTCTGCATCCATGGAGAGAAAGCAGAAAAAGCTTCTCTCAAAGCAGAGTCAACCAAAGCCCCCACAATCAAACTCTAAGTTTGGTGTTGGGAGGCCACAACCAAACTCTAAGTTTGGTGTTGGGAGGTCTCAACAAAGCTCTGCACATCTGTGAGGCTCCATGAGAGCCCACTGTCAAGCTATTGACATTAAAGAAGCGCTTGTTCGGAGGCAACCCAATGTTTATTTATCTAATTTTATTTTTGTTTTTCATGTTTTCTTAGGTTCATGATCATGTGGAGTCACAAAATAAACGAAAAATTTAGAAATAGAATCAAAAATAGCGGAAGAAAAATCACACCCTGGAGGAAGCACCTGCCTGGCGTTCAACGCCAGAACAGAGCATGGTTCTGGCGCTGAACGCCCAAAATGGGCAGTATCTGGGCGCTGAATGCCCAAAATGGGCAGCATCTGGGCGCTGAACGCGAGAATTGCACCCTGGAGAGGAGCTGGCGCTGAACGCCCAGAACAAGCGTGGTTCTGGCGTTCAACGCCAGAAATGGGCAACAAATGGGCGTTGAACGCCCAAAATGGGCACCAACCTGGCGCTGAACGCCCAGAGTTGTGTGCAAGGGCATTTTACATGCCTAATTTGGTGCAAGGTTGTAAATCCTTGAACACCTCAGGATCTATGAATCTCACAGGATCCCCACCCACCTCACCCTCCCTCTCTCCATTCATGATCATCCCTTCTGTTTTCCATTCACCATTCACATCCATACACACATCCCTCCATCTCCTCCATATCTTCTTCTTCTTCATCTATTCTTTCTTCTCTTGCTCGAGGGTGAGCAAAATTATAAGTTTGGTGTGGTAAAAGCATAAGCTTTTTGTTTTTCCATTAACATTAATGGCACCTAAGGCCAGAGAAACCTCAAGAAAGAGGAAAGGGAAGACAAATGCTTCCACCTCTGAGCCATGGGAGATGGAAAGATTCATCTCACAAGCCCATCACTAAGAAAAGGATGGAGCAAACAAGAGAGCACATTCATGAATCTCAACAGGCACATGAAGAAGCTCATCATCAAGAAATCCCTAAGATACATCAAGGGATGCACTTGCCTCCACAGAATTATTGGGAGCAAATCAACACTTCCCTAGGAGAATTAAGTTCTAACATGGGACAACTAAGGGTGGAACATCAAGAGCACTCCATCATCCTTCATGAAATAAGAGAAGATCAAAAAGCAATGAGGGAGGAGCAACAAAGACAAGGAAGAGACATAGAAGAGCTCAAGGACATAATTGGTTCCTCAAGAAGGAAACGCCACCATCACTAAGGTGGATTCATTCCTTGTTCTTATTTCTTCTTTTTTTTCGTTTTCTATGTTATGTGCTTATCCATGTTTGTGTCTTCATTACATGATCATTAGTATTTAGTAACTTTGTCTTAAAGTTATGAATGCCCTATGAATCCATCACCTCTCTTAAATGAAAAATGTTTTAATTCAAAAGAACAAGAAGTACATGAGTTTCGAATTTATCCTTGAACTTAGTTTAATTATATTGATGTGGTGACAATGCTTCTTGTTTTTTGAATGAATGCTTGAACAGTGCATATGTCTTTTGAAGTTGTTGTTTAAGAATGTTAAATATGTTGGCTCTTGAAAGAATAATGATAAGGAGACATGTTATTTGATAATCTGAAAAATCATAAAAATGATTCTTGAAGCAAGAAAAAGCAGCAAAGAACAAAGCTTGCAGAGAAAAAAAAGAAAAGAAAATAGGCGAAAAAAAATAGAAAGAAAAAGAAAAAGCAAGCAGAAAAAGCCAAAGCTCTTAAAACCAAGAGGCAAGAGCAAAAAGCCAATAACCCTTAAAACCAAAAGGCAAGGGCAAATAAAAAGGATCTCAAGGCTTTGAGCATCAGTGGATAGGAGGACCTAAAGGAATAAAATCCTGGTCTAAGTGGCTAAACCAAGCTGTCCCTAACCATGTGCTTGTGGCGTGTAGGTGTCAAGTAAAAACTTGAGACTGAGCGGTTAAAGTCAAGGTCCAAAGCAAAAAAAACAAAAGAGTGTGCTTAAGAACCCTGGACACCTCTAATTGGGGACTTTAGCAAAGCTGAGTCACAATCTGAAAAAGGTTCACCCAATTATGTGTCTGTGGCATTTATGTATCCGGTGGTAATACTAGAAAACAAAGTGCTTAGGGCCACGGCCAAGACTCATAAAGAAGCTGTGTTCAAGAATCATCATACTGAACTAGGAGAATCAATAACACTATCTGAACTCTGAGTTCCTATAGATGCCAATCATTCTGAACCTCAATGGATAAAGTGAGATGCCAAAACTATTCAAGAGGCAAAAAGCTATAAGTCCCGCTCATTTGATTGGAGCTATGTTTCATTGATAGTTTGGAATTTATAGTATATTCTCTTCTTTTTATCCTATTTGATTTTCAGTTGCTTGGGGACAAGCAACAATTTAAGTTTGGTGTTGTGATGAGCAGATAATTTATACGCTTTTTGGCATTGTTTTTAGTATGTTTTCAGTAGAATCTAGTTACTTTTAGGGATGTTTTCATTAGTTTTTATGTTAAATTCACATTTCTGGACTTTACTATGAGTTTGTGTATTTTTCTATGATTTCAGGTATTTTCTGGCTGAAATTGAGGGACTTGAGCAGAAATCAGATTCAGAGGTTGAAGAAGGACTGCTGATGCTGTTGGATTCTGACCTCCCTGCACTCAAAATGGATTTTCTGGAGCTACAGAACTCAACATGGCGCGCTTCTAATTGCGTTGGAAAGTAGACATCAAGGGCTTTTCAGCAATATATAATAGTCCATACTTTGCCCGAGTTTAGACAACACAAACTGGCGTTCAACGCCAGCTCTCTGCCCAATTCTGGCGTCCAGCGCCAGAAACAAGTTGCAAAGTGGAGTTCAACGCCTAAAATAGCACAAAAGCTGGCGTTCAACTCCAAGAAGGACCTCTACACGTGCAACACTCAAATTCAGCCCAAGCACACACCAAGTGGGCCCCAGAAGTGGATTTATGCATCAATTACTTACTTTTGTAAACCCTAGTAGCTAGTTTATTATAAATAGGACTTTTTACTATTGTATTAGACATCTTTGGATCATCTTTGGATCCTGGATTGTATTCGGATCCTGTGATCACGTATTGGGGGCTGGCCTCTTGGCCATGCCTGGACCTTTCACTTATGTATTTTCAACGGTAGAGTTTCTACACTCCATAGATTAAGGTGTGGAGCTCTGCTGTTCCTCAAAGATTAATGCAAAGTAATACTGTTTTCTATTCAATTCATCTTATTTCGCTTCTAAGATATTCATTCGCACTTCAACCTGAATGTGATGAACGTGACAATCATCATCATTCCCTATAAACACGTGCCTGACAACCACTTCCGTTCTACATTAGATTGAATGAGTGTCTCTTAGATCTCTTAATCGGAATCTTCGTGGTGTAAGCTAGAATGATGACGGCATTCAAGAGAATCCGGAAAGTCTAAACCTTGTCTGTGGTATTCCGAGTAGGATTCAATGATTGAATGACTATGACGAGCTTCAAACTCGCGATTGCTGGGCGTAGTGACAGACGCAAAAGGAGGGTGAATCCTATTCCAGCATGATCGGGAACCTCAGATGATTAGCCGTGCCGTGACAGGGCATCTTGGACCATTTTCACAAGAGGAGGGGATGTAGCCATTGACAACGGTGATGCCCTTGCATAAAGCCAGCCATAGAAAGGAGTAAGACCGATTGGATGAAGACAGCAGGAAAGCAGAGATTCAGAGGAACGAAAGCATCTCTATACGCTTATCTGAAATTCTCACCAATGAATTACATAAGTGTCTCTATCCCTATTTTCTGTTTATTTATTAATTATATTCGAAAACTCCACATCCATCTTATATCCGCCTGACTGAGATTTACAAGGTGACCATAGCTTGCTTCATACCAACAATCTCCGTGGGATCGACCCTTACTCACGTAAGGTTTATTACTTGGACGACCCAGTGCACTTGCTAGTCAGTTACACGGAGTTGTGAACCATGGTATTGGCATCATGTTTTTGGCGCCATTGCCAGGGAAAGAAAGAGCAATGAATTTTACATAATTAAAGTGTAATCACGATTCCGCGTACCACTGCATAACAAGTAACCTTTAATTCATGCTCTCATGTTTATTCACAATTCAACTGATAAATATAATTGACTTCCTGACTAAGAACTATAAGATAACCATAGATTGCTTCAAACCAACAATCTCCGTGGGATTCGACCCTTACTCACGTGAGGTATTACATGGACGACCGAGTGCACTTGTGCAGACGGAATGATCCGTAGGTGTGTGCCTAGAGAAGAAGCACAGAGGATCCTATGTGATCGCGTACCAATTTTACTAAGTTAACGTGGCTCATAGTGGCTTGTGTGGGTTCATTCCAACGTTAGTGACAAAGGTAGGTGTCACTAACATTGGCGATCACATGCTATCTCCACGTTAGCTTCCACGTTAACTAAGTTAATGTGGGAGTTAACGTGGCTTAATGAGGCTTGGCCAACGTTAGTGACAAAGGTGAATGTCACTAACGTTGGCTTCTCTTTTTGCTTCTTAACATTAGAGTCCACGTTAACTAAGTTAACGTGGCTCTTAACATGGCCACTTATGAGCTTGGTCCAATGTTAGTGACAAAGGTAAGTGTCACTAACGTTGGCTCCATTTTCTTTCTTCCACGTTAGAGTTAACGTTAACTTAGTTAACGTGACTCTTAACGTGGGTTATGATGGCTTCGAGGGCGTTATTGGTGATTACTTTTCTCATTAACTTTGCAAGTTAGCTCCCATTCCACGTTAGAGGTCACGTTAGTTAGATTAACGTGGCTGCTAACGTGGTTCTTCCTTGCTTCTTTTGTCCTGAAATCAAGCAATAAAGTGCATCAAAGTTCTAGTCCAAGTCATGGGAAATGCAACATCCAATTTGTCATTAAATTCATGCAAAATCCTCATGAAATTATGTAAAGTGCAACATGTATGCTTGAATCAAGATATAAGTGAATATCTACCCAAAACTAGCTTATTTTCTAAGAAAATGCATGAAACTACCCAAAAAACAGTAAAGAAAAGGTCAGTGAAACTGGCCAAAATGCCCTGGCATCACAAACTTATCTTATCTAGAAAGGTCACTCCTCAATATTATAAATACACTGGAGCACCCAGGTATAACTCATACTCTAATTCTACTAAAAAACCTGTTTAATACCCATGCTAACTTAAGCATTGGAGTCTCTTGCAGGTACCTCCACCCTCCGGTGACCAAGGATCAGCAGTGCAGCCAGTCCAACTAGTCGGATACGACAACTCCGGCCGCCACTCACCGGCCGAACTCGTCGGCACCGACCCGTACAGAAGATCTCAACCGAGATCGACCTCCAGTTTCAGGTAACCCTCGGAACATTGGCGCCGTTACCGGGGAATCTGGAAGTCATCCCATCACCATGGCAGACGACCATGACAACGACCACAACTCAGATCTAGAGGACAGAACGCCGCACAAAAATAAAGATGCCACACCAAAGGATACTCCAGAATCTAACGGAAACAAAAAATCATCACATCCGGGAGTAATAGAAGCACTTCAAGATCGCCTAAAGCAACTCGAAAAAGAAAGCCAGAACCAGCAAGAAGTTGGCAAGGATCTACAAAGAGAGGTAAGGTGACGTCGAGAATTAGAAGATAAACTCCTACAACTTGAAGCCGATCTCAAAGCGAAGGCTACCCGGACCACCCCAAAGGACAACTCTCGCAAGGATCAAGATCCATTCACTAGGAAAATCATGAAGACTAAAATCCCTAAAGACTTCAAACTTCCGGACATGACTTTGTATGATGGCACTACAGATCCCAACCATCATCTCAGCAACTTCAGAAGCAGAATGTACCTCACCGACGCTTCAGATGCCGTTCGCTGCAAAGCTTTTCCAACGACTCTCACAAAGACAGCAATTAGATGGTTCGATAACCTACCTCCGAAGTCCATCTCAAACTTCGACGACCTGGCCAAAAAGTTCCTGGCTAGATTCTCCATCCAAAGGGACAAGGCTAAGCACGCCCCCAGTCTCATGGGTACCAAGCAAGGAGATCGGGAAAGTCTTCGCAACTACATGGAAAGATTCAACAAAACATGCCTAGACATACAAAGCTTGCCAACAGAGGTGATGAGCGGATAATTTATATGCTTTTTGGCATTGTTTTTAGTATATTTTTAGTAGAATCTAGTTACTTTTAGGAATGTTTTCATTAGTTTTTATGTTAAATTCACATTTCTGGACTTTACTATGAGTTTGTGTGTTTTTCTGTGATTTCAGGTATTTTCTGGCTGAAATCGAGGGACTTGAGCAGAAATCAGATTCAGAGGTTGAAGAAGGACTGCTGATGCTGTTGGATTCTGACCTCCCTGCACTCAAATGGATTTTCTGGAGCTACAGAACTCAAAATGGCGCGCTTCCAATTGCTTTGGAAAGTAGACATCCAGGGCTTTCTAGCAATATATAATAGTTCATACTTTGGCCAAGTTTAGATGACGCAAACTGGCGTTCAACGCCAGTTCTCTGCCCAATTCTGGCGTCCAGCGCCAGAAAAGGATCCAAAACCAGAGTTGAACGCCCAAAATGGCACAAAAGCTGGCGTTCAACTCCAAGAAAGACCTCTACACGTGCAACACTCAAGCTCAGCCCAAGCACACACTAAGTGGGCCCCGGAAGTGGATTTATGCATCAATTACTTATTTCTGTAAACCCTAGTGACTAGTTTATTATAAATAGGACCTTTTACTATTGTATTAGACATCTTTGGACGCCTAGTTCTTAGATCAGAGGGGCTGGCCTCTCGGCCATGCCTGGACCTTTCACTTATGTATTTTCAACGGTAGAGTTTCTACACTCCATAGATTAAGGTGTGGAGCTCTGCTGTTCCTCAAAGATTAATGTAAAGTACTACTGTTTTTCTATTCAATTCAACTTATTCCGCTTCTAAGATATCCATTCGCACCCAAGAACATGATGAAGGTGATGATTATGTGACGCTCATCATCATTCTCCCTTATGAACGCGTGCCTGACAAACACTTCCGTTCTACATGCAACAAGCTAGAATGAATATCTCTTGGATCCCTTAATCAGGATCTTCGTGGTATAAGTTAGAACCCATGGATGGCCATTCATGAGGATCCGGAAGGTCTAAACCTTGTCTGTGGTATTCCGAGTAGGATTCAGGGATTGAATGACTGTGACGAGCTTCAAACTCGCGATTGCTGGGCGTAGTGACAGACGCAAAAGGATAGTAAATCCTATTCCAGCATGATCGAGAACCGACAGATGAATAGCCGTGTCGTGACAGGGTGCGTTGACCATTTTCACTGAGAGGATAGGATGCAACCATTGACAAAGGTGATGCCTCCAGACGATTAGCCGTGCCGTGACAGGGCATTTAGATCATTTTCCCGAGAGAAGACCGAAAGTAGCCATTGACAATGGTGATGCATTACATAAAGCTTGCCATGGAAAGGAGTAAGACTGATTGGATAAAGACAGCAGGAAAGCAGAGATTCAGAGGAACGAATGCATCTCTATTCGCTTATCTGAAATTCTCACCAATGATTTACATAAGTATTTCTATCCCTAGTTTACTATATTATTTTCGAAAACTCCATAACTGTTTTATATCCGCCTGACTGAGATTTACAAGGTGACCATAGTTTGCTTCATACCAACAATCTCCGTGGGATCGACCCTTACTCACGTAAGGTTTATTACTTGGACGACCCAGTACACTTGCTGGTTAGTTGTATCGAAGTTGTGATAAATTATGAATTGAGATTAGAGCACCAAGCCTTTGGAGCCATTACTAGAGATCACAATTACGCATACCAAGAGGCTGCCGTCATGGGCCTCATCAACGGCGTACGAGAGGGACCTTTCAGCCAATCTATATCAAAGAAATACCCCACATCTCTAGACGAGGTGCAAGAGCGGGCAGAGAAGTACATCAATATGGAAGAAAATTTCCGACTTGGAGAAGCCTCGAAATCCGGTTTCACCTACCGAGATAAAGAATCCAAGAATAAGGAAGATCGAACGGGGAAAAAAATCAAAAAGTATCATAATTACACCCCACTTCGGGTGTCCCTTGTGGATATTTACAAAGAAGTATGTAACACAGAAAAGATACCCCCAGCTCGACCGCTCAAAGGCAAAAGAGGAGGAGGAAATCGGAACGAATACTGTGAATACCATCGGGTCCGAGGACATTCCACCAATGAATGCTCCGACTTAAAAAACATCATAGAAAAATTAGTGAGAGAAGGAAAACTAGATCGGTATCTAGCCACCCGAGATGATGCGCAAAGAAAGAGACGAAGGGATGAAGATGTCGGACGAGCTGAGCGATCACCTCGCACACCAGAAAGACATGTCCATATGATACACGGAGGATTTGCAGGAGGAGGAATCTCCAAATCATCCTGCAAAAGATATCTCAAAGAAGTATATCACGTCAAAGGCAAGGAAGAAGCACCCGACATCCCTGCAATCACATTCACCAAAGAAGACGCATCCGGTATCATCTCAGGACACGATGATCCCATGGTCATCACCATCATACTGGCAAACGCCAATCTCCACCGCACATTAATAGACCAGGGGAGCTCTGCCGACATCTTATTCAAAACTGCCTTCGACAAACTCGGCCTAGAAGAAAAGGAGCTTAGAGCATATCCGAACAGCCTATTCGGACTGGGAAATACCCCAGTACAACCACTAGGATACATGTCACTACACACAACCTTTAGAAAAGGGAACCAATCCAGAACACTCAAGATAGACTACATTGTGGTCGACGTGAGTTCAGCCTACAATGCCCTAAGAGGTCGGACAACACTAAATCAACTCGGCGCAATAGTCTCGACTCCACATCTATGCATGAAATTCCCAACTACAGAAGGGATAGCTACGATAAAAGCAGATCAAAAGATGGCACGCTGCTGTTATAACGAAAGTCTAAACCTCAGAGGCAGAGGAGAAGAGTTTCACACAATTGAGCTTGGTGGAGTTCAGAGACGAGAAGAACTCCGCCCATAGCCCGAAGGGGAAGTAGAGAAAATTCAGATCGGAGACACCTCCGACAAAACGACTAATATTGGCACGATCCTAAAGGGAGATGCAAAAGAATTGCTAGTACAGTTCCTACGAGATAATGTCGATCTCTTCGCATGGAAAGCTGCAGACATGCCGGGCATAGACCCCAAGTTAATGTGTCATAAGTTGGCGGTCTATCCAGGATCTCGGCCGGTACAGTAGAGACGAAGAAAACTTGGGACAGAACGATCCCAAGCTGTGGAAGAACAGGTACAAGCACTACTGGAGGTAGGATTCATAAGAGACGTCAAGTACCCATTATGGCTAGCCAACGTCGTCTTGGTGAAAAAATCAAATGGGAAGTGGCGGATGTGCACCGACTACACCGATCTCAACAAAGCCTGCCCAAAAGATCCTTACCCACTCCCAAGTATCGACGCTCTAGTAGATGCTTCATTCGGATATAGATACCTCTCGTTTATGGACGCATATTCGGGATACAACTAAATCCCCATGTATCCACCAGATCAAGAAAAGACCTCGTTTTTAACACCAAAAGCGAATTACTGCTACATTGTGATGCCTTTCGGTCTCAAGAATGCGGGAGCTACTTATTAAAGGCTAATGAATAAAATCTTTTCAGATCATATCAGAAAAATCATGGAAGTCTACGTGGACGACATGTTAATAAAGACACAAAGTGAAGAGACATTATTGTCCGACTTGACCCAAGTATTCGACACTATAAGAAAGCATGACATGCGACTCAACCCCACAAAATGCACCTTTGCAGTAGAGGCAGGCAAGTTCTTGGGTTTTATGCTCACATAAAGAAGAATTGAGGCAAATCCGGATAAATGCCAGGCCATACTCAACATGAAGAGCCCAACTTGTGTCAAAGAAGTACAACAACTTAACGGGAGATTAGTAGCCTTGTCCAGATTTCTAGCAGGATCAGCGATAAGATCCCTTCCTTTCTATGCCACCCTAAGGAAAGGAAAGAACTTTGAATGGACAATGGAGTGCGAGCAAGCCTTCCAGGAATTCAAAAGTTTTATGGGACGACCACCCATCCTAACTCGACCACAAGAGGAAGAACCACTCGTATTGTACCTAGCGGTAGGAAGTCGGGCAGTAGCCTCAGCACTAGTTCGAGAGGATGACAAAGGACAACAACCTGTATATTTCATTAGTAAAGCGCTGCAGGGATCCGAGCTGAACTACCAAAAAATAGAAAAGTTTGCCTATACTCTCATACTGACATCTCGACGACTTCGCCCATACTTCCAGGCTCATACCATTAAGGTTCGAACCGACCAGCCCAAAAAAGGGATATTGCAGAAAACAGATCTAGCAGGCAGAATTTTGCAATGGGCAGTCGAGTTATCTGAGTTCGACCTCCAATATGAAGCTCGGACAGCCATCAAATCACAGTACTTGGCCGACTTCATTACGGAATTCACAGATACCCTGGAAACCCCCACAGAGTGGAATCTCTACGTGGATGGTTCCTCGAATAAGACTAGAAGCGGCGCAGGTATGATAATAGAAAGCAACCAAGGAGCCCAAGTTGAGCTTTCCTTCAAATTTGGGTTCCCGGCCTCAAACAGCCAGGCGGAATATGAGGCGTTACTAGCTGGTTTGAAGCTGGCTAAGGAAGTTGGAGCTCAAAAAATCAACATCTTCAGCGACTCACAAGTAATCACTTCACAAATAACAGGGAGCTACCAAGCCAAAGATCCCACCATGAAAAAGTATTTGGATAAAACCAAGGAACAGCTCGGACAACTCGAGGAATATAAGATCTGCCACATACCCCGAGAACAAAATGCCCGAGCTGATGCACTCTCAAAATTAGCCAGCACCAAACCAGGAGGCAACAATAGAAGCCTCATCCAGGAAATGCTACAGAACCCATCAATCTCGGAAGAGGAAAAAGTCCTAGCCATAACAAGTCTGGATCAAGGATGGATGACCCCCATAATTAACTACCTCAAAGAAGAAACACTCCCCACAGATGAAAAAGAGGCAAAAAGGTTAAAACGGGAGGCTCAGTACTACACTATCATAAACAACACCCTATACAAGAGAGAAATCTCGATACCATTGTTGAAATGTGTGCCGACCTCTAACACAAGGGAAGTCTTAGAGGAAGTACACAGCGGCATTTGTGGTAATCATCTCGGAGCACAAGCTCTCACCAAAAAGAAGCTACAGAGTTTGTAAAGACATGTTCCCTGTGCCAGAAACATGCCAACTTCCACATCGCCCCGCCAGAAGAACTCATCAGCGTAACTTCACCTTGGCCATTAGCAAAATGGGGACTCGACCTTTGATGCCAAGGCATCTTAGGCTAGTTTCACTAGCATTTTTCTATTAGTTTTAGTTGTTTTATGCATTTTCTTGAGCTTAAAGTAACCAAGAATGGTTAAAATGAGAACAAAGCAATGAACCATCCAAACAGTATGATTTTAATGCTAATTCCATGAGTTTTTAGTTATATTACTTGAATGCTATGAATGGAAGATTTCTCATGAAATTTTGCAAAACTTTGATGCATTTGTTTGGATGATTTCAGGGAAGAAGAGGCTAAGCAAGGAAGCAACAAAATCAATAAAGGAAGCTTGAATATCACATGTGAAGTTTAAGTTCCAGTTTAAGCCTAAACTGGAGCTTAAACGCCAGAATCAGGAAGGCTAGGAAATGCTGAAATTGAAGTTTAACCTCCAGTTTAACCTTAAACTGGAGGTTAAACGCCAGAATGAAAAGTCTCACCAAAGAAGCATTCCACGTTTAACCTCCAGTTTGACCTCAAACTGGAGGTTAAACGCCAGAATGATAATGCCACTCAGGAAGGAGTTCCACGTTTAACCTCCAGTTTAACCTTAAACTGGAGGTTAAACGCCAGAATGGGAAAAGCACCAGGGAGCCATTTCCACGTTTAAGCTCCAGTTTGACCTCAAACTGGAGCTTAAACGTGTTCGACCAAGAACTCTCCTCCAGGGTTACTCTCTCCATTTCCACGTTTAAGCTCCAGTTTGACCTCAAACTGGAGCTTAAACGTGTTCGACACCTCCAGGGCTACCCTTCCAAGCTTCCACGTTTAACCTCCAGTTTAACCTTAAACTGGAGGTTAAACGTGTTCGACCTCCAGGATGCCTCCTTCCATTTCCACGTTTAACCTCCAGTTTAACCTTAAACTGGAGGTTAAACGTGTTCGACCTCCAGGATGCCTCCTTCCATTTCCACGTTTAACCTCCTGTTTAACCTTAAACTGGAGGTTAAACGTGTTCGACCTCCAGGGCTGCCCTTCCTATATCCACGTTTAAGCTTCAGTTTAACCTTAAACTGAAGCTTAAACGTGTTCGACTACATGACTCTCCAGGGCTGCCTTCTTCCATTTCCACGTTTAAGCTTCAGTTTAACCTTAAACTGAAGCTTAAACGTGCTTCTACAAAAGGCCTCACTGGAAGTGTCTGGCGTTTAAGCTGCAGTTTAAGCTTAAACTGCAACTTAAACGCCACTCTTGGAAAAGGTTTCTGGACCAAAAATATTGTGGTTTAAGTTAGTATTTGAGCACAAACATTAACTTAAACTTATTCTGGTATGAAACCCAATTGAATATCATGGTTTATGGGATTGGGCCTGAAGGATTGATGAGTCTGAAATTTCAATTTATTGAGTCATGTGCCATTATTTGATTATCACTAAGTTGGCTCAATGAATGTTACAGAATTTGGATCAGCAGCCTCATCAAGATTATGGATCATAAACCCAAAGCAAAAGGAAAGCAGGGAGAGGCCTCAAAGCCCAAGAAACACAACAGAAGCTCAATATAGAAAGTGTATAAATAGGATAGAATTTAAGTTAGAAGGGGACTTTTTGAACTTTTACTTTTGCATTTAGCTAGTTTTCGTTTCTTTGGAATTGAATTCAGAGCTATGACTCACTAAACCCCTTTCATTGGGTTAGGGAGCTCTATTGTAATTCAATGAATCAATAATAGTTTATCTTCTTCTTCAATCTTTTCTCTTAAATTTTGTTAGAAAGCTTTTCGATCTAATTCCATTGGGTAGTTGTCTTGGGAGAGAAACTACCCATAATTGGAATCCTTCGGAACCTTGGGAAAGGAATGGAGGATTCATGCTAGAGAAGCTTTCTCACAGTGAATTGGATTGGGGTTTGGATGGATATTGTGACATGTAATCCTACCAAATTGTGGTTCATGAAACTGTGTGGTATAATCAGTGATCGAGCATCATCTCTTCTTATGAACATTTAAACCAAGGGATTGGGAATTTGTTTGTTTTTAGAGAGAATTGGTGAGCCAAGGGATTGGGATCCAATCATATAAGATTGCCAAGCAAAATTTAATGAACGCATTGGTTGAGGAAAAGATATTCATGTTTTGATTCGGAGATCTCAATATCTCCTAACACCCAATGAATTCCCCATTTCTGATTTCCAATTTCTCTTTACATTCTGCAACTCAATTCATGCAATCACCCCCATTCCCTTTTAATTTCAGCAATTTAGCTTCTGCTCTTTAATTCATGCAATTTAAGATTCCGCCATTTCAATTTCTTGTCATTTACTTTTCCCGCCAATTTTACATTCCGCAATTCTCATCTAAATCTTGATTCCGCTCAACTAGAACACACTTCTAATCCGAATTGCTCACTCAACCAATCCTTGTGGGATTCGACCTCACTCTATTGTGAGTTTTTACTTGACGATAACCGGTGCACTTGCCGGAAGGAATTTTGCCGATCGTGCAATTTCCTAAATCGTAGCATAACTAGTTTATGCGCATCAAGTTTATGGCGCCGTTGCCGGGGATTGGTTTTCGATTGACAATTCTCCAATTGGAAGTTAACTAGATTGAGCATTTTTTTTTGTTTTGATTAATTCAGTACAAGTTACTTGTTGAATTTTAAATTCTGCACTCTGTTACATGCTTTCTTTCTTTATGCCTTTAAATTCAAGCAACTAACTCACTGACTCACTAACTGTTTGAATTAATTCCTCAATTGCTCTAACCATACTCTTCCATTAACCAAGAGTATTTCACTTGTTTGTTGCCTGTGCTGTGTTCTTGTATGACAGGTAGGAGAGGAGAGACATCAACTCCTCCATATACCGAACCAGAGAGGACCCTTCATAGACTTAGAAGGGAAGCAAGAGGGAAGAGAGTACTGGGAGAAGAAGAATCTGAAGGAGAATCTGAGGACAATTTTGAGGAAGCTCTAGATCTCAACATGGATAGAGAAGTTCACAACCATGAGAGAGCTGATGGAAACAATGCCATTCCTGAGAGGAGGGTTCTTAGTTCATACATAAACCCAACCTCTGGGAATTGTGGTAGCAGCATTCAGAAACCACCCATTCAGGCCAACAATTTTGAACTCAAACCACAGCTAATATCACTGGTGGAGAATCATTGTTCATTTGGTGGAAGTGCTAATGAAGATCCCAACCAACATCTCACAAAATTCCTGAGAATTTGTGACACTGTGAAGTCCAATGGAGTCCAGGAAGATGCCTATAAACTGCTTTTGTTCCCATTTTCACTTAGGGACAAAGCAGCTAAGTGGCTGGAATCATTCCCAAGGGGGAGTCTAACAACATGGGATGAGGTGGAAAGCAAGTTTCTGGCACGTTTCTACCCCCCACAAAAGGTCAATAGGCTTCGATCTGAGGTTCAGACTTTTAGACAACAAGATGGTGAAACTCTCTACGAGGCATGGGAGAGATTCAAGGATTTGACAAGGAAATGCCCACCAGACATGTTCCATGATTGGGTGCAATTGCATATTTTCTATGATGGACTCTCTTATGAATCAAGGAAGGCTGTGGACCATTCATCAGGAGGTTCATTGAACAGGAAAAAGACTGTGGAAGAGGCCATTGAAGTGATTGAGACAGTGGCTGAGAATGAGTACTACTATGCATCAGAAAGGCACAACACTAAGGGAGTCATGGAGCTGAACCATGTTGATACAATTCTAGCCCAAAACAAGGTGTTTGCCAAGCAACTAGCAGAGCTTACCAGGCAATTAGAAACAAAGCAAGTGGCTGCAATACACACACAAGATCAAGAGGAAGTAAGCATTGAAGGAGGTGATTGGGAAGAGGCCAACTATGTGGGAAACCAACAAAGGCAATCTTAGGATCCACACTCCAACACTTACAACCCAGGATGGAAAAATCACCCAAACTTTGGGTGGGGGAACCAACAAACCCAACCACAAAACCACAAACCTTACAACCACAACCAACATAACAATTCCACATACCAAAACTCCAACCAAAGATCATACCAAGCCACACAAAACACTTACCCCCAACCATCATATCATGGCCAAAATAATCAACCTACCCAACTTAATCCGAACCAACAATTTCAAGATCAATTAAACTGGATAGAAGGAATGCTTGTAACCATGAGTCAAGACATAACCGAATTGAAAGCTTTTAAGGAAGAAGTAAATTCTAACCTACAAAACCAAGGAGCTGCCATCCAGAAGCTAGAAAATCAAATTGTGTATTTGTCTAAGCAAACTCCTGGGACAAGCGTTTCTCATGCTGCCAAGGCTATTGCAAGGGAAGAATGTAAGGCCATAACCCTCAGAAGTGGGAAAAATCTAAAGGAGATCTCAAAGGAAACCACAGAGGATGAAGCAAAGGAAAATGTGAGAGATAAGGAACAAGGACAATCTTTTACATCGTCTGCAACAAAAGAAAAAGAAAAAGAGGTCCTGAAGCCTTATACACCTAAGGCACCATATCCTCAACGTTTGATGAAAAGTGAAAAGGATGGCCAATTCTCCAGGTTCTTGGAGATTTTCAAGAAGCTTCAAATCAACATTCCCTTTGCTGAGGCAATAGAGCAAATGCCACTCTATGCAAAATTCTTAAAAGAATTAATGACCAAGAAGAGAAGCTGGAGAAATGAGGAAACTGTGTTGTTAACTGAAGAATGCAGTGCCATCATTCAGCACAAATTGCCTCAGAAATTGAAGGACCCAGGCAGTTTCCAAATTCCCTGCATCATAGGAGAAGTCATGGTGGAGAAGGCCTTGTGTGACTTAGGGGCCAGCATCAATTTGATGTCTCTAACAATGATGAGAAGAATGAAGATTGAGGAAGCCAAACCAACAAGAATGGCCCTCCAATTGGCAGATCGAACTTTTAAATTCCCTCATGGGATAGTTGAAGATTTGTTGGTGAAAGTGGGAGATTTTATATTTCCTGCTGATTTTGTGGTGTTAGATATGGAGGAAGAAGCCAAAGCTTCAATAATTCTGGGAAGACCCTTCCTAGCTACTGCTGGAGCCATCATAGATGTACAAAAGGGTGAACTCACTCTGAGATTACATGATGAGAAATTGGTGTTTAACGTATTCAAGGCAATGAGCTATCCATCAGAATCACTGAGGGAATGCATGAGGATTGATGTAGTGGACATTGCAGTACAAGAAACTTTTGAGGAAACAATAAAGGAAGTGGCAGAGGAGGAGTTCACCAAGGATATTGAAGTTAGTGACATCAAGGCTGCTGAAACAACCATGCCAAACATGCCAGAGAGAGTGAAGGAAGAGAAGGAAGCACCAAAACCTGAGCTCAAAGCATTGCCCCCTAATCTCAAGTATGCATACTTGGGTAGTGATGAGAGTCATCCTATTATCATTAGCTCTGCCCTGAGCCAAGAACAGGAAGAAGAATTGATCAAGGTGCTACAAACTCATCAAGATGCCATTGGATGGACCCTAGCCGATTTGAAGGGGATAAGTTCATCCATATGCATGCATAAAATCTTGTTAGAAGAAGATGCTAGACCCTCCATCCAAGCTCAGAGAAGATTGAATCCCGTCATGAAAGAAGTGGTACAAAAGGAAGTTATGAAGTTATGGCAGGCAGGGGTAATCTACCCCATTTCTGATAGCCCATGGGTTAGTCCCATCCATGTAGTTCCCAAGAAAGGTGGCATAACTGTGGTGCTAAATGAGAAGAACGAACTCATACCCACAAGAACCGTCACTGGGTGGAGGATGTGCATAGACTACAGGAAGCTCAATGAAGCCACCAGAAAGGATCATTTCCCACTCCCATTCATGGATCAGATGCTTGAAAGGCTTGCCGGACATGCTTACTATTGCTTTTTGGATGGATATTCAGGCTACAACCAAATAGTAGTTGATCCTAGAGATCAAGAGAAAACATCATTTGTTTGTCCATATGGAGTTTTTGCTTATAGACGCATGCCCTTTGGATTGTGCAATGCACCTGCCACTTTCCAAAGATGCATGCTGTCCATCTTTTCGGACATGATTGAAAAATTTATTGAGGTCTTCATGGACGATTTTTCTGTGTTTGGAGATTCTTTTCCTAGCTGCCTACACCACCTTGCCTTGGTGCTTAAGAGGTGCCAAGAGACTAACCTAGTATTAAACTGGGAAAAGTGTCATTTCATGGTCACAGAAGGAATAGTCCTTGGCCACAAAATCTCTAATAGAGGCATTGAGGTGGACAGAGCTAAGGTGGAACTCATTGAAAAATTACCTCCACCAAGTAATGTCAAGGCAGTTAGGAGTTTTTTGGGACACGCTGGTTTTTACAGAAGGTTTATTAGAGACTTTTCTAAAATATCCAAACCTTTGAGTAACTTGCTTGTCTCTGATACAACCTTTGTATTTGATAAAAATTGCATGCTAGCCTATGAACTTTTGAAGCAAAAACTTTCCTCTGCACCTATCATTGCCCCACCTGATTGGAACTTACCTTTTGAACTGATGTGTGATGCATCAGACCTTGCTATTGGGGCAGTGTTAGGACAAAGGAAAAACAATTTGGTACATGTGATTTATTATGCCAGTAAAGTCTTGAATGATAACCAAAGGAATTACACAACCACTGAAAAAGAACTCTTGGCAATAGTCTTTGCATTTGACAAATTTAGATCCTATCTCATTGGATCTAAAGTCATTGTCTTCACTGATCATTCAGCTTTAAAATACTTACTTGCTAAACAAGAATCCAAACCAAGACTTATTAGATGGGTTCTTTTGTTGCAGGAATTTGACATTGAAATCAAAGACAAGAAGGGTGTAGAGAACAAGGTGGCAGACCATTTATCAAGGATACCATGTGAAGAAGGAAGTGCACAAAGCACACATATAAATGAGTGCTTTCCTGATGAACAACTCATGGTAATTCACAAAGCTCCTTGGTTTGCAGACATAGCAAACTTCAAGGCCACTGGGAGTTTGCCGTTGGAATTTAACAAGCATCAAAGGAAGAAATTGGTAAATGATGCCAAATACTTCATCTGGGACGAACCATACTTGTTCAAAAAATGTTCCGATGGCATACTCAGAAGATGCATATCAGAGGAAGAAGGAAGGGAAGTCTTATGGGACTGCCATGGCTCCACTTATGGAGGACATTTTGCAGGAGAAAGAACAGCAGCTAAGGTGTTGCAGTGTGGTTTTTATTGGCCCACTATCTTCAAAGATGCAAAGGAACTAGTGAAGCACTGCCATGAATGCCAGAAAGCGGGGAACCTACCAAGAGGAAATGAAATGCCACAACAATTCATTCTGGAACTTGAATTGTTTGATGTATGGGGGATAGATTTCATGGGACCCTTTCCCTCCTCATACTCAAATAATTACATTCTTGTGGCAGTAGACTATGTCTCCAAATGGGTTGAAGCAATAGCAACTCCAACCAATGATAATAAGGTAGTCATGAACTTCCTCAGAAAATACATTTTTTGCCGTTTTGGGGTTCCAAGAGCAATCATCAGTGATGGAGGAAGCCACTTCTGCAACAAACCATTAGAGGCATTGCTTCTAAAATATGGAGTCAAACACAAGGTAGCCACACCATACCATCCACAGACAAGTGGGCAAGCCGAAATATCTAACAGAGAACTCAAAAGGATCCTGGAAAAGACTGTGGGAACTTCAAGGAAGGACTGGTCGATTAAGCTGGATGATGCTCTTTGGGCATATAGGACAGCTTTCAAAACACCAATTGGAATGTCTCCTTTCCAACTAGTATATGGAAAAGCTTGCCATTTGCCACTGGAGTTGGAGCACAAGGCATACTGGGCCTTGAAACTTTTGAACTTGGACAGCAAAGCTGCTGGAGAAAGAAGGATGTTGCAAATTCAAGAGTTGGAAGAATTCAGAGCTGAAGCTTATGAGAATGCAAAAATTTACAAAGAAAGAGCAAAGAAGAAGCATAACAGCAACATAGCCCCAAGGAAATTTGAAGAAGGACAAAAAGTATTGCTCTACAATTCTAGGCTGAAGCTATTTCCAGGGAAGCTAAAGTCAAGATGGTCTGGACCATTCCTTGTCACCAAGGTCTCCAAATATGGACAAGTAGAAATCATGGAAGAAAAGTCACAACGAACCTTCGTTGTAAACGGTCAAAGACTCAAACATTACTTGGGAGATGTGGAAGAGAAGGACAAGGTTAAATATCACCTCAACTGAGGAAGCTGACCGTCAAGCTAATGACGTTAAAGAAGCGCTTGTTGGGAGGCAACCCAACCTGAGGTGATACCCTTTTGCTGTTTCTTTTATTTGTTTCAATAAAAAGGGTGAAAGAGTTTCTGTGCATTGCAAAGAATTAAGTTTGGTGTTTCACACCAAACAATGAATTCGTGGATCAATAATTCAAAGGGGAATGTGTGACTCTAAGTTTGGTGTTCCACCATAAAGATCAACTGAACACAACAACCTTTGAATTATATGAAAGGAACAACCATTCTAAGCAGTCACAGAAATGCTTAAAACCTTTAGCAGAAACTTCATTCCAAAAGAGAACTCAAGGATTCAAAGCACAGAGAAGTAAGTGAGAGACTAAGTTTGGTGTTCACACACCAACTTAAGACTCAGATACTTACCCACACATAGTTGAGCTAACCACTCAAGTGCTTGAGAAGCAAGCAACTTCATCACTCTTTGCAGGAAAGGAAACAAGGATCTTAAAGCATGAAGCAACATTTAGGAGAAGAGGGAGAAATCAAATTGTTTCCTAGCAACAAAGAGAAAACAAGGAATTTCACAAGGTGGTATTGTTCCTTGATAATTCTTTAAAAAGGGCAAACAAAAGCATGCTTGTTCTGGTTTAAACTGTAAATGTTGAATCTTTCTGGAATGTGAAGTATTTAGTATATTTGTCTGTTTATTGCTTTGAATAAAGTGAATGCTTAGATGTTTGGATATAACTTCACCTTCTTAAACAAATGCTTGCCATGCTTGTTCTGTTTCCAAAAATAAAAGAAAAGTTTGAACAAAAGTAACTTGGCTCAATTAGTGACAAATCAAGTAGAATTAAGTGGTGGTATGCATGCTTGAATGTTTAAGTCAGATCACTGGAAATATAGTGTAGAATTATCATTTTGTGTGTAGAAATTGAAAACTGTCTATGGATCTTGATGAATAAATGTCTTTGGCCATGAAAAAGAAAGAAAAAGAAGAAGAAAAAAGCCACTGAAAAAGGGCAACCAAAAAGCAAAAAAAAAAAAAAAATTGAGAAAATAAGCTAGGCACCAATGGTTTGAACTTATGAGACAAATGCCTGTGGTGTTTATGTATTAAGGATATGCTTGGATGAATAGGTTCTGAGGAGTGTTTCAACACTTGGTAACTTGGGTTAACTAACCCGGGATTATCAACCAAAAGTCCATTATCAAGAGCAACCTAAATACAAAACATTTAGTCACACAAAGAGGTGCTGGGCACCAATGTCTCAAGAAGAAATGTGAACTAAAATGCCTAAAGTGGATATGTGTAGTGCACTGATAAGAAAAAGAAAATGCCAAAGGCTTGTGCAACACATGACACTAAGCAAACAAGGAGCAAAAGAAGCTCTAAGAAAAAAGAAAAGAAAAACAAAGAAGAGAAAAGTGCCAAAGACATAAGAATAACAAGAGGCCATAGCAGTGTTTGATGGATGCAATGAAAAAGTGATAATCTTACCTGATAAGTATGAAAAGGTGATGCTGCAACTTTCTGCATAAAACCCTTCTGATGAACTTCAAATGCTTGCTAATATAGCCAATGTAATTGCTTTCTGTTTCATACTTTCTTCGAGAGGATGACAAAGGACAACAACCTGTATATTTCATTAGTAAAGCGCTGCAGGGATCCGAGCTGAACTACCAAAAAATAGAAAAGTTTGCCTATACTCTCATACTGACATCTCGACGACTTCGCCCATACTTCCAGGCTCATACCATTAAGGTTCGAACCGACTAGCCCAAAAAAGGGATATTGCAGAAAACAGATCTAGCAGGCAGAATTTTGCAATGGGCAGTCGAGTTATCTGAGTTCGACCTCCAATATGAAGCTCGGACAGCCATCAAATCACAGTACTTGGCCGACTTCATTACGGAATTCACAGATACCCTGGAAACCCCCACAGAGTGGAATCTCTACGTGGATGGTTCTTCGAATAAGACTAGAAGCGGCGCAGGTATGATAATAGAAAGCAACCAAGGAGCCCAAGTTGAGCTTTCCTTCAAATTTGGGTTCCCGGCCTCAAACAGCCAGGCGGAATATGAGGCGTTACTAGCTGGTTTGAAGCTGGCTAAGGAAGTTGGAGCTCAAAAAATCAACATCTTCAGCGACTCACAAGTAATCACTTCACAAATAACAGGGAGCTACCAAGCCAAAGATCCCACCATGAAAAAGTATTTGGATAAAACCAAGGAACAGCTCGGACAACTCGAGGAATAGAAGATCTGCCACATACCCCGAGAACAAAATGCCCGAGCTGATGCACTCTCAAAATTAGCCAGCACCAAACCAGGAGGCAACAATAGAAGCCTCATCCAGGAAATGCTACAGAACCCATCAATCTCGGAAGAGGAAAAAGTCCTAGCCATAACAAGTCTGGATCAAGGATGGATGACCCCCATAATTAACTACCTCAAAGAAGAAACACTCCCCACAGATGAAAAAGAGGCAAAAAGGTTAAAACGGGAGGCTCAGTACTACACTATCATAAACAACACCCTATACAAGAGAGAAATCTCGATACCATTGTTGAAATGTGTGCCGACCTCTAACACAAGGGAAGTCTTAGAGGAAGTACACAGCGGCATTTGTGGTAATCATCTCGGAGCACAAGCTCTCACCAAAAAGAAGCTACAGAGTTTGTAAAGACATGTTCCCTGTGCCAGAAACATGCCAACTTCCACATCGCCCCGCCAGAAGAACTCATCAGCGTAACTTCACCTTGGCCATTAGCAAAATGGGGACTCGACCTTTGATGCCAAGGCATCTTAGGCTAGTTTCACTAGCATTTTTCTGTTAGTTTTAGTTGTTTTATGCATTTTCTTGAGCTTAAAGTAACCAAGAATGGTTAAAATGAGAACAAAGCAATGAACCATCCAAACAGTATAATTTTAATGCTAATTCCATGAGTTTTTAGTTATATTACTTGAATGCTATGAATGGAAGATTTCTCATGAAATTTTGCAAAACTTTGATGCATTTGTTTGGATGATTTCAGGGAAGAAGAGGCTAAGCAAGGAAGCAACAAAATCAATAAAGGAAGCTTGAATATCACATGTGAAGTTTAAGTTCCAGTTTAAGCCTAAACTGGAGCTTAAACGCCAGAATCAGGAAGGCTAGGAAATGCTGAAATTGAAGTTTAACCTCCAGTTTAACCTTAAACTGGAGGTTAAACGCCAGAATGAAAAGTCTCACCAAAGAAGCATTCCACGTTTAACCTCCAGTTTGACCTCAAACTGGAGGTTAAACGCCAGAATGATAATGCCACTCAGGAAGGAGTTCCACGTTTAACCTCCAGTTTAACCTTAAACTGGAGGTTAAACGCCAGAATGGGAAAAGCACCAGGGAGCCATTTCCACGTTTAAGCTCCAGTTTGACCTCAAACTGGAGCTTAAACGTGTTCGACCAAGAACTCTCCTCCAGGGTTGCTCTCTCCATTTCCACGTTTAAGCTCCAGTTTGACCTCAAACTGGAGCTTAAACGTGTTCGACACCTCCAGGGCTACCCTTCCAAGCTTCCACGTTTAACCTCCAGTTTAACCTTAAACTGGAGGTTAAACGTGTTCGACCTCCAGGATGCCTCCTTCCATTTCCACGTTTAACCTCCAGTTTAACCTTAAACTGGAGGTTAAACGTGTTCGACCTCCAGGGCTGCCCTTCCTATATCCACGTTTAAGCTTCAGTTTAACCTTAAACTGAAGCTTAAACGTGTTCGACTACATGACTCTCCAGGGCTGCCTTCTTCCATTTCCACGTTTAAGCTTCAGTTTAACCTTAAACTGAAGCTTAAACGTGCTTCTACAAAAGGCCTCACTGGAAGTGTCTGGCGTTTAAGCTGCAGTTTAAGCTTAAACTGCAACTTAAACGCCACTCTTGGAAAAGGTTTCTGGACCAAAAATATTGTGGTTTAAGTTAGTATTTGAGCACAAACATTAACTTAAACTTATTCTGGTATGAAACCCAATTGAATATCATGGTTTATGGGATTGGGCCTGAAGGATTGATGAGTCTGAAATTTCAATTTATTGAGTCATGTGCCATTATTTGATTATCACTAAGTTGGCTCAATGAATGTTACAGAATTTGGATCAGCAGCCTCATCAAGATTATGGATCATAAACCCAAAGCAAAAGGAAAGCAGGGAGAGGCCTCAAAGCCCAAGAAACACAACAGAAGCTCAATATAGAAAGTGTATAAATAGGATAGAATTTAAGTTAGAAGGGGACTTTTTGAACTTTTACTTTTGCATTTAGCTAGTTTTCGTTTCTTTGGAATTGAATTCAGAGCTATGACTCACTAAACCCCTTTCATTGGGTTAGGGAGCTCTATTGTAATTCAATGAATCAATAATAGTTTATCTTCTTCTTCAATCTTTTCTCTTAAATTTTGTTAGAAAGCTTTTCGATCTAATTCCATTGGGTAGTTGTCTTGGGAGAGAAACTACCCATAATTGGAATCCTTCGGAACCTTGGGAAAGGAATGGAGGATTCATGCTAGAGAAGCTTTCTCACAGTGAATTGGATTGGGGTTTGGATGGATATTGTGACATGTAATCCTACCAAATTGTGGTTCATGAAACTGTGTGGTATAATCAGTGATCGAGCATCATCTCTTCTTATGAACATTTAAACCAAGGGATTGGGAATTTGTTTGTTTTTAGAGAGAATTGGTGAGCCAAGGGATTGGGATCCAATCATATAAGATTGCCAAGCAAAATTTAATGAACGCATTGGTTGAGGAAAAGATATTCATGTTTTGATTCGGAGATCTCAATATCTCCTAACACCCAATGAATTCCCCATTTCTGATTTCCAATTTCTCTTTACATTCTGCAACTCAATTCATGCAATCACCCCCATTCCCTTTTAATTTCAGCAATTTAGCTTCTGCTCTTTAATTCATGCAATTTAAGATTCCGCCATTTCAATTTCTTGTCATTTACTTTTCCCGCCAATTTTACATTCCGCAATTCTCATCTAAATCTTGATTCCGCTCAACTAGAACACACTTCTAATCCGAATTGCTCACTCAACCAATCCTTGTGGGATTCGACCTCACTCTATTGTGAGTTTTTACTTGACGATAACCGGTGCACTTGCCGGAAGGAATTTTGCCGATCGTGCAATTTCCTAAATCGTAGCATAACTAGTTTATGCGCATCAACCTTCTCGGACCCTTTCCCCAGGGATCGGGACAAGTCAAATTCCTCATAGTGGGGATAAACTATTTCACAAAGTAGATTGAGACAGAGCCCCTAGCCAACGCCATTGCTCAAAGAAGCCAGAAATTCCTATATAGAAACATTGTCACAAAGTTCGGAGTTCCGCACTCCATCACCACAGACAATGGCACTCAATTCACAGATGCAGGATTCAGGAAATTAGCAGCCGACTTGAACATAAAACACCATTTCACCTCCGTCGAACATCCTCAAGCCAATGGATAGGCCGAAGCTGCCAACAAAGTCATATTGGCTGGGCTGAAACGGAGACTGCAAGAAGCAAAGGGAGCTTGGGCCGAAGAACTTCCACAAGTCCTATGGGCATATCGAACAACACCACATTCAACCACAAACGAATCACCATTTCGATTAGCATACGGAGTGGAGGCAATGATCCCATTAGAGGTCGAGGAAGGGCCCCCTAGAGTGGTACACTACAATGAACAAGCCAACTTTCAACTTCAAAGAGAAGAACTCGACCTACTTCCAGAAATCCAAGAAAGAGCTCGGATCAGGGAAGAAGCGCTAAAGCGCCGAATGGCTTTGAGATATAATCAAAGGATAGTGCCAAGAAATTTCGCTGAGAATGATCTCATCCTAATCCAAAATGACATTGGAGCAACTCGACCTGGAGAAGGAAAGCTGGCAGCAAACTGGAAAGGACCCTACCGAGTTACCGAAGTACTTGGAAAGGGCTACTACAGACTGTCAGAACTCGATGGACGAGAGTTCCCCAGATAATGGCACGCACGCAACCTAAGAAGGTACTATAGCTAGAAGATCTCATCATAGGATGCACTATTTTTCCTGAAAAGGTTTTTTAATGAGGCACCAAGTTGAGATCTAGAAATTATTCGACTTAAAGGGATGAAAAACTCCCGCATGTATATATTTGCATTTTCCTTTTGAATAAAATATATTTTAGATATTCTACAAATTCTCAAGACGCATTAATCTGAAGCATTCATTGTCCGATTATAAAGCAACAGATCGGCAGAAAGTGAACAACAGATTCACTGCACGATCACGATGGAAGACCAATAAGGATGAAAATGTGATTCATCTAAAGCTCGACCAAACAAAGACAGAAACCACCTTCTACAAATCGGCAAAGATGAACACAGAATAATGTAAGAAGTTATCGAAAGTGATCTGAAAAAAGAACCTGACGAGGTCTTATGGATTGCTAAATAATAACTTAAAGACTAGCCGATGTTGAGAAGTCGGACCAAGTCAACCCAAGTTATCAGCAAATCCCTGGAAAGAGGTCTGGCCAACCCTATAATAGAGGAATTGCTATAACTTAGAAGAGATCGACCTAACAAAGTCGGTCTCCTACAAACAAGTTATAAAAAGTAATCCCTGAAAGAGACCTGACAAAGGTCCAAGAAAGAGGATTACGAAATAACTTAGAAGAGATCGACCTAACGAAGTTGGTCTCCTACAAACAAGTTATAAAAGTAATCCCTGAAAGAGACCTGACAAAGGTCCAAGAAAGAGGATTACGAAATAACTTAGAAGAGATCGACCTAACGAAGTCGGTCTCCTACAAACAAGTTATCAAAGTAATCCCTGAAAGAGACCTGACAAAGGTTCAGGAAAGAGGATTACAAAATAACTTAGAAGGGATTGACCTAATGAAGTCGGTCTCCTACAAGAAACAAGTTATATAAGTAGTCCCTGAAAGAGACATGACAAGGTCCAAAAAAAAGAGAGGACTACAAAAATAACGGGAAAGAGGACCAACGTAAAGAAATCGGTTATACAAGCGAAAGTGAGAAACCGAGAAACAAGTTGGAACTGCCCATCCACAACCTCGAAAGATCCAACCCACAAGCAACAAGTGCAAAACAATTCAAAGAGGCCGAAGGCTCCGACATTTTCAAAAAGTGCTAAAGACAAGCGCAAACAAAGCATGATATGAAATACAAAAGCTTCAGGGTCAAGCCCAAAAGCTTAGAAGCTACTTGTTGTTTTTCAAAATGAAAGTTGCTAAACAAGCAACCAAAAGAAATACCAACAGTCAGCAAAATATCCAAACTACAAATAAAGAGTTTAAAAGCCCACAAGCCGGGCCAACTACACAAATATCCAAAGAGAAATCAGCAAAGATCAGGAGCTTTCCCGGCAACATCAATACAGGGAGAAGGAGGCCGAGTCTGGATAGGCACAGCATCCACGGTTCCATCATCCCGGTTCAGAATCTGGCAATCCGGATCAGACACAACTGGAGGAACTGAAGAGGTCGACACTTTGGCAGAAGACACAGGGGGAGGTTCAACATCATCATCATCCTGGTCATCAGGGACAATCTTACCATCCCTCACAACATTATCCAGGCTAAAGAGAGTAAGGTCGGCCTCAGGAGCAATAATTCGAACCTGCTCTTTCAGGTTCTCATAGGCAGCAGTTACGCTGCCAACAAGATGATCCTGGAGCTTGGAGTAATCAGCTTGGGAGTTCTCCAACTCCTCCTTCAAACGTATTCCCTCCCGATAGGATGTGACATAGCTATCTTTATGCCTCAGTGCCATGTCCTCGGCCAGCCTCACAGAAGCCGCCAGAGAGAGGGAACTCGCCTTCTCATTCTCTAAATCCTTCTTCAATTTAGCTACCTTTATTTCAAGCTCCTCCTTCAGGCCCTTCATCCGATCAAACTCCTGTTTAGCCTCCTCCATAAAGGCTTTGGTGGCATGGAGAGGAAGATTTTGAGCAGCCCGGTATAGGACAGCCCCCATATATGCCATTCTAACACTGCTTCGAGTTATAAAGTCCAGATGGCGAAGGAGCGACACATCATCCATAGGAAGGGCACCAAAGGGACCGATTTGCTGATCTACGAACTCGATCGCATCAAAATCAGGGGCATCAAGGTTGAAAGGCTCAATTGTTTTTTGCTTCTTGTTAGGAGGAGCAGCAGAAGCAGCGGCAGAAGACTGAGGAGGCTCAGCCAGACGAACCCGAGGAGTGGGGATCACCTTCCTCGGCCCAGGAGAACTCGGCATGGGCGGCTTCACCTGCGCTTGAGAAGATCCCTCCCTGGCCGCCTTGGCCGAGATGTTTTGAGTAGCAGTCGCCTTCTTTGCCTTTTTGAAAGCCTTCATGGAATTATTGTTTTTTGACATCTCTGCAAATTCAGAAACCAGTCACAGTAAAAGGTTACAATCACAAGAAGAGAAAGCCAAAATAAGAAACAATTACAGAAATAAGTCAGACAAGTACCCAAAATAGTCTGAACCAGGGACGGGTCATTCAAAAACTTTTTTGTATCAAGATGGGGTGGCTCCCCCGATAAATCCTCAAGAACAACAACAAAAGCACGCTCAACCTCATCAAGCATCTCCCAGGTATAACGAGACACCCTCACATCTTTCTGCCACTCTAAAGGAAAAGCAGGTTCATCATTTTCATCAAGAAAAAAGGGGCGGGCCCCCTCGACAGCACGAACTCTAAAGAAGTAATTCTTAAAGTCTTTAAAAGAATCGTCATACATGGCAAAAATATTATGGCCCTGGGCAGACCTGAAAGAAACCCAGGAAGCTTTCTTTTTGGAAGAGGCACCAGGCTTGGCCGAGACAAACAGATAAAGAAAAAGAGTCTGAGAAGGTGTTACGCCTAACTCTCGGCAAAGCAGCTGAAAAATCTTGATAAAACTCCAAAAATTTGGGTGAAGCTGGGATGGGGCAATGTTACATGACCACAACAAGTCGGTCTCGAAAGCAGTAAAAGGAAAAGTAACGTCCAACTGGCTGAAGAAATATTCATAAGCATAGAAGAAGGGACGCTCCCCCTCGACAAAAGTAGGAAAACAAACCCTCTCGTCAGAGTCAGGAGCTACAAGCTCATAATCCCTCTCCCGGGCACTGCTACCACAAATCCTATGACATTTTCTCAGCTCTACACAAAACTCAGCATCCACGACAGAGACACACATTAAGACGAGGGAATCCAGCCAATCGGACATTCCCTCGGGAACTTTAAAAGACACCTCTACAATGTTATTGCGAGAAGACATGAGGTCAACTAATCCTATAATAAGAAAAGAAGATTGGATTACTAAAAAATATCTCGGACGAGGGGCAAAACAACTCGACAGACGAACAAACAGAAAAAGAAAACCCCAAGACTCAAAACCAAAATCCTGGGGCTTCCTTTGGAGGCAGTAACAAAGCAAGGTTTCAGGAAAAAAGCTACAGCTTACGTTCCAACATTTCTCAAACAAGAAAAGAAGATCTCAAATAGCAAACATTTCGAAGAAGAAAAATACAAAGTCATCGAAGCCACTATCTTCCTACAGTCTATCAGCAAGGAGCATTGACGAATGGATTTTTGACGGTTTAGAATTTCACAAATGAAATCTCGTTGAAGTATAGTCTCTAAACCAACAATAATCCTTTCATGCAAAAATTTGTTTGTCACAAGTACAAACCCCTAAAATCTATAAACCGAAGTATTTAAACCTCGGGTCGTTCTCCCTAGGAATTACAATGAAGTGTCTTGTTATTGGTTATGGATTGTATTTTGGGGTTTTGGGATAAGAGACATGAAATGTAAATGACAATGAAAATAAACTAACAACTAAAAAGCACTTGGCAAGGTTGTGAGAATTAGAAGTCCTATCCTAGTTATCCTCCTCGATTGTGACCACAATTGTCCATTGCTACCACTTAGTTAACCTCTAATAATGGAGGAAATTCAAGTGGATGAATCAACTTGATTCCACAAGTCCTAGCCAACTCCCAAGGGAAAAACTAGCTTTAGTGGTATCTAAATCAATTAGCAACTTCTAATTATCAATCAACAAAGACATTAGATAACTCAAGTGTCACTAATTACTCTACCTAGGCCAAGAGGAACAAAATCTACACTATATCTAGAAGAGGCATTTCAACAAACACATAGAGTGCAATAGAAGTAAACATTATTAATTGCAAGAATTAAAGGAATCTACAACTACAAAGGTAAGAGATCAACAATAGAAAAGCAAAGAAGAACAATTATTATGAATTACCTCTTATTGAATTGAAAGAAAATGGAAGGAACAATAGTAGATCTACAACAAAATATAAGAACAACATAAAGGAAATTACAACTAAAGAATGGAAGAAGAATGAATGTAACAACAAAGAATTGAGAGGTAGAAGGAGATGATAGCATGAATTAAAATCTAGATCTAAGATTATTGAACTAAACCTAATCCTAATTCTAGAGAGAAGTGAGAGCTTCTCTCTCTAGAAACTAACTCTCACTACTAAGCTAAGCTAAACTAAACTAATGATAACTAACTTCTAAAGTATGAAAAGTATCTTCATTCCCCCTTCAATCATTGGCTTAAATAGCATCAGAAATGAGTTGGATTGGGCCCACAAGGCTTCTAAAATCGCTGGCCACGTTTGCATTAAGTGGGTCATGTGCCACCATCGGCGCATCCGCGTACCGTGCGCGTGCGCGCCCCTATGCGCGATACAACTATGGCAAATCTTATATCGTTTCGAAGCCCCGGATGTTAGCTTTCCAACCCAACTGGAACCGCATCAATTGGACCTCTGTAGCTCAAGTTATGGTCGTTTAAGTGCAAAGAGGTCGGCTTGACAGCTTTCCGGTTCTTTCATTTCTTCATGAGTTCTCCAACTTTTCATGCTTTCTTTCTTCATTCCCTTGATCCAATCTTTGCCTCCTAAACCTTAAATCACTTAACAAACATATCAAGGCATCTAATAGAATCAAGGTGAATTAAATTTAGCTATTTTGAGTCCTAAAAAGCATGTTTTCACATTCAAGCACAATTAAAGGAGAATATACAAAACCATGCTATTTCTTGAATAAATATGGGTAAAAGGTGATAAAATCCCCAAAAATCAATACAAGATAAACCCGACAAATGGGGTTTGTCAAGCATCCCACACTTAAACCAAGCATGTCTTCATGCTTAAACCAAAAATGAAGTAAGGGTATGGCATTTATTCAATGGAAACTAACTAAATGCAATCTACCTATATGCAACTATCTAAATGAATGCAAGTGCTTGGTCAAAATAAATCAATTCCCAAGAAACATATATGCACAAGGGCTAAGGACTAGCAAGTCTAATCCACAATTGAATTGAGTTATTAAATATTTTTACAAACTTGCATGAAGAATGATGATCATAGGTGAAAACATGTAATTGAGCATCAAACCCTCACCGGATGTGTTTGCACTCTATTCGCTCAAGTGTTTAGGGTTGATTCACTCAATTCTCCTCTATTTCATGCTTTCCAAGATTTGTTTTTCTTCTAACAATCAACATTTATTTCATGCATGCATACAAGTATCATGAGGTCTTTTCATTGGTTGTAATGGGGCTAGGGTCAAGGTAGGATGCATATTTGGTCAAGTGAGCTTGAAATTTGAATCTTTGATAAGCTTAAACTTCCCACCTAACCTATGACATCCTATACAATTAAGTTCTAATCTAGCTACCCATTTTTCACTTTTTCACATACTCATGCATTTTCTTTTCATTTCACAACTCATATGCATTGATCTTATTGAGCTTCACCTTGGGGCATTTTGTCCCCTTTTTATTTCTTTCTTTTTCGTTTTCTTTCTTTTTCCATTTTTTTCTATACTTTTCATATATTTTTTTTTGTTTTTCTCATTTTTTCTTTCTTTCAAACTATATACAAGAGTACCAATGCATAAGGTCTATACATTTAATCAATACATGAGCATGTACCCAATTCCCAATATTTACAATAATAATACAAAACTACCCTTTTATTCACCCAATGTCCCAAGGTTCCCACATTTGAATGATACACACACTCTAGCCTAAGCTAATCAAAGATCCAAATAAGGACATTTATTGTTTTTCGCTTTAAGGCTTGTAATGTGCTAAATTAAGAACAAGTGGGTTAAGCGTAGGCTCAAATTTGCTAACAATGGAAGATAAAAGGTAAGGCTATTTGGGTAAGTGAGCTAAATGAAATGATGGCCTCAATCATATAAATGCATGAATACACAAAATAATGGACATAAAGAATCAAACAAATCAAAGATTACAATCATAGAAAGAGAATAATGCACACAAGAAGGAAAAATAAGTGGTTATAAGATGTAACCACACCGTTAGGCTCAAATCTCACAAGCTTGTGTTCTTAGCTCATAAATCATGTTCCACAAAATATATAATTCAAGCAAGTTCTATGAAAAGTTTTCCACTCAAATCAATTGGTGCCCTATAGATAGAAATCCTTGGAAAATTTCATTATTTTGACTAAACTTATTGTGTATATATATGCAAAAATAAGAAAATGCAACAAAAATCCAAAAAAAACTAAAATGAAATGCAAAAGTGTTGGGATTAGAAATTTGTCACCCAAAATCGCCGACCGGTCGGACGACCTCCCCACACTTAAAAGTTTGCACCGTCCTCGGTGCACTCAAAGATGAGCAAGGGGGTACGACGACTCTCCGGATTGCTATGTGTTCTTTCTTCCGCTTCCATGGTTGCTTGTGGTGCATTCGTTTTGAAAAACAAAAATGTAACACTATAAGATGAGAAGATATAAAAGCAAGGAAGCATACATTGTTGGAATGAGGTAAATCACTAGAATGAGGTGAGTGAATTAGTGTGACATTAAGAAATATTAGGTGTGTGAGTTCTAAATTGCGCGGTTTAGAATACACATTAGCATAAAAGCTATGTCACAAAAGAAGCATGCACTTCACTTATCCTAGTGTGCTTGAGATGCTTTAAGTAAGCTTGTAAGGTAAGACAAGCATTAGAGAAGCATGAAAGCATTCAAGTCAAACATATGGATGGATATAATCATGAAATACAATGCATTAAGGTAAATGCTCAACATTATCCATCAAGAGATTGCCTAATCAAAGAATACGGTTCAAATCACATGGTGGCCAGCTACAACATGCAATTCAAAAGAGTTATAAGCTCGAAGACAATTCTCATCACTTGGTATTTTTCAAAAGGTAAGCATGAAGAACTCAAAACCAAGTAACAAAATATAACCTCAATCATAGAATCCAACAAAAATTATCTAAAAACATTCATGCTAAAATAGCATTTAGGCAATAAGGGATATAGCAATGTATAGTAAACAAAGTCAATACTCCAACACTTATGATGAAAAGAGAGAAAATAAAATGAAAACTAAACTAAAACTAACTAATCAACTAACTAACTAACTAATTTGTTAACTAAAATAAATGGTTGTCAATGGTGTTTGGAAGTGTTGGATGAGGGGTAGGAGGAGGGAAGAAGAAAGGAGAAGGAAAGAATTGAAAAGAGGAGAAGAAGAGAAAAGTGGATGGGAGAAAGAAATCCGCGCGTACGCACACATGGCGCGCGCGCGTCGTTGGCTTATTTCGGCAGTGGCGCGTACGCGTCGTGTGCGCGTGTGCGCAAGTGGGGTTTGTGCCAGAGGCACAACGTTGGCGCGGCGCAGGCACAACTCTCTGGAAAATGTATGGAGGTTGGAACTTCTCAATCCGCGCGTACGCACGCATGGCGCGCGCGCGTGGATGGTCGAAAATGCTGGAAGTGCGCGTACGCGCCATGTACGCATACGCGTGGATGGTGCTCTGTTTTTCAAAAATTTTTTCTATGTTTTTGCACCAATCCAAGCATTCCAAACCTCCAAACAGCTACCAAAACACCATAAAACCTTATTTAACATACTTAAACTACCAAACATACTTAACTAACTAAACAAAATATGAAATTAAACTAATTCTACCAATATATACAAAAGAGAAAATGAAAGGATTTTACCATGGTGGGTTGTCTCCCACCTAGCACTTTTGTTTATTGTCCTTAAGTTGGACTTATGGGGAGCTCCTCATCAAGGTGGCTTGTGCTTGTATTCATCTTGGAACTCCCACCAATGCTTGGTTCTCCATTGTGCCCCAAGATTCTTCATGGATTGAGCCAAGTCTTGATGGAGTTCTTCACAAGCTTGGGGCTCCCAAAGTTGATCCTCTTCTTGTAATCCGGGATCCCACACTTTGTTTTCACACCCATCTTGAGGTTGATCATCATTATTAGTCCAACCGGGTGGTGAGTGAGGTGAATTCTCTATATAGTGGCCAACAATCCTCCTAGACCCATCTAATTGAGCACTACTCCAACCTTTATATCTCATGTTTGATGCATCAACCATAATGAGCCTTGATTTGCAACGCCAACCACGAAACATCTTTCGCTTACGCTTCATCCCACAAAGGATCCTAAGTTGACCATCCGTTTCAAGCAAGCCATACTCAAGTGGGACAATAAAGCTAATAGAGATGAATTTTACCCACTCAAGTGAAGGAGTAGATGACCACCTAGGCAAAGATGCTTCCAAAGATCTTGACAAAGCATAACCAACCCCCGTTCTTCTATTTCTAGGGACTGCCACCTCTTCACAAGATTTCTCTAATTCAATCCTTTGTTCATTAATAATCAAACTATCTAAGCCTTTTCCCTTAATCAAACTATAATTGGGAGGGTGAAAGGAGTTTACCTCCACAACCTTTTCAAATGCACCGGGAGAAGGTTCTTCAAGTTCAAAGGATTCTCCACTACTAGGACTTGATGCTTGCTCTTTATTGCCATGGGAACTCAGTTCTTGCTCTATCCCATCCAAGTCTTCATATGGCATATGCCTTGGAAGGTGTGCACTTTCCTCCCTAGCATCAATTTCAATCATCTTGGAGGGGTTTTCTTCAACTCTATATTTCCATGGAAGCTCCGCATCTCCTAAGTCTTCTACCACTTCTTCCTTGTCTTCAACAATTAAAGCTTCCTCCAATTGTTCCAATACAAAGCAACTTCCCTCATTTCCCACCGGAGTTTCCAATCTCTCCTTCATGCTATGTTCTTCATTTGATTCTCCACATGTAGCCATGGGAGTTCCTTGAGTGTTCAAGCGTTGGGAGGCTAATTGATTTGTTACCGCATCCAAGGCGGCCATGAAATTTTGCACATCCCTTTTCATCTCTTCTTGCCCTTGAACAAGAACGCCAAGGGTTTCATCCCTTAGAGATTGGGGTAGGTGGAAGGTTTCATTAAATTGGGGGGAGGGTTCATAGTAGGAAGGTGGTTCTTCTTGGTAGAGTTGTGGTGGTTCTATGTTTTCCACTCTTTCCACTTGTTGCACAACACACTCCATGGTTGCTTGAAATTGATCCAATGCTTCCTTGAGACGATCCCTTGACTCTTGTTCCTCTTGGATAATATGATTAGGATCATGTGGCTTTTGGATCAATGGATATGAGTATTCTTCCATGGGAGGTTGTGGTGGAAAGTAGTATTCATTTTGTGGTTGGAAATTTTCATATATTGGAGGTGGTTCATCTTGGTAATAATGTGAAGGAGGTGGCTCTTGAAAATATTGATGTTGGAATGGTGGTGGCTCTATATGTGGTTCATATTGCTCATATGGTTGTTGGTAGGATGGATATGGATTAGGGTCATATGAAGATGGTTGGTAAGAAGGGACTTGTGAGTATGGTTGGGAGTTATGTTGAGGGTATGGATCATAGGCATATGGTGGTGGTTCTTGAAAGTCACAAGGTGAGTCATCATAGCCATTGGATTGGTATGCATCATAGAATGGCTCTTCTTCATAGTGCATTGGTGGAGGTTGTTGCCATGAGGATTGATCATATGCATATGGCTCCTCCCACCTTTGTTCATCCCATTCTTGATACACATCTTCATTATAGTCCTCATTTCCTACAACATGTTGATAACCAAACTCATAGCCAAGGTGAGAATTCATGATAGCAAGAAGAAAATGAAAACAAAATCAAATAAGAAGCAAGAAAATTAAATCCTAAAACTAGCAAGAGCTAACAAAAGCAAACATATTCACACTATTCACATATATACAATAACCAATAACATAACACCATTGCAATTCCCCGGCAACGGCGCCATTTTGACGAATGGATTTTTGACGGTTTAGAATTTCACAAATGAAATCTCGTTGAAGTATAGTCTCTAAACCAACAATAATCCTTTCATGCAAAAATTTGTTTGTCACAAGTACAAACCCCTAAAATCTATAAACCGAAGTATTTAAACCTCGGGTCGTTCTCCCTAGGAATTACAATGAAGTGTCTTGTTATTGGTTATGGATTGTATTTTGGGGTTTTGGGATAAGAGACATGAAATGTAAATGACAATGAAAATAAACTAACAACTAAAAAGCACTTGGCAAGGTTGTGAGAATTAGAAGTCCTATCCTAGTTATCCTCCTCGATTGTGACCACAATTGTCCATTGCTACCACTTAGTTAACCTCTAATAATGGAGAAAAGTCAAGTGGATGAATCAACTTGATTCCACAAGTCCTAGCCAACTCCCAAGGGAAAAACTAGCTTTAGTGGTATCTAAATCAATTAGCAACTTCTAATTATCAATCAACAAAGACATTAGATAACTCAAGTGTCACTAATTACTCTACCTAGGCCAAGAGGAACAAAATCTACACTATATCTAGAAGAGGCATTTCAACAAACACATAAAGTGCAATAGAAGTAAACATTATTAATTGCAAGAATTAAAGGAATCTACAACTACAAAGGCAAGAAATCAACAATAGAAAAGCAAAGAAGAACAATTATTATGAATTACCTCTTATTGAATTGAAAGAAAATGGAAGGAACAATAGTAGATCTACAACAAAATATAAGAACAACATAAAGGAAATTACAACTAAAGAATGGAAGAAGAATGAATGTAACAACAAAGAATTGAGAGGTAGAAGGAGATGAAAGCATGAATTAAAATCTAGATCTAAGATTATTGAACTAAACCTAATCCTAATTCTAGAGAGAAGTGAGAGCTTCTCTCTCTAGAAACTAACTCTCACTACTAAGCTAAGCTAAAATAAACTAATGATAACTAACTTCTAAAGTATGAAAAGTATCTTCATTCCCCCTTCAATCCTTGGCTTAAATAGCATCAGAAATGAGTTGGATTGGGCCCACAAGGCTTCTAAAATCGCTGGCCACGTTTGCATTAAGTGGGTCATGTGCCACCATCGGCGCGTCCGTGTACCGTGCGCGTGCGCGCCCCTATGCGCGATGCAACTATGGCAAATCTTATATCGTTTCGAAGCCCCGGATGTTAGCTTTCAAACCCAACTGGAACCGCATCAATTGGACCTCTGTAGCTCAAGTTATGGTCGTTTAAGTGCAAAGAGGTCGGCTTGACAGCTTTCCGGTTCTTTCATTTCTTCATGAGTTCTCCAACTTTTCATGCTTTCTTTCTTCATTCCCTTGATCCAATCTTTGCCTCCTAAATCTTAAATCACTTAACAAACATATCAAGGCATCTAATAGAATCAAGGTGAATTAAATTTAGCTATTTTGAGTCCTAAAAAGCATGTTTTCACATTCAAGCACAATTAAAGGAGAATATACAAAACCATGCTATTTCTTGAATAAATATGGGTAAAAGGTGATAAAATCCCCAAAAATCAATACAAGATAAACCCGACAAATGGGGTTTGTCAAGCATCACCAACATCAAACATGCCAAAGCAGAAATCATCAAAGACACAACCTTTTTTCAGAAATCAAACAAAATCATCACTATAAAGCTTCAAAATCAAAAGCACAAACAGAAACGATGATAACGTGCAAACGTCAAACAAAGAGGAAAGGCAATAAAGATCCAGACTTTCTCCCAGAACATACAGCAATCTGGCACAACAAAAGCAGAAAGATCCAAACTTTCTCCAAGCAAAATCAAGACTTTCTCAAAGCAGACACAAAAGTGACGTAGAAAGAGGAAAGAAAAAGAACCAAACCTGGGAAAATGGGAGAAAACTGCAAAGGAAAGCAAAAAAGCGGAAGCGACAGGCGAAAGAGCCACCCCTCGAACTCACCAGAAGCAGAAAGCGAAAGGTGAAGTCCAGAACCACCCCTCTTCCACAAAAAGCAGTAGCAAAGCAAGCATCATGAGGAAGGAACTATGAACTCTAGGCAAGAAACAGAAAGCGAGAACGTAAAAGGAGAAGTTACGTAGAAGAGCGAAGAAGAGAAACCATTTTTGATTGTGAAATTCAAAATAAAAAGCTAAGGGAAACAGGGCAATTAATACCAATTAATGAAGGTATTAAACCCTCGCACATTCCCAAAAACAAAGCGCTGGTATAAAAGCGCGCACTTTTAGAGGAAAACGTTCTGCATTCAAAAGATTCTACAAAAGGAAGAAATTGACGAAATGCTTGAACTCGGTTTCACCAAAGAAGGACCGAAGTCAAAGGACTCGACCTCAAAAAAGAAGACCGAGCTCAAGCAGGGGCACTGTTCATACCCTGGGTCGAGCTATCCGACCCAGGATGATTGGCGACAAAGCGACCGACCTCTTCAGGTCAGACTATCCGACCTCTTCTTCTAAAGAGCTCGGCCAATCGACAAGAAAGCCCAATAAAGGACCCAAATAGAGGAACACGACCCAAATCCACAGGCAGTTCGAGCCTACAGAGATAAGGGCGGTTCCCTTGAAGATAAGCTGACCTCACCCAATGATAAGATAAGATAAGATAGGATAACTAACTTATCTTATCTAGAAAGGTCACTCCTCAACATTATAAATATACTGGAGCACCCAGGTATAACTCATACTCTGATTCTACTAAAAAACCTATTTAATACCCATGCTAACTTAAGCATCGGAGTCTCTTACAGGTACCCCCCACCCTCCGGTGACCAAGGATCAGCAGTGCAGCCAATCCAACAAGTCGGATACGACAACTCCGGCCGCCACTCACCGGCCGAACTCGTCGGCACCGACCTGTACAGAAGATCTCAACCGAGATCGACCTCCAGTTTCAGGTAACCCTCGGAATAGAAAGTAATAAAGATCTTAGGTCAAGGTGCACTCTTTTTTCTGAAAAGGTTTTTTAATGAGGCGTCAGACCAAGATCTACAAAATTGCCCGATTTAGAAGGGTAAGTACTCATATGTATATATTCTTGTCTGTATGCCTATTTTCTATTTGAATAAAGTTTTTTAGATTCCCTAAAAAATTTTCCTACCAAGACGCATTAATCTGAGCGCAAAAATTCATCGCTTGATTACAACAAGATCGGCAAGGTGAAAACCAAATTCATCGTCCGATTACGAAGAGGTCAGCAAAGTGAAAACCAAATTCATCGTCCGATTACAAAGAGGTCGGCAAGGTGAAAGCAATAAAAATAGATTGATGCAAGAAGTTATAAAAAGTAATCCATAAAAAGTGGTCTGATGAGGTCTGACTAAAAATGGACTACTAAAAATAACTTAGCTTGGACCGACAAGAGAAGTCGGACCAACGAAAGCTAAAGAAGGACCGACAAGAGAAGTCAGACCAACGAAAAGCGTGTGCTAAAAGGGACACAGCTTAGCCCAAAAAGCCACAACTCCACGACAAGCTATCAAAATTGTTCGGAGTAACTAAAAAGGTTCTACGAGAACACTAAAAAGTTGTCAGACAAGCTAGCCCCAAGGATCACCTCGACCAGACAGAAAGGGGACAAAACAAGAAATGATCAAATAGATGTCGGACAGTAAAGTACCAACCCTCTATAAAGACTTGCAAAGGTTGCAAAATATATGATCAACATATCATAGAAGCATATCCATCAAAAAACATTAAAAACTCAAAAGGCCACCTAAGGGGCAGCCTTAGAGTCCAAAAGTGTTTTGTTTTTCCAAAATAAGGTTGCATAGAAGCAACCAAAGTATCAGAAAAGTCATCCACCACGAAAAGTTACAAAAAATAATAATAGTTTAAAAGTCCACAGGCCGGACTATGCAAATATACACAAATCATAAGGGGTCCAAATGCTCCTAGTGTGGAAAATCGTGATTCACACTTTTCACAACTCCACACAACTAACCAGCAAGTGCACTGGGTCGTCCAAGTAATAAACCTTACGTGAGTAAAGGTCGATCCCACGGAGATTGTCGGCTTGAAGCAAGCTATGGTCATCTTGTAAATCTCAGTCAGGCGGATTCAAATGGTTATGAGTATTGATAATTAAAAGATAAATAAAACATAAAATAAGCTAAATATACTTATGTGATTCATTGGTGGGAATTTCAGATAAGCATCTGGAGATGCTTTGTTACTTCTAAACCTCTACTTTCCAATTTCCTTCTTCCAACCATGCGTGATCCCTTCCATGGCAAGCTATAGGATCCTCTCAGTGAAAATGGTCCTCTACGGTTTCTGCACGGCTAATCAACTGTCGAATTTCTTGTCTCGGATGAAAAATACCAGGTGTTCATACCCTGGGTCGAACTGTCTGACCCGGGATGATTGGTGGCAAAACGACTGACCTCTTCAGGTCCAACTATCCGACCTCTTCTTAAAGAGATCGGCCAAAACGACAGGAGAGCCCAGTAAAGGGCCCAAATGGAGGAACACGACCCAAATCCAAAGGCAGTTCAAGCCTACAGAGATAAAGGCGGTTCCCTTAAAGATAAGCTGACTTCACTCCAGATAAAGATAAGATAAGATAAGATAACTAACTTATCTTATCAGAAAGGTCAGCCCACACTACTATAAATACACTGGAGCACCCAGGTATAACTCATACTCTGATTCTACATAAAAACCTGCCTAATACGTGTGCTAACTTAAGCATCGGAGTTTCTTGCAGGTACCCCCCACCCTCCGGTGGCCAAGGATCAACAGCGTAGCAAATCCAACAAGTCATACACAACAGCTCCGGCCGCCACCAGCCAGCCGGACACATTATCTCCGACCGGTACCAAAGATCTCATCCGAGATCGACCTCCAGTTTCAGGTAACCCTCGAAACATTGGCGCAGTTGCTGGGGAACCTGAAAGTCATCCCAAAACCATGGCGGACGGCCATGACAACGACCACGACTCGGATCTGGAGAATAGAACACCGCAAGAACGTGGACACTACGCTAAAGGATACTCCGGAATCTAACCGGGACAAAAACTCACCAAATCCGGGAACCATGAAAGCACTTCAAGATCGCTTAAAGCAACTTGAGAAAGAAACCCAGCAACAACGGGAGATCAGAAAGGATCTACAAAGAGAGGTACGGCGACGTCGAGAACTAGAAGAAAAACTACAGCAATTAGAGGCCGACCTCAAATCAAAAGCTCCTCAGACCACTCCTGGGGAAAATTCACGCAAAGAACAGGATCCATTCACCAGGGAAATCATGAAGACCAAAATCCTAAAAGATTTCAAGCTCCCGGATATGGTTTTGTATGATGGCACTACAGATCCCAACCATCATCTCAGCAATTTCAGAAGCAGAATGTACCTTACCGATGCCTCAGATGCCGTTCGCTGCAAAGCTTTTCCAACAACTCTCACGAAAACGGCGATCAGATGGTTCGAAAACTTACCTCCGAAGTCCATCTCAAACTTCGACGACCTGGCCAAAAAGTTCCTGGCCAGATTCCCCATCCAGAAAGATAAGGCCAAGCATGCACCCAGCTTACTAGGGATCAAGCAAGGAGATCGGGAGAGCCTCCGCAACTACATGGAAAGATTCAACAAAACATGCATGGACATACAAAGTTTACCAACAGAGGCCGCCATCATGGGGCTTATCAATGGCTTACGAGAGGGACCTTTCAGCCAATCTATATCAAAAAAGTATCCTACCTCTTTAGATGAAGTCCAGGAGCGAGCAGAAAAATACATCAACATGGAAGAGAACGCTCGGCTAGGAGAAATCTCAAAATCTGGGGCCTCCTACCGAGACAAAGACAAGGACTCCAAAAGGAAAGAAGATCGACAGGGTGATAAAATCAAAAAATACCACAACTACACTCCTCTCAAAGCATCCCTGGTCGACGTGTACAAAGAAGTCTGCCATACAGAAAAAATCCCCCCAGCGCGGCCACTCAAAGGCAAAAGGGGAGGAGAAAACTGGAAGGAATATTGTGAATACCATCGAATTCGAGGGAATTCTACCAACGAGTGCTTCGACTTGAAAAATATCATAGAAAAATTGGTAAGAGAAGGAAAATTAGATCGATTTCTGGCCACCCGGGATGATGACCAAAGAAAAAGACGGAGAGACGAAGATGATGGACGAGCTGAATGGTCACCTCGGACACCAGAAAGACACGTCCACATGATACACGGCGGATTCGCAGGAGGTGGGATCTCCAAATCATCCAGAAAGAGATATCTCAAAGAAGTATATCATGTTGAGGGAAAGGAGGAAGCACCCGACATCCCGGCGATAACATTTACTAAAGAGGACGCATCCGGCATCATCTCGGGACACGACGATCCCATGGTCATCATTATTATACTGGCAAACGCCAATCTACACCGCACACTAGTAGACCAAGAGAGTTCTGCCGATATCTTATTCAAAACAGCCTTCGACAAGCTCGGTTTAGACGAAAAGGAACTTAGAGCATACCCGAACAATCTGTTTGGACTAAGAGACACTCCGATACAACCGCTGGGATACGTATCGCTACACACTACTTTTGGAAAAGGGAACCAATCTAGGACCCTCAAAATAGACTACATTGTGGTCAACGTAAGTTCAGCCTACAATGCTCTCATAGGTCGGACAACACTCAATCAACTCGGCACAATAGTCTCAACTCCGCATCTATGCATGAAATTTCCAACTGCAGAGGAGATAGCCACGATAAAAGCAGACCAAAAGATGGCACGTCACTGTTATAACGAGAGCTTAAACCTCAAAGGCAGAGGAGAAGAGTTTCATACAATTGAGCTTGGCGGAGCTCAGCATCGAGAAGAACTTCGTCCGCACCCAGAAGGTGAGGTAGAGAAGGTTCAGATTGGAGACACCTCGGACAAAATGACTAATATCGACACGGTCCTAAGAGGAGACTCAAAAGAATTACTGATACAATTCTTACGAGATAATGTCGACCTCTTCACATGGAAAGCCGCAGACATTCCAGGCATAGACCCCAAGCTAATGTGCCACAAGTTGGCGGTCTATCCAGGATCTCGGCCGGTGCAGCAGAAGCGAAGAAAACTCGGACCAGAACGATCCCAAGCTGTGGAAGAACAAGTACAAACGTTACTGGAGGCAGGATTCATAAGAGAAGTCAAGTACCCACTATGGCTAGCCAACGTCGTCTTAGTGAAAAAATCAAACGGGAAGTGGCGCATGTGTACCGATTACACCGATCTCAACAAAGCCTGCCCAAAAGATCCATACCCACTCCCAAGTATTGACGCTTTAGTAGATGCTTCCTCCGGATATAGATACCTCTCGTTTATGGAAGCCTATTCGGGATACAACCAAATCCCCATGTATCCACCAGATCAAGAAAAGACCTCGTTCTTAACACCAAAGGCGAACTACTGCTACATCGTGATGCCTTTCGGTCTCAAGAACGCGGGAGCTACTTATCAAAGGCTAATGAATAAAGTCTTCTCAGATCACATCGGAAAAATCATGGAGTCTATGTGGACGACATGTTGATAAAAACACAAAGCGAAGTTACATTATTGTCCGACCTGGCTCAAGTGTTTGACACTATAAGGAAGCATAACATGCGACTCAACCCCGCAAAATGCACCTTCGCAGTTGAAGCAGGCAAATTCTTGGGTTTCATGCTCACACAAAGGGGAATTGAAGTAAATCCAGACAAATGTCAAGCTATACTCAACATGAAGAGCCTAACCTGCGTCAAAGAAGTACAACAACTCAACGGGAGATTGGCCGCCCTATCCCGATTCTTAGCAGGAGCTACGATAAGATCTCTCCCCTTCTATGCTACTTTAAGAAAGGGAAAACAGTTCGAATGGATGACAGAATGTGAGCAAGCTTTCCGAGACTTCAAGGTGTTCTTAGGATGGCCACCTATCCTATCTCGACCACAAGAAGGAGAACCACTCATATTATATCTCGCAGTAGGAAGCCGGGCGATAGCCTCAGCACTAGTCAGAGAAGACGAAAATGGCAACAACCCGTCTACTTCATTAGCAAAGCACTACAGGGATCCGAGCTGAACTACCAGAAAATAGAAAAATTTGCCTATACTCTCATCCTAACATCTCGACGACTCCGCCCGTACTTCCAGGCTCACACCATTAAGGTTAGAACTAACCAGCCCATAAAAGGAATATTGCAGAAAACAGATTTAGCAGGCAGAATTTTACAATGGGCAGTCGAGTTGTCAGAATTCAACCTCCAATATGAAGCTCGGACGGCCATTAAATCACAGTATCTGGCCGACTTCATCGCAGAATTCACAGATACCCTGAAAACTCCCACAGAATGGAATCTCTACGTGGACGGTTTCTCAAATAAAACTGGAAGCGGCGCAGGCGTGATAATAGAAAGCAACCAAGGAACCCAAGTTGAGCTCTCCCTCAAGTTCGGGTTCCCGGCCTCCAATAACCAAGCGGAATATGAAGCATTATTAGCTGGTTTGAAGCTGGCTAAAGAGGTCGGAGCTAAAAAACTCAACATTTACAGCGATTCACAAGTGGTCACATCACAAATAACAGGGAGCTACCAAGCCAAAGACCCCACCATGAAAAAATATTTGGATAAAACCAAGGAACTACTCGGACAAGTCGGGGAATATAAGATCTGCCACATACCCGGCGAACAAAATGCCCGAGCTGATGCACTCTCAAAACTAGCCAGTACCAAACCAGGGGGCAACAATAGAAGCCTCATCCAGGAAATGTTGCAAAACCCGTCAATCTCGGAAGAGGAAAAAGTCCTGGCCATAACAAGTCAGGACCAAGGATGGATGACCCCCATAATCAACTACCTCAAAGAAGGAACACTCCCCGCAGAAGAAAAGGAGGCAAAGAAATTAAAAAGGGAGGCACAGTACTACACCATCATAAACAACATCCTGTACAAAAGAGGAATCTCAATACCTTTACTATAATACGTGCCGACTTCCAACACAAGGGAAGTGCTAGAAGAAATACACAGCGGCATTTGTGGCAATCATCTCGGAGCACGAGCTCTCGCCAAAAAAGTATTCCAGGCGGGATTTTATTGGCCAACTCTACAGAAAAAATCGTAAGCATAAAAGAAGGGGCGATTGTCAACAACTCGAGTCGAAAAATAGACTCTCTCGTCAAAAGAGGGAGGGACAAGTTCATAATTCTTCTCATCACCAGAATTACTACAGACACTGTGAAACTGCCTAAGCTGAGTACAAAATTCGGAATCAACCAGCGGGACACACATAAGAACCATGGAGTCCACCCAATCAGCCATACCCGCGGGAACCTGGGAAGGCATTTCTGTTACGTTATTTCGGGAAGACATGAGGTCAACTAAATCCTACAAAAAGAAAGGAAGAATGGATTACACAAAAACATCTCGGACAGAGGGCAAAACATCTCGACGGGCGGATAAACAAAAAGGGAAAACCCCAAGACTCAAGACAAAGGTCTTGGGGCATCCCTTGGAGGCAGTAAACAAGCAAGGTTTTCAAGTTATTTCTACGGCTTACATCCTAGCACTCGTCAAAACAAAATCCAGAAAGAAAACAAAGGAAGCAAAAACGCAAAGGACCACACTTCTACAGTTTACCAGCAAAAAACACTACTTCTACAGTATATCAGAAATGTCAAAAAAGACCAAGCAACAAAGGCGCAAACTTTCTTTTGAAATCAAGCAAAAAATCATCAGCCAAGGCACAAATAGAAACGGTGGCAACATGCAAAAGAAAAAGATTCGCACCAAAAAACAAAGAAATTCCAGAGCATGCAACAAGTCAAGCATGATAAAAAATGGAAAGATCCAAACTTTCTCCAAAAAGAATATCAAAAGGAAAACCCCATCGCAAAGACAAAAACAAACGAGGAAAATATGAAATGAGACTAACCTGGAGACGGAAGAAGCTGCGAGGAAGAATGAAAGCGCAGAGACAAAGGCTGCCCAGAAAAAATGCCAAGCGACGAAAGCAGAAGCACAAGCGAAAGACAGAAAGCGAGAGAGTGAAAGAAGAAATGTGAAGAAGTTACGAAAAGGGCGAAGGAGAGAAACCATTTTCCTGAGTGCAAAATTCAAAAAATAGAGAAGTTAGGGGAAACGGGGCAATTAAATGCCAATTAAATGCGGATATTAAAACCGTTTGCATTCCCAAAACAGCGCCGATATAAAAGCGCGCGCTTTTAGAGGAAAAACGTTCTACATTCAAAAGCTTCTACAAAGGAATCGACAAAATGCTTGAGTTCGGCTTCATTAGAGAAGGACCGAAGTCAAGAACTCGACCTCAAAAAGAAGACCGAGCTCAAAGCAGGGGCACTGTTCATACCCTGGGTCAAACTGTCCGACCCGGGATGATTGGTGGCAAAACGACTGACCTCTTCAGGTCCAACTATCCGACCTCTTCTTAAAGAGATCGGCCAAAACGACAGGAGAGCCCAGTAAAGGGCCCAAATAGAGGAACACGACCCAAATCCAAAGGCAGTTCAAGCCTACAGAGATAAAGGCGGTTCCCTTAAAGATAAGCTGACTTCACTCCAGATAAAGATAAGATAAGATAAGATAACTAACTTATCTTATCAGAAAGGTCAGCCCACACTACTATAAATACACTGGAGCACCCAGGTATAACTCATACTCTGATTCTACATAAAAACCTGCCTAATACCCGTGCTAACTTAAGCATCGGAGTTTCTTGCAGGTACCCCCCACCCTCCGGTGGCCAAGGATCAGCAGCGCAGCAAATCCAACAAGTCGGACACAACAGCTCCGGCCGCCACCAGCCAGCCGGACACATTATCTCCGACCGGTAACAAAGATCTCATCCGAGATCGACCTCCAGTTTCAGGTAACCCTCGGAACACCAGGTACAGCTACCGCATGGCTAATCATCTGTCGATTCCTGCTAGCGTCGGAATAGGATCCATTGATCCTTTTGCACACTGTCACTGCGCCCAACATTCGCAGGTTTGAAGCTCGTCACAGTCATCCCTTCGCGGATCCTACTCAGAATACCACAGACAAGGTTTAGACTTTCCGGATCCCAGGAATGGCTGCCAATAATTCTAGCCTATACCACGAAGATACTAATCTCACGGACTCGGTCCGTGTATTAGATATCCAAGAGAATATACTCCAGCTGTCGTCCAATGACTACGTTGAACATCATGTAGACTGCTTTGTGGTTGTTAGGCACGCGGATCTTGGCTAAGCGAGTAACGAAAATTGGGTGATTGTCACGGGTCACCCCTTCATTCTGACTTAACTGAATTATGTACAAGAGTATATCTTGGAGAAGAAGTAGGCGTGAATTGAATAGAAAAATAATAGTACTTGCATTAATTCATGAAAAATAGCAGAGCTCCACACCTTAATCTATGGGGTGTAGAAATTCCACCGTAGAAAATACATAAGTGAAAGAGGTCTAGGCATGGCCGTGAGGCCAGCCTCCAAACATGAACAATGGTCTATGATAGCATAAGATCCAAAAGTCCTTCAATACAATAGTAAAAAGTGCTATTTATACTAAACTAGTAACTTAGGCTTACAGAAAATGAGTAACTAAGTGCAGATAGTGCAGAAATCCACTTCCGGGACCCACTTGGTGTGTGCTTGGGCTGAGCATTGAAGCTTTTTCGTGCATAGGCTGTTCCTGGAGTTAAACGCCAGCTTGGGTGCCAGTTTGGGCGTTTAACTCCAATTCTAGTGCCAGTTTGGGCATTTTACGCCAAGATGTTTTAGGCTGGTTTTGGACGCCAGTTTTGGCCATTAAATCTCGAGCAAAGTGTGAACTATTATATATTGATGGAAAGCCCAGGATGTCTACTTTCCAATGCAATTAAGAGCGCACTAATTGGGCTTCTGTAGCTCCAGAAAATCCACTTCGAGTGCAGAAAGGTCAAAATCCAACAGCATCTACAGTCCTTTTTCAGCCTCTGAATCAGATTTTTGCTCAGATCCCTCAATTTTAGCCAGAAAATACCTGAAATCACAGAAAAATACACAAACTCATAGTAAAGTCCAGAAATGTGATTTTTGCATAAAAACTATTAAAATATAATAAAAAGTAACTAAAACATACTAAAAACTATGTAAAAACAATGTCAAAAAGGGTATAAATTATCCGTTCATCACAACACTAAACTTAAATTGTTGCTTGTCCCCAAGCAACTAAAAACAAAATAGGATAAAAAGAAGAGAAAATACAATAAATTCCAAACTTATCAATGAACTTAGTTCCAATTAGATGAGCGGGGCTAGTAGCCTTTTTGCTTCTGAACAGTTTTGGCATCTCACTTTATCCTTTGAAGTTCAGAATGATTGGCATCCATAAGAATTTAGAATTCAGATAGTGTTATTGATTCTCTTAGTTCAGTATGTTGATTCTTGAACACAGCTACTTTATGAGTCTTGGTCGTGACCCTAAGCATTTTGTTTTCCAGTATTACCACCAGATACATAAATGCCACAGACCACTACAAGAAAAACACCCATTCAGGTACACTTGAAAAGTGTAGCCAAAAGTGAAAAAAAATGATGCTTTAGGCTACGGCTACGCTTTTTGGGCTACGGCTACGCTTTTAGGAGTGATTCCTATTCGGCCGTTGCCTATTCTCAAAGGCTACGCTTTTCTGCACCAAGGGTTACGCTTTTGGCGTTTGGGAATAGGGTATGCTTTTCAAGTGATGCTGTCCAGGACCAAAGGCTACGCTTTTCAGCTTTCATTTTTCCAGAATAGGCTACGCTTTTCAACGCTACTGCATTACCTGTAAAGCGTAACCACATTGTATACCATAGCTACTTTTTATAAGCGTAGCCTTAGGTCCCTCTTTTTTTATATATATATATACTATAGCTACTGTATATAAGCGTAGCCTTAGGTCCCTTATTTTTTTTATTTTCTATATATATATAATTTTCTAATAATTATTAATACAACATAATAATTAGTAATATGATTACATGTATAATAATTCTACATTTTTATTTAAATGAGTTAAATATTATAAAATAAAAATAAATACATAATTATACTAAATAATTTCTTTAAATAATAAAAATTATCTCTAACCAAAATATATTTACAATAATGATAAAAAAAGGTTTTGCATAAGCAATAAATTTCACTATGAATGCTGATGTACCAGGGGCATAACCAATATATTATATACAAATGGGTCTGTTCATATTTTACAAAATCAGAAAGAAAAAAAAAGTTACAAAATTTGGATGGAAAAATGAAGAGAATAATCCACACCTCAAAAATATATGCACTTGTCTGACCACACAAACTATGGCATATTCATGAGATTAGCACCAGAAAAATGACTTGTGATGAAAACCATGGTTAACCATGGTCCATATGTTTGAATAAAACCCATCAGATCTTTCAAGTAGATCCACGTGAAGGAAACCACTCGAACATATAACTTTGTCAGCAAGAAAATATGATGTACATCGAGCAAAGATGAAGTCTGCATTCACCTTCATATATCTTCCATCGTTGCAAAGTTTTTCTCTTCCAATAAATCTTGAATGAGTCTACAATGGACAGATACAAGGAACTATTTTTTTCATGAGAATGCACATTGTGAGGGAACAAGTAAAAGAGAATCTGTAATATTGGAAAAAGAACTAAAGCAGAATGCACAGGTCAAGAAAGTGAACCTTTTTATAAAATGGCAAAAGATTTATGAACCGCAAAAATATGTGGCACTCTTCAAATGAGAAATCAAATATGAGGAAAAATAATTAAAAAAAAAAGATAAAAATAGCCTTAGGCGTTTGAGCATATTATCATACAAGACAATAAAAAATTAAGACACTCTTTAGGTTTTTCTTTTTATTTTTTCATTTTTTTTAAAAAATTGTATTTGTTTTACAGAAAAGTAGAGCGTAGAGTAGAAGAAATTACCATAATGACAAACATAATTCATGAATGCATTTTTATTTTTGCTGCTTATCTTCCACAGATAAATAATGGTGCCCCATATGTGCTTTTGTTTCTACTTTCTACTACTGTTGTTTACTCAAACTGTTATATAATTAACCTTTTTTCACTCAAAATAATGGTTTCAGTTGTTCAGAATTGAATATGCCTTCCAAGAAAAAGGATACAAAAAATATTAAATATAACAAAGCCACTACAATGTTTATGAAAAGATAAATTAACTATCCAACAAACAGTTCCCAAATGTAGGGTGTAACTGCAGTGCACACATAATAGGCATGAATCATATTTATATCATATATGATATATTAGTTATAATTTAGTGTACAAACTGACATGCTATAGTTTCAACAGTAATCTAGATTATATATACCTGCAGTGTGGTGCTGCATGCTTTTCACAGCCGAACATCATGTCTGAATAAGTCAAAAAACACCTGTAAAATCTCATCAGAAGAATGCAACAAAGTGAACCTTTGCTAGAATGGAATTAAAAAGATGCCAAATACATTTCTAAGTGACTCCCTTTACAAAAGGAAAACTGCAATGACAGCGGAGAAAGGCAATGATTACTGGCTTATTGCTGTGTGTGCTTAAAAAAGTCCTCTCTGATTTGCATGTTTAATTCCAAGCATGTTATAAAAATCATTTAACAATAATGTAGAACCAAAGATAAGAGGAAAATGACGGCGCTAATTGCTGAGACATTGGAACTATTCTCATGTTAGGAGTCTAATAGCAATGCCATTTGGCTAGCCTTGTACCAGTTCGACATAGTTAACATAATTATATCATGTCAGTGTTATTGCTTTTGTCACCTCATATTATATATAACACAAAATGATTAAGGATTTTATTTTTCATCATCTATTACATTTTTACCATTTATTTTAACACCGTTGTTGTTGCATTCATGTCAATGAATCCAAGCGTACCTTAGAACTTCTTAACAGAGTAAGCAGGACAAGCGTCCATTCTTTAAGCTTGATAGAGCACATGTGAGCAAGGAGAAAGTAAGTATCCAATTACCTCTGTAATTTGAAGCTGATAACATAAAATAATGTCATTAGTGAGCAGCAAAGAAAATATTAGAATATATCTACCCAAGCTTCAGCACTTAACTGTCGAAGTTATTGCACCAGGATATAAATTGGCTTCAGCACTTCAGTTAATTATCTGCATTAACCCTTAAATAAATTTATTATCTCCAGAAATTGGACAAATTTTAACTCTCAGTAAATTATCATAGAAAAACAAAACTATTCCAACATCACCTATGAGACTATAGCAACCAAGATCATCAAGGTTTGGGTTGGTTATACAAGAGAATTAAGAAGAAGAAGGAGAAATGGAAAATGAAAATTACGAGTTACTAAAATCACTAAACCATATAAAGAGATAAGGGATGTTACTACGACATCGAGCCATCAAACTGGTCTCATTGCTGGTTACCTACATATTTTAGAAGCCATCTGTTAGCAATAGCCACAGCAGAAGTTCTGAGACAAATAATTTTTAAGGTTAGAACAAATATTATGATTGTAGCTACTGTCCCCTCTGTTTTTTCCTATAAAGTATCGCGACAAGACCACATGACCCTTATCACTTTTCCATGTAGTAAAGAATGATTCTTCAACTCAATTGCACGACTTGCTATTCATGAAAATCAAAGACAACGAATTAAACTAACAGTAATTAGACTACATTAATTAATAAGATAACACTCTTAATATGCTATGATTTTATTTTTTCAATCCTTTTCAGTTAGTGAAAACTTAGAATTTTCACCCTACATATGAAAATCAAGAATAGTAGTAACACAACTTGGTTAGAAGAAACAACTAGAAAAAACAATTGAACATTGTAAAACCTATCTTGTAAGTTCCAAGCTGATACGGTTTAATCAAACTCAATCACGTGTATGAATATCCTTTACAATTTATAATTTCTAGTTTATTAAAAACCGATACACAAGTCCAGCTTGATGGAAGCCTGAAGCTTATATCCACATATCCCCAAACTAATAAAATAAGAAGAAATCAAATAAAATCATCGACAATGTGAGAAAATCACATATCGCAAGTTCTTTGTCCTTCTCCTACAGTATAAACTTTGTTCACATCTCAATCATATAACTCTAATTTTCAAAACAAAACCGACTCAGATTTTTCTCAAGATGCTGCGCTTCAATAATAATACTGAAAAAAAAAGACACACAAAGATCCAAGCAATTCAAGTTCACCCTTCAACTCAACGCAGAAAAAGCAAAAAGAATAGCAATCCAATGCAGCAGCCAGCAGGGGAAAGAATGTTAATGCTACCAGATAAAGATCCTTCATTCTTTAGAAAATCAAGTTCTTCCTCAATGAGAAAATGAAAAGGACAAAAAAAAAAGAAAACAGAGAAGGAAGAAGACCGACAAACACAAGATCCATTCAGCTTGCGCTAGTTGAGTCAGACAGCACGACAGAAATTGAAGCAGAGTACTGACAGTTAAAAAATTAGCTGCATAAGTGTCATAATATTACCATATGAAAGTGTCGATCTAAATTCTACAATATATATTCTCCCATTTTAGCAGAAATTGGAACACTCAATTGATTGCAATAATCACTGCATATGTCTCAAATCAAGCTTGGGTTCCCAAAATACATCTTAAAATTTACAGGTGCTTCAAGTTATTGATTCAATCAACAAAGCAATTTAAAAGCATAAGAATAATCCTCTCTTGAGAATACTCTACTCTCTTTAAAAGCGAAATTTAAACAAGAAAAAATCAACAAGAACAATAACAAAAAAAAGAATAATAATTCAGTTGACACATGGTGAAATTTACATTGGTGATTTTAGTTTGATCTGGCAGTCCACAGATAAATAACGCAGAATACAGAAGCTAAAACCCCCAATTAAAACCCTAAAATGAAAACCCAAAACCTCCAAAATTTTACAGAATCATCATCATCATCGGGCGCTTACCTCGCTTGTAAGGGATCGATGCTTTGCCTCATTGGAAACCTTGATGCTTCACAGTAGAGCAGAGAAGAGGTTGCTAGAGAGCACACAGTTTTTTTGACACTGCACAGAGAGGGCGAGTGAGAGAGAGCGAGTAAGAGAATGAGTGAGAAGAAAAGAACGAGGCACAGAATGCTTACTTGGTGAGCGCGGTGATGAATGGCAACGGTGAAGAAGAGATGAGCGACGACGAATCGAAGGTGAAAACCCTTGAAGAAGAGATGAGCAGTGGCGACGAATCGAAGGAGATGGCGTGCGAGTTTGTGCAGGTAGCGTGAATTGGTGACGAATCAAAGAAAAAATATTCATTAAGCTCAGTATATAGCGCAGAAATGAGGGTTACTCAATCGAATTGAAAGGGGAAGGACGATGAGAAGCGCAGAGATGAGGATGGTGAGGGCGGCGCAGCGACAAGGAGGAGGGTGAAGAGGAGCGACGGTGAGTGGTGAGTGAGAGGGTTTCTGTAGCGAGAGGGTTTCTTCGCGATGGTGAGGTTTGAAGGGTTTCTTCGATGGTGACAGGGTTTCTGAAAGGGGTTGAGATGAAGGCTAAGTGTGAGTTTTGGAGGGACAAAAATTTCACTAAGTGTGTGAGTTTTGCTTTCACGAAACTGAGGAATAAAATTTATCAAGTGTAAAGCTTTTTGCTTTAGATACATTAGGCATCATTTTTAAAGTGCACCCATAACTTAATAAATAGGCTACACTCTAAAAGCGTTCCCTTAGATATAAAAAGTGGACCCATAAATATCAACATTCAGCTACGCTTTATAAGTGATTTCTATAATACCTAAGGCTACACTTTTTAAATGATGGCAAAATTGTGTTTCTTTTTCTCTTATAAAAAGGCATCACTGAGAAAAGCGTAGCCTATTCATAGAATAGGCTACGCTTTTCAAATGTAGCTTAAAAAAAGTGTGACTGAATGGGTATTTTTCTTGTAGTGGACACATAACTGGGTGAACCTTTTCAGATTGTGACTCAGCTTTGCTAGAGTCCCCAGTTAGAGGTGCCCAGAGCTCTTAAGCACACTCTTTTTGCTTTGGACCACGACTTTAACCGCTCAGTCTCAAGTTTTTCACTTGACACCTTCACGCCACAAGCACATGGTTAGGGACATCTTGATTTAGCCGCTTAGGCCAGGATTTTATTCCTGTGGGCCCTCCTATCCATTAATGCTCAAAGCCTTAGATCCTCTTTACCCTTGCCTTTTGGTTTAAAGGGTTATTGGCTTTTTCTACTTGCTTTTTCTCTTTCTTTCTTTTTCTTTATTTTTTTTTGCCTTTTTTTCATATTTTTTTTGCAAGCTTTTGCTTTTCACTACTTTTTCTTGCTTCAAGAATCAAGTTTATAATTTTTCAGATTATCAATAACATTTCTCTTTTTTCATTATTCTTTCAAGAGCCAACAATTTTAACATTCATAAACAACAAATTCAAGAAATATGCACTGTTCAAGCATTCATTCAGAAAACAAAAAGTATTGCCACCACATCAAAATAATTAAACTAATTTTAAGATAGAATTCGAAATCATGTACTTCTTGTTCTTTTGCAATTAAAAATATTTTTCATTTAAGAAAGGTGAAGGATTCATAGGACATTCATAGCTTTAAGACATAGACACTAGACACTAATGATCATGTAATAAAGACACAAACATAGACAAAACATAAAGCATATATTTCGAAAAACAGAAGAATAAGAACAAAGAAATTAAAGAACGGATCCACCTTAGTGATGGCGGCTAGTTCTTCCTCTTGAAGATCTTATGGAGTGCTTGAGCTCCTCTATGTCTCTTCCTTGCCTTTGTTGCTCCTCCCTCATGGCTCTTTGGTCCTCTCTGATTTCTTTGAGGATAATGGAGTGCTCTTGGTGCTCCATCCTTAGTTGTCCCATGTTAGAACTCAATTCTCCTAAGGAGGTATTGATTTGCTCCCAGTAGTTTTGTGGAGGAAAGTGCATCCCTTGAGACATCTCAGGGATTTCTTGATGAGAAATTTCCTCATGCTCTTGTTGAAGTCCATGAGTGGGCTCTCTTGTTTTTTCCATCCTCTTCTTAGTGATGGGCTTGTCCTCATCAATAAGGATGTCTTCCTCTATGACAATTTCAGCTGAATTGCATAGGATACAGATGAGATGAGAGAAGCTAACCTTGCCAAAGTAGAGGGGCTGTCCGCCACCTTGTAGAGTTCTAGAGGTATGATCTCATGAACTTCTACTTCCTCTCCATTCATGATGCTATGGATCATGATAGCCCGGTCTATTGTAACTTCAAACCAATTGCTAGTAGGAATAATAGAGCGTTGGATGAACTCCAACCATTCCCTAACCACGGGTTTGATGTCAAGTCTTCTTAGTTGAACCAGCTTACCTCTTGAGTCTCTCTTCCATTGAGCTCTTTCCACACAAATGTCCCTAAGGAGTTGGTCCAACCTTTGATTAAAGTTGATCCTTCTAGTAAAAGGATGAGGATCTCCTTTCATCATTGGCAAGTTAAATGCCAACCTTATATTTTTCGGACTGAAATCCAAGTAATTCCCCCGAACCATTATGAGCCAATTCTTTGGGTTTGGGTGCATACTTTGGTCATGGTTCCTAGTGATCCATGCATTAACATAGAACTTTTGAACCATTAAGATTCCGACTTGTTGGATTGGGTTAGTGAGAGCTTCCCAACCTCTTCTTCGAATCTCACATCAGATCTCCGGATATTCACCCTTTTTGAGCTTGAAGGGGACCTCAGAGATCACCTTTTTCTTGGCCACAACTTCATAGAAGTGGTCTTGATGGACCTTTGAGATGAATCTCTCCATCTCCCATGACTCGGAGGTGGAGGTAATTGCCTTTTTTTCCTCTTTCTAGAAGTTTCTCCGGCCTTATGTGCCATTAATGGTTATGGAAAAATAGAAAAGCAGAGCTTTTTCCACACCAAACTTAAAAGGTTTGCTCGTCCTCGAGCAAAAGAAGAAAGAAAGGAGTAGAAGAAGAAGAAATGGAGGAGATAGAGTGTGGTGTTGGTTTCGGCTAAGGGGGGAAAATTGTTTGTGATGTGTGAAAGTGAAGGTAGTGAGGAAGGGTATTTATAGAGTAGGGAAGAGAGGGAATCCGTGTTAGAATGGGTGGGCTTGGGAGGGAAATGGTTTGAATTTGAATGTTGAGGTAGGTGGGGTTTATGATGGATGGATGTGAGTGGTGAAGAGGATATGGGGAAGAGGGTAGGATTTGATAGGTGAAGGGTATTTCGGGAAGAGTTATTGATGGGATTGGTCAAGGGTATTTAGGGAAGAGTGTTATAGAAAGGTGTAAAGAGGAGAGAAGAAGAGGTGGAGTAGATGGGGATCCTGTGGGTCCACAGATCTTGAGGTGTCAAGGAATTCTGCTCCCTGCACCATTCTGGCATTCAAACGCCCTCTGTGTGCCAATTCTGGCGTTAAACGCCAGCTCTCCTACCTTTCCTGGCGTTAAACGCTAGTCTGCTGCCCCTTTCTGGCGTTTAACGCCAGCCAGACACCCTTTTTTGGCGTTAAACGCCAGTCTGTCTGCCATTTCTGGCGTTTAACGCCAGCCAGACGCCAGACACCCCTTTCTAGCGTTAAACGCCCAGAATGCTGCCAGGCTGGGCGTTAAACGCCCATTCTGCTATCCTTACTGGCGTTTAAACGCCAGTAAGCCTGTTCTCCAAGGTGTTCTATTTTTTTGATGCTGTTTTTCATTCTGCTTTAATTCTGCAGCTGTTTTTATGACTTCACATGATCATCAACCTAAAGAAAACTTAAAATAACAATGGAAAATATAATTAAATAATATTGGGTTGCCTCCCAACAAGCGCTTCTTTAATGTCAATAGCTTGACAGTGAGCTCTTAGAGAGCTTCACAGAGACTCAGAGGTTAATGGTGGCCTCCCAACACCAAACTTAGAAGTTGAGTGTGGGGGCTTTGTTTGACTCTGTATTGAGAGAAGCTTTTCATGCTTCCTCTCCATGGTTACAGAAGAAGATCCTTGAGCCTTAAACACAAGGTAGTCCTCATTCAATTGAAGGACTAACTCTCCTCTGACCACATCAATCACAGCTCTTGCTGTGGCTAGGAAGGGTCTTCCAAGGATAATGGATTCATCTTCATCCTTCCCAGTGTCTAGGATTATGAAGTCAGCAGGGATGTAAAAGCCTTCAACCTTCACTGAGACATCCTCTACAAGTCCATAAGCCTGTTTCTTGAATTGTCTGCCATCTCTAGTGAAATTCTTACAGCTTGTTGATGCCAGGGCATCTTGGCTAGTTTTACTAGCCATTTTTTGTATACTTTAGGTTGGTTTCATATATTTTCTTAGGAAATAAGCAAGTATTTGGTTGAAAATGTATTCATACCATGATTTAAGCAAATATTGTGAATTTTGAATGATTTCATGAGAATTACGCATGAATTGAATGATAAAATGGATGATTCATAATCTCAAGATTAAGAGCAAGACTTTGATGCACTTTGTTTGATTGATTTCAGGTAACAAGACACAGAGAAGAGCCACGTTAGTGGCTACGTTAGTACCACTAACGTGGCCATTAAAGTGAAAGGAAGGAAAGCTTGGAAAGTTAGTAAGAACGTTAACGCCACTAACGTTAGCAAAAGGCAAGAAGACCCACGTTAGCGACCCCGTTAGCTCCACTAACGTGGTCACTAACGTGGAAGAAAAGAGAAGCCCCAACATTAGTGAGAAATTTAATGGCATTAACTTTGAAGAAGGAGCAGCGTTATTTGCAAAAGTGAGTGCTAATAACGCTAGCGAAGCAAAAGAAGACCCACGTTAGCTTCCACGTTAGTTATATTAACGTGGGAACTAACATGGAAGAAAAGGGAAACGCCAACGTTAGTGGAAAAAGTGAGTGCCACTAATGTTTGCGAAGCAAAGGAAGACCCACGTTAATGGCCATGTTAGTTACACTAACGTGGACATTAACGTGGGCAAAATCTCACCCGACAGCCTGACCATGCCTTCTTCAAACAAGAATAACATGAGCCACAAAGCTCCAAATGAGGTGATTCCAGTGGCATTGGAAAGTAGGATTCCAGAGCTTCCCAAGAATATATGGCAATACATGGTGGACACTAAATTTGAGGGAGAAAACCTGCCCCGAAAGTGCAAAGATGAGCATGGTATCAACCTGTAGTAAGGCCAACTGACCTCTTCACTATCCAAGAAGTGTAACTCGAGTTGTAGAGCTCCAAATGATGCACTTCCAATAGTGTTGGAAAGTAGACTTCTAGGGCTTTCCAACAATATATAATAGTATGGGGTGGAAATTAAGTTTGAACTTCAGAACCTGGCAATATTTATCCCCTGATCGCTAACGTTATTGTGACTCACTTTTTCCAATAACGTCAGCGACTATGCCAGCAACCTTGTCCACTTCAAAGGAGCATAACTTGAGTTATAGAGATCCAATTGGGTGATTTCAGTTGCATTAGAAAGCTGACATTCAGAACTTTCCAATAATATATAATACTCTATAGTGGGCATGAAATTGGAGTACAAACAAGAGGCATCTTTTATGCCCCCAAAACACCAACTGGGTAGCAAGTGTGACGTTAGCCACACTAACTTCAGCACCAATGCTAAGCACCTGGACCTCAACTTGATTCACTTTTCTTTCAAGGACCACCCAACCTCAAGGAAGCAAGCCCACAAGTGTCAACCAATCAAGGTCACAAGAAGCATCTAGAATAGGAATTTTCATTTAATTGTAATTTGCTTTTAATTTCATTTTGTAATTTAGGAGAGCCTATATAAGGGCCTTAGTTTTTACATTCAAGGGGGAGGGGGGACATTCTGGAATGGGGGATTGAAGAGGGGTCTTCGGACTCCCTCCCCTCACACACTTTTCCTTCTCTTTCTTTTCTTTGTACTTTTCATTTATGAATTTTGTAGTTTCAATTTTAGTTTTAATCTTTATCTTTACTTTTCTGCACTTTCTTTCTTTTCTATTTTTGTAGAGTAATGATCAACTAACTCTTTTCATTGGGTTAGAGAGCTCTATTGTGATTCAATGGATCAATTGTAGTTCTTATTCTTCTTCTTCTTTCTTTTCTCTTGATTTTACTAGAGAGCTTTCGATCTTCATCCAATTGGGTAATTGTCTCGGAAGAGAAATTGCTCATACTTGGATTTCTTCTGAACCTTGGAAGAGGAATGAGAAAATCATGCTAGAAATGCTCTCTCACATTGGATTAGGTTGGGGGTTGGATGGATATTGTGACATTTAATCCTACCAATACTTTGATCTATGAATGTGTGTGGTATAATCAGTGACCAAACTTTATCTCTTCCCATGAGCAATTAAATCAAGGAATTAGGAAATTGTTCAACCTTAGAGAGATTGGATTGCCAAGGAATTGGGATCCAATCACTTAAGATTGCCAAGGAGATCAATGAATGCATTGATTGAGGAAGAGATGAGAATGAACTTGATCCAGAGGATTGCAATATCTCTTGATCCCACTGTTCATTTTATTTTTAGTTCTTACATTTACTTTATAGTCATTTACTTTCTTGCCATTTTACTTTTCTGCACTTTATCTCTTTCTTTACTTTTGTGCTATTTACTTTTCCTTGTTGCTTATCACTCCAATCTGATTCGTCTAACTAGGATAATTAATCAACTATTGATTGCTTAATTCGTTAATCTCTGTGGGATTCGACCTCACTCTTTTGTGAGTTATTATTTGACGACAATTCGGTATACTTGCCGAGGGAAAATTGTTGAGAGACAAGTTTCCGTGCATCAAGTTTATGGCGCCATTGCCGGGGATTAATTGTGATTAACAAACTACCGGATGATTGATTTACTAGATTAGAAACTTTTCTTTTGTCTTTGTTTTCTTTTGTTTCTTTATTTTCTTTTGCTAACTAACTGTTTGTGATATTGCCTCACTGGGAATTTCCTCATCTGTGACAATGGAGATTCCAATTTCTTTTGGTGATTATTGTTTGAGACAGAGCTTTCTGCAGGAAAGAAAGGAGCATCCATCATATTTTAGTCAATCAAATTTCATGGAAAACTCTCCACCACCACAGAATGATTCACTTTACTATGCTCATGGTGGATGGGAGTATCAAGAACATGAAATGGGATACTTTTCAAAGCCACAAAATGGTTCATATTTTGGTGAAATTGATCACTACTCAGGTTGTGGCTTGGAAGATCAAAATCAAAGAGATTCCACTCATTCATATCCCATTCATCAAGAGCCATCACCTCTTAATTATCCAACCTCACCTCCAAGTTTTACATGCCTAAATTCTTCATCATTTGAGTATGCCTCAGCACTAAAGTCTATCCCAAATTCATACAATTCATTTCACCATTCACAGAACTCAATCCACTACCCACAAGAGTCATACCACTTTCAGAACACACAACCACAAAACAACCAATTCCATTCACAAGCTAACCCCGACTAACCATTACAACCTACCCAACCTCCTTTAGATAGACTTGCTAGGATGGAACTCATCATTGAAGAACTCAAAAAAAGTAGAGAAGAAGATAGACTCGCTAGGATAGAACTCCTCCTTGAAGAAATAATAAAGACAAACGAAGAGGAGAAAATAGCAAAAAGGGACCATGAAGAAAAATTGAGACAGAATGCACAACTCTATTCTGAAGAACAATTCATTAAAGAGCTGAGATCATAAAGAGAGACCACTTCACTCTCTCCAGAAACAGAGGAGTTCATTCAAAGGTCAAGGACAAGGGAGGAAGTCAATCAAGGGAACCCACTCTCCAATAAAACAGAGAGTTGCATAGAGGGTGAGTTCATTGAACAACCAATTCAAGAAGATCTTGATGAAGAGGATGCTCCAACCATCATACAACACTCAAGTCCTGAAATCAAGGTGGTGAAGGCAATCAACATGAACACTAAAAAGAGGATGGTGACCAAGAAAAGAAGGACAATATCCATGAAGAAGAAAAGGTCAACCAAAAGCCATCCCACCCCTACCCCAACAAGCAAGTTTACTCAAGCTAACAACAAAACAAAGCTTGCAGGGGAGAGGCACTCAAAACAAGGGGCATTAACTGGCTCCTTGGTATGCAAAATCGTGATATTCAACAATGGCGCCAATGGCTTGGTGCTCTCAAATGTGAATCACACTTTGTCACAATTCCGCACAACTAACCAGCAAGTGCACTGGGTCGTCCAAGTAATAAACCTTACGTGAGTAAGGGTCGATCCTACAGAGATTGTCGGCCTGATGCAAGCTATGATCACCTTGTAAATCTCAGTCAGGCGGATTCAAATGGTTATGGTGAATTGATAATAAAAACATAAATAAAATATAAACTAGGATGGAGATACTTATATAATTCATTGGTGAGAATTTCAGATAAGCGTATAGAGATGCTTTCGTTCCTCCTGAACCTCTGCTTTCCTGCTGTCTTCATCCAATCATTCCTACTCCCTTCCATGGCAAGCTTTATGTAGGGCATCACCGTTGTCAATGGCTACATCCCATCCTCTCTGTAAAAATGGTCCAATGCGCTGTCACTGCATGGCTAATCATCTGTCGGTTCTCGATCATACTGGAATAGGATTTACTATCCTTTTGCGTCTGTCACTACGCCCAGCACGAGTTTGAAGCTCGTCACAGCCATCCCTTCCCAGATCCTACTCGGAATACCACAGACAAGGTTTGGACTTTCCGGATCTCAAGAATGGCCGTCCATGGGTTCTAACTTATACCACGAAGATTTTAATATCTCGGACTCGGTCCTCTGTATTAGATATCTAAGAGATACTCATTCTAGCTTGGTTGCATGTAGAACAGAAGTGTTTGTCAGGCACGCGTTCATAAGTGAGAATGATGATAACCGTCACATAATCATCACATTCATCATGTTCTTGGGTGCGAATGAATATCTTAGAATAGGAATAAGCTTGAATTGAATAGAAAAACAGTAGTACTTTGCATTAATCTATGAGGAACAGCAGAGCTCCACACCTTAATCTATGGTGTGTAGAAACTTTACCATTGAAAATACATAAGTGATAAGGTCCAGGCATGGCCGAATGGCCAGCCCCCAAAGCGTGATCAAAGGATCAATAGATAATCAATAGATAATCCAAAGATGTAAATACAATAGTAAAAAGTCCTATTTATACTAAACTAGTTACTAGGGATTACAAAAATGAGTAAATGATGCAGAAATCCACTTCCGGGGCCCACTTGGTGTGTGCTTGGACTGAGCATTGAGCTTTACACATGTAGAGGCTTCTCTTGGAGTTGAACGCCAGTTTGTAACCTATTTCCGGCGTTTAACTCCACTTTGCAACCTGTTTCTGGCGTTTAACTCTAGAATGCAGCATGGAACTGGCGTTGAACGCCAGTTTGCATCGTTTAAACTCAGGCAAAGTATGGACTATTATATATTGCTGAAAGCCCTGGATGTATACTTTCCAACACAATTGAGAGCGCGCCATTTGGAGTTCTGTAGCTCCAGAAAATCCACTTTGAGTGCAGGGAGGTCAGAATCCAACAGCATCTGCAGTCCTTCTTCAACCTCTGAATCTGATTTTTGCTCAAGTCCCTCAATTTCAGCCAGAAAATACCTGAAATCACAGAAAAACACACAAACTCATAGTAAAGTCCAGAAATGTGAATTTTAATTAAAAACTAATAAAAATATACTAAAAACTAACTAAATCATACTGAAAACTATGTAAAAACAATGCCAAAAAGCGTATAAATTATCCGCTCATCACAACACCAAACTTAAATTGTTGCTTGTCCCCAAGCAACTGAAAATCAAATAGGATAAAAAAAAGAGAATATACTATAAATTCCATAATACCAATGAAACTTAGCTCCAATCAGATGAGCGGGACTTGTAGCTTTTTGCCTCTTGAATAGTTTTGGCATCTCACTTTATCCGTTGAAGTTTAGAATGATTGGCATCTATAGGAACTTAGAATTCAGATAGTGTTATTGATTCTCCTAGTTCAGTATGTTGATTCTTGAACACAGCTACTTTATGAGTCTTGGCCATGGCCCTAAGCACTTTGTTTTCCAGTATTACCACCGGATACATAAATGCCACAGACACATAACTGGGTGAACCTTTCTAGATTGTGACTCAGCTTTGCTAAAGTCCCCAATTAGAGGTGTCCAGGGTTCTTAAGCACACTCTTTTCTTTTCTTTGGACCTTGACTTTAACCGCTCAGTCTCAAGTTTTCACTTGACACCTTCACGCCACAAGCACATGGTTAGGGATAGCTTGGTTTAGCCGCTTAGGCCAGGATTTCATTCCTTTAGGCCCTCCTATCCATTAATGCTCAAAGCATTGGATCCTTTTTATTACCCTTGCCTTTTGGTTTTAAGGGCTATTGGCTTTTTCTGCTTGCTTTTTTTTTTCTTTCTCTTTTTTTTCGCCATTTTTTTTCTTTTTTTTTTCGCAAGCTCTTCTCTATTCACTGCTTTTTCTTGCTTCAAGAATCAATTTTATGATTTTTCAGATTATCAAATAACATGTCTCCTTTTTCATCATTCTTTCAAGAGCCAACATATTTAACATTCATAAACAACAACTTCAAAAGACATATGCACTGTTCAAGCATTCATTCAGAAAATAAAAAGTATTGTCACCACATCAAAATAATTAAACTAGTTTCAAGGATGAATTCGAAACCATGTACTTCTTGTTCTTTTGTAATTAAAACATTTTTCATTTAAGAGAGGTGATGTATTCAAATTCATAACTTCAAGGCATGGACACTTAAATACTAATGATCATGTAACAAGACACAAACATAAACATAAAGCATAGTAAACGAAAAACAGAAAAATAAGAACAAGGAGATTAAGGAATGAGTCCACCTTAGTGAGCGTGGCGTCTTCCTTGTCTTTGTTGCTCCTCCCTCATAGCTTTTTGATCTTCTCTAATTTCATGGAGGATGATGGAGTGCTCTTGGTGCTCCACCCTTAGTTGTCCCATGTTGGAACTTAATTCTCCTAGGGAAGTGTTGATTTTCTCCCAATAATTTTGTGGAGGAAAGTGCATCCCCTGAGGCATCTCAGGGATTTCATGGTGAGGAATTTCCTCATGCTCATGTTGAGGTCCATGATCTCTTATTTGCTCCATCCTTTTCTTAGTGATGGGCTTGTCCTCTTCAATGAGGATGTCTCCCTCTATGTCAATTCCAGTCAAATTGCAGAGGTGGCATATGAGGTGAGGAAAGGCTAACCTTGCCCAAGTAGAGGACTTGTCAGCCACCTTGTAAAGTTCTTGAGGTATAATCTCATGAACTTCCACCGCTTCTCCAATCATGATACTATGGATCATGATGGCCCGGTCTATAGTAACTTCAGACCAGTTACTAGTAGGAATGATTGAGCGTTGAATGAACTCTAGCCATCCCCTAGCCACTGGTTTGAGGTCATGCCTTCTTAATTGAACCGGCTTGTCTCTTGAGTCAATTTTCCATTGAGCTCCTTCCTCATATATGTCTATAAGGACTTGGTCCAACTTTTGATCAAAGTTGACCCTTCTTGTGTAGGGGCGTCCGTTCTCTTCCATCATTGGCAAGTTGAACGCCAGCCTTACATTTTTCGGACTGAAATCTAAGTATTTCCCCCGAACCATGGTAAGCCAATGCTTTAGATTCGGGTTCACACTTTGATCATGGTTTCTAGTGATCCATGCGTTTGCATAGAACAATTGAACCATTAGGATCCCGACTTGTTGAATGGGGTTGGTGAGAACTTCCCAACCTTTTCTTTGGATCTCAAGTTGGATCTCTGGATACTCATTCTTTTTGAGCTTGAAAGGAACCTCAAGGATCACTTTCTTCTTGGCCACAACTTCATAGAAGTGGTCTTGATGGACCTTTGAGATGAATCTCTCCATCTCCCATGACTCAGAGGTGAAAGCAATTGCCTTCCCCTTCCTCTTTCTAGAGGTTTCTCTGGTCTTAGGTGTCATAAATGGTTATGGAAAAATAAAAAGCTATGCTTTTACCACACCAAACTTAAAATGTTTGCTCGTCCCCGAGCAAAAGAAGAAAGAAAGTAGTAGAAGAAGAAGAAAATGGAGGAGATGGGGGAAGAAGATGTATTCGGCCAAGGAGAAGAAGAGAGGGTTGTGTTGTGTGAAAATGAAGAAGGAGTGAGGGGGTGTGTAGGGTTCGGCCATTAAGGTTGCATTTGGGAGGGAAATTAGTTTGAATTTTGAAGGTAGGTGGGGTTTATGGGGAAGAGAGGGTGGATGTGAGTGGTGAAGAGGTGATGGGAAAGAGTGATTGAGGTGATTGGTGAGGGGTATTTGGGGAAAAGTGTTATGAAAATGTGTGAAGAAGAGAGAAGAAAATATGGGGATCCTGTGGGGTCCACAGATCCTGAGGGGATCCTATGGGGTCCACAGATCAAGTGGGGTCAAGGACTTAACATCCCTGCTCCAATTAGGCGTGTAAAACGCCCTTGCTGTGCAATTCTGGCGTTTAACGCCAGACTGCTGCTTGTTTCTGGCGTTAAACGCCCAAATGTAGCCTATTTCTGGCGTTTAACGCCAGGTAGATGCTTGTTTCTGGTGTTAAACGCCAGCTTGGTGCCTGTTTCTGGCGTTAAACGCCAGACAGATGCTTGTTTCTGGCGTTTAAACGCCAGACTGCTCTCCTCCAGGGTGTGCTATTTTTAATGCTATTTTTTATTTTGCTTTTGATTTTTTAGTAGTTTTTGTGACTCCACATGATCATCAACCTAATAAAACACGAAATAACAAAGAGAAAATAAAATAGATATGATTAAATAACATTGGGTTACCTCTCAACAAGCGCTTTTTTAATGTCAATAGCTTGACAGTGAGCTCTCATGGAGCCTCACAGATAATCAGAGCAAGGTTGGAACCTCCCAACACCAAACTTAGAGTTTGAATGTGAGGGTTCAACACTAAACTTAGAGTTTGGTTGTGGCCTCCCAACACCAGACTTAGAGTTTGACTGTGGGGGCTTTGATTGACTCTGCAATGAGAGAAGCTTTCATGCTTCCTCTCCATGGTTATAGAAGGAGATCCTTGAGTTTTAAACACAAGGTTGTCCTCATTCAGTTGGAGGATCAATTCTCCTCTGTCCACATCAATCACAGCTCTTGATGTGGTTAGGAAGGGTCTTCCAAGGATGATGGATTCATCCTCATCCTTCCTAGTGTCTAGGATTATGAAATCAGTAGGGATGTAAAGGCCTTCAACCTTTACTAACACGTCCTCTACTTGTCCATAAGCCTGTTTTCTTGAGTTGTCTGCCATCTCTAATGAGATTCTAGTAGCTTGCACCTCAAAGATCCCAAGTTTCTCCATTACAGAGAGTGGCATTAAGTTTATTCCTAACCCTAGGTCACACAGAGCCTTCTCAAAGGTCATGGTGCCTATGTTACAGAGAATTAGGAATTTGCCAGGATCCTGTTTCTTTTGAGGTAATTTCTGTCTATCCAATGCATTCAGTTCATTGGTGAGCAAGGGAGGTTCATCCTCCCAAGTCTCATTACCAAATAATTTGGCATTCAGCTTCATGATTGCACCAAGGTACTTAGCAACTTGCTCTTCAGTAATATCTTCATTCTCTTCAGAAGAAGAATACTCATCAGAGCTCATGAAGGGCAGAAGAAGGTTTAATGGAATCTCTATGGTCTCTAGGTGAGCCTCAGATTCCTTTGGTTCCTCAAAGGAAAACACCTTATTGGTCACTGAACGTCCCAGGAGGTCTTCCTCACTAGGATTCACGTCCTCCTCCTCCTCTCTGGGTTCGGCCATGATGGTCAAATCAATGGCCTTGCACTTTCTCTTTGGATTTTCTTCTGTATTGCTTAGGAGAGTACTTGGAGGGATTTCAGTGACTCTTTTACTCATCTGGCCCACTTGTGCCTCCAAATTTCTAATGGAGGACCTTGTTTCATTCATGAAACTCACAGTGGCCTTAGATAGATCAGAGACTATATTTGCTAAGCTAGATGGATTCTTCTTAGAATTCTCTATCTGTTGCTGAGTGGATGATGGAAAAGGCTTGCTATTGCTAAACCTATTTCTTCCACCATTATTAAAGCCTTGTTGAGACTTTTGTTGATCCTTCCATGAGAAATTTGGATGATTTCTCCATGAGGGATTATAGGTGTTTCCATAGGGTTCACCCATGTAATTCACCTCTGCTATTGCAGGGTTTTCAAGATCATAAGCTTCTTCTACAGAAGATGCCTCTATAGTACTGTTGGATGATTCCTTCAATCCATTCAGACTCTGAGAGATCATATTGACTTGATGAGTCAATATTTTATTCTGAGCCAATATGGCATTCAGAGTATCAATTTCAAGAACTCCCTTCCTCATAGGCGTCCCATTACTTACAGGATTCCTCTCAGAAGTGTACATGAACTGGTTATTAGCAACCATGTCAATGAGTTCTTGAGCTTCTGCAGGCGTTTTCTTTAGGTGAATCGATCCACCTGTAGAATGGTCCAATGACATTTTAGATAATTCAGACAGACCATCATAGAATATATCCAGGATGGTCCATTTTGAAAACATGTCAGAAGGACACTTTTTGGTCAATTCCTTGTATCTCCCCCAAGCTTTATAGAGGGATTCACCTTTTTGTCTAAAGGTTTGAATATCCACTCTAAGCTTACTAAGCTTTTGAGGAGGAAAGAACTTGGCTAAGAAAGCCGTGACCAGCTTATCCCAAGAGTTCAGGCTATCTTTAGGTTGAGAGTCCAACCATACTCTAGCTCTGTCTCTTACAGCAAACGGGAAAAGCATAAGCCTGTAGACCTCGGGTTCAACCCCATTGGTCTTAACAATATCACAGATCTGCAAAAATTCAGTTAAGAACTGAAAAGGATCTTCAGATGGAAGTCCATGAAACTTGCAATTCTGTTGCATCAGAGAAACTAATTGAGGTTTTAGCTCAAAATTGTTTGCTCTAATGGCAGGGATTGAGATGCTTTTTCCATGTAAATTGGAATTTGGTGCAGTAAAGTCACCAAGAATCTTCCTTGTATTGTTATTATTTTCGGCCATGTCTCCTTCTTTTTCGAAAATTTCTGTCAGATTTTGTCCAGAGAGTTGTGCTTTGGCTTCCCTCAGCTTCCTCTTCAGAGTCCTTTCAGGTTCAGGATCAGCCTCAACAAGAATGTTCTTATCCTTGTTCCTGCTCATATGAAAAAGAAGAAAACATAAAAGAAAATATGAGATCCTCTATGTCACAGTACAGAGATTTCTTATGCAAGTATAAGAAGAGAAGAGTGTAAGAAGGAGAAGAGGAAAAATTCGAACACAGAGATGAAGATGGGGTTCGAATTTTAGGTGGAAGAGAAGTGTTAGTAGATAAATAAATAAATAGAAGGAGATGAAGAAGAGAAGAATTCGAAAATTAAGCAAAATAGAATAAAAATATTTAAAATTAAATTTAAAATTCGAAAACTAAAACTGAAATTAACTTAAATTAAATTTTTAAAACAATTAATTAATTAAAAAGGAATTTTTGAAAAAGAGGGAAGGGATTTTCGAAAATTAGAGAGAGAGTTAGTTAGGTAGTTTTGAAAAAGATAAGAATCAATTAAAAAGTCAAGTGGTTAATTGAAAAAGATTTGAAAATCAAATTTGAAAAGATAAGAAGTTAGAAAAGATTTTGAAATTGATTTTAAAAAAGATGTGATTGAAATTTATTTTGAAAAAAGATTTGAAAAACAAATTTAAAAAGATTTGATTTTGAAAATTAAAGTTGATTACTTGACTAACAAGAAACTAAAAAGATATGATTCTAGAGTTTAAAGATTGAATCTTTCTTACCAGGCAAGTAACAAACTTAAAATTTTTGAATCAATCACATTAATTGTTAGCATTAATTTTGAAAATATGAAATGGAAATAAGAAAAAGATTTTTTTTTAAATCATTTTGAAATTTTCGAAAATCATAAAAGAAAAATGAAAAAGATTTGATTTTTGAAAAAGATTTGAAAAAGATAGGATTTTTAAATTGAAAATTTGATTTGACTCATAAGAAACAACTAAATTTTAAAATTTTTGAAAAAGTAAACTCAAATTTTCGAATTTTATGAGTGAAAAAGGAAAAGATATTTTTTTTATTTTTGAATTTTTAATGATGAAAGAGAAAAACATAAAAAAGACTCAATGCATGAAAATTTTGGATCAAAACATGTGATGTATGCAAGAACACTATGAATGTCAAGATAAACACCAAGAACACTTTGAATGTCAAGATGAACACCAAGAACTTATTTTTGAAAATTTTCAAGAAAAGAAAAACATGCAGGACACCAAACTTAGAAATTTTCAAACTTTAGACACTAACAAATTGAAAATGCATATGAAAAACTAGAAAAGACACAAAACAAGAAAATATGAAGATCAAACAAGAAGACTGGCCAAGAACAACTTGAAGATCATGAAGAATGCAATGCATGAAATTTTCGAAAATAATTTTTAAAAAATTAAAAAGATGCAATTGACACCAAACTTAAAACTTGACTCTAGACTCAAACAAGAAACAAAATATTTTTGGTTTTATGATTTTATTAAATTTTTTTTTGAGTTTTTGAAAATTAATTGGGAAAAATGAAAAAGAAGAATTTTTTTTTTTGTTTTTTTTTGAAAACATTTTTTTATTTTTTTTCAAAAATAAGAATAATAAAAACAAAAAGATTAAAATTAAAATAAAATTACCTAATCTGAGCAACAAGATGAACCGTCAGTTGTCCAAACTCGAACAATCTCTGGCAACGGCGCCAAAAACTTGGTGTTGTTGCCAGACCGAAAACATGGCACTGATGTTGCCGGAAACAAATGCGAAATTGTTGTTCGTTCCCTCCCCGGCAACGGCGCCAAAAACTTGGTATGCGAAATCGTGATCTTCAACAATGGCGCCAATGGCTTGGTTCTCTCAAATGTGAATCACACTTTGTCACAATTCCGCACAACTAACCAGCAAGTGCACTAGGTCGTCCAAGTAATAAACCTTACGTGAGTAAGGGTCGATCCCACGGAGATTGTCGGCCTTAAGCAAGCTATGGTCACCTTGTAAATCTCAGTCAGGCGGATTCAAATGGTTATGGTAAATTGATAATAAAAACATAAATAAAATATAAACTAGGATAGAGATACTTATATAATTCATTGGTGAGAATTTCAGATAAGCGTATAGAGATGCTTTCGTTCCTCCTGAACCTCTGCTTTCCTGCTGTCTTCATCCAATCATTCCTACTCCCTTCCATGGCAAGCTTTATGTAGGGCATCACCGTTGTCAATGGCTACATCCCATCCTCTCTGTGAAAATGGTCCAATGCGCTGTCACTGCATGGCTAATCATCTGTCGGTTCTCGATCATACTGGAATAGGATTTACTATCCTTTTGCGTCTGTCACTACGCCCAGCACTCGCGAGTTTGAAGCTCGTCACAGCCATCCCTTCCCAGATCCTACTCGAAATACCACAGACAAGGTTTAGACTTTCCGGATCTCAAGAATGGCCGTCCATGGGTTCTAACTTATACCACGAAGATTCTAATATCTCGGACTCGGTCCTCTGTATTAGATATCTAAGAGATACTCATTCTAGCTTGGTTGCATGTAGAACGGAAGTGTTTGTCAGGCACGCGTTCATAAGTGAGAATGATGATGAGCGTCACATAATCATCACATTCATCATGTTCTTGGGTGCGAATGAATATCTTAGAATAGGAATAAGCTTGAATTGAATAGAAAAACAGTAGTACTTTGCATTAATCTATGAGGAACAGCAGAGCTCCACACCTTAATCTATGGGGTGTAGAAACTCTACCGTTGAAAATACATAAGTGATAAGGTCCAGGCATGGCCGAATGGCCAGCCCCTAAAACGTGATCAAAGGATCAATAGATAATCCAGAGATGTAAATACAATAGTAAAAAGTCCTATTTATACTAAACTAGTTACTAGGGTTTACAGAAATGAGTAAATGATGCAGAAATCCACTTCTGGGGCCCACTTGGTGTGTGCTTGGACTGAGCATTGAGCTTTACACATGTAGAGGCTTCTCTTGGAGTTGAACGCCAGTTTGTAATCTGTTTCTGGCGTTTAACTCCACTTTGTAACCTGTTTTTGGCGTTTAACTCCAGAATGCAGTATGGAACTAGCGTTGAACGCCAGTTTGCGTCATTTAAACTCGGGAAAAGTATGGACTATTATATATTTCTGGAAAGCCCTGGATGTCTACTTTCCAACGCAATTGAGAGCGCGCCATTTGGAGTTCTGTAGCTCCAGAAAATCCACTTTGAGTGCAGGGAGGTCAGAATCCAACAGCATCTGCAGTCCTTCTTCAACCTCTGAATCTGATTTTTGCTCAAGTCCCTCAATTTCAGCCAGAAAATACCTGAAATCACAGAAAAACACACAAACTCATAGTAAAGTCCAGAAATGTTAATTTTAATTAAAAACTAATAAAAATATACTAAAAACTAACTAAATCATACTGAAAACTATTTAAAAACAATACCAAAAAGCGTATAAATTATCCGCTCATCACTCCTCTTTCCTCTTGAGGTCATTCCTCTTAACAAACTAGAAGAAGAGGAAGAAAGTCATGAACAACATGTCAAGCTAATGACATTAAAAGAGCGCTTGTTGGGAGGCAACCCAACCGTAGGTAACATTTTCTTTCCTTGCCTAGTTTACTTTCAATAATTTGGCATATGTTGCATTCTAAGTTTGGTGTTGCCATGCAACAAAATGATTGTTAATTTTCACTGGGTATTTGCATCATTCTAAAATGAAAGTGTCACACTAAGTTTGGTGTTTCCACTTAACTTTCATGCAAAGTACCATGCCAACACCGCTTATTAATGCAATTACATTGTCTCTGTTTTACTTCTTGTGCTTTTATTGTGATCCGTAATCTTGTTTGCTGAAACACATGCATACTCACACTTTATTTTAAGACATTCATGATCCATCATAAACCCTATCACCACTGTTTCGCTTGTTTCTTGAGGATAAGCAATCATTCTAAGTTTGGTGTGGGAAGGGAAAGAATAGGAGGAAAAGGACAACAATAATGAAGATAAAATACAAGGTGGTAAAGTTCTTTTCTCCTCTTACTTATTTCCAGCACTTTAATTTGCATGATTGTCTTCTATTTTCTTTGTATGCATGTGTGATTACTCCTTGTGAATAAGCATAATTTGATATTTGATTTATAACATGTTGATCTGATATCATGATTATCATCTTGAATTTTGCTTGCACCTATTACACTTAAATTGCAAATTATTCTTCTGAAAGGAAAATATTGAAGAATTTTATAAATCTTGGGGCAACCAAAAGATTAAGAGGAGTGGAGGTTCTGATTGTATGATTGTGTATTGAGGTTGCATGTTTGTGAAAACTTGTATGGGAGCTCATAGACAGGAAATGAAGTTTAGAGAAGTATTATGGAATTTCTCAAACATCTATTGATCCAAGAAGCAGTAACAAAAGAAAACAAAAGAAAAAGAAAAACAAAGAACAAGCCCAAGGCTCTGAGCATCAATTACTAGGAAGAAAAAGAAAGAAACAAGAACTCAAAGAGTTATTGTCCTAGTTAAATGCTTATGGTGGATTTGTATCAAAGAGAGAGGCTTGAGCAAGTAAATCCTAAGGGGTGCTTCAACACCTAATACCTTAGACCAACTGGTTTGGGAGTATTGATTGAAAGATTATCTTAAAAAGCCGCTTTGATACATGACACCTAGAGTCGAGGCCAAATTCCAAAAAGAAAGAAAAATGCTAGAAAATAAGTGCTGCTTCAAGGTGACAATCTATAAAGAGATTTCCATAATATCATTTGAATGAAAGTTCTAAGATCTAAGACTTCCAAAATGTAAGGACTAATGAGCACTGGAATCCTTGCATAAGCATACAAATTAGAGTTCACCCCACTGCCACTTATTCACTTCACCCACTAAGGCATCATAAGCATTTCTTCAATACATTCCAATTAAGAGAATTCTTTGTGCATAGTTCTTTTCTTGCTTGGGGACAAGCAAGATTTAAGTTTGGTGTTGTGATGCCAGGGTATCTTGGCTAGTTTTACTAGCCATTTTTTGTATGCTTTAGGTTGGTTTCATACATTTTATTAGGAAATAAGCAAGTATTTGGTTGAAAATGCATTCATACCATGATTCAAGCAAACATTGTGAATTTTGAATGATTTCATGAGAATTACGCAAGAATTGAATGATAAAATGGATGATTCATAATCTCATGATTAAGAGCAAGACTTTGATACACTTTATTTGATTAATTTCAGGTAACAAGACGCAGAGAAGAGCCACGTTAGTGGCTACGTTAGTACAACTAACATGGCCATTAAAGTGAAAGGAAGGAAAGCTTGGAAAGTTAGTAAGAACGTTAATGCCACTAACGTTAGCAAAAGGCAAGAAGACCCACGTTAGCGACCCCGTTAGCTCCACTAACGTGGGCACTAACGTGGAAGAAAAGAGAAGCCCCAACGTTAATGAGAAAGTTAATGTCATTAACTTTGAAGAAGGAGCAGCGTTATTGGCAAAAGTGAGTGCCAATAACGCTAGCGAAGCAAAAGAAGACCCACGTTAGCTTCCACATTAGTTACATTAACGTGGGAACTAACGTGGAAGAAAAGGGAAACGCCAACGTTAGTGGAAAAAGTGAGTGCCACTAATGTTTGCGAAGCAAAGGAAGACCCACGTTAATGGCCACGTTAGTTACACTAACGTGGACATTAACGTGGGCAAAATCTCACCCGGCAGCCTGACCATGCCTTCTTCAAACAAGAATAACATGAGCCACAAAGCTCCAAATTAGGTGATTTCAGTGGCATTGGAAAGTAGGATTCCAGAGATTTCCAAGCATATATGGCACTACATGGTGGACACTAAATTTGAGAGAGAAAATCTGCCCTGAAAGTGCAAAGATGAACATGGTATCAACCTGTAGTAAGGCCAGCTGACCTCTTCACCCTCCAAGAAGTGTAACTCGAGTTGTAGAGCTCCAAATAATGCGCTTCCAAAGGCGTTGGAAAGTAGACATCCAGGGATTTCCAAAAATATATAATATTATGAGGTGGACATTAAGTTTGAACTTCAGAACCTGGCAATATTCATCCCCTGATCGCTAACGTTATTGTGACTCACTTTTTCCAATAACGTCAGCGACTATGCCAGCGACCTTGTCCACTTCAAAGAAGCATAACTTGAGTTACAGAGATCCAATTGAGGTGATTCCAGTTGTGTTAGAAAGCTGACATTCAGAGCTTTCCAACGATATATAATACTCTATAGTGGGCATGAAATTAGAGCACAAACAAGAGGCATTATTTAAGCCCCAAAATTACCAACTGGGTAGCAAGTGTGACGTTAGCCACACTAACTTCAGCACCAATGCTAAGCACCTGGACCTCAACTTGATTCACTTCTCTTTCAAGGACCACCTAACCTCAAGGAAGCAAGCCCACAAGTATCAACCAATCAAGGCCACAAGAAGCATCTAGAATAGGAATTTTCATTTAATTGTAATTTGCTTTTAATTTCATTTTGTAATTTAGGAGAGCCTATATAAAGGCCTTAGTTTTTACATTCAAGGGGGGACATTCTGGAATGGGGGATTGAAGAGGGGTCTTCGGACTCCATCCCCTCACACACTTTTCCTTCTCTTTCTTTTCTTTGTACTTTTCATTTATGAATTTTGTAATTTCAATTTTAGTTTTAATCTTCATCTTTACTTTTCTGCACTTTCTTTCTTTTCTATTTTTGTAGAGCAATGATCAACTAACTCTTTTCATTGGGTTAGAGAGCTCTATTGTGATTCAATGGATCAATTGTAGTTCTTATTCTTCTTCTTCTTTCTTTTCTCTTGATTTTACTAGAGAGCTTTCGATCTTCATCTAATTGGGTAATTGTCTCAGAAGAGAAATTGCTCATACTTGGATTTCCTCTGAACCTTGGAAGAGGAATGAGGAAATCATGCTAGAAATACTCTTTCACATTGGATTAGGTTGGGGGTTGGATGGATATTATGACATTTAATCCTACTAATAATTTGATCTATGAATGTGTGTGGTATAATCAGTGACCAAACTTCATCTCTTTCCATGAGCAATTAAATCAAGGAATTGGGAAGTTGTTCAAGCTTAGAGAGATTGGATTGCCAAGGAATTGGGATCCAATCACTTAAGATTGCCAAGGAGATCAATGAATGTATTGATTGAGGAAGAGATGAGAATGAACTTGATCCGGAGGATTACAATATCACTTGATCCCAATGTTCATTTTATTTTTAGTCCTTACATTTACTTTATAGTCATTTACTTTCTTGCCATTTTACTTTTCTGCACTTTATCTCTTTCTTTACTTTTGTGCTATTTACTTTTCTTTGTTGCTTATCACTCCAATATGATTCATCTAACTAGGATAATTAATCAACTATTGATTGCTTAATCCGTTAATCTCTGTCGGATTCGACCTCACTCTTTTGTGAGTTATTACTTGACGATAATTCGGTATTCTTGCCGAGGGAAAATTGTTGAGAGACAAGTTTCCGTGCATCACTTGTACCTCAAATATTCCTAGTTTCTCCATTACAGAGAGTGGCGTGAGGTTTATACTTGAACCAAGGTCACACAGAACCTTCTTAAAGGTCATGGTGCCTATGATGCAAGGTATTAAGAACTTTCCGGGATCCGGTTTCTTCTGAGGTAATTTTTGTTGAACCAAAGCATTCAGTTCATTAATGAGCAATGGAGGTTTATCCTCCCAAGTCTCATTACCAAATAACTTGGCATTCAGCTTCATGATTGCTCCTAGATACTGAGCAACTTGCTCTTCAGTAATATCTTCATCCTCTTCAGAGGAAGAATACTCATCAGAGCTCATGAATGACAACAGTAAGTTCAGTGGAATCTCTATGGTCTCTATATGAGCCTCAGATTCCTTTGGTTCCTCATTAGGGAACTCCTTAGTGGCCAGTGAACGTCCATTGAGGTCTTCCTCACTGGAATTCACTGCCTTTCCCTCCTCTACAGGTTTGGCCATGTTGGATATGTTTATGGCCTTGCACTCTCTTTTTGGATTCTCTTCTGTATTGCTTGGGAGAGTACTAGGAGGGATTTCAGTAACTCTTTTACTCAGCTGACCCACTTATGCCTCCAAATTTCTAATGGAGGACATTGTTTCAGTCATGAAACTGAAGTGGTCTTACTTAGATCAGAGACTATGGTTGCTAAGTCAGAGTGGCTCTGCTTAGAATTCTCTGTCTGTTGCTCAGAAGATGATGGAAAAGGCTTGTTGTTGCTAAACCTATTTCTCCCACCATTATTATTGAAGCCTTGATTAGACTTCTGTTGATCCTTCCATGAGAAATTAGGGTGATTTCTCCATGAAGGATTATAGGTGTTTCCATAGGATTCTCCCATGTAATTCACCTCTTCCATTGCAGGATTCTTAGGGTCATAAGCTTCTTCTTTAAAGGAAGCTTCCTTAGCACTGCTGGATGCAGCTTGCATTCCAGTCAGGCTCTGAGAAATTATATTGACTTGTTGAGTCAATATTTATTCTGAGCTAATATGGCATTCAGAGTATCAATCTCAAGAACTCCTTTCTTCTAAGTTGTCCTATTATTCACAGGATTTTTTCAGAAGTGTACATGAACTGGTTATTTGCAACCATTTTAATGAGTTCCTGAGCTTCTGCAGGCATCTTCTTCAGATGAAGAGATCCACTAGTAGAGTGGCACATGACATCTTGGACAATTCAGACAGACCATCATAGAATATACATAAGATGCTCCATTCTGAAAGCATGTCAGAAGGACATCTTCTGATCAATTACTTGTATCTTTCCCAAGCTTCAAAAGGGATTCACCTTCCTTCTGTCTGAAGGTTTGGAATTCCACTCTAAGCTTGCTCAATTTTTGAGGTGGAAAGAATTTGGCCAAAAAAGCATTGACCAACTTTTCCCAAGAGTTCAGGCTTTCTTTAGGTTGTGAGTCCAACCATATCCTAGCTCTGTCTCTCATAGCAAAGGGGAAAAGCATAAGTCTGTAGACCTCAGGATTAACCCCATTGGTCTTAACAGTGTCACATATTTACAAGAATTCAGCTAAAAACTGATGAGGATCTTCCAATGGAAGTTCATGAAACTTGTAATTCTGCTGCATTAGAGAAACTAATTGAGGCTTAAGCTATAAGTTGTTTGCTCCAATTGCAGAAATTGAGATGCTTCTTCCATAGAAGTCAGAAGTGGGTGCAGTAAAGTCACCAAGCACCTTCCTTGCATCTCCACCATTGTTGTTATTTTTGGCTGCCATGTCTTCTTCTTTTTCGAAAATTTCTGTTAGGTCCTCTCCAGAGTGTTGTGCTTTAGCTTCTCTTAGCTTCCTCTTCAGAGTCCTTTCAGGTTCAGGGTCAGGTTCAATAAGAATGTCTTTATCCCTGTTTCTGCTCATATGAAAAAGAAGAGAACAGAAAAGAAGAGGAATCCTCTATGTCACAGTATAGAGATTCCTTTATATGTGTGTAGAAGAATAGAAGAATGATGTAGAGATAGAATGAGAAGAATTCGAACACAGAGAGAGGGAGAGGGTTCGAATTATAAGAAGAAGAGAAGTGTTAGTAAATAAATAAAATAAATAGAAAGAGATGAGAGAGAGAAGAAATTTGAATATTAATTTAAAATAAGAAAAAAATATTTTTGTTTTTATTTTAGTTATTGGTTAGAATTCGAAAATTAAGAGAAATAAAATAAAATTAGAATTTAAAACAATTAGTTAATTAAAAAGAATTAAAAAAATGGTTAGTGGTTTTTGAAATTAATGAGAGAGAGAAGTAGTTAGGTGGTTTTGAAAAAGGGATAAGAAATAGTAAACTTTTTTTTTAAAATCAAACAAAAAGTCAAGTAGTTAATTGAAAAAGATTTGAAAATAAATTTTGAAAAGATGAGAGGTTAGAAAAATATTTTGAAATTAAGTTTTGAAAAATATATGATTGAAAGATATGATTGAAATTTATTTTGAAAAAGATTTGAAAAAAAAATTAAAAAGATTTGATTTTGAAAATTAGAGTTGATTACTTGACTAACAGGAAATTAAAAGATATGATTTTAGAATTTAAAGATTGATCCTTTCTTAATAGGCAAGTAACAACTTGAAATTTTTGAATCAAAATATTAATTGTTAGCATTAATTTCGAAAATATGAAATAAAATTAAGAAAAAGATTTTGAAAATCAATTTTAAAATTTTCGAAAAACAGGAAAGGAAAATGAAAAAGAATTGATTTTTGAAAAAGATTTGAAAAGATAGAATTTTTAATTTGAAATTTTGACTTGACTAACAAGAAGCAATCAAATTTTAAAATTTTTTTGACTAAATCAACTCAAAATTTCGAAAATTTATGAGTGAAATAAGGGAAAGATATTATTTTTTTTTGAATTTTTAATGAGGAGAGAGAAAAACAACTAAATGATGCAAAACATAAGAAATTAAAATCAAAACAACTAATGCATGCAAGAACACTTTGAATGTCAAGATGAACACCAACAACACTTTGAAGATCATGATGAAAATCAAGAACAGATTTTTGAAAATTTTTAAGAAAAGAAACACATGCAAGACACCAAACTTAAAAATTTTTAATGTTGAGACACTAATAATTAAAACTTGCATATGAAAAACAAGAAAAGACATAGAACAAGAGAATTTAAAGATCAAACAAGAAAAATCATCAAGAACAACTTGAAGATCAAGAAGAACACAATGCATATATTTTCGAAAATTAAAGAAAAATTAAAACATGCAATTGACACCAAACTTAAAATTTGACACAAGACTCAAACAAGAAACATAAAATTTTTGGTTTTTATGGTTTTATTAAATTTTTTTATGGTTTTTATGGTTTTATTAAATCCCAGGAATCATGCAATGTTAGTCTAAAGCTTCGGTCCAAAAGATTAGACATGGCCAATGGCTAACCAAGCTTTAAGTGAAAGCTTCGGTCCAAAAGATTAGCCATGGCCAAATAGCCAGCCAATATTTAGCATAAAATATACAAGCATGTCAATGAGAAATGGAAGCCTCAGTCCAAAAGATTAGACACGGCTTCACAGCCAGCCAGGCTTCAACATATCTCATGAAACTCTAAAATTCGTTCTTAAAAATTCTGAAGAACATATTTTTTAAAAAATTTTTATGAATTTTTCGACAACTAAATATTTTTTTTTTGAAATTAAAATAAAAAGCTTAAAATATAAAATAAAATTACCTAATCTAAGCAACAGGATGAACCGTCAGTTGTCCAAACTCGAACAATCCCCGGCAACGGCGCCAAAAACTTGGTGTGGGAAATCGTGATTCACACTTTTCACAACTCTGCATAACTAACCAGCAAGTGCACTAGGTCGTCCAAGTAATAAACCTTACGTGAGTAAGGGTCGATCCCACGGAGATTGTCGGCTTGAAGCAAGCTATGGTCATCTTGTAAATCCCAATCAGGCAGATTTAAATAGTTATGAGTATTGATAATTAAAAGATAAATAAAACATAAAATAAGATAAAGATACTTATGTGATTCATTGGTCGAAATTTCAGATAAGCGTCTAGAGATGCTTCGTTACTTTTAAACCTCTGCTTTCCTATTGCCTTCTTCCAACCATGCGTGCTCCCTTCCATGGCAAGCTGTAGGATCCTCTCAGTGAAAATGGTCCTCTACGGTTTTCTGCACGGCTAATCAACTGTCAGATTTTTCGTCTCGGATGAAAAATATCAGGTACAGCTACCGCATGGCTAATCATTTGTCGGTTCCCGCTAGCGTCGGAATAGGATCCATTGATCCTTTTGCACACTGTCACTGCGCCTAACATTTGCAGGTTTGAAGCTCGTCATAGTCATCCCTTCCCAGATCCTACTCAGAATACCACAGACAAGGTTTAGACTTTCCGGATCCCAGGAATGGCTGCCAATAATTCTAGCCTATACTATAAAGATACTAATCTCACGGACTCGGTCCGTGTATTAGATATCCAAGAGAATATACTCCAGCTGTCGTCCAATGACTACGTTGAACATCATGTAGACCGCTTTGTGGTTGTCAGGCACGCGGATCTTGACTTAGCGAGTAACGAAGATTGGGTGATTATCACGGGTCACCCCTTCATTCTGACTTAACTGAATTAAGTACAAGAGTATATCTTGGAGAAGAAGTAGGCGTGAATTGAATAGAAAAATAATAGTACTTGCATTAATTCATGAAGAACAGCAGAGCTCCACACCTTAATCTATGGGGTGTAGAAACTCCACCGTAGAAAATACATAAGTGAAAGTGGTCTAAGCATGGCCGTGAGGCCAGCCTCCAAACGTGAACAATGGTCTATGATAGCATAAGATCCAAAAGTCCTTCAATACAATAGTAAAAAGTGCTATTATACTAAACTAGTAAGTTAGGTTTACAGAAAATGAGTAACTAAGTGTAGAAAGTGCAGAAATCCACTTCCGGAGTCCACTTGGTATGTGCTTGGGCTGAGCATTGAAGCTTTTTCGTGCATAGGCTGTTCCTAGAGTTAAACGTAAGCTTGGGTGCCAGTTTGGGTATTTTACGCCAAGATATTTTAGGCTAGTTTTAGACGCCAGTTTCGGCCATTAAATCTCAGAAAAAGTATGGACTACTAAATATTGCTGGAAAGCTCAGGATGTCTACTTTCCAACGCAATTGAGAGCGCGCCAATTGGGATTCTATAGCTCCAGAAAATCTACTTCGACTGCAGGAGGGTCAGAATCCAACAGCATCTGCAGTCCTTTTTCAGCCTCTGAATCAGATTTTTGCTCAGGTCCCTCAATTTCAGCCAGAAAATACCTGAAATCACAGAAAAACACAAAAACTCAGTAAAGTCTAGAAATGTGATTTTTGCATAAAAACTAATAAAAATATAATAAAAGGTAACTAAAACATACTAAAAACTATGTAAAAACAATGCCCAAAAGGGTATAAATTATCCGCTCATCAGCTCCCCAGTAGCGGCATCCTTGGCTGGAGGAGGAGGAGCAGTCGTGAGCGGGACAACATCTATAGTTCCATCGGGGCGAGTTAAGATCTGCACGTCAGGATCAAATTCTGGCTGGTCGACCTCAGAGGGGGCGGAAGAGGCTGAAGTAGCTGTAGTTTTACCTGGCGGCACAAGGGCAGGACTTTCATCCTCATCATCAGGAGCAGGCACTATCTTGCCATCCTCCACCACATTATCCAAGCTGAAGAGAGTCAGGTCGAGATCAAGGGCAAGAACCCGGACTTGAGCCTTCAGGCTCTCATAAGCATCAGTCACACTACCCACCAGGTGATCCTAAAGCTCGGGATAATCAGCATGAGCAGATTGAAGCCTTTCCCTGATCTCTAAAAGCTCGCCATATGTCCGGGTGTAGCTCTCCTTGTGTTTCTTCGCTGTTACCTCCGCCAAATTCGCAGTTGCCTCAGCCCTGGTAGCTCGGAACTTCTCCTTCTTTAGATCTAACTCCAACTTAATTACCGTAGCATCAAGCTCATCATTCAACCCCTTGATTCTATCAAACTCCGATTTAGCATCCTCTAGAAAAGCCTTAGTTGCATGGACCGGGGAACCCTGGACAGTACGAAACAAGGTTGCACCCATATGGGCCATCCGAATACTATTGCTGGTAATGAAATCTAAGTGGCGAAGGATGGACACATCGTCCATTGGAAGATGGCCATAAGGAGCAATTTGATTGTCAACAAACCCCACGGCGTCAAAATTAGGGGCATTCAAGTCGTATGGATCAACAGTCTTTTGCCTTTTTGGAGGAGGACCAGAAGTAGGAGCAGAGGCAGCACCGGAGGTCGGTTGGATAGGGTCAGAAGGAACCACGCAAACCTGGGGAGTTAGAATGATCTTCTTCGGTCCATAAGTGTCTGAAGTTGGCTTCTTCGAGGGAACTTGAGAAGATCCTTCTCCAGAAGCCTTTGCCAAGATGTTTTGAGCAGCTGTTGCTTTCTTAGCCCTACGAAAGTGTTTCATGGAGTCCGTAGATTTCACCATCTCTGCAAACAGAAACCAAAAAAACAAGTCACAAACAGAAATGAGTAAAATTCAATAACAAAGTACGAAACTACAAAAAAGAGGTCGGCCACTACCCAGTTCAGCACGAAAGAGGGAAGGATCTCCTAAAAACTTCTTCGAATCAAGATGAGGAGGCTCTCCCCAATTCTCCTCTAACACACTCACAAAAGCCTGTTCAGTCTCATCCAGGCTCTCCCAAGAATACTTAGTAGCAACTACATCTTTTTGCCAATACAAAGGAAAAGTTGGCTCGTTATTTTAATCTAAAAAGAAAGGGTGGATGTCTTCAACAGCTCAGAATTTAAAGTAGTAATTCTTAAAGTCTCAAAAAGATTCATCATACATAGAGAACACCTTCTTTCCCTGGGTAGCTCAGAACAAGACCCAAGAAGCCTTTTTCTTGGCTACTCCAGGTTTGGTCAACACGAACAGGTAAAGGAAGAGAGATATGGAGGGTCGGACACCCAACTCTTGACACAGCAGTTGAAAAATTTTAATGAAGGCCCAGGAATTCGGATGAAGCTGGGAAGGGGCTACGTTACAAGACCACAACAGGTCGAATTCAAAAGCAGTAAAAGGGATGGTGATATTTAACAAACTAAAGAAATAGTCATAGGCATAGAAAAAGGGTCGTTCTCCCTGAGTTAGGAACGGAAAGCTAACCCTCTCCTCAGGGTCAGGCGACACCAATTCATACTTCTTCTCCTTGTCCCTATTACTACAAACCCTATAAGACCTCCTAAGTCTCACACAATATTCAGGGTCAGCCACTGTAACACACATTAGGACTATAGAGTCCAGCCAGTCAGACATGTCTTTAGGAACCTTGGTAGACATTTCAATAATGTTTTTGCGAGAAGACATAGGTCAACTATTCCTACAGTAAGAAAAAGAAAAACTGTGTTACTACCAAACAACTCGGGCAAATAAAGAAATAACTCGGATAATAACAGCAGAACATCAAGCGCTAGATAGAGCGGTAAAAGGGAAACCCCAGGACTCACATTAAAGTCCAGGGGCACTGTTTGGAGGCAATAACAAGGCAAGAATTTAGGAAAGGGAACTCGACAGTCTATACCCTAAACAAGAAAATACAAAAAGTTCAACTCTTTTTTTGGTAACGTCACTCCATACAAACAGCAAGAAAACCACCATCATTAACAGACCATGCAAAAATCATCAAAGCTACAATCTCCTCCCTACCAATTGTTCAACAAAGGCTAAAACTTTGTACAAAAAGATATCATGCAAGGGAGAAAAGAGACAGAAACACTGACAAACAAACCCTACAGAAAACAAGATCACCAAAAAGATCGCATTTTCCTCAAATAGAAGCAAGTAAAGGGAATCGCAGCATTTATCAAAATAAAAAGATGCAATCTTTGGCATAAAGGGTCAAGCTTTTCAAAATAGACTTGGTGAAAACCAAAAACTTCACAGACATGCAGTATAAAGGCTACCATCGAAATGAAGAACGAAATACCAACCTGCAAAGAAAGAGGAAACGAGCGCAAAGGAAGAGGCAACAATCGAAATCTATACCGGTAAAACACTCTCGAGCAAAGAAGATAGAAAGCTTGAGGGCGTGCAAGCAAGGAGAAATCAGAAAAAAATGAGCAAAAAGCGAAAAGAAAGGGAGGAAGAAACTGTAAAGTGATTCTTTGAAATTCAAAATGAGAGATGAAAGAGGGAAAAAAGGAAAATGGCAAAGGGAATTAATGAGCATTTAACCCTCGCACATTCCCAAGAAAGTGCAACGCGTGCCGCAATTAACAAGGAAAATAGAAAAATGCTTCGCATTCAAGGAGTCCAGCAGGAGTTATACAAAGATCGACTAAAAGGCAAAATGCTCGAGCTCAACTTCTCAAAAAAGGTAGAAGTCTGAAGACACGACCTTAAAAGGTAAAAGTCGAGCTCAAGCAGGGGCACTGTTTATACCCTGGGTCGAGTTACGCAGCCAGGTTGACCGAAGACAAAAGTGACCGACCTCTTCAGGTTGGATCGCGCCCGACCTCTCCTTAAAGAGCTCGAACAAATCACTATAAAGGCCCAAGTAGGCCCAAATAGAGGGACACAGCCCACTCTGAAGAAGGTTGTCCTAAAAGATAAGATGACTTCACTCAAAGATAAGATAAGATAACTAACTTATCTTATCTAGAAAGGTCAACCCACACCACTATAAATACACTGGAGCACCCAAGTATAACATATACTCTGATTCTACATAAAATACCTGCTTAAAGCCCATGCTAACTTAAGCATCGGAGTCTCTTGCAGGTACCACCACCCTCCGGTGATCAAGGATCAGTAGCACCACCAAAGTCAACAAGTTGGACACGACAGCTCCAGCCACCACAGCAGATCTTATCCGAGATCGACCTTCAGTTTCAGGTAACCCTCGAAACAACATCCAATCTGTGCATGGGTAAGTGTCCTAATCTAAAATGCCAGAGTGTGGAATGATATGTGTGAGTTTGAATAGTGAGTGTATATGTGAATACTGTGTGCAATGTTGCTGGAGCAGGTTCTAATGACTCAAAAGCATATAAACCCCTTCTTTGCTAAACTGTTAGAAAATCTAATTGTTCCTACAATTGATGCTATGGTGTTTGTGCCATCAGACATATTGATTAGTACTAGCTTTATATGGTAAAGTTTGTAAAAAGATTTGTGAGAAAATGCAACATGATTAGTTACACCTGAGTCAATTACCCAGGACTTTGGACTAAAGGTTAACAATGACATTATGTACACTACAACAGGTATGGAGGATGACGGCAGGAAATTGATGGCCGTTTACAAAACCGCCTGATAAACCACTATTTTATCGTTTATCTTATGCTCAATTGAGTGATTTTTATCAACTCTTTACTCACTTATTCATATAAAGTGCATGGTTTTACATTTTCCTTCCTAATTTTGTTCTATAATTGGAAACTTGCTTCCCAAGCCTTTAAATTACCAAAAATTAATTTCCCTTTATACCATTCGATGCCGTGATATATGTGTTAAGTGTTTTCAGAGATTACAGGGCGGGAATGGCTTGGAAGATGGGAAGGAAGCATGCAAAAGTGGAAGGAATACAAGAAGTTGAAGAAATTGCTAAGCTGTCCAGCCTGATCTCTTCGCACTCAAACGGTCATAACTTGAGCTACAAAGGTCCAAATAAGGCGGTTCTAGTTGCGTTGGAAAGCTAACATCCAGGGCTTCGCAACAATATATAATTTGCCATAGTTTCCCCGAAGATAGGTGAACGCGCACGCGTGGATCACGCGCACGCGTGACCTGGAGAAAATTCAATCCACGCGTATGCGTGACTTTGCCGCATGCTGGATGTATCAGAAATCATTGGGGGCGATTTATGGGCTGTTTTTGACCCAGTTTTTGGCCCAGAAAACACAGATTAGAGGCTATAAAGTGGGAGAATCAATTCATTCAATCAGACAACATTCATAATACACAATTTTAGGTTTTAGATGTAGTTTCTAGAGAGAGAGAGGCTCTCTCCTCTCTCTAAGGTTTTAGGATTTAGGATTTCTTCTTCATTCCAGGTTCAATGTTCCTTTAATTTAAATTCTCTTCTACTTTCAATTACTCTATTACTTTAGTTTGTTTATTTTCCCAGATTGGTTTATGGATTCCTATGTTTAATTTGATTTCCTATTTAATTCAATTCGAGGTATTTCAGATTTATGGTTGCTTTCTTCTATTTATGATATAAATAATTTGGATTTTCCCCTTTTGGCTTTGGTTGAGTAATTGGTGACACTTGAGTTGTCAAACTCAGCTGTTGATTGAAAATTGGAATTTGTTGATTGATTTGGATCCCTCTAAAGCTACTATTTCCATAGGAGTTGACTAGGATTTGAGGAATCAAATTGATTAGTCCACTTGACTTTCCTTTATTTAGTAAGGGTTAACTAAGTGGGAGCAATAACAATTCTCATCACACCTGATAAGGATAACTAGGATGGGATTTCCAGTTCTCATACCTTGCTAAGAGCATCATTAGTTATTATTTTAATTATTGCAATTTACTTTTCTTATTTCTTATTCAAAAACCCCAAAAAGATAATCTTCCATAACCAATAATAAATACACCTCCCTGCAATTCCTTGAGAGACGACCCGAGGTTTAAATACTTCGGTTATCAATTTTATTAGGGTTTTGTTACTTGTGACAACCAAATTTTTGTGCGAAAGGATTTTAGTTGGTTTAGAAACTATACTTGCAACGAGAACTTAATTGTGAAAATTCTAGACCGCGCGAGAGTTTCATTCGTCAAAATGGCGCCGTTGCCGGGGAATTGCAAACGTGTGCCTTATTATTGGTTATTGTAAATATTTACTTTTTCTTGTTTATTTGTTTTTGTTTTTGTTTTTAATTTTTATTAGCTACTATGAATTCTCACCCCTTGGTTTCAAGTTTGGTTCCAATGTTGTTGTAAGGAATGGAAGCTATAATGAGAACAGGCATCAAGGTTGGAAGAATCAAATATGGGAGGAGCCACAAGGATTTGATCAACCCTCTTGGCAACAACCCCCTCCAATACGCTATAACCAATAACCATTCTGTGATGCATACCAAGACAATAGTTATGGTGGACCCTTTCGTGACAAACCACCTCCCCAACATACCTTTGAACCACCATACTCACAAGCCACCTACAACCATTCACCTCCATATGACCCTAATCCTTATCTACCACACCAACCACCATATGAACTACACCCAGAACCACCACCTCAATATTCACCATCTCCATATCCTTATCAAGAAGAACCACCTCCGTATTATGAGCCTTCTCCCCCAATAATTGAACCCTCCTATCCATCCCAACCTCCATTGGATAACAACACACTCATCTCTAACATCATTGGTCTCACCTCTACACTCCAAAATCTTATATCCCACATGAACCAACCCTCTACCTCCAATATTCAACCCTCAAACATTAGTGCATTTCCTTTTCAATCACATAATGATCTTCCCATCCCATCCCCACCTTCCATGGAAGAGCACCCACATCCATTAATCCAAGAGCAAGATGATCCCAGTCATGCTATTGACATGGAACAAAAGAGAAGGGATTGTCTTCGTAAATTCATACTTCATAAGAAGCTAGAGGAGGCCCTAAAGGTAGAGGTAGGAGAGACCCTTGAAGGAAGTTGTCAAGAAGTGAGAGTCAACAAGGAGGAGCTGTATTTTGTACTTGAAGATGAAGGAATAGTTGAAAGGAGTTGTCATGGAAAGAAAATCATCAAGGATGAGTACGATTTTATACTAAAACAACTGGACAAAGCAGTAATTATTGAAGAGAGAAAAGTGGTTGAAGACTTGGGAGATGCAGAACCTCCATGGGAAAGTCCAGTCATAGAACTTCCTTACAAGACGTTTGAATTTGATGTTGAAGAGGGTGTACAACCTCCAAGGCATATAATGGCTAAAGACTTTGAAGAGGTTGATCAAGAGATGGAGATTAAAGAAGAAGAAGCACAACCTCCCATGCCCTTGGTGAGTAATGAAGAAAAGATTGAATTGGAAGAAAGCTACCAAGAGGAAGAAGTTGAAACTGAAGAAGCTTGCAAAGAGATGGAAGTTGTCAAGGAAGAGCTCAAGGGAATGGAGCTGGAATTCACCTTGCCAAAGTTGTTGGAGTCCTCTCCCCTAAAGCCATCACCATCCATTCCTTCATTCAAGTGGGTAAATCTTAATTAACCCACTTGAATATGCTTTGCTTGAGACGGATGGGCAACTTAGAGCTCTTTGTGGCTATAAGAGTAAGAGGGAGATGGTTAGTGGTAAGAGTTGTCATGCAAGGTTCAATACGGTTGCATGCTCCAAATTGAAGTACAAGGGTTGGTATAATTCTCAATTGAATGGGTCTAGGAAGTTGTTTGGATATCTCCGTGAGAATTTCGATTGCTCACCACCCAAATGGAAAAATGATTATCAACAAGAAGACGGGTGCAAAAGCAAAGTTTAGGACCCTGGAATTCATTCTAGCAATCAACACTCTTGGGACTTTGTCATTTGCTTTGACTTACTTGAAGGCTTTGTGTAACTAGTGTGGGATCCTAGAGGCTATTGAAATTACAAACACTGGTGGGGATTCCTGGATGAGTTCAAGCACAAGCCACCATGACAAGGAGCTCACCAAATGTCCAACTTAAGGACTTTAACTAAAAGTGCTAGGTGGGAGACAACCGACCATGGTATGATCGTTCTTTTTCAGTCTTAGTTTTATTTTATTTTGTTTTATTCTTAGTTTTATTTTATTCTATTTTTCTTAGTGTTCATTCGTAATGCCTGCATCAGCATTTGCATTCTGCATTCTGCATACAAAAAAGGGAGAAAAGCGTGTTCCATGCGTGCGCGTGAATCACGCACACGCGTCACATGCGACGCTAAACCTTACAGAGAGTTACGCGGAAGCTGTACAGGAAGGGTGCCTTGCACACGAGCCAACCCACGTGTACACGTGGGCGACCTTGTTCAAAATTTACAATCTCAATGAATCCTAACCCAAATCTTTTTTGCAATACCCACGCGTGCGCGTCACCCGTATTTTAGTCACCCCACGCGTACGCGTCAGCAACGCGTACGCGTGGATCGCCAGATCGGCATCAATGGGTGATTTGGCCGAGAGTTGTGATGCCTTGATGCTGGAATGGTGCTAGGAGCACGAGCAACATCACGTGTGTGCGTCCCTGACGCGAACGCGTCATTTTCCCCTCCAGGCCATCCACGCGTGCGCATCCCTCACGCGCACGCGTCAGTTGAATTTTTGGCAAATGTGCGAATTAAATAGAGAGTTGTGCGTGCGCGAGGCTGCTCTCGCACCAATAGCACAATTCATTTCACACGTACGCATCCCCCACGTGTACGCGTCACTTGAAAATAGCGCAACCCACGCGAACGAGTGATACACGCGTCCACGTTGCATGCGACACACACTTTAACTAGATCTGCACCAGAATTCTTATCTTTCCTCCCTCTTCCTTCTCATTTTTTCCTCATTCTATTTACATTCTTTCATTCATTCCATTTTAACTGTATGCATGTTTTTATTTTCTTTTCTATGTTTATTATTTTTCTATTGGTGTTAAATGTCCTTATTCCACTGTTGCATTTCTCTTGCTTTCTTTTGGTGCTTTGTGACTTGTTTCCATTGTTGGGTAATATTATTTATAGGTCAATGCTAATTTTTTTATGATGCTTGTATTCCATTTGCATTGACATGCACCTATATTGTCTTTCATTACCCACACTCTCTCCCCTATTATTGCACTTTTTGCACTATTGATATGCCATTTGCTTCTACTGTTTTCTCACTTGTATGTTGTAGCTACCATGTAATTGAGACCCTCATCATTTGGCATTAACCCAACCATATTTTATTTGTTTCCTATCTTTGTTTTTGGGTTACTTTCCTTCTTTTTTTCCTCTTCTTTCAGGATGGCCACCGAGGAAGGGAAACAGAAAACTTTTACATAGGGAGACAAACAAGTCCATCTGCACAATCCTTGGAGAAAAGCATCAGTTGTAGCCACCCATCCACTTGCATATCTTAGCATGCACCGAGGACGGTGCAATCTTTAAGTGTGGGGAAGTCGATACCGAATTTCGCGGGTTAGTACTTCCTAATTCAACACCAATGTTTAACTTTTTTTTTATTAAATTAGTTGTTGCATTTGCATGTTTGTTTGATTTTTGTGCATATTTTACCACTTGGTTGAAGTAATATTTTCTTTTACAAGAAACTTTTTATAACATTTCACTAATTTGATTTAAAATTTTTGATAAACTTGTTTGAAGGAATATTATATTGGAACATGGTTTAGAGCTCGAACACACAAAACCTGTGAGATTTTTGAGCTTATTTGAATTGGTTGCATTTTATCAACCAATAGTTTATTTTTGGTGTGTGTTGTTCTCTCTAAAATTGTGATCTTTGTCTTGATTAATTCTATATTTCCATTATTTGATGTATACATGCACTTATATGATTGAGGCCTTGTTTCACTGAACTTACATACCTATATGACCTTAACCTTTTCATTATCCTTTGTAAACCAATGTTGAGCCTACTTATCCCATTTGTTCTTTATTTTAGCACATCATTAACTCTAAGCGAAAAATAATAATGTCCTTGATTTGAATTTTTGGTTAGCTTAGACTAGTGAGAGTGTTCATGATTTAAGTGTGGGAAAGTTGGGTTTGGAAATATTTGGTTTAAGAATTGGGTGTTATATATCTTTATGAAAATGTGAAAGAAATGTTTAGGACATGTTCATGCATTCAATAATTTAATCATATGCATTGAGAAAAATAAAAGAAAAAAAAAATATATATATATATATATATATAAAGGAGAAAAAGAAAAGAAAAAAAGCAAATAATAAAAGGGGACAAAATGCCCCAAAGTATATATATATATATATATATATATTCTAATAATTAAACAAAATATTAAACAAACCCTAAACCCCCAAACAAAAAATTCAACAATAATTGCACAAATAATTAAACAAACAGAGATACAAACTCAAAAGATTAACTATTTTAAAAAAGTTTCAAAAATTAAATAAACCCTAAACCCCTAAATATTAAAAAAAGATTCAAAAGAAACTAATCAGAGAAAGGGATATAGTACAAAAGGTGGCGACAAATGAGAGGTGGCGATGACGGAAGAATACCATGACGAGGTGGCGATGACAAAGCTGTGGGAGGCAGCGATGATGAGCAGCGAAGATGCTGCTGGAGGCAGCAACGATGCTAGTGGTGGTGTTGACGATTTTGTTGGACGTGGACGATTTTGTTGGACGTGGCGATGACAAGGGAAGACCGATCGTAAGAGGTCGCGACGATGATGAACGAGCGTGGAGCAGGAAGTGCCGACACTGTTGAATGAGCATGGTGTAGGATGTGGCAACGTTGAGGCGGCAACTGTGATCAGTGATGAGAGTGAGTGAGGTGGCGGTTACCAGCGAAACGACATCAAATGGTGGTGATTCGGGGGTCGCCAACGAGAGAGAAAGGGAAATGGGTGAATAGTGAGGTTGATGATGTTTCAGAAATGGAGGAGAATAGTTCCCAAATTTGAATTTAGGGTTAATTTTGCCGATGGACTTATCGTCAAAAAAATTTTCCAGTAATGTACAACCTGTGACCAAAACGGTGCATTTCATTTGATTACCTTACTGTCAGATTTTTCACCCCTAAATCCGACGATAATGATCACGCCAATTTTTCTTTTTTTTCTCTAATTATTACCGGTGAATTTACCATCGGAAAATTGAATCCGACGGTAACTTTTTGACCTGACGAATTTATTGCCAAATCCGCCATTAAACCCACTGCTAACTTCCAATGCTAAATTCGATAATATTCAGAATTTTTTGTAGTGAATATTAACACTAATAAAATACATAAAACTCTCCAACACGCTCTAACTCACTTTTATAAAAAAAATTACTCTTGTTAGCACATTCAGCAACTTGCTCCAACAAATTACCAAAATTTTTATCTACAACACTCATACTCTATGAGATGGAAAAATATTACGAGAAGAATAGAAATGAGGTGTTTTTTATATAAGAGGAGAAAGAAATGACTTGCTTGTTCAGCATCTCTGATGAGCGGATAATTTATACGCTTTTTGGCATTGTTTTTAGGTAGTTTTTAGTATGTTTTAGTTACTTTTTATTATATTTTTATTAGTTTTTATGAAAAAATCACATTTCTGGACTTTACTACGAGTTTGTGTGTTTTTTTGTAATTTCAGGTATTTTCTGGCTGAAATTGAGGGACAAGAGTAAAAGTCTGATTCGGAGGTTGAGAAAGGACTGCAGATGCTGTTGGATTCTGACCCTCCTGTACTCGAAGTGGATTTTCTGGAGCTACGGAAGCCCAATTGGCACACTCTTAATTGCGTTGGAAAATAGACATCTTGGGCTTTCCAGCAATGGATAATAGTCCATACTTTGCTCGAGATTTGATGGCCCAAACTGGCATTTAAACGCCATCCAAAGACCCTTTTCTGGCATAAAACGCCGAAACTGACACCAGAACTGGAGTTAAACGCCCAAACTGGCATCCAAGCTGGCGTTTAACTCTAGAAAAATTATATGCACGTGTGCTCAGCCCAAGCACACACCAAGTGGGCCTCGGAAGTGGATTTCTGCACTATTTGCACTTAGTTACTCAATTTCTGTAATCCTTAGAAACTAGTTTAGTATAAATACTAGTCTTTCCTATTGTATTCGAGACTTTTATCATCTTATGCCATTTTTTACATTTGGAGGCTGGCCACACGGCCATGCCAAGACATTTTTCTCTTATGTATTTTCTACGGTGGAGTTTCTACACCTCATAGATTAAGGTGCGGAGCTCTGCTGTTCTTCATGAATTAATACAAGTACTATTGTTTCTCTTTCAATTCACACTTACTTCTTCTTCAAGATATACTCTCGTACTTAATTCAGTTAGTCAGAATGAAAGGGGTGACCAGTGACAATCACCCACTATCTTCGTTACTCGCTTAGCCAAGATCCACATGCCTCGCAACCACAAGCGGTCTACATGATGTTCAACGTAGTCATTGGACGATAGCCAGAGTATAGTCTCTTGGGTCTCTGATCCACGAATTTGACTTGCCTCTCCTGACAACAGAGCATTCGAATCCGTGAGATTAGAACCTTCGTGGTAGAAGCTAGAATCAATTGGCAGCATTCCTGAGATCCGGAAAGTCTAAACCTTGTCTGTGGTATTCCGAGTAGGATCTGGGACGGGATGACTATGATGAGCTTCAAACTCACGAATGTTGGGTGCAGTGACAGTGTGAAAAAGGATAGAGAGATCCTATTCTGACACAAGTGAGAACCGACAGATGATTAGCCGTGCGGTAGCTTTGCCTAGTATTTTTCATCCGAGACGAGAAATCCGACAGTTGATTAGCCGTACAGAAACCGTACCTGGACCATTTTCACTGAGAGGACGGATGGTAGCCATTGACAACGGTGATCCACCTACATACAGCTTGCCATGGAAGGAGCACACATGATTGGATGAAGACAATAGGAAAGCAGAGGTTCATAAGCAACAAAACATCTCCAAACGCTTATCTGAAATTCCCACCAACGAATTACATAAGTATCTTATTTTATTTTATGTTTTATTTATCTTTTAATTATCAAAACCTCATAACCATTTGAATCCACCTGACTAAGATTTACAGGATAACCATAGCTTGCTTCAAGCCGACAATCTCTGTGGGATCGACCCTTACTCGCGTAAGGTTTTATTACTTGGACGACCCAGTGCACTTGCTGGTTAGTTGTACCAGAGTTGTGAAAAGTGTGATCATAATTTCGTGTACCAAGTTTTTGGCGCCGTTGCCGGGGATTGTTCGAGTTTGGACAACTGACGGTTCATCTTGTTGCTTAGATTAGGTAACCTTCTTTCTTGTTTCAACCTTTATTTTCTCTTCAAAAAGTTTTTTTAAAATATTTCAAAAAAAATATTTTTAAGAATGAATTCTAGAGCTTCATGAGATATGTTGAAGCTTGGCTGGCTGTTAAGCCATGTCTAATTCTTTTGGAATGAGGTTTCCACTTTCCATTGTAGAAAGGACATGTCTGTATTTGTTATGCTAAAGCTTGGCTGGCCATTTGGCCATGTCTAATTCTTTTGGACCGAAGCTTTAGACTAACATTGCATGAATCCTGGAATTCTTATTAAAAATTTTGAATTTCTTTATTTTCCTTTTCCAAAATAATTTTGAAAAAAATACAAAAAATTTAATAAAATCTAAAAAAAAAACAAAAAAAAATTGTGTTTCTTGTTTGAGTCTTGTGTCAAATTTTAAGTTTGGTGTCAATTGCATTTTTTTTAATTTTCTTAAAATTTTCGAAAAATCATGCATTATGTTCTTCATGATCTTCAAGTTGTATTTGATGATTTTCTTTGTTTGATCTTTATATTTTCTTGTTTTGTGTCTTTTCTTGTTTTTCATATGCATTTTTGAATTGTTAGTGTCCCTAGTACAAAAGTTCTTAAGTTTGGTGTCTTGCATGTCTTTCTTTTCTTAAAAATTTTCAAAAATATGTTCTTGATGTTCATCATGATCTTCAAAGTGTTCTTGGTGTTCATCTTGACATTCAAAGTGTTCTTGCATGCATTATTTGTTTTGATCTTAATTTTTTATGTTTTATTTCATTTTGTTGTTTTTCTCTCTCCTCATTAAAAATTTAAAAGTCAAAAAAATATCTTTTCCTTGTTCTTCTCATAATTTTCAAAATTTTGAGTTGACTTGGTCAAAAATTTTTAAAATTTGGTTGTTTCTTGTTAGTCAAGTCAAAATTTCAATTTAAAAACTTTATCTTTTCAAATCTTTTTCAAAATCAATTCTTTTTCATTTTTTTTATGATTTTCGAATTTCATTCTTAAAATTTTTCAAAATCTTTTTCATTTTTTTAATGTTTTCGAAAATTTTAAAACTAATTTTTCAAAATCCTTTTTCTTAATTTTATTTCATATTTTCGAAAATCCTTGCTAACAATTAATGTTTTGATTCAAAAATTTCAAGTTTGTTACTTTCTTGTTAAGAAAGGTTCAATCTTTAAATTCTAGAATCATATCTTTTAGTTTCTTGTTAGTCAAGTCATCAACTTTAATTTTAAAAATCAAATCTTTTTAATTTCTTTTTCAATTCTTTTTTCAAAATAAATTTCAATCATATCTTTTTAAAATTTTAATTTCAAAATCTTTTTCTAACTTCTTATCTTTTCAAAATTTATTTTCAAATCTTTTTCAACTAACTACTTGACTTGTTTGTTTTAATTTTAAAAATTTACTATTTCTTTTCTTTTTCAAAACCACCTAACTACTTTTTCACCTCTCATTTTCGAAAACAACTAACCACTTTTTTAAAATTCTTTTTAATTAACTAATTGTTTTAAATTCTAATTTTATTCTATTTCTTTTAATATTTTCGAAACTAACTTAATTAATTAAATAAAAATAAAAATATTTTTCTTTTCCCTCTTCTTAAAATTCGAATACTCTCTCTCATCTCTTTCTATTTATTTATTTAATTACTAACACTTCTCTTCTACTCATAATTCGAACCCCTCTCTGTTCTCTCTGTTCGAATTACTCATCTCCTCTCTCTTCTCATTCTTCTATTCTTCTATTCTTATACTCACATAAAGGAATCTCTATACTATGATATAGAGGATTCCCATTCTCTCTTTGTTCTCTTCTTTTTTATATGAGAAGGAACAAGGATAAGGACATTCTTGTTGAAGCTGATCCTGAACCTAAAAGGACTCTGAAGAGGAAGCTAAGAGAAGCTAAAGCACAACACTCTGAAGAGGAGCTTACAGAAAATTTTGAAAAAGAAGCAGACATGGCAGCCGAACCCAACAACAATGGTGGAGATGCAAGAAAGATGCTTGGTGACTTTACTGCACTAATTTCCAACTTCTATGGAAGAAGCATCTCAATTCCAGTAATTAGAGCAAACAACTTTGAGTTTAAGCCTCAATTAGTTTCTCTAATGCAGCAGAATTGCAAGTTTCATGGACTTTCATTGGAAGATCCTCATTAGTTCTTAGCTGAATTCTTGCAAATCTGTGACACTGTTAAGACCAATGGGGTTAATCCCAAGGTCTACAGACTTTTGCTTTTTCCCTTTGCTGTAAGAGACATAGCTAGGATATGGTTGGACTCACAACCTAAAGAAAGCCTGAACTCTTGGAAAAAGTTGGTCAATGCTTTCTTGGCCAAATTCTTTCCATATCAAAGGATGAGCAAGCTTAGAGTGGAAGTCCAAACCTTCAGACAGAAGGAAGGTGAATCCCTCTATGAAGCATGGGAAATATACAAGCAATTGATCAGAAGGTGTCCTTTTGACATGCTTTCAGAATGGAGCATCTTATGTATATTCTATGATGGTCTGTTTGAATTTTCCAAGATGTCATTGGACCACTCTGCTGGTGGATCTCTTCATCTAAAGAAAACCCCTGCAGAAGCCCAGGAACTCATTGAGATGGTTGCAAATAACCAGTTCATGTACACTTCTAAAAAAAATCCTGTGAATAATGGGATGACTCAGAAGAAAGGAGTTCTTGAGATTGACACTCTGAATGCCATATTGGCTCAGAATAAAATATTAACTCAGCAAGTCAATATGATTTCTCAGAATCTGACTGGAATGCAAGCTGCATCCGGCAGTACTAAAGAAGCCTCCTCTGAAGGAGAAACTTATGACCCTGAGAATCCTGCAATGGAAGAGGTGAATTACATGGGAGAATCCTATGGAAACACCTATAATCCTTCATGGAGAAATCATCCAAATTTCTCATGAAAGGATCAATAGAAGCCTCAACAAGGCTTTAATAATAATAATGGTGGGAGAAATAGGTTTGGCAATAGCAAGCCTTTTCCATCATCTTCTCAGCAATAGACAGAGAATTTTAAGCAGAGCATCTCTGACTTAGCAACCATAGTCTCTGATCTATCTAAGACCACTCTCAGTTTCATGACTGAAACAAGGTCCTCCATCAGAAATTTGGAGGCACAAGTGGGTCAGATGAGTAAAAGAGTTACTGAAATCCCTCATAGTATTATCCCAAGCAATACAGAAGAGAATCCAAAGAGAGAGTGCAAGGCCATCAATATATCCAAAGTGACCAAACCTATAGAGGAGGAAGAGGCAGTGATTTCTACTGAGGAAGACCTCAATGGACGTCCACTGACCACTAAGGAGTTTCCTAATGAGAAACCAAAGGAATCTGAGGCTCATACAGAGACTATAGAGATTTCACTGAACTTACTGTTGCCATTCATGAGCTCTGATGAGTATTCTTCTTCTGAAGAGGATGAAGATATTGTTGAAGAGCAAGTTGCTCGGTATTTAGAAGCAATCATGAAGCTGAATGCCAAGTTATTTGGTAATGAGACTTGGGAGGATGAACCTCCATTGCTCATCAATGAACTGAATACCTTGGTTCAACAGAAATTACCTCAGAAGAAACTGGATCCCAGAAGGTTCTTAATACCTTGTACCATAGGCACCATGAACTTTGAGTAGGCTCTGTGTGACCTGGGGTCAGGTATAAACCTCATGCCACTCTCTGTAATAGAGAAACTGGAGATCTTTGAGGTACAAGCTGCAAGAATCTCACTAGAGATGGCAAACAAATCAATGAAATAGGCTTATAGACTTGTAGAGGATGTCTTAGTGAAGGTTGAAGGCCTTTACATCCCTGCTAACTTCATAATCCTAGACACTGGGAAGAATGAGGATGAATGCATCATCCTTGGAAGGCCCTTACTAGCCACAGCAAGAACTGTGATTGATGTGGACAGAGAAGAGTTAGTCCAGCAACTGAATGAGGACTACCTTGTGTTTAAGGCTCAAGGATCTTCCTCTGTAACAATGGAGAGGAAGCATGAAAAGCTTCTCTCAATATAGAGTCAAATAGAGCCCCCACACTCAACTTCTAAGTTTGGTGTTGGGAGGCCACCATTAAGCTCTGAGTCTCTGTGAAGCTCTCTAAGAGCTCACTGTCAAGCTATTGACATTAAAGAAGCGCTTATTGGGAGGCAACCCAATATTATTTAATTATATTTATTTTTTATAGACATTTGTTTTCCATTGCCATGCTATGTTTTCTTTAGGTTGATGATAATGTGGAGTCACAAAAACAGCTGCAGAATTAAAGTGGAATAAAAAACAACATCAAAAATAGCACACCCTGGAGGACAGGCTTACTGGCATTTAAACGCCAGTAAGGATAGCAGAATGGGCATTTAACGCCCAGTCTGGTAGCATTCTGGGCGTTAAACGCCAGAATTGGCAGACAGACTGGCGTTTAACGCCAGAAAAGGGTGTCTGGCTGGCGTTAAACGCCAGAAAGGGGCATCAGCCTGGTGTTTAATGCCAGGAAAGGCAGCAGACTGGTGTTTAAACGCCAGAAAGGGCTGTCCAGGGGTGTTTAAATGCCAGAAAGGTGCAGGGAGCAGAATTCCTTGACACCTCAGGATTTATGGATCCCACAGGATCCCCACCTACCCCAACTCCTTTTCTCTCCTTTTCACACCTTTCTATAACACTCTTCCCCAAAATAACCTCCACCAATCACCTCCATTTCTCCTATAAAACCATCATACAACCCACCTAACCCCACCCATTCAAATTCAAACCATCTCCCTCCCAAACCCAACCCCTATTACAAGAATTCCCTCTCCACTCCACTCCTATATAAGCCCCTCATCACTCCTTCATTTTCACACATCATAACCACCTTAAACCCCCTTGGCCGAACCATTCACACACCTCCATCTCCTTCATCTCTTCTTCCTCTAATCATTTTTTTCTTCTTTTGCTCGAGGACGAGCAAACCTTTTAAGTTTGGTGTGAAAAAAAACTCCGCTTTTTGTTTTTCCATAACCATTAATGGCACCTAAGGCCAGAGAAATCTCTAGGAAGAGGAAAGGAAAGGCAATTACTTCCAACTCCGAGTCATGGGAGATGGAGAGATTCATCTCAAAAGCCCATCACTAGAAAGAGGATGGAGCAAACAAGAGAGCCCACTCATGGACCTCAACAAGAGCATGAGGAAGTTCCTCATCAAGAAATCCCTGAGATGCCTCAAGGGATGCATTTCCCTCCACGCGACTATTGGGAGCAACTCAACACCTCTTTAGGAGAATTGAGTTCCAACATGGAGCAACTAAGAGTGGAGCACCAAGAGCACTCCATCATCCTCCATGAAATCAGAGAGGACCAAAAGGCCATGAGAGAAGAGCAACAAAGGCAAGGAAGAGACATAGAGGAGTTCAAGAACTTCATTGGTTCTTCAAGAGGAAGAAGAAGCCACCATCACTAAGGTGGACCCATTATTTAATCTCCTTGTTTATTTTCTTTTCTGTTTTTGGTTTTTATACTTTATGTTTTGACTATGTTTGTGTCTTCATTACCGATCATTAGTGTTTAGTGTCTATGTCTTAAAGCTATGAATGTTCCATGAATCTTTCACCTTTCTTAAATGAAAAATATTTTCTGAAAAAGAAAAAGAAGTACGTGAATTTTGAATTCTATCTTGAAAATAGTTTAATTATTTTGATGTGGTGGCAATACTTTTTGTTTTCTGAATGAATGCTTGAACAGTGCATATTTTTTATAGTGAAGTTTATGAATGTTAAAATTGTTGGCTCTTGAAAGAATAATGAAAAAAAGAGAAATGTTATTGATAATCTGAAAAATCATAAAATTGATTCTTGAAGCAAGAAAAAGCAGTGAAAAACACAAAGCTTGCGAAACATGAAAAAAAGAAAAAAAATGTGGCGAAAAACAAAGAAAAAGAAAGAAAAAGAAAAAGCAAGCAGAAAAAGCCAATAGCTCTTTAAACCAAAAGGCAAGAGCAAAAAGACAATAACCCTTTAAACTAAAAAGCAAGGGTAAAAAAAAGGGATCCAAGGTTTTGAGCATTAATGGATAGGAGGGTCCAAAGGAATAAAATCCTGGCCTAAGCGGCCAAATCAAGCTGTCCCTAACCATGTGCTTGTGTCAGGAAGGTCCAAGTGAAAAGCTTGAGATTGAGTGGTAAAAGTCGTGATCCAAAGTAAAAAGAGTGTGCTTAAGAACTCTGGGCACCTCTAACTGGGGACTCTAGCAAAGCTTAGTCACAATTTGAAAAGGTTCACCCAGTTATGTGTCCGTGACATTTATGTATCCGGTGGTAATACTGGAAAACAAAATGCTAAGGGTCACGGCCAAGACTCATAAAATAGCTGTGTTCAAGAATCAACATACTAAACTAGGAGAATCAATAACACTATTTGAATTATGAGTTCCTATGGATGCCAATCATTCTGAACTTCAAAGGATAAAGTGAGATGCCAAAACTATTCAGAAGCAAAAAGCTACTAGTCCCGCTCATCTAATTGGAACTAAGCTTCATTGCTATTTTGAAATTTATTGTATTTTCTCTTCTTTTTATCCTATTTTGTTTTTAGTTGCTTGGGGACAAGCAACAATTTAAGTTTGGTGTTGTGATGAGCGGATAATTTATACGCTTTTTGGCATTATTTTTAGGTAGTTTTTAGTATGTTTTAGTTTCTTTTTATTATATTTTTATTAGTTTTATGCAAAAATCATATTTCTGGACTTTACTATGATTTTTTGTATTTTTCTATAATTTCAGGTATTTTCTGCTAGAAATTGAGGGACCTGATCAAAAGTCTGATTCAGAGGTTGAGAAAGGACTGCATATGCTGTTGGATTCTGACCGTCCTGCACTCGAAGTGGATTTTCTAGAGCTACAGAAGCCCAATTGGCACGCTCTCAATTGTGTTGGAAAATAGACATCTTGGGCTTTCCAACAATGTATAATAGTCCATACTTTGCCCGATATTTGATGGCCCAAACTGGCGTTTAAACGCCAGCCAGAGACCATTTTCTGGCATAAAATGCCGGAACTGGCACCAGAACTGGAGTTAAACGCCCAAACTGGCATCCAAGCTGGCGTTTAACTCTAGAAAAGGCCTATGCACGTGTAAAGCTCAATGCTCAGCTCAAGCACACATCAAGTGGGCCCCGGAAGTGGATTTCTGCACTATCTGCACTTAGTTACTCAATTTCTGTAATCCTTAGAAACTAGTTTAGTATAAATACTAGTATTTCCTATTGTATTCGAGACTTTTATCATCTTATGCCATTTTTCACATTTGGAGGCTGGCCACACGGCCATGCCAAGACATTTTTCTCTTATGTATTTTCTACGGTGGAGTTTCTACACCTCATAGATTAAGGTGAGGAGCTCTGCTATTCTTCATGAATTAATGCAAGTACTATTGTTTCTCTTTCAATTCACGCTTACTTCTTCTCCAAGATATACTCTCGTACTTAATTCAGTTAAGTCAGAATGAAGGGGTGACCCGTGACAATCACCCACTATCTTCGTTACTCGCTTAGCCAAGATCCGCGTGCCTGACAACCACAAGCGGTCTACATGATGTTCAACGTAGTCATTGGACGATAGACAAAGTATAGTCTCTTGGGTCTCTAATCCACGGATTTGACTTGCCTCTCCTGACAACATAGCATTCGAATCCGTGAGATTAGAACCTTCGTGGTAGAGGCTAGAACCAATTGGCAGCATTCCTGAGATCTGGAAAGTCTAAACCTTGTCTGTTGTATTCTGAGTAGGATCTGGGACAGAATGACTGTGACGAGCTTCAAACTCACGAATGTTGGGCGCAGTAATAGTGTGCAAAAGGATAGAGAGATCCTATTCCGACACAAGTGACTACCAACAAATGATTAGCCATGCGGTAGCTGTGCCTGGTATTTTTCATCCGAGACGAGAAATCCGACAGTTGATTAGCCGTACAGAAATCGTACCTGGACCATTTTCACTGAGAGGACGGATGGTAGCCATTGACAACGGTGTTCCTCCAACATACAGCTTGCCATGGAAGGGAGCATGCATGATTGGATGAAGACAATAGAAAAGCAGAGGTTCAGAAGCAACAAAGCATCTCCAAACGCTTATCTGAAATTCCCACCAATGAATTACATAAGTATTTTATTTTATTTTATGTTTTATTTATCTTTTAATTATCAAAACCTCATAACCAGTTGAATCCGCCTGACTAAGATTTACAGGATAACCATAGCTTGCTTCAAGCTGACAATCTCTGTGGGATCGACCCTTACTCGCGTAAGGTTTTATTACTTGGACGACTCAGTGTACTTGCTGGTTAGTTGTACCGGAGTTGTGAAAAGTGTGATCACAATTCCGTGCACCAATCTCGCAATCTATAAGAAGTATTGCAAAGCATTAGCATGTCGCAAGTTGCAAAATATGGGTGCTTGACCAAGTGGCAGTTCAAGAGCATCTCGCAATGAAAGAGATTGCAGTATTAATTTTGTATTAATGGCTAAAAACATAGCTCATCATACATGCATTTATTTCAAAATGGATGGGTATGTCTAAAATCAGCCCAAGTTTTTTGAGCTAATCTGATGCACCATAATATTTGAAGCGTTAGATTAGATTGATAAATGATCTAATGGTTTATATTTAATTTATTATTAATTTGTTAAAAATTACACTTAAAGATAACAACTCTTTTGATATTTTAAAATTGTCCAATATAAAATTTGAGAACCAAACCCCTGCTTGCTGCAGCGATGAGCCTCCGCTTCTTCCTCCACCCACTTCCTCTGCCTTTTTCCTCTTCACGATGAACCTCCGTTTCTTCTTCTATACCCTTTCTATCTGCCTTCTTCCTCTTCAAGATGTCCCTTCACTTCTTCCTCTACCCACTGTCTTCTGCCTTCTTCCACAACGACTCCATAACCTGCTTCTTCAAGTCATAGAGCTTAAACTCTGTTGCTCGTGTTTTGTTTTTCTTCTCAAATTTCCCAAACCTTTTTAGGGATTTGGTCAAAAGAGGTTGACCTTTAATGGAGCCTCGAGTTGGGAACAAGTTCCGTATCGGTCGAAAAATTGGTAGCGGATCCTTTGGAGAGATCTATGTTAGTGAGCTTTCTCTCCTCTCTTTTTTTTTGTGTGTGCATAATTGAACTTCTAATTTTTGAATTTTCCAAATCATTTTTTCAGATTAATTTATTTTAAAAATTTTTGAGTAGGTACCAATATTCAGACAAATGAAGAGGTTGCGATTAAGCTTGTGAGTACTCTGATCTACCTGTGTTAATTTTACAACAGAAATAGTAATAATCAAGAGGGACAGCTGCGGTGGCAAAGGGGAAGAGAAGGGCGGTGGAGGAACCAGTAGATAAGGCCACTCTTCAGAAGCAGAGATGCATGATCAAGAATCGTGTGTCTGCTGCTAGAACGCAAATAGGTACTTACCCCCTTTTTAAATTTTTTTAGTAAGGTTTCATTTTTTATATATTTTGATTTGATGTTTGAAAAATGGAGATTCTTATGTGGTAAGTGAGTTCACTATTCCTAGAAATCTCACTATTGGGGGACTATAATTGTTGAGTTGGAAAATCAGGAACTGAATTAAAGTTGAGATTTTTCAATCTTATCTCTATAACTTTAAATTACTTGTTGTTGCAGCTTCTTGAGTTCGTCATTACAATATCCAGTTGTAAAAATTGGTACAAAAGATCAATCTTTTACTGTCTTTATTACTATGATGTAAAATTTGTTGGTTGGATTTAGATCTAATTGATTATTGAATACCCGTGAGTGATGAATCCACATTTCATGGTATTTATTTGCTCTATTTGGGTGGATTTCATCAACTTTTCTTGCACTTATTCAAGGAAATAGCATAGTTTCATGATTTCTTCCTAAATTGTGCTTGAAAGTGAAAACATGCTCTTTTGTGCTTAATTCTAGTCAATTTTATCCACTTTAATTCCATATGATGCCTTGATGTGTTTGCTAAGTGATTTCAGGTTTCCAAGGCAAGTATAGGTTGAAGAAGTGAGAAAAAGAGCATGCAAAAGGGAAGAAACCTTGAAGAAATGGAGTTTGGAAGTTTCAGCACGCGTGCGTACGCACAACGAAGATTTACGAGCGACACGTATGCGTGACCCACGCGTACGCGTGGATGGATTTTTGCGCAGCGACACGTACGCGTGACCCGAATTACGTCAGCTAATTAATTGTAAATCGCTGGGGGCGAATTCTGGGCCTCCAAAACCTAGTCCAATCCATTTCTGAAGCTATTTCAACCCCAATTCAAGTGGAAACAAGGGGGGCAATTAGGTTTAGCTTTTGTTATGTTTTCTCTTAGTTTCTAGAGAGACAAGCTCTCCCCCTCTCTCTAGAATTAGGGTTTTTAGCTTAGTTTCCTTTTAATTTCAGCACTTTAATTCTTGTTCTAGTGTAGTTTCATTTATGTTTCTTTACTTTCTTGTCTTTATCTTCTTCATTTCTCTTGTTATTTCCTCTATTTTGTCATTTTTATGTTATGAACACTTTTGTTATTTTAATTTACATTTAATGCCAATTTATGTTTCCATGTCATTTATTGCTTTCTTTAGTTGTTGTTATGATTTTCTTGCTTTGGTAGCTTTAGAATTTATTTTAATGAATTTTAATATTATTTTGTTTTCATGCACACCAAGTGTTTGATAAAATGCTTGGCTTAGTTTTTACTTAGTTTTTCTTAACTCTTGGCTTGAAATTGATGACTTTGGTGATCCTTGTGTCATTGATGTCCATCCTTGTTTGATACATTAGAGTAGTTTGTTGATTTGGTCTCCCTTGACTCTATGTGACCCCTTAGTGTTGACATAGGACTTAGGGATTGAAATCAACTATGCCTATTTGACTTATCTTCGATGTAAGGTTGACTAAGTAGGATTAACTCTTCATAATCATCATGTGTTTATGGTCAATGGCTAGGATAGGTAGCCTTAGCTCTCAATTACTTGCCAAGAGGTTTCTTGCATTAGAAGTTTTATTGCTTTAACTTTTACTTGCTTTCATTTAATTTCTTGCATGTTAAGTTACTTTCTTGCCATTTCCTTTCCTTGCATTTAACTGCTTTGACTTTAATTGCTTTGATGTTTAATTTCTTGCATGTTTAGTTTTCATACTCTTGGTTGAGGAATTGGGTGTTTGGGTAGAATTAAGTTTTGGATGTCCATTCCGCATTGTGTGAGAATGGTTAATTGGTTTGGTTTCCATTGACGCTAGTCTTTCACTAAGTAATTAGTGAGTTGACTAGGACTTATGGATTAAGATCAATTAGGCTTTTTGAGTAATTCTCAAGGAGGATTGACTAGTTTGGATTGATTCCACACAATTGCCATGTTTGTGGTCCATAACTAGGATAGGAATCCTAAATTCTCCAATTCTTACCAAGAGTTGCCATTTACATTCCTTGCATACTCATTTACTTTCTCGCTATTTACATCTCTTGCTATCTTGCTTTCATCCAATTCCCTATGCTTTCTCTCATAGCCAATGACATTACACTTAATTGCAACTCCTAGGGAAGAATGACCCAGGAGCTAAATACTCTCGGTTATAACTTGTTTTGTATTGTGATAATATTTGATCGATGGTCAATTTGTTGAGTTAGGACTATACTTACAACGCCAATTCTATATTTTGATAATTAAATTCCTAACCTATGCAAATTGGCTCTTCATCAGTAAGCTATCAATAGTGAGCGGAATAGATTCAAACCTTTTAAAAATAAAAAAGTTTATGAAAATACCCGATGGCTTTTTATTGTATTTTGTTTTCATTTTTTGCTTTAAACTAGTGGTATACTATGTTGCATATATGGTACTATTCCGTGGGTTACCTGAAACTGTAGGTCGATCTCGGACGAGATCTTCTGTACTGGTCGGAGCTGATGTGTCCGACTTGTTGGACTTGGTGGTGGTGCTGATCCTTCATCACCGGAGGGTGGTGGTACCTGCAAGGGACTCCGATGCTTAAGTTAGCAAGGGTATTAAGCAGGTTTTTAGTAGAATCAGAGTATGAGTTATACCTGGGTGCTCCAGTGTATTTATAATGTTTGTATAGTGATCTTTCTGGGGATAATATAGTTATCTTATATTATCTTGTGAAGTCATCTTTATCTTTAAGGGAACTACCCTTATCCTTCTAGGCTTGGGCTGCCTTTGGATTTGGATCACGTTCCTCTATTTGGGCCTGCTTTGGGCCTCTATTGTCGATTTGGCCGACCTCTTTGAGAAGAGATCGAGGATTCTAGACCTGAACAGGTCGGTCGCTTTGTCTTCAAACAGCCAGGTCGTACATCTCGGCCCAGGATGTGAACAGGTACCATAGGTATATTCTAAAATTTATAAAAAAGTTATTGACAATCTAAGAAGTTTAAAATGTTAGTATTTGATGCATATGCACATTCGATATGAATAGTTGAACAAAATGAAGTGTTTGGGCATCATAGGTTGTGGAACATGTTAGATTTTCAGTAGTTGCAGTAATACTAACTGTGTATGTCATTGTTTCCTTTAGCTTTTGAAAATGGATGTGAGCTTGTAATTTGAGATAGTGACATGACTGATATTGGATTTCCAATGTCACCATTTTAGTGGTTTTTAATGTGGAAGACACTGTGTATGTGTGTTTTGCAGTTCTTATCCAGAAGCTTATAGATAAGGGCAAACATATTCTGGCTGTGAAGTATGTTTTTGAGTTTAACCTTACTGATAAGATACAACCAATACAAGTAAAGTTCACAATTGACAGGGATATGGAGATAAGGTTGTGCCCTCTCAAATTCAGAGATTTGTTTCAAGGAATATGCCATGGATAAATTACCATGAAGTTTCAGATGGTGGATATTTGATTATCCATTATAGTGATTTGTGTGAGGCTGTTTTGAGGGCACTTTTACTTGATAAAGAAAATGTTTCATATAGACCTAGACCAGATAGAGACATACTTGGTGCACGAAACTGACTCCGAACATTTCGCACAGATAGACCGGCAAGTATACCGGGTCGTCCAAGTAATACCTCAAGTGAGTGAGGGTCGATCCCATGGAGATTGTTAGTTTGAGCAAGGAGTGGTTATCTTGCAGATCTTAGTTAGGCGAATAGAAAATATACTTTGTCATGGAAAAATGTATAAAACAGATAAATAAATAACACGTTAATAGATAAGTGTGAAATCAATGGTGATAGAACGGTTGAGGCTTCGGAGATGCTTTATCATTCCGGATAACTTTTTTTACTGTCTTCTTCAATAACTTTTTGATTCCTTCAATGACAGCCGTAAGTAATTAACTCATGTCCTCTCATCAAGTTAACCTCCTCTACTGCAGCAATCCACCATGTTGAAGTGACTCATGTCCTCTCATCAAGCCACCTCTAGGTTTCTCACTGTAGCAGAAGATGAAGCTCTAAGCAATCCACTCCCCTTCACGATCCTACTCAAGGTGCCACAGACAAGGCAGATCTTCCGAATCAGAAAGTGCTACTTCTCTGACTTTAGCCTTAACGCCACAGAGACCTCACTTACCCACGGTCAACGGGATTTTATGTCACGTATCCAAAGTTACCCAGGTACTCTATTGGAATCCGCAATGCAATCTCTAGCTTTGGTTCAACGCTATCCGGGTCAAGACTCACACGGAACCCAAGTAGAACAAGGGTGATTGTCACGGGTCACTCTCAATTCATAAGATGAAGAACGAGGTTGTGTAAGAGAATATAGTCAGACATATTGAGGTAGAAGAGTAATATTATTATTCCATGAAACTCAGCAGAGCTCCTAACCTTAACCTTAGGAGGTTAGTGTCTCATCTGGACAAAAGTGATGTGAAACGTAAAGATATGCTGGAGAGATATCCTAAACATGGTTGATCTTCTCCTATATATACTAATCTAATAACTAGGAGTTACAGAAATAAGATAGACTAGTCTTGTAATGTGAAAATCCATTTCTGGGGCCCACTTGGTGAGTGTTTGGGCTGAGCTAAGAGTGTCTCCCACGAGATTGCTCCCTTATGGGCGTTGAACACTGGCTGGGGACTCTGTTTTGGGCGTTGGACGCCAGCTGCTCCCTTGTGGGCGCTGGACACTAGGAATGGGACTAGTGGCCGGCATTGAACGCCAGTTTTGGGTCTTCATTTCTGAAGCAAAGTATGAACTATTATATATTTCTGGAAAGCCCTAGATGTTAGCTTTCAATAGCCATTAATAGCGTGCCATTTATATTTCTGTAACTCCAAAAAAGTGCCTTCGAGTGCATGGAGGTCAGATCCTGACAGCATCTGCAGTGCTTTCTCTGTCTCTGAATCAGACTTTTGCTCAAGCTCCTCAATTTCAACCAGAAAATACCTGAAATCACCATAAAATACATAAACTTAAAGTAGAATCCAAAATGTGAATTTAGCACTAAAACCTATGAAAACATAATAAAACTTGAACAAAACATAGTAAAAACTATATGAAAATGATGCAAAAAAAGTGTATAAAATATCTGCTGATCAGAACACCAAACTTAAATTATTGCTTGTCCCCAAGCAACCAAAAATAGAGTAGGATAAAAAAAGAGAAGGATACAATAAATCTCAGAGTTCTCAATGAAGCTCAGTTTCAATTAGATGAGCGGGACTAGTAGCTTTTTGCTTCTAAATAGTTTTGGCATCTCACTATCGTTTGAAGCTCAGAATAATTGGCATCTTTAATAATTTAGAATCCAGATGATATTATTGACTCTCTTAGTTTAGTTCTTTTTTATTCTTGAACACAGCTTCTTTAGAGTCTTGGCCGTGACCCTAAGCACATTGTTTTCCAGTATTACCACCGGATACATAAATGCCACAAACACTTAACTGGGTGAACCCTTTCGGATTGTGATTCAGCTTTGCTAGAATCCCCAGCCAGTGGTGTACAGAGTTCTTAGGCACACTCTTTTGCTTTGGATCATGACTATAACTACTTAGTCTCAAGCTTTTCACTTGACACCTTCACACCACAAGCATATAGTTAGGGGAACAGCTCATTTGAACTATTTAGGCCAATATTTTGTTTCTTTTAGGCCCTCCTAATCATTGATGCTCAAAGCCTTGGATCCTTGCTCTTGCCTTTTGGTTTAAAGAGTTATTGGCTTTTTTTTCTTGCCTTTTGGTTTTAAGAGCTATTGCCTTTTTCTTTTTTTTTTCTTTTTCTGCTTGCTTCTTTTTTTTCGCATATATCTCTATTTTTTTCTTTTATTGCTTTTTGCTGCTTTTTCTTGCTTAAAGAATCAATTTTTAGATTTTTCAGATTACCAATAATACTTCACTTTTATCATCATTCTTTCAAGAGCCAACATTCTTTAACTCCAACATCAAATATGCATTGTTCATTCATGCATTCAGAAAATAAAAGCAATGCCACAACATCAAATAATTGAACTATTATTAATATATAACTCAAAATTCATGCATCTTACTTTTCTTTTTCAAATAAAATTTTCTTTTAAGCAAGGTGAGAGATGCATGGAATATTTCATAACTTTAAGACATAAATAAAGGATGATCATGCACTAGAAATAGACAATAAAACAAAATATATGGAAAACAGATAAATGACATAGGCAAAGAGAAGTATGGAATGAATCCACCTCAGTGATGGCAGCTACTACTCCTTCTGGAGGGTCCAATGGAGTGCTTAATTTTTTCTATGTCACGCCCCTGCCTCTGTTGTTCTTCCCTCATGGTTCTTTGTTCTTCCCTCATATCCCTTTGATCTTTTCTTATTTCATAGAGGATGGTAGAGTGCTCTTGATGTCCCATCCTCAGTTGGTCCATGTTGGAGCTTAATTCTCCTAGAGAAGTGTGCAATTGGTCCCAATAGCCTTGGGGAGAAAAATGCATTCTTTGAGGCATCTCAGGGATTTCTTGTTGAGGCAGCTCCACATGCTCTTACTATGGTCCATGTGCTGGCTCTCTAGTTTGCTCCATCCTTCTTTTAGTGATGGACTTGTCCTCTTCAACAGGGATATCTCCTTCTATGACAATTCCAGCTGAATTGCATAGATGACAGATAAGGTGGGGAAAAGTCAACCTCGCTAAAGTGGAAGGCTTTTTAGCTTTCTTTTACAACTCTTGAGGTATTACCTCATGTACCTTCACCTCACTTCCAATCACGATGCAATGAATCATGATGGCTCTGTCAATGGTCAATTCTAACCAATTGCTAGTAGGGATGATAGAGCGTTGGATGAATTCCAACCATCCTCTAGCTACAGGCTTGAGGTCAAGTCTTCTTAGTTGGATAGGCTTGCCTTGAGCATCTCTTTTCCACTGAGCTCCTTCCACACAAATATCTGAATGGACTTGGTCCAACCTCTGATCAAAATTGACTCCCCTAGTGTAAGGATGTGGGTCTCCTTGCATCATTGGCAATTGGAGTGCCAACCTTACACTCTCTGGGCTGAAATCCAAACGTTGCCCTCAGACCATGGTGCTCCAATTCTTGGGAAGTGGGTTCACACTAGTGTCATGGTTTTTAGTGACCCATGCATTAGCATAGAACTCTTGTACCATCAAGATTCCGACTTCTGGAATAGGATTGGTTACGACTTCCCAACCTCTCCTCCAAATTTCTCTTCGGATCTCCGGGTACTCATTCTTTTTTAGTCTAAAGGGGACTTCAGGAATAACCGTCTTTTTTGCCACAACTTCATAGAAGTGGTCTTGATGAGCTTTGGTGATGAATCTTTCCATCTCCCAAGATTTGGAGGTGGAATAGGTGTGAATGGAAAGCAAAAAGCAAGGCTTTTCCAACACCAAACTTAAAAGTTTTGCTCGTCCTCGAGCAAAATATAAAGAAAAGAGTAGAAGAAGAAGAGGATATAGTGGAGAAAGAGGGAAAGAGGGTTCGGCCAAGGGGGCTTAAGTGTATGAATAGTGTGTGCATGAAGGGTAGGAAGAAGGGGTATTTATAAGGGTGGGATTGGGTAGGGTTCGAATGAATGGGTGAGAATTAGGTGGGAAATTTTGAATTTGAAGTGGGTGGGGGTTGGTGGGAGTTATGATGGTTTTGGAAAGAGATATGGATGTGAATGGGTTAGGGTTTATAGGAATAAATATGTGGGAAAGAGTGAAAGTTAGAGAGAGAAGAAGGTGGGATAAGTGAAGATTCTGTGGGACCCACTGATCCTGAGGGGCTAGGGAATTCGAGTTCCCTACCTCCTTGTGGGCGTTGAATGCCCAGCTCCTGCTTTTGGCTAGCATTCAACTCCAGCTTGATGCCCCTCTTGGGGTGTTGAACGCCTATTGGGGTGTTCCTACCTGGCGTTCAACACCAGGTCTCTGCCTCCTGGCTGGTGTTCAACGCCAGCTTCATGCTCCCTGGCTGGCATTCAACACCAGCAATGCTGCTCTTTATGGGCGTTGAACGCCCACTCTGGCCTCTCTGGCTGGCATTCAATGCCAGCAAGGTACTTGCTCTAGGGTGTTCTATTTCCAGCTTTGACTGTTTCTATTTTTGTTTTAACTACTGCCTATGATCACAAACTTAAAGAAAACATGAAAATTAAACTGTTAAAACTTAAATAAACTTAATGAAAAACAGAAATAACTTTAATTATCATTGGGTTGCCTCCCAACAAACGCTTCTTTAACGTCACTAGCTTGACGGTTAGCTCCTTAAGGAGATGGATATGTACTCAAAATTTTGCCTTTTACAGTGAACTTCTTACCTGTGCTCTCATGGATAAGTTCCACATGTTCTAGAGACAGGATCTTGTTCACTGTGTGTGGAATGACTGGGTTATCAGTGAAGACAACTCTCATGCCAGGTGAGAGACCTTTAGTGGGGATTTTCTTATCCTTCCAGCCTTTAGGTACTTTCTTCTTAGTACCTTTATTCTTAGTGCTCGATAATGGCTGCCAAACACCAAACTTAGAGTTGGTGTTTGGGGGCTCTGTATAGCTCTTCACTGAGAGAGAGGTTGGAACACTAAGTGTTGCACAATTGTCTCTTTTATATCAGAGGGAGAGTTGGGTTTAGGCATCTTGAATAAGATGTGGTCCTCCCATAACTGTAGAATCAGTTCTCCCTTTGCTACATCAATGATGGCATTGGCAGTGGCTAGGAAAGGTCTTCCAAGGATGATGGATTCATCCTCTTCCTCCCTAGTATCTAAGATTATAAAATCTGTAGGGATGTAAAGGTTCTCAACCTTTACTAAGACATCCTCTACCAGACCATATGCCTTCTTCATTGACTTGTCTGCCATCTCTAGTGAGATTTTTGCAGCTTGTACCTCAAAGATTCCCATCCTTTCTATTACAGAGAGTGGCATGAGGTTTATGCTTGACCCTAGGTCACACAGAGTCTTATCAAAGGTAATGGTGCCTATGGTGCAAGGAATCAGGAAGCATCCGGGATCCGACAACTTCTGAGGTAGTTTATGCTGAACCAAGGCATTGAGTTCCTTGGTGAGCACTGGAGGTTCTTCCTCCAATGGTTCTGTGCCAAACAACTTGGCATTCAGCTTCATTAGAGTCCTAGGTACCGAGTAACTTGATCTTCCCTAGTTTTCTCTTTCTCATCAGAGGGAGAATACTCTTCAGATTCTATGATCTTCAACTAAGCATTCAAGGGAACTTCAATGGGCTTCTCATGAACCTTGGGTGTTATCAGTTCTTCAATAGAAGAGTCCTCAGTGGGCTTAGGGTTGCCAACTACCCCTATTGTAGCATTCAATGCCAGGACTTGTGTTTCTTTGGGCATTGAACGCCCAACTTGTGTCCCTTTGCTGGCATTGAACGCCAGCTTTTGTGCTACCTTGGGCGTTGAACGCCCAGTAAAGACCTCCTTACTGGTGTTCAACGCCAATGCATTTCCTTCAGATTTGGCCTCCACTTCTATAGTGATGGCCTTACACTCTTCTCTTGGGTTAACTTCAGTGATACTAGGAAGAGTGTTAGGAGGGGTCTCTGGGATTCTCTTGCTCAGTTGACCAACTTGTACCTCCAGATTTCTGATGGAGGACCTAGTTTCAGTTATGAAACTATGAGTGGTCTTAGAGAGTTCAGAGACTATGGTTGCTAAGTCAGAAAGGCTCTTCTTAGAAGTCTCCATGTGTTCCTGGGAAAAAGGGGATGGTGGCCTGTTGTTGAAACTAAATTGGATTTTTCCACCTTGATTATTGTTGAAGTTTTGCTGAGGCTTCTGTTGATCCTTCCATGAGAGGTTAGGATGATTCCTCCATGAAGAGTTGTAGGTGTTTCCATAGGGTTCTCCCATGTAATTCACCTCCTCCATTGAAGATTGATCTGGATCATAGGCATCTCGATCACAGGAGGTGTCTTGAGTGCTAGCAGCTGCAGCTTGCATTCCAGTTAAATACTGAGAGATCATATTGACCTGTTGGATTAAGATCTTGTTCTGAGCTAATATGGCATTCAGAGTGTCAACCTCTAGAACTTCTTTCTTCTGAGTTACCCCATTGTTCATAAGGTTTCTCTCAGAATTGTACATGAATTGGTTGTTTGCAACCATTTTAATGAGTTCTTGCACCTCTGCAGGCGTTTTCTTCAAGTGGAGTGATCCACTAGCAGAATAATCTAAGGACATCTTGGACATCTCAGATAGCCCATCATAGAAGATACCTAGGATAGTCCATTCTGAGAGCATGTCAGGAGGACATCTCCTGATTAGTTGCTTGTATCTTTTCCAAGCTTCATAGAGGTATTCACCCTTGTTTTGTCTGAAGGTTTGAACTTCCACCCTGAGCTTTCTCATCTTTTGAGGAGGAAAGAATTTGGCAAAGAAAGCATTGACCAGCTTTTCCCAAGAGTCTAGGCTTTCCTTAGTGTTCATACATCGGTCCGAGCTATAGGAACGAGTGGGATAAAGACAAAGAGACCGACCTCATGAAAGGTTGGCCCATCGTCGACCTCTTCACAAAGAGCTCGGACAAACACCTCAGAGGCCCAAGAAGGCCCAAAGCGAAAGGATCACTGCTCACCAGAAGGCGGTTGTCCAAAGGATAAAGATATCCTCCACATAAAGATAAGATAAGATAACTAACTTATCATTCCGAGGGTTACCTAAAACTGAAGGTCGATCTCGGATGAGATCTGTTATCATGGCCGGAGTTGTCGTGTCCGACTTGTTGAGTCTGGTGGTGCTGCTGATCCTTGATCACCGGAGGTGATGGGTGGAAATCAGATTCCAACACCTAAGATGGATCATGAATATCTTACACAATGAAATGTTAGTAGTACATGTGTTCTAAGCAAGCAAAATTAAAGATAACAATCAAGGTACAAGAGACAGAGACATTGTGATTGCAAACATAAGAGGGTGTGCATGATACATTGCATAAAAAAAATGAGTGGCACACCAAACTTAGTGTGACACTTTCACTTGGAATTAATGCAAGTATCTAGTAAAGATTGGAAGCAAATTTTGTTGCATAGCAACACCAAACTTAGAATGCAATCCTATGTCAATTTATTTGAATTAAAACTAAGCAAATGAAACTGCTATATGTTAAGTATAATTACCAAGCCAAGAACCTGTCATGAATAAGGATCTCTTGGTGATGTATTAACAAAAACAGTTAAGAAGAAAAATAAGTGAAAGCATTAAAAACAAAGAAATAACTAAAGTAAACAGAATAACAAAGTGTCAAACCAAAAGAAAATTAACACTGCAAAGGCATTATGGTTATGTAGATAAGTGGTGTTGCTTAATGAATTGCATAGAGAATTAAGTGGCACACCAAACTTAGAATCTTAGTGTGACACTTTAGAATTGATGCAATCATCCAGAGGGATTGAAAACAAAGTGTTGCATTGCAACACCAAACTTAGAATGTAACCATATGCCAATTTATTGAAATTTAAACAAAGCAAACATAGAAAGTAAACAAAGCAAAGAAATGTTACCTACGGTTGACATGTTCTTCACTTTCTTCCTCTTCTTCCAGTTTGTTAATAGGAATGAACTCAAAGGGGGAGAAGATTCAGCTACTGTCCCTTGTCTTGGCCTCTCCTCAGCAAGCTTCCTTTTATAAATGGCTTGATTGATCTTGCTTGCTGGATCAGGGACAGAATTGGTGCTCTTGTTAGTTGCCTTCACTTCTTTGATTTCAAGACATAGTTGCTGTGTTATTATTGGAGTTTTGTCTTCATCAAGAGTCCCTTGCAATGGTGGTTCCATGAGCTATTCCTCTATACATTTCTCTACTTCACTTGAGTGTGAATTCTCTTGAGTATCTTCCTCCATTTCTTCTTCATGATTTTTCATTAATTTTTTTGGGAGGGAATCTTTATGTTTCATTGTCACCTCAAGTAGCTTTTGTGAATGTAAAATCTTTGGCTCATGTTCCTCATCCTTCATTGTAATTTCACTTGACACAGGGACCTTTTGTTCTTGTTTTTTCACTTCCTCACCCACAAATTGGTCTTCATCCTCACTATTTGATGGTTCTAAGTTCCTCCTTGTTTGCTTTAAGGGCCCATTCATCTTCTTGAAGAGAATTTCTTTCCAGGATTGGGATTGTGTGTGTCTTTCCACGAGTTGTCTGTGTATTTCAATGGCTTGGCATCGGCTTTCTAAGGGTTCTTTGGACCATTGAAGGTAATCCTCCAATGCTAGTTCAAGAGATGAAGGTTGAGAGTAATTTTGGTGACATGGATGTGTTGTGGTAAAGTTTTGTTAAGGGGTGTGGAATGAGTTTTGTGAGTTGTGGGATGAATTTTGTGGTTGGTGGGATGACTTGTATGGATCTTGGAGGAAACTTTGTGTTGAGGCATATTCAAGTGATGAAGAACTTTCAAATGAGAAACTGGGAAGTGAGGGTGGACAATTTTTCATGACTTTATTGAGAGTATACTCCAGGGAAGATGTCTCTTGATGAATGGAACATGATCATTGAAATTCCCTTCCCAGCCACGGTTTGTGTAACTGTCATCACAATAGGAGTTACTTTGTGGCTCTGGAAGGTGTTCATGCTCTTTCATTCCTTGGTGATACTCCCATCCACCATGAGGATAATGATATGAATCATTTTATGGTGGTGGTTGGTATCCCATATGATTCTCTTGCTCATCTTGTGTCTCTGAAGCAAATCTCCATGAATTGGAGTGCTCAGAATTTGTATTTTCTTGGTGATATTTCTAGCCACCATTAGAGATTGGTGATGGTAGGTAATATCCCATAAAATTTGTTTGATTATAAGATGAGTTGAACTCCATTTGAATTTTGTAAAACACAACACCATTGAAATTTAAAATTCATGTCATAGAGAAGAATTTCTTAGTGAAGCAATAACTTAAACACCTTGCTATCAACTTAAATCAGAGAATAAAAACAAAGAAAATGCTTGATCTAGACTTCTCACCCACTTAATCATTGTTGATCTAAATCAATCCCCGGCAATGGCGCCAAAAACTTGATGGGTGGAAATCAGATTCCAACACCTAAACTCACCGGCAAGTGTACCGGGTCGCATCAGGTAGTAATAACTCACTTAGAGTGAGGTCGATCCCACAGGGATTGATGGATCAAGTAACTTTAGTGGGTGATTAATTTAGTCAAGCTAACATTGATAGATTGGGTGAAAAGTGACCAACAGAATGTAAATGACAAGGAATTTAAAGTGCAGAAAGTAAATTGACTTGAAAGTAAAGAGCAGAATGTAAATGACAAAGGATTATAAAGTGCAGAAAGTAAATTGGACAGAAACTTAAAGAGCAAGAAATATAAATTGCATCAAATGTAAAGGGGATTGGGTGCAGACAATTTAAAGAAAGCAGTAAACAGAACTTAGAACAATTGCAGAGGAATATAATTGCAGGAAAAGTAAAAAGAATTGGGTGCTGGGAATTGAAACAGAACAAGAAAATATAAATTGCAGTGAACCAGAGAAATGTAAGATGAAGGGAATTGCAGAAGAGCTAAAACAGAATTTACAAATTGCAAAAGAAGTAAAATAGGAACAATTGAGATCAAATCTTCAAATTCATGAAAATAGAAACAAAGGGATCAAAAGGAAACTCAACGATGGAGAAATCCAGAAGAATTCTCCAATCAGAGTTCCAAAATCATAATCAGAAAGAAAGTAGAAGTTGCAGAAGAAGTAGAATGAAAACCAAAAAGCAAAATTTAGATTTGATCTCTAATTCTTCACATTCAAAAAGGAAAACTGAAAAGAGCTCTCTATTCTACTTGCTCCCTATTGGAGCCAGCCTCTTAATGAAATGAAATTGATGCCTTTATATAGGCTTTACAAAATAAAAATGAAATTGAAATTGAAAACAAATTACAATAAAAATGAAATTCCTAATCTAACTGATCCTTGTGCCTTTGAGTGATGTCAATTGGGCTTTGCTTGCTTTGGAATTCAATGAAATGGGGTGATTTTTATTTGGCCTTCAATAAAAAATGGATTTGAAGAAGGATGGATTTGGTTCAATTGGTTTGGAGGCATGGGTCAAGGTTGCTTTTGGTTTGAATTGGGTTGGAGCCATGCTCCAGTGGAGCGCTCAGTTAAGTTAGTGAACTGAGCGCTCACTCCCTTGTCCCAGGCTCCTCACTCATAGCGCTCAGTTAAACAACCAAATGGAGCACTTTGCTTTTCTTTTTGTTGATGCCCGAAAAAGTTAACAAAGTTAACTTAGTGCTCAATTTGAGAGGCTGTAAATATAGTGCTCAGTGAAAACTCTTAACTCAGCGCCCTTTCTTTGCTTTGGAGTGAGGCTCCACTTTCGAATCCTGGTGAGTGCATTTTGTACCTATTCCTTATGCCAATTCCCTTGCACTCTAGTGCTCAGTTAAGAAAGGAAACTGAGCGCCCCTTTGTGCTTGTACAAGGTTCCCAATTTCGAGCCCTGGTGAAGCCATTTTGGGTGCCTTGCCTTGCTTTTCTTGGTGACCCCCTCTTCAAACCATGGTGAGAACATATTTGGTTGATTTTTGGGCCTTAAAGATGCCTTTCACTTGTGCTTTAATTTCATGCCAAATATAGATTCTTATATATCGTTAGAAATCTCTGAATGTAAGCTTTCCAACGCAACTGGAAGCACATCAATTGGACATCTGTAGCTCAAGTTATGGTCCTTTGAAGGAGGCATGGTCATGCTGTCACAAGGCTACAAAAAAACCCGAAAAAGTGAAAACTTTTTAACTTAGCGCTCCATTTTTTTAGCGCTAGTCTTTGTTTTTGCTGCACCCTTGTGAATGCCACGCTTGAATGTCATGGGCCACGCTTTTAAAAAGCGTGGCCTAAGGCATTAAAGTGTGCTCCAACTTCAAAGTGTGCCCAAAACTCTTTTTTTTCTCCTTTTTAACTTATTTTGTGCTTTTTGTTTCTTTTTCTTCTTATTTCCTACAAAGTTTATCAAATCAAAAGATCAAAGAAATATACCATTTAAGCACAAAAGCATTCAATATTTAAGCACTAATTATCAATTTCTTATATGAAAAAGTATAGAAAAACATGACATGATGACATGTCATCAGGAGGGTGGTGGTACCTGCAAGAGACTCCGATGCTTAAGTTAGCACATGCTTTAGGCAGGTTTTTTGTGTAGAATCAGAGTATGAGTTATACCTGGGTGCTCTAGTGTATTTAGAGTAGTCTGGGATGACATCCCTTGAGATAAGTTTGTTATCTTATCTTATCTTTTGTGGGCGGGTCCCCTTATCTTTAGGCCAACCACCTTTAGGTGGAATGTGATCTTCTGTTTTGGGCCTACTTGGGCCCTTATAGCAACTTGGCCGAGCTCTTTGGGCAGAGGTCGGTGTTGACCAACCTTTATAAGAGGTCGGTCATTTTTTGTCTTCATCCAGCTCGGCTTCACATAGCTCGACCCATGGTATGAACACTTATCTTAAAGGAAGATCATCAAGCATTACTATAAATACACTAGAGCACCCAGGTATAACTCATATTCCAATTCTACTAAAAACCTGCCTAAAGCCCATACTGACTTAAGCATCGGAATCTCTTGCAGGTACCACCCCCGTCCGGTGAACAAGGACCCGCAGCATCTCCTGCGTCAACAAGTCGGACACGGCAGCCCAGTCCAAATCTGAAGATCTCATCCGAGATCGACCTCCCTGTTTCAATAACCCTCGGAACATTGGCACCGTTCCGAAGAACCTGGAAGTCATCCCATCACCATGGAAAACAACCCTACCAATGACCATAATTCTAGATTGGAAGAAGGAACGCCACTTAAGAACACGGATGCCACGTCAAAGGACACACCCCAATCCAAGGAAGACAAGCAACCTCAGAACATAAAAATTTTAGATGCCATTCGTGAACAACAGGATCACCTCAAACAGATCGAACAAGAAGCCGAATGGTAGCAAGAAGCTGAGCGAGATCGCTGTAGAGAAACAAGACGACGTCGAGAACTGGAAGAGATGCTCTTAAAGCTTGAAGCTGACCTCAAAGCTAAACCCACTCGGTCCAACCGTGAAAATAGCCCCACAAGGACCAAGACCCGTTCACCAAGGAAATCATGAAGGATAAAGTCCCAAAAGACTTCAAAACTCCTGACATAACTCCATACAATGGTACGTTCGACCCGAGCCACCACCTCAGCAACTTCAGAAGCCGGATGTACCTCACAGATGCCTCGGAAGTGACTCGTTGCAAAGCCTTCCCAACCACTCTAACCAAGACGGCAATAAAGTCGTTCGAAAGCCTACCTCCAAGATTGATCGCAAACTTCGACGACCTTGCAAAAAAGTTCCTCGCCAGGTTCTCCATTCAAAAGGATAAAGCCAAACACGCTCCAAGCCTATTAGGAATTAAACAAGGAGATCGGGAAAGCCTTCGCAGCTACATGGAAAGATTCAACAAAGCATGTCTTGACATACAAAACCTCCCTATAGAAGCAGCCATCATGGGACTCATCAACGGTTTACGAGAAGGACCCTTTAGCCACTCCATATCCAAGAAGCACCCACCATCTCTGAATGAGGTGCAAGAACGGGTGGAAAAGTACATCAATATGGAGGAGAACTCTCGATTAGGAGAAAGCTCAAAAACCTGATTCCCCTACCCGCCTCGGGATAAGGATAAAGAGTCTAGGAAAAAAGAAGATCAATCTGCAGAAAAGCCCAAGAAGTACCATAACTACACCCCCCTTCGGGTATCCCTCGTGGATGTCTACAGAGAAATATGCAACACTGAAAAGGTCCCACCCCTTCGTTAAACACAATAGAGGAGGAAGTCAGATAGAGTATTGCAAATACCACCGAATCTATGGGCATCCTACCAACGAGTGCTACGACCTCAAGAATGTCATAGAGAAACTTGCACGTGAAGGGAGACTAGATCGGTTCCTAGCTAGCAGAGCGGACGGACCAAAAAAGAGAAGAAGGGACGAAGAAGGCGGACGAACTGAATGTCTCCCTCACACCCCTAAGAGACATATCCAAATGATCAATGGAGGATTCGCAGGAGGAGGGATCTCTAAGGCATCCCGCAAAAGACACCTTAAAGAGGTGTACCATGTCGGAGGAGGGGACAGGTCGGTTGACCTCCCCACTATTACCTTCACTCAAGAAGATGCCGCAGGCATCATCTCAGGGCATGATGACCCCGTGGTCATTACCATCATACTCGCTAACGCCAATCTCCACCGAACACCGGTAGACCAAGGAAGCTCTGCGGATATGCTGTTCAAATCTGCCTTCGACAAGCTCGGCCTACAAGAAAAAGAGCTCAGAGCATATTCTAATAGCCTATTCGGGCTCGGAAACACACCAATTCAACCACTTGGGTACATCCCATTGCACACAACCTTCAGAAAAGGGACCCGGTGTTGATCCCGGACTAATGTGTCATAAATTGGCAGTATACCCTGGATCTCGGCCAGTACAACAGAAACGCAGAAAGCTCGGTCCAGAGAGATCACAAGCTGTGGAGGAACAGGTACAGACCTTATTAGAAGCAGGGTTCATAAGAGAGGTCAAGTACCCATTATGGCTGGCCAACATCATACTGGTCAAAAAGTCAAATGAAAAGTGGCGGATGTGCGCTAATTACAACGACCTCAACAAAGCCTGCCCAAAAGAACCCTATCCACTTCCGAACATAGACACCCTAGTCGACGCCTCATCGGGATACAAGTACCTTTCTTTCATGGACGCCTACTCAGGGTACAACTAAATACCGATGTATCAACCCGACCAAGAGAAAACCCCGTTCCTAACCCCAAAGGCAAACTACTGCTATGTAGTTATGCCGTTCGGACTCAAGAACGCAGGGGTTATATACCAGAGGTTGATGAACAAAATTTTTGCCAACCACATCGGAAAATTGATGGAGGTCTATGTCGACGACATGTTGATAAAGACACAAAAGGTAGAAGCGCTACTACTCGACCTTGCTGAAGTGTTTAACACTATAAGAAAGCACGGGATGAGGCTAAATTCTGTAAAGTGCACTTTCGTGGTAGAGGCCAGGAAATTCTTGGGCTTCATGCTCACCTAGAGAGGAATCGAAGCAAAACCAAATAAATGTCAGGTCATACTCAGCATGAAAAGCCCGACCTGGGTCAAAGAGGTACAACAGTTAAATGGAAGATTAGCGGCCATGTTTAGATTCCAAGCTGGATCGGTGATAAACTACTATTTTATGGTTTATCTTGTGCTGATTTGAGTGGTTTTTATCAATTCTTTGCTCACTTATTCATATAATTTGCATGGTTTACAAATCCTTCCTAATTTTGTGATATAGTTGAAAACATGTTTCCTAGGCCTTTAAACTGTCAATTTTAATTATCCTTTATTACCATCGATGCCGTAATCTGTGCGTTAATGTTTTCATGCTTTATAGGGCAGGAATGAATTAGAGGATGGAAAGGAAACATGCAAAAGTGGAAGGAACGTGAGAAAATAAAGTTTTGAGAAGCTGGCAGCGACGCGTACGCGTGGACGACGTGCATGCGTGACTAGTGCAGAAGACAAGCCACGCGTGCGCGTGACTGATGCGTACGCGTGACAAGGAATTTTGCCAAGCAACGCGTACGCGTGACCGACGCGTACGCGTGACGTACACGTACGCGTGACGTGCGCCACATGCAGAAATTACAGAAAGCATAGGGAGCAAATTCTGGGCTCCTTTTTGGCCCAGTTCCAAGCCTGAGAACACAGAATATAGGCTGCAGAATGGGGAAATCACACATCATTTATTCACACAACTTTCATTCACATAATTTTAGGTTTTAAATGTAGTTTTCTAGAGAGAGAGGCTCTCTCCTCTCTCCAGGTTTTAGGATTTTAGGTTTAGCTTTTCTTAATCTCAGATTTCTACTTTGCCTTTGGTGTGGGAAATTGTGATCCACACTTTTCACAACTCCGCACAACTAACCAGCAAGTGCACTGGGTTATCCAAGTAATACCTTACGTGAGTAAGGGTCGATCCCACGGAGATTGTCGGCTTGAAGCAAGCTATGGTCATCATGTAAATCTCAGTCAGGCGGATTCAAATGGTTATGAAGTTTTGATAATTAAAAGATAAATAAAACATAAAATAAGATAGAGATACTTATGTAATTCATTGATGGGAATTTCAGATAAGCATTTGGAGATGCTTTGTTGCTTCTGAACCTCTGCTTTCCTATTGCCTTCTTCCAACCATGCGTGCTCCCTTCCATGGCAAGCTGTAGGATCCTCTTAGTGAAAATGGTCCTCTACGGTTTCTGCACGGCTAATCAATTGTCGGATTTCTCGTCTCGGATGAAAAATACCAGGCATAGCTACCGCATGGCTAATCATCTGTCGGTTCCCGCTAGCGTCGAAATAGGATCTATTGATCCTTTTGCACACTGTCACTGCGCCCAACATTCGCAGGTTTGAAGCTCGTCACAGTCATCCCTTCCCAGATCCTACTTGGAATATCACAAACAAGGTTTAGACTTTCCGGATCCCAGGAATGCTGCCAATGATTCTAGCCTATACCAAAAAGATACTAATCTCACGGACTCGATCCGTGTATTAGATAACCAAGAGATATGCACTCAAGCTGTCGTCCAATGACTACATTGAGCTCAGATAGAACGGAAGTGGTTGTCAGACACGCGTTCATAGAATTGAGAATAATGATGAGTGTCACGGATCATATCATTCTCCAAAATGAAGTACGAGTGAGTATCTTAGAATAGATCAAGCGGGATTGAATAGAAAACAGTAGTAATTGCATTAATTCATGAAGAACAGCAGAGCTCCACACCTTAATTTATGGTGTGTAGAAACTCCACCGTAGAAAATACATAAGTGAAAAGAGGTCTAGGCATGGCCGTGAGGCCAGCCTCCAAGTCCAAGGATGAAAAAGTATGCGAATACAATAGTAAAAAGTGCTATTTATACTAAACTAGTTACTAGGGTTTCAAAAAATAAGTAACTAAGTACAGATAGTGCAGAAATCCACTTCCGGGCCCACTTGGTGTGTGCTTGGACTGAGCATTGAAGCTTTCACATGCATAGGCCATTCTTGGAGTTAAACGCTAGCTTGGGTGCCAGTTTGGGTGTTTAACTCCAATTCTGGTGCCAGTTTGGGCGTTTTACTCTAGAAAAGGGTCTCTGATGGGTGTTTGAACGCCAGTTTGGGCCATTAAATCTCGGATAAAGTATAGACTATTATATATTTCTGGAAAGCCCAAGATGTCTAATTTCCAACTCAATTGAGAACGCGCCAATTGGGCTTCTGTAGCTCCAGAAAATCTACTTAGAGTGCAGGAGAGTCAGAATCCAACAGCATCTGCAATCCTTTCTCAGCCTCTGAATCAGATTTTTAATCAGGTCCCTCAATTTCAGCCAGAAAATATCTGAAATCACAGAAAAAGACAAAAACTCATAGTAAAGTCCAGAAATGTGATTTTTGCATAAAAAATAATAAAAATATAATAAAAAGTAATTAAAACATACTAAAAACTATGTAAAAATAATGCCCAAAAGGTTATAAATTATCCGCTCATGATAGAGATAGAAGAAGGATCCCCTAGAGTGATCCTCTACAATGACAACACCAACTCCCAAGCACAAAGGGAAGAGCTCGATCTACTTCCTGAAGTCCGAGAAAGAGTTCGGATTAGAGAGGAAGCACTAAAGCATCGAATGCTTTAAGATATAATCGGAAGGTAATCCAGCGAAGCTTTGCCATCAACGACCTCATCCTAATCTAAAATTATATCCGAGCAGGTCGATCAGGAGAAGGGAAGCAGGCAGCTAATTGGAAAGGGCCATACCGGGTTACAGAAGTATTAGGAAAGGGTTACTATAGGGTGGCCAATGATGCCAAGGCATCTTAGGCTAGTTTCACTAGCCTTTTTCTTTTATTTTTAGTTGTTTTATGCATTTTCTTGAGCCTTAAGTAATCATTTTGGGCCAAATAGTCATGCTTGTCTTAAATCATTCAACATGAAGATTTTGATGCAAATTCCATGAGTTTTTAGTTATATTCCTTGAAAGCTATGAATGGAAGAATTCTCATGAATTTTTGCAAGACTTTGATGCAATTGTTTGGATGATTTCAGGGAAGAAGAGGCTAGGCAAGGAAGCAACAAAATCAATAAAGGAAGCTTGAATATCACATGTGGAGTTTAAGTTCCAGTTTAAGCTTAAACTGGAACTTAAACTACCAAGCCATATAATGCTGGAATTGAAGTTTAACCTCCAGTTTAACCTTAAACTGGAGGTTAAACGCCAGAATGAAAGTCTCACCAAAGAAGCATTCCACGTTTAACCTCCAGTTTAACCTTAAACTGGAGGTTAAACGCCAGAATGAGAATGCCACTCAGGAAGGAGTTCCACGTTTAACCTCCAGTTTAACCTTAAACTGGAGGTTAAACGCCAGAATGGGAAAAGCACCAGGGAGCCATTTCCACGTTTAAGCTCCAGTTTGACCTCAAACTGGAGCTTAAACGTGTTCGACCAAGAACTCTCCTCCAGGGTTGCTCTCTCCATTTCCACGTTTAAGCTCCAGTTTGACCTCAAACTGGAGCTTAAACGTGTTCGACCTCCAGGGCTACCTTTTCCATTTCCACGTTTAAACTTCAGTTTAACCTTAAACTGAAGCTTAAACGTGTTATATGGAACAGCTTGACCATGCCTTCTTCAAACATAAATAACTTGAGCTACAAAACTCCAAATGAGGTGATTCAAAATGAATTGGAAAGAAGACATCTAGAGCTTTCCAAGCATATATGGCATGCATGGTGGATACTAAAAATTGAGGGAGAAAACAGCCCCGTAATGTGCATAGAAGAGCATAGTACCAACATGCAATCAGGCCAGCTGACCTCTTCACCTTCCATGGAGTATAACTCGAGTTGTAGAGATCCAATTGAGGTGCTTCCAGTTGCGTTAGAAAGCTGACATCCATAGCTTTCCAACGAGGTATAATAGTCTATATTTGGCATCAAATTGGCAAGGTTGACAAGAGAACAAAGTGACGACTCAAGAAAGGGGGTGCAACATTTGAGTGTAGTTTAATGGATCATTATCCTTTTTGGATCAATTATGTCACTAAGCCCTTCAAGCAAGCAAGGCCCATCAACAACACCAAATCAAGGCCACAAGAATCATCTAGAATAGTTTATTTTCATTTGATTGTAATTTGCTTTGAATTTCATTTTCATTTTGTAATTTAGGGAGCCTATTTAAAGGCCTTAGTTTCTGCATTTGGAAAAAGGGGGGATTGAAGGGGAATCCAGCCCCTGAGAGGGGACTTTTACACGGGGAACTTTGGATGATTTTCTTTGAGTTGTGTAATTGAATTCAGAGCTATGACTCACTAAACCCCTTTCATTGGGTTAGGGAGCTCTATTGTAATTCAATGAATCAATAATAGTTTATCTTCTTCTTCAATCTTTTCTCTTGAATTTTGTTAGAAAGCTTCTCGATCTAATTCCATTGGGTAGTTGTCTTGGGAAAGAAACTACCCATAATTGGAATCCTTCGGAACCTTGGGAAAGGAATGGAGGATTCATGCTAGAGAAGCTTTCTCACAGTGAATTGGATTGGGGTTTGGATGGATATTGTGACATGTAATCCTACCAAATTGTGGTTCATGAAACTGTGTGGTATAATCAGTGATCGAGCATCATCTCTTCTTATGAACATTTAAACCAAGGGATTGGGAATTTGTTTGTTTTTAGAGAGAATTGGTGAGCCAAGGGATTGGGATCCAATCATATAAGATTGCCAAGCAAAATTCAATGAATGCATTGGTTGAGGAAGAGATATACATGTTTTGATTCGGAGATCTCAATATCTCCTAACACCCAATGAATTCCCCATTTCTGATTTACCACTTTCTCTTTACATTCTGCAATTAAATTCATGCAATCACCCCCATCCCTTTTAATTTCAGCAATTTAGCTTCTCGCTCTTTAATTCATGCAATTTTACATTCCGCAATTCTCATCTAAATCTTGATTCCGCTCAACTAGAACATACTTCTAATCCGAATTGCTCACTCAACCAATCCTTGTGGGATTCGACCTCACTCTATTGTGAGTTTTTACTTGACGATAACCGGTGCACTTGCCGGAAGGAATTTTGCCGATCGTGCAATTTCCTAAATCGTAGCATAACAAGTTTATGCGCATCAGCCGATCTTCAAGGACGAGAGCTAGTGATGTCATGGCATGCCTATAACCTAATAATGTACTATAGTTAGAAAAAGATCTCAGGCCAAAGGCGCACTGACGGAGGTGTGGAAGTCAGCTAATTAAGAAATCAATATTGGAAATACGTTGCGAGTATAGCTCTTAACTAGCAAAAATCCGCCTCATCAATTTAGAAAGGTTGTCACAAAATTAGAATAAAAATACTGGGAGTATGAGTCCCAGGTCGTCTCCCAACGAGTTGACAAAAAGGGTGCTATCTTATTAATCAGGATTTTCTGGGTAATTTTGAGTTTGGGCAATGGGCATAAGCATATGATTGTAAATTAAAGCAATGAGAATTAAAAGAGATTTATATTATTCTAAATAAGAAGCCTTGACCGGGAGAATGATTAATCGGAAGTTCTATCCTTGTTGAAATTCTCTCAAGTGTAGTATAAAGAGGTTGTTATTTTCACTTAGTTAACCCTTACTAAATAAAGGAAAGTCAAGTGATTGAGCTAACTCTTATTCGCAAATCTTAGTCCTCTCCCTTGGGAAGGTCTAGCGTTAGTAAATACAAAATTAGCCAACAACTTCCAATTTAACTAATCACTTCAGCATTCCAACTCAAGTGTCTCATTTTAATCAACCCCATGTCAAGTTGGGAATCTACTCCATTGACATGAGAGTTACTGCATAGAATTAAAAAGGGAATAAAAGGAAGACATGATAAACAATAACTACAATTTAATTAAAAGTAAAAGTAATCCTTTGCATTAATAAATTCTAAAAATAATCCAATTATAACTCTAAACAAGAATTAAGAATATGGAATAATAAAGGAGTAAGAAAACAAACTAGAATAGTATCTTCAACGGAGGTGATGACTCTTCAATATCCAAAGCAAAAGCAATAAACTATGAAACTATGAATGTGAAAGAAAATCTAGAGGAAGAGTAATTTCTCTCTAGATTCTGATCTAAAAACTAAAACTATGCTAATGAGAATGTGTGTTGAGTCTTTGAATATTCCCTGGCTCTAGTCTGTGTTTCTGGGCCAGAAACTGGGTCAAAACTCGGCCCAAAATTGCCTCCAGTATTTTCTGTTATTTCTGCAGATCGCGCATGTCACGCGTGCGCGTCGCTGGTCGTTTTGGCGTGTCAAGCGTGCGCGCGTCTTTGTGCAAACTCCAGTCCACGCGTACGCGTCAGGCACGCACACGCGTCGCTACAAGTTTCTCCATGTCGCGCGCACGCGTGAGCCATGCGTGCGCGTCGATGCTCGCTGGTTATCTCCTTAGTTTCTTGTGTTCCTTCCATGTTTGCAAGCTTCCTCTCCATTTTCTAAGCCATTCCTGCCCTATAAAGCCTGAAACACTTAACACACGGATCACGGCATCGAATGGTATAAAGGAGAATTAAAATACACAAATTAAAGATTCTAGGAAGCAAGTTTTCAACAATAGAATAACACTAGGATGGAATTGTAAAATCATGTAAATCATATGAATAATTGGGTAAGGACTTGATAAAAAAACCACTCAAATGAGCACAAGATAAACCATAAAATAGTGGTTTATCAACCTCCCCACAGTTAAACATTAGCATGTCCTCATGCTTAGCTCAAGGAGATAAAATAAATGAGTAGGAAAAAGTAAGACTCATGCAATGCAATGCAACCTATGTATGCAACTATATGCTAAGATGATTCTGTCTACTTGGTTAAAAATAAATAGGTTGTTCAAGACAAACATAAATCAAATTCCACTAATTCAAATTTTACAATAAAAGACAAGTAAACTTGTAAGAAGACAGCTCATGAAAGCAGGGAACATAGAATGAAGCATTGAACCCTCACTGATGGTGTATATGCACCCTAATCACTCAAGTGTATAGGGTAATCCACTCTAGTCTTCTCTAGTCATGCTTTCTAAACTTTGTTCTTCACCTAACCAATCAACAAGTATTTAATGTACCAATGCAAACATCATGAGGTCTTTTCAAGGTTGTAATGGGGCTAAGGTAAAGGTGAGGGTATATATATATATGGCTAAGTGAGCTATAAATTGAATCTTTGAATAACCTAAGCTCTCACCTATACATACTCTATATACTTTTAAATTCATGCCTAGCTACCCAAAATTTCCACTTTTGCATTACATACTCATGCATCAACTTTTCTTTTAATTTGTATCACATATGCATTGATCTTTTCATTAACTTAACTTAGCATTGGGGTAATTTTGTCCCCTTATTTATTTATTTAATTGAATATTTTTGGATTTTTTTTATTTTTATTTTTTTTGTTTTTAAAATAAACATAATTTATCAATGCAAATGGATTTTTAATTTTTTTTTTTGGTTTCACATGAGTAGGTACCCAAATTCCCAATATTTTATCATTTAAGCACTGTACACTTTCATTAACCCAAGTTCCCACAGTTTTTTCACAGTTAGTTAACACACAATTTCTATCTTAAGCTAACCAAAGATTCAATTTGGGGTAATTAATTTGTTTTTCTGCTTAAGACTAGTGATGTGGTAAAATATAGAACAAATGTGATTAAAAGGCTCAAAGTGGCTAACAAAGGTGACATAAAAGGGTAGGCTATTTGGGATAAGTGAGCTAATAAAATAATAGCCTCAATCATATGCATGCATATAACACATTAAATATTGGACATATAGGATGGAACAAAATATAGATTACAATCATAGAGAAGGAAACACACAAGAATAAAATATTATGATTAAATAGTGTAACCATGTAATTAAGCTCAAATTCTCACAGGTTGTGTGTTCTAGCTTTAAAAACCATGTTCCAATTTACAGTCTTCAAACAAGTTTAATACAAAAGTTTTGATTTAAATTAGTGAAAATTTTCAAAAATAGGGTCTTAAAAAGAAACTTATTATTTTTCAACCAAATAGAACATACATGCAAACACTTATTACTATGTAATCTATCCTATCCTAACAAAAGAATAAATAAATAATTTATTAGTGTTAAAAAAGAAAAATTACCTCCGGAAGTCAGGTACTGACCGACCTCCCCACACTTAAAGCTTGGCACCGTCCTCGGTGCTATCAGTCAGGAACAAAGGGGGGCTGGTAGCAGCATCTCTACAGTCGGGATTGTCATGGCTCCCTGTGCTAGTAGATGAAGTGGAGTCCGGAGTGTCTGGTTCTTCTTTAGTCGGGTGGTTGCCAACAATCAGCTCCTTGAGGTATGTAAATTGGTGCTTGTTACGGCACTTCATTCGCTTTGCCTGCCGGTCTAGGCGGTCTAACCTCTGAATTATCTGTAGGAGTAGCTGATTTGTTGAAGGTTCTTGTGATGTGGAAGGAGAATGAATATCTTCCGCCGGTTCTGTGGTCCGGTTGATAGTGGCTGCTGGAGGTCTGATGTACTTTCCGTTGGGGACGTACTGATCATCCCATGGAATCATGGCCTTGGTATCCCCAGCTCTGTAGGAAACTACAGCTGCTGAGACTAGATCTGAAACTAAGGTAGAAAAAGGTAGGTTGCTCGCAATTTGTACGTGTTCCATAGCATTCCGAATGTGTCTTGGTAAGTTGAGAGGCTGGTCTGTAAGGATACACCAGGGTAGAACAACCATATTTGCAATGAAGGAGGACTCGTGAGTGCTCAAAAAGACATAATGGGACATAATCTGTGCCTATACTCGAGCCTCCAAGGTGAGTGCTGAAGCCAATATGCCCTTAGGTCGAGATCGATGGTATCCATAGATCCATCTGCTGCCAGGTTGTGCTATAATTCTGAGGACGGTGTCCCAGTCAAATTGGTATATCTGGCGCTTGAAAGAGGCTTTTTGGTACGCGTCCAATCCTTCTGGAGCAGGGGGAAGATCTAAAGCTTGATGAATGGCCTCTTCGGTGATGGGTACTTGCTTCTGACGGACATAGACAGACTGCAGGGTTGGCATGTGAAAATTGGAGTAGAATTCGACTACCCATGAAAGATTGACCTGCCGTGGCTGTCTCCGTAGGAATCCCCATTGTCTTCGCTCAATGTGGAGCTCAACGAATTCAACAATATGGGTCGGGAGGATGAGTAGGTGCTCATTGTTATAGTTCTGCTAAGCTAGAATGGGGAACATCTGCTCACAGTAGCGGTTAGTGAACCGCGCAGTGTCCTTTACTGGAAAGGCTTTCTCTTTTTCATCGACCTTAATGATTCTCTTGACTCGCTTTGTTGAGGGCTTTACTGATGTTGAGGATGGTTCCACAGCTAGTGCTCTTTTTGTTTCTTTCCTTGCCGGTGGTTTGGGAGTAGCTTTCTCTTTACCCTTCTTTGTGGCTATCCTGAAAAGGGAAAAGGAGAGTAACATTTAAAGCTAAGGGTTAGAGTAAGGAAGGGACGGTACAAGTGATAATCAATGCACGGTAAAGAAGGATGTCGTTAATACATGGTCGCGACTACATGTGATAAGTTCATCAATGGAAATATAGCAAGTGCATGTTATGGCAAGTAGATGCAAGATGTTTATTGGCATGCCGGCAAAGCCATGAGTAGCACAGATCAAGCATCAAAAACTAAATTGTAATATCACTCGTAACAAACTGACCATCACGTTTGTATTGAAAATTATATTTAATTAATAAAATATTTAAGGGATTTTGTGAAAAACAGGCATTAGAGTAGAAGGATAGAGTAATTCAAAATGCATAATGCTATTGCTTTTTCACAAACACTTAGCATGCATGGTAAATATGTTATTGAAAGTATTAAATTTGAACATGCAAGCAACCCTTAATATTAATTGTCAAACAATGCCTCAATATATTCACAAGCAAAATATAGAAGAAAACAATCACCTAATTAAATTTCTAACACCAGATAAAAGGATGTAAAAAGAAAAAGAAAGACTAAGAAAACATAGATAATGAAAGTAAAAAGAAAAAGAAGAAGAAAACATAAATAAAAGTAATAATGGAAAAGTAAAAAGGGAAAGAAGAAAAGAACCTTGATGAAGAAGATGGAGAAGGAGGGAAAAAGTAGTAGAAAGTAAGAGAGAATAAAGAAGAAAGAAGGAAGAAAAAAGAAATAAGAAGGGAGAAGGGAGAAGAAAGAATTAGGATTAGGGAAGAAAAGATAGGAATTCTGGCGCTGATCTGGGTAAACTGTGCGGCGCAGGCGACGCGGACGCGTGCATCACGCGTTCGCGTGGGTTGGGCTATTTTCAAGTGACGCGGATGCATCAGGGACGCGTACGCATGACCTGAATTGTGCTATTGGCGCGAGAGCAGCCTCGCGCACGCATAACTCTCTATTTTGATAGGCACATTGCCAAAATTTGGGGTGACGCGTGCGCACGAGGGACGCGCACGCGTGAATGACCTGATTTGGAAAACGACGCGTACGCGTGAGGGACGGGTACACGTGATAGGGCCTGTGCTTCTAGTACAATTCCAGCCCCACACCATCATAACTCTCTGGCCATACACCCTTTTACGTCGATTTTGTAGGGTCACGCGTGCGTGTGGGTGACGCGCACGCGTGGAAGGCTGATTTTGCAAGTGACGCGAACGCGTCCGGGATGCTTACGCGTGGGCATGTTTGTGCCTAAGGCACACCTCCAGCCATGCTCCCGTGCAACTCTCTGTTTCTTTTCTTCTTTGTTTCAAATGCACGTATGACGCGTACCCGTCAGCGACACTCGCGCGTCGCGTGCCATTTTTTTTTTTTTGCAGAATGCAAATACAAATGTAAACTATATGCAGAGATTATGAGAAGAGTCACTAAGAAAAATAAAGTAGAATAAAATAAAATAAAACTAAGACTGAAACGAAATGATCATACCATGGTGGGTTGTCTCTCACCTAGCACTTTACTTTTACGTCCTTAAGTTGGACGGTCTTCAAGCTCATTCTGCTTCTGTTGATGGGTCCTCCAAGAGGAAGACCTCTAGCTCTTTGTGTTCTTTCATCTTCTCACCATGATAAAGCTTTAGGCGATGTCCATTGACCTTGATGCAATTGGAACTTGAAGGATGACGCAAGTGGAAGACTCTATATGGCTCTACTTTCTCTACTCTGTAGTGACCTTTCCATCTGGATCTCACCTTTCCTGGCATGAGTCTTAACCTGGAGTTGTAAAGGAGAACCAGATCTCCTGGTCTGAACTCTCTTCTCTTGATATGCTTGTCATGCACAGCCTTCATATTCTCTTTGTATAATCTGGAGTTGTCATATGCTTCGAGTCGAAGGGTCTCCAGTTCTGCCAGTTGCAGCTTCCTTTCAGCACCAGATTGCTCGAATCCCATGTTGCACTCCCTCACCACCCAGAAAGCCTTGTGTTCCACCTCTACTGGAAGGTGGCAAGCCTTTCCGTACACTAAGCGGAAAAGGCTCATCCCAATGGGTGTCTTGTATGCTGTCCGATATGCCCAAAGCGCATCAACAAGTCTGGTGCTCCAGTCCTTCCTATGAGGCTTTACTATCTTTTCCAGAATACACTTTATTTCTCTATTAGATACCTCTGCTTGACCATTGGTCTGGGGATGGTATGCTGTTGCTACTTTGTGAACAATCCCATGCTTCCTCAGTAATCCTGTTAATCTCTTGTTACAAAAGTGAGTGCCTTGATCACTCACGATTGCTCATGGTGATCCAAAGCGATAGATAATATGGTTTCTAACAAAGGAAACAACAGTGTTAGTGTTCATACATCGGTTCGAGTAATAAAGGACCGGGTTGGCCGACCTCTTAGAAGGTTGGCCCATGTCCGACCTCTTAAGGTTGGCCCATGTCCGACCTCTTAGAAGATTAGCCCATGTCCGACCTCTTCTCAAAGAGGTCAGCCAAATCGCCAAAGGAGGCCCAAGCAGGCCCAAATAAAGGGACACAGCCCAATCTAAAGGCAGTTAAGGCCTAGAAAGATAAGGGCGGTTCCCCAGGAGATAAGATGACCTCACTTAAAGATAAGATAAGATAAGATAACTATCTTTTCTCCATAAAGGTCACTCTACACCATTATAAATACACTGGAGTACACAGGTATAACTCATACTTTGATTCTACTAAAAACCTGCTTAATACCCTTGCTAACTTAAGCATCAGAGTCCCTTGCAGGTACCCCCCACCCTCCGGTGATGAAAGATCAGCAGTGCAGCCAAGCTCAACAAGTCAAATATGATAGCTCTGGCCTCCACTCAAAGCCGGACACGTCATCTCCGATCAACACAGAATCTCGTCCGAGATCGACCTACAATTTCAGGTAACCCTCAAAACATTGGCGCCGTTGCCGGGGAACCTGGAAGTCATCCCATCACCATGGCGGACGACCATGACAACGATCACAACTCTGGTTTGGTGGACAGAACGCCAAACAAAGACACAGACGCCACCTCCAAAGACACACCTCAAAACAGGGGAGATAAGCAACCCCCTAACGCATAAATTTTGGAAGCTATCCGTAAGCAACAGAATCACCTTAAATAGTTGGAACAAGAAGCTGAACATCAACGAGAAGCCGAAAGAGACCTTCGGAGAGAAACAAAATGACGTCAAAAGCTAGAGGACAAGCTCCTAAAGCTCAAGGCTGATCTCAAAGCTAAAACAGTTCAATCCAGCCACGGCGACAGCCCCCACAAAGATCAAGACCCATTCACCAAAGAGATCATGAAAGCTAAAGTCCCAAAGGACTTCAAAGCTACCGACATGACCCCGTACGATGGGACATCAGATCCAAGCCATCATCTTAGCAATTTCAGATGCAGGATGTATCTTATGGAGGCCTCAGATGCAATCCATTGTAAAGCTTTCCCATCCACCCTAACAAAGACAGCAATAAAGTGGTTTGACAATTTGCCTCCAAGATCCATCACAAGTTTTGATGACCTTGCTAAAAAGTTCCTCGCCAGGTTCTCCATCCAGAAGGATAAAGCCAAACACGCTCCAAGCTTGCTGGGAATTAAACAAGAAGATTAGGAAAGCCTTCACAGCTACATGGAAAGATTCAACAAAGCATGCCTTGGCATACAAAGTCTTCCAGCAGAAGCGGCCATCATGGGACTCATCAATGGCCTAAGAGAAAGACCTTTTAGCTACTCAATATCCAAAAAGTACCCAACATCTCTAAACGAGGTTCAAGAAAGGGCGGAAAAGTATATCAATATGGAGGAAAACTCCCGATCGGGAGACAGCTCAAAAACCGGATTCTCCTAACCCACCACGGGACAAGGATAAAGAATCCAAGAAAAAAGAAGATCAACCCGGTGAGAAGACTAGAAAATATCACAATTACACCCCTCTTCGGGTGTCTCTTGTGGATGTTTACCAAGAAATATGCAACACTGGGAAGATCCCACCACCTCGCCCAATCAAAAACAAAAGAGGCCGGACGAGTTGAAGGTCCACCTCACACCAAAGAGGTCGGACGAGCTGAACGTCCATCTCACACCAAAGAGGTCGGACAAGTTGAAGGTCCACCTCACACCAAAGAGGTCGGACGAGATGAAGGTCTACCTCACACCAAAGAGGTCGGACGAGTTGAACGTCCACCTCACACCAAAGAGGTCAGACAAGTTGAAGGTCCACCTCACACCAAAGAAGTGGAACGAGTTGAAGGTCCACCTCACACCAAAGAGGTCGGACGAGTTGAAAGTCCACCTCAGACCGCAGAGGTCGGACGAAGGTCCACCTCACACCGAAGAGGTCGGACGAGTTGAAGGTCCACTTCACACCAAAGAGGCCGTACGAGTTGAACGTCCACCTCACACCGAAGAGGTCGGACGAGTAGAACGTCCACCCCACACCGAAGAGGTCGGACGAGTTGAACATCCACCTCACCCCCCTGAGAGACGTGTTCATATGATAAATGGAGGATTCACAGGAGGTTCGATCTCTAAATCATCTCACAAAAGACACCTCAAAGAGGTATATTAAGGAAGGGAGAGAGGTTTGAAGAGGACAACGGGGTGCAAACAACCCTTCCAAGATTTCAAAAATTCTTAGGGCAACCACCCATTCTTACCCGACCAAGGAAAAGTGAAGAACTCATATTATACCTCGCAGTGGGAAGTCGGGCAATAGCCTCAGCACTAGTCAGAGAAGACGAAAGTGGGCAACAACCCGTCTACTTCATCAGCAAAGCTCTACAAGGGGCCGAACTAAACTATCAAAAGATAGAAAAAGTTCGCCTACGCCCTCGTACTCAACTCTCAACGACTCCACCCATACTTTCAAGCTCACACTATCAGAGTTCGGACCAACCAGCCCATAAAAGGCATCTTACAGAAAACAAACTTAGCTTGAAGAATCCTACAGTAGGCAGTCGAGTTATCCAAATTTTAATATAAAGCTTGGACAACCATCAAATCACAATATCTGGCCGACTTTATTGCAGAGTACACTGACACCCCGGGAACTCCCACAAAATGGAATCTCTATGTGGACCACTCTCCAAACAAAACCAGAGGACAGCTCAGATAATTCAGGGGACCCTGGACAAAACCAGAGAACAGCTCGGACAATTCGAGAGACTCTGGACAAAAACAGAAAACAGCTCGGACATCTCGGGAGATATGAGGTCCGACACATACCTCAAGAGCAGAATGCCCGAGCTTATGCATTTTTCAAAAATAGCCAACACCAAACCAGGGGGCAATAATAGAAGCCTCATCCAAGAAATACTGCACAATCCATCAACCTCGGAGGAAGAAAAGGTCCTAACCATATCAGGTCAGGGTCGTTCCCCCGGAGTCAAGGAAGGAAAACAAACCCTCTCCTCAGGGTCCGGCGACAACAACTCATAATTCTTCTCTTCATCCCTATCCCTATAAATTCTACGGAACCTCCTAAGTCACATACAGTACTCAGGGTTAGCCACAGTAACACATATTAAAACTATGGAATCCAGCCAATCAGACATGCCGTCCGGGATCTTAGTAGACATCTCAGCAATATTTTTTCGAGAAGACATAGGTCAACTATGGGATTACTACCAAACAACTCGGGCAAATAAGGAAACAACTTGGACAATAACAGCAAAACATCAAGTGACAGATATAGCAGTAAAAGGGAAACCCCAGAACTCACACGAAAGTCTAGGGGCACCCTTTGGAGGCAACAACAGAGCAAAAACCCAAATACAAAGCTTTACATCAAAATCATGATAACTTCCACATTGCCTTACCAGAGGATCTCGACCTACTTCCAAAAAGTTCGAGAAAGAGCTCGGATTAGAGAGTAAGCGCTAAAGCGTCGAATGGACCTAAGGTTGGTCAGGAGAAGGGAAGCTAGCAACCAACTAAAAAGGACCACACCAAGTTGTTCAGAAGTACTGGGGAAAGGTCACCACAAAGTGTCCGACCTCGAAGGGCGAGAGCTACCAAGGTCATGGCATGCCTGCAATCTAAGAAGGGCGCCAGGCCAAGATCTAAGAGATTGCTCGACCTAGAAGGGTAAGTACTAACATGTACACACTCTTATCTTCATTTTATTGTTTAAAAGATTGCAGATTCCCTAAAAAGTTTCCTACCAAGACGCCCGATTACGGCAGGTTGGCAAGGTGAAAACCAAATTCACCGCCCGATCACGACAAAGTCGACAAGATTAAAACCAAATTCATCGTCCGATTACAAAGCGACAGGTCGGCAAGGTGAAAACCAACTTCACCGTCCGACCACGATGAAAACCAAATTCATCGTTTGATCACGACAAAGTCGGCAAGATGAAAACCAAATTCATCGTCCGATTACAAAGCGACAGGTCGGCAAGGTGAAAACCAACTTCACCGCCCGACCACGATGAAAACCGAATTCATCGTTTGATTTCGACAAAAGTCGACAAAGTGAAAACCAAATTCACTGCTCGATCAAGACGCATTAATCTGAAACGCAAAAAATTCATCACCCGATTATAAAGCTACAGATCGGCAGAAAGTGAAAATCAAATTCACTGCACGATCACGATAAAGACCAACAAAGATAAAAATCAAATTCATCAAAAGGTCAACCAAACGAGGATTAAAACCAATTTCTACAAAATCGACAAAGATGAAAACATAATAATGCAAGAAGTTATCGAAAGTGATCCATAGAAAGGACCTGACGAGGTCTTAAAAATATGGATTGCTAAAAAATAACTTAAAGACTAGCTGACGTAAAGAAGTCGGACCAGTCACAATAACCAAAGTTATAAAAAGTAAATCCCTGGAAAAAGGTCTGGCCAGCCCTATAAAAGAGGATTACTATAACTTAGAAGGGCCCGACATGATGAAGTCGGCCCAGAACATAAAGTTATAAAAGTAATCCCTAAAAGAGACATGACAAAGGTCCAAAAAGAGGATTACTAGAAATAACTTAGAAGGGGCCGACATAAAGAAGTCGGCCCCAAAACCAAAAATTTATAAAAAGTAATCCTTGAAAGAGACCTGACAAAGGTCCAAGAAAGAGGATTACTAAAAATAACTTAGAAGGGACCGATGTAAAGAAATCAGCCCCAAAACCAAAAAGTTATAAAAAGTAATCCCTGAAAGAGACCTGACAAAGGTCCAAGAAAGAGGATTACTAAAAATAACTTAGAAGGGACCGACGTAAAGAAGTCAGCCCCAAAACCAAAAAGTTATAAAAAGTAATCCTTGAAAGAGACCTGACAAAGGTCCAAGAAAGAGGATTACTAAAAATAACTTAGAAGGGACCGACGTAAAGAAGTCGGCCCCAAAACCAAAAAGTTATAAAAGTAATCCCTGAAAGAGACCTGACAAAGGTCCAAGAAAGAGGATTACTAAAAATAACTTAGAAGGGACCGACGTAAAGAAGTCGGCTCCAAAACCAAAAAATTATAAAAAGTAATCCCTGAAAGAAACCTAACAAAGGTCCAAGAAAGAGGATTACTAAAAATAACTTAGAAGGGACCGACGTAAAGAAGTCGGCCCCAAAACCAAAAAGTTATAAAAGTAATCCCTGAAAGAGACCTGACAAAGGTCCAAGAAAGAGGATTACTAAAAATAACTTAGAAGGGACCAACGTAAAGAAGTCGGCCCCAAAACTAAAAAGTTGTAAAAAGTAATCCCTGAAAGAGACCTGACAAAGGTCCAAATAAAATGGATTACTAGAAATAACTTAGAAAGGACCGACATGATGAAGTCGGCCCAATAAAACTACAAAAAGTTATAAAAAGCAATCCATAAAAAGAGATCTGACAAGGTCCAAATAAAATGGATTACTAGAAATAACTTAGAAGCGACCGACATGAAGAAGTCGCACCAGACCGATTAAAGCTATAGAGTTATAAAAATTAAATCCATAAAAAAGATCTGGCGAGGTCTAATTAAAAATGGATTACTAAAAATAACTCAGAAAGAATCGACAAGCAAAGTCGACCAACGAAAGCTACAGATTGGACCGACAAGAAAAGTCGGACCAGTGAAAGCTACAGCTCGGATCGACACAAGAAGGTGGACCAACGAAAAACGTGCACTAAAAGGGACATAGCTCCGCCCAAAAAGCCACGGCTCCACAACAAGGCTATCAAAATTGTTCAGACTAACTACAAGGGTTCTACCAAGAACACTAAAACGTTGTCGGACAAGTTAGCCCCAAAGGTCATCCTGCCTAAAAAGAAGACGGACTAAACAAGATCTAATCAAAAAGAGGTCGGACAGCAAAGTACCAACACTCTATAAACATCTCACAAAGACCAAGGAAATGTCAAAAGGCCAAAGCCAGAAGTGCTTCACTGAAAAGTATGAAGTCTTGAAAAAAGACACTACTTAAAAAGCGAAAAGCACGGCCTCAAAGACGGAGCTAAAAGGTCGTCCAAACAAACTATAAAAAGGTTCCCCATCGGAACACTACCTAAAAAGTTGTTGGATTATGACTAAAAAGCCCGAGCAGTGAAGACAAACAAAGTCAGAAGAAGGCTGAAAAGTCCTCTCAACAAACTAAAAAAGGGGCAATACCAGACTCGCACAAGGAGAAACTACTCAAGATCGACCAAAGTCAGGATGCTTGAGCAAGACTTCCCCAAAGAGACCAAAGCTCTGAAAAGCACGATCTCACGGAAAGGTCCGAACTCAAGCAAAGGCAAAGTCTTATAGGTCGATGTCAGCTAAGAAGAGGCATAAAAACGATCTCAAAAAAGCCAAAAGGTTGGGAAACAACTTAAGGCTCAAATGTGCATAGCTAAAAGGGATACAACTCCACTCAAAGAAGGTACAATCTCAAACAGGGCTACGTACGTCATCCGAGACGAAAAAAGGTTCAATATAAAGAACACTAAAAAGTCATTGGAGAAGTCACTAAAAGTCTGAATATCAAGCCGCAAGGATAACTTCGCCAAAGCAGAGGGTTGTCAACACAAAATTGAAGCAAGGTGTGATCCAAAAGGCAAGGGTAGAAAACCCACACTACCACTCAAAAGAGGTCGGACTGTGAAGTACCAAAACTCTAGAAAATCTACAAGGATTGCAAAGCAATGAAGAAACAAGCCAGACGGATGCTTGAGCATGACTTCCTCAAAGAGTTCGAAGCTCTGAAAGCACGATCTCACGGAAAGGTCCGAACTCAAGCAGGGGCACTGTTCATATATCGGTTCGAGCTATAAAGGACCGGGTTGGCTGACCTCTTAGAAGGTTAGCCCATGTCCGACCTCTTCTCAAAGAGGTCAGCCAAATCACCAGAGGAGGCCCAAGCAGGCCCAAATAAAGGGAGACAGCCCAATCTAAAGGCAGTTAAGGCCTAGAAAGATAAGGGCGGTTCTCCAGGAGATAAGATGACCTCACTTAAAGATAAGATAAGATAAGATAACTATCTTATCTCTAGAAAGGTCACTCCACACCATTATAAATACACTGGAGCACCCAAGTATAACTCATACTCTGATTCTACTAAAAACCTGCTTAATACCCTTGCTAACTTAAGCATCGGAGTCCCTTGCAGGTACCCTCCACCCTCCGGTGATGAAGGATCAGCAGTGCAGCCAAGCTCAACAAGTCGGATACGATAGCTCCGGCCTCCACTCAAAGCCGGACACGTCATCTCCGATCAACACAGAAGATCTCATCCGAGATCGAGCTACAGTTTCAGATAACCCTCGGAACAGTTAGCATCATCAGTACGGGTAGGAATTGCTTCCACCCATTTAGAAACATAATCTACAGCTAACAGTATATAAAGATAACCACTAGAGTTTGGAAATGGACCCATGAAGTCAATGCCCCAAACATAAAAAATTTCACAAAAAAGCATAATCTGTTGAGGCATCTCATCCCTCTTGGATATATTACCAAACCTTTAGCATGGGAACAAGATTTACAAAAGGCAGCAGCATCTTTAAAAAGAGTAGGCCACCAGAATCCACAGTCTAAAATTTTCTAGCTGTTCTTTGAGGGCCAAAATGTCCTCCACTTTCAGAAGAGTGGCAGGCCTCTAAAATGGACTGGAATTCTGATTGGCGCACACACCTTCTAATTACCTGGTCAACACCATACCTCCATAAGTATGGGTCATCCCATATATAATATTTAGACTCGCTTTTCAGCTTGTCCCTTTGATGTTTAGTAAAATTAGGAGGGAAAGTATGGCTAACTAGATAATTAGCTACAGGTGCGTACCAAGGAACTACTTCAGATACTGCATGCAAGCTATCAAATAGAAAAGCATCATTGATAGGAGTGGAGTCATCCTTAATGTGCTCAAGGCGACTCAAGTGGTCTGCCACTAAATTCTAGTTACCACTCCTATCCTTAATTTCTAAATTAAATTCTTGCAGCAACAGTATCCAACATATCAACCGTGGTTTGGACTCTTTTTTAGCTAATAAATATTTTAGAGCTGCATGGTCCGCGTACATTACCACCTTAGTACCAAGTAAATGGGCTCAGAATTCATCCAGAGCAAAAATAATAGCCAAAAGCTCTTTTTCAGTGGTGGTGTAATTAGACTGAGCAGCGTCTAAGGTCTTAGACGCATAAGCAATTACGAAAGGATCTTTACCTTTGCGCTGAGCCAGTGCCGCTCCTGCTGCATGGTTGGAGGCATCACACATAATCTCAAATGGCTGGCTCCTGTCTGGTCCTCTCACAATTGGAGCTTGAGTCAGGGTGATCTTCAGCTTATCAAATGCTTGCATGCAATCCTTGCTAAACTCGAACTCAATATCTTTCTGCAATAGTCTGGATAAAGGCAATGCTACCTTACTGAAGTCCTTGATAAATCTCCTGTAGAAACCTGCATGGCCAAGGAACGAACAGACTTCCCTCATGGAGGAGGGGTAAGGTAAACTAGAAATGACATCTACCTTTACTGGATCTACAGAAATACCAGTATTAGAGACAACATGTCCTAGAACAATTCCTTGTTTTACCATAAAATGACATTTTTCAAAATTCAATACAAGGTTTGAACTAACATACTTGTCTAATACTCTAGCCAAACTATCCAAGCAAAGGTTAAAGGAATCACCATATAAGCTGAAATCATCCATAAAACTTCCATACAGTTCTTAATAAGATCTGAAAAGATACTCATCATGCATCTTTGGAAAGTAGCCGGTGCATTACATAAGCCAAAAGGCATCCTTTTATATGCATACGTTCCAAAGGGACATGTAAAAGTAGTCTTTTCCTGATCTTCAGGAGCTATATGAATTTGAAAATAGCCTGTATAACCATCTAAAAAGCAGTAATGGGATTTACCTGACAGGCAATCAAACATCTGATCAATAAATGGCAAGGGGTAGTGATCCTTGCGAGTAGCTTGGTTGAGACGCTTGTAATCAATGCAAACTCTCCATGAATTCTGCACTCTAGTTGTCAGGAGCTCTCCATGCTCATTCTTTACTGTTGTGACACCAGACTTCTTGGGCACCACTTGTACTGGACTGACCCATTCACTGTCTGAGATGGGGTAAATGATATCTGCTTCAAGTAGCATGGTCACTTCCTTCTTGACAACTTCTAAGATGGTGGGATTCAATCTTCTTTTGGGTTGACGGACAGGCTTTGCTCCCTCTTCTAAGAATATTCTATGCTCACAAACTTGAGGGCTGATGCCTACTATATCTGCCAAGCTCCACCCAATTGCTCTCTTGTGTTTTCTCAACACACTGAGCAACTGCTCCTCCTGTTGGGAAGTGAGTTCCCTTGCAATGATAACTGGGAGCTTCTGATTATCCTCAAGGTAATCATACTTGAGGTGGGCTAGAAGGGGTTTTAATTCCAATTTCTGCTCATAGCTAGGCTCTGGATTATCTGGAACTAGTGATAATGGCAAGGGGTCTTCATTATGTTCAGAGGGTGTCCCCACACTTGGACCTTGCTCCATGTACTTCTCTTCTACTTCTTCTTGGTGAACTTCAGCTACAGTTTCATCAATGATGTCGCACTGGAAGATGGAGTGATCTTCCGGAGGGTGCTTCATAGCTTCATTCAAACTGAAACTTACAGCTCTGCCATCTATCTCAAAGGAGTAAGTTCTTGAGAATGCATCCAGCTTAAACTTTGAAGTCTTCAGGAATGGTCTTCCAAGCAGGATTAATGATGGTCTTCCTGAGTCATTAGGGGGCATTTCCATGATATAGAAGTCAATGGGAAATGTGAGCCCCTTAATGCTCACCAGCACGTCTTCAGCAATTCCAACCACTGTAATAATGCTCTTATCTGCTAACACAAAACGAGTTGCCGACCTTTTTAAGGGAGGGAGCCTCAAAGCATCATATATAGACAATGGCATTATACTAACACACGCTCCTAAATCACACATACAGTCAGAAAATATTACACCTCCAATGGTACAGTTAACCATGCATGGACCTGGGTCACTACATTTTTTAGGTATACCCCCCATTAAAGCAGATATAGAACTACCTAAAAGAATAGTTTCTAATTCATTAATTTTGTCTTTATGTATGCATAAATCTTTCAAAAACTTTACATATTTAGGTACTTATTGAATAACATCAAAAAGGGGAACAGTTACCTTAACCTTTTTGAAAATTTCTACCATTTTGGGATCAAGTTCCATCTGCTTTCTGGACTTCCGTGCAAGGTGTGGAAATGGGATAGGAATGGCGCCACTTGCAGCTTCTGTGTCCTTTGGTGCTCCATTCCTTGGCTGAACTACTTCCTCTTCAACCATGTCTTGTACTTCCTCTTCCTCTTCAGCATCTTCCACTTCAACTAAGTCTTCAACTGGGGCGTGTTCTTATGGGCTTGGCTCCTCCTGATTCCTCTCTTGTAGTGTGGTTCTGGACCTCAAAGTGATGGCGTTGATGCCACCCTTGGGATTAGGTAAGGGTTGAGAAGGAATTCCACTGGAGCTTGAAGGCTGGTTAGTGGAAGCAGGTAATGAATCTATCCGGGAGACGAGAGCTTGTAAAGTGGCATTCAGACCATTTAGAGTAGAGTTCAGTATAGTCTGCATGTCTTGTTGTCCTTGTGCAAGAGAACGAAGTATCTCATCATTTAATGAGGAAGGAGAATAAGTGATCTGAGGGGTCTGTTGTTGGTTGTGCTGGGGTTCTTGGGACTGCCTTAGGTGAGGTGCTCTGTAAGGCTAGTTCTGATTCTGCTGTCTGTTGTTGTTGTTCTACCTCTGATTTCCATTGTTGTCTCTGCCTTCTCTGTTATAGTTGTCCCTCCAGCCATGGTTGGAATTATCTCTCCAACCCTGGTTGGAGTTGTCCTGCCACCCTTGGTTATAGTTTCCACCTTGGTTGTAGTTGCCGCCTTATTGATTGTATCCTTCATTCAGGTGGTCATAGAAGTTATGAGTAGCTGCCACAGTGTTGTCTTCTTGTTGGAGCTGCGGGCACTCATCAGTGTAATGACTATAATCAGTACAAATTCTGCATACTCTTTGGGGGACCAATTGTTGGCTTTGTTGTGGTGGAGGAGGCTGAGTTTGTTGTTGATTCAACTGCATCTACTTCAGTAGGTTGGTCATCTCACATATACTCTGTGTAAGAGCAGAAGTCTCAATGCTAGAGGAAACCTCTGCAACAGCCTTTGAGTGGTTGTTCTTGTGCCTGTGATTCCGAGTGGACTCAACTAAGTCGCTGATCAGTTGCCATGCTTCATCTGCGGTCTTGTACTTCTTCAGAGAACCATTACTAGCACCATCCAATGTAGTTTTATCCCGAGGTTTCATGCCTTGAGTGAAGTAGCTGATCAATACCAACTTGTCAATCATGTGGTGGGGGCATGCATCTAGAAGGTTCTTGAAGCGCTCCCAGTACTCATAAAGAGTCTCCGATTCACCTTGAATGATGCAGGAGATATCTTTTCTCAATCTATTTGTAACTTTAGCTGGAAAGTATTTTTCCAAGAATTCTCTCCTGAGCGTATCCCAGTTGGTAACATTTGCTTCAGGTTGAGTGTAGTACCACTCCCTCGCCTTTCCCTCAAGAGAAAACGGGAAGGTGGTCAGCAAAATAGAAGTTTCATCTGCACCATGACGCCTAACAGTAGAACAGGCTGTCTGAAAATCCCTTAGGTGCTTGATAGGCTCCTGAGCAGGTAAGCTATGAAACTTAGGTATCAAGTTGATTAGTGCAGTCTTCAGTTTAAAATCTGTAGCCAGATTTGGATGACACACTTGATACGGTTGCAGAGTAAAGTCTGGGGCTCCTGCCTCCTGGAGAGTAATCCTCCTAGGTGCTGCCATATTATCTGCACGTGAATCAACTGAATCAGTAGTAAAAGAGCTTGTTTCTCCCTCAGATGGCGGTTCAGATTCGTCCTCAGATGAGACTGGTGAATCGATAACAATCACTTCACCACCCTCAGAGGCTAACCGACACCGAGCTCGCCTAATACGTGAAAGAGTTCTTTCAATTTCAGGATCAAATACGGCTAAGCTCGGATCAGGCAGTGAACGCGTCATTCAATGAAAGAAACATACAGCTCATGGTAATAAAATAAAATAAATTACTCAAAAATAAAAAATATGTACACTAATTAATAATTTAGCACACAATTGCAACTCCCCGTCAACGGCACCAAAAATTGACGCGGGTGCGGAAGTCGGCCAATTAAGAAATCAATATAGGAAATACGTTACGAGTATAGCTCTTAACCAGCAAAAATCTGCCTAATCAATTTAGAAAGGTTGTCACAAAATTGGAATAAAAATACTGGGAGTATGAGTCCCAGGTCATCTCCTAACGAGTTGACAAAAAGGGTGCTATCTTATTAATCAGGAATTTTCTGGGTAATTTTGAGTTTGGGCAACGGGCACAAGCATATGATTGTAAATTAAAGCAATGAAAATTAAAAGAGATTTATATTATTCTAAATAAAAAGCCTTGACTGGGGGAATGATTAATCGGAACTTCTATCCTTGTTGGAATTCTCTCAAGTGTAGTATAAAGAGGTTGTTATTTTCACTTAGTTAACCCTTACTAAATAAAGGAAAGTCAAGTGATTGAGCTAACTCTTATTTGCAAATCCTAGTCCTCTCCCTTAGGAAGGTCTATCGTTAGTAAATACAGAATTAGCCAACAACTTCCAATTTAAGTAATCACTTGAGCATTCCAACTCAAGTGTCTCCTTTTAATCAACCCCCATGCCAAGTTGGGAATCTACTCCATTGACATGAGAGTTACTTGCATAGAATTAAAAAGGGAATAAAAGGAAGACATGATAAAAAATAACTACAATTTAATTAAAAGTAAAAGTAATCCTTTGCATTAATAAATTCTAAAAATAATCCAATTGTAACTCTAAACAAGAATTAAGAATATGAAATAATAAAGGAGTAAGAAAACAAACTAGAATAGTATCTTCAACGGAGGTGATGACTCTTCAATATCCAAAGCAAAAGCAATAAACTATGAAACTATGAATGTGAAAGAAAACCTAGAGGAAGAGTAATTTCTCTCTAGATTCCGATCTAAAAACTAAAACTATGCTAATGAAAATGTGTGTTGAGTCTCTGCATGTTCCCTGGCTCTAGTCTGTGTTTCTGGGCCGAAAAATGGGTCAAAACTCGGCCCGAAATTGCCCCCAGCGTTTTCTGTTATTTTTGTAGATCACGCATGTCACGTGTACGCGTCAGTCACGCGTGCGCGTCGCTAGTCGTTTTGGCGTGTCACGCGTACGCGTCATCCACGCGCACGCGTCTTCGTGCAAACTCCAGTCCTCGCGTACGCATCAGGCACGCGCACGCATCGCTGCAAGTTTCTCCATGTCGCGCGCACACGTGAGCCATGCGTGCGCGTTGATGCTCGTTGGTTATCTCCTTAGTTTCTTGTGTTCCTTCCATTTTTGCAAGCTTCCTCTCCATTCTCTAAGCCATTCCTGCCCTATAAAGCCTGAAACACTTAACACACGGATCATGACATCGAATGGTATAAAGGAGAATTGAAATACACAAATTAAAGATTCTAGGAAGCAAGTTTTCAACCATAGAATAACACTAGGAAGGAATTGTAAAATCATGCAAATCATATGAATAAGTGGGTAAGGACTTGATAAAAAAACCACTCAAATGAGCACAAGATAAACCATAAAATAGTGGTTTATCACGCACTCTTTTTCCTAAAAAGTTTTTTAAAGAGGCGCCAAGCCAAGATCTGAAAGTTGCCCAAACTAGAAAGGTAAGAACTCGCCTGTACACACTTTTATTTATACTTTTATCTTATCACTTGTATCAAAATTTTTAGATTCCCTAAAAAAGTTTCATATCAAGACGCATTAATTTACGCTCAAAAATGCGAAATTCATCGCCCGAACAGAAGAGGTCGGCAAGGTGAAGTAACAAAGCTCAAGTTAATGTAAGAAGTTATAAAAAGTAATCCATATAAAATGACCTAACAAGGTCAGACTACAAATTGGATTACTAAAAATAACTTGAGAAGGATCAACAGAGAAGTCGGACCAAGAGAAAAGATCATTAAAAAAGGGAACAAGCATTACACAAAGGCCAAAAGGGTTGAAAAACCTAAGGCCAAAGTAAAAAGGGTATAAGTCCTAAAAAGGGGGCGTTACCTAGAAAAGCGAACGCACCACCCCAAAATTGGACTAAAAAGTCGTCACAAAAAACTAAAAAGGTTCTATGCAAAGAACACTAAAAAGTTATTGGACATCGACTAAAAGCCCGGGCAGCAAGCCGCAAGGATGACAGCGCCAAAGCAAAAAGTTGTCAACACAACTAAAACAGGGCGTGATCCAAAAGGCAGGGGTAGAAATTTGTAGTATTCCAAAAAGAGGTTGGGACCGAAAAGTATTAAACATCTAAAGTATAAAGAAACCCAAGGGGAACATAAGGGTTGATAGAGCAAACAGCACTTCTTCGCAAGTTAAGCCTAGCCAACACTCAAACAAAGCAAAGATTAAAATATTAAAGACTCCAAAGGCTGCCTAGACGACAGCCCAGGAGTTTAAAGTGTTTGTTTATAAAATAAAAATTGCTATGAAGCAACTAGCAGATTGTCAGAAATAAAAGTAATCCATAAAGACTTACAAGTTTCAAGAGGTCCACAGAGCGGACCATACCAAATATATAATCAAAACAACGATATAAAAAGAACATCATAGGGGATCCAAGTTCGCCCCGGTAGCTACATCCTTAGGAGAAGGAGGCAAGGTCGAGATCGGGGTGGCATTAACAACTCCATCTGGCCCATTCAGAATCTCCAGGTCAGGCTCGGGCCCAGGAGGGACCATCTCGGCAGAAGGGGCTACAGTAGCGGAAGCTGAGGAAGCCTTAGCTGGTGGTACAAGAGGGGGACCCTCATCATCATCATCTGGAGCAGGCACAATCTTGCCATCCTCCACCATGTTGTCCATACTGAATAAAGAGAGGTCGACGTCGGGAGCAAGAACTCGGACCTGGGCCTTCAGATTTTCATACATGTCAGTCATACTGCTCACCATATCGCCCTGAAGCTCGGCATAATCGTCCTGGGCAGATTGGAGTCTCTCCTTAGTTTCCAACAGCTCCCCATAGGTCCGAGTATAGCTCTCCTTGTATTTTTTAGCCGTCTCCTTAGCCAGGTTAGCAGCTGCCTCTGCCGCAGTAGCACGAGCCTTTTCTTTCTCTACATCAATCTCCAATTTAGCAACCTTGGTGTCCAGCTCATCCTTCAGACCCTTTACCATGTCATATTCAGCCTTGGCATCCTCCAAAAAGGCCTTGGTAGCATGGACAAGGGACTTCTGGACAACCCGAGATAAAGCTGCACTAAGATTGGCCATCCGAATATTGTTGCTTGATATAAAGTCAAGATGATGTAGGATGGAGATGTCGTCTAGAGAAACTTTACCATGAGGAGCAATCAACTCGGTGACAAAGGCCACACCATCAAACTCTTTGTCGTTTAGATTATAAGTCCCACCAAGCTTTTGCATTTTGGGAGGGGGACCAACAGCAGTAGGGGAGGAGGCAGCACCCGAGGTCGACTGAGGTGGTTCAGAGGAGGCCGGCCGAACTTGCGGGGTCGGGATAATCTTCCTCGGCCCCTGAGACTCAATTACCGGTTTCTTTGGAGGCAACTACTTCGAAGAACCCTCCCCTGATGTCTTCCTTGACAAGTTATGGGCAGCCATTGCCTTCTTTGCTTTGCTAAACATTTTCATTGAATCGGAAGAAGACACCATCTCTGAAAAGAAGCCAGCAAAACAGTCATATAGTAGATAATAACAAGATCACAATCAATAAAAGAAAACTAATATGAAAGATAAGGTCGGACACTACCTAGCTCAGAACGGAGAAGAGCAGGATCCCCTAAGAACTTTTTAGTGTCCAGGTGAGGAGGCTCCCCAACCCAATGCTCCTCTAAAACACCTACGAAAGCCTGCTCTACCTCATCTAAACTCTCCCAGGGATACTTAAGAACTACGGGATCTTTCTTCCACCATAAAGGAAAAGTTGGCTCATCATTTTCGTCCAGGAAGAAGGGACGAACACCCTCAACAGCTCGGACTTTGAAATAATAATTTTTAAAGTTTCGAAAGGAGTCATCAAACATGGAAAAGACTTTTCTACCCTGGGTAGCTCGAAAGGAGATCCAAGATGCTTTCTTCTTGGTCGCCCCAGGTTTAGTCAACACAAACAAGAAGAGAAAAAGAGATAGGGTAGGTCAGATGCCCAGTTCTTGGCATAACAGCTGGAAAATCTTTATGAAAGCCCAAGAGTTCGGATGAAGTTGTGATGGGGAATACATTACAGTTCCATAAAACTTCATTTTCAAAATCAGTAAAAGGAAGGGTTATACCAAGTTGGGAAAAGAAGTAGTCATAAGCATAGAAAAAGGGACGCTCTACCCGACCTAGGGGAGAAAAACTAACTCTCTCTTCATGATCGGACGACACCAGCTCATAGTTCTTTTCATCATCTCTACTACTACAGATTCTATGAAATCTCCTAAGTTTTTCACAATACTCCATATCGGCCACAATAACACACATCAACACTATAGAATCTAACCAGTCAGTCATACCAGAAGGGACCTTTGTAGACATCTCAATAATATTTCTACGTGAAGACATAGAACACTACACCTACAGCAAGAAAATAAGAAGTGTCACTACCAAACAACTCGGACAAGATCAAAACCAGGATGAAAAAGTGAAGCAAGTACATAGCAAACAAAAGGGCGTCCCAGGGTTTGCAAGAAATAAGAAGATTATCACCAACACCCAGGAACGTCCTTTGGAGGCAATATCACAGATACAGCAAAGGTAGAACATAAGGAATCAAAAACAAAACCTTAGTCCTGTCACTAAAATCCAAAGAAAAAGATGCAAACGGTTCACCCAAGTATCGACATTTCCGCAAAAAATGAAGCAACAAGATAAAAAGATTTCAAAGAAATAAAGCATGCAACAATCATCAGAAGCCAAGCAGAATAGTAGAGTAATACAAAGAGGTATGAAATAGAAGAACCAACTTGCAGAAAGGGGAAGAACAGAAGCGACAGGAGAGCAGCGAGAGCACTAACAATCCACAAGCACCATTCGAAAGAAAAAGGGAAGCTTGAGGCAAAAATTGAAAGGACCAGATGAATGGAAATCTTTGTGAAGAAGCAAAAAAGCAAGGAAGCAGAGGAAAGAAAGAAGCTGAGAAAGTGAAAAACCTTTTTTCTTTGATTTCAAAACAAAGTTAAAGAGGGAAACGAAATGGTAAAGAGCAATAAAAAACCTAATCAATGGGCTTTTAAAGCACTCGCACGTTCCCAAGGAAGTTAAATGCACTCCAAAAGCACGCCTTTAAAAATGCTTCACATTAAAACAGAAGCAATGCCAGAATCGCACGAGGAGGAGTTACTCAAAAACCAACTAGATCAATGCTCGAGCACAACTTCCCCAAAGATCGAAGCCTGGAAGCACGACCTCATGGGAAGATCGAAGCTCGAGTAGGGGAACTGTTCATACATCGGTCCGAGCTATAAGGCCGAGTGGGATAAAGATAAAGGGACCGACCTCATGAAAGGTTGGCCCATCGCTGACCTCTTCACAAAGAGCTCGGACAAACGCCTCGGAGGCCCAAGAAGGCCCAAAGCGAAAGGATCACCGCTCACCAAAAGGCGGTTGACCAAAGGATAAAGTTCTCCTCCACATAAAGATAAGATAAAATAACTAACTTATCTTAAAGGAAGATCATCTAGCATTACTATAAATACACTGGAGCACCCAGGTATAACTCATATTCCAATTCTACTAAAAACCTGCCTAAATCCCATGCTGACTTAAGCATTGGAGTCTCTTGCAGGTACCACCCCCCTCCGGTGAACAAGGACCCGCATCATCTCCTGCATCAACAAGTCGGACGTGGTAGCCCAGTCCAAATATGAAGATCTCATCCGAGATCGACCTCCCTGTTTCAGTAACCCTCGGAACACTTAGGTTGAGAATTCGACCATATCCTAGCTCTGTCTCTAACAGCAAAAGGGAAAAGCATAAGCCTGTAGACCTCAGGATCCACTCCATTGGTCTTAACAGTATCACAGATTTGCAAGAATTCAGATAAGAACTGATGTGGATCTTCCAGTGGAAGTCCATGGAATTTGCAATTATGTTGCATTAGAGAGACTAACTGAGGCTTAAGCTCAAAGTTATTTGCTCTAATGGCAGGTATGGAGATACTTCTTCCATAGAAGTTAGAAGTGGGTGCAGTGAAGTCACCAAGAACCTTCCTTGTATCTCCTTCATTATTTGGTTCAGCTGCCATGTCTGTACTTTCGGTTTCTTGTTCGAAAAGTTCTGTGAGATCTCTTTCACAGTGTTGTGCTTTAACTTGTTGCAAAAGCTTTCTTAGAGTCCTTTCAGGTTCAAGATCAAGATCAAAGAGGTTCTTTATCTCTGTTCCTATTCATAAACAAGAAGAAAGAATACAAGAAGAGAGAAAGAAAATGATTCTCTATATCAAAGTATAGAGGTCCTTTGTTAGAGAGAGATAGATCAGGAAGAAAAGAAAAAAAGATTTCCTTTAATAAGGATAGTTTTCAAAAATTAATAGGAAGAGAAGGAGAGATATTTTTGAAAATAAAGAGAGAGAAAGAGATGAAATTTTCAAAAAAGAAGAGAGGGAAAGTAGTTAGAAAATTTTGAAAAAGAAGAAAGAGAAAGGAAAATAAAAAGAGAATAAAATAAAACATGTAACTAACTAAGAAAGATTTGAAATTAAGATAAGATAAGAGATTTGAAAAAAATTTAATTTTAAAGATTTTGAAATTTAAAATTGAAAAGAAAAAGTTAACAAGATAAGATAAGAATTGAAAAGATTTGAAAAATATTTGATTTTGAATTTTGAAAAAGATTTGATCTTTTGAAAAAGAGTTGATTTTTAAATTTGATATCTGAAATTTTAAATTTTAAATTTTGAAATTGAATTTTTAAAGTTTGAATTTGAAACAGGATAAGATAAGATTGAGATTTGAAAATAAGTTTTGAATTTTAAAATTTAAAATAAAGATAAGATAGGAAAGAATCAAATTAAAAGAAAAGATTTTAAAAGAAATAAAAAGATAAGATTTGAAATTTAAGATTTGAAAAAGATTTGATTTTGAAATTTGAATTTAAGGTAAGATAAGACTGATTTGAAATTTTTGTGGAATTTTCGAAAAAAATTTTGAAATAAAGATAAAAAAAGATATTTTTTATTTTTTGAATTAATGAGAAAAGAGAAAAACAACCAAAAGACACCAAACATAAAATTTTTAGATCAAAGAGTACTAATTTTTCGAAATTTAAGAGATCAAACACCAAAAGACACCAAACTTAAAAATTTTAAGATCAAAACAAGAAAAGAAACAAGAACAACTTGAATACCAAGAAAGAATACAAAGAACAATTTGAAAATTTTAAAGAAAAGATAGACACACAAAGGACACCAAACTTAAGAATTGATACTAAACTCAAACAAAAGACACTATTTTTGAAAATTTTTGGAAAAGAAAGCAAGAAAGTTCGAAACTTTTAATAAGAACAAGAACAAAAGACTCAAACAAAAGATAAAGATCAATAAAGAAAAGCAAAGATTTTTTTAAAAATTTTTATTTTTTGAAAAAAGAAAATAAAAGACTCAAACAAAATAGTAAAAAGTACCTAATCTAAACAACAAGATAATCCAATTGTTTGTCAAATCCGAACAATCCCCGACAATGGCGCCAAAAACTTGGTGCACAAAACTGACTCCGCACGTTTCGCACAGATAGACTAGAAAGTATACCGGGTCGTCCAAGTAATACCTCAGGTGATTGAGGGTCGATCCCACGGAGATTTCTGGTTTGAGCAAGCAGTGGTTATCTTGAAGATCTTAGTTAGGCGGATAGAAAATATAGTTTGTCACAGAAAAATGCATAAAACAGACAAATAAATAAAACGTTACTAGATAAGTGTGAAATCAATGGTGATATAACGGTTGAGGCTTCGGAGATGCTTTGTCTTTCTGGATTAACTTTTCTTACTGTCTTTTTCAATAACTTTTCGATTCCTTCAATGGCAGGCGTAAGTGATTAACTCATGTCCTCTCATCAAGTTAACCTCCTCTACTGCAACAATCCACCATGTTGAAGTGACTCGTGTGACCTCTAGGTTTCTCACTGTAGCAGAAGATGAAGCTCTAAGCAATCCACTCCCCTTCACGATCCTACTCAAGGTGCCACAGGCAAGGCAGATCTTCCGGATCAGAAAGTGCTGCTTCTCTAACTCTAGCCTTAATGCCACAGAGACCTCACTTACCCACGGTCAATGGAATTTTATGTCACGTATCCAAGGTTGCCCAGGTACTCTATTGGAATCCGCAATGCAATCTCTAGCTTTGGTTCAACGCTATCCGGGTCAGGACTCGCATGGAACCCAAGTAGAACAAGGGTGATTGTCACGGGTCACCCTCAATTCATAAGATATAGAACGAGGTCGCATAAGAGAATAGAATAAGACATATTGAGGTAGAACAGTAATATTATTATTCGATGAAACTCAGCAGAGCTCCTAACCTTAACCTTAGGAGGTTAGTGACTCATAATGTACAAAAGTGATGTGAAACATAAAGATATGTTGGAGAGATATCCTAAACATGGTTGATCTTCTCCTATATATACTAATCTAATAACTAGGAATTATAGAAATAAGATAGACTAGTTTTGTAGTGCGAAAATTCACTTTTGGGGCCCACTTGGTGAGTGTTTGGGCTGAGCTAAGAGTGTCTCCCACGAGCTTGCTCCCTTATGGGTGTTGAACACTGGCTCGGGACTCCCTTTTGGGCGTTGGACGCCAGCTGCTCCCCTGTGGGCGCTGGATGCTAGGAATGGGGCTGGTGGCTGATGTTGAATGCCAGTTTTGGGCCTTCATTTCCGAAGCAAAGTATGAACTATTATATATTTTTGGAAAGCGCTGGATGTTAGCATTCCATAGCTGTTGAGAGCGTACCATTTGGATTTTTGTAGCTCCAGAAAAGCTCCTTCGTGTGTACGGAGGTCAGATCCTGACAACATCTGCAGTGCTTTCTCTATCTCTGAATTAGACTTTTACTCAAGCTCCTCAACTTCAGCCAGAAAATACCTGAAATCACCATAAAATACCTGAAATCACCATAAAATACACAAACTCAAAGTAGAAAAAAAAAATGTAAATTTAGCACTAAAACCTATGAAAACATGATTAAACTTAAACAAAACATAGTAAAAACTATATAAAAATGATGTAAAAAAAGCGTATAAAATATCCGCTCATCAATACTTGTATCTTAATTTTCTCTTATGTGTTTTTTTCTGTTTTACATTCAAAGAGAATGTCATAGATCATATGTAAATTACATTATTTTTCAGTTTGCTGAAAGTTTGAAGGGATCACATTCATAAGTTCAAGGCATCATACATCACATTTTTCAGTTGTACCATTGATCCCAACACATATGTCTAATATCTCAGGCATTTTGGAGATTGAAAGAGAAGCTCGGAAAAAAATGAACATGTCAAGATTAATGTAATTAAGTGTGGTACTTATTCTATTAACAAATGTGAAGAAAATGAATAAAATTTGAACTATGTTGAAGTTTTAATGTATTTGAGGATTTGCCTTGATATCTGATAAAAGAATAAGAATGAATGATCAAGAAAGAGGATAAAATTTGCATATTAATGATTATGCACTAAGAATGATTCAATATCATAATATCATAGGTTTTGACTACTTATTACAAGTACTGAGATCATTTAATTAAAACACATAATATAAAGTCAAAATCAAATCTAACATTACATATAAGATATTATTAAAGCGCATGACATAATATATGTTATTTTAAATTTTAGATTTTTTTATTTTTGATCAATTTATATTTTTTATTTACATGAAAGTGGTTTTACAAATTCAACTAGTAAATCATCGATTGAACCAGTAAATCAGTAAAACTATATAACATATTAGTTATATAGTTTTATTGGTTCACACTATTCTATATGCTAATTATTAGTTATATAATAAAACTATATAATATATTTTTATTCATAATTATTAATATAAATATAAATATTATTAAACATGTATAAATAACAAATATCAAATATTTTTATCAACTATTTAAACAAGTAGAAAATCGTTAACAATTCGATATGCTAAGCTCATATCCACCACATCAGAAGTTGCGTCTTCATCCACATGATCACTAACATTATACACATTTTCATCCATTGTGTGTCTTTAACTATTTGATGCTTCTTGTAATTTATGATGACTAACATTAATTACCCAGCAAAATAGCACAAATTAGGTACGATTTATAATCAAATAAGTAAAACTAACCATTAGTAGAAGAAAGTAAAAGGAGGAAGTATATGCAGAAATGGAATGATTATCAGAGATAGCTGCTACCACTTCTTAAATTCATAATGCCACTACTAGATATAAAAATGTAGCCTAGCTCCAGAGCCAAAACTAAAGATTGTAGATCGCATAAAGGCAGAGAAGGCAAATGCAAAACACATGTGAAGAGCGAAAGAGGGAATAAGAAGTGGCAGTATTTTGAGTGGCAGAATGGGCAACTGGACATATTTTGCAGGCAAAATAGAAAAGGGTTAATTTTTTAGAAACAGAAATTAAAATTGTAAACCTGCCCGCCTCTTTTCTCAAATAATGGTCTTTGCCACTATTTTTGTAATTGGCCGTGATAAAAAAATAGCAGCTAACATGGCTGTAATGCAAAATACAAATGAACTACACAATTCTCATTGCATTTTTTTGTAAAATCCATGAAGCCTCATGCCTCACTATGTTAGATACCAACAGAACAATAATAAAGAATTGTAATTACTATATATAATTAGCAAACTGGCATGAATCTTAGCTACACCAACATGCTTGTAGCACAGCACTTCATTCTATGTCATGGATCACCACAATAAGCAGTTATAGGAAACTACTTTCAGATCATAAATAACTATGTTAGCGTTGCACACGGCATATTGTTCTATGAAATCAAAGGTTAGGGCTTCCTCTATAACTCTATTTCATGTCACTCTGCCCCTCTGACATGAATATAGCATACAACTCTCGAATCAGAACAAATAAATAGAACAAAAAAATAATTGAATGAAATCAATGAAAGAAAGGAATACAAAAACCCTAAAGAAAAAATAAGTAGGGAAAAAAAATAACGAATGAGTTAAAACAGATTCATACAACAAGAACATAAAAAAACAACAAAAAATGAAATCAATGAAGTAAATTCATACCTGAGTCTGAGACTCCTTTGTTACTCTGGAAGTGGAGGATGAAGGGGAGACGGAGCACCACAACGCTGACGACGACTCGACGAGAGAAGAGAGAAGAGGAGACGAGGAGGGAGAGCCTAGGAATGACGCCGGGAGATGGATTGGACGGCGACGGTGAGGCTAGATGGCAACGGGTGAGGCCAGAGGAGTGTGGAATGGGTGGTGGTGAGTTAACAGGGAAAGGAATTAGGAATTAGGGTGAGTTTAGAGTTTGTTTACCGTGGTGGTGAGTTTGGGGCTGAATTTAGAGTGTAGTGAGTTTAAGGTTTCATTAGTTGAATTTAAAAAATATTTATGGTAAATATAAAAAAATAATAATAATTATTATTATTAAACCTCCATATGAGGTATATTTATAATTTATATTTTGTGCATATTAAAAAAGGTCAAAAGACTTGAGCTTACTAAAGACAGACCCAAAATGAATTATAGTAAAATAAATATTGTTTGTATTACACTACTCAAAATCATTTTTAGATAAAAATTTATTAAAAGAGACATCAATTTAAATAATTTTTTTATATTATCCTATCATTTTAATTTAAATATTTGAATATATAGATCTTATTAATTAATTTTATAATAAAATTAATATTTACTTACTAAATTAAAAATAAAAAATATATAAAAAAATAATAGTTTAATATGTTAATGTAAATAAATATTAAATTAAAAGATAAAACACTAACAAAATACACAAAAAATAATATCTTATACATAGCCAAATAAAAATAAGTAAAAAATCAAATGAACAAAACTAAATAATAATAAAAAAGACTTTCTAAAAATAGACATAAAAATCAGTATAGTAAATGATAAAAAAAGGCTCATATGAACTAAAAAATAATAAGAATTCTAAAAAATAATAACATACATGAAAAATCAGAATACTAAAAAAAAATAATATAAAAATATTTATCATATAAATAAAATAAATACAATAAAAAATAAAAATATGAAAGAGATTATTACAAATTTTATAATGTCAAACGAAAAAATATTTTATATAAGTTTTTTTAATATTCTAAGTATTCTTTAATTTAATATTATTTTAGACTATAATTTTTTATTATTTATGACTCTATTATTACTTATGATTAGTTTTTTATTTGTTTTGTTATTTTTAATGAGATCATTTTAAGACTCCAGATTTTTAGAAATTAAATATTAAAAATTTATTATAATTTATTTTATTTATTTATTCAGGATATTATAACAACCAGTATTTTTGAAATTTCAATTATAAATTATTTATGACCTATTTTATTAAATTAAACTATTTATTTAAAAATTATTTCATTAGATATAATCAATTTAATTTTATGATTATTAAAATTTAATTTAATTAATTATGACTTATTCTATTAATTTAAATTATTTATTAAAAACTATTTTAATAGAAAAAATTAATAAATTACTTATTATTATTATTATTATTATTATTATTATTATTATTATTATTATTATTATTATTATTATGAGTCTATTATGTTCATATAATGAAAAGATTATCAATAAAGCTATTTAAAAAAGGAGACAAGAAATAAAAACTTGGCTTATATATATATATATATATATATATATATATATAACTGTGGATCACATTTTCCTATCACTTTAAGTATAATCATTCATCATTACAATTTATTATGAAAGAAAAAGAAAGAGAGGTGGGAAACGTGGCTTGAAGATATATATATATATATATATATAACCATGACACCTTATCTTTTCTTAACACATTAATCATCATCATCTAGCTTTTTTTGGTTTCATTTTCTTGCATGGTAAGAATATAGTGACTGACAGTGAGAGAAAACCGTGGAACCCAAAAATCTTTCGACTTCAATTTCTATAAATTCGTAACTCCAATAAAAAATATAATTCAATAAAAAGTGTTCATATCTTTTTTTTCTATCTGTTGGTATCACTTTTATTCGATAAAAATTAATAGTGACATAACTTTCTTTTCTCTTGAGTTCGACCAATTGGAATTCTAGGAGGTACAAACAATTTCTGACGTTATCTTCTTTAGCAGTTCGGTCAAAAAGCTTCTCCGAAATTTTTTTTGACTTTAATTTCGTACGGAGGTAGGGGATTTATTTCAAAATTAACTGTTTTAATTTACGAATCCTATTGAAGTTTAGTGAGTAACTGCAAATAATTCATAAATATCTCGTTTGATTAACTAATGAAAATTGATAAAATTGAGATTGTTGGTGATTGTGAATATAATTGAATGTGATGAAATTGGTTGAATTGTGGCTGTGAATGGTGATTAATCTGAGATTATTTATTAATTTGAATATGCTGAGTTGATTATTGAAAACTTGTTGTATGAGTAATTGATGATTTGAGTTTGGGTTATGGCTGTAATTATAACTGGTTTCGTTCTTGTGAGTGATTAATTAGTGAGATTGATTTTGGTTTGATTTTTTGGTATTGAATTGAGATTTGAAAATGATTTCTGATATTGGAATTAGTTTGAGTTATTAGAAACGATTGAAAAAAAAGTTGAGAATGGTTCGGTTGGGACCCGAAAAGGTAGTGAAGTCCAATTTTAAAGGGAGATGCTGTCCAATTTTTGTAAAAATATACGAAAAGTAATTTCATTTTTAAAATCTGATTTATAAGCTTATTTTGAGAAATTATTGATTTGATTTATTAATAATTATTGATTTGACTTAATAACATAAGAATGAAAAGATTTGAAAGGTCTGAATTTTGTTAAAATAGAAAGTGGCTTAACTTCAAAGAAAACGTTTTAATTACTGAAAACTATTTGATTTTGATTTATTACAGAAAGTCTTATTTTCAACTTGATTTATTAAGAAAGTAAAAGGTTTTACATTCAGTTTTTTTAGAATAGATTTTGTTTCAAGTTATTATTTGAGTTCAGTTTGTTAAGAGAAAGAAGGAAAGAGGAAAGAGAACACGGCACGTGTGATTATGAAATGAATAAAAGGTCACGAGAGGGTGACGGGAAGTAACTAGTTAGAGTGCCAATGTGAGAATGTTAAGTCGTGGGCTTTATGTGTGAATAATTGTGCGGGATGCCCGTATGTATGGAATGGCTTCCAGGAGAAAGTGACATATGCTTCAGCTGGAGAATCAGCGCCTGCAAGTACTTGCAGAGGTCATGTTCGGCATACTTCAGCTGGAGAATCAGTGCCTGCAAGAAGTAGAAACTTGCAGAGGTTATGCCGCTGGAATGCCTTATCTGACTTGCGAGTCGGATTGCGTCGGGTGCGGGTTGAAACCGACAAATGAGCTCATTACCTGCGATAGGACTAGACATGCATCATCATTGTTTGCACATTTACATTTGATTGTGTTTGCTTATCTTATCTCTCTGTGATTGTGCTGTTTGTCTTCTTGCTATTTGTTTGTGTGTTGATCTGTTTCCTGTGCTATTAGTTTGTGTATTGTGGTGACTGAGAACTGAGGTTGTGATTGAGATTTGTCTTAAGTTCGAAAATTTAAAGAAGGTAATTAATTATATAAAGTAATAGTAAAAAGTATTTTCAAAAGGTTTGATAAAAATATAGTTTTATTGAGTAAAGTTAATTATTTGCATTTTATTTCATTACTCTTATGGCATTTCCATTCCTTACTGAGAACGCGTGCTTTTTTCTCACCCCAAAATCTTTCACCCTTTCAGTGACACAGGTTCGAAGACTCAGTTTGAAGCTGCAGGCGATTATTAGTCTTATTTGAGTTAAGTTTACGTATTGAGTTACTTTCCTAGAATTTTCTCGCCTTTGTTAGTTATGATTTTATTTTATACAGAGAGATAGGAGTTGTATCTGAGTTTCATTTGAATTCTTTTGTATGATATTTATTATTCTTACTAACTATGTGACTAATATTACTTGGAGATCTTTGATATATGATTTTAATTACTAGAAATAAAACTCTTCGGCTCTTTCTTAAAAATTGAAACGCAAAATCGAACTAAAGGCTCAGTATTAAATAGTAAATACGAAAAATAGGTCAGTAATGCCTCACTTTTGGTACGATCATGACGTGTTGAAAGTTAGGGTGTTACAGATATTAATTTCAGAAATTTTTATATTAATTGGATATTTTCTTAATATCGATTTGAAATCTCGAGTAATTGAAAAATAATGAGGGTTTTAGATGTACGATTTAAGTTAAATAATTAGATTTTGAACTCTATTTTATGATTATAAAGGAAATTAGTTTCTGTTATCTTTAATTATTGAATCGGAGTATTTATTTAAAAATAAATTTTAAGTTGATAATTAAAAAGTATTTTTATATTTATTATCATTAGATTAAATTTGGCTTTAATTAGTATTCTACTTAAATCTAAAATCTCCAATTTCATACACAAAACCTTAATTCCCAAATCAAAACCTAAATCCCCAAAACACAACCCTAACTCTAACTATCTAAACCTAGCCGCCTCACCTACCGCCATCCCACCCCTTTCCCCCCCTCTCAGCTGCATCACACATACATAAAAATAAAGAAAGACATAAAAGAAGAAAGGAAAGGAGATCGGGTAAGGAGGAGGGGACCATGCTGCATCTGCCGCCGCGCCACCATCGCCAGAGAGAAAGAGGGAACAAGCCGTCGTAGGGAGCGTCACCACCACCAAGGCCATCGCTGAGGAAGCTCGCGTGAGTTAGAGGGCTGCCTTCGTACGTCATCGGCATTCTGCCTTCCATCAAGCTCGAGCCGTCGCTGTTCATGGAGCTTTTCACCGTCGCCGTCCAAGTCGCTACATGGTCATCATCATCATCGCAGCTACCAAGACCCGAGGCAGAGAGCAACGCCGAGAGGGAGAGAGGCCACCCTCGCTATTGTTTGTGCTCGCCGAGAAGAAGCCATGGTCACCATCACGCCTTACGCCGCCAGCTTCGTTGCGCCGCCGTCTCTGAGTTCGTTGCCGTGCTTCATCTCTGATGCTGTGATGGTCACCAGTGAGTTACACGGTATCATTGGGGTTTGAGGATGAAGGTTCATAGATTGAGGTTATCCAAAATCAAGGTTTGGGATTTGGTGAGATTGGTTCAGTGGTTGGATTTTAGAGATTACTGTTTTAGGAGTCACTGCTGGAGGAGGAGTGACGAACGGATTTTTGACAGTTTAGAATTCCTCAATGAATTCTCATTTTAAGTATCGTTTCTAAACCAACAAATAATCCTTTCATGCAAAAAATTGTTTGTCACAAGTAACAAACCCCAATAAAAATAATAACCGAAGTATTCAAACCTCGGGTCGTCTTTCAAGGAATTGCAGGGAGGTGTAGTTATTATTGGTTATAGAAAAGAATCTTTTTGGGGTTTTGAATAAGGAACAAGAAAAGTAAATTGCAAGAAAGTAAACTAATAGCTAAGAGAGGCTCTTGGCAAGGTATGAGAACTAGAAGCCCTATCCTAGTTATCCTTATCAATTATGATGAGAATTGTCCGTTGCTCCCACTTAGTTAACCTCTAACTATGGAGGAAAGTCAAGTGGATGAATTAATTTTATTCCTCAAGTCCTAGTCAACTCCTAAGGAAAGACTAGCTTTAGAGGGATCCAAATCAACTAGCAACCTTCAATTATCAATCAACAAAGGAGTTTGATAACTCAAGAGTCTCCAATTACTCAACCAAAGCCAATAGTGTAAAAATCTAATTTAAAACCCTCCCAAGCATTTTATCAAACACTTGGAAGGCACAATATAAAAGCATAGAAAAGCAATAAGAGATAACAAAATCCAAACAACCAATTGCAAGCATCAATAACACAAAGTAAAGAAAGCAATCATAAATATGAAATACCTCAAATTGCATTAAATAGAAAAATCAGATCTAACATGAGAATTCATAAACTAAATTGGCAAAATAAGGAAATCACAAAGGGAAATAGATAACTAAAGTACTAGAATAATAGCATGTAGAAGATAAACTAAATTAAAACAACATGGAAATCTAAATTAGAGAAGAAATAAACCTAAGACCTAAAACCTAGAGAGAGGAGAGAGTCTCTCTCTAGAAAACTACATCTAAAATCTAAAATTATGTGTATGAAAGTTGTATGATGAATTCCATGAATGATTCTCCCACTCTGCAGCCTCTATTCTGTGTTTTCGGGCTTAGAACTAGGCCAAAAAGCAAAAATCGCTCCCAGCGCTTTCTGGAATTTCTGCACGTGGCACATGTCACGCGTACACGTAAGTCACGCGTACGCGTCGCTTGGCAAAATTTCTTGTCAGGCGTACGCGTCACCCATGCGTACGCGTCACTGCCTGCTTCTCAAAACTTCATTTTCTCGCGTTCCTTCCAATTTTGCATGTTTCCTTTCCATCCTCTAAACCATTCCTGCCCTATAAGCCTGAAAACACTTAACATACAGATCACGGCATCGAATGGTAATAAAGGGTAATTAAAATTGACAGTTTAAAGGCCTAGGAAACATGTTTTCAACTATATCACAGAATCAGGAAGGATTTGTAAAACCATGCAAATTATATGAATAAGTGTGCAAAGAATTGATAAAAACCACTCAATTTAGCACAAGATAAACTATAAATAGTAGTTTATCAATCTTCCCACACTTAAACATTAGCATGTCCTCATGCTAAGCTCAAGAGAACCAAAAGAGTGAAGGCAGAATGGTGAAACTTATGCAATGCAACCTATTTAGATGTGAGCTACCTACATGCATCATGCTATTCTAATTACTATATATATATATATATATATATATATATATATATATATATATATACAAGCATACATATGGTCAAATTGAGTCAAATTTCTAAGAAATCATATATGCACAATCAAGGACTAAATCATATCAAAACACATTCACAATTGAGTTGAGTTAATCAAAAGAGTTCACAAACTTGCAAGACAAGCAATAATCAAATATGGATATATGAAAATGAGCTATTGAACCCTCACTGGATTTGTATATGCACTCTAATCACTCAAGTATTTGGGGTTAAACAACTCAACTCTTCTCTAGTCATGCTTTCTAAAACTTTGTTCTTCATCTAACCAATCAACAAGTATTAAGTGTACAAATACAAATATCATGAGGGCTTTTCAAGGTTGTAATGGGGCTAAGGTAAGGATGAGGGTATATATATATATGGCCAAGTGAGCTGTAAATTGAATCTTTGACTAACCTAAGTTCTCACCTAACACACACACACACTCTATATAATTCTAAAATCATGCCTAGCTACCCATAATCTCACTTTTGTGTATTTTACATACTCATGTATCAAATTTTCTTTAATTTCACCACATATGCATTGATCTTTTATTAAACTTAGTATTGGGGTAATTTTATCCCATATTTATTCTCTTTTTTTTTGAACATGAAAGCAAGCATAACATATCAATGCACATGATTTTTCTGGTTTCACATGAGTATACACCCGAATTTCCAATATTTTTGTTAATAGAACATAATACTTTTTCATCAACCCAAGTTCCCACAATTTTTCACACTTAATTGATACACAATCTCTATCTTAAGCTAACCAAATATTTAATTGGGATAATTAATTATTTTTCCACTTAAGGCTAGTGATGTGGTAAAATACAGACAAATGGGAATTAAAAGGCTCAAAGTGGCAAACAAAGGTAATCGAAATGGTAGGCTATTTGGGATAAGTGAGCTAATATAACAAATGAGGGTCTCAATCACATATAAGCATGAACATACACTAAATAATGGACATATAGAATGGAACAAACTAAAGATTGCAATCATAGAGAAGAAACACACAAGAATAAAAATCATGGTTAAATAATGTAACCATATAATTAAGCTCAAAAACTCACGGGTTGTGTGTTCTTAGCTCAAGACCATATTCCAACTATATATGTATCATGCATGTTTCAAAAAGTTTTAACTCAAATCAATGTGAATCTTTAATTGCCTGTTCTAAGAAAAAGATACATTCCTTGAAAATTTTATCAATTGACCAACATTTATTATTATTATTATTATTATTATTATTATTATTATTATTATTATTATTATTATTATTATTATTATTATTATTATTATTATTATATACTAAATGAGATGTTGTGATTATGAAAAGCTAAAATATTTTAGTTTATCCCTATTTTCAATCAAACTAATTTCTCATATGCAAAAGGGTAAACTAAGCTCAATAATCTATGTTTTTCCACATCACAACTAATAGACTAATATACAAGCCCAAAGTGCAAAATGCAACAAAGTAGAAATAAACAAGAGTACAATAAAATAGAAATGTGCAAGTACTAAAAGAGAAATAAAATAAAATAAAGCAAAATACAAAATAAAGTAAAATAGAACAGAATTCTGAAATGGTTCACCAAAATATAATCCACCGGAGACGGCGACCTCCCCACACTTAAATCACAGCATCGTCCTCAATGCTCGCAGTCAAGCTGGGTGTGAATGATCATCACCTACTGAAGAGTGTGCCGCTAGCTCTATCGGTGGTGGCTATGCAGGTGCCTGGGGCTCTGTAGGCTGCTCAGGCTTAGTCACCTCGTGTTGTGCCTGCTGCTGGTCCTCCTGCTCATCCTCCTCCTCCTCAGAGTGCTCCGAGGGTGTGTTAGGCTCAGAGGAGATGTCAGTACGCCGCGACGTCACAATCAGCTTCAGATGTGAATAGCGTCGCTTATTGCGAAGCTCAGACTGCTCATAACACCGCTGATTGCGGCGCTCCATCTGATCAAGGCACTCAAAAGGGCGGTGCACAAGATGGTAGACTAGCTGAGAAGCGGATGATGGTGCTGTGGGAGTAGGTGGTGCTGCAGGTGCTAAAGGTGCTACTGAGGATGTGGCCGCATCAGTAGAAGTGGTAGAAGTAGGTGGTCTGTGGCGTAGAGGTCCGAACCTCTTACCGTGCGGGATAACCTTCTTGCAGTCAGCAATCGGTGGTCTCTCATCCTTTAGCTCCCAAGGCACCTCAACTCGACGAGCCATCTGGGTGATCAAATAAGGAAATGGCAGGGTGCCTCTGGCATGAACTTTAGACATGTACTTTCTGATGAACCGTGGAAGGTATAGGTCCTTTCCTTCCATGACGCACCAAATAAGGATGATCATGGCAGCTGACACTTCTGACTCGTGAGTACTAGGCATAACATAATTGCTCAGTATCTGTTGCCACAGCCTAGCCTCATCATTGAGATAAATAATCTTTAGATCCCGTGGAGTTACCTTTGACTTTTCCGTAGCCCACGGAACATCAGGATCAATGGCTATGGTATGCCGGACAGCACCCCAATCAAAACTCATGAATCTAATAGACTCCTCGGCCTTCTGATAACCATCTGTATCATCTGTGTTAGGCTAGAAGTGGAGGATATCCTCTATCGCCTCCTCTGTGACTAAGATCTGCTTCCCCTTAAGCTACACTGCATCAAGGGTCGTCTTATAATAGTTACAATAGAACTCACGGACCCATGATGCGTTTACTTCTGCCATATCTCTCTCCAGAAATACCCAACCTCTCTATTTGATCTGATCTTCAGTGTACTTCTTTAATTCAATTGGTATTTTGAGCGTCCTTTCTAAGTAGAGGTGCCGTTTTCCCGCAAAGACCGGAAACTTGAGTTCACAGTAAAGATTGGCAAATTTGACTGGGTCATTAGCAGGCACAATTTGATTAGCTTTTTCTTGATCAGTAAAGTTATTTTCACGCCAAGATTTATCCGATAGAACATCCGATAGAGTAACGGATGATTGGCCTCTCTTCCTCTTACCAGAACTAGCCGTAGCCTTTCCTTTTTCTTTCCTATCAGACATCCTGAAAAACAGAATTCCCAGGATACAGATTATCAACTAAAGTAGAGAAACAAAAAGGCAAACTATATACAAGCATAACAAGCAGAAGATATGCAACAGAGGAGTGAAAGCTAAAGCATGAAGTGAGTCATAAAGAGATAAATCCTTGAAATGAACAAAAGGTAAGATTCAAAGAAATCAATCAGAAATCACAATCCAAGAATTTATACAATGAAATTCAGAATGCTTGTTTGTTAAGAAACAACAATTATCATTCCTTGAAAGGAATTAAAAGAGTTAGTTTGAAAAAAGGGTGAAAACGAAAAAGAAAAGTGAGAAAGTCAATTTAGTTAAAAGTTAGAGAAGTAGGTTAGAATTAGTGGCATGGTAGTGTAGTTCCTAACTAAAAGAAGTTCAAAAGGTTTAAGAACAAGCAAGCTCACATTCAAGCATACAATGCAAGTCATTGATGATAAAACATGTGATGAAAGAAGCATAAAAAGAGTTAAAATCATCAACAATGCATTTCGAATAGAAAGGGAACCAAAAAAATGGAAATGCTAACCCACCATTCCATGAATTGGCTTTGGTTTAAACCAAATAAATCACAATTCAAAAGTACCAAAGTCAATTCATGAGTGGAAGTTGAGGAAAACAGTTTTTAGAAAAATTTGGGCAGCATTCCGGCAGTAAAATGGGTATTCCCGAAATAAATAAACAGCAGCAGATCAACAATTCAAGTCAAGCTCATATGAAGTTCAATATTTGTCAATTAGCATGAAGAACAAGAAAATTCATAGGACTCAGGCATCATTAAGCAAAACAAAACAGCTGGCTAATTTCCAAACTCAATCAATCAATTTGGATTTCCTATGAATTCATTAACAATTAAAAGCAACAAAACCATATATAAATTTACAGGGAATAAGCAAATGAGCCAATAAGACAGCAATAAGCAAATATTCCATAACCAATCAAGCATATGCAGCATGCTTTCTTTGGTCAATGAACAAAATAATGGCTGAAACCATTGCCTTAATTCAGCAAAAATTGCTCAAAAAGAAGATATGCAATCAGCCTTCCTTCATTAAATTCAGCAATCAATCATTAATAAAGAATATGGATTCAAAGAATTAAGCTCCATTGAATCAACAATGAAGATCAAATCTCAACAAGAATTCAACAACAATAACAAATCAGATCTGAAATCCATTAAAATCATATAACAAGAATCCAATATCAAGGAACCAATTCAACTCAGATAAGAACGCAGCAATTTCAGATAATACACAACAGCATCAATAAACCAGTTTAGCACAAAAGTAAATCAATGAAACATTAACATAGCATCAATAACAATTTAAACCTAATTAACAGCATCAAGCAAATTAATTTAGCACAGGGCAAGTCATTACCAGCACAGATAAAGAAGGATCAACCATTTCCAGACAGCAAGAACAGAGTAATTATCAGACCTAAATCTACTAACCACATCCTAACTACCTAACCACCTAAAATCAACTAAGAACATGCATCTCTAACTATCCTAATTCTAACAAAATTTAAACTAAGCTAACTAACTTAATTAAATAGAAGAAGAATTAAAATGCAGAGATGGAAGCAGAGGAACCTGGGAGGTGCAGTAGCAGAATTGGAAAGGAAGGGAAATGGTAGTGAAGCAAAGTAATGCCGGCCCAGAGGTGGTAGTGGCACAGCGGTGTATTGGTGTCCGCAGCAGTGCTTGGTGAAGGCGGGAAGGAGGAGGAGGAGGAGGAGGAGAAGAAGAAGAAGAAGAAGAAGAAGAAGAAGAAGAAGAAAGTAGGGAGAGGGAGGGGAGGTCGGCGGTGGCTCGGGGTTGCCGGATTGAGCGGCGGTGTGAGGGTGATAGTGGTAAGTAGTGAATGTGGTAATGGAGGGAAGAGAGGCAACAGAAGGAGACGTTGGAGGGGAGAGGAGAAGAGAGGGTACGCAAAGGGGTAGGGTTCTCGCATCCGGAGTTAATGAGTTCAAACCCACGCGTACGCGTGGATCACGCTTGAGCGTGGAGGAGACAAAAATGCATCGACACGTAAGCGTCATAGACGCGAATGCGTGAAGGGAGCTTAATGAATATGACGCATACGCATGAAGCACGCGTACGCGTCGGCCGAAATTGTGCTAAACGCACATTTCCAGCACCGTTTTCATGTAACTTTCTGTTTAAGTTGAAGGAAGCAAGGTTTACATGCGACGCGTGCACGTCGCGCACGCCCACGCATGGTGTGCTAGAAATGAAATAGATGTGCCTCTAGCACACCAGCCGCACGATTCCATCACAACTTTCTGTTCGTTAGATGGAAGAGCCAAATTGGTATCGACGCCCACGCGTGGCCTATGCGCACGCGTGGGTTGGCCCTTTTTTTAATGCAGAATGCAGATGATTATGCAGAAATTATGAATGAATACTGTGAAAAACAAAATAAAATAAAACTAAGAATGAAAAGGGACGGTAATACCATGGTGGGTTGTCTCCCACCTAGCACTTTTATTTACTGTCCTTAAGTTAGACATTTGGTGAGCTCCTTGTCATGGTGGCTTCTGCTTGAACTCATCCTGAAACTTCCACCAACGCTTGGACTTCCAATAAGCTCTATCAATTCCAAGTAAATTCCCCAAGTTTTGATGGAGTTTTTCACAAGCTTTGAGCTCCCAAAGTTGATCCTTTTGTACGCCTGATAAACCGCTATTTTACGGTTTATCTTGTGCTCAATTGAGTAGATTTTATCAATCTTTCATACACTTATTCATACAAAATGCATGGTTTTACAATTTCCTTCCTAATTTTGTGCTATGATTGAAAACATGCTTCGTTACTCTTAAATTTTACTAATTTTAATCCTCTCTTATTACCATTCGATGCCTTGATATGTGTGTTAAGTGATTTCAGGGTTTATAGGGCAGGAATAGCTTAGAGGATGGAAAGGAAGCATGCAAAAGTGGAAGGAATACAAGAAGTTGAAGGAATTGCTAAGCTGTCTAGCTTGACCTCTTCGTACACCATAACTTGAGCTACAGAGGTCCAAACGAGGCAGTTCCAGTTGCGTTGGAAAGCTAACATCTGGGGCTTCGAAATGATATTTAATTTACCATAGTTGCCATGCTGTTAGGTGACGCGCATGCGTGGATCACGCGTACGCATGACCTGGAGAAAACTCAATCCACGCGTACGCGTGGACAACGCGTACACGTGACAGTGCCGCGAGCTGGACGTATCATAAATCGCTGGGGGCGATTTCTGGGCTATTTTTGACCCAGTTTTCGGTCCAGAAAATATAGATTAGAGGCTACAGAGTGGGGGAATCAATTCATCGATGCATAATACACAATTTTAGGTTTTAGATGTAGTTTTCTAGAGAGAGAGGCTCTCTCCTCTCTCGTAGATTTTAGGATTTAGGAATTTTCTTAGGTTAGGTTTACTTCTTCTCCATTCTAGGTTTAATGTTCCTTTAATTTAGTTTTTCTTCTACCTTTATTTATTCTACTACTTTAGTTTGTTTATTTTCCCAATTGGTTTATGAACTCCATGTTAGATTTGATTCCTTTATTTAATGCAATTTGAGGTATTTCAGATTTATGGTTGCTTTCTTCAATTTATATGATTGATGTTTTCAATATTTAGATTTCTCTCCTTTTGGCTTTGGTTGAGTAATTGGTGACACTTGAGTTGTCAAACTCCTTTGTTGATTAATAATTGGAATTTGCTGGTTGATTTGGATCCCTCTAAAGCTAGTCTTTCCTTGGGAGTTAACTAGGACTTGAGGAATCAAATTGATTAGTCCACTTGACTTTCCTTTATTTAGTAAGGGTTAACTAAGTGGGAGTAATGAACAATTCTCATCACAATTGATAAGGGTAACTAGGATAGGATTTCCAGTTCTCATACCTTGCTAAGAGCTTTCTTAGTTATTACTTTAATTCTTGCAATTTACTTTTCCCGTTCATTATTCAAAAACCCCAAAAAGATAATCTTCCATAACCAATAATAAACATACCTCCCTGCAATTCCTTGAGAGACGACCCGAGGTTTAAATACTTCGGTTATTAATTTTATTAGGTTTGTTTAAGTGACAATCAAAGTTTTTGTACGAAATGATTCTCTGTTGATTTAGATACTATACTAGCGACGAGAACTTATTTGTGAATTCTTTACTAGCAGAAATCTGTTCGTCAAAATGGCGCCGTTGCCGGAAAATTGCAAACGTGTGCCTTATTATTGGTTATTGTAAATATTTGCTTTTGCTTGTTTATTTGTTTTTGTTTTTAATTTTTTATTAGCTACTATAAATTCTCACCCCTTTCGCTATGAATTTGGTTCCAATGTTGTTGTAAGGAATGGGTGCTATAATGCGAACATGCATCAAGGTTGGAATAATCAAAGATGGGAGGAGCCACAAGGATTTGATCAACCCTTTCGGCAACAACCCCTCCCTCCCCCCCAACGTGCTATAACCAACAACCATTCTATGATGCACACCAAGACAATAGTTATGGTGGACCTCTTCGTGACAACCAACCTCCACCAAATTACTATGGTCAACAGCCATTCCAGGGTGCGTACCAAGATGATGAATATAGTGGACCCCCTTGCGGTTACCAACAAGCCCCACTATATGCCTATGAACCCCCTCCTCAACATAACTTTGAACCACCACACTCACAAGTCCTTTTTCACCATTCACCTCTATATGACCCTAACCCTTATCCCCCATACCAACCACCCGATGAGCCTTATGAGCCGTATATAGATCCACCCCAATTCCAACCCAATTACTCCCAAGAACCACCACCTCCATATATACCATGTCCATATCCATCAACCCAAGAGCCATATGATCCAAATCATGTTATTCAAGCTGGACAAGAGTCAAGGGATCATCTCAAGGAAGCAATAGATCAACTTCAAGCAACCATCTGTTAAAAGTTTCACCCAAGAGACTCATGCAATGAACAAAGCATTCCCACGGATGAGTGTGTTGAGCAACAAATGGAAAATATGGAGAGTGTTGAACCGCCACATAATGATCTCTCCATCCCATCACCGCCCTCCATGGAAGAACACCCACATCCATCAACCCAAGAGCAACACGATCCCAATTATGCTAGTGACATGGAACAAGAGAAAAGGGATCGTCTTAAGGACGAAATGGATCTCATGCTTCACAAGAAGCTAGAGGAGGCCCTAAAGGTGAAGGCAGGAGAGACCGTTGAAGATGAAGGAATAGTTGAAAGGAGTTGTCATGGAAAGGAAATCATCAAGGATGAGTACGATTTTATACTAAAACAACTGGACAAAGCAGTAATTATTGAAGAAGAAGAAGTGGTTGAAGACTTGGGAGATGTGGAACCTCCATGAGAAAGTCCAGTCATAGAGCCTCCTTCCAAGGTGTTTAATGTTGATGTTGAGGAGGGTGTACAACCTCCAAAGCATATCATGGCTAAAGACTTTGAAGAGGTTGATCAAGAGATGGAGATTAAAGAAGAAGAAGCACAACCTCCCATGCCCTTGGTGAGTAATGAAGAATAGATTGAATTGGAAGAAAGCTACCAAGAGGAAGAGGTTGAAAATGAAGAAGCTTGCAAAGAGGTGGAAGTTGTCAAGGAAGAGCTCAAGGGAATGGAGCTGGAATTCACCTTGCCAAAGTTATTGGAGACCTCTCCCCCAAAGCCATCACTATCCATTCCTTCATTCAAGTGGGTAAATCTTTCATCTCTAAGCTTAATTAGCCCACTTGAATATGCTTTGCTTGAGACAGATGGTCAGCTTAGAGCTCTTTGTGGCTTTAAGAGTAAGAGGGAGATGGTTAGTGGTTGGCAACACAATCCTAGGTTCATTGTGGTTGGGAGCTCAAAATCTAAATGCAAGGGTTGGTGTAGAGCTCGAATGAATGGGTCGAGGAAGCTGTTTGGATGCCTTAGTGAGAATTCGGATTGCTTACCACCCGGATGGAATCATGATGATCAACTTGAAGACGGGTGTAGAATCAAGATTTGGGATTCGGGAATATATGAGGATCAAATTTGGGAGCTCAAAGCTTGTGAAGAACTCAATCAAAGCCTGAGGAATTTACCTGGTATTGATAGAGCTTATTAGAAGTCCAAGCATTGGTGAAAGTTTCAAGACAAGTTCAAGCACAAGCCACCATGACAAGGAGCTCACCAAATGTCCAACTTAATGACTTTAACTAAAAGTGCTAGGTGGGATACAACCCACCATGGTATAATCGTCCCTTTTATTCCTAGTTTTATTCTATTTTATTTTCTTTTATTTTTCACAAGTTTTTCATTCATAATTTCTACATATTCATCTGCATGCTGTATTCTGCAAAAAAAAAGGAAAAAAGAAAGGGGAATCGACGCGCAAGCGTCCATGACGCGCGCGCGTCGTTTGCGTATGCACACCTTAATAGAGAGTTGCGCGAGAGACACGCGAGAAGGGTGCGTGGCGCACAAGCCACGCCACGCATACGCGTACCTCACACGTACGCGTCCCCTGCAAAAAGTTCAACCCACGCGTAAGCGTCAGCGACGCGTACGCGTGGGTATGAAAATCGGCGTCAATAGAGTGCTGAACAGAGAGTTGTGCTGCCCCCATGCTGGACTTATGCTACAGGCATAAATTTACCCACGCGTATGCGTCCCTGACGTGTGCGTGTCATTTTCAATATGTGGTGATCCACGCGTGCGCGTGCGTGACACGTACGCGTCACTTGAAATTTATGCGACCACACGTACGCGTGCTATACGCGTACGCGTCGCATGCGAGGCACAATTTAATTAGCACACTGCCAGATTTCAAATCTCCCCTCCCCCAATCCTAATTCTTTTTCATTCCTACTTCTTTTCTTCTCCTCTTTTAATTTACTATTCTTCTTCCTTTTCAATTTTTCTTTCAGCTTAGTTATTTATGGTTTCTTTTTCATTCCTTTTTCATGCATTTCTTTTATGATTGGTGTTGAAACTTTATTTGGGTCTTATATTATTATACTTGAGCTTGTGGATATCATCAAGAGTGATTTGACAATTAATATTAATTTTTGGATTGTATGCATATTGGGAATTCCATACTTTCTAGTGCACGAAATTGTGATTACACTTTTCACAACTCTGCACAACTAACTAACAAGTGCACTGGGTCGTCCACGTAATACCTTACGTGAGTAAGGGTCGATCCCACAGAGATTGTCAGCTTGAAGCAAGCTATGGTTATCTTGTAATTCTTAGTCAGGATATCAGTAATGATTCTTAGTTTTAATTGTAAAAAGTAAAAGAACATGAAACAAATACTTGTTATGCAGTAATGGAGAATAGGTTGAGGTTTTGGAGATGTTCTGTCCTCTGAATCTCTACTTTTCCACTGTCTTCTTCTTCACGCACGCAAGGCTCCTTCCATGGCAAGCTGTATGTTGGCGGATCACTGTTGTCAATGGCTACCAGCCGTCCTCTCAGTGAAAAGGGTCCATGTACATGGCTAATCATCTGTCGATTCTCACTAATGTTGGAATAGGATCCATTGATCCTTTTGCACATTGTCAATGCGCCCAGCATTCATGAGTTTGAAGTTCATCACAGTCATCCCTTCCCAGATCCTACTCGGAATACCACAGACAAGGTTTAGACTTTTTGGATCTCAGAAATGCTACCAATTGATTCTAGCTTATACCACAAAGACTCTGATCTCACAGATTTGAATGCTCTGTTGTCAGGAGAGGCAGTCAAACTCGTGAACCCTACCAAAGAGATACACACTCAATCTAAGGTAGAACGAAAGTGGTTGTCAGGCACGCATTCGTAGGTTGAGAATGGTGATGAGTGTCATGGATCATCACATTCATCATGTTGAAGTGCGGGTGAATATCTTAGAATAGAAACAAGCGTGATTGAATGGAAAAACAGTAGTAATTGCATTAATCCATCGAGACACAGCAGAGCTCCTCACCCCCAACCATGGAGTTTAGAGACTCATGCCGTAGAAGATACAAAATTCAGATGTAAAATTGTCATGAGGTACCAAATGAATCACTAAAAGTGGTTTTTATAATGAACTAGTAACCTAGGTTTACAGAAAATGAGTAAGCTAAGATAGATAGTGCAGAAATCCACTTCTGGGGCCCACTTGGTGTGTACTTGGGCTGAGCATTGAAGCTTTCACATGTAGAGACTTTTCTTGGAGTTAAATGCCAGCTTTGGTGCCAGTTTGGGCGTTTAACTCCAGCTTTTATGCCAGTTCTGGCGTTTAACGCCAAAAAAGGGTAGAAAGTTGGCGTTTAAAAGCCAGTTTGCGTTATCAAAACTCGGGCCAAGTATGGACTATTATATATTTCTGGAAAGCCCAGCATGTCTACTTTTCAACGCAATTGAGAGCACGTCAATTGGGTTTTTGTAGCTCCAGAAAATCCATTTCGAGTGCAGGAAGGTCAGAATCCAACAGCATCTGCAGTCCTTTTTCAGCCTCTGAATCAAATTTTTGCTCAGGTCCCTCAATTTCAGCCAGAAAATACCTGAAATTATAGAAAAACACAAAAACTCATAGTAAAGTCCAGAAATATAAATTTTGAATAAAAACTAATAAAAATATAATAAAAAGTGAATAAAATATACTAAAAACTACCTAAAAACAATGCCAAAAAGCGTATAAATTATCCGTTCATCACAACACCAAACTTAAATTGTTGCTTGTCCCCAAGCAACTGAAAACAAAATAGGATAAAAAGAAGAGAATATACTATAAATCCCACAATATCAATGAAGCTTAGTTCTAATTAGATGAGCGGGGCTTGTAGCTTTTTGCTTCTGAACAGTTTTGGCATCTCACTTTTTCCTTTGAAGTTCAGAATGATTGGCATCTATAGGAACTCAGAATTAAAATAGTGTTATTGATTCTCTTAGTTTAGTATGTTGATTCTTGAACACAGCTACTTTATGAGTCTTGGTTGTGGCCCTAAGCACTTTGTTTTTCAGTATTACCACCGGATACATAAATGCCACAGGCACATAATTGGGTGAACCTTTTCAGATTGTGACTTAGCTTTGCTGAAGTCCCCAGTTAGAGGTGTCCAGAGTTCTTAATCACACTCTTTTTGCTTTGGATCACGACTTTAACCACTCAGTCTCAAGCTTCTCACTTGTACCTTCATGCCACAAGCACATGGTTAGGGACAGTTTGATTTAGCCGCTTAGGCCTGGATTTTATTTCCTTGGGCCCTCCTATCCATTAATGCTCAAAGCCTTGGATCCTTTTTACCCTTGCCTTTTGGTTTTAAGGGCTATTGGCTTTTTCTGCTTGCTTTTTCTTTTTCTTTTTTTTTTGCCACTCTTTTTTTTCGCAAGCTTTGTTATTCACTATTTTTTCTTGCTTCAAGAATTAATTTTATGATTTTTCAGACTATCAATAACATTTCTCTTTTTCATCATTCTTTCAAGAGCCAACAAATTTAACATTCATAAACTCCACTATCAAAAATACGCACTGTTCAAGCATTCATTCAGAAAACAAAAAGTATTACCACCACATCAATATAATTAAACTAATTTCAAGATAAAAATTGAAATTCATGTACTTCTTATTCTTTTGTAATTAGGAACATTTTTTATTTAAGAAAGGTGAAGGATTTATGGGACATTCATAACTTTAAGGCATAGACATTAGACACTAATGATCATGTAGTAAAGACACAAAACATAGTCAAACATAAAGCTCAAAACCGAAAACAGAAAAACAAATAGACAAGGAGATTAAGGAACGGGTCCACCTTAGTGAGGGTGGCGTCTTCTTCCTCTTGAAGAACTAATGGTGCTCTTGAGCTCCTCAATGTCTCTTCCTTGCCTTTGTTGCTCCTCCCTCATGGCTCTTTGATCTGCAGTTAAATGCTCTACCACTGAACTATAGAGCCTTGAGATGAACCTTTCCATCTCTCATGACTCGGGGGGTGAAAGCAACTGCTTTCCTTTTCCTCTTTCTAGAGGTTTCTCCGGCCTTAGGTGCCATAAATGGTTATGGAAAAACAAAAAGCAACGCTTTTTTCCACACGAAACTTAAAAAGTTTGCTCGTCCTCGAGCAAAAGAAGAAAGAAGGGAGTAGAAGGAGAAGTGGAGGAGGCGGAGGTGTGTGAATGGGTGGGTTTGGAACGGGAATGGTTTGAATTTGAATGGTGAGGTAGGTGGGGATCCTGTGGGGTCCACAGATCCTGAGGGTTCGTGGACTTCTCATCACTGCTCCATTTAGGCGTGCAAAATGCCCTTAGAGTGCAATTTTGGTGTTAAACGCCAGGTTGTAGCCTGTTTCTGGCGTTTAACGCCAACTTTTCTTCCCTTTCTGGCGTTTAACGCCAACTTGGTGCTCTGTTCTGGCGTTAAACACCAGCTTGTTGCTTCTTTCTGGCGTTAAACGCCAGAATTGTGCCAGACTGGGCATTTAACGCCCATTTTGCTACTCTTACTGGCGTTTAAACGCCAGTAAGTCTGTCCTCCAGGGTGTGCTATTTTTGATGCTATTTTTGATTCTGCTTTAATTCTGCAGCAGTTTTTTATGACTCCACATGATCATCAACCTAAAGAAAACATAAAATAACAATGGAAAATGAAATGAAAAAGTAATTAACATAGATAAATAAGATTGGGTTGCCTCCCAATAAGCGCTTCTTTACTGTCAATAGCTTGACATTACTGAGCCTTATAGTTTGCAATGTCTGCACACCACGGAGCTTCCTGAATAGCAAACAATTGCTCATCCGGAAAGGTTTCAGAGATCTCAGTAGGAGGGAGGGGCGCTCCTGCTACTGGTTCTATCCGGGACAGGTGATCAGCTACTTAATTTTCTGTCCCTTTTCTGTCTCTTATTTCTATATCAAACTCTTGCAGAAGCAACACCCATCTTATGAGTCTGGGTTTTGAATCCTGCTTTGTGAGGAGATATTTTAGAGCAGCATGATCAGTGTACACAATCACTTTTGATCCTACTAAGTAAGATCTAAACTTGTCAATGGCATAAACCACTGCAAGCAATTCCTTTTCTGTGGTTGTGTAATTTTTCTGCGCATCATTTAAAACACGGCTAGCATAGTAAATGACATGCAGAAGCTTGTCATGCCTCTGTCCCAATACTGCACCAATAGCATGGTCACTGGCATCACACATTAATTCGAATGGTAATGTCTAGTCTGGTGCAGAAATGATAGGTGCTGTGACCAACTTAGCCTTTAGAGTCTCAAAGGCCACAAACACCCTGTGTCAAAGACAAATGGTGTGTCAGTAGCTAGCAGATTACTCAGAGGTTTTGCGATTTTTGAAAAATCCTTTATAAACCTCCTGTAGAATCCTGCATGCCCCAGAAAGCTTCTGATTGCTTTAACATTGGTGGGTGGTGGTAATTTTTCAATCACCTCTACCTTAGCTTGATCCACCTTTATTCCCTTGTTCGAAATTTTGTGCCCAAGGACAATTCCTTCAGTCACCATAAAGTGAAATTTTTCCCAATTTAAAACCAGGTTAGTCTCTTGGCATCTCTTCAGAACAAGTGCTAGATGGTTAAGACAGGAGCTAAATAAGTCTCCAAATACTGAGAAGTCATCCATGAAGACTTCCAGAAAGTTCTCTACCATATCAGAGAAGATAGAGAGCATGCACCTCTGAAAGGTTGCAGGTGCATTACACAGACCAAAAGGCATTCTTCTGTATGCAAATACTCTAGATGGGCATGTGAATGCTATTTTCTCTTGGTCCTAAGGATCTACTGCAATTTGGTTGTAACCTGAATAGCCATCCAAAAAATAGTAGCATTCATGACCTGCTAGTCTCTCTAGCATTTGGTCTATGAATGGTAAAGGAAAATGATCCTTTCTGGTGGCTGTATTGAGCCTTCTGTAGTCAATACACATACGCCACGCTGTAACTGTTCTTGTGGGAACCAGTTCGTTCTTCTCATTATGAATCACTGTCATGCCTCCTTTCTTTGGGACGACTTGGACAGGGCTCACCCAGGGGCTATCAGAAATAGGATAAATAATCCCAGCCTCTAGTAACTTAGTGACCTCCTTCTGCACCACCTCCTTCATGGATGGATTCAGCCACCTCTGTGGTTGAACCACTGGCTTAGCATCATCCTCCAATAGGATATTGTGCATGAATCTAGCTGGGCTTATGCCCTTAAGGTCACTTATGGACCACCCAAAAACTGTCTTGTGTGTCCTCAGCACCTGAATTAGTGCTTCCTCTTCCTGTGGCTCTAATGCAGAGCTTATGATTACCGGAAAAGTGTCATCTTCTCCCAAAAATGCATATTTCAGGGATGGTGGTTGAGGTTTGAGCTCGGATTTAGGAGGCTTCTCCTCTTCCTGAGGGGTTTTCAGAGGTTCTTTTGTTTTCTCTGGTTCCTCCAGATCAGGCTGAACATCTTTAAAAATTTTCTCTAGCTCTGATTCGAGACTCTCAGTCATATTAACCTCTTCCACCAGAGAGTCAATAATATCAACGCTCATGCAGTCATTTGGGGTGTCTGGATACTGCATAGCTTTGACAACATTCAACTTAAACTCATCCTCATTGACTCTCAGGGTTAATTCCCCTTTTTGGACGTCAATGAGGGTTCGTCCAGTTGCTAGGAAAGGTCTTCCTAGAATGAGAGTTGCACTCTTGTGCTCTCCATTTCCAACACTACAAAGTCAGTGGGAAAGGCAAATGGCCCAACCTTGACAATCATGTCCTCAATTATGCCTGATGGGTATTTAATGGAGCCATCAGCAAGTTAAAGACAGATCCGGGTTGGCTTGACCTCTTCAGTCAAGCCAAGCTTTCTGATAGTGGATGTAGGGATTAGGTTGATACTTGTCCCAAGATCACATAGAGCTGTCTTGGTACAAGTACCCTCTAATGTGCATGGTATCATAAAGCTCCCAGGATCCTTAAGCTTTTTTGGTAAGCTCTTTAAAATGACTGCACTGTACTCTTCAGTGAGGAAGACTTTTTCAGTTTGCCTACAATCCTTCTTATGACTTAAGATCTCTTTCATGAACTTAGCATAAAAGGGTATTTGCTCAAGTGTCTCTGCAAACGAAATCTTGATTTCAAGAGTCCTGAGATAGTCTGAAAAGCGGGCAAATTGTTTATCCTGTTCTGCTTGGTAGAGTTTCTGAGGATAAGGCATCTTGGCCTTGTATTCTTCAACCTTAGTTGTTGCAGGCTTATTCCCTACAGAGGTGGTTGGAGAAGCCTTCTTAGAGGGGTTATGGTGCACGAAATTGTGATCTCAATGGCACCAACAACTTGGTACGCACAATCGTAATCTCAATTAACTAACCAGCAAGTGCACTGGGTCGTCCAAGTAATAAACCTTACGTGAGTAAGGGTCGATCCCACGAAGATTGTCGGCTTGAAGCAAGATATGGTCACCTTGTAAATCTCAGTCAGGCGGATTCAAATAGTTATAGAGAATTGATAATTAAACATAATTAAAATATAAACTAGGATAGAGATACTTATGTAATTCATTAGTGAGAATTTCAGATAAGCGTATAGAGATTCTTTCGTTCCTCCTGAACCTCTGCTTTCCTACTGTCTTCATCCAATCATTCCTACTCCCTTCCATGGAAAGCTTATGCAGGGCATCACCGTCGTCAATGGCTACATCCCGTCCTCTCAGTGAAAATGGTCCAAAATGCATTGTCACCGCACGGCTATTCATCTGTCGGTTCTCGATCATACTGGAATAGGATTCAGTCATCCTTTTGCATCTGTCACTACGCCCAGCACTCGCGAGTTTCAAGCTCGTCGCAGCCATCTCTTCTCAGATCCTACTCGGAATACCACAGACAAGGTTTAGACTTTCCGGATCTCAAGAATGGCCGCCAATAATTCTAGCCTATACCACGAAGACTCTGATCTCACGATCAAGAGGCTAAGAGATATGCATTCAAGCTTGTTTACATGTAGAACGGAAGTGTTTGTCAGGCACGCGTTCATAAGTGAGAATAATGATGAGCGTCACATAATCATCACATTCATCATGTTCTTGTGTGCGAATGAATATCTTAGAGAAGAAATAGACTTGAGTTGAATAGAAAAACAGTAGTACTTTGCATTAATTCATGAGGAACAACAGAGCTCCACACCTTAATCTATGGTGTGTAGAAACTCTACCATTGAAAATACATAAGAACAAGGTCCAGTCATGGCCGAATGGCCAGCCCCCTAAACGTCCAAAGATGTTCCTAAAGATCCTAATACAATAGTAAAAAGTCCTATTTATACTAAACTAGTTACTAGGGTTTACAGAGATAAGTAAATGATGCAGAAATCCACTTCTGGGGCCCACTTGGTGTGTGCTTGGGTTGAGCATTGAAGCTTTCACGTGGAGAGGTCTTTCTTGGAGTTAAACGCCAGTTTATAACCTATTTCTAGCGTTTCACTCCACTTTGCAACCTGTTTCTGGCGTTTGACTCCAGAATAGGGCAGGGAGCTGGCGTTGAATGCCAGTTTTCGTCATCTAAACTCGGACAAAGTGTTGACTATTATATATTGCTAGAAAGCTCTGAATGTCTACTTTCTAACGCAATTGAAAGAGTGCCATTTGGACTTCTGTAGCCCCAGAAAATCAACTTTGAGTGCAGGAAGGTCAAAATCCAACAGCATCTGCAGTCCTTCTTCAACCTCTGAATCTGATTTTTGCTCAAGTCCCTCAATTTCAGCCAGAAAATACCTAAAATCAAAGAAAAACACACAAAATCATAGTAAAGTCCAGAAATATGATTTTTATTTAAAAACTAATAAAAATATACTAAAAACTAACTAAATCATACTAAAAACTATGTAAAAACAATGCCAAAAAGCGTATAAATTATCCGCTCATCACAACACCAAACTTAAATAGTTGCTTGTCCCCAAGCAACTGAAAATCAAATAGGATAAAAAGAAGAGAATATACTATAAATTCCAAAATATCAATGAAACTTAGCTCCAATCAGATGAGCGGGACTAGTAGCTTTTTGCCTCTTGAATAGTTTTGGCATCTCACTTTATCTATTGAAGTTCAGAATGATTGGCATCTATAGGAACTTAGAATTTAGATAGTGTTATTGATTCTCCTAGTTCAGTATGTTGATTCTTGAACACAGCTACTTTTATGAGTCTTGGCCGTGGCCCTAAGCACTCTATTTTCCAGCATTACCACCGGATACATACATGCCACAGACACATAACTGGGTGAACCTTTTCAGATTGTGACTCAGCTTTGCTAAAGTCCCCAATTAGAGGTGTCCAGGGTTCTTAAGCACACTCTTTTTTTTCTTTGGACTTTGACTTTAACCTCTTAGTCTTAAGTTTTCACTTGACACCTTCACGCCACAAGCACATGGTTAGGGACAGCTTGGTTTAGCTGCTTAGGCCAGGATTTTATTCCTTTAGGGCCCTCCTATCCACTGATGCTCAAAGCCTTGGATCCTTTATTACCCTTGCCTTTTGGTTTTAAGGGCTATTGGCTTTTTGCTCTTGCCTTTTGGTTTAAAGAGCTTTTGGCTTTTTCTGCTTGCTTTTTCTTTTACTTTCTCTCTTTTTTTTCGCCATTTTTCTTTTTTTTTTTTCTCGCAAGCTTTGTATTCACTGTTTTTTCTTGCTTCAGGAATCAATTTTATAATTTTTCAGATTATCAAATAACATTTCTCCTTTTCATTATTCTTTCAAGATCCAGCAATTTTAACATTCATAAACAACAAATTTAAAAGACATATGCACTATTCAAGCATTCATTCAGAAAACAAAAAGTATTGTCACCACATCAAAATAATTAAACTAGTTTCAAGGATGAATTCGAAACCATGTACTTCTTGTTCTTTTGTTTTTAGAATAGTTTTCAATTAAGAGAGGTGATGGATTCATAGGATATTCATAGCTTTAAGACATAGACACTTAGACACTAATGATCATATAGTAAAGACACAAACATAAATAAAACATGAGGCTCAAAAAATTGAAAAACAGGAAAATAAGAACAAGGAGATTAAGGAACGGGTCCACCTTAGTGAGGGTGGCGTCTTTCTCTTCTTGAAGAATCAACGGTGCTCTTGAGCTCCTCTATGTCTCTTCCTTGCCTTTGTTGCTTCATCCCTAGTGATTTTGGTGCTCCTATCCTTAGTTGCTCCCATTATTGTGTGGAGGAAAATGTATCCCTTGAGGAATCTCAGGGATTTCTTGGTGAGGGAATTCCTCATACTCTTGTTGAGGTCCATGAGTGGGCTCTCTTGTTGTGCAGTTAAATGCTCTACTACTGAGCTATGGACCCTTGAGATGAATCTCTCCATCTCCCATGACTTGGAGGTGGAAGTTTTTATCTTCCCTTTCCTCTTTCTAGAGGTTTCTCTGGCCTTAGGTGCCATAAATGGTTATGAAAAAAACAAAAAGCAATGCTTTTACCACACCAAACTTAGAAGGTTTGCTCGTCCCCGAGCAAAAGAAGAAAGAAGTGAGTAGAAGAAGAAGAAAATAGAGGAGATGGAGGTGTGTGAATGGTTTGAATTTGAGTGGGTGGGAGTAGGTGGGTTGTATGATGGTTTTGGAGGAGTAATTGAGGTGATTAGTAAAGGGTATTTGGGGGAGAGAGTCATGAAAAGGTGTAAAGATGAGAGAAGAAAAGGTGGGGATCCTGTGGGGTCCACAGATCCTAAGGGGATCCTGTGGGATCCACAGATCCTGCGGGGTCAAGGACTTAGCATCCCTGCTCCAATTAGGCATGTAAAATGCCTTTAGAATGCATGTCTGGCGTTAAACGCCAGCTTGCTGCTTGTTTCTGGCGTTTAACGCCAGCTTGATGCTTCTTTCTGGCGTTAAACGCCAGTTTGATGCCTCTTACTGGCGTTTAAACGCCAGTAAGTTCCTCCTTCAGGGTGAGCTATTTTTAATGCTATTTTTGATTTTTCAGTAGTTTTTGTGACTCCACATGATCATCAACCTAAAAAAGAAACATAAAATAACAATAGAAAATAAATAGATATAATTAAATAACATTGGGTTGCCTCCCAACAAGCGCTTCTTTAATGTCAATAGCTTGACAGTGAGCTCTTATGGAGCCTCACAGATGTTCAGAGCATTGTTGGGACCTCCCACACCAAACTTAGAGTTTGACTGTGGAGGCTTTGGTTGACTCTGCAGTGAGAGAAGCTTTTCATGCTTCCTCTCCATGGTTACAGAAGGAGAACCTTGAGTCTTAAATACAAGGTAGTCCTCATTCAGTTGAAGGACTAACTCTCCTTTGTCCACATCAATCACAGCTCTTGCTGTGGCTAGGAAGGGTCTTCCAAGGATGATGGATTCATCCTCATCCTTTCCAGTGTCTAGGATTATGAAATTAACAGGGATGTAAAGGCCTTGAACCTTTACTAACACGTCCTCTACTAATCCATAAGCATGTTTTCTTGAGTTGTCCACCATCTCTAATGAGATTCTGGCAGCTTGAACCTCAAAGATCCCAATTTTCTCCATTACAGAGAGTGGCATTAAGTTTATTCCTGACCCTAGGTCACACAAAGCCTTCTCAAAGGTCATGGTGCCTATGTTACAGGAAATTAGGAATTTACCAAGATCCTGTTTCTTTTGAGGTAGAGTTTGCTGAACCAAGGTATTTAGTTCCTTGATGAGCAATGGAGGTTCATCCTCCCAAGTCTCATTACCAAATAATTTGGCATTTAGCTTCATGATTGCTCCTAAATATTGATCAACTTGCTCTTCAGCAATGTCTTCATCTTCTTTAGAAGATGAATAGTCATCAGAGCTCATGAATGGTAAAAGGAGGTTCAATGGAATCTCTATGGTCTCTAGATGAGCCTCAGATTCCTTTAGTTCCTCAAAGGAAAACTCCTTATTGGTCACTGAGCGTTCCAGGAGGTCTTCCTCACTAGGATTCACGTCCTCCTCCTCCTCTCTGGGTTCGGCCACACCAAGTAAGGTAATGGCCTTTCACTCTCTTTTTGGATTCCCTTCTGTATTGCTTGGGAGAGTACTAGGAGGAGTTTCAGTGACTCTTTTACTCAGCTGGCCCACTTGTGCCTCTAAATTTCTAATGGAGGACCTTGTTTCATTCATGAAACTTAGAGTGGCCTTAGATAGATCAGAGACTATCTTTGCTAAGCTAGATGGAGTCTGCTCAGAATTCTCTGTCTGTTGCTGAGTGGATGATGGAAAAGGCTTGCTATTTCTAAACATGTTTCTTCCACCATTATTAAAGCCTTGTTGAGGCTTTTGTTGATCCTTCCATGAGAAATTCGGATGATTTCTCCATGAGGGATTATAGGTATTTCCATAGGGTTCCCCCATGAAATTCACCTCTGCCATTGCAGGGTTCTCAGGATCATAAGCTTCTTCTTCAGAAGATGCCTCTTGAGTACAGTTGGAAGCAGCTTGCAATCCATTCAGACTCTGAGAAATCATATTGACTTGCTGAGTCAATATTTTATTCTGAGCCAATATGGCATTCAGAGTATCAATTTCAAGAACTCCCTTCGTCTGAGGCATCCCATTACTCACAGGATTCCTTTCAGAAGTGTACATGAACTGGTTATTTGCAACCATGTCAATGAGTTCCTGAGCTTCTGCAGGCATTTTCTTTAGGTGAATGGATCCACCTGCAGAATGGTCTAGTGACATCTTTGATAATTCAGACAGACCATCATAGAATATATCCAGGATGGTCCATTCTGAAAGCATGTCAGAATGACACTTTTTGGTCAGTTCCTTGTATCTCTCCCAAGCTTTATAGAGGGATTCACCTTCTTTCTATTTGAAGGTTTGAACATCCACTCTAAGCTTGCTAAGCTTTTGAGGAGGAAAGAACTTGGCTAAGAAAGCCGTGACCAGCTTATCCCAAGAGTTCAGGCTATCCTTAGGTTGAGAGTCCAACCATATTCTAGCTCTGTCTCTTACAGCAAACGGGAAAAGCATAAGCCTGTAGACCTCGGGACCAACCCCATTGGTCTTAACAGTATCACAGATCTGCAAGAATTCAGTTAAGAACTGAAAAGGATCTTCTGATGGAAGTCCATGAAACTTGCAGTTCTGTTGCATCAGAGATACTAGTTGAGGTTTAAGCTCAAAATTGTTTGCTCCAATGGCAGGGATTGAGATGCTTCTTCCATGTAAGTTGGAATTTGGTGCAGTAATGTCACCAAGCATCTTCCTTGCATTGTTATTATTTTCGGTCATGTCTTCTTCTTTTTCGAAAATTTCTGTCAGATTTTCTCTAGAGAGTTATGCTTTAGCTTTCCTTAGCTTCCTCTTCAGAGTCCTTTCAGGTTCAGGATCAGCTTCAACAAGAATGTTCTTATCCTTGTTCCTGCTCATATGAAAAAAGAAGAAAACAGAAAAGAAAATATGGAATCCTCTATGTCACAGTATAGAGATTCCTTTATGTGAGTAGAAGAAGAAAAGAAGTTCGAACACAGAAAGAGGTAGAGGGTTCGAATTTTCAAGAAGAAGAGAAGTGTTAGTAGATAAATAAATAATTAGAAGGAGGTGAGGAAGAAGAATTTTCGAAAATCATTGAAAAGAAAAGAAAAAATATTTTTGTTTTTATTTTATTTATTAATTAGTATTCGAAAAAGTTAGAAGAAGCAATTAATTCATTAAAAAGATTTTTTTTGAAAAAGAAGGAGGTGATTTTTGAAAATTAGGAGAGAGGAAAGTAGTTAGGTGGTTTTGAAAAAGATAAAAATCAAACAAAAAGATAGGATTAATTGGAAAAGATTTGAAAATCAATTTTGAAAAGATAAGAGGTTAGAAAAGATTTTGAAATTGATTTTGAAAAAGATGTGATTGAAACTTATTTTGAAAAAAAGATTTGAAGAAGAAATTTAAAAAGATTTGATTTTTAAAATTAAAGTTAATTACTTGACTAACAAAAAACTAAAAAGATATGATCCTAGAGTTTAAAGATTGAACCTTTCTTACTAGGCAAGTAACAAACTAAAAATTTTTTGAATCAATCACATTAATTGTTAGCATTAATTTTGAAAATATGAAATAAAAATAAGAAAAAGATTTTTGAAATTTTTGAAAATTATGAAAGAAAAATGAAAAAGATTTGAAATTTGAAAAAGATTTGAAAAAGATAGAGTTTTTAAAATGAAAATTTAATTTGACTCATAAGAAACAACTAGATTTTAAAAATTTTTGAAAAATTCAACTCAAATTTTCGAAAATTTATGAGTGACAAATGGAAAATATATTTTTTTATTTTTGAATTTTAATGATGAGAGAGAAAAACATCAAAAAGACTCGATGCATGAAAATTTTGGATCAAAACAAATGATGCATGCAAGAACACTATGAATGTCAAGATGAACACCAAGAACACTTTGAAGATCAAGATGAACATCAACAACTTATTTTTGAAAAAATTTCAAGAAAAGAAAACATGCAAGACACCAAACTTAGAAATTTTTAATTTTTAGACACTAACAAATTGAAAATGCATATGAAAAACAAGAAACGATGCAAAACATGAAAATGCAAAGATCAAACAAGGAAATTCATCAAGAACAACTTGAAGATCATGAAGAATGCAATGCATGAATTTTCGAAAATGCAAGAAAGAGATAAACATGCAATTGACACCAAACTTATGACTTGACACTAGACTCAAACAAGGAACATCAATTTTTTTTTTTGTTTTTATGATTTTATAATTTTTTTGTATTTTTTTTCTTTTTTTTTTTTTGGCTTTTATGATTTTATTAATTTTTTTGGTATTTTTCGAAAATTAATTGGAAAAGAAAGATAAGGCTTTCAAAATTTTTAATAGGAATTCCAGGAATCTTGCAATGTTAGTCTAAAACTCCAGTCCAGGAATTAGACATGGCTCACTAGCCAGCCAAGCTTTCAGTGAAAGCTCCGGTCCAAAACACTTGACATGGCCAATGGCCAGCCAAGCTTTAGCAGATACAAATCAGACATACAACAGCTGATACTTCATTCAACTTGCTTCTATGCTGATGAGTGGAAGCCTCGGTCCAAAAGAGTTAGACATGGCTTTACAGCCAGCCAGGCTTCAACATGTTTCATGAAACTCTAGAATTCATTCTTAAAAATTCTGAAGAACATAGAATAATTTATTTTTTTTGAAAATTTTTCGAAAATAAAAAGCTTTTTTTAAAAAAAAATAAAATAAAATTACCTAATCTGAGCAACAAGAAGAACCGTCAGTTGTCCGAACTCGAACAATCCCCGGCAACGGCGCCAGAAACTTGGTGCACGAAATTGTGATCTCAATGGCGCCAACAACTTGGTACGCACAATCGTAATCTCAATTCTTTGTCACAACTTCGCACAACTAACCAGCAAGTGCACTGGGTCACCCAAGTAATAAACCTTACGTGAGTAAGGGTCGATCCCACGGAGATTGTCGGCTTGAAGCAAGCTATGGTCACCTTGTAAATCTCAGTCAGGTGGATTCAAATAGTTATAGAGAATTGATAATTAAACATAATTAAAATATAAACTAGGATAGAGATACTTATGTAATTCATTAGTGAGAATTTCAGATAAGCGTATAGAGATGCTTTCGTTCCTCCTGAACCTCTACTTTCCTGCTGTCTTCATCCAATCATTCCTACTCCCTTCCATGGCAAGCTTATGCAGGGCATCACCGTCGTCAACGGCTACATCCCGTCCTCTCAGTGAAAATAGTCCAAAATGCACTGTCACCGCACGGCTATTCATCTGTCGGTTCTCGATCATACTGAAATAGGATTCAGTCATCCTTTTGCGTTTGTCACTATGCCCAGCACTCGCGAGTTTGAAGCTCGTCAAAGCCATCCCTTCCCAGATCCTACTCGGAATACCACAGACAAGGTTTAGACTTTTCGGATCTCAAGAATGGCCGCCAATAATTCTAGCCTATACCACGAAGACTCCGATCTCACGATCAGGAGGCTAAGAGATATGCATTCAAGCTTGTTTACATGTAGAACGGAAGTGTTTGTTAGGCACGCGTTCATAAGTGAGAATGATGATGAGCGTCACATAATCATCACATTCATCATGTTCTTGTGTGCGAATGAATATCTTAGAGAAGAAATAGACTTGAGTTGAATAGAAAAACAGTAGTACTTTGCATTAATTCATGAGGAACAGCAGAGCTCCACACCTTAATCTATGGTGTGTAGAAACTCTACCGTTGAAAATACATAAGAACAAGGTCCAGGCATGGCCAAATGGCCAGCCCCTAAACGTCCAAAGATGTTCCTAAAGATCCTAATACAATAGTAAAAATTCCTATTTATACTAAACTAGTTACTAGGGTTTACAAAGATAAGTAAATGATGCAGAAATCCACTTTCAAGGCCCACTTGATGTGTACTTGGGTTGAGCATTGAAGCTTTCACGTGGAGAGGTCTTTCTTGGAGTTAAACGCCAGTTTATAACCTGTTTCTGGCGTTTAACTCCACTTTGCAACCTGTTTCTGGCGTTTGACTCCGGAATAGGGCAGGGAGCTGGCATTGAATACCAGTTTGCATCGTCTAAACTCGGGCAAAGTATGGACTATTATATATTGTTGGAAAGCCCTGGATGTCTACTTTTCAACGCAATTGAGAGCGCGCCATTTGGACTCCTGTAGCTCTATAAAATCCACTTTGAGTGCAGGAAGGTCAAAATCCAACAGCATCTGCAGTCCTTCTTCAACCTCTGAATCTGATTTTTGCTCAAGTCCCTCAATTTCAGCCAGAAAATATCTGAAATCACAGAAAAATACACAAAATCATAGTAAAGTCCAGAAATGTGATTTTTATTTAAAAACTAATAAAAATATACTAAAAACTAACTAAATCATACTAAAAACTATGTAAAAACAATGTCAAAAAGCGTATAAATTATCCGCTCATCAGGTTACCTCAGCACTTGCAGATGTCTGATCCCTCATTGGCATTTGAACACCAGGCTTGGGGGCTGGATGGGCGTTTAACACCAGATTCCCTCCCCTTTCTGGCATTTGAACGCCAGAACTAGACATGAACTGGGCGTTTAACACCAGTTTTTCACCCTTTTCTGGCGTTTGAACGCCAGAGTTATTCCTCTCTGGGCTCTTACTGTCCTCAGAGGGATTTTGGGTAGCAGGTTGCTCATCCTCTGTCAGCTGTTCTTTTATTGGCTTTCTACTGCTTTGAGTTGAGGTATTCAATATTTTTCCACTTCTTAATTGAACTGCTTGGCACTCTTCTGTTATTTATTTTGATAACTGTTATTTTATCTGATTCAATTGTGATTCCATATCCTTGTTAGCATTTTTGGTTTCTTGTAGCATCTCCTTAAATTCTGCTAACTGCCTTGTTATAGAAAATAGTTGCTGATTGAGTTCAGCAACTTGTTCCTGAGGACTAAAGTCAGTTGATACTGCCTTAGCTTCTTCTTTCATAGAGGACTCACTACTTATGTACAAATGCTGATTTCTAGCAATTGTATCGATAAGCTCTTGAGCCTCTTCAATAGTCTTTCTCATGTGTATAGATCCACCAGCTGAATGGTCTAGAGATATCTGAGCTTTTTTTGTAAGCCCGTAGTAGAAGATGTCTAACTGCACCCACTCTGAAAATATTTCAGAGGGGCATTTCCTTAGCATCCCTCTGTACCTCTCCCAGGTGTTATAAAGGGATTCATCATCCTCTTGTTTAAAGCCTTGGATGTCCAGCCTTAGCTGTGTCATCCTTTTTGGAGGGAAATATTGATTCATAAATTTGTCTGATAACTGTTTCCATGTTCTTATGCTTGCGGTGGGTTGGTTATTTAACCACCTCTTAGCTTGATCTGTTACAGCAAATGGAAACAGTAATAATCTATATACATGCTGATCTACCTCCTTGTCACGCACTGTGTCAGCAATTGGCAAGAACTGTACCAGAAACTCAGTAGGTTCTTCCTGTGAAAGACCAGAATACTGGCAATTTTGCTGCACCATGACAATGAGCTGAGGATTTAGCTCAAAATTGCTTGCTTTGATGGGAGGTATACAGATACTACTCCCGTATGTAGTGGTAATGGGGTTAGCATATGGCCCTAGAGTCCTTCTGGACTGTTCATTTCCACTTATGTCCATGATGGAGAAAAGGGAATTGATATGAATTGCAAATAAATTATATTTTTATTTATTTTATTTTATTTAATTAAAAGCAACTGAATAAAATAAAATAAAATAAAATGAATGGAAAATAAAATAGAAGTTTCGAAAACTAGAATAATTGATTAATTAAGAAAATTTGAAAACAAAACTTGGATATGATTTTTGAAAAAGATTTGAATTTTGAAATTCCAAAACTAAGATAAGATAAAATACGTAGTTTTAAAATGAAAATCTGAATTTTTAAAGGCAGAATTCGAAAATCAAATAAAATAAAGAGAGAATATATTTTTGAATTTAATGAAGAAAGAGAAAAACAGTAAAAACGACACCAAACTTAAAATTTTTAGATCAAAACAAAAAAAACAAACAAGGAAGCTTTGAATATCAAGATGAACACCAAGAACACCAAAAGTAACTTTTGAAAAATTTTTAAGAAAACTAAAACACAGAGGACACCAAACTTAAAAATTTTTATACTTTGTATACTAATAATTCGAAAAAAAATGAAAGAAAAATAAACTTATGCAATTGACACCAAACTTAAAATATAAGACTAAACTCAAACGGAAGACTCTAAACCAAAAAAAAGGAAAAAAATTTTCCTAATCTAAGCAACAAAATGAACCGTCAGTTGTCCAAACTCGAACAATCCCCGGCAACGGCGCCAAAAACTTGGTGCACGAAATTATGATTACACTTTTCACAACTCCGCACAACTAACCAGCAAGTGCACTGGGTCGTCCAAGTAATACCTTACGTGAGTAAGGGTCGATCCCACGGAGATTGTCGGCTTGAAGCAAGCTATGGTTATCTTGTAATTCTTAGTCAGGATATCAGTAATGATTCTTAGTTTTAATTGTAAAATGTAAAAGAACATGAAATAAATACTTGTTATGCAGTAATGGAGAATAGGTTGAGGTTTTGGAGATGCTCTGTCCTCTGAATCTCTACTTTTCCACTGTCTTCTTCTTCACGCACGCAAGGCTCCTTCCATGGCAAGCTGTATGTTGGCGGATCACCGTTGTCAATAGCTACCAGCCGTCCTCTCAGTGAAAAAGATCCATGTACATGGCTAATCATCTGTCGGTTCTCACGAATGTTGGAATAGGATCCATTGATTCTTTTGCACACTGTCACTGCACCCAGCATTCATAAGTTTAAAGTTCGTCACAGTCATCCCTTTCTAGATCCTACTCGGAATACCACAGACAAGGTTTAGACTTTTCGGATCTCAAGAATGCTACCAATTGATTCTAGCTTATACCACGAAGACTCTGATCTCACGGATTTGAATGCTCTGTTGTCACGAAAGGCAGTCAAACTTGTGAACCAAGAACCAAAGAGATACACACTCAATCTAAGGTAGAACAGAAGTGGTTTTCAAGTACGTGTTCGTAGGTTGAGAATGGTGATGAGTGTCACGGATCATCACATTCATCATGTTGAAGTGTGGGTGAATATCTTAGAATAGAAACAAGTGTGATTGAATGGAAAAACAGTAGTAATTGCATTAATCCATCGAGACACAGCAGAGCTCCTCACCCCCCAACCATGGAGTTTAGAGACTCATGTCATAGAAGATACAAAATTCAGATGTAAAATTGTCATGAGGTACCAAATGAATCACTAAAAGTGGTTTTTATAATGAACCAGTAACCTAGGTTTACAGAAAATGAGTAAGCTAAGATAGATAGTGCAGAAATCCACTTCCGGGGCCCACTTGGTATGTGCTTGGGCTGAGCATTGAAGCTTTCACATGTAGAGACTTTTCTTGGAGTTAAACGCCAGCTTTGGTGCCAGTTTGGGTGTTTAACTCCAGCTTTTATGCCAGTTCTGGCGTTTAACGCCAAAAAGGGATAGAAAGTTGGCATTTAAATGCCGGTTTGCATTATCAAAACTCGGGCCAAGTATGGACTATTATATATTGATGGAAAGCTCAGGATGTCTACTTTCTAACGAAATTGAAAGAGCGCTAATTGGGCTTCTGTAGCTCTAGAAAATCCATTTTGAGTGCAGGGAGGTCAGAATCCAACAACATCTGTAGTTCTTTTTCAGCCTCTGAATCAGATTTTTGCTCAGGTCCCTCAATTTCAGCCAGAAAATACCTGAAATCACAGAAAAATACAAAAACTCATAGTAAAATCTAGAAATGTGAATTTTGAATAAAAACTAATAAAAATATAATAAAAAGTGAATAAAATATACTAAAAACTACCTAAAAACAATGCCAAAAAGCGTATAAATTATCCACTCATCACTTTCCCTAGCATATTTTACATGCACACCAAGTGTTTGTGAAAAATCCGTATAGCATTGTGAATTCTTCATTATTCTATTCTTCAACTCTACTGCCTGTTTTTCACAAAACCCTTTCAATCTTTTATTGATTGAATATAATTGTCAACACAAACGTGGTTGTTAGTTTGTTACATTTGATAATCAAATTGAGCAATTAATGCTTGATCTATGCTACTCATGCCTTTACCGGCATGCTAATAAACATCTTGCATCTAATTGTCCTAATTTATCATGCTATATTTCCATTGATGTCCTGATTACATGGAGTCGCGACCATGTGTTTACGACATTCTTCTTTACCTTGGCATTGATTATCACTTGTATTTTCCTCCTCCTGGTTCTAGATATTTGATTTCATGTCCCTTTCTCTTCTCCCTTTTCAGGATGGCCACCAGGAAGGGTACAGAGAAAGCCTCTACAAAGACACCGACCAAGAGAAGAACAAAAAGAGCACCAGCTGAGGAACCACAACCCCCGCCCATCTGCACAGCTTTACATGCACCAAGGACGGTGCAATCTTTAAGTGTGGGGAGGTCGATACCGACTTTCGCGGGTTAGTTATTTTCCTCTCAACACCGATGTTTAATTTCCCTTGTTAGTTTATTGTTGCATTTGCATGATTAATTGCATGTTTGTCAGATTTTTGTGCATATTTTACCACTACTTGGTTGAAGTAATATTTTCTTTTTCAAGGAACTTTTTAGAATATTTCACTAATTTAAATTAAAATTTTTTATTAAAATTGCTTGAAGAAATTTTATTTTGGAACATGGTTCAGAGCTCGAACACACAAAACCAGTGAGATTTTGAGCCTTTTTGATTGGTTGCATTTTATCAACCAATGTTTTATTTTGGTGTGTATTGTTCTCTCTAAAATTGTGATCTTTGTCTTGCTTAATTCTATATTTCCATTGTTTGATGTATACATACACTTATATGATTGAAGCCTTTGTTCACTATAGCTCACATACCCATATGGCCTTAACCTTTTCATTATCCTTTGCAAACCAAAGTTGAGCCTATTTTACCCCATTTGTTCTTTATTTTAGCACATCATTAACTCTAAGCGAAAAACAATAATGTCCTTAATTTGAATCCTTGGTTAGCTTAGACTAGTGAGAGTGCTCATGATTTAAGTATGGGAAAATTGGGTTGGAAATATTTGGTTTGGAAATTGAGTATGTTAGACTTTTATGAAACTGTGAAAAAGAATGTTGAGGACATGTTCATGCATTCAATACCTCAATCATATGCATTGAGAAAAAACAAAAGAAAAGAAAAAGAAAAAGAAAAAAATAATATATAATGAAAAAAAAAAGGGGGAGATAAAGAAAAAAAAAAGAGAGAGCAAATAATAAAAGGGGACAAAATACCTCAAGTGAAATAATAATATCAATGCATAGGAGTTGTACTTAAATTTGGGATGCATGAATATGTGGTAAACACAGTTAATGGGTAGTTAGATTTTGCATTGTAATTACATGGATTATCTTAGGTTAGGTGGTAAGTTTAGGCTAATTAAGGATTCAAATTTCAATCCACTTGACCAAAAACAATCCTACCTTGACCCTAACCCCATTACAACCCTTGAAAAGACCTCTTGATATGTGTATTTGTTCATTAAATTTTTGTTGATTGGTAGAAGAAGAGCAAGCCTTAGAAAGCAAGATTAGTAGAGAATTGAGAGAATCGAACCTTAAACACTTGAGTGATTAGAGTGTATACACTTTCAGGTGAGGGTTCGATGCTCGATTCTTTGTTCCCGGCTTTCATGAGCTATTTTCTTCTGTAAGTCTATTTGTACTTCATTTTTATGATTTGAATTAGTGAAATCCAGTTCATATTTGTTCTTGAAAGGTTTATTTACTTTTAACCAAGTAGGTAGAAGCATTTCACATTTAGTTGCATTCATATAGATAGGTTGCATTTCATACATTCTACTATTCCTCTTCACTCTCTTATAGTTTCTCTTGAACTTAGCATGAGGACATGCTAATGTTTAAGTGTGGGAAGATTGATAAACCGCTATTTTACGATTTATCTTGTGCTCAATTGAGTGAATTTTATCAATCTTTCATACACTTATTCATACAAAATGCATGGTTTTACAATTTCCTTCCTAATTTTGTGCTATGATTAAAAACATGCTTTGTTACTCTTAAATTTTACTAATTTTAATCCTCTCTTATTACCATTCGATGCCTTGATATGTGTGTTAAGCGATTTCAGGGTTTATAGGACAGGAATAGCTTAGAGGATGGAAAGGAAGCATGCAAAAGTTGAAGGAATACAAGAAGTTGAAGGAATTGCTAAGCTGTTCAGCCTGACCTCTTCGTACTTAACTGACCATAACTTGAGCTACAGAGGTCCAAATGAGGCGGTTCTAGTTGCGTTGGAAAGCTAACATCTGGGGCTTCGAAATGATATATAATTTATCATAGTTTCCATAATGTTAGGTGACGCGCACGCGTGGATCACACGTACGCGTGACCTGGAGAAAATTCAATCCACGCGTACGCATGGACGACGCGTACGTGTGGACAGTGCCGCAAGCTGGACGTACCAGAAATCGCTGGGGGCAATTTTTGGGCTATTTTTAACCCAGTTTTTAGCCCAGAAAACACAGATTAGAGGCTACAGAGTGGGGGAATCAATTCATCAATGCATAATACACAATTTTAGGTTTTAGATATAGTTTTTTTGAGAGAGAGGCTCTCTCCTCTCTCTTAGGTTTTAGGATTTAGGAATTCTCTTAGGTTAGGTTTACTTCTTCTCCATTCTAGGTTCAATATTCCTTTAATTTGGTTTCTCTTTTACCTTGGTTTATTCTACTACTTTAGTTTGTTTATTTTCCCAAATTGGTTTATGAACTCCATGTTAGATTTGATTCCTTTATTTAATGCAATTTGAGGTATTTCAAATTTATGGTTGCTTTCTTCAATTTATGTGATTGATGTTTTCAATATTTATATTTCTCTCCTTTTGGCTTTGGTTGAGTAATTGGTGACTTGAGTTGTCAAACTCCTTTGTTGATTGATAATTGGAATTTGCTGGTTGATTTAGATCCCTCTAAAGCTAGTATTTCCTTGGGAGTTGACTAGGACTTGAGGAATCAAATTGATTAGTCCACTTGACTTTCCTTTATTTAGTAAGGGTTAACTAAGTGGGAGTAATGAAAAATTCTCATCACAATTTATAAGGGTAACTAGGATAGGATTTCCAGTTCTCATACCTTGCTAAGAGCTTTATTAGTTATTACTTTAATTCTTGCAATTTACTTTTCCCGTTCATTATTCAAAAACCCCAAAAAGATAATCTTCCATAACCAATAATAAACACACCTCCCTGCAATTCCTTGAGAGACGACCCGAGGCTTAAATGCTTCGGTTATTAATTTTATTGGGTTTGTTTAAGTCACAATCAAAGTTTTTGTACGAAAGGATTCTCTGTTAGTTTAGAAACTATACTAGCAACGAGAACTTATTTGTGAATTCTTTACTAGTAGAAATCTGTTCGTCAATACCGGGATCCCAAATCTTATTCCTACACCCATTTGTAAGTTGTTCATCATCGCTCCAACAGGGTAGCAAGCAATTCGAATTCTCAGTGCAATACCAAACTCTTCTCTTAGATCCAATCAAATATTCACTAGTTCCACCCTTACATCTAGCTCTTGAAGTATCGACCTTGATGAGCCTTGATTTGCAACTCCATTCACTAAACATCCTTCTCTTACGCTTAATGCCACAAAGCTTCCTAATTTGACCATCTGTTCAAGAATACCATATTGAAGTAGAACGGTAAGGCGAATAGAGACAAGCCTTACCCACTTAAATGAAGGAGTAGATTGCAACCTAGGTGGAGAAGTCTCCGACGTTCTTGACAGAGCGTATGATAAACCACTATTTTATGGTTTATCTTGTACTCAATTGAGTGGATTTTATCAATCTTTCATATGCTTATTCATATGATTTGCATGAGTTTACATTCTCCTTCCTGATTTTGTGCTATGATTGAAAACATGCTTCTTTGGCCTTATATTTGCTAATATTAATCCTCTCTCATTACCATTAGATGCTTTGATATGTGTGTTAAGTGATTTTAGGGATTACAGGGCAGGAATGGCTTAGAGGATGGAAAGGAAGTATGCAAAAGTTGAAGGAATACAAGAAACTGAAGGAACTGCTAAAACTGTCCAGCCTGACCTCCTAGCACTCAAACGACCATAACTTGAGCTACAGAGGTCCAAATGACGCGGTTCTAGTTGCGTTGGAAAGCTAACGTCCAGGGCTTTGATTTCATACATAATTTGCCATAGCTGCTCCGAAGCCAGGTGACACAAACGCGTGGATCACGCGGACGCGTGACCTGGCAAAAATGCAATCCACACAAACGCGTGGACGATGCTTCCGCGTTACCTTGCCGCGACCTGAACATAACAGAAATCGCTGGGGGCAATTTCTGGGCTGTTTTTGACTCAGTTTTCAGCCCGAAAAACACAGATTAGAGGCTATAAAGTGGAGGAATGCATCCATTCATCATACAACATACATTCACACAATTTTTAGGTTTTAGATGTAGTTTTTAGAGAGAGGTTCTCTCCTCTCTCTTAGGTTTTAGGATTAGGATTCCTCTTAAAAGATTTAGGATTTCAACTCTTCATCAGGTTCAATATTTCTTTTATATTTTTATTCATTCTAATGCTTTTATTCGTATCTAACTTATGTTACCAATTTGGCTTATGAACTCTTTATGTGTGGATTGATTTTCTTTTATTAATGCAATTGAGGTATTTCAGACTTATGATTCTTATTTAGCTTTTTATATTCTTGGCTTAAATTGATTAACTGGAGGCTCTTGAGTTATCAAACTTATCGTGATATTTAATTAATTTTTCTAATTGAATTGAATCCCACTAACTCTAGTCTTTCCTTAGGAGTTGGCTAGGACTTGGGGATCTAACTAATTAGTCCACTTGACTTTCCCTTGCTTTCGTAAAGGTTAACTAAGTGGGATTAAACTCAATTCTCATAAGAATAACTAGGATAGGACTTTCGAATTTTCATACCTTGCCAAGAGTTTTATTAGATATTAATTTATTAATTCTTGCAATTTTTTTTCCTTGTTCAAACCTTTCAAAACCCAAAAACACTGTTTTCCATAACTAATAGTAAGAACACCTCCCTGCAATTCCTTGAGAAGATGACCCGAGGTTTGAATACTTCGGTTATCAATTTATTTAGGGGTTTGTTAATTGTGACAACCAAAATGTTTGTAAGAAAGGATGATTGCTTGGTTTAGAAACTATACTTGCAATGAGAATTTATTCTGAATTCTAAACCGTCAAGCATTCGCTTCTTCAAAATGGTGCCGTTGCTGGGAAATTGCAAACGTGTGCCTTATTATTGGTTATTGTAAATATTTTTCTTTTACTTATTTATTTGTTTTTGTTTTCTTTTACTTCTATTAGCTACTATGAATTCTCACCCCTCTTACTTAGTTTGGTTCTAAATCTGTTGAAAAGAGTGGAAGCTATAACAGGAATATGCATCAAGGTCTAAGCAATCAAAGATGGATGGAGCCAAGAGGATCTGATCAACCCTTTAGGTAATAACACCTTCCAAGATATCATGGGAAAGGACCACTCTACAATGCATACCAAGCTGATAGACATGGTGGACCCCTTGTAATTACCAACAAGCCCCACCCTGTGCTTATAGACCATCCTCCTAACGTAGCTTTGAACCACCACACTCACAAGTTCCTTTCCACCATTCACCTCCATATGACCCTAACCCATATCCACCATACCAACCACCTTATGAGCCAAATAAACCACACACAGAACCACCCCCATTCCAACACAACTACTCTCATGAACCACCACCTCGGTATACACCATCTCCTTATCATTATCAAGATGAACCACCTTCCTACCATGAACTCTTTCTCCCAACAAATGAACCCTCATATCCACCCCAATCTCCAATGGATGACACCCTTCATGTTCTTCTTCAAGGACAAGTGAAGATGCAAAGGGGCGTACTGGAACTCACCACTGCCTTAACTGAGGTATTAAATATAATAGCTTCCCGATATCTGAGCACTCAAAGTACTCCCAAAGCTACATGTGGAGAATCAAAAGAAGAGCGTAGCATGAAAGAGACACTAGAAACTTCGGTGGACAATGAGGAACATGGCTTTGTATTGGAACAAGTGGAGAAAGCCATAATAGTTAAAGAAGAGGAAGTGGTTGAAGACTTAGGAGATGATGAATCTCCATGGGAAAGTCAAGACATAGAGCCTCCTTCCAAGACGGTTGCATTTGATGTTGAGGAGGGTGTATAACCTCCAAGGCATGTCATGGTTAAGGACTTGGAAGAGGTCGATCAAGAGATGGAGATTCAAGAAGAAGAAGCACAACCTCCCATGCCCTTGGAAAGCAGTGAAGAGGAGATTGAATTGGAAGAAAGCTACCAAGAGGAAGAGGCTGAAATTGAAGAAGCTTACAAGGAGGTGGAAGTTGTTAGAGAAGAGCACAAGGGAGTGGAGCTTGCAAGTTCATTAGAGACACCTCCCCCAAGGCCATTACCGTCCAACACAACATTCAAGTGGGTAAAATTCTCATCATTGACCTTTACTTTCCCACTAGAATATGGGCTACTAGAGACGGATGGTCAACTTAGAGCTCTTTGTGGCATTAAGAGTAAGAGGAAGATGGTCAATGGTAAGAATTGTCCTGCAAAGTTCATTATGGTTGGAAGTTTTAAGTTTAAATGCAAAGGTTGGTGTAGAGCTCAATTGAATGGGTCTAGGAAGTTGTTTGGCCGCTTTAGTGAGAATTCAGATTACCTACCACCCGGTTGGAACACTAATGATCAATAAGAAGACGGGTGCAAAAGCAAGGTTTGGGACCCCGGAATTCATTCTGGCAATCAACACTCTTGGGGCCTTGTCACTTGCTTTAACTTACTTGAAGGCTTTCTGCGCCTAGTTTGGGATCCTGGAGGCTACTGGAATTCCAAACATTGGTGGAGATTCCTGGATGAATACAAGCATAAGCCACCATAACAGGGAGCTCACCAAATGTCCAACTTAAGGACTCTAACTAAAAGTGCTAGGTGGGAGACAACCCACCATGGTATGATCGTCCATTTTTCAGTTTTAATTCTAGTCTATTTTGTTTGTTTTTGAGTTTTGATTGGACTTAGAATTATGCATAACGTTCATATTAGCATTGCATTCTGCATACTGCATTATTATAAAATAATAAAAAAATCACACGCGACGCGACAGCGTCGCCGACGCGTCCGGGTCACCAGTGCATTGGGAAGAAAAGTAAATTGGACAGAGAGTCACGCGAGAGCGTGGCTGGAGGCGTGCCTTTGGCACAAATTGATCCACGTGACCGCGTCGCTGACGCGTCCGCGTCATTTGCGAAAAATGCCTCCCACGTGTCCGCGTCAAGCACGCGAACGCGTGCCCTGAAAATAGACGTAAGAAAGGGTGCATGGCAGAATGTTACGCTAGACTGGGGCTGGAATGGCGCTAGTCGCACAAGCCCCACGACGCGACCGCGTGCCCCATGCGTCCGCGTCGTCTTCCAATATTGGCCATTCACGCGATCGCGTCCACCACGCGAACGTGTCACCCTGGAATTTGGCAACAATGAGTTTCAAACAGAGAGTTGTGCGAGCGCGAGGCTGCCCTCGCGCCAGTAGCACAGAACGAGTCACGCGTCCGCGTGACCGACGCGTCCGCGTCAATTCATATAAGCGCAATTTGTGCGAACGCGTACCCTATGCGTTCGCGTCGCTTACGCCGCACAACTTATCCAGATCAGCGCCAATTATCTTATCTTTTCTTTTCTAATCCTAATTTCTTCTATCTTTTCTTCTTTCTTCTTCCTTTTCTTACTTTCTTCTTCTTCATCTCTTTAACTTCTCATCCATTTTCACTTCCATTCTATTTCATTTAATTTATTTGCATACTTTCATTCATTGCATTATTTTCATTGGTGTTAGAAATTTATTTGGGTCATTATTTTCTATATTTTTGTGGATTATTAAAGGAATTATTTGACAATTATATATTACTTTTTAAAGGGTTGCTTACATGTTCAATTTAATACTTTCAATAGCTTATTTACCATGCATGCTATGTGTTTGTGAAAACGCTCGTATGGCATTGTGTACTATTTTTAGATTTCTTTTATTCTACTACTCTAAATGCTTGCTTTTCACAAAACCCTTTTTATATTTTACTAATTAAATATAATTGTTATTCAAACATGTTAGTTTGAAAGACTTGGTAATCTAACTTGGACATGGAATGCTTGATCTATGCTACTCATGTCTTTGCCAGCATGCCAATAAACATCTTGCATTTAATTGTCATCACATGCACTTGCTATATTTTCATTGATGAACTTTTCACATGTAGTCATGACCATGTGTTAACGTCATTCTTCTTTATTGTGCATTGATTACCACCTTTCCCGCTCTCTTCCTTGCTCTAACCCTTAGCTTTAAAAGTTACTTTCTTTTTCCCTTTTCAAGATGGCCACCAAGAAGGGTAAAGAGAAAGCTACTCCCAAACCACCGGCAAGGAAAGGAACAAAAAGAGCCCCAGCTGAGGAACCACAACCCCCATCCACTTGCACATCTTAGCATGCACTGAGGACGGTGCAATCTTTAACTGTGGGGAGGTCGATACCGACTTCCAGGGGTTAGTTACCTTCTTTTCAACACCAATACTCTATTTTCTTTGTTTGTTCATTGTTGCATTTGCATATTTGATTGCATATTTTTTTGATTTTATGAATTTAGTTACTACTTGGTTGAAGTAATATTTTCTTTTTCAAGAAATTTTTATAGTATTTCACTAATTTAAATTGAAAAATTTGTGTTAAACTTGTTTGGAAGTTGTATTTGGAACATGGTTTTTGAGCCAAAGAACACACAACCTGTGAGATTTTGAGCTTATTTATATGGTTACATTATTTAACCATAAATTTTTATTCTTGTGTGTTTTCTTCTCTATAATTGCAATCTTTGCTTTGTTCCATTCTATATGTCCGTTATTTAGTGTATTTACATGCTTGCATATGATGGAGGCCATTACTTGTTTTCACTCACTTATCCCAAATAAGCCTACCCTTTTATATCACCCTTGTTAGCCACTTTGAGCTTTTTAATCCCCTTCTGTTTTATAACCACATTAATAGCCTTAAGCAGAAAAACAAATTAAAAATCCCAAGTTGAATCCTTGGTTAGCTTAAGATAGATATTGTGTATAATTTAAGTATGGGGAATTTTATGGGAACATGGGATGATAGAGAAAAAAAATTAAGAGGGAATTAAATTGAATAAGTTATTTGAAAACTTGGGAAGCATGCTCATGTGAAATCAAAATAATTAAATTACCATATGCATTGAAAAAAAATTTAAGTAATTAAATAAGGGGATACAAAAAAAAATATATTAGCATTTTAAAAAGGATCAATGCACATGGGACAAAATAAATATATATATATGAATTACCCCAAATGCAAAATAAAAAGGATCAATGCACATGGGACAAAATTCAAAAATAAGTTTGATACATGAGCATGTAATACAAAAGTGGAAAAAATTTGGGTAGCTAGGTAAATCATTTTAAATTATATAAAGTATGTATATGTTAGGTGAGATCTTAGACTAATCAAGGATTCACTTTGTTAGCTTACTTAGCCTTATATATATATATATATATATATATATATATATATATATATATATATATATATATCCTTACTTTTACCCCAGCCCCATTACAACCCTAAAAACACCTCATGATGTTTGCATTGGTACATTAAATATTTGTTGATTGGTTAGATGAAGAACAAAGTTTAGAAAGCATGACTAGAGAAGAGTAAAGTGAATTACCCTATACACTTGAGAGATTAGAGTGCATATACACTACCAGTAAGGGTTCAGTGCTTAATTCTATGTTCCCTGCTTTCATGAGCTATCTTCTTACAAGTTTACTTGTCTTTAATTATGTAATTTGAATTAGTGGAATTTGATTTATATTTGTCTTGGAGGACTTATTTACTTTTAACCAAGTAGGTAGAAACATTTTGCATGTAGTTGCATTCACATAGATAGGTTGCATTGCATACTCTCTATCATTCCTCTTCACTTCTTTATAGCTTCTCTTGAGCTTAGCATGAGGATATGCTAATGTTTAAGTGTGGAGAGGTTGATAAACCACTATTTTATGATTTATCTTGTACTCAATTGAGTGGATTTTATCAATCTTTCATATACTTATTCATATGATTTGCATGAGTTTACATTCTCCTTCCTGATTTTGTGCTATGATTGAAAACATGCTTCTTTGGCCTTATATTTGCTAATATTAATCCTCTCTCATTACCATTAGATGCCTTGATATATGTGTTAAGTGATTTTAGGGATTACAGGGCAGGAATGTCTAAGAGGATGGAAAGGAAGTATGCAAAAGTGGAAGGAATACAAGAAACTGAAGGAACTGCTAAAGCTATCCAGCCTGACCTCCTAGCACTCAAACGACCATAACTTGAGCTACAAAAGTCCAAATGATGCGGTTCTAGTTGCGTTGGAAAGCTAACGTCCGGGGCTTCGATTTGATATATAAATTGTCATAGCTGCCTCGAAGCCACACAACGCGAATGCGTGGATCACGCGGACGCGTGACCTGGCAAAAATACAATCCACGCAAACGTGTGGACGACGCTTTCACGTCACCTTGCCGCGACCTGAACGTAAGAGAAATCGTTGGGGGTGATTTCTGGGCTGTTTTTGACCTAGTTTTTGGCCCGGAAAACACAGATTAGAGGCTATAAAGTGGGGGAATGCATCCATTCATCATACAACATACATTCACACAATTTTTAGGTTTTAGATGTAGTTTTTAGAGAGAGAGGTTCTCTCCTCTCTCTTAGGGTTTAGGATTAGGATTCCTCTTAAAGGATTTAGGATTTCAACTCTTCATCAGGTTCAATATTCCTTTTATATTTTTATTCATTCTAATACTTTTATTCGTATCTGACTTATGTTACCAATTTGGCTTATGAACTCTTTATGTGTGGATTGATTTTCTTTTATTAATGCAATTGAGGTATTTCAGACTTATGATTCTTATTTAGCTTTTTATATTCTTGGCTTAAATTGATTAACTGGAGGCTCTTGAGTTATCAAACTTATCGTGATTGTTAATTAATTTTTCTAATTGAATTGAATCCCACTAACTCTAGTCTTTCCTTAGGAGTTGGCTAGGACTTGGGGATCTAACTAATTAGTCCACTTGACTTTCCCTTGCTTTCATAAAGGTTAACTAAGTGGGATTAAACTCAATTCTCATAAGAATAACTAGGATAGGACTTCCAAATTTTTATACCTTGCCAAGAGTTTTATTAGATATTAATTTATTAATTCTTGCAATTTATTTTCTTTGTTCAAACCTTTTTTCCATAACTAATAGTAAGAACACCTCCCTGTAATTCCTTGAAAAGATGACCCGATGTTTGAATAGTTTGGTTATCAATTTATTTAGGGGTTTGTTAATTGTGACAACCAAAACGTTTGTAAGAAAGGATGATTTCTTAGTTTAGAAACTATACTTGCAACGAGAATTTATTCTGAATTCTAAACCGTCAAGCATTCACTTCTTGAGCGTACTCAACTCCTGTCCAACCCTTGCAAAGGACCTCCGCTTCTGCATCATTCTCAAACTCAATCAGAGAAGAGTCTTTATATTCAAGGAGTTCATTTGCAGATGTAGATTCATCACTAGGATGACTTGATTCATGATCCTCATCACCAAGGGAACATGCTTCTTGATATATCCCATCCAAGTCTTCATAAGGAATATGCCAGGGAGGTTGTGCACTAGCCTCCTTGACATCAATTTCAATCTTCTTGGAGGAATACTCTACAACTCTTGATTCCTACGGAGGTTTGACATCTCCTAAGTCTTCAACCACTTCTTCCTCTTCAACTATTACGGCTTCCTCCACTTGTTCCAATACAAAGCCACATTCCTCATTGTCCACCGGAGTTTCTAGTGTCTCATTCATGCTAGGCTCTTCTATTGATTCTCCACATGTAGCCATGAGAGTGCTTTGAGTATCGAAGCGCAGAGAGGCTAAATTACCTACTACCTCGGTCAAGGTAGCTACGAACTCTTGTGTTGTCCTTTGCATCTCTCTTTGCCCTTGAAGAAGAATACTTAGAGTGTCATTCATTGAAGATAGGGGTGGATATGAGTGTTCATTACTTGGGAGGAAAGGCTCATGATATGAGGGTGGTTCATCATAACAAGGATGTGGTGGTTCAACACTCTCCATCTTTTCTACTTGTTGCATAACACACTTCAATTCCTTGTTCTCAGGTTGAGATGCTTTAGCCATGAGAGCTTCGTGTACTTTCCGGATTTCCACTTGCTCTAATTGATGAAGGGTTGCTTGAAATTTATCCAGTGTTTTCTTGAGACGATCCCTTGAGTCTTGTTCTGCTTGGATTCCATAATTAGTATCATATGCCTCTTGGGTTGATGGATATAGACAAGGTGTGTATGGAGGTGGTGGTTCTTGGAAGTAATTGGGTTGAAATTGGGGTGGTTCCATATATGGTTCATATGGCTCATGGGGTGGTTGATATGGTGGATATGGGTTAGGATTATATGAGGGTGTTTGTTAGTAGGGGGCTTGTGAATATGGTGGTTCAAAGCTATGTTGAGGAGGGGGTTCATATGCATATAATGGGGCTTGTTGGTAACTACAAGGAGGTCCACCATATCCATTGAATTGATGTGCACCTCGAAAGGGCTCTTGCTCATAGTGCATTGGTGGGGGTTGGTTGTCACAAAAAGGTCCACCATAACCATGGTCTTGGGATGCATCGTAGAATGGTTGTTGCTCATGGCACATTGGAGGAGAATGTTGCCGAAAGGGTTGATCAAATCCTTGTGGCTCCTCCCATCTTTGATTGTCCCAACCTTGATGCATGTTCCTATTATAGCTTCCATTCCCTACAGCATAATTTGAACCAAACTCATAGCCAAAGGGGTGAGAATTCATAGTAACAAAAGAAAGTAAAAACAAAAACTAATAAGAATTAATAAAAATAAACTCCTAAAACTAGAAACACTAACAAAGAAACAAAAAAACAAAATTATTCACAATATTCACAATAACCAATAATAAGGCACACATTTGCAATTCCCCGGCAACGACGCCATTTTGACGAACGGATTTTTGACGGTTTAGAATTCCTCAACGAATTCTCGTTGCAAGTATAGTTTCTAAACCAACAAATAATCCTTTCATGAAAAAAATTGTTTGTCATAAGTAACAAATCCCAATAAAAATAATAACCGAAGTATTCAAACCTCGGACCGTCTCTCAAGAAATTGCAGGGAGGTGTAGTTATTATTGGTTATGGAAAAGTATCTTTTTGGGGTTTTGAATAAGAAACAAGAAAAGTAAATTACAAGAAATTAAACTAATAGCTAAGAAAGGCTCTTGGCAAGGTATGAGAACTAGAAGTCCTATCCTAGTTATCCTTATCAATTGTGATGAGAATTATCCGTTGCTCCCACTTAGTTAACCTCTAACTATGGAGGAAAGTCAAGTGGATGAATTAATTTGATTCCTCAAGTCCTAGTCAACTCCTAAGGAAAGACTAGCTTTAGAGGGATCCAAATCAACTAGCAACCTTCAATTATCAATCAACAAAGGAGTTTGATAACTTAAGAGTCTCCAATTACTCAAACCAAAACCAAGAGTGCAAAAATCTAATTTAAAACCATCCCAAGCATTTTATCAAACACTTGGAAGGTACAACATAAAAGCATAGAAAAGCAATAAGAGATAATAAAATCCAAACAACCAATTGCAAGCATCAATAACACAAAGTAAAGAAAGCAATCATAAATATGAAATACCTCAAATTGCATTAAATAGAAAAATCAGATCTAACATGAGAATTCATAAACTAAATTGGCAAAATAAGGAAATCACAAAGGGAAATAGATAACTAAAGTACTAGAATAATAGCATGTAGAAGATAAACTAAATTAAAACAACATGGAAATCTGAATTAGAGAAGAAATAAACCTAAGACCTAAAACCTAGAGAGAGGAGAGAGCCTCTCTCTCTAGAAAACTATATCTAAAAGCTAAAATTATGTGTATGAAAGTTGTATGATGAATTCCATAAATGATTCCCCCACTCTGCAGCCTCTATTCTGTGTTCTCGGGTTTGGAACTGGGCCAAAAAGGAGCCCAGAAATTGCTCCCAGCGCTTTCTGCAATTTCTGCACATGGCGCATGTCACGCATACGCGTAAGTCACGTGTACGCGTCACCCATGCGTACGCGTCGCTGCCAGCTTCTCAAAACTTCATTTTCTCGCATTCCTTCCAATTTTGCATGTTTTCTTTCCATCCTCTAAGTCATTCCTGCCCTATAAAGCCTGAAAACACTTAACACATAGATCACGGCATCGAATGGTAATAAAGGGTAATTAAAATTGACAGTTTAAAGGCCTAGGAAATATGTTTTCAACTATATCACAGAATCAGGAAAGATTTGTAAAACCATGTAAATTATATAAATAAGTGTGCAAAGAATTGATAAAAACCACTCAATTTAGCAAGATAAACCATAAAATAGTGGTTTATCAAGGAGAAAGCTGTGTCACCGAGATTCTGGCCACCGAGAACAATTTTGTGGCCGACGAAACCACCACCGAAGCTTCTGTAGTTTGGTTTAGTCATTACACGTTTGTTATGGTAAGCGTTTACATTTTGGAACCTTTGGAAACCAATATTCTGTTGTGTTTGGTTAGAGATTCTAAGGTTTTAGTAATGAAGGATTGATTCCTGGTTGTTGCATGTCGCGTTTGGGGTTGCTGCCATTGCTGCGAGGGTGGAATGGGTTGTAGTTGCGACTGCTGAGGGTATAGGCCAAGAGGAAACGGAATTTGTCACGTAGTTAAGTCGCGAACGAGGTAGGGGCGATTTCTTAAACTTAATTAATTACTAAGAAATTTTTTAAGTCGATATTAATAGTGAAAATATATTTTTATGATTTTGCAAGTTTTATGAATTGAATTGAGTTGTCCGGAATGAATATAAATGCTGGTTTGAATGGTTTATTGATTGATTGAAAATATTTAGTTGACTTTTGTACTTGATTTAAGGTTATTATGATGATGATTGAATTGTGACTGTTTCTGATTATTAAGTTGGAAAGTCGATTTGATTAATACTAGGTAAAATGATTTTCTTTGTTTGAGGTTAATTTGATATTAAGAATGAATCCGCATTTGAAACGATCTGAGATATTGGGAATGAGTTTTATTGATTTATCAAAAATGATTTCTGATATCGGAACTAGTCTGAGTTATTAGAAATGGTTGAAAATAGGTTGAGAATGGTTCGATTGGGACCCGAAAAGGGTGGCAAAGTCCGAGTTTTAGGGGAGATGCTGTCAAAATTTTATTATGAAACTTAAGACTTTGTTTATTTAGAAAAAGGTTGGACTTGAGAAATCATATTGTTTGGTTTTTTATTATTAAGAAAAGATTTATGTTTGGGTTTGATTTATTAAGGAAAAACTTTATGTTTTGATGTGATTTATTATGAAAAGATTATGTATTGAATTTTTACTCATTAAAGAAGACTTTTTGTTTTGAGTTTGATTAAAGAACTACACTTTAAGGAATTATGATTCAAGGAGTTTATTAATTTTAAAGAACGAGTTTGATTGTCGTCCTCCCTAAAGACTCGAGACTCTGCCGTGAGATTTACTTAATAAATGATTCTTTTTAGTCTTTTGAAAGAGGTTTAAATCTGAAATGGTTTTGAAGTTGGTGTTGGTTTTAAATAAAAATTATTTGAGTTCGGTTTATTAAAAAGAAGAAAGAAAGGGAAAAGAGAACACGGCACGTGTGATTTATGAAATTATTAAAAGGTCACGAGAGGGTGACGGAAAGTAAGCGGTTAAGGTGCTGATGTGAAAATATTAAGCCGTGGGCTTTATGTGTGAATGATTGTGCAGGGATGCCCGTGTATATGGAATGGCTTCCAGCAGAAAGGGGCACATGCTTTAGCTGGAGAATCAGCGCCTGCAAGTACTTGCAGAGGTCATGTTCGGCATACTTCAGCTAGAGAATCAGCGCCTGCAAAAGTTTGGAACTTTGCAGAAGTTATGCCGCTGGAATGCCTTATCTGACTTGCGAGTCGGATTGCGTCAAGTGCGGGTCGAAACCGACAAATGAGCTCATTACCTGCATTAGGGATAGACATGCATCATGTTACATTTGTGTGCTTTGTTTGGGTGTGCTTAAGTGTTTAGTTTGTTTGTTTGATGAATTATGTTTAACTGGTAACTGTTCTGTATATGTGTTTGCCTTGAATTTGGTTGTGTTTGTTATTGATTATGTTGAGCTTGAGTTTCAATGGTGAATTGTTTTGATTTGGGTTGGAGGCCATGCTTGACTGGATTAGAAATAAGTTTTGATTAAAATGTTATTTTACGTGGAATTTCTGTAAGAGAAATACAAATTTTAGATTTGAATAATAAGTTGATAATCAATATGTTTAGAAAATAGTTTTAATTACAATATCTTCTTATGACAATTCTTAAAAATCCTCTACTGAGAACCCTTTCGAGGATGATGTTCTCACCCCCTTACAGACTTCTCTTTTCAGGAAACGGACGAAGACGCTTATGAAAAGTTTTTTTTTAGTTTAACTTATGCGATATGGATGTATTAGTTTAGTTATTATTATTCTTCCCTCGCCATTAATATTATCATTTTTATAAAAGGGATAGGAGTTGTATGATTTGTATGTATATTATATGTATAACTTACTTGAGTAAGAAGTTTTGTTTATGTATATGTTTGTTTATTTTATTGTAAAAGTATTTTCCGATTTTTTTCAAATAAAATAGCGACACGGTTTCGAGTCAAAGGCTCATATTTTATTATTAAGTACATGAAGTCGTCGTAATACCTTTTGCTATTAGAGTGGCGCAACCGGAAGTGTGACATTCTGATAGTGAGGGTGTTACAATCATAATTCATAGGGCAAAAAACCCAAATAAACCAAGGAGCATTTGAAATTACCTAAATCCGCCAAATCAAAAATCTTCACCTGTATCCACCAGGACCAATTATTATGTAATTCGAATCAATAAGATTCGAATTATGATATCAAGTAATTCGAGTTGATTTCATTCGAATTATGTGCATGCAACGACTTAAAGTAATTCGAATCAATATGATTCGAATTACTATGAAGGTAACAATATAAGGTAATTCGAAACAACTTGTTTCGAAATATGTATGAAGAATTCGAGTCTTATTAATTCGAATTACAAGGTTATTTTGTGTTTCAACATAATTCGAAACAACTTGTTTCGAATTATAAGTTAAGAATTCGAGTTTAGTTAGTTCGAATTACTAGGTTAGTTTGTGATAAATCGAAACAACTTGTTTCGAATTATATATATATAGCACGAACCAGGGCTATATATATATGCTGTGAACTCATGATGCTGTGAACAAAGTGGGGAGATGGCTAGTGAGGAGAGTTTCCTAGTGTTGGTACATTATAGAGGGTCGATTAAGAGAAAAACTCGATCCGGCGTGAAGTTCACTGATAAGGATCCACTATGTATTATCGTGACGCCAACAACCACCTACGATGCTCTTGTTAGCTGTGTGCTGGATAAGCTTGGTCTCGTAGGAGTTAAAAGGGTCAAGAAGTTTTTCTACCGCATTCCAACAGCGGTGCTCCATGACACCGTGAAGTTTGATTGTTCCACAATCGGCAGTAACGAGGACTTGCAGGTTATGTTTCTTTGTCGTAGGCAGTTTCCCGAGGTAAGGACACCGGAGTTGTTGGCTAAGTTGGTTGATGTGGTATCTAGCTCGGGTGGTTCAAACCGGAATGCGAATACTATAGCCGCAGTTGCCGGGTCGAGCTCGAGACCTGCTGTTGCTTCGTCCTCTGCTCCTGTGTATGAGCCACCGATGCAGCCTGTTGCGTCCCCTTCGTTTGCCGTCGATCTGGGCGGGAATGTTGGAGATGAGGTTCGGCATGGGGAACATATTCCCACCGAGGAACATTGTCCCACACCGGCTGGTGTTGGTGATGGTTTGTTTGAGGATCCAGATGACGATGACGTGGAGCCGGATTTGATCGCTGATGAAAGCGGAGATGATGTTGGAACTACTGTTCCGAGAAGGGCTACAGGTGGATCTAGTTCTGGCACACAGCAGTATCCACCCCATTTTTCCTCGTTGGACCTGGATGCCATGCGGCAGGATGAAAATGCTCTGCTGCCCTCAGGATTTGGCGCTAGAGATACCGAGGGGTCTGCTGGTGTGAACGAGTTTCAGGTTGGCCAACAATTTCAGGATAAAGATGAGGCGCTGTTCAATGTGAAGACGTACAGTATCCGCCGAGGGGTCCAGTACAAGGTCGTTGAGTCTGACTATCGGAGGTATGTGGGAAAGTGTTCTGAGTTTGGGAATGGGTGCACATGGCTCATTCGGATGAGTCTCCGACAGCGGAAGGGTATCTGGGAAGTGAAGCGATACAACGGTCCGCATACATGTCTCGCCAGCTCCATCTCCAGCGACCATAGGAGTCTGGACTACCATGTGATATCCACCTTCATTATGCCGATGGTTAGGGCTGATGCAGCTGTGAACATCAAGGTCCTTCAAAATGCCACGGCCGCACAATTTGGGTTCAGGCCAACGTACAGGAGGGTATGGATGGCGAAGCAGAAGGCCGTTGCCGTCATATATGGGGACTGGGACGAGTCGTACAACGAGCTCCCTAGGTGGGTTTTAGGAGTTCAGCTGACGATGCCTGGCACTGTAGCCGTCCTCAGGACTTGCCCTGTTCGAGTTGGGGGACAGGTTGACGAGTCTCAAGTTTATTTTCATAGGCTGTTCTGGACTTTCCCCCCTTGTATCCAGGCATTCCGTCATTGCAAGCCTCTGGTGAGTATTGATGGGACCCATCTATATGGGAAGTATGGGGGAACACTGCTAGTCGCCATTGCACAGGACGGAAACTCGAACATCCTCCCCGTGGCATTTGCACTAGTCGAGGGTGAGAATGCTGAGTCATGGTCTTTCTTTCTTTCCCACCTCCGTGAGCACGTGACACCTCAGCCGGGTCTGTTAGTTATTTCGGATAGGCATAATGGCATCAAGGCAGCACTCGAGGCTCCGGATGGGGGATGGCTACCCCCAGCTGCGTACCGGGCGTTCTGCATTCGACACGTTGCATCGAACTTTGCATTGACGTTCAAGGGAAAAGATGCCCGGAGGCTTCTTGTTAACGCCACATATGCGAAGACTGAAGTGGAGTTCGACTACTGGTTTGACATTCTGCGCTCTGAGAATCCGGCAATGTGTGACTGGGCGAACCGAATCGAGTATTCGTTGTGGACACAGTACTGTGATGCGGGTCGGAGATTCGGGCACATGACAACCAATATTTCTGAATGTGTCAACTCAATCCTGAAGGGGGTAAGAAACCTCCCTGTTTGCTCGCTGGTGAAGGCCACATACGGAAGGCTAGCTGAGCTATTTGTCCGTAAGGGAAGGGAGGCCGAGGCTCAGATGGGTACTGGACAACAATTCAGTCAATACCTAGTAAAGTGTATCGAGGCCAACCTGAAGACAGCCAGGTGCTTCACGGTGACTGTTTACGACAGGGATAACTCGGAATACACCGTTGCTGAGACGACTCCGACAGGTTCATTCTCCCTTGGTACGTACAGGGTCTCGTTAGGTTCTAAGACTTGTGACTGTGGATACTTCCAAGCACTTCATTTTCCCTGTCCACACGCACTGGCATGTTGTGCTTATTCACGACTTACATGGCAGCCCTACGTCCACGAGGTCTATCGCCTGAGTTCCGTTTTTGGTGTCTATCAGATGGGATTCACACCTCCCATTCCGGAGGGTTTCTGGCCACCTTATGCAGGGCCAACCGTTATACCGGATCCGAATATGAGGCGTGCGAGGGAGGGTCGTCCTAGATCCACAAGAATCCGCACCAACATGGATGAAGCAGATCCGAACCGGCCAAAGAGATGTGGCCTCTGCAGGCAGCCAGGTCACACCAGGCGTAGTTGTCCACAAGGCGCAGGCCCCAGCGGGACTGCTGGAAATCAATAGGAGATTTCTTAATCTATTAGCACTTGTCTTCTATGTAAGTTAGCAACCATTGTGCTCCTTTGTACTAAGTTGTTTCCTATTAGTAATGAAACTTGTTATTCGGACCAAATATTTCTGCTGAATATGTTTTAAATGATTGAAATTAGTTTCTAAAACAAACAACATTACCGCGAGGGATGAATCATAATGAATAACATAACATGAAACTATATACCATAACAGAAAAGTGGAATACATCATAGTAAATGACATAACGAAACAACAAAGTACATACCATAACATCAAATAACATAACTACAACGTACATACCATAACAATGATAACCAACCAATAAGGTAGACAATATAAATATAACAACATGACATACACCAATATCCATAAATCATCTAAATAGGTGCGATCCAGTGCCGCAACGGCGTGGCACCCGTGTCCGGAAACTCCTCCGTATAAGTGGCTCCTCATCCTCAATAGACTCGTCGCTGTCATCCGGAACTGGCTGTCTCGGGGTCACACGCGCAGCATGCACGGGTCTGGACGATGACGGGCCGGCAACTGAATGTGACCCAATAGTCTGGGCAGATGCTGGGGTCCCACCCATGGCAAAAGGATGCGGGGGAGCTACCGTGGCAGGCTCGTTCAGATCTACATCCAGGGGTGCCTGTGTCCCTGTCGTCTGAACCCGTCCGGCTGCAGCCTCATCCTCCTGCATGATAGTCCGGATATCATCAAGGAAATGCGGTCCACCAAACTCGGCCACAATGCCATCACTAGCAAGCAAGTCTCCAAACATCGAGCTCGGACTCACCCATGGAGTACTCTCCTGGAGGGTATGATCATCACCGGGAACACCTACGAAGTAATCTCCAAGACCTCCACCACCAAGCCCAGCATCAGTGTGAGTCGTCGGATCTCCCATGCCAGATCCACGCGACCCACCCTCATGCCCGGCCCGATGGGCCCTATCAACCCCCGCAACATCACCTCCCATAGGCATCTGGGCACCCTCTCTAGCAGCACCCACTCTCCTCCTGCCTCCACGACCACGAACTCTCCCGCCACCCCTAACTGGGGGTTCGACGTCATCCATAGCAAGATCCGCCCCGATCCACTCCCGCTGGCTACGACGTGTCCCAACTCGAGCTCTCCGCTCAATACGACGTCTGTCGGGAACGTCCTCGACCCGGTCCATATCTGGAAGTCGACCTGCACCCCTCTGCGTAGCCTCATCTGGAATAGGAATACCTCTCGGATCCCCCAATAACATCTCCGGCGACAGAAACCTCTTTCCGTGCTGATACCACCATGTCAAGAAATCCTGTGACGGACCGGGGTCGGGGACGATGTCAAACTGTAGAATGTGCTCCGCACGCTCCTGCCAGTGAACGTGCCAGTCAGCGTACTGTGCCGGGAACCAACGGTCACCTCCTCTCCCATCCTTCGACATCAAGAAGTCGATGTTCAAGGCGGGAGACGGTATGGGCTGAACGCCACCAAACTGAGGTAAAACTCTATCAACCTGATGCCACTCCACAACCGCAAAGTAAATCAGGGACGTCCTGCAGCGCCATAACATCGTATGCCGAGGCTCCAAGACCTCCGGATGTACAACCTGGATGACGTCTAGTGCGCTATAGGGCATCCATATGAACTGGAAAAATAAAAATTAAAAGGGTTGGACAATATAAACTGAAACAATGACTTGAAATACACATGCTCTGCGTACTTACCTGCCGAGGCTGTAACAAGTCGATCTTCAGGCGAGCCATCTGTACCCGAGGTCCCTTGTTGCTAATCCCAGGATTGTAACCAGACCATCTGCGTAGGAGAAACATTAAAATTGGTTTCATAATCGAAAATAATAACGAGAAGCATATATAATACAAAACAATAACGGTACCTCGAGGCAAGGGGCCAGCTAATCTCATCATACCCAGATGGTCTAAGAGTGGGAAACCTCCAGAATATCCAAGACTATAGTAACTGTAAAGGGCCAGCTAACTTCACCACATGTCTGTTGGCGACTCGGCACATGCACCTGTACAACCATGCAAGTGCCGCCGACCCCCAACTGTAGCGACCCATCTCCTCAAGCCGAGCAACATAAGGTAGCCATCTGATGTGTATACGGTTGCCGGACTTGTCGGCAAAGAGCTGCGTGCCCAATAACATCATGATATAGGCCCGGACAAAGCGCCTAACTGTCTCCTCATCAGCCCCGTCTGGACACTCTGCAAATGTCTCCTGAAACCAGGTGCAGTTGACTGCGAATTTCTGCACCTGGTTCTCGGGAGGTAAAACACCAAGCAACTCATGGAACCACTGCCAAGCAGGTCTCCCACCCTCAATGTAAAGGTGGAAGTCTGTCAGGCAACCACTAACGTAATCTCCGTCCACTGGCAACCCCAGCTGGTATGCGACGTCCTGAAGAGTGATGGTGCACTCTCCGAACGGCATGTGGAAGGTGTGCGTCTCAGGCCGCCACCTCTCGACGAATGCGCTGACTAGGGGCTCGTCTAGTCGGAACCATCTGTCATTCAGTCTCGCAAGATGGTACAATCCGGCCATCTGCAGGTACGAAACGTACCTCTCATCAAGACGCATCCCCTGCTGCCGCCTAACGCTGGATATGCAACGACGAGGCTGGCCAGTACATAAACCGCATAATTAGAAGAGATGCACAACCCACTAACATGTACAATATGTTTCATAAGGAAGCAGAAAATAAATCGTCATGTGTAAAAGATAAATGAAACAAACGACCAACATTTTATACAGAAACCGCTCACTCAAACCTAGTGCAAATACCATTAACAAAAACAGATGCATGATCACATTTATCATAAACCGCTACCGTTAACCACTAAACCGCTAAATCGCTTAGTTAAACCGCTAAGACTAAAATAAACCGCTATAAAAAATCATTAAGAAAACCCTCTACCATACACCACCAACTCAGACCACCCCCTAAACCGCTAACCATCACAAAAACCACTATCCAAAACAATTAGCACAAACCGCTTAAAAAAACCAACTTCAAATACCACTAACAAAAACCACTGGCCTAAACCGCTTGCTTAAACTGCTAACACTAAAATAAACCGCTATAAAAAACCATTAAAAAAACCCACTACCATACACCACCAACTCAAACCACCCCCTAAACCGCTAACCATCACTAAAACCACTATCCAAAACAATTAGCACAAACCGCTTAAAAAAACCAATTTCAAATACCACTAACAAAAACCAATGGCCTAAACCGCTTGCTTAAACCGCTAACACTAAAATAAACCGCTATAAAAAACCATTAACAATAAACCACTAGCCTGCACCACTCTCCTAAACCACTATCCTAAACCACTAACAGTAACATAAACCATTATCAAAAACCATTAACAAATACCGTTATCATAAAACGCTTTCATAAACCACTAACCTCGTCGTTGATGACACCGGCGATATGCGCAACTCCATCCAAACGATAAAGCCTTCCCGGATCGTCCCCCATCGACAAAAAAAGGCGATCTCCTCTTACTCGTACGAAAGGTTGGTCGTTTTCTCTGGGATTTGGTGGGGTTAGAGAAACACAAACTGATTCGAATGAACTTGCTTCGAACTCCTTTTATAGCCGAAACAGTTGTAATTCGAATCAACTTGATTCGAATTACTATGGAAATCGGTTCTTGCCCTAATTCGAATCAACTAGATTCGAACCTCTCTAACATAAACTTCCCCTAGTAATTCGAATTAAGTGAATTCGAAATAGGTTATGTAAATTCGAAACGTATTGATTCGAATTACATGATTTTTTGGATGAGTATAATTCGAATCATATTGATTCGAATTACGTTCATTTGTTGCATGGAGATAATTCGAATTATATCAATTCGAATTACTTGAGAGTATAATTCGAATCTTATTGATTCGAATTATATAATAATTCGTCCTGGTTGATTCAGGTATGAATTTCTGATTTGGCTGATATTGGTAATTTTGAGCTATCCTTGGTATATATTGGTTTTTTGCCCTAATTCATATTATACAAAATTTCAATAATAAACATAGTATATAAAAATTACAAGCTAATGTAGATTGTTTCTTGTATTTTTTTTATAGAAGAAAATAAAAGATAAAATTCGTAAAAAAAAAATAAAATTTTTGACCTAATTTTTTAACAGTAACAAGCTAATGTCAATATGAACGTAGAAACTATAACTTTTAACTTCAGGTGAACGTGGTTGCTAAAACATTAAAAAGAAGTGTTTCTTATTTATCTAACTTATCTAACGCTAAACTAAACGCATCCTATTTTATTCACGTGCACAACACCAAAAAATCAATATAATAAATAATTTCTATTTATAATAATGGTCGCTACTATTTTTTTAATTTTTTAAAAAATTAAGGGTAAAAAACACATTTAAGCCAAGGAGAGAAGTATATTACGCATATAAGCCAAATAAGAATCTGATACAAGAATTAGCCAAAGCAAACTATTATGTAATTCGAAACAAGTGTATTCGAATTACATTCGTTAATAATTCGAATAATACAGATCGAATTATTCCAAACCATTGCCTATGCGTAATTCGAATTAACTTGGAACGAATTATAAAAGCATAATTCGAATTGTATCAATTCGAATTAGTAGGAAGACGTGAGTAGTAGGAAGTTCGAATCAAGTTGATTCGAATTACTCACTTTACGAAACAAATTTATTTCATGCGAAGTAATTAAAGAGAAGACAAAATTTGAAGATAAATATTTATGCATGTAGTCAAATTTTAAATAAAATACTCTACATAATCAATAATAATTTAAAAATTAAAAAAATATTTTATTCCATACAAAACAATTTAAAAATAAGACATAAAAGATATTATTAGGAGTACTATAAAAATTTATAATGTCCCAATAATTTGGATAAGTAGATGATAAAAATATTTTTTTAATTTTTAAATTATTATTGACTATGTAGAGTATTTTATTTAAAATTTGAGTACATATATTTCTAAATCACCAGGACATTACAACTCTTTGTAGTACTCCTAATATTTTTAAACTATTTCTTTAATATCATCTCCTAGTATATGTATTTTATTTTATACAAAACAATTTAAAGAAATAAAATAAAATAAAATACATGTACTAGAAGATGGTATTAAAGAAATGGTTTAAAAATATTAGGAGTACTATAAAGAGTTATAATGTCCTAGTGATTTAAAAATATAGGGTAAAACACTATAATAAATCAAGAAGAATGAAATTTACACAAATAAGCCAAATAGAAAACTGGTTCATTAATCCACCAATGCACGTTACTATATAGTTCGAATCAGGTTCATTCGAACTCTATTCACACATAATTCGAATCATGTTGATTCGAATTATACACAGACGCACACACACTAATTCGAATCATGTTGATTCGAATTACACTAACACGCACATAGTAATTCGAATTGACCAGATTCGAATTACTCATGATTTAATTCTGCCCTTTTTTTATTAAAAAATTAATAATTGATTAAAAAATTAATAATTTAAAAATTAAAAACATATATTTTATTTCATGCATTAAAAAAAAGCTAACAAAATATTTTATTACGAGACTTCTTTAAAATATTAATGAGCTATCAATTTGAATTTCATACAATACTCTTTTGCGCATTTTTAATAGCTCATGAATATTTTTTTATAAATTTTTTAAATAAATTTATTCAAATTATACCACAAAAAATATTTTATTCTATACAAAATAATTTTAAAAAATGGCTTAAAAGATGTTAGGAGTACTATAAAAATTTGTAATGTCCTAATGACTTAGGACATTAAAGAAATACTCTATATAGTCAATAATAATTTAGAAATTAAAAAAATATAGTTATAACCAGTATTTATCTAAATTACTAGAATATTACAAACTTTTATAATACTCCTAACATTTTTTAAGCTATTTTTTTAAAATTGTTTTGCATAGAAAATAGCTTAAAATGGCTTAAAATGCCCTTTATTTTAGGCAAAATAATTTTAAAAAAATGGCATAAAAAAATGTTAAGAGTACTATAAAAATTTGTAATGTCCTAATGACTTAGGACATTAAAGAAATACTCTACATAGTCAATAATAATTTAGAAATTAAAAAAAATATAGTTATAACCAGTATTTACCTAAATTATTATAATATTACAAACTTTTATAGTACTCCTAACATTTTTTAAGCTATTTTTTTTTTAAATTTTTTTGCATAGAAAATGGCTTAAAATGGCTTAAAATGCCCTTTATTCTAGGCAAAATAATTTTAAAAAAAATGGCTTAAAAAAATGTTAAGAGTACTATAAAAATTTGTAATGTCCTAATGACTTAGGACATTAAAGAAATACTCTACATAGTCAATAATAATTTAAAAATTAAAAAAAATATAGTTACAACCGGTATTTACCTAAATTACTAGGACATTACAAATTTTTATAGTACTCCTAACATTTTTTTTAAGCCATTTTTTTTAAATTATTTTGCCTAGAACAAAGAGAATTTTAAGTCATTTTAAACCATTTTCTATGCAAAATAATTTTTAAAAAATAGCTTAAAAAATGTTAAGAGTACTATAAAAGTTTGTAATATTCTAGTAATTTAGCTAAATACTGGTTATAACTATATTTTTTTAATTTCTAAATTATTATTGACTATGTAGAGTATTTCTTTAATGTCCTAAATTATTAGGACATTACAAATTTTTATAGTATTCCTAATATCTTTTAAGCTATTTTTTAAAATTATTTTATATAGAATAAAATATTTTGTTAGCTTTTTTTTAATGCATGAAATAAAATATATATTTTTTAATTTTTAAATTATTAATTTTTTTAATCAATTATTAATTTTTTAATAAAAAATGGGCAGAATTAAATCATGAGTAATTCGAATCTGGTCAATTCGAATTACTATGTGTAGCATGTGTGAGTGTAATTCGAATCAACATGATTCGAATTAGTGTGTATGTTTGTGTATAATTCGAATCAACATGATTCGAATTATGTGTGAATAGAGTTCGAATGAACCTGATTCGAACTATATAGTAATGTGTATTGGTGGATTCATGAACCAGTTTTTCATTTGGCTTATTTGTGTAAAATTTCATTCTCCTTGGCTTATTATAGTGTTTTACCCAAAAATATATGTACTCATATTTTAAATAAAATACTCTACATAGTCAATAATAATTTAAAAATTAAAAAAATATTTTTATCATCTACTTATCCAAATTATTGGGACATTATAAATTTTTATAATACTCCTAATAATATCTTTTAAGTCTTATTTTTAAATTATTTTGTATGGAATAAAATATTTTTTAATTTTTAAATCATTATTGATTATGTAGAGTATTTTATTTAAAATTTGACTACATGCATAAATATTTATCTTCAAATTTTGTCTTCTCTTTAATTACTTCGCATGAAATAAATTTGTTTCGCAAAATGAGTAATTCGAATCAACTTGATTCGAATTTTCTACTACTCACGTCTTCCTACTAATTCGAATTGATACAATTCAAATTATGCTTTTATAATTCGTTCCAAGTTAATTCGAATTACGTGTAGGCAATGGTTTGGAATAATTCGATCTGTATTGATTCGAATTATTAACAAATGTAGTTCAAATACACTTGTTTTAAATTACATAATAATTTGCTTTGGTCGATTCTTGCATCAGATTTTTATTTAGCTTATATGCGTAATATATTTCTCTTCCTGACTTAAATGCGTTTTTTATCCAAAAATTAATATAACTAAACGACTGCATTGCATTGCATGTTCATATATTGCATTAGTCTTGCTATAAAAACTAAAAAGATCATATTTCTTTTGTTTTTTCTTTTTTAAAAAAGAGCTGTGTCATGATTAGTGGCTTTTGAGAATAATACTATATATTCAATTTTTTTTTATTAATGACTAACATTATTTTAAACTTCATTGTTTAATTATTTGGTTAAATTTATTTATAAAAAAATTTGGCTGCGTAGCATATTCCAATGCAAAAAATAATATTATACATTTAAATATTTTTATGAATCAAGTTCAACCAAATTAAATAATAAGATATAAAATAATATTAGTTATAACTTATTTTTGTTATGTTAGACCAACTTAATTAAATTTAATTAAAAAAAAAAAGATTTAGATGTGTAACATTATCAAATACAAAAAAACGAGTTTTGACTTTTGATTTATTTATTGATTTAGTTTAGTTTTACTCTCTCTCACATTTCATAATTAATATCTATTTGATTTGTATTTTTAAAATTTTGAATTATTTATCTATTTATTCAATAATTATATCTAAACAGTATTATCTTTCTTATCTAAAATTACTCCTAATAAATAATATAATTTTAAGAAAAGAAAAAGAATAATAAGTATAGTGTATTAGTGTGAGTTAATTATTTAACTATATTATATTACTGAGATATTTTAACTTTTTCCTGATTTAATTAATTTGTGTATTTTGTTTTGAAAAAGATACTATGAAAGTATATTTAATTCGCTACATCTATAGTTTTAGTTATATGTAAAATGGATTTTCTAAACAATTTTGATTAAATGTTATGGATTTTCCGAATAATATCTAAAAATACATGAACAAACTATAGTTTAATATGTTAATGTAAATAAATATTAAATTAAAAGATAAAACATCAATAAAATACATAAAAAATAATATCTTATACATAGCCAAATAAAAATAAATAAAAAATCAAATCAACAAAGCTAAATAAAAATAAAAAAGACTTTCTAAAAATAAACATAAAGATCAGTATAGTAAATAATAAAAAAAAATCATATGAAGTAAAAAATAATAAAAATTCCAAAAAACAATAACATACATATAGAAAATTAGAATACTAAAAAAATAATATAAAAAATATTTATCATATAATAAATAAAATAAATACAATAAAAAATAAAAATATAAAAAAATACTATAAATTTTATAATGTCAAATAAAAAAATATATTATAATTTTTTTAATATTCTCAATATTTTTTAATTTAGTATTATTTTAGACTATAAATTTTTATTATTTAAGATTCTATTATTACTTATGGATAGTTTTCTATTTTCTTTGTTATTTTTAATGGGATCATAATTTATATTATACAAAATTTTAATAATAAACATAGATTGTTACTTGTATCTTTTTTTATAGAAGAAAATAAAGAATAAAGTTCAAATAATTTTTTTTACCTAATTTCCTAACGATAACAAGATAACGTGAACGTAAAGGTAGATACTACAACTTTTAGAGATGAGATCACTTCTGCATTTAGAGCATAAAAAAATTACTAAACATTAAAAAAAAATATTCAAAAGACTCAAATACTTTTCTCTCCTTCCCAATACTAAACTAAAAACACCCTATCTCATTCACGTATACAACACCAATAATAAATTAATATAATAAATAATTTCTGTTTAAAATAATGGTCGCTATTATTTTTTAAATTCATTAAAAAATTAATATATCTAAACGACTGTATTGCATTGCATGTTCATGTCTTGCATAAGTCTTACTAGATATCTTTAAAAAATTTATTAAAAAACTAAAATCGTATTAAGATCAAAATTTTTATAGTATTATTTTTGTTGTAAAATCACTTTTTTTTTTAAGTTTAAACTGAAAAGAAAAAGCACTTTAACAATTTTTATAAATATTACTTACTAGATATATTTTGTACATAGAACTTGTTTTTAGAAAAGTTATATATCTATATCAACCATAATTTTTATTATATGCGACTAAAATGAGTGATTAACAAAAATATTATCATTTTTTTTATGTTTTTTCCAAAATATAAGTACTGTTTTGCAAAAAGCAAAATTAAAAGATGCGTTTTGCAATTATTTTTCAAAATTTAGAATAATTGAAGCTGAAGATGTGATTTCATTCTTTTTAATTATAAAAAATTATGAAAATACTAAACTAGACTATGCGAGTTGTGAATGCTATAATTTTTTTAATTATTTAAAAATATAAATCGAACATTCTGATTTTATTATTTTAAATTTAAAAAGCAATAATCGTTTGGTGCGATTGAGCTATCCATACACTGTTTCACATCTTGATTTCTCGTTTGGACCATAACATGGGATATCACATTTCTCTAAGCAATATTTCTTTTTGGGATATGTAGGCATGTAGCATTAGGCTAATTTTTTTTTATATTGGGTTCATTAATATTATAATATTTTGGTGTAATATAGTAATATAGGAGATAAACAAAAATTGTGAATAACAATTTTAAATAAAACAATAAATTAAAAGAAGCTAATAGAAATCGTGAATTACGATTTCAGAAAAGACAAAAAGAAATAAGAAATCGTGAGTCACGATTTTAATTTTTTAATTTAAAAAAAATGTGATTTATGAAATCGTGAATAACGATTTTTTTTGTTATGCAAATCGTAAGTAATGATTTGTATTATGTATCAAATTTGTGAAATACATTTATTTCAACTCATATCAACGTATTACACTGTTTCATCCATCATATAAAAAAAAATAATTAACTCGTAGCATTACTCCAGGGTGAAAATGCGAGTTTTGACTTTTGATGCATATTTAGTTTAGTTTTACTCTCTCTCACATTTCATAATTAATATCTATCTGATTTGTATTTTTAAAATTGAATTATTTATCTATTTATTCAATAATTATATCTAAATAGTATTATCCTTTTTATCTAAAATTATTTTTAATAATAATTATTGGTTAAAAATAATTTAAATTTGATGATAAATAAATCAAATTTGTCTGGATTATGTTGAGAAAGTGTTAAAAAATATCATCGATGAACAAGTTAGATTAATCAAAGATGCATATCAAAAATAAGGACCTGTGATCAAACCAACGAGGAGGCCAATAATTGAGACAGTTGAAGACGATTATCACACTATTGTTATAACAGGAATAGTTATGTTTGGTTTTTTTGTATGTGGAGTATGTAAAGGAATTTTGATTGGTTGAAAAAAAGTTATAAATAAACATAATTTGAAAGAGATAAGGATTGGAATTCATTTTCAGAAAAAGCAAGCTCTCGCAATATCACATCTCCAAAAACTTTTTGATCTTGTTTAGAGTTTTTTTTTTTTTTGCAAGATTCCTTCCATAGTCTTTACGTTTCATTTTGATTCTTCTTGTAAATTTCTTTTCAATATTTTATTTTTTCTGCAAAGTCTTTTTCTTTTTTTTTTATTTCAATGTATTCAATTTTTAAAGTCTTTTGATCGTGTCAAAGACAATTTATTAGTTTCTTTAAATTTAATCATTTACTTTATTTCTTTGGCACCTTTTCTATTCCAAGCTTTGTAGTTTTTATTATCTTTCATTTCTACTTTCTTTCTTTCCGTCATTAGTTTGACAAGAGTTTTTGATGCACAATTAAAAACTAAAATCCTTAAAGAATGGTAGGTTTCGTCTCCAAATCACTGAATATCAAACTAGCTCAGATTTACTAAAAATTTGCATAACAATAATATAATTTTAAGAAAAGAAAAAGAATAATAAGTGACCGAGAAAAAATGTCAGTAAAGATTTTCACAAAAATGATCACGTTGCAAGTATAGTTCTTAACCGACAAGTAAACCTCAATCAATAATGTTTAAATTGTTTGTTACTTAAGCAAACCCAATAAAATTAACCAAAGTATTTAAACCTCGGGTCGTCTCTCAAGGAATTGCGGGGAAGTGTACTTATAATTGGTTATGGAAAAGTATTTTTGGGGTTTTTAAATGTTGAACAAGGAATGTAAATGACAAGGAAGTAAACTAACAATTAAGAAAAGTCCTAGTAAGGATTGATAATTAGAATTTCTATCCCCATTATCATCATCATCAATTGTTATGGTAATTGCCTTTTGCTTTCACTTAGTCAACCTCTAACAATGAAGGAAAGTCAAGTGAGCAAAATCAACTTAAGTTCACACGTCCTAATCAAAGACTAGATTTAGTGAAGCCTAAGCCAACCAGCAAGTCTCAATCACCAATCAACAAAGGAATTTTGATAACTCAAGAGTCTCTAATTGATCAATCCAAGTTAAGAACATAAAAATCTAATTTAAAATCCAACCAAGAATTTTATCAAACACTTGGAAGGCATAAAATAAAAGCATAGAAAAGCAATAAGAAAATGTAAAATCTAAGACCAACAATTGCAAGGAATCAATAATAACAATTGAAGAAAGAAACAATAAACATGAAATACCTCAAATTGCATTAAAAAGGAAATTGAATCTAACATGAAGAGTTCATAAATTAAATTGAAAAAATAAAGACATCAACAAGAGAAAATAAACTAGGATGCTAGAATAATAGAATGTAGAAGAGAAACTAAATTAAAACAAGATGGAAATCTGAATTTGAGAGGGAATAAAACTAAGAACCCTTAAACCTAGAGAGATGAGAGAGTCTCTCTCTCTAGAAATCTACATCTAAACCTAACAAATTGTGTGAATGAATGATTGATTGATTGATTCCCCTTCCAGCTTCACTCTACAGCCTCTAATCAGTATTTTCGGGCCTAAAACTCGGCCCAAAGTAGCCCAAAAATCGCCCCCAGTGAATTTCGATATCTGCAGCATGTGACGCCTTGTCACGCGTACGCGTCGCTGAAAGAATTCCTAGTCACACTTACGCATCATCCACGCGTGCGCGTCGTTTGTCTGCTACACCAGTTATGCGTACGCGTCGTCCATGCATACGCGTCACTGCCAGCTTCTGAAAATCTCAATTTCTTGTATTCCTTCCATTTTTGCATGCTTCCTTTTCATCCTCTAAGCCATTCCTGTCCTATAAACCATGAAAATACTTAACACACATATCATGGCATTGAATAGTAATAAGAGAGGATTAAAATTAGTAATTTAAGGCCAAAGAAGCATGTTTTCAATCATAGCACAGAATTAGGAAGAAAAATGAAAAACATGCAAATTCTATGCATAAGTGTGAGAATAATGGATAAAATTCACTCAATTTAGCCTAAAATGTACCACAAAATAGTGGTGCATCAATAAGTATAGTGTATTAGTGTAAATGAATTATTTAACTATATTATTGTTACATAGGTAACCTGAGCTTAACAGATTGAGCTTGTAAGGTTGGCCCAACGTCCAGATGCAGTGGACTCCGACTTAGTTTGCGTCTGGGAGCCACCGTCCAACTTGTGGGTATGAAGGAATGGGGGGTGGTACCTATAAAGACACTCCGATGCCTAAGTCAGCAAAGAGGTAAGCAGGTTTAGAAAGTATTAGAACTTAGAGATACTTGAGGGGTGTCAGTGTATTTATAGTGGTGAACCAATAACCACCGTTGGAGGAGTTCCACCTTTTAAGGTGGATAACCGTCCCTTTATCTTAGGGTAGTTGAGATATGGCTCCTAGAAGTGGGTTGAGAGATTTTAGGGGCAGTTACTTATTTGAATAAGTGTTATCTCCCAGCTATCCTTCGAGCCCGACTTCTTAGGAAAGGAGTGTGTGTTGAATTCGACCTTTTCTGAGGAGGTCGGTGGGAAGTGAAGGCCAATCTTTTGATTGGGCCTTTTGGTGTGTTTGGACCTGGGCCGTAGCGTTGGATCAGGGTATGAACAGTGCCTCTACTCGAGTCCGGTCTCTTTTATTTATGAGTTGGATCCGAGTATTTGAACTCGGGCTTGTAGCCGACGTGATTTCAAAACCGACGTGATTTTAAAACTGACGTGATTCAAATTTTTCAACTGTCGTGACTAATCAAACGTCGCGTCTTTTGGAGTTTTCGTATTTACACGTGGGAGTAGTTATATTAGTAACGGCGCGTTTCTTTAATGATCGCGTCTGTTTACCCTTATGCCCCTGGCGTGTTTATAAATACTTTTCCCTCTCCTTTTTCTATTTTCTTTAGTTTTCTAAAACTCCTCACCTACAATCCTTATTCTTTCTAAAGAAAAATTTTTTAGCCTTCTTGCTTCGTTGCTGCTGTTTCTGCTTCTCTTCGTTTTTACCAACAAAGGTTAGTCTCTTTCCTCCTCTTCTTCTATCATTTTCGTTGACACTTTGCTTTGTGGATTTAAAGGAGGTTTGCATGCTATTTTGTGATTCTTAGTTTCTTAGCGAGTGCGTTGGTCTTCTTTTCTGGTTCTTAAGGGAGGTTGTCTCGTCTTTTAGAGGCTCTGTGTTTGAGCCTTTTCCATTTTTCATTGTAGGTCTTTGTCGCTTTTTCACCCACTTCTTTTTATTGGAAAATATGTCTTCTTCTGTTCTTGAGTTTCTGTCACGGTGGGTAGATGACACTGTGCTTGAGGAGAGTCCCTTAGTAGATACTAACTACATCACCGACCTCCGCACCCACCATACGATTTGTGATTCTGATGATGATGAGTCTAGGTATGAGTTGATAGCCCCGGGTCCTGAAGACCGGATTTATTTTGGGAGAATCTCTAGTTCTGATCCCCATTTTTTCTTTATGTATGACTGTCTTTTTACCCGCCTGAGGGTTCTTTTTCCTTTTTCAGACTATGTGTTACATCACTGCCGAGTTGCTCCCACCCAGCTTCACCCCAATTTTTGGGGCTTTATGAGAATTTACCAACTTGTTAGTCAAGAGCTAGATTTTCCGATCTCTTTGAAGATCTTTTTCTATCTTTTTCATATGGCCAAGCCCTTTAGTGGGCAAAATAATAAGCAACAGTGGATTTCTTTCGGGCCATTCAAGGTTGGAAAGTTTTTTCTATCTTTGACGATTCTTTTCATGATTTTAAGAATTTCTTTTTCAAAGTCCAAACTGTAGAGGGTCACTATCCCTTTTTTCTTAATGAAAAATTCAACCACAGCTTTCCTCTGTACTGGTTAGAGGCCTCTCCAGTAGAGAAGTATGGCCTAGATGATTTAGATGAGATCAAAGAGGCTGTAGTGGGGTTCTTCCGAGAAGTTTGGGAGAGAGCCCCCAATTTGGATACCAAAAAATTTCTCTTGGGTTCTGCGAGTTTTGTGCGGACTCAGCTAGGTAGCTTTTTGTTATTGTTTTTTGGAATTTTCGACTTGTAGTCTTTTTCCGACTTGTAGACTAATAACTTGTTCTTTTCTTTTTCAGAAATAGTGAAGAGTGGATCCAGCGCTTCCTACCAGAAAGTTCAGGATACCAAGAAAAGAGCTCGGGCCTGAGCTGATGTTGTTAGGGCTGCTGGCGCTCCTTCTCGTGATCTGGGGACCTCCTCTCGTCCCATTATGGTAACTTCTGCCTCTACTTCTTCTCTTCCTCCCCCCATCCCCCCAGTATGACCTTCTCCCGAACCCGAGAAGAAGAAGCGTAAGATTTTGAAGTCTGGCTCTTCTCTTTCTGGGGAAGCTAATTTTGATGGTCCCAAATTCGTTCGAAATCACATCTTTCCCCATACTCACATTAGTATGGATGATGCTTCCGTTCGAAACCATCTTCATTTTTTAGTTTAGGGGAGTGTTTAGGCTGCTGGGGTATGTACAAAACTTATTGATATCTTAGACAAAACTCCCCTTAGCTCTTTGGGCTCTACCAAAAAAGTTGAGGAGTTGGAGGGGAGGATTGCCCTCTATCAAGAGAAAAAGAAGAGGCTCCAGAGGGAAGTTACCTGGTTGAAGGAGGAGAGGTCCCGACTTCAGGAGAGGGAGAAGTTGATGGACCAGTGTGCCATGGCAGAGGGCCTGAAGGAGAAGGCGGAGCAAAATTACGTTAGGGTCTTTTTCGAAAACATTGATCACCAATGGGAGCTGGAGAGAGGTCGGGAGGCCTATCAGGATTTTGAGGACTCCGTGGCGGAGAGCTCGGAGGAGGCCTGGAGAGTTTTTAAGGAGCAGGTTGGAGTTATTGCTCCTGACCTGGACCTTTCCCCTCTAAATCCTGATAAGATTGTTATCAACGGAGCTATCGTTTCTCCTCCCCGCCCTAAGACGAACTCCGAGTTGAAGACCCGGGGACAAAGGCTTATTGAGTCTCCTCCTCGTGAGGAACAACAAGAGGGGTCTCTTCCGACATCTTCAGAAACTCTGACTCCCATTGCTGACGAAGCTGCCCTGACCTCTCCTGCTCCTGATCTGACTTCACTTCCTACTACTAGTGATTCCAATCCTTCCTCCTAGATGATTTCAGCTATTTGGGGCCCGGCTTGTGGGCCCCTCTTTGAAAAATTTTATTTTTGTTGCTTGTGATGGTGGTTCTTTGACTCTTCTGGCCTTTTATGGCTGTTAACAAAATATTATTTTAAGTTGCCCCTTTTTTGGAAAAGGGCTTTTTTAAGGAATATCCTATGTGTGTGTGCATTCTTCTATGAGCTTTCTGAAAAAAAAAAAAAAAACCTTTTTGATCCTTTTTTTGGAAAAATCCTCTGTGGGGCAGACTGCTTTTTGTCTAAGTTACTTGTGATTTTTTCGAAGGCTTAAAACAGCTTCTGCCTTTGTTTTTGGTGGATTTCCTTTATCTCTTTTTCGTATTCCTTTTAATTTCAAATTTTCTTATTTGAATTGTTCATAACTTAGGTTATTTTCATGATGTATTTCAGTTCTTCTCAGTTTTTCCGACTAATAGGTCGTAACGTTTCCGAGTTGTCATGATCCGCTTTTATAACCTCTTTACACCGACTTGTACCTCGTCGTTTTATCCTGCCGACCACTTAGGTCGGTCATGGGATTTTTACATTTTTTCGAGCTTAAGTCGGTGCGTTTCGTAGAATAATGACAATAACTAATGGAATTTACAAAGAGATATAGTAAAAAGATCTTTATTTATTTGATGAAGGTACCTTTTTTTCTACTAGGGGAGTCTTTAAGACTTATTCTTCCATAGCCTCCACTTTGATGCCTCGTTAAAACCCCCTTCAGGAAAATCCTTTTTTTGGGAAAAAATCATGAAGTCGGGAAAAAGAGTACATCAAGGAGTAGAGTTCGCTTTTAACATAGTACATTTTCATATTACAAGCATGCCACGATCTTGGTAACTCGGTACCACTCAAGTCGGTTACCTTGTAGTATCCCTTTCCTAAGACCTCACTTATCTTATATGGCCCTTTCCAATTAGCAGCAAGCTTTCCTTCCCCCCGACTTGTTGACGCCGATGTCATTTCTGATCAAGACTAAGTCGTTTGGGACAGAGCTTCTTCGAATGACTTTCTTGTTGTATTTGCTCGTCATTCTTTGCTTTAACGCTGCTTCCCTTATCTGGACTTGTTCTCGGACTTCAGGGAGTAGCTCGAGCTCTTCCTTGTGTCCCTGTATGTTGCCAATCTCGTCGTAGAAGTTTACCCTTGGACTTTGCTCGTTGATTTCAACTGGTATCATGGCTTCTATGCCATAAGCAAGTCGGAAGGGTGTTTCTCCTGTGGAAGACTGTAGTCTGATATGCCCATAATACTTGAGGGAGTTCTTTAGCCCAGGCTCCCTTTGCCTCTTGCAACCTTTTCTTCAACCCAGCCAGTATAACCCTGTTGGCCGCCTCAGCTTGCCCATTTTCCTGTGGGTGCTCTACCAAGGTGAACTGGTGCTTGATCTTCATACTGGCTACTAGATTTCTGAAGGTGGAGTCGGTGAACTGAGTTCCATTATCAGTAGTAATGGAATGGGGGACTCCATACCTTGTGATAATGTTTTTGTAGAGGAACTTCCTATTTCTCTGGGCCGTGATTGTGGCTAATGGTTCCGCTTCGATCCACTTTGTGAAGTAGTCTACTCCCACTATTAGATATTTTACTTGCCCAGGCACTTGGGGAAAGGGCCCTAGTAGATCCAATCCCCATTTTGCAAAAGGCCATGGAGAATTTATGCTAATGAGCTCCTCGAGGGGAGCGACGTGGAAGTTTGCATGCATTTGGCATGGTTGACACTTCTTTACGAATTCGGTGGCATCCTTCTGAAAGGTTGGCCAGTAGAACCCAGCTCATATGACTTTCCTAGCCAAGGACCTTGCTTCGAGGTGGTTTCAACAGATACCATTATGGACCTCCACTAGGACTTCCATTGTCTTTGAGGTCGGGATGCACTTTAATAATGGTGTGGATATTCCTCTTTTATAGAGGATATTTTTTACTAAAGTGTAGTTTTATGCTTCCCTCCAGATTTTCTTGGCCTCTTTTCCCTCTTTGGGTAGGATGTCGAATTTCATGTATTCAATTAGTGGGTTTATCCACTCGAGGTCCAATCCGGATACTTCATGGACGTCCTGTCTACCCTCTGTTTTCGTAACTGAGGGTTCTTGGAGAGTTTCTTGAATTAGACTTCTATTATTCCCATGCTGTGGTAGCTTCCTCTTGGTCTCCTGCATATTCTGCTACAAAGTCGATGAGGCATTGAGCTTTGATTGCCATCCAAGTTTCATATCTAAGGTCGAACTCGGATAGCTCTATGGCCCATTGAATCATTCTGCCTGCAATGTCTGTTTTTTGAAGTATTTGCTTCATGGGCTGGTTCGTTCAGACTTTTATTGTGTGAGCTTGAAAATAAGGTTGTAGCCTTCGAGATGCCATTATTAAGGCATATGCAAACTTTTCCAGTTTTTGATACCTTAGCTCGAGGCCTTGTAGAACTTTACTGGTGAAGTACACAAGATGCTTCCCGACCCCATCTTCCCGTATTAGAGCTGATGCTACAGCTTTGTCGGCTACGGACAAATACAGGACGAGTTCTTTCCCAACTTTAGGTTCTAAAACCCAGAACTTTTGAAAAATCTCAGTACGAGTCAATTTCAAATTATTTACTCATTAAGGATTTTAATTTCAAAAATTATTTTATTAAGGCTAAGTAAATCAAGTGTTGATAATTAAATTTGGATTTTTATCTAATTTCATAATTATTGGATAATTTCCATATTTAAATTATATATTTTTTTTACCAAAGATAGGAGACTCGAACCCGCAACCTCTTAATTGAGTATGAGGAGACTATGCCATTTGAGCTATTACTCATTGGCTCCATATTTAAATTATAAAGCTTAGTAATGGTAAAATAATAAAGATTTTATGATTTACTTTAAATAATTGAGATTTTAGAATTTAATATTTTAATTCTTATGAATAAAGAAAATTAATTATATTATCTCTAATTACTGAATTAGAATATTTACTTGAAATTAATTTGTAATTTATGATCAAACAATATTTTCTTTAAAGGAAATTTTGTTGAATTAAAATTTGTTTTCAATTACTCTATTACCCCTAATTTTATTAAAAGTTACCTAAACTACCCTTAACCTAACCCTAACCCCAATTTTAAAAAAAAATGAAATCCTAACCCTAGCCCCCCTCACCACACTCAGCTGCAACCCTTCTTTCCCTTCAGCATGCATCAAAAAAATAAAAGAAAGAAAGAAAAGGGGGAAACAGAGGGAAGCAGGGGAAGGGGCTGCGGAGAAGGTGAGGAGGAGAGGAAGAAGATCGCACCGGTGTGCAGGGCCTCGTTGTCGCGGTCGCGCTGTACCGTCACGTCACGCCTTGAGGGCCGTCACGCAAGGGAGCAGACAAGCGATGGAGAGGGTCGCGCCACCGCTGTCGTCCAAGGAGCCGCCACCTCTGTTCGTCGACGCCGTTCAGGGAAGAAGGAAGTGCCGCGCGAGAGTCAGTGGAGGAGGGAGCCTCTGCTGCGTCGCCACCGCGCCGTTGCCGCCGCTGGAGGAGTTTCGTGCGTCGCCACCGAGGGTTGCCACTGGTGAGAAGATGTCGTCGCCTCAAGCTGCTGCCGCCATCGAGTTTCTAGGAGAGAAAAGGAGTTGGGGAGAGGGTGAGACGCGAGGGTGGTGGGTTGTTCCGCCACCCTCGCTGCCGTCACCGTCAGGAGCTGCCGCCACGGTCGCCGGCCTCCTATCTGCTGCAGTGGTTGTGGTCCACTGTGTATGGTCGCCGGGGGAGTCGTTGTGGCTGCTGAAACCACCGCTGAAGCTTCTGGCCGTTTCTGCCGCATGAAACCTCGCCGCCATTGCCGAAAAACTCTGCTGGTAAGGGGTTTTTGAGTTGGCTTTCATTCGTTTAAGATTCTGAAAAAGTTTATCGTCTCTGTATGTGGGTTTCAGTCACCATTGCAGGAGTCCGGTTTCCGCTGCTGCTTGAGGTGGCTATAGGGGCCGCTGCCAAGCTGGTTCAGAGCCCGCCACTGTTCCGTTTCGCTAATTCAGTAAGTATTTTTCTATTTCGAAAGCCCCGCGTTAGTGTTCTGCACATATATTAAAGCCTTTACGATGTTAATGTTCTTTGGATTATAGTTTTGACAATCAAGGTAGGGACCTTTTCAGAAAAAGCATATTTTATATACTGGAATTATTATATATGGATATTATGTGGTAAAATTGTAGCCTTGAGTGATTGTTTAAGTCTTATGTGATGTTGGTTGTCTTGGATGAATATGAATGCTTGTGTGACTGGATTATTATTCGGTTTAGTAAAGCAGACTGTTATTGAAGTGCTTCTTTAAAATTGTTTCTAAAAAAGTTGTTGAAATCAAGTTTAATTTGTTGTAAAGGAATTGAGTCCGAATTTGATTTTCTTGAAAGATGAGAATGATATAAATTTTCGGAATCGGTCTGATTTGAAATTGATTTGGTTTTGGACCCGTGGAAGGGGTTTTGGACCCGGGAAAGGGTGTTAAAGTCCATGTTTTAGGGGAGGTGCTACCGAAATTTCTATAAAAACCTTAGACTTTGTCTGAAAAGTTATTTAGAAAGGCTTGGAATTTGAGAAACTGTATTATTTGATTTATTAAGAAAATAGTTATGTTTTCGAGTTTCATTTATTTGAGAAAACTATATGTCTTGAGTTCGATTTACTTAGAAAGGAGTTACTTTACCATTTTGAAACACTGAAGAAAAGTTCTATGTTCTAATATTGATTTTTAATATAAAAAGGGCTTATGCTTTTATGTTCTAAGATCTTGATTGAATTATTGTGTTTGTGACATTTTGAAAGAAGTCAGAGAATTGGTTTTAAGGAGGAACTTGAAAGTGGTTTTGATTTAAATGAATCGGTTGCATTTCAAGTGAATTGGCTTTGGATTGGGTTGGAACTTGTGACCTTATATCACCCGATTTTATAATAAACTCTGTATTTATTCACTTGAATCAAGAATCTAAGATTTTAAGAGTTTCAATGAATTTCTAAGAAGTTGAGATAGGTTGTCCTCCCCTAAATTCTTAAGACTCTATTGAGAAATTTCTATTACCAAATTCAGTTTTAGGATGATTAATTTTTGGAGCTTTCATAAGAGATTTTTTTTTAATTTGGCCTAGTTGCCGAATTGTTTGGAAGTTTTAGAAGGATGTTATGGAAATGTGGCTTGTTTTGAAAGAGAAAGTTTCTTTTAAGAAAGATGGCTCATAAGCTAGAAGTGATTTGAGAATGCGGATTTTGAAGTTAAGACTGAGATGAATTGAATTTTGATCTTCAAAGGAAAGTGCTTTGAGAAAAGTGACTTATGGCTTAAATGATGATTTTATGAGTTTTATGATGTTGGATGGTGGAAGTGCTATTATGTTATGAGCCGAAATGGCTGTATATGATAATGAATTATGACTGTTTGTGAAATATGTTATGAGCCAGAATGGCTGTATATGATAATGAATCATGGCTGGTTGTGGAATATGTTATGAGCCGGATGGCTGATTATGAATATGAATGGTTATTGAATTGATAAAGTGATTGTTGCACTTCCAATTACCTGAGATACGAGTTTCCCTGGGTAGAAGCAGTGGCTAGCCACCACGTGCTCCAAGTTGAGACTCGATACTCTGCTGACCCTATGTCGTAAGTGTGGCCGGACACTATGAAAGTTCCGGATGAGCTCGCCCCCGTGAATATACACCAGTGAGGGTGTTGGATGTGAATTATGATTATGACTGTGAATAACTCGAGTTGGAGATGCACGACAGAGGGACAGTCCAATGGTTAGCTACCAGGACTTGTCGGGTTGGCTTTATATCCGACAGATGATATTATCAGCCACTAGGACAGGCATTCATCATATGTATCTATGTGACATTGTTTGGGTGTGCATATTGTACTTGGTTTGCCTTTATGATTACTTGTGATTAACTACTAATTGTTCTACTTGCAGTAACTGTTTGTTTGTGCTTGAACTTTCCTATTTGTGTTTGCGATTGAGACTCTGTTGGATTGCGGTGATTGTTTGTTGTTTGGGTTGTTTGGGCCTAGAGTCGTGGTTGATCATGAGGTGGGTCGAAGGCCATGTCTGGGTAATATTTCTGGTTTGAAAAAGTATGAAAAACTAATTTGGTTCAGCATAGATATACCTTTTGAAAGGCTTTTGAATTTTTAAGAAATGAGAAGTTCCTCTTTCAGAAAAGATTAGATTTTTTTTATAGTAAACCTTTGCTTTTGAAAAGATGCATAAGGTGGTTATTAATCACTGTAACGATCTTATCTCGCGTATCCTATTATATTAATTCTGCAACCCTATAGTGAGAAGCTTTTTGAGGATAATGTTCTCAGTTCCCTACAGGTCTTTTCTTTTTCAGGTTACGGACGATAAAGTTTGAAAGAGATTATTACTTTTCTGTTAGACGATATTTTTTGTATTGTTTTAGTATTTATGTTTCCCTCGCCTTTAACTTTGCAAGTTTTGTAAAAGGGATAGGATTTTGATACGAGTTGCTTGTGAAATTAATATGTATATATAAATATATATGTATTTCCTGTGAGTATTGTACTCTATATTGTAAGTATGAATGTATGTTTTTTGGATTTTTCGATTTAAGATTTAAATAGGCTCATATTTCAGAATTAAATATTATAAGAGTCGTCGTAATGCCCGAGCTATCGGAGTGGCACAGCCGGAAGCGTGGTATTTTGATAGTTAGGGTGTTACATTATGGTATCAGAGCAGTCTTTCCTGTAGAGCCTGAGGAATGGACTGACAATGCTTCAATTGCATACTCTGAGTGTCTGTCATGCAATAATCTTGTCGAATGACGAGAATTAGAGCTTTATGAACATGACGGTCTATTGATTAACGATGTTAGTCTTGCATTGCATACTTCTTGGTATTAAGTTTGGCCGGCTTAATACTAGTGAAATATGTATATGAAAGCACTAATGGGTTATCATAGATGATATACGAGTTTTAGGTAAAGTGAATTTTGGGTTTTGGGAACGTTAGAAACTAATTCTCGAGGTTATTCAGTTATGTATCTTGAATCCTGTTCGAGTCGATTTATTCTCTCATAGCCTAACTTGAAGTTCTTGGTTGCTGGTCCTTTTGAAAAGTAGCTTGATTTTTTCAACCCTATTCCTCTATTCATATGCATTCTTGTTTGATCTTAATTGCATATGCTTGTTTGAAATCCTTATTGTATCTATCTTTCTCTGTTTAAATTCCTCTTCTTGATTCATGTATTCTTTGATATAGTTTTGATCTTGTTTTGATGTCGCATGCCTTTTTAAGTTCTTATTCCGGGTCTCTTTTTAAAGAAATTATGATTCATAATTTTCTCTTATTCGGCTATGTTTACAATCAATTTTTGAAATTTTATAAAGTCACTTTTGATTCAATATACACTCATCTACATAAAACTTTGAAAATTTCTTATGCAATAAAAAAACCATTTATTTCTAATATCTCACCTGTTCTTCTACTGGTTTAAGGAATTATATACTCTAAACACAATTTGATTTTCCAAATAACCTTACTATAGTTCTTATGCATATCTTTATTTGATTATGTGCTTAGGTATTTTTCAAAATTTTGGAAAGAAAAGATTTTCGCCTTTATTCCGGTTGATCTTCGTTTGACAAGTTTTGCCTAATTCATTTTTCATTGAATTTAATTTAGCATGATACATTGCTTATGCAATTGTTGTTCTTTTGAAAATATTGGGCTCATATCTTTCCTTTCTAGCACGGACTAATTCCTTAAGTCTTTGTTTCTATGGATGTCATACTTAACTTTGTTTTTAACTAATCTTTTACATCTTGTGAACATTACCATTGATCTTGGTTTCCCCTCTCTTGTGAATATCCTTCTTATATGAGTCAGCTTGATTCGTTTTAACTTAGTGCATCATTTATCCTCTCATTGTCTCTACCAGAGTTCTTAGTCAAAGATTTATTTTTGAGAAATTACTAGCGATTGAGTTGTCTTTTCCTATGAATTTTGGTATTCTTTTGGAGCAATTGAAAGCTTGTTTGATGTATCATGCCTAGTGGGACTTGTTTGAACTCCCTTGATTTAAGATCCTTTCTTGTATGGCTTGACGCTATTTTTAAGTACATCCTAAACTTCTTAAAATGTCTGATGTGAGCGAAAATTGGCGAGTTAAGAATGATTATAAATTATGCGTTGCAAGTATAGTTCTCAACGAACCAGAAATCTGCTTATCAATTTAAAAAGGGTGTCACAGAAATTAAAATTAAAATACTGGGAGTATGAATCCCAGGTCGTCTCCCAACGAGTTGCAGGAAAGTGTGCTATTTTATAAATCCGAAGGTTTTCAAAAAGGTTTGAGTTGAATGGCAGAAAATTAAATTAGAGAATTTATATAAATTTAAATAAAAGCCTTGACTGGAAGTTGATTAGATGGAAGCCCTATTCTTGAGGGAGTACTCTCAAGATTAATTGACAATTGAGAGCTATTATGTTTAGTTGTCCCTAACTAAGTAAGGGAAAGTCAAACGAGTTGGAATGATGTTCTATCCACAAGTTCCAATCCGCTCTTGGGAGGATTGGTGTTGGTGATTAGAGAGCAATCCAACAATAAACCCAATTACAATCTCTCTCTTGAGTATTCCGACTCAAGGGTTCCCTTCAATCAACTCCCCATCAAGTTAGGGAACTACTCACTCATTGTAAAAGTAAAATTCATAACATAAGGAAGGGAATTATAGAAAGACATGATAAATAATGATCAAAAGATTAATTAAAAATAAAAGTAATTCATGTATTAATAAATGCTAAAAGAATCCAATAGTAAAATTAAGTAAATTAAGGAACATGGAAGAGTAAGAGACAAGTAAAGAAAACAAACTAGAATTTCGAAGTCTTGATGAGGCAATAACTCTTCTCAATATCCCAATGCAAAACAATGAACATAACAAATCCTAAAAACTATGAATGTGTAGAGAGAAAACCTAGAGGAGAGAAAAACTAGATCTAAAAACTAAAACTATGTGGAATGAATGTTGTCTTTTGGTTTCTGCATGTTCTCTGGCTCTAGTCTACTTTTCTGGGCCGAAAACTGGGTCAAAATAGGGCCCGAAATCGCCCCCAGCGATTCTGCAGATCGCGCATGTCACGCGATCGCGTCGCTCATGCGAACACGTCATTAGGCGTTCTGCTTTGCCACGCGGTCGCGTCATCCATGCGGCCGCGTCACTCGTGCTATTCCATGCCGCGCGGTCGCGTCATCCATGCGGCCACGTCACTGCGATTTGCTCTTCTCCGCGCGGTCGCGTCATCCATGCCGCCGCGTCGCTTCTCGCTGGTCATCTCCTCAATTTCTTGTGTTCCTTCCATTTTTGCAAGCTTCCTTTCCAATCTCCAACTCATTCATGCCCTATAAAGCCTGAAACACTTAACACACAGATCACGGCATCGAATGGAATAAAGGAGAAATAAAATACATAATTAAAAGTCTCTAGGAAGCAAGTATTTAATCATAAAGCATCTTTAGGAAGGAAATATAAATGCATGCTTATTTAATGAATAAGTGGGTAAAGATCATGATAAAACAACACAATTAAACACAATATAAACCATAAAATAGTGGTTTATCAACTTCCCCACACTTAAACTTTAGCATGTCCTCATGCTTAGTTGAAGGAGATAAAATGAATGAGTAAGAACATGTAAAACCTATGAAATGCAATGCAACCTATATATATGAATGCAACTATATGATTTTTGTCCACTTGATCAAAAGTAAGTAAGCTCTTCAAAACAGTTACAAATCAAATTCCACTAACCCTAATTCTCATAAAGTAAGAATAGATAAAAATGTAAGAAGATAGCTCATGAAAACAGGGAACATAATATTTCAAGCATTGAACCCTCACTGATGGTGTATGTACACTCTAGTCTCTCTAGTGTATAGGGTAATCACTCTATCCTTCTCTAATCATGCTCTCTAATTTTTGTTCTTCTCCTAACCAATCAACAACATTTAATATACCAATGCAAACATCATGAGGTCTTTTCAAGGTTGTAATGGGGCCAAGGTGAGGGTAATGATATATATATATATATGGTTAAGTAAGCTTATAAATTGAATCTTTAATTAACCCAAGCTTCAACATAACCTATATATATTCTATATAACTTTTAAAGTTCATACCTAGCTACCCAGAAATTTCCTTTCACATTCCATACTCATGTTTCAACTTTTTATTTTAATTTTATCATACATGCATTGATCTTTGAACGCTTAATTTAACATTGGGGTAATTTTATCCCCTTATTTATTTATTGAATATTTTTAAATTTTTTTTAAAATAGAAACATAAAAATAACATAGCTTATCAATGCACATAGAGTTTTAATTCTTATAGTTTCACATGAGTAGGTATCTAAATTCCCATAATATTATCATGACTCATTCCCTTATTATCCTTTGTTCCCACAATTTCCCATACTTAAATAACACACACAATTCTATCTTAAGCTAACCAAAGATTCAATTTGGGATATATAATTATTTTTCTGCTTAAGGCTAGTAATGTGGTAAAATATAGAACAAATGGGATTTAAAGGCTCAAAGTGGCTAACAAAGGTAATTGAAAGGGTAGGCTTAATTTGGATAAGTAGGCTAAACAAATAATGGTCTCAATCATATGCAAACATATAAATATAATAAACATTGGACATATAAGATGAAACAAAATATAGATTACAATCATAGAGAAGTAAACACACAAGAATAAAATAATTATGGTTAAATAATGTAACCATTCATAAAGGCTCAAATCTCACAGGTTGTGTGTTCTTTAGCTCAAAAATCATGTTCCAAATACAACTTCAAGCAAATTTAACATAAAAGTTTTAATTAAAATTAGTGAAATTTTGTTCCAAAGATAGGGTCTTAGAAGAAACTTATTGTCTTTTCAATCAAGCAGAACATGCATGCAACTAACCTATTACTATGCAATTTATCCTATTCTACAAAAGAAAAACTAACTAAATATCCTAATTTATTGGTGTTAGGGAAGGGAAATATCCTCCGGAAGTCAGGTACTGACCGACCTCCCCACACTTAAGGCTTTGCACCGTCCTTGGTGCCATCTGTCAAGAACAAAGGTGGGCTGGTAGCAGTATCTCCACAGTCGGGACCATCATGGCTCCCTGTGCTGGTAAAAGAAGTAGAGTCCGGGGTGTCTGAGTCCTTGAATTTTCCCATGATCAGCTCCTTGAGGTATGTGAATCGGCGCTTGTTACGGCGCTCTCTCATCTTAGCTTTCTGTTCCTGCCGATCCAACTTTGCAAGTATCTGATGGAGCAGTTGGGCTGTTGTAGGTGCTTGTGGCGTTGAAAAAGGAATATCTTCAACTGGTTCAGTAGGCTGGCTAATAGTGACTGCTGGAAGTCTAAGGTATTTCCCGTTAGGGACATACTGATCATCCCGTGGAAGCATGGCTTTGGTGTCCCCAACTCTGTAAGAGACTCCGGCTGCTGAGACAAGATCTGAGACCAAAGCGGGAAAAGGTAGGTTGCCCGTAATTTGTACGTGTCCCATGGCATTCTGGATATGTCTTGGTAGATTCAGAGGTTAGTCTGTAAGGATGCACCATAGTAGAACGGCCATGTCCACAGTGAAGGAGGACTCGTGAGTGCTCGGGAAGACGTAATTGGACATGATCTGTGCCCATACGCGAGCCTCCAAGGTAAGTGCTGAAGCCGAAATTCCCTTAGGGCGGGTACGATGGTATCCGTAGATCCATCTGCTGCCAGGTAATGCGATAACTCTGAGAACAGCGTCCCAGTCAAATTGGTACATCTGGCGCTTGAGTGCGGCTTCTTGAAAGGCGTCCAATCCTTTTGAAATAGGGGGAAGACTTAGAGCTTTTTGAATGGCCTCTTCTGTAATGGGGACCTGCTTCTAATGAACATAGACAGACTGTAGAGTAGGCAGGTGGAAGTTGGAGTAGAACTCGACTACCCAAGAAAGATTGACCTGCCTTGGCTGTCTCTGTAGGAAACCCCATTGTCTTCGGGCAATTTGCGGCTCAACAAAGGTAGCAATATTGGGCGGGAGGAGAAGAAGGTATTTGTTGTTGTAGTTCCTTTCTGCTAGGATGGGGAACATCTGCTCACAGTAGCGATTGGGGAATCACGCAGTGTCCTTTGCTGGGAAGGCTCTTTCTTTATCATCAACCTTTATGATCCTCTTAATTTTCTTTGTTGAGGGCTTTACTGCAGTTGAAGAGGGTTCTGCCACTAATGCTCTTTTTGTTCCTCTTCGAGCTGGTTGTTTGGGAGTAGCTTTCTCCTTTCCTTTCTTGGTGGTCATCCTGAAAAAGGGAAGAGAAAGTAAATTAAATCTAAAGTTATAGAACAAGGAAGAGGGTAGTGTAAGTGATAATCAATGCACAATAAAGAAGAATGACGTTAACACATGGTCCAGACGACATGGAAAAAGTCATCAAAGGAAATATAGCAAGTGCATATAGGGACAAGTAAATACAAGGGGTTTATTGGCATGCAGGCAAAGGCATGAGTAGCATAGATCAAGTATTCAATGTCCAATTTAAATATGTTATCACTTGTAATGAACTATCACGTTTGTATTGACAATCAAATTCAATTAACAAAATAGTGAAGGAAAGTTGTGAAAAGCAAGCATTGAATATTAGAGTAGAAAAATGTAGAGAAGTTCATAATGTCATATGGGCTTTTTCACAAACATGTAGCATGCATGTAGAATAAGCTAGTGAAAGTATGAAATTGAACATGCAAGCATCCCTTGAAAAGTAATATAGAATTGTCAAACAAATTTATAACAATCCATAAGCATAAATAATGACTCACATAAATTGATAACACCAAGTAAGAAGGAAAAAGAAAGAAAAAGAAAATATGAACAATGAAGGCAAAAAGAAAAGAAAAGAAGATGACATATAAAAATAAGAAGAATAATAGAAAAGTGAGGAGGGAAGAAGAAAAGAAAAACCGTGTTAATGGGGTGAAAGAGAGTAAAAAGTGAGAAAGAAGGAAGAAGTGAGGGAGGAGGGTAGAAGAAATAAGGAGGGAAAAGAGAGAATAGGATTTGGGGAGAAAAAAGATATGATAATTGGCAAAATTAGGGGGCTGTGCGACGCAAGCGACGCGATCGCGTGAAGCACGCGGTCGCGCGACTTGCGCTTAAGCTGAATGACGCAGTCGCGTCGGTCACGCGGTCGCGTGACCCGTTTTATGCCATTGGCGCGAGGGTAGCCTCGCACTCGCACAACTCTCTGTTCAAAATAAGTAAATGCCAAATTTTAGGTGACGCAATCGCATGGGGCTTGCGATCGCGTGAGTGGAAAGTTATTGGGATGTGACGCGGCCGCGTGGGGCACGCGGTCGCGTGAGTGGTCTGCGCGTCCAGCACCAGTCCAGCACCACTCTAGCACAACTTTCAGTTGTGCACCATTATTATGTCGAAATCCTTGGTCACGCGGTCGCGTGGGAGGCCATTATTCCCATATGACGTGGTCGCGTCAGCGACGCGATCGCGTGGGTCGATTTGTGCCATTGGCACGCTTCCAGCCACACTCTTGCGTGACTCTCTGTTTGTTTTTATTTTCCCCCATCTCCTTGCGATGCGGATGCGTCAATGAGGCGGTCGCGTCGCGTGATTTTTTTTTTAAAATATAGAAATACAGATGCACGAAATGTACTAATGAAGAGAAGAGTTATTGAATAGAAAAACTAAAAATAAAGAAAAGAACGATCATACCATGGTGGGTTGTCTCCCACCTAGCACTTTGCTTTAACGTCCGTAAGTTGGACGCTCCACTAGCTCAATCTTCGGCTATGTGGGGATCTTCCAAGCGGAAGATCTCGAGCTCCTTGTTTTTCTTCAGCTTCTCGCCATGGTACAACTTTAAACGATGTCCATTAACTTTGATAAGTTCAGAGCTTGAAGGATGCTAAGGTGATAAACTCCGTACGGTTCAGCCTTCTCTACTCTGTATGGACCTTCCCATCTTGATCTCAACTTGCCTGCCATGAGCCTCAGTCGAGATTTGTAAAGGAGGACTAGGTCCCCAGGTTGGAACTCTTTCCTCTTGATGTGCTGATCATGGACAGCCTTCATCTTCTCCTTGTATAGTCTTGAATTCTCATAAGCTTCTAGGCGAAGGCTTTCCAGTTCTTGCAGTTGCAACTTCCTTTCAGCTCCGGCTCCTTCAATTCCCATGTTGCATTCCTTTATTGCCCAAAAGGCTTTGTGTTCTACTTCAACAGGGAGATGGCAAGCTTTTCCATAGACTAAGTGGAAAGGACTCATCCCAATGGGTGTTTTGTATGCTGTTCTGCCCAGAGTGCATCTTGTAGCCTGGTGCTCCAGTCTCTTCTATGAGGTTTGACTATCTTCTGCAAGATACACGTTATCTCTCTATTTGACACATCGGCTTGCCCATTAGTCTATGGATGGTAAGCTGTTGCAACTTTATGAATTATCCCATGTTTCTTCATTAGTCCTTTTAGTCTCCTGTTACAAAAATGGGTGCCTTGATCGCTCACGATCGCTCGTGGTGATCCAAAGCGACAAATAATATGGTTTCTCACAAAGGAAACAACAGTGTTAGCATCATCAGTGCGGGTAGGAATTGCTTCCACCCATTTGGAAACATAATCCACAGCTAACAATATATAGAAATAACCATTAGAATTTGGAAAAGGACCCATGAAGTCAATGCCCCAAACATAAAAAATTTCACAAAATAGCATAATTTGTTGAGGCATCTTATCCCTCTTAGATATATTACCAAATTTCTGGCATGAGAAACAAGATTTACAAAATTCAGCAGCATCTCTAAAAAGAGTAGGCCATCAGAATCCATAGTCTAAGATTTTTCTGGCAGTTCTTTGAGGGCCAAAATGTCCTCCACTCTCAGATGAGTGACATGCCTCTAAGATGGACTGGAATTCTGATTGAGGCACACATCGTCTAATTAACTGGTCAGCGCCACATTTCCATAAATATGGGTCATCCCATATATAATATTTAGACTCGCTTTTCAGCTTGTCTCTTTGATGCTTAGAAAAGTTTGGAGGAAAGGTGCGGCTAACTAGATAATTAGCTACAGGTGCATACCAAGGGACTATCTCAGATACTTCTTGCAGGTTATCAAATGGAAAATTATCAGCTATGGGAGTAGAGTCATCTGTAATGTGCTCAAGGCGACTCAAGTGGTATGCCACTAAATTCTGGTTACCACTCCTATCCTTAATTTCTAAATCAAATTCTTGTAATAGCAGTATCCAACGTATAAGCCTTGGTTTGGACTCCTTTTTAGATAATAAATACTTTAGAGCTGCGTGGTCTGAATACACTACTACTTTCGTACCAAGTAAATAGGCTCGGAATTTATCCAGAGCAAAAACAATAGCAAGAAGCTCTTTCTCAGTAGTAGTGTAATTAGATTGAGCGGCATCTAAAGTTTTAGACGCATAGGCAATAACAAAGGGGTCCTTAACTTTACGCTGAGCCAGTGCTGCTCCTACTGCATGGTTGGAAGCATCACACATAATCTCAAATGGTTGGCTCCAGTCTGGTCCTCTTACAATTGGAGCTTGAGTCAATGCGGTCTTCAGCTTATCAAACGCTTGTTTGCAATTTTCACTGAACTCGAATTCAATATCTTTCTGCAGTAATCTCGATAAGGGAAGTGCTACCTTACTAAAGTCTTTAATGAATCTCCTGTAAAAACCTGCATGGCCAAGGAAAGAACGGACCTCCCTCACAGAAGAGGGGTAAGGTAAAGTAGAAATAACATCCACCTTTGCTGGATCTACAGAAATGCCAGTATTAGACACAACATGTCCTAGTACAATCCCTTGTTTAACTATAAAGTGACATTTTTCAAAATTCAATACAAGGTTTGTACTGACACATCTATTTAATACTCTAGATAATCCATCTAAGCAAAGGCTAAAGGAATCGCCATATACACTAAAATCATCCATAAAAACCTCCATACAGTCCTCAATAAGATCAGAGAAAAGACTCATCATGCACCTTTGGAAAGTAGCTGGTGCATTGCACAAGCCAAAGGGCATTCTCTTGTAAGCATAAGTCCCAAAAGGACATGTAAAAGTGGTCTTTTCCTGATCCTCAGGAGCTATATGAATCTGGAAATAACATGTGTAACCATCTAAGAAACAATAATGTGATTTACCTGACAGGCGATCCAGCATTTGATCAATGAATGGAAGAGGATAGTGATCCTTACAGGTTGCTTGGTTGAGGCGTCTGTAGTCAATGCAGACCCTCCAGGCGTTCTGAACTCTGGTTGTCAGGAGCTCTCCATGCTCATTCTTCACTGCAGTGACTCCCAACTTCTTTGGCACCACTTGTACTGGGCTTACCCATTCACTGTCTGAGATGGGATAGATGATATCTGCCTCTAGTAGTCTGGTCACTTCCTTTTTGACAACCTCTAGGATAGTGGGGTTCAATCTTCTCTGTGGTTGACGGACAGGTCTTGCTCCCTCTTCTAAAAATATTCTATGCTCACATACTTGAGGGTTGATGCCTACTATGTCTGCCGAACTCCAACCAATTGCCTTCTTGTACCTCCTCAGCACACCAAGTAGCTGCTCTTCCTGTTGAGAAGTGAGTTCCCTTGCAATGATAACCGAAAACTTCTGCCCGTCTTCAAGGTAAGCATATTTGAGGTATGGCGGAAAGGGTTTTAATTCTAACTTCTGATCATGTTCAGGCTCTGGGTTGTCTGGAGCTGGTAGCAATGGCAAAGCACTGTCATTGTCCTCTAAGAATGTCCCCACACTTGGACCTTGTCCTGTGTGCTTCTCTTCAAATTCCTCCTGGTGAACTTCAGCCACGGTTTCATCTATAATGTCACACTGGAGGATAGAATGATCCTCCGGAGGATACTTCATAACTCCATTCAGATTGAAGATTACTACTCGGCCATCTATTTCAAAAGAGTATGTTCCTGAAAAGGCATCTAATTTAAACTTTGAGGTCTTCAGGAATGGTCTTCCGAGTAGAATTGATGATGGCTTATCTGAGGCATTCTGGGACATCTCCAGGATATAAAAATCAATGGGAAATGTGAGCCCTTTAATGCTCACTAATACATCTTCAGCAACTCCAGCCACTGTAATAATGCTTTTATCTGCTAACACAAAACGAGCTGCCGACCTTTTTAAGGGAGGGAGCCTCAAATACCATATATAGACAAAGGCATTATACTTACACATGCTCCTAAATCACACATGCAATCAGAAAATACTACACCACCTATAGTACAATTAACCATACAAGGACCTGGGTCACTACATTTTTCAGGTAAACCTCCCATTAAAGCAGATATGGAACTTCCTAAAGGAATAGTTTCTAATTCATTAATTCTGTCTTTATGGATACATAAATCTTTTAGAAACTTTGCTTATTTAGGTACCTGTTGAATAACATCAAAAAGGGGAACAGTTACCTCAACCTTTTTGAATATCTCTACCATTTTGGGATCAGGTTCCAGCTGCTTCCTGGGCTTCCTTGCAAGTTGTGGAAATGGAATTGGAGTGGTGTCTTCTACAGTGTCTGTGCCTTTTGGTACTTCCTCTTGTGGTTGCACTTCTTCTTCTTCAGCTATGTCCTGTATGTCCTCTTCCTCTTCAACATCTTCTATTTCCACTACCTCTTCAGCTGAGGCGTGTTCTGGTGGGTTTGGCTCCTCCTGATTCCTCTTCTGCAGTGTGGTTTCGGACCTCAGGGTGATGGCATTAATACCACCCTTAGGATTGGGTAATGGTTGAGAGGAGATTCCACCGGAGCTTAAAGGCTGGTTATTGGAGTTATTCATTGATCTAATCTGTGAGACAAGAGCTTGCAAAGTAGCGTTCAGACCATTTAGACTGGCATTAATGTTATTTTCCATGGTCTGCTGTCTCCGATCAATAGATTGTAGTAAGTCATCATTGGCAGATGAAGAAGGATAGGTAGTTTGAGAGGTTTGCTGTTGGGTATTCTGTGGTCCTTGGGATTGCCTTAGGTGAGGTGCTCTGTAAGGCTGATTCTGATTCTGCTACCTGTTGTTGTTATTATTCCACCTCTGATATCCCTGATTATCTCTGCCTCCTCTGTTGTTGTTGTCCCTCCAATTCTGATTAGAATTGTCCTGCCATCCATGGCTGTAGTTGCCACCTTGATTGTACCCTTGGTTGGGGCGGTCATAGAAGTTATGAGTGGCTGCCACGGTGTTGTCTTCCTGCTGGAGCTGTGGACATTCATCGATATAATGGCTGTAATCAGCATAGATTCTGCAAACTCTCTGTAGGACTAACTGTTGGTTTTGCTGTGCTGGAGAAGGTTGAGCTTGCTAAACTTGTTGTTGATTCAATTGCATTTGCTTCAGTAAGTTGGTCATTTCACAGATACTCTGAGTTAGAGCAGCAGTCTCTCTGCTAGAGGATACTTCTGCAACGGCTTTTGAACGGCCTTGTTTCTGCCTGTGATTCCTGGTAGATTCAGCTAAGTCGCTGATCAATTGCCATGCCTCATCAGTGGTCTTGTACTTTTTCATAGACCCATTGCTAGCACTTTCCAATGTGGTCTTATCTTGGGGCCTCATGCCCTGTGTGACATAACCGAGTAATACTATCTTGTCAATCATATGGTGGGGCATGCTTCCAGAAGATTATTGAAGCGCTCCCAGTATTCATAATGCGTCTCGGATTCATCCTGAACAATCATGGAAATATCTTTCCTCAGTTTATCAGTAACTTCAGCTGGAAAGAACTTCTCCAAAAATTCTCTTCTGAGTGTATCCCAATTGGATACAGTTGCTGCGGGTTGAGTGTAGTACCACTCTCTTGCCTTTTCCTCAAGAGAAAACGGGAAAGCTTTCAGCAAAATTGAAGTTTCATCTGCACCATCACGCCTGACAGTAGAACAGGCTGCTTGAAAATCTCTCAGGTGCTTGATAGGCTCTTGAGCAGGTAAGTCATGAAACTTGGGCATCAAATTGAGCAGTGTGGTCTTTATTTCAAAATCTGTAGCCACCGCTGGGTGATGCACTTGAAACGGCTGCATTGAAAAATCAGGGGCTCCAGCCTCCTGGATAGTAACTCTTCTGGCTGCTGCCATGTTACCTGTACGTAAATCAACCAAATCAGTAGAACGGGAGCTGGTTTCTTTCTCAAGTGGCGTTTCAAATCCGCCCTCAGAGAGGACTAACCGACGCCGAGCTTGCCTTATTCGTGAAATAGTTCTTTCAATCTCAGGATCGAATACTAGCAAGCTTGGATCAGGAAGTGAACGCGTCATCTAACGAAAGAAACAAGCAGCTCATAGTAGCAAAATAAAATAAAATACAAATAAATAAATTCCAATTAATAACTTTAGCACTCTATTGCAACTCCCCGGCAACGGCGCCAAAAATTGATGTGAGCGGAAATTGGCGAGTTAAGAATGATTATAAATTATGCGTTGCAAGTATAGTTCTCAACCAACCAGAAATCCGCTTATCAATTTAAAAAGGGTGTCACAGAAATTAAAATTAAAATACTGGGAGTATAAATCCCATGTCGTCTCCCAACGAGTTGCAGGAAAGTGTGCTATTTTATTAATCTAAAGGTTTTCAAAAAGGTTTGAGTTGAATGGCAGAAAACTAAATTAGAGAATTTATATAAATTTAAATAAAAGCCTTGACTGGAAGTTGATTAAATGGAAGCCCTATTCTTGAGGGAGTACTCTCAAGATTAATTGACAATTGAGAGCTATTATGTTTAGTTGTCCCTTACTAAGTAAGGGAAAGTCAAACGAGTTGGAATGCTGTTCTATCCACAAGTTCCAATCCGCTCTTGGGAGGATTGGTGTTGGTGACTAGAGAACAATCCAACAATAAACCCAATTACAATCTCTCTCTTGAGTATTCTGACTCAAGAGTTCCCTTCAATCAACTCCCCATCAAGTTAGGGAACTACTCACTCATTGTAAAAGTAAAATTCGTAACATAAGGAAGGGAATTATAAAAAGACATGATAAATAATGATCAAAAGATTAATTAAAAATAAAAGTAATTCATGTATTAATAAATGCTAAAAGAATCCAATAGTAAAATTAAGTAAATTAAGGAACATGGAAGAGTAAGAGACAAGTAAAAAAAACGAACTAGAATGTCGAAGTCTTGATGAGGCAATAACTCTTCTCAATATCCCAATGCAAAACAATGAACATAACAAATCCTAAAAACTATGAATGTGTAGAGAGAAAACCTAGAGGAGAGGAAAACTAGATCTAAAAACTAAAACTATGCGGAATGAATGTTGTCTTTTGGTTTCTGCATGTTCTCTGGCTCTAGTCTGCTTTTCTGGACCGAAAACTGGGTCAAAATAGGGCCCAAAATCGCCCCCAGCGATTCTGCAAATTATGCAGATCGCGCATGTCACGCGATCGCGTCGCTCATGCGGACACGTCATTAGGCGTTCTGCTTTGCCACGCGGTCGCGTCATCCATGCGGCCGCGTCACTGCAATTTGCTCTTCTCCGCGCGGTCGCGTCATCCATGCGGCCGCGTCGCTTCTCGCTGGTCATCTCCTCAATTTCTTGTGTTCCTTCCATTTTTGCAAGCTTCCTTTCCAATCTCCAACTCATTCATGCCCTATAAAGCCTGAAACACTTAACACACAGATCACGGCATCGAATGGAATAAAGGAGAAATAAAATACATAATTAAAAGTCTCTAGGAAGCAAGTTTTTAATCTTAAAGCATCTTTAGGAAGGAAATATAAATGCATGCTTATTTAATGAATAAGTGGGTAAAGATCATGATAAAACCACACAATTAAACACAATATAAACCATAAAATAGTGGTTTATCAATGTCCTTCTGAGATGGTGATTTCAAGTATGCTTTTGGAGTCTTGTTTTGAACTTTTTAAAGAAGTTTTGAATTCTCTTTGAAGAAAATTCCAAACCAAATTTTTTTTTCTGTTACTTGATTGTAATTGAAACCATTCTTCAACTTTTGACAAAGTTGTTTTGAAGTTGGTATGAACCATTTTAAATAAAGTCTTGGAAAGCTTCCATATTTATCAGAAATCTGTCTGTTTGCAACGCACCACTTATTTCCTTTACTATCTTATAAACAAATTTTACCTCGGGTTTTCTTTTCTAAATAGAGTTTAACTTCCTCTTTCGTCCTTGCTATAATTTTTATACACGCTTGTTTGAATATGAACTTTGAGAATTTTTGAACAAGCATTTGATTTTCTTCCGAGTCTTATGAACTACTTTTGGTTAAGTTGTGCACCTAACTATCCTTCTAAAATATTTGACGAAATATTTTAGCTCTTAGCCAAACCTGTGTGTATTTTGTTCTAAAATTCTACATAATCTACCTCAATATGAAATTGTATTAAAGTAAAGCAACGTTTATGCTTTTGTTACTCTCTCGAAGAATGTCTGTTGCTTAACTTTTCTTTTAGACTGCGAAGTGATTTTTCCGCAAGTTTTCGATCCTTTTATGAGCAAAGTATTCGGTTTAATCGTACTCTTGAGTTCTGTGAGCTTTGCCTTGGGTTAGAAATGATCTTTTCCGTAAACCTCATACTTCTTCGACTCAGCTTGAATTTGTTTCAAACTAATGCGCTGATTTTTCTTCTTATTGATCCTATTGAATTTCGTTGATCCAAGGGTTATCTTTGAAGTTTCCAACTGATTTATTTCTAGCAAAATTCAGTGCTTGAGCATCTTTGTTTACTTGGAATTGCATACATTCTTTCAAATCTATGAGTATTATCTTTGACATTTGTCTCTCCTTTCTAAAATCTTGTATACTTCTGAGTAGACTCGAGAATTGTTTTGATGTCACGTACGACCTGTAGACATAGTAATGCAATGTGCTAGTTCTTTAAGACGTGATATGTGTATATGGAAAGGTGAAGCGGTAGGTGTGCCACGTTACGAGTTGTGGGTGTTTTGTCCATTGCGAACGAATTTGCGGGTGTTAGGCTTATGATCGGTTATGGGGTTGTAAAGTGGTGGATGGAGTTGAAAAGTTAAAACTCTGAAGTGGGTACGATATCTGTGAGTGAATATTATATGCGTTGCCTTAATACCAGCCTGCCTTGTAACCTTTGGCTACTTTAACTACCGCCTTACTTTTGCGAACGCCTACTTCAATACCAGCCTGCCTTGTAAACTTGCATCTTTTTTTTTCTTCTGTTTCTCTAAGTCTTGGTAAATCCTTGAAACCATATAATATTTTGCTCTGATGCCTATGATGTATCTTCTACCTTACGCCATACTTTATTCTTATGTTTAAATTTTACAGTTATTCAATATTTGGACATTTATATATATATGTATGCTCATATTTGTTACTCTTTCAAAAAGGTATTTAAAAGAGTGCTAAGATTGTGGATTACCTTAAGTATTACTTTAATTTTTGAGGACGAAAATTTTTATAAGGTGGATGGAATGTAAAACCCAGAACTCTTAGAAAATCTCAGTACGAGTCAATTTCAAATTATTTACTCATTAAGGATTTTAATTTCAGAAATTATTTTATTAAGGCTAATTAAACCAAGTGTTGATAATTAAATTTGGATTTTTATCTAATTTCATAATTATTGGATAATTTCTATATTTAAATTATAAAGCTTAGTAATGGTAAAATAATAAAGATTTTATGATTTACTTTAAATAATTGAGATTTTAGAATTTAATATTTTTATTCTTATGAATAAAAAAAATTAATTATATTATCTCTAATTACTGAATTAGAACATTTCCTTGAAATTAATTTGTAATTTATGATCAAATAATATTTTCTTTAAAGGTAATTTTGTTGAATTAAAATTTGTTTTCAATTACTCTATTACCCCCTAATTTTATTAAAATTACCTAAACTACCCCTAACCTAACCCAAACCCCAATTTTCAAAAAAAAAATGAAATCCTAACCCTAGCCCCTTCACCACACTCAGTCGCAACCCTTCTTTCCCTTCAGCATGCATCAGAAAAATAAAAGAAAGAAAAGGGGGAAACAGGGGGAAACAGAGGGAAGCAGGGGAAGGGGCCGCGGAGAAGGGGAGGAGGAGAGAAAGAAGATTGCGACGGCGTGCGGGGCCTCATTACCGCCATCGCGCTGTGCCGTCGCGTCACGCCTTGAGGGCTGTCACGCAAGGGAGCAGACAAGAGAGGGAGAGGGTCGCGCCGCTGCTGTCATCCAAGGAGCCGCCACCTCTCTTCGTTGACGCCATTCAGGGAAGAAGGAAGTGCCGCGCGAGAGTCATTAGAGGAGGGAGCCTCTGCTGCGTCGCCACCGCGCCGTTGCCGCCGCTGGAGGAGTTTTGTGCATCGCCGCCGAGGGTTGCCGCTGGTAAGAAGACGTCGTCGCCTCAACCTACTGCCGCCATCGAGTTTCAAGGAGAGAGAGGGAGCTGTAGAGAGGGTGAGATACGATGGTGGTGGGTTGTTCCGCCACCCTCGCTATCGTCGCCGTCAAGAGCTGCCGCCATGGTCGCTGGCCTCCTAGCTGCTGTAGTGGTTGTGGTCCGCTGTGAATGGTTGCCGGAGGAGTCATTGTGGCTGCTAAAACCACCGCCGAAGCTTCTGGCCGCTTCTGCTGCCTGAAACCTCACCGTAATCACCGAAAAACTCTGCTGGTAAGGGTTTTTGAGTTGGCTTTCATTCGTTTAAAATTCCGAAAAATTTTATCGTCTCTATATGTGGGTTTCAGTCACCATTGCTGGAGTCTGGTCGCCACTGCCACTTGAGGTGGCTGCAGAGGCCGCTTCCAAGTTGGTTCAGAGCCCGCCACTGTTCCGTTTTGCTAGTTCAATAAGTCTTTTTCTGTTTTGAAAGCCCCGCATTAGTGTCCTGCACGTATATTAAAGCCTTTACGATGTTAATGTTCTTAGGATTTAGTAAACGAGGTTACTTGTTGTGACTTAGAACTATTTATGCTGCTGCGAAAATGTGTGGGGCTGTGCTTTGAAGCTGCCGTTGATTTTGGGTCGAGACAAAAGAATTTCTGAGAGGCGTTTGGATTATAGTTTCGACAATCAAGGTAGGGGCCTTTTCAGAAAAAGCATCTTTTATATGCTGGAATTATTATATACGGATATTATGTGGTAAAATTGTAGCCTTGAGTGATTGTTTAAGTCTTATGTGATGTTGGTTGTCTTGGATGAATATGAATGCTTGTGTGACTGGATTATTATTCGGTTTTGTAAAGCAGACTGTTATTGAAGTGCTTCTTTAAAATTGTTTATTAAAAAGTTGTTGAAATCAAGTTTAATCTGTTGTAAAGGAATTGAGTCCGAATTTGTTTTTCTTGAAAGATGAAAATCATATGAATTTTTGGAATCGGTCTGATTTGAAATTGATTTGGTTTTGGACCCATGGAAGGGGTTGTGGAATAGTTTGGTTGGGACCCATAAAGGGTGGCAAAGTCCAAGTTTTAGGAGAGGTGCTACCGAAATTTCTATAAAAACCTTAGACTTTGTCTGAAAAGTTATTTAGAAAGGCTTGGGATTTGAGAAACTGTATTATTTGATTTATTAAGAAAATAGTTATGTTTTCGAGTTTCTTTTATTTGAGAAAACTATATGTCTTGAGTTTGATTTACTTAGAAAGGAGTTACTTTACCATTTTGAAACACTGAAGAAAAGTTCTATGTTCTAAGATCTTGATTGAATTATTGTGTTTGTGACATTTTGAAAGAAGTCAGAGAATTGGTTTTAAGGAGGAACCTGAAAGTGGTTTTGATTTAAATGAATCGGTTGCATTTCAAGTGAATTGGCTTTGGATTGGGTTGGAACTTGTGACCTTATATCACCCGATTTTATAATAAACTCTGTATTTATTCACTTGAATCAAGAATCTAAGATTTTAAGAGTTTCAATGAATTTCTAAGAAGTTGAGATAGGTTGTCCTCCCCTAAATTCTTAAGACTCTATTGAGAAATTTCTATTACCAAATTCAGTTTTAGGATGATTAATTTTTGGAGCTTTCATAAGAGATTTTTTTTTAATTTGGCCTAGTTGCCGAATTGTTTGGAAGTTTTAGAAGGATGTTATGGAAATGTGGCTTGTTTTGAAAGAGAAAGTTTCTTTTAAGAAAGATGGCTCATAAGCTAGAAGTGATTTGAGAATGCGGATTTTGAAGTTAAGACTGAGATGAATTGAATTTTGATCTTCAAAGGAAAGTGCTTTGAGAAAAGTGACTTATGGCTTAAATGATGATTTTATGAGTTTTATGATGTTGGATGGTGGAAGTGCTATTATGTTATGAGCCGAAATGGCTGTATATGATAATGAATTATGACTGTTTGTGAAATATGTTATGAGCCAGAATGGCTGTATATGATAATGAATCATGGCTGGTTGTGGAATATGTTATGAGCCGGATGGCTGATTATGAATATGAATGGTTATTGAATTGATAAAGTGATTGTTGCACTTCCAATTACCTGAGATACGAGTTTCCCTGGGTAGAAGCAGTGGCTAGCCACCACGTGCTCCAAGTTGAGACTCGATACTCTGCTGACCCTATGTCGTAAGTGTGGCCGGACACTGTGAAAGTTCCGGATGAGCTCGCCCCCGTGAATATACACCAGTGAGGGTGTTGGATGTGAATTATGATTATGACTGTGAATAACTCGAGTTGGAGATGCACGACAGAGGGACAGTCCAATGGTTAGCTACCAGGACTTGTCGGGTTGGCTTTATATCCGACAGATGATATCATCAGCCACTAGGATAGGCATTCATCATATGCATCTATGTGACATTGTTTGGGTGTGCATATTGTACTTGGTTTGCCTTTGTGATTACTTATGATTAACTGCTAATTGTTCTACTTGCAGTAACTATTTGTTTGTGCTTGAACTTTTCTATTTGTGTTTGCGACTGAGACTCTGTTGGACTGTGGTGATTGGTTGTTGTTTGGGTTGTTTGGGCCTAGAGTCGTGGTTGATCATGAGGTGGGCCGAAAGCCATGTCTGGGTGATGTTTCTGGTTTGGAAAAGTATGAAAAACTAATTTGGTTCAGCATAGATAAACCTTTTGAAAGGCTTTTGAATTTTTAAGAAATGAGCAGTTCCTCTTTCAAAAAAGATTTCAGATTTTTCTTTTATAGTAAACCTTTGCTTTTGAAAAAATGCATAAGGCGGTTATTAATCACTGTAACGATCTTATCTCACGTAACCTATTATAGTAATTCTGCAACCCTATAGCGAGAACCCTTTCAAAGATGATGTTCTCACTCCCCTATAGATCTTTTCTTTTTCAGGTTACGGACGACGAAGTTCGGAAGAGATTATTTCTTTTCTGTTAAACGATATTTTTTGTATTGTTTTAGTATTTATGTTTCCCTCGCCTTTAACTTTGCAAGTTTTGTAAGAAGGATAGGATTTTGATATGAGATGCTTGTGAAATTAATATGTATATATAAATATATATGTATTTCCTGTGTGTATTGTACTCTATATTGTAAGTATGAATGTATGTTTTTTGGATTTTTCAGTTTAAGATTTAAACAGGCTCATATTTTAGAATTAAATATTATAAGAGTCGTCATAATACCCGAGCTATTGGAGTGGCGCAGCCGGAAGTGTGGCATTTTGATAGTTAGGGTGTTACATAGGTCGGGTCAGAATCGGAGGTTGGCTTAAAAACCTTTTGAACTCTTGGAATGCTTCTTCACATTCAGGAGTCCATTCGAACTGGCATTCTTTTCTTAGTAGGGAGAAAAGTGACAGGGATCTTAATGCTGATCCCGCCAGGAACCTAGAGAGGGTTGCAAGTCGGCCATTTAGTTGTTGGACCTCCCTTAAGAAAGTCGGGCTTTTCATTTCTAGAACTACTCTACACTTGTTGGGGTTAGCTTCAATCTCCCTTTGTGTTAGCATAAATCCCAAAAATTTTCCAGCCTCCACCGCGAAGGTGCATTTTGCAGGATTCAACCTCATCCCGTGCATTCTAATGGTGTTAAAGACTCGCGAGAGGTCAGTCAGGATGTCAGCCTCGTCTTTGGTTTTTACTAACATATCGTCTACGTATACTTCCATTAGATTCCCAAGGTGAGGTGAAAACACCTTATTCATCAGTCTTTGATATGTGGCTCCTGCATCTTTTAATCCAAAAGGCATAACCACATAGCAATAATTTGCTCTAGACGTGATGAAGGATGTTTTTCCTGATCCGGCTTGTACATCAGGATTTGATTATATCCCGAGTATGCATCCATGAACGACAGGTATTGATACCCCGAGCTAGAGTCTACCAGGGTATCAATATTTGGGAGTGGATCTGGGTCTTTTGGACACGCCTTGTTTAGGTCGGTTTAGTCGACGCACATCCTCCACCTGCCGTTTTGTTTCTTGACTAGCACCATATTTGCTAGCCAAGCTGGATATTTGACCTCTCTTATGAAGTCGGCTTCTAGAAGGACTTGCACTTGTTCTTCCACTACTTGGGCCCATTCTAGTCCGAGCTTCTGTCTTCTTTGCTGAACAGGTCGTGATCCGGGGTATACTAACAGTTTATGCGACATGAGCTCGGGATCTATTCCTGGCATGTCGGAGGCTTTCCAGGCGAAGAGGTCGGAATTTTCTTGTAGGAGCCTTATAAGCTTCTGCTTCAAATATTCTTTCAAGTTAGCTCCTATGTTAGTATTATTTCCTTCCTCATTTCCGACCTGTACCTCTTCAGTCTTTCCCCCGGGTTGTGGTTGTAGTTCTTCTTTAGCTCGAACTCCTCCAAGTTCAATGGTGTGAATCTCCTTGCTTTTTCCTCTCAGGTTTAGGCTTTCATTGTAACATTTTCTTGCCAGTTTCTGATCTCCCCTGATGTTTGCGATTTCCTCTGGCGTTGGAAATTTCATGCGAAGGTGGGGGGTGGATACCACTACTCCAAGCCGATTTAGGGTTGTTCTACCTATTAAAGCATTGTAGGCCGAACCGACATCGATGACTATGAAGTCGATACTTAGAGTTTTGGATTTCATCCCCTTTCCAAAAGTTGTGTGTAAGGGTATGAAACCCAATGGCTTTATTGGCGTGTCTCCCAACCCATATAGAATATCAGGGTAAGCTCTTAGCTCCTTTTCATCTAATCCCAGCTTATCAAATATTGGTTTGAATAGGATGTCGGCCGAGCTCTCCTGATCCACCAGGGTTCTATGTAGATGGGCGTTGGCAAGGATCATAGTGATCACTACCGGATCATCATGTCCGGGAACTTTGCCTTTACCATTTTCTTTAGTGAAAGAGATGGTTGGAAGGTCGGGAGCTTCGCCCCCGACCTGGTAGACTTCCTTCAGGTGCCTTTTGCGAGATGACTTTGTGAGACCGCCTCCAACAAACTCCCCCGAGATCATATGTATATGTCTTTCTGGGGTCTGTGTGGTGGATCCCTTCGGTCCTACTCATCTCGCTTCCTCTTGCCATGATGGTCCGACCTTTCCATGAGATATCTATCAAGCCGACCTTCTCTGGCCAGCTTTTCTATCACATTTTTTAGGTCGTAACATTCATTTGTTGAGTGACCATATAGCTTATGGTACTCACAATACTCGCTACGACTTCCCCCTTTCTTGTTCTTGATTGGCCTAGGGGGAGGTAGTCTTTCAGTATGACAAATTTTCCTGTAGACATCAACTAGGGAAACTCGTAGAGGAGTATAGGAGTGATATCTCCTAAGCCTCTCAAGTCCGACTTTTTGTTTTTTTCTTGGGCCCTCTCTCTTTCTCTTTTGATGAGTGAGAGTGCCCATGTCGCCAACTCGGCTCTCGCAGCCTGGCATTTTCTTCCATGTTGATGTACTTCTCCGCTCTTTCCTGTACATCACTTAAAGAAGTCGGATGCCTTTTCGAGATAGACTAGAAGAATGGGCCTTCTCGCAGTCCATTTACTAGGCCCATGATCACTGCCTCCGTGGGTAGGTCTTGAATCTCCAAGCACGCTTTGTTGAACATTTTCATGTAGTCTCTCAGACATTCTCCGATCTCCTGTTATACTCTCAGGAGACTCGGTGCGTGCTTCACTTTATCCTTTTGCATAGAGAATCGCATAAGGAACTTACGCGAGAGGTCGTCGAAGCTAGTGATCGACCTTGGGGGGAGGCTATCGAACCACTTCATCGCTGCTCTTGTCAAGGTCGTCGGAAAGGCCTTACAGCGAGTAGCATCAGAGGCGTCGGCTAGGTACATCCTACTTTTGAAGTTGCTCAAGTGATGCTTAGGGTCGGTGGTCCGGTCATATAAGTCCATATCAGGGCTTTTGAAGTTCCTCGGAACTTTTGCCCTCATTATGTCCTCACTGAAGGGATCTTCTCCTCCCAAGGGTGAGTCTTCTCGGTCGCTGCGAGAGTTTCTACCTCGGAGAATGGATTCTAATCTTGAGAGCTTTTCTTCTAGCTCTTTCCGTCGTTCGACCTCTCTTCTCAAGCTCTTCTCCGCTTCTCGTTGTCACTCCAATTCTTGTTCTAGCTGCTCTAGCCGCCCCTGGTAGCCATGGAACAATCCATGAAATCAGTGACATGGGGTTATCCTTTTTTGCCTGATTCGAGGCCCTCAGAGGAGTTTTCCTTTGGGTCCTTTACCCCTGAGGTGCCTTCTCTGTGCTGGTTGGTCACCCCTTGGTGAGTGACTATAGCTTTGTCGTTGTTACCAGCGTCCTGATTCTCTTGCTCAGAATTGGATGCTGTGTTTCTATCCTCGTTCAAGTCGTCCGCCATCATTGGTTGATCTCCAGGTCCCCGGCAACGACGCCAATGTTACGTGGGTAACTTGAGCTTAACAGATTGGGTTTGTAAGGTTGGCCCAACGTTCAGATGCGGTGGATTCTGACTTGGTTTGCGTCTAGGAGCCGCCGTCCGACTTGTGTGTATGAAGGAATGGGAGCTGGTACCTGCAAAGACACTCCGATGCCTAAGTCAGCAAATGGGTAAGCAGGTTTAGAGAGTATTGGAACTTAGAGATACCTGAGGGGTGTCAGTGTATTTATAGTGGTGAACCAATAACCACCGTTGGATGAGTTCCACCTTTTAAGGTGGATAACCGTCCCTTTATCTTAGGGTAGTTGAGATATGGCTCCTGGAAGTGGGTTGAGAGATTTTAGGGGCAGTTACTTATTTGAATAAATGTTATCTGTCAGCTATCCTTCGAGCCCGACTTCTTAGGGAAGGAGTCTGTGTTGAATCCAACCTCTTCTGAGGAGGTCAGTGGGAAGCGAAGGCCAATCTTTAGATTGGGCCTTTTGATGTGTTTAGACTTGGGTCGTAGCATTGGATCAGAGTATAAACAATTATATTACTGAGATATTTTAACTTTTTTTTGGTTTAATTTGTGTGTTTTGTTTTGAAAAAGATACTATGAAAGTATATATAATTCGCTACATTTATAGTTTTAGTTATATGTAAAATGGATTTTCCGAACAATTTTGATTAAATGTTATGGATACTTTATTAATTATTCTTATCTTCAAATGTTTGAAAACAATGATCTGATCTTTAACCAAAATATTTAATATTGTCGAAGGAGAAGGACGGGCCAACCGCTTCGATGTGAGCAGATCATAGTGGTCAAATAATGCTCCAACAAGAGAATAGATGGTAAAGCATTTATCTTTTAATATATTGTATTTGAATTTAAATTTTGACAAATATTAAGTATTAAATTAAAATCTTTAAGTATTTTGAGTGCATGTGTAATATGAATATGTTGTGGCGTTATAAAACTTAAGATTATAGATAACTAATAATCCATCTGATAAAAATAAAATAAAAAAATAAAAACAATTATACTCTTAAATTTAAATAAATGATAAAAAGAATGTTTCTTCGTTTGTGCACGTGTGTGTTTGTTTTTTTTTGTTAAACTTAAATAAATGATAAAAAATGTTTCTTCGTTTGTGCATTTGTGTGTGTGTGTTTTTTTTTTTTTTTTGTTAAACTAAATTGGCCATAACATACAAGTGAGTTTTTATTTCTTTATTTTTTCTCTTTAATATTTTTTTCCTAAGTTTTTTATATTTTATCTTAAACATTGTATGCAATTGCTGTTTCTATTTTTTTTTTTTTTACTACTTTTTTTGTTTCACGCTACTCATTATAAATGGTTTTTAAGATTTTTCTTATTCTTCTTATATAACTAACCATGCATGTTTTATTAACACATTATATTTATGTTTATTAATTAAATTGTTATATTATTTCTAATTGAGTTAAAAATGGTAAATGATAAAATTTTCAAAGTCCATTTAGTTTAATGCACAATCTCATATGTACGAGCTATTTTATTGTATTTTTATTCTTTTTTTTTAAAAAGATAGAAATGAGATTCAAATTTTTTATCTCTAACTGAATATGAGAATTTAACCATTTGAACTATAGCTTATTGGCTATATATATATATATATATATTGCAAAAAGTTGTCTTATATATTAATGCCTTGAGACATATTATAAAGGTAAATTTATTATGAACTATTTCACTTAATTAATAATAGTGCAACAAGCTGTTGTTATCTCTTTCATACTTCAGAAAATCATCCAATATAATTAGTTTGGATATAAATTTAATAAGTTTTCTTAAGTTTGCAATTTCAAAAAAAAAAAAAAACTAACTAAATACGATTTAACCCCTTCTTCTTGTATATATTTAAGCATTTTAGCGGTTAATTTTAAACTTTTTGATGTTATTAATTTTTAATTTAAACTATAGTTTGAGTTGAATTATTATATTAAAAAATTAATTCAAATTGATACAATACAAATGGCAATTTTTTTTAATCAAATTGAATTAAATTGTAAAATAAAATTAAAATAAACGGATGTGATATAAATAGTAACAAATTATATTTATTTTTTTCAATACACAACAAATTATATCTACTTTTACTTTCTAAATCTATTCAAATAGTATATTAATTCATTAAAATATGGTCTTATTTCATTAGTCGTGTAAATAAAAAAATTATGAACATATCTCATTTGAACTTTTTATCAAGCAAGTTATGTGCAAAAAATTGTTACTTATCTTATTAGTAGTGCAAACAAAATACGTTCATAATTATATTGTTCTCTTTTTTTGTGTCAATGAGATAAAAAATAAAAAAATATAATTTTCTATGAATATGTCTATATCCATAAATATTATATTTATCTTATTTATTTAAATAAAAAACCTCTATATATATATTCCACACAATATTTTTATGTTAAAATTTAACAGGTATGACTTTCCAATCTATAACAATGTTAGTATTTTTTTTATAATGTATTATTAAAAATGAACAATAAATAATATTACATTTCAGTGATCATATACATATATATTATCTTTTTTATTGGTTAAATAAATATATTTTTTAATATATTCTTTATGTTTAAGAAGTTATCATTTATATAATTAATATATTAATTTTTTAATTTAATAATTTTTTAATTTTTAACTTTAATTTTATCCTATACATGACATGAGTTATTAAACATGTTTATATATATATTGATTTAGTGAATTTATATATTTGGTATAACATAAAGATCGACAGCTTTAATAAGTATAGGAGAACAATATTTTTTTAACAATCTAAATAATAAATTAAAAAAAGAAAATTAATTTTAATTTAAAAAATTAAATTTTAAATTAATTAGATATCATCTTTGTTTTGAACGGTTAGTAAACTTAAAATGCAGTTCGTTATTATGTTATTCGCATCTTTCATTGTTCACCAAAATTGTTTAGTTTATTTGATCGAAATATAACATTCACTTAATTTATTTGAAATTTCACTTAATCTACGCGTTAAATTGACTATATATATCTTTTCAATCAAATGAATTCTTATTATATTTACTATATTTATATTATTTCTATCTGCGAAATAATATCTAAACACACATTAGCAAGCAGACTTATAGGTAGGTTTCATTTAATTCGTTATTTAATGCATGTACGTTGTTTTGCTTTGGAAGTACCTAAATTAAAAGCAACATCTTGCTCTATATTCTATATATAAATAGATCCAAGTTAGCCAAGAAAACATGCACCTTCATCATCATCTTATTAAGAGTTAATACAATACTCCATATATTGTTTTTGTGAGAGTAGAAACTACACAAAGGCATGATGTGGATCCTAGCCTTATCTGTGGTGGCTGTGTTTGTAATCTATTCTTTTCACTGGATTTTAATCATGCTTAATAGCAACAACATAAAGTTACCTCCTGGTTCCATGGGTTTTCCATTAATTGGAGAGACCATTCAATTCTTGATTCCTAGTTACTCAGTGGATATCCACCCCTTTGTCAAACAGAGAATGCTGAGGTATATATATATATATATCAAAAATATTATTTGTACGCCAAAATCAGTCACCAATATATTTGTATATAAATATGTGTGTGATTTAATTTTTTTTTATCTGTATTTATTATATTCTAATATATATTTTATACTAGTAACTAATTTTAGTATACACATGACATAATCGTGTATATATATATATATCATCAAAATATATATGATCAAATATACCGGTATCATTTTAAATAAATATATAAATTTCTAATCCAGTGATGTCTGAGTTTGGTAAAACAATACTTCAATTAAAAAAATTTCTACTTAAACTTATGCTACACTGAACTGGTAGAGGTATTATTTCTATTATGATATTATTTTTTTAAAATTTAAATTGATAAAAAATATATATAAATAATTATATCTTTAATATGCTCTTTTATACAAGAATTACTTTTGAGTTTGTGTGAATTCTTGTATAAAACTTTCTTTCTCTTTTTTATTTTATTGACTTTATGCTTAATTTTCTTTTTGAGTTAACAAGAATTAAACTCTAAATTTATAAGTTTTTAAAATTTTGATATTATATAATAATACTATTTTTAAAAAAATTTAATCTGATAACAGAAAATATATGAATGATTATATATTTAATAATTTCATAATAATTCGCGGTCTCTTTATATATATGGTTTCAATGATTTTCTAAATCATTTTAATTTTGTCACTGCAATAGTATCTAATAAATTGATATATGAAGGTCGAATTATAATATTAGCAGAAGTGTGTTTATCGTTATTAATTATTTGACTTCCTTCATTCTTTTATTAAACATGAAGGTTAATTTCTAGTCAATTTAAATTCTCTTAGTGTTCAATTAATTTTCCCCCTTTAAGACCCGTACGACAAAAAGCTTTTACTTCAATAACTATTGAAGACAAACAATCTAGCTAGTACTGGCTAACTTTGACTTATATTAGTTATTTTGTTATAAAAAAAAAAAAAACAAAGACAAAATTAAAATATTTTAAAAACGTTAATAAGGTCAAAAGTGAAAAAAAAAAAAAAACACATTCAGAATGAAATTAAAAACTATCCTAAAATATCGAGGACAAAAAAAATGACAGAAAATAGATGAGAGGAAAACATTTCATATTTTAATAAATATAATAAATTCAGGAAATATTTTTCTTGGACATGGTGATTATCGTATATATAGTAGGTTCTAAAATTGAACCAGTCAAATGAAATTAGAGATTTAAAAAATGTTAAAATTTAATTAAAGTTCGACCAAAATTAAACAAATAGAATAAAATAATATATTCTAATAATGTTTTCAATAAAAACCAAACCATTTTATTGGTTCTTCATAATCTATATCTTGAAGTAGAGCAGTTCACAATTAACCTAGTTAATAGTCTGTTTTGGTGCTCTCTTCATCAGGTTTGGTCCCATATTTCGAACTAGTCTATTTGGTCAACCAGTTGTTATAACAACTGATGAAGAATTCAACAAATTCTTGATTAGAGAAGAAGGTAAAACAGTTGAGATATGGTTAGGTCCATTAGCTAAAGTTTTTCTCCCCGGTGAAGAAGATACTCATTTGCTTGAAAGTGATTTCATCAAGTATGTTAGACAGATCATTCTAAGTCATGTAGGTATTGAGAACATTAGGGAGAAACTACTTCCTCAAATGGAACACTTTTGTTCAGAGACTTTAAGGAACTGGTCAACTAAAACATCTATTGAAGTTCAACACTCTTCTGCTAATGTAATTATATTTCCACTTACCGCTACTATTTGTTATTCTTATCATTATTGTTGTTGTTGGTATATATGGATGGTTGTGATAAAAATATTTGTTATGTATGTTGTCTTTAAAATTTGTCAAAAATTTTAAGAATTTTTTTAAATTTTATTTTGTTTTAATTTTATTCTTAAATAAAAAAATTTCGATTTGTATTAAATATACAACTAAATTTTTAGAAAGTTTATGACTAATCTAATAATAATGCATGACTACTTATATATTTATATATTATTTTAATTATTTTTTATTAAAATGACTAACTACTAAAATAATTAAATTTTTTATAGTTGAATTGAATAATCAAATAAACTTGTCGTTAAAAAAAGTTAGTATAGCCACTATATTTTTATATTTTCAGTTCCTATTTTAGTTATTTTTGTTAAACAAATAGAATCTTTTATGGGCATCAGGTATTTTTTTTTCGGTATTCAAATATGTCATGACTAGAATAATAGTTCTCAATATTATAAATCCTATACTCTATTCTAATTTATAACAAAATACTTTACAAAAATAAGTGATACCTTCATATTTGAAATATAATTGCGTGTAACGATTACTTAAAAAAGTATATAACTTTTTGTTTTGATTTGTTACAATACAAAAAAAATGGTATGCAATAACAAAAATCAGTCGTCAAATTAGTTATTATATATTTATATATATTTATACATAATATTTTTTATATTTTTTAATAAGATCATTAGCTATCCAAAGAATAAAATCTATATATCACAGTATTTAGTAGCTAATTTTTTTGTATTTATGTAACATAGTTAATTTTAATAATCCTTATGAAATATAGACATACTTGTTAATTTTGTCATATGGCAGTTGGTGCTTGAGTTATTTGGAAAGCATTATTTTGGGTATGATCCTGAGAAGTTAACTGAGAATGAGAAGGTACCACAATCTTTCATCAATTTCTTCGGTGATGGGCTTCTGTCAATTCCCTTAGATATCCCTGGCACCACATTCCACACATGTAAGAAGGTAATAATGAATGTCGATATCTAATCTACAATAAAAGTAGGTAAAAAAATTAAATATAGTTTTTTTTTTTTTTTTTTTTGTAAAATTGATAGTAAAGAATTTTTAGATAATTTAGTCAAAAATATTAAATTATTTAATATTTTTAATTATTAATTTTAAATAAAAATAATTGCATTTGAATATATATCATAATTCACCTATAATCTTCAATTTAAACTTTTTTTGTTAACAAATTAATGGTCATAATCAGTGACGAAACTTGAAAAAATATTTTGGGGAGACAAAATAATTAACACAAAATATTTAATAATAATAAAATTTAATTTTTTTTCTTTGATAAAATTTGTTTATTATTTAAAAATTTTTATAATCATAATAATTATTAGTCAAATTCATTAAATTATTTATATATCATAAGATAAAATTAGATAAAACGATATTGATGTAATAAATTAATTTCAAAAATAAGAAATATATGAAATATCTTAATATTATTTTATGTTATTTTAAAAATAATTTACATTAATAAATTGATGAAATAAATATTTTTAAAATAACTTTAGTTTTTAAAAATATTGTGAAAACTGAGAAAAAAGAAAGAGAATATAAGATTGTATGATTTGAACATTTTTGAAAATGAAATTTGAACCTACAGATTTATAAAAAAAAAATCTAACTTTAGTAAATGAGCCAAATTAATTACAAATACACTTATATTATCATATGTATATTTAATTATTTGTAAAAATTTTGGGGGTCCATCTATTAAGCTCCGCCCTTACTAAAAATACTTTTTTTTTTTCCGGGACTTTAATAATACTATTCGTTAAAGCTTAAAAGTATATAAACAAATATTTTTTTATTAAAATTGTAAAAGTTTTAAGTTTTTAAAGACATTAAATAAACAATTATATTACGTGTATATTAAAAATAAATTATTCATATAAAATATATATTAAAAAATAAAATATATAGTATAAAGTATTTAAATAAGTTTTTATTTTAATATTTTTTATAGTATAAAATATTTAAATAAGTTTTTATTTTAATAAATAATAATACATATTATTTCTATATACATTTTAAGAATATATATAAGGAATAATGTTAAATACGCTAATATGTAATAATATTTAGATGTGTCTAAATATGTTATAGTTAGATACGAAAATCATATATATGTGTTAGATGAATATTATGTCCAAAATATATTTGACACATAGTTCCGGTAATTCAACAAAGTGTTTGTGGATTATAGTTGATTATATATATATAATTGAGTTTAATTATTGTATAGTTTGATTCAACTAATAGAGAAAATAAAATAAGATAAACCAAAAGGTCTTTGTATATATGTTGAGCACTAAACAAAACTTTAATTCTCAAACCTCCATAGCATTAACAAGCTCAAATAAAATCTGTAACATTGACTTAACAAAAAAAATGAAAGAAAAAGGGAAAAAAAATGCAAGATGATAGTTTACATATATAAAATCTGAAACCTTCATCACTTAACTAAGAATTTCAAAATGAATTTTTACGTTTCGTTGATAATTTCTTTGCCAAATGGATTTATCAGGACTCACAGAAAATATACAAACTTCTCAAGAATGTTATGGAGGAGAGGCGCAAATCACAAGAAAAACATCGAGGAGATTTTTTAGATCAGTTAATCAAAGATATGGGAGCTGAGCATCCTATGAACGAAGATCAAGTTATTTACTTTATAGTGGGAATTTGGGTGGCTACTTTTCTCACAAATTCAACAATCTTGGCAATAATCTTCAACTTTTTATCTGATCATCCTTCAGCCATAGAAGAACTAAGAGTATGCATGCACACATAAATTTATTACTTAACAGTAAAATACTAAATTGGTCCTTTATATATAGGCGTAATTCTATTTTTGTCTTTAAAATTTAAAGTGTCTTATTTGAATTCAAAAAAGTTTTATTTAGCTTCAATGTAGTCCCACCGTGAGGTCAAAGTTAAATAATTAACAGAATATCCTACATGACAGCAGTATAAGAACAAGGTCGATAATTTGGAGAACAAGTACAAGCTCCAGAGATACAAAATCAAATGTGAATGCATCAATATATTTATTTATCATTCTCCTTAGTTCTATAGAAAATATTTCATTTAAATTATAAAAAAATAATAAATAATTGTATTGATGTATTCACGGTTGATATTGTGCTTCTGGAGCTTGTACTTGTTTTCCAGATTATTGACCTTATTCTTGTATTGCTGTCATGTAGGACATTCCGTTAATTATTTAACTTTGACTTCACGGTAGGACTATATTGAAGCTAAATGAAACTTTTTTGAATTCAAATAGAACACTTTAAACTTTAAAGACGAAAACAGGATTACACTCAATTATAGGACCAATTTAGTACTTTACCCTTTTGTTAAACATCTAATGCAATTTTCTAGCGACGTTTTTAAACGATCATTGGTAAAATCGTTGCTATATAATTTGCGACGATTTTACAGGTATCAAATCGCAGCAAAATTACAGCGCACTTATTTTATCTTTCTTAAGTTATAATATTTTTTTCGTGTAGTTAATTTTTGAGTTTACTTTATTTTTACATATTAGGTCGAACACGAAGATATTCTGAAGAATAGAGATGGATCAAGCTCTTCTTTAACATGGCATGAATACAAATCCATGAAATTTACCCAACACGTAATATATTTTAAGATTAAATTAGAAATATTTAGCAGTGGTCATGATTCTTCCTTAACTACATACTAAGTGGAACCCTAACAATTACCATATGTTTAAGTGCTTGATACGTGCATTGTGAAATTCAGGTAATCAACGAGGCTCTAAGATACTCAATTATATTTCCTGGATTATTAAGAAAAGCTTTGAAAGATATCCCCATAAACGGTAAGTATAAGCTCATTATTATTATTATTCACTCTCAATATTTGAGGAAATTTTAGGTGGTGATAATATAATACATAATATATTGATATTTACGAAGTTATAGACAAATACTATACTATGAATAAAATTTATTACTTTTAGTTAATTTTAAATATTAAAAAATTAAATTTTAAATTTTAAATTTTAATAGTATAAAAATAAGATGTCAATCTAAAATATTAGTTAATACTGAAAAAAAATATTGATATTATAATATTATTTTTGGATTTAAATTTTTTGTATGTGCTTTCTTTTTTTTTTTTTTGAGATTTAATAAGGAACGAACTTTAAATATTTCAATCATAAAAATTTTGATATTCTATTATGTATTATCACTCCTTTCAAAACCTTAAATTGATACGAGGAATCATATGAATAATTATATATTTAATATACCTTATCATTTAACTTGGATTTGTTTAGAATTTAGCCCACTAATTATCTTACAACATATTGACTAATGATAAATTCTTATATTGAACTCGGATGCCCGATAAATTAATCACGTTGAAAAACCAAAAAGAATATTACCCCTAACATTTCTCGAATTTGTTGATTACAGGATATACTATTCCTGCTGGTTGGATGATTTTGGTTGCCACTCCCACACTTCATGTGAATCCAGAAGTTTATAAGGATCCACTTGCCTTCAACCCATGGCGTTGGAAAGTATACAATTATCTATTAATATATTAATTTTAATAATCTATTTAATTATTTTCAATTTTAGCACATAAAAAAATATTATTACTGTATCTTTTAATAGCTGATGACAAATTTCATACTTTCCATTATGCATTCAAGGACCTTGATTCCGCTACTGTGTCAAATTATTTCAAGCCTTTTGGTGGAGGAATGAGACAATGTCCCGGGGCTGAGATAAGTAGAGCTTTCTTGGCTACTTTCATTCATGTCTTGGTCACAAAATATAGGTAATCCATTATCCATTAATTAAGCAAAAGGATCAAGACGTATAAAACGTTTTTTTTTTAAGTTGTTTTTTAATAATTAAAATTTAACACGTATAATTGATTAAACTGTGTTATTTTTGTCAAAATTAGGCCAGACAAATTAATTTGACCGAAAAAATAGTGAATTAAATTTTGAACTGGTCTAAATTAATATTATTTTTTATAAAAAATAACTACAATATCCCTATAATTGAAAATGACTAAAATACTCCTATTATATATATTAATTTTAAAATCCTAAATTTTAGCCCTTTTTTCTCTGCGATCATAGGGTTAGGATTTAGAATTTTTAAAAAATATATATATATATAGGGATATTTTAGTTATTTTTTTATAATAGCAATATTGTAGTCATTTTTTATAAAAAAAATATTAATTTAGACTGATTCAAAATTTAATTTATTAGTTTTTAGAGTAAACTGATTTATCCAGTTTAATTTTAATAAAAATAACACAATTTAATTGGTTATATGTATTAAATTTTAATTATTAAAAAATATTTAAAAAAAAAAAGACGTTTTTGACATTTTTATCAAAATGACTCCCTTAAACAAAAATATAGTTTTTCGAGTTACACTGTGTTTTCCTTCTATAAAATCAGTAATTTATAATTTTTATTTAAAAAAAAAAAAACAAAACTTATCAAACACAAAATTTTTCTTTATTATGATTATTTTTATAAATATCTCACATATGCATCATCTTCTATAAATTTTTGGACCAAAATTGCAAAAAACTATCACCAAGGACAATGATAGATAGCTAAGTTTACAAAAGCGAAAATCTTATCCAACCAACTTGTTAAATTAATAAAAATAGTAATTTTTAAATAAATTTTTTTTCTTTCGTTACTTTCTTAACTGTTGTCATTATATGGCACTTGTTAACCAATCGTTTTTATAATCGTATAGCAATATAAATTCATCATTTGTTAAATTCTCTTGATTGTTATTAGGTTTACAAAAGTCAGGGGAGGGAGAATTGTTCGGGATCCCATGCTAGGATTTCGCGGTGGAGTTCATATCAAAATTTGGGAGAAGCCAGTTCATAACTAAAATTAAAGCAGAAAGCTATATATATTTGAATGGATATGAAAAGAGTGAAGTTAGTATGTGTTGTGAAATAAAGAATGAACATTGAAAAGAAGACTCAATGCTCATAGGAAAGCTTATATATAATATGTTTGTAATATTTGGGATTTAGTTTTTCGGTGAATGTAGTCTGTAAAACATAAAATGTATGCTCAAAGTGTAAAAAAAATGATAAAATAAAGAGATGGATCATATTAAAGTAGAAATAGTCACCAAAAAAAATATTAGAGTAAAAAAGCTCCCCGTACAAATCAAATGCATCTATAAAGAAATTTCCATATCGATCTTGTTTCATTCTCCTATCTAACTGATGTGAGACTTTACATCTTCTAAGCATATAGAATTCGCAAAATATTTTAAGTGTTATTTTGATATATAATATATATATAACTATTTATAATAATTAGACTTTAACAAGAATCTGTAGTCAATAGAGTATCTGTATAATGTATACAATTGGTTGTTTATTTGGCCCAATATAAGTTAAAAAATGAACATCTATGATAAAATACTATTAATTTCTCAAACATAATACACTCATACTATCCAGAATAACCATCCGAATACCAGAGATAATAAACATCTAATATCCTACTAAATCCAACCTTCCTAACCCCGCATTGTACATATTGTACATATACTTTATTGGTTCCCTATATTTTTTCATCTAAATATTATATTAAACTAATATGTAATTATTTATAACAATTAAACTTTAACTAAGTTTAAATTAAATTTGACTAATTTATCATAAAAATCATTAAATAAACTACACTAATCTAACAATGTAAAAATGTTAGAAAAGAAGGAAAAGTGAAAGTAATAATATATAGAATAATAAACAATGAACAGGTTGATGAGATTGAGTTGTGTGGAAAGTTAAAAATTTTAAGGTTAAAGGTTAGAGAAAGTAGAAGAGAAGGCTGTAAAAATGAAGGCTTGTTAAATTTGGGAGCAGTAGGATTTACGTTAAAGGGCTACTCGATAGCCTTGCCTAGCTAAATCTACACAAATAATAGGGTAGACAAGTTAGTAAACCAAACTCAAATGAGTCAGGATTTGGATCCTCTAAATTTTAAATTTTATTTTAGAGGATAAAATATAATCTCTTATCATTTATTTCATAAGTGGGACCAAGAGAAAATATGAGAGAGAAATCATTTAAGAGTGAGAGATCATACTTTACTCTTTAAAATAAAAATTCAAAATTTAGAAGATCCAAATTTAATGAGTCAAGACTGCTAAACAGTCCTATTTAATGACGGATTAGTAAGTTGGTAGACTAGCTCACCTAATTTGTTTTTTTTTAAAGATATCTATTAGTTAGTTTATTAGTTTGTGTAAGTAAGTGTCGGGAATTCGAATTTTGTCTTGTACATGTAACAACTAATTAGCCAATAACAAACTCTTAAATAAAGTTCCAATCCATAACGGATTAGTCTTTAACCTGTCAGACTAAAGAATACCATAAAAAAAAAAAGAATTATATCATAAAAAATTACATAAACTTAAAAGATTACTCGTTTCTTCTCATTAACATGACAACATATATAATACAATCTAATACAAATATACAAATTGCAAAAACAAGTTAAACAAAAATAATTTATTCTTTTACTATGCTAAATTGAATGTATAACCACACTTATTTTGTGACCCTTATTTTAAGGGTCACTATTTAATAATATTGTGAGACTTATATACCTAATTTTTTAATTATCAATATTCTATTACAGTCTATATCTCTTTTTTTTTTCTCTTATTTTCTATTTCTTCCGCTCTATTCACCATCATTTGAGATGAGAAAGTAGCACCGCAGCATTCACCACACTACAATTTGTGCTTGTCATTCCCCACATATCGCTGTTTGCCGGTCATCATCCATTCTCTACCCCTATTTTATTAGTGTGAACCCTAATCTATTTTATTTTCGCATTTTGCAGTCAAATTATGATACAATCGTTCTAATTTAGAGTTCTCACAACAGAGCAACATGAACCTTCATGGATTCGATAATCAGTCACTCAGGCCATGAATGTAAGATCCGAGAAGATTAACTAATAAATTGATTAATTAAAATTATATTAATTGAGATTAAGATGCCTGAAATATGTACAAATATTAGAATCTATAATTTAGAAATTTAACGGCAAAATTTGAATTTAAAAAATTAAATTAAGTACGAAATATAATTATTTTAGAAAAAATGCATATTGGTGTTAAAATTGTCTATACCGGTTTAAATTTGTCCGTTATTGTGAGTGAGAAAAATAAAAAATGTGAAAATGATAAGGAAAGATATTTATAACAAAAGCTCGAGCACTTATCTTAAAGGTTTTGACCCAAAATTAGGCTAAGGAGCTAAGAACTTGAGTTAGGCCATACTTTGGGCCCAATTCCAAATATATGTAACCCACAAACTTAACAAAATTCAGCATCTCTTTTCGGTTTGAGAGAGAGACATGGTTGTGAAGAGAGAAAAGAGAAAAGGGAGAAGAAACCCTAGCGTCATCACCTTCAATCCATAATAACTTTTGTTTCGGAGCTCCGATTGATGAGCCGTTTGCGGCCATGCGTCGCTCTCCTCATCCTTTTCAATTCTATCTGGCTAGTTTGGTAAGTAACTGATGAGCGGATATTTTATACGCTTTTTGGGGTTAATTTTGTAAGGCCCACATCGGTTGGAGAGGGGAACGAAGCATGCCTTATAAGGGTGTGGATACCTCTCCCTAGCATGACGCGTTTTGACGAGTGAGTGTGGGGGGCTTCGGCTATCATCCCTATCGTCAAAAGCAAAAACCGTGAGGCCTTGTGTGCCAAAGCAGACAATATCGTGCTAGCGGGTGGTCTGGGCTGTTACAGATGGTATCAGAGCCAGAACCCGGATCGATGTGCCAGCGAGGGCGCTGGACTCCCTTAGGGGGTGGATTGTAAGGCCCACATCGGTTGGAGAGGGGAACGAAGCATGCCTTATAAGGGTGTGGATACCTCTCCCTAGCATGACGCGTTTTGACGAGTGAGTGTGGGGGGTTTTGGCTATCATCCCTATCGTCAAAAGCAAAAACCGTGAGGCCTTGTGTGCCAAAGCGGACAATATCGTGCTAGCGGGTGGTCTGAGCTGTTACATTATGGTATCAGAGCAGTTCTTCCTGTAGAGCCTGAGGAATGGACTGACTATGCTTCAGTTGCATACTCTGAGCGTTTGTCATGTATTAGGTCTTGTCGAATGACGAGAATTAGAGCTTTATGCACATGACGGTCTATTGATTAACGCTGTTAGTCTTGCATTGCATAATTCCTGATATTAAGTTTGGCCGGCTTAATACTAGTGAATTATGTATATGAGAGCACTGATGGGTTATCATAGATGATATACGAGTTTTGAGTAAAGCGAATCGCGGGTTTTGGGAACGTTGGAAACTATTTCTCGAGGCTATTCAGTTGTGTCTTGAATTCTGTTCGAGTTGACCTGTTCTTTGGTATCCTAACTTGAAGTTCTTGTTTGCTAGTCCTTTTGAAAAGTAGTTTGATTTTTCAACTCCATTCCTCTATCGATATGCATTCTTGTTTGACCTTAAGTGTATATGCTGGTTTAAGATCCCTGTTGCATCTATCTTTCTCTGTTTGAGTTCTTCTTGATTCAAGTATTCTTTGACATAGCCTTGAACTTGTCTTAATGTGCTGTGACTTTTAACTCCGGGTTCTGAGTCCATTCTTTGGGAAATTGTTGATTCAGTTTTTCTCTTACTTGACAGTGATCACAGCCAATTTTGAGATTTTATAAATTGCTGTTGATTATATATATATTTTTCTATATATGAGACTTTGAAATTATTTATACAGTTTAACAACTATTTATTTCTAATACCTTGTCTGTACTTTTACTGGTTTACGCAATTGCACTTAACTTAAAAGTAAATTTGACTTTCTAGTAATTTTACTATAGTTCTAATGGACATCTTTATTTAATTGTGTATTTGGATATTTTCCGAAATTCTGGAAAGAAAGGGGATTTCTCGCTTTTGTCCCGGTTGAGTTTTGTTTGATAAACTTTACTTAATTCATTTTTATTTGAGTTTGATTTAGCATACCACATGAGTTATGCCATTGTTGTTCTTTTGAAAATTTTGAACTCATAGCTTTCTTCCTATGAACGGACTAAATTCTCTATAAAATCTTTCATCTCCATGAATGTCATGTTTGACCTTGTTTTTAACTGATCTTCTGCATCTTGTGAATATTGCCATTGATCTTGGTTTTTCCTTTTTGTGAATCTCATTCGTATATGAGTAAGTTTGATTCGTTTCAAATTAGTACATCGTTTATTCTCTCATTATCTCTGCAAGAGTTTTTAGTCAAAGATTTATCCTTGAGAAATTACTAATGATTGAGTTGTCTTTTCCTATGACTTTTGTATTCTTTTGGATCAATTGAAAGCTTGTTTGATGACTCATGCCTAGTGAATCTTGTTTGGACTACTTTGGTTTAAGATCCTTTCTTGCAAGGCTTGACTCCTTTTTAGTACATCTTAAACTTCTTGAATGTTCTTCTGAGATAGTGATTTCAAGAACACTTTTGGAGTCTTGTTTTGAACCTTTTAAAGAAGTTTCGAACTCTCTTGTAAGAAGTTTTAAACGGAATTTATTTTTTGTTGCTTGATTGAGAGTGAAACCATTATTCGATTTTGACAAAAATTGTTCTTAAAGTTGGCATGCGCTATTTTAAATGAGGTTTTGGAGAGCTCCCTTGTTTAGTGGAAATTGGTTTGTTCTAATGCACCACTTATTTTCTTTACCAAATTGAAAGCAAATTTTTAGCTCGAAATTTCTTTTCTAAAAAGAGTTTAACTTCCTCTTTCGTACTTGCTATAAGTGTTATACACGCTTGTTTGAATATGAATTTTTAGAATTTTTGAACAAGCATTTGATCACTTCCGAGTTTTTATGAACTGCTTTTGGTTAAGTTGTGCTCTAATTATCCTTCTAAAATATTTGAGGAAATATTTTAGCTCTTAGCCAAAGTTGTGTGCATTTTGTTTTTGGAACTCTACAAAATCTACTTCAACATGAAATTGTATTGAAGTAAAGCCACGTTTATACTTTTGTTACTCCCTTGAAGGATGTTTGTTGTTTAACTTCTCTTTCGGACTGCGAAGTGATATTTTTACAAGTTTTTGATTCTTTTAAGAACAATGTATTCGGAAGTATTTCAATTATGCTCGAGTTCTGTGACCTTTGTCTTGGGTTTGAGAGATTCTTCTCTATAAACTTCATACTTCTTCGACTCACCTTGAATTTATTTCAAACTAATGCGCTGATCCTTCTCCTTGTTGATCCTATTGGATTTCTTTGATTCAAGGGTTATCTTTGAGGTTGTCAATTGAATTGTGTCTAGTAAACTTCATTGCTTGAGTATCATTGGTTATCTGGGATTGGATATATTCTCTCGAATCTATTATTGCTATCCTTGACAGTTGACTCTCCTTTCTAAATCTTGTATCCTTCTGAGTAGACTCGAGAATTGTTTTGATATCACGTGCGACTTGTAGACGTATACGTAACGCGATGAGTTAGTTCTTTAAGACGTGATATGTGAATGCGGAAGGTGAAGCGGTAGGTGTAAAACGTTATGAGTTGTGGGTGTTCTGTTCCTTGCGAACAAGTTGCGGTTGTTAAGCTTATGATTGGCTATGATATTGTAAAGTGCTTGATGGAGTTGGAAAGTTGAAACTTTGAGGTTGATATGAGATTAGTGTGTGGATATTAAGCACGTCATTTTAACTCCATCCTGTTTTATAGCCTTTGATGCCTTGCCCTACTATCACATGATTGACCCATGTTATCTTTTGCATTGAGCCTACCTTATAACGTTTGCTTTGCAATCACACTCCTACCTTTACATCCTTATGCTTATGATAATCAAAGTATTTGAAAATCGTATATATGATTATAATGAGATATTTTTGCTTTTTCCTTAAATGTGTTCAAGGGTGAACTATTATGGAACTTCTTTCGTTTTGTATCAATTTTCGAGGGTGAAAATTTTTATAAGGTGGGTAGAATGTAAGACCCAGAACTTTTGAGAAGTCTTATTATGATCAAGTCTCAAATCCTACAGTTATTTATAGCCTTAATTTAAGAGATTATTTTATTAAAGATAATTAAGGCAAGTTTTGATTTATTGAATTTGAGATAAGTTATGGTTATTATCCAATTTTACAATTATTGGATTATTTTCTATATTTGAATCACATAGTTGGTAGTTGTGAAATAAAAAAGATTTTTATATAATTTTGGACTAAATAATTAGTATTTTAAATATTAATGTTGCTATTTTGGAAGATAGAGAAATTAATTATATTATTTCTAATTTTTAGATTTGAGAATTTTATTGAAAATAATTTGTAAAATTGATGAGAAAATAGTATTTTTCCATATACAATCAGTGTTGGATTTACATTGGGTTTCAATTACTATATTATTCCCAATTTTATGTGAAATTACCATAATGCCCTTAACCCTAATTTTATTCAAAAACCCTAACCCTAAAACTCTAACCCGGTTACCCGGTTTCCCCATCAGCAGCAGATCTCCCCTTCTCTCCAATTTGATGCGCAGCCCTATCCCACACACACTCACGGTTCCCTGAACCAGGGGATGAGAAAGAATGAAAATGGAAAAGAAGGGGGAAAGGGGAAGGAGGTCGCTGCCCAATCTGCGCTGCCATCGTCGTTTGTCCATGGAACCAGGAGTCGTGCCTCTGTCACTGAAAGGAGGATGGAGAAGGCGCGATGCTAGAGGAGCGCGACCCGCTGCGCCGCCGTGGGTCCCTCGCCGTCGAGTTCGAAGGAGCAGGGGAGAACGACGCTGGGTTTGAGGGAGGCAGAGGTGGTGTGGTGCGAGGTGGGAGGCGAGCTGTTCGCGTCATCGTTGCTGCGCCGTAGCGCCGCCGCCGCCGTGTCTCTCACTGCTGTGTGTCGCCGTCGAAGGCAGAGGGAGAGTCACGATGGAGGTCCGCTTCTGTTTCTCCAGTCACGCGAGAGGGAGGCGCGCCGTGAGGGAGAGCCGTCACGTTTCTGCCGTCGCCGGTTCACACGCCGCCGCTGTGCTCCTTGCCGCAGCGTCGCCGCGGGAAGAGGAGGGCTCGCCAGTTCTGCCTTTCACTGCCGCCTCCGTCGGAACTGCCGCCATGGCCGTCGGAGCTCCGGGCTGAGTTTCTGCCACATGAGACCCTGCTGCCGTCGCCGGGAAAGTATGCCGGTAAGGGTTTCAAACATGGTCTTCGTTTCTTGTGAGATTATGGGAATCTTATTGTCGCGGTATGTTGGTTTCAGTCACCGTTGCCGGAGTCGGGTCACCGCAGCCGCTGGGGGTGGCTGTTGAGGCTACCGCCCAACTGGTTCAGAGGCCGTTGCTGTTTGGTTCAGCCGTTCTTTCTTAGTTTCAGTAAGTATTCCTGTTTCGAGAGCTCTGCGTTAGTGTTCTGTTCCATGTAATAAAGTAATCGTAATGTTACAGATGGTATCAGAGCCAGAACCCGGATCGATGTGCCAGCGAGGGCGCTGGACTCCCTTAGGGGGTGGATTGTAAGGCCCACATCGGTTGGAGAGGGGAACGAAGCATGCCTTATAAGGGTGTGGATACCTCTCCCTAGCATGACGCGTTTTGACGAGTGAGTGTGGGGGGCTTCGGCTATCATCCCTATCGTCAAAAGCAAAAACCGTGAGGCCTTGTGTGCCAAAGCGAACAATATCGTGCTAGCGGGTGGTCTGGGCTGTTACAAATTTCATATAGTTTTAGTATATTCTAGTTAGTTTTTAGTTTATTTCCATTAGTTTTTAAGAAAAATTCATATTTCTGGACTTTACTATGAGTTGTGTGTTTTTCTGTAATTTCAGGTATTTTTCTGGCTGAAATTGAGGGAACTGAGCAAAAATCTGATTCAGGCTGAAAAAGGACTGCTGATGCTGTTGGATTCTGACCTCCCTGCACTCAAAGTGGATTTTCTGGAGCTACAGAACTCGGAATGGCGCGCTTCCAATTGCGTTGGAAAGTAGACATCCAGGTCTTTCCAGCAATATATAATAGTCCATACTTTTCTCAAGAATAGACGACGTAAACTGGCGTTCAATGCCAGTTCTCTGCCCAATTCTGGCGTCCAGCGCCAGAAAAGGATCAAAAGTTGGAGTTCAACACCAGAAATGGATCCAAACCTGGCGTTGAACGCCCAAAACAGCCTTATGCACGTGAAATGTTTAAGTCTCAGCCCCAGTACACACCAAGTGGGCCCCAGAAGTGGATCTCTGCACCATCTGTCATAGCCTACTCACTTTTTTGTAAACCTAGGCTACTAGTTTAGTATTTAAACAACTTTTAGAAACTTATTTTGTATCTCATGACATTTTTAGATCTGAATTTTGTACTTTTAGATGGCATGAGTCACTAAACTCCATTGTTGGGGGTGAGGAGCTCTGCTGTGTCTCGATGAATTAATGCAAGTATTCCTGTTTTCTATTCAAACATGCGTGTTCCTATCTAAGATATTCATTCGCACTTCAACATGAATGTGATGAACGTGATAATCATCATCATTCCCCCACGAACGCGTGCCTGACAACCACTTCCATTCCACCGTAGAATGAATGAATATCTCTTGGATCTCTTAATCAGAATCTTCGTGGTATAAGCTAGATTGATGGCGGTATTCATGAGAGTCTGGAAAGTCTAAACCTTGTCCGTGGTATTCCGAGTAGGGCTCTGGGATTGAATGACTGTGACGTGCTTCAAACTCGTGAGTGCTGGGCGTAGTGACAGACGCAAAAGGATAGTAAATCCTATTCCGGTACGATTGAGAACCTGCAGATGATTAGCCGTGCGGTGACAGCGCACCTGGACCCTTTTCACTAGAAGGATGGATGGTAGCCATTGACAACGGTGATCCACCAACACACAGCTTGCCATAGAAGGACGTGCGTGTGTGAATCAGAGGACAGAGGAAAGCAGAGATTCAGAAGACAAAGCATCTCCAAAACTCCAACATATTCTCCATTACTGCATAACAAGTAACCTTTAACCCATGCTCTCTTGTTTATTCGCAATTCAACTGATAAATACAATTGACTTCCTGACTAAGAATTGCAAGATAACCATAGATTGCTTCAAACCAACAATCTCCGTGGGATTCGACCCTTACTCACGTAAGGTATTACTTGGACGACCCAGTGCACTTGCTGGTTAGTGGTACGAGTTGTGAAAAGTGTGATTCATAATTTGTGCACCAAGTTTTTGGCGCCGTTGCCGGGGATTGTTCATGTTTGAACAACTGAAGGTTTATTTTGTTTCTTAGATTAGGAAAATTTTTCTTTTTGGTTTAGAGTCTCTTATTATTGTTCTTGGTTAAAAATATCCTTCTTCAAAACAAGTGTTACATTTATTGCCCAATTGGCTAGAGTGTTGGTTTATGTTCTTGATGATTGGGCACCAGTTTTATTAAAAATCTTTTTCAAAAAAAATAAATAATTTTTCTATTAAATTCTGTGTCAAACTTTAAGTTTGGTGTTCTCTTGTTGATTTTTCTTTGTTTTTCGAAAATTTTAGTTTGGTTTTCTAAAAATTTTAAGTTTGGTGTTATTTCTTCACGTTCTTGTGTTCTTGTGAGTCTTCAAAGTGTTCTTGAGTTTTCCTTGTGTCTTGATCTTAAAATTTTAAGTTTGGTGTTCCTTGGTGTTTTCCCTCCAAAATTTTCGAAAACAAGGAGGATTAGATCTAAAAATTTTAAGTCTTGTGCTATTTTATTGTTTTTCTCTTTCCTCACTAAATTCAAAAATATCTTTTCTCTCTAATTTTAAAACAAATTTTCGAAAATTATTTTTAAAAATTCTGATTTTCTTTTAAATTTAAAATCTTTTCCAAATCATATCTTTTTCAAAACTTTCTTACCACTTTCTCTCCCCTCATTTTTTCGAAAATCTTCACTTATTTTTATTTAATTTATTTTAATTTATCTTATTTTCGAAATAAATAAATAAATAAAAATAAAAATATTTTTTTTACATCATCTCCCCTTCTCCATCATGGATCTAAGTGGAAATGAACAGTCTAGGAGGACTCTGGGGTCATATGCTAACCCCTCTACTGCTTCATATGGGAGTAGTATCTGCATACCCTCCATTGGAGTCAGTAGCTTTGAGTTGAATCCTCAACTCATTATCATGGTGCAGCAAAATTACCAGTATTCCGGTCTTCCACAGGAAGAACCTACAGAGTTTCTGGCACAGTTCTTACAAATTGCTGACAAAGTACATGATAAGGAAATAGATCAGGATGTCTACAGACTATTACTGTTTCCATTTGCTGTGAAAGATCAAGCTAAGAGGTGGTTAAATAACCAACCTAAGGCCAGCATAAGGACATGGAAACAGCTGACAGAAAAATTCCTGAATCAATACTTTCCCCCAAAATGGATGACACAGCTAAGGCTGGACATCCAAGGCTTTAAACAAGGAGATAAGGAATCTCTTTATGATGCCTGGGAGAGATACAGAGAGATGCTACGAAAATGCCCCTCTGAAATGTTTTCAGAGTGGGTTCAGTTAGACATCTTCTATTATGGGCTTGCAGAAGGAGCTCAGATGTCTTTAGATTACTCAGCTGGTGGATCTATCCACATGAGAAAGACAATTGAAGAGGCTCAAGAGCTCATTGATACAGTTGCCAGGAATTAGCATCTGTACTTAAGCAGTGACCCTTCCATGAAAGAAGAGGTTAAGACAGTAACTGCTGAACTCAGTCTTGTAAAACAAGCTGCTGAATTCAATCAGCAATTGGACTTTCTAACAAAGCAGTTAGCCGAATTCAAAGATAGACTACAAGAGACAAGGATGGCTAATATACATATGGAAGAACAGTTTAAGCAAACAAAGCAGCAGCTGTCAAGGCAAATAACAGAAGAATGCCAAGCAGTTCAATTAAGAAGAGGGAAAATATTAAATACCCCACCTCAAAGCAGCAAAAAGCTAAGAAATGAGCAAACCACCCAAAATTCACCCGAGGACAGTAAGAGCCCAGGGAAAAGTAATTCTGGAACTAAAACGCCAGAAATTTGGTGGAAGGCTGGCGCTGAACGTCCAGACCATGCTCAGGACTAGCGTTCAACGCCAGAAACAAGGCAGGACTGGCGTTCAACGCCAGAAATAGGCAAGGATCTGGCGTTGAATGCCCAAAATGGGCAAGATCTGGCGCTGAACGCCCAAAATGGGCACAGTTCTGGCGTTCAGACGCCAGAAACAGACAAGGAGCTGGCATCCAATTTCACTCCAGCTTCTAACTCTGGCACTCAATTGCCAGTGAGGGATCAGACACACACAAGTGCTGATAACAACCCCTCTAAAAAGGCTTCTTCAACCACTTCTGTAGGCAATAAACCTACAGCAACTAAGGTTGAGGAATATAAAGCCAAGATACCTTATCCTCAAAAAATCCGGAAAGAGGAGCAGGATAAGCAATTTGCTCGCTTTGCAGATTATCTCAGGACTCTTGAAATAAAGATTCCATTTGCAGAGGCACTTGAGCAAATACCTTCTTATGCCAAGTTCATGAAAGAGATCTTGAGTCATAAAAAGGATTAGAGAGAAACAGAAAGAGTTCTCCTCACTGAAGAATGCAGTGCAGTCATTCTGAAAAGCTTTCCTGAAAAGCTTAAAGACCCTGGGAGTTTTTTGATACCATGCACACTAGAAGGTAATTGCACCAAGACAGCTTTATGTGATCTTGGAGCAAGCATCAACCTAATACCGGCATCCACTATCAGAAAGCTTGGCTTAACTGAAGAAGTTAAACCAACCCGGATATGTCTCCAACTTGCTGATGGCTCCACTAAATACCCATCCGGCGTGATTGAAGACATGATTGTCAGAGTTGGGCCATTCGCCTTTCCCACTGACTTTGTTGTGCCAGAAATGGAGGAGCACAAGAGTGCTACTCTCATTCTAGGAAGACCCTTCCTAGCAACTGGACGATCCCTCATTGACGTCCAACAGGGGGAAATAACCCTGAGAGTCAATGATGATGAGTTTAAGTTGAACGTTGTCAAAGCCATGCAGCATCCAGACACATCAACAGACTGCATGAAAGTTGATCTTATTGACTCCTTGGTAGAAGAGATCAACATGGCTAAGAGTCTCGAATCAGAGTTGGAAGACATCTTTAAAGATGTTCAGCCTGATTTGGAGGATTCAGAGGGCATGAAAGAGCCTCTGAAATCTCTTCTGGAAGAGGAAAAACCTCCTAAACCCGAGCTCAAGCCATTACTACCATCCTTGAAATATGCATTTTTGGGAGAAGGTGACACTTTTCCAGTGATCATAAGCTCTGCTTTAAATTCACAGGAAGAGGAAGCACTTATTCAAGTGCTGAGGACACACAAGACAGCTCTTGGGTGGTCCATAGGTGACCTTAAGGGCATAAGGCCAGCTAGATGCATGCACAAAATCTTATTGGAGGATAACGCTAAACCAGTGGTTCAACCACAGAGACGGCTAAATCCAGCCATGAAGGAAGTGGTGCAGAAAGAGGTCACCAAATTACTAAAGGCTGGGATCATTTATCCTATTTCTGATAGCCCCTGGGTGAGCCCTGTCCAAGTCATCCCAAAAAAGGGAGGCCTGACAGTGATTCATATTGAAAAAAATGAACTGGTTCCTACAAGAACAGTTACAGGGTGGCGCATGTGTATTGACTACAGAAGGCTCAATACAGCCACCAGAAAGGATCATTTTTCTTTACCATTCATAGACCAAATACTAGAGAGACTGGCAGGTCATGATTATTACTGCTTTTTGGATGGCTACTCAGGCTATAACCAGATTGCAGTAGATCCCCAGGATCAAGAGAAAACAGCATTCACATGTCCATCTGGAGTGTTTGCTTATAGAAGGATGCCATTTGGGCTGTGTAATGCGCCTGCAACCTTCCAGAGATGCATGCTCTCTATTTTCTCTGATATGGTGGAAAATTTTCTGGAAGTCTTCATGGATGACTTCTCAGTATATGGAGACTCATTCAGCTCCTGTCTTGATCACCTGAAACTTGTTCTGAAGAGATGCCAAGAGACCAACCTAGTTTTAAATTGGGAAAAATGTCACTTCATGGTGACTGAAGGGATTGTCCTTGGGCATAAAATCTCAAACAAGGGAATAGAGGTGGATCAAGCAAAAATAGAGGTAATTAAAAAATTACCACCACCTGCCAATGTTAAGGCAATCAGAAGCTTTCTGGGGCATGCAGGATTCTATAGGAGGTTTATAAAGGATTTTTCAAAAATCGCAAAACCTCTGAGTAATCTGCTAGCTGCTGACACGCCATTTGTGTTTGACACAGAGTGTCTGCAGGCGTTTGAAATGCTGAAAGCTAAGCTGGTCACAGCACCAGTTATTTCTGCACCAGACTGGACACTACCATTTGAGCTAATGTGTGATGCCAGTGATCACGCCATTGGTGCAGTATTGGGACAGAGGCATGACAAGCTTCTGCACGTCATTTATTATGCTAGTCGCGTTTTAAATGATGCCCAGAAAAATTACACAACCACAGAAAAAGAATTACTTGCAGTGGTTTATGCCATTGACAAGTTCAGATCATACTTAGTAGGATCAAAAGTGATTGTGTATACTGATCATGCTGCTCTTAAATATCTACTCACAAAGCAGGATTCAAAACCCAGGCTCATCAGATGGGTGTTGCTTCTACAAGAGTTTGATATAGAAATAAGAGATAGAAAAGGGACAGAGAACCAAGTGGCTGATCATCTGTCCCGGATAGAGCCAGTAGAAGGGACGCCCCTCCCCTCTCTTGAGATCTCTGAGACTTTTCCGGATGAGCATTTATTTGCCATTCAGGAAACACCATGGTTTGCCGATATTGCAAACTATAAAGCTGCAAGGTTCATACCCAAGGAGTACAACAGGATACAAAAGAAGAAATTAATTACTGATGCAAAGTACTACTTGTGGGATGAACCTTATCTCTTTAAGAGATGTGCAGACAGAATAATCTGTAGGTGTATGCCTAGAGAAGAAGCACAGAGGATCCTGTGGCATTGCCATGGATCTCAATATGGAGGCCATTTCGGAGGTGAGCGAACAGCCACCAAGGTCTTCCAATGTGGCTTCTATTGGCCCACACTCTATAAAGATTCCCGAGAGTTTGTACGTAACTGTGACAGTTGCCAAAGAGCTGGTAATCTGCCTCATGGTTACGCCATGCCTCAACAAGGAATCTTGGAAATTGAGTTGTTTGACGTATGGGGAATTGACTTCATGGGACCTTTCCCACCATCATACTCAAACACTTATATTCTGGTGGCATTTGACTATGTATCAAAATGGGTTGAGGCCATTGCCACACCCACCAATGATACTAAAACAGTGCTGAAGTTCCTCCAGAAACATATCTTTAGTAGGTTTGGTGTCCCTAGAGTACTAATTAGTGATGGGGGCACTCACTTCTGCAATAAACAGCTTTACTCTGCCATGGTTCGGTATGGAATTCGCCATAAGGTGGCTACTCCATATCATCCACAAACTAATGGGCAAGCCGAAGTCTCTAACAGAGAATTAAAGAGAATCCTAGAACGGACAGTAAGTACCCATAGAAAGGATTGGGCAAGGAGCTTGGATGATGCTCTGTGGGCTTACAGAACAGCATTCAAGACCCCTATAGGGACCTCTCCATACCAACTTGTGTATGGTAAGGCATGTCACCTGCCCGTGGAACTGGAACATAAAGCCTACTGGGCAACCAGATTCCTAAACTTTGATGCCAAATTAGCTGGAGAAAAAAGATTGCTCCAGCTAAATGAGCTAGAGGAATTCAGATTCACTGCTTTCGAAAATGCCAAGCTTTATAAAGAAAAATAAAAAAAGTGGCATGACAGAAAGCTATCATCTAGAATCTTTGAACCAGGACAAAAGGTTTTGTTGTTCAACTCTAGGCTCAGGCTATTCCTTGGGAAACTGAAGTCCCGGTGGAGGGGACCATATGTGATTACAAGTGTATCACCATATGGTTATGTGGAGCTTCAGGATATTGATTCTGATAAGAAGTTCATTGTCAATGGACAGAGAATCAAGCATTATCTTGAAAGCAACATTGAGCAAGAGTGCTCAAGGCTGAGGCTAGATTAAAAGCTCAGCAAGGTCCAGCTAAAGACAATAAAGAAGCGCTTGCTGGGAGGCAACCCAGCCATGGGGCATCAATCCTCTAAGCACTTTGCCCTATTTTTATTTTTATTTGTTTATATAGAGTTCATTGATAACAAGGTAAAGAATCAATTGCATAAGTTCACAGGGTTACAGAAGGAATCTGCACACAAAACAGAGAAAAAGAGCTCACTGGCAAGAAAACGCCAGTAAGAGCCTATTTTGGGCGTTCAGCGCCCAAAAGGGGCAGCCAGTGGGCGCTGAACGCTAGTAAGGGTAGCAATCTGGCGTTCAACGCCAGAAAAGGGCAACAATTGGGCGTTGAACGCCCAGGAGATCAGCATTTGGGCGTTGAACGCCCAAAACAGGCAGTGTTTGGGCGTTCAAACGCCAGGATGATGGGGAGGTGGCAAACTCATTTTTCTTCATATTTTTTCATTCTAATCTTGATTTTCATACTTCAATTCATGATTTCTTGCATAAACATGTTAAGAACCCTGATTTCTAAAATCCCTAATTTCTAAAAATCCTACTTTAAAAATATCAAATATATCTTAATCCATAAGCACAAACCCTCTTTGCAAATTCAATCCAACTCTTTTCAAATCTTTTTAAAAACAAATCTATCTTTTCAACTCATCAATATCTTTTTCAAAATCTCCACTTTATCTTTTTCAAAATCTAGATTTATCTTTTTCAAAAATCTTTCATATCTTTTCAATTTTAAACTATATCCTCTCTTATCATATCTTCTATCTTATCTTTTCCAAATCAATCTCTTTTATCATTCTTTATCTCTTTTTTCGAAAACCCACCCTCCCTCCCTTTAAATTTGGGTTCGGCCTCCCTCCCCTTCCATCAACAATTGCACCTAGCTCTCCTTCTATCCCTCTCCTTTCTTTTCTTTTGCTTGAGGACAAGCAAACCTCTAAGTTTGGTATGTTTATCCGCGATCACTAAGATCATGGCTCCTAAAGGAAAACAACCCACTCCAAGAGGCAAGAAAGAGAGCGTTCCAAAACCACTTTGGAATCAAGGGAAGTTCTTATCTAAAGAACATTCAGACCATTATAACAAAATAATGGGTCTGAGATCAGTGATCCCGGAAGTTAGATTCGATCTGAAAGAAGATGAATATCCGGAGATCCAGGAGCAAATTCGAATCAGGAACTGGGAAGTCCTAGCTAATCCTGAAACGAAAGTGGGAAGGAATATGGTCCAGGAATTCTATGCTAATATGTGGCAGACTGACAAGCAAAAACTATCTGGAACTGCTTTCTATGAATATCGGACCATGGTCAGAGGAAAGATTGTTCATACCACCCCTGACAAGATCAGAGAGATCTTAAAGCTACCTCAGCTGAAAGATGATCCAAACTCCTTCAACAGGAGAATGATGAGAACAGACAAGGGCCTGGATAAGATTCTAGAGGACATATGTATCCCTGGAGCCAGGTGGACCATCAACACAAAGGGTGTCCCAAATCAACTCAAGAGAGAAGATCTCAAACCAGTCGCCAGAGGATGGCTGGACTTCATTGGGCATTCTCTGTTGCCTACTAGCAACCGTTCTGAAGTCACAGTTAAAAGAGCAGTGATGATCCATTGCATCATGATGGGAAAAGAAGTGGAAGTTCATCAGCTGATCTCAGCTGAACTCTACAAAATTGCTAACAAAAATTTTAAAGAGGCCAGGTTGGCTTATCCAAGCGTGATTTCTCTGCTCTGCAAGGACGCTGGAGTAAGGATGGGAATAACTGAGTATATCTCAGTTGAGAAACCAATCACCAAAGCATCAATGGAAAAACAACAAGCACAGGATGATCCCACCAAGAAGAAAACACAGGAATTTCTCCCAGAAATTCCTCAATATGAATACTGGGAGTATCTTGAGACATCTGTTACCAAGATACGGGAAGCTATGGAACAAATAATAAAAGAACAGAAGGAACACAGTCAAATTCTTACCTATATGTTTAAAGAACAAGAAGAGCAAGGGCGTGACTTAAGGAAATTAAAACGCCAGAAGTTATCTCTTGAAGGACCAAGCACCCCACAGATCAGAGGAACACCCACTTCCCAGAATAAAGGTTGTTAAATTCCAATTTCTGCTTTAACTCTGTGATAGTGTCATTATAGAAGTTCACCTTAGGAGTCATATAGTAGTAATTAGTATCTATTTTGATTTTATCTCCAATTAAGCCATAGTTTATTTTTCTCATCATCAGCAAACATGAATAAAATAGTAGATCTTTTGAATAAGAGGCAATAAAATTTTGAGTGTTAATAAGAGAAATTCCAATTAGTTACATGTGGTGGCAATACTTTCTGTCTTCTGAATGAATGCTTGAACAGTGCATATGTCTTTTGAATTTGTTGTTTAAGACTGTTAAATATGTTGGCTCTTAAAAGAATGATGAACATGAGACATGTTATTGATAATCTGAAAAATCATAAAAATGATTCTTGAAGCAAGAAAAAGCAGCAAAAAAAAAAAAAGAAGAAAAAGCCAATAGCCCTTAAAACCAAAAGGCAAGGGTAATAAAAAGGATCCCAAGGCTTTGAGCATCAGTGGACAGGAGGGCCTAAGGGAATAAAATCCTGGCCTAAGCGGCTAAACCAAGCTGTCCCTAATCATGTGCTTGTGGCGTGAAGGTGTCAAGTGAAAACTTGAGACTGAGCGGTTAAAGTCAAGGTCCAAAGCAGAAAGAAGAGTGTGCTTAAGAACTCTGGACACCTCTAATTGGGGACTTTAGCAAAGCTGAGTCACAATCCAAAGGGTTCACCCAATTATGTGTCTGTGGCATTTATGTATCCGGTGGTAATACTGGAAAACAAAGTGCTTAGGGCCACGGCCAAGACTCATGAAATAGCTGTGTTCAAGAATCATCATACTGAAATAGGAGAATCAATAACACTATCTGAATTCTAAGTTCCTATAGATGCCAATCACTCTGAGCTTCAATGGATAAAGTGAGATGCCAAAACTGTTCGGAAGCAAAAAGCTACTAGTCCCGCTCATCTAATTAGAATCTGAGCTTCACTCAAAAACTCTAAGATATTATTGCTTCTCAACCTATTAGTCTTCTATTTTATTTGTCTAGTTGCTTGAGGACAAGCAACAGTTTAAGTTTGGTGTTGTGATGAGCGGATATTTTATACGCTTTTTGGGGTTAATTTCATATAGTTTTTAGTATATTCTAGTTAGTTTTTAGTTTATTTCCATTAGTTTTTAGGAAAAATTCATATTTCTGGACTTTACTATGAGTTGTGTGTTTTTCTGTAATTTCAGGTATTTTTCTGGCTGAAATTGAGGGAGCTGAGCAAAAATCTGATTCAGGCTGAAAAAGGACTGCTGATGCTGTTGGATTCTGACCTCCCTGCACTCAAAGTGGATTTTCTGGAGCTACAGAACTCGAAATGGCGCAATTCTAATTGCGTTGGAAAGTAGACATCCAGGGATTTCTAGAAATATATAATAGTTCATACTTTTCTCAAGGATAGACGACATAAACTGGCATTCAACGCCAGTTCTCTGCCCAATTCTGGCGTCCAGCGCCAGAAAAGGATCAAAAGTTGGAGTTCAACGCCAGAAATGGATCCAAACCTGGCGTTGAATGCCCAAAACAGCCTTATGCACGTGAAATGTTTAAGTCTCAACCCCAGCACACACCAAGTGGGCCCCAGAAGTGGATCTTTGCACCATCTGTCATAGCCTACTCACTTTTTTGTAAACCTAGGCTACTAGTTTAGTATTTAAACAACTTTTAGAAACTTATTTTGTATCTCATGACATTTTTAGATCTGAACTTTGTACTCTTAGATGTAATGAGTCTCTAAACTCCATTGTTGGGGGGTGAGGAGCTCTGCTGTGTCTCGATGAATTAATGCAAGTATTCCTGTTTTCTATTCAAACATGCGTGTTCCTATCTAAGATATTCATTCGCACTTCAACATGAATGTGATGAACGTGACAATCATCATCATTCCCCCACGAACGCGTGCCTGACAACCACTTCCGTTCCACCGTAGAATGAATGAATATCTCTTGGATCTCTTAATCAGAATCTTCGTGGTATAAGCTAGATTGATGGCGGTATTCATGAGAGTCCGGAAAGTCTAAACCTTATCCGTGGTATTCCGTGTAGGGCTCTGGGATTGAATGACTGTGACGTGCTTCAAACTCGTTAGTGCTGGGCGTAGTGACAGACGCAAAAGGATAGTAAATCCTATTTCGGTACGATTGAGAACATGCAGATGATTAGCCGTGCGGTGACAGCGCACCTGGACCCTTTTCACTGGAAGGATGGATGGTAGCCATTGACAACGGTGATCCACCAACACACAACTTGCCATAGAAGGACGTGCGTGCGTGAATCAGAGGACAGAGGAAAGCAAAGATTCAGAAGACAAAGCATCTCCAAAACTCCAACATATTCTCCATTACTGCATAACAAGTAACCTTTAACCCATGCTCTCTTGTTTATTCACAATTCAACTGATAAATACAATTGACTTAATGACTAAGAATTACAAGATAACCATAGATTACTTCAAACTAACAATCTCCGTGGGATTCGACCCTTACTCACGTAAGGTATTACTTGGACGACCCAGTGCACTTGCTGGTTAGTGGTACGAGTTGTGAAAAGTGTGATTCATAATTTGTGCACCAGTAACTCAAAATCTCAGCTCTAGTTTTTTATTTAAGTCTAAATTTGTGTTTTGAGCTTGGGTATCGAGGATTTTTGGTGATTTTGATATTATAAGAATTCTCTAACTTGTGTTCTTGGCGGTTTCCATCATTAAATTTAGTGGGTAAAGGTAAGGATCCTTTTTTTTTTCTCTTGGTTTATCAATTTATATGACCTCTAGTTTGGACATTGTGCCAAATTGTATGAAATGGTGTTAGATTGGGTAATTGGAAGCTTGATTTGGTGGACTTGTGAAATTTAAACTTGGACATTGGTGTGAACCAATTTGAGGCTTGGAAGGAAAATCTTGAAATTTACGACATTAAGGCATGAGTTTAAGTTTCGGGTAAATACCATGTAATGTGACATGAAATTTTAGACTAGTAGACCTAGGATTATTGTTGAATAGTTGTGGTTGATTATTTGGTTTAGTGAAAATTGTGATATATGTTGGTATGATTGAAATTGTGTTGAAATAAAATGTGATTTGATTGTTATAATGATAATTGATGAGAAAAATGGGTCGGAGGCCGTAATTGGGTAAGGAATCCCCTATTTGATAAGTTGAGGTAAGTGATGTAAATTGTTGCATGAGTTTGAGTATGTATGTTGAAGTTTTGATTGAGAATTGGATGTATGAATATTGTGTGTGGTTGTTGTGATTGGATATAGTTGATGAATATATTAAACAAGCAAGAATTGAGTTGATTTAGGCTTGGAATAGTTGAGGATTGATAAATGAGTATTTAGAATGTGTAGGAACAGTTTGGAATGATTTAGGATTGAATTAAATTGAGAATTGATGAAATTGAAGGATTGTGTAAATTTGGTAAAAATAAATTTTTAGTCAATGTCGACAGGTCATAAATTGGTGCTCGAAGTTTGGATTTGGGTGAAATTTATATTGAATTAAAATTGGGCTTTAGAACTTTAAAAATGAATTTTGTAGCAAAAGTTATGCATGTTTAAAATTTGATGTCAAAAACTGAATTCTACAAATTTTGCAGAAAGCTGGGGCCATGCATATGCATGACCTATGCGTACGCATGACATGAAAATAGAATCAAAATCATGCGTACGCACGATCTATGTGTACGCATGAGGTGGCTTCCCGAATTGAAACCATACCCATGCGTATGCGCGACACCTTATTTTTCAGAACTTATGATTTTTAACTGTTTTAGTCTAACCAACCAGCTCTCTCACTTTCGTAACTCATATAATGAGTATAGAGATGGTGGATTAGAGGGTAGAAAACGTTGGAAAGGAAGTTATTGTGTCAAAATGAGATTGAAAGTAATTGAAGGGATGAGTTGATATAATTGGATGATGAAAATGAGTTTGATTGACATGAGAACTCCCTAGGTAGATGTAAGGGTAATAGTTCGTCCCACTTGCTTCGGGTTGAAATTGGAACTCCTTGGATAGATGCAAGACATAAATTTGTGTTACATTTTTGTGTTACTTAAATTACATTCTGCGTTATTCAACTAAAGTTTTGTTTTTTTTATTAAAATTTATGCGTTTTTCTGTTGTATTATTCATATAAAAATCTACACAATTCAAATCAATTTTTGAGTTATTCAACTTACATTTCTATGTTATTCAATTGAAATTTTTATGTGTTTTAACTAAAATTTTTATACTATTATTTTGTATCACTCAACTAAAACATTTGTACAGTTCAAAATAATTTTTGCTTTTATCAATTAAAATTTACATGTTTTTATATAATTTTTTGTATTTTTTGTTATTTAACTAAAAATATGTACAATTCACAATAGTTTATGTGTTATGAAACTAAAATTTTTATATTTTTTTATTCAACTAAAAAATCTAAATAATTCAAAATAAGTTGTGTTATGCAAGTAAAAATTTTCTATAATTTTCTGTTTTATTTTTTCTCAAACTCCTCTTGTTCATTCTCTTTTTTTTATTTTATTTAAAAAATATGAAGCAGGATAAAAAGAAATGCATAATTGAAAAAAGAAGTACGTAATTCACGTATATTTTATGTGAGTGATTTTTTCTCTAGGCTTGGACTAATTTAGTTGTGAAAAATGCTTATATACTTAGGAGTACCATTTTTATCATTAATTTTATAGATGTAATTGAAGGTATCAAACGAGAGAGAGATAGAGAGAGAGAGAGAGAGAGATTGATTTGATACAAGTACGTAGTGAGAGTTATTATTAGCTACCAACTAACAGAGCCTTCTAACACCTATTGTTAGCTACTAACTAACAGAAAAAAATAGAAAGGGTGAGGATTACTTCTGTTGACTTAGTAGAGTTTAATAGAATAACAGAACTAACTAAGCTTGTTGTGTAAATCATACTCATGTTGATCACACTATAACTTTTATCATCATCACTAGCTGTCTTCATTCTGCTTTGTCTGCTGCTGAATGATCTTCATTATCATCACTAGCTATTTGTTGTTGATCATTGATGTTGAGCTTGGCTCAAAAGTGCAGAAAGCTCTCAAAGGGCATTGCCCTCGTGAGGATGTCATCCACCTATACAGTTCTGGAAATGTGACTCACTCGAATCTCCCTATTATTTACATGATCTCTAACAAAATACAAGTCTATTTTGAAATTTTAAGATTTAGAGTGTAAGATTAGCAGCAAGTAAAACATCACTCAAGTTATCACAATACAAAATTATATTGGTGACTCTAGTAAAGGAAATTGCAACTCACTCATCATAGTTTTCATCCAAGTTAGTTCCACTACTGCATCTGTCATACTCTTATATTCAGCTTCAGTGTTTGATCTGGCTACAACTGTTTGCTTCCTTGATGCCCAAGAGACCAGATTTGATCCAAGAAAAACACAATATCCATTGATGAACTTTCTATCATCTGGATCCCTAGCCTAGTCTGAATCACTATATGTAGTAATCCCATGGAGGTTTCCTTCTTTAAATGCAAGCTATAGCTAGCTATTCTACTTAGGTATCTTAACACACATTTCACCATCTTCCAGTGAGAGTTAAAAAGAGCTTGAACCAATTGAGAGAGTTTGTTAACACTATAACATATTCCAGGCCTTGTTACTTTTAGATACTGTAAGCTGTCAATTACATATCTATACAATTTTGGATCATAGAAGCTTGATGCTCCAAGAGTCGTGATATTCATTGTTGATGGAAGATGAATGTGAGAAGAGGCACATCTTAGCATGCCAGCTTTCTTCAACACTTCACCAATATACTTCTGTTGAGTAAGTACCAAACCTCCATCTTGAGTTTTTGTTACCTAAATCTCAAGAAAGTAGTGTATGTCTCCCATGTCTTTTAGAGCAAATTTGGCATTCAACTTTGCTATCATTTTTTGACACATTCTGCAAATTCGCCAGTCATTATTATGTCATCTACATACACAAGCACAATTAGTTTTTGTATTATTAACATTTCTAATGAAAACTGAGACATCTGACTTTATTGCTACAAAACTGATTTCTCTTAAACCACTTGTCATTTTATGATACCACTTTCTTGGGTCTTGTATTAACCCATAGAAAACTTTGGTGAGTTTGCACACCAAAAAAGAGTCACCTTGTTCATACCCTTGAGGTTATCTCATGTATTCTTCCATTAAATCACTATGCAATAAGGCATTATTAACATCTAACAGTCTAATTGTCTAAGATTTTGGCAGGACAATTGACAGCAAATGCCTTATGGATGTAGGCTTCACTACTAGGCTGTAAGTTTTTGTAAAATCAAAATCATTCTCTTATTACTCTATTTATCACACTCTTAATGATTCTCACATATTAATTATAATAACATATCCCTAATTATTAAACATTAGCCAAATCATTGGTGCACAAAATTGCGATCATCAACAATGGCGCCAAAGACTTGGTGCTCTCAAACGTGAATCACACTTTGTCACAACTTTGCACAACTAACCAGCAAGTGCACTGGGTCATCCAAGTAATAAACCTTATGTGAGTAAGGGTCGATCCCACGAAGATTTTCGGCTTGAAGCAAGCTATGGTCACCTTGTAAATCTCAGTCAGGCAGATTCAGATGGTTATAGAGAATTGATAATTAAAACATAATTAAAATATAAACTAGGATAGAGATACTTATGTAATTCATTGGTGAGAATTTCAAATAAGCGTATAGAGATGCTTTCATTCCTCCTGAACCTCTGCTTTCCTGCTGTCTTCATCTAACCTCTGCTTTCCATGGCAAGCTTATGCAAGGCATCACCGTTGTTAATGGCTACATCCCGTCCTCTCAGTGAAAATGGTCCAAAATGCGCTATCACCGCACGGCTATTCATCTGTCGGTTCTCGATCATACTAGAATAGGATTCAGTCATCCTTTTGCGTCTGTCACTACGCCCAGCATTCGCGAGTTTGAAGCTCCTCACAGTCATCCCTTCTCAGATCCTACTCGGAATACCACAGACAAGGTTTAGACTTTCCGGATCTCAAGAATGGCCGCCAATAATTCTAGCCTATACCACGAAGACTCTGATCTCATGGAATGGAAGGCTCGATTGTCAGGCGAGGCAACCATGCGTCATTAACCAGAAGGCTAAGAGATATGCACTTAAGCGATTGCAAGTAGAACGGAGGTGGTTTTCAGGCACGTGTTCATGGGTGAGAATAGTGATGAGTGTCACGGATCATCACCTTCCTCAGGTTGAAGAACAAGTGTATATCTTAGATAAGAAATAGGCTTGAGTTGAATAGAAAAACAATAGTACTTTGCATTAATTTATGAGGAACAGCAGAGCTCCACAACTTAATCTATGGTGTGTAGAAACTCTACCGTTGAAAATACATAAGAACAAGGTCCAGTCATGGCCGAATGGCCAGCCTCCCCAAATGGCATATGAATTCGAAAATAAGGGAAAAAGACCCTTAGTACAATAGTAAAGAGTTCTATTTTTCCTAAACTAGTTACTAGGGTTACAGAATTGAGTAAATGATGTAGAAAATCACTTTCGGGCCCACTTGGTGTGTGCTTGGGCTGAGAATTGAAGCTTTCACGTGGAGAGGTCTTTCTTGGAGTTAAACGCCAGTTTATAACCTATTTCTGGCGTTTAACTCCACTTTGCAACCTGTTTCTAGCGTTTGACTCCAGAATAGGGAAGGGAGCTGGCGTTGAATGCCAGTTTGTGTCATCTAAACTCGGACAAAGTATGAACTATTACATATTGCTAGAAAGCCCTGGATGTCTAATTTTCAACGCAATTGAGAGCGCGTCATTTAGAGTTCTGTAGCTCCAGAAAATCTACTTTGAGTGCAGGGAGGTCAGAATCCAACAGCATCTGCAGTCCTTCTTCAACCTCTGAATCTGATTTTTGCTCAAGTCCCTCAATTTCAGCCAGAAAATACCTAAAATCATAGAAAAACATACAAACTCATAGTAAAGTCCAGAAATGTGAATTTTATTTAAAAACTAATAAAAATATACTAAAAACTAACTAAATCATACTAAAAACTATGTAAAAACAATGTCAAAAAGCGTATAAATTATCCGCTCATCACAACACTAAACTTAAATTGTTGCTTGTCCCCAAGCAACTGAAAATCAAATAGGATGAAAAGAAGAGAATATACTATAAATCCTAAAATATCAGTGAAACTTAGCTCTAATTAGATGAGCGGGACTAGTAGGTTTTTGCCTCTTGAATAGTTTTGGCATCTCACTTTATCCATTGAAGCTCAGAATGATTGACATCTATAGGAACTTAGAATTCAGATAGTGTTATTGACTTTCCTAGTTCAGTATGTTGATTCTTGAACACAGCTACTTTATGAGTCTTGGCCGTGGCCCTAAGCACTTTGTTTTCCAGTATTACCACCGGATACATAAATGCCACAGAAACATAACTGGGTGAACCTTTTCAGATTGTGAGTCAGCTTTGCTAAAGTCCCCAATTAGAGGTGTCCAGGGTTCTTAAGCACACTCTTTTTTTTTTTTTTGCTTTGGACTTCGACTTTAACTGCTCAGTCTCAAGCTTTTGGCTTGACACCTTCACGCCACAAGCACATGGTTAGGGACAGCTTGGTTTAGCCGCTTAGGCCAGGATTTTATTCCTTTAGGCCCTCCTATCCACTGATGCTCAAAGCCTTGGATCCTTTTTATTACCCTTGCCTTTTGGTTTTAAGGGCTATTGGCTTTTTCTGCTTGCTTTTTCTTTCTCTTTCTCTTTTTTTTTCGCCATTTTTCTCTCTTTTTTTTCTTTTCTGCAAGCTTTGTATTCACTACTTTTTCTTGCTTCAAGAATCAATTTTATAATTTTTCAGATCATCAAATAACATTTCTCCTTTTCATCATTCTTTCAAGAGCCAACATATTTAACATTCATAAACAACAATATCAAAAGACATATGCACTGTTCAAGCATTCATTCAGAAAACAAAAAATATTGTCACCAAATCAAAATAATTAAACTAATTTCAAGGATGAATTCAAAACCATGTACTTCTTGTCCTTTTGTTTTTAGAATAGTTTTTATTTAAGAGAGGTGATGGATTCATAGGACATTCATAGTTTTAAGACATAGACACTTAGACACCAATGATCATATAGTAAAGACACAAACATAAATAAAACATAAGGCTCAAAAACCAAAAAACAGGAAAATAAGAACAAGGAGATTAAGGAACGGGTCCACCTTAGTGAGGGTAGCATCTTCCTCTTCTTGAAGAACCAATGGTGCTCTTGAGCTCCTCTATGTCTCTTTCTTGTCTTTGTTGTTCCTCTCTCATAGCTCTTTGATCTTCTCTAATCTCATGGAGGGAAGTGCATCCCCTGAGGTATCTCAGGGATTTCATGGTGAGGAATTTCCTCATGCTCTTTTTGAGTTTCATGATCTCTTGTTGTGCAGTCAAACGCTCTATTACTGAGCTATGGACCCTTGAGATGAATCTCTCCATCTCCCATGACTCGGAGGTGGAAGCTTTTGTCTTCCCTTTCCTCTTTCTAGAGGTTTCTCCGGCTTTAGGTGCCATTAATGGTTATGGAAAAACAAAAAGCAATGCTTTTACCATACCAAACTTATAATATTTGCTCGTCCCCGAGTAAAAGAAGAAAGAAAGAATGAGAAGAAGAAGAGATGGAGAAGATGGAGGTGTGTGAATGGTTCAGCCAGGGGGGTTTAGGTGGTAATGATGTGTGAAAAAGAAAGAGTGATGGTTTAAATTTGAGTGGGTGGGTATAGGTGGGTTGTATGATGGTTTTGGAGGAGTAATGGAGGTGATTGGTGGAGGTGATTCAGGGATGAGAGTTATGAAAAGGTGTGAAGAGGAGAGAAGAAGTGGTGGGGATCCTGTGGGGGAAAACATATCCTGTGGGGTCAAGGACTTAACATCCCTGCTCTAATAAGGCGTGTAAAACGCCCTTGCTGTGCAATCCTAGTGTTTAACGCCAGACTACTGCTTGTTTCTGGCGTTAAATGCCCAAATGTAGCCTGTTTCTGGCGTTTAACGCCAGGTAGATGCTTGTTTCTGGTGTTAAACGCCAGCTTGGTGCTTGTTTCTGCGTTAAACGCCAGACAGATGCTTATTTCTGGTGTTTAAACGCCAGAATGCTCCTCCTCCAGGGTGTGCTATTTTTAATGCTGTTTTTCATTCTGTTTTTGATTTTTCAGTAGTTTTTGTGACTCCACATGATCATCAACCTAATAAAATACGAAATAATAAAAAAATATAAAATAAATATAATTAAATAACATTGGGTTTCCTCCCAACAAGCGCTTCTTTAATGTCAATAGCTTGACAGTAAGCTCTCATGGAGCCTCACAGATAATTAGAGCAAGGTTGGAACCTCCCAACACCAAACTTAGAGTTTGAATGTGGGGGTTCAACACCAAACTTAGAGTTTGGTTGTGGCCTCCCAACACCAAACTTAGAGTTTGACTGTGGGGGCTTTGGTTGACTCTGCAGTGAGAGAAGCTTTTCATGCTTCCTCTCCATGGTTACAGAAGGAGAACCTTGAGTCTTAAACACAAGGTAGTCCTCATTCAGTTGAAGGACCAATTTTCCTTTGTTCACATCAATCACAGCTCTTGCTGTGGCTAGGAAGGGTCTTTCAAGGATGATGGATTCATCCTTATCTTTCCGAGTGTCTAGGATTATGAAATCAGCAGGGATGTAAAGGCCTTCAACCTTTACTAACACGTCCTCTACTTGTCCATAAGCCTGTTTTCTTGAGTTGTCTGTCATCTCCAATGAGATTCTGGCAGCTTGCACCTCAAAGATCCCAAGTTTCTCCATTACAGAGAGTGGCATTAAGTTTATTCCTGACCCCAGGTCACACAGAGCCTTCTCAAAAGTCATGGTGCCTATGTTACAGGGAATTAGAAATTTACCAGGATCCTGTTTCTTTTGAGGTAAGTTCTGCCTATCCAATGCATTTAGTTCATTGGTGAGCAAGGGAGGTTCATCTTCCCAAGTCTCATTACCGAATAATTTGGCATTCAGCTTCATGATTGCACCAAGGTACTTGGCAACTTGCTCTTCAGTAATGTCTTCATCCTCTTCAGAGGATGAATACTCATCAGAGCTCATGAAGGGCAGAAGGAGGTTCAATGGAATCTCTATGGTCTCTAGATGAGCCTCAGATTCCTTTGGTTCCTCAAAGGGATACTCCTTATTGGTCACTGAACGTCCCAGGAGGTCTTCCTCACTGGGATTCACGTCCTCCTCCTCCTCTTTGGGTTCAGCCACACCAAGCAAGGTAATGGCCTTGCACTCTCTTTTTGGATTCTCTTCTGTATTGCTTGGGAGAGTACTAGGAGGGGTTTTAGTGACCTTTTTACTCAGCTGGCCCACTTGTGCCTCCAAATTTCTAAGGAGGACTTTGTTTCATTCATGAAACTTAAAGTGGCCTTAGATAGATCAGAGACTATATTTGCTAAGCTAGATGGATTCTGCTCAGAATTCTCTGTCTGTTGCTGAGTGGATGATGGAAAAGGCTTGCTATTGCTAAACCTGTTTCTTCCACCATTATTAAAGCCTTGTTGAGGCTTTTGTTGATCTTTCCATGAGAAATTTGGATGATTTCTCCATGAGGGATTATAGGTGTTTCCATAGGGTTCTCCCATGTAATTCACCCCTGCTATTGCAGGGTTCTCAGGATCATAAGCCTCTTCTTCAGAAGATGCCTCTTTAGTACTGTTGGATGCAGCTTGAAATCCATTCAGACTCTGAGAAATCATATTGACTTGCTGAGTCAATATTTTGTTCTAAGCCAAGATGGCATTCAGAGCATCAATTTCAAGAACTCCCTTCCTCTGAGGCGTCCCATTACTCACAGGATTCCTTTCAGAAGTGTACATGAACTGGTTATTTGCAACCATGTCAATGAGTTCCTGAGCTTCTGCAGGCTTTTTCTTTAGGTGAATAGATCCGCTTGCAAAATGGTCCAGTGACATCTTTGATAGCTCAGACAGACCATCATAGAATATATCCAGGATGGTCCATTTTGAAAGCATGTCAGAATGACACTTTTTGGTCAGTTGCTTATATCTCTCCCAGGCTTCATAGAGGGATTCACCTTCTTTCTGTTTGAAGGTTTGAACATCCACTCTAAGCTTGCTAAGCTTTTGAGGAGGAAAGAACTTGGCTAAGAAAGCCGTGACCAGCTTATCCCAAGAGTTTAGGCTATCTTTAGGTTGAGAGTCCAACCATATTCTAGCTCTGGCTCTTACAGCAAACGGGAAAAGCATAAGCCTGTAGACCTCGGAGTCAACCCCATTGGTCTTAACAGTATCATAGATTTGCAAGAATTCAGTTAAGAACTGAAAAGGATCTTCTGATGGAAGTCCATGAAACTTGCAGTTATGTTGCATCAGAGAAACTAGTTGAGGTTTAAGCTCAAAATTGTTTGCTCCAATGGCAGGGATTGAGATGCTTCTTCCATGTAAATTAGAATTCGGTGCAGTAAAGTCACCAAGCATCTTCCTTGTATTGTTATTATTTTCGGCCATGTCTCATTCTTTTTCGAAAATTTCTGTCAGATTTTCTCCAGAGAGTTGTGCTTTAGCTTCCCTTAGCTTTCTCTTCAGAGTCCTTTCAGGTTCAGGATCGGCTTCAACAAGAATGTTCTTATCTTTGTTCCTGCTCATATGAAAAAGAAGAAAACAGAGAAGAAGAGGAATCCTCTATGTCACAGTATAGAGATTCCTTTATGTGAGTAGAAGAAGAAAAGAAATTCGAACACAGAAAGAGGAAGAGGGTTCGAATTTTTAAGAAGAAGAGAAGTGTTAGTAGATAAATAAATAATTAGGAGGAGGTGGGAGAGAAGAATTTTTCGAAAATTAAATAAAATAAAAGAAATTTTTTTAATTAAAAAAATAAAGTAGTCACCAAAATTAAAAAAATAAAGTTAGAATTCAAAAATTTAAAAAGAAAAATTAAATTAAATTAAAATTTAAAACAAATTGTTAATTGAAAAGAAATTTTGAAAAAGAGGGGAGGGATTTTCAAAAACAAGAGAGAGAAAAGTAGTTAGGTGGTTTTGAATAAGATATGATTGAAATAGTAAACTTTTAAAATCAAACAAAAAGTTAAGTAGTTAATAAAAAAAAGATTTGAAAATCAAATTTTGAAAAGATAAGAGGTTAGAAAAGATTTTAAAATTGATTTTGAAAAAGATGTAATTGACATTTATTTTGAAAAAGATTTGAAAAAGAAATTTAAAAAGATTTGATTTTTGAAATTAAAGTTGATTACTTGACTAACAAGAAACTAAGAAGATATGATTCTAGAGTTTAAAGATTGAACCTTTCTTACTAGGCAAGTAACAAACTTAAAAATTTTGAATCAATCACATTAATTGTTAGCATTAATTTCGAAAATATGAAATAGAAATAAGAAAAAGATTTTGAAAATAAATTTTGAAAATTTCGAAATTATGAAAGAAAAAATGAAAAAGATTTGATTTTTGAAAAAGATTTGAAATAGATAGAATTTTTAAATTGAAAATTTGATTTGACTCATAAGAAACAATTAAATTTAAAAACTTTTGAAAAAGTCAAGTCAAATTTTCGAAAATTTATGAGAAAATAAGGGAAAGATATTTTTTTATTTTTGAATTTTTAATGAAGAAAGAGAAAAACAACCAAAAGACTCAAAACATGAAAATTATGAATCAAAACACATTATGCATGCAAGAACACTTTGAATGTCAAGATTAACGCCAAAAACACTTTGAATGTCAAGATGAACACCAAGAACTTATTTTTGAAAATTTTTAAGAAAAGAAAAAACATGCAAGACACCAAACTTAGAAATTTTCAATGCTTAGACACTAACAAATTGAAAATGCATATGAAAAACAAGAAAAGACACCAAACAAGAAAAATTTAAAGATCAAACAAAGAAATTCATCAAGAACAACTTGAAGATCATGAAGAACAAATGCATGAGTTTTCGAAACTTTTAAGAAAAATTAAAAATATGCAATTGATACCAAACTTAAAAATTGACACAAGACTCAAACAAGAAACATCAAATTTTTTTTGTTTTTATGATTTTATTAAATTTTTTTGTAATTTTTCGAAAATTAATTGGAAAAAAAATAAGGATTTCAAAATTTTTAATGAGAATTCCAAGAATCATGCAATGTTAGTCTAAAGCTCCGGTCCAGGAATTAGACATGGCTTACTAGCCAGCCAAGCTTTCAGTGAAAGCTCCGGTCCAAAACACTAGACATGGCCAATGGCCAGCCAAGCTTTAGCAGATCATTACATACAAAAGCTAAATTGCTGAGAAAGACAAAGAAGCTCTTCTGTAATGATAGTTGAAACCTCGGTCCAAAGGATTAGACATGGCTTTACAGCCAGCCAGACTTCAATAGATCATCATGAAACTCTAGAATTCATTCTTAAAAATTCTGAAGAACATAGAATAATTAAATTTTTTTTTTTGAAAATTTTCGAAAATAGAAATAAAAATAAAAATAAAAAGCTTAATTACCTAATCTGAGCAACAAGATGAACCGTCAGTTGTCCAAATTCGAACAATCCCCGGCGACGGCGCCAAAAACTTGGTGCACGAAATTGCGATCATCAACATTGGCGCCAAAGACTTGGTGCTCTCAAACGTGAATCACACTTTGTCACAACTTCGCACAACTAACCAGCAAGTCCACTGGGTCGTCCAAGTAATAAACCTTATGTGAGTAAGGGTCGATCCCACGGAGATTGTCGGCTTGAAGCAAGCTATGGTCACCTTGTAAATCTCAGTCAGGCGGATTCAGATGGTTATAGAGAATTGATAATTAAAACATAATTAAAATATAAACTAGGATAGAGATACTTATGTAATTCATTGGTGAGAATTTCAGATAAGCGTATAGAGATGCTTTCATTCCTCCTGAACCTCTGCTTTCCTGTTGTCTTCATCCAATCATTCCTACTCCCTTCCATGGCAAGCTTATGCAGGGCATCACCGTTGTCAATGGCACATCCCGTCCTCTCAGTGAAAATGGTCCAAAATGCGCTGTCACCGCACGGCTATTCATCTGTCGGTTCTCGATCATACTGGAATAGGATTCAGTCATCCTTTTGCGTCTGTCACTACGCCCAGCACTAGCGAGTTTGAAGCTCATCACAACCATCCATTCCCAGATCCTACTCCGAATACCACAGACAAGGTTTAGACTTTCTGGATCTCAAGAATGGCCGCCAATAATTCTAGCCTATACCACGAAGACTCTGATCTCATGGAATGAAAGGCTCGGTTGTCAGGCAAGACAACCATGCGTCATGAACCAGAAGGCTAAGAGATATGCACTTAAGCGATTGCAAGTAGAACGGAGGTGGTTGTCAGGCACGCGTTCATGGGTGAGAATGGTGATGAGTGTCACGGATCATCACCTTCCTCAGGTTAAAGAACAAGTGTATATCTTAGATAAGAAATAGGCTTTAGTTGAATAGAAAAACAATAGTACTTTGCATTAATTTATGAGGAACAGCAGAGCTCCACACCTTAATCTATGGTGTGTAGAAACTCTACCATTGAAAATACATAAGAACAAGGTCCAGGCATGGCCGAATGGCCAGCCTCCCCAAATGGCATATGAATTCTAAAATAAGGGAAAAAGACCCCTAGTACAATAGTAAAGAGTTCTATTTATCCTAAACTAGTTACTAGGGTTACAGAATTGAGTAAATGATGCAGAAAATCACTTCCGGGCCCACTTGGTGTGTGCTTGGGTTGAGCATTGAAGCTTTCACGTGGAGAGGTCTTTCTTGGAGTTAAAAGCTAGTTTATAACCTGTTTCTGGCGTTTAACTCCACTTTGCAACCTGTTTCTGGCGTTTGACCCCAGAATAGGGCAGAGAGTTGGCGTTGAACGCCAGTTTGCGTCATCTAAACTCGAGCAAAGTATGAACTATTACATATTGCGGGAAAGCCCTGGATGTCTACTTTCCAACGCAATTGAGAGCGCATCATTTGGAGTTCTGTAGCTCCAGAAAATCCACATTGAGTGCAGGAAGGTCAGAATCTAACAGCATCTGCAGTCCTTCTTCAACCTCTAAATCTGATTTTTGCTCAAGTCCCTCAATTTCTGCCAAAAAATACTTGAAATCACAGAAAAACACACAAACTCATAGTAAAGTCCAAAAATGTGAATTTTATTTAAAAACTAATAAAAATATACTAAAAACTAACTAAATCATACTAAAAACTATGTAAAAACAATACCAAAAAGCGTATAAATTATCCGCTCATCACAACACCAAACTTAAATTGTTGCCTGTCCCCAAGCAACTAAAAATCAAATAGGATGAAAAGAAGAGAATATACTATAAATCCCAAAATATCAGTGAAACTTAGCTCCAATTAGATGAGCGGGACTAGTAGCTTTTTGCCTCTTGAATAGTTTTGGCATCTCACTTTATCCATTGAAGCTCAGAATGATTGGCATCTATAGGAACTTAGAATTCAGATAGTGTTATTGACTTTCCTAGTTCAGTATGTTGATTCTTGAACACAGCTACTTTATGAATCTTGGCCGTGGCCCTAAGCACTTTGTTTTCCAGTATTACCACCGGATACATAAATGCCACAGACACATAACTGGGTGAACCTTTTCAGATTGTGACTCAGATTTGCTAAAGTCCCCAATTAGAGGTGTCCAGGGTTCTTAAGCACACTCTTTTTTTTTTTTTGCTTTGGACCTCGACTTTAACCGCTCACTCTCAAGCTTTTGGCTTGACACCTTCACGCCACAAGCACATGGTTAGGGACAGCTTGATTTAGCCGCTTAGGCCAGGATTTTATTCCTTTAGGCCCTCCTATCCACTGATGCTCAAAGCCTTGGATCCTTTTTATTACCCTTGCCTTTTGGTTTTAAGGGCTATTGGCTTTTTCTGCTTGCTTTTTCTTTCTCTTTCTCTTTTTTTTTCGCCATTTTTCTCTCTTTTTTTTCTTTTCTGCAAGCTTTGTATTCAATGCTTTTTCTTGCTTCAAGAATCAATTTTATGATTTTTCAGATCATCAAATAATATTTCTCCTTTTCATAATTCTTTCAAGAGCCAACATATTTAACATTCATAAACAACAATATCAAAAGACATATGCACTGTTCAAGCATTCATTCAGAAAATAAAAAGTATTGTCACCACATCAAAATAATTAAACTAATTTCAAGGATGAATTCGAAACCATGTACTTCTTGTTCTTTTATTTTTAGAACAGTTTTCATTTAAGAGAGGTGATGGATTCATAGGACATTCATAGCTTTAAGACATAGACACTTAGACACCAATGATCATATAGCAAAGACACAAACATAAATAAAACATAAGGCTCAAAAACCGAAAAACAGGAAAATAAGAACAAGGAGATTAAGGAACGGGTCCACCTTAGTGAGGGTGGCGTCTTCCTCTTCTTGAAGAACCAATGGTGCTCTTGAGCTCCTCTATGTCTCTTGCTTGTCTTTGTTGTTCTTCTCTCATAGCTCTTTGATCTTCTCTAATCTCATGGAGGATGACGGAGTGCTCTTGGTGCTCCATCCTTAGTTGTCCCATGTTGGAACTTAATTCTCCTAGGGTGGTGTTGATTTGCTCCCCATATTTTTGTGGAGGGAAGTGCATCCCCTGAGGTATCTCAGGGATTTCATGGTGAGGAATTTTCTCATGCTCTTTTTGAGTTCCATGATCTCTTGTTGTGCAGTCAAATGCTCTATTACTGAGCTATGGACCATTGAGATGAATCTCTCCAACTCCCATGACTCGGAGGTGAAAGCTTTTGTCTTCTCTTTCCTATTTCTAGAGGTTTCTCCGGCCTTAGGTGCCATTAATGGTTATGAAAAAACAAAAAGCAATGCTTTTACCACACCAAACTTAAAATGTTTGCTCGTCCCCGAGCAAGAGAAGAAAGAAAGAATGAGAAGAAGAAGAGATGGAGAAGATGGAGGTGTGTGAATGGTTCGGCCATGGGGGGTTTAGGTGGTAATGATGTGTGAAAAGGAAAGAGTGATGGTTTGAATTTGAGTGGGTGGGTGTAGGTGGGTTGTATGATGGTTTTAGAGGAGTAATGGAGGTGATTTGGGGAAGAGTGTTATAAAAAGGTATGAAGAGGAGAGAAGAAGTGGTGGGGATCCTGTGGGGTCCACAGATCCTATGGGGTCAAGGACTTAACATCTCTGCTCCAATTTGGCGTGTAAAACGCCCTTGCTGTGCAATCCTAGCGTTTAACGCCAGACTGCTGCTTGTTTCTGGCGGTAAACGCCCAAATATAGCCTGTTTCTGGCGTTTAACGCCAGGTAGATGCTTGTTTCTGGCGTTAAACGCCAGACAGATGCTTGTTTCTGGCGTTTAAACGCCAGAATGCTCCTCCTCCAGGGTGTGCTATTTTTAATACTGTTTTTCATTCTGTTTTTGATTTTTTAGTAGTTTTTGTGACTCCACATGATCATCAACCTAATAAAACACGAAATAATAAAAAAATATAAAATAGATATAATTAAATAACATTGGGTTGCCTCCCAACAGGCGCTTCTTTAATGTCAATAGCTTGACAGTGAGCTCTCATGCAGCCTCACAGATAATCAGAGCAAGGTTGGAACCTCCCAACACCAAACTTAGAGTTTGAATGTGGGGGTTCAACACCAAACTTAGAGTTTGGTTGTGGCCTCCCAACACCAAACTTAGAGTTTGACTGTGGGGGCTTTGGTTGACTCTGCAGTGAGAGAAGCTTTTCATGCTTCCTCTCCATGGTTACAGAAGGAGAACCTTGAGTCTTAAACACAAGGTAGTCCTCATTCAGTTGAAGGACCAATTTTCCTTTGTTCACATCAATCACAGCTCTTGCTGTGGCTAGGAAGGGTCTTTCAAGGATGATGGATTCATCCTTATCTTTCCGAGTGTCTAGGATTATGAAATCAGCAGGGATGTAAAGGCCTTCAACCTTTACTAACACGTCCTCTACTTGTCCATAAGCCTGTTTTCTTGAGTTGTCTGCCATCTCCAATGAGATTCTGGCAGCTTGCACCTCAAAGATCCCAAGTTTCTCCATTACAGAGAGTGGCATTAAGTTTATTCCTGACCCCAGGTCAGCCTTCTCAAAAGTCATGGTGCCTATGTTACAGGGAATTAGAAATTTACCAGGATCCTGTTTCTTTTGAGGTAAGTTCTGCCTATCCAATGCATTTAGTTCATTGGTGAGCAAGGGAGGTTCATCTTCCCAAGTCTCATTACCGAATAATTTGGCATTCAGCTTCATGATTGCACCAAGGTACTTGGCAACTTGCTCTTCAGTAATGTCTTCATCCTCTTCAGAGGTTGAATACTCATCAGAGCTCATGAAGGGCAGAAGGAGGTTCAATGAAATTTCTATGGTCTCTAGATGAGCCTCAGATTCCTTTGGTTCCTCAAAGGGATACTCCTTATTGGTCACTGAACGTCCCAGAAGGTCTTCCTCACTGGGATTCACTTCCTCCTCCTCCTCTTTGGGTCCGGCCACACCAAGCAAGGTAATGGCCTTGCACTCTCTTTTTGGATTCTCTTCTTTATTGCTTGGGAGAGTACTAGGAGGGGTTTCAGTGACCCTTTTACTCAGCTGGCCCACTTGTGCCTCCAAATTTCTAATGGAGGACCTTATTTCATTCATGAAACTTAAAGTGGCCTTAGATAGATCAGAGACTATATTTGCTAAGCTAGATGGATTCTGCTCAGAATTCTCTGTCTGTTGCTGAGTGGATGATGGAAAAGGATTGCTATTGCTAAACCTGTTTCTTCCACCATTATTAAAGCCTTGTTGATGCTTTTGTTGATCATTCCATGAGAAATTTGGATGATTTCTCCATGAGGGATTATAGGTGTTTCCATATGGTTCCCCCATGTAATTCACCTCTGCTATTGCAAGGTTCTCAGGATCATAAGCCTCTTCTTCAGAAGATGCCTCTTTAGTACTGTTGGATGCAGCTTGCAATCCATTCAGACTCTGAGAAATCATATTGACTTGCTGAGACAATATTTTGTTCTGTGCCAAGATGGCATTCAGAGCATCAATTTCAAGAACTCTCTTCCTCTGAGGCGTCCCATTACTCACAGGATTCCTTTCAGAAGTGTACATGAACTGGTTATTTGCAACCATGTCAATGAGTTCCTGAGCTTCTGCAGGCTTTTTCTTTAGGTGAATAGATCCGCCTGCAGAATGGTCCAGTGACATCTTTGATAGCTCAGACAGACCATCATAGAATATATCCAGGATGGTCCATTTTGAAAGCATGTCAGAAGGATAATTTTTGGTCAGTTGCTTATATCTCTCCCAGGCTTCATAGAGGGATTCACCTTCTTTCTGTTTGAAGGTTTGAACATCCACTCTAAGCTTGCTAAGCTTTTGAGGAGGAAAGAACTTGGCTAAGAAAGCCGTGACCAGCTTATCCCAAGAGTTTAGGCTATCTTTAGGTTGAGAGTCCAACCATATTCTAGCTCTGGCTCTTACAGCAAACGGGAAAAGCATAAGCCTGTAGACCTCGGAGTCAACCCCATTGGTCTTAACAGTATCATAGATTTGCAAGAATTCAGTTAAGAACTGAAAAGGATCTTCTGATGGAAGTCCATGAAACTTGCAGTTCTGTTGCATCAGAGAAACTAGTTGAGGTTTAAGCTCAAAATTGTTTGCTCCAATGGCAGGGATTGAGATGCTTCTTCCATGTAAATTGGAATTTGGTGCAGTAAAGTCACCAAGCATCTTCCTTGTATTGTTATTATTTTCGGCCATGTCTCATTCTTTTTCGAAAATTTCTGTCAGATTTTCTCCAGAGAGTTGTGCTTTAGCTTCCCTTAGCTTCCTCTTCAGAGTCCTTTCAGGTTCAGGATCGGCTTCAACAAGAATGTTCTTATCCTTGTTCCTGCTCATATGAAAAAGAAGAAAACAGAGAAGAAGAGGAATCCTCTATGTCACAGTATAGAGATTCCTTTATGTGAGTAGAAGAAGAAAAGAAATTCGAACACAGAAAGAGGAAGAGGGTTCGAATTTTTAAGAAGAAGAGAAGTGTTAGTAGATAAATAAATAATTAGGAGGAGGTGGGAGAGAAGAATTTTTCGAAAATTAAATAAAATAAAAGAAATTTTTTTTGTTTTTAATTAAAAAAATAAAGTTAGAATTCGAAAATTTAAAAAGAAAAATAAAATTAAATTAAAATTTAAAACAAATAGTTAATTGAAAAGAAATTTTGAAAAAGAGGGGAGGGATTTTCGAAAACAAAAGAGAGAAAAGTAGTTAGGTGGTTTTGAAAAAGATATGATTGAAATAGTAAACTTTTAAAATCAAACAAAAAGTTAAGTACTTAATAAAAGAAAAGATTTGAAAATCAAATTTTGAAAAGATAAGAGGTTAGAAAAGATTTTGAAATTGATTTTGAAAAAGATGTGATTGACATTTATTTTGAAAAAGATTTGAAAAAGAAATTTAAAAAGATTTGATTTTTGAAATTAAAGTTGATTACTTGACTAACAAGAAACTAAAAAGATATGATTCTAGAGTTTAAAGACTGAACCTTTCTTACTAGGCAAGTAACAAACATAAAAATTTTGAATCAATCACATTAATTGTTAGCATTAATTTTGAAAATATGAAATAGAAATAAGAAAAAGATTTTGAAAATAAATTTTGAAAATTTTGAAATTATGAAAGAAAAAATGAAAAAGATTTGATTTTTGAAAAAGATTTGAAAAAGATAGAATTTTTAAATTGAAAATTTGATTTGACCCATAAGAAATAATTAAATTTAAAAACTTTTGAAAAAATCAAGTCAAATTTTCGAAAATTTATGAGAAAATAAGGGAAAGATATTTTTTTATTTTTGAATTTTTAATTAAGAAAGAGAAAAACAACCAAAAGACTCAAAACATGAAAATTATGAATCAAAACACATGATGCATGCAAGAACACTTTGAATATCAAGATGAACACCAAGAACTTATTTTTGAAAATTTTTAAGAAAAGAAAAACATGCAAGACACCAAACTTAGTAATTTTCAATGCTTAGACACTAACAAATTGAAAATGCATATGAAAAATAAGAAAAGACACCAAACAAGAAAAATTTAAAGATCAAACAAAGAAATTCATCAAAAACAACTTGAAGATCATGAAGAACAAATGCATGAGTTTTCGAAACTTTTAAGAAAAATTAAAAATATGTAATTGACACCAAACTTAAAAATTGCCACAAGACTCAAACAAGAAACATCAAATTTTTTTTGTTTTTATGATTTTATTAAATTTTTTTGTAATTTTTCGAAAATTAATTGGAAAAAAAATAAGGATTTCAAAATTTTTAATGAGAATTCCAGGAATCATGCAATGTTAGTCTAAAGCTCCGGTCCAGGAATTAGACATGGCTTACTAGCCAGCCAAGCTTTTAGTGAAAGCTCCGGTCTAAAACACTAGACATGGCCAATGGCCAGCCAAGCTTTAGCAGATCATTACATACAAAAGCTAAATTACTGAGAAAGACAAAGAAGTTCTTCTCTAATGATAGTTGAAACCTCGGTCCAAAGGATTAGACATGACTTTACAGCTAGTCAGACTTCAACAGATCATCATGAAACTCTAGAATTCATTCTTAAAAATTCTGAAGAACATAGAATAATTAAATTTTTTTTTGAAAATTTTTCGAAAATAGAAATAAAAATAAAAATAAAAAGCTTAAAATTAAAATAAAATTACCTAATCTGAGCAACAAGATGAACCGTCAGTTGTGCAAACTCGAACAATCCCCAGCAATGGCGCCAAAAACTTGGTGCACGAAATTGCGATCATCAACAATGGCGCCAAAGACTTGGTGCTCTCAAACGTGAATCACACTTTGTCACAACTTCGCACAACTAACCAGCAAGTGCACTGGGTCGTCCAAGTAATAAACCTTACGTGAGTAAGGGTCGATCCCACGGAGATTGTCGGCTTGAAGTAAGCTATGGTCACCTTGTAAATCTCAGCCAGGCGGATTCAGATGGTTATAGAGAATTGATAATTAAAACATAATTAAAATATAAACTAGGATAGAGATACTTATGTAATTCATTGGTGAGAATTTCAGATAAGCGTATAGAGATGCTTTCGTTCCTCTTGAACCTCTGCTTTCCTGCTGTCTTCATCAAATCATTTCTATTCCCTTCCATGGCAAGCTTATGCAGGGCATCACCGTTGTTAATGGCTACATCCCGTCCTCTCAGTGAAAATGGTCCAAAATGCGCTGTCACCGCACGGCTATTCATCTGTCGGTTCTCGATCATACTGGAATAGGATTCAGTCATCCTTTTGCGTCTGTCACTACGCCCAGCACTCGCGAGTTTGAAGCTCGTCACAGCCATCCCTTTCCAAATCCTACTCGGAATACCGCAGACAAGGTTTAGACTTTCCGGATCTCAAGAATGGCCGCCAATAATTCTAGCCTATACCACGAAGACTCTGATCTCATGGAATGGAAGGCTCGGTTGTCAGGCGAGGCAACCATGCGTCATGAACCAGAAGGCTAAGAGATATGCACTTAAGCTATTGCAAGTAGAATGGAGGTGGTTGTCAGGCACGCGTTCATGGGTGAGAATGGTGATGAGTGTCACGGATCATCACCTTTCTCAGGTTGTAGAACAAGTGTATATCTTAGATAAGAAATAGGCTTGAGTTGAATAGAAAAACAATAGTACTTTACATTAATTTATGAGGAACAGCAGAGCTCCACACCTTAATCTATGGTGTGTAGAAACTCTACCGTTGAAAATATATAAGAACAAGGTCCAGGCATGGCCGAATGGCCAGCCTCCCCAAATGGCATATGAATTTGAAAATAAGGGAAAAAGACCGCTAGTACAATAGTAAAGAGTTCTATTTATCCTAAACTAGTTACTAGGGTTACAGAATTGAGTAAATGATGCAGAAAATCACTTCCGGACCCACTTGGTGTGTGCTTGGGCTGAGCATTGAAGCTTTCACGTGGAGATGTCTTTATTGGAGTTAAACGCCAGTTTATAACCTGTTTCTGGCGTTTAACTCCACTTTGCAACCTGTTTCTGGCGTTTGACTCCAGAATAGGGCAGGGAGCTGGCGTTGAACACCAGTTTGCATCATCTAAACTCGGACAAAGTATGGACTATTATATATTTCTGGAAAGCCCTGGATGTCTACTTTCCAACGCAATTGAGATCGCGTCATTTGGAGTTCTGTAGCTCCAGAAAATCCACTTTGAGTGCAGGGAAGTCAGAATCCAACAGCATCTGCAGTCTTTCTTCAACCTCTGAATATGATTTTTGCTCAAGTCCCTCAATTTCAGCCAGAAAATACCTGAAATCACAGAAAAACACACAAACTCATAGTAAAGTCCAGAAATGTGAATTTTATTTAAAAACTAATAAAAATATACTAAAAACTAACTAAATCATACTAAAAACTATGTAAAAACAATGCCAAAAAGTATATAAATTATCCGCTTATCAATCATATATTAATATTTCCTTTTACAGTATTTACGATTGTCATCAAGACTAATAATAATAATAATAATAATAATAATAATAATAATAAAAAATTATAATAATAATAGTTCTTAATTAACGTTAATTATAATAATTGCCATAACCACTAATTTATTGTATCACTTCATTATTATTATTAGAGGCAATGTATGTAACGTATAAGACCTCCACGTTCAAGAGGAAAAAAGCACGACTTTAGTATATTTAAAGCACAATTAGGAATTTCGATATTCAAGAGCAAAAATTACGAATTTAGGGCAATTGAAACTTTTTGAGTTGAATTTCGATTGAGATATACCAAAAAAATTCACAACCAGTTGTAGTTATCATTTCAAACATTATGGCATTTGAATTCGACTTTAACACAGTGTCTATGTCAAAAATAGTTGAAGAATTTGAATAACAGACCGACTTACTCGATGAGATTGTTCACAGTCAACCAATTTCTAAAAATATAAAAAACCACAACAGAAATGATAAGGTATGAGATATTATTTGTAAGTTCGTGATTATGCCATTCATAAATACACATAACATCCATAATTATATACAACTAACATCTAAAATTTAAATTAATGTTTATTAATTATTACATTCATACACATATCATTTTTTTAGTTATTGTATAAATAACACATAACATCCATAATTTCATATTAATAATATTCATAATTTCGTACTCATAATATTCATAATTTCATATGTATAATTTTTATAATTAATAAATTTTTATAATTAATATTATCAAAATTTAAATTATGTATCTTATTGTATTCTTCAAATTATTATCTCATATATGCACTATTAATGAATCATGATTTTAATTATTTTAATATTTTTTATTTAATATTTATATGTATACTTATTTATTAATTTTAACATGATGAGTTAATAATTATTTTTAAAAAATTTATTTTTTAATTTTTATTTATATTTTATATTTTATTTTTTATTTTTTAATAGTCTATATGTAAAATATGAGTTTTATAATAGTTGTTAAAATTTTTAATTTAACATCTATAATTTTATATGTATAACATCTATAATTTTAAATATATAATTTTTATAATCAATGAATTGGTACTAATTTATTATTTATTATTTTATTTTATTTTGTAATCTATGCTTTTCATTAGATTTTTATCGTGCTTAATAAAAATAATATAAACCAATTTGAATTAGTTGAGTGGTCAATTCACTCATCCACTAAAATAAGTGTCGAAAGTTAAAATTCCATGTTATATATATATCAATCTATTACTATAAACCTTTAAATAGAGATTCACAACAAATTAGTCATTTACGTGTGATATCAAAGAATACCGTGCCTCCTGATCGATTCCATGGGTTTTCCATTCATTGGAGAGACCATTCAATTCATGATTCCTACTTACTCAGGGATCTCCACCCCTTCATCAAACACAGAATCTAAAGGTGTATATATATCTCTCTCTTAGAAATCAGTTTTTAATAATTAAGTCCATATGGTTGAGTCATCGAGTGACATATTATTTGGTTTAACAAACTATATATATCAGTTTAAGTAAGTCATATTATTTTTATTTTTTAATCTTAAGTTTTCCCAATAAAAGCTTCATATTTTTTTAATATTATCATCAACATATATAGTTAGGATGAAATATACCGGTATCAGTTTAAGTAAATGTTATAAAGTTGATGAATATCTTTTTGGTGTGTAAAATAAAACAAATCAATTGTTGAATTAAAATAATTTATATATAGATTATATATTTAGAAAGTTTTATGTCAATAAAAAATTATATGTGATACCTTTTAGATATTTGAATTGAAGCAAATAGTTTTTCAATAACATGTTTATTAATGTCTGATTTCACTGAAATTGGGTGCAAATAATCGTTATTATATGTTACTATGTAATTTAATGGTTAGATCGATAAAATATACATTTTAAGAATATGATATTTTGCATGAACATACATGGTGGTTATTGTTATTTACTTAAATATATAATATAAAATTCTAAAAATTGGATTGGTCATTAAATCAGTAAAATAAAAAATTAAAAAATTTAATCAAATCAAATAAAATTTAATAATTAAAGTTAAAACAGATATAATAAAATAATATATATTGAATCAATTTTTTTTAATAAAATTCACACCATTTTATCAGATTTTTTTATAACTGGTGTAGTATTATTGATCTGAATTGGACCACCAGTCAACTGACTTAGTTCTGAATTAAACTAATGTTTAATTACTCTATTGGTTCTTATAGTTTTGTGAAATTTTCAATTAGTTTTTTATACTTTTTTCTTTTTAATTGGGTCTCTGCACTAATTTTTTTTTAATTAAGTCCCTCTTAGTAGTAATTGGTTTAATTTTATAGGGACCCAACTAAAAAAAAGAATTGGTATAAGAACTTAAATAAAAGAAAAAAAAAGTGTAGGAACCCAATTAAAAAAAAATTTGGTGCAAGGACTCAATTAAAAAGAAAAAAGTATACGAACCTAATTAAAAATTTCGCGAAACTATAGGACCAATAGAATAATTAAACCTTAAACTAATTAAACCAATCAGTTCTATACCATAACTGATAAAGAATATTAAACAAGTATTTGATCAGAGAAGAAAGTAAATTGGTTCACTTATGGGTAGGTTCATTATCAAAAGTTTTTTTCCCAACTGAAGACAATTCTCAGTTATTGCATGAAAGAGATATCATGAAGTATGTTAGAAGCATCATTCTAAGTCAAGTAGGTCCTGATTCCATTAGAGAGAAACTACTTCCTCAATTGGAACACCTTTGCTCAGAGACTTTACAGAGGTGGTCAACTAAAACATCTATTGAACTTCAACACTCTTCTGCCAATGTAATTATATTTCTACTTGCCACTAATTCTAGTTGTTTATTCTTATTATTATTGACTTATTGCTGTTGGTCTGGGTGGTGAACGAATGTAAAGATATTTTTTAATTCTATTTTTTATTTAAATAAATTTTTTAAGAATATAAAAAATTAGTCATTAAATTTATCATTAATATATAACTATGTATATTTAAGGACAATTTACGTTATTAAATTGTTTCACCCTCAATATTACGCAAATGCATTGTTTCCAATTTCAATACGCAAATACATTGTTTCACTATTTTAAGTAAACCGCTACTGGCAGTAGCGGTTTATGTGTGTGAGTGTAAACCACTACTGGCAGCAGCGGTTTACGTGTGTGCGTGTGTGAGTGTAAACCGCTGCTGCCAGCAGCGGTTTACGCGTGTGTGTGAGTATAAACCGCTATAGGCTATAGCGGTTTACGTGTAGTGTGCTGAATGTGGCTGCCTATATAAACCATGGAGGGGCCAAATGTGGAGAAGTAGAGTGTTATTCACAAATGGAGGGGGAGGATAGTTTTGTGGCTCTGGTTCATTGCTCTGAAAAAATTCAAAAGAGCAAAAGGCATGGTGTAAAATTCACAAATAGAGAACCGCTTAGTATTTTTATCCGATCGTCGAATACGTTGGCAGAGATTAAGCTAAGCATATTACGGAAGCTCGGTACCTGTGGGACGAAGTGGATAAAAAATTATTTTACAAGATTCCCATTGCCGTTGTGTCAACCGGTGTGAGATATGAGACCTTCGTGATCGGGTCGGATGAAGACTTGCAGGTCTTGTTTCACTGCAGGCGTAGTTTTCCGGAGGTGAGAATACCTGAGCTGCTTGCGAAGTTGGAAGATGGTGTGGATAGCTCTGGGGCATCGGCACCGAATCCTCAGTCGACCCCAGCTGATGGTGCATCAACATCGATGCCTGTGGTAGCAGCGGCAGTTCCGAATGCTGAGCCCGAACATGCTGGGGCTGTTCATGCATATATTGCTCCTGTTGTTCCTGATTTTGAATGCGATGTCGGACCGGATCGAGTTGAGAATGCACTGTTTGACGATGATTCGGATGAGGAGCCTGTCGATATTGGTGGGGACAGTGATGATGATATTCCAAGAGGTGGACGTTCAGCCCATGGAGGTTCCGGTTTTGGAACACAAGAGTACCCTCCCCACCTCTCTTCTTTGAACTTGGAAGCCATCGGCCAGCACCAGAATGTAGATGCAACATTCGATGGGCAGGGGATGCATGATGGGACACCTATGACTGAATTTCAGATTGGCCAATCGTTCCAGAGTAAAGAGGAAGCCGTGTTGAGTGTAAAAGATTACAGTATTCAGCGTGGAGTTGAGTACAAGATTATGGAGTCTGACAATCTGAAATACCAAGGGAGATGCAAGGAGTTTGGTAACGGGTGCACGTGGTTGATTCGGATAGTCATGCGGAAAAGGAAGAACACATGGGAAGTTAGGAGGTACAACGGTCCGCACACGTGTATGGCCACATCGATATCAAGCGACCACAAGCAGCTTGATTATCATGTCATCTGTGCGAGAATCTATCCATTGGTTCGAGCTGATGCGTCGGTGTCGATTAAGGTGTTACAAGAGGCAACGGAGGCGACTTATGGATTCAAGCCTAGTTATCGGAAGGTGTTGTTGGCGAAGCAGAAGGCAGTAGCGCAAATATATGGCGATTGGGAGGAGTCATATGCTGATCTGTCTCGGTGGATCCTTGGGGTCACATGCACGATGGAAGGTTCCGTTGCTCTACTGAAGACGTCCCCGGTTAGGGTGGGTGACCAAGTTGATGAAGATAGAGTCTACTTTCATCGGATGTTTTGGACATTCCCTCCGTGTATTGAGGCATTCCGCCACTGTAAGCCGCTCGTAAGCATCGACGGAACACACCTCTATGGCAAGTATGGCTAGACATTGTTGTTGGCGATCGCTCAGGATGGTAACTCGAATATTTTGCCTGTTGCGTTTGCACTCGTGGAGGGAGAAAATGCAGAGTCTTGGTCATACTTTCTTTCGAACCTTAGAAGGCATGTCACTCTACAGCAAGGTATTCTCGTGATCTCTGATAAACACAACGGCATCAAGGCTGCACTAGAGTCCCCCGATAGTGGTTGGCAACCTCCCCATGCTTATCAGGCATTTTGTATTCAGCATGTTGCTGCAAATTTTGCCCTCACTTTCAAGGGACAGGATGCGAGGTGGACAAACAGAATGGAGTATGAGAGGTGGACACAGCACAAGGATGGGGAGAGAAGATATGGTCACATGACGACCAACATTTCTGAGTGTGTGAACTCTGTCTTGAAGGGCACAAGAAACCTACCGGTGACGTCTCTTGTTATGTCGACATATCTCCGGCTGGCGGAGTTGTTTGTTGTCCGGGGGCACACGACAGAGGCACAGTTAGGGTCCGGGCACCGATTTTCACAGGCAGTAGTTAAGGCCATTGAGCGTAACCTGAAGGATTCGAGGTGCTTTACCGTGACTGTGTTTGATAGACATCACCTTGACTATACAGTGGCTGAGACGACACCCACCGGCAAATTCTCTTTGGGTAGCTATCGGGTTTCTCTAAGGGATCGTACCTGCGATTGTGGATACTTCCAGGCACTGCACTACCCCTGTTGCCATGCCCTCACATGCTGTGCGCAGTCACGGCTAGATTGGGCCACTTATGTCGATGAGGTGTACACCATGTCTGAGGTCTTTAAGGTGTATGAGATGTCCTTTTCACCTTGTATTCCAGAGGGGCTTTGGCCACCATATGACGGCCCGACAGTGATCCCCGACCCGGGCATGAGAAGGGCAAGAGAAGGACGACCACGGTCCACCCGCATCTGCAACAACATGGACGAAGCTGACACCAGCCGACCTAAGAGGTGTGGCCTGTGCAGGCAGCCCGGTCATACTCGAAGGGTTTGCCCTCAGCGAGGTTCTACTAGCGGCATCTAGATTTATCATGATTTAGTTCGTTTGTGTTAGTCTTCGTGATTACAAATGTGTCTGTTTGTATCAGTTATGAGTTTTAAGTCTTTTTGGTTTAAATGTTAATGTTAATATAAGTAGTTATTTATCACTTTTCTAGATTTATCGTGCTTTATTTCCGTCATAGTTGTACGATCAATATACATAAAGTCCATCAACATAAACATAAAGTAAAAACTAACCAAAATAACATTCATCCAACGAGAATAAACATAAAGTCCATCAACATAAACATAAAGTAAAAACTAACCAAAATAACAGTCATCCAACGAGAATAAACATAAAGTCCATAACCAGAACATAAACAACATAATGAGAAATGGAAAACAACAACACATGGTGCTAATCATCGCGATCATCTCGGGCTGCATCATGAAAGTCACCAAGGAGATGAGATCCTGTCCCACATCGAGCGGGACGCCTGACTCGAGTCGGTCGGGCCGCCACCTGTCCAATGTCATCAACTGGATGGTCTAACCCAATCGCGGACTGGGGGGTGCCCCCCATGCTGAACCAAGTATCCAACGGGCTACCTGCAGGCACGTTCAGATCCACCACATACTGACCCTGATAATCATGTGGCTGGGAATGCATCTCCGTCATATGTGGCTGGTAAGCTGCGGTCTCGAACTGCACCTCCGACATCTGGGGCTGGTAAGACTGGCCACCAAACTGCACATTGGACGTGCCAGCATCATCCCTAATCAAATCAGCAAACTCTGCATAAAACCGTGGACTCACCAGCTGATCATCTAAATCCATAGTCATCGTCAGCGTCTCAGGCTGGGCATACATGTGAGAGCTGGCTCTGGCATCGGAGAGTAAGATCTGCTGGTGAATGTCTCCCCTCCAGCCTCAGTCACTGCGGTCCCACTAACTCCACCACCGAACTGCGTGGGATCCGCAGTTCTCCCACGTCTGGCACTAGACCGACGAATACGGTGATCGACCTCAGCTCTAGCCTCTCTGCCTGCATCATCCTCCTGCATCGCATCATGTAACCATCGCCACTCTCGACCGGTGTCCCTAGTACCAACACGACGGCGTTTCTCAACACGGCGGTTATCTGGCATATCAGGTAGCTATGATCTGCGTGGGACCTGGGATGACCCTCTCTGAAATGCCTCTGGATGTATCTGGGTGCCTCTAGGATCCACGAATGCTGTCCCCGGGCTAAGGAACCGCTGAGCCTCGCGGTACCATCAATCTAGGTAATCAGCAGATGGGCCAGGATCTGCCACTCGCTCAATGGAAATGACTGCATCAAGTCAGTTCCCCCAGTGCAAATGCTAGACCTGATAGTAATGGGGGAACCACCTATCCCCTTCCCTCTCGTCCTTAGCATGCAGCCAGTCTACGTTCAAAGCATCCTCGGGGATATGCTGTACTCCACCCAGCTGTGGAACAACCCTGTCAACCTAATGTCACTCGATGACCGCAAAGTATATCAAAGTAGTCACCGCTCGCCAGATGCGACTATGCTCCTCTGTAAGTATCTCTGGATGGACCACGGCAAGTACATCAAGCGCGGAGTAGGGCTCCCATACAATCTGAAATTTCAGAACTCATCATACATTACAACAACAAGTATATATCTAGTCACGACTAGAGAGCAAACCAAAAATAAAACTCTACTTGCTATAAAACTTACATCACGAGCGGTCAATCGATCCAATGCAAGCCGATACCTTATGACCCTCTGCTCCTTTCCATCGTTAAGAGGTAAGTAGGCAGACCACCTAAATTTAAGTCATATGAGACACAAACTTAAAAAAACGCCCAAGAAATTTGTTAACATTAAAAAAGCATAACCCACACCTGGATGCCAGCGGGAAAGAGAAAACCTCAAACCCGGTCGGCCTCAAAGACAGAAACCGCCAGAATATCTAACTCTGTAGCAACTGGAGCGGGCCCGCAAGATTAGTCACATTTCTGTTTGCTACCCGACACATGCATCGGTATAGCCATGCCAAAGCGGCCGACCCCCAGCTATACCTCCCCATGTCATCAAGGTTTGCCACAAATGGCAACCACCGTATATGTACCCGGTTCGCACTCTTGTCCCCAAATAACTGGGTCGATAACAGCATCATGATGTAGGCCCGTGCGTAGATGCGGACAGTCTCCTCGCTCGCATCTGGTGGTAGCACCCTAAACCTCTCGTGAAACCATGTAAAGTGTACTGTCATCTGCTTGACCTTATTCGGTGGAGGCCGCTCACCGAATAGGTCCTCAAACCACTCCCAAGCTGGTCGGCCACCCTCCATGTATTTCTCAAACTCACCAAGGCAACCACTCACAGCCTCCCCATCCACAGGCAGCCCTAGCTGGAATGCCACGTCCTGCAATGTCACTGTGCATTCTCCGAAAGGCATATGGAACGTATGCGTCTCAGGACGCCACCTCTCAACGAACGCACTAACCAGTGGCTCATCCAACCAGAACCATTGGCTGTTTAGCCTGGCCAAATGGTACAATCCAACCCTCTCTAAATACGGGATGATCCTTTCATGCATGGGCATATTCTGTTGCCGTCTCACACTGTATATACACCTAGTGGGCTGCACAGAACAACAAAGAAATACAGAGTCCAATTAAATTCTCCTATCCTTAAAAAAATTTCCATATCTAACTGGATACAAATATCTTAAACCATCAACAAATTCTCCTATATAAAAAAAATCCCTAGTCACGATAGTAAAAATAACAGCACACATACTTTAATAAATAACAGCCAGAAATGTTAAAATATTATAAAGCTTTAAAATTTAAAACTTCATATCATACAAATGCCCTAACCAAACTAAAATAATTCACTAACGTCAACTATCCCTTTCCCTAAACTAAACCAACACCATGTAGCATAACATTCATTGAAGGGATTTGAAATTCAGATAAGTAGTCATATTTATAACTTAATAAGAAAAACTCAAAATACTAAACCAAAATCAGTAAACTAACATCCTAGCATGCGAAGCCTAATTTCAAACTAGAGGGAATAATCTATAAATTCTAATTCGTCTACCTAACCTACCATTTTTCTGACTAACATATGCAAAGCCTAGAAAAAAATAAATGTTAATTAACCTCGTCACCAATAGAACCGGCAATATGCGTAACACCGTTCAGTCGGTACAGGGTCCTGCCTGCCATGATAACTCGCCAGAAGTCGCCGCTGAGATACCTCGGACCCACTCTCAACTTGCTCTGACCTCTCTCTAGAATTTCCTCTCTCTAAAAAACTCCACAAACCCTCTAAATGCATAATCCGCGGCTACAACCACGGTTTATATAGACAGCACACTACACGTAAACCGCTATAGCCTATAGCGGTTTACACTCACACACACACACGTAAACCGTTGCTGCCAGCAGCGGTTTACACTCACACACTCACACACATAAACCGCGGCTGGTTGTAGCGGTTTATGCACACCTGTAAACCGCTACTGCCAGTAGCGGTTTACTTAAAATAGTGAAACAATGTATTTGTGTATTGAAATTGGAAACAATGCATTTGCGTAATATTGAGGGTGAAACAATTTAATAACGTAAATTTCCCTATATTTAATTTATAATGTTATTTTACTTATTTTTTCAACAAGGTGACTAACTACTAAAATAATCATTTTTTATAGTTAAGCAATTAAACTTTTCGTTAAAACAAAATATAGTAGCCATTGTATTTTTATATTTTAATTTTATTTTGGTTATAAATGTAAATGCAGTTTATTATACTGTTTATTATGAAATTTGATTATAAATGTAAATTAAATTTGGTTATTGATGCAAGTGTGTGGTTATTTTGATTGGATGTTGATATTTGGTGATTGTGTAGTAGCATGATTGTTTTAGTTATGTTATATTGAAGTTAAAATTTAGAAATGTGTTGTGGATAGAATAGAGGATTGGGAGTTATAATATTAGTATTCTATAATAAAATATTATTTATATATTAAAATTAGTTATTATATATTTATTATAAATATATATTGTTTAATTATTTATAATAAATATTTTATATTTTATTATGTATTTTATAATAAGGACGAATTCTAAGCTACACTTAATTTGATTGCTTTAGAATAAGTTATTAGGTATCTTATTTGCACTAAAGAATTTTAGTGTTTGAATTTTATAATATGTAATCATCAATGATGAACGAGAAAGTATGAACTTTAGTACAGTTAGTTTCACTTATCATAACTTTAGTCTTAGATCTTTCCTTTAGAATTATTAGTTTTATAAAAATATTATTTACATATTAAAATTAATTATTAATATATTTATATATAAATATATATTATTTAATTTATTTTTAATATATATTTGTATATCAATTATACTAATAAATAATTTTAGTAACTAATTTTAATTTATACTTAACATAATTGTTAATCTTATTTTATTTACAAATCTCAGTAGACTTTAACCTTTTTGAAATATTTTATTATTAAGGTATTTTTATCATTCAACTTTATGATTTATTCTCGTAAATTGATACATTAAAAGATGGATTAAATCATTATTGGCCAGAAAAAAACAAATATGAAATTATGGATAGACGAATGAAAAAAAACATAGAATGTGTAATTTTAAAAGGTTTGATCAATCTGAATATTTTAGATAGACTGTATTTATTATTGATTTTTTGGATATTTAAATCGTATTTAAGAATGTTAAAATAATCTCTTGTAGAACTCAAACTTATAGTCGCATTGCCATTGTCAATGCAATAAAAAAGACTAAGACTCATCAAGTTGAAACCGAACTTATGTGTTTTCAAGATCGAAGTAATGTATTATTATAAAAGATTCGTGTGTGCCTAAATGCTAATTTAGCAGAATATATTCCATATCCTATTAATAAATCTTCAGGTGTTATTTTATGCAAAACAAATTCTAATTCCAATTAAATCGGTATACAAACAAAACTAACTATAAATTAAAAAAAAAAAAGAAACAAATCCAGTACCCACAAAAGATTACCCCATTTGATAAAAATAATCAAAACCCTAACGAAACTTAGTTGCGCATAACAACCTAATTAACATTCCTATCTCCCCCTTCGATCTTCTTATTTTTCCTCCTGCATGACTTTTCCACCATTGCCATCACCATCAACACCAACTAAAACCACAACCTCCGTTGCCACTAACAAGTAACCACCACAATCAACCAACTAATCACCACAATCAACAACAATAATAATAGTACCACCATCCTCACAAGCAATAATTAATAGAGTGTTGATTGTGGTGTTGATGGTAGTATTGATGATGATGATAATATGAGGATCATAGTGGAGGAGAAGAGAATGAGAAGGTGGCTGAAAATGGTGGTAGTAATGGTAATTACAAATTAGGTTGTTAGCAGAGTTAAGCCAGTTAACACTTTTTTTTTTGTCGAGCATATGTAATCATCTGTGTTTATTGTACTTGATCCGTTTTTTTTTTACGGTTAATTTTACTAGTATTCAAACATTTTATAGTTAAAAATAATAATTTACTGGTCAATATTATAGCTTCTAATATTCTATTTTATTCATAACAAAATGCAATAGAAAAATGCGTGATATTTTATATTGGAAATATAATTGTATGTAATGATTACTTAAAAAATTACATAATTTTTTGTTTTAATTATTTGTTGTCACGCATATAAAAAATAGTTATTAAATTAGTCATGATAAAATTTTTTATATTTATATATATTATTTTATTTATTTTTCTAAGAAAATTATCAGCCAGTCGAATTATCAAAGTTGTCACATCATAAGAATCATTTTTTTCTTCGGTTAACTTAAATCAATTTTTTTATACACACCAACTATATTTTTTGTACAGTAATTTATTATTTACTGATTTTTTTCTATTTAATATGCTTAATTTTAAAAGTTTATCTATCTTGTATCTTAAAAACATAGGTTAACTTTACAAATTAAAAAAAATTATTAAAAATATAAAAAAAAATTAAATTTTAATATATTTATTTTATATTTTTTAAATAAAAATATTAAAAATTTTATACTAATAATAAATTCATTATCTATCGTTAGGAGTTAGGACACATATTAAGTAAACCCTGGTTTTATAATCATATGAAATATAGACTCACTTCTTGTTAGTTTTGTTCTGTGGCAGCTGGTGCTTGACTTCTTTGGAAAGCATTATTTTGGGTATGATCCTGAGAATTTAACTGAGAATGAAAAGATATCAGAAACTTTCGTGAATTTCTTCGGTGATGGACTTATGGCAATTCCCTTAGATATTCCTGGCACCACATACCACACATGTAAGAAGGTATTGAATGTTGATATATGATCCACTGTAAAAATATCATAATCACGCATGATCTTCAATCTACACTTCTAATGATTTTGTTAATAAATTAGTGGTTTAATAATACTCTTTTTTTTTTTTTCTTTTTGATGTGATTTTAATAATACTCGTTAAAAGTATATATAAAAAAAATTTATCATTAAAATTGTGTAAAAGTTTTATACAATCTTGATCAGGGGCAGAGCTACCTATAAAGAAAGGAGATAATTTTAATTTTTTACATGTAAATTATATGTAAATTTCAGTTTAGTCTCTCTTAAAATTTTATTTTAATCTTATTTTATTGTGTAAATATTTTTTGTCCCCTCTAATATTTCATTTAGCTATGTCTTGATGGATGGAAAATATATATATATATATATATATCCAAGATGATAGTTAACAAGTTTACTGTTTACATATAAAAAAATATGAAACCTTCGCTTAACTAAGAATTCCAAAATAATTAATAAATATTTTACATTTAATTGATAATTGTTTTGCCAAATGGATTTATTCAGGATTCAAAGAAAGTATACAAACTTCTCAAGAATATAATATTATAGAGGAGAGGCGCAAATCTCCCGAGAAATTTTTGTTGAAAAGTTAATCAAAGATATGGGAACTGAGCATCCTATGAACAAAGATCAAGTTATTTACTTTATGACGGAGTCTGGCTGGCTACTTTTCTCACAAATTCAATAGCCTTGGCATTAATCTTCAACTTTTTGGAGGATAATCAATCAACCATAGAAGAACTAAGAGTATGAACAAAAAAACTCATAACTTTTTAATTTGTAACATATAATCCAATTTTCTTTTTATTTTTTTCTTTTTGTGTCGCTATAATGTAATTTTCTAATATTTATTAAGCGTACATTTTTCACTTTCTTATTTTCTATTGCCACCCTTTATAGATTTTTTTTTTTTTAAATATTAGAGTTTTAAAATTTTCCCTTTGCAGTCAAATTATAATCTTTGTTTTTTTATGAAGTCAAATTATAATGTATTGTTGCTTATAATTTTATCTAAACATATTATTAAATTTCATATTCCACTGTTTATTAGTTTATCATAGGAGAATAAAATAAATTAAAAATATAAAAATAGAGACGTGAACATACATATGCATGCATAAGATTCTGATATTTATCAAAAAATGAGAAAGGATATGGATTCTGATTAATCCTATACAAATAACTCAAAATTTAAAGGGTAGTTATTACAACAAAATAATATTTTTGTGACGGTACGGCCACTAAAATTTTTCATGATGAACATAAAACTGTAGTCAATTTAAGTGTTGTCTGAACACTCTAACTATCAGAATGTCATACTCTTAAAACTTAAATTATATTACCACTCGAAAGACTTTTTAATAGATAACATACATCCATACAAAACTCAATACTTACAGAGGATATATATATATATATATATATATATATATATATATATATATATATATATATATATATATATATATATATATATATATATATATATATATATATATTATTAATTTTACAAGCATTAAATAATCAAAACCCTATCCCTCTTATAAAAATTTGTAAAGATAAGGTGAGGGAAAAAGTAACTAATACAACACAATATCGTTAAAACAGAAAAGGAAAATAAATAAACTCTTTCGAACTTCGTCACCCATAAAAAGAAAGGACCTATAGGGAAGTGAGAACATCGTCCTCGCTGGTTATCACTATGGGGTTAGGGAATTATTATAACAGAATATGTGAAAATAAAGTTGTTTCTAAAGTACCGTGATTAATAGTCGGCTTATGTATCTTTTCAAAACTAAGGATTTAATATTCAAAATCTGAAATTCTTTTTAAAAGAAGAAGCTGTTAATTCTTCGAAAATCCTAAACCCATTTTAAAAGTTTTTCCTAAACAGTATGAATGATCAAGCTGTTCCAAGCATAGGTTCATTAAGTCTATATGCTGAACCGGTTTAGTTTTTCATACTTTTCTAAACCAAAAACACAAACTACACGGCCTTCGGCCCATCTCGTAATCAACCACGGCCCTAGGCCCAAACAACTCAATCAACAACCAATTCACCACAATCCAACCAATTTTCAGTCACAAACACAAGTAAGAAGGTTCAAACACAATCAAGCAGTTACATCAAGTAGGACAATTAGCAATTAAACATAAATAATCACATAGACAAACCAATTACAATATGCACATCAAAACATGTCATATAGATGCATATGATGAATGCCTGTCCTATGGCGGATGATATTATCTATCTGTTATATAGCCAACCCGACACGTCCTGGTAGCTAACCATGGACTAAAACACCCACGGGAGCAAGCGGGTTTGAGCTACAACCCCCTTACTACTACCCGCTTAACCCAGAGCCAGTGGAATAACTACTACTGCGGCTACTACCCAGGAGGGTGTTTAAAAGCTCAACCTGGAGCAAGTGGGACGAACCACAACCCTTGCTACTACCCAGGTGTCAAAATTACTGACCTGGAGCAAGCGGGACAAACCACCATTGTAAGACCCGGTTAATTAACGGCTAATTAACCCATAAATAAGAATTTATTCTAGAAAGCCAAAAATATTATTTTTATGGCTAAATGTGATAGAGGAGAGTGAGACGAGAATTTCAGTACCAATTTTATAGAAATCGGACCAAGATTGGACCGAACGGACCAAACCGGGCCAACCGGACCCAAAGTGGGCCCTTGGCCCAACTAAACTAAACCAAAACCCTAGTTTTCAGCACTCTCTCTCCTCATTTGAGACACTAAACACGCTGAAATGGAGGCCATGGAGGGAAGAACACTCTCTCAAGTTCTCTCCCTTGGTTGATCTTCAAACCACCATAACTTTTGATATAGAGCTCCGATCGCCGCACCGTTTGCAGCCATGCTTTCACCGCGGAGAGCTCTAAAAAACATATACAATCAATCTTGAGGTAAGGCACGTTTTCTCTTCGAAATTCCAGCCCTTGTTTTCGAGTTTCATGGATGAAATGTTGAGATTTTGGGCTCTTTGATGTTATAGGACCCAACTCTCTTGAAGGAGAAGGTTAATCTTGTCTCCTTGGACCTTGGGTGTGGTAAGATTCTCAACCCTAGTGTAATTTGTTGTTCTATGATGTTGGGTATTGAGATGTTGTGTATGGGTATGATGATTGTGGCTTAGGTTGTGTATATGTGAATATTGGAGCTTGATTGGTGATTTTGGAAAGCTTGGGAGAGGGTTTTGTGTGATAAAATCTGTTCTTGGAGGTGTTGATACTTTGAGAGCTTGTGGACAAGTGGTTTGGAAGTGCTCCGGTTGAGCTTGGGAAATCGGCTAAGGTATGGTCTCGGTTTCTCGTATCTAATATGTAATGTGGTAGGAAATACTTAGGCTAGAGGCCCTAAGATAGGCATTGAATGGTTGATGTTGTTAAATGGTTGAGATATATGATGTGATCATATATGTGATTTTGAATATTGATGCCTTGATTTTGTGATATATGAGAAAATGCATGTTGCGATATATGCTTGATGAATGATTAAGGTTGAATTGGTGGGTGGTACCATGTTGATGGTGAGTATGATGTTGATTATGTGTAATGGTTGATTGGAAATGGTATTATTGGAAATTGGGATGAGGGAGGATGTATGACATGATATTGTGTTTGTCCTTTAGCCATTTGATTGAGAAGTGTTAAAAGGGTTGGATGGTGATTTTGGAAAATTTGGTAAAATGTCAATGTGTGAGTTGAGGATGGCTTGATGTTGATTTTGGTACATTTTAATTGATTTCAAAGAAAAGGGATGAAATTGACATGTTTTGATTGATTTTGAAAAGAGTTGAAAGTGGCTTGTTTTAAAAATGGCACTTTATGGTTTTGTATGAAAACATGGATTTTGGGCATACTTTGACGGGACATAACTTGGACTACGGATCTCTGATTTGTGCCAAATCTATTTCGAAATGAAGTTGGATCCGGGATGTCCATGCCGTTTGAAGAATGGGTGAAAAACGATTTAAAATGAGAAAGTTATGTCCGTCAAAAGATTGGGGGTTGAATCTGTAAATTCTGCAGCTTTTAACTTAGAAAATTTTTTAGCAGAATGACCCTCTGCGCGTAGGCGCACTTGGCGCGTACGCGCCGTTCTTCAAGAAAGCACCATCCACGCGTGTGCGTGGTGTGCGCAGACGCGTCGATGCGCTGCACCAAATGCCCAGCTATTTTCCCGAGAGTTGTGCCAGAGTTGTGCCAGTTTTGTGCCTGGGGCGCAAGAGCACCCACGCGTACGTGTGGTTGACGCTCACGCGTCGTTTGGCTATTTTTCAACCCGCGTGTCCGCGCGTATGACGCTTGCGCGTCGATGAGATTTTGTGGCCATCCACGCGTGCGCGTGGAATGCGCGTACGCGTGGCCATGTTTTCATCCCAAAGTTGATTTTTGAGTTTTAAAAGTCAAATTTCATACTTCTAAGCCTCCGATCTAACCACTTATGTCTTAAATCATTATAATGTGCCTAGCAATGAGACAAGGAGCTAGTAAATGTGGTAACTTGCGAGTGAAGCAAGGGAAAAATGAATGATCAATGAGGATCAAAGATGATTATGTGAGATGCGGAGGATGGCGGTGGAAGTGCTTGTTGTGCCATGGGCCGAAGGGCCGTAATTGTTAATGAATTGGCTGGTTATGGATTTAACCGTGAGCCGGATGGCTAGATTATTGCCGTGCTACGGCGGAGCCATGATTATGGCTAAGTATAAATGCATATATGTTGTTGAATGAATTGTGAATGTTTGCACTTCCACCATCGGAGATGAGGGTTTCCCTGGGAGGAAGCAGTGGCTAGCCACCACGTGCTCCAGGTTGAGACTCGAAGCTCTTGTGATCCTATGTCGTAAGTGTGACCGGGCACTGTGAAAGGCCCGGATGAGCTCGCCCTCGTAAATATTCACCAGTGAGGGTGATGGATATGGATCATGATTATGATCAAGTTTATGATGAGTATAACTCGAGTTGGGGATGCGCGACAGAGGGACAGTCCAATGGTTAGCTACCAGGACTTGTCGGGTTGGCTCTATAACCGACAGATGATATCATCAGCCACTAGAGGGATAGGCATTCATCATATGCATACTATATGAATTGTTTGAGATTACCTATTTAACTGCATATTACTTGCTAATTGTCTAAATGCCTTATCTGTTCCTATTTGTAAATCTCTTGTCTGATATAACTGTGTTTGCTATATTATACTATTGCTGGTGGTTGGGAGGTCTGAAGGAATTGGAAAGGGAAGTATTAGTTAGACTAAAGGATCTTTAGTCAGTTGCCACTTACGGTTTAGTTTGTTTATAAGCTTTGATATTATCTGGAGGAAGTTCTAGGATTGCTTTCGGCTTTCCTTTATTATTATGTATTATATATGTGGAAGCTGTTACCATGCTGGGGACCTCTGGTTCTCACCCATGCGGATTTTGTGGTTTTCAGATGCAGGACGTGAGGTTTCTCGCTGAGGCATTGATAATGCGAAATTGTTACTCTGAGGTTGTAAAATTGTTTTTCGTTCACTCCCTGGCAATGGCTCCAAAAACTGGTGCACAACACCATGGTCCAGACATAACTTCACAACTTCGCACAACTAACCAGCAAGTGCACTGGGTCGTCCAAGTAATAAAACCTTACGTGAGTAAGGGTCGATCCCACGGAGATTGTTGGTATGAAGCAAGCTATGGTCATCTTGTAAATCTCAGTCAGGCGGATATCAAATGGTTATGGAGTTTTCGAATAATAATAATAAATAAATAGAAAATAAAGATAGAAATACTTATGTAATTCATTGGTGAGAACTTCAGATAAGCGTATAGAGATGCTTTCGTTCTTCTGAACTTCTGCTTTCCTGCTGTCTTCATCCAATCAGTCCTACTCCTTTTCATGGCTGGCTTTATGTAAGGGCATCACCGTTGTCAATGGCTACATCCCATCCTCTCTGTGAAAATGGTCCGATGCGCTGTCACTGCATGGCTAATCATCTGGAGGTTCTCGATCATACTGGAATAGGATTCACCCTCCTTTTGCGTCTGTCACTACGCCCAGCACTCGTGAGTTTGAAGTTCGTCACAGTCATTCAATCCCTGAATCCTACTCGAAATACCACAGACAAGGTTTAAACTTTCCGGATTCTCATGAATGCCGCCATCAATCTAGCTTATACCACGAAGATTCTGATTAAGAGATCCAAGAGATATTCATTCAATCTAAGGTGGAACGGAAGTGGTTGTCAGGCACGCGTTCGTAGGGGAATGATGATGATTGTCACGTTCATCACATTCATATTGAAGTGCGAATGAATATCTTAGAAGAAGAATAAGTTGAATTGAATAGAAAAACAGTAGTACTTTGCATTAATTCGTGAGGAACAGCAGAGCTCCACACCTTAATCTATGGAGTGCAGAAACTCTACCGTATGAAAATACATAAGTGATAATGGTCCAGGCATGGCCGAATGGCCAGCCCCCATGAAATTCTAAGATAGCATAAAACTGATCAAAGATGAAAATACAATAGTAAAGAGTCCTATATATACTAGACTAGCTACTAGGGTTTACAGAAGTAAGTAATTGATGCATAAATCTACTTCCGGGGCCCACTTGGTGTGTGCTTGGGCTGAGCTTGAAGTTTACACGTGGAGAGGTCATTCTTGGAGTTGTACGCCAGTTTGTAACGTGTTTCTGGCGTTCAACTCTGGCTTGTGACGTGTTTCTGGCGTTTAACTCCAGACTGCAGCATAGAACTGGCATTCAATGCCCTTTTGCGTCGTCTAAACTCGGTCAAAGTATGGACTATTATATATTTCTGGAAAGCTCTGGATGTCTAATTTCCAACGCAATTAGAAGCGCGCCATTTCGAGTTCTGTAGCTCCAGAAAATCCACTTTGAGTACAGGGAGATCAGAATCCAACAGCATCAGCAGTCCTTCTTCTACCTCTGAATCTAATTTTTGCTCAAGTCCCTCAATTTCAGCCAGAAAATACCTGAAATTACAGAAAAACACACAAACTCATAGTAAAGTCCAGAAATGTAAATTTAACATAAAATCTAATGAAAACATCTCTAAAAGTAACTAGATTCTACTAAAATCATACTAAAAACAATGCCAAAAAGCGTATAAATTATCCGCTCATCACAACACCAAACTTAAATTGTTGCTTGTCCCCAAGCAACTCAAAATCAAATAGGATAAAAAGAAGAGAATATACTATAAATTCCAAACTATCAATGAAACATAGCTCCAATAAGATGAGCGGGACTTGTAGCTTTTTGCCTCTTGAATAGTTTTGGCATCTCACTTTATCCATTGAGGTTTAGAATGATTGGACTCTAAGCTTACTAAGCTTTTGAGGAGGAAAGAACTTGGCTAAGAAAGCCGTGACCAGCTTATCTCAAGAGTTCAGGCTATCTTTGGGTTTAGAGTCCAACCACACTCTAGCTCTGTCTCTTACAGCAAAAGGGAAAAGCATGAGCCTGTAGACTTCACGATCTACTCCATTAGTCTTAACAGTATCACATATCTGCAAGAATTCAGTTAAGAACTGAAAGGGATCTTCAGATGAAAGTCCATGAAACTTGCAGTTTTGCTGCATCATAGAAACTAATTGAGGTTTCAGCTCAAAATTATTTACTCCAATGGCAGGAATTGAGATGCTTCTTCCATGTAAGTTGGAATTAGGTGCAGTAAAGTCACCAAGCATCCTCCTTGCATTATTATTATTTTCGGCTGCCATCTCCTCTTCCTGTTCGAAAATTTCTGTAAGGTTATCTCTGGATTGTTGTATTTTAGCTTCTCTTAGTTTCCTTTTCAGAGTCCTTTCAGGTTCAGGGTCTACTTCAACAAGAATGTTCTTGTCCTTGCTCCTGCTCATATGAAAAAGAGGGAACAGAAAAATAATAATAATAGGGATCTTTTTTGCCCAGGTATAGAGGTTCCCCTGTGTGAGTAGAAGAAGAAAAGAATGTAATGTAAAGAAGGGAAGAAGAGAAAATTCGAACACAGATGAAAGAGGGGGTTCGAATTTGGGTGAGATGAAGTGTTAGTAGATGAATAAATAAATAGAAGGAGATGAGAGAGAAAGAGGATTTTCGAAAATAAAATTTTGAAAAGGGGTTAGTGATTTTCGAAAACTAGGAAAAAGTTAAAATTTAAAATTGAAACAATTAATTAATTAAAAAGAATTTTTGAAAAAGAGGGAAGTATTTTCGAAAATTAGAGAGGGATAGTTAGTTAGGTAGTTTTGAAAGAGATAAAAAATAAACAAAAAGTTAATTAGTTAGTTGAAACAAATTTTGAGAATCAAATTTTAGAAGATAAGAAGATAAGAAGTTAGAAAAGATATTTAAAAAAAGATAAGATAAAAAGATATTTTTGAAAAGATATGATTGAAATTAGTTTTGAAAAAGATTTGATTTTTAAAATCACAATTAATGACTTGATTCACAAGAAATTACAAGATATGATTCTAGAACTTAAAGTTTGAATCTTTCTTAACAAGCAAGTAACAAACTTGAAATTTTTTTTTTGAATCAAAACATTAATTTTTTATGACATTTTCGAAAATTATGAGATAAAATTAAGAAAAATATTTTTGAAAAATATTTTTAAAAATTTTGGAAAATAAATGAGAAAGATTTGATTTTTGAAAAAGATAAGATTTTTAAATTGAAAATTTGATTTGACTCATAAAAACAACTAGATTTTAAAAATTTTTGAAAAAGTCAATCCAAATTTTCGAAATTTATGAGTGAAAAAGGGAAAGATATTTTTTTTTATTTTTGAATTTTTAATGATGAAAGAGAAAAACATGAAAAAGACTCAATGCATGAAAGTTATGGATCAAAACAATGAATGCATGCAAGAATGCTATGAATGTCAAGATGAACACCGAGAACACTTTGAAGATCATGATGAACATCAAGAACATATTTTTGAAAAATTTTCAATGCAAAGAAAACATGCAAGACACCAAACTTAGAAATCTTTCATGTTCAGACACTATGAATGCAAAAAATGCACATGAAAAATAAGAAAAGACACAAAACAAGAAAACATCAAGATCAAACAAGAAGACTGGCCAGGAACAACTTGAAGATCATGAAGAACACTATGAATGCATGAATTTTCGAAAAATGCATAAAATTTTTAGAAAAAATGCAATTGACACCAAACTTGAAATTGACTCAAGACTCAAACAAGAAACACAAAATATTTTTTTGATTTTTATGATTTTATGATTTTTTTTTGGATTTTTTCGAAAATTAATGTGAAAAAGAAAAATAAGAATTCCAAAATTTTTAATATGAATTCCAGGAATCTTGTGCTCTTTAGTCTAAAGCTCCAATCTAAGGGTTAGACATGGCTTAATGGCCAATCAAGCTTTAGCATGTAAATCAGGTGGATCAGGAACAGCAGCAGGTGGATTAGCAACAACTGGCTTGCTCTTGATAATGTTGGGTTGGAAGCCCCAATCCAAATAAATTTAGACATGGCTTTACAGCAAGACAGGCTTCACATGCTTCATGAAACTCTAGAATTCATTCTTAAAAATTCTGAAGAAAAATATATTTTTGAAAAGATTTATAATTTTTTTTTTGAAAATAAAGGAAAATTTTTTTTGAAAGATTTTTGAAAACTTTTTGAAAACAAAATAAGAAGAAAATTACCTAATCTGAGCAACAAGATGAATCATCAGTTGTCCAAACTCGAACAATCCCCGGCAACGACGCCAAATACTTGGTGTTGTTGCCGGATTAAAAACTTGGCACCATTGTGGTCTGGAAACAATTGTGAATTGTTGTTCGAAATTGATTGTTCCCCGGTAACGCGGCCAAAAACTTGGTAATTGCGAAATTGTTACTCTGAGGTTGTAAAATTGTTTTTCGTTCACTCCCTGGCAATGGCTCCAAAAACTGGTGCACAACACCATGGTCCGGACATAACTTCACAACTTCACACAACTAACCAGCAAGTGCACTGGGTCGTCCAAGTAATAAAACCTTACGTGAGTAAGGGGTCGATCCCACGGAGATTGTTGGTATGAAGCAAGCTATGGTCATCTTGTAAATCTCAGTCAGGCGGATATCAAATGGTTATGGAGTTTTCGAATAATAATAATAAATAAATAGAAAATAAAGATAGAAATACTTATGTAATTCATTGGTGAGAATTTCAGATAAGCGTATAGAGATGCTTTCGTTCTTCTGAACTTCTGCTTTCCTGCTGTCTTCATCCAATCAGTCCTACTCCTTTCCATGGCTGGCTTTATGTAAGGGCATCACCGTTGTCAATGGCTACATCCCATCCTCTCTGTGAAAATGGTCCGATGCTTTGTCACTGCATGGCTAATCATCTGGAGGTTCTCGATCATACTGGAATAGGATTCACCCTCCTTTTGCGTCTGTCACTACGCCCAGCACTCGCGAGTTTGAAGTTCGTCACAGTCATTCAATCCCTAAATCCTACTCGGAATACCACAGACAAGGTTTAGACTTTCCGGATTCTCATGAATGCCGCCATCAATCTAGCTTATACCACGAAGATTCTGATTAAGAGATCCAAGAGATATTCATTCAATCTAAGGTGGAATGGAAGTGGTTGTCAGGCACGCGTTCGTAGGGGAATGATGATGATTGCCACGTTCATCACATTTATATTGAAGTGCGAATGAATATCTTAGAAGAAGAATAAGTTGAATTGAATAGAAAAACAGTAGTACTTTGCATTAATTCGTGAGGAACAGCAGAGCTCCACACCTTAATCTATGGAGTGCAGAAACTCTACCGTATGAAAATACATAAGTGATAATGGTCCAGGCATGGCCGAATGGCCAGCCCCCATGAAAGTCTAAGATAGCATAAAATTGATCAAAGATGAAAATACAATAGTAAAGAGTCCTATATATACTAGACTAGCTACTAGGGTTTACAGAAGTAAGTAATTGATGCATAAATCTACTTCCGGGGCCCACTTGGTGTGTGCTTGGGCTGAGCTTGAAGTCTACACGTGGATAGGTCATTCTTGGAGTTGTACACCAGTTTGTAACGTGTTTCTGGCGTTCAACTCTGGCTTGTGACGTGTTTCTGGCGTTTAACTCCAGATTGCAGCATAGAACTGGCGTTCAACGCCCTTTTGCATCATCTAAACTCGGCCAAAGTATGGACTATTATATATTTCTGAAAAGGTCTAGATGTCTACTTTCCAACGCAATTAGAAGTGCGCCATTTCGAGTTCTGTAGCTCCAGAAAATTCCCTTTGAGTGCAGGGAGGTCAGAATCCAATAGCATCAGCAGTCCTTCTTCTACCTCTGAATCTAATTTTTGCTCAAGTCCCTCAATTTCAGCCAGAAAATACCTGAAATCACAGAAAAACACACAAACTCATAGTAAAGTCCAGAAATGTGAATTTAACATAAAAACTAATGAAAACATCCCTAAAAGTAACTAGATTCTACTATAATCATACTAAAAACAATGCCAAAAAGCGTATAAATTATCCGCTCATCAGGCATGCTGGAGACTTCTGGATTAGCGAAGATCCTTTGTTCTCGGGACTCCGTCTTGGTTTATATATCTTGTTTAGATACTTTTATCTCCACTAAATAATACAAACTGTGATGACTCCTCTTATAGGAGATTTTTGGAGAATAGGGTTCTGTATTTGTGTCCCTTTGGGTTTCCTTTGGGGTTTCCTTATTTTATTATATGTATATATATTGCTATGCTCGGACCGGTTATCTTCGCATCCGGATTTGAGTTTTGATATTCCCATTTTTGACACTCTTTGTATATATATGATCTCGTGTTAGCTTATCCTTTGCTCGTTGCGTTATCGATCGGAGTGTTGTGCTTTCGAGTTGCGATTTTTGTTTACCCCTTTTTCTACAAAGGCTCCTAGTTATAATCCTTATTTATACTACTATACGTACTAAATTTTTGTTTTAGAGGTCGTAATACCTTGCCATCTCTGGATTATGACTTAAGCATAAGACTCTGTATGGTAGGGTGTTACAACCATCCTTGCTACTACCCAGGTATCTCAAACATTGACTGGAGTAAACGGGACGAACCACCATCCTTGCTACTACCCAGGTATCTCAAACATACATTTATTTATGTCATATATCACTTTCTCCTCAAATCACTTTACCTTGCAACCAAAAGTCCTTTCTCTTTATAGAATTCTTTTTCACACCATCTAATTTTCCCAAACCAACCTCAAAATCATTTCATTCTTAAACCATCCGCTTAACTACTTTAAATTAGGAATTATTAATTAATTACCACCACAAAGTTTCAAGATCTTAAGGGAGAATCTACCAAATTTTAATTTCTTAAATTCATTAAAGATCCTTAAAAATCATTCTTTTTCCTAATTTGAATCAAAATCAAATCACAGAAATCAGAAGTCCTAAATAATTTTCAAAGCCGAATCACTTAGAACAAAACCAGCCCATTCAAATCAAAGGCACCTTCAAGTTCACTTTTAAAACTAATTCTCTGACTTCTTCCAAAATATCACAAACAGAGTTACTCAATCAAAATTCAATTTTCTTTAAATCCACTAATACTTCTTCAATTGAAATCCTCAAGTCAAATTCAAAAATATAAACCCTTTTCACATTTAAAACAACCTTAAGACATAAGTTTCTTTGAAATGACTTGCTTCCAAAAGAGATATAATATTTTTCTCAAGAAAACAAGACTAAATTATAATTTTTATTTCAATAATTCATTTCAAAACACGGTTCATCACTTTCTTGAATAATTCAAGTAAAATAGTAAAAGTCTTAAACTCATAATTTTCCAAATAACATTTAAATAAAATCTCGGATTTTATAGGAATTTTGGCAACATCTCCCCTAAACCTTGGATTTTGTCACCCTTTCTGGGTCCCAACCAAACCATTCCACAACCCTTTTCAACGGGTTCAAAACCAAATCAGTTTAAAATCAAGTTGATACCAAAAATTTATATCATTCTTATATTTCAAGAAAATAGATTCAAACTCAATTCATTTTCAACGGATTAAACTTGTTTTCAAAACTTTAAAGAAACAACTTCGAGAACCGTCTGTTTAGCAAAACCAACAATAATCATGTCAAACAAACATTCATATCCAACCAAGACAACCAACAATACATAAGACTTGTACAATCACTAAAGATACATTTCTAACATCAGTATCCATATATAACAATTCCAATTTATAAAGTATAGTTTTTTGAAAAAAGCCCCTACCTCAATAAGTGAAACCATAACCCAAGCGCGTCAACTAAACTCTTTTCTCTCAACCCGAAATTAATGGCAACCGAAACCTCAGCTACACCTGCTTTCCCACTAGCAGAAACAACCTCAGTTGTAACAGGTAAAGTCGGTTTCTAATTCCTAAAAAAACATTAATATCGTGAAAAAATCTTAAAACACACAACGAAAAACTAAAGATGAGGATTCCAAGATAGAGACATTTACTGGAATAAAAGGAATGGTGCAGCAGCCACCCCGAACTTAATCGGCAGCAGCTCCGACAGTGGCCAAAAGCTCTAGTGGCTCAGCAGCAACCTCAATTTTTGACATGCAACCCCATAAAATTAACCTTACAACATCTATACATCAGAATCCTTAACTGCAGATAAAAAGAACGATTACAGTACGAGCTTCAGAGCACATGCAACTTACTGTGAAAGGAAGAATGACGGAAGTGGAGCAGCAACTCCAACAACAATCTCCTGCAGCAATAGTGCTGTTTACCGGCAATCAGAGGCGCGGCGGCGCAGCCTCCAGCGCGGCAGTGGCGAATGGCGGTGCTTTTCTTTCTCGGTGCATCCCTGAGTTGCACCTCTTCTCTCCCTTCCCTGGACGGCGGTGCGCAGCAGTGACAGACCCAACGACGGCAGCGACAAGGCTCAGCAACAGTGGCGCGCACGGCAACGGTCACATGAACGGCTCGCCTCCTTCCTCGCGTCACACCGTCTCTGTCTCTCTCAATCTTGGCGTCGCATTCCCTTTCTCCTTCGATCTCGACGGCATCGGACCCACGGCGGCGGCAACGAGGATGAACGCATAAACACAGCAGCGGCGGCGCTCTCTTTTCTCTCCTCTCCTTCTCTTCTCAAGCCTTCCCTTCCCTTTCTTTCCGTTTCCCCTTTTCTTTTTTTTTTTTTCTTTCTTTGGCTTTTCTGAAGCTGCTAGATATTGGATTTTAGAGAAGGTTGGAGAAGGAGGGATGGTGGCGGTGAATAGAAAGAAACAAGGAAAAGAAAAGGTAATGATGAAGTCAAAGAAGAGAATTAATATTCAAAATTTATATAAATATATATATAAGAAAAGGGCAATTTACGCATCTAAATTGTTTGACCCCCAATATTACGCAAATACATTGTTTTCAAATTTAATACGCAAATGCATTGTTTCACTATTTTATGTAAACCGCTACTGGCAGTAGCGGTTTACAGATGTGCATAAACCGCTACAACCAGCCGCGGTTTATGTGTGTGAGTGTGTGAGTGTAAACCACTGCTGCCAGCAGCGGTTTACGTGCGTGTGTATGTGAGTGTAAACCGCTACTGCCAGTAGCGGTTTACGTGTATGTGTGTGTATACTATTTAAATAATATTATAAATAAAAAATTTAATTTATCATTTCACAATATAATTTAAAAAATATAAATATGCATGTAATAAATTTTTTATTTGTATTTATTATTAGAAGTGAGACCAAATTACAAATAAAAAAATACAGTCTTTAAAGTATTGAATTATATAAAGCAAGACTAATTTTTTATATTCTCATCTCTTTTAAAATTTATAAATAATAAAATAATTTATTTTTAGTCAAAAGTTTACTAAATTATATATTTTACTCTTTAAAAATCACTTCATTCTCTTTTATTTATATCAACCATACAAAGGAGATTGGAGAGTTTGGAAAATGGGTTGTATTCTTTGCTGTTGATTTGCATTTGAGGTTCTAGCTAAATGATTTTTTTTATTTGTGCAACTTTGTTGTCTTATACCAAAAAATAAAAATTATTTGTATTTTACAGTTGATTAATTAGATAAATAATAGTGATAGCATCATAATTTTGATGAATAAAATAAAAAATATAAATATGCATGTAATAATTTTTTATTTGTATTTATTATTAAAATGAGATTAAATAGCAAATCAAAGAGTGAGTACTCACAGAGTACTAAAATATATAAACTAAGACTAAATTTTTTTTTATCTTCATCCCTTCTAAAACTCATGAATGATAAAATAATTTATTTTCAGTAAAAAATTCACTAAAGCATACACTTTTTCTTTAAAAATTACTTCATTTTTTATCCATATAAATCATATGATTGCAAAAAATATATACTCCGTTTTCTTTCTCTTAATTTTTTTGTAGCTTAATTTAGCATAAACAAACATTTTTTCTAATCAACGTAAACCGCTGGAGGAACACAGAAACTGCTAAATTAAGTTACAAAAAAATTGAGAGAAAGAAAACGGAGTATATATTTTTTGCAAGCATATGATTTATATGGATAAAAAATGAAGTAATTTTTAAAGAAAAAGTGTTTGCTTTAGTGAATTTTTTACTAAAAATAAATTATTTTATCATTCATGAGTTTTAGAAGGGATGAAGATAAAAAAAAATTTAGTCTTAGTTTATATATTTTAGTACTCTGTGAGTACTCACTCTTTGATTTGCTATTTAATCTCATTTTAATAATAAATACAAATAAAAAATTTATTACATGCATATTTATATTTTTTAAATTATACTGTGAAATGATAAATTAAATTTTTTATTTATAATATTATTTAAATAGTATACACACACATACACGTAAACCGCTACTGGCAGTAGCGGTTTACACTCACACACACATGCACGTAAACCGCTACTGCCAGTAGCGGTTTACACTCACACACACGCACGTAAACCGCTGCTGGCAGCAGCGGTTTACACTCACACACTCACACACATAAACCGCTACTACCAGTAGCGGTTTACATAAAATAGTGAAACAATGCATTTGCGTATTAAATTTGGAAACAATGTATTTGCGTAATATTGAGGGTCAAACAATTTAGATGCGTAAATTGCCCTATAAGAAAACATAACATATAGTATTTATATTAGATGTTTGTTTAGTTAAAATTTATATAAATATATACAAGAAAACAATTTTGGTATCCGTCATTTTATTAAGGTAGAAAAATTAGGATTTTGTTTAGTTAGGGTTTGATTTAGAGATTAGGGTTTTGTGTATGAAATTGGGGATTTTGGATTAATATGAAAACTAATTAAATCTCTAAAATTATTCTAAAGTATTATTTATTGTATCAAAATATTAATTGATTTGAAATCAAATACTCTAATTGAAATTATAAGATAATATAATTAATTTTCTTTATTTATAAAAATATTAGTATTAAATTTTGAAATCTCAATTATTTAAACCAAATCGTATAAAATTCTTATTATTTTATATTTGCTAAATTTTATAATTTAAATATAGAAAATAATTCGATAATTATAAAATCAGATAAAACCTTAAATTTCTTTAAACTCAATTAATCAAAATTTTCTTTAATTATCTTTAATAAAATAATTTATGAGATTAAAGTACTTAATGAATTAATAAATCGAAATTAGCTCTTAATAAGATTTTTCTGAAATTTCTGGGTCTTACATCCTACCCACCTTATAAAAATTTTTGTTCTCGAAAATTAAAGTAATACACAAGATATCACATAGTGTTAATAGTTTACTTTCGAATACTTTAGAAAAGCAAAAAGTCTTAGCATATATATAAATTTTCAAATACCGGATAAGGCATAAGACTTGGATGTAAAAGAAATATGTGGTACAAGGAAAAAGTTACAAGATAGGTTCAAAATAAAAAGGTTGCATGGTGTCAACATGAAGGGCTTGAACATAGCTCATTATCACAACTTCCAATTGTACTTTTATCGAACGATTCATCCGAAAGTTCTCAACTTCGATCTATCATTTCGCAAGCTCACTACCGGTCACTAATATCAACAAAATTCTTTCGCGTAAAACAAAGCTCCACAGCATCTTGTGGCATCGCACACTTACCAGCTTCACCTTCTGCATCCACTAACCATGTTCTAAAAACTAACGTATCCCTTGTTATATCTAAAGTTCGCACGTGACACTAAATTGAATTTCGAGTCTTCTCAGAAGGATACAAAATTTTAGAAAGAAATGACAAGTGACTAGAACAGTACTCATAAGGATTTGAAAGAATGAATGAAATTACAGGTAAATAAGGATACATAAATAATGAAGATTGCCGGAAAGGAATCAATTGGTAACTATAAGGATAAATCTTGAATCAGAGAAATTCGATATGATTAATAAGAGAAAAAATACCAGCGTATTAGTTTGAAACAAATTCAAGATGAGTCGAAGAATTATGAGATTTTATAGAAAAAGAATGGTTAAAAACAATAGTGACGCATCGCAATGAAACAACTTCAGATTATCGCAGGAGTTTCATAGCTCATGGTAGATTATAAGATCAACAACCGTGTTGTAAGAGTCTTAATATAATCAGAAGTGTAAATAGATCAAGATATGCGTAAGGTACAGATTGTGAAGTAAAGAAATCTAAATTACATCTCAAGAAAAGGAAAAAGATAAACGACACGTCAAATTGTACGGCACGATTAGAACGCATAAGCCAATACTACCTAATTAAAAGGAGCACTTAACATTTTCAAAGATTCGAGAATCGGTCTCATACTAAATCAATTTCAATATGTCAAAGAGTGTAGGATTCAAGGAGAGAAGAGTGACTAAAGTCAAGGACGTCGTTTACAAAATTCAGGAGAAAGTTTAGGAATGCAATCAAATGAAATGTCTATAAAAAATAGATAACTTAAGATGAAAATCATCTTATCTTGTAAAAAGAGAAGGTATAAAATAAACATTTAAGGGAATTAACGAAAGTATAGATATTTACGTTACTTCGAAACATATTCAGGTTGAAATAAGTTACAAGAAGTTTGTAAATAAAGGTTATTTAGAATAAAAACAAAATCTTCCTTCAAGAATCTCAAAGTATGTTTAGGTATATAACTGAACAAAGATATGCATAAAATTGTAGTAAGGTCAGATCAAAATCAAGTTATTTTTCGCCAAAACTATTTCTAAGGTAAAGATAGAATATGTGGAGTTTGAAAGATGGAATTTAATTGGACTAAGGACCAAAATTAATTCCTCAAAATTCTCAAAAGGTACTTAGGTATTTAGTCAATTAGAGGCATGTAGTGAAATCACTGTAAAGTTGAAAAGAATTCAAATTTTGTTTAAAAAGGGAAATTTGAGGTAAGGTATCAAAATACATAAGCTTTCAAAAATTCATATGAATAAAGACATGCTAAATTCAATACATCTTTATCAAAATTAAAGAATGATTATAGGTACAATCAAGTAAGAGAAGATTGAGTTGAAATTTCTTCAAAGAGAATCCAAAATCTCTTTTAAAAGGTTTAAAATCAAAATTCCAAATGTATTCTTGAAATCGCAACCTCATAAGGATATTTAAGAAGATTGAGAGATGCAAGGAAGGAAATCCACTCATATTTTGAGAAAGGAACTTAAATCAAGGAATTCGAACAAAATTCACAAGACATGACAAATCGAACAAGTTCTCAGCTGATCTGAAGAAATATAAAACTCGTAAAGAAGAAACCCAATTAATAGCAACTTCTTAAAGTTTTCAAAGACCTTTTTGATGCATCAAACAATTTCAAAATTACATTAAAGAGTAATTGAATCAAGAAGAGTTTAGATAAACAAAAACAGATCCTCCAACGAATTTAAGTAAACATAGGCAGTTAGGATTAAACGAGAATGCATTTCAACAACAAATATGGTTGGAAAATAATCAAACTACTGTCCAAGAAAGAAATCTCAAACAGAAATTTCAAAACAAACCATGAAAGAACAAGATAATTAACTGAGTAATCTCGATAATTAACCCCTAACGTTTTCAAAACCAACGATTCGCGTTACTTACAACTAGTATATCGTCTATGATAACCTATTAGTGCTTCCATATACATAAGTCACTAGTATTAAGCCGGCCAAACTTAATACTAGGAAATATCCAATGATAGACTAACAGCATTAATCAATAGACAGTCATGTATATAAAGCTCTAATTCTTGTTATCTGGACAAGACCTATAACATAACAGATGCTCAGAGTATGCAATGAAGTATAGTTAGTCCATTCCCAAGGCTCTAATCAGGATGAATGGCTCTAATACCATAATGTAACACCCTACCTATCAGAATGTCACGCTTCCGGCTGTGCCACTCTGATAATTCGAGTATTACGACGACTTTTATAATATTTAATACTAAAATATGAGTCTGTTTAAAACTTAAATCGAATTACCGTTCAAAGAACTTTTTAATAGATAACATACATCCATACAAAATTCAATACTTACAGAGGATACAAACATATATATATATATATATATATAAGCATTACATAATCAGAATTCTATCCCTCTTATAAAAACTTGTAAAGATGAAGGCAAGGGAAAAAGTAACTAATACAACACAATATCGTTAAAATAGAAAAGGAAAATAAATAAACTCTCCCGAACTTCGTCGCCCATAACTTGAAAAAGAAAGGACCTGTAGAGGAGTGAGAACATCTTCCTCACTGGTTCTCACTATGGGGTTAGGGAATTATTATAACAGGATACGTGAAAATAAAGTTGTTTCTAAAGTACCGTGATTAATAGCCGCCTTATGAATCTTTTCAAAACCAAAGATTTAATATTCAAAATCTGAAATTCTTTTAAAAAGAGGAAGATGTTAATTCTTCAAAAATCCTAAACCCATTTTAAAACTTTTTCCTAAACAGTATGAATGACCAAGCTGTTCCAAGCATAGGTTCATTAGGTCTTTGCTGAACCAGTTTAATTTTTCATACTTTTCTAAACCAAAAACACAAACCACACAGCCTTCGACCCATCTCGTAATCAACCACGGTCCTAGGACCAAGCAACTCAATCAACAACCAATTCACCATAATCCAACCAATTTTCAGTCACAAACACAAGTAAGAAGGTTCAAACACAATCAAGCAGTTAAATCAAGTAGGGCAATTAGCAATTAAACATAAATAATCACATAGGCAAACCAATTACAATATGCACACCCAAACATGTCACATAGATGCATATGATGAATACCTGCCTTATGGCTGATGATATCATCTATCGGTTATATAGCCAACCCGACACGTCCTGGTAGCTAACCATGGGCTGAAACACCCATGCGGAGCAAGTGGGTTTGAGCTACAACTCCCTTACTACTACCTGCTTAACCAAGAGCCAGTGGAATAACAACTACTGTGGTTACTACCCAGGCGGGTGTTTAGCAGATCAACCTGGAGCAAGTGGGACGAACCACAACCCTTGCTACTACCCAGGCATCAAAATTACTGACCTGGAGCAAGCGAGACAAACCACCATCCTTGCTACTACCCAGGTATCTCAAGCATTGACCTGGAGCAAGTGGGACGAACCACCATCCTTGCTACTACCCAGGTATCTCAAACATACATTCATTTATGCCATATATCACTTTCTCCTCAAATCACTTTACCTTGCAACCAAAAGTCCTTTCTCTTTATAGCATTCTTTTCCACACCATCTAATTTTCCCAAACCAACCTCAAAATCGTTTCATTCTTAAACCATCCGCTTAACCACTTTAAATTAGGAATTATTAATTAATTACAACCACAAAGTCTCAAGATCTTGATGGAGAATCTACCGAATTTTAATTTCTTAAATTCATTAAAGATCCTTAAAAATAATTGTTTTCCTAATTTGAATCAAAATCAAATCACAGAAATCAGAAAGTCCTAAACAATTTTCAAAACCGAATCACTTAGAACAAAACCAGCCCATTCAAATCAAAAGCACCTTCAAGTTCACTTTTAAAACCAATTCTTTGACTTCTTCTAAAACATCACAAACAGAGTTACTCAATCAAAATCTAATTTCCTTTAAATCCACTAATACTCCTTCAATTGAAATCCTCAAGTCAAATTCAAAAACATAAACCTTTTTCACATTTAAAACAACCTTAAGACATAAGTTTTTTTGAAATGACTTACTCCCAAAAGAGATATAATATTTTTCTCAAGAAAACAAGACTATATTATAATTTTTATTTCAATAATTCATTTCAAAACATGGTTCATCACTTTCTTCTTGAATAATTCAAGTAAAATAGTAAAAGTCTTAAACTCATAATTTTCTAAATAATATTTCAATAAAATCTCGGATTTTATAGGAATTTCGGCAGCATCTCCCCTAAAACTTGGATTTTGCCACCCTTTCTGGGTCCCAACCAAACCATTCCACAACCCTTTTCAACGGGTTCAAAACCAAATCAGTTTAAAATCAAGTTGATTCCAAAAATTCATATCATTCTCATATTTCAAGAAAATAGATTCAAACTCAATTCATTTTCAACGGAATAAACTCGTTTTCAAGACTTTAAAGAAACAACTTCGAGAACCATCCGTTTAGCAAAACCAACAATAATCCAGTCAAGCAAACATTCATATCCAACCAAGACAACTAACAATACATAAGATTTGTACAATCACTAAAGATACATTTCTAACATCAGTATCCATATATAACAATTCCAATTTATAAAGTATAGTTTTCTGAAAAAAGCCCCTACCTCGATAAGTGAAACCATAACCCAAGCGCGTCAACTGAACTCTTTTCTCTCAACCTGAAATTAACAGCAACCGAAACCTCAGCTCTGCTTGCTTTCCCACTAGCAGAAACAACCTCAATTGCAATAGGTAAACTCAGTTTCTTATTCCTAAAAAAACATTAATATCGAGAAAAAAATATTAAAACACACAACGAAAAACTAAAGGTAAGGATTCCAAGATAGATACACTTACTGGAATAAAAGAAATGGCGCAGCAGCCACCCCAAACTTAACCGGCAGCAGCTCCGACAGTGGCCAAAAGCACCAGTAGCTCAGCAGCAACCTCAACTTTTGACACGCAACCCCATAAAATTAACCTTACAACATCTATACATCAGAATCCTTAACCGCAGATAACTAGAACAATTACAGTACGAGCTTCAGAGCACATGCAACTTACTGTGAAAGGAAGAATGACGGAAGTGGAGCAGCAACTCCGACGATAATCTCCTGCAGCAACAGCACCGTTTCCCGGCAGCCAGAGGCGCGGCGGCACAGCCTCCAGCGTGGCAGTGGCGAGTGGTGGTGCTTTTCTTTCTCGGTGCATCCCTGAGTCGCACGTCTTCTCTCCCTTCCCTGGACGACGGCGCGTAGCAGTGACAGTCCCAACAGCGGTGTCAACAAGGCTCAGTGACGGTGGCGCGCACGGCAACGGTCACACAAACAGCTCGCCTTCTTTCTCGTGTCACACCGTCTCTGTCTCTCTCAATATTGGCGTCACTCTCCCTTTCTCCTTCGAGCTCGACGGCATCGGATCCACGGCGGCAGCGGCGGTGGTAGCAAGGATGAACGCGTAAACACAGCTGTGGCGGCGCTCTCCTTTCTCTCCTCTCCTTCTCTTCTTAAGCCTTCCCTTCCCTTTCTTTTCGTTTCCCCTTTTCTTTCTTTCTTTCTTTGGCTTTTCTAAAGCTGCTAGATATTGGGTTTTTGAGAAGGTTGGAGAAGGAGGGTTGGTGGCGGTGAATAGAAAGAAACAAGGAAAATAAAAGATAATGATGAAGTCAAAGAAGAGAATTAATATTCAAAATTTATATAAATATATAGAAGAAAAGTAAATCAACGCAGTTGTCGACTTCCATAAATGCGTGTGCTCAGGTCTGAGGATATCATGATGGACAAGTTGAATAACCTCTAGTGCCGAGTATGGCATCCAAATAAACTGCAACATGTAGGATCTTTATGTCAAAAGTTTGTGTGTGATGAATACACCTAAACAAGGAAAACGTGAAACATGAACAAAAGTCATGGGAGGTTATACTTACATCATCTACTCTCAACCTGTCCAATCTATGTTGGGTAGTAATGACCCGAGGACCCTTCTCTTCTGATGATGGCATGTATCTACCCCACCTGCAAGATTCATCGTCGGAGCCATTATAGATATGGTAAAAGTGATTCACGCGTAAATAATAAACGTTATGTTTGCAGTTAAAATATATCAAGCTAAATAATAAGCATTATACTCACCACGGTGCAAGCGGCCAGAGAATGACATCAAACCCTCTCGACTTGAATGTGGGGAACCTCCAAAATATCCAGGACTGCAGCAAAGCTAGTGGCCCAGCTAAGTTCTTTACATTCCGATCGGCAACTCTGGAGAGACACCTATATAACCAAGACAACGTGGCCGAACCCCAGCTATACTTACCGAGTCCATCGAGATCCGCAACATACGGGAGCCAGTGTAAGTGAACTCTGGCACCAGACTTGTCGCCAAAAAGCATCGTGGACAACAACATCATGATGTAACCATGCGCATAGACCTATACCGTCGGCTCTGTAGCATCAGTCGGCATGACTCTGAACCTATTTTGAAACCAGCCATACGACACAGTGAACTCATCGATACATTCCTCAGGAGGAAGTTCACCGAACAACTCTTCAAACCACTGCCACGCAGGCTTTCCACCCTCCATCAACTGCTCAAAGTCACTGAGACAACCACTAACTAGAAATCCATCAACAGGGAGGCCGAACTGATATGCCACATCCTATAAAGTAACAGTGCACTCCCCAAATGGCATGTGGAAAGTGTAAGTCTCTGGACGCTATCGCTCAACAAAGACACTAATTAGTGGCTCATCCAGCTTAACCCAATAATCATTCAGCCTAGTAACATGCAGCAATCTGGTGCTATCTAGGTAAGGCATAATACGATCATGCAATATCATCTTTTGTTGCCTACGGATGCTCCGTACACACCGGGTTGGCTGATAATAGAATAACAAGCACAATCACAACTCAACATCACATGACAACCAAAAACGTGTATCAAAAATCAACCTCACCCCTAAACCAAACAAGAACCATACCAATCCTAAGCATGTTAAGCTTAAGGTTTTACAAATTTCTAACACAACAAGCTTTTTTTTTTCCAAAAAAATCACATTATTATAACTAAACACATCAATGTCATTGACTATATCAGTTGTAAACTAAATTAACCACTAACCTCTTTGTCGATAAAACCTGCCACGTGCACGATGCCGTTCAATCGGTACATGTCACCTTCATTCCTCGCCATCTTACACCGCCCCCCAACGCCACCAAACCAACCTTCAACCGCCGCCAACCCGACCTTCCACCGCCGCCCTTATCACCTCAATCCTCCGCTGTCCATGCACCGGAGGCCATCCCTTCCGCCGCCTAACTAACCCTCCACCGCCGCCGACTTTCCTCCACTACACCCTTCCTTCACTTTTTGGCCGTGGCTCTCCTCCACTCAAGTAAGCTCCTCGCCGCTAATGGGGTCTCACGAATGAGACATTACTCGTGGAAAGGTAACTAGGGTTGGGGGGTAATACATGATTCGTCCTAGGGTGTTGAGGGGTGTATATATGCACGTAAATCGTGCTGGGTTGGTGGGGTTAGGATTGCACGTAAATCATGCTAGGGTATTGTAGGAATTGGATTTTCATGTAAATCGTGCTAGGGGGTAGAGGATTAGGAAGCAGCACGTAAATCGTGCCAGGGTAGAGAATTTTAGGTTAAAAGGCATTAACCATCTTAGCCTAGGACGATTTACTTGTTTCTTCTAACACACAGGGGGGCTGGGACGATTTATGCCTTCTTCAGCTATGCAATTTATGCATAAATCGTCCCAGGATACAATAATTTAAATATTAATTAAAACACACGAAGTTAGGACGATTTACATATTATATGGTTTAGGGGATTCATATTCACGAAAACCATTTAGGGGAATCACGTAATATAGAAAGTCAAATAATTTATTTAAACAAAAAAGCCTAGAAGAAAACATAACATATAGTATTTATATTAGATATTTGTTCAGTTAAAATTTATATAAATATATAGAAGAAAACAATTTTGGTATCCGTCATTTTATTAAGGTAGAAAAATTAGGATTTTATTTAGTTAGGGTTTGATTTAGGGATTAGGATTTTGTGTATAAAATTGAGGATTTTAGATTATATCTGAAAATTAATTAAATCTCTAAAATTATTTTAAAATATTATTTATTGTATCAAAATATTAATTAATTTAAAATCAATTACTCTAATTCAAATTATAAGATAATATAATTAATTTTCTTTATTTATAAAAATATTAGTATTAAATTTTAAAATCTCAATTATTTAAACCAAATCGTATAAAATTCTTATTATTTTACATTTGCTAAATTCTATACTTTAAATATAGAAACTAATTCGATAATTATAAAATCAGATAAAACCTTAAATTACTTTAAACTCAATTAATTAAATTTTTTTAATTATCTTTAATAAAATAATTTTTGAAATTAAAGTACTTAATGAATTAATAAATCGAAATTAGCTTTTAATAAGATTTTTCTGAAATTTCTGGGTCTTACATTGTCACTTGTCAGTATATTTAGCAACGATTTTAGATAACCATTAATAAAATTGTCGTTAAATAATTTGCAACGATTTTAAAAATATCAAACGGACATTAATATAGAACACATTAATATTTATTTTGTCTTTATTAAGGTCAAATATTTTCTTCGTAGAGTTAATATTTGAGTTTGTCTTTGGTTTTTAAATATTAGGTTGAACATGAGGATATTCTGAGGAGCAGAGATGAATCAGGCTCTTCTTTAACATGGCATGAATACAAATCCATGAAATTTACCCAACACATAATATATGTTACAATTAAATTAGAAATCTCGTTTTTTATTTATTTATTAGCAGTGGTGATTCTTCCTTAATTAATTAACTACATACTAATTAAGGGGAACCTTAATTACCATATGTTTAAGTGCTTGATATGTGCATTGTGAAATTTAGGTAATCAACGAGGCTCTTCGATTTTCAATTGTAGTTCCTGCATTGTTAAGAAAATCTTAGAAGGATATCCCAAAAACGGTAGGTATATGCTCATTATTATTAGAATTTAATTTTTTATAGATTATCAGTAAAAATAATTTTACACATGCATCTTATTATATAATATTACATGATAAAAAAAATTTAGAAGGTCAGCACTTTTATTAAAATTTAACCATCACTTAATCAGTAAAAGAAATTAAAGTGAACAATCTCACATTATTAGATATAATTTTACACCATTAAAAATATTAATAATGACTAACTAATGACTATAAATCACAAAATTTATTGACCTCCTAACACTCCTCCATAACAAAAATACTAATTTTTTAGATTGACAGTACAAATAGTCATTTAAAAAAATAGACATAATTAAACAATTATATAAAATATTTTAAACTATGAACAAATAACCTCGTATTGTTATTCACTCTAAATATTTGAAAAATTTTTACGTGATGATAATATATTACTTATTATATTGATCGTCTTTATGAATTTAATTAATTACAGGATATATACTATTCCTGCTGGTTGGATCATTCTGGTTGCCAATCCCATACTTCATGTGAATCCAGATGTTTATAAGGATCCACTTACCTTCAACCTATGGCGGTAGAAGTATACAATTGTCTATTAATATATTAATTTTTAATAATATATATTTTTTTAATTTTAGCACATAATTATTCATTACTGTATCTTTTAATAGCTGATGATGACAAATTTTCATACTTTCCATTATGCATTCAAGGACCTTGATTCCGCTACTGTGTCAAATTATTTCAAGCCTTTTGGTGGAGGAATGAGACAATGTCCCGGGGCTGAGATAAGTAGAGCATTCTTGGCCACTTTCATTCATGTCTTCGTCACAAAATATAGGTAACCATTTAATTAAGCAAAACATGACAACTTTTTAAAGTTACATGGACAACGCGGATCGGATCGAGTCGGATTCGATCGGATATAACCAAAATTTTGATTCAATCTGCACTAAAATTATCGGATCGGATCCAATATTCGTATTGTTTAAGCTTGGATCCGATCCGATTCGTATATTTGTGGATCGGATCAGATCGGATATATCCGCAAAATACAAAAATATTTTTAAAAGTTTATTTTTATTAATAAAATACCAATAAAATTCATTTTTTCTATTCTTTTAAATATGTTTACTCTTAAAATAATATTAAACATACTTTTCTTAAATAATAAATTAAAATAATACAACATATATGATAATTATTAGTTGAAATAAAACATAAAAAGAATATTTACTTATTTATTTCTTTATTTTTGCGGATATCTACACAAAGTCCGCAATCCGATCCGATAGCCTTGCGGATCGAGTCCATATCCATAATTTTTGGATCAAATTTGATGCGGATATGCGAATTGAATCCGATCCATGAACTCCCCTAGAGTTACATACGTTTTTTCTTTCTACAAATCCGTGATTTATAATTTACCTTTTTAAAAGAAAATTTTATTCAAAACTTATATAAAACACAATTTTTTTCTTAAATAAAACATTTTCTTTCATTGTTTTCTTTTTCGAGATTGAAATTAGAAATTTTTTCATAAATCTATTATCAATTCAATATGTTAAAAATATACTGAAACAACCATATTAGGTATATAAAATTAGCTATTATGTATTTATGTATAAATATATGTATTATTAACTTATTTTTAATGTATATTTTATATTAATGACTTATTTTAGTATATAAATAATATTTTTATATTAAAAGTATAAAAATTTAAATTTTGAATAAAATTTTTTCTTTCATTACTTTCTTATCTAGAGTTGTTATAGCCCTTGTTATTTTTTTTGGTGACTTATAGCCCTTGTTATTTGTTAACCAATTTTTTTTTTTTAAATCATATGACATACATTAAATTAGTTTCGTAACTAGAGACGGGTAGGGGCAGAATTTTGTCCTTTTCGATCCTGTCCTACCATACAATAATCTGCATTAAATCTGCTCCACTTCTACATGTGAGTAGTAAAAAGTTAAATCCTAATATGTCCGGTCGCTTCTGTGGAACCTGCTCCGTTTCTATCCACTCCTATAATTATTAAAATCTAACAAATAAAATAAAATTTTAAAATTTATATAACTATCATTATATACATAACATAAATTAAAGTAAAAATTTAAATATGATACAATATTATTAATTATTTTATATATATTACATATATTATATACCGGAGAAGATAGGGGCGGATTTAATCGAAATCCGACCCCTGCTTTGCCCCGTCCAAAAATTCGCCCCGTTAAAAATCTGTCCAGGTGAAGGAGTAGATAATTACTCACTCCGAATAGAGGCAGAGTTGGTACCCATGGATTCGGATAGTGTTGCCACCCTTATTCATATTCCGTATAGCAAAATAAATTCATCATGTGTCAAATTCTCTTTATTGATATCAGGTGGAAAAAAAGTCAGGGAAGGGAGACTTGTTCAGAATCCCATGCTTGGAATTCGCGGGGGAATTCATATCAAAATTTGGGAGAAGCCAGCTCATAACTAAAATTAAAGCAAAAAGCTATATATTTTGAATGGATAAAAGAGAGTGAAGTTAGTGTACGTGTGTTGTGAAATAAAAGAATGAACATTGAAAAGAATACTCAATGCTCATAGGTAAGCTATTATATGTATACATGGATATGAAGAGAGTGAAGAAATTAGCTAGTGTATCTTAAAACTCTACTCCCCGTCATTGGATTTATAGTAATACAATAACAATAAAAAACTATCCCCATATTTATTGCTATGTTTGTAATAATTTGTGATTTAGTTTTTCGGGGAATGTAGTTTGTAAAACATAAATGTATGCTCAAAGTGTGAAAAATAAAAATGTAGCAGATAAAGCTAAGATAGACGAATTCTACAATAATGTTTATTCTATTCCTTCGTTTTGGCCCAAGACCCTCACTTCACACTACCATGGCTACCATGCTATGTTCGAAATAAATTAAATTTTGCTGTGGCTGGAGCTTGAGGCCTAGTTTAATGTCATATATTGTTGATTGGTTGATTTAACCATTTGGGGTAATCGAAATTTACCTGGTATAAGGAGGGATTCAGCAGGACGTTTTGGATAGAATTTTTAAAAGGTTAGATAGAAATCTTCCAAACATTAGTTGGAGAGTAGAATAGTTTCCAAATTAAAGCTAACGTTCATATATGCTCATTCTCTCTTGGTTTTCATAGTAGAACCTAAGTGTCCTAATACAAGGGTGGCAAAATGTAATTACTGGTCCGCTCTGGCCTGTCCTGCCAAAGTCCACAATAAAAAAGAGTGGAGTTGAAAATGTTTTGTTTTGTTATATGGGCTAAAAATTTTAGCAATTTATGCATTTTGGTAGGCTAGAAAATCAGAATCAGTGTAAGCAGTGAGATGGAGTTCTGTTGCTGGTTGAAATCTCAAACCAAGGTTGGCAATCCCGCTTATGTATCTTAAGATTCGCTTGACGACCTTCCAGTGACTCTCAAGAGGCTGCTGCATGAATTGAGAGACTTGATTGATGCAGTAAACTAACTCAAGTCTGGTAATTGTTAGGTATTAGAGGCTACCTACAATTGAACGATATAAGGATGGGTTTGAGAGGACAAGACCACTAGTTTTAGTCAATTTCAGAGAGGAAGGAATGGGTGTGGCATATGAATTATAGTCTGATATGTTTGCCTTATGGAGAATATCATTGACTTACTTGGATTGACATAAAATAAACCTCCATCTGCTATCTGATTAACTTTCAAACCAAGAAAGTAGTGTAATTTTTCCAAATTCTTCAATGTAAAATGAGTGCTCATCTTCTTAATAACCTCGGAGCTGTAGCCATTCGAGTTTTCAGTGACAATTATGTCATCTACTTTAATGAGAATACATGTGATAATCCCATTTTTTATTTTAGGAAGTAGAGATGTGTCTGCCCTTGTAGTAATGAATTTTAATAGCTATAAAACTCCAGAAATTTCTAGATACCAAGCTCTTGGTGCCTGTTTTAAACCACAAAGTGATTTGGACAGTTTGCAAATTAAATTTTCAGGTCCCTGCTCGTAACCTGGGGGCTGCACCATATAAACTTCCTCATTAAGATTCCCATTTAAAAATGCATTGTTAACATCTAGCTGTCTTATATTCCAACCTTTTGACACTGCATAGAGAGAACATAGGCCTTACAACAAGGCTAAATATTTCTTTAAAATCAACTCCTGGCCGTTGACTAAAATCTTGTGCCACCAATCTAGCTTTATACTTTTGAAGAGAGTCATCCAAATTGTATTTAATTCGAAAATTCTATTTACACCCTATTGGAACTCTTCCTTCTGCCAGAGGCACCAAACTCCAAGTGCAAGTTCTTATCAATGCCCCATATTCATCATCCATATCCTATTTCCAATGGGGAATTATAAGTGCTTCTTTGTAGTTTTTTTGTTCTCAAGAAGGTGCTAGTTGAGCTTTGAAGACCATTGGCTTAAAAATTCTATTCTTCGACCTTGTTGTCATAGGATGACAATTTTGAGTTGTTGGCTACTCAATCTCGAATAAGTAGATGCTTTTGGGAAATTTTAGTGTTTAAGATCTCATTTTGAATTGGTGCAGATTCTACAAACGATGGACTATTTGAAGTCTGAAGATGAATTTGTGATCCAAACAAGGTGCCCAATGGTGATGAGACATTTCAGGGATGATCTAAGACTGGCTTAGCACCATTAGAGAGAAGGATTTGGTGAATAAGAGCTAGCAATGACCTTGTCAGAATATTTAGCACTAAAACATGTCTTGAAAGGGAAGTTAGTCTCATCAAATTAAAGAAAACATGTGTGCTGAGTATTGTTTTTCTAGCTGCAGTTAAACAGTTGTATCCCTTGTGTTGAGGGCCATAGCCAAGAAATACACAAGATTCACTCCTATCATCTATCTTATATGAATTATATGGTCTAGTATAAGGGAAGCAAAGGCAATCGAAAGTCTTAAAGGACAGATAATTTGGTTCTGTTTTGAATAGCTTTTCTTGAGGTGAGATGTTACCTAGTAGTGGTGTTGGTAGTGAATTGATGAGTTTAACTGCAGTGATGAATGTTTCTCCCCAAAAAATATTAGGAATAACAACATTTGCCAACAATGTAAGACCTATCTCAACAATATGTCTGTGTTTGCACTCAGCAGCACCATTTTGTTGATGCTTATAAGGGCATGAGAACCTCCAAACCACACCTTTCTCCTGCACACACTTGGATAAGATTATATACACTTTTGTATTATCACTTTGCACAGTTTTAATTTTTGTACCAAGTTACAATTCATCCATTGTCTGAAAATGTTCAAAAATATATTTAATTTGAGATTTGGAAGACAATAGATATATCCATGTAAAACGAGAGAAGGCATCAATGAAATGAACATAGTAACGAGAATTATTTATTGAGCTGATAGGAGTAGGTGGCTTTGTATACACACTATTAGAGAAAGAAGGAAAAGGCAGCTGATGCGCTTTCCCTAAACAGCAAGATGGACACATAAAATTGAATGAACTCAAAGAAAGATTACAGGACTTTAGAACTTTATTAGCCTCTTAAGTTGAAGGATGCCCAAGGCGAGCATGCCACAACAAGAAATATTTATTTCCTGGACATGAGCAAGAAAGGCAGCAACACTATGTTGCTTTGGATGAAATCTTGAGAACTTGCATAAGCCTTTGTCAACTGTTCTTTGGAGTATAACCTCCTTAAAAACCTTGCATTTAACAACACAATGATCATCATAAATCTCAAGAAGACTTGATTATCTTTGGCAAATTGATAAACACTCAATAAATTCTTTGAAATTTGAGGAACTAAGAGAAGCCTTTTAAGTAGGAATTCTTTTTTATTCAAATCTGAAATAAAAATTGAATTTCTAACATGGCTAATTGGTAAACCTAAACCATTTCTAATAGTCACTCTCTCTCTAAGCCAGCATATTCAGTCTTATCTGTAAGATTCAAAGCGTTGGCAGTCATGTGATGTGATGCTTCCGAGTCCGGATACCAATTCGGATCTTGAAGAGTTAAAGGAGTCGCAAATTCTACTTCATTTGCTAAGAGAGCACTAGAGTATGAAAGATTTGCTCCTGGACCTTGAGAACTTGAAGCTACTTAATCTAAACGTGTACTTCCATAACCAGATTCATACTTATACCAACAAGAAATTGCAGTATGTCCAAGTTTGTTGCACACTTGGCACTACACAGGTCTCGGAGCTGCTTTTCCACACGATTGAGCCTGAGTATACCCGAACCTACCACCTCTTCCAAACCTTGCACCTCCTCTACCACGAAAGAAGCTTCTGCCTCCATGAAAACCTCCGCTATTGTAATGATGAGGTGCTTGAGTTTGTGCCCTGTGCGCTTGCACAAAATTGTCTGGTTTCTTGTATTTTTCCAACAATTCCTCGTGAGCTATGAGTAAAGCTTCAAGCTCTCCCATAGTTACAGGCTTAGATATTGTTGTAATGGTTGTGATGAATGAAGTGTGCTCTTCGAGAAGTCCATTCAAAATAGCTTCAATATGATCTAAATCATTAATCGCAGCTCCAATGCAAACCAGTGAATCAACAACTTTCTTTATCTCTGACAAGTAATCACTTATAGATCCATCCTTCTTCATGTTTCCTAGCTTATTCTTTAACTAGTGCACCTTTGCTATAATTTAAGAAGCAAAGAATGTCTCCAATATACTCCAAATCAGGTGAGAGAAAATGCATCCAACCATTCTCGTTGTGAGCCCCTTGCTCATTGATCCTAACAACCAAGTTTTCAACAGTACATCTTGCTTCTTTCATTTTTCATACTCTGGATTCACCACGTTTGTGGCTTCATCTTCATTAGAAAAATGTTTTTCTGGAATCGCATCTCCTGTAGTGTGACCGAGAAGTTCATACCCTTCGATCATTGACTTTACTGAGAGAGAGAGAGAGGGAGAGAGAGAGAGAGAGAGAGAGAGAGAGAGAGAGAGAGAGAGAGATTATTAATTGTAATTAGAGTTAGTTACAAAGGTATTTATCTACAGACGTAGTTTCTGGCTCAGCTCAGCTAACAAACTCTCTAACCATATTGCTACAAGCATAACTAATTACCTATACCTCTTTCACAACTAAAGAGAAAACCAAACAAATAGTCTTCAATATTGGCTCCCATATGTCTATTATAAAAATCAACTTTGAAAAGGCATACAATCATTTAAATTGACATTTCATCAAAACCAACCTTGAGGAGTTAGATGTCTTGGATGAAACCATAGCCATCATCATGGTGTGTGTTTCCTTAATCTCTTATAAGTTGTTGTAGAATGGGTGCAAAACTAACCCCCTTCTCTTCTCGGGGTATAAGATAGGGAGATCCCATCTCTCTATACCAATTTATTATTACAATGGACAAATTGTCCATCATTAATGGAGAGTGACATTTGGCAACCAGAGCTAGAACAAAAGGACCACAGATCTTCCTCATTCTTTTTCGTTGACTAATGGACAGATTCGAATGATGTTAGACACTCTAAATACTTTTAGTTTAGCCTTGGATTTAAAGATTAGGTGGCTAAAATCTCTATTTATTAATCAAAGAATGTTGAACAAGGAACAAGAAGCAATTTGTAAGACCTTCGGATTTCAGAAGGTTCTATGCTTAGGAATATATTTTGGAGCTATGCTAACAAATAATAGAAGAGATAATAACAATTTTAAGAATTTTATTGATAGGGTGAAAAGAAAGCCTCCAGAGCGATGTAAAACCAGTTGCTTACTTGCTTCTCCTTAGTTGGGTGCATCGATCTGCGAGAGTCTCTGAATTTTGATGTGATATAATTTTTCATTATATTATTTTAGGGAGAGGAAGGAATTATTAGAAAAATACATGCAACAAGTTGGGAACTTTTTTGTAAACCAAAACGTAAGGAGACTAGTGTAACATCCTGGTTTTTCCGATAGATTCACATATGTGAGTTTTACATTTTGTTCGGCTGTTATTATGATAAGTTTTTCTGCTATCTTTATATAAAATGAATAATAATGTAATATTAATATTAGGCGAATTCTCTGGTGTAGAAGCTCCTTTTGCTTCTACACATGTAGTATTGTGGTGGCAACGTAATTGAGTGACAAGTATCCATTTTTAAAAGACAAGAACTGCTGTGTGACAGGGTGGGCGCAGACTGCAAAGGCTACAGTGATTCTGCACTGTTCACGCACATGATAATTAATATCGTTGATTAACAAAAATTATGAATCTTCTAATTATGCTTAATAATGGGCCTGTATGAGTTGGAATTTTTTATCTGTAGTTCCTTTAGCTAAAAAATCCAAAAATGTTTGGGCTGTTTTTTTATGGTTCTTTAGATAAGTTAGTTCATCTTATGTGTGATCCAACCTCAGCCTTATGTACTACAAGTACAAGCACCCAATGGCTTCGGCTTGTCTGGTAGTAAGCATTTTGTCACATTTTATCCGTATAAAAATATTTAAAATGTATACAATTATATAAATTTATATAAATATTGTCACATACATATCCAACTATATTAAAGAGAAAATAAATTCTGTTATAATTATTACAGAATAATTCTTATATAAATTCTGTAATATGATTTGTTATGATGTTTTAAAAAAACGTTTCAATGTACTTAAACAAATTATCTTGTACTTTTTCAAACTTTTGTTCTAATATTCTAATATTTATTTAAATAAAGCTCTTTACATAATTAAAGCAACAAATGGTTAACTACATTTAAAAAATTTAGAAAATTATATTTAAGTATATAAATACATGATAATATTCTACCAACATAGATATACTTTTAATAAAATAGTAAATTATAATTTTTTTTTTTCTATTAAAAAATAAACCCTATTCTTAGACTAAATTTTGGTGTGAAGTATGTAACATCCGTTAATAATCGTATTTAAACTTTTGATATTTAAATTTAAATGTTTGATGAAAAATTGAAAATAATTTTAAAAGTTGGTGAAATAATTTTTTATTGATTTTAGGGTGTTTATGGACTTTTGATGTAATCTATGAAATGAAAAATGTAATGGTGTTAATATAGTTGACTTAGGATGGTTTAGGGATTAAGATTATAATTTAGTCTAGGAATAGGGTTTGATTTTTTAATAAAGAAAGAAATTGCAATTTACTATTTTATTAAATGTATATCTATGTTAGTAGAATATTGTCACGTATTTATGTACTTAAGTATAATTTTTTAAATTCTTCAAATGTAGTTAACCAGTTTTTTTAATTATAGTTGTAAAAACCAAATTGAATTAGCTGTTTCAACTTAAAAACTGGTAAACTGGACCATTAATTAATCTAATTTAAAAACTGTTTTAGGTTAAGAACCAGTCAAATCGATCCAATCGAATTGCTCAAGAAAAAATTTTAAAATTAATAAAAATATGATTTAAATTTGAGTCCTCCTTGTATTAATTGCATGCTTTTCTAGTCATTAAACTATGTTATTTTTTATTATTTTATATGCTAATTATTAATTATATAATAAAATTACACAATAATTTTTTTTAATATTATTTTAATTTTATATTCACTTATATTTAAATTAATTATATTTTTTATTATTTATAATTATTAATGTAAATATGATTAAACATGTATAAATAAAAATATTAAATATTTTTATTAATTATAATATATTTTTTTTATTATATGATATTTATTAATATTATTTTTTAATACATACATATAGTATATAACAAATATAATAAATATAAAAATACTTTAATACAAAAATAAAATTAAAAATTATTTATTATGAAAAAATACTAAAATTTTATATACTTATTTAATAATAATTGGATTATAACTTGTTGATTATAATTTGTTGAAACTTGATTATTTTTAAAATATTAGTAAAAATATGTATTTTAAATTTTAATTTTAAATTTTTAACTATTTTATATTTTTTATTTACATAGGACCGGTTCTACTATAACTCATCGATTGAACTAATAAATCAATAAACAAGTAATTTCATCGGTTCGATTCTTATAACTATATTTTTAATTATGTGAAGAACTTTATTTAACTATATATTAAAATATTAGAACAAAGTTTTGAAAAAGTACAAGACAATTTATTTAAGTACATTGAAAAGTATTTTTAATACGTCATAACAATTATATTACAGAATTTATATAAATGTTACAGAATTTATGTTTTTTTTTTAAATGATTGGATATGTATAGGATAATATTTATATAAATTTATATAATTGTGTGCATTTTAAATATTTCTATACGGACCAGATGTGACAAAATGCTTACTCGTAGACAAGCTGAAGTCATTGGGTGTTTGTAGTATATAAGGTTGAGGTTGGATCACAAACTAATTTATCTAAAGAAGCATCAAAAAACATCCCAAATATTTTTGGATTTTTTAGCTAAAGAAACTACAGACAAAAAATTTCAACTCATACAGGCCCATTATTAGACATGATTAGGGGATCTATAATTTTTGTTAATCAACAACATTAATTATCCTACATTCTAATATCACGTGCGTAAACAGTGTAGATATCACTGTGGTCTCTGTATTCACCCTGTCACACAGCAGTTCTTATCTTTTAAAAATGGATACTTGTCACTCAATCACGTTGCCACCACAATACTACATGTGTAGAAGCAAAAGGAGCTTCTACACCAGAGAATTCGCCTTAATATTATGTTATTATTTAATTTTATTTAATTAGGTCCGAAAGATTGTAAAAGTTCGGCTTTACTAATGTCATTTACATTAGTAAATTATCCAATCTTTATTTTAATTAAATACCAGCATTTGAGAGTTGAGATAATTAATTGAGTTTTTACCATGTTCAATTACCTTAATTACCTTTTAAAATATTTAAAAATTAACCTTGCTAACTCAGCGGTTTAAAATCGCGACACGCGGCACTTAATGCGCCATGTGTTGCGACGCATGCCGCCTTCCCCTTGATTAAGTAACACTTAGTCACTAATCAAGCTATATAAAAGCACAAAATTCTCTCTTTTTCCTCGATGAACAGCCGAGGCATGCATGGAGAGAAAAGAGAGGATTTTGGATGATTTCTGACTTTTCGAGCTTGATTTCTTGAGATCCGTGACTCCCACAAAAATTCTGATCCGATAGAAGTAACCGTATCTTCCTCCTCTACGCGGTGACGTGCATTTTGTTCGGTGGAATCGCAAAGTGGAGTTTCCGCTACCAGGAACCAGTTTAGCTGAACCGAAAAAGGGGAGGAACCACCGAGTTTTCAACGTTTTCACTCCGTTTGACTGATTAAAAACCTCCTCCGATATCTTATGTGTGTTCTGTTCTTTACAGAGATAGAATTTGACTCTTTAATCGGTTAAAATTATGAACTAATTGATATATATGATCGGATTGTTGTCTGTTGATGTTTGTTATTCAAATTTGTGATTGTTAACTGTTGAAATTTTAGCTAAATTGCTGTTGGAATTGTTGTTGTGATTCTGCCATGTTGAGGAATTGGGAACTGAGATATTGTTGTTGAATAAATGGCTGAAATTTGAGTTATATAATAGTATGTAATTGATTTCTGTTGGTCGGATGTTGATTTGGGATTAAATATAACTAAAACGAATATTTTGAATGGAGGTTTCGAGTAAAAAGGAGAAGAGACTTTGCTTTGAGAAAGATTTAATGAATAAAAATTATTTATTTATAAACATATCAACTTTATTGAAATTAAATTGAGTTTGGTTTTTGAAAAAAAATAATTGGTTTGAAATAAAGGGTTTAAAGTAGAAGACGGCTTTGGAAAAAATATGATTCTAATCGAACAAAACAGGTTTTATTTTGAAAACGGTAGAACCGTGCCCAATTTACTTATTTTAATAAAGTTTTGAGTATTTGAAAATTATACAATATTTTGAATAATTTATAAAGTAACCCATGAAGACTGAGTCTTTTTATAGAAGTTTAGAATTATTTAGAGTAATTTTTAAAGTACGTAAATTTAATTAAAGTAACTTACAGAATATGTTATTTTTCAAAGTTTAAGTGTATTTATGTATTTTAGTCTAGTGGGCATATTTATGCATTTTTTTTAAAAAGAATTTATAGACTTTAAGCATAACTCTGAGATATTCAGAAAAGTGATTCTAAATTTGAATCTCATGACCCATTCTAATTCAATTTTTTTATTTTAAGAAAATTGTGAAACTATGGATAAAGAATTATTATATCTTGAAAGTTATTTAATTTTGTGATGAGATAATTGTGGTTGGAAGTGCTACCTCAATGACTCTTCTTGTCATCAATTTATCCGGCAATTTGTCGAAGAGCGGTACGGGAACTATAGCTCAAGAGTGTGACCCGTCAATCGTGGGAGCGGTACGGACGCTATAGCCCAAGAGCTTGCGGGCGCTATAACTCAAGAGTGTACCAAGCAATCTATCCCGAAGCGATGGCAACAAGAGACAATGTCTGTAAGGATGTAACGTCGGGTGCGGGTCGAAAACCAACGGATGAGCTCATTACCTGCAATAGGACTAGACATGCATCATACTTGGTTGCGCATGTCTCTTGGGTGTGTTGAATTCGTTCTTGTAGTTATATGTTATGTTGTTGTTTGCTTTTGTTTGTTGTTTGCTCTATATTCTTTTGTTGTGGTCTAATTAATCTGGGATACATGGTCGTTACGTAAAAAAGAAAATTAACTTATTTCACCCCAACCCTACTAAGAACTCCTCAGTTCTTACCCCCTATCTCCCTACCCCCTTCAGATGGAGACGAGTGTCATTTTCTATGAGCTCAAGTAGCCTTATGTGTACGAGGATCCTGTCCTTCACAGCTTCTATGTGGTGGCCGCGGAGTCTTGAGTCCGTAAGTACGTAGTTAGAGATCATCCCTTTCAGCACTCGCTAGCTTCACCTGTCTTTGATTCTGATGCACTATATGCTCTTCCGCTATCTTGGTTACATCCCGATTTTTTTCATTATCCTTTTGATCACGTGCATGGAGGTTCTGTTCCAGCAAAGTAGGATGATCAAGCGGTGCCTGAGCCTGGCCCTATCATCGATGACTACATCCCTGAGTCTCCTCCAGTAGGTTTGGATATGTCAATAGAGTCTCTTTCTACTCATTCCTCTGACCCTTTTCACCATAGAGCCTATCGGGACTTCCGCTGCAACTTCTGGATATCCCTCAGTAATTGAGCAGATTTCTCCTAGTGGTACAGTTTTCGCAGGCCCCAGCAGTGATGGTAGTCCCCAGAGTATATCAGAGGTCATCGTTATTTTTGACGATGAGGACATCGAAGAGATAGAGATTATAGATCTGACTTCTGAGCGTCAGATTAGGAGCTTCCTATATGAGTCAGAGCCGGAGATGTTTTGATTTGTATATATGTTCATGACTATGAGGTAATAACTAACTTTTTATCTTTTGAATGTTGTATATATATATATATATATATAATATTATTCTGTTTGTGTATGTATCTATTTATCTTCTTAGGTTGTGTAATCTCGCGTTCCTTCTTAGTTGCAATTTTCTTTAAGGAAGGTTTTTCATAAAAATCGAGTTTCGTTAACCCAATTACAGGCTTGATATTATTAATAATATTGTCAGTGTAGTTTCAAGTTGGTAACATTCGATGTTTCGGAATGAGTATGCTATACTGAAAATTGGATTGTTACAACTAGACTTCAAAAACTCTCAACCATGAATGGAGCATTTTTCATGAAAATTTTGTGAAGAGTATTTACGGATCCTAATATTCTTTGGGCCAACATCTTTTATAGTAAATATGGTATTGGCCAAAATCTATTTATAGGCTCAAGACCTATTCATAATATTGGCTCAAGCAACTTCAGACTCAAATCAAATCTCTGGAAAATTCCGGCTACAATCTATAGTAACATACATCAGGAGTCTCTTTATTTGCTGGAAAATGGAAAAACCATAAAGTTTGGAATGACAAATAGGTAAGAGTGGAGCAGTCTCTAATCCAGAATGTGCAAATTCCAATAAAAGAATAAATACATAACTTGAAGCATTAAAGTTTATTTTAGAGGATGGGGGTTGAAACACCTCCATTCTAAGTTAATACCTTTTGATAGAGATCATGAACAAGATTTGAGATTGTATGCCACCTAGAGAGGAACTACAAATAAATTAACCTAGAATTTACCTCAAGATGGAGAATTCCCAGTGGCAACTAGCAAGTGCTTACAAGTATCTAGCAAACAACAACTCCTTACAAGATCAAATTTGGAAGTAATTTAGAAATGATAGAATCTGGAGAGAGTAAAGTGCTTCACATGATTAGTTTTGCATAACAAACTTATGAATTTAAGTAAAAGAGCTTATCTCTTTACAAATGTCCAGACTAACATAGATGTAGAGGTAACTTGGAAGACTTTGCTACATGTTCTTTATGATTTACCTGTTAGCATCCAAAATTTGAATCCATATCATACAACATTAAAAGATAAATGATTTCTTTAGAACTCCCTTAGCTTCGATATCTGATTTCGCTAGAATCTCATATCCAAAATTAGAAATTCCAACCAAGACAAATGGCTGGCTTTCTTCTTAATCGCATACTAGCAGATTTGAAATTTGAGGAACAAGGAGGTTTTCTCTTCTCCCTTTAAAAGACCAACTGAAGCTTCTAAGTATAAACCTAATCCTTTTTTTTATCTATTTGTTATATATCAAAATTAATGAGTTTGAAAATTTACCACATAAATCATGACATTCTAAAATTATTTATGTACAAATATGAATAGTTACATCCTAAAATGATTTATGAGTAAAATAAATTATGATACCCTAGAACTATTTTGTATAAATTTAAATAACAATGTCCTAGAATGATTTATATATTAAACATGTTAAAATTTTAACAAATAAATCGTCTTATTTTAAGATTATTTATGTGAAATTTTAAATAATAAAACGATTTATATAATATTAAAATTTGTGAAATTAACTTTGTTTTAGAAAATTCTGATAATATGAAATTCTTTTAAATTTAATTATTTATAAAAGTTTAGTGTTAACGTTTATTATAATAAAAATTTAATATAATAAAAAAATTAATTAAAAATATAAAAATCTATTTAAATATTTGAGAGATTATAAGAGTTGGTTTGGGAAGAGAACGGAGGGAAGATTGAGAGGCAAGACAATGATAAGATTACACGTGGAAGCAGAAGAAAGATGGCAGTGGTAGTGAGTAGTAATAGTAGAAGTTTCGACGTAGAGAAAGAGGAGCGCGGCGCCGAAATTGGAAGGTTCGTCAAAACGAATATACATACAATCTCAGCCAATCACAACCCACTATTGTCAGACACACACACTCACGCTCGGTCAATAGTTAGTACTGCCCTCTTTCTCTTTCTCTTTCTCTTTCTACTAACCTACCCCACTCACTTTCGATTTCCGTTCCTATGGAACCTCGAAAATTCGCTGCCATACTCTCTTCCCTGATTTCCCAACTCATTCTCCTCCTCCTCCTTATTCTCCCTTCCAATTCCAATCATTCTTTTTTTAATTCCAATTCTACCCTTATTGTTCACCACGTCCTCCTCTCCCACCAGATCGCTGCCTCTCTCTCCTCTTCCACGAGACGCAACAAAAAACGCCCCCGCACCGATCCATACCCGGTCCGGACCGGTTTATTTATTCGGAGCCCCGACTCATTTGTCCTATGCTTCAAAATGAAATCCTCCACGTTCGAGTGGCTCGCCGGCCTCCTCGAGCCACTCCTCGACTGCAGGGACCCTCTGCCCCTCAACCTCACCGCCGGATCCCGCCTCGGCATCGGCCTCTTCCGCCTCGCCAAAGGATTGGATTACCCGGAAATATCTACCCGGTTCGGGGTTCCGGTTTCCGTCGCAAAGTTCTGCGTGAAGCAGCTCTGCAGGGTTCTCTGCACCAATTTCCGGTTCTGGATCTCGTTCCCGAATCCGAACGAGCTCGGTTCGGTTTCCCAAGAAATCGAAGGCCTCACCAGTCTCCCCCATTGCTGCGGGGTGCTGCACTGCACTAGGTTTGAGGTTGTAAGCCCCCGAGACCCTCCTTCGCCGCCTTCTCCGGTGGCTGCACAATTGGTTGTTGATTCATCCTGCCGGATTCTGAGCGTTGCCGCCGGTTTTTTCGGCCGCAAGAGCAATTCAAGAATCCTAAAGTCTTCTTCTTTGTTCCAAGACATAGAAGAAGGGACATTATTGAATTCTCCTCCGGTTAAGGCTATGAACAATGGCGTTGAGGTTGATGTGAAACAGTATTTAGTTGGAGGTGGTGAAGGGTACCCTCTGCTTCCTTGGCTCATGGTCCCTTTCACGGCCGAGGAGGCTGCGGCTGGTTCCAATGAGGAGAGTTTCAATGTGGCGATCGATGTTACGAAGATTCCGGCGATTAGAACTGCTGCGAGTTTGAGGAATTGGGGTGTTCTTGATGGACCAGTTCTCGAGGAGGTTAAGGTTGCTGTGGCTTACATCGGCGCGTGTTCCATTCTTCATAATGGTTTGTTGATGAGGGAGGATTTCTCTGCTTTGGCTGGCGAAATCGAAGGTTACCAGCTTCAGCAACAAAGGTATAAAGAGTTTTGTAGGTTGGATTTAGAGAATGATGATTCAATTACAGAGAAGGCTTTGGTTATACGTAGCACATTGGCTACAATGGTGAAGAAAAATTCTTAACTTGCTCAAATTCTTAGTGTTTTTTTTTCCCCTTTAATTTCTTACTTTTTTGTTAACAAAACATAAAAATTGGGAGGGGTATACTGATTTGTGCTCTAAGATGGTATGCAAATTTTCAGCTTAATGTATATAACACTGCCTCTTGAGAGCATTAGGTGGATATATATTTTTTAAATTGTATTCAAGAAACAGTTCAATTGTTTTGCTATTCTTCTATAATGTCTTAGATGTTAGTTCATTGTTACAATCTTGATAACTGAACTATATGACAATTGAAATATTTTGATGATGTAATGTTTGTGTTGGCTTTTTGGTTATGAATAGTAGTTGCTGTTCTTATTAGTTTGTCTGGCTTACGTGGGAATTTGTGTTAAAGGGTAGGAACCAGGGTGACCATAGTTGTCTGATACTCTGATATAGCATGCTGCCAATATACGAGTTCTTACAATTGGCAGACATAATTGGACTTTTGTTCATGTTGCTTTTGGTTCTTGTAGCTTGACATCATGGTTTTCTAGATAGATGAAATGTGTAAATTTCGTTATGCTAAATTGCTAAATATGTGAAAAGGGTGCTTTGAGGCTAAGTTATGCAGAAGTTGATCCATGTTTGATCAATGGGAATGAAAAAATTGAAAATATACATACAACTTATGGTTTGTAATTTACAAAGTTATCTTTGCATATACATTAAAAAAGAAAAAAAGAATAGTGTATAGTGTTCAACTCCATATTGAATTCTTGAACATATATATTTTCTCCATGTACCAAACATAAAGAAGGAAAGAAGGGGGGGAGGGGGTTGATTCCTTGTTCATTATGTCCATTGTCCGACCTGATTATAGCATTTTTATCTTGTTAGAATTACTGTCTTTATTGTTGATTTTTATCTATCTATATTTGTATATAGAATTTAGATTTTTTAAACCAAAAAATTTGGTAAATCCTCCTTAAAGTAATTAGATGCATAAAAATCACATTTGTGTGTACACCTAACATGTTTTCTAAATGTAAAAGCGCATTTGATTTTGATTATTTGAACCTAGATTGCACCTTTAAACAAGACATACATGTATGTCACTAGTACAAGTGTTGTGGTGTACTCTTGTTTTTAAGAATGGTAATGGAAAAGCCCATCCCGTGCTCCGCCAAAAATCTGTCTTCTGGTGGATTGGCCTGTCCCGTCCTACTCTACCTAAGGAAGCGGCCCTAAAACCTTCTCCCACCCCGTCTAACGATGGGTTTGCGGGCTAGCGGGGTTGACTCGCTAAATTTCTCTGTTTTTTATCATTAAATGTTAAATAATGTATATAATTTCACAACTATTTTGATAAATTTATAATTTTTAAAGATATAAAAAAATAATAATTTCTAAATTCACAAACAGTAAAATTTTTATAATTATATATATGTAATAAATATAATCATAAACTAAGTTTTTTGCACAAACGCCCTTAACCAAAAAAAGTATTAGGCTCACCGAGAAAACTCACCTCGTCCCGTCAAAGTTCACGATTTAAGCAGTGCAGATTAGGCGAACTTTTAAGTATGGCGCTCTCAAATTTTCAGTCCAACTTATATTTTTTAGCGGATTACACGGTCTAACTTGAAAGATTTAATCCCGTTTGTCACCTCTATTTGTTTTATATCGATTTTTTTTTGGACCTGGTTTTATATCGATTTTTTTATCACCAAGCGCTTTTCCTTTTGGGCTGCAAGCACATTTAAGACCCAGACTAAGATGGGCATCTTATCTAAGTCTAACAGAAACAAATATTTATATGACCCGTCAAAAACAAATGTTATTTTATGGTTATTTAATGTAGTACATTTTTTTAAATAGAATGTAACCGACCATCCACTAAATGAAATAAAAAGTAATCATTTTAAAATTTAATATTATTATAATATTTTAGCTAAATTATTATATTATATTATATGTTATTACCTAATGAGTTTTTCTAACACAATGAATAATTTATTTTTGGTATAAACACATTTAATTTAATATGTCCTAAAAACGTATTTTAAAAATATAATAATAAATCTTTTAGGTTTTGATGTATTTAATACGTTAAAAATATAAAATAATTTACATAAATAAATAATAAACTCAATTTTGATATGTTAATAATATAAATTATTTTAGAGTAACTAATTAAATTCGTTCTTAAAATTTTAAAATTAAATATTTTAGTCATTCAAGTTTTAAAATACATAAAATAGTCTCCTATATTTATTTCTGTTAGACAATACAATTCTTTTTTATTAGTTACTAATGGTAGCTGCTGAGTGGAACGTTATCTTACACATGTGGGTATTAAGTGTCTACGTGTGTAAACTGGACAAATCAATTCCTAAAATAAAGTATAAAATAAATTTCAAAAAATTTAAAAAATATCAAAACAACCCTTAAAAAATTCTAAAAATTTTAAAATAGTCTCTTTGAATGTTTTTTTATCTTTTCAAAAGTCAATATCTTATAATATTTTTACTAATTAGAATAATAAAATGTTATTAAAAATATATAATAAATAAAAAATATAAAAAAATAACAAAATAATATTATTTAATCATTAACCTATGATACTAACATAGATGTGATGTAGAAACTATAACAATAACAATTAAATCTAAGAGGTTATTGTATTATGAATGTCATTATTTATATACCTAAACTCCTAAAATATGGATCAAAACTTACAAAATAGGTAACTTGGTTAACATTGCGTGTTAGTTCCAATGTTACCTTTATAAACATTTTGCACAAATATTCTCAACTGTTATGGGAAAAATTTTATATTAAAAGAGAGTTCTTCTATCTCTTCAAACAATACTATTGCATTCACTTTTTCATCATTAAAGAATAATCATAGAATATAGTATCTACAAATCAAATCAAATCAAATCAAATTAAATTAATATCTTGCATGGTAAAAAATAAATATAGTTTTATTTATTTTAAATTAATTTTTTTTAAATAGTGTCTTTTCAAAATTAATTTATAATTTAGAATTTTAAAATATATAACAAAATTTTATATATATAAATAATTAAATTTGAGATAAATAGACCAAAAATATTAGAATTAAAATTGATTTATTTAAAAATAATTATATATAAATAATTTGAAGGGACTATATTAAAAATTTTTAAAATTTCTTAGGAACTATTTTGAGATTTTTTAAATTTTTTGGAGACTGGTTTGTACTTTAACCTAAGGATTGTTTTATTCAAATTGCACAAGCAGGCACTTAACCGTCCACATATACGAGTCAACGTTCTATGTTAGCAGTTGTTAGTGACTAATAGAGAAAAACTAGGGCAATTTACTTAAATAAATTATTTGGAGAAAGAATTTACTCAATTACAACTTTCTAAATACCTACCCGCAGATACAATTTTTCATATTATCATAGAAACCGCTACTGGTAGCCGCAGTTTACGTGGATTGGTGGCATTAACAGAAACCACTATAGGCAGCAGCGGTTTCTGTGGAAGTAGACATATGCATAAACCACTACAGGCAGTAGCAGTTTATGTGTAGGGAAGCGTGAACGTAAACCGCTGGAGGCAATAGCAGTTTATGTTGAGTTTGTGTGTATGCTGGTTGGCTATATATACCTTTACATGGCATTGAGGTAGAAGAGGAGTCCCATTTCCCACAAATAGATGGTGAGGAGAGTTGTTTGGCGCTAGTGCATTGCTCTAGAAAAATTTAAAAAAGCAAAAGGTACGGTGTTAAATTTACGGATAGGAAACCCCTTAATTTTTTTATTCGGTCGTCAAGTATGTTGGCAGAGATAAAAAATAGCATATTATAGAAGTTGGATATCTGTGGGACAAAGTGGGTCAAGAAGTTATTCTACAAGATTTTCATTGCCGTTGTGTTAGCCGGTTTGAAGTATGAGACGTTTGTGATTGGCTTCGATGAAGATATGCAAATGTTGTTTCACTGTCAGTGGAGTTTTTCTGAGGTTAGAATATCCGAGTTGTTTGCGAAGTTGGAAGATAGCGTCGATAGCTCTGGGGCATCCACGCCGAATCCTCAGTCTACGACGATGGGTGGTGCCTTGACATCGATGCCTGTGGTAGCACCTTCATGTCCGATCCCTGATCCTCCATGTGTTGCGGTTGGTACTGCTAGTGTGCCTCTTGGTGTTCCTGATTTTGACGCTGAGTCTGGACCAGATCGAGTTGAAAATGTGATGCGAGACGATAATTCGGACGATGATCCGGTCGACATTGTTGGGGACAGTGATGATGATATTCCGAGCAATACACATACGCCCCAAGGAGGATCGGGTTCTGGTACATAACAATATTCTCCACACTTGTCACCCTGGAACTTGGAAACCATAGGCCAACATGGGGAGGTCGAGGTGACCTTTGTGGGTCAGGGAATGCACGATGCAACTGCTTTAATAGAATTTCAGATTAGCCAATCATTCCAGAGTAAGGAGAAAGTTGTGCTGAGTGCAAAAGATTATAGCATCCGACGTGGAGTTAAGTATAGGGTGATGTAGTCGGACCATCTCAAATACCACAAGAGATGTAAGGAGTTTGGAAAATGGTGCACGTGGATGATTCGTATCACGCTATGGCAAAGGAAGAGCACTTGGGAAGCACGGAGGTATAACGGACCGCACACTTATTTGGCCATATCGATATCGAGCGATTACAGACAGCTTGATTATCATGTCATATGTGGGAGAATCTTTCCGTTGGTCAGAGCCAATGTGTCGGTTACGATTAAGGTGTTGTAGGAAGCAACTTAGGCAACCTATGGTTTCAGGCCTAGCTATAGGAATGTTTGGATGGCGAAGCAGAAGGCAGTGGCATAGATCTACGGAGACTGGGAGGAATCTTATAGCGAGTTGCCCCGTTAGATCCTTGGGGTGACGTCTAACATGGAGGGTACGATTGCTCAGCTGAAGACCTCTCCGATTAAAGTGGGTGATGAGGTTGATGAATCAACTGCATACTTTCATCATCTTTTTTGGATATTTCTTCCCTGTGTTGAGGCTTTCTGATACTGTAAACCGCTAGTCAGCATCGACGGTACGCACTTGTATGGCAAGTATGGAGGGACTTTGTTATTGGCTATTGCTCAAGATGAAAACTCGAACATCTTTTCCATTGCGTTTGCACTTGTGGAAGGAGAAAATGCAGAGTCTTGGGCTTACTTTTTGACCAACTTGAGAAGACATGTGACTCCACAACTGGGGATTCTGGTGATATCTGATAGGCACAATGGCATCAAGGCTGCACTAGAGGCACCTGATAGTGGTTGGAAACCTCCCCATGCTTATCAGGCATTTTGCATTCGGCATGTTGTTGCCAATTTTTCTCTCAGCTTCAAGGGGTAGGATGCAAGGTGGCTACTTGTGAATGCTTCTTTTACGAAGACAGAGGCCGAGTTTTAGTGTTGGTTTGATATTATGAGAACAGAAAATCTGGCTATGTGTGATTGAGCAAACAAGATGGAGTACGAGAGATGGACACAGCACAAGGATGGCGGCAGACGATATGGTCACATGACGACCAACATAGCTGAGTGCGTCAACTCTGTTTTGAAGGGCACTAGAAATCTACCAGTGACGTCGTTGGTGAAGTTGACGTACTTACGGCTTGCAGAGTTGTTTGTTGTTCGGGGTCAGACGGAAGAGGCACAGTTGGGATATAGGCACTGGTTTTGCCAAGCGCTTGTGAAAGCCATTGAGTGGAACTTGAGAGATTCAAGGTGCTTCATAGTGACACCGTTCGATAGGTATCAGGTGATGACATGTCATCATGTCATATTTTTCTATGCTTTTTCATACAAGAAATTTGATAATTTGTGCTTAAATATTGTATTCTTTTGTGCTTAAATGGTATATTTCTTTGATCTTTTGATTTGATAAACTTTGTAGGAAATAAGAAGAAAAAGAAGCAAAAGAGCACAAAATAAGCTAAAAAGGAGAAAAAAAGAGTTTTGGGGCACACTTTGAAGTTGGAGCATACTTTGATGCCTTAGACCACGCTTTTAAAAGCGTGGTCCATGACCATGAATGAAAGAAACAAAGGCTAGCGCTCATTGAAGGGAGCGCTACGTTAAAATTGTTAACTTTTTCGGGTTTTTCTTAAAGCCTTGTGACAGCATGACCATGCCTCCTTCAAAAGGTCATAACTTGAGCTACAGATGTCCAATTGATGTGCTTCCAGTTGCGTTGGAAAGCTGACATTCAGAGCTTTCCAACGATATATAACAATCTATATTTGGCATGAAATTGAAGCACAAGTAATAGGCATCTTTAAGGTTCAAAAACCAACCAAGCAAGTGCTCACACCAAGGCTCGAAGAGGGGAACCACGTAGCGCTCAACCAAAGGCCCAAAAAGCATAGCGCTCAATTACAGGAACGCTACGTTCACTCTTTTCACTTTATCGTGATTTCCAAGCTTGGGAACAAGGGATTTGTGCTGTCCACACACAAGGAGTAGCGCTCAATGAGTGAACTGAGCGCTCAAGAAATTGGCATAAAGGGGAGCACCCAAGGCTCAAAGGGAGAAACAAGGCAGCATGTGTAGTGCTACGTTCACAATTCTAACTGAGCGCTACACAAGGAGCCTGGGACAAGAGAAGCACGCAAGGCAAGTGAGCGCAACACTCACTAACTCAATGGAGCGCTCCCCTAGAAGGTTCCGACACACCAAACCAACTTGAACCAAGGCAATCCGGATCCATATTCATCCAAAGCCAAATTCAAATCAACCCATTAAAGCCCCAAAGCAAGCAAAGCCTATTGACATAATTCAAAGGCACAAGAAAAAGCTAGATTAGGAATTTCATTTAATTTGTAATTTGATTTCAATTCCAATTTTTGTAAAGCCTATAAAAAGGCATCTGTTTCATTTTAGAAAAAGGCTGGCTCTGCTAGAGAGTATTAGGAATAGGGTAGAAGGCTTTGGTAGAGAGCTTAGCTTTCTTTTCCTTTTCTGAAATTTTACATTACTGTTATAATTAAATTCAATTTGGCTTATGCAAATTTTCAATTTCTGAAACTCTCTGCTACACTCTTCTTTCTTGCAAATTCACTTTCTGCAACTGTACATTTGAAATTGTTGAGATCCAAATTTACTTTTCCTGCAAATCTAAAATTCTGTTCTTCTGCAATTTTCACATTCACATTGAGCTTGATTTACTTTCCTGCACATTTACATTCTCTGCAATTGTTCTGATTGATTGATCTATTGCTTTCTTTACTTTCCAGCACCCAGCCCCCTTTACATTTCATGCAATTTACCTTTCTTGTCATTTAAGATTTTGTCAATTTACTTTTCTTGCTCTTTAAGCTTCTGCAAATTTAAGCTTCTGTCCATTTTATTTTCTGCAATTTATAATTCATTGCAATTTACTTTCTGCCAGTTAAATTCTATCCAATTCACCAATGTTAGCTTGACTAAACTAATCACCCACTAAAGTTGGTGAGAAGTCTAGATTAAGTGGGTGAGAAGTCTAGATTAAGCATTTTCTTTTTGTTTTCTGCTGACACTAAGGTGTTTGAGTTATTGCCTCACTAAGAAATTCTTCTCTGAGACATGAATTTCAATTTTCATTGGTGTTGTATTTTACAAAATTCAAATGGAGTTTAACTCATCTTATGATCAAACAACTTTTATGGGATATTACCCACCATCACCAATTTCCAATGATGGCTGGGAATATCACTAACAAATTACAGATCCTGAGTACTCCAATCCATGGAGATATGTCTCAGAACCACAAGATGAGTAAAAGAATCATATGTGATACTTTCCACCACCACAAAATGATTCAAGTCATTATTCTAATGGTGGTTGGGAGTATCACCAAGAACTGAAAGAGTATGAACATCTCCCAGAGCCACAAAGTGACTCATACTGTGATGACAGTTACACAAACTGTGGCTGGGAAGGAAATTTCAATGATTCATATTCCACTCATCAAGAAACATCATCACTGGAGTATACTCTCAATAAAGTCATGCAAAATTGTCCACCAAGGCAACAAGATAATCCATACTGTGATGAATTCGTTAGTGACTCACATTGTGGATAGAAGGGCAAAGCCAGAAAGCATTTAATAGTGCATCATCACTTGAGCAGATCTTTAATTCATCTGTGAAAAATTGTGTAAATCATGTTGCTTGTATGCGAAGTTTGTATTCGTAGGTTTTGATGAATGACAAACCAACAAACGACATGAAAGACAAACCAACAAACAACTTGAATGAACAAGCATGTTGAAAGATCAACCAACATTCAACGTTGAGGAATGAAGAGTTGAAAGCAACACAACAACAACAAGAAACTCAAGTCCACAACATTTGAAGACAAGTATAGTGTCTTAGAACTTAGGTAACTTCTTGTTAAGAACCAATTGCTAAATCTATCAACACACACTCACAAAATGTTTTGATTATCATATCATATGCACATCTTGCAATTCGATGCTAGCCAAATGGTTTAAAACTTGTTTTCAAAGGTACAAAAGCATAGGAATTGACTCCAACAAGTTTGAGATCAATCCTAAGTATTTTGAAGTGATTTTAAGCCATTCTTTAAGGTTTGCATCGATGCACACTCATCTTGCATCGATGCAACCTAGCTGAAAATTCAAATTTCAGCTTCAAAGACACATTTGCATCGATGCAAAGTGTTATGCATCGATGCAAATGATTCAAAAACATAAAAAACGGCTAGTTTTGACAAAAAGGCTCCATCCCATTAACTCCCCAACGTTTCTAAGGTTTGGGGAGTCTATAAATAGATGGATTGAAGCCTTATTTCAAACACGTGAGTATTTGCAAACTATCTTGTTCATATTCTTTCATTCTACACATTTTTAAGGTGTTATAATACACAATTTGAGAGAGCAATATCAATTGGTTCAATAGTGCTAAACTTGTAATCATACACTCTTCTAGAGAGTACTCATTTCATCTCAACAATTCTTTGAGAATTGTTTTCTTGTACACTTTGTAAATTGGAGTGTGATCTCCAAGGTTGAGTCAAGAGTTATAAACACTATAGTCGGTGAGGATACCAAAGAAGTATACTAAGTACTCAAGGCAAATCTTAGAGAAGGTATCTTTAAGTGGAGTGGGTTAGTATACGAGTGGTGATCATATACCGTGAGGTGTTAGAAACTAAGGACTCGGATTGTAAAAGGTTTTGCGCGAGCACCTTGAAGCTTGGCAATAGTGGAACTTCTCAATAGCGATTGAGAAAGAAAGTGGACGTAGGACAAGGATTGTGCCGAACCACTCTAAATAGCGTTTGCATCTCTCCAAACTCATCTCTTCAATATTATTCTCTTTTACCTTTGAGCAAATAAATTGTGATCGAAAAGTAGCTTCGTAAGTACTTAAGGAATAGCTTAAGTCCGATTGGTGAAAAGCTTGATCAATTTATTTGAGTTGGTGTCTATTGGAAAGTTAAAGCTCCTTATAAATGCTTAGCAATTGAGTTAAGCTCTTGGAAAAATACTAGTACATTAACACTTTTGTATATTGTCTTTAAATTTCGCAAAAAGATTCATTGTTGTTGCAATACTCAATTCACCCCCCCTCTTGAGTAATTGTGCATAAGTTCTACAAGTGGCATCAGAGCTTAACCCTTTGAAAGACTTAACCATTTAAGGGAAAAGATCATGGCAAGCACAAGCTTAACCAACAACAACACTAGTGAAGGTAACTCAACCGCTAGACCTCCTCTTTTTAGCGGAACAAATTACTCTTATTGGATAAATAAGATGAGAATTTGGATCCGTTCTCAAGATGTGAGAATTTGGAAAGTGATTGAGAATGGAAATCACATTCCAACAAAGACAACAAGCGCTAAAGAAGGAGAAGTCTCCGTCTCAAAGCAAGTACCGAAAGGAGAAGATGAATATAGTGACGATGATTGGAAGAAAGTGGCAATGAATGATAAAGCCATCAACTTCATTCATTGTGCACTTAACGAGCATGATTATATGAAGATCTCTACATGTGAAACCGCTAAAGAGATTTGGGATAAACTCCAAATCACTTACGAAGGAACCGACCACGTTAAAGAATCAAAGGTATTTATGTTGGTTCATGAATGGGAAAATTTTAAAATGAAAGATGAAGAGAGCATTGAAGAAGCTCTTGAAAGACTCTCCAAGATCTTCAACAACCTAAGCATGCTTGGCACAAAATACAATGATAAACAAATTGTGACCAAGGTGCTTACAAGCCTTACACCAAAATGGAACTCCAAAGTGAACGCCATTGTGGAAGGAAGGCTCTATGATCAACTTACATTTGATCAACTACGAGGTAATCTTCTCACCTATGAGATGACTATGCTAAATAGACAAAAAGGTGAATAAAGCAAGAAGAAAAGTCTCGCCCTTAAAACAACATCACTACAAGAAGAGAGTGATGATAATGAAGAAGAAGGAGATGAAGAATTTGCACTCTTATTAAAAAGATTCAATAAGTTTGCAATGAAGAAAAACTTCAAGAGCAAAACAAAGGTACCAAAATGCTATGAGTGTGGAGAAGTTGGACACATTAAACCCAATTGTCCAAAACTTCAAAAGGAGGACAAAAACAAGAAATTTAAGAAGAAGGAGAAAGCATACATATCATGGGAGAACGAGGATGAATCCGACTCCGATGACGACGAGGTTGCAAATCTTTGCTTAATGGCAAGCGAAGAAAAGGTTAGTGATGACAACTCCACTTCTTTTAATTTACAAGATGAATATGATGCCTTACTTGAGGTGTACACAAAACTTACCCAAGATTATTCTCTCCTAAAGAAAAAGAATATGGATCTTTTAAAACAAAATGAGATGTTGAAAAACGAGAATATCAATCTTGGAAAAGATAAGTGTAGCACAAGTAGTGATCCATACAAATCTTGTAAAATGCATGAAAATGAAATTACAAATCTTAAGAACACTTTAGCTAAGTTCAATGAATCTTCAAAGAACTTAGATAAAATGTTGAAAAACCAAAAGCATGTTCATAATAAGGAAGGTTTAGGTTTTGAAAAAGGAAAATTTAAAAATACTAAAACTCCTATTAGGCAACCGCAAGCCCAAAAGGCAAGCATGCCTAAAAGGAATGAAGCCTTTAAACATCCTCCTCAACATGCTTCATTTAGAAATTATAATCACAATGCATATAGATCAAAAGATGTTGCATTTAGGAAACAACCTAGGCAACCATTTAGAAACATGCATAGGATGCATAATCCAAATGTCATATGTCATTATTGTAATAAAGTAGGTCATATAGCACCCGTATGCTTTACTAGAATTAAACATATAAACTTTCGTAGTCAAGATACGAGATGGGCACCTTATGGGCATTATGCTCATACTAACCATCAAGGACCCAAATTCACTTGGGTACCTAAATCCCAATTTTAATTGTTTTGTAGGTACGTGTTGGAGCTAAGGATACAAATTGGTATGTTGATAGTGGATGCTCCAAACACATGACCGGCGATGAATCAAAGTTCACCGCAATAGAGCCTACAAACGGAGGAAACGTGATCTATGGAGACAACAACACCGGCAAAGTAATCGGCGTTGGAAAAGTTGGTAAAAATTCTTCTACCTCCATAGATAATGTTATACTTGTCAAAGGTCTCAAACATAATCTCATTAGTGTTAGCCAACTTTGCGACAAAGGAAACTTAGTCACCTTTGATTCAAAATGTTGTTTGATAAAAAGGCAAGACACTAATGAAATTGTACTAATTGGACACCGTGTTGACAATGTATACATGATTAATCTAGATGAAGTTTCCTCAAATGATGTGAAATGCCTTGTTAGTAAAAATGATGAAACTTGGTTATGGCATCGTAGAGTAGCTCATGCTAACATGGACCATCTTAGCAAGTTGGTCTCTAAAGAGTTAGTAATTGGCTTACCAAAGCTACGTTTTGAAAAAGACGTCCTTTGCGACGCATGTCAAAAGGGAAAACAAGTAAAGGCCTCTTTTAAATCCAAAAACATTGTTTCAACAACAAGGCCATTACAACTTTTGCACATGGATTTATTTGGTCCTTCCAGGACTATGAGCTTTGGTGGCAATTACTATGCTTTAGTTATTGTTGATGATTACTCTCGATTTACATGGACCTTGTTCCTAGCAAACAAGAGTGATGCATTTCGAGCATTCAAAAGATTAGCCAAAGTTATTCAAAATGAAAAGAATTTGCATATATCATCTATTAGAAGTGATCATGGTGGAGAATTTGAAAACAATCTTTTTGAAACTTTTTGTGAAGAAAATGGCATTGAGCATAATTTTTCCTCTCCTAGAACACCACAACAAAATGGTGTGGTTGAAAGGAAAAATCGTCATTTAGAAGAAATGGCGAGAACTATGCTCAATGAGGCTAATATTCCTAAGTACTTTTGGGCGGATGCGGTTAGTACTGCGTGTTATGTTATGAATAGGATTATCATTCGACCTATTCTTAAGAAAACACCGTACGAATTGTACAAAGGAAGAAAGCCAAATATTTCCCACCTTCACGTCTTTGGCTGTAAATGCTTTATTCTAAATAATGGAAAAGATAACTTAGGCAAATTTGATGCTAAGGCTGATGAAGGAATCTTCTTAGGCTACTCTTTAACTAGCAAAGCTTTTAGAGTATATAATAAACGCATCATGACTATGAAAGAAAGTATTCATGTCGCTTTTGATGAAACTAACTGTTGTTGTGCTAGAAAAGATTTTGATGAAAATGTAGAAAACTTTGATTCACTAAATTTGAATGGTGAAGACAAAGAAAAAGATTTAAATGAAGCCTCTACAAGCTCAACAAAGGATAGTGTTCAAGTTGAAGAAATTGAACCATCACAAGCACAAATAAATGCACTTCCAAAAGACTGGCGTACTTCAAAGGATCATCCTCTAAACAACGTCATTGGTGATGTTTCGAAAGGGCCATTGTTTTGTAGGTTTATGAGTTGATGAATGAGTGATTAATCTTGAGGTAGATTGAAGAATTTGAAGATTATAAACAATGGAGGATCAACAAATTGAAGTTTATAATGGTTTAAGTGAGTATATACATGATGGAACTCAAAGGATTGAAGAAAGAACCACCAAAGGATGAAAATTTGGTGATTTTGGGCAAAATGATGCATGTTGCATCGATGCAACCAAGCTTTGCATCGATGCAAACACGACCAAATTGCACAAAAACACGTGAATTTGGCTTTTTTGAGCAACAAAACCCCACTTTTTCATCATCTTCAACCTCACAACTCATATCCCCACATTCAAACCTCCATAACCTCCAAAACAAGCTCACATATAGCTTCATACAACTCACAAAACTTTGATACCCACTACAAACAAATTACATATTTGAAGTCCCCACATTCTCCTCTACAAAACCCATAAAACAAAATCATCCACAATGCCTAGAATCAAGAGAACCATCAAGAAGTCAAAAGGCTCTTCAAGTGTGGTTCCACCTCCAAATGATCATCCTTTGGCAAGGTACTTTGCCTCTAATGAAGATCTTCAATTCTATGAGGCAAGGCTCGCCGGAAGAAAGGAAATTCCTCCGAGGCTTCTATGACACATTTCAAACTCCTTTCTTTTTGATAATGTCAAAAGGGGGAAGAGAAGTTTGAGGATATTTGAAATTTTGAACTTTTGAAAAAGAAGAAGTTTGAGGATTTGAAAAGAAGAAATAAGTTTGCGAAACAATGATTTCAAAAAGACTTCCGCTAAGCAAAAACTTTGATATCTAAATCGTTTTCTTTAATAAACGCCCTTTAAGGGAACAAATGCACATATCTAGGGGGAACTCCTGCAAATTTTTTTTGTGAAGTCTTCTCCAAAGCTTTCTATAAAACAAAGTGCATTATTGTTGCTTTCAAAATCATTTATAAATGCATATCCTCAAAATTGGTTTGTCATTATCAAAAAGGGGGAAATTGTAAATCATGTTGCTTGTATGCGAAGTTTGTATTCGTAGGTTTTGATGAATGACAAACCAACAAACGACATGAAAGACAAACCAACAAACAACTTGAATGAACAAGCATGTTGAAAGATCAACCAACATTCAACGTTGAGGAATGAAGAGTTGAAAGCAACACAACAACAACAAGAAACTCAAGTCCACAACATTTGAAGACAAGTATAGTGTCTTAGAACTTAGGTAACTTCTTGTTAAGAACCAATTGCTAAATCTCTCAACACACACTCACAAAATGTTTTGATTATCATATCATATGCACATCTTGCAATTCGATGCTAGCCAAATGGTTTAAAACTTGTTTTCAAAGGTACAAAAGCATAGGAATTGACTCCAACAAGTTTGAGATCAATCCTAAGTATTTTGAAGTGATTTTAAGCCATTCTTTAAGGTTTGCATCGATGCACACTCATCTTGCATCGATGCAAAGCATGCGACGACTTGTTGCATCGATGCAAAGATGTTTGCATCGATGCAACCTAGCTGAAAATTCAAATTTCAGCTTCAAAGACACATTTGCATCGATGCAAAGTGTTATGCATCGATGCAAATGATTCAAAAACATAAAAAACGGCTAGTTTTGACAAAAAGGCTCCATCCCATTAACTCCCCAACGTTTCTAAGGTTTGGGGAGTCTATAAATAGATGGATTGAAGCCTTATTTCAAACACGTGAGTATTTGCAAACTATCTTGTTCATATTCTTTCATTCTACACATTTTTAAGGTGTTATAATACACAATTTGAGAGAGCAATATCAATTGGTTCAATAGTGCTAAACTTGTAATCATACACTCTTCTAGAGAGTACTCATTTCATCTCAACAATTCTTTGAGAATTGTTTTCTTGTACACTTTGTAAATTGGAGTGTGATCTCCAAGGTTGAGTCAAGAGTTATAAACACTATAGTCGGTGAGGATACCAAAGAAGTATACTAAGTACTCAAGGCAAATCTTAGAGAATGTATCTTTAAGTGGAGTGGGTTAGTATACGAGTGGTGATCATATACCGTGAGGTGTTAGAAACTAAGGACTCGGATTGTAAAAGGTTTTGCGCGAGCACCTTGAAGCTTGGCAATAGTGGAACTTCTCAATAGCGATTGAGAAAGAAAGTGGACGTAGGACAAGGATTGTGCCGAACCACTCTAAATAGCGTTTGCATCTCTCCAAACTCATCTCTTCAATATTATTCTCTTTTACCTTTGAGCAAATAAATTGTGATCGAAAAGTAGTTTCGTAAGTACTTAAGGAATAGCTTAAGTCCGATTGGTGAAAAGCTTGATCAATTTATTTGAGTTGGTGTCTATTGGAAAGTAAAAGCTCCTTATAAATGCTTAGCAATTGAGTTAAGCTCTTGGAAAAATACTAGTACATTAACACTTTTGTATATTGTCTTTAAATTTCGCAAAAAGATTCATTGTTGTTGCAATACTCAATTCACCCCCCCTCTTGAGTAATTGTGCATAGGTTCTACAAATTGTCCACCCTCACTTTCCAGTTTCTCATTTGAAAGTTCTTCATCACTTGATTATGCCTCAACACAAAGTTTCCTCCAAGATCCATACAAATCATCCCACCAACCACAAAAGTTATCCCACCAACCACAAAATTCATCTCACAACTCACAAAACTCATTCCACACCCCTCAACACAACTTCACTACAACACATCCATGTCACCAAAATTACTCTCAACCTTCATCTCTTGAACTAGAAGTTGAGGATTACCTTCAATAGTCCAAAGAACCCTTAGAAAGCCGATGTCAAGCCATTAAAATACAAGGACAACTCTTGGAAAGACACAAACAATCCTGGAAAGAAATCCTCTTCAAGAAGATGAATGGGCCCTTAGAGCAAACAAGGAGGAACTTAGAACAATCAAACAGTGAGGATAAAGACCAATTTGTGAGTGAGGAAGTAGAAGAACAAGAAGAGGCACCTATGTCAAGCAAACTTTCAATGAAGAATGAGGTGGTGGAGGTATTTGAACCTAAAACTGCATATCCACATAAGCTCATTGAGGTGACAGAGGAATATGAAACTTCACTCCCAAAAGACTTAATGGAAGATCAAGCAGAAGAAGGGGAGGAAACCAATCAAAGAGATTCACGCTTAATTGAAGATGAAGATTACATAGATGAAGGGCTCATTGAGCCAGCAATTTAAAAGGCTCTGGATGAAGATAAAACTCCAATAATCACACAGCAACCAAGTCTTGAATCCAAAGAAGTGAAGGCAACTAACAAGAGCACCAATCCAGTCCCTGATCCAGTAAGCAAGCTCAATTAAGCCATTTACAAAAGGAAGCTTGCTGAGGAGAAGCCAAGACAAGGGACAATAGCTGAATCTTCTCCCCCCTTGAGGTCATTCCTCTTAACAAACTGGAAGAAGATGAAGAAAGTGAAGAACATGTCAACCGTAGGTAACATTTCTTTTCTTTTCTTTGTTTACCTTCTCTGTCTACTTTGTTTAATTTCAATAAATTGGCATATGATTACATTCTAAGTTTGGTGTTGCCCTGCAATAACTTGTGTTCAATCTTTCTGGATGATTGCATCAAGAATGAAAGTGTCACACTAAGATTCTAAGTTTGGTGTGCCACTTAATTCTCTATGCAATTCATTAAGCAACACCACTTGTCTGCATAATCATAATGCCCTTTGCAGTGTTATCTTTTTTTTAGTTAGACAATTTTAGTTTTTCCTTTGTTTTAGTCATTTCTTTATTTTTAATGCTTTCTTCTATTAACTGTTTTTGTTAATACATCACTAAGAGATCCTTATTCATGACAGGTTCTTGGCTTGGTGATTGTACTTAACATATAACAGTTTCATTTGCTTAGTTTTAATTTAAATTAAATGGACATGTGATTGCATTCTAAGTTTGGTGTTGCTATGCAACAAAATTTACTTCCAATCTTTACTGGATACTTGCATCAACTCCAAGTGAAAGTGTCACACTAAGTTTGGTGTGCCATTCATTCTTTATGCAATGTATCATGCACACCCTCTTATTTTTGTAATCACAATGTCTCTGTCTCTTGTGCCTTGATTGTTATCCTTAATTTTGCTTGCTTAAAACACATGTATTGCTAACATTCTATTGTGTAAGACATTCATGATCCATTTTAGCCTCATAGCTATTGTTCTAATTGTTGCTTGAGGATGAGCAAGCATTATGAGTTTAGCAAGGGAAAGGAAAGAATAAGAGGAAAATGACAACAATAGAGAAGATGAATTACAAGATTGTAAAGTTCCTTTTCCTCTCATTTGTTTCCAGCACTTTAAATTGCATGATTGTATTTATCTTCTCTGTTTACATGTGTGTATGAATAAGCATAACCTGAATTTTGATCTGTAAGATGTTGCTATGCCACTATGACTACCAACTTAAGTTTTGTAAAGTTCAAAGCAGTAAAGTATCATGATCATAAATAAACAAGGAATTAAAGAAGAATTTAGCATGTGCATACAAATATTGGAAGGCTAGTATGGTTAATGGTTGCTCAATTGCATTGGATTTTATTTTATTGAAGTTTTCATCTAGGACATTTTGTGAAATCTTTGGAAATCATGAAAACCTTGAAAAAAGCAAATACAGTTACAGCAAGAAAAAGGGAAAGAATGAGAAAGTTAAAGGCTCTGAGTACCAATGACAATTAAATTGTTAAGTACTTGTGGTGTTTATGTATCAAGCAAAAAGCTTGAAAACAAAACACTTAGAGTGAAGGTTAGGCTCAAGTGCAAATGCACTCCCTCAAAGCTCAAGGCTCTGTGTAACGACCCAACTTCCAGAACGTCATGATCATACCGAAAGTAAGGCGTTACCAACCTGCTTTCCTTTATTAACTATTTACTATTGAGCCTTTAGTTCGATATCGCGATTTAGTTTTATAGAAAATTCCAGAAAAATTTTGTTTTTATTATTTAAAATCATATAGCAAACATCACCAAGTAATAATAATATACATAATTATTAATAATAATATCTGTCATACAAAAGATTTCAAATAAAACTCAGATACAAATCCTATCCCTCTGTATAAAATAAAAATCTTAAGCAATAAGGGCGAGGAAATTCTATGAAAGCAAATTAACTCATACACTTAACTCATAAATATAGTCCAACAATCGTCCGCAGCTTCAAACTGAGTCTTTGAACCTGTGTCACTGAAAGGGTGGAAGATTTTGGGGTGAGAACAAACCACACGTTCTCAGTAGGGAATGGGAATGGCGTAAAAGTAATGATTAACATGCAAATAATTAACATACTCAAGGAAACCATATATTTATCAAACCTTTTTAAAAATACTCTTGGTTTTATTTTAGCTAATTAATTACCTCTTTCAAAATCTCTCAACAAATTCTAAATATAAAACTGGTCACATTAACCATCTCTCAGTCACATAATTAATTCTCAATCAAAACGTCAATTCTTAATCAATTTAATACATTCACAAACTAATAGTACAAACAAGAAATTTAGTTTAACATACCAGCAAGTCACAACAAGACAAACAACACAACCATAGAGAAGCAATACAAGCAAACACAGTCAAATGCAAATACACAAACAATATGATGCATGTCTGTTCTAAGCAGGCCATGAGCTCACGTGTTGGTTTACACCCTGTAGCCCGACATTACCTAGGAACAAGTCTCAAATATGGTTTCCCGTTGTGTCCTTAGTGCATATGTGTCGGTGGTAAGAATACCACTCCTTCGTGACTACCAGCAGTCGGCGCAAAGCCCGACCCCATAATATACGCACAAGGGGAAACAATGATCCTCAGTTCGTGGGCGTCCCCGAGATCAATTCACCAACAAAACAGAGATCTTTAGTTCGTAGGTTATTCCCCGAGATCAATACACAATAACATAGCGGTCTTCAGTTCGTGGGTTATACCCGAGATCAATACACAGCAAACAATGATCTTCAGTTCGTGGGTTATACCCGAGATCAACATACAAAAATTCATGGGTTATTCCCGTAATCAATGATTATCAGTCCGTGGGTTTTTCCCGCATATAAAACAAATAACAATTTATAGGTTTCCCCGAGATCAATGATCATTCAGTTCGTGGGTACTTTCTGATTTTAACCAATTATCAATTCGTGGGCTTTTCCTCGTAGTTAAACAACTAACAGTTCGTGGGGTTTTTTCGCCTTTTATCACTTTTCATTATCCTTTCTAAAACACAACAATCCACATATCAATTCGTCATTCTCTTTTTCCCTTTGAGTTCTTAACATTTTTCTTTAAACCTTTCTTAACTTTCTCAGGCATTTATCCATAAAACTATTTTTCAATTTGGTTTTCTATCGAAAGACTTAAGAAAAATTATTTATTTTAAATTCATTAAACACTTTTCAAAACATAACCTCTCTTTGGAAATAATCAAATAGAACTCTTTTTCAAGTTCACTAACTTCACAAAGATTCAAAAATCATCTCTCTTACTATTCAAATTCAAATATTATTATTTCACCAAATTTCTAAAAAGATAATCCTTTATTTCAAACCCAAAACACAACTCTTTTCATATTAAATCAAACTCAAAACATATTTCTTTCTATTCTTAATAAATCAACTCAAAACAGAATCCTTTTCGTAATAAATTCAGCTTAAACATAATATTTTTTCTCAATGAATAAAACTGAAAAAAACATAATTCATTTCTTTTCTTAGTAAATTAAAACCAAATAATATAATTTTCCAAATCTTACTCTTTTAAAAGAACATTTCAGACATAACCTCAGATTTTATAAAATTTTGACAACACTTCCCCTAAAATTCGAACCTAGCCACCCTTACGGGTTCCCTCTTTTCAACATCTCATCAAACCTTTCTCAACAATTATCACAACAGGAGATTCCCAATCAATCAGAAAATCTACAATTCGCAACTCTCACATAATCCAATGATCCAATTTTTATCTCATCAATTCATAACTAAATTCATAGGTCATAGAATCCTTTCAAATTAACTCAATCAACCAGTAATCCCAAAAATCAGCCTTTCATAATTCCAATCATATTTCAAGAGAATAATTCGGTAATCAAACTTCAATCTTTTAACAGTTCTCAAGCATAACCCTAATTAATCACGAATCAACATTAACAAGCATCAAAACCAATTCCAACCAGTCACAAGTCAATTTCACAGCCATTTTAACATATCAAATTACTAAAATCTACAGCAAACGCTTGTTCTCAATAACCAAAATACAGCCACACAACTCAACTAATTCAGTATAATCATATAGAATCAGAACTTTTCAACAATTCCATCAAAATCAGAAAAACCAATATCAATTACAGCTTTAAGTACTCACAACAATGCCCAAGAACATTCACAGCCATAACCTGAATTCAATACTCCTATTGAAACACTAAAACATCATCAAGCTTAATTCAAGTTTCACAACCTCAAACCAAGCTTATTTCTATCAATTAGTCTCTCATAACAACAAAACCAATTACATTCACAGCAACAATCCAAACTCAATTCATCAGTTATCCATACCACAACTTTTCAATAATTTACTCGGCATATTTCAATTTAATAAACTATACAAAATTAATCATTATTCACAACAGCATCTAAATTCAATCACAGCTCAGAATAATCACAACAACTAACTAATTTCAAATGCATTTCAAATCATTCATGTCAATTAAGAAATTCCTAACCATTGTTAACCATTTGCACTTATCCAAATAACTTTGTAGGCATTCTAAATTAAAAACGTTAAATCTCCTACCTCAGAGTGTTGAAATTTGCAGAATTTAAATGCGGTAAACCCAATATTACGAATCCACAGCAGCTTTGATGGCGGCAAAGGCTCCGGCAGCTGCAAGAACCAAGAGCAGAGACAGAACTAGGCAAGCCTCCACTCCAAACCTCCAAAAACAGCACCAACTCCAACAAAGCTTGACGATGGTAGAAGCTGACTTCAGTGCTGGTGATGCTGGACAGAACGACGAAGGGAACAGAGGGCATGAACGGCGGCACTGGAACGACGGCGGCGGAACCCTCGCGGTGGTGGCTCCTCGTGGTGGTCGCTCTCCTCCTTTCGGCGACGTCAGCAGCAATGACAGAGCCTTGAAGCGGCGGCGGCAGAACGCGAATGAACGACGGCGATGCGGGCTTGGGCTCTATGGACGGGATGGCACGGCGAAGCAGCTCGACGGCGAGCTCTAGGGAGGCGGCACGGCGAATAGCATCCACCCTTCTCCCTCGGACGTGCAGCTTCGGCCCTCTCCCCTTTCCTTGCAACAGCAACGGTGACCATGGTAACACGGCGGGACGAGGCTAGACGGCGGCGCTGCAGCTCAGTAATGGCGACGCGGTGGTAGCTCGCGGGCTTCTCTTCTCCCTCTCTATCTCTGCGTTTCTTTCTCTGTTTTGTGTGTGTATTGTGTTTAGGAAGAAAGGGGGTGGGGGCTGCGTGCTTCAGGGCTGACGGAAGAAGCACAGTTGGGATATAGGCACCGGTTTTGCCAAGCGCTTGTGAAAGCCATTGAGCAGAACTTGAGAGATTCAAGGTGCTTCATAGTGACACCGTTCGATAGGTATCAGGTGATGACATGTCATCATGTCATATTTTTCTATGCTTTTTCATACAAGAAATTTGATAATTTGTGCTTAAATATTGCATTCTTTTGTGCTTAAATGGTATATTTCTTTGATCTTTTGATTTTATAAACTTTGTAGAAAATAAGAAGAAAAAGAAGCAAAAGAGCACAAAATAAGCTAAAAAGGAGAAAAAAAGAGTTTTGGGGCACACTTTGAAGTTGGAGCATACTTTGATGCCTTAGACCACGCTTTTAAAAGCGTGGTCCATGACCATGAATGAAAGAAACAAAGGCTAGCGCTCATTGAAGGGAGCGCTACGTTAAAATTGTTAACTTTTTCGGGTTTTTCTTAAAGCCTTGTGACAGCATGACCATGCCTCCTTCAAAAGGTCATAACTTGAGCTACAGATGTCCAATTGATGTGCTTCCAGTTGCGTTGGAAAGCTGACATTCAGAGCTTTCCAACGATATATAACAATCTATATTTGGCATGAAATTGAAGCACAAGTAATAGGCATCTTTAAGGTTCAAAAACCAACCAAGCAAGTGCTCACACCAAGGCTCGAAGAGGGGAACCATGTAGCGCTCAACCAAAGGCCCAAAAAGCATAGTGCTCAATTACAGGAATGCTACGTTCACTCTTTTCACTTTATCGTGATTTCCAAGCTTGGGAGCAAGGGATTTGTGCTGTCCACACACAAAGAGTAGCGCTCAATGAGTGAACTGAGCGCTCAATAAGTGAGCGCTATGGGCAAAAGGAAATTGGCACAAAGGGGAGCACCCAAGGCTCGAAGGGGGAAACAAGGCAGCATGTGTAGCGCTACATTCACAATTCTAACTGAGCGCTACACCAAGGAGCCTGGGACAAGAGAAGCACACAAGGCAAGTGAGCGCAACACTCACTAACTCAACGGAGTGCTCCCCTGGAAGGTTCCCACACACCAAACCAACTTGAACTAAGGCAATCCGGATCCATATTCATTCAAAGCCAAATCCAAATCAACCCATTGAAACCCCAAAGCAAGCAAAGCCCATTGACATAATTCAAAGGCACAAGAACAAGCTAGATTAGGAATTTTATTTAATTTGTTTGATTTCAATTCTAATTTTATTTTCATTTTTGTAAAGCCTATAAAAAGACATCTGTTTCATTTTAGAAAAAGGCTGGCTCTGCTAGAGAGCATTAGGAGTAGGGTAGAAGGCTTTGGTAGAGAGCTTAGCTTTCTTTTCCTTTTCTGAAATTTTACATTACTGTTATAATTAAATTCAATTTGGCTTATGCAAATTTTCAATTTCTGAAATTCTCTGCTACACTCTTCTTTCCTGCAAATTCACTTTCTACAACTTTACATTTGAAATTATTGAGATCCAAATTTACTTTTCCTGCAAATCTAAAATTCTGTTCTTCTGCAATTTTCACATTCACATTGAGCTTGATTTACTTTCTTGCACATTTACATTCTCTGCAATTGTTCTGATTGATTGATCTATTACTTTCTTTACTTTCCAGCATCTAGCCCCCTTTACATTTCATGCAATTTACCTTTCTTGTCGTTTAAGATTTTGCCAATTTACTTTTCTTGCTCTTTAAGCTTCTGCAAATTTAAGCTTCTGTCCATTTTACTTTCTGCAATTTATAATTCATTGCAATTTACTTTCTGCCAGTTAAATTCCATCCAATTCACCAATGTTAGCTTGACTAAACTAATCACCCACTAAAGTTGCGTGATCCATCAATCCCTGTGGGATCGACCTCACTCTTGTGAGTTATTACTACTTGATGCGACCCGGTACACTTGCCGGTGAGTTTTGTGTGAAAATCTAATTTTCACCTATCATCAGGCTGAGTATACCGTGGTCGAGACTACTCTACAGGTAACTTCTCGTTGGGAACCTATTGATTTTCTCTAAGAGATCGTACATGCAACTGTGGGCACTTTCAGGCCTTACACTACCCCTACTACTATGCAATCGCATGCTATGCTCAGTCACGGCTAGATTGGGCCACATATGTTGATGAAGTTTATAACATGTATAAGGTATTCAAGGTGTACTAGATGGGCTTTGCACCTTGTATTCAAGAGGGACTTTGGCTGCCATATGACGGACCGATTGTCATCCCTGACCCTAATATGCGACGCGCTAAAGAAGGGCGACCACGATCCACTTGGATCCGCAACAACATGGATGAAGTTGACACCAGTAGATCGAAGCAACGTAGGCTTTGTAGGCAACCCGGCCACACTCGTAGGAGTTGCCCTCATCGAGGTTTGACAGTCGGGTCATAGGATTAGATGTTTTCAACTCTCTGTATTATGTTAAGTAGTAGTTGTTGTTCGTCTTGGTTATTCATTGTGCTATCTTACATGTTATCATGTCACAATGGTAGGCATTTGTGTTTGTTTTTGTTTATGGTAATGCATTAGTACTTTCTTAACTTGTAGTGATGTATTTGTTTTTCTTGTCAGTTGTATGGTAAGCAGTTCTTGGGTACTCATTTAATATGATTTTCTCTAACGCAAAAACAAATTGAAAATTCATGCAACATATACCTACGAGAATATGTGGACATGCAGTCATGAACATAAATATAAAATGTAACAGATACATATGCAAAGATAGGGTCATACAGTCATACCACATAAGTTCAAAACATAACACTGGAAAGAAATCTGAAGTCGTACAGTTTTGGATATATATATGTAACATACGTAGAAAATAACTACTCAAACATGCACATATACACGATCTAATCATCTCCATCACGCTGGCCATCATCTTCAAATGCACCAAGTAAATGAGAACCAGTGCCACATCGAGGAGCACGCCTCACTCTAATAGGTCAGTGATACACAAAATTGAGATCACACACTTTTCACACAACTCCGTGTAGCTGACCAGCAAGTGCACTGGGTCGTCCAAGTACTACCTTACGTTAGTAAGGGTCGATCCCACGAAAATTGTCGGCTTGAAGCAAGCTATGGTCATCTTGTAAATCTCAGTCAGGCAGATTCAAATGGTTATGGAGGTTTTGATAATTGAAATATAAATAAAACATAAAATAGGATAGAGATACTTATGCAATTCATTGGTAGGAATTTCAGATAAGCGTATGGAGATGCTTTGTTCCTCCTGAACTTCTTCTTTCCCATTGCCTTCATCCAATCATTCATACTCCTTTCCATGGCAAGCTGTATGTTGGGGGATCACCGTTGTCAATGGCTACCGTCTGTCATCTCAGTGAAAATGGTCCAAATGCGCTGTCACCGCACGGCTAATCATCTGTCGGTTCTCACTCATGTTGGAATAGGATCTATTGATCCTTTTGCGTCTGTCATTACGCCCAACACTCGAGAGTTTGAAGCTCGTCACAGTCATTCCATCCCAGATCTTACTCGAAATACCACAGACAAGGTTTAGACTTTCCGAATCTCAAGAATACTGCCAATTGATTCTAGCTTATACCACAAAGACTCTGATCTGAACCAGGAGGCTAAGAGATACACACTCAATCGAAGGTAGAACGGAGGTGGTTGTCAGGCACGTGTTCATAAGGGAGGAGGATGATGAGTGTCACGGATCATCATATCCATCAGATTGAAGTACGAGTGAATATCTTAGAACAAGAATAAGCGTGAATTGAATAGAAAAAAAATAGTACTTTGCATTGATTCATGAGGAACAGCAGAGCTCCACACCTTAATCTATGGTGTGTAGAAACTCCACCGTTGAAAATACATAAGAACAAGGTCCAGGCATGGCCGAATGGCCAGCACCCATAAACACCTAAGATAGCATAAGACTAATCAAAGATAAAAATACAATAGTAAAAGGTCCTATTTATAGAGAACTAGTAGCCTAGGGTTTACAGAAATGAGTAGATGATGTAGAAATCCACTTCCGGGGCCCACTTGGTGTGTGCTTGGGCTGAGCATTGAATCTTTCACATGTAGAAACTTTTCTTGGAGTTAAACGCCATCTTTTCTGCCAGTTTGGGCGTTTAACTCCAGCTTTTATGCCAGTTCTGGCGTTTAACGCCAGAATAGGGTAGAAAGTTGGCGTTTAAACGCCAGTTTGCATTATTAAAACTCGGGCAAAGTATGGACTATTATATATTACTGGAAAGTCCAGGATGTCTACTTTCCAACGCAATTGAGAGCGCGCCAATTAGGCTTCTGTAGCTCCAGAAAATCCACTTCGAGTGCAGGGAGGTCAGAATCCAACAGCATCTGCAGTCCTTTTTCAGCCTCTGAATCAGATTTTTGCCTAGGTCCCTCAATTTCAGCCAAAAAGTACCTGAAATCATAGAAAAATACACAGACTCATAGTAAAGTCTAGAAATGTGATTTTTATTTAAAACCTATTAAAAATATAATAAAAAGTAACTAAAATATACTAAAAACATACTAAGAACGATGCCAAAAAGCGTATAAATTATCCGGTCATCACAACACCAAACTTAAATTGTTGTTTGTCCCCAGGAAACTAAAAATAAAATAGGATAAAAAGAAGAGAACATACAATAAATTCCAAAAACATCTATGAAGATCAGTCTTAATTAGATGAGCGGGGCTTTTAGCTTTTTGCTTCTGAACAGTTTTGGCATCTCACTTTATCCTTTGAAGTTCAGAATGATTGGCATTTATAGGATCTCAGAATTCAGATAGTGTTATTGATTCTCTTAGTTCAGTATGTTGATTCATGAACACAGCTACTTTATGAGTCTTGGTCGTGGCCATAAGCACTTTGTTTTCCAGTATTACCACCGGATACATAAATGCCACAGACACATAACTGGGTGAACCTTTTCAGATTGTGACTTAGCTTTGCTAGAGTCCCTAATTAGAGGTGTCCAGAGCTCTTAAGCACACTCTTTTTGTTTTGGACCACGACTTTAACCACTCAGTCTCAAGCTTTTCACTTGACACCTTCACGCCACAAGCACATGGTTAGGGACAGCTTGGTTTAGCTGCTTAGGCCAGGATTTTATTCCTGTGGGCCCTCCTATCCATTAATGCTCAAAGCCTTGGATTCTTTTTACCCTTGCCTTTTGGTTCAAAGGGTTATTGGCTTTTTCTGCTTGCTTTTTCTTTTTCTTTTTCCTTTTTTTTGCCATTTTTATTCCGCAAGCTTTGCTTTTCACTGCTTTTTCTTGCTTCAAGAATCAATTTTATGATTTTCTAGATCATCAATAACATTTCTCCTTTCTCATTATTCTTTCAAGAGCCAACAATTTTAACATTCATAAACAACAATATAAAAAATATGCACTGTTCAAGCATTCATTCAGAAAACAAAAGGTATTGCCACCACATCAAAATAATTAAACTATTTTAAAATTTGAAATTCATGTACTTCTTGCCCTTTTTCAATTAAAACATTTTTCATTTAAGAAATGTGAAGGATTCATAGGACATTCATAGCTTTAAGGCATAGACACTTGTGATCATGTAATAAGACAAACATAAATAAAACATAAAGCATAATTTTCGAAAAACAGAAAAATAAAGAACAAGGAAATTAAAGAATGGGTCCACCTTAGTGATGGCGGCTAGTTCTTCCTCTTGAGGATCTTATGGAGTGCTTTAGCTCCTCAATGTCTCTTCCTTGCCTTTGTTGCTCCTCCCTCATGGATCTTTGGTCTTCTCTAATTTCATGGAGGAGGATGGAATGCTCTTGGTGATCCACCCTTAGTTGTCCCATATTGAAACTTAATTCTCCTAGGGAGGTGTTAATTTGCTCCCAATAATTTTGTGGAGGAAAGTGCATCCCTTGAGGCACCTCAGGGATTTCATGATGAGGAATTTTCTCATGCTCTTGTTGAGGTCCATGAGTGGGCTCTCTTGTTTGCTCCATCTTTTTCTTAGTGATGGATTTGTCTTCATCAATGAGGGTGTCTTCCTCTATGTCAATTCCAGCTGAATTGCAGAGGTGACAAATGAGATGAGGGAAGGCTAACCTTGCCAAAGTAGAGGACTTGTCCGCCACATTGTAGAGTTATAGGGATATAACCTCATGAACTTCTACTTCCTCTCCATTCATGATGCTATGGATCATGATAGCCCGGTCTATAGTAACTTCAGACCGGTTGCTAGTGGAAATGATTGAGCGTTGGATGAACTCCAACCATCCCCTAGCCACTAGCTTGAGGTCAAGCCTTCTTAGTTGAACCGGCTTCCCTCTTGAATCTCTCTTCTATTGAGCTCCTTCCACACAAATGTCTATAAGGACTTAGTCCAACCTTTGAAGGATAAATTGAGGTTGGGAAAGTGTAGAATTGGTGATGATGTCTGATTAATGAATTGAGATTAAATGAACATGATGATAGTATGGATGTATAGGGTGTGGGGAAGGCGATAGGGCGCTAATCTCTCGATTCATTCCCCTGCATTCCATGTGATTATGTTTTGTAGGATGTAAGGAAGGCGGTAGGGCGCTAATCCTCTCCATCTTTTTACCTTACATTCTTTATGTTTTGTTATATGTTGGATGTGGGGTGATGAGCGGATAATTTATACGCTTTTTGACATTGTTTTTAGTATGTTTTTAGTAGGATCTAGTTACTTTTAGGGATGTTTTCATTAGTTTTTATGTTAAATTCACATTTCTGGACTTTACTATGAGTTTGTGTGTTTTTCTGTGATTTCAGGTATTTTCTGGCTGAAATTGAGGGACTTGAGCAGAAATCAGATTCAGAGGTTGAAGAAGGACTGCTGATGTTGTTGGATTCTGACCTCCCTGCACTCAAAGTGGATTTTCTGGAGCTACAGAACTCGAAATGGCGCGCTTCCAATTGCGTTGGAAAGTAGACATCCAGAGCTTTCTAGCAATATATAATAGTCCATACTTTGGCCAAGAATAGATGACGTAAACTGGCGTTCGACGCCAGCTTTCTGCCCAAATCTGGCGTCCAGCGCCAGAAAAGGATCCAAAACCAGAGTTGAACGCCCAAACTGGCACAAAAACTGGCGTTCAACTCCAAGAAGGACCTCTACACGTGCAACAATTAAGCTCAGCCGAAGCACACACCAAGTGGGCCCCGGAAGTGGATTTATGCATCAATTACTTACTCATGTAAACCCTAGTAGCTAGTTTATTATAAATAGGACATTTTACTAGTCTTTTTTACATCTTTGGATCTTTGGATTATCTTTTGATCTATTGATCACGTTTTGGGAGCTGGCCATCTCAGCCATGCCTGGACCTTTCACTTATGTAATTTTAACGGTAGAGTTTCTACACTCCATAGATTAAGGTGTGGAGCTCTGTTATTCCTCAAAGATTAATGCAAAGTACTACTGTTTTCTATTCAATTCATCTTATTTCGCTTCTAAGATATTCATTTGCTCTTCATCCTGAATGTGATGAACGTGACAATCATCATCATTCCCTATGAACGCGTGCCTGACAACCACTTCCGTTCTACATTAGATTGAATGAGTATATCTTAGATCTCCTAACCAGAATCTTCGTGGCGTAAGCTAGAATGATGGCGGCATTCAAGAGAATCCGGAAGGGTCTAAACCTTGTCTGTGGTATTCCAAGTAGGATTCAATGATTAGATGACTGTGACGAGCTCCAAACTCGCGATTGCAGGGCGTTAGTGACAGACGCAAAAGGATAGTAAATCCTATTCCAGCATGATCGAGAACCGACAGATGAATAGCCGTGCCGTGACAGGGTGCGTTGATCATTTTCACTGAGAGGATAAGATGAAGCCATTGACAAGGGTGATGCCTCCAGACGATTAGCCGTGCCGTGACAGGGCATTGGATCATTTTCCCGAGAGATGACCGAAAGTAGCCATTGACAGTGGTGATGTATCACATAAAGCCAGCCATGGAAAGGAGTAAGACTGATTGGATGAAGATAGCAGGAAAGCAGAGGTTCAGAGGAACGAAAAGCATCTCCATTCGCTTATCTGAAATTCCTACCAATGATTTACATAAGTACCTCTATCCCTATTCTATTATTTATTATTCGAAAACACCATTATCAATTTATATCTGCCTAACTGAGATTTGCAAGGTGACCATAGCTTGCTTCATACCGACAATCTCCGTGGGATTCGACCCTTACTCACGTAAGGTATTACTTGGACGACCCAGTGCACTTGCTGGTTAGTTACACGGAGTTGTGAACCATGGTCTTGGCATCATGTTTTTGGCGCCATTTCCAGGGAAAGAAAGAGCAATGAATTTTACATAATTAAAGTGTAATCACGATTCCGCGTACCAAGTTTTTGGCGCCGTTGCCGGGGATTGTTTGAGTTTGGACAACTAACGGTTCATCCTGTTGCTCAGATTAGGTAATTTTCTTTTTTTTTGTTTTCTTTTCAAAAAAAAATTTTCAAAAATATTTCAAAAATTTTCTCACCTGTTTTCGAAAAAAAATTTTAGATTCAAAATTTTTAAGAATGAATTCTAGTGTTTCATGAAGCATGTGAAGCTTGGCTGGCTAGTGAGCCATGTCTAATTCCTGGACTGAAGCTTTAGATTAAGAATGCAAGATTCCTGGAATTCATGTTAAAAATTTTGGAATCCTTATTTTTTCTTTTTCATATAATTTTCGAAAAAATCCAAAAAAATTAGAAAATCATAAAAATCAAAAATATTTTTTGTGTTTCTTGTTTGAGTCTTGAGTCATATCATAAGTTTGGTGTCACTTGCATATGCATCTTGCATTTTTCGAAAATATCATGCATTCATAGTGTTCTTCATGATCTTCAAGTTGTTCTTGGTAAGTCTTCTTGTTTGATCTTGATGTTTTCATGTTTTGTTTCTTTTCTTGTTTTACATGTGCATTTTTCGTTTCTTAGAGTCTAAACATGAAAGATTTCTAAGTTTGGTGTCTTACATGTTTTCTTTGCATCAAAAATTTTTCAAAAATATGTTCTTGATGTTCATCTTGACATTCAAAGTGTTCTTGGTTTTCATCTTGACATTCATATCATTCATGCATGCATTCATTGTTTTGATTCAAAATTTTCATGCATTGAGTCTTTTTGTTGTTTTTCTCTCTCATCATAAAAATCCAAAAATAAAAAAAATATCTTTCCCATTTTCTCTCATCAAAATTCGAAAATTTGGATTGATTTTTTCAAAAATTTTTAAAATCAAATTGTTTCTTATGAGTCAAATCAAATTTTCAATTTGAAAATCTTATCTTTTTCAAAATCTTTTTCAAAAATCAAATCTTTTTCAAAATTCTTAGTTATTTTTGAAAATTCTAAAAATATTTTTCAAAAATTTTTTTCTTATTTTTATACCAAATTTTCGAAAATAACAATAACAATTAATGTTTTGATTCAAAAATTTCAAGTTTGTTACTTGCTTGTTAAGAAAGATTCAAACTTTGAGTTCTAGAATCATATCTTGTGATTTCTTATGAATCAAGTCATTAATTGTGATTTTAAAAATCAAATCTTTTTCAAAAACTAATTTCTATCATATCTTTTCAAAAATATCTTCTCATCTTATCTTTTTCAAAAATTTGATTTTTAAAATATCTTTTCTAACTTCCTAACTTCTTATCTTTTCAAAATTGATTTTCAAAATTTGTTTCAACTAACTAACTAACTTTTTGTTTGTTTCTTAACTTTTTCAAAACTACCTAACCAACTCTCTCTCTCTCTAATTTTCGAAAATATCTTCCCTCTTTTTCAAAAATTTCTTTTTATTAACTAATTATTTTTATTTTTGATTTTAAAATTTTTCGAAAAAAATAAAAAAAATAAAAAATACTAACATTTTTCAAAAACTATTTTCAAAAATCACTAACTCTTTTTCAAAAATTATTTTCGAAAATTCCTTCTCTCTCATCTCCTTCTATTTATTTATTCAATTACTAACATCTCATCTCACATCTCTGCCCTCTTCACAGTTGTGTTTCTTTCTTTACATCACATTCTTTGTCTCCCTCTTCTCTTCCACTCACAAAGGGATCCCTATACTGTGGTATAAAGGATCCATATTATTATTATTATTTTCTGTGCCCTCTTCTTTGTCATATGAGAAGGAGCAAGGATAAGAACATTCTTGTGGAAGCAGATCCAGAACCTGAAAGGACTCTAAAAAGGAAACTAAGAGAAGCTAAAATACAACAATCCAGACATAACCTTTCAGAAATTTTCGAACAGGAAGAGGAGATGGCAGCCGAAAATAATAATAATGTAAGGAAGATGCTTGGTGACTTTACTGCACCTAATTCCAATTTACATGGAAGAAGCATCTCCATTCCTGCCATTGGAGCAAACAACTTTGAGCTGAAACCTCAATTAGTTTCTCTGATGCAGCAGAACTGCAAGTTTCATGGACTTTCATCTGAAGATCCTTTTCAGTTCTTAACTGAATTCTTGCAGATATGTGATACTGTTAAGACTAATGGAGTAGATCCTGAAGTCTACAGGCTCATGCTTTTCCCTTTTGCTGTAAGAGACAGAGCTAGATTATGGTTGGATTCTCAACCCAAAGACAGCCTGAACTCTTGGGATAAGCTGGTCACAACTTTCTTAGCCAAGTACTTTCCTCCTCAAAAGCTGAGCAAGCTTAGAGCTGATGTTCAAACCTTCAGACAGAAAGAAGGTGAATCCCTCTATGAAGCTTGGGAAAGATACAAACAGTTGACCAAAAAGTGTCCTTCTAACATGCTTTCAGAATGGACCATCCTGGATATATTCTATGATGGTTTATCTGAGCTATCAAAGATGTCACTGGACACTTCTGCAGGTGGATCCATTCACCTAAAGAAAACGCCTGCAGAAGCTCAAGAACTCATTGACATGGTTGCTAATAACCAGTTCATGTACACTTCTGAGAGGAATCTTGTGAGTAATGGGACGCCTATGAAGAAGGGAGTTCTTGAAGTTGATACTCTGAATGCCATATTGGCTCAGAATAAAATATTGACTCAGCAAGTCAATACGATTTCTCAGAGTCTGAATGGAATGCAAGCTGCATCCAACAGTACTCAAGAGGCATCTTCTGAAGAAGAAGCTTATGATCCTGAAAACCCTGCAATAGCAGAGGTAAATTATTTAGGTGAACCTTATGGAAACACCTATAACTCATCATGGAGAAATCATCCAAATTTCTCATGGAAGGATCAAAAGCCTCAACAAGGCTTTAGTAATGGTGGAAGAAACAGGTTTAGCAATAATAAACCTTTTCCATCATCCACTCAGCAACAGACAGATGACTCTAAACAAAATACTTCTAATTTGGCAAACTTAGTCTCTGATCTGTCTAAGGCCACTGTAAGTTTCATGAATGAAATAAGATCTTCCATTAGAAATCTGGAAGCACAAGTGGGCCAGCTGAGTAAAAGGATCACTGAAATCCCTCCTAGTACTCTCCCAAGCAATACAGAAGAGAATCCAAAAGGAGAGTGCAAGGCCATTGACATAAGCACCATGGCCGAACCTGTGAGGAGAGGAGAGGACGTGAATCCCAAGGAGGAAGACCTCCTGGGACGTCTAGTGATCAATAAGGAGCTTCCCTCTGAGGAACCAAAGGACTCTGAGGCTCATCTAGAGACCATAGAGATTCCATTGAACCCCCTTATGCCCTTCATGAGCTCTGATGAGTATTCCTCTTCTGAAGAGAATGAGGATGTTACTGAAGAACAAACTGCCAAGTTTCTTGGTGCAATCATGAAGCTGAATGCCAACTTATTTGGCATTGATACTTGGGAAGTTGAACCTCCCTTGTTCATCAATGAACTAAGTGATCTGGATCAACTGACATTGCCTCAGAAGAGACAGGATCCTGGAAAGTTCATAATACCCTGTACCATAGGCACCATGATCTTTAAGGCTCTGTGTGACCTTGGTTCAGGAATAAACCTCATGCCCCTCTCTGTAATAGAGAAACTGGGAATCTATGGGGTGCAAGCTGCTAAAATCTCATTAGAGATGGCAGACAGTTCAAGAAAACAGGCTTATGGACAAGTAGAGGACGTGTTAGTAAAGGTTGAAGGCTTTTACATCCCTGCTGATTTCATAGTCCTGGATACTGGAAAGGAAGAGGATGAATCCATCATCCTAGGAAGACCTTTCCTGGCCACAGCAAGAGCTGTGATTGATGTTGACAGAGGTGAAATAGTCCTTCAATGGAATGAGGACTCCCTTGTGTTTAAAACTCAAGGATCTCCCTCTGCAACCATGGAGAGGAAGCAGAAAAAGCTTCTCTCAAAGCAGAGTCAACCCAAGCCCCCACAGTCAAACTCTAAGTTTGGTGTTGGGAGGCCACAACCAAACTCTAAGTTTGGTGTTGGAGAGTTTCAACAATGCTTTGCATATCTGTGAGGCTCCATGAGAGCCCACTGTCAAGCTATTGACATTAAAGAAGCGCTTGTTGGGAGGCAACCCAATTTTTTTATTTATCTAACTATATTTTTCTTATTTATATGTCTTTGTAGGTTCATGATCATGTGGAGTCACAAAATAAATATAAAAATTGAAAACGGAATCAAAAGCAGCAGAAGAAAAATCACACCCTGGAGGAGCATCTGTCTGGCGTTCAGCGCCAGAACAGAGCATGGTTCTGGCGCTGAACGCCCAAAATGGGCAGCTTCTGGGCGCTGAACGCCAGAACAGGCAAGGTTCTGGCGTTCAACGCTAGAAATGGCACACAAATGGGCGTTGAACGCCCAAAATGGCCACCAACCTGGCGCTGAACGCCCAGAGTTGTGTGCAAAGGCATTTTTACATGCCTAATGGGTGCAGGGATGTAAATCCTTGAACACTTTAGGATCTGTGGACCCCACAGGATCCACTCAGGATCTGTGGACCCCACAGGATCCCCACCTACCCCCACTCACTTCTTCTCACCACTCTCTTTCACACAACCCCATAAACTCTCTTCCCCATCACCTCTTCACCACTCACATCCATCCACTCTTCCCCATAAACCTACCTCATAAACTCCACCTACCTTCAAAAATTCAAAACCAATTTCCCACCCAAACCCACCCATATGGCCGAAACCTTTCCCCCCCTCCCTTCTCTATATAAAGCCCTCCATTCTTCATCAAATTCACACAACACACCCCTCTACACCCTTCTTGGCCGAAACACTTCCCACCCTCCCTCTCTTCCATTTCTTCTTCTTCTTCTTCTTCTTCTTCATCTATTCTTTCTTTTATTGCTCGAGGGCGAGCAAAATTCTAAGTTTGGTGTGGTAAAAGCATAAGCTTTTTGTTTTTCCATTACCATTGATGGCACCTAAGACCGGAGAATCCTCTAGAAAGGGGAAAGGGAAGACAAAAGCTTCCACATCCGAGTCATGGGAGATGGAAAGGTTCATCTCCAAAGTCCATCAAGACCACTTCTATGATATTGTGGCCAAGAAGAAAGTGATCCCTGAGGTCCCTTTCAAACTCAAAAGAAATGAGTATCCGGAGATCCGACATGAAATTCAAAGAAGAGGTTGGGAAGTTCTAACAAATCCCATCCAACAAGTCGGCATCCTAATGGTTCAAGAGTTCTATGCTAATGCATGGATCACCAAGAACCATGATCAAAGTAAGAACCCGGATCCAAAGAACTATGTTACAATGGTTCGGGGGAAATACTTAGATTTTAGTCCGGAAAATGTGAGGTTGGCATTCAACTTGCCAAACATGGAAGAGAACGCACGCCCCTACACAAGGAGAGTCAACTTTGATCAGAGGTTGGACCAAGTCCTTATGGACATATGTGTAGAAGGAGCTCAATGGAAGATTGACTCCAAAGGCAAGCCGATTCAACTAAGAAGATTGGACCTCAAGCCTGTAGCTAGAGGATGGTTAGAGTTCATTCAATGCTCAATCATTCCCACTAGCAACCGGTCTGAAGTTACTATAGACCGGGCCGTCATGATCCATAGCATCATGATTGGAGAAGAGGTGGAAGTTCATGAGATTATACCTCAAGAACTCTACAAGGTGGCTGACAAGTCCTCCACTATGGCAAGGTTAGCCTTTCCTCACCTCATCTGCCACCTATGCAATTCGGCTGGGATTGACATAGAGGGAGATATCCTCATTAAAGAGGACAAGCCCATCACTAAGAAGAAGATGGAGCAAGCAAAAGAGCCCATTCATGGAGCTCAAGAGGCGTATGAAGCTCATCACCATGAGATCCCGGAAATGCCTCAAATGCACTTTCCTCCACAAAACTATTGGGAGCAAATCAACACCTCCCTAGGAGAATTGAGTTCCAATATGGGACAACTAAGGGTGGAACATCAAGAGCACTCCATCATGCTCCATGAAATAAGAGAAGATCAAAAAGCAATGAGGGAGGAGCAACAAAGACAAGGAAGAGACATAGAAGAGCTCAAGGACATCATTGGTTCCTCAAGAAGGAAACGCCACCATCACTAAGGTGGATTCATTCCTCGTTCTTGTTTCTTCTGTTTTTCGTTTCTATGTTATGTGCTTATCTATGTTTGTGTCTTCATTACATGATCATTAGTAGTTAGTAACTTTGTCTTAAAGATATGAATGTCCTATGAATCCATCACCTCTCTTAAATGAAAAATGTTTTAATTCAAAAGAACAAGAAATACATGAGTTTCGAATTTATCCTTGAACTTAGCTTAATTATATTGATGTGGTGACAATGCTTCTTGTTTTCTTAATGTATGCTTGAACAGTGCATATGTCTTTTGAAGTTGTTGTTTAAGAATGTTAAATATGTTGGCTCTTGAAAGAATGATGGCTAGGAAACATGTTATTTGATAATCTGAAAAATCATAAAAATGATTCTTGAAGCAAGAAAAAGCAGCAAAGAACAAAGCTTGCAGAAAAAAAAGAGAAAAAAAAATAGGCGAAAAAAAAATAGAAAGAAAAAGAAAAAGCAAGCAGAAAAAGCCAAAGCTCTTAAAACCAAGAGGCAAGAGCAAAAAGCCAATAACCCTTAAAACCAAAAGGCAAGGGCAAATAAAAGGGATCCCAAGGCTTTGAGCATCAGTGGATAGGAGGGCCTAAAAGGAATAAAATCCTGGTCTAAGCAGCTAAACCAAGCTGTCCCTAACCATGTGCTTGTGGCGTGTAGGTGTCAAGTGAAAACTTGAGACTGAGCGGTTAAAGTCAAGGTCCAAAGCAAAAAAAAAAGAGTGTGCTTAAGAACCCTGGACACCTCTAATTGGGGACTTTAGCAAAGCTGAGTCACAATCTGAAAAGGTTCACCCAATTATGTGTCTGTGGCATTTATGTATCCGGTGGTAATACTGGAAAACAAAGTGCTTAGGGCCACGGCCAAGACTCATAAAGAAGCTGTGTTCAAGAATCATCATACTGAACTAGGAGAATCAATAACACTATCTGAACTCTGAGTTCCTATAGATGCCAATCATTCTGAACCTCAATGGATAAAGTGAGATGCCAAAACTATTCAAGAGGCAAAAAGCTATAAGTCCCGCTCATTTGATTAAAGCTATGTTTCATTGATAGTTTGGAATTTATAGTATGTTCTCTTCTTTTTATCCTATTTGATTTTCAGTTGCTTGGGGACAAGCAACAATTTAAGTTTGGTGTTGTGATGAGCGGATAATTTATACGCTTTTTGACATTGTTTTTAGTATGTTTTTAGTAGGATCTAGTTACTTTTAGGGATGTTTTCATTAGTTTTTATGTTAAATTCACATTTCTGGACTTTACTATGAGTTTGTGTGTTTTTCTGTGATTTCAGGTATTTTCTGGATGAAATTGAGGGACTTGAGCAGAAATCAGATTCAGAGGTTGAAGAAGGACTGCTGATGCTGTTGGATTCTGACCTCCCTGCACTCAAAGTGGATTTTCTGGAGCTACAGAGCTCGAAATGGCGCGCTTCCAATTGCGTTGGAAAGTAGACATCCAGGCTTTCCCGCAATATATAATAGTCCATACTTTGGCCAAGAATAGATGATGTAAACTGGTGTTCAACGCCAGCTTTCTGCCCAAATCTGGCGTCCAGCGCCAGAAAAGGATCCAAAACCAGAGTTGAACGCCCAAACTGGCACAAAAACTGGCGTTCAACTCCAAGAAGGACCTCTACATGTGCAACAATCAAGCTCAGCCCAAGCACACACCAAGTGGGCCCTGGAAGTGGATTTATGCATCAATTACTTACTCATGTAAACCCTAGTAGCTAGTTTATTATAAATAGGACATTTTACTAGTCTTTTTTACATCTTTGGATCTTTGGATTATCTTTTGATCTATTGATCACGTTTTGGGGGCTAGCCATCTCGGCCATGCCTGGACCTTTCACTTATGTAATTTTAACGGTAGAGTTTCTACACTCCATAGATTAAGGTGTGGAGCTCTACTGTTCCTCAAAGATTAATGCAAAGTACTACTGTTTTCTATTCAATTCATCTTATTTCGCTTCTAAGATATTCATTCGCTCTTCACCCCTGAATGTGATGAACGTGACAATCATCATCATTCCCTATGAACGCGTGCCTGACAACCACTTCCGTTCTACATTAGATTGAATGAATATCTCTTAGATCTCCTAACCAGAATCTTCGTGGCGTAAGCTAGAATGATGGCGGCATTCAAGAGAATCCGGAAGGTCTAAACCTTGTCTGTGGTATTCCAAGTAGGATTCAATGATTGGATGACTGTGACGAGCTCCAAACTCGCGATTGCAGGGCGTTAGTGACAGACGCAAAAGGATAGTAAATCCTATTCCAGCATGATCGAGAACCGACAGATGAATAGCCGTACCGTGACAGGGTGCATTGATCATTTTCACTGAGAGGATAAGATGAAGCCATTGACAAGGGTGATGCCTCCAGACGATTAGTCGTGCCGTGACAGGGCATTGGATCATTTTCCCGAGAGATGACCGAAAGTAGCCATTGACAGTGATGATGTATCACATAAAGCCAGCCATGGAAAGGAGTAAGACTGATTGGATGAAGATAGCAGGAAAGCAGAGGTTCAGAGGAACGAAAAGCATCTCCATTCGCTTATCTGAAATTCCTACCAATGATTTACATAAGTACCTCTATCCCTATTCTATTATTTATTATTCGAAAACACCATTATCAATTTATATCTGCCTAACTGAGATTTGCTAGGTGACCATAGCTTGCTTCATACCGACAATCTCCGTGGGATTCGACCCTTACTCACGTAAGGTATTACTTGGACGACCCAATGCACTTGCTGGTTAGTTATACGGAGTTGTGAACCATGGTCTTCGCATCATGTTTTTGGCGCCATTTCCAGGGAAAGAAAGAGCAATGAATTTTACATAATTAAAGTATAATCACGATTCCGCGTACCATGGGGAAGGCGGTAGGGCGCTAATCCCCCGATTCATTCTCCCACATTCCTTGTGATTGTGTTTTAGTGGGATGTGAGGAAGGTGGTAGGGCACTAATCCCCCGATGTATTCCCTCACATTCTTTCTCTCTCTGTCTGCAAGGTGGTAGGGTATTAGTCCCCCGACTGGTATGGCATGGCCTCACTAGCTAGGGGAAGGTGGTAGGGCACTAATCTCCCGATTTATTTTTCCCTAGTGTATGCCTCTAGGAGAACGTGGTAGGACACTAATCCCCCGATCTTATGCCTCCTGGACATGCGCAGTCGAGAGACGGTATCCAGGTTAGGTACCGGGTGTATCAGGTTCTGGCAGTTAACCGACACGTGAGCTCACAGCTAGTAGGAAAGGCATGCATCATGTGCATTTGTATATTTTGTTTGAGTGTGTATTGTCTTGGTTTGCTTAATTGTTTATTCATGTTATTGCTAATTGCCTACTTGTTATATATGCTGTCTGTATGTGTTTGACTTGTCTGTTTTGTATGTATATGCAATTGCATCAGAGTTGGAGGAATGGAGGAAAGTCGAAGAGATTGAGGGTTCTAGTTTAATTTTGTGATATGTTGGATGTGGGAAAGGCGGTAGGGCACTAATCCCTTGATTCATTCTCCCGCATTCCTTGTGATTGTGTTTTGATGGGATGTGAGCAAGGTGGTAGGGCACTAATCCCTCGACCGGTATGGCACGGCCTCACTAGGGGAAGGTGGTAGGGAACTAATCCCCCGATTTATTTTCCCCTAGTGTATGCCTCTAGGAGATGGGGGTAGGGCACTAATCCCCCGATCTTATGCCTCCTGGAAATGCGCAGTCGAGAGACAGTATCAGGGTTAGCTACCGGGTGTATCGGGTTCTGGCAGTTAACCGGCACGTGAGCTCACGGCTAGTAGGAAAGGTATACATCACGTGCATTTGTATATTTTGTTTGAGTGTGCATTGTCTTGGCTTGCTTAATTATTTATTTATGTTAATTTCTAATTGCCTACTTGTTATATATGATTTCTGTATGTGTTTGACTTGTCTGTTTTATCTGCCTATGCAATTTCATCGGAGTTGGAGGAATGGAGCAAAGGCAAAGAGATTGAGGGTTTTGGTACGATTTTGGTTAAGTTAGGACCTTAGATGACCACCTGTTTATGGTTTGTGTTTTAGTCCCTTAAGTTTTATAATCTGAGTGTCGGCATTCTAGGATTGCCACTAGCTTTCCCGGGACCTTATTTATTATATATGTGGGCACCTTAACCACACTGAGAACCCCCGGTTCTCATTCCAAACGATATTGTTATTTTTCAGATGTAGGTCCAGATGTGCCTTGCTAAGCGTCTGAAGTTATATTGTAGCGAAGATGGGAGTTTGGACTTTTATATTTTGTTATGTATATATATAAATGCTTAGACTTCTCCTTTTATGTATTATACCTTGGTGCTTGATAAACCCCAATTTTGTGGTTTATATTGTGTAGAATTTGGGGGGTTTTGTCAATATTTTCCACACTTATTCATAAAAATTGTATGGTTTTATGTTCTCTTCCTAATTCTGCTTCATGATGGAAAACATACTTCTTTTGCCTTAAAAATGCCATATTTTGATACTCTTCTATTACCATTCGATGCCGTGATATGTTTGTTGAGTGATTTCAGAGTTTGTAGGGCAAGAATGAACTAGAAGAGAGAAAGGAAGCATGCACAAGTGGAAGGAACATGAAGAATTGGGCTTTGGAGAATCGGATGCGACGCGCATGCGTAGCCCACACGCACGAGTGGGTGCAAGGAGCTAGGCATGGCACGCGAAAGTGACGCATTCGCGTGGATTGGCGAATCTCCATCGACGCGTACGCATGCTTCACGCGTACGCATGATTCGCGAAACTCAGGCGACACATACGCGTGACGAGCAGCACGTGACCTCATTAATGAAATCGTGGCTGGCAATTTCTGAGGCTCTGCAGGCCCAAATTCAGCTGGATTCTGCATGGAAAAGACCCAGGAACTCTAGGGGAAAAGGGGGGATCATTCATTACACACTTAGACATAATTTTGGCTAGTTTTTTGTTCTTGTTCTTCTAGAGAGAGAAACCCTTATTCCTCTCTAGATCCAGTTTGATTTGATCTTCCCTTGTTGAATTCTGAATTGGGTTTTGATGATTTCTAGTTTTGATTACTTAATTTGAATTCTCTAGTATAATTTTGTTGAGATCTTGCATTAGATTTATGTTTTCTTTTTATTTCCCATTTTCTATTCATGTTATGAACTTTGTGAATCTTGAATTTCTAATGATACATTGATGTTTTTCATGATTAATAGTGTTATTTGAGTGGTTTTCCATTGATAATGGTTAGTGGGTACTTTCAATTTCAAATTTAATTGCAATTTGAATATGTCTTTTATTAATGCATACCATGTGTTTGATGAAATGTTTCCCTTGATTATGGAGTAGTTTTCTTTACTCTTGATCTAGGCTAAGGGAATTGGGCAAACTTGAGTCGTTGGGTCTAATGAATTTGGTGATTTGAGTACCTTTAGTGGTCAATTTGATAATCATTGACACTAGCCTACTACTAAGTCAATTAGTAGCTAGGTTAGGACTTATGGATTTGGTGATCAAGCTATTTGATATACTTCAAGTATAGAAGTAAACTTAATGAGCTTGGTTCCTCACAATTGTCAAGATATGGTTATTAGACAAGGATGGTGATCCCAATTCCTATTCCTAGCCAAGAGTTCCTTTTATTATTCATATTTGAAAACCGAAAATTTCAATTGCATTAATTCTAGTTATAGTTACTTGCTTAGTTCTAGAGTAGAATTATATTGGAAGTTCTCTTGTTAGTTTGAAATTGCTCATACCCAGCTTTAGTTACTTGATTTAGTTTTTTGCACTTTAAGATTTCTTGCTTATTAAGTCTAGTAGTTTAATTTATTGATTATGACTCCCAACCCCAGAATTCTAACCAATGTTGATGCACATGTTTTGCCCATTCCTTGTGAGATGACCCGAGGTTTGAATACTTCGGTTTACTTTTATTGTGGTTGAACTTTGTGACAACCAAATCTTTAAAATTTGATTTGAGGATTGATTATTGGTTTCTACTATACTATTAACGAATCCATTTTGTGAAATTCCGAATTGGTATAAATTCTTTTATCAAATTTTTGGCGCTGTTACCAGGGAATGGTTGCAATGTATGCCTTGACATTGGTTGTGTGAATATATGAATAGTGTAGATAGTTTACTTGCTTTCAATACTTAGTTTGTAGTTTAGATTTCTTTTATACATGTGCTATGACTCCCAAGTTTGATGACTCGGCCTCAACCCAACTCTAGCTTAGCCGAGCTTGACCTTGAGATTGAAAGAACTTTGTTACACACTCGGCAAGCTAGACGGAAGTTAGACTATACGGCTAGTACTTAGGCCTCTCTCACCACGAGCAATCGTGAGCGACCAAGGTTCCCACTTTTGCAACAGAAAAGTAGAGGCACTACTCAAGCGCTATGGGGTATTGCACAAGGTTGCGACTGCTTGCCACCCCCAAACCAACGGACAATCAGAGGTGTCCAACCGGGAGATTAAGCAAATTTTGGAGAAAGTGGTGAATCCACAAAGGAAGGACTGGAACTCTCGGTTGGGAGATGCACTATGGTCATATAGGACGGCCTATAAGACCCCGTTGGGGATGAGTCCCTTTCGGATTGTCTATGGTAAGGCATGCCACCTTCCGGTGGAGATTGAGCATAAGGCCTATTGGGTGGTTAAGCAGTGTAACATGGATTTCACCAAGGCAGGTATAGCCAGAAAATTACAACTGGAGGAACTTGAGTGCCTTAGGCTAGAGGCCTATGAGAATGCAAGGATTTACAAGGAGCAAACTAAGGCATTCCATGATCATCATATCCGCAAAAAGGATTTCAAAGAAGGTGACGACATTCTCTTATACAACTCAAGACTCTGGTTCATGCCCGGAAAGCTTCGTTCAAGGTGGGATGGTCCATTTAGGGTGAAGGAGGTTAAGCCCTATGTTGTGGTTGAACTATTCCACCCTCAAAGTGGCACAACATTCAAGGTGAATGGCCACCGGGTAAAGAAGTACCATGGCTACAAGTCACCGAAGGAGTTAGAGGTGTTCTTGCTTACGGATGCACCGATAGGAGGGGAAACTTAAGCGCATGACCGTCCAACTTAAGGACGTTAAAGAAAAGTGCTTGGTGGGAGACACCCCACCATGGTAAGATCTTCCTTGTGTATACTTTCTTGCTTCTAGCTTTAGATTCTTGTGAATTTTGTGATTTCTTGGTGTTGTGAGTTTGCTTAGGTATGCTAGCTTTTGTTGATTTTGTTGAATTGTTATGATATTCATGTAGATTTCATTAATCTTGGTATGGATAAATTGATAAGGTTAGAGAAAATGCTTTATTTTGAGTAGTGCATGAATTTGTGAGTGTTTTCTTGACTATCTAGCTTGAATACCTGCCAGGAATGTATTCAAAATACCTTTTCTATGTTGTAAAAAAAAAAAAGAAAAGAAGAAAGGGGGTCCACGCTTAAGCGTGCAGGACGGGTGTGTGTCGCTTGCGTTTTGCAACTCTTCGTACATTTTTCCGAGAGTTGCGCGAACATTGCGTGAGCACTGCACGAAATGCGCGAATGCCTACCCACGCGTACGCGTGAGGCACGCTCACGCGTCGCCTGTCCCCATGTTTGTCCACGCGTGTGCGCTTTCGATGCGTACACGTTGGTCGCTCTGTGTGCAACTCTTGGTACATTTTCCCGAGAGTTGCGCAAACATCGCGCAAGCATTGCGCGCAATGTGCAACTCCTACCACGCATACGCGTGTAGCACGCTCTCGCATCGTCTCGCCTTCTTGCCCACCCACGCGTGCACGCACATGGCACGTACGCATCGGCCGCCTTACATGCCACCCCTAGTACATGACACCCGAGAGTTGCGCGAGCATTACGCAAGCACTGCGCGAAACGCGCAGTTATCTCCACACGTACGCTTGCTGTGACGCGTACGCGTCCGTTATCTGTCTACCAATCCACGCGTACACGTGAATGGCGCTCACGTGACCGTCTTCTTGTCACGACCCACCCACGCGTGCGCGCACACGTGCGTGAATGGCGCTCACGTGACCGTCTTCTTGTCACGACCCACCCACGCGTGCGCGCACACGTCATAATCATGACGTCACTTATAATGCGCCCTGTTTGAGTTTTCCCTCTTCCACTCTCTTCTTCCTCTCCTCCTCCTTTCTTCTTCCTCCCTTCTCCTACCACCTTGTCTCCGCCCACTACCACCGGCGACCACCACTTCCGGCGGTCCCACTTTCTCTCCCCTCTTCTCTCTCTTCTCTCTTTCCCTTCTTCTCACTTGCACATTACCTTCTCTTTCTCCTCTCAAGGTCATATTCTTCCCCATTCTCTTTGTCTTTGCTTTATTTCTTTTCTTCTTAGTTGCATTTATTTACTCTCTTTTATTTCTTTTAGTTGCACCTTGTTAAATTTGTTCTTGTTTATTTGCTTTCTTTATTTTTTTCCCATTTTCCATGGGTTTTGAAATTTAAGTTAGCTCTTGCATTGATGGGTTAGTTTGTTATCTTTTAAATCCTTCATGATTATGTAATGTTGTTTTGATGTTGGGTATATCATTTTGGGGTACTGCATTTTTGCATTTATTCAATTTGCTTATTGCTTGAATGTGTACACCAAGTGTTTGTTGAATTGTACCTATCACATTTTTAGTCAATTTTGACACTATGCTTTCAATTTGGTGCTCTTCTCTCAATACACTTTCTTTCTTATTGTACATCGAGCTCATTGCACTTCATCTTTACCATTCATATGCTCATACCCATGACTTGCTTCCTTAGGTCATATTGCAAGAATTGTGTTTCAACCCTCTCTAACTCCACTTTATTCCTTTTGCATGCTTTATTGTCTTGGGGTTAGATTAGGTAATTGATTTTCCTGCGCTTTTTATCTTTCTTGCATATGTCACTTTGAATTGCTAGTGATGCTTGAGTTTATTCTTCTCATGCCTTACTTGCATGCCTTTCTCACTCTTGCATCCCATGCTAGTGGATTGCTCCGTGTTTCAATGGTTGTCTTACTTACATGTTGCAGCTGTCATGTTTTCAAGATACCTATTCTTTTGTGGCACTTTTCTCAATTGCATGTTATAATTCAAGTGTGGTTTTTTTGAGTTTAATGTCTTCTCTTTTTCCTTTCCTTTTTCAGATGGCCATAAAAAAGGACAAGAAAAAGGCACTGAAGAAGCCACCTACCAAAAGGGCACCTCAAAGATCCACCACCAAGGCGCACCATGCACCCAAGGCTAAGCTTTTCCCCAATAAGGCGTGAAGCATCATTAATATTGATGAACAAGAGAAGGACAACCCTGTGAGGGACCCCACTAGGTTTCCCAACCGCTATTGTGAGCTCATGTTCCCCATCATGATTGCATGGAATTATCATTTTGAACCTCTTTTTACCCCTCCGGATCATATAGTTTAGTTTGTCATACCTCGCATTGAGCGGTGAGGATGGGAATTTCTCATGCGGAGGCCACAAAAAGCCAACCTCTCGTGGGTGGTGGAGTTCTACACCAATTACCACTCCCCTTCTCTTCAGACTATTTTTGCGCGCCGGAAGCAAGTTTTGGTTTCGAAAAAAGCTATTCAAGAAGTACTTAGAGGCTTACCCGTGCCAAATGAGGTAGATGGTTACCAAGAGGCCCTCCGGCAGTGTGATTACTTCAATTTTGTTTTTGATTAGGACGCTGTTTGCCGGGTTATTGCCAAACCGGATACATTTTGGACCCGAGGGAGACTCAGGCCCCGACCTAAGGGCATTCTTGCGCGCTTTCTAACCGTAGAGACTCGAGCATGGACCCAGATCTTGTCTCATTGCGTGTTTCCCAGCACTCACAAGATGTTGATCACCGCGGACCTAGCCTTGCCAGTTTGGTGTATACTCACAGAGTGGCCGGTTAACATTGCTCGCCTCATCCAACAAGCCATGGGTCGTGTTCATGCCAAGGGTAACCTACCTTTCCCGCCTTGGTGACAGAGTTAGTTGCTACTGCTGGTGTTCCCCGGGAGTCTAAGGATCGGAAAGCAATGATTCCGGTAGAGGGCGACGTCGTCCCAACCGGAAAATATCTCAAGCCTCCGGTGGAACCCGGAACCCTGGATATAGCTATCCCCTCGGATATCCCTACCACTTCTTCTACACCACAAGGATCTTTCTACCAACGGCTTGAGGATCTCCATAAGAAGATGGATAGATATGAACGGCGGAATCAACGCTGGTTTGCTTATATAAAGAAGCTTTTGAGTTTTGTGACCCCATCTATGGAGGAACTGGAGATCTCCACATCCACCTTGTACTTAAGTGAAGAGAGCATTCACGAACGGGATAGTGGAAGTTCCAAACCCTACCACCCCTTGCACCTTGCTAGTAGCACGGAGGACCGTGCCAATTCTTAAGTGTGGGGAGGTCGTTTGACCGATCTCCATGGGTAATAATCTCCTCGTTTCAACATCTATGGACTTTAAATCTCTTTTGTTTTGTTAATTAGGACACCTTGCATGTTTAGTTAGTTTTTCTTGTTAGGACTACTTGGTTAGGGTGATGACTTCTTTTCCAAGAAACTGTTTTAGGGCACCTTACGAATTTTGAAAAAAAAAATTTTTGCGATAAACTTGCTTGAAGAATGAATTTTTGGAACATGGTTTTTGAGCTAAGAACACAAGCATGTGAGTTTTGAGCCTTACGGTGTGATTACATTTTATAACCACTTATTTCCATTCTTGTGTGCATTATTCTCTCTCTATGATTGTGATCTTTGATTTGTTGGATTCTTTATGTCCATTATTCCATGTATGAATGCATTTATATGATTGAGGCTATCATTTTATTTAGCCCACTTACCCAAATAGCCTACCTTTCATCAACCATTGTTAGCCAAATTTGAGCCTATTTAATCCCTTTTGTTCTAAATTTTACCACATCACTACCCCTAAGTGAAAAACAATAAATGTCACTTAATTTGAATCTTTGATTAGCTCAGGCTAGTGAGGGTGTGTATCATTTAGGTATGGGAAACTTAGGACATTGGTTGAGGTAAAAGCGTATTTTGTATTTTTGTTGAAAATCATGGAATTGGGTACATATTCATGCACTAAATGTAAAAACCATATACATTGATGCCCTTGTATATACTTTATTGCAAAAAGAAAAAAATGTGTGAAAAAAATGTGTAGAAAAAGAAATATAAAAAATGCAATAAAAAGGGGACAAAAATGCCCCAAAGTAAAATAATAATAACAATGCATAAGGAATGTGAATTAAAAAGAATGCATGAGTATATGAAAAAGTGAGAATCATGGGTAGCTAGGTATTGTATTAGAATTATATAGGTTGTTTTATGTGTTTGGTGAGATCTTAGGTTAATCAAAATTCAAATTTCAAGCTGACTTGACCATATACATCCCTACCTTTACCCTAGCCCCATTACAACCTATGAATAAGTCCTTATGATACTTGTACGCATGCATTGAGTAATTATTGATTGTAAGATGAAAGACAAATCTTGGAAATCATGATTAGGGGAGGATAGATTCACCCTTGACCAAGTAGATAGATACATTTATATTAGTTGCATGCATTCATTTAGGTAATTTGCACTTCATGAATCCTTTTCTCCCATGGTCTTTGGTCTTTTTATTTTTATCATGAGGACATGCTTGGTTTAAGTGTGGGGAGGTTTGATAAACCCCAATTTTGTGATTTACATTGTGTAGAATTTAGTGGATTTTGTCAATATTTTCCACACTTATTCATAGAAATTGCATGGTTTTGTGTTCTCTTCCTCATTCTGCTTCATGATGGAAAACATGCTTCTTTTACCTTAAAAATGCCATATTTTGATCCTCTTCTATTATAATTCGATGCCGTGATATGTTTGTTGAGTGATTTCAGAGTTTATAGGACAAGAATGACCTAGAAGAGAGAAAGGAAGCATGCACAAGTGGAAGGAACATGAAGAATTGGGTTTGGAGAATCGACTGCGACGCGCACGCGTAGCCCATGTGCACGTGTGTGTGCAAGGAGCAAGGCATGGCGCGCGAGAGTGACGTATCTGCATGGATTGGCGAATTCCCCATCGATGCGTACGCGTGATTCGCGAAACTCAGGCCACGCGTACGCGTGACGAGCAGCACGTAACCTCATTAATGAAGTCATGGTTGGCAATTTCTGAGGCTCTGCAAGCCTAAATTCAGCTGGATTCTACATGGAAAAGACCCAAGAACTCTAGGAAGAAAGGGGGGTGGGATCATTCATTATACACTTAGACATAATTTTGGCTAGTTTTTGTTTCTTGTTCTTCTAGAGAGAGAAACCCTTATCCCTCTCTAGATCTAGTTTGATTTGATCTTCCCTTGTTGAATTTTGAATTGGGTTTTGTTAATTTCTAGTTTTGATTACTTAATTTGAATTCTCTAGTATAATTTTGTTGAGATCTTGTGTTAGATTTATGTTTTCTTATTATTTCCCATTTTCTATTCATCTTATGAACTTTGTGGATCTTGAATTTCTAATGATACATTGATGTTTTCCATGATTAATAGTGTTGTTTGAGTGGTTTTCCATTGATAATTATTAGCGGGTACTTTCAAATTCCAATTTAATTGCAATTTGAATATGTCTTTTATTAATGCATACCATGTGTTTGATGAAATGTTTCCCTTGATGATGGAGTAGTTTTCTTTGCTCTTGATCTAGGCTAAGAAAATTGGGCAAACTTGAGTCATTGGATCTAATGGATTTGGTAATTTGAAAACCCTTAGTAGTCAATTTGATAATCATTGACACTAGCCTACTACTAAGTCAATTAGTAGCTAGGTTAGGACTTATAGATTGATGTTGATCAAGCTATTTGATATACTTCAAGTATAGAAGTAAACTTAATGAGCTTGGTTCCTCACAATTGTCAAGATATGGTTATTAGACAAGGATGGTGACCCCAATTCCTATGCCTAGCCAAGAGTTCCTTTTATTATTCATATTTAAAAACCAAAAATTTCAATTGCATTAATTATAGTCTGTAATGAATGATCCCCCCTTTTCCCCTAGAGTTCTGATGAGCGGATAATTTATACGCTTTTTGGCATTGTTTTTAGGTAGTTTTTAGTATGCTTTAGTTAGTTTTTATCCAAAAATCACATTTCTGGACTTTACTATGAGTTTGTGTGTTTTTCTATGATTTCAGATATTTTTTGACTGAAATTGAGGGACCTGAGCAAAAATCTGATCCAGAGGCTGAAAAAAGACTGCAGATGCTGTTGGATTCTGACCTCTCTGCACTCGAAGTGGATTTTCTGAAGGTACAGAAGCCCAATTGGTGCGCTCTCAATTGCGTTGAAAAGTAGACATCATGGACTTTCCAGCAATATATAATAGTCCATACTTTGCCCGAGTTTTGGTAACACAAACTGGCGTTTAAACGCCAACTTTCTACCCTATTCTGGCGTTAAACGTCAAAACTGGCATAAAAGCTGGAGTTAAACGCCCAAACTGGCATAAAAGCTGGCGTTTAACTCCAAGAAAAGTCTCTACATGTGAAAGCTTTAATGCTCAGCCCAAGCACACACCAAGTGGGCATGGAAGTGGATTTCTACATTATTTACTCATTTTTGTAAACCCTAGGCTACTAGTTCTCTATAAATAGGACCTTTCACTATTGTATTTTCATCTTTGGACATTTAGTCCTTAGACCTTTATACTTTTATACACGTTTGGGGGCTGGCCATTTGGTCATGCCTGGACCTTGTTCTTATGTATTTTCAACGGTGGAGTTTCTACACCCCATAGATTAAGGTGTGGAGCTCTGTTGTTCCTCATGAATTAATACAAAGTACTATTGTTTTTCTATTCAATTCAAACTTATTCTTATTCCAAGATATTCACTAGTTCTTCAACCTGATGAATGTGATGATCCGTGACACTCATCACCATTCTCACCTATGAATGCGTGCCTGACAACCACTTCCGTTCTATTTGCAATAGCTTGAGTATATATCTCTTAGCCTCCATTCCATAAGATCAGAGTCTTCATGGTATAAGCTAGAATCAATTGGCAGCATTCTTGAGATCCAGAAAGTCTAAACCTTGTCTGTGGTATTCCGAGTAGGATCTGGGATGGGATGACCGTGACAAGCTTCAAACTCACGAGTGTTGGGCGTAGTGACAGACGCAAAATGATCAATGGATCCTATTCCGACATGAGTGAGAACCGACAGATGATTAGCCGTGTGGTGACAGCGCATTTTGGACCATTTTCACTGAGAGGACGGACGGTAGCCATTGACAACGTTGATCCCCCAACATACAGCTTGCCATGGAAAGGAGTATGAATGATTGGATGAAGGCAATAGGAAAGCAGAAGTTCAGGAGGAACAAAGCATATCCATACGCTTATCTGAAATTCCTACCAATGAATTACATAAGTATCTCTATCTTATTTTATGTTTTATTTATCTTTTAATTATCAATTCCCCATAACCATTTGAATCCGCTTGACTGAGATTTACAAGATGACCATAGCTTGCTCCAAGCCGACAATCTCTGTGGGATCGACCCTTATTCACGTAAGGTATTACTTGGACGACCCAGTGCACTTGCTAGTCAGCTGCACGGAGTTGTGTGAAAAGTGTGCGATCATGATTTCGTGTACCAAGTTTTTGGCGCCGTTGCCAGGGATTGTTCGAGTTTGGACAACTGACGGTTCATCTTGTTGCTCAGATTAGGTAATTTTATTTTTTTTAAACTTTTTTTCGAAAAATAAAAAAAAAATATATTTTATTTTGTTCTACATAATTTTTAAGAATAAATTCTAGAGTTTCATGATGATCTGTTGAACTCTGGCTGGCTGTGAAGCCATGTCTAATCTTTTGGACCGAGGTTTCAACTTATCATTACAAGAGCTTGTTGATTTCTATCAATCTTGCTGTTGAATGTAATGATCTGCTAAAGCTTGGCTGGCCATTAGCCATGTCTAGTGTTTTGGACCGAAGCTTTCACTGAAAGCTTGGTTGGCTAGTAAGCCATGTCTAATTCCTGGACCGGAGTCTTAGACTAACATTGCATAATTCCTGGAATTCTCATTAAGAATTTTGAATTCCTTATTTTCTTTTTCCAAATAATTTTTGAAAAATACAAAAATATTTAGTAAAATCATAAAAACTAAAAATAATTTGTGTTTCTTGTTTGAGTCTAGTGTGAATTTCTAAGTTTGGTGTCTTGCATGTTTTTTTTTTAATTTCCTTGCATTTTTCGAAAACATATGCATTATGTTCTTCATTGATCTTCAAGTTGTTCTTGATGATTTTCTTGGGTCTGATCTTTAAATTCTCTTGTTTAGTGTCTTTTGTTGTTTCTCATGTGCATTCTCAATTTATTAGTGTCTCTAATATGAAAATTTCTAAGTTTGGTGTCTTGCATGCATTGTTTATTTGATCTCAGTCTTTCATGATTGGTTTCATTTTGTTGTTGTTCTCTCTCATCATTAAAAATTCAAATTTTTTTTTCAAAATTATGTATTTTCAAGTCAATAATATAGAGAATTGAAGATTCAAAACATACAGCAGAAAAATTACAGAGAAAAAGTTGGGCGTTCAAAACGCCTAGTGAGGAAGGAAATCTGGCGTTTAAACGCCACCCAGGGTACCATTAAATGCCCAAAAGGGTAGTAATTTGGGCATTAAATGCCAGAATGGATACCATTCTGGGCGTTTAACGCCAGGACAGTACAAGGGAGGTAAGTTAGTTTTTAATTCAAATCTTTTTCAAATATTCATAATTTTTCAAAATCAAATATTTTTCTTATTATTTTTTCAATCATATCTTTTTCAAAATTAAATCTTTTCCATTTTTCTCTCATTATTTTCGAAAATCCTTTCTAATAATTAATGATTTGATTCAAAAACTTAAAGTTTGTTACTTTCTTGTTAAGAAAAGTTCAATATTTGAATTTTAGAATCATATCTTTTAAATTTCTTGTTAGCCAAGTCATTAATTTTAAAATCAAATCTTTTTTTATTGTTTTTCAATCATATCTTCTCAATCACATATTTTTCAAAATAATTTTCAATCATATCTTTTTTATTGCTAATTTCAAAATCTTTTTCAAAATCACTTAACTACTTTCTCAATTTTAATTTTCGAAAACCATCAACCACTTTTTCAAAATTCCTTTTAATTATTTCAAAATCCTTTTAAATTTGTTTTCGAAAATTTCTCCCCCCCTTCTCACCTTCTTCTATTTAAGGACTAACACTCCTCCTCAATTAGCAATTCGGACTCTCTCCTTCTTTATATGTTCGAATTCTTCTCTATCTACCTCATCCTTCTATTCCTATTTTCCTCTGACACCTCAAGGAATCTCTACTGTGACATAGAGGATTCTATACTTTCTTGTTCTCTTCTCTTTTATATGAGTAGGAACAAGGACAAAGGCATTCTTGTTGAAGCTGATCCTGAACCTGAAAGGACCTTGAAGAGGAAGCTAAGAGAAGTTAAAGCACAACTCTCTGGAGAGGACCTAATAGAAATTTTCGGAGAAGAAGAAGACATGGCAGCCGAAAATAACAACAATGCCAACAATGCAAGGAAGGTGCTTGGTGACTTTACTGCACCTACTCTCGACTTCTATGGGAGAAGCATCTCTATTCCTGCCATTGGAGCAAACAACTTTGAGATTAAGCCTCAATTAGTTTCTCTGATGCAACAGAATTGCAAGTTTCATGGACTTCCATTGGAAGATCTTCATCAGTTTTTGGCTGAATTTTTGCGAATCTGTGACACTGTTAAGACCAATGGAGTTGATCCCGAGGTCTACAGGCTATTGCTTTTCTCCTTTGCTGTAAGAGACAGAGCTAGAATATGGTTGGACTCACAACCTAAGGAAAGCCTGAACTCTTGGAAAAAGCTAGTCAGTGCTTTTCTGGCCAAATTCTTTCCACCTTAAAAGATGAGTAAGCTTAGAGTGGAAGTCCAAACCTTCAGATAGAAGGAAGGTGAATCCCTCTATGAAGCTTGGAAAAGATACAAGCAATTGATCAGAAGATGTCCTTCTGACATGCTTTCAGAATGGAGCATCATAGGTATCTTCTATGATGGTCTGTCTGAGTTATCCAAGATGTCATTGGATAGCTCTGCTGGAGGATCTCTTCATCTGAAGAAGATGCCTGCAGAAGCTCAGGAACTCATTGAAATGGTCGCAAACAACCAGTTCATGTACACTTCTGAAAGAAATCTTGTGAACAATGGGACAACTCAGAAGAAAGGAGTTCTTGAGATTGATACTCTGAATACCATATTGGCTCAGAACAAAATATTGACTCAGCAAGTCAATATGATTTCTCAGAGTCTGACTGGATTGCAAGCTGCATCCAACAGTAATAAAGAAGCATCTTCTAAAGAAAAAGCTTATGATCCTGAGAACCCTGCAATGGAAGAGGTGAATTACATGGGATAACCCTATGGAAACACCTATAATCCTTCATGGAGAAATCATCCAAATCTCTCATGGAAGGACCAACAGAAGCCTCAACAAGGCTTCAACAATAATAATGGTGGAAGAAATAGGTTTAGCAATAGCAAACCTTTTACATCATCTTCTCAGCAACAGACAGAGAATTCTAAGCAGAGCCACTCTGACTTAGCAACCATAATCTCTGATCTAACTAAGACCACTCAAAGTTTCATGACTGAAACAAGGTCCTCCATTAGAAATTTAGAGGCACAAGTGGGTCAGCTGAGTAAGAAAGTTACTGAACTCCCCCTAGTACTCTCCCAAGTAATACAGAAGAGAATCCAAAGAGAGAGTGCAAGGCCATAACCATGACCAACATGGCCGAACCTGGAGAGAGTAAGGAGGACGTGATTTCTAGTGAGAAAAACCTCATGGGATGTCCTCTGAATGAAAAGAAGTCCCCCTTTGAGGAGCCATGGGAATCTGAGGCTCATACAGAGACCATAGAGATTCCATTGAACCTACTTCTGCTATTCATGAGCTCTGATGAGTATTCTTCCTCCGAAGAGAATGAAGATATTACTGAAGAGCATGTTGCTAAGTACCTTGGAGCAATCATGAAGCTAAATGCCAAGTTATTTGGTAATGAGACTTGGGAGGATGAACCTCCCTTGCTCACCAATGAACTGAATGACTTGATTAGGCAGACATTACCTCAGAAGAAACTGGATCCTGGAAAGTTCTCAATACCTTGCACCATAGGCACCATGACGTTTGAGAAGGCTCTGTGTGACCTGGGGTCAAGTATAAACCTCATGCCACTATCTGTAATGGAGAAACTAGGGATCCTTGAGGTGAAAGCTGCAAGAATCTCACTAGAGATGTGATGAGCGGATAATTTATACGCTTTTTGGCATTGTTTTTAGTAGAATCTAGTTATTTTTAGGGATGTTTTCATTAGTTTTTATGTTAAATTCACATTTCTGGACTTTACTATGAGTTTGTGTATTTTTCTGTGATTTCAAGTATTTTTTGGCTGAAATTGAGGGACTTGAGCAAAAATCAGATTCAGAGGTTGAAGAAGGACTGCTGATGCTGTTGGATTCTGACCTCCCTACACTCAAAGTAGATTTTCTGGAGCTACAGAACTCAAAATGGTGCGCTTCCAATTGCGTTGGAAAGTAGACATCCAGGGCTTTCCAACAATATATAATAGTCCATACTTTGGCCAAGTTTAGATGACGTAAAAGGGCGTTGAACTCCAGTTCTATGCTGCTGTCTGGAGTTAAACGCTAGAAACACGTTACAAGCCAGAGTTGAACGCCAGAAATACGTTACAAACTGGCGTTCAACTCCAAGAATGACCTCTTCACATGTAAACTTCAAGCTCAGCCCAAGCACACATCAAGTGGGCCCCGGAAGTGGATTTATGCATCAATTACTTACTTCTGTAAACCCTAGTAACTAGTTTAGTATAAATAGGACTTTTTACTAGTATATTTGACATCTTTGGATTATCTTTGATCATTTTGAGATCTCTAGACCTCCATGGGAGGCTGGCCACTCGGCCATGCTTACCCTGTATTCACTTATGTATTTTTCAATGGTAGAGTTTCTGCACTCCATAGATTAAGGTGTGGAGCTCTGCTGTTCCTCAAAGATTAATGCAAAGTACTATTATTTTTCTATTCAATTCAACTTATTCTGCTTCTAAGATATTCATTTGCACTTCAACCTGAATGTGATGAACGTGACAATTATCATCATTCCCCCACGAACGCGTGCCTGACAACCACATCCGTTCCACCTTAGATTGAATGAGTATCTCTTGGATCTCTTAATCAGAATCTTCGTGGTATAAGCTAGATTGATGGTGGCATTCATGAGAGTCCAGAAAGTCTAAACCTTGTCTGTGGTATTCCGAGTAGGACTTTGGGATTGAATGACTGTGACGAACTTCAAACTCGCGAGTGCTGGGCGTAGTGACAGACGCAAAAGGAGGGTGAATCCTATTCCAGTATGATCGAGAACCTCAGATGATTAGCCATGCTGTGACAGAGTATTTGGACCATTTTCACAAGAGGATAGGATGCAGCCATTGACAAGGGTGATGCCTCCAGACGATTAGCCATGCAGTGACAGCGCATCAGACCATTTTCCAGAGAGGATTAAAAGTAGCCATTGACAACGGTGATGTCCTTACATAAAGCTAGCCATGGAAAGGAGTAAAACTGATTGGATGAAGACAGCAGGAAAGCAGAGGTTCAGAGGAACGAATGCATCTCTATACGCTTATCTGAAATTATAACCAATGAATTACATAAGTATTTCTATCCTTATTTTCTATTTATTATTAATATTCGAAAACTCCATAACCTTTTGATATCCGCCTGACTGAGATTTACAAGGTGACCATAGCTTGCTTCAAGCCGACAATCTCCGTGGGATCGACCCTTACTCACGTAAGGTTTATTACTTGGACGACCCAGTGCACTTGCTGGTTAGTTGTATCGAAGTTGTGAATGAAAAACGAATTATTAAGACGTGCGTATAGAGTTTCTGGCGCCGTTGCCTGAGATCACAATTTCGTACACCAAGTTTTTGGCGCCGTTGCCGGGGATTGTTCGAGTTTGGACAACTGACGGTTCATCTTGTTGCTTAGATTAGGTAATTTTATTTTTTGTTTTATTTTCAAAAATTTTTCAAAAATCTTTCAAAAATTTTCTCCTTTGTTTTCAAAAAAAATTTAAAAATAAATGTTTTAAAAATATATTTTTCTTCAAAATTTTCAAGAATGAATTCTAGAGTTTCATGAAAAAATGTTGGAGCCTGGCTGGCTGTAAAGCCATGTCTAATTCTTTTGGATAGGGGCTTCCAACCATCAGTATAGAGGCTATTAAGCCATGATGAGCAGTATATTCTGATGTTACATGCTAAAGCTTGGCTGGCTATTAAGCCATGCCTAACCCTCAGATTGGAGCTTTAGACTAAGAGTACAAAGATTCCTGGAATTCATATTAAAAATTTTGGAATCCTTATTTTTCTTTTTCAATCAATTTTCGAAAAATACCAAAAAAAATTTAGAAAATCATAAAAATCAAAAATATTTCATGTTTATTATTTGAGTCTTGATTCAAGTTGAAAGTTTGGTGTCAATTGCATATTCATCTTGCATTTTTCGAAAAATTCATGCATTCATAGTGTTCTTCATGATCTTCAAGTTGTTCTTGGTAAGTCTTCTTGTTTGATCTTGATGTTTTCATGTTTTGTGTCTTTTCTTGTTTTTCATATGCATTCTTGCATTCATAGTGTCTATACATGAAAATTTTTAAGTTTGGTGTCTTACATATTTTCTTTGCATTAAAAATTTTTCAAAATTAAGTTCTTGATGTTCATCTTGACATTCAAAGTGTTCTTGGTGTTCATCTTGACATTCATAGCATTCTTGCATGCATTCATTGTTTTGATCCAAAATTTTCATGCATTGAGTCTTTTTCATGTTTTTTCCTCTCATCATTAAAAATTCAAAAATAAAAAAAATATCTTTCCCTCTTTCACTTATAAATTTCGAAAATTTGAGTTGACTTTTTCAAAACTTTTTAAAATCTAGTTATTTTTATGAGTCAAATCAAATTTTCAATTTGAAAATCTTATATTTTTCAAAATCTTTTTCAAAAATCAAATCTTTTTCATTTTTCTTATTTATTTTCGAAAATTATAAAAATATTTTTCAAAAATCTTTTTCTTACCGTTATCTCCTAATTTTCGAAAATAACATCATCAATTAATGTTTTGATTCAAAAATTTCAAGTTTGTTACTTGCTTGTTAAGAAAGATTCAAACTTTAAGTTCTAGAATCATATCTTGTGATTTCTTGTGAATCAAGTCATTAATTGTGATTTTAAAAATCAAATCTTTTTCAAAACTAATTTCAATCATATCTTTTCAAAAATATCTTTCTATCTTATCTTTTTCAAAATCATATCTTTTTCAAAAATTTGATTTTAAAATATCTTTTCTAACTTCTTATCTTATCTTTTCAAAATTGATTTTTAAATTTGTTTCAACTAACTAACTAACTTTTTGTTTGTTTCTTATCTTTTTCAAAAACTACCTAACTAACTCTCTCTCTCTAATTTTCGAAAATATCTTTCCTCTTTTTCAAAATTTCTTTTTAATTAACTAATTATTTTAATTTTTGATTTTAATTTTCGAAAAATTACTAACCTTTTTCAGAAACTATTTTCGAAAATCACTAACTCTTTTTCAAAAATAATTTTCGAAAATTCTCCTTCTCTCTCATCTCCTTCTATTTATTTATTCATCTACTAACACCTCTCTTCATCCCACATCTCTGCTCTCCTTACCCTTGTGTTTCTTTCTTTACATTACATTCTTTTCTTCTTCTACTCACACAGGGGAACCTCTATACCTGTGGTAAAAAGGATCCCTATTATTATTTTTCTGTCCCTCTTTTTCATGAGCAGGAGCAAGGACAAGAACATTCTTGTTGAAGCAGATCCAGAACCTGAAAGGACTCTGAAGAGGAAACTAAGAGAAGCTAAATTACAATAATCCAGCAAGCACCTTTCAGAAATTTTCGAACAAGAAGAGGAGATGGCAGTCAAAAATAATAATAATGCAAGGAGGATGCTTAGTGACTTTACTGCACCTAATTCCAATTTACATGGAAGAAGCATCTCCATTCCTGCCATTGGAGCAAACAATTTTGAGCTGAAACCTCAATTAGTTTCTTTGATGCAGCAGAACTGCAAGTTTCATGGACTTCCATCTGAAGATCCTTTTCAGTTCTTAACTGAATTCTTGCAGATCTATGATACTGTTAAGACTAATGGAGTAAATCCTGAAGTCTACAGGCTCATGCTTTTCCCTTTTGCTGTGAGAGACAGAGCTAGAATATGGTTGGACTCTCAACCTAAGGATAGCCTGAACTCTTGGAATAAGCTGGTCAAGACTTTCTTAGCCAAGTTCTTTCCTCCTCAAAAGCTGAGTAAGCTTAGAGTGGATGTTCAGACCTTCAGACAGAAAGAAGGTGAATCCCTCTATGAAGCTTGGGAGAGATACAAAGAACTAACCAAAAAGTGTCCTTCTGACATGCTTTCAGAATGGACCATCCTGGACATATTCTATGATGGTCTGTCTGAATTAGCTAAAATATCATTGGATACCTCTGCAGGTGGATCCATTCACTTAAAGAAAATGCCTGCAGAAGCTCAAGAACTCATTGACATGGTTGCTAATAACCAGTTCATGTACACTTCTGAGAGGAATCCTGTGAGTAATGGGATGCCTATGAAGAAGGGAGTTCTTAAAATTGATACTCTGAATGCCATATTGGCTCAGAATAAAATATTGACTCAGCAAGTCAATATGATTTCTCAGAGTCTGAATGGAATGCAAGCTGCATCCAACAGTACTCAAGAGGCATCTTCTGAAGAAGAAGCTTATGATCCTGAAAACCCTGCAATAGCAGAGGTGAATTACATGGATAAACCTTATGGAAACACCTATAACCCCTCATGGAGAAATCACCCAAATCTCTCATGGAAGGATCAACAAAAGCCTCAACAAGGCTTTAATAATGGTGGAAGAAATAGGTTTAACAATAGTAAACCTTTTCCATCATCCACTCAGCAACAGACAGAGAACTCTGAACAAAATACCTCTATTTTATGAAATCTTAGTCTCTGATCTATCTAAGGCCACTGTAAGTTTCATGAATGAAACAAGGTCCTCCATTAGAAATTTGGAGGCACAAGTGGGCCAGCTGAGTAAAAGGATCACTGAAATCCCTCCTAGTACTCTCCCAAGCAATACAGAAGAAAATCCAAAAGGAGAGTGCAAGGCCATTGACATAGTCAACACAGCCGAACCTGGAGAGGAAGGGGAGGACGTAAATCCCAGTGAGGAAGACCTCCTGGGACGTCCAGTGATCAATAAGGAGTTTCCCTTTGAGGAACCAAAGGAATCTGAGACTCATCTAGAGACCATAGAGATTCCATTGAACCTCCTTATGCCCTTCATGAGCTCTGACGAGTATTCATCTTCTGAAGAGAATGAGGATGTTACTGAAGAGCAAGTTACCAAGTACCTTGGTGCAATCATGAAGCTGAATGCCAAATTATTTGGTATTGAGACTTGGGAAGATGAACCTCCCTTGTTCACCAATGAACTAAGTGGTCTGGATCAACTGACATTGCCTCAGAAGAAACAGGATCCTGGAAAGTTCGTAATACCTTGTACCATAGGCAACATGATCTTTGAAAAGGCTCTGTGTGACCTTGGTTTAGGGATAAACCTCATGCCCGTCTCTGTAATAGAGAAACTGGGAATCTTTAGGGTGCAAGCTACTAAAATCTCATTAGAGATGGCAGACAATTCAAGAAAACAGGCTTATAGAGAAGTAGAGGACGTGTTAGTAAAGGTTGAAGGCCTTTACATCCCTGCTGATTTCATAATCCTTGATACTGGGAAGGATGAGGATGAATCCGTCATCCTTGGAAGACCTTTCCTAGCGACAGCAAGAGCTGTGATTGATGTTGACAGAGGTGAATTAGTCCTTCAATTGAATGAGGACTCCCTTGTGTTTACAACTCAAGGTTACCCTTCTGTAAACATGGAAAAGAGGCACAGTAAGCTTCTCTCAAAACAGAGTCAACCAGAGCCCCCACAGTCAAACTCTAAGTTTGGTGTTGGGAGGCCACAACCAACCTCTAAGTTTGGTGTTGAACTCCCATATCCAAACTCTAAGTTTGGCGTTGGAAAGTTTCAACAATGCTCTGAACATCTGTGAGGCTCCATGAGAGCCCACTGTCAAGCTATTGACATTAAAGAAGCGCTTGTTGGAAGGCAACCCAATTTTTATTTATCTAATTTTATTTTTCTTGTTCTTTCATGTTTTATTAGGTTCATGATCATGGGGAGTCATAAAATAAATATAAAAATTGAAAACGGAATCAAAAACAGCAGAAGAAAAATCACACCCTGGAGGAAGATCTTACTGGCGTTTAAACGCCAGTAAGAAGCATCTGGCTGGCGTTCAACGCCAGAACAGAGCATGGTTCTGGCGCTGAACGCCCAAAATGGGCAGCATCTGGGCGTTTGAATGCCAGAATTGTACCCTGGAGAAGAGCTGGCGCTGAACGCCCAGAACAAGCATGGTTCTGGCGTTCAACGCCAGAAATGGGCAACAAATGGGCGTTCAACGCCCAGAACAAGCACCAATCTGGCGCTGAACGCCCAGAGTTGTGTGCAAGGGCATTTTGTATGCCTAATTTGGTGCAAGGTTGTAAATCCTTGAACACCTCAGGATCTGTGGACCCCACAGGATCCCCACCTACCTCCACTCACTTCTTCTCACCCCTCTTTCACACAATCCCATAAACACTCTTCCCCAAAACTCTTCACCAATCACCTCAATCTCTCTTCCCTATAACCACTTCACCACTCACATCCATCCACTCTTCCCCATAAACCTACCTCATAAACCCCACCTACCTTCAAAATTCAAAATTAATTTCCCACCCAAAACCCACCCTTATGGCCGAACCTTATCCCCCCACTCCTCCATATTTTCTTCTTCTTCTTCATCTATTCTTTCTTCTCTTGCTCGAGGACAAGCAATATTCTAAGTTTGGTGTGGTAAAAGCATAAGCTTTTTGTTTTTCCATTACCATTGATGGCACCCAAGACCGGAGAATCCTCTAGAAAAGGGAAAGGGAAGACAAAAGCTTCCACCTCCGAGTCATGGGAGATAGAAAGATTCATCTCCAAAGCTCATCAAGACCACTTCTATGATGTTGTGGTCAAGAAGAAGGTGATCCTCGAGGTCCCTTTCAAGCTCAAAAAGAATGAGTATCCGGAGATCTGACATGAAATCCAAAGAAGAGGTTGGGAAGTTCTAACAAACCCCATCCAACAAGTCAGCATCCTAATGGTTCAAGAGTTCTATGCCAATGCATGGATCACTAGGAACCATGATCAAAGTAAGAACCCAAACCCAAAGAATTATATTACAATGGTTTGGGGGAAATACTTAGATTTTAGTCCGGAAAATGTAAGGTTGGCGTTTAACTTGCCTATGATGCAAGGAGATGCACGCCCCTACACTAGAAGGGTCAACTTTAATCAAAGGTTGGACCAAGTCCTCATGGACATATGTGTGGAAGGAGCTCAATGGAAGATTGACTCCAAAGGCAAGCCGGTTCAATTAAGAAGACTGGACCTCAAGCCTGTGGCTAGAGGATGGTTGGAGTTCATCCAACGCTCCATCATCCCCACTAGCAACCGATCTGAAGTTACTGTGGATCGGGCCATCATGATCCATAGCATCATGATTGGAGAAGAAGTAGAAGTTCATGAAGTCATCTCCCTTGAACTCTACAAAATAACCGAAAAGCCCTCTCCTGGGGGCAAGGCTAGCTTTTTCTCATCTTATTTGCCATCTATGTTACTCAGCTGGAGCTTTCATAGAAGGAGACATTCCCATTGAGGAAGAGAAGCCCATCACTAAGAAAAGGATGGAGAAAGCAAGAGAGCCCATTCATGGATCTCAAGAGACGCATGAAGCTCATCACCATGAGATCCCGGAGATGCCTTAAATGCATTTTCCTCCACAAAACTATTGGGAGCAAATCAACACCTCCCTAGGAGAATTAAGTTCCAACATGGGACAATTAAGGATGGAACATCAAGAGCACTCCATCATCCTTCATGAAATAAGAGAAGATCAAAAAGCAATGAGGGAGGAGCAACAAAGACAAGGAAGAGACATAGAAGAGCTCAAGGACATCATTGGTTCCTCAAGAAGGAAACGCCACCATCACTAAGGTGGACTCATTCCTTGTTCTTACATTCTCTGTTTTTTGTTTTCTCTATGTTAAGTGCTTATCCATGTTTGTGTCTTCATTACATGATCATTAGTAGTTAGTAACTATGTCTTAAAGTTATGAATGTCCTATGAACCCATCACCTCTCTTAAATGAAAACTGTTTTAATTCAAAAGAACAAGAAGTACATGAGTTTCAAATTTATCCTTGAACTTAGTTTAATTATATTGATGAGGTGACAATGCTTCTTGTTTTCTGAATGAATGCTTGAACAGTGCATATGTCTTTTGAAGTTGTTGTTTATGAATGTTAAATATGTTGGCTCTTGAAAGAATGATGACAAAGAGACATGTTATTTGATAATCTAAAAAATCATAAAAATGATTCTTGAAGCAAGAAAAAGCAGCAAAGAACAAAGCTTGCAGAAAAAAAAAGAAAAAAAATAGCAAAAAAATAAAAAAAAAAAGAGAGAGAAAAAGCAAGCAGAAAAAGCCAAAGCTCTTAAAACCAAAAGGCAAGAGCAAAAAAAGCCAATAGCCCTTAAAACCAAAAGGCAAGGGTAATAAAAAGGATCCCAAGGCTTTGAGCATCAGTGGATAGGAGGGCCTAAAGGAATAAAATCCCGGCCTAAGCGGCTAAACCAAGTTGTCCCAAACCATGTGCTTGTGGCGTGAAGGTGTCAAGTGAAAACTTGAGACTGAGCGGTTAAAGTCAAGGTCCAAAGCAAAAAAAAAAAAGAGTGTGCTTAAGAACCCTGGACACCTCTAATTGGGGACTTTAGCAAAGCTGAGTCACAATCTGAAAAGGTTCACCCAGTTATGTGTCTGTGGCATTTATGTATCCGGTGGTAATACTGGAAAACAAAGTGCTTAGGGCCACGGCCAAGACTCATAAAGTAGCTGTGTTCAAGAATCATCATACTGAACTAGGAGAATCAATAACACTATCTGAACTCTGAGTTTCTATAGATGCCAATCATTCTGAACCTCAATGGATAAAGTGAGATGCCAAAACTATTCAAGAGGCAAAAAGCTACAAGTCCCGCTCATCTGATTGGAGCTATGTTTCAATGATAGTTTGGAATTTATAGTATATTCTCTTCTTTTTATCCTATTTGATTTTCAGTTGCTTGGGGACAAGCAACAATTTATGTTTTGTGTTGTGATGAGCGGATAATTTATACGCTTTTTGGCGTTATTTTTAGTATGTTTTTAGTAGAATCTAGTTACTTTTAGGGATGTTTTCATTAGTTTTTATGTTAAATTCACATTTCTGGACTTTACTATGAGTTTGTGTATTTTTCTATGATTTCAGGTATTTTCTGGCTGAAATTGAGGGACTTGAGCAAAAATCAGATTCAGAGGTTGAAGAAGGACTGCTGATACTGTTGGATTCTGACCTCCCTGCACTCAAAGTGGATTTTCTAGAGCTACAGAACTCAAAATGGCGCGCTTCCAATTGTGTTGGAAAGTAGACATCCAGGCTTTCCAGCAATATATAATAATCCATACTTTGGCCAAGTTTAGACGACGTAAAAGGGTGTTGAACGCCAGTTCTACGCTGCTGTCTGGAGTTAAACGCCAAAAACACGTTACAAGCCAGAGTTGAACGCCAGAAATACGTTACAAACTGGCGTTCAACTCCAAGAATGACCTCTCCACGTGTAAACTTCAAGCTCAGCCCAAGCACACACCAAGTGGGCCCCGGAAGTGGATTTATGCATCAATTACTTACTTCTGTAAACCCTAGTAACTAGTTTAGTATAAATAGGACTTTTTACTAGTGTATTTGAGATCTTTGGATTATCTTTTGATCATTTTGAGATCTCTAGACCTCCATGGGAGGCTGGCCACTCAGCCATGCTTACCCTATATTCTCTTATGTATTTTTCAACGGTGGAGTTTCTGCACTCCATAGATTAAGGTGTGGAGCTCTGCTGTTCCTCAAAGATTAATGCAAAGTACTACTGTTTTTCTATTCAATTCAACTTATTCCGCTTCTAAGATATTCATTCGCACTTCAACCTGAATGTGATGAACGTGACAATCATCATCATTCCCCCACGAATGCGTGCCTGACAACCACTTCCGTTCCACCTTAGATTGAATGAGTATCTCTTGGATCTCTTAATCAGAATCTTCGTGGTATAAGCTAGATTGATGGCGGCATTCATGAGAGTCCGGAAAGTCTAAACCTTGTCTGTGGTATTCCGAGTAGGACTCTGGGATTGAATGACTGTGACGAACTTCAAACTCGCGAGTGCTGGGCGTAGTGACAGACGCAAAAGGAGGGTGAATCCTATTCCAGTATGATCGAGAACCTCAGATGATTAGCCGTGCTGTGACAGAGTATTTGGACCATTTTCACAAGAGGATAGGATGCAGCCATTGACAAGGGTGATGCCTCCAGACGATTAGCCATGCAGTGACAGCGCATCGGACCATTTTCCAGAAAGGATTAAAAGTAGCCATTGACAACGGTGATGTCCTTACATAAATCCAGCCATGGAAAGGAGTAAGACTGATTGGATGAAGACAGCAGGAAAGCAGAGGTTCAGAGGAATGAATGCATCTCTATACGCTTATCTGAAATTCTAACCAATGAATTACATAAGTATTTCTATCCTTATTTTCTATTTATTATTAATATTCGAAAACTCCATAACCTTTTGATATCCGCCTGACTGAGATTTACAAGGTGACCATAGCTTGCTTCAAGCCGACAATCTCCGTGGGATCGACCCTTACTCACGTAAGGTTTATTACTTGGACGACCCGGTGCACTTGCTGGTTAGTTGTATCGAAGTTGTGAATGAAAAACGACTTATTAAGACGTGCGTACAGAGTTTCTGGCGCCGTTGCCTGAGATCACAATTTCGTGCACCAAGATGGCAGACAATTCAAGGAAACAGGCTTATGGACTTGTAGAGGATGTTTTGGTGAAGGTTGAAGGCCTCTACATCCCTGCTGACTTCATAATCCTGGACACTAGGAAGAATAGGGATGAATCCATCATCCTTGGCAGACCCTTCCTAGCCACAGCAAAAGCTGTGATTGATGTTGACAGAGGAGAGTTGGTCATTCAAGTGAATGAGGACTAACTTATGTTTAAAGCTCAAGGATCTCCTTCTGCACACATGGAGAAGAAGCATGACAAGTTTCTCTCAATGCAAAATCAAACAGAGCCCCCACACTCAAACTCTAAGTTTGGTGTTGGGAGGCCCCAACCATGCTCTGAATATCTGTGAAGCTCCATGAGAGTTCACTGTCAAGCTATTGACATTAAAGAAGCGCTTTTTGGGAGGTGTTCCGAGGGTTACCTGAAACTGGAGGTCGATCTCAGATGAGATCTTCTGTACTGGTCGGAGATGGCGTGTCCGGCTGGCTGGTGGCAGCCGGAGCTGTTGTGTCCGATTTGTTGGACTTGCTGCACTGCTGATCCTTGGCTACCGGAGGGTGGGGGGTACCTGCAAGAGACTCCGATGCTTAAGTTAGCATGGGTATTAAGCAGGTTTTATGTCGAATCAAAGTATGAGTTATACCTGGGTGCTCCAGTGTATTTATAATGGTGAGAAGTGACCTTCTTAGATAAGATAAGTTAGTTATCTTATCTTATCTTATCTTATCTTTGGATGGGGTCAGCTTATCTTCAAGGGAACCGCCTTTATCTCTATAGGCTTGGACTGCCTTTGGATTTGGGTCGTATTCCTCTATTTGGGCCCTTTATTGGGCTTTTCTGTCGAGTTCTTCGTAAAGAGGTCGGTCCGTTTGACCTGAACAGGTCGGTCGCTTTGCTACTGAACATCCCGGTTCGGACAGCTCGACCCAGGGTATGAACAGTGCCCCTGCTTGAGCTCGGTCTTATTTTTGAGGCCGAGTTCTTGACTTCAGTCCTTCTTTAGTGAAGCCGAACTCAAGCATTTTGTCGATTCCTTTGTAGAAGCTTTTTTGAATGTAGAACGTTTTTTTTTCTCTAAAAGCGCGTGCTTTTATTTCGGCGCTTTGGGAACGTGCGTGGGTTTAATGCCTTTATTTAATTTTAACATTAATTGCCCTGTTTTCCTTTTGGTTCTTTTTGATTTTGAAAAACCCAGAAACGGTTTCTCTCCCTCGCCCTTTTTGTAACTTCTTCGCACTTATTCCTTTATTCTCTGCTTTTCATCCTTGTTTCAATTTTTCTTGTGTTGCGGCGTCTGAAGCTTCTGTTTTCTCCTGGAGTTTCGCATTTCTCTCTGCAATACTGTTTTTCTGCTTGTGAGGGGGCGATTCCAGATTTCGTCTTTTCATTCTCAATTTTCTTGAAGCTTGCTGCTTTTTCCAGGTTGGTGCTAGCTTTCTTGTTTTTTATGGCTTCGTTTTCAGTTTTGATTTTGCATGTTTGAAAGTTTGAATCTTTTTCTTGGTCTTGTATTTGCTTGTCACTTATAATGCCTTCTCTTGGTATTTTCATCGAGGCTTTCTAGGATTTTGTTGCTTCTGGTTGTTTCCTGTCTGGTACCGATAGAAAGTCTGCCTTTTCCTTGCTTTGTTTGAAGATTTCTTTTTCGTCCGATTCTGAAAAAGTTTGCACATTTGATGATTTCCTCTTGGTGTTCTTTGATTTTGGAAATGATTTTTGCTTGGTAGACTGTAATTTCTGTATTTTACTGTGATGAAAAAATGTTTTTGAATGCTTTCTGAGAGATGCTGGGATGCGAGCTGTAGATTTTTCCTGAAAACCTTGCCTGATTATTGCCTCCAAAGGATGCCCCAGGACTTTGGTTTGGGTCTTGGGGTTTTCCTTTTTCTGCGTGTTCGTCTGTATCGTGTTTGAGTTGTTTTCTCCCTTGTCCGAGATGTTTTTAGTAATCCCATCTTTTTTCTTACTTGTAGGATTAGTTGGCCTCATGTCTTCTCGCAATAACATTGTAGAGATATCTTCCAGAGTTTCTGAGGGGATGTCCGATTGGCTGGACTCCCTTGTCTTGTTGTGTGTTTCCATTGTGGATGCTGGATTTTGCACAGAGCTGAGGAAGCGCCATAGGATTTGTGGTAGTAGTGCCCGCGAAGGGGATTATGAGTTTGTTGCTCCTGATTCCGATGAGAAAGTTTGTTTTCCGACCTCCGTCGAGGGGGAGCGTCCTTCCTTCTATGCTTATGAATACTTCTTCAGTCAATTAAACGTTACTTTCCCTTTTACTGCTTTTGAAACTGACTTGTTGTGGTCTTGTAATATTGCTCCGTCCCAGCTTCATCCAAACTCCTGAGGTTTTATCAAAATATTTCAACTTCTTTGTCAGGAGTTGGACATAACACCTTCTGAAACTCTTTTCCTTTATCTTTTTGTCTCGGCTAAACCTGGAGGTTCCTCCAAAAAGAAAGCTTCCTGGGTTTCTTTCAGGTCGGCCTAGGGGCATAAAGTTTTTGCCATGTATGATGAGTCGTTTAAAGATTTTAAGAACTACTTCTTCCGGGTCCGTGCCATTGAGGGAGTTCGCCCCTTTTTTCTTGATGAAAATAATGAACCTGCTTTTCCTCTGGAGTGGCAAAAGAATGTACGGGTGCCACGTTATACGTGGAAAATGCTTAGTGAGGTTGAACGGGCCTTTGTGGTTGTTCTTGAAGATTTGTGGGGGAAGCCACCCCACCTGGACACGAAGAGATTTTTGAGTGATCCATCGTTGGTCCGGGCTGCTTTGGGTACTGCCTGATTTATTTTTATACTTGCTCCTGAGCTGTGTTTCTCCTGTGTTGTAACTTGTCTTTGTTTTTTGTCTTTTTCAGACATGTCAAAGAATAACGATTCTATGAGGGCCTATAAGAAGGCGAAGAAGGCGATCGCAGCACTAAACCTCTCGGCCAAAGCGGCTGGAGAGGGATCTTCTCAGCCTCTGGTTAAACCTCCTATACCGAGTTCTCCTGGACCGAGGAGAGCAATTCCTACTCCTCGGGTCTGTCAGGTTGATCCTCCACAATCTTCCGTTGTGGCTTCTGGTCCCCCTCCTAGTAAGAAGCAAAGAACAGCTGAACCTTTCAACCTTGACGCTCCTGACTTTGATGCAGTTGAGTTTGTAGATCAACAAGTCGGTCCTTATGGTGTTCTTCCTATGGACGACGTGTCGATTCTTCATCATTTTGATTATATCACCCGGAGTGGCATCAAGTTGGCACACATGGGGGCGGCCCTATATCGGACTGCTCAAAGTCTTCCTCTCCATGCCACTAAAGCTTTTATGGAGGAGGCCAAACAGGAGTTTGATCGGATGAAGGATTTGAAGGGGGAGCTTGAAGTAAGGGTGGCCAGGTTGGAGAAAGATTTGGAAAATGAAAAGGCTATTTCTGCTTCCTTGGCTGGCTCTCTGAAATTGGCCGAGGACACGGCTATGCGGCATAAGGATAGTTATTTGACGTCCTACCGGGAGGTGTTGCGCCTAAGGGAAGAATTGGAGAGTGCCCGGGAGAATTACTCTGAACTTCAAGGTCACCTTGTTGGCAGTGTAACTGCTGCCTATGAAAATCTGAAGGCACAAGTTCGGGTTATTGCTCCCGAGGCTGACCTGAGCCTCTTTATCTTGGAGAACGTTGTCAGGGATGGCAAGGTTGTCCCTGATGACGAGGATGAGGATGATGTCGATCCTCCCCCTGTAACCTCTACCAAGGTGTTGACTTCTGCTGCCCCTGCCGAGGTTGGCCCTCCTGTTTCTGATCCCGACTGCCAGATTTTGAATCGGGATGACGGTACAGTAGATGCCGTTCCTCTCCAAACTCGGCCTCCGTCTCCTCGGCCTGATGCTGTTAAAAAATCTTCTAACTCTTAGCTTTTTATTCTGGAAATGTAGTTGGCCCGGCTTGTGGGCTTTTTTGAACTCTTTATGTTTTGCTGACGCTTTCCTGTTGCTTGCCCAGCAACTTTTGTTTTTTATAAAAACTAATGGTAGCATGCTTTAGCTTCTTTGCGGTAGGTTTTGGTTGCCTCCGAGGCTTTTTGACCTTGTGGTTTTTATCTTTTGTGCTGGATTTAGTATTTCTTTTTCCGTGAATGTTGGGGCCCTACAGCTTAACCACTTTTTTGGACTGCTTTTGCATTTTGAATTTTGAATCCTTTGTGGTTGTTGCTTGATTTTTGGTTCCTTGATTCCTTCAAGTTGGTCTCCGAGTTGTTTTCGCAGTCCATTTCCAAGTTATTTTTGCAATCTCTTTCCTGGATCTACTTTGATAACTGTTAGTAGTAGTAAGAGTCCGACTTGGCGTATTGGTCTCCTTTAATTTATTTGTAGTCCTCTTTCTTGGATCTTTGTCCGATCTCTTTCAGGGACTACTTTGGTGACTTTTAGTGGTAGTAGGAGTCCGACTTGGTTATATCGGTCTCCCTTAAGTTATTTATAGTCCTCTTTCTCGGATCTTTGTCAGATCTCTTTCAGGGACTACTTTGATAACTTTTAGTGGTAGTAAGAGTCCGACTTGGCGTATCGGTCTCCCTTAATTTATTTGTAGTCCTCTTTCTTGGATCTTTGTCAGATCTCTTTCAGGGACTACTTTGATAACTTTTAGTAGTAGTAGTAGGAGTCCGACTTGATTATATCGGTCTCCTTTAAGTTATTTATAGTCTTCTTTCTTGGATCTTTGTCAGATCTCTTTCAGGGACTACTTTGATAACTTTTAGTTTTGGGCTGACTTTGTCGTATCGAGCCCTTTTAAGTTAAAGTAATCCTCTTTAATAGGGTTGGCCAGACCTCTTTCCAGGGTTTACTTATAACTTGGATTGACTTGGTCCGACTTGGCAATGTCGGCCAGTCTTTAAAGTTATTATTTTAGCGATCCGTAAGACCTCGTCAGGTTCTTTTTAAGATTGCTTTCGATAACTTCTTGCATTATTCTGTGTTCATCTTTGCCGATTTGTAGAAAGTGGTTGTCATCTCTAGATCGTCTTTTGGGTGAATCGCGTTTTCACCTTTATCGGACGATTTGTCTTTATCGTGATCGTACAGTGAAATTGTTTTTCACTTTATGTCGATCTGTCGCTTTACAATCGGACGATGAATACTTCAGATTAATGCGTCTTGAAATCTTTGTAGAATATCTCAAAAATATTTTATTTAAAAGAAAAGGTAGAAATATATACATATGGGATCGTCTGAGTCTCAACTTGGTGCCTCATTAAAAAACCTTTTCAGGAAAAAGAGTGCATCCAATGATGAGGTCTTTTGTATACTTTTTTCTAACTGTAGTACCTTCTGAGGTTGCAGGCGTGCCATGACCTGGGAAGCTCCCGTCCATCGAGTTCGGACAGTCTGTAGTAGCCCTTTCCAAGCACTTCTATAACTCGGTAGGGTCCTTTCCAGTTTGTTGCCAGCTTTCCCTCTCCTGGTCGAGTTGTTCCGATATCATTTCGGATTAGGACGAAATCATTTTCTATGAAACTTCTCGGCACCACCTTTTGATTATATCTGGAAGCCATTCGACGTTTTAGAGCTTCTTCCCTGATTCGAGCTCTTTCTTGGGTTTCGGGTAACAAGTCGAGCTCTTCTCTTTGAAGTTGGAAGTTCGCTCCTTCATTGTAGTGAACTACTCTTGGCGATCCTTCCTCGATTTCTACTGGAATCATTGCTTCTGTTCCGTATGCTAATCGGAAGGGGGATTCCTTTGTGGTTGAATGTGGAGTTGTTCGATATGCCCATAGGACCTGTGGCAGCTCTTTTGCCTAGGCTCCCTTTGCATTTTGTAATCTTCGTTTTAGTCCAGCCAATATGACTTTGTTAGCCACTTCGGCCTGTCCATTGGCTTGTGGATGCTCGACGGAGGTGTACTGGTGCTTTATATTCAGGTCGGCTACTAGTTTTCTGAAGCCTGCGTCTGTGAATTGAGTGCCATTGTCTGTAGTTATTGAATATGGAATCCCAAATCTTGTGACGATGTTTCTATATAAGAATTTCCGACTTCTTTGAGCGGTGGCATTGGCTAGGGGTTCTGCTTCGATCCACTTTGTAAAGTAATCTATGCCCACTATGAGAAATTTAACTTGTCCTGACCCCTGTGGGAAGGGGCCGAGAAGGTCGAGTCCCCATTTTGCGAATGGCCAAGGTGAAGTCACATTGATGAGCTCTTCTGGTGGGGCGATGTGAAAGTTGGCATGTTTTTGACATGGTGGACATGTCTTTACAAATTCTGTGGCTTCTTTTTGTAAAGTTGGCCAATAGAATCCTGCCCGAAGTACTTTTTTGGTGAGAGCTCGCGCTCCAAGATGATTACCACAGATACCGCTATGTATTTCTTCTAGCACTTCCTTTGTGTTGGAGGTCGGTACGCATTTTAGTAAAGGTATTGAGATTCCTCTTTTGTATAGGATGTTGTTTATGATGGTGTAGTACTGTGCCTCCCTTTTTAACTTCTTTGCCTCCTTTTCTTCTGCGGAGAGTGTTCCTTCTTTGAGGTAATTGATTTTGGGAGTCATCCATCCTTGGTCCTGACTTGTTATGGCCAGGACTTGTTCCTCTTCCGAGATTGATGGGTTTTGCAACATTTCCTGGATGAGGCTTCTATTGTTGCCCCCTGGTTTGGTGCTGGCTAGTTTTGAGAGTGCATCAGCTCGGGCATTTCGTTCGCGGGGTATGTGGCAGATTATATATTCCCCAACTTGTCCGAGCAGTTCCTTGGTTTTATCCAAATATTTTTTCATGGTGGGATCTTTGGCTTGGTAGCTCCCTGTTATTTGTGATGTGACTACTTGTGAATCGCTGTAAATGTTGAGTTTTTGAGCTCCGACCTCTTTAGCCAGCTTCAAACCCGCTAACAGTGCTTCATATTCTGCCTGGTTATTGGAGGCCGGGAACCCGAACTTGAGGGAGAGCTCAACTTGGGTTCCTTGGTTGCTTTCTATTATCACGCCTGCGCCACTTCCAGTTTTATTTGAGGAGCCATCCACGTAGAGATTCCATTTTGTGGGAGTTTTATTTGAAGTCGGCCAGATATTATGATTTGATGGCCGTCCGAGCTTCATATTGGAGGTCGAACTCTGATAACTCGACTGCCCATTGTAGGATTCTGCCTGCTAAATCTGTTTTCTGCAGTATTCCTTTTATGGGTTGGTTAGTTCTGACCTTAATGGTATGAGCTTGAAAGTATGGGCGGAGTCGTCGAGATGTTAGGATGAGGGTATAGGCAAATTTTTCTATTTTCTGGTAATTCAGCTCAGATCCCTGTAGTGCTTTGCTAATGAAGTAGATGGGTTGTTGCCCATTTTCGTCTTTTCTGACTAGTGCTGAGGCTATCGCTCGGCTTCCTACCGCGAGATATAATATAAGTGGTTCTCCTTCTTGTGGTCGAGATAGGATAGGTGGCCGTCCTAAGAACTCCTTGAAGTCCTGGAAAGCTTGCTCACATTTTGTCATCCATTCGAACTGTTTTCCCTTTCTTAAAGTAGCATAGAAGGGGAGAGATCTTATCGCAGCTCCTGCAAAGAATTGGGATAGGGCGGCCAATCTCCCGTTGAGTTGCTGCACCTCTTTGACACAGGTTGGGCTCTTCATGTTGAGTATAGCTTGACATTTGTCTGGATTTGCCTCGATTCCCCTTTGTGTGAGCATGAATCCCAAGAATTTGCCTGCTTCAACAGCGAAGGTACATTTTGCGGGGTTGAGTCGCATGTCATGTTTCCTTATAGTGTTGAATACTTGGGACAGGTCGGACAGTAATGTATTTTCGCTTTGTGTTTTTATCAACATGTTGTCCACGTAAACTTCCATGATTTTCTCGATGTGAGCAGAGAAGACTTTATTCATTAACCTTTGATAAGTAGCTCCCGCGTTTTTGAGACCGAAAGGCATCACGATGTAGCAGTAGTTCGCTTTTGGTGTCAAGAATGATGTTTTTTCTTGATCTGGTGGATACATGGGGATTTGGTTATATCCTGAATAGGCGTCCATAAATGATAGGTATCTATATCCGGAGGAAGCATCTACCAGGGCGTCAATACTTGGGAGTGGATATGGATCTTTTGGGCAGGCTTTGTTGAGATCGGTGTAATCGGTACACATGTGCCACTTCCCATTTGATTTTTTCACCAGAACAACGTTGGCTAGCCATAGTGGGTACTTGACTTCTCTTATGAATCCTGCCTTCAGTAGCGCTTGCACTTGTTCTTCCACAGCTCGGGATTGCTTTGGTCCGAGTTTTCTTCGCTTCTGCTGCACCGGCAGAGATCCTGGATAGACCGCCAACTTGTGGCACATTAACTTAGGGTCTATGCCTGGCATGTCTGCGGCTTTCCATGCGAAGAGGTCGGCATTATCTCGCAGGAATTATATCAGTGAGTTTTTTGAATCTCCTCTTAGGACCGTGCCAATATTAGTCGTTTTATCCGGGGTATCTCCAATCTGAACCTTCTCTATCTCGCCTTCTGGGTGCGGACGAAGTTCCTCTCGACGCTGAGCTCCGCCAAGCTCAATTGTATGAAACTCTTCTCCTCTTCCTTTGAGGTTTAAGCTCTCGTTGTAGCAACGACGTGCCATCCTTTGATCTGCTTTTACAGTGGCTATCCCCTCTGTAGTTGGGAATTTCATGCATAGATGTGGGGTTGAAACTATTGCGCCGAGTTGATTGAGTGTTGTCCGACCTATGAGAGCATTGTAGGCTGAACTTACATCGACTACTATGTAGTCTATTTTGAGGGTCCTAGATTGGTTCCCTTTTCCAAAAGTAGTGTGTAGCGATACGTATCCCAACGGTTGTATCGGGGTGTCTCCTAGTCCAAACAGATTGTTCGGGTATGCTCTAAGTTCCCTTTCGTCTAAACCGAGTTTGTCGAAAGCTGTTTTGAATAAGATGTCGGCAGAACTCCCTTGGTCCACTAGTGTGTGGTGTAGATTGGCGTTTGCTAATATAATTGTGATGACCATGGGATCGTCGTGTCCCAGAATGATGCCGGATGCGTCCTCTTTAGTAAATGTTATCGCCGGGATGTCGGGTGCTTCCTCCTTTCCCTCAACGTGGTATACTTCTTTGAGATATCTCTTTCGGGATGATTTGGAGATCCCACCTCCTGTGAATCCGCCATGTATCATGTGGATGTGTCTTTCTGGTGTCTGAGGTGACCGTTCAGTTCGTCCATTATCTTCGTCTCTCCGTCTTTTTCTTTGGTCATCACCCCGGGTGGCCAGAAATCGATCTAATTTGCCTTTTCTTACCAATTTTTCTATGATGTTTTTCAAGTCGAAGCATTCATTGGTAGAGTGCCCTTGAATCCGGTGGTATTCACAATATTCCTTCCGATTTCCTCCTCCCCTTTTGCCTTTGAGTGGTCGCGCTGGGGGAAATTTCTCTGTATGGCAGACTTCTTTGTATATGTCGACCAAGGATGCTTTGAGAGGAGTATAGTTGTGGTACTTTTTGATCTTCTCACCTTGTTGATCTTCTTTCTTTTTGGAGTCCTTGTCTTTGTCTCGGTAGGAGGCCCCATATTTTGAGGTTTCTCCCAACCGAGCGTTCTCTTCCATGTTGATGTATTTTTCTGCTCGCTCTTGTACTTCGTCTAAGGAGGTAGGATACTTTTTTGATATGGATTGGCTGAAAGGCCCTTCTCGTAAGCCATTGATAAGCCCCATGATGGTAGCCTCTGTTGGTAAACTTTGTATGTCCATGGACGTTTTGTTGAATCTTTCCATGTAGTTACGGAGGCTCTCCCGATCTCCTTGCTTGATCCCTAGTAAACTGGGTGCGTGCTTGGCCTTATCTTTCTGGATGGAGAATCTGGTCAGGAACTTTTTGGCCAGGTCGTCGAAGTTTGTGATGGACTTCGGAGGTAGGTTGTCGAACCATCTGATCGCCGTTTTTGTGAGAGTTGTTGGAAAAGCTTTGCAGCGAACGGCGTCTGAGGCATCGGTAAGGTACATCCTGCTCCTAAAATTGCTAAGATGGTGGTTGGGATCTGTGGTGCCATCGTACAAAACCATATCCGGAAGCTTGAAGTCTTTTGGAATTTCGGTCTTCATAATTTCCCTGGTGAATGGGTCTTGTTCTTTGTGTGAAGTTTCCTCAGGAGTGGTCCGAGGAGCTTTCATTTTGAGGTCGGCCTCTAATTGCTGTAGTTTTTCTTCTAGTTCTCGTCGTCGCCGTACCTCTCTTTGTAGATCTTTTCCGATCTCCCGTTGTTGCTGGGTTTCTTTCTCAAGTTGTTTTAAACGTTCTTGGAGTGCTTCCATGGCTCTCGGATTTGGTGAGTTTTTGTCCCCGTTTGATCCTGGGGTATCCTTTAGCATAGTGTCCGGGTTTTTGTGCGGTGTTCTGTTTTCTAGATCTGAATCGTGGTCGTTGTCATGGCCGTCTGCCATGGTTTTGGGATGACTTCCAGGTTCCCCGGCAATGGCGCCAATGTTCCGAGGGTTACCTGAAACTGGAGGTCAATCTCGGATGAGATCTTCTGTACTGGTCGGAGATGGCGTGTCCGGCTGGCTGGTGGCAGCCGGAGCTGTTGTGTCCGACTTGTTGGACTTGCTGCACTGCTGATCCTTGGCCACCGGAGGGTGGGGGGTACCTGCAAGAGACTCCGATGCTTAAGTTAGCACGGGTATTAAGCAGGTTTTATGTCGAATCAGAGTATGAGTTATACCTGGGTGCTCCAGTGTATTTATAATGGTGAGAAGTGACCTTCTTAGATAAGATAAGTTAGTTATCTTATCTTATCTTATCTTATCTTTGGATGGGGTCAGCTTATCTTCAAGGGAACCGCCTTTATCTCTATAGGCTTGGACTGCCTTTGGATTTGGGTCGTATTCCTCTATTTGGGCCCTTTATTGGGCTTTTCTGTCGAGTTCTTCGTAAAGAGGTCGGTCCGTTTGACCTGAACAGGTCGGTCGCTTTGCTGCTGAACATCCCGGTTCGGACAGCTCGACCCAGGGTATGAACAGGAGGCAACCCATTTTTTATTTATCTATGTTAAATTTCTATTTTCTATTGTTATTTTATGTTTTCTTTAGGTTGATGATCATGTGGAATCACAAAAACAACTACAAAAATCAAAGCAAATTCAAAAACAACATTAAAAATAGCACACCATGGAGGAGGAGCTTACTGGCGTTTAAATGCCAGTAAAGGTAGCAGAATGGGCGTTAAACGCCTAGTCTAGCACCATTCTGGGCGTTTAACGCCAGAAAAGGGCACCAAACTGGTGTTTAACGCCAGAAAAGGGCAAAGAGTTGGCGTTTAACGCCAGAAAATGAAGAAAAGCTGACGTTAAATGCCAGAAATGGGCAGCAACTTGGCGTTTAACGCCAGGATTGGCACTCAAAGGGGTGTTTACACGCCAACATGGTGCAGGGATGAGAAATCCTTGACACTTCAGGACCTGTGGACCTCACAGGATCCCCACCTACCTCAACTCTCTCTCTTCTTCTCTCCTCTTCACACCTTTCTATAACACTCTTCCCCACCCACCATTGACCAATCACCTCAATAACTCTTCCCCAAAAACCCCACCTACATCTAACTTCAAATTCACATTCTTTCCCTCCCAAACCTAACCTCTTGGCCGAACCTACATCAACCCTCCATCTCCTCCATTTCTTCTTCTTATACTCTTTTCTTTCTACTTTTGCTCGAGGACGAGCAATCATTCTAAGTTTGGTATGGAAAAAGCTAAAGCTTTTTGTTTTCCATAACCACTAATGGCACCTAAAGCCGGAGAAACCTCTAGATAGAGGAAAGGGAAGGCAATTGCTTTCACCTCCGAGTTATGGGAGATGGAGAGATTCATCTCAAAGGTGCATCAAGACCAGGCTATCATGATCCATAGCATCATGATTGGAGAGGAAGTAGAAGTTTATGAGGTTATATCCCTAGAACTCTACAAGGTGGCGGACAAGTCCTCTACTTTGGCAAGGTTAGCCTTCCCTCATTTCATTTGTCACCTCTGCAATTCAGTTGGAATTGACATAGAGGAATACCTCAAGGGATGCACTTTCTTCCACAAAAATATTGGGAGCAAATTAACACCTCCCTAGGAGAATTAAGTTCCAATATGGGACAACTAAGGGTGGAGCACTGATGAGCGGATAATTTATACGCTTTTTGGCATTGTTTTTAAGTAGTTTTTAGTATGATTTAGTATATTTTTATTAGTTTTTAAGTAAAAATCACATTTCTGGACTTTACTATGAGTTTGTGTATTTTTCTGTGATTTCAGGTAATTTCTGGCTGAAATTGAGGGACTTGAGCAAAAATCTAATTCAGAGGCTGAAGAAGGGCTGCACATGCTGTTCGATTATGATCGTGCGTACCAAGTTTTTGGCGCCGTTTCCGGGGAATGAATAATCATGAACAATTCCGTCACGCACCAAGCACCAAGAGCATTCCATCCTCCTCCATTAAATTAGAGAAGACCAAAGAGCCATGAGGGAGGAGCAACAAAGGCAAGGAAGAGACATTGAGGAGCTCAAGCATTCCATAAGATCTTCAAGAGGAAGAACAAGCCGCCATCACTAAGGTGGACCCGTTCTTTAATTTCCTTATTCTTATTTTTCTATTTTTCGAAAATTATGCTTTCTGTTTTATTTATGTTTGTGTCTTATTACATGATCACTAGTATCTAAGTGTCTATGCCTTAAAGTTATGAATGTCCTATGAATTCTTCACCTTTCTTAAGTGAAAAATGTCTTAACTGAAAAAGAACAAGAAGTACATGAATTTCGAATTTTAAAATAGTTTAATTATTTTGATATGGTGGCAATACTTTTTGTTTTCTGAATGAATGCTTGAACAGTGCATATTTTTGAATTTGTTATTTATGAATGTTAAAATTTTTGGCTCTTGAAAGAATAATGAAAAAGGAGAAATGTTATTGAAGATCTGAAAAATCATAAAATTGATTCTTGAAGCAAGAAAAAGCAGTGAAAAGCAAAAGCTTGCGAAAAAAAATGGCAAAAAATAAAAGAAAAAGAAAGAAAAAGAAAAAGCAAGCAGAAAAAGCCAATAGCCCTTTAAACCAAAAGGCAAGGGTAAAAGAGGATTCAAGGCTTTGAGCATTAATGGATAGGAGGGCCTAAAGGAATAACATCTTGGCCTAAGCGGCTAAACCACGCTATCCCTAACCATGTGCTTGTGGCGTGAAGGTGTCAAGTGAAAAACTTGAGACTGAGCGGTTAAAGTCGTGGTCCAAAGCAAAAAGAGTGTGCTTAAAAGCTCTGGACACCTCTAATTGGGGACTCTAGCAAAGCTGAGTCATAATCTGAAAAGATTCACCCAGTTATGTGTCTGTGACATTTATGTATCCGGTGGTAATACTGGAAAACAAAATGCTTAGGGTCACGGCCAAGTCTCATAAAGTAACTGTGTTCAAGAATCAATATACTGAACTAGGAGAATCAATAACACTATCTGAATTCTGAGTTCTTATAGATGCCAATCATTCTAAACTTCAAAGGATAAAGTGAGATACCAAAACTGTTCAGAAGCAAAAAAGGCTAAAAGCCCCGCTCATCTAATTAAGACTGATCTTCATAGATGTTTTCGGAATTTATTGTATATTCTCTTCTTTTTATCCTACTTTGTTTTTGGTTGCTTGGGGACAAGCAACAATTTAAGTTTGGTGTTGTGATGAGCGGATAATTTATACGCTTTTTGGCATTGTTTTTAGGTAGTTTTTAGTATGCTTTAGTTAGTTTTTATTATATTTTCATTATTTTTTATCCAAAAATCACATTTCTAGACTTTACTATGAGTTTGTGTATTTTTTTGTGATTTCAGGTATTTTCTGGCTGAAATTGAAGGACCTGAGCAAAAATCTGATCCAGAGGCTAAAAAAGGACTGCAGATGTTGTTGGATTCTGACCTCCCTGCACTCGAAGTAGATTTTCTGGAGCTACAGAGACCTAATTGGCGCGCTCTCAATTGCGTTGGAAAGTAGACATCCTGGGCTTTCTAGCAATATATAATAATCCATACTTTGCCCGAGTTTTGGTAACGCAAACTGGCGTTTAAACGCCAACTTTCTACCCTATTCTGGCGTTATTAAACGCCAGAACTGGCATAAAAGCTGGAGTTAAACGCCCAAACTGGCACAAAAGCTGGCGTTTAACTCCAAGAAAAGTCTCTACATGTGAAAGCTTCAATGGTCAGCCCAAGCACACACCAAGTGGGCCCGGAAGTGGATTTCTACATCATTTACTCATTTCTGTAAACCCTAGGCTACTAGTTCTCTATAAATAGGACCTTTCACTATTGTATTTTCATCTTTGGACGTTTAGTCCTTAGACCTTTATGCTTTTATACACGTTTGGGGGCTGGCCATTCGGCCATGCCTGGACCTTGTTCTTATGTATTTTCAACGGTGGAGTTTCTACACCCCATAGATTAAGGTGTGGAGCTCTACTGTTCCTCATGAATTAATACAAAGTACTATTGTTTTTCTATTCAGTTCAAGCTTATTCTTATTCCAAGATATTCACTCGTTCTTCAACCTGATGAATGTGATGATCCATGACACTCATCACCATTCTCACCTATGAACGCGTGCCTGACAACCACTTCCGTTCTATTTGCAATAGCTTGAGTGTATATCTCTTAGCCTCCATTCCGTAAGATCAGAGTCTTCGTGGTATAAGCTAGAATCAATTGGCAGCATTCTTGAGATCCAGAAAGTCTAAACCTTGTCTGTGGTATTCCGAGTAGGATCTAGGATGGGATGACCGTGACGAGCTTCAAACTCGCGAGTGTTGGGCGTAGTGACAGATGCAAAAGGATCAATTGATCCTATTCCGACATGAGTGAGAACCGACAGATGATTAGCCGTGCGGTGACAGCACATTTTGGATCATTTTTACTGAGAAGATGGACAGTAGCCATTGACAACGGTGATCCCCCAACATACAGCTTGCCATGGAAAGGAGTATGAATGATTGGATGAAGACAATAGGAAAGCAGAAGTTCAGGAGGAACAAAGCATCTCCATACGCTTATCTGAAATTCCTACCAATGAATTGCATAAGTATATCTATCTTATTTTATGTTTATTTATCTTTTAATTATCAATTCCCCATAACCATTTGAATCCGCCTGACTAAGATTTACAAGATGACCATAGCTTGCTTCAAGCCGACAATCTCCGTGGGATCGACCCTTACTCACGTAAGGTATTACTTGGATGACCCAGTGCACTTGCTGGTCAGCTGTACAGAGTTGTGTGAAAAGTGTGCGATCACGATTTCGTGTACCAAGTTCCTGGGTCTTTTCCATGCAGAATCCAGCTGAATTTCAGCTGGGCCTGAAGAGCCTCAGAAATCGCCAGCCACGATTTCATTAATGAGGTCACGTGCTGCTCATCACCCGTACACGTGAAGCATGCATACGCGTCGATGGGGAATTCGCCAATCCACGCAGATGCGTCACTCTCGCATCCCATGCCTAGCTCCTTGCACCCACACGTGCGCGTGGGCTACACGTGCGCATCACAGCCGATTCTCCACAGCCCAATTCTTCATGTTTCTTCTACTTGTGCATGCTTCCTTTCTCTCTTCTAGGTCATTCTTGCCCTACAAACTCTGAAATCACTCAACAAACATATCACGGCATGGAATGGTAATAGAAGAGGATCAAAATATGGCATTTTTAAGGCAAATGAAGCATATTTTCTATCATAAAGAAGAATTAGGAAGAGAACACAAAACCATGCAATTTCTATGAATAAGTGTAGAAAATATTGACAAAACTCTCCCAAATTCTACACAATATAAACCACAAGATTGGAGTTTATCAGTGCCTCATAGAGGCTTTTGTTGGAGAACTAGGATTTATTTTGAGAAATTTAGATATGGGATTATATGTATGTGTGTGTGTATGTAAACATTCTCCGGTCAGCGTTAGTTTCACAGGCTGAGTGATGAGCGGATAATTTATACGCTTTTTGGCATTGTTTTTAGTATGTTTTTAGTATAATTTAGTTAGTTTTTATTATATTTTTATTAGTTTTTATTCAAAATTCATATTTCTGGAGTTTACTATGAGTTTGTATGTTTTTCTGTGATTTCAGGTATTTTCTGTCTGAAATTGAGGGATCTGAGAAAAATCTGATTCAGAGGCTGAAAAAGGACTGCAGATGCTGTTGGATTCTGACCTCCCTGCACTCGTAATGGATTTTTTGGAGCTACAGAAACCCAAATGGTGCACTCTCAATTGAGATGGAAAGTAGACATCCAGGGCTTTCCACCAATATATAAGAGTCCATACTTTGCTCGAAGATAAACGATGTAAGCTGGCGTTCAACGCCAGTTCCATATTGCATTCTGGCGTTAAACGCCAGAAACATGTTACAAGTTGGAGTTAAACGCCCAAAACAGGCTACAACCTGGTGTTTAACTCCAGAAACAGCCTAGGCACGTGTAAAGCTCAAGTCTCATCCCCAGCACACACCAAGTGGGTCCCGAAAGTGGATTTCTACACTATCTATCGTAGTTTACTCATTTTCTGTAAACCTAGGTTACTAGTTTAGTATTTAAACAACTTTTAGAGATTCATTATACATCTCATGACATTTTACACATTTCATATTGTATTTCTGACGGCATGAGTCTCTAAACCCCATGGTTGGGGGTGAGAAGCTCTGCTGTGTCTCGATGAATTAATGCAATTATTTCTGTTTTCTATTCAAACACGCTTGTTTCCATCTAAGATATTCATTCGCACTTCAATATGATGAATGTGATGATCCGTGACACTCATCATCATTCTCAACCTATGAACGCATGCTTGACAACCACTTCCGTTCTACCTTAGATTGAATGAGTATCTCTTGGATTCCTTAATTAGAGTCTTCGTAGTATAAGCTAGAATCCATTGGCAGCATCCTTGAGAATCCGAAAAGTCTAAACCTTGTCTGTGGTATTCCGAGTAGGATTCAGGGATTGGATGACTGTGACGAGTTTCAAACTCATGAGTGCTGGGCGTAGTGACAGACGCAAAAAGATCAATGGATCCTATTCCAACATGAGTGAGAACCGACAGATGATTAGTCGTGCGGTGACAGCGCATTTGGACCATTTTCACTGAGAGGACGGATGGTAGCCATTGACAACGGTGATCCACCAACATACAGCTTGCCATGGAAGGAGCCCTGCGTGCGTGAAGAAGAAGACAGTAGGAAAGCAGAGATTCGGAAGACAGAGCATCTCCAAATCCTCAATCTGTTCTCCATTACTGCATAACAAGTACTCTTTATTTGATGTTGTTTATTTTTTCATAAATACAATCACTCTCATCAGTAATCTCCTGACTAAGATCTACAAAATAGCCATAGCTTGCTTCAAGCCGACAATCTCCGTGGGATCGACCCTTACTCACGTAAGGTATTACTTGGACGACCCAGTGCACTTGCTGGTTAGTTGTGCGGAATTGTGAAAAGTGTGAATCACAATTTCGTGCACCAAGTTTTTGGCGCCGTTGCCGGGGATTGTTCGAGTTTGAACAACTGACGGTTCATCTTGTTGCTTAGATTTGGAAAATTTTGTCTTTTGGGTCAGAGTCTTTTATTTTCTTTTCAAAAATTTTCCAAAAATTTATTACTTTTCTTTATTAATCCTTAGAGTTTTCTTTTTATGTTTAGTTTCATATTTTAAATTTGGTGTATTTTGCATGATTTTATTTTCCTTTAAATTTTCGAATTTGTGTTCATTGTTCTTTCTTGATCTTCAAGTTGTTCTTGCTATTTTTTCTTGTTTGATCTTTAGTTTTTCCTGTCCTGTGTCTTTTCTTGTTTTTCTTGTGCGTTTTCAAATTATCAGTATTCAAAAAAAATTTTTTATACATTAAATACCTTTTTTTAAAACACGTTAAATTTATAGCTCAGTTGGCTAGAGCGTTGTGCTTATGTTCTTGGTAAGTATCCTCCTTTTAAAACTTTTTCAAAAATAATTTTTCTTTGATTAAATCTTGTGTCAAAGTTTTAAGTTTGGTGTTCTTTTTATGTTCTTGAGTCTTTGAATTTTATTCTTGTTGTTCTTGTGAGTCTTCAAGGTGTTCTTGAGTCTTCTTTGTATTTTGATCTTAAAATTTTTAAGTTTGGTGTTCCTTGGTGTTTTCCCTACAAAATCTTCGAAAAACAAGGAGTATTAGATCTAAAAATTTTAAGTCTTGTGTCTTTTGTGTGTTTTTCTCTTTCTTCATTAAATTCAAAAATATCTTTTCTCTTTATTTCAATTAATTTTCGAAATTTTCCTTTAAAAATTTAGATTTTTATTTTTAAAACTTTCTATTTTATCTTATCTTAGTTTTAAAAATTCAAAATTCAAATCTTTTTCGAAAATCATATTAAAAAATTTTCAAATCTTTTCAATTAAGTAGTCAATTCAACATTCAAATTTCTTTTTATTTTCTTTTTCTTTTTCGAAATCTATATTTTATCTTCTAATTATTTTATTTTATTTCATTTTCCTATTCGGTTATTTTTAATTAAATAAAATAAAAATAAAAATATATTTTACTTGCAATTCACATCATATCCCTTTCTCCATCATGAACTTAAGTGGAAATGAATAGTCCAGAAGGACTCTGGGGTCATATGCTAACCCCATTACTGCTGCATATGGGAGTAGCATCTGTATACCTCCCATCAAAGCAAGCAGTTTTGAGCTAAATCCTCAGCTCATTGTCATGGTACAGCAAAACTGCCAGTATTCCGGTCTTTCACAGGAAGAACCTACTGAGTTTCTGGCACAATTCTTGCAAATTGCTAACACAGTACGTGACAAAGAGATAGATCAGGATGTATACAGACTGTTACTATTTCTGTTTGCTGTAAAAGATCAAGCTAAAAGGTGGTTAAATAACCAACCCACAGCAAGCATAAGAACATGGAAACAGTTATCAGACAAATTCCTGAATCAATATTTCCCTCCAAAAAGGATGACACAGCTAAGGCTGGACATCCAAGGCTTTAAACAAGAGGATGATGAGTCCCTTTATAATGCTCGGGAGAGGTACAGAAGGATGCTAAGGAAATGCCCCTCTGAAATATTTTCAGAGTGGGTGCAATTAGACATCTTCTACTATGGGCTTACAGAAAGAGCTCAGATATCTCTAAACCATTCAGCTGGTGGATCTATACACATGAGAAAAACTATTGAAGAGGCTCAAGAGCTTATTGATATAGTTGCTAGAAATCAGCATCTGTACATAAGCAGTGGGTCCTCCATACAAGAAGAAACCAAAGCAGTATCTACTGAACTTGGTCCTCCAGAACAAGTTGCTGAACTCAATCAATAATTGTGTTCTCTAACAAAACAGCTAGCAGAATTCAAGGAGATGCTACAAGACACTAAAAATGCTAATAAAAATATGGAAGCACAATTGAATCAAACAAAACAGCAGCTATCAAGGCATATAACAGAAGAATGCCAGGCAGTTCAATTAAGAAGTGGAAAAATATTAAATACCTCACTTCAGAGCAGCAGAAAGCCAAGAAAAGAACAAATGACAGAGGATGAGCAAGATATTGTCCAAAATCCCTCTGAGGATAGTAAGAGCCCAGAGAGGAATAACTCTGGCGTTCAAACGCCAGAAAGGGATGCAAAGCTGGCGTTAAACGCCCAACCCACACACAGTTCTGGTGTTCAAACGCCAGAAACAGGCAGGGAGTTGGCGTCAAATGCCCAATGGAAGCTCAGTTCTGGCGTTCAAACGCCAGAAACAAGTAAGGAGTTGGCGTCCAACGCCAATCCAGCTTCTAACTCTGGCATTCAAATGCCAGTGAGGGATCAGACGCACACAAGTGCTGATAACAACCCCTCTAAAAAGGCTTCTCCAACCACCTCTGTAGGAAATAAACCTGCAGCAACTAAGGTTGAGGAATACAAAGTCAAGATGCCTTATCCTCAAAAACTCCACAAAGAGGAGCAGGATAAGCAATTTTCCCGCTTTGCAGACTATCTCAGGACTCTTGAAATAAAGATTCCGTTTGCAGAGGCACTTGAGCAAATACCCTCTTATGCCAAGTTCATGAAAGAGATCTTAAGTCATAAGAAGGATTGGAGAGAAACTGAAAGAGTTCTCCTCACTGAAGAATGTAGTGCAGTCATTTTGAAAAGTTTCCCAGAAAAGCTTAAAGATCCCGGGAGCTTTATGATACCATGCATATTAGAGGGTAATTATACCAAGACAGCTTTATGTGATCTTGGGGCAAGTATCAACCTAATACCTACATCCACTATCAGAAAGCTTGGTTTAACTGAAGAAGTCAAACCAACCCGGATATGTCTCCAACTTGCTTATGGCTCCATTAAATACCCATCAGGCGTGATTGAAGACATGATTGTCAGGGTCGGGCCATTCGCCTTTCCCACTGACTTTGTAGTGCTGGAAATGGAGGAGCACAAGAGTGCTACTCTCATTCTAGGAAGACCTTTCCTAGCAACTAGACAAATTCTCATTGATGTCCAAAAGGGGGAAGTAACCCTGAGGGTCAATGAAGATGAGTTCAAGTTAAATACTGTCAAAGCCATGCAGCATCCAGACACACCAAAAGACTGCATGAAAGTTGATCTTATTGACTCTTTGGTAGAGGAGATCAAAATGGCTTAGAGTCTCGAATCAGAGCTAGAAGACATCTTTAAAGATGCTCAGCCTGATTTGGTGGATTCAGAGGAAATAAAAGAGCCTCTGGAAATTCCTCAGGAAGAGGAAAAACCTCCTAAACCCGAGCTCAAACCACTACCACCGTCCCTGAAATATGCATTTCTGGGAGAAGGTGACACTTTTCCGGTGATCATAAGCTCTGCTTTAAATCCATAGGAAGAGGAAGCATTACTTCAAGTGCTAAGGACATACAAGATAGCTCTTGGGTGGTCCATAAGTGACTTTAAGGGCATAAGCCCAGCTAGATGCATGCACAAGATCCTATTGGAGGACGATGCTAAGCCAGTGGTTCAACCACAGTGGCGGCTAAATCCAGCCATGAAGGAGGTGGTGTAGAAAGAGGTCACCAAGTTACTGGAGATTGGGATTATTTATCCCATTTCTGACAGCCCCTGTGTGAGCCCTGTCCAAGTTGTCCCCAAAAAGGGAGGCATGACAGTGGTTCATAATGAAAAAAATGAACTAGTTCCTACAAGAACAGTTACAGGGTGGCGCATGTGTATTGACTACAGAAGGCTCAATACAGCCACCAGAAAGGATCATTTTCCTTTACCATTCATAGACCAGATGCTAGAAAGACTAGCAGGTCATGATTATTACTGCTTTTTGGATGGCTATTCAGGCTACAACCAAATTGCAGTATATCCCCAGGATCAAGAGAAAACAACATTCACGTGTCCATCTGGAGTGTTTGCTTACAGAAGGATGCCATTTGGGCTGTGTAATGCACCTGCAACTTTTCAGAGATGCATGCTCTCTATTTTCTCTGATATGGTGGAAAATTTTCTGGAAGTCTTCATGGATGACTTCTCAGTATATGGAGACTCATTCAGCTCCTGTCTTGATCACCTGACACTGGTTCTGAAAAGATGCCAAGAGACTAACCTGGTTTTAAACTGGGAAAAATGTCACTTTATGGTGACTGAAGGGATTGTCCTTGGGCACAAGATTTCGAACAAGGGAATAAAGGTGGATCAAGCTAAGATAGAGGTAATTGAAAAATTACCACCACCTGCCAATGTTAAGGCAATCAGAAGCTTTCTGGGGCATGCAGGATTCTATAGGAGGTTTATAAAGGATTTTTCAAAAATTGCAAAACCTCTAAGCAACCTGCTAGCTGCTGACACGCCATTTGTGTTTGACATAGAGTGTCTGCAGGCATTTGAAACTCTGAAAGCTAAGCTGGTCACAACACCAGTTATTTCTACACCAGACTGGACCTTACCATTCGAACTAATGTGTGATGCTAGTGACCATGCCATTGGTGCAGTATTGGGGCAGAGGCATGACAAGCTTCTGCATGTCATTTATTATGCTAGCCATGTTTTAAATGATGCCCAGAAAAATTACACAACCATAGAAAAAGAATTACTTGCAGTGATTTATGCCATTGACAAATTTAAATCATACTTAGTAGGATCCAAAGTGATTGTGTACACTGACCATGCTGCTCTTAAATATCTTCTCACAAAGCAGGATTCAAAACCCATGCTTGTTGATGAGCGGATAATTTATACGCTTTTTGGCATTGTTTTTAAGTAGTTTTTAGTATGATTTAGTTAGTTTTTATTATATTTTTATTAGTTTTTAATTAAAAATCACATTTCTGGACTTTACTATGAGTTTGTATGTTTTTCTATGATTTCAGGTAATTTCTGGCTGAAATTGAGGGACTTGAGCAAAAATCTGATTCAGAGGCTGACAAAGGACTGCTGATGTTGTTGGATTCTGACCTCCTTGCACTTAAAGTGGATTTTCTGGAGCTACAAGAGTCCAAATAGCACGCTCTTAATTGCGTTGGAAAATAGACATCCAGGGCTTTTCAAAAATATATAATAGTCCATGCTTTGCTCGAGTTTAGACAACGCAAACTGGCATTCAACGCCAGCTCTCTGCCCTATTCTGGCGTCAAACGCCAGAAACAAGTTGCAAAGCAGAGTTAAACGCCAGAAACAAGTTACAAACTGGCGTTCAACTCCAAGGAAGACCTCTACACGTGAAAGCTTCAATGCTCAGCCCAAGCACACACCAAGTGAGCCCCAGAAGTGGATTTCTACATCATTTACTCATTTCTGTAAACCCTAGCTACTAGTTTAGTATAAAAACTACTTTTAGTGATTTGTTTTATATCATCTTTTTGAACTTTGAGCTTTGTTCATCTTTAGATCACTTTGTACACGTTTAAGGGGGCTGGCCATTCGGCCATGCCTAGACCTTGTTCTTATGTATTTTCAACGGTAGAGTTTCTACACACCATGGATTAAGGTGTGGAGCTCTGCTATTCCTCATGAATTAATGCAAAGTACTATTATTTTTCTATTCAATTCAAGCCTATTTCTTCTCTAAGATATTCATTCGCACACAAGAACATGATGAATGTGATGATTATGTGACGCTCATCATCATTCTCACTTATGAACGCGTGCCTGACAACCCCTTCCATTCTACATGCAAACAAGCTTGAATGTGTATCTCTTAGCCTCCTGATCTACGATCAGAGTCTTTGTGGTATAGGCTAGAATTATTGGCGGCCATTCTTGAGATCCGGAAAGTCTAAACCTTGTCTATGGTATTTCGAGTAGGATCTGGGAAGGGATGGCTGTGACGAGCTTCAAACTCGCGAGTGCTAGGCGTAGTGACAGACGCAAAAGGATTACTGAATCCTATTCCAGCAGGATCGAGAACCGACAGATGATTAGCCGTGCGGTGACAGTGCATTTTGGACCATTTTTACTGAGAGGACGGGATGTAGCCATTGACAACGGTGATGCCCAACATACAGCTTGCCATGGAAAGGAGTATGAAGGATTGGATGAAGACAGTAGGAAAGCAGAGAATCAGAAGGAACAAAGCATCTCCACACGCTTATCTGAAATTCTCACCAATGAATTACATAAGTATCTCTATCCTATTTTATATTTCATTTATATTTTAATTATCAATTCACCATAACCATTTGAATCCGCCTGACTGAGATTTACAAGATAACCATAGCTTGCTTCATACCGACAATCTCCGTGGGATCGACCCTTACTCACGTAAGGTTTATTACTTGGACGACCCAGTGCACTTGCTGGTTAGTTGTGCGAAGTTGCGACAAATAACTAAATTTATAAATGTGCGCGCCAAGTTTTTGGCGCCGTTACCAAGGAATGAACGATCACGATTTTGCATACCAAGTTTTTGGCACTGTTGTCGGGGATTGTTCAAGTTTGGACAACTGACGGTTCATCTTGTTGCTCAGATTAGGTAATTTTATTTTATTTTTAAGCTTTTTATTTCTTATTTTCGAAAAATAAAAAAAATTTCTTCTTTTTCGTTTTTCCAAATTAATTTTTGAAAATAAATAAATAAATAAATAAATTATTCTATGTTCTTCAGAATTTTTAAGAATGAATTCTAGAGTTTCAGATGATGCTTTTATCATCACAGGAGTCAGTTGATTCCCATCAATTTGGCTGTTGTATGTAATGTCCTGCTGAAGCTTGTTCTGCCCTGTCTAATCTCTTTAGACTGAAGCTTCAGACTAACATTGCATGATTCCTGGAATTCTCATTAAAAATTTTGAAATCCTTATTTTCTTTTTCCAAATAATTTTCGAAAAAAAAATTTATAAAACCATAAGATCAAAAAAATAATTTTATGTTTCTTGTTTGAGTCTAGTGTCAATTTTTAAGTTTGGTGTCAATTGCATGCTTTTAATTTTTCTTTAAAATTTTGAAAACTCATGCATGGTGTTCTTCATGATCTTCATGTTGTTCGTGATGATCTTCTTTGTTTGATCTTTAATTTTTCATGTTTTGTTTCTTTTCTTATTTTTCATATGCATTTTCAATTTGTTAGTGTCTAAAGTTTGAAAATTTCTATGTTTGGTGTCTTGCATATCTTTCTTTTCTTAAAAATTTTCAAAAATAAGTTCTTGATGTTCATCTTGACATTCAAAGTGTTCTTGGTGTTCATCTTGACATTCAAAGTGTTCTTGCATGCATTGTGTGTTTTGATTCATAATTTTTATGTTATGTGTCATTTTTGTGTTTTTCTCTTTCCTCATTAAAATTCAAAAATCAAAAAAATATCTTTCCCTTTTTATCTCATAAATTTTCGAAAATTTGAGTTGACTTTTTCAAAACTTTTTAAAATTTAGTTGTTTCTTATGAGTCAAATCAAATTTTCAATTTAAAAATACTATCTTTTTCAAATATTTTTCAAAAATCAAATCTTTTTCATTTTTTCTTTCATAATTTCAAAAATTTCAAAATTTATTTTCAAAATCTTTTTCCTATTTCTATTTCATATTTTCGAAATTAATGCCAACAATTAATGTGATTGATTCAAAAATTTTTAGTTTGTTACTTGCCTAGTAAGAAAGGTTCAATATTTAAATTTTAAAATCATATCTTTTTGTTTCTTGTTAGTCAAGTAATCAACTTTAATTTTCAAAATCAAATCTTTTTAAATTTCTTTTTTAAATCTTTTTCAAAATAAATTGCAATCACATCTTTTTCAAAATCAATTTCAAAATCTTTTCTAACTTCTTATCTTTTCAAAATTGATTTTCAAATCTTTTACAATTAATCTTATCTTTTTGTTTGATTCTTATCTTTTTCAAAACTACCTAACTAATTCTCTCTCTCTAATTTTCGAAAACTCTTCCCCACTTTTTCAAAATTCAATTTTAATTAACTAATTGTTTTAAATTTTAATTTAATTTCATTTTTCTTCTTAAAATTTTCGAATTTTAACTTTAATTTTTATTTTTATTTTTAATTTTCAAATTCTTCCATCTCTCATCCCCTTCTATTTATTTATTCGTCTACTAACACTTCTCTTCCACCCAAAATTTGAACCCCATCTTCCTCTCTGTGTTCGAGTTTTTCTCTTCCCCTTTTTTTATTCACCTCTTCTTTTACTTACATAAGGAATCTCTATACTGTGACATAGAGGATTCCATATTTTCTTTTGTGTTCTCTTCTTTTTCATATGAGCAGGAACAAGGATAAGAACATTCTTGTTGAAGCCGGTCCTGAACCTAAAAGGACTCTGAAGAGGAAGCTAAGGGAAGCTAAAGCACAACTCTCTGGAGAAAATCTGACAGAAATTTTCGAAAAAGAAGGAGACATGGCCGAAAATAATAACAATGCAAGGAATATGCTTGGTGACTTTACTGCACCAAATTCCAATTTACATGGAAGAAACATCTCAATCTCTGCCATTGGAGCAAACAATTTTGAGCTTAAACCTCAATTAGTTTCTCTGATGCAACAGAACTGCAAGTTTCATGGACTTCCATCAGAAGATCCTTTTCAGTTCTTAACTGAATTCTTGCAGATCTGTGATACTGTTAAGACCAATGGGGTTGATCCCGAGGTCTACAGGATTATGCTTTTCCCATTTGCTGTAAGAGATAGAGCTAGAATATGGTTGGACTCTCATCCTAAAGATAGCCTGAACTCTTGGGATAAGTTGGTCACGACTTTCTTAGCCAAGTTCTTTCCTCTTCAAAAGCTTAGCAAGCTTAGAGTGGATGTTCAAACCTTCAAACAAAAAGAAGGTGAATCTCTCTATGAAGCTTAGGAGAGGAACAAGCAACTGACCAAAAAGTGTTCTTCTGACATGCTTTCAGAATGGACCATCCTGGATATATTCTATGATAGTCTGTCTGAATTATCTAAGATGTCATTGGACCATTCTGCAGGTGGATCTATTCACCTAAAGAAAACACCTGCAGAAGCTCAGGAACTCATTGACATGGTTGCAAATAACCAGTTTATGTACACTTCTGAAAGGAATCCTGTGAATAATGGGACGCCTCAGAGGAAGGGAGTTCTTGAAATTGATGCTCTGAATGCCATATTGGCTCAGAACAAAATATTGACTCAGCAAGTCAATATGATTTCTCAGAGTCTGAATGGATTGTAAGTTGCATCCAACAGTACTCAAGAGGCATCTTCTGAAGAAGAAGCTTATGATCTTGAGAACCCTGCAATAGCAGAGGTGAATTACATGGGTGAACCCTATGGAAACACCTATAATCCCTCATGGAGAAATCATCCGAATTTCTCATGGAAGGATCAACAAAAGCCTCAACAAGGCTTTAATAATGGTGGAAGAAACAGGTTTAGCAATAGCAAGCCTTTTCCATCATCCACTCAGCAACAGACAGAGAATTCTGAGCAAAATTCATCTAGCTTAGCAAATATAGTCTCTGATCTATCTAAGACCACTTTGAGTTTCATGAATGAAACAAGGTCCTCCATTAGAAATTTGGTGGCACAAGTGGGCCAGCCGAGTAAAAGAGTCACTGAAACCCCTCCAAGTACTCTCCCAAGCAATACAGAAGAGAATCCAAAAAGAGAGTGCAAGGCCATTACCTTACTTGGTGTGGCCGAACCCAAATAGGATGAGGAGGATGTGAATCCTAGTGAGGAAGACCTCCTGGGACGTTCAGTGACCAATAAGGAGTTTCCCTTTGAGAACCAAAGGAATCTAATGCTCATCTAGAGACCATAGAGATTCCATTGAACCTCCTTTTACCATTCATGAGCTCTGATGACTATTCATCTTCTGAAGAAGATGAAGACATTGCTGAAGAGCAAGTTGCTCAATATTTAGGAGCAATCATGAAGCTGAATGCTAAATCATTTGGTAATGAGACTTGGGAGGATGAACCTCCATTGCTCATCAAGGAACTAAATGCCTTGGTTCAGCAAACTCTACCTCAAAAGAAACAGGATCCTGGTAATTTCTTAATACCCTGTAACATAGGCACCATGACCTTTGAGAAGGCTCTGTGTGACCTGGGGTCAGGCATAAACTTAATGCCACTCTCTGTAATAGAGAAACTAGGAGTCTTTGAGGTACAGGCTACCAAGTTCTCACTAGAGATGGTAGACAAATCCATGAAATAGGCTTATGGACTAGTAGAGGACATGTTATTAAAGGTTGAAGGCCTTTACATCCCTGCTAATTTCATAATCCTAGACACTGGGAAGGATGAGGATGAATCCATCATCCTTGGAAGACCCTTCCTAGCCACAGCAAAAGCTGTGATTGATGTGGACAAAAGAGAGTTGGTCCTTCAACTGAATAAGGACAACCTTGTGTTTAAAACTCAAGGATCTCCTTCTGTAACCATTGAGAGGAAGCATGAAAAGCTTCTCGCACTACAGAGTCAACCAAAGCCCCCACAGTCAAACTTTAAGTTTGGTGTTGGGAGGCCACAACCAAACTCTAAGTTTGGTGTTGAACCCCCACATTCAAACTCTAAGTTTGGTGTTGGGAGGTCCCAACAATGCTCTGAACATCTGTGAGGCTCCATGAGAGCTCACTGTCAAGCTATTGACATTAAAGAAGTGCTTGTTGGGAGGCAACCCAATGTTATTTAATTATATCTATTTATTTTCTATTGTTATTTTATATTTTTTTAGGTTGATGATCATGTGAAGTCAAAAAAACTACTGGAAAATCAAAAACATAATGAAAAATAGCATTAAAAATAGCACACCCTGGAGGGAGAACATTCTGGCGTTTAAACGCTAGAAACAAGCACCAAGCTGGCGTTTAACGCCAGAAACAAGCATCAACCTGGCGTTAAACGCCAGAAACAGGCTACATTTGGGCGTTTAATGCCAAAAACAAGCAGCAAGCTGGCGTTTAACGCCAGACATGCATGCTAAGGGTGTTTTACACGCCTAATTGGAGCAGGGATGTAAAGTCCTTGGCCCCACTGGATCTGTGGATCCCACAGGATCCCCACCTACCCCACCTCTTCTTCTCTCCTCTTCACACCTTTTAATAACTCTCTTTCCCAAATACCGTTCACCAATCACCTCAACCACTCTTCTCCATCACCTCTTAACCACTCATATCCATCCACTCTTCCCCATAAACCCCACCTACCTCCAAAATTCAAATTCTTTTCCCTCCCAAACCCAACCCAAATGGCCGAACCCTAAACTTCCCCCCACTCCTATATAAACCCCTCATTCCTTCTTCATTTTCACACAACACAACCCTTTCTTCTTCCCCTTAGCCGAATACACACCTCTCTCCCTCTCCTCCACTTTTCTTCTTCTTCTCCTTCTTTCTTTCTTCTTTTGCTCGAGGACAAGCAAACATTTTAAGTTTGGTGTGGTAAAAGCATTGCTTTTTGTTTTGCCATAACCATCAATGGCACCTAAGGCCAGAGAAACCTCAAGAAAGAGGAAAGGGAAGGCAATTGCTTCCACCTCTGAGTCATAAAAGATGGAGAGATTCATCTCAAAGGTCCATCAAGACCACTTCTATGAAGTTGTGGCCAAGAAAAAGGTGATCCCTGAGGTATCTTTTAAGCTCAAAAAGAGCGAATATCCGGAGATCCGATGATGAGCGGATAATTTATACGCTTTTTGACATTGTTTTTAGTATGTTTTTAGTAGGATCTAGTTACTTTTAGGGATGTTTTTAATAGATTTTGTGTTAAATTCACATTTCTGGACTTTACTATGAGTTTGTGTGTTTTTCTGTGATTTTAGGTATTTTCTGGCTGAAATTGAGGGACTTGAGCAGAAATCAGATTCAGAGGTTGAAGAAGGACTGCTGATGCTGTTGGATTCTGACCTCCCTGCACTCAAAGTGGATTTTCTGGAGCTACAGAACTCGAAATGGCACGCTTCCAATTGCGTTGGAAAGTAGACTTCCAGGGCTTTCCAGCAATATATAATAGTTCATACTTTGGCCAAGAATAGACGACGTAAACTGGCGTTCAACACCAGCCTTCTGTCCAAATCTGGCGTCCAGCGCCAGAAAAGGATCCAAAACCAGAGTTGAACGCCCAAACTGGCACAGAAACTGGCGTTCAACTCCACAAATGGCCTCTGCACGTGCTACACTTAAGCTCAGCCCAAACACACACCAAGTGGGCCCCGGAAGTGGATTTATACATCAAATACTTACTCATGTAAACCCTAGTAGCTAGTTTATTATAAATAGGACCTCTTACTATTGTATTAGGCATCTTTGGATTACCTTATGATCCTTTGATCACGTTTTAGGGGGCTGGCCATCTCGGCCATGCCTGGACCTTCACTTATGTATTTTCAACGGTAGAGTTTCTACACTCCATAGATTAAGGTGTGGAGCTCTGCTGTTCCTCAAAGATTAATGCAAAGTACTTTTGTTTTCTATTCAATTCTTCTTATTTCGCTTCTAAGATATCCATTCGCACCCAAGAACGTGATGAAGGTGATGATTATGTGTGACGCTCATCATCCTTCTCCCTTATGAACGCGTGCCTGACAAACACTTCTGTTCTACATGAAATAAGCTAGAATGAATATCTCTTAGATCTCCTAACCGGAATCTTCGTGGCGTACGCTAGAATGATGGCGGCATTCAAGAGAATCCGGAAAGTCTAAACCTTGTCTGTGGTATTCCGAGTAGGATTCAATGATTGAATGACTGTGACGAGCTTCAAACTCGCGATTGTTGGGCGTTAGTGACAGACGCAAAAGGATGGTGAATCCTATTCCAGCATGATCGAGAACCGACAGATGAATAGCCGTGCCGTGACAGGGTGCGTGAGCATATTATTCACTGAGAGGAGGGGATGTAGCCACTGACAACGGTGATGCCCTTGCATAAAGCCAGCCATGGAAAGGAGTGAGACTGATTGGATGAAGATAGCAGGAAAGCAGAGGTTCAGAGGAACGAAAAGCATCTCCATTCGCTTATCTGAAATTCCTACCAATGATTTACATAAGTATCTCTATCCCTATTTTAATATTAATTTCGAAAACTCCATAACTGTTTTATATCCGTCTGACTGAGATTTACAAGGTGACCATAGCTTGCTTCATACCAACAATCTCCGTGGGATTCGACCCTTACTCACGTAAGGTATTACTTGGACGACCCAGTGCACTTGCTGGTTAGTTGTATCGAAGTTGTGACAATTATGAATTAAGATCAAAGCACCAAGCTTTGGAGCCATTACCAGGATTTGTTCGAGCCTGGAGATCACAATTTCGTGCACCAAGTTTTTGGCGCCGTTGCCGGGGATTGTTTGAGTTTGGACAACTGACGGTTCATCTTGTTGCTCAGATTAGGTAATTTTCTTTTTGTTTTGTTTTCAAAAAATTTTTCAAAAATTTCTCCTTTGTTTTCGAAAAAAAAAATGTTTTCAAAAATAAATCATTCTATGGCTTCAGAATTTTTAAGAATGAATTCTAGCGTTTCATGAAGCATGTTGAAGCCTGGCTGGCTGTAAAGCCATGTCTCAATCCTTATACCCAAGAGAAGAGCTTCTTTATCTTTCTTAGCCAATTGGCTGTTGAATGTAAGGAATGTCAGGCGTGTCATGTCTGAGTTACATACTAAAGCTTGGCTGGCTATTAAGCCATGCCTGACCCTTTGATTGGAGCTTTAGAGCATAAGATTCCTGGAATTCATATTGAAAATTTTGGAATCCTTAGTTTTCTTTTTTCAAAACTATTTTCGAAAAAAAAAATCCAAAAAAATTAGAAAATCATAAAAATCAAAAATATTTTTTGTTCTTGTTTGAGTCTTGAGTCACATTATAAGTTTGGTGTCAATTGCATATGCATCTTGCATTTTTTCGAAAATATCATGCATTCATAGTGTTCTTCATGATCTTCAAGTTGTTCTTGGTAAGTCTTCTTGTTTGATCTTGATGATTTTGTGTTTTGTGTCTTTTCATGTTTATCATATGCATTCTTGAATTCTTAATGCGTAAGCATTAAAGAATTCTAAGTTTGGTGTCTTGCATGTTTTATTTGCATTAAAAATTTTTCAAAATTGTGTCTATGATGTTCATCTTGACATTCGTAGTGTTCTTGGTGTTCATCTTGACATTCATAGCATTCTTGCATGCATTCATTGTTTTGATCTAAAAATTTCATGCATTGCATAATTTTCATGTTTTTCAAAAAAAATTCAAAAATAAAAAAAAATATCTTTCCTTTTTTCTCTCATCAAATTCAAAAATTTGGATTGACTTTTTCAAAAATTTTTTAAAATCAAGTTGTTTCTCATGAGTCAAATCAAATTTTCAATTTGAAAATCTTATCTTTTTCAAAATCTTTTTCAAAAATCAAATCTTTTTCAAAATTCTTAGTTATTTTCGAAAATTTCAAAAATATTTTTCAAAAATCTTTTTCTTATTTTTATACCAAATTTTCGAAAATAACAATAACAATTAATGTCTTGATTCAAAAATTTGAAGTTTGTTACTTGCTTGTTGAGAAAGATTCAAACTTTAAGTTCTAGAATCATATCTTGTGATTTCTTGTGAATCAAGTCATTAATTATGATTTTAAAAATCAAATCTTTTTCAAAACTAATTTCTATCATATCTTTTCAAAAATATCTTCTTATCTTTTTCAAAAATTTGATTTCAAAATATCTTTTCTAACTTCCTAACCTCTTATCTTTTAAAAATTTGTTTCAACTAACTAACTAACTTTTTGTTTGTTTCTTAACTTTTTCAAAACTACCTAACTAACTCTCTCTCTCTAATTTTCGAAAATATCTTCCCTCTTTTTCAAAAATTTCTTTTTAATTAACTAATTATTTTTATTTTTATTTTTGATTTTAAAAAAAAATTTCGAAAAAAATACTAACATTTTTCAAAAATCATTTTCAAAAATCACTAACTCTTTTTCAAAAATTATTTTTGAAAATTCTCCCTCTCCCATCTTATTCTATTTATTGATATACTAACATATTTCCTTCAACTCACCAAAAATCCGAACCCTCTCTCTCTCTGAGTTCAGATTTTCTTTTCTTCTTTTCTTCTACTCACATAAGGGAACCTCTGTGCTTGGGCAAAAAGGATCCCTATTATTATTATTTTTCTGTGCCTTCTTCTTTGTCATATGAGCAGGAGCAAGGATAAGAACATTCTTGTGAAAACAGATCCAGAACCTGAAAGAACTCTGAAGAGAAAATTAAGAGAAGCTAAATTACAACAATCCAGAAATAACCTTTCAGAAATTTTCGAACAGGAAGAGGAGATGGCAGCCGAAAATAATAATAATGTAAGGAAGATGCTTGGTGACTTCACTGCACCTAATTCCAATTTACATGGAAGAAGCATCTCCATTCCTGCCATTGGAGCAAACAACTTTGAGCTGAAACCTCAATTAGTTTCTCTGATGCAGCAGAACTGCAAGTTTCATGGACTTCCATCTGAAGATCCCTTTCAGTTCTTAACTGAATTCTTGCAGATATGTGATACAGTTAAGACTAATGGAGTAGATTCTGAAGTCTACAGGCTCATACTTTTCCCTTTTGCTGTAAGAGACAGAGCTAGATTATGGTTGGATTCTCAACCCAAAGACAGCCTGAACTCTTGGGATAAGCTGGTCACGGCTTTCTTAGCCAAGTACTTTCCTCCTCAAAAGCTGAGCAAGCTTAGAGTTGATGTTCAAACCTTCAGACAGAAAGAAGGTGAATCCCTCTATGAAGCTTGGGAAAGATACAAACAGTTGACCAAAAAGTGTCCTTCTGACATGCTTTCAGAATGGACCATCCTGGATATATTCTATGATGGTTTATCTGAGTTATCAAAGATGTCATTGGATACCTCTGCAGGTGGATCCATTCACCTAAAGAAAACGCCTGCAGAAGCTCAAGAACTCATTGACATGGTTGCTAATAACCAGTTCATGTACACTTCTGAAAGGAATCCTGTGAGTAATGGGACGCCTATAAAGAAGGGAGTTCTTGAAGTTGATACTCTGAATGCCATATTGGCTCAGAATAAAATATTGACTCAGCAAGTCAATATGATTTCTCAGAGTCTGCATGGAATGCAAGCTGCATCCAACAGTACTCAAGAGGCATCTTCTGAAGAAGAAGCTTATGATCCTGAGAACCCTGCAATAGCAGAGGTAAATTACTTAGGTGAACCTTATGTAAACACCTATAACTCAACATGGAGAAATCATCCAAATTTCTCATGGAAGGATCAAAAGCCCCAACAAGGCTTTAATAATGGTGGAAGAAACAGGTTTAGCAATAGCAAACCTTTTCCATCATCAACTCAGCAACAGACAGAGAACTCTGAACAAAATGCTTCTAATTTAGCAAATCTAGTCTCTGATCTATCTAAGGCCACTGTAAGTTTCATGAATGAAACAAGGTCTTCCATTAGAAATCTGGAAGCACAAGTGGGCCAGCTGAGTAAAAGGATCACTGAAATCCCTCCTAGTACTCTCCCAAGCAATACAGAAGAGAATCCAAAGGGAGAGTGCAAGGCCATTGACATAAGCGCCATGGCCGAACCTGTGAGGAAAGGAAAGGACGTGAATCCCAAGGAGGAAGACCTCCTGGGACGTCCAGTGACCAATAAGGAGCTTCCCTCTGAGGAACCAAAGGACTCTGAGGCTCATCTAGAGACCATAGAGATCCCATTGAACCTCCTTATGCCCTTCATGAGCTCTGATGAGTATCCCTCTTCTGAAGAGAATGAGGATGTTACTGAAGAGCAAACTGCCAAGTTTCTTGGTGCAATCATGAAGCTGAGTGGCAAATTATTTGGCATTGATACTTGGGAAGTTGAACCTCCCTTGTTCATCAATGAACTAAGTGATCTGGATCAACTGACATTGCCTCAGAAGAGACAGGATCCTGGAAAGTTCATAATACCCTGTACCATAGGCACCATGATCTTTAAGGCTCTGTGTGACCTTGGTTCAGGAATAAACCTCATGCCCCTCTCTGTAATTGAGAAACTGGGAATCTATGGGGTGCAAGCTGCTAAAATCTCACTAGAGATGGCAGACAGCTCAAGAAAACAGGCTTATGGACAAGTAGAAGATGTATTAGTAAAGGTTGAGGGCCTTTACATACCTACTGATTTCATAGTCCTGGATACTGGAAAGGAAGAGGATGAATCCATCATCCTAGGAAGACCTTTCCTGGCCACAGCAAGAGCTGTGATTGATGTTGACAGAGGTGAAATATTCCTTCAATGGAATGAGAACTCCCTTGTGTTTAAAACTCAAGGATCTCCCTCTGCAACCATGGGGAGGAAGCAGAAAAAGCTTCTCTCCAAGCAGAGTCAACCAAAGCCCCCACAGTCAAACTCTAAGTTTGGTGTTGGGAGGCCACAACCAAACTCTAAGTTTGGTGTTGAACTCCCATATCCAAACTCTAAGTTTGGTGTTGGAGAGTCTCAACAAAGCTCTGCACATCTGTGAGGCTCCATGAGAGCCCACTGTCAAGCTATTGACATTAAAGAAGCGCTTGTTGGGAGGCAACCCAATGTTCATCTAATTCTTATTTTTATTGTTTTTCATGTTTTCTTAGGTTCATGATCATGTGGAGTCACAAAATAAACAAAAAAATCAAAAACGGAATCAAAAACAGCAGAAGAAAAATCACACCCTGGAGGAGCATCTGTCTGGCGTTCAAACGCCAGAACAGAGCATAGTTCTGGCGCTGAACGCCCATAATGGGAGCATCCTGGCGCTGAACGCCCAGAACAAGCATGGTTCTGGCGTTCAACGCCAGAAATGGCAGCAAATGGGCGTTGAACGCCCAAAATGGGCACCAACCTGGCGCTGAACGCCCAGAGTTGTGTGCAAGGGCATTTTGCATGCCTAAATTGGTGCAGGGATGTAAATGCCTTGACACCCCAAGATCTGTGGACCCCACAGGATCCCCACCTACCTTCACTCACTCTCTTCTCTCTTCTCAATCATCCTCTATTCCCAATAAACACTCATCCCTTCTGTCTTCCATTTACCACTCACACCCATACACCCACTTACCTTCAAAAATTCAACATCTCTTCCCCACCCAATCCCACCCATATGGCCGAATACACACAGCCATCCATCTCCTCCATATCCTCTTCTTCTTCTATTCTTTCTTCTTTTGCTCGAGGGCGAGCAACATTCTAAGTTTGGTGTGGTAAAAGCATAGCTTTTTGTTTTTTCCATAACCATTGATGGCACCTAAGGCCAGAGAAACCTCTAGAAAGAGGAAAGGGAAGACAAAAGCTTCCATCAAGGGTCTATAGCTCAGTGGTAGAACATTTGACTGCAAATCAAGAGATCCCTGAGATACCTCAGGGGATACATTTTCTTCCACACAATTATTGGAAGCAACTAAGGGTGGAACATCAAGAGCACTCCATCATCCTTCATGAAATCAGAGAAGATCTAAAAGCAATGAAGGAGGAGCAGCAAAGACAAGGAAGAGACATAGAAGAGCTCAAGGACATCACTAAGGTGGACTCATTCCTTGTTCTTACTTTCTCTGTTTTTCGTTTTCTATGTTATGTGCTTATCTATGTTTGTGTCTTCATTACATGATCATTAGTAGTTAAGTAACTTTGTCTTAAAGTTATAAATGTCCTATGAATCCATCACCTCTCTTAAATGAAAAATGTTTTAATTCAAAAGAACAAGAAGTACATGAGTGTCGAATTTATCCTTGAACTTAGTTTAATTATATTGATGTGGTGACAATGCTTCTTGTTTTCTGAATGTATGCTTGAACAGTGCATATGTCTTTTGAAGTTGTTGTTTAAGAATGTTAAATATGTTGGCTCTTGAAAGAATGATGCCTAGGAGACATGTTATTTGATAATCTGAAAAATCATAAAAATCATTCTTGAAGCAAGAAAAAGCAGCAAAGAACAAAGCTTGCAGAAAAAAAAAATAGGCGAAAAAAAAAATATAGAAAGAAAAAGAAAAAGCAAGCAGAAAAAGCCAAAGCTCTTAAAACCAAGAGGCAAGAGCAAAAAGCCAATAACCCTTAAAACCAAAAGGCAAGGGAAATAAAAAGGATCCCAAGGCTTTGAGCATCAGTGGATAGGAGGGCCTAAAGGAATAAAATCCTGGTCTAAGCGGCTAAACCAAGCTGTCCCTAACCATGTGCTTGTGGCGTGTAGGTGTCAAGTGAAAACTTGAGACTGAGCGGTTAAAGTCAAGGTCCAAAGCAAAAAAAGAGTGTGCTTAAGAACCCTGGACACCTCTAATTGGGGACTTTAGCAAAGCTGAGTCACAATCTGAAAGGGTTCACCCAATTATGTGTCTGTGGCATTTATGTATCCGGTGGTAATACTGGAAAACAAAGTGCTTAGGGCCACGGCCAAGACTCATAAAGAAGCTGTGTTCAAGAATCATCATACTGAACTAAGAGAGTCAATAACACTATTCGAAATCTGAAGTTCCTATAGATGCCAATCATTCTGAACCTCAATGGATAAAGTGAGATGCCAAAACTATTCAAGAGGCAAAAAGCTATAAGTCCCGCTCATATGATTGAAGCTCTGTTTCATTGATAGTTTGGAATTTATAGTATATTCTATTCTTTTTATCCTATTTTGATTTTCAGTTGCTTGGGGACAAGCAACAATTTAAGTTTGGTGTTGTGATGAGCGGATAATTTATACGCTTTTTGACATTGTTTTTAGTATGTTTTTAGTAAGATCTAGTTACTTTTAGGGATGTTTTTAATAGATTATGTGTTAAATTCACATTTCTGGACTTTACTATGAGTTTGTGTGTTTTTCTGTGATTTTAGGTATTTTCTGGCTGAAATTGAGGGACTTGAGCAGAAATCAGATTCAGAGGTTGAAGAAGGACTGCTGATGCTGTTGGATTCTGACCTCCCTGCACTCAAAGTGGATTTTCTGGAGCTACAGAACTCGAAATGGCGCGCTTCCAATTGCGTTGGAAAGTAGACATCCAGGGCTTTCCAACAATATATAATAGTCCATACTTTGGCCAAGAATAGACGACGTAAACTGGCGTTCAACGCCAGCCTTCTGCCCAAATCTGGCGTCCAGCGCCAGAAAAGGATCCAAAACCAGAGTTGAATGCCCAAACTGGCACAGAAACTGGCGTTCAACTCCACAAATGGCCTCTGCACGTGCTACACTTAAGCTCAGCCCAAACACACACCAAGTGGGCCCCGGAAGTGGATTTATACATCAAATACTTACTCATGTAAACCCTAGTAGCTAGTTTATTATAAATAGGACCTCTTACTATTGTATTAGGCATCTTTGGATTACCTTATGATCCTTTGATCACGTTTTAGGGGGCTGGCCATCTCGGCCATGCCTGGACCTTCACTTATGTATTTTCAACGGTAGAGTTTCTACACTCCATAGATTAAGGTGTGGAGCTCTGCTGTTCCTCAAAGATTAATGCAAAGTACTTTTGTTTTCTATTCAATTCTTCTTATTTCGCTTCTAAGATATCCATTCGCACCCAAGAACGTGATGAAGGTGATGATTATGTGTGACGCTCATCATCCTTCTCCCTTATGAACGCGTGCCTGACAAACACTTCTGTTCTACATGAAATAAGCTAGAATGAATATCTCTTAGATCTCCTAACCGGAATCTTCGTGGCGTACGCTAGAATGATGGCGGCATTCAAGAGAATCCGGAAAGTCTAAACCTTGTCTGTGGTATTCCGAGTAGGATTCAATGATTGAATGACTGTGACGAGCTTCAAACTCGCGATTGTTGGGCGTTAGTGACAGACGCAAAAGGATGGTGAATCCTATTCCAGCATGATCGAGAACCGACAGATGAATAGCCGTGCCGTGACAGGGTGCGTGAGCATATTATTCACTGAGAGGAGGGGATGTAGCCACTGACAACGGTGATGCCCTTGCATAAAGCCAGCCATGGAAAGGAGTGAGACTGATTGGATGAAGATAGCAGGAAAGCAGAGGTTCAGAGGAACGAAAAGCATCTCCATTCGCTTATCTGAAATTCCTACCAATGATTTACATAAGTATCTCTATCCCTATTTTAATATTAATTTCGAAAACTCCATAACTGTTTTATATCCGCCTGACTGAGATTTACAAGGTGACCATAGCTTGCTTCATACCAACAATCTCCGTGGGATTCGACCCTTACTCACGTAAGGTATTACTTGGACGACCCAGTGCACTTGCTGGTTAGTTGTATCGAAGTTGTGACAATTATGAATTAAGATCAAAGCACCAAGCTTTGGAGCCATTACCAGGATTTGTTCGAGCCTGGAGATCACAATTTCGTGCACCATCCGACAAGAGATTAGAAGAAGAGGATGGAAAGTTCTCTCTAATCCTATTCAACAAGTCGGGATCTTAATGGTTCAAGAGTTCTATGAAACGCATGGATCACTAGGAACCATGATCAAAGTATGAACCCGAATCCAAAGAATTGGCTTACCATGGTTCGGGGGAAATACTTAGATTTCAGTCCGGAAGATGTAAGGTTGGCGTTCAACTTGCCAATGATGCAAGAAAATGCACGTCCCTACACTAGAAGGGTCAACTTTGATCAAAGGTTGGACCAAGTCCTCATGGACATATGTGTGGAAGGAGCTCAATGGAAAGTTGACTCAAGAGGCAAGCCAGTTCAATTGAGAAGACCGGACCTTAAGCCTGTAGCTAGAGGATGGTTGGAGTTCATTGAACGCTCAATTATTCCTACTAGCAACCGGTCTGAAGTTACTATAGACCGGGCCATCATGATCCACAATATCATGATTGGGGAGGAAGTGGAAGTTCATGAGATTATACCTTAAGAACTCTACAAGGTGGCTGACAAGTCTTCCACTTTGGCAAGTGGTGCACGAAATCACAATCACACTTTTGTAATTCTGCACAACTAACCAGCAAGTACACTGGGTCGTCCAAGTAATACCTTACGTGAGTAAGGGTCGATCTCACGGAGATTGCCGGCTTGAAGCAAGCTATGGCTATCTTGTAACTCTTAGTCAGGATATCAATAATTCTCAGATTTAATTGTAAAAAGTAAAAGAACATGAAATAAATACTTGTTTTTCAGTAATGGAGAACAGGTTGAGGTTTTGGAGATGCTATATCTTCTGAATCTCTGCTTTCCTATTGTCTTCTTCTTCATGCACGCAAGGTTCCTTCCATGGTAAGCTGTATGTTGGGTTTCACCGTTGTCAATGGCTACCTCCCGTCCTCTCAGTGAAAATGTTCAACGCACGCTGTCACCGTACGGCTAATCATCTGTCGGTTCTCGATCATGCTGGAATAGGATCCATTGATCCTTTTGCGTCTGTCACTACGCCCAACACTTGCGAGTTTGAAGCTCGTCACAGCCATTCAATCCCCGAATCCTACTCGGAATACCACATACAAGGTTTAGACTTTCCGGATTCTCAAGAATGGCTGCCAATAGATTCTAGCTTATACCACGAAGGTTCCAATCTTATATTAGAAACCCAAGAGATACGCATTCAAGCTTGATTGCATGTAGAACAGAGGTGGTTGTCAGGCACGTGTTCATAGGTGAGAATGATGATGAGTGTCACGGATCATCACATTCATCAGGTTGAAACGCGAATGAATATCTTAGAATAGAAGCAAGCGTGATTGAATGAGAAATAGTAGTAATTGCATTAATCCATCAAGACACAGCAGAGCTCCTCACCCCAACCATGGGGTTTAGAGACTAATGCCATAGAAGATACAATATAAAATGTGTAAAGTGTCATGAGGTAGAGATACAATAGCAAAAGGTTCTATTTATAGTGAGCTAGTGACCTAGGGTTTATAAGAATAAGTAAATGACGTAAAAATCCACTTCCGGGGTCCACTTGGTGTGTGCTTGGGTTGAGCATTGAAGCTTTCATGTGTAGAGACTTTTTCTGGAGTTAAACGCCAGCTTTTGTGCCAGTTTGGGCGTTTAACTCCAGCTTTTGTGCCAGTTCCGGCGTTAAACGCCAAAAATTCTGAAGCTGATTTGGAACGCCGGTTTGGGCCATCAAATCTTGGGCAAAGTATGGACTATTATATATTGCTAGAAAGCCCAGGATGTCTACCTTTCAACGCAATTAAGAGTGCACCAATTGGGCTTCTGTAACTCCAGAAAATCCACTTCGAGTGCAGGGAGGTCAGAATCCAACAACATCTGCAGTCCTTTTTCAGCCTCTGAATCAGATTTTTGCTCAGGTCCCTCAATTTCAGCCAAAAATTACCTGAAATCATAGAAAAACACACAAACTCATAGTAAAGTCCAGAAAAGTGAATTTTAAATAAAAACTAATAAAAATGTAATAAAAACTAACTAAAATATACTAAAAACATACTAAAAATAGTGCCAAAAAGCGTATAAATTATCCGCTCATCAGCAAGGTTAGCCTTTCCTCACCTCATTTGCCATCTATGCAATTCGGATGGTATTGACATAGAGGGAGACATCCTCATTGATGAGGATAAGCCCATCACCAAGAAAAGGATAGAGCAAACAAGAGATCATGGACCTCAACAAGAGTGGTGCACGAAATTGTGATCTCCAGGCTCGAACAAATCCTGATAATGGCTCCAAAGCTTGGTGCTCTGATCTTAATTCATAATTGTCACAACTTCGATACAACTAACCAGCAAGTGCACTGGGTCGTCCAAGTAATACCTTACGTGAGTAAGGGTCGAATCCCACGGAGATTGTTGGTATGAAGCAAGCTATGGTCACCTTGTAAATCTCAGTCAGGCAGATATAAAGTGATAATGGTGTTTTCGAATATTAATTAATAAAATAGGGATAGAGATACTTATGTAAATCATTGGTAGAAATTTCAGATAAGCGAATGGAGATGCTTTCGTTCCTCTGAACCTCTGCTTTCCTGCTATCTTCATCCAATCAGTCTTACTCCTTTCCATGGCTGGCTTTATGTGATACATCACCACTGTCAATGGCTACTTTCGGTCATCTCTCGGGAAAATGATCCAATGCCTTGTCACGGCACGGCTAATCGTCTGGAGGCATCACCCTTGTCAATGGCTTCATCTTATCCTCTCAGTGAATAATATGCTCACGCACCCTGTCACGGCACGGCTATTCATCTGTCGATTCTCGATCATGCTGGAATAGGATTTACTATCCTTTTGCGTCTGTCACTAACGCCCTGCAATCGCGAGTTAGGAGCTCGTCACAGTCATTCAATCATTGAATCCTACTCGGAATACCACAGACAAGGTTTAGACTTTCCGGATTCTCTTGAATGCCGCCATCATTCTAGCTTACGCCACGAAGATTCTGGTTAGGAGATCTAAGAGATATTCATTCTAGCTTATTTCATGTAGAACAGAAGTGTTTGTCAGGCACGCGTTCATAAGGGAGAAGGATGATGAGCGTCACACATAATCATCACCTTCATCACGTTCTTGGGTGTGAATGGATATCTTAGAAGCGAAATAAGAAGAATTGAATAGAAAACAGTAGTACTTTGCATTAATCTTTGAGGAACAGCAGAGCTCCACACCTTAATCTATGGAGTGTAGAAACTCTACCGTATGAAAATACATAAGTGAAGGTCTAGGCATGGCCGAGATGGCCAGCCCCCTAAAACGTGATCAAAGGATCATAAGGTAATCAAAGATGCCTAATACAATAGTAAGAGGTCCTATTTATAATAAACTAGCTACTAGGGTTTACATGAGTAAGTATTTGATGTATAAATCCACTTCCGGGGCCCACTTGGTGTGTGTTTGGGCTGAGCTTAAGTGTTGCATGTGCAGAGGCCATTTGTGGAGTTGAACGCCAGTTTTTGTGCCAGTTTGGGCGTTCAACTCTGGTTTTGGATCCTTTTCTGGCGCTGGACGCCAGATTTGGGTAGAAAGCTGGCGTTGAATGCCAGTTTACGTCGTCAATTCTTGGCCAAAGTATGGACTATTATATATTGCTGGAAATCCCTGGATGTCTACTTTCCAACGCAATTGGAAGCGCTCCATTTCGAGTTCTGTAGCTCCAGAAAATCCACTTTGAGTGCAGGGAGGTCAGAATCCAATAGCATCAGCAGTCCTTTTTCAACCTCTGAATCTGATTTCTGCTCAAGTCCCTCAATTTCAGCCAGAAAATACCTAAAATCACAGAAAAACACACAAACTCATAGTAAAGTCCAGAAATGTGAATTTAACACAAAATCTATTAAAAACATCCCTAAAAGTAACTAGATTCTACTAAAAACATACTAAAAACAATGCCAAAAAGCGTATAAATTATCCGCTCATCAAAGAGCATGAGGAAATTTCTTACCATGAAATCCCTGAGATGACTCAAGGGATGCACTTCCCTCCACAAAATTATTGGGAGCAAATCAACACTTTCCTAGGAGAATTAAGTTCCAACATGGGACAACTAAGGATGGAGCACCAAGAGCACTCCATCATCCTCCATGAGATTAGAGAAGATCAAAGAGCTATGAGGGAGGAGCAACAAAGACAAGGAAGAGACATAGAGGAGCTCAAGAGCACCATTGGTTCTTCAAGAAGAGGAAGACGCCACCCTCACTAAGGTGGACCCGTTCCTTAATCTCCTTGTTCTTATTTTCCTGTTTTTCGTTTACTATGCTTTATGTTTTATTTATATTTGTGTCTTTACTATATGATCATTAGTGTTTGAGTGTCTATGTCTTAAAGCTATGGATGTCCTATGAATCCATCACATTTCTTAAATGAAAAATGTTTTAATTACAAAGAACAAGAAGTACATGAATTTTGAATTCATCCTTGAAATTAGTTTAATTATATTGATTTGGTGACAATACTTTTTGTTTTTTGAATGAATGCTTGAACAGTGCATATATCTTTTGAATTTGTTGTTTATGAATGTTAAATATGTTGGCTCTTGAAAGAATGATGAAAAAGGAAAAATATTATTGATAATCTGAAAAATCATAAAATTGATTCTTGAAGCAAGAAAAAGCAGTGAATACAAAAGCTTGCGAAAAAAAAAAGAAAAGAAAATTGGCAAAAAAAAGATAAAATAAAGAAAAAGGAAAAAGCAAGTAGAAAAAGCCAAGAGCTCTTTAAACCAAAAGGCAAGAGCAAAAAGACAATAGCCCTTAAAACCAAAAGGCAAGGGTAATAAAAAGGATCCAAGGCTTTGAGCATCAGTGGATAGGAGGGCCTAAAGGAATAAAATCCTGGTCTAAGCGGCTAAACCAAGCTGTCCCTAACCATGTGCTTGTGGCGTGAAGGTGTCGAGTGAAAACTTGAGACTGAGCGGTTAAAGTCAAGGTCCAAAGCAAAAAAAAAGAGTGTGCTTAAAAACCCTGGACACCTCTAATTGGGGACTCTAGCAAAGCTGAGTCACAATCTGAAAAGGTTCACCCAGTTATGTGTCTGTGGCATGTATGTATCCGGTGGTAATACTGGAAAACAGAGTGCTTAGGGCCACGGCCAAGACTCATAAAGTAGGTATGTTCAAGAATCAACATACTGAACTAGGAGAATCAATAACATTATCTAAATTCTAAGTTCCTATAGATGCCAATCATTCTGAACTTCAATGGATAAAGTGAGATGCCAAAACTGTTCAGAGGCAAAAAGCTACTAGTCCCGCTCATCTGATTGGAGCTAAGTTTTATTGATGTTTTGGAATTTATATTATATTCTCTTCTTTTTATCCTATTTGATTTTCAGTTGCTTGGGGACAAGCAACAATTTAAGTTTAGTGTTGTGATGAGCGGATAATTTATACGCTTTTTGGCATTATTTTTAAGTAGTTTTTAGTATGATTTAGTTAGTTTTTATTATATTTTTATTAGTTTTTAATTAAAAATCATATTTCTGGACTTTACTATGAGTTTGTGTGTTTTTCTGTGATTTCAGGTAATTTCTGGCTGAAATTGAGGGACTTGAGCAAAAATCTGATTCAGAGGCTGACAAAGAACTGCTGATGTTGTTGGATTCTGACCTCCCTGCACTTAATGTGGATTTTCTAGAGCTACAAGAGTCCAAATAGCACGCTCTCAATTGCGTTGGAAAGTAGACATCCAGGGCTTTCCAGCAATATATAATAGTTCATGCTTTGCCCGAGTTTAGATAACGCAAACTGGCATTCAACGCCAGCTCTCTGCCCTATTCTGGCGTTAAACGCCAGAAACAAGTTGCAAAGCAGAGTTAAACGCTAGAAACAAGTTACAAACTGGCGTTCAACTCCAAGGAAGACCTCTACACGTGAAAGCTTCAATGCTCAGCCCAAGCACACACCAAGTGGGCCCCGGAAGTGGATTTCTGCATCATTTACTCATTTCTGTAAACCCTAGCTACTAGTTTAGTATAAAAACTACTTTTAGTGATTTATTTTATATCATCTTTTTGAACTTTGAGCTTTGTTCATCTTTAGATCACTTTGTACACGTTTAAGGGGGCTGGCCATTCGGCCATGCCTAGACCTTGTTCTTATGTATTTTCAACGGTAGAGTTTCTACACACCATGGATTAAGGTGTGGAGCTCTGCTGTTCCTCATGAATTAATGCAAAGTACTATTGTTTTTCTATTCAATTCAAGCCTATTTCTTCTCTAAGATATTCATTCGCACACAAGAACATGATGAATGTGATGATTATGTGACGCTCATCATCATTCTCACTTATGAACGCGTGCCTGACAACCACTTCTGTTCTACATGCAAACAAGCTTGAATGTGTATCTCTTAGCCTCCTGATCTACGATCAGAGTCTTCGTGGTATAGGCTAGAATTATTGGCGGCCATTCTTGAGATCCGGAAAGTCTAAACCTTGTCTGTGGTATTCCGAGTAGGATCTGGGAAGGGATGGCTGTGACAAGCTTCAAACTCGCGAGTGCTGGGCGTAGTGACAGACGCAAAAGGATTACTGAATCCTATTCCAGCAGGATCGAGAACCGACAGATGATTAGCGTGCAGTGACAGCGCATTTTGGACCATTTTCACTGAGAGGACGGGATGTAGCCATTGACAACGGTGATGCCCAACATACAGCTTGCCATGGAAAGGAGTATGAAGGATTGGATGAAGACAGTAGGAAAGCAGAGAATCAGAAGGAACAAAACATCTCCATACGCTTATCTGAAATTCTCACCAATGAATTACATAAGTATCTCTATCCTATTTTATATTTCATTTATATTTTAATTATCAATTCACCATAATCATTTGAATTCGCCTGACTGAGATTTGCAAGATGACCATAGCATGCTTCATACCGACAATCTCCATGGGATCGACCCTTACTCACGTAAGGTTTATTACTTGGACGACCCAGAGCACTTGCTGGTTAGTTGTGCAAAGTTGCGACAAAGAACTAAAATTATAAACGTGCGCACCAAGTTTTTGGCGCCGTTACCAAGGAATGAACGATCACGATTTCGCATACCACTCATCAGATGGGTGTTGCTTCTGCAAGAGTTTGATATAGAAATAAGAGACAGAAAAGGGACAGAGAACCAAGTAGCTGATCATCTGTCCCGGATAGAACCAGTAGAAGGGGTGATTCTCCCATCTATTGAGATCTCTGAAACCTTTCCGGATGAGCATTTGTTCGCCATTCAGGAAACACCATGGTTTGCAGATATTGCAAACTATAAAGCTGCAAGATTCATACCCAAGGAGTACAGCAGGCAACAAAAGAAAAAATTAATTACTAATGCAAAGTACTACTTGTGGGATGAACCCTATCTCTTTAAGAGATGTGCAGACGGAATAATCCGTAAGTGTGTGCCTAGAGGAGAAGCACAGAAGATCTTATGGCATTGCCATGGGTCACAATATGGAGGCCATCTCGGAGGTGAGCGAACAGCCATCAAGGTCCTCCAATGTGGCTTCTATTCGCCTACCCTCTATAGAGATTCCCGAGAGTTTGTACGTAACTGTGACAGTTGCCAGAGAGCTGGTAATCTGCCTCATAGTTACGCCATGCCTCAACAAAGAATCTTGGAGATTGAGTTGTTTGATGTATGGGGTATTGACTTCATGGGCCTTTCCCACCATCATACTCAAACACTTATATTCTGGTGGCAGTCGACTATGTATCCAAATGGGTAGAGGCCATTGCCACACCCACTAATGATACTAAGACAGTGCTGAAGTTCCTCCAGAAATATATCTTCAACAGGTTTGGTGTCCCTAGAGCATTAATTAGTGATGGGGGCACCCACTTCTGCAACAAACAGCTTTACTCTGCTATGGTCCGGTATGGAATTAGCCACAAGGTGGCAACTCCATATCATCCACAGACAAACGGACAAGCTGAAGTTTCTAATAGAGAACTAAAAAGAATCCTGGAACGGACTATAAGTACCCGTAGAAAGGATTGGGCGAGAAGCTTGGATGATGCTCTGTGGGCTTACAGAACAGCATTCAAGACTCCTATAGGGACCTCTCCATACCAACTTGTGTATGGTAAGGCCTGTCATCTGCCCATGGAACTGGAGCATAAGGCCTACTGGGCAACCAGATTCCTAAACTTTGATGCCAAATTAGCTGGAGAAAAAAGATTGCTCCAGCTGAATGAGCTAGAGGAATTCAGACTCACTGCTTTCGAAAATGTCAAGCTTTACAAAGAGAAAGCAAAAAGGTGGCATGACAGAAAGCTGTCATCTAGAGTCTTTGAACCAGGACAGAAGGTTCTGCGGTTTAACTCTAGGCTCAGGCTATTCCCCGGGAAACTGAAATTCCGGTGGAGGGGACCATATGTGATTACAAGTGTGTCACCATATGGCTATGTGGAGCTTCAAGACATTGATTCTGATAAGAAGTTCATTGTTAATGGACAGAGAATCAAGCATTATCTTGAAGGCAATATTGAGCAAGAGTGCTCAAGGCTGAGGCTAGATTAAAAGCTCAGCAAGGTCCAGCTAAAGACAATAAAGAAGCGCTTATTGGGAGGCAACCCAGCCATTAGCAAATTTTTTTCATTTTTATTATTTTTTAATTATACAGGTTTAATCTTCAAGGTAAAGAATCAATTGCATAAGTTCACAGGATTACAGAAGGATTCAGAGTACAAAACAGGGAAAAGGAGCTCACTGGCAAGAAAACACCAGTAAGAGGTACAATTGGGCGTTAAACGCCCAAAAGAAGCATCTACTGGGCGTTTAACGCCAGTAATGATACCTTTCTGGGCGTTAAACGCCAGAATGGGTACCATTCTCGGCGTTAAACGCCAAAATGGGTACCATTATGGGCATTTAACGCCATACTTGCAGCATCCTGGGCGTTCAGAAAAATGCCCAGTGACGAAGGCTTTCTGGCGTTTAACGCCAGCCGGAAGCAACAGCTGGGCGTTAAACGCCTAAAAGAGGCTACAGATGGGCGTTAAACGCCCAAAACATGCAGCAGTTGGGCGTTTAACGCCAGGATTGTGGAGGGGAGGAAGTTTTTGTTCCCAACTTAATTTTTTTCAAATTTTCATAGTTCCATCCATACTTTCTTGCATAAACATGTTTTCATACTTTCATTTTTCAAAATCTTTTTCAAAAATATTAAACATATCTTAATCCTAAAAATTAAATCTTTCTCAATTCTTCTTCAACCTCTTTTCAAAACTTTTTCCAAACAAATCCATCTTTTTTAAATCTTTTCAACTCATCAACATCTTTTTCAAATCTTCACAATAACCTTCTAAAAACAAATCTATCTTTTTCAAATATCTTTCATATCTTTTCAATTTTAAATTACATCTTTTTCCTATCATACTTATCTTTTACAAATCACATATTCTATCATATCTTTTTCAAAAATTTTCAAAAACCCACCCCATTCCCTTTAAATCCTCGTTCGGCCTCCCTCCTTACCTCCACAATTCAAACTTGGCTCTCCCTATATCCCTCTCCTTTCCTTTCTTTTGCTTGAGGACAAGCAAACCTCTAAGTTTGGTGTGTTTATCCGTGATCACTAAGCCAATACCCACCAAGATCATGGCTCCTAAGGGAAAACAAACCACCTCAAGAGGCAAGAAAGAGAATATTCCAAAACTACTTTGAAATCAAGGGAAGTTCTTAACCAAAGAACATTCAGACCATTACTACAAGATAATGGGTCTAAGGTCAGTGATCCCGGAAGTTAAATTTGATCTGAAAGAAGACGAATATCCAGAGATCCAAGAGCAAATTCGAAACAGGAGCTGGGAAGTCCTAGCTAATCCTAAGACAAAGGTGGGAAGAAACATGGTTCAGGAATTTTACTCTAATCTGTGGCAGACTGACAGGCAGAGAATAGCTGGAACCGCATTCTATGACTATCGAACTCTGGTCAGAGGGAAGATTGTTCACACCCACCCTGACAAAATAAGGGAGATCTTCAAGCTGCCTCAACTGCAAGATGATCCAGACTCATTTAATAGGAGAATGATGAGACCAAATCAGAGCTTGGATAAAATCCTAGAGGACATATGCCTCCCTGGAGCCAAATAGATAACCAACACCAAGGGTGTCCCAAACCAACTCAAGAGAGGAGATCTCAAACCAGTCGCCAGAGGCTGGCTAGACTTCATTGGGCTCTCTATACTACCCACTAGTAACCACTCTGAAGTCACCATCAAAAGAGCAGTGATGATTCATTACATTATGCTGGAAAAAGAAGTGGAAGTTCATCAGCTGATTTCTTGTGAGCTTTACAAAATTGCAAACAAGAACTCCAAAGATGCCAAATTGGCTTATCCAAGCTTAATCTCTCTGTTGTGTAAAGATGCTGGGGTAAAAATGGGAGTAGATGAGTATATCTCAGTTGAGCAACTAATCACCAAAAAGTCAATGGAAGGACAAGTGCATGACGACCCCATCAAGAGGAGAGCACAGGAGTTCCTCCCAGAAATTCCTCAATTTGAATACTGGGGGCGCCTAGAAGCATCTATCACCAAGTTGCAAGAAGCTATGGATCAACTGAAAGAAGAAAAGCAAAATCAAAACAGCATGCTCTGCAAACTGCTTAGGGAACAAGAAGAGCAAGGGCGTGAACTGAAAGAACTGAAGCGCCAGAAGCTATCTCTTGAAGGGCCAAGCACCCCACAGACTAAAGAGGCATTTACCTCCCAAAATAAAGGTTGTTGAGTTCTAACTCTGTGATAACCTTTTATCTATTTTAAGAGTACATGAGTATTAAAATTAGAGTCATTTGTCTTTATGTCTTTAGTTTCTTTTCTTTTATCACTAAGTGTCTGCTTTTATGCCTAATTTGTATTATTTCCATTAAATAATAAATAAAGATTAGAGTCTATGCCTTAAAGTTATGAATGTCCTATGAATCCATCACCTTTCTTAAATGAAAAATGTTTTAATTACAAAAGAACAAGAAGTGCATGATTTCGAATTCATCCTTGAAATTAGTTTAATTATTTTGATGTGGTGACAATACTTTTTGTTCTCTGAATGAATGCTTGAACAGTGCATATGTCTTTTGAATTTGTTGTTTATGAATGTTAAAATTGTTGGCTCTTGAAGAATGATGAAAAAGGAGAAATGTTATTGATAATCTGAAAAATCATAAAATTGATTCTTGAAGCAAGAAAAAGCAGTAAATACAAAAGCTTGCGAAAAAAAAGAGAAAAAAAAAGAAACGAAAAATGGCGAAAAAAAAGAGAGAGAAAGAAAAAGAAAAAGTAAGCAGAAAAAGCCAATAGCCCTTAAAACCAAAAGGCAAGGGTAATAAAAAGGATCCAAGGCTTTGAGCATCAGTGGATAGGAGGACCTAAAGGAATAAAATCGACCTAAGCGGCTAAACCAAGCTGTCCCTAACCATGTGCTTGTGGCGTGAAGGTATCAAGTTAAAAGCTTGAGACTGAGCGGTTAAAGTCGAGGTCCAAAGCAAAAACAGAGTGTGCTTAAGAACCCTGGACACCTCTAATTGGGGACTTTAGCAAAGCTGAGTCACAATCTAAAAAGGTTCACCCAGTTATGTGTCTGTCGCATGTATGTATCCGGTGGTAATACTGGAAAACTGAGTGCTTAGGGCCACGGCCAAGACTCATAAAGTAGCTGTGTTCAAGAATCAACATACTGAACTAGGAGAATCAATAACATTATCTAAATTCAAATTTCCTATAGATGCCAATCATTCTGAACTTCAAAGGATAAAGTGAGATGCCAAAACTATTCAAGGGGCAAAAAGCTACTAGTCCCGCTCATCTGATTGGAGCTAAGTTACATTGATAGTTTGGAATTTATAGTATATTCTCTTATTTTTATCCTATTTTATTTTCAGTTTCTTGGGGACAAGCAACAATTTAAGTTTGGTGTTGTGATGAGCGGATAATTTATACGCTTTTTGGCATTGTTTTTAGTATGTTTTTAGTATAATTTAGTTAGTTTTTATTATATTTTTATTATTTTTTATTCAAAATTCACATTTCTGGACTTTACTATGAGTTTGTGTATTTTTCTATGATTACAAGTATTTTCTGGCTGAAATTGAGGGACCTGAGAAAAATCTGATTCAGAGGCTGAAAAAGGACTGCAGATGCTGTTAGATTCTGACCTCCCTGAACTCGAAATGAATATTTTGGAGCTACAGAAACCCAAATGGCGCGCTCTCAATTGCGTTGGAAAGTAGACATCCAGGGCTTTCCAGCAATATATAATAGTCCATACTTTGCTCGAAGATAAATGACATGAACACCAGTTTCATGTTGCATTCTGGCGTTAAACGCCAGAAACAGGTTACAAGTTGGAGTTAAACGCCCAAAACAGGCTACAACCTGGCGTTTAACTCCAGAAACAGCCTAGGCATGTGTAAAGCTCAAGTCTCAGCCCCAGCACACACCAAGTGGGCCCTGAAAGTGGATTTCTGCACTATCTATCGTAGTTTACTCATTTTCTGTAAACCTAGGTTACTAGTTTAGTATTTAAACAACTTTTAGAGATTCATTATACACCTCATGACATTTTACACCTTTCATATTGTATTTCTGACGGCATGAGTCTCTAAACCCTATGGTTGGAGGTGAGGAGCTCTGCTGTGTCTCGATGAATTAATGCAATTATTTCTATTTTCTATTCAAACACGCTTATTTCCATCTAAGATATTCATTCGCACTTCAATATGATGAATGTGATGATCCATGACACTCATCATCATTCTCAACCTATGAACGCGTGCCTGACAACCACTTCCGTTCTACCTTAGATTTAATGAGTATCTCTTGGATTCCTTAATCAGAGTCTTCGTGGTATAAGCTAGAATCCATTGGCAGCATCCTTGAGAATCTGGAAAGTCTAAACCTTGTTTGTGGTATTCCGAGTAGGATTCAGGGATTGGATGACTGTGACGAGCTTCAAGCTCACGAGTGCTGGGCGTAGTGACAGACGCAAAAGGATCAATGGATCCTATTCCAACATGAGTGAGAACCGACAGATGATTAGTCGTGCGGTGACAGCGCATTTGGACCATTTTCACTGAGAGGACGGATGGTAGCCATTGACAACGGTGATCTACCAACATACAGCTTTCCATGGAAGGAGCCCTGCGTGCGTGAAGAAGAAGGCAGTAGAAAAGCAAAGATTTGGAAGACAGAGCATCTCCAAATCCTCAATCTATTCTCCATTACTGCATAACAAGTACTCTTTATTTCATGTTGTTTATTTTTCATAAATACAATCACTCTCATCATTAATCCCCTGACTAAGATCTACAAAATAGCCATATCTTGCTTCAAGCCGACAATCTCCGTGGGATCGACCCTTACTCACGTAAGGTATTACTTGGACGACCCAGTGCACTTGCTGGTTAGTTGTGCGGAATTGTGAAAAGTGTGAATCACAATTTCGTGCACCACTGAGCTTGGAGCTTGACTACTTTGTATCCTTGATCCTCTACTCTTATACTATATATGTTTTTATTTGCACTTAAGCTTTTCTTCGAACGTGAGTAAACGTTATTCACAAGCGTTGTGATTTTTGGTTTCTCGACTTTGCTTTACCCATTACTTCAAAGGCTACTAGATATAAAACTTTTTCAACTATATTATATATCTATTTTGTTTTTAGAGGTCGTAATACCTCACCACCTCTGTCTTATAACTTAAGCATAAGATTTTGTGTGCTAGGGTGTTACATTATGGTATTAGAGCTGTTTTTTCTTGTAGAGCCTGAGGAATAGACTGACTATGCTTCTGAGAATACTCTGGTTGTGTGTATCTGCTATTTAGGATGTCTGCTTGACATATATAGCATAAATGTTCATGAGTATTACCTTTGGAGATTTGAAGCACTATACTTTTTAGATATTAAGATTGATCACCTTAATATCAATTATTCAATATGGACAAGACCCAAATGGCGTCTCATGGATGCGAGCGAGATGATACGGCTGATTTTAGGGTTGCTGTTATGCGAGCTACTGTTGGAAAGGATGGATCAGGTAACTTAGAAATGGTGATGGAGGCGTTGATGGATTAGGTGGGGAGACAACCAAGGACTAGAACTCGTGCAGCTGAATAAATGGTCGACAGCGTGTAGTTAGAGAGATAAAGAGATTTAAGGAGTGTTCTGGTAGAGTATATGAATGACTAAGATCCTAGTGGCTTATAATCAGAGTAACGCTGCGGAAGCGCGATGAATTTGGTGGCTATAGAATTGTAGTGACGTGAGAAAGGAGTATTGGGATATGAGAATGGATTTAGGATTTACATAGGATCGAGGAATGGAGAGTGCGTGTATATCTAGACTAGAATGATTTGACTCAGACTAAGAAATTGAGCAATCGTTCAGTGTTTGAGATAGCTAATAAAGATTTGAGATTAATTTGACTTAGATGGAACTCTTGTATGATAAGGAAATTTGCAGTCATTGAAAAAGAACTAGACTAAGTTTAGAGTGAAATAAATAGGTATAGTTAGGATTGAATTTGATTAAGTTTATGATCTTATACCTGAGAATGGGAATGTGAATTAGTATTTGAATTTGTGTTGAAGAATGTAGTGATTGAGTGTGAGATTGGTTGGTATTGAGAGAGCGTATATGAAGATTTGAAAGTGAATTTTCAAGGATGAAAATTTCTGTTAGAGGGGTAGGATGTAAAACCCGTGAAATTAGTAAATAATTAGCAAATAAATTAATTATTATTCAAACAAAATAGAAAATGAAATTTTATAATTTAATGAGATAGAGAAAATTAAAATAAAAATTTTAACACTATTTTTTAAGAGTTTGGCCCATGATTGGGCCGAACGGGCCGAATCAGATGAACCAAGCCTGTATTAGGCCCAAGGCCCAAACCAATGGCTTTTAATGAAGAGAAACAGCTCTTCCTTCCCTTAAATCAAACACAACACACGCTGCACACTCATGGAAGGGGGAAGAAGGGGATGAGACTCCAAACCCTCACTTGGCCTTCAAACCAAGATAACTTTTGATCCGGAGCTCCGATCGCCGCACTGTTTGTGACCACATGACCAGCGCGTCAAGCTCTACAAGACCCATCCAACAATTTTATAGGTAAGCCTCATTTTCACTCGATGTAGATCAGCCCTTAATTTCGAATTTATTTGGGTTTAGTGTTGAGAAATTGTGTATATAGCAAACCCTATATTGATTTAGTGCTGTTTATATGATATTAGATGAAATTATATGTATTGGTGGCAAATTTGTGGAGTTGGAAGCTGAATTTTCTGTTTGGAGAGATTTGGAGCCTTGGGTTTTATGCAACTGTGGTCACTTCTGGCATTCCAAACTTAAGAAGAAATCGGCCAAGGTATGGTTTTGGTTTCTCGTATATAATATGTAATGTGTCATGAAAACTTAGGCTAGATGACCATAGGATAAGTTTGGATTGAAGTTGGTTGTTGATTGGATTAATGAACATATGAGTACTTGTTGTTAGTGTTATTGAGTTGGGTGGTTGAATTGTATATTGTATGAATGGTGTGTTTAATATTATATGTAAAGATTGGTAAATAATAATATTGATGTTGTTGATGAATTGGGAATGGTAGGTATTAATGAGGTATTAATGAGGCTTGGCAAGTTAAGGTTGTTAGTGAAATTATGTAAATTTTATGGAAATTGATGAAGTGTTTATGCATGTTGTGAATTGAGGTCGTAATAAGGAAGTTGATTGATGTGGTGATGATATTAATGAGGAATGAATTAGTATTGTTGTTAAGTTGAGGGATAAGGTAGTAATGAGTGAAATAATTGGTGTTGATGTTAATGATTATGCATAATGTTATTTGGGAATGAATTATTGTGTGAATTGATTATAAATATGAATTGGTGGGTTAGACAATAAATGAGGGTTATTGAGGAAATATTGAATTTGGTTAATACAGATTTGGTAAGTGTTAAATGGGGTTTGAGGTTTAAATATTTGAAAGTTGAGGTTTGATCAACTTTGTGAAAAATTTGATTTTTGGCTAAACTTCAGCGAGCCATAACTCGGTTTCTGGACCCTCAAACCTTTTCAAACTTGTCTCATATAAAATTGGGTTCATGAAGTTTACGCCGTTCGAAGAACGGATGAAAAATATTTTAAAACGAAAAAGTTATGCGGATGTTTAGAGGGCAAAATTGAAAATTTTGCAGCATTCAGCATTTTACTAATATTCATGTCTTGCGTACATGGCTACCTGCATGTGGCGCGACCAACCTTTTCGGGTTGGGCATCTCGCGTACGCGAGCAAGGAGCTTTGATGAGCGGATAATTTATACCCTTTTGGCATTGTTTTTACATAGTTTTTAGTATGTTTTATTTACTTTTTATTATAATTTTTATTAGTTTTTATTCTAAAATCACATTTATGGACTTTACTCTGAGTTTGTATATTTTTCTGTAATTTCAGGTATTTTCTGGCTGAAATTGAGGGACTTGAACAAAAATCTGATTCAGAGGCTGAGAAAGGACTGCAGATGATGTTGGATTCTGACCCTCCTGCACTCAAAATAGATTTTCTAGGGCTACAGAAGCCTAATTGGTGGGATCTCAATTGCGTTAGAAAGTAGACATCTTGGGCTTTTCAGCAATATATAATAGTTCATACTTTTTCCGAGATTTGATGGCTCAAACTGGCACCAAATGCCAGCCTAAAACTTACCGGCGTAAAACGCCAGAACTAGCACCTTTCTTGGCGTTAAATGCCAATTTTGGCACCCAGGGTAGCGTTTAATGCCAGCTTGAAGTATATGCACGTGTAAGATTGAAAGCTCAACCCAAACACTCACCAAGTGGGTCCCAGAAGTGGATTTCTGCACTATCTGCGCTTAGTTACTCATTTTCTGTAAACCTAAGTTACTAGTTTAGTATAAAAACTACTTTTAGAGATTCATTTAGCAACTCATGACATTTTTATATTTCATATTGTATCTTTGACGGCATGAGTCTCTAAACCCCATAGGTGGAGGTGAGGAGCTCTGCTGTGTTTCAATGGATTAATGTAATTACTATTATTTTCTATTCAATCACACTTGATTCTATTCTAAGATACTCACTCGTACTTCAATCTGGAGAAGATGATGATTCGTGACACTCATCGTTATTCTCACATTTATGAACACGTGCCTGACAACCACTCCCGTTCTATCTGAGCTCAACGTAGTCATTGGGTGACAGCTTGAGTGCGTATCTCTTGGGTCTCTGATCCACGGACCGAGTCCGTAAGATCAGAACCTTCGTGGTATAGGCTAGAACCAATTGGCAACATTCCTGGGATCCAGAAAGTCTAAACCTTGTCTGTGGTATTCCGAGTAGGATCTGGGAAGGGATGACTGTGACGAGCTTCAAACTCACGAATGTTGGGCGCAGTGACAGTGTGCAAAAGGATAGAGAGATCCTATTCCGACGCTAGTGAGAACCAACAGATGATTAGACGTGTGGTAGCTGTACATGGTATTTTTCATCCGAGACGAGAAATCCGATAGTTGATTAGCCGTGTAGAGATTGTACCTGATATTTTTCATCCGATAGGATCATACAGCTTGCCATTGAAGGAAGCCATGCGTGTTTGGAGAAGAAGACAGTAGAAAAGCAGAGATTCAGACGACAGAGCATCTCCAGGACCTCAACCTGTTCCTCATTACTGAATCACAAGTACCTTTTATTTCATGTTATTTATTTTTAATAAAGAAAATCATTTTTATCATTAATCTCCTGACTAAGATTTACAAGATAACTATAGCTTGCTTCAACCGGCAATCTCCGTAGGATCGACCCTTACTCACTGGTGCACGAAATTGTGATCATCAATGGCGCCATCAACATGGTACGCACAATTGTAATCTCAACTCTTTATCACAACTTCGCACAACTAACCAGCAAGTGCACTGGGTCGTCCAAGTAATAAACCTTACGCGAGTAAGGGTCAATCCCACTGAGATTGTTGGTATGAAGCAAGCTATGGTCATCTTGTAAATCTCAGTCAGGTGGATTCAAATGGTTATGGAGGATGAATGATTAAAAGATAAATAAGACATAAAATAAAGATAGAGATACTTATGTAATTCATTGGTGAGAGTTTCAGATAAGCGTATGAAGATGCTTTGTCCCTTCCGTCTCTCTGCTTTCCTACTGTCTTCATCCAATCCTTCTTACTCCTTTCCATGGCAAGCTGTATGTTGGGCATCACCGTTTTCAATGGCTACAATCCCCTCCTCTCAGTGAAAATGTTCAACGCGCTCTGTCACAGCACGGCTAATCATCTGTCGGTTCTCGATCATGTCGGAATAGAATCCAGTGATTCTTTTGTGTCTGTCACTAACGCCCAACACTCGCCAGTTTGAAGCTCGTCACAGTCATTCAATCCTTGAATCCTACTCAGAATACCACAGAAAAGGTTTAGACTTTCCGGATTCTCAAGAATGACCGCCAATGGATTCTAGCTTATACCACGAAGATTCTGATTAAGGAATCCAAGAGATACACACTCAGGTAGAACGGAGGTGGTTATCAGGCACACGTTCATAGGTGAGAATGATGATGAGTGTCACGGATCATCACATTCATCAGGTTGAAGAACAAGTGATATCTTAGAACAAGAATAAGCTGAATTGAATAGAAGAACACTAGTAATTGCATTGATACTCGAGGTACAGCAGAGCTCCACACCTTAATCTATGGTGTGTAGAAACTCTACCGTTGAAAATACATAAGAACAAGGTCTAGGCATGGCTGTGAGGCCAGCCCCCAAAACGTGATCTAAGATAGCATAGGACTGATCGAAGATAGCTACCAAGATGAAAATACAATAACAAAAGGTCCTATTTATAGAGAACTAGTAGCCTAGGGTTTACAGAAATGAGTAAATGACGTAAAAATCCACTTCCGGGCCCACTTGGTGTGTGCTTGGGCTGAGCATTGAAGATTTCATGTGTAGAGACTTTTCTTGGAGTTAAATGCCAGCTTTTGTGCCAGTTTGGGCGTTTAACTCCAGCTTTTGTGCCAGTTCTGGCGTTAAACGCCAAAATTCTTGAGCTGACTTGGAACGCCTGTTTGGGCAATCAAATCTCGAGCAAAGTATGGACTATTATATATTGCTGGAAAGCCCTGGATGTATACTTTTCAACGCAATTGAGAGCGTGCCAATTGAGCTTTAGTAGCTCTAGAAAATCCACTTTGAGTGCAAGGAGGTCAGAATCCAACAGCATCTGCAGTCCTTTTTCAGCCTCTGAATCAGATCTTTGCTCAGGTCCCTCAATTTCAGCCAAAAAATACCTGAAATCATAGAAAAACACACAAACTCATAGAAAATTCTAGAAAAGTGAATTTTAAATAAAAACTAATAAAAATATAATAAAAACTAACTAAAACATACTAAAAATATACTAAAAACAATGCTAAAAAGCGTATAAATTATCCACTCATCACAACACCAAACTTAAATTGTTGCTTGTCCCCAAGCAACTAAAAATCAAATAGGATAAAAAGAAGAGAATATACAATGAATTCCAAAAACATCTATGAAGATCAGTATTAATTAGATGAGCGGGGCTTTTAGCTTTTTGCCTCTGAACAGTTTTGGCATCTCACTTTATCCTTTGAAGTTCAGAATGATTGGCTTCTATAGGAACTCAAAATTCAGATAGTGTTATTAATTCTCCTAGTTAAGTATGATGATTCTTAAACACAGCTACTTTATGAGTCTTGGCCGTGGCCCAAAGCACTTTGTTTTCCAGTATTACCACTGGATACATACATGCCACAGACACATAACTGGGTGAACCTTTTCAGATTGTGACTCAGCTTTGCTAGAGTCCCCAATTAGAGGTGTCCAGGGTTCTTAAGCACACTCTTTTTGCTTTGGATCACGAATTTAACCGCTCAGTCTCAAGTTTTCACTTGACACCTTCACGCCACAAGCACATGGTTAGGGACAGCTTGGTTTAGCCGCTTAGGCCAGGATATTATTCCTGTGGGCCCTCCTATCCACTGATGCTCAAAGCCTTGGATCCTTTTTATTTTTACCCTTGCCTTTTGGTTTAAAGGGCTATTGGCTTTTTCTGCTTTTTTTTTTTAGAATTCACTGCTTTTTCTTGCTTCAAGAATCATTTTGATGATTTTTCAGATCCTCAGTAACATGTCTCCTTTTCCATCATTCTTTTAAGAGCCAACAATTTTAACATTCATGAACAACAAATTCAAAAGACATATGCACTGTTCAAGCATACATTCAGAAAACAAAAGTATTGCCACCACATCAAAATAATTAATCTGTTATAAAATTCAAAATTCATGCACTTCTTTTTCTTTTTCAATTAGGAATAATTTTTTATTTAAGAAAGGTGATGGATTTATAGGACATTCATAACTTTAAGGCATAGACACTTAGACACTAATGATCATGTAATAAAGACACAAACATAGATAGACATAAAGTATAAAAATTCGAAAAACAAGAAAATAAAGAACAAGGAAATTAAAGAACGGGTCCACCTTAGTAATGGCGGCTTGTTCTTCCTCTTGAAGATCTTATGGAGTGCTTGAGCTCCTCAATGTCTCTTCCTCGCCTTTGTTGCTCCTCTCTCATGGTTCTTTGATCTTCTCTAATTTCATGGATGAGGATGGAATGTTCTTGGTGTTCCACCCTTAGTTGTCCCATGTTGGAACTTAATTCTCCTAAGGAGGTGTTAATTTGCTCCCAATAATTTTGTGGAGGAAAATGCATCCCTTGAGGCATCTCAGGGATTTCATGATAAGGAATTTCCTCATGTCCATGAGTGGGATCTCTTGTTTGCTCCATCCTTTTCTTAGTGATGGGCTTGTCCTCATCAATGAGGATGTCTTCCTCTATGCCAATTCCAACTGAATTACAGAGGTGACAAATGAGATGAGGGAAGGCTAACCTTACCAAAGTAGAGGACTTATCCGCTACCTTATAGAGTTCTTGGGATATAACCTCATGAACTTCTACTTCCTCTCCAATCATGATGCTATAAATCATGATGGCTCGGTCTATAGTAGCTTCAGATCGATTGCTAGTCTGAATGATTGAGCGTTGGATAAACTCCAACCATCCCCTAGCCACAGGCTTGAGGTCATGCCTTCTCAGTTGAACCGGCTTCCCTCTTGAATCTCTCTTCCATTGAGCGCCCACTTCACAAATGTCTATGAGAACTTGGTCCAGCCTTTGATCAAAGTTGACCCTTCTAGTGTAGGGGTGTGCATCTCCTTGCATCATGGGCAAGTTGAATGCCAACCTTACATTCTCTGGACTAAAATCTAAGCATTTTCCCCGAACCATTGTAAGCCAATTCTTTAGGTCTAGGTTCACACTTTGATCATGGTTCTTGGTGATCTATGCATTGGCATAGAACTCTTGAACCATTAATATCCCGACTTGTTGAATGGGGTTGGTAAGAACTTCCCAACCTCTTCTTCGAATCTCATATCGGATCTCCGGATATTCACTCTTTTTGAGTTTAAAAGGGACCTCGGGGATCACCTTTTTCTTGGCCACAACTTCATAGAAGTGGTCTTGATGCACCCTTGAGATGAATCTCTCCATCTCCCATGACTCGGAGGTGGAAGCTTTTGCCTTCTCTTTCCTCTTTCTAGAGGTTTCTCCGGCCTTAGGTGCCATGAATGGTTATGGAAAAATAAAAAGCAATGCTTTTACCACACCAAACTTAGAAGGTGTTCTCGTCCTCGAGCAAAAGAAGAAAAAAAAGAGTAGAAGAAGAAGAAAATGGAGGAGATGGAGGGGGCTTTGTGGTTCGGCCAAGGGGGAGAAGTAGTGTTTAGGTTGTGTGAAAATGAAGGAGTGAAGATGGGTTTATATAGGGTGGAGAGAGGGGTAGGGTTCGGCCATTATGGGTGGGTTTGGGAGTGAAAGTGGTTTGAATTTGGATGGTGAGGTAGGTGGGATTTTATGAAGGATGGATGTGAGTGGTGAAGAGAATGGTGGGATTTGATAGGTGAGGGGTTTATGGGAAAGAGGTATGGAGGTGATTGGGTGAAGAAGAAAGAGAGAGGTGGGGTAGGTGGGGATCCTGTAGGGTCCACAGATCCTGAGGTGTCAAGGATAGCTCATCCCTGCACCAAGTGGCGTGTAAAAACGCCCCTTCTGCCAATCCTGGCATTAAACGCCAGGCTGCTGCCCATTTCTGGCGTTTAACGCCAGCTTCTTGCCCATTCCTGGCGTTAAACGCCAGTCTGGTGCCCCTTTCTGGCGTTAAACGCCCAGAATGGTGCCAGACTGGGCGTTAAACGCCCATTCTGCTGCCCTTACTGGCGTTTAAACGCCAGCAAGTTTCTCCTCCAGGGTGCGCTGTTTTTCATTCTGTTTTTGCTTTTTCAATTGTTTTTGTGACTTCTCATGATCATCAACCTACAGAAAACATAAAATAACAATGGAAAATAGATAAATATAACATTGGGTTGCCTCCCAACAAGCGCTTCTTTAATGTCAATAGCTTGACAGTGGGCTCTCATGGAGCCTCACAGATACTCAGAGCAATGTTGGAACCTCCCAACACCAAACTTAGAGTTTGAATGTGGTGGTTCAACACTAAACTTAAAGTTTGGTTGTGGCCTCCCAACACCAAACTTAGAGTTTGACTGTGGGGGCTCTGTTTGACTCTGTATTGAGAAAAGCTTTTCATGCTTCGTCTCCATGGTTACAGAGGGATATCCTTGAGCTTTAAACACAAGGGAGTCCTCATTCACTTGAAGGACTAATTCTCCTCTGTGTACATCAATCACAGCCTTTGCTGTGGCTAGGAAGGATCTTCCAAGGATGATGGATTCATCCATACACTTCCCAGTCTCTAGGATTATGAAATCAGCAGGGATGTAGTGGTCTTCAACCTTGACATCCTCTACAAGTCTATAAGCCTGTTTCCTTGAATTGTCTGCCATCTCTAGTGAGATTCTTGCAGCTTGTACCTCAAGGATCCCTAGCTTCTCCATTACAGAGAGAGGCATGAGGTTTATACTTGACCCTAGGTCACATAGGGCCTTCTCAAAGGTCATGGTGCCTATGGTACAAGGTATTGAGAACTTCCCAGGATCCTGTCTCTTTTGAGGTAATCTCTGCCTAGTCAAGTCATCCAGTTCTTTGGTGAGCAAAGGGGGTTCATCCTCCCAACTCTCATTACCAAATAACTTGTCATTTAGCTTCATGATTGCTCCAAGGTACTTAGCAACTTGCTCTTCAGTAACATTTTCATCCTCTTCAGAGGAATAATACTCATCAGAGCTCATGAATGGCAGAAGTAAATTCAATGGAATCTCTATGGTCTCAGTGTGAGCCTCAGATTCCCATGGTTCCTCATTAGGGAACTCATTGGAGGCCAGTGGACGTCCATTGAGGTCTTCCTTAGTGGCGCTCACTGCCTCTTCCTCCTCTCCAAATTCGGCCATGTTGATGGCCTTGCACTCTCCTTTTGGATTCTCTTCTGTATTGCTTGGAAGAGTACTATGAGGGAGTTCAGTAACTTTCTTACTCAGCCGACCCACTTGTGCCTCCAAATTTCTAATGGAGGACCTTGTTTCAGTCATGAAACTTTGAGTAGTTTTGATCAGATCAGAGACTATGGTTGCTAAGTCAGAGTGGCTCTGCTTAGAATTCTCTGTCTGTTGCTGAGAAGATGATGGAAAAAGCTTGCTATTGCTAAACCTGTTTCTTCCACCATTATTGTTGTTGAAGCCTTGTTGAGGCCTCTGTTGGTCCTTCCATGAGAGATTTGGATGATTTCTCCATGAAGGATTATAGGTGTTTCTATAGGGTTCTCTCATGTAATTCACCTCTTCCATTGATGGGTTCTCAGGATCATAAGCTTCTTCTTCAGATGAAGCGTCCTTAGTACTGCCTGGTGAAGCTTGCATTCTAGACAGACTTTGAGAAATCATATTGATTTGCTGAGTCAATATTTTGTTCTGAGCCAATATGGCATTCAGAGTATCAATCTCAAGAACTCTTTTCTTCTGATTTGTCCCATTATTCACAGGATTTCTTTCAGAGGTGTACATGAATTGGTTATTTGCAACCATTTCAATGAGTTCCTGAGCTTCTTCAGGCGTCTTCTTCAGATGAAGAGATCCACCTGCAGAGCTGTCCAATGACATTTTGGACAGTTCAGACAGACCGTCATAGAAGATACCTATGATGCTCCATTCTGAAAGCATGTCAGAAGGACACCTTCTGATCAATTGCTTGTATCTTTTCCAAGCTTCATAGAGGGATTCACCTTCCTTCTGTCTGAAGGTTTGGACTTCCACTCTAAGCTTACTCAATTTTTGAGGTGGAAAGAACTTTGCCAAGAAGGCGTTGACTAGCTTTTCCCAAGAGTTCAGGCTTTCTTTAGGTTGTGAGTCCAACCATATCCTAGCTCTGTCTCTTATAGCAAAAGGGAAGAGCATAAGTCTGTAGACCTCAGGGTCAACCCCATTGGTCTTGACAGTGTCACAGATTTGCAAAAATTCAACTAAAAACTGATGAGGATCTTCTAAGGGAAGTCCATGAAACTTGTAATTCTGCTGCATCAGAGAAACTAATTGAGGCTTAAGCTCAAAGTTGTTTGCTCCAATGACAGGGATAGAGATGCTTCTCCCATAGAAGTCGGGAGTAGGTGCAGTAAAGTCACCCAGCACCTTCCTTGCATTGTTGGCATTGTTGTTGTTTTCGGCTGCCATGTCTTTTTCTTGTTTGAAGATTTCTGTTAGGTCCTCTACAGAGAGTAGTGCTTTTGCTTCTCTTAGCTTTCGCTTCAAGGTCCTTTCAGGTTCAGGATTAGCCTCAACAAGAATGCTTTTGTCTTTGCTCCTACTCATATGAAAGAGAAGAGAACAAGAAAGTATGGAATCCTCTATGTCACAGTATAGAGATTCCTTAAGGTGTCAGAGGAAAAGAAGAATAGAAGGAGGAGGTAGAAAGGGAAGGATTCGAACTTATCAAGAGGGACAGAGTTCGAATTATTGATAGTGGAGCAGTGTTAGTCTTTAAATAGAAGGATGTGAGAAGAGGGGAAGAATTTTCGAAAATAAAGTAAAAGATTTTGAAATAATTTAAAAGAAATTTTGAAAATTTGATGAATGATTTTCGAAAACTAAGATTGGGAAAGAAATTAAGTGATTTTTGAAAAAGATTTTTGAAACTAGAAATCAAAAAGATATGATTAAAAACTATTTTGAAAAAGATGTGATTAATAAGATATGATTGAAAAGTTATGGTTTAAAAAGATATGATTGAAAAACAATTAAAAAGGATTTGATTTTTTAAAATTAATGACTTGGCTAACAAGAAATTTAAAAGATATGATTCAGACATTAAACCTTTCTTAACAGAAAAGGCAACATACTTGAAAGTTTTGAATCAAATCATTAATTGTTAGCAAGTATTTTTGAAAATGGAAAGAAATTGATTTTGAAAATATATGATTGAAAAGATATGATTTGAAAAAGATTTGATTTTGAAAAATTATGAAAACTTGAAAAAAAATTTGAATTAAAAACAAAATCTTCCCTCTTGTGCCATCCTAGCGTTAAACGCCCAGAATGGATACCATTCTGGCGTTTAACGCCCAAAACACTACCTTTTTGGGCGTTAAAATCCCAGCCAGGTACCCTGGCTGGCGTTTAAACGCCAGTTTTCCTTCTTTACTGGGCGTTTTGAACGCCCAGCTTTTTCTGTTTGATTCCTCTGCTGTATATTCTAAATCTTCAATTCTCTGTATTATTGACTTGAAAAGACATAGTCTTGAAAAATTTTTTGGATTTTTAATGAACAATTAAAATGCAACTAAACATGGAAAACTAAGATCAAATAAATAATGCATGCAAGACACCAAACTTAGAAGTTTGTATACTATTGACACTAACAATTTGAGAATGCAAGAAACAACTAAACACACAAAACAAGAGAATTTAAAGATCAGAGCAAGGAAATCATCAAGAACATCTTGAAGATCAATGAAGAACATAATGCATGTAATTTTCAAAAATTAGAAGAATAAACACATGCAATCGACACCAAACTTAAAATTAGACATTAGACTTAAACAAGAAACATAAAATATTTTTGATTTTAAGATTTTATAAAAATTTTTTGGATTTTTCGAAAATTATTGGGAAAAGAAAAATAAGGATTCAAAATTCTTAATGAGAATTTCCAAGAATCATGCAATGTTAGTCTAAAGCTGCAGTCTAGAAAGATTAGACATGGCTAGCCAAGCTTCAGCAAGACATTACATTCAAGAGCTAAATTGATGAGAATCAATCAGCTTTGGTGATGATGAAAACATCATCTGAAACTCTAGAATTCATTCTTAAGAACTCTGAAGAACAAAATAAAATAAAATTACCTAATCTAAGCAACAAGATGAACCGTCAGTTGTCCAAACTCAAACAATCCCCGGCAACGGCGCCAAAAACTTGGTGCACGAAATTGTGATCATCAATGGCGCCATCAACATGGTACGCACAATTGTAATCTCAACTCTTTATCACAACTTGCACAACTAACCAGCAAGTGCACTGGGTCGTCCAAGTAATAAACCTTACGCGAGTAAGGGTCGATCCCACGGAGATTGTTGGTATGAAGCAAGCTATGGTCATCTTGTAAATCTCAGTCAGGCAGATTCAAATGGTTATGGAGGATGAATGATTAAAAGATAAATAAGACATAAAAATAAAGATAGAGATACTTATGTAATTCATTGGTGAGAGTTTCAGATAAGCGTATGAAGATGCTTTGTCCCTTCTGTCTCTCTGCTTTCCTACTGTCTTCATCCAATCCTTCTTACTCCTTTCCATGGCAAGCTGTATGTTGGGCATCACCGTTGTCAATGGCTACAATCCCGTCCTCTCAGTGAAAATGTTCAACGCGCTCTGTCACAGCACGGCTAATCATCTGTCGGTTCTCGATCATGTCGGAATAGAATCCAGTGATTCTTTTGCGTCTGTCACTAACACCCAACACTCGCAAGTTTGAAGCTTGTCACAGTCATTCAATCCTTGAATCCTACTCGGAATACCACAGACAATGTTTAGACTTTCCGGATTCTCAAGAATGGCCGCCAATGGATTCTAGCTTATACCACAAAGATTCTGATTAAGGAATCCAAGAGATACACACTCAATCAAAGGTAGAATGGAGGTGGTTGTCAGGCACACGTTTATAGGTGAGAATGATGATGAGTGTCACGGATCATCATATTCATCAGGTTGAAGAACAAGTGATACCTTAGAATAAGAATAAGCTGAATTGAATAGAAGAACACTAGTAATTGCATTAATACTCGAGGTACAGCAGAGCTCCACACCTTAATCTATGGTGTGTAGAAACTCTACCGTTGAAAATACATAAGAACAAGGTCTAGGCATGGCCGTGAGGCCAGCCCCCAAAACGTGATCTAAGATAGCATAGGACTGATCGAAGATAGCTACCAAGATGAAAATACAATAACAAAAGGTCCTCTTTATAGAGAACTAGTAGCCTAGGGTTTACAGAAATGAGTAAATGACGTAAAAATCCACTTCCGGGCCCACTTGGTGTGTGCTTGGGCTGAGCATTGAAAATTTCATGTGTAGAGACTTTTCTTGGAGTTAAATGCCAACTTTTGTGCCAGTTTGGGCGTTTAACTCCAGCTTTTGTGCCAGTTCCGGCGTTAAACGCTAGAATTCTTGAGCTGACTTGGAACGCCTGTTTGGGCCATCAAATCTCGGGAAAAGTATGGACTATTATATATTTCTAGAAAGCCTTGGATGTCTACTTTCCAACGCAATTGAGAGCGCGCCAATTGGGCTTTAGTAGCTCCAGAAAATCTACTTCGAGTGCAGGGAGGTCAGAATCCAACAGCATCTGCAGTCCTTTTTCAGCCTCTGAATCAGATCTTTGCTCAGGTCCCTCAATTTCAGCCAGAAAATACCTGAAATCACAGAAAAATACACAAACTCATAGAAAAGTCCAGAAAAGTGAATTTTAAATAAAAACTAATAAAAATATAATAAAAACTAACTAAAACATACTAAAAATATACTAAAAATAATGCCAAAAAGCGTATAAATTATCCGCTCATCACTGACGTAAGGTATTACTTGGACGACCCAGTGCACTTGGTGGTTAGTTGTGCGGAGTTGTGAAAAGTGTGATCACAACTTCGTGCACCAAGTTTTTGGCGCCGTTGCCGGGGATTGTTCGAGTTTGGACATCTGACGGTTCATCTTGTCGCTTAGATTAGGAAAAATTTATCTCTTTAGTTTAGAGTCACTAAATTTGAGTCTTCTATTATTGTTTTTAGTTAAAATTTTAAAATCCTTATTTTCTTTTTCTAGATTGTCTTTCAATAATTTTAATAAATACAAAAAAAACCAATAACCTCATAATTGAGTCTTCTGTTTGAGTTTAGTTTCATGTTTTAAGTTTAGTGTCAATTGCATGTTTTTATTTTCCTTCAATTTTTCGAATTGCATGTTATTATTTTTCTTCATATTTTCGAGTTTTATATGTCTTGTTCTTTCTTGATCTTCAAATTGTTCTTGTTTATTTCCTTGTTTGATCTTTAATTTTTCCTGTTTTGTGCCTTTCCTTGTTTTTCTTGTGCATTTTCGAATTATTAGTTTCCAAAGTATAAAAATTTTTAAGTTTGGTGTTCTTTGTGTTTTTTATTTTCTTAAAAAATTTTCCAAAACTTGTTCTTGGTATTCATCTTGACATTCAAAGTTTTCTTGTTTGTTTTCTTTGTTTCGATCTAAAAATTTTAAGTTTGGTGTCATTTTATTGTTTCTCTCTTTCCTCATTAAATTCAAAAATATCTTTTCTCTTGATTTTAATTGAATTTTCGAATTTTACTTTTAAAAATTTAGATTTTTATTTTAAAATTTTTATTTTATCTTATCTTAGTTTTAAATTTCAAAAATTTCAAATCTTTTTCAAAAATCATATCTTTTTCAAAATCTTATCTTATCTTCTTTCAAATTTCAAGTTCCAAATTTCAAAATTAGAAAATCTTTAAAAAAAAAATTTTCAAAATCTTTTTCTTCTTCTTTATAATTTTCGAATTATTTGTCCTATTTCATTATATTGTTTGAAAAATTTTAAGTTTGGTGTTTCTTTGTTGAGAAAATTTCAATCTTTAAAATTTTAAAATCATATCTTTTTCAAATCTTTTTCTCTTATTTATTTTCCTACAAGTATCTTTAATTTTAAGACATATCTTTTTCAAAACTTCCTAACCACACTCTCTCTCCTCAATTTTTGAAAATCATATCCAAAATTTTTCGAACCTTTTTAATTAATTAGTCATTTTAGTATTCGAATTTTTTATTTTGTTTTTTTTTCTTTTAGTTTTCGAAAATTATATTCTATTTTCCAATCACTGTATTTTATTTTATTTCCTCTTTAATTCGGTTTATCCTAAATTAAATAAAATAAAAAGAAAAATATACTTTATTTACAATCCACATCATCTCCCTTTTTCCATCATGGACCTAAGTGGACATGAATAGTTCAGAAGGACTCTGGGGTCATATGCTAACCCCACTACTGCTGCATATGGGAGTAGTATCTGTATACCCCCCCATAAGAGCCAGCAATTTTGAGCTAAACCCTCAGCTCATTATCATGGTGCAGCAAAATTGCCAGTATTCCGGTCTTCCACAGGAAGAACCTACTGAGTTTCTGGCACAGTTCTTACAAATTGCTGACACAGTACGTGATAAAGAAGTAGATCAAGATGTCTACAGATTATTACTGTTTCTATTTTCTATAAAAGATCAAGCAAAGATATGGTTAAATAACCAACCCACAGCAAGCATAAGAACATGGAAACAGTTTCCTGAATCAATATTTTCCTCCAAAAAGGATGACACAGCTAAGGCTGGACATCCAAGGCTTTAAACAAGAGGATAATGAATCTCTTTATAATGCCTAGGAGAGGTACAGAGGGATGCTAAGGAAATGCCCCTCTAAAATATTTTCAGAGTGGGTGCAGTTAGACATCTTCTACTACGGGCTTACAGAAAAGGCCCAGATATCTCTAGACCACTCAGCTGGTGGATCTATACACATGAGAAAGACAATTGAAAAGGCTCAAGAACTCATTAATACAGTTGCTAGAAATCAGCATCTGTACTTAAGTAGTGAGTCCTCCCTGAAAGAAGAGGCTAAAGCAGTATCCACTGAACTTAGTCCTCAAGAACAAGTTGTTGAACTCAATCAGCAATTACTTATTATAACAAAACAGTTAGCAGAATTTAAAGAGATGCTCCAAGACACTAAAAATGTTAACAAGAATATGGAAGCACAATTGAATCAGACAAGACAGCAGCTATCTAAATAGATAACAGAAGAATGCCAAGTTGTTCAATTAAGGAGTGGGAAGACATTGAATGTATCAACTCAAGGCAGCATAAAACCAAGAAAGGAACAACTGACAGAGGATAACCAAACCACTGCCCAAAATCCCTCTGAGGACAGTAAGAGCCCAGAGAGGAATGATTCTGGCGTTCAAACACCAGAAAAGGGTGGACAGTTGGCGTTAAACACCCAAGGGATGGCCAGTTCTGGCGTCCAAATGCCAGAAAAGGGTGGCAATATGGCGTTAAACGCTGATGCAGCCCCCAATCCTGGCGTTCAAACTCCAATAAGGGATCAGACACCTGCAAGTACTGATAACAACCCCCTTAGGCAGGCTTCTCCAACCACTTCTGTAGGAAGTAAACCTGCAGTAACTAAGGTTGAAGAATATAAAGCCAAGATGCCTTATCCTCAAAAACTACGCCAAGCAGAACAGGATAAACAATTTGCTTACTTTGTAGACTATCTCAGGACTCTTGAAATAAAGATTCCGTTTGCAGAGGCACTTGAGCAAATACTCTCTTATGCTAAGTTCATGAAAGAGATCTTAAGTCATAAGAAGGATTGGAGAGAAACTGAAAAAGTTTTCTTCACTAAAGAATGCAGTGCAGTCATTCTAAAAAGCGTACCAGAAAAGCTTAAAGATCCTGGAAGCTTTATGATACCATGCACATTAGAGGATGCTTGTACCAAGACAGCTCTATGTGATCTTGGGGCAAGTATCAACCTAATACCTGCATCCACTATCAAAAAGTTTGGTTTGACTGATGAAGTTGAACCAACCCGAATATGTCTCCAACTTGCTGATGGCTCCATTAAAATTCCATCAAGCATAATTGAGGACATGATTGTCAAGGTTGGGCCATTTGCCTTTCCTACTGACTTTGTAGTGCTGGAAATGGAGGAGCACAAGAGTGCATCTCTCATTCTAGGAAGACCTTTCCTAGCAACTGGACGAACCCTCATTGACGTCCAAAAAGGGGAGATAACCCTGAAAGTCAATGAGGATGAGTTTAAGTTGAATGCTGTCAAAGCTTTTGACGTTGAGATTTTTGCTAGTAAAGAATTTTATAAAAATAGTAGCGTTGTAGATATAGATTCTAAACCAACAGAAATCCCTTCGTGCAAACGTTTTGGTTTTCACAAGTAACAAGCCCCTTTAAAATTGATAACCGAGTATTTAAACCTCGGGTCGTCTTCTCAAGGAACTGCAGGGAAGTATGTTCTTATTATTGGTTATGGATATTGTAAATTTGGGGTTTCAAGAATGAGGAACAAGTAATTTAATGACGAGTAAATTAAATGGCAATTAAAAATAAATAAATACTGTAAAGTAAGCTTTTGGCAAGGTATGAGAAATTAGAAGTCCAGACTTAGTTATCCTTATCAATAATAATGAAAGTTGAATCTTAATTCCACTTAATTGACCTTTACTAAAGCAAAGGAAAGTCAAGGGACTAATTAGTTTGACCTTCGAATCCTATTTATTTCCTAAGAAAAGGTTGGGATTATTGAAGTTTAGTTCAATTAGCAAAGATAACAGTTATCAATTATGTTGAGTTAAGATAACTCCTGAGTTACTGATTTCTTAACCAAGACCAAAAGGGGAAAAAGTAAATTTGCTGGAATAAAAATGCCTTCAGATGGGAATAGCAGTAACATAAATAAAAGAAAGCAATAATAAACTGAAATACCTCAAATACATTAATTCAAATAATCTAGAACATAGAAGAATTCATAAATTAAATGGCAAAAGTAAATAATCAACTAAAGTAATGGAATGAATAAAAGTGAAAGGGAAGCTTAAAGTAAAGGAACATTAAACCTAGGATCGAGAGTCACTCCTAAAACTAAGAGAAGTCCTAAATCCTAAGAGAGAGAGGAGAGAACCTCTCTCAAAACTAAATCTAAATCATGGAAAGTAACTAAATTGGCGAGCTCCCTTTGAATGGATGCATTCTCCCACTTTATAGCCTCTAATCTGTGCTTTCTGTACTTGGATCTGGGCTAAAAAGGCTTCAGAAATTGCTGTGAGCATTTTCTGTAATTTCTGGTGCGTGGCCTCTGTCACGCGTCCACGTGGGTCACGCGGTCGCGTCATCTCGAGTTTTTCTTATCACGCGGTCGCGTCAGTCATGCGTCCGCGTCGTATGCGATTCGCTCAAGGCGCGCGGTCGCGTCAGTCATGCGGCCGCGTCGCTGCTTCTTCGCTCTTGGCACGCGGTCGCGTCGTCCTTGCGATTGCGTGGGTGCCAGTTTATCCAAAACTCCGTTTTGCGCTTTCCTTTTATTTTTGTATGTTTCATTTTCCATCCTTTAAGTCATTCCTGCCTTAGAATGGAAATAAAGGTAATTAAAATAATTAATTTTAAATCATAGGAAACATGTTTTTCACATACATCATATAATAAGGAAGGGAAAGTAAAACCATGCAATTAATATGAATAAGTGGGTGAAGGGTTAAATAAATCACTCAAACTAAGCACAAAATATATCACAAAATATGGGTTTATCAGCTATGCAGCATCCAAACACACCAAAAGACTGCCTGAGCGTTGATATTATTAACTCCCTGGTGGAAGAGGTCAATATGACTGAGAGTCTCGAATCAGAGCTAGAGTACATTTTTAGAGATGTTCAGCCTGATCTAGAGGAACCAGAGAGAACAGAAGAACCTCTGAAAACTCCTTAGGAAGAGGATAAGCCTCCTAAACCCGAGCTCAAACCACTACCACTAATTCAGGTGCTAAGGACACACAAGGCAGCTCTTGGGTGGTCCATACAGCCACCAGGAAGGATCATTTTCCTTTACCATTCATAGACCATATGCTAGAGAGACTAGCAGGCCATGAATACTACTGCTTTTTGGATGGCTATTCAGGTTACAACCAAATTGTAGTAGATCCTCAGGACCAAGAGAAAACAACATTCACATGTCCATCTGGGGTATTTGCCTACAGAAGGATGCCATTTGGCCTGTGCAATGCACCTGCAACCTTTTAGAGGTGCATACTCTCAATTTTCTCTAATATGGTAAAAACATTTCTGGAAGTCTTCATGGATGACTTCTCAGTATTTGGAGACTCATTCAACTCCTGTCTTGACCATCTAGCACTTGTTCTAAAAAGGTGCTAAGAAACTAACCTAGTTTTAAACTAGGAGAAATGTCACTTTATGGTGACTGAAGAAATTGTCCTTGGGCACAAGATTTCGAACAAGGGAATAGAGGTGGATCAGGCTAAGGTAGAGGTAATTGAAAAATTACCACCACCTACCAATGTTAAGGTAATCAGAAGCTTTCTGGGGCATGCAAGATTCTATAGGAGGTTTATAAAGGATTTTTCAAAAATTGCAAAACCTCTGAGCAATCTGCTAGCTGCTGACACACCATTTGTCTTTGACACAGAGTGTCTGCAGGTGTTTAAAACTCTGAAAGCTAAGTTGGTCACAGCACCAGTCATTTCTGCACCAGACTGGACATTGCCACTCGAACTAATGTGTGATGCCAGTGACCATGCCATTGGTGCAGTATTGGGACAGAGGCATAACAAGCTTCTGTACATCATTTACTATGCTAGCCGTGTTTTGAATGACGCACAGAAGAATTATACAACCACAGAAAAAGAATTACTTGTAGTGGTCTATGCCATTGACAAGTTCAGATCTTATTTAGTGGGATCAAAAGTGATTGTGTACACTGACTATGCTGCTCTAAAATATCTCCTCACAAAGCAGGATTCAAAACCCAGGCTCATAAGATGGGTGTTGCTTCTGCAAGAGTTTGATATAGAAATAAGAGACAAAAAGGGGACAGAGAACCAAGTAGCTGATCACCTGTCCCGAATAGAACCAGTAGCAGGAGCGTCCCTCCCTCCTACTGAGATCTCTGAAACCTTTCCGGATGAGAAACTCTTTACCATTCAGGAACTACCATGGTTTGCAGACATTGCAAACTATAAAGCTGTGAGATTCATACCCAAAGAGTACACTAAGTAGCAAACAAAAAAATTGATTTCTGATGCAAAGTACTACTTGTGGGATGAACCATATCTCTTTAAGAGGTGTGCAGACGGAATGATCCGTAGATGTGAGCCTAGAGAAGAGGCACAAAAAAACCTATGGCATTGTCATGGATCACAGTATGGAGGACATTTTGGAGGTGAGCGAACAGCCACCAAGGTTCTCCAATGTGGCTTCTACTGGCCTACCCTCTATAGAGACTCCCGAGAGTTTGTACGTAACTGTGACAGTTGCCGGAGAGCTGGTAATCTGCCTCACAGTTATGCCATGCCTCAGCAAGGGATCTTAGAGATTGAGTTGTTTGATGTATGGGGTATTGACTTCATGGGGCCTTTCCCACCATCATTCTCAAACACTTATATTCTGGTGGCAGTAGACTATGTATCTAAATGGGTAGAGGCAATTGCAACATCCACTAATGATACTAAGACAATGATGAAGTTCCTCCAGAAGTATATCTTCAGCAGGTTTGGTGTCCCTAGAATACTGATCAGTGATGGAGGCACTCATTTCTGCAATAAACAGCTTGACTCTGCTCTGGTCCGATATGGAATTAACCATAAAGTGGTAACTCCATACCATCCACAGACAAATGGGCAGGCTGAAGTCTCGAATAGAGAACTAAAACGAATCCTAGAACGGACTGTAAGTACCCATAGAAAGGATTGGGCAAGAGGTCTGGATGATGCTCTGTGGGCATACAGAACAGCATTCAAAACTCCTATAGGAACCTCTCCATACTAGCTGGTGTATGGAAAAGTCTGTCATCTGCCAGTAGAACTGGAACACAAGGCCTACTGGGCAACCAGGTTCCTAAACCTTGATGCTAAGGTAGCTGGAGAGAAAAGATTACTCCAGTTGAATTAGCTGGAGGAGTTCAGACTCAATGCTTTCGAAAATGCTAAAATTTATAAAGAGAAAGCAAAAAGATGGCATGACAAAAGGCTGTCATCTAGAGTCTTTAAGCCAGGACAGAAGGTCCTGCTGTTTAACTCTAGGCTAAGATTGTTCCCTGGGAAATTGAAATCCCGGTGGAGGGGACCATATGTGATTACAAGTGTGTCACCATATGGTTATGTAGAGCTTCAAGATATTGATTCTAACAAAAAGTTCATTGTTAATGGACAGAGAATCAAACATTATCTTGAAGGCAATGTTGAGCAAGAATGCTCAAAACTGAGACTAAATTAAAAGCTTGGTAAAGTCCAGCTAAAGACAATAAAGAAGCGCTTACTAGGAGGCAACCCAGCCATTATAAAAAAATTAGATCTTTATAACAATTATATAAGTCCATTTAATTTTTTTGCTCATGTTTATTAATGCTTTTTAGTAAACAAGTCAGGGAAATGAAGGTTCAGAACATAAAGTGGAAGAATCACAGAGAAAAAGGGCTCACTGGCGTTAAAACGCCAGTAAAGAGGCAATTTGGTGTTAAACGCCAGAATGGCTACCATTCTGGGCATTTAACACCAGTAAAGGTATCATTCTAGGCGTTTAACGCCAGAATTGGCAGCATCCTGGGCGTTCAGAAAAACGCCCAGTAAAGAAGGATTTCTGGCGTTTAACGCCAGTCAGGGTACCTAGCTGGGCGTTAAACGCCCAAAATGGCCACTAGATGGGCGTTAAATGCCAGAATGGGTATCATTCTGGGTGTTTAACACCAGAACAGCTAGGGGAGAGGTAATTTCGTTTTCAATTCAAATTTTTTCGAATTTTCAAGTTTTAATTCAAAATTTTCTGCATCAAAATATTACAAACATTCATTTTTTAATTTCCATTCTCAAAAATCAATAATCTTATAAATTATTTTTAATTCTTTTTCAATTCTTTTCAATTCTTTTTCAAAACTCATCCATCTTTCCAATTTCTTTTCAAATCTTTTTAACTCATTCATATTATCTTTTATTTCTTAGATGCATAAACAAAAACTCAGATTTAACTTCCTCATATCTTTTTCATATCTTTTAAAATTTTAAAACAAATCTTATCTTTTTCATATCATGTTTATCTTTTATCAATCATATCTTTTTCTAAAATTCAAACCCATTCCCTCCCTCCCTTTTAAATATACCTTCGGCCATCCCCTCTAACACCTCATTCGAATCCTTCTCTCCTTCTATTCATCTTCTTTTTATTTCTTTTTGCTTGAGGGCAAGCAAAGCACTAAGTTTGGTGTGATTTTCGTGATCCCTGAGCCAAAACAAACAAAGCTCATGGCCCCCAAAGAAAAACAAACCACTTCAAGAGGCAAGAAAGAAAGCAACCCAAAGCCACTTTGGATGCATGAGAATTTCTGCACTAAAGAACATGCAGACCATTACCTCAAAATTGTGTGCAGAAGATCAGTGATCCCGGAAGTTAGATTCAATCTAAAAGAAGATGAATACCCGGAGATCCAAGAGCAGATTCAAAACAGGGGCTGGGAAGTCCTGGCTAATCCTGAGATACTTGTTGGAAGGAACATGGTCCAAGAATTCTATGCAAATCTGTGGATGACAGAGAAGCAAAGATTAGAGGGACCTGCTTTCTACACCTTTCGGACTATGGTCAGAGGGAAGATTATTTACTTCCACTTTGACAAAGTGAGAGAAGTTCTTAAACTTCCTCAACTACAAGATGATCCAGAGTCCTTTAATAGGAGAATGGCCAAGGATAAAAGGCTAGATCAAGTTTTAGAGGACATATGCCTCCCTGGAACCAAGTGGATTACCAATTGAAAAGGTGTCCCAAACCAATTAAAGAGAGGAGATCTCAAACCAGTTGCTAGAGGTTGGCTGGATTTCATTGAACGTTCTATACTCTCAACCAGCAACCGATCTGAAGTCACTGTCAAGAGGGCAGTGATGATTCACTGTATTATGCTGGGGAAGGACGTAGAGATTCATCAGCTGATCCTTGTTGAAATTTACATGTTTGCAAACAAGGAATCCACTGAGGCCAAATTGGCCTACCCAAGCTTGATTAGTCTGCTATATAAAGATGCCGGAGTAAAGATGGGTGTGGATGAATTCATCCCAGTTGAATGCCCAATCACCAAAAAAGTGATGGATGGACCTCAAATTCAAGATAACCTCATCAAGAGGGGGGCGCATGAACTCCTCCCAGAAATTCCTCAATTTGACTATTGGGCTTGCTTAGAAGCATCTGTCACCAAGCTGCAAGAAGCTGTGAATCAACTCAAAGAAGAGCAGCAGAATCAAAACAGCATGCTCTGCAAACTGCTCATAGAACAAGAGAAACAAGGGTGTGAAATACAGGAGCTAAAGCGTCAGAAGCTGTCCCTTGAAGAGTTGGACGTCCCACATATTGAAGGAGCACCTACCCCTCAAAATCAAGGTTGTTGAGTCCTAACTCTGTGATAACTTTTATTATTAGAAACTGATTTTAAGAAGTACATAAGCATTAGTATTAGAGTAATTTATTTTTATGTCTTTAATTTCCTTTCTTTTATTATTATTTGTCTGCTTTTATGTTTATTTTATGTCTTATTTTTATTACATGATCATTAAAGTTTAGAGTCTATGTCTTAAAGTTATGAATGATTCCATGAATCCCACACCTTTCTTAAATGAAAAACGTTTTTATTTGCAAAAGAACAAGAAGTACATAATTTCGAAAATTATCTTGAAATTAGCTTAATTATTTTGATGTGGTGGCAATACTTTTTATTTTCTGAATGAATGCTTGAACAGTGCATATTTTTTATAGTGAAGTTTATGAATGTTAAAATTGTTGGCTCTTGAAAGAATAATGAAAAAAAGAGAGATGTTATTGATAATCTGAAAAATCATAAAATTGATTCTTGAAGCAAGAAAAAGCAGTGAAAAGAAAAAGCTTGCGAAAAAAATGGCGAAAAAGAAAGAAAAAAAGCAAGAAGAAAAAGCCAATAGCTCTTTAAACCAAAAGGCAAAAGCAAAAAGCCAATAACCCTTTAAACTAAAAGGCAAGGGTAAAAAGGATCCAAGGCTTTGAGCATTAATGGATAGAAGGGCCCAAAGGAATAAAATCCTAGCCTAAGCGGCTACATCAAGTTGTCCCTAATCATGTGCTTGTGGCGTGAAGGTGTCAAGTGAAAGGCTTGAGACTGAGCGGTTAAAGTCGTGGTCCAAAGCAAAAAGAGTGTGCTTAAGAAATCTGGGCACCTCTAACTGGGGACTCTAGTCTGAAAAGGTTCACCCAGTTATGTGTCTGTGGCATTTATGTATCCGGTGGTAATACTGGAAAACAAAATGCTTAGGGTCATGGCCAAGACTCATAAAGTAGCTGTGTTCAAGAATCAACATAATAAACTAGGAGAATCAATAACACTATCTGAATTCTGAGTTCCTATGGATGCCAATCATTCTGAACTTCAAAGGATAAAGTGAGATGCCAAAACTGTTCAGAAGCAAAGACCTACTAGTCCCGCTCATCTAATTGAAACTAATCTTCATTGATATTTTTGAAACATATTGTATATTCTCTTCTTTTTATCCTATTTTGTTTTTAGTTGCTTGGGGACAAGCAACAATTTAAGCTTGGTGTTGTGATGAGCGGATAATTTATACCCTTTTTGGCATTGCTTTTACATAGTTTTTAGTATGTTTTATTTACTTTTTATTATATTTTTATTAGTTTTTATTCAAAAAATCACATTTATAGAATTTACTTGAGTTTGTGTGTTTTTCTATAATTTCAGGTATTTTCTGGCTGAAATTGAGGGACCTGAACAAAAATCTGATTCAGAAGCTGAGAAAGGACTGCAGATGCTGTTGGATTCTGACCCTCCTGCACTAGAAATGGATTTTCTAGGGATACAGAAGCTCAATTGTCAAGATCTCAATTGCGTTGGAAAGTAGACATCTTGGGCTTTCCAGCAATATATAATAGTTCATATTTTTCTCGAGATTTGATGGCCCAAACTGGCGCCAAATGCCAGCCTAAAACTTTCCGGTGTAAAACGCCAGAACTGGCACCTTTCTTGGCGTTAAACGCCCATTTTGGCACCCAAGGTGGCATTTAACGCCAGCTTGAAGTATATGCACGTGTAATATTGAAAGCTCAGCCCAAACACTCACCAAGTGGGTCCTGGAAGTGGATTTCTGCACTATCTGCGCTTAGTTACTCATTTTCTGTAAACCTAAGTTACTAGTTTAGTATAAAAACTACTTTTAGAGATTCATTTAGCAACTCATGACATTTTTACATTTCATATTCTATCTCTGACGGCATGAGTCTCTAAACCCCATAAGTGGGGGTGAGGAGCTCTACTGTGTTTAAATGGATTAATGCAATTACTATTGTTTTCTATTCAATCACGCTTGATTCTATTCTAAGATACTCACTCGTACTTCAATCTGGAGAAGATGATGATCCGTTACACTCATCATTATTCTCACATTTATGAACACGTGCCTGACAACCACTCCCGTTCTATCTGAGCTCAACGTAGTCATTGGGTGACAGCTTGAGTGCGTATCTCTTTGGTCTCTGATCCACGGACCGAGTCCGTGAGATCAGAACCTTCGTGGTATAGACTAGAACCAATTGGCAGCATTCCTGGGATCCAGAAAGTCTAAACCTTGTATGTGGTATTCTGAGTAGGATCTGGGAAGGGATGACTGTGACGAGCTTCAAACTCACAAATATTGGGCGCAGTGACAGTGTGCAAAAGGATAGAGAGATCCTATTCCGACGCTAGTGAGAACCGACAGATGATTAGTCGTGCGGTAGCTGTACATGGTATTTTTCATCCGAGACGGGAAATCCAACAGTTGATTAGCCGTGCAGAGATTGTACCTGGTATTTTTCATCCGAGAGGATCATACAGCTTGCCATTGAAGGAAGCCATGCATGATTCGAGAAGAAGACAGTAGGAAAGCAGAGATTCAGACGACAGAGCATCTCCGGAACCTCAACTTGTTCCTTATTACTGAATCACAAGTACCTTTTATTTCATGTTATTTATTTTTCATAAACAAAATCATTTTTATCATTAATCTCCTTACTAAGATTTACAAGATAAACATAGCTTGCTTAAAGCTGGCAATCTCCGTGGGATCGACCCTTACTCACGTAAGGTATTACTTGGATTACCCAGTGAACTTGCTGGTTAGTTGTGCGGAGTTGTGAAAAGTGTGATCACAACTTCGTGCACCAAGCTTGCGTACGCGAGCAAGGAAAATGTACGCCCACGCGTACGCGTGGCCCACGCATACGCGTGACGTCTCAATAATGCACTCTCACGCGTACGCTGTGGCTTACGCGTACACGTGGCCCCTATTTCAGCAAACATGAATTTTGTGTTTTAAAGCTAAAATTTAAACCTCTAAACTTCTATTTTCACCTTTTTAGCCCTGGATCTTAGTAATAGGCCTATGATGCCAGGGCATCTTGGCTAGTTTCACAAGCCATTTTTAGTTTGTTTTAGAGTAGTTTCATGCATTTCTTAGGCAATAAGTATTTTGATGAGAAAGTCATGCTTGTCTTGATTCAATCAAACATTGCTAATTTTATGCATTTTCATGAGATTTATGCAAGCAATAATTGGTATTATGAAAGATGCAAAATCTTGTGATTTTTCTGAGGCTTTAATGAGTTTGTTTGGTTGATGATAGGAAAAAAGAAGCAGAAAAGAGCAAGGAAGAAGAGAAGGAGAGGCCAACGTTGGAGTCGAAGTTGTCCCATCAACGTTGAAGGCAACGTTCTGGAAGAAGAAAACATGGGTGCCAACGTTGGAGGGAACGTTGGTGAACCAACGTTACCTCCAACGTCATTGAAAATGTTCAAATCTGGAGCTAAAGGATTTTTAAGCGATGCATACGCATCTATGACGTGTACGCGTGAAAGAAGAAAATTTCTATATCCACGCACAAGCGTGAGTCACGCGCACGCGTGGAATGAAAAAATTGACCATCCACGCGTACACTTGGGTCACACGTACGTGTCCCCAAATGAATGTTGGAGGTCTAACGTTGCCTCAAACGTTGCCTCCAATGTCCGTGATGAGAAGCCCAGAATTTGGAATTAAGAAACTTGAAATGACACGCACGCGTCTGTGACGCGTACGTGTGTAAGGGAAAAATGGCAATGCACGCGTAAGCATGGTGTACGCACATGCGTGAATGAGCAAAAGCACAACCTTCACGCGTAAGCATGGTGCATGCGTACGCGTGGGTAGAAGAACGTTGGCACTCTAACGTTGAGTCAAACGCCAATGACAGCAACCAGAACCCAAATTTTTAAACCGACGTTTGACTCAACGTTTGCCCAAAAATGTTGACTCCAGCTTTAATACCAGAAAGGCACCTCAATTGCATTAGGCGCCAATCCAATCAATCCCTGCTTCAATTAAGACAAAGGCTCACATCCAAATACTTGATCCAATTGGAACTGGAGATGGGAAGAGGGTTATAAATAGAAGAATTGTTGAAGATTGAAAGGAGCTCTCGGAAGGCCCTGAAGGGGGCTCTGGGGGTTCAGACCCTGATTTCATTTTCCTCCCCACTTTTCTTTTAGTTTCTGTTTTCTGCACTTTATCTTTTTCTGTAACTTGAATTGAGCTATGAACAACTAACCCCTTTCATCCTGTGATTTAACGAAGGCCAGGAAGTCAGAATTGATCTTTCCATTTAATCTATTTCAACACTCTGATTACTTTTGAATCTTATCCGTTAGAAGCTATAGGCTAAGCTGTTGAATATGATTCTGTCCCTCATTCCTATGCTCTAGTAGGCCGGGAAATGCTGCCAGAGATTAAGATGGAGGACTAGCCCGCCGTTTTCCTCGGGGTAAGGAACGGCCACCAACATAGGATTTAGAATGATATATCCTATGCCAATTGACTTTGTTGGGTCCAATTGTGGGAGGACCAGACTGGAGCCAGCCATTTGAAATTATGTGTGATGCCTCCAACCATACAGTGGGAGCAGCACTGGCTCAGCGCGAAGGTAAGGATCCTTTTATAATTGCTTATGCGTCTAAGACTTTAGACGCTACTCAGCCTAATTACACTACTACTGAAAAAGAGCTTCTTGCTATTGTTTTTGCTCTGGATAAATTCTGAGCCTATTTACTTGGTACTAAGGTGGTAGTATACTCATACCATACAGCTCTAAAGTATTTATTAGCTAAAAAAGAGTCCAAACCAAGGCTAATACATTGGATACTGCTACTGCAAGAATTTGATTTAGAAATTAAGGATAGGAGTGGTAACCAAAATTTAGTGGCAGACCACTTGAGTCGCCTTGAGCACATTAAGGATGACTCCACTCCTATCAATGATACTTTCCCATTTGATAGCTTACATGCAGTATCTGAAGTAGTTCCTTGGTATGCACCTGTAGCTAATTATCTAGTTAGCCACACTTTCCCTCCAAATTTTACTAAGCATCAAAGGGACAAGCTGAAAAGCAAATCTAAATATTATATATAGGATGACCCATACTTATGGAGGTATGATGCTGACCAGATAATTAGACAGTGTGTGCCTTAATCAGAATTCCAGTCTATTTTGGAGGTCTGCCACTCATCTGAGAGTGGAGGACATTTTGGCCCTCAAAGAACAGCTAGAAAAATTCTAGACTGTGGATTCTAGTTGCCTACTCTTTTTAAAGATGCTACTGCCTTTTGTAAATCTTGTTCCCCATGCCAAAGGTTTGGTAATATATCCAAGAGGGATGAAATGCCACAACAGATTATGCTTTTCTGTGAAATTTTTTATGTTTGGGGTATTGACTTCATGGGTCCATTTCCAAACTCTAATGGTTACCTTTATATACTGTTAGCTGTAGATTATGTTTCTAAATGGGTGGAAGCAATTCCCACCCATACTGATGATGCTAACACTGTTGTTTCCTTCGTTAGAAACCATATTATTTGTCGCTTTGGATCACCACGAGCAATCGTGAGCGATCAAGGCACTCACTTTTGTAACAGGAGACTAATAGGATTACTGAAGAAGCATGGAATAATTCACAAAGTAGCAACAGCTTATCATCCCCAAACCAATGGGCAAGCAGAAGTCTCTAACAAAGAGATTAAGCGTATTCTGGAGAAAATAGTAAAGCCTCATAGGAAGGACTAGAGTGCCAGGCTACAAGATGCACTCTGGGCATATAGAACAGCGTACAAGACACCCATTGGGATGAGCCCCTTCCGCTTAGTATACGGAAAGGCTTGCCACCTCCCAGTAGCGGTGGAACACAAGGCTTTCTAGGCTGTGAGGGAGTGCAACATGAATTTTGAGGAAGCTGGTGCTGAAAGGAAGTTGCAACTAGCAGAACTAGAGAACCTTCGCCTAGAAGCATATGACAACTCCAGGCGATACAAAGAAAAGATGAAGGCTGTCCATGACAAGCACATAAAAAGGAGAGAATTCAGACCAGGGGAGTTAGTTCTTCTTTATAACTCCAGACTGAGGCTCATGCCAGGTAAACTGAGATCGAGATGGGAAGGTCCATACAGAGTAGAAAAGGCAGAGCAATACAGAGTTTTTCACCTGTGTCGTCCTTCTAGCTCCAAATTCATTAAGGTCAATGGACATCGCCTAAAGCTTTATCATGGAGAGAAGATGAAGGATCACAAAGAGCTAAAGGTCTTCCTCTTGGAAGACCCACCAACAGAAGCAGAATGACCCTGAAGACCGTCCAACTTAAGGACGTAAAAGCAAAGTGCTAGGTGGGAGACAACCCACCATAGTATGATCGTTCCGTTTCAGTCTTAGTTTTATTTTACTTTATTCTATTTTGATTTTGTTCATGACTCTTCTCATAATCTCTGCATATAGTCTGCATTTACATTTGCATTTGCATTCTGCATATATAAAAGCATGTGACACGCAAGCGTCGCTGACGCGTCCGCGTCATACGTGCATTCGAAAAATAGGGGAATTGAACAGAAAGTCACGCGGGAGCGTGGCTGGAGGCGTGCCTTAGGCACCAATGCGTCCATGCGAATGCATCCCTGATGCGTCCGCGTCATTTGCAAAACCAACCCTCCACGCGTGCGCGTCACCCACGCGCACGCCTGACCCTGCAAAATCGACGTAAATGGGTGTATGGCAGCAAGTTGTGATGGAGTGGGGCTGGAATCGTGCTAGAAGCACAAGCCCTACTATGCGAACGCGTGCCACACGCGTCCGCGTCATTTTTAAAAGTAACACCTTCCACGCGTGCGCGTCACCCACGCGCACACGTCACCCTAAATTTTGGCAATATGCAAACAAAACAGAAAGTCGTGCGAATGCGAGGCTGCTCTCGCGCCACTAGCACAAATCAAGTCACGCGTTCGCGTGATCCACGCGTCCGCGTCACTTGAAAATATCACCAAACACACGAACGCGTTCCCCACGCGTCCGCGTCGCCTGCGCCGCACAGCTTATCCAGATTAGCGCCAGATATCTTATCTTTTCTTCTCCAATCTTAATTCTTTCTTCTCCCTTCTTATTTCTTTCTTCTTCCTTCTTTCTTCTTTATTCCTTCTCACTTTTCACTTTACTCCCCCTTCTTTCTTTTTCATATTCATCATCAAGGTTCTTTTCTTTTATTCTTCCCTCTTTACTTTTCTATTATTATTTTTATTTTTATTTATGATTTCTTCTTCTTTTCATTTTTCTTTCATTATATATGTTTCCTTTTTCTTTCTTTTCCTTTTTATTCTTTTAATTGGTGTTAGAAATTTAATTGGGTAATTATTCTCTTCTATATTTGCTTGTGGATTATTAAGGAATTGTTTGACAATTAATATTACTTCTTAAGGGTTGCTTGCATGTTCAATTTAATACTTTCAACAACATATTCACCATGCATGCTATGTGTTTGTGAAAAAGCCCATATGGCATTGTGCATTATATTTTTAAACCCTTCTATTCTACTACTCTAAATGCCTGTTTTTCACAAAAACCCTTTTTATATTTCATTAATTAAATATAATTGTCAATACAAACAGATTGTTAGTTTGAAAGAGTTGATAATCAAATTGGGCATTTAATGCTTGATCTATGCTACTCATACCTTTGCCGGCATGCCAATAAACATCTTGCATCTAATTGCCATCACATGCACTTGCTATATTTTCATTGATGAACTTTTCACATATAGTCATGACCATGTGTTAACGACATCCTTCTTTACCATGCATTGATTATCACTTGTCCCATCCTCTTCCTTGCTTTAACTCTTAGATTTACATGTTACTTTCTTCTTCCCTTTTCAGGATGGCCACCAAGAAAGGTAAGGAGAAAGCTACTCCCAAACCACCAGCAAGGAGAGAAACAAAAAGAGCACTAGTGGCAGAGCCATCTTCAACAGCAGTGAAACCCTCAACAAAGCGAATCAAGAGGATCATCAAGGTCGATGAAAAAGAGAAAGCCTTTCCAGCAAAGGACACTGCGCGATTTACTAACCGCTACTGTGAACAGATGTTCCCCATCCTGGCTGAAAGGAACTATAATAATGAGCACCTACTCATCCTCCCAACCCACATTGTTGAAATTGTTGAGCCCCACATTGAGCGAAGACAATCGAGATTCCTACAGAGACAGTCACGGCAGGTTAATCTATCATGGGTAGTTGAATTCTACTCCAATTTTCACATGCCAACCCTGCAGTCTGTCTATGTCCGTCAGAAGTAAGTCCCCATAACTAAAGAGGCCATTTAGCGAGCTTTAGCTCTTCCCCCTGCTCCAGAAGGATTGGACGCATTTCAAGAAGCTTCACTCAAGCGCCAGACATACCAATTTGACTGGGACGCCGTTCTTAGAGTTATCGCACAACCTGGCAGCAAATGGATCTATGGATACCATCAATCCCGACCTAAGGGCATATTGGCTTTAGCACTCACCTTGGAGGCTCGCGTATGGGCACAGATTATGTCCCACTACGTTTTTCCGAGCACTCATGAGTCCTCCTTCACTACAGACATGGTTGTTCTACTCTAGTGTATCCTTACAGACCAGCCTCTAAATTTACCTAGACACATCCGGAATGCCATGGGACACGTACAAATTGTGGGCAACCTACCTTTCCCCGCCTTGGTTTCAGATCTAGTCTCAGTAGCCGAAATCTCCTACAGAGCTGGGGACACCAAGGCCATGATTCCACGGGATGATCAGTACGTTCCTAACGGAAAGTATATTAGACCTCCAACAGCCACCACTAGCCAGCCTGCTGAATCGACTGAAGATATTCCTTCACCTTCTACATCACAAGCACCTTCAACAAACCAACTGCTCCATCAGATACTTGAGAAGTTAGACCGGCTTGACCGGAAGGGAAAGCAAAGGGAGCGCCGTAACCAGCGCCGATTCACATACCTCAAGGAGCTGCTTATGGAAAACCACAGACCTGAAGAAAACCCAGACACCCCGGACTCCACTTCATTTACCAGCCAGGGAGCCATGACGGTCCCGATTGTGGAGATACTGCTACCAGCCCTGCTTTGTTCCTGACTGATGCACCGAGGACGGTGCAAAGCTTTAAGTGTGGAGAGGTCGGTCAGTACCTGACTTCCGGAGGTAATTTCTCTTTCTTAACACCAATAAAATAAGATAATTATTTAGTTTTTCTTTTGTTAGGATAGGATAGATTGCATAGTAATAGGTTATTTGCATGCATGTTCTATTTGGTTGAAATATAATAAGTTTCTTTTTAGGACTCTACTTTTGATAAATTTTACTAATTTAAATCAAAATTTTTCTGTTAAATTTGTTTGAAGATTGTAAATTGGAACATAGTTTAAAAAGCTAAGAACACACAACCTGTGAGATTTGAGCTTAATTACATGGTTACACTATTTAACCATAAATATTTTATTCTTGTGTGTTTAATTCTCTATGATTGTAATCTATATTTTGTTCCATCCTATATGTCCAATGTTTAATGTGTTATATGCATGCATATGATTGAGGCCATTACTTGTTTAGCTCACTTATCCCAAATAAGCCTACCCTTTCATTTACCTTTGTTAGCCACTTTGAGCCTTTTAATCCCATTTGTTCTATATTTTACCACATCACTAGTCTTAAGCAGAAAAATAATTAAATACCCCAATTGAATCTTTGGTTAGCTTAAGTTAGAGATTGTGTATTGGTTAAGTATGGGAAAATTGTGGGAACATGGGTTAACAAGGGAATGTGTTATGTTTTTACAATTGATAAAATATTGAGAATTTGAGTGCCTACTCATGTGAAACAGAAAAATTAAAAATCCATATGCATTGATAAGTTATTTTTACTTTTATACTTTTACTTTTAAAAAAATCCAAAAATATTCAATAAATAAGTAAATAAATAAGGGGACAAAATTACCCTAATGCTAAGTCAAGCTAAGGAAGAGATCAATGCATATGTGATACAAGTTAAAAGAAAAGTTGATGCATGAGTATGTAATGCAAAAGTGGAAATTTTTGGGTAGCTAGGCATGAATTTAAAAAGATAAAAAGTGTATGTATAGGTAAGAGCTTAGGTTATTCAAAGATTCAAATTATAGCTCACTTAGCCATATATATACTCTCACCCTTACCTTAGCCCCATTACAACCTTGAAAAGACCTCATGATGTTTGTATTGGTACATTAAATACTTGTTGATTGGTTAGGTGAAGAACAAGATCTCGAAAGCAAGATTAGAGAAGAGTGAAGTGATTACCCTATACACTAGAGTGACTAGAGTGCATATACACTATCACTGATGGTTCAATGCTTGATTCTATGTTCCCTGCTTTCATGAGCTGTCTTCTTATAAGTTTACCTGTTTTTACTGTATAATTTGAATTAGTGGAATTTGATTTATGTTTATCTTGAAGAACTTATTTACTTTTAATCAAGTAGACATAATCATATAGTTGCATTCATATACATAGGTTGTATTGCATTGCATGAGTCTTACTTTTCCCTACTCATTTATTTCATCTCCTTAAGCTAAGCATGAGGACATGCTAATGTTTAAGTGTGGGGAGGTTGATAAACCACTATTTTATAGTTTATATTGTGTTTAATTGAGTGGTTTTTATCAAGTCCTTGTCCACTTATTCATATGATTTGCATGATTTTACAATTCCTTCCTAGTTTAGTTCTATGGTTGAAAACTTGCTTCCTAGAGATCTTTAATTTATGTATTTTAATTCTCCTTTATACCATTCGATGCCGTGATCTGTGTGTTAAGTGTTTCAGGCTTCACAGGGCAGGAATGGCTTAGAGAATGAAGAGGAAGCAAGCAAAAATGGAAGGAACACAAGAAACTAAGGAGATGACCAACGAGCATCAACGCGCACGCATGGCTCACGCGTGCGCGCGAAATGGAGAAATTTGCAGTGACGCGTGCACGTGCCTGAAGTGAACGCGTGGATTGTAGTTCTACAAGATGATGCGTGCGCGTGCTTGACGCGAACGCGTGACTCAAAAACTTGGTGCACAAAATTGTGATCTCAGACAACGGCGCCAAAAAACTCTGTGCGCGCGTCTTAATAAATTGTTTTTCATTCACAACTTCGATACAACTAACCAGCAAGTGCACTGGGTCGTCCAAGTAATAAACCTTACGTGAGTAAGGGTCGATCCCACGGAGATTGTTGGTATGAAACAAGCTATGGTCATCTTGTAAATCTCAGTCAGGCGGATAATAATTGATTATGGAGTTTTCGAAATTAAATAATAAATAGACAGAAAATAAAGATAGAAATACTTATGTATATCATTGGTGAGAATTTCAGATAAAGGTATAGAGATGCATTCGTCCATCTGAACTTCTGCTTTCCTGCTGTCTTCATCCAATCAGTCCTACTCCTTTCCATGGCTGGCTTTATGTAAGGACATCACCATTGTCAATGGCTACTTTTAATCCTCTCTGGAAAATGGTCCGATGCGCTGTCACTACATGGCTAATCGTCTGGAGGCATCACCGTGGTCAATGGCTGCATCCTATCCTCTTGTGAAAATGGTCCAAATGCTCTGTCACAGCACGGCTAATCATCTGAGGTTCTCGATCATGCTGGAATAGGATTCACCCTCCTTTTGCGTCTGTCACTACGCCCAGCACTCGCGAGTTTGAAGTTCGTCACAGTCATTCAATCCCAGAATCCTACTCGGAATACCACAGACAAGGTTTAGACTTTCCGGATTCTCATGAATGCCGCCATCAATCTAGCTTATACCACGAAGATTCTGATTAAGAGATCCAAGAGATACTCATTCAATCTAAGGTAGAACGGAAGTGGTTGTCAGGCATGCGTTCATAGGGAATGATGATGATTGTCACGTTCATCACATTCATGTTGAAGTGCGAATGAATATCTTAGAAGCGGAATAAGTTGAATTGAATAGAAAAACAGTAGTACTTTGCATTAATTCATGAGGAACAGCAGAACTCCACACCTTAATCTATGGAGTGTAGAAACTCTACCGTTGAAAATACATAAGTGAAAGGTCCAGGCATGGCCGAGAGTCCAGCCCCCATGATCTAAGAACCAGGCGTCCAAAGATGTAAAATACAATAGTAAAAAGTCCTATTTATACTGAACTAGTTACTAGGGTTTACAGAAGTAATTGATGCATAAATCCACTTCCGAGGCCCACTTGGTGTGTGCTTGGGCTGAGCTTGAATGTTACACATGTAGAGGCTCTTTCTGGAGTTGAACGCCAGGTTGTAACGTATTTCTGGCGTTCAACTCTGGTTGGTGACGTGTTTCTGGCGTTTAACTCCAGACAGCAGCGTAGAACTGGAGTTCAACGCCCTTTTACGTCATATAAACTCAGTCAAAGTATGGACTATTATATATTGCTGGAAAGCCCTGGATGTATACTTTTCAACGCAATTGGAAGCGCGCCATTTTGAGTTCTGTAGCTCCAGAAAATCCACTTTGAGTGCAGAGAGGTCAGAATCCAACAGCATCAGCAGTCCTTCTTCTACCTCTGAATCTGATTTTTGCTCAAGTCCCTCAATTTCAGCCAGAAAATACCTGAAATCACAGAAAAACACACAAACTCATAGTAAAGTCCAGAAATGTGAATTTAACATAAAAACTAATGGAAACATCCCTAAAAGTAACTAGATTCTACTAAAAACATACTAAAAATAATGCCAAAAAGCGTATAAATTATCCGCTCATCACAACACCAAACTTAAATTGTTGCTTGTCCCAAGCAACTGAGAATTAAATAGGATAAAAAGAAGAGAATATACTATAAATTCCAAACTATCAATGAAACATAGCTCCAATCAGATGAGCGGGACTTGTAGCTTTTTGCCTCTTGAATAGTTTTGGCATCTCACTTTATCCATTGAGGTTCAGAATGATTGGCATCTATAGGAACTCAGAGTTCAGATAGTGTTATTGACTCTCCTAGTTCAGTATGATGATTCTTGAACACAGCTACTTTATGAGTCTTGGCCGTGGCCCTAAGCACTTTGTTTTCCAGTATTACCACTGGATACATAAATGCCACAGACACATAATTGGGTGAACCTTTTCAGATTGTGACTCAGCTTTGCTAAAGTCCCCAATTAGAGGTGTCCAGGGTTCTTAAGCACACTCTTCTTTTGCTTTAGACCTTGACTTTAACCGCTCAGTCTCAAGTTTTCACTTGACACCTTCACGCCACAAGCACATGGTTAGGGACAGCTTGGTTTAGCCGTTTAGGCCAGGATTTTATTCCTTTAGGCCCTCCTATCCACTGATGCTCAAAGCCTTGGGATCCTTTTTATTACCCTTGCCTTTTGGTTTTAAGGGTTACTGGCTTTTTGCTCTTGCCTTTTGGTTTTAAGAGCTTTTGGCTTTTTCTGCTTGCTTTTTCTTTTTCTTTCTAAATTTTTTTCGCTATTTTTTTTTCTTTTCTGCAAGCTTTGTTCTTTGCTACTTTTTCTTGCTTCAAGAATCATTTTTATGATTTTTCAGATTATCAAATAACATGTCTCCTTGTCATCATTCTTTCAAGAGCCAACATATTTAACATTCATAAACAACAACTTCAAAAGACATATGCACTGTTCAAGCATTCATTCAGAAAATAAGAAGCATTGTCACCACATCAACATAATTAAACTAAGTTCAAGGATAAATTCGAAACTCATGTACTTCTTGTTCTTTTGAATTAAAGCATTTTTCATTTAAGAGAGGTGATGGATTCATAAGACATTCATAACTTTAAGACAAAGTTACTAAATACTAATGATCATGTAATAAGACACAAACTTAGATAAGCACTTAACATAGAAAATGAAAAACAGAGAATGTAAGAACAAGGAATGAGTCCACCTTAGTGATGGTGGCATTTCCTTCTTGAGGAACCAATGATGTCCTTGAGCTCTTCTATGTCTCTTCCTTGTCTTTGTTGCTCCTCCCTCATTGCTTTTTGATCTTCTCTAATTTCATGAAGGATGATGGAGTGCTCTTGATGTTCCACCCTTAATTGTCCCATGTTGGAACTTAATTCTCCTAGGGAGGTGTTGATTTGCTCCCAATAATTTTGTGGAGGAAAATGCATTTGAGGCATCTCCGGGATCTCATGGTGATGAGCTTCATGCATCTTTTGAGATCCATGAATGGGCTTTCTTGCTTGCTCCATCCTTTTCTTAGTGATGGGCTTCTCTTCCTCAATGGGAATGTCTCCTTCTATGTCAATCCCAGCTGAGTTGCATAGATGGCAAATGAGGTGGCGAAAAGCTAGTCTTACCCCAGGAGAGGGCTTTTCGGCTATTTTGTAGAGTTCAAGGGAGATGACTTCATGAACTTCTACTTCCTCTCCAATCATGATGCTATGGATCATGATGGCCCGATCCACAGTAACTTCAGATCGGTTGCTAGTGGGGATGATGGAGCGTTGGATGAACTCCAACCATCCTCTAGCCACAGGCTTGAGGTCCAGTCTTCTTAGTTGAATCGGCTTGCCTTTAGAGTCAATCTTCCATTGAACTCCTTCCACACATATGTCCATGAGGACTTGGTCCAACCTTTGATTAAAGTTGACCCTTCTAGTGTAGGGGTGTGCATCTCCTTGCATCATAGGCAAGTTGAACGCCAACCTCACATTTTCCAGACTAAAATCTAAGTATTTTCCCCGAACCATTGTAATATAATTCTTTGGACTCGGGTTCTTACTTTGATCATGGTTCCTAGCGATCCATGCATTGGCATAGAACTCTTGAACCATTAGAATGCCGACTTGTTGGATGTGGTTTGTTAGAACTTCCCAACCTCTTCTATGGATCTCATGTCGGATTTCCGGATACTCATTTCTCTTGAGCTTGAAAGGGACCTCGGGGATCACCTTCTTCTTGGCCACAACATCATAGAAGTAGTCTTGATGAGCTTTGGAGATGAATCTTTCCATCTCCCATGACTCGGAGGTGGAAGCTTTTGTCTTCCCTTTCCCTTTTCTAGAGGATTCTCCGATCTTAGGTGCCATCAATGGTAATGGAAAAAAAAAAAGCTTATGCTTTTACCACACCAAACTTAGAATATTGCTCGCCCTCGAGCAAGAGAAAAAAGAATAGATGAAGAAGAAGAAGAAATGGAGGAGAGGGAGAGAGATATGTGTTTCGGCCAAGAAGGGGAAGAGAGGGTTGTGTTGTGTGAAAATGAGGAAGAATGGAGGGCTATATATAGGGAAGGGAGGGGGGTAAGGTTCGGCCATAAGGGTAGGTTTTGGGTGGGAAAGTGATTTTGAATTTTGAAGGTAGGTGGAGTTTATGAAGTAGGTTTATGGGGAAAAGTGGATGGATGTGAGTGGTGGAGTGGTGATAGGGAAGAGAGATTGAGGTGATTGGTGAAGAGTTTTGGGGAAGAGTGTTTATTGGGAAGAGAGGATTTGAGAAGAGGGAAGAGAGTGAGTGGTGGTAGGTGGGGATCCTGTGGGGTCCACAGATTCTGAGGTGTCAATGAATTGCATCCCTGCACCAATTAGGCATGTAAAATGCCTTTGCATGCAATTCTGGCGTTTAAATGCCAAATTGATGCTTATTCTGGGCGTTCAACGCCCAGATGCAGCATATTTCTGGCGTTGAACGCCAGCCAGATGCTTGTTTCTGGCGTTCAGTGCCAGCTCTTCTTCACTGTGCATTTCTGGCGTTTGAACGCCAGGATGCTGCTTGTTTCTGGCGTTCAACGCCAGAAACATGCTCTGTTCTGGCGTTGAACGGCAGACAGATGCTCCTTACTGGCGTTTAAACGCCAGTGAGATCCTCCTCCAGGGTGTGATTTTTCTTCTGCTGTTTTTGATTCCGTTTTCAATTTTTATATTTATTTTGTGACTCCACATGATCATGAACCTAATAAAACATGAAAAACCATGAAAATAAAAATTAGATAAAAATTGGGTTGCCTCCCAACAAGCGCTTCTTTAATGTCAATAGCTTGACAGTGGGCTCTTATGGAGCCTCACAGATGTTCAGAGCATTATTGAGACTCCCCAGCACCAAACTTAGAGTTTGGATATGGGAGTTCAACACCAAACTTAGAGTTTGGTTGTGACCTCCCAACACCAAACTTAGAGTTTTACTGTGGGGGCTCTGGTTGACTCTGTTTTGAGAGAAGCTTACTATGCCTCTTTTCCATGTTTACAGAAGGATAACCTTGGGTTGTAAACTCAAGGGAGTCCTCATTCAATTGAAGGACTAGTTCGCCTCTGTCAACATCAATCACAGCTCTTGCTGTGGCTAGGAAGGGTCTTCCAAGGATGATGGATTCATCATCATTCTTCCCAGTATCCAGGACTATGAAATCAGCAGGGATGTAAAGGCCTTCAACCTTTACTAACATGTCCTCTACTTGTCCATAAGCCTGTTTTCTTGAATTGTCTGCCATCTCTAATGAGATTTTAGCAGCTTGCACCCCATAGATTCCCAGTTTCTCTATTACAGAGCGGGGCATGAGGTTTATCCCTGACCCAAGGTCACATAGAGCCTTCTCAAAGGTCATGGTGCCTATGGTACAAGGTATTAAGAACTTTTCAGGATCTTGTTTTTTCTGAGGCAATGTTAGTTGATCCAGATCACTCAGTTCATTAGTGAACAAGGGAGGTTCATCTTCCCAAGTCTCAATACCAAATAATTTGGCATTCAGCTTCATGATTGCACCAAGGTACTTGGTAACTTGCTCTTCAGTAACATCCTCATTCTCTTCAGAAGAGGAATACTCATCAGAGCTCATGAATGGCATAAGGAGGTTTAATGGAATCTCTATGGTCTCTAGATGAGCCTCAGATTCCTTTGGTTCCTCAGAATGAAACTCCTTATTAATCACTGGACGTCCCAGGAGGTCTTCCTCCTTGGGATTCACGTCCTCCCCTTCCTCTTTGGATTCGGCCATGATGGTTATATCAATGGCCTTGCACTCTCCTTTTGGATTTTCTTCTGTATTGCTTGGGAGAGTACTAGGAGAGGTTTCAGTGATCCTTTTACTCAGCTGGCCCACTTGTGCTTCCAAATTTCTAATGGAGGACCTTGTTTCATTCATGAAACTCACAGTGGCCTTAGATAGATCAGAAACTAAGTTTGCTAAATTAGAAGTATTTTGTTCAGAGTTCTCTGTCTGTTGCTGAGTGGATGATGGAAAAGGCTTGCTATTGCTAAACCTGTTTCTTCCACCATTATTAAAGCCTTGTTGAGGCTTTTGATCCTTCCATGAGAGATTTGGGTGATTTCTCCATGAGGGGTTATAGGTGTTTCCATATGGTTCACCCATGTACTTTACCTCTGCTATTGCAGGGTTCTCAGGATCATAAGCTTCTTCTTCAGAAGATGCCTCTTGAGTATTGTTGGATGCAGCTTGCATTCCATTCAGACTCTGATAAATCATATTGACTTGCTGAGTCAATATTTTATTCTGAGCCAATATGGCATTCAGGGTATCAATTTCAAGAACTCCCTTCTTCTGAGGCGTCCCATTACTCACAGGATTCCTCTCAGAAGTGTACATAAACTGGTTATTAGCAACCATGTCAATAAGTTCTTGAGCTTCTGCAGGCATTTTCTTTAGGTGAATGGATCCACCTGCAGAAGTATCCAATGACATTTTAGCTAATTCAGACAGACCATCGTAGAATATATCCAGGATGGTCCATTCTGAAAGCATGTCAGAAGGACACTTTTTGGTCAGTTCCTTGTATCTCTCCCAAGCTTCATAGAGGGATTCACCTTCTTTCTGTCTGAAGGTTTGAACATCCACTCTAAGCTTACTCAGCTTTTGAGGAGGAAAGAACTTGGCTAAGAAAGCCTTGACCAGCTTATCCCAAGAGTTCAGGCTATCTTTGGGTTGAGAGTCCAACCACACTCTAGCTCTATCTCTTACAGCAAAAGGGAAAAGCATGAGCCTGTAGACTTCAGGATCTACTCCATTAGTCTTTACAGTATCACAGATCTGCAAAAATTCAGTTAAGAACTGAAAGGGATCTTCAGATGGAAGTCCATGAAACTTGCAGTTCTGCTGCATCAGAGAAACTAATTGAGGTTTCAGCTCAAAGTTGTTTGCTCCAATGGTGGGAATGGAGATGTTTCTTCCATGTAAATTGGAATTAGGTGCAGTAAAATCACCAAGCATCATCCTTGCATTATTATTATTTTTGGCTGCCATCTCCTCTTCTTGTTCGAAAATTTCTGAAAGGTGCTTGCTGGATTGTTGTAATTTAGCTTCTCTTAGTTTCCTCTTCAGAGTCCTTTCAGGTTCTGGATCTGCTTCAACAAGAATATTCTTGTCCTTGCTCCTGCTCATATGAAAAAGGAAGGAACAGAAAAATAATAATAATAGGGATCCTTTTTACCACAGTATAAAGGTTCCCTTATGTGAGTAGAAGAAAAGAAGAAGAGAAAATCTGAACTCAGAGAGAGAGGGTTCGGATTTTTGGTGAGTGGGGGAGAGATGTTAGTAGATGAATAAATAGATAGAAGGAGATGAGAGAGAAGGATTTTCGAAAATTATTTTTGAAAAAGGGTTAGTGATTTTCGAAAATAGTTTTTTGAAAAAGGTTAGTAATTTTCGAAAATTAAAATCAAATTAAAATTAAAAATTGAAACAATTAGTTAATTAAAAAGAATTTTTGAAAAAGAGGAAGATATTTTCGAAAATTAGAGAGAGAGGGTTAGTTTGGTAGTTTTGAAAAAGATAAGAAACAAACAAAAAGTTAGTTAGTTAGTTGAAGCAAATTTGAAAATCAATTTTTGAAAAGATAAGAAGATAAGAAGTTAGAAAAGATATTTTAAAATCAAATTTTTGAAAAAGATAAGATAAGAAGATATTTTTGAAAAGATATGATTGAAATTAGTTTTTGAAAAAGATTTGATTCTTAAAATCACAATTAATGACTTGATTCACAAGAAATCACAAGATATGATTCTAGAACTTAAAGTTTGAATCTTTCTTAACAAGTAAGTAACAAACTTGAAATTTTTGAATCAAAACATTAATTGATGATGTTATTTTCGAAAATTATGTGATAAAGATAAGAAAAAGATTTTTGAAAAATATTTTAAAAATTTTCGAAAATAACTAAGAAAAATGAAAAAGATTTGAATTTTGAAAAAGATTTTGAAAAAGATAAGATTTTTAAATTGAAAATTTGATTTGACTCATAAGAAACAACTAGATTTTAAAAAGTTTTGAAGAAGTCAACTCAAATTTTCGAATTTATGAGAAGAAAAAGGAGAAGATATTTTTTTGATTTTTATGAATTTTTAATGATGAGAGAGAAAAACATGAAAATGATGCAATGCATGAAAATTTTTAGATCAAAACAATGAATGTCAAGATGAACACCAAGAACACTTTGAAGATCATGATGAACATCAAGAACATATTTTTGAAAATTTTATATGCAAAGAAAACATGCAAGACACCAAACTTAGAAATCTTTCATGTTCAGACACCATGAATGCAAGAATGCATATGAAAAACAAGAAAAGACACAAAATAAGAAAACATCAAGATCAAACAAGAAGATTTACCAAGAACAACTTGAAGATCATGAAGAACACCATGAATGCATTATTTTTTCGAAAAATGCAAGATGAACATGCAATTGACACTAAACTTAAAATCTGACTCAAGACTCAAACAAGAAACACAAAATATTTTTTATTTTTATGATTTTATAAATTTTTTTGGATTTTTGTATATTATTTTCGAAAAACATATAGAAAAAAGAAAATAAGGATTTCAAAATTTTTAGTATGAATTCCAGGAATCTTGTACTCTTAGTCTAAAGCTCCAATCTGAGGGTTAGGCATGACTTAATAGCCAGCCAAGCTTTAGTATGTAACTCAGACATGCCACAGCTGACATTCCAATTAACTTGCCTCTATGCTGATGGTTGGAAGCCCCTATCCAAAGGAATTAAACATGGCTTTACAGCCAGCCAGGCTCCAATATTTTTCATGAAACTCTAGAATTCATTCTTAAAAATTCTGAAATAATTTTTGAAAACAGATGAGAAATTTTTGAAAGATTTTTTTTTTTGAAAAATTTTTGAAAACTTTTTGAAAACAAAATAAAAAGAAAATTACCTAATCTGAGCAACAGGATGAACCGTCAGTTGTCCAAACTCGAACAATCCCCGGCAACGGCGCCAAAAACTTGGTGCACGAAATTGTGATCTCAGGCAACGGCGCCAAAAAACTATGTGCGCGCGTCTTAATAAATTGTTTTTCATTCACAACTTCGATACAACTAACCAGCAAGTGCACTGGGTCATCCAAGTAATAAACCTTACGTGAGTAAGGGTCGATCCCACGGAGATTGTTGGTATGAAGCAAGCTATGGTCATCTTGTAAATCTCAGTCAGGCGGATAATAATTGATTATGGAGTTTTCGAAATTAAATAATAAATAGACAGAAAATAAAGATAGAAATACTTATGTATGTCATTGGTGAGAATTTCAGATAAAGGTATAGAGATGCATTCGTCCATCTGAACTTCTGCTTTTCTGCTGTCTTCATCCAATCAGTCCTACTCCTTTCCATGGCTGGCTTTATGTAAGGACATCACCATTGTCAATGGCTACTTTTAATCCTCTCTGGAAAATGGTCCGATGCGCTGTCACTGCATGGCTAATCGTCTGGAGGCATCACCGTGGTCAATGGCTGCATCCTATCCTCTTGTGAAAATGGTCCAAATGCTCTGTCACAGCACGGCTAATCATCTGTGGTTCTCGATCATGCTGGAATAGGATTCACCCTCCTTTTGCGTCTGTCACTACGCCCAGCACTCGCGAGTTTGAAGTTCGTCACAGTCATTCAATCCCAGAATCCTACTCGGAATACCACAGACAAGGTTTAGACTTTTCGGATTCTCATGAATGCCGCCATCAATCTAGCTTATACCACGAAGATTCTGATTAAGAGATCCAAGAGATACTCATTCAATCTAAGGTAGAATGGAAGTGGTTGTCAGGCACGCGTTTATAGGAAATGATAATGATTTTCACGTTCATCACATTCATGTTGAAGTGCGAATGAATATCTTAGAAGCGGAATAAGTTGAATTGAATAGAAAAACAGTAGTACTTTGCATTAATTCACGAGGAACAGCAGAGCTCCACACCTTAATCTATGGAGTGTAGAAACTCTACCGTTGAAAATACATAAGTGAAAGATCCAGGCATGGCTGAGAGGCCAGCCCCCATGATCTAAGAACCAGGCGTCCAAAGATGTCAAATACAATAGTAAAAAGTCCTATTTATACTAAACTAGTTACTAGGGTTTACAAAAGTAAGTAATTGATGCATAAATCCACTTCCGGGGCCCACTTGGTGTGTGCTTGGGCTGAGCTTGAATGTTACACGTGCAGAGGCTCTTTCTGGAGTTGAACGCCAGGTTGTAACGTATTTCTGGCGTTCAACTCTGGTTTGTGACGTGTTTCTGGCGTTTAACTCCAGACAGCAGCGTAGAACTGGCGTTCAATGCCCTTTTATGTCGTATAAACTCGGTCAAAGTATAGACTATTATATATTGCTGGAAAGCCCTGGATGTCTACTTTCCAACGCAATTGGAAGTGTGCCATTTTGAGTTCTGTAGCTCCAGAAAATCCACTTTGAGTGCAGGGAGGTCAGAATCCAACAACATCAGCAGTCCTTCTTCTACCTCTGAATCTGATTTTTGCTCAAGTCCCTCAATTTCAGCCAGAAAATACCTGAAATCATAGAAAAACACACAAACTCATAGTAAAGTCCAGAAATGTGAATTTAACATATAAACTAATGGAAACATCCCTAAAAGTAACTAGATTCTACTAAAAACATACTAAAAACAATGCCAAAAAGCGTATAAATTATCCGCTCATCACACGCCAAAACGACCAGCGACGCATACGCGTGACTGACGCGTACACGTGACATGCGCGATCTGCAGAAATAACAGAATACGCTGGAGGCGATTTCGGGCCACGTCTCTCGTCAGATATACAACAAGAGAACACCGGCATAACTAAGCAAAAAAATATTTAGAATGATACAGTAAAAAACATCTTAATACTGCATATAGAGAACAGCTGAACAACGGAAAAATAAACATCTCCAAACAGTAAGTAACAAAACCAAAAAGCTCATTAAAGACAAGAGGTGAACCTAAAAGCCATTTATTGGGATGAAGATCGTATCTTTGTAAGAAACTAGACCACTCACTCTCAAACGCATCCACTGATCGAAAATTCCATATAACTCCAAGCATGTCAGCGTGCAGCCCTCTGTAGTGAGTGTAACCAATTAGCTTTTGATGTATCTTTTTCATAATGTGCCATATATGCTGCCTGCGACGAGTATCTGGTGGAACTTTATTAATTTTTCCAAACATTGATTTGCATTGGTCTGTGATAAATCCCTTGGGAGGATTTTTCATGTAATTCACCCAATTCTTGAAAACCCATTCGAAGCTGGAGATTTCCTCATTTCCTAATAAAGCACACCCTAGAGAGTTGATTTTCCATGATGGTTAACACCCACAAAGAAAACAAATGGTAGTTTATGCCTACAAGAAAGACAAAAAGAATTGACACATTTAAACATATAACGGATAGATCAAAGGTGTGACAATACCCTAAACAAAAAATTACTTACTTATTTTTCTTGTATGTGGTGTCAAAAGATACCACATCACAAAAGTATTCATATGATACTTTGCACCTTGCATCTACCCAGAGTGCACTCCTCAACTTGAGACTGTCATCAACGTCCATTGCATAGAAGAAGTTTGGATTGATATCTTTCATGCATAAAAAGTACTTTGACATTTCTCCGAAGTTAGCATTGTTATCAGTGAACCGGGGATTGCTCGTGATATAATTTATGATATCTTTTTCTGAGAAATTCAAATTCGAAGAACCACCTACTTCATTAGCAAGTGCAAGGTATGTCTTGTTTGGTTGTATTCCAACCTCGTCGTTGTCCTCAATCACACACTTAGCATGGACATTAAGCTCGCTATTTTGATGGTAGTGGATCGATTGTTTAGACGAACATGGATGTGAATGCCTTAATTCTAATCTCGACTCCATCCAAATCATCTTTTCTTTGTCCAACATGACATATATCCTTGCTTTGTATTTGGTTGATGATATCTTATGTTCTCGAGCTGCTGCCTTCACCCGAGAGACTCGATTCCCTTCACGAGTACAATGGATGGATTGGTTGATGGGTAACTTTAGTTCCTTTTGGATTTGTCATAGTTTGTGTTTCTGATCTTGGTAACGAAGCATACTTTCTTAGCATAACTAGCATGAAATTTTTGTGTCTGCTGTAACGTATCAAAAATCCTTCACAGTTTTGGAATTTCTTCATAACGAATGCCATCATGGTCAGCATCTGTAACACAAATAATAAGACATAACTGAATAAAAGTTAGGAGTTTAACACTTCAAGAAAACATTATTTATGTATCTACAATCCAAACCTAATAAATCTCTTCCACGTTGTCATAGGTGGATTCAGAAATTTCAGTACCTTTTCATCACCAGAAGTTGTATTCAGTTACTTTAAAAATTACAAAAAACTTTTCAATTAAATATATAAAATCATCCATTATACTATGCAAAAAACATCCAAAACACCAATTTAAATATAAAACCACAAATTAAGACGAAAAAAAGGTCATAATGACACAAAATAAAAATCCAATTAACGCGAAAAAACATCATAGTAACACAGAAAAACATCCTATAAACACCAAAAAAACATCCATTTAACCCGAAAGAAACAACCATTTATCACAAAAACTATGTACGAAATCCAAAATCATAGATATTGACCCATAAACCTTAAACCCTAAACCCTAAAAACCGTACACACTAGACCTATTTTTCCTAGACCATAAATACTAAGCCCTAAACCTAAGCCCTGAATCCTGAATCTTAAATTCTAAACCTTAAACCAACTAAACCTTAAACCCTAAAGACTCTACAGATTAGACCCATATTCCATAAACCGCAAACCTTAAATCACAAACCCTAAAACTCTAAATCCTGAAACATTAGTACTAAACCCTTAACCCTAAAATATGAACCCTTAACCTTAAATTCTACACCCTAAAAATAAATCTTGAACTCTAAACATTAAACTAACTAAACACTAAACCGTAAAGTCGAAAGCTAAACACTAAACTCTAAACAATAAACCCTGAACCCTAAACGCTAAACCCTAAACTCTAAAATACGAACTCTAAACCTTAAATGAAGTAAACCTTAAATCCTAAATAATAAATACTGAACACTAAATCGTAAATCCTAAACCTAAACCAACTAAATCTTAAATCGTAAACCCTAAACCTGAACTATAAACCCTGAATTCTACATCCCAAAACCTAAATCATGTACCCTAAACCATAAACCAAAAATTATAAACCCTAAATCCTAAATTATAAATCATAAATCTGGATCTTAAACCCTAAACCCTGAAATTTAAACCCCAACTCCTAAATCATGTAAATTAAACCCAAACTTTAAATTCTAAACTATGAACTCTAAACCCTAAATCCTAAACACTTAATCCAAAATCATAAAACCAAAACTTTAAATTCCAAAATAACAACCATTTAACACAAAAAAAACAACCATTATTCATGGAAAAAACGTATAAAACCCTTAACCATAAATCATGAACCTTAAATGTTAAACCCTAAACCGTAAAATCTAAAGACTAGATTATAGACCCTAAACCCTAAAGACCATACACACTAGACCTATTTTTCCTAAACCTTAAACCGCAAATACTAAACAGTTAACTATACACCTTCACCCATGAACACTAAACCATAAATCATAAACCCTAAACTCAAAATCTAAACTCTAAACCCTTAAATATAAATCCTAAAACCAAAACCCTAAAGCCTAAATCCAATATGCTATCACTCAATATGCTATCCATTTCAGATGAATCCATTTCGCAATCGGCTTGAAAGGAGGACGGTGGTACTGCACGTAAGCTTTGCCGCGAGAAAGAAAGGCACAACATAGCAACGGAGATGTGTTCCTCGTGGGCTGGGTTCCGGGACGGATGGTCGTGTGATTGACGGCGCCGCTGGGATCCACAATGAACGGAGTGGCTGGGTGATGTTTGGCTGGCAACGATCAGCGGGGTGAACTGTGCGACGGGAGGTGCTGCAGAAAAGTGGGGGTGTCAAAAGAGAGGAAGAAGGTGTGCGTAGCGGTTGTTTTTTTCAGTACAAGTTTTGAAGGTGTATGAGCGTGAAAAAAAGTTTAAGAATTATAGTTGTTTTTTAATATTTAATTTTTTTAATTTAATTAGTATAGTTGGCTCAAGTTGGCTTCAAAATTAGTTGTTTTCCTATACTTCTTCTTTTTGAATTTAATTAGTGTAGTTGGTTCAAGTTGACTTCAAAACTAGTTGTTTTCCTATACTTCTTCTTGTATAATAGAGGGGTAAGGTACTATTTTGATCTCCAATATTTAGTCCAAATCCTAATTTAGTTCTTAACCTTTCAAACATTCTATTTCTGTCTCAAAAAATTTCAAACAGGTTCAATGTTGTCCTATCATTAAATTTGATGCTAATTATTAACAAAATGAGTGACGTGGACGTTAATAGTGTTACTAGTTAAGTCATATCTTCTTCCATGTGTTAGAAAAACATAACGAAAGCCTTCTTGTAACTCTTCTCCTTAGTTTTCTTTTTATACAAAACTCCAAATCCTAACAATCAATCATCAACATTTTAAAAAAATCAAAGAAAAAACTTTTATATTAATAATCGTTGGTAGATCAATTTTACTTACATACTGAAATCGAATGTTATTGGCTCTTCAATGTGCGAACTATTTGTGTCAAATTTAATGGTAGGACAACAATAATTCCGCTTAAACATTTTTTGGAATTGAAATAGGACATTTAAAAGTTTTTGAGACTAAAATAAGTTTTTTAAAACGTTAGGGATCAAATTAGAATTCGACCCAAATATTGAAGACTAAAATAATACTTTACCCTATAATAAAGTGTAAACTTCCTGAGACATTTTTTATAATTTAATATTTTTTGTTTTATTTTTTAAAATTTAAAAATGGTCAAATAGAAAAAATATTACATTAATTTTGGAAAAAAATTCCTATTTATCATAATAATAAGTATCATAGCATACGCTATATTAAAAATAAAAAAAATATTATATATACATACAAAATAAATCATTAAATAAATTATTATATATGTATTATTTAATTTATTTTAAAATATATTTTTATATTTTAATATATATTTTATAAGAATAACTGATTTTTAGTATGCATATTATATAATTGATTTAAAATTTATTTTTTAGATAAAAATTTTTAGATATATGAAATAAATGTGTTGTTTTATGAATAATAACGTTATTTTTGGTGAATACTCTTGTCTTGAAAGTAATTTTCTAATTGATGATTTTTATTTTAATCTTTAGTATTATTTAAAACGAAAATAAATATTTTCAATTAATCTTATAAAATGTGATATCATATTACACATTATGAAAAATTAAGTATGATAAGAAAAATGTAAAAAAAAAAAAAATAAAAGTAAGAATCTTTCTGAAATCACGCACTTATCACCAATTTGCTAACCCCAGGATTTGTACGGTACTAAACAAAATCAATCATATTATTTATATATTAAAATTAATTATTAATATAAAATATATAACAACAACAACAAAGTTTTGTCAATGAGTTATAGTTCAAATAGTATAGTCTTTCCATATTCAATTATGAGGTTGCGGATTCGAATCTTCTATTTTTGGTAAAAAAAAAATAGATACTACTCCAATTCATATGACTACTCATCCATATCAATATTTTCATTTCTACCACATTTAACTTATATTCATATTTATCTTTTGGTCGTCTAACACTTTGTACCATAAAGTATAGTCGGTTTGATAGCAATATAATAAAATTTATTTTTAAGTTTTACCACATTTAACTTATATTCATGCTTATCTTTTGGTCGTCCAACACTTTGTACCATAAAGTATAGTCGGTTTGATAGCAATACAATAGAATTTATTTTTAAGTTTTAAAAACACTTTTTTTATCACATATAAAATAAGATACACTCCACTATTTTGACCAACTTACTGATTTACCTCATGTTCAATCTCTTCATTATTCTATACGATATACCCAAAATACTTACAATTTTAACTTTTAACTTTTATATTTTATATTAATAAAATAAAATATATATTAAAATATAAAATATATATAAAATAAATTTAAATTATATATATTTGTATATAAATATATAAAAATTGATTTTGACGAATAATTTTAATATACAGTAATATTTTTGAAACAAGATTCATCATTTTTTTCGGTGTCCTGGTAAAAGAAAAAGAAAAAAAAAAAAGGAAAACAACTAAACAAGAGAAAGAAAACACGATGTGCTCATGTGCAGAGTCAGAGACTAAGAAGTTATAGCATCAGCCATTCAGCCTCTTTCCTAAGTTCCATCTGAAGCGTAATTCTTTTCTTTCCTTTTTCTTTTCTTTTCTCGTATGCGCTCTTTCCCTTTCGCGCTTCCTCTTCAGTCTCCGCAAGTCCTCTCTCTCTTCGTCATTCGTATTACAAAAAATGTAAGAACAAAAAGATATATTTGTATTTTTATTTTTATTTTTTTGCTTTTCCTACCGAACTTCTTGATCATAAGCTTCAGTTCTGCACTTCTGCATTTTCCCATGTCGCTTTAGGGTGTTTCTGAGACATTTCGTTAAACCCCATTTCTTCGGTTATGTATACGTATTTAGCATGTTTTCTTCTATTATTCTCTCTTATATCTTGTTTTGCATAATGCGATCTTGAATTGTTAAAAAACATGGAAGTTATTATTGTTTCTGGTTTGTACGAAGCAGTAATAGTATCGAACCTACATGCAACAGTGATGTTAAAGCTACATTGGGTGATTGTGCTTCTGTAATTAGTGTTGATTGTTTTCATGGTTCTTGTGAATTGGAATATAGCGCAGGAAGTAGGATTACTGGGGCAAAAGATTCCCCTTGTTGCATTGCGTTAACTGCTGAGCATTTCATATTTTTTCTTCTTTTTTTTTTTTTTCCAAATAGAATTTGGATTTTCTACCAAATCAAAGGGTGGAATTTGAATTCAATACTTTCGTATTTGTTTGAACCTTGAAGTATATTTACTACGTATTTATACAATCAGCCTGTTCTTCTTTTGAATACATATTTCAAAGATTCTATGTTGCTACTTCAAAGATTATTATTTTTATTTATTATTCTTATCAAAGATTATTATTTTTATTTATTATTCTTATTATTCTTATTATTATTTTACTCCTTTTTGATGCGTTATGTGGAATATTGGTAACTTAATTGCTATATTCTTTCAGTTCGTCTGCATACTGCCTATGAAATGATCTTAATCCTCTTATGCTAGGATGGGACCAGGGAAGAAGGCTCAAAATTCTCAGTACAGGAGGCGGCAATCTTCGCTTTCAAATTCAGCAACCACTACTGTATTTGGCAGAAATTTGGAGAAGAATCAACTTGGAGGTGTTGTATTTGGGTGCAAGAATAATACAATTAGAGAATGTCTTTCTAAACAACTCTTTGGTCAGTGTTATTCATTTGATTTTCTTTGGTTTACAGCATTTGCCATAGGAAAAGGCTATTAGAAGTATGAATCTAGAAACAAATAGGTGTCATGTGACAATGATGAATGATGATCAACATTTTAAAATTGAAGTTACTGAATGGTCACTGATATAGTTGACATGAGCGTCATATTGGAACTTATATTATCAACAGCATAAAAGTTGTCACTTAGCTTATGGTAATTTTTTTCCCATATTTTGAATTGAAGGTGGCAGTTGTTGCATTCGACTCATGGAAATTTTTATCTGTTTAAACAGGCTTACCAACTCAGCATTTCTCATATGTGAAGAATATTGAACCTGGGTTGCCGCTGTTTCTATTCAATTATAGCGACAGGAAACTTCATGGAATTTTCGAGGCGGCTAGCAATGGAAAGATGTCTATAGACCCTTACGGATGGACTGCTAATGGTTCGGAGAGAACACAATATCCTGCACAGGTATCACATGCTATAGAGTACTATTGTTCTGTTCAAGACAATTACATTCTGAAACAAGCTCTCATCTTCATACTTTTCTGCTATTAAGGTGCAAATTCGTGTTCGGCTTCAGTGCCAGCCACTGTCGGAGGATAAATTTAGACATGCAATTGCAGACAACTACTACAATAAAAACCTTTTCTGGTTTGAGCTGGACCATGCACAAACTAGCAAGCTGATTTCTTTGCTAACACCAACAGCAATTGTGCCTGGTAGCTCTGTCCCTCATCATATGCTGAATTTGGCAAATGTTTCTCAGCCGCCTCCATCATATGAAACTTTGAGGGAAAGTGAACAGTTCACAGTGCTTGAATCGGATGTGGAGCAATATGCTCACACCAGTGCGATATCAGAATCCGCTGAAAATGATTCTACTTTAGACGAAGACATCCAGCCATTGGATACTCATTTAGGCATGCTGGAAGCAAAACAGGATGAGAAGAACCTCATATTTCTGAAACTAAAGCAGCTGTCTCTTAACAGTAAAAGACAAAATCTCTCTTCGCCAGATTATGTAAATGATACCGCTGCTGCAAATAATATGTGTCCAATCGAAAAGGATAATTCTGAGGCACCAGCTGGTTTAGAGAAGAAAGTGGATCCTAGTCCTTCATTGGAATATCAATATGACATAACCCAGGTTGTTGAGGATATTTGATGGAAAATATTAAAAATATTATAAATTTTATTCGTAAGCAACTAACTCGATATATGTTTTTTTTTTAGTTGGTGCAAGAGGTCAAAGAACTGACAGCTTTCAAGAAAATGCAGACCGAGAGGAATAGTTACCTGGAGCAGAAACTGGTAGGGACTCTTTGCTATGTTGTAGATGCTATTCTTAATTATTTTTCTCAATTGCTTCTCCATTGGTATCATGTTAAATTGTATTGTTGATTTATTGGCATGCATAAATGTATAGTCTTCATACCAATTGACCAAGTATGTGGAACTTCTCAATCAACCTTATTTATAAATTCTTGTTATGTACTTATCTCCATATTAAAATTTGAACCTCTGCTACTGCTTGAAGTGGTTTGTTTCTGCCGCAGTGACTGCATTAATGAAATGGGGGGATAACAAATAAAACAAGATGGTTCTAAGTTTAAATACATTCATTACTTTCTGTTTTTTGTTATTGTTTTTATTATTATTATTATTATTTTGGCTCTTTCTCCTGCCATCCAATTCCATTAAGTTTGAGACTACACAATTTAAAATAGGTAAGTTTTCGAAGCAAACTGAACACAATATAAATGACTGTAAATAATGAATAGTTAGTTTGGTAATTTGAACAACATTTCTGAGTGGTATTGAATTAAGATAAATCATTGTATCCTATCAGGCATAGCATGTTTCCCCATATTTATTGATCTATTTCTATCTGCCTTTTAGAAGGAGGCTTTGTCAGAAATTCAGCATCTAAGAGATCGTTGTACATTATTGGAATCTGCATCTAATGTTATGACACATGTTGAGAAGACATTAACCAAGTCATCTCGAGAGCTCCATCTAGACCACAAAGATTCATTGTTTCTAATAGGAGGCTTTGATGGAGAATCTTGGTTGCCAAGTATGGACATGTATTCTACTTCACAAAATGCTATCAAGTCTCTCAAGCCCATGAGCTCAATACGTTCATATGCTTCGGTCGTGCAGTTCAATGGTGATATTTATGTTTTTGGCGGTGGAAATGGTCTTGTTTGGTATGATACTGGTATGGGATCTTGTGATGGTTTTATTATTTATTTATTTTAACAAAGATGAAGTTCTGAGAAAGATTATTATCTTCCGTGTTTGTAGTTGAATCATATAACCCGATTCTTGACAACTGGACCTTGTGTCCTGCACTGAACCAGAAGAAAGGAAGCTTATCTGGAGCTGTTTTGGATAAGAAGATATTTGCTGTTGGTGGCGGCAATGGAGTTGACTGCTTTTCAGACGTTGAGATGCTAGATTTAGACATTGGACGGTGGATCACCACACGCTCAATGCTAGAAAAGGTAAAGTGTTGCTGTCATATGGTAAATAGTTCAGGTCTTGATTGAGATTTAAGAGGTACAATTATAGATAAATGTAAAACAACAGTTCTGAAGTCTTTATTTCCTTGATTTTTGAGGAATAAGATTCTTAACATAGCAGCTATAAACCAATATTTTACTAGGTGTTCCTCTTGTGTTTTGTGTTTGTGTGTGCGCAAGTTCAATTTGTTCAATTAAAGAGAGCTTAGATGTTTCGTTGATGGTTATTTAATGATATAGTTTCATATGCTGGGATTGGTAATTAGTGTTATCTACCTTAAAGGTCCAATACTTTTGTATTAGTTGCCTCTGTAATGTAATCAAATTTCTGCCTCACTCGACTCTCTTCTCCAAACATCACAGACACCAAATAATCAAGAGAGAGATCCATTTGTATTTTGTAGTGCTTTGAAAAGCCTATGAAAATACTGAACTTATTGCTTGAATGCATTTCTATATTCCAGAGATTTGCTCTTGCTGCTGTTGAACTCAACGGTGCGCTTTATGCTACTGGTGGATTTGATGGAAACGATTATTTGAAGTAAGATTTTGATATATTAAATAGTGTATACTCCGTCTGGTTCACAATATTTTTCACTTTACTCGTTCACATGCCAATTAAGGAACTCAAAATTCAGATTAAATTACAAAGTTGTTTAATATAAAATGTTTCGTTGTTTATTGTGAGAATGACTAATACACCGAAAGTGACAAATATTGTGAATTGCATTTAGTAAACTGTATCTGTTCTGACATGAGTGACACTTAATGTAAATGCAGCTCTGCTGAAAGATTTGATCCCAGGGAACATTCTTGGTCCAAAATCCCAAGCATGAATACGAGGCGTGGCTGCCACTCATTAGTTGTTCTAAATGAAAAACTGTGAGCTTGACTCCTCTTCTCTCTCTTGACGCATTAGGGATTACAATTTGCATAAGTGTCCTCTGAGTGTTCTGTAATATGACCATTTACAGAATAAAATTGTATAGATGACTGTCATTCTAATTGGAGATCAGTATCCTGTTCTGAATTTTCCATGCCTGACTAATTAAGCTTCTTAATCCGTCTTCGCAGGTACACTCTAGGTGGCTTTGATGGAAGTGCAATGGTTCCGAGCCTTGAAGTGTTTGATCCCCGTCTTGGCACATGGATGATGGGAGAACCAATGAATCACCCTAGGGGTTACTTTGCTGCTGCAGTCATCAATGAATCTATTTTTGTGATTGGGGGAGTTAAATCTGGTGACAACATTGTAGATACGGTAATTCTAAATAACCATTTTGACCTCTGAAATATTACAATTTTGGCAAATTGATCCTTCAAAGATATGTTCTGTTTGACAAACTTAACAAATGTTCAGTCAATTCGCTTATATACTTATATACATTTGGTTCTTTTTGTAAATACAGCGTATCTTTGGAGGTCCTTTTGTCACTTGCATCTTTTGCTGATACAGTGATACCTTATGACAAGCCTAACGCCTTATTTCCTTATGACTAAATGAATATACTTTACAGGTTGAGAATTATAAGGAAGGTCAGGGATGGCAAGAAACTTGCAGAACCTCGGTTGCGAAAAGGTGTTTCTTGTCCGCAATTGCCTGCGGTCATGAGTAAACAGAAGGATGTTCATAATCACCATTGCTTTTTGTAAAGTCACAGGATGAAGAGATTGTCTTTTCTTTTTTTTTTTTTTTTTTTTTTTTTTGGTCAATGAATTGAACACCTCCCAATCCTAGGTACACAACACACCCACATACTTCTTACACTTTTTACCACATTTTTTTTCCATTGCAATCTCTAGGGTTTGAACCCTTGACCTTTGAGGTGGGGAGGGGGAGATATGCCATTTAAGTTGAGGCTCATTGGCAGAGATTGTCTTTTCTTACTCTAAATCCTTCTCTATGTTGGCATTGCTTTTTTTGTTTACTTCAATGCCAATAATTCATAGAGCTAGTGATTGTTTCAAGTAAGGTGCTTGTGGGCTTGTGGCCGAGTTTGTGTGTGCATAAATGGTTTAGTTTTACACTTAATGTGTATATAAATTTCATTGTTTGGTTAATTGTACAAGTCACCCTTTTTTCATTTTTAATCAACTTAAAATGTGAAAAAGATGTTTTCAATCTCCTAATTCAATATATAGATTAATTACAATTATTAAAAAGCAAGCGTTACTACATTACTTGAGCACTTATTAGCTGTAGGATCCTCCTTTGTTGGTTATTGACCCTCAAAATTTGATTTCAACATTTTTTTTTTTTGCAAATTAATTTCGATTAAAAAATAATTCAATTTCTGATATTTAATTTTAGAATATTAGATAAATTAATCTTTGATAAGCTAAAGATAATTGGCCATAACTTCGTTTTTATAAGACCCTCGAAAGATAAACTATTTTCTCTTCACATAGAAGTACCAGTTCACATTTTGGGCCCCCATGTGCTTGGACTGGAGTAACATTCTCAAACAAAGATTCTAAACCAATGCAAACCTTCAAGTTGAAAGAATCAACTTCTGGGGTTCTGTAATATGGCACAGCATAAGAAATTTTTCTCACCTCTCCCGATACTTCAAAACTTTGCAAATCTAAGTAGACATGTTGTGTAAAGCCATCATTTATACACATTCTAACCCACGCTCTGCAGTTGCTTGAAATGTTATGTATTGTTATGTCACATGGTATACTAGCAGTTAGTCCTGGTGCAAAGGGAAGAGGATAGTCAGGGCAATTGTTAGGAATACTTAGTTCTGCCCTTCTATGTCTGATTCCTTCGGGAATCATCAACCGCTTCGGGGAGAACAACTTTAGACAGTTATCAAAAGCAAGTGAACTGCAGGAAGCTCCACCGTTGCTACTTTCACGTATTAAGTTCCCAAGTTCAGCTACAAAACCGGAAGCAACATCTGATCTCAATTTAAGGAATGACTCGGTGCGTAAATATATGATCGTCATCCTCTTGAATATGAAATTGCGACTGCAGATTTCAGCTCTGCAAAGCCTGAGGGTGTAAGTCAACAAAATTAGCTCCAGAACAGAGATTTCCTCTTCTGCAGAGAAACCTACAAAACGATTCATCAATTCTTTAGCCCTCCTGTCAAGCTTTTCCAACTTGTCTTCCAATTCAACCGTTCCAGAGACCACCTCCGTTTTTCGCACCAAGTGATCCCAGACTTCTACGACCAACTTTATTATTTTAAGATACAATAAAGCAAATGCTGAAGCATCAGCAGGAGCAGAAGAGTCAAATGTCAAAGATGTCAATTCTTCCTTCCAATGCCTACATTAATATCATCATCCCCCAAATGGGAAAAATGACAAAAGGCAAGGGACAATATCAGATATGTATTTCGAAAGATGTATACAGGCTGAATTAAACCATCAAAAGATTTAAACAGAAATCCATATTGTATAGAATCAGTTTAAGTAAAACTTGAAGCCCTCACAAAGATAGGCACCGAACCAGAAACCCTTCATCATACTAAGCACATACAAACAAAGCAAGATCCCACAATCGTGATGCTGATTACTGAAAGTGAAGACTCTACGTGGATCTGGGTTCACGTGCACATTTAAAACAATATTGCAGGTAGTAAAACGCATCTTAAGGAACAAATGTTGGTAGCTATAAAACAGTTCTTACCTCAAGGAACATAGCACTTCGTTTGCAGAATAAGATTGTACCTTTGGCCATATATTAGGGAGCTTCACAAGGATGTAGTTTATGTAGGTTAGAACAACACTATCATGCACTGGCTGCTTATGTTGGCCTACATCATTTGGCGGCTTCATTTCCAAAGCAACATTTTGAACATTGTATTTGGATAAAGGCAACTGTCCTTCCCCATTGTTGATAGTTATTTCAGAATGAATCATCTCATTGCCAGCAACATTTTGAACATCGTCTTTGGCCAAGGGATTCTGTCCTTCCCCATTACTAATATTTACTTCAGGTTGCACCATCGAGCTGCTTTTCTGAATAAGGTACTCCAAGAGGGTGTCTCGATTCATGACATCACTAAAGGCGCAACAAATCCTACTTAAAAATGTAGCCGCAAAAGAAAATATTACTGGTGGTATAGGGCCAACATCTGCATTCAAGAATGGAGCAGATATAGATAGGACTAACAGAGCAGCCATCCTTGCACTATTAAATTCTCTATTTCCTTCAAAACTTGCTGTTACCTGTGAGGAGGATATCAAAGGGATAATCAATGCCATTCTTTCAAGGACAATAGGTACTTTTTATTTCATTGGCAGGCCAACGTGCCAAATTTGTATATAGATATCCTATGGTTAAATTACAGTCCGAGAAAGTATACCTCATCAGCGATTTCATTTGCAATTAAATCTACAAATTGCTTGTGATTTCGGCCAAGATGAGAGAGAACAGAAAATATATCAGCTTCATCCTAGTAAGAAAAAGGTTAAATGTCAAGCATAGGGAGAGCGCAACAGTAAAGAATTACTAAAATGGAGTTGTGTGCATAACTTGCTCCATAAATAATAATTTTTTTAAAAGAAAAAATTAGACCGAAATGAAGAACAGAAATGGATATCGGCAGAAGAATATCAAGAGAAAAGTGAGAATGAACTTGAAGAACAATGTAGTTAACTCATCAATATCAATTGAAATTCAAAAATGTTATTTGCACACTAAAATCAGCTACCAAAATCAACCACCATGTATTTGAGAATAAATACATATATAATTTAACTTATTTTTAATCTGCATTTTGTATTTCAATGTGTATTCTACACTGGTAGATGATTTTGGTGTACACCTAGCTTGACTGATTGAAATTATACCAGTGAAATGAATTTTTCATAAGCAATGAAATCAGAGTTTTATCTAGTCTATCATAGAACTAACTTGTATCTTGAAAATTGAATGAAGATGCATCACTATGCCATTTGGGAAAACATAAACATAATGAGATGGAAATAAAGCAAACCTGTGGATAGCTGTCTAAATTTTTTAGAAGAACATCCATAGTTGATTTGAACAACAAATGATTTCTTAGCTTCATTAGTCGAACTATTTTCCTGGCAGAAAATCTCACTTCACTACTATTGTCCTCTAGAACATCAAGAAACTGCAAAAGATAATGAAACACACAAATGATACCAATCACAAATTTTCATAGGGTAATCTTTCTGCTTGAAAAAAAAACAGAAAGATTGTACTCATCTTGATACATCAACAAGGAGATTCAATTAATTGCAAATAATGAAGTTTAGGCTCCAAAATATATATAGGACATCAAGAAAAATGATTAAGGATGAGGAACAAACCTTAATACCTTATGCATGTAATTTTCCTGAAGTTCTAGACAATGATTGATTGCCATGTGATGCATAGTTTCTAAAGCTTGGAACCGAACTTCCACTTTATAATCATTCAAGACATCCATTAACAAGTTTAAGGCTGCATGAGCAAACTCAACTGAGAGTACCGTCAGGGCGCGTAAGGACTGGCATACAGACTTCCGGACCTTCAGTTTAAGCAGAAAATCAGTCATTCATTCATATATTAACACAAGTATAATGCACCTAAGTCATGAAACTCAGTTCGCAGTGGTCAGTTTTTTTATTTATTTATTTTAAATTTTTATTATTATGAACCTCTGAAAGCAAGGTACAATATATGACTTGGTAGTATGTTCTTGAAAGATACCTCAAAGAACTCATCCTCAACCCCATGAACTAGTGCACCAGCGACATTACTTGCAAGCAGCACAAATTGTTCAGTTGGGCTTTGATCCAAAACTAAAACCCTCTTTGACAAGCTTTGCATAAGAAGTTCCTTGGATACTATTTCCATCTTTCCAAGGCCATTAAAAACTTCAACCCTGACCTTCATGTTCATATCTCTCACCACAGAACAGAGCTACATTCACATGCAAAGAAATTTGATGTTAACATAACAAGCCAACAACTGCAATAATGGCTAGAAGTAGAAAACTAAAACAGAAACTTAATATAAAAATTTAAATTTAAAATATATATATATATAATAAAAAGTTTGGAACCTTTAGCACATAAAACTGCCATCATCTACAACTACAAATTTACCATGGCAAATACTTCGTTGGACCAATAGGTCTTCATATCTACATTAAAAGATGCTAACATCAGGCCCCATAGAGCTACCTGAAATACATATAACTAGCATTATTCAAATTGTGGGTTGGGGGGGGGGGGGGGGGGGGAGTGCAACAAACTCCTTCCAATCTCCTTTATATCGTAGGAAGTAAAAGACAAGACATATATATATATGCTAGACAATAAAATAAAAATGAATAAATGAAAAGATGCAACATATGTATTTTATCCTAAATTTCTTTCATCCTGTGATTGTAAAGGAGGTACTTACAACTCGAACAGCAGAGATCCTCACGCAATCTTCATTATCACTTAGAAGCTGAACACCACGCTCATAGCAACCTTTCACCAAGCTTACCTCCTCAAAAACTGCACACTCTCCCAACCGAACCAATGCTTCCAATGATTCCTCCCTCACACATGGGTAAGGCTCCTTCGTCATCCCCATCAAAACCGGGTACAACAACTTGGGTCGAACCATGACCCGGCAACCTGAATTCCTCACCATCCAAAGCCTCACCGGAAACGATGCCGCCAGGCATATCGACGTGAAGAGAGAGTCGTCAACCTCCACGGGCCTCTCCGAGATGTTGACAAGTGCATCTAGGTACTCAATGGTGAGTTGACTCGGCGGGTCGGTGAGTTGAGGCAACATGGATTGGAGCGAGTCAAGGGCGAGTTGGGCAAGGGAAGGGTGGTGGGAAGAGAGGTCAGTTATGAGCTTGAGGATTTGGCTGTGGTGTGATTCTGGAGAATGGAGGAGGGAGTGGATTAGGGTTTTGAAGATTGATGAAACCGTGCTTTTTGGTGTTGAAGGGTTTAGAATTTCGTTCATCATTGAAGTGAAGGTCTGCATGGAAATTAGTCGTATGGATTCTGGTGTGTTGTTCTGTAGGAAAAAACACAAAAAAGAGAAAATTTACCTAGCAACATAACGTTTGGTGCAAAATTAGGACAAAGTAAAATATTTGGCACAAAAATATGACGTTTCAAATGGTAGAGACAAAATTGAGACTTGTCCTAAACATTAGGAACAAAAATAGTAGTTTACCCTAAAAAAAATGAGAACTAGAATCATATATAATCTAGCAGAAGATAGGAATAAATGCATAGCTAAAAAGTTATGCTGAATGAGAGAGAAAGAGATAACATAATCTATGTTGAATTGATGTTTTCTGTTAGGGAGGAAATGGAGCTACCACCCAAAGTCACAGCTGACATGAATTTGATGCTATTATCAACAAGTTTTCGATCAAATGTAACTAAGAGATCATTAAAGCCAATATCATATTAGAGAGACTATTCTGAAATTTGTGTTTCCAATCAATAGGAATGATTTTAGTCTTAAATCTTAAGTGTTTAAATTAAAAATAGACTCTCCTAAACTAGATGACCCTTTACACTTTATTATATATAAGAAGACCATCACTTTCTCACATGCTATACTCATTTATTATTTCGTTGCTACTGATAAATGTAAATTGTTTAGGGAAAGATAAGATAAACACCTTTATTCTCTGGTTTAATGAATAAATTACGCTAAAAGGCATGGCATGAAGAAACATCCAGCACCCTTAACAGCACACAGATAAATAGAAGAAAACTTGATATGTTTTCATGGACTGATCAGCAGCCTCCTTTCTCTCATCACCACACTTGAATTTGGCCAGATACTGATAATAGTCGCCCTTCCTGCAAATAACAAAGCAAAAACAGTGAAATTCCAAATTCCTCAAACAGAAAGACATCAGAGAGAATGAAAAGAGAGAACGATATCCCGTGCATCTTATTGAAGTAAACACTAGGTTGGCCACCAGAACAAGAAGGAATAAGGTGTTAATAATAACAGTCATGATATCTGCGCAGATATTAGACAACTCAGATTCAACTTTGCTCCTACACTTTTTAATCATATAGTAGCCACAGTCAATATTTTAAGTTCAAAGAGACACTAATTTTTATTCCTCATATGAAGTGTGTACGCTACACAAATCAGTTGCGAGTTCCCAATAATGTAATCTATCCAAAATGACTCCTGTCATTATTTATGCAAGAGTGATTCTAATTCTACGTTGTTGACTTGTTATAATTTCATTGTACAGAATTACAGATTAAACCACAGCAAAATGAATGCCAAGAAAATTCCAGATATATTAATGAGCAAAATAAAGTCACAATGGTAGTACCCATTGCAAAGAAGACCAATGACAGTTATGTAGGTACCTAAATAAGAAGCCATTTTGAACAGCGTAGAGAAGAGGGGTTATGCATAACTTGTAGATCAAAATTTACTTCAGTGATAATGCTAATTTTAACACAAGATGGCAACTTTAAAATCTTCTCTGAAATTGATTCACTCTAACTAAAATGAATAAATAAAAGAAATTTTGTAGCTATCAAAAGAAAAAGAAAAAGGCAAATACAAATCTACACTTTTCTCCAGTTTTTTCAAGCCATGTCCCGTCAAAATTCTAGAGCGCATGCTATGCTAACCCACAAGAAATACCAAACAAACACATACCCACAAACCCCCAAGAACCCAAATTCCAAGTCAACAGATTCTGTGAGAAGGCGCAGAAAACATCATACACAGAACAAGGGTGAAGTGGTGGATGCAGTATGGTGGTGGTGCAACTCAAAGGGTTGTATGGCAGACAAGACACCCATGACAGCAACGGAAGTAACCTCATCAGTCACACAAAGCACTGGTTGACGGAGGCAGGGAGGAGACAGGACCTTCGAACTTGGCGGTGTCCTTCCTCCAGTGAAGGCGTCAGCGGCGTGAGTGTCAGAGAGAATTTAACATGGATATGTTATGGACCATTTGAGAGAACTGGAGTATCAATTTGAGAGAAATTGGGAATTAGGGTTTCGTAGGAGAATGGGCAAGGAGGAGAGAGAACAAAGAGTGAGTTGCCAGTAACTGAGGCTGACAATGGAAGAAATACATAAAGGGTAGGTAAATCCAAATCTTTTGATGAACAAATTGTCTTTTGACTTTTGAGGCTGACACTGGCAAGGCATGAAAATTTAATTCTTATTATAATGTCATGGTTATACTAAATATATTAAATAAAGGTAGTTAATATTGCAATCAAAGTTGTCAAACTCGCAAGTCTAAATAAACTCGTAGAACTCACCTAAATTCAATTCCTAGACTCTTACGAGTTTACTTGTTATGAAATACTCTTTTAGTGCGTAAGATATATATCATAGAAATTTTACTCAAATATAAGCGTTCTGGGTTGACAATTTCACCACAAAGCACATAATAAATCAAATTCGTAGTGGAAGTTACAACAAATATCTTCAAATATTCATAATTAAGCTCTCTAAGTTCCAATTTAAATATAACAGACAATCAAAGCATCAAATCCTAGAATTAATTAAAACACCAAATTGTGCCCCTGAACCATCATTCTCCTACATTCTGAAATATCAACCAACCAAATCAGAATCATTCAACAGCCATAACTGAAAATTGATACTCTAAACAACCATAATAATCAACAATATCAAATTACTAACAAGAAACAACCATAAACAGTTCAAAATTGAACAAACTATTAACAGCATAAATAAGTAACAGACTAACAATCATAACAAAACACTCGACCATTTTATCTTCGTTTACTGATTTCAACAAGTCTAAGCACAAAACATACAGCTTCTTTGTATCGTAACTATCAGCTTGAAAATGCTGTTATACCTTTCTGAAACCATGATCGTCAGACAGTATGCCGTAGATGTTGCACATGTCTTTCTAAGAGCTCATTGACGGTGTGCATTTGAGATATTAGGCGTCCTGATAAATCAACCGTGTCTCCCTAATCCTGCGAACTCTAATGAAAACTAAATGAGAGTCTCAGCAATGATGCATAAACTGCACTGAACTAAAACAAAATAATACTTGATTCATTTATGCACTTAAGAAAAATAAAATTTACTCTTTGAAATTCAAATTTCATATACATCAGATACTATGAATCACCTTATCACCAAATATGAAAACAGAACAAGATAATGTAATATCTCAATCACATACTTTTATCCCTTTGCATGTGATATCTAATTTTTAATAATGTTATCAATGAAGCTGGAAAGAAAGTAACTTACCAATTAGAAGATACACTTAATGCCTTATGTTACCTTGTGGACATTGACACTTCAATTACATTACAAATCAATCAATTTAAGATGTATCAACAGAAAAGAAATAGCTAGAATTTTCTCCCAATCACAAAAGAGCTTTCCATTTTTAAAGCTCTGCTTCTTTTTCTCCCCCTCTTTGAATTTAATTATCAACCAAATCAGTGAGCATCATAGTGCAGAGTAAAAACATTGCAAAAACATAATAGGAATAACAAATAATCAGAAATAGGTCCTTATGCAAGGGTCAGGGTTTAAATATATTAAGCTAATCATAATTCGCAGCCAAATAGGTGTTACCAAATGGAGCAGGGAACAGGAAGCGAATAGAATGCAACTAGAAGACGAGTAGCACATGAGCAGTGGCGAAAATGTAAATTTGAAGCCGTCGAGCACAGAGGTTTTCATGTAGAGTAGGCATATCTTTAACTAAATTTGAAGACACTGATTAGTGAAGCCGTTTTTCATAGAGAGTAGGAATGAAGTGCCTTTTATCTATAAAGACTTTTACATATTTTTCGTGCACCCTCAACCTCTCATCCTTAATGTTTGTCAGCAAAACACATGCAGCATGGTGACATATACACGACAATTAGGAAACTTGGGTTTCATAATAAGGTGCCATAATTGTCATAGGTTCTCAACTGTTTAAATCTTGACGGGAAACCTTAACACCATTTCATCTCAAACACACAGATTCATGGGAAGTGATAAGAAAGGAACGGTTCTGAAGATGCGATAAGTTAGGTATATAATGAAGCAAGTAGATTCTAAATTGGGTGTCCCATGTCCACAAAAATTGCCCCTGAATTTGACTCATGCACTTTCACACTTGTTTGTAATCATCACTTCATGTTCTACCAGAGGATGAAATATTTAAATTAAACTAAACTACACTAATATTTTGCTTCAACAATTTTCCTACTTAGTAGTATGAAAGTTCCACTGATTAAGCATTAAAGGGAAAGATTGGTACAGTATGCTGAGTGCATCAAAATTCAAATAATTGAACTAGCTGGATGACACAAGCATTTACCATTCAATTAGGATAAAAGTATATCCGAACCTGATTAAAATATGATATATACAAAATTCCACATACATGACATTATATATTTTATATATATTGCATAAAAGATAAGTTTCAGATAAATAAGGCTTCAAACCAATTTTCCAAAGCTATATATCTGCCATTCAAACAGAAAAGTACGTGCTCAAAGTACATGATTTCTTCAATATAATTATCATTAAAAAATATTAAGAAACAGCTGACTTCCATCGGATGGAGATTAACCAATAATGCGTAGTATTTTTTTTAATCAAGTGTTCGTCTGCATCATCATTGTTATACAAAATACAAATGACCAACTCTATAACGAACTATAACTTTTGATTAGATTATACACTTAGGACTCATCATTGTATGCATGACAAAAAATACACCAGAACATAAGCAATTAGTCTTGGATCAATTGTTCATTACAATACTAAAGAAATGACAGCATCCATAACAATATACACTCATCATATTATGCGAAACAAAAAATCCAGAAAAGAAACACTGCATAAAACTGAAACAATTCATATAACTTGCATTGCTGCACAAATATCATCAAAATCAAAACCAGGTTTCATCCATAACATAAAATTTATGTTAAAGAGGCACCAAGCTTAGCTTTGCTTGACTGAAAGGTCAGTATTGCACATTAGGAAACAAGGTGCTAAAAGAATCTTGCAACTCTCTAAGGGAACCTTTGAATGCCATTTTACGATATTCTGCAGATGAATTGGTGATGCGTTTTCATGATGAGAAAATAGGGGATAGTGAGATAACAGTAAAACGCAACAAATAAACACTTCTTTAGATGGCAATTTGGCTCAGTAGACATTTAGCTGAAGCATAATTGCATAAATAGTCCAAATAATGAAAAACGAAAAAGACATGCAAATATAACACTCTAGAATAGAATTGAGAATTGTCGTATAGCACAAAAAGGCCTCTTCTCTCTTAGAGTGCAGCAGAAACAACCTCTTCTTATGCAACCACTAAAATAGGTAAAATGGAAAACAAAGTCACTAAAGACAGAAAATAAAGAACATCAAAACAAAGTCTTACCCAAGACATGAGGAAACAAATCTCAAAGTAACTACCTAAAACAAACTCACTGAATTCACGGGATTTACAACAAAGCAATGCTTTTTCCATAATAATCAAATTTCAAATCCTACCATAACTAGACCACATTTACCTCTCTGGTTTAAATTCCAAATTCTATATTTTCACAGAAATTCAAGTGTTGAACTCCAAGTGGCATGTTGCCTACCTTTGTTCTACAGGACTAAATAAAATATTTTCACAGAAATTCATTGGCATGCAAACTAAGACGACAATGGTTATTTATTTCATTCTACAGGACTTCATATTTTTTCTAAGGAAGAAGGGACAAAAGTCCACCTGAAAGTTCATACGCTGGACACAATTACACTACAATCATTTAATGAGTCACGCATGCACACCATTTATATACTCGGTATATAAATGGTGTGCATGCGTGACTCATTAAATGATTGTAGTGTAATCGTGTCCAGTATATAAACTTTCAGCTGTACTTTTGTCCCTTCTTCCTTTTTGTAATTATAGTATCTACAGTACGGTATTAATTTTATCAGAAACATGATTAAAATTCAGTGATGATTTACAATAAAATGGCAAATTAATTAATTAGTTAAAGAAGAAGGCAGGAAGCTGTGAACTAAGGAACACAGGAGAAGGCAAGGACTCACCACGGCGACGAGACCGGCGAGAAGGCAGAGACAGCGAGGCCAAGAAGATGACGACGTCCAAACAAGGGGCGTGTTGCTGGCTGCTTCTGCTTCTGCTTCTGCTTCTGCTTCTGCTTGACTGAGCCGGCGATGACGAGGCCAAGAAGGCGGCGACACAGACGCCGGAGACGGAATGATTGAGCTGAGCTGCTGGTTGCTTCGGGTGAGTGTTGGCCGTTGTGGGCTGTGAGTGGAGTGAATGAAGAAGACAGAGAGTTTGAGAGACTGAGAGAGACGGAGTGTGAGAGATTGATGAGCTGAATAGCTGATGAGAGGGACGAGTGAGGACTGAGGACTGAGGATTGACGAGTAAAACCAGGGTTTGGAGTTTTGGCATGAAACGACGTCGTTTATCCCTTTTAAAAAATTATTAATCATGAACCAATTCGGGTTTTCGAAACCCATCGGATCCTGGGTTATGAAAACGGACGGGTTAAATCGAGTTCCAACGGATTTGGTCATTTGATGAATGGACGATCCGAAAGATGACTTGGCCTGGCCAAAATATTCGGGTTACTGGGTTTTCAATCAAACCAAGTGGGGCAAATCCGGTTTGATTACTCTGATCAGCTGGACTATTAAAAACAAAAATAAGAAAAAATGAAAATTTAGAACGGGAAGAGTTTGTGTTTGGCGGGAGAGGTAAAATACCAAAATGGCAAAATCACACCCGATTCTTTAAAATGCTGCGAAAAATATTTTTTTTTAATGATAAACATATTTTCAAAATATTTTGAAACGCGATAAAATTATATAATATTAAATATTTTTTAAAAATATTTTAGAGATTATATTTTATAATTTTTACGAGTATAATTAGAAAAATAAGTCAATTTTATTCTTAAAAATTAGTAATTTTACACTAAATATATTTTTTTGTGATTTTTATATTAATGATTAAGAATATTTTTAAAAAATAAAAAATTTTAGAGATTAAATTTTTATCCGGTGTTTTGTATGTACTTTTTAAATAATTATCTAAATACTCTTACAAAATTTTAGATCAAATACATTATATATAAATAATTTGCTAAATCTTTATCAAAATAATATTTTTTGTTATTTTTGTTGTGTTTTATAATTTTTTAAAGATATTTTTGTCATTATCAACATGATAGTTATTTTTGTCGATGTTTCAAAAAATCATATGTGAATTTAATATTTTACCCAAAATATAAAATATTAGGAGACACCTGTGAAACATACCTAAAAAAAAAATTAAAGACACTTATAAAGAGTTGTTCTTCAGGAAAAAAAAAATTGTTCATTAATATTATAAAAAGATAATATAAAAAAGACTTAGTCTAGTCACCAAAAAAAAGTCTATTAATAAAATAAGATATTTTTTTTAAATATAACTTAAAAAAATATTGTAATACAAATAAAATTCTTGTAGTGTGAGTTACAAGTGATGATGCATAACTTTATTTAAAAGCAAACTATTAAGGGTGTGTTTGACAAACGTCGTTGGAGAGAAAAGAAGCAGGTTTGAGCTTTTGAAAGTTTTATTTTTATGTTTGGCAACTTTTATCCTTCTAAACACAGAAATGATTTTTCTTTTAAACGCACGTTCAGGAGAAGCTAAAATTTGTAACTTCTGCGTTTCACGTTTATGGTGGCTGATTATCTTAAAAAATTAGGTGGAAAATTTATTTATTTTTTACAAATCATTTCTTTCATTTTCTTCTATAAAAAGGATACCAGTAACTATTACCTTCACAGTAGTTCCTTGTAGTTCTTCCTACTTCTTCATGATTCTTAGTTCCAATTTTTTTTCATCAAAATGGTTCAAATTTGTTTCAATCACTAGCAAATTAATATTTTAATTTTTTTATTATTTTTAGTACTCATTTTCATATTTTAATTTTTATATTTTTGTATTGTATTTTGTATTTATAGGATAAATATTTTTATATTATTTGTGTAGTGTTCTAATTTCTCATGTTATGTTTTTATATGAGTTTTTTTATCATTTACTATACTATTTTTTATATGTATATTTTTTATGAATTTTTTTATTTTTGTTTGGCTTTGTTCATGTGATTTTTTATTTATTTTATTGTATTTCTTTTATTCATATGACAAATGTTATTGGTTTTTTTTTATAGTGCTCTAATTTTTAGATATTTTATTAATTTTTATGATATTTTTATTATTTTTTGTTCATATGAATTCTTTTTTTCTATCTTTACTACGTTGTATTTATGTTGTGTATTTATGTTGTGTATGAAATTTTTTTATTTTTTTATTTTATTTTATTCATATGAATTTTATTTACCTTTTATTGTATTTTTTTGTTCATGTGATATATGTTGTTGGTTTTATGAAATTTTTATTATTTCTTATCTGTATATTTTTTTTATTCTTTGATGTACTCTATTTTTGTTTTGTATTAATTTTTTTATTTTTTATTCTGACTTTGTAAAATTTGTAATTGTAATTATTATATACTACATTTATTATCAAAATTTTATAATACAAATTATGATCCTATAAAAAAAAGACAAAATAAATAAAAAAACTAATTATAAGTAACAATAGAGTTATAGATAATGAAAAATAGTTGATACAACAAAGGAAATGGATTATAGTCTAAAATAATACTAAATTAAAGAGTACTAAAAAAATTATAGAATGTTTTCTTTTTGTTTGATATTATAAAATTGGTTTAATTACTCTGCAGGTCCCTATAGTTTCAGCAAATTTTCAATTAGGTCCCTATACTTTTTTTCTTTTCAATTGGGTTCCTATACATTTTTTTTTTCAATTTAGTCCTTATTAACGTTAAACGTTAAAAAATGTTAGTAAATTGTGAAATTACTTGTATACCCCTAGGGACCTAATTGAAAAGAAAAAAGTATAGGAACCTAATTGAAAATTTAGAAAAATTATAAATATTCAATGAAAGATATTCATATAATCCCTATTTAATGATTCTACGATATAAAAAATATTCCTATAATCCCTTTTATTTTATCACTATCATTCTTTTTCTTATTTATATACAAATTGTACCAAAAATACCTTCTCTTTATTTTTTTGACTTTCAAAATACCTTATCCTAAGAATATATACAAAAAAAAAGTAATGAATAAAATGAAACAGAAATATTAGTAATAAGTATAATATAAAATTAAATTTCCATCACTCAAGTATTTATTATGACCAACATAATGAAAGAACTTGCATATGCCATATGGTAACAAGAACCATTGATAGAATAATAACTAAAATTGTTTACAAAAACTGAGTTCCTCAAATAAGAGAATCAATTTGACTGACAAAAACTCAAAAACAAGTATATTGAAGAAATGAATTTTCCTTATGGTAACAAGAACCATCAGAAAGAAATCCCTAAAGGTTGCTTGCTCTAGCATAAACAGATATTCCATCTCCATTGGATATGATCTTTGCCATTGCAACTGATGTCAAGTGACAAACAGGCCGTCGAGCACCAAAAGTGAGTAGGGAATACAATGCATCCTCACAACGTCTTTGCCACAACAAAATATTTTTCTAGAAGATATGATAAATTGTAACATCACAAAATACACTAAGATTTTTAATGGAAACACAAATCAACAACAACAAATAATATCAAATGAATAGCACCAAACCTTAATAAAAAGCCAATTCTCAAAAGGTATGTTTTTCATTCCAATTTTAAGAGTGGCTGGTCCATTGAATGGACAGAACTGTCAACTCTTGGGACAGGCTTCACCTCATTAAGTGGATGTTCAAAACTGCTCAAACCTCTTGATGTTGTAAAGAAGAATCCTAAACAAGCAGCAATACTAGTTTTTGTCGCATGATGTATAATTTGGAATAATACAGTCACCGATTTTTTACATAAACTAATACCATCAACTATTAGACTAAAACCATCAACTATTCCAGAAAAGGCATTTGCTACATCAGTTCTGGCTTTATTATCATATTCAACAACTCTTTCCTTTGCTTTATGAAACTCCAAAACTAAACTCAATGCAAGAATCAAGAATTTTACATATTTGGTATCCTGTCCTTGATTCAAAATATCAGCACCACTACTTTGAAGAAACTGCAAAATATGTCAACGGATCCACTATTAAACTCATACCAGAGAATTGATGCAGGGATACCAGTCAGTGCAGCAATGAGTTTAAAATAACTATTATGGACTTAACAAAACTAATATATAACTCAAACAGTATTAAGAGTTCTTTTTTATTTGTCTTATTTATTTATTTACTTTTTATGAAAGAAGAATACATTAAATGAAGAGAAGAATAATACAAGCAGTAACACACATTGCTCATTGCTACAAAGGTTTTGCCTCTTTCCTACTCCACAAAACCAGCAAACATGGTTAAGAAAAACTAATTAAAACTTGCATAGCAGACTCAATAAAGGGATCAATGAGTAATCCACTAATCCTAGCTCAAAATGGGGGCGCAAAGCATCACATAACATGATATGAAATCAGATATTAAGGCATGAAGTAATAAAAAAGATTTGTCATGAGAAGCTTCACGTCTTCAATGGTTAGTGTTACTTCAAGATTTGTCATAAAATATCTGAAAATAAAAAATAACTATATAAAATCGCTTAGTCTTTTATGATGCTCACTCCATTGAAGAAATAGCGACTCCAATCTTTTTTCTTCTGTCTTAGCAGCCACACGTTGTTGCAGAGCCAATCCAGGAAGCAAGACGGAGTTGAACAGCAGTGATTCGAGGCGAGGCGCGGTGAGACAATGCGAGATGAGGCGATGCAATGGGCAAAGCAGACAAGCGGAGCAGAGCATTCGTGGACCGTGGACAACACAGACGGACGACGACCACCCAGCGACGGATAAAGACGACGCCACGGAAGATGGCAACAGAGTGCGATGGAGGAGAAACTCAATTCGGATCTTAGGAAACTAACTTAGGGCTGGTTAGGGTTTTTTAATTTGGGGACAAAATGTAAAGGGTACTATTAGTATTTTAAAAAAATAGAAGAGATCTTAATTAATTATTTTAATCTAATTATAAGAATATTCGATTTTTTAATTGAATATTCTGTTATTTTAAACAGATTTGTGACGGTAGGGACTAAATTAAAAAAAAATTAACGTATATAGACCCAATTGAAAAGAAAAAAAGTATAAGGACCTAATTGAAAATTCGGTGAAACTATAAGGACCTGCAGAATAATTAAACCTATAAAATTTATAGTACTATCTTTCATATTTTTATTTTTTATTGTATTTATTTTATTTATATGATAAATATTTTTTATATTATTTTTGTTAGCGTTTTGATTTTGCATGTATATAAAAAAATTATTTAAATTGATGTCTCTCTTGGTAATTTTTTATCTAAGAGTGATTTTGAGTAGTATAATCCAAACAACATTTATTTTACATTTTTACTATAATCAATTTTGATATAAAGATTACCAAACATAAATCACGTTAACACAAACTTACTTTTCATCAAAATCAATTTTACAAAATCAATTTTATGTAAACTCTCGTTTACAAACTGTAATCCAAACACACACTAAGTGTTGAATATGGCGCATGAATTAGCTAGGTCTAAGTAAAAATTAGTTAGGCAACTCAACTTGAACCTAATGTATATAAGAAAAATTCAGTTAGTGTTAGTAGTGCACTTGAGCATTTTGTTTCTCCATAAGCATCTCACCTTATTCTACCTCAAGCTGCTTCTTTCTTATTTCTCTTACTTTTTTTGTATCTCTCTTTGTTTGTGGTTTATCTTGTGCTTAATTTAGGGAATTTTATCAACTTTTCTCACATTTATTCAATGAAATAGCATGGTTTTGTAATTCTCCCTAAATTTGTGTTTAAGTGTAAAAATATGCTTTTTAGGCCCTTAAATTGGTAATTTTAATTCACTTTTAATTCCACTAGATGCCTTGATGTGTTTGTTAGTAAATTCAGGTTGAAAATGGTTAGGAATAGATCAAAGGAGTGAAGAGAAAAGCATGCAAAGTGGAGAATTCATGGAAAAATAAGGATTTGGAGTGCATTCATCGACGCTCACGCGTGACAGACGCGCATGCGTGGAGATGAGGTCGCCAGGCGACGCTTACGCGTAACATGACACGTACGCGTGAGAAGTAAAATGCCAAGCGATGCGTACGCGTGACCCATGCGTACGCGTCGCAGCTTGCACGTGACCTCGTTAAAGTGAAAATGCTGGGGGCGATTTCTGAGCTTCCCAGGCCCAAATCCAACTGATTCCAAAGACTATTTCATGCAGAATTCAAGATGGGTCAAAGGGGGGAGCACTTAGATTAGTTATGATGAGCCTTTAGTTAGTTTTCTAGATAGAGAAGCTCCCTCTTCTCTCTAGAATTAGGTTAGGATTAAGTTAAATTCCCTTAGATCTAGGGTTAATTTCTTGTCTTCATCTTGTTTTCTTTACAATTCCTTGTTGTAGTGTCTTGATTTCCTATGTCTTCTTGTTAATTTCTTATTTTAGTTACTTTTATGTTTATGAACACTCTTGTCAATTTCATTTCCTTTAATGCAATTTGAGGTATTTCATGTTAATTTTGCTTCCTTTAGTTGTTGTTGTTGATTTTTTGTATTGGGTAATAGTAGATTTTATTAATTCTTGCAATTTATAATGCTTTCCTTTTATGCCTTCCAAGTGTTTGACAAAATACTTGGTTGGATGTTAGAGTAGCTTTTTGAGCATTCTTGGCTTGGAATGAGAGAAATTAGGCAATCTTGAGTCATTAATACCCAATTTAGATCGGTGATCTAGGGTTGTTAGTTAATATTGTTTTCATTGACTCTAATCTCTTGCTAATTCAATTAGTAGGTTGATTAGGACTTTTGGATTGAGATTAACTAGTCTTATTTGACTTTCTCTCACGTGAAGATAATTTTGTACCTTCTTCCATTGTTAGAGATGACTAAATAAGATAAGCTCTTGATAAATATTGTATGATCATTAATGACTAGGATAGAAAGATGAACTCTCAACCTTTGCCATGAATGTCTCTCTTTAGTAATTGTTTCTTTAATTGTTTGATTTACATTTCTTGAATTTTTACCACCCCACCCCTTTTGATACCATAACCAATAATACGCATTCCTCACTACAACTCCTTGAGAAGATGACCCAAGATTTAAATACTTCGGTTACTTTTATATTGGGATTGGACTTGTGACAACTAAAAATTAAACTTTGATTGAGCATTACTTATCGGTTGGGAACTATACTATCAACGAAATTATTTGTGTGAAATTCCTAACCAACACCAATCCTCTTCTTGATTTTGTAACTTGTTCATACACTTCTTCTATATTAGTGAATCAGTGCACCAGAGTCACACCATTGATTCTAGTCTATCATCTTCAATTTGTCTTCTTCTTAATCTCCTTGCATCAACTGTGGTTTAAAAACTTTCACATGGTGTGGTGAGCAATTTGCAATAGAGCCTCAAAACACACAATTTCCAATAACATGGATGCCCAACAATTATCTCAATTGCTTCGACAATTATCAACTCTTTAAGTGCAACTTAACAAGAACAATTTCAATCCTGCAATAGAACCCGAGCAACATCTATTTTCTTCATCATGGTAAGAATCTAGGAACTCTTCTCGTCAATATTACTCTCACATCTCAGAATTATACTCACTGGTCAAGATTAATGTGGCTTGCAATAAAATCCAAAAATAAGCTTCAATTCATTGATGGTTCAATTCCAAGGCCAGATAAGTCAGATTTTCTTTTTCCTCTTTAGGATCGTTGTAACACCTATATCCTTTCATGGATCAACCTCTCTCGTAGTCAAGAGATTCTTCACAGTGTCATTTGGCAAACTAATGCATCAGATTTATGACAAGATTTGAAAAGAAGATACCATCAAGGGAATGTATATCATATTGCACAATGACACGAGTGGAATTCTATGCATCACAGTAAGGTGATATATCTGTAACTGCATATTTTACAAAGCTTCAAGCATTACGGGAGGATATTGATAATTTTTGGCTAATTCCTGCTTGCATTAACTGTGACACATCTTGTCAATGTGGCTTAGACAAAGTTAAAATGTATAGAAATGAAGATCGAGTAGTAAGATTACTGTGAGGTCTCAATGAGAAATTTAGCACTGTTAGATCATAGATAATGCTGTAGCAACCTCTACCTGATGTTGACACTGTATTTGCATTGCTTACTTAGCAAGAAAGATAAATCCACTCTGAATTTCTCGAATCTAATGCCCTTATGAACACCGATGTCACTCAAAAAAGGGGCAGCATGGCTCAAAGAGGCAGAAGAGGGTTCAGAGGTGGAAGGAACACAATTGGAAGAAATTAGAGAAGAGGATATCAAGGCAAAAGTTGCTCGTACTATGATAAGATTGGGCATTTAGTAGATTCTTGCTACAAGAAACGTGGAATTTCTCCCCATATGAAGAAATCAGGTTCAATACATCACATCTCAACAAAAGAGAATGATGAATTCAGTGGAGGTGATAGTTGTAAACCCCGTAAAAATTAGCGAATAATTAACCAATAAATTAAATTTTAATAAAGGAAATTAGAAATGTAAATTTTATAGTAAAATAAGATAGAGCTAATTAAAACAAGAATTTTAGCACCAATTTCAAAGAATTTGGCCCAAGATTGAGCCGAACGGGTCGAACCGGTTGAACCGGGCCCAAATGGGCCCAAGGCCCAACCCATCAGCCCAAATACACATTAGAAGAGTCAATCTTATTCTTCCATTCAATCCTCCATAACTCCTTACTCCGAGTTTTGATTGCCGCACCGTTTGCGGCCACGCGTCCAGCGCGTCGAGCTCTACAAAGCCCGGTAATCAATTTTGGTGAGAAACCTTGATTTCCATCTCAGCTTCTCATTCTTATGAATTTTGAAATTTTGGGATTTTGGTTATTAAAATTTAATATCTTGATGTTTAGGCTCAATTTAGCTTGAGAAACTTGTGGGTCTTTGTTCAATCAACACATATATAAGGTGAGGACTCTCAAAACCTTACAAATTCTTAGCTTATGTGAGTTTGGGTATTGAATTTGGTATATAAGTGTGGTAATGTGAATTAGGTGTGTAAGTATGTAAATTGGAGACTTGGTGGAGCTTTGGGTGTCATTACTTTGGTTTCTTGGGGCTGGATCTTGGACATTTCGTAGGTGCCCTTGGGTTATACGAGGAAATTGGCCAAGGTATGGTTTAGGTTTCTCGTATTTAATATATAATGTCTTGTGAAAAACTTAGACTAGATGACCATAGGATAGGAATGAATGCATGTGTATGTTAATTGTTTAGTTCCTTGAGAATATAATTGTGAACTAAGTTGGGAGTTGGTTGTTGTTTGATATTGGGGATGAAGTATAGAATGTTATATGATGCTTTGATGATGATTGTTAAGGTGTTAAAATTAAATATGTGTATATGATGAATGATTGGTGACCTTGCTAGTTAGTTGAAGAAATTTAAGTATGAAATGGTGTAATATTGAGGAATGGTTGGTTAGGGTGATGGTGGTGCTATAAATGGTAAGTTGTAGTGCTATTTGTATAAGTGGAATGTGGTATTGAATTTGATTTTTGGTAGAAATAAAGGTTTAGGAACTTTTGTGAAAAACTAATTTTTTGTCAAACTTCGATGAGCCATAACTTGGCTTCCAGACCTCTAAATTGTTTCAAACTTATTTCATATAAAAATTGGGTCCGTGAAGTTTACGCCGTTTGAAGAACGGATGAAAAATGTTTTAAAACAAAAAAGTTATGCGCGTCGGAAGTTTGGAGGGCAAAACTGAAAATTCTGCAGCATTCAGCATTTTAGCTGTTCTGCATAGCTTGCGCACGCGACCACTACACGCAATACGACCAAACTCTTTGGGTTTGGCATCTTGCATACGCGAGCAAGGATTTTTGAGGGGTTGCATACGCGACCACCTGCACACGACGCAACCAACTCTTTCGGGTTGGGCATCTCGCGTATGCGAGCATGGTAAAACGCATGCCCACGCGTACGCGTGGCCCCTATTTCAGCAAATCTAAGTTTTGTATTTTAAAGCTAAATTTTGAACTTCTAAAACTCTATTTTTATTCCTTTAGCCCTAGATCTTATAGTAAGCCTAGTAATAAGATGAAGCTAGGAAATGGAGGTAACTTGGGGGCGAAGCAAGCTTGGAAAATTGATGAATTATATATGAAAATGTGAATACCTGGAGTGTATATGGTGCCATGACTTTAATGATATGATTATGAAATAATTACAAATGATTATGAATGTTTATTGGCTTATGCACTCAATTATCTGAGATACGAGTTTCCTGGGTAAAGTACCGTGGCTTGCCACCACATGTTCCAGGTTGAGACTCGATACTTTGTTGACCCTACATCATGTTCCGAGGGTTACCTGAAACTGTAGATCGATCTCGGACGAGATCTTCTGTACTGGTCGGAGTTGACGTGTCCGGCTGGCGGATGGCGGCCGGAGCTGGTCGTGTCCGACTTGTTGGACTGATAGCGCTGCTGATCCTCTGTCACCGAAGGGTGGGGGGTACCTGCAAGGGACTCCGATGCTTAAGTTAGCATGGGTATTAAGCAGGTTTTTAGTAGAATCAGAGTATGAGTTATACCTGGGTACTCCAGTGTATTTATAATAGTGTGGGATGACCTTCTTAAATAGATAAGTTAGTTATCTTATCTTATCTTTTGGCGAGGTCAGCTTATCTTCAATGGAACCGCCCTTATCTCTATAGGCTTGGGTCTGCCTTTGGATCTGGGTCGTATTCCTTGAGTTGGGCCCTTTTTTGGGCTTTTTTGTCGATTTGGCCGAGCTCTTTTAGGAAGAGGTCGGATAGTCTGACCTGAAGAGGTCGGCCGCTTTGTCGCCAATCATCCCGGGTCGGATAGCTCGACCCAGGGTATGAACAGTGTCCCTGCTTGAGCTCGGTCTTCTTTTTTGAGGTCGAGTCCTTGACTTCGGTCCTTCTCTTAGTGAAGCCGAACTCAAGCATTTAGTCGATTCCTTTCTTTGTAGAACCTTTTTGAATGTGGAATATTTTCCTCTAAAAGCGCACGCTTTTATATCAGCGCTTTGTTCTTGGGAACATGCAAGGGTTTAATACCTTCATTAATTGGTATTGATTGCCCCGTTTCCCTTGGCTTTATTTTGAATTTTGCAATTTAGAAACGGTTTCTCTTCTTCGTAACCTCCCTTACTTTTCTTTCTTTTTGTTTTTCGCCTAGAGTTCATAGTTTCTCCTTGCGACGCCTGCTTGCGAATGCTTTCTGTGGAAAAGGGGTGATTCTGGATTTCACCTTCCGTTTCCTTCTTTTGGTGAGTTTTTCCGTTCGAGGGGTGGCTCTTTCGCCTGCCGCTTCTACTCTTCAGCTTTCTTTTGAGGTTTTCTCCTATTTTTCCAGGTTTTTTATTTTTCTTCCTTTTTCTTTTCCATGTCACTTTTTCATGTCTGATTTTGAGAAAGTTTTGATTTTGCTTGGAGAAAGTTTGGATCTTTCTGCTTTTGCTGTGCCTGATTACTGTTGTAATGTGTGTTCTGGGAGTTTCTTCGCCTTTTTGCATGAACCTTTTCGCCTTTCCTGTTGTTTGATGCTTTTAGGGCTTTTGCATGTTATCACCGTTTTTGTTTGTCCTTTTGATGATGGTCTTGTTTGATTCTGAAAAAAGGTTGTGCCTTTGACGATTTCTACTTGGCATGTTTGATGTTGGCGATGCTTTTTGCTGATAGACTGTAAAAAGATAGTGGCTTTGATGACTTTTTGTGTTTTGACTTTCCTTTTCGAAATGTTTATTATTTGAAATCTTCTTTTCTTGTTTGAGAGATGTCGGGACGTAAGCTGTAGATTTTTCCTGAAACCTTGCTTTGTTACTGCCTCCAAAGGATGCCCCAGGACTTTGGTTTGAGTCTTGGGGTTTTCCTTTTCTATTTGTTCTTCTGTATCATATTAGTCAAGTTGTTTTACCCCTCGTCCGAGATGTTTTTTAGTAATCCAATCTTCTTTTCTTATTGTAGGATTAGTTGGCCTCATGTCTTCTCGCAATAACATTGTAGAGATATCTTCTAAAGTTCCCGAGGGGATGTCTAATTGGCTGGACTCCCTTGTCTTAATGTGTGTCTCTGTGGTAGACGCTGATTTTTGTGTAGAGCTGAGGAAACGTCATAGGATTTGTGGTAGCGGTGCCCGAGAGAGGGATTATGAGCTTGTAGTGCCCGACTCTGACGAGAAGGTTTGTTTTCCTACTTTGGTCGGGGGGGAGCGTCCTTTCTTCTATGCATATGAATATTTCTTCAGCTAGTTGGGCATTACTTTTCCATTTACTGCTTTCGAGACCGACTTGTTGTGGTCGTGTAACATTGCCCCATCCCAGCTTCATCCGAATTCCTGGGGTTTTATCAAGATCTTTCAGCTGCTTTGCCAAGAGTTAGGCGTAACACCTTCTCAAACTCTTTTCCTTTATCTTTTTGTTTCTGCCAAGCCTGGTGCCTCTTCCAAAAAGAAAGCTTCCTGGGTTTCTTTCAGATCTTCCCAGGGTCATAAAGTTTTTGCCATGTACGATGAGTCTTTTAAGGACTTTAAGAATTATTTCTTTAGAGTCCGTGCTGTTGAGGGGGTCTGCCCCTTTTTTCTTGATGAGAATGACGAGCCTGCTTTCCCTCTAGAGTGGCAGAAGGATGTGAGAGTGTCTCGTTATACATGGGAGATGCTTGACGAGGTTGAGCATGCTTTTGTTATTGTTCTTGAAGATTTATGGGGGGAACCACCCCATCTTGATACAAAAAGGTTTTTGAATGACCCGTCCCTGGTTCGAACTGTTTTGGGTACTGTCTGACTTGTTTCTATACTTGTTTCTTAGTTTTGCTTCCTCTTTTGTGATTGTAACCCATTACTGTGGTTGATTTTATTTTTTCAGAGATGTCAAAAAACAATGATTCCATGAAGGCCTTCAAAAAGGCAAGGAAGGCTGCTGCTGCTCAAAATATCTCGGCCAAGGTGACGGGAGAGGGATCTTCTCAAGTTCAGGTGAAGCCGCCCGTGCCGAGTTCTCCTGGGCCGAGGAAGGTGATTCCCACTCCTCAAGTTCGCCTGGCCGACCCTCCACAGTCTTCCGCTGCTACTTCTGGTGCTCCTCCCTACAAGAAACAAAAAACAATTGAGCCTTTCAACCTTGATGCCCCTGATTTTGACGCGGTCGAGTTCATAGATCAGCAGATCGGTCCCTACGGTGTCCTCCCTATGGATGATATATCACTCCTTCGTCATTTGGATTTCATAACTCGGAGTAGTGTAAAAATGGCACATATGGGAGCTGCCCTGTACCGAACTGCTCACAATCTTCCTCTCCATGCCACCAAAGATTTTATGGAGGAGGCAAAACATGAGTTCGATCGGATGAAGGGCTTGAAGGATGATCTCGAGGTGAAGGTGGCCAAACTGGAGAAGGATCTGAAGAATGAGAAGGTGAGTTCCCTTGCTCTGGCGGCTTCTGTGCGGTTGGCCGAGGACACGGCATTGAGGCATAAAGACAGCTATGTCACATCCTATCGGGAAGGAATGCGTTTGAAGGAGGAGTTGGAGAACGCCCGAGCTGATTACTCCGAGCTCCAGGGTCATCTTGTTGGCAGTGTGAATGCTGCTTACGAGAAGCTGAAGGAGCAGATTCGAATTATTGCTCCCGAGGCCGACCTTACTCTTTTTAGCCTGGACAATGTTGTGATGGATGGTAAGATTGTCCCTGATGACCAGGATGATGACGATGTCGAACCTCCCCCTGTGCCTTCTGCCAAAGTGTCAACTTTTACAATTCCTCTAGTTGAGGTCGGTCATTCTGTTTCTGATCCGGACTGTCAGATCTTGAATCGGGATGATGGTACCGTGGATGCTGTGCCTATTCAGACTCGCCCTCCTTCTCCCCATACTGATGCTGCCGAGAAGGCTCCCGATCTTAGCTGATTTTTCTTGGATGTTTGCGTAGATAGCCTAGCTTGTGGGCTTTTAAACTCTTTATTTTGTAGTTTGAATATTTTGCTAACTGTTGATACTCCTTCTGGTTGCTTGTTTAGCAACTTTTTATTTTGAAAAAACAACAAGTAGCTTTCAAGCTTTTGGGCCTGACCCTGAAGCTTGTTATAATATTGTATTTTATATCATGCTTGTTTGCACTTGTCTTGGCACCTTTCTGGGTTTTGAGAATGTTGGAGCCTTGCTGCTCGGCCTCTTTGGATTGCTTTGTACTTGGTGCACAAATTGTGAATCACACTTTTCACAACTCGTACCACTGACCAGCAAGTGCACTGGGTCGTCCAAGTAATACCTCACGTGAGTAAGGGTCGAATCCCACGGAGATTGTTGGTTTGAAGCAATCTATGGTTATCTTGTAAATCTTAGTCAGGAAGTCAATTATGTTTGTCAGTTGAATCGCAAATAAACAATAGAGCATGGATTAAAGGTTACTTGTTATGCAGTGATGGAGAATATGTTGGAGTTTTGGAGATGCTTTGTCTTCTGAATCTCTGCTTTCCTCTGTCTTCTTGTTCACGCACGCACGTCCTCCTATGACAAGCTGTGTGTTGGTGGATCACCGTTGTCAATGGCTACCATCCATCCTTCCAGTGAAAACTACGCTCACGCGCTCTGTCACAGCACGGCTAATCACCGGTTGGTTCTCGATCCGGTTGGAATAGGATTTACTATCCTTTTGCGTCTGTCACTAACGCCCAGCCTTCAGGAGTTTGAAGCTCGTCACAGTCATTCAATCCTTGAATCCTACTCGGAATACCACAGACAAGGTTTAGACTTTCCGGATTCTCATGAATGCCGCCATCAGTTCTAGCTTATACCACGGAGATTCTGATTAAGGAATCTAAGAGATACTCATTCAATCATATATAGAACGGAGGTGGTTGTCAGGCACACGTTCATGATTTGAGGAAGGTGATGAGTGTCACAGATCATCACCTCCATCACAGTTAAGCGCGAATGAACATCTTAGATAGGAACACGCGTGTTTGAATGGAAAGCAGAAATACTTGCATTAATTCATCGAGACACAGCAGAGCTCCTCACCCCCAACAATGGAGTTTAGAAACTCATGCCGTCAGAGAATACAAATTTTTGATCTAAAATGTCATGAGATACAAAATAAGTCTCTAAAAGTTGTTTAAATACTAAACTAGTAGCCTAGGTTTACAACAAATGAGTAAATTATGATGGATGATGCAGAGGCCCACTTTTGGGGCCCACTTGGTGTGTGCTGGGGCTGAGAATTAAGTAATCCACGTGTAGAGGCCATTTGTGGAGTTGAACGCCAGTTTTTGTGCCAGTTTGGGCGTTCAACTCCAGCTTTTGATCCTTTTCTGGCACTGGACGCCAGAATTGGGCAGAGAACTGGCGTTGAACGCCAGTTTACGTCGTCTATCTTTGTGCAAAGTATGAACTATTATATATTGCTGGAAAGCCCTGGATGTCTACTTTCCAACGCAATTGGAAGCATGCCATTTCGAGTTCTGTAGCTCTAGAAAATCCACTTTGAGTGCAGGGAGGTCAGAATCCAACAGCATCAGCAGTCCTTTTTCAGCCTGAATCAGATTTTTGCTCAGCTCCTTCAATTTCAGCCAGAAAAATACCTGAAATTACAGAAAAACACACAACTCATAGTAAAGTCCAGAAATATGAATTTTTCCTAAAAACTAATGAAAATAGACTAAAAACCAACTAAAACATACTCAAAACTATATGAAATTAACCCCAAAAAGCGTATAAAATATCCGCTCATCAGTACTTATTGCTTGTAGCTTGGATCCTTTGAGGTCGTGGATGTGTGGATCCGACTTGTATTTCGGTTTTCTCGCTCTTACTTGTATTTATTTCTAGCAATCCATAACCGATTTCTTTACGTTGGTCCTCTTTCCAGTTATTTTTGTAGTCCTCTTTTTTGGACCTTTGTCAGGTCTCTTTCAGGGACTACTTTTATAACTTGTTTGTTGGGAGGCCAACTTCTTTACGTCGTCCTTTTCCAAGTTATTTTTGTAATCCTCTTTCTTGGACCTTTGTCAGGTCTCTTTCAGGGATTACTTTTATAACTTGTTTTTTGTAAGAGACCGACTTCGTCATGTCGATCTCTTCTAAGTTATTTTATAATCCTCTTTCTTGGACCTTTGTCAGGTCTCTTTCAGGGATTACTTTTATAACTTGTTTTTTGTAGGAGACCGACTTCGTCATGTCGATCTCTTCTAAGTTATTTTGTAATCCTCTTTCTTGGACCTTTGTCAGGTCTCTTTCAGGGATTACTTTTATAACTTGTTTTTTGTAGGAGACCGACTTCGTCATGTCGATCTCTTCTAAGTTATTTTGTAATCCTCTTTCTTGGACCTTTGTCAGGTCTATTTCAGGGATTACTTTTATAACTTGTTTTTCGTAGGAGACCGACTTCGTAATATCGATCTCTTCTAAGTTATAGCAATTCCTCTTTTATAGGGTTGGCCAGACCTTTTTCCAGGGATTTGCTGATAACTTGGGTTGACTCGGTCCGACTTTTTTTTTTAATGTCGGCCAGTCTTTAAGTTATTATTTAGCAATCCATTAAGACCTCGTCAGGTCCTTTCTCCGGATCACTTTCGATAACTTCTTGCAATATTCTGTTTTCATCTTTGCCGATTTGTAGAAAGTGGATTAAATCCTCGTTTAGTCGACCTTTAGATGAATTTGGTTTTCATCTCTCTTGGTCTTTATCGTGATTGGGCAGTGAATTTGTTTTTCACTTTTTGCCAATCTGTTACTTTATAATCGGACGATGAATGTTTCAAATTAATGCGTCTTGAAAACTTGTAGAATCGTCTAATATATTTTATTTAAAAGACAATGAAAATATGTACATATAGATTTTTTATCCTTTTGAATTGGATAATTTCTGGATCTCAACATGGTGCCTCATTAAAAAACCTTTTCAGGAAAAAGAGTGCATCTCATGCTGGTATCCTTTATTTCTAACTATAGTACCTTCTTAAGTTGCAGGCGTGCCACGATCTGGGGAACTCTCACCCGTCGAGTTCGGATAATCTGTAGTAGCCCTTCCCAAGTACTTCTATTACTCGGTAGGGTCCTTTCCAGTTTGCCGCCAGCTTTTCTTTTCTGGATCGAGTTGTTCCGATATCATTTTAGATTAGAATGAGATCATTTTCAGCGAAACCCCTTGGCACTACTTTTTTATTATATCTCGAAGCCATTCGGCGCTTTAGCGCTTCTTCCCTGATCCGAGCTCTTTCTTGGATTTTCGGGAGTAGGTCGAGCTCTTCTCTTTGAAGTTGAGAGTTGCCTTCTTCATTGTAGTGGACTACTCTAGGTGACCCTTCCTCGACCTCCACTGGGATCATTGCCTCCACTCCGTACGCTAATCGAAATGGTGATTCGTTTGTGGTGGAATGTGGCGTTGTTCGATATGCCCATAGCACTTGTGGAAGTTCTTTGGCCCAAGCTCCCTTTGCGTCTTGCAGTCTCCGTTTCAGCCCAGCTAATATGACTTTGTTGGCCGCTTCGGCTTGTCCATTGGCTTGGGGATGTTCGACGGAGGTGAACTGGTGTTTTGTGTTCAAGTCGGCTACTAACTTTCTGAAGCCTGTATCTGTGAATTGGGTGCCATTGTCTGTAGTGATGGAGTATAGAACTCCAAACCTTGTGACAATGTTCCTATATAGGAATTTCCGGCTCCTTTGAGCAGTGGCGTTGGCTAGGGGCTCTGCCTCGATCCACTTTGTGAAATAGCCTACCCCGACTATGAGGAATTTAACTTGTCCTGATCTCTGGAGAAAGGGTTCGAGAAGATCGAGTCCCCATTTTGCAAATGGCCAAGGCGAAGTTACGCTGATGAGCTCTTCTGGCGGGGCGATGTGAAAGTTAGCATGTTTCTGGCATGGTGGACATGTCTTTACAAATTCTGTAGCTTCTTTTTGTAGAGTTGGCCAGCAAAATCCCGCCCGGAGTACCTTTTTGGTGAGAGCTTGTGCTCCGAGATGGTTGCCACAAATGCCGCTGTGTACTTCCTCTAAAACTTCCCTTGTGTTGGAGGTCGGCACACATTTTAACAATGGTATTGAAATCCCTCTTTTGTATAGGGTATTGTTTATGATAGTGTAGTATTGTGCCTCCCGCTTTAACCTCTTTGCCTCCTTTTCATCTGTGGGGAGTGTTTCTGTCTTGAGGTAGTTAATTATAGGGGTCATCCATCCTTGATCCTGTCCTGTTATGGCTAGGATTTTTTCCTCTTCCGAGATTGACGGGCTTTATAGCATTTTCTGGATGAGGCTTCTATTGTTGCCTCCTGGTTTAGTGTTGGCTAGTTTTGAGAGTGCGTCAGCTCGGGCATTTTGTTCGCGGGTATGTGGCAGATCTCATATTCCCCAAGTTGTCCGAGCTGTTCCCTGGTTTTATCCAAATACTTTTGCATGGTGGGATCCTTGGCTTGGTAGCTCCCTGTTATTTGTGAGGTGACTACTTGTGAATTGCTGAAGATGATGAGTTTTTGGGCTCCAACTTCCCTAGCCAGCTTCAAACCAGCTAGTAGTGCTTTATATTCTGCCTGGTTGTTTGAGGCAGGGAACCTGAATTTGAGGGAGAGCTCAATTTGGGTTCCTTGGTTGCTTTCGATTATCACACCTGCGCCGCTTCCGGTTTTATTTGAGGAGCCGTCCACGTATATATTCCACTCTATGGGGGTCTCCGGGGTGTCTGTAAACTCTGCAATGAAGTCGGCTAAATATTGTGATTTAATGGCTGTCCGAGCCTCGTATTGAAGGTCGAACTCGGACAACTCGATTGCCCATTGTAGGATTCTTCCTGCTAGATCTGTCTTCTGCAATATCCCCTTTATGGGCTGGTTGGTCCGAACCTTAATGGTGTGAGCTTGGAAGTACGGGCGGAGTCGTCGAGATGCTAGTATAAGGGCATAGGCAAACTTTTCTATTTTTTGGTAGTTCAGCTCAGATCGTTGTAATGCTTTGCTGATAAAGTACACGAGTTGTTGCCCATTGTCCTCTTCTCGAACTAGTGCTGAGGCTACCGCTCGACTCCCTACCGCGAGGTATAATATGAGTGGTTCCCCTTGTCGTGGCCGAGATAGGATGGGTGGCCGTCCTAGAAATCTTTTGAAATCTTGGAAGGCTTGTTCGCACTCCGTTGTCCATTCAAAGTTCTTTCCTTTCCTTAGAGTGGCATAGAAAGGAAGGGATCTTATCGCTAATCCCGCTAGGAATCTGGACAAGGCTGCCAATCTCCCGTTGAGTTGTTGTACCTCTTTGACACAAGTTGGGCTCTTCATGTTGAGTATGGCCTGGCATTTATCCGGATTTGCCTCAATTCCTCTTTGTGTGAGCATAAAACCCAAGAACTTGCCTGCTTCTACTGCAAAAGTGCATTTTGCAGGATTGAGTAGCATGCCATGCTTCCTTATAGTGTCGAACACCTGGGCCAAGTCAGACAATAGTGTCTCTTCACTTTGTGTCTTTATCAACATGTCATCCACATAGACTTCCATTATTTTTCCAATATGGTCCGAAAAGACTTTGTTCATTAGCCTTTGATAAGTAGCTCCCGTGTTTTTAAGACCAAAAGGCATTACGATGTAGCAGTAGTTTGCTTTTGGTATTAAAAACGAGGTTTTTTCCTGATCAGGTGAATACATTGGGATTTGATTGTATCCAGAATATGCATCCATAAACGAAAGGTATTTATATCCTGATGAGGCATCCATCAGAGCGTCGATACTTGGGAGTGGATAAGGATCTTTTGGGCAGGCTTTGTTGAGATCGGTGTAGTCGGTGCACATCCGCCATTTTCCATTTGATTTTTTCACCAAGACGACGTTGGCTAGCCATAGTGGGTACTTGACTTCTCTTATGAATCCTGCCTCCAGTAGTGCTTGTACCTGCTCCTCCACAGATTGGGATTGTTCTGGCCCAAGTTTTCTTCGTCTTTGCTGTACCGGCTGAGATCCTGGATAGACCGCCAACTTGTGGCACATTAGTTTGGGGTCTATGCCTGGCATGTCCGCCGCTTTCCATGCGAAGAGGTCGACATTAACTCATAAGAACTCTACTAGTGATTCTTTTGCGTCTCCTTTTAGGATTGTTCCAATATTAGTTGTTTTGTCCGAGGTGTCTCCGATCTGAACTTTCTCTACTTCACCTTCGGGTTGTGGACGGAGTTCCTCTCATCTTTGAACTCCTCCAAGCTCAATTGTATGGAATTCTTCTCCTCTGCCTCTGAGGTTTAGACTTTCATTATGGCAGCGGCGCGCCATCTTTTGATCTGCTTTTATTGTAGCTATCCCTTCTGCAGTTGGGAATTTCATGCACAGATATGGAGTTGAGACTATTGCGCCGAGTTGATTCAATGTTGTCCGACCTATTAAGGCATTGTAAGCTGAACTCACGTCGACCACGATGTAGTCTATTTTGAGTGCTCGGGATTGGTTTCCTCTTCCGAACGTTGTATGTAGCGAGATGTAACCAAGTGGTTGCACTGGGGTGTCTCCCAGTCCAAACAGGCTGTTTGGGTATGCTCTAAGCTCCTTTTCTTCTAAACCAAGCTTGTCGAAGGCCGTTTTAAATAAGATGTCGGCGGAGCTCCCTTGGTCTATCAGCGTGCGTTGGAGATTTGCGTTTGCTAGTATGATGGTGATGACCATGGGATCGTCGTGTCCCGAGATGATTCCGTATGCATCTTCTTTGGTGAACTTAATTACAGGGATGTCGGGTTCTCCTTCCTTTCCCTCGACATGATATACTTCTTTGAGATGTCTTTTACGAGATGATTTGGAGATTTCTCCTCCTGCAAATCCGCTGTGTATCATGTGGACGTGTCTTTCTGGTGTACGAGGTGATCGCTCAGCTCGTCCGACATCTTCATCCCTTCTTCTCTTTCTTTGCTCATCATCTCGGGTGGCCAAAAACCGATCTAGTTTTCCTTCTCTCACTAATTTTTCTATGACGTTTTTTAAGTCGAAGCATTCGTTGGTGGAATATCCTCGGACTCAATGATATTGTTTGCCTTGCTTGATTGTGCATTAATTGGGAATGCCTAAGTGAATTTACTATGTTAATTGTTATATTCGCTAATTGCAGTACTTGTATACTATCTGTGTTTGCCCTTACTTGCTTGTTTGTGTGTGCGGTATCACTGGTGTTGGAGGATCAGAGGAAAGGCGGGGAAGTTAGGGATTTTAGTCAAGTTTACAGTTTGGTTAAGTTATAATTTGAGAAGACCACCCGTTTATGGTTTCTGTTTTAGTCCTGTAAGCTTTATAATCCAAGTGTCGGCATTCTAGAATTGCCTCTGGTATTCCCAAGACCTTATATCTTATGTACGTGGCACCTTTACCATGCTGAGAACCCCCGGTTCTCATTCCATATGATATTGTTGTTTTTCAGATGTAGGTCGAGAGGCATCTCGCTAGGCGTCTAGAGTTTCTGCAGCAAAATGGATTCATTTTGGGATTTTACTTTTGGTCTTTTGCTATATATGTATAGACTCTTCTCATGTATGTATATGTTTTACTATTGCGCCTCTTAGAGGTTTATGGAGAACTAGGATTTTAAATATGTATTTTGGGTTATGGGTTGTATATTTTGTATGTAAATATTCTCCGGCCAGCCTTAGCTTCGCATGCTGAGTTAGGAGCTTGTTATTTTGTACTTTTGACCCTCTATTCCTACCTTCTGTTTAATTACACTTATGAACTATAGTTTTCTTCACACACAAGTAATCTTGTTCCGGAGCGTTGCGCTTTTTATTTCGCATTTTTGCTTTACCCGCTTTTCAAGACTCCTCGTATACTGCATCGTTTTCAATATTTTATATATATATATATATATATATATATATATATATAGTGTAAAGTATCGTTTTTGTCCCCAACGTTTGGGGTAAGTCCCAAAGTTGTCCCTAACGTTTCAATCGTCCTATTTAAGTCCCTAACGTTTCAAAATTGACTCAATGTTGTCCTGTCGTTAAGGATCCATTAACAGAATTGACGGCGGGACAAAATTGAGACGATTTTGAAACGCTAGGGACTTAAATAGGACGAAAATGTTAGGGACAAAAACGATACATAGAAATAAATTTTAATTTAATTTTATCTTTCAATAATATTAATTTTTTACTGTACATAGTATTCAATTATTTTTTAATTACATCTAAATAAATTACACTTAATCACATTACTTTCATTTTAAATAAATTTATTTTTTTATAACTTTAAAGAATTTTGATACATTAGAGACAAAAGGTATAATTTATATTTTATTGTATATATTTTTTTCTTTTCTGCAAGGTTATATACTAGTCATTCTACAAATATTTCATGATAACTAAAAATCTTTAAGAGTAAAATTATAAAAAAATTAATTTATTTAAAATGAAAGTAATATGATTAAGTGTAATTTACTTAGATGTGATTAAAAAATAATTGAATACTATGTACAGTAAAAAAATTGATATTATTGAAGGATAAAATTAAAGTTTATTTCTATGTATCATCTTTGTCCCCAATGTTTTCGTCCTATTTAAGTCCCTAACATTTCAAAATCGTCTCAATTTTGTCCCACCGTCAATTCTGTTAATGGATCCCTAACGATAGGACAATATTGAGTCAGTTTTGAAATGTTAGGGACTTAAATAAGATGATTGAAACGTTAGGAACAACTTTGGGACTTACCCCAAATATTGGGGACAAAAACGATACTTTACTCTATATATATATTGGAGGTTGATGCGAGGCGGAAGTATGACCAATTAAGAGATCAATATAGGGGATACGTTTCGAGTATAGCTCTTAGCCAGCAAAAATCTGCCTCATCAATTTATAAAGGTTGTCACAAAAGTTTAGAATAAAAATAATGGGAGTATGAGTCCCAGGTCGTCTCTCAACGAGTTGACAAAGAGGTGCTAATTTATTAATCAGGAGTTTTCTGGGTAATTTTGAGTTTGGGCAATGGGCAAATAAATAATTGTAAATTAAAGCAGTGAAAATTTAAAGGGATTTATAATATTCAAAATAAAAGGCCTTGACTGGGGGAATGATTAATTGGAAGTTCTATCCTTGTTGGAATTCTCTCAAGTGTAGTATAAAGAGGTTGTTGTTTTCACTTAGTTAACCCTTACTAAATAAAGAAAAGTCAAGTGATTGAGCTAACTCTTATTTGTAAATCCTAGTCCGCTCCCTTGGGAAGGTCTAGCGTTAGTAAATACAGAATTATCCAACAACTTCCAATTTAACTATTCACTTGAGCATTCCAACTCAAGTGTCTCCTTTTAATCAACCCCCATGTCAAGTTGGGAATATACTCCATTGACATGAGAATTACTTGTATAGAATTAAAAAGGGAATAAAAGAAAGACATGATAGATAATAACTGCAATTTAATTAAAAATAAAAGTAATCCTTTGCATTAACAATCCATGAAAATAATCCAATTGTAACTCTAAACAAGAATTAAGAATATGGAATAAATAAAAGAGTAAGGAAACAAACTAGAATAGTATTTTCAACGGAGGTGATGACTCTTCAATATCCAAAGCAAAAGCAATAAACTATGAAACTATGAATGTAAAAGAAAAACCTAGAGGAAGAGTAATTTTCTCTCTAGATTCAGATCTAAAAACTAAAACTATGCTAATGAGAATGTGTGTTGAGTCTCTTCATGTTCCCTGGCTCTAGTTTGTGTTTCTGCGCCGGAAACTGGGTCAAAACTCGGCCCAAAATTGCCCCCAGCATTTTCTGTTAATTGTGCAAATCGCGCATGTCACGCGTGCGCGTCGCTGGTCGTTTTGGCGTGTCACGCGTGCGCGTCTTTGTGCAAACTCCAATCCACGCGTACGCGTCAGGCATGCGCACGTTCGCTGTAAAGTTCTCCATATCACGCGCTCGTGTGAGCCATACGTGCGCGTCGATGCTCGCTGGTTATCTCCTTGGTTTCTTGTGTTCCTTCCATTTTTGCAAGCTTCCTCTCCATTCTCTAAGCCATTCCTGCCCTATAAAGCTTGAAACACTTAACACACGGATCACGGCATCAAATGGTATAAAGGAGAATTAAAATATACAAATTAAAGATCTCTAGGAAGCAAGTTTTCAACCATAGAACAAAACTAGGAAGGGATTGTAAAATCATGCAAATCATATGAATAAGTGAGTAAAGACTTGATGAAACCATTCAATTAAACACAAGATAAACCATAAAATAGTGGTTTATCAACCTCCCCACACTTAAACATTAGCATGTCCTCATGCTTAGCTTAAGGAGATTAAAAGACTAATTAAGGGAAAGTAAGACTCATGCAATGCAATGCAACCTATGAATGCAACTATATGCTAAAATGATTTTGCCTGCTTGGTTAAAAGTAAATAAGTTCTTCAAGACAAATATAAATCAAATATCACTAATTAAAATCATACAGTAAAACAAGTAAACTTGTAAGAAGACAGCTCATGAAAGCAGGGAACATAGAATCAAGCATTGAACCCTCAGTGATGGTGTATATGCACTCTAATCACTCAAGTGTATAGGGTAATCACTCTACTTTTTCCTAGTCATGCTTTCTAAACTTTGTTCTTCACCTAACCAATCAATAAGTATTTAATGTACCAATGCAAACATCATGAGGTCTTTTCAAGGTTGTAATGGGGCCAAGGTAAAGGTGAGGGTATATATATGGCTAAGTGAGCTATAAATTGAATCCTTGATCAACCTACGCCTTCACCTATACATACTCTATATACTTTTAAATTCATGCCTAGCTACCCAAAATTTCCCACTTTTGCATTACATACTCATGCTTCAACTCTTCTTTTAATTTGTATCACCTATGCATTGATCTTTTCATTAACTTAACATTGGGGAAATTTTGTCCCCTTATTTATTTAATCAATTATTGAATATTTTTGGATTTATTTTTTTTAAATAAAAGTAAACATAGCTTATCAATGCACCTGGATTTTTAAATTTTCTGGTCTTACATGAGTAGTAACCCAAATTCCTAATATTTTATCATAACACATTCCCTATTAACCCATGTTCCCACAGTTTTTCCACACTTAGTTAACACACAATCTCTATCTTAAGCTAACCAAAGATTCAATTTGGGGTGATTAAATTGTTTTTCCGCTTAAGGCTAGTGATGTGGTAAAATATAAAACAAGGGGGATAAAAAGGCTCAAAGTGGCTAACAAAGGTGACATAAAAGGGTAGACTATTTGGATTAAGTGAGCTAATAAAACAATAGCCTCAATCATATGCATGCATATAATATATTAAACATTGGACATATAGGATGGAACAAAATATAAATTACAATCATAGAGAAAAAAAACACACAATAATAAAATATTATGGTTAAATAATGTAACCATGTAATTAAGCTCAATTCTCACAGGTTGTGTGTTCTAGCTTTAAACCATGTTCCAATTTACAGTTTTCAAACAAATTTAACACAAAATTTTAATTTGAATTAGTGAAATTTTCAAAATAGAGTCTTGAAAAGAAACTTATTATTTTTCAACCAATTAGAACATGCATGCAAATACCTATTACTATGCAATCTATTCTATCCTAAACAAAAGAAAAATAAATAATTTATTGGTGTTAAGAAAGAGCAGTTACCTCCGAAAGTCAGGTACTGACCGACCTCCCCACACTTAAAGCTTGGCACCGTCCTCGGTGCCATCAGTCAGGAACAAAGGGGGGCTGGTAGCAGTATCTCCACGGTTGGGATTATCATGGCTCCCTGTGCTAGTAGATGAAGTGGAGTCCAGAGTGTCTGGATCTTCTTCATGTGGGTAGTTGCCAACAATCAGCTCCTTGAGGTATATAAATTTGTGCTTGTTACGGTGCTCCATTCGCTTTGCCTGCCGGTCAAGCCGGTCCAACCTCTCCAGTATCTGAAGGAGTAGCTGATTTGTTGAAGGTTCTTGTGATATGGAAGGAGAAGGGATATCTTCTGTCGGTTTTATGGTCCAATTGATAGTGGCTGCTGGAGGTCTGATGTACTTTCCGTTGGGGACGTACTGATCATCCCGTGGAATCATGGCCTTGGTGTCCCCAACTTTGTAGGAAACTCCGGCTACCGAGACTAGATCTGAAACCAAGGCGGAAAAAGGTAAGTTGCCCGCAATTTGTACGTGTCCCATGGCATCCCGGATGTGTCTTGGTAAGTTAAGAGGCTGGTTTGTAAGGATACACCAGAGTAGAACATCCATGTCTGCAGCGAAGGAGAACTTGTGAGTGCTCGGAAAGACGTAGTGGGACATAATCTGTGCCCACACTCGAGCCTCCAAGATGAGTGCTGAAGCCAATATTCCCTTAGGTCAGGATCGATGGTATCTATAGATCCATCTGCTGCCAGGTTGTGTTATAACTCTGAGAACGGTGGCCCAGTCAAATTGGTATGTCTGGTGTTTGAAAGAAGCTTCTTGGAGTACGTCCAATCCTTCTGGAGCAGGGGGAAGATCTAAAGCTTGCTGAATGGCTTTTTCAGTTTTGGGGACTTGCTTCTGACGGACATAGATAGACTGCAGTGTTGGCATGTGAAAATTGGAGTAGAATTCGACTACCATGAAAGATTAACCTGCCGTGGTTGTCTCCATAAGAATCCCTAGTGTCTGCGTTCAATTCGGGGCTCAACAAAATCAACAATGTGGGTGGGAGGATGAGTAGGTGCTCATTGTTGTAGTTCCTCTCAGCCAGAATGGGGAACATCTGCTCACAGTAGCGGTTAGTGAACCGCACAGTGTCCTTTGCTGGGAAGGCTTTTTCTTTTTCATCGACCTTGATGATCCTCTTGACTTGCTTTGTTGAGGCTTTACTGCTGTTGAAGACGGCTCCGCAGTTAGTGCTCTTTTTGTTCCTTTCCTTGCCAGTGGTTTAGGAGTAGCTTTCTCTTTACCCTTCTTGGTGGCCATCCTGGAAAGGGAAAAGAAAAGTAACTTTTAAAGCTAAAGGTTAGAGCAAGGAAGAGGATGGTACAAGTGATAATCAATGCATGGTAAAGAAGGATGTCATTAACACATGGTCGCGACTATATGTGATAAGTTCATCAATGGAAATATAGCAAGTGCATATAATGGCAAGTAGATGCAAGATGTTTATTGGCATGCTAGCAAAGGCATGAGTAGCATAGATCAAGCATTAATTGCCCAATTTGATTATCAAGTGTTTCAAACTAACAATCTGTTTGTATTGACAATTATATTCAATTAATAATATATTGAAAGAGGTTTTGTGAAAAACATGCATTAGAGTAGAAGAATAGAATAATTTAAAAATGCACAATGCCATACGGACTTTTTCACAAACACTTAGCATGCATGGTAAATATGTTATTGAAAATATTAAATTTGAACATGCAAGCAACCTAAGATAATTAATAATTGTCAAATAATTCCTTAATAATCCATGAGCAATTATAGAAGAAAATAATCACCCAATTAAATTTCTAACACCAATTAAAAGGATGTAAAAAGAAAAAGAAAGACTAAGAAAACATAGATTATGAAATTAAAAAGAAAAAGAAGAAGAAAATATAAATTAAAATAATAATTGAAGAGTAAAAGTGGAAGAAGAAAAGAAAACCTTGATGAAGAAGATGAAGAGGGAAAGAAGAAAGGAAAAAAATAAGAAGGAATAAAGAAGGGAGAAGGAAGAAGAAAGAATTAAGAAGAAGGAAGAAAAATTGGGATTAGGGAAGAAAAGATAGGAATTCTGGCGCTGATCTGGATAAACTGTGCGTCGCATGCGACATGGACGCGTGAATCACGCGTTCGCGTGATTTGGGCTATTTTCAAGTGACGCGGATGCGTCAGGGACGCGTACGCGTGACCTGAATTGTGCTATTGGCACGAGAGCAGTCTTGCGTACGCATAACTCTCTGTTTTAATACGCATGATGAGCGGATAATTTATACGCTTTTTGACATTGTTTTTAGTAGGATCTAGTTACTTTTAGGGATATTTTCATTAGTTTTTATGTTAAATTCACATTTCTGGACTTTACTATGAGTTTGTGTGTTTTTCTGTGATTTCAGGTATTTTCTGGCGGAAATTGAGGGACTTGAGCAGAAATCAGATTCAGAGGTTGAAGAAGGACTGCTGATGCTGTTGGATTCTGACCTCCCTGCACTCAAAGTGGATTTTCTGGAGCTACAGAACTCGAAATGGCGCGCTTCGAATTGCGTTGGAAAGTAGACATCCAGGGCTTTCCAGCAATATATAATAGTCCATACTTTGGCCAAGAATTGACGACGTAAACTGGCGTTCAACGCCAGCCTTCTGCCCAAATCTGGCGTCCAGCGCCAGAAAAGGATCCAAAACCAGAGTTGAACGCCCAAACTGGCACAGAAACTGGCGTTCAACTCCACAAATGGCCTCTGCACGTGCTACACTTAAGCTCAGCCCAAACACACACCAAGTGGGCCCCGGAAGTGGATTTATGCATCAATTACTTACTCATGTAAACCCTAGTGACTAGTTTATTATAAATAGGACCTCTTACTATTGTATTGGGTATCTTTTGATCATCTTAGGATCTTAGGATCATCTTTGAACGCATTGTTCTTAGACTTTAGGGGCTGGCCATCTCGGCCATGCCTGGACCTTCACTTATGTATTTTCATACGGTAGAGTTTCTGCACTCCATAGATTAAGGTGTGGAGCTCTGCTGTTCCTCAAAGATTAATGCAAAGTACTACTGTTTTCTATTCAATTCTTCTTATTTCGCTTCTAAGATATCCATTCGCACCCAAGAACGTGATGAAGGTGATGATTATGTGTGACGCTCATCATCCTTCTCCCTTATGAACGCGTGCCTGACAAACACTTCTGTTCTACATGAAATAAGCTAGAATGAATATCTCTTAGATCTCCTAACCAGAATCTTCGTGGCGTAAGCTAGAATGATGGCGGCATTCAAGAGAATCCGGAAGGTCTAAACCTTGTCTGTGGTATTCTGAGTAGGATTCAATGATTGAATGACTGTGACGAGCTTCAAACTCGCGAGTGCTGGGCGTTAGTGACAGACGCAAAAGGAGGGTGAATCCTATTCCAGCATGATCGAGAACCGACAGATGAATAGCCATGCCGTGACAGGGTGCGTGAGCATATTATTCACTGAGAGGAGGGGATGTAGCCACTGACAACGGTGATGCCCTTGCATAAAGCCAGCCATGGAAAGGAGTAAGACTGATTGGATGAAGATAGCAGGAAAGCAGAGGTTCAGAGGAACGAAAAGCATCTCCATTCGCTTATCTGAAATTTCTACCAATGATTTACATAAGTATTTCTATCCCTATTTTATTATATAATATTCGAAAACTCTATTATCACTTTATGTCTGCCTGACTGAGATTTGCAAGGTGACCATAGCTTGCTTCATACCAACAATCTCCGTGGGATTCGACCCTTACTCACGTAAGGTATTACTTGGACGACCCAGTGCACTTGCTGGTTAGTTGTATCGAAGTTGTGACAATTATGAATTAAGATCAGAGCACCAAGCTTTGGAGCCATTACCAGGATTTGTTCGAGCCTGGAGATCACAATTTCGTGCACCAAGTTTTTGGCGCCGTTGCCGGGGATTGTTTGAGTCTTCGGCAAGCTTTTGGTCCGGTAACATCAGTGCCAGATTCCCTTTTGATCTGGCAACAGCACCAAGTTTTTGGCGCCGTTGCCGGGGATTGTTTGAGTTTGGACAACTGACGGTTCATCTTGTTGCTCAGATTAGGTAATTTTCTTTTCGTTTTGTTTTCAAAAATTTTTCAAAAAAAAATATTTTCAAAAATCTCTCATCTGTTTTCGAAAAAAATAAAAATGTTTTCAAAAATTTTATTCAAGATTTTTAAGAATGAATTCTAGTGTTTCATGAAGCATGTGAAGCCTGGCTGGCTGTAAAGCCATGTCTAAATTCTTTTGGACTGAGGCTTCCAAACCATCAGAGGCAAGTTACATACTTGGTAAATGATGAGCAGCAATTTGTTATCAAGAACAATATACTCTGGTGTTACATGCTGAAGCTTGGCTGGCCATTGGCCATGTCTAGTGTTTTGGACTGGAGCTTTCTTTGAAAGCTTGGCTGGCTAGTGAGCCATGTCTAATTCCTGGACTGAAGCTTTAGACTAAAAATGCAAGATTCCTGGAATTCATATTAAAAGTTTTGGAATCCTTATTTTTTCTTTCTTTCTAAATAATTTTCGAAAAATATAAAATAAAAATCCAAAAAAAATTAGAAAATCATAAAAATCAAAAATATTTTTCTGTTTCTTGTTTGAGTCTTGAGTCATATCATAAGTTTGGTGTCACTTGCATATGCATCTTGCATTTTTTTCGAAAATATCATGCATTCATAGTGTTCTTCATGATCTTCAAGTTGTTCTTGGTAAGTCTTCTTGTTTGATCTTGATGATTTTTTGTTTTGTGTCTTTTCATGTTTATCATATGCATTCTTGAATTCTTAGTGCGTAAGCATTAAAGAATTCTAAGTTTGGTGTCTTGCATGTTTTCTTTGCATTAAAAGTTTTTCAAAATTGTGTCTATGATGTTCATCTTGGCATTCAAAGTGTTCTTGGTGTTCATCTTGACATTCATAGCATTCTTGCATGCATCACATGTTTTGATCTAAAAATTTCATGCATTGCATCATTTTCATGTTTTTCATTAAAAATTCAAAAATCAAAAAAATATCTTTCCCTTTTTCTCTCATCAAATTCGAAAATTTAAGTTGACTTTTTCAAAAATTTTTAAAATAAAATTGTTTCTCATAAGTCAAATCAAATTTTCAATTTGAAAATCTTATCTTTTTCAAAATCTTTTTCAAAAATCAAATCTTTTTCAAAATTCTTAGTTATTTTCGAAAATTCCAAAAATATTTTTCAAAAATATTTTTCTTATTTTTTTATTAAATTTTCGAAAATAACATAAACAATTAATGTTTTGATTCAAAAATTTGAAGTTTGTTACTTACTTGTTAAGAAAGATTCAAACTTTAAGTTCTAGAATCATATCTTGTGATTTCTTATGAATCAAGTCATTAATTGTGATTTTAAAAAATCAAATCTTTTTCAAAACTAATTTCAATCATATCTTTTCAAAAATATCTTATTATCTTATCTTTTTCAAAAATATCTTTTCAAAATATCTTTTCTAACTTCCTAACTTCTTATCTTTTCAAAGTTTGTTTCAACTAACTAACTAACTTTTTGTTTGTTTCTTAACTTTTTCAAAACCACCTAACTAATTCTCTCTTTCTAAATTTTCAAAAATATCTCCCCCTTTTTCAAAATTTCTTTTTAATTAACTAATTATTTTTATTTTTATTTCAAAATATTTCAAAAAAAAAAATTAAATAAATACTAAACATTTTTCAAAAACTATTTTCAAAAATCACTAACTCTTTTTCAAAATAATTTTCGAAAATTTTCCCTCCCCCATCTTACTCTATTTATTCATTCATATCCTAACATCTCATCTCACATCTCTAGCCTCCTCACAGTTGTGTTTCTTCCATTATATTACATTCTTTGTCTCCCCCTCTTCTTCTACTCACACAGGGATCCCTATACTGTGGAATAAAGGATCTCTATTATTATTATTATTATTTTTCTGTGCCTTCTTCTTTGTCATATGAGCAGGAGCAAGGATAAGAACATTCTTGTGGAAGCAGATCCAGAACCTGAAAGGACTCTAAAAAGGAAACTAAGAGAAGCCAAAATACAACAATCCAGAGATAACCTTTCAGAAATTTTCAAACAGGAAAAGGAGATGGCAGCCGAAAATAATAATAATGTAAGGAAGATGCTTGGTGACTTTACTGCACCTAATTCCAATTTACATGGAAGAAGCATCTCCATTCCTGCCATTGGAGCAAACAACTTTGAGCTGAAACCTCAATTAGTTTCTCTGATGCAGCAGAACTGCAAGTTTCATGGACTTCCATCTGAAGATCCTTTTCAGTTCTTAACTGAATTCTTGCAGATATGTGATACTGTTAAGACTAATGGAGTAGATCCTGAAGTCTACAGGCTCATGCTTTTCCCTTTTGCTGTAAGAGACAGAGCTAGATTATGGTTGGATTCTCAACCTAAAGACAGCCTGAACTCTTGGGATAAGCTGGTCACGGATTTCTTAGCCAAGTACTTTCCTCCTCAAAAGCTGAGCAAGCTTAGAGCTGATGTTCAAACCTTCAGACAGAAAGAAGGTGAATCCCTCTATGAAGCTTGGAAAAGATACAAATAGTTGACTAAAAAGTGTCCTTCTGACATGCTTTCAGAATGGACCATCCTGGATATATTCTATGATGGTTTATCTGAGTTATCAAAGATGTCATTGGATACCTCTGCAGGTGGATCCATTCACCTAAAGAAAACGCCTGCAGAAGCTCAAGAACTCATTGACATGGTTGCTAATAACCAGTTCATGTACACTTCTGAAAGGAATCCTGTGAGTAATGGGACGCCTATGAAGAAAGGAGTTCTTGAAGTTGATACTCTGAATGCCATATTGGCTCAGAACAAAATATTGACTCAGCAAGTCAATATGATTTCTCAGAGTCTGCATGGAATGCAAGCTGCATCCAACAGTACTCAAGAGGCATCTTCTGAAGAAGAAGCCTATGATCCTGAGAACCCTGCAATAGCAGAGGTAAATTACTTAGGTGAACCTTATGGAAACACCTATAACTCATCATGGAGAAATCATCCAAATTTCTCATGGAAGGATCAAAAGCCTCAACAAGGCTTTAATAATGGTGGAAGAAACAGGTTTAGCAATAGCAAGCCTTTTCCATCATCAACTCAGCAACAGACAGAGAACTCTGAACAAAATGCTTCTAATTTAGCAAATCTAGTCTCTGATCTATCTAAGGCCACTGTAAGTTTCATGAATGAAACAAGGTCTTCCATTAGAAATCTGGAAGCACAAGTGGGCCAGCTGAGTAAAAGGATCACTGAAATCCCTCCTAGTACTCTCCCAAGCAATACAGAAGAGAACCCAAAAGGAGAGTGCAAGGCCATTGACATAAGCGCCATGGCCGAACCTGTGAGGAGAGGAGAGGACGTGAATCCCAAGGAGGAAGACCTCCTGGGACGTCCAGTGGTCAATAAGGAGCTTCCCTCTGAGGAACCAAAGGACTCTGAGGCTCATCTAGAGACCATAGAGATTCCATTGAACCTCCTTATACCCTTCATGAGCTCTGATGAGTATACCTCTTCTGAAGAGAATGAGGATGTTACTGAAGAGCAAACTGCCAAGTTTCTTGGTGGAATCATGAAGCTGAATGCCAAATTATTTGGCATTGATACTTGGGAAGTTGAACCTCCCTTGTTCATCAATGAACTAAGTGATCTGGATCAACTGACATTGCCTCAGAAGAGACGGGATCCTGGAAAGTTCATAATACCTTGTACCATAGGCACCATGATCTTTAAGGCTCTGTGTGACCTTGGTTCAGGAATAAACCTCATGCCCCTCTCTGTAATAGAGAAACTGGGAATCTATGGGGTGCAAGCTGCTAAAATCTCACTAGAGATGGCAGACAGCTCAAGAAAACAGGCTTATGGACAAGTAGAAGATGTATTAGTAAAGGTTGAGGGCCTTTACATACCTGCTGATTTCATAGTCCTGGATACTGGAAAGGAAGAGGATGAATCCATCATCCTAGGAAGACCTTTCCTGGCCACAGCAAGAGCTGTGATTGATGTTGACAGAGGTGAAATAGTCCTTCAATGGAATGAGGACTCCCTTGTGTTTACAACTCAAGGATCTTCCTCTGCAACCATGAAGAGGAAGCATGAAAAGCTTCTCTCAAAGCAGAGTCAACCAGAGCCCCCACAGTCAAACTCTAAGTTTGGTGTTGGAGAGTCTCAACAAAGCTCTGCACATCTGTGAGGTTCCATGAGAGCCCACTGTCAAGCTATTGACATTAAAGAAGCGCTTGTTGGGAGGCAACCCAATGTTTATCTAATTCTTATTTTTATTGTTTTTCATGTTTTCTTAGGTTCATGATCATGTGGAGTCACAAAATAAATAGAAAAATTGAAAACGAAATCAAAAACAGCAGAAGAAAAATCACACCCTGGAGGAGCATCTGTCTGGTGTTCAGCACCAGAACAGAGCATGGTTCTGGCGCTGAACGCACAAAATGGGCAGCTTCTGGGCGCTGAACGCCAGAACAGGCATGGTTCTGGCGTTCAACGCCAGAAATGGCACACAAATGGGCGTTGAACGCCCAAAATGGCCACCAACCTGGCGCTGAACGCCCAGAGTTGGGCACAAGGGCATTTTTACATGCCTAATGGGTGCAGGGATGTAAATGCCTTGACACCTCAGGATCTGTGGACCCCACAGGATCCACTCAGGATCTGTGGACCCCACAGGATCCCCACCTACCTCCACTCACTTCTTCTCACCATTCTCTTTCACACAACCCCATAAACACTCTTCCCAAAAACCCTTCACCTATCACCTCAATCTCTCTTCTCCATCACCTCTTCACCACTCACATCCATCCACTCTTCCCCATAAACCTACCTCATAAAATCCACCTACCTTCAAAATTCAAAACCAATTTCCCACCCAAACCCACCCATATGGCCGAACCTTAACCCCCCTCCCTTCCCTATATAAAGCCCTCCATTCTTCATCAAATTCACACAACATACCCCTCTACACCCTTCTTGGCCGAAACACTCCCCTCTCTCCCTCTCCTCCATTTCTTCTTCTTCTTCATCTATTCTTTTGTTTATTGCTCGAGGGCGAGCAATATTCTAAGTTTGGTGTGGTAAAAGCATAGCTTTTTTGTTTTTCCATTACCATTGATGGCACCCAAGACCGGAGAATCCTCTAGAAGAGGGAAAGGGAAGACAAAAACTTCCACATCCGAGTCATGGGAGATGGAAAGGTTCATCTCCAAAGCCCATCAAGACCACTTCTATGATGTTGTGGCCAAGAAGAAGGTGATCCCTGAGGTCCCTTTCAAACTCAAAAGAAATGAGTATCCGGAGATCCGACATGAAATTCAAAGAAGAGGGTGGGAAGTTCTAACAAATCCCATCCAACAAGTCGGCATCCTAATGGTTCAAGAGTTCTATGCCAATGCATGGATCACCAAGAACCATGACCAAAGTAAGAACCCGGATCCAAAGAACTATGTTACAATGGTTCGGGGGAAATACTTGGATTTTAGTCCGGAAAATGTGAGGTTGGCGTTCAACTTGCCATACATGGAAGAGAACGCACGCCCCTACACAAGGAGAGTCAACTTTGATCAAAGGTTGGACCAAGTCCTTATGGACATATGTGTAGAAGGAGCTCAATGGAAGGTTGACTCCAAAGGCAAACCGGTTCAACTAAGAAGATTGGACCTCAAGCCTATAGCTAGAGGATGGTTGGAGTTCATTCAATGCTCAATCATTCCCACTAGCAACCGGTCTGAAGTTACTATAGACTGGGCCATCATGATCCATAGCATCATGATTGGAGAAGAGGTGGAAGTTCATGAGATTATACCTCAAGAACTCTACAAGGTGGCTGACAAGTCCTCCACTATGGCAAGGTTAGCCTTTCCTCACCTCATTTGCCACCTATGCAATTCAGCTGGGATTGACATAGAGGGAGATATCCTCATCAAAGAGGACAAGCCCATCACTAAGAAAAAGATGGAGCAAGCAAGAGAGCCCAGTCATGGAGCTCAAGAGGCGCAAGAAGCTCATCACCATGAGATTCCGGAAATGCCTCAAATGCACTTTCCTCCACAAAACTATTGGGAGCAAATCAACACCTCCCTAGGAGAATTGAGTTCCAATATGGGACAACTAAGGGTGGAACATCAAGAGCACTCCATCATGCTTCATGAAATAAGAGAAGATCAAAAAGCAATGAGGGAGGAGCAACAAAGACAAGGAAGAGACATAGAAGAGCTCAAGGACATCATTGGTTCCTCAAGAAGGAAACGCCACCATCACTAAGGTGGATTCATTCCTTGTTCTTCTTTCTTCTGTTTTTTGTTTTCTATGTTATGTGCTTATCTATGTTTGTGCCTTCATTACATGATCATTAGTAGTTAGTAACTTTGTCTTAAAGTTATGAATGTCCTATGAATCCATCACCTTTCTTAAATGAAAAATGTTTTAATTCAAAAGAACAAGAAGTACATGAGTTTCGAATTTATCCTTGAACTTAGCTTAATTATATTGATGTGGTGACAATGCTTCTTGTTTTCTGAATGAATGCTTGAACAGTGCATATGTCTTTTGAAGTTGTTGTTTAAGAATGTTAAATGTGTTGGCTCTTGAAAGAATGATGACTAGGAGACATGTTATTTGATAATCTGAAAAATTATAAAAATGATTCTTGAAGCAAGAAAAAGCAGCAAAGAACAAAGCTTGCAGAAAAAAAAAAAGAAGAAAAAATAGGCAAAAAAAAAAAAGAAAGAAAAAAAATATAAAAAGCAAGCAGAAAAAGCCAATAACCCTTAAAACCAAAAGGCAAGGGCAAATAAAAAAGGATCCCAAGGCTTTGAGCATCAGTGGATAGGAGGGCCTAAAGGAATAAAATCCTGGTCTAAGCGGCTAAACCAAGCTGTCCCTAACCATGTGCTTGTGGCGTGTAGGTGTCAAGTGAAAACTTGAGACTGAGCGGTTAAAGTCAAGGTCCAAAACAAAAAAAAGAGTGTGCTCAAGAACCCTGGACACCTCTAATTGGGGACTTTAGCAAAGCTGAGTCACAATCTGAAAAGGTTCACCCAATTATGTGTCTGTGGCATTTATGTATCCGGTGGTAATACTGGAAAACAAAGTGCTTAGGGCCACGGCCAAGACTCATAAAGAAGCTGTGTTCAAGAATCATCATACTGAACTAGGAGAGTCAATAACACTATTCGAAATCTGAAGTTCCTATAGATGCCAATCATTCTGAACCTCAATGGATGAAGTGAGATGCCAAAACTATTCAAGAGGCAAAAAGCTATAAGTCCCGCTCATATGATTGAAGCTCTGTTTCATTGATAGTTTGGAATTTGTAGTATATTCTCTTCTTTTTATCCTATTTGATTTTCAGTTGCTTGGGGACAAGCAACAATTTAAGTTTGGTGTTGTGATGAGCGGATAATTTATACGCTTTTTGACATTGTTTTTAGTATGTTTTTAGTAGGATCTAGTTACTTTTAGGGATGTTTTCATTAGTTTTTATGTTAAATTCACATTTCTGGACTTTACTATGAGTTTGTGTGTTTTTCTGTGATTTCAGGTATTTTCTGGCTGAAATTGAGGGACTTGAGCAGAAATCAGATTCAGAGGTTGAAGAAGGACTGCTGATGCTGTTGGATTCTGACCTCCCTGCACTCAAAGTGAATTTTCTGGAGCTACAGAACTCGAAATGGCACGCTTCGAATTGCGTTGGAAAGTGGACATCCAGGGCTTTCCAGCAATATATAATAGTCCATACTTTGGCCAAGAATTGACGACATAAACTGGCGTTCAACGCCAGCCTTCTGCCCAAATCTGGCGTCCAGCGCCAGAAAAGGATCCAAAACCAGAGTTGAACGCCCAAACTGGCACAGAAACTGGCGTTCAACTCCACAAATGGCCTCTGCACGTGCTACACTTAAGCTCAGCCCAAACACACACCAAGTGGGTCCCGGAAGTGGATTTATGCATCAATTACTTACTCATGTAAATCCTAGTGACTAGTTTATTATAAATAGGACCTCTTACTATTGTATTGGGTATCTTTTGATCATCTTAGGATCTTAGGATCATCTTTGAACGCATTGTTCTTAGACTTTAGGGGCTGGCCATCTCGGCCATGCCTGGACCTTCACTTATGTATTTTCATACGGTAGAGTTTCTGCACTCCATAGATTAAGGTGTGGAGCTCTGCTGTTCCTCAAAGATTAATGCAAAGTACTACTGTTTTCTATTCAATTCTTCTTATTTCGCTTCTAAGATATCCATTCGCACCCAAGAACGTGATGAAGGTGATGATTATGTGTGACGCTCATCATCCTTCTCCCTTATGAACGCGTGCCTGACAAACACTTCTGTTCTACATGAAATAAGCTAGAATGAATATCTCTTAGATCTCCTAACCAGAATCTTCGTGGCGTAAGCTAGAATGATGGCGGCATTCAAGAGAATCCGGAAGGTCTAAACCTTGTCTGTGGTATTCTGAGTAAGATTCAATGATTGAATGACTGTGACGAGCTTCAAACTCGCGAGTGCTGGGCGTTAGTGACAGACGCAAAAGGAGGGTGAATCCTATTCCAGCATGATCGAGAACCGACAGATGAATAGCCGTGCCGTGATAGGGTGCGTGAGCATATTATTCACTGAGAGGAGGGGATGTAGCCACTGACAACGGTGATGCCCTTGCATAAAGCCAGCCATGGAAAGGAGTAAGACTGATTGGATGAAGATAGCAGGAAAGCAGAGGTTCAGAGGAACGAAAAGCATCTCCATTTGCTTATCTGAAATTTCTACCAATGATTTACATAAGTATTTCTATCCCTATTTTATTATATAATATTCGAAAACTCCATTATCACTTTATGTCTGCCTGACTGAGATTTGCAAGGTGACCATAGCTTGCTTCATACCAACAATCTCCGTGGGATTCGACCCTTACTCACGTAAGGTATTACTTGGACGACCCAGTGCACTTGCTGGTTAGTTGTATCGAAGTTGTGACAATTATGAATTAAGATCAGAGCACCAAGCTTTGGAGCCATTACCAGGATTTGTTCGAGCCTGGAGATCACAATTTCGTGCACCAACGCACATTGCCAAAATTTAGGGTGACGCGTGCGCGTCAGGGACGCGCACGCGTGAATGGCCTTATTTGGAAAAATCACGCGGACGTGTGAGGGACGCGTACACGTGATAGGGCTTGTGCTTCAAGCACAATTCCAGCCCCACACTATCATAACTCTCTGGCCATACACTCCTTTACGTCGATTTTGCAGGGTCACGCGTGTGTGTGGGTGACGCGCACGCGTGGAGGGCTGATTTCGCGAGCGACGCGTACGCGTCAGGGACGCGTACGCGTGGGCGTGTTAGTGCCTAATGTACGCCTCCAGTCATGCTCCCGCGTAACTCTCTGTGTCATTCTTCTTTTGTTTCACATGCACTTATGATGCGTACGCGTCGGAGACGTTCGTGCGTCGCGTGCTTTCTTTTTTTTCTGAATGCAGAATGCAGACTATATGCAGAGATTATGAGAAGAGTCACTAAGAAAAAATAAAGTAGAATGAAATAAAAAAAACTAAGACTGAAACGAAACGATCATACCATGGTGGGTTGTCTTCCACCTAGCACTTTGCTTTTACGTCCTTAAGTTGGACGGTCCTCAGGCTCATTCTGCTTCTGTTGGTGGGTCTTCTAAGAGGAAGACCTCTAACTCCTTGTGATCCTTCATCTTCTCACCATGATAAAGCTTTAGGCGATGTCCATTGACCTTGATGCAATTGGAACTTGAAGGATGACGCAGGTGGAAGACTCCGTATGAATCTTCCTTTTCTTCTCTGTAGGGACTTCCCATCTAAATCTCAGCTTGCCTGGCCTGAGTCTCAGCCTGGAGTTGTAAAGGAGAACCAGATCTCCTGGTCTGAACTCTCTTCTCTTGATATGTTTGTCATGGACAACCTTCATCTTCTCTTTGTATCGCTTGGAGTTGTCATATGCTTCTAGGGGATATTCCTTTCATTCTTCCTCTATGTTGCTTACGGAATCTGGTTCTTTTGGGGTTATAGTTAATGGTTGTTTAGAAATCCCATCGCTATTCCAAAACCAACTGCTGCGCCTCAACGCATTTCGGGGAGAACCAGCTACCCTTTTATTCTTTTTTTACTTTTCTTTCAACTTAAATTGAAAGAAATTTTCCTCTGGAAAAGACTTTTTTTAATCAAAAAATAAATTTCATTTTAAAAAACATTAAAAAAATTCAAAAAATGAAGAGTCTTCAGTTCTGCTAGTTGTAGCTTCCTTTCAGCACCAGCTTGTTCAAAATTCATGTTGCACTCCCTCACAGCCTAGAAAGTCTTGTGTTCCACCTCTACTAGGAGGTGGCAAGCCTTTCCGTACAGTAAGCGGAAGGGGCTCATCCCAATGGGTGTCTTGTACGCTATTCTATATGCCCAGAGTGTATCAACAAGTCTGGTACTCCAGTCCTTCCTATGAGGCTTTACTATCTTCTCCAGAATGCACTTTATTTCTCTGTTAGATACCTCTGCTTGCCCATTGGTCTGGGGATGGTAAGCTTTTGCTACTTTGTGAACTATCCCTTGCTTCTTCAGTAATCCTGCTAGTCTCCTGTTACAAAAGTGAGTGCCTTGATCACTCACGATTGCTCGTGGTGATCCAAAACGACAGATAATGTGGTTTCTAACAAAGGAAACAATGGTGTTAATATCATCAGTACGAGTAGGAATTGCTTCCACCCATTTAGAGACATAATCTACAACTAACCGTATATAAAGGTAACCACTAGAGTTTGGAAATGGACCCATGAAGTCAATGCCCCAAATATAAAAAATTTCACAGAAAAGCATAATCTGTTGAGGCATCTCATCCCTCTTGGATATATTACCAAACCTTTGGCATGGAAAACAAGATTTACAAAAAACAGCAGCATCTTTAAAAAGAGTAGGCCACCAGAATCCACAGTCTAAAATTTTTCTAGCTGTTCTTTGAGGGCCAAAATGTCCTCCACTCTCAGAAGAGTGGCAGGCCTCTAAAATGGACTGAAATTCTGATTATGGCACATACCTTCTAATTACCTGGTCAGCACCACACCTCCATAAATATCGGTCATCCCATATATAATATTTGGACTCGCTTTTCAGCTTGTCTCTCTGATGCTTAGTAAAGTTAGGAGGAAAAGTATGGCTGACTAGATAGTTAGCTACAGGTGCATACCAAGAAACTACTTCAGATACTGCATGCAAGCTATCAAATGGAAAAGCATCATTGATAGGAGTGAAGTCATCCTTAATGTGCTCAAGGCGACTCAAGTGGTCTGCCACTAAATTCTGGTTACTACTCCTATCTTTAATCTCTAAATCAAATTCTTGCAGCAACAGTATCCAACGTATCAACCTTGGCTTGGACTCTTTTTTAGCTAATAAATACTTTAGAGCTGCATGATCTGAGTACACTACCACCTTAGTACCAAGTAAATAGGCTCAGAATTTATCCAGAGCAAAAACAATAGCTAGAAGCTCTTTTTTAGTGGTGGTGTAATTAGACTAAGCAGCGTCTAAGGTCTTAGACGCATAAGCAATTACGAAAGGATCTTTACCTTCACGCTGAGCCAGTACCGCTCCTACTGCATGGTTGAAGGCATCACACATAATCTCAAAAGGCTGGCTCCAGTATGGTCCTCTCACGATTGGAGCTTGAGTCAGGGCGATCTTCAGCTTATCAAATGCTTGCATGCAATCTTCACTGAACTCGAACTCAATATCTTTCTGCAGCAGTCTGGATAAAGGCGATGCTACCTTACTGAAGTCCTTAATGAATCTCCTGTAGAAACTTGACAGGCGATCAAGCATCTGATCAATAAATGGCAAGGGGTAGTGATCCTTGCGAGTAGCTTGGTTGAGACGCCTATAATCAATGTAAACTCTCCATGAATTCTGCACTCTAGTTGTCAAGAGCTCTCCATGCTCATTCTTCACTGTTGTGACTCCAGACTTCTTGGGCACCACTTGTACTGGACTGACCCATTCACTCTCTGAGATGGGGTAGATAATATCTACTTCAAGTAGCCTGGTCACTTCTTTCTTGACAACTTCTAAGATGGTGGGATTTAATCTTCTTTGGGGTTGACGGACAGGCTTTGATCCCTCTTCTAAGAATATCCTGTGCTCACAAACCTGAGGGCTGATGCCTACTATATCTGCCAAGCTCCACCCAATTGCTTTCTTGTGTCTTTTCAGCACACTAAGCAGCTGCTCCTCCTGTTGGGAAGTGAGTTCCCTTGCAATGATAACTGGAAAATTCTGATTATCCTCAAGGTAAGCATACTTGAGGTGGGGAAGAAGGGGTTTTAATTCCAATTTCTGCTCATGGCTAGGCTCTGGATTATCTTGAGCTAATGATAATGGCAAAGTATTCTTGTTGTGTTCAGAGGGTATCCCCACAATTGGACCTTGCTCCATGTGCTTCTCTTCTACTTTTTCTTGGTGAACTTCAGCTACAGTTTCATCAATGATGTCGCACTGAAAGATATAATGATCTTCCGGAGGGTGCTTCATAGCTTCATTCAAACTGAAACTCACTGCTCTGCCATCTATCTCAAAGGAGTAAGCTCCTGAGAATGCATTCAATTTGAACTTTAAAGTCTTCAGGAATGGTCTTCCAAGCAGGATTGATGATGGTCTTCCTGAGTTGTTAGGGGGCATTTCCAAGATATAGAAGTCAATGGAAAATGTGAGCCCCTTAATGCTCACTAATACATCCTCCTGGTTCCTCTCTTGCAGTGTGGTTCCAGACCTCAAGGTGATGGCATTGCTGCCATCCTTGGGGTTAGGTAAGGGTTGAGAAGGAATTCCACTGGAGCTTGAAGGTTGGTTGGTGGAAGTAGGTAATGAATCTATCCGAGAGATGAGAGCTTGTAAAGTGGCATTCAGACCATTTAGAGTAGAGTTCAGTGTAGTCTGCATGTCTTGTTGTCCTTGTGCAAGAGAACAAAGCATCACATCATTTGATGAGGAAGACGAATAAGTGATCTGAGGGGCCTGTTGTTGGTTGTGCTGGGGTCCTTGGGACTGCCTTAAGTGAGGTGCTCTGTATGGTTGGTTCTGGTTCTGCTGTCTGTTGTTGTTATGCCACCTCTGATTTCCATTGTTGTCTCTGCCTCCTCTGTTATAGTTGTCCCTCTAGCCATGGTTGAAATTATCTCTCCAGCCCTGGTTGGAGTTGTCTTGCCACCTTTGGTTATAGTTCCCACCTTGGTTGTAATTGCCGCCTTGTTGATTGTATCCTTGATTCGGGCGGTCATAGAAATTATGAGTAGCTGCTACGGTGTTGTCCTCTTGTTGGAGCTGCGGACACTCATCAGTATAATGACTATAATCAGCACATATTCTGCATACTCTTTGGGGGACCAGTTGTTGGCTTTGTTGTGGTGGGAGAAACTGTTGTTGTTGTTGTTGATTCAACTGCATCTGCTTCAGTAGGTTGGTCATTTCACATATAGCTTGTGTAACGGCAGTAGTCTCACTGTTAGAGAAAACCTCTGCAACAGTCTTTGAGTGGCTGTTTCTATGCCTGTGATTCCGAGTGGACTCAGCTAGATCGCTGATCAGTTGCCATGCTTCATCTGCGGTCTTGTACTTTTTCAGGGAACCATTACTAGCACCATCCAATGTAGTTTTATCCCGAGGCTTCATGCCTTGAGTGAAGTAGCTGATCAACACTAACTTGTCAATCATATGATGGGGGCATGCTTCTAGAAGGTTCTTGAAGTGCTCCCAGTACTCATAAAGAGTTTTTGATTCACCCTGAATGATGCAGGAAATCTATTTTCTCAATCTATCTGTTACTTCAGCTGGAAAGTATTTTTCCAGGAATTCTCTCCTGAGCATATCCCAGTTGGTAACAGTTGCTTCAGGTTGGGAGTAGTACCACTCCCTCATCTTTCCCTCAAGAGAAAATGGGAAGGCAGTTAACAGAATAGAAGTTTCATTTGCACCATGACGCCTAATAGTAGAACAGGCTGTCTGAAAATCCCTGAGGTGCTTGATGGGCTCCTGAGCAGGTAAGCCATGAAACTTGGGCATCAAGTTGATTAGTGTAGTTTTCAGCTCAAAATCTGCAGCCAGAGTTGGATGATGCACTTGATACGGCTGCAGTGTAAAATCTGGGACTCTAGCTTTGATAAACCCATATTTTATGATGTATTTTGTGCTTAGTTTGAGTGATTTATTCAATCCTTCACCCACTTATTCATCTTAATTGCATGGTTTTACTTTCCCTTCCTTATTATATGATGTATGTGAAAAACATGTTTCCTATGCTTTTAAATTAATTATTTTAATCACCTTTAATTCCATTCGATGCCGTGATTAGTGTGTTGAGTAGTTTCAGATCTTCTAAAGGCAGGAATGACTTAAAGGATGGAAAGGAAACATACAAAAATGGAAGGAAAGCATAAAACGAAGTTTCTGAAGAAACTGGCATCCACGCGATCGCATGGGCGATGCGGACGCATGCCAAGCGCAAAGAAGCAGCGACGCGGCCGCATGACTAACGCGACCGCGCGCCTTAAGCAGAACGCATATGACGCGGTCGCATGACTGACGCGACCGCATGGCAAGGAAAAGCTCCGAATGACGCGACCGCGTGACCCACGCGGACGCGTGACAGAGGCCACGCACCAGAAATTGCAGAAAACGCTCCCAGCGATTTCTAAAACCCTTTTTGGCCCAAATCCAAGTCCAGAAGGCATAGACCAGAGGTTATGAAGTGAGGGAATGCATCCATTCATGAGAGAGTCTCCGCTTTAGTTTAGTTTTCATGATTTAGACTTAGTTTAGAGAGAGATTCTCTCTCTCTTTAGGATTAGGATTTAGGACTTCTCTCTTTAGGAGTAACTCTCGATCCCAGGTTTTAATATTCCTTTACTTTAAGCTTCCCTTTCACTTTCATTCATTACTTTAGTTGATTGTTTACTTTTATAATTGAATTTATGAATACTCCCATGTTACAGATTACTATTTTGAATTAATGTTACTTGAGGTATTTCAGTTTAATATCGCTTTCTTTTATTCATTAGTTACTGTCATTCCCAATCTGAAGGCATTTTTATTTCGATAGATTTATTTTTCCCCCTTTTAGTCTTGGTTAAGAAATCAGTAACTCAAGAGCTATCAAACTCAAACATGCTTGACAATTGTTATCTTTGTTAATCTGAGCTTCAATAATCCCAATCTTTTCTTAGGAAATAAATAGGATTTGAAGATCAATTAATTAATCCCTTGACCTTCCTTTACTTTAGTAAAGGTTAACAAAGCGGAATTAAGATTCAATTATCATCATCTTTGATAAGGATAGCTAGGATAGGATCTCTAATTTCTCATATCTTGCCAAAAGCTTATTTATAGTCATTTATTTAATTTACTTGCTATTTAAATTACTTGTTCTTCATTTACTGTATTTGTCATTTAAATCACTTGCTTCTCATCCTCTAAACCCCGATTTACAATCTCCATAGCCAATAATAAGAACATACTTCCCTGCAGTTCCTTGAGAAGACGACCCGAGGTTTGAATACTTCGGTTAACAATTTTTAAAGGGGTTTGTTACTTGTGACAACCAAAACTTTTGTAAGAAAGGTTGATTGCTTGGTTTAGTAACTATACTTGCAACGAGAGTTTACTATAACCTCTAAACCATCAATCTTCAGTTCTTCAAGCTTCCTGGAGAGTAATCCTCCTAGGTGCTGCCATATTATCTGCACGTGAATCAACTGGATCAGTAGTAAAGGAGCTTGTTTCCTCCTCAGATGGCGGTTCAGATTCGCCCTCAGATGAGACTGGTGAATCGATAACAATCACTTCACCACCCTTAGAGGCTAACCGACGCCGAGCTCGCCTAATACGTGAAAGAGTTCTTTCAATTTCAGGATCAAATGCGCCTAAGCTCGGATCAGGCAACGAATGCGTCATTCAATGAAAGAAACATATAGCTCATGGTAATAAAATAAAATAAAATAAAATACGCAAATAAAATAAAAATATGTACACTAATTAATAATTTAGCAGGCAATTGCAACTCCCCGGCAACGGTGCCAAAAATTGATGCGAGACGGAAGTATGACCAATTAAGAGATCAATATAGGGGATACGTTGCGAGTATAGCTCTTAACCAGCAAAAGTCCACCTCATCAATTTATAAAGGTTGTCACAAAAGTTTAGAATAAAAATAATGGGAGTATGAGTCCTAGGTCGTCTCCGAACGAGTTGACAAAGAGGTGCTAATTTATTAATCAGGAGTTTTCTGGGTAATTTTGAGTTTGGACAATGGGCAAATAAATAATTGTAAATTAAAGCAGTGAAAATTAAAAGGAATTTATAATATTCAAAATAAAAGGCCTTGACTGGGAGAATGATTAATTGGAAGTTCTATCCTTGTTGGAATTCTCTTAAGTGTAGTATAAAGAGGTTATTGTTTTCACTTAGTTAACCCTTACTAAATAAAGGAAAGTCAAGTGATTGAGCTAACTCTTATTTGCAAATCCTAGTCCTCTCCCTTGAGAAGGTCTAGCGTTAGTAAATACAGAATTAGCCAACAACTTCCAATTTAACTATTCACTTGAGCATTCCAACTCAAGTGTCTCCTTTTAATCAACCTCCATGTCAAGTTGGGAATCTACTCCATTGACATGAGAATTACTTGCATAGAATTAAAAAGGGGAATAAAAGAAAGACATGATAGATAATAACTGCAATTTAATTAAAAATAAAAGTAATCATTTGCATTAACAATCCATGAAAATAATCCAATTGTAACTCTAAACAAGAATTAAGAATATGGAATAAATAAAAGAGTAAGGAAACAACCTAGAATAGTATCTTCAACGGAGGTAATAACTCTTCAATATCCAAAGCAAAAGCAATAAACTATGAAACTATGAATGTAAAAGAAAAACCTAGAAGAAGAGTAATTTTCTCTCTAGATTCAGATCTAAAAACTAAAAATATGCTAATGAGAATGTGTGTTGAGTCTCTGCATGTTTCCTGGCTCTAGTCTGTGTTTCTGCACCAGAAACTGGGTCAAAATTCGGCCCAAAATTGCCCCCAGTATTTTCTGTTAATTCTGCAGATCGCGCATGTCACGCGTACGCGTCAGTCACGCGTGCACGTCGCTGGTCGTTTTGGCGTGTCTCACGCGTGCGCGTCTTTGTGCAAATTCCAATCCACGCGTACGCGTCAGGCACACGCACGCATCGCTGCAAAGTTCTCCATATCGCGCGCTCGTGTAAGCCATGCATGCGCGTCGATGCTCGCTGGTTATCTCCTTGGTTTCTTGTGTTCCTTCCATTTTTGCAAGCTTCCTCTCCATTCTCTAAGCCATTCCTGCCCTATAAAGCCTGAAACACTTAACACACGGATGACGACATCGAATGGTATAAAGGAGAATTAAAATATACAAATTAAATATCTCTAGGAAGCAAGTTTTCAACCATAGAACAAAACTAGGAAGGGATTGTAAAATCATGCAAATCATATGAATAAGTGGGTAAATACTTGATGAAACCACCAGGATCATACAGCTGGAAGAGAAGTGTATACTATTATATATCGTTGGAAAGCTCTGGAAGTTAGCTTTCCAATGCCGGTAGAATCACGTCAATTGGTCTTCTGTAGCTCAATTTATTTATGTTTGAGTGCAAGGAGGTAACGGTTGACATCATCATCAACTTTCTTCCTCTTCTATAAAATTCTGTCAAATCCATCTGAATGCTACCTGAAATAAACAGAATTGCACACAACTCAAAGTAGCATTCATAGTGGCTAAAAAGTATTTAAATTTTGATTAAACTTAACAATTCAAATGCAAATTCACTAGGAAAAGATAGGATAGATGCTCACGCATCACAACACCAAACTTGAATTGTTGCTTGTCCTCAAGCAACCAAAACTAATATAAACTTAGGATGTGAATTTGCATGAGAGGTGAGTGCTCAATGGAGCTCCTACCTTTTCTCAAAGTGGGGTTTATCACGCTAAAACTCTGAATAGTTTCGGCATTTCACTATCCTTTGAATCCGAGGAGTGTCACTGTTATTCGGAATTAGAATCCGGATAATATTATGAATTCTATGGCCTTTTTACTTTGGATTAATTCTTGAACACAACAAATTTTCTTTCATTCTCTTTTCTTTGGTGCTTTGCACCTTGAGCCTAGCAGTGACCTTAAATGCTTTGTCTCAAGCTTTACTTGATACAAAAACACCACAAGCACTTAATTGGGGAACTCTTTTAGTTTTGATTTTTCTTTCAGTTACTCCCAGACAGTGGTGCTCAAAGCCTTTGGCATACTCTGTTAAATGCACTTGATCTCGACTCTTAGTGCTCTGTCTCAAGGATTACTTGACACAAGTACACCACAAGCATATTCCTAGGGAAACAACTCTTTGAGCTTTTAATCATGTCTAACCTCCCAAGTCATTGATGCACAGAGCCTTGGACCTTGCTTTTATTTTTCTTTTGCTGTTTCTTTTGCTTCAAGGATTAAGCTTTGTTTAACTCAGAGAATTCATAATAGTTCTCTAAATTCCTGTTCCTCATGCATCAACATTCTTTGATTCAAATTCAAATATGCATTGTTCATATCATGCATTCAGAATCATAGATAATACCACCACATTTAAGTAAATAAGACTACTCTTTAATATAAACTCAATTTCTCATGCAATACATCACTTCTTTTTCTTTTTATCTTTGGATTCAAGCTCAGTGAGCAGTACATGAGATAGCTTTTTAGTACTAAAAGCAAATAACAAAATTAAAAATAGCAAAATTAAACTAGAACCTAGGAATGAAAATAACCAAAGATCATGCAGACATTCAAGTAAAATAGCAGAAAACAGGAATATAACATAATAAGAATGGAAGAAGATATAGAATGAAAGAAACTCAACCACCTCAATTATCCTAGTGGCCGTCTCATTCTTTAGGCTGTGCTCCTCCTTGAAGATGATTCACCTCCCTTTGGTGCCATTAAAATAAACAGAAAAGCCACAAGCGAAGCGACAACACCAAACTTAAAAATTTACTTGTCCTCAAACAAAGAAAAACTGAAAATAGGGAGGGACATAAAAAATACACGAAAAAATAAAAACAAAAATTATTACAAAAGAAGAAGAAAATAATAAAAGGACAAGAGATGTTAAAATTAATTAAATTATTTTTTTTAAAATAATATATATATATATATATATATTTTTTTTTTTTATTTATTTATTTGTTTATTTATTTTATTTCATTATTGTAATTATTAGTATTTTATATATATATAGAGGGGGGGAGGTCACGGATGGGGGTGGGATATATATATATATATATATATATATATATATATATATATAAAAGGGGGTTTGGGCTTATATTGATGGGATCACGGATGGGGGTATATACATAGGGTTCAGGAAAGCAAAGATATGGGAATGGAGAAGGGAATCTAATTAGGGGGTGGGGTCACGAATCATGAAAGCTTGGATTTGATTTTTGGTTTGATGCAGGATTTGGTTTGGAAATCACATGATTGGATTTTGGTTTGATGCACTTGGCGCCTAACTTGAAGGTTGAGAAGTTAGACTTGAGACCACCCGAAGGCAAAGCCTCCTGCCACGCCTAACTCCATGAGATGTGCGCTTAACTTCACTTGAGTGGCACCTAACTTCATGAAACTCAAGTTAGGCGCCACCCTTCCAATAGCCAATGCCAAATTTAATGCATAGTGTGGCGCCTAACTTCAGAAAATCAAGTTAGGTATTATTCAATCCGACTCCAATTTTTTTTAGGGTGTCTGAAATTCTGTCTTAATGCATCTGTTTCTGTTCTAATCACTTTGCATGATCCAAATACACAAAACACAAGAAAAACAGTAGAAACTCAAAATATTAAAAATAAAACAAAATAAAAAAATTTAAAATAAAAATCAAACTTAAGGATACAAAAACATCGAGTTGCTTCCCGACAAGCGCTTCTTTACCGTTACTAGCTTGACGGTCAGCTCCTCTAAGGAAGAGGATCATAGGGGCTCAACTTTTCACTTCTTACTGTGAGCTTCTTTCCTGTGCTCTCATGGATCAACTCTATATGCTCAAGAGACACGATCTTGTTCACTGTATGAGGCAGGATTGGGCATGCAGTGAATACCACCTTCATTCCTGGGGAGAAGTCTTCAGTGGAAATCTTTTTATTTCTCCATCCCTTGGGTACTTTCTTCTTTTTGAGAACCTCCTCCTTAGTGGATGATGCATTCCCGACACCAAATTTAGGTTTGATATCAGGGAGAATTTTGTTGATTGTCACCAAAGGAGGTTTGAGCTGCAGATTCTGTTGTGCATCATCAGGGGGTTCTTGAAGGTTTGGATTAGTAAGCTCAGTCTGCATGCACCTCTCTTCTTCACCTGATGAGTGTATATTGTTGAAGACATGAAAGACCAGTTGCTCATTATGTACTCTAAGCACTAATTGACCTTCTTCCACATTAATCAAAGCTCTCCCAGTGGCTAGGAATGGTCTTCATAGAATTATAGAGGCATTCTCATGCTCTCCCGTGTCAAGAATCACAAAATCTGCTGGGAGGAAGAACTTACCCACTTTGACCAAGATATTCTCCACAAATCCATATGCAAGCTTTAGAGATTTGTCTGCCATTTGTAATGCTATCCTTGTGGATTGTGCCTCTTGGATTTGCAACTTCTCCATCACAAACAAGGGCATTAAATTGATGCTTGCTCCCAGATCACATAACGCTTTCTCAAAGGTTGTGCTCCCAATGGTACATGGAATTTGAAGGCTCCCCGGATCTGGCATCTTCCTTGGCAAGTTATTCTGAATTATGGCACTACATTCCTTAGTCAAGACCACTGTCTCATCTCCCCTTAAAGGCTTCTTCTTTGATAACAACTATTTCATGAATTTAACATAGAGAGGCATTTGCTCCAACACCTCAGCAAAAGGAATATTGATTTGTAACTTTCTGAAAACTTCCAAAAACTTTGAAAACTGCTTGTCCTTGGTCTCCTTTTGAAGTCTCTGAGGATATGGCATCTTAGCCTTGTACTCAGGAGCTTTAGGCAATGTGGGATTAGTGTCAAGAGTGACTGGAAAAAGGGTTGTCTGCACGCCTAGGAGGGGCGTGTACTACTGTGTCTTCAGTCTGCTCTGGAGCTTCTTTTTCAACTGGCTCCTCAGTAACTTGTACTTCCGTACTTGCCACTTGTCTACTTATCAAGGTGATAGCCTTGCACTCCTCTCTTGGATTTGGAATTGTGTTACCAGGAAGGCTATTAATAGTCCTCTGATCAATTTTATTAACTTTGTGGCTAATTGACCCATCTGAATCTCCAAGTTCTTGATTGATGCTCTGGTTTCTTGTATAAAACTTGTCATTAGTACCTTCAAATCAATAGTCTTTTGAGACTGAGGAGTTGCTTGCTGAGATGACTGAAACTGGTGGTTATTAAAATTATTCTGTTGAAAACCACCCTGAGAATTATTATTAAAATTCTGTGGCCTCTGAGGTTACTCTCTCCACCCTAGATTTGGGTGATTTCTCCACCCCTGATTATAGGTCTTGGCATATGGATCATTATTGGGGTTTCTAGGAGCATTCCCAATATAGTTGACCTGTTCAGAAGAAAATTGAGCATAGTCATAATTCTCACCTTGAATGAAGCCACCATTCATGTCATATGGAGCCTCTTAAGGGGCATTCTGAGCATTGACAGCTGAAACTTGCATCCGACTCAAGTGTTGAGTAAGCATATTAATCTATTGAGACATGGCTTTGTTATGAGCAAGAATAGCATCAAAGGTCTCTACTTCCAAAACACCTTTCTTCTGAGGAGTCCCAGAGTTCACAGGATTCCTGTTAGAAGAATAAAGATATTGGTTATTAGCAACCAACTCAATAAGTTCAGTAGTCTCTTCAGACATTTTCTTCATGTGTAATGAACCACCTGCAGAATTATCTAAACACATTTTGGATATTTCATATAGGCCCTCATAAAATATCTACAATTACCATGAAAAATAAGTATCTATTACCAAGGATCGATGACTTAATGGATCAACTTCAGGGAGTCAGGGTATTTTCCAAGGTTGATTTGTGATCGGGTATCACCAGATAAGTTAAAAAGACATAAAGCTAGCTAAACCTTTAAAATTTGAAGAGTTAAACATGTGATTTTTATTCAGTTAAAATTAGTACCTGAATGTAGCCTTTGTTTTGGAGGTCAAGTGATTCCATGATCAAAGCTGCAGAGTTCTCGGCTTCTTCTTGTGTCACGGATAACTTATTTGTAGATGCAGCCAATACAATTGTCTACACAAGCGCCAAAATTATTAGTAAAAAATACAAAGAACATGCCCAAGCTTATCAAAACCAATTAACTATTTTTTACACACCTACTATATTTAACTAAACATACACTTGTCCCGGTAGGACTAGGTGCCATAAATCTAACATGAACATTCAGAACATGACAAATAGTAACATGATTTTTCTTCAATCATCTTAAGATTAATTATTAATTAACCTATTTTACATCTGTCTGTCCACAAGAATTAGAAAACCAACAACATACCTAGAAGACTTCCAATGTATGGCTGCTTCCACACCAAAAGCTACATAATCATCACAGTCTAAGTACCCTATATGAAATTATATGTCTGTTTCATCTGTATCTCCCTTACATCAATCTTTTTCTCTTAATGTGTCATCCATCAATAAGCCAAAAATATATGAAAAAGCAATAAAACATGAGTGTTAGAGGCAATCCATTAAAGAAGAACTCACTACTCTTGAACTAAACAAGAGATGGACTGTGACGGAGGAAAAATGTCGGTAAAGATTTTTCACAAAAATATCGCGTTGCAAGTATAGTTCTGAACTGACAACTAAACCTCAGTCAATGTTTAAATCGTTTGTCACTTAAGCAAACCCAATAAAAATAAACCGAAGTATTTAAACCTCGGGTCATCTCTCAAGAAATTGCAGGAAAGTGTACTTACTATTGGTTATGGGAAAATATTTTTGGGGTTTTTGAATTGAGGAACAAGATAGTAAAATGGTGAGAAAATAAACTGATAACTAAGAAAAGTTTTAACAAGGAAAGAGGATTAGAAGTCCTATCCTTATTATCATTATCAATTGTGATGGTAAATGTGGATTGCCTTCACTTAGTTAACCTCTAATCAATGGAGGAAGGTCAAGTGCATACAATCAACTTGAGTTCACAAGTCCTAGTCAACTCATAGTGAGAGACTAGCTTTGGTGAAGTTCAAGCTAACCGGCATCTTCAATCACCAATCAATAAAAAACTTTTGATAACTCAAGAGTTTCTCTAAATAATCAATCCAAGTCAAGAACGTAAGAAACTAAATTAAAATCCAACCAAGCATTTTATCAAACACTTGGAAGGCACAAAATAAAAACTTAGAAAATTAACAAGGACTAATAAAAGTTAAGACTAACAATTGCAAGAAATCAACAACCAACAATTAAATAAAGAAGCCATAAACATGAAACATAAAATTGCATTAAAAAGGGGATTGAGAGTAACATAAGAGTTCATAAACTAAATGGGTAAAATAAAGGAATCAATAAAAAAAGTAGTGATAAACCCCATTTTGACGGTTTATCCTGTATTGATTTTAAGAGATTTTATCACCTTTTACCCACATTTATTCAATGAAATAGCATGGTTTTGTGATTGTCTCCTTATTTGTGCTTAGATGTGAAAACATGCTTTTAGACCCTTAATTTGATGGTTTTAATCTCCCTTTGATTCCATTAGATGCCTTGATGTGTTTGTTAGTGATTTCAGATTGAAAAGGCTAGGAATGGATCAAATGAGTGAAGAGGAAAGCATGCAAAGTGGAGAAATCATGAAAAGTCAAAGAAGTTGAACTCGCCCATGGACGCGCGTGCGCACCTGGCGCTTGCGCGCACCTGCGAATCACTCCATGGACGCGTACGCGTGCTATGCGCGTATGCGTCGGTGCTGGTTTATGATTTTTTTAATGAAAACGTAACCAACGAATTCTGAAGGATTGTGGGGCCCAATCTCAACCAACTTTGGCGCCTAAACTGCTATTTAAAGCCAAGGATTGAAGAGCAAAGGGGGATTCCAATCATACACACTCATTAGAATTAGTTTAGAGTTAGTTTCTAGAGAGAGAAGCTCTCTCTTCTCTCTAAAATTAGGATTAGGATTATGTTTAGTTCTTAGATCTAGGTTTTAATCTTTGCTTTCTTCCACTTCTATCTCTCAATTCTTTGTTTCTACATTCAATCTTCTTCTATTCTTTTGTTGTAATTTCCTTTATGTTGTTCTTATATTTTGTTATGGATCTAGTATTGTTCCTTCTACATTCTTCCAATTCAATAAGAGGTAATTCATAATAATTGTTCTTCTTTGCTTTTCTATTGTTGATCTCTTGCCATTGTAGTTGTAGATTTTTTTAATTCTTGCATTTAATAATGTTTACTTCTATTGCACTCTATGTGTTTGTTGAAATGTCTCTTTTAGTTTTAGTGTAGATTTTGTTCCTCTTGGCCTAGGTAGAGTAATTAGTGACACTTGAGTTATCTAATTCTTTTGTTGATTGATAATTGGAGAGATTGCTAATTGGTTTGGAGTGCACTAAAGCTAGTCTTTCCTTGGGAGTTGGCTAGGACTTGTGGCTCAAGTCAATTCATCCACTTGACTTTCCTTTAATTAGTAAGGGTTAACTAAGTGGTAGCAATGAACAATTCTCATCACAATTGAGAAGGATAACTAGGATAGGACTTCTAATTTTCATACCTTGCCAAGAGCCTTTTATAGTTGTTAGTTTATTTTCATTGCCATTTACTTTTCATGCTTCTTATCCAAAACCCAAAAATAACTCATAACCAATAACAAGACACTTTATTGTAATTCCTAGGGAGAACGACCCGAGGTCCAATACTTCGGTTTATAAATTTTAGGGGTTTGTACTAGTGACAAACAACTTTTTGTATGAAAGGATTATTGCTTGGTTTAGAAACTATACTTTACAACGAGATTTCATTAGTGAATTTCTAAACCGTCAAAAATTCTCTCATCAAAATGGCGCCGTTGCCGGGGAGTTGTAATGGTGTTGTGTTATTGGTTATTGTATATATGTGAATATTGTAAATATGTTTACCTTTTGCTTCTTTGTTAGTTTTTGCTAGTTTTAGGATTTAATTTTCTTGCTTCTTATTTGATTTTGTTTTCATTTTCTTTGCTATCATGAATTCTCACTTTGGCTATGAGTTTGGTTCTAACTATGTTGTAGGAAATGAGAACCTCAATGAAGATGTGTATCAAGAATGGGATGACCAAAGGTGGGAGGAGCCATATGCATATGATCAATCTTCATGGCAACAACCTCCACCAATGCACTATGAAGAAGAGCCATTCTATGATGCATACCAATCCAATGGCTATGGTGACTCACCTTGTGATTTTCAAGAACCACCACCATATGCCTATGATCCATACCCTCAACATAACTCCCAACCATACTCACAAGCCCCTTCTTACCAACCATCTTCATATGAACCTAATCCATATCCATCCTACCAACAACCATATGAGCAATATGAACCACACATAGAGCCACCACCATTCCAACATCAATATTTTCAAGAGCCACCTCCTCCACATTATTACCAAGATGAACCACCTCCAATATATGAAAATTTTCAACCACAAGATGAATACTACTTTCCACCACAACCTCCCATGGAAGAATACTCATATCCATTGATCCAAAAGCCACATGATCCTAATCATATTATCCAAGAGGAACAAGAGTCAAGGGATCGTCTCAAGGAAGCATTGGATCAATTTCAAGCAACCATGGAGTGTGTTGTGCAACAAGTGGAAAGAGTGGAGAATATTGAACCACCACAACTCTACCAAGAAGAACCATCTTCCTACTATGAACCCTTCCCCCAAAATGATGAACCCTTCCACCCACCCCAATCTCTAATGGATGAAACCCTTGGTGTTCTTGTTCAAGGGCAAGAAGAGATGAAAAGGGATGTGCAAAATTTCATGGCCGCCTTGGATGCGGTAACAAATCAATTAGCCTCCCAATGCTTGAACACTCAAGGAACTCCCATGGCTACATGTGGAGAATCAAATGAAGAACATAGCATGAAGGAGAAATTGGGAACTCCGGTGGGAAATGAAGGAAGTTGCTTTGTATTGGAACAATTGGAGGAAGCTTTAATTGTTGAAAACAAGGAAGAAGTGGTAGAAGACTTAGGAGATGCGGAGCCTCCATGGGAACATAGAGTTGAAGAAAATCCCTCCAAGATGATTGAAATTGATGCTAGAGAGGAAAGTGCAAACCTTCCAAGGCATATTCCATATGAAGACTTGGATGGGATAGAGCAAGAATTGAGTTCCCATGGCAATGAAGAGCAAGCATCAAGTCCTAGTAGTGGAGAATCCTTTGAACTTGAAGAACCTTCTCCCGGTGCATTTGAAAATGTTGCGGAGGTAAACTCCTTTCACCCTCCCAATTATAGTTTGATTAAGGGAAAAGGCTTAGATAGTTTGATTATTAATGAACAAAGGATTGAATTAGAGAAATCTTGTGAAGAGGTGGAAGTCCCTAGAAATAGAAGAACGGGGGTTGGTTATGCTTTGTCAAGATCTTTGGAAGCATCTTTGCCTAGGTGGCCATCCACTCCTTCACTTGAGTGGGTAAAATTCATTTCTATTAGCTTTATTGTCCCACTTGAGTATGGCTTGCTTGAAACGGATGGTCAACTTAGGATCCTTTGTGGGATGAAGCGTAAGCGAAATATGTTTCGTGGTTGGCGTTGCACATTAAGGCTCATTATGGTTGATGCATCAAACATGAGATATAAAGGTTGGAGTAGTGCTCAAATAGATGGGTCTAGGAGGATTGTTGGCCACTATATAGAGAATTCACCTTACTCACCACCCGGTTGGACTAATAATGATGATCAACCTCAAGATGGATGTGAAAACAAAGTGTGGGACCCCGGATTACAAGAAGAGAACCAACTTTGGGAGCCCCAAGCTTGTGAAGAACTCCATCAAGACTTGGTTCAATCCATGAAGAATATTGGGGTGCAATGGAGAACCAAGCATTGGTGAAAGTTCCAAGATGAACACAAGCACAAGCCACCTTGATGAGGAGCTCCCCATAAGTCCAACTTAAGGACAATAAACAAAAGTGCTAGGTGGGAGATACCCCACCATGGTAAAATCTTTTCATTTTCTCTTTTGTAAATATTGGTAAAATTAGTTTAATTTCATGTTTAGATTAGTTGGTAGAGTTTAATTGGTAGTCTAATGTGTTAAATAAGGTTTTAAGGTGTTTTGGTAGATGTTTGGAAGCTTGGAATGGTGCAAAAACATAGAAAAATTTTGAAAAAAAAAAATAGAGCACCATTCACGCATACGCGTACATGGCGCGTACGCGCACCTCAAGCATTTTCGACCATTTACGCGTCCGCGTACATGGCGCGCGTGCGTAGATGCTGAAGTTCCACTCCCAGCCAGCAAACCCGAGAGTTAGGCCTTCACTGTGCGAACGTTGAGCCCCAGGCCCAACACCATCCGCGCGTCCGCGCACCTGGCGCGTACGCGCCCATCATGCCGAATTCACAACGCACGCGCAAGCGCACATGCCGCGCGCGCGTCGATTAGGCCACCTGCACTCCTGGTACTTTTACCAGAGAGTTGTGCCAACTCTGGGCCAACATTAGGCCGCCGGCCTGGCTAGCCATCCACGCAGACGCGCAAGGTACGCGTCCGCGCTCATGCCCACATCCCCATCTACGCGTGAGCGTAGAGTACGCGTCCGCGCCTCTCTCTCTATTCCACCACCTGCGCGCGCGCGCCATGTGTGCGTACGCGCGGATGCCCTTTCTCCCATCCACTTCTTTTCTTCTCCTCTTTCTATTTCTTTCCTTCTCCTTTCTTCTTCCCTCCTACTACCCCTCATCCAACACTTCCAAACACCATCGATAACCATTTATTTTAGTTGGTTGTTAGTTGGTTAGTGATGAGCGGATAATTTATACGCTTTTTGACATTGTTTTTAGTATGTTTTTAGTAGGATCTAGTTACTTTTAGGGATGTTTTCATTAGTTTTTATGTTAAATTCACATTTCTGGACTTTACTATGAGTTTGTGTGTTTTTCTGTGATTTCAGGTATTTTCTGGCTGAAATTGAGGGACTTGAGCAAAAATCAGATTCAGAGGTTGAAGAAGGACTGCTGATGCTGTTGGATTCTGACCTCCCTGCACTCAAAGTGGATTTTCTGGAGCTACAGAACTCGAAATGACGCGCTTCCAATTGCGTTGGAAAGTAGACATCCAGCGCTTTCCAGCAATATATAATAGTCCATACTTTGGCCAAGAATAGATGACGTAAACTGGCGTTCAACGCCAGCCTTCTGCCCAAATCTGGCGTCTAGCGCCAGAAAAGGATCCAAAACCAGAGTTGAACGCCCAAACTGGCACAGAAACTGGCGTTCAACTCCACAAATGGCCTCTGCACGTGCTACACTTAAGCTCAGTCCAAACACACACCAAGTGGGCCCCGGAAGTGGATTTATGTATCAATTACTTACTCATGTAAACCCTAGTGACTAGTTTATTATAAATAGGACCTTTTACTATTGTATTAGGAATCTTTGGTCTCAGTTTTAATCCATTGTTCATCTTAGTAGACTATTGATCACGTTTTAGGGGGCTGGCCATCTCGGCCATGCCTGGACCTTCACTTATGTATTTTTTTACGGTAGAGTTTCTACACTCCATAGATTAAGGTGTGGAGCTCTGCTGTTCCTCAAAGATTAATGCAAAGTACTACTGTTTTCTATTCAATTCTTCTTATTTCGCTTCTAAGATATCCATTCACACCCAAGAACGTGATGAAGGTGATGATTATGTGTGACGCTCATCATCCTTCTCCCTTATGAACGCGTGCCTGACAAACACTTCCGTTCTACATGAAATAAGCTAGAATGAGTATCTCTTAGATCTCTTAATCAGAATCTTCGTGGCGTAAGCTAGAATGATGGCGGCATTCAAGAGAATCCGGAAGGTCTAAACCTTGTCTGTGGTATTCCGAGTAGGATTCAATGATTGAATGACTGTGACGAGCTCCTAACTCGCGATTGCAGGGCGTTAGTGACAGACGCAAAAGGATAGTAAATCCTATTCCAGCATGATCGAGAACCGACAGATGAATAACCGTGCCGTGACAGGGTGCGTGAGCATATTATTCACTGAGAGGATAAGATGAAGTCATTGACAAGGGTGATGCCTCCAGACGATTAGCCGTGCCGTGACAGGGCATTGGATCATTTTCCCGTGAGATGACCGAAAGTAGCCATTGACAGTGGTGATGTATCACATAAAGCCAGCCATGGAAAGAAATGAGACTGATTGGATGAAGATAGCAGGAAAGCAGAGGTTCAGAGGAACGAAAAGCATCTCCATTCGCTTATCTGAAATTTCTACCAATGATTTACATAAGTATCTCTATCCCTATTCTATTATTTATCATTCGAAAACATCTTCACCACTTTATATCTGCCTGACTGAGATTTACAAGGTGACCATAGCTTGCTTCATACCAACAATCTCCGTGGGATTCGACCCTTACTCACGTAAGGTATTACTTGGACGACCCAGTGCACTTGCTGGTTAGTTGTATCGAAGTTGTGACAAATTATGAGTGTGTAATCATGATTACGCGCACCAAGTTGCTCACGTTGCCAGGGATTGTTCGAGCCTGGACATCACAATTTCGTGCACCAAGTTTTTGGTGCCGTTGCCGGGGATTGTTCGAGTTTGGACAACTGACGGCTCATCTTGTTGCTCAGATTAGGTAATTTTCTTTTCGTTTTGTTTTCAAAAAAAAATATTTTCAAAAATATTTCTAAAATTTTCTCATCTGTTTTCGAAAAAAAAATAAAAATGTTTTCAAAAATTTTATTCAAAATTTTTAAGAATGAATTCTAGTGTTTCATGAAGCATGTGAAGCCTGGCTGGCTGTAAAGCCATGTCTAAATTTATTTGGACTGAGGCTTGCAATTTGTTATCAAGAGCAATATACTCTCGTGTCAAATGCTGAAGCTTGGCTGGCCATTGGCCATGTCTAGTGTTTTGGACTGGAGCTTTCTTTGAAAGCTTGGCTGGCTAGTGAGCCATGTCTAATTCCTGGACTGAAGCTTTAGACTAAGAATGCAAAGATTCCTGGAGTTCATATTAAAAATTTTGGAATCCTTATTTTCCCTTTTCAATAAATTTTCGAAAAAAATCCAAAAAAAATAGAAAATCATAAAAATCAAAAATATTTTCTGTTTCTTGTTTGAGTCTTGAGTCATATCATAAGTTTGGTATCACTTGCATGTGCATCTTGCATTTTTCGAAAATATCATGCATTCATAGTGTTCTTCATGATCTTCAAGTTGTTCTTGGTAAGTCTTCTTGTTTGATCTTGATGTTTTCATGTTTTGTGTCTTTTCTTGTTTTACATGTGCATTTTTCGTCTCTTAGAGTCTAAACATGAAAGATTTCTAAGTTTGGTGTCTTACATGTTTTCTTTGCATCAAAAATTTTTCAAAAATATGTTCTTGATGTTCATCTTGGCATTCAAAGTGTTCTTGGTGTTCATCTTGACATTCATAGCATTCTTGCATGCATCACATGTTTTGATCTAAAAATTTCATGCATTGCATAATTTTCATGTTTTTCATAAAAATTTCAAAAATCAAAAAAATATCTTTCCCTTTTTCTCTCATCAAATTCGAAAATTTGGATTGATTTTTTTCAAAATTTTTTAAAATCTAATTGTTTCTCATAAGTCAAATCAAATTTTCAATTTGAAAATCTTATCTTTTTCAAAATCTTTTTCAAAAATCAAATCTTTTTCAAAATTTTTTTGGTTATTTTCGAAAATTTCAAAAATATTTTTCAAAAATCTTTTTCTTATTTTTATCACAAATGTTCGAAAATAACATAATCAATTAATGTTTTGATTCAAAAATTTGAAGTTTGTTACTTGCTTGTTAAGAAAGATTCAAACTTTAAGTTCTAGAATCATATCTTATGAATTCTTAAGAATCAAGTCATTAATTGAGATTTTAAAAATCAAATCTTTTTCAAAACTAATTCCTATCATATCTTTTCAAAAATATCTTCTTATCTTATCTTTTTCAAAAATTTGATTTCAAAATATCTTCTCTAACTTCCTAACTTCCTATCTTTTCAAAATTTGTTTCAACTAACTAACTAACTTTTTGTTTGTTTCTTAACTTTTTCAAAACTACCTAACTAACTCTCTCTCTCATTTTCGAAAATATCTTCCCCCTTTTTCAAAATTTCTTTTTTTAATTTATTAATTATTTTATTTTTTTAAATCTTAATTTTCGAAAATCACTAACATTTTTCAAAAACTATTTTCAAAAATCACTAACTCCTTTTCAAAATTAGTTTTCGAAAATTCCCTCCTTCTCTCTCATCTTATTTTATTTATTTATTCATCTACTAACATCTCTTCCTCACATCATCACCAAATTCGAACCCCCTCCTCTATCTGTGTTCGAATTTCTTCTTCTTTTCTTCTACTAACAATAAGGATCCTCTTTACTGTGACATAGAGGATTCCTCTTCTTTTCTTTTTCTCTCCTCTTTCTTATGAGCAGGGACAGAGAAAAAGGCATTCTTGTTGAAGCTGATCCAGAACCTGAAAGGACTCTGAAGAGAAAATTAAGAGAAGCTAAATTACAACAATCCAGAGACAACTTGATTGAAAATTTCGAACAAGTAAAGGAGATGGCAGCCGAACCCAACAACAATGCAAGGAGAATGCTTGGTGACTTTACTGCACCAAATTCCAATTTACATGGAAGAAGCATCTCCATTCCTGCCATTGGAGCAAACAACTTTGAGCTGAAATCTCAATTAGTTTCTCTGATGCAGCAGAACTGCAAGTTTCATGGACTTCCATCTGAAGATCCTTTTCAGTTCTTAACTGAATTCTTGCAGATATGTGGTACTGTTAAGACTAATGGAGTAGATCCTGAAGTCTACAGGCTCATGCTTTTCCCTTTTGTTGTAAGAGACGGAGCTAGATTATGGTTGGATTCTCAACCTAAAGACAGCCTGAACTCTTGGGATAAGCTGGTCACGGCTTTCTTAGCCAAGTACTTTCCTCCTCAAAAGCTGAGCAAGCTTAGAGCTGATGTTCAAACCTTCAGGCAGAAAGAAGGTGAATCCCTCTATGAAGCTTGGGAAAGATACAAACAGTGGACCAAAAAGTGTCCTTCTGACATGCTTTCAGAATGGACCATCCTGGATATATTCTATGATGGTTTATCTGAGCTATCAAAAATGTCACTGGACACTTCTGCAGGTGGATCCATTCACCTAAAGAAAACGCCTGCAGAAGCTCAAGAACTCATTGACATGGTTGCTAATAACCAGTTCATGTACACTTCTGAAAGGAATCCTGTGAATAATGGGACGCCTATGAAGAAGGGAGTTCTTGAAGTTGATACTCTGAATGCCATATTGGCTCAGAACAAAATATTGACTCAGCAAGTCAATATGATTTCTCAGAGTCTGCATGGAATGCAAGCTGCATCCAACAGTACTCAAGAGGCTTCTCATGAAGAAGAAGCTTATGATCCTGAGAACCCTGCAATAGCAGAGGTAAATTATTTAGGTGAACCTTATGGAAACACCTATAACTCAACATGGAGAAATCATCCAAATTTCTCATGAAAGGATCAAAAGCCCCAACAAGGCTTTAATAATGGTGGAAGAAACAGGTTTAGCAATAGCAAGCCTTTCCCATCATCAACTCAGCAACAGACAGAGAACTCTGAACAAAATGCTTCTATTTTAGCAAATTTAGTCTCTGATCTATCTAAGGCCACTGTAAGTTTCATGAATGAAACAAGGTCTTCCATTAGAAATCTGGAAGCACAAGTGGGCCAGCTGAGTAAAAGGATCACTGAAATCCCTCCTAGTACTCTCCCAAGCAATACAGAAGAGAACCCAAAAAGAGAGTGCAAGGCCATTGACATAAGCGCCATGGCCGAACCTGTGAGGAGAGGAGAGGACGTGAATCCCAAGGAGGAAGACCTCCTGGGACGCCCAGTGATCAATAAGGAGCTTCCCTCTGAGGAACCAAAGGACTCTGAGGCCCATCTAGAGACCATAGAGATCCCATTGAACCTCCTTATGCCCTTCATGAGCTCTGAGGAGTATTCCTCTTCTGAAGAGAATGAGGATGTTACTGAAGAGCAAACTGCCAAGTTTCTTGGTGCAATCATGAAGCTGAATGCCAAATTATTTGGCATTGATACTTGGGAAGTTGAACCTCCCTTGTTCATCAATGAACTAAGTGATCTGGATCAACTGACATTGCCTCAGAAGAGACAGGATCCTGGAAAGTTCATAATACCCTGTACCATAGGCACCATGATCTTTAAGGCTCTGTGTGACCTTGGTTCAGGAATAAACCTCATGCCCCTCTCTGTAATAGAGAAACTGGGAATCTATGGGGTGCAAGCTGCTAAAATCTCATTAGAGATGGCAGACAGCTCTAGAAAATAGGCTTATGGACAAGTAGAGGACGTGTTAGTAAAGGTTGAAGGCCTTTACATCCCTACTGATTTCATAGTCCTGGATACTGGAAAGGAAGAGGATGAATCCATCATCCTAGGAAGACCTTTCCTGGCCACAGCAAGAGCTGTGATTGATGTTGACAGAGGTGAAATAGTCCTTCAATGGAATGAGGACTCCCTTGTGTTTAAAACTCAAGGATCTCCCTCTGCAACAATGGAGAGGAAGCAGAAAAAGCTTCTCTCCAAGCAGAGTCAACCAGAGCCCCCACAGTCAAACTCTAAGTTTGGATATGGGAGGCCACAACCAAACTCTAAGTTTGGTGTTGAACTCCCATATCCAAACTCTAAGTTTGGTGTTGGAGAGTCTCAACAAAGCTCTGCACATCTGTGAGGCTCCATGAGAGCCCACTGTCAAGCTATTGACATTAAAGAAGCGCTTGTTGGGAGGCAACCCAATGTTTATCTAATTCTTATTTTTATTGTTTTTCATATTTTCTTAGGTTCATGATCATGTGGAGTCACAAAATAAATATAAAAATTGAAAACGGAATAAAAAACAGCAGAAGAAAAATCACACCCTGGAGGAGCATCTGTCTGGCGTTCAGCGCCAGAACAGAGCATGGTTCTGGCGCTGAACACCCAAAATGGGCAGCTTCTGGGCGCTGAACGCCAGAACAGGCATGGTTCTGGCGTTCAACGCCAGAAATGGCACACAAATGGGCGTTGATCGCCCAAAATGGCCACCAACCTGGCGCTGAACGCCCAGAGTTGGGTACAAAGGCATTTTTACATGCCTAATGGGTGCAGGGATGTAAATCCTTGAACACCTCAGGATCTGTGGACCCCACAGGATCCACTCAGGATCTGTGGACCCCACAGGATCCCCACCTACCTCCACTCACTTCTTCTCACCACTTTCTTTCACACAACCCCATAAACACTCTTCCCCAAAAACCCTTCACCAATCACCTCAAACTCTCTTTCCATCACCTCTTCACCACTCACATCCATCCACTCTTCCCCATAAACCTACCTCATAAACTCCACCTACCTTCAAAATTCAAAACCAATTTCCCACCCAAACCCACCCATATGGCCAAACCTTAACCCCCCTCCCATCCCTATATAAAGACCTCCATTCTTCATCAAATTCACACAACCCATCCCTCTACACTCTTCTTGGCCGAAACCACATCTCCCTCTCCCTCTCCATATTTCTTCTTCTTCTTCTTCTATTCTTTTGTTTATTGCTCGAGGGCGAGCAATATTCTAAGTTTGGTGTGGTAAAAGCATAGCTTTTTTGTTTTTCCATTACCATTGATGGCATCTAAGACCGGAGAATCCTCTAGAAGAGGGAAAAGGAAGACAAAAGCTTCCACATCCGAGTCATGGGAGATGGAAAGGTTCATCTCCAAAGCCCATCAAGACCACTTCTATGATGTTGTGGCCAAGAAGAAGGTGATCCCTGAGGTCCCTTTTAAACTCAAAAGAAATGAGTATCCGGAGATCCGACATGAAATTCAAAGAAGAGGTTGGGAAGTTCTAACAAATCCCATCCAACAAGTCGGCATCCTAATGGTTCAAGAATTCTATGCCAATGCATGGATCACCAAGAACCATGATCAAAGTAAGAACCCGGATCCAAAGAACTATGTTACAATGGTTCGGGGGAAATACTTAGATTTTAGTCCGGAAAATGTGAGGTTGGCGTTCAACTTGCCATACATGGAAGAGAACGCACGCCCCTACACAAGGAGAGTCAACTTTGATCAAAGGTTAGACCAAGTCCTTATGGACATATGTGTAGAAGGAGCTCAATGGAAGATTGACTCCAAAGGCAAGCCGGTTCAACTAAGAAGATTGGACCTCAAGCCTGTGGCTAGAGGATGGTTGGAGTTTATTCAATGCTCAATCATTCCCACTAGCAACCGGTCTGAAGTTACTATAGACCGGGCCATCATGATCCATAGCATCATGATTGGAGAAGAGGTGGAAGTTCATGAGATCATACCTCAAGAACTCTACAAGGTGGCTGACAAGTCCTCCACCATGGCAAGGTTAGCCTTTCCTCACCTCATCTGCCACCTATGCAATTCGGCTGGGATTGACATAGAAGGAGATATCCTCATCAAAGAGGACAAGCCCATCACTAAGAAAAAGATGGAGCAAGCAAGAGAGCCCAGTCATGGAGCTCAAGAGGCGCAAGAAACTCATTTCCATGAGATCCCAGAGATGCCTCAAATGCACTTTCCTCCACAAAACTATTGGGAGCAAATCAACACCTCCCTAGGAGAATTGAGTTCCAATATGGGACAACTAAGGGTGGAACATCAAGAGCACTCCATCATGCTTCATGAAATAAGAGAAGATCAAAAAGCAATGAGGGAGGAGCAACAAAGACAAGGAAGAGACATAGAAGAGCTCAAGGACATCATTGGTTCCTCAAGAAGGAAACGCCACCATCACTAAGGTGGATTCATTCCTTGTTCTTGCTTTCTCTGTTTTTAGTTTTCTATGTTATGTGCTTATCTATGTTTGTGTCTTCATTACATGATCATTAGTAGTTAGTAACTTTATCTTAAAGTTATGAATGTCCTATGAATCCATCACCTCTCTTAAATGAAAAATGTTTTAAAATCAAAAGAACAAGAAGTACATGAGTTTCGAATTTATCCTTGAACTTAGTTTAATTATATTGATGTGGTGACAATGCTTCTTGTTTTCTGAATGTATGCTTGAACAGTGCATATGTCTTTTGAAGTTGTTGTTTAAGAATGTTAAATATGTTGGCTCTTGAAAGAATGATGACTAGGAGACATGTTATTTGATAATCTGAAAAATCATAAAAATGATTCTTGAAGCAAGAAAAAGCAGCAAAGAACAAAGCTTGCAGAAAAAAAAGAGGCGAAAAAAAAAATATAGAAAGAAAAAGAAAAAGCAAGCAGAAAAAGCCAATAACCCTTAAAAACCAAAAGGCAAGGGCAATAAAAAGGATCCCAAGACTTTGAGCATCAGTGGATAGGAGGGCCTAAAGGAATAAAATCCTGGTCTAAGCGGCTAAACCAAGCTGTCCCTAACCATGTGCTTGTGGCGTGTAGGTGTCAAGTGAAAACTTGAGACTGAGCGGTTAAAGTCAAGGTCCAAAGCAAAAACAAAGAGTGTGCTTAAGAACCCTGGACACCTCTAATTGGGGACTTTAGCAAAGCTGAGTCACAATCTGAAAAGGTTCACCCAATTATGTGTCTGTGGCATTTATGTATCCGGTGGTAATACTGGAAAACAAAGTGCTTAGGGCCACGGCCAAGACTCATAAAGAAGCTGTGTTCAAGAATCATCATATTGAACTAGGAGAGTCAATAACACTATTCGAAATCTGAAGTTCCTATAGATGCCAATCATTCTAAACTTCAATGGATAAAGTGAGATGCCAAAACTATTCAAGAGGCAAAAAGCTATAAGTCCCGCTCATATGATTGAAGCTATGTTTCATTGATAGTTTGGAATTTATAGTATATTCTCTTCTTTTTATCCTATTTTGATTTTCAGTTGCTTGGGGACAAGCAACAATTTAAGTTTGGTGTTGTGATGAGCGGATAATTTATACGCTTTTTGACATTGTTTTTAGTATGTTTTTAGTAGGATCTAGTTACTTTTAGGGATGTTTTCATTAGTTTTTATGTTAAATTCACATTTCTGGACTTTACTATGAGTTTGTGTGTTTTTCTGTGATTTCAGGTATTTTCTGGCTGAAATTGAGGGACTTGAGCAAAAATCAGATTCAGAGGTTGAAGAAGGACTGCTGATGTTGTTGGATTCTGACCTCCCTGCACTCAAAGTGGATTTTCTGGAGCTACAGAAATCGAAATGGAGCGCTTCCAATTGCGTTGGAAAGTAGACATCCAGGGCTTTCCAACAATATATAATAGTCCATACTTTGGCTAAGAATAGACGACGTAAACTGGCGTTCAACGCCAGCCTTCTGCCTAAATCTGGCGTCCAGCGCCAGAAAAGGATCCAAAACCAGAGTTGAACGCCCAAACTGGCACAGAAACTGGCGTTCAACTCCACAAATGGCCTCTGCACGTGCTACACTTAAGCTCAGCCCAAACACACACCAAGTGGGCCCCGGAAGTGGATTTATGCATCAATTACTTACTCATGTAAACCCTAGTGACTAGTTTATTATAAATAGGACCTTTTACTATTGTATTAGGAATCTTTGGTCTCAGTTTTAATCCATTGTTCATCTTAGGAGACTATTGATCACCTTTTAGGGGGCTGGCCATCTCGGCCATGCCTGGACCTTCACTTATGTATTTTTTTACGGTAGAGTTTCTACACTCCATAGATTAAGGTGTGGAGCTCTGCTGTTCCTCAAAGATTAATGCAAAGTACTACTGTTTTCTATTCAATTCTTCTTATTTCACTTCTAAGATATCCATTCGCACCCAAGAACGTGATGAAGGTGATGATTATGTGTGACGCTCATCATTCTTCTCCCTTATGAACGCGTGCCTGACAAACACTTCCGTTCTACATGAAATAAGCTAGAATGAGTATCTCTTAGATCTCTTAATCAGAATCTTCATGGCGTAAGCTAGAATGATGGCGGCATTCAAGAGAATCCGGAAGGTCTAAACCTTGTCTGTGGTATTCCGAGTAGGATTCAATGATTGAATGACTGTGACGAGCTCCTAACTCGCGATTGCAGGGCGTTAGTGACAGACGCAAAAGGATAGTAAATCCTATTCCAGCATGATCGAGAACCGACAGATAAATAGCCGTGTCGTGACAGGGTGCGTGAGCATATTATTCACTGAGAGGATAAGATGAAGCCATTGACAAGGGTGATGCCTCCAGACGATTAGCCGTGCCGTGACAGGGCATTGGATCATTTTCCCGTGAGATGACCGAAAGTAGCCATTGACAGTGGTGATGTATCACATAAAGCCAGCCATGGAAAGGAATGAGACTGATTGGATGAAGATAGCAGGAAAGCAGAGGTTCAGAGGAACGAAAAGCATCTCCATTCGCTTATCTGAAATTTCTACCAATGATTTACATAAGTATCTCTATCCCTATTCTATTATTTATCATTCGAAAACATCTTCACCACTTTATATCTGCCTGACTGAGATTTACAAGGTGACCATAGCTTGCTTCATACCAACAATCTCCGTGGGATTCGACCCTTACTCACGTAAGGTATTACTTGGACGACCCAGTGCACTTGCTGGTTAGTTGTATCGAAGTTGTGACAAATTATGAGTGTGTAATCACGATTACGCGCACCAAGTTGCTCACGTTGCCAGGGATTGTTCGAGCCTGGACATCACAATTTCGTGCACCAGTTAGTTAGTTAATTAGTTAGTTAGTTAGTTGATTAGTTAGTTTTAGTTTAGTTTTCATTTTATTTTCTCTCTTTTCATCATAAGTGTTGGAGTATTGACTTTGTTTACTATACATTGCTATATCCCTTATTGCCTAATGCTATTTTAGCATGAATGTTTTTAGATAATCTTTGTTGGATTCTATAATTGAGGTTATATTTTGCTACTTGGTTTTGAGTTTTTCATGCTTACATTTTGAAAACTACCAAGTGATGAGAATTGCCTTCGAACTTGTAATTCTTTTGAATTGCATGATTTAGCCACCATGTGATTTGAACCGTATTCTTTGATTAGGCAATCTCTTGATGGATGATGTTGAGCATTTACCTTAATGCATTGTATTTCATGATTATATCCATCCATATGTTTGACTTGAATGCTTTCATACCTCTCTAATGCTTGTCTTACCTTACAAGCTTACTTAAAGCATCTCAAGCACACTAGGATAAGTGACGTGCATGCTTCTTTTGTGACATAGCTCTTTATACTAATGTGTGTTCTAAACCGCGCAATTTAGAATTCACACACCTAATATTTCTTAATGTCACACTAATTCATTCACTCAATTCTAGTGATTTACCTCATTCCAACAACGTATGCTTCCTTGCTTTTATATCTTCTCATCTTATGGTGTTGTATTTTTGTTTTTCATGATAAATGCACCACAAGCAAACATGGAAGCAAGACTAAGAACACGCAGCAATCCAGAGACTCGCCGTACCCCCTTGCTCATCTTTGAGTGCACCGAGGACGGTGCAAACTTTTAAGTGTGGGGAGGTCGTCCGACCGGTCGGCAATTTTGGGTGACAAATTTCTAATCCCAACACTTTTGCATTTCATTTTAGGTTTTTAGGATTTTTACTTTCATTTTCTTATTTTTGCATATGAATACACAATAAGCTTAGTCAAAATAATGAAATTTTTCAAGGATTTCTATCTATAGGGCACCTCAATTGATTTGAGTGAAAACCTTTCATAGAACTTGCTTGAATTATATATATTGTGGATCATGTTTTTGAGCTAAGAACACAAGCAAGTGAGATTTGAGCCTAATGGTGTGGTTACATCTTATAACCACTTATTTTTCCTTCTTGTGTGCATTATTCTCTTTCTATGATTGTAATCTTTGATTTGTTTGATTCTTTATACCCATTATTTTGTGTATTTATGCATTTATATGATTGAGGCCATCATTTCATTAGCTCACTTGCCCATATAGCCTACCTTTTATCTTTCTTTGTTAGCCAAATTTGAGTCTACGCTTAACCCACTTGTTCTTATTTTAGCACATTACAAGCCTTTAAGTGAAAAACAATAATTGTTCCTTATTTAGATCTTTCATTAGCTTAGACTAGTGTGTGTGAGTATCATTCAAGTGTGGGAACCTTGGGACATTGGGTGAATAAAAGGGTAGTTTTGTAATGTTATTGGAAATATTGGGAATTGGGTACATACTCATGTATTGATCAAATGTAAAACCTTATGCATTGAGGTTCTTGTATATAAAAAAAATAAGAAAAAAAAGAAAAAGAAAAGAAAAACAATATGGAAAAGAAAATAAAAAAATAGAAAAAGAAAGAAAAAGAAGAAAAATAATAAAAAGGGGACAAAATGCCCCAAAGTGAAGCTCAATAAGATCAATGCATAAGTGCTGTGAAATGAAAAGAAAATGCATGAGTATGTGAAAAAGTGAGAAAATGGGTAGTTAGGTTAGAACTTAATTGTATAGGATGTCATAGGTTAGGTGGGAAGTCTAAGTTTATCAAAGATTCAAATTTTAAGCTCACTTGACCAAATATGCATCCTACCTTGACCCTAACCCCATTACAACCTAAGGAAAAGACCTCATGATAGATGTATGCATGCATGAAATATATGTTGATTGTTAGAAGAAGAACAAATCTTAGAAAGCATGATTAGGAGAGAATTGAGTGAATCAACCCTAAACACTTGAGCGAATAGAGTGCAAACACATCCGGTGAGGGTTCGATGCTTGATTACGTGTCTCCACCTATGATCATCTCCTTTCATGCAAGTTTGTAAAAATATTTAATAGCTCAATTCGATTGTGGATGAGACTTGCTAGTCCTTAGCCCTTGTGCATATATGCTTCTTGGGAATTGATTTATTTTGACCAAGCAATTGCATTCATTTAGATAGTTGCATATAGGTAGATTGCATTTAATTAGTTTCCATTGAATAAATGCCATGCCCTTTGCTTCATTCTTGGTTTAAGCATGAGGACATGCTTGGTTTAAGTGTGGGGAGGTTGATAAACCCCGTTTTGACGGTTTATCCTGTATTGATTTTAAGAGATTTTATCACCTTTTACCCACATTTATTCAATGAAATAGCATGGTTTTGTGATTGTCTCCTTATTTGTGCTTAGATGTGAAAACATGCTTTTAGACCCTTAATTTGATTGTTTTAATCTCCCTTTGATTCCATTAGATGCCTTGATGTGTTTGTTAGTGATTTCAGATTGAAAAGGCTAGGAATGGATCAAAGGAGTAAAGAGGAAAGCATGCAAAGTGGAGAAATCATGAAAAGTCAAAGAAGTTGAACTCGCCCATGGACGCGCGCGCGCGCACCTGGCGCTTGCGCGCACCTGCGAATCACCCCATGGACGCGTACGCGTGCTGTGCGCGTACGCGTCGGTGCTGGTTTATGATTTTTTTAATGAAAACGTAACCAACGAATTCTGAAGGGTTGTGGGGCCCAATCTCAACCAACGTTGGCGCCTAAACTGCTATTTAAAGCCAAGGATTGAAGAGCAAAGGGGGATTCCAATCATACACACTCATTAGAATTAGTTTAGAGTTAGTTTCTAGAGAGAGAAGCTCTCTCTTCTCTCTAAAATTAGGATTAGGATTATGTTTAGTTCTTAGATCTAGGTTTTAATCTTTGCTTTCTTCCACTTCTATCTCTCAATTCTTTGTTTCTACATTCAATCTTCTTCTATTCTTTTGTTGTAATTTCCTTTATGTTGTTCTTATATTTTGTTGTGGATCTAGTATTGTTCCTTCTACATTCTTCCAATTCAATAAGAGGTAATTCATAATAATTGTTCTTCTTTGCTTTTCTATTGTTGATCTTTTGCCTTTGTAGTTGTAGATTTTTTTAATTCTTGCATTTAATAATGTTTACTTCTATTGCACTCTATGTGTTTGTTGAAATGTCTCTTTTAGTTTTAGTGTAGATTTTGTTCCTCTTGGCCTAGGTAGAGTAATTAGTGACACTTGAGTTATCTAATTCCTTTCTTGATTGATAATTGGAGAGATTGCTAATTGGTTTGGAGTGCACTAAAGCTAGTCTTTCCTTGGGAGTTGGCTAGGACTTGTGGCTCAAGTCAATTCATCCACTTGACTTTCCTTTAATTAGTAAGGGTTAACTAAGTGGTAGCAATGAACAATTCTCATCACAATTGAGAAGGATAACTAGGATAGGACTTCTAATTTTCATACCTTGCCAAGAGCCTTTTATAGTTGTTAGTTTATTTTCATTGCCATTTACTTTTCATGCTTCTTATCCAAAACCCCAAAATAACTCATAACCAATAATAAGACACTTTATTGTAATTCCTAGGGAGAACGACCCGAGGTCCAATACTTCGGTTTATAAATTTTAGGGGTTTGTACTAGTGACAAACAACTTTTTGTATGAAAGGATTATTGCTTGGTTTAGAAACTATACTTTACAACGAGATTTCATTAGTGAATTTCTAAACCGTCAAAAATCCTCTCATCAAGTAGATAAACCAAAGTACTAGAACAAATGAAATTAGAAGAAAACTAAATAAAAACAAGGTTGAAATCTGAATTTGAGAAAAGGTAAACCTAAAAACCCTAAAACCTAGAGAGAGGAGAGAGCCTCTCTCTCTAGAAAACTACATCTAAACCTAACTAATGTGAATGAAAGTGTGAATGATTGACCCCCTCCCCATTCCAGCTCCACTTTGCAGCCTCGAATCAGTATTTTCGGGCCTAAAACTGGGTCCAAAGCAGCCCAGAAATCGCCTCAGCGTTTTTTGATAATTGCAGCACGTGATGCTCTGTCACGCGTACGCGTCAGTCATGCGTACGCGTCGCTGAAAGAATTCCTAGTCAAGCGTACGCGTCATCCACGCGTGCGCGTCATTTGGCTGCTGCACCAGTCACGCGTATGCGTCGCTGCCAGCTTCTCAAAACATCAATTTCTTGTGTTCCTTCCACTTTTGCATGCTTCCTTTCCATCCTCTAAGCTATTCATGCCCTATAAAACCTAAAAATACTGAACACACATATCACTGCATCGAATGGTAATAAGAGAGGATTAAAATTAGCAAATTTAAGGCCAAAGAAGCATGTTTTCAACCATAGCACAAAATCAGGAAGGAAAATGTAAAACATGCGAATTCTATGAATAAGTGTGAGAATAATGGATAAAATCCACTCAATTCAGCCTAAAATATACCACGAAATAGTGGTGCATCAAATCTCCCCACACTTAAACATTAGCATGTACTCATGCTAAGCTCTAGAGAAGCTATAAAGGAGGTGAAGAGGAATGGTAGAATTTATGAAATGCAACCTATCTATATGAATGTAACTAAATGCAAAATGCTTTTTCCTACTTGGTTAAAAGTAAGTAAATCTTTCATGAACAAATATGAACTGGATCTCACTAATTCAAATCATAAAATTAAGTATAAGTAGACTTGCGGGAAGAAAGCTTGTGAAAGCCGGGAACAAACAATCGACCATCGAACCCTCACCGGAAGTATATACACTCTAATCACTCAAGTGTTTAAGGTTCGATTCTCTCAATTCTCTACTAATCTTGCTTTCTAAGACTTGCTCTTCTTCTACCAATCAACAAAAATTTAATGCACAAATACACATATCAAGAGGTCTTTTAAGGGTTGTAATGGGGTCAGGGTCAAGGTAGGATTGTATTTGGTCAAGTGGACTAAAATCTGAATCCTTAATTAACCCAAACTTCTCACCTAACCTAAGACAATCCATGTAATTAAAATATAAAATCTAACTACCCATTAACTATATTTTGCCACATATTCATGCATCCAAATTTTGAGTACAGTACATATGCATTGCTATTACTATTTACTTTGGGGCATTTTGTCCCCTTTGTATTATTTGCTCTTTTTCTCTTTTTTTTTCTTTTTATTTTTCTTTTCTTTTGTTTTTCTCAATGCATAAAATTAAGGTATTGAATGCATGAACATATCCTTAACATTTTTTTCCACATTTTCATAAAAATATACAACACCCAATTCTCAAACCAAATATTTCCAAACCTAATTTTCCCACACTTAAATCATGAGCACTCTCACTAGTCTAAGCTAACCAAGGATTCAAATGAAGAACATTATTGTTTTTCGCTTAGAGTTAGTGATGTGCTAATATAAAGAATAAATGGGGTAAAATAGGCTCAATATTGGGTTGCAAAGGATAACGAAAGGGTAAGGCCATATGGGTATGTGAGCTATAGTGAAACAAGGCCTCAATCACATAAGTGCATGCATACATCAAACAATGAAAATATAGAGTCAAGCAAGACAAAGATTATAATTTTAGAGAGAACAACACACACCAAAATAAAATATTGATTGATAAGATGCGACCAATCAAATAGGTTCAAAATCTCACTGGTTTTATGTTCTAGCTCTAAACCATGTTCCAAAATAAATTTCTTCAAGAAAGTTCAACAAAAAAATTTAATTCAAATGAGTGAAATGCTCTAAAATAAGTTTTTGGAAAAGAATTCATTACTTCAACCAAGTAAGACATAAATGCAAGAAACTAATTATACTTGCAATCTATCATGCAATGCAACAATTAACTACAAAGAAGAGTAAACATTGGTGTTGGAAAGAAAGTAACTAACCCACGAAAGTCGGTATCGACCAACAATTAACTACAAAGAAGAGTAAACATTGGTGTTGGAAAGAAAGTAACTGTTCATACCTTGGGTCGAGCTGTACGACCCGGGCTGACTAACGACAAGTCGACCGACCTCTTCAGGTCAGGATTACCCGACCTCTTCTCAAAAGAGTTCGGCCAAACCATCATGGAGAAGCCCAAAAAGGGCATAAACAGAGGAACACGACCCAAATCCAAAGGCAGCCCAAGCCTAGAGAGATAAGGGCGGTTCCCTTGAAGATAACATGACTTCTCTCAAAGACAAGATAAAGATAAGATAACTATCTTTTCTCTAGAAGGGTCACTCCACACTACTATAAATACACTGGAGCACCCAGGTATAACTCATACTCTCATTCTACTAAAAAACCTGCTTAATACCCTTGCTAACTTAAGCATCAGAGTCCCTTGCAGGTACCACCACCTCCGGTGAAGAAGGATCAGCACCACCACCAAGTCCAACAAGTTGGACACAACAGCTTCGGCCACCATCATCAAGTCGGACACAACAGCTCTGACCAGTACAGAAGATCTTGTCCGAGATCGACCTACAGTTTCAGGTAATCCTCGGAACATTGGCGCCGTTGTCGAAGAACCTGGAAGTCATTTCATCATCATGGCGGACAACCTTGACAATGAACACAATTCTGATTTGGAGAACAGAACGCCGCATAAGAACACAGATGTCACACTAGACGATTCTTCTCAGCCTAACAAAGATAAGAATTTGCCAAGCACGGGTGTCATGGAGGCACTTCAAGATCAACTAAAACAACTCGAAAAAAGAAGTCGAATATCAATGGAAAGCTGAGAGAGACCTACGAAGGGAAGCTAGGCGACGCCGAGAATTAGAAGACAAGCTCCTAAAGCTTGAAGCCGATCTCAAAGTGAAAACTACTCGATCCAGCCATGAAGACAGCCCCCGCAAGGACCAAGACCCATTCATCAAAGAGATCATGAAGGCCAAAATCCCAAAAGACTTCAAACCCCCTGACATGACCCCATACGATGGCACATCAGATCCCAGCCATCATCTCAGTAATTTCAAAAGTAGAATGTATCTCACTGACGCCTCAAATGCGGTTCGATGCAAAGCCTTCCCGACTACCTTGACAAAGACAGCAATTAAGTGGTTCAACAATCTTCCCCCTAGGTCCATCTCAAGCTTTGATGACTTAGCCAAGAAGTTTCTAGCCAAATTCTCCATCCAGAAGGATAAAACCAAACATGCCCCGAGCCTATTAGGGATCAAGCAAGGAGATCGGGAAAGTCTTCGCAGCTACATGGAAAGATTCAACAAAGTATGTCTGGACATACAAAGTCTGCCAACAGAAGCAGCCATTATGGGTCTCATCATTGGCTTATGAGAGGGACCTTTTAGTCACTCCATATCAAAAAAACATCCCACATCTCTGAATAAAGTGCAAGAACGAGCAGAGAAATACATCAACATGGAGGAAAACTCTCGACTAGGAGAGACCTCCAAGTCTGGATTCTCCTACTCCTCCCGAGATAAGGATAAAGAGTCCAAGAAAAAAGAAGATCAGCGTGGAGAAAAGATCAAGAAATACCACAATCACACCCCTCTTCGGGTGTCTCTTGTAGATATCTATCGAGAAGTATGCCATACTGAAAAGATACCCCCACCTCGCCCACTCAAAAATAAGAAAGGAGGAGGAAATCGGACAGAATACTGTGAATACCATCGAATCTATTGACATCCCACCAACGAGTGCTTCGATTTGAAGAATGTCATAGAAAAGTTGGTAAGAGAAGGGAGACTAGATTGGTACGTAGCCAGCAAAACAGATGAGCCAAGAAAAAGAAGAAGAGACGAAGATGTCGGACGAACTGAACGACTACCTCGTACCCCGGAGAGAGATGTCCACATGATACACAGAGAATTTGCGGGAGGAGGAATCTCCAAATCATCTCGCAAAAGATATCTTAAAGAAGTATATCATGTCAAGGGAGGAGAAGAAGCACCTGACCTCCCTACTATCACTTTCACTAAAGAAGACGCAGTTGGCGTCATCTCGGGACATGATAATCACATGGTCATCACTATCATATTGGCCAACGCTAATCTCCACCGTACACTGGTGGACCAGGGAAGCTCGGCTGACATCTTGTTCAAAACCGTCTTCGACAAACTCGGCCTAGAGGAAAAATAACTCAGAGCATATCCGAACAGCTTATTCGGGCTAGGAGACACTCCAATCCAATCACTTGGATACATCTCACTGCACACAACCTTTGAAAAAGGAAACCGGTCAAAGACGCTCAACATAGACTACATTGTGGTCGATGTGAGTTCAGCCTACAATGCCCTGATAGGTCGGACAACGCTAAATCAGCTCGGCGCAGTAGTCTCGACTCCACATCTGTGCATGAAGTTCTCAACCACAGAATGGATCGCTACGATAAAAGCAGACCAGAAAATAACACGTCGCTGTTACAACGAAAGTTTGAACTTCAGAGGCAAAGGAGGAGAAATCCACACTATCGAACTCGGAGGAGTTGGAGGGCAGGAAGAACTTCGTCCACAACCTGAAGGTGAGATAGAAAAAGTCCAGATCGGAGATGTCCCAGATAAAACAACCAATATTGGCACGATCCTAAAAGGAGACGTAAAGGAATCCCTCATACAGTTCTTAAGAAATAATGTTGACCTCTTCGCATGGAAGGCCGCAGACATGCCGGGCATAGACCCCAAGCTAATGTGCCACAAGCTGGCGGTATACCCAGGATCTCGGCCAGTACAGCAGAGACGTAGAAAGCTCGGGCCAGAATGATCCCAAGCTGTGGAAGAAAAGGTGCAAGCTCTACTAGAGGCAGGATTCATAAGAGAAGTTAAGTATCCACTATGGCTAGCCAACGTCGTCTTGGTGAAAAAATCAAATGGAAAGTGGCGGATGTGCACTGACTACACCGATCTCAACAAAGCTTGCCCAAAAGATCCTTATCCACTCCCAAGTATAGATGCTCTGGTGGATGCTTCCTCCAGATACAAATACCTCTCGTTTATGGACGCCTATTTGGGATACAATCAAATCCCAATGTACCCACCTGATCAAGAAAAAACCTCATTCTTAACCCCAAAGCAAACTACTGCTACATCGTCATGCCATTCGGACTCAAAAACGCAAGAGCCACTTATCAAAGATTAATGAATAAAGTCTTTACAGACTATATCGGGAAAATCATGGAGGTATACGTGGATGACATGTTAATAAAAACACAAAGAGAGGAATCACTACTGTTCGACCTCACCCAAGTATTCGATACCATAAGAAGGCATGGTATGCGACTTAACCCTGCAAAATGCACCTTTGTAGTAGAAGCTGGCAAATTCTTGGGTTTCATGCTCACACAAAGAGGAATCGAGGCAAATCCGGATAAATGCCGAGCTATACTCGACATGAAGAGTCCGACCTGTGTCAAAGAGGTACAACAACTCAATGGAAGATCGGCAGCCTTGTCCAGATTTTTAGCCGGATCAGCAATAAGATCTCTCCCCTTCTACACTACTTTAAGGAAGGGAAATAGGTTTGAATGGACAACGGAGTGCGAGCAGGCTTTCCAGGATTTTAAAAGGTTCCTGGATTACGAGCTCTCGCCAAAAAAGTACTCCGAGCCGGATTCTATTGGACAACTTTGCAAAAGGAAGCAACAGAGTTCATAAAGACATGTCCACCATGTCAGAAACATGCTAATTTTCACATCGCTCCACCAGAGGAACTCATCAGCGTAACCTCACCCTGGCCATTTGCAAAATGGGGACTCGACCTCCTTGGGCCCTTCCCTCAAGGATCAGGACAGGTCAAGTTCCTCATCATAGGGGTAGACTATTTCACAAAGTAGATTGAGGCAGAGCCCCTAGCTAACGCCACTACTCAAAGAAGTCAAAAATTTCTATATAGAAACATTGTCACAAGGTTTGAGGTTCCATACTCCATCACCACGGACAATGGTACTCAATTCACAGAAGCAGGCTTCAGAAAATTGGTGGCCGACTTGAAAATAAAGTACCAATTCACATCCGTAGAACACCCCCAAGCTAATGGACAAGCAGAAGCTGCCAACAAAGTCATACTAGCCGGGTTAAATTGGAGATTACAGGACGCGAAGGGAGCCTGGGCTGAAGAGCTCCCACAAGTCCTATGGGCATATCGGACAACTCCACACTCCACCACAAAGGAATCACCTTTCCAATTGGCTTACGGAATGGAGGCAATGATCCCAGTGGAGGTCGAAGAAGGATCGCTCAGAATGATCCACTACAGTGAAAGGCTAACTCCCAACTTCAAAGGGAAGAACTCGACCTACTTCCAGAAATCCAAGAAAGAACTCGGATCAGGGAAGAGGCGTTAAAATGTCGAATGGCCTCAAGATGCAATCGGAAGGTAGTATAGCGAAGCTTTGCCAACAACGACCTCATCCTAATCCGAAATGATGTCGGAACAAGTCGACAGGGAGAGGGGAAGCTAGCAGCTAACTGGAAAGGACCCTACCGAGTCACAGAGGTACTGGAAAAAGGCTACTACAGGGTGTCTGGTGCACGAAATCACAATCACACTTTTGCAATTCCGCACAACTAACCAGCAAGTGCACTGGGTCGTCCAAGTAATACCTTACGTGAGTAAGGGTCAATCCCACGGAGATTATCGGCTTGAAGCAAGCTATGGTTATCTTGTATATCTTAGTCAGGATATCAGTAATGATTCTTAGTTTTAATTGTAAAAAGTAAAAGAACATGAAATAAATACTTGTTTTGCAGTAATGGAGAATAGGTTAAGGTTTTGGAGATACTCTATCTTTTGAATCTCTGCTTTCCTACTGTCTTCTTTTTCATGCACGCAAAGCTCCTTCCATGGCAAGCTGTATGTTGGTGGATCACCATTGTTAATGGCTACTGTCCGTCCTCTCAGTGAAAATGGTCCAAATGCGCTGTCACCGCACGGCTAATCATCTGTCGGTTCTCACTCATGTTGGAATAGGATCCATTGATCCTTTTGCATTTGTCACTACGCCCAGCACACGTGAGTTTGAAGCTCGTCACAGTCATCCCTTCCCAGATCCTACTCGGAATACCACAGACAAGGTTTAGACTTTCCAGATCTCAGGAATGGCTGCTAATAATTCTAGCCTATACCACGAAGGTTCTAATCTCAGATTAGAAACCCAAGAGATATGCACTCAAGCTATTGCAAATAGAACGGAGGTGGTTGTCAGGCATACGTTCATAGGTGAGAATAATGATGAGTGTCACGGATCATCACATTCATCAGGTTGAAGTGCGAGTGAATATCTTAGAATAGAAGCAAGCGTGATAGAAAGGAAAACAGTAGTAATTGCATTAATTCATCGAGACACAGCAGAGCTCCTCACCCCCAACCATGGGATTTAGAGACTCATGCCGTCAGAAATACAATATGAAACGTGTAAAGTGTCATGAGGTGTCTAAATACAATAGCAAAAGGTCCTATTTATAGAAAACTAGTAGCCTAGGATTTACAGAATTGAGTAAATGATGCAGAATCCACTTCTGGGCCCACTTGGTGTGTGCTTGGGTTGAGCATTGAAGCTTTCACGTGTAGAGACTTTTCTTGGAGTTAAACGCCAACTTTTGTGCCAGTTTGGGCATTTAACTCCAGCTTTTATGCCAGTTCTGGCGTTTTCACGCTAGAATTTTTATGCTGACTTGGAACGCCAGTTTGGGCCATCAAATCTCAGGCAAAGTATAGACTATTATATATTGCTGGAAAGCCCAGGATGTCTACTTTTCAATGCAATTGAGAACGCGCAAATTGGGCTTCTGTAGCTCCAGAAAATCCACTTTGAGTGCAGGGAGGTCAGAATCCAATAGCATCTCTAGTCATTTTTCAGCCTCTGAATCAGATTTTTGCTCAGGTCCCTCAATTTCAGCCAGAAAATACCTGAAATCACAGAAAAATACACAAACTCATAGTAAATTCCAGAAATGTGATTTTTATTTAAAAACTAATAAAAATATAATAAAAACTAACTAAAACATACTAAAAACTACCTAAAAACAATGCCAAAAAGCGTATAAATTATCCGCTCATCACAACACCAAACTTAAATTGTTGCTTGTCCCCAAGCAACTGAAAATCAAATAGGACAAAAAGAAGAGAAAATACAATGAATTCCAAAAATATCTATGAAGATCAGTCTTAATTAGATGAGCGGGGTAATTAGCTTTTTGCTTCTAAACAGTTTTAGCATCTCACTTTATCCTTTGAAGTTTAGAATGATTGGCATCTATAGGAACTCAGAATTTAGATAGTGTTATTGATTCTCCTAGTTCAGTATGTTGATTCTTGAACACAGTTACTTTATGAGTCTTGGCCGTGACCCTAAGCATTTTGTTTCCCAGTATTACCACCGGATACATAAATGCCACAAACATATAACTGGGTGAACCTTTTCAGATTGTGACTCAGCTTTGCTAGAGTCCCCAATTAGAGGTGTCCAGAGCTCTTAAGCACACTCTTTTTGCTTTGGACCACGACTTTAACCGCTCAGTCTCAAGTTTTCACTTGACACCTTCACGCCACAAGCACATGGTTAGGGACATCTTGGTTTAGCCGCTTAGGCCAGGATTTTATTCCTGTGGGCCCTCCTAACCACTGATGCTCAAAGCCTTGGATCCTTTTTATTTTACCCTTGCCTTTTGGTTTAAAGGGCTATTGGCTTTTTCTGCTTGCTTGTTCTTTCTCTTTTTTTTCTTCTCTCTTTTTTCTTTTTTTTCGCATATATTTTTTTCTGCAAGCTTTTCACTGCTTTTTCTTGCTTCAAGAATCATTTTTATGATTTTTCAGATTATCAATAATATTTCTCCTTTTTCATCATTCTTTCAAGAGCCAACAATTTTAACATTCATGAACAAAAAATTCAAAAATATGCACTGTTCAAGCATTCATTTAGAAAAACAAAAAGTATTGCCGCCACATCAAAATAATTAATCTATTTTAAAATTCGAAATTCATGTACTTCTTTTTCTTTTTGCAATTAAAAACACTTTTTATTTAAGAAAGGTGATGGATTCATAGGACATTCATAGCTTTAAGACATAAACTTTAAATTTTATTAATCATAGAATAAAAATAAGACTCAAAAATAAATATAAGAGCAAACCAATAATAATAGAAGACCGAAAATTAAAAACAGAAAAATAAATGACTCTTAAAATAGATTCCTAATAATAAAGGTTATCACAGAGTTAGGACTCAACAACCTTGATTTTGAGAAGTGGATGCTCTTTCAATCCGTGGGGTGTTTGGTCCTTCAAGAGAAAGCTTCTGGCGCTTCAGCTCCTGTAGCTCATGCCCCTGCTTCTCCTGTTCCTTAAGCAGCTTACAGAGCATGCAGTTTTGATTCTTCTGTTCTTCCTTAAGTTGATCAACCGCTTCTTGCAGCTTGGTGACAGATGCTTCTAGGCGGGTCCAGTAGTCAATTTCAGGGATTTCTGGGAGGAACTCCTGTGCCCTCCTTTTGATGGAGTTATCTTGCACTTGTTGTCCTTCCATTGACTTCTTGGTGATTGGGTGTTCGATTGGGATGAATTCATTTACTCCCATTCTCACCCTAGCATCTTTACATAGTAGAGAAATTAAGCTTGGGTATGCCAGTTTAGCTTCAGTGGAGTTCTTGTTTGCAATTGTGTAAATCTCACAAGAAATCAGATGATGAATCTCCACTTCATTTCCCTGCATAATACAATGAATCATCACTGCTCTTTTGACAGTGACCTCAGAGCGGTTGCTAGTGGGCAGTATAGAACGCCCAATAAAGTCCAACCAGCCTCTTGCGACTGGTTTGAGATCTCCTCTCTTGAGTTGGTTTAGGACACCTTTTGAATTGGTTATCCATTTAGTTCCAGGGAGGCATATGTCCTCTAGAACTTGGTCCAACCCCTTATCTACTCTCACCATTCTCCTATTAAAGGATTCTGGATCATCTTATAGTTGAGGCAGTTTGAAGACCTCTCTTATTTTGTCCAGGTGGAAGTAAATAATCCTCCCTCTGGCCATAGTTTTGTAGGTATGAAAGGCGGTTCCAGTTATTCTCTGCTTATCTGTCAGCCACAGATTTGAGTATAATTCCTGAACCATGTTTCTTCCAACCTTTGTCTCAGGATTAGCTAGAATTTCTCATCCTCTGTTTCGAATTTGCTCTTGGATCTCCGGATATTCGTCTTCTTTCAGATCGAATTTAACTTCCGGGATCACTGACCTCAGACCCATTATTTTGTGGTAATGGTTTGCATGTTCTTTGGTTAAGAACCTCTCTTGATTCCAAGGACTCTTTGGAGTATTCTCTTTCTTGCCTCTTGAATTGGTTTGTTTTTCCTTAGGAGCCATGATCTTAATGAGTCTTAGCTCAGTGATCACGGAAAAACACACCAAACTTAGAGGTTTGCTTGCCCTCAAGCAAAAGAAAGGAAAGAAGAGAGATAAGAGGAGAGGCAAATTCGAATGGTGGAGAGGTGGGGATGGCCGAATGTGTATTTATAAGTGGAGGGGAGGGATTTCGAAAATTTGAAAAAAGATATGATATAAAGATATGATTGGTGAAAGAAAAAAATAGAATCATGATATGAAAAAGATGAGATTTTTAAATGGAAAAGATATAAAAGAGTTAAATCTGAAAATTTGTTGATGCATCTAAGAATTAAAAGATGATATAATGAGTTGGAAAAGATTTGGAAAGAAATTGAGAAGATAATTGAGTTTTTGAAGAAGATTTGGAAATGATTTGAAAGAAATTTGAAAAGGGATTTAGGAAATTGTTGAATTTTTTGAAAATTTGAAGGTGAATGATGAAAATTTGTAATATGTTTATGCAGAAAATTATGAGTCAAAACATGAAAATTTGAAAAATTTTGAAGTGGAAAGCAAAATCCTCTCCCCCTGCCTTTCTGGCGTTAAACGCCCAGAATGGTATCCATTCTGGCATTTAACGCCCATATATTTGCCATTGTGGGCGTTTAACGCCCAGCCAGGTACCCTGACTGGCGTTAAACGCCAGAAACCCCTTTGTCACTGGGCATTTTTCTGAACGCCCAGGATGCTGCAAGTATGGCGTTAAACGCCTAGAATGGTACCCATTCTGGCGTTTAATGCCCAAAATGGTATATTATTTGGCGTTAAATGCCCAGAATGGCACCCATTCTGGCGTTTAACGCCCAGAATGGCACCCATTCTGGCGTTTAACGCCCAAAATACCCCTTACTGGCGTTTTCTTGCCAGTGAGCTCCTTTTCTCTGCTTTTTATACTGAATCCTTCTGTAACTCTGTGAAATCCTACAATTTGATGATTAATCTTGAAGAAAATTTATATCAAACTTCTATAAGTATTAATTAAAACAAATAACTTGCTAATGGCTGGGTTGCCTCCCAGTAAGTGCTTCTTTATTGTCTTTTGCTGGACCTTGACTGAGTTTTATTCTAGTCTCAGTTTTGAGCATTCTTGCTCAAAATTGCTTTCAAGGTAGTGTTTGATTCTCTGTCCATTAACAATGAACTTTTTGTCAGAGTCAATATCCTGAAGCTCAACATATCTATATAGTGACACACTTGTAATCACATATGGTCCCCTCCACCGGGATTTCAATTTCCCGGGGAATAATCTGAGCCTAGAATTAAACAGCAGAACCTTCTGTCCTGGTTTAACGACTCTAGATGACAGTTTCTTGTCATGCCACCTTTTTTGCCTTTTCCTTATAAATTTTTGCATTTCCAAAAGCACTGAGTTTGAATTCCTCTAGCTCATTTAGCTGGAGCAATCTTTTCTCTCCAGCTAACTTAGCATTCAGGTTTAGGAATCTGGTTGTCCAGTAGGCCTTATGTTCCAGTTCCACGGGCAGATGACAGGCCTTGCCATACACAAGCTGGTATGGAGAGGTTCCTATAGGAGTCTTGAATGCTGTTCTGTATGCCCACAGAGCATCATCCAAGCTTTTTGCCCAATCCTTTCTACGGGCAATTACAGTCCGTTCCAGGATTCTTTTTAGTTCTCTATTAGAGACTTCAGCCTATCCATTTGTCTGTGGATGATATAGAGTTGCTACTTTATGGCTAATTCCATATCGGACCATAGCAGAGTAAAGCTGTTTATTGCAGAAATGAGTGTCCCGTCACTGATGAGTACTCTGGGAACACCAAATCTGCTGAAGATATGTTTCTGGAGGAACTTCAGCACTGTCTTAGTATCATTAGTGGGTATGGCAATTGCTTTTACCCATTTAGATACGTAGTCTACTGCCACCAGAATGTAAGTGTTTGAGTATGATAGTGGGAAAGGACCCATAAAGTAAATACCCCATACATCAAATAACTCAATCTCTAAGATCTCTTGTTGAGGCATGGCATAACCATGAGGTAAGTTACCAGCTCTCTGGCAACTGTCACAGTTACGCGCAAACTCTCGGGCATCTCTATGTAGAGTAGACCAGTAGAACCCACATTGGAGGACCTTAGTGGCTGTTCGCTCACCTCCAAAATGTCCTCCATACTGTGATCCATGGCAATGCCATAGGATCTTCTGTGCCTCCTCTCTAGGTACGCATCTGCGGATCATTCCGTCTGCACATCTCTTAAAGAGATATGGTTCATCCAATAAGTAGTACTTTGCATCAGAAATTAGTTTTTTTGTTTGCACCCTGCTGTATTCCTTGGGTATGAACCTCACAGCTTTATAATTTGCAATGTCTGCAAACCATGGTGCTTCCTGAATGGCGAAGAGTTGCTCATCCGGAAAGGTCTCAGAGATCTCAGTAGGAGGGAGGGACGCCCCTGCTATTGGCTCTATTCGGGACAGGTGATCAGCTACCTGGTTCTCTGTTCTTTTTCTGTCTCTTATTTCTATATCAAACTCTTACAGAAGCAATACCCATCTTATGAGCCTGGGTTTGGAATCCTGCTTTGTGAGTAGATATTTAAGAGCAGCATGGTCAGTATACACAATCACTTTTGAACCTACTAAATAGGATCTAAACTTGTCAATGGCATAAACAACTGCAAGCAACTCTTTTTCTGTGGTTGTGTAGTTTTTTTGTGCGTTATTTAGAACACGGATGGCATAGTAAATGACGTGCAGAAGCTTGTTATGCCTCTATCCCAGCACTGCACCAATGGCATGGTCACTGGCATCACACATTAGTTCGAATGGTAATGTCCAGTTTGGTGCAGAAATAACTGGTGTTGTGACCAGCTTAGCTTTCAGAGTTTCAAACGCCTGCAGACACTCTGTGTCAAATACAAATAGCGTGTCAGCAGCTAGCAGATTGCTCAGAGGTTTTGTAATTTTCGAAAAATCCTTTATAAACCTCCTATAGAATCTTGCATGCGCCAAAAAGCTTCTGATTGCCTTAACATTGGCAGGTGGCGGTAATTTTTCAATTACTTCTACTTTAGCTTGATCCACCTCTATTCCCTTGTTTGAAATTTTATGCCCAAGGACAATTCCTTCAGTCACCATAAAGTGACATTTTTCCCAGTTTAAAACTAGGTTGGTCTCTTGGCATCTTTTCAGAACAAGTGCTAAATGGTCAAGACAGGAGATGAATGAGTCTCCAAATACTGAAAAGTCATCCATGAAGACTTCCAGAAATTTCTCTACCATATCAGAGAAGATAGAGAGCATGCACCTCTGAAAGGTTGTAGGTGCATTGCATAGACCAAAGGGCATCCTTCTGTAGGCAAATACTCCAGAAGGACATGTAAATGCTATTTTCTCTTGGTCCTGAGGATCTACTGCAATTTGGTTATAACCTGAATAGCCATCCAAAAAGTAGTAGTATTCATGACCTGCTAGTCTCTCTAGCATCTGGTCTATGAATGGTAAAGGAAAATGATCCTTTCTGGTGGCTGTATTGAGCCTTCTGTAGTCAATACATATACGCCACCCTGTAACTGTTCTTGTAGGAACCAGTTCATTCTTTTCATTATGAACCACTGTCATGCCTCCCTTCTTGAGGACAACATGGATAGGACTTACCCAGGGGCTATCAGAAATAGGATAAATAATCCTAGCCTCTAGTAACTTAGTGACCTCTTTCTGCACCACCTCCTTCATGGCTGGATTTAGCCGCCTCTGTGGTTGAACCACTGGCTTAGCATCATCCTCCAATAGAATCTTGTGCATGCATCTTACTGGGCTAATGCCCTTAAGATCACTTATGGACCACCCAAGAGCTGTCTTGTGTGTCCTTAGCACCTGAATTAGTGCTTTCTCTTCTTGTGGATTCAAAGTAGAGCTTATGATCACCGGAAAAGTGTCACCTTCTCCCAGAAATGCATATTTTAGGGATGGTGGTAGTGGTTTGAGCTCGGGTTTAGGAGGCTTATCCTCTTCCTGTGGAATTTTCAGAGGTTCTGTTATTTTCTCTGGTTCCTCCAGATCAGGCTGAACATCTTTAAAGATGTCCTCTAGCTCTGATTCGAGACTCTCAGTCATATTGATCTCTTCCACCAAGGAGTCAATAATATCCACACTCATGCAGTCATTTGATGTGTCTGGATGCTGTATAGCTTTGACAACATTTAACTTGAACTCATCCTCATTGACTCTTAGGGTCACTTCCCCTTTTTGGATATCAATGAGAGTTCGTCCAGTTGCTAGGAAGGGTCTTCCTAGAATGAGAGTTGCACTCTTGTGCTCCTCCATTTCCAGCACTACAAAGTCAGTGGGAAAGGAAAATGGCCCAACCTTGACAATCATGTCCTCAATTATGCCTGATGGGTATTTAATAGAGCCATCAGCAAGTTGAAGACATATTCGGGTTGGTTTGACCTCTTCAGTCAAGCCAAGCTTTCTGATAGTGGATACATGGATTAGATTGATACTTGCCTCAAGGTCACATAGAGCTGTCTTGGTACAAGTACCCTCTAATGTGCACGGTATCATAAAGCTTCCTGGATCTTTAAGCTTCTCTGGTAAGCTTTTCAGAATGACTGCACTGCATTCTTCAGTGAGAAAAACTTTTTCAGTTTCTCTCCAATCCTTCTTATGACTTAAGATCTCTTTCATGAACTTAGCATAAGAGGGTATTTGCTGCAGTGCCTCTGCAAACGGGATCTTTATCTCAAGAGTCCTTAGATAGTCTGCAAAGCGGGCAAATTGTTTATCCTGTTCCGCTTGGCGGAGTTTCTGAGGATAAGGCATCTTGGCTTTATATTCTTCAACCTTAGTTACTGCAGGTTTATTCCCTACAGAGGTGGTTGGAGAAGCTTTCTTAGAGGGGTTACTATCAGCACTTGCAGGTGTCTGATCCCTCATTGGCGTTTGAACGCCAGGATTGGGTGCTGGATGGGCGTTTAATGCCAGCTTCCTACCCTTTTCTGGCGTTTGAACGCCAGAACTGGGCAAGGAATGGGCGTTCAACGCCAACTTTTCTCCCTTTTTTGGCATTTGAACGCCAGAAGTGGGCATCCACTGGGCGTTTGACGCCAATTTTTCACCCTTTTTTGGCGTTTGAACGCCAGAATTATTCCTCTCTGGGCTCTCTCTGTCCTCAGAGAGATTTTAGATAGTGGTTTGGTCATCCTCTGTCAGTTGTTCCCTTCTTGGCTTTCTGCTACTTTGAGCTGAATTATTCAATGTCTTCCCGCTCCTTAGTTGAACAGCTTGGCATTCTTCTGTTATCTGTTTAGATAGCTGCTGTCTTGTCTGATTCAATTATGCTTCCATATTCTTGTTATCATTTTTAGTGTCTTGGAGCATCTCTTTAAACTCTGCTAATTGTTTTGTCATAAGGAGAAATTGCTGATTAAGTTCAACGATCTGTTCTTGAGGATTAGGATCAGTAGTTACTGCCCTAGTATCTTCTTTTATGGAGGACTCACTGCTTGAGTACATATGTTGATTTCTAGTAACCGTATCTATGAGTTCTTGAGCCTCTTCAATTGTCTTTCTCATGTGTATAGATCCACCAGCCGAGTGATCTAGAGACATTTGAGCTCTTTCTGTAAGCCCATAGTAGAAGATGTTTAACTGTATCCACTCTGAAAACATTTCAGAGGGGCATTTCCTTAGCATCCCTCTGTACCTCTCCCAGGCATTATAAAGGGATTCATGATCCTCTTGTTTAAAGCCTTGGATGTCCAGCCTCAGCTGTGTCATCCTTTTCGAAGGGTAAAATTGATTCAGGAATTTGTCTGATAATTGTCTCCATGTTTTTATGCTTGTAGTGGGTTGATTATTTAACCACCTCTTAGCTTGATCTTTTACAGCAAATGGAAACAGTAATAATCTGTAGACATCCTGATCTACTTCTTTATCACGTACTGTGTCAGTAATTTGTAAGAACTGTGCCAGAAACTCAGTAGGTTCTTCCTATGGAAGACCGGAATACTGGCAATTTTGCTGCACCATGATAATGAGCTGAGAATTTAGCTCAAAACTGCTTGCTTTGATGGGAGGTATACAGATGCTACTCCCATATGCAGCTGTAATGGGGTTAGCATATGACCCCAGAGTCCTTCTGGACTGTTCATTTCTACTTATGTCCATGATGGAGAAAAGGGACTTGATATGAATTACAAATAAATTATATTTTTAAATTTTTTTTATTTTATTTAACTAAAAGTAACCGAATAAAATAAAGCAAAATAAATGGAAGATAAAATAAAAGTTTCGAAAATTAGAAGAAAATGAAATAAAAGCAAATTGATAACTAAATTAATTAATTAATTAAAAAGATTTTGAAATTAGAAATCAAAAAGATATGATTGAAAATTATTTTGAGAAAGATATGATTGAGAAGATATGATTGCAATTTAAAAAAAAGATATGATTGAAAAGATATGATTGAAGAAATTAAAAAGATTTGATTTTTGAAAAAGATTTGAAAAGATCAAGTTTTGAAATTAGAATTTTGACTTGACTAAAAAAAGATATGATTTTGAAAATCTTTGACTAATTTAATGCAAAATTTTGAAATTTATGAGTAAAATGAGGAAAAGATATTTTTTTGATTTTTTTGAATTTTAATGAGGAAAGAGAAAAACAACAAATTACACTAAACTTAGAAATTTTAGATCAAAACAAAGAGAATAAACAAGAAAATTTTGAATGTCAAGATGAACACCAAGAACACTTTGAAGATCAAGATGAACACCAAGAACAAATTTTTGAAAAATTTTTAAGTAAATAAAAGCACAAGGGACACCAAACTTAAAATTTTTAGAAAATCAAACACAAATTTTCGAAAATTTAAAGGAAAACACAAAGAAGACACTAAACTTAAAATTTTCAAAGATCAAGAAAGAACTAAGAACCTGCAAATTCGAAAAATTGAATGAAAATAAAAGCATGCAATTGACACCAAACTTAAAATATGAAACTAAACTCAAATAAAAGACTCAAATTTAGTGACTCTAAACCAACAAAAATAAATTATTCCTAATCTAAGCAACAAAATAAACCGTCAGTTGTCCAAACTCGAACAATCCCCGGCAACGGCGCCAAAAACTTGGTGCACGAAATCACAATCACACTTTTGCAATTCCGCACAACTAACCAGCAAGTGCACTGGGTCGTCCAAGTAATACCTTACGTGAGTAAGGGTCGATCCCACGGAGATTGTCGGCTTGAAGCAAGCTATGGTTATCTTGTAATTCTTAGTCAAGATATCAGTAATGATTCTTAGTTTTAATTGTAAAAAGTAAAAGAACATGAAATAAATACTTGTTTTGTAGTAATGGAGAACAGGTTGAGGTTTTGGAGATGCTCTATCTTCTGAATTTCTGCTTTCCTACTGTCTTCTTCTTCATGCACGCAAAGCTCCTTCCATGGAAAGCTGTATGTTGGTGGATCACTGTTGTCAATGGCTACCGTCCGTCCTCTCAGTGAAAATGGTCCAAATGTGCTGTCACCGCACGGCTAATCATCTGTCGGTTCTCACTCATGTTGGAATAGGATCCATTGATCCTTTTGCGTCTGTCACTACGCCCAGCACTCGTGAGTTTGAAGCTCGTCACAGTCATCCCTTCCCAGATCCTACTCGGAATACCACAGACAAGGTTTAGACTTTCCGGATCTCAGGAATGGTCGCCAATAATTCTAGCCTATACCACGAAGGTTCTAATCTCATATTAGAAACCCAAGAGATATGCACTCAAGCTATTGCAGATAGAACGGAGGTGGTTGTCAGGCACACGTTCATAGGTGAGAATAATGATGAGTGTCACCGATCATCACATTCATCAGGTTGAAGTGCGAGTGAATATCTTAGAATAGAAGCAAGCGTGATAGAATGGAAAACAGTAGTAATTGCATTAATTTATCGAGACACAGCAGAGTTCCTCACCCCCAACCATGGGGTTTAGAGACTCATGCCGTCAAAAATACAATATGAAACATGTAAAGTGTCATGAGGTGTCTAAATACAATAGCAAAAGGTCATATTTATAGAAAACTAGTAGCCTAGGGTTTACAGAATTGAGTAAATGATGCAAAATCCACTTCTGGGCCCACTTGGTGTGTGCTTGGGTTGAGCATTGAAGCTTTCATGTGTAGAGACTTTTCTTAGAGTTAAACGCTAGATTTTGTGCCAGTTTGGGCGTTTAACTCCAGCCTTTATGCCAGTTCTGGCGTTTTGACGCCATAATTTTTATGCTGATTTGGAACGCCAGTTTGGGCCATCAAATCTCGAGCAAAGTATGAACTATTATATATTGCTGAAAAGCCCAGGATGTCTACTTTCCAATGCAATTGATATCGCGCCAATTGGGCTTCTGTAACTCCAGAAAATCCACTTCGAGTGCAGGGAGGTCAGAATCCAATAGCATCTGTAGTCCTTTTTCAGCCTCTAAATCAGATTTTTGCTCAGGTCCCTCAATTTCAGCCAGAAAATACCTGAAATCACAGAAAAATACACAAAGTCATAGTAAAGTTCAGAAATGTGATTTTTATTTAAAAACTAATTAAAATATAATAAAAACTAACTAAAACATACTAAAAACTACCTAAAAACATTGCCAAAAAGTGTATAAATTATCCGCTCATCAGTGTCCGAACTAGAAGGGCGAGAGCTACCAAGGTCATGGCATGCATGCAACCTAAGAAGGTATTATAGTTAGAGGTAATAAAGATCTTAGGTCAAGGTGCACTCTTTTTCCTGAAAAGGTTTTTTAACGAGGCACCAAGCCAAGATCTATAAAATTGCCCGACTTAGAAGGGTAAACACCCACATGTATATATTTGCATATTTTTTATTTTGAATAAAGTTTTTTCAGATTTTCTACAAATCCCCTTTATCAAGATGCATTAATCTAAAACACAAGAATTCATCACCCAATTATAAAGCTACAAATCGGCAAAAGTGAAAACCAAAACTCACTGCCCGATCATGATAAAGCCGGCGAAGATGAAAACCGAATTCATCAAAGGTCAGGCCAAGCGAGGATTAAAATCGGCAAGATGAAATCGGCAAGATTTAATAGAAAAAATTATTTTTGAAAAAGATTTTAAAAAGAAAATAAGGATTCTAAAATTTTAACACGACAATAATAAGAGACTCTAAACAAAAAAAAGAGAAAATTTTCCTAATCTAAGCAACAAAATAAATCGTTAGTTGTCCAAACACGAACAATCCCCGGCAACGGCGCCAAAAACTTGGTGCACAAAATTGTTACTCTCTTACAATTTCGCACACATGACCAGCAAGTGCACTGGGTCGTCCAAGTAATACCTTACGTGAGTAAGGGTCGATCCCACGGAGATTGTTGGCTTGAAGCAAGCTATGGTTATCTTGCAACTCTTAGTCAAGAAAACAATAAAACAATTCACTTATCAAATTTGGTTGTAAGGAATAATAGAGCATGAAGTAAATACTTGTTATGCAGTAATGGAGAATGTGTTGGAGTTTTGGAGATGCTTTGTCTTTTGAATCTCTGCTTTCCTCTGCCTTCTTGTTCACGCACGCACGTTCCTCCTATGGCAAGCTGTGTATTGGTGGATCACCGTCGTCAATGGCTACCATCCATCCTTCCAGTGAAAAGGATCCAGGTGCGCTGTCACCGCACGGCTAATCATCTGCAGGTTCTCAATCGTACTGGAATAGGATTTACTATCCTTTTTCGTCTGTCACTACGCCCAGCACTCACGAGTTTGAAGCACGTCACAGTCATTCAATCCCAGAGCCCTACTCGGAATACCACAGACAAGGTTTAGACTTTTCGGACTCTCATGAATGCCGCCATCAATCTAGCTTATACCACGAAGATTCTGATTAAGAGATCTAAGAGATATTCATTCATTCTATGGTGGAACGGAAGTGGTTGTCAGGCACGCGTTCGTGGGGGAATGATGATGATTGTCACGTTCATCACATTCATGTTGAAGTGCGAATGAATATCTTAGATAGGAACACGCATGTTTGAATAGAAAACAGAATTACTTGCATTAATTCATCGAGACACAGCAGAGCTCCTCACCCCCAACAATGGAGTTTAGAGACTCATGCCGTCAAAGAGTACAAAGTTTAGATCTAAAATGTCATGGGATGCAAAATAAGTTTCTAAAAGTTGTTTATATACTAAACTAGTAGCCTAGGTTTACAAAAAGTGAGTAGACTATGACAGATGGTGCAGAGATCCACTTATGGGGCCTACTTGGTGTGTGATGGGGATGAGACTTAAACAATTCACGTGCATAAGGCTGTTTTGGGCGTTCAACGCCTGGTTTGGATCCATTTCTGGCGTTGAACTCCAACTTTTAATCCTTTTCTGGCGCTGGACGCCAGGATTGGGCAGAGAACTGGCGTTGAACGCCAGTTTATGTCGTCTATCCTTGAGCAAAGTATGGACTATTATATATTGCTGGAAAGCCCTGGATGTCTACTTTCCAACGCAATTGGAAGCGCGCCATTTCAAGTTTTGTAGCTCCAGAAAATCCACTTTGAGTACAGGGAGGTCAGAATCCAACAGCATCAGCAGTCCTTTTTCAACCTGAATCAGATTTTTGCTCAGCTCCCTCAATTTCAGCAAAAAAAATACCTAAAATTACAGAAAAACACACAACTCATAGTAAAGTCCAGAAATATGAATTTTTCCTAAAAACTAATGGAAATAAACTAAAAACTAACTAGAATATCCTAAAAACTATATGAAATTAACCCCAGAAAGCGTATAAAATATCCGCTCATCACAACACCAAACTTAAACTGTTGCTTGTCCTCAAGTAACTAGACAAATAAAATAGAAGACTAATAGGTTGAGAAGCAATAATATCTCAGAGTTTTTGAGTGAAGCTCAGATTCTAATTAGATGAGCGGGACTAGTAGCTTTTTTGCTTCCGAACAGTTTTGGCATCTCACTTTATCCATTGAAGCTCAGAGTGATTGGCATCTATAGGAACTTAGAATTCAGATAGTGTTATTGATTCTCCTATTTCAGTATGATGATTCTTGAACACAGCTATTTCATGAGTCTTGGCCGTGGCCCTAAGCACTTTGTTTTCCAGTATTACCACCGGATACATAAATGCCACAGACACATAATTGGGTGAACCCTTTGGATTGTGACTCAGCTTTGCTAAAGTCCCCAATTAGAGGTGTCCAGAGTTCTTAAGCACACTCTTCTTTCTGCTTTGGACCTTGACTTTAACCGCTCAGTCTCAAGTTTTCACTTGACACCTTCACGCCACAAGCACATGGTTAGGGACAGCTCGGTTTAGCCGCTTAGGCTAGGATTTTATTCCCTTAGGCCCTCCTATCCACTGATGCTCAAAGCCTTGGGATCCTTTTTATTACCCTTGCCTTTTGGTTTTAAGGGCTATTGGCTTTTTTTTTTTTTGCTGCTTTTTCTTGCTTCAAGAATCATTTTTATGATTTTTCAGATTATCAATAACATGTCTCATGTTCATCATTCTTTCAAGAGCCAACATATTTAACAGTCTTAAACAACAATTTCAAAAGACATATGCACTGTTCAAGCATTCATTCAGAAGATAGAAAGTATTACCACCACATGTAACTAATTAGAATTTCTCTTATTAAAACTCGAAATTTTATTGCCTCTTATTCAAAAGATCTACTATTTTATTCATGTTTGCTGATGATGAGAAAAATAAACTGTGGCTTAATTGGAGATAAAATTAAAATAGATACTAATTACTACTATATGACTCCTAAGGTGAACTTCTATAATGACACTATCACAGAGTTAAAGCAGAAATTGGAATTTAACAACCTTTGTTTTGGGAAGTGGATGTTCCTCTGATCTGTGGGGTGCTTGGTCCTTCAAGAGATAACTTCTGGCGCTTCAATTCCCTTAAGTCACGTCCTTGCTCCTCTTGTTCTTTAAACAAATAGGTAAGAATTTGACTTTGTTCCTTCTGTTCTTTTATTATTTGTTCCATAACTTCTTGCATCTTGGTAACTGATGTTTAAAGATACTCCCAATATTCAGATTGAGGGATTTCTGGGAGAAATTCCTGTGTTTTTTTCTTGATGGAGTCATCCTGTGCTTGTTGTTTTTCCATTGATACTTTGGTGATTGGTTTCTCAATTGAGATATACTCAGTTATTCCCATCCTTACTCCAGCGTCCTTGCAGAGCAGAAAAATCAAGCTTGGGTAAGCCAACCTGGCCTCTTTAGAATTTTTATTAGCAATTTTGTAGAATTCAGTTGAAATTAGTTGATGAACTTCCACTTCTTTTCCCATCATGATGCAATGGATCATCACTGCTCTTTTAACAGTGACTTCAGAACGGTTGCTAGTGGGCAGCAGAGAATGCCCAATGAAGTCCAGCATCCTCTGGCGACTGGTTTGAGATCTTCTCTTTTGAGTTGATTTGGGACACCCTTCGTGCTGGTGGTCCACCTGGCTCCAGGAATACATATGTCCTCTAGAATCTTATCCAGACCTTTGTCTGTTCTCATCATTCTCCTGTTGAAAGAGTCTGGATCATCTTTCAGCTGAGGTAGCTTTAAGATCTCCCTGATCTTGTCAGGGTTGGTATGAACAATCTTTCCTCTGACCATGGTCCGATATTCATAGAAAGCAGTTCCAGATAGTTTTTGCTTGTCTGTCTGCCAAATATTAGCATAGAACTCCTGGACCATATTCCTTCCCACTTTCGTTTCAGGATTAGCTAGGACCTCCTAGTTCCTGATTCGAATTTTCTCCTGGATCTCCGGATATTCGTCTTCTTTCAAATTGAATCTAACTTCCGGGATCACTGATCTTAGACCCATTATTTTGCAATAATGGTCTGAATGTTCTTTAGATAAGAACTTCCCTTGATTCCAAAGTGGTTTTGGAACACTCTCTTTCTTGCCTCTTGAAGTGGTTTGTTTTCCCTTAGGAGCCATGATCTTAGTGATCTCGGATAAACACACCAAACTTAGAGGTTTGCTTGTCCTCAAGCAAAAGAAAAGAAAGGAGAGGGATAGAAGGAGAGCTAGGTGCAATTGTTGGTGGAAGGGGAGGGAGGCCGAACCCATATTTAAAGGGAGGGGGGTGGGTTCGAAAATTTAGAAAAGATATGATAAACAAGATTGATTTGGAAAAGATAAGATAGAAGATATGATAAGAGAGGATATAGTTTAAAATTGAAAAGATATGAAAGATTTTTGAAAAAGATAAATCTAGATTTTGAAAAAGATAATTTGGAGATTTGAAAAAGATATTGATGAGTTGAAAAGATTTTTGAAAAAAAGAGTTGAATTTGATTGAAAAAGAGGAATTGTGCTTGTGGATTAAGATACATTTGATATTTTTAAAGTAGGATTTTTAGAAATTAGGGATTTTAGAAATCAGGGTTCTTAACATGTTTATGCAAGAAATCATGATTTGAAACATGGGAATTAAAATTAGAATGAAAAATATGAAGAAAAACGAAATTACCTCCTCCCCATCATCCTGGCGTTTGAACGCCCAAACACTGCCTGTTTTGGGCGTTCAACGCCCAAATGCTGTTCTCCTGGGCGTTCAACGCCCAGTTGTTACCCTTTTTTGGCGTTGAATGCCAGATTGCTATCCTTACTGGCGTTCAGCGCCCACTGGCTGCCCCTTTTGGGCGCTGAACGCCCAAAATAGGTTTTTACTGGCGTTTTCTTGCCAGTGAGCTCTTTTTCTCTGTTTTGTGTGCAGATTTCTTCTGTAACCCTGTGAACTTATGCAATTGATTCTTTACCTTGTTATCAATGAACTCTATATAAACAAATAAAAATAAAAATAGGGCAAAATGCTTAGAGGATTGATGCCCCATGGCTGGGTTGCCTCCCAGCAAGCGCTTCTTTATTGTCTTTAGCTGGACCTTGCTGAGCTTTTAATCTAGCTTCAGCCTTGAGCACTCTTGCTCAACATTGCCTTCAAGATAGTGCTTGATTCTCTGTCTATTGACAATGAACTTCTTATCAGAATCAATATCCTGAAGCTCCACATACCCATATGGTGATACACTTGTAATCACATATGGTCCCCTCCACCGGAATTTCAGTTTCTCGGGGAATAGCCTGAGCCTGGAGTTGAACAACATAACCTTTTGTCCTGGTTCAAAGATTCTAGATGACAGCTTTCTGTCATGCCACTTTTTTATTTTTCTTTATAAAGCTTGGCATTTTCGAAAGCAGTGAGTCTGAATTCCTCTAGCTCATTTAGCTGGAGCAATCTTTTTTCTCCAGCTAATTTGGCATCAAAGTTCAGGAATCTGGTTGCCCAGTAGGCTTTATGTTCCAGTTCCACGGGCAGGTGACATGCCTTACCATAGACCAGTTGGTATGGAGAGGTCCCTATAGGAGTCTTGAATGCTGTTCTGTATGCCCACAGAGCATCATCCAAGCTTCTTGCCCAATCCTTTCTACGGGTATTTACAGTCCGTTCTAGGATTCTTTTTAGCTCTCTGTTAGAGACTTCAGCTTGTCCATTAGTCTGTGGATGATATGGAGTCTCCACCTTATGGCGAATCCCATACCGGACCATGGCAGAGTAAAGCTGTTTGTTGCAGAAGTGAGTGCCCCATCACTGATTAGTACTCTAGGGACCCCAAACCTGCTGAAGATATATTTCTGGAGGAACTTCAGCACTGTTTTAGTATCATTGGTGGGTGTGGAAATGGCCTCAACCCATTTTGATACATAGTCAACTGCCACCAGAATATAAGTGTTTGAGAATGATGGTGGGAAAGGTCCCATGAAGTCAATTCCCCATACGTCAAACAACTCAATCTCCAAGATTCCTTGTTGAGGCATGGCATAACCATGAGGCAGATTACCAGCTCTTTGGCAACTGTCACAGTTACGTACAAACTCTCGGGAATCTTTATAGAGTGTGGGCCAATAGAAGCCACATTGGAGGACCTTGGTGGCTGTTCGCTCACCTCCGAAATGGCCTCCATATTGAGATCCATGGCAATGCCATAGGATCCTCTATGCTTCTTCTCTAGGAACACACCTACGGATTATTCCGTCTGCACATCTCTTAAAGAGATAGGGTTCATCCCACAAGTAGTACTTTGCATCAGTGATTAATTTTTTCTTTTGTTGCCTGTTGTACTCTTTGGGTATGAACCTTGCAGCTTTATAGTTTGCAATATCGGCAAACCATGGTGTTTCCTGAATGGCAAATAAATGCTCATCCTGAAAAGTCTCAGAGATCTCAAGAGAGGGGAGGGATGTCCCTTCTACTGGCTCTATCCGGGACAGATGATCAGCCACTTGGTTTTCTGTCCCTTTTCTGTCTCTTATTTCTATATCAAACTCTTGCAGAAGCAACACCCATCTGATAAGCCTGGATTTTGAATCCTGCTTTGTGAGTAGATATTTAAGAGCAACATGGTCAGTATACACAATCACTTTTGATCCTACTAAGTATGATCTGAACTTGTCAATGGCATAAACCACTGCAAGTAATTCTTTTTCTGTGGTTGTGTAATTTTTCTGGGCATTATTTAAAACGCGACTAGCGTAATAAATGACGTGCAGAAGCTTGTCATGCCTCTGTCCCAACACTGCACCAATGGCGTGATCACTGGCATCACACATTAGCTCAATGGTAATGTCCAGTCTGGTGCAGAAATAACTGGTGCTGTGACCAACTTAGCTTTCAGCGTTTCAATCGCCTGCAGGCACTCTGTGTCAAACACAAATGGCGTGTCAGCAGCTAGCAGATTACTTAGAGGTTTTGCGATTTTTGAAAAATCCTTTATAAACCTCCTATAGAATCCTGCATGCCCCAGAAAGCTTCTGATTGCCTTAACATTGGCAGGTGGTGGTAATTTTTCAATTACCTCTATTTTTGCTTGATCCACCTCTATTCCCTTGTTTGAGATTTTATGCCCAAGAACAATCCCTTCAGTCACCATGAAGTGACATTTTTCCCAGTTTAAAACTAGGTTGGTCTCTTGGCATCTTTTCAGAACAAGTTTCAGGTGATCAAGACAGGAGCTGAATGAGTCTCCATATACTGAGAAGTCATCCATGAAGACTTCCAGAAAATTTTCCACCATATCAGAGAAAATAGAGAGCATGCATCTCTGGAAGGTTGCAGGCGCATTACACAGCCCAAATGGCATCCTTCTATAAGCAAACACTCCAGATGGACATGTGAATGTTGTTTTCTCTTGATCCTGAGGATCTACTACAATCTGGTTATAGCGTGAGTAGCCGTCCAAAAAGCAGTAATAATCATGACCTGCTAGTCTTTCTAGCATCTGGTCTATGAATGGTAAAGGAAAATGATCCTTTCTGGTGGCTGTATTGAGCCTTCTGTAGTCAATACACATGCGCCACCCTGTAACTGTTCTTGTAGGAACCAGTTCATTTTTTTCATTATGAATCACTGTCATGCCTCCCTTTTTTGGGACGACTTGGACAGGGCTCACCCAGGGGCTATCAGAAATAGGATAAATAATCCCAGCCTCTAGTAATTTGGTGACCTCTTTCTGCACCACTTCCTTCATGGCTGGATTTAGCCGTCTCTGTGGTTGAACCACTGGTTTAGCATTATCCTCCAATAAGATTTTGTGCATGCATCTAGCTGGGCTTATGCCCTTAAGGTCACCTATGGACCACCCAAGAGCTGTCTTGTGTGTCCTTAGCACTTGAATAAGTGCTTCCTCTTCCTGTGAATTTAAGGCAGAGCTTATGATCACTGGAAAAGTGTCACCTTCTCCCAGAAATGCATATTTCAAGGATGGTGGTAATGGCTTGAGCTCGGGTTTAGGAGGTTTTTCTTCTTCCAGAAGAAATTTCAGAGGCTCTTTCATGTCCTCTGAATCCTCTAAATCAGGCTGAACATCTTTAAAGATGTTTTCCAACTCTGATTCGAGACTCTCAGCCATGTTGATCTCTTCTACCAAAGAGTCAATAAGATCAACTTTCATGCAGTCTTTTGATGTGTCAGGATGCTGCATGGCTTTGACAGCGTTCAACTTAAACTCATCATCATTGACTCTCAGGGTTATTTCCCCCTGTTGGACGTCAATGAGGGATCGTCCAGTTGCTAGGAAGGGTCTTCCTAGAATGAGAGTAGCACTCTTGTGCTCCTCCATTTCCAGCACAACAAAGTCAGTGGGAAAGGCGAATGGCCCAACTCTGACAATCATGTCTTCAATCACGCCTGATGGGTATTTAGTGGAGCCATCAACAAGTTGGAGACATATCCGGGTTGGTTTAACTTCTTCAGTTAAGCCAAGCTTTCTGATAGTGGATGCAGGTATTAGGTTGATGCTTGCCCCAAGATCACATAAAGCTGTCTTGGTGCAATTACCTTCTAATGTGCATGGTATCAGAAAACTCCCAGGGTCTTTAAGCTTTTCAGGAGAGCTTTTTAGAATGACTGCACTGCATTCTTCAGTGAGGAGAACTCTTTCAGTTTCTCTCCAATCCTTCTTATGACTCAAGATCTCTTTCATGAACTTGGCATAAGAAGGTATTTGCTCAAGTGCCTCTGCAAATGGAATCTTTATTTCAAGAGTCCTGAGATAATCTGCAAAGCGAGCAAATTGCTTATCCTGCTCCTCTTTTCGGAGTTTTTGAGGATAAGGTATCTTGGCTTTATATTCCTCAACCTTAGTTGCTGTAGGTTTATTGCCTACAGAAGTGGTTGAAGAAGCCTTTTTAGAGGGGTTGTCATCAGCACTTGTGTGTGTCTGATCCCTGACTGGCAATTGAGTGCCAGAGTTAGAAGCTGGAGTGACGTGAGACGCCAACTCCTTGTCTGTTCCTGGCGTCTAAATGCCAGAACTGTGCCCATTTTGGGCGTTCAGAGCCAGATCTTGCCCATTTTGGGCGTTCAACGCCAGATCCTTGCTTGTTTCTGGCGTTGAACGCCAGTCCTTGCTTGTTACTGGCGTTGAACGCCAGTCTTGGGCATGGTCTGGGCGTTCAGCGCCAGCCTTCCACCAAATTTCTGGCGTTTTAACGCCAGAATTACTTTTCCCTGGGCTCTTACTGTCCTCAGGTGAATTTTGGGTGGTTTGCTCATTCCTTAGCTCTTTGCTGCCTTGAGGTGGGGTATTTAATGTTTTCCCACTTCTTAATTGAACTGCTTGGCATTCTTCTGTTATTTGCCTTGATAGCTGCTGCTTTGTTTGCTTAAACTGTTCTTCCATATGTATATTAGCCATCCTTGTCTCTTGTAGTCTATCTTTGAAGTCGGCTAACTGCTTTGTTAGAAAGTCCAATTGCTGATTGAATTCAGCAGCTTGTTTTACAGGACTGAGTTCAGCAGTTGCTGTTTTAACCTCTTCTTTCATGGAAGGGTCACTGCTTAGGTACAGATGCTGATTCCTGGCAACTGTATCAATGAGCTCTTGAGCCTCTTCAATTGTCTTTCTCATGTGGATAGATCCACTAGCTGAGTAATCTAGAGACATCTGAGCTCCTTCAGCAAGCCCATAATAGAAGATGTTTAACTGAACCCACTCTGAAAACATTTCAGAAGGGCATTTTCGTAGCATCTCTCTGTATCTCTCCCAGGCATCATAAAGAGATTCACTATCTCCTTGTTTAAAGCCTTGGATGTCCAGCCTTAGCTGTGTCATCCATTTTGGGGGAAAGTATTGATTCAGAAATTTTTCTGTCAGCTGTTTCCATGTCCTTATGCTGGCCTTAGGTTGGTTATTCAACTACCTCTTAGCTTGATCTTTTACAGCAAATGGAAATAGTAATAGTCTGTAGACATCCTGATCTATTTCTTTTTCATGTACTGTGTCAGCAATCTGTAGAAACTGTGCCAGAAACTCTGTAGGTTCTTCCTGTGGAAGACCGGAATACTAGCAACTTTGCTGCACCATGATAATGAGCTGAGGATTCAACTCAAAGCTACTGACTCCAATGGAGGGTATGCAGATGCTACTCCCATATGAAGCAGTAGAGGGGTTAGAATATGACCCCAGAGTCCTCCTGGACTGTTCATTTCCGCTTAGGTCCATGATGGAGAAAGGGAGATGATGTAAAATAGAGAAAATATTTTTATTTATTTATTTATTTATTTATTTCGAAAATAAGATAAAGATAAATAAAAATGGGTGAAGATTTTCAAAAAATTGAGGAGAGAGAAAGTGGTTAGGAAGTTTTGAAAAAAAATCTGAATTTAAAAAAATTGATTTTCGAAAAAGATGCTTTAAAATAGAGAGAAAAGCTATAAGATAGCACACGATTTAAAATTTTTAGATCTAATACTCCTTGTTTTCGAAATTTTTTTTTTTTGGAGGGAAAAACACCAAGGAACACCAAACTTAAAATTTTTAGAAAACCAAAATAAATTTTCGAAAGTTTTAAGAAAAATCAACAAGAAAACACCAAACTTAAAGTTTGGCACAAGATTTAATAGAAAAAATTATTTTTGAAAAAGATTTTAAAAAGAAAATAAGGATTCTAAAATTTTAACACGACAATAATAAGAGACTCTAAACAAAAAAAAGAGAAATTTTTCCTAATCTAAGCAACAAAATAAACCGTTAGTTGTCCAAACACGAACAATCCCCGGCAACGGCGCCAAAAACTTGGTGCACAAAATTGTTACTCTCTTACAATTTCGCACACATGACCAGCAAGTGCACTGGGTCGTCCAAGTAATACCTTACGTGAGTAAGGGTCGATCCCACGGAGATTGTTGGCTTGAAGCAAGCTATGGTTATCTTGCAACTCTTAGTCAAGAAAACAATAAAACAATTCACTTATCAAATTTGGTTGTAAGGAATAATAGAGCATGAAGTAAATACTTGTTATGCAGTAATGGAGAATGTGTTGGAGTTTTGGAGATGCTTTGTCTTTTGAATCTCTGCCTTCTTGTTCACGCACGCACGTTCCTCCTATGGCAAGCTGTGTGTTGGTGGATCACCATCGTCAATGGCTACCATCCATCCTTCCAGTGAAAAGGGTCCAGGTGCGCTGTCACCGCACGGCTAACCATCTGCAAGTTCTCAATCATACCGGAATAGGATTTACTATCCTTTTTCGTCTGTCACTACGCCCAGCACTCACGAGTTTGAAGCACGTCACAGTCATTCAATCCCAGAGCCCTACTCGAAATACCACAGACAAGGTTTAGACTTTCCGGACTCTCATGAATGCCGCCATCAATCTAGCTTATACCACGAAGATTCTGATTAAGAGATCTAAGAGATATTCATTCATTCTACGGTGGAACGGAAGTGGTTGCCAGGCACGCGTTCGTGGGGGAATGATGATGATTGTCACGTTCATCACATTCATGTTGAAGTGCGAATGAATATCTTAGATAGGAACACGCATGTTTGAATAGAAACCAGAAATACTTGCATTAATTCATCGAGACACAGCAGAGCTCCTCACCCCCAACAATGGAGTTTAAAGACTCATGCCATCAAAGAGTACAAAGTTTAGATCTAAAATGTCATGGGATGCAAAATAAGTTTCTAAAAGTTGTTTAAATACTAAACTAGTAGCCTAGGTTTACAAAAAGTGAGTAGACTATGACAGATGGTGCAGAGATCCACTTCTGGGGCCCACTTGGTGTGTGCTGGGGCTGAGACTTAAACAATTCACGTGCATAAGGCTGTTTTGGGCATTCAACGCCAGGTTTGGATCCATTTCTGGCGTTGAACTCCAACTTTTAATCCTTTTCTGGCGCTGGACGCCAGGATTGGGCAGAGAACTGGCGTTGAACACCAGTTTACGTCGTCTATCCTTGAGCAAAGTATGGACTATTATATATTACTGGAAAGCCCTGGATTTCTACTTTCCAACGCAATTAGAAGCGCGCCATTTCAAGTTCTGTAGCTCCAGAAAATCCACTTTGAGTGCAGGGAGGTTAGAATCCAACAGCATCAGTAGTCCTTTTTCAACCTGAATCAGATTTTTGCTCAGCTCCCTCAATTTCAGCCAGAAAAATACCTGAAATTACAGAAAAACACACAACTCATAGTAAAGTTCGGAAATATGAATTTTTCCTAAAAACTAATGGAAATAAACTAAAAACTAACTAGAATATCCTAAAAACTATATGAAATTAACCCCAAAAAGCGTATAAAATATCCGCTCATCATAATCCATAAAAGAGACCTAACAAAGGTCCAAATAAAATGGATTACTAGAAATAACTTAGAAGGGACCGATAAAATTAAAATTAATGAATCCGTTCTTTTGGCAAGCGCACCAAAATTATCGTCAAGTAATAACCCACAGTGGAGTGGGATCGTATCCACAGAGATTGGTGGATTTGAGCAACTTTAATCAATTGGTGAATTAGTCAAGCTAAGCAGAATAGATTGTGATTACAGAATTGTAAATGTGCAGAAATATAAATGACTCAAAAGTAAAAGAAAGCAGTAAATAGCAGAATTGAAAATGACAACAAAATTAAAGAGCAGAAACTTAAATGACTTAATAGTAAATGGGAATGGGGAAAAATTACAGAATGTAAAGAAAGCTATAAAGAAAGTGAAAGATAAGAATAGGGGAATTCATTGAGATCAGGAGATGTTGTCTCTTTGGATTAAATCCAGCTCATATCCTCTTTAATCATGCAACTCATTGACCTCTTGGCAATCATGATTGATTGAGCCCCAATCTCTTGGTGACTCAATCTCTCAGATCTTGATCAATAGCCAATTCCTTGGTCTAATTGCTCATGAAGAGAGATATGCTTGGTCCCTAATTATACCACACATCATCATAGGTCCAAGTAGAGGGAGAATTTTATGTCACCATATCCAAACACCAAAACCCAGATCCTACTCAAGTGTGAGAAGGGATTTCTAGCATGATTTCATGTTTCCTTTTCCAAGGCTCCCATGAAACCCATTTTGCATTCAACCCCTTTTTCAAGGTGATTGAACACTAGCATGAAGAACGAAATTCCTTCTAGGAAATCAAAGAGAAGATGAAGAGAAGAAGAAATTCACTATCATTAATCCATCAAGTACAACAGAGCTCCCTCTCTCAATGAGAGGGAATTTAGCTACTCATAGCTCAAGAAAGAGTAAAAGATGGAAAAAGTGAATCTAACTATGCTTCAACTAATAGCTCAACTGCTTAACCCCTTCTTCAGTACTTCCAAGGGGTATATATACTACTCCTAGCAATAGCAAATAAAAAAAAATACGAAAGTGAAAGTAAAATTACATTTTGGAGAGAAAAGAAACTCATAAAACGTGATCTCACAGCTGGCGTGTGATTGGCGCTTCAGTGGTGTGCCACGCCTTGCTCTGATTCTGCCTTGGCATGCCACGCCCATTCCTCAAGTTGCACGCCTCCCTTCACTGACCACCCTGGCGTGCTACGCCTTCGAGCCCAAGTGGCATGCTCAGGGTTTTTTTAAGCCTTGGGTAGCCTGGCGTGCCACGCCTTCGAGCCCAAGTGGCACGCCTCGGCCTTTTCCTCTCATTGTTAGCCTATGAAAATTTGAACTAGCGTGGCACGCCCAAGGTTTGGCGTGCCACGCCCATGCTTTGTGCTTGGTCTCTCTCTCTCTGGAAAGTTGAACTAACGTGGCACGTCCCAAGTTTGGCGTGCCACGCCCTTCATGTGCTTGGCACCTCTGCTTGGCATGCCACGCCCAGAACTCAAGTGGCACGCCCAGGTCTTCTCTTGGGTGATTGGTGATGGTGGCGTGCCACGCTTGGGACTCAAGTGGCACGCCCAGTTGATTTTTAAAGCTGGCGTGCCACGCCTTCGATACCAAGTAGCACGCCCATATGGTTGGCCTTGTTTCTCCCTCTCTGGAAAGTATACCCAGCGTGCCACGCCCAGGTGTTGGCGTGCCACGCCCATCATTTGCCTTGGTTCCAGTAGCTGGCGTGCCACGCCTAGCATTCAAGTGGCACGCCCAGGTAAGGATCTTGAGCTGGCGTGCCTGATAAACCACTATTTCATGGTTTATCTTGTGCTCAATTGAGTGGTTTTTATCAACTCTTTACCCACTTATTCATACTATTGGCATGGTTTTACATTTGCCTTCCTAATTATGTGCTTTGATTGAAAACATGCTTCTTTGGCCTTAAGTTCCCTATGTTTAATCCTCTCTTATTACCATTAGATGTCTTGATATGTATGTTAAGTGATTTCAGAGATTACAGGGCAGGAATGGCTCAGAGGATGGAAAGGAAGCATGCAAAAGTGGAAGGAATACAAGAAGTTGGAGAATTTGCTAAGTTGTCCAGCCTGACCTCTTCGCACTCAAATTGCTATAACTTTAGCTACATATGTCCAAACTACGCGGTTCTAGTTGCGTTGGAAAGTTAACGTCCGGGGCTTCGATTTGATATATAATATGCCATAGTTTTCATGACGCTAGGCAACGCGAACGTGTGCTCCACGCAGATGCATCGCAGTGACAAAAATCAGTGTGGCAGATTTCTTCTCCAGCGATTTCTGGGCTGTTTTCGACCCAGTTTGCGGCTTAGAAAACACAGATTAGAGGCTATAAAGTGGGGGAATTCATTCATTCATAATGATCAGCCCATAATTCATAATCTTTAGTTTTAGATGTAGTTTTTAGAGAGAGAGGTTCTCTCCTCTCTCTTAGGATTTAGGATTAGAATTCCTCTTAAAGGATTTAGGATTTTCAATTTCCTCTCAGGTTCAATATTCCTTTTACTTTGTATTTCTCTTTTACTTTCAGATACTTTAATGCTTTCCTTTAATTACTTATGTTGCTAAATTGGCTTATGCTACATTCATGTTATAATTTTCTTAATTAATATTATTCGAGGTATTTCAGATTTAAGATTGTTTTGCTTTAGTTATATTGATGCTTTTAATTTAATTTAGATATTTTCTTCCTTTTGGCTTTGGTTAAGTAATTGGTAACGCTTGAGCTGTCAAATAAAGCAGTGGTTGAAATTGGGAGTTGCTCCAATAACTCTAGTCTTTCCATAGGAATTGACTAGGACCTGAGGATTAAGCTAATTAATCCACTTGATTTACCTTCATAGTTAGAGGTTAACAAAGTGGGATTAAAATCCAATTCTCATCACAATTGATAAGGGAAGGACTTCCGGTTCTTATACCTTGCCAAGATTTTATTTTTACTATTTTATTTTTCTTATCATTTAACATACTGCTTCCTTACTTTCAAAACCCCCAATTTACAAGACTCATAACCAATAATAAGAACATACTTCCTTGCAATTCCTTGAGAAGACGACCCGAGGTTTAAATACTCGGTTATCAATTTTTAATAACCAATAATAAGAAAGGTTGATTGCTTGGTTTAGTAACTATACTTACAACGAGAGTTTACTATAACTTCTAAACCATCAATCTTCAGTTTTTCAAAATGGCGCCGTTGCCGGGGAATTGCAAATGTGTGCCTTATTATTGGTTATTGTAAATATTTGCTTTTTACTTGTTTATTTGTTTTTATTTTTGCTTTTTCATAAATTAAGAGGTTATTGGTTATTAAAAATTTTTCAGATTTTTATTTAAAATTTTTTATCTTATCTTATCTTAGTTTTAAATTTCAAAATTCAAATTTTTTTTCAAAAAAAAATCATATCTTTTTCAAAAATCTTATCTTATCTTATTTCAAATTCAAATTTCAAATTTCAAAATTCAAAATTTAATTTTCAAACTCAAAATTTAAATTTAAATTCAAATAACCTTTTAATTTAAAAATTGTTTTTATTTTTAATTTTTATTTGCTACTATGAACTCTCACCCCTTTGACTATGAGTCTAGTTACAATTATATTGCAGGAAGAGGAAATTACAATGAGAACAGGCATCAAGGTTGGAACAATCAAAGATGGGAGGAGCCACAAAGATTTGATCAACCCTCATGGCAACAACCACCTCCAATGGACTATCAACAACCACCACCATATGCCTATAAATCCTCTCCTCAACATGACTTTGGACCACCATACTCACAAGCCCCTTTACACCATTTACCTCCATATGACCCTAACCCACATCCACCATACCAACCACCTTATGAGCCATATGAACCATATCTAGAACCACCCCAATTTCAATCCGATTACTCCCAAGAACCACCACTTCCCTATGTACCATGTCCATATCCATCACCTCAAGAATCAACAGAGCATTTCAAGGAAGCAATGGAAAGACTTAATGCAACCCTTCGCCAACTGGACCAAGCAATAAATCAATTACCTTCCAAACGTTCGGACATTTAGGAAACCCCCATGGCTTCATGTGGGCAATCTAATGAAGAACATAGCATGAAGGAGACATTAGAAACTTCGGTGGACAGTAAGGAGCATGAATTTGTATTGGAACAAGTGGAGGAAGCCGGAATTATTGAAGAAGAAGAAGTGGTTGAAGACTTGGGAGATTGTGAACCTCCATGGGAAAGTCAAGACATAGAACCTCCTTCCAAGGCAATTGAAATTGATGCTGAGGAGGGTGTACAACCTCCAAGGCATATCATGATTAAGGACTTGGAAGAGGTCGATCAAGAGATGGAGATTAAAGAAGAAGAAGCACAGCCTCCCATGCCCTCAGTGAGCAATGAAGAAGAGATTGAATTGGAAGAAAGCTACCAAGAGGAAGATGTTGAAATTGAAGAAGCTTGCAAAGAGGTGGAAGTTGTCAAAGAGCACAAGGGAGTGGAACTTGGAATCACCTTGCCAAAGTTATTGGAGACCCCTCCCCTAAGTTGCCATCATCCTTCATAACATTCAAGTGGGTAAAATTCATATCCCTTAGCTTTCTAATTCTACTTGAATATGGGCTACTGGAGACGGATGGTCAACTTAGAGCCCTTTGTGACATTAAGAGTAAGAGGAAGATGGTCAGTGGTAAGAATTGTCCTGCAAGGTTCATTATGGTTGGAAGCTTTAAGTTTAAATGAAAGGTTGGTGCAGAGCTCAATTGAATGGGTCTAGGAAGCTGTTTGGATGCTTCAATGAGAATTCTAAAGCTGAACCACCCGGATGGAACAATATTGCTCAACAAGACGACGGGTGCAAAAGCAAGATTTGGGACCCCGGAATTCATTCTAACAATCAACACTCTTGGGGCCTTGTTACTTGCTTTAACTTACTTGAAGGCTTTCTACGCCTAGTTTGGGATCCCGGAGGTTACTGGAAGTACAAACACTGGTGGGGATTCCTGGATGAATTCAAGCACAAGCCACCATAACTGGAAGCTCACTAAATGTCCAACTTAAGGACTTTAACTAAAAGTGCTAGGTGGGAGACAACCCACCATGGTATGATCGTTCTTTTTCAATTTCATTTCGTATTGTTTATTTTTATTTTATTTTATTTTCATTGAACCTGGAAGTTTTCATAGCATCTACATTAGCACTGCATATTGCATACTGCATAATTGCATAAAAAAAAAGCACGCACGCGACGCGGCAGCGTCGCTGACGCGTCCGCGTCACCAGTGCATTGGAAAGAAAAGAAATCGAACAGAAAGTCATGCGAGAGCGTGGCTGGAGGCGCGCCTTTAGTATAATTTGACCCCACGCGACCGCGTAATGTGGCAAAAGAGCCTCCCACGCGTCCGCGTCCCCCACGCGACCGCGTGGCTCTGTGGAATCGACGTAAATGGGTGTATGGCAATAAGTTGGACTGGAATGGGGCTGGAATGGTGCTAAACGCACAAGCCCTACGACGCGACCGCGTGCCCCACGCGTCTGCGTCTCCCTCCGATCTTCGCCATCCACGCGATCGCATCAACCACGCGACCGCGTCACCAATATTTTGGCCAAAGGAGTTTCGAACAGAGAGTTGTGCGAGCGCGCGGCTGCCCTCGCGCCACTCGCACGGATCATGTCACGCGTCCTCGTGACCGACGCGACCGCGTCGAATCATTTAAGCGCTGCTCGCGCGAACGCGTACCCCACGCGTCCGCGTCGCTCGCGCCACACAGCTCATCCAACTTTGCCAAAAATATATTATCTTTTTCCTTCTCAAATCCTAATTTCTTCTATCTTTTCTTCTTTCTCTCTCCTTTCTTACTTTCTTTTTCTTCATCTTTTTAACTTCTCATCCTTTTTTTACTTTCATTTTATTTTATTTAATTTATTTGCATACTTTCATTCATTGCATATTTTTTAAATTTATTATTTTACCATTGGTGTTCAATTGTTCTTATTCAACTGTTACATCCTTTCTGGTATTTTCTTGGTGCTTAGTGACTTGTTTAATTCTGATTGAGTAATATTATTTAAATCAATGCCAATATTTTATATCTGTATTACTTTTGCATTGACATGAATTTATATTATCTCTCATTTCCCACTCTCTTCTCCATTGTTGCAAATTTTGCACCATTGGTATGCCATGTGCTTCTATGTTTTCTCACGTACATGTTGAAGCTTCCATGTAAATGAGACCCTTATCATTTGGCATTAACCCACCCATACTCCATTTATTTTCTTATCTTTATTTCTGTTTTACTTTTCTTCCCTTTTTCTTTCAGGATGCCCACCCGGAAGAGAACCGGAAGACGTTTACATGGGGAGACAGGCAAGTCAATCTGCACAATCTATAGCGAAAAGCATCAGTTGAAGCCACCCGTCCACTTGCACATCTTAGCATGCACCGAAGACGGTGCAACCTTTAAGTGTGGGGAGGTCGATACCGATCTCCATGGGTTAGTTATTTTCTTCTCAACACCAATATTCTATTTAGTACATTTTTACATTTGCATGTTTCACTGCATGATTGTTTGATTTTATGCATTTTAGCCACTGCTTGGTTAAAATAATAAGTTTCTTTTTAAGATCCTATTTTTGAAAATTTTCACTAATTTAAAATAAAATTTTTTTGTGTAAAACTTGTTTGAAGTTGTATTTGGAACATGGTTTTTGAGTCAAAGAACACACAACCCGTAAGATTTTGACCTTATTTATATGGTTACATTATTTAACCATAAATTTTTATTCTTGTGTGTTTTCTTCTCTATGATTGCAATCTTTGCTTTGTTCCATTCTATATGTCCAATATTTAGTGTATTTACATGCTTGCATATGATTGAGGCCATTGTTTGATTTTAGCTCACTTATCCCAAATAAGCCTACCCTTTCAATCACCTTTGTTTGCCACCTTGAGGCTTTTAATCCCATTTATTCTATATTTTACCACATCACTAGCCTTAAGCAGAAAAACAAATTAAATACCCCAATTGAATCTTTGATTAGCTTAAGATAGAGATTGTGCATCAACTAAGTGTGGGAAAATTGTGGGAACATGGGTTAATAAGGGAATGTATCATGTTTCTAATTTATTTGAATATTGGAAATTTGGAACCTACTCATAAAAAAACCAAAATAGAAAAATAATGGAAAATCCATGTGCATTGATAAGTTATGTTTATTTCTCTACAAAAAAAATCCAAAAATATTCAATAAATAAGTAAATAAATAAGGGGACAAAATTATCCCAATGCTAAGTTAATAAAAAGATCAATGCACATGTGATAAAAGTAAAGAAATATCAAAAATTTGGTACATGAGTATAGAAATCATACAAAAGTGGGAATTATGGGTAGTTAGACATGAATTTAACAGTATATAGAGTATATGTATATTAGGTGAGAGCTTAGGTCAGTCAAAGATTCATATTATAGCTCACTTGGCCATACATGTACCCTTACCTTTACCTCAGCCCCATTACAACCCTGAAAAGACCTCATGATGTTTGCATTAGTATGCTAAGTATTTGTTGATTGGTTAGATGAAGAACAAGGTTTAGAAAGCATGACTAGAGAAGAGTAGAGTGAATTACCCTATACACTTGAGAGACTAGAGTGATATACACTACCAGTGAGGGTTCAGTGCTTAATTCTATGTTCCATGCTTTCATGAGCTATCTTCTTACAAGTTTACTTGCTTTTTATTGTATGATTTGAATTAGTGAAATCTGATTTATGTTTGTCTTGAAGAACTTATTTACTTTTAACCAAGTAGATAGAAACATCTTGGCATGTAGTTGCATTCATATAGATAGGTTGCATTTTATACTTTCTACCATTTCTCTTCACTCTCTTATAGCTTCTCTTGAGCTTAGCATGAGGACATGCTAGTGTTTAAGTGTGGGGAGATTGATAAACCACTATTTCATGGTTTATCTTGTTCTCAATTGAGTGGTTTTTATCAACTCTTTACCCACTTATTCATACTATTTGCATGGTTTTACATTTGCCTTCCTAATTATGTGCTTTGATTGAAAACATGCTTCTTTGGCCTTAAGTTCCCTATGTTTAATCCTCTCTTATTACCATTAGATGCCTTGATATGTGTGTTAAGTGATTTCAGAGATTACAGGGCAGGAATGGCTCAGAGGATGGAAAGGAAGCATGCAAAAGTGGAAGGAATACAAGAAGTTGGAGAATTTGCTAAGCTGTCCAGCCTGACCTCTTCGCACTCAAACGGCTATAACTTTAGCTACATATGTCCAAACGACGCGGTTTTAGTTGCGTTGGAAAGCTAACATCCGGGGCTTCGATTTGATATATAATATGCCATAGTTTCCCTGATGCTAGGTGACGCGAACGTGTGCTCCACGTGGACGCATCGCAGTGACAAAAATCAGCGTGGCAGATTTCTTCTCCAGCGATTTTTGGGCTATTTTCGACCCAGTTTGCGGCCCAGAAAACACAAATTAGAGGCTATAAAGTGGGGAAATCTATTCATTTATAATGATCAGCCCATAATTCATAATTTTTAGTTTTAGATGTAGTTTTTAGAGAGATAGGTTCTCTCCTCTCTCTTAGGATTTAGGATTAGAATTCCTCTTAAAGGATTTAGGATTTTCAACTTCCTCTTAGGTTCAATATTCCTTTTACTTTGTATTTCTCTTTTACTTTCAGATACTTTAATGCTTTCCTTTAATTACTTATGTTGCCAATTTGGCTTATGCTACATTCATGTTATAATTTTCTTAATTAATATTATTTGAGGTAATTCAGATTTAAGATTGTTTTGCTTTAGTTATATTGATGCTTTTAATTTAATTTAGATATTTTCTTCCTTTTGGCTTTGGTTAAGTAATTGGTAACGCTTGAGCTATCAAATAAAGCAGTGGTTGAAATTGGGAGTTGCTCCAATAACTCTAGTCTTTTCATAGGAATTGACTAGGACCTGAGGATTAAGCTAATTAATCCACTTGATTTACCTTCATAGTTAGAGGTTAACAAAGTGGGATTAAAATCTAATTCTCATCACAATTGATAAGGATAGGACTTCCAGTTCTTATACCTTGCCAAGATTTTATTTTTACTATTTTATTTTTCTTATCATTTAACATACTGCTTCCTTACTTTCAAAACCCCCAATTTACAAGACTCATAACCAATAATAAGAACATACTTCCCTGCAATTTCTTGAGAAGACGACCCGATGTTTAAATACTCAGTTATCAATTTTAAAGGGGTTTGTTACTTATGACAACCAAAACTTTTGTAAGAAAGGTTGATTGCTTGGTTTAGTAACTATATTTACAACGAGAGTTTACTATAACTTCTAAACCATCAATCTTCAGTTCTTCAGTGCCACGCCTTCGACACCAAGTGGCACGCCCAGCCTTTGCTTTGGCCTTCTTTGTACCTTGGCATGCCACGCCCAGATGCTCAAGTGGCACACCCAAGTAAGGGTGGAAGCTTGGTGTGCCACGCCTTGCTGCTCAAGTGGCACGCCCAGCCTTTTTAACCTTCAACTTCCTCTCTGGAATTTTGTACCAGCGTGCCACGCCAAGCTGCTCAAGTGGCACGCCCATTCATTCGTGTCCTTCTTAGCTTGGCGTGCCATGCCTGGTTCCTCAAGTTGCATACCAAGTGATTTTAAAGCTGGCGTGCCACGCCTTCGACACTAAGTGGCACACCCAAGGCTCATGTGGTTGGTTTGGCGTGCCATGCCCAGCCTAGCGTGCCACGCCCCCTTTGGTGGCCTTCATTGTTGCTCTGTGGAAAGTTGTACTGGCGTGCCACGCCCATGTGTATGCTTGGGGGATCCTCTCTGGACTTTAGTACTGGCGTGCAACGCCCAGCTCCTGGCGTGCCACGCCAGTGCAATTTTGTGGCATTTGCTTTAAGTGGCACGCCCGTTTTGCACGCCCAGCTTGTTTTGTTGTTTTCTTCCCCTTTTTGATGTCTTTTTCTCCTGAAATTCAGCACAAAATCATTTCAAAGCAATGTACTGTAATGTTTATCAATTGATGCATGAATTGTAATGATTTAATGAGATTATGCCCTTTTATGGTCATTTTTATGCGAGAAAAAATGGTAGATGATGCAAGTCATCACCTAAAAAGGTGATTGCAAGAATTGAAAGGGCATTTGTTTTTCAAAATAAAGTGCTAAGGAAAGCAACTAAAAAATCCAAGTCAACCGAAACATAAACAAGAGTTTAAAAGCCCACAGACCGGGCTATACACAATACATCAAGGAAAACTATAAAGGATGCAAAGACTCCCCGATAGCAGTATCTCGGGGTGAAGGAGGACGAGTCTGAAGAGGTACCGCATCTACAGTCCCATCATCCCGATTCAAGATCTGGACATCAGGGTCGGACTCGGGCTGGCCGAACTCAGTAGTAGGAGTTGAAGAAGCTGGGGCAGCAGTGGCTTTGGCAGATGGCACGAGAGGAGGGTCTACATCTACATCATTATCATCTGAGCCATCAGGGACAATTTTACCATCTACTACAATGTTCTCTAAGCTGAATAGGGTGAGGTCGAGCTCGAGCGCAAGAACTCGAACCTGAGCCTTCAAACTCTCATAAGCAGCATTCACGCTACCTACAAGATGGCCCTGGAGCTCGGTGTAGTCAGCCTGAACAGAGCCCAACCTCTCCCTGAGCTCTACCATCTCACCATAAGTTAGGACATAGCTCTCCTTATACTTTAGTGCCATCTCCTCAGCCAAGTTCGCAGAAGCCACCGCAGCAGTAGCCCGAGTCTTCTCACCCTCCAACTCCTTTTCCAGTTTAGCCACCTTCACCTCGAGCTCCTCCTTTAACCCCTTGATCCTATCATATTTTAACTTAGCCTCCTCCATAAAAGCCTTTGTCGCGTGAACTGGAACATCTTGGACAGTCCGAAATAACGCTGCCCCCATATGTGCCATTTTTATACTGCTCCGAGTAATGAATTCCAAATGACGAAGAATGGATACATCGTCAGTAGGAATAACACCATAAGGAGCAATTTGTTGATCAACAAACCCGACAGCATCAAAGTCGGGAGCATTCAGATTGAAAGGCTCAACAGTCCTCTGTCTTTTCGGAGGAGGGACGACAGTAGAAGAAGAGGTAGCAGCAGAGGCTTGGGAAGGATCAATCAAGTGGACTTGAGGAGTAGGAATCGTCTTTCTCGGCCCAAAAAAGATCGATATCGGCTTTTTTGGAGGAACCTGGAAAGATCCTTCCCCGGCTGCCTTGGCCGAGAGGTTCTGGGTAGCTGTAGCCTTTCTCGCCTTCTTAAAGGCCTTCATGGAGTCATTGTTTTTAATCATCTCTAAAAATACACAGCAAAAAACCAAGTTATAAATTGGAAAGAAAAGGAATAAACTCGACAAAATAAACAAGCACAACAAGATGCAAAAGAAGTCGACCACTACCCAGCTCAGCTCGGAGAAGTGAGGGATTTCCTAGAAATCTCTTTGTATCAAGATAGGGAGGCTGCCTCTAGTTCTCTTCCAACACAGTTACAAAGGCTTGCTCGACTTCATCCAACATCTCCCAAGTATATCTAGACACCACTACATTCTTTTGCCATTCTAAAAGGAAAGCTGGGCTCGCCATTCTCATCCAAAAAGAAAGGTCGGGCTCCTTCAACAGCCGGACCTTGAAAAAATAGTTCTTGAAATCGCGAAAAGATTCATCATACATTGAAAAAACTTTCTTTCCCTGGGCAGCTCAGAAAGATACCCAAGCAGCCTTCTTCTTAGCCACCCCGGGTTTAGTCAAAACAAAGAGGTAAAGAAAAAGGGGTTTGAGATGGTTTAACACCCAAATATTAACACAGTAATTGAAAAATCTTAAGGAAACCCCATGAATTCGAGTGAAGCTGGGATGGAGATACATTGCACGACCACAACAAATTGGTCTCAAAAGGAGTAAAAGGAAAAGTAATGTCCAGCTGGCTGAAAAAATAGTCATAGGCATAAAAGAAGGGACGCTCCCCCCGGACCGAGGTCGGAAAACAAACCCTCTCATCGGGATCAGGCGCTACTAGCTCATAATTTTTCTCCTGTTCCTGTCTACTACAAATCCTGTGATGTTTTCTCAGCTCTACATAATACTCAGCATTTACCACAGAGACACACATCAACACGAGGGAGTCCAGCCAATCCGACATGCCCTCGGGAACTCTGGAAGAGGTCTCGACAATGTTTTTGCGAGACGACATGGGTCAACTAGCCCTACAGTATGAAAAAGAAAATGGATTACTAGCCAAAATATCTCGGACAAATATGGATACAACTCGAGCTAAAGCATACAAACAGCAAAAGGAGACCCCAGGACTCACACCAAAGTCCAGGGGCACCCTTTGGAGGCAACAACAGAGTAAGGGGTTCAAAAGAATGCGACCTACGTCCCGACATCCCTCAAAACAAGAAAACAACCCTCCTTTGACAGTGACATTTCACAAGAAAAAACACAAAATAATCTATCAAAGTCATCACCTTTTACAGCCTATCAGCAAAAGCGAAATAATCAAACATCAAAGCATGCAAAGGAGAAATCATCAAAAGCACAACCTTTCTCAGAATCAAACGGTTTGTCATTTCAAAGGGGAAATCATCAAGGCGCAAATCAAGAAGATACAATCAGAGATAATACCAACATTCAAAACCCTAACTAGCAGAAAGCACGAAAAAGTCATGCACATCAAAGAAACTCTCAGAGCACACATTTGATCAGATGCACGACAAAGGCAGAAAAAGATTCAAGCTTTCATGAAACCAAGCAAAGATAAAAACTTTTCAAACATGAAATAGTGTGAAAAGAAAGCAGAAGAAAAAAGGACCAACCTATAAAGTAAGAAGGTAGTAAAGACGAAAACAAACAGCAAGCCCACACTGGCAATCACCTACGAGGAAAGCGCGAAGATGGTTAAAAATAGGGGAGCAAGCGAAAATGGAGAAGTCACAGACAAGCCAGAAAACGCAAGAAGGAAGAAAGTTGCAGTGAAGCAAGAAGAGGAGAAGCGGAAAAAAGAAACTCTTTGAAAAAATTTGAAAAGAAGTAGAAGCAAAGGAAACGGCAAAGAGGGAGGTTAATAAGCAATTAAAACCCTCGCACATTCCCAAGATAGTGCGAAAACACACGCGTTTCAAAAAAGGGAGTGAGAAAAACGCTCCGCATTCAAATAGAAGCTACACAAAAAGGGATCGACAATGTTTGAGCTCGGCTTCTCCAAAGAAGGATCAAAGTCCTAAAAAAAGGAATTTGACCTCAAAAGGAAGACCATGTTTGAGCAGGGGCACTGTTCATACCCTGGGTCGAGCTGTACGACCCGGGCTGACTAACGACAAGTCGACCGACCTCTCAGGTCAAGATTACCTGACCTCTTCTCAAAAGAGTTCGGCCAAACCATCATGGAGAAGCCCAAAAAGGGCCCAAACAGAGGAACACGACTCAAATCCAAAGGCAACCCAAGCCTAGAGAGATAAGGGCGGTTCCCTTGAAGATAAGATGACTTCACTCAAAGATAAAATAAAGATAAGATAACTATCTTATCTCCAGAAGGGTCACTCCACACTACTATAAATACACTGGAGCACGCAGGTATAACTCATACTCTGATTCTACTAAAAAACCTGCTTAATATCCTTGCTAACTTAAGCATCAGAGTCCCTTGCAGGTACCACCACCCTCCGGTGACGAAGGATCAGCAGCACCACCAAGTCCAACAAGTCGGACACAACAGATCCGGCCACCATCATCAAGTCGGACACATCAGCTCCGACCAGTACAGAAGATCTCATCCGAGATCGACCTACAGTTTCAGGTAACCCTCGGAACAGTAACTAACCCATGGAAGTCGGTATCAACTGCCCCACACTTAAAGATTGCACCGTCCTCGGTGCATGCAAAGATATGCAAGTGGACGGGTGGCTACAACTGATGCGCTTTCTCAAAAGATTGTGCACAGGAACTTATTTGTTGCCTTATTTAGAAGTGTTCCGTTTCCCTTCTTGGTGGCCATCCTGAAAGAAGAGAAAAAGGAAGAAGAATACCCCACAAACAAAGATATGCAAACAAATTAAATATAGGTGGGCTAATGCCAATTAATAATGAGGTTCTCAACTACATGGTAGCTACAACATGCAAGTGAGAAAATAATATAAGGAAATGGCATATCAATAGTGCAAGAATTACAACAATGAGGGAGAGAGAGTGGGTCATGAAATACAATATAAGTTCATATCAATGCAAAAGGAATACAAGTGTCATAAAAGATTAGCATTGACTTATAAATAATATCACCCAACAATATAAAACAAGTCACGAAGCACCAAAACAATGGAAGAAATATTTGACAAATGAGTAAGAATATTTAACACCAATGGAAGAATAGCAAACTTAGAAAAGAAAATAAAAACATGCACAAAGTAAAAATGCAATGAATGGAAGTATGCAAATGCAATAAATAAAAGATATTTGAAAGAGAATAAGGATGAGAAGTTAAAGAAATGAAGAAGAAGAAAGTAAGAAAGGAAGAAGAAAGAAGGAGAAAGGAGAGAAGAAAGGAGAAAGAAATGAAAAACAGGACGCGATGCGTAAGCGTCGCCCACGCGTATGCATGGGTTGTAGAATAAGGAAGTGACACATACACGTCAGGCACGCGTACACGTGGACGTGACTTGTGCTCCATGCATAACACTTGCACAGTAGCAGCCCAACTCTCTGTTTAAAGTACTGGATCATCAAAATTTTGGTATCGACGCGCACGCGTCGTTCACGCCTACGCGTGGGTGGAAAAAAACGCAAGTGATGCATACGCGTCAGTGACGCGCACGCGTGGGTTGGCTATGCTCCTAGCACCCCACCAGCGCGATCCTGGCACAACTGTCTATCCAGACCGCGCCATCGCACTGTTCCAGCACGGTTTGGGCACGAACTAGATTTAGGCATCGACGCGTACGCGTCGATCATGCGCACGCGTGTCAGTCCCCTTTTTTTTAATAGGCTACCAAAGTAATGTCAAACATTAATAGAAAGGTGAAATCACAATGTAAACTAAATAAACCTAACTAAAAATGAAAATTTAACTTATTACCAATGTAAATAAAAAGGGAAAAATGGAAGAATTTACCATGGTGGGGTGTCTCCCACCTAGCACTTTTAGTTAAAGTCCTTAAGTTGGACATTTGGTGAGCTCCTTGTCATGGAGGCTTGTGCTTGAACTCATCTTGAAACTTCCACCAACGCTTGGACTTCCAATAAGCTCCAATATTTCCAAGTGAATTTACCAAGCCTTGATGAAGTTTCTCACAAGCTTTGAGCTCTCAGAGTTGATCCTCTTGTATGCCGAGATCCCAAATCTTGTTTCTACACCCGTCTTCAAGTTGATCATCAGTGTTCCAACCGGGTGGCAAGTAATCCGAATTCTCACTAAGGCATCCCAACAACTTTCTAGACCCAATAAATTGATAACTATACCAACCATTGCAATTAGGCCTTGAGCTTCCAACCATAATAAACTTTAAATGACAATTCCAACCACTAACCATCTCCCTTTTGCTCTTATAGCCATAAAGAGCTATAAGTTGTCTATCCGTCTCAATCAAACTGTATGCAAGCGAGAAATTAAAGCTTAAGGAGTAGGGATTTACCCGCTTGAATGGAGGGACGGATGGTGATGGCTTCGGGAGAGATGTCTCCAATGGCGGCCCTGCCAATGTATGCTTCACTCTCTTGGACTCCTCCTTGATGATCTCCACCTCTTGACAAGCTTCTTCAACATCAACCGCTTCCTCAAGTTCAATGGGAGAGGATTCAATTGTAGATAAAAACTCATCAATTATTAAATTCATCTCATGATCAACCTCCTCAAAGTCTTCAACCATGATATGCCTTGGAGGTTGCACACCCTCCTCAACATCAAATTCAAATGTCTTAGAAGGAGGCTCTATGACTTGAGTTTCCCATGGAGGTTCCGCATCTCCTAAGTCTTCAACCACTTCCTCTTCTTTGATAATTTTGGCTTTCTCCACTTGCTCTAGTACAAAATCCAGCTCCTCCTTGATGGCTTCTACCTCTTGACAACTTTCTTCAATTCCCACTTTCTTATTAACTTCTTCCAACTCTTCCTTATTGATCAAGTCATGTGTTGGAGGGTGTATACATTCCTCCTCAACATTGGTTTTACATCCTATGGAAGAAACTTCAACAAGATTCCTATTATCACTTGGTGTAGAGTTGTCTTCAATGATGAAACTTTCCTCTTGTTCAACCTCCCCTAATTCTTTAACTATTCTTTCATCTTCAAGGGTCTCTCCTACCTCCACCTTTTGGGCCTCCTCTTACTTCTCTTGAAGTATGGATGCGTGAATCTGATCCATTAAGTCTTTAAGATGATCCCTTCTCTCTTGTTCCATGTTACCAGCATAATTGGGATCGTATTGCTCTTGGATTAATGGATATGGGTGAAAAAAAAGTGCACTAGAGCTCGAGGGTTGAGTATTGAAGGTAGAGTGTGGATCCACACGGGATATAAGGGCTTAGAGAGTAGAGGTGAGACCAGTGAGAGTAGAGGTAAGTGTGGTTTGAAGCTCTCGTTGCCCTTGGTGAATAACACTAAAGGTATCATCTATGGGAGCTTGGGGTGGATAGGAGGGTTTATTTGTTGGGAGAAATGGCTCATAATACGAAGGTGGTTCTTCTTGATAAGGATATGGAGATGGTGTATATTGAGATGGTGGTTCTTGGGAGTAATTGTGTTGGAATGTAGGTGGTTCTATGTATGGTTCATATGGTTCATATGGTAGTTGGTATGGTAGATAAGGGTTAGGGTCATATGGAGGTAAATAGTTGTAGGGGGCTTGTGAGTATGGTGGTTCAAAGCTATGTTGAAGAGGGGGTTCATAGGCTTATGGTGGTGGTTGTTGATTGTCACAAAGAGGTCCACCATATCCATTGTCTTGGTATGCATCTTGGAATGGCTCTTGCTCAAAGTAAATTGGAGGAGGTTGTTGCCAAGATGGCTGTCCATAAGCTTGAGGCCCCTCCCACCTTTGATTGTCTCATCCTTGATACATGTTCTCATTGTAGCTTCCATTCCCTACAACATAATTTGAAACAAACTCATAGCCAAAGGGGTGAGAATTCATAGTAGCAAATAAAAATAAAAACTAATAAAAATAAGTAACAAAGTCTTAAAACTAACAAAAACTAACAAACAAGCAAAAGGTAAATATATACAATAACCAATAATAAGGCACACGTTTGCAATTCCCAGGCAACGGCGCCAAAAACTTGACGAAAGAAAAATGTTGGTAAAGATTTTTACAAAAATATCGCGTTGCGAGTATAGTTCTGAACCGACAACTAAACCTCAGTCAATGTTTAAATCGTTTGTCACTTAAGCAAACCCAATAAAAATAAACCGAAGTATTTAAACCTCGGGTCGTCTCTCAAGGAATCGTAGGGAAGTGTACTTACTATTGGTTATGGGAAAACGTTTTTGGGATTTTTGAATTGAGGAACAAGAAAGTAAAATGGTGAGAAAATAAACTGATAACTAAGAAAAGTCTTAACAAGGAAAGAGGATTAGAAGTCCTATCCTTATTATCATTATCAATTGTGATGGTAAATGTGGATTGCCTTCACTTAGTTAACCTCTAACTAATGGAGGAAGGTCAAGTGCATACAATCAACTTGAGTTCACAAGTCTTAGTCAATTCATAGTGAGAGACAAGCTTTAGTGAAGTTCAAGCTAACCGCCATATTCAATCACCAATCAACAAAAGACTTTTGATAACTCAAGAGTCTTTAAATAATCAATCCAAGTCAAGAACGTAAGAAGCTAAATTAAAATCCAACCAAGCATTTTATCAAACACTTGGAAGGCACAAAATAAAAACTTAGAAAATTAACAAGGACTAATAAAACCTAAGACTAACAATTGTAAGAAATCAACAACCAACAATTAAATAAAGAAGCCATAAACTTGAAACATAAAATTGTATTAAAAAGGGGATTGAGAGTAACATAAGAGTTCATAAACTAAATGGGCAAAATAAAGGAATCAATAAGAGAAGTAGACAAACCAAAGTACTAGAACAAATGAAAGTAGAAGAAAACTAAATAAAAGCAAAGTAGAAATCTGAATTTGAGAAAAGCTAAACCTAAAAACCCTAAAACCTAGAGAGAGGAGAGTACCTCTCTCTCTAGAAAACTACATCTAAACCTAACTAATGTGAATGAAAGTGTGAATGATTGACCCCCTCCCCATTCCAGCTCCACTTTGCAGCCTCGAATAAGTATTTTCAGGCCTAAAACTGGGTCCAAAGCAGCCCAGAAATCGTCCCCAGCATTTTCTGATAATTGCAGCACGTGACGCTCTGTCACGCGTACGCGTCAGTCACGCATACGCGTTGTTGAAAGAATTCCTAGTCACGCGTACGCGTCATCCACGCGTGCGCGTCATCCACGCGTGCGCGTCATTTGGCTGCTGCACCAGTCATGCGTACGCGTCGCTGTCAGCTTCTCAAACCATCAATTTCTTGTGTTCCTTCCACTTTTGCATGCTTTCTATCCATCCTCTAAGCCATTCCTGCCCTATAAAACCTGAAAACACTGAACACACATATCACGGCATCGAATGTAATAAGAGAGGATTAAAATTAGCAAATTTAAGGCCAAAGAAGTATGTTTTCAACCATAGCACAAAATTAGGAAGGAAAATGTAAAACATACAAATTCTATGAATAAGTGTGAGAATAATGGATAAAATCTACTCAATTCAGCCTAAAATGTACCACAAAATAGTGGTGCATCAGACTGTAACTACATTACCTGCTGGGAAACGAGCAATTGGGTGCAAATGGGTGTTCAAAGTAAAATTCAATCCGAAATGGGAGTGTGAAAAGACATAAAGCTAGGTTGGTGGCAAAAGGGTTCACTCAAGCTCATGGTTTGGACTATTTAGACACATTTAGTCCGGTGGTAAAAATGACAACTCTCAGGGTTTTCCTCACAATTGTAGCAAGCAAGGGATGGTATTGTCATCAATTTGATGTCAATACATCATTCCTTCATGGTGACCTCAATGAGGAAGTTTACATGAGATTTCCACCAGGTCTACAAGATCATGTAGTAATTCAGTTTGTTTACTTCAAAAGCCTCTTTTCGAGATAGAAAATGTAACACCCTACCACACAGAGCTTTACGTCTAGGACGTAAATCAAAGGTGGCGAGGCGCTACGACCTCTAATATATATATATATATATATATAACAAGGATAATATAGCTAGGAGCCTTGAAAGAAAAAGGGGTACGATTAAAACAAAACCGAAAATGCATCGCTCAAGAAAAACGATAAGGCAGAAAGCTTATATAGAAATTCAAAAGACATATATATATATATATATATATATATATATATATATATAAAATCTAAGTACATAATATAAAAACCCCACAAAGTATATCTTCGCTTTTGAAAAGGTCATCCAGCATGCTCAGCGAGGTGCCTCACGTCATGCATATGAAAAGCAACATGTATGGAATGAGAACCGGAGGTTCTCAGTATGGTAAAGGTGCCTACATAGATAATATATAAGGTTCTCAGAAAGCCAGAGGCATTCCTAGAACTCTGACACTCAGATTCAAACTTAAAACTTATTCTAAACCAGTAATGTCGGTAATCTATCTAAGAAAATTCTAATTTTAATCTAACTCTACACCTTTTGTCTCACCAAACCCCCTATTCACTGGTGGAACTACCCTCAGCGTCACCTCCGCCAGCATGAGGGATCTCTCAGTTGCAATGACATACAAGACAGGCACAGAAAACACAGATATGATGCAATTACAGCAAGTAGGACAAATAGCATATATGCATGGCTAATCAATTAGGCAAACCAAATTAATGCACACTCAAGCAAAATATTTTACATGATGTATGTTTTTCCTATGGTCGATGAATCTCATCTGTCGGTTATCCAGTCAAACTCGACATGTTTGGTAGCTAACCTTGGACAGTGCCTGTGTGCACGCATCCCTAAGCTCAAAAATCATAATCATTCAATATATATATCTATGGGGGAGAGCTCATCAAGAAAGGTAGAAGTGTCTGGCCACACTTATGACACAGGTCAAAGGAATGAGATGCAATTAATTTATAATTTTCATCATGGAGCAAGTGGGGCGAGCTGCAACCCTTGTTACTACCCAAGAAGCTTAAATCATCATAACCCAGAGCAAGTGGGACGAACCACACCCTTGTATCTACCCGGGAAGCCTCAATACTAACCAACCTAGAACAAGTGGGACGAAACTACAACCCTTGCATCTACCCAGGAGGTACGTTCTCATATGTCAAGAAGGAACAAAGGAGAGGATCCTAACCTCCCACATCTCGCTGGAGGTAATTTTACAATACCAAGAGGAACAAATGAGGGGATCCTCACCTTCTACCATCTCCTAGGATCGTACTTTCAAGAAAGAGTGCTCAGATAAAACAGTTATTTCTTTAAAAATCAGTTTCATAATATTAGAAATATATTTATGCAATCCTATCTTTTCTATACTCCGATATGTTCTCCTTAATCTACTCAGTACACCCCCACAGACCCACTCTGGTTAATCTACCCACAATACTCTGTAACCCTAAGTCATTGGCTTTAAACTATAATAGAAAATACCTCTTTTATTTTACCAGTACACTTCCACTCATCCCAAAAGTCTAAACACTAGCTAGGAAAACTCAAATGGTAGTTATAGAGGTTTGAAAAGTTTAAGGAGCGGTTTAAAGCTTAAAAACACCATTTTCAACTAAAACAGGGTTCCGTGTATGCATACCTTCTGCGTACGCGGGACATCTGGGCAAAGCCCAGGGTCCCCATTGCGTGGTACATGTTCGCGTACGCACACCTCCAATTTGACAGGTCCGTGTACACATGACCATACCGCATACGCGAGATCACAAAATAGTGGGAAATCCTCATGTCGCGTGGCATGTCGCATACGCATGCACCCCTTTTTCCTCAAAAAGCTGCTAAGTCTCAGAAATCATATTTTTGTACTAAACTTCGAACACACATAACTTTTTCGTTAAAAATTATTTTTAGATATTTCTTTGAATATCATAAACTTCACAGACCTAATTTTTATTCTAAACAAATTTCACAAAATTCAGGGATCCGGAAGCCAAGTTATGGCTCGCTGAAGTTGGTCAAAAGGTCGGTTTTTACCAAAAGTTCAAAACCTCATTCTTTCCAAAACCTCAATTCAAGATCATTTGCTCTACAACGAAAATAGCACCAAACCTATCCAAACCACATTTCTCACACTCTCCATTCATGCTACAATATATCAACATACAATTTCTTCAATCTATTCCACAATTTCTTTCATGATTTCTAACTAACTTCAACATTAAACATTAACAAATCACATTATATACACATACCATTTTCTAATCAACCAAACCAACTTCAACATTAAACATTAACAAATCACATTATGTACACATACCATTTTCTAATCAACCAAACCAACCGATTCATGTCATTCAAATCTATCCTAAGGCAACTAGCCTAAGTTTTCACGCAACATTATACATTAACTATGAGAAACCAAAACCATACCTTGACTGATTTCTCCCTAAGCCAAAAACGCCTTAAAAGTCCTCTCCTCCACAAGCTTTAAGTCTCCAACTCCATACGAAACAAAATTCTCAGCTTCCGAGGCTCACTTCAAGCATCTAACATCCACCAATTCGATTCCAATTGCTCCAATTTTTGCCAATTCAACTCCAAGTCAATACAATATCAATCTAATTCATATAATTCCTCAAGATTAGTACTAGGGCATACAAGGGTTTAGAGTTTTTATACCTTACCCATTGATGATTGGAGTAAAATTCAACAATTATCCAATGTTAGATTGTACCTAAACCACCAAAATAATCAAAATCACTCAAAACTCATACTAAAACCCAAATCCAGAAATGGGAAAGAAACTGGGCACAAATTACAAAGTTTTTTGCCACTTTTTTTGGATAAAAATGAAGAGGACTCCTAGACGAACGTGTGGCAACAAACGGCTCATCAATCAGAACTTCGAATTAAAAATTATGTGAAATTGAAGTTGGAAGTGAAATGGAAATTAGGGTTTGAATCAAAGCTTCTCTTCCCAACGTGAAATGAAGTTCTTGGGGAGGGGGGGGAGAAGAGGCTGAACTTTATATATATATATATATATATATATTGGGCCTTGGGCCCAATGTGGGTTTGGTTCAATCAGTTTGGTTCATTGGTTTAATTTTGAGCCAAAACCTTTAAAATTAGTGTTGAAATTCGTATTTTAAATATTTCTACTCCTCTAAACTATAAAATTTAATTTTTTAATATTTTTTAATAATAATTAATTTATTGACTAATTATTTATTAATTTCACGAGGTTTACAGAAGAACAAAGCAACAAGACAAGTGTTTGCAAATTAGAGAAATCACTATATGGTTTGAAACAAGTTAGCAGGCAATGAAATACAAAATTGGCAGCAACACTCAAGGATTGTGGATTCTCTTAATAAAATTCAGACTACTCTTTGTTCACCAAATGCTTGGAGAGCTCATTCACAACCATTGTAACATATGTTGATGACTTAGTCTTGGTGGGTGATGACATCGATGAAATTCAAAGAATAAAAAGGGTGCTAGATGACAAATTTTGAATTAAGGATTTGGGAGATTTGAAATATTTTTTAGGCTTTGAAGTTACTTGAGATGAGAAGGGTATCACAATGAACCAAAGAAAATATGCTTTGGACCTCATAAATGAATACCACATGCTTTAAGCAAAACCTTCCACCATCCCAATGGATTACAGCAGCAAATTATCAAGAGACTCAGGAACTCCCTTAGTATATTCATCAGCCTATAGAAGAGTGATTGACAGGTTAGTTTACCTGACAAACACTTGCTCGAACATTACCTTTGTGGTAGAAAAACTAAGTCAATACCTTGAACATCCAACTGACTTGCACATGAAGGCAGCTCTTAGAGTTCTCAAGTACCTGAAGGTGTCACCAGCTTCTGTACTTTTCTTTTCTTCCCAGCAGCAAATAGTGAGCTAACTTTGGCAAGATATGCAGACGTTGATTGGGCACAACTGCACAATGTCCAGATTCACGAAGATCAATCACTGATCTTTGTTTTATTTTTGGGGGACTACACTGATTAGCTAAAAGAGTAAGAAATAAAACATAGTGCCAAGCTCATCATCAGAAGCAAAGTACAGAGCTCTTGTCAAGGCTACTTGAGAAGCACAATGGCTTCGTAATCTTCTTACTAATTTGAATCTCCTCCCATCCCAACCAGCAACAATCTACTGTGACAGTCGCTCAGCTCTTCATGTTGCTGCAAATTCGGTATTCCACGAGCAAACAAAACATATAAAGATAGACTATCATGTTATACATGATAAGGTGCTAGAAGGAGTCATTCATCTCCTCCCTGTATCCTTGATGAGTAGGATTTTGCACCGGTTTGAATTTTTTCACTCAAGATAACTTACTTTGTAAGTATAGACTAAACCGACAAATTAAATCCCAAACATCAAAGTTTAATATTTTTAATTTAAACCGGGAGTAATTCAACCTCGGGTCGTCTTCCCTAGGAGTTGCAATGAAGTGTACAATTATTGGCTATGAAGGAGAGAGCATGGGAATTGGGAAAGTAAGAGAGCAAGAGATGTAAATAGCAAGAAAGTAAATGAGCATGCAAGGAATGTAAATGGCAACTCTTGGCTAGAATTAGGGAATTTAGGATTTCTATCCTAGTTATAGACCACAAATAAGGCAATTGTGTGGAATCAATTCAAATCAGTCAATCCTCCTTGAGAATTAGTCAAAAGGCGTAATTGATCTCAATCTATAAGTCCTAGTCAACTCACTAATTACTTAGTGAAAGGCTAGCGTCAATGGAAACCAAACCAATTAACCATTCTCACACAATGCGGAATGGACATCCACAACTCAATTCCACCCAAACATCTAATTTCTCAACCAAGAGTGTGAAAATTAAACATGCAAGAATTTAAACATCAAAGCAATAAAAGTTAAAGCAATTAAATGCAAGGAAAAGAAATGGCAAGAAAGTAACTTAACATGCAACAAAGTAAATGAAAGCAAGTAAAAGTCAAAGCAATAAAATTTCAAAAGCAAGAAACCTCTTGGCAAGTAATTGAGGACTAAGGCTACCTATCCTAGCCATTGACCACAAACATATGATTATTATGAAGAGTTAATCCTACTTAGTCAACCTTACATCGAAGATAAGTCAAACAGGCATAGTTGATTTCAATCTCTAAGTCCTATGTCAACACTAAGGGGTCACATAGAGTCAAGGGAGACCAAATCAACTAACTACTCTAATATATCAAACAAGAATGGACATCAATGACTCAAGGATCACCAAAGTCACCAATTTCAAGCCAAGAGTGGAGAAAAACTAAGTAAAAACTAAGCCACACATTTTATCAAACACTTGGTGTGCATGAGAATAAAATAATATTAAAATGCATTAAAATAAATTCTAAAGCTACCAAAGTAAGAAAATAACAATAACAACTAAAGAAATTAATAAATGACATGAAAACATAAATTTGCATTAATTGAAAGTAAAATGTAACAAGAGTGTCATAAAACATAAATTGACAAAATAAAGGAAATAACAAGAGAAATGAAGAAGAATATGAAGCAATAACAATAAATGACAAGGAAAAATAAATAGAAACAAGAATTAAAAGTAGAAATTACAAGAAATTAAACTAAAGAACCCTAATTCTAGAGAGAGGGGGGAGCTTCTCTCTCTAGAAACTAAGAGAAAACATCATAAAAACTAAACCTAATTGCCTCCCTCCCTTCATTCCTCTTCACTTTGGTCTCAAATAGCTTCAGAAAATGAGTTGGACTGGATTTTGGAGGCCCAAAAATCGCCCCCAACGATTTGCATTAATGACCTCACGTGCATGCATGCGTGCATACGCACAACCTACTGTGCGTACGCACGGTTGCACAGAATTCCCATCGTGCGTACGCACGACATTTGGTGCGTACGCATCCTTGCACGAAGTCACCGCGTGCGTACGCATCTTTGCAGCAGCTTCCAAAACTCATTTTCTTCATGATTTCTCCTCTTTTTGATGCTCTTTCTTCATTTCTTCAACCCAAACTTGCCTTAAAAATCTGAAATCACTTAACAAATACATCAAGGCACCAAATGGAATTAAAATGAATTAAAATTGACCAAATTAAGCACAAAAGAGCATGTTTTCACTTTCAAGCACAATTTAGGGAGAAATCTCAAAAGCATGCTATTTAGATGAATAAATGTGGGTTTATGTGATAAAATCCACTCAAATCAAACCAAAATATATCGTAAAATATGGACTCGTCAATTCTCAACAGAACAAGTAACAGATTTCTTAACGAAAGATTTGGTGCCAGGCCCTTTTCAGTCTTGTGTTAGCAAGCTTAGAATGCTTAACTCCCACAAACCGTGCAATTCTGACTTGAAGGGGCATGTTGAATGATAGATTGTCTTCTGTTTTTTGGAGTTCAAGCCATAGTGGCTTGAGGGGGCATGTCGAATATGCCGCGTGAGTTAGTTAGCTCTAGGTGAAAATTAGTTAGGCAACTCAACTTGAACCTAATGTATATAAGAAAAATTCAGTTAGTGTTAGTAGTGCATTTGAGCATTGTGTTTCTCCATAAGCATCTCAACTTCTTTCCACCTCAAGCTGCTTCTTCCTTATCTCTCTCACTTTCTCTTGTATCTCTCTTCTTCTTGATCTTGTAACTTGTTATACACTTTTATATTAGTGAATCAATACACCAGAATCACACCATTGATTCTGGTTTATCATCTTTAATTTGTATTTCTCTTAACTTCCTTGCATCAACTATGGTTTAAAAACTTCACACTTAGTTCAATTGCAACTAATCAAATGATTAGAGTTGTTTGAATTGTAAAATTATTTATGATAAATAATTTATAAGATGTTTATAATATGCTACGACTAAAATGAGAAAAGCTTCTCTAAGGGGATCACATAGCATTTTAATTTGGTAGTATCTGTGGTTATAATAGTTAAATAACATTAATAATATTTTTAAAATAATACTAAAATTAAATTTATATTTTTATGTTTAATAATATTTAATTTTTATTTTAAAATTAAAAATTTACTAAATAGTAAAAAAATATTATTTAAATTTAATAATAATTTTAAAATATTATTAAAATTAAATAGTCACCGCGTGGCCATAACACATGCATCTTTTAATTTTATCCTAAAAGTAAAAAAATAAGTATTTTGGTGTTTCACATATGGATTTTGCCAATTATGTTAGGTAACTAATTAAAATATCAAACAATAATAATCAATTATTAATTGGATTGCAAACAAGTTAATAAAAATATCAAAAATTAAATGAAAAAATACCTAAAATTTAAAAATATTTTTTAAAATTAAATAAAAACAATCATTCAAAATCATGGTAAAAAATAAAAAATATCTAAAATCTAACAAAAAATATATCTGATATAACAAAGAGAAATATAAAAAATAATTGTAAATGATTATCTAAAACATAATAAAAAAAATCCAAAATCTGAACAAAATAAAACTTTTTTAATTATGATAAAAACAACGCATACACTTTTGATATTTCTTATATTTAAATTTCAAATGTTTAAAGTTTAGAGGTTTCAGATTTTTTTTGAGAATGTACAATAAAAAATAAATAAATAAAACTACTAAAAAAGACAACATCATTTCAGATGTTTCTTATATCCGAATTTTAGATATTTAAATTTTAGAAGTATCGGATATTTTTTGAAGAATGTATAATTAAAAGTAAATGAAAGTAAACTATTAAAAATGAAGATATCATTTCAGTTGTTTTTTATACTTACGTTTCGCATGTTTAAATTTTGGAGGTTTCGATGTGTTTCTAATAATATGTCTGTCGTTGTTGTCATTACGTCTGCGGGTACGGGTGACAAATGGGTCGAAATCCGTCGAGTCGACCCGCGTAATCCGCCAAAAAAGACAGACTAAGCTGAAAATTTGAAATCGCCAAACTTAAAAAGCCTGTCTAACCCGCACTGCCTAATCTGTGGGATTTGGCGGGGGGTGGGCTTTCCCAGTGGGCTAGGTATTTTTTTTGTCAGGGCCATTTTTTTACAAATTTCTATGATGTTATTGATCTACAAGAGGATGAAGATGTTCTAAGTTGTATTTTGGATTATATTTTATGTTTGATTGATTATAAACTTGAAGATGTGTAATTATATATTTTGAACAATGTTTGTTTTTCTTTTGACAATGTTGGTTTTATTATTTTGTTTTAAAAAATTTGGTTTATGATTATCGTTATTACATATTTATAATTATAAAGACTTTAATGTTTGTGAATTTAGAAATTATATTTTTTTATATCTTTAGAAATTATAAATTTATTGAAATACTTGTGAAATTATATATATTGTTTAATATTTAATGTTTATATAAAAAAAAGACTTGGCAGGCTTGGCCCACAAGCCCGCTGTTAGGCAGGGTGGGGGAGGAATTCAGGACCGTCTCACTAGGCGGGCCAAATGGTGGACTTTTGGCGGGGCGGGGCAGGGGCGGACTTCCTCGTTTGCCACCCCAATCTGCAGGTGTCTTGCCATTCGTCGTCATCCCTCCCTTTGTCTTGCTATTTAAAAGAAACGTCCAAAAAATCACGAAAAGAAACACCCAAAATTATTATTAAAAAAAAACATATGAAATCTAATAAAGAAAAACATTTGAAACTTAATAAAAAAATCTAAAATATTAAAAAATCCAAAGCCAAACAAAATAAAAATCCAAAATTATTAAAAAAACATTCAAAACTTAATAAAAAGAAACATATGAAACTTTACAAAAAAGAGATATCCAAAATTATTTTAAAAATATTCAAAATATAATAAAATGAGACATCTAAAATTATTGAAAAAAGAGTATCCAAAATATATGTAACAAAAGAAAACATCCAAAATATACTAAAAAGAAACATACAAAAACTAAGAAAAAAAACATCTAAAACCATTAAAAAAATCATCTAAAATCTAAAAAAAAAAAAACACATCCAAAACTTTGAAAAAAAAAATCAAAACTATTAAAAATAATCATTTGAAGCCTAACAAGAGAAAGAAAAGAAAAGGAGCGCGTAGAAGCTACTTCAAAAAAAAAAAAGAAGAGGAGAGATGTAAAATAAAGACAAAGAATAGTAGTAACGAGCAGCATAAAATGTTAAAACTTTTGCGTTTTTGGAAGGAGGTGAAGGAAAATGAGGCTCAATTTTATGGAAATGGAGCCTGAATGTGAGCTTTTCATCCATATGGAATCAAGGGGGGCTAGACATGTATGTGGGGCAGAATTTTGGCAGCTTTTGGGAGAAGAACTCGGACCGTCCGAGTCCTTTGTTGTGAATTTCGTAAACTCGAAAACGCACGGTCCGATTTGGGGTGGGGAGGAAAAAACCTTTGGTGCGGAGAAAACGGACCCTCCGATAAGGTTGGTTGGGTAGGGCAACTCGGACGGTCCGAGTTGCATGTAGCTGAAGATGAATGGAGTCGGACCGTCCGGTTTGGGTAGGGATGTCAGAACCGGTTTATGAAAACGCATGGTCCGATTTGGTTGTTTAATATATTTTTGAATGAAGTTAACCTAGTCGAATGGTCCGAGTTGAGTAAAGGGTCTATATAAAAGTGTGCAACGAGTTAGTGTTAGGTTACCCGTCTTCTTCCCCTTCTTCCCCTTCTTCAGCGCCGCTTCCTCTGTTTCGTCTTTCTCAATCTCTTCCATAGTTTTTCTAAATCACAGAAGTTAGTAGTAAATGTTATGATTTTTTTGTGAGTAGGAAAAATGAGTGACAGAGTACTACTAAAGGTGTATTATTTTGGTCAGATTTTATTACAAACGTCTGAAGGAGTAAAATTTATTTGTGATAATCCACTAGATGTTGTTATTCCTTTTATTATTTCGTTTGAAGAACTTAAAAGTTTGATCTGTGAGAAGATTGATTCTGAGAGGGCAAAAAAAATATCATGTGTTCTATATAGATATCCGTTACCGGTATTTGGTCGGTTCGTCCAATTTCAAACAAGATATGTGACGGACGAAGCGAGCATGCAGGAGATGTTTTCAATGTATATTGAAAACCGGGCTCAGATCTCGTTTATCGAGTTGTATGTTGAGTTTGAACAATCTGAGACTGACCGAAACATTCTACGGGAAGATTATAATAGTGACAGTGAAGAAGAGTTCGAAAGCAACTACGAATGTGTTGGTGCAGATGGAGTTGAAGCTCATGGTGACGGAACTATGGATCCAGATGTGACAGAGGTGGCAGATGCACTCGCAAACGATATGCCGTTTGCGGAGCCTTCATTCATGCGAGTTCTGGACTTGGAAGCCATGCATGTTCCGGAGTATCCGGAATATATGACTGCAGGTACGTTATAAAAAATAATAGTTTGGATTATTTAGTTATTGAATTATTTATGATTGAATTAGTATTTATTAACCATTATTTTAGCATGCGTTGATGTCATGTATGTGTTAGACATTGAACCAGTTTATAAGATCCTATGTAAAAAAAATTAAAAAATAGTAAGAAGTTAAAAAAATAGAAGTCAAAATATGTGTTTACTAACATTGGAAAACATATAACGTTATTTTAAACTAATATAGAACATAGAAGTTACTATTTTATTATTATTTATGTTATACATTATAGGTATTGGGTAAAAAATATTAATAAAATTCTTTACATTTTGAAAATGAAAGTTAACGTGTGTTTGTTGAAATGACTTAGAGAACCGGACTGGTTAGTATTTGGTTCATCGGGGTTGACGGTCGAACCGGTCGGTTTGGGCCGGTTTTTTACATCTGACGTTCATGTCCGTATTTGTGATAAAAGTTACACAGTAATATGATGTTAGGGTTGGATTTATATCATACTTGATGCAGTGAATATTGATTTATTAGGGTTTTGAAACATGTTTGTATTTATTGAAATTTTCCCATGCTGGTTGTCCTGGCAGAAGTTCCTATTGTCGCAGATGGTGAATTTGCTGTTGGGATGGAGTTTAGTTCCCGGGAAGCTGTTATTAAGGCAATAAAAGAGTATTCTATACGACGAAGCGTAGACTACCGGGTGTATGAGTCTGAGCCGTTGACATTTTATGCCAAGTGTACACAGTATGGGTCAGGGTGTGATTAGCTTATCAGGGTTAGTCTGATCAGCAGGAAGTATTGTTGGGTTATAAGGAGGTATAATGGTACTCACACTTGTACCAGAGCCACCATTTCACAGGATCATTCGAAGCTGAACTCCATCACAATTGCAGAAGCAATAAAGCCATTGGTTGAGGCTGACCCCTCCTTAAAGGTAAAATCGGTTATTGCAGAAGTGCAGTCGAAGTTTAATTATACCGTTAGTTATCGGAAAGCTTGGTTGGCTAAGCAAAGGACAGTAGAAAAAATATTTGGAGGTTGGGAGGCATCGTACGAAGCGTTGCCTATATGGTTTGAGGCCATGTGTCATAAGGAGCCATCAGCTGTTGTCATAAGGAGCTGTTGGCCATGTTACCAAAGTCCTTCTCACTAATTCAAATTGTCCAACAGATACAAATTAGTATAAACACAGTCCAGGTGATTACAACTTAAATAAATAATTTAAACCCCAACTACTTTCTCATGGCCCACTTCACATCCTTGACAAAATTCTTGCATTTCTTCGCCGCCTTCTTGAACACAGATGGAGTGTATCGACTAGCGCTGCGACGTGGTGGGTCAATCCTCAGATTGTACCCTTTGGATGTTTCATCCGGAGTGCGTGCCTGACCTGTATACAATTTATAAAAAACAATTAAATGTTGTGCATCAGGTAATCAAAGCAAGACATATACCACATATCATTAACTAAAAGTCAAATAGAGATCCCAGTTAAGAGCAAAAAATAAGTAAGCAATCGAACATGTAATGTAAAATACAAAACATAATACCGTCATTACGAGATTCCTCATCCTCATCGAACTCCTCTATTTCATCATCCTCATGATCCTCCTCGGCATCCGGGTCATCTACTAGATACTCACCTGTCTCTTGTCCGAGTGTGTTAGCATTTTCCTCAATGAGTCCCATTGAAACACGGTTAGGGTTTTGACTAAAAAAAGCTCCGCGTCCACCGTCACTCCTACTAGAGTCAACCGACACAAACCCTCCAGAAGCAACCGATGAGGTATGGCCCGGATACCTCGCATCCAATGAATACCTACCTGCCATGAACTCAGGCTGATGTCCATATTGTGATACTCCAGGATCTGCAGACATCAACCCAAGCAACTGGCTAAAAGAACCTCCTTCTCCTGTTTCAAACTGTGAGGTTCCCCAATATTGTTGACTTATTGGAAATGATGGGGGTAAATGTGGCTGAGGTACATACTGGCTTGAGGACTGTGGTTGTTCTTCTGGAATCGGGTTTGGAGGTAATATATGCAGCGAATGTGGCTCTTGTCCTTCATTGTCATGATCCATATCCTGACTACCCTCATCGGTATCCTGATTATCCTCATCCAAATCCTGATCACCTTCATCCATATCCTGATCACCTTCATCATTATCTTGACCCACAAGACTTGACAACGTCAAGTGGTCTCCATATTTTGATCGGTACCACTGCATGTAACTATCTAGTAGATGATGTGAAGGCATGGGAAGCTCAGATAGAACGTAGTTATACCTGTTTGACCAATGCATCACCCAATTTGAATGACTCGGTTCCGTGGCCCAATTAAGATTCTTGGGACCCTTTAGGGTTTCTCCATGCGCCTTCTCTAGATTCTGCTCCTGACTAGGTTGTCCCTGAACAAAACCAAACTGTCGCCTAAACCTATCTGTAGCATGCCACTCGATACATTCAAATGATACCAACAGAATTGTAGCGCTCCAAACAACCTACTGCATGTAGATTTCAGGAGGAGTGATGTTTGGATCCACGCGATCCACAGCATAAGCAACCCAAACAAACTGAAAAAAATAAAGGAACCTCATGATCACAGTCCAGAACGCCAATTACAGTAACAATGCTGTATAATTATGTCCAGACCCTAAACCGAAAACTAAAAATACTTTAATTAAAACACACCTGCCCTTCCTGAAGTTCGTCAAATGCCTTCCTAAAGTGACCTAACTTCAGATATCTATATCGCCGGTCACCACGCTCCCAGTTCCGCCACCTAATATGATATACTCAATTACCTCAACTAGCATTAAATGAATCTTAACTATCAAGATACGGGTACATTGAAACAAATTATTACCTGTTTGCTAGCGAAAAACTTCGAGGTTCCCTAGGTAGCGGCGATAGATATGGCAGCCTGATCCAAGCCCAACAGAGTAGAAGTGTTAGTGGACCATCTATTTCCTTGCAGTTAAAACGGGATGCCCGGCATAATGCCCTGTAGAGATGTGCTAGGCACGCCGCTCCCCAACTATACTGACCAATACTAACAAAATCACGTAGCAAGGGTAGAAATTTCCAATGCACTCCTGCCCCAGACTTATCCCCAAACAAGATCGTCCCGATCAACAACATAATATGGCACCTCACATACCTCTGTATACTGATATCATCAATCAACTGTAAATTTTCTTTTAGATTCCGCAGCCATGTAAGTTTTATGCAACTACCTCTACAATCCGACTTAGGCGGTGCAACTCCAAATTGAATCAAGCACTCCGCCTCCAACGCTTCGAAACTGCTCATTGTCATCCTTGTGACTGGAAGACCATCTGTGGGAAGACCAAGAATCAGAGCTACATCTTCAAGTGTCACAGCACATTCACCAATGGGAAGGTGAAACGTATGTGTCTCTGGGTGCCAACGTTCAATTAGAGCATTTACCAATGCTTTTTGACACTGCACTATCCCAATTTGAGATGCATGATAGAACCCGGTAATTCGCAAATGATCCTCCACCCTTTCGTTATACTGATCCGGAGGAAGTGGATGGTTACATGTCAACATTCTTGATTTCTACAAAAAAAAACATAACAAATTACTACTCAAATTATTAAGAATTTCTAACATACCATCATCAATCTCTTGACTGAATCCTCATACAACTAATTCTTGTAACCTCTAAATTTATTTAATTAATCCTCAAAATTATTCATAACTGCTAATGAAACTCATTACAAATACATATATTCCTAATCATAAATCTCAACAATATTACAACATCCACAATAATATCGAACGTTAATTACTCTTTTGTTAAAAATTTTTTTCCCTCCAGTACAGAATATTAATAATCTCTATATGCCATCATTCATATTCTAACAACGGTAATAATTAATTTGCTAATAATAATTACTACAATTAAGATTATTGAAATATTCTCATAAAGAAATATCTAACATGGCTTAATTAAAATAACCTTTCTAATCAACTCAGCATTAACACTTTATCACAATAATAATAACATTTAACCAAAATTGATAACAGTTATACTTAATTTATTAAAAACACATCTAAATAACATTGGCTTACAAATAATAATTATACTAAAAATAAATAAATTTATAAAAAATTTACATTATCTACTACTTACTACTACACCCAAAAACACAAAACTAAACAACAACAACAACATAATCATAACAAATTTCCTTATCATGATATATATAATTAATAATCTGTAAAAAAATTTAAATAAAACCTAATAAATATTTAAAAATTAGTCATAACCATTCTATTTATATACTTTAACTACACGCCTAACAACAACATAATCATAACAAATTTCCTAATCATGATTTATATAACTAATAATCTGTAAAATAATTTTAAACAAATCTAACAAACAATCAAAAATTAGTCATAATCATTCCATTTATGTTCTTCAAGTGCATCTCTAACAACAATATAATCATAAAAAAAATTTTTATTATGATAAATATAATTATTAATCTATTAAAAATATTTTAAAATAATCTAACTAATATTCATAAATTAGTCATAATCATTCTATTTATATGCTTTGTCAACTGTGTGTCTAACAATAATCATAATATTCAAATTTTATATTTTAATCATTATAAATATTAAAAAATTTAAAAAAATTAAAAAAATACTTACATAATCAGGATCACTGAGATAATGAATAATATGAAGTTCAGATCGATCAACATCTTTAACTTTGTATTTTTTTTAGCATTGTTGTTACTCCTCCACCATGCAAAACTCAGAGAAACTCAGAGAAAGGAAGAAGAAGGCTGTGAGGGTGAAAGGTCAGTGGGAGTGAAGTGTGGTTTCGGTTTCGGATGGTAAGAGAGCTCATATTCCTTACTGTCATTATGAGTGGCACCGTTTAGGGACTCAGTGGGGAAGCAACGCGTGTCCATTGATGAACATACTCGGACCGTGCGATTCGTCCAAGCCCAGCCAACTCGGAGGGTCCGAGTCCCTCAGCAGCCTGACGCACATGCACTGGAGTCGGACCGTGCGTTTTGTCGCTTGAAATCGGAGGGTCCGACTCCCTTTCCCCTGACACCACAACTTGGTTACACACCTCCCACCCCCATATCCTTCTTATACACCACCTTCGGTACAATATGTAAATTAAAAAGCGGGAAAATGAGAGTGGTGCGTGTTTTTTGAAATTTTAAAATTAGAATTTTTTTTAAAAAAGTTGTCTGCTGTATTATTTTTGAGTAATGATATACACATTTAGTGGCAGAGCTTGAATGAAACTTTTGAAAGGGCAAAAAATTTTAACAAAAAAATTATACAATAATATTTATATTAAAATAAAATTTGTATATATAATTATTTTTAAAATTGTTATTAATATGTAAGACTGCATAAAGTTTAAGTTAACTAAAAAATTAAATTTGATTTTGGTTAACAAAAAATTTAGTTTAGGTTAATAAACTAAACTAATTTTAAATAATAAAATTAACTATTAACGGATTATAAAATTAATAAATTGATTTGAAAAATAAAAATTATTTTTTAATCTAAAAAACTATTTTTTTAAAAAAAGAGCAGACTTTTTTTTAAATTATACAAAATTAATTATAATTTATAAATTAATTTTTAATATTTTGAACAATTAATTTTATCTTTAACTATATCTATCTCTCAAAAATCTCAAGATTATTTATCTTTATTGTTATTTTTGTTACAATCAAATAATATATTATTATAACAAAATAAAATCTTAACTTCTAGCAAATAAAATATCTAAATTCATTAATGTAAACAATGCTAATACTTCAATGACATATTTAACTAATAATATTGATTTAAAAATAAAATAAAATAATAATTTTTTATTAACAACTAGTATTTCTACTAGCTATATTACTATTGGTTTAAAATTAAAATAATATATGAAATAAAAATGTATAAAAAAACATAATATTAGAGAAAATCTTTTTATTTCAATATCAACGCACAAAAACAAGTGAACGATAAAGGTGAGTATTGAATACGAGTAAACAAGATGTGAGAAAACAACAATTTAATTAAATGACTTAACTTTATTTTCTTTAGACAAGAACTACTAATATTTTTATAAAATTTTTGGCGATTATAGACCCTATTGTTTACACAAAGCTAAATTAAGTACAACGAAGTTAAACAATAAAAATAAAATAATGTATTTAATTATTTATAACTAATTTTTGTTGATGTTAGATAATTTAATTAAATTTAATTAATAAAAATATTTAAATGTATAATATTAATTTAATAATAAATTGACTATATATATATAGTGAGTTTTCTATATTTTCGGGTTCTGTTATCGGCTCCTGTAGTTCATTTCTATGTTGCAAGTTCAACGGCACCACCATCCACCACTATATACATGCCTACAGCACTACAGTAGTAGGAATTAAAACTTGAAAGCACCAACAATTTGCTTTGATCAAACATCACTCATATGTCCAAAATTAAATAAATAAATAAATAAAACTCTCCAAATAAATGATAGTTTTTGGGATTTATCCCTTTCACTTTGACTACAAGCTTTATTACAAAAAATGCTTCAGAAAACAATAAATCACATCTTCAATGTTGGGGATATATTTATTCTGATCCTCAAGCATCAGTCAAAATATACGATCGATTAAAGAAGGTATGGTAGAGTTCATCATTATATATTTATATTCTTCAAACAATAATTTCAAGCAGGGACGGACTAAGGGAGTAAGTAGTGGTCTTGGCCTCTCCAATAAATTTTAAAAACTCATATATTATTATAATAGATGTATTATATAGAATAAAATTTAATAGTGTAGTGATAATAAAAAAAAGTTATTATTCTTTATGTATTAAAGTTTAAATTTTTTTACATATATTTATATTATTTGTATTTTTTATTTAATTTAGTGTTTTTTTTACATTTCTATTATTAAGATTAATTTTAATATTTATAATCATATAAAAATACTTTAATATTATTTATGATGATAATATTTTTTTTCTAATTTTATTTAGTTGTTTATTTTTATTATTTTTTAATTAATTTTTATCCCTATTATTATATAAAAATACTTTAATATATTTTAAATTCATATAACAAAATTGTTATTACAATTAACTTGTATTATTTTATGTCATATTTTTTAATTATATAAAATATAAAAATATAACTTACTCTCATATAAATACTTAATAAAGTAAATTAATTAATAAAATATTTAAAAATAGATAATTTTATATTTTATTAGATGTAAAACCATAAAAAAATTATAAAAAAATTATGAAAACTGAGATAATTTTTTTATTTGACAAGTATTTATTAATTTTTTTAATTAAAAAACTAATTATAATTATATCTATTATCAAATATATAACATTATATTTGATTATACAAAATTTTAATTTTTGGCCCCTCCACTCTTAGATTCTTGAATCCGTCCCTGATATTAAGTACTAAATATAGGATTATTTCTGATAAAAAATACGTACCAATAATTCAAAGATATACTCAGTCTTGTGTATTGATTTATAATTAGATCTATGACAAATATAGTACATTGTCTATTTAATTGAACCCTAGATGCCCTTTCTCATTAAAAATAAATAATAAATACATATAAATTTGTCAGTAATAAAAAAAGATAATAACTATAAAAAAATATTAGAAGACTATCAAAATTTATTGTTTTTAACTATTAATTAGTTATCAATGATTAAAAGTATAAAATAAAGTATGTTGTTAGATTATTAGACTAAAAGAATTAAACTAAAGAAATTGAGTTGATAGCTAAATAATCATAAAAAAAATAATAAATTCTGATAATTTTTTAGTATTTTTTATAACTAAAATTATCTTATTTAATTTAATATTTATAAGTTTATATATAATTTTATAATTATATACTTATTATATTTAAAATTACATTATTATTTTAATAATAATTAATAAATATTAAATAAAATAATTTTAAACTATTTAAATTGATATTTTATTATTTCTTAAACATTATTAAAATATGTATATATTATTCATCATGTCTACCTTAACTTTTAGACTATAGGAGTTGATATCCACCATCTTGCATATCATCATATCCACCTTAGAAACAATAAGAAATGGAGCACTATGTACATAACTAAGGAATCATACCAAGCTATAGGCATAATATTATCAACGTTCACTACAGTTTGTGCCACAATGCAAAGAAACATATTGTCACTTTTAAGCCAAGCTGGTGTCTCCTCTAATTATCTCAATTCACAACAACATATATGTCATGATGATTTTTTTTTTCTTTTTTAATAAAGCTCCAATAGAAAACACACAAATAAAGCTCCAAATAGAACAAAATCTAAACACACAATTAACACGTTTTAAAGGAAAGATTGTTTTAATAGACTCAATATTAGATCAATTAGTATCATTTATATTTATATAGCATATCTGTATATTAATTATAGGATTATATACTTTTATTACTCTAATTCTTCTAGCACCTATATATACCCCTTGTACATTGTACTTTTTCACAACTTGAATAATACACTCTTTCAGATTACTCTCTTGTTTCTAATACGGTATCAAGAACATAGGATCTTTTTTCTATGTAAATTCGTTTATAGCCCCTTTGTTTCTTCTCCTCCAGTAGTGTTCTTTAGCCTCGTCTTCTTATTCTTTCCCGACGCTTTGGTTCGTCATAGCCATTCCCACGGTGTTCGTCTCGTCGTCGTGATTCCAACGCATCCAGATTTGCCGTCATCCACCGCCGGACGCATCGCCACGCGCCGCCGCAAGACGCTACCGCGACCAGCATTCTTCTCCTTCCAGATTCATCCTGCACCGTCAGATTGGGCTCTGCGATCAACGGTCCAACGCTCTCCACGTGTTGCCCGCCTCTTGTTCCGCGCTGACCTGGAAGCCCGCACCCGAACCCGACCCGGTCCGCCACTTGACCCGCGTTCCAGCTCGCCTCCTGGCAACCCGAACCCGACCGGTTCGCCATCTGACCCGCGTTCCAGCTCACCTCGCCAGCGTGTCGTCCCCTTCCACTCAGATGTCGCCACGTAGCATCCATTTGCGGACATCGATGTTGACGTGGCATTGACATGGTGCTGACGTGGCAGATAGTTGATGCCAAGGCATCTTAGGCTAGTTTCACTAGCCTTTTTCTTTTGTTTTTAGTAGGTTTTATGCACTTTCTTGAGCTATAAGTAAGAAATTGGGTTAAAAGTTTATGAACACCTTGAATCATCTAACATGGTTAATTTGATACATTTTTATGAGGTTTATGCCATAATTACTTGTATGCTAAGAATGATGTAATCTCTCATGACTTTAGCAAGGCTTTGATGCATGTATTGGTTGATGACAGGTAAAGAAAAGCATAAAAAGAAGTTGAAGAAATGGCCATTGAAGGAAAAAGGGGGGAAGCAACGTTGGTGGCCATGTTGGACCACCAACGTTGCCTCAAACATTGAGAAGAAAGAAACAGGGGAATCTGCTGCATAATTCTGATACCCATGAACCAACGTTACCTCCAACGCTATGTGATACAAAAAGCTTTCTGGAAATTGGAAAAATTGGGTGTGACGCGTACGCGTGGACGACGTGCACGCGTGGATAGACCAACGTTGGAAGGAGCGTTTGTAGTCCAACGGAAACTCCAACATTCGCGATATGTGGTTTAATTCTTGAATTTGGAAAGGTGCATCGACGCGCACGCGTACATGACGCGTACGTGTGAGCGTGAATTAGGACGATCCACGCGCACGCGTAAGTGATGCGTACGCGTGGATAGGCCAGCGTTGGAGGGAATGTTGCCACTCCAACGCTGGGGCCAACGTCTTCGATAGCCTTTCAAAAATTGGAATTGGGGAATTTGCATCCACGCGCACGCGTAGGTGACGTGCACGCGTGGATGTGCATTCTGGTCCCAAACTCGCATACGCATAGGCAGCGCGGACGCGTGAAGGGGTGAAATAGCTCATCCACGCGTACGCGTATGCCACGCATACGTGTGGACAAGCGAACGTTGGCACCCCAACGTTGAGTCAAACGTTGATTACAGCAACCAGAATCCATTTTTCCTAAGGAACGTTTGCCTCAACGTTTGCCCAAAAACGTTGATTCCAACGTTGATATCAGAATTGCACAATTGAGCACCTTTCTCTCCTCAACAGCATTGGAGCCACTTCAACCCATTTCAGAAAAGGCCAAAATCCCAATTCAGAGACTTGAAGATCAATGGAAGAAATGTATAAATAGTTAGAGTTTAAGTTAGTTAAGGGGGTCTTTTTACACTGAGTACTGTAACTCTGCCAATTTTACTTTTTGCAATGTACTTTTCAATTTCACTTTTCGTTTGTAGAGCTATGAACAACTAAACCCCTTTCATTGGATTAGGGAGCTCTGTGTAATTCAATGGATCAATATTAGTTTTCATACTTCTTCTTCTATCTTTTCTCTTGATCTACCTTGAGAGAATTCGTTCTTCATTTAATCATTCAATTGTCTTGGAAAAGAAATTGAATGTAATTGGGTTCTGTGATAGGCTTGGAAGAGAAATCACAGAATCATGCTTGAATTCTCTCTCGCATTAGGATTAGATTGGGGTTTAGATGGATATCGTGACATGTAATCCTACCGACACTTTGATCTATGAATGTGTGTGGTATAATCAGTGACCATACTTCATCTCTTCTCATGAGCACTTAGACCAAGGAATTGAGCAATGGTTCATGCTTAGAGAGATTGGATTGCCAAGGAATTGGGATCCAATCACCTAAAATTGCCAAGGAGATCAATGAATTCATTGATTGAGGAAGAGACGAAAATGAATTTGATCCGGAGAATTATAACATCTCCTACCCCAAGGAGCTTTCCCATTTCTGATCTACCCTTTACATTCTGCTCTTTAACTTGATGCTCAATCCCCATTCCTATTTAATTTCTTATAATTTAAGTTTCTGCACTTTAGTTTCCTACAATTTCTTTTTTGGCTATTTAATTTCTATTATTTACATTATGTCATTTACATTTCTTGCTCTTTAAGTTGCCCGCCAATTTACATTCTGCAATCCCAATTTCAAATCTGATTCAGTTCAACTAGAACAATTCTCCAATTAATATTGATCAACCAACCAATCCCTGTGGGATTCGACCTCACTCTATAGTGAGTTTTTACTTGACGACAATCCAGTGCACTTGCTGGTGGAAATTTGTTGAGAGACAGATTTTTGTGCATCAACAGTGGGACCCTCCCTAAAGTTTTTTGTGAGCTCTTTCCGATTCTACACTCCGTTTTCTCATTTTTTGCTCTGAATTTGCAGTTTTCTCTCCTTTCTTTGATCTCTGTGTCTACTATTATGAAAAAGTTAGATGTTTTTGCTGCCATAGACAGAAAGGGTAAATTCTGTCGAAACTGTAACTGTTCCGGGCACCTCTTTTCCGACTGTCCTTCTGTTGAATGTCGCAAATGCCACCAAAAAGGTCACATTAGCTACCATTGTTCACATCTGTTCTGCCATTATTGGGAGCTCTCGGAACATTTGATTACTACCTGTCCTACTCACCCACCACGTCCTAATCAACTCAAGTATCATTCTCGTCCCAACTTCTCCAATATTGTGCATGCCTCTGCTGTTGCTGCTACTACTGAACCTACCACCTCTATTCCTCTCAACCTGTCTCTTGTCTCTCTATCTGATATTGCGTCTCTTCTTCAGCATCTTCTCTCCCTTTCTGGTATTACTCCTGTTGCTTTTTCGACTCCTGTTGCTTTTTCGACTCCTCTAGGTAATTTTAAATGGTATTTGAACTCAGGTTGCTTTAATCACATGTCTCCATTGCGTAATCTTTTCTCGTCTCTGTCTACCACTACAAATGCACCTTCTGTCAATACTGCTAATGGTTCTCTCTTGCACGCAACACACAAGGGTCCTATCTCCCAATCGACTCTTAATCTCCCTGATACTTATTATATTCCCAAATTAAATTTTAATTTTATTTATGTTGGTCAACTTGTTGTTCTGGGTTTTGATGTCACCTTTTCCATTTCTAGTTGTCGTGTATAGGATCGTCGGACGGGACAAATCATCGGGACTGGACATAAGATTAGAAGGTTGTTTGAACTCGAGAATCTTCATATTCCTCCTGTGCCAAATTTCTGTGCTGCTTCTTCTCCATCTACCCTTCACTTATGGCATCAACATCTTGCCCACAGTTCCTTAGGAAAATTGCGTCCTCTTGTGTCTCAGGGTATTTTGGGTCAGGTTCCTAATGAGTCTTTTGATTGCATTTCTTGTCAAACTGCGAAACAACCTGCTTTATCTTTTCACAATAATTCATCTCTTGCTTGCTCTCCTTTTGATCTTATCCACTCTAATGTTTGGGGCCCCGCTCCCACCGCTTGTTGGGTTTATTTGATGACTAATCACCATGAGTTACCTCAGATTTATATTAACATTGCCACTATGATTAAAACTCAGTCCTCCAAGGTCATTAAGGTTTTTCGACGCGATAATACTATGGAATATCGTGATTCCAAACTTTTAACATTTTTTGTAGAACATGGTACTTTGTTTGAGTTTTCTTGTCCTGGTACGTCTCAACAAAATGGACGAGTTGAACGCAAACACCGTCACATTCTTGACTCTGTTCGTGCAATGGTTCTTTCTTCTTCTTGTCCTGAGCGTACTTGGGTGAAGCTGTTCTTACTGCTGTTCATGTTATCAATAGAATTCTTTCTTCTGTTCTTGGTAACGTTACTCCCTTTGAGCGTCTTTATCATACCTCTCCAGATTATAGTTCCCTTCGAGTTTTCGGTTGTGTCTGTTTTGTTCTTCTTCACCCTCATGAACATAGTAAATTTGAACCTCGGGCTCGTATGTGTTGTTTCCTTGGTTATGGCACTGAACACAATGGTTATTATTGTTGGAATCCTCTCTCTAAATGTATTCGTATATCTTGTCATGTTGTCTTCTGGGAGCATCGTATGTTTTTTCGGTTCTCCACCTTTGAGTCCATTCCTCCTACTCAGTTACCTTTTTCACCAACCCCAATGTTGATCTTTTTCCTAGTGATGATTCTACAGGTTCTATCTTGAGTCACCCTCTACAGCCTCCTGTTCTTCCGCCTTCTCCATCTCCTGATGAATCCATACCGGACGATGATCCTGCCCTTACAGTCATGCCTCCTCCGTCCACTCGTTCTTCTAGGGTAAGAAATCCACCTCCTCATCTTCTTGATTATCATTGTTTTTCTACTATTCTTCATCAACATGAACCTGAGTCATTCAGAGAAGCCTTCACAAATCTAAATTGGCAACAAGCAATGCAGGAAGAAATACAGGCACTTGAGAAAGCACACACTTGGAATTTGGTTGATCCACCTTCTAATCAGGAAGTTATGGGTATACAAGATCAAGACTCACTCTGATGGTTTTATTGACCGTTATAAGGCACGTTTGGTTGCTCAAGGTTGTACGTAAGAGTATGGTATTGACTATGAAGAGACTTTTGCTCCTGTTGCTCGTCTCACATCTGTTCGAGCTCTTCTTGCCATTGTTGCAGTCAAAAAATGGTCTCTCAGTCAGATGGACGTGAAGAATGCATTTCTTAATGGAGACTTGAAAAAAAAAGGTTTATATGAAATCCCCTCCGAGTTATCCTTGTCCTTTTAGCAAAGGTTGTCTCCTTCGCATGGCACTTTATGGTCTTAAGCAAGCTCCTTGCGAATGGTTTGACAAGTTCAGCACCACTATATGCAATCTTGGTTTCACTTACAGCCCTCATGAGAATGCTCTCTTTATTTGTAAAAGTGAACATGGAGTTGTTCTTCTGCTTTTGTATGTTGATGACATGATCATTACTGGAGATGATATTGATGGTATCTTTGATCTCAAAGCCTCCCTTCACTGTATTTTTGAGATGAAAGATCTTGGTTCTCTCATTTATTTTCTTGGTCTCGAGGTCATATCCACAGATGATGGTATCTATCTCTCTCAAGCTAATTATGGTTCGGATCTTCTTGCTCGAGCCGGTATTACAGATAGTCGCACTGAATCTACTCCTCTTGAGCCTAATGTTCGTTTTACTCCTATGGATGGCACTGTTTTGGATAATCCTACTCTTTTTCGGTAGTTAGTTGGAGGACTAGTCTATTTAACTGTCACCCGACTAGACATTGCCTATCCGGTTCATGTTCTTATCCAGTTCTTGTCATATCCTCGTACTACTCACTATGCAGTAGTTTTTCTCTACATCAAAGGCACCGTATTTCATGGCCTTTATTTTTCTGCATTCATCTTTATCCCTTCAGGCGTACTCAGTTACCGATTGGGCTGGTGATCCAACTGATCATCGTTCTACTACTGGTTATTGTTTGTTTCTTGGTGACTCTCTCATTTCCTGGCGAGCTAAGAAGCAAACGTTCACCACTCGATCAAGCACGGAAGCTGAATACCATGCTCTCGCTGACACCACTGCTGAGGTTCTCTCGATTCGTTGGCTTCTTGAATACTTTGGTGCACCGTAGTCGTCCCCCACTGATGTTTTTTGTGGCAACCGCAATGCTATTCAGATTGTCTATAATGATGTGTTTCATGAGCACACCCAACACATCGAGATTGATTGTCACTTTGTTCGACAACGCATCCTTATTGATGCTGTTCGTCTCATCGCTGTTCGAACACTGAATCGGACTGTTGATATCTTCACGAAGGCTCATCATCCAACTCGTTTCCAGACTATGATATTCAAACTCAAGATGGTATCTTTAACTCTCACTTGAGTTTGAGGGGGGATGTTAGAAAATAAATTAGAATCAATATTAGATCAATTAGTATTATTTATATTTATATAACATATCTGTATATTAATTATAAGATTGTATACTTTTATTATTCTGATTTTTCTAACACCTATATATACTTCTTGTTGTACATTATACGTTTTCACAAGCTGAATAATACACTAAAGGAAAGATTATTTTAACTAACTCAAGTATCAGTTACACAGAGTTTACTATACATATATATAATGAAATTTTTGAAATGTTTTCTGCAATAATCCAAGTTACTGCACAAATATTAAATTTCCAGAAAGAGTAGGTGAGAGATGCGTTTGTGCAAAATACACATACACGTGTTGAAAAACACAAAAGAAGAAGAACAACTTCAAATGATGCATAATAAATTAATAATCAATTAAAGTTACTGTACAAATTTGAAAACAAAACTGAAGCTCGCCTATAAATAGTTGATGATTTCCTTTTTTTTCTTTTCCATTGCATCAATTGAGAATGAAAAAGTAGTTAATAATTAAACTATTGAGAAATTAATTATATATCTCTGAGAAAAAATAAAAAAAATAAAGAGTGTGAGTAATTTTTTAATATGGTAAAATGTAAATTTATATACCAGAATATTTTTGAATGAATATATATTATCTCTATTATTTTTTGGTACTACAATTATTATAAAATTATAGTATTTAAATAGGAAGAAGATTTTACTAAAAAATACTATATTTACCTCTTATATATGTAGAATATAGTAAAACTTTTTGTATAATATTTTGATAAAAATTTATATTATATAATAATATTTTTAACAAAAGTAATTAGATAGGTAATAAATTTTGAATAGTATAAGCTAATATTTGTCAAATAATATAAAAAAAATTAATTATTTTTTATTTTTATGTTAATGTTTAAAATATCATTTTAAAATAATTTTTAATACTATAAAATTTTATTACATAATAATTAATATTTAATGAATGAAAAATACTTATAGTTTTTGTATTTATATATTTTATATTTATTTATTTAAAAATAAAAGATTATATTATCATTTAAAGTAGGTGTAAATACTCTATTGGTCCCTATAGTTTCGCGAAATTTTCAATTAGGTCCCTATACTTTTTTTCCTTTTAATTGAATCCCTGTTACAATTTTTTTTTCAATTAGGTCCCTCTTGGTAGTAATTAGCTTAATTGTATAGGGACCAACTAAAAAAATGGGTACAAGAACTCAAATAAAGGAAAAAAAATAGTGTAGGGACTCAATTGAAAAAACAAATTAGTGTAGGGACCCAATTAAAAGGAAAAAAGTATAGGGATCAGTGTTGTCAGAACCGGATCGAACCGGCCGGTCGGACTGAAAACTTGATGAACCGGTGACCTAACCAGTCCGGGTGAGCTTCCTGACCGGACAAGGAAGCGAATCGGAATGACCCAGTTTGAACCGGCCGAGTTTGATTAAAACCGGTGAACCGACAGGTTTCATTTAACCCGGACCGGTTTGAATTCTTTTTTTTTTTAATTCCCGTGAAACGACGTTGTTTCCTTTAAAATTAAAAAAAAAATTAGGTAAAGAGCTGCTGAAGTGCTAAACTAATTACTGAAACCCTAGTTGCCTTTATCCTCCCCTTTTCCTGTTCTGTTTCCCTTCCCAAATCCCAAACCTTTTGGCCATGACTCCATGAGAGACCACCTTCCACCTGAGACAGAGAGTGTGAGAGAGACCCGTTCAGCCACCTCACCCAGCTCACCGTCGTCGCAGGAGGCAACCGTCACAGTGCGCCACCCACAACAGCCCAGAAGCACCTCCATCGAAGATTGAAGTCGCGTACTGCTCGTCGGCTCCTGCTCGTCAATCGTCGCCCCCTGCTCGTGAGTCGTCGCCGCCGGTCTCCCTCAGTCCCGCTTCTGATCTTCTCTGCTCGTCGCCTCCTGCTCGTGAGTCGTCGCCGCCGGTCTCCCTCAGTCCCGCTTCTGATCTTCTCTGCTCGTCGCCTCCTGCTCGTAAGTCGTTGCCGCACAGCCGTCTTCTCTGATCGTCCCTCCAGGTATGTACTTTTTAAGTTTTTATTTTTTTTAAGTTATTCTAGGTTGTTGATTAATGATTAATGATTATGTATGTTGATTAATTGATTAATGATTGATTATGTATGTTGATTTCTGTGAGAATTTAGATTGTTGATTATTCTGTTTGATTTCTGTTTGATTTTGATCTCTCTTGGTTGTTGATTTATGTTTGATTTCTGTTCAATTTGTTGATTATCCATTGTTGATTATGGTTTTAAAGTAGTTTGGCATTGTTCAATTTGTTGATTATACATTGTTGATTATCCATTTCTGTTTGATTTTTAAGTTATTCAAGATTGTTGATTAATGATTAATGATTATGTATATTGATTAATTGATTAATGATTGATTATGTATGTTGATTTTTGTTTGATTTCTGTTAGAACTTAGATTGTTGATTATTCTATTTGATTTCTGTTTGATTTTGATCTCTTTTGGTTGTTGATTTATGTTTGATTTCTGTTCAATTTGTTAATTATCCATTGTTGTTAGATTGTTGATTAGTCATTTAGTCATTTAGTCCTGGTTGATTAGGAATTTAGGATGGCTTCATCAAATACACCATCAGAAACACTAACTTCTCAGGAACAAGGATCAACTCCTGATCAACTCCTTATGTGGGACCAGGTTAACCGGTTCAACCAGTGATCCACTGGTTGAATCAGTGACCCAGTGACCCAGTAGCTTGACCGATTCGATCACCGATTCGGTTCTGACAACTATGATAGGGACCTAATTAAAAATTTTACAAAACTATAGGGACCAACAGAGTAATTAAACCTTTAAAGTATTGTATATTAAAAAATATATATTTATGTATTAGAATATTCTGTATTTAATAAAGTTTATTAATATTTTTTGTATATTAATTTATGATTTTTATTTAATAAATGTGACACATTTAATAAGCATAAAGGCTGTATTTGTTTTTAAGATGAGGACAAGATAAGATACTAAAAACAAGATACAAAATATAGAGATATAAAATTTAGTATTTTTGTATTTTGTTTGGTGATAAATAAGAACAAATGATGAAAATACAATTTATTCTCATTTTTTTATTCAAAAAATTTGAAAAAAAATATAATAATAAAAAATATACCATAGTTGTCGGAACCGAACCGGTGATCGAACCGGTCAAGCTACTGGGTCATTGGGTCACTAGTTCAACCGGTGAGTCACGGTTGAACCGGTTAACCCGGTCCTACAAAAGAAGTTGATCAGGAGTTGATCCTTGTTCCTGAGAAGTTAGTGTTTCTGATGGTGTATTTGATGAAGCCATCCTAAATTCCTAATCAACCAGGACTAAATGACTAAATGACTAAATGACTAATCAACAATCTAACAACAATGGATAATCAACAAATTGAACAGAAATCAAACATAAATCAACAACCAAGAGAGATCAAAATCAAACAGAAGTCAAACAGAATAATCAACAATCTAAATTCTAACAGAAATCAAACAAAAATCAACATACATAATCAATCATTAATCAATTAATCAACATACATAATCATTAATCATTAATCAACAATCTTGAATAACTTAAAAATCAAACAGAAATGGATAATCAACAATGTATAATCAACAAATTGAACAATGTCAAACTACTTCAAAACCATAATCAACAATGGATAATCAACAAATTGAACAGAAATCAAACATAAATCAACAACCAAGAGAGATCAAAATCAAACAGAAATCAAACAGAATAATCAACAATCTAAATTCTAACAGAAATCAACATACATGATCAATCATTAATCAATTAATCAACATACATAATCATTAATCATTAATCAACAACCTATAATAACTTAAAAAAATAAAAACTTAAAAGTACATACCTGGAGGGATAAGCAGAGAAGACGGCTGTGCGGCGACGACTCACGAGCAGGAGGCGACGAGCAGAGAAAATTAGAAGCGGGACTGAGGGAGACCGACGGCGACGACTCACGAGCAGGAGGCAACGAGCAGAGAAGATCAGAAGCAGAACTGAGGGAGACCGGCGGCGATGACTCACGAGCAGGGGGCGACGACTGACGAGTAGGAGCCGACGAGCAGTACGCGACTTCGATCTTCGATGGAGGTGCTTCTGGGCTATTGTGGGTGGCGCACTGTGACGGTTGCCTCCTGCGACGACGGTGAGCCGGGTGAGGTGGCTGAACGGGTCTCTCTCACACTCTCTGTCTCAGGTGGAAGGTGGTCTCTCATGGAGTCATGGCCAAAAGGTTTGAGATTTGGGAAGGGAAACAGAACAGGGAAAGGGGACGATGGAGGTAGCTAGGGTTTTAGTAATCAGTTCAGCACTTCAGCAGCTCTTTACCTAATTTTTTTTTTAATTTTAAAGGAAACGACGTCGTTTTACGGGAATTTAAAAAAAAAAAGAATTCAAACCAGTCCGGGTTAAATGAAACCCGCCGGTTCATCGGTTTTAGTTAAACTCGGCCGGTTCAAACCAGGTCATTTTGGTTCGCTTCCTTGTCCGGTCAGGAAACTCACCCGGACCGGTTAGGTCACCGGTTCACCGAGTTTTCGGTCCGACCGGCCAGTTCGGTCTGGTTCTGACAATACTGAAATATACTTATAAAAAATTAACAAAAATAATAAAAAAATAAAAAATAAGTTGTGTCCTTTATTAGTGTTTTTATATTTTTTTGTTAAAATGAATACAAAATACACTAATTCGATATTTATATTTTTATTTATGTCCCATCATCTATTAAGTATAATTTTATATCTCAGTATCTCTGTCTCAGTATTCTATTCCTATAAATAAATGCCGCCAAGGTTATTGTGTTTATTTTAGAGGAATCACATTTTTTTTTTATCAAAAAGACATATCCGTTAGCTGACGAAAATTTTGTAAAAGCAATTAGTGATCATGAATACTAATTAATTATGATTCGAAGTCTTTTTATCATTTTTCTGTTCCCTGCGGCTGGTGTAATCTTTTGGGACATAGAAAAGTCGGCGTAATTGCATGCCATTCACATTACAAATGAAGAAATAATACTTGCATGATTAAATTGTTGATCTCACTTTCAGTTATTCAGATAGATGTATATTCTGAAACTAAAAAACAAATTAATATCGTTGATGCTTGTGATCTTGATAACATTCAAATTAAAGTCAATCTTTTGTTTAGAAAAAATAATATATATATATATATATATATATATATATATATATATATATATAGTTCAATTTATCTGGCTATATATTTTTAAGTGCTTTTATATAATGTTAAAATAAGATGAGTCGTGCAACTTTATTTGACTCGCTGAATTTATATTTGCATGAGAAATAAGATTAGAACATGACAATGCACGGGAAGATGAAATTTTAAAGGTGAATTCTACCCAACCCCCTCTAAAATAACATGTAAGTTATCCTTCATGATGTGTCACATTTTAATTGGTCATTATTTAACTATAGTTGGGTTATTTTGTAATTTATTATTTGAGATGGGTAATTGTATAATTTCTTAAAATATTAAAATTCTACCCCATTAATTGAAGCACGTTCTCACGCAATCTCTTTCTACAGTGCATCATTCCTTAACGAGTCGTTGAATTTCCATGGCTTGTAACTTCTTCGTTCTTCCCAGTATAGTCAGCACCGAACTTCCAGTATAGTCAGCACTGACTTCATTACTATCTCATGTCCCCTCACTCAATCTCTTTTTTTTTTTTTTTTTACCATGGATCATTCCTTACCAATATAATTAATGGTTAGTTTGGTTATTAAATTTTTTTCATTAAAAATAATATATGGAATATATATTCATATGTAAAATATAATATAATATAATAAAATAAATCTATTAAGAGTACTTAAAAGTATAATTAAAATCAGGAATATATAAATATAATAATAAGATTTGTACTCTAAACAAGTAAACATATCTTTTATCATACATAAATTATTTAAAAAAAATATAAATTGTTAAAATTAATAACACAAATTTAAAATGATAAAATTCAACTTTCTTACAAGTAATTTTTATAGTATTTTTATTCTTTTAATTTTTAATTTATTAATATTTTATTATTTAATTAATGATTAAACAAATTATTTTCATGAGAAATATTTTTTGTATAATCTTAAAGAAGAGACCAATATACCAATTTAAAAATTAACGTAAAAATGATATTTTAAATAAAAAATAGTTAATATTAAAATTTTTAAATACAAAAGCAAATTATATAGATATTCAGGATATAAATATAAAATACATGTTTAAAATAAAGAAAGGAGACAAAAATAATTATTTATTTCTCATGAGTACTTCCATTTTATCTGTTTTATTTATTTTATGCATATATTTTATATTTATCTTTTAAATATTTATACAAATTATTTTTATATTTAAAAATTTTAATATTAAATATTTTTTATTTAAAATTTTATTTTTAATTTATTTTTTAAACTAATATATTGGTCTCTTCTATAAGATAATACAAAACATAATTTTTTATAAAAATAATTTGTTTAATCATTAATTAAATAATAAAGTACTAATAAATTGTAAATTAAAAGAATAAAAATATTATAACAAATACAGTAAAAAATTGGATTTTATTATTTTAAATTTGTATTATTAATTTTGATAATATATTATTTTTTAAATAATTTATGTATGATAAAAAATATGTTTACTTGTTTAGAGTACAAATTTTATTATTATATTTATATATTCATGATTTTAATTATACTTTTAAGTATTTTAAATAGATTTATTTTATTATATTATATTTTAAATATGAATATATATTCCATCTTGTAATTAAATAAATATATATTTTTTTAATAAAAAAATTTAATAACCGAACTAACTATTAATGATGTTGATGTTGGTAAAGAGTGATTCATGGCAAAAAAAAAAAAAAAAAAAAAAAGCGGGGGATTCAGTGAGAGGACAAGAGATAGCAATGAAGTCCGCGTTGGCTATACTGGGAAGAACAGGGAAGTTACGAGCCATGGGAATTCAACGACCCGTTAAGAAATGATGCACTGTAGAAAGAGATTGCGTGAGAACGTGCTTCAATTAACGGGGTAGAATTTTAATATTTTAAGAAATTATACAATTATCCATCTCAAATAATAAATTACAAAATAACCCAACTATAGTTAAGTAATGACCAATTAAAATGTGACACATCATGAAGGATAACTTACATGTTATTTTAGAGGGGGTTGGGTAGAATTCACCAATTTTAAAAGGCAGATTCAAGTTACTTTCAATATTCTTGACATAAAGTGACAACATATTTAATCTAATTTTAAATTATTTTCTCCTAAACTAACCCTACAGTCATAGTCTTATATATACTTGCTCAATGATAAGGTCAGTGACATAAGATCAATGTATGTTATCATAAATTAAGCATGCAAACAGATCATTAATTAGTTAACTACTAATAACTCTTTATATATATAATCTGGAAATGTTTGTGTATTTAGTTTCCTAGTGTTTTTTCAAGAATATAAAGAGAAAAAGATAAATAAGTTTTTGATTTTTTAATTTATAGATATTTAAGTCTTTGAAAATTTAAAAATATATTTAAAATTTTAATTTTTTTAAAATATAGACATATCAATTCCTTATGTTCACTTGGGTCTGTCAGACCTAACAAAAAAATTAAACGTGATTTTCATTGTACTAACCTTATTAATACGGATGCACACGTGAGGGAATTTTTAAAATGGGATAAATTAGACTCAGGGATCAATGTGTCCAGATTTAAAGAGATCAAGGATTTAAATGTATTTTTTGCAGACCAAAAAATCAAAGATCGATTTGTCCTTTTCTCTAAATCTTTTGAAATTATGTTGGATTTATCTTGATATTTAGATTACGACAGAAAATATTTATAGAATCAAACTACTCTTATAAAAAGGCATTAAGTCAAATTACTCTTGAAAGAATTTAATGTTTATAATTTTATATTTGATTAGTTGTTAAGTATGTTTCACAAATAAAAATAATTAATTTTCATGCTTATTATAAAAGATTTCTCTCTTTAATTATATATAAAAATATAATTAAATATTAGTATTAAAATATTTATATTGATGGTTATAAAATTAATTTGAAATTAATTTTTTTAAATTTAATCTTGATTCTAATTATTAATTACAACATTAGTATTCTCTCTAAATTATATGGAATAAATATTTGAAAGAAGAGAAATAAAGATAAAATTTAAAACTAAATAAAAATACTAAAAAATATGTATATAATAATAATAATAATATATTTTTATGTGAATAATATTATAAAATTTTTAATTATATTAATTATAAATTTACTGTATTCTTTATAATTTTATGAATTTGTTTGAATTATATTATTTTATTAATTTTATTTTTGATAGAACAGAAATGTTGAGAGAGATACAGAATGATAGAGAAAAGAGAGAGCAAGATAAAGAAGAAGGAGGGAGTGTGTGTTTTTTAGTTTTGGAGAAAAAGATTTTTTTTAATTGTAATAAAAGAATATCTCATGACATATTTTGGTTTATCGAATTAGTAATGTAAATTATAAATTATAAGTTTTATATAAAGCGAAAAGGATAGAGAAAAATAGAGAAGAGGAAAAAGGTAGATAAGACTATAAGAGAAGCGGAGGAAGAAAATTTATTATTTTTGAAAGAAAATATTTCATCTTAATTTTAATGAGAGAGTGTCATGTGATATAATTTAGTTGTTAAACTAGTAATATAATATAGTTATATTTCAATATTTCGATTTCAATTTTAATTGCAATTAGAGAATGTCATGTTGCATATTTTTATTATTAAAATTGTAATTAATCATTAATAATGATGTATAAGAAAGATAGAGTAGGTGAGAGAATGAGAAAGATAAAAAAAAAGAAGAGAGAGGAGAAGAGAGCTCATTACTTTTAGAGAAAAAAAATTGATTTTAATTATAATAAAAGAGTGATATGTAACTCATTTTAGTTGTAAAATTAGTAATATATAATAGATAATAGAATATATAATAGATTCATATATTGCATGACATATTTTGGTTTATCGAATTAGTAATGTAAATTATAAATTATAAGTTTTATATAAAGCGAAAAGGATAGAGAAAAATAGAGAAGAGGAAAAAGGTAGATAAGACTATAAGAGAAGCGGAGGAAGAAAATTTATTATTTTTGAAAGAAAATATTTCATCTTAATTTTAATGAGAGAGTGTCATGTGATATAATTTAGTTGTTAAACTAGTAATATAATATAGTTATATTTCAATATTTCGATTTTAATTTTAATTGCAATTAGAGAATGTCATGTTGCATATTTTTATTATTAAAATTGTAATTAATCATTAATAATGATGTATAAGAAAGATAGAGTAGGTGAGAGAATAAGAAAGATAAAAAAAAAGAAGAGAGAGGAGAAGAGAGCTCATTACTTTTAGAGAAAAAAAATTGATTTTAATTATAATAAAAGAGTGATATGTAACTCATTTTAGTTGTAAAATTAGTAATATATAATAGATAATAGAATATATAATAGATTCATATATTGCAGATTGCCTTTATCATGGCTTGATTTGATTAAATGGACTGTAATCTATAGACAAAAGTCCTAGAGAGGCTTAAACTTTAAGGATCTCAAAGCTTTCAATATGGCTATGCTCGGAAAACAGGGTTGGCGGCTGTTGACTAGACCTGACTCGCTAATTTCCAAAGTATACAGAAGTAAATACTTCAGGTATTCAAATTTTCTAAGAGTCGAATTAGGTAACAACCTCTCATGGGGGTGGAGAAGCATGCTGAAGGGGAAAAAAGTCATAGAAAAAGGGCTTATGTGGAAGATAGGAAGGGGTAATTTGGTGAAGGTAACAATGATAGATACTTGGATTAAACAGTTTCTGACACTAGCTACAATAATTCAAACAACCAGCTATCCACTAGTAGAGTGGGTTGAACAACTAATGACAGAGCACAAGGAATAGAACCACCAATCAATAATAGCACAATTCAACCCAGAAATTGCCCAAGCCATCTTACAAACAGAAATTACAGAGGGAGAAGACAAGCCTACCTGGTCATTGGAGAGGAGAGGCCTATATACTGTTGCTTCGGGGTATAAGGTAGCTCACCAATTTTATCACCCACCACTGGAGGTACTTCTGGCTCAATGCAAATAAAAAAAACTCTGGTCCTCCTTGTGGGATCTGAAATGCCCACCAAAAATCAAAATTTTCTTATGGAGGTTATTTCACAATAGTTTGCCGGTTGCAAGAAGAATCTCTGAAAGGTTACCTGAGATTTTTTCAATTTGTCTGAGATGTGGCCAAGAGGAGGAATCACTGCAACAATGCTTGCTAACCTGCCCACAAGCGACGGCAACCTGGCAAAATTCAGGTGTGTCACCCACCAACATGAATGATGAGGATGAAATGTGGAAATGGTGGCTTCAATTCAAAGAAGAATTGGAACAAAGTAGAAATGGGAGGAAAAAGATTCAATTTGTAGCTCACCTTTTGTGGCAACTGTGGATAGCAAGAAATAAACTGATTTTTGAGGGTGAGAATTTGTCACCGACAAATTTTGGAGGCAGTTACCAAATTAAAGAATGACTTTCAAGTAATGAGAACAGAAGAAAGATGAAGCGCCTCAAAGGAAGATATTTTCTTTCTTTTATCACGTACAGGGGAAGACCACATTATCCTTTCATAAAGCTCTTTTCTTTTTCTTTTTCTTAAGCATTTTCTTCTTGTCTAAGTGATGTCATATTGGTTTTTTATGGAAAGCCCATCATGAATCTTATAAGGAGTTCATCGTGGACCCATCCTTAAGTTTCATTCAATAAAATGTTATCTTTGAAAAAAAAAGTTAGTAAAGTAATAAAGTGAAAGGTTAATTATCATTAATTTTGTAACTTTCATAAAATGTATCCTATTTTATGTAGTTTATGAGTTTCTGGATAGAGTTTATGAGATGTGTAACGTGAATTTAAAATAATAATTTTTTTATACGTAATAAATTTTGATAAATATTGTATTTTATTAATCTAAATAAAAAAAATCCTGCACACAATACCAAAATTCTAAGGTAGCATTTGTTTGCAGAGACCGGAACTGAGACTGGGAGACAAGTACTCAGTATTATGTTTGTTGAGGTAGAGACTGGTACTTAACTTTGTGTCTCTGTCTCAGAAATTTCAGTATTTCAGTACTTCCAAAAAGTAGGGACACTAGAGACTGATATTTTTAAACACAGAGACAGAAAGTTGAATAATTATTTTATACCTAAAATACCCCTATTATAATTAACTAATTCCAACATTTACCCTTTCTTAAAATCAAATTAGGACTTCAATTTGAAGCAGCCCCTCATTCCATCTTCTCATTCATGCTTGAAGTCCTTCCATGTCTGCGTCGCTAGTCAGCCCAGCTCCGTCGTAGCCGCCGTCGTAACCACTGCAAGGTAAGTGAGTCGCACTTTTCAAGTTCCTCTTCCTAGGCCATGATTTCTCAAGTCTTCGTTTGCTCCTTCACAGGATTAAGTCCGACGAACCCAGTTGAGAGAGCGTTGTTGAGTTCATCAGAGAGCGTTCATCAGAAAGCGTTGTTGTCATCACAGTTTGTGTAACCTAGGTTAGTTCTGGGCAAATTTCATTACTGGTTTGGGTCGTTTTTAATATTTAGCGAGTTATGCTCTGTGGATTTCATTCCTTCGTTCGTTCGTTGGTTATGCTTTGTGTAACCTAGGTTAGTTATGCTCTGTGAATTTCATTAGTTTGTGTAATCTGGGTTCTTCTCTGTTCATTTCGGTTTGGTTGTTTTCGTGTGTGATGTGCTTCCTATTAATTGGTTTTAGTCATGCTTGTTTATTTTGTTTTTCTTTCTTATGCATCTTCTGATTCTGAAATTTGGGCTGCTTTGTTTGTCTAATTTATATCTATTTGATGCGAGAATGTGAAATTTTTTTGGTGGAATTTATTAGGTTAGTTGTAGTTTAAAGAGAAGTGGCACTCCAGCTTTTGATAGGCTTTGATTTGCAAAATACTAACTTAAAATTGAGAAGTAAACTTCAGTAGAAACAGGTTACTTCAGTAAACTTCTATTTGCCTCTAGCCTAGGAGTACTTTTAGGTGCAAACTATATGGAAATTGTAAAATTTGCATTGATTTGAGCAGCCTATGTGAGTATTCTTTCTCCACCATCTCCAACTTTATAAGGCTAATCCTCTTTGAACATGTGCTTAAGCTTCTAAACCCTAATTAAAATATAATTTTAACTTTGGCTGTTTCAACAAAAATGCCAGATGCAGGATCTAATTTGTGCATAAAAATATTCTAACATAAAATGCTTTTTGTATGATAACTCTAGTTTTTTATACACATTGCCTTGATAAGATTTCAAAACACATACTTAAAGTCCAATTGGTCCCTGTCATTTATTTATTTATTTATTTATATACTAAGTGGATTTGTTTTATATTTGAAAAGAATCACAATTGAATATGATGAATACCCATAACCCACCAGATAGATTTAAAAGCTTTTGAATTTATTCTCAAATCACATCAGTATTGTATTTTATTTTTTATTAGCACATTCCTCTATTGACCCTGTACAAGGAAGTGTTTATGATTGAAAAGATAAACCTGTCGTATGATTATTTGTGAGAGCATTATTGTAAAGGAGAACCGTTGTGATTGCAATCATGTGAATCCATGTTGGTATGTGTACAATATACCAATGGCTATGTAATTATAAGTAGGGATTTTATATACAAATGTGACTTCCAAAAAATTCTGTCCACATTTTTGTGAAGGGCCATGAATGTTTATAGCTTAGCATGATGGATTTTGTGAGAGCGATCTATTAACAGTGGCCTGTATGACTTCATTATGACGAGAGGTGGAAGGTTGGCGAGAAGCTCACACAGCTTGGATTCGGTGATGACGAGGTGGTGAGAGCGATTTTGAAGTTTGCTGAGAGTCCTAATGTGTATGCACACTTCTGGGGCTTGTCAGATTCACAGATGATTGGCCTTGTGCGTTCCATTATATGAAGTTGACTATTGGTTAAATTTATTAAGTTTGGCTTAGGGTATTAACTTTGGTTTAGGGTGTTAACTTTTTCACCATAGGGTTTTAGGATTTTAGGACATGGTTATGTTTAACATGGTATAACTATGGTAATGCCTTTCTTTTGCTCTGTTTTGGATAGATACTTCGGTAATGAATTATTTAACAATTCTGTGTTTCCATTATAAACCTTTTCCTCAAAATGGACATACGTTGTGCACATGATCTTATTTGAATGACTTATGCAAAGATTCAACATATCCAGATTATCCATAATTAAACAAAAGTTACCAATTATTTTTGGGTTATGTATGTCACAGTGCTACTTACTTTCAACTTCTTCCGGTTAGCTTTGATTTCATTTTCTTCTCTTTTATTTCTCATTGCACTATTGGACCCATTTTTTCTTCATTCTTCTTGTGTTCTAACTTAGCTTCATATCTATTTCTTTTAATGTAACATAATGTGTATAATATGATTCCTCTTATACGGTATTGAATAACAAAAAGGAAATATAATGTGAGAGCAGTAGTCAAGTAAAAAGGACACAGTCACAAATAGAAGAAGAGATGTTGAACCTGTCCTCATTTTATAATTACCAATAAAAATTACAGAAACATGTTCTCAAACTAGTTATTACAATTTCTCATTGCCTATTTCAGTTCAAAGGTCATACTACAACTTACACAACAATACAATGATCAAGACAACACAAACTACAGAAACAAGAAGTTGAAGGAATGCTAAAAATTTCAGATACACAACATCAGTATGAAGTTTTTCCACTCGTTCGCTCGTCTTAAAATTAGAGTTCAGCTGAGAAGATCGATCATCTCCAACGTCAGAATGTTGGATACTTGGACCTGCCCATCTAAGCCATCCACATCGCCTTGTAGGACACGCGTAATACTTTCTACCCGGGTTGGCCACGCTATTCAAAACTTGTAACGGTGCTCTTAAACCACACTCACAAAAACAGTCTCCCGTTATGTTGCCGCTGCCGTACGTACCACTTGTAGATCTTCTACTTGTGGAAGCCATTGTTAACCAGGCTATACCTTTAACAGTAATTCAAAATTATTAATTTAGTACATACTACACATAAAAGAGATACTAAAAGGAATTTATATGAAAATTTCCGAGGTGCCAAAAATATCCGAGGATTCATATATGAAACAACCAAAGATGATTCAATAGAAACCAATTCAGAAATGGCAACAACATATAACTAACAACATATAAAATATGAAATCAAAAAATGGATGCTACCTAAAACCTGAAAAATGGAGGGAAAATATAACAAAAAGAAAATAAACAAATACAAAACCAACCTCAGGTAAAGAAGAAGAGGAGGAGGAAGAAGAAGAAGCAGCCATGAATGCGAATATGCAATTCCTTGCTCCTCAAAAAGTGGATTGTATTGTACAACAACAAAAATCAACAAATATTTACATAGCAAAATTACAAAGTACTCTATTTTGGTAGGAATCAAAACAATGTACCTGTTCTTCTCTCTTTTTTTTTAAACAAAAAAAAAGTTTTAAGAAACAAACAATGTATGGATTTCAATCAGTTTGATGCAGGACTGATGCGGACAACACCAAACATATATGGTCATTTTGTTAGTTGTGTTTGTTTCTTGTGATTGCAACATACAATGAATCTTTTTAGTGAACTAAAGACTAAAACAAATGTACAAAAAGTTAGGCGCTTTACATCTTCTTACCAGATTTTGGATATCAGTAATTTCTTTCCGTAACTCCTCAACTTCTACCTGCATTTCACAGAACAATTAATAATGTCTGCAAAATGAACTTATGCAAAAACCAAAAGGATTTCAGCTTCCCTTAAAAAGACATTTGAATAGGAAATGAAAAAATTCTACTACAAAATCATCTACATGAATGAACCATCCTAGTTGTGCCCACATTTAATTACAGCATTCTCAAGTCTCAACCTAGTAACAACTTGGTTGTTTAGCAGGAATAAAAAATAGTAGTTCCATATAATTCAGCTCCAATGTTTCCTTCAGAGCTAATCCACAGTCTAATTCCAACAAATTAACGACTATGCAACTAATTAAAGCCTCAATTGAGCAGATTCCTAGAGAATCTTTGTCTAATTACTAAGTTGAAAACGAATCCACAATTATAAATAATTCCGAGGGTTAGGGTTTACAGCGTACAGGGAAGAGGGAAGGAGCACCTTTGAAAGTTTGAAAGTTTAAGAAACATACCAACTCCGTTGACAGAGAAACAGCGGATACCAGATGCACAGCTCCGACACGGTGGCGACGCACACACACCGACGTGGATACAGCAGCAGCGTCACAAACCGAGGGTGACAAATGGGGCCACGAAGATGAACCAAGGAGAACTGGAGAGGCGCCTTCGTGGTTCCGACCTTTGGAGGTACTACCGGCGGCGGGTCGGGCTCCAGGGTTCGTTGACGGAAGAGGAGAGGAGAAAGGGTAGAGGAGAGGAGAAAGGGGGTTAGAGTTTGAAGCTGATGAAAATGAAATTGTTTTTAGGGGTTAGGGTTGTTGGGTGAAATTAAGGGCATTTTAGTAATTTTTAATATTTAGTCTTTAGTTTTTATTTCAAACCAAACACAATACTGAGACATAACTCAGTCTTGTACACTTTCACACCAAACACAATACTAATACTTATTTCTGTCTCTGTCTCTTGGTCTCTGTCTCTCTGTCTCTGTCTCTTGGTCTCTGTCTCGCAAACAAACGCTACCTAAGACTGTATTTGGAAGAGAGACTGAGACTAAAAGACAAAGAATTAATCTCTGTATTATATTTGGTGTCAAGTATACATTACTAAATTTTGTCTCAAAATCTTGTTTAATTTAAGATAAATACAGAAATTGAAACAAACAAAATTAATTAATTACCCTTATTAATAAAAAAATTAAAACCAAAATAAACCTTCGGATGACCCTCCTCTACTTCCAACATAGTTGTCGGAACTGGACTGATCTAATCGATCGAACTGAAAAACCAATGAACTGACCATGAGATAAGTAGAGGACCGGAAGAAGAAGAGAATCGGTGAAAATCAGTTTGATCCGGCTAATTTTAGTAAAATTTGGTGAACTAACGGGTTTTAGAAACCCATATTGGTTCTATGTTTTTTTTTATTCTCCCCGCAAATGGTGTCGTTTTATACTTTAAGGAAAAAACCACCTACCCCAATCCCATCCCCCCTCATTCTCTCTGAACTCTGAAGCTCACTCCAGAGGCAGCCTCCCTCTCGCTCTCTCACACTGACAAATCTGCCACCGCCCACCGCAACCGCACGGTTTCTTCCACGTCGCCGGCTCCTTTGCGTCTCGTCCCGGCTCCTGTACATCTCTAGCACTGCATCGTCATCTCCGTCCGTGGCTCGCCTTCACTGTGTTGTCGTGTCTCCTTGCTCCTGTGCCACTGTGCGTCTCTCATCATCGTCGTTGCGTCCTCATCCGACAGGGCTCGCGTCCCTGCTGCCTCCCCCCTCACTAGTCTTTGTATCGCCGTGCTTGGTCTCCCTCTTGTCCCCCGCATTCTGCCTTCACATCATCAGGTAAGCTTTTTAATTTTTTTTAGTTGCTCAGTTATTGGATTATAATATGTTGATTTGTTGCTGTTTTTATATGATTATGGTGAATTGCTGTTTTTATAGTGTTGGTGCTGTTCTATATTGTTAGTGCCTTCTTCTCTACTCGCGTTCTGCCTTATGTTTTTTAATTTTTCTTTGGTTATTCAGTGATTGGATTATAATTTGATTAACTGAGTAAGTGATTAACTGATTCATTTGATTCTTGATTGTTGTTGATTATATTTTATTGATTATAATTTGTTAATTCCTGGCAGATTATTCAAATTTTTGTTTTACAGTGGTGGATTGATGTTTTGTCTGATTATTAATGTTTAGGGTTGATTTTGTTGCTGTGAATTCATATTTTGTTCTATATTATTGCTGTTATATATTGTTGTTGTTCTATATTAAGATTTGATTGTTGTTAAAATGTGAGTGAAGATATGTATTTTAAATTTTAATTTTAAATTTTTTATTATTTTATATTTTTTATTTACGTGAGACCGAGTCAATTGGTTCAACCAATAACCCACCGATTGACCTAGTGACCCAGTAGCCTGACCGGTACGATTTTGACAACTATGATTTCCAGCACTCTCCCACTCCCTCATTCCTTTTCCACTTCCCTCTCCCATCGCGGCACTTACTTTGACCTCCTGGACTCCGCCCCTCTGACACCAAAATTTTCCTTGTCTATTTCGACAACTTTGCCACTGACCCCCTGGTCGTCTCCCCTGTCAAGCTATTCTCTGTTGATCCAAATTTCTATGACATTGCTTGGCTTCGTCTGGAGAGGAAGGTTCTCGACTAGAAACAGGAGAGGGCAATCATCGGTGGCGGCTTCGGTGAGGTCGAACGCGCACTCCGCTTCTTCTTCTGTACTCAGATCTGAGTTGCTGTCCCACTCCATTCCCCCAATCTCCCCCTTAGGTGGCGGTTGCAGTACTCATACACCATCAATGACTGAACCACCATAGCGATAACTAATTTTCCAATCGAAGTAACAAGAAGCAGAACAAAAAAGTTGATTACTGAACCACCGTTGCGATAGCTAATTTTTCAATATATTTTGCTTTTGCTTGTTGCTGTGTTAATTATTGAAGAGGGGATGGTGGTGGCTGAAGAAAATGGGGCAGCATTGGCCGGAAGAAAAGGAACGATGTTGTCGGGGGAAGTGGGGGATGGTGGCTGTGGAATGGTAAAATTGGAATTTCAGTCACTTGTATCTCTACTTTACTGAAGAGACTAAGTCTAAGTCCCATCTGAGTACTCCAAAACATAGTTGTAAAAATTGAACCGGACTGATCGGTTCGACCAAAAAATTGGTGAATCAGACTATAAATCGGTTTGATTCATCTTTTGGACTGTTTAAGAATAAAAACCAACATAAATCGGTCAAATTCGGTACGAACCGGTGAAAATTGGTTCAACTAGTTCAGTTTGGTAACTTTGCCACTTGTCAACCTGTTAGGTTGTGTTATTTTGAAAAAGTCCATACTCCTAGAGCCAAGGTTCGTAGAAGGGACATCTTAGTTACATTGTTTTTTAGTTACCAATCTGCCACTGTAATTTTTACTAATATATATGACAAATACTAATTATATAGTAAAATATTGAATTAAATAATCTGATAAATATTTAATTTAATTTAATTTTTTATTATTTATTTTTTAAATTAATTATATTTTTAATTATGTATTATTATTAATAGAAATATAAATTTTATTAAAAATTTATTAATTTATTTTATCTATTTTAATGTTGGTGTTATGATTAAAATTATCTATTTTGATATTAGTATTAAAATTTACTGATATTATAAATTGTTATTTTTATTGAATCAAATTAAAATTTGAGACTTGGTTATTCTTAAGATGTTAAAGATATATTTTTTAAATTTTTAACTATTTTATATTTTTATTTATATGGAATCGATTTTACCAATTAAATCAATAATTTATCGATTAAATTACTAAACTAATAAACCAACAATTTGACGGATTTGATCATCGATTCCGTTATTGAAACTATACTCCAAAATAAACGTTACCTAACAATTACTCTTACTAGGGGTGTGCATGGCCCGACCCGATCCGAAGACCCGTCCGGCCCCGAACACTTTATGGGCTATTTTGGTGTGATTTCACCGGATCTAGGGTCGGGTAAGGGTCTAAAAAATAGAGCCGGTCATTATTTCGGGTCGGCCTGGTGGCCCGGTCATCATACACAATTAATATTTTGTGTTATTAGTGATGGATGATGGCTATTCTTATGTGGAATTTAAGTATTGTAAACCTTAATATTTTGTGTTATTAGTTATTATAAGACTATAAATTAATGTTTTATGTTTAAAATGCATAAGATTTTAGACTAATGCATAATATTGTGTTTTTTATATTGATTTAAATATTTGGTGTTATTAGACAATATTAATATTGATTATGGTTATGCTTTAATTTTAGAGAAGAGTCGGTTCTTGTTATATTTTTTTAAGTGAATTTTACCATGTCAAATAATGGTTGGAGTCTTAAAAATTTGAATATTTTCACATGCTAGTTTATAAGATGGTATTAAGGTAATGTAATGTTAACGGCCCGATTTTCACCCAATTTTTACCCGATATAATCGTGATCCGAAAGTGTATATGTTTCATCGAATCTAAAACCGAGTTTAGATCTAATAAATAAGCTCAGTATATATTTTAGACTGAGTCTGAGTAGGGCTGGAAGTGAGTCAAGCCAGCTCATGAGCCAGCTCGAGCTCGACTCGTTAACAGCTCGATAAGCTAAGCTCGTGAGCTCGTGAGCCAAGCTTGAGCCTGAAATTGAACTCATAAATTAAATGAGCCGAGCTTGAGCTTGGATAAGCTCAGCTCATTAGCTCGTGAGCTGGCTCGATTATATATATATTATAACAATCTTAATTATTTAATATTTATATTTATTTTTTACATATAATTTTAATATAGGACATGAATAAAAAAATTATAATTTATTGATAGATAAACAATATATAAAATTGATCTTTTCAAATATTTTTTAAAATATATAAGTTATAATTTATTGATATAAAATTATAGATTATGTATCTATGTTTCTCTTATTTGAGCCAACTCGTGAGCTTTTGGTGAGCCAAGCTTGAGCCTAAGAAATAAGCTCGATTGTTAATGAGTCGAGCCGTGAGGCAAGCTCAATTTTCGTGAGTCGAACTTGAGCTTGGTCTAGCTCGGCTCAGTTCGACTCACTTCCAACCCTAAATCTGAGTCACATCAAACCCATAAGTCTGAGTCACATCAAACCGGTTTCACCCGACCCATGCACACAGCTAATTCTCACTTAGTCACTCTCCTCCTTAATCACAACTCAGAAGACACCCACATTTCTGTGCTCCTCCCTCGCGTCTCTCACGCTCCTCTCTCCCGTGATACACCGCACAGGCTGCCTCCCGCCATTGCGCACGCACAAACACCACACGCCGCCCCGCGCTTGCACAGAGGAAGAATCACCGCAAACGCCGCCGTTTCCTCCTCTTCTCAGTCAAGTCGTCGTTCGCTTCTGAGGTGCGCCGCTGTCTGCTTCTCGTGACCGTCACGCCGCGTTCTCCTCTCGTCTCAGTCGCGTCTCAGTCACGCCGCGTCCTCCTCTCATCTCAGTCACGCCGAGTCTTCGTCGCCTCAATCACGTCGCCGTGCTACTCGCCGCAGTCCTCGTCGTCTCGTCCCTCAGTCACGCCGTGTCTTTCTTCTTAGGGTTTGTAGCTTTCTTTTAATTTCTCTCTGTGTTCTGGTAATTTCTGTTAATTTGTGTTAAATTTATTTCTCTGTTTGGTTCTTTGATCCTGATTAAGTCTATGCTTTGTTCTACTTTTGGTGATTAAAAGTATTTAGATGTCAAAGATCTAAATATGAGAAATGGATTTATACCTTTTATTCTGTTTCTGTTGGATTATTATTGTTTTTGGTGATTATGTTGGATTGCTGGATTTGCAGATTACTTTATAATGTTTATGCCTTTATGGGATTATTATAAGTTTAGAACTTTAGTTGTGTGCATATTCAGTTATTCACTATGTCAGGCAGCGTTATTATTGTACACTAATTTTTTATTTTTTATTTAAAAAATTGCAAATCCAATCCAATCCAAAACGCGTGTAATTGGATTAGATTGGATCGGATTGTCTGAAAAAAAAAAAAACAATTCAATCCAAACAGCTATGCATATAAAATAAGTGTTTGGATTGGATGACTTTTTGCCTCAAAACCGATCCAAACCGCACCGCGAATATCCACGGATTTCGGTATATTATATGTTATTAATTTAAATAAAAACATCCAATTTGTTTTTGAAGAAATGGAATTTATTGTTTTGATACTAATAGCTATTTGTTTAGGGCTTTGACAGAGAGAAAGGCAGTGTCTGCTAAATGGGTTGTTATCTTCGATATGGCAGACATGGAGTTAATCAGCTCCTTAGATTTAGAGATGCTAGTTATGATAGTGCTGCGGTAAATCCAATCTTGTATGCTTCTCAAGGACTTCGATACACGAGGAAGCTCCAAGTCATCCTCACCTCTGTAATTGTTTCTTTCTTGGGTCTGATGTTTGTTTTCTTGGTGGATTCAATTCAATTTACTGACATTTCCAATATCCTATATTCCTATTCGAAGGACGTAGATAAGCTGGGAAAGGGTGGTGATACTGTCAAAGTCGCCCCAGGATATTTTCGCAACCACCTAATGCCAAAGCTCCTTGCTGTCCCTAATATTGACAAGTTTGCTCATCTCATAAGCGAGCAGCGCAAGGTTTTTTTTAAGGCTTTTACCCCGTTTCATTTTGATCTCAGTTTTGCTTTATTCAACTGTGTGATTACTTGGTCAATGCCACTTATCATCGTGTTTATTTTTCCTATTGTTATCAATTCTCTGTGTTGCTATCTACTCGAATAGGATGACGATAATATTGTCAGATGTCATTGTTAAAATATCAGCATCCTTCCCTTTTCATCTGGGTTTATGGGAATGCATGTCTTGTGGAGATTGTCAACAATTTATACTTCCAACCTTGGCATGTAAACAATTGCGTGCTCATACTGCCAATTTTTTTGAACCTTCTCTACCTTCAACAATCATTAGTGTTGCGTTTTCCATTCTTCAGATCTGTCAGCCAATTGAAGGAGAAGAAGAACAAAAGAATGTTGTAGTAATTAAAGAGTCAAAGAAAGATATGATGAAAGAGTATGAAAGGGCTGCGCTTCGTCTTGATAAAGCTAAGCTGGTTTGTAGTTTACTCTTAAAAAGTTTTTTACTGCTGTTTGGGACCAAAACCACGATTCTTTTTAAGGATATCATTTAGCTTTTCCCCTTATTTGATTTTAGCTTAACTGAATTACAAAGGAATTATTTTGAGAATTTTTTTATGTGCTACTGGTTCAAACTTCAAATTAGAGTAGTTATTGTGATGATACTCCCAAGTGCGTAGTTCATAAAGGTTGTAAATTAGAAACGTTTACTTGATAATTTGATAGTCTATCATGTTAAATCTTTCATGTAGATATATGGCATTTTGATGTGGATTCACATGTGCTGATAGGTCTTACGGCGTTTAATTGATGTTCAAAAAGCAAAGGCTCGTGCATCAAAAGATGACCCTTTGGAGTTACGCTCACCTGTGACAAAAGATGCTCTTGTGGCTGAGGTAATGCTTTCTCTGCATTAGTTAAATGTTGATAGCTACATGAAAAATAAGAAATATGAATATAGCATGTTAACAAAAAAATGCAGTTATTTTGTCCCCAAAAACAAAATGCAGTTAGTATTGATGCTTTAAGAGAAACATTCTTGGCCTAGTGACTGTTTTATTTTGCATATTTATACCTTTCTTACCATTATGATTTGCAACCTGGTCTGCGTGATGGTTCACTTTTGTTTGCCTGTGTCTTTGGTATGAACTACAATGGCTGCAGAATTCCTGTGTACCTATTCATCTTGATGTGATATTAAAACCATTATGTACACCCAGTCTCCAACATCTCTTTCAATACATGAAAAGAGGGTTGGGTTAGGTTAGGTATTTAAATCCTGTCATTTTCAATTGAGAACAAAACAGGTAGACCTCGTTGTGATATCACGTTGATGGTGTGATTGAAGTTATATAAAATGGAGTCTATCTCTATACTATGGCAAGAATTCCTATTGATTTCATTGAAAAATAGGAAAAGATTGAAATCTTGAAGAGGTTTGAGGGTTTGTTCATCCTTACCTCTCCGATCACTTATCTTTGTTTCTTACCATTTTTTTTTCCGTCTTCTCCCTCCTCCTTGCCACACAGGCAAGTTTGTTGACATCCAATTCCTTCCTTTGCTCCGTCGTCCTTTATTACCTATGACCTATTTTATTTCCTTAACTCAAGTAAATTGTGGACACTTAGTAATAAATAGTTTCTAAGAAAGAAGTCCATGCTTGCTTGGATAGATTACCACATCCATCTGCTCATCTGTTTGAGAATGGTATACTGAACTATATATACGCCAGCAGTAGATATAGATACCTATCAAACCTCATCACTTCCATCTTTTCCTATGCAACACTAATCACATGACTAAACATAATTCTAATTCTATAATTGAAAGAACTCGAAGTTTTAGTTTTTAGTGTTCTGCTGCAAAACATAATTGATCGAAAAGTTATTTTCTTATGAAAGAAAATCAGGATCTGCTTAAGTATTGGGTTCTTGTATTATTTTCAACTTGATGAATGAAGAGCACTGCATCCAAATTTAATTATTTATGCTTTGAGATTATAAACATGTATATATGTCAATTTAATATCGAGTAAAAACTCAATTAAATTTAATATCGAGTAAAGACTCAATTTAATCCTGGAAATTAAATATTGTAACTCAATTTGTCATTATTCGGTCAAGGCCGTGTCAGCCGTGATGATGTGGTGTGATGGTTGACTAAAGGCCAAAATGAAGTATTTTCCTATCTTCCTCCTCTCTCTTTATCTTTGTACACATTTGGAGGAAGAGGTGATGGCGGCGTCAATGAAGAAGAGGAGGAGGAGGTGGAGGTGGTGATAGGTTTGCGATGTAAATTGATGGCACTGACGGAATAGTAATTGTAGGATCAAATTGAGTTACAACGTTTAATTACAGGAACTAAATTGAGTCATCAAAAGTTTGGGATATCAGTTTCAGTCGAACCCCAAATTTCAGGACCATACGAGTCTTATTCTTTAATAGCAATTTATTTTCTCTATTACTCACTCTTTAAGTGCTGTGGTAATTTTAGGTGGCAAGACAACTATGTGTGAACATTGCACCTGAAAACCTGCATCTCCCCGTGCCTTTAGCAACACTCGGAGAATATGAGGTGCCGCTGCGTTTACCAAGGTCCATTCCTTTGCCGGAGGGCAAGCTTAATTGGACTTTGAAAGTTAAAATTAGAAGTAGATAAGTTATTAGGCTTGTTGAATCTGAGTAATAAGTCTTGACAGTTTTGGTGTATGATGATTGATTGAACACCCTGGGAGCACGTATTGAGATTAATTCATCATTTATATCGAGCATCACATGGTTATGTTCAAAACCAATTTGAGAGGATGACAAATCTTTTATTTAAACTGCAGATACTTTTTCAACCATCTTCCTATTCCGTTACCACCAATTTATGAGAGAAATGCCTGATTTTCATCGAGGATATTTAATGTGTATTCGAGGAACAAGTTTAATCACTTATTTTTTATTTTATAATTTATAACATTTAAACATTATATATAAAAAAATTAAGAATGAGTGATTGCATATATTTTTAGTATGTATTAAATATGTTTCAAGAGCACATAAGTCTTAGTGTTTGTTTAGGCGCCATTACTTTGATAAAATAAGATCTTTTTTCAACGAAAAAAGATTTTTTTTTATTTTTTAGCGTGTTTGGCAAATTTTTAATAGTAAAAGTAAAAGCACTAGAAAAATCAAGAAAACATCTTTTTTGAGAAGCTGTAATTTACATTTTTTTTAAAAGATCTTTTTTCCTTAAAAAAAAAGATGTTTTTTATGAAATAAATAAACAAAAGGAAAAACTACCATTTGTACTCATGAATTTTGCGAACGCTGACAAAAGTACCCATAAAACAAGAAAATTAACGTTGTACCCATGAAAGATGGGTTTCGTGTGACAATAGTATTTAAACCGTAATTTTTTATTGACTTTTTAATAAAATTCCCGAATTACCCCTTCTATCTTCTTCCCCAAATTCCAAATTTCACAACCCTCATCTTTCGTCTTCCACGTGCTCACCCACTCCCAAGCACCCAACTTCGCTTCCGTCCTCATAGTCGCTTTCTGCGAATTGGGTCATCTCTAAGAAGCTCTTTCGGTGTATAGAAACGTCTCTTCTTTGCCTCTCTTAAAGGCTTGCAACGGGCTTCTTCATGCCCTCGTCAACACCCACAGATTTGATTCACTGTGGGAGGTCTATGGGGACATGGTGTCGCGTGGATTCTCCCCTACTGTTGTGAGCTACGGTATTTTGATGCAGTGCTGCTGCAGCCAAGCTGATTCTGTTGGTACACGCAAGCTATTTGATGAAATGCGCCACCGCAAAATTGAACCAACCGATGTGGTTTACACTATTATGATCCGTGTTCTTTGCAACGAGGGTCGAATGGGAGATGCCGAGGGCGTCTTCCGTTTGATGAGGGAATCCGGAGTGGCGCCTAATTTGTACACTTATAAGACTCTCATGGATGGTTATGGCAAGGTAGCTAATGTGATCCGGGTTTTCGAGTTGTATGCTGAAATGCTCTGGCATGGATTGCACCCTAATGTTGTCACATTTACTACTATGATAGATATTCTGTGCAAGGTGGTGAAATTTAGAATTTTGGTGGTTGGCAACAGTAGAGGAAGAAGAAGGATGAGGGTTGTGAAATTTGGAATTTGGGGAAGAAGATAGTAGGGGTAATTTAGAAATTTTATTAAAAAGTCAACGAAAAATCACGGTTTGGGTACTATTGTCACACGGAATCCATCTTTCATGGATACAACGTTAGTTTTCTTGTTTGATGGGTACTTTTGTCAGCGTTCGCAAAATTCATGGGTACAAATAGTAGTTTTTCCTAAACAAAAAAGTACTTTTATATTGTTATACCCAAACAAAATTGATAAATAAAAAGATCTTTTTGCATGAGATATCCAAACATAAAATTACTTTTACTTTTCTATAAGATCTTTTAAAAAATATAACTCGAAAAAAGATCTTTTCTTAGAAACTCACCCAAACAAGCTTTTAATCTATTTTTTGGGATTTTGGTGAACCAATTTGTAATATTAGATGGATAGAACTATTTTATGTGTAAACCTTCACTAATCATTAAATGCAAAATAGGGTAAAGTAATAAATAAATCTTTGAGGATTTATATTTTGGATAGATTAGTCTTTAAAGAAAAAAAGTACCAATAAAATCTTTTAGGATAATAAATTAGGATAAGTTAGTTTAAATCTATAAAGCACAAACACTTCGTTGAATTGTCGTGTCCGTGTGTCGGACACATTTCGGACACGACACTCACCGACACTCGTCCGACACGTGTGTCTGCTGTGTCCGACCGTGTCTTAATAAAAAATAAAAAATTCTTCTTCGGACACACCTGAACGATACACTTGGACACACCTAAATACCATCACATGTCAATGTGTCCTGTCTTATTCTTAACATATATTTTTAAAATAAATTTAGATATAGTATATATTATTATTTATTAAAACAAAAAATATTTTAAATACTTGATATAATTAAATAAGACATTAAAAATAATTAAAAATTTTAATTTATATTTTAATATCAATAAAATATCAAAATATCATTACGATTTATCTAAAAAATACTTTATATTTTATATGTATACGTGTCCCCATGTCATGTAAGATTTTAAAATTCACGTGTCGGTGTGTCCCGTATCGTGTCGTGTCCCGTGTCCGTATCAGTGTCTATGCATCGTAGATTTAAATTAAGACTTTTTATTCTAATAATAAAAATTAGTTAATTTAAAGGCAGTATGTTTACATCTACTATTCTAAAAAATTTTTTTGATATTTTTTTAAGGATTAATTTATCAAAAAATATAATTTTTTAAAAATTTATTTGTTATTTTATTCTAACTATCTTTATGTGCGAACCTTTAGTAAAAGCATTTTTTTATATAACTTTTTTTTCTAAGAATTTTTTTTAAATGAAAAAATAAATGGTCTCTTTTCAACAGACAATCTAAATTAACTTTGATGTTAGAGAAAAATTAGTGAATCAAAATCCCAATCTAAACTTTTTTGTACCTATTATTTTTGCATATGCTAATAAGTTTGAGTTGGGGGCATAAGAGCATAACGATTTAGTTGGGGCATAGGTCACGCTCAACAAGGATGGTTGATCTTAGCTTGTCCTCACTAAATTGTACTACTTTTCAGAATATGTTTCCACTTTGTGTGGTTCACGCCCTAAAGCTTAAACACATAAATTGCAATATCAACATTCTAGGGCTTTTTTTTTTAAAATTTAAATTAATAAATTATAATAGTTATTGAAATCAAAATTATTATTTTAAATTGTCGTTACACATCTTGAATATTCTGTCCAAAAACTCAAACAATACAAAATGGGTACTAAGTACCCAAGATAAGATACATTTTAGAATATATAAAAAAAAGTGAGTACTAAGTATCCGAGCATATTTAATGCCAGTATCCTCGAGAGTATCCTCGAGATACGCGTATTATTGTATATTACCAAAAAATCCTGTATTATATTTATTTGAAAATTAGTTATTTTTATATAAAATTTATAGTTGAGAACTGTTAGATAATGATTTAATCAAACTTATTAAATTATTTAAACATAAATACACATAATAATAATAAGGATAAAAAATATTTTATTAACGAACTATAATTCAGATGACATAGTCTTTCCATATTCATTTAGAGGTCATAGGTTCGAGTCTTCCCATCGTTAGTAAAAAAAATATTTTTTATTTAAATAAAAATTCTTTATTTTTAATCCGTACTAAAAATTAACCCTAATATCTAAGGATTAAATTACACTGTTTACCTCTCTGAAATCAAACAATAACATCCTTTTCCCGGATAGAATTGTAATTGGAAAAGGAAGAAGCAGAAGCTTCAGGCACAAGATAGGTAGAGAAAGGTAGAGAAAATATGAGCAGCAAGAAAAAAAAAAGATTAAAAAAAGTATGAAAAGATCACTTGATGTATTAAGAATTGAAAAACGGAAAAAAAAAGTATATCATCCAATTACATACTGACCAAGTTTTTTATATACAAGTCTGAGACACTCAAGAAAACTAAGATTCTGCATAACTAAACTTATTGTGACTCACTAAACATATTACATACCCAAAACTAGGGCTGGCAATGGGTAGGGTAGGGTACGGTACGGTTTGGACCCTACCCTAATCTTATTCGTAGGTTGAAAATTTTATTAAAACTCTATCATATTCTGTTTGCGAGTTGAGAATCTCTCAACCCTAACCCTACCCGCACCCTAAAATTCTAAACCCTACCCTACCCTACCCTATCCGCAGAAATATCAAATTTTTTCAAAATAAATATAAAATTCAATCATTTCGAATTTTATACATATTAATAACATAAAAAAAAAACTAATGCTCTAAATTACTAAATTAACTAACTAGTTTTAGTGGTTGTTCACTTATTGTAAGTCATTACATAAGGGAGATTCTGGGTTCAACTCTCACTTCCTTTACTATATACCTAATTTTTATAAAATATGTGTTATATATGAGGTGCGGGTAGCCTACACTACCCGAACGGGTTGGACCGGGTTAGGTACCCGCGGGTAGGGTATGAATTGCCAGCCCTATCCAAAACAGAAGCTTAACAGCTATATCTAACTAATATTTCTTATTTTTTGGTTATAATTATTGTCAACCCCCCATCAAACTTAAGTTGTTTTTTAAAGGGTTAAATATGATTTTCGTCTCTATAATTTAGGACTCGTTTGGATAGATTCATAGGTTACTTTTTTTTTTTTTACTTTTAACTTATAAAAATGTATAGTATTAATATCTGGTATAATTTTCAAAAATAAATTGTAACTTTCTAAAAAGTTATTTGTGTTTATAAAGAAGTTAAAGAAAATGACTTCTCTCATAATAAAAAGCTTTTTATCACTCTTCTCTTAAAATAAACATTTTTAAAACTAAATAACCAAACACAAACTAACTTATTTATAAGTTACTTCTAATATAAGCATTTATTGTTTAAGCTTTTTTTTTTTTTAAAAAAAGAGCTTAATTAAACTGTTTACCCAAAATTAAGCATTTATTGTTTGCGTGGAAAAGAAGTTTCGTTAGTCAAAGTGGCATGGAGTCGAGTTGGTGTTGAGGAGCACACTTGAGAACTTGAGTCGGAGATGCAAACTGACTATCCACACTTATTCTCAGGTAATTGAATTTGAATTTTGTAGGCAAAATTCCCAATTAGGTAGGTAGAATGTAAAACCCGATTAATTAATGACTAATTAGCCCATAAATGAGCATTTATTCTAGAAAGCCAAAAATGTAATTTTTATGAATTAATATGATAGAGGAGATTAAAACAAGAATTTCGATACCAATTTTATAGAAATCGGCTCAAGATTGGACCGAACGGGCCAAACCGGACCAACCGAACCCATATTGGGCCCTTGACCCAACTAAACTAAACCTAAAACCCTCATTTCAGCACTCTCTCTCCTCACTAAACACTCAAGCACGCTGAAAATGGTGAGAGGGAAGGGAAGAACACTTCTCCAAAGTTCTACCCTTGATTGATCTTCAAACCACCATAACTTTTGATCCGGAGCTCCAATTGCCGCACTGTTTACGGCCACGAGTTCACCGCAATGAGCTCTACAAAACTCACTACTTTATTCTTGAGGTAAACTACGAATCTAGTCCAGTTTTCTCAGCCTTAAATTTGAATTTTTGGGTGAGAAGTGTTGAGATTTTGGGCTCTTTGATGTTATAGGACCCAACTAGCTTGAAGGAGAAGAGTAATCTTATCTTCTTGACCCTTGGGTGTGGTAAGATTCTCAACTCTAATGGAATTTGTTGGTTTATGATGTTGGATATTGAGTTGTTGTGTTTGAATATGATATTTGTGGCTTAGGTAGTGTGTATGTGAATATTAAAGCTTGATTGAGATTTTAGAAAACTTGAAAAAAGGGGCTTTGGTGTGATAAAAATCTGTTCTTGGAGGTGTTGAAACTTGGTGAACTTGTGAAAAAGTGATTTGGAAGTGCTCCGGGTTGAGCGGAGAAATCGGCTAAGGTATGGTCTCGGTTTCCTGTATCTAAAATATAATGTGGTGTGAAAACTTAGGCTAGAGGCCCTAAGATAGGAATTGAATGGTTGATGTTGTTGAATGGTTGAGATATATTGTGTGGTCATATATGTGATTATGAATATTGGTGCTTTGATGGTATGATGCATGAGAGATATGCATATTTTGATATATGATTAATGATTGGTTGAGGTTGAAATGTGGGTGAAACCATGTTGAGAGTGAGGAGAGTGATGATTGTATGTATTGATGGTTGATTTGAAATAGTGTTGTTGGAAATTGGAATGAGAAAAATACATATGGTATGATATTGTGTTGAAATTGGAATATTTGATTGATATGGGTTAAAATGGTGGGATGTTGGTTTGCGATTTTTGATAAAAATGTCAATGTATGAGTGAAGAGGCTTGAGGTTGATTTTTGGTATGTTTTGGTTGATTTTAGAAAATGGTTGGAATTGGTTTGTTTTGAAAATGGCACTTGTGGTTTGGTATCAAAATGTGGTTTTGGGCATATTTTGACAGAGCATAACTTGGACTCCCGATCCTCGATTTGTGCAAAATTTATTTAGAAATAAAATTGGATTCGGGATGTTTATGCCGTTCGAAGAACGGGCGAAAAATGATTTAAAACGTAGAAGTTATGCCCGTCGGAAGATTGGGGTTTGAAATTGTGAATTCTGCAGCTTTTTAACTTAGTAAAATTTTTGGCAGAATGCACTCCCACGCGTAGGCGTGGCGGACGCACACGCGTCGTTTTCAAAGTTTCACTACCCACACGCGTGCGTGGCCCACGCTTATGCGTCGATGAACGAATTCAATTGGCCCAGCTAAATTCCAGAGAGTTGTGCTGGTTTTGTGCCTGGGGCACAAAACGCACCCACGCGTATGCGTGGCTGACGCGTAGGCGTCACTTGGCTTTTTTCCCATTCACGCGTGCGTGTGGAGGGACGCTTACGCGTCGCTGCACCTTGATGTATTCCACGCGTGCGCGTGGGTGACGCGCACACCTGACCCAGTTTTCATTCCAAAGTTGATTTTTGAGTTTTCAAAGCCAAATTTTATACTTCTAAGTCTGTTATCACCCCTTATGTCTTAAATCATTGTGATGAGCCTAGCAATGGGGAGAAGCTAGGAAATATGATAGCTTGTGAATGAAGAAAGGGAAGAATTAATGATCAATGATTATCAAAGATGATTATATGAGATACGGAGATTGGTGGTGGAAGTGCCTTATATGCCATGAGTCTAAGGGCTGTAATTGTTAATAAATTGGCTGGTTATGGATTGAATTATGAGCCGGATGGTTGAGTTATTGCCGAATTATGGCTGAGCCATTATTGAATTATGGCTGAGTATGATTGCATATATGCTTATTGAATGAAATGTGAATGTTGCACTTCCACTATCTGAGATACGAGTTTCCCTGGGAGAAAGCAATGGCTAGCCACCATGTGCTCCAGGTGGAGACTCGATACTCTGCTGACCCTATATCGTAAGTGTGGCCGGACACTGTGAAAGTTCTGGATGAGCTCGCCCCCGTGAATATACACCAGTGAGGGTGTTGGATATGAATTATGATTTATAATTGAGTATAACTCGAGTTGGGGATGCACGACAGAGGGAGAGTCCAATGGTTAGCTACCAGGACTTGTCGGGTTGGCTTTATAACCGACAGATGAGACTCATCAGCCATTAGGACAGGCATTCATCATATGCATACTATGTGAATTGTTTGAAATTGCCTAATTAACTGCATATTACCTGCTAATTATCTAAATGTCATATCTACTTCCTACCTGTATATCTTCTTGTCTGATATAATTGTGTTTGTCATATTATATTACTGCTAGCGGTTGGGAGGTCTGCAGGAATTGGAAAGGGGAATGTTAGTTAGACTGAAGATCTTTAGTCAGTTGACATTTATGGTTTAGTCTGTTTATAAGCTTTGAATTATCTCGTGGAAGTTCTAGGATTGCCTTCGGCTTTTCTAGGACATTACATGTTAGATATGTGGGCACTGTTACCATACTGAGAACCTCCGGTACTCACGTATGCGGATTTTGTAGTTTTCAGATGCAGGACGTGAGGCTTCTCGCTGAGGCATGCTGAAAACTTTCGGATTAGCAAAGATCCTTGTTTCTCGGGACTTTATTTTGGTTTTATGTAGATAGATATTATCTCCACTAAATATATATATATATATATATATATATATATATATATATATATATATATATATATATATATATATATATATATATATATACTATTTGACTCCTCTTAGAGGTGGTTTTGGAGAACAGGTTTTGTTAGCTTGTCATTGGGGTTTCTCTTAGGTTTCTTACTCTACGTTTATGTTTATATAAGTATACTTGTATGCTCGGACCGGTTATCTTCGCAAACCGGGTCTTGAGTCTTGATATTCGTATCTTTGGCACTCTTTTGTTTATGGTTTCATGTTAGTCTATCCTTTATCTATTTCATTACGTTATCGATCGGAGTGTTGCGCTTTTCAATTTAACAGTTTTGTTTTATCCCTTTTTTCAAAGGCTCCTAGTTATAAACATCTTTCATAATACTATATGTACTAAATTTTATTTCTAGAGATCGTAATACCTCGCCACCTCTGTCTTATGACTTAAGTATAAGGCTCTGTGTGGTAGGGTGTTACAACACCCAGGAGAATTTTCAAGACGTGTGCTTACGCATAGGGGTGTGCGTACGCACATAGAGTAAAATTTTCCATTCTGTGTACACGCACAAATACGTGCGAACACCCTCAACAGAATGCACCTTCCAGCATGTGCATGCGCACAGGACTGTGCATACGCACAACTTGAAAAATTTGTAAGGTGAGCGTGCGCACTATAGTGTGCGTGCACATAAACCAGAAATCACAATTTTGCAACATCACAGAATTTCAGATTTCTGGCACCAACTTCTGACGATCATATCTTTCTCTACAAAATTATGATTTTTACAAAATCTATACCATTTTAAATTTCTTTAAATTATCTTTAATTTGATACAAAAATCGTTCAATTTCAAAAATCGTAGCTCAAGATATGATCTATCAAAGTTCACAAAAAATTCATATTCACTTATCTTCCAATTCATTCCACAACCTAAAATTAACATTTTCATCATTTCCATACCAAATTCATCCAACCATTACACCATACTTAAATCATTTAGTTTCAAATCCTCTATTTCTCCCACAATTCCTACATCACAAATCTCCATTATAACCAACAATTCATTCAACAATTAATAAGTCATATATTCATAATTCCAAACCATCACAAATATTATACATTTACTTATTACCATAAATTCTCATAATCCTCATGAATCATCAATATAACCAATCACCATCAATACTCATCAACACCAATAATTTTCAACAATCATCATCAACCACAATAATCAATAACAACCAACAACTAACATCAATTCAATCCTATCCTAAGGTCTACTAGGATAAGTTTTCAGAAACATTATATATTACATAAAGAAAACTGAAATCATACCTTGGCCGATTCCCAATATGCTCAAATACCAAACTTGATTCCAACAAGCTTCCACCAAGTTCCAAACCACCAAAGCGAAACCAAAAGTCACCACCAACTCTAAAAACAAGATTCATACATACAACATAACCATGCATTAACAACTAAAGCTCACATTACACTAAACTACAAGGATATAGAGGTTCCTTACCTTATCCAACGGTGATTGGGGCAAAGCTCGATAATTATCCGCTACTAGAGATTACCTAAACAAGCAAAATCACAAAATCTACTCAAAAATCAAACACAAAAATACAAAAATTCTAGGGCTGGAAACTGGAGCTTGAGTTTCAAATCTTACCAGAAAAACCTAGATAGAAACGAAGAGCTCGTTGAGAGCTTCGCGTGGCCACAAACGACTCGTCAATTGGAGCTCCGTAGCTCAAATTATGGCTCCCGGAAGATGACAATGAATAATATCACCCCGTTCTTCTCCCTCCTCTATCAAATCGCGCCCCCTCTCTCTCTTTACGATGAAAACGAGCTCAAAGCTCATTAGTTTGGACATATATATATATTGGACTTGGACCCACTTGGATCCGGTCCGACCCGCTAAGTATTTTTGGTCCGTTTGGCCCACTTTAAGCAAAAACTTTTAAGATAAGTACCCAGTTTTTGACTCTAAATTATCTTTATCCTTTCAAAATAATAAATTTAATTTTTCCAAAATTATTTTCCAAAATACGTGGTACTAGACAGACTAGAGCCGGTACTGCTGGCTTAAGCGCCAATACGCATTTTTACAAAAACTTTTCGAAAAAGATACATCTTCCAACTCAAAAAAAATCATTGAAATCAAATTTCACCTTTTTATTCTCAAAATATCATTTCTATATTTTCAAACCTATTTTGGACAATTAAATTATTATTTTATTAAAGCGGTTAAAACAGTTCTTACAGGAACCTTCTTTACTGTCTTCAATGAGCGTTACGCATCGCTGCCTTCACTGAGCCGTCCCTATAGTATCAACGTCCCCTCCATGTGCTTTACGCATCGCCGTCCTCATGCGGAACCTTCCTTTCAGTCTCCGGTGAGCGTTATGCATCGTTGTCCTCATTGAGCCGTCCTTATAGTTTCAAGTAAGCGTTACGTATCGCCGTCTCTACTAGACACTTGGCACTAAGGCCCAAACAACACTCAATTTCTTTTCAATCTTTGCTCTCTACTCTACTGCGGTAGAGATCCCTTTAATTAATACCTTCTTTTCTATCTGCTCTACTGTGGTAGACGTTCATTAAAATCTTTTAGTGTTTGCTCTCTACTCTCCTATGGCAGACAGTCTTTTAAAGTCTTTTTATCTTTGGTCTCTGCTCTCCTGTGGCAGATATCCCTTTAGTTAATACATTCTTTTCTTTCTCGTCTTTCTTTTTATTTTCTTACTTCTTTTCTTTCTCTCTTATTTTCTTCAATCTTTTAATTCTTTATCATAATTCAACTTCACATTCTTTCCTCGCCTTCCCTAAGTATCTTACGGAAAAGAATAATAAAGTACTTTAATTAAGTCTGGGTTCTCTAAAACTTTTAAGATTACTCTGTTTGCTCTTCTCTAACATATAGTAATATTAATAATATCTTTACTAGATAATATTCTTAATAAAATAATAATAATAATAAGATATTTTAAATAGTAAATAAATAATATATTTATATCTTTTCTTAAAACTTAACTTATAAAACCTTACTTTAAACTTTTATCAATTAATTTTTAAATCACGAATATTTTAATGTTCTATTTTTTTAACCTCAATATTTTATAAAATTATATTGAAATCCTCAATTATTTTTATATCTATAAAAATAGCTTGAACTTTTATAAAATATCCATTTTACCCCTAAATTTTACTTATTATCCAAAATATCCGAAAAATATATATAATTATAAAATTAACTTCAATTTTTTTATTAAATTACCATTTCATTCTCAAATATAAATCTTAATTCTCCGATTATAACTTTATCAAAAAACTGAATCTCATTTCCAAAATTCTTCAAGTTTTTAGCTTGAGTTTTAAGTCCATTTTTTAAGTTTTACTATTACCGATTTTTTTCAATTTTTAATTCAATCTTTCAACTACCAAATCTCACTAATTTCTTCAAAAATATCATATCACAAGAGTACCAAAATCATTAAAACAACCATAGTTGAGCTGTTCCTCATAGCCAAACCAACAAATCACAAGCAACAACACTAATTCAACACTAACTCATTCAAACTCAAACAATAATTAACCAAATCGACATTCACTTATCAAATTTAAATTTAATTATTATAAAGTTACCAAACTCTACCTCCATACGAAATCAAAATATTCGAAGCTTCGGATAAACTTTCTAACCGAGCTGCCAAAGAAAAAAACGTCAAAAGTTGTCTGTGCTTCCTAGAATTCCAATTGGTCGAACTCAAGAAGAGAGGAGCTACGTTATCGTCAACTTTTATCGGACAAGAATAATGCCAATGTGTAGAAGAAAAGGATACAAATAATTTTATCAGATTAGATTTTTTATTGGAGTTACGGATTTAAAGTAATCGGAGTCCAAAACTTGAAGGTTCGACGGCTTCTCTCCCTCACCTTCAGTCACTCTTTCTTTCCCTTAATCCTTAATTTTTGGTTTCGATGATAAAAGAAATCAAATGAAGTAAAGATGGTATTGATAATTAATAAATAGAAGGATAGGTATCATGTATATATGTGTATATATGAATACATGTAGCCACGTTGTTTTCTTTCTTTTTATTTCCCTTAATGTCTTCCGTTAGAAAGAAAGAAACTAAGGCATTGTGATTAAAACAAATGATAATTTAAGTTATTGCTAATAAAAGTGACCCAAGCTTATATATGTATGTACATATGTATATATAAGCCATCTTATTTTCTTTGTTTGGCTTTGGCTTTTTTTTTTTAATGGCATTTGGCTAGTAGGAAGAAAAAAACTATTGATAATAATAATAATAATAATAATAATAATAATAATAATAATAATAATAATAATAATAATAATAATAATAATAAAAATAATAATAATTTATTTATTTATTTATTTTTTTTAAAATATTTTAGTATATTAAAAATTATTTAAAAATTCTAATAAATTTTAAATTCAAAGTATTTAAAATTTAATTTAATTATTTTTAAAAAAATAATTTTTTTAAATATAATAATAAATCATAAATAACTCATTATTTAATTTTTCAAAAATTCTGAGTGTTATACATTCGTTTTCATGTTATTGTTTTACTTTAGTTTTTTACACATGTTTGTCTTGTTTAAAGCAAATGATTTACATGACAAAAAAAAGCAAAATAATTCATATTATTGTAGCTTTATAGGCCCATCTGTTCAGTATGGGACTTTTATGAAAATATTTGTTTTTCTAAGACTATTAAATAATTTTGAGCAACCGATGAGGTCTTTATGAATTTCATGCAAAAGTTGGACACTAAAGCACTAACTTATGTCAAAAATATCAGGCGTATCATTTATCTCATTTAGCCAGGTGTAGACTAAAATTCACCGCGGTGATGCATTTTTTAATTTGGTAACCACTAAAAATATGTGTATAATTTTGTTTAAATAGGTGATTTTAGCCTGCTAAATCAATACGCCTGATACTTCTGACATAAGTTAGTATTTTGGTGTTCAGTTTTTGCATAAAATTCATAAATACCTCATCAGTTTCTCAAAATTATTTAATAATCTTAGTAAAACAAATATTTTCATAAAAGTTCTATACTGAACAGATGGACCTATAAGACTACAATAATACGAATTATTTTGCTATATATCAATGAAGAACATGAAGTGCATGCAGGAAGAAAATTTTTTGAAATAATTAAAAAAATTATTTATTTCTCAAAATAAATAATTTCATCTTTAATTTTTAGAATACTTTTTTTTTTAAAGTTTAAAACAAGTTTATCACGAAATTTGCCTGCAAATTTAACCAATAAGTTCCTATTTTCATATAATTTGAATTGTATTGGAATATTTTTTTCATTTAATTCACATAATTTAAATTAATGATTTAATTTAATTTGATAAAAATAAACGTAGTCATATTATTATACTCATATGATTAATTATATTTATTCGATTTAAAAAAATTAATCATTTAAAATTGATAATTTTAAATTAAAAAATCAATGTACTAATATTATTTTTAAATTAAAAAATTATAAATAAAAATATTCTTTAAATAGATTAGGCACTTAATAAATCAATAATTTGAATCTTTTCATAATATCATAAATTAATACATGCTTTTACACAAAAATAAATGGACAGTTTTAAAAATATTGAATTAAAATAGACCATTTATGTGAAGATGGATTTTAAACTCATTTAAAATTTAATAAAATTTTTAAAATATATAACATTGAACTCAAGATGGTAGGTCAAGTAAATAAGATATAAATATTATAATATTTAATGCATTATTAAAATATTTAACTTGTTAAATATCAAATTAATTTAAAAGAGTAAATTCAGTTAATTTTTTTTAAATTAAATAAACATAATTAATCACATGAATATAATAATATGGTTACTTTATTTTTTATCAAATTAAATTAAATTATTAAGTTAAATTATATCTATTTAAATTATGTAAATTAAATAAAAAAATATACCAATACGATTTAAATTATATAAAAATAAGAGCAAGTTTGCCATATCTTAAAAAAAATATATTTTAAAAATTAAAAATATAATTATTTTTTTTAGAAAATAATTTTTTTAATTTATTTCAAAATTTTTTTTTGCATGCAAAAAGATGCGCAAAATAAATATACATTTTTATTAAGTATTGATCCTACATTTTTCAACAAATACTCTATGTAAATATTTGTTTCGATTATAACCATACGTATGTGCACATGAAACAAAAACCTTTTAATTTTGAAATATATGTAAGTATTATAATAATATTCTCATAAATTATGCATACAAGTTTTATAAAAAGATTCTTATAGGGTGTTTGATCCCAAAAAGTCTTAAAAGATTATTATTTTGTTTAGATTATTCAATATAATTATTGATAAAGATTGTAAAGCTCTCAGACAAGGTAAAACCAATGATTAAATAAAATAGTTATTTTATTTTTCTTAAACTCGTTTTATCTCACTCATTGAAAATAACTCAAGCCAAATAAAGTATTGAACATTTGAATATAACATGTATTTATTGGGATTAAAATAACTTTTATATTTTTTTATTTTATTTTATTTTTATATACTTTATATTTATTTTTCACTTGACTTTTTCTTATTCTTTTTTGACTTGGCTTTAATTTTTTTCGGTCTTTAGTTTGGCTTTTTTAAAAAATTGTTGAAATAACTTTTACTCCTTATAATTTTTGTTATTATCTAACAACTCATATATTATGGACTTCAAAAAATATAAGCCTTTTATATTAGTACCGTAGAAGTCCAAAACCAATGCCAAAAAAAATATTTTATATTTAAACATGACAAACTTGCATTATTGCAACATAAATCCAGGGTTAAGATAACTATGTTAAAAGATCTGTAATTCCATTCATAAGTCATAGAACAACTCACTTCATGTCAGATTACCAATTCACATTACACACTCAATATTGTAGGAGGGACAGCAAGCTAAAAAGGTATCAGGAGTAATATTCACCATTTCACCCTCATTTAACCTCATCGTAACGGTTAAGTTGAATGATAGTGACACGTACGTTATTGATTTCAGCGCTATCATGGTAAAAGAGACTAACTCGGATACTGTGATGCATTTTTCAATTTGGTAAACACTAAAAATATATGTATAATTTTATTTAAATAACTGTTAGGTTGGATGATAATGACACTTACATTATTGATTTCAGCGCTATCACAGTAAAAAAGACTAAAAATATTTGTATAATTTTATTTAAATAATTAATTTTTATATATACTAACTAAAAAATTAGAAGAGGAAGATATCAGATGCAAATGATATTTCTAGTTATAAATTAGTATTAAAACTCAGCTTCTAAAATTTTTTGGATTAGCAATATTTAGTATTTTTTATTAATATTTGATTAATATAAATATTAAATTATTTAAAATTTATTAATTTATATATATAAATTTTAAAAAAATAGTCTAAATTATATTAATTTATGTATGTAAATTTTAATAAATATAAGTGTAAATTATATAATTTTTGTGTATAAAAATTTTATAAATATAAAAAATTATTATTAATTAAATATTAGCTAAAATAATAATATTTACTAATCGTATAATATTATTCACATATAATATAATAATAATAATTATTAATTAAAATTATTTAATACTAAAAGCATCTCCAATGTCTAAGATTTTAGTTTTATATTTATTTTGAATCTTATAAAATGGCATACAAGTATTTGTGAGATTATATATCATAAAATTTAATTTTAAATTTAATATAAGATTTATTATTTTAATATTTGATTTTATTTTAATTTAAACTTAAATATTTTTTAATTATTTCAAAAATTAGAATTCTATAGATATGAGAATTGAGAATTTTGTACATTCAAACTGAAAGAAAAATTAAAATTTTATAAATAATTAATAAAACTTATATTAAATTGATTTAGATATATATATATATATATATATAATCAAATTAATAAAAAAAATAAAAAAGAAATAGAAGGGACAGCAATATAATAAAAGGGACAGCAAACTAAAAAGGTATCAGGCTTATTATTCACTTCATTTAGCAGGTGCAGGCTAAAACTTACCCACCGCAATCTGAGTTAGTCTCTTTCACTATATGTTGTATGTACGACGTACGTGTCACTATCATTCCACTGAATAGAGTTATCATTGTGCACGTCTTCATTCGCGTGTCAATGCATGAAACCGTACAAGAGTCAATGCATGCAACTGTATGCGCGTCCTTCATCTTTATTGGTTCACATGCAATGTAACCCTACTTGTCTCTAACTATATAAAATTAATAAAATTGTGAAAGAATAGGAAAATTTTATTGATTGTTGATTGAATGAATTGTGAACTATGAAGGTAAAACTAAGTAGATATAGAGTATTGGCCTATGAAAGATAAAAGTAGATAAAGATAAGATAGAGATAAAGATAAAGATAACTATAAGATAAGATAAAGACTAAATTATAATTTAATTTGTGTATTCTGTTGGGCTAAATTTGTGGGCTGTGAGATGTCTTTATTGTTGTCATGGGCTAAGGTAGAAGAGTGGTTTAATACGCCCCCGCAAACTGGAGGATGAAAGATGTCAAGAACACTAAGCTTATTCAGATTAAGATGGAAGGGTTGAGGAGACAAAGGCTTGGTGAAGATGTCAGCTAGTTGCCTAGAAGAGGGAATTGGGAGAAGTTTCATCACTCCAACTTGAGCTTTTTGTCGAACCAAGTGACAATCAACCTCTAAATGTTTGGTCCGTTCATGAAAAACCGGGTTAGCAGCAATATGAAGAGCACTATGATTGTCACAATATAAAACTGGTGGACGGATAGGAGAGATGCGTAAAAATTGTAACACATTTAGTATCCATTGAAGTTCACAAGTTGTGTTGGCAAGTGCACGATATTCTGCTTCCGTGGAAGAGCGGGCAACGGTGGTTTGTTTCTTGGTCTTCCAAGAGATTAAAGAACTGCCTAAGAAGAAATAATAACCTGTTAAAGATCGCCGAGTGTCAGGACATCCGGCCCAATCAGAGTCACTGAAGTCGAGAACCTGAATTTCTGATTCCCTTGGAAAGAAAAGTCCTTTGCCGGGACTAGTTTTCAGATATCGTAACACATGCTTGGCAGATTGAAGATGAGATTCAGTAGGAGATGCCATGAATTGACTTAATTGTTGAGTGGCATACTTGATGTCCGGTCGAGTGGTGGTGAGATAGATAAGACGGCTAACCAAATGATGATATACAAAAGGGTCGGATAGCAGGGGACTTTTGTCTTGATATAGTCTTGTGGTACTATCCATTGGAACAGAGGCAGGTTTAGCACCTAATAAACCAGAATCCTCCAAAAGATCAAGACAATATTTTCTCTGAGATAAGCAAATTCCCTTCTCTGATTGAGCAACTTCAATACCCAAAAAATATTTTAATGGGCCCAAGTCTTTAATTCGAAAGTGTTGGTACAAAATAGACTTAATGGCAGCAAGTTCAGAAATGGAATTACCCGTGAGAACAATGTCGTCAACATAGACTAAAAGGATAGAAATTTGATCACCAATGAATTTGACAAATAAACTATAATCAGATGAGGTCTGCTGATATCCATGAGATAGCAAAAGATGAGAAAGTTTGTCATACCACATACGACTAGATTGTCATAAACCATACAGTGACTTTAGTAGCTTACAACATTGATTCGGTTGAGGAGATATAAATCCGGGTGGCAGAGTCATATAAACATCTTCAGAAAGATTCCCATGTAAGAAAGCATTATTGACATCCAACTGATGTATAGGCCAATGCTTCATAGAGGCCAATGCCAAAACTAATCTGATAGTGGCAGGCTTGACAACAGGGGAGAAAGTTTCCAAGAAATCAACACCTTCATTTTGAGTGAACCCTTTAGCCACAAGGCGTGCTTTATATCGATCAACTGAACCATCAGGCTTGCGTTTGATGCGATAGACCCATTTACAGCCAACTGGCTTAACCCCTGCAGGGCAATCAATAAGACGCCAAGTTTTGTTCAGCTCAAGAGCATCCAACTCATCTTTCATAGCACTACGCCAATTAGAGTGTTGATTGGCGTCCTTAAAAGATTTTGGCTCAATGTCAGAATGTAGAGATAAAAGAAAATTTTTATGTGAAGATGAAAGAGAAGAAAAAGACATGACTGAAGATAAAGGATACTTGCACTTTGAGGGAGATTGATTTGTAGAGATGAGAGAGGAATTACACAAGTAATCAGAGAGATATACTGGAGATCGGTGAGGCCGGTCGGAATGACGAGGATGGGGTTGCTCAGGTGGTGAAGAAGGTGACGGGGGGTGAGAAGGTGATGGTGGACTGGTGTCTAGTGTTGAAAGTGATTCGGTGGTCATGGGTTCAACTTGGTTAGGAAACGATAGTGAGGAAGAAGGAGAGGTTGTTGGAGAAAATAAAGAACCAGGTGGAGTTGGGTCAATGGGTATAGGTGAGGGTTCAACTGGAAGACTAATTGAATCTTGTTTTTGAGAAGGTGTGTTTGGCAATGTTGGGCTGAGTGTCTGGAATTGGACATTTTTTGTGACTAAGGGCAATATCTTTTCATAAAAAATCATGTTTTTAGAAATCTCAATTCTTTTATCTTCTAAAACATAAACAATATACCCTTTAAAACTAGATTGAAAGCCAATAAATACAGCCTTTTTGGCTCTTGGATCAAATTTTGATCTGTTTGCCATTTGGGTAGAAACAAAACATAAGCATCCAAAAACTTTAATGTCATGATAATTTGGTGGATGATTGAATAAAATCTCAAATGGTGTTTTAAAATTAATTGCGGATGATGGAACTCTATTAAGTAAATAAATAGCATGTCTAACAGTATAAGACCAAAAAGATGATGGTAAATTAGATTGAAACATAAGAGCACGAGCTATATTCAAAATATGTTGATGCTTGCGTTCTACCCTTCCATTTTGTTGAGGAGTTTCAACACAATTACGTTGATGAATAATGCCCTTTGAAGCATAAAAATCAGGTAAAATAAATTCTGGTCCATTATCGGAACGAATAGTTTTGACTTTGGAGTTGAATTGTGTTTCAATTAAAGTAATAAATTTTTTTATTTAATTTTGTACTTCTCCTTTTGATTTTAATAAAGTAACCCATGTAAAGCGGTTAAAATCATCAACAACAGTAAAAAAATATTTATGATTATGAATAGAATTTTGTCGAAACGGACCCCAAATATCAAAGTGTAATAAATCAAAACTTGCATTGACTTTGTTAAAACTTTGAGAAAATGAAAGTTTCTTTTGTTTAGAAAGATGACAAATGTCACAAGCCTCGTCATGATGCATAGAGATAAAAGGAAATTGTTTATGTAAATGATTAAGTCTTTGCCCAGAAAGGTGTCCTAAACGAAAATACCATATATTAGAAGGTGTAATGGGTGGAGATTGGATGGAATTTATGGAGTGTGTAGTGGATGAATTTTTACTGAAATTGGGTTCAAAGACATATAATCCCTCTCTCATTCTGGCCAAATCAATTGTCCCCAAATTGTTGCTATGTAGAGTGCAAGAAGAAGATGAAAAAGTGAGTTCACATATGAGTGCTGAAGTAATTTTGAAACGGAGATAATATTAAAGTTGAAATGAGGTAAATAAAGAACATCATGAAGAATCAAGGATGGTGAAAATTGAACGATGCCTTTATAAGAAACAGTAGTTTGAGAACCATTTGGTAAATGAACAATAATAGGAGAAATTTGTGTGTAAGAAATAAACCAAGACAAATTTGATGCAATGTGATCTGTGCCACCAGAATCAATGATCCAAGTATTCAAGAATGAATCTCGATCTGAAGAATTGTTAATAGTAGAAAATGTATTGAAAGAACAAAGATAATGAGTAGTTGGACTTGGCAAAAGCTCAAGTTGGTTTGAAGGACGAGCTTCTTCGTTGAAAGGAAGTGCCATAAAAGAAAAGTGTTGGGCTGACGAAAGGTCCAAAAGAGGCTCCGGATGAAGTTGCTGGTGTGCCCTTTCTCCTTGATCCATGGATGTCAACAGAGCTCAAGAGGAGCTCTGATACCATAATAAAATTGTGAAAGAATAGGAAAATTTTATTGATTGTTGATTGAATGAATTGTGAACTATGAAGGTAAAACTAAGTATATATAGAGTATTGGCCTATGAAGGATAAAAGTAGATAAAGATAAGATAGAGATAAAGATAAAGATAACTATAAGATAAGATAAAGACTAAATTATAATTTAATTTGTGTATTTTGTTGGGCTAAATTTGTGGGCCGTGAGACGTCTTTATTGTTGTCATGGGCTAAGGTGGAAGAGTGGTTTAATATAAATCATGCTGCTCTTGGCTTATTTCTCATCCAAATTACGTCTTTAATTATCACTATAAACATCTTTAGAAGAACGATATAAGGTGGAAAAAAATATCTGAGCGCGTAAGCAACATGACAACTCGACAAAAAAAGCGTGAAGAGCTTGACGAGAGGGCAAAGCAAGGTGAAACCGTGGTTCCTGGTGGTACTGGTAGCAAGAATCTAGAAGCTCAAGAGCACCTTGTTGAAGGTATGCAATTGATTTGTGTTATTTAAATTATTTTTTATTAATAATAATATAAATTCAATTCTATTAATAATAATATAAATTTAATTTTAATTTTTTTTAACGAGAGTACATAATACATAAGATATAAATTTTAATAAATATTTTAAAAAAATTTATATATTTTTTATGTATTTTTATCATCACAATTGAGTCTAATTAAATTATTACTAATAAAAAATAATTTAATAATTTAAATAATAATTTACATTATTTGTATAATCCTTTTTAAGTGTATGTTGTTTTATTTAAAAATTTTTTAATATATCATACTATTATTTTTTAAGAAATTTAAATGAGTAAGAAGAAGAGACAAATTTTTTACGTTCTTCTTCTTTTTTTAATCAATTTTTGTGTGGAAATTTTTTTTTTTGGGATGAACAAATCTGAATTCTAGACTTAGAAGCTCGTTTTAATATATGATACTATTTGTTTAAGAAAACTTTAAAACCGATAAAAAACATGAATTCTATTACTTATTACTTTTTGAAAATAAAAAAATGTTCTTTATACTTCTAAGATGATCTTTTCGATCATATTAGTATCACTTATGGATATAACTAAAAAGTATAGGAAGGAGCAGAGGAGGTCAGACTAGGAAGGAGCAGCTGGGATCAGAAGGATATTATGAGATGGGTACAAAAGGAGGGCAGACTAGGAAGAAGGAACAGATAAGGACTGCGGGCTACCAAGAAATGGGACGTAAAGGAGGTCTCTCTACCATGGATAAGTCTGGCGGAGAGCATGTTGCTGAGGAAGGCATCGATATTAATGAATCCAAGTTTATCAACGAAGAAGAAAAATAGATGTTATGAAGTTGTTGTCTTGATGCATGTTCCCATACTTAGTTGCTAATAATGTCATTGTTCTCATACTTAGTTCCTCGTACTATCGTTGTTAGGATTTATATGTTGTTTTGTGTCTACTGTTTGTATTGATTTATTTTCAGTTGTCCTTCTACTTAGTTGCTAATAATGGAATTTGTTAAAATTTATATATTATTGTTTTGTGTGTGTACTGTTTGTGTCTCTTTATCTATAAAAAGACAGATGCTATAAAGTTGTTGCTTTGATTGTTATTTTCGATTTATCTAAGTTTATCATATTCAAGCGCTACATTACTATACCTCTTGTCTTCGTTTTTTATTATAACTTAGCAATATTTTAATTTTTATCTTAATATTAAAGAGATAATTTAAGATGAAGGCAATTTATATATTTAAATAAAATAAAATTTAAAATTATGTATTTATAATATTTGTAAAATATTATATTTTAGTGTTAAATTTAATCTATTTAAATTGCCAACATAAATTGATAAAGACTTACCATTTATAAATAAAAAATATTTAAAATTTAAATAGAGGATATAACGTAAAAAAGTTAATACAAAAATCATAAATATGTACAACAGTTTATGTACAATAATTTTTTAATTTTTTATTTGATCTATTTTAGTTTGTATGATTAGTGACATCAGTTTTTAGAATAAATTCTTTGTTTCAATGAGCTAGTTATTTATTATTTAATATTAAAAATATGTTACTTTTAAGAAAAATTAAACACTAATATTTTTATAAAAATATATAAAAAAATAAAATAGATTGTATATCAAAAATAAAAAATAATATAAAATACACTAATAATTTAGCATATTAACCTAAATGAATATTAAATTAAATTATAAAATTATAATAAATTATATAAGCTCTATACAAAATTAGTATATAAGGATATTATTATTTCTGTTTTATATATATATATATATTTTATCAAATGTTATTTTTTAAAGTATGTTTAATTTTTTTTAGTACTCTTAGTATTCTATTTTAATGCGTTATATTTTTTTACAATTAAAGTTCATTTTTTTGTGTAATTTGCTCCGTCTAAACAATCAATAATTCATATTATAAAAAAATAACAATAATAAAGATAATATACAAAAATAATAATTATAAAATTATACAATATTAAACAAAAAATTATATATTTTAGTATTTTTTAATAATTAATTTGTCAATTAATTGTGACCAGAAATAAATGAAAAAACCAAATTTTTTTATTTTTGAAGATAAATAAAAAAATTAATTATAATAAATTTAAATAATTATGTTTATAAACATACTTTATAACATTTTAATTTTAAGAATGGATTTGTTTTTACATCCTGAATTTTAATTTTAACCTTTAGCATTTATTTATCTTATCATAAATTCATAACATAATTCAAAACATTCTTACTCATAAGTATATATATAATTTTAAGCTATTGTATTAGTTAGTAGTTATTTAGTCTCAAATAATAAGCATTATTCGCCAATGAGTTATAGCTTAAATGGCATAGTCTCTCCATATTCAATTAAGAGGTTGCGGGTTCGAGTCTCCTATCTTTGGTAAAAAAAAAAAATTATTAGTCACAAAAAAAAACCTAGGTCGTAGCTTGAAATCCAAAATCGTTTCCAAGAATTTTTTGCATTCAAATTCATTCCTAACATTAAATTTGATTTTAAAATTATTTTTCGAACAAAAATACCCTTACATTGCTGCCACAAGAACATATCATTGTCATCTTCTTCGAACCTGAGAAGAACTTGTGTACTGCTGTAGCACCTGAACCTGAAAATGCAATCACTGTTGCAATTGCTATTGCGTTTTTCTCCAACAAGACCATAAAATCGAGCTGTCAGGCGAGCTTCATCCCCGTAGGAGCCTCCACCGGCGTTGTTATAGCAGCATCAACATCCACCGATAACGTCATAGCCTTGGAACCACAACCACCCCCTCCTCCATCACCTTCCTCCATCACACTTAGAACCCAAGAAAAGCAAAAGATATAAGGAAGAAAATTAAATTTTTCTCACACACAAGTCCCAAATTCCTTTCTTTCCTCTTACCTGAAAATAGAAAAATACCAAAAGATGATTGATGTAAGAGAGGAGAATGAAGAGAGATAAGAATGGAGGTTTTATATTCAATTTTGAATTTCGGGATATGGAAGATGGAGCGTTGATGAAGCAATAACTGAGAGGATATTGGGTCAATGATGACTAACCGAAGCAAGAAAGGTGGAAATGGAGTGGGGATTAATGATTGGGGATGGTTGAATTTGAAGACCTAATCCTAAAAGGGTCGAATAATCCAGCTAGCAAGTTTATGCAGCTTCAGGTTCATGGCTTTATGTTGCACACAATTGACAATCATTGAGTGAGATTGTTTTTGATGTATTTGAACTTTAAAGAAACAAAGGAAAAGGAAGATGAAAGAGTACAACAAACGTTGAGGTATTTTTGTCCGAAAAATAACTGAAGGACGATTTTAAATGCAAAATTTTTTAGAACCATTTTAATTTTTATCCAAATTCATAAAGAACTAAAATCCTATTTAATCCTTTCTTAAAACTACTATGAGTTTATTCCTTAACCTGTCAAATGTAGCAGCTGAAAGGGATTTGGTTAATATGTCAGTAATATGCTCATATCTTAGAATATGAACTACAGTCTACATGGAGTGTTTGATTTTTTATTTTGTCTCTCACAAATTGGATATTCAATTAAAAATATTTTGTCTTGTCATGAAGTACTGAATTAGCAATGAGAAAAACCGTGTTAATGTTATCGCAAAATATAATAGGAGCAGTGATTAAATTGACATTCAATTCTCCAAACAAATTGTCGATCCATATCATCTCAGATTTACACGATGCAAAACTTCTAAATTCAACTTCAGTGAAAGACCTGTGATAATTAATGGTTTCCTACATGACCAAGAAATCAAGTAAGTGCCAAGGAATATGCAAAAACCCGAAACTGATTTTCGGTCCTCCAAATTTGAGGTCCAATTAGAACTAGCAAACCCATATAGCCTATAATTAGTACACTTGTAAAGAGCTAAACCATCTTCGTTTGTCCCTTGCAAGTATTTTAGGATTCTCTTGAGAGCCTTCCAATATGATAATAAATGACAGTGCATGAATTGACTAACCTTACTTATAGCAAAAGATAGATTCGATCTTATAATAGTTAGATATTGAAGGGTACCAACCACTGGCCTATAGAGTTTAAGGTTTTCAAATTTTTTTGAACCAGAAGATCAACAATTGTAGTGATGAAATCCTTGGTGTTGGCATTAAAATAGCCTCTACCACACCAAGTTTTGACAATACATCGTCTATGAAAGATGCAAATGTCCAACTTTTAACCATTTTACTTTAATACCCAAGAAATAATTAAGTTGTCCTAAATATTTTAATGAAAAGACAATATCTAGCTTACAAATTATAGAATCAATTTCTAAAGAATTGTTTTTAGAAATTAACAAATCATTCTCTAAAAACTCGTTTAAGACCATACAAAGATTTATCTAGTTTGCAAATAAGATTTTTAGAATTAATTTCAAAATCTTTTGGCCGAGACGTGTAGATGGTTTGATAAATATCTCCATTAAAAAAATATTATTAAAATCGAATTGTCTTATTGTCCAATCTTTTGATATGACTTAGCTCAACACTAATCTCACTATTATAGATCTAATTATAGGATTAAATACTTGTTCAAAATAAAAATGTTCAGATTGATGAAATCTTTGAGCAACTAAATGTGCTTTACATTTTTACACACTACCATCTGAGTGCCTTTTGATAGTAAACACCTATTTGCATTCAATAATTTTGAAATTGGGTTGAGAAGGCACAAGATCCCAAATTTTGGTTCTTATCAAGACCTCATACTCATCTTGAATAGCTCTCTGCCAGTAAGAAATGTTTAAGGCAACATTAGTAGTTTTTGGTAGTTATTCTATATTATTAACCTGAATTTTTAAGACTTTAGGCTTAGAGTGTCCAATTTTAGATCTTGTGAGCATAGCATGCTCATTTCTTGTAGGAGTAGGTTTAGTAGATGTGGAGAAAGTATTATTAATTTGTGCATCAATATGAGATAAGTGTTTCTCAACTCCAGAGATGGGAATGGAATTAGATGTTACTTGAGTAGTATAGATGATGCTATTGTCTGTCGAAGTTTGAAAAGAATGAGAATTTGCATTACTATTAGTGTTGACATTGGTAGACTGAGTTGGAGACTACTGCTCCTAAATTTGGTCTTAAGGTAAGGTTAGAGATATTGTGTGAGCAGCATTATAAGTAACTCTAGGTATAGACTTAGTAGAAAATATAACATTAGCATCCAAGGAATAAAAACTGAAAAGTAGTATGTAGGTGTGATAGATGATTTATTAGTTTTAAAAAATAGTTTTGTAAAAGAATATTCGTGCTCATCAAACAGCACATTCTTAGAAAAATAAATTTTACTAGTAGATGATAGGCACTTGTATCCTTTGTGATGGTGATGATAACTAAGAAATATGATGATTATCAGTGGTTAAGAGAAAGGGGGTTGAATCTTGGACTCTTTTTAATTTTGCTTTCAACTTTGAATTTAGTTGGAATACAATAAGCTGAAAACTAGAGAGATTGTGGTTTTGTCTCTTGATGCGATAGGAGCCAAAAATGAGTAACATGCAAGAAGAGTAATAAAGAAAGTTGCAAGATAGTAGAATCAGGAGATACTTCTATTTTGTCTCCTTTAATGCAGAACCAGAAACAAAGAAGAGAAAGGATAATAACACACAGATGTATACTGATTCAGCTACTCAGTGCATCCTATATCCAGTCTCCATCACAATAGTGACGAAATTTTACTATCTTTCAACAGATTACAATTAGCAATCTCCCTAGGATTCTAATCGATCTTATCTGGGACAAATCCAGTTTCTAACCCAAACTAAACTTGACTAAGAACTCACCCTAACTTTTCAACAGTAAAGTGCTAACCCAACTTGTAAGGAAATTCCCTCAAGATCATGACAACAAAACAAAAATACTTACAAAGAATTTCTGAGATAATTATGGCTTTTTCTCCAAGTCTAACTCTGCCTTTTTTCACTCAATAGCTTTTACATACAAACTTCACCAATTTGCCTTTTACCATTATTGAAACACAGAAAGACTAAACAAAGAAAAAGCATACTCAATGAAAACTATGAAGGAGAAGAATAATCAACTCAATGAACTATGGAAACACAAACTTTGTGCTCTCACTCCTTACTCTAATCCTTGGCCATAACCCCTTTAATAGAGGAGTGAAGCTTCCTAGGCTTGAAACTTGTTACAGCACTTGTTGGTCTTTTTCTCCCAAAAATTAGATATGGCAGTGGCGTGACAGAGGAGGGAGAGAGAGAGAGAGAGAGAGAGAGAGAGAGAGAGAGAGAGAGAGAGAGAGAGAGAGAGAGAGAGAGAGAGAGAGAGAGAGAGAGGGTAGAAGCAGTGACTCAATCAAACATGCAACCATACCTTCAATCTTCTCTTTCAACCTTTTTCATCTTGCCTCTTGAATTTGAACCGTGTATTCTTGCTTTGGCTCCAAGTTTGATTTTTGATCGTTGATTTACAACAAAGCTTTATCATTTTCAACTTCCACTTCTATGCATGCAAGGAGAAGATTTCTTCTCCGAGCTTCAATGAAGAACAAATGTGAAAATTTCTTTTTGTGATTTCTCTTGGATATGATCTTGCCTTTTTGCTATAGCCCCTTTGACCTTCTCTTCTTGCTTGAAATTGAAAACTTGATTTCTGAACTTCACTTTGCCCTAGCTTCAGAATTTTTTCATTCTTTCTTCTTGTTTCAGAAGAGTGATGTGATGTGAAAGGAAAGAGAAGAGAGAAAAGAGGATTTGGCTTTCGGTAGTGTAGTGTAGTGTGTTAAAATGAAATAGAAATTAAATCACTTAGTTAGAAACTAAGTTGGAAAGATAGATTTCGATATGGACCAGCATTGTTGGGCTTGGGTATGGATATGAGCTTACTTTCTTTCTTTGAACCCTGAGGCATTCTTTTCATCTCTGATAGAAATTTTGTGATTAACAATTATTTCCATGAACTTGTATAAGTGGGACAGAGTCAATCTGGGATTATTTTCATGGTTCTTGGGCCAATTTCAATTAACTTAATTCCTACACACTAAACAAAACCAATCACACAAACAATTGGATAATGACCCAATAATGTTTAGTCATCATCTTAATCATAGTTTAGTTCTTTAAACTCAACGAACTCTCCCTTGATGACAAAGATAATGAAATGAATTGAAAAAGAAATAAGAGGAGTTTTAGGAGCTTCCCTTTATTGTTTTCCTTTTGATTTGAGGTTCTCTCTTTTTTTTAATCACTAAGCTCCCCTTGAATGTTTGCTTTTATCAACCTGATATTAATCAAAATAGATGCAATTCCAAACATCTAAGAATTTACAAACAATTTTAATATTTCAGAAAACCTATTTGATCACAATTAAAATATTTCAAGGCTTTTTATCCAAACAACCAACAACCAGCCTTGAGATAATCATAAATTAGAGCTAGATCAAATATTAACCAGTCAAGAATTTAGATACCAATTAGGAGCTATGGTAAACAATTATTTAATAGCAGAACAATATGCCTAATCAGAGTAATATGCAAAAACAGAGCTGTAACTGATAGATTTAAACAAGTTTTAATTCATTTTTAATCCACTTACTCCCCCTTTTATTATCAAGGAGGGATAAACTTGTACAAAAAATTCAATATGCAAAATACAAGTGCAAAGCATAGAAGAGTATCAGTGTCAAAGTTTAAGTCCCAAGGACTATTACAGTCATTCATACTAAAGAACTAGAAAAACAATAAAATGGTGTCTCAACATGATAAAACCCAAAAATCAGAATTAAAAAAAAAAAAACTTTAAACATCAGCAACAGTAGTAGACAAGACTAGACATCAGATCCCTCTTCCTCGGTTTCAGCCAGATTCTCATCTTGATTGGACATTGCTTGGTCATTATCCAAGAAGTCTATATATTTAAGTAATACTTTAACTCGGTTTTGAGATTTCCTAAATGAGTTCTCATTTTGAAGAGCTAGTTGCTTAGCTTGTTTGCTCGAGTTAATCATTTGTTTAGTGAGGTTGATGAACTCCTGCAAAACATCACTAACAATGCCATTCACAAGGTACTTATGGGATGAGGATCTTCCTGCAGTGGATGGAGAAGGAAGACTTTCTTCCTCATCTTCTTCAAGAACCGTGTCTTTGGTAGTCTTTGTCCTTTTTTTATTTGTCCGTTTTACTACACCACCACCCTTGAGAAATGAAAATTTGTCTTCCATGGTCTCATTGCTCAGATCAACACCAAAGTACTCAAAGATGCAAGTTAAAAACATTCCCTATGGAAGAGTGACATTCTTATCACTTAATGCAGTCAAACATATGGCGCATCATTAAGTAAGCAAAAGAAATCTCTATTTTGTTGAGTATAGCATATAGGACCAAGGTATCACAGAGGGTGGCACTTTGATATGAACCACTTTATGGCAGCAAAATGTGAGTGATACGATGATGAAGCTGTGCTTTGGAAGGACCTAAAACTCTATGATTTGGTGTGACACCATCCATAAGGGATATGTTCCCATATATGTTGGCCATAACATCTTGGTGTGAAACCCCAAGATTATTATCCCATTTTTCAAAAATGTAGGCATTAACTCCTACATCAGTATAAGCACAGGATTCACTGATATTTTCTTGGTTCAAATAAATTTGGCAGCCTTTAACATATGAGTGAACACAACTCTCACTATAGTGCATGTTAGCATAAAATTCTCTGACCAAATCAGGGTATACAGGTTTTCGAATATCAAACAATATTTCCCAATCTAAGGCTCTAAAATTTTCAACAAAGTCAATTCCTTTTTTAGCCAAAGATTTTAAATCAGCAACATAAGTGGAGCACATGAGTCTTTTTAAGACAATGTCTCTATGAAACTCAAAATCCATGCAAGAACTAAACCATTGAGTATCATAATGAGAGTGAGAACGTTTACCAAAATAGGATTTGAAGGCAAATGGATCAGGGTAAATGGGTTCCTTAACGGAGTGAAGAAAAGGTCTTTTGTTACCTTTTAATGGACGAGAAGAGGGGGCCGAGCGTCCTGTAGGATGAGAAGTTGAACGAGGAGGAGGAGAAGATGGAGATTCCTCATCTGTCATTGGTCTCTTCTCTTTCACCACTTTAGCTTTAGAAGTGCCTTCCTCTTGAGGAGCTGATGATGGCCTTAGAATTGTGGTTTTGGTTCTGGCCATGGGTTCGGGTGGTTGAGAGGAGTGAGAGGAAGAGGAGTGTGAATGTATATGAATGTGAGTGTGGGCTTGTGATTTAGATGGTGGATTTTGTAGGGGTCTGATAGTGCCCGTTTCCCTTTGTATGGCAACCTTCTTTCTCATGATGAAAGAAATAAATAGTGTGAAAAAGAAAGAGAATATGAAAGTGGTGGAGTAATGGGAGAAGAGAGAGGTTATCAACTAATAACTACTTTAAATGCTCAGAAATTCTTTGAAAACATAAAAGAAAATAAAGGGGAACATGATTAAAAGAATTTTGAATTTTAAAAATAATGCATGCAGTTTTGAAGTGACAAGTCAAATAAGAATTTGAAAAGAAATTAAAACTGATTTGACTTGAGAGAAAATAATAAAATTAATAAATTAAAAGCTAATGCTCTTTTGATGTTGATGATCAAAACAAGCAATATGGTCCACTTCATAGAACATAATATCTTTCTCTTGAGCGTAGTGGTGGTTTTAAGAAAACACAATGGACCACCATGGTTTTGGTTCAGTTCCAGATTAATTAATATCATTAACGCATTGTCTAAACTTCATGGAACCTAGAGGGAGTCATCATCTGTCCAGTTTATCTCCTGTCGACCTGAGAGACAAAAAATAACCAGAAATCTATTTAAGCATATTTAGTTCAAAAATTCAGCATTAACAATCCCCAGAGCAGTTCTCAATTTACAAAATCTATCTTCACAGAGAAATTTTGTGAAAATATCAGCCAATTGATCCTCAGATTTCACAAATTGAATGTCAATTATACCCTTTTGCACATGTTCTCTGATGGAATGAAACCTTATTTCAATGTGTTTAGTTCTTGAGTGTAAAATAGAATTTTAAAAATATTGATTGCACTCAAGTTGTCACAAAACAAAGGGATATTATTGACTTGCAATTTATAATTTGCAAGTTGTGTTTTAAGCCAAATTAATTGAGAATAGTAAGAGGAAGCTGATATATATTCTGCCTCAGCAGTGGATAGAGCAACAGTAGCTTGTTTCTTACTTGACCACACATTCAAGGACTGTCAAAGAAAGCAACAAATCCGTGAAGTGCTTCTTCTATCTACACGGTCTCCGGCAAAATTTTCATCACAATACCCAACTACACAAAACTCATCAGTTTTAGGATACCAAAGACGAAAATCAGTCATGCCTTTGATGTATCTAATGATCCTTTTCACATAAAAAAGATGTGATTCTTTTGGATGAGATTGAAATCTAGAACACACACGCACACTATGAACAATGTCAGGTCTAGAGAAAGTTAGATACATGAGAGATCCTATCATACCTCTATACTTTGTTTCACCAACATCTTTTTCATTTTCATCCTTTTCAAGTTTGGAATTAGGATGCATTGGTGTACTCATTGGTTTGGAGTTGTCTAAACTAAATTTCTTTACTAACTCCTTGGCATATTTACCTTGGTACACAAAAATTTCACTAGGTATTTGTTTGATTTGGAGTTCTAGGAAGAATGTGAGTTCTCCCATTATACTCATATCAAACTCACTAGTCATTAATTTTTTAAATTCATCACACAAGACTTCATTTGTCGATCCAAACACAATGTCATCCACGTAAACTTGAACAAGTATGAAATGATAATTAGATTCTTTAATGAAAAGAGTTGTATCCGTAGTTCTCCTTTGAAAGCCATTTTTCAACAAGAAAGAGCTAACTCTTTCATACCAAGCTCTAGGAGCTTGTCTCAAACCATAAAGTGCTTTAAAGAGTTTAAAAACATGGTTTGAAAAATATTTATTTTCAAAACTGGGGGTTGAGCTACGTATACCTCTTTGTCAATAAAACCATTCAAAAAAGGCACATTTAACATTCATTTGAAAAAGCTTGAATCCTTTGTGGGCTGTATATGCAACCAATAATCTTATTGCTTCCATTCTTGCAACAGGAGTAAAAGACTCATCAAAGTTAATGCCCTCCTCTTAATCATACCCTTAAGCTACTAATCTAGCTTTGTTTCTAACAATACTACCATCTTTACCCAATTTATTTCTAAAGATCCATTTAGTACCCTTACCTTCTTACCATTCGGATAAGACACTAGTGACCAAACCTCATTCTTCTCAAATTTGCCCAATTCTTCCTCCATTGCCTTTATCCAAGAAAGATTGTCGAGGGCTTCATTCACATTTTTAGGTTCCACTTGAGATATGAGAGCAAAATTATTATGTTTAGCCCTCTTTCTATTTGAAGATCTTGTGGTAACTCCTTGTGATGGATCTCCAATGATAAATTCATATGGATAGTTCTTCAAGAACTTCCATTCTCTGGGCTTTGGTGAAGTGATTTCAAGTTGAGTATGATTTAGTTCTGTGGTGTTCTGATTTCCAAAGTTTTCTGTTTCGGTAGGAGACAAAAAACAGATTATCTCCTGCATTTTATTCTGCAGAAACAGGGATAACTTTTTCCAAAGAAAGTTCTTATTTGTCTTGGTCATGAATCCTTTCAGAGCTAGGTTTAGTTTCAATTCCTGCATCATTTTTCTCAATAACACTTGAAATGGTGTTAGAATCACAAAAGGTGACATGTATGGACTCCTCTATTATTCTATGTTCCTTAAGGTAAACTCTTATGCTTTACTAGTGGTTGAATAACCGACAAAGACATCTTCATAAGATTTTGGATCAAATTTTCCAAAATTATCTTTAGTATTTAAGACAAAGCATTTGCATCCAAAACATGAAAGTACTTAAGATTGGGTGGTACTCCTTTCCAAAGCTCATATGGGGTTTTCTTTAAAACTTTTCGAATGATGGTTCGGTTCAAAATGTAACAAGTTGTGTTTACAGCCTCAGCCCAAAGGAATTTTGAAATTTAATTTTCACAAAGCATTGCCCTAGCCATTTTTTGAAGGCTTCTATTTCTCCTTTCAACAATCCCATTTTGTTGAGGTGTTCTAGGACATGAAAAATTATGTGAAATGCCAAATTCATAAAATGATTCAAAGTCTTGATTTTTAAACTCTTTTCCATGATCACTTCTTATGGAATCTGTTTTCAATTCTTTTTCATTTTGAATCTTTTTGCATAGAGTTGAAAAAGCAAGAAAAGCATCATTTTTATGATCCAAGAAAAGAACCCATCCAAACCTAGTATAATCATCAACTACTACTAAACCATAATATTTACCACCTAGGCTTTGAGTTCTAGTAGGACCAAAAAGATCAATATATAGCATTTTCAATGGCCTTTTAGTTGAGATGTCATCCTTGGGTTTAAAAGATTTTTAGTTTGCTTACCCAATTGACAAGCATCACAAGTGATATCTTTGTCAAATTTTATTTTTGGAAGACTTCCAACCAAATTCATTTTCACAAGTTTAGAAATTTGAAACATGCTTGCATGTCCTAATTTCTTATTCCATAACTATTTTTCAGATTCAATGGAAGTGAAACAAGCTACATTTTGTTCTTTTAGTTCCTCCAAGGTAAGTCCATACACATTATTGCATCTTTTAGCTACAAATAAGATTTCACCAGATTTTTCACACACAACTAAGTATTCTAATTTCTTGAAAATAACTAAATTACCTAAATCACATAATTGACTAATGCTTAAAAGATTGTGTTTCAATCCATCAACTAAAAATACATCATTAATGAAAGTAGAGAAACTCATACCCACCTTACCTACGACCATTATTTTTCCTTTTCCATTGTCACCAAAAGTCACAAAGCCTCCATCATATTTATCCAGCTTGATGAAGAGTGTGGACTTTCCGGTCATGTGCCTAGAGCATCCACTATCCAAGTACCACATGTCATTCTTCCTCTTGGATGCTAGGCAAAACTGCACAAAACTCTTAAGTGACCTTAGGTATCCAAATCATTTTGGATCCTTTAATATTAAACCTTTTTAGTTGTCCAAGTGAATTGTATTTGCCAATTATTTTGTTTATCACCAATTTTTCTTTCAAAAATAAAATATTAAATAGGAAAATGACCATCCGGATTGCATATATGATATAATTTTTTACTTGATGATTTTTTTAAGGTGATCTGAGTTTTGAAATATTTTGTCTTTGGAGGTTGAGGCTTCATTTTCAAAGTGTGAATTTTTTAAAACATATTCAGATTTTTCACAATACCCCAACCCAGCCTTTTCAAAAAGAGGTCTTTGACTAGCTAATAGTTTGTCTAAATTTTTAAAACTTTGAGCAAACTTAGCTAAGTCTTGAGTTAGACTCTTAACCTCTTTATGCAACTTTTCATTCTCTTCAAAAGCAATTCAAATAGGCAACAACAGAATGCTTTCCATCAAGGCTTTTGATTTCAGATTTAAGCCGCTTGTTTTCTTCAACAAGATCAACAGTAGTTTCGGCTTCTCTTAATTTTTCTTTGAGAAAAGTATTTTCAGCCTTTAAGATGTCATTTTCAGATTCAAGATCATGACATTGATTCATAAAGTTTCTTATTTCCTTAGTAAGATCATCAATCATGAGATGAAGTTTTTCATTAGAAGGTTCAAGAAAGATTACCTCATTTTTGTGACTGTGATCGGTCATTAAGCAGGCTTGAGAATTGTGGTCTGAAATCTTCATCACCTTCAGTATCATTTTCCAGATTTTTCCAAGAAGCCATAAGTCCCTTCTTCTTGTCCTTCCGAGACTTATCTTCTTTTTTTAGCTCCAGACAGTCATATTTGTAGTGTTCAGCTTCTCTGTAGTTGTGGCAAATGACCTTGCTTAAGTCTTTCTTTGGTACCTTTGAGCTGCCTCCTCTGTTTCTTCCTTTGAGTCTCATCATTCTTTTAAGTTTCCTAACAAAAAACACAAGCTCGTCATCTGATAAACAATCACCGGATTTATCATCCACTAATTCAGTATAAGATTTAAGAGGCACTCCTTTCTTTTTTGTATCATTCTTTATGTGAGTGATTTCATATGCTAGTAACTTTTCTCTCAGTTCATCATATGTCATTTGACTTGGGTTATTGCTTTCAAAAATAACAGTAGCCTTAGTTTTCAACTCTTTTGTTAGGTTTCTCAAGACTTTTCTCATCAACACTTATTCAGAATGAGTTATCCCTATAGCATCTAAGCTATTAATGATGATAGAGAATCTCTCAAACATGTCATCAATTGATTCTCCTTCCTTCATAGAAAACATCTCATATTCTTTGCTCAACATGTCAATCCTCATTTTCTTTACTTATGTGGTGCCCTCATGTGTGACTTGGAGCTTATCCAATATTTTCTTTGCTGTTTTGCATCTTGAAACCTTCCAGTATTCCTCAAAGCTGATTGCACATTTTAGCATGTTGACAACCTTGGCATTAAGTTCCACCTTTTTTCTTGTCATATTCATTCAATTCTGCTTCGGTTTTGGGAGTGACAACACCATCAGCACCAGTTTTGGTAGGAATTTGAGGACCATTTATGATTATTTTTCAGAGGTTGTAATCCACTGATTGAACAAAGATCTTCATTCTTTCTTTTCGGTAGTTGTAATTTTTTCCATTGAAGAATGGAGGTCTGTTGTTGGATTGTCCTTCTGTCAGTGTGTAAGCCACTGTGTTGGATCTTTCCTCCAAGTTGTAAAGCTTGATCTCTTTGAGACCAAGCTCTGATACCAATTGATGGTTATCAGTAGCTAAGAGAAAGGGGGATTGAATCTTGGCCTCTTTTTAATTTTGCTTTCAACCTTGAATTTAGTTGAGATACAATGAGCTGAAAACTAGAGAGACTGTCATTTTGTCTCTTGACGCAGTAGGAGCCAAAACTGAGCAACGTGTATGGAGAGTAATAAAGAAAATTTGCAGGATAGTAGAATCAGGAGATACTTCTGTTTTGTCTCCTTTAATGCAAAACCAGAAACAAAGAAGAGAAAGGATAATAACACACAGATATATACTAGTTCAGCTACTCAATGCAATATAGCCTACATCCAGTCTCCATCACAACAGTGACAAAATTTTACTATCTTTCAACAGATTACAATCAGTAATCTCCCTAGGATTCTAATCAATCCTATATAGGACAAATTCAGTTTCTAACCCAAACTAGACTTGACTAGGAACTCACCCCAACTTTTCAACAGCAAAGTGCTAACCAAACTTGAAAGAAATTCCCTCAGGATTATGACAACAAAATCGAAATACTTACAAAGAATTTTTGAGATAACTATGGCTTTTTCTCCAAGTCTAACTCTCTGTCTTTTTTCACTCAATGGATTTTACAGACAAACCTCACTAATTTGCCTTTTACCATTGAAACACAGAAAGACTAAAATAAAAAAAGGATACTCAATAAAATCCATGAAGGAGAAGAATAAACAGCTCAGTGAGCTATGGGAACCCAAACTTTGTGCTCTCACTCCTTACTCCAATCCTTGGCCGTCACCTCTTTAATAGAAGAGTGAAGCTACCTAGCTTGAAACTTGCTACAGCACTTGTTGGTCTTCTTCTCCCAAAAATTAGATACAGCAGTGATGCGTGAGCATCTTGTCTATCTTTTCCTAGTGAATTTGCATCTAAATTGTTGAATTTAATTAAGAATTAATTATATTTTAGCCACTATGGATGCTATTTTGAGTTTTGTACAATACTGTTTATTTCAGGTAGCATTTGGTGGAATTTGATGGAGTTTCTGCAGAGAAAGAGAAGAAGTCAAAGAGATGACTAGCGAATACCGACGCAGACGCATGGCTCACGCGACCGCGCGGAATGGAGGAAATCGCAATGACGCGATCGCGTGCCTGACGCGAACGCGTGAACTGGAATCTGCACAAATGACGCGAACGCGTGGACGACGCGGACGCGTCAAATGCGCCACGTGCAGAAAATGCAGAAAAACACTGGGGCGAATTCTGGGCTGTTTTAACTCAATTTTCAGCCCCGAAAACACAGATTAGAAGCTGCAGAATGGACAGAACAAGTGGTCCCCACCCATCAATTGAAGATTTGTTAATTAATTCAAATTTAAATTCAAATCTTAAATTAGGAAAAGATATTATTTTAAGTTTAATTTTAAATATTAGATTTTAAATTTATTAGGATTAGTTATAAAAAGGGATCTGATGCCATCAGATTAGAAGGCGGTACATTTTTACCTGAATCCTTATTTTCTCTTTTCCATGAGCAACTAAACCTCCACTGTTAAGGTTAGGAGCTCTGTCTATTTCTATGGATTAATTTTATTGCTTTTACTATTTTAATTTATATGTGGATTTATAATTTACGAATTGTTTTCGCTCTTTATTTTATGAATTTGGGTGGAACGGAAGTATGACCCTCTTTCTATTTGAGTTCTTGTAAAACTTGGAAAAGCTCTTTATCTGAACAACAGCTTGAAAACTATTTCTCCTAAATTTTAATTATCTGAATTTAATAAGATACGTGACATATAATCCTTTTACCTCTTGGATAATTAGAGTTTTTGTGGCATATAAACTAGAAATTGATTATCACCCTCTAATTGGAATTAATTGACTAAGGAATTTGCAGTTAATGAATTTTAGGGGAGATTAGAAAGGTCTAAGGAATTAGGGTCTAGACAGTTTGCCATAAATTAAATCCTGCATAATTAAATTAGTTAGTAAGAAAAGTTAATCCGGAAAAATAGATAACTCTGAAACCTTAACTATCTTCTCCATATATTATTCCCATCTTAATTACTTACCTTTCTTCAATATTTTTGATATTGTTTAATGTCTTTTATATTGCATCTCAACACTATTTTCTGTCTGTCTAACTAATCCTATCAAACGCTATTGTTGCTTAATCCATCAATTCTCGTGGGATCGACCCTTACTCACGTAAGGTATTACTTGGTACAACCCGGTGCACTTTCCAATTAGTAAGTGTGGTTATATAAATTACCGCACCAAGTTTTTGGCGCCGTTGCTGGGGATTGATAGTGATTAATAACTATTCGTTTGTTTGATTGCTTAGATTAGATAATTTTTTTTTATTAATTTTTATTTTGCATTTTTTTACGTTATTTTTTTCTTTTTTTTGTTTACATTATTTTTTCTTTTTCGTTTACCCCCTCCCCTGTTTTCTTTTTATTTCCTTTTCGCTTTCGATTTTTTTTTAATTTTTTCTTTTCCTTCTTTCGTCCGTTTTTAATTTTTATTTTTTCTTTTATTTTTTCTTTTATTTTCATTTTAGTTTCCTTTCATTATTTTTTTTATATTAGTTTGTTTTATGTTTGTCTTTAAAAAAAAAATTTAAATAAACAAAAAGTAGCACTAATATTTTTTTTAATTTTTAAATTTAAGTTTGGTGTCCTCTATTTATTTTTATTTTTATTTTTTCTGTTTATTTTTATTTTTTTATTTTTTTAAAATTTTCGAATTTTTTTATTTATTTAGTATTTTTATTTTATTATTTTACACAGGTTACCTCACAGGGACTTCTCTGCACTCTGACGTAGAGAGTCCCATTTTTTCTTGTTTTCTGCTTGTGTATGCGCAGGAATAGAGACAAAGAACATTTCTTAGACTTTGATCCTGAACCTGAAAGAACTTTCAGGCGGCGTTTACAACAAGCAAGACTTTGCAAGGCTGCAGAATCCAATATGGCAAATAATAATCCTAATGCCAATGTGGTAAATCCGAATGGGGATGATCAACAGAGGAGAGTGCTTGGCTCTTATTCTGCCCCTACTGCGGATCTTTATGGAAAAAGTATTGTGGTGCCTCCTATAACTGCAAACAACTTTGAGTTGAAGCCACAATTAGTCACCCTGGTGCAACAAAACTGCCAGTATCATGGACTTCCTCATGAAGATCCAAATCAATTTATTTCTGATTTTCTACAGATATGTGATACTATGAAGACAAATGGAGTAAACCCAGAGGTGTACAAACTCATACTTTTCCCATTTGCTCTGAGGGATAAAGCAAAGCTATGGCTAGATTTCCAACCAAAAGAGAGTTTGAATACTTGGGAAAAGGTTGTTACAGAGTTTCTCACTAAATTTTTCCCACCAAAGAAGCTGACTAAGCTTAGGTTGGAGGTTCAGACCTTCAAGCAGAAGGAGGGTGAAACTCTTTATGAAGCTTGGGAGAGATACAAGCTGCTGACTAGGCAATGCCCTCCAGACATGTTCTCCAAATGGACCCAACTGGATATCTTTTATGAAGGCTTGGGTGAGATATCCAAGATGAGCTTAGATACTTCTGCAGGCGGTTCATTGCACAAGAAGAAGACACCAGAGGAGACTATTGAGCTGATTGAATTGGTTGCAAGCAACCAATATTTATACACATCTAACAGGAATCCTGTGAACTCTGAGACCTCTCAGAAGAGAGGTGTATTGAAAGTAGAAGCTGTTAATGCTCTTCTTGCTCAGAACAAGCTGATGTCTCAGCAAATAAATCTACTTACTCAACAGATAGGTGGCATGCAAGTCTCAGCTATCAACACCCAAAATCCACCACAGGAAGTCTCCTATGACATGGCAGGTAACTTTATGCAAAATGATAATTATGATTATGCTCAACCTTCTTCTGAACAGGTGAATTACATGGGGAGTGGTCCTAGAAATCCCAACAATGATCCATATTCTAAGACATACAACCAGGGATGGAGGAATCACCCAAACTTTGGGTGGAGGGACCAACCTCAGAGACCTCAAAACTTCAACAATAGTTCTCAGGGCGGTTTCCAGCAAAACAATGATTTGGAAGCAATATTGACAGGTTTTAGACAGGAAACCAAAGCATCCATCAAGAACCTGGAGATTCAAATGGATCAATTAGCCACAAAGGTTAATGAAATTGATCAGAGGACCACTAATAGCCTTCCTAGTAACACAATTCCAAATCCAAGAGAGGAATGCAAGGCTATCACCATAATAAGTGAACAAGTGGCAAGTGCGGAAGCACAATTTATGCAGGAAACCAAGGCCTCCATTAGAAACTTAGAGGTGCTAGTGGGCCAACTGAGCAAGCAAATACTTGAGAGGTCTGCAAGTATAGTTCAAGGTGATACAGTGGTGAACCCAGGAGAAGATTGCAAGGGTATTCAATTAAGAAGTGGTAAAGTAGCTGGCTCTGAGACCAAGGTCAATGAAGATGTAGTTGAAAAAGAAGCTCCAGATGAGAAGAAGGAAGAAGTAGAGCACGCCCCTCCAAAGCGTGCAGAAAACCCATTCCCAGACTCTCTTGACACTTATCCTACACTGCCAAAGGCTCCTGAGTACAAGCCTAAGATGCCGTATCCTCAGAGACTTCAAAAGGAGACCAAGGACAAGCAATTTTCAAAGTTCTTGGAAATCTTCAGAAAGTTACAAATCAATATTCCTTTTGCTGAGGTTTTGGAGCAAATGCCTATCTATGTCAAGTTCATGAAGGAGCTGTTGTCAAAGAAAAAGCGTTTAAAGGGAGATGAGACAATAGTCCTGACTAAGGAATGTAGTGCTGTCATTCAGAATAACTTGCCAAAGAAGATGCCAGATCCAGGGAGCTTTCAAATTCCATGCACCATTGGGAGCACAACCTTTGAGAAAGCCCTATGTGATCTAGGGGCAAGCATAAATCTAATGCCCTTATCTGTGATGAAGAAGCTACAAATCCAAGAGGCACAATCCACAAAGATAGCATTACAGATGGCAGACAAATCTATGAAGCCTGCATATGGATTAGTGGAAAACATCTTGGTTAAAGTGGGTAAGTTCTTCCTCCCAGCAGACTTTGTGATTCTTGACACAGGGGAGGATGAGAATGCCTCTATAATTCTAGGAAGACCATTTCTAGCCACTGGAAGAGCTCTTATTGATGTAGAAGTGGGTGAATTAGTGCTTAGAGTGCATAATGAGCAACTGGTCTTTCATGTCTTCAAAGATGTACATTCAACAGGTGAAGAAGAGAGGTGCATGCAGGTTGAGCTTATTGATCCAAACCTTCAAGAACCCCCTGATGATGCACAGCAGAATTTGCAACTCAAACCTCCTGTGGTGACAATCGATAAAATTCCGCCTGACATCAAACCTAAGTTTGGTGTTGAAACTGCATCATCACCCAAGGAGGAGGTCCCCAAAAAGAAAAAAATACCCAGAGGATGGAGAAACAAAAAGATCCCCACTGAAGGTTTCTCCCCAGGAATGAAGGTGGTGTTGACCAGCAATCCAGCATGGGTTTATACAGTAATCAAAATCCTCTCCCTGGAGCATATTGAGCTACGTTATGGAGACACAGGAAAGAAGTTCAAAGTAAGGGGTGAAGAGCTGAGCCCCTATGATCCTCCTCCTTAGAGGAGCTGACCGTCAAGCTAGTGACGATAAAGAAGCGCTTGTCGGGAGGCAACCCGATAAATTTGTATCCTTAGCTATTTTTCGTAGTAGTAGTTTTCTTAGTTATTTTATTTTATTTTGTTTGAGTTCTTACTAATTTTCTGATCATGCAGCTATGTTCTTCCAGGAACTGAACACCTCAAGCTATATTTCAAAAAAAAAAAAGCACCCGACGCGCCAGCGTTGCTGACGCGAACGCGTCATCTAGGGGTGCGAGAAAAAATAAAAAGTTACAGAGAGTTGCGCGGGAGTGGCGCCAGAATGGAGCCTTTCGCACAAACGATCCCACGCGATCGCGTCACCGACGCGATCGCGTGACCTGCAAATTCGACGTAAAAGAGCGTTTGGGTAGAGAGTTGTGCCAGCTTGGGGCAAGAAGTGTGCTAAAAGCACAAATTTGGTCACGCGGACGCGTGACTGACACGTTCGCGTCAGTTGCATATATGGCCATCCACGCGAACGCGTGCTTGACGCTATCGCGTCATTATGAAGAATGCGCGACGTACGCGATTGCGTACTGCACGCGAACGCGTCGCTTGCGCCGCCCAGTTTTCTTTCTCTCTCTCTCCCAATCCTAATTCTCTCTTATTTTCTTATCCTCTTATTTTTTTTCTTTCATTTTAATATTTGACTTTTCTATTTTCAGTTCTTATTTTCTTGAGGACAAGCAAACCTTTAAGTTTGGTGTTGACGCTACGCTTATAGGTTTTCTAGTACAAAAGGGAGGTGAATCATGTTCGCGAAGGAGCACAACCTGAAGAATAAAGCGACCGCTAGGATAATTAAGGTGGTTGAGTTCCTTTCATTTTTTATTCCTCCCCTATTTTTCTATGTTATGTTCCGGTTTCCTGTTATTTTACTTTGTTTGTTGCATGATCCTTTATTAGTTAGAATCCTAGGACTAGTTTAGTTTTCCTAGTTTTCCTATTGCTTTAATTCTGAAAAGATGTCTCATGTATTACTCACTGAGCTTAAATCAAAAATAAAAAAAATATAGGAGTGATATATTGCATGAGAGAGTGGGTCTATATTGAATAATAGTCTTATTTACTTAAATGTGGTAGTATTTTCTGTGATTCTGAATGAATGCTTGAACAGTGCATATTTTTTATAGTGAAATTTATGAATGTTAAAAATCATTGGCTCTTGAAAGAATGATGAAAAAGAGAAATGTTATTGATAATCTGAAAAATCACAAAATTGATTCTTGAAGCAAGAAAAAGCAGTGAAAAACACGAGGCTTGCGAAAAAAAATATATAAAAAAAACAAGAAAAAGAAAAAGCAAGCAGAAAAAGCCAATAACCCTTTAAACTAAAAGGCAAAGGGTAAAAAGGATCCAAGACTTTGAGCATTAATGGATAGGAGGGCCCTAAGGAATAAAATCCTGGCCTAAGCGGCTAAATCAAGCTGTCCCTAACCATGTGCTTGTGGCGTGAAGGTGTCAAGTGAAAAGCTTGAGACTGAACGGTTAAAGTTGTGATCCAAAACAAAAAGAGTGTGCTTAAGAACTCTGGGCACTTCTAACTGGGGACTTTAGCAAAGCTGAGTCACAATCTGAAAAGGTTCATCCAGTTATGTGTCTGTGGCATTTATGTATCCGGTGGTAATACTGGAAAACAAAATGCTTAGGGTCACAGCCAAGACTCATAAAGTAGCTGTGTTCAAGAATCAACATACTGAACTAGGAGAGTCAATAACACTATCTGAATTCTGAGTTCCTATGGATGCCAATCATTCTGAACTTCAAAAGATAAAGTGAGATGCCAAAACTGTTCAGGATTGCAGTTGTAAACCCCACTATAAGAGAAGACATGGGCTTAATCGAACTCTCATTCTCATGCAAATTCACATCCTAAGCTTATATTAGTTTTGGTTGCTTGAGGACAAGCAACAGTTTAAGTTTGGTGTTGTGATGCATGAGCATCTTGTCTATCTTTTCCTAGTGAATTTGCATCTAAATTGTTGAATTTAATTAAGAATTAATTATATTTTAGCCACTATGGATGCTATTTTGAGTTTTGTACAATACTGTTTATTTCAGGTAGTATTTGGCGGAATTTGATGGAGTTTCTGCAGAGAAAGAGAAGAAGTCAAAGAGATGACTAGCGAATACCGACGCAGACGCATGGCTCACGCGACCGCGCGGATTGGAGGAAATCGCAATGACGCGATCGCGTGCCTAACGCAAACGCGTGAACTGGAATCTGCACAAATGACGCGAACGCGTGGACGACGCGGACGCGTCAAATGCGCCACGTGCAGAAAATGCAGAAAAATGCTGGAGGCGAATTCTGGGCTGTTTTAACTCAATTTTCAGCCCCGAAAACACAGATTAGAAGCTGCAGAATGGACAGAACAAGTGGTCCCCACCCATCAACTGAAGATTTGTTAATTAATTCAAATTTAAATTGAAATCTTAAATTAGAAAAATATATTATTTTAAGTTTAATTTTAAATATTAGATTTTAAATTTATTAGGATTAGTTATAAAAAGGGATCTGATGCCATCAGATTAGAAGGCGGTACATTTTTACCTAAATCCTTATTTTCTCTTTTCCATGAGCAACTAAACCTCCACTGTTAAGGTTAGGAGCTCTGTCTATTTCTATGGATTAATTTTATTACTTTTACTATTTTAATTTATATGTGGATTTATAATTTACGAATTGTTTTCGCTCTTTATTTTATGAATTTGGGTGGAACGGAAGTATGACCCTCTTTCTATTTGAGTTCTTGTAAAACTTGGAAAAGCTATTTACCTGAACAACAGCTTGAAAACTATTTCTCCTAAATTTTAATTATCTGAATTTAATAGGATACGTGACATATAATCCTTTTACCTCTTGGATAATTAGAGTTTTTGTGGCATATAAACTAGAAATTAATTATCACCCTCTAATTGGAATTAATTGACCAAGGAATTTGCAGTTAATGAATTTTAGGGGAGACTAAGAAGGTCTAAGGAATTAGGGTCTAGTCACATACAGTTTGCCATAAATTAAATCCTGCATAATTAAATTAGTTAGTAAGAAAAGTTAATCCGGAAAAATAGATAACTCTGAAACCTTAACTATCTTCTCCATATATTATTCCCATCTTATTACTTACCTTTCTTCAATATTTTTGATATTGTTTAATGTCTTTTATATTGCATCTCAACACTATTTTCTGTCTGTCTAACTAATCCTATCAAACGCTATTGTTGCTTAATCCATCAATCCTCGTGGGATCGACCCTTACTCACGTAAGGTATTACTTGGTACGACCCGGTGCACTTGCCGGTTAGTAAGTGTGGTTATATAAATTACCGCACCAAGCAGTGGTGTGACAGAGGAGAGAGAGAGGGTAGAAGCAGTGACTCAATCAAACATGCAACCATACCTTCAATCTTCTCTTTCAATCTTTTTCATCTTGCCTCATGAATCTGAACCATGTATTCTTGCTTTGGCTCTAAGTTTGACTTTTGATCGTTGACTTACAACAGAGCTTTATCATCTTTAACATTTTCAACTTTCCACTTCTATGCATACTTGGAGAAGATTTCTTCTCCGAGCTTCAATGAAGCACAAATGTGAAAACTCCTTTTTGTGATTTGCCCTTGGATGTGATCTCGTCTTTTTGCTATATTCCCTTTGATCTTCTCTTCTTGCTTGAAATCGGAAACTTGCTTTCTAAGCTTCACTTTGCCCTAGCTTCAGAAAATTTCCATTCTTTCTTCTTCTTTCAAAGTGATGTGATGTGAAAGAAAAGAGAAGAGAGAAAAGAGAGGATTTGGCTTTCGGTGGTGTGGTGTGGTGTATTTAAATGAAATGAAAATTGAACCACTTAGTTAGAAACTAAGTTAAAAAGATGGATTTGGATACGAACCACCATTGTTGGGCTTGGCTATGGATATGGGCTCACTTTTTTTCTTTGAATCCTGAGGCATTCTTTTCATCTCTGATGGAAGTTTTGTGATTAACAATTATTTCCATGAAGTTGTGTAAGTCGGCCAGATTCAGTTTGGGCTTATTTTCATGCTTCTTGGGCCAGTTTCAATTAACTTAATTCTTGCACACAAAACAAAATTAATCGCAGAAATAACTGGATAATGACTCAATAATATTTAGTCATCATCTTAATCATAGTTTAGTTTTTTAAACTCAACAAAATATATACATATTTGATTTATAATCAAATTTGTTTGAATTATAAGGTCTCAACAAAGAAAAACATGTACTGCCAAACACTCTAAATTGACTATAATTAGGTTTATTGGTAAACAATAGTTCAAAAGGTAATTTATTGAATAATGTTAGTGTTAGTAATCTGTTGATAATATATGTTGTAGTCAAAATAGCTTCATCCTAATGTGTTAAAAGCATTTCAATATTAGAGACCATAATTAAGGAAGTTTCAATAATATATTTATGTTTTCTCTCAGTCTTTTTATTTTGTTTATGAATGGCAAGAGAACCTATGGTGAATTTCTTGTTCTGGAAGAAAGAAATGAAAATTTTGAGGTGTATTTACCTTCATATAATCTTGAAATTCTTTATTTTATGATTGGTCATATTTTCAAACAGAGATTTAAATTGTTTGAAAGCAATAAAAACTTGGGATTTGTTCACAAGATGGAAGACACAAATATATCTTAAATAAGCATCAATAAAACTAACATAATATCTAAACTCCAAATATGAAAACATAGGCAAAGGTCCCCAAACATCAGAATAAACTACTTTTAAAGTTCCAGTATAAATAGTTTGAGAATCTAAAAAGGTTGTTTATGTATTTTAACTTTCTCACAATGAGCGCAAACAACAGAATTAGGAAGTTCTTGTTTATTGAATTTTTTCAAATTATATTGAGTAAAAACTAACTCGACAATCCTAAAGGCAACATGGCCTAATCGCTTATGCCTCAACATATTATTGGAGCTAAAATTAGAAACAACATGATTATTAACAGTACGTTTCAACAATCTTGGAACAACAACATTGAAGAAACGATATATTTTTCCTTTATGATAGTTGATGAGTACTATGTACCGGTTTGAAAATTCACAAGTTATAAAGTTCAAATTTGTTGTAGCTCTAACCCAATAATTAACACTATCAAAGTTTTGTTTAAAAGATATGAGAAAAATATTCAAAATAATAATCGGGAGTTTAAGTCTGGGTCATTCTTCCTTGGACTTACAATAGGGTGGACAATCATTAGCTATGGAAATCAGGGGGTTGGAGCGTAATTACGGAAATATAAATTGACTAGAAATTAAAAGAGCACTGAATAACTAAACTGTAAGAAAATAAAACCAATGAGCAAGTATGACTAACTAAGTATGGGATAAAAGAGCAACAAGTAAAATGATAACTATACTAGAAAGCAACTAAATTAAACAAGAAATGATTAAGGCAATTAATTAACAAAAGAAAAAAATTTAAGTACTAAAAGGTCTTGGCTAGGATTGAGAATCAAGGATCACTATCATTGTCCTTAACCACAAACATGGTAATTATTAAGAGTTAATTTCACTTTGTCAACCTCTACGTATTATTGAGGAAAGTTAAATAGACATAATTAGTCTTAATTCATAAATCCTAACTAACTTACTAATTACCAATCAAAATTGGACATTAATTACTCAAGGTCATCTAATTTTTTAACCTCAAGCCAAGAAAGGGTAAATATACTCTATAACTAATGTAAACATTTTATCAAACACTTGGTGTATACAAAAATAAAGCATCATAAATTACAAGAATTAAAAAAAAAAAACTACAACTACCTACTTCCAGAATTTAACACTAACAACTCTTTTTTTTTCCAAAGATAGTAGGTTATATTTCATTAATTATTGAAAAATGAAATACAAAGATGTCCAAAAGCAGGACAGCATAATGAAAGATGGAGATTTCCCAAAAACACTACACTGAAGGTATTCATCCAAGGGTGTATGGTCGAAAAACGAAGAAAAATCTTATAGAAGAAAGAATGATAAATCAAATTGAATGCAACTAAGAGCTTGCCTCATGGGGATGACGACCTAAACTGGGAGTTCTTTGGATTTCACGGAGCAACTTGATAGAGTTTGCTAGAATGGCAGACGCCATTGAAGTAGAACCATCAAAAATCAACTGGTTGTGAGCTTTCCAGCAGTTCCAGCAAATGATGGCAAGCAATTGAGGATTACGGTCAGCAATCTTCAACGGGTTAAGCATCTCTGTTGATGCAGTCCACCATGTCCAAAAGTTGTTAGGACTTTGAGGGGAAAGACAGTCACGAAGATAACTCTGAGATCATACATCTTTAATTCTAGAGCAATCGATCAAAAAATGAGTGACTGTTTCGGTTGCTTCGTGACAGCAGGGGCATATTGGTGATATAGATAGGATACGATGATGAATCTGAGCAAGCACCGGAAGCCGGCCATGGAGAGCTTTCCAGATAAATAGCTTAATTTTATGAGGCAAGTTCAACTTCCATAGATCAATCCACGACTTTTTCTGCTGCATATAATTAGGGAAAAGCTCCAGAGGCGGATGGTAAAATAAATAGCCAATTCTGCAACCTGAAGCTGTATCATATTGCTTGGATTTGTTCAAATCCCATTACAATTTGTCCCTACTCTGCTCAATTTTAACTGACAAAATCCTGTTTGCAACGTCTTGGGAAAATAATTCTTGAATGAGATTCTGATTCCAATTCCTATCTTCAGTAATTAGATCTTTAACTCTTGGAACTAACTCAGAAATAGCCTATCTATTTGGCATGTCAGAAATCATTAAAGGATACGGAGGAGGCAGCCAAGGATCCTCAAAGGTTCGAATATTCTCTCCAGTACCCACAGTCCAATTAAGACTTTTTTCAACAATCTTTCTGCCTTCCAGTATACTCCTCCATCCCCAAGAAGGTAAGACTCCAATTTCTACCATTACTAAAGTATTTACCTCTTAGGATTTTGGATAATAAGGAAGTAGGCTGTGTTACGAGTCGCCAAAACTGTTTGCCTAAAAGCGCCAGATTTTGGATTCTGAGATCTTTAAATCCAAGGCCTCCTTCTTTTCGTGGGAGAGTCATAGTGTCCCAGCTAATCCAAGCCATCCGCCTTTCAGAACCTTTTTGTCCCCACCAGAACTGAGAAAGTAAAGAGTGAATTTCCAAAATTAAACCATCAGGCAACTTGAAGCAAGACAATGTATAAATAGGAATAGCTTCTCCCACTGCCTTAAGCAATACCTGTCTACCACCTGACGATAGAAGATTGCATTTCCACCCTTGGATTCTTTTCCGAACCTTTTCTTTGATCATACTAAAAGAAGCCTTTTTCGATTTAGAGACTGTAGAAGGCAAACCAAGGTATTTATCCCGAGCTCCAATATGATTAATATTCATAGAGTTAGCCAGTAGTGTACGAGTAGTGGAGGGAGTGTTGTAGCTAAAGAATACAGCAGAATTATTAAGATTTACCCTCTAGCCACTGATGCTTTCATAAGAATTCAATAAATGCAGGATATTTGAACATTCTTCAGGATTAGCCTTACAGAATAAGATGGAATCATCAGCAAAGAGGAGGTGGTTGACCTTGGGACATCGCCTATGTATCTGAAGACCCTGAATTGGTCTGTTTTGTTCTGCCTTGTGTAGCAAGAAGGAGAGACCTTCTGCACAGAAAAGAAAAAGATAGGGAGATAGAGGATCTCCTTGTCGAATACCTCTATTTGGTTTGAAGAAATCATAAGGTTGTCCTTCCACAATAACAGAATAAGAAACAGTTGTCACTAATTCTTGAATCCACATGATCCACCGGGAGTCAAAACCAAACTTCTCCAATATAAACCAAAGAAAGTGCCATTCCACCCTATCATATGCCTTACTTATATCTAATTTTAGCGCCATTTCATTTTCGAGTCCCCTTTTTTTGTTCTTCAAGTAAAGCATACACTCGTGAGCAATTAGGATATTATCAGAGATTAATCTGCCTTTAATAAAAGCACTCTGCGTAGGGCTAATTAGTCTATTCACCATACCCTAAAGTCTATGTACAAATACTTTGGAGATAATATTGTAAAAGACTAAAAATAGGCTTATTGGTCTTACCTGAGTCATATCTTTAGCATCAGAAATCTTGGAAATAAGACAGATCTGAGTGTGGTTAAGACCCTTCAAAATTCTGCCCTCTAAAAAGAAGCTCTTAACTGCTCGAAACACATCACCACTAAGTATATTCCAGAAGCTTTGAAAAAATTTTGTTGTCATACCATCATCTCCTGGAGCACTTTGAGGATGAATGCTAAATGTTGCACGTTTCACTTCCTCTATAGTCACTGGTCTTTGAAGCCTACAGTTCATGTGAGCTGTAACCTTAGGTTCAAAATCAGTAAGCAGAGGTTCAGGGTTCTCATGACAAGTGGAGGAAAAGATGTTCTTGAAATAAGATTCAGCCACAGAAGCAATACAAGCATTTGAAGTAGCCACTTCACCATCACTTCCAGTTAGTTGCCAAATTCTATTCCTTCGGGTTCGGTTTCTAAATTTCTGATGGAAGAAAGCTATATTCTAATCACCGAATTTGAGCCATTTGACTCTAGACTTATCTTTCCAATAAGATCCCTCATTTTGCAATGCTTTTTCAAGTTTGTCCTCTATTTCTGAAATGATGTCGCCTCCATGAATTCCTGCTAAACGAAGTTCCTCTAATTCAGACTGTAGTAAATCAATCTCCACCTTCAAATTAGATCTGTGTTCTTGCTGCCATCTGACAATCTTATGCCGACAACACTTTATTTTTTGAGCTAGGATATACATGGCTGAACCATCAATCTGTTCGTGCCAAACCTCTCTAACAATCTGCCTTATTTCATCATTGGAACACCATCTTTCTTGAAATTTGAATCGGCATTTAGATTTCTTAGTTCTCGGATTAGAGTCTAAGAGAAGAGGGGAGTGATCCGAGCCTGATTCTGACAGTCTAAGAACCGTTGCATTGGGATAGAGTTACTGCTAATCCACTCCTACCAGGAATCGGTCCAATCTTTCCTGTATCAACTCATCACCCCTCCGTCTATTCGACCAAGTGAATGGTCTTCCGACCATACCAATATCAATAAGAGAATTGTCATCAATAAAATTGTTAAAGGTTTCGATAGAAGAAGGAGATTTAGCACCCCCACCTGCTTTCTCCAATTGATTAGAAATGACATTAAAATCACCCATTAACACAACCTTACCATCAAACTGTTGGGTGACTGAAGTTAATTCAGCAAATTGAGCCATTCTATGTTGATCATTTGAGCTGAGATAAACACCTAGAACACCATAGGGATCATTAGAACCAGCTGTCAGAACTGATGCCGCAATGAAGAATCTACCATGCTGTAAAATCTGAACAGTGCAACCATCCCTCCATGCCATTGCCAAACCCCCTGATAATCCATCCGGATCCATAATAAACCATTCTTTGAAACCACAAGATCTTAGTTTTTCTTCAACTTGTCGAGATTGATTTTTTGTTTCACAGATAAAACCAACCTCGGGGGAGTAGGATTTGCAAATTCCTTTAAGATTGTGGATTGTCAGGGGTCTCCCCAAACCCCGACAATTCCACGAGAGCAGTTTTATATTTCTTTGGGTGCCACTTGAAGGCTGGCACCCTACACCGTCATAGCATCAGAGACAATATCATTGAGACAAATTTTCTTTGAAATATCTTCAGTACCATTACCTCCACTCCTCCGTTTGAAACCTATCACAGACTTTCTGACAAGTTGTTTCAGGTTTGGCTTTTTGTTCTCCTTTTTAAGCTTGGATATGACATTATTATTGTGTTTGATATTATTCATGGGATAGGATATCTCCAATAAAGCATTAGAAGAAGAATTAGTATCAGTAGTTGTACCTGTGTTTTCTGATTCACTCTCATTTTCTGCTCTAGAACCTGAATTGGCAGCAATTTTTTCATTATTCTATTTTTTCTGATCATCTTGCACACTCATTTTTGAGAAACTATCAAAAAGCCAAGCAGGTGGAGATTTTTTCTTCGGTTGAGTTGGAATAGAACCATCCCGAGGTTGGTGAGGATTGAAGGAAGCTCTCTTTTCAGTTAAACGCCTACCGACTTGATCTGCCTTAAGCCATTCACCAACTCTATCTTCCTTGATATTGTTTTGGGTAGAATCATCAATAAAACATTGGCAGTTCTTAGATTCATGTTCCAATTTTGTACAATAAGTACAGAACACACCTATATGTTCATAGCGTACTCCCATTTCTAACATTTTTTGATTAGGATCAAGCAATTTCAGTGTATTCCTCACTCTTTTATCACCGTTTAGTTCCACTTTAGCATTCACTATGCGTGTATCTTTGCCTCTAACTTCAAATAGAGCAACCTCTTTAATTTGACCAAGTCTCCCACCCAATTTTCGGCCAACCTCAAGTGTTTTGTATTGTTCAGGCAATCCCCAAAATTGTGCCCATACAGGAAAAGAAGAGATGTGATTATTCTTCATATTTATTGACTGCTTCCATCTGCGAACATGAATAACAAAACTCTTGAATAACCATGGTTAACCCTTTTCAATTCGAGTCATATTAGAGTCATTCTCAAAGAAAAATTGAAACTGGTTCCTAGATTTTTTGACTACTATAAATCCTTCTGGTTTATTCCATATTGCATAGAGAGCTCCTTCCATGGTACCTACGGAAAAGATCCGATCTGAGAAAATTTTTCCGGACAGGCTCCGTGTACAGGCTTGAATTCCTTTAATACCTTTCTTTATAAGCTAAAATGATCAAGTCATTCTCTTGATCACTATCAATTATATGAGGGTTCTGAGTCTCTGATTTGTTGCTCATGGTGTAGAGAAAAACAGAATTGGTATTTAATGATTTCAGAGAGAAATAAGATATATGGATTGAGTGAATTAGAAAACAGAATGAATTAAAAGAGGAATGAATTGGGAGAGAAAACGAAAATTAGAAAACTAAGCGGAAAAGAAATTAAGAGAAGAAAGTAGAAGAAGATGGAAAAGACTTTGCCGAAGAAAAGATAAAGAAAGGTGTAACCATGGAGGCGGCACAATGAAACCCTAGCAGAGCGTGAACGAACTCATGGGGCGCTAGATGAGGAGTACGTACTCCCGCTATGAGTAGAATTAACACTAACAACTCAAATAAGCATAAATAAAATATCAAATATCAAATACATTCATAAGAAACCAAGAATTCACATAGTTCATATAAAATACCAAAATAAAACAAAGTAAACGAACAAAAAATTCTAAGCAAAGTAGTGTAGAAGAATAAGAAAATAAGAGAAAAACTACAATTAAACAATATCAAAATCCAAAAGTAGAAGCAAAATGAAGTAAAACTCTAGAAAACCTATAGAGAAGTTAGAGTTTCTCTCACTAGAAAATGAGACCAAAAACCTAAGAAATGTAAAAATGAGTGAGTATGAATGTAATATCTCCTCCTCCCTAAATCTTGGCTTCAAAATATCATCTCATATAGCTGCCAGGGGTCTTTGGAGGACCCAAAACATGAATGCACGTGCTTCATTAATCAAGGCACGTGAACTGACCTCGCACACGCGAGAATCTCGCTTAAGCTTGGTAATAGTGCTTGTGCGAGAATCTTACTTAGGCGAGAAAGTGGAGTTCAGGCAAGAATCTCGCTTAAGTAAGAAAATGTTGTTCGAGCGAGTTTCCAAATAGCTACTGATGAGCGGATAATTTATACGCTTTTTGACATTGTTTTTAGTATGTTTTTAGTAGGATCTAGTTACTTTTAGGGATGTTTTTAATAGATTTTGTGTTAAATTCACATTTCTGGACTTTACTATGAGTTTGTGTGTTTTTCTGTGATTTCAGGTATTTTCTGGCTGAAATTGAGGGACTTGAGCAGAAATCAGATTCAGAGGTTGAAAAAGGACTGCTGATGCTGTTGGATTCTGACCTCCCTGCACTCAAAGTGGATTTTCTGGAGCTACAGAACTCGAAATGGCGCCCTTCCAATTGCGTTGGAAAGTAGACATCCAGGGCTTTCCAGCAATATATAATAGTCCATACTTTGGCCAAGAATAGACGACGTAAACTGGCGTTCAACGCCAGCTTTCTACCCAAATCTGGCGTCCAACGCCAGAAAAGGATCCAAAACCAGAGTTGAACGCCCAAACTGGCACAAAAACTGACGTTCAACTCCACAAATGGCCTCTGCACGTGCAACACTTAAGCTCAGCCCAAACACACACCAAGTGGGCCCCGGAAGTGGATTTATACATCAAATACTTACTCATGTAAACCCTAGTAGCTAGTTTATTATAAATAGAACCTCTTACTATTGTATTAGGCATCTTTGGATTACCTTATGATCCTTTGATCACGTTTTAGGGGGCTGGCCACACGGCCATGCCTGGACCTTCACTTATGTATTTTCATACGGTAGAGTTTCTACACTCCATAGATTAAGGTGTGGAGCTCTGCTGTTCCTCAAAGATTAATGCAAGTACTACTGTTTTCTATTCAATTCTTCTTATTTCGCTTCTAAGATATCCATTCGCACCCAAGAACATGATGAAGGTGATGATTATGTGTGACGCTCATCATCCTTCTCCCCTATGAACGCGTGCCTGACAAACACTTCCGTTCTACATGAAATAAGCTAGAATGAATATCTCTTAGATCTCCTAACCAGAGTCTTCGTGGCGTAAGCTAGAATGATGGCGTCATTCGAGAGAATCCGGAAAGTCTAAACCTTGTCTGTGGTATTCTGAGTAGGATTCAATGACTGAATGACTGTGACGCGCTTCAAACTCGCGAGTGCTGGGCGTTAGTGACAGACGCAAAAGGAGGGTGAATCCTATTCCAGCATGATCGAGAACCGACAGATGATTGGCCGTGCTGTGACAGAGCATGTGAGCATATCTTTCACTGAGAGGAGGGGATGTAGCCACTGACAACGGTGATGCCCTTGCATAAAGCCAGCCATGGAAAGGAGTGAGACTGATTGGATGAAGATAGCAGGAAAGCAGAGGTTCAGAGGAACGAAAAGCATCTCCATTCACTTATCTGAAATTCCTACCAATGATTTACATAAGTATCTCTATCCCTATTTTATTATATAATATTCGAAAACACCATTATCACTTTATATCTGCCTGACTGAGATTTACAAGGTGACCATAGCTTGCTTCATGCCAACAATCTCCGTGGGATTCGACCCTTACTCACGTAAGGTATTACTTGGACGACCCAGTGCACTTGCTGGTTAGTTGTATCGAAGTTGTGACAAATTATGAATGTGACATCACAATTTCGTGCACCAAGTTTTTGGCGCCGTTGCCGGGGATTGTTCGAGTTTGGACAACTGACGGTTCATCCTGTTGCTCAGATTAGGTAATTTTCTTTTTGTTTTATTTTCAAAAATCTTTCAAAAATATTTCAAAATTTTCTTCTTTGTTTTTGAAAAAAAAAATTTACTAAAAATAATGTTTTCAAAAATAAATTATTCTATGGCTTCAAAATTTTTAAGAATGAATTCTAGTGTTTCATGAAGCATGTTGAAGCCTATCTGGCTGTAAAGCCATACCCAAACTGCTTTGGGATTGGCTAATCACTTCAGTGGAGTCATGCCCAATCCTTCTGGATAGGGTATGTCAGGCTTGTCATGTCTGAATTACACTCATATTTTTATTAAAGCTTGGCTGGCTATTAAGCCATGCCTGACCCTTTGATTGGAGCTTTAAGACTAACATGGCAAGATTCCTGGAATTCATATTAAAAATTTTGAAATCCTTATTTTTATTTTTCACAATAATTTTCGAAAAAAAAAATAAATAAAAATACAAAAAAAATTAGAAAATCATAAAAATCAAAAATATTTTTGTATTTCTTGTTTGAGTCTTGAGTCATGTTATAAGTTTGGTGTCAATTGCATATGCATCTTGCATTTTTTCGAAAATATCATGCATTCATAGTGTTCTTCATGATCTTCAAGTTGTTCTTGGTAAGTCTTCTTGTTTGATCTTGATGATTTTTTGTTTTGTGTCTTTTCATGTTTATCATATGCATTCTTGAATCCTTAGTGCGTAAGCATTAAAGAATTCTAAGTTTGGTGTCTTGCATGTTTTCTTTGCATTAAAAATTTTTCAAAATTGTGTCTATGATGTTCATCTTGACATTCAAAGTGTTCTTGGTGTTCATCTTGACATTCATAACATTCTTGCATGCATCACATGTTTTGATCTAAAAATTTCATGCATTGCATAATTTTCACGTTTTCATAAAAATTCAAAAAAAAAAAATCAAAAAAATATCTTCCCCTTTTACTCTCATCAAATTCGAAAATTTGAGTTGACTTTTTCAAAAATTTTTAAAATCAAGTTGTTTCTTATGAGTCAAATCAAATTTTCAATTTGAAAATCTTATCTTTTTCAAAATCTTTTTCAAAATTCAAAATCTTTTTCAAAATTCATGATTATTTTCGAAAATTTCAAAAAAATAATTTTCAAAAACCTTTTTCTTATTTTATATCATAATTTTCGAAAATAACATAATCAATTAAAGTTTTGATTCAAAAATTTGAAGTTTGTTACTTGCTTATTAAGAAAGATTCAAACTTTAAGTTCTAGAATCATATCTTGTGATTTCTTATGAATCAAGTCATTAATTGTGATTTTAAAAATCAAATCTTTTTCAAAAACTAATTTCTATCATATCTTTTCAAAAAAATATCTTCTTATCTTATCTTTTTCAAAATTTGATTTCAAAATATCTTCTCTAACTTTCCAACTTCTTATCTTTTCAAATTTGTTTCAACTAACTAACTAACCTTTTGTTTGTTTCTTAACTTTTTCAAAACTACCTAACTAACTCTCTCTCTCTAATTTTCGAAAATATCTTCCCTCTTTTTCAAAAATTTCTTTTTTATTAACTAATTATTTTTATTTTTTTATTTAAAAAAAAATTTCGAAAAAAATACTAAACTTTTTCAAAAACTATTTTCAAAAATCACTAACTCTTTTTCAAAAATTGTTTTCGAAAATTCACTTCCCCCTCTCATCTTCTTCTATTTGTTTATTGATATACTAACATCTTTCCTTCAACTCTCCAAAAATCCGAACCCCCTCTCTCTCTGAGTTCAGATTTTCTTCCCTTCTTTTCTTCTACTAACACAAGGATCCCTATACTGTGGTATAAAGGATCCATATTATTATTACTATTTTTTCTGTGCCATCTTCTTTGTCATATGAGCAGGAGCAAGGACAAGAACATTCTTGTTAAAGCAGATCCAGAACCTGAAAGGACTCTGAAGAAAAAAATTAAGAGAAGCTAAAATACAACAATCCAGAGATAACCTTTCAGAAATTTTCGAACAGGAAAAGGAGATGGCAGCCGAAAATAATAATAATATAAGGAAGATGCTTGGTGACTTCACTGCACCTAATTCCAATTTACATGGAAGAAGCATCTCCATTCCTGCCATTGGAGCAAACAACTTTGAGCTGAAACCTCAATTAGTTTCTCTGATGCAGCAAAACTGCAAGTTTCATGGACTTCCATCTGAAGATCCCTTTCAGTTCTTAACTGAATTCTTGCAGATATGTGATACTGTTAAGACTAATGGAGTAAATCCTGAAGTCTACAGGCTCATGCTTTTCCCTTTTGCTGTAAGAGACAGAGCTAGATTATGGTTGGATTCTCAACCCAAAGACAGCCTGAACTCTTGGGATAAGCTGGTCACGGCTTTCTTAGCCAAGTACTTTCCTCCTCAAAAGCTGAGCAAGCTTAGAGCTGATGTTCAAACCTTCAGACAGAAAGAAGGTGAATCCCTCTATGAAGCTTGGGAAAGATACAAACAGTTGACCAAAAAGTGTCCTTCTGACATGCTTTCAGAATGGACCATCCTGGATATATTATATGATGGTTTATCTGAGCTATCAAAGATGTCATTGGACACTTCTGCAGATGGATCCATTCACCTAAAGAAAACGCCTGCAGAAGCTCAAGAACTCATTGACATGGTTGCTAATAACCAGTTCATGTACACTTCTGAAAGGAATCCTGTGAGTAATGGGACGCCTATGAAGAAGGGAGTTCTTGAGGTTGATACTCTGAATGCCATATTGGCTCAGAATAAAATATTGACTCAGCAAGTCAATATGATCTCTCAGAGTCTGCATGGAATGCAAGCTGCATCCAACAGTACTCAAGAGGCATCTTCTGAAGAAGAAGCCTATGATCCTGAGAACCCTGCAATAGCAGAGGTGAATTACTTAGGTGAACCTTATGGAAACACCTATAACTCATCATGGAGAAATCATCCAAATTTCTCATGGAAGGATCAAAAGCCTCAACAAGGCTTTAATAATGGTGGAAGAAACAGGTTTAGCAATAGCAAGCCTTTTCCATCATCAACTCAGCAACAGACAGAGAACTCTGAACAAAACACTTCTAATTTAGCAAACTTAGTCTCTGATCTATCTAAGGCCACTGTAAGTTTCATGAATGAAACAAGATCTTCCATTAGAAATCTGGAAGCACAAGTGGGCCAGCTGAGTAAAAGGATCACTGAAATCCCTCCTAGTACTCTCCCAAGCAATACAGAAGAGAATCCAAAAGGAGAGTGCAAGGCCATTGACATAAACGCCATGGCCGAACCTATGAGGAGAGGAGAGGACGTGAATCCCAAGGAGGAAGACCTCTTGGGACGTCCAGTGGTCAATAAGGAGCTTCCCTCTGAGGAACCAAAGGACTCTGGGGCTCATCTAGAGACCATAGAGATCCCATTGAACCTCCTTATGCCCTTCATGAGCTCTGATGAGTATTCCTCTTCTGAAGAGAATGAGGATGTTACTGAAGAGCAAACTGCCAAGTTTCTTGGTGCAATCATGAAGCTGAATGCCAAACTATTTGGCATTGATACTTGGGAAGCTGAACCTCCCTTGTTCATCAATGAACTAAGTGATCTGGATCAACTGACATTGCCTCAGAAGAGACAGGATCCTGGAAAGTTCATAATACCCTGTACCATAGGCACCATGATCTTTAAGGCTCTGTGTGACCTTGGTTCAGAAATAAACCTCATACCCCTCTCTGTAATAGAGAAACTGGGAATCTATGGGGTGCAAGCTGCTAAAATCTCATTAGAGATGGCAGACAGCTCTAGAAAACAGGCTTATGGACAAGTAGAGGACGTGTTAGTAAAGGTTGAAGGCCTTTACATCCCTGCTGATTTCATAGTCCTGGATACTGGAAAGGAAGAGGATGAATCCATCATCCTAGGAAGACCTTTCCTGGCCACAGCAAGAGCTGTGATTGATGTTGACAGAGGTGAAATATTCCTTCAATGGAATGAGAACTCCCTTGTGTTTAAAACTCAAGGATCTCCCTCTGCAACCATGGGGAGGAAGCAGAAAAAGCTTCTCTCCAAGCAGAGTCAACCAGAGCCCCCACAGTCAAACTCTAAGTTTGGTGTTGGGAGGCCACAACCAAACTCTAAGTTTGGTGTTGAACTCCCATATCTAAACTCTAAGTTTGGTGTTGGAGAGTCTCAACAAAGCTCTGCACATCTGTGAGGCTCCATGAGAGCCCACTATCAAGCTATTGACATTAAAGAAGCGCTTGTTGGGAGGCAACCCAATGTTTATCTAATTCTTATTTTTATTGTTTTTCATGTTTTCTTAGGTTCATGATCATGTGGAGTCACAAAATAAACAAAAAATTCAAAAACGGAATCAAAAACAGCAGAAGAAAAATCACACCCTGGAGGAGCATCTGTTTGGCGTTCAAACGCCAGAACAGAGCATAGTTCTGGCGCTGAACGCCCAGAATGGGAGCATCCTGGCGCTGAACGCCCAGAACAAGCATGGTTCTGGCGTTCAACGCCAGAAATGGCAGCAAAGGGGCGTTGAACGCCCAAAATGGGCACCAACCTGGCGCTGAACGCCCAGAGTTGTGTGCAAGGGCATTTTGCATGCCTAAATTGGTGCAGGGATGTAAATGCCTTGACACCCCAAGATCTGTGGACCCCACAGGACCCCCACCTACCTTCACTCACTCTCTTCTCTCTTCTCAATCATCCTCTATTCCCAATAAACACTCATCCCTTCTGTCTTCCATTTACCACTCACACCCATACACCCACTTACCTTCAAAAATTCAACATCTCTTCCCCACCCAATCCCACCCATATGGCCGAATACACACTCCCATCCATCTCCTCCATATCTTCTTCTTATTCTTCTATTCTTTCTTCTTTTGCTCGAGGGCGAGCAACATTCTAAGTTTGGTGTGGTAAAAGCATAGCTTTTTTGTTTTTTCCATAACCATTGATGGCACCTAAGGCCAGAGAAACCTCTAGAAAGAGGAAAGGGAAGACAAAAGCTTCCATCAAGGGTCTATAGCTCAGTGGTAGAACATTTGACTGCAAATCAAGAGATCCCTGAGATACCTCAAGGGATACATTTTCTTCCACACAATTATTGGAAGCAACTAAGGGTGGAACATCAAGAGCACTCCATCATCCTTCATGAAATCAGAGAAGATCTAAAAGCACTGAAGGAGGAGCAACAAAGGCAAGGAAGAGACATAGAAGAGCTCAAGGACATCATTGATTCCTCAAGAAGGAAATGCCACCATCACTAAGGTGGATTCATTCCTTGTTCTTAATTCTTCTGCTTTTCGTTTTCTATGTTATGTGCTTATCTATGTTTGTGTCTTCATTACATGATCATTAGTAGTTAGTAACTTTGTCTTAAAGTTATAAATGTCCTATGAATCCATCACCTCTCTTAAATGAAAAATGTTTTAATTCAAAAGAACAAGAAGTACATGAGTTTCGAATTTATCCTTGAACTTAGTTTAATTATATTGATGTGGTGACAATGCTTCTTGTTTTCTGAATGTATGCTTGAACAGTGCATATGTCTTTTGAAGTTGTTGTTTAAGAATGTTAAATATGTTGGCTCTTGAAAGAATGATGACTAGGAGACATGTTATTTGATAATCTGAAAAATCATAAAAATGATTCTTGAAGCAAGAAAAAGCAGCAAAGAACAAAGCTTGCAGAAAAAAAAAAATTAGGCAAAAAAAAAATAGAAAGAAAAAGAAAAAGCAAGCAGAAAAAGCCAAAGCTCTTAAAACCAAGAGGCAAGAGCAAAAAGCCAATAACCCTTAAAACCAAAAGGCAAGGGCAATTAAAAAGGATCCCAAGGCTTTGAGCATCAGTGGATAGGAGGGCCTAAAGGAATAAAATCCTGGTCTAAGCGGCTAAACCAAGCTGTCCCTAACCATGTGCTTGTGGCGTGTAGGTGTCAAGTGAAAACTTGAGACTGAGCGGTTAAAGTCAAGGTCCAAAGCAAAAAAAAAAGAGTGTGCTTAAGAACCTTGGACACCTCTAATTGGGGACTTTAGCAAAGCTGAGTCATAATCTGAAAAGGTTCACCCAATTATGCGTCTGTGGCATTTATGTATCCGGTGGTAATACTGGAAAACAAAATTCTTAGGGCCACGGCCAAGACTCATAAAGAAGCTGTGTTCAAGAATCATCATACTGAACTAAGAGAGTCAATAACACTATTCGAAATCTGAAGTTCCTATAGATGCCAATCATTCTGAACCTCAATGGATAAAGTGAGATGCCAAAACTATTCAAGAGGCAAAAAGCTATGAGTCCCGCTCATATGATTGAAGCTCTGTTTCATTGATAGTTTGGAATTTATAGTATATTCTATTCTTTTTATCCTATTTTGATTTTCAGTTGCTTGGGGACAAGCAACAATTTAAGTTTGGTGTTGTGATGAGCGGATAATTTATACGCTTTTTGACATTGTTTTTAGTATGTTTTTAGTAGGATCTAGTTACTTTTAGGGATGTTTTTAATAGATTTTGTGTTAAATTCACATTTCTGGACTTTACTATGAGTTTGTGTGTTTTTCTGTGATTTCAGGTATTTTCTGGCTGAAATTGAGGGACTTGAGCAGAAATCAGATTCAGAGGTTGAAAAAGGACTGCTGATGCTGTTGGATTCTGACCTCCCTGCACTCAAAGTGGATTTTCTGGAGCTACAGAACTCGAAATGGCGCCCTTCCAATTGTGTTGGAAAGTAGACATCCAGGGCTTTCCAGAAATATATAATAGTCCATACTTTGGCCAAGAATAGACAACGTAAACTGGCATTCAACGCCAGCTTTCTACCCAAATCTGGCGTCCAGCGCCAGAAAAGGATCCAAAACCAGAGTTGAATGCCCAAACTGGCACAAAAACTGGCGTTCAACTCCACAAATGGCCTCTGCACGTGCAACACTTAAGCTCAGCCCAAACACACACCAAGTGGGCCCCGGAAGTGGATTTATACATCAAATACTTACTCATGTAAACCCTAGTAGCTAGTTTATTATAAATAGAACCTCTTACTATTGTATTAGGCATCTTTGGATTACCTTATGATCCTTTGATCACGTTTTAGGGGGCTGGCCACACGGCCATGCCTGGACCTTCACTTATGTATTTTCATACGGTAGAGTTTCTACACTCCATAGATTAAGGTGTGGAGCTCTGCTGTTCCTCAAAGATTAATGCAAGTACTACTGTTTTCTATTCAATTCTTCTTATTTCGCTTCTAAGATATCCATTCGCACTCAAGAACATGATGAAGGTGATGATTATGTGTGACGCTCATCATCCTTCTCCCCTATGAACGCGTGACTGACAAACACTTCCGTTCTACATGAAATAAGCTAGAATGAATATCTCTTAGATCTCCTAACCAGAATCTTCGTGGCGTAAGCTAGAATGATGGCGGCATTCGAGAGAATCCGGAAAGTCTAAACCTTGTCTGTGGTATTCCGAGTAGGATTCAATGACTGAATGACTGTGACGCGCTTCAAACTCGCGAGTGCTGGGCGTTAGTGACAGACGCAAAAGGAGGGTGAATCCTATTCCAGCATGATCGAGAACCGACAGATGATTGGCCGTGCTGTGACAGAGCATGTGAGCATATCTTTCACTGAGAGGAGGGGATGTAGCCACTGACAACGGTGATGCCCTTGCATAAAGCCAGCCATGGAAAGGAGTGAGACTGATTGGATGAAGATAGCAGGAAAGCAGAGGTTCAGAGGAACGAAAAGCATCTCCATTCACTTATCTGAAATTCCTACCAATGATTTACATAAGTATCTCTATCTCTATTTTATTATATAATATTCGAAAACACCATTATCACTTTATATCTGCCTGACTGAGATTTACAAGGTGACCATAGCTTGCTTCATGCCAACAATCTCCGTGGGATTCGACCCTTACTCACGTAAGGTATTACTTGGACGACCCAGTGCACTTGCTGGTTAGTTGTATCGAAGTTGTGACAAATTATGAATGTGACATCACAATTTCGTGCACCAAAATTTCGTGCACCAGCTACCTTTCTAAATTGATTTCCGAATTCGCTTCTTCGCTCATTTCTTTTCAATCCTTTGAGGTAGTTGATGCACCTTAAGTCTAAAACACTTAAAGAAATTTTATCACGGCATCAAATTACATAAAAAGAGATTAAGGATAAAATTGTGTGTGCGACAGTTAGTGATGGAGATGAAGTTAGGATTAGTTAGTGAGATAGAATTAGTGAGATAAAGATAAAATTGTCAAAAAGATGATTTTAATACCAAATGAAATGTTGAGGATAATTTTAAATTAAAAATAAGATAAAAGACAATTTTAATTTTGACTCCAAATTATAAGACCAATACTTATTCTTTTGATGTATTAAGACCTGAACAATGAAAAAAAATATATTATCATCCGATTACACACTGACCAAGCTTTATAAACAAGTATGAGGCACTCAAGAAAACCAAGACTCTGCATAACTAAACTTGTGACTCACTAAACATATTACATACCCAAAACAGAAACTTAACAGCTATATCTAACTAACTTTTCTCACTAGTTTTGGGTTATATGTCCTTGACACCCCTGACAAATATCTTGCCACGCATCGGAGGAGGCTTGTCTTCTCTGAATATTCTTCATTGCACTTGTAATTATGAGTTATGATGTCAACATATTTTAACCCACAACTTGTCTGTTGTCTCTATCGTGACTAATAATTAAGATTCCAAGCTAAATTCATAAGATAATTGTATTTGGATTTACATTTTTTAAAGTGAAAAATGAATTAAATAATTTTATTATCATTAATTTTGTAGCTCTCATTATATATGAGTTTAACTATCTTAATTTAAGAATGTTTAATTCTCCATTTGATCATTTTACTAACTCTCTTACTTTAAAAAAAAATCTTAATCCATTGTATTCATATCACAGCAAGATCGAAAGCTAGAACCTCCCTCTCTTTTTGACATTCAGATAAAAACTTCTCCCAGCATACAAAGTGAATTTTCTAATTATTGTGCACTCCATGCCAGATGAACTCCTTACAGATCTCGTCAATTTTATTCCAAAAAATAAACTCCGAAGAATGTACAAATTAAAGTTTGCATAATGTACGAGAGATTGGTTGAAAGAGCAAATTGAGCCAAAGTAAATCTATCCATCTATATCAAGTGTATATAAAAAATTGGTCACCATCTACGTATATAAAATACACATTAAAAATAAATTAAATAATACATATTTTTATATACAAATACTTAATACTGATATTTTGTAGCACATAACATATTTAAATTCTACCCGTGTATATACAATACTATAAATTTTATTATTACAATTCGATTGCATAAATTGCAACTCCCTCTTTCAAAACTAAATTTAAAAAAAATAAAAAATTCAGTTCTCAGAATTCAACTTGAGGCAACTATTAACAAAGAATTTGAATTTGTCTATCCCTCCATCATTCCAATATTGGTGGATTAATACCTCATGGTTGCCGGGAAGCATTTAAAACGAGCTATATGTGGAAGTACATATAAAATAGGAAAATATTATTTTACCAACTAAAAACAATTTGACAACTAATAATTGAGAGACGAATTATCGAATTGTCTTTAGCTATTAAATACTAACAATAAGTCTTAAAAGGACAATTTAGATAATTTACTTCCTGCTATTAATGGTCAAATTACTTGTAGTTGTTGAAATAATTTTTTTTTAATAAAATAATATAAATATAAATAATGGTGCGGTTGCAATGGAAACGAAAATAAAGGTAAGGGAGTGTCTCCACTGTGAGTTGGTCATAAAAGTGAAACAATCTCTGTATATCTCTCTCTCTCTGTCTTTAAATACATGCTTCCATATTTTGTATCTATATATATCCAATTAATTAAGTTGGAAAACCATAGAATAGAAAAATTAGAAAAGCATAGAATTGAAGAAGATGCCTTGCCTTTACATAACCACCAACCTTAACTTGGATGGAATTGACACTAATCCCATCTTTTCTGAAGCAACCACTGCTGTCTCCACAATAATCGGCAAACCTGAAAAGGTATCATCTCTGCTCTTTATTTTCCCTTTATTCTTTCTCTCTTTCTTTTTCAGTGTTTTTCAACTAAAGCTTATTGTGATTGATGTGAGATTTAATTTGTGTGTGGATTAAAACAATCATGGATCATGGAGTGTTTTTTATTAGGGTTTAAGGATTCTTATTTTTTCACTTCATTGCATGATACTACTTCTCAACAATATAGAAGCGATTCGTATTACTTTTTTTTTTCTTTTCTTTTTTTTTAGCTTATAAAGTTTAGTAAAGTTGTAGACCAATATATTTAGGTATGTAGAATTAAGATTACGAAAGTCTAATTTAACTCTAAAAATTAGTTGTTTGAGTAAGAAATGTCTTATATATTTATAGTATTTTTAAAAAATTTATTCTTAAAAAATGTGAGACTTATAACATATTTTTTTTTTACATATAAAAATAATTATCTAAAATATGAACATTTGTAAGTAAGTGATCTAACGATTTTAAATTGGATAGATTTTAAAATTATATCATAAAATTACTTTTTAAAAAAAAATTTAAAATAATAAAAATTAAAAATATATAAATGAATATATCTTTAAGAGTGTTATTGTAAATTTGAAATTGAAGCAGCCAAGTTAGTGGTTCAATCATTTAGCTATTTCCAGAAAGATAAGGTACCAGGCCATGGTAATTAATATAGTATATACTCAACAATGCCCTTTATATAAGAAAATTATAAGATATGATTACTTAAATAGAACTAGGCCCAAGTTTAGACAGGAAAATAAAGATTTACGAGATAGTGTATGTTTAGAGTTTAAAATTACGTATACCGATATACATATTATTTCTGATGAGGATCCAATTAAGGAGTTGATGGTTTTCCTTATATTGGTTTAGTTATTATTTATAAAGAAATAAATTTATATAAAAATAAAGAAATCATCATGTGTTGAAAAACAGAAATAACAAGAATTGGTACAATATATGTATGACATAATTCATTGTATTTTTCCTTAAAAAATATGAGTTAGATTTGTTGTAAAAATAAGAATTTAGTCAATAGCCATATATAGCAGGAGATCACAAAAATATTGTAAAAATTTTAATCTGGTAAGGGTGAAAATTATATCTTAATATATTTTTTAAATAACTAATTTAGATCGACTTATAAGTTATATTAGACTTTTTCACCCCAAATAGTGAAATATTACTTTTTATAAAAGATATTTCATACACTTTTATATTCACCAATCACCATAAAAGCCTCATTAATCCTTATTCACATGTTTATATTTTTTATTAATTATTTTTTTACAAATATATGTCAAATTATCATTATCACATTTTTCTCGATCCAAATAATAGATAAAATTCTTTGCACCATCCTCGCAGTCGCAGATTAGAAAAGTTTAATTTGCCCTTTGTATGCAAATCAGGTCCCAATAAATAGTAATTAATTAAGAAAATACCACTAGGGCTAATTAATTAACAATCTCGTTACGTTATCAACAGCATTTCTGTCAATTCTGATTTATAAGAGTATTTAATTGAAATGTCTTTGTGGATGTATCTAATAAAAATATTTTTTTATGGCTATATCTAATAAAAATGTCTTTATAGACATATTCTCTTTATACATGTGTTTAAAATATAATAATTAATTATTGTTGGTAATAAGTTGACAGCTAATATATTGATATCCTATACTTTTTCATTAATTAATCAATCCTGCTAATAGCATTTTTATCAATTTCTGCCAACTCTTATTTATAACTGTATTTAATAAAAGCGTTTTTATGGATATGTTTAACAAAAATATTTTTTTTATAGTTACGTTTAACAAAAATGTCTTTATAAATATATTTTTTAGATGTATTTTTTTATAAATGTATTTAAAATATAATAATTAATTTTATTAACAATAAGTTGATAGATAATATGTCGATACCTTATACTCTTCCTTAATTATAAAGATATGCACTTCAAGCTAAGTCGTCATCATCATATTGATTATTAATGTACGGAGCGACGATGTTGAGTTCTTTCTTCGTATAAAAGTAAAACAGTCATGGCTTATCTCTTGAAGAGAGGACAAAATATTATAATACTAAAATATTATATTTGATAATCATATTAAAGGTTCAATGAATTTTGCTCCGGGTAATAATTTGTGTGTTAATATATAATAATGCAATGGAACATTCTGAAACCTATTCCTTATAGCTCACATGTGAAAAAGGGGTGGATAGTGGAAAATACTGTTACACTACATGCACTGCAAATTGCACTTCAAGTAGTTGGAATAGGAATAGTCTCATCTTGAATAGCTAGCTATCTTCCACCATCCTTTGTGTAGTACCACTACCCCAACACCACTTGTAATTAGTGTTTTTTTTTTTTTTTTCTGAATCTTTTTTCTTTTATATATGGTAGTGTTATTTGATCATAGTAATATTTGTGGCTCATTATTTTTGGGTGTTTAGAATATTATGTATGTAAAATTGACATATAATTTTGTTCCTTCAACTTTTAGTAATATATTTAGTTATTCATATGTCCCTTCAACTTTTAGTAAACATATAATTTTGTTGAATTGATGACATAGAGATTAAAAGAAAAGACCTTTTTATATATATATTTTTAACTCGTCGACATAACATTTAGGAAACATTTTAAATGCACCATAAAATCAGGTATTTAATAGTTTATTTTAATAATTAATTTCAATTATAATATATATAATTGATATTAATTATTAAAATCACTAGAACATTTAAGTCTGTAATATATTTAAAATTTTTTCTAAAATTTATATTCTAAATGAAATCTAATCAAGATAAAAAAGAAGTAATTGCTTTGGTGTTTTACAAATGGTGTCTAATTTTTTATTTTAAAAAATAATTTAAGTAATTTAGACACTAAAATAAAAAATACCATAAAATTCGTCTAAAAAATATTATAGAGTAAAATATTTACATTTTGCCTTATCCAATAGAAACAATAAAATAAATCCATATCCACGTGTAAACATGCACACACACACACACAAATCTCATCATGAACCCAAGTAAGTAGTATATTAATTGAAAAAGTTAACATTATTGCAGTTTGTGATGGTAATTTTGAAGTCGTCAGTGCCAATATCATTTGAGGGAAACAAGAAAGCAGCTGCATATGCTGAGATAGTATCAATGGGTGGCATCAATTCAGAAGTGAAGAGGAAGCTTATTGCCACCATTGGCACCATTTTGGAGACCCACCTCTCTATCCCAACAACAAGATTTTTCCTCAAAGTCTTTGATACAACTGCATTTCGTACAAACTCCAAAATCTAATAATAATAATAATAATACTAATCATGCATGCTTAGCTTTCTGTTTCATCATCATATATATATTTATTCTGATTATCTCACATGCTATATATGAGATATTATTGATGAGTCATTGAGCTCTAATAATAAATCATTATGGGCTACTTTAATTTTAATGAGTGTTTGTACTGCTGTAAATAAATTAAATACAATTGTTCTATTTGCAAGTTATGCTCTAAGAAATCAAGTTCTTGAGATGAAAAACTTACATATATATTATTAGATGAAATTTTGAGGTGATTATGAAATTTTGATAACATTTAAAAGTATAGTTAAAATTAAAGGTTATATATATATTTTAGCTATGCTATTTGATAGTATTTTTTAATTTGATCACTTTTTATTTTTTATACTTTTTAAATTTTAAAATATTATCAAATAGTAAAACAAAAAAATATAAGTGTAATTTTAATTACAATTTTTAAGTATCGTCAAAGTTTTTATAACCACTATAAAATACACTACATTATTATTCTAGAATTATATTAATTTTTTGAATCTTTATTAATAAGAGAGGTTATAAAATTAAAATATTTGCTTCTAAAACCAATAAAGTCCCAGAGGCAATGCATTCTATAATAAAGTTGGTAGCAAATATTCTATTATGTTGTGACAATTGTGACTTTTTTAGCCACATATATCATAAGTCAAACAACGTACAGTATTGATGGAATAAAACCATCCATTTCACAACTCAATTTAGATTGGTCGAATGGTCAACTCACTCATTGGAAGTTTAAATTTTATCTTGTATATGTAGTAATTTATTAGGTAGCGACAGACCCTTAAATAAAATTTCAATCCGCGACAGATTAATCTTTAATTTTATTAAATTGGGAGATACCATGAACAAAATAAAAAATTAACTATTTAATTAGTCCTTAACTTTATCGGATTAAAAAAACCATAAAAAAAATTAACTATTTGAAAATATCACGATTTGTAAAGTTTTAAGAAATACATCCTTATATAATTTTGATATGGTAAAGATGTCATAAGGATATTCCCACCTTTGCATCGCCACAACTTAGAACCTATATGCCCATGGACTGCAAGTCTTTTTAAATTTTAAATTTGTCTTTTAAGTTTTCGGTGAATATTATATTATCACAAATATTTTTCTCATATGTATCACATTGAGGTCATAAGGTAATGCATTGTATTCCCAATATACAGAAGGTCAACGAATGCAGTCTACTATCTCTTTTCAATGTGAGTCATCGGTCCTCATTAGTGTCTTGAAGATTGCATCTTCTTTTTCTTATAACTGTTAGCGACTTCTTATTGTGATGTGCACATTTTTCAATTGTCTCAAAATGTTTGTGTCGGACAACTTCCTTGTTAGATTTTTATTCTATATCTTTTCGCTAAATCTAATTTGGTCTAGTCTAAATTTATGACCACAGCTTAAAAAACGACGATGACTCGTGAAACAACATTTTCAAAAGATACTATGAATATAAAAAAATTCAATTATTAAATTAATTATATATTAAAAATAAATTAAACAATATAAAATAATTAATTTAGTGATTAATTTTTTTAATATATATAGCATGCATAGTTAATTTTTTTTATGTAAAAATATAAACAATTTTCACAAAAATCATTTCAAGAGATTATTATTGCCGCCTTCTCTCTATTTTCTCTTAACGGGAGTAGTTACGGTTTTAAATTGCAGATGCGAATGAGCACGCATGGTTGCAATCATTGCAAATGCAAATAAAGTGATCGTTGTGATGCATATTGTAATCGTTGAGCATGAAATTTGAAGGAAAAAAAAGTGAATAATTAATCTTTTGTTTACTGAGATGTAATGCATAGCCTAATATAATTGTTATATTGTGGCCTTATCATAACTGCCCTGCGGTGCCACAACATCCTTTTGTTGTAGACACATCAACCGATGTACCCTGCGATTTAAATTAATGATCCGAAATGATATATTTTTATTTTTCGTTTCGTATCATTACTAAAATTATAATAAATAAAAAAATTCTAAAAACATTATTATCCTTGGGTTGATTGGATCGGAAACCTAGGATATCATTGGCTTCATCGAAATTTGGGGGAGAGATGATTCTGATGAATTTAAAAAATTTTAATTTAAATTTACGATGATCAAACATTATTAATACAATTAATTATAAAATTATTAATTTGATCTTCATATTATATTTATTAATTAATAATTTTGTTATGCAGAATTTGATGTTAGGCCGAATTACAAGTCCAATAAAAATAAAAAATTTAGCATTGATTATTAAAATATTAAAAGATGTGGCTCAATTGTTATTTTACTAGTTGAGCCAAATTTCAACTATTATCATTAGTCCAAAACAATTTTTTGGTTTGAAACTAACTTGCTTGATCCGAAACCAAAGAAATTAGAGATGGAAGAAAACTTTGCATGCTTAGTTCGGTCACTCACTTCTTCTCATTTGATGGATTCCAAATTTAATTCAATTAACATTAAATGCATTGGAATCATGAGAGAGAAATGACAATTGATTTGATTGCTGCCTTAATGATACACGCTACCTAAAGTAAAGGGAAGTAAATTAATTCATTATAATTTATCAAATTCATTGAATGCTTTCCTTTTACTCTCTCTTCTCTCTCATCCCTCTTCTTCATTCGGTCACTTCACAGAAAAAGCATATAAGCTTTTGCAAGCTATCAGAGTAATGAAGAAGAAGCTAGAAGCAAGCTAAAGACCATTGTAATGATGGCAAGAAAAAGAAAAAGAAAACAAAAAGTATGTTGTGACTGAGATTTTCATCACAAATGGTAAGATTTGGTGAAGAGATCTCATGCTCTCCATACCAAAAATGGAAGAAGATGATCTTGGTCAGAGAAAGAAGATCCTTAAGAGATGGCTTGTCTCAGCTTTTGATCAACCACCACAGGAGATAGTTACAGTAGCTACGTGATGGAGGATGCAGAAGTTTGAGCAGAAGAAGCTGTCATCATCAAGAACTCATCAAGGGCTAAGGATCCTTCTTGGAGTGCAAGTCAAGATGGATGGCTCAGATTGGTGAAGCTTGGTATAAAGGGAAGACACAGAGGTAATTGCATGTTGGGTTTTACATTCAGTTTCCTCTCCTCTCTCTCTGGCTGAACCGGTTTGCATGAAGAAGAAGAAGTTGACTCGGTTCAAGAACTTCAATCTTGGAGGCTTCCCATTCTATAAATAAGGGAGAACAGCCAAGACTTGAAGTAAGGAAAAGAGTGAGCACAGAGTTCCTATAGCTACCCAAGCTAACAGAAGTTTTTCTCCTTCAATGTTTTCTATTTTGTAATTTTCTGTTTAATTTTGTCTGTCTTGAGTTTCATGGAAAAAGGCAAACAATAAGGTTTGTAAGAAAAATCCATAGAGCGAAAAAAGGCAGAGAGTGAAAAATTAAAAGAAAAAGCCATAGATGTCCTTAGAGGTCCTTTATACATCCGTGTTGTGTTTCATGATTCTGTGGGAATCTCCTTGCAAGTTGGGTTAGCACTTAGCAGTTGAAAGCTTGGTTGTGACCAAGTCAAGTTCAAGATTGGGGTTTAGATTCTGGACTTGTCCCAGATAGGAAGGGTAGTTCCTAGGGAGAATTGGTGTATGTAATCATGAAGATTATAGTGAAATTCCATCATTGTTGTGATGGAGACTGGATGTAGGCTGCATTGCACTTGGCAGCTGAACCAGGATATTTCGTGGTGTGATTATCTCTCTTTCTTCTACTCCATTTCTGTTTCTGCTGCATAGGAGATAAAACTGAAAAATATCTCGTGCCGGGTTACGAGATAAAAAGAAAAAGTCTCGCGGCTGGATACGAGACAAAAAAAATAAAAAAAATAAAAAATAAAAAGGTATCCAGAAGTTGTTTCAAAGACCAACAAGTTTTAATAAGCGAAAAATGGGCAAAGATTCAACCCCCATTCTCTTAGCCACTGAAAACCATCAATTGGTATCAGAGCTTGGTCTCAAAGAGATTGGTGCACAAAATTGTGATCATCAATGGCGCCAAAAACTTGGTACGCACAATTGTAATCTCAACTCTTTGTCACAACTCCGCACAACTAACCAGCAAGTGCACTGGGTCGTCCAAGTAATAAACCTTACGTAAGTAAGGGTCGATCCCACGGAGACTGTCAGCTTGAAGCAAGCTATGGTCATCTTATAAATCTCAGTCAGGCAGATTCAAATGGTTATGGAGGATTGATAGTTAAAAGATGAATAAAACATAAAATAAAGATAGAGATACTTATGTAATTCATTGGTGAGAATTTCAGATAAGCGTATGAAGATGCTTTGTTCCTTCTGAACCTCTACTTTCCTATTGCATTCTTCCAATCATTCATACTCCTTTCCATGGCAAGCTTTATGTTGGGCATCACCGTTGTCAATGGCTACTTCCCGTCCTCTCAGTGAAAATGTTCCAAATGCGCTGTCACCGCACGGCTAATCATCTGTCGGTTCTCGATCATGTTGGAATAGGATCCATTGATCCTTTTGCGTCTGTCACACGCCCAACACTCGCGAGTTTGAAGCTCGTCACAGTCATCCCTTCCCAGATCCTACTCGGAATACCACAGACAAGGTTTAGACTTTCCGGACCTCAGGAATGGCTGCCAATAATTCTAGCCTATACCACAAAGGTTTTAATCTTAGATTAGAAACCCAAGAGATACACATTCAAGCTTGATTGCATGTAGAATGGAAGTGGTTGTCAAGCACGCGTTCATAGATGAGAATGATGATGAGTGTCACGGATCATCACATTCATCAAGTTGAAGAACGAGTGTATATCTTAGAGAAGAAGTAGGCATGAATTGAATAGAAAAACAGTAGTACTTTGCATTAATTCATGAAGAACAGCAAAGCTCCACACCTTAATCTATGGTGTGTAGAAACTCCACCGTTGAAAATACATAAGAACAAGGTCTAGGCATGGCCGAATGGCCAGCCCTCATAAAGGTCTAAGATAGCATAAGACTAATCAAAGATCAAAAGTCTGTAAATACAATAGCAAAAAGGTCCTATTTATAGAGAACTAGTAACCTAGGGTTTACAGAAATGAGTAAATGATGCAGAAATCCACTTCCGGGCCCACTTGGTGTGTGCTTGGGCTGAGTATTGAAGCTTTCACATGTAGAGGCTTTTCTTGGAGTTAAATGCCAGCTTTTATGCCAGTTTGGGCGTTTAACTCCAGCTTTTATGCCAGTTCTGGCGTTTTGACGCCAGAATTTCTATGCTGACTTTGAACGCCGGTTTGGGCCATTAAATCTTGGGCAAAGTATAGACTATTATATATTTCTGAAAAGCCCAGGATGTCTACTTTCTAACTCAATTAAGAGCGCGCCAATTGGGCTTCTGTAGCTCCAGAAAATCCACTTTGAGTGCAGGGAGGTCAGAATCCAACACCATCTGCAGTCCTTTTTCAGCCTCTGTATCAGATTTTTGCTCAGGTCCCTCAATTTCAGCCAGAAAATACCTGAAATCACAGAAAAACACATAAACTCATAGTAAAGTCCAGAAATGTGATTTTTATTTAAAAACTAATAAAAATATAATAAAAACTAACTAAAATATACTAAAAACATACTAAAAACAATGCCAAAAAGTGTATAAATTATCCGCTCATCACAACACTAAACTTAAATTGTTGCTTGTCCCCCAAGCAACTGAAAGTCAAATAGGATAAAAAGAATAGAATATACAATGAATTCCAAAAACATCTATGAAGATCAGTTTTAATTAGATGAGCGGGGCTATTAGCTTTCTGCTTCTGAACAGTTTTGGCATCTCACTTTATCCTTTTGAAATTCAGAATGATTGGCATCTATAAGAACTCAGAATTCAGATAGCGTTATTGATTCTCCTAGTTAAGTATGTTTATTCTTGAACACAGCTACTTTATGAGTCTTGGTCGTGACCCTAAGCATTTTGTTTTCCAGTATTACCACCGGATACATAAATGCCACAGACACATAACTGGGTGAACCTTTTCAGATTGTGACTTAGCTTTACTAGAGTCCCCAACTAGAGGTGTCCAAAGCTCTTAAGCACACTCTTTTTGCTTTGGACTACGACTTTAACCGCTCAGTCTCAAGTTTTCACTTGACACCTTCACGCCACAAGCACATGGTTAGGGACAGCTTGGTTAAGCCGCTTAGGGCAGGATTATATTCCTGTGGGCCCTCCTATCCACTGATGCTCAAAGCCTTGGATCCTTTTTATTTTACCCTTGTCTTTTGGTTTAAAGGGCTATTGGCTTTTTCTGCTTGCTTTTTCTTTTTCTTTCTTTCTCTCTTTTTTTTTTGCAAGCTTTTCACTGCTTTTTCTTGCTTCAAGAATCAATTTTATGATTTTTCAGATTATCAAATAACATTTTTCCTTTTCCATCATTCTTTCAAGAGCCAACAAATTTAACATTCATGAACAACAAATTCAAAAAATATGCACTGTTCAAGCATTCATTCAGAAGAACAAAAAGTATTGCCACCACATCAAAATAACTAAACTGTTTTAAAATTCGAAATTCATGCACTTCTTTTTCTTTTTCAATTAAAAACATTTTTCATTTAAGAAAGGTGATGGACTCATTTTCATAGCTTTAAGGCATAGACACTTAGACACTAGTGATCATGTAATAAAGACACAAATATAAATAAACATAAAGCATAAAAATTCAAAAAACAGAAAATAAAGAACAAGGAAATTAAAGAACGGGTCCACCTTAATGATGGCGGCTTGTTCTTCCTCTTGAAGATCTTATGGAGTGCTTGAGCTCCTCAATATCTCTTCCTTGCCTTTGTTGCTCCTCTCTCATAACTCTTTGGTCTTCTCTAATTTCATGTAGGAGGATAGAATGCTCTTGGTGCTCCACCCTTAGTTGTCCCATGTTGGAACTTAATTCTCCTAGGGAGGTGTTGATTTGCTCCCAATAGTTTTGTGGAGGAAAATGCATCCCTTGAGGTATCTCAGGGATTTCATGATGAGGAAATTCCTCATGCTCTTGTCCATGAGTGGGATCTCTTGTTTGCTCCATCCTTTTCTTAGTGATGGGCTTGTCCTCATCAATGAGGTTGTCTTCCTCTATGTCAATTCCAGCTGAATTGCAGAGGTGACAAATGAGATGAGGGAAGGCTAACCTTGACAAAGTAGAGGACTTGTCTGCCACCTTGTAGAGTTCTAGAGATATAACCTCATGAACTTCTACTTCCTATCCAATCATGATGCTATGGATCATGATAGCCCGGTCTATAGTAACTTTAGACCGGTTGCTCGTGGGAATGATTGAACGTTGGATGAACTCCAACCATCCCCTAGCCACGGGCTTGAGGTCATGCCTTCTTAGTTAAATCGGCTTCCCTCTTGAATCTCTCTTCCATTGAGCGCCCTCTTCACAAATGTCTATGAGGACTTGGTCCAACCTTTGATCAAAGTTGACCCTTCTAATGTAGGGGTGTGCATCTCCTTGCATCATTGGCAAGTTGAATGCCAACCTTACATTTTCCGGACTGAAATCTAAGTATTTTCCCCGAGCCATTGTAAGCCAATTTTTAAGGTCTGGGTTCACACTTTGATCATGGTTCTTGGTGATCCATGCATTGGCATAGAACTCTTGAACCATTAAGATTCCGACTTGTTGAATGGGGTTGGTGAGAATTTCCCAACCTCTTCTTCGAATCTCATGTCGGATCTCTGGATATTCACCCTTTTTAAGCTTGAAAGGGACCTCGGGGATCACTTTCTTCTTGGCCACGACTTCATAGAAGTGGTCTTGATGCACCTTTGAGATGAATCTCTCCATCTCCCATGACTCGAAGGTGGAAGCTTTTGCCTTCCCTTTCCTCTTTCTAGAGGTTTCTCCGGCCTTAGGTGCCATAAATGGTTATAGAAAAACAAAAAGCAACGCTTTTATCGCACCAAACTTAGAAGGTTTGCTCATCCTCGAGCAAAAAAAGAAAGAAGAGAGTAGAGGAAGAAGAAATAGAGGAGATGGAGGCGGGTAGTGTTTTAGCCAAGGGGGTGAATTAGTGTTGAAGATGTGTGAAAATGAAGGAGTGAAGATGGATTTATATTGGAGTGGAGGGAGGGTTTGGGTTTGGGTTCGGCCATGTATGGGTGGGTTTGGGAGGGAAAGTGTTTTGAATTTAAATGGTAAGGTAGGTGGGGTTTATGATGAGTGGATGTAGATTGGTGAAGGGTTTATGGAGAAGAGGGTAAGATTTGATAGGTGAGGGGTTTTTGGGGAAGAGGTATTGAGTTGATTGGTGAAGGGTATTTGGGGAAGAGTATTATAAAAAGGTGAGAAGAAGAGAGAGAGTGAGTTGAGGTTGGTGGGGATCCTGTGGGGTCCACAGATCCTGAGGTGTCAAGAATTTCTCATCCCTGCACCAATTAGGCATGCAAAACGCCCTCTACTACCAATCCTGGCGTTAAACACCAGGTTGCTGCCTATTTCTGGCATTTAGCACCAGCTTCTTGCCCTTTTCTAGCGTTAAACGCCAGTCTGGTGCCCATTTCTAGTGTTAAATGCCCAGAATGGTGCCAGACTGGGCGTTTAATGCCCATTCTGCTGCCCTTATTGGCGTTTAAACGCTAGTAGCCTTCTCCTCTAGGGTGTGCTGTTTTTCATTCTGTTTTTCAGTTTGTTTTTGCTTTTTCAATTGTTTTTGTGACTTCACATGATTATCAACCTACAGAAAATATGAAATAACAATGGAAAATAGAAATTTAACGTAGATAAGTAAAATTGAGTTGCCTCCCAACAAGCGCTTCTTTAATGTCAGTAGCTTGACAGTGGGCTCTCATGGAGCCTCACAGATACTCAGAGCATGATGATGGCCTCTTAACACCAAACTTAGAGTTTGGTTGTGGCCTCCCAACACCAAACTTAGAGTTTGAATGTGGGAATTTTGTTTGACTCTGCATTGAGAGAAGCTTTTCATGCTTCTTCTCCATGGTTACAGAGGGAGATCCTTGAGCTTTAAACACAAGGGAGTCCTCATTCACTTGAAGGACCAATTCTCCTCTGTCAACATCAATCACAGCTTTTGTTGTGGCTAGGAAGGGTCTGCCAAGGATGATGGATTCATCCATACACTTCCCAGTGCCTAGGACTATGAAATCAGCAGGGATATAGTGGTCTTCAACCTTTACCAAGACATCCTCTACAAGTCTATAAGCCTGTTTTCTTGAATTGTCTGCCATCTCTAGTGAGATTCTTGCAGCTTGTACCTCAATAATCCCTAGCTTCTCCATTACAGAGAGAGGCATGAGATTTATGCTTGACCCTAGGTCACATAGAGCCTTCTCAAAGGTCATGGTGCCTATGGTACAAGGTATTGAGAACTTTCCAGAATCTTGTCTCTTTAGAGGTAATTTCTGCCTAGTCAAGTTATCCAATTCTTTGGTGAGCAAGGGGGTTCATCCTCCCAAGTCTCATTACCAAATAGCTTGGCATTTAACTTCATGATTTCTCCAAGGTACTTAGCAACTTGTTCTTCAGTAACATCTTCATCCCCTTCAGAGGAAGAATACTCATCAGAGCTCATGAATGGCAAAAGTAAATTCAATGGAATCTCTATGGTCTCAGTGTGAGCCTCAGATTCCCATGGTTCCTCATTAGGGAACTCTTTGGAGACCAGTGGACGTCCATTGAGGTCTTCCTCAGTGGAGATCACTGCCTCTTCCTCCTCTCCAAGTTCGGCCGTGTGGGTCATGTTGATGGCCTTGCACTCTCTTTTTGGATTCTCTTCTATATTACTTGGGAGAGTACTAGGAGAGAGTTCAGTAATTTCCTTACTCAGCTGACCCACTTGTTCCTCCAAATTTCTAATGGAGGACCTTGTTTCAGTCATGAAACTTCAAGTAGTTTTAATTAGATCAGAGACTACAGTTGCTAAGTCAGAGTGGCTCTGCTTAGAATTCTCTGTCTGTTGCTGAGAAGATGATGGAAAGGGCTTGCTATTGCTAAACCTATTTCTTCCACCATTATTGTTGTTGAAGCCTTGTTGAGGCCTCTGTTGATCCTTCCATGGGAGGTTTGGATGATTTCTCCATGAAGGATTATAGGTGTTTCCATAGGGTTCTCCCATGTAATTCACCTTTTCCATTGCTGGGTTCTCAGGATCATAAGCTCCTTCTTCAGATGAAGCTTCTTTGGTACTGCCTGTTGCTGCTTGCATTCCAGACAGACTTTGAGAAATCATATTGACTTGTTGAGTCAATATTTTGTTCTGAGCCAATATGGCATTCAGAGTATCAATTTCAAGAACTCCTTTCTTCTGATTTATCCCATTGTTCACAGGATTCCTTTCAGAAGTATACATGAATTGGTTATTTGCAACCATTTCAATGAGTTCCTGTCACTGCACGGCTAATCATCTGTCGGTTCCCACTCATGCTGGAATAGGATCCATTGATCCTTTTGCGTCTGCCACTATGCCCAGCCCTTGTGAGTTTGAAGCTCGTCATAGTCATTCAATCCCTGAATCCTACTCAGAATACCACAGACAAGGTTTAGACTTTTCGGATTCTCAGGAATGATGCCAATGGATTCTAGCTTATACCACGAAGATTCTGATTAAGGAATCCAAGAGATATTCATTCAATTGAAGGTAGAACGGAGGTGGTTGTCAAGCACGTGTTCATAGGTTGAGGATGATGATGAGTGTCACGGGTCATCACATCCATCATATTGAAGTGCGAATAAACATCTTGGATAGAAACAAACGTGTTTGAATAGAAAACAGAAATAGTTGCATTAATTCATCGAAACACAGCAGAGCTCCTCACCCCCAACAATGGAGTTCAGAGACTCATGCCATCAAAGAGTACAAAGTTCAAATCTAAAAATGTCATGAGGTCCGAAATAGACCTCTAAAAGTTGTTTAAATACTAAACTAGTAACCTAGGTTTACAGAAAATGACTAAACTATGATAGATGGTGCAGAAATCCACTTCTGGGGCCCACTTGGTATGTGCTGGGACTGAGACTTAAAATTCTCACGTGCCTAGGCTGTTTCTGGAGTTGAACGCCAGGTTGTAACCTGTTTCTGGCGTTCAACTCCCATTTGTAACCTATTTCTGGCGTTTGACGCCAGACTGCAACATGGAACTGGCGTTGAATGCCAGTTTATGTCGTCTATCCTTGAGAAAAGTATGAACTATTATATATTGCTGGAAAGCCCTGGATGTCTACTTTCCAACGCAATTGAGATCGCGTAATTTGAAGTTCTATAGCTCCAGAAAATCCATTTCGAGTGCAGGAAAGTCAAAATCCAACAGCATCAGCAGTCCTTTTTCAGCCTGAATCAGATTTTTGCTCAGCTCCTTCAATTTCAGCCAGAAAATACCTGAAATTACAGAAAAACACACAAACACATAGTAAAGTCCAGAATTGTTATTTTTATTTAAAAACTAATAGAAATATAATAAAAACTAACTAAATTACATTGAAAACATACTAAAAACAGTGCCAAAAAGCGTATAAATTATCCGCTCATTACAACACCAAACTTAAATTGTTGCTTGTCCCCAAGCAACTGAAAATCAAATAGGATAAAAAGAAGAGAATATACTATAAATTCCAAAATATCAATGAAACTTAGCTCCAATCAGATGAGCGGGACTTGTAGCTTTTTGCCCCTTGAATAGTTTTGGCATCTCGCTTTATCCATTGAGGTTCATAATGATTGGCATCTATAGGAACTCAGAATTCAGATAGTGTTATTGATTCTCCTAGTTCAGTATGTTGATTCTTGAACACAGCTACTTTATGAGTCTTGGCCGTGGCCCTAAGCACTTTGTTTTCCAGTATTACCACCGGATACATAAATGTCACAGACACATAACTGGGTGAACCCTTTCAGATTGTGACTCAGCTTTGCTAAAGTCCCCAATTAGAGGTGTCCAGGGTTCTTAAGCACACTCTTCTTTTGCTTTGGACCTTGACTTTAACCGCTTAGTCTCAAGTTTTCACTTGACACCTTCACGCCACAAGCACATGGTTAGGGACAGCTTGGTTTAGCCGCTTAGGCTAGGATTTTATTCCTTTAGGCCCTCCTATCCACTGATGCTCAAAGCCTCGGATCCTTTTTATTTATCCTTGCCTTTTGGTTTTAAGGGTTACTGGCTTTTTGCTCTTGCCTCTTGGTTTTAAGAGCTTTTGGCTTTTTCTGCTTGCTTTTTCTCTTTTTTTTTTCTCTTTTTTTCGCAAGCTTTCTGTATTCACTGCTTTTTCTTGCTTCAAGAATCATTTTTATGATTTTTCAGATTATCAAATAACATTCTTCCTGTTCATCATTCTTTCAAGAGCCAACATATTTAACATTCTTAAACAACAACTTCAAAAGACATATGCATTGTTCAAGCATTCATTCAGAAAACAAAAAGTATTGTCACCACATCAAAATAATTAAACTAGTTTCAAGGATGAATTTGAAACCATGTACTTCTTGTTCTTTTGTAATTAAAATAATTTTTTTTTATTTAAGAACGGTGATGGATTCATAGGATATTCATGACTTTAAGGCATAGATTCTAATTTTTATTTATTATTTAATAAAAATAATATAAATTAGGCATAAAAGAAGACACTTAATAATAAAAGACAGGAAATTAAAGACATAAAAATAAATGACTCTAACTCTAATACTCATATACTCTTAACATAGATAAAAGGTTATCTTAGAGTTAGGATTCAACAACCTTTATTTTGGGAGGTAGATGCCTCTTTAGCCTGTGGAGTGCTTGGCACTTCAAGAGACAGCTTCTGGCACTTCAGTTCCTTTATGTCACGCCCCTGCTCTTCTTGTTCTTTAAGCAGTTTGCATAGCATGCTGTTTTGATTTTGCTGTTCTTCCTTCAGTTGATCCACAGCTTCTTGCAACTTGGTGACAGATGCTTCTAGGCGCTCCCAGTATTCAATTTGAGGGATTTCTGGGAGGAGCTCCTCTGCTTTTCTCTTGATGGGGTCGTCCTGCACTTGTAATCCTTCCATAGACTTTTTGGTGATTGGTTGTTCAACTAAGATATACTTATCTACTCCTATTTTTATTCCAGCATCTTTACATAGCAGAGAGACTAAGCCTGGATAAGCCAATTTGGCATCTTTGGAGTTCTTGTTTGCAATTTTGTAGAGCTCACAAGCAATCAGCTGATGAACTTCCACTTCTTTTTCTAGCATAATGCAATGAATCATCACTGCTCTTCTGATGGTGACCTCAGAGCGGTTGCTGGTGGGCAGTATAGAGCGCCCAATGAAGTCCAGCCAGCCTCTGGCAACTAGTTTGAGATCTCCTCTCTTGAGTTGGTTCGAGGCACCCTTTGTGTTGGTTGTCCACTTGGCTCCAGGGAGGCATATGTCCTCTAGGATTTTGTCCAATCCCAGGTTTGATCTCATCATTCTCCTATTGAAGGAATCTGGGTCATCTTGCAGTTGAGGCAGCTTGAAGATTTCCCTTATTTTGTCAGGGTGGGCGTGAACAACCTTCCCTCTGACCAGAGTTCTATAGTCATAGAATGCGGTTCCAGTAATTCTCAGCCTGTCCGTCTGCCATAGATTAGCATAGAATTCCTGAACCATGTTTCTTCCCACCTTTGTTTCAGGATTAGCTAGGACTTCCCAGCTCCTGTTTCGAATTTGCTCTTGGATCTTCGGATATTCATCTTCTTTCAGATCGAATTTAACTTCCGGGATCACCGATCTTAGACTCATTATTTTGTAAAAATGGTCTGAATGTTCTTTGGTTATGAACTTCCCTTGATTCCAAAGTGGTTTTGGAATATTCTTCTTCTTGCCTCTTGAGTCGATTTGTTTTCCCTTGGGAGCCATGATCTTAGTGGGTATTGGCTTAGTGATCACGGATAAACACACCAAACTTAGAGGTTTGCTTGTCCTCAAGTAAAAGAAAAAAAAGGAGAGGGAAAGAGGGAGAGCCAAGCACAACTTGTGGAGGAGAGGAGGAGGCCAAATGAGGATTTAAAGGGAAAAAGGGAGGGTGGGTTCGAAAATTTAGAAGGAAATATGATAGAAGATATGATTTGTAAAAGATAAGTATAATAGGAAAAAGATATGATTTAAAATTGAAAAGATATGAAAGATATTTGAAAAGATTTTAGAGTGAAAAGAGATAGCTTTGTTTTGAAAAGGATTTGAAAAAGGGCTTATGAATTAAGATACATTTGGTTTTTTTGAAATTAGGGTTTTTAGAAATTAGGGTTTGTGACATGTTTGTGCAAGAAATTATGAATTGAAACATAAAAATGGAAAAAAATTTGAATTGAAAATGAAATTGCCTACTCCCCACATTCCTGGCATTAAACGCCCAATTGCTGCATGTTTTGGGCGTTTAACGCCCAGTTGGTGCTTGGTCTGGGCGTTTAACGCCCAGCTGTTGCTTCTAGCTGGCGTTAAACGCCAGAAACCCCTTTGTCACTGGGCGTTTTTCTGAACGCCCAGGATGCTGTCAATCTGGCATTAAACGCCCAGAAGTTGCTTCTTTTTGGCGTTTAACGCCCAGTAGATGCTTCTTTTGGGTGTTTAACGCCCAGTTGTGCCTCTTACTAGTGTTTTCTTGCCAATGAGCTTTTTTTCTCTATTTTGTGTGCTGAATCCTTCTGTAACCCTATGAACCTATGCAATTGACTCTTTATCTTATTAATAGTGAACTTTATATAAACAAATAAAATCAAGAATAGGGTAAAATAACAGAAAAAGTTTTCCCAATGGCTGGGTTGCCTCTCAGCAAGCGCTTCTTTATTGTCTTTAGCTGGACCTTGCTGAGCTTTTAATCTAGCCTCAGCCTTGAACACTCTTGCTCAACATTGCCTTCAAGATAGTGTTTGATTCTCTGTCCATTAACAACGAACTTCTTATCAGAATCAATGTCTTGAAGCTCCACATAACCATATGGTGATACACTTGTAATCACATATGGTCCCCTCCAATGGGATTTCAGTTTCCCAGGGAATAGCCTGAGCCTAGAGTTGAACAACAGAACCTTTTGTCCTGGTTCAAAGACTCTTGATGACAGCTTTCTGTCATGCCATCTTTTTTATTTCTCCTTATAAAGCTTGGCATTTTCGAAAGCAGTGAGTCTAAATTCCTCTAGCTCATTTAGCTGGAGCAATCTTTTTTCTCCGGCTAATTTGGCATCAAAGTTCAGGAATCTGGTTGCCCAATAGGCCTTATGTTCTAGTTCCACGGGCAGATGACAGGCCTTACCATATACAAGCTAGTATGGAGAGGTCCCTATAGGAGTTTTGAATGCTGTTCTGTAAGCCAACAGAGCATCATCCAAGCCTCTTGCCCAATCCTTTCTACAGGTACTTACAGTCCATTCCAGGATTCTTTTTAGTTCTCTATTAGAAACTTCAGCTTGCCCATTTGTCTGTGGATGATATGGAGTGGCCACCTTGTGGCTAATCCCATACCAGACCATGGCAGAGTAAAGCTGTTTGTTGCAGAAGTGAGTGCCCCCATCACTGATTAGTACTCTAGGGACACCAAACCTGCTGAAGATATGTTTTTGGAGGAACTTCAGCACTGTCTTAGTGTCATTAGTGGGTGTGGCAATGGCCTCTACCCATTTTGATACATAATCGACTGCCACCAGAATATAAGTGTTTGAGTATGATGGTGGAAAAGGTCCAATGAAGTCAATTCCCCATACATCAAACAACTCAATCTCCAAGATCCCTTGTTGAGGCATGGCGTAACCATGAGGCAGATTACCAGCTCTTTGGCAGCTGTCACAGTTACGTACAAACTCTCGGAAAACTCTATATAGGGTAGGCCAGTAGAAGCCATATTGGAGGACCTTGGTGGCTGTTCGCTCACCTCCGAAATGGCCTCCATATTGTGATCCATGGCAATGCCATAAGATCTTCTATGCTTCTTCTCTAGGCACACACCTACGGATTATTCCGTCTGCACATCTCTTAAAGAGATAGGGTTCATCCCACAAGTAATACTTTGCATCAGTAATTAATTTTTTCTTTTGTTGCCTGCTGTACTCCTTGGGTATGAACCTTGCAGCTTTATAGTTTGCAATGTCTGCAAACCATGGTATTTCCTGAATGGAAAACAAATGCTCATCCGGAAAGGTTTCAGAGATCTCAAAAGAAGGGGGGAACGCCACTTCTATTGGCTCTATCCGGGACAGATGATCAGCCACTTGGTTCTCTGTCCCTTTTCTGTCTCTTATTTCTATATTAAACTCTTGCAGAAGCAACACCCATCTTATGAGCCTGGGTTTTGAATCCTGCTTTGTGAGTAGATATTTAAGAGCAGCATGGTCAGTGTACACAATCACTTTTGATCCTACTAAGTATGATCTAAACTTGTCAATGGCATAAACCACTGCAAGCAACTCTTTTTCTGTGGTTGTGTAATTTTTCTGGGCATCATTTAAAACACGGCTAGCATAATAAATGACATGCAGAAGCTTGTCATGCCTCTGCCCCAGTACTGCACCAATGGCGTGGTCACTGGCATCACACATTAGTTCAAATGGTAATGTCCAGTCTGGTGCAGAAATAACTGGTGCTGTGACCAGCTTAGCTTTCAGAGTCTCAAATGCTTGCAGGCACTTTGTGTCAAACACAAATGGCGTGTCAGCGGCCAGCAGATTACTCAGGGGTTTTGCAATTTTTGAAAAATGCTTTATAAACCTCCTGTAGAATCCTGCATATCCTAGAAAGCTTCTGATTGCCTTAACATTAGCAGGTGGTGGTAATTTTTCAATTACTTCTACTTTAGCTTGATCCACTTCTATTCCCTTGCTTGAAATTTTATGCCCAAGGACAATTTCTTCAGTCACCATAAAGTGACATTTTTCCCCAGTTTAAAACTAGGTTGGTCTCTTGGCATCTTTTCAGAACAAGTGCTAAATGGTTAAGGCAGGAGCTGAATGAGTCTCCAAATACTGAAAAGTCATCCATGAAGTCTTCCAGAAACTTCTCTACCATATCAGATAAGATAGAGAGCATGCACCTCTGAAAGGTTGCAGGTGCATTACACAGACCAAAAGGCATCCTTCTATAAGCAAACACTCCAGAAGGACATGTGAAAGCTGTTTTCTCTTGGTCCTGAGGATCTACTGCAATTTGGTTATAACCTGAATAGCCATCCAAAAAGCAGTAGTATTCATGACCTGCTAGTCTCTCTAGCATCTGGTCTATGAATGGTAAAGGAAAATGATCCTTTCTGGTGGCTGTATTGAGCCTTCTGTAGTCAATACACATGCGTCACCTTGTAACTGTTCTTGTAGGAACCAGTTCATTCTTTTCATTATGAACCACTGTCATACCTCCCTTTTTGGGGATAACTTGAACAGGGCTCACCCAGGGGCTATCAGAAATAGGATAAATAATCCCAGCCTCTAGTAACTTGGTGACCTCTTTCTACACCACTTCCTTCATGGCTGGATTAAGCTGCCTTTGTGGTTGAACCACTGGCTTAGCATCATCCTCCAATAGGATCTTGTGCATGCTTCTAGCTGGGCTTATGCCCTTAAGGTCACTTATGGACCACCCAAGAGCTGTCTTGTGTGTCCTTAGCACCTGAATTAGTGCTTCCTCTTCCAGTGGATTTAAAGCAGAGCTTATGATCACCGAAAAAGTGTCACCTTCTCCCAGAAATGTATATTTCAGGGATGGTGGTAATGGTTTGAGCTCGGGTTTAGGAGGTGTTTCCTCTTCCTGAGGAAGTTTCAGAAGTTCTTTCAATTCTTCTGAATCCTCCAAATCAGGCTGAACATCATTAAAGATGTCTTCCAGCTCTGATTCAAGACTTTCAGCCATGTTGATCTCCTCTACCAAAGAGTCAATAAGATCAACTTTCATGCAGTCTTTGGGTGTGTCTGGATGCTGCATGGCTTTGACAGCATTTAACTTAAACTCATCCTCATTGACCCTCAGGGTTACTTCCCCCTTTTGGACATCAATGAGAGTTCGTCCAGTTGCTAGGAAAGGTCTTCCTAGAATGAGAGTAGCACTCTTGTGCTCTTCCATTTCCAGCACCACAAAGTCAGTGGGAAAGGCGAATGGCCCAACCCTGACAATCATGTCTTCAATCACGCCTGATGGGTATTTAATGGAGACATATCCGGGTTGGTTTGACTTCTTCAGTTAAACCAAGCTTTCTGATAGTGGATGCAGGTATTAGATTGATGCTTGCTCCAAGATCACATAAAGCTGTCTTAGTGCAATTACCCTCTAATATGCATGGTATCAGAAAGCTCCCAGGGTCTTTAAGCTTTTCTGGAAAGCTTTTCAGAATGACTGCACTGCATTCTTCAGTGAGGAGAACTCTTTCAGTTTCTCTCCAATCCTTTTTATGACTCAAGATCTCTTTCATGAACTTGGCATAAGAAGGTATTTGCTCAAGTGCCTCTGCAAACGGAATCTTTATTTCAAAATTCCTGAGATAGTCTGTAAAGTGAGCAAATTGCTTATCCTGCTCCTCTTTGCGGAGTTTTTGAGGATAAGGCATCTTGGCTTTGTATTCCTCAACCTTAGTTCCTGCAGGTTTACTTCCTACAGAGGTGGTTGGAGAAGCCTTTTTAGAGGGGTTGTTATCAGCACTTGTGTGTGTCTGATCCCTCACTGGCATTTGAATGCCAGAGTCAGAAGCTGGAGTGGCGTTGGACGCCAACTCCTTACTTGTTCCTGGCATTTGAACGCCAAAACTGAGCTTCCATTGGGCGTTTGTCGCCAAATCCTTGCTTGTTTCTGGCGTTTAAACGCCAGAGTTATTCCTCTCTGGGCTCTTATTGTCCTCAGAGGGATTGTGAATAGCAGTTTGTTCATTCCTTGGCTTCCTGCTGCTTTGAAGTGAGGTTTTTAATGTTTTCCCACTTCTTAATTGAATTGCTTGGCACTCTTCTGTTATTTGTTTTGATAACTGCTGCTCTGTTTGCTTCAACTGCACTTCCATATTTGTATTAGCCATTCTTGTATCTTGTAATATCTCCTTGAATTCGGCCAGCTATTTTGTTAGAAAATCTACTTGCTGATTGAATTCAGTAAGTTGTTCTGCAGGACTGAGTTCAGCAGTTACGTTTTAACCTCTTCTTTCATGGAAGATTCACTGCTTAGGTACAGATGCTGATTTCTGGAAACTGTATCAATGAGCTCTTGAGCTTCTTCAATTGTCTTTCTCATGTGTATAGACCCACCAGCTGAGTGGTCTAGAGAAGTCTGAGCTTTCTCTGTAAGCCCATAATAGAAGATGTCTAACTGCACTCATTCTGAAAACATTTCAGAGGGGCATTTTCTTAGCATCTCTCTGTATCTCTCCCAGGCATCATAAAGAGATTCATTATCTTCTTGTTTAAAGCCTTGGATGTCCAGCCTTAGCTGTGTCATCCGTTTGGGAGGGAAGTATTGATTCAGGAATTTTTCTGATAGCTGTTTCCATGTCTTTATGCTAGCCTTAGGTTGGTTATTTAACCACCTCTTAGTTTGGTCTTTTACAGCAAATAGAAACAGCAATAATCTGTAGACATCCTGATCTACTTCCTTATCATGGGACTGTGTCAGCAAGTTATAAAAACTGTGCCAGAAACTCTGTAGGTTCTTCCTGTGGAAGACCGGAATACTGGCAACTTTGCTGCACCATGATAATAAGCTGAGGATTCAACTCAAAGCTACTGACTCCAATGGAGGGTATACATATACTGCTCCCAAATGAAGCAGTAGTGGGGTTAGCATATGACCCCAGAGTCCTTCTGGACTGTTCACTTCCACTTAGGTCCATGATGGAGAAAAGGAAATTGATGTGAATTGCAAATAGAATATATATAGAATATATATATTTATAAAAAAAATGAATTGATAAATAAAAACGAAATAAAACAAAATAAAATAATTAGAAATTAAATATAAATTTCAAAAATTAAAAATTTAAAACTAAAGTAATTACTTAATTAAGAAGATTTGAAAAACTTTGAATATGATTTTTAAAAAAGATTTTAAATTTTGAAATAAAATCTGAATTTTAAAAGTAAATTTCAAAAATTTGCTTTAAAATAGAGAGAAAAGATATTTTTGAATTTAAAGAAGAAAGAGAAAAACAATAAGATAGCACAAGACTTAAAATTTTTAGATCTAATGCTCCTTGTTTTCGAAAATTTTGGAGGGAAAACTCCAAGGAACACCAAACTTAAAAATTTTAAGATCAAGACACAAGGAAAACTCAAGAACACTTTGAAGACTCACAAGAACAACAAGAACATGAAGAAAGAACACCAAACTTAAAATTTTTAGAAAATCACAATAAAATTTTCGAAAATTATAGAAAGATCAACAAGAAAACACCAAACTTAAATTTTGGCACAAAATTTAATCAAAGAAAAATTATTTTTGAAAAAGATTTTAAAAAGAAGATACCCAATTACCAAGAACATAGACCAACGCTCTAGCCAATTGAGCTGTAAATGTAACACTTGTTTTGAAGAAGTAATTTTTTTTTATAATTAAGAAAAAAAAATTTTTGAAAGCTAATGTTTTGAAAAAGCACAAGAAAAACAAGAAAAGAAACAGAACAAGAAAAACTAAAGATCAAACAAGAACAACTTGAAGATCCAAGAAAAACAAAGAACACAAATTCGAAAATTTAAAGAAAAATATAAAATATGCAATTGACACCAAACTTAAAATATGAAACTAAATTTAAACAGAAAAACTCAATTATTAGTAAAAATAAAAATAAAATAAAATAAAATAAATAAAAATAAAAAATATAAAGTTTCAAAAAATTTTTTGAAAAAGAAAATAAGGATTCTAAAATTTTAACAAGAACAACAATAAAAGACTCTGACCCAAAAGACAAAATTTTCCTAATCTAAGCAACAGGATGAACCGTCAGTTGTTCAAACTCGAACAATCCCCGGCAACGGCGCCAAAAACTTGGTGCACTAATTGTGAATCACACTTTTCACAACTCGTACCACTAACCAGCAAGTGCACTGGGTCGTCCAAGTAATACCTTACGTGAGTAAGGGTCGATCCCACGGAAATTATTGGTTTGAAGCAATCTATGGTTATCTTGTAAATCTTAGTCAGGAAATCAATTATAATTATCAGTATGAATTGCGAAGAATAAAAGAGCATGGATTAAATACTTGTTCTGCAGTAATGGAGAATATGTTGGAGTTTTGGAGATGCTTTGTCTCTGAATCTCTGCTTTCTCCCTGTCTTCTTCTTCACGCACGCAAAGTTCCTCCTATGGCAAGCTGTGTGTTGGTGGATCACCATTGTCAATGGCTACCATCCGTCCTCTCAGTGAAAAAGGTCCAGGTGCGCTGTCACCGCACGACTAATCATCTGTCGGTTCCCACTCATTCTGGAATAGGATCCATTGATCCTTTTGTGTTTGTCACTACGCCCATCCCTTGTGAGTTTGAAGCTCGTCACAGTCATTCAATCCCTGAATCCTACTCGGAATACCACAGACAAGGTTTAGACTTTTCGGATTCTCAAGAATGCTGCCAATGGATTCTAGCTTATACCACGAAGATTCTGATTAAGGAATCCAAGAGATATTCATTCAATTGAAGATAGAACAGAGGTGGTTGTCAAGCACGCGTTCATAGGTTGAGGATGATGATGAGTGTCACGGATCATCACATCCATCATATTGAAGTGCGAATAAACATCTTGGATAGAAACAAGCGTGTTTGAATAGAAAACAGAAATAGTTGCATTAATTCATTGAAACACAGCAGAGCTCCTCACCCCCAACAATGGAGTTCAGAGACTCATGCCGTCAAAGAGTACAAAGTTCAAATCTAAAAATGTCATGAGGTCTGAAATAGACCTCTAAAAGTTGTTTAAATACTAAACTAGTAACCTAGGTTTACAGAAAATGACTAAACTATGATAGATGGTGCAGAAATCTACTTCTGGGGCCCACTTGGTGTGTGCTGGGGCTGAGACTTAAACTTCTCACGTGCCTAGGCTGTTTCTGGAGTTGAACGCCAGGTTGTAACCTGTTTCTAGCGTTTGATGCCAGACTACAACATGGAACTGGCGTTGAACGCCAGTTTACGTCGTCTATCTTTGAGCAAAGTATGGACTATTATATATTGCCAGAAAGCCCTGGATGTCTACTTTCCAACGCAATTGAGAGCGCGCCATTTGGAGTTCTGTAGCTCTAGAAAATCTATTTTGAGTGCAGGGAGGTCAGAATCCAACAGCATCAGCTGTCCTTTTTCAGCGTGAATCAGATTTTTGCTCAACTCCCTCAATTTCAGCCAGAAAATACCTGAAATTACAGAAAAATACACAAACACATAGTAAAGTCCAGAATTGTGATTTTTATTTAAAAACTAATAGAAATATAATAAAAACTAACTAAATTACATTGAAAATATACTAAAAACAGTGCCAAAAAGCGTATAAATTATCCGCTCATCATAGACCTCGGGATCAACCCCATTGGTCTTGACAGTGTCACAGATTTGCAAGAATTCAGCTAAGAACTGATGAGGATCTTCCAATGGAAGTCCATGAAATTTGTAATTCTGTTGCATCAGAGAAACTAATTGAGGCTTAAGCTCAAAGTTGTTTGCTCCAATGGCAGGGATTGAGATGCTTCTCCCATAGAAGTCAGGAGTAGGTGCAGTAAAGTCACCAAGCACCTTCCTTGCATTGTTGGCATTGTTGTTGTTTTCGGCTGCCATGGCTTCATCTTGTTTGAAAAGTTCTGTTAGGTCCTCTACAGAGAGTTGTACTTTAGCTTCTCTTAGCTTTCTCTTCAAGGTCCTTTCAGGTTCTGGATCAGCTTCAACAAGAATGCCTTTGTCCTTGCTCCTGCTCATATGAAAAGAGAGGAGAAGAAAATATGGAATCCTCTATGTCACAGTATAGAGATTCCTTGAGGTGTCAGAGGTAAAGAAGAATAGAAGGAGAAGGTAGAGAAGAAAGAATTCGAACTTATCAAGAGGGATATAGTTCGAATTGTACATTGAGGAGGAGTGTTAGTCCATAAATAGAAGGATGTGGGAAGAGGGGAAGAATTTTCGAAATTAAAGTAAAAGATTTTGAAATAATTAAAAGAAATTTTGAAAATTTGGTAAATGATTTTTGAAAACTAAGATTGGGAAAGAAATTAAGTGATTTTTGAAAAAGATTTTGAAATTAGAAATCAAAAAGATATGATTGAAACTTAATTTTGAAAAAGATGTGATTGAAAAGACATGATTGAGAAGATATGATTGAGAATCAAATTAAAAAGAGAAATTTTTAAAAATTAAAGTTGATTACTTGACTAACAAGAAATTAGAAGATATGATTCTAGAATTTAAAATTTGATCCTTTCTTAATAGCAAGTAACAACTTGAAAATTTTGAAGTAACTCATTAATTGTAGCAAGGATTTTCGAAAATAATAATAATTAAAAAAAATGGAAAGAAATTGATTTTGAAAAGATATGATTGAAAAGATATGATTTGAAAAAGATTTTATTTTGAAAAATTATGAAAATTTGAAAAAGATTTGAATTAAAAACAAAATCTTCCCTCTAGTGTCCTTCTGGCGTTAAACGCCCAGAATGGCATCCATTCTGGCATTTAACGCCCAAAATGCTACCTTTTTGGGCGTTTAAACGCCAGTTTTCCTTCTTCACTGGGCGTTTTGAACGCCTAGCTTTTTCTGTGTGATTCCTCTGCTGAATGTTCTAAATCTTCAATTCTCTGTGTTATTGACTTGAAAAGAAACAATTTTAAAAATTTTTTTGAATTTTTAATGATGAGAAACAATAAAAGATGCAACTAAGATCAAATAAACAATGCATGCAAGACACTAAACTTAGAAGTTTGTATACTAAGGACCATAACAAATTGAAAATGCATATGAGAAACAACAAAAGACACAAAATAAGAGAAATTAAAGATCAGAGCTATGGAATCATCAAGAACAGCTTGAAGATCAATGAAGAACATATTACATATATTCGAAAAAAAATGCAAGAAGAATAAAGACATGCAATTGACACCAAACTTAAAAATTGACACTAGACTCAAACAAGAAACATAAAATATTTTTTATTTTTTATGATTTTATAAAAAAAATTTTTGTGATTTTTCGAAAATTATATGGAAAAAGAGAAAAAGGACTTCAAAATTTTTAATGAGAATTCCAGGAATCATTGCAATGTTAGTCTAAAACTCTGGTCCAGGAATTAGACATGGCTTACTAGCCAGCCAAGCTTTCAGTGAAAGCTTCGGTCCAAAACACTAGACATGGCCAATGGCCAGCCAAGCTTTAGCAGATCATTACTTTCAACAGTAAGATTGATAGAAATCATCAAGCTCTTGTGATGATAAGTTGAAACCTCGGTCCAAAAGATTAGACATGGCTTCACAGCCAGCCAGACTTTAACAAATCATCATGAAACTCTAGAATTCATTCCTAAAAACTCTGAAGAATAGAATAGAAAATTTTTTGTATTTTTGAAAATTCTTTTTCAAAAATAAAAAGTAAAAAGCTTAAACATAAAATAAAATTACCTAATCTAAGCAACAAGATGAACCGTCAGTTGTCCAAACTCGAACAATCCCCGACAACGGCGCCAAAAACTTTGTGCACGAAATTTTGATCATCAATGGCGCCAAAAACTTGGTACGCACAATTGTAATCTCAACTCTTTGTCACAACTCCGCACAACTAACCAGCAAGTGCACTGGGTCGTCCAAGTAATAAACCTTACGTGAGTAAGGGTCGATCCCACAGAGACTGTCAGCTTGAAGCAAGCTATGGTCATCTTGTAAATCTCAGTCAGGCAGATTCAAATGGTTATGGAGGATTGATAGTTAAAAGATGAATAAAACATAAAATAAAGATAGAGATACTTATGTAATTCATTGGTGAGAATTTCAGATAAGCGTATGAAGATGCTTTGTTCCTTCTGAACCTCTGCTTTCCTATTGCATTCTTCCAATCATTCATACTCCTTTCCATGGCAAGCTTTATGTTGGGCATCACCGTTGTCAATGGCTACTTCCCGTTCTCTCAGTGAAAATGTTCCAAATGCGCTGTCACCGCACGGCTAATCATCTGTCAGTTCTCGATCATTTTGGAATAGGATCCATTGATCCTTTTGCGTCTGTCACACGCCCAACACTCGCGAGTTTGAAGCTCGTCACAGTCATCCCTTCCCAGATCCTACTCGGAATACCACAGACAAGGTTTAGACTTTTCAGACCTCAGGAATGGCTACCAATAATTCTAGCCTATACCACGAAGGTTTTAATCTTAGATTAGAAACCCAAGAGATACACATTCAAACTTGATTGCATGTAGAACGGAAGTGGTTGTCAGGCACGCGTTCATAGGTGAGAATGATGATGAGTGTCACGGATCATCACATTCATCAAGTTGAAGAACGAGTGTATATCTTAGAGAAGAAGTAGGCGTGAATTGAATAGAAAAACAGTAGTACTTTGCATTAATTCATGAAGAACAGCAGAGCTCTACACCTTAATCTATGGTGTGTATAAACTCCACCGTTGAAAATACATAAGAACAAGGTCTAGGCATGGCCGAATGGTCAGCCCTCATAAAGGTCTAAGATAGCATAAGACTAATCAAAGATCAAAAGTCTATAAATACAATAGCAAAAAGGTCCTATTTATAGAAAACTAGTAACCTAGGGTTTAGAAAATGAGTAAATGATGCAGAAATCCACTTCCGGGCCCACTTGGTGTGTGCTTGGGCTGAGTATTGAAGCTTTCACGTGTAGAGGCTTTTCTTGGAGTTAAACGCCAGCTTTTGTGCCAGTTTGGGCGTTTAACTCTAGCTTTTATGCCAGTTCTGGATTTTTGACGCCAGAATTTCTATGCTGACTTTGAACGCCGGTTTGGGCCATCAAATCTTGGGCAAAGTATGGACTATTATATATTGCTGCAAAGCCCAGAATGTCTACTTTCCAACGCAATTGAGAACGTGCCAATTAGGCTTCTGTAGCTTCAGGAAATCCACTTCGAGTGCAGGGAGGTCAGAATCTAATAGCATCTGCAGTCCTTTTTCAGCCTCTGAATCAGTTTTTTGCTCAGGTCCCTCAATTTCAGCTAGAAAATACCTGAAATCACAGAAAAATATACAAACTCATAGTAAAGTCCAGAAATGTGATTTTTATTTAAAAACTAATAAAAATATAATAAAAACTAACTAAAATATACTAAAAACAATGCTAAAAAGCGTATAAATTATCCGCTCATCAGAGATCAAGCTTTGCAACTTGGAGAAAAGATCCAGATGGAAGAAAATAATGGCTCAAATCTGGTGTCCTACAACCTGACAGAAGGACAGTCAAGTAACAGACCTCCTCTTTTCAATGGGAAGAAGTATACCTATTGGAAGGAGAGAATGAAGATCTTCGTGCAAGCAGTGTACTATAGACTTTGGAAGATTATTCTGGAAGGTCCTTGGTGCATGAAATTGTGATCTCAGGCAACGGCGCCAAAAACTCTGTACGCACATCTTAATAAATCGTTTTTCATTCACAACTTCGATACAACTAACCAGCAAGTGCACTGGGTCGTCCAAGTAATAAACCTTACGTGAGTAAGGGTCGATCCCACGGATAAAGGTATAGAGATGCTTTCGTCCCTCTAAACTTCTGCTTTCCTGCTGTCTTTATCCAATCAATCCTACTCCTTTCCATGGCTGGCTTTATGTAAGGACATCACCATTGTCAATGGCTACTTTTCATCCTCTCTGGAAAATGGTCCGATACGCTGTCACTGCATGGCTAATCATCTGGAGGCATCACCGTGGTCAATGGCTGCATCCTATCCTCTTGTGAAAATGGTCCAAATGCTCTGTCACAGCACGGCTAATCATCTGAGGTTCTCGATCATACTGGAATAGGATTCACCCTCCTTTTGCGTCTGTCACTACGCCCAGAACTTGCGAGTTTGAAGTTCGTCACAGTCATTCAATCCCAGAATCCTACTCAGAATACCACAGACAAGGTTTAGACTTTTCGGATTCTCATGAATGCCGCCATCAATCTAGCTTATACCACGAAGATTCTAATTAAGAGATCCAAGAGATAATCATTCAATCGAAGGTAGAACGGAAGTAGTTGTCAGGCACGCGTTCATAGGGAATGATGATGATTGTCACATTCATCACATTCATATTGAAGTGCGAATGAATATCTTAGAAGCGGAATAAGTTGAATTGAATAGAAAACAGTAGTACTTTGCATTAATTCATGAGAAACAGCAGAGCTCCACACCTTAATCTATGGAGTGTAGAAACTCTACCGTTGAAAATACATAAGTGATGAAGGTCCAGGCATGGCCGAATGGCCAGCCCCCAAGTCTAAGGAAAGACGTTCCAAAGATGCCTAATACAATAGTAAAAGGTCCTATTTATACTAAACTAGTTACTAGGGTTTACAAGAGTAAGTATTTGATGCATAAATCTACTTCCGGGGCCCAATTGGTGTGTGCTTGGGCTGAGCTTTAGCTTTCCACGTCCAGAGGCTCTTTCTGGAGTTGAACGCCAGGTTGTAACATATTTCTGGCGTTCAACTCTGGTTCGTGACGTGTTTCTGGCGTTTAACTCCAGACTGCAGCGTAGAACTGGCGTTCAACGCCCTTTTACGTCGTCTAAACTCGGCCAAAGTATGGACTATTATATATTTCTGAAAATCCCTGGATGTCTACTTTCCAACGTAATTAGAAGCGTGCCATTTTGAGTTCTGTAGCTCCAGAAAATTCATTTTGAGTGCAGGGAGGTCAGAATCCAACAGCATCAGCAGTCCTTCTTCAACCTCTGAATCTGATTTTTGCTCAAGTCCCTCAATTTCAGCCAGAAAATACCTGAAATCACAGAAAAACACACAAACTCATAGTAAAGTCCAGAAATGTGAATTTAACATAAAAACTAATGAAAACATCCCTAAAAGTAACTAGATCATACTAAAAATATACTAAAAACAATGCCAAAAAGCGTATAAATTATCCGCTCATCACAACACCAAACTTAAATTGTTACTTGTTCCCAAGCAACTGAAAATCAAATAGGATAAAAAGAAGAGAATATACTATAAATTCCAAACTATCAATGAAACATAGCTCCAATCAAATGAGCGGGACTTGTAGCTTTTTGCCTCTTAAATAATTTTGGCATCTCACTTTATCCATTGAGGTTCAGAATGATTGGCATCTATAGGAACTCAGAGTTCAGATAGTGTTATTGATTCTCCTAGTTCAGTATGTTGATTCTTGAACACAGCTACTTTATGAGTCTTGGCCGTGGCCCTAAGCACTTTGTTTTCCAGTATTACCACCGGATACATAAATGCCACAGACACATAATTGGGTGAACCTTTTCAGATTGTGACTCAGCTTTGCTAAAGTCCCTAATTAGAGGTGTCCAGGGTTCTTAAGCACACTCTTTTTTTGCTTTAGACCTTGACTTTAACCTCTCAGTCTCAAGTTTTCACTTGACACCTTCACGCCACAAGCACATGGTTAGGGACAGCTTGGTTTAGCCGCTTAGGCAAGGATTTTATTCCTTTAGGCCCTCCTATCCACTGATGCTCAAAGCCTTGGGATCCTTTTTATTACCCTTGCCTTTTGGTTTTAAGGGTTATTGGCTTTTTGCTCTTGCCTCTTGGTTTTAAGAGCTTTTGGCTTTTTCTGCTTGCTTTTGCTCTCTTTTTTTTCGCTTTTTTTTTCTGCAAGCTTTGTTCTTTGCTGTTTTTTCTTGCTTCAAGAATCAATTTTATGATTTTTCAGATTATCAAATAACATGTCTCCTAGTCATCATTCTTTCAAGAGCCAACATATTTAACATTCTTAAACAACAACTTCAAAAGACATATGCACTGTTCAAGCATTCATTCAGAAAACAAAAAGTATTGTCACCACATCAATATAATTAAACTAAGTTCAAGGATGAATTCGAAACTCATGTACTTCTTGTTCTTTTGTTTTTAAAATATTTTTCATTTAAGAGAGGTGATGGATTCATATTCACTACTTTAAGGCATAGACACTTAGACACTAATGATCATGTAATAAAGACACAAACATAGATAAACATTTAACATAAGAAAATGAAAAACAGAAAATTTAAGAACAAGGAATGAGTCCACCTTAGTGATGGTGGCGTTTTCTCCTTGAGGAACCAATGATGTCCTTGAGCTCTTCTATGTTTCTTCCTTGTCTTTGTTGCTCCTCCCTCATTGCACTTTGATGCTCCTATCCTTAGTTGCTCCCAATAATTATGTGGGGGAAAATGTATCCCCTGAGGTATCTCAAGGATCTCTTGATTTGCAGTCAAATGTTCTACCACTGAGCTATAGATCATTTACATGAATCTTTCCATCTCCCATGACTTGGAGGTGGAAGCTTTTGTCTTCCCTTTTCTCTTCTCTCTTCTTTTTTTTTTTTGAGGTTTCTTTGGCCTTGAGTGCCATCAATGGTTATGGAAAAGCAAAATAAGCAATGCTTTTACCACACCAAACTTAGAATGTTGCTCGCCCTCGAGCAAAAGAAGAAAGAATAGTAGAAGAAGAAGATGTGAAAAAAAAACTAGGATTATTAGGAGGGAAGTTGGGGATTCTGTGGGGTCCACAGATCCTGAGATGATCCTGTGAGGTCCACAGATCTTGAGGTATCAAGGATTTACATCCCTGCACCAATTAGGCATGTAAAATGCCTTTGCATGCAATTCTGGCGTTTAAACGCCGAACTGATGCTTGTTCTGGGCGTTCAACGCCCAGATGCAGCATATTTCTGGCGTTGAACGCCAGATTCATGCTTGTTTCTGGCGTTCAACGCCAGCTCCATGCTCTGTTCTGGCATTGAACGCCACACAGATGCTCCTTACTGGCGTTTGAACGCCAGTGAACTCCTCCTCCAGGGTGTGCTGCTGTTTTTGATTTTTCTTCAATTTTTTCAGTTGTTTTTGTGACTCCACATGATCATGAACCTATGAAGACATATAACTAATAAAAAATATAATTAGATAAATAAAAATTGGGTTGCCTCCCAACAAGCGCTTCTTTAATGTCAATAGCTTGATAGTGGGCTCTCATGGAGCCTCACAGATGTTCAGAGCATTGTTGAGACTCCCCAACACCAAACTTAGAGTTTGGATATGGGAGTTCAACACCAAACTTAGAGTTTGGTTGTGGCATCCCAACACCAAACTTAGAGTTTGACTGTGGGGGCTCTGGTTGACTCTGTTTTGAGAGAAGCTTACTGTGCCTCTTTTCCATGTTTACAGAAGGATGTCCTTGAGTTTTAAACTCAAGGGAGTCCTCATTCAATTGAAGGACTAGTTCACCTCTATTAACATCAATCACAGCTCTTGCTGTGGCTAGGAAGGGTCTTCCAAGGATGATGGATTCATCCTCATCCTTCCCAGTATCTAGGATTATGAAATCAGCAAGGATGTAAAGGCCTTCAACCTTTACTAACACGTCCTCTACTTGTCCATAAGCCTCTTTTCTTGAGTTGTCTGCCATCTCTAATGAGATTTTAGCAGCTTGTACCTCAAAGATTCTCAGTTTCTCCATTACAGAGAGTGGCATGAGGTTTATCCCTGACCCAAGGTCACATAGAGCCTTCTCAAAGGTCATGGTGCCTATGGTACAAGGTATTAAGAACTTTCCAGGATCCTGTTTCTTCTGAGGCAATCTCAGTTGATCCAATGCATTCAGTTCATTGGTGAACAGGGGAGGTTCATCTCCCCAAGTCTCATTACCAAATAAATTGGCATTCAACTTCATGATTGCACCAAGGAACTTGGCAACTTGTTCTTCAGTAACATCCTCATTCTCTTCAGAAGAAGAATACTCATCAGAGCTCATGAAGGGCGTAAGGAGGTTTAATGGAATCTTTATGGTCTCTAGATGAGCCTCAGAGTCCTTTGGTTCCTCAGAGGGAAACTCCTTATTGATCACTGGACGTCCCAGGAGGTCTTCCTCCTTGGGATTCACGTCCTCCCCTTCCTTCTTGGATTCGGCCATGATGGTTATATCAATGGCCTTGCACTCTCCTTTTGGATTTTCTTATGTATTGCTTGGAAGAGTACTAGGAGGGATTTCAGTGACTCTTTTACTCAGCTGGCCCACTTGTGCTTCCAAATTTCTAATGGAGGACATTGTTTCATTCATGAAACTCACAGTGGCCTTAGATAGATCAGAGACTAAGTTTGCTAAATTAGAAGTATTTTGTTCAGAGTTCTCTGTCTGTTGCTGAGTGGATGATGGAAAAGGCTTGCTATTGCTAAACCTGTTTCTTCCACCATTATTAAAGCCTTGTTGAGGCTTTTGTTGATCCTTCCATGAGAGATTTGGGTGATTTCTCCATGAGGGATTATAGGTGTTTCCATATGGTTCACCCATGTAATTTACCTCTGCTATTGCAGGGTTCTCAGGATCATAAGCTTCTTCTTCAGAAGATGCCTCTTGAGTACTGTTGGATGCAGCTTGCATTCCATTCAGACTTTGAGAAATCATATTGACTTGCTGAGTCAATATTTTGTTCTGAGCCAATATGGCATTCAGAGTATCAATTTCAAGAACTCCCTTCTTCTGAGGTGTCCCATTACTCACAGGGTTCCTCTCAGAAGTGTACATGAACTGGTTATTAACAACCATGTCAATGAGTTCTTGAGCTTCTGCAGGCATTTTCTTTAGGTGAATGGATCCACCTGCAGAAGTATCCAATGACATCTTAGCTAATTCAGACAGACCATCATAGAATATATCCAGGATGGTCCATTCTGAAAGCATGTCAGAAGGACACTTTTTGGTCAGTTGCTTGTATCTCTCCCAAGCTTCATAGAGGGATTCACCTTCTTTCTATCTGAAGGTTTGAACATCCACTCTAAGCTTGCTCAGCTTTTGAGGAGGAAAGAACTTGGCTAAGAAAGTCGTGACCAGCTTATCCCAAGAGTTCAGGCTATCTTTGGGTTGAGAGTCCAACCACACTCTAGCTCTGTCTCTTACAGCAAAAGGGAAAAGCATGAGCCTGTAGACTTCAGGATCTACTCCATTAGTCTTAACAGTATCACAGATCTGCAAAAATTCAGTTAAGAACTGAAAAGGATCTTCAGATGGAAGTCCATGAAACTTGCAGTTTTGCTGCATTAGAGAAACTAATTGAGGTTTCAGCTCAAAATTGTTTGCTCCAATGGTGGGGATGGAGATGCTTCTTCCATGTAAATTGGAATTAGGTGCAGTAAAGTCACCAAGTATCCTCCTTGCATTATTATTATTTTCGGCTGCCATCTCCTCTTCCTGTTCGAAAATTTCTGAAAGGTGCTTGCTGGATTGTTGTAATTTAGCTTCTCTTAGTTTCCTCTTCAGAGTCCTTTCAGGTTCTGGATCTGCTTCAACAAGAATATTCTTGTCTTTGCTCCTGCTCATATGAAAAAGAGGGAACAGAAAAATAATAATATTAGGGATCCTTTTTGCCCAGGTATAGAGGTTCCCTTATGTAAGTAGAAGAAGAAAAGAAGAGTAGAAGAAAAGAAGAAGAGAAAATCTGAACTCAGAGAGAGAGAGGGGGTTCAGATTTTTGGTGAGATGAAGTGTTAGTAGATGAAAAAATAAATAGAATGAGATGAGAGAGAAAGAGGATTTTCGAAAATAATTTTTGAAAAAGAGTTAGTGATTTTCGAAAATAGTTTTTGAAAAAGGTTAGTAATTTTCGAAAATTAAAATAAAAAATTAAAATAATTAGTTAATTAAAAAGAAATTTTGAAAAAGGGGGAAGATATTTTCGAAAATTAGAGAGAGAGAGTTAGTTAGGTAGTTTTGAAAAAGATAAGAAACAAACAAAAAGTTAGTTAGTTAGTTGAAACAAATTTGAAAATCAATTTTGAGAAGGTAAGAAGATAAGAAGTTAGAGAAGATATTTTAAAATCAAATTTTTGAAAAAGATATGTTTTAAAAAGATATGATTAAAAGATATGATTTTGAAAAAGGATAAAAAGATATTTTTTGAAAAGATATGATTGAAATTAGTTTTGAAAAATATTTGATTTTTAAAATCACAATTAATGACTTGATTCATAAGAAATCATAAAATATGATTCTAGAACTTAAAGTTTGAATCTTCCTTGACAAGCAAGTAACAAACTTGAAATTTTTGAATCAAAACATTAATTAATGAGAATATTTTTGAAAATATGATGTAAAATTAAGAAAAAGATTTTTGAAAAATATTTTTGAAATTTTTGAAAATAGATAAGAAAAATGAAAAAGATTTGATTTTTGAAAAAGATTTTGAAAAGATAAGATTTTTAAAATGAAAATTTGATTTGACTTATAAGAAACAATTGAATTTTTAAAAATTTTTGAAAAAGTCAACTCAAATTTTCGAAAATTTATGAGAGAAAAAGGGGAAGATATTTTTTTATTTTTGAATTTTTTTTTCTATGATGAGAGAGAAAAACTTAAAAATGATGCAATGCATGAAAATTTTGGATCAAAACAACGAATGCATGCAAGAATGCTATGAATGTTAAGACGAACACCAAGAACACTATGAAGATCATGATGAACATCAAGAACATATTTTTGAAAGATTTTTAATGCAAAGAAAACATGCAAGACACCAAACTTAAAAATTTTTCATGTTCAGACACTATGAATGCAAAAATGCATATGAAAAACAAGAAAAGACACAAAACAAGAAAATATGAAGATCAAACAAGAAGACTTACCAAGAACAACTTGAAGATCATGAAGAACACTATGAATGCATGAATTTTTTCGAAAATTTTTATGCAAACTTTAAATCATGCAATTGACACCAAACTTAATTTTGACTCAAGACTCAAACAAAAAACATGAAATATTTTTTATTTTTATGATTTTCTAATTTTTTTTTTTGGTATTTTTTGAAAATTATTTGAAAAAGAAAAATAAGGATTCCAAAATTTTTAATATGAATTCCAGGAATCTTGTGCTCTTTAGTCTAAAGCTCCAATTTGAGGGTTAGACATGGCTTAATAGCCAGCCAAGCTTTAGCATGTACTGATACTTTCCATGTATAGAGCAACTAAGTGTGTGAAGATCAACAAGCTCTTGTGATGATAAGTTGAAACCCCGGTCCAAATAAATTTAGACATGGCTTTACAGCCAGTCAGGCTTCAACATGCTTCATGAAACACTAGAATTCATTCTTAAAAAATTTTAGAATAATTTTCGAAAACAGATAAGAAATTTTTGAAAGATTTTATTTTTTTTGAAAAAATTTTTGAAAATAAAACAAAAATAAAATTACCTAATCTGAGCAACACGATGAACCGTCAGTTGTCAAAACTCGAACAATCCCCGGCAACGGCACCAAAAACTTGGTGCACGAAATTGTGATCTCAGGTAACGGCGCCAAAAACTCTGTACGCACGCCTTAATAAATCGTTTTTCATTCATAACTTCGATACAACTAACCAGCAAGTGCACTGGGTCGTCCAAGTAATAAACCTTACGTGAGTAAGGGTCGATCCCACGGAGATTATTGGTATGAAGTAAGCTATGGTCATCTTGTAGATCTCAGTCAGGCGGATAATAATTGATTAGGGAGTTTTTGAAATTTATAATAAATAAACAGAGAATAAAGATAGAAATACTTATGTATATCATTGGTGAGAATTTCAGATAAAGGTATAGAGATGCTTTCGTCCCTCTGAACTTCTGCTTTCCTGCTGTCTTCATCCAATCAATCCTACTCCTTTCCATGCCTGGCTTTATGTAAGGACATCACCATTGTCAATGGCTACTTTTCATCCTCTCTGGAAAATGGTCTGATGCGCTGTCACTGCATGGCTAATCATCTGGAGGCATCACCATGGTCAATGGCTGCATCCTATCCTCTTGTGAAAATGGTCCAAATGCTCTGTCACAGCACGGCTAATCATCTGAGGTTCTCGATCATACTGGAATAGGATTCACCCTCCTTTTGCGTCTGTCACTACGCCCAGCACTCGCGAGTTTGAAGTTCGTCACAGTCATTCAATCCCAGAATCCTATTCGGAATACCACAGACAAGGTTTAGACTTTTCGGATTCTCATGAATGCCTCCATCAATCTAGCTTATACCACGAAGATTCTGATTAAGAGATCCAAGAGATAATCATTCAATCGAAGGTAGAACGGAAGTGGTTGTCAGGCACGCATTCATAGGGAATGATGATGATTGTCATGTTCATCACATTCATATTGAAGTGCGAATGAATATCTTAGAAGCGGAATAAGTTGAATTGAATAGAAAACAGTAGTACTTTGCATTAATTCATGAGAAACAGCAGAGCTCCACACCTTAATCTATGGTGTGTAGAAACTCTACCGTTGAAAATAAATAAGTGATGAAGGTCCAGGCATGGCCGAATGGCCAGCCCCCAAGTCTAAGGAAAGACGTTCCAAAGATGCCTAATACAATAGTAAAAGGTCCTATTTATACTAAACTAGTTACTAGGGTTTACAAGAGTAAGTATTTGATGCATAAATCCACTTCCGGGGCCCACTTGGTGTGTGCTTGGGCTGAGCTTTAGCTTTCCACGTGCAGAGGCTCTTTCTGGAGTTGAACGCCAGGTTGTAACGTATTTCTGGCATTCAACTCTGGTTCGTGACGTGTTTCTGGCGTTTAACTCCAGACTGCAGCGTAGAACTGGTGTTCAACGCCCTTTTACGTTGTTTAAACTCGGCCAAAGTATGAACTATTATATATTTCTGAAAAGCCCTGGATGTCTATTTTCCAACGCAATTGGAAGCGCGCCATTTTGAGTTTTGTAGCTCCAGAAAATCCATTTTGAGTGCAGGGAGGTCAGAATCCAACAGCATCAGCAGTCCTTCTTCAACCTCTGAATCTGATTTTTGCTCAAGTCCCTCAATTTCAGCCAGAAAATACCTGAAATCACAGAAAAACACACAAACTCATAGTAAAGTCCAGAAATATGAATTTAACATAAAAACTAATGAAAACATCCCTAAAAGTAACTAGATCATACTAAAAACATACTAAAAATAATGCGAAAAAGCGTATAAATTATCTGCTCATCTGTCCTTAATTTCCAACCACCACAAGTGCTGAAGGAGTAGTTTCTCTTAAACCAGAAGCAAGCTGGACCGAAGAAGACAGAAAGAAGGTGGAGCTCAATGCCAAGGCTGTCAACTTGCTCAACTGTGCTATCACTTTCGAGGACTACCGACGGGTATTACGATGCACAACGGTAAAGGAAATCTGGGACAAACTTCAAATTACTCATGAAGGAACCACCATAGTGAAGAAGACCAGGATAGACATGCTGAACAGAGAATATAAAATGTTCTCAATGAAGGAAGGAGAATCAATAGATGAAGTGTTTGAAAGATTTAACATTATCATTGTTGGCTTGGATGCTATGGGAATAATATATCCTGATTCTGTTCTTGTGAGGAGAGTTCTAAGATGTCTTACTAAAGAGTGGGAAATAAAAGCATTGATAATATCTGAGAGTAGTGGTCTAGATTCCATGACATATGATGACTTGAGAGGAAACTTACTTGCTTTCGAAAACCCTTATTTGAAAAAAGATTCAAAAAAGAAAGGAATTGCTTTTACATCTGTTACTAACCCCTTGGATGATGAATTTAGTGATAATTCCTCTGAGAATGAATTTGTGTTGTTTGCCAAAAAATTCAAGAAAATGGTAAAGCTCAAGGAGAAAAACAAGGGAAGCAGTTCTAGGAAACAAAGAAAAGATTTCAGCAAAGTGATATGTTACAACTGCAAAGAAACTGGGCATTTCAAATTAGATTACCCTAAGTTGAAGAAAGAAGAGAAGCCAAAGAAGGGAAAGAAGAAAGGTCTGATGGCTTCTTGGGAGGACCTGAAAAATGATTCAGAAGATGATGAAGAATCAGAAACCAAGTCTCAACCATGTCTTATGGCAGACCACGTTGAACAGGTAGTCATTCATAACCCTGACACTGAAGCTCTTCATCTTATGATAGACCACCTTTCTGAAAAAATTAGATGCTTCTTGCTTGATAACCAAGATCTTGAACAACAAATCACCATTCTTAAAGCAGAAAATGGTTTTCTCAAAGATAAATTAAGGGAGGCTGAAGCTGCTGTTGAACTTGTTGAAGAAAACAAGCAGCTGAAAGCCCAACTTAAAAGTTGTAAAAGTGATCATTGTGTTGTTGCATATGTGGACTGTTTTAAAAGAAATGAAGAGTTGCTTAAAGAGGTTAATAAGCTTAAAGAAGACTTAGCCAAGTTCACTCAAAGTTCTGAAAATCTAAATCAAATATTGGCTAGTCAAAAACTTCTTTATGATAAAGCTGGCTTGGGTTTCCTCAAATCTATTGAGAACCTTCTTTTGAAAATATTGCTTCATCTTCTAATGATACAAGGTTTCAAAACCCAACAAGCTTTAACAAAACAGCAACTCCAAGATTTTGTAGACTATGTAACCAAAATGGCCACTTTCCCATTCAATATTTTTTTGGTGAAAGAATGATTGGTGACAAAGTTTTTGCAAAGTTATTTTTGACTATAATGGATTGGGACAGAGGAAATGGTTTAACGTGAAAGGATCCAAGAAGATTTGGATACCTAAGGTCACTTGAGCTTATTTTATAGGTATGCCTATCATCCAAGCGGAAGGACCATATGTGGTACATAGATAGTGGATGCTCTAGGCATATGACCGGAAAGGCAACATTCTTCATAAAACTTGATGAGTATGATGGAGGGTTTGTCACTTTCGGTGATGATGGTAAAGGAAAAATTGTGGCCATTGGAAAAGTTGGTAAAAGTTTTTCTTCCTTTATAAATGATGTTCTTCTTGTTGATGGTTTGAAACACAATTTACTACGTGTAAGCCAATTATGTGATCTTGGATATGAAGTTGTTTTTAGAAAATTGGTGTGCTTAGTTATTTGTGAAAAATCCGGGGATATTTTGTTTGAAGCTAAGAGATGTAATAATGTGTATGAATTGACTCTTGAAGATTTAAAAAATCAAAATATAACATGCTTTACCTCTCTTGAATCTGAAAAATGGCTATGGCATAAGAAATTGGGTCATGCAAGCATGTTCCAAATTTCTAAACTTGTTAAGAAAAACTTGGTAAGAGGAATTCCAAATATTAGATTTGATAAAGATATTACTTGTGATGCTTGTCAATTAGGCAAACAAGTAAAAACCTCTTTTAAACTAAAAAGATGGAATTTCTACCAAGAGGCCATTAGAGATGTTACACATTGATCTTTTTGGTCCAACAAGAACTCAAAGTTTAGGAGGTAAACACTATGGTCTAGTGGTGGTGGATGATTACTCTAGATTCGGTTGGGTACTTTTTCTTGCTCATAAAAATGATGCTTTCCATGCTTTCTCAACCCTTTGCAAAAGAATTCAAAATGGAAAAGGATTTAAAGATTGCCCACTTGAGAAGTGATCACGGAAAAGAATTTGAAAACCAAGACTTTGAAAAATTTTGTGATGATTTTGGAATTGCTCATAACTTTTCATGCCCTAGAACCCCTCAACAAAATGGGGTTGTTGAGAGAAGGAATGAAAGCCTTCAAGAGATGACTAGGGCCATGCTATGTAAAAATGAGATTCCAAAATTTCTATGGGCTGAAGCTGTAAATACAGCTTGTTACATTTTGAATAGGACCATTATTAGAAAAGGGTTGAAGAAAACTCCTTATGAGCTATGGAAAGGAACCCTCCTAATCTTAAGTATTTCCATGTTTTTGGATGCAAATACTTTGTACTTAACAACAAAGAAAACCTTGGTAAATTTGATCTAAAATCCTATGAGGGGATGTTTGTTGAATACTCCACCACTAGCAAGGCCTATAGAATTTACCTCAAAGAACATAGGACCATAGAAGAATCCATACATGTTTCTTTTTGTGATTCTAATTCAATTCCCAGTGCTGTGATAGAAGATGATACAGATTGTGAAGATGCTGTCAACAAGGAAACAAGTGAAGAAAATCCCAAGTCTGTTCAAAATGAAGAATCTGTCCGTCCAGTTTTGTCTCGTCAGGATGGAGGAGACATTTTTGTTTTGTCTCCTGAGCCAGCAAGAGAATCTGGAACAGAACAACCCACTGAAGCTCATCAAAGCTCAACACCACTTCGGAAACCAAGAGAATGGAAGTCCATGAGGGGTTATCCTCACGACTTTATCATTGGTGATCCCTCACAAGGTGTAACAACTAGATCCTCATCCAAAAGACAAACTGAACCAAGCAATCTTGTCTTCTTGTCACAAATAGAGCCTAATAATGTAAAGCAAGCTCTTGAGGACCCTTCTTGGGTCAAAGCCATGCAAGAAGAGCTAGCTCAATTCGACAAGAATGAGGTTTGGACATTAGTACCTCATCCGGATGGTAAGAAGGTAACAAGTACTAAGTGGGTTTTCAAAAATAAACTTGGTGAGGATGGAAAAGTTGTTCGTAACAAGGCTAGATTAGTGGCCCAAGGTTACGATCAAGAAGAGGGTATAGATTTTGATGAGTCTTTTGCTTCGGTAGCAAGAATGGAAGCAATTAGGTTGCTTCTTGCCTATGCTGCCTATAAGGGTTTTAAAATGTTTCAAATGGATGTCAAATGTGCTTTTCTTAATGGCTTTATTGATAGAGAAGTGTTTGTGGCACAACCCCCCGGTTTTGAAGATAAAGAATTTCCAAACCATGTTTTCAAACTCTCAAAGGCTCTCTATGGCCTTAGACAAGCTCCAAGAGCTTGGTATGAAAGGCTTAGTGCCTTCTTGTTGGAAAATCAATTTCAAAGGGGTACCACCGACACTACTTTATTTATTAAAGCATCTAATTATGACATTCTCCTAGTTCAAGTTTATGTGGATGACATTGTGTTTGGGTCGGCCAATGAGTCCTTGTGTGAAGAGTTTGGAAAACTCATGACTAGTGAGTTTGAAATGAGTTTAATGGGAGAGATAACATTCTTTCTTGGCCTCCAAATTAAACAAACTCCTAGTGGCACTTTTATTCACCAAGGAAAGTATGCAAAAGAACTAATCAAGAAATTTGGCCTAGAAAATTCTAAACCAATGGGAACTCCAATGCATCCAAACACTAAACTTGAAAAGGATGATAATGGTAAAGATGTGGATGAAACAAAGTATAGAGGAATGATAGGTTCACTCATGTATCTTACTTCCTCTAGACCAGATATTGTTCAAAGTGTGGGTGTATGTTCAAGATTTCAATCTCACCCAAAAGAATCCCATCTTTCGGCCGTTAAACGCATCATTAGATACATTAAGGGAACTAGTGATTATGGCTTATGGTATCCAAAATCTGATGATTTTTTGCGCAATAGGAACTTAAGTAGTAGTAGTAGTAGTACTTAATAATTCTTTTATCTTTTTCGAAATCTCTCATTATAATAAAAATTATTTAAAAATTCTAATAAATTTTAGACGTAAAATATCATAAAATTTAATTTAATTACTTTTAGAAAAAATAATTTTTTTAAATAAAATAATAAATCATAATTAACTCATTATTTAATTTTCAAAAACTCGGGGTGTTATAATTGTCACTCTTATTTTGCTTTTCTTTTTCTTTTTCTTTTAGTGAAATGTTGCTACTCACTCATCTTTTATTTTCATTTTGTATTTCATTGTCTATTCTTGCAATATTTGCACATATTTTCTTTTTCTATTCAGCATCAAAGACTTGTGACTTATCAGATCTCTAGATTGGTTTTGCTATCTACATATCATCAAACTTATATAAACCATTTCTAAGCCTGCCTTGGAGCAGAATAATCTTCTTGGATTTCTAAAATTTTATAGCACATAGATAAGGCCATAATTCAAAAAATACTCACTAAGTTCTTTGAGATTGTTGGTACATGAAGCAAATTCTGAAGTTTAAAAAATTTGTTTGTCATAGATGCATGCATGATAGACTTTCCAATATTAGCAATACTCATAAATTTTTTCATTACTTTCAAATATTTGTTCAAGTCCTTCATACTCGAAGCTATTGATCAGGTTCATTTGATCAAAAGTGATGTGGTGTGAGACTTCCTTATCAGAGCCACTGTTGGTTGCAAGCAAAGTTTGAGGAGGGCTGTGATTGGTTCTGCTTGGTTGTTGTATTGGTTGATATAAGGATTGAGAGTGATGGATTTGCTGGTGAAAGCCAACATTTGGTGGAGGGAGACCAGTATTGAAATTTTACATTTGAGAATTCTGGTAATTCTGGTTGAACCTGTGAAAGCACTGCCAGAGTGTGTGACCTATCCTACCACATAATTGACACTGAGGTTTGTTTCCTTGCCACCATGACCTTCCTCCTCTAAAGTTTCTTTCTCTACCTCTTCTACCAGATTGTCTTCTACCAGAGTTCCTGTAGTTTGCATAGGATTCCTTTGCTGAATACTCATTATTGGCTTTGCTTGCATCCGATTCCTTGTGAGCTAAGTTTGCATGAACCATTGTCAGATCAAACTTTTGAAACCTCTCATTCACTTTTTCTTGCACAAGAAGTTGGGACTCAAACTCACTAATAGTCATGTGATTTATTCTTGAATTGACTATGGTAATGAAGCACTGAATTCCTCATCTAATCCTTGTAAAACAGATTCAAAATACTCTTCTTTCGATAGTGGAATTCCAAGAGCAGATAAAGAATTTGCTATCTTGTTAATCTTGACTATGTATTCAATTGTTGTTGTACCTTGATTCTTGATCATTTTCAATTGAGCCTTCAAGATTTTTGTCTTTGATTTGAATCTGGCTGTGAAATATTCCTCCAGCGCTTCCCAAATTTTATGTGCATATTCATACTCTACTACCTTGTTCATGAAGAGTTTGTTCATGGCAGAAAGTATTCAAGCTACCAAACATTCATCTTGTTGTTCCCACTCTTCGAATTCTTGTGACACTTTGCCTTCAATTCTGTCCTGATCTGAATTGAAGCTTCTTGGTGACAATGTAGTAACATGATTCTGTAGCTTGTTAGCTTTGATACACGTGAGTTTTTGACGTTTCCATGCCTTAAAATTATCCTTATCCGATTTTATTATTGCTGAAAAATTTGCTCTTGAAGCCATTGAAGTTGCTTATTGTAGCTATGAAGCTTGATTAACCTAATTTTTCGAACCGAAAGAAGTTAAGTGTTCCATGAATCAGAATCGAAGTTCTGATACCATGTAAGGTAGCAGTAACTTGGTTATAGAAAAGAAGAGAGAAAGAGAGAAAAAGGGAAGAGAGAGCAGAGAGAACAAAGAGAAAATGATGAGTATTCTGCATCGTGATTGCAGTTAAAAAAATTAGTTATAAGGGGTTACAAGGCTGATATTTATAGTAGTTGAAGTAAGTGTAGAGTATGATAGTACAAGTTAATTAGAGATGTAACTAACTAAGGCTGAGCTGGCATAACAGCTTTGCTAATTAGAGAAGGTTTTAATTTGTATGTACTATACTAACAAGGCACCTCCTAGTGAATACACTAATAAGAATAACTAATATGATATTGACATAAAATGATGACACCTAAATAGATAGATTAAAATGAGTACATTTTGATAATAAATTTTAGGAATAATGACATAATGGTAGATTATCTGAATTTTAATGTACTGCATAACATTAACAAAAATCACCTTCAAAACCACAGACCCATATAAAAACATCCACCAACTCCATCATGTTAGGATTTGTGGGGGTGTGTTGTGATGTGCTGGCTTTTATGGAAGATCAAGATTAACATCTTGACTCCTAAACACTTAGTCTTAGTTTGTTTTCCTTTCTAACAAATCACATTGGGAAAGAATCAAATTCGAATGGGTTATGCAATTTTAAAATTATGTGTGGATTGATTGGTTTTTTTTTCTTTGAAAAGGAAAAAAAAGATAACAATAACAAAGATGGAGCATACAAACCAAATAAAACAAACAACAAAATAACAAGAACTACAACATCATTTCTTTGTCATCTATCAACAACTGTAGAAACTATTTATTGCTCCACTTCCTTGAGAATATAAATGATCTATTAATATAATCAACCACTTCTGCTATGTTATTATAAAAAACATCATTTCTTAACTAAACTTTCTAAACAATAGAAAAAAAAACTCAAATAACCACTTTTGGCACATATCTTTTTTCATTGGTATTGCTCTCTATGTCTTAAAAAGTTGCTTTATGACTCCTGGGATGGCACATGGTAGACCAATATCAGCAATCTAAGTATATTGTACTTGCCAAGTAAATTTACAAATAACAAATAGATATTGTACGGTTTTTACTTTTTTTTTTACATAGGACACATACATTATCATTTTGTTCATTTACACACTATTAGAAAAATTATTTTTAGTGGTCATTCATTTTATTTTTAGTGATAATAAAATAGCTACTAATATATTTTCCAATAATTAGACTTTATCTATTTTATACTTTGTCACTAAGAAGTTTTAGCGACAATTATACAATTGTCTGATAAAAATCTTTTTAATTGGCACAAAAAGTATAAAATTATCTTTATAACATATAGTAATAATGGCAAATATATAATGATCGTAAAAATATAAGTTAAATAAAAAATATAGCAATCATTATGTTATTATTACTAAATTTTTGCTGCTAAAAATAATTTTTGTTATAGTGACACCTAATCTATTTAAACAGTACTTGGTGTTAACTTGCCCAATTAAGACAAACTATGTAAACAATCTAGCTTGCAGTGAAACTAATTCTTTCCAGATTCTATCAATGAATTTATAATTCATTGTTTCTTTTCGCAACACCTATAGAAAGGACTTAATTGAATAAATATTTTCTTTATCAAAATTTTACACGACTTTATCCTATTCACCTATTGTCAAATTGACTTGTAAAATCCAGTCAAATCGTAATTAATTAAATAATAAATTAAATATGAGCGAATATAGTTAGAAAATCTAGCAATCAGAATTTGATAATTTAAATATAATATTTGGACTCAGTGGATTTTTCTGAGTCGGAAAACATAGTTTTCTGCATAAAAATGCGCACTGAAATTTTGACCGGCAGTACCGACTGAGATCTGTCAGGTACTGCAGATAAGAAAATTGATTATAAGTAAATAAGGTTAAGAAATTAGGATTTATAATTAGGGAAAGTAAAAATATTTAAAATGCAATTTAAAGCGCATATCTTAAAGGTTTTGGCCCAAAATTGGGCCAACAGGCTAAACCAAGTGAATTGGGCCCAAGTGGACTCAAGCCTGGTATATATAAGCCTTAACTTAAGGCCATTCAGTAGCCACAACTCCCATTTAGTGGGTGAGGGCCGAAATTGAGAGAAGAGAGAAGAAAGGAGAAAACCTAATCCTAGTTCCAACTTCAAATCACCATAACTTGAGCTATGAAACTCCGATTGACGAGTCGTTTACGGCCACACATCGCTCTTTTTATTCTCTACAATTCTATCTATGTTTTGTAGTAAGTATTCTATTTATATCTGCCCAATTTTCAAAATTCCCCACTGTTATATGTTTTTGGATAGTTAGTGTTAAAATCTTGTGATTTTGGTTGTTTAGAGATACTCTAACATGGATTCTAAGTAGTTTCTATCCCTATTTCATATGGACTAAGGTAAAAAAGTACTCAAACTCTTATGATTTATCAATTTTATGAACCCTAGGTTGATTATAAGTGTGAAAATTGATTATGTTAGAGTATTGGGTGATTTTGGTGCACAATTGAAAGATTGATATTGCTTGAGGAGCTTTGGTGAGGCTTGGAGCTAAGGGTTGGTGGAGACTTCCAAGAAGGAGCACAATTAATTTGGCTACAAGAGGTACGATTTAAGTTTCATTTAAGTACCGTGTGGTGTGATGAGAATTTCTAGGCTAGATGCTCCTAGGATTACGTTTGGATTGTGCAAATGGTTGGTACTAATATGTATAGTTGTTATGTAATGAGAATTGATGATTGAGTTGGGAATTGTGTGAATTTGTATGTTTGGTGTGTTGAGAATTTGATGAATTGAATAATGAATATTGGTTTGTGGAATATGCATTTAAATTGTGAATTGGGCCGGAGGCCGTGAATTTTGGGCCGGAGGCCAGAAAGAGGTAAGGAAAGTAAGTTGATATGTGTGTTGTATGATGATATAAGAGATTGGATGGATTTTAGATATTAAATATGTGAATAATTGGTTTGGTTATTGAATAATAAGGTTTGAAGAATTGAGGTGTGGAATTTGATAGTTTTAGGTGAAATTGTGTATATGAGGTAGGTTTGGTTTTAATTGAGTGTAATTATGTAAATGTGGTTGGGTTGTGGTCATTTGGATGAGTGAAAATGAATTTGGCTTGCGAACATTGGAAAAATTGGTAATTTCTAGTTTTGGGTAAAAATTAATTTTTGACCAACTTTGGCGGTCCGTAACTCGGTTCACGGAGTTTGGAATTCTTCAAAATTAGACTTTTGTGGAAGTTTATTCAACGATCTTTCCAACGGTTCAGAAATGGTTGAAAAAGAAATTTTGTAGAAGAAGTTATGTATGTTGGAAGTTTGGGGTTTGAAAATGTAATTCTACAGCTTTTTAACTTAGTAAAAATTTTTGGAAAATTGTGCTTCCACGCGCACGCGTCAGTCTCGATTTTTACTCACCTACGCGTGCGCCTGGCCAACGTGTACGCGTCGCTGCACTGATGCGAATGCCCCATAGAAAATCCGAGAGATGCGCGGGTACTGTGCTGGTTTTGTGCGAGGAGCACAAAACGCACTCACGTGTACGCGTGGCTGACGCGTACGCGTCGCTCTGCTTTTCTGACTACCACGCGTGTGCATGAGCGACGTGCACGCGTCACTTTGTTTTTCTGACTTCCACGCGTGTGCATGGGCGACGCATACGCGTGACCCTGTTTTCAGCAAAGGGTGATTTTGAGTTTTTAAAGCTGAATTTCAGACTTCTAAGCCTCCATTTTCATCCTCTAATAGTATGTCTAGTAATGAAAAGAAGTTAGGACATGTGGCAACTTGTGGATGAAGTAAAGAGAAAATCAATGAGGAATGATGAGTAATGATGATTGTATGAGTTGCTGAGGGTGATGATGGAAGTGCGGTGTATGCCGTGGGCCAAAAGGCTGTATTTAATAATGATTATTGGCTGGTTATGGGTTATGTTATGAGCCGGATGGCTATGATAAATATTGATTTATGGCTGAAAATGAAAATATGACTTTGAATGATTGTTTTATCTGGAGCTCTCTTTCTCGAATGTGCGACCCCAGAGAGATATGAAGGAAGGTGAGGATCCCCTTTCTTGTTCCTCCTGGTATTGTAAAATCGCTCCCAGCGAGATGGTGGGAGGTTAGGATCCCCTCTTTGGTTCCTCCTGTGCATATAAGAAGGTACCTCCTGGGTAGATGCAAGAGTTGTGGTTGCGCCCCACTTGCTCCAGGTTGGTTAGTATAGAGGCTCCCCGGGTAGACGCAAGGGTTGTGGTTCGTCCCACTTGCTCCGGGTCAGAGATTGTGATGCCTGGGTAGTAGCGGCAGTAGTGGTGACTCCACTCGCTCCAGGTTGAGCTTTTAAACACCTGCCTAGTTAGATGCAGTGGCTTTGGTCCACTTGCTCCGGGATGTGGTGAGATATACCTGCCTGGATAGATATAGTGGCATTGGTCCACTTGCTCCGGGTTTGGTTGGCAACTCCTAGGGTAGATGCAGTGGTTAGCCCCCACTTGCTCCCAGTCGAGTATGATTTGAGATTGAAACTATCTGAGTCTCGGATTTCCTTGGGTAGATGCAGTGGGTCGGCTCCACTTTCTCCTGGTTGAAATTCGAGATTCTGCTGACCCTATATCGTAAGTGCGACCGGACACTGTGAAAGTTCTGGATGAGCTTGCCCTCGTGAATAAACACCAGTGTGGGTGTTGTATGATTATTATTATGATTATGATCATGTTTATGATTGAGAATGACTCGAGTTGGGGATGCACAACAGAGGAACAGTCCAATGGTTAGCTATCAGGACTTGTCGGGTTGGCTTTATAGCCGACAGATGAGACTCATTAGCCATAGGGCAGGCATACATCATTTGCATATGTTTGAATTGTTTGGGTTTGCCTATTTGTTTTGGATTGCTATATCATATATGCTATGTACCTGATTATGTGCTACTTGTTCTACTTGTACTTTAATTGTGTATTACTTGCCTGTATTGTTTGTATTTGTACAACTGAGAGGTCCCTCATGCTAGTGTCGGTGGACGCTGATGGCTGTTCTTGATGAGATGAGTTGATGATGTAATTGAATAATGATGATGATTATTGAATGAGATAATTTGAGTTCCCTGGGTAGACGCAGTGAAGTGATTTCACTTGCTCCAAGTAGAGAATGAGATCATTTGAGTTCCCTGGGTAGATGCAGTGAAGTGATTTCACTTGCTCCAGGTAGAGAATGAGATCATATGAACTCCCTGGGTAAACGCAGTGAAGTGATTTCACTTGCTCCAGGTGAGTATATGAAGTATTGATATAAAATTGTTGAGACAAAATAACTGGTGATGGTTTAGCTTATGATTCTTATTCTGATTTGTTGGAGAGTTAGAAAGTTGGGAAGCATGAAGAATATGAATTAGATCTAGCATTCCCTTATGACAGTTGCCTGTTTATGGAATAGCGAGAACATATGGTGAATATTTGGTGAAAGGAAGTTTAGGATGCTTAGTGAGTTTTTATTGCAATGCATTGTATTTATTTGGCACTTTTACCGTACTGGGAACCCATGGGTCGGGGGTTCTCATTCCGTATATATCTCTTGTTTTTCAGATACAGGTTCAGGTACTCAGAAGTGAGCTGTGGTTCATCTGAGAGAAGGCGAAGATCTTTATATTCTCTATTTTATATTTTCTTAGAATCTCTCCACCTTTATTTTGAAAAGATTTATTATGTATTGAACTCTTTTGAACTTGCCTATAGAGGCTCTTATGTTTCTTTTGGGAGAAATTAGGAGATACTGTTGTCAACTACTTTCATACTGTACCCTAGCCGGCCTAAACTTTGTGAGTCGCAACTAGTGGCTATTTACTTATGTTATATATCTATATATTGTCCTTCTCTTATTCTCTTTAATGCCTTTATCAGTATATTGCTTTCGACTTCACGCTTTATCTTTTAGTTGTCAATGTATAAGTGATACGATTTCGCGATTTTATTTTTATTCTTTTCAGGCTTCTCGATTAATACTCCTTTCAATTTTACTTATAATTATGTATTAAAAATTCACCTTAAGAATCGTACTACCTTATTATCATTGACTTATGACTCGAGCATAAGAATTTAAACAGTAGGTGTTATATGACCTATAACACCAGGTTGATGTATAAGAAAAAGCTTTGTTAGAGGCTAATTTTGAAATTTCAGAGCTTAGATGTTTTGATATAGCATGTCTTCGGTAATAAAAATAAGATTTGAATTTCTACAAGGGTTGTGGAATAAGAATGACAGGGTAATATCTAGATTAACTAGGCAGTTTAATGCGTGCATACATGCTTGGTTTGTTTATAATATTCTGTACTGCATCTGCATTGTTATGATGTTGTATTTACACTTGGTATGATAAAGTTTTTATTTATTTTAAAAATAATTTATAAAATTAAATTTTAAAAGATATTTTTTTTAAAATTTGTAATATTTATATTTAATAAATTTAATTAAAAAATTTTAATGAGCACAAACAACAATAATTATATTTAGTAAAATATTTTTTAAAAATTAAAAATATTATAATAAATATTAATGTAAGAATTAAATTTAGATATTAATTAATAATTATATTAAATTTTTTAATTTTAATAAGTATAAATTATTTTTAAAAAAATTTACTTTAGATATTTTTAAAATTAAAGAACTATTATCTTTTAAAGTTATAAATACAAACACATAGTTTTTTTTATTACTAAATACAAAATAAAGAGTTTGTGCTTTTAATACTTTTTTTTTAAAAAATTTTATCAAATTAAATTTTACTATCACTTTTACTTTTTGACTTTTATTTTAATGAAATTCTAGTCTTTAAGCAAAAAGAAAAAAAAAATCAATAAAAATATAATGCATTTATATATATATATATATATAAGAAACAAATGAATATATGTCATTCATGTATAATGTTTTGCAATTTTCAAAACTAAAATGTTAGGAGGCTAAAGTAATGAAATTTTACTCTTATATATAACCTTATAAAACTATATTAATATAAAAAATTTCAAAGGACCAAAATCCCCAAAAAATAAAACCGTTGAACTAGAACAACTTTAATCAATTAAATTTTACCTTCGTGTAAGATCAATATTAGTAGAATAAAAAATATCGTGTTAGTACGAAATTTGTTAGAATATATTTAGAATATTATAGATTAATATAATGTTTATGTATATTTTATATTGGTTTTATGTTTATTTAGTTTGATATTAATTAAATTTTATCATTATGATTAGGTTACATCTTTTGACCTATAAATATATATTTGATGTTAATATTCTTAAAACGTTTAATTATTTTGTTGATCTTTATAATTTTATTAAATTTGTAATATACATTTTTTCTTTCAACTAGTTTTTACATTGTTCTTAATTTTATAATGAGATCTTTTCTAGTAAAAAAAAAACATTAAAATTAACTAAATATTTTTTTAAAAATTAAAAATATTCATAATTAAAAATATAATTAAATCTTTGACTACCTATTTTTTATAAAAAATATTTTATTAATTTTAACATTTTTGATATAAAAATAATCTAACTATAAAATTAAAAATAGTGTAGGAATTCAATTAAAAAATATAAAAATTTAATATAAATTTAGTAAAATTATAGAAATTAATAAAATAATTAAACCTTCTTATAATAACAATATTTGAATACCAAATTTATTTTTGCATTATTATTATTATAAATTCTAATATAGTATTAAAGTTATGGTATCTTGCTTGACTATTTTAAGATTGTTATCACAAATTCTCTATGGAGAACAAGTTTGTTTATGTTTAGTAAGACTCCTGTTTGATTATCCTCCGATACTCTAATTGTGACATAATCAATCTATCTTGTTCTTTGGTGACACAAAAATTCTTATTCCACATTTAATTATATCCATATTTTTTAATTATATCTTTTAATATTGTTTTGTGTGAATGAACTTTTGAGATATAATTTATTTCTTGCACTGATGTAATACGCATTTTTTCTAATGGAGTGAGAATAATTCCAACGTTAAAGAATACAGTGGGTGGTACTTGAAAAAGACACTCCGACGCTCAAGTCAGTAAGTGTTTAAAAGGTATAAGAATTTTATGATTATAGAATGTTAAACATGAAATAGAACTTATCATATATTCTCCCTTTGAGATATAGAAATTATTGCCTTTATAGGCATAGAGTTGATGAATAGAGTTGATGTTATGACCGTTTGTCATTAAGTTAGAATAATGGTTATTAAGATCGCCCGTTACAAGCTTATAATGAAGGAAAATAAAGTCGAATTATGACTTATAATGCACAATAAAAACCGAACTATAAAATGACGGGTCACAACTTCCAAACTTTGTCTGCCGATCATATGATCCAAGCTAAGCTTAGAAAATAAAATGAGTTATAACTCGGTTAAATAATAAGTGAATAACGATATGATGAGCCCCAAGCTTAGTCGGGTTATTATGTTAACACTTTTTTAAAAGATAAATAATTTTGCAATGAATTTTATCTGCTCGAGTTAACTGTGAGATAAATACTTTGTCGACCTATAACAAGAGACCAATGATTATTTTTTGTTCATCTTTAATTTATGAGCACCGGCTTAACCAATAAAAATATTATGAAATGAATATGATAATAAATATACATAAATTGTAGATTAAAATAAATGAACCGTTTTCTCATATGCCAAGTAGTGATATTTTGAATTAAGAAATTCTGATCTAAAGGATTACTTTGAGTGTTAGAGCCAGTTTGTATTGGCGAATTTGAATTTGAATTCATGACTTTAGTGGTAAAAATTCTACATATAAATTCATGAAGTGGTCATAATAGGATTTAATATTTAATAAATGCAAGTGTTAGTGTAGATTGATGACCTGAATCTAATACCTTACTTTTTTAGTATGTAATTTTAAATGTTATGACAAAGAAATAGAATAATATTAATTAAATAAAAATATATTGAAATATAGTGGTTACAAGCTACTATATTTATTGACTTTTGCTCATATTTTTCTTAAATAGGAGCTTTGCCACGAATAGTAGATTCTAGGAATTAATATAGTAAAAAGAAAGAAAAGTTAGTCATGGTCTCATGGAGGATAGAAAATGCATAAAAAGAATTATAGGTAGAGTATATATAGCTCAAGATCAGTCTTTTTTAATCGAATTTGGTGTTAAGATGTAACATGTATAAGATTGTAATTGACAGAAAGTTTGTCCTTGTTTAGATAATATAGCTGAATGTGCTTAATAAAGTAGCCAACTTTTGTTGTTAGATTGATTGATAATCATGTTTGTTCTCAAATTTATTGATAGCCGAGTTTGTACCCTTTCTCCCGAAGTTACGAGACTATTTTGCCGAGTTCTTTAGAGAGAGTTGTCTCGCGCTCTTAGGTATTTTTTACCTATCCACCGGTGTCGGTTTCGGGTACAGGTACCCTTTTGTTGAAAGTCGTTTGAGCTTTTCCTGGGAGTATAGCATGGGTTACTTCAGCGTCGTAGCGCCTGGTACTCGAACATTGGCTACTCAGATTGATTAAAAATCGAGTATTTTCTTAGATTTATTGAAAGCCAAATTTGTTTCGGATTGGTTAAAAGTCGAGTTTATTTTCAGATTGGTTGAAAGTTGATTTTGTTGTCAGATTGATTAAAAATTGAGTGTTCTTGCATTGATTAAAAGTCGAGTTTGTTCTCGGATTGATTGAAAGCCGAGTTTGTTCTCGGATTAGTTAAAAACTGAGTCTTTTTTCAGATTGATTGAAAGCCGAATTTATTTCGGATTGGTTAAAATCTGAGTTTGTTCTCGAATTGATTGAAAGCCAAATTTATTTTGGATTGGTTAAAAGCCGGTTTATTCTCGGATTGATTGAAAGCCGAGTTTGTTCTCGAATTGATCCTTTGGTCATGAATGTCAGTTTTCTTGGAGTTTATCCTTTCTTCATGTTTAGTACTTGATTAAATTTAGAGTAACAAATAGTAATTTTAGTTTTAAGCGATTATGATGTTAGTAGAGGATGATCTCAAATTTGGATCTCTATATTGTTTGAATTTATTTTCATTGATATAAAATTAAATAATCATGCAAAATATTAAAGATAAATTAAAAATAGTTGGTCCTTTATTTTGTAGATTTGGGTCAAATAAGACTCAATTGAGGGGGCTTAATAATGACGATGACGATCTATGAAAACTCAATTGGATAATGATAAAGTAATATAACAGCAATGATGGTGTCATTTTTCTGCACAAAGAACAAAAATAAAGCAAACAAACTTGTGGAACAAAAAATTTGAAATTATCATAATATTCTATTGTGTGTGCAATTATTTGATGACATTATGAATTAAATGGAAGAACTTTATAGTTTTGCATAAAGTTAAAATCAATAAAGAATGAGTGATAATTTCATAATTATAAAAATCCTGTAAAATAGAACACGAGAACTATAATTTTTGAGAATATATAATAAGTTATCGTTTTATTTTTGGTATCACCTAAATAGTTGAGATCTTGTTTGATCATAGTTTGAGCATATGATTTTGTTAAATTTTTGAAAAAGTGCATTGTTCACTTTGGTTTCAAGAGAGTTTGGATAAAAAGTTTATGGGACAACAATATAAAGAAAGATAGAGATATAGGACTATACATGTGTAGTGTATATATGTATTTAATTCTAAAAGATATTAGAAATTTTATAAGCTTTCAATATTAAAATAAATTTAATAAATTCTCAATAGAAAGTAATGTAAAAAAAGTAAAAGTTACAATTTATGTTGACATTAATCAAGTTATATATCACATTATTGAATTAAATATGATATTAAAAATTGATATAATAAATCTATAAAAAATTGCAGCATATATGAAATAATATATCATGTGCAACTAAAAGAGTTTTAAAGTAAAAAAATATACTTTAAAGTTGATCATTTTAAAAAAGAACTAATTATAGAAAAATATACCTTAAATTGGATAATGATATAATTTAGTGATACGAGTTATTTGATGAAGATAATTATGTGGAGGATACTTTTCTACTTGAGAATAATTTTTTTAATATGGATATAGCATTTGATTGTATTCGTTGACCGAATCGATTATATGATCTAAAAATATAATGATCAATTGTATTGAAAATTTTTTTGACCCACAATAATTTATTGATGAATTTCTTGCTCAAAGCAATTAATTATTCAATATTTACAATTTATAATGAAGGTCATATGATATGAATAAGATAAATTGAGAAAATAAATACGTATAAATCGCAACATATATTGAATAATATATACGGTAAAAGCAGTGACGGATCCAGAAAATTTTGGTAGTGGAGGCAAAATTTATATAACATGATAATAATTTTTATAATAAAAATAATATGTGTATATAAAAAATTAAATATTAAATTATCTATTAACCACTATATATCTATGTATAAATACATGTATTGTTTAACTTATTTTCAATATATATTTTATATTTTAATATATATTTTATACAGATAGTTATTTTTTATGTACATATAGCATGATTATTATTATTATGATTATATTTTGTTATTGTAAAATATGATTAGCCTTCAAAATATCTAATATACAAATTAAAATACTAAAATAGTAATTTAAATAATAATATATAATTTAAAAATTATTTAAAAAAATACTAAAATAATATATTACTAAACAATTATTTAAAAATTCACTTTCCAACACAATTAGAAGCCGACTCTTATTGATATTCATAATTAAAAAAAGTTCTTTCAATTAATAATTTAATATAGTTGCTACGCAAAAATTAAAGCTAATTTAAAAAGAAGATAAATAATATTCTTTTGAATTGATTTTTAAAAAAGAACACTAATTTTGTTTAAATTTGAGAATTGATCATTCTAACGAATATCTAATATAAAATTTTTAAATTGACGATTAAGTATCAAAGTTGAGTAAAAAATTATTGTGGAGTCAAATTTAATAATCTAATAGAGACAAATAAATATTATTATCATATACTATTCAAAGAAATTTCAAATTGTAGTGGGGGCGCTTGCCCCCACATTATTGCACTTGCATCCGTCCCTGGGTAAAAGTAAAGGAGTTCAAAGTATAAAAATATACCTTGAAAGTTGATAATTATAGAGAAGAAGACAACATATGAATATCATACATGCCAAATGTGAATTACTTAATTTTATTGTTAATATTATAACTTTATTTCGTAGAATATGCATTAACTTGTTAATAAAGCAATAAAATAATTAGTCATTTAATAATATAATAAATTTTGTTTACTTATGAAGTATAATTTTTGTGCAAAAGTAACAAATTTGCATGTTTGTAACTATTTTTTGCTTAACTTTTTGTATTAAACAAATAGTAACATAAAATTTAATAGCATAAAGTGAATAGGATAATAATTATATACAATTGATTTTCGATAGAATCAAATTTTAAGGTTTGAACTCATTATTACCGTCATTTAATTGTATAAATAAAATCAATAAACAATAAGAATATAATACATGATGAAATAAAAATTCAATTGACATAGTTGTTATATGTCATTGTAAATTGATTGCTTTGTATCTTAATATAGGATGTCTCTTTCTCATTTTATTTTTCAAAATAAAAACACAAGAATCAATGATCTTTAATAATAGAAATAGAAAATGATAAATATTGTCTTGCAAAAATATAGATAAAAATAGAGAGAAAAAATATATTATTTGTAAGAATTATTCAAAGTATAGAACATATATAGAAGTTTGAATATAACTAATAAATTAGTAAATATTAGTTACACAAAATAAAAATATAAAAGTATGTTGAATAATATATATACTTTTATTTGTGTAAGTAGAGAACTTTGAAAAAATTAGCAAAATTGATAGGCGAGTTTGTACTCGAATTGATTGAAAACGAGTTTCGTTTTTTCTTAAATTGATTGAAAGTCGAATTTATTTTCGGATTGCTTAAAAGTCGAGTTTGTTCTCGAATTGGTTGAAAGCCGAGTTTGTTCTCAGATTGGTTGAAAGCCGAGTTTGTTCTCGGATTGGTTCAATTCATTGATCGATTATGACATGTGAAATATTATGATATGTAAGAGTGAAGCAATTTAAATGTATAAAGTACATACTTTGTAAAAAGTTACGATAGATTAAAATTTGATAAAAGATATTAAATAAAATCTTAAACAAGATTGTTGAAATTGGTTCAAAAATTTGAATGTAAATAAAGTTTTATGAACCTGATAGGAGTAGGAATTATTTTACTCGTCCCACAGACGGCACCAATTGTTCTTCTGTAGATAAACTTTCGAGGTATAGCTCGTCTCTTGCGCTGTTGTAATACGCCTTTTCTTCAATGGAGTGAGAATAATTCGAATGTCAAAGAACACAGTGGGTAATACCTGCAAATTAAAGACACTCTGATGCTTAAGTCAGTAAATGTTTAAGAGGTATAAGAATTCTATGCTTATAGAATGTTAAATATGAAATAGAACTTATCATGTGTTCTCTCTTTGAGATATAGAAATGAGTGCCTTTATAGACACAGAGTTGATGAATAAAGTTGATGTTATGACCGTTTGTCATTAAATCAAAATAATGATTATTAAGATCGTCCATTGCAAACTTAGAATGAAGGCAAATAAAATCAAATTATAACTCATAATGCACAATAAAAATCGAATTATAAGATGACGAATCAAATATTATACTGGTTTTTATTATTTTTTTTGGTGATGATCATCAATTGATGATATATAAAGGGAGACTCGCTCTTTTCCTATAAAAATTTCTTATTCATAAATTAAATAAAATATAAGTGGCGTTATGATGAGTTCTCCCAAATACATATAGCCTTATATATATATATATATATATATATATATATATATATATATATATATATATATATATATATATTCAAACGTCCACCATATAGTATATGATGAGTAGCTGGCCATACACCAATAATTATTCCATCTTCGTTCAATATTATCCTCATATATATTTATTATTAAATGTATGACCATATATAAGTAGAATTTTCTTTTGTAAGGTGTATGTCCATCAATAGTGACTAATAATCCGTGACCATGAGCATACAGTATACTTCTTCCAACAACAATTTATCAGCTCACTCAAATTTATCTGTTTATGTGATTTTGTGCATGTTCTCACGCCTCTTCTCTAACTTCATTAGCAGTTCTAAGATGTACATTTTAATTTCTATATTTTTTTAATGGAGTTAACGATGTGAATAATATTATTCAATTTAAAAGCATTTAGAAATTAAATAAACACGATAAAAAAAAAAACTTTAGAAATATATAACATTTATCCTATCTCTAATATTCGAGGAAAAAATATACCTAAAAAGGCACCAAGTTTTCAAAAGGCAAATAATTAAGGAGTTGAATATGTAATATATCATATATATGTGCGCATGTAAGAGAAGTCCACTCACCTTCGTAAGGTCTTCTTTCTCTATCCATTTTCGTGGGCTGAATGGAGTTATTCGAATTAGTGGATCCTACCAATTCCATTTTCTATTTTGAAAAAACAAAATCGAGTATAAATTTTAAAATTATGTATTTCTTTCTCATATACTTTTCGTTAACATTTTATTTTTTACATACTATTGTTTTTATCTGGTGGGAGTACTATAGGTCCTATAATAATGTTTTGTGATCTAATAATTAAAGAACAATGTGGGGCTTTAATTGAGGGAAGAAAATATTACCCAAAACAAGTTTCGAAACCCAAAACTGTGATAAGTACAGTGTCAATTGTAAGAATAGATAGATAATATAAAATAGAAATGTTTGCAAAAAAATGAAGTCAGCAATTTAGATTTAAATAAACTCATCAATAGTGAGTTTGATTAATCTTAGGTTTAATTACTCTGTTGGTCGTTATAGTTTTGTGAAATTTTTAATTAGGTCTCTATATATATTTTTTTAATTAGATCCCTGAATCAATTTTTTTTTAATTAAGTCCCTCTTAGTAGTAATTAGCTTAATTTTATAGGGACCTAACTAAAAAAAAATTGGTACAGAGACCTAAATAAAAGGAAAAAAAAGTGTAGGGACCCAATTAAAAAAAAATTAGTGCAAGGACTTAATTAAAATAAAGAAAAAAAAGTATAGGGACCTAATTAAAAATTTTGCGAAACTATAGGAACTAGTAGAGTAATTAAACCTTAATCTTATTCAAAATATGTTCTCACTTTATGGATTTTACTTTCATTTCTTTTATATGTGAAATTGATAAATATATCCTATCTCTTTAAAATACATCATAAATTTTTAAAGATAAGTATTCAAAATAAATATATTATATAAGTTCTTTTTTAAAATAAGGAGAGAATTTAAATTCAAAGCAGAATAAAAGGTCTTTTTCGTTGTCTTTCAGATAAACTTCTCGTTTACTGAAAAGCGCTGGGATCTACATCTAAAAAATAATAATATTTACAATAGGTGAGAACATCATCCTTTCGAGTTCTCACTATGATAATAAATCCAAATAGAGACTATGTAAAATGACATGAACCTGCTAGATAATCCTAATTCTCCAATCCCACAAAGTTCAAGCCTAGAGTTTATACTAACCAGAACATGGCAACTTGCCTAAGGGATTTTATTTTATCTATTTATCGCAGTTTTTCACAAACCTCTAGCACCACGTCTCATTAGGATCAATCCTTAGCCTCACCACCAGCAGTTTAAAAGATCTCTCAATTGTGCAAACACATACAAGACAATACAAGGAATACACAAATAGAGGGGATAGATAAAACAATTAGTTCAATTAGTATGTAGATACAATTATTCAACAAGGCAAACCAAATACAAAATGCACACCAAAATAATCCACACAAATACAAATGATGCATGTCTGTCCTATGGTCAATAAGCTCATATGTCGATTATAAGCCAAAACCCAACATGTCCAGTAGTAAACCCTGGATAGTCCCTCGATGCGTGCATCCCCAAAGCTCGTACTCATATGCATTCATCAATAGCATTGGAGAATTCATCCGGGAAGGACTAAGTGCCTGACCATATTTTGTGACGGAAGATCAACAAAGTCTCAATTCCGACCGAGAATAAAGGAGACAAAACCACAATCCTTGCATATTACCCCGGAAGATCAAATACTGACAAGGAGCAAGCGGGACAAAACTACAATCCTTGCATTTATCCCAAAAGCTCAAATATCAATCAAACTCATTCTCTTCATCCAATCATATCAACTCATTCTCATCTTCCAATCATATCATCAGCTCATTCTCATTATCAAATCATATCAACTCATTCTTATCATTCAATCATATAAACTCATTCTCATGATCTAATCATATCAACTCATTCTCATCATCTAATCATATCAACTCATTCCTACCATCACTTCTAACTCACTTCAACTCAATATTTTCCATCCCAACACTTTCTACCCTCTAGTTCACCGGCTATATACTGGTCATAGGATTTATGGAAGTTTAAAATGTTAAAAAAATTGTTTAAAGGCTTAAGATTCGCTCCAAATCCTAGAAACTTGTTATCGGATCTTAAATAGGGGTTACAGAAATAAAACAGCAGATTGGATGGATAAAAAGAAATAAAAATCATCATCTTTGAAAACAAGACAGTTGTGCATACGCATGCCTCGTGCATACACACAAGTTTTCTTTTGCGCGTACGCGTGGGACTCGCACGGAAAACATTCAATTCTGGAAATGCGAGTTGTGCATACGAATGCTTCGTGTGTACACACAACTCCACTTTTATGCGTGCGCATGAAACTCGCACGAAATTATTTCACTTCTATTACACCCCACATGCATACGCATGACCCTAGTTTTCTGCAACTTCTGCAGAATTCAGTTTTTTATACCCAATTTCAAACTCGTATAACTTTTTCTACAAATTTTTATTTTTCTTCATGCTTAGATGATTTTAAAGATCTTCCCACTAGCTTTAATTTAAGACAAATTTCACCCAAATTCAAATTTCAAGTGCCAAGTTATGACCCATTGAAGTTGGCTAAAAATATGATTTTACCAATTTCACATAATCCTTTAATTTCGTCCATTCTCAATTCAATTCAATCCTAACCTAGTTCAAAACTATTTCTATACATTCCAAATACTCATTCATCAATCCTCAACTATTCCAAGCCCAATTAACTCAATTCTAACTTATTTGACACATTCTATCCACTATATCATTCTCAACAACATACAACATTCATATATCCAAATTCTCAATCAACCAAAAATTAATCATCTCATTCTCATACAATAATTCACACCACTTACCTCTACTCATCAGTTAGGGGATTCCTCATCCTGTCACAACCTCCAACCCAATTTTCATAAATCACAATATTCATACATCTAATTCTTAATTAAAACTTCAACATGCATACTCATTTTCTTGCAACATAACACCAACATATATCATAATATCTAATTGTAACAATATCACATCACATTTCTCAATTTCATGTCAAAACACCTCAACCAACACAATACTCATGCAACCAATTATCCAAGCATATCAACAATAAATTCCATTCAACCTATCCTAGGGACAAGTAACCTAGGTTCTCACAAAACCTTACATAATGCCTACGGAAATCTAAAATTCGTACCTTAATATCGCAATTCCAAGCTTCCAAGCTCTCCCTTCCAAAATTTCACGAAGCCAAGCTTCAAAACAATTAATCTAATACCATATTATATAATTTGGCACAATATCAAAAACTAGGGTTTACATAGATTGATGAACCAAGAGGGAAAAAGAGTTTCTTACCTTTACCCACTGAAATTAGTGATGGATACAACCAAGAACACAAGTTAGAGAACTCTTATAACATCAAAATCAGAAAATCCTCAAAACCCAAGCTCGAAACACAAATTCAAAATTGAATAGAAAACTAGAGCTGAGATTTTGAGTTACTCACCAAACTAATCAGATAGAATTGAAGAGGATTCCGAGATGAACACGTGGCTATAATCGACTTGTCAATTAGAGTTCCGGAGCGAAAGTTGTGGAGGTTTAAAGTTGATGGTGGCTAGGGTTTCTCTTCTCTCCTTTCTCTCTTCCGATTTCATATCTCTCTTCTCAAATGGGGGATAAATGCTGAATTTGTTAATTGTTGTGGGTTATATATATATATATATATATATATATATATATATATATATATATATATATATATATATATATATATATATATATATATATATATATATATATATATATGTGTGTGTGTGTGTAAGTTTGGGCCCGGTAAGGTCCAATTTCATTTCTTTAGCCCGTTGGCCCAATTTCAGACCAAAATCTTTAAGATAAACGCATTAATTCATACCCTAAATATTTTTATTTTCTCAAATTATAAATATTAAATCCCTAATCCTTTTTTCGCTCGTATTAAATTTATTTATTAGTTGTCAATTAATTATTTAATATTTTGTGAGATTTTACATCCTCCCCATCTTAATAAAAATTTTGCCTTCAAAATTTCATAACTTGTGAATTACTCCAAGTAATCCTTCCTCATATCTGTCTCCAATTCCCATGTATGCTCCTCAAGGCCCGCTCGACTCCAAGTAACTATCCGTCCTTCTAATCCCTCCAACATAAATCAAATTGAACGCTCAAAACAATCCAAGTCTAATCACTATAGGTTGAGAAGTTAGTGTATGCATATGCAAATCAAAAGCTACCTCCGATACTTTTAATCCTAAACTTTCGATTTCATCAAAGACTATAAATGAACGTGTCATCCCAGTATCTTACAAGGTAGGTAAAATCTTATTACCAATCTCGTATTTACCTCGGTTTAGAGTCTCTGACCTAGCAACTCCATCTGTCGACACAGTGAAAACACGACCTTCCTGTTGAGCTCTTCCGACATTTTGATTCTTACTCTCTGGGAAATTTCACAACATATGACTGGCACTACTATAAGAGTAACATAAGTCCAAACTAGCTCTACACAGAGTAATAGGATGATAGCTTTTGCACCTCCTGTGTGGACAATTCCTAACCAAATGCTCTGGCGAACCACACTTGTAACATAGACTCATACCCAACCGGCATGGCTCATCCGGATGGTACCTTTCGCATCTCAGGCACTTCAAATTATTTGGTGGTGTCCTCGCCTAATCTCCTTTACCATGTCCCTGGCGATTGTTATTCCTTCGGTAATTGTTCTGACTCTAACGACGTGGAGAGACATAACCATTCCTTTTAAAATTCTGGCTCCTTGGAGTAATGTTCTTTTCTTGCTCCTTCTTGTAGAATTTTCGCAGTCACTCCTTGCCACCACAGTTCTTCTTGAGCATTCTCTTGTCACTTGACCCTTGTTGACCAACTCCGGAAAGCACCCTATCTCTAATGGTACCGCGATACTCAGAATATTATCTCCACCACTATGTCCATTACCACCTTCATTGTCATTTCTAGCTTGTTGTCCCATCCTATCCACTGCTCAGTTGGTTGTAGTAGCAACAACATTAATGGCAGCAGCAACGTTCTCCTTGAAGCTATGAAGTCAGTCAGACTACCTACAGGTATGATTTTCCTCATTATCTCTTGGTCCTCACCCTCGATCTCGTCCATGAGTTGCCATCCGGGGGCTATCCGCACCAAACAAGCGATATCAAGGTGATCAGTCACAATATCTCAAGTTAAGTGTTTCAAATTTCCAAAAGTATGCTCATGAACTTTGTGCTATGTTTATCAATCAGATCTCCCAAATAACATATAGACACGACTCAAAGTATGCTCAGGAGTATAAGCATCCCATTCCTCAGGTTCACAAGAATGAACTGCTCTGATACTATAATGTAACATTCTAACATTCATTGCCTTATACTTAAGTCATAGTTCAATTATGGTTTGGTTCTACGACACATGGCTGGGATATAAATACTTATGTATGGAAAGAAGTATTAAACTAGAAGCCTAAGAATAGATTTAAAACTCGAATAAAAGATAATTCGCCAATCGTTCACACTCAATACATGCATAAGCGCGTTAGAAGAAAGGTAGATAATTAAGAACTTGAAGGAAGAATAAGAGTAAGAGACGTATATAAGTATATATAAATATCTACTAGTCTCGGCCTGCGAAGATTAGACTGGCTAGAGTTACCACAATAAAACAGTTTAATAAACATACCCTATCTCTCCAAAATATAACATAAGCCTCTAAAGGCAAGTTTCAAAATAAATACATCAAATAAGTTCTTTTCCAAAAGGAGGAGAGAATCTAAATTCAAAGCAGAATAAAAGGTCTATTTTGCCCTCTTCCATATAAACCTCCCACTCACTGAGGAGCGTTGGGACCTGCATCTGAAAAATAACAATTTTCACAATGGGTGAGAAGATCATCCTTTCGGATTCTCAGTAGGGTAATAATTCGAAATAGAGACTATGTAAAATGACATGAACCCGCTAAGTAATCCTAATTTTTCAATCCCACAAGGTTCAGGCCTAGGGTTCGTACTAACCAAAACATGGCAACTTGCCTAAAGGATTCTATTCTATCGATTTATCTCAGTTTTCCAAAAACCTCCAATCACCACGTCTCATCACGAAAAATTCTTAGCGTCACCACCGCCAACATAAGAGATATCTCAGTTGTGCAAACACATACAAGACAATATAAGGAATACACAAATAGAGGGAACAGATGAAGCAATTAGTTCAATTAGCATGTAGATACAATTATTCAACATGACAAACTAAATACAAAATACACACCAAAATAATCAATACAAATGTAAATTATGCCTGTCCGCCCTATGGCCAATGAGCTCATCTGTCTGTCATAAGCCAAAAGCCGACATGTCTGGTAGCGAACCCTGAACAGTCCCTCGGTGCGCGCATCCCCAAAGCTCATACTCATATTCATTCATCAATAGCATTGGGGGATTCATCTGGGATGGTCTAAGTGTCCGGCCACATCTTGTGATGGAGGTTCAACAAAGTCTCAATTTTGACCGGGAGCAAGCGGGACAAAACCCACAATCCTTGCATATTACCTCGGAAGCTCAAATACCAACCGAGAGCAAGCGAGACAAAATGACAATCCTTGCATCTACCTCGGAAGCTCAAATATCAATGAAATTCATTTTTTTCGTCTAATCATATCAGCTCATTCTCATCATCCACTCATATCAGCTCATTCTCATCATCCAATCATATCAACTCATTCCTGCAATCACTTCTGACTCACTTCAATTCAATATTTTTCTTACCAACACTTTCTACTCTCTAATTCACCAGTTCTATACCTGTTATAGGATTTATGAAAGTTTGAAATGTTAAGAAAATGGTTTAAAGGCATTAAATTCATTCCAAATCCTAGAAACTTGTTATCGAATCTCAAATGAGGGTTACAGAAGTGAAACAGTGGATTGAATAGGCAAAAATAATTAAAAATCATCATCATTGAAAAATAGAACAATTATGCGTACGCATGCCTCGTGCATACTCACAAGTTCCCCTTTGTCGTACACGCGGAACGCGCACAGAAAACATTCAATTCTGGAAATGCGGGTTGTGCGTGTACATGAAACTCACATGAAATCATTTCACTTCTGTTACACCCCTCATGCGTACACATGGGTCATACGTACGCATGACCCCGGTTTTCTGCAACTTCTACATAATTCAGTTTTTTATACCTAATTTCAAACTCTCATAACTTTTTCTATAAAATTTTATTTTTTTCATCCTTATATGGTTTTAAAGATCTTCCCACTAGATTTAATTTAAGACAAATCTTATCCAAATCTGAATTCCAAGTGTCAAGTTATGGCCCATCGAAGTTGGCTAAAAATATGATTTTACCAATTTCGCATAATCCTTTAATTTCATCCATTCTCAATTCAATTCATTCCTAACCCAGTTCAAAACCATTTCTACACATTCCAAACACTTATTCATCAGTCCTCAACTATTCCAAACCTAATTAACTCAATTCTAACTTATTTGACACATTCCATCCACTATATCATTCTCAACAACATACAACATTCATATATCCAAATTTTCAATCAACCAATAATCAATCATCTCATTCTCATACAATAATTCACACCACTTACCTCTACTCATCAATTAGGGAATTCCTCACCTTATCATGACTTCTGGCCTAATTTTTACAAATCACAATATTCATACATCCAATTCTCAATTAAAACTTCAACATGCATACTTATTTTCATGCAACATAACAACAACATATATCATGATATCCAATTGTAATAATATCACATCATACTTTTAAATTTCATGTCAAAATACCTCAACCAACACAATACTCATACAACCAATTATCCAAGTGTAACGACTCAACTTCCAACACGTCATGATCGTACTAAAAGTAGGGCGTTTCTAACCTAATTCCATTATTATCAATTTAATATTGAGCCTTTACGCAATAATCTGTCGACAGTTTTTCTAAAATGTTAAAACTTTTCCATCAAGAACAAATAACGCATATTCACATACTTAATATTAATAATACATTATAATATTACATATAAAACCAACTACAAAACTGATGCGTGAGCATTTTATGCCCTTTTTTCCTTCATTTTTTAGTTATTTTTAGTTAGAATTTATTAATTTTTATTATATTTTAGTGCAAAAATCCTCTTTGGATGCTATTTTGAGTTGTTTTGGTGTTTTTATGATTTCAAGTGAAATTCAGGTGAATTTGGTAGAGTTCTGTGCAAAAAACAAAGGAAGAAAGTAGATGTTGTCAACCCTGACCTCCTTGCATTTCAACGAGCATAACTTGAGCTACAGAGGTCCAATTAACTCGGTTTCAATAGCTTTCCAACAATATATAATATTCTATACTTTTTTTCTGAATCACTGCCAAATCTGGCGCTAAACGCCTGGCGTTTAGCGCCCAAGAGGGACAGAACCAGCGCCAGAACTCCCTCTGCCGACGTTAAACGCCCAGAAAAATGCCAGAAAGGGGCCAAATATGAGTCAAACTCACCCAAGGGAGCATCTTTAGTGGGATTTAGCTTTTAGTTGTTATCTTTTATCTTATTTAAGTTATTTTTAATTACAAACAAAATCTTTTGGATTTAGAATTGAATATTTTATTTTAGTATCAAATAAAATTAGGGTAATATAAAAGGAAAAAGATCGCTTGTATTCAGATCTTCTTTCTTTCGCACGTTTTCTGAACCCTATTTTCTCTGTAAGTCATGAGTAACTAAACCTCCTTGTTAAGGTTAGGAGCTCTATTTATTTCTATGGATTAGAACTATTATCCTTCTATTTTAATTAATATTTTGATTCAATTCTAAGGATTGTTTTCGTTTTTAATCTTATAAATTTGGGTGGAACGGGAGTATGACCCTTATTCTACTTGTGTTCTTGTGATTCTCGGGAGAGTTATCTCACTTGAACTATAACTTAAAAATAAATTCCTCCGAAACTGCTAATTACATGAACTAATTGGGTGATGAATCCATATTTGATGATAAATTTTGGACTGAATTGAATAGATTTCATCATATAAACTCACATTTATTCACCTAAATAGCATACTTTTGTGTTTTCTCTCTAAATTATGTCTAATTGTGAAAATATGCTCTTTTGTACTTAATTTAATCAATTTTATTCCACTTTCATTCCATTCGATGCCTTGATATTTTTTATGAGTGATTTCAGGTGTAATAGATAGGAATAACTTGATAAGAGTGGAAGAAAAGCATGAAATTGGAAGGAAACATAGAGAAAACAAAGGAGAAAAGCATTCGAGAGTGTGCGCACGCACAACCACTTGTACGTTCACACAAGATGAGGATCGGCAAGTGTGCGTAAGCACACACCTGTGCGTACCCACAAGTACCAGCGCGTGACTTCATTAAAAAGTCACGTGGCTCACGAATTGATAGGATTAGAGGCCCAAATCTGATGGCCTAGATCTCATATGGAAGGGGCAAGCTTGAGGACACCATACCACCATACCATTAGGAACATTATTAGATAGTTTTAGAAGCTTTTAGTTTTAGTTTCTCTTAGGTTTTTTTCTCTCAACTTTTTAAAGGTTTAATTAGGGTTTATATTACAAGTGCAAATTCCATTTTGATGTTGGATTCTAGCTTGCTTCTATTGTAAGTATTTCTTGATTTTATCTTTAATTTTAATACTAGAGTTATACTTTCTTATAGTTTAAGCTACTTGTTTATATATACATACTTTTGCAATTTTGATTTATAGTTGATGAATTTGATGATTATTGGTTATTACATGTTTATTTGAGTTACTATTGTTGATCTAGTTCATTAATTGCTCATAGTTTCAAGAATTTTTACAATATGGTTATATTTTGTGATTATGCCCACTAAGTGTTTGTGGAAATGTCAATTTTGAATATGGAGTAGATTTTCACTCCTTGGCTTGGGGAAAATGAGTATATGGGATAGTAAAGTCATAATGTCTGACATTAAGTGATAATTCTTGAATTGTTAGTTGTTCTTATTTTCACTAACGCTAGCTTTTTACTAAGATAATTAGTAAGTTAGCTAGGATTTGTGGATTAAGAATAATTACGCTCACTTGAGTTACTCTTCGATGTTAAGGTTTGACTAGGAGAGATTAATCTATTATAATGATCATATTTGTGATTATGACAAGGAAGGATTCCCTAACTCAGCCCAAGCCAAGGTTTCCTTTATATTTTGAACCACAATTCCATCATTTTGAGCTTTACTTGTTCTTACTACATTGATAGTTTTTTAATGCATTTATTAGTTTATTAATTACAATTTTGATTGTTCTTTAATTTCTTTAATTGTTTGCTTCATTATTGAACCCCCGATTTGACAACTAACTTGTGCACTTGTGGTCACTAGTTTTCTTGAAAAGACGACCCGAGAATTAAAACTCCTGGTTTATATTTGTTTTAAATTGTGACATCTTTTATCTAAACTTTGGTCAAGGGTCGCTTTGTCGGTTGGGACTATACTTAAAATGCAATCTTCATTCTTGAAAAAATTTCTAACCGACGATCCGGCCCTCACCATTGGGATATATAACATATAATACTGTTAGTCTTGGGTAATTAGGATTTTTGTGGCCATAAACTAGTTTTTGAACTTAACCCTCTAATTGGAATTAAGTGACCACGGGAGTGGCGGTTAATGAAGGTTAGAGGAAACTAAATCACTAAGGGATTAGGGTTTAGTTATTTACATTTTGCCATAGAATGAATCATTCTTTGTTAAAGTAGTTGGTAAAACATTTTAATCCGAAAAAGTAAACATCTCCGAGACCTTAACTATTTTCTCACACTATTTTCACACCTATTCTTAATTGCTTATTTATTGTTTTATGCGATTACAACTCACCAAACCCCTTTCTGAAAATTATACAAGATAAAACAATTTGACACAATATCAAAAACTAGAATTTACATGGATTGATGAAACAAGATGGAAAAAGGGTTCTTTACATTTATCTACTAAAATTCGTGATGGATACCACCAAGAACACAAGTTAGAGAACTCCTATAACATCAAAATCACCAAAAATCCTCAATATCCAAGCTCAAAATGCAAATTCAGAATTAAATAGAAAACTATAGCTGAGATTTAAAGTTATTAACCAAACTATTAAAATAGAATTAAAGAGAATTTCAAGACAAATATGTGGCCATAAACGGCTCGTCAATCGGAGCTCTGGAGCGAAAATTACGGATGTTTGAAGTTGATGGTGGCTAGAATTTCTCTTCTCTCTTTTCTCTCTTCCAATTTCGTGTCTCTCTTCTTAAATGGGAGAGAAATAGTAGATTTATTAGGTGTTGTGGGTTATATACGTGTGGGCTTGGGTCCGATAAGGCCCAATTTATTTTCTTAACCCGTTGGCTCAATTTTGGGCCAAAATTTTTAAGATAAACGCATTAATTTATACCCTAAATATTTGTATTTCTCCAAATTATAAATGTTAAATCCCTAATCCTTTTTTCTCCCATTTAATTTACTTATTAATTGTCAATTAATTATTTAATATTTTGTAAAGTTTTATATGATGGTTTGTTCCTATATCTGTGTCTGGTAGCTAGAAAACATCACTCAAGGTTAAAGGTGTTGCAAGGTATATTTGAGAATTGTGATAAGACGGTAAAGGATAAGCAAAGAAGTTAATGCAGTTGAAGGTCTCGAAAAAAGATTTTTTTGTTGGAAATTCTGATCGTAATTATGGAAGCAAAATAAGGTAACGTGTTCAATTCTATTACAGGATTCTTGGTTGAGGTCTTAATTCACCTGCAGACGGTTATTAGGTGAAAGAGGAATAAGATTCATCGGTTGTTGTTAGATGATGGAACCTGGGCTACTGAGACGCATGTGCTTGAGAAGGAAACAAATTTTTTCTTTCAAAAAAATTTTTTCTACAAGGGAGAATATTGATCTGAATGCTTTGGGAGATTTTTTATGCCCTTTTCTTAGTAATGAAGTCTGTCAAAGATTTGTTGAATCGATAGCGTTAGAAGAGGTGAAAAGTAGTGTTGTAATGACCATGAATTCTTTCAAAGTTTTAGGGTTGGATAATTTTCAAACTCTGTTTTATAAAGAATTTTGAGACTCTCTTAATTGTGGGTATAACATCCCAAGATTTTAAAAAATTAAATAATGAATTATTCATGATTTATTATTTTATTTAAAAAAATATTTTTTTAAAAATAATTAAATTAAATTTTATAATATTTTAAATTTAAAATTTATTAAAATTTTTAAATATTTTTTATTATAAAAAAATATTTTTAAAAAAATAAAAGAATTATTATTATTATTATTATTATTATTATTATTATTATTATTATTATTATTATTATTATTATTATTTTCCTTGCCCGAAGGCCATTAAGGAAGTAGTAAAGAAAGAAAGCCAACAAGTGGCTTGAATTCAAATATGTATATATAAACATATATGTAAACTCATGACACCAAATCACTTCTTATCATATTAATCATCATCATTATCCTTCATTCTCTCTTGGAACCGAACCTTTGAGAAAAAGAAAAGAATGGGAGCCGAGAGAGAGAAAGACCGTAACCCATGAGCCTCCAATTTTCGGCGATCGATTTCTTAAGATCCGTAACTCCAATAAAATATCTAATCCGATAAAAGTGTTCGTATCTTTCTTCTCTACACGTTGGCGTTACTTTTGTTCGGTAGAAGCTGACGGTGATATAACTTCTATTCCTCTTGAGTTTGACCAATTAGAATTCTAGGAAGCATAAAAGATTTCTGACGTTTTCCTCTTCAGCAGCTCGGTTAGAAAGCTTCTCCGGAGATTCCATTGTTGTGATTTATGCACGGAGGTAAGGTTTTGATAATTTTATAATAATTAAATATGAATTTGATAAGTGAACATTGGTTTGATTAATTATTGTTTGAGTTTGAATGAGTTAATGTTGAATTATTGTTGTTTGCTTGAGATTTTGGTTCGGCTATGTATGAACATCCAGTTGGGGTGTTTTGATTATTTTGGGAGTCAAAAATAGATTTTCAAAATAAAACTTTAAAAATTATATTAGCTAATTTTGAATTATTAAAGAAATGATTATGTTTTGAGTTTTATCGAGAAAAGTATTATGTTTGAATTTGATTATCAACAAAAGGAATTTAATGAAAGAGAAATGGATTTGAATTGTTTTTAAAGAGAGATTTTGATATTTGAAAAACACCTGAACAGTACACAAGGGTTGCAGTGTTGTCTCACTTGTTCCGGGTATGAGATGAGGAAGAAGAATAATAAACACTGAGTTTAATTATGGAGTTTCGAATGAATATGAAAGAATTGAAATGATAACGAAAGTAACAATGAATTTTGAATGTCATACTTGGGTAGTAGTAAGGATTGTCGTTCGTCCCGCTTGCTCCAAGTTAGTGATTATGACGCCTGGATAGTAACAGCAGTAGTAAATTATTCCACTTGCTCCAAGTTGAGCTTTTAAACACCCGCTTGGGTAGTAGCGGTAGTAGTGGTTCTTCCACTTGCTCTGGGTTAAGCAGGTAGTAGTAAGGGGGTTGTAGCTTAAACCCATTTGCTCCGCAATGGGTATTGCTGTCCATGGTTAGCTACCAGGACGTGTCGGGTTGGTTATATAACCGACAGATGATATCATTAGACATAGGACAGACATGCATCATACTTGTTCGCACATATTTATTTGTGATTGTATTTTCTATGATTGTGTGTGCTGGTGATTGGATTCTATGTTCTGTAATTGCTAAGTTGGCTTATACTTTATTGACTAAGAACATAATGAAACGAACTAACTTCTAACCCCGACCCTATTAAGAACTCCACAGTTCTTACCCCCTATTTTTATCCCTTTTCAGCTACAGGAGCATAGAAGATTATGTTTACAAGTTGAGTTGTTAGATTTTATTTTTCCCTCGTCGTTTATTGTTTTTAGCTTTTAGAGGGAATAGGACTTGTATTTGAGAATCTTGAAATAAGTCTATGTATATAATGTTATGTGAATATATATCTTTGTGATTAAGTGATTAAAAGTAAAAACTATTTCATTTTCTTAATTAAAGTTTTAGTTCGTATTCGCAAAGGCTCAATATTAAATAAAGATAGTATAGAATAAAAAGGTTTAGAGGTAAGTAACGTCTGAGCTTTTGGTACAATCATGAGTTGCTAAAGGTTAAGGTGTTACAGTGAGGTTAGTTAAGAGAGCCATTGAGGGTGAGACTTTAAGTCTTTCTATTTTTGAGGCCTTCATTGTTCTGATTCCTAAAGTGGAAGCACCTTTTTCTTTAAGAGATTTTTGTCCCATTAGTTTATGTAATATTCTTTACAAAATTATTTCAAAAGTTCTAGTGAATAGGGTCAGACCGTTTCTTCTGGAGATCCTTGGTCCGCTTCAGGGTGGTTTTATCCTGGAAAGAGGAACTACGGAGAACATCATTGTTTCACAGGAAATTATGAATTTCATGAGGAACACTGAGTCTAGAAAGGGGACTTTGACTTTCAACATTGATTTAGAAAAAGCTTATGACAAAGTCGATTGGAGATTCCTTGAGGCTTCTTTGGTCAGATTTGGTTTTCCGAGTGCTACTATTAATCTTATTATGGCCTGTGTAATGTCATCTTCTTTGGCTATTTTGTGGAATGGTGATAGACTTCAGAATTTTAACTCAAATAGGGGTTTGAGGCAAGGGAATCTCATATTCTCATATCTTTTTGTGCTTTGTATGGAGGCTCTTGCTTGTTTTATTACTCATCGGATTTCACAAGGCTCGTGGATACCAATGTCGGTTTCCAGGGATGGCTCTAAAATCTCCAATTTGATGTTTAATGATGATCTCCTGCATTTCTGTAAAGATACAAAAGCTCATGTGGAGGAGGTTATGCAGACTATGGATTTATTCTCCAAAGCATCAGGATTGAAAGTGAATCGTAGTAAATCTAAGACTCAATACTCAAAGAATATTTTTGGAAGAAGGAAAGAGGTGCTCTCAGAAGTTTCTAATGTTCATTTTTGTTAGGATTTGGGAAGATATCTAGGGGTGAATATTGGGCATGAAAGGTCTTCCAAGAGGACGGCTCAGAAAATTATTCAGAAGATTCATAAGAAACTTGCTAGTTGGAAGGGGTGTTTGTTGAATAAGGCAGGAAGACTTTGTTTGGTTAAATCAGGAATGGCTTATATTCTGGTTTACAACATGCAAATTGCTCTTCTTCCGAAGTATGCTTGTGAAAAGATAGATTCTTTGATGGGACAATTCTTATGGAGAGGTCAAATAAATGGGAGAGGGTTGTCGTTGGTTAAGTGGGATGTAGCTATAACTCCTAAAAGGACAGGTGGTTTGGGTGTTAGAGATACCCACTTTGCTAACGTGGCATTTCTTGAAAAATTGGTTTGGATTGCTTCAATAATAGAGACGATCTGTGGGTTTAGGTTGTGATGCATAAATATCTCCGAAATGCGACATATCTTGGTAACAAAAATAGTTAGAATGCTTCGGCCATTTGGAAGAACATTCTTAAAGCATATGATGCTCTTAAGGATGGGTTTAGATGGAATATTAGGGATATGCAACAATCCGTATGATATGATCAGTGGACTCCATTTGGAAGGTTTTGTGATCTTGTTTCCTATGTTCACGTATTTGAGTCAGATTTTGTAGTGGCGGATTTTGTGGCATGATAGATATTAGGAGGTGGATAAACTTGCAACAACAATTTCTCTTAAGGTCAAGCAATTCATTCGCTATCTGTACCATCCGACTTTAGCTGACATGAAACTCGGTTGGAGTTAGTGGCCTACAAGGACAAAAGGGTATAGTACAAGAGAAGGTTATCGTTGGTTGTTGAAAAATTAAATTGATTTGGAATGAAAATAGGAACTAAAACTAGCTTTGGCACTTGAATCTTCTAAAAAAGATCAAATTAACTATGTGGTTTGGTTTACATAACGCTTTTTCGACAGATATTTTTCATTTTAGGCAGCATCTAGCTAGTTCAGTTATGTGACAGAGATGAAATGCGGCTCCGGAGATAATAGAACATTGCCTTAGAGGCTGTGTAAATTCCAAAGTAATTTGGCAAATGCTAGATCCTCAAGTTTTTGACTCGGTTAAAGGCATCTCTATTGAAGCCTGGTTTCGAAAGGTCATGTTCGGTAATGAGGCCTTTTTTGGGGCCGGAGTGTGGTAGTTGTGGATGCATATATGCAATGATATTTTTAATATTGAAAATCATTCGATAGATCACAAGGTGATTGCTCTCATCAGAAGCACTATCATAGATCTAAGGTTATATATGAACAGTTGTCCTTCTTTTAGTACCTGCAAGAACCGATTGTACGGAAACCCCTTGTAGGTAATAGTTTTAAAGTTAATTGTGATGTTAGTTTATTTCCTGATTTGAGCTTGGCTAGTTTTAGTTGTCTTATTAGAGATTCTAGTGGGAGTTGGATTGCGGGTTGTTCTGGTAGTTCTCCTCCCTGATCTATCATCCAATGGGAGATTTTTGCAGTTTGAATGAGCCTTATTTTAATTTGGGATTGCAGATTAAGAGACATAGTATGTGAAATGGATTGTTTAGACATTCTGCACCTATTGCATGACTCTGCTGGTGGGTACAAGTCTGAAGTTGTTGATTTAGTTAACAAGATTCAGGAGCTGTTATCAAGACCTTGGTATGTACAATTCGATTGAATATGTAGGAAGCAAATAAAGTTGTAGATTAGATGGCTAGATATGGAGCTAGAAGTAATTCTAATAATGTTATTTGGTTTGAGCCTTGTGAAGTTCTCCAACAAATCATCATCTCTGATTTAGGATAGGTGTTTTATTTTGTTTTTTCTTTGATTGTTTTGACACCAAAAAATGTTCCACCATGAAAGGAGCTATCATTGCTACCTTTTCTTCCACCAAAACTTTGATTGAAAGGAGGACAAAGATATTGAGACGTTATTTTTGTATAACTGGCTTGAATTGTACCAAGTTTAGTTTTTCGAAACCTCTCAGACATGTTTTCATGTGCAAGGAGAGACATTGCATATTTCTAAGCTCATCGGTTATGATGACTGAGATATGATCTTCCAAGAAGAGTGTATAATCAATTATAGAAAGAACGTCCACAATGGTTTGAATCTTCTTAAGATAATCTGTTGAGATATCTTATTTCTTTACAAATTTTGGTTGAGTCTTGAGTTTCTGGATTTTGATTTTGGAAATCTTGATAAAATATTCATTGATCTTGTCCAAATTTGATATGTACAGAAACAATCAAGTATTTAATTTCATCACTTTTTAAAAATAGGTTCTACAAAAGTGAGTAACCAGATCATTAGGTAGTGATCTTTTACCTTTCTCTCTTTGCATGCTTTATAGCAGCATTATTTTCAAACTTAGCAAGAGCTTTGTCTTAGATGATCTCTTAGATTATTGCCATTGATTACATGAAGTGCTAATTGTTGTCATGTTTTATAAGAATTTTCCGTTAGTTTATCCAAGATAGGAGTAGAAAAAGAATCTGAGGATTAAAATAAAATTTGATGTGATACGATAGTTTAGTCATGAAAGCATAATTTTAAAGTGCGTGAAAATTAAATTTTATATAATTTATGTATTTTTTTACGATATCCGCTAATATATATGTGTTATAAAGTTATATTTAATAAGATTTTATTTTATTTTATTTTATTTTATTTTATTTATCTTTAAATCTAATGTCAATTTCAAGTAATATCATGATACCTTGATGTTTGCCACATTTTCTTTTATAGTGGTAATACTCGATCTCTTGATTACTGAAAAGGGGAAAGCTCAAAGGACGAAAGGTTTGATAAAGAGCTTTTAACAATATCGATCAAACAATTAAAAAAAAAAGAAAAATTACAAATATCATCAAAGAGATTTAATTATTAAAAAAAATATTTTTATCAAAATTATTAATTTTATTAATAAAAAACAAATATATTCTTAAATTATTTTTTTTATTTATTTCTCTCTTAAAGATATATAATTTTTTAATTGAATCCTTTTTTCTATTTTTTTCTTTTCTAACTATGTTTCTATGCATTAAATTAATTTCTAAGTCTTACTTTATTTTTTATTTAAATTGTAAATAACTTTGTCATTTTATTCTATATTTTTACTTTACCCTCTCAAACTCAACACAATAATAATAGAATAAGAATTAAGAGAGGAAGAAAACGAATATATTTTATTTTTATTATTATTATTATTTTTTAAATTATGGAAAGAATTGAATTATTCAATTATAATATACCAATTCTATAAACATTTATATCGATCATCATTATTAAATTCTATAATTAAATTTAATTTTACAAAGTTAATTGTAAAGATAAAATTTACACTATCTAATAACAATATCAAAATTAACTCTTTACAAAAAAAAACGATAAAATCAACTTAAAAATATGTATAAATAATCATAACAATGAAATAATAATAATATATTTTGTGTTTATAATAAAGTGAATTATAGTTTACATATGTATTCCATGTTTCAAAAAAAATTAATACAAATAAAAAATATTTTTTCTTCTCTTCATTATTCTTATGTTGTTGCTGTGTTGAATTTTAGAAATGTAATAAAATAATAATATTATTTACTAATAGTGAATTGGTAATTTACAATAATAGAATTTTGTTATAGATAAAAATGTATTAATAAGAATTTAAATATAATAAATAATTTAAAAAATATTTATAAGAAAGAAATAAATAAAAAAATAATTTAAAAATATATTTATGTTTCTTAAAAAATATTTAATATTTTTTTTAAATTATAAAAATTAATTCTTTTTAATAATTATAATATTAAAAATTCTTTTTAATTATTAAATCTTTTTAGTAACAGTCTTTTAAAATAATTTTTCCTAAGAAAACAAGGAAACACCTAAAATCTATTGGTTATTAATCCCTTCAACATCACAAGTTCAAACAAATTTCTAATTTCTTTGTCTTTGGAACACTTGGGTCCAATATATATGACCCTCATTTTACAAGGTTCAGATTTGCAGATTTGAAACATTTGCTCACTATTTGGCGTATGTTAGCAATAATTTGAACATTTCCTCCAATATGAATTAGTTGGATATCAGCATTCATATATTCACGTAACAGGACAATAAGATTATCACTCAAAATTAGAAAAGTAACCACCCACATGTTGGGCCAACCGGGGAGGAATCAAGCGAGAGAACATAAGATAAGAAGACACCACATCCAACTCAAAACCTTAAGGTGTCAAGTTAATGGGTCTCTCATCTTATAAACTCCTCACTCTTCCATGCTTTCTTTGATGTGGGACTAACTTCAACATTCCTCACACTTGCAACACTAACACCACAACATATTGATTTCTTCCAGCTTATAAAGCCACAATCCACAAGTGCATATTGATCCATCTTCTTTTTCCACATGGCCTCGCTCGGTACTAGTCCACACAAATATTAAAAAAAAAAAAAGAAATTGTCCCAAAGAAATTACAAATACCCATGTTTAAATTTTGTGTATAAAGCATTACTTGAGATTCCAATTCCATGACACCGAACTAACATGTTTAAAGAGAAAGTCTATAAAATCAGCAGTTTTATTAAAATTTGGTCAATACTTAAGAGTTAAAAAAAAATAAGTAATCTTGTATCATTAGATATAATTTTATATTATTTAAAATATTAATAATAACTAATTAATAACTACAAATTACAAAATTTGTTAGCCCTAACACTCTTCCATCTCAAAATCTACGGTTGGATATAAATTCAGATTTATTGATTCAGATTTACGAGTAGAAGAGATAGCATTCAATATAGCTTATTCATTCTCACATGTGTGTGTGTTTATGAATAAAAAATAGAACAATTATCATGTTCATATCTTATTCTTGCAATAGGCTTTTTTTCTTTTAGAAATGTTAAGTGAAATTTTTTTTATAATTAGTTTATATTTAAGTTAATATTAATAATTGATTTTCTATTTTGTCATTAAAAATATTAAACTCTAATATAAAAATTATTTTTTAATATTTTTCTATTAATTGATGGTGTAAAATATAATTTTTATTATAAATATTTTAAGTGGAATAAAAAATATATTATATGATAAAAAATTGCATATGACAACTTAATTAAAAAAATTGAATGAAGGTCTTTATGTTATAATAATGCAAATCCACAATTGAATCTGAGGAGTTATCAACACACCACTCAGTCACTCACCAGTTCAACTTGGAGTTTAATAATAATAATAATAATAATAATAATAATAATAATAATAATAATAATAATAATAATAATAATAATAAATACAATAAAATTGATATTTTCACCTTTGATATTCATCCGATCCATTTCACAAGGTGGGTAAGTAGTCTAGGCGCAACTGAAGAAAAAACGACTAAATTTTAGAATTATGTTAGGTTAGATTAAAATTACAATATATAAGTTATAACTTGTTGAGAATTTGATTATATATATATATAATTGGGCGGAGAGATGATGTTTTTTTTTAAATCTTGGATTTTTATTTTTATTATTTAGTTGGGTTTAATTATTCTATTGGTCCTTATAGTTTTACTAAATATATAATTAAGAGATTGCTATACTTTTTTTACCTCTGAATTGGATCTCTATATTATTTTTAATTTTGTAATTAGATTATTGATAATATAAAAAATATTAGATTAATAGAACATTTTTTTTTTGCAAATTAAAATACTCATAATTAAAAACTTAATTAGATATTTGACTACATATTTTGTAAAAAAAAAACGAAGATTTTATTAATTTTAACGTTTTTAATACAAAAGAGATTTATTTATAAAATTAAAAATAATGTAAGGATTTAATTAAAAAAATATAAAGACCTATATTTTTAAATTTAGTAAAACTATAAAGACAGAATAATTAAATCGTTTAGTTATTACTTTTATATAAGAAATCTCCTTATATAGATATGTGAATCTTTTATTTAAATTGTTTAAATATTTTATTTATTAAAATGTGTAATATATAAAAGATTTATGTTTTTACACTGCCATTATATACATCTCAGATACATAGAGTAAAAAACAATTAAATATATAAAATTTGGGTATTTTATGTTTAATTATAACACATTTCGGATACACATAGAAATAACAACGAGTCCGCATAAGGGCAAAGACATACCCCCGCCCCGCTACCCATAATCTGTTCCCGTTTCCGCTCCATTCTCACAACGGGTAACGAGGACCCCATATTCGCCGGGAGTTAGGGTCTTTACGGATACCCACAGATTTGATAAAAATAAAAAAATTAAAAAATAAATTCACAGCAAGCAAATAAGTTTAAAATTCAATTCAACTATAATACAAATTCAATTCAATACATATATAAATTCAACTGCTTTCATCTTACAGAATTATTGAATCTTCTTCACATATACAATGAATTTAACTCCTCATCTTCATCTATTTCTAATTTTCAAACTGAAACCCAGCCTCCCTAAAATATTGTGTCTAATGGCCACTACAGTATTTAATCGACCATAGATCTGTTCATTTCAATAACAGACATCTATTATATTACACAAATCTTATACCAATTTCATATATCTGAATTCCAATCTCATCAATTTCATCAAATGTAAAACTAGTTTCATCAATTTTTTGTTATTCTTTGACACCCAAATTTAATGAGTAATAAGAACAGAGCATGCAATGAATTCAAATACTAAGAGAGAAAGAAAGAAAGAAAGAAAGAATCAAAACTGAGCAGGTTAATACACTAGATTGTGAGGTGGTGACGCCTATGGAGGTGGAGGTGGAGCAACGGTGCAAGTGGGGGCAGCGACGCGGCTGGAGCCTCGCCAACGACGCACCAGGTGGTTTGAGAGGAAGAGAGAGGGTCACGGGTGGTTGCAGCAACGCGGCTAGAGCCTCTTCGGTAACACACAAGGTGGTTTAAGAGGAAGAGAAGGAGGCGCGAGTGAAGACAGAGACGCGGGTGAAGACAGAGGCGTGGGTGGGGCAGCGACGCGGCTGGAACCTTGCCGGCGACGCACCAGATTATTTGAGAGGAAGAAAAGAAAGGAAAGTGTCTGGGTGAGACAGGGAAAGTGGCTGGGAGAGGGAGGTGAAGAAATGACGAGGGAAGCGCTGTTTATTCACGGGATATTCAACAGGGACCGTACTGCCACCCTTGAGAAAATATGTCCCTCAAATCTGCCTCCCGACGAGTAAATTCTCGCGGATACCCGCTCCGCCACGAGAAATTATCATTCCATACACAGTTCTTAACTCTATATTTCATTGTTTTTTATTTGGTAGCATACCTAAAATGTAAATGACAATGTAAAAATTTAAATATATTTATTAATATGCATATTGATAAATAAAATATTTAATAATTCATTTTATTTATAAAATAAAAAAATCCATAGATATATACACACCTATATATAACTCATTTGAAGCTGGCATTTAAAACGTGGTATGAAATTATGAATGAAATACATGAAATAAGTAAGATGGAGTTGACGTGCATTGACAACGAGCGAAAAATGAGGATAATGCGGTTTATGAAATAATTGCAGTTGGTTCTATTGTAACAGTGACACACACTATAGCAATGAAACTTTTTGTGCCTATATATATTCTCCATGGGATTGCATAAATACTTAAGTTTGAGCTTATTAGAATATCACAGCAGCACACATTAAAGTAGAAATAGTACAAATAGAAAAAAAAAATACATTATAAAATTATTTTCATTCCAAAAATTATTTAAATTATTAGATAAAAATATATAAATAATTATATATTGTATTAGAAGAGTATTATATATTATGCCTTGTCTTTACATCACCACTAACCTTAACTTAGATGGGATTGACACTAAAAATCCTATCTTCTCAGAATGCACCACTGCTGTCTCAACAATAATCGGGAAACCTAAAAGGGTATGTATTCTGCTTTCTATTACTTCATTTTCAGCTTTTTTCAAGTGATATATAATAATATAGGTAAGAAAGTTTATGAATGAATTGCATGTATAGGATCTAATAATATAATAACCAAACAAAACATTTAATTCTACTCGATCGCGCACATAATTAGATATAATAAGCGTATTTCATTCGTAAGATTAGAATACTCTTGTAATTCAATAATAAGTGAAGGATATTATAAATTATTTCAATATCTGTTTAACAAATTAGACAATTGTTAGTTAAACTTGTATTATACTTGAGAGAGGTACGACTTGTTATATATATTTATAGAGAAAGCATAAAAAAATAATTTTTAGTTATTTAATATTAGTCAATGTTTTATTTTTAATTCTAAAAATTCTTTTTTTTTAGAGAATAATTTAGGATTAGAGTTATAATTTAGAATTTAAGACTTATAATTTATGATTTAAGTTCTAAAATTAAAAATAAATAAAATAATTTCAAAAAAGTTGATTGATGTTGGCTAAAAAAATAACTTACTGGCATTTTATCTAATATTTTTAAAATTATTTTATTTATTTTAAATTTTAAATCCTATCATAAATAAAATCTTTAATTTTAAATTCTAAATAATAAAGTATAAATCCTAAATCTTCTTGAGAATGAGAATTTTTATAATTAAAAAAAATTGACTAATATTAACTAAAAAAATTAATTTCCTCCTGTATATTCTCGTATTAAAATGTATGAATACTATTTCTTAATATATGCGTATAATTTTTAGGTTTAATTACTTTATTGGTCCTATAGTTTTGCAAAATTTTTAATTAGGTCTCTATACTTTTTTTCTTTTAATTGAGTCTTTGCACCAATTTTTTTTAATTGAATCCCTACACTTTTTTTTTTTTATTTGAGTCCTTCCACTAGTTTTTTTTAGTTGGGTTCCTATACAATTAAACCAATTACTACTAAGAGGGACCTAATTGAAAAAATAATTTGGTGCAAGGACCCAATTAAAAGAAAAAAAAGTATAAAGACCTAATTAAAAATTTTGCGAAACTATAGAAACCAACAGAATAATTAAACCCAGTTTTTATTGTGCAGATGGTGATGGTTCTACTAACATCGTCAGTGCTGGTGACACTTGGTGGTAGCAATGAACCAACTGCCTATGCTGAGATAGTATCAATGGGTGGCATAAACTCAGAAGTCAAGAAGAAGCTTATTGAAGCCATTGGCAACATTTTGGAGACCCACCTCTCTATCCCAACATCAAGATTTTTCCTCAAAATCTCTGATATCAAGAAATTAAGTGCTAAGTCAAAAATGTAATTCCTTAAACTTGGTTCTCCGGAGCCACAATTTTAGACCTTTAGCTACTAAATAAACAATCAAAAATGCTAGAAGTTAATATTTTTGGTTAAAAAAAAGAATTAATTAGTGTTAACTCGAATATGAAATAAATGTAATGGAAAAATATTAGTTACTTAATATTTCTTATAAATAATAGAGTTTTGGCTTTTCATAATTATTATTATGGCTACGTTAGGAAGATTATAACTAAAGTTATTTTATTTAATAGAAATATCTATAATTTTATATATGTAGTATATATAATTATATATTTATTTATTATATATAGTATTATTTGATTATTATAACAGTAATTAAAAAATATAAAATAAAATAAATAATAATTAAAAATATTAAATAAGATAAATTTAGCCTATTTTAATTAATTTTTTATTAGCTAATATGTACTTTTGAGACATTTGTTAAAGATACTTAAAAGAATAATTTTTACTATTTTTTGTTGTTAATATTTTAAAAGTGTATTGAGAAAATAAAAAATTTAATTTTTTAATAAAAGCTTTTTATTTTTAACTTAAAATTAAATATTACCTATGGCTGAAGATTCAATTAATTTATTTTATATTAAAACAAGAAGCTAAATACTTTACTGGCAAACAAATTGTCAATAGCATATTTTTAAATTAAAACTAAATTTGATTAATTAATTATTACAAAGGGTTTGATCATGGTTAAATTTGACGACAATAAAATCATCGTGTGTCCGTCAACAATATTATCTATGCTAATAGGTGCCAAAGTTTACCGATTGTTTGATAGTTAATAAAAATAGTTCATTGAAAAAGAAAAGTTCTACTTATTTAATTTATCGATGATCTCATACTTTATCGATAGTCTAACTGTTGTTAATTTGTATTCGGTACAACATGAATAATGTGTTGTGGATCTATAATTTTATTTCTTACTCATCATATGCGTGTTATTTTATACGGAATAATTATAAAAAGACAATACTCTAAAATTATCTTTTTAATTTAGCATTTAGAATTTCATATATATAACATTTATGATTATATACTTGTTACATATAATATTATGTATTTATTTCAGTATCTAGTAGTTAATGAATGCAAATAAAAAAAAAAAGTAAGTTATATGAGTATATTTGACTTCCAAACTTTGTCCCCAAATATTATCATCAACCAACTTATTTATTTGTTAAGAATTTCATTGTTTTATGTCCATTCTTAATAATGTGAGAAAAGCGAAATTGAACCCATGCATACATGATATATACATGCATATGTTACTATAATAAAGTGTTCATGTGTGAAAAAATAAGTTCATTTCTATATCAATCCATTTATATTCGTACTAACATATATACTGAAAGAGTCTTAATGACCCTGAAGAATTCTGAACAAGCAAGAATTCAAGAATTGAACAATTGGAAGATAAAATTGTATTATGCAGTAAAGAAAACTAAAGAACTAAAGAACTCAGCTCGAATGAAAGAGAACTAAAAGCATCTCAATGAAGTGAATTATCTCGAGTGTATATTGCTCTACAGAGATACAGCTATATATATATAACAAGTGCACCAACAAATAACCATAGTTAATTACAACAGATTTCCAACTATAGTTAACTCTACACTTCGAAGCTTCAGTTTGAATATATACTTCTCAAATAGCAGGAGGGACAATGGTTTGGTTAGAGAATTTGCTATTTGGTTTTGAGAGGGGATATGAGTCACATATAAAGCCTTCTAATTCACCAGCCAGGTCTCTTAGGAAGTATAAATTCAGTTCCATATGCTTACATCTGCTATGTAACATTGGATTTGTTGCCAATAAGCAAACTGACTGATTGTCACAATATACTGTTGGAGTAATAATAGACTAATAGTTCTGTGGAATGTGCGGGTGTCCTCAAGTAATTTCTGGATTGACATCACTTATGTCTGCGCATCACATATGGATCTATACTTCACCTTTTTTCTGCTCCTGTTCACATTGTTTTGCTTGTTATTTTTTCAAGATATCATATTACAATCTGTTTATACTCTAGTCCAGAAATAGAGCCGGTTCCAATAAGAATAAAAAGGCTCACCCAAAAAGAATGGCTTCTACTACTTACCCGACCTCTTTTAAGAAGTCGGACACGACAAAAAGGACCAGCTTTACTTGTCCAAAATAAGTAACTGTCTTCCCAAATCTCTCCTACTATCTATATCTCCAATAAAAGATAGATTCCAACAAACTCACAAGATAAAATGAACGGTCATTCACCAACAAAGATGGAACTACTAAAAAAAATGGTTATCAACTCTACTATAAATACACTGACACCTCTCAAGTATATTCACATTCTAATCTATAAAATACCTACTTAAAACCTTTGCTAACTTAAGTATCGGAGTCTCCTGTAGGTATCACCCCCACTCCTCACGAGAAACTCGGACTGCGGCACAAGAACAAGTTGGACGCTGCTTCGCCAAGAGTCTGAACCTCATGTCCAGGCCCAAATCATCATTTCAGGTAACCTTCGGAACATTGGTGCCGTTGCTAGGGACCTGGAGCTCAACCCTTGACAATGGCGGACAATCAATATGAAAATGGCCACACAACATCTGAGTCAAAACTAGAATTCCATCACAACGATCTCGCGCTGGCACTACCTCCACCTCGGGAGAGAATAGCATGTTCCCCACGGAGAAAGAATATCAGGAAACCCTCAACCGAGGAAGATTCAATCAGAAATCCACCCACCCGAAGATGAAGAACCTCCTCATCCAACGAAAATACTAGGGCTAGTCCATGGCCACCGCAGACGATTAGAACAACTCGAACAGGAAGTTAAACGACAACGTGAAGCAGAATGAGAATTGCAAAGGGGGGTACGACACCGAAAAGAGCTGGAAGAAAAGCTCTTAAGGTTGGAGGCCAACCTCCGAAGGCAAAGCAATCGAGCAGATTGGGAGGAAAGCCCTTTGAAAGGTGAAGACCCGTTCGTTGAAGAGATCGTGCGAGCCAAGGTTCCAAGAAATTTTAAAACCCCGACATGGATCTCTATGACGGAATGACCGACCCGAGGCATCATCTTAGCAACTTCAAAAGTTGGATGTACTTAGCCGACGCCTCTGATGCTACTCATTGCAAAGCCTTCCTGACTACTCTAACCAAAGCCACGATAAAATGGTTCGATAACTTACCTCCCAAGTCGGTAATTTGTTTTGATGACCTGACGAGAAAGTTTCTTATTAGGTTCTCAATTGAAAAGGATAAGGTGAAGCATGCCTCGAGCTTGCTAGAAGTTAAACAAGAAATCAGAGAGACACTCTGAGATTACATGGAAAGGTTCAATAAAGCATGTCTGGAAATACAAACTTATCTATTGAAGCAGTGATCATGGGATTAGTTAATGGCCTTAAAGAATGGTCATTCTCTCAATCCATATCCAAGCAACACCCGGCTTCCTTATACGAACTACAAGAACGGGTGGAGAAATATATTAACATGGAGGAGAATTCACAACTAAGAGAGCCTCTCCTGAGATCCAGCCTACCTTATCCACTTCGGAAAAGGGGAAGCAAGCCAAGAAGAAATAAGAATATAACTCGGAGAAACCCTGAAGGTATCCAAGTCTCTCTTGTTGATGTTTACAGGGAGATATGCCACACCGAGAAGCTTTCACCTCCTCACCAAATCAAGCACAAAAGGCAAAAAGTCAGGCAGAATACTGCGAGTACCACAAGCTTTACAGGAATTCTACCAACGACTGCTATAATTTAAAAAATATTATTGAAAAATTGGCCAGAGAAGGTCGACTAGACAGGTGCCTGGCAGAAAGGTTGGATGATCAAAGGAAAAGGAAAAGAGATGAAGAAGGAGGCCAACAAGAATGTCCACCTCAAACTCTTGAACGACACATATACATGATTAACAAAGGATTTGCTGGAGGAGGAATCTTGAAATCATCACGGAAGAGGCATCTTAAAGAGGTGTACCAATTTGGGAAAGATAACAGAACTCCCAACGTGTCCACCATCTTGTTCACTAAAGAGGATGCTCAAGGGGTAACGCCTGGTCATGACGACCCGGTGGTGATAACAATGTTCCTCGCTAACGATGCGGATTTCGACTATCCACAAACTAACCGGCAAGTGTACTGGGTCGTACCAAGTAATACCTCGGGTGAGTGAGGGTCGATCCCACAAAGATTGATGGACTGAGAAATAATGGTCGAATGACACACTTAGTCAGGCAAGCAGAAATTGATGTTTTGGTATTCAAAAGCATTAAACAGTAGTTCAGAGAATAGAAAACGCAAACAGTTAGAATTGTATGAAAAATATATTAGATAAAGCAGTTAAGGTATCAGAGATGTTTACTTTTCTGGATTAAGTTTTCTTACCAACTATTTTAATCATGCAAAATTCATTCCATGGCAAACTGTAATTGACTAAACCCTAATGTCTTAGTGATTTAGTCTCCTCTAACCTAGTTAACCGCCAATGTCTTTGTCACTTAATTTTGATTAGAGGGTTAAGCTCAATTCTAGTTTATGGCCACAAAAACCCTAATTACCTAAAGCTAAATGGATTATATATCACGTATCCATATTAGTTCAAGTAATTAGCAATTTAGGAGAAATTTACTTTCAAACTGTTGTCAAGCTAGATAACTTTGTCGAGAATCACAAGAACACATATAGAATAAGGGTTATACTGTCGTTCTACCCAGATTCATAAGATGAAGAATGAAAGTAATCTTTGAAACTGAATCAATGCATTAATTAAAATAGAAAAGCAATAGTCTTAATCCATAGAAATAAATAGAGCTCCTAACCTTAACCGGGGAAGTTTAGTGGCTCATGCTTCAAAGAGAAAACAAGGGTTTTAGAAATTGTGAAAGTGCGGAAGTGAGAGGAGAGATCCTCTAAAGAGTGAATCTTCTCCCTTTTATCTCTACCCTAATTTGATTTGAAACTAAAAATAAAATATTAAATTCTAAACCTAAAAGATTTGGTTTGTAAATAAAAATTACAAAAATAAAATACGAGTAAATAAAAAAACTAAATCCACTAAAGATGCTCCAAGAGTGATTGAGATCTGGCTTGATTGGCGCTAAACGCCAAGATTAGCGTTTAGCGCCCTTGAGGGCAGAGAGCGTGCTGAGTTGCTGGCACTAAACGCCAACTTGGCATTTAGCGCCCAAAGGGGTAGTTTCATTTCTTCTCGTTTCTTTCTCAAAACTCTTCCAAATTGATCCAAATTTCACCTGAAATCATCTAACACCAAAACAACTCAAAGTAGCATCAAAGAGGATTTTGTTACTAAAATATAATAAAACTTAATAAATTCTAACTTAAAATAGGCAGAAAATAAGGGGAAATAGGGTAAAAGATGCTCATGCATCAGCCAACGCAAACCTCCATAGAACCCTTGTGGATCAAGGCAGTTCGGCAGATATATTATTTAAATCAGCCTTTAACAAACTCAGGCTGGAAGAGAAGAATCTAAAGACATACCCAGATAACCTCTTCGGACTGAGGGACACGCCGATCCATCCTATTGGGTTATCTCTCTATACACTCCTTTTGGAAAAGGAACGAAGTCAAGGATGTTAATTATTGACTATATTGTGGTTGATGTCACGTCAGCCTACAATGTCCTCATAGGTCGGACCATTCTAAACCGACTTATAGCGGTTGTCTCTACATCACACTTGTGCATGAAGTTTTCCACTACATAAGAAATTGCCACAATAAAAGAAGATCAAAATCTAGCACGTAAGTGCTACAATGAAAGCCATAATCTAAAAGGCATCCCAGACGGAAAAGAACTCAACACTATCGAGCTCGCTGGTGTTCGAACTCGGAAAGAACTACGCCCTCAACCTGGAGGAAAGACAGAAGAAGTAAAAATCGTAGATCATCCCAAAATGAAAACTAATATAGGGGCTAACCTAGAAAAGGGACTGAAAGCACAGCTTGTAGACCTCCTACAGAGAAACTCTGACCTCTTCGTTTGAAAAGCCTCCGACATGCCTGGCATAGATCCCGACTTGATGTCCCACAAGCTCACTGTATACCCGAGTCCTAGACTTATCTAGCAAAAGCGTCGGAAACTCAGGCTTGAGAGGACGCAGGTCGTGGAAGAATAGGTGCAAGCATTGCTGGAAGCCGGATTCATAAGAGAGGTAAAATATCCATTGTGGCTAGCTAACGTGGTTCTAGTAAAGAAGCACGCAGAACGAAAAGTGGAGGATGTGTGTAGACTATACAGACCTCAACAAAGCTTGTCCCAAGGATCCATACACTCTCAGGAGCATCGATTCTTTGGTTGACTCAGCCTCAGGTTATCGGTACCTGTCCTTTATGGACGCATATTCGGGATACAATCAAATCCTGATGTATAAGCTGGACCAAGAGAAAACCTCTTTCATAACTCCTAAAGCTAACTATTGTTACATAGTAATGCCTTTTGGATTAAAAAATGCTAGAGCCATATACCAGTGACTGATGAACAAGGTGTTTTCCTCTCACCTAGGAAAACTCATGAAAGTTTATGTGGATGACATGTTCGTCAAAACTAAAGATGACCTAGCCCTATTGTCCGACGTCTCCAAGGTATTTCCCACAATAAGGAAGCATGAGATGAAACTAAACCCCTCAAAATACACCTTTGCAGTAGAGGTAGAAAAATTCTTAGGCTTCATACTAACTCAAAGAGGCATAGAAGCAAACCCGAATAAGTGTAAAACCATATTAGACATGAATAGCCTAACCTATCTCAAAGAAGTACAACAACTAAATGGAAGACTAGCGGTGCTATCCAGATTCTTGGTAAGATCAGCATTAAAATCCCTACCATTATATTCAATCCTCAGAAAGGAAAAGCAATTTGAATGGACCCAGGAGTGCGAACATGTCTTTCAAGACTTTAAAGCATTCTTGGGACAACGCCCCATATTTATCTGATGTATTGCGGGAGAAGAGTTCGTCCTCTATCTAGTGGTGGCAACCCGAGCTATAGCCTCAGCCTTGATCCGAGAATATGTGAACAGGTAGCAACCTATCTACTTTGTCAGCAAAGCTTTACAAGGAGCTGAGTTGAACTATCAAAAGATAGAAAAATTCGCGTATGCTCTTATCTCCCAAAGGCTTTGACCTTACTTCAAATCTCACACTATAAATGTTCGTACTAATAAACCAATAAAACACATTCTACAAAAGACGGACCTAGCAAGAAGGATGATACAATGGGCTGTAGAACTGTCCGAGTTCGATTTGAAGTATGATGCCCGGACAAAAATCAAATCCCAGTATCTCGTTGACTTTGTAGCTAAATACACTAAAAATTGGGGAAGTCCGACAACTTGGAGCTTATACATAGATGGATCATCAAATAAAGCCAGCAGTGGAGTAGGTGTCATCTTGGAAAGTGAGCAAGGAACTCGGATAGAACTCTATCTAAGGTTCGAGTTTCCTGCTTCTAATAACCAAGCAGAGTATGAAGCCTTCCTTGCTGGCTTGAAGCTGGCTAAAGAAGTAAGGGCACAAAGGTTGATAGTGTTTAGTGATTTACAAGTAGTAACTTCATAAATTAATGACACTTATCAAGCCAAAGACCCTAACATGAAGAAATATCTAGACGAGGCCCGGGAACAACTATCAGAGTTTTTGGAAAGGGAGGTCCGACACATAACTCGAGAATCAAATGCCCGTGCAGATGCCTCTCCAAGCTAGCCAGTACCAAGCCAGGGGTCAACAATAGAAGCCTCATCTAGAAAACTCTCCACACACCATCAATATCAAAGGGAGATGACAACTCAGAATAATGGCCATATCTAATCAAAACCTAAGATGGGTGACCCCCATAGTTAACTATCTTAATTTTGATGTCCTTCCTGAAAATGAAAAGGAAGCTCGAAGACTCGTAAGGGAAGCACAAAATTACACATTGGTCCACAATGTTCTATACAAAAGAGGGGTATCAACATCTCTCCTAAAGTGCATCCTGACCTCCAATACAAAGGAGGTCCTGGAGGAAGTACACAATGGCATATGTGGGAACTATTTGGGATCCCAATCACTAGCCAAGAAAGTGATCCAGGACGACTTCTTTTGGCCGACCTTACAAAGAGAAGCATGACAACTTTCATTTTGCGCCTCCCGAAGAGCTTATTAGCGTCACCTCACCATGGCTATTTGCAAAATGGGGTCTCGATCTCCTCGGACCATTTCTTCAAGCTCTAGGACAAGTAAAACATCTCATAGTAGGATTGGCTATTTTACTAAGTGGATTAAGGCGAAACCACTAGCAACCATTACTGCCCAGAGAAGTTGAAAGTTTCTCTATAAAAACATTGTCATAAGGTTTAGAGTTTCCCAACTCCATCACCATGGACAATGGGACTCAATTCACCAACTCAACCTTCAGAAATTTGGTGGCCGATCTCAAGATAAAGCATCAATTCACATCGATGGAATATCCTCATGCTAATGGACAAGCTGAAGTTGTAAATAAAGTCATATTAGCCGGGTTGAAGCGCCGACTACAAGACGCAAAGGGAGCATGAGCAAACGAGCTCCCTCAAGTCTTATGGGCATATCAGACAACTCCTCACTCTACAACAGGGGAGTCACCTTTTCGACTTGCTTACATAATGGAAGCTATGATTCCTGTAGAAGTCAATGAAGAATCACCAAGAGTTATTTTCTACAATAAAGAAGCCAATACTCGAACACAAAAGGAAGAGCTCGACCTCCTCCCAGAAGTCTGGGAACAAGCTCGGGTCAAAGAAGAAGCACTAAAGCAGAGGATGGCCTTAAGGTATAATCAAAAGATGATTAAAAGAACCTTCACTGCAAACGACTTAATACTGATCCGAAATGACATCGAAATCCAGAAATCGGGTGAAGAAAAGCTATCTGTCAACTGGAAAGGACCCTACAAGATTGTTGAAGTCTTAGAAAAATGTTACTATAAAGTGTCTGACTTATAAGGAAGGGAATTCCTAAGGTCGTGGCATGCGTGTAACCTAAAGAAATACCACAGTTAGATAGCGCACCTTATTTCCTAGTGTATTCTTTTTCCCGACCTGAAAGAACTTTTCCCAACAAGGGTTTTTTCTTAAGGGAATTTTAACGAAACACCATAACAAGGTCTAAGGGTAGTCAAAATCCTTAGTAGCAAATTTATGTGAAGGAATTTTTTATTTATCAATGATAACTCCATTTTTCCTTTAAAGTTTCCTATAAAAACGCATTAATTTAAGCTTGACAAACCGCAAAAATCATTGCCCGACCTAAAATGGTCGGCAAGATGAAGGGACAAGGTACAAATTAATGTAGAAATTTATATAAATAACTCGTGAAAACCGACCTCAAAATCAAGGTGGAACAAAAATGAAGTGTAAAAGTAACTTAACAAAGTCCGACTACACGAAGTTGGAACTTAACAAAGGAAATTAATATAACAACAAACTCACCGATGTCACCTCTTAAGCTTAGCAACAAAGAAACATTAAAAGTTGCTAAGACACGATCTTCAACTAAATGGTTGCACGGGCTAAGATCTAACTCGAAGCAATTACTTAAAACCTATAATCATTAAAATGAGAAAAGATTTTTTGATAGAAAAAGCTGTCCAAAAAAGCACAACCAATCATATGGAAGTGTTAAAAAAAGCTACCAACTATTACAAATAAAAATTTTTTCATAAAGACCCACACATCGGGCCATCAAAATATTAAAGACAAAGAAAAAACTACAAAGAAGTGCCCAGTAAAGGATTAAGATCGTCCCTAGTAACAACGTCCTTAGCACGGACAGAAGAGGTCGGGTCATATTTCGGAGACTGGCACAGCTGGGATAGCACCAGGTGGCAAAGGAGGAAGCTCGATGCTAACAACCTTGGGATTCTGAGAAGCTTGACCGATCTCTGCACCCAAGACTTTGGGTCAGACAAGGGAACTTCCTCATCATCCTTAGGAGTCAGAATGATCTTCCCATCTACTACAATGTTATCTTGACTGAACAAGGAAAGATTCGCCTTGGGAGCAATAATTTGAATCTGAGCTTTCAGGTTATCAAACATTTCATCCATTCCCTCAGCTACAGACTCCTCAAGTGTAGCATACCTCTCCCGCGCCTTGTCCAACTCCTCCTCAAGGTCGATCTTCTCCCCAAAAACTCGGGTGTAGCTCTCCTTGGCCCTTTTTTTAGTCCCTCCACCATGCCCAAGGTTTCCTCTACCTTCTTCACTTTAGCCCGAGCTTTCTCCAAGTTAGATGTCAGCCTATCTCTATCCTCCTTCAGTTCCTTCTTGATTACCTTCATCTAAAAAGAAAGGTCAGGCACCTTCTACAACTCAGATTTTGAAAAAATAATTTTTAAAGTAATGGAAGGACTCGTCAAAAATGGGGAAAACCTTCCTACCCTGGACGACATAAAAGAAAAGCCAAGCTAGCTTTTTTGAACCAAAGAGTTTGGTTAGAACAAAAAGGTAAAAGGAAACTTTGAGGGAAGGTCAGACATCAAACTTCCGACATAGAAGTTGATAAATTTTCAAAAAGGCCCAAGAGTTATGGTGAAGTTGGAAAGGAGCGACATTGCAAGTCCAAAGGATATTTATCTCAAAATCGGAAAAAGGAAGTTTAATGTCTAACTTTATAAAAATGCAATTGTAAGCGTAAAAGAAGGGGCATTCCGAATTGTCTAAAGGGAGAATCCTCAGGATCAGCCACTAATTTTGCTCATCTTCCTGATTCTCACACAGCCTCTGATGCCTACGAAAAGTCTCAGCATATTCTTTATCAACTATTGGATCAAGAGTAAGGACAGAAGTATCTACCCAAGCTAAAAGAGAATAAGGGACTTTTGTTGAGATGTCAAGAATAACAGAATGAGACATAAAACTATACCTACAAATGCAACAAAAGAAATTGTCACTAAAAAACTCGGGCATCAAGCAAAACAAGTTGGGTTCTCAACAAACAAATTGACAAATACGATTTGAAAAAGGTTTCTTTCTCCATTCAAATCCAAGAATTGGAAATGGCGCCACTTCAAAAAAAAAGGAAAACGACGCCATTTGGGGGCAACACAATCATAATCCGTAATAACAAAACAGCAACAGTCAACAGTTTTTTCAAAGAAGTTTCAAGACACAAATATCGACGATGTAAGAATCTCCACTAACATTTCCATAACTACTACTCAAAGTATCATTCAGAGCAAGCAAATATAACTATTCAAAATAATTGAAAGACAAGAAACAAAAAAGGTACCAACCTTAAAGAGATGCGAAACGGAAGGGCATGTCAAGCAGCAAGAAAGCTCGCATGTTTCTCTTCAAAGTGCCAAGAAATCTTCAAAGGAATCAAGATAGAAAAATCTCGAAGCCAAGAAATGGTTACAAAGCAAGAACAAAGAAATAATGGAAAGAAAGGAAAAGTGTTTAAGAAACGGAAAAGAGAGAAGAAGGAAGAGAAGAAGCTTTTATAAGAGAAAAGGGGCAAAGGGGACATTTTGCACCCCTCTTTAAAGCCACTTGCAAATTCCTAGGAAACTATCGCGTAACGTTTGCCCCTTCATTAAAAGCAGAAATGTTTCAAAATTTTAAAAAACACGTCGAGTACCGGACCTCTTGAAGGCGGTGTACCCAACAAGGAAGACAGAAGCCACAAATGCTTGAGCCCGGCCTTATGAAAGCTCGAACTCAAGCAAGGGCACTATTCATACCATGGCCCAGAAATAAAGGCAAACCCAATAAGGATAAAAGGGCCAGCCAAAAAGGATGACCTCTACCACTTACCCGACCTCTTTAAAAGGTCAGACACGACAAGAGAGACTAGCTTTACTTGTCCAAAATAAGTAACTGTCTCCCCAAATCTCTCCTACTATTTCTATCTCTAGTAAAAGATAGATTTCAACAAACTCCCAAGATAAAGGGAATGGTCATTTACCAACAAAGGTGGAACTACTCCAAAAAAGGTGGTTATCAGCTCTACTATAAATACACTAACACCCCTTAGGTATATTCACGTTCTAAGTGCTCCAATCTTGTGGTTGAGATGACTGGAACTGGCGGTTATTGAAATTATTCTGCTGAAAACCACCCTGAGGATTATTAAAATTCTGTGGCCTCTGAGGTTGCTCTTTCCACCCAAAATTTGGGTAATTTCTGCATCCCTGATTAAAGGTCTTAGCATATGGATCATTGTTGGGGTTTCTAGGAGCATTCTGATGCGGCGAAAATTGGTCGATTAAGAAATTAATAATAAAAATGCGTTGCAAGTACAGTTCTTAACCAGCAAAAATTCGTTTGTCAATTTAGAATAATTATCACAGATTTAAGAATAAGATTACTGGGAGTATCAATCTCAGGTCGTCTCCCAACGAGTTGCCAAAAGAGTGCAGCTTATTGGTTAGAGGTTTTTCCAGCAATTTTGAGTTTGAGAAACAGGAAAATAAATAATTGTAAAATTAAACAATGGAAATTAACGAGAGAATTTATATAATTAAATTAAAAACCTTGATCGGGAGAAGATTAATTAGAATTTCTATCCTTGTTGAAATTTTCCAAGTTTAATAATAAAAGGTTGTTGCTCTACCTGGTCATCCCTTAATTAATAAGAAAAAGTCAAGTAACTAACTAACCAACTATGTCACAGGTCCTAATCCTTTCCTAAGAAGGGATTAGAGTAAGAGTTGTTAGTCATCAACTACCCATTAGAATTAACACGTGAGTATCCCAACTCAAGGTTCTCCTTTCAATCAACTCCCAATCAAGTTAGGGAACTACTCCATTATCATGAATATAAACTTCACAGAATTAAAAGGGGGATAAAAGGAAAACATGATAGACAATTAAAAATCAATTAAAAGTAAAAAGGTTATTGTATTAATAAATCCCAAAATGCAACATACTTATCCAAACAGGGTCAACGGGCAGTAAAAAGAAAGGGAATTAAGAAAACAAACTAGAATAATAAAACTTTCACGGAGGTAATGATCCTTCTCAGTATCCAAAAGCAAAAGTATGAAACTCTAAAACTATGAATGTGAAGAACCCTAGAGGAAGGAGTAGAATTTTTCTCTAAGATTCGAAAACTCAACTAAAAACTATGCGTAATGTGAATGTCTAAATGTGTCTTGAGTCTCTGCATGTTCCCTGGCTCTATTCTGTATTTCTGGGCCAAAAATTGGGTCAAAACTCGGCCCGAAATTGCCCCCAGCATTTTCTGTTATTTCTGCAGATCGCGCATGTCACGCGTACGCGTCAGTCACGCGTGCGCGTCATTTGGCGAATTTCCTTGTCACGCGTACGCGTCAGGCACGCGCACGCGTGATAAACCCCCTTTGTAGGGTTTATCTTGTGTTGCATTTAGAGCATTTTGATAACTTTTCCTCACATTTATCCAATGAAATAGCATGGTTTTGTGATTGTCTCCATACTTGTGCTTAGATGTGAAAATATGCTTTTTAGACCTTTAATTTGATAATTTTGATTTGCCTTTGATTCCACTAGATGCCTTAATGTGTTTGCTAGTGATTTCAGGTTGAAAAGGGCTAGGAAGAGATCAAAGGAGTGAAAGGAAAGCATACAAAATGGAAAAATCATGAAAAGCCAAAAGTTTGGAAAATCCCATGGGCGCGCACGCGCACTATGCGCTCACGCGCAGATCGCGAAATTCTCCAGGGGCGCGTACGCGCCGATGACCACACATGATTTTTAAAGAGGAAAACGTGCCTGGTGATTTTGGAGGGTTTCCAGCCCCATTTGGAGCTGGGCTTTTGGCGGGAAAGAGACTAAAAAGACCAAGGAATGAAGGGGGAGGGGTATTATCTATCACAAGAGACATTAGGCTAGTTTAGTTTTAGTTTTAGAGAGAGAAACTCTCACTTCTCTCTAGGATTAGAATTAGGATTAGGTTTAGTTCAATAATTTAGATCTAGGTTTCAATCCATGCTTTCTTCTTCTTCTACCTTTCAATTCTATGTTGTTACATTCATCATTCTTCTCTTGTTGTTATTTCTTTCTTCTATTTTGTTTGTAGAGCTACTCTTGTTCATTCTATTTTATTTTAATACAATTTGAGGTAATTCATGTAGATCTTGTTTTCTTTGATTGTTGTTATTAATTCCTTGCAATAAGTAGTTGTTAGATTTCATTGTTGTTATCAATTTACTATGCTTTACTTTTATGCCTTCCAAGTGTTTGATAAAATGCTTGGTTGGATTTTAGAGTAGATTTTGTTCCTCTTAGCTTTGATAGAGTAATTAGTGACGCTTGAGTTATCTAATTCCTTTGTTAATTGATAATTAGAAGTTGCTAATTGATTTGGATACCATTAAAGCTAGTCTTTCCCTTGGGAGTTGGCTAGGACTTGTGGAATCAAGTTAATTCATCCACTTGACTTTCCTCCATGGTTAGAGGTTAACTAAGTGGTAGAAATGGACAATTTGTGGTCACAATTGAGGAGGATAACTAGGATAGGACTTCTAGTTCTCATACCTTGCCAAGAGTTTTGTTAGTTGCTAGTTTATTTTCATTGCATTTTACATTTCTTGTCTAAAATCTCAATACCCTAAACATACTCTACAACCAATAACAAGAACACTTTATTGCCATTCCTAGGGAGAACGACCCGAGGTTCAATACTTCGGTTTATAGATTTTAGGGGTTTGTTTTAGTGACAAACCAATTTTTGCATGAAAGGACTATTGTTGGTTTAGGAACTATATTGTAACGAGAATTTATTGTGAATTCTAGACCACACAAAAGTCCAATCATCAACACGTCATCTTGCAGAACTCCAATCCACGCGTACGCGTCAGGCACGTGCACGCGTCGCTACAAATTTCTTCATATCGCGCGCTCGCGTGAGCCATGCATGTGCGTCGATGCTCGCTGGTTATCTCCTTAGTTTCTTGTGTTCCTTCCATTTTTTCAAGCTTCCTCTCCATTCTCTAAGCCATTCCTGCCCTATAAAGCCCGAAACACTTAACACACGAATCACGGCATTGAATGGTATAAAGAAGAATTAAAATATACTAATAAAAGATCTCTAGGAAGTAAGTTTTCAACCATAAAACAAAACTAGGAAGGAATTGCAAAATCATGCAAATCATATGAATAAGTGGGTAAAAGCTTGATAAAACCATTCAATTGAACACAAGATAAACCATAAAATAGTGGTTTATCATATTCCCCATAAAGTTGACCTGTTCAAGATAAAATTGAGCATATTCATAATTTTCACCTTGAGTGAAGCCACCATTCATGTCATATGGAGCCTCTTGAGGGGCATTCTGAGCACTAATAGCTGAAACCTTGATAAACCACTATTTTATGGTTTATATTGTGTTTAATTATGTGGTTTTATCATGATCCTTACCCACTTATTCATTAAATTAGCATACATATTAGATTTCTTTCCGGAATTTATTACATGTTTGAAAACTGCTTCCTAGAGACTTTAATTATTTAATTTTAATTCTCCTTTATTCCATTCGATGCCGTGATCTGTGTGTTAAGTGTTTCAGATTTTATAGGGCATGAATGAGTTGGAGATTGGAAAGGAAGCTAGTAAAAATGGAAGAAACACAAGAATTTGAGGAGATAACCAGCGAGAAGTGACGCGGTCGCATGGCTCACGCGACCGCACGAAGAAGAGCAAATCGCAGCGACGCGGCCGCATGGCTCACGCAGCCGCGCGGATTGGAAAGCCCAAGCGATGCGGTAGCGTGGACGACGCGAACGCGTGGCGAGGAAAAGCGCAAGTGACGCGTCCGCATGGATGACGCGATCGCGTCACATATGCGATATGCATAATCTACAGAATTCGCTGGGGGCGATTTTGGACCCTATTTCGACCCAGTTCTCGGTCCGGAACAGCAGACTAGAGTTAGAGAATATGCAGAAACAAATAACACATTCATTGAGAGACAGTTTTAGATCTAGTTTTACTCTCTTAGGTTTTTCTCTCTAGGTTTTAGAATTTTTAATTTTCAATTGATCTTTGCATTGGAACATTGAGAAGAGTTATTTCCTCATCAAGACTTCGTTATTCTAGTTCGTTTTCTTAACTTGGTTTCATTCTTCCATGTTCTCTGTTTTGTTCAATTTTGTTATTTGAATACTTTTATGATTAATTAATGCAAGGATTATTTCTTTTTAATTCAATTTCAATTCCAATAATCATGTCTTCTTTTAATTCCCTTTCATGTGCTATGGATTTATTATTTACAATGCGTGAGTAGTTTTTTTACTTGATGGGGAGTTGATTAAAAGGAACTCTTGAGTTGGAAGGATTGAAGGAAAAATTTGTAATTGGGTTAAATGTTGGATTGCTATCCTGTCACCAATGCCAATCCCTTTAAACTAAGTGGGTTGCAACTTGTGCACAGATCTGGCATTCCAACTTGTTTGACTTTCCCTTACCTAGTAAAGGATAACCAAACAGAACAACCGGTAATTATAAATTAATCTTACAATCACTCCATCAATAGTAGCAATTCCAACCAATCAACTCCCAGTCAAGGCTTTTATTCATATTAATTAAATTTCCTCAATTTAAATTCCAATTTACTTAACTCAACTTCTTTGAACATCTGATTAATAAGATAGCACACTTTTCTGCAACTCGTTGGGAGACGACCTGGGACTTAAAACTCCCAGTAATTTTTAATTTAATTCTCTGTGACATATTTCTAAATTGATAGGCAGATTTTCGGTGAATTAAGAACTATACTTGCAACGTAACCATTTTAATAATTTTTAATTCACCAGCTTCTGCATCTCATCAAACCTGCATCCCACTCAAGTGTTGAGTAAGCATATTGATCTGTTGAGATATAACCTTGTTCTAAGCAAGAATAGCATCCAAGGTATCCACTTCCAAGACTCCTTTCTTCCGAGGAGCCCCAGAGTTCATAGGATTCCTATCAAATGAGTAAAGATATTGGTTGTTAGCAACTAACTCAATAAGCTCAGCAGTCTCTTCAGGCGTCTTCTTCATGTGCAATGAACCACCTGCAGAGTTGTCTAAACACATTTTGGCCATTTCAAAGAGGCCATCATAAAAGAACTCCATCTTGGTCCATTCGAAAAACATGTCAAGAGGGCATTTCCTGGTCATTAGCTTGTACCTCTCCCAGACTTCATAGAGGGTCTCACCATCTCTCTGTCTGAAGGTTTGAACATGACAAAAATTCATTGACTACCTTATCCCAAGTGTCCAGGCTCTCCTTAGGATGAGAATCAAGCCACTGCTTTGCTCTATCCCTCACAGCAAATGGAAAGAGTATGAGCTTGTAAACCTCAGGATTCACTCCATTTGATTTCACAGTGTCACAAATCTACAAGAAGTTAGAGATGAATTGGTTTGGATCTTCCTGTGGGAGTCCATGATACTGACAGTTTTGCTGCACCAGAGTGACTAACTGAGGCTTCAACTCAAAGTTGTTTGCAGCTATAGGAGGCACCACAATACTGTTCCCATAGAAATTAGGACTGGGAGCAGTGTATGAGTCAAGCATCCTTCTAGGTTGTTCATTCTCATTCTGATTTACCATATTAGGGTTGACAACATGATTAGGATCCATAGTAGACTCTGCAGCTTCCTTTTTAAAGGTCTCACTGAGATTTTCACTAGCTTTGTAGAGTCTAGATTGTTGCAAACGCCGTCTGAAGGTCCTCTTAGGTTCAGAATCAAAATAAAAAAGGCGCTCTTTATCCCTATTCCTGCTCATAAACAAACAGAAAACAAAGAAAAGTGAGAACCTCTACGTCAGAGTGCAGAAAATTCCCAGTGAGGTAACCTGTGTAAAAGAAATAAAATAAAACAACTAAATAATTAAAGCAGTAGAATTTCGAAAATTATAAGCGAAATGGGAATGAAAATTTTGAAATTTATATAAAAAATAAAAAGAAAAATTAAAATAAAAATAACTAGGTGACACCGAACTTAAATTCATAAATTGAGAAAAAAAATAATTGAGCAAAAATTCAAGAATTAAAGCTAAAATTTAAATAAAACTAATAAAATAGAAAAATAAAAATAAATAAAAATAAAGAAGGAAAACGAAAATGAAATAAAAACAAAAGAACGAAAGACAGTTTAAACAAATTCAAAGTTGAAGTTAAAGGAATAAAATGAAAAGAAGACGGGGGAGCAAGGAACGAAACGAAATAAAAAAAATAGAAAAAGAAAGAAAAAAGATGAAATTAAAATTTATTAATAAAAGAAAATTAATTGAAAAAGAAAAATTATCTTATCTAGGCAATCAAACAACTAGTAGTTGTCAATCACAGTCAATTCCCCGCAACAGCGCCAAAAATTTGGTGCAGAATTTATAACTCACAAACTAATCGGCAAGTACACCGGGTCGTATCAAGTAATACCTCAGGTGAGTGAGGGTCAATTCCATGAGGATTGATGGACTAAGCAACAATGATTAAGTGATTTACTTAGTTAGACAAGCAGGAAAGAGTGTTTAGGTCTCAATTGCATTAAACAGTAGCTTTAGAAAATCAGAAAGCAATGAGTAAACGGGATGTGAAATATATGAGTAAAACAGTTAAGGTTTCAAAGATGTTTATTTTTCAGATTTCTATTTCTTACCAACTATTTTAATCATGCAAGATTCAAGATTCAATTCATGGCAAACTATATATAACTAAATCCTAATTCCTTAGACTTTTTTAGTCTCCTCTAACCTTCATCAACTGCCAATTCCTTGGTCACTTGATTCCGATTAGAGGATTAAGTTCAAAAACTAGTTTATGTGCCACAGAAACCCTAATTATCCAAGTATAAGAGGATTATATGTCACGTATCCCGTTAAGTCTAGATAGTTAGTGATTTAGGAGAATTTGTTTTCAAGCTGTTGTTCATGTAAATTACTTTTCCAAGGTTTACAGGAACTCAATTAGAATAAGGGTCATACTTCCATTCTACCCACATTCATAAGATGAAGAACGAAAACAAATTCTTGAAATTGAAAACAATACATGAATTAAAATAGAATAGTAATAGTATCAATCCATACAATAGACAAAGCTCCTAACCTTAACAGTGGAGGTTTAGTTGCTCATGGTTCAGAGAAAAAATAAGGATTTTGAAAACTTGTAAATTGCGGAATGAGGTCCGTCAAAGAGAAGAGTGAGCCCAAAGGGCTGAATCTTTTCCTTTTATATCTAATCCTAATTAATATAAAATATATTTTCTAAAACTAAATAATATCTTTTCCTATTTGTAATTAAAATAAAAGTTTTAATCAAAATCTAAAATAATCTTCAAATACTTCTTATCTTGCGTGGGGACCATGGTTTCTATTTGAACTGGCACCTAACTTCAGGAAAATGAAGTTAGGCGCTGCCTTGGCCTAATGGGACTCCCAACTTCTTCTTTCATATGGCGCCTAACTTGGAAAATTCTAAGTTAGGTGCCACCTTGGCAGCATGCATTGTGGAAGGCTTTGTGATCCTGGCGCCTAACTTGGAAAATTCCAAGTTAGGCACCATCTTGACCGTATATAATGGAGAGAAAGGGTATACTATTATATATTATTGGAAAGATATGAAAGTTAGCTTTCTAATGCCACTAGAACCGCATCAATTGAACCTCTAAGTTCAAGTTATGTCCGTTAGAGTGAAAGGAGGTCATGGTTGACAGCATCATCCACTTTCTTCCTCTTCTTCTATAAAACTCCGTCAAATCCATCTGAATGCTACCTGAAATAAACAGAATTGCACACAACTCAAAAGTAGCATTCATAGTGGCTAAAAAGTATTTAAATCTTGATTAAACTTAACAATTCAAATGCAAATTCACTAGGTAAAGATAGGAAAGATGCTCATGCATCACCTGCTTAAAACTCTTGCTGACTTAAGTATCGGAGTCTCCTGCAGGTACTTCGCCCCACCTCCTCATGAGAAACTTGAACGGCAGCACCTCGGCACAAGAACAAGTCAGACGCTGCCTCGTCAGGAGTCCAGAGCAAGTGGGACAATCTCACCCCTTGCCTCTTACCTACGCGGTGTTACAATTCTCAATCCGGAGCAAGAGTGACAAAACTCAACCCTTACATCTTACCCAGCGTCTCGAACCTTTACCTAGAGTAAGTGGACAACGCCACTACCTCTTACCTAGTGTCTCAACTTTTATCCAGAGCAAGTGGACAACGGCACTGCATCTTACCCGGTCACATATATCTTAATCAGATTCAATTTTATTTTCAAGTCCATCCTCCACCTTACTCCACTTCCTTCATAGTCAATAACATCATTAATCATCATCACCTCTTAATATCATAGTCATCCTCAATGCACCTCAATCATAATTAATCATCATCATCTTAATTTATCATCACTCGTCATTATTCCTCTTATTACATTTAATACATCTCACCTCAATATCAAACTAACTTCTTTAATGGGTTTGCTCTTCTTCTACAACCTAACACTAGCTATCGGACCTTAAATAGGAGTGACGGATGTTCACAAACTTGCCAGAAAGGTCAAACAGTTAAAATCAGGATTTTAGTGCAAAAACAGGACATCGTGCATACGCATCATACTGTGCGTACGCACGCACCAAACAACTTTCCCAGCGTGTGCGTACTCATCATAGTGTGTGTACGCACAACTTGTAAAACTTTCAGGGTGTGCGTGTGCACACCCATCGTGCGTAAGCATGAGTCTCAAGACATGCTCTGATTTGTGTGTGCGCACAATAGTGTGCGTGGACACACATACCAGAATTTCTGGTTTTTCAACAACTTCTGTGAAATTCTATTTTTAAACCTAAATTTCAAACGCGCATAGCTTTTTTCATTAAAAATTATTTTTCGTATGTTCTTCGAGCGTTGTAAACTTTTCTGACCCAACTTTCATTCAAAATAAGTTTCACAAGATTTAGGAGTCTGGAAGCCAAGTTATGACCCGTCGAAGTTAGTCAAAAATTCAATTTTTGCCAAGGATTCAAAACCTCAAGTTTTCCAAAATTCCAAATACAATACCAACCAAAACATAATCAATTCGACACCAAATATTCTTGCACACTATCACATACCCATTTATCCAATTCACAATTATTATAAAACATAATTCCACCAATTCCTTCAAACCATTTTTACACACAATTCCGCCAACTTCACCAATCAATATCAATATCACATTTCTACATATTTAATTCAATATATCACAATTCAGAGCATTTAAGCCTATCTTATGGCAACTAGCCTAAGTTTTCACATATCATTATAGATTAGCTACAGAAAATCAAAACCATACATTGACCGATTTTCTCCCAAACCACAAAGCATCACAAAAACTTATTTTCAAAAATTTTCAAGCCTCCAAAGTCCACTTGACCAGCTTCCAAGGGTTCCAAATCAATTCAACAAACTCCAATCACCACAACTTTATTCCAATTCACCAATTTGACATCAATTTCACATATATTCAACCTAATTTCACTATAATCAATACAAGGGTTCACTAATTCACTAATTAACAAAGGTTTAGTGGTTTCTTATCTTATCCACTCGAAAATTGGGGTGAAACTCGTTTATAATCCATGCTAGAGTATCCCTACACAATTAAAATCACAATAATTCAATATCCCAAAAATAAAAAATGCAAATTTATAGGAAAGGGAGATTTGGGCATGAATTTCGAGATTCCTTACCAAATTAATCAGATAGAATTGAAGAGGACTCTGAGATGAATGCATGGCCATAAACGGGTCGTCAATCGGAACTTCGAATTGAAAGTCATGGAAGATTGAAATTTGGATTGAAATTTGGGGTTAGGGTTGATGCTTCTTCCCTCTCTTCAACGTGAATTTCAAAAATGAATGGGGAAGATGATGAATTTCAGCTTATATACGTTGGGTCTTGGGCCCAGTATGAGTCCAGTTCAACCGGTTTGATTTATTGGTCTAATTTTAGGTCAAAATTTTTAAAATTAGTATTTTAATTCGTATTTTAAATGTTTTTACTTCTTCAAACTATAAAATTTAATTTTCATCATTTTTTTGACTCATAACTAATTGTCTCAGTTGTAGTGCTGGACAAACTTAAGTCGGTACTGCCGATTAAATTATCAGTACACGTCTTTACGCATTTTCTGAAATAAATTACATTCTCTCGGTCAGAAAAATCTGCTGAGTCCAAATATCACCATTAATTTTTCAAATTATAAAACCTAAATTTTTCAATCCTTTTAGTCTATATTTAATTAATTACTTATTTAATTACCGTTTAACCGGTTTACACTATTCACCGCAAAAGTTAGACCAGGTCGAGTTAGTGTTAAATATTGTAGATCACCAACAATAGATCTATAGAGTTTGGGATCTATAAATAGTTCTCAGTCATCTACAAACAATTTAGTGCTAGACATTATTAGTGTAGGCATAGGTTTTGATGTGTCCATAACTGATCTTTTTAATAATTCAATAGTATACTTGGATTGTGTAATGAACAAATTGCCCTGAGGCATATATATTGCCTCAAGTCCAAGAAAATAGCTAAACTGTCCCATATCCTTCAAAAGAAAAACTTTTAATTGAGTTGTTGAATAAGAATTTCAATATCCATCGAATTACTATCTGTGACAATTGTCATCAACATACACTATTAAATAGATCACATTAGCATCATAGAACTTGACAAAGGGAGATATATCATATTTGGTTTCTTGAAAACTAAATTTTGTTAAAGCTTCTGTCAAAGTTTGATACCATGCTCTAGGTGCTTGTTTAAGGCCATAAATGGCTTTATTAACCTTACACACTAGAGTTTCATCACCTTGAACATAGCCTTGGAACTAGGACATGTATATAGTCTCATTGAGTTGGCCATTTAAAAGGCATTATCAAAATCAAAGTGTCTTAATGTCCAACCTAATGAGAATGCAATGTTTAAGATTACCCTCATAGTAGTTGGCCTTACCACAGGGCTATAGATTTGATCATAATCTACACCTTCAATTTGATGAAATCCTTGTCCAACCAACCTTATTTTATATATCAAAATTTCACCTCTTTGATTTCTTTTTATTTCAAAAATCCACTACCTTCTTATATATGACAATTGCATTTAATGTAGGTTCTGCTAAGGTTTAAGTGTTACACTTCTCTAAAGCTTGTTATTCCTTATCCATAACCTCTCTCCAGTGATTAGATTGCAAGGCTTCTTTCACATTTCTTGGTACACTATGAACCAGATCATAAGTCAGTGCAATTAAAATATTTGGTTTAGCAGCACCAGACTTTGATCTGGTGGTCGTTGGGTGATCATTGGTTTTAGGTAGTGGTGGTAAACAAATCTCAATACCACTGATAGGTATTGGTTCATTCTGTGTCATTTATGGAGAAGGGTGATTGCTTTCTAGTTAAGTGTCTAAAATAGAGGAGGAAGCAATGATAGGATATTGTTAAGTGTCTCTAGATGAAGCTAAGTTTGGTACAGGACTATAAGTATTTATTGGTAATGGAGGTGTTGTGTTGGTGAGCTATTTATGTCTAATTGAGTAGTGGGGTTAGGAATGTGAATCTGGAACATTTTGTAGCAGCATCTTCCAAAGATGGATTTCTACTAATAGCTTCTAATTCAAATAGTTTCTGATATAGAAAAGTATTTTCATAAAAAATCACATGTCTAGCTAAATATATTTTGTTATTTTTTACCATATATTTGTACCTTTTATAGTTGGAGTCATATTCTAAAAACAAACATGGTTTTGACTTATAATTGAACTTAGTTTTACTATAAGGTCTCAGAAAAAGAAAGCACACGCATCCAAAGATTTTAAAAACTGATAATCTAATAAATGATAAAATAGAACCTGAAAAGGACATTTATTGTCCAGAATTGGTGTTGGCAAATGTTTTATAATATAGACTTCACTTGTGAAGGCATCCTCCCAAAAACTCATTGGTAAAGATGTTGTGGCCAACAACGAGAGGCTCATTTCAGTAATTTTCTTGTGTATTCTTTCTATACTACCTTGTTGGTGATGAGTATAGATACAAAACCTTCTATATTGTATTCCTTCAGAGGCAAGAAAGTTAGTAAGAGCCCTGGACATAAATTCCATTTCTTGGTCTGGCCGTAAAGTCTTAATGTAGTGACCAGTTTATTTTTCAATGAAAGATTTATAATTTTGAAAGGCAATTAAAGGTTGAGATTTGTTAGCAAGTAAGTATAAACACATGAACTTAGAATATGCATCAACAAAGAAAATGTAATATTTAAATTCATTTTTGGAAACCATAGGGGCAAGACCCCATATATCAACAAAAACAAGTTGTAACAGTTGAGTATATTCAGTTTTACTTTATTGAAAGTGTAATCTATGCATCTTGACTAAGGAACAAATTTCACATACATTCTTTAATGTAGAAACAGAACCAATATTTATTGAACATTTCTTTAGAATTTCAGTTACAGCTTTCGTAGAACTATAACCTAATCTTTTATGCCATAGTTTCACTGTAGGATTAGGATTACATCTAGAATCATCATGATTAACTAAACTACTGGCAACATTGAGAGATTTATAAGAGCTAACTTTAGAACTAGGTACATCATTTAGATTATTGAAAGAATCTGTAAAATTGAAAAATAATCTAGGGACTCTTAAGATTATCAAAAGAATATGTCCACTTCCTAGGTACACCTTGGGGAAGAAGCAATATGAAATTGAAATTTTCTTCTCTCTTTTTATTTTTTACCCTTTTACTGCTTAGGAGGCTTCTTATGAATATTTTCTGTTTTCGAGCTGCAAGAGCGAAGAAGGTGAAGGAGGGTATGATGCTGAGAGTGGCGGTGCGATGGAGCTGCTGGAAGCCAATGGCTTCTCTTCCTCTCCCAACAATTCGATTCCCTCGCCGCCCACGTCTCCTCCGCTTCCCCACCTCAAACCTCCTCTCTCCTCTGTCCGCCTCCGCGGCACTTGCTCCCAGTGACTCTTTCTCCTCCTCCTCTTCCTCCTCCTTCCATGTTGATCTCCAACCTTATCTCCGTTGCTCCATGCCTCACAAGCGCCTCCGAGTCGCAGTACTTCTCAGCGGCGGTGTCGACAGCAGCGTCGCCCTCCGGCTCCTCCACGCCGCCGGCCATTCCTGCACCGCCTTCTACCTCAAGATTTGGTTCCAAGTACTGCTCCCTTCGAACTCTAATCCCTCATTAAATTCTCACAACTGAGTGTTTATAACATGATTTGACCTAGTATATGCTTGCATGTAGTTAGTTAACAAAACTGCACCTTAATCGAACCATTCCCAACACACTTGTTTAGATTGGTTCTGACGCGTGGCTTTTATCTTTAGGAAGATTTTGAGAACTTTTGGTCAGAGTGCCCCTGGGAAGAGGATTTGAAGTATGCCAAAGCTGTTTGTAATCAGGTTAATTTCTTTCCTTGTTCACTACTCAAAAGAAAGAGCTCATTGTTGCTTATGTATAATGCAAACTGAGTTTTATTACAGGTTGATGTGCCATTAGAAGTTGTGCATTTGACCGATGAATACTGGAACAATGTGGTATGATGAAATGAACTCCTCTCTTGAACTTGTTTTTGTCTATTCTTTACTCAGTTTCACCCAAGCTGTCAAACATCAAATTATAGCACATTCGTGTAATTAGACTATTAAAATAATTGAGTACTTCTAATTAAGATGCACACATGCTACATATCAGGTTTCTTACATCATTGAAGAGTATCGTTGTGGCCGAACTCCTAATCCGGATGTTCTCTGTAACACAAGAATAAAATTTGGTGCGCATTGAATTACATGTGATGAACGAATCCACTGCCATGGTTTATTCTGTGTACTCTTTCGTTAATCAAACATTAGTTTTTCAGGTGCATTTTTAGATGCAATAAGTGGTATGGGATTTGACTATGTTGCCTCCGGACATTATGCAAATGTTATCCACCCATGTGCAGATCAAATGGAGGAACCTTCTGTTCTAGAGCTGTCACAAGACATGGTACCCATATGAGATGTATATACTATTATCATTAACTGATCGGTTATATACATAGTCAACTTTCTGTGAAGAATTTAGACAGATTAACTTAAATTTTTTTAGAAGTCCTATTAAGTGTTTGCTTTCTCGTTTATTACTCAGATAAATATTTTTGTTAGCAGTTGGTTTCTTATGTGGTTTTAAAATTTTAGGTGAAAGATCAAACGTATTTCCTTTCACACCTCTCACAGTCCCAACTGAAGCAGCTTCTTTTTCCTCTTGGGCGTATTTCCAAGGTTTGTTGTGACTGACTTGTACCAGTTACAATGCTTTATTTTTGTGCGTTATGTTGTCACTTTTATGATGGTCTAGCATGACTAATCGGCTGTATGCATTCAGAAAATACTTGTTATTTTTGTAGTGCCCTGAATTGTAATTTGAGTTTGAAAATTATATGCTGTTTTGCACTAACCACTTATGAAAGGCCCAAGAAGTTATTTTGTCCTGTTTAGTTAACATTTTTTATCATTTCGGGCATGCTAATATTTTTTTGTAAATGAAAAGATTAAAAACAATTATAGCACTGCATTGTGAAAAATAAATTTTGAAGTCTAACTTTTGTCTCCTGCCACAAATTTTGTAGGACGAAGTCCGCAGACTGGCAACAGAATTTGATCTTCCAAATAAGGATAGAAAGGATTCACAAGGTATATGCTTTTTGGGCAAGGTATGCAAAGTAAACAGCTCCATTACACTATATCTATGTCAAAGTTTTGAGAAATAGATTCTTCTACATATCACCAATGATTCTTTTGAATTGATTTGAATGTGGACGATGTTGATTCTGAAATTTTATTCATGTTAATTTACATTTTGAATAATTTACTTTTATGTTGTCAGTTAGTTCACATTTTAGTATTTTGAAACAAATCTCAAAATAGTTTTCTTATTCAAAATCATGTCCTTATCTTCTGGGTAACAGATAAGGTTCAGTGAATTTGTTGCAAGACATATTGGGGAGAGGGAAGGTATCATACTAGAAGCTGAGACAGGAGATTTCCTTGGCAAACATCGGGGATTCTGGTTTTATACTATTGGCCAGCGCCAGGGTTTACGTCTACCTGGGGGCCCATGGTTTGTTCCCTCTATGTTTCTTTTTGGCATCAACTGTATTATCTATCTAATGAAGTTTAAACCATATAATTATAGATTCCATTTTATCCTGAAGATAGATCCCACATATTGTAGGTGAAGAAGTATGAAAGTCTGAACTATATAGTTCACACTGAGAGGTTTTTAAACTTTTGATAATTTTCTTGAAAGGGATCAAGCTTTTACTCTTCAACAAGTTTCTCCACCTAGATTCATTTTAAAATTTGCTTTCATTGTATATTTATCCTAGTCTAAAGTATTAATTTTGGCCTCCTTCTAAAGTTTCTTATCCCATATTTCTTCTCGCACAGGTATGTTGTTGAAAAGGATATTAAAAACAATGTAGTCTTTGTGTCAAGAAATTACTTTTCCTTTGACAAAAGAAGGCGCCTATTTCGTGTAAGCTCTTTAAAATGGTTGAGTGGGCTGCCTGCAACCCAGATAAGTAAGCTTCAATGCAAGGTGAGAAGTTCTCGAATTTCAGTTTTTCTTCCCTGTTGGGATAAACTGGAAACATTTTCGTTCTATGTATAGTACTGTAAGTTCTGTTATCTTGAACCATTTCAGGTGAGACACGGTCCGGGATTTTATGATTGTAGTTTCGAAATGGAAGTAGGAAAGGATGGTCAAGAAAGCGTTGCTGTTGTCCGGTTATCTGAAGATGATCAAGGCCTAGCAGCTGGGCAATTTGCGGCCTTCTATGAGGGAAGGAAATGCATAGGTTCCGGTGTGATTTTGGAGTCATGGGATGATCAAAGTTTTCCTGTATGTGCAAAAGCTTTAGAAATTGCAAGAATGGAAGATAAATCAAAGCTAGGCAATCCAGTCAAGATAAAAGTTAAATCAGAAGAGGTGTTTGTTTCCACAGAGGTAGCAAGCAAAGCATGATAAGAGAATAAGAAATTCTTGAGTTGCTGCCACTAAAACAATAAGCAGAGGGCTTTATATATTCCCTTCCAATTGGCAATCAAAATAATCCATAGAAATGGACATAATGTAAGGAAGAGGGATGACTATTTTATGTTGCAATGCAAAGATAGTAGAAAAGTAAGAGCACCCATTGTTTGGTAGTTTGTAGTTTTTTTTTTTTTTTTTTTTTTTTTGGGTGGAGGGAGGGGGTTGGTGGTAGCACCAATGTTCTGTAGTCTGTACATAAGTACATTATTGACAATATATAACTTAAAGATGCTTCACATGTAACAGAGAAATTTAATTATTATATCATGGGGAAAAAGATCAATGAAATATGAGTAGAAAGACATTTATGATGCGGACAATGCAAGCTTATTTATCATCAAATGAAATATGTTAGTCTAGTCTAGCCGACCAATCCCAATGTTTTTTTGCAGCGTTGTGAGCACAAATGTTTATAATCAGTCGTTAACTAAATCAGTTGTAATCAATGTTCTAAAAATCGGACTGGATCGGTCAGTTTAATCGAATTGACCGGATATCAATCATCTATCTGGTCCAGTTGATGCCAAAAACCGAACCGCAAAAAATTGGGAAAAAAACTGGACGAACTAATGATTAATCGGTAAACTGTATGAACCGGTCGGATTTTTTAGCCTTCCAGTTCGCTACTTTATATATATAAAAAAACTTGTAATACTAAAAAATGGTGGGAACAATTGGTATAACTATATGAGAAGCAAAATAAAAAATGCAAACTGCTTTACAAAAATGATGTTACTAACTACATATTATTACATTAAATGGGAAAATGATAATGTCAACTTTCTTTTTCATAATATTTTACACAAACACTTTGTATTATATATTTGCATAAATTTGTAGAGAAAATAAGTGACATTATTAAAATCAACTATGTTAGGTATACATTAAAATTAATTATTAAAATCAGGTATTAATATAAAATATATATTAAAATATAAAATATATTAAAAATAAATTAAATAATATATTTATACGCAAATATATAATAACTGATTTTAGTATATAATTACCATTTTTTTTATTAAAATATGTATATCTATTTTTCATTAAATTAAATATTGTTAATGATTGTTCTCAGATATATATACATTAACAAATAAAAAGAAATTTTACATAAAAAAAAAGAGAAAGGGGGATAAACCCCGCCAAATGTCGAGTGTTCTAGCACTTAACTCCATTGTTATCAAACCTGACTCGACTTAATCGATTCGATTAAAAATCTGGTCATCTGATCGAACCGAGTCATTCTTGAGATGTTCAAACATTATACTCGCTAAAATCTAGGTTGGCCAGCTTGGATATTTGGGGGGAAAAATTGACCCACGGTTTATATAACTGCACTTTTTTCTTTTGTAACGCGAAAACGGCGTCCTAATCTGATCTCAAGCTCTCAACGTCTCTCTTCTCTCAAGGCTCTTTCTCCTCACTGTCTTATCCAAGCTCAAGCTCTCTCACCTCTCTCGTGGTTGGTGTTGTCATTGCACTTACTCACGTCTCCGGTCTCGCTCGCTTACTCACTGTCTCGCACTCAAGGTTGCCGTCACGCGCTGTGTCGTCACCGCCGTCTCACTCTCAGTCGCCGTCTTACTTGCGCTTGTCTTCGCCGCCGGCAAAAGAAGACGGAACTAGCATCTGGTCCCTCGGCTGGTAGTGGTCATTGTCTTCCCCCTAATTTGCTTGCTTTGTTACCTTCCGTGGGGTCGTTGTCTTCTTGTTTGAGGTCCTCACCGTCGCCAATCGCCATGGACTATTGGTGAGTTCTTGCATCATTGCTTTCCCTGTCTTTTCCATATTCCCCTTCTCCCTGTATTTTGAGATGTTGAGTTGCTGTCAATCATGACTGAATTAGGATTTGTTGAATTTGTTGCTGTAAGTTGAATTTGCTGTTGAAAATACTACTAAGCTAATTTTTTGGTTAATGAAAATTATCACAATTGCATTTGTTGCTGATTATCATTATTGAATCTTTTTTTTTTGCTGTCTTGCTCAAATAATCAGTTAGATAAATTTTTTGTTGTTGTAAATTATCTTTGGAATTAAATTTTTTGTTGCTAAAAATTATCATAGTTAAATTTGTTGTTAAAAATTATCAATGAGTTGAATTTATTACCGTAAGAACAGATTTAATTTTTAGTATTGATTGATTTGATTCTTACATAAATAATATTGGTCAAGTCCCAAATTTGTTCGATGAAAATATAGATGCCAACTTTAAGATTACTCTTTGGACTTAATTTACTTATTATTTATTATTAATTCTAAACCCCTACTCCTAAATCTCATACTCTAAAACTTCAAAAAATATTCCATAAACCACGTATCCTAATCTAAATAATTGTAAACCTAAAATACTAAATTCAAAATTCTAATTTATACATTAATAGTAAATTTAAAACCCCAATACCTAAACTCTAAAACTTAAATACAAAATCCTAATAAAAAATACTAAATCCTAATTCCTATACACAAACTCTAGTTCCTAATTCAACAACCATAAATTCTAAACCCCTAATTCATAAATTTTGAATCCTAAATTCTAATTTATAAGCCTCATACCTTAATTTAAAAAACTCTATATTCTAAATCCTAAACATTGACCATAAACCCTAAACTCTAATGTCAAAACTTTAAATTCTAAATTCTAAATCCTAATTTAAAAACATTAAATCTTAATTCCTAATCCTTAACACTAATTCTAATCCTTAAATCTTTGACCCTAATCTAAAAAGACTAAAGTTTAAACACTAAATCCTAACTGGCTAATTCTTAAATCCTAATCCATAAACCACATATCCTAATTCAAAAATTCTTAACCTAAAATTTAATAATAAACCCAAACCACTAACTTTTAAATATAAACCATAAATTGGAATCCAAAAAACACTAAATCCCAATCTCTATTCTCTATGCACCAATCATATTTTTCAACCATAAATCGTAATTCAAAAATCTTAAATCCTAAACTTATAATTACTAAACTCTAAATTATAAATCCTAATTCATAAACCACATATCCTAAACTAAAAAATTTCTAAGACGTAACTCTTAAACCCTAAACCCTATATCAAATCCTAATGCATAAACACTAAATCATGAACAATAAATCACTGAATTTAAGATCGTAATCCAAAAAATCTTAAATTCTTACCCTTAATTCTTATATCCTAAATCCTAAACTATAATACTAAATTCTAATCCAAAAACCTTAAACTCTCAATCTTCTGCGTGTTGCACGATAATAATCATAATAAATAACTGCAGACAACACCTCAATTAGAGATACTAAAAAAAATCACTTAATTCCTTTTTATTAAATTCTTTTTCAATTGAGAAATAAAAATTTAATGTACCTTTTTTATTAATATATTATCATGCAAATTCTTTTTAAAATAAACTTAATTTTGGCAAAATCTAAATTGATTAAGACCTTTATTAAGTTCAAATGCGGTTAGTGTTATTAAGTGTTAATATTTATATCTAAAATAATCCATATAAGTAGGCAAACTATTAAATAGCTTTTTTAACTTCGCTTTTGACCTAATTCCCTTCTTTTCAATAACTTTATCTATAAGTATGTGAATTTTTTCTAAAAAAATATATATACGTATGTAATTTATATCATTATAATTATTTCTAAACACTAACTTTTTCATTATAAATAACAATCTCTATAAATTGACTCTCGTTCTTATTACTTCTTCAGAAAATGTTTACGGTCACAACTTAAATCTTTATACTCAAAAAAAAAAAAAATCGCACATCTCTGATCTACTGTGAATAAAAAATTTGATTATTTTGCTAAAAAGAACTCTAAACCTATTGTGTGTGTATATATATATAATTTTTTACCCAAAAAATACTAGATCATTTGAAATTTAAGGACAAATTTAAAATTTAATATTACTATAATAAATACTTATAAATATTTTTTGTTTCCTAATTTGCTTACACGATTTTCTTGGTTTTTCTACATCAATATTAGGTAAGAGCTTTATGCAATGATAATTTAGTTGATAATTTATACATAAAATTAATTAAATATCTCAACAACATAGTTTGTTATAACTATACATAACATTAGCAATGATTTAGCATATGATATTTTGACATTTGGATAACTTATATTTTTAGATGGTTTCTAAACATTTAATATTATTTAAAAATATTAATTAATGACTGAATACATAATATAGATTTATAATTATTAAATAAGTCAATTACATGAATTATAGATAGCGTAAATTAAAGTAAATAAATAATAAAGTACATATAAACTTAAGAATACTACAATTTAAAAATTTTAAATCTTAAATTTTAAACTCTAAACTTTAAAAATATTATAATCCAGAAATTCTGAACCCAAACCCTAAAACTTAAATTCTAAATCCTAAAACTTAATCTGACAAACTGTATCTTTAAATTCCATACCCTAATTTAAATAACCCTAAATCCTAAACTTATACATTAATAATAAATCCAAAATCCTAATACCTATACCCTAAAGTTTAAATACAAAATCCTAATCCAAAATTACTAAACTCTAAATCTTAATTCCTAAACACTAACCCTTAAAATCATAAATTCTAAATTCTAAATTTTAATAATAAATTTTAAATTTCAAACTATGTACTGATTTAGAGTAATAATTATAAGTCTTAATTTATTTTCTTTATTATACACCAAAAGAAATTATTATAAGTGTTAATTTATCTTTTTAATTTAAAAGTTTGCTCATTTTTAATGTTACTTATATGTATATGGAAAACAAACATAATTTATCAATTTATTTTATCTATTTTTCACTAATTGTGATCTTGTTCTAATATCATGTGTTTATAATTTTTTAAAAGTTATATTTAAATTAATTAATAAAAAATATTTTTTAGGATAAAATAAAAAATAAAATAAATAATAATATAATTCTAGATTTAATAAAAAAATAGCAAAAATTAACAACGTAAAAATGACACAAGTATCAGATTAAACCCAAAATTCTAAAATTACCATTAAATTAAATCTAACACTAAGTTAGGGTGGCAATAGGGCGGGTAGGGGTGGATTTTTGCTCTATCTGATCCCGTTTCGCCCTGATCTTAATAACTGTATAGAATCCGTCCCGTTCCTACCTGCAGGTAGTAAAAAGTTAAACCTTAATCCACTTCCGCGAGTACCCATCCTGCCCATACCCGCCCTATAATTATTAAATTCAACAAATAAAATTAAATTTTAAAATTTATATAACCATCATCATATACATAACATATATTATATATTAGAAAAAGTATTAGGTATCAAGAGATTATCTGTCAACTTTTGACAACAATAATTAATTATTATTTTTTAAATACAATTAGGAATGTATTGAATTGCCTTAATTATAATTTTGAAATATTAAGATTTGTAACCGCCCCAGAAATGTTGTTACGTGAAGCTTGTGAAGGTGTCACGCAACCTTAAGCCTCTCACCCTTCTCCGGTAATCTCTCTGTCCAGGAACTTTTTTCGTCATCGGGATGCTGCAATTGTCGTTCGACGCTGACCGCCCCCTCTCCCCCGATCCCATTTTGTGACACCACTATTCCCGTGAAAGAGAAACTCATCCTACGCGCATAGCCACCTGTATCGTCGCGTCATCGTCTCGCCACCATACCAGCCGCCTGTATCACCAAAGACACCTTCATTAGCAGATACATCCAATACAAAAAAAAACATATCCATAACCACAAAAGACACCTCCGTTAGAAGACACATTCATAGATAAACACATCCAAAAAAACACCTCCAAAAAAGACACGGTCGTTAGAATTCACGACAATGGAGGAGGAAGAACCTGCACAACGCGTCTTGGAGGCAGTGCTGGGTGCGGCTGTGCTGACGTGTTGGTGTGCTGCGCAGTGACAGACCACTGGGGATGGTTCGCGGTGTGGGTAACGTTGTCTTCAATGGAGCGGAGTCGCAGCTGATGGCTTCGTCGTCTTCCTTGCGTGGTGACTCGGGTTGTCGTTGCCAGTGTCTCGTACTAGATGGATGCTGGGTCGAGGCTGCCAGTGTTGTTATGCGGAGGTTGACACGTGCGGGGCTCTCTTCAGTGATGGTTCTGGTTGTCGACTCCGGCGTCTTGTCGCGGGTTCCGCTCGTCGGCACCAGTAGGGGGCAGTGCCGCAGCTATCTAGGGTTGTGGGCACTATGGGTGAGATGGGAGAGGAGAGGGAGAAGGGGGCTTGCGGCGCAGCTGCTTAGGTTAGGGTTAAATTGGCATGATTTTGTTTATGTTAGTGGGTTTTGGGTCCAGTCCAATAAGAGTTGGCAAAAGTTGGCAAATCCCGTGTTGGTTACATAGTGGGATTCTATATATTAAAATTATATATATTATCGACTCCGTTAGATAGATAATAGAGAATCTAAACAACGTGAACAATGGACTGAAAATTTGGTTCAAAAAAGTTAAAAAAAATACTCTACCCAAATTACCCAACCAAAAAACCCCATTTAGAGATTCAAAAATTTAATTATCCACATACCTAGTAAATTGAACATCCAACATATTTTACTTGTATCTAACTAACCCATTCCAATCAAATAACCATCCACGTAAGAATTAAAATAACCATATGCATCCCTACTAAAATAACCCAAGGAGGCAGCATACTAGATAATAAACAAGTTCATGCTGGACGGAAACATAGGCTGAATTTGGCGACGTTCGTGACGACGTGGATGAAACCCGAGTGCGACAAGCTCATAATGGCCGCCATTAATAAGAATCATGTTGACATGGATAAGGGGTGAGGGGGGTGCAAAAATGGTGACACTAACAGAGTTGGAAGAGAACCTGATGTGACGGTGAGGGGGAGACAACATTAAGAGCTTTGCAGCGACGACGATGACCGTTGCGGGAGAGATCGACGCCAGTAAGGGGTTGCAAAACGGCGTCACTAACAGCGTTGGAGGAGAACCTGATGCGGCGGTGAGAGGGGTAGCAGTGTCAAGAGCTTTGCTGCGACGATGATGACGGTTGCGGGAAAGATCGACGCCGTTGAGGGGGATGGTGGGGTGCAAAACGTGCAATATGTGAACATGTAACCGTAAGTAGTGGTTTAGGTGCTAATTCTAATTTTTTTCAAATTTTAAAATCTGATAATAATTATTTAATTAATTAAGAATCTGAATTTTAATTTCAAATTTACCTTCCCTTTTTAAAACGTCATTCACGTTCTTCACTATATACATAGTTTCCCTATACTTTTCCATATATATATATATATATATATATCGGAGCGGATATTACCTAAATCCTACCTCGCCGTGCTCTGCCCCAGACTCTACCCTACAGAAAATTCGCCCCCGCACAAAACGGGTAGGGGCGGAATGGATACCCGCAGGTTCGAGTAATGTTATCATCTCTAGACCCTAAGTCCTCTCCACTCCAGTTCAGAGTCTAGTCTCTCTGTCAACCCTCACACAAACTCAGCCCCTCTACACTCTCCTCCTCACCTTCGGTCAACCACTCCACCATCGCAATCCCTATCTCATCCTTTTCCTCCCTTGTAGTCACAGCTGCCGTTGTTCATCGCCCGTCGCCCGTAGTCGCACTTTGAAGCCGTTGTCCATCGTCCTTCGCACAATTCACACCCGCTGTCGTCCTCTGCGGTGCAATCAGCGCAATAAACAGTCGCATTCCTCAACATCTTTCACCCCGCTCTTTGAATATCTACATCTAGAATGTAGATATCTCGGGTAAACTATTTGGTTATACTTTTTTTATTTGCAATTAGCTGTTGAATTTATGTTTTCTGTTTTTTTAACTTCTAATTATTTGTTCTATTTTTTTATCTGATTATTTGTTCTTGGTTCTGTTATGATCTTTTATTCTGATTTTTTGTTATAATTATTAGTTCTTAGTTCTAATTTTTTATTTTGGATTTTGGTTCTGTTTTGATTTTTGTTCTGAACCCATTCCTTATTCTGATTTTTGGTTATGAGGATTTTTTTTTTTGTTCTGATTCTAAAAATGTTCTTGGCATCTGACACAAATGTTCAGAACATTATTATTAGCATGTTAGACTACCTATATTATACTCTAAGTACGGCCTTTTTCCGATCCTGCAATAATGCGAAATACCTGTGATAAATTACCCTTTTATCAGGGCATTAAACTTATAATGCTAAACTTCCAATAACTACACAAAAGCTTGGAACAAGTTCAGACCAAACAATGCAGAATGCTGAAACAATACTTATTTACTTTTTAGTTACGTGACAAAACATTTAAAAAAGCTCAACCATCTTCATTCATTCAAATAACTATATTATAGGGTCCCCAAAATTTGACAAAACATACAACTATGAATAGTGCAAGCTGTGCAACAGACACAGTGAAAATTCTAAAATAAAATTGAAGCAGAGGTATATAATAAAATTTTGGCAACATTACCATACTTAAATCTAACACAGTATCACTAATATAGAGAAACAAAACTTTTGGCAGCCTCAAGCAATGCCGAGAAACTTCTCCAACAACAGCATAAAACAATTTCCCCTGCTAAGAAAAAATGAAGAACCAACTTATAGGATCAGAATAAATGTATGTACAAGGGAAAAAAAACTAGTGATGAAATTTTGGCATGTCAGCATTCAACAGCTACAAGAGCATGCATGTAATGAAATCTAATGTATGCATAAAATAAACTTAACTACAGAAGTAACTTTGGCATGACAGCAGTCAACAGCTACAGAAGCATGCAATCAAATCTAAGGTTTGTGGAGACTTAGTAGACTTAGTAAAGCAAGATGCATAGAGAATACGACGTAGAGGCCAAAAACATTACCTTTTTCAGCGCCTATCAGTTTTTCCAGTGGAGCGCTTTCCAGAAAACAAGTGCTTCGGCTTAAGAGTTGGTATGACTCTATCAGCTTCTCCGCGGCGAGCTTGCTTGTTTCTCTTCATGACAGATTTCTTTGCAAGTTTAATCGCCTTGATCTTTTGTGCAGAGTTCTTTAAGCCCTCTCCAGGCACAACTTCATGTGGTGGGCGAGATACAGACCTGGATCGTGAACGTGACCTACTCAGGCGCTGCTTTTTGCCAGGTGTATCACCATCAACATCCATACTGTCTCCACCATCGGCACCTTCAGGTGACCTGTCCCTCTTCCGACCTCTCCTAGAGACAGACCTACTTCGCATTCTCTGGATTGCCAGACTGGGATCAAGCCCCAGAGAAGACAACTGCCTTCCCATTCTCTCAGATGTGAATTTCTTGTCTTTGTCAAATTTCCTAGGAACAGTTGGCCGGCTCTCCGCATTGCTCTTCTTAATCCTATGCTGTTGGATGAGCAAGCTTTTCTTTTTTCTAATCTCAGCTAAAGCTGCTTGCTGTTCTGGAGTCAACTCAGCTCCATCAATCTCAAACTCGCCGTTTTCCTCTTCTGCCTGTCTTATGCCCTCTTCTCTTTCCAACTCTTCAACCCTTTGGAGAATATCAGGATCAATGAAGTCATATACATTGTGACCATCCAAAATTTCTGGCAGTATATCTTCTTTCCATTCATCATTAGCCAAAATGTAATGCTTCCTCAAGTTCATTGAGTATACACCTGCTCCACCATTCGCATTCTCCAGATCCTTCTCGGTTTTTCTCTTTTCCTTTTCGGCTGCTTCTTTTGCTTTAGCTTCCAAAACAGCCTGAGGAATGCATGGTGGCCTTTCCTTCTGGTCACGTTGTTTTGGTATCGCAACATGAAACCTATTCAAGCAGTCATTAATTTTCTTTGACTTCATCTTCACCTCCACCCTCTGATTCAGTAGCCTCTCACATGCTGCATTTTTCACAGAAATCACCCCTTCTTCAGTCAAAGTGCTCATGGTCAACAACACACTGTCATCACTTGTTGCCTCACCTCCTTGGCCAATTACAGTCTTCAAGGCTTCGGATTTCATCTCGATGACCAGCTTCATGTCTTCCTCAGATATCCCCTCCAGTGGTTGCAAGTCGGTCTTGTTGCACACGATGATCAGCGGCTTGTTCATAAACAAAGACTTAATGCTGTGAAATAGAGCTGCCTGCTGAGCAATACTATAACCGCAAGACCCAGATACATCCAAGAAAAACAGTATTGCAGCTCTCAGATGAGCTAAAGCAGTAATACTGCACATCTCAATAATATTTCGATCCTCAAAAGGCCTGTCCAAAATACCCGGTGTATCAATTACTTGGTACCTCAGGTATTTGTAGTCTGTGTGGCCAACGAACAGCGACTTTGTGGTGAAAGCATAAGGCTGCACATCCACATCAGCTCTTGTAATTTTGTTAATGAATGAACTCTTGCCAACATTAGGGTAGCCACAAATCAAAATAGTCCTGGTGTTTGGATCTATCGACGGAAGCCTAGCCATATGTTGCCTAACCTGTTCGAGGTAAGCCAAACTCGGGCCAATCCTCTTGATGACAGTGCACATGCGACCAAGAGCAGCAACCTTCAGACACTTGCACCGGTACAGCGAGTCACCATACTTCAACAGCTTCACATAGTCTTTTGCAATCTTACCAATAAGATTCCTGGCAGTGTTGATCTGTCCAAGTGCAAGCTTGTAATGGTCTTTGTTGTAGAGCACGTGGAGGAGATCTCCGTAGAATGGGTGAATATCATCGAGGCGAGGAAACTCATCAATGATGGTAGAGAGCTTGTCATGGAAATTTTGTTGAGTGTACTTCACTTTTCGCATATAAAACTGACGGAGACGGGAAATTGCATATCCTTTGTGCACGACGGTTGGTGTCTGGCGCTGGGTACGGGAGAGGATGATGTCAACAAAGTCCTTCCCGTTTGGTACTACCGTAATCTTCTTGAAGTTATACTGCACCATTGTGTCGAACCAACCTATCCCAGACACAGATTAAAATGAAATGCACAAAAAAAGTGGAGGCACTGCAAGAATCGAAGTTTAAAACATATTCCCACACTAATTGATCAATAATACTAGTTTTAAGCAGAGAATGAGGAGATTTAGGTTTTCTTAGCTAAGGAAACTAGCGAATTGAATTGCATGAAGCAAGGTTCTGAAAACCGAACCGGTCATCAAACCGCTCGAGCTACTGGTTCATCAGTTTAGAGGTTCAACAGATTCAATCGTGATTCAACCGAAATAACCAAATTATAATAAAATAACTTATCAAATTATAAATAAATATACAAAAATATAAATATACTCTTATATGAATCTTAAATATATACAAATTAAAAGTATAATTCCAATTAAATCTCATAATCACATTTAAATACAACATGACTACACGAGTCAAATATAAAAAACACAAATATCAAAGGTCAAAATTTATATACGTATAAAATTTATAATATTATATGAAATTTAAGATAGTCACAAGAAACAGAAAAAATTATTAAATTAACCAAACCAATAATAAATATTCGAACATCTACTTATCTAGTTAATTGAGTTAATTCAGTTCATCTATTTCTTCGTTAAAAACAAAGATGACAAATTTATTTCTTCTCTAACAAAAGACTGATCATAATGAACAAATAGAAACTCTGAACAACTTTTAACAAAATTTCAGCACAATTTTAATAAAGATTAACAAGATTTTCAGCTGATCACAACTTTAGCAAAATTTCAGCACAATTTTGACAAAGATTAATCATCTTTTTCCAAAAATTAACCAAAAAAAACCCAGCAGTGCACTAACTCACTAAGTATTCAATGATTCAATCAACACCAAGAATACAGAATATAGAGTACAGAATAGCATAGCTAATCATTCAATGATTCAAGTTATGAAAGGGAAAGCTCTAAGATGGTTCAATCGTCGCTAACAACCAGATATGCGTTCAATCTTGCCAGAATCAAGCAACAATTCAGCAATCATCAACCACAATTTCAGATCTAAAATCAGTAACAACAGAAATTATATATGATTGCAAAATAGTAATTACAATGAAGCAGCAACACAAATTCGGCAACAACAGAACCAACTGCAATAACTGAAAAACTTCATGCCAACAATAACTTCAGAATCCAATTTCAGAACATAAACTGAGCTCAGAATCTTAAAAATTAACTAGAAAATAAAGATGAAGCTGAAGAAGAAGTGGCCTACTGATGAGACGCCGATGGAGGAACGGCGGTGACAGAGTGAGCTCGCAGAGGGTGTGAGCTCGGAGGAACACGGCGCTGACAGTGACCCTCTGTCAGTCACAATTTCGGCGGCGACGGTGAGCTCTGGCCGAGGAGAGGAGTTCGGCGATGGTGGGAGCTGCTGCCTGCTGCAGCTAGTGGTGGGTGGCTGATGAGTGTTGATGATGAGTTAATGAATCGCGGGACTGGGGCTGAGTGAGTGAGTGAGTGAGTGGAGGCTAGGGTTGGGTTGCCGTTTGAGCCTTTGGAGTTTGAAGGCTAGGGTTGCTTTCTGATTTAGGAAGGGGGCTGGAAGGAGGAGTGAGAGAGCGACGGTGCTGCACTTTTGTTAGGGTTTCTTTGGAGTTTGAAACAAAACAGCGCTGTTTAAATTTTTGAAAATCGGCCGGATTCCGGTTCGATTCGACTAACTAGTTCTCAGTCAGTTCAACGGTTTAATAATGATTTTTAAAATTGACTATTATAGTTTTTAACCAAATTGCGAATCTCATTAGTTCATGGTTCAATTGATTTGACCAAACGGTTCGAACCAATTTTCAAAAACTTGGCAAGAAGTGAAATTGAGTGAAACGTGAATGAATAGAGGCAAGAAAATCAAAAGTAGGACTCACCTTGAATCGCGTTGGTTCAAAACGTATGCTGAGAAATGAAAAAGGGTTCTAGAGAGGGTTTGGTTGGAGGCGGCAGCTCGCTTCTAACACCAACACCTCCTTGCTGAGGAAGCATAGTTGTCAAAAACCGAACTGGTAATCGAACCGATCAAGCTACTAGGTCATTAGGTTATTGGTTTAACCGATAGATTCCAGGTTAAATCGATTAAACCGGTTTCACCTAAATAAAAATATAAAATAGTCAATATAAAACAACATATATACAACAATATTTATACAACAGCAACAACATAGAATAACTGGGAAGAGAGAGAGAGAGAGAGAGAGAGAGAGAGAGAGAGAGAGAGAGAGAGAGAGAGAGAGAGAGAGAGAGAGAGGCTGGGCGGGAAACACTGGGAGGGTTAGATCTAGGGAACAGGGAAAAGATCCTAGGGTTTAGAACTGAGAAGAGTATCGACGACTGGAGAATGAATCCTTTACCGTTTTTGTGAGTAATCTTCCTGAAAACATATCAAAACGAGAATTGTTCCATTTGTTAAACTGGACGGGGCGCATCAATGACATTTATCTATCCCAAAAACGAAAAGGCGAAACTATCTACATGTTTGCTTTCATTCGGTACACAACGAAAGGAGGGGCTTTGAAAGCTATAACAGAAATTAATCGATTGCGGCTGAGAAAAAAGGTTGTTTTGTAGGGAAAGCAAAGTATAGAAGAGCGTAGGGAGTAACGAACACCGGTAGTGGAGAGACAGGCACGGAAATACAAAACCTACTGGTTAGGAAGCCATATAGCGAAGTAGTGATGAATGGTGCCGAATCATCTGGACGAGAGAAACGGATGAAGGAAGTCGAAAAAGACATGCGTGGTAATGGCGGAACGAAGAAGTTAGAGGTAGCAGTGGTGAAAGACAATTTGGCATGGCTGAAGCGTAGCCTTGTAGGGGGTACGACAAAGCCTATCTACCTTGATTCTCTGAAGGAAACGATCGCGAAGAACATACCTAATATCGTCCAGGTCAGGGAAATGGGAGCATACAAAGCTCTACTGACTTTCGATAGCCCGATCCATGCTGAAGAAACCTACACGTTGCACATGAATAGCCTACTCCACTTGTTTCACAGGGTATGGAGGTGGGAGGAGTCGGAACACAGTGAAACTCGCAGAGTGTGGCTTGAATGCTTTGGAGTCCCGTTACAAGCATGGTTTGTCGACACTTTTAATATGATAGGAAGCTAATGGGGAGAAGTGGTAAGATGTGATAAAGAGACTGAATTATGCAGTTCCTTCACGGTAGGTCGTGTACAGATTGATACGTGCATTATGAACGGAATCCAAGAATGGATTCATATCACTGTGGGTACCAGAGGATATGACGTGTTCGTGAAGGAGGTAGGACATGAGGCGTGTGAACTACACTGTGCTGAAAGACCTGGTCATCAAATGACAACAAACAGAGAGAGACCAATTCAAGATAGCAGGGGCAAGGGGACAGGAGTAGAATTGTTGCAGCGCCATCAAAATCATTCATTGTACGGGGCCGGCCAAGAGAAGGAGATGCTGTTGATGCTAAAGCGAGGCGAGAAAGAAGACAAGGGCAGATTAGGAATTTCACACATAATTTTGAATGAATGGACTGATAACAATAATTGCCAATATCGCTGGAGATCCGTAACTGATCAAGAAATTATTGGAGATAATCAAGGCATAATTGATGCTGGAAGAGATACCGGTACAAGGGATGAGGCAGAATTAGAGAGAACGATCACATGTGTTTTAAGTGGAAAAGGAAGGGGGCCCACCAATGCTAAACAGAAATCTATCACCTTGAAGGAGATTTGGGCCTGCCACAAAAAACAGCAGGACAAGGGGCCAAACAACCAAATTGGGCCAGCTACACTTGATGGGAGCGGATCCACGTCTAGGCATATGAGGGGAGAACCGGGGCGGGCACTAGACCTGAAACCAATCGAAGAAGGAGGCGGTTCAATGGATGGGCCTGAGAGGGGAGGTTCGGGTTGGGCAAGGGGAGCGCTACCCGTTGAAGACGGCGAAGGGCATGGGTGCAACACCAACAGCGGCCGATTCTTCGAGGCGGTCGATGGCATGATTGCTGGGGCTGGGCACGAGGGAAGTCAGCAGCCACCCCGCCTTGATCTCATGGCGCGCCGCGGTGGATCTACTCATGCCCATTATGCTGAGCACGGGCCAGGAGGATCGGTGCAAGGAGGCCCAGGCTCGGAGGAAGGATGCCCCGTAACAGGTCAGAAGGTTGGAGCTATTTATTGGACACATGGCGATGAGGAGCAACACCCGAGAGACGCCAGTGATAGGGCCGGCTTGCATGTGGCTGTTACAGCAAGAGGATTGAAGGAAGCTGGCAGCGGCACTCAGAGGAGGCATGGGAGACCTGAGGGGTATGCGGTAACCGAGGAACAGATTGAATCGGACATAGACGGAGGTCAGATTGTTGTCCGGAGTGACAACAGATTAGAGATCGGGCATGAGGAGGACGAAAGGGAAGGGAATGCTTATGGGAATGAACTAGTAGAGCTAGCGGCAGAAGATGGTGATACCCAGTGTTCGGATTTGGAAGAACAGATGCTGGAGAACCGAAGAACTTGGGAATTGGCAAAGGAGTCAGGCGCCATGTTATACAATGAGAACGATGACATTATGGCCATACTCCAAGCGCAAAATGAAGAAATAGATCACAAAAGAAAAATAGCAAAGCAGAAGGAGAAACTCAGACGATGCAGACCAAAGCATAAAAAATAGGTGTGTTAGAAACTTTTTAAATGATCTTTAGTTCTTGGAATGTTAGGGGGCTAAGGGGTGATGGAAAGTTTAGTATGGTGAAGAACCTTAAGAATAAACATAGATTGAATTTGTTGGGTTTGATTGAGACTAAAAGGGGGATAGTGACGAGATATGATGTGGCCAGACTATGGGGAGAGGATGGAGCGGGATGGGAATATGTAGGCTCTGAAGGTGCATCAGTTGGACTTTTATTAATATGGGATGAATCAGTATTTAAATTGAATACCTGCCATAAGGGAGATAGATGGTTGTGTGTGGAAGGGATCCTGATAAAAAGTAACTTCAACTGTGCTTTTTTTCTGGTCTATGGTGCACATGTGATGAGCGGATATTTTATACGCTTTTTGGGGTTAATTTCATGTAGTTTTTAGGATGTTTTAGTTAAGTTTTTAGTATATTTTCATTAGTTTCTAGGAAAAATTCATATTTCTGGACTTTACTATGAGTTTGTGTGTTTTTCTGTAATTCAGGTATTTTCTGGCTGAAATTGAGGGAGCTGAGCAAAAATCTGATTCGGGCTGAAAAAGGACTGCTGATGCTGTTGGATTCTGACCTCTCTGCACTCGGAATAGATTTTCTGGAGCTACAGGAGTCCAATTAGTGCGCTTTCAATTGCGTTAGAAAATAGACATCCAGGGCTTTCCAGCAATATATAATAGTCCATACTTTGCTCAAGGATAAATGACGTAAACTGGTGTTCAACGCCAGTTCCATGTTGCAGTCTGGCGTCCAGCGCCAGAAACAGGTTACAAGTTGGAGTTCAACGCCAGAAATAGGTTACAACCTGGCGTTGAACGCCCAAACCAGCCCAGACACGTGAGAAGCTTAAGTCTCAACCCCAGCACACACCAAGTGGGCCCCAGAAGTGGATTTCTACACTATCTATCATAGTTTACTCATTTTCTGTAAACCTAGGTTACTAGTTTAGTATTTAAACAAATTTTAGAGATTTATTTTGTATCTCATGACATTTTAGATCTGAACTTTGTAATCTTTGACGGCATGAGTCTCTAAACTCCATTGTTGGGGGTGAGAAGCTCTGCTGTGTCTCGATGAATTAATGCAAGTATTTCTGTTTTCTATTCAAATACGCTTGTTCCTATCTAAGATGTTCATTCGCGCTTCATTATGACGAAGGTGATGATCTGTGACACTCATCACCATTCTCAACCCATGAACGTGTGCCTGACAACCACCTCCATTCTACATTAGATTGAATGAGTATCTCTTAGATTCCTTAATCAGAGTCTTCGTGGTATAAGCTAGAATCCATTGGCAGCATTCATGAGAATCCGGAAAGTCTAAACCTTGTCTGTGGTATTCCGAGTAGGATTCAAGGATTGGATGACTGTGACGAGCTTCAAACTCGCGAGTGCTGGGCATAGTGACAGACACAAAAGGATAGTAAATCCTATTCCGGTATGATCGAGAACCTACAGATGATTAGCCGTGCGGTGACAGCGTACCTGGACCATTTTCACTGAGAGGACGGATGGTAGCCATTGACAACGGTGATCCACCAACACACAACTTACCATAGGAGGAACGTGCGTGCGTGAACAAGAAGACATGAGGAAAGCAGAGATTCAGAAGACAAAGCATCTCCAAAACTCCAGCATATTCTCCATTACTGCATAACAAGTAACCTTTAATTCATGCTCTCTTGTTCATTTGCAAGTCAACTGATAACCACAAATTAATATCCTAACTAAGAGTAGCAAGATAACCATAGCTTGCTTCAAACCAACAATCTCCGTGGGATCGACCCTTACTCACGTAAGGTATTACTTGGACGACCCAGTGCACTTGCTGGTTAGTTGTGCGGAATTACATAGTGTGAAGTAATTTTCGTGCACCAAGTTTTTGGCGCCGTTGCTGGGTATTGTTTGAGTTTGGACAACTGACGGTTTATTTTTTTGCTTAGATTAGGAAAAAAATTTTCTTTTAAAAATTTTCGAAATTTGTGTTCTTTGTTCTTTCTTCATCTTCAAGTTGCTCTTGCTTATTTTTCTTGTTTGACCTTTAGTTTTTCTTGTTCTGTTTCTTTTCTTGTTTTTCTTGTGCCTTTTCAAAACTTTAGTTTTCAAAAAAAATTTCATTCTTAGTTATTTAAAAATACTTCTTCAAAACAAGTGTTACATTTACAGCCCAATTGGCTAGAGCGTTAGTCTATGTTCTTGGTAATTGGGTATATTCTTTTCAAAATCTTCTTTTTCAAAAATAATTTTTCTATTAAATCTTGTGCCAAACTTTAAGTTTGGTGTTTTCTTGTTGATTTTTCTTTGGTTTTCGAAAATTTTATTTTGGTCTTCTAAAAATTTTAAGTTTGGTGTTCTACCTTCATGTTCTTGTTGTTCTTGTGATTCTTCGAAGTGTTCTTGAGTCTTCCTTGTGTTTTGATCTTAAAATTTTTCAGTTTGGTGTTCCTTGGTGTTTTCCCTCCAAAATTTTCGAAAACAAGGAGCATTAGATCTAAAAATTTTAAGTTGTGTGTCTTTTATGTATTTTTCTCTTTCATCATAAAATTCAAAAATAAAAAAAATATCTTTTCTAACTATTTTTAAGCTAATATTTCGAAATTCTTCATAAAAATTCATATTTCAATTTCAAAAATTTTATCTTATCATATCTTAGTTGTCAAGTTTTTAAAAATCATATCTTTTTCAAAACCTCCTAACCACTTATTCTCTCTCTTCATTTTTTCGAAAATCCTCATAAAATATTTTCAATTTTTTTTGTAGTTTTTATTTTATTTTATTTTATTATTTCGAAATTTTTTTTATAATAAATAAATAAAATAAAGCCACATCATCTCCCATTCTCCATCATGGATCTAAGTGGAAATGCACAGTCCAGAAGGACTCTGGGGTCATATGCTAACCCCACTACTGCCTCATATGGGAGTAGTATCTGTATACCCTCCATTGGAGTCAGTAGCTTTGAGTTGAATCCTCAGCTCATTATCATGGTGCAACAAAGTTGCCAGTATTCCGGTCTCCCACAGGAAGAACCTACAGAGTTTCTGGCACAGTTTTTACAAATTACTGACACAGTACATGATAAGAAAGTAGATCAGGATGTCTACAGATTATTACTGTTTCCATTTTCTGTAAAAGACCAAGCTAAGAGGTGGTTAAATAACCAACCTAAGGCTAGCATAAGGACATGGAAACAACTGTCAGAAAAATTCCTAAATCAATATTTCCCTCCAAAAAGGATGACACAGCTAAGGCTGGACATCCAAGGCTTTAAACAAGGAGATGATGAATCTCTTTATGATGCCTGGGAGAGATACAGAGAGATGCTAAGAAAATGCCCCTCTGAAATATTTTCAGAGTGGGTTCAGCTAGACATCTTCTATTATGGGCTTACAGAAAAAGCTCAGATCTCTCTAGATTACTCAGCTGGTGGATCTATGACGATTGAATTTTTGATGGTTTAGAATTTCACAAATGAATTCTCGTTGCAAGTATAGTTCCTAAACCAAACAATAATCCTTTCATACAAAAAAGTTGTTTGTCACTAGTACAAACCCCTAAAATTTATAAACCGAAGTATTGGACCTCGGGTCATTCTCCCTAGGAATTACAATAAAGTGTCTTGTTATTGGTTATGAGTTATTTTGGGGTTTTGGATAAGAAGCATGAAAAGTAAATGGCGATGAAAATAAACTAACAACTATAAAAGGGCTCTTGGTAAGGTGTGAGAACTAGAAGTCCTATCCTAGTTATCCTTCTCAATTGTGATGAGAATTGTTCATTGCTACCACTTAGTTAACCCTTACTAATTAAAGGAAAGTCAAGTGGATGAATTGACTTGAGCCACAAGTCCTAGCCAACTCCCAAGGAAAGACTAGCTTTAGTGCACTCCAAACCAATTAGCAATCTCTCCAATTATCAATCAACAAAGGAATTAGATAACTCAAGCGTCACTAATTACTCTACCATAGCCAAGAGGAACAAAATCTATACTAAAATCCAACCAAGCATTTCATCAAACACTTGGAAGGCATAAAAGAAAAGCAAAGTAAATTGATAACAAAAATAGAATCTAACAACAATTATGGCAATGAATTAACAACAACAATCAAAAGGAACACAATTATTATGAATTACCTCTAATTGAATTGAAAGAAAATAGAAGGAGCAAAAGTAGATCTACAACAAAACATAAGAACAACATAAAGGAAATTGCAATGTAACAACAAAGAATTGAAAGGTAGAAGTAGAAGAAAGCAAAGATTAAAACCTAGATCTAAGATTATTGAACTAAACCTAATCCTAATTCTAGAGAGAAGTGAGAGCTTCTCTCTCTAGAAACTAACTACAAAGCTAAACTAAACTAATGGTAACTAACCTATGTTTCCCTCTTCACTCCTTGGGTTAAATAGCATTAGAAATGAGTTGGATTGGGCCCACAAGGCTTTAGAATTCGTTGGCCACATTTTGCTTTAAGTGAACTAGGTGGCAGCAACGGCGCGTGCGCGTACTTTGCACGTGCGCGCCACCATACGTGTAGCAACTATGGCAAATCTTATATTGTTTCGAAGCCCCGGATATTAGCTTTCCAACCCAACTGGAACCGCATCATTTGGACCTCTGTAGCTCAAGTTATGGTCGATTAAGTGCAAAGAGGTCGGCTTGACAGCTTTCCGGTTCTTCCCTTTCTTCATGAGTTCTCCAACTTTTCATGCTTTCTTTCTTCATTCCCTTGATCCAATCTTTGCCTCCTAAACCTTAAATCACTTAACAAACATATCAAGGCATCTAATAGAATCAAGGTGAATTAAATTTAGCTATTTTGAGTCCTAAAAAGCATGTTTTCACATTCAAGCACAATTAAAGGAGAATATACAAAACCATGCTATTTCTTGAATAAATATGGGTAAAAGGTGATAAAATCCCCAAAAATCAATACAAGATAAACCCTACAAATGGGGTTTGTCAACCTCCCCACACTTAAACCAAGCATGTCCTCATGCTTAAACCAAGAATGAAGTAAGGGTATGGCATTTATTCAATGGAAACTAACTAAATGCAATCTACCTATATGCAACTATCTAAATGAATGCAAGTGCTTGGTCAAAATAAATCAATTCCCAAGAAACATATATGCACAAGGGCTAAGGACTAGCAAGTCTAATCCACAATTGAATTGAGTTATTAAATATTTTTACAAACTTGCATGAAGAATGATGATCATAGGTGAAACATGTAATTGAGCATCAAACCCTCACCGGATGTGTTTGCACTCTATTCGCTCAAGTGTTTAGGGTTGATTCACTCAATTCTCCTCTATTTCATGCTTTCCAAGATTTGTTTTTCATCTAACAATCAACAATTATTCAGTGCATGCATACAATTATCATGAGGTCTTTTCATTGGTTGTAATGGGGCTAGGGTCAAGGTAGGATGCATATTTGGTCAAGTGAGCTTAAAATTTGAATCTTTGATAAGCTTAAACTTCCCACCTAACCTATGACATCCTATACAATTAAGTTCTAACCTAACTACCCATTTTCTCACTTTTTCACATACTCATGCATTTTCTTTTCATTTCACAACTCATATGCATTGATCTTATTGAGCTTCACCTTGGGGCATTTTGTCCCCTTTTTATTTCTTTCTTTTTCGTTTTCTTTCTTTTTCCATTTTTTTTCTATACTTTTCATATATTTTTTTTTGTTTTTCTCATTTTTTCTTTCTTTCAAACTATATACAAGAGTACCAATGCATAAGGTCTATACATTTAATCAATACATGAGCATGTACCCAATTCCCAATATTTACAATAATAATACAAAACTACCCTTTTATTCACCCAATGTCCCAAGGTTCCCACACTTGAATGATACACACACTCTAGCCTAAGCTAATCAAAGATCCAAATAAAGGACATTCATTGTTTTTTCGCTTTAAGGCTTGTAATGTGCTAAATTAAGAACAAGTGGGTTAATCGTAGGCTCAAATTTGGCTAACAATGGAAGATAAAAGGTAGGGCCATTTGGGTGAGTGAGCTAATGAATTGATGGCCTCAATCATATAAATACATGAATACACAAAATAATGGACATAAAGAATCAAACAAATCAAAGATTACAATCATAGAAAGAGAATAATGCACACAAGAAGGAAAAATAAGTGGTTATAAGATGTAACCACACCGTTAGGCTCAAATCTCACAAGCTTGTGTTCTTAGCTCATAAATCATGTTCCACAAAATATATAATTCAAGCAAGTTCTATGAAAAGTTTTCCACTCAAATCAATTGGTTCCCTATAGATAGAAATCCTTGGAAAATTTCATTATTTTGACTAAACTTATTGTGTATATATATGCAAAAATAAGAAAATGCAACAAAAATCCAAAAAAAACCTAAAATGAAATGCAAAAGTGTTGGGATTAGAAATTTGTCACCCAAAATCGCCGACCGGTCGGACGACCTCCCCACACTTAAAAGTTTGCACCGTCCTCGGTGCACTCAAAGATGAGCAAGGGGGTACGGCGACTCTCCGGATTGCTATGTGTTCTTTCTTCCGCTTCCATGGTTGCTTGTGGTGCATTCATTATGAAAAACAAAAATATAACACCATAAGATGAGAAGATATAAAAGCAAGGAAGCATACATTGTTGGAATGAGGTAAATCACTAGAATGAGGTGAGTGAATTAGTGTGACATTAAGAAATATTAGGTGTGTGAATTCTAAATTGCGCGGTTTAGAATACACATTAGCATAAAAGCTATGTCACAAAAGAAGCATGCACTTCACTTATCCTAGTGTGCTTGAGATGCTTTAAGTAAGCTTGTAAGGTAAGACAAGCATTAGAGAAGCATGAAAGCATTCAAGTCAAACATATGGATGGATATAATCATGAACACAATGCATTAAGGTAAATGCACAACATCATCCATCAAGAGGTTGCCTAATCGAGGGAAAAGGATCCAAATCACATAGTGGCTAGCTACAACATGCAATTCAAAAGAGTTATAAGCTCGAAGACAATTCTCATCACTTGGTATTTTTTTTCAAAAGGTAAGCATGAAGAACTCAAAACCAAGTAACAAAATATAACCTCAATCATAGAATCCAACAAAGATTATCTAAAAACATTTATGCTAAAATAGCATTTAGGCAATAAGGGCAGCAACGTATAATAAACAAAGTCAATAATCCAACACGTATAATGAAAAGAGAGAAAATAAAATGAGAGCTAAACTAAAACTAACTAATTAACTAACCAACTAACTAATTAACTAACTAAAATAAATGGTTATCCAAGGTGTTTGGAAGTGTTGGATGAGGGGTAGGAGAAGGGAAGAAGAAAGGAGAAGGAGAGAATTGGAAAGAGGAGAAGAAAAGAAAAGTGGATGGGAGAAAGAAATCCGCGCGTACGCACGCATGGCGCGCGCGCGTCGTTGGCTTATTTCGAGAGTGGCGCGTACGCGTCATGTGCGCGTGTGCGCAAGTGGGGTTCGTGCCAGAGGCACAACGTTGACGCGGCGCAGGCACAACTCTCTGGAAAATATATGGAGGTTGGAACTTCTCAATCCACGCGTACGCACGCATGGCGCGCGTGCGTGGATGGTCGAAAATGCTGGAAGTGCGCGTACGCGCCATGTACGCGTACGCGTGGATGGTGCTCTGTTTTTCAAAAATTTTTTTTTTCTATGTTTTTGCACCAATCCAAGCATTCCAAACCTCCAAACAGCTACCAAAACACCATAAAACCTTATTTAACATACTTAAACTACCAAACATACTCAACTAACTAAACAAAACATGAAATTAAACTAATTTTACCAATATATACAAAAAAGAAAATGAAAGGATTTTACCATGGTGGGTTGTCTCCCACCTAGCACTTTTGTTTATTGTCCTTAAGTTGGACTTATGGGGAGCTCCTCATCAAGGTGGCTTGTGCTTGTATTCATCTTGGAACTCCCACCAATGCTTGGTTCTCCATTGTGCCCCAAGATTCTTCATGGATTGAGCCAAGTCTTGATGGAGTTCTTCACAAGCTTGGGGCTCCCAAAGTTGATCCTCTTCTTGTAATCCGGGATCCCACACTTTGTTTTCATACCCGTCTTGAGGTTGATCATCATTATTAGTCCAACCGGGTCGTGAGTGAGGTGAATTCTCTATATAGTGGCCAACAATCCTCCTAGACCCATCTATTTGAGCACTACTCCAACCTTTATATCTCATGTTTGATGCATCAACCATAATGAGCCTTGATTTGCAACGCCAACCACAAAACCTTTTTCGTTTACGCTTCATCCCACAAAGCTCCCTAAGTTGGCCATCCGTTTCAAGCAAACCATATTCAAGGGGAATAACAAAGCTTAAGTATAAGGAATTTACCCACTTGAATGAGAGAATGGATGGTAGTGGCTTGGGGAGAGGTATCTCCAATGTGCTTGCAAGCTCTACTCCCTTGTTTGCTTCCTTGTCAATCTCCACCTCTTCATAAACTTCTTCATTTTCAATCCTTTGTTCATCAACTTCCTCTAACTCTTCAACATCACTCAAGTCATAAATGGGAGGTTGAGAGAAATCTACCTCCACATCACTTTTAAATTCATTGGGAGAAGGTTCTTCAAATTCAAAGGATTCTTCACCAAGAAGATTGGGTGCATGATCTTCATCACCAAGGGAACTCAATTCTTGCTTCATTCTCTCCAAGTCTTCATATAGAATATGCCTCGGAGGTTGTGCACATTCCTCCTCAACATCAAATTTACTCTTCTTGGAGGGATTTTCTTTGATTTTAGCTTCCCATGGAGGTTCCGCATCTCCTAAGTCTTCAACCACTTCTTCCTTTTCTTTAATGATCATAGGCTCCTCCAATTGTTCTAACACAAAGTAGCATTCCTCCTTTTCCACCGGAGTTTCCAATCTTTCCTTCATGCTATGCTCTTTAATTGGTTCTCCACATGTGACCATGGGAGTGCTTTGAGTGCTCAAGCATTGGGAGGCTAAAATGCTTACTACCTTGGTCAAGGTAGCCATAAATTCTAGTATCTCCCTTTGCATTTCTCCTTGCCCTTGAAGTATAAGGCTAAGGGTTTCATCCATTGAGAATTGGGGTGGATAAGAGGGTTCATTGTCTTGGAGAAAGAGTTCATTATAGGAAGGTGGTTCTTCTTGGTAAGGTGGTGGTGTGTATTGAGGTGGTTCTTGGGAGTAGTAATCTTGGAATTGTGGTTCCATGTATGGCTCATATGGTTCAAAAGGAGGTTGGTATGGTAGGTAAGGATCATGGTCATATGGAGGTGTTTGTTGAAAATAGGCTTGTGAGTGTGGTTGAGGTTCATGTTGAGGATATGACTCATAGGCATATGGTGGTGGTTCTTGAAAGTCACAAGGAGATTCACCATAGCCATTTGATTGATATGCATCAAAGATTGGCTCTTCCTCATAGTGCATTGGTGGGGGTTGTTGCCATGATGATTGATCATAAGCATATGGCTCTTCCCACCTTTGATTGTCCCATCCTTGATACACATTACCATTATAGTCCTCATCACCTACAACATAGTTGTAATCACACTCATAGCCAAAATGAGAATTCATAATGGAAAGAGAAAACAAAAATCAAAAGATAATGGAAAATAAGAGAAATAAAATTCTACAACTAGCAAATAAAGCAAAAAGCAAGATATTCACACTATTCACATATGTACAATAACCAATAACATAACACCATTGCAATTCCCCGGCAACGGCGCCATTTGACGATTGGATTTTTGATGGTTTAGAATTTCACAAATGAATTCTCGTTGCAAGTATAGTTCCTAAACCAAACAATAATCCTTTCATACAAAAAAGTTGTTTGTCACTAGTACAAACCCCTAAAATTTATAAACCGAAGTATTGGACCTCGGGTCGTTCTCCCTAGGAATTACAATAAAGTGTCTTGTTATTGGTTATGAGTTATTTTGGGGTTTTGGATAAGAAGCATGAAAAGTAAATGGCGATGAAAATAAACTAACAACTATAAAAGGGCTCTTGGTAAGGTGTGAGAACTAGAAGTCCTATCCTAGTTATCCTTCTCAATTGTGATGAGAATTGTTCATTGCTACCACTTAGTTAACCCTTACTAATTAAAGAAAAGTCAAGTGGATAAATTGACTTGAGCCACAAGTCCTAGCCAACTCCCAAGGAAAGACTAGCTTTAGTGCACTCCAAACCAATTAGCAATCTCTCCAATTATCAATCAACAAAGGAATTAGATAACTCAAGCGTCACTAATTACTCTACCATAGCCAAGAGGAACAAAATCTATACTAAAATTCAACCAAGCATTTCATCAAACACTTGGAAGGCATAAAAGAAAAGCAAAGTAAATTGATAACAAAAATAGAATCTAACAACAATTATGGCAATGAATTAACAACAACAATCAAAAGGAACACAATTATTATGAATTACCTCTAATTGAATTGAAAGAAAATAGAAGGAGCAAAAGTAGATCTACAACAAAACATAAGAACAACATAAAGGAAATTGCAATGTAACAACAAAGAATTGAAAGGTAGAAGTAGAAGAAAGCAAAGATTAAAACCTAGATCTAAGATTATTGAACTAAACCTAATCCTAATTCTAGAGAGAAGTGAGAGCTTCTCTCTCTAGAAACTAACTACAAAGCTAAACTAAACTAATGGTAACTAACCTATGTTTCCCTCTTCACTCCTTGGGTTAAATAGCATCAGAAATGAGTTGGATTGGGCCCACAAGGCTTTAGAATTCGTTGGCCACGTTTTGCTTTAAGTGAACTAGGTGGCAGCAACGGCGCGTGCGCGTACTTTGCACGTGCGCGCCACCATACGTATAGCAACTATGGCAAATCTTATATTGTTTCGAAGCCCCGGATGTTAGCTTTCCAACCCAACTGGAACCGCATCATTTGGACCTCTGTAGCTCAAGTTATGGTCGATTAAGTGCAAAGAGGTCGGCTTGACAGCTTTCCGGTTCTTCCCTTTCTTCATGAGTTCTCCAACTTTTCATGCTTTCTTTCTTCATTCCCTTGATACAATCTTTGCCTCCTAAACCTTAAATCACTTAACAAACATATCAAGGCATCTAATAGAATCAGGGTGAATTAAATTTATCTATTTTGAGTCCTAAAAAGCATGTTTTCACATTCAAGCACAATTAAAGGAGAATATACAAAACCATGCTATTTCTTGAATAAATATGGGTAAAAGGTGATAAAATCCCCAAAAATCAATACAAGATAAACCCTACAAATGGGGTTTGTCAATCTATCCACATGAGAAAGACAATTGAAGAAGCTCAAGAGCTCATTGATACAGTTGCCAGAAATCTGCATCTGTACCTAAGCAGTGAACCTTCCATGAAAGAAGAGGCTAAAACAGTGACTGCTGAACTCAGTCCTGCAGAACAAGCTACTGAATTCAATCAGCAATTGGATTTTCTAACAAAACAGTTAGCCAAATTCAAGGAGAGACTACAAGAGACAAGAATGGCTAATATAAATATGGAAGTACAATTAAAGCAAACAAAGTAGCAGCTGTCAAAACAAATAACAGAAGAGTGCCAAGCAGTTCAATTGAGAAGTGGGAAAACATTAGATGCCCCACCTCAAGGTAGCAGGAAGCCAAGAAATGAGCAAACTATCCAAAATCCATCTGAGGACAGTAAGAGCCCGGAGAGGAATAATTCTGGCAATCAAACGCCAGAAATTGGGTGGAAAGCTGGCGTTGAACGCCCAAACCATGCTCAGTCCTGGCGTTCAACGCCAAAAACAAGCAAGGAATTGGCGTTGAACGCCCAAAGGAAGCACAGTTCTGGTGTTCAGACGCCAGGAACAGGTGAGGAGTTGGCATCCAATGTCACTCCAGTTTCTAACCCTGGCATTCAAATGCTAGTGAGGGATCAGATATACACAAGTGCTGATAACAACCCCTCTAAAAAGGCATTTCCAACCACCTCTGTAGGAAATAAACCAGCAGCAACTAAGGTTGAGGAATATAAAGCCAAGATACCTTATCCTCAAAAACTCCGCCAAGAGGAGCAGGATAAGCAATTTGCTCGCTTCGCAGATTATCTCAGGACTCTTGAAATAAAGATTCCGTTTGCAGAGGCACTTGAGCAAATACCTTCTTATGCCAAGTTCATGAAAAAGATCTTGAGTCATAAAAAGGATTGGAGAGAAATTGAAAGAGTTCTCCTCACTGAAGAATGCAGTGCAGTCATTCTGAAGAGCTTTCCTGAAAAGCTTAAAGACCTTGGAAGCTTTCTGATACCATGCATATTAGAGGGTAATTGCACCAAGACAGCCTTATGTGATCTTGGGGCAAGCATCAACCTAATACCTGCATCCACTATCAGAAAGCTTGGTTTAACTGAAGAAGTTAAACCAACCCGGATATGTCTCCAACTTGCTGATGGCTCCATTAAATACCCATCAGGCGTGATTGAGGACATGATTGTCAGGATTGGGCCATTCGCCTTTCTCACTGACTTTGTAGTACTAGAAATGGAGGAGCACAAGAGTGCTACTCTCATTCTAGGAAGACCTTTCCTAGCAACTGGACGAACTCTCATTGATGTCCAAAAGGGGGAAGTCACCCTGAGAGTCAATGAGGATGAGTTTAAGTTGAATGCTGTCAATGCCATGCAGCATCCAGACACACCAAAAGACTGCATGAAAGTTGATCTTATTGACTCTTTGGTAGAGGAGATCAACATGGCTGAGAGTCTCGAATCAGAGTTGGAAGATATCTTTAAAGATGTTCAGCCTGATCTTGAGGATTCAGAGGAATTGAAAGAGCCTCTGAAATTTCCTCAGGAAGAGGAAAAACCTCCTAAACCCGAGCTCAAACCATTACCACCATCCCTGAAATATGCATTTCTGGGAGAATGTGACACTTTTCCAATGATCATAAGCTCTGCTTTAAATCCACAGGAAGAGGAAGCACTAATTCAAGTGCTAAGGACACACAAGACAGCTCTTGGGTGGTCTATAGGTGACCTTAAGGGCATAAGCCCAGCTAGATGCATGCACAAGATCTTATTGGAGGACAATGCTAAGCCAGTGGTTCAACCACAGAGGCGGCTAAATCCAGCCATGAAGGAAGTGGTGCAGAAAGAGGTCACCAAATTACTAGAGGTTGGGATTATTTATCCTATTTCTGATAGCCCCTGGGTGAGCCCTGTCCAAGTTGTCCCCAAAAAGGGAGGCATGACAGTGGTTCATAATGAAAAAAATGAACTGGTTCCTACAAGAACAGTTACAGGGTGGCGCATGTGTATTGACTACAGAAGGCTCAATACAGCCACCAGAAAGGATCATTTTCCTTTACCATTCGTAGACCAGATGCTAGAAAGACTAGCAGGTCATGATTATTACTGTTTTTTGGATGGCTATTCAGGCTACAACCAAATTGCAGTAGATCCTCAGGATCAAGAGAAAACAACATTCACATGTCCATCTGGAGTGTTTGCTTACAGAAGGATGCCATTTGGGCTGTGTAATGCGCCTGCAACCTTTCAGAGATGCATGCTCTCTATTTTCTCTGATATGGTGGAAAATTTCTGGAAGTCTTCATGGATGACTTCTCAGTATATGGAGACTCATTCAGCTCCTGCCTTAACCATTTAGCACTTGTTCTGAAAAGATGCCAAGAGACCAACCTAGTTTTAAACTGGGAAAAATGTCACTTTATGGTAACTGAAGGAATTGTCTTTGGGCATAAAATTTCAAACAAGGGAATAGAGGTGGATCAAGCTAAAGTGGAGATAATTGAAAAACTACCACCACCTGCTAATGTTAAGGCAATCAGAAGCTTTCTGGGGCATGCAGGATTCTACAGGAGGTTTATAAAGGATTTTTCAAAAATTGCAAAACCCCTGAGTAATCTGCTAGCTGCTGACACGCCATTTGTGTTTGACACAGAGTGTCTGCAAGCTTTTGAGACTCTGAAAGCTAAGCTGGTCACAGCACCAGTTATTTCTGCACCAGACTGGACATTACCATTTGAACTATGTGTGATGCCAGTGATCACACCATTGGTGCAGTACTGGGGCAGAGGCATGACAAGCTTCTGCATGTCATTTATTATGCTAGCCGTATTTTAAATGATGCCCAGAAAAATTACACAACCACAGAAAAAGAATTGCTTGCAGTAGTTTATGCCATTGACAAGTTTAGATCATACTTGGTAGGATCAAAAGTGATTGTGTACACTGACCATGCTGCTCTTAAATATCTACTCACAAAGCAGGATTTGAAACCCAGGCTCATAAGATGGGTGTTGCTTCTGCAAGAGTTTGATATATAAATAAGAGACAGAAAAGGGACAGAGAACCAAGTGGCTGATCACCTGTCCCAGATAGAGCTAATAGAAGGGGCGTTCCCCCTTCTTTTAAGATTTCTGAAACCTTTCCGGATGAGCATTTGTTTGCCATTCAGAAAACACCATGGTTTGCAGACATTGCAAACTATAAAGCTGCAAGGTTCATACCCAAGGAGTACAGCAGGCAACAAAAGAAAAAATTAATTACTGATGCAAAGTACTACTTGTGGGATGAACCCTATCTCTTTAAGAGATGTGCAGACGGAATAATCCGTAGGTGTGTGCCAAGAGAAGAAGCACAGAGGATCCTGTGGCATTGCCATGGATCACAATATGGAGGTCATTTCGGAGGTGAGCGAACAGCCACCAAGGTCCTCCAATGTGGCTTCTACTGGCCTACCCTCTATAGAGATTCCCGAGAGTTTGTACGTAACTGTGACAGTTGCTAGAGAGTTGGTAATCTGCCTCATGGTTACGCCATGCCTCAACAAAGGATCTTGGAGATTAAGTTGTTTGATGTATGGGGAATTGACTTCATGGGGCCTTTCCCACCATCATACTCAAACATTTATATTCTGGTGGCAGTCGATTATGTATCAAAATGGGTAGAGGCCATTGCCACACCCACCAATGATACTAAAACAGTGCTGAAGTTCCTCCAGAAACATATCTTCAGCAGGTTTGGTGTCCCTAGGGTACTAATCAGTGATGGGGGCACTCACTTCTGCAACAAACAGCTTTACTCTGCCATGGTCCGGTATGGGATTCGCCACAAGGTGGCTACTCCATATCATCCACAGACAAATGGACAAGCTAAAGTTTCTAACAGAGAACTAAAAAGGATCCTGGAACGGACTGTAAGTACCCGTAGAAAGGATTGGGCACAGAGCTTGGATGATGCTCTGTGGGCTTACAGAACAGCATTCAAGACTCCTATAGGGACCTCTCCGTACCAACTAGTATATGGTAAGGCTTGTCACCTGCCCGTGGAACTGGAGCATAAGGCCTACTGGGCAACCAGATTCCTAAACTTTGATGCCAAATTAGCTGGAGAAAAAAGATTGCTCCAGCTGAATGAGCTAGAGGAATTCAGATTCACTGCTTTCAAAAATGCCAAGCTTTATAAAGAGAAATAAAAAAGGTGGCATGACAGAAAGCTGTCATATAGAATCTTTGAACCAGGACAAAAGGTTCTACTGTTTAACTCTAGGCTCAGACTATTCCCCGAAAAACTGAAATCCCGGTGGAGGGGACCATATATGATTACAAGTGTATCACCATATGGTTATGTGGAGCTTCAAGACATTGATTCTGATAAGAAGTTCATTGTTAATGGACAGAGAATCAAGCACTATCTTGAAGGTAATGTTGAGCAAGAGTGCTCAAGGCTGAAGCTAGATTAAAAGCTCAGCAATGTCCAGCTAAAGACAATAAAGAAGCGCTTGCTGGGAGGCAACCCAGCCATTGGCAACACTTTTTCTGTTATTTTACCCTATTCTTGATTTTATTTGTTTATATAAAGTTCATTGTTAATAAGGTAAAGAGTCAATTGCATAAGTTCACAGGGTTACAGAAGGATTCAGAGCACAAACCAAAAAAAAAAAGATCACTGGAAAGAAAACGCCAGTAACAGACTGTTTTGGGCGTCCAACGCCCAAAAGAAGCATCCACTGGGCGTTGAACTCCAGTAAGGATAGCCATCTGGGCATTAAACACCAGAAAGAAGCATCTTCTGGGCGTTGAATGCCAGAAAGAAGCACCTTCTGGGCGTTTAACGCCAGATTTACAGCATCCTGGGCGTTCAGAAAAACGCCCAGTGACAAAGGAGTTCCTGGCGTTCAACGCCAGAAAGAAGCTACAACTGGGCGTTGAACGCACAGGGGAAGCAGTATTTGGGCGTTAAACGCCCAAAACATGCAGCATTTGGGCGTTTAACGCCAGGATGATGGGGAGGAGGTAAATTCGTTTTTACTTCACATTTTTCATTTTAATTTTAATTTTCATGTTTCAATTCATGATTTCTTGCATAAACATGTTACAAACCCTAATTTCTAAAAACCCTAATTTCTAAAAACCCTACTTTAACAAATGTATCTTAATCCATAAACACAAATTCTTCTTTTCAATCCAATTCAACTCTTTTTTCAAATTTTACAAAACAACTATATCTCTTTTCATTCTAAAATCCTTTCAACTAATCATTATCTTTTTCAAAATCCAAATTTATCTTTTTCAAATATCTTTCATATATTTTCAATTTTAAATCACATCTTTTCATATCATACTTATTTTTTTATAAATCATATCTTCTATATGATCTTTTTAAAAATTTCGAAAACCCACCCCCTCCCTTTTAAAGCCACATTCGGCCTCCCTCCTCTCATCCACCATTCGACACTAGCTCTCCTTCTATCCCTCTCCTTTCTTTTCTTTTGCTTGAGGACAAGCAAACCTCTAAATTTGGTGTGCTTATCCGTGATCACTAAACCATACCCACTAAGATCATGGCTCCTAAAGGAAAATAACCCACTCCAAGAGGCAAGAAAGAGAGTATTCCAAAACCACTTTGGAATCAAGGGAAGTTCTTAACCAAATAACATTCAGACCATTACTACAAAATAATGGGTCTAAGATCAGTGATCCCGGAAGTCAAGTTCGATCTGAAAGAAGATGAATATCCGGAGATCCAAGAGCAGATTCGAAACAGGAACTGGGAAATCCTAGCTAATCCTGAAACAAAAGTGGGAAGGAATATGGTTCAGGAGTTCTACGCTAATCTGTGGCAAACAGACAGGCAGAGAATATCTGGAACTGCCCTCTATGACTATCAGACTTTGGTCAGAGGAAAGATTGTTCACATCCACCCTGACAAAATCAGGGAGATCTTTAAGCTACCTCAGCTAAAAGATGACCCAGACTCCTTCAATAGGAGAATGATGAGAATAAACAAGGGCTTGGATAAGATTCTAGAGGATATATGCATCCCTGGAGCCAGGTGGACCACCAGCAGCAAGGGTGTCCCAAATCAACTCAAGAGAGAAGATCTCAAACCAGTCGCCAGAGGATGGTTGGACTTCATTGGGCGTTCTATATTGCCCACTAGCAACCGTTCTGAAGTCACCGTTAAAAGAGCAGTGATGATCCATTGCATTATGTTGGGAAAAGAAGTGGAAGTTCATCAACTAATCCCATCTGAATTTTACATACTTGCAAACAAGAACTCCAAAGATGCCAGGTTGGCTTATCCAAGCTTAATCTCTATGCTCTACAAAGATGCTAGAGTAAGGATGGGAATAACGGAGTACATCTCAGTAGAGCAACCAATCACTAAAACCACAATGGAAAAACAACAAGTGCAGGATGACCCCATCAAGAGGAGAGCACAGGAATTTCTCCCAGAAATCCCTCAATTTGAATATTGGGAACATCTTGAAGCATCTGTTACTAAATTGCAAGAAGCTATGGACCAAATAAAAGAAGAACAGCAAAACCAAAACAGCATGCTCTACAAACTGCTCAGGGAACAAGAAGAGCAAGGGCGTGACTTAAAGGAACTAAAGCGTCAGAAGTTATCTCTTGAAGGACCAAGCACCCCACAGACTAGAGGAACATCCACATCCCAAATTCAAGGTTGTTGAGTTCTAATCTTAGCCTTAACTCTGTGATAATTGTTCTTATTTGAGTTTTACCTTAGAAGTTATAGTAGTAGTTAGTAGTTATTTTATCTCCAATTAAGCTATAATTTATTTTTCTCATCATCATTAAACATGAATAAAATAGAAGATTTTCTTTAGAATAAGGAGGCAATATTTTTTGAGTTTTAATAAAAGAAATTCTAATTATTTACATGTGGTGGCAATGCTTTATGCCTTCTGAATGAATGCCTGAACAGAGCATATGTCTTTGGAATTTGATGTTCTTGAATGTTAAATATGTTGGCTCTTGAAAAAATGATGAACATGAGACATGTTATTGACAATCTGAAAAATCATAAAAGTGATTCTTGAAGCAAGAAACAGCAGTGAATACAAAGCTTGCAAAAAAGAAAGTATATGCGAAAAAAAACAAAAGAGAGAGAGAAAAAGCAAGTAGAAAAAGCCAATAGCCCTTAAAACAAAAAGGCAAGGGTAATAAAAAGGATCCAAGGCTTTGAGCATCAGTGGATAGGAGGGCTTAAGGGAATCAAATCCTGGTCTAAGTGGCTAAACCAAGCTGTCCCTAACCATGTGCTTGTGGCGTGAAGGTGTCAAGTGAAAACTTGAGACTGAGCGGTTAAAGTCAAGATCCAAAGCAAAAAGAAGAGTGTGCTTAATAACCCTGGACACCTCTAATTGGGGACTTTAGCAAAGCTGAGTCACAATCTGAAAAGGTTCACCCAATTATGTGTCTGTGGCATTTATGTATCCGGTGGTAATACTGGAAAACAAAGTGCTTAGGGCCACGGCCAAGACTCATAAAAGTAGCTGTGTTCAAGAATTAACATACTGAACTAGGAGAATCAATAACACTATCTAAATTCTAAGTTCCTATAGATGCCAATCATTATGAGCTTCAATGGATAAAGTGAGATGCCAAAACTGTTCGGAAGCAAAAAGCTATTAGTCCCGCTCATTTAATTAGAATCTGAGCTTCACTCAAAAACTCTGAGATATTATTGCTTCGTGACTTATTTGTATTCTATTTTATTTGTCTAGTTGCTTGGGGACAAGCAACAGTTTAAGTTTGGTGTTGTGATGAGCGGATATTTTATACGCTTTTTGGGGTTAATTTCATGTAGTTTTTAGGATGTTTTAGTTAAGTTTTTAGTATATTTTCATTAGTTTCTAGGAAAAATTCATATTTCTGGACTTTACTATGAGTTTGTGTGTTTTTCTATAATTTCAGGTATTTTCTGGCTGAAATTGAGGGAGCTGAGCAAAAATCTGATTCGGGCTGAAAAATGACTGCTGATGCTGTTGGATTCTGACCTCTCTACACTCGGAATAGATTTTTTGGAGCTACAGAAGTCCAATTGGCGCGCTTCTAATTGCGTTGGAAAGTAGACAGCCAGGGCTTTCCAGCAATATATAATAGTCCATACTTTGCTCAAGGATAAATGATGTAAACTGGCGTTCAACGCCAGTTCCATGTTGCAGTCTGGCGTCCAACGCCAGAAACAGGTTACAAGTTGGAGTTCAACGCCAGAAACAAGTTACAACCTGGCGTTGAACGCCCAAAACAGCCCAGGCACGTGAGAAGCTTAAGTCTCAGCCCCAGTACACACCAAGTGGGTCCTAGAAGTGGATTTCTGCACTATCTATCATAGTTTACTCATTTTCTGTAAACCTAGGTTACTAGTTTAGTATTTAAACAACTTTTAGAGATTTATTTTGTATCTCATGACATTTTAGATCTGAACTTTGTACTCTTTGATGGCATGAGTCTCTAAACTCCATTGTTGGGGGTGAGGAGCTCTGCTGTGTCTCGATGAATTAATGCAAGTATTTTTGTTTTCTATTCAAATACGCTTGTTCCTATCTAAGATGTTCATTCGCGCTTCATTATGACGAAGGTGATGATCTGTGACACTCATCACCATTCTCAACCCATGAACGTGTGCCTGACAACCACCTCCGTTCTACATTAGATTGAATGAGTATCTCTTAGATTCCTTAATCAGAGTCTTCGTGGTATAAGTTAGAATCCATTGGCAGCATTCATGAGAATCCAGAAAGTCTAAACCTTGTCTGTGGTATTCCGAGTAGGATTCAAGGATTGGATGACTGTGATGAGCTTCAAACTCGCGAGTGCTAGGCGTAGTGACAGACGCAAAAGGACAGTAAATCCTATTCCGGTTTGATCGAGAACCTACAGATGATTAGCCGTGCGGTGACAGCGTACCTGGACCATTTTCACTGAGAGGACGGATGGTAGCCATTGACAACGGTGATCCACCAACACACAACTTACCATAGAAGAAACGTGCGTGCGTGAACAAGAAGACAGGAGGAAAGCAGAGATTCAGAAGACAAAGCATCTCCAAAACTCCAGCATATTCTCCATTACTGCATAACAAGTAACCTTTTATTCATTCTCTCTTGTTCATTTGCAAGTCAACTGATAACCACAAATTAATATCCTGACTAAGAGTAGCAAGATAACCATTGCTTGCTTCAAACCAACAATCTCTGTGGGATCGACCCTTACTCACGTAAGATATTACTTGGACGACCCAGTGCACTTCCTGGTTAGTTGTGCGGAATTACATAGTGTGAAGTAATTTTCGTGCACCAACATGAAAGGGGTGCAAAGTTGCAAGTGTGGGAAGAGTTGAGTTAAATAGTGGGGTTATGCCAAGTGCCTTGTTGTTATATTGGAGAATTCAATGAAATAGTACAGGTGGAGGAACGACAAGGTGATGGGGCCTTACCTCGGTCTGCAGAAGATTTTAAGGCTTGGATCCAAGATATGGAGTTAGTGGACTTTCCGCTCACTGATCGTATGTTCACATGGTTTAGGGGACGCTCTTGTAGTCGCATTGATAGAGCTATGTTTAGCCTAGAGTGGCTGGAGGAGTTTCTGGAGACTCGGGTACGAGGTGGACCAAGGGGGCTGTCAGATCATTGCCCTATTATCGTAGAAGACAACAAAATGCGGGGAGGACCTAGGCCGTTCAGAAGTTTAGATTCCTGGTTTACGCATGAAGGCTTCATTAGAATGGTGAAGGAGGAGTGGAGAGGCTTGGGGGAGATTCAGTTCACAGATAAATTGAAAGCATTGTCGATTCCTTTAAGAAGGTGGCATAAGGCCAATTTTAGTGATATGGATAAGAAGATTACGACCTTTGAGGAAGAAATTAAAAAGATTGATGACTTGGTAAGCAATGGAGTGTATGATGGAACTATGGAGGCTAGGCGAAAGGCGCTAGTAAGTTGCTGTGACAAGTGGTATGTGAGAAAAGAGATTCATTAGAAGCAGATGTCCCGATCAAGACAAGCCAAGGAGATGGACAAAAATACAAGATACTTTCATCACATAGCCTCAGCAAGAAGGAGGAATAACAGGATAGATACTTTGCTAGTCAACGGCAGACAGGTCAGGAATCAGGCAATGATTAAAATTGCTATTATCGACTTCTATAAGGAATTATATCAATAGAAACACTCTCCTATGGTGGGCTTCAGGGATGGTCTAGTGGGAAGGATATGCCAGGATGAGGCTGTAAAGTTGGAAATGTTGCCGTCAGCTGAGGAGATAAGAGAGGCTGTTTGGGATTGTGAGTCCTCTAAGGCGCCAGGCTGTGACGGGTACAACATGAATTTCATTAAGAGGTGTTGGGAGGAGATAGGGCTGGAATTCACGACAGCTGTGATCGGGTTCTTTCAGACATCAAGATTACCGGCGGAGTCCAATATCAGTTGGGTGGCGCTGGCACCGAAGTTTGTGGGGGCAAGGGAGATTAAAGACCTGCGACCTATTAGTATGGTTAGGTGTGTGTACAAGGTCATTTCCAAAGTACTGGTGAGGAGGATGAGATAAGTAATGCCAGAGCTAGTAGGGGAGACTCATAACGCATTTGTGAAAGGCAGGAAAATACACGATGGGACACTCATTGCATGTGAAACTGTGGACTGGCTCAAGCGAAGGAAGGAGGAGGCAGCAATAATAAAGTTAGACTTCCAAAAAGCATATGATAGAGTCAAGTGGAGTTTTGTGGACTTAGTGCTGCAGAAGATAGGATTTGGGATTAGATGGAGATCGTGGGTTATGGAGTGTGTGACGACAGCTTCTATGTTAGTCCTGATAAATGGTTCACCGTCCAAACCCTTCAAAATGGAAAGAGGCTTGAGACAAGGTGACCCACTCTCTCCGTTCCTGTTCGTACTGGTTGTAGATGTGCTACATCGGATGATTAGAGAGGCGGTCAGGAATGGCCGTATATCACCATTGTTGGTTGGGCAAGATAGTATAGAGCTATCGCATCTTCAGTTTGTGGATGATACAATTCTATTTAGCCCACCGGAGGAGGAGACTATCAAGAACTACAAGCGACTCTTGAGGTGCTTTGAGCTGATGTCAGGGTTGAGTATTAATTTTGATAAGTCGAGCTTGATTCTAGTAAACTGTGACCAGCAATGGGTCCAGAGTATGTGCCGTTTGTTGGGCTACAAGGGAGGCTCCCTTCCAGTCAAATACTTGGGAATTCATTTAGGAGCAAATTTGAGGCTGGTGAAAACTTGGAAGCCCATCATAGATAAAGTGGAGGAGAAGCTAAGCCTATGGAAAGCGAAAGTGCTGAGTAAAGCTGGGAAGTTGGTGCTGATCAAGTCAGTGTTAAATAGCCTAACAGTATATTATCTGAGTTTGTTCAAGATGCCAAAAGCGGTTGCTAAAAAATTGATCTCCCTACAGAGAAGGTTCCTTTGGAGGAAGGAGGATGGAAATAATGGGATGGCACTCGTTAAATGGGAAGTGGTGTAGGCTCCCAAGAGATTGGGAGGATTGGGAGTTGGAAATGCTATGATCCGCAACACGGCTATGTTATTTAAGTGGTGTGCTCTTATAACAACCTAAATCCTAATGAGCTACTGTCAACTCAAGTACTACCTACTAGAGGAGGCCCCTGGAAGGATATATGTCAATTACAAATAACAAATCAACACTTAAGGGAGAAGATGATCATAGGTTTGTCCATGGAGGTTGGTGATGGACGGCATACTCATTTTTGGAAGGATGTATGGTTATACTGTGGATCTTTGAAGGATCGATTCCCCAGACTATTCTCTGTTTCAAACCAATGTGGATATGTTATAGGAGATTGTGGGTTTTGGGATGGGCTAGAGTGGATTTGGAATTTCCATTGGAAAAGAGAGCTCTTTCAATGGGAGTTAGAACTTCTGAGTGAATTACACGAAGTGTTGAGACCTGTGAATCTAATACAAAACAGAGAGGATAGTGTTGTGTGGAAACTAGACAGAAAAGAAGTTTTTTCAACTAACTCATTTGTGTAGGTTTGGCAGGAAGAATTGATCCCAGAGGAGGTTACCAGTTACAGCTTCACGAAGACTATCTGGAAAGGTTTAGTACCACCCAGAGTGGAACTATTTACTTGGTTTGTCCTAATAGGTAGAGTGAGTACAAAAGACAAGCTTAGCAGGTTTGGAATTATCAGACAAGAAGATAATATCTGTGTTTTCTGTCATACTGAGGTGGAGCAAGCCCACCACCTGTTTCTAGGTTGTGGATTTGCCTAGCAAGTTTGGAGTGCTTGGATATCGACGTTATGCCGACAGTGGGCTTTTCCAGGTTTGATGCGAGAACATTTCTTAAGCTGGATAGAGGAACCAAGGAGGAAGGAGGATCGAGAGCAACGACTGAGATGCTTCTATGCAATCGTCTGGAACATCTGGTTGGAAAGAAATAGAAGAGTATTCCAGAATGTAAGCAAAGGTGTGGAAGAGATCTTCAACATGACGGTGATGAGCGCCAACGAATGGAAAGGTGTTGTGTCACTTTTTACTAGGCTTTTTGGTACTGATGTGTCTGTTAGTTTGTTGCTCCACTGTGTTGTGTTGAGCTCTAGTGTTAAAAAAAAATAACATAGAACAACAATGAACAATATCTTACACTATAAAACAATATATTACATTATAAAACAAAAAATTGAATAGTCTACCAGCAATTAACACATTATAATCAACCAAATATAATCAATAATAAGTTTAGAATTCAACTCAACTATAACACAAATTCAACTTTAAATTTCACTATATTCCCATCACATGAAATTACTCTATCTTTCTCCCATATGCAATGAATTCAACTACTCAAGATGTATTATATGACATGAGTGGAGACTTCAGCCAAGGGAAAATTATGGTTATGCTCAACCCACTCCTGAGCAAGTTAATTATATGGAAAATTCTTCAAGAAATCCAGTAATAATCCCTATTCAAATACATTCAATCAGGGATGGAGGAATCACCCAAAAATTGGATGGAGAGAGCAACCCCAGAAGCCTTAACAGAACTTTAACAATAACTCTCAGGGCGGTTTGAATCAAAACAAGTTCAACAATTTCAATAGCCACCAATTTCAAGCTTCTCAACAACAGCAGGCGTCCACCCAGCCTCAGAATACTCCTGACTTGGCCACTCTAGTTGCAGAGCTTTTCAAGAGCACCCATAGCTTTATGCAGGAGACTATCTAGAGCTTTCATTCGGAACTTGGAAGTACAAGTGGGTCAGCTGAGCAAAAGAATACCTGAGAGACCCCCCAACACTCTTCCTGGTGACATATAGATAAACTGAAGAAGGAGGCACAAGTTGCTAAGGGGTCAGAGGAGAAAGAAACTCCAAAAAAGGCTGAAGCTGCATTATTACATGCCCCACCTAAAGCGCATATTCAAGAGCCTGAAACACCACAACCTCAGAAGCCCCAAGAGGAGACTAAGGACGGGAAGTTCTCTCAGTTCTTGGAAATCTTTAAAAAGCTACAAATAAATATTCTTTTTGCTGAGGTTTTGGAGAAAATGCCTCCCTATATGGCACTCATGAAATTCCTACTCTCTGAGAAGAAAGCCTTAAAGGGAGATGAAACAGTGGTACTGACCAAGGAGTGTAGTGCACTCATTTAGAGCAAGCTGCCTAAGAAGATGCCAGATCTAGGGAACTTTCAGATTCCATGCACTATTAGGACTATCACCTTTGACAAAGCTCTTTGTGATCTTGGCTCAAGTATTAACCTGATGCCTTTGTTCGTAATGAAGAAGCTGTAAATTCAAGAGGCACGGCCTACAAGGATAGCATTAGAGATGGCTGACAAATCTCTGAGGCAAGCGCATGGGCTAGTGAAAAATGTCTTGGTCTAGATTGGAGAGCTATTCCTCCCTGCAGATTTTGTGATATTAGATATGGGAGAGGATGCAAAGGACTCCATCATCCTAAGAAGACCATTCCTGACTACTGGGAGAGCTCTGATAGATGTTGAGAGAGGTGAATTGGTTTTAAGGCTTTATGAACTACTTGGTATTCAAGGTTTATAAACCTTCACCACTTTCTGGAGAAGGAGGTGCATGCATGCAGAGCTCATTACTCAAGCCTCCCCCTTTGTTGGAAACCCATACAGTTTTTTCCGACATCAAACCTAAGTTTGGTGTTGGGCATTCACCACCTTCTAAGGAGGGAGGAGGTCCAAGAAGAAAGTACCCAGAGACTGAAGGAAGAAGAGGATTCCTACTGAAAATTTTTCACCTGGCATAAAAATGGTGTTCACTAGAAACCCAGTCATACCTCACACAATAAATAGAATCCTGTCCCTTTAGCATGTTCTTTCATACAATAACATTTATATTTTTTAGATATTTAAGACTTCTCTACATTCCTATATATATTATAACACATGTGAAAAATAGCGGCAAAAACTTAGCGTACATTTCTAAAATTGTCGCAAATTAATAAAAAAGGAATGGTTTAGATCAACACTTATGAATGTGCATCAAAATTTGATAGGTTAATGGCAATTTTATGGAGAACTGTTGCTAAGTCAAACACTTTATAACACATATATAATATAATTAACATCATGTTCTTTTCTCAATATCAGAAACTCGCACGAAAGATGAGTGGAAGGAAAAAAGAATTCCTATACAAAAATGGTCAATAAACAAATAGAACACAAAATTTTACATTGGTTGTAAACAACACAAAATATAATCAAAACTATGTACTCATGTATATGAAGAATCATATCTATGCACAGTCTCGTATCTCTCCTCCCTAGAAGAGAAGTAAATTAAATTGAGGATGAAGTTACTTGGATGAAGCTTCACCCTTCTTCTCAGAGAGGTACCTAATAATTATATCAAAATGTCTATTAATGTAAGCTCAAATATATAAGATAGAATTATTAGTAGAGGTACTCCATACTAATAAAACTTGCAAAACTATAATAAGCACGCAGAGATTATATAAGAGTCAGCAATACTATAAAAAGAGACGACAATACACAATGACGTATCTAAAAAATTTTGTCAGTGGAGATAAAAATTATATGATATAATAATTATTTCTATAATTATATTTTATTATTATAAACTATAATTAATTTTTAAATTAACTAACTAATAAATTAAAAATAATAATTTAAATAATAACAGATAAAAAAAATACACAAGAATATAATTACAAAATAAATGCATAACAATTGAATAAATTAAAAAGTATAACAAAATAAAGATCAACCTTTAATAAATTAAAAAGAAAATTGAAAAATTCTAAACTCTGACAATGTTGCAACTTGCAAAATACCAAACACTAAACTCTAAAGATGCTGCAACATGCAAAACACCAAATACTAAAGTACCAACAATAGTCTATTAAAAATCTAACGTCACAAAATCAAAATCAAATTCATTAATCAAATACAATTTCAAAATCAATATATAAAACAAAATAAGAAGTTGTTGATAAAAGTAACAGTGAAATCATAGTCCATATACACACTACTAAAGAACTACTACTTTGGCTATAATTTCTTCTTATTTCAAGTAAAGTTAACCACACGAATAAAAAAAAATGCAATAAGACATAAGAGTTTAATTTCCTCTACCTACATAAACTAACTTTCACTTTATAAGAGTTTAATTATTTTTTATTAAATAATTAATATAATATTTTATAATATGGTGGGATCTTTTAATTTTCTTTTCATTTATGTAGGGACACTGTGACCAAGAGAATAAATTGTGAGTAGAGTCAAATTCATGTATACTATGGGGGCAAATAAATTTTTTTACTATGCACTAAATGAAAGTTTTTGAAAAGTCAGTGCCCCCACAATGCACTACTTAAATCCGGCCCTGGCAATATATGATATGGTTCATTAAAATGGGTATGAAATTAAGATGAATAATAAAAAGTTTAAAATAACAAAAAGATGAAATGAAGTTATTTTAATACTACTAGGACAATAATATTGTAGACATATATTTGATACCGAGATATAAATCCTAAATCTTCTAAACCAAATATATATATATATATATATATTATAATGGGATGGTAAGTAATTAGGTTAATACCCATTGCCTTTTGCCCAGCGGGAGAGCTGGCATAGTTGTACAGCCTCATTGGAAGCATGGCAAGCAAGAAGCAGATAGTTTCTTGGTTTTACCATCCATGCAAATCTCATGAATAATGCTGAGTACACACACATCACTGCACTATCAAACATTATAATTAAAATCAAGAAATTAAAGACGCAAACTAATGTTAGTTTCAACATGTCATATAAGAACATTATATTATTTCAAGTTAACAAAAATAATAACCAGATTATAATTTTCAACCTGCTGTCATGTTGCCAGAGATCATTTCTGGAGGTTTTTTCATGTCCGCCAATCCCTTTAAACCAAACATATAGATGAAAATATTTAGTCTTAATGTTGATCATTTTAGATGAGACCTTTTGATAGTGGTTATTAGAATAATAGGGTATCATATGAAAATGAGATGCTTGAAGATAAGGGCAAATTATATACTGATTTTTCCGTCCTTAAGGCTTTGTAAAATTCATATGACATGATGATCTACTCCCCTAATTATTAGCCTTCTTTGGGGTAAGTTAACGTAAAGTTTGAATGGATATTCAAATATGGAAGATATTATTTGTATATTAGAATGAGAAAAGTTTAAAGATTAATTAACAATTTTAATTTATATTGGTCAATATTTTAATTAATAATTTCATATTTTTAGTCTAATATTATATTTTTAACTAATATTTTTAAATATTATTAGTTAATTGCTGACTACAAACAATAAATTATGATGATTCTATAGTATTGCTCTATTTAGAATTGGTGTACAAGTTTTTAGACACACACTTTATAACTATTGATTCAATTGTATAATTCACGCTTTTATTTTCATCTGTTCTATTCTTAAATTTAATAGCCGGTTCAAATAACATACACTGAAATAAGTATATAAATAGGAGTCTATGGTATCAATGAGTACAGTAACTAAATAACGTTAGCAATTATTAAAAAGTATTGCTAAAATTAAAAATATATTTTTTCTAACATTTTTTATTTTTATTTTCAAATTGAAATACTGTTAAATTAAAAAAAAAATATTACTTTAATTTTAACAATATTTTTTAAGTATTACTAAAATTATATAGTCATTATAACTACTATAATGATAAACATACATAATAGCAACGTATATATATGCACCATATAAATATCTTTTTCCAGTATTTAATATCATGTTTAAAAAAAATGCAAAAGTATCAAGTATATTGTTATTTGAATTTTAATCAAATTGTAAGGAAGATTAAATCAGTAGTGTAATTTGTTCTCTTGAAAAAAATTCACTATAAGTATAAATAGAGAGAATGAAAGTAGTGTGACATACAGCAGCCACAAATCCCCAATTAGCAACAGGTCCCCAGAAGTGTGTTGTTTTGGGACCAACTGGACTATTTAAAAATGCTCGAAAAGAGGAACCCATGATCTGATCGTTAATCCTGGTCGATGCTTGAACAATTCTGATATATATTGTCAATGAACATAAGTTAGGCAATTAAATAATATGGTAAACAAAAAATATTATGTGAACACAAAAATCAACTACTAAATTAGTTATAATGTATTTATGTATAAATATATGTGTTATTTAATTTATTTTTAATGTATATTTTATATGAGTGATTGATTTAATAGATAATTTTATATGTATGCATAATAATATGCTTGTAGTTGTATAATAAATAATGTATCATATCAATAATATAATATTATTATGAAAGAATTTTCTTTTCCTTTTTCTTTTCTTGTTTAATTGAGTTTAGGAGAAAGAAAAATGTCATTGCTCAGTTACTTGTTAGAATAAGGCCAGATTTGATCAATTATTATTGTAGTTCTTTACAAGAACATCAACTTATGAAACTTTTAAGACAAATGTAATAGCATAAATAACACCTAATAAACAATGGTTATGATTGGTTAGGCCAATGATGATCAAGCAATCAAGCATGGGCTGAGGTAACAAAGAAACAATACAAGTTCACCTTATATATATAAATATAACAAAAGATTTCCTCAAGTAGAAGACAATCACATCTACCATGTTGATTTAGAACAGTAACATGATGGCTAATAAGAAAGATAATGAGTTCACCTGATGGTTAATTAAGCCTCTTGGAGCAAGAAAGTTACGAAAAATTAAATGAGAAAGTACATAGACAAAAGGGAAGAAAAGCTAAGCCAAAGAGAGAGTAGTTGAATTGAATTTCTTAGACATTAATTAAGAACTCGTCAAATAAGTATTTTTATGTTGGATGGTAAGGAAAAGGAATAGGGGTAGTAAGGTGTGGAGGACCATAGGACCAAACTAGATTCGCCATCCACCATTAACCAACTTTAACGACAAGGTGGCTATATTAATTAACTTTTATTAATATGGGCTTCAAAGTTAGAAGGCCATGTTCATTAACTTGTTGGATCGGAGTTCAATGTGAATTTCGCATTAAGCCTAAAGAATAAAGATTATGACCTAAGAGGTGTTCAGTGTCCAGCGTCTAATGTTAAATTATAAAAAGTTAAAAATAGGAATATGAAGGATAGTGATAGCTTAGACTCAAAGAAATCGGAATAACAAGACTTGAATTATGTTATAACTACTCCACTTGTAACAGATTTCTATTATTAATTCTAGGTAGTTATTCTGTTTAGTCTAACTAATATAAATAGCATTAGTGTATCACAATTTCTAAGGATATCATTCATTCATGTACATTCACTAAATACAAGAGTTCTATTCAGTATCACTCTATTCTTTATAATTCTCTTACCTTCAAATCTTGGAACCATTGCTAGTTTTTCTTCAGTTTTTCAATTCTGCAGCAATCTTGACATGGTATCCAAAACCACATAGTTGCAACTATGGCAATGATCTTAGCTAGTCCTTCCAATTCAAAGTATCTTCTACCAATGATCTCAGACAAGCTCGACGAAAACGATTTTCTAACATGGAAACAAGCTGCAATCATCATAGTTGAAAGTCAGAATCTTAAAGGCTACTTTAAGAAAAACATCCTTGAACAAATGATTGATTCAGGAGATCCAGCAAAGTCATCAATGCAAAGACAAAATAAAAAACTTACAAGGAATGCTCCAAGATAAGTCACTGATGACATGACTACTTGCATCTTTATATACAAGCTTTAAGAACAAGGCAGTTCATTGCAAATACTTCTATGAAATGTGGGAAACGATTATTGAGTATTTCACATCATCATCAAGAGTAAGCACCAAAAAAAAAAAAACTTGAATGCTATCAGATTTATTGTCGGACGTTAGCGGCGGATTTACTGTCGAATTTGGTTTTATGACGATAAATTCGCCGGTAATAATTGGAGAAAAAACAAGAAAAATTGTCGTCGAGATTACCGTGAGATTTACTGTTGGATTTATCCGCCGGTAATTCCTAATTCGTGCAACGCTGCATTTTGGTCACTTTCAAAGCATTATTGTCGGATTTTTTCGCCGGTAAAGCTGACGGTAATCTTACCCTAAATTCGAACTGCAAATCCTCTCCCTTCATTTTCGAACATCTCTCTCTCTCTAACACATACAAATAACCTCCAGCAGGCCCTCCACCAGCGTTGGCCACCACCAACAACGTTCAAAGACTGCATGGACTCCTTGCGTCGCATTGGTCACTAATTTTTATCTCTACTGACAACATTTTTTTGAATCTATCACTGTATATTAATGTCTCTTATATAATTTTTGCATGTTTGTTATAGTTTTGCAAGTTTTATCAGTATGGAGTACTTCTACTAATAATTCCATCTTATATATTTGAGCTTAAATTGATAGATATTTTGATATGATTATTAGGTACCTCTTTGAGAAGAAGGGTGAAGCTTCATCCAAATAACTTCATCCTCAATTTAATTTGCTTCTCTTCTAGAGAGGAGAGATATGAGATAGTGTGTATATATATGATTCTTCATATACATGAATACATAGTTTTGATTATATTCTATGTTGTTTACAACCAATGTAAAATATTGTGTTCTATTTGTTTATTGACCATTTTTGTATAAAAATTTTTTCCTTCCACTCTTCTTTCATGCAGAGTTTTTGATATTGAAAAAAGAACACGATGTTAATTATACTAGCGTTTGACCCGTGCAAATGTACAGGACCACAAAATCTTTTTTACCACATAAATTTCTTTGGTCTCGAGAAATTTTTAATTTCCTATCATACGAAGGATTCTGTAAAAAAATATTCAAGAACAAGTTTTTATCATCTGTTCATACAAAAATTTGACAATAACATAAGTTCAAATATTTACTTTTTTAATAGTATCACCAAAAAAAATTTTAAGTCATCACACGGATAATATTCAGTTATATACTACAAAATATTAATCCACTGAAAAAAGTCAACAACAGAAACATATATATCCTCCACAACAAAATAAGTAGCTAGTTGGTATGGTAGAAGTTAAACCTAAACACAAAAAACAAAAAAAAAAACAAATTACAATGCATGCTAATAAACAAAGTGTAATTTGCCCCCTCCACAAACACTTCACCATAAGTGCTGGTTGAGAGATGCAATCTTCTCGAAATAAAGAGGAACATCATTTCCAATTTAGCTTTAAGAATACAAATACACTTATTATATATTGAACAACGATAAAGGAAGTTGCTTTAAGACTTGCAATGGCATGTAAGGCATAACTAGTTGAACTCTTAATAACATCATCAAAGTACTTCCTTTTGTTCTTTATGGTAACATTCAAATCTCACCATGCAACAGAAGCACCAACGATCTTATGAAGAAGAACTGCAGCTTCCAATATATATGAACCATATGGAGATACCAAAGAGCCACAATTGAGCTCCGAAAGCGAAAATGAAACTAAGGTTGTAACATTGATAGTGTCTCCTCCTTCATCAACTTTAACTTTAACACTAGTGTCTTCCCATTCAGATGAGTCCTGAAATGAGATTAGTTATGAAAGAGAATATGATTTTTTGAGGTAGAACTTGACGACACCTACTTGCTAGGCTACTTGCAGATGATGAAAAAGACCGATATAAATCGAATTGAAACTATATTTCTTCTATGAATCAAAATCTAAATACCATAGAAATGCAACACAACCCTGTTGTTACATACATTTTTTGTATATAATCAAAATCTCGTGGTCAATGAAAAATTTATTTCATCAACCACCTATCATGCAAGTCAGACATTTCAGTTAAAAGCTTAATATATAAAAAGTGATAAAATTTATGACCAAGTTGAAAATCTAAAAAAAATCAACAAGAAAAATCTTGTAGAATACATATTTGGAAAATAATACAAAATACAAATAACTAAAATGATTGATTGTCTTTACTCTTTACTTCAAGTAAAAAGAATATAGTTTAAAGTGAGCAAAGAAAGTAAAGCGGGGTCTTCAAACAAATACAAATATTAAAAAAAATTAACAGAAAAGAAGAATTAGTAGGGTGAGAGATAAATTATTCCTAAAAATGAAAAGTTGTTGAATAAATTATAAAATAATGCCAACATGGATATGCATGTATTTAGCAACAATAAAACAAGAGAAAATATCTCGATTCCAAATTTTACTTATAGGACATGGTACAAGAAATGAAGATAGAATTTATTTCATTTGAATGATATCACTACAAAAAAAGAGTTTAAAATGGCATTGATATTACGGCGGTTTTAAAGAACCGCCGTAATACCCGATTATTATGGCATTTTTGGTTGTTGCCATAATTAACTTTGTGTTTGGTGGCGGTTCTGGTGATTATGGCGGTTTTGAACCGCCGTTTTCACACGTATATAAAAGAAAAGAATTGCAACCCTAGCTAGCTCATTAAACGAAACGTTATGGCGCTCTCAATCTCCCTTCTCTCTCTCCTTCGTCTCCTCCGACAACGCTGTTCTTCCCTCTCGGCTTCTCCTCTCTCCGCCGGTTACGATTTCTCTAGGTACTTCTCCCTCTTCCGAGGCTTCCCGATCTTCGCATAGAATTCTTTGCTGTTCTTGAAAGTAGTAAGATCGTCAATTATCTCCTTCTTCTTCTCCGGATCCATGGCAACCGTCTTGAACGTTGCAGGGTGCTCGAAAATCACGTGACTCCACTTGCCAATCTTGTTTGAATATTCTCCACCGCCATTGGTGTAAAGCTTCCTCTGCCTCTTCCCCATGGAAATAGCCTTTCCTTCGTCAAGAACATACTTGAAGGAGAAACCGAAACTGAAATTACATGATTTTTTCGTTTTTGTTCGGGTTATGGTTTCAAAATTGTTTTTGTTGCTGATTTTTGGGGGTTTTTGTTTCTCTGCAGCTCTGTGATCGGGTCTTGTGTTGAAGCATTCGATTGACGTTGGAGCGGGGGTGATTGACGCCGATCGGGTCTTGTGTTCAACCAGTCGATGATCTCAGATCTTGGATCTTAGATCTTCCTTCCTCATATCTACCGTCGACACTGCTTGCAAAGCCGGCAAGGTTGTTTTCGTAACCTTACCCCCTCCTCTCTCTCTCTCTCTCTCTCTCTCTCTCTCTCTCAGATCTAGTGCCAATGTCTAGTGTTCTAAACTAGTTATGTTGATTAAAGACCACTTGTTATTTGAACTGGTTTTGTTATGTTGATTCAAGTATCTAGTGTTCTGACTTGTTTAAATTTGCATTTGTATCCGTTTCTGATTTAGACAAGTTTGGGTTTGTTAATTGAGATGTATTAAATTTTATATATCTTCCAATTTAGGTTATCATAGCAACTTGTATTTCAGGCTACACCAAGACTTAGCGAGGATAAAGTCAAGCAGTGTGTTGATCCAAAACTTGGAGCAGAATATCCACCCAAAGCAATTGCTAAGGTGTTACTCTTATTGCTGAATGAGTTTTATTTATTTATTTTATTGGTTTTGGAAGTAGGGGTGTCATTTTCTTGTGTGGATTGAGCATGAGTTTGAATCTGAAAGCTTCGTATGATGGTATATGCTTCTTGTCATTCTTCTTTTAGTTGGTTTGGAAGATTTGTGGTGGCTTGTCTAGGTTTTAGGTTTATGAATTATTATGCTTCTCTTGCTGTTGCATGGAATTTTTATTTGTTTATTGTGTGATTGTATAGTTTTTCTTATATGACTATTAATGGGAGAAGGGTTAGTGAAGCTTGTGGGTACAATGATTATTTGTTCTGGAGGTAGGAAATTGTTCTGGGTACAGTTTAATTTGGACTTGTGCGCTTCTAGTGTGCAGTAAAATGTTTTTGATATACAGCTGGTTGTTCTTATTATCTTATAGAAGAAATTTACTAACTACTCTCTACATAGAAACTGTATATAAAAAGCTTTTTCACAAGCCTCACTCACATCCTGAATTATCTGCAGATTTCAGTATCAAATTCAACATGAGCTGCATTCATGATGGCTGAATTTATCTTTGCTGCAGTTTTTGAGCTTATTAACTAGTCAAAAATTGACATTGATTATAGTTGTTGCTGTTGCACTCAATTGCAAACTGATTTTAATAACTCACTGCAACTTGAATGCTTTCAAATGACATATTGTAAAAAGGAAAAAAGAAAAATAAAATAACTAACTTAATTTTTTGATCTCTAGAGTCAATTTTAAAGTGCATTCTATTTAATTTGAGCATCTCTCTACCTAATTAGCTTTCATGCTTGTAATCACGTGAATTCATTCGTTCTTCAAAGAAGTGGATCTTATATAAATGGTTGTGATAAAGTCTTTTAATTATTGCAAGTTGATTAACAGTTTCTTTGGTTTTTCTGCATGCATACCTTTAATGTATTTTGTCTTTATAAACAGGAAGTATTAAACTATAAGATAGCAGCTCGACCTGAAAGGCGTCGTCAATTTGAAAAAGAGCTTACTTCTCAAATAGAGATTGCTCTATATTTAATCTGAGTTTCTTTCTTACAGTATTTAATCTGGCTTTTTGTTGGTTGAGCAATGAAATGTAGGAAGGAAGATATCTGAGTAGCAAATTAACCAGTGCTGTTCACTTGCATATTTAAAAAACATCTGTTCTGATGTTGCTGACCAGTGTCTCCAATGTTCTAATAGTACTAGTTAAAGATACTAAAAAAAAGTATATTTTCAGAAGTTTTTTCTTTTTTTGCCTTTTTCCAATACATTGAAAACTTATCTATTTCACATCTCCAGCATGAAGCTTCCTTTTTTTTAATCCTTAATCAGTGCTCTTTTAATTTCACAATGTTCACAGTACTTATGCTTCAATATATCTGTATGAGTTTAATAGTTTTCTTCAGATCCTGAGTGAAGACAAATAAGAAGTAAAAGATTAAAAAAAAAAGGAAGTGTGTTAGTCTTTAATTAGAAGAGTGATGAGTGGATGAATTAAGAGTGGAAGGAAGGAAGATTATGAAGGGTAAAATAGTTTGCCTTAAGTATGATTGAGCCATATAGGAAGGTTCTGAACTTTTGAAACATTTGACAATTTCTGTTTGTATATGTTTGCCTTAAGATGCTAATCTTTCAATATAGAAGAAAAGCCAAAAACGATTTTTCATGATGTAGCCATAAATGGACTTAGGAGAGTAGGAATTCTTCTCATTTATTTTGGGGTCTTTGCTTAGTATCCTCAAAAGTCCAAACTCAGCAAACCAGACTCCATTGCTGTCCTTGGAATTTTTTTGTTTATCTCTTTTAATTCCTTTTGAATGCTAAATAGATCAAGAAAGGTCATAATGAAAATATCCTCAAATGAAAGTGTTAGGCTACAAGCAACTTTTACATGCTTTCTAGCATTTGTTATATAGAAAGCAATTTATGTTCTTCAAACTGATATTTTTGGGTTAAGAAAGAGTTGGTTCATGTAAAGTTCAATCATTCATGCTCCTATATTTATAATATAAATGTTCAATTCTTGTGCAATATATAGTGTGCTTGTGCATTGTATATGTTGCAATCCTAATACGCTGATGGGTGTGCTATAAGCCATTTATGTGTCTTCGCTTGCTGAATTTACATTTTAGGAAGGATAATACATTAACATATCTTCCATTTCTTTCTTTATATATATTTTAACTTTTAATGTTCCTTGTCAGTGTTTGTCTGTCTGTATTTCTGTATATCTCCCATGCACCGTATTCATCCAATATAAAGTTGAGATGAAGAATTGGGGATTATGTGTCAAAGTTTATTATATTAAATTTGGATGATTGTTTTATTTCAGTGATTTTATTTTTAGTATATATAATATATTTATATTTATTAAAAGTGGAAAAGGAAGAAACTGTTTATACCTCTTCTAAAGAATTTTTGTTCTAATCCTTTTGTTTAGAGATGAGGGAATAGTTGTTAAAGACCTCGGTTCTAAATGGGAGCCTAGTGATCGAAGTGGAAAGTGGCTAAAATTGAAGCCTGAGTGATATCATTCACTACAGTTGGATATTAGATTGCTGCTCACAAAAGAAGCTTGTCCCCTTACAGCCAAAGTGAGTTTCATGACTGAATATGAACTTCTTTACATCCTGTTAAGCTCTTCTGATGATACGTTGCCTTAAATATTTCCTATAAAAGGTACTTCCTCTTCCTATCTGAAGTAACAAGGAAGAAGTTACAAGAAGAAATTGACGAGTTCTCTGACTCTTACTACATGTATATTGATCTTGGAGAGTTCAAACAGGTATATGATTTCATTAGCTATTAGTTTGTTTTTTTCTTGAAAAAATTCTGACAAAACTGTGTCATTTGTCATGTGTAGAACGTAGTACAGAAGCACAAGTAGACTGTCTGGTCCTGGTATTTTGTAAAGCATAAGACTTCATAGTTTATGGTCTAAAGTTTGATAGTATAAGTCTTATTACTATAGCATAAGTTATATACTATAATCTATTAAAATTTTTATAAGGAAAAATCCTGTATGAAGTACGAATGAGGAACCGCTATAAGTAGGAAAAATCCCAAGGATAAGCCAGTAATGCATAATAGTAATCTGTACTCTGCATTATTATCGGTTTCTGATGATGATGATAGCAAGAAGGAGAGCATCACTGATCTTATTAATGGTAAGTCTAATTATAAGTCCCAAGGAGAAAAGGCCATTCATCTCATACCCTTTGTGCTTTTCCTTTGTGCTTTCGTTCTTTGGATTTTCTCCCATCCCTGAACCTTATAATAATGTACCCAAAAGATCAATAATATATATGCTTAATTAGCTTCTATATATATATATATGTATTTTTTTTCTGCTTTCCATATGTCATTCATATCCATATATAATTAGAGCGTATTTCATCTTTTTTGTATACATATACACTTAGTATATGATTGTTTTCTGAACTTGAGTCATTTTCTATCTCAGATTCTCCTTACAAGATAGAGCAAGAAACAAAGATGTTGGAACAAGTTCCTGGGATGAAACTCACACAGGAGACCAAAAAACTAAGACATGCTTGTTTTAAAGTTAATTACAAAAGGAGAAAACTTTTGGCCTCCAAATCTTATTCATCATCACTTAGCTAAGCTAAGCTACTTGTCTTGTATATTCATATTTTAAGTAGTAAAAACAGCACTTATTAGATGATTTAAATACATTATTAGAGATTAACATAGTTTAAGGAACTGGATGGTAGATTTGACTAATTAGTGTTTATTGCAAATTTGCAATGCTTGTATTTTGGTAAGTTTTTTAGTAAGACAAAGTTTTATATAGGAGTTATTACTTTTGATTTTCAATAATAAAAAATTATATATTATATTAATATTTTGTTTGAGTTATATAATATTTTATTTATGGATTATGATTTTTTGCTATTATGAAATTTTAATCACAAAATTATTTATTTAACGTGATAAAAATAACAGTAAAAATTATTTTTTTAAACGATAAAAAATGTCACTGTCAGGGTAAAATGGCGGTTTAAAAATACCATTTTAACCAACCAAAACGCTACTGTCAGGGTAAAAATGGCGGTTCAAAAATGCCGTTTTAACCAACTAAAACGCCACTCTGTCAGGGTAATAATGGTGGTTCAAACCGCCGTTTTAACCTATCCAAAAACCGCCATTTTAACCCTGGAAATAACGGCGGTTTGAACTGCCATTTTAACCAACCAAAACGCCACTCTGTCAGGATAATAATGGCGGTTCAAACCGCCGTTTTAACCTATCCAAGAACCGCCATTTTAACCCTGGAAATAACGGCGGTTTTGAACCGCCGTTTTAACCTATTCAAAAACCGCCGTTTTAACCCAGAAAATTGTGGCGGTTTTCAAAAAACCGCCGTAATAACCAGAATGGCGCCCAGAATTACGTCGCTTCACGAAACCGCCATTACGGGTAATAATGGCGGTTCAAACCGCCGTAATTACCCAAAAAAACCGCCGTCCAAATTTTTTGTAGTGTATATTTATTTGAATCAAACTCTTTGGTGAAAAAGGTGACTAATTAGGGAACCATGTTTTGATTTTTTTTTATGGGTTTTAATTTCAAAAGAGTGAAAGTCCAGGCACAATTTATTATGCAAAATATCATCTATAGTCAAAGTATTAGCATATGACATAAACAACAATGACAAGTAATTTTTTGTTTTCTAGTGAATAAAATACAAATAAAATTCTACAATCATGTAAAAAAAATGTAATCTAGTAAAAATACATGAGACAAATTTAGGATTGAAATTTTGATTTTTTTTTCTTTTATAATTTATGAACACTCACGACAGTTCCAGAACTTTAGGGAGTAAGCACAGTAACAACATATACATCCTTCCCAAACCAACAAAACCTGAAAATACCAAAAGCGACATAAACAATAAATAACTAAGTAAACATATCAAACACTTTATCAAACTAACCACAATAATCAACTAAAGAAAAACTCAAACACTATATCAAACTAATATTAAATTCCTAATTAATCTTCTTGGCTGCCACTGGCTTCTATCTTTCTTATGCCTACATCATAACAAAATAATATATAGGGGTCAACCTACAATCTGTTGCTTAGTCATCATAAATAATCCCTAAATCTTTCATAAAAAAAATTAATTGATGCCTTAAATCAGTAAATTGAAACATCACCAACAAGATTCAGTCACATATCTTGACAGAAAGCCTAAAAGCATGATAATTCAGTCGCATATTCTTAAACTATCATCTTTTAGTTTATCACGTCTACCAAGTACCAACTACCAAGTGCTCACTCACAACATATTCCAAAATGTCATACTCTAATTGTTGAAAGAGGGAGAGGAAAAAAATAAGTAAATGAATTTTCAAGTTAAAAACCATCTGCGAATAAGAAAACAACTTCACATGCACCGACATAGAGAATGCACAAAAGAAATATAAAATGGAGAACCACCCCATCCATAAAGAAAAAATATGATAACATTTTCATGAACTATCTCAAGTTTATTGGGTATAGGCACATAAATGATTTTCTACCTTTATATGAGGGTAATTTACATTGATAAAATAAATAAAGTTTAAAATTACGCAAATGTCCTAAATCAAAATTGGTTACATGCCCTGTCCTGAACACCTTTATATAAATTGAATTAAATTGACTTGATTTATGCTATTTACATGTAAATCGTATACAGAAGTGTTTAGGACAGGACGTGTAACCAATTTTGGTTTAGAACATCTACATAATTTTGAACTTCATTTATTTTATCAACGTGAATTTCCCAAACCACCAACCAAAAGCCTCATATGGGTTTGAAGCATTTACAATGTGTGCCAAAATTTAGCTTTTACTTAGAAGAATGAAAGATTACAATAATCAAATTCTAAACCTCTTACTCATAGAAGAAGCTCTCATGCCTATCATGAACTATCTATCCCAAAAGTTTTGGGTGTTGAATAAAGGTAAATGAATAGACAAAATAATTTTACATTTTGACATCATAATCAGAACAAATGAAGCAGTTACTAATCAGACCACCCGACGTCATTGATAGATGGATCCAATGAACATGGGAATAAAGCGAAAGAAACAAAGAATTCATAGAGACCTAATCAAATACTTAAATGGATCTACTACAGGAGTAATCATGTCTCTGTACGTCTCAATCTACATTCACGCAGAGAAAAATCAATGTGATAGAATGTACATCATCGATATCATGCAGTGCTCAAGTTTCAATAGTAACGTTTAACTAAATCAGCACTTAATGAACAATTGTTCATAGGACAGTCATAGGGTTAGCATGAGCTAATTTTGCAACCATTCAACCTAGCTGTTATGACATATTTAATACAGGCCAGATACTTCAAAAACTGGGGGAGGAGAGAAGTTCTTAAATTCCTATTTCAGTCCAAAATAGTTCACTAATATAAATAAGCATCTAAAAATTTTCACTTTAAGATGCAGGACATTCAAAGGTCCTAACTCCTCAAAGGTGCTACATTGTTTCCTTCTTGTAACTCAAGGTCAAGATTTCTTTCTTTCCTCTTAAAATCTATTCATCAAACTCCATTATTTCACTTTACTATGTATTTATGAAGAGAAAAAAAAAGAGTAGAAGTAAAAGTAAAAAAATAAAATGAAATAAAATTCATTTTACATGTTTTAAGCATTTCAATGGATTAACCAGCAAGCCACTACACGCCAAGGAAATGCTCAAATCTGGAATGGACAACACTTGGATAAACCAGATTCACCAAACCTGAAACATAAACCAAATTGATCTATTTAAAAATTGATTACCCTTCTTGGGTTGTTGGAGAAGTTTAGAACATTCCATAACTCCATTGAATACTTTTTACTGCCACAATTAATTGTACTCAAGTGTAATGAAAAACCTGCTTTTTCATGCAATGATTACTTCCATTCCAGTATAATAAAAAGGAATCAATAAATAAATAAAAAATAAAAAACCAAAAGAGAAAAAATTTTACAATAAAAAAGTTAAACACAATTGAATACAGAGTACTAGGGGTGTTCGCGGTGCGGTTTGGTTCGGTTTTTGAGAAAAAGTCATCCGATCCGATCGTCTAATTAAACTGCGGTTCGGTTTGGTTCGGTTTTTTGTTAAGGCCATCCAAACCAAACCAAACCAATTAAAATCGGTTTGGTTTGGTTCGGTTTGTTCGGTTTTTTCAATCAATTCAAAAAAATACTACCATACTATTATGCAAAGTCATAACATTGAAATCGACAAACAGAAATACACAATAGCTAACAAAGTCTTGATCTAATGAAATTTAACGACAACAGAATTCAAGTACGACAATTAAAGAAGTTTAATAGTTCAACAATCAATACAACTGAAAATAAAAATAAATTGTCATTAAACTGATAGCAAAGTTATGGTGTCTTCTCCAACAAAATAGCTAAACTTCTTAACGCAAACCAACCTGAAATAAAAAAAAAATAGTTACACAACAACAACAACAACAACAACAACAACAACAACAACAACAACAACAACAACAACAACAACAACAACAATAACAATAACAATAATAATAATAATAATAATAATAATAATAATAATAATAATAATAATAATAATAATAATAATAATAATAATAATAATAATAATAATAATATAAGGAGAACAATTCCTACACCATAACAAGATTTACTCAATCAGAAGTGAAATTTTCAATTTGGCTTACTCATAATCAAGGCTTTCAATAGGGCAGAGGTTGGCACCAATTATAGCAATCTGGGAGGTTGTGTGTCCTTTTAACAAGCAGTGGCTCTGCATATGACATGTTCCTTTCCAAAAACTCCGACCAATTCCTCCGAATTTCGCCCTTCCCATCCAACAATACACCTTCATTTTCAATGTCATGTAGTACATCACCATCACCATTGCTTACACCATCTTGTTTGTTCTCCATCTCCTAAAGTCGTAACAAAAACTACTTCACTTTTGGGTGAGTGCCACAAAGTTGTATTAATCAGAACCTGCAATTAAATTACCAACTTCACACTAAGCATGTGATCTTATATCATATAGCACATTCACAACACCAAATGTGGACAATTTATTTTTATTTTTTCTGGATCAACAAACAGTTGGCAAAACATGTGACAGATATTATTTTGAAGGGTACAGCTCATAACACACAAGTTCTCAAATGTAAACCACAGTAATCAACAGTGTATAATCCAAGATACTATGGATAAGTGTTGGATCAACAAACAAATCCAAAATGAGAAGAACATGAAAAGCAAGTTCCTTGATTTCATGCATGCAGCAAAATCTGTTAAGGGTATGAGTAGAAACCAGAAACTATGTGATCAAGCGAAGTATATCCACTGTTAGTAACCCATCTTTTAGATCCAATCAAAACTTGAACTTTGCTGGTTTTGCCTAAAAAAAAATTGGCAATCAAATCCAGGAAGCAATTGAACAATAAAATGAACAATAAACTGAGACAAGCAATTGAATAATAAAAGCAACCAGCAAGGCAGCTTTACCTAATAATAAAGTAATTCATCAATAATTCATACCAAGTTACCAACTTTACCTAATACACTCAAACAGAAAGTAGCAACAATACACCAGTAAACAGCAAATGGTAACCATTACCTGAATTGGTGGCTCAGTCTCCATATTGACTTGGGAGGAAGGCTGAGTGGGAGACTGGGCGGTGCTGGATTGAACTGATGATCGGCCAGAACCCAGAAACGCTGCTGGGTGGTGGCGTCTCAACGGCGACGGCGTGGTGCTGTGCTGCCCTGTTGAGTTAGTGGGCGACGGCGTCGTGTTGTGCTCTCTCTTCTGGGTCAGTGCTGTGCTGCCTTCTGGGTCAGTGGGTGGCGTCTCCACGAAGAGGAAGGCTTCGGCGCCGGGATTCGGAGGAGCGAGAGCGACTGAGTAGTGAGAGATTGGGAAGATTTGGGTGCGCAAGTTAGGGATTGGGGATTTGGAGAAGAGGGAGCGAGAGTGACTGAGTAGTAGAGACTAGAGAGCGCATGTTAGGGATTGGGGATTTGGGGGTTAGGGTCAGGGACGGCTGGGACGCTCTCACACTCGCGCAGCAGCTTCATTCGTTTGGGGGGTGGGGGTCTGGGGAGTGGGGGGGGGGGTTGGGGTTAGTCATTTTTAGGATTTTTCCGAACCGGTTCGGTTCGGTTTGGTTAGGGTTTTCAGAATCAAAACCGAAAACCGAACCGAACCGCACAAAAAACAGCAAAATAGATTTTTTTTCGGTTTTTCAGTTTTCGGTTAATTCGGTTCTCAGTTTTTTCGGTTCGGTTCGTCGGTTTAGTTCGGTCCGGATCGGTTTTGAACACCCCTACAGAGTACACACTCCACAGATGAAAACTACTTTAGCTTACTAAATTTACCATGTGACTCTAAAGCAATTAAATGAGTATAGTAGATGACCAAGTTGATGATGCACTAAACATGAAAATGATACACTTTGATAAAAACATAAGATCAATACAAAAATAGACATAAATAATTAACTTGCTTTCATAAGATCTCCCCGCCCCCCCCATCGCACCACGTTAATTTGTATATAGTTTCATTAACACAAATAAAATTAAAACAACAAATATAAAATCAAAAAATAATATCAGCAACAAATGACTTCTTTTAAAAAAAGAAAGAAAGAAGAAAGATTGAAAACAACAATACTGATATGATACCTATTTATACAAACTAAAACGATTTGAACAAGTACAACAACACAATCATAATCTAAGATCGACCCATTTTAAGCAAGGAACCAAGTACCTAAGTATACTGTTATACTGGTATTTATTTTAAGAAAAATACAGAAATACAATAGAACAGTAAAAGATAACAGAGGAACTTTGAGAGTCCTCTTCTCTCCTAACCTAGGCCTTTCCAAATCTTTTTCCTACGTCTCACCTAATCAGCTCCTCCTTTAATTGTCTTCCCTCTCTGTAACCAAATTAATTATCATAATTATCTCCTAGAATCAATCATTCAACTCCTACGATTACGCCTCCCTGATTCTCTCATCTGACTAATCCAATCATCAATTATGATCACTTATGATTACAGATCTTTTCTGCCCTATTATTCCTCCTTTTTCTTTATTGCTTCTTTTAGAATAATGATAAGGTAAAGAGATTATTTTCTTCCCATTTTTTGGCTACCTTTGCTGCTGACTCAGCATTCTCTCTCTCTTTCTCTGTCCAGGGTATGTAACATATACAAAAAACACAAACCAATTATTGAATATTATAAACTTTTCCTGAAAGCTTCACCCTTCACTCACTACTGATTTTTAACAATAGCCAATACCACTAAAAAGTACCACCACTTTTTAATTAGATGCCTCTGAAATCAAACATCCATCAAGTAATCAACAGCATTAAATATCATAGAAAATGTAACTAATTACACTATCCTTTCTCTAATAATGCTCTATTCCTCCAACTAAAGTCCAAGAAACCAACTTAAAAAACTACTATACAACACATTTTAGAAATAGTGAAAACTTATGAATTCTGACCTAGATATGAATGAAAAGGCAATAAAATTCAATTAGAACATGAGAAATATCTGACAAAGTATTTAAGAAAAATCATAGATGACATAACATGAAATTTCAAGTGATATGAAAATTTTGACAATTTAATGTGAAGGACAGTCAATGGAAAGGTAAATCACACTTCAATGAAATCTAAAATTCAGTGAAGAAAACTAACCTAAACCTCAAGGAAAGAAATAAAATTGAGTTCATTGAACTACCATCAACTGTGGATTCCATTCCATTCAATAGGTTTATGAAAATGAAACTATTAGAGCTCATTCTAATGAGCTAAATCATTACTTTCCAACATAACAATGGCAAAAGGAACATGTTTGTCAAGCTTCTAACACATTAACCATCCATCATAAAAAAAATCTGTCTTTCAATTCATCTAACATAAATTGCTACTTTCACAATCAAGTAAACCTAATTTTGAGTGTAACTAATTACTATAATTAAGTACTTTTAACTTTTAGGCTTTACCCACCAACATTTGTTTCTTTTTATTTTTTTTTCTCCTATTCAAATTTAACATATAAAAAAGGTAATTTGATTATTCAACTTAAATTGAAAACAAAAAAACCAAAGCAGATTCATACTTAAGAAAAGAATCCTAACTGTGGATGGGAAAATTACAAGAATGGAATTTCATAAAAACATAAAATGACATTGATGGTTATCTTGAAAACTCAAGAAAGAGATGCACAATGGGTCAATTTGGTCCCATCCCAACAACTGCTTTGCTACAAATGGAAACAGCTCGGGTAAGGAAGAAAAAAAAGAAGCCATAACCCACGCAAATTACATAAACCCCCAATTGAAAAGTCTATAGGAGAATAAAAATAAAAATAAATAGATAAATATTTTAAATAAAAACTAAAAGAAAAAGGGCAACACCTGTGGTAGTATGGACATTGTGAAAGTTGATTCACATAGAGAATTCATTGCGAGAATCAATGAGATCTTGTTGTTGTTGATGTTGTTATAGCAACAATCGTCCTGAATTAGAAGCTGGTGCACGAACTGTAAATCACACTTTTCACAACTCGTACCACTAACCAGCAAGTGCACTGGGTCGTCCAAGTAATACCTTACGTGAGTAAGGGTCGATCCCACGGAGATTGTTGGCTTGAAGCAAGCTATGGTTATTTTGTAATTCTTAGTTAGGATCAATTGTAATTATCAATTGACTTGCAAATGAACAAGAGAGCATGGATTAAATAATACTTATTATGCAGTAATAGAGAATATGTTGGGGTTTTGGAGATGCTTTGTCTTCTGAATCTCTGCTTTTCCCCTGTCTTCTTCTTCATGCACGCAAGGTTCCTCCTATGGCAAGCTGTGTGTTGGTGGATCACCGTTGTCAATGGCTACCATCCGTCCTCTCAGTGAAAATGGTCCAGGTGCGCTATCACCACACGGCTAATCATCTGTCGGTTCTCACTCATGCTGGAATAGGATCCATTGATCCTTTTGCGTCTGTCACTATGCCCAACCCTTGTGAGTTTGAAGCTCGTCACAGTCATTCAATTCCTGAATCCTACTCGGAATACCACAGACAAGGTTTAGACTTTTCGGATTCTCAAAAATGCTGCCAATGGATTCTAGCTTATACCATAAAGATTCTGATTAAGGAATCCAAGAGATACTCATTCTATCGAAGGTAGAATGGAAGTGGTTGTCAGGCACGCGTTCATAGGTTGAGAATGGTGATGAGTGTCACAGATCATCACATCCATCATATTGAAGTGCGAATGAACATCTTAGATAGAAACAAGCGTGTTTGAATAGAAAACAGAAATAATTGCATTAATTCATCGAGACACAGCAGAGCTCCTCACCCCCAACAATGGAGTTTAGAGACTCATGTCGTCAAAGAGTACAAAGTTCAGATCTGAAATGTCATGAGGTACAAAATAAATCTCTAAAAGTTGTTTAAATACTAAACTAGTAACCTAGGTTTACAGAAAATAAGTAAACTATGATAGATAGTACAAAAATCCACTTATGGGGCCTACTTGGTGTGTGCTGGGGCTGAGACTTGAGTTTTACATGTGCCTAGGCTGTTTCTAGAGTTAAACGCCAGGTTGTAACCTGTTTCTGGCATTTAACGCTAGAATGCAACATGGAACTGGCGTTGAACGCCAGTTTATGTCATCTATCCTTGAGAAAAGGATGGACTATTATATATTGCTGGAAAGCCCTGGATGTCTACTTTCCAACGCAATTGAGAGCGCACAAATTGGACTCCTGTAGCTCCAAAAAATTTATTCCAAGTGCAGGGAGGTCAGAATCCAACAGCATCAGCAGTCCTTTTTCAGCCTGAATCAGATTTTTGCTCAGCTCCCTTAATTTCAGCCACAAAATACCTGAAATTACAAAAAAACACACAAACTCATAGTAAAGTCCAGAAATATGATTTTTTCCTAGAAACTAATAAAAATATACTAAAAACTAACTAAAACATACTAAAAACTACATGAAATTAACCCCAAAAAGCGTATAAAATATCTGCTCATTAGAAGCATAGTCCAATCCTACGCGGTAGCCATGGCGGCAATAGCGGTGGGGGAGGACAGCAGGGGGGAGTGACAGTGGCCTCACCTTTTATGTAAGACCCGGTTAATTAATGGCTAATTAACCCATAAATGAGAATTTATTCTAGAAAGCCAAAAATGTTATTTTTATGGCTAAATGTGATAGAGGAAATTGAGACGAGAATTTCGGTACCAATTTTATAGAAATCGGACCAAGATTGGACCGAACGGGCCAAACCGGACCAACCGGACCCAAAGTGGGCCCTTGGCCCAACATAACTAAACCAAAACCCTAGTTTTCAGCACTCTCTCTCCTCACACAACACCAAAACACGCTGAAAATTGAGATGGAAGGGGGAAGAACACTCTCTCAACTTCCTTCTCTCACTTGATCTTCAAACCACCATAACTTTTGATCTAGAGCTCTGATTGCCGCTCCGTTTGCGGCCACGCGTTCACCGCGGAGAGCTCTACAAAACCCATACAATCAATCTTGAGGTAATCCACGTTTTACTGTTCGAAATTCCAGCCCTTGATTTCGAGTTTCATGAGCAAAAATGTTGAGATTTTGGGTTCTTTGATGTTATAGGACCCAACTCTCTTGAAGGAGAAGGTTAATCTTGTCTCCTTGGACCTTGGTTGTGGTAAGATTCTCAACCCTAGTATAATTTGTTGTTCTATGATGTTTGGGTATTGAGATGTTGTGTATGGGTATGATGATTGTGGCTTAGGTTGTGTATATGTGAATATTGGAGCTTGATTGGTGATTTTGGAAAGCTTGGAAGAGGGTTTTGTGTGATAAAATCTGTTCTTGGAGGTGTTGATACCTTGAGAGCTTGTGGACAAGTGGTTTGGAAGTGCTCCGGTTGAGCTTGGGGAATCGGCTAAGGTATGGTTTTGGTTTCCCGTATCTAATATGTAATGTGGTAGGAAATACTTAGGCTAGAGGCCCTAAGATAGGCATTGAATTGTTGGTGTTGTTGAATGGTTGAGATATATGATGTGTTCATATATGTGATTATGAATATTGATGCCTTGATTGTGTGATATATAAGAAATGCATGTTGTGATATATGCTTGATGGATGACTAAGGTTGAATTGGTGGGTGGTACCATGTTGATGGTGAGTATGATGTTGATTATGTATAGTGATTGTTGATTGGAAATGATATTGTTGGAAATTGGGATGAGGAAGGATGTATGACATGATATTGTGTTTGTCCTTTAGCCATTTGATAGAGAAGTGTTAAAATGGTTGGATGTGGTTTTGGGAATTTTGGTAAAATGTCAATGTGTGAGTTGAGGATGGCTTGTTGTTGATTTTGGTATATTTTGAATGATTTCAAAGAGAAGGGTTGAAATTGACATGTTTTGATTGATTTTGAAAAGAGTTGAAAGTGGCTTGTTTTGAAAATGGCACCTTGTGGTTTTGTATGAAAACATGGTTTTTGGGCATACTTTGACGAGACATAACTTGGACTACGGATCTCTGATTTGTGCCAAATCTGTTTAGAAATGAAATTGGATCCGGGATGTCCATGCCGTTCGAAGAACGGGTGAAAAACGATTTAAAATGAGGAAGTTATGTCCGTCGGAAGATTGGGGTTTGAATCTGTAAATTCTGCAGCTTTTAACTTAGAAAATTTTTAGCAGAATGACCCCTCGCGCGTAGGCGCACTTGGTGCGTACGCGCCGTTCTTCGAGAAAGCGCCATCCACGCGTGCGCATGGAGTGCGCGTACGCGTGGACCTATTTTCATCCCAAAGTTGATTTTTGAGTTTTAAAAGCCAAATTTCATACTTCTAAGCCTCCGATCTCACCACTTATGTCTTAAATCATTATGATATGCCCAGCATGAGAAAAAGGGCTAGTGAATGTGGTAACTTGCGAGTGAAGCAAGGGAAAAATGAATGATCATTGAGGATCAAAGATGATTATGTGAGATGCGGAGAATGGCGGTGGAAGTGCTTGTTGTGCCATGGGCCGAAGGGCCGTAATTGTTAATGAATTGGCTGGTTATGGATTTAACCGTGAGCCGGATGGCTAGATTATTGTCGTGTTACGGCGGAGCCATGTTTATGGCCAAGTATAAATGCATATATGATGTTGATTGAATTGTGAAGGTTTGCACTTCCACCATTGGAGATGAGGGTTTCCCTGGGTAGTAGCAATGGCTAGCCACCATGTGCTCCAGGTTGAGACTCGAAGCTCTTTTGACCCTATGTCGTAAGTGTGGCCGGGCACTGTGAAAGGCCCGGATGAGCTCGCCCCCATAAATATTCACCAGTGATGGTGATGGATAAATATTCACCAGTGAGGGTGATGGATATGGATCATGATTATGATCAAGTTTATGATGAGTATAACTCGAGTTGGGGATGCACGACAGAGGGACAGTCCAATGGCTAGCTACCAGGACTTGTCGGGTTGGCTCTATAACCGACAGATGATATCATCAGCCACTAGGGACAGGCATGCATCATAAGCATACTACATGAATTGTTTGAGATTGCCTATTTGACTGCATATTACTTGCTAATTGCCTAAATGCCTTATCTGTTCCTATTTGTAAATCTCTTGTCTGATATAACTGTGTTTGCTATATTATACTCCTGCTGGTGGTTGGGAGGTCTGAAGGAATTGGAAAGGGAAGTATTAGTTAGACTGAAGAATCTTTAGTCAGTTGCCACTTACGGTTTAGCTTGTTTATAAGCTTTGATATTATCTGTAGGAAGTTCTAGGATTGCCTTCGGCTTTCCTCTATTATTATGTATTATATATGTGGAAGCTGTTACCATGCTGGGGACCTCTGGTTCTCACCCATGCGGATTTTGTGGTTTTCAGATGCAGGGCGTGAGGTTTATCGCTGAGGCATGCTGGAGACTTCTGGATTAGCGAAGATCCTTTGTTCTCGGGACTCTGTTTTGGGTTATATATCTTGTTTAGATACTTTTATCTCCATTAAATAATACAAACTGTGATGACTCCTTCTAGAGGGGATTTTTGGAGAATAGGTTTTCTGTATTTGTGTCCCTTTGGGTTTTCCTTGGGGTTTTCCTTATTTTATTATACGTATATATTGCTATGCTCGAACCGGTTACCTTAGCAGCCGGATTTTGAGTCTTGATATTCCTGTTTTTGATACTCTTTATATATATGATCTTGCGTTAGCTTATCCTTTGCTCGTTGTGTTAGTGATCGGAGTGTTGCGCTTTCGAGTTGCGGTTTTTGTTTACCCCTTTTTTTTTTCTACAAGGCTCCTAGTTATAATCAATCATTCATACTACTATACGTACTAAATTTTTGTATTAGAGGTCGTAATACCTTGCCATCTCTGAATTATGACTTAAGCATAAGACTCTGTATGGTAGGGTGTTACATTATGGTATCAGAGCAGTTCGTTCCTGTAGAGCCTGAGGAATGGACTGACTATGCTTCTGTGCATTCTCTGTATGTGTGTTATGTGCTGTTAGTATATCTACATGATATAGTTGGCATAAACGTTCATGAGCATGCATTTGGGACTTTGAAGCACTAAACTTCCGATATTGAGACTGATCAACTTAATATCGATTGTTTGGTGTGTATAGGAACCATATGGCGCCTCGTGGACGCGGTAGAGGCCGTGGGAGAGGTCGTACTAATGCTCGTGCGCCGGAGACTAACCCTAATGACCCGGTGAACTTTATGATTGCGTTGGAGAATATGGCTGCTGCTATGCAAGCCACTGCTGAGGCTCTTGGTCAACAGATGAACAACCATGGTAATGACGGAGGTGGAGTTCAGGGCCCGATGACACTGGCAAACTTTTTGAAGGTTAATCCACCTAAGTTCAAGGGAACTACTAGCCCGACTGAGGCCGATACATGGTTTCAGGCTATAGAGCGAGCACTGCAAGCACAAGTGGTACCTGAAGGACAGCGTGTCGAGTTCGCTACCTATATGCTCACAGGTGAAGCGTCGCATTGGTGGCAAGGTATCCGTCGTCTTCTGCAGCACGGTGATGATTATATCACCTGGGATGTCTTCCAAGAAGAGTTCTATAAGAAGTACTTTCCGACTTCTGCTAGGACGGCCAAGGAGCTTGAATTGTTGCAGCTGAAGCAGGGTACTATGTCCGTATCTGAGTATACTGATAAGTTTGAGGAGCTGTTCAGATTCTCTCGTATGTGTCAAGGGACTCCGGTGGAATATGAGGAATGGAAGTGTGTTAAGTACGAGGGAGGACTCCGGAGTGATATTTTCGGTTCGGTGGGGCCAATGGAGATTAGGACTTTCTCCGAATTGGTGAACAAGTGTAGGGTTGCTGAAGAGTGTGTGAAGAGGGCAGCCGCTGAGAAAGAAAGTCACAAAGGATCATTTCCACAGAACCGAGGGAAGAGCTTTGCACCTAGAGGTCTGTCTTTTAAGAGGGGAGGTTCTTTTAGGAGGCCCAACAACAACTACTCCCAAGGGAAAAGGTTTGGGAAGCAGCCTCAGAATGATCAAGCTTGTACTAGGTGTGGGAGTCACCATCCGGGAGTACCATGCAAGGCCGGATGGGGTTTGTGCTACAATTGTGGAAAGGCGGGGCATAAAGCCGCAAGTTGTCCAGAGAAGCAAAAGCAAGGTGCTGGGAAAGCACAACAGACTGGTCGGGTGTTCACCACCTCAGCTGTGGGTGCAGAAGGATCTGAGACACTCATTCGAGGTAACTGTGAAATGGCTGGTCAAACTTTAAATGCTTTATTTGATTCGGGAGCATCGCATTCATTTATTGCATTTGAGAAAGCCCATGAGTTAGGATTGAAGATCGTAACCTTAGGTTATGACCTAAAGGTACATAATGCTACCCATGAAGCCATGGTAACTAGGCTAGGATGCCCGAAAGTTTCGTTCAGGTTCAAGCAGCGTGATTTTGTCCATAATTTAATCTGCTTACCGATGATCGGTCTTGATCTTATCTTGGGATTGGACTGGTTATCTGAGAACCATGTCCTGCTTGATTGTTCTACAAAGTCGGTGTACTTTATGCCGAAAGATACAGAAGGGCCGGTCGTGGTGAATAATTATTACTTGAATTCGATGATGGTGAACTGTTCTGGAATCGAATGTCAGGGTATCCTGTTGTTAACCGCTGGTGTTTCGGGTGATGATCAAAAGTTGGATCAGATTCCGGTAGTGTGTGAGTTTCCGGAAGTGTTTCCCGATGATATTGAGGAATTTCCACCTAACCGAGAGGTCGAGTTTGCTATTGAGTTGGTGCCTGGGGCGGGACCAATCTCAAGTGCTCCTTATAGGATGTCACCGTTAGAGATGGCCGAGCTAAAGTCTCAGTTAGAGGAATTGTTGGGTAAGAACTTTATCCGACCAAGTGTTTCCCCGTGGGGTGCTCCAGTATTACTGGTAAAGAAGAAAGATGGAAGTATGCGGCTCTGTGTGGATTACAGGCAGCTGAACAAGGTCACCATAAAGAATAAATACCCATTGCCAAGGATTGATGATCTCATGGATCAATTACAAGGAGCTGGGGTTTTCTCCAAGATCGATTTGCGATCCGGTTATCACCAGATAAGGGTGAGGGGTGAGGATATCCCTAAGACTGCTTTCAGGACTCGTTATGGTCATTACGAGTATACTGTAATGTCTTTTGGGTTGACGAACGCTCCTGCAGTGTTTATGGATTACATGAATAGAGTGTTCCGTCCGTTTCTGGATAAATTCGTTGTTGTCTTCATTGACGACATACTAATTTACTCCAAGACTGAAGAAGAGCATGCGGAACACTTGCGGACCGTGTTGCAAATTTTAAAGGAGAAGAAACTCTATGCGAAATTGTCTAAGTGTGAGTTTTGGAAGGATGAGGTAAAGTTTTTGGGTCACGTGGTGAGTAAGAGGGGAATAGCCGTAGATCCAACTAAGGTGGAGGCTGTAATGGAATGGAAGCAACCAACCACAGTAACTGAGATAAGGAGTTTTCTGGGTTTAGCTGGCTATTACCGAAGGTTCATCAAAGGTTTTTCGCAATTAGCCTTGCCGTTGACAAAGTTAACTCGCAAAGACACTCTGTTTGTTTGGACTCCTGAGTGCGAGGAGAGCTTTCAGGCATTGAAGAAAAAGTTGACCACTGCACCTGTGTTAGTGTTACCTGAGCCGAACGAGCCTTTTGAGGTGTACTGTGATGCATCGTTAAAGGGTCTAGGGTGCGTGCTGATGCAGCATCATAATGTGGTGGCGTATGCCTCACGACAGTTGAGACCTCATGAAGTTAGTTACCCTACGCACGATCTGGAACTCGCTGCGGTCGTGTTTGCCTTGAAGGTGTGGAGGCATTATCTCTATGGAGTTAAGTTCCAAGTCTTCTCTGATCACAAGAGCTTGAAATATCTCTTTGATCAGAGAGAGCTTAATATGAGGCAAAGGAGGTGGATGGAATTGTTGAAGGACTACGACTTTGAGTTAAATTACCATCCTGGAAAGGCGAATATAGTGGCGGATGCGTTAAGTCGGAAGTCGTTATATGCGGCTTGGATGATGCTTCAAGAGGAGAAGTTGCTCAAGGGATTCGAGAGTCTAAAAATTGGTGCTCGAGAAGTATCTGGAACCTTGTGTTTGAGCCGATTAGAAATCTCAAGTGACTTTAAGTCCGAACTCCTAAAGGCTCATGAAAATGATGAAGCGTTATGGAAGGTGTTACCGGCTATCGAGCAAGGAAAACAGTGGAGAGTGTCGGAAGAAAAAGATGGGTTATGGAGATTCAAGGGTAGGATCATTGTGCCGGATATTGGCACTTTGAGGCAAGATATCTTAAGGGAGGCACACAAAAGTGGATTCTCCATTCACCCGGGAAGTACTAAGATGTACCATGATTTAAAGGCGATGTTTTGGTGGCCGGGTATGAAGAATGATGTGGCGGAATATGTTTCAAAGTGCTTAACTTGTCAAAAGGTAAAGATTGAACATCAAAGACCTTCCGGGATGTTGCAATCTTTAGAGATTCCGCAATGGAAGTGGGAAAGTATTGCAATGGACTTTGTGTCGGGATTGCCAAGGACTAGGACTGGTTTTGATGCTATCTGGGTGATTGTGGACCGACTGACGAAGTCAGCTCACTTTTTGCCCATTCGGATGACTTACACCCTTGAGGAGCTAGCTCGGTTATACATAAAGGAGATTGTGAGACTCCATGGTGTACCTGCTACTATAATCTCTGATAGAGATCCTCGTTTCACTTCGAGGTTCTGGGGTGCATTTCAGAAAGCTTTTGGAACCCGATTAAGCTTGAGTACAGCTTACCATCCTCAAACAGATGGTCAATCTGAGAGGACGATCCAAACACTAGAGGATATGTTGAGAGCTTGTGTTTTGGACCAACCGATGAGTTGGGATCGATATATGCCGTTAGTGGAGTTTGCATACAATAATAGTTACCATGCGAGCATCGGAATGGCTCCGTATGAGGCATTGTATGGGAGGAAATGTCAATCTCCACTATGTTGGTATGAAGCTGGAGAGAAAGGCTTGTTGGGGCCAGAAATGATAGCTGAAACCACTAAACAAGTCAAGAAAATCCGAGACAGGATGCTTACGGCGCAGAGTCGCCAAAAGAGTTACGCCGATCAGAGGCGGAAGCCCTTGGAATTTGAGGAAGGAGATCATGTTTTCCTGAAGGTTACTCCGACCACAGGAGTAGGTAGAGCGATTAAAGCAAAGAAGTTGAATCCTCGATACATTGGTCCATTTCAGATCCTGGAGAGGATTGGGCCGGTGGCGTATCGGGTGGCTCTACCACCTCATCTTTCGAACCTGCACGATGTGTTTCACGTGTCACAGCTTCGGAAGTACACTCCTGATGCTAGCCATGTGTTAGAACCTGAATCAGTTCAGTTAAGAGAAGATTTGACGCTTCCAGTGGCTCCAGTTAGAATTGACGATACTAGTATCAAACGATTACGTGGAAAAGAGGTTTCATTAGTTAAAGTGGCTTGGAGTCGAGGCGGTGTTGAAGAACACACTTGGGAACTTGAGTCGGAGATACGAACGGATTATCCGCACTTATTCTCAGGTAATTGAATTTGAATTTTGTGGGCAAAATTCCCAATTAGGTGGGTAGAATGTAAGACCCGGTTAATTAATGGCTAATTAACCCATAAATGAGAATTTATTCTAGAAAGCCAAAAATGTTATTTTTATGGCTAAATGTGATAGAGGAAATTGAGACGAGAATTTCGGTACCAATTTTATAGAAATCGGACCAAGATTGGACCGAACGGGCCAAACCGGACCAACCGGACCCAAAGTGGGCCCTTGGCCCAACATAACTAAACCAAAACCCTAGTTTTCAGCACTCTCTCTCCTCACACAACACCAAAACACGCTGAAAATTGAGATGGAAGGGGGAAGAACACTCTCTCAACTTCCTTCTCTCACTTGATCTTCAAACCACCATAACTTTTGATCTAGAGCTCCGATTGCCGCTCCGTTTAAGGCCACGCGTTCACCGCGGAGAGCTCTACAAAACCCATACAATCAATCTTGAGGTAATCCACGTTTTACTGTTCGAAATTCCAGCCCTTGATTTCGAGTTTCATGAGCAAAAATGTTGAGATTTTGGGTTCTTTGATGTTATAGGACCCAACTCTCTTGAAGGAGAAGGTTAATCTTGTCTCCTTGGACCTTGGTTGTGGTAAGATTCTCAACCCTAGTATAATTTGTTGTTCTATGATGTTTGGGTATTGAGATGTTGTGTATGGGTATGATGATTGTGGCTTAGGTTGTGTATATGTGAATATTGGAGCTTGATTGGTGATTTTGGAAAGCTTGGAAGAGGGTTTTGTGTGATAAAATCTGTTCTTGGAGGTGTTGATACCTTGAGAGCTTGTGGACAAGTGGTTTGGAAGTGCTCCGGTTGAGCTTGGGGAATCGGCTAAGGTATGGTTTTGGTTTCCCGTATCTAATATGTAATGTGGTAGGAAATACTTAGGCTAGAGGCCCTAAGATAGGCATTGAATTGTTGGTGTTGTTGAATGGTTGAGATATATGATGTGTTCATATATGTGATTATGAATATTGATGCCTTGATTGTGTGATATATAAGAAATGCATGTTGTGATATATGCTTGATGGATGACTAAGGTTGAATTGGTGGGTGGTACCATGTTGATGGTGAGTATGATGTTGATTATGTATAGTGATTGTTGATTGGAAATGATATTGTTGGAAATTGGGATGAGGAAGGATGTATGACATGATATTGTGTTTGTCCTTTAGCCATTTGATAGAGAAGTGTTAAAATGGTTGGATGTGGTTTTGGGAATTTTGGTAAAATGTCAATGTGTGAGTTGAGGATGGCTTGTTGTTGATTTTGGTATATTTTGAATGATTTCAAAGAGAAGGGTTGAAATTGACATGTTTTGATTGATTTTGAAAAGAGTTGAAAGTGGCTTGTTTTGAAAATGGCACCTTGTGGTTTTGTATGAAAACATGGTTTTTGGGCATACTTTGACGAGACATAACTTGGACTACGGATCTCTGATTTGTGCCAAATCTGTTTAGAAATGAAATTGGATCCGGGATGTCCATGCCGTTCGAAGAACGGGTGAAAAACGATTTAAAATGAGGAAGTTATGTCCGTCGGAAGATTGGGGTTTGAATCTGTAAATTCTGCAGCTTTTAACTTAGAAAATTTTTAGCAGAATGACCCCTCGCGCGTAGGCGCACTTGGTGCGTACGCGCCGTTCTTCGAGAAAGCGCCATCCACGCGTGCGCATGGAGTGCGCGTACGCGTGGACCTATTTTCATCCCAAAGTTGATTTTTGAGTTTTAAAAGCCAAATTTCATACTTCTAAGCCTCCGATCTCACCACTTATGTCTTAAATCATTATGATATGCCCAGCATGAGAAAAAGGGCTAGTGAATGTGGTAACTTGCGAGTGAAGCAAGGGAAAAATGAATGATCATTGAGGATCAAAGATGATTATGTGAGATGCGGAGAATGGCGGTGGAAGTGCTTGTTGTGCCATGGGCCGAAGGGCCGTAATTGTTAATGAATTGGCTGGTTATGGATTTAACCGTGAGCCGGATGGCTAGATTATTGTCGTGTTACGGCGGAGCCATGTTTATGGCCAAGTATAAATGCATATATGATGTTGATTGAATTGTGAAGGTTTGCACTTCCACCATTGGAGATGAGGGTTTCCCTGGGTAGTAGCAATGGCTAGCCACCATGTGCTCCAGGTTGAGACTCGAAGCTCTTTTGACCCTATGTCGTAAGTGTGGCCGGGCACTGTGAAAGGCCCGGATGAGCTCGCCCCCATAAATATTCACCAGTGATGGTGATGGATAAATATTCACCAGTGAGGGTGATGGATATGGATCATGATTATGATCAAGTTTATGATGAGTATAACTCGAGTTGGGGATGCACGACAGAGGGACAGTCCAATGGCTAGCTACCAGGACTTGTCGGGTTGGCTCTATAACCGACAGATGATATCATCAGCCACTAGGGACAGGCATGCATCATAAGCATACTACATGAATTGTTTGAGATTGCCTATTTGATTGCATATTACTTGCTAATTGCCTAAATGCCTTATCTGTTCCTATTTGTAAATCTCTTGTCTGATATAACTGTGTTTGCTATATTATACTCCTGCTGGTGGTTGGGAGGTCTGAAGGAATTGGAAAGGGAAGTATTAGTTAGACTGAAGAATCTTTAGTCAGTTGCCACTTACGGTTTAGCTTGTTTATAAGCTTTGATATTATCTGTAGGAAGTTCTAGGATTGCCTTCGGCTTTCCTCTATTATTATGTATTATATATGTGGAAGCTGTTACCATGCTGGGGACCTCTGGTTCTCACCCATGCGGATTTTGTGGTTTTCAGATGCAGGGCGTGAGGTTTATCGCTGAGGCATGCTGGAGACTTCTGGATTAGCGAAGATCCTTTGTTCTCGGGACTCTGTTTTGGGTTATATATCTTGTTTAGATACTTTTATCTCCATTAAATAATACAAACTGTGATGACTCCTTCTAGAGGGGATTTTTGGAGAATAGGTTTTCTGTATTTGTGTCCCTTTGGGTTTTCCTTGGGGTTTTCCTTATTTTATTATACGTATATATTGCTATGCTCGAACCGGTTACCTTAGCAGCCGGATTTTGAGTCTTGATATTCCTGTTTTTGATACTCTTTATATATATGATCTTGCGTTAGCTTATCCTTTGCTCGTTGTGTTAGTGATCGGAGTGTTGCGCTTTCGAGTTGCGGTTTTTGTTTACCCCTTTTTTTTTTCTACAAGGCTCCTAGTTATAATCAATCATTCATACTACTATACGTACTAAATTTTTGTATTAGAGGTCGTAATACCTTGCCATCTCTGAATTATGACTTAAGCATAAGACTCTGTATGGTAGGGTGTTACATTATGGTATCAGAGCAGTTCGTTCCTGTAGAGCCTGAGGAATGGACTGACTATGCTTCTGTGCATTCTCTGTATGTGTGTTATGTGCTGTTAGTATATCTACATGATATAGTTGGCATAAACGTTCATGAGCATGCATTTGGGACTTTGAAGCACTAAACTTCCGATATTGAGACTGATCAACTTAATATCGATTGTTTGGTGTGTATAGGAACCATATGGCGCCTCGTGGACGCGGTAGAGGCCGTGGGAGAGGTCGTACTAATGCTCGTGCGCCGGAGACTAACCCTAATGACCCGGTGAACTTTATGATTGCGTTGGAGAATATGGCTGCTGCTATGCAAGCCACTGCTGAGGCTCTTGGTCAACAGATGAACAACCATGGTAATGACGGAGGTGGAGTTCAGGGCCCGATGACACTGGCAAACTTTTTGAAGGTTAATCCACCTAAGTTCAAGGGAACTACTAGCCCGACTGAGGCCGATACATGGTTTCAGGCTATAGAGCGAGCACTGCAAGCACAAGTGGTACCTGAAGGACAGCGTGTCGAGTTCGCTACCTATATGCTCACAGGTGAAGCGTCGCATTGGTGGCAAGGTATCCGTCGTCTTCTGCAGCACGGTGATGATTATATCACCTGGGATGTCTTCCAAGAAGAGTTCTATAAGAAGTACTTTCCGACTTCTGCTAGGACGGCCAAGGAGCTTGAATTGTTGCAGCTGAAGCAGGGTACTATGTCCGTATCTGAGTATACTGATAAGTTTGAGGAGCTGTTCAGATTCTCTCGTATGTGTCAAGGGACTCCGGTGGAATATGAGGAATGGAAGTGTGTTAAGTACGAGGGAGGACTCCGGAGTGATATTTTCGGTTCGGTGGGGCCAATGGAGATTAGGACTTTCTCCGAATTGGTGAACAAGTGTAGGGTTGCTGAAGAGTGTGTGAAGAGGGCAGCCGCTGAGAAAGAAAGTCACAAAGGATCATTTCCACAGAACCGAGGGAAGAGCTTTGCACCTAGAGGTCTGTCTTTTAAGAGGGGAGGTTCTTTTAGGAGGCCCAACAACAACTACTCCCAAGGGAAAAGGTTTGGGAAGCAGCCTCAGAATGATCAAGCTTGTACTAGGTGTGGGAGTCACCATCCGGGAGTACCATGCAAGGCCGGATGGGGTTTGTGCTACAATTGTGGAAAGGCGGGGCATAAAGCCGCAAGTTGTCCAGAGAAGCAAAAGCAAGGTGCTGGGAAAGCACAACAGACTGGTCGGGTGTTCACCACCTCAGCTGTGGGTGCAGAAGGATCTGAGACACTCATTCGAGGTAACTGTGAAATGGCTGGTCAAACTTTAAATGCTTTATTTGATTCGGGAGCATCGCATTCATTTATTGCATTTGAGAAAGCCCATGAGTTAGGATTGAAGATCGTAACCTTAGGTTATGACCTAAAGGTACATAATGCTACCCATGAAGCCATGGTAACTAGGCTAGGATGCCCGAAAGTTTCGTTCAGGTTCAAGCAGCGTGATTTTGTCCATAATTTAATCTGCTTACCGATGATCGGTCTTGATCTTATCTTGGGATTGGACTGGTTATCTGAGAACCATGTCCTGCTTGATTGTTCTACAAAGTCGGTGTACTTTATGCCGAAAGATACAGAAGGGCCGGTCGTGGTGAATAATTATTACTTGAATTCGATGATGGTGAACTGTTCTGGAATCGAATGTCAGGGTATCCTGTTGTTAACCGCTGGTGTTTCGGGTGATGATCAAAAGTTGGATCAGATTCCGGTAGTGTGTGAGTTTCCGGAAGTGTTTCCCGATGATATTGAGGAATTTCCACCTAACCGAGAGGTCGAGTTTGCTATTGAGTTGGTGCCTGGGGCGGGACCAATCTCAAGTGCTCCTTATAGGATGTCACCGTTAGAGATGGCCGAGCTAAAGTCTCAGTTAGAGGAATTGTTGGGTAAGAACTTTATCCGACCAAGTGTTTCCCCGTGGGGTGCTCCAGTATTACTGGTAAAGAAGAAAGATGGAAGTATGCGGCTCTGTGTGGATTACAGGCAGCTGAACAAGGTCACCATAAAGAATAAATACCCATTGCCAAGGATTGATGATCTCATGGATCAATTACAAGGAGCTGGGGTTTTCTCCAAGATCGATTTGCGATCCGGTTATCACCAGATAAGGGTGAGGGGTGAGGATATCCCTAAGACTGCTTTCAGGACTCGTTATGGTCATTACGAGTATACTGTAATGTCTTTTGGGTTGACGAACGCTCCTGCAGTGTTTATGGATTACATGAATAGAGTGTTCCGTCCGTTTCTGGATAAATTCGTTGTTGTCTTCATTGACGACATACTAATTTACTCCAAGACTGAAGAAGAGCATGCGGAACACTTGCGGACCGTGTTGCAAATTTTAAAGGAGAAGAAACTCTATGCGAAATTGTCTAAGTGTGAGTTTTGGAAGGATGAGGTAAAGTTTTTGGGTCACGTGGTGAGTAAGAGGGGAATAGCCGTAGATCCAACTAAGGTGGAGGCTGTAATGGAATGGAAGCAACCAACCACAGTAACTGAGATAAGGAGTTTTCTGGGTTTAGCTGGCTATTACCGAAGGTTCATCAAAGGTTTTTCGCAATTAGCCTTGCCGTTGACAAAGTTAACTCGCAAAGACACTCTGTTTGTTTGGACTCCTGAGTGCGAGGAGAGCTTTCAGGCATTGAAGAAAAAGTTGACCACTGCACCTGTGTTAGTGTTACCTGAGCCGAACGAGCCTTTTGAGGTGTACTGTGATGCATCGTTAAAGGGTCTAGGGTGCGTGCTGATGCAGCATCATAATGTGGTGGCGTATGCCTCACGACAGTTGAGACCTCATGAAGTTAGTTACCCTACGCACGATCTGGAACTCGCTGCGGTCGTGTTTGCCTTGAAGGTGTGGAGGCATTATCTCTATGGAGTTAAGTTCCAAGTCTTCTCTGATCACAAGAGCTTGAAATATCTCTTTGATCAGAGAGAGCTTAATATGAGGCAAAGGAGGTGGATGGAATTGTTGAAGGACTACGACTTTGAGTTAAATTACCATCCTGGAAAGGCGAATATAGTGGCGGATGCGTTAAGTCGGAAGTCGTTATATGCGGCTTGGATGATGCTTCAAGAGGAGAAGTTGCTCAAGGGATTCGAGAGTCTAAAAATTGGTGCTCGAGAAGTATCTGGAACCTTGTGTTTGAGCCGATTAGAAATCTCAAGTGACTTTAAGTCCGAACTCCTAAAGGCTCATGAAAATGATGAAGCGTTATGGAAGGTGTTACCGGCTATCGAGCAAGGAAAACAGTGGAGAGTGTCGGAAGAAAAAGATGGGTTATGGAGATTCAAGGGTAGGATCATTGTGCCGGATATTGGCACTTTGAGGCAAGATATCTTAAGGGAGGCACACAAAAGTGGATTCTCCATTCACCCGGGAAGTACTAAGATGTACCATGATTTAAAGGCGATGTTTTGGTGGCCGGGTATGAAGAATGATGTGGCGGAATATGTTTCAAAGTGCTTAACTTGTCAAAAGGTAAAGATTGAACATCAAAGACCTTCCGGGATGTTGCAATCTTTAGAGATTCCGCAATGGAAGTGGGAAAGTATTGCAATGGACTTTGTGTCGGGATTGCCAAGGACTAGGACTGGTTTTGATGCTATCTGGGTGATTGTGGACCGACTGACGAAGTCAGCTCACTTTTTGCCCATTCGGATGACTTACACCCTTGAGGAGCTAGCTCGGTTATACATAAAGGAGATTGTGAGACTCCATGGTGTACCTGCTACTATAATCTCTGATAGAGATCCTCGTTTCACTTCGAGGTTCTGGGGTGCATTTCAGAAAGCTTTTGGAACCCGATTAAGCTTGAGTACAGCTTACCATCCTCAAACAGATGGTCAATCTGAGAGGACGATCCAAACACTAGAGGATATGTTGAGAGCTTGTGTTTTGGACCAACCGATGAGTTGGGATCGATATATGCCGTTAGTGGAGTTTGCATACAATAATAGTTACCATGCGAGCATCGGAATGGCTCCGTATGAGGCATTGTATGGGAGGAAATGTCAAACATATTGAAAAGGATTAGATAAAAATCTGCATTACTGATTGCAGGTTCTAAGGTTCACAGGTATTTAAATTTTCAATTTCAACCATGATCGGGAATTTCTTTTTGATAATATATGCATACAAAATATTAAAACTAACAATAATAATATAAGATTCATATATTTCAAAGAGCAAGCAATATTAGTCGCTAAATACTTAATGCTGATTTGTTAGAAAATAGAAAAAGCACTCTACCTCTTCGGATTCAATATATCATGTCTGCCTTAGATCATATAATCGAAAAGCAACTGCAAAATTATTATAAGCAATTTAATACAATGATAAATAATTGAATATAAATCATTTATGCAGTCCAATATAATAAATCATGCATATGATTCTTGAGCGAGATAAAATAAGATATGAGGTATGAATACGAATCATTATTATGTGATGGTTCTATCTCAGAGTTGATCTTGCCTTCTATAGATGCATCTGGATGGAATACACCCAATGATCGAACAAATCCTCTATCTTGTTCTCATTAAATAGTTTTTGAATTCAATGCCTCTACCATTCCTACATACAAACAAAAAAAAATTTAACGCTTCTAACATTAACACTTCTTCCTCAACCTGCATGAATTTTCTATTTCCAATGAATTATAGACCACATAAAATCAACAAATGAAAATATTAACTTGTATTTTAACTTATAACTCACACGACTGGTGAAGCCCTCGGACAAAGTATTTGGTTCAGTTATTTCATCTTCTGAAGCAGCTATATTACAAGTAACATTTTGAGGATGAAAATGAAAGATAAAAGAAATACCAACTTAATAGAAAATCAAACAAAATGTTAAGAGCAAATAAAGATGAACAAAGAAGGGCATCTAAATTTGTGAGAAAAATTTAAAGAAAATGCAAGAAGGAAAAGAAAAGAAAAACAGGAAGCTGGAAAATTGGAGCCAGACCTTTGGGCTTGGAAGAACATAGTTACTAAGCTAGATGGTCATAAACCATATCTCAGAATGCTCTCAGAAAAATAAACATATAGCACATAAATGCATTCACAAGTTGAAAACCTGCAGAGAATAAAAACTAAGAGTAGTTGGTGACAAACCAAAACATGTTCAGAATAATATAGCAACCAAAATAATTCACTGTAATTACATGGAGATATACGACTCATTTCCTCCATGTCTTACTGTTGTTGCTGTTGCCTTCCTAGTCCGCTTCACTACAACCGATCTCATTGTGCTCCTATTCTTCCCCAACACCGCACTCCTTAGTAGTTGTAGCTACTCCATCAACACAGGTATACTATGATCTGCCTCCCTTCTGCAACCATGGAGGGTTGTCTTCCAAATGATAGAACTATAGAATTATAGATTACCACAAAGCACATCATTTCATATAAAAGGAAACTCAAAATATAAAGATGAGTCAAAACAGAAATTCAGGCGTATTATATCCTCAACATATAATAGAATTATATTTTACCACAGAGCACATCATTTCATATAAAACAAGGAATCATAGGGGTCAATTGTCAAAGGGAATATCAAATGCATGTAAAAAGTATAAGCAGAACCATATTAAGCACCTAGCACAAAGGCTGGCCAATTCGCTCTGAATACTCCCCTCCTCCAGTCCTAGCAGCAGCACCAACAGCTTGAAACATTCACATATCACTAAATTATTATATCACTGCAAATATACCAATTTCAGAGTTCAATTGATTAAAAAAATTGTGATTCAAAGGAGAACCCCTCAAACAAAAAGCCTTTTGATTCAATAAGCTCCACACTATCACACTGATCATACCCAATATCAAATCAAACTACACTAAGAAAAACCGATGATCACATAAAGCGCACAAATAACACAACAAAAAACCCTCCACAAACTTAAAAATCAAACGAACCATAAATTTTACCACGGCACGGTCATGGGGATGATTGAAACGGCAGCAGAAACCATAGCCACATAATCCAGTCCTCAAATAGTAGATACAATCAGACTTATGAAGCCTTTGGAAAACCCATCAGCAACAGAAGAATCAGCCTCAGCTTTGCAAAGGAGCACATTTTTTTCATTTTTGGAAAACCTGTGATAAATGTTAGATTCTACAGGAAACCCATTAATTAGTTTGGGGAATAATAACCCATGATAAATGTTAGGTAATGTGCTTTAAGCCTTGTGACAAGTGTAAAAACCTATTTTTGGGATCAATTGGAAGAGAGAGAAGCCTTCTGATTGATTAACAGCATCCATGGTGACTCTCTTTGGATCACACAACCAACAAACAAAATCGACGACCTTAAGAGAAAAGTTCCGAGCTCTAGGTACTTGGCTTTCTGAATCTGGATGGTTGTTGGTCCATTGATTTTTTCCCCTCTCTGAACCTGAGTGACGATCGATCCTCCCATCTTGTCCATCCAGATGCTGAGCACACTCCTACTACCTCTCGGAGAATCAACAATCTGGGTTTTATCATGCCGTTCTATCATTCCTCCTCGATGCCTCTATCACTGACGATCGATCCTCCCATCTTGCCTACCCAGTTGCTAACGACGCTCCTGCTCCTTGCGATAGTGTCTGTTGTTAGATCTCATCACAGCGTCCGATCGATCCTCCTCAACGCCTCTCTGCAACTCCATAGATTTCCATCATAATTCATGAAAGCCGTTTGATGATTCACAACTATAGGAGATGGGTTCAAAATTCCAGAGGAAAAAAAAGTGAAATCAGAATGAGATCTCCACCAGAATGAGGGTTCTCATAAGAAAGAGAGAGAAGGGAATAACTTCAGAATGAAAGAAAGAGAGAGAAGAAGGAGAAGATGAGTGCGAGCGAGTGATCCTTGAAGTGACGAAAATGAAATGGGGTTTCAAAGTGAGAGAGAAAAAGAGAGGAAGGGACCCCGTAAATGAAGAAAGAGAAGAAAAGGAAGAAGATGAGTTATGTGTTAATGGGAGTATGGGACCCTTGAAGTGACATTTTTTTGAAAAAAGAGAAAATTCAAAAAACTGAGAAAATGCCATATCAGCATACACTCCACAAAGGACACTGTACAATTTTGAAAATCGAAGATGAGCGGTGGAGTGAGCAGGGAAGAGACTTTGAGGGTGAAACACGGCGAGGCAGCCAATAATGTCGGCGGAAGAGATAAGGGGGAGAAGGGGGGAGGGCTTGCATCAGGGGAAAAGGAGGATCATATTTCGGGAGTGGTTTCTAAGCCTTTGAAGGTTTCTTTCAGGGACAAAGTTGTGGGTTCCAAGATTGCTAAAGCTTTTTCACTAGTTGAAACTTTGTCGAGAGATAACATTGCGGTAGTTTCTGGGAAGCAAGGAGATCTCTTGCCACCGAGTGTCACATTTATCCAAGAAGCTAAGAATTGTTTGGCAGAACCTTATAAGGATGCTATAGTGATTAAGGTGCTAGGTAAACATTATAGCTACACTGCATTGTCTCATAAACTCCGAATGGTATGGCGGATTAAGGGAGGTTTTGATTTATTGGATGTGGGGTTTGACTACTTTCTTGTGAAGTTTGATGTGGCTGAGGAGCGAGAAAAGGTTCTCTTAGGAGGCCCATGGATCATCAAGGGAAATTATGTGGCTGTGAAGCCTTGGGATCAAGAGTTTAGATCAAGTAAAAACTGTTTTAGAGCAACTTTAGTGTGGATTAGAATTTCTGGATTACCAATTTGGTGCTACCAAGAAGATGCAATGCTCCGTGTTATGGCTGCGGTTGGCATTCCCGTCAAGGTTGATTTGGCAACAAAATTAGCTGAAAGAGGTGCTCGAGCCTGTGTTCAGATAGATTTAGGATTGCCAGTGACTAAGAAGATTCTTGTTGAAGGTGTTGAATATGAGGTTGAATATGAAAGTCTTCACCTTATTTGTGGCTCTTGTCTCAAGTTTGGTCATGATATGAAGGTGTGCAAGACTGATAGCAATGCGGGAGGAGGAACTAATGCCAAGGTGGTCGGCGATGTAGCAAAGCAGGCAGAAAGTTCAAATTCAAAAAATCCAGTGCATGTGGAAAAGGCAAGTTTTAATTTTGGCAAGAATCTTGGAGATGAGACTGTAAATGTTGCTGTCCCGGATTTGGTGGAGAGTGATTTGCATGCTGTTCATGTAAACCATGCACAACATGAGGATTTGGAAGGCTGGACTGAAGTGATTAGGAAAGGAAAGTATAAAATGGGTCAAAAGCCTTCTCCTAGCACCCATCAGGTCCAACCAAAAGCAAAGAAGACTCCTAACAAGGCTACCAATACTTGGACAAGGCCTAATCACCAACGTACAACACATGCTGCTGGATCCAAAGTAAAATTAAGTAGGGGCATCAATATTAGAAAACCAGTTAGTATGGCTTCTTCGGGGACCCGGCACAACGTTCATCATCAGCAGCAAGGAGAGACAACAAATGGCACTGTGTGAAAGCGTCCTCACCCAAACTCTTTGTAGAATTCACCAGTAGATAAGGATGGAGCATCGACGGTGAGTGTGGCGCAAGTTTCGACGGAGAAAATTGTGCTACAACTTGAGAGTCCATTAAAGGAAGGATCGTCGAAGACAGGGACATCATGTTGAGTCTCAGGTTTGTTATTGGAGCTCCCTTTTTACTGTTTTTTATGTATAGTTTCAATATCATAGCCTGGAATGTGAGGGGTGCATCTAGCAAGATGGCCCGTGTGCATTGCAAAAATTTGGTGAGAATATATAAACTATCTTTCTTCTTTCTCTTTGAAACTCATACAATGTTTAATAATTTGAAGAATTTTTGGGATAAGTTGGGTTTTCATTGTGTTGGTATTGAGGAAGCAGGAGGACACATGGGTGGCATTTGGTTTCTATCTTCTATTGCTAATGCTTCTTGTGTGGTTATTGACCAAATTGACCAATGTATTACAGTAAAAGTGAGTGTGGGTAACTTAATTTGGCTTTTTAGTGCAGTGTATAGGAGTCCTCAATTCGAAAAAAGAAGTATGCTATGGGATCATTTGCGTTCTATTAATTTAGGCCATAATGGACCGTGGATGGCTGTTGGTGATTTTAATGAGATTGTGGCACCAGACGAGAGTACATGTGCTTATTTTTCTTCTCACAGAGCTAGTCTATTAGCTACTACTCTAGATGACTGTGAGCTCTTTGATCTTAAAGTGACTGGTAGGAGATATACTTGGTATAGAGCAGTTCAAGCTGGCAGGGACTTGGCTAAAAAGTTGGATAGAGCTCTAGTTAATGAGGCGTGGATGACAATGTTTCCTGGGGGTTATTCTGAAATTCTTAGCAGGTTTCATTCTGATCATTATCCTATTTTAGTTCGTTGTCATGGTGGCCCCAGAGTGAAAGGTTCTCATCCTTTTAGGTTCCAAGCTGCGTGGGCAACACATCCTTCTTATAAACATGTTATTAGTAAGGCTTGGAATCAAGAGTTTGGAGGTGTTACTGAAAGGCTTAAGATGGTTCAACAGGCTTCTTTGGACTTAACTCAAAGATTTTTGGAAATATTTTTGTGCGAAAAAGTAAGTTGGAATATCATATTGATCAGATTCAATGGCGTTTAGAGGTTACCGATGTGTTATCTCTGAGAATTAAAGAAGCTGAATTGAGGGAAGATTACAATAGGCTTTTATTGCAAGAGGAACTTTTTTGGTACCAGAAATCTAGAGAGCAATGTGTCAAGTATGGGAATAGAAACACTAAATTCTTTCATCTTTAGACTTTGGTGTGTAGAAACCATAATAGAGTACATGGATTATATGTTAGAGATGGGTCTTGGTCTACTGATCCAGATATTCTCCAGGAATAAGCCCTATCTTTTTACAAGAATCTTTTTGGTACAGCGGAAGAGGTTGAGGTTGATTGTTTAGGGGATGTTCTGATGCCCACTCTAAGCACCGAGGCTTGTGCTAGGTTAATTGACCCTGTCTCTTTTGCGGAAGTCAAGTCAGCAGTATTCCGTATGAGCCCTTTTAAGGCTCCTGGTCCAAATGGCTTTCAAGCTTATTTTTTTAAAGAATATTGGGAGATAGTAGGCACCGAGATTTGGAATATTGTTCGGAGTGCTTTTTTGGGAGAGTACTTAAATCCTAGCATCATGGAAACTCTGATTGTGCTTATTCCTAAAATTGATAACCCTACCTTTATGAAGGATTTCAGGCCTATTAACTTGTGTAATGTTGTTTATAAAATTATTACCAAAGTATTGACTAATCGACTTCGGCCTTTTCTTCTAGATATTGTTAGTCCTTTACAAGGAGGTTTTATTCTGGGTCGTGGTGCTCCTGATAATATTATTGTGGCCCAAGAAATTCCAAATTTCATGAAGCACACAAAATCCAAGAAACGTACTCTTGCTTTTAAAATTGATCTAGAAATAGCTTATGATAGGGTGGATTGGAGGTTTTTGGAGAGTACTCTCACTACTTTTGGTTTTGCTATCATCACTGTGAATTTGATTATGAATTGTGTCTGATGAGCGGATAATTTATACCCTTTTTGGCATTATTTTTACATAGTTTTTGGTATATTTTAGTTACTTTTTATTATATTTTTATTAGTTTTTATGCAAAAATCACATTTCTGGACTTTACTATGAGTATGTGTATTTTTCTGTAATTTCAGGTATTTTCTGGCTAAAATTGAGGGACCTGAGCAAAAAACTGATTCTGAGGCTGAGAAAGGACTGCAGATGCTGTTGGATTCTGACCCTCCTGCACTCAAAGTGGATTTTCTGGAGCTACAGAAGCCCAATTGGCGCGCTCTCAATTGCGTTCGAAAGTAGACATCTTGGGCTTTCCAGCAATATATAATAGTTCATACTTTGCCCGAGATTTGATGGCCCAAACTGGCGTTCTGGCGTAAAACGCCAGCCAGAGACCCTTTTCTGGCGTAAAACGCCAGAACTAGCACCAAAACAGGAGTTAAACGCCCAAACTGGCATCCAAGCTGGCGTTTAACTCTAGAAATGGCCTATGCACGTGTAAAGCTCAATGCTCAGCCCAAGCACATACCAAGTGGACCCCAGAGTGGATTTATGCACTATCTGCACTTAGTTACTTATTTTATGTAAACCCTAGTAACTAGTTTAATATAAATAGCACTTTTACTATTGTATTCGCATATAGCTTATGCCATTGTTCACGTTTGGAGGCTGGCCATTCAGCCATGCCTAGACCTACTTTCTCTTATGTATTTTCCACGGTGGAGTTTCTACACCTCATAGATTAAGGTGCGGAGCTCTGCTGTTCTTCATGAATTAATGCAAGTACTATTATTTTTCTTTCAATTCACGCTTACTTCTTATCCAAGATATACTCTTGTACTTAATTCAGTTAAGTCAGAATGAAGGGGTGACCCGTGACAATCACCCACTATCTTCGTTACTCGCTTAGCCAAGATCCGCGTGCCTGACAACCACAAGCGCTCTACATGATGTTCAACGTAGTCATTGGACGACAGTCGGAGTATATTCTCTTAGGTCTTTGATCCGCGATTCGCGTCGTCTCTCCTGACAACAAAGCATCCGAATCTGAGATTAGAACCTTCGTGGTATAGGCTAGAACAATTGCTAGCATTCCTGAGATCCGGAAAGTCTAAACCTTGTCTGTGGTATTCCGAGTAGGATCTGGGAAGGGATGACTGTGACGAGCTTCAAACTTGCGAATGTTGGGCACAGTGACAGTGTGCAAAAGGATAGAGAGATCCTATTCCGATGCTAGTGAGAATCGACAGATGATTAGCCGTGCGGTAGCTGTGCCTGGTATTTTTCATCCGAGACGAGAAATCTGACAGTTGATTAGCCATGCAGAGATCGTACCTGCTATTTTTCATCCGAGAGGATCATACAGCTTGCCATGGAAGGGAGCACACATGATTGGAAGAAGACAATAGGAAAGCAGAGGTTCAGAAGCAACAAAGCATCTCCAAACACTTATCTGAAATTCCCACCAATGAATTACATAAGTATCTTTATTTTATTTTTATGTTTTATTTATCTTTTAATTATCAAACCTCATAACCATTTGAATCCGCCTGACTAAGATTTACAAGATGACCATAGCTTGCTTCAAGCCGACAATCTCCGTGGGATCGACCCTTACTCACGTAAGGTATTACTTGGACGACCTAGTGTACTTGCTGGTTAGTTGTGCGGAGTTGTGAAAAGTGTGATCACAATTTCATGCACCAAGTTTTTAGCGCCGTTGCTGGGGATTATTCGAGTTTGGACAACTGACGGTTCATCTTGTTGCTTAGATTGGGTAATTTTATTTTATGTTTAAGCTTTTGTTTTTATTTTCGAAAAAAAATATTTTAGTTTTCGAAAAATTCATAAAAATTTTTAAGAATGAATTCTAGATCTTCATGAGATATGTTGAAGCCTGGCTGGCTGTTAAGCCATGTCTAATCTTTTGGACCGAGGTTTCCACTTTCCATGGTAGAAAGGACATGGCTGTATTTGTTATGCTAAAGCTTGGCTGGCCATTTGGCCATGTCTAATTCTTTTGGACCGAAACTTTAGAATAACATTGCATGAGCCTTTGGATTCTCATTTATAATTCTGTGCTAAAGCTTGCCTGGCCAATTGGCCATGTCTAATCTTTTGGACCGAAGCTTTAGACTAACACTGCATGAATCTTGGAATTCTTATTAAAAATTTTGAATTTCTTATTTCTCTTTTTCCAAAAATTTTTTGAAAAATATACAAAAAATTAATAAAATCATAAAACCAAAAAAATTTTGTGTTTCTTGTTTGAGTCTAGTGTCAATTTTAAGTTTGGTGTCAATTGCATTCTTTTTAATTTTCTTAAAATTTTCAAAAATTCATGCATTATGTTCTTCATGATCTTCAAGTTGTTCTTGATGATTTTCTTAGTTTAATCTTGTGATTTTCATATTTTGTATTTTTTTGTTGTTTTTCATATGCATTTTCGAATTCATAGTGTCTAAACATTAAAAATTTCTAAGTTTGGTGTCTTACATGTGTTTCTTTTCTTAAAAATTTTCAAAAATATGTTCTTGATGTTCATCATAATCTTCAAAGTGTTCTTGGTGTTCATCTTGACATTCAAAGTGTTCTTGCATGCATTAGTTGCTTTGATCTTAAATTTCTATGTCATGTGTCATTTTGTTGTTTTTCTCTTTCTTCATTAATTCAAAAAATCAAAAATAATATCTTTTCCTTATTTTACTCATAAATTTCAAAATTTTGGGTTGACTTGGTCAAATATTTTTAAAATTTAGTTGTTTCTTATTAGTCAAGTCAAAATTTCAATTTAAAAATTCTATCTTTTCAAATCTTTTTCAAAATCAAATCTTTTTTATTTTTCTTTTAATATCTTCGAATTCTTCCTTAATTTTTTTTTCAAAATCTTTTTCATTTTTTTTAATGTTTTCGAAAATCTTTAAAACAAATTTTCAAAATCTTTTTCTTAATTTTATTTCATGACTTTTGAAATCTTTGATAACATTTAATATTTTGATTCAAAAATTTCAAGTTTGTTACTTTCCTGTTAAGAAAGGTTCAATCTTTAAATTCTAGAATCATATCTTTTAGTAAGTCATCAACTTTAATTTCAAAAATCAAATCTTTTTAATTTCTCTTTCAAATCTTTTTCAAAATAAATTTCAATCATATCTTTTTAAAATTTTAATTTCAAAATCTTTTTATAACTTCTTATCTTTTCAAATTTTGATTTTCAAATCTTTTTCAACTAACTACTTGATTTTTTTATTTTAATTTTAAAAAGTTTACTATTTTTTATCTTTTTCAAAACCACCTAAATACTTTTTCACTTCTCATTTTCGAAAACTAACTAACAAGTTTTTCAAAAATCTTTTTAATTAATTAATTTATTTAGTTTTCAATTTGCTTTTATTTCTTTTCTTAAATTTCGAATTCTAACTTATAATTAAAATAAAAACAAAAATATTTTTCTTTTCTTTTAATTAATATTTGAATTCCCTCTCTCATCTCTGTTCTCATTCTTCTATTCTACTATTCTTCTACTCACATAAAGGAATCTCTATACTGTGACATAGAGGATTCCTCTTCTTTTCTGTTCTTTTCTTTTTCATATGAGCAGGAACAAGGATAAAGACATTCTTGTTGAAGCTGATCCTGAACCTGAAAGGACTCTAAAAAGGAAGCTAAGAGAAGCTAAAGCACAATACTCCGGAGAGGACCTTACAGAAAATTTCGAAAAAGAAGCAGACATGGCAGTCGAACCCAACAACAATGCTAGAGATGCAAGGAAGCTGCTTGGTGACTTTACTGCACTAACTTCCAACTTCTATGGAAGAAGCATCTCAATTCCTGCAATTGGAGCAAACAACTTTGAGCTTAAGTCTCAATTAGTTTCTCTAATGCAGCAGAATTGCAAGTTTCATGGACTTCCATTGGAAGATCCTCATCAGTTCTTAGTTGAATTTTTGCAAATCTGTGACACTGTTAAGACCAATGGGGTTGATCTCGAGGTCTACAGACTTATTCTTTTCCCCTTTGCTGTAAGAGACAGAGCTAGGATATGGTTGGACTCACAACCTAAAGAAAGCTTGAACTCTTGGGAAAAGTTACTCAGTGCTTTCTTGGCCAAATTCTTTCCACCTCAAAAGATGAGCAAGCTCAGAGTGGAAGTCCAAACCTTCAGACATAAGGAAGGTGAATCCCTCTATGAAGCTTGGGAAAGATACAAGCAATTGATCAGAAGTTGTCCTTCTGACATGCTTTCAGAATGGAGCATCTTATGTATATTCTATGATGGTCTGTCTGAATTATCCAAGATGTTATTGGACCACTCTGCTGGTGGATCTCTTCATCTGAAGAAAACACCTGCAGAAGCCCAGGAACTCATTGACATGGTTGCAAATAATCAGTTCATGTATACTTCTGAAAGGAATCCTGTGAACAGTGGGATATCTCAGAAGAAAGGAGTTCTTGAGGTTGACACTCTGAATGCCATATTGGCTCAGAACAAGATATTGACTCAGCAAGTCAATATGATTTCTCAGAATCTGACTGGATTGTAAGCTGCATCTGGCAGTGCTAAAGAAGCCTCCCATGAAGGAGAGGCTTATGATCCTGAGAATCCTGGAATGGAAGAAGTGAATTACATGGGAGAATCCTATGGAAACACTTACAATCCTTCATGGAGAAATCAACCAAATTTCTCATGGAAGGATCAACATAAGCCTCAACAAGGCTTCAATAATAACAATGGTGGGAGAAATAGGTTTGGCAATAGCAAGCCTTTTCCATCATTTTCTTAGCAACAGACAGAAAATTCTAGGCAAAACCTCTCTGACTTATCAACTATAATCTCTGATCTAACTAAGACCACTCACAGTTTTATGACTGAAACAAGGTCCTCCATTAGAAATTTGGAGGCACAAGTGGGTCAGTTGAGTAAAAGAGTTACTGAAATCCCTCCTAGTACTCTCCCAAGCAATACAGAAGAGAATCCAAAGAGAGAGTGCAAGGCCATCAATATACCCAAAATGGCCGAACCTGTAGAGGAGGAAGAGGCAATGATTTCCAGTGAGGAAGACCTCAATGGACGTCTATTGACGACTAAGGAGTTCCCTAATGAGGAACCAAAGGAATATGAGGCTCATATAGAGACCATAGAGATTCCACTAAACTTACTATTGTCATTCATGAGCTCTGATGAGTATTCTTCCTCTGAAGAGGATGAAGATATTGTTGAAGAGCAAGTTTCTTAGTATCTAGGAGCAATCATGAAGCTAAATACCAAGTTATTTGGTAATGAGACTTAGGAGGATGAACCTCCATTGCTCATCAATGAACTGAATGCCTTGGTTCAACTGAAATTACCTCAGAAGAAATCGGATCCCGGAAAGTTCTTAATACCTTGTACCATAGGCACCATGACCTTTGAGAAGGCTCTGTGTGACCTGGAGTCAGGAATAAACCTCATGCCACTCTCTGTAATGGAGAAACTAGGGATCTTTGAGGTACAAGCTTCAAGAATCTCACTAGAATTGGCAGACAAATCAAGAAAACAGGCTTATAGACTTGTAGAGGATGTCTTAGTGAAGGTTGAAGGCCTGTACATCCCTGCTGATTTCATAATCCTAGACACTGGAAAGGATGAGGATGAATCCATTATCCTTGGAAGACCCTTCCTAGCCACAACAAAAGCTGTGATTGATGTGGACAGAGGAGAGTTAGTCCTTCAATTGAATGAGGACTACCTTGTGTTTAAGGCTCAAAGATCTTCTACTGTAACCATGGAGAGGAAGCATGAAAAGCTTCTCTCAATACAGAGTCAAACAGAACCCCCACACTCAACTTCTAAGTTTGGTGTTGGGAGGCCACCATTAAGCTCTGAGTCTCTGTGAAGCTCTCTAAGAGCTCACTGTCAAGCTATTGACATTAAAGAAGCGCTTATTGGGAGGCAACCCAATTTTATTTAATTATATTTATTTATTTGTTTTCCATTGTTATTTTATATTTTCTTTAGGTTGATGATCATGTGGAGTCATAAAAACAGCTGCAGAATTAAAGCAGAATCAAAAACAGCATCAAAAATAGCACACCCTGGAGGACAGGCTTACTGGTGTTTAAATGCCAGTAAAGATAGCAGAATGGGCATTTAACGTCCAGTCTGGCAGCATTCTGGGTGTTAAACGCCAGAATTGGCAGACAGACTGGCGTTTAACGCCAGAAAAGGGTGTCTGGCTAGCGTTAAATGCCAGAATTGGCAGACAGACTGGCATTTAACGCCAGAAAAGGGTGTCTAGTTGGCGTTAAACGCCAGAAAGGGGCATCAAACTGGCGTTTAACGCCAGAAAAGGTAGCAGAGATGGCATTTAACGCCAGAAATGGCACACGAAGGGCGTTTAAATGCCAGAAAGGTGCAGGGACCAGAATTCCTTGACACCTCAGGATCTGTGGACCCCACAGGATCCCCACCTACCCCACCTCTCTTTCTCTCCTCTTCACACCTTTCCATAACACTCTTCCCCAAACACTATTCACCTATCAAATCCTACCCTCTTCCCTATAATCTCTTCACCACTTATATCCATCCAATATTCCCCAAAAACCCGTCATAAAACCCCACCTACCTCACCATTCAAATTCAAAACATTTTCCTCCCAAAACCTAACCCCTTCATACACGACTTCCCCCCTCTCTCTCTCTCTCTCTCACACACACACACACCCTATAAATACCCCCTCCTTACCACCTTCATTTTCACACATCATACACACTTAACCCCCTTGGCCGAACCCAAATCACCCCTCTATCTCCTCCATTTCTTCTTCTTCTCCTCCTCTCTTTCTTCTTTTGCTCAAGGATGAGCAAACCTTTTAAGTTTGGTGTGGAAAAAGCTCTGCTTTTTATTTTTCCATAACCATTAATGGCATCTAAGACCAGAGAAACCTTTAGAAAGAGGAAAGGGAAGGCAATTGCTTCCACCTCCGAGTCATGGAAGATGGAGAGATTCATCTCAAAAGTCCATCAAGACCACTTTTATGAAGTTGTGGCCAAGAAAAAGGTGATCCCCGAGGTCCCCTTCATGCTCAAAAAGAGTGAATATCCGGAGATCCGACGTAAGGTTCGAAGAAGAGGTTGGGAATCTCTCACCAACCCCATCCAACAAGTCAGAATCTTAATGGTTCAAGAGTTCTATGCTAATGCATGGATCACTAAGAACCATGATCAAAGTGTGAACCTGAATCCAAAGAATTGGCTCACAATGGTTCGGGAGAAATACTTGGATTTCAGTCCGGAAACTGTAAGGTTGGCATTCAACTTGCCAATAATGAGAGGAGATCCTCATCCTTTCACTAGAAGAGTCAACTTTGATCAAAGGTTGGACCAAGTCCTCATGGACATCTGTGTAGAAGGAGTGTAATGGAAGAGAGACTCCAAAGGCAAGCCGGTTCAACTGAGAAGGCTTGACCTCAAGCCCGTGGCTAGAAGATGGTTAGAGTTCATCCAACGCTCTATCATTCCTACTAGCAACCGATCTGAAGTTACTGTGGACCGGGCTATCATGATCCATAGTATCATGATTGGAGAGGAAGTAGAAGTTCATGAGATCATATCTCTAGAACTATACAAAGTAGCTAACAAGCCCTCCACTTTGGCAAGGTTAGCATTTCCCCATCTCATCTGTCACATATACAATTCAGCTGGAGTTGTCATAGAGGAAGACATCCTCATTGAAGGGGACAAGCCCATTACTAAGAAGAGGATGGAGATAACAAGAGAGCCCACTCATGGACCTCAACAAGAGCATGAGGAAGTTCCTCATAAAAAAATCCCTGAGATGCCTCAAGGGATACATTTCCCTCCACACAACTATTGGGAGCAACTCAACACCTCTTTAGGAGATTTGAGTTCTAACATGGAGCAACTAAGGATGGAGCACCAAGAGCACTCCATTATCCTCAATGAAATCAGAGAGGACCAAAAGGCCATGAGAGAGGAGCAACAAAGGCAAGGAAGAGACATAGAGGAGCTCAAGCACTCCATAAGATCTTCAAGAGGAAGAACTAGCCGCCGTCACTAAGGTGGACCCGTTCTTTAATTTCCTTGTTCTTATTTTTCTGTTTTTCGTTTCTATGCTTTATGTTTTGACTATGTTTGTGTCTTCATTACATGATCATTAGTGTTTAGTGTCTATGTCTTAAAGCTATGAATGATTCCATGAATCCCTCACCTTTCTTAAATGAAAAATGTTTTTATTTGCAAAAGAACAAGAAGTGCATAATTTTGAAAATTATCTTGAAATTAGCTTAATTATTTTGATGTGGTGGCAATACTTTTTGTTTTCTGAATGAATGCTTGAACAGTGCATATTTTTTATAGTGAAGTTTATGAATGTTAAATCTGTTGGCTCTTGAAAGAATAATGAAAAAAGAGAAATATTATTAATAATCTAAAAAATCATAAAATTGATTCTTGAAGCAAGAAAAAGCAGTGAAAAACACAGAGCTTAAGAAAAAAAAATTTATTGGCGAAAAATAAAAGAAAAAGAAAGAAAAAGAAAAAGCAAGCAGAAAAAGCCAATAGCTCTTTAAACCAAAAGGCAAGAGCAAAAAGCCAATAGCCCTTTAAACTAAAAGGCAAGGGTAAAAAGGATCCAAGGCTTTGAGCATTAATGGATAGGAGGGCCCAAAGGAATAAAATCCTGGCCTAAGCGGCTAAATCAAGCTATCCCTAACAATGTGCTTGTAGCGTGAAGGTGTCAAGTGAAAAGCTTGAGACTGAGCTGTTAAAGTCGTGGTCCAAAGCAAGAAGAGTGTGCTTAAGAACTCTGGGCACCTCTAACTGGGGACTTTAGCAAAGCTAAGTCACAATCTAAAAAGGTTCACCCAGTTATGTGTCTGTGGCATTTATGTATCCGGTGGTAAAACTAGAAAACAAGATGCTTAGGGTCACGACCAAGACTCATAAAGTAGCTGTGTTCAAGAATCAACATACTGAACTAGGAGAATCAATAACACTATCTGAATTCTGAGTTCCTATGGATGCCAATCATTCTGAACGTCAAAGGATAAAGTGAGATGCCAAAACTGTTCAGAAGCAAAAAGTTACTAGCCCCGCTCATCTAATTGAAACTAATCTTCATTGATATTTTTGAAATCTATTGTATATTCTCTTCTTTTTATCCTATTTTGTTTTTAGTTGCTTGGGGACAAACAACAATTTAAGTTTGGTATTGTGATGAGCGAATAATTTATACCCTTTTTGGCATTGTTTTTACATAGTTTTTGGTATGTGTTTAGTTACTTTTTATTATATTTTTATTAGTTTTTATGCAAAAATCATATTTTTGGACTTTACTATGAGTTTGTGTATTTTTCTATAATTTCATGTATTTTCTAGCTGAAATTGAGGGACCTGAGCAAAAATCTGATTCAGATGCTGAGAAAGAACTGCAGATGCTGTTGGATTCTGACCCTCCTACACTCTAAGTGGATTTTCTGGAGCTACAGAGGCCCGATTGGCGCGCTCTCAATTGCGTTGGAAATTAGATATCTTGGGCTTTCCAGCAATATATAATAGTTCATACTTTGCCCGAGATTTGATGGCCCAAACTGGCGTAAAATGCCAGCCAGAGACCCTTTTCTGGCGTAAAACATCAGAACTGGCACCAAAACTGGAGTTAAAGGCCCAAACTGGCATCCAAGCTAGCGTTTAACTCTAGAAATGGTCTATTCACATGTAAAGCTCAATGCTCAGCCCAAGCACATACCAAGTGGGTCCCGGAAGTGGATTTCTGCACTATCTGCACTTAGTTACTTATTTTCTATAAACCCTAGTAACTAGTTTAATATAAATAGCACTTTTTACTATTGTATTCGCATATAGCTTATGCCATTGTTCACGTTTGGAGGCTGGCCATTTGGCCATGCCTAAACCTACTTTCTCTTATGTATTTTCTACGGTGGAGTTTCTACACCTCATAGATTAAGGTACGGAGCTCTGCTGTTCTTCATGAATTAATGCAAGTACTATTATTTTTCTTTCAATTCATGCTTATTTCTTCTCCAAGATATACTCTCGTACTTAATTCAGTTAAGTCAGAATGAAGGGGTGACCCGTGACAATCACCCACTATCTACGTTACTCGCTTAGCCAAGATCCGCGTGCCTGACAACCACAAGCAGTCTACATGATGTTCAATGCAGTCATTGGATGACAGTCGGAGTATATTCTCTTGGCTCTCTGATCCGCAACTCGCATCGTCTCTCCTGACAACAGAGCATCCGAATCTGAGATTAGAACCTTCGTGTTATAGGCTAGAACCATTGGCAGCATTCCTGAGATCCGGAAAGTCTAAACCTTGTCTGTGGTATTCCGAGTAGGATCTAGGAAGGGATGACTGTGACGAGCTTCAAACTTGCGAATGTTGGGCACAGTGACAGTGTGCAAAAGGATAGAGAGATCTTATTCCGACACTAGTGAGAACCGACAGATGATTAGCCGTGCGGTAGGGGTATTTTCATCCGAGACGAGAAATCTGACAGTTGATTAGCCGTGTAGATATCGTACCTGGTATTTTTCATCCGAGAGGATCATACAGCTTGCCATGGAAGGGAGCACGCATGATTGGAAGAAGACAATAGGAAAGCAGAGGTTCAAAAGCAACAAAGCATCTTCAAATGCTTATCTGAAATTTCCACCAATGAATTACATAAGTATCTTTATTTTATTTTATGTTTTATTTATCTTTTAATTATCAAACCTTATAACCATTTGAATCCGCCTGACTAAGATTTACAGGATGACCATAGCTTGCTTCAAGCCGACAATCTCCGTGGGATCGATCCTTACTCACGTAAGGTATTACTTGGACGACCTAGTGCACTTGCTGGTTAGTTGTGCAGAGTTGTGAAAAGTATGATCACAATTTCGTGCACCAGTGTCCGTGCATCATCTCTTTCTATTATGTGGAATGGGAATAGATTGGATTGTTTTGCTCCTAGAAGGGGGCTTAGACAGGGCGATCCAATGTCTCCTTACTTATTTATGCTTTATATGGAAAGACTTGCTTGCTATATATCTCATAAGGTGGTCGAGGGTGTGTGGAAACCAGTTTCTGTCACTATGGGTGGCCCAAAAATTTCTCATTTGATATTTGCAGATGATCTCTTACTTTTTTGTCATGCTACAAAGAGTCAGGTCCAAATGGTCATGCATTCTCTTAACATTTTTTGCAAGGAATCTGGCATGAAAGTGAATCTTGAAAAGTCTAAAGCTTTTTGTTCTAAAAATGTGACTGCTCGTAGAAGAGATATTTTTACTAGTGTTTCTTCAATACGTTTTGCTTTGGACTTAGGAAGATATCTTAGAGTTAACCTTAATCATTCCTGTACCAGTAGGGCTTCTTTTCATTCGGTGATTGAAAATGTGAGGGGAAGATTAGCTAACTGGAAAGGAAGGCTTCTAAATAAAGCAGGGAGACTTTGCCTGATCAATTATGTTGCAGCATCCATTCCTGTTTATCATATGCAGGTATCTTTTTTTGCAAATTGGGTTTGCGATAAATTGTCTTCTATGATGAGACAGTTTCTTTGGAAGGGTCAAGTTGATGGTAGAGGTCTTTCTCTTGTTAATTGGAGGACTGTGATCACTCCAAAGAAATTTGGTGGTCTAGGTGTTAGAGATCCTGCGTGTGTTAATATATCTTTACTTGGTAAATTGGTTTGGCAACTTTTTCATTGTCAGGACAAGCCTTGGGTTGCTCTATTGAGGGCGAAGTATCTGAGGAATGAGGAAATTTTAGATGGCTCTGTCCCTTGCAACGCTTCTCATGTTTGGAAGAGTATCTCAAAGGCTTTTGGTGCTCTTAAAGATGCCTTCTCTTGGTGCGTTGGGTCACTTGATCAATCTTTTTGGTTTGACAATTGGAGTATTGAGGGCCCAATTGTTCAAGATGTCCTTTTTGTACATATATCTGACTCTGATTTAACTATTAGAGACGTTTGGAAAGATGGTCAATAGAATCTCCATGGTATTTTCTCTATCATTCCAGAAGATGTCAAACAGCGTTTGAATGCTTATAATCCGGATTTGAATGCTAGAGAGAGTTCGGGTTGGTCGTGGGGTGTGGCATCTTCTAGACTCTACTCAGCTAGGAGTGGGTACAGTTGGCTAGCCAAAAGAAAGTTTGACTGGAATGAGCATGATAATTGGTTGTGGGTATAGCGACTGCATATTCCTGAGAAGTACAAGTTCTTGATTTGGCTCAGTCTTCATAATGTTATTCTTACCGCAGAGTTTCGTTTGGGTCATGGCTTAGCTTTATCTAGTACCTGTCATCGGTGTCAGAATGGTTCTGAATCCATTCTTCATTGTCTTCGGGAGTGCCCTAGTGCCAAGGAGGTGTGAAACCTTTTAGGCTTGTATTCAGATAACTCGGATTTATGTGATTGGCTCTACAGAGGTGCAAGGAGTGGAGATGTTTTTCTTTTTTTTTCGACCATCTGGTGGATTTGGAGAAGCAGGAATCATGACTTATTTAATATAGATGATTCTTGGAGTGCTAGTAAAGTGGTGAGTTTGATTCGTAGTTCAGTAAGGGAGTTTCACACTTTTTTTGCTATGCATCAATCTTTGTCTCCTCCTTTGCTTTGTTTGCATTGGGTTCCACCTCCAGTTCATTCTGTTAAATAGAATTGTGATGCTAGTTGTTTTGCTCCTTTTGGCTATGCTGGTTTTGGTTGTATCATTCACAATCCTGATGAATGTTGGTTGAAAGGTTGCACTGAAAAAGTCGAAGTGTGTAGTGTTCTTTTTACTGAATTATATGCAATTTGGAGAGGTTTACTTCTTGCTTGGGAGAGTGGATTTCGTGAGGTTATTTGTGAAACAGACTGTTTAGAAGCTCTTTTCTTGGTAAACCAAAGAATGCTTGGTAAGGATATTCCGGAATTGGATTTGGCAAAGCATATACAAGAGGTTATGAATTGGAATTGGAGAGTCTCTATTCTTTTAATTCAGAGGAATGCAAATAGTATTGCAGATTGTATGGCTAAAGCAACTGCTTTTGGCGCGGACATTCACTCGAATTGGAGCCAACCATGGAGTGAGCTTCAACATCTAATAAATTTAGATATGAACCTAGCCAATTAATTTGGTTTTGTCTCTTTTTTTTCTTTCTTTTCTATTTAGTCACCAAAAACACTCCACAAGGTTTCTATGGTTTAAAGATAGATAAATTATTTATATGTTATAAAGCGTTTGACTTAGCAACAGTTCTTCACAAAACTGTCATTAAACTATCAAATTTTGATGCACATTCATAAGTGCTGATCTAAACCATTGCATTCTTATTAATTTGCGACGGTTTTAGAAATGAACGCTAAGATTTTGCTGCTATTTTTCACCTGTGTTATAGTATATATAAGAATGTAGAGAAGTCTTACATATCTAAAAAAATATAAATGTGATCTATGTTTACAATCAAATTTTATAAACAATATTAAAAATTTACTAACTTGTTTCTAGCTTTGCTGATTTGTATTTCAAAAGAAAAATAAAGGAGAAACAAGAGATATTGTATACATAATTACATATTGTCTGCTATTAACTTAATTAATAAATGAATTTATATCTATTTGAGTAGCTAGAAAAAGATAACAATGATTGAGATACAATAAAAAAAATTAACAAAATGAAAATTACTTTATTTATTCTTTATTAGTTAGCGTTAGAATAATTATAAAATTTTGGATATAATTAATATATAATTATAAATATTATATATATATATATATATATATATATATATATATATATATTTATAGATATTAAATTAAATAAGATTTTTTAGTTTATTTTTTCTTTTTATAATTTTAATATTTTATTCTGAAAGCTAGACCTTGCTCTTTACCTGGTTCACCAGTATCATAACCACAAAAATAGATGAGAATAATACATTTTCGTCCATGAAATAAAGATTTAAAATAATATATTAACATTCTGAAATTTTATTTTAGGTGTGTGCTATAAGTGTCTTTTAAATTTTAGATATAAAACTCAAAAGTAAAAGAATAGATCCCATATTCTTCTACGCATCAAACAATCCTCCTTTGTTTTATTCTTTATAGTGGCTGATGTGTTCATATAAAGACGATATATGTATAGTCACCTCCTTTAAAGTTCTTCAAATGAATTGGAAGAGAGAACCGTCAACCACGAGCAGCAACTGTGTTGGGCGCCGCAGCGGCAGACACTGCAGCATTGATAGCGGCACCGCGGAGGAACGAAAACAAACCAACTGAATGAGATTGGGAGCCCTCTTTCTGCTCAAGAAACAGATCCTCCGGAACCCTAAGCGCTGCATGTGCGACGACGACGGAGACCCCAACGAGCATGGCGGAGAAGACAACGGTTCCAACGGAAGTGAGGAACACAACGAAGACGGTTAAAACGGTTAGGACTGAGAGCGTCTCGAAGTCGGAGAAGGTGCGTCCAAGAAGGACCAAAGGTATGTCGGAGGGACGGAGGAGGTAGAGAGAGAGCCATGCGGAGAGGAGGAGAAGGAGGATTACGAGGGAGGAAGGGTTGGAGAGGAGACATACGGCGACGGTGAGGGAAACGACGGCGTAATAGTTGATGCGGAAGTATGGGAGGTTCTTGCGGAGACGAAGGGTACCATCGGAGAAGGACTGCGGCGTCGAGAACGAGGAGCGGTCAAGGAGCTCGGACCAGGGGCGACGGCGGCTGAGGGCGTGGCGGACGGAGTCGGAGGAGTTTGCGAGGATTCCTCGGAGGGCCACCTGGGCGGTGGCGTTGGATGGAGGGTTTGAGGTGGTGGTGGAGGAAATGGGGAGGAGGGTTTGAGAGAGAGTTGATGATGCCATTGGTGGTTAGAGACAGAGTACAGAGAGGGAATGAGACGGTTGCAAGAGATTGAAAAATATATTTGAGTTTTATCAAACGTTTTTTTTTTTTTTTAATTTGTACTTCTAAGAGGTTTCACTCTCAGTTTTATGTAATCAAAATCAAGGACATAAAAGGGGGGAAGAGGTTTGAATATTTGATGGAGATAGAAATATATATACTCTGAGTTTTATGTAATCAAAATCAAGGACATAACAGGGGGGGGGGGGGGGGGGACGAGGTTTGAATATTTGATAGAGATAGAAATACATGTTATGCAAAAGATAATAAATTGTGACATCGTGAAAATTGACGTGTACTGAAATTGATAATTAAAAATTATTAAATAATATAATATATTTAATTAAATTATTATTTAATAATTTTTAATTTGTAATTTTACAACTAAATAAGTTGCATGTGAGTTTCTATTATAATAACTGTTGTTTTTTCTCTCAAAGCAAATTTTTCTTTTGATGTTGATATATACTTTTGATTTTTTTTTTGTTTATTCTTTTTTAAATTTTTTATTGTTTAGTAACTTCTTAGTAATTTGAGTTTAAAAGGTTGAAAACTTTTCGTAATAAAAAGGCAAAAAGTAGGGGGTTAAAATCCAAAAACATATATTGTTTGTAAATGAGTTGTGTGTGCATATATACAGCAATACACAGAGAACTTTATTCATTTAATTAATTGTTGAATTATATCACATTATATTGATAATTAAGCTTACCAAATTTTAAAATATTTTTATGTTAATAGATGTACTAGAAGTTTCAGGTAGTGCTATGGATCGAAAACTTGCGAGTCGAGGCAGTTGTCGGATCATCTGATTGGAGCGGTAGGGGGTGATACCTGCAAAGACATTTTGACGCATAAATCAGAAGGAATCTACGAGTTGTATGTGAGTAGAATGAGCAGCGTACTTGAGGAAGCCTTTAGCTCCCTTTAGGGGTGTTCGCGGTGCGGTTTGGTTCGGTTTTGAAGGAAAAAGTCATCCGATCTGAACGCTTAACTTATGTGCGGTGCGGTTTGGATTGGATGAATTTTTTTTGGAAATCCGATCCGATTACAAGCGGTTTGGATCCGCGGTTTTTTAAATACAAAATAATAACTTAATTTATAAAGTTATATAACCTGTCCAACAATCCATCATAATAATAAAACACAATCCAACATAATAATAAAACAAAAATTCCATAATACATTATAAACCAACATGTCTAATTGTCCAACAATCCAACATATTCAACAAGTCTTGATAAAATAATAATTCTTCAGCATCAAAACAACTAAACAAGTCTCAACAACACAAAATCAAATAACATAGCAAAGTCTTAATAAAACATAACATAAAAAACTCCAAACTGAAAGCTGAAGCATTGATCACTAATCAGATTCATCACCAGAGTCTTCTTCATCTATTAGTTGAGGAATTGGCTCAAGTTCTACAATAAAATGTAATAAAATAAATATTAGTAGGTTAAACATATTATCAAATAGTAAAGTTAATCACTATGTAAAGATAAAATAAAACATAATACTAAAGAACATTACCTTTCTCAAGTTTTTCAAATTCTTCAAAAGACTCCTCAAGGTCAATTGGCAATAAATTGGCTCGAAACCAATTTTGTGCACAAATCAAAGCTTCAACAGTTTTTGGTGTAAGAGAGCTCCTATATTGATTAAGCACTCTACCTCCAGTGCTAAAGGTGGATTCAGAAGCAACTATTGACACCGGCATAGCTAGAATATCCCTCGCAATTTGACTTAAAACAGGATATTTGTAATTGTTAGAGCTCACTTTCCACCAAGTTAAAATATCAAAACTACTTGGATCAACTGGTTTCTCCAAGGACTCCATGAGATATAAATCCACTTCATTTGTGTTGACACTCTCACTTGCTTGTACATCATTTTCAAATGCTGCCGCAAAGCGAACATCATCAAAGGCACTATCATCCATATCCACATCTTGGCTATGTTGTGCAGATTGGTGTGCTTGATCACTATTGAGAGCAACCCTATAGCTGTTAAACAAGTCATTGAATACTTCCTTTACCTTACCACATAATAAATCAGCATCCTCCTTCTCAAATAACCTTTGAAAACTCCACTCAACAAACTTAATCTTGTATCTAGGGTCAAGTACCACAGCAACAAAAATCATCATATTCATATTCCTCAAGTTACCCCAATATTTATCATGCTTAGCCTTCATTTTTGTAGCCATACCCTTAAGTAATATGTCATTACTATCAGCCCAAGTCTTCAAAGAACTAAGAATTGAACAAAAGTGATGAAAATATGAAGAAGTCACAAATGTAGAACCCGAGACTTTTTTGGTTACATCGAAAAAAAATCTTCAAAAACCTCACAAAACATCTTGCATTATCCCAATCTTCATTCTTTGGAATGCCCCCTTGCATCATTACAAACTCAGCATCCCTCTCACTCAATCTCTTGAAGGCCTTTTGGAATTTTAAAGCACTATCAAGCATTATGTAAGTGGAATTCCACCTAGCGGGGACATCTAATTGCACACAAGAGCAATCTTGGATCCTAGCCTCTTTAATGCAACTTTTAAACCTATCCATACGACTAGGAGAAGCACGGACATATCTAACAGCATTTCTAATTTTACTAATTGAAGAATGCATATCTTTCAAACCATCATTCACCACCAAGTTCAAGATATGAGCACAACACCTAACATGCAAATGTTCACCTTTTAAAGGATGTGAATTCCAATCTTCCATTCTACCTTTCAAGTAACAAATGGCAACATCATTTGAACTAGCATTATCAACTGTGATGCTAAAGACTCTACTTATTCCCCAATTCAAAAGATATTTTTCTATCTTCCTACCAATTGTTTGACCTTTATGATTCTTGATGAGACAAAAGTTAAGAATTCTCTTTTGCAACTTCCAATCTTGATCAATAAAATGTGCAGTGAGGCAAAGATAGTTTAGATTTTGTACAGAAGTCCAACAATCAGTGGTCAAACACACACTTTGATTTGAGTTTATAAAGACACTCTTCAACTTATGTTTTTCATTCATGAACAAGTTCCAACAATCCCTAGCAACTGAAATTCTGCCCGAAATATGGAGTTTTGGCTGTAAAACACTCATGAAATAACGAAATCCCTCCACTCATAAATCAGGATCAAATGATACAGCAGTCAAACAATTACCCAGCCCATTTCCTTCTTCTTTTTTAAGTTGCTGCATAACAAGTGCTTTTTGTGTGGGATCAAGTGAATCTTTTGGAAATTTTTTACACTGACTCAACAAGTGACTTTTAAGATTGCTAGTACCATTTTTATGTCAATCAGCCGCATAAGATGCTCCACACCACTTATATATAGCCCTAGGTTTGGGACCACTATCATCTTTTTTAAAATGCTCCCAAGTCCAAGATCTAGGTCTAACAGGTTTTTTAGTGTTACCTGTACCTTGTTCCTCAGACTGGCCAGGATTAGGTGACTCATTAGCAACATTTGCTTTGCCTCTCCTCCTCTTAGATCTAGTTCCTTCATTGTTCTGATCACTGTGCGGCGACAGTGGCGGCAGCGATGGTGGCTGCGTCTGCGTCTGAGTTTGTGGCTGCGATTGCTGCTGTGGAGGCGGCATTGACTCTGACTGTCCTGAAGATCTGAATGATTCAAAAGTGGATGGAGTAGCACTGGTAAATCCTGGCTCGCTACTTTGAACATCCTGTGATAACAAAGATAATTAATCAATTTATGTTATTTTAATATTTTCCTCAATTAATTAACATATTGAGTTGTTACCAACATACACATTATACAATAAAAAATTACCTCAGGATATAAAGCTGACATTGTTGACCTTCGAATTGAAAGCTAAAATCACTGGAACAAATATAAAATCTGCAGAAGATAAAAAAAATAGAATTCAATTTCAATCAACAATAACAAAATACTTAATTTAATACAAAGTTTAACAAATAAAAATTAAAGCACAGTTTAACAAGTAAAAATTAAAGCAAGTAAAAATATACCTTGAACAGTTTAACACAGTTTAACACAGATTAACAAGTAAAAATTAAAATTAAACAAAATCTTAAAACAACAGAACAAAACAAAATAAACAAAAGCAAGTAAAAATCTACCTTCAACAATGAGCAGTTTAACACTAATTAACAAGTAAAAAATAAAATTAAACAAAATCTTAAAACAACAGAACAAAACAAAATAAACAAAACCAAGTAAAAATATACCTTGAGGCTTGAACAGTTTAACACAGATTAACAAGTAAAATTTAAAATTAAACAAAATCTTAAAATAACAGAATAAAATAAAATAAACAAAAGCAAGTAAAAATCTACCTTCAACAATGAACAGTTTAACATAGTTTAACACAGATTAACAAGTAAAAATTAAATTTAAACAAAATCTTAAAACAACAGAACAAAACAAAATAAACAAAACTAAGTTAAAATATACCTTGAAGAAGAGCAGCAGCGGCGCCACCGAGGGGAGAAAGCGGCAGCGGCGTCACCGCGGAGAGGAGCCGCCAGCGGCGTCACTGAGAAGAGGAGGCGGCGAAGGGCATTACTCAGAAGAAGAGCGGCGGACGGCGTCGGCGTGTGTCAGTGGGAGTGACTGAGAGTGAGTAATACTGTGAATCTGTGATAGTGAGAGTGAGTGATGTTGTGTAAGGATGAAGAACGAAGACTAAGGACTAAGGAGCGAGAGAAAGCACTGAGCAGAAAGGGTTTCTTACTTTCTTTATTTAGTTTAGGGTTTCAAAAATTTGGGAATCGGCGCTACTGCACTAGTGTGCTAGTGCTACGGTAGGTATTAGGTAAGGGTATTATTATTATTATTATTATTATTTGTAATATATGCGGTTCGGTTCGGTTCGGGTCGGTTATGTAGAGTAGAACCGCAAACCGAACCGAACCGCAATAAAACCGATCTAAAATCCAAAAAATATCCAAAATAGAGCGGTTTAATTTGGTTTTCGGTTTGAATCGGTCCGGTTTTGCGGTTTTTTTGGACCGATTTGGATCTGAACACCCCTAGCTCCCTTTATATAGTTTGTGTTTGTAAGAGGAGTATTCAAATTTCGAATACTGGTTTGGACTGTTATGCTTCACAGGCCGAGTTGGGCCATGACAATGGCCTGGGCCCGGGTATCCAGGTCGAGATGACTTGGGGGAAGGGGACTTGGGAACCGGGTCCATAACAATTACCCCGGAGCGAGAGAGCAGGTGGGCCCGGTCTTGCTGCTTGGGAGTGCCTGGTTATGCAAATCGTGAGGCGGGGTGTTCGTGAGTGCGCGAAGGGAGTCCTCTTCGGGGAACCGTGTGCCTGGTCCATGTGTTTTTGTGTGTTAAGGTGTGATGAGCCTTCGATCGTTGGTCCGTTGAATTTCTCCCTAGGGGTGCTTCGTCCGTTATGTTCCCCTAGGCGTCATAATGACGCTTAGTGGGAGGAGAGAGGTTTTTGTTGTGCATTTCCCTCTCTGTGCCCTATCCTTTCGTATTTCTTTTTTGAAAACGTTGGTGGGTTTCATTTGCAGCTGCCTCTTATCCTTCTATTTTATTTCTTCCAGACACAAGGCCTTCTCTACAGAATTTCTTTGGTGTTGCTTTGAGCATCCGGTGGTGGTGCTATTCTGTGCATTTATTGGCATTTCTTTTCCCTCTGCTTCCTTTGCTAGCCAGGTTGGTATACTTTGTTATCTTACCTTACATTGGAGTTTTGATCTGCTATTTGTTGTTATTTTGTATACTTTGAGTTTTATCGAAGAAAAAATGTACATCTGGAATACTGCGTTTTAGTGTGGTTTAGAGGATTTTTTCGATAGGATGTTTTGGTTTAGTGTGGTTTAGGGATCCTCTGTGCGTTTTGCATTTTTTGGGTAGTGGGCTGACAGTGGAACAATCCTAACTTGGATATAGGTATGGTGCGGTAGAGGGAAATTCAGAGGAACCTGGGTCCTGTCTTCCCGGCGGGGGGTGCCCAATCGTTATCATTGAGTGACGTCTGATGTTTTCGGCACGCCCTCCCGGTTGGATGAGGAGGACCTTCAAAGACTCCGTAATGCAGGGGCCATTTTAGACTGTGAGGCGGCGGGGTGGTATGAATTGGTGCTCGCTGATGAGAATGAGAGGGTTTGCTATCTCAATCTGCACTCCCCGCGTGTCCTGGACTGAATTTGTGTGCATGAGCCTTTGTTTACCAAGTTGTGGGTTTGGCTGCCCTTCTCTAATTTTCAGATGGATCTCCTGAATTGGATTTTGACCGCGCCGTCCCATCTGCATCCAAATAGTTGGGCGACTATTTGGACATTTGAGTTGGTTTGTAATTTTCTAGAGTTGCCGGCTCGGGTCGACGTTTTCCTCTTTTTCTTCCTTTTAAAAGATAATTAATACTTGGGTAGAAAACTCAAAGTTTAGATTTATTAACTTGCATATACTTTTATTTTTAATCATGTCTTTGGTTTTGATTTGAATTTTGATAATGTCTCTATAGTGTTTATGCAACAAAGTCGTAACTCTTGCCTTTAGACGTACATTCGAATGTTCATGCATATATAGTTCCTTATCGGAATTCTTCAAGTTCTATATGTTTTATATATTTGAAAATTGAGAAGCTCACCAAAGAGGGATTTTATTTTATTTTATTTGAATACTAATTTATTATTATTTTATATTGAGGCTGTCTGTTTAGAAAAATATAATTGACTAAGCTATTGAAAAGGCATGTTGCTCCATGCAAAACATTTTAAGCCTTTTGCTATTTCTTTTTTCAAATATAAGTTGAGATATTTTTTCTTAACATTTCAAATTATTTGCTGATATTTAATGCTGCTGAATTTCTGTTTTTTTTTTTTACATTTTGATAATAATATTAGTAATACCTTTGCTGGTACCCAGTTTATTAAGATGCCGAAAATAGGTCGTTACACGAAGAAATCAAAGTTAAACTCAGCATGTGAGCAACTTAAAACAGGATCTGCTGTAACTTCACCCGTGCATAAAGTGGATTGTCTAATTCCCCCTCCAGTGGTGCTGGTACCCCCGCAACCTCATCTTTACGCCCCGTTCAACCGCCCTATATTGAACCACTGCCTGCTCCACAGACTTGCACGAATGGTGTTCAAACTCGAAGTCAGCGATGAAGACTTAGACCCAGAGGTAGATGAGGTAGATTCTTTTGAGCAATATGCTGACAACCTATTTGCTGCATTGGAGACTCCGAAGCGCAAGGGACGCAAGACCACCGAATTTCGCAATGCAGGAGATATTGAGCGTGCGTGTTAAACTTTAGAGGATTATAGAAATTCAAGAAATTAAAGCCTTTAGCTGGAGATCTTTTTGTGGTGAGTTTGGTTATGTGCAGTTTCTGTGATTTTCAATACCTAATGTTGTAGTTCAAGGAATGCTGGTGTTTCTTTGCACAATCTCAAGGTCCTTGGGTGGCAATGGGTAGGGTAGGGTAGGGTTTGGAGTCAACCCTAACCCTACCCGCGGGTTGAGATTTTTATATAAACTCAACCCTACCCTACCCGCGGGTTGAGAATATCTCAACCCTAACCCTACCCGCTCTTAACCCACGGGTACCCGACCCTACCCGCGGGTTACAAAAAAAAAAAGCAACGTTATTATATAACTTGATGATAATTTAAAATAGAACTGACTTTTATGTAAAAAAAAGTTTATTAAATTATTAATTAATGATCTTCTTTTAATGACTAAGGATCTTTTGTATTTAGTGAGAAGTCTTTAGTTCAACATCCACTTAAAATATATTTTTTTATAAGTATATAACATATACATATATAAAGTGCGGGTTGGTCGGGTAGGTTGAGGCTCAACCCGCACCCTACCCGACCCGCACGAAAACCCTACCCGCACCCTACCCTACCCGTTGCGGATCGGGTTGACAACCCTACCCGATCGGATGGGGTCGGGTTGGATACCCGCGGGTAGGGTACATATTGTCACCCCTACTCAAGGACCTTATGAATATGGATAAATGACCTTTATTACAGTGCAGTGGGCATGTCTGAATCTTAAACAAGTATGGATACAGTAGTCTTCAAGTCTTAATTATATACAAGTCTGGATAATCGGGTTTGTGCTATATATCTAATTGATTCACATTGCATGCACTTTCAAGATAACATATTAGTGTTACTTGATGGATTATTTGTAAATTGTAACCCATAAATGTAAGAGAGGAATCTGGTTTTGAAAAAGCTACGACATAGTTTTATATATAATTACTATAATGATATCACTTTTGTGTACTTAGTTTAATGGCAGTGGAGTAGATTAAATGCTTCTCTTAATTACAATATAGATTAAAAGTTAGAGCTAGGCATAGATAACATTTTTATTTGTTTAATGACTTAATCTCAATGCAAAATTCCCTTATATTAGCATTTTATCAAGTATTTCCACGGGTAGTGCATACATGCTAACGATTGTTCTTGTTATTTTTGGCTGGGTGGAATATACCATCAATTCATCAAGTTTGACATGATTGTATTTGAATATTCATGTAGGAATAACAGCAAAAATAATTTGATTTGATTCTTGCAATTGGGAAGACTATTAAGCTGTGGAAAATCAAACGAAACTAGTAAAGAACATGAAACTACATTAGAAACACCTAACTTGGCTGAGGGCGAGGTAAAGCAGAAGGAAGTTCACTAAATTTGAGGTTTAAATTTAGCTGAGGAGAGAGAAATCCTGGATCCTAGAAGTGACAATTGGAAAATAGTGAAGATTTGAAGTCACATATTGCTGTGTATAGCAATGATCAATCATCACACATATCTCCTACTTATCCTGCAGCCACCAGGATTCTCAGACGGAGGATATTTCTATTGATCTCGATGACTCAAATGAAAACTATTTAGACGAATACGAGTAGGGTTATTTACTTTGCTTTGAATATTTTGTATTATTAGTGGATTACAATTTAGAAGAATATAAGTCTGAGTTTAGTTATTTATGTTGTCTTGAATATTTATGTTAAAAGATTATTTATTATTTTGATAAATTTGTAAATTCATTGTCTAATATTTAGTATAAATTTTATTTTTATATCTAAAAGTTTAGTTGCCTCATTATCTAATATTTAGTATAAATTTTATTTTTATATTTAAAAGTTTATTTGTATTAAATATCTACTATATTTCAAATGAAAAAAAAATAAAAAAATATGGCTATTAAAATCGACGACACTCTTATCGCTTTTTAAATTTAAAAAGACAAAAGAAAATAAAAAATCGACGACATGTTTGTTGGTATCTTAATAATTAAATCGACGACTAATTTGTCAATTTTAATGTATCAAATATCGACAGACATGTCAATTTTAAATAATATTATCGACAACAACTTTGTCGATTTTATTGAATATGTAAAAATCTTAAACTCATATTATCGACAAAAATGGTGTCGATTTTATTGAAAACTTATCGACGGCCCAGCAAGCCGTCAATTTTATTAGAATTTTAAAAAATTGACATGGTAAAAAGCGACAACTTATGCCATTGATTTTGCTGTCAATTTTTAATATTATTGATGGCAAAACCATCGATTTGGCCGTCGATTTTAACGGTGTTTCTTGTAATGAGTGTGTACAGTTAATTATGATACTGATACATATTTTTCGAAAAATAATTGGACTTTCATACAACAGATAATTTTGCTGAGTTCAAATCTAATCTTATCTGCGAGTCTCCAAATTGAGAACGTCAAATTTTTAATCCGAATCAAACAGTTTAAACCCCCTTAACTCAAATTTAAATAAGATAATGGGCTAATAAATTTCTCAGATTGCGCTTATTGTATAATTAGATCACCAACACTAACTTTGCAAAATCAAACTCCATATGAAAAAAATGTTTCATCAACAACTTAATTATAATTTTTTGAAAGAATTTGGATGCACTTGTTATCCTCTACTAAGATTATATAATAAGAGCAAGTTTGATTATAAGTCACATCCTTGTCTATTTTTGAGTTATGATTTTAACTATAAAGGCTACAAATATTTGTCTCCATATGGTAAGCTTCATATATCTATGAATGTAGTATTTGATGAACTCAAAATTCCTTACTCTACAATATTTTCTAAAGCTCACACTAATCAATTTTTTGATTCTTCTAAAGAAACTTATTCTACTCATCAATTCGTAGTTGTCCCTACTCTAAACTCATAAAAACAGATTTTACCACAACAAACTACTTCTCAATCATTACCACATATCTTAAACTTACCTTCTAATACTTCAACCATTACAATATCAGCAACTCCAACAACTCAGCATCCTTGTTCTTTTCGTCTTGGCCAAATACCAATCTCAAGCATTGAAATTAAGCTACCTCAAGTCACTGCAGCCTCACCACCACCACCACCAACCCAAAAATTTAACTCTCATTCTATGACAAGAAGGTCCAAATCTGGACAACACAAACCCTCAGCTCACTTGACACAACTAACAACCTCAAATAAAGATCCAACATTTTCTTAATCTTCCTAAAATAGCACATCAAAATCTCAAACATCCACATTGGAGAAAGACAATGGAGACAAAATATAATACTCTTTCAAGATGTAAGACTTTGGAACTAGTAGCACCTCCTCCCAATGTTATTATCAATGGTAGTAAATGGGTTTTTGCTCTCAAGAAAAACCAAGAAGGGCACATAGTTCAATATAAGGCTAGGCTTGTAGCCAAAGGTTTTTACCAAAGGGAAGGAGTTGATTTTGATCAAACCTTCTCCCGTGTGGTGAAGCCACAAACAATTCAAATTCTTATTCCCCTAGTATTGTTAAATGGTTGGTAAATGTGCCAATTTGATTTTGACAATGCACTTTTAATTGGAGAACTACATGAAAAAGTGTTTATGGAACAGCCTCATGACTTCACTAATGCATTCTCACTTGGTGTATAGACTCAAGAAAGTGATATATGGACTCAAACAAGCACCAAGAGCTTGATTTTACACCCTCTTTGCCACTTTAATGACATTTGGCTTCACCAGCACCAAAATAGACCCCTCTATTTGTAAGACACACTCCTAACTCTATTACTCTCTTATGTTCTTACATGGATGATATTCTCCTAACAGGGAATAATAAAGATGAATTACAATATTTAATTAGCAAACTTAATTGTATATTCTCTCTTAAAGACCTTGGTCAATTTAACTACTTTTTGGGTCTGGAAGCTATTTTTCTTAGACAACATAACCTTATTCTCACACAAAACAAGTATATAATTAATCTTTTAACTAGAACTAATATGTTAATGGCTAATCCAGTCCTAACACCAGTGGTTTTTTCCTCTAAATTAAGCATGAATGACTTTGAAAACTTGGAAGATCCTAAGTTATACAGGTCCATAGTAGGAGCTCTCGAATACTTAATACTCACAAGACCAGACCTCACTTATCCTATTAGTAGGCGGCCTGCCAGTATATGCATAATTCAGCTCTCAATCACTATCTTTCCATGAAGAGAATGCTTCGATGTATCAAAGGTACGAGGAATCAAGGACTAATGTTTTTACTAAATGTACTGATTTTATACTTTTCTTTGCAAATGCAGATTGGGGAATAGATTATGATGATAGAAAATTTGTAATATGATACTGTGTGTATTTGGGAACCAATTTGATATCATGGAAAAACAAAAAACATGTTGTGAGTAGGTCTAGCATAGAGGTCAATTTTCGAGCATTAACAGCAGCTCAAGCAGAATTGATATGGGTCCAAAATCTTTTAGATGAGTTACACATTCTACTTTCCATCTCTCCCACCATATATTGTGACAATCAAAGTGTTTGCTTATTGGAAACCAATCCAATACTGCATAACAAGTCAAAATACTTTGAATTATATCTCCATTTTATGGGAGAATAAGTCACTACTTGAAAGCCTTATGTAAATAACATCCCAGCACAAGATCAATTAGCAGACATATTCACCAAGGCACTCTATCAATTGGTTCCAGAAGTTTTGTGACAAACTTTGAGTGGATCTAAGGTCCTCTCTTAGTTTGAAGGGAGTTAGATGTGAAGGATAATGATAGCTTGGACTCCAAGAAATCAAAATAACAAGTATTGAATTTTGTTATAACTACTCTGCTTATAACAAATTTTTATTATTAACTCTAGGTAGTTATTTTGTTTAGTCTAGCTATTATAAATAGTAACAGTGTATCACAATCTCTAAGGACAACATTCACCAATGTACAATCACTAAATATAAAGAGTTCCATGCAGTATCACTCTATTCTTTCTAATTCTCTCAGCTTCACTCTTGGAACCATCACTGGTTTCTCTTCAGTTCTTCAATTCTGCAACAATCTTGACAAGAAAAAACATTGTACGTATATATTATTATGTGAGGACTATGTTAATTGATATACATGATTTAGTATTGTTACGGCCTGGCCCAAAACTAGCGGGCCGGCCCGACCCGAGCACCACTCGACCCAGACGGTCAGGAGCGAGACGCTTAGTCGCCAACCCGGACACGTGTCCCTGCTAGCTACGCTTCAGCTGTGAGAAGGAGGCATCTAGGAAGATGGGCTTGTCCTTGATGGGCCCACCTCTGACATGGTATATATAGGGAAGGTCCTGCCCTTCCCCCAAGGTACGTTACATGCCACATACCCCTTTTTCGCCTGCACATATCACTGACTAGAGCGTCGGAGTGTCTTTGCAGGTGACACCCCCCTCCTCATACGAAGTACTCGGGACGTCGCCTACCCCGACCCCATGACGTACGACCAGGCGAGATCTCCCCCTCCTCAACCAGGATATCAACCCGAACCGTCCGGTACCCGACCTACTGAACATTGGCGCCGTCTGTGGGGACTACCGCCTGAATGGATGTTGTACTGGGCCCAGGAGAAGCAGGCCGCGAGACCGAGCGCAGAGGGAAAGCCTCCGCGGCTTCTCCCCGGCAACGCACTAGGTCCCCACCAAGGCAAACCACACGATCTCCCGAAAGACGCCCTTTCGGGGGAACTGGCAACAACAGCACCAGAATAATGCAAGAACTACACCACAGGATGCAAGACCTGAAACGCCGGCTTGCCGACCGAGAACTTCGTCAACAAACTCCCGAATCGAGCTACTCCCGATCCGTCTCGAGAAGCCGCTCCCGACGAACAGCTAGCCCACAATCCGAGCCCGAGAACGTCAGGGAGGGAGCACGCGCAAAGAGGCGCCATGACCCCCTCATATACGCCAGGCATGGCAAGCGCACCATAGAGCGAGACCATGAGGACGCTCGTCGAGAAAACGATAAGGGAAGAACGACCAGGACGCAGAGGCCAGCGATAATGGGCGCAACCCCATTCCATCGTTCCATCCTCGAGGTCCGGCTGACAAAACACTTTGACAAGCCAACGGACATGAGGTACGACGGAACCCAAGACCCGCAGGAGCACCTTACGGCTTTCGAAGCCAGAATGAACCTGGAGGAAGTGGGAGACGAGGTAAGGTGCCGCACTTTCCCGGTCACCTTAGTGGGGCCTGCAATACGGTGGTTCAATAACCTCCCGCAGGGCTCGGTAACCAGGTTCTCAGACATCAACCGCACCTTCCTAGCCCAATTCACAACCAGAATCACGAAGGCAAAACACCCAATCAATCTACTTGGAGTGACCCAGAGATCTGGTGAGCCGACCAGAAAATACCTAGACCGGTTCAACGACGAATGCTTGGAGATCGACGGGCTGACGGATTCGGTCGCAAGCTTGTGCCTGACGAACGGACTCCTAAACGAGGACTTCAGAAAGCACCTCACCACGAAGACGGTGTGGACAATGCAGGAGATCCAATGTAGCCAGGGAGTACATTAACAATGAAGAAGTCAGTCAGGTCGTGGCTGCCAACAAACGGCAACCCTCTCACAACCAGGACCGACATCACGGGAGCGGAGAAAGACAAAAGGAACACGCCAGGGACGGCGGTCCAAGTAAGACTCCCAGGCCGTTTCCTCGTGTCGGGAAGTTCACTAATTACACCCCCCTCACTGCGTCGATTATGGAAGTCTACCAACAAATAGCCGAGAAGGGGATCTTGTCGAAGCCCCGACCTCTGAAGGAACGAACAGAAGGGAACAAGAGCCTTTACTGTGAATACCACAAGGGCTACGGGCACAAGACACAGGATTGCTTCGACCTAAAGGATGCACTGGAGCAACCGATCAGGGATGGAAAGCTAGCCGAATTCTCCCACCTTATTAGGGAGCCGAGGAGACGGAACTGAGATCATGAAGGCGAAGACAAGACCCGGGCAGCAAAGCGACGCCAAGAGCCAGAGGACCACGACCACAGCCTTACCATAGTGAACGTGGTAACGGCGAGAAACGTGGCACCCAGGTCCAAGTCGGCACACAAGAAAGACGCCAAAGTCCTGGCGGTTTCCACATCCTTTGCGCGAAGCCACAAGAAGCTTCCATCCATTTCTTTTGGCCCGGATGACCAATGGTTCGACGAGGTCACGGAAAGCCCTCCCATGGTCATTACGGCCAGAGTGGGAACTGGCCTTGTCAAGCGGATCCTTGTTGATACAGGAGCAGACTCGAACATCATGTTCCGCAATGTGTTCGACGCCTTGGGTCTAAAGGACGCCGACTTAAAGACTCACCAGCACGGTGTTGTAGGGCTCGGCGACCACTTCATCAGGCCGGACGGGATAATCTCCCTGCCAACCTCCGTGGGACAAGGCCAAGGGAGAAGAACGGTAATGGTAGAGTTCGTGATCCTACGAGACTCCACGGCCTACAACATTATCCTAGGGAGGAAGACCATCAACAACCTAGGGGCAGTCATCAGCACGAGGATGCTGATAATGAAGTTCATAACTGAAGAAGGATCAGTAGGGTCTATAAGGGGAGACCTGGAAACGGCAGTCGCTTGCGACAATGCCAGTCTCTCGTTAAGAAAGAAATCCAAAGAAGTATCAGGAGTGTTCCTTGCCAACTTGGATGCCAGGGTCAGCGACAAGCCGAGACCCGAACCATAAGGGAACCTAGAAAAGTTTCGAGTCGGCGACACGGAGGAAAATTTCACTTTCGTGAACAGAAACCTCCCTCACGAGCTAAAAGAACCTCTAATCGAACTGATCAAGACCAATGGTGACCTATTTGCCTGGACACCGGCCGACATGCCGGGGATAGATCCCCAACTCATGTCGCACCACTTGGCCGTCAAGCCAGAAGCTAGACCGGTGGCCCAGAGGAGGAGGAAGATGTCACAGAAAAGAGCAGAAGAGGTGGCCAAGCAGACGGCCAGCCTACTTGAAGCAGGATTCATCCGGGAACTTGACTATTCGACCTGGCTATCGAACGTAGTCTTAGTAAGAAAGCATAGTGGGAAGTGGAGGATATGCGTAGATTATTCTTATCTCAACAAAGCATGCGCCAAGGATTGCTACCCCCTACCCAACATTGACGCACTCGTCGACGCGGCGGTGGGGTACCAGTATCTGAGCTTTATGGATGCTTATTCCGGCTACAATCAGATACCGATGCACCGGCCAGACGAAGAAAAAATGGCATTCATAACGCCAGGAGGAATCTATTGCTACAAGGTAATGCCTTTCGGCATGAAGAACGCAGGGGCCACATACGAAAGGTTGATGAACAAGATATTCGGCGACATCATTGGCAAAACGGTGGAAATCTACGTGAACGACATCCTGGCCAAGACCACCAGACCCGAAGACCTTCTGAGTGACCTGGAAAGCGTATTCGTGGCTCTCCGACAACACGGCATGAGGCTCAACCCTCTCAAGTGCGCCTTTGCCATGGAGGCCGGGAAGTTCCTAGGATTCATGATAACCCAAAGGAGGGTAGAAGCCAATCCTGAAAAATGCCAATCAATACTCCAAATGAAGAGCCCGGGCTGCATCAAAGACGTCCAGAGACTAGCGGGAAGGCTCACCGCGCTATCTCGTTTCCTCGGGGCGTCGGCTGCAAAGGCCCTACCTTTCTTCAACCTCATGAGAAAGGGAATAGCATTTGAATGGACCCCAGCATGCGAGGAAGCGTTCAACCATTTCAAAAAGATACTTGCAGCTCCGCCGGTGCTCGGTAAACCAGTGGTCGGAGAACCGCTCTACCTGTACCTAGCAGTAACGGAGGAAGCGCTGGCGGCGGTCTTGGTGCGGAAAGAGGCGAAAGCCCAACAACCAATTTACTTTGTGAGTAAGGCGCTACAAGGAGCAGAGCTCAGGTACAGCAAGTTGGAGAAACTGGCACTTGCGCTCCTAACCTCCTCCCGTAGGCTATGACAATACTTCCAAGGTCACCAAGTGGTCGTAAGAACGGACCAGGGAATTTGACAAGTGCTCCAGAAACCCGACCTAGCGGGAAGGATGATGACCTGGGCCATCGAGCTGTCCCAATATGACTTAAGGTACGAGCCTCGGCATGCAATCAAGGCGCAGGCAATGGCAGACTTCCTGGTGGAAGTAACCAGAGATTCAACCGAGGACACGGGCACACGGTGGAAGCTCCATGTGGACGGAGCCTCCAACTAGACGTCCGGGGACGCCGGGATCATCTTAGAAAGCCCAACCGGGGTCATTTACGAACTGTCGGTCAGTTCGAGTTTCCAGTGTCGAACAACCAAGTAGAATATGAAGCTCTCCTAGGTGGCTTGACCTTAGCCCAAGAAGTCGGGGCTACGAGGCTAGAAGTATGCAGCGACTCGCAAATCATCACCTCACAGGTAAATGGAAGCTACCAGGCTAGAGATTCGCTATTGCAGAAGTACTTGGAGAGGGTTAAAGAATTGAGCGAACAGTTTGAGGAGGTCACGGTCCAACACGTTCTGAGGGAAAGGAACACACGGGCAGACCTCCTATCCAAGTTAGCGAGCACGAAATCTGGAACCGGCAACCGCTCCCTCATTCAAGGCATTACGAGAGAACCAGCGGTCGCCCTCCACCTGACCAAGATAAGCCCCTCCTGGATGGACTCCATCACCAACTTCTTGCAAAACGGCAAACTCCCCGAGGACAAGAGGGAAGGCAAAGTGTTAAGAAGGGAGACCGCCAAATACACGATCATACAGGGCCAACTGTTCAAAAAGGGGCTTAGCCAACCTTTACTGAAGTGCTTACACCCCGACCAAACGAGCTACGTGCTCAGAGAAGTCCACGAGGGGTGCTGCGGTCACCACATCGGGGGCAAAGCCCTAGCTAGAAAGCTCATCCAAGCCGGGTATTACTGGCCGTCAATGATGAATGACTCCAAAGAATTCGTAAAAAATGCGCCAAATGCCAAGAGAACGCCAACTACCACAGAGCACCAGCTACCGAACTGAGCCTGATGACGTCCTCCCGACCCTTCGCACAGTGGGGAGTCGACCTCTTGGGACCTTTCCCGGTCGGCCCAGGGCAAGTCAAATATCTCATAGTCGCCGTCGACTATTACACCAAATGGATAGAGGCCGAGCCACTAGCCACTATCTCCTCGTCCAATTGTAGGAAGTTCATGTGGAGACAGGTGATAACTCAGTTCGGCATCCCGGAAGTCGTCATCTCAGACAACGGGACGCAATTCACCGATAAGAAGTTTGTAGAGCTCCTTGCCGGCCTGGGTATCAAGCAGAAGTTCTCCTCAGTAGAGCACCCCCAGACAAATGGACAAGTCGAGTCCGCAAATAAGGTGATCTTGTCAGGCCTCAAGAAGCGGCTAGACAACAAGAAAGGAGCGTGGGCTGACGAGCTCGCCTCGGTCCTCTGGTCCTACCGTACAACCGAGCAGTCCGCCACAGGAGAAACCCCCTTCCGCCTGACATACGGGGTAGACGCAATGATACCCATAGAGATCGGCGAGCGGAGCCCACGGTTACTCCTCAAGGGAGTGGAGGAAGCTGTAGAGAAGGACCTAGTAGACGAGACCAGGGAGAAGGCCCACCTGTCAAAAGTGGCATTAAAGCAAAGAATGGCCCTACGCTACAACACCAAAGTGCTCAAGAGGGAATTTGAGCAAAACGACCTCGTCCTACGGCGCAATGATATCGGCCTACCGACCCCAGGAAAAGGCAAACTGGCGGCAAACTGGGAAGGTCCCTACAGAGTCAGAGAAGTGCTCGGCAAAGGCGCCTACAAATTGGAGAAACTCGACGGCAAAGAAATCCCGAGAGCATGGAATGCAGTTTACTTGTCTAAATTCTCCCATCTACTATTCCCCAATATGTATCCCACATCATCATGTTTTTCAACATATGGCAAACGGGACAACGATACGGCAACCCGGGACTGATCACCCCGGGAGCCGAACAAATCGAAGCCATAACAAATGGCCATGATAATAAGACCAAGACGGTTTCGCCCAAGTTACCAACATAACGGCAAAACGGACACAAGCAATAAGTCCACGCCGAAAAAACGGTAACAAAACAAATACTACTAAACAAACAGATAAAGGCGATAATTAGAAGCCGACCAAGCGACCATTAAAGCATAAAATAAGTTTCAAAAGTTCTACAACAAGGTCACAAATCCATGCAAAAAGCACAACGTACAAGAGTTCATTTTCGAGGCATGTCAACAACCTTGCCATCCTTGATCATTTTAAAGACCCCGATGGCCGACGTATCAAAATCGGGAGCCAAGATCTTCACTTGGGCCTTAAGGGCCTCCTCGGTCATGAAAATCGCATTTTTTCCCTGCTCCTTGACCCCCTTATGCTTCTTCTTCAGCTCCTCAAGCTCGGCTTGAACAGCCTTAGCCGACGAGACGACCTCGTCACGTTCCTTCTCCAGAGCCACCACCCGACCTTGCGCGGTATTCAATTGGCTCTCCAGAGTCATCTCCCGCTTGGTTGAACTTTGAATTCATTGTTGGCCGTGGCAGCAGATTCAAGCTTTCTTCGTAGTGACTGCATCCCCGACAACTCGAACTCGGCCTTCCGAGCTATTACAGCTCCACGGAGCAGCGTACGATACATCCACCTCGCCTGGCTCGTCAGCTCGGTACCGAGGAAGTGATCCTCTGTGCCGGGGATCAGTTGGGAGTCAATGAAGGCCCCAGCATCGAAGTTTCTCTCCATCACAGTAAGAGTCCCCTCAGTGCTAGAGGATGCCCTCTGCCTTTTGGGAGTAGGGACAAGCTTTAAGTCGGGACCCTCTTGTCAGGAGGAGGATGAATGCCCGATGCCGGCCATTTCCTCGGGAATAGGGAAAGCATGCACGCCGATAGGATTCTTGTCAGACATTTCGATGTCACGAGGTGAAGGCACCGACTGATCTTTCTTCTCCGAAGAAAGGTCCTCCGGCTTCCCGGCAACCTTCTCGTCAGCCTTCTCCTCATCACTATCCTCTAAAAAGGTCTTATACAAACCCTCGAGCCCTGTTATCAAAGCAGACATCTCCACTGTAAAAGACAAACAAACACATCAATCGTAAAGTCGGCATAATCAGGTAAAACGATAAACAATGCGAAAACAAGACAAAGCAGCTCACAAATATAACTCCTGGCGACCTCCCGTTCACCCATAAGGAGGTGGGGGTTCACGTGGTTCTTCCCAAAAACTGCCCACAACACGTCGGTAATTTTCTTATTTACGGCAGACATTCCCTTATAGGTCACCTTAATGAAGGTGTTAGACCCCGCCCCGAATCTCCAGTACGTCGGGATGAGGCGTTCCCCCTCCAACGACAACCAGAAGGGATGGCAACCTTTGAGGGGACGAACCTTGAAGTATTTATCCTTGGACCCATGATAAGAGTCCTCGAACAAACCAGATATCCTCCGACCCTGGGCGAATCGGAAGGACAAGAACCCTTTCCTCGCTTTCCCCTCTTTGGAAGGATTTGTGAGGTTGAAGAAGAAAAGAAAGACGTCAACAGACACCGGCAGCTCGAGATATTCACACACCATCTCGAAACAGCGGATAGAAGCCCAACTGTTCGGATGCAGCTGCGACGGCGATACGGATATCCGGTTGAGGAGCGCCATCTAGAAGTCAGAAAACGGGATGCGAATGCCCACCTGGGTGAACATGGCCTTGTAAAACCAGATCCAGTCGGCAACCCGGGGGGAGTGGAAATTAATCATAAAACCGCTCGTTGGGGGCGGGAACGAAGACGTCATAATTGGCTTCCTCGTCTGTCCCTCCACACAAGTACTCGCCTTGCCGGAACTCCGTCAACTCCCCCTCGTCCATCTGATTTGGCGAATCTTTCACATCGAAAGTCACCCAGGCGTAGGGATCGTAATTCGCGGCGGAGGGAGAAGCCCGAGAAACGATGCGAGGCATACCTATAGTGAGGGTACCACTCCGTTAGTCTATGAGGTCGGGAGTTCGGAAAAAGCCCAGAAACTATATTTGTCCTATCCGACAATTAAAATCAAGCATGGCTAAAAGCTAAATCCAAGCAAAGCCTACCCTGGAATGGTAACCCCCTAACGCACCTACTTGACACTAAAAAGTTATCTATCACACAAAAATCAAACAAACAACAAGAACAAAAAGCAAGCACAAACAACAAACGTACAGAAAAGCCAACAACAGGGATAAAAAAGCATTGAAGCAGAAAAAAGAAAGGATCGAGGTTTACCTGGATTGGTTACGAAAGCTTGGAAGAAAAAGAAATGCGCAAGGATGCTAGAACGAGGCTTTGGAACGGTTAGGGGATGAAGAAGAGGGAGATAGGAGAAACAAGAGTGGGAGTGGGAAAGGAAAACCAATGCAAAACTGTTTAAAACTACCACTCAAGAAGCGCGAAAGGCCTAGGGACAAAATGGTCTTTGCGCACAGAGTTTTCCAACCCATTATCAGCATTTAATGCTCCGCGCGAGGAACGATGCGACAAATGGTTACCTCAGCAACAAACAGTCACGCGCGCAAGGGGCACGTCTCCTCCACGGGCGGCCGACCTAGTGACAACACACGGAATAAGAGATAACGCGCCACCAACCACCTTCACAATCATTGCTGACGCGTTGGGGGCACTGTTACGGCCTGACCCAAAACTAGCGGGCCGGCTCGACCCGAGCACCACCCGACCCGGACGGTCAGGAGCGAGACGCTCAGTCGCCGACCCGGACATGTGTCCCTGCCAGCTACGCTTCAGCTGTGAGAAGGAGGCATCTAGGAAGGTGGGCCTGTCCTTGATGGGCCCACTTCTAACATGGTATATATAGGGAAAGGTCCTGCCCTTCCCCCAAGGTACGTTACATGCCACATACCCCTTTTTCGCCTGCACATATCACTGACTAGAGCGTCGGAGTGTCTTTGCAGGTGACACCCCCCTCCTCATACGAAGTACTCGGGACGTCGCCTACCCCAACCCGGTGACGTACGACCAGGCGAGATCTCCCCCTCCTCAACCAGGATATCAACCCGAACCGTCCGGTACCCGACCTACCGAACAAGTATTATACGTATATAGGTGATGTATGTGGTGGCATGGAAAATGGTGGCTAAGAGTGGATAGAGTACCTGTTGGACACTTGGCATTTGACAAGAGAATTATGAAGGAAGAATAGTCAATTAGCATAGAAATCGAGTAAGGTACGGAAATTCACTGAAGTGTTACTGTGAGGATATAAATGAAATTTGGACATTAAAATTTTTTTTTTTTGTCGTGGCTCATGGCCAAACAAACAGACCCGGGCCGGGTAGAAGCCGCCCAGGCTATATACCCAATACGCCTATAATTAGGCTTGTGTTATGGACCTGGACTTAGGTGAAAAAAGAGATAAAATAATATTAATAGGCCTAAAAAAATCGTAAAGTCCATAAATTTAGATGGTGATTTATTTTTTTTGTTATCCCAAATACTAAATAAGTAACATCAATAAGTGAAAATAAGGTAACAAGTTTACAATTCTTGAGTGGGACGAAGGAGAAAAAAAACTAGAAAAACAAATTTATTCGAATAAATAGTAAAATTAAAAAAAAAAATTGTTAACTAGATGTTTGAGGTGAAATTTTGTTAAAATGAAGTAGTTTATATTGAGGCATAAATTTTGAATAACTTTTTATCAATTATATATTAATATTGGAGTTTAGGTTTTAGGTTTTATTTATAATTTTTTATTGTCATATAAAAATTTAAAATTTAAAATTTAAAATTTAAAATTTAAAATTTAAAATTTAGTTCGAATTTAGCAGACCTTAATTATTTGGGTTTAGTTCCAATTTTGATTAAAATTATTCCTTTGGTAGTGTCAATTGAAAGTTTTTTTTCTAATGTACAAAAATTGAATTGTTGAAAATTGAATAATATAACATGAATTGATAATAAAATTATCTTAGATTTATTTGCTTAAAACAATTTTTTTTATACAAAATAAATTTTTTTGCCTAACATTTTTTATTATCAAATGACATGAATTTAATTTAAATAATTCACATTAGTTTGTACCCTATTGATAAGTTGGAGAAATAAAATCATCAAACCGTAGGTAATCAGAATGATATCCAAAATTTTCAATGCAAGAATTAAAATTATAAACTATAATTATTTATTGTTTTATCTTTTGTTTATTTTAAAAATAAAAAAAAAACAAAAATAGGATAATAAATAATCTTGTTTATTTTAAAAATTGTAAAATATAATTTTGTTTGCTCTTTTTGTTTTTATAATTTTCAGAATAAACAAAAAAAATATACAAATAAAACTTAAAATCTAAACTCCAATATTGATATATAATTGATAAAAAATTATTCAAAGTTTATATCTCAATATAAACCATTTCATTTTAAAAAAATTCATCTCAAACATCTATTTAACAATTTTTTTTTGTACCGTTTACTCAAATAATTTTGTTCTTCAGTTTTCTTTTCTTCTTCACACTCATAAACCATAAATTTGCTTTCTTTTTTTCGCGGACTACTATTATTTATTTAGTATAGAGAAAGTATAGGGAACCAATATTAATTGTGTACAATGTGTACAATAAATAAAAAAATGTAAAATTAAAATTAAAAATTAGATCATTAATTAATTATTTAATTTCAAATTTTAAAATTTGAAAATTAAGATTAGTATTAAATCCATTCACACTATATACGGTTATTTCTACTCCACGTCCAAAACTCACCGTCGTCTTCTTTGGTTCTCACCTCGCGTCATTGAATTTCTCCGACCATACTGAGGCCGCCGCATCCTCCCACCGACACCGTCCTCACCTCCGTTGGTCAGTCCGATGCGCCTCGCCCTCCGACGCTCAGCCTAACGTTGCAGCCGCAGTTTTCGTGCTTCTCTTCAAAACCGGCTTCGCTTTTTCCATTCTTTCAAACCTCTTCTCACCGATGATACCACCATACTCTTCTTCTTCTTCGGATCCAAGCATGGTTAGCTTCTTTCATGATTTGAGCCCTATGTTTCACAACAGTGCCGCTTTTGTCATGAGTAATCCTTCAAAATTATGTTTCACCACAATAATAGTTTCTTCTGTTTATTCATCTTTTTCTTCTATTTTAATGGTCAATTTAGGATGGTCATTTTAGTAGGTATGCGGATGTTTATTTTATTTTTATGTAGATGATTATTTTGATTGAATGGAGTTTAATTATATATAATTAAAATATGTTAGATCTTCAATTCATTGGTATGCGGATGATTATTTTTATCCTTAAGTGGATGGTTATTTTTATTAAGGGTGAGTGGCGTGTGACAAGCCAAGTAGCAATGGTGAAATGGAATGATTATTGATGAAGGTGGGGTGGCCGCCGGTTGAAAAGGAAGAGAGTATTGAAGGAATTTCAGATGGTTATTTTTTTGAAATAACTAACTAGATTTTTTAAAAATTTAAAATTTGAAATTGGAGAATTTGAAATTTGAAATTTGATGTAACTGAATAAGAATTTTTAAATTTATTATTTCGTGGATAATTTTTATTTTTAATTTATATTGGACTAAATAAACAGTCTATTGTACACATTGTACAAATATCTCATTATTGTCTCTCTAACGAGACTCTTTAGTATATGGAGTAACACAAAAAATTCATCATCAAAATCCATAGACTCTACCAAATTTTTCAGCCTATTGATTTTGCCTTATTCATTTTTTTTTTCAAGTCCAAGGCTCGTAACACAGGCCTAATATTTTGGTGTCTAAATTTCATTTATACCTTCACAGTGAATTACCGTATCCTTTTTTTATATTCTCTTGTCAAATACCAAAGTATCTAATAGGTATTGGTCAATCAATTTCTGGTTACACTTAGTCACCATTCATCATATATATATATATATATATATATATATATATATATATATATATAAAATGTATTTTTACACTTCACACATTATTTTAGAGGGAAGTTCAATGATGATGTACTTTCTCAAAAATAAAAAAATCAGGTGATTATTTTGTGTCGAAACAGAATATGAATAAGGTCTAAATAGAATTTTGTGTGGTTAGTTATGGAGAAATTGAAATTCTATGAAAGATGGCTAAATAAGTTAAAAGAATATGTGGCATTAGTTCCTTACTTTGTTATTGTAAAAGACTAATTTTATTATTTTTTTTAAAGTCATGGATTGTGACATGACAATTCTCTTTCTCCTTATCTATTTTTGTTGTATGCAGATGATCTCTTCCATCTGTTCCACAAAGAAGAACAAAGACAAGACATCATGGGTCTTAAACTAAATTGCAAATGCCCGACAATTAGACACCTCATTTTTGCAGTGATTTTATAGTTGTTACAAAGCTAACTCTCACTCATTTCAAAAACTCTTACAAATCCTACAAGACAAATTAGTCGTGTTTTTTAGCCACAATACACCAGCAACAGTTTGAGATTCTACTGATCAAACTTTACATGTCCCTCATGTGGGTAATTAAGATAAGTATTTGGGTCTTCCAATAGTTATTTCTAGATCTAAATCTAAAGGGTCACATTTAACTACATCATGGATCGGGTAGGAAAAAGTTACAACATTGGAAAAGGAAACTTGCTTTCAGCTAGTGGAAGAGAAGTCCTAATCAAGACAATAGCTATTGTCCTTATATCTCTTAGTTGTTTCAAGCTGCCAGCAGAAACCTTGCAAATGAAATTTAAAGAATGATGATGCAGTTTTGCTGCGGGCAAAACTCAAAGGTTCTAGAACGAGAATGAGCTGGATTAGGTGGAACACTATTTGTTGACAAAAAATTTAGGACTACCGTTCAGGAGAGTTGTCCAATGACATCTTGGACAATTCAGACAGACCATCATAGAATATGCATATGATGCTTCATTCTGAAAGCATTCCAGAAGGACACCTTCTGATCAATTGCTTATATCTTTCCCAAGCTTCATAGAGGGATTCGCCTTCCTTCTGTCTGAAAGTTTGGACTTCCACTCTAAGCTTGCTCAACTTTTGAGGTGGAAAGAATTTGGCCAAAAAAGCATTGACCAACTTTTCCCAAGAGTTCAGACTATCTTTAGGTTGTGAGTCCAACCATGTCCTAGCTCTGTCTCTTACAGCAAAAGGGAAAAGTATAAGTCTGTAGACTTCAGGATTAATCCCATTGGTCTTAACAGTGTCACAGATTTGAAAGAATTCAGCTAAAAACTGATGAGGATCTTCCAATGAAAGTCCATAAAACTTGCAATTCTACTGCATTAGAGAAATTAATTGAGGCTTAAGCTCAAAGTTGCTTGCTCCAATTGCAGGAATTGAGATGCTCCTTCCACAGAAGTCAGAAGAGGGTGCAATAAAGTCACCAAGCATCTTCCTTGCATCTCCACCATTATTGTTAGGTTCGGCCATCTCTTCTTCTTTTTCGAAAAGTTTTGTCAGGTCCTCTCCAGAGTGTTGTGCTTTAGCTTCTCTTAGTTTCCTCTTTAGAGTCCTTTCAGGTTCCGGATCAGCTTCAACAAGAATGTTCTTATCATTGCTCCTGCTCATATGAAAAAGAAGAGAACAGAGAAGAAGAGGAATCCTCTATGTCATAGTATAGAGATTCCTTTATGTTAGTAGAAGAAGAGAAGAATAGAAGAATGAGAAGAGAGAAATTCGAACACAGAGAAGGAGAGAGGGTTCGAATTTTTAAGAAGAAGAGAAGTGTTAGTGATTAAATAAATAAATAGAAAGAGATGAGGGAGAGAGAATTCGAATACTAATTTAAATGAAAAGGAAAATATTTTTGTTTTTATTTTAAAATTTAGTTAGAATTTGAAAATTATAAAAAGGAATAAAATAAAATTAAAATTTAAAATAATTAGTTAATTAAAAAGAATTTTGAACAAGAGGTTAGTGGTTTTCGAAAATTAGAGAGAGAAAAGTAGTTAGGTGGTTTTGAAAAAGATAAGAATTAGTAAAATAAACAAGTAGTCAAGTAGTTAATTGAAAAAGATTTGAAAATTAATTTTGAAAAGATAAGAAGTTAGAAAAGATTTTGAAATTAAGTTTTAAAAAAGATATGATTGAAATTTTTTTTTTTGAAAAAGATTTGAAAAAGAAATTTAAAAAGATTTGATTTTTGAAATTTAAAGTTGATTACTTGACTAACAAGAAACAAAAAGATATGATTCTAAAATTTAAAGATTGAACCCTTCTTAATAGGCAGGTAACAAAATTAAAATTTTTGAATCAATCACATTAATTGTTAGTAAAGTTTTCAAAAATTATGAAATAAAAATAAGAAAAATATTTTGAAAATCAATTTTTAAAATTTTTGAAAAATAGAAAAATGAAAAAGATTTGATTTTTGAAAACGTTTTGAAAAGATAGGATTTTTAAATTGAAAATTTGACTTGACTCATAAGAAACAACTAAGTTTTAAAAATTTTTGACTAAGTCAAACCAAATATTCAAAATTTATGAGAAGAATAAGGGAAAGAAATTTTTTTATTTTTGAATTTTTAATAAAGAAAGAGAAAAACATAAAATTGACACAAAACATGAAAATTATGAATCAAAACAAGGAAATGCATGTAAGAACACTTTGAATATCAAGATGAACACCAAGAACACTATGAATGTCAAGATGAACATCAAGAACATATTTTTGAAAATTTTTAAGAAAAGAAAAATATGCAAGACACCAAACTTAGAAATTTTCAAACTTTAGACACTGATAATTCAAAAATACATATGGAAAACAAGAAAAGACACTAAACAAGAAAATGCAAAGATCAAACAAAGAAGATTATCAAGAACAACTTGAAGATTATGAAGAATACCATGCATGAGTTTTCGAAAATTTTTAATGAAAATAAAAAATATGCATTTGACACCAAACTTAAAAATTGACACTAGACTCAAACAAGAAACATCAAATTTTTTGTTTTTATGGTTTTATTAAATTTTATTTTTTGGATTTTTTGAAAATTAATTTTGTAAAAGAAAATAAAGAAATTCAAAATTTTTAATAAGAATTCCAGGAATCATGCAATGTTAGTCTGAAGCTTCGGTCCAAAAATTTAGACATGGCTTAATAGTCAGCCAAGCTTTATGTGAAAGCTTCGGTCCAAAAGATTAGACATGGCCAATGACCAACCAAGCTTCATTCTCGTTCTAGAACATTGGCGCCGTCTGTGGGGACTACCGCCTGAATGGATGTTGTATTGGGCCCAGGAGAAGCAGGCCGCGAGACCGAGCGCAGAGGGGAAGCCTCCGCGGCTTCTCCCCGGCAGCGCGCTAGGTCCCCACCAAGGCGAACCACACGATCTCCCGAAAGACGCCCTTTTGGGGGAACTGGCAACAACAGCGCCAGAATAATGCAAGAACTACACCACAGGATGCAAGACCTGAAACGCCGGCTTGCCGACCGAGAACTTCGTCAACAAACTCCCGAATCGCGCTACTCCCGATCCGTCTCGAGAAGCCGCTCCCGACGAACAGCTAGCCCACAATCCGAGCCCGAGAACGTCAGGGAGGGAGCACGCGCAAAGAGGCGCCATGACCCCCTCATATATGCCAGGCACGGCAGGCGCACCATAGAGCGAGACCATGAGGACGCTCGTCGAGAAAACGATGAGGGAAGAACGACCAGGACGCAGAGACCAGTGATAATGGGTGCAACCCCATTCCATCGTTTCATCCTCGAGGTCCGGCTGCCAAAACATTTTGACAAGCCAACGGACATGAGGTACGACGGAACCCAAGACCCGCAGGAGCACCTTACGGCTTTCGAAGCCAGAATGAACCTGGAGGAAGTGGGAGACGAGGTAAGGTGCCGCACTTTCCCGGTCACCTTAGCGGGGCCTGCAATACGGTGGTTCAATAACCTCCCGCAGGGCTCGGTGACCAGGTTCTCAGACATCAGCCGCGCCTTCCTAGCCCAATTCACAACCAGAATCACGAAGGCAAAACACCCAATCAATCTACTTGGAGTGACCCAGAGATCTGGTGAGCCGACCAGAAAATACCTAGACCGGTTCAACGACGAATGCTTGGAGATCGACGGGCTGACGGATTCGGTCGCAAGCTTGTGCCTGACGAACGGACTCCTAAACGAGGACTTCAGAAAGCACCTCACCACGAAGACGGTGTGGACAATGCAGGAGATCCAATGTGTAGCCAGGGAGTACATTAACGATGAAGAAGTCAGTCAGGTCGTGGCTGCCAACAAACGGCAACCCTCTCACAACCAGGACCGACATCACGGGAGCGGAGAAAGACAAAAGGAACACGTCAGGGACGGCGGTCCAAGTAAGACTCCCAGGCCGTTTCCTCGTGTCGGGAAGTTCACTAATTACACCCCCCTCACTGCGTCGATTATGGAAGTCTACCAACAAATAGCCGAGAAGGGGATCTTGTCGAAGCCCCGACCTCTGAAGGAACGAACAGAAGGGAACAAGAGCCTTTACTGTGAATACCACAAGGGCTACGGGCACAAGACACAGGATTGCTTCGACCTAAAGGATGCACTGGAGCAAGCGATCAGGGATGGAAAGCTAGCCGAATTCTCCCACCTTATTAGAGAGCCGAGGAGACGCAACCGAGACCACGAAGGCGAAGACAAGACCCGGGCAGCAAAGCGATGCCAAGAGCCAGAGGACCACGACCACAGCCTTACCATAGTGAACGTGGTAACGGCGAGAAACGTGGCACCCAGGTCCAAGTCGGCACACAAGAAAGACGCCAAAGTCCTGGCGGTTTCCACATCCTCTGCGCGAAGCCACAAGAAGCTTCCATCCATTTCTTTTGGCCCGGATGACCAATGGTTCGACGAGGTCACGGAAAGCCCTCCCATGGTCATTACGGCCAGAGTGGGAACTGGCCTTGTCAAGCGGATCCTTGTTGATACAGGAGCAGACTCGAACATCATGTTCCGCAATGTGTTCGACGCCTTGGGTCTAAAGGACGCCGACTTAAAGACTCACCAGCACGGTGTTGTAGGGCTCGGCGACCACTTCATCAGGCCGGACGGGATAATCTCCCTGCCAACCTCCGTGGGACAAGGCCAAGGGAGAAGAACGGTAATGGTAGAGTTCGTGATCCTACGAGACTCCACGGCCTACAACATTATCCTAGGGAGGAAGACCATCAACAACCTAGGGGCAGTCATCAGCACGAGGATGCTGATAATGAAGTTCATAACTGAAGAAGGATCAGTAGGGTCTATAAGGGGAGACCTGGAAACGGCAGTCGCTTGCGACAATGCCAGTCTCTCGTTAAGAAAGAAATCCAAAGAAGTATCAGGAGTGTTCCTTGCCGACTTGGATGCCAGGGTCAGCGACAAGCCGAGACCCGAACCATAAGGGAACCTAGAAAAGTTTTGAGTCGGCGACACGGAGGAAAAGTTCACTTTCGTGAACAGAAACCTCCCTCACGAGCTGAAAGAACCTCTAATCGAACTGATCAAGACCAATGGTGACCTATTTGCCTGGACACCAGCCGACATGCCGGGGATAGATCCCCAACTCATGTCGCACCACTTGGCCGTCAAGCCAGAAGTTAGACCGGTGGCCCAGAGGAGGAGGAAGATGTCACAGGAAAGAGCAGAAGAGGTGGCCAAGCAGACGGCCAGCCTACTTGAAGCAGGATTCATCCGGGAACTTGACTATTCGACCTGGCTATCGAACGTAGTCTTAGTAAGAAAGCATAGTGGGAAGTGGAGGATATGCGTAGATTATTCTTATCTCAACAAAGCATGCGCCAAGGATTGCTACCCCCTACCCAACATTGACGCACTCGTCGACGCGGCGGTGGGGTACCGGTATCTAAGCTTTATGGATGCTTATTCCGGCTACAATCAGATACCGATGCACCGGCCAGACGAAGAAAAAATGGCATTCATAACGCCAGGAGGAATCTATTGCTACAAGGTAATGCCTTTCGGCCTGAAGAACGCAGGGGCCACATACGAAAGGTTGATGAACAAGATATTCGGCGACATCATTGGCAAAATGGTGGAAGTCTACGTGGACGACATCCTGGCCAAGACCACCAGACCCGAAGACCTTCTGAGTGACCTGGAAAGCGTATTCGTGGCTCTCCGACAACACGGCATGAGGCTCAACCCTCTCAAGTGCGCCTTTGCCATGGAGGCCGGGAAGTTCCTAGGATTCATGATAACCCAAAGGAGGGTAGAAGCCAATCCTGAAAAATGCCAATCAATACTCCAAATGAAGAGCCCGGGCTGCGTCAAAGACGTCCAGAGACTGGCGGGAAGGCTCACCGCGCTATCTCGTTTCCTCGGGGCGTCGGCTGCAAAGGCCCTACCTTTCTTCAACCTCATGAGAAAGGGAATAGCATTTGAATGGACCCCGGCATGCGAGGAAGCGTTCAACCATTTCAAAAAGATACTTGCAGCTCCGCCGGTGCTCGGTAAACCAGTGGTCGGAGAACCGCTCTACCTGTACCTAGCAGTAACGGAGGAAGCGCTGGCGGCGGTCTTGGTGCGGAAAGAGGCGAAAGCCCAACAACCAATTTACTTTGTGAGTAAGGCGCTACAAGGAGCAGAGCTCAGGTACAACAAGTTGGAGAAACTGGCACTTGCGCTCCTAACCTCCTCCCGTAGGCTATGACAATACTTCCAAGGTCACCAAGTGGTCGTAAGAACGGACCAGGGAATTTGACAAGTGCTCCAGAAACCCGACCTAGCGGGAAGGATGATGACCTGGGCCATCGAGCTGTCCCAATATGACTTAAGGTACGAGCCTCGGCATGCAATCAAGGCGCAGGCAATGGCAGACTTCCTGGTGGAAGTAACCAGAGATTCAACCGAGGACACGGGCACACGGTGGAAGCTCCATGTGGACGGAGCCTCCAACTAGACGTCCGGGGGCGCCGGGATCATCTTAGAAAGCCCAACCGGGGTCATTTACGAACTGTCGGTCAGTTCGAGTTTCCAGTGTCGAACAACCAAGTAGAATATGAAGCTCTCCTAGGTGGCTTGACCTTAGCCCAAAAAGTCGGGGCTACGAGGCTAGAAGTATGCAGCGACTCGCAAATCATCACCTCACAGGTAAATGGAAGCTACCAGGCTAGAGATTCGCTATTGCAGAAGTACTTGGAGAGGGTTAAAGAATTGAGCGAACAGTTTGAGGAGGTCACGGTCTAACACGTTTCGAGGGAAAGGAACACACGGGCAGACCTCCTATCCAAGCTAGCGAGCACGAAATCTGGAATCGGCAATCGCTCCCTCATTCAAGGCATTACGAGAGAACCAGCGGTCGCCCTCCACCTGACCAAGATAAGCCCCTTCTGGATGGACTCCATCACCAACTTCTTGCAAAACGGCAAACTCCCCGAGGACGAGAGGGAAGGCAAAGCGTTAAGAAGGGAGGCCGCCAAATACACGATCATACAAGGCCAACTGTTCAAAAAGGGGCTTAGCCAACCTCTACTGAAGTGCTTACACCCCGACCAAACGAGCTACGTGCTCAGAGAAGTCCACGAGGGGTGCTACGGTCACCACATCGGGGGCATAGCCCTAGCTAGAAAGCTCATCCAAGCCGGGTATTACTGGCCGTCAATGATGAATGACTCCAAAGAATTCGTAAAAAATGCGCCAAATGCCAAGAGAACGCCAACTACCACAGAGCACCAGCTACCGAACTGAGCCTGATGACGTCCTCCGACCCTTCGCACAGTGGGGAGTCGACCTCTTGGGACCTTTCCCGGTCGGCCCAGGACAAGTCAAATATCTCATAGTCGTCGTCGACTATTACACCAAATGGATAGAGGCCTAGCCACTGGCCACTATCTCCTCGTCCAATTGTAGGAAGTTCATGTGGAGACAGGTGATAACTCGGTTCGGCATCCCGGAAGTCGTCATCTCAGACAACGGGACGCAATTCACCGATAAGAAGTTTGTAGAGCTCCTTGCCGGCCTGGGCATCAAGCAGAAGTTCTCCTCAGTAGAGCACCCCCAGACAAATGGACAAGTCGAGTCCGCAAATAAGGTGATCTTGTCAGGCCTCAAGAAGCGGCTAGACAACAAGAAAGGAGCGTGGGCTGACGAGCTCGCCTCGGTCCTCTGGTCCTACCGTACAACCGAGCAGTCCGCCACAGGAGAAACCCCCTTCCGCCTGATATACGGGGTAGATGCAATGATACCCATAGAGATCGGCGAGCGGAGCCCACGGTTACTCCTCAAGGGAGTGGAGGAAGCTGTAGAGAAGGACCTAGTAGACGAGACCAGGGAGAAGGCCCACCTGTCAGAAGTGGCATTAAAGCAAAGAATGGCCCTACGCTACAACACCAAAGTGCTCAAGAGGGAATTTGAGCAAAACGACCTTGTCCTACGGCGCAATGATATCGGCCTACCGACCCCAGGAAAAGGCAAACTGGCGGCAAACTGGGAAGGTCCCTACAAAGTCAGAGAAGTGCTCGGCAAAGGCGCCTACAAATTGGAGAAACTCGACGGCAAAGAAATCCCGAGAGCATGGAATGCAGTTTACTTGTCTAAATTCTCCCATCTACTATTCCCCAATATGTATCCCACATCATCATGTTTTTCAACATATGGCAAACGGGACAACGATACGGCAACCCGGGACTGATCACCCCGTGAGCCGAACAAATCGAAGCCATAACAAACGACCATGATAATAAGACCAAGACGGTTTCGCCCAAGTTACCAACATAACGGCAAAACGGACACAAGCAATAAGTCCACGCCGAAAAAATGGTAACAAAACAAATACTACTAAACAAACAGATAAAGGCGATAATTAGAAGCCGACCAAGCGTCCATTAAAGCATAAAATAAGTTTCAAAAGTTCTACAACAAGGTCACAAATCCATGCAAAAAGCACAACGTACAAGAGTTCATTTTCGAGGCATGTCAACAACCTTGCCATCCTTGATCATTTTAAAGACCCCGATGGCCGACGTATCAAAATCGGGAGCCAAGATCTTCACTTGGGCCTTAAGGGCCTCCTCGGTCATGAAAATCGCATTTTTTCCCTGCTCCTTGACCCCCTTATGCTTCTTCTTCAGCTCCTCAAGCTCGGCTTGAACAGCCTTAGCCGACGAGACGACCTCGTCATGTTCCTTCTCCAGAGCCACCACCCGACCTTGCGCGGTATTCAATTGGCTCTCCAGAGTCATCTCTCGCTTGGTTAAACGGGACACGATCTCATCGGAGGCTTTCATTTTCTCCTCGGCAGATATGGCTTTCTCCTCGGCAGTCTTGAGTCTTTCCCCTGCTTCAGACAGCTGCTCTTGAAGCGATTCAACTTGAACTTTGAATTCATTGTTGGCCGTGGCAGCAGATTCAAGCTTTCTTCGTAGTGACTGCATCCCCGACAACTCGAACTCGGCCTTCCGAGCTATTACAGCTCCACGGAGCAGCGTACGATACATCCACCTCACCTAGCTCGTCAGCTCGGTACCGAGGAAGTGATCCTCTGTGCCGGGGATCAGTTTGGAGTCAATGAAGGCCCCAGCATCGAAGTTTCTCTCCATCATAGTAAGAGTCCCCTCAGTGCTAGAGGATGCCCTCTGCCTTTTGGGAGTAGGGACAAGCTTTAAGTCGGGACCCTCTTGTCGGGAGGAGGATGAATGCTCGATGCCGGCCATTTCCTCGGGAATAGGGAAAGCATGCACGCCGATAGGATTCTTGTCAGACATTTTGATGTCACGAGGTGAAGGCACCGACTGATCTTTCTTCTCCGAAGAAAGGTCCTCCGGCTTCCCGGCAACCTTCTCGTCAGCCTTCTCCTCATCACTATCCTCTAAAAAGGTCTTATACAAACCCTCGAGCCCTATTATCAAAGCAGACATCTCCACTGTAAAAGACAAACAAACACATCAATCGTAAAGTCGGCATAATCAGGTAAAACGATAAACAATGCGAAAACAAGACAAAGCAGCTCACAAATATAACTCGTGGCGACCTCCCGTTCACCCTTAAGGAGGTGGGGTTTCACGTGGTTCTTCCCGAAAACTGCCCACAACACGTCGGTAATTTTCTTATTTACGGCAGACATTCCCTTATAGGTTACCTTAATGAAGGTGTTAGACCCCGCCCCGAATCTCCAGTACGTCGGGATGAGGCGTTCCCCCTCCAACGACAACCAGAAGGGATGGCAACCTTTGAGGGGACGAACCTTGAAGTATTTATCCTTGGACCCATGATAAGAGTCCTCGAACAAACCAGATATCCTCCGACCCTGGGCGAATCGAAAGGACAAGAACCCTTTCCTCGCTTTCCCCTCTTTGGAAGGATTTGTGAGGTTGAAGAAGAAAAGAAAGACGTCAACAGACACCGGCAGCTCGAGATATTCACACACCATCTCGAAACAGCGGATAGAAGCCCAACTGTTCGGATGCAGCTGCGACGGCGATACGGATATCCGGTTGAGGAGCGCCATCTGGAAGTCAGAAAACGGGATGCGAATGCCCACCTGGGTGAACATGGCCTTGTAAAACCAGATCCAGTCGGCAACCCGGGGGGAGTGGAAATTAATCATACAACCGCTCGTTGGGGGCGGGAACGAAGACGTCATAATTGGCTTCCTCGTCTGTCCCTCCACACAAGTACTCGCCTTGCCGGAACTCCGTCAACTCCCCCTCGTCCATCTGATTTGGCGAATCTTTCACATCGAAAGTCACCCAGGCGTAGGGATCGTAATTCGCGGCGGAGGGAGAAGCCCGAGAAACGATGCGAGGCATACCTATAGTGAGGGTACCACTCCGTTAGTCTATGAGGTCGGGAGTTCGGAAAAAGCCCAGAAACTATATTTGTCCTATCCGACAATTAAAATCAAGCATGGCTAAAAGCTAAATCCAAGCAAAGCCTACCCTGGAATGGTAACCCCCTAACGCACCTACTTGACACTAAAAAGTTATCTATCACACAAAAATCAAACAAACAACAAGAACAAAAAGCAAGCACAAACAACAAACGTACAGAAAAGCCAACAACAGGGATAAAAAAGCATTGAAGCAGAAAAAAGAAAGGATCGAGGTTTACCTGGATTGGTTACGAAAGCTTGGAAGAAAAAGAAATGCGCAAGGATGCTAGAACGAGGCTTTGGAACGGTTAGGGGATGAAGAAGAGGGAGATAGGAGAAACAAGAGTGGGAGTGGGAAAGGAAAACCAATGCAAAACTGTTTAAAACTACCACTCAAGAAGCGCGAAAGGCCTAGGGACAAAATGGTCTTTGCGCACAGAGTTTTCCAACCCATTATGAGCATTTAATGCTCCGCGCGAGGAACGATGCGACAAATGGTCACCTCAGCAACAAACAGTCACGCGCGCAAGGGGCACGTCCCCTCCACGGGCGGCCGACCTAGTGACAACACACGGAATAAGAGATAACGCGCCACCAACCACCTTCACAATCATTGCTGACGCGTTGGGGCACTGTTACGGCCTGACCCAAAACTAGCGGGCCGGCTCGACCCGAGCACCACCCGACCCGGACGGTCAGGAGCGAGACGCTCAGTCGCCGACCCGGACACGTGTCCCTGCCAGCTACGCTTCAGCTATGAGAAGGAGGCATCTAGGAAGGTGGGCCTGTCCTTGATGGGCCCACCTCTGACATGGTATATATAGGGAAGGTCCTGCCCTTCCCCCAAGGTACGTTACATGCCACATACCCCTTTTTCGCCTGCACATATCACTGACTAGAGCGTCAGAGTGTCTTTGCAGGTGACACCCCCCTCCTCATACGAAGTACTCGGGACGTCGCCTACCCCGACCCGGTGACGTACGACCAGGCGAGATCTCCCCCTCCACAACCAGGATATCAACCCGAACCGTCCGGTACCCGACCTACCGAACAAGTATTATACGTAATAGACTTCGCTTTAAGTCCACATTGGATACAATGCTTTCTTTTTTATTTTACTATATATATATATATATAGGTGATGTATGTGGTGGCATGGAAAATGGTGGCTAAGAGTGGATAGAGTACCTGTTGGACACTTGGCATTTGACAAGAGAATTATGAAGGAAGAATAGTCAATTAGCATAGAAATCGAGTAAGGTACGGAAATTCACTGAAGTGTTACTGTGAGGATATAAATGAAATTTGGACATTAAAATTTTTTTTTTTTGTCGTGGCTCATGGCCAAACAAACAGACCCGGGCCGGGTAGAAGCCGCCCAGGCTATATACCCAATACGCCTATAATTAGGCTTGTGTTATGGACCTGGACTTAGGTGAAAAAAGAGATAAAATAATATTAATAGGCCTAAAAAAATCGTAAAGTCCATAAATTTAGATGGTAATTTATTTTTTTTGTTATCCCAAATACTAAATAAGTAACATCAATAAGTGAAAATAAGGTAACAAGTTTACAATTCTTGAGTGGGACAAAGGAGAAAAAAAACTAGAAAAACAAATTTATTCGAATAAATAGTAAAATTAAAAAAAAAAATTGTTAACTAGATGTTTGAGGTGAAATTTTGTTAAAATGAAGTAGTTTATATTGAGGCATAAATTTTGAATAACTTTTTATCAATTATATATTAATATTGGAGTTTAGGTTTTAGGTTTTACTTATAATTTTTTATTGTCATATAAAAATTTAAAATTTAAAATTTAAAATTTAGTTCGAATTTAGCAGACCTTAATTATTTGGGTTTAGTTCCAATTTTGATTAAAATTATTCCTTTGGTAGTGTCAATTGAAAGTTTTTTTTCTAATGTACAAAAATTGAATTGTTAAAAATTGAATAATATAACATGAATTGATAATAAAATTATCTTAGATTTATTTGCTTAAAACAATTTTTTTTATACAAAATAAATTTTTTTGCCTAACATTTTTTATTATCAAATGACATGAATTTAATTTAAATAATTTACATTAGTTTGTAGCCTATTGATAAGTTGGAGAAATAAAATCATCAAACCGTAGGTAATCAGAATGATATCCAAAATTTTCAATGCAAGAATTAAAATTATAAAGTATAATTATTTATTGTTTTATCTTTTGTTTATTTTAAAAATAAAAAAAAAACAAAAATAGGATAATAAATAATCTTGTTTATTTTAAAAATTGTAAAATATAATTTTGTTTGCTCTTTTTGTTTTTATAATTTTTAGAATAAACAAAAAAAATATGCAAATAAAACCTAACATCTAAACTCCAATATTGATATATAATTGATAAAAAATTATTCAAAGTTTATATCTCAATATAAACCATTTCATTTTAAAAAAATTCATCTCAAACATCTATTTAACAATTTTTTTTTGTACCGTTTACTCAAATAATTTTGTTCTTCAGTTTTCTTTTCTTCTTCACACTCATAAACGATAAATTTGCTTTCTTTTTTTTGCGGGCTACTATTATTTATTTAGTATAGAGAAAGTATAGGGAACCAATATTAATTGTGTACAATGTGTACAATAAATAAAAAAAATATAAAATTAAAATTAAAAATTAGATCATTAATTAATTATTTAATTTCAAATTTTAAAATTTGAAAATTAAGATTAGTATTAAATCCATTCACACTATATACGGTTATTTCTAGTCCACGTCCAAAACTCACCGTCGTCTTCTTTGGTTCTCACCTCGCGTCATTGAATTTCTCCGACCATACTGAGGCCGCCGCATCCTCCCACCGACACCGTCCTCACCTCCGTTGGTCAGTCCGATGCGCCTCGCCCTCCGACGCTCAACCTAACGTTGCAGCCGCTGTTTTCGTGCTTCTCTTCAAATCCGGCTTCGCTTTCTCCCATTCTTTCAAACCTCTTCTCACCGATGATACCACCATACTCTTCTTCTTCTTCGGATCCAAGCATGGTTAGCTTCTTTCATGATTTGAGCCCTATGTTTCACAACAGTGCCGCTTTTGTCATGAGTAATCCTTCAAAATTATGTTTCACCACAATAATAGTTTCTTCTGTTTATTCATCTTTTTCTTCTATTTTAATGGTCAATTTAGGATGGTCATTTTAGTAGGTATGCGGATGTTTATTTTATTTTTATGTAGATGATTATTTTGATTGAATTGAGTTTAATTATATATAATTAAAATATGTTAGATCTTCAATTCATTGGTATGCGGATGATTATTTTTATCCTTAAGTGGATGGTTATTTTTATTAAGGGTGAGTGGCGTGTGACAAGCCAAGTAGCAATGGTGAAATGGAATGATTATTGATGAAGGTGGGGTGGCCGCCGGTTGAAAAGGAAGAGAGTATTGAAGGGATTTCAGATGGTTATTTTTTTGAAATAACTAACTAGATTTTTTAAAAATTTAAAATTTGAAATTGGAGAATTTGAAATTTGAAATTTGATGTAACTGAATAAGAATTTTTAAATTTATTATTTCGTGGATAATTTTTATTTTTAATTTATATTGGACTAAATAAACAGTCTATTGTACACATTGTACAAATATCTCATTATTGTCTCTCTAACGAGACTCTTTAGTATATGGAGTAACACAAAAAATTCATCATCAAAATCCATAGACTCTACCAAATTTTTCAGCCTATTGATTTTGCCTTATTCATTTTTTTTTTCAAGTCCAAGGCTCGTAACACAGGCCTAATATTTTGGTGTCTAAATTTCATTTATACCTTCACAGTGAATTACCGTATCCTTTTTTTATATTCTCTTGTCAAATACCAAAGTATCTAATAGGTATTGGTCAATCAATTTCTGGTTACACTTAGTCACCATTCATCATATATATATATATATATATATATATATATATATATAAAATGTATTTTTACACTTCACACATTATTTTAGAGGGAAGTTCAATGATGATGTACTTTCTCAAAAATAAAAAAATCAGGTGATTATTTTGTGTCGAAACAGAATATGAATAAGGTCTAAATAGAATTTTGTGTGGTTAGTTATGGAGAAATTGAAATTCTATGAAAGATGGCTAAATAAGTTAAAAGAATATGTGGCATTAGTTCCTTACTTTGTTATTGTAAAAGACTAATTTTATTATTTTTTTTAAAGTCATGGATTGTGACATGACAATTCTCTTTCTCCTTATCTATTTTTGTTGTATGCAGATGATCTCTTCCATCTGTTCCACAAAGAAGAACAAAGACAAGACATCATGGGTCTTAAACTAAATTGCAAATGCCCGACAATTAGACACCTCATTTTTGCAGTGATTTTATAGTTGTTACAAAGCTAACTCTCACTCATTTCAAAAACTCTTACAAATCCTACAAGACAAATTAGTCGTGTTTTTTAGCCACAATACACCAGCAACAGTTTGAGATTCTACTGATCAAACTTTACATGTCCCTCATGTGGGTAATTAAGATAAGTATTTGGGTCTTCCAATAGTTATTTCTAGATCTAAATCTAAAGGGTCACATTTAACTACATCATGGATCGGGTAGGAAAAAGTTACAACATTGGAAAAGGAAACTTGCTTTCAGCTAGTGGAAGAGAAGTCCTAATCAAGACAATAGCTATTGTCCTTATATCTCTTAGTTGTTTCAAGCTGCCAGCAGAAACCTTGCAAATGAAATTTAAAGAATGATGATGCAGTTTTGCTGCGGGCAAAACTCAAAGGTTCTAGAACGAGAATGAGCTGGATTAGGTGGAACACTATTTGTTGACAAAAAATTTAGGAGGACTGAACTTCAAGGATATCAAAGCTTTTAATTTTGTTATATTAGGAAAACAAGGATGGAGAATTACCAAAAGGACTCAACATTGGTCTTTAAAGTCTATAAAAGTAAATCAGCCATGACCTTTTTGGGCATGGAGAAGTTTGCTGAAAGGTACGAAAGTACTCGAAAAGGGCATTTTCTGAGTGTAGGTAGAAGTAGACTAATTAGACTTTTGGAGGATCCTTGGCTAAAACATTTCAAACTCATTTCAGCTTTCTACTTAGTTAATCTAAGGTCAAACATCAAGAATGATTTCAGACTTAATTATGACAAAAAGCAATGTAAAATCCAGGAAAACACATCACAATTCAGTCTAGAAATCCAATAAGCAATACTTTAAAAGAAATTGGACAAGACAAAGATTCAATTACTTGGTGCAAGGAGAGAAATGGTCACTCAGTGGCTTTTGATTCGATCACTTTTTAATTCTTCCATCCTCATCTTGGGATCTAAAGAGCCCAGCCAAAACCAAAATATTATATTTGGGTGGAAATCCTTGCATGGCGAGTTATCAGCTTGCCAAAACCTATATTAAAGATTCCTTTATCGTGCCATAACAATTCTTTCATAGTGAACAAGAAGAAGAATCAATGCTCTGTTACTTGATAAACTACTCACATGCGAAGCAAATTTGGAACTTGGTTGCAATTTTAACTTCGAGGGTATCCCAAAATCCGATGAGCTATGGAAACAGTGGGTAAAGACAAATCAAAAGCTAAAATAGGAATACAAGAATAAAAAAATATCCATAATGCCAACGATTCTATGGCAAATTAAAAGACAAAAAATTTGAAGTCTTTAAAGGAAAATAGTTGATGCCTAAACTCTCTTTTATCTGAACTTTGGTTCTTTATTTCTCTCTTTGATTTAAAAAAAAAAAGCGTCGGAAATCCAATTTATTAGTTTCTTTGTTTTTCTAAAATAAATTGTATTTATTATTTTAAATGAATAAAATATCTATTTTTAGTAAAAATAAAAATATTAAAGCATTAAAATAGAGACAAATAACATATTTAATCAAATTAATTGAATTAAATAAAAGGACTTTGGAAAATTAAAATTATAGATTGATAGTGATGATGATGGTTAAAGCTGGAAATAAATCCTCTTTATTTTTTTTAACACTTAGAAAGAATAAAATGTAATCTCTCACATTTAATTTTATAAATGAAACTAAAAATAAATAAAAAAGAGAACAATAAAAAATAAAATTAAATACTGAAAACTATCTAATTTTTTTTCCACTAAAAAAATCCACTCCCGTTAAAGCTCCAGCCATACTCCATGCTCTATATCCAACTTTTGTACGACAACATATTGTATTAAATTCATTCGCATACAGCACACATGTCGGAGCTGGGAAATGTTTGTGGATAGAGTGAAATATGCAAAATCTTAAATAAGGTATTTGTTTTTGGAAATTGTTTACATGTTCTATTCACTTTATTGGAACATCAATGTACTAGGTACGAAAGAGACAAAGAGTAACCAGCAAAATTTTGAAAATCAGACATTATGGAACCTTTTAGCTATTGATTTACTAGTTTATTAATTTATGGATTCAACTCGAATAACTATTTATAATAAAATATAAATAAATATAATAAAACATATTATTTTAGTATATTTATTTTAATAATTATAATTTAATATAATCACCAAAAAATATTATAATTTAATATAAATTATAAAATATTATCTAAATTAAAAGTACTACAATAATTAAAATATTATAATGTCATCCAATTATAAATTCAAAAATCAAATAACAAAAAGATATTTAAATATGAAATATCAACATTAAAATTTGTCATAAATTATTAAAATATTTGTTTTATTGAGATCATTTTTGTAACACCCTAATATTTTTAAACTAGGCTTAAGTCTTATTTAGATTATATTAGTTGTTGATATTCAAATTTTACGAAATTTTTAAAATAAAATTTTTATCTAAAATATTTAAAAAATACTGAATAACTAGTTTTTATTTTTAAAAGCTATTTGAAATTGAATCATTACTAGTTGAAAAATATAAGTAGACCTAGAGATACTAACACGGAAAATGGGAATACTAAACTATAAAGACAAAAACAATAACAAATTTTACTCATCAAATAATTATATAATAAAAAAACTTCATAGCCACAATTGTAGTCACTCAATAAAGATAAAACAAGACACACAATGAATTTTAATTCTCTCATCACTTTGCATAACTATGACTAAACCAATCGTCTGTTACTACAAGAAAAATGCAGATTACCATCGAATTTATCGGCGGAATAACGAAAATAATCCAACGATAATACGTTACCGTCGGATTGTATCTGACAGCATAAACCTCGTCGGTAACTGGTTACCATTGAATTTTTTGTTCCGACGATAACTTGCAACAGAATATGATAGTTGAGGGATGAAAATCGAATGCACGTTACCATTAGAACAAAAAATTTGACAGTAACATTGGCGCCATTAGCTGAGACTTTGCATCACTGTACCGTCGGAAAAATTCGACGATGACGTCATTTTTTTATTTTTGAAATTAGTTTGGATGATCGATACCGACGGAAAATTCCGTCAATAAATCCAACAATAGAGTCAATTTTTTTAAATTTTTTTCAGTCTATAATGGGCTCCAATAGTTAATAATTGAAAGTCAACTCTCAATTAGTAAATAATAAATTAGTATTTTATCTGAAAATAGTGATTTATATATGATATAAAATATCAAGTATATAGAATCAAAACACGAAATCAAAGTTTGATAAAGAAATACATAAGATAGAACTATATTGACATTAACCTTATTTAGATTCATTATCTTCTTTCTCTGGTTTATCATCCTCCTCTTCCGAGATAATTTTCTGATCATCGACTTCTAATATCATCATCCATAATAGCCAACCTAAGGGTGTTCGGATAACCAACATCAACCACCATTTTTGAAGAAGTTGGGTCATCAATTTGGAAAGGTTCCTGACCCTCTGTCCCATCAGACTCAATGCGACCTCTTGTCTTAGTCTTATCTACAATCACCCAACTAGACTAGCATGACCTAGGATAAGGCAAATAGTATATCTGTCATGCATTTTGAGGTAGAATAAAAGGATCGTAGTTTCTATATCTCCTAGTCATATTTACTTCAGTGATATTATAGTCTTTGTGCTTTCGGTTCTTTGTCGCAAACTTGGATCATACCATATACATTTAAATACGCACACCTTGTACGTAGTGTGATAAAAATACTCTAATTGAATTATATTATGCAACACACCATACCAATCAAAATGAGCACCACCTGAATCCCACGAACCCAAACTCTGGTGTTATATATTTTCCTTCTAACTGACTATTGAACGAATAGAATCGATATCCATTAACATTGTATATCAGGTAGCTTGTGTCTTTATTCATTGGGTCCTAATTAAGTGCAACTAGTTCCCAATCTGTTGTGTCAGCTAGATGCACTCTGACGTATTCTTTAAACTAATATAAAAAATTGTTCAGTGATGTATCAGGATTTATTTCTTGAAATAACCTATGATACAATATGATGAATAAGAAAATTTTAGTGTACTGAAGTTTTAATTAGATGACTAACATAGTATGTTACTAAATGCAATAATTACGAAGACTTGAAATCTCACATCAGGTAGGGTGAAACTTGGTCAAAGTTAAGCAACACATACAGATGTGCAGCATTGATTTCTTTTTTCTCTAACCAATATACTACCCGCGCCTATTGCAACTCCTTCTAGAACAAATATTGGATACATTGTTCCACCTGACGAGGATTTTTCCCTCTCATCATACCTTATAACTCTTGTTTTACGTGACTCAATATGAGGCACAAAATAGACGGAGCAAAATGCAGATGTTTCTATAGCTAGGAATGCTTTGCAGATACTACCCTCGATACGAGCTCTATTCTTCACGGTGAGTTTGAATGATCCAATCATCCTCTCAAATGGGTATATCCACTAAATTAGTCTGGCCCACATACTCTTGCTTTGTACAATAGGTGGATTGCTAAGTGTTCCATGACGTCAAAAATACCCGAGAGGGAATATCTTCTCTAACTTAAAAAGTATGATCGAAATGTTCTTCTCATGATTGTGAGATCGTTTATGTTAAGTTTCATAGCACATAACTCCCTAAAAAACTCATTTATTTTGGAGAGGGATTTCAAATGTTGGTAGGAAGTTCTCTAAATGCGATAAGAGTAATGACTCCACAAAGACATGACAAACATGATTCTTTAACCTAGCAAGCCTACCTTGTAAGACGTTTGCACACCTGCCCAAGTTAGTGTCATAACTATCGAAAAACCTCAATCCTCTAATCCACCTACAAATATTTTATCTTTGGTCCTTCATTAGAGTGAACACCACCTTTGGTTTAGTCCGCCAGCCATTCTCAAGTCTCTTTAAGTTCAAACCTGGTCGTCTGCAAATGTCCACCAAGTTTAACCTTGTCTTATCGTTATTCTTTATCCTCTTATCGTCCATTACCATGTGCATGATATTACAAAATACGTTCTTTTTAATGTGCATCATATCAAGACAATTGATGAGCGGATAATTTATACCCTTTTTGGCATTGTTTTTATATAGTTTTTAGTATGATTTAGTTACTTTTTATTATATTTTTATTAGTATTTATGAAAAATTTACATTTCTGGACTTTACTATGAGTTTGTGTGTTTTTTTGTGATTTCAGGTATTTTCTGGCTGAAATTGAGGGACCTGAGCAAAAATCTGATTCAGAGGTTGAAAAAGGACTTCAGATGCTGTTGGATTCTGAGCTCCCTGCACTCGAAGTAAATTTTCTGGAGCTATAGAAGCCCAATTGGCGCGCTCTCAATTGCGTTGGAAAGTAGACATCCTGGGCTTTCCAGCAATATATAATAGTTCATACTTTTCCCGAGATTTGATGGTCCAAACTGGCGTTCAAAGTCAGTCTAAAATATCTTGGCATAAAACGCCCAAACTGGCACCAGAATTGGAGTTAAATGCCCAAACTGGCACCAAAGCTGGCGTTTAACTCCAGGAACAGCCTAAGCACAAAAAAACTTCAATGCTCAACCCAAGCATACACCAAGTGGGCCCCGGAAGTAGATTTCTGCACTATCTGCACTTAGTTACTCATTTTCTGTAACCATAGGTTACTAGTTTAGTATAAAAACTACTTTTAGAGATTTATTTTACGTCTTTTTATCTATCTTTGGATCATATTATGTAACTTTGACACTTTGAGACCTCCATGGGAGGCTGGCCATTCGGCCATGCCTAACCTATTTTCACTTATTCTACACCCCATAGATTAAGGTGTGGAGCTCTGCTGTTCTTCATGAATTAAAACAAGTATTATTATTTTTCATTCAATTCACGCCTACTTCTTCTCCAAGATATACTATTGTTCTTAATTCAGTTAAGTCAGAATGAAGGGGTGACCCGTGACAATCACCCAATCTTCGTTACTCGCTTAGCCAAGATCCGCGTGCCTGACAACCACAAGTGGTCTACATGATGTTCAACGTAGTCATTGGACGACAGCCGGAGTATATTCTCTTGGGCCTCTAATCCGTGATTCGCATCGTCTCTCCTGACAACAGAGCATCTGAATATGAGATTAGAACCTTCGTGGTATAGGCTAGAACCATTGGCAACATTCAGATCCGAAAAGTCTAAACCTTGTCTGTGGTATTCCGAGTAGGATCTGGAAAGGGATGACTGTGACGAGCTTCAAACTTGCGAATGTTGGGCGCAGAGACAGTGTGCAAAAGGACAATGGTCCTATTCCGACGCTAGCGGGAACCGACAGATGATTAGCCGTGCGGTGACAGTGCATATGGATTTGTTTTCATCCGAGAGGATCATACATCTTGCCATGGAAGGAGGTAACGCGTGGTTGGAAGAAGGCAGTAGGAAAGCAGAAGTTTAGAAGTAACAAAGTATCTCCAGAAACTTATCTGAAATTCCCACTAATGAATTACATAAGTATTTCTATCTTATTTTGTGTTTTATTTATATTTTAATTATCAAAACCTCATAACCATTTGAATCCGCCTGACTGAGATTTACAAGGATGACCATAGCTTGCTTCAAGCCGACAATCTCCGTGGGATCGACCCTTACTCGCGTAAGGTTTATTACTTGGACGACCCAGTGCACTTGCTGGATAGTTGTGCAGAGTTGTGAAGAAGTGTTGTGAATCAACAATTCTGTACGCGCACCAAGTTTTTGGCACCGTTGCCGGAGATTGTTCGAGTTTGGACAACTGACGGTTCATCTTGTTGCTCAGATTAGGTAATTTTATTTTATGTTTAAGCTTTTTGTTTTTAATCTTTTTATTTTCGAAAATATTCAAAAAAAAAATAAAAATAAATATATATTTTATTTTGTTCTTCAGAATTTTTAAGAATGAATTCTAAAGTTTCATCATGATTTGTTGAAGCCTGGCTGGCTGTCAAGCCATGTCTAATCTTTTGGACCGAGGCTTCCACTTATCGCTGCAGGTGCCTTTTGATTCCCATCAATTTGGTTGTTGTATGTAATGCTCTGCTAAAGCTTGGCTGGTCATTGGCCATGTCTAATCTTTTGGACCGAAGCTTTCACATAAAGCTTGGCTGACTATTAAGCCATGTCTAAATTTTTGGACCGAAGCTTCAGACTAACATTGCATGATTCCTGGAATTCTTATTAAAAATTTTGAATTTCCTTATTTTCTTTTTCAAAATTAATTTTCAAAAAATCCAAAAAAAAAAATTTAATAAAACCATAAAAACAAAAAATTTGATGTTTCTTGTTTGAGTCTAGTGTTAATTTTTAAGTTTGGTGTCAAATGCATATTTTTTATTTTCATTAAAAATTTTCGAAAACTCATGCATGGTATTCTTCATAATCTTCAAGTTGTTCTTGATGATCTTCTTTGTTTGATCTTTGCATTTTCTTGTTTAGTGTTTTTTCTTGTTTTCCATATGTATTTTTGAATTATCAGTGTCTAAAGTTTGAAAATTTCTAAGTTTGGTGTCTTGCATATTTTTCTTTTCTTAAAAATTTTCAAAAATATGTTCTTGATGTTCATCTTGACATTCATAGTGTTCTTGGTGTTCATCTTGATATTCAAAGTGTTCTTACATGCATTTCCTTGTTTTGATTCATAATTTTCATGTTTTGTGTCAATTTTATGTTTTTCTCTTTCTTTATTAAAAATTCAAAAATAAAAAAATTTCTTTCCCTTATTCTTCTCATAAATTTTGAATATTTGGTTTGACTAGTCAAAAATTTTTAAAACTTAGTTGTTTCTTATAAGTCAAGTCAAATTTTCAATTTAAAAATCCTATCTTTTCAAAACGTTTTCAAAAATCAAATCTTTTTCATTTTTCTATTTTTCAAAAATTTTAAAAATTGATTTTCAAAATATTTTTCTTATTTTTATTTCATAATTTTTGAAAACTTTACTAACAATTAATGTGATTGATTCAAAAATTTTAATTTTGTTACCTGCCTATTAAGAAGGGTTCAATCTTTAAATTTTAGAATCATATCTTTTTGTTTCTTGTTAGTCAAGTAATCAACTTTAAATTTCAAAAATCAAATCTTTTTAAATTTCTTTTTCAAATCTTTTTCAAAAAAAAAATTTCAATCATATCTTTTTTAAAACTTAATTTCAAAATCTTTTCTAACTTCTTATCTTTTCAAAATTAATTTTCAAATCTTTTTCAATTAACTACTTGACTACTTGTTTATTTTACTAATTCTTATCTTTTTCAAAACCACCTAACTACTTTTCTCTCTCTAATTTTCGAAAACCACTAACCTCTTGTTCAAAATTCTTTTTAATTAACTAATTATTTTAAATTTTAATTTTATTTTATTCCTTTTTATAATTTTCAAATTCTAACTAAATTTTAAAATAAAAACAAAAATATTTTCCTTTTCATTTAAATTAGTATTCGAATTCTCTCTCCCTCATCTCTTTCTATTTATTTATTTAATCACTAACACTTCTCTTCTTCTTAAAAATTCGAACCCTCTCTCCTTCTCTGTGTTCGAATTTCTCTCTTCTCATTCTTCTATTCTTCTCTTCTTCTACTAACATAAAGGAATCTCTATACTATGACATAGAGGATTTCTCTTCTTCTCTGTTCTCTTCTTTTTCATATGAGCAGGAGCAATGATAAGAACATTCTTGTTGAAGCTGATCCGGAACCTGAAAGGACTCTAAAGAGGAAACTAAGAGAAGCTAAAGCACAACACTCTGGAGAGGACCTGACAAAACTTTTCGAAAAAGAAGAAGAGATGACCGAACCTAACAATAATGGTGGAGATGCAAGGAAGATGCTTGGTAACTTTATTGCACCCTCTTCTGACTTCTGTGGAAGGAGCATCTCAATTCCTGCAATTGGAGCAAACAACTTTGAGCTTAAGCCTCAATTAATTTCTCTAATGCAGTAGAATTGCAAGTTTCATGGACTTTCATTGAAAGATCCTCATCAGTTTTTAGCTGAATTCTTTCAAATCTGTGACACTGTTAAGACCAATGGGATTAATCCTGAAGTCTACAGACTTATGCTTTTCCCTTTTGCTGTAAGAGACAGAGCTAGGACATGGTTGGACTCACAACCTAAAGATAGCCTGAACTCTTGGGAAAAGTTGGTCAATGCTTTCTTGGCCAAATTCTTTCCACCTCAAAAGTTGAGCAAGCTTAGAGTGGAAGTCCAAATTTTCAGACAGAAGGAAGGCGAATCCCTCTATGAAGCTTGGGAAAGATACAAGCAATTGATCAGAAGGTGTCCTTCTGGCATGCTTTCATAATGGAGCATCATATGCATATTCTATGATGGTCTGTCTGAATTGTCCAAGATGTCATTGGACAACTCTCCTGGTGGATCTCTTCATCTGAAGAAGACGCTTGAGGAAGCCCAGGAACTCATTGAAATGGTTACAAATAACCAGTTCATGTACACTTCTGAAAGGAATCCTGTGAATAATGGGACAACTCAGAAGAAAGGAGTTCTTGAGATTGATACTCTGAATGCCATATTGGCTCAGAATAAAATATTGACTCAGCAAGTCAATATGATTTCTTAGAGTCTGATTGGAATGCAAGTTGCATCCGGCAGTACTAAAGAAGCTTCCTCTGAAGAAGAAGCTTATGATCCTGAGAATCCTGGAATGGAAGAAGTGAATTACATGGGAGAATCCTATGGAAACACTTACAATCCTTCATGGAGGAATCATCCTAATCTCTCATGGAAGGATCAACAAAAGCCTAATCAAGGCTTCAATAATAATAATAATAGTGGGAGAACACGGTTTGGCAATAGCAAACCTTTCCCATCATCTTTTCAGCAACAAACAGAGAATTCTAAGCAGAGCCACTCTGACTTAGCAACTGTAGTCTCTGATCTATCTAAGACCACTTAAAGTTTCATGAATGAAACAAGGTCCTCCATTAGAAATTTGGAGGCATAAGTGGGTCAGCTGAGTAAGAAAGTTACTGAACTCCCTCCTAGTACTCTCCCAAGCACTATAGAAGAGAATCCAAAGAGAGAGTGCAAGGCCATCTACACGTCCAACATGGCCGAACCTGTAGAGGAGGGAAAGACAGTAATTTCCAGTGAGGAAGACCTCAATGGACATCTACTGGCCTCCAAGGAGTTCCCTAATGAGGAACCAAAGGAATCTGAGGCTCATACAGAGACCATAGAGATTCCACTGAACTTACTGTTGCCATTCATGAGCTCTGATGAGTATTCTTCCTCTGAAAAGGATGAAGATATTATTGAAGAGAAAGTTGCTCAATATCTAGGAGCAATCATGAAGCTGAATGCCAAGTTATTTGGTAATGAGACTTGGGAGGATGAACCTCTATTGCTCATCAATGAACTGAATGATCTGGTTCAACTGAAATTACCTCAGAAGAAACAGGATCCTGGAAAGTTCTTAATACCTTGTACCATAGGCACTATGACCTTTGAGAAGGCTCTGTGTGACATGGGGTCAGGGATAAACCTCATGCCTCTCTCTGTAATGGAGAAACTAGGGATTTTTGAGGTGCAAGCTGCAAGAATCTCACTAGATATGGCAGACAATTCAAGGAAACAGGCTTATGGACTTGTAGAGGATGTCTTAGTGAAGGTTGAAGGCTGTTACATCCCTGCTGACTTCATAATCCTAGACACTGGGAAGGATGAAGATGATTCCATCATCCTTGGAAGATCCTTCCTAGCCACAGCAAGAGCTGTGATTGATGTGGACAGAGGAGAGCTAGTCCTTCAATTGAATGAGGACTACCTTGTGTTTAAAGCTCAAGGATCTTCTTCTGCAACCATGGAGAGGAAGCATGAAAAGCTTCTCTCAATACAGAGTCAAACAGAGCCCCCACACTCAACTTCTAAGTTTGGTGTTGGGAGGCCACCACTAAGCTCTGAGTCTCTGTGAAGCTCTTTAAGAGCTCACTGTCAAGCTATTGACATTAAAGAAGCGCTTGTTGGGAGGCAACCCAATGCTATTTAATTATATTTATTTATTTTCCATTAATATTTTATGTTTTATTTAGGTTGATGATCATGTGAAGTCACAAAAATAACTGAAAAATAAAAAATAGAATAAAAACAGTATTAAAAATAGCACACCCTGGAGGACAGACTTACTGGCGTTTAAACGCCAGTAAGGATAGCAGAATGGGCGTTTAACGCCCAGCCTAGCAGCATTCTGGGCGTTAAATGCCAGAATGGGTAACACTCTGGGTGTTTAACGCCAGAAAGGGCTGTCTGGCATCTGGCTGGCGTTTAACGCCAGGAAAGGTAGCAGAGCTGGCGTTAAACACCAAATTTGGCACACAATGGGCGTTTAAACGCCAGAATGGTGCAGGGACTCGAATTTCTTGACACCTCAGGATCTGTGGACCCCACAGGATCCCCACCTATCCCACCTCTTCTTCTCTCCTCTTCACACCTTTCTATAACACTCTTCCCCATAGACCCTTGGCCAAAACCTTCATTACCCTCCATCTCCTCCATTTCTTCTTCTTCTACTCCTTTCTTTCTTCTTTTTCTCGAGGACAAGCAAACCTTTTAAGTTTGGTGTGGAAAAAGCTCTGCTTTTTTGTTTTTCCATAACCACTAATGGCACCTAAGGCTGGAGAAACCTCTAGAAAGAGAAAAGGGAAGGCAATTGCTTCCACCTCCGAGTCATGGGAGATGGAGAGATTCATCTCAAAAGTGCATTAAGACCACTTCTATGAAGTTGTGGCCAAGAAAAAGGTGATCCCTGAAGTCCCCTTCAAGCTCAAAAAGAGTGAATATTCGGAGATCCGACATGAGATTCAAAGGAGAGATTGGAAAATTCTCACCAACCCCATTCAACAAGTCGGGATCTTAATGGTTCAAGAGTTCTATGCTAATGCATGGATCACTAAGAACCATGACCAAAGTATGAACCCGAACCCAAAGAATTGGCTCACAATGGTTCGGGGAAAATGCTTGGATTTCAGTCCGGAAAATGTGAGGTTGGCATTCAACTTGCCAATGATGCAAGGAGACCTTCATCCTTTCACTAGAAGGGTCAACTTTGATCAAAGGTTGGACCAAGTCCTTAGGGATATTTGTGTGGAAGGAGCTCAATGAAGGAGAGACTCAAGAGGCAAGCCGGTTCAACTAAGAAGGCTTGACCTCAAGCCCGTGGCTAGGGGATGGTTGGAGTTCATCCAACGCTCAATCATTCCCACTAGCAACCGGTCTGAAGTTACTGTATACCGGGATATCATGATCCATAGTATCATGATTGGAGAGGAAGTAGAAGTTCATGCGATCATATCCCTAGAACTCTACAAGGTGGCGGATAAGTCCTCTACTTTGGCAAGGTTAGTCTTCCCTCATCTCATTTGTCACCTATGCAATTCAGCTGGAGTTGTCATAGAGGAAGATATCCTCATTGAAGAGGACAAGCCCATCACTAAGAAAAGGATGGAGCAAACAAGAGAGCCCACTCATGGACCTCAACAAGAGCATGAGGAAGTTCCTCATCAAGAAATCTCTGAGATACCTCAAGGGATGCATTTTCCTCCACAAAACTATTGGGAGCAAATCAACACCTCCTTAGGAGATTTGAGTTCCAACATGGAGCAACTAAGAATGGAGCACCAAGAGCACTCCATCATCCTTCATGAAATTAGAGAGGACCAAAAGGCCATGAGAGAGGAGCAACAAAGGCAACGAAGAGACATTGAGGAGCTAAAGCACTCCATAAGATCTTCAAGAGGAAGAACTAGCCGCCATCACTAAGGTGGACCCGTTATTTAATCTCCTTGTTCTTTATTTTCTATTTTTCGTTTCATATGCTTTATGTTTTATTTCTGTTTGTGTCTTTATTACATGATCATTAGTGTCTAGTGTCTATGTCTTAAAGCTATGAATGTCTTATGAATCCATCATCTTTCTTAAATGAAAAATGTTTTAATTACAAAAGAACAAGAAGTGCATGGTTTCAAATTTTATCTTGAAATTAGCTTAATTATTTTGATGTGATGGCAATACTTTTTGTTTTCTGAATGAATGCTTGAACAGTGCATATTTTTTATTTGTTGTTTATGAATGTTGAAATTGTTGGCTCTTGAAAGAATAATGAAAAAGGAGAAATGTTATTGATAATCTGAAAAATCATAAAATTGATTCTTGAAGCAAGAAAAAGCAGTGAAGAACAAAAGCTTGCGAAAAAAAAAAGAAAAAAAAGAAAGAAAAAGAAAAAAGCAAGCAGAAAAAACCATTAGCTCTTTAAACCAAAAGGTAAGAGCAAAAAGCCAATAACCCTTTAAACTAAAAGGCAAGGGTAAAAAGGATCCAAGGCTTTGAGCATTAATGGATAGGAGGGCCTAAAGGAATAAAATCCTGGCCTAAGCAGCTAAACCAAGCTGTCCCTAACCATGTGCTTGTGGCGTAAAGGTGTCAAGTGAAAAGCTTGAGACTGAGCGGTTAAAATCGTGGTCCAAAGCAAAAAAGAGTGTGCTTAAGAGCTCTGGACACCTCTAACTGGGGACTCTAGCAAAGTTGAGTCACAATCTGAAAAGGTTCACCCAGTTATGTGTCTATGGCATTTATGTATCCGGTGGTAATACTGGAAAACAAAATGCTTAGGGCCACGTCCAAGACTCATAAAGTAGCTATGTTCAAGAATCAACATACTGAACTAGGAAAATCAATAACACTATCTGAATTCTGAGTTCCTATAGATGCCAATCATTCTAAACTTCAAAGGATAAAGTGAGATGCCAAAACTGTTCAGAAGCAGAAAGCTACAAGTCCCGCTCATCTAATTGAGACTAATCTTTACTGATATTTTTGAAATTCATTATATATTCTCTTCTTTTTATCCTATTTTGTTTTTATTTGCATGGGGATAAGCAACAATTTAAGTTTGGTGTTGTGATGGGCGGATAATTTATACCTTTTTTGGCATTATTTTTATATAGTTTTTAGTATGATTTAGTTACTTTTTATTATATTTTTATTAGTATTTATGCAAAATTCACATTTCTGGACTTTACTATGAGTTTGTGTATTTTTCTATGATTTCAGGTATTTTCCGGCTGAAATTGAGGGACCTGAGCAAAAATCTGATTCAGAGGCTGAAAAAGGACTGCAGATACTGTTGGATTCTGACCTCCCTGCACTCGAAGTGGATTTTCTGGAGCTACAGAAGCCCAATTGGCACGCTCTCAATTGCTTTGAAAAGTAGACATCCTGAGGTTTCTAGAAATATATAATAGTCCATATTTTGTCTGAGATTTGATAACCCAAACTGGCATTCAAAGTCAGTCTAAAATATCTTAGCGTAAAACACCCAAACTAGCACCAGAATTGGAGTTAAACGCCCAAACTGGCACCAAAACTGGCGTTTAACTCCAGGAACAGCCTAAGCACGAAAAAGCTTCAATGCTCAGCCCAAGCACACACCAAGTGGGCCCCGGAAGTGGATTTCTACACTATCTGCACTTAGTTACTCATTTTCTGTAACCCTAGGTTACTAGTTTAGTATAAAAACTACTTTTAGAGATTTATTTTACGTCTTTTTATCTATCTTTGGATCATATTATGTAACTTTGGCACTTTGAGACCTCCATGGGAGGCTGGCCATTCGGCCATGCCTAACCTATTTTCACTTATGTATTTTCAACGGTGGAGTTTCTACACCCCATAGATTAAGGTGTGGAGCTCTGCTGTTCTTCATGAATTAATACAAGTACTATTATTTTTCATTCAATTCACGCCTACTTCTTCTCCAAGATATACTCTTGTTCTTAATTAAGTTAAGTCAGAATGAAGGGGTGACCCATGACAATCACCCAATCTTCGTTACTCGCTTAGCCAAGATCCGCGTGCCTGACAACCACAAGCGGTCTACATGATGTTCAACGTAGTCATTGGACGACATCCGGAGTATATTCTCTTGGGCCTCTAATCCGTGATTCGCATCGTCTCTCCTGACAATAGAGCATCTGAATCTGAGATTAGAACCTTCGTGGTATAGGCTAGAACCATTGGCAGCATTCCTGAGTTCCGAAAAGTCTAAACCTTGTCTGTGGTATTCTGTGTAGGATCTGGGAAGGGATGACTGTGACGAGCTTCAAACTTGCGAATGTTGGGCGCAGTGACAGTGTGCAAAAGGACAATGGTCCTATTTCGACGCTAGCGGGAACCGACAGATGATTAGCCGTGCGGTGACAGCGCATATGGATTTGTTTTCATCCGAGAGGATCATACAGCTTGCCATGGAAGGAGGTAACACATGGTTGAAAGAAGGCAGTAGGAAAGCAGAAGTTTAGAAGCAACAAAGCATCTCCAGACGCTTATCTGAAATTCCCACTAATGAATTACATAAGTATTTCTATCTTATTTTGTGTTTTATTTATATTTTAATTATCAAAACCTCATAACCATTTGAATCCGCCTGACTGAGATTTACAAGGATGACCATAGCTTGCTTCAAGCCGACAATCTCCGTGGGATCGACCCTTACTCACGTAAGGTTTATTACTTGGACGACCCAGTGCACTTGCTGGATAGTCGTGCGGAGTTGTGAAGAAGTGTTGTGAATCAACAATTCCGTTCGCGCACCAACAATGTCAAACCAAATTGTCTTTCCAATAATGCAAAACCCAAAATATGCTCTGCTTGTTCAATTATGCGCCTTGCCATATCCCAAAGGTCTCAAACTTGCCCCGTTATCGATGATCCTTGGCATTCTACTAATACGATGTCAAACTTGCAAACCCCCTAATCTCACGGGTGCCTCTTCTTGTTCAGTTTTATTTTTCTTAAACGACTCTTGGTTGTGCCAAAAAGAATGATTAATATTAAGAAACCTTCGATGACAATCAAACCATGAATTCTTACCCTATTTGTTAGCCAAAATACCTTTGTATCCTCCATTCAAATGGGACACGACATTCTCCCATAAGTAGACAAACTTGATAACATCCCGTAAGTAGAAAATTTGTTAATGGTCCACATCAACACAACATGTAGTTAGAAGTTTGTCTTTGTTAAAATATCTTACGTTTCTAAACCATAAACCCATAACTCCATCAACTCATCTGCCAAGAGTTGCAAAAAGACATCTATTTTGGCTTTTGGATTGCTTGAACCAGGTATGATACAAGTTAGGAACATGTATGGGTCCTTAATGCAAATTTCAGGAGGTAGGCTATAAGAATTCACTACTACAGGCCAATAAGAGTACACATTACCGAAATTAAAATTTGGTGCCAATCCGTCGGAGCACAAAGCTAATCTAACACTTCTGGGTTCATTCGCAAATGTAGGGTGGACTCGATCAAAGGCTTCCAAGCATCTCTATGTGACCGGTGCGTCATAAAACCATCATCTCTCTTGTGGTTACTATGCCAGGTCATGTGAGGGGTCAAACTCATCGATGCATACAATCGTTTTAGCCTAAGGATTAATGGCAAGTAATGCATCCATTTGTTTGAAATTCTCTTTAGCCACCGTTTACCAATCCATTCTCTCTCTACTTGAAACCTCGATACATCACAAAATCTACAAGCAATTAGATCTACGTCCCCCTTGTAATACAGCATACAACCATTCAAACAATATTCGATTTTTATGGAATTTAGACCTAACTTCAAAACTAACTTCTTTGCTTCGTAGTGGCTTCGGGGGATGCCACTAGTCTCGGCAGGTAATAATTTGTTGCAAAGAGTGACTCACTTATCAAAAGACTTTTGTGTGTAATTTGACTCAAACTTAACACTCATCATTCTAACACATGCAGACAAGAATGAACAGACCCCTCATACAGGGATTTTACGCCATATTCTAATAGATGATAAAAGCTCTTTGCCTCTGAGTTAGGATATTTTTCAGCGTCTTCTATATCAGTAACACCTATTGCATCAAACACCATCTCGTTGTATCTCTCGTGGTTACCCTCCCAATTAATTTCTTCTATGTTTAGTTCTCTAATCACCCGAACCCTCGTTGATCGACCCCTAGACTTATTGAAATTCAAGGCAAACAGGTTAATTTCCTGCTCATCCACTTCTTCGTGTTCCGTCCATATTTAATACCTATCCTTGAACCCATTACAATAGAGGTGAAATGTTACATTCTAAGGTCCTAACCATTATGTGATGTGAATCCGATAAATGTCTGAGAATCACCTTATCATATATTATAAGGCGGATTTAGATTAGATAAGTAAAAGTAATGGATTTGTCATGAAAGAAAAAAGTGTGTCCTAAGTCAAAAACCATATACCAATAGCGATGAATTTGACCGCCGAGTTAAAATCATTTATGGAATCTTTACTATAAGCTTTTCTTGATTAAATTAGCTTAGTAGAATATTCTAAATTTGATTTGGAGCCGAGATACTCTCTGATACCAATTTCTTAGTTGTCGGTTGTTTAAATCGATACGGTTTGAATATGATAATCTTATGGTTTAATCATTAAACCGTGTTCTTCTTTCTTTGGCAATTCAGCCAAATCATCAAGGAATCTATCTTTAACTAAAAATTTCTGAAGCCACATAATAAATCAACCCACCTAGCTTAACTCAACCGAGCTTGAACCGAAGTAAACCAACTCCACCCTTTCATAATCAAATCGATTTTTCTTCATTATAAAGCTACGGTTTTCTCTCCTCCATACTATAACCCCACACATTATAAACCTTATTTTCATCAAACATGATAAAAAAAACTTGAAGAAAATTACAGTTAAACTTTACTCGCCAAGTTAGAGTTTTTCTGTAAATTTCTGACAACGAGACTTGGTAATTAAAAATTACCATCATAATTAATTATTCTATGGAATAATTTTTATCGCTAGCTTGAAACAAAGTTTCTTGATTTCTCATCAAATTTTTAATTAATTATATCATTAATTAATTAAAGAGAAGAATCGGTATATCATTAAGATTAGTTAACCATGAACCAACACACATTATACCACTTTCTTCGAGTCAACCAAACCAAGACCAAAATCATACACATCATTAGGAACCCCTTTAACCATGATTAAAGCCCTAATCCTCTTCTTTCTTCCTCTGATGAATGAACTAGAGAAGAACTTCCAACCAAGGTTACACCTCTTGGTTACCTCTTGTAATGATGGCTTCTGATTAAGTATTCCCTAAAGAAGAAACTAATGTAACACTCATACCACCTCACCCCACTTCTTCTTCTTTTATTTATATGAACATATGTCTTTTCTGGGTCATTACAGATGCAAAAACAGAAGCAAAGAAAGAGAGAAAGGGAGCTGGCCAAGGAAGAACGACAGAGTGAGAAGGAGTTCTTCATCTTCTTCTTGATTTTTTGTTGCATCATCAAAAGAGGAAGGAGAGTGATGGCAAAGAACGGTGACTGACCGAAGCTAAGGAAGAGCCACTCTTTCCCTGCTGTTAAGTACTAGCAACATTAATTTCCCCTTTCCCAAATTCAAAATTCTGATAATTCCTCTTGTTCTATTAGAACTCTGCTAGAACAGCTGAACCACAAGCCAAGAAGGGGCTAGACAAAGCTTGGAGGAAAACTAACCGAGAAAGGAAGAGAGAGCTTGAACTGAATGTGACCAAGAGTGAACTCCAATGAGGTAGGGGTTAGATTAGTTTAATTGTATGTTTGTGATTATGTGATTGATGATGTTTGATGATGAAATGAATGTTTGCTTGATTTATTTGCTGTTGATTAAGTTTGATGATTATGATAATAAAGCTATTATGATTAATTGTTGTACTATATTGCTCTTGTTTGATTATATGATGATTGAATGATGAAATGAAAAAAAGTTGAGCTCTTGGGGCTGTAAAGCTAAGATGATTAAGTCTAAGATAGTTTGAGAAAGATAGAATGATGATTAGAAGCTTAGGTAACCGAATTGGTTAGTTAAATTTTAAGCCAATTGCTGCAGAATCTGTTACTGATATAGGCAGTGACTTACCCGATTTGATGGGTAAAATCCAACCACTCAAAATTAGAAAAATAAATATTCTAGTAATCCTTGATCAGTTTATAACCTTATCTAAAAATTTCAAAATTTTCTGATGAGTAGATTGGAAGATAAAAGATTGTTGAAAGTAAATGCTTCTGCTGAAAAATTTGTTTTAAAGCTATTGTAACAATGAATTCTAACCTATGTAACTTTTGATGAGTTTTATGATACAACCAAAGACAGCTGAGAGATTGATATGTCAAGAAAACTGTAACCAAATTTCAGGGCAAACCCATTTTTTTAGAATTAATTATGCAATTTACATAATGATAGGTTCACTATTTTTTTAACATGCAATCCTATAACTTGTTTGATTATACCAGCCACTTGCGTGAGCTACTAGTACTGATCCCGAATTCAAATTGGTGTACAACCACTTGGAGTAAAACTTTAAGGTGTCTAATTTATTTTCTCAAAAGCTCATAATTTTTGGAGTTATACATTGGGAGTTATGGATTTTATAAAATTACTGATCATTGTTGGTTAAACAGATTTTTCAGATTTAGAGTAGTGACTTCCTAGATGTATAACTTCAAATCCAGAAAGGACTATTCTGGTGTGACAAAAAAAACAAAAGCCTATGATGTCTAGTTCATTCAGTTCATGTACTTTGGAAGTTAACCGGATTACTGATTAACCAATCAAAAACCTCTCAAAATAGAATATACATAGCTTTTGTTCTCAAAATGAGAATGCTTTAGAACTTGAACCAAATGAAATTTATGATGGTGTGGTATAACCACACCAAATTTCATAGGGATTGAAACTTTAGAGAAAGAGTTATGAACCTTAGAAGAAGACGAGCTCACTGGTGAAGTAAACCAGTTTCTGTCGGACTTAGTTATTGAAGCTAGCAATTTACTCGATTTATTGCTTTCATTCTAGACATGCAATCTGAGTAAAACTAGTTTTATATGAATCTTTTATGTATCTAGTTAATTTTCATAGAATTTTAGAATGATTAGATTAGTGGATTGGAAGTTATTATTTTTAAAAGTTAAATTGTTCTCTACTTAAAAACCTGTTTTCTAGATTTTAAAACATCATCTTCCAATTTGGATATCTTTTGATTCTGAATGATATTTTTATCTAAATTTATGCCAGTTGAAAGATTGCGATGTCTAGAATAATCAATTCAAATTTTAGATTCATGGCTGTTTTAGAGAATTAATTATGTAACTTGGAAGGTAACTAGTTCACTGAAATCTTTCAAATAGAAGCAATCAAAACAGAATAGAATTCAAAGTTACATAACTTTCTCATATGATGTGATATGAGTCTGAAACTTAGTTTAAATCAAACTTGGATGTGTCTAGTATACCCCACCAAAATTTAGGAGTAACGAGTTAAAATTAAATTTTTCATGATTTTTGTAAAAACCTTATTGCCTGCTATTTTCGTAGAAATTGCTAAGGATAGTAGCAGAATTTTGAAAATTTGTGCAAAATTCAATTTTAATCCTATCACAATGAAACTTGATTTAAATTAAAGTTTAAGATCCCTAGAACAACTCCATCAAAATAAATAGCTCGTGCCCGAACTTTTTGCAATGTATATCTACCTTGCGAGAAAACAAGGTGATGGCCCAAATAAAGAAATCGGTAAAGGAGTCTCGATTTTTCTTCAATAGGTAGAACTAGACCGTCCAGAAAAATAAGATTCTTAATTCTTAGAAAACTTTAGTTCGACGCAGATGTGATTTTGAGTCTATTTAGTATCTTTAGTTTTAGTTAGAAATCTGGTTGCCAAGGAGGCAATAAGTCAAATAAGTTAAGAAAATAACTACGAGTATAAGTTTGTTAACAAGATAATTATATTAAGATATTGTAAGTAAAGGATGGCTCCAAGAAGTTGTATAAGTCCCACTAAGGTAACATCGATCAGCAGACAGCCTCACTAATCTAGTGCTCAATGAGGGAGAGTTCCCGAACCAACAAAATATGGTATAGAACATATTTTATTGGCTAGCCAAAGATCCCCATCTAGGGAAAATGTACTAGTTGGGAAGAGAATCTCGGTCAGGGAAAAACGTACTAGCCATAGTGATTTTGTTGATGATGAATAAAATTATGAATGATATAATAATGTGATGAGATTGCTAATGTCGGAACACCCGCCTAACTGATAGTCTGTTTCTCACTAAGATGCACACTTTCTCAACTATAGCAACTATTATACTTTCTGACCTGACTATATACGGGTGCACCCGTGCCGATGAGGTATTCTAACTGCACATGGGTTCACCCATGACAATACTGGTGTCTGACTGTAGTGAGAAACTATATTCGGGATTCATCCCAAGTAACGTTGGGTTACGGGTTGTCAACTGACGCATGAACTCATGGCTTGTACTAGGGACAAGCATGCATCATATTATTTGCACATTTGCTTGTGTTTGTTTATTGTTGATTCTCTGTGTTTTCTATTTGCTATGTTCTTTGTGTGCTTGTTTGTATTTATAATTTTTTGTGTTTATATGAAATCTATAAGTTATGATAAGGATAAGAGAAAAATCAATCAAGAAATTCCGAAAGTTACGAATACGGGAAGAAGAGAAGAGTTAGTAAAAGAACTAGGGTTAAGAAATTAGGTAATAGAATAACTTAGGATGTTAGAGCCAAGAATCCTAGGAACAACAAGAGAGAAACATTTTTGCGTTAGTACCTTACTGGGAACCATATATAATCTCACCCCTTCTCTTTCCCTTTCCCTTTCAAATGGAGGATCCCGACTTGGTCGCCGCCACTGGAGTTTAATTCATAGAGGTATCAGAGGAGCATGTGTTTTAAGACACTACAGAAGATGCTACCGGTTCTGCTCGAGACTAATCTTAAGATGATGACTGCAAACTTGTAACTCGACAGTGGAATGATTGTAGGATAGATGGTCTTTCATCCTTAGACCTTATTTTCCCTCACTTTTGTAGCCTTTTGAGTGATAAGACTTGATACTTTCTTTGGTACCAGCTTAGGGGTTTGTTTTATGGACACGTATGTGAGGAATTGCTAGTCTGTATGTCTGTGTGTGTATATATATATGTGGATACATTTTTGCTTTACTCTATGAACTATGTACTACTTGAACTGATTTCATTTTAATTTAATATGTATTTTTATTATACATATATGGTGACGTATGAGATTAATTATAACTTGAGTAAAATAAAATGCTTTAACTTGTCTAACTTATACAATTTCGCTAGTATGAAAGGCTCATATATAGTAAATAATATCGAGTGTAGAGTTTTATATGGTTAGTGAGAAGTAATGCCTAATGACTGGCAGTGATCCAGACCTGCCGAAAATTTGGTCGTTACAACTTGGTATCAAAGTAGTTCGTTCCTAATAGAGCCTAGGAATGGACTGACTATGCTTCATTGCATACTCTACTTTTTGTTTTCTCTCGCTGTTAGGGTATCTTCATTGATACGTGTAGCATGATCGTCTGCAAGTGCTTGTTTTGGAATTATTCATATTTTATTTGATATGTTAAGGCTGATCACCTTGATGTTGATTGTTAGGAATTAATAAGACTTCAATAACTGTGAGTAAATGAACTTATTGATATAGGATTTCTCGCAACACATGCGACTATCATATAGACCGTCATCGTAAAACCTTTAAATGCCGATGACCACACTTGTGTGGGACATAGCTGCTATACTTAGTAGTACAGTTGACTGTTAGACAATGGGATAGGAATAATACAAGAATAGATAATGAAACCATAAGAGTAGCTAAGTTTATTAAAATAGTACCTTGACCTTAGTTGAACCCTCGAACCTTATCCATCTTTGTTATCGGGATTTATCAAGCCTTAGGCACAAATGAATCGATTCAGAAGTATGACACATACAAATAAGAGTACACCTACTCTAAGGAGACGCTTGACCTCGGTGATGCGATACTTCGAGTGACACGCTCGTACAACAAGGGAACGAAGGTGCCTTCAATAAAGCTAGCATGTCTGCAATAAAGATAAGAACGATGACCATGGCAGAATGTACGCGGAAGACTGAAAGGCTAGGTCTAACCTCGAGGAAAAGCTAGACTTAACCTGATGATTGCAAGACTTCAAGGTATGATTGACTTGACCCGAAAATGCGAGAAGAAAATTTACCATACAAAGAAGATCGGGAGTTCTACTAAGCCAATACGAGGAGTAGACTGACTGAAGGACAAACCAAAAAGCATGAGGCGTGGGGCAAGCATGTTGCTAAGTAACTACAACCAAGACGAATCGATGTGAGTGATGCACAGCAGAAGCGTGGTGGCATGAGATACGAACGTGAAGAGTTTTCATCGACTTCGGTTACGAATGTCCTTAGGATCGACCCCCTTTTCATGTAAGATAAGTATTACGTTAGTGTAAGACCATAGTTGGGACGAAGTTCTTAAAGATATTTTGATCTTTAGGTATACCCGAAGTTTCGAGGATGAAACTTTTTGTCAGGTGTGTAGAATGTAACACCCCGTTTCTCCATAGGATTTATTCTCGAAAATTCTGTGATGACATTCTGATAAATGTCTGTGAATCACCTTAACAAATATTATAAGGCGTATTTAGATTAGATAAGTGAAAGGAATAGATATGTCGTGAAAGATAAAAGTGTGTCCTACACAAAAAACGGTACCAATAACGATGAATTTGACCGCTGAGTTAAAATCATCTATGAAATCTTTACTACTAGTTTTTCTTGACTAAATTAGCTTAGTAGAATATTCTAAATTTGATTTGGAGGTGAGATACTCTCTGCTACCAATTCCTCAATTGCCGGTTGTTTAAACCAATACGGTTTGAAAATGGTAATCTTACGGTTTAATCATTAATTCATGTTCTTCTTTCTTTGGCAGTTCGGCTAAGATATCAAGGAATCTATCTTCAACCAAAAATTCTTGAAGCCACATAATAAACCAACCCACATAGCTTAATTAAATTGAGCTTGAACCAAACTAAACCAACTCCACCATTTCATAATCAAATTGGTTTTTCTTCATTATAAAGCCACAGTTTTCTCTCCTCCACACTATATCCCCACACATCATAAACCTTATTTTCATCAAACATGATCGAAAACTTGAGGAAAATTATAGTTAAACTTTACTCACCAAGTTAGAGTTTTTTCTGTAAATTTCTGACAACAAGACTCGGTAATTAAACATTACTGTTATAATTAATTATTTTATGGAATAATTATTATCGCAAGCTTAAAACCAAGCTAAGTTTCTTGATTTTTCATCATATCTTTAATTTTCGAGTTAGTTTAGTATTTTTATTTTTAGTTAGAAATATGGTCGCCAAGGAGGCAATAAGTCAAATAAATTAAGAAAATAACTAAGAGTATAAGTTTGTTAGCAAATAATTATATTAAGATATTAAAAGTAAAGGATACCTCCAAGAAGTCGTGCAAGTCCCACTAAGGTAATATTGGTAGGCAGACAACCTCACTAATCAAGTGCTCAGTGAGGGAGAGTCCCCAAACTAATAAAATATGGTATGGGACATATTTTATTGGCTAGGAAGAGACCCTCAGCTAGGAAAAATGTACTAGTTGGGAAGAGAACCTCGGTCAGGGAAAAACGTACTACCCATGGAGAGTTTGTTGATGATGAATAAAATTATGAATGATATAATGATGTGATGAGATTGCTCATGTGGGGACGCCTGCCTAATTGATAGCCTGTTTCTCATTAAGATGCACATTTTCTCAGCTATAGCAACTATTATACTTTCTGGCCAGATTGTGTATGGGTGCACCCGTGCTGATGAGGAATCCTAACTGCACATGGTTCATCCATGACAATACCGGTACCTGACTGTACTTGGTGAGAAACCATATTCGCGATTCATTACGGGTAACATCATGTTGCAGATAGTCAATCGACGTATGAGCTCCTGGCTTGCACATATTGCTTGTTTTTGTTGATTATTCATTCTCCATGTTTGATATTTGCTATGTTCTTTTTTGTGCTTGTTTATATTTGATTTTCTGTGTTTATATCAAACCTGTAACTTATGATAAGGATAAGAGAAAAGATCAATCAATAAACTTCAAAAGTTATGAATACGGGAAGGAGAGAAGAGTTAGTAAAAGAACTAGGGTTAAGAAATTAGGTAACAGAATAACTCATGATGTTAGAGCCAAGAATCCTAGGAATAACAAGAGAGATACGTTTCCACCTTTGTACCTTACTAGGAACCATATAGGTTCTCATCTCTTCTTTTCCTATTTCCCCACAGATGGAGGATCCTGACTTGGTCATAGCCACTGGAGTTTTATTCATAGAGGTACCAGAATAGCATGTGTTTTAGGATCCTACAGGAGATGCTGCGGGTGATGCTCGAGACTAGTCCTGGGATGATGATTGTAAACTTGTGCCTCAACGGTGCAATGATTGTAGGATAGATGGACTTTGATCCTTAGACTTTATTTTCTCTCAATTATGTAGTCTTTTGAGGGATATGACTTGATACTTCTTTGATTAGCCCAGAGGTTTGCTGCATGGACTAGGTATCTGGGGAGTTGCTAGTCAGTATACATATACATACATATATATTTGTGTGTGTATATTAACATGTCCATCGAGTCTGTAGCAAGCTAACTTTGGATACATATATATTTGTGTGTGTGTGTGTGTGTGTGTGTGTGTGTGTGTGTGTATGTGTGTGTGTGTGGATACATTTGTGCTTTACTCTATGAACTATGTGCTATTTGAACTGATTTCATTTTAATTTAATATATACTTTTATTGTACATATATGCTGACGTATGAGATTAATTATAACTTAATTAAAACAAAATGCTTCAACCTATCTAACTTATACGATTTCGCTAGTACGAAAAGCTCATATGTAGTAAATAATAATATCGAGTCTAGTGTTTCATAGAGTATCTGAGAAGTAGTGCTTAATGACTAGCAGTGATCCAAACCTGTCAAAAATTAGGTCATTACATATAGCACGAATACCTAGATACCCTTTGAGACTTAAACAGTTTCAGGTTGAAGACAAACGCAACAAACGCGTTAACCCCCTCAAAGAATTTAGATTTTAAACCCCCATCCATTGTTATCTCTATCATACATCCACATATGATGACTTGGTATCATCTTGCAACAAACACCCTATAATTTTCATCTGACAACACAACTTATTAAAATTTTTAGAAAATTCGGCAGGGTGTCTCCTATAATTAGAATATCCCACCAAATTCAATTATCATTTCCTCACAAAACAAACATATGTTAAACGATTTAAACAAAATTTTGGCAGAACTTTTTCTTAATTCAGAGACATCCACCAAATAAATTTAACAGTTTTCATAGAGAAAATAGCTTCAGGCATAAATTAGAATAAACACCCATTCAATAACACATCAAATACTAATCGTTCTAGTGCGTAACCCTACGAAGCACAGACACTTCGCTGAGTTGCCGTGTCCACATGTCGGACACATTTCGGACACGACACTCATCGATATGCGTGTCTGCCGTGTTCAACCATGTCTTAATAAAAAATAAAAAATTCTTCTCCAGACACACTTGGACACACCTAAATACCATCATGTGTTAGCGTGTCCAACCTTATTATTGACATGTATTGTTGAAATAAATTTAGAAATAGTATATATTATTATTTATTAAAATAAAAAATTTTAAATACTTTATATAATTAAAATAAGATATTAAAAAATTAATTTATGCTTTAATATCAATAAATATCAAAATATCATTACTATTTTCTAAAAAATACTTTATATTTTACATATATACGTGTCTCCATATCTTATAAGATTTTAAAATTCGTGTGTCAATTTTTCCTGTGTCAATGTCCATGTCCGTGCATCATAGGCGCAACCCCTTATAGCTCCACAATTTTCCAACAAACAAGGGTTTTGAGAAGGCGTCTCTACACGACATTCTCCCACTTCCGTCCTAAAACGCTGTCTTAGGAAAAGTAAGTCCGGCATAAAAATTAAACAATTGATTATACTTAGAGATAGAATACCAATAGAGAATACATATGCATAAACTACAGAAGAAGCGAACTCCAATTGATCTCAGACAAAATAGCACCATCCTAAAAAAAATAACTTATTAAATTCATAAGGTGAAACTAATTCAACAAACTAAATAAAATCTTCCAACATCTCAAGCACGTTTAATCTTACCCTACTTAACCTACCCTAACTTTCTTTAATTTTTATTTCATTAAATTAAGATAAAAAATTCTAATTACAAATTTTATTACACTAATTTAATCAATAATTTAACAAAATACCTAAAAAAATCCCTAAACTCAAAAAAAATCTGAAAAAATAAAAAATATACCAAAATTACCTCTGATGGAGGTTGTAGGATGGTAAAAGCGTGGCAGTGACAAGAGGCAATAGCGACAGCGACAACGTGATCACCATTGATGGCCACAAATACTAACAGTGACAACTATAGCAGAAGCTCTAGGTGGTGGTGGAAATGACAACAGCTTCAACGAAGGAGATGTGAGCTAGAGAGAGAGAAGGGTTTTGTGTTTCAATTTTACCCTAATTTTACTGTTGGATTTACCGGCAAAATTTCCACTGGTAAAGTGTCTAAATGCCGCCTTTCACAAAACTGTTATACCGACGGAAAATCTGTCAGTAAATTTGGCGGTAGTAAAATAAGATTTCACGCCACTAATTACCGTCGAATTTAGTGGCAGAATAAAAAATCCGACGGTAATTAATTCTGAGAACAAAATTTTACTCGTATCCGATGCAAAAACTGCCGCTGAATCTGCCGGTAACAACCATCACTAAATTCGACGGTACTCAATATTTTTCTTGTAGTGTATCCTTCATCCTTAATATGAATTTTAGCAAGTGCTTGACATTCTATATCTATATCCTTGGTATTCCCTTACCAAAGAATCATACCCTCGGTTCTTTAATGTACAATTATATTAAAATGCATAATATGTATGTAACAAAGAGACATTATAGGATAACATACAATGATGGTATTCATACTAAAAAATATTTAATATATGATACATAAAGAAGTATATAACCCCTACCTCTAGTGAAATTTGTAGATATATATATATATATATATATATATATATATATATATATATATATATATATTCTATTACTAGACTTTGTATGTGTTTTGATGTAGGTATGAATCTTTAGTCAAGGGATAGATTTCATTCATCTAAGTACAAGAGTTTAAGATTTGGGGCGATTAGGATTTGGTTAGAAACCGATAGATCATGGACTATTAATAAGAACAAGAGGAATAAATAAACAATGAGTTATAATGACTAAAATATCTTACTCGATGAACTTAATATAAATATTAAGGTTGCAAAAGATATGAATATGATGAGTCTATATTTGACGGTAAATTTTGACTTGAATTGGACGGATTTCATCACATAAACTCACACTTATTCACTAAAATAGCATACCTTTGTGATTTCTCTCTAATTTGAACCTAAATGAGAAAACATGTATTTTTGTGCTTAAATTGATCATTTTAATTCCACTTTTATTCTATTCGATGCCGTGATATGTTTTGTGATTGATTCCAGGTCTAATAGGCAAGAATGGCTAGGTAAAAGTGGAAGGAAGCATGCAAAATGGGAGATTTTATGAAGAAAACGAAGGAGAAGCACACACTCAAGTGTGCGTATGCACAACTTCCTGTGCATACACACAAGTGAAGAATCAGCAAGTGTGCGTATATGCCTGTGTATACGCACAAGTCCCAACGCGTGACTTCGTTAATGAAGCACGTGGCTTGCGAATTTGGGGGCCTCTTGGCCCAATTTTTGGAGTTGCTAAAGCCAATTTGAAGGCTATATCAAAGGAAAATGAACATACACTTAGGTGGAGCTCACTTTTACACACATTACATAGATTATTAGGAGTAGGGGTAGTTTAGTGTAGTTTAAAGAATTCTCTCTTAGGGTTTTAATTAGGGTTCATAGTAGAATTTTATAATTTCAGTTTTGATCTTGGATTTGGCTTGCTCTTTTGTAAGTACTCTTTAATTTCTCTTTAATTACATCGCATTTACTCTTGCTTTCTTATAACAGAAGTTATTTTGTTAGTTTGCTCAATTTTGATTTCTTGAATCTTTTGTTTATTATTTTTGTCTTTTATGATTTATATATGCTTGATTGAGTTTCTATTGTTGATATTGTGAATAGTTTGGTTATAGTTTTTATTTTCCTTTGCAATTTGCCATGTTTTGTTATTTTGCCCACCAAGTGTTTGTGAAAATGTCACTTGAAAATTTTGAGTAGATTTTCACACCTTTGCTTGAAAAATGAGTTCCTAGAATACTAGAGTCATAATGTCCGAATTTAGTGGTAATTCTTGGGCTGTTAGTTGACTCTTGTTTCCATTAACGCTAGCTTTTTACTAAGTTAATTAGTAAGTTAGCTAGGACTTTTGCATTAAGGTCAATTATGCTTGCTTGACTTACTCCTCGATATTAGGGGTTGGAGAAGTGAGATTAACTCATCATAGTTGCCATAGTTGTAGTTATGACAATGATAGGATTCATTAACTCTCATTCCTAAGTCAAGGCTCTTTTATACATTGCATTGTATTTTCACTAGTTTTGATCTTAATTTCCTTTAAATTGTATTAATTTCCTTTTTGATCTATTGCTAGTTCGTTTATTCTTTAATTTCTTTTACATTTTCCATTTTGTACTTCAAAACCCCGGTATTTCACAACCAAGAGTGTGCACATCAATTTGCATGGTCCAAGGGAGACGACCCAGGATTTAAAACTCCCGATTATTTGTTTTAGATTGTGACAATCTTTACTTTAAACTTTGATGTTGGTCAATTGTTGGTTTAGGACTATACTTACAACAGTGATTCTATTTTTGTGAAATTTCAAACTCACTCTTGGCCATCGTCAGAATCCTATACAAATCTCTGAGTCCGAGTTGGCTATATTGTAGAAAAGAAATCTCCATATTTCTGATCTCCAAAGTTAACATAGTTCAAAGAGGATACCTTCTCAAACAATATATATAAATAAAATTTGTGAATAGTTTCACAAAAAGTTTAGAATAAGAATAAGAAAGTGAGAAAAGATAAGCATTTTTCCTATAATGAAGTGAAGAAAGTATATGAAAGACAATCTTTAGAGATAATAGAAGATAGAGAAAATAGGTCACCTAGAATTTCTTTTAATAGAAAAGAGGAAAAGTTTGATAAAGGAAAGACTCAAATGGCTCTTAAGTATGTGCAGATTGTGTTAGGAGAATCTAACTTGCATTTAGGTGAAATCTTCAATCTGACTTATCACTTTGCAATCCCTATAAAGTTTTCTACATTTAGAATTTGAAAATAATTATTAGAGACAAATTTATGTATAATTGAGTTAGCTTTAAAATAAATCTAAACGAGGTCAATCGAATATTTGTAGCTTGAGATATTTATGAAATACTGTTAGTATGTCAGGCTGGTTGGTTACGACGCATTTTCTACTGTGAACTTGTAATAGATTTATCTACCTAATTGAATTTGAATATGATTTTGTATTGAACTCAAAGAATAGCTAGTTTTCTTATCTTTTTATGTAGCCAAAGATTATTCAAATCCAATAAGTATGGAATTAGTTATGACTATATCTTAAAATGTTGTTTATTGTCAGTTAGAAATTCACTACAACTAGTGTTTTCAAATTTTCAAATGTTAAATTAGATATGTTAATTTTTCAACTGTATTATCTTCTAATTTTTTATTATGTAGTGAAAATTCAAATTATTATGAATTTAATTAATTAATTATTGAATAATAAATATGATTAAAAAACTAAGATGTTACATGGATTTTTTTAAATAAATAAAATAAATATTTTAATTACCGAAATATGCATTTTGGAGCATTTTTACTAAAAAATATCGCATCTCTTATCTCGTTTACAGTGTAAACAAGATAAGGCCATTAACGACATGTTCATATCATGTTTATACACCTGTCGTATAATGGTCTTATCTCGTTTACAGTGTAAACGAGATATGCATTAACTTATTTTGTTTACACCGTAAACAAGATAAGAAAAGCAGAGGCCTATATATATATGTATCTCGTTCACAGGCTCTTCAGACCCTTTAACTTCCCTTTTTTACCTTTCTCCCACTTTTACCCCTTTTTTTTTTATCATATTTCTGAGTTACTTGAAGAGCATGGCGCGCGCTGATAATCACGATGGAGACATTAAAAGACTAAATGTGACTTGGCACATTCCAGGAGCAGTTGACTTTGAGGTTGGTATTGTTTTGTGTTTTATGGTTATTTTAAATCATAAATGTATTGCCATAATTAGGGTACTTTTATGTAGGTAGTATACAGTATATGTTACTATGTTAAGTGAATAAATATATGGTTAGGATTGGTTTAAATGCTAGAAAATGATGTTAGGTATACCTTAAAATGGATGTTATTGATTTAGTTATTAATTAAGGGTATTAACTATGGTTAGGATTGGTTTAAATGCTAGGATATAATGTTAGGTTTAAATACTAGTCTGCTAAGTTATTATTAAGCATATTTTATTAATTTAGTTATTAATTAAGGTTATTAACAATTTGTAATAAAACTAATCATGTAGCAAAATATTTATGTTTGTATTTACTAAATATCTAAGTAAATTATTTTTGTTAAATTTTTTTGTTACTTAAACTAAGTTATCTATATGGATGTACTTGTTGGTTATGCAATTCTATGTTTTCACTTAATCTACCATATATAGGATATGCGAAATGAATTTTGTGATTCATTATTTAACTAAATAATTTTATTTAAATTAAATAAAATAGGCATTTATTAGTGTAGTCATTAGTTATCTTAGCATACATTTTCATTTGCATTATATTATACAGACGTTTAAATTAATTGTTTTACTAAACATTTTTTCATTATTCAAGTAAACTTTTTTATGTAAATAAATTTATAATTTAAATGTTTGTAGTTATTTGCTTAAATAGATTATTCATAAGTTGTGACACCCTTACTGTAACACCCTAATTAGCCTAAGCCTTACCTCGCGTCATAAAGCAAAGGTTAATCAGAGCTTACGACAGTTCTAAGCTCATACATAACATAAGTATAGAAGGAAGAATATAATCTAGAAGCCTGATGAAGGATATAGCTCAAAGACCGGATTACAAAAGCGCAAAGCATACTATCTTAAGGCATAAGAAACAGATGAGATACATCAAAAGATAAGTATATAATATCATAGGAAACTAGCATCGAACTCGCGGAGTTTAAGCCGGCTAGCCATATACCGGTATACAGAACCGTACAGAATTCTGACAGTTTAAAAATAGCTTATACAAGTTTGTTCTCTCAAATACAAGCCTCTAGGCTAAAAAAAATACAAAAGAGATATGTATAAACAAAGTAAACCAAAAAGACTCCAAAAGAATCCAAGATCCTCTGCTTCTGCCACCATCCAAAGCAACTCACCGAGGTGGGTTGCGATCTACATCTGAAAAATACAACAGAAATATGGTATGAGAACCGGAGGTTCTCAGTATGGTAACAGTGCCCAGTGATGTAGGATATAAGACCCCGGGACACCAAAGGCAATCCTAGACTCCATATCCATCACAAGAATTCAAGCTTAAAGCATTCTAAACCAAATAAGCATAATATGTAAAACCTTAACAAAACTTAAACCATTGTACCATAAAGGGTAAACTATCTTAAGGGATTTCTAATCTAATCGAACACCGCTGTCCCACAGCCTTCACCAACCGATCCTCCATGCGATCCCATCGCCACCGCCTTCCGAACCTCCTCAAACTCAGTAGAAAACATATATATATATATATATATATATATATATATATACAATACAAGTAAAACACAGGTAGAATCATATATGGCAATTAATTCAAATAGCAATTAGACATGTTATACAGGTAGGAAAACAATATCAAGTCGGCAAAACATACAAACAGATAGAAAATGCACATGATGAATGCCTGCCCTACTGGCTGTGATATCACATTGTCGGTTCAACTGCCAACCGGAGTACCGGACACATCTCCATGGAGACGTCGCCCTTCGGATTTCTCATATGGGAACTCCCGGGATATAGTGCCCGGATCACTGTCCAAGTACCGGCGCTTGCACGCCCTATAGATCCGAAGGGATGCGAGCGGGATCTATCGCCACCGACCTCACATCTAAGCGCAAGCGGGAGGAACCACCGCCCTTACGCCGCCGCCGCTACCTCGAACAGGCGGGATCCAACCTCAGCCCCTGCCCGGGCGCATAGCGTCTCATAATCTCAGAAAATCATTAGTTTAGTGGTTTTCAAAAAGCATTTTTCAGTATACAGAGATCCATCACCTCAATCCGAGCCCCCGACTCATCTCAACCACTGTCCATTCATAACTCAGTTTCCAAATATCAATAATTCATCATTCCTCATCCCATATATCATTCATCTTTCACCTAACGTCAAACCCCTTATCAGCACACCAGAAACCTAGGCCTCCAGTTTCTAATTTATCTTAAAACCATATACTAGAACCCTTAAGTTACATCCCATGTTCTAATACTCAGAACTAAGCCCAAAAATCTTAAAATGGTGTTTTAGGAGCTCACAACCTTGTTTGGAAGGTAGAATAGTTGAAAAACAAGCAAAATTTGAGAAACAGGACGTGTGCGGCCGCACAGGGATGTGTGCGTGCGCACGTCCAAGAAATTTTTAAGAGTATGCGTATGCACAGGTGTCAAAACTTAAATTGGTCTGTTCACTCGCATGACCTATGCCAGCGCCCCAACAGACTAACCTTCCCGACGTGTGCGTCCACACAGGTTGAAGTTTTTCCTTAGATATGTGCGCGCACAAGCTGTGCTAGCGCTGCAAACAGAGCGCACTTCCCTGCCTGTGTGTGCGCACAGGTGTGTGTGCGTCCGCACAGGTTGAAATTCTTGCAGGGTGTGCATCTGCACGAGAGTGTGCACCCGCACATATCAGTAATTCATGAAATTCTGCAACTTTGCAGAAGTTCAGATTTTTAACATCAATTTTGAGTGATCATAACGTCCTCTATAAAATTCCAATTTTTACAAACTTTATATCGATTTAAAGGGTTTTCAAAGATCTTTAATTCTAAATAAATTTCAATCAATTTCGAAAATCGAGGCAAAAGTTATGATCGAACAAAGTTCACCAAAAACCCAATTTTACCAAATTTTACAATTACCACCATATCTTACCATACCCATACCAAAATCATACCAAACCATCCAAAACTCCTTATTCATCAAAATGTACCTGTTGTATCATAATACACCAACCTTACCACATTCCCCTTCTCATTTCATTACTCTCAATTCCAACATCAACTATATAACACTTATAATCAAAATCACCATTTCATAAATCACAACACTACAATTATCATAAGGAACCAACTTCCAATCCATACAATCATTCAACATCATCTTATCATTATAATTCATCATAAATCAACCCAACATTCATCATTTCATCAACATATAACACACCAACCATCATTTAGTTCAACCTATCTTATTGGTCACTAGCCTATGTGTCCATGAATATTATATACTACATAGAGGAAATCGAAATCATACCTTGGCCGATCCCCAATATGTACCAAAACCCCAAATTGAGCCCAAGACAAGCTTTCAAGCACAATCTATGCCACCAAGAATCTCCACAAGCATCAACAAGCTCCAAACATCACCATAAACAAGCTATATGTACATAAACCATCATAAATCAACCTAGGGCTCATTATAATTGAAATTTCACAAGAGTTTCAATGCCTCTTACCTTGTTCAATGGTTTTGGAAGCCAAAACCAACACCAATCAAAGGCTAGGGTGTACCTGAACACCCAAAAATCACAAAACCTCACTTAGCCAAAACCTTAAAAACTCGAAACCTTGAAGAGAGGAACTGGGAAGATTTCATGATTACCTAAAGAGTTTCTTGGGTGAGTTTTGTAGAGCTCTTCACAAGAAACGTGTAGCTGCAAACGGTGCAGCGATTGGATCTCTCTAGCTCAAGATATGAGCTTTGGAAGATAGAGATGAATAGTGCTCAATCTCTTCTCCTCTCCTCCTTTCAATTTCTGATTCTGTGTGTTTTTTAGTGTGTTGTGATGTTGATTGGTTCATTAATTGAGCCTTTTATATGTTGGGCTTGAGCCCAACTTGGACCCGGTCCAACCTGTTAGTGTTTTTAGCCCGTTTGGCCCAACTTCGGGCCAAACCTTTAAAATTAATGGCCGGTTTTCAACTTCTAATATTTTTCTAAGATTTTTGTCGGTTTTTACTTTTTCTCATGCGATACCGGGCAGACTTGAACCGGTTGAACCAGTTCAACTGTCGGTTCGCAGTTTTTCACGATTTTTTGCAGAAAGCACATTTTCTAACTCAGAAAGAACGAGTCCAAAAATCACCTTTAAATCCTCAAATTCTCACTCTAACTTTTTGAAGTCTAATTAGGGAAATTTATCACTTAATTAACTGATTGATTAGTTACGGTTCTTACATTCTCTCCACCAAATAAGAAATTTTGCCCTCAAAATTTGAATTACCTGAGAAAAGCGCGGGATAATCCTTTCGCATCTTAGACTCCAACTCCCAAGTGTGCGCTTCTACTCCTGCTCGCTTCCAAGAAACTTTAACCAATGGAACATCTTTTCCTCGCAGCTTCATAATACTATTGTCATCGATACTTACTGGCGTTACTTGGAAAGTCGAATTCTCTTTCAACTCGACCAATTCAGGCTCCAACACATGAGCCGCATCCGACGTGTACTTATGAAGTTGTGACACATGGAATACGTCATGCAAGTTAGATAGATGAGGTGGCAAAGCTACTTGATACGCCACCGGCCCTAATCTCTTCAAACTCTCAAACGGTCCTATATATCTTGAGTTCAACTTCTTAGTCTTGATTGCTCTTCCAATCCCAGTCGTCGGTGTAACCCTAAGGAATACGTGCTCTCCCACTTCAAACTCTAATGGTTTCCTCCTCTAGTCCGCATAATTTTTCTGTCAACTTTGAGCAGTTAGAATCCTTGCACGAATCTTCTTAATGTTTTCAGTAGTCTCTGTGATCAAAACTGGACCCAAAATACTTACTTCACCAGATTCAGAACAACAAAGTGGAGATTGGCACTTCCGTCTATATAAGGCTTCATACGGAGCCATCCCAATGCTCGCATGAAAACTGTTATTGTATGCAAACTCCACCAATGGCATGTAACGGTCCCAACTCCTGGGTTGATCCAACACACACGCTCTCAGCATATCTTCCAACATTTAAATAGTCCTTTTCGATTGTCCATCTGTCTATGGATGATATGCCATACTAAGACATAGCTTCGTACCGAAAGCTCTTTGGAAAGCTCCCCAAAACCTTGAGGTGAACCGGGGATCACGGTCCGATACTATGCTTGAAGGTACACCATGCAACTTTACTATCTCCTTGATGTACAATCTCGCCAACTCTTCCATAGAACAGTTTATTCGAATAGGCAGAAAATGAGCGGATTTGGTTAAGCGATCTACGATCACCCAAATCGCATCAAATTCTGACCTAGTTCTTGGTAAACCAGTCACAAAGTCCATAGCAATTCCTTCCCTTGTATCTCTGACGTGAGCGTGTAAGTCGGCCAATTAAGAAATCAAATTAGGAAATACGTTGCGAGTATAGTTCTTAACCAGTTAAAATTCGCCTCATCGATTTCAAAAGGTTGTCACAAAAGTTTAGAATAAAAATACTGGGAGTATGAGTCCCAAGTCGTCTCTCAACGAGTTGCCAAAAAGGGTGCTAATTTATTAATCAGGAGTTTTCCAAGAGATTTTGAGTTTGGGCAATGAGCACAAGCATATAATTGTAAATTAAAGCAATGAAAATTAAAAGAGATTTATAAATTTAAATTAAAAAGCCTTGACTGGGGGAATGATTAATTGGAAGTTCTATCCTTGTTGGAATTCTCTCAAGTGTAGTATAAAGAGGTCGTTATTTTCACTTAGTTAACCCTTACTAAATAAAGGAAAGTCAAGTGATTGAGCTAACTCTTATTCGCAAATCCTAGTCCTCTCCCTTGGGAAGGTCTAGCGTTAGTAAATACAGAATTAGCCAACAACTTCCAATTTAACTAATCACTTGCGCATTTCAACTCAAGTGTCTCCTCTTAATCAACCCCCATGTCAAGTATGGAATCTACTCCATTGACATGAATATAACACTCATAAAAATATAAAAAGAAGACATGATGAATTAAATAAAATAGAGATTGAAAATTAATTAAAAGTAAAAGTAATCTTTTGCATTAATACATTTTAAAAATAATCCAATTGTAACTCTAAACAAGAATTAAGAATATGAAATAAATAAATAGGAAGTAAGAAAACAAACTAGAATGGTAACTTCAACGGAGGTGATGACACTTCAATATCCAAAGCAAAAGCATAAAACTAATAAACTATGAATGTAAAGAAAACCTAGAGGAGGAGTAAATTCTCTCTAGATTCAGATCTAAAAACTAAAAACTATCCTAATGAGAATGTCTGTTGAGTCTCTGTATGTTCCCTGGCTCTAGTCTGTGTTTATGCGCCAAAAACTGGGTCAAAACTCGGCCCGAAATCGCCCCCAGCGTTTTCTGTTATTTCTGCAGATCGCGCATGTCACGCGTACGCATCAGTCACGCGTGCGCGTCATTTGGCAAATTTCCTTGTCACGCGTACACGTCAGGCACGCGCACGCGTCGTCTTGCAGAACTCCAATCCACGCGTACGCGTTAGGCACGCGCACATGTCGCTGCAAATTTCTCCATGTTGCCCGCACGCGTGAGCCATGCGTGCGCGTTGATGCTCGCTGGTTTTCTCCTTAGTTTCTTGTGTTCCTTCCATTTTTGCAAGCTTCCTCTTCATTCTCTAAGCCATTCCTACCCTATAAAACCTGAAACACTTAACACACGGATCATGGCATCGAATGGTATAAAGGAGAATTAAAATATACAAATTAAAGATCTCTAGGAAGCAAGTTTTCAACCATAGAACAAAACTAGGAGGGAATTGTAAAATCATGCAAATCATATGAATAAGTGGGTAAAGACTTGATGAAACCACTCAATTGAACACAAGATAAACCATAAAATAGTGGTTTATCAACCTCCCCACACTTAAACATTAGCATATCCTCATGCTTAGCTCAAGGAGATACAGTAAATGAGTAGGGAAAAGTAAGACTCGTGAAATACAATGCAACCTATGTATGAATGCAACTATATGCTAAAATGATTCTGTCTACTTGGTTAAAAGTAAATAAGTTCTTCAAGTCAAAAATAACTCAAATTCCACTAATTCAAATTATACAGTAAAAACAAGTAAACTTATAAGAACACTGATAAATCACTATTTTATGGTTTATCTTGTGCTCAATTGAGTGGTTTTTATCAACTCTTTACCCGCTTATTCATACTATTTGCATGAGTTTACGTTTTCCTTCCTGATTTTGTGCTATGATTGAAAACATGCTTCTTTGGTCTTAATTTTGATATATTTAATCTTCTCTTATTGCCATTAGATGCCTTGATATGTGTGTTAAGTGTTTTCAGAGATTACAGGGCAGGAATGGCTTGAAGGATGGAAAGGAAGCATACAAAAGTGGAAGGAATACAAGAAGTTGGAGAAATTGCTAAGCTGTCCAGCCTGACCTCTCTGCACTCAAACGGATATAACTTTAGCTACAGAGGTCCAAACGATGCGGTTCCAGTTGCATTGGAAAGCTAACATCCGGGGCTTCGATATTATATATAATATGCCATAGTGGCCCTGACGCTAGGCGACACGACTGCGTGTCCCATGCGGCCGCGTCGCAGTGACGAAAATCAACGTGTTTGAATTCGCAACCAGCGAATTCTGGGCTGTTTCTGACCCAGTTTGCGGCCCAGAAAACACAGATTAGAGGCTATAAAGTGAGGGAATACATCCATTCATAGGAAGGCTTTCACATTCACAATTTTAGGAGTAGATGTAGTTTTTAGATTGAGAGGTTCTCTCCTCTCTCTTAGGATTAGGATTTAGGACTTCTCTTAGTTTTAGGAGTGACTCTCAATCCCAGGTTCAATGTTCTTTTATTTCTTTTCTCAATTTTGTTTATGACTCTCTATGTTTAGATTGATTTTCTATTTAATATATTTTGAGGTATTTCAGACTTATGATTTCTTTCTTTTATTTATATAAATAATTTAGATTTTTTCCTTTTGGCTTTGGTTGAGTCATTGGTAACTCTTGAGTTATCAAACTCATTGTTGATTGAAAATTGGAATTCTTTAAGAATTACTTCGAGATCCAATAACTCAAACTTTCCCAAGGAAAGACTGGGACTTGAGGATTCGAATTAATTTGTCCACTTAACTTACCTTCATAGTTAGAGGTTAACAAAGTGGGGAGAAAAATCCATTCTCATCACAATCGATAAGGATAACCAGGATAGGACTTCCAGTTCTTATACCTTGCCAAGAGTCTATTTTATAGTTATTATTATTTTATTTTACTTGTCATTCAACATACTTTTTACCTTGATCCAAAACCCCAATTTACAATTCATAACCAATAATAAGAACACCTCCCTGCAATTCCTTGAGAAGACGACCCGAGGTTTGAATACTTCGGTTATCAATTTATTTAGGGGTTTGTTACTTGTGACAACCAAAACGTTTGTACGAAGGGATTTCTGTCGGTTTAGAGACTATATCTACAATGCGACTGTTTTTATGAAATTCTTTACTGGCAAAAATCCTAATGTCAAAATGGCGCTGTTGCCGGGGAATTGCAAACGTGTGCCTTATTATTGGTTATTGTAAATATTTTATTTTTGCTTGTTTATTTGTTTTTATTTTTTTTATTTTTGCTTTTTCTTAAGTTAAGAGGTTATTGGTTTTTATTTTAAAATTTTTATTTTATCTTATCTTATTTCAAAAATCAAATTTCAATATTCAAATTTAAAAAATTTTCAAATTTCAAAATTCAAAATTTCAAAAATTTAAAATTCAAAATTTTAATTTTCAGATTTCAAAATTTAATTTTCAAAATTTCAAAATTTAATTTTCAAATTTAAAAATTTAAATAACCTTTTAATTTAAATTTGTTTTTATTTTTGTTTTTAATTTTTATTTACTATCATGAGTTCTCACCCCCATCGCTACGAGTCTGGTTACAATTATGTTGCAGGAAGAAGAAATTACAATGAGAACAGGCATCAAGGTTGGAACAATCAAAGATGGGAGGAGTCACAAGGATTTGATCAATCCTCATGGCAACAACCACCTCCAATGGACTATCAACAACCACCACCATATGCCTATAAACCCTCTCCTCAACACAGCTTTGAACCACCATACTCACAAGCCACCTACAACCATTCACCTCCATATGACCCTAACCCGTATCCACCATACCAACCACCTTATGAGCCAAATGAACCATACACAGAACCACCACCTTTCCAACACAACTACTCTCATGAACCACCACCTCAATATTCACCATCTCCATATCATTATCAAGATGAACCACCTTCCTATTATGAACGATCTCTCCCAACCAATGAATCCTCATATCCACCCCAACCTCCAATGGATGACAGACTTCGTGTTATTCTTCAAAGGCAAGAAAGGATGAATAAGAGTTTGCAAAATTTCGCGGCCACCTTCGGCGAGTTAGTAAATATAATAGCTTCCCAATATCTGAGCACTCAAAGAACTCCCATGGCTACATGTGGAGAATCAAAAGAAGAGCAAAGCATGAAGGAGACACTAGAAACTTCGGTGGACAATGAGGAACATGGCTTTGTATTGGAACAAGTGGAGGAAGCCATAATAGTTGCAGAGGAAGAAGTGGTTGAAGACTTAGGAGATGCTGAACCTCCATGGGAAAGTCAGGTTATAAAACCTCCTTCCAAGGCGATTGAAATTGATGCTGAGGAGGGTGTACAACCTCCAATGCATATCATGGTTAAGGACTTGGAAGAGGTTGATCAAGAGATGGAGATTCAAGAAGAAGAAGCACAACCTCCCATACCCTTGGTAAGTAATGAAAAAAAGATTGAATTGGAAGAAAGCTACCAAGAGGAAGAGGTTGATATTGAAGAAACTTGCAAAGAGGTGGAAATTATCAGAGAAGAGCACAAGGGAGTGGAGCTTGCAATTTCATTAAAAATACCTCCCTCTAAGTTGTCATCATCCTTCACAACATTCAAGTGGGTAAAATTCATCCCTTAGCTTTCTAATTCTACTTGAATATGGGCTACTGGAGACGGATGGTCAACTTAGAGCTCTTTGTGGCATAAAGAATAAGAGGAAGATGGTCAGTGGTAAGAATTGTCCTACAAGGTTCATTATGGTCGAAAGCTTTAAGTTTAAATGTATGTGTTGGTGTAAAGCTCAGCTGAATGGGTCTAGGAAGTTGTTTGGCTACCTTAGTGAGAATTCAGATTGCCTGCCACCCGGATGGAACAATATTTCTCAACAAGAAGACGGGTGCAAAAGCAAGGTTTGGGACCCCGGAATTCAGTCCAGCAATCAACACTCTTGGGGCCTTGTCACTTGCTTCAACTTACTTGAAGACTTTCTGCGCCTAGTTTGGGACCCCGGAGGCTATTGGAATTACAAACATTGGTGGAGATTCCTGGATGAATACAAGCATAAGCCACCATAACAGGAAGCTCATCAAATGTCCAACTTAAGGACTTTAACTAAAAGTGCTAGGTGGGAGACAACCCACCATGGTATAATCATTCTTTTTTCGTTTTTTTATTTAGTTTTATTTGTTTTCAAGTTTTATTTTATTTTATTATATTGAACCTGGAGTTTTGCATCACACTCATATTAACACTGCATTCTGCATTTTTTTCAGATTTAAAAAAAAAAGCACGCACGCGACGCGGCAGCGTCGCTGACGCGTCCGCGTCACCAGTGCAATGGGAAGAAAAGAAAACGAACAGAAAGTCACGCGAGAGCGTGGCTGGAGGCGCGCCTTTAGCATAATTTGCCCCACGTGACCGTATCGCTGACCTGTCCGTGTCAGGTGGGAACATTGGCCTCCCACGGTGACGCGGTCACGTGACCTGAAAATCGACGTCAAAAGGGTGCATGGCCGAAAGATGAGCTGGAGTGATGCTGGACTGGTGCTAGACGCACAGACCTTTCCACGCGGATGCATGACCGACGTGACCGCGTCATTTCCTCATAATGGCCACTCACGCGATCGCATGCCCCACTCGACCGCGTCACCCTGGATTTTGGTAATACTAAGTTTTGAACAGAGAGTTGTGCGACCGCGAGGCTGCACTCGCGCCACCAGCACAAATCGTGTCACGCGATCGCGTGCCCCACGCGTCCGCGTTGCCTAACCTCATTGCGCACCACACGACCGCGTCACCCACGCGACCGCGTCGCCAACGTCGCACAACCTATCCAGATTAGTGCCAATTTTCTTATCTTTTCTTCTCCGAATCCTTATTCTTCTTATCTTTTCTTACTTCTTTTTTCTTCCCTTCTTATTTTCTCTCACTTCCATTATATTTTATTTAATTTATTTGCATACTTTCATTCATTGCATATTTTTATTTTTCTAAAATTATTATTGGTGTTCAAATGTTCTTATTCAACTGTTACATCTTTTCTAGTATTTTCTTGGTGCTTAGTGACTTGTTTAATTCTGATTGAGTAATATTATTTATATCAATGCTAATCTTTTATACCTGTATTACTTTTACATTGATATGAATTTATATTATCTCTCCTTACCCACACTCTCTTCCCTATTGTTGCAAATTTTTGCACTCTTGATATGCCATGTGCTTCTATTGTTTTCTCAGTTGCATGTTGTAGCTACCATGTAATTGAGACCCTCATTATTTGGCATTAACCAACCCATGTTTTATTTATTTTCTATCTTTGTTTTGGGTTGCTTTTCTTCCCTTTTTTCTTTCAGGATGGCCACCAGGAAGAGAACCGGAAGACGTTTACATGGGAGAGACACACAAGTTCCTACGCACATTCCTTGATGAGAAAAGCATCAGTTGGAGCAACCCGTCCACCTGCACATCTCAGCATGCACCGAGGACGGTGCAATCTTTAAGTGTGGGGAGGTCGATACCGATCTCCATGGGTTAGTTATTTCCTGACTCAACACCAAAATTTTTATTTTATTTGTTTGTTCATTGTTGCATTTGCATGTTTGATTGCATATTTGTTTAATTTTGTGCATATTTTACCACTTGGTTGAAGTAATATTTTATTTTTCAAGAAACCTTTTAGAGCATTTCACTAATTTGAATAAAATTTAATGTTACACTTGTTTGAAGAGATATTATACTGGAACATGGTTTAGAGCTCGAACATACAAAACCAGTGAGATTTTTGAGCCTATTTGAATTGGTTGCATTTTACCAACCAATATTTTATTTTTGGTGTGTATTTTTCTCTCTAAAATTGTGATCTTTGTCTTGCTTAATTCTATATTTCCATGGTTTGATGTATACATGCACTTATATGATTGAGGCCTTTGTTTCACTGAGCTTACATACCCATATGGCCTTACCTTTCATTATCCTTTGCAAACCAATTTGAGCCTATTTTACCCCTTTTATTCTTTATTTTAGCTCATCACTAACTCTAAGCGAAAAACAATAATGTCCTTAATTTGAATCCTTGGTTAGCTTAGACTAGTGAGGGTGCTTATGATTTAAGTGTGGGAAAAGTGGGTTTCGAAACATTTGGTTTGAGAATTGGGTGTTATATATCTTTATGAAAATGTGAAAGAAATGTTTAGGACATGTTCATGCATTCAATAATTTAATCATATGCATTGAGAAAAATAAAAGAAAAAAAAAATATATATATATATATAAAGAAGAAGAAAAAGAGAAAAAGAAAAGAAAAAGAGCAATTAAGCAATAAGGGGACAAAATGCCCCAAAGTAAGTGAAAGCAATGCATATGTACTGTACTTGAAATTAGAATGCATGAATATGTGGCAAAACATGGTTAATGGATAGTTAAGTTTTTATTATGATTATATGGATTGTCTAAAGTTAGGTGGAAAGTTTAAGTTAATTAAGGATTCAGATTTTAGTCCACTTGGCCAAATACAATCCTACCTTGACCCTAACCCCATTACAACCCTTAAAAGACCTCTTGATATGTGTATCTGTGCATTAAATTTATGTTGATTGTTAGATGAAGAGCAAGCCTTAGAAAGCAAGGTTAGTAGAGAATTGAGAGAATCGAACCTTAAACACATGAGTGATTAGAGTGTATACACTACCAGTGAGGGTTCGATGCTCAATTCCTTGTTCCCTGCTTTCATGAGCTCTCTTCTTACAAGTTGACTTGCTTTTTATTGTATGATTTGAATTAGTGGAATTTGAATTATTTTTGTCTTGAAAGATTTATTTATTTTTAACCAAGTAGGTAGAAACATTTTTGCATGTAGTTACATTCATAGGTTGCATTTCATACATTCTATCATTCCTCTTCATCTTTATAGCTTCTCTTGAGCTTAGCATGAGGGCATGCTAATGTTTTAAGTGTGGGGAGGTTGATAAACCACTATTTTATGGTTTATCTTGTGCTCAATTGAGTGGTTTTTATCAACTCTTTACCCGCTTATTCATACTATTTGCATGAGTTTACGTTTTCCTTCCTAATTTTGTGCTATGATTGAAAACATGCTTCTTTGGTCTTAATTTTGATATATTTAATCTTCTCTTATTGCCATTAGATGCCTTGATATGTGTGTTAAGTGTTTTCAGAGATTAAAGGGCAGCAATGGCTTGAAGGATGGAAAGGAAGCATGCAAAAGTGGAAGGAATACAAGAAGTTGGAGAAATTGCTAAGTTGTCTAGCCTGACCTCTCTGCACTCAAACGGCTATAACTTTAGCTACAGAGGTCCAAACGACGTGGTTCCAGTTGCATTGGAAAGCTAAAATCCGGGGCTTCGATATTATATATAATATGCTATAGTGGCCCTGACGCTAGGTGACGCGACCGCGTGTCCTATGCGGCCGCGTCGCAGTGACGAAAATCAACGTGTTTGAATTCGCAACCAGCGAATTCTGGGCTGTTTCTAACCCAGTTTGCGGCCCAGAAAACACAGATTAGAGGCTATAAAGTGAGGAAATACATCCATTCATAGGAAGGCTTTCACATTCACAATTTTAGGAGTATATGTAGTTTTTAGAGAGAGAGGTTCTCTCCTCTCTCTTAGGATTAGGATTTAAGACTTCTCTTAGTTTTAGGAGTGACTCTCAATCCCAGGTTCAATGTTCTTTTATTTCTTTTCTCAATTTTATTTATGACTCTCTATGTTTAGATTGATTTTCTATTTAATATATTTTGAGGTATTTCAGACTTATGATTGCTTTCTTTTATTTATATAAATAATTTGGATTTTTTCCTTTTGGCTTTGGTTGAGTCATTGGTAACTCTTGAGTTATCAAACTCATTGTTGATTGAAAATTAGAATTCTTCAAGAATTACTTCGAGATCCAATAACTCTAACTTTCCCAAGGAAAGACTGGGACTTGAGGATTCGAATTAATTTGTCCACTTAACTTACCTTCATAGTTAGAGGTTAACAAAGTGGGGAGAAAAATCCATTCTCATCACAATCGATAAGGATAACCAGGATAGGACTTCCAGTTCTTATACCTTGCCAAGAGTCTATTTTACAGTTATTATTATTTTATTTTACTTGTCATTCAACATACTTTTTACCTTGATCTAAAACCCCAATTTACAACTCATAACCAATAATAAGAACACCTCCCTACAATTCCTTGAGAAGACGACCCGAGGTTTGAATACTTCGGTTATCAATTTATTTAGGGGTTTGTTACTTGTGACAACCAAAACATTTGTACGAAGGGATTTCTGTCGGTTTAGAGACTATATCTACAACGCGACTGTTTTTATGAAATTCTTTACTGGCAAAAATTCTAATGTCAAACACAGCTCATGAAAGTAGGGAATATAGAATTAAGCATTGAACCCTCACTGATGGTGTATATGCACTCTAATCACTCAAGTGTATGGGGTAATTCACTCTAGTCTTCTCTAGTCATGCTTTCTAAACTTTGTTCTTCACCTAACCAATCAACAAATATTTGATATACCAATGCAAACATCATGAGGTCTTTTCAAGGTTGTAATGGGGCCAAGGTAAAGGTGAGGGTATATATATGGCTAAGTGAGCTATAAATTGAATCCTTGATTAACCTAAGCTCTTTACCTATACACACACTCTATATACTTTTTAAATTCATGCCTAGCTACCCAAAATTCCTATTTTTGCATATTTCAGATACTCATGCATCAACTTTTCTTTTAATTTTTATTACATATGCATTGATCTTTTATTAAACTTAGCATTTGGGGTAATTTTGTCTCCTTATTTATTTATTTAATTATTGAATATTTTTGGATTTTTTTTATATATAAATAAAAGTAAACATAACTTATCAATGCACATGAATTTTTAATTTCTCTGGTTCACATGAGTAGGTACCCAAATTCCCAATATTTTATCAAAGTAATAACATACACATTCCCTATTAACCCATGTTCCCACAGTTTTCCCATACTTGATTGACACACAATCTCTATCTTAAGCTAACCAAAGATTCAATTGGGGTGATCACTTGTTTTTCCGCTTAAGGCTAGTGATGTAGTAAAATATAGAACAAATGGGATTTAAAAGGCTCAAAGTGGCTAACAAAGGTGATTGAAAGGGTAGGCTATTTAGGATAAGTGAGTTAATAATCAAATAATGGCCTCAATCATATGCATGCATATAACGCATTAAATATTTGGACATATAGAATGGAACAAAATATAAATTACAATCATAGAGAAGAAAGAACACAAGAATAAAATATTATGATTAAATAATGTAACCATGTAATTAAGCTCAAGTCTCACAGGTTATGTGTTCTTTGGCTCAAAAATTATGTTCCAATTTACAGTCTTCAAACAAGTTTTAACACAAAAGTTTTGATTTAAATTAGTGAAATTTTTCAAAAATAGGGTCTTAAAAAGAAACTTATTATTTTTTGACCAAATAGAACATGCATGCAAATACCTATTACTATGCAATCTATCCTAAACAAAAATAAAAAAGAATAAAAAAATAAATAATTTATTGTTGCTAAGAAAGAGAAATTACCTCCGGAAGTCAGGTATTGACCGACCTCCCTACACTTAAAGCTTGGCACCGTCCTCGGAGCCATCAGTCAGGAACAAAGGGGGCTGGTAGTTGCATCTCCATAATCGGGACCGTCATGGCTCCCTGTGCTGGTAAATGAAGTGGAGTCTGGGGTGTTTGGGTCTTCTTCAGGTGGGTGGTTACCAACAAGCAGCTTCTTGAGGTATGTAAATAGGCGCTGGTTACGGCGCTCTCTTTGCTTTCCTTGCCGGTCAAGCCGGTCTAACTTTTCAAGTATCTGATGGAGCAGTTGGTTTGTTGAAGGTGCTTGTGATGTGGAAGGTGAAGGAATATCTTCGGCCGGTTCTGTAGGCCTGCTAGTAGTGGCTGCTAGAGGTCTGATATACTTCCCGTTAGGGACGTACTGATCATCCCGTGGAATCATGGCTTTGGTGTTCCCAGTTCTGGAGGAGACTCCGGCTGCTGAGACTAGATGTGAAACCAAGGCGGGAAAAGGTAGGTTGCCCGCAATCTGTACGTGTCCCATAGCATGCCGAAGGTGTCTTGGTAAATTAAGAGGCTGGTCTGTAAGGATACACCAGAGTAGAACAGCCATGTCTGCAGTGAAGGAGGACTCGTGAGTGCTCGGAAAGATGTAATGGGACGTAATTTGTGCCCATACTCGAGCCTCCAAGGTGAGTGCTGAAGCCAATATGCCCTTAGGTTTGGATCGATGGTATCCATAGATCCATCTACTGCCAAGTTGTGCTATAACTCTGAGAATGGCGTCCCAGTCAAATTGTTATGTCTGGCGCTTGAATGAGGCTTCTTGGAATGCGTCCAATCCTTCTGGAGCAGGGGGAAGATCTAAAGCTCGCTGAATGGCCTCTTCAGTTATGGGGACTTGCTTCTGACGGATATAGACAAACTGCAGTGTTGGCATGTGAAAATTGGAGTAGAATTTAACTACCCATGAAAGGTTAACCTGTCGTGGCTGTCTCCGTAGGAATCCCATTATATTCGCTCAATGCGGGGCTCATCAAATTCAATAATGTGGGTCGGGAGGATGAGTAGGTACTCATTATTATAGTTTCACTCAGCCCGGATGGGGAACATCTGCTCACAGTAGCGGTTAGTGAACCGCGCAGTGTCCTTTGCTGGAAAGGCTTTTTCTTTTTCATCGACCTTGATAATCCTCTTGATTCACTTTGTTGAGGGCTTTACTGCTGTTGAAGATGGCTCCGCAGCTAGTGCTCTTTTTGTTCCTCTCCTTGTCGGTGGTTTGGGAGTAGCTTTCTCTTTACCCTTCTTGGTGGCCATCCTGAAAAGGGAAAAGATAAGTACATGTAAAGCTAAAGGTTAGAGCAAGGAAGAGAACGGGGCAAGTGATAATCAATGCCAAGGTAAAGAAGGATGACTTGTAGCACATGGTCATGACTACATGTGATCAGTTCATCACTGGAAATATAGCAATGTGCATATAGTGGCAAGTAGATGCAAGATGTTTATTGGCATGCTGGTAAAGGCATGAGTAGCATAGATCAAGCATTAATTGCCCAATTTGATTATCAAGCGTTTCAAACAAACAATCTGTTTGTATTGTCAATTATATTCAATCAATAATATATAAAAAGGGATTTTGTGAAAAACAGGCATTAGAGTAGTAGGATAGAATGATTTAAAAAGAATGCACAATGCCATACGGGCTTTTTCATAAACACTTAGCATGAATGGTAAATATGTTGTTGAAAGTATTAAATTTGAACATGCAAGCAACCCTTGAGAAGTAATATTAATTGTCAAACAACTTCTTAATAATACACAAGCAATTATAGAAGAAAATAATCACCCAATTAAATTTCTAACACCAATTAAATTAATGCAAAAAAAAAGAAAAAAACATAGATAATGAAAGTAGAAAGAAAAAGAAGAAGAAAACATAAATAAAATAATAATGGAAAAGTAAAAAGGGAAGAAGAAAAGAAAAGAACCTTGATAATGAATGTGAAAAAGAAGGAGGAAGAAAGTAAAAAGTGAGAATGAATAAAGAAGAAAGAAGGGAGAAGAAAGAATTAAGAAGGAGAAGAAAGAATTAGGATTGGATGAGAAAAGATAAGAATTCTGGCGCATGTCCAGTTAAATTGTGCGTCGCATGCGACGCGGACGCGTGGGTTGTGCTATTTTCAAGTGACGCGTACGCGTGATATGAATTATGCTATTGGCGCGAGATCAGCCTTGCATACGGACAACTCTCTGTTTCATTCGCATATTGCCAAAATTTGGGGTGAGGGACGCGCACGCGTGAATGGCCTCATTTTGGAAAATGATGCGGACGCGTGGGGACGCGTACGCATGATAGGGCTTGTGCTTCCAGCACACTTCCAGCCCCACTCCATCATAACTCTCTGCCATACACCCATTTACGTCGAGTTCACAGGGTCACGCGTGCGCGTGGGTGACGCGCACGCGTGGAAAGCTGATTTTGCAATCGACGCGGACGCGTCAGGGACATTCGACGCGGATGTTTAATGGGACGTGGAAAATGACGCGTTCGCGTGGGCATGTTTGTGCCTAAGGCACACCTCCAGCCACTCTCCCACGTAACTCTATGCTTCTTTTCTTCTTTGTTTTGAAAGCACATATGACGCGTACGCATCAGCAACGCCCGCGCGTCGCGTGCACTTTTTTTTATGCAGAATGCAAATGCAAATGCAGACTATATGCAGAGATTATGAGAAGAGTCACTAAGAGAAATAAATTAGAGTAAAATAAAACAAAACTAAGACTGAAACGGAACGATCATACCATGGTGGGTTGTCTCCCACCCAGCACTTCGCTTTTACATCCTTAAGTTGGACGGTCTTCAGGCTCATTCTGCCTCTGTTGGTGGGTCTTCCAAGAGGAAGACCTCTATCTCTTTGTGATCCTTCATCTTCTCTCCATGATAAAGCTTTAGGCGATGTCCATTGACCTTGATGAATTTGGAGCTAGAAGAATGACGCAGGTAAAAAACTCCGTATGGCCCTGCCTTTTCTATTCTGTAGGGACCTTCCCATCTTGATCTCAGTTTGCCTGGCATGAGCCTCAGTCTGGAGTTATAGAGAAGAAATAACTCCCCTGGTCTAAACTCTCTCCTTTTTATGTGCTTGTCATGCACAGCTTTCATCTTCTCTTTGTATCGCCTGGAGTTGTCATATGCTTCTAGGCGAAGGTTCTCTAATTCGGCTAGTTGCAGCTTCCTTTCAGCACTAGCTTCCTCAAATCCCATGTTGCACTCCGTCATAACCCAGAAAGCCTTGTGTTCCACCTCTACTGGAAGGTGGCAAGCCTTTCCTTATACTAAGCGGAAGGGGCTCATCCCAATGGGTGACTTGTACGCTGTTCGATATGCCCAGAGTGTATCTTGTAGCCTGGAACTCCAGTCCTTCCTATGAGGCTTTACTATCTTCTCCAGAATGTGTTTAATCTCTCTGTTAGACACTTCTGCTTGTCCATTGGTCTGGGGATGATAAGCTGTTGCTACTTTGTGAACTATCCAATGCTTCTTCAGTAATCCTGTTAGTCTCCTGTTACAAAAAGTGAGTGGCTTGAATACTCACGATTGCTCGTGGTGATCCAGAGCGACAGATAATATCATTTCTAACAAAGAAAACAACAGTGTTAGCATCATCAGTACGGGTAGGAATTGCTTCCACCCATTTAGAAACATAATCTACAACTAACAGTATATAAAGGTAACGATTAGAGTTTGGAAATGGACCCATGAAGTCAATGCCTCAAACATAAAAAATTTCACAGAAAAGCATAATCTGTTGAGGTATCTCATCCCTCTTGGATACATTACCAAACCTTTGGCAAGGGGAACAAGATTTAAAAAAAATCAGCAGCATCTTTAAAAAGAGTAGGCCTCTAGAATCTACAGTCTAAAATTTTTCTAGTTGTTCTTTGAGGGCCAAAATGTCCTCCACTCTCAGAAGAGTGGCATGCCTCTAAAATGGACTGGAAGTCTGATTGGGGCACACACCTTCTAATTACCAGGTCAGCACCATACCTCCATAAATATGGGTCATCCCATATATAATATTTAGACTCGCTTTTCAGCTTGTCCCTTTGATGTTTAGTAAAATTGGGAGGAAAGGTATGGCTAACTAGATAATTAGCTACAGGTGCATACCAAGGAACTACTTCAGATATTGCATGCATGCTATCAAATGGAAAGGCATCATTTATAGGAGTGGAGTCATCCTTAATGTGCTCAAGGCGACTCAAGTAGTCTGCCACTAAATTCTGGTTACCACTCCTATCCTTAATTTCTAGGTCAAATTCTTACAGCAGCAGTATCCAACGTATTAGCCTTGGTTTAGACTCTTTTTTAGCTAATAAATACTTTAGAGCTGCATGGTCTGAGGACACTACCACCTTAGTACCAAGTAAATAGGCTCGAAATTTATCCAATAGCAAAAACAATTGGTTGAGACGCCTATAGTCAATGCAAACTCTCCATGAATTCTGCACTCTAGTTGTCAGGAGTTCTCCATGCTCATTCTTTATTGTTGTGACTCCAGACTTCTTGGGCACCACTGATGCACAAAAAACTTGTCTCATAACAAATTTCCTTCGGCAAGTGTACCGAATTTGTCGTCAAGTAAAAACTCACAATAGAGTGAGGTCGAATCCCACAAGGATTGATTGATCAAGCAACTTTAATTAGAGGAATGTTCTAGTTGAGCGAATCAGAATTTGAGTTGAGAATTGCAGAAAATTAAATGGCGGGAAAGTAAATAACAGAAAAGTAAATGCTAGAAATAAGAGCTAAATGTAAATGACGGAAAGTAAATTGCAGAATCTTAAATGGGGATGGGTAATTGCTCATAAAAGTAAATGATAGATATTAAAAAAATGGGTAAGATCAGAAATGGGGGGTTCATTGGGCTCAGGAGATGTTGCATTCTCCGGATCAATTTCATTTTCATCTCTTCCTCAATGAATGCACTCATTGATCTCCTTGGCAATCTTAAGTGATTGAATTACAATTTCTTGTAATTCAATCTCTCAAATCTTGATCAATAGCCAATTCCTTGGTCAATTGCTCATGAGAAGAGATGAAGTATGGTCGCTGATTATACCACATGCATTTCCCAAATCAAGTGTTGAGAGGATTATAATCACATATCCATCCAAACCCAATTTGGTCCAGCATGAGAAAGCATTTCTAGCATGATCTCTTCATTCCTCTTTCAAGGTTCAGAAGAGATCCAAGTATGAATAGCTTCTTTTCCAAGATAACTACCCAATTGGATGAAGATCGAAAGCTTTCAAGTAAAATCAAGAGAAAAGATAGAAGAAGAATAATGAAAACTAGTATTGATCCATCAAATTACAACAGAGCTCCCTAACCCAATGAAAGGGGTTTAGTTGTTCATAGCTCTGGAAAATGAAAACAAAGATGGAGAATACATCATGAAACTAGAAGTGCAGAGAAAGTAAATACAGAGAGTAATTCTATGCCCAGAGGCTCCCTATAATTTCCTACTCTCCTTTTAATTCAAAGCTACTCCTATATATACTACTCTTCTGTTCTTCTAGTTGGCTCTTCAAGTCTTGGGTATGGGCCTTTGAATCTTGAGTTTGAAGCAGTTCTCTTCTTCATTGGGCTTGGCTTTACTTGCAGAGAGAAAGTGTGAAGTGGGCAGAGACTTTAGCTTAGGGCGTTAGTGGTGTTAACGTTCAGTGAAAATATGGGTTCGAGAATGTTAGTGACAATCACCTTTTTCACTAACGTTCCTCACCCAAGTAAGAGCCACGTTAACTTCAACGTTAGTGGCACAAACGTTGCCACTAACGTTGCCTCTATGCCCTTCGCACATGTTACTGGGACTTACCTTTCCCAGTAACGTTGAGAAGTCTCCCCCTTCCCTACGTTAGAGTCCACGTTAACTTAGTTAACGTGGCTCTTTTAACGTAGGCTTGCCAATCTTCGAGAACGTTAGTGAAAGTTACCATTGTCACTAACGTTCCAATGTGCCCCTATTTCTCACGTTAGAGTCCACGTTAACTAGGTTAACGTGGCTTCTAACGTGGCCATGCTAGCCATCTCCAACATTAGTGACAAAGTTGAGTGTCACTAACGTTGGCTCATCATTCCCTTATCCACGTTAGCTTCCATATTAACTAAGTTAACGTGGGAGTTAACGTGGCTCATAGTGGCTTGTGTGGGCTCATTCCAACGTTAGTGACAATGTTGGGTGTCACTAACGTTGGCGATTACCTCCCTTCTTCACGTTAACTTCCACGTTAACTAAGTTAACGTGGGAGTTAACATGGCTTCTTGGGGCTTGTGTAGGTTCCTTCCAACGTTAGTGACAATGTTTGGTGTCACTAACTTTGTCGACCACTTTGTCTCCTCACGTTAGCTTCCACGTTAACTAGGTTAACGTGGAAGTTAACGTGGCTTATTGTGACTTGGCCAACGTTAGTGACAAAGTTGAATGTCACTAACATTGGCTTCCCCTTTACTTCTTAACGTTAGAGGCCACGTTAACTAAGTTAACGTGGCAACTAACGTGGCCACTTATGAGCTTGGTCCAACGTTAGTGATAATGTTAAGTGTCACTAACGTTGGCTCCATTTCCTTTCTTCCACGTTAGAGTTCACGTTAACTTAGTTAACGTGACTCTTAACGTGGGCAATGATGGCTTCGAGAGCGTTATTGGCAATTACTTTTCTCATTAACTTTGCAAGTTACTCCCATTCCACGTTAGTGTTAACGTTAGTGTAACTAACGTAGCCACTAATGTGGTTCTTCTTTACTTCCTTTGTCCTGAAATCAACAATTAAAGTGCATCAAAGTTCTAGTCCAAGTCATGGGAAATGCAACATCCAATTTGTCCTTAAATTCATGCAAAATCCTCATGCAATCATGTAAAATGCACAATGTATGCTTGAATCAAGATGTAAGTGAATATCTACCCAAAACTAGCTTATTTTCTAAGGAAATGCATGAAACTACCCTAAAAACAGTAAAGAAAAGGTCAGTGAAACTGGCCAAGATGCCCTGGCATCAACCACTTATACTGGATTGACCCATTCACTGTCTGAGATGGGGTAAATGATATCTACTTCAAGTAGCCTGGTCACTTCTTTCTTGATAACTTCTAAGATGGTGAGATTTAATCTTTTTTGGGGTTGACGGACAGACTTTGATCCCTCTTCTTAGAATATTCTGTGCTCATAAACCTGAGGACTAATGCCTACTATATCCGCCAAGCTCCACCCAATTGCTTTCTTGTGTCTTCTTAACACACTAAGCAGTTGTTCTTCCTATTGGGAAGTTAGTTCCCTTGCAATAATAACTGGGAACTTCTGATTATCCTCAAGGTAAGCATACTTGAGGTGGGAAGGAAGGGGCTTTAATTCCAATTTCTACTCATGGCTAGGCTCTGGGTCATCCTGAACTAATGATAATGGCAAAGTGTCCTCATTGTGTTCAGAGGGTGTCCCCACACTTGGACCTTGCTCCATGTGCTTCTCTTCTACTTCTTCTTGGTGAACTTCAGCTACAGTTTCATCAATAATATCGTACTGGAAGATAGAATGATCTTCCGGAGGGTGCTTCATAGCTTCATTTAAACTGAAACTTACTATTCTGCCATCTATCTCAAAGGAGTAAGTTCTTGAGAATGCATCCAGCTTGAACTTCGAAGTCTTCAGGAATGGTCTTCCAAGTAGGATTGATGATGGTCTTCCTGAGTCATTAGGGGGCATTTCCAGGATATAGAAGTTAATGGGAAATGTGAGCCCCTTAATGCTCACTAATACATCTTCAGCAATTCCAACTACTGTAATAATGCTTTTATCTACTAACACAAAATGAGCTGCCGACCTTTTTAAGGGAGGGAGCCTCAAAGTATCATATATAGACAATGGTATTATACTAACACACGCTCCTAAATCACACATGCAGTCAGAAAATATTACACCTCTAATGGTACAGTTAACCATGCATGGACCTGGATCACTACATTTTTCAGGTATACCTCCCATTAAAGCAGATATAGAACTACCTAAAGGAATAGTTTCTAATTCATTAATTTTGTCTTTATGTATGCATAAATCTTTCAGAAACTTTGCATATTTAGGTACTTGTTGAATAACATCAAAAAGGGGAACAGTTACCTCAACCTTTTTGAAAATTTCTACCATTTTGGGATCAAGTTCCATCTGCTTTCTGGACTTCCTTGCAAGGTGTGAAAATGGGATAGGAAGGGCGCCACTTGCAGCTTATGCATCCTTTGGTGCTCCATTCCTTTGCTGAGTTACTTCTTCTTCAATCTTGTCTTGTACTTCCTCTTCCTCTTCAGCATCTTCCACTTCAAGCAAGTCCTCAACTGGGACGTGTTCTTGTGGGCTTGGCTCCTCTTGGTTCCTCTCTTGTAGTGTGGTTTTGGACCTCAAAGTGATGGCATTGATGCCACCCTTGGGGTTAGGTAAGGGTTGAGAAGGAATTCCACAGGAGCTTAAAGGCTCGTTGGTGGAAGCAGGTAATGAATCTATCCGGAAGACAAGAGCTTGTAAAGTGGCATTTAGACCATTTAGAATAGAGTTCAGTGTAGTTTGCATGTCTTGTTGTCCTTGTGCAAGAGAACGAAGCATCTCGTTATTTGATGAGGAAGTAGGATAAGTGATCTGAGGGAGCTGTTGTTGGTTGTGCTGGGGTCCTTGTGACTGTCTTAGGTGAGGAGCTCTGTAAGGCTGGTTTTGATTCTACTGTCTGTTGTTGTCATTCCACCTTTGATTTCCATTGTTGTCTCTGCCTCCTCTGTTATAGTTATCCCACCATCCATGGTTGGAATTATCTCTCCAGCTCTGGTTGGAGTTGTCCTGCCACCCTTGGTTATAGTTGCCGCCTTGTTGATTGTATCCTTAATTCGGGCGGTCATAGAAGTTATGAGTAGCTGCCACATTGTTGTCTTCTTGTTGGAGCTGCGGGCATTCATCAGTGTAGTGACTATAATCAGCACAAATTTCGCATACTCTTTGGGGAACTAACTGTTGGCCTTGTTGTGGTGAGGGAGGCTGAGTTTATTGTTGATTCAACTGCATCTGCTTCAGTAGGTTGGTCATTTCACATATAGCTTGTGTAACGGCAGTAGTCTCACTGCTAGAGGAAACCTCTGCAATAGCCTTTGAGTGGCTGCTCCTGTGCCTGTGATTCCGTGTGGACTCAGCTAAGTCACTGATCAGTTGCCATACTTCATCTGCGGTCTTATACTTCTTCAAAGAACCATTACTAGCACCATCCAGTGTAGTTTTATCCCGAGAATTCATGCCTTGAGTGAAGTAGTTGATCAACACCAGCCTGTCAATCAAGTGATAGGGGCATGCGTCCAGAAGGTTCTTAAAGCGCTCCCAGTACTCATAGAGAGTCTCTGATTCACCTTGAACAATGCAGGAGATCTCTTTCCTCAATCTATCTGTAACTTCAGCTGGAAAGTAATTTTCCAAGAATTATCTCCTGAGCGTATCCCAGTTGGTAACAGTTGCTTCAGGTTGGGAGTAGTACCACTCCCTTGCCTTTCCCTCAAGAGAAAACAGGAAGGCGGTTAACAGAATAGAAGTTTCATTTGCACCAAAACGCCTAACAGTAGAATAGGCTGTCTGAAAATCCCTGAGGTTGTTGATAGGCTCCTGAGCAGTTAAGCCATGAAACTTGGGTATCAAGTTGATTAGTGCAGTCTTCAGTTCAAAATCTTCAGCCAGATTTGGATGACGCACTTGATATGGCTGCAGTGTAAAATCTGGGGCGCCAGCTTCCTGGAGAGTAATCCTCCTAGGTGCTGCCATTCTATCTGCACGTAAATCAACTGAATCAGTAGTAAAGGAGCTTGTTTCCTCCTCGGATGGAGGTTCAGATTTGCCTTCAGATGAGACTGGTAAATCGATAACAATCACTTCATCACCCTCAGAGGCTAACCGACGCCGAGCTCGCCTAATACGTGAAATAGTTCTTTCAATTTCAGGATCAAATGCGGCTAGGCTCGGATCAGGCAACGAACGCGTCATTCAATGAGAGAAACATACATCTCATGGTAATAAAATAAAATAAAATACACAAATAAAATAAAAAATATGTACACTAATTAATAATTTAGCACGCTATTGCAACTCCCCGGCAACGGCGCCAAAAATTGACGTGAGTGCGTAAGTCGGCCAATTAAGAAATCAAATTAGGAAATACGTTGCGAGTATAGTTCTTAACCAGCTAAAATTCGCCTTATCAATTTAGAAAGGTTGTCATAAAAGTTTAGAATAAAAATACTGGGAGTATGAGTCCCAGGTCGTCTCTCAATGAGTTGCCAAAAAGGGTGCTAATTTATTAATCAGGAGTTTTCCAAGAGATTTTGAGTTTGGGCAATGAGCACAAGCATATAATTGTAAATTAAAGCAATGAAAATTAAAAGAGATTTATAAATTTAAATTAAAAAGCATTGACTGTGGGAATGATTAATTGGAAGTTCTATCCTTGTTGGAATTCTCTCAAGTGTAGTATAAAGAGGTTGTTATTTTCACTTAGTTAACCCTTACTAAATAAAGGAAAGTCAAGTGATTGAGCTAACTCTTATTCGCAAATCCTAGTCCTCTCCCTTGGGAAGGTCTAGCGTTAGTAAATACAGAATTAGCCAACAACTTCCAATTTAACTAATCACTTGAGTATTCCAACTCAAGTGTCTCCTCTTAATCAACCCCCATGTCAAGTATGAAATCTACTCCATTGACATGAATATAACACTCATAAAAATATAAAAATAAGACATGATGAATTAAATAAAATAGAGATTAAAAATTAATTAAAAGTAAAAGTAATCTTTTGCATTAATAAATTCTAAAAATAATCCAATTGTAACTCTAAACAAGAATTAAGAATATGAAATAAATAAATAGGAAGTAAGAAAACAAACTAGAATGGTAACTTCAACGGAGGTGATGACTCTTCAATATCCAAAGCAAAAGCATAAAATTAATAAACTATGAATGTAAAGAAAACCTAGAGGAGGAGTAAATTCTCTCTAGATTCAGATCTAAAAACTAAAAACTATCCTAATGAGAATGTCTGTTGAGTCTCTGTACGTTCCCTGGCTCTAGTCTGTGTTTCTGCACCGAAAACTGGGTCAAAACTCGGCCCGAAATCGCCCCCAGCGTTTTCTGTTATTTTTGCAGATCGCGCATGTCACGCGTACGCGTCAGGCACGCGCACGCGTCGTCTTGCAGAACTCCAATCCACGTGTACACGTCAGGCACGCGCACGCGTCACTGCAAATTTCTCCATGTCGCCCGCACGCATAAGCCATGCGTGCGCGTCGATGCTCGCTAGTTTTCTCCTTAGTTTCTTGTGTTCCTTCCATTTTTGCAAGCTTCCTCTCCATTCTCTAAGCCATTCCTGCCCTATAAAACCTGAAACACTTAACACACGGATCATGGCATCGAATGGTATAAAGGAGAATTAAAATATACAAATAAAAGATCTCTAGGAAGCAAGTTTTCAACCATAGAACAAAACTAGGAGGGAATTGAAAAATCATGCAAATCATATGAATAAGTAGGTAAAGACTTGATGAAACCACTCAATTGAACACAAGATAAACCATAAAATAGTGGTTTATCAACCTCCCCACACTTAAACATTAGCATATCCTCATGCTTAGCTCAAGGAGATAAAATAAATGAGTAGGGAAAAGTAAGACTCGTGAAATACAATACAACCTATGTATGAATGCAACTATATGCTAAAATGATTATGTCTACTTGGTTAAAAGTAAATAAGTTCTTCAAGTAAAAAATAACTCAAATTTCACTAATTCAAATTATACAGTAAAAACAAGTAAACTTATAAGAACACAGCTCATGAAAGTAGGGAACATAGAATTAAGCATTGAACCCTCACTGATGGTGTATACGCACTCTAATCACTCAAGTGTATGGGGTAATTCACTCTAGTCTTCTCTAGTCATGCTTTCTAAACTTTGTTCTTCACCTAACCAATCAACAAATATTTAATATACCAATGCAAACATCATGAGGTCTTTTCAAGGTTGTAATGGGGCCAAGGTAAAGGTGATGGTATATATATGGCTAAGTGAGCTATAAATTGAATCCTTGATTAACCTAAGCTCTTTACCTATACATACACTCTATATACTTTTTAAATTCATGCCTAGCTACCCAAAATTCCAATTTTGCATATTTCAGATACTCATGCATCAACTTTTCTTTTAATTTTTATCACATATGCATTGATCTTTTATTAAACTTAGCATTTGGGATAATTTTGTCTCCTTATTTATTTATTTAATTATTGAATATTTTTGGATTTTTTTTTATTTATAAATAAAAGTAAACATAACTTATCAATGCACATGAATTTTTAATTTCTCTGGTTCACATGAGTAGATACCCAAATTCCCAATATTTTATCAAAGTAATAACATACACATTCCCTATTAACCCATGTTTCCACAGTTTTCCCATACTTGATTGACACACAATCTCTATCTTAAGCTAACCAAAGATTCAATTGGGGTGATTACTTATTTTTCCGCTTAAGGCTAGTGATGTGGTAAAATATAGAACAAATGGGATTTAAAAGGCTCAAAGTGGCTAACAAAGGTGATTGAAAGGGTAGGCTACTTAGGATAAGTGAGTTAATAATCAAATAATGGCCTCAATCATATGCATGCATATAACACATTAAAAATTTGGACATATAGAATGGAACAAAATATAGATTACAATCATAGAGAAGAAAGAACACAAGAATAAAATATTATGGTTAAATAATGTAACCATGTAATTAAGCTCAAGTCTCACAGGTTGTGTGTTCTTTGGCTCAAAAACCATGTTCCAATTTACAGTCTTTAAATAAGTTTTAACACAAGTTTTGATTTGAATTAGTGAAATTTTTCAAAAATAGGGTCTTAAAAAGAAACTTATTATTTTTTGACCAAATAGAACATGCATGCAAATACCTATTACTATGCAATCTATCCTAAACAAAAATAAAAAGGAATTAAAAAATAAATAATTTATTGTTGCTAAGAAAGAGAAATTACCTCCGGAAGTCAGGTACTGACCGACCTCCCCACACTTAAAGCTTGGCACCGTCCTCGGTGCCATCAGTCAGGAAAAAAGGGGGGGCTGGTAGCAGCATCTCCACAATCGGGACCGTCATGGCTCCCTGTGCTGGTAAATGAAGTGGAGTCCGGGGTGTCTGGGTCTTCTTCAGGTGGGTGGTTACCAATAAGCAACTTCTTGAGGTATGTAAATCAGCGCTGGTTACGGTGCTCTCTTCGCTTTCGCTGCCGGTCAAGCCGGTCTAACCTCTCAAGTATATGAGGAGCAGTTGATTTGTTAAAGGTGTTTGTGATGTGGAAGGTGAAGGAATATCTTCGGCCGGTTCTGCAGGCCTGCTAGTAGTGGCTGTTGGAGGTCTGATATACTTCCCGTTAGGGATGTACTGATCATCTCGTGGAATCATGGCCTTGGTGTCCCCAGCTCTGGAGGAGACTCCGACTGCTGAGACTAGATCTGAAACCAAGGCGGGAAAAGGTAGGTTGCCCGCAATATGTACGTGTCCCATAGCATGCCAAAGGTGTCTTGGTAAATTAAGAGGCTAGTCTGTAAGGATACAGCAGAGTAGAACAGTCATGTCTGCAGTGAAGGAGGACTCGTGAGTGCTCGAAAAGATGTAATGGGACATAATTTGTGCCCATACTCGATCCTCCAAGGTAAGTGCTGAAGCCAATATGCCCTTAGGCCTGGATCGATGGTATCCATAGATCCATCTGCTACCAGGTTGTGCTATAACTCTGAGAACGGCGTCCCAGTCAAATTGGTATGTCTGGCGCTTGAATGAGGCTTCTTGGAATGCGTCCAATCCTTCTGGAGCAGGGGGAAGATCTAAAGCTCGCTGATTGGCCTCTTCAGTTATGGGGATTTGCTTCTGACGGACATAGACAGACTACAGTGTTGGCATGTGAAAATTGGAGTAGAATTCAACTACCCATGAAAGGTTAACCTGTCGTGGCTATCTCCGTAGGAATCCCCATTGTCTTTGCTCAATGCGGGGCTCAACAAATTCAACAATGTGGGTTGGGAGGATGAGTAGGTACTCATTATTATAGTTCCGCTCAGCCAGGATGGGAAACATATGCTCACAGTAGCGGTTAGTGAACCGCGTAGTGTCCTTTGCTGGAAAGGCTTTCTCTTTTTCATCGACCTTGATAATCCTCTTGATTCGCTTTGTTGAGGGCTTTACTGCTGTTGAAGATGGCTCCGCAGCTAGTGCTCTTTTTGTTCCTTTCCTTGCCGGTGGTTTGGGAGTAGCTTTCTCTTTACCCTTCTTGGTGGCCATCCTGAAAAGGAAAAAGGTAAGTACATGTAAAGCTAAAGGTTAGAGCAAAGAAGAGAATGGGGCAAGTGATAATCAATGCCAAGGTAAAGAAGGATGACTTGTAGCACATGGTCATGACTACATGTGATCAGTTTATCACTGGAAATATAGCAAGTGCATATAGTGGCAAGTAGATGCATGATGTTTATTGGCATGCTGGCAAAGGTATGAGTAGCATAGATCAAGCATTAATTGCCCAATTTGATTATCAAGCGTTTCAAACTAACAATCTATTTGTATTGACAATTATATTCAATCAATAATATATGAAAAGGGATTTTATGAAAAACAGGCGTTAGAGTAGTAGGATAGATGATTTAAAAAGAATGCACAATGCCATACGGACTTTTTCTCAAACACTTAGCATGCATGGTAAATATGTTGTTGAAAGTATTAAATTTGAACATGCAAGCAACCCTTAAGAAGTAATATTAATTGTCAAACAACTCCGTAATAATCTACAAACAATTATAGAAGAAAATAATCACCCAATTAAATTTCTAACACCAATTAAATGAATGCAAAAAGAAAGAAAAAGAAAACATAAATAATAAAAGTAGAAAGAAAAAGAAGAAGAAAACATAAATAAAAATAATAATAGAAAAGTAAAAAGGGAAGAAGAAAAGAAAAGAACCCTGATAATGAATGTGAAAAAGAAGGAGGAAGAAAGTAAAAAGTGAGAAGGAATAAAGAAGAAAGAAGGGAGAAGAAAGAATTAAGAAGGAGAAGAAAGAATTAGGATTGGAGGAGAAAAGATAAGAATTCTGGCGCAGGTCTAGTTAAACTGTACGTCGCATACGATGCGGACGTGTGGGTTGTGCTATTTTCAAGTGACGCGTACGCGTGGGTGACACGTACGCGTGACCTGAATTGTGCTATTGGCGCGAGAGCAGCCTTGCATACGCATAACTCTCTGTTTCATTCGCATATTGCCAAAATTTGGGGTGACGCGTGCGCGTGAGGGACGCGCACGCGTGAATGGCCTCATTTTGAAAAATGACGCGGACGCGTGGGGGATGCGTACGCGTGATAGGGCTTGTGCTTCCAGCACACTTCCAGCCCCACTCCATCATAACTCTCTGCCATACACCCATTTACGTCGAGTTCACAGGGTCACGCGTGCGCGTGGGTGACACGCACACGTGGAAGGATGATTTTACAATCGATGCGGACACGTCAGGGATGCGGACGCGTGGGCATGTTTGTGCCTAAGGCATGCCTCCAGCCACGCTCCCGTGTAACTCTCTGCTTCTTTTTTTTCTTTGTTTTAAAAGCACATATGACGCGTACGCGTCAGCGACACCCGCGCGTCGTGTGCAATTTTTTTTTATGCAGAATGCAAATGTAAATGCAGACTATATGCAGAGATTATGAGAAGAGTCACTAAGAGAAATAAATTAGAGTAAAATAAAACAAAACTAAGACTGAAACGGAACGATCATACCATGGTAGGTTGTCTCCCATCCAGCACTTCACTTTTATGTCCTTAAGTTGGACGGTCTTCAGGCTCATTCTGACTTTGTTGGTGGGTCTTCCAAGAGGAAGACCTCTAGCTCTTTGTGATCCTTCATCTTCTCTCCATGATAAAGCTTTAGGCGATGTCTATTGACCTTCATGAATTTGGAGCTAGAAGGATGACGCAGGTGAAAAACTCTGTATGGCTCTGCCTTTTCTATTCTGTAGGGACCTTCCCATCTTGATCTCAATTTGCCTGGTATGAGCCTCAGTCTGGAGTTATAGAGAAGAACTAACTCCCCTGATCTGAACTCTCTCCTTTTTATGTGCTTGTCATGGACAGCCTTCATCTTCTCTTTGTATCGCCTAGAGTTGTCATATGTTTCTAGGCGAAGGTTCTCTAATTCGGCTAGTTGCAGCTTCCTTTCAGCACCAGCTTCCTCAAATCCCTTGTTGCACTCCCTCACAGCCCAGAAAGCCTTGTGTTTCACCTCTACTGGAAGGTGGCAAGCCTTTCCGTACACTAAGTGGAAGGGGCTCATCCCAATGGGTGACTTGTACGCTGTTCGATATGCTCAGAGTACATCTTGTAGCCTGGAACTCCAGTCCTTCCTATGAGGCTTTACTATCTTCTCCAGAATGCGTTTAATCTCTCTGTTAGACACTTCTGCTTGCCAATTGATCTGGGGATGATAAGCTGTTACTACTTTGTGAACTATCCAATGCTTCTTCAGTAATCTTGTTAGTCTCCTATTACAAAAGTGAATGCCTTGATCACTCACGATTGCTCGTGGTGATCCAAAGCGACAGATAATATCATTTCTAACAAAGAAAACAACAGTGTTAGCATCATCAGTACGGGTAGGATTGCTTCCACCCATTTAGAAACATAATCTACAGCTAACAATATATAAAAGTAACCATTAGAGTTTGGAAATGGACCCATGAAGTCAATGCCCTAAACATCAAAAATTTCAATGAAAAGCATAATCTGTTGAGGCATCTCATCCCTCTTGGATACATTACCAAACCTTTGGCAAGGGGAACAAGATTTACAAAAAGCAGCAGCATCTTTAAAAAGGGTAGGCCACCAGAATCCACAGTCTAAAATTTTTCTAGCTGTTCTTTGAGGGCCAAAATGTCCTCCACTCTCAGAAGAGTGGCATGCCTCTAAAATGAACTGGAAGTCTGATTGGGGCACACACCTTCTAATTACCAGGTTAGCACCACACCTCCATAAATATGGGTCATCCCATATATAATATTTAGACTCGCTTTTCAGCTTGTCCCTTTGATATTTAGTAAAATTGGGAGGAAAGGTATGGCTAACTAGATAATTAGCTACAGGTGCATATCAAGAAACTACTTTAGATACTGCATGCAAGCTATCAAATAGAAAAGCATCATTTATAGGAGTGGATTCATCCTTAATGTGCTCAAGGCGACTCAAGTAGTCTGCCACTAAATTCTAGTTACCACTCCTATCCTTAATTTCTAAGTCAAATTCTTGCAGCAGCAGTATCCAATGTATTAGCCTTGGTTTATACTCTTTTTTAGCTAATAAATACTTTAGAGCTGCATGGTCTGAGTACACTACCACCTTAGTACCAAGTAAATAGGCTCGGAATTTATCCAATAGCAAAAACAATTGGTTGAGACGCCTATAGTCAATGCAAACTCTCCATGAATTCTGCACTCTAGTTGTCAGGAGTTCTCCATGCTCATTCTTTATTGTTGTGACTCCATACTTCTTGGGCACCACTTGTACTGGACTGACCCATTCACTATCTGAGATGGGGTAAATGATATCTGCTTCAAGTTGCCTGGTCACTTCTTTCTTGACAACTTCTAAGATGGTGGGATTTAATCTTCTTTGAGGTTTACAGACAGGCTTTGATCCCTCTTCTAAGAATATTCTATGCTCACAAACCTGAGGGCTGATGCCTACTATATCCGCCAAGCTCCACCTAATTGCTTTCTTGTGTCTTCTCAGCACACTAAGCAGTTGCTCTTCCTGTTGGGAAGTGAGTTCCCTTGCAATGATAACTGGAAACTTCTGATTATCCTCAAGGTAAGCATACTTGAGGTGGGGAGGAAGGGGCTTTAATTCCAATTTCTACTCATGGCTAGGCTCTGGGTCATCCTGAGCTAATGATAATGGTAAAGTGTCCTCATTGAGTTCAGAGGGTGTCCCCACACTTGGACCTTGCTCCATGTGCTTCTCTTCTACTTCTTCTTGGTGAAGTTCAGCTACAGTTTCATCAATGATGTCGCACTGAAAGATAGAATGATCTTCCGGAGGGTGCTTCATAGCTTCATTTAAACTGAAACTCACTGCTCTGTCATCTATCTCAAAGGAGTAAGTTCCTGAGAATGCATCCAGCTTGAACTTCGAAGTCTTCAGGAATGGTCTTCCAAGCAGGATTGATGATGATCTTCTTGAGTCATTAGGGGGCATTTCCAGGATATAGAAGTCAATGGGAAATGTGAGCCCCTTAATGCTCACTAATACATCTTCAGCAATTCCAACTACTGTAATAATGCTTTTATCTGGTAACACAAAACGAGATGCCGACCTTTTTAAGCGAGGGAGCCTCAAAGTATCATATATAGACAATGGCATTATACTAACACACGCTCCTAAATCACACATGCAGTCAGAAAATATTACACCTCTAATGGTACAGTTAACCATGCATGGACCTGGATCACTACATTTTTCAGGTATACCTCCCATTAAAGCAGATATAGAAATACCTAAAGGAATAGTTTCTAATTCATTAATTTTGTCTTTATGTATGCATAAATCTTTCAGAAACTTTGCATATTTAGGTACTTGTTGAATAACATCAAAACGGAGAACAGTTACCTCAACCTTTTTGAAAATTTCTACCATTTTGGGATCAAGTTCCATCTGCTTTCTGGACTTCCTTGCAAGGTGTGAAAATGGGATAGGAAGGGCGCCGCTTGTAGCCTCTGCATCCTTTGTTGCTCCATTCCTTTGCTGAGCTACTTCTTCTTCAACCTTTTCTTGTTCTTCCTGTTCCTCTTTAGCATCTTCCACTTCAAGCAAGTCCTCAACTGAGGCGTGTTCTTGTGGGCTTGGCACCTCTTGGTTCCTCTCTTGCAGTGTGGTTCCGAACCTCAAAGTGATGGCATTGATGCCACCCTTGGGGTTAGGTAAGGGTTGAGAAGGAATTCCATTGGAGCTTGAAGGCTGGTTGGTGGAAGCAGGTAATGAATCTATCTGGGAGACAAGAGCTTGTAAAGTGGCATTGAAACCATTTAGAGTAGAGTTCAGTGAAGTTTGCATGTCTTGTTGTCCTTGTGCAAGAGAACGAAGCATCTCGTCATTTGATGAGGAAGTAGGATAAGTGATCTAAGGGACCTGTTGTTGGTTGTGCTGGGGTCCTTGTGACTGTCTTAGGTGAGGAGCTTTGTAAGGCTGGTTTTGATTCTACTGTCTGTTGTTGTCATTCCACCTTTGATTTCCATTGTTGTCTCTGCCTCCTCTGTTATAGTTGTCCCTCCAGCCATGGTTGGAATTATCTCTCCAGCTCTGGTTGGAGTTGTCCTGCCACCCTTGGTTATAGTTGTCGCCTTGTTGATTGTATCCTTAATTCGGGCGGTCATAGAAGTTATGAGTAGCTGCCACAGTGTTGTCTTCTTGTTGGAGCTGCGGGCATTCATCAGTGTAGTGACTATAATCAGCACAAATTTCGCATACTCTTTGGGGAACTAACTGTTGGCCTTGTTGTGGTGGGGGAGGCTGAGTTTGTTGTTGATTCAACTGCATCTGCTTCAGTAGGTTGGTCATGTCACATATAGCTTGTGTAATGGCAGTAGTCTCACTGCTAGAGGAAACCTCTGCAACAGCCTTTGAGTGGCTGCTCCTGTGCCTGTGATTCCGTGTGGACTCAGCTAAGTCGACGATCAGTTGCCATGCTTCATCTGCGGTCTTATACTTCTTCAGAGAACCATTACTAGCACCATCCAGTGTAGTTTTATCCCGAGGCTTCATGCCTTGAGTGAAGTTACTGATCAACACCAGCCTGTCAATCATGTGATGGGGGCATGTGTCTAGAAGGTTCTTAAAGCTTTTCCAGTACTCATAGAGAGTCTTTGATTCACCTTGAACAATGCAGGAGATCTCTTTCCTCAATCTATCTGTAACTTCAGCTGGAAAGTACTTTTCCAAGAATTCTCTCCTGAGCGTATCCCAGTTGGTAACAGTTGCTTCAGGTTGGGAGTAGTACCACTCCCTTGCCTTTCCCTCAAGAGAAAATGGGAAGGCAGTTAACAGAATAGAAGTTTCATTTGCACCATAACGTCTAACAGTAGAACATGCTGTCTGAAAATCCCTGAGGTGCTTGATAGGCTCCTGAGCAGGTAAGCCATGAAACTTGGGTATCAAGTTGATTAGTGCAGTCTTCAGTTCAAAATCTTTAGCCAGATTTGGATGACGCACTTGATATGGCTGCAGTGTAAAATCTGGGGTGCCAGCTTCCTGGAGAGTAATCCTCCTAGGTGCTGCCATTCTATCTGCACGTAAATCAACTGAATCAGTAGTAAAGGAGCTTGTTTTCTCCTCGGATGGCGGTTTAGATTTGCCCTCAGATGAGACTGGTGAATCGATAACAATCACTTCACCACCCTCAGAGGCTAACCAATGCCGAGCTCGCCTAATACGTGAAATAGTTCTTTCAATTTCAGGATCAAATGCGGCTAGGCTCAGATCAAGCAACGAACGCGTCATTCAATGAGAGAAACATACAGCTCATGGTAATAAAATAAAATAAAATACACAAATAAAATAAAAATATGTACACTAATTAATAATTTAGCACGCTATTGCAACTCCCCATGTCAAGTATGGAATCTACTCCATTGACATGAATATAACACTCATAAAATATTAAAAGAAGACATGATGAATTAAATAAAATAAAGATTGAAAATTAAAAGTAATCCTTTGTATTAATAAATTCTAAAAATAATCCAATTGTAACTCTAAACAAGAATTAAGAATATGGAATAAATAAATAGGAAGTAAGAAAACAAACTAGAATGGTAACTTCAACGGAGGTGATGACTCTTCAATATCCAAAGCAAAAGCATAAAACTAATAAACTATGAATGCAAAGAAAACTTAGAGGAGGAGTAAATTCTCTCTAGATTCATATCTAAAAACTAAAAACTATCCTAATGAGAATGTCTGTTGAGTCTCTGTACGTTCCCTGGCACTAGTCTGTGTTTCTGCGCTGAAAACTGTGTTTCTGTTATTTCTGCAGATCGCGCATGTCACGCATACGCGTCAGTCACGCATGCGCGTCATTTGGAAAATTTCCTTGTCACGCGTACATGTCAGGCACGCGCACGCGTCGCTGCAAATTTCTCCATGTCGCGCGCACGCGTGAGCCATGCGTGCGCGTCGATGCTCGCTAGTTTTCTCCTTAGTTTCTTGTGTTCCTTCCATTTTTGTAAGCTTCTTCTCCATTCTCTAAGCCATTCCTGCCATATAAAACCTGAAACACTTAACACACGGATCACGGCATCGAATGGTATAAAGGAGAATTAAAATATACAAATTAAAGATCTCTAGGAAGCAAGTTTTCAAGCATAGAATAAAACTATGAGGGAATTGTAAAATCATGCAAATCATATGAATAAGTGGGTAAAGACTTAATGAAACCACTCAATTGAACACAAGATAAACCATAAAATAGTGGTTTATCAATCTCCATAATCCTTCATCATCCTTAATGAATTCTTCGCGTCTCTTATCACCAACTGGTTGAAACAATTGCTGAAGCTTCTGCTCATCTTGCTGAGCCCTTTGTATCTCTGGCTTAAACGTGCTTGAGATCTGTAACTGGCTCAAACAAGCTCTTCCGGCAACTTTACCAATATCCAGCTTAAGGTCAACAAACTTATCTACTAGCTCCTCCTCCTTAATCCTCATCCAAGCTATCGTTAAGGATTTCTGACTCAAAGCGTCTGCTACTACATTCGCCTTTCCAGGATGATAACTTTAGCTCAAAATCATAATCCTTAAGCAACTCCATTCACCTTCTCTGATGCATATTAAAATCTTCTGGGTCAAAGATGTCCTTGAGACTCTTATGATCATAAAAAGACGCTAAGCCTCACTCCATACAAGTAGTGCTTCCAAATCTTTAGCGCCAACACAAACGCCGCTAATTCCAAGTCATGAGTTGGGTAGTCCACCTCATGCGGTCTCCGCTGACGCCATGCGTAAGCCACCACATTCCTGTGTTGCATCCATACGCAACCTAAACCCTTCAGAGAAGCATCACACTATACTTTGAACGGTTCATGCGGTTCCGACAAGATTAAAACAGGTGCTAACGTTAACTTCTGCTTCGACGTTTGAAAACTCTCTTCACACTCCGGCATCCAAACAAAAGGCACCTCCTTCCTTGTCAACTTCGTCATCGGTAGTGCAATCTCAAAAAATCCTTCAATGATTCTCCGGTAATACATGGCTAAACCCAAGAAACTTCTAACTTCCGTCACCGTTTGTCGGTCTTTCCCATTCCATCACCGCTTCCCCCTTAGAAAGATCCACTGCTATTCCTCCTTTGCTCACCACATGACCTAAGAACTTCACTTCCTCCTCCCAGAATTCACACGTCGACAACTTAGCGTACCTCTTCCGCTGCGTCACTCTGATTATCGTCATTAAGAATCCAAAAATTTTTCTTAAATCAAATATCGGTTTTGTAATATTTTTCAAAACTTTTAAAATAAATTCGATCTAAATGAGTCCATTGTTAAAACCTTATCAAAAGATTCAAAAACTGATTATTTGTAAATCAAACATTTCAAGGCATAATTTTCCTAAATTCATTGAACTTCGTAAATCAAGACCTTTCCATTTGAATAATTTTTGGATAAGTTAAATTTTGCAAACCAAAATCACAAGTGAACAAAATCTTAGAACTTGTTTGCCTTTTTAAATTGTATTATTTGATCAAAAGTTCCAATCCTAGTTTCAAAACCAAATCATTCAAAATAGTTTATTCTAGACCAAATCACTGTTGAGTTTTGAAATGAGTCAAAATAGTTTACTCGGAAGTTGCCTACTTCAAATCATGATTTTCTTACATGAAAACTTTTCAAAATGAATCCCATTCGATCGGAGAAATTGGAAACCATTTTCACAATTGAACAAAATCAGAGAACCCACTGTTCTTTTAAACCATATCTCTTAAATCAAGAGTTCTGACTAACTTTCAAAACCGAATTATTTAAACCAAAGTTTCAAACTTGATTAGAAATCATTCTAAACCTTAAAACCGCAAAAATCATAGTTAAAAACCGCAAAGGCATTAGTCGATACTTTCGTTGCCACTAGCGCTGAACTGCACCCATCGCCTATACAGGGAACCGCCAAGACTTCTAACCATACTTGGTGACCATTCCGGCACGTCCACTCTGATCGTTCGTCATCACCAGCTCGACGCCCTCGGCTACTGCCAAAAGAATCTTCCTTCCCCATAGTTTACTCCCACACAACTCTAAGCCCTTGTAGCCCTAACGACGACTTTGAAAAAGATAAAACCAAGCTACACTCATATCCAAGTAATTTAATACTCAAAGCATACGCTTACCTCTCATCGGAGGATCCGACCCCGTCGTATCACGTGCATCCAAAGCAAACACACGGTCTGACTGTTGATTCCGGCCCTCATCTCGTTTTCTCCTATGGCGATAATACTTAGATATATGCCCAGGTTTCCCACAATTATAGCATTGACCATTTCCTTTCGCCTGATGAAACTGGGCTTTGCTGCCCCTTCTGACATTCCCTTGACCTTGCAGATGCTGAGGAGTATGTCCATCTTTCTTGAAGTTCTGTCCCCTTGGTCCGAGATGATCTTCGAGTTCCCTACTAGTATTCCCTCCACGAGTGTTCCTTGACGAGGCTAATGTCCTTGCATATTCCTCAACAAACCTTGCCGTGTCCACCAATTCAGAAAATCTCCTCATCTTCAGTGGAGCCACAGCACGCCTGATATCCTCTCTCAACCCCACTTCGTATCCGATGCATTTCCATTCCTCATAAAACTCAGGAGTACCCTGACTTATCCTCGAGAACCTACAGAGTTCTTCAAACTTGCTGGTGTATTCTGCTATAGTCATGGACCCTTGCTTTAGCTGCAAGAGCTCCAATTCTCTAGCCTCCCTTAATGACTCATAAAAGTACTTCCTGTAGAAAGCTTCCTCAAATAACGCCCAGGTAATGTTCACGTTCTGTTGGTGTCACAGTTGGCGCTCTCCTTGCCACCATTGTTGAGCTTCTTCCACCAATTGATAAGTCGCATATTCCACGAACTTGTCATACAGTAAATATTGAGTTAGCAATGCACACTCCACAGCTCGGAACCAGTTGTCTGCTTCAGTATGGTTTGTCGAACCATTGAAAACTGGTGGGCCAGCTTTCCAAAAAGCAGCTAGAGAAACACCTCTCAAGCTGTCCTCAGCACCTTCTCCATTTCCGTTTCCGCTTCCGGCCGGTTGAGCTAACCTCTGCACAACTTGCAGATCCGCAGCTGCATTCGCTTCCATGGTGTTTGCCAGATTCGTCATTGCCACCATGAACTCAGCATGGTTATTAGCTAGCTGCTCATTCCTACTTTCTCATGTACGTGCTCGACCTCGTCCGCGAGTGGCTATTGAGTTTTCTGTCTATACCAAACAATTGATATCGAAGAGATCAGTCTAAGTATCAAAAGCCTAGTGTTTCAATTATCCCGAACGGGCACTCACAAACAAGCATGGTATGAAATGTCAAGTAGATAACCTAAATAGCATGAAAGAAAAGACACACAGAGTATGCAATGAAGCACAATCGGTCCATCCCACAGGCTCACGAGGACGAACCGCTCTGATACCACTAAATGTAACACCCTAATTAGCCTAAGCCTTACCTCACGTCGTAAAGCAAAGGTTAATCAGAGCTTACGACAGTTTTAAGCTGATACATAACATAAGTATAGAAAGAATAATATAATCTAGAAGCCTGATGAAGGATATAGCTCAAAGACCGGATTACAAAAGCGCAAAGCGTACTATCTTAAGGCATAAGAAACAGATGATACACAACAAAAGATAAGTATATAATATCATAGGAAACTAGCCTCGAACTCGCGGAGTTTAAGCAGGCTAGCCATATACCGGTATACAGAACCATACAGAATTCTGACAGATAAAAATAGCTTATACAAGTTTGTTCTCTCAAATACAAGCCTCTAGGCTAAACAAAATAAAAAAGAGAGATGTATAAACAAAGTAAACCAAAAAGACTCCAAAAGAATCCAAGATCCTCTGCTTCTGCCATCATCCAAAGCAACTCACCGAGGTGGGTTGCGACCTGCATCTGAAAAATACAACAGAAATATGGTATGAGAATCGGAGGTTCTCAGTATGGTAACAATGCCCAGTGATGTAGGATATAAGACCCCAGGACGCCAAAGGCAATCCTAGACTCCATATCCATCACAAGAATTCAAGCTTAAAGCATTCTAAACCAAATAAGCATAATATGTAAAACCTTAACAAAACTTAAACCATTGTACCATAAAAGGGTAAACTATCTTAAGGGATTTCTAATCTAATCGAACACCGCTGTCCCACAGCCTTCACCAACCGATCGTCCATGCGATCTCATCGCCACTGATGAGCGAATAATTTATACGCTTTTTGGCATTGTTTTTAGTATATTTTTAGTAGAATCCAGTTACTTTTAGGGATGTTTTTAATAGATTTTATGTTAAATTCACATTTCTGGACTTTACTATGAGTTTGTGTGTTTTTCTGTGATTTCAGGTATTTTCTGGCTGAAATTGAGGGACTTGAGCAGAAATCAGATTCAGAGGTTGAAGAAGGACTGCTGATGCTGTTGGATTCTGACCTCCTTGCACTCAAAGTGGATTTTCTGGAGCTACAGAACTCGAAATGGCGCGCTTCCAATTGCGTTCGAAAGTAGACATCCAGGGCTTTCTAGCAATATATAATAGTCCATACTTTAGCCAAAAATAGACGATATAAACTGGCGTTCAACGCCAGCTTTCTGCCCAAATCTGGCGTCCAGCGCCAGAAAAGGAGCCAAAACCAGAGTTGAACGCCCAAACTGGCACAAAAGCTGGCGTTCAACTCCAAGAAGAACCTCTACACGTGCAACACTCAAGCTCGGCCCAAGCACACACCAAGTGGGCCCCGGAAGTGGATTTATGCATCAATTACTTACTTCTGTAAACCCTAGTAGCTAGTTTATTATAAATAGGACCTTTTACTATTGTATTAGATATCTTTGGTCTCAGTTTTAATCCATTGTTCATCTTAGGAGACTATTGATCACGTTTTAGGGGGCTGTCCATCTCGGCCATGCCTGGACCTTTCACTTATGTATTTTTAACGGTAGAGTTTCTACACTCCATAGATTAAGGTGTGGAGCTCTGCTGTTCCTCAAAGATTAATGCAAAGTACTACTGTTTTCTATTCAATTCATCTTATTTCGCTTCTAAGATATTCATTCGTACTTCAATCTGAATGTGATGAACGTGACAATCATCATCATTCCCTATGAACGCGTGCCTGACAACCACTTCCGTTCTACCTTCGATTGAATGAGTATCTCTTAGATCTCTTAATCAGAATCTTCGTGGCGTAAGCTAGAATGATGGCGGCATTCAAGAGAATCCGGAAGGTCTAAACCTTGTCTGTGGTATTCCGAGTAGGATTCAATGAATGAATGACTGTGACGAGCTCCAAACTCGCGATTGCAGGGCGTTAGTGACAGACGCAAAAGGATAGTAAATCCTATTCCAGCATGATCGAGAACCGACAAATGAATAGCCGTGCCGTGACAGGGTGCGTTGGTCATTTTCACTGAGAGGATAAGATGAAGCCATTGACAAAGGTGATGCCTCCAGACGATTAGCCGTGCCGTGACAGGGCATTGGATCATTTTCCCGAGAGATGACCGAAAGTAGCCGTTGAAAATGGTGATGTATCACATAAAGCCAGCCTTGGAAAGGAGTAAGACTGATTGGATGAAGATAGCAGGAAAGCAGAGGTTCAGAGGAACGAAAGCATCTCCATTCGCTTATCTGAAATTCTCACCAATGAATTACATAAGTATTTCTATCCCTATTTTATTATATTATTTTCGAAAACTCCATAACCATTTGATATCCGCCTGACTGAGATTTATAAGGTGACCATAGCCTGCTTCATACTGACAATCTCCGTGGGATTCGACCCTTACTCACGTAAGGTATTACTTGGACGACCCAGTGCACTTGCTGGTTAGTTATGCGAAGTTGTGAAGATATGTTTAGACCATGGTTCTGTGCATCCATTTTTGGTGTCATTGCTAGGGAATCAATTTCGAACAACAATTCACAACCTGAGTAGCAATTTCGCATACCAAGTTTTTGGCGCCGTTGCCGGAGATTGTTCGAGTTTGGACAACTGACGGTTCATCTTGTTGCTCAGATTAGGTAACTTTCTTTTTGTTTTCTCTTCAAAAAATTTTCAAAATTCTTTCAAAAAATTCTTCTTTTGTTTTCGGAAAAAAAAAAGAAAAAAAAATTTTATAAAAATGTTTTCAAAAATATAATTTTTCTTCAGAATTTTTAAGAATGAATTCTAGTGTTTCATGAAGCATGGCTGGCTGTAAAGCCATGTCTAATACGACTGTAGGGCATGTTAGACATGTCATGTTTGAATTACATGCTGAAGCTTGGCTGGCCATTGGCCATGTCTAGTGTTTTGGACCGGAGCTTTCATTGAAAGCTTGGCTGGCTCATGAGCCATGTCTAATTCCTGGACTGAAGCTTTAGACTAAACATGGCAAGATTCCTGGAATTCATGTTAAAAATTTTGGAATCCTTATTTTTTTCTTTTTCATATAATTTTCGAAAAAAAAATACCAAAAAAAATTAGAAAATCATAAAAATCAAAAATATTTTTCTGTTTCTTGTTTGAGTCTTGAGTCATGTTATAAGTTTGGTGTCAATTGCATGTGCATCTTGCATTTTTCGAAAACTCCCATGCATTCATGGTGTTCTTCATGATCTTCAAGTTGTTCTTGGTAAGTCTTCTTGTTTGATCTTGATGATTTTTTGTTTGTGTCTTTTATTGTTTTTCATATGCATTCTTGAATTCTTAGTGTCTAAGCATTAAAGAATTCTAAGTTTGGTGTCTTGCATGTTTTCTTTGCATTAAAAATTTTTCAAAATTGTGTCTATGATGTTCATCTTGACATTCATAGTGTTCTTGGTGTTCATTTTGACATTCATGGCATTCTTGCATGCATCACATGTTTTGATCTAAAAATTTCATGCATTGCATCTTTTTAGTGTTTTTCTCTCTCATCATAAAAATTCAAAAATCAAAAAAATATCTTTCCCTTTTTCTCTCATCAATTTCGAAAAGTTGGATTGACTTTTTCAAAAATTTTAAAATCAAGTTGTTTCTTATGAGTCAAATCAAATTTTCAATTTGAAAATCTTATCTTTTTCAAAATCTTTTTCAAAAATCAAATCTTTTCCAAAATTCTTAGTTATTTTTGAAAATTCCAAAAATATTTTTCAAAAATCTTTTTCTTATTTTTATACCAAATTTTCGAAAATAACAATAACAATTAATATTTTGATTCAAAAATTTCAAGTTTGTTACTTGCTTGTTAAGAAAGATTCAAACTTTGAGTTCTAGAATCATATCTTGTGATTTCTTATGAATCAAGTCATTAATTGTGATTTTAAAAATTAAATCTTTTTCAAAAACTAATTTCTATCATATCTTTTCAAAAATATCTTCTTATCTTATCTTTTTCAAAAATTTGATTTCAAAAATATCTTTTCTAACTTCCTAACTTCTTATCTTTTCAAATTTGTTTCAACTAACTAACTAACTTTTTGTTTGTTTCTCATCTTTTTCAAAACCACCTAACTAACTCTCTCTCTCTCTAATTTTCGAAAATATCTTCCCCCTTTTTCAAAAATTTCTTTTTAATTAACTAATTATTCTTATTTTTATTTTTGATTTTAAAAAAAAAATTCGAAAAATACTAACATTTTTCAAAAACCATTTTCGAAAATCACTAACTCTTTTTCAAAAAACTTTTCGAAAATTCTCTCTCTCCCATCTTATTCTATTTATTCATTCATTTACTAACATCTCATCTCACATCTCAACCCTCCTCACAGTTGTGTTTCTTCCATTATATTACATTCTTTGTCTCCCCCTCTTCTTCTACTCACTCAGGGATCCCTATACTGTGGTATAAAGGATCCATATTATTATTATTATTATTATTTTTCTGTGCCCTCTTCTTTGTCATATGAGCAGGAGCAAGGACAAGAATATCCTTGTTGAAGCAGATCCAGAACCTGAAAGGACTCTGAAGAGAAAATTAAGAGAAGCTAAATTACAACAATCCAGAGATAACCTTTCAGAAATTTTCGAACAGGAAGAGGAGATGGCAGCCGAAAATAATAATAATGTAAGGAAGATGCTTGGTGACTTTACTGCACCTAATTCCAATTTACATGGAAGAAGCATCTCCATTCCTGCCATTGGAGCAAACAACTTTGAGCTGAAACCTCAATTAGTTTCTCTGATGTAGCAGAACTGCAAGTTTCATGGACTTCCATCTGAAGATCCTTTTCAGTTCTTAACTGAATTCTTGCAGATATATGATACTGTTAAGACTAATGGAGTAGATCCTGAAGTCTACAGGCTCATGCTTTTCCCTTTTGCTGTAAGAGACAGAGCTAGATTATGGTTGGATTCTCAACCTAAAGACAGCCTGAACTCTTGGGATAAGCTGGTCAAGGCTTTCTTAGCCAAGTTCTTTCCTCCTCAAAAGTTGAGTAAGCTTAGAGTGGATGTTCAAACCTTCAGACAGAAAGATGGTGAATCCCTCTATGAAGCTTGGGAAAGATACAAACAGCTGACCAAAAAGTGTCCTTCTGACATGCTTTCAGAATGGACCATCCTGGATATATTCTATGATGGTTTATCTGAGCTATCAAAGATGTCACTGGACACTTCTGCAGGTGGATCCATTCACCTAAAGAAAACACCTGCAGAAGCTCAAGAACTCATTGACATGGTTGCTAATAACCAGTTCATGTACACTTCTGAAAGGAATCCTGTGAGCAATGGGACGCCTATGAAGAAGGGAGTTCTTGAAGTTGATACTCTGAATGCCATATTGGCTCAGAATAAAATATTGACTCAGCAAGTCAATATGATCTCTCAGAGTCTGCATGGAATGCAAGCTGCATCCAACAGTACTCAAGAGGCATCTTCTGAAGAAGAAGTTTATGATCCTGAAAACCCTGCAATAGCAGAGGTAAATTATTTAGGTGAACCTTATGGAAACACCTATAACTCATCATGGAGAAATCATCCAAATTTCTCATGGAAGGATCAAAAGCCTCAACAAGGCTTTAATAATGGTGGAAGAAACAAGTTTAGCAATAATAAACCTTTTCCATCATCCACTCAGCAACAGACAGAAAACTCTGAACAAAATACTTCTAATTTGGAAAACTTAGTCTCTGATCTGTCTAAGGCTACTGTAAGTTTCATGAATGAAACAAGATCTTCCATTAGAAATTTGGAAGCACAAGTGGGCCAGCTGAGTAAAAGGATCACTGAAATCCCTCCCAGTACTCTCCCAAGCAATACAGAAGAGAACCCAAAAGGAGAGTACAAGGCCATTGACATAAGCACCATGGCCGAACCTACAAGGGGAGTGGAGGACGTGAATCCCAAGGAGGAAGACCTCCTGGGACGTCCAGTGATCAATAAGGAGCTTCACTCTGAGGAACAAAAGGACTCTGAGACTCATCTAGAGACCGTAGAGATTTCATTGAACCTCCTTATGCCCTTCATGAGCTCTGATGAGTATTCCTCTTCTGAAGAGAATGAGGATGTTACTGAAGAGCAAACTGCCAAGTTTCTTGGTGCAATCATGAAGCTGAATGCCAAATTATTTGGCATTGATGCTTGGGAAGTTGAACCTCCCTTGTTCATCAATGAACTAAGTGATCTGGATCAACTGACATTGCCTCAGAAGAGACAGGATCCTGGAAAGTTCATAATACCTTGTACTATAGGCACCATGATCTTTAAGGCTCTGTGTGACCTTGGTTCAGGGATAAACCTCATGCCCCTCTCTGTAATAGAGAAACTGGGAATCTATGGGGTGCAAGCTGCTAAAATCTCATTAGAGATGGCAGACAATTCAAAAAAATAGGCATATGGACAAGTAAAGGACGTATTAGTAAAGGTTGAAGGCCTTTACATCCCTGCTGATTTCATAGTCCTGGATACTGGAAAGGAAGAGGATGAATCCATCATCCTAGGAAGACCTTTCCTGGCCACATCAAGAGCTGTGATTGATGTTGACAGAGGTGAACTAGTCCTTCAATGGAATGAGGACTCCCTTGTATTTAAAACTCAAGGATCTCCCTTTGCAACCATGGAGAGGAAGCATGAAAAGCTTCTCTCAAAACAGAGTCAACCCAAGCCCCCACAGTCAAACTCTAAGTTTGGTGTTGGGAGGCCACAACCAAACTCTAAGTTTGGTGTTGAACTCCCATATCCAAACTCTAAGTTTGGTGTTGGAGAGTTTCAACAATGCTCTGAACATCTGTAAGGCTCCATGAGAGCCCACTATCAAGCTATTGACATTAAAGAAGCGCTTGTTGGGAGGCAACCCAATGTTTATTTATCTAATTTTTATTTTCATTGTTTTTCATGTCTTTATAGGTTCATGATCATGTGGAGTCACAAAATAAATAGAAAAATTGAAAACAGAATCAAAAACAGCAGAAGAAAAATCACACCCTGGAGGAGCATCTGTCTGGCGTTCAGCGCCAGAACAGAGCATGGTTCTGGCGCTGAACGCCCAAAATGGGCAGCTTCTGGGCGCTGAACGCCAGAACAGGCATGGTTCTGGCGTTCAACGCCAGAAATGGCACACAAATGGGCGTTGAACGCCCAAAATGGCCACCAACCTGGCGCTGAACGCCCAGAGTTGTATGCAAAGGCATTTTTACATGCCTAATGGATGCAGGGATGTAAATCCTTGAATACCTCAGGATCTGTGGACCCCACAGGATCCACTCAGGATCTGTGGACCCCACAGGATCCCCACCTACCTTCACTTACTTCTTCTCACCACTCTCTTTCACACAACCCCATAAACACTCTTCCCCATCACCTCTTCACCACTCACATCCATCCACTCTTCCCCATAAACCTACCTCATAAACCCCACCTACCTTCAAAATTCAAAACCAATTTCCCACCCAAACCCACCCATATGGCCGAAACCTTCCCCCCCTCCCTTCCCTATATAAAGCCCTCCATTCTTCTTCATCTATTCTTTCTTTTATTGCTCGAGGGCGAGCAAAATTCTAAGTTTGGTGTGGTAAAAGCATAAGCTTTTTGTTTTTCCATTACCATTGATGGCACCTAAGACCGGAGAATCCTCTAGAAAGGGGAAAGGGAAGACAAAAGCTTCCACATCCGAGTCATGGGAGATGGAAAGGTTCATCTCCAAAGCCCATCAAGACCACTTCTATGATGTTGTGGCCAATAAGAAGGTGATCCCTGAGGTCCCTTTCAAACTCAAAAGAAATGAGTATCTGGAGATCCGACATGAAATTCAAAGAAGAGGTTGGGAAGTTCTAACAAATCCCATCCAACAAGTCGGCATCCTAATGGTTCAAGAGTTCTATGCTAATGCATGGATCACCAAGAACCATGATCAAAGTAAGAACCCGGATCCAAAGAACTATGTTACAATGGTTCGGGGGAAATACTTAGATTTTAGTCCGGAGAATGTGAGGTTGGCGTTTAACTTGCCCATGATGCAAGGAGATGAACGCCCCTACACTAGAAGGGTCAACTTTAATCAAAGGTTGGACCAAGTCCTTATGGACATATGCGTGGAAGGAGCTCAATGGAAGATTGACTCCAAAGGCAAGCCGGTTCAACTAAGAAGAGTGGACCTCAAGCCTGTAGCTAGAGGATGGTTGGAGTTCATTCAATGCTCAATCATTCCCACTAGCAACCGGTCTAAAGTTACTATAGATCGGGCCATCATGATCCATAGCATCATGATTGGAGAAGAGGTGGAAGTTCATGAGATTATACCTCAAGAACTCTACAAGGTGGCTGACAAGTCCTCCACTATGGCAAGGTTAGCCTTTCCTCACCTCATTTGCCACCTATGCAATTCAGCTGGGATTGACATAGAGGAAGATGTCCTCATTAAAGAAGACAAGCCCATCACTAAGAAAAAGATGGAGTAAGCAAGAGAGCCCATTCATGGAGCTCAAGAGGCGTATGAAGCTCATCACCATGAGATCCCGGAAATGCCTCAAATGCACTTTCCTCCACAAAACTATTGGGAGCAAATCAACACCTCCCTAGGAGAATTAAGTTCCAACATGGGACAACTAAGGGTGGAACATCAAGAACACTCCATCATCCTTCATGAAATAAGAGAAGATCAAAAAGCAATGAGGGAGGAGCAACAAAGACAAGGAAGAGACATAGAAGAGCTCAAGGACATCATTGGTTCCTCAAGAAGGAAACGCCACCATCACTAAGGTGGATTCATTCCTTGCTCTTATTTCTTCTGTTTTTTCGTTTTCTATGTTATGTGCTTATCTATGTTTGTGTCTTCATTACATGATCATTAGTAGTTAGTAACTTTGTCTTAAAGTTATGAATGTCCTATGAATCCATCACCTCTCTTAAATAAAAACTGTTTTAATTCAAAAGAACAAGAAGTACATGAGTTTCGAATTTATCCTTGAACTTAGCTTAATTATATTGATGTGGTGACAATGCTTCTTGTTTTCTGGATGTATGCTTGAACAGTGCATATGTCTTTTGAAGTTGTTGTTTAAGAATGTTAAATATGTTGGCTCTTGAAAGAATGATGACTAGGAGACATGTTATTTGATAATCTAAAAAATCATAAAAATGATTCTTGAAGCAAGAAAAAGCAGCAAAGAACAAAGCTTGCAGAAAAAAAAAATAGGCGAAAAAAAAATATAGAAAGAAAAAGAAAAAGCAAGCAGAAAAAGCCAAAGCTCTTAAAACCAAGAGGCAAGAGCAAAAAGCCAATAACCCTTAAAACCAAAAGGCAAGGGAAATAAAAAGGATCCCAAGGCTTTGAGCATCAGTGGATAGGAGGGCCTACAGGAATAAAATCCTGGCCTAAGCGGCTAAACCAAGCTGTCCCTAACCATGTGCTTGTGGCGTGTAGGTGTCAAGTGAAAACTTGAGACTGAGCAGTTAAAGTCAAGGTCCAAAGTAAAAGAAGAGTGTGCTTAAGAACCCTGGACACCTCTAATTGGGGACTTTAGCAAAGCTGAGTCACAATCTGAAAAGGTTCACCCAATTATGTGTCTGTGACATTTATGTATCCGGTGGTAATACTGGAAAACAAAGTGCTTAGGGCCACGGCCAAGACTCATAAAACAGCTGTGTTCAAGAATCATCATACTGAACTAGGAGAATCAATAACACTATCTGAACTCTGAGTTCCTATAGATGCCAATCATTCTAAACCTCAATGGATAAAGTGAGATGCCAAAACTATTCAAGAGGCAAAAAGCTACAAGTCCCGTTCATCTGATTGAAGCTATGTTTCATTGATAGTTTGGAATTTATAGTATATTCTATTCTTTTTATCCTATTTTGATTTTCAGTTGCTTGGGGACAAGCAACAATTTAAGTTTGGTGTTGTGATGAGCGGATAATTTATACGCTTTTTGGCATTGTTTTTAGTATATTTTTAGTAGAATCCAGTTACTTTTAGGGATATTTTTAATAGATTTTATGTTAAATTCACATTTCTGGACTTTACTATGAGTTTGTGTGTTTTTCTGTGATTTCAGGTATTTTCTGGCTGAAATTGAGGGACTTGAGCAGAAATCAGATTCAGAGGTTGAAGAAGGACAGCTGATGCTGTTGGATTCTGACCTCCCTGCACTCAAAGTGTATTTTCTGGAGCTACAGAACTCGAAATGGCGCGCTTCCAATTGAGTTGGAAAGTAGACATCCAGGGCTTTCCAGCAATATATAATAGTCCATACTTTAGCCAAAAATAAACGATGTAAACTGGCGTTCAACGCCAGCTTTCTGCCCAAATCTGGCGTCCAGCGCCAGAAAAGGAGCCAAAACCAGAGTTGAACGCCCAAACTGGCACAAAAGCTGGCGTTCAACTCCAAGAAGAACCTCTACACGTGCAACACTCAAGCTCGGCCCAAGCACACACCAAGTGGGCCCCAGAAGTGGATTTATGCATCAATTACTTACTTCTGTAAACCCTAGTAGCTAGTTTATTATAAATAGGACCTTTACTATTGTATTAGATATCTTTGGTCTCAGTTTTAATCCATTGTTCATCTTAAGAGACTATTGATCACGTTTTAGGTGGCTGTCCATCTCGGCCATGCCTGGACCTTTCACTTATGTATTTTTAACGGTAGAGTTTCTACACTCCATAGATTAAGGTGTGGAGCTCTGCTGTTCCTCAAAGATTAATGCAAAGTACTACTGTTTTCTATTCAATTCATCTTATTTCGCTTCTAAGATATTCATTCGTACTTCAATCTGAATGTGATGAACGTGACAATCATCATCATTCCCTATGAACGCGTGCCTGACAACCACTTCCGTTCTACCTTCGATTGAATGAGTATCTCTTAGATCTCTTAATCAGAATCTTCGTGGCGTAAGCTAGAATGATGGCGGCATTCAAGAGAATCCGGAAGGTCTAAACCTTGTCTGTGGTATTCCGAGTAGGATTCAATGAATGAATGACTGTGACGAGCTCCAAACTCGCGATTGCAGGGCGTTAGTGACAGACGCAAAAGGATAGTAAATCCTATTCCAGCATGATCGAGAACCGACAGATGAATAGCTGTGCCGTGACAGGGTGCGTTGATCATTTTCACTGAGAGGATAAGATGAAGCCATTGACAAAGGTGATGCCTCCAGACGATTAGCTGTGCCGTGATAGGGCATTGGATCATTTTCCCGAGAGATGACCGAAAGTAGCCGTTGACAATGGTGATGTATCACATAAAGCCAGCCATAGAAAGGAGTAAGACTGATTGGATGAAGATAGCAGGAAAGCAGAGGTTCAGAGGAACGAAAGCATCTCCATTCGCTTATCTGAAATTCTCACCAATGAATTACATAAGTATTTCTATCCCTATTTTATTATATTATTTTCGAAAACTCCATAACCATTTGATATCCGCCTGACTGAGATTTACAAGGTGACCATAGCCTGCTTCATACCGACAATCTCCGTGGGATTCGACCCTTACTCACGTAAGGTATTACTTGGACGACCCAGTGCACTTGCTGGTTAGTTATGCGAAGTTGTGAAGATATGTTTAGACCATGGTTCTGTGCATCCATTTTTGGTGCCATTGCCAGAGAATCAATTTCGAACAACAATTCACAACCTTAGTAGCAATTTCGCATACCAGCCACCGCTTTTCGAATCTCCTCAAACTCAGTAGAAAACACATATATATACAATACAAGTAAAACACAGGTAGAATCATATATGGCAATTAATTCAAATAGCAATTAGACATTTTATACAGGTAGGAAAACAGTATCAAGTCGGCAAAGCATACAAACAGATAGAAAATGTACATGATGAATGCCTGCCCTACTGGCTGTGATATCACATTGTCGGTTCAACTGCCAACCCGACACATCTCCATGGAGACGTCGCCCTTCAGATTTCTAATATGGGAACCCCCGAGATATAGTGCCCAGATCACTGTCCAGGTACCGGCGCCTACATGCCCTATAGATCCGAAGGGATGCGAGCGGGATCTATCGCCACCGACCTCACATCTAAGCGCAAGCGGGATGAACCACCGCCCTTACGCCACTGACGCTACCTCAAATAGGCGGGATCCAACCTCAGCCCCTGCCCGGGCGCATAGCGTCTCATAATCTCAGAAAATCATTAGTTCAGTGGTTTTCAAAAAGCATTTTTACATATACAGAGATCCATCACCTCAATTCGAGCCCCGACTTATCTCAATCACTGTCATTCATAACTCAGTTTCCAAATATCAATAATTCATCATTCCTCATCCCATATATCATTCATGCTTCACCTAACGTCAAACTCCTTATCAGCACACCAGAAACCTAGGCTTCCGTTTTCTAATTTATCTTAAAACCATATACTAGAATCCTTAAGTTACATCCCATGTTCTAATACTCAGAACTAAGCCCGAAAATCTTAAAATGGTGTTTTAGGAGCTCACAACCTTGTTAGGAAGGTAGAATAGTTGAAAAACAAGCAAAATTTGAGAAACAGGACGTGTGCGGCCGCACAGGGGTGTGTGCGTGCGCACGTCCAAGAAATTTTTAATAGTGTGCGTATGCACAGGTGTCAAAACTTAAATTGGTCTGTTCACTCGCACGACCTGTGCTAGCGCCCCCAACAGACTAACCATCCCGACGTGTACGTCCGCACAGGTTGAAGTTTTTCCTTAGATATGTGCGCGCACAAGCTGTGCTAGCGCTGCAAACAGAGCGCACTTCCCTGCCTGTGCGTGCGCACAGGTTGAAATTCTTGCAGGGTGTGCGTCCGCACGAGAGTGTGCGCCCGCACATATCAGTAATCATGAAATTCTGCAACATTGTAGAATTTCAGATTTTTAACATCAACTTTGAGTGATCATAACTTCCTCTATAAAATTCTAATTTTTACAAACTTTATATCGATTTAAAGGATTTTCAAAGATCTTTAATTCTAAACAAATTTCAATCAATTTTGAAAACTGAGGCAAGAGTTATGATCGAGCAAAGTTCACCAAAAACCCAATTTTACCAAATTTTACAATTACCACCATATCTTACCATACCCATACCAAAATCATACCAAACCATCCAAAACTCCTTATTCATCAAATTGTACCTGTTGTATCATAATACACCAACCTTACCACATTCTCCTTCTCATTTCATTACTCTCAATTCCAACATCAACTATATAACACTTATAATCAAAATCACCATTTCATAAATCACAACACTACAATTATCATAAGGAACCAACTTCCAATCCATACAACATTCAACATCATCTCATCATTATAATTCATCATAAATCAACCCAACATTCATCATTTCATCAACATTTAACACACCAACCATCATTTTAGTTCAACCTATCTTATTGGTCACTAGCCTATGTGTCCAAGAATATTATATACTACATAGAGAAAACTGAAATCATACCTTAGCTGATCCCCAATATGCACCAAAACCCCAAATTGAGCCCAAGACAAGCTTTCAAGCACAATCTATGCCACCAAGAATCTCCACAAGCATCAACAAGCTCCAAACATCACCATAAACAAGCTATATGTACATAAACCATCATAAATCAACCTAGGGCTCATTATAATTGAAATTTCACAAGAGTTTCAATGCCTCTTACCTTGCTCAACAGTTTTGGAAGCCAAAACCAACACCAATCAAAGGCTAGGGTGTACCTAAACACCCAAAAATCACAAAACCTCACTTAGCCAAAACCCTAAAAACTCAAAACTTTGAAGAGAGGAACTGGGAATATTTCGTGATTAGCTCAAGAGTTTCTTGGGTGAGTTTTATAGAGCTCTTCACAAAGAATGCGTAGCCGCAAACGGTGCGGCGATCAGAGCTCTCTAGCTCAAGATATGAGCTTTGGAAGATTGAGATGAATAGTGCTCAATCTCTTCTCCTCTCCTCCTTTCAATTTCTGATTGTGTGTGTTTGTTAGTGTGTTGTGATGCTGATTGGTTCATTAATTGAGCCTTTTATATGTTGGGCTTGGGCCCAACTTGGACCCGGTCCAATCTGTTAGCGTTTTTAGCCCATTTGGCCTAACTTCGGGCCAAACCTTTAAAATTAACGCCCAGTTTTCAACTTCTAATATTTTTCTAAGGTTTTTGCCGGTTTTCACTTTTTCTCATGCGGTACCGGCCAGACTTGAACCGGTTGAACCGGTTCAACTGTCGGTTTGCGATTTTTCACAGTTTTTCGCAGAAAGCACATTTTCTGACTCAGAAAGACCTACCAAGTCCGAAAATCACCTTTAAATCCTCAAATTCTCACTTTAACTTTTCAAAGTCTAATTAGGGCAATTTATCACTTAATTAACCGATTGATTAGTTACGGTTCTTACACTTACTACTAGAATGTCACGCTCCGGCTGCACCACTTTGATAGTGAGGAGTATTACGACGACTCCTATATACTTAATAACAAAATATGAGCCTTTCCAAAACTTGAGACCCTATAAACCATTCGTTTAAAAGAAACAGAAATACTTTTTATTTGAAAATGCACATACATACACACAAATCAATCACAACCACTAAAATATATATATATACACACAATAACTAAGTTCTTTATACAATAACTTACAAACATAATCATCACGACTCCTAACCCTCTTTACAAAATACAATATTAATGGCGAGGAGAAAAAAATAAATAACTAAATTAATATAACAATATCGTATAAACAAAACGCAATTAAACTCTTCGTAAGCTTCATCCGATTCTTGAAAAGGTAAAGTTGTAGGAGGTGAGAATCTAATCACATGGTCTGACCACGAATTTTCAAAATTGCCATAAGGAGATATTTAATAAGAAAATTATTTTCAAACACAGTGATCATCGCTTGTCTTATGAATCTTTTGAAAAGAAACGGTTTAACATTCAAAAATCCAAAATCTTTTTTAAAGAAATCAGTTAATTATCCAAAATCCAAAACCTTTCTTTTCTTATAAGAAAATCTTGAAAGTTTTCTAGACCTTATGAATGACCAACCTGTTCCAAGCATAGGTTCAATAAGTCTATGATGAATCAGCTTGATTTTTCATACTTAACTAAACCTTAATCAGAGACCAATCATGTAATCAATTAACACTATCATTAATTCTGCACCAATACTCAATTTCAAAAGTACCTCACCAGAACAAACACAGGCAAAACAGACAAGAAAAATACAGGTATAGATAATAGTTACAATAAGTAGCTCAGATAACAGTTAATAATAGTTAAGCAATTAGGCAAACCAAAACAAACTCAAACCCAAACAATGCATGCAAATGCATATGATGTATGTCTGCTCTATAGCTGATGAGTCTCATACCTTATCTGGTGCAAGTAACCAACGCCACTGCCTCTTACCCGGTCATATATATCTCAATCAAATTCAAATTTATTTTCAAATTCATTCTCAATATCATTCAATTCATTCAACAATCAAACTTTAAAATCAATCCTCATCATCCTTCATTCCTTATTATCACACTCCCATTTCGTTCATCAACAATTCATACTTAAAACATAATTCATTATTTTCTAAATAAATTAACTCAAAATATAATCTTTTTCTTAATAACTCAAAATTAAATAATAAAATCCTTAAAATCCAAATCTTTCTAAATAACCATTTCCAACGAAAGCTTCAATTTTTATAAAAATTTTGGCAGCATCTCCTCTAAAATTCGGACTTTGCCACCCTTCAAGGGTCCTAACCAAACTATTTCTCAAACTCTTTTCAAATCATTTCCAAAATCAGACCGAATTTGATATCTCAATTCATTTTCAATTCTCAAAAATCATTTCCAATAAATCAAATAAATCAAACCCAACATCTCAAACCATTTTCAATCCTCAAATATCATTTTCAATAAATTAAACAAACCAAATCCAATTTCAACCATTTTTAATATAAATTTATTTTTCAATATCAATTTAACTTCAAAACCAAGAAAACCACTTTTCATAATACTCAATCAAATTAACTTTCCAAATTCATTTTTTTTATCAACAACCACACACAACTCAAGCAACCAATAATTTCATCAAGCAAACAATCACATCCATAAGATTCACATAATCACATAAATATGTTTTTCATATCAACACCTATTTATAACAATTCTGTAATATAAAATAAACTAAAAGAACCCTACCACAATCGCTACTTAACCACACGACAAAATTCCTTTAAAACCCTTAATTCGCAACAGTAGCGTCAACTTAGTCCATCCTTGTAGCAGCAACAATTCATCAAACAAAGCATGTAAGAAATAAAACTCAACCCTGAGATATTAACGCCACGTAAAACTCAATAACTTATAAGAGAATAACAACGGTAAGGGTTTTGGGATAAGATCGACTTACTGAACTCAGAGAAGAACCAAAGAACGGAACTGCTGCAGCTCCAACGGTTAACTTCAACGATGTCCAAGTCATTTTCTCGTGCCCAGGCACGGCGGGCATCCCTCAACAATGGTTCAATGACAGCAAGGATGGTAAATCCAGCCTTCCTTCTCACATGCAACAATACCAACATTCACCACGGTCACCCCTTCCTCCCAGACAACCCAACAGCAACGGCGGCGACCACCGCGATGGCTCCTACTCCCCTTCCTCGTCGCAATTCTTCCTCCCCCACTAAATAGCGTCGACAGCGACGGATCTATCTCCCTCTTGCTCGTTTTTTACTTGGCGGCAGCATTGGAAGCGACGAACGATGACCCGTGACACTAATGGCGACAAGGCACTGCCTCTAACAGCTTGACATCTCTCTTTTCCTCTATCGCTGGCAACGACGATGCGCAAAGCTCCTCCAGCGGCGGCGACGCATTGGTGACAGCTCCTCCCCTCTCATCGTCGCACTCTCACCCTCTCTCAAGTTTGACATCAGCGGCGGCGATGAGCTGGACAGTGGCAGTAACGGTGGAACGACCCTCCCTGGGCGCAACACTCTCTTTCAGATATCTTTCTTTCTTCTTCTACTCTCTCCTCTCTTGCCATTAGTGTGTGTGTGTTGATGAAGAAAGGAAAGGGAAAATGGCGGCTAGGTTTAGGGGAAAAAAGGGTGAGTCTGTTGTAATAGATCTAGGGTTAGGGTTATGGTTTTAATTTGGAAATTTTTGGGTAATTTGATAACTTTAATAAAATTAGGGATAATAGAGTAATTGAAAACCAATTTTAATCTAATAATAATATCTATAAAAATACTATTTAATTATCAACTTAAATTTTATTTTCAAATAAATACTCTAATTTAATAATTGAAGATAATCAAGTTAGTTTCCTTTAAATTATAAAATAAAGTTCAAAATATAATTATTCAAATTCAAAGCATATAAAATCATCATCATCATCATCATCATCATCATCATCATCATCATCATCATCATCATCATCATTATTATTATTATTATTATTATTATTATTATCACTAAAATTTTAAATCAATAATAAGAAAGTACTCAATTAATATAAAAATCTCTAAAAATATATTCTCGAATAAATAAATAAATCATAAATAACTGTTTCTTGATGGTTTAAGGATTATGTTTATGAGAATTGGTGAAGTAACTGGTTCTTGATGGATGTTGAGGATTTCAGAATGTAATTGGTTGGATATGAGAAAACCTTTAATGGTGGTTAAGTCCAATTTTAGAGAAGTTATGTCAAAAGTTTTCTAAGATTACAAGTAAGAGTAACTAGCATAAATCTTAATAAGCTTTAAATATTCTATCTCTAAAGGTTTGTGATTTTCTTGAGGATTGTAATTTTGATTGAGATTCTTATTATAATGTAATTATTGAGATTAAGAATTTTGGTGAGAATTAATAAATAAAGATTTTTATTGACGTTGAGGATTGAAATGCAAAGTTATGACCGATTAGATGTGGTCAATTAATGTGAATAATAATTGTGATTAAATGAGTGAATTGTTATATATGTACATAGACTATGCTTGAGAAAAGAGTAGCTGAGAAATGGTGAATTTTTCTTGGGTCGGTTGAGGTATTACGACCCTTAAAGTTTAAGATTTCTGTTATTCAAATTAGTTTGAAAGAATGAGATTTTGGTTAAATTTAGAAATGTATTAAGGAACTAAAGTGGAATTTGAGTATTAGGATGAACCTAAGCATTATTTGGGTCAGCTTGAAAAAGCTCAAAAGTGAATGATATGTTTTATTATCTGACAACAAAGTATGAATTTGATTAAGTTTTTGAAGGGTATGCAAACTCGATTGTAAATTTAAGAATAAATAAGTAAGGAATGTGATTCCATGCATAGTGTGGACCTAATATATTATTATTGAAAGTAAAGGTCAAAGTATGATTTTAAAAAGAAAAGGTTTAATATATGATTAAAGAAAGTATGTTATTTGAATTGTGATATGATTTTTAATTAGCAAGGACATGGATTTTGTCCCGCTTGTGTGATTTTGAGTTGTTAAGCCTTTCTGGCAAGCCTGTATTCTCCAGTTACCTCCGTATGGAGTCTAAGAACCATTCTAAGGGTTTGAAATGTGTCAAGGATGGATTTAATAAGTCTAATTGAAATAATTCCCCTATAAAACTTGTTAAATGAAATAAGAGAGTTGTGGGGATGCTGGTTTCGTCCTGCCTACGGTGAGAATGGTGGCTTTGTCCCACTCACGAATTGACAATGATGTTAAATGTTCTAGTGATATAGGGGTTTATGATGAATTATAACTTATGAAATTGGTTAAGATTGTGATTATGATTGAATATGATTATAATTGTGATATAACAATTGAATTGGCAAGGAAAAATGTTTTGTCTCATTTGCGTGATTGTGATTGAGATGTGATTATTGATTGACAAAGACATGGGTTTTGTCCCGCTTGCGTAATTGTGATTGAGATGTGATTATTGATTGACAAGGACGTGTGTTTTTTTCTGCTTATGTGATTGTGATTGAGATATAACTACTGATTGGTAAGGATGTGAATTTTGTCCCACTTACATTACTGATAAGACACCTGCACCTGACAAAGATGGTGGTTTTGTCCCACTTGCTCTATGTTGAGGTGGATAAGTGAGGTTGAGGATTCTTTCTCTTGTTGCATCAGAAAATTGGATAAAAGATTAATGATTCCCTTCGATTCAATTTTCAGCTGTGGTGTGAACAAGTTAGGTTGATGATTCACTTTCTTGTTGCATCATAGTCTCTCTTGTTGCAAGGTGGAAAGGCACTCTCCTTCGTTTTATATGGCACGGCCTCACAGAAAAAAATGGTAGGGCACTCTCTCTCGATTTATTCACCCTGATGATATATCCAAGAAAAAGTGGTAGGGCACACTCCCTCGATTATATTCCTTTTGGGGATGCGCAACAGAGATATGATGTCAATGTTAGCTACCGGATGTATCAAATTTGGCAGTATAACCGACACATGAGTTCATGGCTAGTAGGACAGGCATGCATCATATTGAATTTGTTTGTATATTGCTTGAAATTGTTTGTCTATTGTCTATGCTTGTGTAATTGGAATGTGTTATGATTATTTGCTTGATTGTATGCTTGCTTGTGATTGAGATTGTTTGTTTGGAATTATAATGAGTGATAGTAGTCTTTAAAGAAAGAGATTGACTGGATGGTAAATTCTAAAAAGAAACAATAACATACTCATAATTAGAAATAAGAAAAGTAAACAACAGCAAATTAAATTGGTTAATTGTGAGAAAAGGATAATTAAAAAAGATAAAGGTAGTGAGGAATGAGTTATGAGAGAGAAGCAGTTGAATCCTAAAAGTTAGAAAGACGAAGGAAATTTGCAAGAGAATGATTCATAAGACAAGCACTAATCAACTGCCGTAAGGTAATTTATGTTTTATATCTTCTTATGACAATTTTGAAACCCCTTATTGAGACCGTGTGGTTTGGTTCTTACCTATTACATTCCAATATTTTTCAGGTAACGGATGAGGAAGCCTTTACAGAGATTACTAAGTATTAGACATGCATCACTTTATTTTATTTTTTTTGAGTGCCTTGCTTATTTCTTAGATGCCTCGCTTTGTTATTGTTATGAATTCTTGTAAAAATGATAGGAACTACTGTTATTAATATATGTTTGTATGATACTTGTAGAAACTATTCTTGTAAATGAAGTATATTATGTGTATAGAAGTATATTAGATTTAGTTGTTTGAGTTGTATTGATTGTTGATTATCTTGTGCAGTCAAAATATGGAATGTATGTATGTATTTAAAAAATGCCTTTAGCTTTAAGTTTTGTTCTTAAAGGCTCCTATATATATAAGTAAGTAATATAGGGTATACATGTAATACTTTTATCATTAGCGATATCATGACTTAAGTATGATATCATGATAGTAAGGGTGTTACAATAAATCTCTCTAAAGATCTTCGATAATTCTAAACTTTAGTGACGACAAACTAAACTTATCAAGTTTTTATATAAAGTTTACCCCACTTGAAAAGGTGGTGTATGGATTGAGAAATTGGTTACGAAACTTACTGTTTTTATATTACCCTAAGTGAAAATCTAAATTTACAGCCTAATCTCCTACTAGGAATAAAGATCATCAATCATTGAGCAAAGTCTAGCACATCAAACTCAAATATACAAATCATATAAATCACATGCAAGGGCATAATTAGCCACATATCACTAAATCAATCATATGCATTTACTTAAGAGAAATTAGACAAGTTAATCTTATTTGTTTATGGTGCAGATTGTGAGTTCTTTGGTCTCTTATTTTCAGAATTATTCCTATTATAATTTGTCACCTATTATTCTATATGAGTATATGCATAATATTCTATTTATTTTTTTGATTGTTTTGAGAATGTCTCATGTGCATTTGCCTATATCTTTAAGTACGAGTAGAATGTTCCTAGGCAAGCGATGTTTTAACATTGGCACATATACATTTGACTAAATAATTACGGTGATAAGTGTCAAATAATACATTTGGGAGCATAATAACCTTTAGCAAACACTACTAGATGATCACACATTTCTAATCTTATTTCATCACATAGAAGAGATTTAATTGCATGACATTAATTATAACTAAATGATAATGAATTAATCTTGCAAGCATAGAATTGCTCTGATAAAAAAATGTAACACCCTAATATTTTTAAATTAGGCTTAATCCTTATTTGGATTATATTGGTTGTTGATACTCAAATTTTACGAAATTTTTGAAATAAAATATTTATATAAAATAATTTATAAAAAATAGTGGATAACTAGTTTTTATTTTTGAAAGCCATTTGAAAATAGAGAGAGTCTTGATCATTAGAATCATTACTAGTTGAAAAATATAAGTGGACCTAGTGATACTAATACAAAAAAATGGGCATACTAAATTATAAAGGTAAAAATAGTGATAAACTTTACTCATATCAAATAATCATATAATATAAAAACAAACGTCATAGCCACAATTGTAGTCACTCAATAAAGATAAAACAAGACACACAAGAAACCCTAATTCTCTCACTTTGCATAGCTATGTCTAAAACAATTACTTATCCTCAATCTTTAATATGAATTTGAACAAGTGCTTAACATTCCATATCTATGTCCTTGATATTCCACTCCTAATTATCTTATATAGTATATTGGTCTTTTCAGCTCAACTGCGTAGCATATTGCTTTGCACCGCATTGTTCCTGTAGATAGTATAGGGAGAGGGGTGAGTGATGAGCGGATAATTTATACGCTTTTTGGCATTGTTTTTAGTATGTTTTTAGTAGAATCTAGTTACTTTTAGGGATGTTTTCATTAGTTTTTATGTTAAATTCGTATTTCTGGACTTTACTATTAGTTTGTGTGTTTTTCTGTGATTTCAGGTATTTTCTGGCTGAAATTGAGGGACTTGAGCAAAAATCAGATTCAGAGGTTGAAGAAGGACTGCTGATGCTGTTGGATTCTGACCTCCCTGCACTCAAAGTGGATTTTCTAGAGCTACAGAACTCAAAATGGCGCGCTTCCAATTGCGTTGGAAAGTAGACATCCAGAGCTTTTCAGAAATATATAATAGTTCATACTTTTCCCAAGTTTAGATGATGCAAACTGGCGTTCAACGCCAGCTCTCTGCCCAATTCTGGCGTCCAGCGCCAGAAACAAGCTGCAAAGTGGAGTTCAACGCCCAAACTGGCACAAAAGCTGGCGTTCAACTCCAAGAAGGACCTCTACACGTGTAACACTCAAGCTCAGCCCAAGCACACACCAAGTGGGCCCCGGAAGTGGATTTATGCATCAATTACTTACTTCTGTAAACCCTAGTAGCTAGTTTATTATAAATAGGACTTTTTACTAGTGTATTAGACATCCTGGATTATATTTTGATCCTGTGATCACGTTTTGGGGACTGGCCATTCGGCCATGCCTGGACCTTTCACTTATGTATTTTCAACGGTAGAGTTTCTACACTCCATAGATTAAGGTGTGGAGCTCTGCTGTTCCTCAAAGATTAATGCAAAGTACTACTATTTTCTATTCAATTCAACTTATTCCGCTTCTAAGATATTCATTCGCACTTCAACCTGAATGTGATGAACGTGACAATCATCATCATTCCCTATGAACGCATGCCTGACAACCACTTCCGTTCTACCTTAGAATGAATGAGTATCTCTTAGAATGAATGAGTATCTCTTAGATCTCTTAATCAGAATCTTCGTGGTGTAAGCTAGATTGATGGCGGCATTCAAGAGAATCCGGAAAGTCTAAACCTTGTCTGTGGTATTTCGAGTAGGATTCAATGATTGAATGACTGTGACGAGCTTCAAACTCGCGAGTGCTGGGCGTAGTGACAGACGCAAAAGGAGGGTGAATCCTATTCTAGTATGATCGAGAACCTCCAAGATGATTAGCCATGCAGTGACAGCGCATCGGACCATTTTCACATAGAGGAATAGGATGCAACCAACGACAAGGGTGATGCCTCCAGACGATTAGCCGTGCTGTGACAGAGCATTTGGACCATTTTCCCGAGAGGATTGAAAGTAGCCATTGGCACCGGTGACATCCTTACATAAAACCAGCCATAGAAAGGAGTAAGACTGATTGGATGAAGACAGCAGGAAAGCGGAGGTTCAGAGGAACGAATGCATCTCCACACGCTTATCTGAAATTCTCACCAATGATTTACATAAGTATTTCTATCCTTCTTTTATTACTAAATTTCGAAAACTTCATAACTATTTTATATCCGCCTGACTGAGATTTACAAGGTGACCATAGCTTGCTTCATACCAACAATCTCCGTGGGATTCGACCCTTACTCACGTAAGGTATTACTTGGACGACCCAGTGCACTTGCTGGTTAGTTATGCGAAGTTGTGAAGATATGTTTAGACCATGGTTCTGTGCATCCGTTTTTGGTGCCATCGCCAGGGAATCAATTTCGAACAATAATTCACAACCTGAGTAACAATTTCGCATACCAAGTTTTTGGCGCCGTTGCCGGGGATTGTTCGAGTTTGGACAACTGACGGTTCATCTTGTTGCTCAGATTGGGTAACTTTCTTTTCGTTTTCTTTTCAAAAAGTTTTCAAAAATCTTTCAAAAAAAATCTTTCAAAAAAATTTCTCCTTTGTTTTCAAAAAATTTTTAAAAAAAAAATTTATTAAAAATGTTTTCAAAAATATATTTTTCTTCAGAATTTTTAAGAATGAATTCTAGTGTTTCATAAAGCATGTTGAAGCCTGGCTGGCTGTAAAGCCACGACTGTAGGGAATGTCAGGCGTGTCATGTCTGGATTACATGCTAAAGCTTGGCTGGCCATTAAGCCATGCCTAACCCTTTGATTGGAGCTTTAGACAAAAGGAGAATGCTAGATTCCTGGAATTCATATTAAACATTTTGGAATCCTTATTTTTGTTTTTCAAATAATTTTCGAAAAAAAATTATAAAATCATAAAAATCAAAAATATTTTTTGTGTTTCTTGTTTGAGTCATGTGTCATGTTATAAGTTTGGTGTCAATTTCATATTCATCTTGCATTTTTCGAAAAAATTCATGCATTCATAGTGTTCTTCATGATCTTCAAGTTGTTCTTGGTAAGTCTTCTTGTTTGATCTTTGCATTTGCATGTTTTGTGTCTTTTCTTGTTTTTCATATGCATTCTTGAATTCTTAGTGTCTAAGCATTAAAGAATTCTAAGTTTGGTGTCTTGCATGTTTTTCTTGCATTAAAAATTTTTCAAAAATGTGTTCTTGATGTTCATCATGATCTTCATAGTGTTCTTGGTATTCATCTTGACATTCATAGCATTCTTGCATGCATTCATTGTTTTGATCCATAACTTTCATGCATTGCATCATTTTTCTTGTTTTTCTCTCTCATCATAAAAATTCAAAAATCAAAAAAATATATTTCCCTTTTTCTCTCTTAAAATTTCGAAAATTAGATTTGACTTTTTCAAAAATTTTTAAAATCTAGTTGTTTTTATGAGTCAAATCAAATTTTCAATTAAAAAAATCTTATCTTTTTCAAAATCTTTTTCAAAAATCAAATCTTTTTTTCAATTTTTTAGTTATTTTCGAAAATTTCAAAAATATTTTTCAAAAATCTTTTTCTTAATTTTATATCATATTTTCGAAAATAACAACATCAATTAATGTTTTGATTCAAAAATTTCAAGTTTGTTACTTACTTGTTAAGAAAGATTCAAACTTTAAGTTCTAGAATCATATCTTATGATTTCTTGTGAATCAAGTCATTAATTGAGATTTTAAAAATCAAATCTTTTTCAAAAACTAATTTCAATCATAACTTTTCAAAAATATCTTCTTATCTTATCTTTTTCAAAAATTTGATTTCAAAATATCTTTTCTAACTTCCTAACTTCTTATCTTTTCAAAATTTGTTTCAACTAACTAACTAACTTTTTGTTTGTTTCTTATCTTTTTCAAAACTACCTAACTAACTCTCTCTCTCTAATTTTCGAAAATATCTTCCCTCTTTTTCAAAACTTCTTTTTAATTAACTAATTATTTTGATTTTTTTTTAATTTTCGAAAAACTACTAACCTTTTTCAAAAACTATTTTCGAAAATCACTAACTCTTTTTCAAAAAAATAATTTTCGAAAATCCTTCTCCCTCATCTCCTTCTAATTATTTATTCATCTACTAACATCTCTTCCTCACATCACTCACCAAAAATCCGAACTCCCTCTCTCTCTCTGAGTTCAGATTTTCTTCTTCTTTTCTTCTACTCACACAAGGACCTCTATACTGTGGTATAAAGGATCCCTATTATTATTATTTTTTTTTCTGTGCCCTCTTCTTTGTCATATGAGCAGGAGCAAGGACAAGAATATTCTTGTTGAAGCAGATCCAGAACCTGAAAGGACTCTGAAGAGAAAACTAAGAGAAGCTAAATTACAACAATCCAGAGATAACCTTTCAGAAATTTTTGAACAGGAAGAGCAGATGGCAGCCGAAAATAATAATAATGCAAGGAGGATGCTTGGTGACTTTACTGCACCTAATTCCAATTTACATGGAAGAAGCATCTCCATTCCTACCATTGGAGCAAACAATTTTGAGCTGAAACCTCAGCTAGTTTCCCTGATACAGCAGAACTGCAAGTTTCATGGACTTCCATCTGAAGATCCTTTTCAATTCTTAACTGAATTCTTGCAGATCTGTGATACTGTTAAGACTAATGGAGTAGATCCTGAAGTCTACAGGCTCATGCTTTTCCCTTTTGCTGTAAGAGACAGAGCTAGAATATGGTTGGACTCTCAACCCAAAGACAGCCTGAACTCTTGGGATAAGCTGGTCACGGCTTTCTTAGCCAAGTTCTTTCCTCCTCAAAAGCTGAGCAAGCTTAGAGCTGATGTTCAAACCTTCAGATAGAAAGAAGGTGAATCCCTCTATGAAGCTTGGGAAAGATACAAGCAGCTAACCAAAAAGTGTCCTTCTGACATGCTTTCAGAATGGACCATCCTGGATATATTCTATGATGGTTTATCTGAGCTATCAAAGATGTCATTTGATACTTCTGCAGGTGGATCCATTCACCTAAAGAAAATGCCTGCAGAGGCTCAAGAACTCATTGACATGGTTGCTAATAACCAGTTTATGTACACTTCTGAGAGGAATCCTATGAGTAATGGGACGCCTATGAAGAAGGGAGTTCTTGAAATTGATACTCTGAATGTCATACTGGCTCAGAACAAAATATTGACTCAGCAAGTCAATATGATTTCTCAGAGTCTGAATGGAATGCAAGCTGCATCCAACAGTACTCAAGAGGCATCTTCTGAAGAAGAAGCTTATGATCCTGAGAACCCTGCAATAGTAGAGGTGAATTACTTAGGTGAACCTTATGGAAACACCTATAATCCATCATGGAGAAATCATCCAAATCTCTCATGGAAAGATCAACAAAAGCCTCAACAAGGCTTTAATAATGGTGGAAGATACAGGTTTAACAATAGCAAGCCTTTTCCATCATCCACTCAGCAACAGACAGAGAATTTTGAGCAGAATCCATCTAGCTTAGCAAATTTAGTCTCTGATCTATCTAAGGCCACTGTGAGTTTCATGAATGAAACAAGGTCTTCTATTAGAAATTTGGAAGCACAAGTGGGCCAGCTGAGTAAAAGGATCACTGAAATCCCTCCTAGTACTCTCCCAAGCAATACAGAAGAGAATCCAAAAGGAGAGTGCAAGGCCATTGAATTAATTACCATGGACGAACCCAAAGAGGGAGAGGAAGACGTGAATCCCAAGGAGGAAGACCTCCTGGGATGTCCAGTGATCAATAAGGAGCTTCCCTTTGAGGAACCAAAGGAATCTGAGGCTCATCTAGAGACCATAGAGATTCCATTAAACCTCCTTATGCCATTCATGAGCTCTGATGAGTATTCCTCTTCTGAAGAGAATGAGGATGTTACTGAAGAGCAAGCTGCCAAGTTCCTTGGTGCAATCATGAAGCTAAATGCCAAATTATTTGGTATTGAAACTTGGAAAGATGAACCTCCCTTGTTCACCAATGAACTAAGTGATCTGGATCAACTGACATTGCCTCAGAAGAAACAGGATCCTGGAAAGTTCATAATACCTTGTACTATAGGCACCATGATCTTTAAGGCTCTGTGTGACCTTGGTTCAGGAATAAACCTCATGCCCCTCTCTGTAATAGAGAAACTGGGAATCTATGGGGTGCAAGCTGCTAAAATCTCATTAGAGATGGCAGACAATTCAAGAAAACAGGCTTATGGACAAGTAGAGGACGTGTTAGTAAAGGTTGAAGGCCTTTACATCCCTGCTAATTTCATAGTCTTGGATACTGGAAAGGAAGAGGATGAATCCATCATCCTAGGAAGACCTTTCCTAGCCACAGCAAGAGCTGTGATTGATGTGGACAGAGGAGAATTAATCCTTCAATTAAATAAGGACAACCTTGTGTTTACAACTCAAGGATCTCTTTCTGCATCCATGGAGAGGAAGCAGAAAAAGCTTCTCTCAAAGCAGAGTCAATCAAAGCCCCCACAGTCAAACTCTAAGTTTGGTGTTGGGAGGCCACAACCAAACTCTAAGTTTGGTGTCAAACCCCCATATCCAAACTCTAAGTTTGGTGTTGGGAGGTCTCAACAAAGCTCTGCACATCTGTGAGGCTCCATGAGAGCCCACTGTCAAGCTATTGACATTAAAGAATCGCTTGTTGGGAGGCAACCCAATGTTTATTTATCTAACTATATTTTTCTTAGTTATATGTCTTTATAGGTTCATGATCATGTGGAGTCACAAAATAAACAAAAAATTTAGAAACAGAATCAAAAACAGCAGAAGAAAAATCACACCCTGGAGGAAGCATCTACCTGGCGTTCAACGCCAGAACAGAGCATGGTTCTGGGCGCTGAACGCCAGAATTGCACCCTGGAAAGGAGCTAGCGCTGAACGCCCAGAACAAGCATGGTTCTGGCGTTCAACGCCAGAAATGGGCAACAAATGGGCGTTGAACGCCCAAAATGGGCACCAACCTGGTGCTGAACGCCCAGAGTTGTGTGCAAGGGCATTTTACATGCCTAATTTGGTGCAAGGTAGTAAATCCTTGAACACCTCAGGATCTGTGGACCCCACAGAATCCCCACCGACCTCCACTCACTTCTTCTCACCCCTCTTTCACACAATCCCATAAACACTCTTCCCCAAAAACCCTTCACCAATCACCTCAATCTCTCTTCCCCATCACCTCTTCACCACTCACATCCACCCACTCTTCCCCATAAACCTACCTCATAAACTCCACCTACCTTCAAAATTCAAAATCAATTTCCCACTCAACCCCACCCTAAATGGCCGAAACTTACCCCCCTCCCTTCCCTATATAAAGCCTTCCATTCTTCCTCATTTTCACACAACACAACCCTCTCTTCCTCTTCTTGGCCGAAACACACCTCCCCCCTCCTCTCCATATTTTCTTCTTCTCCTTCATCTATTCTTTCTTCTCTTGCTCGAGGACGAGCAAAATTCTAAGTTTGGTGTGGTAAAAGCATAAGCTTTTTGTTTTTCCATTACCATTGATGGCACCTAAGACCGGAAAATCCTCTAGAAAAGGGAAAGGGAAGACAAAAGCTTCCACCTCCGAGTCATGGGAGATGGAAAGGTTCATCTCCAAAGCTCATCAAGACCACTTCTATGATGTTGTGGCCAAGAAGAAGGTGATCCCCGAGGTCCCTTTTAAACTCAAGAGAAATGAGTATCCGGAGATCCGACATGAAATTCAAAGAAGAGGTTGGGAAGTTCTAACAAATCCCATCCAACAAGTCGGCATCCTAATGGTTCAAGAGTTCTATGCCAATGCATGGATCACTAGGAACCATGATCAAAGTAAGAACCCGAATCCAAAGAACTATGTTACAATGGTTCGGGGAAAATACTTGGATTTTAGTCCGGAAAATGTGAGGTTGGCGTTTAACTTGCCTATGATGCAAGGAGATGAACACCCCTACACTAGAAGGGTCAACTTTAATCGAAGGTTGGACCAAGTCCTCATGGACATATGTGTGGAAGGAGCTCAATGGAAGATTGACTCCAAAGGCAAGCCGGTTCAACTAAGAAGATTGGACCTCAAGCCTGTAGCTAGAGGATGGTTAGAGTTCATCCAACGCTCCATCATCCCCACTAGCAACCGATCTGAAGTTACTGTGGATCGGGCCATCATGATCCATAGCATCATGATTGGAGAAGAAGTAGAGGTTCATGAAGTCATCTCCCTTGAACTCTACAAATAGCCGAAAAGCCCTCTCCTGGGGCAAGGCTAGCTTTTCCTCATCTTATCTGCCATCTATGTTACTCAGCTGGAGCTTCCATAGAAGGAGACATTCACATTGAGGAAGAGAAGCCCATCACTAAGAAAAAGATGGAGCAAGCAAGAGAGCCCATTCATGGAGCTCAAGAGGCGCAGGAAGCTCATCACCATGAGATCCCGGAGATGCCTCATATGCATTTTCCTCCACAAAACTATTGGGAGCAAATCAACACCTCCCTAGGAGAATTAAGTTCCAACATGGGACAACTAAGGGTGGAACATCAAGAGCACTCCATCATCCTTCATGAAATAAGAGAAGATCAAAAAGCAATGAGGGAGGAGCAACAAAGACAAGGAAGAGGCATAGAAGAGCTCAAGGACATCATTGGTTCCTCAAGAAGGAAACGTCACCATCACTAAGGTGGACTCATTCCTTGTTCTTACTTTCTCTGTTTTTCGTTTTCTATGTTAAGTGCTTATCTATGTTTGTGTCTTCATTACATGATCATTAGTAGTTAGTAACTTTGTCTTAAAGTTATGAATGTCCTATGAATCCATCACCTCTCTTAAATAAAAAATGTTTTAATTCAAAAGAACAAGAAGTACATGAGTTTTGAATTTATCCTTGAACTTAGTTTAATTATATTGATGTGGTGACAATGCTTCTTGTTTTCTGAATGTATGCTTGAACAGTGCATATGTCTTTTGAAGTTGTTGTTTAAGAATGTTAAATATGTTGGCTCTTGAAAGAATGATGACTAGGAAACATGTTATTTGATAATCTGAAAAATCATAAAAATGATTCTTGAAGCAAGAAAAAGCAGCAAAGAACAAAGTTTGCAGAAAAAAAAAATATAGAAAGAAAAAGAAAAAACAAGCAGAAAAAGCCAAAAGCTCTTAAAACCAAGAGGCAAGAGCAAAAAGCCAATAACCCTTAAAACCAAAAGGCAAGGGTAAATAAAAAGGATCCCAAGGCTTTGAGCATCAGTGGATAGGAGGGCCTAAAGGAATACAATCCTGGCCTAAGCGGCTAAACCAAGCTGTCCCTAACCATGTGCTTGTGGCGTGAAGGTGTCAAGTAAAAACTTGAGACTGAGCAGTTAAAGTCAAGGTCCAAAGCAAAAAAAGAGTGTGCTTAAGAACCCTGGACACCTCTAATTGGGGACTTTAGCAAAGCTGAGTCACAATCTGAAAAGGTTCACCCAATTATGTGTCTGTGGCATTTATGTATCCGGTGGTAATACTGGAAAACAAGGTGCTTAGGGCCACGGCCAAGACTCATAAAATACCTGGGTTCAAGAATCATCATACTGAACTAGGAGAATCAAAAACACTATCTGAACTCTGAGTTCCTATAGATGCCAATCATTCTGAACCTCAATGGATAAAGTGAGATGCCAGAACTATTCAAGAGGCAAAAAGCTATAAGTCCCGCTCATTTGATTGGAGCTATGTTTCATTGATAGTTTGGAATTTATAGTATATTCTCTTCTTTTTATCCTATTTGATTTTTAGTTACTTGGGGACAAGCAACAATTTAAGTTTGGTGTTGTGATGAGCGGATAATTTATACGCTTTTTGGCATTGTTTTTAGTATGTTTTTAGTAGAATCTAATTACTTTTAGGGATGTTTTCATTAGTTTTTATGTTAAATTCACATTTCTGGACTTTACTATGAGTTTGTGTGTTTTTCTATGATTTCAGGTATTTTCTGGCTAAAATTGAGGGACTTGAGCAAAAATCAGATTCAGAGGTTGAAGAAGGACTGCTGATGCTGTTGGATTCTGACCTTCCTGCACTCAAAGTAGATTTTCTGGAGCTACAGAACTTAAAATGGTGCGCTTTCAATTGCGTTGGAAAGTAGACATCCAGAGCTTTTCAGCAATATATAATAGTCCATACTTTGCCCAAGTTTAGACGACGCAAACTGGCGTTCAACGCCAGCTCTCTACCCAATTCTGGCGTCCAGTGCCAGAAACAAGCTGCAAAGTGAGTTCAACGCCCAAACTGGCACAAAAGCTGGCGTTCAACTCCAAGAAGGACCTCTACACGTGCAACACTCAAGCTCAGCCCAAGCACACACCAAGTGGGCCCCGGAAGTGGATTTATGCATCAATTACTTACTTCTGTAAACCCTAGTAGCTAGTTTATTATAAATAGGACTTTTTACTAGTGTATTAGACATCCTGGATTATATTTTGATCCTGTGATCACGTTTTGGGGGCTGGCCATTCGGCCATGCCTGGACCTTTCACTTATGTATTTTCAACGGTAGAGTTTCTACACTCCATAGATTAAGGTGTGGAGCTCTGCTGTTCCTCAAAGATTAATGCAAAGTACTACTGTTTTCTATTCAATTCAACTTATTCCGCTTCTAAGATATTCATTTGCACTTCAACCTGAATGTGATGAACGTGACAATCATCATCATTCCCTATGAACGAGTGCCTGACAACCACTTCCGTTCTACCTTAGAATGAATGAGTATCTCTTAGATCTCTTAATCAGAATCTTCGTGGTGTAAGCTAGATTGATGGTGGCATTCAAGAGAATCCGGAAAGTCTAAACCTTGTCTGTGGTATTCCGAGTAGGATTCAATGATTGAATGACTGTGACGAGCTTCAAACTCGCGAGTGCTGGGCGTAGTGACAGACACAAAAGGAGGGTGAATCCTATTCCAGTATGATCGAGAACCTCCAAGATGATTAGCCATGCAGTGACAGCGCATCGGACCATTTTCACAGAGAGGAATAGGATGCAACCAACGACAAGGGTGATGCCTCCAGACGATTAGCCGTGCTGTGACAGAGCATTTGGACCATTTTCCCGAGAGGATTGAAAGTAGCCATTGGCACCGGTGACATCCTTACATAAAGCTAGCCATAGAAAGGAGTAAGACTGATTGGATGAAGACAGCAGGAAAGCGAAGGTTCAGAGGAACGAATGCATCTCCACACGCTTATCTGAAATTCTCACCAATGATTTACATAAGTATTTCTATCCTTCTTTTATTACTAAATTTTGAAAACTACATAACTATTTTATATCCGCCTGACTGAGATTTACAAGGTGACCATAGCTTGCTTCATACCAACAATCTCCGTGGGATTCGACCCTTACTCACGTAAGGTATTACTTGGACGACCCAGTGCACTTGCTGGTTAGTTATGCGAAGTTGTGAAGATATGCTTAGACCATGGTTCTGTGCATCCGTTTTTGGTGCCATCGCCAGGGAATCAATTTCGAATAATAATTCACAACCTGAGTAACAATTTCGCATACCAGTGAGAAATATATGTTTCTCAGTAGTTTATCTATATGGTGCATTATATCAATTCCTAACTACTCTGAGTTTTAAAATAGAAACAACAATGATGTAATATCATTCAATTATTATTTTCAAAAGTCCTTGTTAGTCAAAGTGATGTCACTTTTAGATGCTTCTTGTTTACTTATGTTATGACACACGTGACTCATGATTGAATGCCTATAATGTTAAATTATACAGAATGCAAATATATGAATATTGACTTAGTTTTTCTTGATATTCTCCTAACTTCTCTTTATATGAAAAAAAATGATCTCTTATTGTAACACCCTACCACACAGAGCTTTACGCTTAAGTCGTAAAACACAGGTGGCGTGGTATTACGACTTAAGCGTAAAGCTCTGTGTGGTAGGGTGTTACACTTATTGACATAAATTCTTATGCAATTTATGAAATTTACTTTAACTTTTAAATATTCTATATGTCAGGAGTTTCACAGCCTAGGGAGATCAAGATCAATGAACACAACTGATGAGCGGATATTTCATACACTTTTTAGTACTGTTTTCCTAGTGTTTTTGGTTATATTTTGTTAAGTTTTATCAAGTTTTAGTAGGTTTTAGTGCAAAAATCATTTTTTGGATGCTACTTTTAGTTTTGATATTTTTCCTATGATTTTAGGTAATTTTTGGGTGATTCTGGCAAGTTCTGGAAAAGTATGATTCAGAGACAGAGAAATAACTGCAGATGTTGTCAGATTCTGACCTCCGTACATTCGAACGAGCATTTTTAGAGCAATAGAGGTCCCATTGATGCGCTATTGATGGCGTGTGAAAGCTAAAATCCAGGACTTTCTAGTAATATATAATAGTTCATAATTATCTTTGAAAATGATGGCCCAAAACGGGCGTTAAACGCCCTACTGACCCCCTGCCTGGCGTTTGGATGCCCCAGAAGGACCAAGATGGCGTTTGGACGCCCAAAAGGAAGCAAGCCTGGCATCCAACGCCCCAAGAGGAGTCCCAGAACGTGGAGTCACCCCAAGCTCAACCCAAACACTAACCAAGTGGGTCCAAGAAGTGGATTTTTTGCACCTCTAAGTCTAGTTTATCATATTTTTGTATTCTTTTCATTATTAGATTAGTATAAATAGAACAAAGATCACCATTGTAAAGAGGATCTCTCTTTGGCTTATTCGAACTTTTTACTACTATTTTCTGTAAGCTATGTGTAAGAACCGGCTTAACCGCTTTAGTAAAATAATAGTTTTTAAGTGCCCGGAGTAGATTCAAAATTTAGAAGTTTTAATTTGAAAATTTAAAGGTGAAATTTGATTTCAATAAATTTTTCTGAGTTGGAAAATGTATCTTTTTCGAAAAGTTTTTGTAAAAATGCGTATTGGCGTTTAAGCTGGCAGTACCGGCTCTAGTCTGTTCAGTGCCACGTATTTCAGAAAATAAGATTTTAAAAGTTGATTTATTGTTTTGACAGGATAAAAAATAATTTAGAATCGAAAACCGGGCGCTAATCTTAAAGGTTTTAGCCCAAAGTGGGCCAAACGGGCTAAAACCGCTAACGGGTTGGATCGGGCCTAAACCGGACCCAAGGTCCAACATATATATGTGTGTTTAATGAGTTTTAAACTCATTTTGTTGGAGAGAGAGAGAGAGAGAGATAGAGAGAGAGAGAGAGAGATATGGTGATGGTGGGGGGTGGAACCCCATTGTCATTATTCATCATCACCTTCCGAGAGCCATAACTTGAGCTACGGAACTCCGATTGACAAGCCGTTTGCGGCCACGCAAAGCTCTTGCCGAGCTCTTTGTTTCTATCTAAGAAAATCTGGTAAGATATCTCAACTTAAGCCCCAGTTTTCTGGCCTAACTTTCTGCGTTTTGGGATTTGGTTTTTGAGTAAGTTTTGTGATTTTGGTTGTTTAGGTGATCTCTAGTAGTGGGTAATTATTGAATTTTACCCCTAATCTCATTGGGCAAGGTAAGGTCTTACTAAACTCTTGTGTTTAGTTATTTTTGTGAACCCTAAGCTTGATGTTGGTATGTTATATGTGTATGGCTTGATAGTTGGTGAGTCTTGGAGGTGGTGTTGGTGCTTGAGGCTTGTTGATCTTGTTGGAATCAAGCTTTTGGTGTTTTACGCATATTGAAAATCGGTCAAGGTATGGTTTCGGTTTTCTTTATGTAATATGTAATGTTTCTGGACAGTTACGCTAGTTGGCCTTAAGATAGGATTGGATGTTTGGGTGTATGTTTAATTGTATGTGATTTTGATGTTTGAAGATAAGTTGTATGCTGGGAATGATGATATAGAGTTTTGGAATATGGAATATATGAATTTTGATGTTGATTGTTGGTAATTAATGACTATGAAGATTAATGGTGAATGATGCAATTTATTATTGTTTATGAGGATTGTGGGAAAGTGAATGTTGATAATGATTGCTAATGTTGAAATTAATTGTGGAGGAGTATGAATATTAATGTTGATGATAAATGGGTGAAGGATGTGAGTTTTATGAGAATAATGTGAAGAATGAACATTTTGATGAATTTGGGTAATGTTAGATATTGTTTGGTGATGATTATTGTGATTTATAAGGAATTGTAATGGTTGTTGATGTTGTTGTTGATTGATGATGATTATGAATATTTATGACGATTTTGGATGTTGATGATTAAGGGTTTTGATGGTGTTGAATGGTGTAATTGGGATATTATGGATGGTTGCGTTGGAAGAGGAAGGGTATAGACTTCTATGTTGTTTTGTTATTGTTTGGGTTGTGATTAGTTTGGTTTTGGATTGGAAGTTTTAGTAAAACTGAGGTTTTTAGACTTTTGGTAAAAATAAATTTTTGGTGAACTTTGACGGATCATAACTTGAGCCTCAGTTTTTAAATTTTGTTGAAATTTACTTTAAATTAAAGTTCATTGAAAAATCTTTAAACGGATATAAAGTTTGTAGGAAATGGATTTTTGTAGAGGAAGTTATGATCATTCAAAGTTTGATGTCAAAATCTGAATTCTATACATGCTGCAGAATTTGTGATTTCTGGTTTGTGTACGCACGCACACCCCTGTGAGTTTTTTAACCTGTGTGCACGCACAGCCTTGTGTGCAAGCACACACAGGGGAAGGCTTGCTGTTGAGAGCACTAGCACGACCTGTGTGCACACACAACCAACGAAGTTTTACAACCTATGCGCACACACAGCCCTGTGCGCACGCACACGTTGGAAGGTGCACTCTATTGAGGGCATTCGCATGCCTTGTGCGGATGAACAGGGTCGAAATTTTACTATCTGTGCGTACGCACACATTTTGAAAATCCTCCTGGGCATGCGCACGCACACCCTTGTGCGTACACACATGCCCTATTTTTCAATTAAAATCTTGTTTTTAATTGTTTCAACTTTCCAACAAGCTTGTAAACTTCTGGGACACCTATTGAAGGCTTTTTGGCTTGTTTTTTAATGTTGTTGTTGCTTTCCTCGGAATGATTTATGAGGAAATAGATGTTGTTATTGCTTTCCTTCTCTGCCGCAAGAGTGTGCCGGGCACTATATCCTCAAAATGAGCATGCAAGTGTGACAGGCACTATATCCTCGAAACGATAGTATGCCTGGCACTATATCCTCGGAATAAAAGCATGCCAGGCGCTATATCCTCGGACGTGGCAGAAAGGCGACATTCGGAAGGATGTGTTGGGTTGGCATTCATAGACCGACAAGTGATATCACGAGCCAATAGGACAAGCATTCATCATATGCATCTCTTATGTGTTTGTTTGCTTTGATTACTTGAGTTTGCCTAATTGTATAATATGCCTACTTGCTTCTTGAATTACTTGTTATATATGACTACTACCTGTATATTACTTGCTTGCATTATTTGTGATTGTCTGGTGCTGAGGAGGTTAGGTAGGTGGTGGCGATGGGATCGCACGGAGATTAGGTTGGCGAAGGCTGTGGGATACAGCGGTGTGATTAGTATTAGTTAGAATTCCCCTAAGTTTAGATAACCCAGTTTATGGTTTAAGCTCTTTAGTTATTTATTTTATTCTAAACTTGAATATCCGTATGCAATGTGAAGTTCTAGGATTGCCTTCGGCGTCCCGGAGCCTTATATCTTACATTATTGGGCACTGTTACCATACTGAGAACCTCCGGTTCTCATACCATATGTTGTTGTTTTTCAGACGCAGGTTACAAATCCACCTCAGTGAGATTGCGGATATGGTGACAGAGCAGAGTATGGTTCCTCCTTGTTTTATTTCTATTTTACTTTGTTGTAGTTACTCCCACATCTCTTTGTCTATTTATCTTTATGGCCTTAGATGCTTACTTGAGAGATAAGTTGTATAAGCTGTTTTAACTCCAAAACTCTGTATTTTCTGTTTATAACTAGTCGGCTTAAACTCCGCAAGCTGCGGCTAGTTCCCTATGATTATTATACTCTTATATCTATATATGTTCTTTTCTCTTGCATCTATATCTTGTATCTTGTGCGTTAGCTTCGTGTGAACGTTTCGCGCTTTTGTAATTCTGTCTTTGAGCTTAATCCTTCATCGAGCTTCTAGAATATATTATTTTCTTCTATATATAAATATGTATAAACATTAGAATTGTCATAACCTTTGCTTTACGGCTAGAGGTAAGGCTTAGGGTAATTAGGGTGTTACACTATGAGCAACTAAACCTCCTAAGTTAGGGTTAGGAGCTCTGTTGATTCTCATGGATTGATAATATTACTGTTTCTATTTCAATATGTCTGATTCTATTCTCTTATGCATTCTCGTTCTTCAATCTTAATGAAATGGGGGTGAATCGTGACATTCATCCTTGTTCTACATGGATTCCGTGCGAGTCTTGACCCGGATAGCATTGAACTAAAGCTAGAGAATGCATTGTGGATTCCAAGAGAGTACCTGGGCAACTTTGGATACGTGACATGAAATCCCGTTAACCGTGGGTTACTGAGGTCTCTGTGGCACTAAGGCTAGAGTCAGAAAAGCAGCATTCTCTGATCCGGAAGATCTGACCTTGTCTTTGGCGTTTTGAGTAGGATCGCTAAGGGGAGTGGATTGCTTAGAGCTTCATCTGCGGCTACAGTGAGAAGCCATGAGTTAACTTGATGAGAGGACATGAGTTACTCGGATATGGTAGACTGCTGTGGTTTAGAAGAGATTAACTTGACGAGAGGACATGAGTTAATCACTTACGGTTGCCGTTGAATGAATCATTCGTTATTGAAGTAGATAGTAAAAAAAGTTAATCCGGAAAGATAAAGCATCTCCGAAACCTTAACTGAATCCTTATCACTGTTTTCACATCAATCTGGTATTTCGTTCTTTATTATTTCGTTTATGCATTCAATTACATAACCATCTTTTCTAATCGCTTGACTAAGATTTACAAGATAGCCATTGCTTGCTCAATCCGACAATCTCCATGGGATTTGACCCTCACTCACCTGAGGTATTACTTGGACGACCCGGTGCACTTGCCAGTTCAGTTGTGCAGAGTTCAATTCCGTGCACCAACAACTCAGATCAACTATGAACACATGAGAAAAAGGAGAATTGAAGAATCTGAAATAAAATAAGATGGTACTCAATAAATTGAATGCTATATTCAGTATTACTATATATATACATATACACACATTGCAAAGAGAGTTCCTTAATACACACATACCAGAGAAAGAGAGAGAGCTAAACACACTCTAGCAAACATAACAGAAACTAACTAACTAACTTTAACTCTTTTATATTTTTCATTTATTTATTACACTATCCTTAACAACCCCCTCAAATTTAGTGAGGATTTGGATCCTAATCTAAGTTTGCTTTTAAACTTATCAAAGAGGATGACTGGGAGGGGTTTAGTAAACAAATCGGCAACTTGATCTAAGGTTGAAATGTGAACTAAATACAGCTACTTCCTATTAACAAGATTACGAATAAAATGTAAATCTATTTCCAAGTGCTTGCACTTGTTATGCATAACTGGATTCGAAGCAAGTAGACACGTGATATTGTTATCACAATAGACTATGGGTGCTATGGATTGAGGAATTCCAAGTTCACCAAGCAATTGCTAGATGCTCATTATTTCAGTTTGAGCTTAAGCAAGTGATTTGTACTCTACTTCCGTTGTGGAGCGGCTAATTTTGGTTTGTTTGCTACACTTCCAAGTAACTAGATTTGTTATTTATCTAAAAGAGTCAGTTGAGTTTGAGATCTTTGAAATCAAACCTGCCTTCTTTTTTAGGTCTAGTCATTTTATCCTAACTAATCTACATCATTCACTTTTCAGAACTTTGCTGTCTCCACTAGAACTGGGTTAGAATACTATGAGCTCTATTTAGCAAGCTGTCTCAAAGTTTAAAATATTATAAGGTATAGATTAGTATGGCTTTACCAACTGATCGGAGTACGAACTGTCTTCCTCTATTAAACAACAAACACCTTTTTTATATTTGTATTCTTTTGAGAATCTTATCTTTTGATTAAGTTAAGGGTTTATATATTGTTATTTATTATATTAAAGTTTGAGATAAATAATTTTATAATATAATATTAATATTTTAATGATTAAACATTTAAATTTTGATTTTTTAAAAATTACAGCATAATAATATTTTTTTTTATAAACTATTGACACACAAATGAAGTATTAGATGGAAGAGAAAAAATAAATAAATAAGATATAATAAATATTTTTTATTATGTACACACAAAAAAAAAGAAAAAGATAAATATTAAAAGAGGCATGTAAAATCATATATGACTGTTCCGGTATCTAGGGGTGAGCACGGGTCGGTTTGGTTCGAATTTATGGTGAAATTAGAACCGAACCGATCAAAATATAATTGGTTCGGTTCGGGTAATTAGATACCCAATGACTTTGAAATTCATAAAAAAAACCAAATTTTTATCTTAAAAATTCAATAAGTACAATAAACATGTAACATCAATAGAAATAATCCAAACATGTTAAACACCAAATACATTAAAAACTAAACTCATTAAAATCCAAACATATTAATAATGTATAATCATTGTCTAATGAAAAAGTCGTATATATTATTTTATTTTTTGTTATTTAATTAATATATGATCGGGTTCGCGGGTTAGTTCGGGTTCCACACCTCCAAAACCGATACCCGAACCAATCACCAACAAAAATCATCGGTTTGATTCGAGTTGGACCTGATTACCCATTGATTTCAGAACTAATTTAATTGGTTCGGTTCAGATTCAGACGGGTAATCGAGTACCCGCTACCCGTGCTCACCCCTACTGGTATCCCTTCTTCCCAAAAGAGGTAGAAATTCATAAAAGGTGTACGAGGAGAGAAAGCCATAAAATCTTAATTGTTAACTCGGTTATCAAGTTATCATAAAAAAACATTGAAACAAATGCAATGTATTGTTCCTCCGATCTTGGATGTGTACTATTGTGTAGGAATACCACTTCTACTATTTCTTATTAGTTGTTGGCATCTTCGTAAACTATTTTGGCTTTTATAAATATAAATTACGACGTAATACAATTTGTGTGGGTACTTAGTATTAAACTATTGATGGTTCCTCCTCTTTTTCTTCATATATTTGTATATAAATATATATTTTATTTAATTTATTTTTAATATATATTTTATATTTTAAAAAATATTTTATAATAATAATTAATTTTAATATATACTTAATATTATTATTGATGTGTATAATATGTATATAGTTCATGCAAGAGCAACTACCAAAATTTTATTTTTTCTCATTAAAATACATCTCATTTTTATAACAATAAAAATATTTTTAAAATATTATAAAATACGATAAAAATAATTAAAAAGAATATTATTTTTTAAATAACAAACAACGATTTTTATATTTACTAAGTCGTTTATACATTTGAATTAAAATTTTTTAAGAACATTTGGATAACTATTTAAAAAAATATATACAAAAATTTGAATATAAATTTTATTTTTATACTTTTTATTTTTTTAAAATAATTTTATTAATTGGCAATAAAAACTGCAAAACAAATCGACTTAACCTAAAATACTAAATTTTAAGGATAAAAATATCTTTTTGTTATAAAATAACTAAATAAATAAGGAAGAGGTAACAACAATAAAAATATAAAGAAAGAGAAAGAAGCATTGCAACGAAAAGAGAGAGAGAATTGTTTATTGTTGTGTGTCCAATCTCTCAGGCTATGTAGCCTTATTTATACTTGTACAAGGTTATCTTTTTCGACCTTTATTAAAAGCTAGTCTTCATAGGAATCTTAAGCTTTTTCCTTGAAAACTTCAGCCACCCATATTAATGGTCATCCACATCATATACTTATCTTAACACTCCCCCTTGGATGACCATTTAGGATTATTGCTTCGTTAAAACCTTACTAAAGAAAAATCCAGTGGGAAAAAACCTTAGTGAAGGAAAAAGAGTACAATATCCTTTGTGATAGGGACTGCCTCATTAAAAACCTTATCAAGAAAAATCCAATGGGAAAAAAACCTGACCAAGAAAAAAAGAATATAGTCTCTCCCTCTTGCCAACATTATTTTATATCTCGAAATCAGCGCATCCCAATCTGATGTACCAATCTTTCAAAAGAAGATTTTGGGAGTGACTTTGTGAATAAATCTGCCAGATTATCACTTAAGTGGATCTGTTGGACATCAATTGTCCCTTGATTTTGAAGATCATGAGTGAAGAAGAATTTGGAAGAAATATGCTTTGTTCTATCACCTTTGATATATCCGCCTTTAAGTTGAGCAATACATGTTGTATTATCTTCAAAGAGGACAGTTGGAGCTATCTTTTGATCAATCAGTCCACATGATGATAGAATATATTGGATCACACTCCTCAGCCAAAAACACTCGCGACTAACTTCATGTATCGCTAGTATTTCAGCATGATTAGAGGATGTTGCAGCAATCGTCTGTTTCATGGACCTCCATGATATAGCTGTACCACCATATGTGAACAGGTATCCTATTTGAGATCTCCCTTTATGTGAATCAGACAAGTATCCAGCATCTGCATAGCCAACTAACTGTGACTTGGATCCATAGGGATAAAACAATCCCATATCAACCGTTCCATGAAGATATCAAAAGATTTGTTTGACTCCACTCCAATGTCTTCTGGTTGGAGAGGAACTATATCTTGCTAGTAAATTCACAGCAAATGATATATCGGGTCGCGTATTATTAGCAAGATACATTAATGCTCCAATAGCACTAAGATATGGTACTTCAGGACCAAGGATATCTTCATTTTCTTCTTTAGGACGGAATTGATCCTTTTCCACATCCAAAGATCTTATGATCATTGGAGTACTCAATGGATGTGACTTATCCATATAAAATCTTTTCAAGATCTTCTCTGTGTATGTTGTTTGATGAATAAAGATCCCATTTTTTATATGCTCAATCTGCAGGCCGAGACAAAATTTAGTCCTTCCAAGATCTTTCATCTCAAACTCTTCTTTTAGAATTTTTACATTGTTGGAATCTCTTCAGGAGTCCCAATGATATTTAAATCATCAACGTACACAGCAATTATAATGAATCCAGATGCAGATTTCTTTACGAAAACACATAGACAGATATCATCATTCTTGAATCCACTTTTGGCCAGATACTCAGTAAGACAATTATACCACATTCGTCCAGATTGCTTCAGACCATATAAAGATCTTTGTAATTTGACTGAGTATAACCCTTGCGAATATTCATTGGATGGTTTAGATATCTTTAATCCTTCAGGGACTTTCATATAGATATCTCGATCTAACGAGCCGTACAAATAGGCTGTTACCACATCCATTAAATGCATATGCAGTTTATGATATGCAGATAAACTGACCAAATAACGCAATGTTATCGCATCCACTACAGGGGAATACGTTTCTTCATAATCTATATCGGGCCTTTGTGAAAAACCTTGTGCCACAAGTCGGGCTTTATAGCGCACAACTTCATTTTTCTCATTTCGTTTTCTCACAAATACCCATCGGTATCCAACAGGTTTTATATCTTCAGGTGTACGGACTACAGGTCCAAAGACTTCACGTTTTGCAAGTGAGTCTAATTCAGCCTTCATGACTTCTTCCCATTTTGGCCAATCATTCCTTTGTCGACATTCTTCGACTGATCTTGGCTTAAGATCCTTACTTTCATGCATGATATTTAATGCCACATTATATGAAAATATTTCATTGACAATTATCTTATTTCGGTCCCATTTCTCTCCTGTAAAAATATAATTTATCGAGATCTCGTCATTTTCACAATTTTTAGGTACCTGAACGTCTTCTGGCGTTATATCAGAATTTTGGACAACTGTAGGTGTCTTTACTATGTCTTTTTCAATAGGAATAATATTTACCTCTTTTCTCTTTTGAGGATTTTTATCTTTGGAACCGACAGGCCTGCCACGCTTCTGGCGTGAATTTGCTTCAGTGTCTATTTGTCCTACTGGGACATCAATTCGAATTGGGGTATTTTTCACCCTGCCACGCTTCTGGCATGAATTTGTTTCAGTGGCTACTTGTCCTACTGGGACATCAATTCGAATTGGGAAATTTTCCGCTGGTATATAAGATTTGGTTATCCTCTTTGTATCGGAAAATGCATCAGGCAATTCATTTGCTATTCTTTGCAAATGTATAATCTTTTGAACTTCTAGTTCACATTGCCCTGATCGAGGATCTAAGTGCATCAACAATGATGCATTCCAATTAAGTTCCTTTTCAGGAAGCTTATTCTCTCCCCCCTAATGTTGAAAATTTTGATTCATCAAAATGACAATCTGCAAACCGGGCTTTAAATACATCTCCCGTTTGTATCTCAAGATACCTCACTATAGAGGGAGAATTATATCCAACATATATCCCCAATTTTCTTTGGGGTCCCATTTTGGTGCGATTAGGTGGTACAATGGGAACATATATTGCACATCCAAATATTCTTAAATGGAAAACATTTGACTGCTGGCCAAAAGCTAATTGCATAGGAGAGAACTGATGGTAACTCGTTGGCCTCAAACGAATAAGTGCTGCGGCATGTAAAATAGCATGCCCCCAAACCGAGGTTGGGAGATTTGTTCTCATAATTAAGGGTCTAGCAATCAATTGGAGGCGTTTAATAAGTGATTCTGCTAACTCATTTTGTGTATGAACATAAGCTACTAGATGTTCAACACTTATTCCATTAGCCATACAATAAGCATCAAAAGCTTTGGAAGTAAATTCACCAGCATTATCAAGACGAATTGCTTTGATTGCATTTTCTGGAAATTGTGCTTTTAATCGAATAATTTGAGCTAGTAATCTCGCAAACGCCAGGTTGCGAGAAGACAATAAGCACACATGTGACCATCTCGAAGATGCGTCTATCAGGACCATAAAATATCTAAAAGATCCACATGGTTTTAAGAATCTTCTAGTTCTTTAGTGAATGTCCATGAGAGTTTTCAATAATTCTCCTCATTATGGTTGTTCCCGGATGACCCAATCGGTCGTGCCAAGTTATGATTTCATTTAGGCTAGTAAACTTCTGGTTTACAGTGGCATGTGATTCAATTGCACTAATCTTGGTATAATATAACCCAGATGAAAGTGAGGGTAATTTTTTCAATATAACTTTCTTATTTGAATCATGAGTTGTGATACATAAGTACTCATGATTTCCCTCATTCATTGTCTCAACATGATATCCATTTCGGTGAATATCTTTGAAACTCAACAAGTTCCTCAGAGACTTGGTAGATAATAGTGCATTATTTATTACAAATTTTGTTCCTTCAGGAAACAAAATTATAGCTCTTCCAAAGCTTTCTATCACATTGCCCGAGCCAATAATAGTATTAACATACTCTTCTTTTGGCACAAGATGGGTAATATATATTACTTTTAAGAATAGTGTGCGAACTTGCACTATCTGCAAGGCAAATATCTTCAGAATATATCCTTGCCATTTCTCTTCAAAGATAAATAATAATAATAAAATGAGTAAAAGTACATGCACAGTAAAATTATTCACATGAATACTTAACAAACACATACATATATCAAACTATTCCATCATTGATCAAATAGCCAATATTTCCTTCAGAATCCTTAAAGAAATTAGATACATCATAATGAGTGGTGGAATTTTCATCATTTGAAACAAAACTTGTTTCCTTTCCTTTGTCATCCTTTTTCAAAGATGCTTGATAAAGATCAACTAGGTGCCTTGGGGTACGACAGGTACGTGACCAATGGCCCTTTCCACCACAACGGAAGTATTTATCCTCAATTGATTTACTTTGCCCAATATTTCTTTCTTTATCTCACTTATGGTGAGATCATTTCTTGTGAATATAATTCTTCTTCCTTCCATAACTTTTCTTACTACTAAACCTTGCCATTTACCTCTTCTGGGGTAGTTTGCTGCATTTACTTCAGGAAATGGGGCGGCGCCAGCTGGGCGCGCTTCATGATTCTTTTAAGAGTAACTCATTGTTGCGCTCAACAACAAGAAGGCAAGAAATTAGCTCAAAAAATTTTTAAATCCTTTTTCTCGATAGCTACTGCAGGAACACATTCGAGGCATGGAAGGTCGAAAAAGTTTTCTTTAACATATCGGGCTTGAGGAGGTATCACTGTCTTTTGATGATTGTACCTTTCTTCAAGGTCTTTTCGCAGATCTGTAGGATCTTTTAATGTGGGATATTCATTTTTCAATCATACTTCAAGATGATGACGAAGAAAAATTATGGATTTGGCTTTATCCTTCTGGGATGTATTATTTTCAGCCTTAATGGTATCTCCAAGATCCATTGAATCAAGATGGATTTTAGCATCTAGTATCCATGATAAATAATTATTTCCAAATATATTAAGAGCATTAAATTCAAGATGAAAGAGTTTCGACATAAAGAAAATTTGTTACCTGGAGTCTTCCTAAAATTTCGTTAGAGCTTCGTGCTGATAACGTGTTATAAAATAACTAAATAAATAAGGAAGAGGTAACAAGAATAAAGAGGTAACAAGAATAAAAATATAAAGAAAGAGAAAGAAGTATTGCAACGAAAAGAGAGAGAGAATTGTTTATTGCTGTGTGTCCAATCTCTCAGGCTATGTAGCCTTATTTATACTTGTACAAGGTTATCTTTTTCGACCTTTATTAAAAGCTAGTCTTCATAGGAATCTTAAGCTTTTTCCTTGAAAACTTCAGCCAGCCATATTAATGGTCATCCACATCATATACTTATCTTAACACTTTTCTTTTTAAAAATTTATAAAGCACGGACACTTTTTTTGATTTGCCATGTCCGTGTGTCGGAGATGTTTTGAACACGACACTCATTAACACTCGTCCGACGCGTGTTTTATGTGTCTAACAGTGTCCTAATAAAACATAAAAGAATTTTCTCCTGACACATTTGGATACACCTAAATACCATCACATGTCAACGTGTCTAACCTTATTTTTAACATGTATTCTTGAAATGAGTTTAGAAATAATATATTAATAATTATTAAAACAAAAAATATTTTAAATACTTTATATAATTAAAAAAATATATTAAAAATAATTAAAAGATTAATTTATATTTTAATATCAATAAAATACTAAAATATCATTACAATTTATCTAAAATATACTTTATATTTTTTATATATGCCGTGTTCTGTGTCTTATAAGAATTTTAAAATCGTGTATCATGTCTCGTATCAGTGTCTGTGTATCATAGTCAAAAACCAATCTTTAAAACACTTTTGTTATTAATGTTTGATATTTTTGTCGTATTTTAAACTATTTTAAGGATATTTTTGTTATTAAAAAAAGTAAAAAATATTTTTATCAACATTTTGAAAAATTAAAAGTAATTTTGATAGTTTACCTTTATTTATATTTTTTTTATAAATTTAAATATTTAAAACAAATAATTTTATGACATAATATTAAAATTTTTATTACAACAAAAAAAATTCATGAGTCCAAGAGAGAATAGCGTATTCAACATATAAGTAATAATATTATCATTCTTATTTTTAGTAATAGTACCCCATAACTTTTGGTATTTATGTTTGAATAAATCTATAATGGAAGAGTGCCATTCTTGACTATTAAAATATGGTACTTTGATAATTAAATTAAATAATATAGACAAAAAATTTAATAAAAAATAATAACTAAAGCCAAATTAACACTTAATAATGGGCCTATTTAAAAAATTTATTTATTATACTTTGACATATAAAAGAGTCAGAATAAAAAAGAATGGTACAAAAATGTTAATTATACTTGAGTACCAAATCAATTTATATCATATATCATTGCCTTACAATATATCTAATAGAGCACACCTAATGTACTCTATTAACATATTGTATTAAAATTTATGTATTCAAAAGGAGTACATAATGCAACATTTTTTGTAAGTTAACATAACTTAGTTTTTTTATAATTATTTAATTTATTTTAAATTATACATTTTAAATTATAAATTTTTAATTTTAAAATTTTAATTATAAATTTTAAAATAAAATTAAATAATTAAAAATTATTATTTTATATTTTTAATTAAAGAATTATTTTCAATCATTTTAAATAAATAACGACGGTCACTGTTTAAAAGAAAATGGCTATTGAAATGATAATAATTTGATATTATATATTTATTAAAATTAATTATTTTAATTATTATATATATTACTTTTAAAATTTTTATATATGTTTTATAATTTTAATATATATTATACATATGTAATTAATTTGATAATTTAGTTTTTTATATATTTAATATGGCTAAAAACTAATACCAACTTTGTTATTATTATAAATAAAAAATTGTTCCAGAAAAAATTTATGAACAAAGAAACAAATGCAATTCACATAAATGAAATTTAAGAGTAGCTCAATGCAATACAAGAAGAGGAAGTACTATTAGTACTTAGTAAAGAGTACTTCAAAGCGAAAAAAGACCCTTAATTTATACATGGCCATGTGTTTTTCTGCAAACACCTGTCTGTTGCCACACTATAAAATCTCCTGTTGTCATATGTCTTCACTTGATATGACCAAAATTCACATCATACATTATTAAAACTAGTCACATAAATGGTCTTGTACAAATTTTATGAGTATCTTTTAAGCGTTTACCCCTTCTCTATTTTAAAGGATAATAAAAAAAATTGTATATGTCATCTAAATTTGGTCTGTGTTTATTTTTAAGCCTGAGACATGAACATAAAAATAATAATAAAAATATCTCAATTTAAAAAAAACATATAAAATAATATATATTAAGATAGATTTTGTAAAAAATTATTTTATTTTTGTATTTATGTTTTTATTTTTGTTGTGGAACCCAATTTTAGTGTTTCTTAGTATATATGTTAGATTAAAATTTATAAATAGAAGTTAGTATTAGTTGATTTTATGAAATTAATTTATATCAGGAATGAGTGAGTGTTACTATTATTTATGTTTGATAGTTTTATATTAAACTAAATTATAATAAAATGAATATTATTTGAATTATATTATTTAAAATTATATTTAGATTAAACAAATTATTAAAAAAAAATATAAATTTATATTACTTAAAATCATTTGTTAATATTTTTTCGTTATAACTTTTTTTAAAAATAACTTAAATTTATGTATTAGTATTTATTGTATTTTTTTGTATACTTCTGATACTCTTTTTTTTATTTAATTTGGTCTTCCTAAATTAAAAAAATTTATACCAGAATGAATATTAAAAATTTTATTAAAAAAACAACAATATCACAACATTTAAAAAGAATTCTAAAAAAATAACAACAACCATAATATAAACAGAAAAAATAAAAAAATGAGTAAAATGATATAAATAAAAAAATATTTTCTTTTGCTTAGCATAGACATAAAAAAAATCAAATATGAGAATTCTAATGATTGTTATATATTTTTTTTCTATAGATGAGATTAAAAGATAAAATTAGTAAAAAAAATAAATTATAAATAAAAATTGATGTAGAATTATTTTCATGTAAAGTTAATAGGTTAAAAAAATTATCAATTTAGTTAAAATTTTTGAATTATCTAATAATTTTTAATTACTAATTTTAAATAAAGATAAAATCACATGTATATTTAGAGAGAAAAAAAAAATCACAAATGATGTTACTGATTATACTACTGAGTACTGATTGGCTAGATCAAACAAACTCTTTAGTCTCCAAATTACTCATGATGTTGCTGATTACAGAGCACTGAGTTCTAAGTACTTATCTATCATCCCGTACCAAGCGGCTACATCAATACAAATTTTCAAAAACCCTTAGACACTGTTACATCGGAATGTCACGCATCCTCAACAACAACAAAAAGACTGAAACTATTCCTAGGTCAATAGTTTCTTTCTGATTTTTCAATACTTTTGATACACTTGACTAGTTTCTTCTTATTGTTGAATTATTTTAGCTATAGTTTTTGTTCTATCATTTCTTTTGTCTTCATAGTAGTTTTCAATTGTTATTTCACTGGGGTTGGAGATTTTTTTCTATAATTCTTATAAGTTTCTATATATGAATTCCTATATTTTATGAATTCCCATGCTTTGGTAACAAACTATTTTAAGGAGTTGAAGTTGACAGAATTTTGGTGTTTGCTGTAGAAATAGGAGATCGCGTAGGAGACGCACTGGAAGTAGAGAGTATTCTTGAGAAATGGAAGGAGTACAATAAGCAGCAACAACAACTCATAAGTGAAGGAGATGAGGTTGAAGTGATTCACAAAGTTCCTGCAAAGGGATCCAGAAAAGGGTGTATGAGAGGTAAAGGTGGACCACAGAATTATGATTATAAATTCAGGGGTGTGAGGCAGAGGATTTGGGGCAAATGGGTTGCAGAAATCCGCAAACCTATCAACAGCAAGCATGTTGGTGAAAAAGCAAACAGGCTTTGGCTTGGAACTTTTTCTACTGCACTTGAAGCTGCTTTTGCTTATGATGAAGCAGCAAGGACCATGTATGGCCCTGGCGCTCGTTTGAACTTTCCTCACCATTATGGCATAAAATCAATAGGTTCTAATGGATCATCTATTAGTACAGGATTTGATCAAAAATCACCAAGTGGAACCTATGTAGATATTTTGAACAGTGATAATGTTGCAAAAGTTGATTGGTTGGAGGGGAATCTCGGTATGGGTCTGGAAGAACAACTTAAGTTTTCTCAGGCAAACGAATTATTGGAGATGGAATGTGAGGGAGGAATTCTTCAAGAGCCTTTTAAGTATGTAAAGGAATTCTGGTATAGTTGAAGAGTGTAATAATTACATGCTAGAGAATCCTACGTGCATGGCTATGACGTGCATGGCTATGAATATAGGAGCTGATTATAACTCTTGTGATACTACTGCACAGGGGATGACGGAGAAGAGTGAAGTGGAAAATTACAAATCTAGTAATGAGTTGAACTGCACAAACCATTGCTTTGGATATTTGCATAATATGATTCCAAACAGTAATCCAAAGTATGAGCAGTTCAATAATCTCAAATCTGAGGCAACTATTCCAACCAAAGATATGGAGGGAGTACTTGCAGAAATTCTGCAGTTTTACAGAACATGTTCCGAGATGAATAATGTTCAGTCACAAATTGATCAATTTACATATAAGCAATATATTGTTAGTGATTGCAAGAATGAAGCAGCCAATATAATAGGAGATTCAAAAAATCATTCTATGCAGAGAAGTAATTATCTAGTTACGAGTGGTACTTTTGGATCAATTGCAAATGTGTCAGAAAATGAGGATTTGAATATCAATAATACTAATAAGGACTCTACATTACAAGAGAAAAGAAATCATGAAAATTCAGAGTGCGGATGTAGCTCTGGGCAGAGTAGGAAGTGTTCTGATACTAGGTGTTCTGATACTTCGCAACAGTTGCAAAATTTGGGTGGTTACTTACCTGAACACTTGAATAATATACAGTTTGCAGACATGGAAGTAGGTCATGATTATAGTTTCTTGAGTCCAGACTATGACTTTGGTTTATTGGAAGAGAAGAAATTACTTGATGTGTGCTTTTCACGTAGAAGATCTAGATCGTGATATTTGTTTTTCGTATTTCATAATAATAGGATTAATGCTTTGTGTTTTTAGTTTCTTTTTTTTTTTTTCATTTTGGTGAGGTTATTGCAGTATTTGTTTTTGCCACACTATAATGATTCAAATAAGGCCTAGTTTGCATTATCTTTTTCCACATCTCAATTACTATATATATTATATATTATGTAAGAACTATGCAATAAGATATAAATGTTGAACTGTGGTGCCATTTTATGTGAAAATTAGAGATCTCTCGTGTTAACTGAGGGTTTGAACATGTATATACTTCAACCTCAAGCATAAAACACGTAAAATTGCAAAACACTTCTTTTTTCTATATTTTCAGAATTGTTTAGTGATGTGGAAATTACTGACTTGAACAATACAAAGGACTATATTCCATTTAGAAGAATCATATATCAAAAGAAAAAAAAAATGCGTAAATTGTCACAAATATGCAAGATTGCCTTTCCCTACGAATACTTAACAAAAGACTGTGTAATCTCCTAATAAGTATAAATTTCTTCTATGACTTGTTCCCTCTCTGTGTACTTCTTTGGAAACTATATATATTCTAACTAGCTGTATCAGCAACATTTTTATAGATTATCAAAACTAACAAAATAAATGGTCTTATCCAAATTTTATCAGTGTCTTTTGAGCCTTTGTCCCTTCCCTCTTTTGAAGGGTTAACCAGAAGAACGTCTCATATGTCATATAACTTGGTCTGTATTTGCTTTTAAGGCTGAGATATAAATATAAGGATAATGATAAAAATATCTCAATTTAAAAAATATATAAAATAATATGTATTAAAATATACCTTCTCTTTTCTTATAACTTTTAAAAAACTTCATCTTTAATCTATTTTAAATTTTGTGTTAACTAATGTTGACCTTATCTATTTTTCAAGAAAAAATAAATTATTTTTTAGAAAAATACCCTTTAACAAAAATTATATTTTTGTCATTAAATTTTGCTTACCAAAATACCCTTTAATAAATTATTTTTTTATTAAATTATATTTTTATCAAAATATTTTTAAAAAAATTTAATAATTAAATTATTTTTTTAAGATACCCTTCAATAAATTTTTAATTATTAAATTGTGATTTTACCAAAATTTTTGTTAAAATAATATATATTGATATCAAAAAATTAATAGTAAAATATAACTATAATTGTTTACAAAAATTTTAGTAAAATCACAATTTAATAATTAAAAAATTATTAAAGGTATCTTAGAAAAAATTAATTTAATTATTAAATTTTTTTAAACTATTTTGGTAAAAAAGTTATTAAAGGGTATTTTGGTAAGCAAAATTTAATAACAAAAAAAATAAAATTTTTGCTAGAGGATATTTTTGTAAAAATAATTTTTTTTTTTTGAAAAATAAATAAAGTTAACATTAGTTAACACAAAATTTAAAATGGAGTAAGAAGGAGATTTTTTAAAAATCATAAAAGAAGTAAATGTACCTTTTACAAATATTGAAAAGGAAATTTCATTTTAGCATCTCTAAGAGAAAAGTGGAATTTTTTTAAAAAATTATTAGAAAAAAATAAATTAATATTACTTAAAATCATTTGTTAACACTTTTTTTTCTATAACTTTTTTAAAGAGAACTTAAATTTATGTATTAGTATTTATTAATTTTTTGTCATAATTTTTTAGAATTTTTTTGGTACTCTTTTTTATGTAATTTGGTCTTCTTAGATTAAAAAATTTTATATCAATAATGAATATTAAAAATTTTATTAAAAAAAATAACAATATCCATCACAACATTTAAAAAAATTCTAAAAAAATAACAACAACCATAATATAAATAGGAAAAATAAAAAAAATTAGTAAAATGATATAAATAAAAAAAATTTTTACTTAACATAGGCATAAAAAAATAAAATATGAGAATTCTAATAATTGTTATTTATGTTTCTTTTTATAGATGAGGCTAAAAGATAAAATTAGTAAAAAAATAAATTATAGATGAAAATTGATGTAGAGTTATAAAGTTAATAGTTAAAAAAAATATTAATTTAGTTAAAATTTTTAAATTATTTAATAATTTTTAATTATCAATTTTATATAAAGAGAACTATACGTGACTTAAGCATTGAAGCAAAAATTATAATTTTATTTTAAGTGAATGAGAATTTATACATATTACATATGAGCAATGCTAGGAAACCAAAAGGGTATTAGCCAAAAATCAGCCAAATACCTTTGGGTCAATCCAAAATCTCTACGAGTTAATATATATGGATGTTTCTTCTGCTAAGTATCAGAATGTTTCTTTTTCATACTAAATGGATGTTCTTTTATATATTTATCGAATTTTTTTGTATTACAAATGTGAATGTCTCTATTTCTTTAAAAATTTTATATTTTTTTTAAATTTTATTTATATATTTAATTTTTTTTGCTAAAATATAATTGAACGTTTCTTTTGTTAAGTATTAGGATGTTTTTTTTTCATATTAAATAAATATTTTTTTAATAATCCCTCTCATGGCTATTCTGATGAGAAGCACGGGACTTGAATCAGGAACTGAAGCCTATCAACGCCGTGTCTATGGGGAGTGCGAGGGGAGTTTGTCATAGCGCCATAAATGTGAATGCAACCGGGGAGGGTATTAGTGCAATGCATAGCCAACCAGTCCTTGCAAAGTACAATTTGCTACCAATATAGTCCGGTAGAGCCGAAAGCAAGCGACCGAAGAAGGAAAAGGAGGCATACACCATCACAAGTGTAGAAATGTCACAACTCGTGCCCACTGGCTCCGCAATCTGTCCTAGGTTATTGCTGTACACAAGCCCAATAGTTCCTCCGCAAATGTAGGTAACATAGTAGAGCCAGAAATCCAGCCTTCCAAGAACGGCGTCGCCACACTGCTCTTCTTCCAACATCCTTTTGCAGCTAATTGAGGAGGTGGTTGAGGAGGGAAGAGGAGAAGGTTTTGTCGGTGACGAAGTCGAAGGTGGACTTCGTGTTGAAGCCGTTGTACTGGATGCGCTTGTTGAGGGCGTCTCGGAGAGCATGGAAGTCGCCGGCGCTTCCAGCAGCATTAGTGAGAGAGAGGTCTGTGTGTGATTATTGGAGGTGGGTAGGTTAATGTGAGAGAGAAAAGAAAGACTTTTATAAGTTTTAATTAGGTTTACTTAATTAATTTTAAATTTTTTAAATTTTGAATTTCATAAATTTAAAATTAATTATTAATATAAATTAATGTGGTTTTGTTTAGTTTTTGGCTGGTAACCTTTTGGTTCATATACTTTTCCATTACATATACATCCAGATAGAAAAAAATAAACAAAAAAAATTTGAAGAGTTAAAAATTAAACTTGCATTTTCTGATTCAATTGTTAAACTAAACAAATTCTTAATCTCTAGGTCACCAATGATGTTGCTGATTACACCACCGAATGGCTAAATCAAACAAGCTCTTTAGTCTCCAAGTTACTCATGACGTCTTTAGTCTCCAAGTTACTTATGACGTTGCTGATTACAGCAGTGAGTTCTAAGTACGTACTTATCATCCCATACAAATTGGCTACATCTAGTACAAATACTCAAAATCTCTCAAAATTCCTTACACACTGTTACATGGGAATGTTACGCATCCTCAACAACGAAAAAACCTTGAACTATATATTTCAGTAACAATTTCAAAGCCCGTTAAGATTGAAACTATTCCTAAGTCAGTAATTACACTTAACTAGTTTCTTCTCCTTGTTGAATTATTTTAGCTGTGTTTTTTGTTCCATCATTTTTTTTTTATCTTTTTTTCAATTGTTGTTTCATTGTGGTTGGAGAATTTTCTTTTTTTGTTCCATCATTTTTTTTTGTCTTCTTTTCAATTGTTGTTTCATTGTGGTTGGAGAATTTTCTTTCTATAATTCTTACAGGTTTCTGTATATGAATTCCTATCTTCTATGAATTCCCGTGCTTTATTAACAAACCATTTTAAGGAGTTAAACGAAGTTGACAGAATTTTGATTTTGTTCGACAGAAGTTGACGCAGTGGAGGAAGTGCTTCAGTAGAGAGTACTCTTGAGAAGTGGAAGGAGTACAATAAGCAGCAACAACAACTAATCAGTGAAGGAGATGGAATTGAAGTGATTCACAAATTTCCTGTGTTGGTGAAAAACCAACTTGCCTGAACACTTGAATAATATACAGTTTGCAGACATGAAATATGTCATGATTATAATTTCTTGAATCCATTGGGTGATTACTTGCCTGAACACTTAAATAATATACAGTTTGCAAACATGGAAGTAGGTCATGATTATAGAGAAAAAAGTTACTCGATGTGTGCTTTTCATGGAGAGGGTCTAGTTCCTGATATTTATTTTCCGTATTTCATAATAATAGGGGTTAATGAGTGATGTGCTTTTAGTTCCTTTTTTCATTTCGGTGGGGTTATTGCAGTATGTTGTTTTTGCCCCACTATAATGATTCAAATAAGGCCTAATTTGCATTATCTTTTTCCACATCTCGATCACTATATATAATTATATACTATATAAGTACTATGCATAAAGCTATAAATGTTGAACTGTGGTGTCATTTTATGTGAAAATTAGAGATCCTTCGTGTTAATTAAGAGTGTTAATTAAGAGTTTGAACATGTACTTCAACCTCAAACATAAAACACGTAAAATTGCAAATCACTTCATTCTTCTATATTTCCAGAATTGTTTAATAATGTGAAAATTGCTGTCTTGAACAATGCAAAGGACTATATTCCATTTAGAAGAATCACATATCAAAAGAAAAAGAATGCATAAATTGTCACAAATATGCAAGGTTGCCTTTCCCTACGAAAGCTAAACAAAAGACTGCAATCTCCTAATAAATACAAATTTCTTCTATGACTTGTTCTCTCCCTCTCTGTACTTCTTTGGAAACTATATAAATTCTATCTAGCTGTATCAGCAACATTTTCATTTTGGTAAACTGGTTTGCACCAAGTACTGCTACACTGTTATGTATTCTATCCAATTGCAAGGGTATGGAAATCAGGCCTATTTTTCACAACATAGAGCTCTTGATCATGTTCTGGCCATTCAAAAAGTTGGCCTTTACTGGATGACTTCAAAATAATGTCGGTCAGTCTCCACCGCCATCTTTATACCAGATCATACTCCACGGGCCATTTTTGCTGCTCAACCTATCAAAACATGTGTTTAAATTATTTATATTTAAATCACTTTCCATAATTCCCTCTAAAGTTTTCTCAAGTCTGCTTATAGCTCTAGCTATAGGAGTAGGACTATGAAAAAGATTAACTCAAATAAAGTTGCAAGACATTTTCATACATGTGACAGCATGCCATATCACATGTTGACAAGCATGTCCAGTTTCATGCTGGGATTCCTTTTGGTGCAAGGTTCCCAATATGGAGGGTATAGTGAGTCATAACAACCAACAAAAAGTGTCCCAACTGTCACCATAATAATGAATTAGATGTGTCAATGCCAAATATCTACCTCCATGCTCCGGCGAGAACACGCATAGTCATGAAGAGAAACAACCCTGCCCAGACTCCAGGAAGTCCAAGTTCTGGAGCAGCTACAAGCAAGAACATTGAAGAAACTAGTCCAACCAGCATCTACCCCATAACGAAACCCAAGAAACAAAATGTAAGGATAGAGGAGGGAACAAACGACGAGAAAAAGATATAAAGCAAAATTAGTCATGAGACTTTTAAGTATTTGTAATCATCAGGTTTTACAATTACCGTTGAGTACGCAGCATAACCATAGTCTGATACCCCATAGTAAAGCCCATCAATGACAAATGCCAAAGCATTCACTGGTTGAGTTCCAGCCACAAACTGCACAGTATGATTAAATTTCAGATATTTCAAACATTACTGATACGTACATGCATCCACAGACAGAAAGGAGGATCATGCATAATATAATAGCTGAGTAGACATTTAATAGCCACGCTGAAACTTAGCCTAGCTAAAAAGAAGATATTATATTTCAATCAGTCCAAGAAGCTTTTGTCATGCAAGGTATGATTCATCAATACTAGAGTCGTGATAGTCTGATGTTACAAATATATAAACATACAACAAAATGAACCTTCAGTTATTAGCCAACCAACAATAAACCATTTGCTTATTTAAGTGGAGCTCAACACTTCACAACAATTTATACTGGTTAGTTAATGTCAAGTCTAACCTCCCAAAAAGAAAAAAGAAAAAAAAATCCTGAAGATAATCTAGCTAAGATATAAGATTATACATTCATCATCACTAAGTAACCTTGAAAAGATAAATTGTTTGTGATGCTCCATTATTTGGGAGGAAAAGAAGGGAAACAAAAAAGAGTCGATTCTTATGCTTTGCATGAAAATGATGTCGCTAGAAAAAGATGCTCTCCAATTAATGTCTTGAACTGGATTTCAATTTTTAGTTGGTGTTAAGGACCTGACTTACACACAAACTTCAACTTCTGCAGGCTCGTTGCTTTGACTTTTAAATCAATCAAAGTCAACAAGAATTGTTATTTCTTACCAATATGCCTGACCGAGCAACACTCAGAACTTCCAAGTCTGTGGTAAATAAGCTTGAAAATGATCCAAACCCAAAGAATAAGATCACGGACAAAGTAATTCCTGTTCCTAAACCAATCTGCTTGACACATAAAAGAGAGTAGGTGAAACGAATTCTGGATGGATCTGTGTACAAGTTATATCATTCAACTAAGAAAGTAAGAACAAAGTAAGTTGCTGGAGGCAATAATCAAGCACCTGTAATACTCTATATGTAATGAGGCGTGCTTGCTCGTAATTTCCCTGCGAGTAACTGCTGGCAAGAAGTGTCTGTAAAATAAATGTCATTACTCATTACAATATTACACAATAACAGGACATCATTTTGAGCCCCACTCAGAATTTTGAAAAGACTTTGGCTTATGAGCAAAAAGTCTTAAAACTTGACCATACCCAACCTGCTTGTTTACTTGGTCAGGGAAAGCCCCCAAATGTCCATAAAATAAACAAATGCAGTTCATAATTATAAAATAAAACTTCATTCGACTAGATTCATTTGTGTCTTGGAAACTGAATATGATAAACTAACGAGAGATATGTTTTGATCATGTTCTCTGCGGTACTTTGTTACTTCATAGTCATTTATGAATGCAAGATCTAACCTGACCAGCAAGTGCCAGAGCATCAGTGAGCAAAGATATCGGCAGCCAAACTTGCATGCAAATTTGATGACCAGCCATAGGTATAGGGCCCTGCTTAGCTGCCATAGAGGTTGACAGTGTCAAAGTCAGAAACACAGCCACAGTCCTGCCGATAAGAAGACCACCTACAATACAAAATGCAACAGTCAAAGTAAAACTAACTGCCTAATTAGCTCGGTTATGTCTCCGATCCAGTTAGAGTTAAGAAAACAAAAACCATATTTCGTGACTAAAAGTACAAAATACACATTATAATGTGTGAACAGACACAAAAGCCCTGTTAAAGTGATCTATTCAATCAAATTCTCCTTTCAGGAACAATGCGATCATAATATTCTTGAAAAATGAACTCTATGGGATCGTAATTTTCAAATCAGTCAATCATATCTGATCCTATCAGCAAATCCTTCCAGTTTCTCGAAATTCTCGTTCCAGTTTACTAGTTACTAAAATGCGCAATCCAACTTGAAGCTACATGTAAAATCTATAGCCAACAGTAGCAATAAATACAAAACCACAAATAGAATACACTATCCATTCAAAGCATGAAATAAAGAAAAACTGAAACTATTGATCCCTGAACTCATGTTAATCTGATTAGTTATAAAGCTAATAATCATGCAAATTTGAAGTTCATCTTGAAATTTTCAATGCATTTGTACAGAAAGAACTAGTAATAATTTTTCCAATCCGCTCTGATAATTTTATTATCATTACCGAAACAAAAAAACTTCCTCTGTATATGGACAGACTTAGCAACACTACGACTTAATTTAGAAAGAGGTACCAGATTTCAGATAGCTGAAAAATTTTCTCCCATCAAAGTGAAAAGGCGTTAGGAGCACATTGCCGGTCAATTTCCATAGAAGAATAAAAGCAATTAAGTATCTGGTGAGCAAAAGAAAAATTGCGTCAAATGCAGAAGATTACATAAATTCAGGGGCATGTGCAAAATGCACAGATAAAACTAAGTTTACCACATTGTTGACGTACTCAGAGATCACTGTAGCAGCTGCAGCACCACTAATGCCAAGGCCAAAAAAGAATATTAATATTGGATCCAATATCGCATTAAGAACGTTGCCAGCACCTGAAAATTCAAGCGAAGCAATCCCCATCAATACATCCACAAATTTTTCACATCAACAAGACTAAAGTGCAGACATAAGTCTACAAAAACTAAATATTGTCGAAGAAATAATTTGAGAATCTGCTTGTGCTTCTTCTATGCAGTAACAGTAAAGAGTCAAGAAATGAAAATGAGAACAGATATTCCATATAAGCTATTTGCTTTGTCATTCATTTATTAGCCTGTGTTGTAAGATTCCATTCTTTCTGGATTGAGTATAATAGGAAAACACAGCCTTTACTAAGAGTGCAGACTGTTGAAAAGAGGAGGAAAACAGGGCCTTTACGAAAAGAAAAGAAACCATGGAGTTAAAAAGGATGGAGTAAACCACAGAAAATGCCATGGGAAGAGGACGGAATTCTAGTTTCACACGCGGGGAGGATTGGGGGGGGGGGGGTAATATTTCTAATTTTCAATCAAATTTGAGCGAGAAAAGATAAAGGTATAGGATGCTGATGCAGTACTTGCCAACAGCATATAGAGGCGTCTTTGTATCCTTAAATCCACGAAAAGTGCCTTGAGCAGCTAATGCAATCACAATTGCTGGAGCGCCGAAGGCCCTTAGCATAAGAAAGTTCTCAGCAGGTCCACGCATAGGGGAATCCTGTACAGAAAATAAATGGATTATGGAGTAGATGATATTAATAAGATTTTTATCAAGTCTAAGGAGACAGAAGTAAGGTTCAATTATAGATAACGAAATGTTCCGTGAAATGGTTTTCCAAAAATGCAATGTTTATTTCTATTAAGCTCAGACCAACTAAAAGGAGAAAAGAAATACTGGGACATAGAAAAATCTCTTGTTATGCATATAATGACCGATGACAGGGAATTTGAAGCAAGAAAAAGTAAGTTTACATTGATTGACTAATTGTCAATATATTTCTTGAAGTGGATGGCAACATAATTAATTAACTGAAAGGTAACTAGTACATAATGATATTGGTGTTATAATAAGGTTCTAACCCTTAAATATAAGAATTAGTAACAAGAACTATCACATGTCTATTAGAATTGAACATGGATTTGGAAATGAAATTCAGTTCCTTTTATTATTGTGCAATATTGACGTCAATTCATCAAAAAAGTTATGCACCACTATATAGAATAAAAAGAATGGCTTAAAAGAAAAATGCAATGACTGCTTTTAAAAACAGATTAAGAAAAAAAAAAGTAATGAATCTGCAACTGTGTAACAGAGAACAAGCCTATGAGAAGCAAATTGAACTTTCATGATTCAACTTAAAGTAAGATTGCTTCCAACTGAGATTTTACACAATAGTTCTACAGAGAAGTTGTAAAAAAGCATTCACTGATTTATATTACATGGAAAAAAAAAAATCCATTCTTCCACCCTCCCCCCCTTCCCTCTCTTTTTTTTCCTATTCATATGGTTGGCCGGGTGGTGTTGTCTTGGACAACCAAGTGTAGACTCTGAAGAAAATAACATGTTGACACAAAATAAATATACAAGGTAATTATTGATCAATAATCAGCCAAGGTTGACATACAGCAGGTATACCCATGATGTTCATAATGATGCCAGAACCAAGGGAAAGAAGCACAGTTTCAGCAATTCCAAGAGTAGCAGCAAGTGCTAAAGAAGTTGATACTGAAGGAATACGCCTCTTGCTTTGGTATTTGCCACCAAAATCTAGATGATACCAAAGTGAACAAAACCGTCAGTAGAGGCATCTAAAGAAGGGAACCTATGACCATGTCTGGAAAACTAGTCAGACTATTAAAGAGGTGTAGCTTTCTTATAAAGCTTACTACTTTCATCAGTTTGACTGGAATCCTTGCTGATCAGTGCCTGTTCCTCGGCAACAAAGGATGTGGTAATATTAAGTAAAGGAATGTTAAATATTTTTGACACCAAATTAAACACAGAAGTTGAAACCCCAACTGCAGCCAATTCAGCAGGCCCTGCATATATAAATATAATTAAGGGGGATTTCTCACTACAACAACAATCATCAATCAAATGTATGTCCAAACAAACAGAACCTAAGACAAGCAAATACTTGTAACCGTCATCACCAACTACAATTACAAGATTACAACTATCTATTAAATAAACAACAAACTAGCAATTCAGAATGGGCTTTCAGGGTGAGAATAAAATTAAGCCAAATAAGCTGCAGGCAGATTAAATTACAATTCCATACTTTCGACCAGTTTAAAACAAGAAAATGCAAACCAATAAATAAAATTAATTTAATCAAATTAGCTTACTTTATACAAGAGTATGTTTGAGTTAATGATTGAAGAGATTATTAACAGAAAGTTACTAATAACTAACTAACTAATTCACCATCTGTAATAATAAGTACCTATGTGGCCGACAAATGCTGTGTCGATCAGTGAGGTAAGTGGATCAGCTGCCAATGCCAAAGCAGCAGGTAGTGCAATGGACAGTATTTCCTTCCCCAGTTCATCAAATTTAAGCCACCCATCTCTGTTCAAAGCAGGTATATTAAACTTCAAAACTCCAATTTACATGCAAATAACCTAAAAATAGAAAAGAAAGACAAACTTTTTAACTGAAAATTCTCAGTCACACATTAAATCAGATTCAAAGAAAGAGAAGGCAGAAACTTTATCAAATTAAATCCTCAAAGTTCAATCTTAATTAAAATCGAAGAAACAAACTTCAAAATCCCAAATCACAAATAAATAACATAAGAATAAAGCCATAGACTAATTTCAAAAGTTCCATTTACATGTAAGATTGAGCTAACAATAGCTTCATTAATTTTAAATCTCTTTCAAAACGAAGAAACTAACTTCAACTCAAATCTCTTCAAAAAGAAGAAACTAACTTCAACTCAAATCCCAAATTCTGCAACAAATTAAATTCAAACAAAGCTCAATCATGATCAAGTTAAAGCCACACATTTCAGCTGAAACCCCAAGAAACACACTTTTAAGCCCCAATTACGCATAAACTAAGCCCAAAAAAAATAGAAAAAAGAAAAGGAAAAAAAATCCAGCTCTGATAGTAACTCAATTGAAGCATTACCCGAATCGACGAAGAAAAGCAAAGGAATCATCCGAAGAAGACGAATTGCGAGAAGATTCATCTTCAAGGGAGCTAGTTTCAACGGAATCATTGGTGGTGGTGGTGGTGGCACGGTTGTTTTTCAAAGAAGCTTTTGGTGCGATTCGGATTCGAATGCGAGAAAAGCAATGATAAGGCTTTGGGATTAAAGTAGGAGATTTGAATGGTGGATGATAGCAATGGTGAGGTTGAAGTTGCAGAGAGTGAATGCAAAGAAAGCGGTGACATTGAGAAGATGCCATTGAAGCACCTGCACCACCCACACAGTGTGAAGAACGAAATTTGACGGAATGTCATGCACTGAATAACGGCATAACATAACCATATATTTATTTTCATTTTCATTTTATTTATTTTCCTTCTTTTTTTTTTTTTTTTCATTTTAATGGACACGTAATTTTACTCTGTCGCAAAAAATAAATAAAAGCAATAATAAATATGTATTTGGTGGGGCCATGTACTGCTTGGGCCTCAAATGATTGTTAACTTAATGGTTTCGGCCTCATATTCTGAATCTGAGATTTTCAATTTGGTAGTGGTAAAATATGAATCACAAATTTAAAATATAAATTTTGTGAGGAAAAAAAAGATTTATAAAGAATAAACTACCATTTGAAATATTTAAGTGTTAATTATTGTTCATATTCTAACTCAATAATAAAGTTAGATCTAAAGTGGACAAGTCTAATTTTACAAAGAGAAAAGGTCCAAATAATTTTGTTTTGTCTATCTAAACCTACATAAAGAATAGATTTATTAGTCTGTGCTGTTAGGATACTCTCTTATTGTTTAGAAAATTGAAACTCCATAAATTTTTAAAAAGAAAATACCGTAAAAACTCATTTTAATCGTATATTAATTTGATTGTACATGCATATTGATAGGATTATTAAATCATTAATGCATTTTTCTCGTAAAATTACAAACACATTAATGATAATTTTAAAATATATTTTTAATAAAAGACAATTATAAAAAAGATATATAATAATTAAAATCAAGTTACCAATTAAATTTTATAATCTAAATTTAATTTAATAAATTAGTTATTTACATGATATTTTAGACAATTAAAAGTGCTTTAAATATTTTGACGTAACATTATTTAAATACAATTCAATTAGGTATCATTTAAAAGTTGTATAATATTCAGTTTTTTATTACAATAATTAAAAAAATAAAATAAATACATCTAAAAATTATAAATACATTTAGTGTCTTTTTAAAATTAAATACACATTCAAAATAAAAATTAAATAAAACTGAAATTTAAAATTTTAATTTTAATTTTAAATTTTTATTTCAGATTTAATATATTTAATTATTAATTAATTAGAATTTAAATACACATCCAAAAATCAAATTAGTTAAAATTTAAAATTTCAATTATATATATATATATATATATATATATATTTTACTAAAGATAGGAAGACTCAAAACTGCAACTTCTAAATGAGTATGGAGAGACTATGTCATTTGAGTTATACCTCATTGATATGTGTTGTTATTTATCAGATTAAATTTTGAGATAAATAATTTTATAATATAGTATTAATATTTTAATGATTAAAATATTTAAAGTTTGATTTTTTAAAAATTACAGCATAATAATATTTTTTACTTTTATAAATCATTGATGCATAAATCAAGTATTAGAAAAAATAAATAAATAAATGAGATATAATAAATATTTTTTTATTATGTACACAAAAAAAGATAAATATAAAAAGAAACATGTAAAATCATACATAACTGTCCCGTATTTCCGCTTCCTAAAAGAGATAGAAATATATAAAAGTGTACGAAGAGAGAAGGAGACAAAAACTCAATTGTTAACTCAATTGTTCTCAAGTTATCATTACAAAACACTGAAACAAATAGAATGTATTGTTTCTCCGATCTTGAATGTGTACTATTGTGTAGGAATACCACTTTTACTATCTTTCATTAGTTGTTGGCATCTTTCTAAACTACTTTTGTTTTTATAAATATAAATTAAATAATACAATTTGTATTGGTACTTAGTATTGAATCATTGATAATTCTCCTCTTCTTTGTCAATGGAAATTAAAATTAATCAATATAAATGACTAAACAAAAATGTTATTTATATATTAAAATTAATTACTATAATTAGATATTATATATTTATGTATAAATATATATTTTATTTAATTTATTTTTAATATGTATCTTATATTTTAAGAAATATTTTATAATAATAATTAATTTTAATAATTAATTTTAATGTATATCTAATATTATTATTGATGTTATAATATGTATATAGTTCATGCAACTAACAAAATTTTATTTTTCTTCATTAAAATATGTCTCATTTTTATAACAATAAAAATATTTTTAAAATATTATAAAATACGAAAAAAATAACTAAAAAGAACATTATTTTTTTTAAGTAGGAAACGGCGATTTTTATATTTACTAAACCACTTATACATTTGATTTAAGATTTTATAAGAATATTTGAATAACTATTTAAAGAATATATACAAAAATTTGAATATAAATTTTATTTTTATATTTTTTATTTTTTAAAAGTAATTTTAGTCATTGCCAATAAAAATCGCAAAACAAATCCACGTAACCTGAAATACCAAACTTTAAAGATAAAAATATCTTTTTTTTATAAAAAATATCAAAAACCAATCTTTAAAACACTCCTAGAGAATATATATATAATGTTTGACATTTTTGTCATATTTTAAAAATATTTTTGTGATTAATAAAAGTGAGAAATATTTTTATTAACATTTTAAAAAATTAGAGATGATTTTGATAGTTTATCTTTATTTATACATTTTGTCTTATAAATTTAAATATTTAAAACATAATTTTATGACATAGTACTAAAATTTTTATTACAAAAAAAATTCATGAATCCAAAAGACAATAGCGTATTTAAAATATAAGTAATAATGTTTGTTATGTGGGTAACCTGAGATAGGTGGATTGGGCTTGAAGAATTGACCCAAACGTTAGTGGAAGGTGGCCTCTGATTTGTTCACGTTCGAGAGCAGCCGTCCAAGTTGTGCGTTGGATGGAATGGAGGGTGATACCTGCAAAGACACTCTGATGCCTAAGTCAGCAAGGGGTTAAACAGGTTTAGAATGTATTGGAACTTGCTTTTACCTGAGTGGGTCAATGTATTTATAGGTGATGATCTAATAATCACCGTTGGAGTAGTTTTACTTCTGAAGGTGGATAACCGTCCCTTTATCTTAGGGTTGTTGAGATATCTCTTCTAGAAGTGGGTGAGAGATTTTAGGGGCAGTTACTTATTTGAATAAGTGTTATCTGCCAGCTTATGTCGAACCCGACTTCTTTGGAGAGGAGCTTATGTCGAGCTCGACCTGTTCTGACGAGGTTGGATAAGTGGTGAAGGCCAACCTCTAGATTGGACCTTTTTGGCTTACTTGGGCCTGAATCATAGTGTTGGACTAGGGTATAAACAGTGCCCCTACTCGAGTCTGATCTTTTAGCCATGAGTGGGATTCGAGTATTAATTGAACTTGGGTTCGTTCAAGTCGGAAACCGACGTAATTTTAGTTTAAAAGCAACGTGATTTCGAATTTCTCAACTGTCGTATCTAATCAAACGTCACATCCGTTTGGGATTTCGCATTTACACGTGGAGGCAGTTATATTAGTAACACTGTAACGACGCGTTTCTTTAATGATTTATTTTACCGTTGTGCCTCTGACCTGTTATAAATACTTTTCCCTCTTCTTTCTTTGTTTTCTTTCGTCTTCTTTTCGAAGTTTTTCCCTGCTTTCATACTCCTTTGCTCAAAAAACTCCCTTTTGGCTCTTCGTTCGTGGGTACTTCAGGTCGGCTACTAGAATCCCTCCCTTTTTTTCAAAAGAAGGTTAGTTCTTCTTGCCTTCTTTTATTATTCTTGGTCGTGTTTTACTTATGCTGTACGCTAGAGAGGGGTTTTCGGGTATATTTTTTATGTATGTTTGTTGATGTAGTGAGAAACTTTGGAATTTTTATGTCCTTCTTTTCGGAGAAGCTGTTTCTTTTACTGCTTGCTGGCCGTTTTTCTTTATTTGCTTTGAGAGGACTGCCTTGCTGTTAGAACCCTGTTTTTTTTATGGTTTCTTTTTCTTTTATGTAGGTTTTACTGCTTTTACCTACGCCCCCTATTTTTTGAAAATGTCTTCCTGTATTCCTGAAGCTTTGTCGCGCTGGGTAGATTCTTCCGTTTTGTATGAGCATCCCTTAGTGGATGATGTTTTTATTACTAAACTTAGGAAGCATCATAGGATCTGTAGTGTTGATGAGGATGAGCCCAAGTATGAATTGGTGGCCCCAGATCCTGAGGACCGGATTTGTTGTGGGAGAATTGCTAATTCTGATTCTCTTTTTTTTTGTGTACGATTGTCTATTTGCCCGCCTAGGGGTTGCTTTTCCTTTTTCTGACTTCGAGGTGGAGATATTGTCTCATTGTAGAGTAGCTCCTTCCCAGCATCACCCTAACTCTTGGGGTTTCATTAAGTCTACCAACTAGTTAGCCGAGAGCTGGACTTTCTGACCTCTTTAAAGATCTTTTTCTATCTGACAAAACCATTTAGCACTCAGAATAACAAGCAACGGTAGGTATCCTTCTGAGCTATTTAGGGACGAAAGGTTTTTTCAATCTTTGATGAATCATTCCACGACTTTAAAAACTTTTTCTTTAAGGTCTAGGCCGTAGAAGGCCATCACCTTCTTTTCTTGAATGATAACAATGAACCCCGATTTCCTCTGTATTGGTCGGAGGCCTCCCCTGTAGAAAAATATGGTCTAGACGATTTGGATGAGGTAGAGGAGGCTATTGTTGAGTTTTTTTGAGAGGCTTGGGGACGTGCTCCAAATCTAGATACAAAGAAGTTCCTTCTAGGCTCTCCGAGTTTTGTGCAGACCCAGCTAGGTAGTTTATGTTTCTTTGTATCTATTTCTTACGAGTTTCGACTTGCAATGTGCTTTCCTCCGATTTTGTATGTTGATTAACTTTTATTTTCTTCTTTTCAGAAATGGTGAAAAGTGGATCTAGCACTGCTTACCAAAATGTCTAGGAGGCCAAGAGGAAGGCTCGTGCCCGAGCTGATGTTGCGAAGGTCGGAGCTTCTAGCACTCCTCCTCACAACTCGAAGACCTCTTCTCGCCCTATTTTGGTAAACCCTGCCTCTGCTTCTTCTCTTCCTCCTCCTCCCCCTGTCCCCCCAGTCCAGCCTTCTTCCGAACTTGAAAAGAAGAAGCGTAAGACCTTAGAGTCCGGTTCTATTGCTGGAGAGGCCTGTTTCGATGGTCCAAAGTTCATTCGGAAGCACATCTTTTCTCATAGCCAAATTGCTATGGATGATACCTCCCTTCGAAATCATCTTCAGATTTTGGTTCGGGGAGGAGTTCGGACTGCTGGAGTTTGTACTGCCCTTTTTTATATTCTCGACAAAACTCCCTTGAATTCTTTTTAAAAACCGTGGAGGACCTTTAGGGGAGGATTGTCCTGTATCAAGAAGAGAAAAAGAGGCTGCAGGGGGAAAATGCCTGGTTGAAGGAGGAGCTGACCCAACTCCAGGAGAGAGAGAAAAAATTGATGGGCCAATGTGCCATGACTGAGGGGTTGAAGGAGAAGGCGGAGCAGAATTATGTTAGGCTTTTTTTCCGAGAATATTGATCTTCAAAAGTAGCTGGAGTCGAATCGGGAGGCCTATCAGGACCTGGAGGATTCAATCGTTGAGAGCTCAGAAGAGGCTTTCAGGGTGTTTAAGGAATAAGTCAGGGTTATTGCTCCTGACTTGGACCTTTCACCCCTCTATCCTGACAAAGTGGTCATTGATGGCGCGATTGTCTCTCCTCCTCGTCCTGAAACCGATTCCGAGCTGAAGACTCGTAGGTAACGAATCGTTGAGTCTCCTCCCGCAAGGTGGACCAACAGGAAGGATTTCTGCCGAGTTCTTCTGAGGCTCCGACTTCTGTTGCCGAAGAGATTCCTGTGACCCCTCTGACTTCTGCTGCAGACCCAAGCTCCATTCCTCTTTATGTCTCCAATCTTCCTTTCCAGTGATTTTAGCTATTAGGGCCCAGCTTGTGGGCCCTTTTTGAACAATTTTATTTTTATATGTTTGTTTGAGGTGGTGGTTTCCTGACATTTTAACCTTTTTTATGGTCATTAACAAAAAAGTTGTTTGCTTGGTTAGTCCTTTTTTGGATAAGGGCCTTTTTAACAAAATATTTTGATTATGCATGCTTGCGGATGTTTTGATGCTTTTTTTCTTCCTGAGTTTTTTACAAAAAAACCCTTCTATTTTTGTGAGAAAATCTTTTTATCGTGTGGGCTTTTTGTCTAAGTTAGACAATTTTATTTATTGTCAAAAACTCTTTTTAGAAATTTGAGAAAGCCTTCGCTTCTATCCTCGAAGGGTTTTCCTATCTCATTTTGTGTTCCATTATTTCGAAATTACATATTCAATTTTGTTTATTTGAACTATTTTCATAGGTTATTTTTGCAATACACTTTTGTTTTTCTCGGGCTTTCCGACTTGTAAGTTGTTAGCGATATTACTTTCGAGTTATCATGATCGTTTCTTATAACCTCTTTACACCGATTTGTACCTCGTTGTTATCTTGCCGACCACTCAGGTCGGTCAAAGAATTTGCATACTTTTTTGAGCTTAAATCGGTGTGTTTCATAGGATAATAATACTAATGGAATTTATAAAGAGATAAAGTAAATGCTTATTGATTGATGGAGATAACTTTTACAAAAGTTGTTGTCTAGCTACTAAGGGATTTAAAACTTTTAACCCTTAGTTCCCACTTTGATACCTCGTTAAAACCTCCTTCAGGAAAACCCGTTTTTGGGAAAAATCATGAAGTTAGAAAAAAGAGTACATCAGAGAATAGAGTTTGCTTCTAGCTATAATAGCTCTTCATGTTGTAGGCATGCCACGACCTGGGGAGCTCATTACCCTCTAGGTCGGATACTTTGTAATACCCTTTTCCGAGTACTTCTATTATCCTATATGGCCCCTTCCAATTGGCAGCGAGCTTTCCTTCACCTGACTTGTTTACGCTGATGTCATTCCTAATCAAGACCAAGTCGTTTGAGGTGAAGCTTCTACAAATGACTTTCTTATTGTATCTGTTTGTCATCCTTTGCTTTAGTGCTGCTTCCCTTATATGGCCTGTTCTCGAATTTCAGGGAGTAGTTTGAGTTCTTCTTTATGTGCCTGAATATTGCCGACCTCATTATAGAATCTCACCTTTGGACTTTGCTCATTGACTTCAACTGGTATCATGGCTTCTATGCCATGAGCAAGTCGAAAGGATGTTTCTGCAGTAGCTGATTGAGGTGTGGTTTGATAGGCTCACAATACTTGAGGAAGCTCCTCGACCCAAGCCCCACTTTGCATCTAGAAGCATTTTCTTTAATCCAGCCAGTATGAATTTATTGGCTGCCTCAACTTGCCCATTTGCATGTGGGTGTTCAACCAAGGTGAACTAGTGCTTGATCTTCATACTGGCTACCAAGTTTCTGAATGTAGAGTCGGTGAACTGGGTTCCATTATCCGCGGTGATGGAATAGGGGATTCCATACCTGGTAATGATATTTTTGTAGAGAAACTTTCGACATCTCTGGGCTGTAATGGTGGCCAAGGGTTCTGCTTCAATCCATTTTGTGAAGTAGTCTACTCCCACTATGAGGTATTTTACTTGTCCAGGTGCTTGGGGAAAAGATCCGAGTAGGTCCAATCCCCATTTTGCAAAAGGTCATGGAGAAGTTATGCTTATAAGTTCTTCAGGGGTAGCGACATGAAAGTTAGCATGCATTTGGCATGGCTGACACTTCTTCACGAACTCGGTAGCATCCTTCTGTGAGGTCGGCTAGTAAAATCCTACTCGGATAACTTTCCTGGCTAAAGACCTTGCTCCAAGATGGTTTCCGCAAATACTGTTGTGCACCTCTTCCAAAACTTCTGTTGTCTTTGAGGTCGGGACGCACTTCAACAATGGTGTGGATATTCCTCTTTTATATATGATATTTTTCACCAAGGTGTAGCTTTGTGCCTCCCTACGAATTTTCTTGGCTTCTTTTTCCTCTTTGGGTAGGATGTCAAATTTTATGTATTCGATTAATGGGATCATCCGCTCGAGTTCTAAGCCGGATACCTCTAGGACATCTTACTTGACCTCTGTTTTCATAACAGAGGGCTCTTGAAGAGTTTTCTGGATCAGACTTCTGTTATTCCCTCCTGGCTTGGTACTTGCTAACTTGAAGAGAGTGTCCGCTCTACTGTTGAGATCCCGAGTTATGTGTCAGACCTCGGTCTCTAAGAATCGCCTAAGGTACTCCAAAGTCTTATCTAAGTACCTTTTCATATTTGGGTCTTGGACCTAATACTCTCCATTGATTTGAGAAGTCACCACTTGAAAGTCAGTAAAGACCACTACTTTGGTTGCCCCGACTTCTTCTGCTAGCTTCAACCTGGAAATCAAGGCTTCATATTCTGCTTGATTGTTAGAAGCGGAGAATTCGAATTTTAGGGAGACTTCTATTTGGGTTCCTTCTTGGTTGACTAGTATTATGCATGTGTTGCTTCCGACCTTATTGGAAGAGCCGTCCACATACAACTCCCAAGTTATGGAGGTCTCCTCTTGATCTCCCGCGTATTCTACCATGAAGTCGGTCAGGCACTGGGCTTTAATCGCTGTCCAAGTTTCATATTTAAGTCAAACTCAGATAGTTCTATAGCCCATTGAACCATTCTTCATGCAATGTCTGTTTTTAGAAGTATTTGCTTCATGGACTGGTTCGTTCAGACTTTTATTGTATGAGCTTGAAAATAAGGCCGTAGCCTTCGAGACGCCACTATTAATGCATATACGAACTTCTCGAGTTTTTGATACTTTAACTCGGGGCCTTGCAAAACTTTACTGGTGAAGTATACAGGATGCTGCTCGACCTCATCCTCCCGTATTAGTGCTGATGCCACAGCCTTTTCGGCTATAGACAAATAGAAGACGAGTTCTTCCCCGATTTCAGGTCGGGTCAAAACGGGAGGTTGGCTCAAAAACCTTTTGAACTCCTAAAAAGCTTCTTTGCATTCAGGAGTCCATTTGAACTGGCATCTTTTTCTTAGTAGAGAAAAAAGTGGTAGGGATCTCAATGCTGATCCTGCTAAAAATCTGGAGAGGGCTGCAAGTCCGTCGTTCAGCTGCTGGACCTCCCTTAAAACAATTCGGGCTTTTCATTTCCAGGACTGCTCTACACTTATCGGGATTAGCTTCAATCCCCTTTTGTTTTAGGATAAACCCTATAATTTTTCTAGCCTCCACTGCAAAGGTGTACTTTGTGGGATTCAATCTCATCCAGTGCATCCTTATGGTGCTGAAAACTTGTGAGAGGTCGGTCAAGAGGTCGGCTTCATCCTTGGTTTTTATTAACATGTTGTCCACATATACTTCCATTAAACTCCTAAGGTGAGGTGCAAACACCTTATTCATCAGCCTTTGGTATGTGGCCCCTGCATTTTTTAACCCAAAGGGCATGACCACATAGCAGTAATTCGCTCTAGGCGTGATGAAAGATATTTTTTCTTGATCCGGCCTGTACATCGAGATTTGATTATAACCCGAGTACGCATCCATGAATGACAAGTATTGATATCCCGAGCTGGAGTCTACTAGGAAATCAATATTTGGAAGAGGATATGGGTCCTTTGGATACGCCTTATTCAAGTCGGTGTAGTCGACGCACATCCTCCACTTGCCGTTTTGCTTCTTAACTAGCACTACGTTTGCCAGCCAGGCCGGATATTTAACCTTTCTGATGAAGCCGACCTCTAAGAGGGCTTGTATTTGATCCTCGACCACTTGAGCCCGTTCAGGACCGAGTTTCCGCCTTCTCTGTTGAACAGGTCGAGATCCTGGGTATACTAACAATTTCTGCGCCATGAGCTCGGGATCTATCCCGGGCATGTCGGAGGCTTTCTAAGCAAAGAGGTCGGAATTTTCTTGTAGGTACCTTATCAGCTTCTGCTTCAAATCTCTTTTCAAGTTAGCTCCTATGTTGGTATTTTCTCCGTCCTCTTGCCCGATTTGAACTCCTTCGGTCTTCCCTCTGGGCTATGGTCCCAGCTCTTCTTTAACTCGGATACCTCCGAGCTCTATAGTGTTTACTTCCTTGCCTTTACCCCTCAGGTTTAGGCTTTCATTGTAACACTTTCTCGCCAGCTTCTGATCTCCCCTGATGGTTGCAATTCCCTCTGGTGTTGGGAATTTCATACAAAGATGGGGGGTAGATACCACTGCTCCAAGCCGATTTAGGGTCGTTCTTCCTATCAAGGCATTATAGGCCGAACACACATCGACAACAATGAAGTCGATGCTTAGAGTTTTGGATTTCATTCCCTTTCCAAAAGTGGTATGTAGGGGTATGAATCTCAGTGGTTTTTTGGCGTATCCCCCAGTCCGAAGAGGGTGTCAGGGTATGCTCTTAACTCCTTTTCATCCAATCCCAGCTTGTCAAATGCTGGTTTGAACAGGATGTCTGCCAAGCTCCCCTGATCCACCAGGGTTCTGTGTAGATGAGCGTTGGCGAGAATCATGGTAATTACCACCGGATCGTCATGTCTAAGGACAATACCCTGTCCGTCTTCTTTGGTTAAACAGATGGTTGGGAGGTCGGGTAGTTCGCTCCCAACCTGGTAAACTTCCTTCAGATGTCTTTTTTGAGATAATTTTGTGAGTCCTCCCCTAGCAAACCCTACCGAGATCATATGTGTATGTCGTTCTGGGGTCCGTGGTGGCGGATCTCTCCGATCTTCCTCATCTCATTTCCTTTTTCCATGGTTGTCTGACCTTTCCATGAGATATCTATCAAGCCGACCTTCCTTGGCCAGCTTTTCTATCACATTTTTTAAGTCGTAACAATCATTGGTTGAATGGCCATACAGTTTATGGCACTCACAATATTCGCTACGAATTCCCCCCCCCCCCCTTTTTGTTTTTGATGGGTCGAGGGGGAGGTAACTTTTTAGTGTGACAAATTTTCCTGTAAATGTCGACTAGAAAAACTCGCAGAGGAGTATAAGAATGATATCTCATGGGCCTTTCAGACCCGACTTCTTCTTTTTTCTTGGGCTCCCTCTCCTTTTCCTTCGATGGGTGAGAGTGCCCAGGTCGCTAGCTTTGTTCTCGTAGCCTGGTGTTTTCCTCCATGTTGATGTACTTTTCAGCTCTTTCTTGTACATCACTCAAAGAAGTCGGGTGTCTCTTAGAGATGGACTGCAAGAAAGATCCTTCTCGAAGTCCATTAACGAGACCCATTATTACTGCTTCTGTAGGCAAGTCTTGAATTTCTAGGCACACCTTGTTGAATCTTTCCATGTAGTCTCTCAGGGGTTCTCTGATCTCCTGTTTTACTCCCAGGAGACTAGGCGCGTGCTTGACTTTGTCCTTTTGAATTGAAAATTTCATAAGGAACTTACGTGCGAGGTCGTCAAAGCTAGTGACTGGCCGTCGAACCATTTCATCACTGCCTTTGTCAAAGTCGTTGGAAAGGCTTTGCGGCGGGTAACATCAGAGACGTCGGCTAGGTACATTCGACTTTTGAAGTTGCTCAGGTGATGCTTTGGGTCGGTAGTCCCGTCGTACAGATCCATATCAGGGCTTTTGAAGTTTCTTGAAACTTTTGCTCTCATGATGTCTTCACTGAATGGGTCTTCTACCCCAATGGGGTATCTTCTCGGTCAGCGCGAGAGCCCTTACCCCGGAAGTTGGATTCTAATATTAAGAGTTTTTCTTCAAGTTCTTTTCGTTGCTCAACCTCTTTCCTTAGGTTTCTCTCCGCTTCTCGCTAACGTTCCAGTTCTTCTTACAATTGTTTTAGCCATCCTTGATGGCCGTGAAGTAGTCCTATAAGATCGGCAGCGTGAGGTTGCCCCTCCTTCTCTGGTTCGTGCACTTCATAGGGGATTCTTCTTGAATCTTGTGCGCCTGAGGGACCTTCTCTGTATTTTCTGTCCTGAAGAGGGATTATTGCCCTATCATTGTTAACTACATCTTGCTGCTCTTGCTCAGACTCTGATGCAGTGTGTTCATCCTCGTTCTGGTCATCTGCCATTGTGGGTTGTTTTTTCAGGTCCCCGGCAACGGCGCCAATGTTACGTGGGTAACCTAAGATAGGTGGATTGGGCTTGAAGGATTGGCCCAAACGTTAGTGGAAGGTGGTCTCCGATTTGTTCGCATTTGGGAGCCGCCATCCGAGTTGTACGTTAGATGGATTGGGGGTTGGTACATGCAAAGACACTCCAATGCCTAAGTCAACAAGGGGTTAAGCAGGTTTAGAATGTATCGGAACTTTCTTTTACCTGAGTCGATCAGTGTATTTATAGGTGATGATCCAATAACCACCGTTGGCGTAGTTCCACTTCTGAAGGTGGATAACCGTCCCTTTATCTCAGGGTTGTTGAGATATCTCTTCTAAAAGTGGGTGAGAGATTTTAGGGGCAGTTACTTAATTGAATAAATGTTATCTGCCAGCTTATGTCAAACTCGACTTCTTTGGAGAGGAGTTTATGTCAAGCCCGACTTCTTTGGAGATGAGCTTATGTTGGGTAAGTGGTGAAGGCCAACCTTTGAATTGGGCCTTTTTGGCTTACTTGGACCTAAACCATAGTGTTGGTTTAGGGTTTGAACAAATAGTACTCCACAATTTTTTTAGTATTTATGTTTGAATAAATCTATAATGGAAGAGTGGCATTCTTGACAATTAAAATGTGGTGCTTTGACATTAAAATTAAGTAATCTAGACAAAAAAAAATTAATAATAAAAGAACAATAATAAAGCCAAATTTTTTTTGAGAAAAACATAAATTGAAATAAAATATATTTATAAAAATTAAACACATACTTAAATCTTATTATTATGAGATGTGATATCTAATATCCATCACATATGATGTAAATTAACTCTTAATAATGGATCTATTTAAAAAAATTATTTATTATATTTTTACATATAAAAGAGTTAGAATGACAAAGAATGGTATAAAAATATTAATAAATTGCACTTGAGTACCAGATAAATTTGTATCAGATATCATTGGTTTCAACATATATGATAGAGTATATCTAATATATTCTATTAAAATATTATATAAAAATTTATGTATTCAAAAGGAGTACATAATACTAATAGTTTTTTTTAAGCTAACATAACTTATTATTTTATAATTATTTATTTTATTTTAAATTATATATTTTAAATTATAAATTTTTAACGTTAAAATTTTAATTATAAATTTTAAAAGAAAATTAAATAATTAAAAATATATTTTTTATATTTTTATTTAAAAATATTTTTCAATTATTTTAAATAAATATTAGAAATTAGAAATAACTGATATTATATATTTATTAAAATTAATTATTATATTTTTTTTTTAAATTTTAATATGTGTTTTATATTTTTAATATATATTATATATGTAATTAGTTTGATAATTGAATTTGTTTATATACTCAATATGGATAAAAACTAATATCAACTTTGTTATTGTTATAAATGAAAAATTGTTCAAGAAAAAATTTATAGACAGAAAAACAAATAAAATTTAGCAGTAGCTGCAACGTAATGCAATGTAAGAAGAGCAGCTAGTACTAAAGAAATACTGCTGATACTTAGTAATGAAATATTTTAAAGTGAAAAAAGATTCTTAATCTATACTTAATCACTATAAGCATTTATCATTTGTTACGTTATGAGATCTACTATTGTCATGTGTCTCGTTAAGTTAAAGATTTATATATTATTATTTATCAGATTAAATTATGAGATAAATAATTTTATAATATAATATTAAGTTTGATTTTTAAAAAATTACAGCATAATAATATTATTTATTTTTATAAATCATTGACACATAAATCAAGTATTAGATAAAAAAAGAAAAAATAAATAAATGAGATATAATAAATATTTTTTTATTATATCCACAAAAAATATAAAAAGAGGCATGTAAAGTCATACTTAACTATGGTATTTTCACTTTCCAAAACAGGTAAAAATACAAAAAAATGTACGATGAGAGAAAGAGACAAAATCTTAATTATTAACTCGATTGTTATCAAGTTATTGTCACAAAACACTCAAACAAATGCAATGTATTGTTCCTCCTATTTTAAATGTGTACTATTGTGTAGGAATACTATTTCTACCATTTCTTATTAGTTGTCGAAATCTTTTTTATAAATATAAATTAAGTAATACAATTTGTATTAGTACTTAGTATTGAATCATTGATAATCTCCTTTCCGTCAATGTAAATTGTTCAATATACATGAGTAAACAAAAATGATATTTATATATTAAAATCAATTACTATAATTATGTATAAATATATAGTTTATTTAATTTATTTTTAATATATATCTTATATTTTAAAAAATATTTTATAATAATAATTAATGTTAATAATTAATTTTAATGTATACCTAATATTATTATTGATGTGTATAATATGTATATAGTTCATACAACGAATAAAATTTATTTTTTTTCATTAAAATACGTCTTATTTTTATAACAATAAAAATATTTTTAAGGGTAAAAAATAGAAATAAGCCAATAGGGGAAAGAATTTACACAAATCAGCCAAACTGGAAATTGCTTCACGAATGAGCCAAAGCATATTACTATATAATTCGAACCAGCATGGTTCGAACTACAATAACACATAATTCGAACCAGGGTAGCTCGAATTGTTTAGAAAAAATTCACCCTAATTCGAACCAAGAAGGTTCGAACTAAAAACACACATAATTCGAACTAGGTGAGTTTGAATTATACAAGGAGAAGCTTTCCAAAGTAATTCGAACCAGGTTGGTTCGAATTAAACAAACCAGATTTCGAACTAGGCTGGTTCGAATTAGTAAGCACCAGACTTGTACATATATGGTTATAAACGTGAGTTGCTCTCATTAGAGGGTGTAAAATGGCTAGTGAAGAGAGTTTTGTAGTATTGGTTCACCACAGAGGATCGATTAAGAGGAAAACTCGTTCCGGTGTGAAGTTCACCGATAAGGATCCTCTCTGTATTATCGTGAAGCCTACGACGAGCTATGATGACCTTGTTAGGTCTGTACTGATGAAACTTGGTCTGGAAGGTGCGAAGCGGGTTAAGAAGTTTTTCTATCGCATTCCAATCACGGTGCTCCAGGAAACCGTGAAGTATGATTGTTTCACGATCGGGAGTGATGAGGACTTGCAAGTCATGTTTCATTGTCGCTGGCAGTTTCCGAAGGTGAGGACACCAGAACTATTGGCAAAATTGGTTGATGTGGTATCCAGCTCAGGGGGTTCAAACCGGAATACCACCACTTTAGCCACGGCAGCCAGTTCTAACTCCAGACCTGCCGTTGCTTCTTCGTCCGTCCCTGCGTACGAGCCACCGGTCCAACCTGTCGCCTCCCCTTCTTTCGCTGTTGATCTCAATGGCAGCGTAGGCGACGAGGTCGGAACAGGAAAATTTCTTCCGACCTCTTTACAGTGCGCTGCACCGCTTGGGGTTGGAGACGAATTGTTGGGTGATGCAGAGGACGATGACGTCGAGCCGGATATGATTGATGATGACAGTGGCGATGATATTGGAGCAAGTGAGCCTGCAGGGGCGGTAGGTGGTTCTAGCTCTGGCACACAGCAGTATCCATCACATTTTTTCTCTTTGGACTTGGATGCCATGAGGCAGGAGGGGGTTTCTGGGCAGCCTGTTGGATTTGGAGCTAGAGATGCGGAAGAGACTGCTGGTCTGACAGAGTTCCAGGTTGGTCAGAAATTTCAGGATAAAGATGAGGCCCTGTTAAGTGTGAAGACTTACAGCATCCGCCGAGGGGTACAGTACAAGGTAGTGGAGTCTGACTATCGCCGGTATGTGGGCAAGTGTTCTGAGTTTGGGAATGGGTGCACATGGTTGATTCGACTGAGTCTCCGGCAGCGCAAGGGCATTTGGGAGGTCAAACGGTACAATAGACCTCATACTTGTCTTGCCACCTCCATCTCAAGTGACCACAGGAGCTTGGATTATCATGTGATATCGGCGTTCATTATGCCAATGGTTAGGGCTGATGCATCCATTAGCATCAAGGTGCTCCTAAATGCCACGGTCGCGCACTTTGGGTTTAAGCCGACGTACAGGAGGGTCTAGTTGGCGAAGCAGAAGGCTATTGCCATCATCTATGGTGACTGGGATGAGTCGTACAACGAGCTCCCCAGGTGGGTGTTGGGAGTCCAGTTGACGATGCCTGGTATTGTTGCAGTCCTAAGGACGAGCCCTGTTCGAGTTGGTGGACAACTCAACGAGTCTCAAGCTTATTTTCACAGACTGTTCTGGACGTTTCCACCGTGCATCGAGGCATTCCGTCATTGCAAGCCGCTGGTTAGTATTGACGGCACCCATATGTATGGCAAGTATAGGGGAACGTTGCTTATCGTGATTGCACAGGACGGGAACTCCAACATACTACCTGTTGCATTCGCACTAGTTGAGGGTGAGAATGCTGAGTCTTGGTCAAGCTTTCTCTCCCACCTGCGTCAGCACGTGACACCACAGCGGGGTCTGCTGGTTATATCGGACAGGCATAACGGCATCAAGGCCGCGCTTGAGGCTCCCGACGGAGGATGGTTACCTCCATCTGCATACCGTGCATTCTGCATTCGACATGTAGCTGCTAATTTTGCCCTTACCTTCAAGGGCAAAGATGCACGGAGGCTTCTTGTCAACGCGGCGTACGCCAAGACCGAGGTTGAGTTTGATTATTGGTTTGATATTCTGCAGTCTGAAGACCCGGCGATGTATGAGTGGGCGAACCGGATTGAGTATTCCTTGTGGACTCAGCATTGTGATGAGGGACGGAGATTCGGGCACATGACGACGAATATCTTCGAGTGTGTGAACTCAATCCTCAAGGGTGTCAGAAACCTCCCTGTGTGCTCGCTGGTGAAGGCAACATATGGAAGGCTTGCGGAACTCTATGTCCGCAAGGGGAGAGAGGCTGAGGCCCAGCTGGGAACCGGACAAGAATTCAGTCAGCACTTGGTGAAGTGTATTGAGGCCAACTTGAAGACGGCGAGGTGCTTCACGGTGACTTTGTACGACAGGGATAACTCCGAGTTCACCGTAGCAGAGACCACTCCGACTGGTTCTTTCTCATTGGGTAGCTACAGAGTATCGCTTGCCTCTCAGACATGTGACTGCGGATACTTCCAGACACTTCATTTCCCGTGTCCGCACGCACTTGCATGTTGTGCCTACTCACGGGTTACCTGGACCGCATACGTTCACCGGGTGTATCGTCTTAGTTCGGTATTCAGTGTGTATTGGATGGAATTCACACCTCCCATTCTGGAGGGTTTCTGGCCACCATATGACGGGCCCACTGTGATCCCGGACCCTAACAAGAGGCGTGCGAGAGAGGGTCGTCCGAGGTCCACTAGGATACGGACCAATATGGACGAGGCAGATCCGAACCGGCCAAAGAGATGTGGCCTCTGTCGCCAACCTGGACACACACGTCGGAGTTGCCCACAGCTCAGAGGAACGGCGCACACAGGGGGCCATGAGTAGGTGTATTCTTAGTGTTGGTACCCATCTCCTCAAGCCTAGCTACGTAGGGAAGCCATTTGATGTGAATGCGGTTGCCGGACTTGTCGGCAAACAGCTGCATGCCCAACAACATCATGATGTAGGCACGAGCAAATCGCCGTACAGTCTTCTCATCGGCTCCCTCGGGGCACTCTCCAAAAGTCTCTTGTAACCAGCTGCAGTTTACTGCGTACTTCTGAACCTGGCTCGGAGGAGGAATCACTCCAAGCAACTCCTGGAACCACACCCAAACTGGACGGCCACCCTGGATGTATATCTGGAAATCTGAAAGGCAGCCGCTGACATAACGCCCGTCCACTGGCAACCCAACTAGTACGCCACGTCCTGAAGTGTGATCGTGCACTCTCCGAACGGCATATGGAAGGTGTGCGTCTCCGGACGCCAGCGCTCAACGAAGGCACTGACAAGGGCCTCATCTAACTGGAACCATCTATCGTTCAGCCTCGCAAGATGGTATAATCCGGCCATTTGCAAGTACGGAACGTATCTCTCATCGAGTCGCATGCCCGGCTGCCGCCGCATGCTCCTGATGCATCGCTATGGCTGCGCATTACATGCACCACATTATTAGAACCAACTTGATAACCAATGACAAAAATAACCAACACCATAAACCACTAAAGGAAACTGCTAACAGAATCTACATGCAAAACTAATATATCAGACCACTTTGAAAATCACATGCTCAAACCGCTAACTAAACCACAAAGAAATCCACTTATGTCAAACACATGCAAAACCACTATCACCAACCGCTTACAAAAGCACATGGTCAACCACTTCCAATACCACCAAAATAAACCGCCAAAGTAAATCATCAACAAAACCGCATACAAAAGTACTAACAAAACCAATACTAAAAACACCTAACCTAAACCGCCAACAAAAGCACATGAATAAACCACTATTATAAACCGCATAAAAATCCATTAACGAAAACCACATGCAAAACAACTATCATAAACCACACAATTAAACCACTAACAAAAAACAACTAACATAAACCACTAACATAAAACAGCTAACATAAAACAACTAACATAAACCACTAACATAAAACAACTAACATAAACCACCAACTAAACCACCATCTAACCCGCATGCAAAACCTCTCAACTAAACCACTAGCAATACCACTACGATTAACCGCTAACATAAACCGCCACTAAAACCGCATGCAAAACCACTAACTCAGATATACCGCTAGCACGAAGTTTTTTATGTACTAACCTCGTCGTTAATGACCCCGGCTATATGAGCAACTCCGTCCAACCGATATAACCTTGCCGGATCGTCCCCCATCGGCTGAGTACTCCGTTCAAGTCTTTGTCGGATCGAACCCGGGTCGTTTTCTCTAGGATTTGGTGGGGTATGAGGATGCAAAAGTGATTCGTGTGGGGCTGATTCGAACTCCTTTTATAGCTGCAAAACGTGTAATTCGAACCAGCCCAATTCGAATTACTACTCGAGGAAAACTTTAACTAATTCGAACAAAGTAGGTTCGAATTACTTTGTGAAGTGTGCAACTACCTAATTCGAACAAGCCTAGTTCGAATTACTCTTTAATCTAGTTCGAACCATGCTGGTTCGAATTACATTCATCAAGTGTTACATCCTAATTCGAGCTACCCTGGTTCGAATTCTGTGTTATTGTAGTTTGAACCATGCTGGTTCGAATTATATAGTAATATGCTTTGGCTCATTCGTGAAGCAATTTTCAGTTTGGCTGATTTGTGTAAATTCTTCCCCCTATTGGCTTAATACCGTTTTTTGCCCTATTTTTAAAATATTATAAAATATGATAAGAATAACTAAAAAGAATATTATTTTTGTAAGTAGCAAACTGTAATTTTTATATTTACTAAATCACTTATACATTTGATTTAAAATTTTATAAGAATATTTGAATAACTATTTAAAAAATTTATACAAAAATTTGAATATAAATTTTATTTTTATATTTTTTATTTTTTAAAAGTAATTTTTGTCATTGGCAATAGAAACCGCAAAATAAATTGACTTAACCTAAAATATCAAACTTTAAAGATAAAAATATCTTTTTTTTTTATTTCTGATAAAAAAAATCTCAAAAACCAATCTTTAAAACACTTTTAGAGAATATATATCTAATGTTTGACATTTTTTGTCATATTTTAAAATATTTTAAAGATATTTTTGTGATTAATAAAAATGAGAAATATTTTTATTACATTTTAAAAAATTAGAGGTAATTTTGACAGTTTATCTTTATTTATATATTTTCTCTTATAAATTTAAATATTTAAAACATAAACTTTATGACATAGTACTAAAATTTTTATTACGAAAAAAATTCATGAGTCCAAAAGACAATAGCGTATTTAAAATATAAGTAATAATACTGTCATTTTTATTTTTAGTAATAGTACTCTACAATTTTTTTGGTATTTATATTTGAATAAATCTATAATGGAAGAGTGACATTTTTGATCATTAAAATATAGTGCTTTGACATTAAAATTAAGTAAGATGGACAAAAAAATTAATAAAAAAAATAATAATAAATCTAAATTTTTTTAAAAAAAGCATAAATCGAAATGAAACATATTTATAAAAATTAAATACATATTTAAATTTTATTATTATTATTATTATTATTATTATTATTATGAGATGTGATATCTGAATATCCATCACATATGATGTAAATTAATTCCTAACAATGGGTCTATTTTAAAAAATTATTTATTATATTTTAACGTATAAAAGAATTAGAATGAAAAAAGATGATACAAAAACGTTAATTAATTGTACTTCAGTACTAGATAAATTTATATCAGATATCATTATCTTACAATATATCGGATAGAACATACCTAATATATTTTATTAACATATTATATAAAAATTTATGTATTCAAAAGGAGTACATAATACAACAGGTTTTTTAAGCTAACATGACTTATTATTTTATAATTATTTAATTTATTCTAAATTATACATTTTAAATTATAAATTCTTAATGTTAAAATTTTTATTATAAATTTTAAAATAAAATTAAATAATTAAAAAAATATTTTTATATTTTTATTTAAAAATATTAGTAAATAATCCAAACAACAATAATTGATATTATATATTTATTAAAATTAATTATTATATATTATTTTTAAAATTTTAATATGTTTTATATTTTTAATATATATTATATATATGTAATTTGTTTGATAATTGAATTTTTTATATACTTGATATGGTTAAAAACTAACACCAACTTTGTTATTGTTACAAATGAAAAATGGTTCAAGAGAAAATTTATAGATAAAAAAACAAATGATAACTGCAATGTAATACAACTAGCAGAAGACCCGTGCAATGCACGGGTTGAAAATTTCGGTTCCTTCTTTTGAATTTGTTTTTTTAGTGTTTTTGGATTGTCATTTTTTAAGTTGATAAAAGGTACTTTTATTGTTCAATTCTTAACAAAATGTAACAGATTTATTTACTCTATCACTACTCAATATATAAGTATTTTTTCCTAACTCTTCATAGTTTGCATAAGTATCGTTGCTTTTCAAAACATTAATTTTGATGAGCACGTCTTAGAATTGGCTATAGAAATCCTATCTCATAGAACATTGTATCTTGTTCAACTTCATAAATTATGCAACAACAAATACAACTTAAAAATATAAACAATACAATTAAAAAGATAAACATAAATAAGAACCAAAATCAATATAATTTATGTATATAAAAAGAATTCTTTCATCGCATTAAAATTTAAGGAAGGGAGCAATTGAAATTGAACCGTATAAGATTTTATAGGATTTTTCACGTATTACAACAAAAAAATATTATTATTCAAATGCATAAAATTAAATCTTCTAACATTGAGATAAATAAGAGTCAAAATTGAGAAAAATCATCAGTAATCAAAAGAGTAAAAATTGCTTTAGTTTGATACTTGAACCTAAAAAAATATCTGGTTTCCTAATAAATTAAAAATGTTATCAGTAAAACATAATAATAACACAAAAAATTCATATTAGTTATTAGTTATGAGCTAAACAAATAATATCAAGTTTAAAAAAAATTTCACACATACGCAAGTCACAAATTTATTGACCTAAGATCTCAAATGCAAGTAATTCTCCTCACACAATAAGAACATAATTATTATTATAAAATATATAGTTAAACTTACTATACAGTAAATCAACTAATCATAAGTAAACTATTCGAGTTGAGTCACAAGAGCCTGAAAAATATGGTAAGTGAACGAAGTTATTAACCTACTTAAAGACAACTTATTAACTAATAATTTGGTTATGCGTAATGTTAATACAACTCATTGTGTTTTAAAATAATAAAATTATATTTTTATGTTGATTCAAACAAATATCTATAAATTGATGCTATTCTAATATACGTTAATAATACATGATGTTCTAATTTTTTTCTTGTGAAAAATTTTTGTTTATAATTTTGTGCCATTAATATCAAAATTGTGTATTCAGAAAATTGCGTATTTGACTCTCAAATTGACACGAGAGAGAGCTAAAAAGATCCAAATATTTTTAAAATTACTTTATCCAATAAAAAAAACAATAAGTGAAATAAAAAATCATGACTGATTTTATAGTGTACACATATCCTTGTCAACATTTTAAGTATATGTGTTAGTAGGAGCACTATCGAAAGAAGATAAACGCATGCACCAAAAGAGAAAATTATTAATGATATGATACAACTGAGAAGTGTCTTAAAATTAATCCAAAACACAAACATATAGAATAGGTAACATTTCAAAAAACTCACAACACAAAAATGATTGGTTTGGTGTCACAATGCCAATGCTAAAATGATCAAAGATTAGTGCACATTTTCATTTAATTCCTAACAACAGTTCTTTATAACCTCATGGGTAATACTCATGTTAAACTAAGGTAACAATGAATATTTATAATCCAAAAAGTAAAAAATAATTTAACAAAGGAACAGCTGCCAGCCGGAACATTTATTGCACTGAGAGTTAACATTGAGACCCTTTGAAAATCTGAGTGAACTCTATGTCCTCCTAAGTCCTCACCAGAGGCTCCTGCTGTTACTCGTATAATATCTTCAATAAGTGCAAAGTTCCCCAATATATCATGAGCACCACTCTGGGTTCCCCTTCCTTCGAGAAGATTAGCCGGAGCAGCGTCTTCATACTCCCTTATGAACGTTTAGATGCCTGAAGGATTAAAGTGGATTTTTTCCCGCCAACCTCTTGCACAAATGAAACCAGCGCTTAAAAGAGGATCGGTTTCATCCCCGTTGGCACTATAAACTCCATCCTTTAAAAAAGGGTCCTCATCTCCACCAATTGCTGATGTGTCAATCTGAAACGGAATGTAGCATTTCGATTGAGAGGTTGACTTATAAACATAGGCTCTTTACATTAGAATTCCGACCCCATACATAGAGTAAATCTCCATATTTGGAGCATGTGGTAATCTGCAGCAGCAGGACAAAAATATAACACAAACCATAAAGAGAAGTAGTATGAATAAACAACGGATTTTAAAAGACAGCAGGATACAACATTATAGAAGATAGCAAAAGCAAGAATCTATCAATACCCCAAACCAAGGTAATAAAATGATTAATTACGTAGTAGCCAAGTGCCAACAATAGTCAGATTCTAGATTGGCAGTCTTCTTGTGTGCAACTTCTACAAAATGTTTACTAAAGTAATTAAGTATAGGATCTCACCTTGTTTCTAAGGGGTTAGACCAATATTTGTAATGCTTGTATTTTGGGTCATCTAAATTATCAGCAATCCCACGAGACAGTTTTCTAATAATAATGTTTATTTAACTCATTTTGTGCATTGTAATAAACTTCCTTATTTCCAAATTTATTCCAGAACTTATAGTTATATATTTTAAATACTCAAACTAATTTTAGACATTATACTTCTATTATTGCTGTAGCTTTTTCCAACAAAAAATTGAAAAAAATAAAGAAAGACCTAATAGAGCAAGGGTGCCAATGAATGAATACATCATAAGAAAACTTAAATCAATCTAATGCCTACTAACCTGTCGAAGCCATTGGATCACCTCACAATTGCCATCATGAAAGCGAAAAGACAGCTCCATGACCACAAATCTAGCTTTTCAATTTGACCCATATTCCAATCAGCAATCACTCCTACAAATCATCCCCCTCCCTAAACCCTACCCTAAATCAAGTGTGTATGAGTATTAATAGCTCAATAGTTCAGTGTACGTTATAGAAAATTGAGTACTAAAATCAACGGAAAATTACAAAACTCAGATTTAAAACACACAAACCCCAGTGGAAAATCAGGAGCACAATTGCAAACCCTAATAAAATCACTGCATACTGAAAACGAAGAACCTAACAGAAAATCGAAAAAGAATAATATGTTTTCATTTTTGGTATGTATGTTCTCGTCTAAGTTAAGGGACAGAGAATTGGTAAACTAACAATTGCTAAAACACTAACAAACTTTTTAAATTAACAACACCAAGGAAGTAGAAAGAACTTAGACAGCTGTGATTAAACCAAGGAAAACTGAATCTATTTATAAACATATCCAAGTGGATAAAGTGCAACAAAACTATAATAATATCTTAATAAAGTTATATTAGAGTAAAAATTTACATATGCCATAAGATAATGCTTATTTTTTATTTTTCATTTTTTTTATTCCTAAAAAGAGAACATTAAAAAAATGGCATTTAGTAAATGCACAAACATGCCAAGGATTTGTCAATGACTATGGCAAAAGAAGAACAGAACTTGTTAAACGGCATTTAGTAATAATAATAACGAATGAAATAATAAAAAAAGTAACTAATATAAAAGGAGAATATGAAAAGGCAAACAAGAGATATTTGGTGGTTACAAATTTAATAGAAAGAAAGTGCATTGGATTGATTTGTATAGAATTTTCTACTTTTTAGTACAGAAGTTTTTTAAATATAAATGTATAAAAATTAATCATTTAAGAGTTAAAAAAATAAAAGTTAAGAGTTTCAGTGCGAACCAAATGGTGGAAAAATGAGAAATATAAGAGATAAATAGCTCCAATATGAAGCAAATGAGGAAGCCAACCGTTGAAATTGAACCATATCGAATTTTTATAGATTTTTCCACTTTTTAAAACAAAAGAACTTTATCATTCAAGTGCATAAATTATATCTTTTAAGATTGAGAAATAGAGTCAAAATTAAGGAATATGGGATTAGTAATCCAAAGATTAAAAAATGATTTAGTATCATCACTGAAAAAAATAAATATCTGGTTTTTTATTAAAGTTAAAAATTTTATTTGTCAGATACCATCTTAAAAATACACGTTTTACAGGTCCAATGTGACAATAAAAGTAAATTTCATCCAAAAATATTAATCAAAGAAGTTCAGACATCCAACAAACTCGATGGATTATTTGGAAATGAAATATAAACTCCATACACAGAGATCACAGTTTATACACAGAGGTCAAAGGGGAAAATTTTTACCTTAACTTTCTTGAAAATTTTCTGACCTCATTTTCATATGCAGTAAAACTGTATTGCAATTTGAGAACCGAAACCAACAACAACCTCAATCGCTCTCTTATATATCTTTATCAACGAAGAAATCACATTATAAAAAAAGTTAATTGGCATCCAAATATCAATATAAGTAGAGGATAACATTGACATAATCACATACAACTTAACAACAAAAATCATGAAAATTTATTTACATAAAAAATATAGCAGTTTAAAACAAAACAATTAATCTCACAAAAGCCTGTAAATTTTGAAAGACATTCAAAAATCCTAAGAATAAATAACTGCGAATTCATAATAATGGTAAACACAATAATGCATAGAAAACATGATGATACAAAACAAATTTAATTTTAATAAAACAAATAAATAAACAAAGTTATCCGAAATTATGAGTTCCACCCGGACAAAAATCCAAACGCCACTTTCTTAGATCTTTTATTTTGCATAAAATAAATAAATAAATAAATAACCCAAAGATCTGTGAAACAGACAAACAAAAAAAAATCAGCGGCCTAAATTGCACATTGTAAACATATTAACTTATCTTTTTTCACTCCTTTGAATAAGAAAAAAAATTGAAGATTAATTCAGCAACTATATTTTGCAATTAAAATAAAATGATACAATTTGCAGCTGTTGTGACAATTATGAGAAATATATCTAGGTATTTTGAACCACACACACGCACGCGCGCACGCGCATACGCACACATGCACACAGAGAGAGAGAGAGAGAGAAGAAATCAAGTAATGATCTGATTTTTAAATATGAGTTTAATCTGATCCAAAAACGGAAAGATTGTGCTCAAAATCAATTTTTCCTTGCTTTCAAAATTCAAAATCTAAACTCTTGTTTGCTTTTCTATTGTGCCAATTCTCATAGAAATGAATATAAAAAACGGTATACCTTTTTCAAATTTCTCGCTTTTAAAGGTAGTAGAACTCCTAATAACCACAGGCTTTGAAGATATTTCAATCGCAGAAATCTTCATATCCTAGTTTGATTCTTATCAGCATAGATTTTAATATGAAAATATAACAACCAAATCAATAAGAAAAAAGAGAGCACAATCCAAAAACAAATCCGAATCGAGCATTGGCCAGATGTCAACCACACTGAAGGATAACAGTATCATAATCACACACAACTTCAACACAAAAATCACGAAAATCTATTTACATCAAATTTTAACAGCTTGCAAGAAAAACTTAATCCCACAAAAGCCTGTAAATTTTGAAAGACATTCAAAGAAACCTTAGAATTAAATACAGTGAATTCATAATTATGTGAAACACAATAATATCTAGAAAAGACAATGATGATAAACAAAATTAATTTCAGAAACAAAACCCTTACCCACTTTGAATCCCACTGAGATAATGGGAAAGAATCAAGCAAAGACGCGACACAATACAACCTACACCAATGACCAGAGTGGTGTACACTTGTATATAAATAAGGCACAAAGGTAATTTTGACTCCGAAGACAAAAAAAGGGCACAAAGGTGAATCTAACACTCAATTTGGTTGTGACAAAAAACAACAGAAAAAAAAAAAAAAAAAAGAAAATAACCAGTAGTAAGAAAACAGGTAATGACTTCTCGACATACAAAATGAGGAAGGCAGTAATTGAAATTGAACCATATCAAGCCACAAAGGTGAAAAATAAAATGAGAAAAAAAAAAACAGAATAATATGAATGAAGAGTCATACCTAGTAGTGCCACCGCCGCCACTGCAAACACCAGAGCGAACCATCAAAAGCAAATCATCATCCATCATGCCCATCTCTCATAAAAGAGGGAAACAAAATATGCATTGATACAATAAGTACCCAAGAAAATAAAGACCAAAAGATCAAAGAAACAATAAAGAATAAAATAAAGGAACCAGCGGTTGAAATTACACCATACAGATTTTTAAAGAATTTTCCACTGTTTTAACACAATTAGTTTTTCGAACTTGAATGCATAAATTGGTCAAATTAAAACCGCACTTGTTCACTTATTTTGAAAAGCTTTTAGCATATTCAAACTCAAGATTAAAAATCCGAAGAATACACCCAAACTTATAATAAAGAACAAAAAGAACCTTGAAATCTTTGAATGAGAAAATATCAAAAACTGAAATTTGAAAGCATGTCATTTCACTAATTAGGCAGTATCAAATTCAAGTGACTAATCGAAGCCACTAAGTTTTTGTTAAACTGACACTTTTATGTTATTGCAATTATTCTAGAATTTTCAACCCGGAATAAAATCTACAAACAACAAAGGAAAACCGAGAACACAGAGTCAAACACAATTTCAGAATTTTCACAACCGGAAGAAAGGGTACAAATCATTAACCAAAAGTAAGAACAAATTATACAGAAATTCGAGACCTTCTTATGAGTAAAAATTTATTTGAGAAACTTTAAAGCGTGTCATTTCTAGCACCTTAAATCAGTTAGGAAATTAAAGATATTTTGGAATTTTCACATACAAATAAAATCCCCAAAGAACACAATAAAACTGAAATCGAATAAGATAAGGAAATATCAACACTCACACTCCACACATGTGTAGTAGTAAACTCAATTTATGTTTCTAGTCAACATCATATAAAACTTTTAGTTGAAAAAAGTTCAAAAAGCATCTGAAGCAGCATGATTAAATCTGTGCATTGAACAGTTATTATCCATTTCAAATGACTAATTAAAGCGACTAAAATTTTTCTATACAAACTTATTCAACAAAACTATCAAAATAGCTATAATAACTAACTTCTTTATCCATTATCAGAGGCCGAAGAAAAGCATGTTCTTCATTCTCCTCCCTATGATCAATTAAACTCCTCATTCTGATGATTCTGAGTGTTATCTTCCAACATTCCTTCCAGGAGGTGAGATTAGAGAGGAGCTTTTTTGAATCAGTTGACACTAAGCATAGTTCATTTGTTTCATCTATCACATAAGCAGCAATACAAACAAAACCACCCAATTTTCAGAAGGAAATCAGAAGGGAATGGATGAACAGAACCAAAAATAATTACTGTTACTGGAACAAAATATCTTATGTCATGGGGGTTCGGCTATATTTTTATGTTGGTTGCCGAAGACCTAACACAACCCTCCTCCTTTATCCGGGCTTGGGACCGGCTATGTACCGCAAGTGTAACATAGGCGGAGTTAACAAAATATCTTATATCAAAACAAAAAATCCAATTTTCAAAACAGAATCAGAAAAGAACGCCCAAACAGGGACAAAAACAAATCCTGTTAATTGAAAGGAAACTTGAGTATCAAAGTAAACAAATATCAAAGAATCTGAAATAAGTCATAACCACTACATACCTACATCACAGGAAATTCGGATTGAACAGTGAAACACGCCACATGATGGAAGGGGACAGAGAAAGGACAGGGCCGCCGTAAAAATTCCCACCTAACTTGTTGTTTCTCAAGATAAGAGAGAGGCAGAGTGACATGAACCCTAGGCTGATTTCCTCTTGAGAACTACCACCGATCTTTAAATGAATCTGACAAATCAGACCAAAAAAAATTTGTTCCCAGGATCCTTTTCCATGAACCCTAATCGCACAGGTAGCTATATCAATAAGGGTTAGGAAAAGAAAGAAACCTGAAACACCAAGATATCATAGCCAAAAACCGATCCAAGAAGGGGAAGAACTGGGAATGGAGATTGAAGCTTACCGAATGAATGGATTGATGAGAGTAAGGCTTGTCAGTCAGTATCCACGCATCTACTGCTCTCAACTCTGTTCTTGCTTCTTCATTTTGATTCAATCCGTATTCCATAAAAATACTCTTTGAGAAGCAGCTACTTGAACACTTCCAACCCACAAAATCATCACATTAATAAGCAATAACTTTTCTGTTTTTCTTCTACCTTTAAAATTTGAAATCATTCATTGTTCAATTTTTTCTTCTACTACTACTGCATGTGGACAGTACTCTTAATGTGAAATAGATGAAAACACATAATCGGTGGCATTCTGAATTAAGTAATTTCCACACAGAAATTAAAATTTCACTAATTAATCAAGATCCATATTATGTATAGTTATGAGCAGTGAAATTAAGTAAAGGTGATATTGGGTCAGAGAGAGGGAGAATGAAGAGGTACGAACCAGGGATCGCTGGAATATTCGAAGAGCTTGCCTTTGGTAGAGAAGATGATGAGTGCGACTTCGGCATCGCATAGCATTGATATTTTGTTTGCCTTCTTCAGCAAACGTACCTATCTACCTATCCTCTATAACATTGAATCTCCTTCAATCTCCTTATATTCAGCGCATTAAACCTCCTCTGAGAAAATCAATAAACACATCAATAAATTAAACTTTCTTCTTAATTAATTGAATGGTTTAAGCGAAAGGAAACTAACCAAATCGCCTTCAATGACGTATTTGGAGACTTCATCTCTAAGAGTGATGAGATCCTCTTCGCTGAGATCCTTAGTGATCTTGTTGTCCATGCTTATATCGCAGAGAATCTTGCGAGCTCTGCTCCTTCCGATTCCATGGATGTACTGTAGCGAGAACTCAATTCTCTTGTTCGGAATCTCCACTCCGCCAACTCGAGCGCACTCTATGCTTAACTCTCTCACCTGAGCACACAAATTCGAAAGTAAACAAACAAATTTCAGAAATGTAAGGTAGAGTTTGTTTTATGTTACCTTGGGAGGGTTGAGAACAAGGAAATAGACGGCTCTGGAAAGAGGTCTAGGGTTTGAGATTAGGGCGAGAGAGGGAGCTATAGGCATCGCTAGCGTTTGTGCCATGCTCGAGTTGTTCTTCTTCTTTCTCTGCTGCTAAATAGAAGTAAGAGATAAATAGAAATTAAAACCAAAAGAAGCAAAATTGTCTCAACACAACTCCTCATTCCAATGTATTATATTAACATAACAACCCATAAAAGAAGCAAAAACTTTAGCATATAAAATATTATAACCACTAAATATATATATCAAAAACCAATCTATAACTTCAAAAAAAGCTAAAAGCTTTTTCTCTTTCTACAATCAACCGGTTCTTCTCATTTCGCTCGTTCTAAAATATGCATTATCTCAAAAAAAAAACATTACTAAACCACAAAAAAAAAAAGAACAAATTAAATATAATTTATATAAATATAAGCAAGAAAAAAAATAAGTCCGGCAAGCTTCAGCTCTATATGAGGAAATTCAAATTATTAGCCTTATTAGCTTCTCTAATAAGCACCCAACCCCAATCTGGTTCAACAAAATACTATCTTAATTAGGAATATGAAAGCTAATCAAATTTAATTAAGCATAAAGCAGAGTTTGTTACACACAGAAAGCATATATATAAGAGGAAATAGGAAATGTAAAAGCATATATACTCCTACTACTGCATGTGGACAGTACTCTTAATGTGAAACAGATGAAAACACATAATCGTTGGCGTTCTGAATTAAGTAATTTCCACACAGAAATTAAAATTTCACTAATTAATCAAGATCCATATTATGTATAGTTATGAGCAGTGAAATTAAGTAAAGGTGATATTGGGTCAGAGATAGGGAGAATGAAGAGGTTCGAACCAGGGATCGCTTCCCTAACTGCGATGCAATCTCAGATCAAAATCCAGCTGGATACTCAATTAATCTCTTATCAATTTCCCTCTTATCAAACAAATCCTAATAGACTATTTTGTCTTGCAATCTATATATCCATATGGAAGGTTGTAATTCTGTACCTGTGGGGTAAGTACTGAAGGCAACTCCATGTAGCATATGAACCCATTGAGACTCCAATGACATAGAACTGTGGCCCTAACTCTAACTGATCAGCAAGTTCTTGAATGTCAAGTGCTTCACTTTTGTGCGAGCGTTTGGGATTTGGATCACTTTCTCCATACCCAGCTCGGTCATATTGCAGCAGATATATGCCTAGTTCATCTATTAGTTCCTGTATATATGTATATATACACGTTGAGTAACCTTATTCAGCATATGAATATCTTAATTGTATAGTACTACTATTCTGTTTAAGTTGACAGGGAATGAGTAATTGTACTTGGGATGCGAGAAAGTTCATCTCTTTGGAGCTTCCAAAACCATGGACAATGATGATCTTGTACTTTGCCACATCCTTAGAAACCCCTCTCTCAAGATAAGCCAGGTGCCTCCCATCTCTGAGTTTAATTCTTGGTGAAATCATAGCAAAATCATCTTGGTTTGGAGAAACAACCTTAGTCCCCTGAAACAAAAACCCAATAACATATATAATATTGAAACCATTAAGAATGAACAAATCTTATCAGTGTTTACCTGACAGAAACCTCTGCAGAGTTGTTTTGTCTGATATTGTGATGGTTTCTTATCACTGAACAATAGTTTAAGGTGATGTCCTAATCTTTTCATCTGTTCTTGATGACTTAGTAGATCCAAGCTATGCTTTTTATTTCTGTGTGCACATCAAATATGAATGGAATGATAACTGAATTTGGTTCATTTGGTTTGTTTAAATCAGAGAAAATCAAACAAAAAGCAATCGGATCGTGGAATTCATGAATAAAATAAAGGAACCCAGTGCTTGAAATTACACCATACAGATTTTTAAAGAATTTTCCACAGTTTTAACACAATAGTTTTTCAAACTTGAATGCATAAATTGATCAAATCAAAACTGCACTTGTTTACTTATTTTGAAAAGCTTTTAGCATATTCAAACTCAAGATTAAAAATCCAAAGAATACACCCAAACTTATAACAAAGAACAAAAAGAACCTTGAAATCTTTAAATGAGAAAATATCAAAAACTGAAATTTGAAAGCATGTCATTTCACTAATTAGGCAGTATCCAATTCAAGTGACTAATTGAAGCCACTAAGTTTTTGTTACACTGATTTGAACACACAAATACTACACCTTTATGTTATTGCAATTATTCTAGCATTTTCAGCCCGGAATAAAATCTACAAACAACAAAGGAAACCCGAGAACACAGAGTCAAACACAATTTCAGAATTTTCACACCCGGAAGAAAGGGTCCAAATCATTAACCAAAAGTAAGAACAAATTATACAGAAATTTGAGACCTTCTTATGAGTAAAAATTTATTTGAGAAACTTTAAAGCGTGTCATTTCCAGCACCTTAAATCAGTTAGGAAATTGAAGATATTTTGGAATTTTCACATACAAATAAAAGCCCCAAAGAACACAGTAAGATAAGGAAATATCAACACTCACACTCCACACATGTGTAGTAGTAAACTCAATTTATGTTTCTAGTCAACATCATATAAAATTTTTAGTTAAAGAAAAGTTCAAAAAGCATCTGAACCAGCATGATTAAATCTGTGCATTGAACAGTTATTATCCAATTCAAATGGCTAATTAAAGTGACTAAAATTTTGCTATACAAACTTATTCAACAAAACTATCAAAATAGCTATAATAACTAACTTCTTTATCCATTATCAGAAGTCGAAGAAAAGCATGTTCTTCATTCTCCTCCCTATGATCAATTAAACTCCACATTCTGATGATTCTGAGTCATTTCTTCCAACATTCCTTCCAGCGGGTGAGATTAGAGAAGAGCTTTTCTGAATCAGTTGATACTAAGCATAGTTGATTTGTTTCATCTATCACACAAGCAGCAATACGAACAAAACCACCCAATTTTCAGAAGAAAATCAGAAGGGAATGGATAAACAGGACCAAAAACAATTACTGTTACTGGAACGCAACATCTTATATCAAAACAAAAAACCCAATCGACAACGAAGACGCCTGAAAATATGATGATTGGACCTTTGTAGCTGCAACTGCCGTTGCCGAGGAAGTGGGATGCGATTCCTCAATTGCCTTGAAGCAAGCCGCCGGGCTAACGCTCTTCGTGAGCGTGTGAAGCCCGCAACAGAGATCTCAGTCTCTCAGCATCGCCGGCATCTCTCTGCTTAGCTCAATCGGTTAGGGTTTTCAGATGGAGCTTGACAAAAACGATGTTGAAGATACGGCGTTCGAGAGCGCGAGATATGCCTTACATAAATGAGGATTTGGGAGACAGGGAGAGCGATAAACAGAGCGTTAATGGCCAGAGATTATCCGGAGCAGGAGAAGTGAGTTGGCTATCTATGAGAAAAAGAAGGGGAAGGTTGGATTTAGGGTTTCAAAAGAAAAAGAGAGAGGACGGCACAGGTTGAAGCGAAAGAGAGATAAAGAGGGAAAAGATAAGGGGAGAGAAGAATGTAACGTATTTACCTTACTCACCGTTTCAATTTTTTTATTCTAAGTTATTGAGGAACTGACGCGTGGCTTCAGGAGCCACGGCAATTATACAAGTAGTAGATACAAACAAGAACAACTAGTACTTAAATAGAGAAGAATGCATCTTGTCTTTTCTGCATTGCTGTCTAGCTTGAAGGAGTGACACGCGTAGATGAAGATCAGTGAGATGATATGTGTCAGGTGCAATGTTCACCGATAAAGAGGTAAAGTGGTAAACGAAAAGAATTTTAATTTAGCTCTCATTTGGGACTGGTTTGTAAATGTCAAGAAATCATGGGTTGGGACTGAAACCGATTTTTTGGTGGAATAGACAAATTTTTGGTCCACTTAAAAACCTATCGTGTGATAAAATTCGTGGGTCTAATTGTTTTTATTCAGGAACACAATAAGTTACAAGGCCTAATATTATTATCGTATTTACTATTTTGTTAGCTTAGTAGTGCCAGATTATTGTGTAATTTGTATGGTGGGACAGGGGTGCAATTTATGTGTTGCAAGTTGCAACTCACAACAGTGAAAGCCGAAGGAAACAGACACCTGCATCAAACAGACCAACCATGATATTTAATAATTAATTATTTAATAATTAATATAACAATAAAAAGTATAGTTATCAGAATCGAACCAGTAATTGAATCGGTTAGGTTATTGGATCATTGAGTTATTGGTTCAACTGATGGGTCACTGGTTGAACTGATTGACCTAGTTTTATGTAAATAAAAAATAAAATATAATAAAAAATTTATAATAAAAAATTTAAAATACATATTTTTACTAATATTTTAAAAATATTTAGCTATTCTAAACAATATGGAACATAAACAATAACTATTTTGTTAATTTTACTCTATCATAAATATTTTTATTTTATTTTTATATTAAAATAATTATTATATTTGAATTTTAATAATTTATTAATTAGTTTATATCTATTATACTATTATACACTACAAGTATTTATTGAAAAATAATATTAATAGATATTATATAATTATGAAAAGAAAATAATAAATGACTTTATAATTACTGTTAAATAAAAATAAAATTAATTTAAGAATGAGTGAGCTTATAATTAAAATTAAAATAATTTAAATAGAAGTAAATTATTGGCTAAAAAGATATCAATATATATTTTAATTTGTATATATATTGATAACAAGCGAGTTAGCCTGGTGGTTAATGCTAACCCGCGCCTCCATGTGCACCATCAGTTCGCGGGTTCACAATAGAAGATAACTTTTTGTAGTATTATTTCAAAAAACACACTCCAGTGGATTCAACCTTGGATCCTTTCAATGTAGTGCACCTAAGTCATCCACTAGACTAGTGGTTCCTTTACAAATGAGTATGCTAATAATTATATATATACTAAAACCAATACTTTTTGTTTACCACACATTTATCATCTTAAAAAAACTAATAATTATATCATATTAAAATAATAAAATTTAAATAATGTAAAATATTATTTTTATTCTTCAATAATAATATTGTAATTATTTATTTTTATAATTTAATTTTGATACATTGACATTATAAAATATTTTACACAGTTATCCTATTATATCCATTATTTTAAATAACCATTCATACGATTAAATATATAAAATAATTATTTTTACTGACGTAACGTTATTAATATACTTGTGAAGACATATATTTTAAATTTTAACTTTTAACTCTAATTTATTTTTATAATTTTATATTTTTATTTAATTATGACCGGATTAATTGAGTCAGTGACCCACCAATTGAACCAGTGACCCATCATATAACCGGATCAATTATCGGTTCGGATATGATAACTATGCTATTAACTAGGCCCTAGCTCCTCTCCTCACCCATGACCCAATCAATTTAATGAAGAATCTAACACCGGGATACTCTCTTCTTCCTTTTCACACCCTATAACCCTCCTTAGCTTGAACTGAACTTCATGCAGGCCTTGTCTTTTTAATCCAGTTATTCATTTTTTGTGAAACATAATAATGTGCCTGATTTATGCAGCCATTAGCAACTAATATAATCTAAATTAAACCAATATATACGCATCAAAATAAATATAGATTGCTTCTTTTAATGACTTAGGACCTAGTACTCAATGGCACTACACAACTATTTATTACTTACCCTCTTTGGTTAACAATAATTGTTTTTCTTTTCGTTTCTCTTCGGAAAATTGACAAGTAAGAAAAAGCTCCGATCCACACAACAATACTCTAGTTTCCTAATAAGCCAACCCATTTTTTATAAGTCAAAACTACGGTTTTATATGATGCTCTTCCTATTTCATGCTTAAGGCAATTTGATATTAATATTGGACACAAATCATAATGATATTGCATATATGGACCATAAATTCATAACCAATTAAGCAAACATGGAGAAGGATTCAATTTTGTAGGGTGACAAAAACAGTTACTAACTACTAACAAATACTTTTTTTTTAATTTATATACTAGATTTCTTTGGTTTTAATTGGTAAGAAAATAACAACACTGTGGGTTTATTTTTCTTCTGAGCCCAAATTTTAACATTTCACGACTAAATTATAGAGCTAACATATAAGTCAAGGAGTGATGTTTTTGCTCACCTAGTTTCCAAAATCATAATTCTGTCAAAAAAGAAAAAAAAATATAATGCACAAAGTTTGCAAAGAAGGAATATATGAGCAAAGGTTCTGAATATATCTGTTTGGAATAATAATATTTTTTCTTGTAAATACTATGAAACAACAAGACAAAAAAGATATGAAAGATGCAACTTCCATAACCTATAATCTTAGCTTCCGTGTCAATAACATTACAATAATCATGCGATTGAACTCAGTGTGGCATTATTCAGGGATCAGTAACATGCAGGGTTCACCGACCAAAATAAGAATGAGAGACTCTTAAGTCTTAAGATCAAGGACAAAAAGCCCTAATGCAATTATATACTAGCCATGAACATTATCAACATAAGCAACCCAATACAGCTTCCTTGGAGAGTTGAGCTAGCTGCAAACCCAAAAAATCAAGGAGAAGGTAATAACTGACAAGGTTCAACAAAATTGTAAGCAGCCTAAACAACTATGTAGCAATAAATAGTTGGTTTAGAATGCTGATTTCAGATGAGAAAGCACTTAGAATAAGCGCTTGATTTTCCATGAAATTTCTTTAGCTGAATCACAATTGATAAAGCCAAGTTATGCAACTCCTATTTGTGATTTTACCAGAGAGCATTGACCTTAACTTCATTCTTACCGCTCGCGGACAATGTTGGTGGCGTTGCTGTGGTAGATGAGTTCGTCATTGAAATTCCCAGGTTAGAGCAATCAATGCCAATAGCACCTTAGGAAAAATGTGAACATTAGATCATACTTTTCCACATTTCTAAACCAATGATATGAAACATGGGTGAGGTTTGTAACACTTACATTATTTGACACAAGGGGAGGCAGTGGCATTGACCATTGAGAATATTGTAATATCCAACATCACAATGGCAACTGTAGGAGAAGGGTGATGTCTTGTTACATGACCCACCTCCACAATCAACCCAAAAGCAAGCTACATGATCAAAAAGGATATAAACACGAAAAGAAATTGAACAGCAACATTTGATGGCAGCAGTTTTTTCTGTCTGTTACCATCAAACACTGATTCATTGGATCTTCTTTCTTTGTGTGGAGCAGGGGCAGGGGCTTCCATGCTGCAATTACAAAAAGGTTATCAAGGAAGGTTCATAGTCATTATTAGAATTGAGCACCTAAGTCAAAATCGCAAAAAGCTAACAGTAGAACTGAGGGTCTAGGGTAAAGACTGGCCACATCTTAATTCTTAGCAATGCTCTACTGTTGAAAAGTTAAAATCATCTGATTTGATTAAGACGTTTCTGATTTAATATATATCCATTAAGACTTAAAATTGATTTAATCCCTTGATTTCAAATATTAGTTTAACATCTTAGTCTAAGGAACAAGTTCAACCAGAAATGCATTCCAGTGAGTAAAATCTTCCACTAAGCTACATCCTTTATAGCAAGTCAATTGCTTCATATAATAACTGGGTTAAATTTAGAAAGTTGCTCATTGACATGGTACCAAATAATGACCAGAAACAAAACTAACTACATAGCATTTTATGCACCCTAAAACCACCATGTGTTAATGCAACTAGTTCACCACTTAAACAATTGAGAGTGAGAGAGAGAGAGTTCTTACAATTGGGTACTATGCAAGGAAGAAAGGTGAAAACCTGAGTATGGGAAGAGAGAGATTGCTTTCAACCAGGATTATAAGGAAGTGCTGTTCTTAGAAGGCTTGCAGGCCCCCTTTCCACATTCAACTTCTTTGCACACATCCTCTGAACTCAATCCACATCCAAAACAAGTAAAAAAACAAACTCAAGCTAAATATGATCAACCCAAGGGTGAAAAAAACTGAACTTGAGAAGACCCAAATGAAGAAAAGTATTGCAGGAATCTCAACCCGTTAATCCCAAACATCCCAATAAAGAGAGATGAAAGTAAAGTAAGGGTCAGAATCACAAACCATATGGTCGTCCCCCATTTGTCAGCGACTATCCCAACTCAGTCCACAGCCCATTTATACAGAGGGGTTCCAACGAAAATATGTATAAATGTAGGTGTCATAATACTATATGAAGAAGTGTATAGGCAATTTTAAAAAAATCCTAAAGACCTGACACTAAAACAGAAACTTGTGTCAGCCACTCAGCTGTCACTGGCGCATCCTTCTCCTCAATTGAACCGGTGCAGGCTATAACTCACCTTAGTAATGAATTATTTAAGGTAAAAAACACCCTTAACCTATACGTGACCACTGCAGACATCTGCCATTTGTCACGCTGTACGATCTACTATTGCCCCTTGACCCATACGTGACCACTGCGCCATTTGTATGCCACCTACTGTTGCCATGTGTCTCCATCTGACAAGTGACAAGTGACAAGATCAAAATTTACGTCATAGATTATTAAAGTTAGTCATATAAATGGCCTTATCCAAATTTTGAGAGTATCTTCTGAATCTTTACCTCTTCCCTCCTTTGAAGGATTAAGCAGAATAACGTTTTATATGTTATATAAACTTGATCTATTTTTACTTTTAAGACTGAGATACGAATACAAAGATAATAATAAAAATATTTTGGTTTAAAAAATATATAAAATAATATGTATCAAAACAAATTTTATAAAAAATTGTTTTATTTTTATATTTATGTTTTGATTTTTGTTGTGGAACCAAATTTTAGTGTTTTTTAGTGTGTATTTTGATTAAAATTTATAAATAAAAGTTAGTATCAATTGATTTTACAAACTTAATTTATATTTTTTGGTGACAAACTTAATTTATATTGAGAGTGAGTGAGTATTACTATTATTTATGTTTGATAATTTTATATTAAACTAAATTATAATAAAATAAATATTATTTGGATAACATTATTTAAAATCATATTTAGATTAAAAAAGATATAAATTTATATTACTTAAAATCATTTGTTAACTCTTTTTTGTTTGCAATAACTTTTTTAAAAAGAACTTAAAGTTATGTATTAGTATTTATTATATTTTTTGTCATAATTTTTAATATTTTTTGGTACTCTTTTTTTTAATTTGTTCTTCTTAGATTAAAATTTTTTATATCAATAATGAATATTAAAAATTAAAAAAAAAATAACAATATACATCATACAACGTTTAAATTTTTTTTAAAAAAAATAACAACAATCATAATATAAAAAGGAAAAATAAAAAAATTAGTAAAATGATATAAATAAAAAAATAATATTTTTGCTTGCCATAGGCATAAAAAAATCAAATATGAAAATTCTAATGATTGTTATATATATTTCTTTTTATAGATGAGACTGAAAGATAAAGTTAGTAAAAAAATAAATTAGAAATAAAAATTGATGTCTAGTTATTTTCATGTAAAGTTAATAGTTAAAAATATTATCAATTTAGCTAAAATTTTTAAATCATCTAATAATTTTTAATTATCAATTTATATTAACTACACGTAACTTAATAATAGAAACAAAAATTATAATTTTTCTTTGTTTCAAGTGAATGAGAATTTATACATAAAATCACGTATATATCTAAAGATAAAAAAATAAAGAAACACAAATTTAAAGCGTTAAAAATTGAACCTGCATTTTCAAACTCAATTGATAAACCAAACAAACTCTTAATCTCCAAGTGACGTTGTTGATTATACCTCTAAGTAGGCTAAATCAAACAAATTCTTTAATCTCCAAATTATTCGTGATGTTGCTGACTACATCACTGAATTCTATGTACGTGCCTATCATCCCCGTACAAACCGACTACATACAATACAAATACTCAAAATCCCTCAAAAATCCTTACACACTATTACATTGGAATGTCACGCATCCTCAACACCAAAAAAATTCTTGAACTACATATTTTCAGTAGCAATTTCAAAGCACATGAAGACTGAAACTATTCCTAGGTGAGTAGTTTCTTCTGATTTTTCAATGTTTTCATTCCACTTAACTAGTTTCTTCTCTTTATTGAATTATTTTAGCTGTGGTTTTTGTTTCATCATTTCTTTTGTCTTCTTAGTAGTTTTCAATTGATGTTTAATTATGGTAGGAGAATTTTCTTTCTATAATTCTTATATGTTTCTATATATGAATTACTATATTTTATGAATTCTCATGCTTTATTAACAAACCATTTTAAGGAGTTGAACGAAGTTGACAGAATTTTGGTTTTGTTTGCTGTAGAAAAAGGAGATCGCGCAGGAGACGCAGTGGAGGAAGTGATTCAGTAGAGAGTACTCTTGAGAAGTGGAAGGAGTACAATAAACAGCAACAACCAATGAGTGAAGGAGATGGGGTTGAAGTAATTCACAAGGTTCCTGCAAAGGGATCGAAAAAAGGGTGTATGAAAGGCAAAGGTGGACCACAGAATTATGATTGCAAGTTTAGGGGTGTGAGGCAAAGGATTGGGGGCAAATGGGTTGCAGAAATCCGCAAACCTGTCAATAGCAAGCGTGTTGGTGAAGAAGCAAACAGGCTTTGGCTTGGAACCTTTTCTACTGCACTTGAAGCTGCTCTTGCTTATGATGAAGCAGCAAGGACCATGTATGGCCCTGGTGCTCGTTTGAACTTCCCTCAGCATCATGGCATAGAATTAATAGGTTCTAATGGATCATCTACTGGTCCATTATTTGATCAGAAATCACCAAGTGGAACCTATATAGATACTTTGAATGGTGGTGATGTTGCAAAAGTTGACGGGTTGGAGGGGAATCTTGATATGGGTCTGGAAGAACAACTCAAGTTTTCTGAGGTAAATGAATTATTAGAGATGGAATGTGAGGGAGGAATTCTTCAAGGGCCTTTTAAGTATGTAAAGGACGAAGTTGCTGGAGGAAGTGAAGGACTAGAAGGAGAGTTAGAGGAGGTTTTGAAAAACTCTGGTTTAGTTGAAGAGTGTAATAACTACATGCTAGAGGATTCTATGTGCATGGCTATGAATACAGGAGCTGATTATAACTCTTGTGATGCTACTAAACAGGGAATTATGGGGAAGAGTGAAGTGGAAAATTACAAATCCTGTAATGAGTTGAACTGCACAAACCATTGCTTTGGATACTTGCATAATATGATTCCAAACAGTAATCCTATGATACCAAACGGTAATCCAAAGTATGAGCAGTTCAGCAATCTCAAATCTAAGGCAGCTATTCCGACAAAAGATATGGAGGAAGTACTTGCAGAAATTCGGCAGTTTTGTAAGCAAGTGCTCCAAGGTGAGTAATGCTCAGTCACAAATTGGTCCATTCATATATAAGTAATATGATGTTAGTGATTGCAAGAATGAAGCAGCCAATATAACAGGAGATTCAAAAAATCATTCTATGCAAAAAGTAATCATTTAGTTACGAGTAGTACTTTTGGATCAATTGTAAAAGTGTCAGAAGATGAGGCTTTGAATATCAATAATACTAGTAGAGACTCTAAATTGCAAGAGGAAAAAAATATGAAAATTCAGAGTCCGGATGTAACTCTGGGTAGAGTAGTAGGTGTTCTGATACTTCGCAACAGTTACAAAATCTGGGTGGTTACTTGTCTGAACACTTGAACAACATGGAAATAGGTGATGATTATAGTTTTTAGAGTCCACACTATGACTTTGGTCTATTGGAAGAGAAGAAGTTACTTAATGTGTTTCACGTAGAGGGTCTAGTTCCTGATATTTGTTTTCCGTATTTCATAATGATAGGGTTAATGCGTGATGTGTTTTTAGTTTTTTTTTTTTTTCATTTCCGTGGGGTTATTGCAGTATGTTGTTTTTGCCCCCACTATAATTATTCAAATAAGGCCTAGTTTGTTATCTTTCTCCGCATCTCAATTACTATATATAATTATATACTGTGTAAGAACTATGCATTAAGCTATAAATGTTAACTGTGGTGCCATTTTATGTGAAAATTAGAGATCTCTCGTGTTAACTGAGGGTTTGAATATGTATGTACTTCAACCTCAAACATAAAACACGTAAAATTGCAAACCATTTTTTTTTTCTATATTTCAAGAACTGTTTAGTAATGTAGAAATTACTGACTTGAACAATGCAAATGACTGTATTCCATTTATAAGAATCATATATCGAAAGAAAAAGAATACATAAATTATCACAAATATGCAAGGTTGCCTTTCCCTACGAGTACTTTTTTGAAAATTATATATATTCTAACTAGCCGTATCAGCAACATTTTCATAGATTATCAAAATTTGTTAGATAAATGGCCTTGTTCATATCTTATCAGTGTCTTTTGGGTCTGTCTCTTCCCTCTTTTGAAGGGTTAACCAGAAGAACGTCTCATATATCATGTAAACCTGATCTATATTTGCTTCTAAGGTTGAAATATAAATATAAGGATAATAATAAAAATATCTTAATTTAAAAAAATATATAAAATAATATGTATTAAGATAAAATTTATAAAAAATTTACTTTATTTTTATATTTATGTTTTGATTTTTGTTGTGGAACCAAATTTGAGTGTTTTTTAACGTGTATTTTGATTAAAATTTATAAATAAAAATTGGTATCAATTAATTTTACAAACTTAATTTATATTAAGATTGAGTTAGTGTTACTATTATTTATGTTTGATAATTTTATATTAAACTAAATTATAATAAAATAAATATTATTTGAATTATATTATTTAAAATCATATTTAGATTAAAAAAATTAGAAAAAATTCTACTCTCCTCTCCTGAGCTAAAATGATACTTTTCTTTTTTATTTGTAAAATATACATTCTCCTTCTTTATAACTTTTAAAAAACATTCCCTTTAATCCATTTTAAATTTTGTGTTAACTAATGTTAATCTTATCTATTTTTCAAGAAAAAATAAATAATTTTTTTACAAAAATACCCTTTAACAAAAATGATATTTTTTTGTTATTAAATTTTGCTTACCAAAATATTCTTTAATAAATTAATTTTTTATTGATTAAATTATAGTTTTACCAAAATATTTTTAAAAAAAATTAATAATTAAATTATTTTTTTAAGATACCCTTCAATAATTTTTTAATTATTAAATTCTGATTTTACCAAAAGTTTCGTTAGAATAATATATATTGATATCGAAAAATTAATAGTAAAATAGAACTATAATTGTTAACAAAAATTTTAATAAAATCATAATTTAATAATTAAAAAATTATTGAAAGGTATTTTAGAAAAAATTAATTTAATTATTAAATTTTTTAAAAAATATTTTGGTAAAAAAATTTATTAAAGGGTATTTTGGTAAGCAAAATTTATTGACAACAAAATAAAATTTTTGCTAAAGGGTATTTTTGTAAAAACAGTTTATTTTTTCTTGAGAAATGGATAAAGTTAACATTAGTTAACACAAAATTTAAAATGGAGTAAAGATGAGATTTTTTAAAAGTTATAAGAAAAGGAAATATACATTTTACAAATACAGAAAAGAAAGTATCATTTTAACATCTCTCAGAAGAGGAGAGTGAATTTTTCTCAAAAAATTATTAAAAAAAGATATAAATTAATATTACTTAACATTATTTGTTAACACTTTTTTTTTCTATAACTTTTTTTAAAGAGAACTTAAATTTATGTATTAGTATTTATTAATTCTTTGTCATAATTTTTTAGAATTTTTTTTGGTACTCTTTTTTATGTAATTTGGTCTTCCTAGATTAAAAAATTTTATATCAATAATGAATATTAAAAATTTTATTAAAAAAAATAACAATATCCATCAGACAACATTTAAAAAATTCTAAAAAAATAACAATCATAATATCAATAGGAAAAATAAAAAAATTAGAAAATGATATAAATAATTTTTTTTTTACTTAACATAGGCATAAAAAGATTAAATATGAGAATTCTAATTATTGTTATTTATGTTTTTTTTTATAGATGAGACTAAAAGATAAAATTAGTAAAAAAAAATAAATTATAGATGAAAATTGATGTACAATTGTAAAATTGATAATTAAAAAAATTATCAATTTAGTTAAAATTTTTAAATCATCTAATAATTTTTAATTATCAATTTTATATAAAGATAACTATACGTAACTTAACCATGGAAGAAAAATTATAATTCTATTTCAAGTGAATGAGAATTTATACATATCACATATACATCTAGATAGAAAAAATAAACAAAAAAATAATTTGAAGTGTTTAAAATTGAACCTGCGTTTTCCGACTCAATTGTCAAATTCTTAATCTCCACAAACTCTTAGGTAGTGTTTGGTGGAGAAACAGAGACGGAAAGACTGAGACTGAGAGACAGAGACTAAAAGACAGGGATTAAAATAAATCTCAGTATTCTGTTTGGTGCAAAATGGGAGACAGGAATTGAAATAAGAATGAAACTCTAATTTAATTTGCACAAAGGGTAAAATTGGAATTAATTAATTGAAATGAAAGTATTTTAGGTATAAAATGTTATTAAAGTTTCAGTCTCCATCTCTAAAAATTTCAGTCCCTGTGTCCCTACTTTTAGGAGGTACTGAAATACTGAAATTTTAGAGACAGAGACAAAAATTTTAGTACCAGTCTCTGAACTAACAAACACGATACTGAGTCTCAATCTCTCAAACACGATACTGAGTCTCAATCTCTCAGTCTCTGTCTCAGTACCTCAAAACAAACGCTACCTTAGGTCTTCAAGTTACTCATGACGTACAGCACTGAGTTCTAAGTACCTACTTATCATCCCATACAAATCGACTACATCTAGTACAAATACTCAAAACCCCTCAAAAATCCTTACACACTGTTACATGGAAATGTCACACACCCTCAACAACAAAAAAACCTTTAAATTATATATTTCCGTACCAATGTTTTCATTACACTTAACTAGTTTCTTCTCCTTGTTGAATTATTTTAGCTGTTTTTTGTTCCATCATTCTTTTTTTTTTGTCTTCTTTTTTATTGTTGTTTCGTTATGGATGGAGAATTTTCTTTATATAATTCTTACATGTTTCGGTATATGAATTCCTATCTTTTATGAATTCCTATCCTTAACCATTTTAAGGAGTTGAACGAAGTTGACGGAATTTTGATTTTGTTTGCCGGAAGTTGATGCGGAGGAAGTGCTTCACTAAAGAGTACCTTGAGAAGTGGAAGAAGTACAATAAGTAACAACAACAACTAATCAGTGAAGGAATTGGGATTGAATCACTATGTTGGTGAAAAAGCAACTTGCATGAACACTTAAATAATATACAGTTAAATAATATACAGTACAGTTTGCAGGCATGGAAGTATGTCATGATTATAGTTTCTTGAGTTCACTGGATGGTTACTTGCCTTAAACACTTGAATAATATATAGTTTGCAAACATGGAAGTAAGTTATGATTATAGTTTCTTGAGTCCAGACTATGACTTTGGTCTATTAGAAGAGAAGTTATTTGATATGTGCTTTTCACGTAAAAGGTCTTGCATTATGTTGTTTTTGCCCCCACTATAATGATTCAAATAAGGCCTAGTTTGCATTATCTTTTTTCACATCTCAGTCACTATAGCTATAAATGTTGAACTGTGGTGCCATTTTATGTGAAAATTAGAGATCTCTCGTGTTAATTGAGAGTTTGAACATGTATGTATTTCAACCTCAAACATAAAACACGTAAAATTGCAAATCACTTCTTTCTTCTATATTTCCAGAATTGTTTAGTAATGTGGAAATTTCTGACTTGAACAATGCATAAGACTATATTCCATTTAGAAGAATCACATATCAAAAGAAAAAGAATGCATAAATTGTCACAAATATGCAAGGTTGCCTTTCCCTACGAATGCTAAACAAAAGACTGTGCAATGTCCTAGTAAATACAAATTTCTTCTATGACTTGTTCTCTCCCTCTCTGTTTACTTCTTTGAAAACAGGGACGGACCTAGAGGGGGACGAGTAGTGGCTTCGGCCCCCCCCCCCCAAAATTTTTAGAAACTATATTTATACATGAGATATGTATTTAAAAAAATAAAAAATATTATATAATTTAGTATTTTTATATGTATTATTTTTTATTATGTGATAGATTTATGTCTTAATTGTTTAATTCACTAATATTTTTCACTTAACTAATTTAATATCATACCCTCAAGTCTTTGTAACTTTCAAATTAGTTTTTATACAATAATCTCTATATTTACTTAAAAAAAATCATTTATTTATTTTATATTAATATATTTAAAATTTATATTATTATATTAATAATAACTTACGTAGTTCTATTTTTTTTTTTTGGTGACTTTACGTAGTTCTATTTTAGTAATCATATTATGTACTTTAGATATTCTTTTCTTATAAAAAAATTTATTTTTATTCTAAATTTACGTTGTTGAAAGAAAAACTTTTATAAAAATATATTATATCTTGTATTCTATAAAAGTATTGTGTCTTTCAAATAATTAATAATTTATCATTTATTTTCAAATTTTTTAAAATTTTTAAAAGAATTAATTTTAATTAATAAGATATGTGATAATTTTTAACTAAACACACTATAAATTATTAGTACTTTATAATTTTATAATATACTGTTGATATTGTTATATTTCTTATGCAACTATCATATTAAAAATAAAATTATGAAAATATATATATATATATATATATTGATAAAACTTTTGAAAAACTAACTCTAATAATTATATGTTAATTATTTTTATGAAATAAAAAAAAATTATCTAAATTCGGCCCCTCCATATTAAACTTTCTGAATTTGGAAACTATATAAATTCTATCTAGCTGTGTCAGCAACATTTTCATTTTGGAAAACTGGTTTGCAGCAAGTACTGCAACATTCCAATAACTTGCTCTAGTCCTACACTGTTATGTATTCTATCCAATTGCAAGGGTATGGATATCAGGCCTATTTTTCACAACATAGAGCTCTTGATCATGCTCTGGCCATTCAAAAAGTTGGCCTTTACTGGATGACTTCAAAATAATGTCGGTCAGTTTCCACCGCCATCTTTATACCAGACCATACTCCACGGGCCATTTTTGCTGCTCAATCTATCAAAACATGTGTTTAAATTATGTATATTTAAATCACTTTCCATAATTCCCTCTAAAGTTTTATCAAGCCTGCTTATAGCTCTAGCTATAGGAGTAGGACTATGAAAAAGATTAACTCTAAAATAAAGTTGCAAGACATTTTCATACATGTAACAGCATGCCATATCACATGTTGACAAGCATGTCCAGTTTCATGCTGGGATTCTTTTAGGTGCAAGGTTGCCAATATGGAGGGCATAGTGAGTCATAACAACCAACAAAAAGTGTCCCAACTGTCACCATAATAATGAATTAGATGTGTCAATGCCAAATATCTACCTCCATGTTCCGGCAAGAACATGCATAGTCATGAAGAGAAACAACCCTGCCCAGACTCCAGGAAGTCCAAGTTCTGGAGCAGCTACCAGCAAGAACATTGAAGAAACTAGTCCAACCAGCAGCTACCCAATAACGAAACCCAAGAAACAAAATGTAAGGATAGAGGAGGGAACAAACGACGAGAAAAAGATTAAAGCAAAATTAGTCATGAGACTTTTAAGTATTTTTAATCATCAGGTTGCACAATTACCGTTGAGTACGCAGCATAACCATAGTCTGATACCCCATAGTAAAGGCCATCAATGACAAATGCCAAAGCATTCACTGGTTAAGTTCCAGCCACAGACTGCACAGTATGATTAAATTTCAGATATTTCAAACATTACTGATACGTACATGCATTCGCAGACAGAAAGGAGGATCATGCATAATATAATAGCTGAGTAGACATTTAATAGCCACGCTGAAACTTAGCCTAGCTAAAAATAAGATATTATGGGTTAATACTCAAATTCGTCCCTGAAAGATCACGCGATCTTCATTTTCGTCCTCGAATGATTTTTTTAATCAAATTAGTCCCTGAAAGATAAAATGTAAGTCAAATTAGTCCTTCTGTCAGAATGTGCCATGTGGCACGCCACGTGGCAGGTCAGCGACACGTGTCATGCCATGTAGCATATACATAAATTTTGATTTTGAGCATATAACTTTGTTTAGGTTAATAAATACATAAATTTGTTTAGTTTAACATAGTGGTACAACTTTGTTTAGTTTAACATACATAAATTTTGATTTTGAGCATATAACTTTGTTTAGGTTAAATACATACATTTTAATTTTGAGTATATATATATATATATATATATATATATATATATATATATATATATATATATATATATATTCCAACAAAATATAATAATGTAAGAAAACTGTTTTAGAATAGAAAAGAATAAGAGAGATTTTGAGAAGAATTAAAGGAGAGAGATAATTTTATTAAAAAAATTTAAAGAAGAAAAGATACGATTACTAATGTTTTGTTTGTCAATTACATTTCTATTAAAATTAGTAGTATAAAAAATATTTCAAATTTAATATTATGAAGAAAAAATAAAAAAAAATTGTATAAGGACTAGTTTGACTAATTTTTAAAATTTGAGAGATGAAAATGACTTATGTCTGGACTTTCAAGGACTATTTTGACTATTAAAAACTTTTTTACATGTCAAGTGACACGTGGCATGCCACGTGACATGACACATGTCGCTGACCTGCCATATGGCGTGCCACGTGACACTTTCTGACAGAAGGACTAATTTAACTTACATTTTATCTTTCAGGGACTAATTTGATTAAAAAAATCATTCGAGGACGAAAATGAAGATCGCGTCATCTTTCAGAGACGAATTTGAGTATTAACCCTAAGATATTATATTTCAATCAGTCCAAGAAGCTTTTGTCATGCAAGGTATGATTCATCATTACTAGAGTCGCGAAAGTCTGATGTTACAAATATATAAACATACAACAAAATGAACCTTCAGTTATTAACCAACCAACAATAAACCATTTGCTTATTTTAGTGGAGCTCAACACTTCACAACAATTTATACTGGTTAGGTTAATGTCAAGTCTAACCTCCCAAAAAGAAAAAAGAAAAAAAAATCCTGAAGATAATCTAGCTAGATATAAGATTATACATTCATCATCACTAAGTAACCTTGAAAAGATAAATTGTTTGTGATGCTCCATTATTTGGGAGGAAAAGAAGGGAAACAAAAAAGAGTCGATTCTTATGCTTTGCATGAAAATGATGTCGCTAGAAAAAGATGTTCTCTAATTAATGTCTTGAACTGGATTTCAATTTTTAGTTGGTGTTAAGGACCTGACTTACACACAAACTTCAACTTCTGCAGGCTCGTTGCTTTGACTTTTAAATCAATCAGTCAACAAGAATTGTTATTTCTTACCAATATGCCTGACCGAGCAACACTCAGAACTTCTAAGTCTGTGGTAAATAAGCTTGAAAATGATCCAAACCCAAAGAATAAGATCACGGACAAAGTAATTCCTGTTCCTAAACCAATCTGCTTGACACATAAAAGAGAGTAGGTGAAACGAATTCTGGATGGATCTGTGTACAAGTTATATCATTCAACTAAGAAAGTAACAACAAAGTAAGTTACTGGAGGCAATAATCAAGCACCTGTAATACTCTATATGTAATGAGGCCTGCTTGCTCGTAATTTCCCTGCGAGTAACTGCTGGCAAGAAGTGTCTGTAAAATAAATGTCATTACTCATTACAATATTACACAATAACAGGACATCATTTTGAGCCCCACTTAGAATTTTGAAAAGACTTTGGCTTATGAGCAAAAAGTCTTAAAACTTGACCATACCCAACCTGCTTGTTTACTTGGTCAGGAAAGCCCCCAAATGTCCATAAAATAAACAAATGCAGTTCATAATTATAAAATAAAACTTTATTCGACTGGATTCATTTGTGTCTTGGAAACTGAATATGATAAACTAACGAGAGATATGTTTTGATCATGTTCTCAGCGGTACTTTGTTACTTCATAATCATTTATGAATGCAAGATCTAACCTGACCAGCAAGTGCCAGAGCATCAGTGAGCAAAGATATCAGCGGCCAAACTTGCATGCAAATTTGATGACCAGCCATAGGTATAGGGCGCTGCTTAGCTGCCATAGAGGTTGACAGTGTCAAAGTCAGAAACACAGCCACAGTCCTGCCGATAAGAAGACCACCTACAATACAAAATGCAACAGTCAAAGTAAAACTAACTGCCTAATTAGCTCGGTTATGTCTTCGATCCAGTTAGAGTTAAGAAAACAAAAACCATATTTCGTGACTAAAATTACAAAATACGCATTATAATGTGTGAACAGACACAAAAGCCCTGTTAAAATGATCTATTCAATCAAATTCCCCTTTCAGGAACAATGCGATCATAATATTCTTGAAAAATGAACTCTATGGGATCGTAATTTTCAAATCAGTCAATCATATCTGATCCTATCAGCAAATCCTTCCAGTTTCTCGAAATTCTCGTTCCAGTTTACTAGTTACTAAAATGTGCAATCCAACTTGAAGTTACATGTAAAATCTATAGCCAACAGTAGCAATAAATACAAAACCACAAATAGAATACACTATCCATTCAAAGCATGAAATCAAGAAAAACTGAAACTATTGATCCCTGAACTCATGTTAAGCTGATTAGTTATAAAGCTAATAATCATGCAAATTTGAAGTTCATCTTGAAATTTTCAATGCATTTGTACAGAAAGAACTAGTAACATTTTTTTCAATCCACTCTGATAATTTTATTATCATTACCGAAACAAAAAAACTTCCTCTGTATATGGACAGACTTGGCAACACTACGACTTAATTTAGAAAGAGGTACCAGATTTCAGATAGCTGAAAATTTTTCTCCCATCAAAGTGAAAAGGCGTTAGGAGCACATTGCCAGTCGATTTCCATAGAAGAATAAAAGCAATTAAGTATCTGGTGAGCAAAAGAAAAATTGCATCAAAGGCAGAAGATTACATAAATTCAGGGGCATGTGCAAAATGCAAAGATAAAACTAAGTTTACCACATTGTTGACGAACTCAGAGATCACTGTAGCAGCTGCAGCACCACTAATGCCAAGACCAAAAAAGAATATTAATATTGGATCCAATATCGCATTAAGAACGTTGCCAGCACCTGAAAATTCAAGCGAAGCAATCCCCATCAATACATCCACAAATTTTTCACATCAACAAGACTAAAGTGCAGACATAAGTCTACAAAAACTAAATATACTCGAAGAAATAATTTGAGAATCTGCTTGTGCTTCTTCTATGCAGTAAAGAGTCAAGAAATGAAAATGAGAACAGATATTCCATATAAGCTATTTTCTTTGTCGTTCATTTATTAGCCCGTGTTGTAAGATTCCATTCTTTCTGGATTGAGTATAATAGGAAAACACAGCCTTTACTAAGAGTGCAGACTGTTGAAAAGAGGAGGAAAACAGGGCCTTTACGAAAAGAAAAGAAACCATGGAGTTAAAAAGGATGGAGTAAACCACAGAAAATGCCATGGGAAGAGGACGGAATTCTAGTATCACACGCGGGGAGGATTTTTTTTTTTTTGGGGGGGGGGGGGGTAATATTTCTAATTTTCAATCAAATTTGAGTGAGAAAAGATAAAGGTATAGGATGCTGATGCAGTACTTGCCAACAGCATATAGAGGCGTCTTTGTATCCTTAAATCCACGAAAAGTGCCTTGAGCAGCTAATACAATCACAATTGCTGGAGCGCAAAAGGCCCTTAACATAAGAAAGGTCTCAGCGGGTCCACGCATAGGGGAATCCTGTACAGAAAATAAATGGATTATGGAGTAGATGATATTAATAAGATTTTCATCAAGTCTAAGGAGACATAAGTAAGGTTCAATTATAGATAACGAAATGTTCCATGAAATAGTTTTCCAAAAATGCAATGTTTATTTCTATTAAGCTCAGACCAACTAAAAGGGGAAAAGAAATACTGGGACATAGAAAAATCTCTTGTTATGCATATAATGACCGATGACAGGGAATTTGAAGCAAGAAAAAGTAAGTTTACATTGATTGAATTGTCAATATATTTCTTGAAGTGGATGGCAACATAATTAATTAACTGAAAGGTAACTAGTACATAATGATATTGGTGTTATAATAAGGTTCTCACCCTTAAATATAAGAATTAGTAACAAGAACTATCACATGTCTATTAGAATTGAACATGGATTTGGAAATGAAATTCAGTTCCTTTTATTATTGTGCAATATTGACGTTAATTCATCAAAAAAGTTATGCACCACTATATAGAATAAAAAGAATGGCTTAAAAGAAAAATGCAATGACTGCTTTTCAAAATAGATTAAGAAAAAAAAAGTAATGAATCTGCAACTGTGTAACAGAGAACAAGCCTATGAGAAGCAAATTGAACTTTCATGATTCAACCTAAAGTAAGATTGCTTCCAACTGAGATTTTACACAATAGTTCTACAGAGAAGTTGTAAAAAAGCATTCACTGATTTATATTACATTAAAAAAAAAAATATCCATTCTTCCACCCTCCCCCCCCCCCCCCTCTCTTTCCCTCTCTTTTTTTTCCTATTCATATGTTTGGCCGGGTGGTGTTGTCTTGGACAACCAAGTGTAGACTCTGAAGAAAATAACATGCTGACACAAAATAAATATACAAGGTAATTATTGATCAATAATCAGCCAAGGTTGCCATACTGCAGGTATACCCATGATGTTCATAATGATGCCAGAACCAAGGGAAAGAAGCACAGTTTCAGCAATTCCAAGAGTAGCATCAAGTGCTAAAGAAGTTGATACTGAAGGAATATGCCTCTTGCTTTGGTATTTGCCACAAAAATCTAGATGATACCAAAGTGGAACAAAACCGTCAGTAGAGGCATCTAAAGAAGGGAACCTATGACCATGTCTGGAAAACGAGTCAGTCTATTAAAGAAGTGTAGCTTTCTTATAAAGCTTACTACTTTCATCAGTTTGACTGGAATCCTTGCTGATCAGTGCCTGTTCCTCGGCAACAAAGGATGTGGTAATATTAAGTAAAGGAATGTTAAATATTTTTGACACCAAATTAAACACAGAAGTTGAAACCCCAACTGCAGCCAATTCAACAGGCCCTGCATATATAAATATAATTAAGGGGGATTTCTCACTACAACAACAATCATCAATCAAATGTATGTCCAAACAAACAGAACCTAAGACAAGCAAATACTTGTAACCATCATCACCAACTACAATTACAAGATTACAACTATCTATTAAATAAACAACAAACTAGCAATTCAGAATGGTTGGCTTCCAGGGTGAGAATAAAATTAAGCCAAATAAGCTGCAGGCAGATAAATTACAATTCCATACTTTCGACCAGTTCAAAACAAGAAAATGCAAACCAATAAATAAAATTAATTTAATCAAATTAGCTTACTTTATACAAGAGTATGTTTGAGTTAATGATTTAAGAGACTATTAACAGAAAGTTACTAATAACTAACTAACTAATTCACCATCTGTAATAATAAGTACCTATGTGGCCGACAAACGCTGTGTAGGTAAGTGGATCAGCTGCCAATGCCAAAGCAGCAGGTAGTGCAATGGACAGTATTTCCTTCCCCAGTTCATCAAATTTAAGCCACCCATCTCTTTTCAAAGCAGGTATATTAAACTTCAAAACTCCAATTTACATGCAAATAACCTAAAAATAGAAAAGAAAGACAAACTTTTTAACTGAAAATTCTCAGTCACACATTAAATCAGATTCAAAGAAAGAGAAGGCAGAAACTTTATCAAATTAAATCCTCAAAGTTCAATCTTAATTAAAATCGAAGAAACAAACTTCAAAATCCCAAATCACAAATAAATAAATAAATAAGAATAAAGCCATAGACTAATTTCAAAAGTTCCATTTACATGTAAGATTGAGCTAACAATAGCTTCATTAATTTTAAATCTCTTTCAAAACGAAGAAACTAACTTCAACTCAAATCCCAATTCTGCATCAAATTAAATTCAAACAAAGCTCAATCATGATCAAGTTAAAGCCACACATTTCAGCTGAAACCCCAAGAAACACACTTTTAAGCCCCAATTACGCATAAACTAAGCCCAAAAGAAAATAGAAAAAAGAAAAGGAAAAAAATCCAGCTCTGATAGTAACTCAATTGAAGCAGTACCCGAATCGACGAAGAAAAGCAAAGGAATCATCCGAAGAAGACGAATTGCGAGAAGTTTCATCTTCAAGGGAGCTAGTTTCAACGGAATCATTGGTGGTGGTGGTGGTGGTGGCACCGTTGTTTTTCAAAGAAGCTTTTGGTGCGATTCGGATTCGAATGCGAGAAAAGCAATGATAAGGCTTTGGGATTAAAGTAGGAGATTTGAATGGTGGATGATAGCAATGGTGAGGTTGAAGTTGCAGAGAGTGAATGCAAAGAAAGCGGTGACATTGAGAAGATGCCATTGAAGCACCTGCACCACCCACACAGTGTGAAGAACGAAATTTGACGGAATGTCATGCACTGAATAACGGCATAACATAACCATATATTTATTTTCATTTTCATTTTATTTATTTTCCTTCTTTTTTTTTTTTTTTTCATTTTAATGGACACGTAATTTTACTCTGTCGCAAAAAATAAATAAAAGCAATAATAAATATGTATTTGGTGGGGCCATGTACTGCTTGGGCCTCAAATGATTGTTGTTAACTTAATGGTTTCGGCCTCATATTCTGATATTTTCAGTTTGGTAGTGGTAAAATATGAATCACAAATTTAAAATATGAATTTTGTGAAAAAAAAGAAGATTTATAAAGAATAAATTATCATTTGAAATATTTAAGTGTTAATTATTAATTAAATTCTAATTCAATAATAAAGTTAGACCTAAAGTGGACAAGTCTAATTTTACAAAGAGAAAAGGTCCAAAAAAAATTTTTTTGTTTACTCAACCTACATGAAGAATAGATTTATTGGTCTGTATACCTGGCTTACGTATAGAATCTTAACTACACCTATGAATTTGCCTAAAATTCAAATAGAGAATCTTAACAAATCCCTAAACAAAAGAGAAGTAACTACCCATTATTATAGGTGAATAAGTGGCAGAAAGATAGGAAGGTTATCTTTCATATTGTATAAATATCCCATCAACCTTAGATATTTTTCAATCCCAATTCACTTAAATCTATCCAAAATTCAAGCTAATTTAACCATTGGAGTCCCTTGCAAATACCACCCCCATCATCACTCAAAGACCTTGGATGGCTTCACCTCGCAGGAGAGAAAACATCGAAATTCTCGTAAGAAGGTGTCTGGATCTCAGATTAAGGCCCAAATTCCATCGGTTTCAGATAATCCTTGAAACATTGGTGTCGTTGTCAAGGACCTGGAGTTGACATCTAACCATGGCGGACGATCACCCAAAAGATGGACACACAGCATCTGATTTAGAACTCCACGAGAAGGAACAAATCAATGACGATCAAGAAATTGTTATCCCTCCACACTCACAAAGAGGTAAGAGGACCAATGAAAGAAGAGACAAAAATGATCCAGGATGATGAAGATTAGGATCTGAGTTCATAAACCTGAAGGGTCATGAGATAGAGACGCAACAGAGTTAACAAGACTAGTCCATAGACACTAAGATCTGCTAGAACAAATTGAGATCGAGTTGGAGCGACAAAGTGAATCCGAGTGGGCCATAAGAAGAGAGGTATGACAACATAGGGAGTTAAAGGAAAAACTAAAAATATTGGACTCCGATCTCAAGGAAAGGAGCCCTCGAACTGATCGAAAAACCACACCCTTGAAAAGTGAAGACTCATTCTTAGAGTAACTCATGCAAGAAAAAGTCCATAGAAAATTTAAAAGCCCAGACATGGATCTCTATGATAGCACGACTGGCTCCCAACATCACTTAAGCAATTTCAAAAGTTTAATGTATTTGGTCGATGCCTCAGATGCAACTCGGTGCAAAGCGTTCCCGACTACATTAACTATGGCGACGATGAAGTGGTTTGACATCCTTCCCCTAGGTGTAAGAACCCGCGTTTTCACGTAAAACTGTTTTAGTAAAATAATTTAGTGCCCAGAATAGATTCAAAATTTAGAAGTTTTAATTTGAAAATATAAATGAGAAATTTGATTTCAGTGAGTTTTTCTGAGTTGGAAAATGTATTTCTTTCAAAAAAATTTTGTAAAAATGCGTACTGGCGCTTAAGCCGGCAGTACCGGCTCTAGACTGTCCAGTACCGCGTATTTTGGGAAATAATATTTAGAAAAATTGATTTGTTATTTTGAAAGGACAAAAATAATTTTAGAATCGAAAACCGAACACTAATCTTAAAGGTTTTGGCCCAAAGTGGGCCAAAAATACTAACGAGTTGGACCAGACCCAAACCGGACCCAAGGTCCAATATATATAAGGCCAATTAATGAGCATTCAGCTCATTTTGACCTAAAATGAGAGAGGGAGGCGCGGTTTTAGGGGAAGGGAGGAGAAGAGAGACTTTACTTTTCACCTCTACCTTCCAGAAGCCATAACTTTTGATCCGGACCTCCGATTGACGAGCCGTTTGTAGCCACGTGAAGCTCTCGTCAAGCTCTACATTTCTATCTAAAGAAATTTGATAAGATCTCTCTCTCCACACCCCAATTTCCAGCCCTAGTAGTTCTGCGTTTTTAAGTTTAGTTTTTGAGTAGATTTTGTGATTTTGTTTATTTAGGTGATCTCTAGTAGCGGGTAAATATTGGATTTTACCCCTAATCACGTTGGGTAAGATAAAATTTCACTAAACCCTTGTATTTAGTTGTTTTGTGTATCTTAGGTTTTGATGTTGGTATGTATATGTGATATTAGATTGAGTTTTGGTGTTTGTTGGAGTTGATTGAGGCTTTGGAGCAAGCTTGGTGGCTTCGTTTTGATGTTTGGAACGTTTTGGGAATCGGCCAAGGTATGATTTCGGTTTCCTTTATGTAATATGTAATGTTCATGGACACTTAGACTAGTTGACCCTAAGATAGGATTGAATGTTGTTGGTGTATGAATATTTATATGTGAATTGATGATCATTGTGGGTTGTATTGGATTATTATGGTTAAGGATAATTATTGAAAATTGTGGTGTTAATGAGTATTGATGATTAGTGTTGTTGATGAGGTTGTTGGTATTTAAGGATTGATGATGAATAATGATGTTGTTGGTATTTAATGATTATGAAGGTTGATGGAGAATATTGATGTTATTGGTACTAATTATAATTGTAATGTTAGTTGATGTTGGTGAGTGTGGAAATATGAATATGGATCATGATTGATAATGTTGAGGTTAAATGATGAGGATTTTGAAGTAGTTGTTGATGTTTGATGTTGGTTAAAGATTATTTATGATGGTTAATTTGATGGTATTGAGTAGTGTAACTGGGATTATGGATGGTTGAGTTGGAAAAGGAAGGGTATGGGCTTTTATGTTATTTTGGTAATGTTTGGGTTGTGGTTGGTTTGGTTTTAAATTGTGAATTCTGGAAAATTTGGAGTTTTGAGACTTTTGGTAAAAATGAATTTTTGGTAAACTTTGTCTGATCATAACTTTTGTCTCAATTTTCAAAATCTGATGAAATTTGTCTAGAGTTAAAGATCTTTGAAAACTCTTTAAATCGATATAAAGTTTGTGAAATTTGGAATTTTGTAGAGGAAGTTATGATCATTCAAAGTTGGTGTTAAAAATCTGAAATTCTGCAAAGTTGCAGAATTTTAGGATTTTCTGATATGTGCGCACGCACAGCCTTGTGCGCACGCACAGCCTTGTGTGCACGCACAACCCTGCAAAAATACTATTCTATGCGGACGCACAGACCTGTGCGTACGCACAGGCAAGGGAAAGCGCTCTGGTGGCAGCGCTAGCATAGGTTGTGCGCGTGCACATCAATGAGGAATTTCAACTTGTGCGAATGTACAGCCTTGTGCGCACGCACAAGTCGGGAAGGATCAGTACCTGTGTGTATGCACACTTTGAAAATCTTTCTGGGTGTGCGCACGCACACACCCTGTTTCATAGTTTTAAACTTTGTTTTCAACTATTTCACCTTCCCGACAAGGTTGTAAGCTTATATAACGCCATTTTAAGACTCTTGGGCTTATTTTAGAGCATTGAAATAGGGGAAAGGTCCTAGGGGTTTAAGTTGGGCTTTCCCTTAAAAAGTTAGCAAACGGAGGTTTAGGTTTCTAGTGTAGTGAGGAGGAGTTGGTTGAGAGAGAAGGAAGGGTGGTGAATATGGCGATTGCTGATAACGAATTTGAGAAATTGATGAACTAAGAGTTCGGAATGGAATTTATGACTTGATGATGGTTGTGAGGAGTATGAGTGGAAATGTTAAGAGGAGTGGCCTCTGAGATTGAATATGTGATTACAGTTTGTATTGTTCTCCGTTGTAGGGGTTGTGGCAGTATCCCGCCTACGTTCAGATGTGAGAGTTGAAGCTGGGCTTCTCACTCATATTTCTCACAACCAGAGGAAGGTGGTAGGGCACTCTCCCTTGGAATATTTCCCTCTGATAGGAGAAGGTGGTAGGGCACTCATCCCTCAGAATTATTCCTCCTGAAAATGCGATTTCTCTCTAATTGCAAGGTGGTAGGGCACTAACCCACGGAATCATGCGACAACCAGAGGAAGGTGGTAGGGCACGCTCCCTCGGAATATTTCCCTCTAAAAAGAGAAGGTGGTAGGGCACTCTCCCTCAGAATTTTTCTCCTTATGCGCAATAAAGAGACCAATTCGGGAGTTGTTGACCGAATTTTTCGTCGGGTTTGGCATTAACCGACATGTGATATCATAGCCAATAGGGCAGACATTCATCATATGCATCTTCTATATGCTTGCTTGCTTTGCTCACTTGGGTTTGCCTAATTGTATAACATGCCTACTTGCTTCTTGAATTACTTGTATATATATGAATACTACCTGTGTTTTTCTTGTCTGCATTATCTGTGTTTGTCTGGTGCTGAGGAGGTTAGGTAGACGGTGGCGATGGGATCGCACGGAGGGTAGGTTGGCGAGGGCTGTGGGATACAACAGTGTGACCAGTTTAGTTAGAATTTTCCCTAAGTTTAGATAACCCTGGTTTATGGTTTAAGTTCTTTTATTTATTTTGTTCTAAGCTTGAATATCTGTATGTGATGTGAAGTTCTAGAATTGCCTTCAGCATCCCGGAGCCTTACATCTTATATCATTGGGCACTGTTACCATACTGAGAACCTCCGGTTCTCATTCCATACTTTGTTGTTGTTTTTCAGATGCAGGTCGTAATCTACTTTGGTGAGATTGCGGATATGGTGACAAAGTGGAGTATGGTTCCTCCTTGGTTTATTTATGTTTTTCCTTGTTATAGTTACTCTCACATCTTTTGTATGTTTATCTTTATGGCTTTAGAGGCTTATTTGAGAGAATAGTTGTATAAGCTGTTTTTAACTAAAAAAACCTCTGTATGTCTGTATATACTAGTCGGCTTAAACTTCGCAAGCCGCGACTAGTCCCCTATGATTATTATACTATTATATCTATATATATCCCATTCTTTTGCCTCCATATCTTGTTTCTTATGCATTAGTTTCATGTGAACATTTTGCGCTTTTCAAATCCTGTTTTTGAGCTATATCCTTCATCAGCATTTAAATTATATTATTTCCTTCCATATATAAATATGTATAAGCTTTAGGACTGTCGTAACCTCTGATTAACCTTTGCTTTACGGCTAGAGGTAAGCCTTAGGGTAATTGGGGTGTTACACTAGGTCAGTCACTTATTTCAACGAACTGGCCAGGAGTTTCCTCACACGATTTTCTATCCAAAAGGACAAATCCAAGCATGCTCTGAGTCTCTTGGGCATTAAACAAGAGGTCGAAGAGTCCCTCAGGACTTACATGAAAAAGTTCAACAAATCATGTTTGAAGATTTAGAACTTGTCTACTAAAACTAGTATCATAAGGCTCATTAATGGCCTTAGAGAGGTCCCTTCACACAGTCTATATCAAAAAGGTACCTGACTTCTCTATACAAGGTCCAAGAATAAATAGAGAAGTATATCAATATGAAAGGAATTGCTCAATTGAAAAAATCTACAACTGACAAAGCAACCAGAATCAACCCCGAGATAAAGGAAAAAAGCCTAAGAAAGAAGAATACAATTTGGAAAGACTTCGAAGGTACCACTCTGATAAACCATCATTTTATGATTTATATTGTATTTAATTATATGGTTTTATCAAGTCTTTACCCACTTATTCATATGATTAGCATGCATTTACAATTCCTTTCCAAAATTGTTCCATGGTTGAAAACTTGCCTCTTAGAGATATTTTAATTATGTATCTTAATTCTCCTTTATCCCATTTGATGCCGTAATCTGTTTGTTAAGTGTTTTAGTCCTCATAGGGCAGGAATGGCTTAGAGAATGGAGAGGAAGCTTGCAAAAATGGAAGGAACACAAGAAACTAAGGAGATGACCAGCGAACACTGACGCGAGCGCATGGTTCACGCGAGCGCGCGAAATGAAGAAATCGTAGCGACACGAACGCGTGCCTGATGCAAACGCGTGGATTGGATTCTGCACGCCTGACGCGAATGCATGGATGACGCGAATGCGTGACAAGAAAAATCGCTGAATGACGCGAATGCGTAGACGACGCGTACGCGTGACCTGCGCGATCTGCAGAAATAACAGAATTCATTGGGGGCGATTTCGGGCCGCATTTTGACCCAGTTTTCGGCCCATAAACACATACTAAACCTAGGGAACATGCAGAAACTCAAGGAGGCATCCACACACATTCAGATTCATCATATTAGGATTACTCTTAGTTTTAGATCTGCGATCTGCAGAAATAACAGAATTCACTGGGGGTGATTTCGGGCCGCATTTTGACCCAGTTTTCGGCCCAGAAATACAGACTAAACCTAGGGAACATGCAAAAACTCAAGGAGGCATCCACACACATTCAGATTCATCATATTAGGATTACTCTTAGTTTTAGATCTGAATCTAGATTAGTGTTACATTGATAGTTTATGCTTTTGCTTTGGATTGTGGATGTTGAAGAGCCATTACCTCTGTGAAGACACTACTTTAGTTTGTTCTTTTACCCTTTACTCTTTTCAGTTGATTATTGACTCTATTCAGATAATTATGTTGCATTTTAAATTTATTAATATATAGAGTTACTTTTATTTTTAATTAATTTTAATTCCCCATTTTATTTTATTTAGTTATGTCTTTTTATATTTTTATAATTATTAAATCCATGTCAATGGAGTAGAAATTCTACTTGACATGGGGTTAATTAAGAGGAGACACTTGAGTTGGGATGCTCAAGTGCTTAGTTAAATTGGACGTTGTAGGCTAATTTTGTACCTACTAACACTAGACCTCCCCAAGGGAGAGGACTAGGAATTGCAGGTAAGAGTTAGTTCAATCACTGTACTTTTCCTTATTTAGTAAGGGTTAACCAAGTGAAAACAACAACCTATTTACACTACACTTGAGAAGGTTCTAACAAGGATAGAACTTCCAATTAGTTATTCCCCCAGTCAAGGCTTTTTAATATTAATAATAATTCTTAATTAATTGCTTTAATTTACAATTACTTTTGATTACTCAATATCCAACTTAAACTCTCTGGAATTTTTCTGATTAATAAATTAGCACTCTTTCCTGCAACTCGTTGGGAGACGACCTGGGACTCATACTCTCAGTATTTTTATTTATAAAATTTGTGACAACCCTTTTTAAATTGGTGAGGCGGATCTTAATTGGTTAAGAGCTATACGTGCAACGCTATTCTCCTATTTAAAATCTCTTAATTGGTTAACTTCTGCCACGCATCACACTCCTACACCCCATTGCAAGTCTCCCTGGTCGACGTCTACCGAGAGATATGCCACACTGAAAAGATACCACCTCCAAGGCCAATTCAAAGCAAGAAGGGGGCAATTGTTCCGAATATTATGAGTACCACAAAATTTATGGTCACTCGACTAATGACTGCTACGACTTGAAGCACGTGATTGAAAAATTAGTCAGAGAAGGGCAATTAGATAAATATCTGGCTAAAAGGTCAGACGAAACCAGTAAAAGAAAAAGAGACAATGAAGATAGGGAAAGGAGAGAAAGACCAGCGAGAATACCTGAAAAGCACATTCACATAATGCCTAGTGGCTTTGCAAGAGGAAGAGTAACTAAGTCCTCCCACAAGAGGCACTTGAACGAGGTCTACTAGGTTGGGGAGGAAGAGGAGATACCCGATCTACTTACAGTAACCATCTCTAAAGAAGACGCTAGGGTATTATGTCCGGGCATGATGATCAAGTGGCCATAACTATGATCCTAGTGATGGAGGAAAATTCTCGGATAGAAATTTTCACAAAGATAATTTCATTGAAGTATAGATCTAAACCAACAAACAACCCTTAATCAAAGTTTAATTTGTTTGTCACAAGTACAAACCCAATAAAAACCAAGAGTATTTAAACCTCGGGTCATCTCTCAAGAAATTGCAGGGAAGTGTGCATATTATTGGTTATGAAGTATTTTTTGGGTTTTGCGTTAATTGACAAGAAAATTAAACTAACTAAGAAATTATAAATGCTAAAAGGCTACTCTTGGCAAGGATCAAGAGTCAAGATTTCCTATCTTGTATCATTGATCACAACATGGTAATTACAAAGGATTAATTCCACTTAGTTTTCCTCTCACATCGGAAGGTGAAGTCAAGTGGACATAGTTGATCCTAAAACCAACTAACAACCCTAAATTACGAATGATATTGGACATCAATGATATCAAGGCACCCAAGTCCTCAATCACAAGTCAAGAGTATAAAAATCTACTCTAAAATCCAACCAAGCATTTTATCAAACACTTGGAAGACATAAAAGGAAAGCATGGTAAAATTGTAAGAAATAATAAAATCTATAACTACCCAATGCAAGAAAATAACAATAACAACTCAAACAAGCATCAAAGAAACATAAAAAGATATCAATTGTATTAAAGAAAATGAAAATCCAACAAGGGTTCATGAAAGTAAAAATGGCAACATAAAGAAATTAACAAGAAAAACTAAGAAGATGAAGACAATAGAACAAGGAAATGTAAAGGAAACTAAATCAAAACAAGTAATTAAACCTAAATCTAAGAAGAAATTACTAAATCTACCTTAATTCTAGAGAGAAGAGAGAGCTTCTCTCTCTAGAATATTGACGGAGGAAAAATGTCGGTAAAGATTTCCACAAAAATATCGCGTTGCAAGTATAGTTCTAAACCGACAATTAAACCTCAATCAATGTTTAAATTGTTTGTCACAAATACAAACCCAATAAAATTAACCGAAGTATTCAAACCTCGGGTCATCTCTCAAGGAATTGCAGGGAAGTGTACTTACTATTAGTTATGGGAAAACACTTTTGGGGTTTTTGAATTAAGAGACAAGAAAGTAAAATGGCGAGAAAATAAAGTAATAACTACGAAAGCTCTTAGCAAGGAAAGAGGATTAGAAGTCCTATCCTCATTACCATCGTCAATTGTGACGGAAATGTGAATTGCCTTCACTTAGTTAACCTCTAACCAATGGAGGAAGGTCAAGTGCATACAATCAACTTGAGTTCACAAGTCCTAGTCAACTCATAGTGAGAGACTAGCTTTGGTGAAGTTCAAGCTAACTGGCAATCTTCAATCACCAATCAACAAAAGACTTTTGATAACTCAAGAGTCTCTAATTAATCAATCCAAGTCAAGAACATAAAAATCTAATTTAAGTTCCAACCAAACATTTTATCAAATATTTGGAAGGTATAAAATAAAAACATAGAAAACTAACAAGATATAACAAAATTTAAGACTAACAATTACAAGAGGAAACAATAACAATAAATTAAAGAAAGCAATCATCAACATGGAAACATAAATTGTATTGATATGGATTAAAGGAAACAAGAAGAATTCATAAACTAAATTGGCAACATAAAGAAATCAACGATAGACATAGATAAACTAAAGTACTAGAACAAATAAAAGTAGAAGAAAAACTAAATTAAAGTAAGGTAGAAATCTGAATTTGAGAAGGAACAAGACTAAAAACCCTAAAACCTAGAAAACTACATTTAAAACCTAAAAATTGTATGAATCAAAGTTGTTGAATGATTTCCCCCTTCTAGCTTCACTCTACAGCCTCTAATCTGTATTTCGGGCCTAAAACTGGGTCAAAAGTAGCTTAGAAATCGCCCCCAACATTTTTTGTAATTGCAGCACGTGACGCTCTGTTACGCGTACGCGTCGTATGTTTGCTGCGGCAGTCACACGTACGCGTCGTCCATGCGTGCACGTCACTACCAGATTCTCAAAACTTCAATTTCTTGTGTTCCTTCCACTTTTGCGTGCTTCTTTTCCATCCTCTAAGTCATTCCTGCCCTATAAACCTGAAAACACTGAACAGTGAACACACATATCACGGCATCGAATGGTAATAAGAGGGGATTAACAATTAGCAATTTTAAAGCCAAAGAAGCATGTTTTCAATCATAGCACAAAATTAGGAAGGAAAATATAAAACATGCAAATTATATGAATAAGTGTGAGAATAATGGATAAAATCCACTCAATTCAATACAAAATAAACCATAAAATAGTGGTTTATCAATCTCCCCACACTTAAACATTAGCATGTTCTCCTGCTAAACTCAAGAGAACCAAAAGAGTGAAGGAAAAATGGTAAGAATTATGCAATGCAACCGATCAAAATGCAAGCTTCCTACATGCGTCTAGCTATTCTAATTACTATCTATCTATATATATAAGCATATATGTGGTCAAAGTGAGTCAAATTTTCAAGAAATCATATATGCCCAATCAAGAGCTAAATGAATCATATCAAAACACATTTGCAATTGAATTGAGTTATTCAAAAGAGTTCACAAACTTGCAGGCAATGATCAAATATGGACATATAGAATTGAGTAATTGAACCATCACCGGATATGTATATGCACTCTAATCCCTCAAGTGTTTAGGGTTAATCCACTCGAATCTCCTCTAATCATGCTTTCTAAAACTTTTTTCTTCATCTAACTAATCAACAAATATTTAGTGTACAAATTCAAATATCATGAGGGCTTTTCAAAGTTGTAATGGGGCTAAGGTAACGGTGAGGATATATGTATGGCCAAGTGAGCTATTATTTGAATCTTTGACTAACCTAAGTTCTCACCTAACACATACACACACTCTATACAATTCTAAAATCAGGCTTAGCCACCCAAAATCTCACTTTTGCATATTTTCACACTCATGTATCAATTCCAATTCCATCTCATATGCATTGATCTTTTTATTGAACTTAACATTGGGGTAATTTTATCCCCTATTTATTTATTTCTTTTTTTCTTTTTTTTATATATGAAAGCATAATACATCAATGCATATAGTTTCTATAATTTCACACGAGTATACACCCAAATTCTCAATATTTTTCAATAAAAAACAAAACACATTCTCATCAACCAAAGTTCTCAAATTTCCCCACACTTAGTTGACACACACTCACTATCTTAAGCTAACCAAAAATTTAAATAGGACAATTAATTATTTTTCTGCTTAAGGCTAGTGATGTGGTAATATAAAGAACAAAAGGGGGTTAAAAGGGCTCAAAATGGCAAACAAAGATAAATGAAATGCTAGGCTATTTGGGATAAATGAGCTATAATCAAATGATGGCCTCAATCACATAAATGCATGAATAAACACCAAACAATGGACATATAGAATGGAACAAACAAAAGATTGCAATCATAGGAAAGAAAACACACAAGAATCAAAATCATGGTTAAGTAATGTAACCATAAAATTAGGCTCAAAAACTCACAGGTTGTATGTTCTTAGCCCAAAAACCATATTCCAAACTATATATATACATCATGCAAGTTTCAACAGGTTTTAACTCAGATCAATTTGAATCTTAATGCCTTGGACTCGGCACTGGCCACGCGTAAGTGTCAGTCACGCGTGCGCGTCGTATGTCTGCTGCACCAGTCACGCGTATGCGTCGTCCACACGTGCGCGTCGCTACCAGATTCTCAAAACTTCAATTTCTTGTGTTCCTTCCACTTTTGTATGCTTCTTTTCCATCCTCTAAGCCATTCCCGTCCTATAAACATGAAAACACTGAACACACATATCATGACATCGAATGGTAATAAGAAAGGATTAACAATTAGCAATTTTAAGGCCAAAGAAGCATGTTTTCAATCATAGCACAAAATTAGGAAGTAAAATGTAAAACATGTGAATTATATGAATAAGTATGAGAATAATGGATAAAATCCACTTAGTTCAATACAAAATAAACCATAAAATAGTGGTTTATCAATCTCCCCACATTTAAATATTAGCATGTCCTCATGCTAAGTTCAAGAGAACCAAAAGAGTGAAGGGAAAATGGTAAGACTTATGCAATTCAACCGATCTAAATGCAAGCTTCCTACATGCGTCTAGCTATTCTAATTACTATCTATCTATATATGTAAGCATATATGTGGTCAAAGTGAGTCAAATTTTCAAGAAATCATATATGCACAATCAAGGGCTAAATCAATCATATCAAAACACATTCACAGTTGAATTGAGTTATTTAAAAGAGTCACAAACTTGCAGGCAATGATCAAATATGGACATATGGAATTGAGCAACTGAACCCTCACCGGATGTGTATATGCACTCTAATCCCTCAAGTGTTTAGGGTTAATCCACTCGAATCTCCTCTAATCATGCTTTCTAAAACTTTGTTCTTCATCTAACCAATCAACAAATATTTAGTGTACAAATGCAAATATTATTAGGGCTTTTCAAGGTTTTAATGGGGCTAAGGTAAGGGTGAGGATATATGTATGGCCAAGTGAGCTATCATTTGAATCTTTGACTAACTTAAGTTCTCACCTAACACATACACACACTCTATACAATTCTAAAATCAAGCTTAGCCACCCAAAATCTCACTTTTGTATATTTTCACACACTCATATATCAATTCCAATTCCATCTCATATGCATTGATCTTTTTATTGAACTTAACATTGGGGTAATTTTATCCCCTATTCATTTATTTCTTTTTTTTCTTTTTTTTTTCCTTTTTTTTATATATGAAAGCATAATACATCAATTCATATAGTTTCTATAATTTCACACGAGTATACACCCAAATTCTCAATATTTGTCAATAAAAAATAAAACACATTCTCATTAACCAAAGTTCTCACATTTTCCCACACTTAGTTGACACACACTCACTATCTTAAGCTAACCAAAAATTCAAATAGGACAATTAATTGTTTTTCCGCCTAAGGCTAGTGATGTGGTAATATAAAGAACAAAAAGGGGTTAAAAAGGCTAAAAGTGGTAAACAAAGATAAATGAAATGGTAGGCTATTTGGGATAAATGAGCTATAATTAAATGATGGCCTCAATCACATAAATGCATAAATATACATTAAACAATGGACATATAGAATGGAACAAACCAAAGATTGCAATCGTAGGGAAGAAAACACACAAGAATCAAAATCATGGTTAAGTAATATAACCATATAATTAGGCTAAAAAACTCACAGGTTGTGTGTACTTATCTCAAAAGCCATATTCCAAACTATATATATACATCATGCAAGTTTCAATAGGTTTTAACTCAAATCAATTTTAATCTTAATGCCTTGGACTCGGCACTGGCCACGCGTAAGCGTCAGTCACGCGTGCGCGTCATATATCTGTTGCACTAGTCACGCGTACGCGTCGTCCACGCGTGCACGTCGCTACCAGATTCTCAAAACTTCAATTTCTTGTGTTCCTTCCACTTTTGCATGCTTCTTTTCCATCCTCTAAGCCATTCCTGCCCTATAAACCTGAAAACACTGAACACACATATCACAGCATCGAATGGTAATAAGAGAGGATTAACAATTAGCAATTTTAAAGTCAAAGAAGCATGTTTTCAATCATAGCACAAAATTAGGAAGGAAAATGTAAAACATGAGAATTATATGAATAAGTGTAAGAATAATGGATAAAATCCACTCAGTTCAATACAAAATAAACCATAAAATAGTGGTTTATCAATCTCCCCACACTTAAACATTAGCATGTCTTCAAGGTAAGCTCAAGAGAACCAAAAGAGTGAAGGAAAAATGGTAAGACTTATGCAATGCAACCGATCTAAATGCAAGCGTCCTACATGCGTCTAGCTATTCTAATTACTATCAATCTATATATGTAAGCATATATGTGGTCAAAGTGAGTCAAATTTCCAAGAAATCATATATGCACAATCATGGGCTAAATCAATCATATCAAAACACATTCACAGTTGAATTGAGTTATTCAAAAGAGTTCACAAACTTGTAGGCAATGATCAAATATGGACATATGGAATTGAGCAATTGAACCCTCACCGGATGTGTATATGCACTCTAATCCCTCAAGTGTTTAGGGTTAATCCACTCGAATCTCCTCTAATCATGCTTTCTAAAACTTTGTTCTTCATCTAACCAATTAACAAATATTTAGTGAACAAATGCAAATATCATGAGGGCTTTTCAAGATTGTAATGGGGCTAAGGTAAGGGTGAGGATATATGTATGGTCAAGTGAGCTATCATTTGAATCTTTGACTAACCTAAGTTCTCACCTAACACATACAAACAAGACTAAAAGCCCTAAAATCTAGAGCGAGGAAAGAGCCTCTCTCTCTATAGAAAACAACATCTAAAACCTAAAAATTGTATAAATCAAAGTTGTTGAATGATTCTCCCCTTCCAGCTTCACTCTGCAGCATCTAATCTATATTTTCGGGCCTGAAATTGGGTCAAAAGCAGTCCAGAAATCGCCCCTAACATTTTCTGTAATTGCAGCACGTGACGCTCTGTCACGCGTACGCGTCGCTTGGACTCGACACTGGCCACGCGTAAGCGTTAGTCACGCATGCGTCGTATGTCTGTTGCACCAGTCACGCGTACACGTCGTCAACGCGTGCGCTTCGCTACCAGATTCTCAAAACTTTAATTTCTTGTGTTCCTTTCACTTTTGCATGCTTCTTTTCCATCCTCTAAGCCATTCCTGCCCTATAAACCTAAATACACTGAACACACGTATCACGGCATCGAATGGTAATAAGAGAGGATTAATAATTAGCAATTTTAAGGCCACAGAAGCATGTTTTTGAATCATAGCACAAAATTAGGAAGGAAAGTGTAAAACATGCTAATTATATGAATAAGTGTGAGAATAATGGATAAAATTCACTCAATTCAATACAAATTAAACCATAAAATAATAGTTTATCAAATATAACCTAAAGCATGCTTCTAAACTAGACCTAATTACTCTCCTTGTTCCTTCTTGAATTTGGCCTCAAATACTTCAGAGTTGAGTTGGATTTGGGGTTGGATGAGCTCAGAAATTGTCCTCAGCATGTTTCTTTAAGTTGGTCACGTGATGCTTGTCACGTGTACGCATAGCTTGGAGAATTTCTCCCTCATGTGTACGTGTGGCCTTGCATTCACCAAATCCTTATTTTTCATGAATTCTCCATCTTGCATACTTTTTCTTCACTTCTTTGATCCAATCCTTGCCTTCTAAGCCTGAAATTACTAATGAACACATCAAGACATCGAGTTGAATCAAAGTTGATTAAATTTAGATAATTAAGAGCCTAAAAAAATATGTTTTCACCTAGCCAATGCTAATCTTCATAGGACATTGGTGGATCAAGATAGCTCAGCTCACATTATATTTAAATCAGCCTTTGATAAGCTACGCTTAAAGGAAAAAGATTTGAAAGCATGCCTAGACTCTCGCTCTTTGGTCTAGGAGATTCACCTATCTGACCTCTGGGTATATCACATTATACACTATTTTTGGTAAAAGGTTAAAAGTGGAAGATCCTGAGTTTTGGAAAATTAAATAATGAGTTATTTACAATTTATTATATTTGTTTAGAATTTTATTTTTAGAAAATTATTTTACTAAAAGTAATTAAATCAAATTTATGATATTTTGAGTTTAAATTAATTAGGACCTGGAGATTTTTATAGTAGTTGGGTATTTCTTTCATTGAAATTTAAAGTTTTAGTAATTGAAAAATGAGGATTTGATAATTTAACTTGAATAATTAAAATTTTTAATTTAAATTTATGAACTAAAAAAATTAATTAAATTATCTCTAATTTCAAAATTAGAGTAGTTATGTGAAACTAATTAATAAGTTCATAAATAAATAATATTCTTAAAATAACTATATTGGGATACATTTGGTTTTCAATTACTATTCTACCCTCTAATTTTGTCAACATACCTATTTTATCCTTACTTCCTTTTTCCAAATCCTAATCTTAATTTTATTAACATGCACACACTCCCTTACACATCTCTCTGCCTCTACACACTCCCACCCTCACGCACAGAAGAGAGGACGAAAGAGAGAAAAGATTGAAAAGGAAACATAGGAGAAAAGAAGAAGAGAAGAAGAGAGAAGGGAGGAGAGAGAGAGAGACAGCGTCAGGGGGCTAGGTGCTACCATCGCCATCACTGTCGAACAAGAGAAAAAGTGGGAGAGAGCGAAGGAGCATAAGCAAATGTGAATAGAAGGGGAGAAAGGGCTTCACGATTGGAACTAAGAGATGCTTCTTCCACCGTCGAGCCACTCCGTTGTTGTCGCTGTGGTCAAAAATGCCGCTAGAGGGAACCTTGTCATTGCTGTCAGAGCAGAGGAGAGAGAAAATGAGAATGAGAAAGAGAGAGAAAGAGAATGTGATGGCCAGAGAGAGAGGGAGGAAAAAGGATGCGACGGTGGTGAGAGACACCACTACTGTTATCATTGGACCTGCTGTCAAACTATACACCACCGCTGGAGCTCATCAGAGAAGGTCTATTGAAGGTGCCACCACTTTCTGCCCCTGCTCTGCTCCACCATGGCTGAGCCCTACCTCTCCCCTGTTTGCTAGAGCTTGTAGTGTTGGTACGGGAGCCACTGTTCAGAGTAGAGGAGCTGCCACCACCACCATTTTGCTATGTTCGTCATTGTCGTTGTCTTCAGAGAGTCACCAGAGCTGTTGTTGCTCAATTTTCTTATTTTCTCTAGTAATACTAATTATGTTTTGCCTTACATTGCCATAATTCTCCCTTATTGACTCTGTCCTACCATGCTTGATGTCATTTTTTATCTTTGCTTAGCCTTAAACCACCGTAGGTTGTTGGATTTCTCGCTGTTGTTTTTACCGTAGCTGTCTAGTGGTGTCGTTGTTCAGCTATAGCTACTATTACAAGAGTATCTGCTGTTGTGGGTTAGAACAAAAAGGTTGCTACATTTTCGATTTCTACGAGTTTTGACTAATTGAGGGTAGGGAATGTTTGTTTTACAAATTTGAAATGCTTTAAAAGTTTAGCAAATATGTGCATTTGAGTTGATTAATATTTTATGGCTTGATTATCTTTATTGAAGTTTGATTAATTAAATTTTGGTCATTTATGATTGTTTTGATAATTGGATGAAATCGATAAAGGGTTAAAAAGAAATGAATATCACTAATAATAAAATTTATTAGTAACAATACTTGAAACCTCTTAGTGAGTGGATTAATATTTGAACCCTTATTTGATTCCTTAATGATTGAAAAATTAATAACTTAAAATTCAATTAAAGACAACAAACCAAGAATATTTATGTTAAAAAATATTATTTGGTATTTAAAAAGTGGAGAAAGATTAAGAGATATTTGGTTTGGATGGAACCCTTGAAGAGTGAAAAAATCCTAGTTTTAGAAAAGATTTTTTCAAAATTTTTATAGGAATTTAATGAGCGGATATTTTATACGCTTTTTGGTTTCATATTGTTTTTAGCATGTTTTGTTTAGTTTTTATTAAATTTTTATAGGTTTTAGTGTTAAATTCACATTTTTGGATTCTACTCTGAGTTTGTGTATTTTTGTGTAATTTCAGGTAATTTCTAGCTGAAATTGAGGAATTGGAGCAAAAGTCTAATTCAGAGACAGAGAAAGCACTACAGATGCTGTCCAAATCTGACCTCCTTGCACTTGGAAGACCTTTTCTGGAGCTACAAAAGTTCAAATGGAGCATTCTCAATGGCTATGAAAAGCTGACTTCCAGAGCTTTTCAGCAATGTATAATAGTTCATACTTCGCTTCAGATTAGAAGGCCAAAAACTGGCGTTCAACGCTAGCCTCCTGCCCCCTTCCAGGCATCCAGCGCCCAAGGAGAAGAGACCAGCATCCAAACGCCCAAAGAGGACCCCCTAACCAGTGTTCAATGCCCTAGAGACCTCATAGCACATGGATCTCATCAAAGCTCATCCCAAACACTCACCAAGTGGGCCTTAGAAGTGGATTTTAGCACTAAAAAGACTATTTTACCCTTACTAGTCATTTATTTAGCATTTAAGGGATTAGATTTACATCATCTGGAGACTTTTATGCCATATTCAAGTTTTATCATTGTATTTCCCATCAGTATGAGTTTCTAAACCTCCTAGGTTGAGGAAAGGAGCCCTGCTGAGTCCTATGAATTAATAAAAGTATTACTGTTTCTCTTCGATCCGTGTTTGATTTAATTCTAAGATGTATACTCGTTATTCAACATGGTGAATAGGGTGATCAGTGACAATCAGCTCTGTTCATCATACTAGGACTGCGTGCCGGACAACCACCTGTGTCTACTTAGTTTCGTGTGAATACGTGACTGGAAAGCACGAACCGCTAGCTTGATTATACATCTCTCAGACGGCTAATCTATGAATTTATTGGGGACTTCTTGAGACACCAGTTCAGCCAATTTTTAGGGAGATTAGAGTCTCTGTGGTAGAGGCTAGAACCCAAAGAAGTATCATTCTTTGATCCAGGAATATTTGACCTTATCTGTGGCATTTTGAGTAGGATCGCCAAGAGAATGAACTGCTAGAGCTTCACCCTCGTTCAGATTGGATGACCACGACCAATGGCGTTGATCACATACAGCCTTCCATAGAAGAAATCATTCACAAGCAAAGAAGACAGTAATACCGGAGCTAATTCAGAAAGACAAAGCAACTCCAATCCTTAACCATATTCCTATTACTTATTCTATTTAATATAAAAAGTAATTTATACAATATTCCTTTAATGTAATTAAGCCTCAATCCAATAACCTTCTGATTTTGCCTGACTAAGACTTGCAAGATAACCATAGCTTGCTTCAAACCACAATCCTCGTGGGATCGATCTTGACTCGCTCAGGTATTACTTGGACGACCTAGTGCACTTGCTGGTACAGCTGTACGAAAGTGTGGGGATTCGTGCACCACCAATCACATCCATATCACTTCCCAAAACCATCATAACTCCCACCAACTCCTACCCACTTCAAATTCAAAATTTCCCACCCAATTCCCACCTATTCATTTGAACCCCACTTTTCCCACTCCTATAAATACTCCCCTCTTCCTACCCTTCATATACACACCATTTATACACTAAAGCCCCACTTGGCCGAATTCTCCTCTCTCCCTCTATCTCCTCTATTCTCTTCTTCTTCTACTTTTTTTCTTCATATTTTGTTCAAGGATGAGCAAAGCTTTTAAGTTTGGTGTTGGAAAATCCTTGATTTTTACTTTCCATTCATACTTATGGCACCCAAAGTCAGAGAATCCTCTAGAAAGAGGAAAGGGAAAACAGTTACTTCCACCTCCAAATCTTGGGATATGGAGAGATTCATCACCAAAGCTAATCAAGACCACTTCTATAAAGTAGTGGCAAAGAAAAGGGTGATTCTTGAAATTTCCTTTAGGCTAAAAAAGAATGAGTACCCAGAGATCCTAAGAGAAATCCGGAAGAGAGGTTGGGAAGTCCTAACCAATCCTATCCCGGAAATTAGGATCTTGATGGTGCAAGAGTTCTATGCTAATACATGGGTCACTAAAAATCATGACACTAGTGTGAACCCAAATCTAAAAAATTGGAGCACCATGGTCCGAGGGTGACCCTTGGATTTCAGTCCAGAAAGTGTAAGGTTAGCGCTCCATTTGCCAATGATGCAAGGAGACCCACATCCTTACACTAGGAGAGTCAATTTTGATCAGAGGCTGGACTAAGTCCTTTCAGACATTTGTGTGGAAGGAGCTCAATGGAAATGGGATGCTCAAGGCAAGCCTATCCAACTGACAAAGCTTGACCTCAAGCCCATAGCTAGAGGATGGTTGGAATTTATCCAACGCTCTATCATCCCTACTAGCAATCGGTTAGAAGTAACCATTGACAGAGCCATCATGATTCATTGCATCATGATTGGAAGTGAGGTGGAGGTACATGAGGTAATACCTCAAGAGTTGTACAAGAAAACTGAAAAGCCTTCCACCTTAGCAAGGTTGAGATTCCTATTGAAGAAGACAAGCCCATCACCAAGAACATGGACCACAACAAGTGCATGTGGAGCTGTCTCAACAAGAAATCATTGAGATACCAATTGCACACTTCTCTAGGAGAATTGAGTTTCACCATGGATCAACTAAGGACAAGAGCACTCCACTGTCCTCCATGACATAAGAGAAGATCAAAGAGCCATGAGGGAAGAACAAAGAGTTATGAGGGAAGAACAACAGAGGCAGGAGCGTGACATAGAAGAAATCAAACACTCCATTGGATCCTCCAGAAGGAGTAGTAGTCGCCATCACTAAGGTGGATTCGTTCCCTTTAATCCCCTGCTGGCTATGTTACTTTTTTGTTTTCCATATATTTTGTTTTATTATTTGTTTCTAGTGCATGATCATCTTTATGTCTTAAAACTATGAAATATTCCATGCATCTCTCACCTTGCTTAAAAGAAAAATTTTATTTAAAGAAGAAAAGTAAGATGCATGAATTTCGAGTTGTATATTAAGAATAGTTCAATTATTTGATGTGGTGGCATTGCTTTTGTTTTCTGAATGTATGAATAAACACTGCATATTTGATGTTGGAGTTAAGGATGTTGGCTCTTGAAAGAATGATGATAAAAGTGAAGTATTATTGGTAATCTGAAAAATCCAAAAAAATTTATTCTTGAAGCAAGAAAAAGCAGCAAAAAAGTAATAAAAGAAAAAAAATGCAAAAAAAAAATCAAACAAAAAATGCCAATAGCTCTTTAAACCAAAAGGCAAGAGCAAAAAGCCAATAGCTCTTAAAAAGGCAAGAGCAAGGATCCAAGGCTTTGAGCATCAATGGTTAGGAGGGCCTAAAAGAAATATCTTAGCCTAAACAGTTCAATTGAGCTGCTTCCCTAACTATATGCTTGTGGTGTGAAGGTGTCAAGTGAAAAACTTGAGACTGAGCAGTTAAAGTCGTGGTCCAAAGCAAAGAGTGTGCTTAAAAACTCTGCACGCCACTGGCTGGGGATTCTAGCAAAGCTGAATCACAATCCTAAGGGGTTCACCCAGTTAAAGTGTCTGTGGAATTTATGTATCTGGTGATAATACTGGAAAACAAAGTGGTTAGGGTCACGACCAAGACTCTAAAGAAGCTGTGTTCAAGAATAAAAAAGCTTCAATGGAAAGTGAGATACCAAAACTATTCAGAAGCAAAAAGCTACTAGTCTCGCTCATCTAATTGAAACCGAGCTTCATCGAGAACTCTGAAATTTATTACATCCTTCTATTTCTTTTGATCCTACTTTGTTTTTTGTTTCTTGGGGACAAGCAACAATTTAAGTTTGGTGTTCTGATGAGCGGATATTTTATACGCTTTTTGACATCATTTTCATATAGTTTTCATTATGTTTTGTTTAAGTTTTATTTTATTTTCATAGGTTTTAGTGCAAAATTCACATTTTGGATTCTACTTTAAGTTTGTGTGTTTTATAGTGATTTCAGGTATTTTCTGGCTGAAATTGAGGAGCTTGAGCAAAAGTCTGATTCAGAAGCAGAGAAAGGACTGCAGATGCTGTTAGGATCTGACCTCTGTGCACTCGAAGGAGCTTTTATGGGAGCAACAAAAGTCCAAATGGTGTGCTCTCAATGGTTATGGAAAGCTAACATCTAGGGCTTTCCAAAAATATTTAATAGTCCATACTTTACTTTGGAAATGAAGGCCCAAAATTGGCGTTCAATGCCAGCCACTAGCTCTATTCCTGGCATCCAGCACCCACAAGGGAGGAGCTGGCGTCCAACACCCAAAAGGGAGCCCAGGGGTGGCGTTCAACGCCCCTAAGGGGTACTAGCTCGTGGGAGACACTCAAGCTTAGTCCAAACATTCACTAAATGGGCCCCAGAAGTGGATTTTCACACTACAAGACTAGTTTATCTTATTTCTGTAATTATACAAGAGTTCACCCTTGTTAGAAAACTCTTGCCCACTTTACACATTTTCCATTGTATTTTCGTACAGCATGAGTCACTGACCTCCTAAGGTTAAGGTTAGGAGCTCTACTAAGTTTCACGGATCAATATTATTACCATTCTAGTTCAATATGTATAATTCTATCATACTCGTTCTTCATCTCATGAATTGAGGGTGACCCGTGACAATCATCCTTGTTCTACATGGGTTCCGTGCGAGTTCTGACCCGGATAGCATTGAACCAAAGCTAGAGATTGCATTACGGATTCCAATAGAGTACCTGGGAAACTTTGGATACGTGACATATAATCTCGTTGACCGTGGATAAGTAAGGTCTCTGTGGCATTAAGGCTAGAGTCAGAGAAGCAGCACTTTCTGATCTGGAAGATCTGCCTTGTCTGTGGCACCTTGAGTAGGATCGTGAAGGGGAGCGGATTGCTTAGAGCTTCATCTTCTGCTATAGTGAGAAACCTAGAGGTGGCTTGATGAGAGGATATGAGTCATCTCAACGTGGTGGATTGCTGTAGTAGAGGAGGTTAACTTGATGAGAGGACATGAGTTAATCACTTACGACTGCCATTGAAGGAATCTGAAGGTAATTGAAGTAGACAGTAAGAAAAGTTAATCCGGAAAGACAAAGCATCTCCAAAGCCTCAACCATTCTCATACCATTGAATTCTCATCTATCTAGTAACGTTCTATTTATCTATTTTATATGTTTTTCGTGACAAATTATAATTTCTATCCGCCTAACTAAGATCTGCAAGGTATCTATTACTTGCTCAAACCAACAATCTCCGTGGAATTGACCTCACCTGAGGTATTACTTGGACGACCCGGTAGTACTTGGACGACCCGGTATACTTGCCAGTCTATCCATGCGAATTTTGCGGAGCCAGTTTCGTGCACCACTTGTACATGAGAATGGAGAATGTGAATTAGTCTTTGAATTGATGTTGGAGAATGGCAGAATGAATGATATGAGGTCGGTTAAATTTGAGGAAGCATATACGAAGATTCGAGAGCAAATTTTCGAGGGCAAAAATTTTTGTTAGGGGGTAGGATGTAAATCCCGAGTAATTAGTAAATAATTAACCAATAAATTAATTATTATTTAAAAAAATAGAAAATCAAATTTTATAGTTTCATGAAGTAGAAATAATTAAAATACGAATTTTGATACTAATTTTAAAGATTTTGGCCCGAAACCAAACCAACGAGCCAAACCAATTGAGCCGAACCCGAACCGGACCCAAAGCCCAACCTATAAAACACCCATACAAAGCCTTCTTTTCCAATTATAATGTCACGCTACTGAGAAGGGAGATTTACGTTAAAATACCCTAACCATCACCTTCGAAAATTCAATCGTACATAACTTTCAATCCGGAGCTCCGATTGACAAGCCGTTAGGCCACGCGTTTGTCTCGGAATTCCCTACAAAATCCACATATAAATTTGGTAAGTGAATCATGTTTTCTCACCCAATTCTCCCCTTTCATTTCATGATTTTCAATTTTGGTAATTGAGAGATTTTGTGATTTTGATTGTTTAGGAGTACTCTAGCGGTGGATAATCACCGGATTTTATCCATTTGACTCGTGGTAAGAAAACCCTAACCTTTGTGAATAGGTGATTTGGTGAGCTCAGTGTTGATTATTGTGATGTTGTATGAATTAGATCGTGTATCTTGTTGAATTGGAGTTAAATTGGTGGATATTGGAAGCTTGGAATTGAATCCTGGGAGTTGAAAATTCAATTGGTGAGGAGTTAGAACTTTAGAGCTTGAGGAACGGTGGATAACTAAGGTGTTCTGGGAATTAGGGAGGAATCCGCCAAGGTATGGTTTCAGTTTCTCATAACTAAAATATAATGTCTTGTGAAAACTTAGGCTAGTTGACCGTAGGTTAGGTTGAACCAGGATGACTTGTTAAAGTTTAGTGAATTAGTAAAATTGTGGAGTTAAATATGTGAATGTGTTGCTGAATTATTGAGTAATGATGAGGTTTGAGTTTGATTGTAAATGATGATGATGTTATATTGATGATTTATGAGTATTGTTGCTTTGGTTATGATTGCGTGGGTTATAGTTGATGAAATTGAGTGTTAAAGTGTTGTGGAATGAAAGAAATAGTTATGGAATTGTTTTGAGTGTATCTAATGTTTTTTTGAGTTGTGAAACTTGGTTTGGAAATGAGAATTTGAAAAATAAAGGTTTTGAATTCTTTTGGTAAAAGCAGATTTTTAATGAACTTCGGCGGTCCATAACCTGAGCCTCAGATATTGAATTTGAGTGAATTTTGATTCAAATTAAAGATAGTTTTAAAAGCATTAAGATGTTATAAACTTTGTGAAAAATGAAATTTTGTAGAGGAAGTTATGGACATCGGAAGTTATGTGTAAAAACTGAATTTTCAAAGTTGTAGAAAAAACTAGAAACTCTGTTTAAGGTCTATTATTTAGGTTTTGGGTTACGGAGTAAGGGTTAGTGAGTGGGAGAAGATAGAATTGGTGCCAAAGGAGTTGAGGAAGGGGATGATTGATTTGATGAGGATGATGAGAGTAATGAGGATTTCTAATTTAAAGAGATATATGTGACCGGGTAGTAGGCAGTGGCGTTGTCCACTTGCTCCGGGTATGAAATGAAAAAGGAAAATTATGAAAAATGGAGTTAATTATAGAATTTTGAATGAACATGATAAATGAGAATGATTAATGATGAAATGATTGTGAATTATGCTTAATGTTTGACTTGAGATTGAATGAATTCTTGAATGAGATACCTGGGTAATAGCAAGGATTGTGGTTCATCCCGCTTGCTCCAGGTCAATGTTTGTGATGCCTGGGCAGTAGCAAAGATTGTGGTTCGTTCTGCTTGCTCCAGATTGAGTTGTTAAACACCCACCTGGGTAGTAGCGGTAGTAGTGGTTATTCCACTGGCTCTGGATTAAGCGGGTAGTAACAAGGGGGTTGTAGCTCAAATTCACTTGCTCCGCAATGGGTGTTTTAGTCCATGCTTAGCTACCAGGACATGTCGGGTTGGCTATATAACTGACAGATGATATCATCAGCCATAGGGCAGGCATTCATCATATGCATTTGTCTGTTTTATTTGAGTTTGCATTTCTTGGGATTGCCTAGTTGATAATCTATGCTTACCTTCTATAATTGCTACCTATCGTATCTATATTCTACTTGTATTTACTTTGTCTATTTTGTTTGTCTGTGTAGTTCTACTGGTGTTTGAGAGGATTATAGAGGAAGGGAAAACAGTCGAGAGTTTTAGTTAAAGTTTAGTTAAATTGAAGAACCTTAGAGAACCACCTTGTTTATGGTTTCCATTTTAAATCTTTAAGTTTTATAATCTGTTGTCGGAAGTTCTAAGATTACCTTTGGCTTTCCCGGGACCTTATATGTTAGTTATATGGGTAATGTTACCATGCTGAGAACTTCTGGTTCTCACCCCATACATATGTTGTGGTTTTCAGATACAGGTCGAAACACACCTCGTTGAAGCATTCTGGGAGCTTTTGTCAGCGAAGAATCCTAGTCCTTTGGATTTATATTTTGGTTAAGTTGTACATATATATACTATTATATCTCCACTATGTATATTTTATGTTTTTGTCCCTCCTAGAGGTCGACTTGGAGAAACAGGTTCTGTATATATATTTGCTTTGGCCGGTTCTAGCTTCGCGAGCCGAGTCAAAAGCCTTGCTATATATATCTTTGGAATTCTTCTCTCATATTTATCGCTTATGCGAGTGATGCGATTTTCTGTTTAATGCCTTGTTTAACTCTTATTCACACGCTTCTAGTTAAAATTCCTTTCAACTATTATTATACATATATTTTTACTTTTAGAGATTGTAATATCTTGCCATCTCAGTCATATAACTTAAGCATAAGACTCTGTATGGTAGGGTGCTACATAGGTCACTCCTGATCTTGCTTAGGAATTCTGCCTCCTTTTGCACTATTTTTGCTGTGATTTTAAGGTTGATTGACTACAAGCGCGTCCTTGAACTTGAGAAACTGTTGCCACTATTGTTGCAGTTTTGATTTCTACAAGTTGCGACTAATTGAGATAGGGCTTTTTCTTAAATCTATTTTATTTTATTTTAAAAAATTGTTATAAATCGATATCAATATGAAAAATATACTTTTAGTAATTGTGTGAGTCTTATAAATTAAATTGGATTGTTCTGGGGAAATAAAATTGGTTAAATGATGATGGATTCTAAAGTAATAAAAATTGGATAGAAATAATGGTCGAAGCCTCTTGGTGGGTGAATTAGGATCCGCACATATTTTTGTTTGTTAGTTGGAACTAAAAGATGTGGTTGGCTGTGGATTGGATCGGTGAATGAATGCTATGATTGAATTTTTGGTGAATATGGATGTTAAGTTTTAAGTTGATAGATTTAGTATGATTATTATGTTTTGGTGCTTCAAAAGTTTGAAAGGTAGATTGGATGTTAACTGATGATGTTATGTTATGTTTGGTTTGAAATTGGAGGACCAAGTAAAGCTCATGTCTAAAATCCAATAAGCTATTGGAACTTAGTTCTTTATTTTCATGATGGAGAGTTGAATGTTTTGATATATTATTGTATTTAGTGGTTTAAGGATTATGTTTATGAGAATTGGTGAAATAACTGGTTCTTGATGGATGTTGAGGATTTTAGAATGTAATTGGTTGGATATGAGAGAACCTTGTAGTTAAGTCCAATTTTAGATTGGTTACGTCAAAATTTTTCTAAGATTACAAGTGAGAATAATTAATATAAACCTTAATAAGCTTTAAATATTCTATCTCTAAAGGTTTGTGATTTTCTTGAGGACTGTGATTTTGATTGAGATTCTTATAATAATGTAATTATTGAGATTAAATATTTTGGTGAGAATTAATAAATAAATATTTTTATTGACATTGAAGATTGAAATGCAAATTCATGATCGATTAGATGTGGTCGATTGATGTGAGTAATAATTGTGATTAAATGAGTGAATTGTTATATATGTACATAGACTATGTTTGAGAAAAGAGCAGTCGAGAAATGATGAATTTTCCTTGGGTTGGTTGAGGTATTACGATCCTTGAGGTTCAAGAATTTTGTTATTCAGATTAATTTGAAAGAATGAGACTTTGGTTAAATTTACAAATGTACTAAGGACCTAAAGTGGAATTTGAGTATTAGGATGAACCTAAGCAATATTTGGGTTAGTTTGAGAAAGCTTAAAAGTGAATGATATGCTTTGTTATTTGACAATAGAGTATGACGTCTGATTGAGTTTTTGAAGGATATGTTAATCCAATTGTGATTTTAAGAATAAATGGGTAAGGAATGTGATTCCTGGCATAGTGTGGACCTAATATATTATTATTGAAAGTAAAGGTCAAAGTATGATTTTAAAAAGAAAAGGTCTGATATATGATTAAAGAAAGTATGTTATTGGAATTGTAATATGATTGTTTAATTATCAAGGACATAGTTTTTGTCCCACTTGCGAGATTTTGAGTTGTTAAGCCTTTCTAGCAAGCTTGTATCCCCAGTAACCTCCGTATGGAGTCTAATAACCATTCTAAGGGTTTGAAATATGTCAGGAATGGATTTAATAAGTATAATTGAAATAATTTTTCTATAAAACTTGTTAAATGAAATAAGAGCATTATGGGGATGGTGGTTTCGTCCCGCCTACGATGAGGATGGTAGATTTGTCCCGCTCACAGATTGAGAATGATGTTAAATGTTCTAGTGATAAAGGGGAGTTATGATGAATTAAAGCTTATAAAATTGGTTTAAGATTGTGATTATTATTGAAAATGATTATAATTGTGATATAGTATTGAATTGACAAACACGGAGGTTTTGTCCCGCTTGCGTGATTATGATTGAGATGTGATTATTGATTGGTAAGGACATGAATTTTGTCTCGCTTGCGTGATTGTTGTTGAGATATGACAACTGACTAGTAAGGACGTGGATTTTGTCCTGCTTGCATTACTGATGAGACACCTGCACCTGGCAGGGATGGTGGTTTCATCCCACTTGCTAAGTGTTCCGGTGGACAAGTGAGGTTGAGAATTCCCTCTCTTGTTACATTTGGGAATTGGATGGAAAGTGGATGACTCCCTTCGATTCAATTTTTAACTGTGGTGTGAACGAGTTAGGTTGAGGATTTCCTTTTTTGTTGCATTATAGTCTCTCTGCTGATTGTAAGGTGAAAAAGCACTCTCCTTATTTTTATATGGCACGACTTCACAGGGAAAGATGGTATGGTACTCTTCCTCGATTTATTCCCCCTAGGATACCTCCAAGAGAAGGTGGTAGGGCGCACTCCCTAGATTATATTCCTCAGGGGATGCACAACAGAGAGATGATGTTCGGGTTAGCTACCAGATGTGTCGGGTCTGGTAGTATAACTGGCACGTGAATTCATGGCCAATAGGACAAGCATGCATCATATTGCATTTGTTTGTATATTGCTTAAAATTGTTTGTCTATTGTCTATGCTTGTATAATTAGAATGTGTTGTGATTATTTACTTAATTGTTTGCTTGTTTGTGATTGAGATTGCTGGTTTGGAATCGTAAAAGTGATAGTAGTCTTTAAAGAAAGAGATTGACTGGATGGTACATTTTAAAAAGATATCGTAACATACCCATGATCGGAAGTAAGAAAAAGTAAACAGCAGTGAATTAAATTGGTTAATTGTGAGAAGAGAATAATTTAGAAAAAAAAGGACATAATTAGTCACATCAAACTCAAATATACAAATCATATAAATCACATGCAAAGGCATAATTAGTCACATATCACTAAATCAATCATATGCATTTACTTAAGAGAAATTAGACAAGTTAATCTTATTTGTTTATGGTGCAAATTGTGAGTTCTTTGGTTTCTTATTTTCAGAACTATTCCTATTATAATTTGTCACCTATTATTCTATATGAGCATATGAATAATATTCTATTTTTTTTTTTATGGTTTTGAGAATGTCTCATGTACATTTGGCTATATCTTTAAGTACGAGTAAAATGTTCCTAGGTGATCGATGTTTTAACATTGACACATACACATTTGACTAAATAATTATGGTGATAAATGTCAAATAATACATTTGAGAGCATAATAACCTTTAGCAAATACTACTAGATGATCACACATTCCTAATCTTATTTCATCACATAGAAGAGATTTCATTGCATGACATTAATTATAACTAAATGATAATGAATTAATCTTTCAAGCATAGAATATGTTCTATTGGATTGAATTGCTCTGATACAAAAATGTAACACCCTAATATTTTTAAACTAAAATTAAGCCTTATTTGGATTATATTGGTCGCTGATACTCAAATTTTACAAAATTTTTGAAATAAAATCTTTATATAAAATAATTTATAAAAGAAATAGTGGATAACTAGGTTTTATTTTTGAAAGCCATTGAAAATAATGAGAGTCTTGATCATTAGAATCGTTACTAGTCGAAAAATATAAGTGGACCTAGTGATACTAACACAAAAAATGCTGCATACGAAATTATAAAGGTAAAAATAATGACAAACTTTACTCATATCAAATAATCATATAATATAAAAACAAACATCATAGCCACAATTGTAGTAAATATAAAACAAGACACATAGAAAATCCTAATTCTCTCACTTTGCATAACTATGACTAAAACAATTAATTATCCTCAATCTTTAATATGAATTTAAACAAGTGCTTAACATTCTGTATCTATGTCCTTAATATTCCACTCCAAACATCTTATAGTGTATCGGTCTTTTCACCTCAATCGAGTAGCATATTACTTTGCACCGCATTGTTCCTATAGATAGTATAGAGAGAGGGGTGAGAAATAAAAGCTTCTCAGTAATTTATCTATATAGTATCATCATATCAATTTCCAGCTACTCTGAGTTTAAAATAAAAACAAGGATGATGTAATATTGTTTAATTATTATTTTCAAAAGTCTTTGTTAGTCGGAATAATGTAACTTTTAGATGCTTCTTATTTACTCATCAATCTGAATTGGAACAACTTTAAAATTCAGATTCTCTTTCAACTGAACTGACTCGAGCTCTAATACATGAGTTGCGTCCAGGCTATACTTCCGAAGTTGTGAAACGTGCACGTCATGCAAGTTCGAAAGATGTGGCGGTAAAGTTGCTTGATACGCCATGGAACCGATCTTCTTCAAGATCTCAAATAGGCCTATGTATCGAGGATTCAACTTCTTACTCTTAATTGCTCTTCTAATGCCCGTCGTGGGAGTAACTCTCAGGAATTCATGTTCACCCTCTTCAAACTCTAAGGCTTTCTCTGTCAATCCGCATAACTTTTCTAACGGCTTTGCGTAGTAAGAATCCTAGCTCTAATTCTCTTTATTTTCTCCGTTGTCTTAGCTATTAATTCGGGACCTAAGACGCTTGATTCTCTGAATTCATACCAACACAAAGGCGATTGGCACTTCTGCCAATACAATGCTTCATAAGGAGTCATCCCTATGCTCGCATGATAACTATTGTTATAGGCAAACTCCACTACTGGCAAATATCTATCCCAACTTCTTGATTGATCCAACACGCATGCTCTCAACATATCCTCTAAAATCTAAATTGTCCTTTCTGATTGTTTATTTGTTTGTGGATCATAAGCCATACTTAAACACAATCATGTACCGAATACCTTTTGAAAAGCTCTCTAAAACCTTGAAGTGAATTGGGGATCACGATTCGACACAGTCATAGCAGGCATGCCATGAAATCTCATAATCTCCTTGATATACACTATTGCCAACTCTTCTAAGAAATAATTCATCCAAACAGGTAGAAATTGAGCAGATTTGGTTAACCAATCCACAATTACCCAAATTGCATCGAATCCTACCCACGTCCTTGGTACACCCGTTACAAAATCCATAATGATGCCTTCTCATTTTCACTGCGGGACTTCTATTGGTTGTAACATGCCAGATGGCTTTTAATGTTCAATTTTCACCTTCTGACATTTCAAACATTTAGCCACATGTGCTACTACATCATTCTTCATTCTGAGCCACCAAAATATCTTCTTCAAGTCGTGATACATCTTAATAACTCCAAGATGAATTGAGAATCCACTCTTATGAGCTTCAGATAGTACCTCACTTCGCAAATTTTCCACACTTGGGATGCAAATTCTTTCTTTATACCTCTAAATTTGGTTTCTCTTAACATTCTCATACCGTCTCTTTATATGAAAAGAAAATGATCCCTTATTGACATAAACTCTTATGCAATGTATGAAATTTACTTTAACTTTTTTAAATATTTTATTTGTCAGGAGTTTCAAAGCTTGGGGAGATAAAGAACAATGAACACAACTCAGATCAACTATGAACACATGAAAGAAAGGAGAATTGAAGAATCTAAAATAAGATAGATTATACATACATACACATATATATATATATATATATATATATATATATATATATATACACACACACACACATACACACAGACACACACTACAGAGAGAGTTTCTTAACACACACACATACCAGAGAAAGAGTGCTAAACACACTCTAAAAAATATAATAGAAATTAACTAACTAACTTTCACTCTTTTCTATTTCTCCTATATTTATTACACTATCTTTAACGACCTCCTCAAATTTAGTGATGATTTCGATCCTAATATAAGTTTGATTTTAAACTTATCAAAGAGGAGGACTGAGACGGGTTTAGTAAACAAATCTGCAGCTTGATCTAAGGCAGAAATGTGAACTATATACAACTACTTACTGTTAACAAGGTCACGAATAAAATGTAAGTCCATTTTCAAGTACTTACACCTGTTGTGTATAACTGGATTCGCAGTAAGCAGACACGTGATATTGTTATCACAATAGACTATCGGTGCTATGAATTGAGGAATTTCAAGTTCACCAAGTAATTGCTATATGTTCATTATTTTAGTTTGAGCAGAAGCAAGTTTTCTGTACTCTGCTTTCGTTGTGGAGCAACTAATTTTGGTTTGTTTGCTACACTTCCAAGCAACTAGTTTTGTTGTTTACCCAAAAGAGCCAGGTTTTGAGTTGAGATCTTTAAAACCAAGTCTGCCTTCTTGCTTAGGCCGAGTCATTTTATCTCAGCTAATTCTCATCATTCACCTTTCAGTATCTTGTTGTCTCCACCAGAACTGGATTATTACTATGAATTTTATTTAGCAAGTTGTCTAGAAATTTAAAATATAATAAGGTGTAGATTAGTATGACTTCACAAACTGCTCGGAGTAATACCTATCTTCTTCCATTACACAACAAATACCTTTTTTATCTTTATGTCCTTTTGAGAATCTTATTTTTGGTTAAGTTAAAGCTTTATATATTATTATTTATCAAATTAAATTTTGAGATAAATAATCTTATAATATAATATTAATATTTTAATGATTAAAATATTTAAAGTTTGATTTTTTTAAAAATTACAACATAATAATATTTTTTATTTTTATAAATCATTGACACATAAATCAAGTATTAGATGGAAAAAGAAAAATAAATAAATGAGATATAATAAATATTTTTTTATTATGTACACAAAAAAAAAAAAAAATATAAAAAGAGGCATGCAAAGTCATACATGACTGCTGTTCCGGTATCCCCGCTTTCTAAAAGAGGTAGAAATTCATAAAACTGTACGAAGAGAGAAAAAGACAAAATCTTAATTTTTAACTTGGTTGTTATTAAGTTATCATCACAAAACACTGAAACAAATCCAATGTATTATTCCTTTGATCTTGGATGTGTACTATTGTCTAGGAATACCACTTCTACTATTTATGATTAGTTGTCGGCATCTTCATAAACTATTTTTGTTTTTATTTTTGGTGACTGAAATAAATTAAACAAAGAAAAAAAAATAAACAAAACAAGGAACTGCCTAAATAGAGGGACAGTCCCGTTTAAGACTACTCTTAAACTCCTCCCAAGGTGAAAGAAGCTCCACATGTGAAAGTTGTAACTTCATCGCCATCTTTGCCATAGTATCTGTCACCGTGTTTGCATCTCTCATAATCAAACGAAAGTCAACCCGCCAATTCCAATGCATGATATCTCTTATTTTGAGCACCAGTGGATCAATAAACCCAAAACCATCTTGAGTAACAAGATTAAATGCTTCCACACAATCCGTCTCACAAATAACATCTCGTTGACCCACATCCCAAGCTAAGAGATATCCTCTCCAAATAGCAAACAATTCTCCTTGAAGAATACTATTACTCTCAATCATTCCCAAACACCCCCTTTGCCAGCTCCCATTACAATCTCTAATAACACAAGCAAAACCAACACTATCACCCGAATCAAAATAACTAGCATCACAATTAATCTTAAAAGTACCAATGGATGGGGATTCCAAAAACCATTTAGAGTAGAAGGAAGGGACATACGTTGTAATTCAAAGATATTCCTAAGCTCCTTTTCTGAAGTTAATGCCAGACAAATCACTTTTTTCGGAGGCCAAGTTTCATCGGGATTAAATTATTCCTTGCTCGCCATATCCACCAAAGTCCCGAAAAGAACTTGAACGGATGCTCTCTGCTATAATACAAGAACCAGTTCTTCAAATCCAAAGGATGACAAGAAATATCCAACCTATGCCAGACAAGCTGAGCTTTGGGACAATCCCGAATACAATGTAAAACCGATTCCTGGCTAGAAAGACATCTTGGACACTTATCCGATGACGACATCCCTCTTCTAAAGCGAAAACTTGCAGTAGGAAGAGCCTCCTTAAGACACAACCAAGCCAAAAATTTATGCTTTTCCGGAACAAGCTGGCGCCAAAGCCAAAGCCAATTCTCCCGCTCCTCCCAACCAAACAGCTGCTTACACAACCACAAGTAACCATTGCGAGAGTTATAGACTTTGGCATCAGACCCACTCCAATACCAACCCACTTCCGGACCTGCTTGTTCATCTGGATTGTAAGAAAGAATATTATCTTTCAGATTTTGAGATAAAGGAGAATAAAGAGTATCCAAATGCCACCTACCAACCGACCAAATATCCTGTATCCGGAGATTCGAATCAGAAATGTGAACATAATCGATCTCATTAGATAACCGTCCTTCTTTCTTCCAGCTAGAAAACCAAAAATTCTGGTTCAAATCTCCAATACACCAAGCAAACCCATCCTTCAACACTTCCCAAGCCTTGCAAAGACACCTCCAAATGGGAGAGTCCTTGTTCTTAGGATAACTAAAACAGTCATATAGAGATGATCGGTATTTGGCATCCAACAATTGGACCCATAGCTTGTTTGGCTGCTGGAAGAAAGTCCAAACTAGCTTCCCAAGAAGAGCAATATTTACACAATAAGGATCTCTAATCCCTAAACCTCCATATTTTTTTGGAGTAACCAGTACCTTCCAACTAACAAGATTCAATCCTCTTCCATAAACTTGTCCTTTCCAAAGAAAATTCCTCATCATAGACTCCAATTTACTAATGATTCCTTTGGGAAAAATAGAGACCTGCATCTGGTACGTGGGAATAGCAGCGACAACAGAATTAACTAAGCAAAGTCTACCAGCCCGATTGAGTAAACTTCCTTTCCAGCTTGCTAGCCTACTCCGAATCTTATCCAGGACACCATTGAAAGCTGAACGAGTCACCCTAGAATGGCTAAGGGTAACTCCAAGATACTTGCCCAAGTCCTGGACAAATCTGATAGAGGAGACCCCAGTGAAAACCTCTTTCCTTGTTGCAGAGACATTCTTGGAGCAAAGCGCTTTAGACTTCTCCACATTAATCTTCATCCCAGATGCTTTGCAAAAAGTCTCTAAAACCAACATCACATTTTGCACTTGTCTCTTTGTAGCTTTACAGAATAGAAGCAAGTCATCCGCAAACATTAAGTGGGATATTCTTGGTCCTTCTCTAGAAATAGCAACCGGTTCCCACAATCCCAAATCAACCTGATGACTAATAAAGCATGCCAATCGCTCCATACACAACACAAAAAGATAGGGTGACATAGGGTCTCCTTGTCTAAGACCTCGGCTAGGAGTAAAGCCATTCAGACGACTCCCATTCCAAAGAATAGATAAGGAAGAAGCAGTGACACAATTCATAATCAAATTAAGTGTAGGAATAGGAAAACCAAAGCTTTTAAGGGTATGAGCTAAAAACCTCCAGTCAACTCTGTCATAAGCTTTCTCCAGATCAATCTTAAATGCCAGTGTGCCTTTCTTTGATTTAGTCTTCTTCATAAAGTGGAGGACTTCTTGGGCAATAATGATGTTGTCAGGAGTTCCTTGTCCCGGAATAAATCCTCCTTGAAGCGAGCCAACAATCTCCGCAAGATGAGGACGAAGCCTATTAACAAGGACCTTCGTGATGATCTTGTAAACTACATTGCAGAGACTAATCGGCCTGAAATCTTTCATAGATACCGGTGATTCAACCTTTGGAATGAGAACTAGTAAAGTCTCCAACATTCTTGGATCAAGAGGAACACCGGAGAATGCCTGCTTAACCATCTTCCAAACATCAAGACCAATGATCTCCCAATATTCTTTGAAGAAGAAAGCTTGAAACCCATCAGGACCCGGAGCTTTAAAAGAGTTCATGTGAAAAACCGCTGCTTTGACTTCCTCCATAGTAACTGGTGCCGTAAGGTTATTGCAAGCTTCCTCATTTAGAGAAGGAAGAGGCACATCACCAAGGCAACCCAAATCAACATCATCCAAATGACAGAATAAGCTTTTATAGAAAGACTCTGCTTCTTGACTCAGAACCTCTGGATCAATTTCCCACACTCCATCCTTGAGAAAAAGGCCATGAATCTTATTATGCTTCCTTCGCGCAAGAGTTTGAATATGAAAGAATCTTGTATTCCTATCCCCGAACCTTACCCACTGCTCTCTGGACTTTTGGAACCATAGGAGCTCTTCTTGCACTAGGGTATTATTATAATCATCAAGCAACTGTTGCTCTTTCTGACGCAAATAAATACTATCCACCACTTCCAAACGCTTTTGTAAATAATTAATCTGCTGCTCTAATTCACATTTCTTAACAAAAATGTTACCAAATACCTTCGAGTTAAACTCTAGTGAATTCTTCTGTACTTCCGAAAGCTTGCCATGAATTCCTCTATTACCAGACCACCATGACTGGTTCACAATATCCCTATACCCAGGATGAGTAGCCCAAGCAGCAACAAATCGGAAAGGTCGATTCCCTTTAGGCTGAGGACGACCTTTACAACGCACCAGAATAGGGCAATGATCAGAATGAAGCCTATTTAAAACTTCTGCATAAGCCTCTGGAAAGATAGATAACCAACTATTATTTATACAGACTCGATCAAGCTTTTTTGCCACGTCAACATAATTTTTCACCCTCCTATACCAAGAAAACTGCCTCCCAATAGTCTTCAGATCAAACAAACCACTATCCCCTAATGAAGTAGCAAATATGTCTGCTCTTTGATGAGAAAACTGACAGCCCTTAGATTCATGAGAAAATTTGACTTCATTAAAATCACCAAGAACAATCCAAGGTCCTTGAAAAACCATGGATTGTGCAACAAGATAATCCCAAAGGAGAACCCTTTTATTAAATTGAGGACTGCCATAAATACCACTACACCTCCAAATTAAATTATCAAAGTGAACCTCAACAGTAACACCCTGATCAAAAGCATCAATGAACTTACAACAAACACCCTTCATAGAGGATAGAAACCAAATACCTCCCTTATGCCCCTCTGCTTCTACTATACCAACAGAGTGATACCCCAATCTTTCCCAGAATAATTTTAAATGCTGAAAAGGGGAGTGAGTTTCAACCACAATAAAGAAAACAGGTCTAAATTTCCTAACAAGTTCCTTGCAATGCACACGGGCTAACTTATTAGAAGCACCCCTAATATTCCAAACAATCATATTTAAACTATCCATAAATAATAGGGACAGAATAAATAAGAACATAAAACTCTAAACAGAATCACCAACCTCAATAGGTGGTTTGTCCTGCGGTACTGGCACACTCTGATCCTCAATTATTGCCACCTTCGGACCTCCTGACACTGCACCTGCCATGCTTCCATCTACTAAGGTTTCCTCCATTGTGCCACCATTTTTATCAACTGGCGAGTTCTGCAAGGAGGAAGGCCGAGGACGCTTCCGTAGAGAAATTCCACGACGTGCAGGAGTTCTGCGTGATGGAGATGGCGCAATTTCATGTTTTTCCCGCTTGTCCATCCTAATGCCAATTGATTTACCTCCATCACCATGCAAATTGGGTCTTGGAACCCTTCTCGAACCAAACTTGTGCTGCTTTCCATCTTGGTCCTTCAAACCTGATGACTGGCCCATTGTGAATTTTCCCTTACGGAGCACTTGTTGCCAGCCCTCTCCATCATCCATGCATGCCTCATTAACATGACCATCAGGCACGTGAGGATCCAATGATTTCGTAACCATATCTTTCCCTTTAACAACTTCTAATTTCTCACCCAAATTACGAGGATTCTCACCCAAAACACGAGCTTCTGATTCAGCCTCTTGTTGAATCTCATGATTGTTGTGTGGCACTAGTGTCGGGGCTTCATTATTTTTTTCATCACCAAAGGAATTCCCGTTTCCTTCCAAGGACTCCTTCTCCATGCACAACGATTTATCATGCCCATATCGTGCACAAGTAGCACAAATCAACGGTAAACTCTCGTACTCCACTTCATAAGTCACACCCTCCACTATAATATGTTTGATTACAAGCAACTCAAGATTAATTTGAACACAAGCTCGAGCATATTTTCCTCTTTCTGCAAGCTTAGTAGCCAAATCTACTTTCACCGGAATCCCTATTGCAGAAGCAATTCGCAGCATTGCTTGTTCCTGGTAGCACCAAATTGGAAGTCCCGAGACTCGAATCCATACCAGCGTTGATCCAAAGGATTTTTCGCATGGCCTAAAATCCACATCCCATGGCTTTACTGCAACATAGTGACCGTCTATCAACCACGGGCCACCAAGAATGACTTTCTCACGATCCGCAGCAATATCAAATTTAACCAAAAAATACCCAAACCCCACATCCAACAAATCAAACCCTCCTTTGATGCGCCATACTATCCGAAGCTTATGCATGAGAGCCGTGTAGCCATAATGCTTATCCAGCACCTTGATCACGATGGCTTCCTTATAAGGTTCAGCTAGACAACTCTTTGCCTCCTTAGTAAAATTGACACTTGGTGGACGAGAATCACCACCCTGCTTACCTGTCACCGTCGCGATACCATCCCCAGATAAAGACCCTACTAATGCAAAGGCCTTAGACTTTTCTGCACCAATGACTTTATCTCTAAAAGAGACCTTGGATGGCTTTTCTAACCCCTCTCAAGAAGAACCCTCCTTAACACCGGATACACACCCACCCACGCTCTCCCCCTTATCTCTTCCGATGGCATGGCCATCTTCCTCACTGTGTTTCACCCTCAACTGTTTGCCCCCGTTCTCTCCTCTCATTCTCCTTGAGTACGGAGTACGTACTCTTTCTCTACTAGGATTTTTGTTTTTATAAATATAAATTAAGTAATACAATTTGTGTTGGTACTTAATATTGAACCATTGATAATCCTCCCTCTTCTTCATCAATGTAAATTGATCAACATGAATGAGTAAATAAAAATGTTATTTGTATCTTAAAATTAATTACTATAATTAAATATTATATATTTATGTATAAATAATATTTTATTTAATTTATTTTTAATATGTATCTTTTATTCTAAAAAATATTTTATAATAATAATTAATTTTAATATATACCTAACATTATTATTGATGTGTATAATATGTACATAGTTTATGCAACTACCAGAATTTTATTTTTCAAATACATTTTTATAACAATAAAAATATTTTTAAAATATTATAAAATACGATAAAAATAATTAAAAAGAATATTATTTTTTTGAGTAGCAAACGGCAATTTTTATATTTACTAAACCACTTATACATTTGATTTAAAATTTCATAAGAATATTTGAATAATTATTTAAAAAATGTATACAAAAAATTGAATATAAATTTTATTTTTATATTTTTTATTTTTTAAAAGTAATTTTAGTCATTCACAATAAAAACTGCAAAACAAATCGACTTAACTAGAAATACCAAATTTTAAAGATAAAACTATCTCTTTTTTTTTATCTTATAAAAAAATCTCAAAAACCAATCTTCAAAACCTTTTAGAGAATATATATATCTAATGTTTGACATTTTTGTCATATTTTAAAATAATTTAAAGATATTTTTGTGATTAATAAAAATAAAAAATATTTTTATTAAAATTTTAAAAAATAAGAGGTGATTTTGATAATTTATCTATATTTATATATTTTCTCTTATAAATTTAAATATTTAAAACATAATTTTATGACATAGTACTAAAATTTTTATTACAAAAAAAATTCATGAGACCAAAAGACAATAGCGTATTTAAAATATAAATAATAATATTATCTTTTTTATTTTTACTAATAGTACTCCACAATTTTTTTTGGTATTTATGTTTGAATAAATCTATCATGGAAGAGTTGTATTCTTGACAATTAAAATGTAGTGCTTTGACATTAAAATTAAGTAATATGGACAAAAAAAATAATAATAAAAAATAATAATAAAGCCAATTTTTTTTAAGAAAAAAATAAATTAAAATAAAACATATTTATAGAAATTAAACATATACTTAAATCTTATTATTATGAAATGTGATATCTGACATCACATATGATGTAAATTAACTCTAAACAGTGAGCCTATTTAAAAAAAAATTATTTATTATATGTTGACATATAAAAGAGTTAGAATGAAAAAGAATGGTACAAAAATATTAATTAATTACACTTGAGTAACAGGTAAATTTATATCAGATATCGTTACCTTACAATATATTTGATAGAGCATATCTAATGTATTCTATTAATATATTATATGAAAATTTATGTCTTCAAAAGGAGTATATAATACAACAGTTTTTTTAAGCTAACATGACTTACTATTTTATAATTATTTAATTTATTTTAAATTATATATTTTAAATTATAAATTCTTAATGTTAAAATTTTAATTATAAATTTTAAAATAAAATTAAATAATTAAAAATATATTTTTTATATTTTTTTAAATATTTTTCAATCATTTTAAGTGAATAATCAAAACGATAATAATTGATATTATATATTTATTAAAATTAATTATTAAATTAATTATTATATATTTTATTTTTAAAATTTTAATATATATTTTATATTTTTAATATATATATATATATATATATATGTAATTAGTTTGATAATTGAATTTTTTATATACTTAATATGGTTAAAAACTAACACCAATTTTGTTATTGTTATAAATGAAAAATTATTCAAGAGAAAACTTATAAACAGAAAAATAAATGAAATTTAGGAGTAGTTAGAATGCAATACAATGCAAGAAGCGGCTAGTACTAAAGAAGTACTGCTAGTACTTAGTAATGAAGTATTTTAAAGTGAAGAAAGGTCCTTAATCCATAAGTGACTACTGCAAGCACCTATTATTTGTTATACTATGATACTTATTATTACCATCTGTCTCTCGTTAAGTTAAAGATTTATAGATTGTTATTTATTAGATTAAATTTTAAGATAAATAATTTTATAATATAATATTAATATTTTAATGATTAAAATATTTAAAGTTTGATTTTTTAAAAATTACAGTATAATAATATTTTTTACTTTTATAAATCATAGACACATAAATCAAGTATTAGATGGAAAAAGGAAAAAATAAATAAATGAGATATAATAAATATTTTTTTATTACATACACTAAAAGAAAAAAAAGGATAAATATAAAAGGAGGCATGTAAAATCATACATGACTGTTTTGATATTCCTGCTTTTTAAAAGAAGTTGAAATACATAAAAGTGTAGGATGAGAGAAAGAGACAAAATTTTAATTGTTAACTTGGTTGTTATCAAATTATCATAAAAAAAACACTGAAATTAATGCAATGTATTGTTTTTTGTATCTTAGATTTGTACTATTGTGTAAAAATACCACTTCTACTATTTCTTGTTAGTTGTCGGTATCTTTGTAAACTATTCTTGTTTTTATAAATATAAATTAAATAATACAATTTGTATTGGTACTTAATATTCAATCATTGATAATTCCCTCTTCCTCGTCAATGTAAATTGATCAATATAAATGATTAAACAAAAATATTATTTATATCTTAAAATCAATTACTATTATTATTTTAAGTAGCAAACGACGATTTTTATATTTACTAAACCACTTATATTTGATTTAAAATTTTATAAAAATATTTAAATAATTATTTAAAAAATATATACAAAAATTTGATTATAAATTTTATTTTTATATTTTTCATTTTTTAAAAGTAATTTTAGTCATTGACAATAAAAACTGCAAAACAAATCGGCCTAACTTGAAATACCAAACTTTAAAGAAAAAATTATCTTTTTTTTTTCTGATAAAAAATCTCAAAAATCAATCTTTAAAATATTTTTATAGAATATATATCTAATGTTTGACATTTTTGTCATATTTTAAAATGTTTTGAAGATATTTTGGTGATTAATAAAAGTGAAAAATATTTTTATTAACATTTTCAAAAATAGAGGTGATTTTGATAGTTTATCTTTATTTATATATTTTTTTTTATAAATTTAAATATTTAAAACATAATTTTATGACATAGTGTTAAAATTTTTATTACAAAAAAAATTCGTGAGTCCAGAAGACAATAGACAATAGCGTATTTAAAATATAAGTAAATAATATTATCATTTTTATTTTTAGTAATAGTACTCCACAATTTTTTGTATTTATGTTTGAATAAATCTATAATGGAAGAGTGGCATTCTTTGTAAAACCCGAGAAATTAATAAATAATTAGCCAACATTTTTTATAAAACGTACGTCAACGCATACGCATGGCCCGAGGGTTTTGCGTACGCAAACATGGTCATACGCGACCACGCGTTTTGACCTGGCACGCACGCGTATGCATGTAGGGAGTTCGTAAAGGGAAATGGTCCAAGGTGCACGCCTACGCGTATGCGTGATTTATGCGTACGCGTGACCCCTATTTTCAGCAAATGAGATTTTTGTGTTTTGAACATGATTTTAAACCTCTAATCCTCTACTTTCATTTCTTTGACCCTAGATCTTCTTAGTATGCCTAGTAATAGGAGGAAATTAGAAAATGATGGTAACTTGGAGATGAAGAAAGATTTTTAAAAAGGTAATATGGGGCTGGAGAGGGTGGTGTTTGATTGGATAAAGATGATGAAAGTGGTGTACGAGGCAATTAAGAGAGTAATGTATAATTGAGAATGATGTATGAGAGAATTGATGATGTTAGTTAATTGAGAATAACAAAGTGAGTCCCGCTAGGGAGACAATGAAATATGTATATGGTGCACAGAAATCGTGATCGTTCATTCCTTGGTAACGGCGTCAAAAACTTTATACGCACGTTCATAATCTTAATTCTTTGTCACAACTTCGCACAACTAACCAGCAAGTGCACTGGGTCGTCCAAGTAATAAACCTTACGTGAGTAAAGGTCGATCCCACGGAGATTGTCGGCTTGAAGCAAGCTATGGTCACCTTGTAAATCTCAGTCAGGCAGATTCATATGGTTATGGATATTTGATAATTAAAATATAATTAAAACATAAAATAAAGATAGAGATACTTATGTAATTCATTGGTGAGAATTTTAGATAAGCGTATGGAGATGCTTTTGTTCCTTCTGAACCTCTGCTTTCCTGCTGTCTTCATCCAATCATTCCTACTCCTTTCCATGGCAGGCTTTATGTAGGGCATCACCGTTGTCAATGGCTACTTCCCGTCCTCTCAGTGAAAATGGTCCAAGATGCGCTGTCACCGCACGGCTATTCATCTGTCGGTTCTCGATCATGCTGGAATAGGATTCAGTAATCCTTTTGCGTCTATCACTACGCCCAGCACTCACAAGTTTAAAGCTCGTCACAGCCATCCCTTCCCAGATCCAACTCAGAATACCACAGACAAGGTTTAGACTTTCCGGATCTCAAGAATGGCCGCCAATAATTCTAGCCTATACCACGAAGACTCTGATCTCATGGAATGGAAGGCTCGGTTGTCAAGCGAGGCAACCATGTGTCATGAACCAGGAGGCTAAGAGATATGCACTCAAGCTATTGCAAGTAGAATGGAAGTGGTTGTCAGGCACGCATTCATAGGTGAGAATGATGATGAGTGTCACGGATCATCACCTTCCTCAGGTTGAAGAACAAGTGTATATCTTAGATAAAAAATAGGCTTGAGTTGAATAGAAAAATAATAGTACTTTGCATTAATTCATGAGGAACAACAGAGCTCCACACCTTAATCTATGGTGTGTAGAAACTCTACCGTTGAAAATACATAAGAACAAGGTCCAGGCATGGCCGAATGGCCAGCCTCCATGATCTAAGACTAAACGTCTAAAGATGAACAAAGGATAATCCAAAGATATAAATACAATAGTAAAAAGTCCTATTTATACTAAACTAGTTACTAGGGTTTACAGAAATGAGTAAATGATACAGAAATTAGATTCCGGGGCCCACTTGGTGTGTGCTTGGGTTGAGCATTGAAGCTTTCACGTGTAGAGGTCTTTCTTGGAGTTAAACGCCAGTTTGTAACATGTTTCTGGCGTTTAACTTTGCTTTGCAACCTGTTTATGGCGTTTAACACTCCAGAATAGGGCAGAGAGCTGGCGTTGAATGCCAGTTTGCGTCATCTAAACTCAGGAAAAGTATGGACTATTATATATTTCTGGAAAGCCCTGGATGTCTACTTTCCAACGCAATTAAAGGCGCACCATTTGAACTCCTGTAGCTCCAGAAAATCCACTTTGAGTGCGGGAAGGTCAGAATCTAGCAGCATCTGCAGTCCTTCTTCAGCCTCTGAATCAGATTTTTGCTCAAGTCCCTCAATTTCAGCCAGAAAATAAATAAAATCACAGAAAAACACACAAACTCATAGTAAAGTCTAGAAATGTGAATTTTATTTAAAAACTAATAAAAATATACTAAAAACTAACTAAATCATACTAAAAACTATGTAAAAATAATGCCAAAAAGCGTATAAATTATCCGCTCATCACAACACCAAACTTAAATTGTTGCTTGTCCCCAAGTGGTGCACGAAATTGTGATCTCAGGCAACGGCGCCAAAAACTTTGTGCGCACGTCTTAATAAATTGTTTTTCATTCACAACATCGATACAACTAACCAGCAAGTGCACTGGGTCGTCCAAGTAATAAACCTTACGTGAGTAAGGGTCGATCCCACGGAGATTGTTGGTATGAAGCAAGCTATGGTCACCTTGTAGATCTCAGTCAGGCGGATATAAAATAGTTATGGAGTTTTCGAAAATAAATAATAAACTAAGGATAGAAATACTTATGTAAATCATTGGTGAGAATTTCAAATAAGCGCATAGAGATGCTTTCGTTCCTCTGAACCTCTGCTTTCCTGCTGTCTTCATCCAATCAGTCTTACTCCTTTCTATGGCTGGCTTTATGTAAGGACATCACCGTTGTCAATGGCTACTTTTTATCCTCTCTGGAAAATGGTCCGATGCGCTGTCACTGCATGGCTAATCGTCTGGAGGCATCACCCTTGTCAATGGCTGCATCCCATCCTCTTGTGAAAATGGTCCAAATGCTCTGTCACAGCACGGCTAATCATCTGAGGTTCTCGATCATACTGGAATAGGATTCACCCTCCTTTTGCGTCTGTCACTACGCCCAGCAATCGCGAGTTTGAAGTTCATCACAGTCATTCAATCCCAGAGTCCTACTCGGAATACCACAGACAAGGTTTAGACTTTTCGGACTCTCATGAATGCCGCCATCAATCTAGCTTATACCACGAAGATTCTGATTAAGAGATCCAAGAGATACTCATTCAATCTAAGGTAGAACGGAAGTAGTTGTCAGGCACGCGTTCATAGGGAATGATGATGATTGTCACGTTCATCACATTCAGGTTGAAGTGCGAATGAATATCTTAAAATCGGAATAAGTTGAATTGAGTAGAAAAACAGTAGTACGTTGCATTAATCTTTGAGGAACAGCAGAGCTCCACACCTTAATCTATGGAGTGTAGAAACTCTACCGTTAAAAATACATAAGTGAAAGGTCCAGGCATGGCCGAGAGGCCAGCCCCCATGATCTAAGAACCAGACGTCCCAAGATGTCTAATACAATAGTAAAAAGTCCTATTTATAATAAACTAGCTACTAGGGTTTACAGAAGTAAGTAATTGATGCATAAATCCACTTCTAGGGCCCACTTGGTGTGTGCTTGGGCTGAGCTTGAATGTTACACGTGCAGAGGCTCTTTCTGGAGTTGAACGCCATGTTGTAACGTATTTCTGGCGTTCAACTCTGGTTTGTGACTTGTTTGTGGCGTTTAACTCCAGACAGCAGCGTAGAACTGGCGTTCAACGCCCTTTTACGTCGTCTAAACTCGGCCAAAGTATGGACTATTATACATTGCTGGAAAGCCCTGAATGTCTACTTTCCAACGCAATTAAAATCGCGCCATTTTGAGTTCTGTAGCTCCATAAAATTCACTTTGAGTGCAGGGAGGTCAGAATCCAACAACATCAGCAGTCCTTCTTCAACCTCTGAATCTGATTTTTGCTCAAGTCCCTCAATTTCAGCCAGAAAATACCTGAAATCACAGAAAAACACACAAACTCATAGTAAAGTCCAGAAATGTGAATTTAACATAAAAACTAATGAAAACATCCCTAAAAGTAACTAGATTCTACTAAAAACATACTAAAAACAATGCCAAAAAGCGTATAAATTATCCGCTCATCACAACACCAAACTTAAATCGTTGCTTGTCCCCAAGCAACTGAAAATCAAATAGGATAAAAAGAAGAGAATATACTATAAATTCCAAACTATCAATGAAACATAGCTCCAATTAAATGAGCGGGACTTGTAGCTTTTTGCCTCTTGAATAGTTTTGGCATCTCACTTTATCCATTGAGGTTCAGAATGATTGGCATCTATAGGAACTCAGAGTTCAGATAGTGTTATTGATTCTCCTAGTTCAGTATGATGATTCTTGAACACAGCTATTTTATGAGTCTTGGTCGTGGCCCTAAGCACTTTGTTTTCCAGTATTACCACCGGATACATAAATGCCACAGACACATAATTGGGTGAACCTTTTCATATTGTGACTCAGCTTTGCTAAAGTCCCCAATTAGAGGTGTCCAGGGTTCTTAAGCACACTCTTTTTTTTTTGCTTTGCACCTTGACTTCAACCGCTCAGTCTCAAGTTTTCACTTGACACCTACACGCCACAAGCACATGGTTAGGGACAGCTTGGTTTAGCCGCTTAGGCCAGGATTTTATTCCTTTAGGCCCTCCTATCCACTGATGCTCAAAGCCTTGGGATCCTTTTTTATTTACCCTTGCCTTTTGGTTTTAAGGGTTATTGGCTTTTTGCTCTTGCCTCTTGGTTTTAAGAGCTTTTGGCTTTTTCTGCTTGCTTTTTCACTTTTTTTTTCTTTCTATTTTTTCGCTATTTTTTTCTGCAAGCTTTGTTCTTTGCTGCTTTTTCTTGCTTCAAGAATCATTTTTATGATTTTTCAGATTATCAAATAACATGTCTCCTTATCATCATTCTTTCAAGAGCCAACATATTTAACATTCTTAAACAACAACTTCAAAAGACATATGCACTGTTCAAGCATTCATTCAGAAAACAAGAAGCATTGTCACCACATCAATATAATTAAACTAAGTTCAAGGATAAATTCGAAACTCATGTACTTCTTGTTCTTTTGAATTAAAACAGTTTCCATTTAAGAGAGGTGATGGATTCATAGGACATTCATAACTTTAAGACAAAGTTACTAAATACTAATGATCATGTAATGAAGACACAAACATGGATAAGCACTTAACATAGAGAAAATGAAAAATAGAGAATAAGAACAAGGAATGAGTCCACCTTAGTGATGGTGGCGTTTCCTTCTTGAGGAACCAATGATGTCCTTGAGCTCTTCTATGTCTCTTCCTTGTCTTTGTTGCTCCTCCCTCATTGCTTTTTGATCTTCTCTTATTTCATGAAAGATGATGAAGTGCTCTTGATGTTCCACCCTTAGTTGTCCCATGTTGGAACTTAATTCTCCTAGGGAGGTGTTGATTTGCTCCCAAAAATTCTGTGGAGGAAAGTGCATCCCTTGAGGTATCTCAGGGGTTTCTTGATGATGAGCTTCTTCATGTGACTGTTGAGATCCATGAATGTGCTCTCTTGTTTGCTCCATCCTTTTCTTAGTGATGGGCTTGTGAGATGAATCTTTCCATCTCCCATGGCTCAGAGGTGGAAGCAATTGTCTTCCCTTTCCTCTTCTTGAGGTTTCTCTGGCCTTAGGTGTCATTAATGGTAATGGAAAAACAAAAAGCTTATGCTTTTACCACACCAAACTTAGAATATTGCTCGCCCTCGAGCAAGAGAAGAAAGAATAGATGAAGAAGAAGAAGATATGGAGGAGATGGAGGGATGTGTGTATTCGGTCATATGGGTGGGATTGGGTGGGAAAGAGATTTTGAATTTTTAAGGTAGGTGGGGTGTATGGATGTGAGTGGTAAAGTAGTGATAGGGAAGAGAGATTGAGGTGATTGGTGAAGAGTTTTGGGGAAGAGTGTTTATGGGATGGTGTGAAAGAGGGGGGTGAGAAGAAGTGAGTGGAGGTAGATGGGGATCCTGTGGGGTCCACAGATCTTGAGGTGATCCTGTGGGGTCCACAGATCCTGAGGTGTTCAAGGATTTACAACCTTGCACCAAATTAGGCATGCAAAATGCCCTTGCACACAACTCTGGGCGTTCAGCGCCCGATTGGTGCTTGTTCTGGGCGTTGAACGCCCATTTGTTGCCCATTTCTGGCGTTGAATGCCAGAACCATGCTTGTTCTGGGCGTTCAGCGCCAGCTCTTCTCCAGGGTGCAATTCTGGCGTTCAAACGCCCAGATGCTGCTCATTTTGGGCGTTCAGCGCCAGAACCATGCTCTGTTCTGGCATTGAACGCCAGCCAGATGCTTCTTACTGGCGTTTAAACGCCAGTAAGGTCTTCCTCCAGGGTGTGATTTTTCTTCTGCTGTTTTTGATTCCGTTTTCAATTTTTTTATTTATTTTGTGACTCCACATGATCATGTACCTACAAAGACATATAACTAATAAAAATATAATTAAATAAAAATTGGGTTGCCTCCCAACAAGCGCTTCTTTAATGTCAATAGCTTGACAGTGGGCTCTCATGGAGCCTCACAGATGTTCAGAGCATTGTTGAGACTTCCCAACACCAAACTTAGAGTTTGGATATGGAAGTTCAACACCAAACTTAGAGTTTGGTTGTGGCCTCCCAACACCAAACTTAGAGTTTGACTGTGGGGGCTCTGGTTGACTCTGTTTTGAGAGAAGCTTTTCATGCTTCCTTTCCATGTTTACAGAAGGATGTCCTTGAGTTTTAAACTCAAGGGAGTCCTCATTCAATTGAAGGACTAGTTCACCTCTGTCAACATCAATTACAGCTCTTGCTGTGGCTAGGAAGGGTCTTCCAAGGATGATGAATTCATCCTCATCCTTCCCGGTATCTAGGACTATGAAATCAGCAGGGATGTAAAGGCCTTCAACCTTTACTAACACGTCCTCTACTTGTCCATAAGCCTGTTTTCTTGAATTGTCTGCCATCTCTAATGAGATTTTAGCAGCTTGCACCCCATAGATTCTCAGTTTCTCTATTACAGAGAGGGGCATGAGGTTTATCCCTGAACCAAGGTCACACAGAGCTTTTTCAAAGATCATGGTGCCTATGGTACAAGGTATTATGAACTTTCTAGGATCCTGTTTCTTCTGAGGCAATCTCAGTTGATCCAGATCACTTAGTTCATTGGTGAACAAGGGAGGTTCATCTTCCCAAGTCTCAATACCAAATAAATTGGCATTCAGCTTCATGATTGCACCAAGAAACTTGGCAGCTTGCTCTTCAGTAACATCCTCATTCTCTTCAGAAGAGGAATACTCATCAGAGCTCATGAATGGCATAAGGAGGTTCAATGGAATCTCTATGGTCTCTAGATGAGTCTCAGATTCCTTTGGTTCCTCAGAGGGAGACTCCTTATTGATCACTGGACGTCCCAGGAGGTCTTCCTCCTTGGGATTCACGTCCTCTCCTTCCCTTACAGGTTCGGCCATGGTAATTAATTCAATGGCCTTGCACTCTCCTTTTGGATTCTCTTCTGTATTGCTTGGGAGAGTACTAGGAGGGATTTCAGTGATCCTTTTACTCAGCTGGCCCACTTGTGCCTCCAAATTTCTAATGGATAACTTTGTTTCATTCATGAAACTCACAGTGGCCTTAGATAGATCAGAGACTAAGTTTGCTAAATTAGAGGTATTTTGTTCAGAGTTCTCTGTCTGTTGCTGAGTGGATGATGGAAAAGGTTATTGTTAAACCTATTTCTTTCACCATTATTAAAGCCTTGTTGAGGCTTTTGTTGATCCTTCCATGAGAGATTTAGGTGATTTCTCCATGATGGATTATATGTGTTTCCATATGGTTCACCCATATAATTTACCTCTGCTATTACAGGGTTTTCAGGATCATAAGCTTCTTCTTCAGAAGATGCCTCTTGAGTACTGTTGGATGCAGCTTGCATTCCATTCAGACTCTGAGAAATCATATAGACTTGCTGAGTCAATATTTTATTCTGAGCCAGTATGGCATTCAGAGTATCAATTTCAAGAACTCCTTTCTTCATAGGCGTCCCATTACTCACAGGATTCCTCTCAGAAGTGTACATGAACTGGTTATTAGCAACCATGTCAATGAGTTCTTGAGCTTCTGCAGGCATTTTCTTTAGGTGAATGGATCCACCTGCAGAGGTGTCCAATGACATTTTAGCTAATTCAGACAGACCATCATAGAATATGTCCAGGATGGTCCATTCTGAAAGCATGTCAGAAGGACACTTTTTGGTCAGTTGCTTGTATCTTTCCCAAGCTTCATAGAGGGATTCACCTTCTTTCTGTCTGAAGGTTTGAACATCCACTCTAAGCTTGCTCAGCTTTTGAAGAGGAAAGAACTTGGCTAAGAAAGCCGTGACCAGCTTGTCCTAAGAGTTCAGGCTATCTCTTGGTTGAGAGTCCAACCACACTCTAGCTCTGTCTCTTACAGCAAAAGGGAAAAGCATGAGCCTGTAGACTTCAGGATCTACTCCATTAGTCTTAACAGTATCACATATCTGCAAGAATTCAGTTAAGAACTGAAAAGGATCTTCAGATGGAAGTCCATGAAACTTGCAGTTCTGTTGCATCAGAGAAACTAATTGAGGTTTCAGCTCAAAGTTGTTTGCTCCAATGACAGGAATGGAGATGCTTCTTCCATGTAAATTGGAATTTGGTGCAGTAAAGTCACCAAGCATTCTTCTTGCATTATTGTTGTTGGGTTCGGCTGCCATCTCCTTTACTTGTTCGAAATTTTCAATAAGGTTGTCTCTGGATTGTTGTAATTTAGCTTCTCTTAGTTTTCTCTTCAGAGTCCTTTCAGGTTCTGGATCAACTTCAACAAGAATGCCTTTTTCCTTGTTCTTGCTCATAAGAAAGAGAAGAGAACAAGAAAAGAAGAGGAATCCTCTATGTCACAGTAAAGAGGTTCCTTATTGTTAGTAGAAGAAGAAAAGGAATAGGGGTGAAGAAGAATGAAGAATCCAAACACAAGGGTAAGGATAGGAGCAGTGATGTGAGATAAAGAGAAGTGTTAGTAGATGAATAAATAATTAGAAGGAGATGAGGGAGAAGGATTTTCGAAAATTATTTTTGAAAAAGGGTTAGTGATTTTTGAAAATAGTTTTTGAAAAAGGTTAGTAATTTTCGAAATTTTAAAATCAAAAGTTAAAATAATTAGTTAATTTAAAAAGAAATTTTGAAAAAGAGGAGAGATATTTTCGAAAATTAGAGAGAGTTAGTTAGGTAGTTTTGAAAAAGATAAGAAATAAACAAAAAGTTAGTTAGTTAGTTGAAACAAATTTTGAAAAGATAAGAAGTTAGGAAGTTAGAAAAGATATTTTGAAATCAAATTTTTGAAAAAGATAAGATAAGAAGATATTTTTGAAAAGATATGATTGAGATTAGTTTTTGAAAAAGATTTGATTTTTTTTTTAAATCACAATTAATGACTTGATTCACAAGAAATCACAAGATATGATTCTAGAACTCAAAGTTTGAATCTTTCTTAACAAGCAAGTAACAAACTTGAAATTTTTGAATCAAAACATTAATTGATGATGTTATTTTCGAAAATTATGAGGTAAAGATAAGAAAAAGATTTTTGAAAAATATTTTTAAAATTTTCGAAAATAACTAAGAAAAATGAAAAAGATTTGATTTTTGAAAAATATTTTGAAAAAGATAGGATTTTTAAATTGAAAATTTTGATTTGACTCATAAAAACAACTAGATTTTAAAAAGTTTTGAAAAAGTCAACTCAAATTTTCGAAATTTATGAGTGAAAAAGGGAAAGATATTTTTTTTATTTTTGAATTTTTTATGATGAGAGAGAAAAACAACAAAATGATGCAATGCATGAAAATTTTTTAGATCAAAACAATGAATGCATGCAAGAATGCTATGAATGTTAAGATGAACACCAAGAACACTTTGAATGTCAAGATGAACACCAAGAACATATTTTGAAAATTTTTATATGCAAAGAAAACATGCAAGACACCAAACTTAGAAATCTTTCATGTTTAGACTCTATGGATGCAAGAATGCATATGAAAAACAAGAAAAGATGCAAAACAAGAAAACATCAAGATCAAACAAGAAGAATTACCAAGAACAACTTGAAGATCATGAAGAACACTATGAATGCATGAATTTTCGAAAAATGCAAGATGAATATGCAATTGACACCAAACTTATAACATGACACATGACTCAAACAAGAAACACAAAAAATATTTTTTTGATTTTTATGATTTTCTAAATTTTTTTTTTGAAAATTGATTGAAAAAGAAAAATAAGGATTCCAAAATTTTTAATATGAATTCCAGGAATCTTATGCTCTTTAGTCTAAAGCTCCAATCAAAGGGTCAAGCATGGCTTAATAGCCAGCCAAGCTTTAGCATGAATATGAGTGTAATTCATTCAATTTTAGGCCAAAACCTCAGTCCAAAAGAATTTAGACATGGCTTTATAGCCAACCATGCTTCATGAAACACTAGAATTCATTCTTAAAAATTCTGAAGAAAAATATATTTTTGAAAACACATTTTTTTTTAAATTTTTTTCGAAAAAGGAGAAAAATTTTTTTGAAAGATTTTTGAAAAATTTTTGAAAACAAAACAAAAAGAAAATCACCTAATCTGAGCAACAAGATGAACCGTCAGTTGTCCAAACTCGAACAATCCCCGGCAACGGCACCAAAAACTTGGTGCACGAAATTGTGATCTCAGGCAACGGCGCCAAAAACTTTGTGCGCACGTCTTAATAAATTGTTTTTCATTCACAACTTCGATACAACTAACCAGCAAGTGCACTGGGTCGTCCAAGTAATAAACCTTACGTGAGTAAGGGTCGATCCCACGGAGATTGTTAGTATGAAGCAAGCTATGGTCACCTTGTAGATCTCAGTCAGGCGGATATAAAATAGTTATGGAGTTTTCGAAAATAAATAATAAACTAAGGATAGAAATACTTATGTAAATCATTAGTGAGAATTTCAGATAAGCGCATAGAGATGCTTTCGTTCCTCTGAACCTCTGCTTTCTTGCTGTCTTCATCCAATCAGTCTTACTCCTTTCTATGGCTGGCTTTATGTAAGGACATCACCGTTGTCAATGGCTACTTTTTATCCTCTCTGGAAAATGGTCCGATGTGCTGTCACTGCATGGCTAATCGTCTGGAGGCATCACCCTTGTCAATGGCTGCATCCCATCCTCTTGTGAAAATGGTCCAAATGCTCTGTCACAGCACGGCTAATCATCTGAGGTTCTCGATCATACTGGAATAGGATTCACCCTCCTTTTGCGTCTGTCACTACGCGCAGCAATCGCGAGTTTGAAGTTCGTCACAGTCATTCAATCCCAGAGTCCTACTCGGAATACCACAGACAAGGTTTAGACTTTCCGGACTCTCATGAATGCCGCCATCAATCTAGCTTATACCACGAAGATTCTGATTAAGAGATCCAAGAGATACTCATTCAATCTAAGGTAGAACGGAAGTGGTTGTCAGGCACGCGTTCATAGGGAATGATGATGATTGTCACGTTCATCACATTCAGGTTGAAGTGCGAATGAATATCTTAAAATCGGAATAAGTTGAATTGAGTAGAAAAACAGTAGTACTTTGCATTAATCTTTGAGGAACAGCAGAGCTCCACACCTTAATCTATGGAGTGTAGAAACTCTACCGTTAAAAATACATAAGTGAAAGGTCCAGGCATGGCCGAGAGGCCAGCCCCCATGATCTAAGAACCAGACGTCCCAAGATGTCTAATACAATAGTAAAAAGTCCTATTTATAATAAACTAGCTACTAGGGTTTACAGAAGTAAGTAATTGATGCATAAATCCACTTCTAGGGCCCACTTGGTGTGTGCTTGGGCTATAAGGGTTGCAATGGGTAAGGTAGGGTAGGGTTTGGAGTCAACCCTAATCCTACCCGCGGGTTGAGATTTTTATATAAACTCAACCCTATCCTACCCGCGGGTTGAGAATATCTCAACCCTAACCCTACCCGCTCTTAACCCGCGGGTACCCGACCCTACCCGCGGGTTACAAAAAAAATGCAACGTTATTATATAATTTGATGATAATTTAAAATAGGACTGACTTTTATGTAAAAAAAAGTTTATTAAATTATCAATTAATGATCTTCTTTTAATGACTAAGGATCTTTTGTATTTAGTGGGAAGTCTTTAGTTCAATATCCACTTAAAATATATTTTTATATAAGTACATAACATATACATATATAGGGTGCGGGTTGGTCGGGTAGGGTTGAGGCTCAACCCGCATCCTACCCGACCCGCATGAAAACCCTACCCGCTGCGGATCGGGTTGGCAACCCTACTCGACCGGGTGGGGTCGGGTTGGATACCCGCGGGTAGGGTACATATTGCCACCCCTATTGGGCTGAGCTTGAATGTTACACGTGCAGAGGCTCTTTCTGGAGTTGAACGCCAGGTTGTAACGTATTTCTGGCATTCAACTCTGGTTTGTGACTTGTTTCTGGCGTTTAACTCTAGACAGCAGCGTAGAACTGGCGTTCAACGCCCTTTTATGTCGTCTAAACTCGGCCAAAGTATGGACTATTATACATTTCTGGAAAGCCCTGAATGTCTACTTTCCAACTCAATTGGAATCGCTCCATTTTGAGTTTTGTAGCTTCAGAAAATCCACTTTGAGTGCAGGGAGGTCAGAATCCAACAGCATCAGCAGTCCTTCTTCAACCTCTGAATCTGATTTTTGCTCAAGTCCCTCAATTTCAGTCAGAAAATACCTGAAATCACAGAAAAACACACAAACTCATAGTAAAGTCCAGAAATGTGAATTTAACATAAAAACTAATGAAAACATCCCTAAAAGTAACTAGATTCTACTAAAAACATACTAAAAACAATGCCAAAAAGCGTATAAATTATCCGCTCATCTCCAAGCAACTGAAAATCAAATAGGATAAAAAGAAGAGAATATACTATAAATTCCAAAATATCAATGAAACTTAGCTCCAATCAGATGAGCGGGACTAGTAGCTTTTTGCCTCTTGAATAGTTTTGGCATCTCACTTTATCCATTGAAGTTCAGAATGATTGGCATCTATAGGAACTTAGAATTTAGATAGTGTTATTGATTCTCCTAGTTCATTATGTTGATTCTTGAACACAGCTACTTTATGAGTCTTGGCCGTGGCCCTAAGCACTTTGTTTTCCAATATTACCACCGGATACATAAATGCCACAGACACATAACTGGGTGAACATTTTCTAATTGTGACTCAGCTTTGCTAGAGTCCCCAATTAGAGGTGTCCAGGGTTCTTAAGCACACTCTTTTTTTTGCTTTTGACCTTGACTTTAACCGCTCAGTCTCAAGTTTTCACTTGACACATTCACGTCACAAGCACATGGTTAGGGACAGCTTGGTTTAGCCGCTTAGGCCAGGATTTTATTCCTTTAGGACCTCCTATCCACTGATGCTCAAAGCCTTGGATCCTTTTTATTACCCTTGCCTTTTGGTTTTAAGAGCTTTTGGCTTTTTCTGCTTGCTTTTTCTTTCTCTTTCTCTTTTTTTCGCTATTTTTTTTTCTTTTCTTTTTTTTTCTGCAAGCTTTTGTATTCACTGCTTTTTCTTGCTTCAACAATCATTTTTATGATTTTTCAGATTATCAATAACATTCTCCTTTTTTCATCATTCTTTCAAGAGCCAACATATTTAACATTCATAAACCACAATATCAAAAGACATATGCACTGTTCAAGCATTCATTCAGAAAAACAAAAAGTATTGCCACCACATCAAAATAATTAAACTAGTTTCAAGGATGAATTCGAAATCATGTACTTCTTGTTCTTTTGTTTTTGGAACAGTTTTCATTTAAGAGAGGTGATGGATTCATAGGACATTCACAGCTTTAAGACATAGATATTTAGACACTAATGATCACATAGTAAAGACACAAACATAAATAAAACATAAAGTATAGTAAACAAAAAACAGGAAAATAAGAACAAGGAGATTAAGGAACAGGTCCACCTTAGTGAGGGTGGCGTCTTCCTCTTCTTGAAGAACCAATGGTGCTCTTGAGCTCCTCTATGTCTCTTCCTTGTCTTTGTTGCTCCTCCCTCATAGCTCTTTGATCTTCTCTAATCTCATGGAGGATGATGGAGTGCTCTTGGTGATTCATCCTTAGTTTTCCCATGTTGGAACTTAATTCTCCTAGGGAGGTGTTGATTTGCTCCCAATAGTTTTGTGGAGGGAAGTGCATCCCTTGAGGCATCTCAGGGATTTCATGGTGAGGAATTTCCTCATGCTCTTGTTGAGGTCCATGATCTTTTGTTTGCTCCATCTTTTTCTTAGTGATGGGCTTGTCCTCTTCAATGAGGATGTCTCCCTCTATGTCAATTCCAGCCGAATTGCAGAGGTGGCAAATGAGGTGGGAAAAGGCTAACCTTGCCAAAGTGGATGACTTGTTAGCCACCTTATAGAGTTCTTGAGGTATAATCTCATGAACTTCCACTTCCTCCCCAATCATGATACTATGGATCATGATGGCCCGGTCTATAGTAACTTCAGACCGGTTGCTAGTAGGAATAATTGAGCGTTGAATGAACTTCAACCATCCTCTAGCTACAGGCTTAAGGTCCAGTCTTCTCAATTGAACCGGCTTGCCTCTTGAGTCAACTTTCCGTTGAGCTCCTTCTACACATATGTCCATGAGGACTTGGTCTAACCTTTGATCAAAGTTGACCCTTCTAGTGTAGGGGCGTGCGTTTTCTTGCATCATTGGCAAGTTGAACGCCTGCCTTACATTTTCCGGACTAAAATCTAAGTATTTCCCCCGAATCATTGTAAGCCAATGCTTTAGATTCGGGTTCACACTTTGATCATGGTTCCTAGTGATCCATGCGTTTGCATAGAACTCTTGAACCATTAAGATTCCGACTTGTTGAATGGGGTTAGTGAGAACTTCTCAACCTCTTCTTTGGATCTCAAGTTGGATCTCCGGATACTCATTCTTTTTTAGCTTGAAAGGAACCTCAGGGATCACTTTCTTCTTGGCCACAACTTCATATAAGTGGTCTTGATGGACCTTTGAGATGAATCTCTCCATCTCTCATGGCTCAGAGGTGAAAACAATTAACTTCCCTTTCCTCTTTCTTGAGGTTTCTCAGGCCTTAGGTGCCATTAATGGTTATGGAAAAATAAAAAGCAATGCTTTTACCACACCAAACTTAAAATGTTTGCTCCTCCCCGAGAAAAAGAAGAAAGAAAGAAGGAGAAGAAGAAGAAAAATGGAGGAGAGGGAGAGATGTGTGTATTTGGCCAAGGGGAAGAAGAAAGGGTTATGTTGTGTGAAAATGAAGGAGTGATGAGGGGTTTATATAGGAGTGGGGGGAGGTTTAGGGTTCGGCCATTAGGGTTAGGTTTGGGAGGGAAAAGAATTTGAATTTTGGAGGTAGGTGAGGGTTATGGGGAAGAGTGGTTGAGGTGATTGGTGAAGGGTATTTGGGGAAGAGAGTTATGAAAAGGTGTGAAGGGGAGAGAAGAAGAGATGGGGATCCTGTGGGGTCCACAGATCCAGTGGGGTCAAGGACTTAACATCCCTGCTCCAATTAGGCGTGTAAAACGCCCTTAGCATGCATGTCTGGCGTTAAACGCCAGCTTGCTGCTTGTTTTGGCATTTAACGCCATCTCCATGCTCTGTTCTGGTGTTAAACGTCAGTATGGTGCTTGTTTCTAGCGTTTAACACCAGCTTGATGCTTCTTTCTGGCGTTAAATGCCAGTTTGATGCTTCTTACTGGCGTTTAAATGCCAATAAGTTCTTCCTCCAGGGTGAGCTGTTTTTAAAGCTATTTTTCATTCTGTTTTTGATTTTTCAGTAGTTTATGTGACTCTACATGATCATCAACCTAATAAAACACGAAATAACAATAAAAAAAATAGATATAATTAAATAACATTGGGTTGCCTCCCAACAAGCGCTTCTTTAAAGTCAATAGCTTGACAGTGAGCTCTCATGGAGCCTCACAGATAATCAAAGCATTATTGGGACGTCCCAACACCAAACTTAGAGTTTGATTGTGGCCTCCCAACACCAAACTTAGAGTTTGACTGTGGGGGCTTCGGTTGACTCTGCAGTGAGAGAAGCTTTTCATGCTTCCTCTCCATGGTTACAGAAGGAGATCCTTGAGTTTTAAATGCAAGGTTGTCCTCATTCAGTTGAAGGACCAACTCTCCTCTGTCCACATCAATCACAGCTTTTGTTGTGGCTAAGAAGGGTCTTCCAAGGATGATGGATTCATCCTCATCCTTCCCCGTGTCTAGGATTATAAAATCAGCAGGGATGTAAAGGCCTTCAACCTTTACTAACACGTCCTCTACTTGTCCATAAGCCTGTTTTCTTGAGTTGTCTGCCATCTCTAATGAGATTCTGCCAGCTTGCACCTCAAAGATTCCAAGTTTCTCCATTACAGAGAGTGTCATTAAGTTTATTCCTGACCCCAGGTCACACAGAGCCTTCTCAAAGGTCATGGTGCCTATGGTACAGGGTATTAGGAATTTACCAGGATCCTATTTCTTTTGAGGTAATTTCTGCCTATCCAATGCATTCAGTTCATTGGTGAGCAAGGGAGGTTCATCTTCCCAAGTCTCATTACCAAATAATTTGGCATTCAGCTTCATGATTGCACCAAGGTACTTAGCAACTTGCTCTTCAGTAGTGTCTTCATTCTCTTCAGAAGAAAAATACTCATCAGAGCTCATGAAGTGCAGAAGGAGGTTCAATGGAATCTCTATGGTCTCTGGATGAGCCTCAGATTCCTTTGGTTCCTCAAAGGAAAACTCCTTATTGGTCACTGAACGTCCCAGGAGGTCTTCCTCACTAGGATTCACATCCTTCTCCTCCTCTCTGGGTTCGGCCACACCATGTAGGGTTATGGCCTTGCACTCTCTTTTTGGATTCTCTTCTGTATTGCTTGGGAGAGTACTAGGAGGAGTTTCAGTGACTCTTTTACTCAGTTGGCCCACTTGTGCTTCCAAATTTCTAATGGAGGACCTTGTTTCATTCATGAAACTTAGAGTGGCCTTAGATAGATCAGAGACTATATTTGCTAAGCTAGATAGATTCTGCTTAGAATTCTCTGTCTATTGCTGAGTGGATGATGGAAAAGGCTTGCTATTGCTAAACTTATTTCTTCCACCATTATTAAAGCCTTGTTGAGGCTTTTGTTGATCTTTCCATGAGAAATTTGGATGATTTCTCCATGATGGATTATAGGTGTTTCCATAGGGTTCACCCATGTAATTCACCTCTGCTATTGCAGGGTTCTCAGGATCATAAGCTTCTTCTTCAGAAGATGCCTCTTGAGTACTGTTGGATGCAGCTTGCAATCTATTCAGACTCTGAGAAATCATATTGACTTGCTGAGTCAATATTTTGTTCTGAGCCAATATGGCATTCAGAGCATCAATTTCAAGAACTCCCTTTCTCTGAGGCGTCCCATTACTCACAGGATTCCTTTCAGAAGTGTACATGAACTGGTTATTTACAACCATGTCAATAAGTTCCTGAGCTTCTGCAGGCGTTTTCTTTAGGTGAATGGATCCACCTGCAGAATGGTCCAATGATATTTTTGATAATTCAGACAGACCATCATAGAATATATCTAGGATGGTCCATTCTGAAAGCATGTCAGAAGGACACTTTTTGGTCAGTTGCTTGTATCTCTCCCAAGCTTCATAGAGGGATTCACCTTCTTTTTGTCTGAAGGTTTGAACATCCACTCTAAGCTTACTAAGCTTTTGAGGAGGAAAGAACTTGGCTAAGAAAGTCGTGACCAGCTTATCCCAAGAGTTCAGGCTATCTTTAGGTTGAGAGTCCAACCATATTCTAGCTCTGTCTCTTACAGCAAACGGGAAAAGCATAAGCCTGTAGACCTCGGGATCAACCCCATTGGTCTTAACAGTATCACAGATCTGCAAGAATTCAGTTAAGAACTGAAAAGGATCTTCTAATGGAAGTCCATGAAACTTGCAATTCTGTTGCATCAGAAAAACTAATTGAGGCTTTAGCTCAAAATTGTTTGCTCCAATGGCAGGGATTGAGATGCTTCTTCCATGTAAATTGGAATTTAATGCAGTAAAGTCACCAAGCATCTTCCTTGCATTTCCAGCATTGTTATTATTTTCGGCCATGTCTCCTTCTTTTTCGAAAATTTCTGTCAGATTTTCTCCAGAGAGTTGTGCTTTAGCTTCCCTTAGCTTCCTCTTCAGAGTCCTTTCAGGTTCAGGATCAGCTTCAACAAGAATGTTCTTATCCTTGTTCCTGCTCATATGAAAAAGAAGAAAACAAAAAAGAAGAGGAATCCTCTATGTCACAGTATAGATATTCCTTTATGTGAGTAGAAGAAGAAAAGAAATTCGAACACAGAAAGAGGGAGAGGGTTCGAATTTTTAAGAAGAAGAGAAATGTTAGTAGATAAATAAATAATTAGAAGGAGGTGAGAGAGAAGAATTTTCGAAAATAATTGAAAAGAAAAGAAAAATATTTTTGTTTTTATTTTAAATTAAAGTTAGAATTCGAAAATCAAGAGAAGAAATAAAATTAAAATTAAAATTTGAAACAATTAGTTAATTAAAAGAATTTTGAAAAAGAGGAAGGTGATTTTCGAAAATTAGAGAGAGAGAATTAGTTGGGTGGTTTTGAAAAAGATAAGAATCAAAACAAAAAGATAAGATTAATTGAAAAAGATTTGAAAATCAATTTTGAAAAGATAAGAAGTTAGAAAAGATTTTGAAAAAAATGTGATTGAAACTTATTTTGAAAAAGATTTGAAAAAAAAATTTAAAAAGATTTGATTTTGAAAATTAAAGTTGATTACTTGACTAACAAAAAACTAAAAGATATGATTTTGAAATTTAAAGATTGAACCTTTCTTACTAGGCAAGTAACAAACTTAAAATTTTTTAATCAATCACATTAATTGTTAGCATTAATTTCGAAAATATGAAATAGAAATAAGAAAAATATTTTGAAAATAAATTTTGAAAATTTCGAAATTATGAAAGAAAAAAATGAAAAAGATTCGATTTTTGAAAAAGATTTGAAAAAGATAGAATTTTTAAATTGAAAATTTGATTTGACTCATAAGAAACAACTAGATTTTAAAAAGTTTTGAAAAAGTCAACTCAATTTTCGAAAATTATGAGTGAAAAAGGAAAAGATATTTTTTTGATTTTTGAATTTTAATGATGAGAGAGAAAAACATCAAAAAGACTCAATGCATGAAAATTTTGGATCAAAACAAATTATGCATGCAAGAACACTATGAATGTCAAGATGAACACCAAGAACACTTTGAATGTCAAGATGAATGCCAATAACTTATTTTTGAAAATTTTTAGGAAAAGAGACACATGCAAGACACCAAACTTAAAAATTGACACAAGACTTAAACAAGAAACATCAAAATTTTTTTGGTTTTTATGATTTTACTAAATTTTTTTGGTATTTTTCGAAAATTAATTGGAAAAAGAAAAAAAAATAAGGATTTCAAAATTTTTAATGAGAATTCCAGGAATCATGCAATGTTAGTCTAAAGCTCCAGTCCAGGAATTTAGACATGGCATACTAGCCAGCGAAGCTTTCAGTGAAAGCTCCGGTCCAAAACACTAGACATGGCCAATGGCCAGCCAAGCTTTAGCAAATCATTACATACAATAGCTAAATTGTTGAGGAAGATAAAGAAGCTCTTCTCTTAAGGATAAGTGAAACCTCGGTCCAAAAGATTAGACATGGCTTAACAGCCAGCCAAAATTCAACATATCACAATGAAACTTTAGAATTCATTCTTAAAAATTCTGAAGTCATAGAATAATTTATTTTTTTGAAGAATTTTTTTTGTACTTTTCGAAAATAAGAAATAAAAAGCTTAAAATTAAAATAAAATTACCTAATCTGAGCAACAAGATGAACCGTCTGTTGTCCGAACTCGAACAATCCCCGGCAACGGCGCCAAAAACTTGGTGTGCAGAAATCGTGATCGTTCATTCCTTGGTAACGACGTCAAAAACTTTATATTCATGTTCATAATCTTAATTCTTTGTCACAACTTCGCACAACTAACCAGCAAGTGCACTGGGTCGTCCAAGTAATAAACCTTACGTGAGTAAGGGTCGATCCCACGGAGATTGTCGGCTTGAAGCAAGCTATGGTCACCTTGTAAATCTCAGTCAAGCAGATTCATATGATTATGGATATTTGATAATTAAAATATAATTAAAACATAAAATGAAGATAGAGATACTTATGTAATTCATTGGTGAGAATTTTAGATAAGCGTATGGAGATGCTTTTGTTCCTTCTGAACCTCTGCTTTCCTGCTGTCTTCATCCAATCATTCCTACTCCTTTCCATGGCAGGCTTTATGTAGGGCATCACCGTTGTCAATGGCTACTTCCCGTCCTCTCAGTGAAAATGGTCCAAGATGCGCTGTCACCGCACGGCTATTCATCTGTCGGTTCTCGATCATGCTGGAATAGGATTCAGTAATCCTTTTGCGTCTATCACTACGCCCAGCACTCACAAGTTTAAAGCTCATCACAGCCATCCCTTCCCAGATCCTACTCGGAATACCACAGATAAGGTTTAGACTTTTCGGATCTCAAGAATGGCCGCCAATAATTCTAGCCTATACCACGAAGACTCTGATATCATGGAATCGAAGGCTCGGTTGTCAGGCGAGGCAACCATGCGTCATGAACCAGGAGGCTAAGAGATATGCACTCAAGATATTGCAAGTAGAACGGAAGTGGTTGTCAGGCACGCGTTCATAGGTGAGAATGATGATGAGTGTCACGGATCATCACCTTCCTTAGGTTGAAGAACAAGTGTATATCTTGGATAAGAAATAGGCTTGAGTTTAATAGAAAAATAATAGTACTTTGCATTAATTCATGAGGAACAGCAGAGCTTCACACCTTAATCTATGGTGTGTAGAAACTCTACCGTTGAAAATACATAAGAACAAGGTCCAGGCATGGCCAAATGGCCAGCCTCCATGATCTAAGACTAAACGTCCAAAGATGAACAAAGGATAATCCAAAGATGTAAATACAATAGTAAAAAGTCCTATTTATACTAAACTAGTTACTAGGATTTACAAAAATGAGTAAATGATGCAGAAATCCACTTCCGGGGCCCACTTGGTGTGTGCTTGGGCTGAGCATTGAAGCTTTCATATGTAGAGGTCTTTCTTGGAGTTAAACGCCAGTTTGTAACATGTTTCTGGCGTTTAACTCTGCTTTGCAACCTGTTTCTGGCGTTTAACTCCAGAATAGGGCAGAGAGCTGGCGTTGAACGCCAGTTTGCGTCATCTAAACTCGGGCAAAGTATGGACTATTATATATTTTTGGAAAGCCCTGAATGTCTACTTTCTAACGCAATTGAGAGCACGCCATTTGAACTTCTGTAGCTCCAGAAAATCCACTTTGAGTGCAGGGAGGTCAGAATCCAACAGCATCTGCAATCCTTCTTCAGCCTCTGAATCAGATTTTTGCTCAAGTCCCTCAATTTCAGCCAGAAAATAACTGAAATCACAGAAAAACACACAAACTCATAGTAAAGTCCAGAAATGTGAATTTTATTTAAAAACTAATAAAAATATACTAAAAACTAACTAAATCATACTAAAAACTATGTAAAAACAATGCCAAAAAGCGTATAAATTATCCGCTCATCAGTATACAATGCCTACAATGGGCCCTTTATTAGGCCCAATTGAAATTAAAGGAGAAAATTAGCCCTAATCCTATTATGGCTGTTTACTTTAACACACCACTAAATTTTTGCTATTTCCACTTTTTTCCCAAATCCCCAATCCCTTTTGTTTCGCCGTTTCTCCTCTCCCCCACCGAAACCCTCCCAATTCGTTGCAGAGACCCGTGATGGTGCTAGAACCCTGAGCCCCACAACCTGCAACCGAGGAAGTTTGCAGGTGAATGCAAGCGACCTGTTCGTTGCCCTCAAGTACGGCGCCGTCGCTGAACATCCGGGCGTCGCTGCAACCGAGCCACTGGGCGAGACGCCGCCGACCAGAACTGCCGCAAGGGAGATCACACTGCCGAACCAAGCATCTACAGAGTACTCCGCATGCGGGCTCTGTTGTCTCCGAGCAGCGGAGCAGCCGACATTGAAGAAATAGCCACCTGCTAGTCAACGGTTCACCTGAAACACAACGAACATCATGACCGGAAGAATCCTAACCATCCAAGGCAAGTGGGTGAAGTTGTTCATTTTTCGATTGGTAATCACTGTTGCATGTTTGATTGTAGATAGTTTTTGTTGATCAAATGCGTGATTAACCATGGTGAAATAGCAGTAGGAGCCATTTTTGTAGTTAGTTTAGGTTGTTGCAGTTTATGATGATTTTATTATAGCGCGGGAAAGGTTGGAAAAGTTTGGGATCGTGTTTATATATGAGATGAATTTGAAAATTTTTTGTCTGTTCCCGTGTGGACCATGTGCATGCAACGTGACATATACTGGTTGACCATTGATGAACGAATTTTTGCTAGTAAAGAATTCACAATAAATTCTCGTTGCAAGTATAGTTTCTAAACTAACAATAATCCTTTCATACAAAAATTTGGTTGTCACTTAAGCAAACCCAATAAAAATAAACCGAAGTTTTTAAAGCTCGGGTCGTCTCTCAAGAAATTGCAGGGAAGTGTGTTATTATTGGTTATGGGTTTTTCAGAGAATTTTTAGAGTTGGAGAATGGGAAAATAAATGATTATAAATTAAAGCAATGAAAATAAACAAGAGATTTATGTAATTAAATTAAAAAGCCTTGACTAGGAGAAGATTAATTGGAAGTTCTATCCTTGTTGGATTTTTCAAGGTTAATAGTAAGAGGTTGTTGTCTCTACTTAGTTATCCTTTACTAAATAAAGGAAAGTTAAGTTGGGAGCCAACTTCTATTCACAAGTCCTAATCCTCTCCCTTGGGAAAGATTAGCATTGGTGGCTCTAGAGCCAATCACAAATTAACTCTTGAGTCTTCCAACTCAAGGCTCTCCAAATAATAATCAACTCCAAAGCCAAGTTGGAAAAATCTAACTTAAATTGAAAGCATCAATATTATAAATTGAAGAAAGCAATCATAAATCTGAAATACCTCAAATTGCATTAAATAGAAAATCAAATTAAACAAACTAAATTAGAAAAATAAATAAACTGGAGTACTAGAACAAATAAAAGTAGAAGAGCAACTAAATTAAAGGAACGTTGAACCTGGAAATTGAAAGAAGAAATCCTAAATCCTAAAACCTAAGAGAGAGGAGAGAGCCTCTGTCTCTAGAAACTACATCTAAAACCTAAAATTATGAATTATGAAAAGTATCTTGAGTCTCTACTGTCCCCTGGCTTTAGTCTGCATTTCTGGGCTGAAAACTGGGTCCAAACTCACCCCGAAATCGCCCCCAGCATTTTCTGTGATTTTTGCAGATCGCGTATGTCACGCATACGTGTCAATCATGCATACGCGTCACTGGCCATCTTCGCGTGTCACGCATACGTGTCAGGTACACGCACGCGTCGCTGTGCAAACTTGCTTCCACGCGTACGTGTTAGGTACGCGAACGCGTCACTGTGCAAAACTCCAATTCGCACGCACACGTGAGCCATGCGTGCGCGTCGCTTCTCGCTGGTTGTCTCCTTTATTTCTTGTGTTCCTTCCATTTTTGCAAGCTTCCTTTCCATCCTCTAAGCCATTCCTGCCATATAAAGCCTGAAAATACTGAACACACAGATCACAGCATCGAATGGTATAAAGGGGAATTAAAATACATGAATTAAAGGCTTAGGAAGCAAGTTTTCAATCATAAAACATAATTAGGAAGGAATTGTAAAATCATGCAAATAGTATGAATAAGTGAGTAAAGAGTTGATAAAAACCACTCAAATTAGCATAAGATAAACCATGAAATAGTGGTTTATCAAACTCCCCACACTTAAACATTAGCATGTCCTCATGCTAAGCTCAAGGAGACAAAAAAAATGAATAGGGGAAAGTAAGACTCATGTAATGCAATGCAATGCAACCTATGTATAAATGCAACTATATGCTAAGATGCTTCTGTCCACTTGGTTAAAAATAAACAAGTTCTCCAAGACAAATATAAATCAAATTCCATTAATTCAAATCATACAATAAAAGACAAGTAAACTTGTAAGAAGATAGCTCATGAAAGTAGGGAACATAGAATCAAGCATTGAACCCTCACTGGTAATGTATATTACTCTAACTCTCAAGTGTCTAGGGTTAATCGCTCTACTCTTCTCTAGCCATGCTTTCTAAACTTTATTCTTCATCTAACCAATCAACAAATATCTAGTATACCAATGCAAATATCATGAGGTCTTTTCAAGGTTGTGATGGGGCTAAGGTAAGGGTGAGGATATATGTATGGCCAAGTGAGCTGTAAATTGAATCTTTGAATAACCTAAGCTATCACCTAACATACATACACTCTATATAACTCTAGAATCATGCCTAGCTACCCAGTATTCCCACTTTTGTATCACATACTCATGTACCAAATTTTCTTTAATTTTATCACATATGCATTGATCTTAAATTTAACATTGGGGTAATTTTGTCCCCTTATTCACTTATTTACTTACTTATTTGAATATTTTTGGTTTTTCTCTTTTTTTTTTTAAAGTAAAAGTAAACATAACATATCAATACACATGGATTTTTTTTAATTTTTCTGGTCTCATATGAGTATGCACCCAAATTTCCAATATTTTGTCAATGAAACAGTACCATTTCATCAACCCAAGTTCTTACAGTTCCCCACACTTAATTTATACACAATCTCTAACTTAAGCTAACCAAAGATTCATTTGGGATAATTAATTATTTTTCCGCTTAAGGCTAGTGATGTGGTAAAATATAGAACAAACGGGGATTAAAAGACTCAAGGTGGCTAACAAAGGTGATTGAAAGGGTAGGCTATTTGGGATAAGTGAGCTACAACAAATGATGGCCTCAGTCATATGCAAGCATGTAAATACACTAAACAATGGACATATAGAATGGAACAAAGCAAAGATTGCAATCATAGAGAAGAGAACACACAAAATTAAAATATTATGGTTAAATAATGTAACCATCTGAATAAGCTCAAAATCTCACAGTTTGTGTGTTCTTTGCTATAATTCATGTTCCAATTTACAGTCTTCAAACAAATTAAACACAAAATTTTAATTCGAATTAGTGAATTTTTTTTTCAACCAAGTGGAACATGCATGCAAACACTTATTATTATGCAATCTATCCTATATGACAAAAGAAAAACTAGAAATTTTGGTGTTAAAAGCTAAAGAAGTTACCTCCGGAAGTCAAGGACTGACCTTCCCACACTTAAAGCTTGGCACCGTCCTCGGTGCCATCAGTCAGGACAAAGGGGGGCTGGTAACAGCATCTCCACAGTCGGGATCGTCATGGCTCCCGGTGCTGGTGGGTGAGGTGGAGTCCGGAGTGTCTGGATCTTCTTCCGGTGGGTGGTTGCCAGCAATCAGCTCCTTGAGGTATGTAAATCGGCACCTGTTACGCCGCTCCATTCGCTTTGCCTGCCGGTCTAGCCGGTCCAACCTCTGAAGTAACTGAGGGAGCAGCTGATTTGTTGAAGGTGCTTGTGCTTTTTGTTCCTCTCCTCGTCGGTGGCTTGTTAGAGGCTTTCTCTGTATCCTTCCTGGTGGCCATCCTGAAAAGGGAGAAGAGAAAGGGGCATAAATTCAAAGGGATAGAGCAAGGAAGAGGGCAGTACGAGTGATAATCATGTAAAGGTAAAGAACAATGTCGTTAACACATGGTCGCGACTCCATGCAATTAGGACATCAATGGAAATATAGCATGATAAATTGAGGCAATTAAATGCAAGATGTTTATTAGCATGCCGGCAAAGGCATGAGTAGCATAGATCAAGCATTAAAAGCCAAAATGTATTATCACTCGTAACAAACTAACAATAACGTTTGTATTGACAATTATATTTAATTAATAAAATATTGGAAGGATTTTGTGAAAAACAGGCATTAGAATAGAAGGATAGAATAATTAAGAATTCACAATGCCATACGGGCTTTTCACAAACACTTGGTATGCATGTAAAATATGTTAGGGAAGGCAGGAATTTCAACATGCATGCAATCCAAAAATTAATATTAATTGTCAAATCACTCTTGATGATATCCACAAGCTCAAGTATAATAATATAAGACCCAAATAAAGCTCCAACACTAACATAAAAATGCATGAAGAAAAAGAAAAGAATAAAAAAGAAACCATAAATAACTAAGCATGAAAGAGAAAAATTGTTGAAGAAAGAAAAGTAATTAAATGTAATAAGAAGAATGAAGGAAGAAAGGAGAAGGGGATGAAAATTTGGGATGCGACGCGCGCGCGCAAGGCACGCGTGCGCGTGAGAACTGTATTCACCATGCAATGCGTTCGCGTCGTCCACGCGTACGCGTGGGTGGTCTTGGAAGCAAAAGGACACGCACGCGTCAGGGACGCATACGCGTGGATGACCTTGTGCCTCTAGCACAGTTCCAGCGTGGGGGCAGCACAACTTTCTATCCAACATGGTATTTACGCCGATTTTACTATCCACGCGTGCGCGTGCTTGACGCGTACGCGTGGCTTTCCTTGTGGAAAATGACGCGCACCGTCGTAGACGCGTGCGCGTGGGTCAAATTGTACGCAGAGCACACCAGCCGTACGATTCCATCACAACTTTCTATTCGTTGAATGGGGGGCGAAGTTGCCATCGACGCCCACGCGTGGCCTGCGCGCACGCGTGGTTTGCCTTTTTTTTATGCAGTATGAAGAATGCAAAATGGAGATGCTAATGCAGACATTATGAATGAACACTAAGAAAAACAGAATAGAATAAAACTAAGAATAAAGCTAAGACTGAAAAAGAACGATCATACCATGGTGGGTTGTCTCCCACCCAGCACTTTTAGTTAAAGTCCTTAAGTTGGACATTTGGTGAGCTCCTTGTCATGGTGGCTTGTGCTTGAACTCATCCCGAAACTGCCACCAGCGCTTGGACTTCCAATAATCTTCTTCACCATTCTCAAGTGAATTTGCCAAGCCTTGAGGTAGTTCTTCACAAGCTTTGAGCTCCCAAAGTTGATTCTCATGTATGTCCAAATCCCAAATCTTGTATCTACACCTGTCTTGAAGTGGATCACCATTGTCTTAACTGGGTGGCAAGCAGTCTGAATTCTCTACGGAGTACCAAACTCTTCTTTTAGATCTAACCAAATTATCACCAGTTGAGCCCTTACATCTAGCTCTTGAAATATCAACCTTGATGAGCCTTGATTTGTAACTCCAACCACTAAACAGTCTTCTCTTACGCTTTATGCCACAAAGCTTTCTGAGTTGGATGTCCGTTTCAAGAATACCATACTCAAGTGGGATAGGAAGACGAACAGAGATAAGTTTTACCCACTCAAGTGAAGGAGTAGACGGAAATCTAGGTGGAGAGGTCTCCAACGACCTTAACAAAGCATTTCCAACTCCTGTCCAACCTTTCTGAAGGACTTCCAGTCCCACATCATTCTCAGATTCAATCGAAGAAGGATCTTCATATTCAGTGAGTTCATGTGGGGATGTGGGTTCATCACTAGGAAGACTTGGTTCATGATCATCTTCACCAAGGGGACTCGCTTCTTAATCTATTCCATCTAATTCTTCATAGGAAATACACCATGGAGGTTGTGCACTAGCCTCCTTGACATTAATTTCAATCTTCTTGGAGGAATACTCTACAATTCTTGATTCCCATGGAGGTTCAGCATCTCCTAAATCTTCAACCACTTCTTCCTCTGCAACTATTATGGCTTCCTCCACTTGTTCCAATACAAAGCCACGTTCCTCATTGTCTACCGTCTCCTTCATGCTACGCTCTTCTTTAGATTCTCCACATGTAGCCATGGGAGTACTTTGAGTATTCAAATGTTGGGAAGCTAATCGGTTTACTACCTCAGTCAAGGCAGCCGCGAACTCTAGTACTCCCCGTTCCATCGCTCTTTGCCCTTGAAGAAGAACACCAAGAGTGTCACGCATTGAAGATTGAAGTGGAAGTGAGGGCTCATTACTTGGGAGGAAAGGTTCATGATAAGAAGGTGGTTCATCATAATAAGGATGTGGTGGTTCAACACTCTCCATCTTTTCCGCTTGTTGCACAGCACACTTCAATTACTTGTTCTCAAGTTGAGATTCTTTAGCCATGAAAGCTTCGGGTGCTACTTGGTTTACCGCTCGGTCCAATTGACGCAGGGTTGCTTGAAATTGATCCACTATTTCCTTGAGATAATCCCTTGGCTCTTGTTTTGCTTAGATATCATAAGTAGGACCATAAGGCTCTTGGATTGATGGATATGGATGTGGTGTATATGGAGGTGGTGGTCCTTGGGAGTAACTAGGTTGGAATTAGGGTGGATCTATGTATGGCTCATATGGCTCATAGGGTGGTTGATATGGTGGATAAGGGTTAGGATTAGATAAGGGTGTTTGGTAGTAGGGGGCTTGTGAGTTTGGTGGTTCAAAGCTATGTTGAGAAGGGGGTCATAGGCATATGGTGGGGCTTGTTGGTAACTACAAGGGGTCCACCATATCTATCATCTTGGTACGCACCTCGGAATGGCTCTTGACCATAGTAATTTGGTGGAGGTTGGTTGTCACGAAAAGGTCCACCATAACTATTGTCTTGGTATGCATCATAAAATGGTTGTTAGTTAGAGCGCATTGGAGGGGTTGTTGCCAAGAGGGTTGATCAAATCCTTGTGGCTCCTCCCATCTTTGATTCTTCCAACCTTGATGCATGTTCTCATTATAGCTTCCATTCTTTACAACAACATTGGAACCAAACTTAAAGCCAGAGGGGTGAGAATTCATAGTAGCAGGTAAAAGCAAAAACTAATAAAAATTAATGAAAATAAACTCCTAAAACTAGAAACACTAACAAAAGAATGAAAAAAATAAATATTTACAATAACCAATAATAAGGCACACATTTGCAATTCCCCGACAACGGCGCCATTTTGACGAACGGATTTTTGCTAGTAAAGAATTCACAATAAATTCTCGTTGCAAGTATAGTTTCTAAACTAACAATAATCCTTTCATACAAAAATTTGGTTGTCACTTAAGCAAACCCAATAAAAATAAACCGAAGTATTTAAACCTCGGGTCGTCTCTCAAGAAATTGCAGGAAAGTGTGTTATTATTGGTTATGGGTTTTTCAGAGAATTTTTAGAGTTGGAGAATGGGAAAATAAATGATATAAATTAAAGCAATGAAAATAAACAAGAGGTTTTATGTAATTAAATTAAAAAGCCTTGGCTAGGAGAAGATTAATTGGAAGTTCTATCCTTGTTGGATTTCTCAAGGTTAATAGTAATAGGTTGTTGTCTCTACTTAGTTATCCTTTACTAAATAAAGGAAAGTTAAGTTGGGAGCCAACTTCTATTCACAAGTCCTAATCCTCTCCCTTGGGAAGGATTAGCATTGGTGGCTAGAGAGCCAATCACAAATTAACTCTTGAGTCTTCCAACTCAAGGGTCTCCAAATAATAATCAACTCCAAAGCCAAGTTGGAAAAATCTAACTTAAATTAAAAGCATCAATATTATAAATTGAAGAAAGCAATCATAAATCTGAAATACCTCAAATTCCATTAAATAGAAAATCAAATTAAATATGGAAATTCATAAACTAAATTAGGAAAATAAATAAACTGGAGTACTAGAACAAATAAAAGTAGAAGAGAAACTAAATTAAAGGAATATTGAACCTGGAAATTGAAAGAAGAAATCCTAAATCCTAAAACCTAAGAGAGAGGAGAGAGCCTCTCTCTCTAGAAACTACATCTAAAACCTAAAATTATGAATTATGAAAAGTATCTTGAGTCTCTGCTTGTCCCCTGGCTTTAGTCTGCATTTCTGGGCCGAAAACTGGGTCCAAACTCAGCCCGAAATCGCCTCCAGCGTTTTCTGTGATTTCTGTAGATTGCGCATGTCATGCGTACGCGTCAGTCACGCATACGCGTCGCTGGCCATCTTCGCGTGTCACGCGTATGCGTCAGGTACGCGCACGCATCGCTGTGCAAACTCGCTTCCACGTGTACGCGTCAGGTACTGGTGCGGAATTTATAGTCCACAAACTAACCGGCAAGTGCACTGAGTCGTACCAAGTAATACCTCAGGTGAGTGAGGGTCAATCCCACGAGGATTGATGGATCAAGCAACAATTATTGAGTGATAGGCTTAGTCAGGCAAACAGAAAATAATGTTTGAGTGTTCAAAGAGCATTAAACAATTGTTCAGAAATTAAAATCGTAAAGTAAATAAGTTGGGAATAAAATATGGAGAAAGCAGTTAAGGTTTCAGAGTTATCTATTTTTTTGGATTAACTTTTCTTACTAACTATTTTAATCATGCAGGATTTAATTTATGGCAAACTATATGTGACTAGACTCTAATTCCTTAGACCTTTCTAGTCTCCTCTAATTTTCATCAATTGCCAATTCCTTGGTCAATTAATTCCAATTAGAGGGTGAAGTTTAATTCCAGTAATTATGCCACAAAAACTCTAATTACCTAAATATAAAAGGATTATATGTCACGTATCCCGTTAAGTCCAGATAATTAGAAGTTTAGGAGAAATTGTTTTCAAGCTGTTGTTCAAGTAAAGAGCTTTTCCAAGTTATACAAGAACTCAAGTAGAAAGAGAGTCATACTTCCGTTCCACCCAAATTCATAAGATAAAGAGCGAAAACAATTCTTAAATTGTAAATCCATACATGAATTAAAATAGAAAAAGCAATAAAATCAATCCATACAAATAGATAGAGCTCCTAACCTTAACAATGGAGGATTAGTTTCTCATGGTGAAGAGAAGAAAATAAGGATTCTGATAAAATGTATTTTGGTAGTCTGGAATGGTATATCCTTAGGGAAGAAAAGTTTCTTCCTTTTATATCTAATCCTAATAAATTTAAAATCTAATTTCTAAAATTAAAAATAATATCTTTTCCTAAAAATCATATTTGAATTTAAATAAGAATTAATTAAATAATCTGCAAGTCTTCAGTTGATGGATGGGGACCACTTGTTTCGTCCATTCTGCAGCTTCTAATCTGTGTTTTCTGGGCTGGAAACTGGGTCAAAACAGCCCAGAAATCGCCCCCAGCATTTTTCTGCATTTTTTGCACGTGGCGCATGTCACACGTACGTGTCAGTCACGCGTACGCGTCGATGGTCTTCTTCGTGTGTCACGCGTACGCGTCAGGTACGCGCATGCGTTGCTGTGCAGCTTCGCTTTTCACACGTACACGTTAGTCACGCGCACGCGTCGCCATCGAAAGCTCCAAATCACGCGCACGCGTCAGGTACGTGTACGCGTTGCTCTTCGCTGGTCATCTCCTTTAATTCTTGTGCTGCAGAAACTCCATCAAATCCAGTTGAATGCTACCTAAAATAAACAGAATTGCACAAGACTCAAAGTAGCATCCATAGTGGCTAAAATATAATTAATTCTTGATTAAACTCAACAAATTAAATGCAAATTCACTAGGAAAAGATAGGAAAGATGCTCACGCATCACAACACCAAACTTGAATTGTTGCTTGTCCTCAAGCAACCAAAACTAATAGTTTTGGGTGTGAATTTGCATGAGAATGAGAGTTCAATTAAGCTCAGGTATCTTCTTATAGTGGGGTTTACAACTGCAATCCTGAATAGTTTTAGCATCTCACTCTCCTTTGAATCAAAAGGATGTCACTGTCATTCGGAATTGGAATCCGGATAATATTATGAATTCTCTTATCTTTTGTAACTACATTTAACCCTTGAACACATCAATTTTTCTTAGATTCTTTTTTTTCTTTGGTGCTTTGCACCTTGAGCCTAGCCGTGACTTTAAATGTTTTGTCTCAAGCTTCACTTGACACAGAAATACCACAAGTACTTAACTGGGGAACTCTCTTTAAGTTCTAAAATTTAAATTTTTTTTAAAGTTACTACCAGACAGTGGTGCTCAAAGTCTTTGGCGTACTTTGTTAAATGCAATTGATCTCGACTCTAAATGTTTTGTCTCAAGGACTACTTGACACAAGAATACCACAAGCATGTGACTAGGGAAACAACTCTTTGAGCTTTTAATCATGTCTGACCTCCCTAGTCATTGATGCTCAGAGCCTTGAACCTTGCTTTTATTTTTCTTTTACTGTTTCTTTTACTGTTTCTTTTGCTTCAAGGATTAAACTTTCATTAAATTCATAGAAATCATAATAGTTCTCTAAATTCCTATTTCTTATACATCAACATCCTTTTATTCAAATTCAACTATGCACTGTTCATATCATGCATTCAGAATTACAATTAATACCACCACATTTAAGTAAATAAGACTACTCTTAAAATTAAACTCAATTTCTCATGCACTACATCCCCTTTTCTTTTTTTTTCTTTTTGATTTCAAGCTTAGTGGGCAATACATGAGGCATCTTTCAGAATTAAAGCAATTAACTAAAAACTAAAATAGAACCTAGGAATCTAACTAATAAAGGATCATGCAATAAACAAAGCAAAATAGTAGAAAATCGAAACATAACATAGTAAAAGTGGGAAGGAATAAAAAATGAAAGGAACTCAACCACCTTAGTTATCCTAGCAGTCGTTTTATTCTTCAAGTTGTGCTCCTTCGTGAAGATGATTCGCCTCCCTTAGTGCCATAAAAATAAACAGAAAACCCATAAGCGAAGCGTCAACACCAAACTTAAAAGTTTGCTTGTCCTTAAGCAAAGAAGAACTGAAAACAAAAAGAAACAAATATTATGATGAAAAAAGAATAAAAGGAAAAAAGAATAAGAGAGAATTAGGATTTGGGATGTGGATGATTTGAAATCAGGCACTGATTTGGTTTAATTGGGCGTCGCATGCGACGCGTACGCGTAAGGCACGCGGATCGCGCGAATTTCAAGCGACGCGCGTACGCCTAGACGGCTAGGATGGGAAAACAACGCGCACGCGTGAGGGACGCATACGCATGATGGGGCTTGTGCGCCCAGCATAGTTCCAGCCCCACACCAGCATAACTCTCTGGCCAAACACCTTTTACGCTGATTTTACTCATCCACGCGTGCGCGTGCTTGACGCGTACGCCTGGAGTGCCAAAATCGCAAATGACGCGCACGCATCATGGACGCGTACACGTGTGCATGTTGTGCGCAAGACACACTTCCTGCGCCACTCCCGCGCAACTCTCTGTTCACTTTTATTTTTTTTCACGCACACACATATGACGTGTACGCGTCAGCGACGCTTGCGCGTCGTGTGCACTTTTTTTTTTTAAATTATCCGGTTCCTGTTCTAAAATAGCTGCATGATCAGAAAAATAGTAAAAACTCAATAACAATCAAATAAGTAAGAAAACTACTACTACAAAAAATAACTAAGGATACGAAATTATTAGGTTGCCTCCCGACAAGCGCTTCTTTATCGTCACTAGCTTGACGGTCAGCTCCTCTAAGGAGGAGGATCATAGGGGCTCAGCTCTTCACCCCTTACTTTGAACTTCTTTCTTATGTCTCCATAAATTAGCTCAATATGCTCCAGAGAGAGCATTATGTTTACTGTATAAGTCCATACTGGATTCTTAGTCAACACCACCTTCATTCATGGGGAGAAACCTTCAGTGGGGATCTTTTTGTTTCTCCATTCCCTGGGTATTTTCTTCTTTTTGGGAACTTCCTCCTTAGTGGATGATGCATTCTCAACACCAAACTTAGGTTTGATGTCAGGAGGAATTTTATTGATTTTCACCAAAGGAGGTTTGAGCTACAACTTTTGTTGTGCATCATCGGAGGGTTCTTGAAGGTTTGGATCAATAAGCTCAGTCTGTATGCACCTCTCTTCTTCACCTGTTGCATGTACATCTTTGAAGACATGAAAGACTAGTTGCTCATCATGCACTCTAAGCATTAATTCACCCACTTCTACATCAATCAGAGCTCTTCCAGTGGCTAGGAATGGTCTTCCTAGAATTATAGAGGCATTCTCATCCTCCCCTGTGTCAAGAATTACAAAATCTACTGGGAGGAACTTACCCACTTCGATCAAGATATTCTCTACTAATCCGTATGCAGGCTTCATAGATTTGTCTGCTATTTGTAATGCTATCTTTGTGGGTTGTGCCTCTTGGATTTTCAGCTGCTTCATCATAAATAAGGGCATTAGATTTATGCTTGCCCCCAGATCACATAGAGCTTTCTCAAAGGTTGTGCTCCCAATGGTGCATGGAATTTGAAAGCTCCCTGGATCTAGCATCTTCTTTGGTAAGTTATTCTGAATGATGGCACTGCATTCTTTAGTCAGGACCACTGTCTCATCCCCCTTTAAAGGCTTCTTCTTTGACAACAGCTCCTTCATAAACTTGACATAGATAGGCATTTGCTCCAAAACCTCAGCAAAAGGAATATTGATTTGCAACTTTCTGAAGACTTCCAAGAACTTTGAAAACTGCTTGTTCTTGGTCTCCTTTTCAAGTCTCTGAGGATATGGCATTTTAGGCTTGTACTCAAGAGTCTTTGGCAGTGTAGGATAAGTGTCAAGAGAGTCTGGGAATGGGTTGTCCGCACGCTTTGGAGGGGCGTGCTCTACTTCTTCTTTCTTCTCCTCTGGAGCTTCTTTTTCCACTAACTCTCCATTGACCTTGGTCTCAGAGCCAACTACTTTACCACTTCTCAATTGAATAACCTTGCAATCTTCTTTTTCAACTGGCTCCTCATTAATTTGTGCTTTAATACTTGCCACTTGTACATCTATCAAGGTGATAGCCTTGCATTCCTCTCTTGGATTTGGAATTGTTACCAGGAAGGCTATTAGTGGTCCTCTGATCAATTTCATTAACTCTTGTGGCTATTTGACCCATATGAATCTCCAAATTCTTGATTGATGCTCTGGTTTCCTGCACAAAACTTTTCATCATCTCCCAATTAGAATCTTCTTGGGATTTAGAGTTTGCCTGTGGAGGTGGTTGTTGTTGATGAGATTGAAATTGGTGGTTATTGCGATTGTTCTGTTGGAAGCCGCCCTGAGAGTTATTGTTGAAATTCTGAGGTCTCTGAGGTTGGTCTCTCCACCCAAAATTTGGGTGATTTCTCCACCCCAATAGGGATCATTATTGGGATATCTATGAGCACTCCCCATGTAATTGACCTATTCAGAAGAGGATTGAGCATAATCATAATTATCATTTTGCACAAAGTTACCTGCTATGTCATAGGAGACCTCTTGAGGTGGATTTTGGGTGTTGATAGCTGAGACTTGCATGCCACCCATCTATTGAGTAAGTAAATTTATTTGCTGAGACATAAGCTTGTTCTGAGCAAGAAGAGCATTAACAGCTTCTACTTCCAACACGCCTCTCTTATGAGAGGTCTTAGAGTTCACAGGATTCCTGTCAGATGAGTATAAATATTGGTTACTAGCAACCAATTCAATAAGCTCAATAGTCAACTTTGGTGTCTTCTTCTTGTGCAATGAACCGCCTGCAGAAGTATCTAAGCTCATCTTGGACATCTCACCCAAGCCTTCATAAAAGATATCTAGTTGGGTCCATTTGGAGAACATATCCGGAGGGCATTGCCTAGTCAGTAGCTTGTACCTCTCCCAAGCTTCATACAGAGTTTCACCATCCTTCTGCCTGAAGGTCTGAACCTCCAACCTAAGCTTAGTCAGCTTCTTTGGTGGGAAAAATTTACTAAGAAACTCAGTAACAATCTTTTCCCAAGTATCCAAACTCTCCTTGGGTTGGGAATCTAGCCATAGCTTTGCTTTGTCCCTCAGAGCAAACGGGAAGAGCATGAGTCTGTACACCTCAGAATTCACTCCATTTGTCTTCACAATATCACAGATCTGTAGAAAATTAGATATAAATTGATTTGGATCTTCATGAGCAAGACCATGATACTGGCAGTTTTGTTGCACTAGGGTGACTAATTGTGGCTTCAACTCAAAGTTGTTCGCAGCTATAGGAGGCACCACAATGCTCTTTCCATAAAGATCTGCAGTAGGGACAGGATAAGAGCCAAGCACTCTCCTTTGTTGCTCATCCCCATTCGGATTTGCCACATTGGCATTAACAGCATTATTATTATCCATAGTGGACTCTGCAGCCTTGTAAAGTTTTGCTTGTTGTAAACGTCACTTACAAGACCTTTCAGGTTCAGAATCAAAGTCTAACAGAGGTTCCTTGTCCCTGTTCCTGCTCATAAACAGACAGAAGACAAGAAAAGATGGGATTCTCTACGTCAGAGTGCAGAAAACTCCTAGTGAGGTAACCTATGTAAAATAATAAAAAATAAAAATACTAAATAAATAAATAAATCCAAAAATAATAACTGAAATTAGAAAAAAAAATTTGAAAATCAACAGGAAAAATAAACAGGAAAAATCTCGCTGGTTGTCTCCTTTATTTCTTGTGTTCCTTCCATTTTTGCAAGCTTCCTTTCCATCCTCTAATCCATTCCTGCCCTATAAAGCCTGAAAACACTAAATACACGGATCACGACATCGAATGGTATAAAGGGGAATTAAAATACATGAATTAAAGGCTTAGGAAGCAAGTTTTCAATCATAGAACATAATTAGGAAGGAATTGTAAAATCATGCAAATAGTATGAATAAGTGAGTAAAGAGTTAATAAAAACCACTCAAATTAGCACAAGATAAACCATGAAATAGTAGTCTATCAACCATCATTGAAAATTGGTTGATATTTGTTGGATGGTTACTTTAGTAGGATATTGGATGGTTAGTTTTGCAAATTTTCTCAAGTTTGAACAATTTCTAATTCCTGCTATGTTGCTCTTGTCACTACAGCCAAAGAATTACCTGAACTTGTTGTTATTGATTTGTAATAAATTTAAAATAATTTTCATCTCAGGCCAGGACCGTTAGGATTTTAAACCCAGACAGCAAAATTGCATTTAGGAAAAAAAATATTTGTGATGAATGATACAAATTGTCTCTATTGATTAGATGGTATTGCTTATGTCATTGGCCATATAAATGAATGTTAATGTGTGAGATTTTTATTAATTTTATTTTAGAGTACAAGTAAATTCTTAACTTATTACTTTTAAAATGAGTGTGATAGTGTTAAAATTCCGATATTAAAGTCCAAGAAGATGTGCAAATTTCCATTGGGAAGAAGGCCTTCCGGCTACTCAATTCTCCTCGGTGCAGGTCTGGGTTGCTGCGCTAGTGCGAAGACCCTGCAAACCACCTGGACGCAGTTCGAACGATAGGGCGGTGGGAAGAGAGGCAGACGACGGTCAGTTATCTTGCAGGGCTAAAGCGGCGAGTTTCTCCGATTAATCCAAAGAATGGAGGTCACGCCGTCTTGACGAAGGAAGTTCCTTTTTCTGATTCTATAACTGACGGGAATCCTAATTTGTTTCAAAATTCAAATTAGAAGGAAATCAAATTTAATTAATTACCTATAATTTAATTTTAATTTCAATTAAACCCCCATTGTATGTATTGTATAAGAAGGATATTGTCTCCTCATACTTTTCCTAACAAAATATATGATTAATGATTAAGTGATTATGATTTATTGAGGAAGCGCGGTAATGTTGCGAGTGTGCCAAAGATGCATATGTGAGCTAATGATTGAATATTATTGAGCTTGGGGTGTTGTCTCCCCCCATGTAGGCTTGGGATTCGTCCCATAGATAATATTGAGCTTGGGGTGGGATTCGTCCCATAGATAATATTGAGCTTGGGGTGTTGTTTCTCCCATGTCAACTTGGAATTCTTTCCATGGTTAATTTCTGAGATTGGGGCGGCACGTATAGAGGAACTGTCCACGGTTAGCTACTAGGACATGTCGGGCTGGCTACGTAACCGACAGTTGATATCAACAGCCATAGGACAATCATACATCATATTCATATTGTTTGAATTGCTTGCTTGTACATTAATTGGGATTTCCTAAGTGATTATAATATGCTATTTGTTATACTTGCTATTTGTATTACTTGTATTCTAAATGTGTTTGCCATTGTCTACTTGTTTGTCTTTGTCATTTCATTAGAGATGGAGGAACGGAGGAAAGATGGAAAGACTTAGGGTTCTAGTTAAGTTTTAGTTAGATTTAAGGAGTTGGTTAAGTTTATAAAGCTTTAGAAAACCACCCTGATTTTTGGTTTCTGTTTTAGTTCTTTAAGTTTTATAATTTGAGTGTCGGCATTCTAGGATTGCCTCTGCCATTCCCAGGACCTTATATCTTATGTGCGTGGCACCTTTACCATGCTGAGAACTCCCGGTTCTCATTCCATACTATGTTGTTGTTTTTTTCAGATGCAGGTCGAGAGGCACCTCGCTAGGCGTCTAGAGTTTTTGTAATGAAGTGGATACATTTTGGTGTTTTACTTTTGGTCCCTTGCTATATGTGTATAGACTCTCCTTATATATATACTTGTTTTATTTTGTAACTCCTAGAGTTTTATGGAGAACTAGGGTAGTATATATGTATTTTTGGATATCGGGTCATGTATATATATGTGTATAAATATTCTCCGGCCAACCTTAGTTTTATAGGCTGAGTTAGGAGCTTGTTAGTTTGTACCTTTTGGCTATCTATTCCTAGTTTCTGTTAACTTATGCTTGTTAACCTTAGTTTCTTCTTACGCAAGTAATCCTGTTTCTAGAGCATTGCGCTTTTTATTTTACGATTTTTGCTTTATCCATTTTTCAAGGCTCCTCGTATACTGTATGTTTTTCAATATTATTATATATATTTTTATTTTAGATGTCGTAATACCACGCTACCTCTGTTTTACATCCTAGGAGTAAAGCTCTATGTAATAGGGTGTTACATTATGGTATCAGAGCAGTTCGTTCCTATAGAGCCTGAAGGACGGACTGACTATGCTTCTGTGCATTCTCTGTGTATGTGTCTATGTGCTATTAGGATATCTAAGTGATATATGTGGTATAAACGTTCATCAGCATGCATTTGGGACTTGAAGCACTAGACTTGCGATATTGATATTGATTAACTTGATATCACTTGTTTAGTGTGTATAGGAACCAGATGTCGACTCGCGTACGTGGTCGTGGGCGATGCAGAGGTAGAATAGGCGATGCTATACCTGAACCGACAGGGAATAACCCTGTAGATTTAATGGCTGCCCTGGAAAACATGGTTGCGGCTATACAGGCGACAGCTGAAGCACTGGAAAACCAGATGAACAATGAAGAACAATGGGAATAATGGCGATGAGGGTCCAATGACGCTTGCTTCTTTCCTGAAGGTTCACCCTCTAACCTTCCAGGGAACCTCAAACTCCACTGAGGCAGATAATTAGATTCAGGCGATGGAGCGGGCACTACAGCTCAACAGGTTCCTGAGGAGCAATGGGTTGAATTTGAAACTTATCAGCTGCAAGGCAAGGCTCGATACTGGTGGCAGGGTACTCGACGTATCCTGCAGCCAAATAGTTTTGTAATCTCTTGGGAAGTGTTCCACACAGAATTTTACAAAAAGTATTTCTCCAGTTTGGTTAGAAACACCAAAGAACTTGAATTATTGCTTCAATTAAAATAAGGCCAGATGACTGTTACTGAGTATACTAATAAGTTTGAAGAGCTATGCCAATTCTCCTGCATCTGTCAAGGTGCTCCTGAAGATTTTGCTAAGTGGAAGTGTATCAATTATGAGGGAGGTCTTAGGAGCGATATTATGAGCTCTGTTGCGCCGATGGAGATCAGAGTATTTTCTAAACTTGTGAATAAGGGTAGGGTGACTGAGGAATGTGTGAGAAAGGCGGCATTATATAAGGGTGATCATAGAGCCTTTGCTACGGGAGATCAAGGAAGAACTTTTGCACCTAGAGGTCAAGAGTTCAAGCGAGGCAGTAATATTCCACAGCAACATCAAGGTCAGACTAGCTTCCGGAGGTTCAATAATAACAACAACCAAGGAAGAGGACAAGGAAAGCAAGCTCAGTTTCCGCAAGATGATTTGACTTGTAGGAGGTGTAAAAGATACCACCCGAACACTCCGTGTAGAGCCGGTTGGGATGTATGTTACTACTGTGGGGAAGCTGAGCATGTGTCCTGGAATTGTCCGGAGAAAAAGAGTCAAGAAGCTAGAAGGGCTCCGCAGGCGAGACACATGTACACCATGGCGGCGGATGGTACTGAGGCCACAAATGCTCCAATTAGAGGTACTTGTAAACTAATTGTTGAAGTTTTGAATGCCTTGCATGATAACGACATGTAGTACACATTTTAACGCATTACCAAATGTTGGGAAATTGTGAATTTCCAAGTAAACGATTGATTGATAGCTTCCGATGGGTGAGACAGAACGACGTTTGGTTGGCTTAGATGGAGTGACTAGGTTCTTGGAGAATAATAACTAAAGTTATGTAATAGAAGAGGATTGAAAAAGTAAGCATACAGCTTGAGTCATAGGTTAGGGACTGGGAATTTTAAGAGTGGCGCGACGATACTATTAGAATCGGTAGAACTTAGGGGTTTGAGGGAGTGTGAGATAGAAGACGGAATCCATTCAACCAAGTGTTCCCGGTAGGAAGCACCAGTTATGTCGAATGGAAAAGAAGATAACAACAGGATGAATTATACGTGAGGGAGTGCGTTAGCAAATCTCGGCGAGTCAACCTAGTTTTTCCTTTGGTGACTTACACTGGGAGTCCATCTTAAATTTCTTCTTGAGTAATGAACTGATCAACTTTCCAATCCTATTTTCCTACTCGCGTGAATCTTGTTTCTCTCGAAAGGAGCTTGAGGTTGTCTTGGAGTAATTGTGTAAATCCTTAAATCTTGGGGACTACTGTGAGTGGAATTGATCTATTTAGCGAACTTACATTCCGTTGACATCAGCTAAGATTTATTTAACTTGATGGACTTCATTCCCTCTCCATCAAGCTTGGACTTCAATCCTCTCTTTGGAGTGCACCTTAACTTCTCCTTATGCATTTTTACTAATCTCTAATGCTTGCTGCAACTACCACATAAGATATCCTTTTATCTTCTAATGAATACCGTTTGAGTAGTTCAACCACTTTTGGGCTTAATATCTTTTAAAAATCAACTTAAGTTTGGTTTAACATCATGTATGACTCCTAAGCATAACCATCAGGATGCCGATTCCTTGAAAGAAAAGAGTGACCTCTGTACCAAAATTCATGACACCTGAACCTAATGGAACTATTCGAAAATCCTACACATGCACTATCCAAGGGCCTAGAAGGTGAACGGATGCAACATCATGACAACGTGACAACACCTTAATGGAAGGACTCTGAAAAATGATCAAAAGATTTAATGTACAATAAGAAATAGTAAGGTTACACGGTACACTAATTACTTTAGTATTGAGATGACCCCGGAGGACTAGAGAGCCAAAACAACGGAAAGAGTAGATGAATTTGAGTTGAGACTCTAGCTGCGCAGAGCCAACTAAAGAGTTGTGCGGATAAGAGAAGAGAATACCTAAATCATTCAAGAAGGAGTTTATGCGTACTCAACAGTTACTTCAACAGATTGGGATTAGTAAGCAAGTAAGATTAAGGAATTACACCCGAGGTGTATTAGACCAATTGTAATAATAAGACGGATTATAATAATAGGGATGGAAGGACACACCTAAGAACTTGTACCCAACAGGAGGAACGACTACTACACCTATCTCAGATAACTGAACTTGAATTTTAGGGGCAAAATTCCTAATTAGGTGGCTAGGATGTAAAACCCAAGAAATTAATAAGTAATTAGCCAAAAAATTTTATAAAACGTATACCCACGCATACGCGTGACCCGAGGGTTTTGCGTACGCGAACATGGTCATACGCGACCATGCGTTTCGGCCTAGCGTGCGTGCATACGCATGTAGGGGGTTGCATACGCGAAATGGTCCAAGGTACACGTCCACGCGTAGGCGTGATTTATGCGTACGCGTGACCCCTGTTTTTAGCAAATGAGATTTTTGTGTTTTGAACATGATTTTAAACCTCTAAACCTCTACTTTCATTCCTTTGACCCTAGATCTTGTTAGTAAGCCTAGTAATAGGAGGAAATTAGAAAATGGTGGTAACTTAGAGATGAAGAAAGATTTTTACAAAGGTAATATGGGGTTGGAGAAGGTGGAGTTTGATTCGATAAAGATGATGAAAGTGGTGTACAAGGCAATTAAGAGAGTAATGTATAATTGAGAATGATGTATGAGAGAATTGATGATGTTAGTTAATTGAGAATAACAAAATATATGATTAATGATTAAGTGATTACGATTTATTGAGGAAGTGCGATAATGTTGCGAGTGTGTCGGAGATGCATATGTGAGCTAATGATTGAATATTATTGAACTTGGGGTGTTGTCTCTCCCATGTCAGCTTGGGATTCGTCTCATGGTTATCATTGAGCTTGGGTTGTTGTTTCCCCCATGTCAGCTTGGAATTCTTTCATTGGTTAATTTCTTAGATTGGGGTTATCATTATGTGCGTGGCACCTTTACCATGCTGAGAATCCCCGATTCTCATTCCATACTATGTTGTTATTTTTTTTTCAAATGCAGGTCGAGAGGCACCTCGCTAGGTGTCTGGAGTTTTCACAGCGAAGTGGATACATTTTGGGATTTTACTTTTGGTTCCTTACTATATGTGTGTAGACTCTCCTTATATATATACTTGTTTTATTTTGTACCTCCTAGAGGTTTATGGAGAACTAGGGTAGTATATATGTATTTTTGGATATCGGGTCATGTATATATATGTGTATAAATATTCTCCGGCCAACCTTAGCTTTGCAGGCTGAGTTAGGAGCTTGTTACTTTGTACCTTTTGGCTATCTATTCCTAGTTTCTGTTAACTTATGCTTGTTAACCTTAGTTTCTTCTTACGCAAGTAATCTTGTTTCCGGAGCATTGCACTCTTTATTTTACGATTTTTGCTTTATCCCTTTTTCAAGACTCCTCGTATAGGGTAACTTTTTCAATATTATTATATATATTTTTATTTTAGAGGTCGTAATACCACATCATCTCTATTTTACATCCTAGATGTAAAGCTCTGTGTGGTAGGGTGTTACATTCTTGACAATTAAAATGTGATGCTTTGACATTAAAATTAAGTAATATGGACAAAAAATTAATAATAAAAGAATAATAATAAAGCCAATTGTTTTTAAGAAAAACATAAATTGAAATGAAACATATTTATAGAAATTAAACACATACTTAAATTTTATTATTATATGAGATGTGATATCTGAATATCCATCGTATATGATGTAAATTAACTCTTAATAATGGGTCTATTTACAAAAAAATTATTTATTATATTTTGACATATAAAAGAGTTAGAATGAAAAAAAATGGTACAAAAACATTAATTAATTGCACTTGAGTACCTGATAAATTTATATCAGATATCGTTACCTTACAATATATTTGATAGAGCATAGCTAATGTATTCTATAAACATATTGTCATATTATATAAAAATTTATATATTCAAAAGGAGTATATAATACAACAGTTTTTTTTAAGCTAACATAACCTACTATTTTACAATTATTTAATTTATTTTAAATTATACATTTTAAATTATAAATTCTTAACGTTAGAATTTTAATTATAAATTTTAAAACAAAATTAAATAATTAAAAATTTTCAATCATTTTAAGTAAATAATCGAAACAAGAATAACTGATATTATATATTTATTAAAATTAATTATTAAATTAATTATTATATATTATTTTTAGAATTTTAATATATTTTTTATATTTTTAATATATATTATATATATATGTAATTAATTTGATTATTGAATTTTTAATATACTTAATATGGTTAAAAATTAACACTAATTTTGTTATTGTTATAAATGAAAAATTGTTCAAGAAAAAATTTATGAACAAAAAAATAAATAAAATTTAGTAGTAGTTGCAATGCAATACAATGCAAGAAGAGCAGTTAGTACTGAAAAAATACTGTTATTACTTAGTAATGAAATACTTTAAAATGAAGAAAGGTCCTGAACCCATAAATGATCATTGCAAGCACCTGTCATTTGTCACGCTATGAAATCTACTATTGTCATGTGTCTCCATCCACCTGACCAGTGACAAGTGAAACCTATTATTGCATGTGTCATAAACTGTTAAAATTAGTTACATAAATGACCTTATCCAAATCTTGACAGTATCTTTTGAGCCTTTGTCCTTCCCTCCTTTAAAAAATTAATTAGAATAATGTTTCATATGTTATATAAACTTGATCTGTTTTTACTTCTAAGATCCAGACATGAAAACAAAGATAATGATAAAAATATCTCAGTTTAAAAAATATAAAATAATATGTATCAAGACCAATTTTGTAAAAAATTATTTTATTTTTGTATTTATGTTTTGAATTTTGTTGTGAAACTAAATTTTAGTATTTTTAGTGTGTATTTTGATTAAAATTTATAAATAGAAGTTAGTATCAATTGATTTTACAAACTTAATTTATATTTAGAGTGAGTAAGTATTACTATTATTTATGTTTGATAATTTTATATTAAATTAAATTATAATAAAATAATTATTATTAGAATTATATTATATAAAATCATATTTAGATTAAAAAAATATAAATTTATATTACTTAAAATCATTTGTTAACTTTTTTTGCTATAACTTTTTTAAAAAGAACTTAAATTTATGCATTAGTATTTATTATATTTTTTGTCATAATTTTTTAATTTTTTTTACTCATTTTTTTAATTTGGTCTTCTCAGATTAAAAAATTTTATATCAATAATAAATATTAAAAAATAAAAAAAAGAAAAATATACATCATACAACATTTAAAAAAATTTTAAAATAACAACCATAATATAAATAGAAAAAATAAAAAAATTAGTAAAATGATATAAATAAAAAATAATTTTTTTGCTTGACACAGACATACAAAAAATCAAATATGAAAATTCTAATGATTGTTATATATATATGTTCTTTTTTATAGCCTAGACTGAAAGATAAAGTTAGTAAAAAAAAGAAATTATAGATAAAAATCAATGTCTAGTTGTCTTTATGTGAAGTTAATAATTAAAATATTATTAATTTAGCTAAAACTTTTAAATTATCTAATAATTTTTAATTATCAATTTATATAAAGATAACTGCACGTAACTTAACAATTGAAGCAAAAATTATAATTTTTTTGTTTCAAGTGATTGAGAATTTATACATAAAATCACATATATATCTAGAAATAAAAAAATAAAGAAACAAAAATTTAAAGCATTAAAAATTGAATCTGCATTTTCAGACTCAGCTGTTAAACCAAACAAACTCTTAATCTAGTCACCAAAAAAAAAACAAACTCTTAATCTCTAAGTCACAAATGAAATTACTGATTACACCACGATTAAATCTAACAAACTCTTTAGTAGAGACTTTCAATATCAATAATACTAGTAGAGACTCTAAATTGTAAGAGAAAAAAATTAGGGCTGCACACGGATCGGATCGGATCAGATATAGCCTAAAATTCTATCCGATCCGCACTGAACTCATCGGATCGGATCGGATCGGATATCGGGTATATCTGTATAATTAAAAAAAATATTTTAAGATTCTATTTGACTATTTTTACAAAAATTTATTTTTCACCTGTTTGAGCCTATTTCCTCCTAAAATATTATCAATAAAAGTTCTCTTGAATAACAAAAAAAATAATAACACAAGATTTAACTTTAATTATTCTAAGTTGAAGTACAACCTAAAAAATTAAAAACAAGATATATCATAAAATTCATAAAACAACACACTAAAATTCATATCATATTAGGGTTTACTTTCTTAAACTATGCTATTTATATGAGACGTGCGGATATGCGGATTTGCTGATCGAATCCGCGGATATCACTGCTAAATCCGCAATCCGATCCTACCATAGTGCGGATTGGATCTGATCCGATCTGATGGCTCTGCGGATCAGATAATATCTGCATAATTCGGATCGGATGCGGATAATTACCGCGGATATGCTAATATTATCCGATCCATGTGCAGCCCAAAAAAATCATGAAAATTCAGAGTCCGGATATAGCTCTGGGTAGAATAGGAGGTGTTCTGATACTTTGCAATAGTTACAAAATTTGGGTGGTTACTTGTCTGAACACTTGAACAATATACTGTTTGCCCACATGAAAGTAGGTCATGATTATAGTTTCTTGAGTCTAGACTAAGACTTTAATCTATTAGAAGAGAATAAGTTATTTGATGTGTGCTTTTCACGTAGAAGGTCTAGTTCCCGATATTTGTTTTTCGTATTTCATAACGATAGGATTAATGCTTGATGTGCTTTTAGTTCCTTTTTTTTTTTATTTCGGTAGAGTTACTGCAGTATGTTGTTTTTGCCATTTATCATGTGTTTAGTTAAGTTAAAGGTTTATATATAGTTATTTATATTAAATTTTGAGATAAATAATCTTATAATATAATATTAATATTTTAATGATTAAAATATTTAAAGTTTGATTTTTTAAAATTACAGCTTAATAATATTTTTTACTTTTATAAATCAGCGACACATAAATCAAGTATTAGATAGAAAAAGAAAAATAAATAAATGAGATATAATAAATATTTTTTTATTATGTACAAAAAAAATATAAAAAGAGGCATGTAAAGTCATACATGACTGTCGATATCTATGCTTGCTTTTTGAAAGAGGTAGAAATACATAAAAGTATACGAAGAGAGAAAGAGACAAAATCTTAATGGTTAACTCGGTTGTTATCAAGATATCATCACAAAACACTGAAAGAAATGTAATGTATTATTCCTCCAATCTTAGATGTGTACTATTGTGTAGGAATACCACTTCTATTTGTTATTAGTTGTCGGCATCTTGTAAACTATTTTTATTTTCATAAATATAAATTAAGTAATACAATTTGTATTGGTATTTAATATTGAACCATTGATAATTCTTCCTCTTCTTGGTCAATGTAAATTGATCAATATGAATGAGTAAATAAAAATGTTATTTGTATATTAAAATCAATTACTATAATTAAATATTATATATTTATATATAAAAATATATTTTATTTAATTTATTTTTAATATATATCTTATATTTTAAAAAATATTTTATAATAATAATTAATTTTAATAATTAATTTTAATGTATACTTAACATTATTATTGATGTGTATAATATGTATATAGTTCATGCAACTACCAAAATTTTATTTTTTCTCACTAAAATACGTCTCATTTTTATAACAATAAAAATATTTTTAAAATATTATAAAATACGATAAAAATAACTAAAATGAATATTATTTTTTTAAGTAGCAAACGGAAATTTTTATATTTACTAAATCACTTATATATTTGATTTAAAAATTTATAAGAATATTTAAATAATTATTTAAAAAATATATACAAAAAATTTGAATATAAATTTTCTTTTTATATTTTTTATTTTTTATAAGTAATTTTAGTCATTGGTAATAAAAATTGCAAAACAAATCAACTTAACTTGAAATACCAAACTTTAAAGATAAAAATATCTTTTTTTTAATAAAAAAAATCCCAAAAACCAATCTTTAAAACACTTTTAGATAATATATATCTAATATTTGATATTTTTTGTCATATTTTAAAATATTTTGAAGATATTTTTGTGATTAATAAAAGTGAGAAATATTTTTATTAACATTTTAAAAAATTAGAGGTAATTTCGATAGTTTATCTTTATTTATATATTTTCTCTTATAAATTTAAATATTTAAAACATAATTTTATGCATAGTACTAAAATTTTTATTACAAAAAAAATTCATGAGTTCAACAGATAATAGCGTATTTAAAATATAAGTAATAATATTATCATTTTTATTTTTAGTAATAGTACTCCACAATTTTTTTTATAATTTTGTTTAAATAAATTTATAATGAAAGAGTGGCATTATTGACTATTAAAGTGTGGTACTTTGACATTAAAATTAAATAATATGGACAAAAAAATTAATAATAAGAGAATAATAATAACCCAAATTTTTTTTAAGAAAAACCTAAATTGAAATGAAATATATTTAAAGAAATTAAACACATATTTAAATCTTATTATTATGAAGTCACCAAAAAAAAATCTTATTATTATGAGATGTGATATCTGAATATCCATCACATACGATGTAAATTAACTCTTAATAATATGCTTATTTAAAAAAAAAGTATTTGTTATATTTTAACATATAAAAGAGTTAGAATGAAAAAAAAAAATGGTACAAAAACGATAATTTATTACATTTGACTATTTGAGTACCAGATAAATTTAAATTTATATCAGATATCGTTACCTTACAATATATTTGATAGAGCATACCTTATGTATTATTAACATAATATATAAAATTTTATGTATTCAAAAGGAGTATATTATTCAACAATTTTTTTAAAACTAATATGACTTATTATTTTATAATTATTTAATTTATTTTAAATTATACATTTTAAATTATAAATTCTTAATGTTTAAATTTTAATTATAAATTTTAAAACAAAATTAAATAATTATAAATATATTTTTTATATTTTTTAAATATTTTTCAATCATTTTAAGTAAATAATCGAAACCACAATAACTGATATTATATAGTTATTAAAATTAATTATTAAATTAATTATTATATATTATTTTTAAAATTTTAATATATTTTTTATATTTTTAATATATATTATATATATGTAATTAATTTGATAATTGAATTTTTTATATACTTAATATGGTTAAAAATTAACACCAACTTTGTCATGTTTATAAATGAAAAATTGTTCAAAAAAAAATTTATAGACAGAAATAAATAAAATCTAGGAGTAGCTGCAATGCAATACAATGTAAGAAGAGCAGCTAGTACTAAAAAAATACTGCTAGTACTTAGTAACGAACTACTTTAAAATAAAGAAAGGCCCTTAACTCATACGTGACCACTGTAAATACCTGTCATTTCTCACGCTATGAAACCTACTATTGCCATGTGTCTCCACCTGACCAGTAATAAAGTAAAATCTACTATTGCCATGTGTCATAGACTATTAAAATTAGTCACATAAATAGTCTTATCTAAATCTTGAGAGTATCTTTTGACCCTTTGTCCCTTCCCTTCTTTAAAAAATTAACCAGAATAATGTTTCATATGTTATATAAATTTAATCTGTTTTTACTTCTAAGACCGAGACATGAATACAAAGATAATAATAAAAATATCAGTTAAAAAAAAAACGATATGTATCAAGACAAATTTTGAAAAAAATTATTTTATTTTTGTATTTATGTTTTGATTTTTGTTGTGGAACGAGATTTTAGTGTTTTTTAGTGTGTATTCTAATTAAAATTTATAAATCGAAATTAATATCAATTAATTTTACAAACTTAATTTACAACTTAATTTACATTTAGAATGAGTGAGTATTACTATTATTTATGTTTGATAATTTTATATTAAACTAAATTATAATAAAATAATTATTATTTAGACTATATTATTTAAAATTATATTTAGATTAAAAAAAGATATAAATTTATATTACTTAAAATCATTTGTTAACTTTTTTTTCTATAACTTTTTTAAAAAGAACTTAAATTTATGTATTAGTATTTATTATATTTTTTGTCATAATTTTTTAATTTTTTTGTACTCTTTTTTTTAATTTGGTCTTCTTAGATTAAAAAATTTTATATCAATAATAAATATTAAAAAATTAAAGAAAAATAACAATATACATCATACAACATTTAAAAAAATAACAACCATAATATAAACAGGAAAAATAAAAAATTAGTAAAATAATATAAATAAAAAATAATTTTTTTGCTTGGCATAGGCATACGAAAAATCAAATATAAAAATTCTAATAATTGTTATATATAGTTCTTTTTATAGCCTAGACTGAAAGATAAAGTTAGTGCCAATGAGTTATAGTTCAAATCATAGTTGTCAGAACCGAACCGGTGATCGAACCGGTCAGGTTACTGGTTTACTGGTTTATTGGTTCAACCGATGAGTTATTGGTTCAACCGGTAAAACCGGTCTCATGTAAATAAAAAATATAAAATAATAAAAAATCTAACATTAAAATTTAAAATACATATTTTTACTAATATTTTAAGAATAATTAAGTCTCAAATTCTATAAATAACTAATAGAAAGATAGACATAAAATTAGTCCGTACTACTATAATAATATCTTAGTTGGACACAGTAAGAATAACAATCTATAAACTATATCCAAAGAGTAATTTTAAAGTCTAAATATCTTTACATAATTAAATAATTATATATAAATTTATTTTTTTAGAATAAGTAATTTTTATTTTATTTTAAAATTAATTAATTTGTACTTCAATTAAAAAATAATTAATTTAAAAAATATTGAAATAAAAAATATTGAATTAAGTATTTTTGTATATATATATATTAGTTAGGATATTATATAACATACAATATATATTATAAAGGCATGAAGTATTCTAAAAGAACAAACTAGTGTAGTGGTAGTTAGCTTGGTCTCCCTTTGAGAAGGGCCAAGTTCGACTCCTGCCTTGCATTATATTTTTAAAAAATTTCCCAACCCGCACGCTGACATCAGCATGACATCATCAATGCGCGGGATTGACTGTTGACTGTGTTTGTTGACCGAACCGGTTCGGTTCAAGTTCGTGCCGGTTTTGACCGGTTTAATCGGTTCGTACCGGTTTTAACCGGTTTAATTCCTTAAACGGTTAGTATACTAAACCGGACCGGTACATGGTCCGGTTCACCGGTTTTCCGGTCGAACCGGCCGGTCCGGTCCGGTTTTTACAACTATGGTTCAAATGGTATAGTCTCTCCATATTCAATTAAGAAGTTGCGGATTCGAGTCTCCTATCTTTGATAAAAAAAAAAAAGAAAGATAAAGTTAATAAAAAAATAAATTATAGATAAAAATCGATGTCTAGTTGTTTTTATATGAAGTTAATAATTAAAAATATTATGAATTTAGCTAAAACTTTTAAATCATCAAATAATTTTTAATTATCAATTTATATAAAGATAACTGCACATAACTTAAGAATTGAAGCAAAAATTATATTTTTTTTTTGTTTCAAGTGAATGAAAATTTATACATAAAATCACACATACATCTAAAAATAAAAAAATAAAACAAACTCTTAATCTCCAAGTCACGAACGAGGTTGTTGATTACTCCATTGAATACCGAATGGCTAAATCAAACAAATTATTTAGTAGAGACTTTGAATATCAATAATACCAACAGAGACTCTAAATTGCAAGAGGAAAAAAAATTATGGAAATTCAGAGTCCGAATGTAGCTTTGGATAGAGTAGGAGACATAGTTGTCAGAACCGAACCGGTGATCGAACCGGTCAGGTTACTGGTTTACTGGTTTATTGGTTCAACCGATGAGTTATTGGTTCAACCGGTAAAACCGGTCTCATGTAAATAAAAAATATAAAATAATAAAAAATCTAACATTAAAATTTAAAATACATATTTTTACTAATATTTTAAGAATAATTAAGTCTCAAATTCTATAAATAACTAATAGAAAGATAGACATAAAATTAGTCCGTACTACTATAATAATATCTTAGTTGGACACAGTAAGAATAACAATCTATAAACTATATCCAAAGAGTAATTTTAAAGTCTAAATATCTTTACATAATTAAATAATTATATATAAATTTATTTTTTTAGAATAAGTAATTTTTATTTTATTTTAAAATTAATTAATTTGTACTTCAATTAAAAAATAATTAATTTAAAAAATATTGAAATAAAAAATATTGAATTAAGTATTTTTGTATATATATATATTAGTTAGGATATTATATAACATACAATATATATTATAAAGGCATGAAGTATTCTAAAAGAACAAACTAGTGTAGTGGTAGTTAGCTTGGTCTCCCTTTGAGAAGGGCCAAGTTCGACTCCTGCCTTGCATTATATTTTTAAAAAATTTCCCAACCCGCACGCTGACATCAGCATGACATCATCAATGCGCGGGATTGACTGTTGACTGTGTTTGTTGACCGAACCGGTTCGGTTCAAGTTCGTGCCGGTTTTGACCGGTTTAATCGGTTCGTACCGGTTTTAACCGGTTTAATTCCTTAAACGGTTAGTATACTAAACCGGACCGGTACATGGTCCGGTTCACCGGTTTTCCGGTCGAACCGGCCGGTCCGGTCCGGTTTTTACAACTATGGTAGGAGATGTTCTAATTCTTCGCAACAGTTACAAAATTTGAGTAGTTACTTGTCTGAACACTTGAACAATATACCGTTTGTCTACATGAAAGTAGGTCATAATTATAGTTTCTTGAGTCCAAATTATGACTTTGGTCTATTGGAAGAGAAGAAATTATTTGATGTGTGCTTTTCAGGTAGAAGGTCTAGTTCCTGATATTTGTTTTCACTATTTCATAGTGATAGGGTTAATACTAATGTGCTTTTAGTTTTTTTTTTAGGTATTTATTTTAGTACCACGATAAATTTATACCTACTAGTACAATAAAAATATAGACAAATTAAAATACGACCTATAGATTATGTTTTTCACGTTAATAATTAATTTTTTTTTAAAATACATATCAATAATTTTACTAATCACCCTTATATTTTAATAAAAATAAAAATAAATTTTATTTAATTTTTACAAAAAAATTTAAATATTTATTTTTTTATATTGGACAAAAACAACCTTAATTCTTTAATTTAATCAAAATTCAATTAACTTTAGTTTTATAAGTTTATAACTAAATCAATTTAACAATTAAAATCAAAATAGCCAATGAATAATAACTCAAATGGCATAGTCTCCCCATATTCAATTAAAAAGTTGCGGTTCGAGTTTCCTATCTTTGGTAAAAAAAAAAAACCAAAATACATTTCATTATTTATATACACTAAATTATCATGAACCCTAAAATCCTAAATCCCCCCAATCCCATATTCCCACTCCTCTCCTGGGAACTGAAAAGTGAAAAAGGAACAAAGAACTCTAGCACCCCAGCCTCCCACAGCCACCGGAGTTCCCGCAGTCACCGCAGCTCCCGCAGTCCCACTTCGTTGTCATCGCGGAACTCTCCTCCACTGGGAAGCTCCGTCGCTAAGGTAATTAATTTATCACCAATTCCAATATGCATGCTTACCGTTATATAATGTTATTGTTGGTTAATTGATGATTATATGATGAAGCAACTATACGATGCCGGAGCAAGAAAAGTGTGGGTTCTGAGTACATTGTCATTGGGGTGCTTTACCAGGAGGTAGAACTGCAGCAGGAGGACCTTTAAGATTGTGTTCTGATATTGTCAATGGAAAAGTTCAATTATGTAATGGTCAATTAGCATCGACTGTTAGTTCTTTGCAAGCCACACTTTCTGGTTTTACCTTTAAATTCATTGATTTCTATGCTGCACTGCTCAAGATCATACAAAATCCTTTTAGTTCAGGTTAGTGTGACTCTCATGTGCTATTTAATTTGGAGGACAAAATGCATGACACTGCGCATGAGAAGAGTCCAAATGACAAAACCCTTTCAGATGTTGAAATGGAATATGAAAGCAAATTATCTGCTAAAGAGGAAGAAATTCTAAGTTTGAAAGCAAAGCTGTCTGAATCTCTTCCAGAAAGCACTTATTCAGAGACTGTGTCCAGACATATCAAGGAACCAGATCTTATGCGAGAAACCGAATTACTGAAAGAGAAAGTTCAAGAACTTGAGATGGACTGCAATGAACTGACAGAAGAGAACCTGGAGCTTTTATTCAAGCTTAAAGAAGCAAAGAAAAATCCTAAAGACGGAGGTCTCAAAGATCGATCTTTTGCTAGCTTTGAGTCTGAAAACAACTTATTTCGAATCTTCCCTTCAGAAAACATGCTCCAGGGGAAACACACCAAGAATATTAGTGTTGATGATAATGTTCCGACTAAAGAGGTTGAGGCTTTGAAACTTGATCCAGAAGTCAGAATATTGGATCTGAATATGGAAGTGATCAATAAAACATCCGAAATAGCAAATCTTGAGGCTACCTTATCTTCTAAAGAAAAAGAAATTGGGGTTCTGCAGAAGCACCTGACTGAGTTAGAAGGCAAGGTCAATGATCTTGAACGAGAAAATTTCAACTTCAGGAACAAATGGAGATCTTTACAAAAGAAAGTGATACGGACTCTAAATTCTTATATCATTTACAAAATGATTATGCAACTCTCAACAAGAATATAGAGTCCCATGTTTCTGCCAGTGAAACACTTACAAGAAAGTCGTTGGAGTTGGAAGAAGGAAAACATAAACTGGAGCTCCACATATCACAGATAGAACAACAAAATTAACAGTTGTTAAGGCAAATATCTGTATTGGAAGCTCATCTTGGAGATTTGACTAATGAAAAGGAGTCTTACTTATCAGAACTAGAGAGCTCTAAGTCTCAAGCTGCGAGGCTTCGGGAGGAGATGTTAAAGATGAAGTCTGAGATGGATTATTCAAAAGAAGATTCTAAACAAAGGGAACAGTATTGTTCCCTCATGGGAGTCAGGTTGCAGAAATCAGAACGAAAATTTGCTGATATCTGTGGAAAAGTGGTAATCTTAGAAAAGAAATTTTCTTCAATCCAGGAAGATATTGCATCAAAAGAGAAGCATCTTGCGTTGGAGTTAGATGGCTTTATTGATGAAAATAGAAAACATATGGAGCAGGGTCAAAGCTTGTTGAATCAGATGCAAACGGAGAAGATGGTAGAAATCCAGGGCCTTGAAAAGGAAATTGAGAACCTCAGCATGAAACTTGCAGCAACCTATGATGAAAAAGAATTGATAGCTTCCAAAGCTTTGCTTGAAGTATCCACTTTACGTGCTGATAAAGCTAAACTGGAATCTGCTTTTGAAGAAGTTCAATCTAAACGGAGTTTGTCCAAGACCGAAGTTAATGGGATGCATACTGAATATGAACAAAAGCTGAAAGACCTAACAACTGAACTTGTTGATCTGAAAATGGAAAAGCAAATGCTGATGAATGAACATGAAAAACTGTTGAAGGTGGTGGAGAATTCCAAATCAAGAGAGCTAAAACTGAAAAGCACTATAAAATGCCCTTGAGTTAAAACTTACAGTCACTCAATATGAAAGGCAAAAATTCATGGATGAGTCTAGAAATCTAAAGTTACAGTTGCAGCAGACAAGTCAATTTGAGAATGAGATTGTGGCTCTCAGGAATGAGCTCAACTCTGCCAATTATGAGAAAAAGAGATTGGAAACCTCATTGAGCCTAGCTTCTGAAGTATGCAAAGATTTGGAGGCAGAAAAGGCATCATTTAAAATAAAGATTTCTACCTTGGAGAAGGTTGTCTCTGAATTGGAGGACTGCAAGGGAACTAGATCATCACTTGAAGAAAGGCTTATGCAGTTGGAGAGTGACTTGAAGGTTAGAGAAGAAATGAGATGTGTTCAGGAATCTGAGCTCAGCCAAGTCAAAAGAATAAACAGGCAGCATCAACAAACCTTACAGTTGCTAGAGCAGGAAAAAGTTGAGCTCCAGAAAAAAGTCCAAGCTATTGAAGAAGAACTGAAACTGCTTGAGGAACAAAAGAGAAACCAAGCTTCTAAGTTAAACAGGAAAGTTTTGCCTCTTCATGAAGACATGAAGACCTCAAAAGTTAGTACTTTTTTATTTATTTATTCATTCATGGCATTGTTGCATTGTGATGAGATGACTATTAATTTGTTTTCATTTTTATTTCACAAAATTCTGCGGTGAAGAATACCACTCCATACCTCATTTTTATTTCTTCTTAATGTTTTACTTGTTAAGTGCAATTTATGCTGTAAATTAAGGCTTGGAGAGAGTAAGTAGGAATGACTTGGAGTTTGGACTGTGTGATTATCTGATATGAGATGCATTGCATTCCTTTTTATTAGTATGTAAGAACATAAGATCAATCATATACTCGTTATTGTTATATATGAAATTGTGTATTCACATCACTTGTGCAAGTAACGTGGCTGGGGATTTCAAGTGTTTGGTTCATAGAACAAGTCAAGTGATCCTTGCAGATCTGAAATAGTTTTAGTTGTTCTGTTTTTGGTTGGTTTTGTGTAGTGCAGTTCAAGCTTGAGGAAATTACTGCTATCATGAAATATAACTATTCATGTAATTCCAGTATTATATAATTCACATTCTACTATTCACTATTCACTATTATATAATTCAAGTATTTAAATTAGGAAATTACTGCTATCATGAAATTACCTTGTTTTCAATTTGGCTCATTTTCTTTTGAATTTGTGCACTTCTGCAATCCTGAATTTGTGCACTATGCATAAAAAATGCTTGATTACAAGTAAAGCAAGTTGATTCTGTCTAGTTGGGACAAAACATGCATCTTTTTTACCGTCATCAAGAACTTCTTTTGGGGATTTCATTAGAGGAAGGGGAGCAATGACAAATCTGGAGTGAGTGCTATCTGGCATCATCAAATTTGCACCAATAGGACTAACAAATATGCTCAATAATGGAGGTGTAATTCAAGAAGTGGAATATGCTCAAGGTTAAGGGTGATGGCCAAATTTTGGCTTACTCAAGTGAACCTCCAAAGAAGTTTCAAGTGAATGGTTCTGATATGGATTTTGAGTGGCTTCCCAATGGCAAATTGATGGTTAATCTTTCTTGGATTCAAGAGGATCATGGTGTTTATGATTTAGCAATTTTCTTCTAGTTTTTATTTTATAGGATTGTGGAGTGGAGTTTCTTATTTTGAAGTCCTAATTTTTCGTTTTTAGCTTAATGTTGAATTCTGGTTTTGCATAATAATCAATATTGTTCATAGTTTACTATTGGTGTTATATTAAAACCATTCTCTTATGTTGTTTTTATTTTTAATTGCTTAATATAAATTATACTTTATGTTTTCTTATCAGCTTATTTTCACATTATTTCTGCATTTGTTTCTTTCTTCACATGAATTGAACAGGAAAATTGAACTCAATTAAAACTGCATTGCTTGATTTAGAAATTCTTTTTTTCTAACAGTATATTTTAGTATCAAATTTTCAATTAAGGCGCACATACTTTTTCTTTTTATTTCCTCTTTATAATATCTCCTCCTTTAGTATCAAGTTTTTCTTCGCATTTCCTTCAGTTTTTTTTATGTTCAGTTTAAAAATTTCAAAAAATAAGTGTTGAAAATATATCATAATTATAACCCAAAAAAATTGACAATTTTTTCTATGGCACATTCAATTGGTCAAATACAATAATTGTAACAAAAAATCAACATCCTTAATTAAGTGATTGCTCATTCTGGTTAACCAAAAACATTACTTGTTCAGCTTACAATATAAAAGTGGTTCAAAGAATCAAAATGCTAGAGTGAAAATTAAGCTTCACCTATTGAAATAACGGGTCACTATCTGCCTTGGACAATAAATAGGCCAACGCAGCAAATGCATCACCGTCTTTCACTTTGCCACGTCTAGTCTTACTAATGTAGTTATGTAGGTCTTTGCTGGTAAAACCCACTTTATCGTATCCACCTTTTTGGGAAACCATGTAACCCATTATGTGACAAGTTTTAACACCACATGCTTGCAAGCTGTTTGTTTGTGTTTTATCGGCCTCATTAAGCCCACGATTCGCGGGAATAAGATGCCTGTACTTAGGTGGGCACAGTAGATGATTGTGTTCACTCTCAAACACACTGACTTTCCACTTAACCATTCTATAGTGACAAATGAAACAAATCCTCGCCCTGCAGTTGACACGAGTAATTGCCTTATGCTTCCCTTTGCCGATTATCCCTTTCAAGGTGTTTCCAATGTCTTTCTCCTCCTTTATTGCAAACCAATTGTCTTGTATTAATGTTGGCATTAGCATCCACCATCTTCAAGTCTTTTTGGGACACAAACCATAGCACTTGGCATATTTGACATAAAATTCACAAACTTGAGATTCTGTATCAAACACCAATCCCCATATGTCTTTGATGGTCAAATCAGTTATCAACTTTTCAAAACCATCAACATTAATTATATCTGCCTCTACTTCATCTACAGTTACATCCACCATATCATCACTTTCATCAGAATTGTACTCATATTCAACACTTAAATTCTCAGATTAATCACCATCTTACGACTCTTTGCCATCATTCTCCATGACTGAACTTAAAATTTTAACATGTTAGGTACTAATAACAAAAATAATAAATACATATTGTTAAACCTGCTAATTGTTAATCTAAAAATAATTTTAGTGAATTATTTTAATGAATATTTAAATATGATATGACTTATTATCTAAGAGCATCATCTTTATTTATATAGCTAGGAACATCATCTTTATTTATAAAAATGATATATAGGCATAATAAAGAAATAATGAACAGTATATTCTCATGGTTTTCAAAATATCATAATATCCATGAAAGTTCAACTTTAATGTACGTAATACTAACCTGCTGATAAGAAAGCGAGTGTGTATCACTGCTCCACTCAAAAGAAATAGTCAGAAATAATAAAATGTAAATCTTGCACCTGAGATGAACATTAAAAAAGAAAAACAAATTAGCATACAATGAAAAATATTGGGCTGTGCCAATATGGAAGAGTATAAGCATGATTGATTGTACATGAATAATTGATGAGTTTGGAAAACTCCAAATTAAATTAGTGATAATCAAACATTATTAATATGATTAATTGTAAAATTATTAGTTTAATTTCAATTTATAAATGTTGATTAAAATAATTTTGCTATGCATGTTTTTGATGGGCCGAAAAGAAAGGAAAAAATAGAACAAGCCCATTAAAATATTTTCAGCATTGATACAATGTTTATTGTGGCTGATTTGCTTTTTGGGACAGATTCAATCATTATTATTAGCCCAAATCAATGTTTCTACTAGAATTTAACTTGCTTGGTCCAAAACCAATTTTGAGAGAAAGCAAATGTTATGCTTCATGCTTCCAACGGATCTCCTTTTTTCACCATGTGATGGAATTCAAATTTTATAAAATAGAGTTAATGCAGTCCTTGGAACCATGAGAGATAAATTATAATTGATTAGATGGTTGGCCTTGATAAGGCACGCTACTCAGTAAAAAGGAAGCAAAAGCAACTCATTTTTAATTAATTTGTTCAAATTTATTTAATTGCTTTTCTTTCTACTCTCTCTTCTCTCTCATCTCTCTTCTCTATTCGGTCATATCACAGAGTAAACCATGGAAGCTATGGTAAGCTACCATAGAGAAGAAGAAGAAGCAAGCAACAAGACCATTGTAATGATGGCAAGAAAAAGAAAACAAAAAGTATGTTGTGGCTGAGATTTTCATCACATAAGGTAAGATTTGGTGAAGAGATCTCAGCTTCTCCATACCAAAAATGGATGAAGAAGATTTCGGTCAGAGAAAGAAGATCTCAGAGGGATGGCTCATCTCTACTTTTGTGTCCACTCATCACAGAAGGTAGCTAAGGTGGCTGCGTGAGGGAGGAAGCAAAAGTGGAGCAGGAGGAGCTGTCATGCATCAAGAAGCATCAAGGGCTAAAAATCCTACTTGGAGTGTAAGTCAAGTTGGATGGCTCAGATTGATGAAGATTGGTGTAAAGAGAAGACACAGGGGTCATTGCATGTTGGTTTTAGCATTCGGTTATCTCTCCTCTCTCTCTCTGGCCGAACCGGTTTTGCATGAAGAAGAAAAAGTTTAGCTTGGTTTATTTGGTTTCAACCGTGGAGGCTTCCCCCTATATATAAGGGAGAACAGCCAGGGCTTGAAGCAAGGAGTGAGAGTGCAAGGCACAGAGTTCTCAGAGCTACCTAAGCAAACAGAAGTTCTTCTCCTTCAATATTTTCTGTTTTGTATTTTTCTGTTTAATTTTGTCTGTCTTGAGTCTCATGGAAAAAGGCAAACAGTGAGGTTTGTAAGAAAAAGTCATAGAGCGAAAAAAGGCAGAGAGTGCAAAATTAAAAGAAAAAAGCCATAGATGTCCTTAGAGGTCCTTTGTACATTTGTGTTGTGTTTCATGATTCTGTGGGAATTCCCTTGCAAGTTGGGTTAATACTTAGCAGTTGAAAGTTTGGTAGTAACCAAGTCAAGTTCAGGATTGGGGTTTAAATTCTGGACTTGTCCCAAATAGGAAGGGTAGTTCCTAGGGAGAATTGGTGTTTGTAATCAAGGATGATTATAGTGAAATTCCATCATCACATCATTGTGATGGAGACACATCATTGTGATGGAGACTGGATGTAGGCTACACTGCACTTAGCAGCTGAACCAGGATATATCTGGGTGTAATTTTCTCTCTCTTCTACTTTATTTCTGTTTCTACTGCACGAAAGATAAAACTGAAAAATATCTCGTGTCAGGTCACGAGATAAAAAGAAAAAATCTTGTGGCTGGGTACGAGACAAAAATAAAAAAGTCTCCAGAAGTTGTTTCAAAGACCAGCAAGTGTTATTAAGTGAAAAAGGGGCTAAGATTCAACCCCTCCCCTTTCTCTTAGCCACTGAAAACCATCAGTTAGTATCAGAGCTTGGTCTCAAAGAGATCAAACTTTGCATCTTGGAGAAAAGATCCAGATGGCAGAGAACAGTGGCTCAACCCTGGTGTCCTACAATCTGACAAAAGGACAGTCAAGCAACAAACCTCCTCTTTTCAATGAAAAAACTACACCTATTGGAAGGAGAGAATGAAGATTTTTGTGCAAGCAATAGATTACAGACTATGGAAGATCATCCTTGAGGGTCCTCAATTTCCAACCATCACAAGTGCTGAAGGAATAATCTCTCTTAAACCAGAAGCCAGCTGGACCGAAGAAGACAGAAAGAAGGTGGAGCTCAATGCCAAGGCTGTCAACTTGCTCAACTGTGCCATCAGCTTCGAAGAATACCGACGATATCACGATGCACAACGGCAAAGAAAATCTGGGACAAACTTTAAATCACTCATGAAGGAACCACCATAGTAAAGAAGACAAGGATAGACATGTTGAACAGAGAATATGAAATGTTCTCAATGAAGGAAGGAGAATCAATAAATGAAATGTTTGAAAGATTCAACATCATCATTGTCGGCTTGGATGCTATGCGAATTACGTATCCTGATTCTGTGCTTGTGAGGAGAGTTCTAAGATGTCTTACTAAAGAGTGAGAAACAAAATCTTTAATCATATCTGAGAATAGTGGTCTAGATTCCATGACATGTGATGACTTGAGAGAAAACCTACTTGCTTTTGAAAACACTTATTTGAAAAAGGATTCAAAAAAGAAAGGAATTGCTTTTACATCTGTTACTAACCCCTCTGAAAATGAATTTGTGTTGTTTGCCAAAAAATTCAGAGAAATGGTGAAGTTCAAGGAGAGAAGCAAGGGAAGCAGCTCTAGGAAACAAAGGAAAGATCTCAGTAAGGTGATATGTTACAATTGCAAAGAAACTGGGCATTTCAAGTCAGATTACCCTAAGTTGAAGAAAGAAGAGAAGCCAAAGAAGGAAAAGAAGAAAGGTCTGATGGCCTCTTGGGAGGACTTGGAAAATGATTCTGACGATGATGAAGAATCCGAAACCAAGTCAAAACCATGTCTTATGGCAGACCACGTTGAACAGGTAGTCACTCATAACCCTGACACTGAAGCTCTTCATCTTATGATAGACCACCTTTCTGAAAAAATTAGATGCTTCTTGCTGGATAATCAAGAACTTGAATAACAAATCACCATTCTTAAAGCAGAAAATAGTTTTCTCAAAGAAAAACTAAGGGAGGCCGAAACTGTTGTTGATCTTGTTGAAGAAAACAAGCAATTAAAAGCCCAACTTAGGAGCTGTGAAAGTGATCATTCTATTGTTGCATATGTAAATTGTTTTAAAGAAAATGAAGAGTTGCTTAAAGAGGTCAAAAGGCTTAAAGAAGACTTAGCCAAGTTCACTCAAAGTCAAATCTTGACTAGTCAAAAACCTCTTTATGATAAAGCTGGCTTGGATTTTTTTAAATCTGTTGAGAAACCTCATTTTGAAAATATTGCCTCATCTTCTAATGATACAAGGTTTCAAAACCCAACAAGCTTTAACAAAACAGCAACTCCAAGATTTTGTAGACTATGTAACCGAAATGGACACTTTCCCATTCAATGCTTCTTTAGTGAAAGGATGATTGGTGATAAAGTTTACAAAATTGTTTTTGATTATAATGGATTGGGACATAAGAGATTGTTTAACGTGAAAGGATCCAAGAAGATTTGGATACCTAAGGTCACTTGAGCTTGTTTTGTAGGTATGCCTAGCATCCAAATGGAAGGACAATATGTGGTACATGGACAGCGGATGTTCTAGGCATATGACCGAAAAGACAACCTTCTTCATAAAGTTTGATGAGTATGATGGAAGATTTGTTACTTTCGATGATGATGGTAAAGGAAAGATAGTGGCCGTTGAAAAAGTTGGTAAAAGCTTTTCATCTTGTATAAATGATGTTCTTCTTGTAAATGGCTTGAAACATAATTTACTTAGTGTAAGCCAATTGTGTAATATAGGATATGAAATTATTTTTAGAAAGTTTATATGCTTAGTTGTTTGTGAAAAAACTGGAGATATTTTGTTTGAGGCTAAAAGGTGCAATAATGTGTATGGATTGACTCTTGAGGACTTGAAAGAACAAAATGTAACATGTTTCACTTCTCTTAAATCTGAAAAATGGCTATGGCATAGAAAGTTGGGTCATGCTAGCATGTACCAAATTTCTAAGCTAGTCAAGAAAAATTTGGTTAGAGAAATTCTAAATATCAAATTTGATAAGGATCTTACTTGTGATACTTGTCAATTAGGCAAACAAGTAAAATCCTCTTTTAAACCAAAAGATGGAATTTCAACCAAAAGGCCATTAGAGATGTTACACATTGATCTTTTTGGTCCAATAAGAACTCAAAGTTTAAGAGGTAAACACTATGGTCTAGTGGTGGTAGATGATTACTCTAGATTTGGTTGGGTACTTTTTCTTGCTCATAAAAATGATGCTTTCCATGCTTTCTCAACCCTTTGTAAAAAAATTCAGAATGAAAAGGACTTAAAAATTGCCCATTTGAGAAGTGATCACAAAAAAAAAGTTTGAAAACCAAGACTTTGAAAAATTCTATGATGATTTTAGAATTGCTCATAACTTTTCATGCCCTAGAACCCCTCAACAAAATGGGATGGTTGAGAGAAGGAATAGAAGCCTTCAAGAGATGACTAGGGCCATGCTTTGTGAGAATGAGATTCCAAAATTTCTATGGGCTAAAGCTGTAAATACAGCTTGTTACATTTTGAATAGGACAATTATTAAAAAAGGGTTGAAGAAAACTCCTTATGAGCTATGGAAAGGAACCCCTCCAAATCTTAAGTATTTCCATATTTTTGGATGCAAATGCTTTGTACTTAACAATAAAGAAAACCTTGGTAAATTTGATCCAAAATCCTATGAAGGGATGTTTGTTGGATACTCCACTACTAGCAATGCCTATAGAATTTATCTCAAAGAACATAGGACCATAGAGAAATCCATACATGTCTCCTTTTGTAATTCTAATTCAATCCCCAGTGCTGTGATAGAAGATAATACAGATTGTGAAGATGTTGTCAACAAGGAAACCAGTGAAGAAAATCCCAAGTCTGCTCAAAATGAAGAATCTGTCAGTCCAGTTTTGTCTCATCAGAATGGAGAAGACATTTCCATTTTGTCTCCTGAGCCAGCAAGAGAATCTGAAACAGTAAGACCCACTGAAGCTCATCAAAGCTCAACATCACTCCGGAAACCAAGAGAATGGAAGTCCATGAGGGGTTATCCTCATGACTTTATCATTGGTGATCCCTCTCAAGGTGTAACAACAAGATCCTCAACCAAAAGGCAATCCGAACCAAGCAATCTTGCCCTCTTGTCACAAATGGAACCCAACAATGTAAAACAAGCTCTTGAAAATCCATCATGGGTCAAAGCCATGCAAGAAGAGCTTGCTCAATTGGACAAGAATGAGGTTTGGACACTAGTACCTCATCCGGATGGTAAGAAGGTTACGGGTACTAAGTGGGTGTTTAAAAATAAATTAGTTGATGATGAAAAAGTTGTTCGTAACAAGGCTAGATTAGTGGCCCAAGATTACGATCAAGAAGAGGGTATAGATTTTGATGAGTCTTTTGCTCCGGTAGCAAGAATGGAAGCAATTAGTTTGCTTCTTGCCTATGCTACCCATAAGGGTTTTAAAATATTTCAAATGGATGTAAAATGTGCTTTTCTTAATGGATTTATTGATAGAGAAGTGTTTGTGGTACAACCCCCGGTTTTGAAGATAAAGAATTTTCAAACCATGTTTTCAAACTCTCAAAGGCTCTTTATGGCCTTAGACAAGCTCCAAGAGCTTGGTATGAAAGGCTTAGTGCCTTCTTGTTGGAAAATCAATTTCAAAGGATACCACCGACACTACTTTATTTATTAAAGCATCTAATGATGATATTCTTCTAGTTCAAGTTTATGTAGATGACGTTGTGTTTGGGTCGGCCAATGAGTCCTTGTGTGAGGAGTTTGGAAAACTCATGACTAGTGAGTTTGAAATGAGTTTAATGGGAGAGCTAACTTTCTTTCTTAGCCTCCAAATTAAACAAACTCCTAGTGGTACCTTTATTCACCAAGGAAAGTATGCACAAGAACTAATCAAGAAATTTGGCCTAGAAAATTCTAAACCAATGGGAACACCAATACATCCAAACACTAAACTTGAAAAGGATGATATTGGAAAAGATGTGGATGAAATACGGTATAGAGGAATGATAGAATCTCTCATGTACCTTACCTCCTCTAGACTGGATATTGTTCAAAGTGTGGGTGTATGTTCAAGATTTCAATCTCACCCAAAAGAATATCATCTTTCAGCCGTCAAGCGCATCATTAGATTCATGAAGGGAACTAGTGATTATGGCTTATCGTATCCAAAATCTGATGATTTTTGTGCAGTAGAGTTTTGTGATGCAGATGGGAGATAGGGTAGATAGAAGGAGCACATCCGGCACGTGTTGCTTTCTTGGAAGCTCACTCAACATGTGGTCAAGCAAAAAACAAGCCATAGTGGCTCTATCCACAGCCGAAGCTGAATATATTTCTGCATCTGCATGTTGTTCACAACTAATTTGGTTGAAAACGCAGTTGGAAGATTACAAATTAAAGATCAATAGTATACCCTTATTTTGTGATAATATGAGTGCTATAAATATTTCTAAAAATCCTGTTCTGCACTCAAGAACCAAGAACATTGAAATCAAATATCATTTTATTAGAGAACATGTGCAAAAGGGTACTATTGATATTCAATTTGTAAAATCTGAAGACCAACTTGCTGACATTTTTACAAAACCCCTCTGTGAAGACAAATTCTGCTCATTGAGAAAAAGTTTGGGAATGATAGATTTAAGCTATATTGATAACTTGTGAAATTTTGATTCTGTTCAGTTTTATCTCGCAGGAAAGCAGGAGACTAATTTCAGGATGTGTTGAAAAGGCCATGATATAGGGGGAGACTGCGCAAACATTAATTATCTTAGGACCCACCAAATTTCTTTGACCCCACTCTGACTAGTTTTGAGTTTCTCTTTGTGTTAATCACAATTCCTTTTTGTTGTCTTATCAAATCTTGTGGGAAGAAGTTATTATCAAATCAAATCTTTTCCCTCTTCTCATCCCTTGATTATAGGAATCAACCTTTCAGTTTTAATTTTAAATAAAAGAAACTTCCCTTGGTTAATAACCGCTCATTAATGGGTATTAACTCCCTCCATTTCTCTCTCCACTCAACATTTAATGCGTCCCTAACCTCCCACATCTCTCCACTCAATTCGGTTCTCTCTTCATCTTCTTCCTCTCTCCACTTCTCCATTTTTAGTATCATGAAAAAGAAAACTGCTCCAAGGAAAAGTGAACGAATCCTTTTCTCTAAAAAACCTTCCACACCTCAAACCCACACACATATACACATTCACTCCACATCTTCATCCTCTCCCTCACCATCATCCAAGCAAATGGACACCATGAGGACAAAGGTGATAGCAACAAAGACTTCCTCAAGAAAAAAGAAGGAACCCATAGTTGAAGAGGAAGAGGAGTCCCACACCTCACTGCCTCCATGACCGCCGCCATCACCGCCGAAGAAGACCACCCCTGGACACAGTTCACAAAAGAACAAAAGCTTTGTGTTACACAACACGAGGGAACCAACCAACTTGGAATCATTGGAATTCAAAAATAAGTACAACAAACTTCATTCACACTATGATCCCGCCAGATTCAATTCGTGTGCCTCCTATGAGTTCCACAAGGAAGTATTGGAGAAACGTCACATATGTGCCACATACCTAGTGAATCTGGACTCACTCACAGCCAAAGGAATCAATATTTCTCCTCTGTTTGAGAATCCGAAATGGACTTCTCTGCTCCATATTCAGAAACATGTTTACCCTGAATTTGTACGAGAATTTTATGCTAATATGAGACTGATCGATGGCACCATTCATTCCTACGTAAAGAGGGTATACATGACTCTGAACTCGGAGACCATCAGCATTGCCCTAGGCTAAACAGATGAGGGACCAAGAGCGTACATGACTGAAAAATGGGACTCTCAAATTGGGGTCACATACAAGCTAGTCCTGCAACAAATCTGTGAGAACTTGTCTGGCTTGGATGGCACCATCCCCACTCACAAGGCCCTCGGTCCCACTAACTCATTGCTGCACAGAATCATCACTCATATTCTAACTCCTCAAAGTGGTTCACATAACAGAGTAACTGTTTCTGACTCTCTTATACTTTTTGCTATTGTTACTTCCTCTCCTATCTCATTTGGATACCTTATGATAAGGCACATGTGGAAATCTGTTAAAAGTACCAAAAAGGCAAATCTAACTTATGGCATGTTTCTCACCAGTATTTTTGAATATTTTAAAGTTGATATAACAAATGAAGCTATAGAGAATAAGGTTTCAATGATTAAAGGAGGAGGAGTTATGAAGGGCACCAAAGGGAAGAGTTCAGTACCCTCGGACAGTGAGTTTGAGAGTCGACCACCTGAATCTTTCAAGACGATAGAATCGATCAAGAAAATTCTTACTGAATTCTCCAACATGTCCAAGCTAATGGTGCAATCATACAAGGCGGCCCGCAAGCAAGCTTTTGAAAACGAGCGAGCTTGGATGAAGTGCAAAGACAGGGTGGGTCTAATGTTGCAGAGTTTTGAAGAAGAGATGGGGGCTGCCAGTGATGATGATGTAGATGGCTCTGAGTACAATTTATCTGATGATTGATCTTTTTTTATGTTGATATCTGGCTTGGTTTGGCTCAATTTGGTACTGTTGTAGGCTGTTATGGATACTTTAGACTTGTGATACTTTAGATCTGTGATACTATGTTATTTTGCTACTGGTAATATTTTAGATATTTTGCATATCACTGTTATTTCTTTGCAGGTCTTCCTTGATGACAAAAGGGGAAAAAATGCTGAAAAATTGAAAGGTTGCTTTGCTTGAAAAGTAACTAGAACTAAAAACAGGGGCTGAAATCAAGTTGAAGTTGATTCATGATTACCCCTGAACATGGATTGTGTTGCTTTGTTGTGCTCTGTTTTGTTTTATGGTTATTTTTTTTCTAATTTTGCAGGTTATTGTTGTCATGATCTGTTTATTGTTGTGATAAGTTTGTTTAAGCTCTGGGTTATGACAAGTTTGTTTAAAGCTCTGATATTTTTTGTTTAATAATCTGCAAATCCTATTTTGGATGATAACCTGAAATAGTTTCATATTTTGTGAATTATTTGGCAAGAAATATTTTTACAAGAACTTGTTTTGAACCAAAGCATGTTGAGTTTTGAATATATGTTGAAAAGTACTCTGAAGGTACTCAAGCATGCTTTATTTTTTGTTTGTTTGGTTTGAGCAGAAAATCAATTTTATGATAACAAATGAGTTTTGTTTATCACTCTAATTCTGCTCATAAATCAAGCCATTCAACATCTTACATGTAATATGTTGAATAACATTGTTTCTTTAGGCTTGATAAAAATGTTACAGGTATAAAGCTTCCCTTGGTAGAATAGCATACATTAAGGGGGAGCCATGTAACAATTGGAAAGGAATGAATCCAAGTATTCACAAAGGGAGTTCTCTAATTTTTTATCCTTTTCCATTTTAATTTTTAATAATGTTTGTGATGAGCGGATAATTTATACCCTTTTTGGCATTGTTTACATAGTTTTTAGTATGTTTTAGTTAGTTTTTACTATATTTTTATTAGTATTTATTCGGACTTTACTATGAGTTTGTATTTTTTTCTGTGATTTCAGGTATTTTCTGACTGAAATTGAGGGACCTGAGCAAAAATCTGATTCAGAGGTTGAAAAATGACTGCAGATGCTGTTGGATGCTGACCCTGCTGCATTCGAAATGAATTTTCTGGAGCTACAAAAGCCCAATTGGCGCGCTCTCAATTGCTTTGGAAAGTAGACATCCTGGGCTTTCCAGAAATATATAATAGTCCATACTTTGCCCGAGATTTGATGGCCCAAATTGGTGTTCAAAGTCTGCCTAAAATATCTTGGCGTAAAATGCCCAAACTGGCACCAGAATTGGAGTTAAACGCCCAAACTGGCACCAAAGCTGGCGTTTAACTCCAAGAAAAGCGTAAGCACGAAAAAGCTTCAATGCTCAGCCCAATCACACACCAAGTGGGCCCCGGAAGTGAATTTCTGCGCTATCTGTACTTAGTTACTCATTTTCTGTAAACCCTAGTAACTAGTTTAGTATAAAAACTACTTTTAGTGATTTATTTTACATCAATCTTTGGACATTTAGTCCTGAGACTCTTAGAATTTTAATTTTGTACATGTTTGGAGGCTGACCTCACGGCCATGCCTAGACCTTTTTCACTTATGTATTTTCTACGGTGGAGTTTCTACACCCCATAGATTAAGGTGTGGAGCTCTGCTGTTATTCATGAATTAATGCAACTACTACTGTTTTTCTATTCAATTCACGCCTACTTCTTCTCCAAGATATACTCTTGTTCTTAATTCAGTTAAGTCAGAATGAAGGGGTGACCCGTGACAATCACCCAATTTTCGTTACTCGCTTAGCCAAGATCGCGTGCCTGACAACCACAAAGCGGTCTACATGATGTTCAACGTAGTCATTGGACGACAGCCGGAGTATATTCTCTTGGGTTTCTAATCAAAGATTCACATCGTCTCTCCTGACAACAGAGCATTTGAATCTGAGATTAACCTTCGTGGTATAGGCTAGAATAAATGCAACATTCCTGGGATCCGGAAAGTCTAAACCTTGTCTGTGGTATTCCGAGAAGGATACGGGATCCAAAAAGTTTAAACCTTGTCTGTGGTATTCCGAATAAGATCTGGGAAGGGATGACTGTAAAGAGCTTCAACCCTGCGAATGTGGGCGCAAGTGACAGTGTGCAAAAGGACAATGGTCCTATTCCGACGCTAGCGGGAATCGACAGATGATTAGCCGTGCGGTGACAGCGCATATGGATTTGTTTTCATCCGAGAGGATCTTACAGCTTGCCATGGAATGAGGTAACGCATGGTTGCAAGAAGGCAATAGAAAAACAGAAGTTCATAAGCAACAAAGCATCTCCATACGCTTATCTGAAATTCCCACCAATGAATTACATAAGTAATTTTATTTTATATTATACTTTATTTATATTTTAATTACCAAAACCTCTTAACCATTTGAATCCTCCTGACTGACATTTACAAGGATGACCATAGCTTACTTCAAGCCGACAATCTCTGTAGGATCGACCCTTACTCACGTAAGGCATTACTTGGACGACCCAGTGCACTTGCTGGTTAGTTGTGCGGAGTTGTGAAGAATAATTGAGATTACGATCGTGCGTACCAAGCTTTTGGGCGCCAGAGATCACAATTTCATGCACCAAGTTTTTTGCGCCTGCCGGGGATTGTTCGAGTTTAGACAACTGATGGTTCATCTTGATGCTCAGATTAGATAATTTTATTTTATTTTTAAGCTTTTTATTTTCGAAAAATTTAAAAAAAAATAATACAATATTTTATTTTATTCTTCAAACTTTTTAAGAATGAATTCTAGAGTTTCATCATGATCTATTGAAGCCTGACTGGTTGTCAAGCCATGTCTAATCTTTTGGATCGAGGCTTCCACTTATCATGGCAAGAGCCTTTGGATTCCCATCTATTTGACTGTTGTATGTCTGATTTGTATGCTGAAGCTTGGCTGGCCATTTGGCCATGTCTAATCTTTTGGACCGTAGCTTTCTCATAAAGCTTGGCTGGCTATTAAGCCATGTCTAAATTTTTAGACCGAAGCTTTAGACTAACATTGCATGATTCCTGGAATTCCTATTAAAAATTTTGAATTTCTTTATTTTCTTTTCCTAAAGAATTTTTGAAAAAAAAAATCCAAAAAATTTTTAAAACTATAAAAACCAAAAATTTTATGTTTCTTGTTTGAGTGTAGTGTCAAATTTTAAGTTTGGTGTCAATTGCATATTTTTAATTTTCACAAAAATTTTTGAAAACTCATGCATGGTGTTCTTCATGATCTTCAAGTTGTTCTTGATGATTTTCCTTATTTGATCTTTGCATCTTCTTGTTTTGTGTCTTTTCTTATTTTTCATATGCATTTTCAATTTGTTAGTGTCTCAACATTAAAAAATTTTTAAGTTTGGTGTCTTGCATGTTTTTCTTTTCTTAAAAATTTTCAAAAATATGTTCTTGGTGTTCATCTTGACATTCAAAGTGTTCTTGGTGTTCATCTTGACATTCAAAAATTCAAAAATAAAAAATAAAAAATTTTCATGTTTTGTGTCATTTTCATGTTTTTCTCTCTCTTCATTAAAATTCAAAAATAAAAAATAAAATCTCTCCCTTATTCTTCTCATAAATTTCAAAAATTTTGAATTGATTTAGTCAAAAAATTTTAAAATTTAGTTGTTTCCTATTAGTCAAGTCAAAATTTTCAATTTAAAAATATTATCTTTTTAAAACTTTTTCAAAAATCAAATATTTTTCAATTTTCTTCTTAATATTTTCGAAAATTTTTAAATTTGATTTTCAAAATCTTTTTCTTATTTTTATTTCATATTTTCGAAATTCATTGCTAGCATTTAATATTCTGATTCAAAAATCTCAAATTGTTACTTGCCTATTAAGAAAGGTTCAAGCTTTAAATTCCAAAATCATAACTTTTAGTTTCTTGTTAGTCAAGTAATTAACTTTAATTTTCAAAATCAAATCTTTTTAAATTTTTTTTTTAAATCTTTTTCAAAATAAATTTCAATCATATCTTTTTCAAAACTTAATTTCAAAATCTTTTTCTAACTTCTTATCTTTTCAAAATTGATTTTCAAATCTTTTTCAATTAACTACTTGACTTCTTGTTTGTTTTACTAATTCTTATCTTTTTCAAAACCACCTAACTACTTTTCTCTCTCTAATTTTCGAAAACTCCTCACCACTTTTTCAAAATTCCTTTTAATTAACTAATTGTTTTAAATTTTAATTTTATTTCTTCTTTTTAATTTTCGAATACTAACCAATAATTAAAATAAAAATATTTTCCTTTTATTTTAATTTAAATTCGAATTCTCTCTCTCTCATCTCTTTCTATTTATTTATTTAATCACTAACACTTCTCTTCTTCTTATAATTCGAACCCTCTCTCCCTCTCCGTGTTCGAATTCTTCATCTTCTCTCCTCTTTGTTCTACTCTTCTATTCTTCTACTCACATAAAGAAATCTCTATACTGTGACATAGAGGATTCCTCTTCTTTTCTGTTCTCTTCTTTTTCATATGAGCAGGAGCAAAGATAAAAACATTCTTGTTTAAGCTGATCCGGAACCTGAAAGGTCTCTAAAGAGGAAGCTAAGAGAAGCTAAAGCACAACACTCTGGAGAGGACCTGATAGAATTTTTTGAAAAAGAAGAAGAGATGGCCAAATCCAACAACAATGGTGGAGATGCAAGGAAGATACTTGGTGACTTTATTGCACCCTCTTCTAACTTCTGTGGAAGAAGCATCTCAATTCCTGCAATTGGAGCAAACAACTTTGAGCTTAAGCCTCAATTAGTTTCTCTAATGCAGCAGAATTACAAGTTTCATGGACTTCCATTGGAAGATCCTCATCAGTTTTTAGCTGAATTCTTGCAAATTTATGACACTATTAAGACCAATGGGGTTAATCCTGAGGTCTACAGACTTATGCTTTTCCCTTTTGCTGTAAGAGACAGAGCTAGGACATGGTTGGACTCACAACCTAAAAATAGCCTGAACTCTTGGAAAAAGTAGGTCAATACTTTCTTGGCCAAATTCTTTCCACCTCAAAAATTGAGCAAACTTAGAGTGGAAGTCCAAACCTTCAGACAGAAGGAAGGTGAATCAACCTTCAGACAGAAGAAAAGTGAATCCCTCTATGAAGTTTGGGAAAGATACAAGCAATTGATCAGAAGGTATCCTTCTGACATGTTTTCAGAATGAAGCATCATATGTATATTCTATGATGGTATGTCTGAATTGTTCAAGATGTCATTGGACCATTCTGCTGGAGGATCTCTTCATCTGAAGAAGACACCTGCAGAAGCCCAGGAACTCATTGAAATGGTTGCAAATAACCAGTTCATGTACACTTTTGAAAGAAATCCTGTGAATAATGGGGTGACTCAGAAGAAAGGAGTTCTTGAGATTGATACTCTGAATGCCATATTGGCTCAGAACAAAATATTGACTCAGCAAATCAATATGATTTCTCAGAGTCTGACTGGAATGCAAGCTGCATCCGGCAGTACTAAAGAAGCTTCCTCTGAAGGAGAAGCTTATGATCCTGAGAATCCTGCAATAGAAGAGGTGAATTACATGGGAAAATTCTATGGAAACACCTACAATCCTTCATAGAGGAATTATCCTAATCTCTCATGGAAGGATCAACATAAGCCTCAACAAGGCTTCAATAATAATAATGGTGGGAGAACACGGTTTGGCAATAACAAACCTTTCCCATCATCTTCTCAGCAACAGACAGAGAATTCTAAGCAGAGCCTCTCTGACTTAGCAACCATAGTCTCTGATCTATATAAGACCACTCTAAGTTTCATGAATGAAACAAGGTCCTCCATTAGAAATTTGGAGGCACAAGTGGGTCAGCTGAGTAAAAGAGTTACTGAACTCCCTCCTAGTACTCTCCCAAGCAATACAGAAGAGAATCCAAAGAGAGAGTGCAAGGCCATCAATATATCCCATACGGCCGAATCTAAAGAGGAGGGAAAGGTAGTGATTTCCACTGAGAAAACCCTCAATGGACGTCCACTAGCCTCCAAGGAGTTCCCTAATGAGGAACCAAAGGAATCTGAGACTCATATAGAGACCATAGAGATTCCACTAGACTTACTGTTGCCATTCATGAGCTCTGATGAGTATTCTTCCTCTGAAGAGGATGAAGATATTATTGAAGAGCAAGTTGCTCAATATCTAGGAGCAATCATGAAGCTGAATGCCAAGTTATTTGGTAATGAGAGTTGGGAAGATGAACCCCCATTGCTCATCAATGAACTAAATGATCTGGTTCAACTGAAATTATCTCAGAAGAAATAGGATCCTGGAAAGTTCTTAATACCTTGTACCATAGGCACCATGACCTTTGAGAAGGCTTTATGTGACCTTGGTTCAAGTATAAACCTCATGCCCCTCTCTGTAATGGAGAAACTAGGGATCTTTGAGGTACAAGCTGCAAGAATCTCATTAGAGATGGCAGACAACTCAAGGAAACAGGCTTATGAACTTGTAGAGGATGTCTTAGTGAAGGTTGAAGGCTTTTACATCTCTGCTGACTTCATAATCCTGGAGACTGGGAAGGATGAAGATGATTTCATCATCCTTGGAAGACCCTTCCTAGCCACAGCAAGAGCTGTGATTGATGTGGACAGAGGAGAGCTAGTCCTTCAATTGAATGAGGACTACCTTGTGTTTAAGGCTCAAGGATCTTCTTCTGCAACCATGGAGAGGAAGCATGAAAAGCTTCTCTCAATACAGAGTCAAACAGAGCCCCCACACTCAACTTCTAACTTAGGTGTTGGAAGGCCACCACTAAGCTCTGAATCTCTGTGAAGCTCTCTAAGAGCTCACTGTCAAGCTATTGACATTAAAGAAGCGCTTGTTGGGAGGCAACCCAATGTTATTTAATTATATTTATTTATTTTCCATTGCTATTTTATGTTTTCTTTAGGTTGATAATTATGTGAAGTCACAAAAACAACAGAAAAAATAAAAAACAGAATGAAAAACAGCATTAAAAATAACACACCCTGGAGGACAAGCTTACTGGCATTTAAACGCCAGTAAGGATAACAGAATGGGCGTTTAACGCCCAGCCTGGCAGCATTCTGGGCGTTAAACGCCAGAATGGGCAGCACTCTGGGCGTTTAACGCCAGAAAGGGCTGTCTGCCATCTGGCTGGAGTTAAACGCCATAAATGGGCATCTGGCTGGCGTTTAACGCCAGAAATGGGCAACAGAGTGGCGTTTAATGCCAGAAAAGGTAGCAGAGCTGGCGTTAAACGCCAGATTTGGCACAAAATGGGCGTTTGAACGCCAGAATGGTGCAGGGACTCAGATTTCTTGACACCTCAGGATCTGTGGACCCTACAAAATCTCCATCTACCCCACTTCTTCTTCTCTCCTCTTCACACATTTCCATAACACTCTTCCCCATACACCCTTGACCAATCACCTAAATACCTCTTCCCCAAACACCCCTCACCTATTAAATCCTACCCTCTTCCCCACAACCTATTCACCACTCACATCCATCCATCATTAAACCCACCTACCTCACCCTTCATATTCAAACCATCTCCCTCCCAAACCCACCACACATGGCCGAATACCCTCTCTCCCTTACCCTATACATACCCCCTCCTTACCACCTTCATTTTCACACAACATACACACTACTACCCCCCTTGGCCGAACCATTCACCTCCCTCCATCTCCTCCATTTCTTCATCTTCTCCTCCCTTCTTTCTTCTTTTGATCGAGGACGAGCAAATATTTTAAGTTTAGTGTGGAATAAGCTCTGTTTTTTTGTTTTTTCATAACCATTAATGGCACCTAAGGCCGGAGAAACCTCTAGAAAGAGGAAAGGGAAGGCAATTGCTTCCACCTCTGAGTCATGGGAGATGGAGAGATTCATCTCAAAAGCCCATCACTAAGAAAAAGATGGAGAAAACAAGAGAGCCCACTCATGGACCTCAACAAGAGTATAAGAAAATTTCTCATAATGAAATCCCTGAGATACCCCAAGGGATGCACTTTCCTCCACAAAACTATTGGGAACAAATCAATACCTCCTTAGGAGAATTGAGTTCCAACATAGGACAATTAAGGATGGAGCACCAAGAGCACTCTATCCTTCTCCATGAAATTAGAGAGAACCAAAAGGCCATAAGAGAGGAACAACAAAGGCAAGGAAGAGACATTGAGGAGCTAAAGCACTCCATAAGATCTTCAAGAGGAAGAACTAGTCACCATTATTAAGGTGGACCCGTTCTTTAATTTTCTTTTTCTTTATTTTTCTGTTTTTCGTTTCCTATACTTTATGTTTTATTAATGTTTGTGTCTTTATTACATGATCATTAGTGTCTAGTGTCTTGCCTTAAAGCTATGAATGTCCTATGAATCAATCACCTTTCTTAAATGAAAAAAAAAATGTTTTAATTGCAAAAGAACAAGAAATGCATGGTTTCAAATTCTATCTTGAAATTAGCTTAATTATTTTGATGTGGTGACAATACTTTTTGTTTTCTGAATGAATACTTGAACAGTGCATATTTTTTATATTGTTGTTTATGAATGTTAAAATTATTAGCTCTTGAAAGAATAATGAAAAGGAGAAATGTTATTGATGATCTGAAAAATCATAAAATTGATTCTTGAAGCAAGAAAAAGCAGTAAAGAGCAAAAGCTTGCGAAAAAAAAGGAGAAAAAAAATGGCAAAAAAAATGAAAGAAAAAGAAAAAGTAAGCAGAAAAAGTCAATAGCTCTTTAAACCAAAAGGCAAGAGCAAAAAGTCAGTAACCCTTTAAACCAAAAGGCAAGGGTAAAAAGGATCCAAGGCTTTGAGCATTAATGGATAGGAGGGCCCAAAGGAATAAAATCCTGGCCTAAGTGGCTAAATCAAGCTGTCTCTAACCATGTGCTTGTGGCGTGAAGGTGTCAAGTGAAAGCTTGAGACTGAGCGGTTAAAGTCGTGGCCCAAAGCAAAAAGAGTGTGCTTAAGAACCCTGGACACCTCTAATTGGGGACTCCAGCAAAGCTGAGTCACAATCTGAAAAGGTTCACCCAGTTATGTGTCTGTGGCATTTATGTATCCGGTGGTAATACTGGAAAACAAAATGCTTAGGGCCACGGCCAAGACTCATAAAATAGTTGTGTTCAAGAATCAACATACTAAACTAGGAGAATCAATAACACTATCTGAATTCTGAGTTCCTATAGATGCCAATTATTCTGAACTTCAAAGGATAAAGTGAGATGCCAAAACTATTCAGAAGCAGAAAGCTTAAGTCCCGCTCATCTAATTGAGACTAATCTTCATTGATATTTTTGAAATTCATTGTATATTCTCTTCTTTTTATCCTATTTTGATTTTAGTTGCTTGAGGACAAGCAACAATTTAAGTTTAGTGTTGTGATGAGCGGATAATTTATACCCTTTTTGCCATTGTTTTTACATAATTTTTAGTATGTTTTAGTTAGTTTTTACTATATTTTTATTAGTATTTATTCAAAAATCACATTTTTGGACTTTACTATGAGTTTGTATATTTTTCTGTGATTTCAGGTATTTTCTGGCTGAAATTGAGGGATCTGAGCAAAAATCTGATTCAAAGGCTGAAAAAAGGACTGCAGATGCTGTTGGATTCTGACCCTGCTGCATTCGAAATGGATTTTCTAGAGCTACAGAAGCCCAATTGGCGCGCTCTTAATTGCGTTGGAAAGTAGACATTCTGGACTTTCCACCAATATATAATAGTCTATACTTTACCCGAGATTTGATGGCCCAAACTGGCGTTCAAAGTCTGCCTAAAACATCTTGGCGTAAAACGCCGAAACTGGCACCATAATTGGAGTTAAACGCACAAACTGGCACCAAAACTGGCGTTTAACTCCAGGAAAAGCCTAAGCACGAAAAAGCTTCAATGCTCAGCCCAAGCACATACCAAGTGGGCCCTGAAAGTGGATTTCTGCACTATCTGCACTTACTTACTCATTTTCTGTAAATCCTAGTAACTAGCTTAGTATAAAAACTACTTTTAGTGATTTATTTTACATCAATCTTTGGACATTTAGTCCTGAGACTCTTAGAATTTTGATTTTGTACACGTTTGGAGGCTGGCCTCACGGCCATGCTTAGACCTTTTTCATTTATGTATTTTCTACGGAGAGTTTCTACACCCCATAGATTAAGGTGTGGAGCTCTATTGTTCTTCATGAATTAATGCAACTACTACTGTTTTTCTATTCAATTCAGGCCTACTTCTTCTCCAAGATATACTCTTGTTCTTAATTCAGTTAAGTCAGAATGAAGGGGTGACCCGTGACAATCACCCAATCTTCGTTACTCGCTTAGCCAAGATCGCGTGCCTGACAACCACAAAGCGGTCTACATGATGTTCAACGTAGTCATTGGACGACAGCCGGAGTATATTCTCTTAGGTTTCTAATCAAAGATTCACATCGTCTCTCCTGACAACAGAGCATTTGAATCTAAGACTAACCTTCGTGGTATAGGCTAGAATAAATGCAGCATTCCTGGGATCTGAAAAGTCTAAACCTTGTCTGTGGTATTCCGAGTAGGATCCGGGATCCGGAAAGTCTAAACCTTGTCTGTGGTATTCCGAGTAGGATCTAGGAAGGGATGACAGTAAAGAGCTTCAAACCTGCGAATGTGGGGCGCAAGTGACAGTGTGCAAAAGGACAATGGTCCTATTCCGATGCTAGCAGGAACCGACAGATGATTAGCCGTGCGGTGACAGCGCATATGGATTTATTTTCATCCGAGAGGATCTTACAACTTGCCATGGAAGGAGGTAACGCATGGTTGGAAGAAGGCAATAGGAAAGCAGAAGTTCAGAAGCAACAAAGCATCTCCATACGCTTATCTGAAATTCCCACCAGTGAATTACATAAGTAACTTTATTTTATGTTATATTTTATTTATATTTTAATTACCAAAACCTCTTAACCATTTGAATCCTCCTGAATGAGATTTACAAGGATGACCATAGCTTGTTTCAAACCAACAATCTCCGTAGGATCGACCCTTACTCACGTAAGGTATTACTTGGACGACCCAGTGCACTTGCTGGTTAGTTGTGTGGAGTTGTGAAGAATAATTGAGATTACAATCGTGCGTACCAAGCTTTTGGGCACCAGAGATCACAATTTCGTGCACCAGTTTGTCATCAAGGGGGAGATTGATGAGTTTGGAAAACTCCAAATTAAATTAGTGATGATCAAACATTATTAATATAATTAATTGCAAAATTATTAGTTTAATTTCAATTTATAAATGTTTATTAAAATAATTTTGTTATGCAGGTTTTTTATGGGCCGGAAAGAAAGGAAAAAATAGAACAAGCCCAATAAAATATTTTCAGCATTGATACAATGTTTATTGTGGCTGATTTGCTTTTTGGGCCAGATTCAATCATTATTATTAGCCCAAATCAATGTTTCTATTAGAATTTAACTTGCTTGGTCCGAAACCAATTTTGAGAGAAAGCAAATGTTATGCTTCATGCTTCCAACGGATCTCTTTTTTTCATCATGTGATGGAATTCAAATTTTATAAAATAGAGTTAATGGAGTCCTTGGAACCATGAGAGAAAAATTATAATTGATTAGATGGTTGGCCTTAATGAGACACGCTACTCAGCAAAAAGGAAGCAAAAGCAACTCATTTTTAATTAATTTGTTCAAATTCATTTAATTACTTTTCTTTCTACTCGCTCTTCTCTCTTCTCTATTCGATTATATCACAGAGGAAACCATAGAAGCTATGGCAAGCTACCGTAGAGAAGAAGCAAGTAACAAGACCATTATAATGATGGCAAGAAAAAGAAAACAAAAAGTATGTTGTGGCTGAGATTTTTATCACATAAGGTAAGATTTGGTGAAGAGATCTCAACTTCTCCATACCAAAAATGGATGAAGAAGATTTCGATCAGAGAAAGAAGATCTCAGAGGGATGGCTCATCTCTACTTTTGTGTTCACTCATCACAGAAGGTAATTAGGGTGGCTGCGTGAGGGAGGAAGCAAAAGTGGTGCAGGAGGAGCTATCATGCATCAAGAAGCATCAAGGGCTAGAAATCCTACTTGGAGTGTAAGTCAAGTTGTTTGGCTCAGATTGATGAAGATTGGTGTAAAGAGAAGACACAGAGGTAATTGCATGTTGGTTTTAGCATTCGGTTATCTCTCCTCTCTCTCTGGCCGAACCGGTTTTGCATGAAGAAGAAGAAGTTTAGCTTGGTTTATTTGGTTTCAACCGTGGAGGCTTCCCCCTATATATAAGGGAGAACAGCCATGGCTTGAAGCAAGGAGTGAGAGTGCAAGGCACAGAGTTTTCAGAGCTACCTAAGCTAACAGAAATTCTTCTCCTTCAATGTTTTCTGTTTTGTATTTTTCTGTTTAATTTTGTCTGTCTTGAGTCTCATGGAAAAAGGCAAACAGTGAGGTTTGTAAGAAAAAGTCATAGAGCGAAAAAAGGCAGAGAGTGCAAAATTAAAAGAAAAAAGCCATAGATGTCCTTAGAGGTCCTTTGTACATCTGTGTTGTGTTTCATGATTCTGTGAGAATTCCCTTGCAAGTTGGGTTAGTACTTAGCAGTTGAAAGTTTGGCAGTAACCAAGTCAAGTTCAGGATTGGGGTTTAGATTCTGGACTTATCCCAAATAGGAAGGGTAGTTCCTAGGGAGAATTGGTGTTTGTAATCAAGGATGATTATAGTGAAATTTTATCATCATTGTGATGGAGACTGGATGTAGGTTGTACTGCACTTAGCAGTTAAACCAAGATATATTTGGGTGTAATTTTCTCTCCTACTCCATTTCTGTTTCTGCTGCACGGGAGATAAAACTGAAAAATATCTCGTGCCGGGTCACAAGATAAAAAGAAAAAGTTTCGTGGTTGGGTACGAGACAAAAATCAAAAAGTCTCCAGAAGTTGTTTCAAAGACCAGCATGTGTTATTAAGTGAAAAAGGGGCTAAGATTCAACCCCCTTCTCTTAGCCACTTAAAACCATCAATAATCAATTAGATGTTGTTTTAAATTTAAATTATTTAAATTTATAAATATAAGTTAGTTCAATTTTAAAATTTAATTAATTTAAAGAGATATATTTTGTCCAATATAAAGAAAAGGATATTTAGGTCTTTTTATAAAATTAAATAAAAAATATTTTTTAATTTTTATTTAATTAAAAGAGTGTTTTAGTAAAAATAGTAATATAATATATATTTAAAAAAAATTAAATACTGATGTGAAAAATAAATTCCACATGACTAGTTATTATTTGTTTATATTTTAAACATATCGGTATATATGAATTTATCATCGTACCGAAACAAATATAAAAAATTATTTAAATTTTTTTAGAGTTAAAATAATAGTTTACTCGTATATTCCGTAGCATCAACATCAAAAAACGACAAGATAGAGCTTATTTGTATTGTAGCTTTTACGAAACTCCAGGAGAATATTGTTCTTTTCAAGTATTGAATACATTGCCTCTACTTTGCTAGATTTTTTCCTCACATAATCATCATTCTCTCTTGTTCCTTTCGATTACGACCATCTTCACCTTCTATATATATATGTTCTCCACTACACTTCTCTTCTTTAGCTCTCTTTGATTTGTTAAAGCTTAGGGAGATATGGGTGAGGTAGCTCTCTCAAATGGGCAGAACCATTCTATGAATGGTTACAGGAAGAGTGGTTGGTATGAAGAAGAGATTGAAGACAACTTAAGATGGTGCTTTGCTCTTAATAGGTACATCTTTTTAACTACTCTTTTTTCTTCCCTGTTCTTAGCTAATCCAAAATCTCATATCACTAACTGTCAGATGAAATACCACATTAGCATTTTGGCCTTTTTCATGTTCATTTATGATTTACTATTATAACTTTTTCTTATTGACTTTAGAAGATTCATGAAAAGAATAAAGCCAGAGACAATATGGTGAGAGAAGTAAGAACTTCTTTGAGTCCAAATGAGACAAAAATAGAACAAGTGGAACAATCTTTGGTGATTGCAGCTTCTCATGCTAGGAAAAGTAAAGTGATCCTAAAAAATGATAAGCTTCTTTTGCCTATGGCTATGAAAAAGGCAGACATACATACATATACAAACAGTACATAATGAAAATAAGACATAGCAAATGTAGCTATATTTCAATTATCTTATTTGCTTTTATTATGAAGACACACTAATGTAAGAGTAATTTCATTTTCTTCTTTGGATCGGTTGTAGTATATTGCATACAGGAACTAGCCAATACCAAGACATTGCACTATTGGACACTAAGCCCTTTGGAAAGGTAAGCATCTTCTTTATGCAAAAGAATTAAATCTACCTTTATGAAGAGGAAACTAAGTTTATGTGGCTGTTACAGGCATTGGTAATTGATGGGAAGCTTCAGAGTGCTGAGACAGATGAATTCATCTACCATGAATGTCTTGTTCATCCACCACTCCTTCACCATCCTAAGTAACTCCGTCCTATATGCTCTTTAAGAATCTAATTTCATTCCCAATCCCATGTGATTTACCTAGAACTTTTATTCATTCAGCCCAAAGAATGTTTTTATTATGGGGGGAGGAGAAGGATCCACTGCAAGGGAATTGCTCAGGCATAATACCATTGACAAAGTTATAATGTGTGATATAGATGAGGTAAATTAATTGTCTCCTAAGTTGGATAATATACATCCCATGGAGCTATACTATCAAAATTCATTTCTTCAAAGCTTTTATTTATTGATCAGGAGGTGGTAGACTTCTGCAAATCATACTTAGTGGTAAACAGGGAAGCATACCATGATCCGAGACTTAAGGTCATCATCAATGATGCCAGGTCTGTTAATCAAAATTATAACTTGTGATTCGTGAATTATAGTTCAATGGTCTTTGCCACCAATACCAAGTTCTAATAGGTATTAGCAATGAATGCAAAAATTGTGATAAATTTTACTGCAATGTATCATGATATGAAGGGCCGAGCTAGAAAGCAAAGAGAGGTATGATGTGATAACTGGAGACTTGGCAGACCCAATTGATGGAGGCCCTTGTTATAAACACTACACCAAGTCCTTCTATGAATGCACCGTCAAGCCTAGACTGAAGCAGGGTGGCATATTTGTAACACGGGTATTATAAGACCAGTGTCCATTACATGAATCAAACACTTATTAGAGGAAACAATAAAGAAACATTTCTACCACAACATCCATTTGCAACATTTCTAGACCCTAAAATGATTAATTAACTTAAAACATACATGATATGGTGATTATCAATTGCCACCAAATTAAATAGAACATGAGAGCCACACTAACCTGAACTAAAAGGATTTTGTATGATCTTGAGCAGTGCAGCATAGAAATCATGAATTGAAAGGTAGAACCAGAAAGTATGGCTTGCAAAGAACTAACCGGCGATGCTAATTGACCATTGAATAATTGAGCTTCTCTATTGACAATATCAGAACACAATCTTAAAGGTCCTCCTGCTGCAGTTCTACCTCCTGGTAAAGCACCCCAATGGCAATGTACTCAGAACCCACACTTTTCTTGCTCCGTATAGTTGCTTCATCATATAATCATCAATTAACCAACAATAACATTATATAACAGTAAGCATGCATGTTGGAATTGGTGATAAATTAATTACCTTCGCGACGGAGCTTCCCAGCGGAGGAGAGTTCCGCGATGACAACGAAGTGGGGCTGCAGGAGCTGCGGTGACTACGGGGGCTCCGGTGGCTGCGGGGCTGCGAGAGCCTGAGGGTGCTAGAGTTCTTTGTTCCTTTTTCATTTTTCAGTTTTCGAGAGGAGAAGAGTCTGGAGTGGGACAGGGGGATTTAAGATTTGGGGTTCATGATAAACAAAGCAATTTTTTTTAGTGTATATGAATAATGAAATATATTTTAGTTTTGATTTTTAAATTGATTTGGTTATAAAATTATAAAACTAAAATTAATTGAATTTTGATTAAATTAAAGAATTATAGTTGTTTTTGTCCAATACAAAAAAAGATATTTAAATTTTTTTGTAAAAATTAAATAAAATTTATTTTTATTTTTATTAAAGTATAAAGGTAATTTAGTAAAATCATTGATATAATATGTATTTAAAAAAAGAAAAATTAATTATTAATGTGGAAAATATAATCCACATGTCATGTTTTAATTTGTCCATATTTTTATTGTACTAGTAGATATAAATTTATGGTCTTATCGAAACAAACACTTTTTTTTAGGATAAAGTATATTTTTTGTCCCTAAAGTTTGACAAAAGTTTTAAAAATACCCCTAAGTTTTATTTTGTTTTAATTTTGTCCTAAAAGTTTTCGATTTGCATCAAATATACTCTGAACGGCTAATTTTTCAAAAAATTTAAGACCAATTCAACAACAATTTCATAAGAATAACCCTCAACACAAGCAAATCAAGCATAGTTTTCATGCATTATTGTTAGATTGGTCTTAATTTTTTTGAAAATTTAGCTGTTAAGGGTATATTTGATGCAAATCGAAAACTTTTAGGACAAAATTGAAACAAAATAAAACTTAAGGGTATTTTTTAAATTTTTGCTAAACTTCAGGGACAAAAAATATACGTTTTGTTAAGTTAAATCATATATTGTTATTTATCAGATTAAATTTTGAGATAAATAATTTTATAATATAATATTAATATTTTAATAATTAAAATATTTAAAATTTGATTTTTTAAAAATTACAGCATAATAATAATTTTTACTTTTATAAATTATTGACACATAAATCAAGTATTAGATAGAAAAAATAAATAAATAAATGAGATATAATAAATATTTTTTTATCATGTACCAAAAAAATATATAAAAAGAGGCATGTAAAGTCATACATGACTGTTCCGTATCCATGCTTGCTTCCTAAAAGAGGTAGAAATACATAAAAGTTTACCAAAAAAAAAAAAAAGAAAAAGACAAAATCTTAATGGTTAACTCGGTTGTTATCAAGATATCATCACAAAACACTGAAACAAATGTAATGTATTATTTCTTTAATCTTGGATGTGTACTATTGTGTTAGAATACCACTTCTATTTCTTATTTGTTGTTGGCATCTTCGTAAATTATTTTTTATTTCATAAATATAAATTAAGTAATACAATTTGTATTGATATTTAGTATGAACCATTGATAATTCTCCCTCTTCATGGTCAATATAAATTGATTAATATAAATGAATAAATAAAAATATTATTTATATATTAAAATTAATTACTATAATTAGATATTATATATTTATGTATAAATATATATTTTATTTAATTTATTTTTAATATGTATTTTATATTCTAAAAAATATTTTATAATAATAATTAATTTTAATATATACCTAACATTATTATTAATGTGTATGATATGTATATAGTTGATGCAACTACCAAAATTTTATTTTTTCTCATTAAAATATATATCATTCTTATAATAATAAAAATATTTTTAAAATATCATAAAATACGATAAAAATAACTAAAAAGAATATTATTTTTTTTAAGTAGCAAACGGTGATTTTTATATTTACCAAACCACTTATATATTTGATTTAAAATTTTATTAGAATATTTGAATAACTAATTAAAAAATATATAAAAAAATTGAATATAAATTTTATTTTTATATTTTTTATTTTTTAAAAGTAATTTTAGTTATTGGCAATAAAAATCGTAAAAACAAATCGACTTAACCTCAAGTACCAAACTTTAAAGATAAAAATATCTTTTTTTTTTTTTTCTTATAAAAAATCTCAAAAACCAATCTTTAAAACACTTTTAGATAATATATATCTAATCTTTGATATTTTTTTGTCATATTTTAAAATATTTTGAAGATATTTTTGTGATTAATAAAAGTGAAAAATATTTTTATTAATATTTTAAAAAATTAGAGGTGATTTTGACCGTTTATCTTTATTTATATATTTTTTCTTATAAATTTAAATATTTAAAACATAATTTTATGACATAGTACTAAAATTTTTATTACAAAAAATTTTATGAGTCTAAAAGACAATAACGTATTTAAAATATAATTAATAATATTATCATTTTTATTTTTAATAATAGTACTCCACAGTTTTGTTTTGTATTTATGTTTAAATAAAACTACAATGGAAGAGTGGTATTTTTGACCAGTACTTTGACATTAAAATTAAGTAATATGGACAAAAAAATTAATAATAAAAGAATAATAATATAGCCAAATTTTTTTTTAAGAAAAACATAAATTAAAATGAAACATATTTATAGAAATTAAACACATATTTAAATCTTATTATTATGAGATGTGATATCTAAATATCAATCACATATGATGTAAATTAATTTTTAATAATGGGCCTATTTAAAAAAATTATTTGTTATATTTTGACATATAAAAGAGTTAGAATAAAAAAGATGGTACAAAAAAAAGTTAATTAATTACACTTGAGTACCAAATAAATTTAAATTGATATCAGATATCATTACTTTATAATATATCTAATAGAGCATACTTTATGTATTCTATTAATATATTATATGAAAATTTATGTATTTAAAAGGAGTATATTATACAACAATTTTTTTTAAGTTAATATAACTTACTATTTTATAATGATTTAATTTATTTTAAATTATACATTTTAAATTATAAATTTTTAATGTTAAAATTTTAATTATAAATTTTAAAACAAAATTAAATAATTAAAAATATATTTTTTATATTTTTTTAAATATTTTTCAGTCATTTTAAGTAAATAATCGAAACCACAATAACCGATATTATATATTTATTAAAATTAATTATTATATATTATTTTTAAAATTTTAATATATTTTTATATTTTTAATATATATTATATATATGTAATTAGTTTGATAATTGAATTTTTTATATACTTAGTATGGTTAAAAATTAACACCAACTTTGTTATTGATATAAATGAAAAATTGTTCAAGAGAAAATTTATAGACAGAGAAATAAATGAAATTTAGAGTAGCTGCAATGCAATACAATGCAAGAAGAGCAGTTAGTACTAAAGAAATTACTGCTAGTATTTAGTAATAAAGTACTTTAAAGTAAAGAAAGGCCTTTAACCCATACGTGACCACTGCAAGCACCTGCCATTTGTCACGCTATGAAACCTACTATTGCCATGTGTTTCCACCTGACCAATGACAAGTGAAACCTACTATTGTCATGTGTCATAAACTGTTAAATTTAGTCACATAAATAAATGGTCTTATCCAAATCTTGAGAGTATCTTTTAAGCCTTTGCCTTTTTTTTCCTTTGAAGAATTAACCAGAATAACATTTCACATGTTATATAAACTTGATCTGTTTTTATTTTTAAGACCGAAACGTGAATACAAAGATAACGATAAAAATATCTCAATTTAAAAAAAATATAAAATAATATGTATCAAGACAAATTTTGTAAAAAATTATTTTATTTTTGTATTTATGTTTTGATTTTTGTTGTGGAACCAAATTTTAGTGTTTTTTAGTGTGTATTTTGATTAAAATTTATAAATAGAAGTTAGTATTAATTGATTTTACAAACTTAATTTATATTGAGAGTGAGGGACTATTACTATTATTTATGTTTGATAATTTTATATTAAACTAAATTATAATAAAATAATTATTATTTGGATTATATTATTTAAAATTATATTTAGATTAAAAAAAGATATAAAATTTATATTACTTAAAATCATTTGTTAACTTTTTTTTGCTATAACTTTTTTAAAAAAACTTAAATTTATGTATTAGTATTTATTATATTTTTTGTCATAATTTTTTTATTTTTTTTGGTACTCGTTTTTTTTTTAATTTGGTCTTCTTAGATTAAAAAATTTTATATCGATAATGAATATTAAAAAATAAAAAAAATAACAATACACATCATACAACATTTAAAAAAATTTTAAAAAAATAACAACAACCATAATATAAACAAGAAAAATAAAAAAAATTAGTAAAATGATATAAATAAAAAAATAATTTTTTTGCTTGGCGTAGGCATACAAAAAATTAAATATGAAAATTCTAATGATTGTTATATATATATATTTTTATAGTCTAGACTAAAAGATAAAGTTAGTAAAAAAATAAATTATAAATAAAAATCGATGTCTAATTATCTTTATGTGAAGTTAATAGTTAAAAATATTATTAATTTAGTTAAAACTTTTAAATCATCTAATAATTTTTAATTATTAATTTATATAAAGATAACTGCACCTAACTTAACAGTTGAAGCAAAATTTTTTTTGGTCTCAAGTGAATGAGAATTTATACATAAAATCACATATATGTCTAGAGATAAAAAAATAAAAAAACAAAAATTTGAAGCGTTAAAAATTGAACCTGCATTTTTAGACTCAATTGTTAAACTAAACAAACTCTTAATCTCCAAGTCACGAATGAGGTTGCTGATTACAGTATTACACCACTCAGTACAGAATGGCTAAATCAAACAAACTCTTTAGTAGAGATTTTGAATATCAATAATATTAGCAGAGACTTTAAATTGCAAGAGAAAAAAAATCATGGAAATTCAGAATCGGGATGTAGCTCTGATAGAGTAGGAGGTGTTCTGATACTTCGCAACAGTTGCAAAATTTGGGTGGTTACTTTGGTCTATTGAAAGAGAAGAAGTTATTTGATGTGTGCTTTTCACGTAGAAGGTCTAGTTCCTCATATTGTTTTCCGTATTTCATAGTGATAGGATTAATGCGTGATGTACTTTTAGTTTTTTTTTTTTTTTTTCATTTCCTTGGGGTTAATGCAGTATGTTATTTTTGTCATTTGTCCCGCTATGAGATCTACTATTACCATGTGTTTAGTTAAATTAATGGTTTATATATTGTTATTTATCAGATTAAATTTTGAGATAAATAATTTTATATAATATTAATATTTTAATAATTAAAATATTTAAAGTTTGATTTTTTAAAAATTACAGCATAATAATATTTTTTACTTTTTTTTTTGAACCAAGGAAGCTCAACACATTAAAGTGGAGCATGTACGAAAAATAAACAAAAATCACAAGAGAATAAACACCATACAGCAGCCAGCAAGGTTTAATCCGTTGTCATCTCCGGCATTGCCATCAACAACCGAACAGATCAACACCACACCATTCTCTATAGCTCAAAAACGACCTATTCTTAATTTCATCAACACCTGCGTCACAGCTCCGGAAAATTCTACTGTTCCGTTCTATCCAGATATTCCAGATCACCGCAAAGAACCCTATCAGCCACTTCTTTTGCTGCAAGCTACGACCAGGCGCTTCAATCCAACTCTCAAACAGCTCTTTGACAGTTTCCGGAATAGTCCAAGCTCTATCAGCCCTTGTCAGCCAAGCACACCATACCTGCCATGTAAACTCACAGCCAAGAAAGAGATGATGCACAAATTCTATTTCTTTTTTGCACAGAACACAAATATTATCACCATGATGTATAATTCCTAGTCTATTGAGTTTCTCTTTAGTGTTGACTCTGCCTACTAGGACAAACCAAGCAAATATTTCAACTCTTGGAGGAACCAATCCTCTCCATATGGTACTGGTGAAACTGTAGCTCGTGATGTCCTCCGAGAGAGTCTCTTTCTGTAGCACCTACACAAAAGAGTTAGTAGAATAAACACCTGTTCTGTCAAATTTTCATATGACTGTATCCTCTCTATCAGATGATGGTCTAGCCAGCCTAAGCCGCTCATGAAGTTGATTAAGCAGTTCCAACTCCCATTGGAATAATTCTCTCCTCCATTGAAAGTTTCATACCCACTCAAACCCATCCCAAAACCCACAGTCCCCTATGACAGATCCTTGTTGATTTGACACTGAGAAGAGTCTCGGAAAACTATCTTTTAAAGAGCCACTTTGTAACCAATCGTCCTCCCAAAATCGAATACGTGTGCCATTTCCCACCTCCATAGACAAACCACTGATCATCATATCTCTTACATGTTGCTCTTTAATATTAAGCTGGCAAATGTCTTTCCAAGGGCCACCTCTTGACGGTAATGGCTGTTTTGACAACATTAAAGTTGGGTCCAGATGGTTACAAGAACATACAATCTTCCTTCGAAAAGCGCCACCACCATTTGAACAGAAGCGCTGCATTTCTGATTAAAGCATCCCCTACACCTAAACCACCTAGCTTTTTCGGAGCTTGCACCATATCCCATCTCACAAGTGGTATACCGTTACTTCCATCTTCTTTATCCAAAAAAACCTTCTATGTAGCTCAATTATCTTTTCTGCAACCGCCTTCGGCATCTTATACAAGCTCAAGTAGTACAGTGGCAAGCTATTAAGAACAGATTTTATGAGGACCAACTTACCAGCTTTGTTGAGTGATTTCGCTTTTCATAAGCTGAGCTTATCCTCCACCTTGTCTAAGATTGGTTTTCAGGTCTTCACTAGTCTAGGGTTTGCACCTAGAGAAATTTCCAAGTACCTAACAGGTAGAGTAGCTTCTGCACATCCCAACAAATCACACATATTCTTCACCCAGTCTTGGTCACAATTAACTAGATCAAGCTTGACTTATCAAAGTTAATGCTCAGGCCCAACATCAACTCAAAACAAAGCAAAAGTCTCTTATAATTCACTAGTGTCTCTGTTTTCTGTGGGCAAAATAAGATTGTGTCGTATGCAAATTGGAGATGCGACAACTCTACGCTGTCTCTCCCCACCAACAGTGGAGAAATACGCCCATTCCTGACTGCCTCACCCACCATCCTGTGCAGGACGTCAACAACAAGAACAAACAGAAAAGGAGAGAGATGATCTCCTTATCTTAAACCTCTCTCCATCCTGAATGGCTTGGATGGCGACCCATTAATCAACACCGACATAGACACTGTAGTCACACATTCCTTCACCCATGTCCTCCATCTAAGACTGAAACCCATCTTCTGTAGCACAATATCCACAAAGCTCTATCTCATCCTGTCGTATGCTTTCTGGAAGTCCAATTTGATAATTGCCGCCTGCTTCTTGCGCACCTTCAGCCATTGGACCGTCTCACATGCAATGAGAGCACCATCGTGTATTTTCCGACCCTTTACAAACGCAGACTGAGTCTCTCCCACTAAACCTGGCATCACTGAACACATCCTTCTCACCAATACTTTGGATATCACCTTATAGATACAACCAACCATGCTAATAGGCCTTAGGTCTTTGATTTCCTTAGCTCCCACAAATTTAGGGGCTAGTGTCACCCATGTTACATTTGCATCAGTTGGTAGCTTCGTACTTTGGAAGAAGTCTAGAACAGCTTTAGTAAATTCCTGTCCAATCTCACCCCAGCATTTCTTTATAAAATTCATGTTGTACCCATCGTTACCTGGCGCTTTGCTGGACTCACAATCCCAAACTACCTCTCGTATCTCCTCTGGCAATGACATTACCTCTAACACTGCTGCCTCCTCTTCATTAATCTGCTTAACCAACCCATCGCGGATACCAGTCGTTGGAGCCAATTCCTGCCGATACAAATCTTTATAAAAACCTGTAATTGCAACCTTTATTCTAGCCTGGTTCTTCACCAATCTGCCATTGATTACCAGAGAATCGATCATGTTGTTCCTCCTTCTAGCCGACACTAGGTTATGGAAGTATCTAGTGTTCTTGTCCATATCTCTGGCATGTTGGGACCGAGACATCTGCTTCCAATGAATCTCCTTTCTGGCATACCACTTTGCACAACACGTCACAAGAGCCTTCCGTCTAGCCTCTATTGTTCCATCATAACTACCAGCACTAACCATATCATCAATTTTCTTAATCTCTTCCTCAAAATTTTTTATCCTACTATCCATGTCCCCAAAATTGTCCTTATGCCATCTCCTCAGTGGTATCGTTAAGGCCTTCAGCTTATTAGTGAATTGACCCTCCCCCAGATTCCTCCACTCATCCTTCACTATTCTCAGAAACCCTTCATGTATAAACCAGGAATCCAGACTTCGAAAAGGTCTTGGACCCACATTAAGTCTTGTATCTTCTAAAATTAGCAGGCAATGATCTGATAGACCTCTAGGACCCCCTTTCAGCCGAGTATCTGGAAACTCCTCAAGCCACTCCACACTAACTAGAATCCTATCAATCCTGCTACAGGATCGACCTCTAAACCATGTGAACTTCCGATCAGTTAACAGTAAGTCTACTAGCTGTAAGTCTTGCACCCATTCCTTAAAGTCTTCCGCAGATGCCGGTAAACTAATGGTACCTTTCCTTTCCTCCAACTTTAGTATCACATTAAAGTCACCCATGAAACAAAATGGAACTTGACATAAACCCACTATGTAGCTTAGCTCCTCCCACATTACCAATTTTGTACTCCGCATATGTGCTCCATACACCAAGCAGAATGCACAGTTAAAATTATTTCTTGTCAAAAAACCTTCAACGCATAGCCAACCCTCCCCTTTATAGCACTTCGACCGTTTAAACAACAAGTCATCCCATATTAACAATAAACCACCAGACACACCTACTGATTCCACACAATCCCAGCCCACCGTGTCACAACCCCACAATCGTGTTACATCAAACTTAGTGACTACCTCCCTCTTAGTTTCAATCAATCCTAGCATATTCAACCTATGCTTCTTCTTCAACTCTTTTATCATACTCAACTTTCCATCTCCTCTTAGTCCTCTAATATTCCAGCAACTATAAATCATTTTATAAATTTTTTACACACCTTGTTATGTTGTTTGGGCCTGCTTCTCCTAGCTTTCTCCTGTTTTGCCATCTTTTTTGCTGCAATAGCTTCATTCTGACTTTGTAGTATCGCCATAATGTCTTCTTCTTCTTCATCATAGAAAACCGCACCAGACTCCACTGCTAGCTTCCATGTTTCCTTGCTTTCAGTTAACTGTTCTTCATGCGTGGCTCTCCTAATAGCATTTTGATTTGTATCTTCTGATTCTATTTCGGACCCATCATCTTCTGTAATCCTTTCTTTAAGTTCATCTTCGCCTACTACTTCTACCACGTTGTTCTTCATTTCTTCCAACTGCGTCCTTCCACCCCTTTGGTTTTCTGGGTCCGTTGTTCTTTTCATTACCCCCTCCACTTCTGGCCTTTGGTAACACCCATTCATATTTTCCGGCGCTGCTACACTATCAACTACAACGCTGCATGAGCCCCGTACTTGGCTTCCATCCGTCACTTCCAGACCTTGACCTCCTAAAATCCGTGTTCGTGGCGCAATGGAGTAGGGGCCGCACACCTTGGCACTAGCGCAATCAAACATTTGATGTAAGAGGAGCTCTCCATCCAGCCCAGCCTTGCCTTCACTACCCAAAGGAGAGCCCAACTGCCCCAAGCCATGTCCTGTGCTACGTTCATCACACGGCCCAATTTTCTTGGCCTCAAGTCCCTGGCCCAGCCCAGTTTTCGTAGCGTCCTGGAGTTGCAGCTGCTCGCCATCCGCACTTCTCCCTTGGTGGACAGGTTGCGCAGGCCCACATGATGCTTGGCCCAGTAGGAGCTGATTATTGTTGTTGTGTTTTTTGTGGGTCTTCCTACTTTTTAAATCCAGCCCTGCTTCATTCTTCCGTTGGATCCCTTCAAATTTTTTGGACCCACTTCCTTCATCAAAGCAAATCTGTGTAACTGTTCTTTCCGATCCATCTCCGCACAATCACCAAATCCCTCAGAATCAGCATTTCCATTAGTATCATTAAGTTTGAAAGAATCCGTTATCCGTGGCAATTGAAACACATTTAAATGCTCTTGATTGAGTTCATTCAAAAAAATTTCCGGAGTTACCATTCTACCTTTGTGTTCATCACCGTTCTTAGCCTGGGTCGTGATAAGCTCAGCAGCCGGATCCCACACCGCCACCATCTTCACCATCTCGCCGTCATGTGAACTAGAGCTTTCACTTGTTGGCCTTATGGTTTCATCCTCCATCAAGCATGTTTCTCCATATATCTCGCGTCCCACCTCTTTTACGAAAACATCAAAGCCACTCATACCTACTGTGATATGCACCCATTCCTTTATGACGTCAAAAACACAAGTATCAATAAACACTCGGACGGCACTGAAGGATGTGGCGGATTTTTTCATTTTATCGCACTTGACTACATCTCCCCATAGACTGCCTATTATATTGAATGCCTCCTCCGACCAAACATGTAAAGGCACTCCATAACATTCTAACCAAATTCTTCTAGTCTCACTACGTTCTGATTCCTCCCATATCCATACCTTATGAAAAAATTGTAGGAAACTGTTCATTTTGAACGTAAACGCTTCCTCTGCATTCTTCACCGAATCGAAAACTAATAAGGCTTTATACGCTCCAAGTTCTCTGACTTCTACAACCTGAGAAAAATTCTTGATGATCGCTCTCTGTAGCGATTTAAAGTTTATGGCCCTCGTCGTTCCTCCTACTAAGCTCCTCAACAACCAATTGAAATTCTCTTTTGCTATTGGGACTTCAACCTTCTTCGTCCAACCGTTCTCATGCGGGACCTTGGTAGATGTAACCTTTCTAGTTTCTTCCAGTCTTATAGGACTTTTGTCTTTCCGAGGTTGTCTGTTCTCTACAGCAGATCTCACGATGTCTCTTCTACATATCGCGGTGTTCTTCTCCTCCATTGGTCTTCTATACTTGGCCTCACATACCGAGATTATTTTTCCCCTTATACTCGTGTGATGCATTTCTGCTATAGCCTTCATCGCCCCTCCTTTCGTCGTATAGCAGACAAATGCAAACAAGTAAATATTACCATTTTTCAGTTTCCGAGCTAGATAGATGTCATTAATTCGTCCCGTCCAATTGAACAAGTGAAATAATTCCTTCTTCGAAATATCCTGTGGTAGATTGGTGACAAAAACAGAAAAAGAATCGTTTTTTAAGCGTTGATACTCTTCTCGATTCCAAACCCTAGGATCCTTTATCTGTTTATCCCTAATTCTAACCCACACAGTGTTTCCCTACTTTTATAAATCATTGACAAATAAATCAAGTATTAGATAGGAAAAGAAAAATAAATAAATGAGATATAATAATTTTTTTATTATGTACAAAAAAATTATATAAAAAGAGGCATGACATGACTGTTCCGATATCCATGTTTACTTCCTAAAGGAGTAGAAATACATAAAAGTATACTAAAAGAGAAAGAGACAAAATCTTAATTATTATCAAGATATCATTACAAAATACTGAAACAAATGTAATGTATGATTCCTTCAATCTTAGATGTGTACTATTGTGTAAGAATACCACTTCTATTTCTTATCAGTTGTCAGCATCTTCGTAAACTATTTTTGTTTTTATAAATATAAATTAAGTAATACAATTTGTATTGGCATTTAGTATTATTGAACCATTCATAATTCCCCCTCTTCTTGGTCAATGTAAATTGATCAATATGAATGAGTAAACAAAAATATTATTTGTATATTAAAATTAATTACTATAATTAGATATTATATATTATGTATAAATATATATTTTATTTAATTTATTTTTAATATGTATCTTATATTTTAAAAAATATTTTATAATAATAATTAATTTTAATAATTGATTTTAATGTATACCTAATATTATTATTGATGTGTATAATATGTATATAGTTCATGCAACTACTAAAATTTTATTTTTTCTCATTAAAATACGTCTCATTTTTATAACAATAAAAATATTTTTAAAATTTTATAAAATACGATAAAAATAACTAAAAAGAATATTATTTTTTTTAAGTAGCAAACGGCGATTTTTATATTTACCAAATCACTTATATATTTGATATAAAATTTTATAAGAATATTTAAATAATTATTTAAAAAATATATACAAAACTTTGAATATAAATTTTATTTTCATATTTTTTATTGTTTTAAAGTAATTTTAATTATTGGCAACAAAAATCGCAAAACAAATCGACTTAACCTGAAATACCAAACTCTAAAGATAAAAATATTTTTTTTCTTCTAAAAAAAAATCTCAAAAACCAATCTTTAAAACACTTTTAGATAATATATATCTAATGTTTGATATTTTTTTGTCATATTTTAAAATATTTTTAAAATATTTTTGTGATTAATAAAAGTTAGAAATATTTTTACTAATATTTTTAAAAATTAGAGGTGATTTTGATAGTTTACCTTTATTTATATATTTTCTCTTATAAATTTAAATATTTAAAACATAATTTTATGACATAGTACTAAAATTTTTATTACAAATTTTATGAGTCCAAAAGACAATAGCATATTTAAAATAGAAATAATAATATTATCATGTTTATTTTTAGTAACAGTACTCCACAATTTTTTTTTTGTATTTATGTTTGAATAAATTTATAATAGAAGAGTGACATTCTTGACCATTAAAGTGTGGTACTTTGACATTAAAATTAAGTAATATGGACAAAAAAAATAAAAAATATTTATAGAAATTAAACATAAATACAAAAAAAAATTGTGAGAAAAAATTAAGTAATATGGCCAAAATTTTTGTAAGAAAAACATAAACTGAAATGAAATATATTTATAGAAATTAAACACATATTTAAATCTTATTATTATGAGATATGATATAAATTAACTCTTAATAATGGATCTATTTAAAAAAATTATTTGTCATATTTTGACGTATAAAAGACTTAGAATAAAAAAGGATGGTATAAAAACGTTAATTAATTGCACTTGAGTATCAGATAAATTTAAATTTATATCAGATATCGTTACCTTACAATATATCTGATAGAGCATACCTAATTATATGAAAATTTATGTATTTAAAGGGAGTATATTATACAACAGTTTTTTTTTTTTTATGTATTCAGAGGGAGTATATTATACAACAGTTTTTTTTTTTAAACTAAGATGACTTACTATTTTATAATTATTTAATTTATTTTAAATTATATATTTTAAATTATAAATTCTTAATGTTAAAATTTTAATTATAAATTTTAATACAAAATTAAATAATTAAAAATATATTTTTTATATTTTTATTTAAAAATATTTTTTAATCATTTTAAGTAAATAATCGAAACGACAATAACTGATATTATATATTTATTAAAATTAATTATTATATATTATTTTTAAAATTTAACATATGTTTCATATTTTTAATATATATTATATATATGTAATTAGTTTGATAATTGAAATTTTTTTATATACTTAATATGGTTAAAAACTAACACCAACTTTATTATTGTTATAAATGAAAAATTGTTCAAGAGAAAACTTATAGACAAAGAAACAAATGAAATTTAGAAGCAGCTGCAATGCAATACAATACAAGAAGAGTAGTTAGTACTAAAGAAGTATTGCTAATTCTTAGTAATAAAGTACTTTAAAGTGAAGAAAGACCTTTAATCCATACGTGACCACTATAAGTACTTGTCATTTGTCACGCTATGAGATCTACTATTGTCATGTGTCTCTCCACATGACAAGTGACAAGATCAAAATCTACGTCATAGATTATTAAAATTAGTCACATAAATGACATTATCCAAATTTTGAAAATATCTTTTGAGCCTTTGCCCCTTCCCTTCTTTGAAGGATTAACTAGAATAAAGTTTTATATGTTATATAAAATTGATCTGTTTTTACTTCTAAACATAAATACAAAGATAATAATAAAAATATCTCAGTTTAAAAAAAATATAAAATAATATGTATCAAGACAAATTTTGTAAAAAATTATTTTATTTTTGTATTTATATTTTGATTTTTGTTGTGAAACCAAATTTTTGTGTTTTTTAGTGTGTATTTTGATTAAAATTTATAAATAGAAGTTAGTATCAATTAATTTTACAAATTTAATTTATATTGAGAATGAATAAGTATTACTATTATTTATATTTGATAATTTTATATTAAATTAAATTATAATAAAATAAATATTTTTTAGATTATATTATTTAAAATTATATTTAGATTAAAAAATATAAATTTATATTACTTAAAATCATTTGTTAACTCTTTTTTGCTATAACTTTTTTAAAAAGAACTTAAATCTATGTATTAGTATTTATTATACTTTTTATCATAATTTTTAAATATTTTTTTGGTACTCTTTTTTTTTTAATTTGGTCTTCTTAGATTAAAAATTTTTATATCAATAATGAATATTAAAAATTAAAAAAATAACAATATACATCATACAACATTTAAAAAAATTTTAAAAAAATAACAACCATAATATAAACAGAAAAAATAAAAAAATTAATAAAATGATATAAATAAAAAAATATTTTTTTGCTTGGATAGGCATAAAAAAATTAAATATAAAAATTCTAATGATTGTTATATATATTTCTTTTTTTTAGATGAGACTAAAAGATAAAGTTAAGTAAAAAAATAAATTATAGATGAAAATTAATGTCCAGTTGTAATAGAGTTAATAGTTAAAAATATTATCGATTTAACTAAAACTTTTAAATCATTTAATAATTTTTAATTATCAATTTATATAAAGATAACTGCACGTTACTTAACAATTGAAGCAAAAATTATAATTTTCAGAGATAAAAAAAAACAAAGAAACAAAAATCTTTAAAAATTGAACCTGTATTTTCAGACTCAATTGTTAAACTAAACAAATTCTTAATCTCCAAGTCACGAATGATGTTACTGATTACACCATTGAATATCGAATGGCTAAATCAAACAAACTCTTTAGTCTCCTCAACAATACAAACCTTACAAACCCCTGCGTATATACAAACCGACTACATACAAACCGACTACATACAGATACAATACAAATACTCAAAACCTCTCAAAAACCCTTACACACTATTACATCGGAATGTCACGCATCATCACCACCAAAAAAATCTTGAACTACATATTTCAGTAGCAATTTCAAAGCACATGAAGACTGAAACTATTCCTAGGTCAGTAGTTTTTTCTGATTTTTCAATGTTTTCATTACACTTTAACTAGTTTCTTCTCTGTTGAATTATTTTAGCTGTGGTCTTTGTTCCATCGTTTCTTTTATCTTCTTAGTAGTTTTCAATTAATGTTTCATTGTGGTTGGAGAATTTCCTTTTTATAATTCTTACATGTTTCTATATATGAATTCTTATGCTTTATTAACAAACTATTTTAAGGAGTTGAACGAAGTTGACAGAATTTTGGTTTTGTTTGCAGTAGAAATAGGAGATCGCGCAGGAGACGCAGTGGAGGAAGTGACTCAGTAGAGAGTACTCTTGAGAAGTGGAAGGAGTACAATAAACAGCAACAACAACTAATCAGTGAAGGAGATGAGGTTGAAGTGATTCACAAGGTTCCTGCAAAGGGATCGAAAAAAGGATGTATGAAAGGCAAAGGTGGACCACAGAATTATGATTGCAAGTTCAGGGGTGTGAGGCAGAGGATTTGGGGCAAATGGGTTGCAGAAATCCGCAAACCTATCCATAGCAAGCGTGTTGGTGAAGAATCAAACAGGCTTTGGCTTGGAACCTTTTCTACTGCACTTGAAGCTGCTCTTGCTTATGATGAAGCAGCAAGGACCATGTATGGCCCTAGCGCTCGTTTGAACTTCCCTCACCATCATGGCATAGAATTAGTAAGTTCTAATGGATCATCTAGTAGTACAGGATTTGATCAGAAATCACCAAGTGGAACCTATATAGATACTTTGAATGGTGGTGATGCTGCAAAAGTTGACGGGTTGGAGGGGAATCTTGATATGGGTCTCGAAGAACAACTCAAGTTTTCTGAGGTAAATGAATTATTGGAGATGGAATGTGAGGAAGGAATTCTTCAAGGGCCTTTTAAGTATGTAAAGGATGAAGTTGCTGGAGGAAGTGAAGGACTGGAAGGAGAGTTAGAGAAGGTTTTGAAGAACTCTGGTATAGTTGAAGAGTGTAATAATTACATGCTTGAGGATTCTATGTGCATGGCTGTAAATATAGGAGCTGATTATAACTCTTGTGATGCTACTGAACAGGGGATTATGGGGAAGAGTGAAGTGGAAAATTACAAATCCTGCAATGAGTTGAGCTGCACAAACCATTGCTTTGGATACTTGCATAATATGATTCCAAACAGTAATCCTATGATACCAAACAGTAATCCAAAGTATGAGCAGTTCAGCAATCTCAAATCTGAGGCATCTATTCCGACAAAAGATATGGAGGAAGTACTTGCAGAAATTCTACAGTTTTGCAAGCAAGTGCTCCAAGGTAAGTAATGTTCAGTCACAAATTGGTCAATTCACATAAGTAATATGATGTTAGTGATTGCAAGAATGAAGCAACCAATATAATTAGGAGATTCAAAAAATCATTCTATGCAGAGAAGTAATCATTTAGTTACGAGTGATACTTTTGGATCAATTGTAAAAGTGTCAGAAAATGAGACTTTGAATATCAATAATACTAGAGACTCTAAATTGCAAGAGAAAAAAAAATCATGGAAATTCAGAGTCTGGGTGTAGCTCTGAATAGAGTAAGAGGTGTTCTGATATTTCACAACATCTGCAAAATCCATCTGGGTGGTTACTTGTCTGAACACCTGTACAATATACTGTTTGCCGACATGGAAGTAGATCATGATTATAGTTTCTTGTGTGCTTTTCACATAGGGGGTCTAGCTCCCAATATTTGTTTTCCGTATTTCATAATGATAGAGTTAATGCGTAATGTACTTTTAGTTCTCTTTTTTTTTTTTCATTTCGGTAGGGTTAATGCGTGATGTTGTTTTTGTCCCCCATTATAATTATTCAAATAAGGCCTAGTTTGTATCTTTTTGCACATCTCAATTACTATATATAGTTATATACTGTGTAAGAACTATGCATTAAGCTATAAATGTTGAACTAGTGCCATTTTATGTGAAAATTAGATCTCTCGTGTTAATTGAGGATTTGAACATGTATGTACTTCAACTTCAAACATAAAATACGTAAAATTGCAAACCACTTCTTTCTTCTATATTTCCAGAATTGATTGTTTAGTAATGTGAAAATTATTGACTTGAACAATACAAAGGACTGTATTCCACTTAGAAGAATCATATATCAAAAGAAAAAGAATGCATAAATTGTCACAAATATGCAAGGTTGCCTTTCCCTACGAATACTAAACAAAAGACTCTGCAATCTCCTAAAAAATACAAATTTCTTCTATGACTTGTTCTCTCCCTCTGTGTACTTCTTTGGAAACTGTATAAATTCTATCTAGTTGTATCAGCAACATTCCAATAACTTGCTCTAGTCCTACACAGTTATGTATTATATCCAATTGCAAGGGTATGGAAATCAGGCCTATTTTTCACAACATAGAGCTCTTGATCATGCTCTGGCCATTCAAAAATTGGCCTTTTCACCTGATTATGGAAGTTGAAAACTTTGAATACTGGATGACTTCAAAATAATTTCAGTCAGTCTCCACCGCCATCTTTATACCAGACCATACTCCACGGGCCATTTTTGCTGCTCAACCTATCAAAACATGTGTTTAAATTATTTATGTTTAAATCATTTTCCATAATTCCCTCTAAAGTTTTCTCAAGTCTGCTTATAGCTCTAGCTATAAGAGTAGGACTATGAAAAAGATTAACTCTAAAAAAAAAGTTGCAAGACATTTTCATACATGTGACAGCATGCCATATCACACGTGTTCCCTCTAAAGCATGCTGGGATTCTTTTTGGTGCAAGGGTGCCAATATGGGGGGTATAGTGAGTCATAACAACCAACAAAAAGTGTCCCAACTGTCACCATAATAATGAATTAGATGTGTCAGTGGCAAATATCTACCTCCATGTTCCAGCGAGAACACGCATAGTCATGAAGAGAAACAACCCTGCCCAGACTCCAGGAAGTCCAAGTTCTGGAGCAGCTACCAGCAAGAACATTGAAGAAACTAGTCCAACCAGCATCTACCCCATAACGAAACCCAAGAAACAAAATGTAAGGATAGAGGAGGGAACAAACAACGAGAAAAATATATAAAGCAAAATTAGTCATGAGACTTTTAAGTATTTGTAATCATCAGGTTTTACAATTACCGTTGAGTACGCAGCGTAACCATAGTCTGATACCCCATGGTAAAGCCCATCAATGACAAATGCCAAAGCATTCACTGGTTGAGTTCCAGCCAGAAACTGCACAGTATGATTAAATTTCAGATATTTCAAACATTACTGATACATACATGCATCCACAGACAGAAAGGAAGATCATGCATAATATAATAGCTGAGTAGACATTTAATAGCCACGCTGAAACTTAGCCCAGCTAAAAATAAGATATTATATTTCAATCAGTCCAAGAAGCTTTTGTCATGCAAGGTATGATTCATCAATACTAGAGTCGCGATAGTCTGATGTTACAAATATATAACCATACAACAAAATGAACCTTCAGTTATTAGCCAACCAACAATAAACCATTTGCTTATTTAAGTGGAGCTCAACACTTCACAACAATTTATACTGGTCAGTTAATGTCAAGTCTAACCTCCCAAAAAGAAAAAAGAAAAAGAAAATCCTGAAGATAATCTAGCTAAGATATAAGATTATACATTCATCATCACTAAGTAACCTTAAAAGATAAATTGTTTGTGATGCTCCATTATTTGGGAGGAAAAGAAGGGAAACAAAAAAGAGTTGATTCTTATGCTTTGCATGAAAATGGATGTCGCTAGAAAAAGATGCTCTCCAATTAATATCTTGAACTGGATTACAATTTTTACTTGGTGTTAAGGACCTGACTTAGACACAGACTTCAACTTCTGCAGACTCGTTGCTTTGACTTTTAAATCAATCCAAGTCAACAAGAATTGTTATTTCTTACCAATATGCCTGACCGAGCAACACCCAGAACTTCCAAGTCTGTGGTAAATAAGCTAGAAAATGATCCAAACCCAAAGAATAAGATCACGGACAAAGTAATTCCTGTTCCTAAACCAATCTGCTTGACACATAAAAGAGAGTAGGTGAAACGAATTCTGGATGGATCTGTGTACAAGTTCCAATATCATTTAACTAAGCAAGTAAGAACAAAGTAAGTTACTGGTGGCAATAATCAATCGCCTGTAATACTCTATATGTAATGAGGCGTGCTTGCTCGTAATTTCCCTGCGAGTAACTGCTGGCAAGAAGTGTCTGTAAAATAAATGCCATATTACACAATAACAGGACATCATTTTGAGCCCCGCTTAGAAGTTTGAAAAGACTTTGGCTTATGAGAAAAAAGTCTTAAAACTTGACCATACCCAACCTGCTTGTTTACTTGGTCAGGGAATGCCCCCAAATGTCCATGAAATAAACAAATGCAGTTCATAATTATAAAATAAAACTTTATTCGACTGGATTCATTTGTGTCTTGGAAACTGAATATGATAAACTAATGAGAGATATGTTTTGATCATGTATAGGGCCCTGCTTAGCTGCCATAGAGGTTGACAGTGTCAAAGTCAGAAACACAGCCACAGTCCTGCCGATAAGAAGACCACCTACAATACAAAATGCAACAGTCAAAGTAAAACTAACTGCCTAATTAGCTCGGTTATGTCTTCGATCCAGTTAGAGTTAAGAAAACAAAAACCATATTTCGTGACTAAAAGTACAAAATACACATTATAATGTGTGAACAGACACAAAAGCCCTGTTAAAATTATAAATTCAATCAAATTCCCCTTTCAAGAACAATGCGATCATAATATTCTTGAAAAATGAACTCTATGGGATCGTAATTTTCAAATCAGTCAATCATATCTGATCCTATCAGCAAATCCTTCCAGTTTCTCGAAATTCTCGTTCCAGTTTACTAGTCATTAAAATGCTCAATCCAACTTGAAGCTACATGTAAAATCTATAGCCAACAGTAACAAGAAATACAAAACCACAAATAGAATACACTATCCATTCAAAGCATGAAAGCAAGAAAAACTGAAACTATTGATCCCTGAACTCATGTTAAGCTGATTAGTTATAAAGCTAATAATCATGCAAATTTGAAGTTCATCTTGAAATTTTCGATGCATTTGTACAGAAAGAACTAGTAACATTTTTTTCAATCCACTCTGATAATTTTATTATCATTACCGAAACAAAAAAAATTCCTCTGTATATGGACAGACTTACCAACAATATGACTTAGTTTAGAAAGAGGTACCAGATTTCAGATAGCTGAAAATTTTTCTCCCATCAAAGTGAAAAGGCATTAGGAGCACATTGCCGGTCAATTTCCATAGAAGAATAAAAGCAATTAAGTATCTGGTGAGCAAAAGAAAAATTGCGTCAAATGCAGAAGATTACATAAATTCAGGGGCGTGTGCAAAATGCACAGATAAAACTAAGTTTACCACATTGTTGACGTACTCAGAGATCACTGTAGCAGCTGCAGCACCACTAATGCCAAGACCAAAAAAGAATATTAATATTGGATCCAATATTGCATTAAGAACGTTGCCAGCACCTGAAAATTCAAGCGAAGCAATCTCCATCAATACATCCAGCAAAATTTTCACATCAACAAGACTAAAGTGCAGACCTAAGTTTACAGAACAAAATATACTCAAAGAAATAATTTGAGAATCTGCTTGTGCTTCTTCTATGCAGCAAAGAGTCGAGAAATGAAAATGAGAACAGATATTCCATAGAAGCTATTTGCTTTGTCATTCATTTATTAGCCTGTGTTGTAAGATTCCATTCTTCCTGCATTGAGTATAATAGAAAAACACAGCCTTTACTAAGAGTGCAAACTGTTGAAAAGAGGAGGAAAACAGGGACTTTACGAAAAGAAAAGAAACCATGGAGTTAAAAAGGATGGAGTAAACCACAGAAAATGCCATGGGAAGAGGATGGAAATCTAGTATCACACGTGGGGCGGGGGTAATATTTTTAATTTTCAAACAAATTTGAGTGAGAAAAGATGAAGTTATATAAGAAACTGATGTAATACTTGCCAACAGCATATCGAGGCGTCTTTGTATCCTTAAATCCACGAAAAGTGCCTCGAGCAGCTAATGAATCACAATTGGTGGAGCGCCAAAGGCCCTTAGCATAAGAAAGTTCTCAGCAGGTCCACGCATAGGGGAATCCTGTACAGAAAATAAATGGATTATGGAGTAGATGATATTAATAAGATTTTTATCAAGTCTAAGGAGACAGAAGTAAGGTTCAATTATAGATAACAAAATGTTCCGTGAAATGGTTTTCCAAAAATGCAATGTTTATTTCTATTAAGCTCAGACCAACTAAAAGGGGAAAAGAAATACAGGGACATAGAAAAATCTCTTGTTATGCATATAATGACTGATGACAGGGAATTTGAAGCAAGAAAAAGTAAGTTTACATTGATTGACTAATTGTCAATATATTTCTTGAAGTGGATGGCAACATAATTAATTAACTGAAAGGTAACTAGTACATAATGATATTGGTGTTATAATAAGGTTCTCACCCTTAAATTTAAGAATTAGTAACAAGAACTATCAAATGTCTATTAGAATTGAACATGGATTTGGAAATGAAATTCAGTTCCTTTTATTATTGTGCAATATTGACGTTAATTCATCAAAAAAGTTATGCACCACTATATAGAATAAAAAGAATGGCTTAAAAGAAAAATGCAATGACTGCTTTTTAAAATAGATTAAGAAAACAAAAGTAATGAATCTGCAACTGTGTAACAGAGAACAAGCCTATGAGAAGCAAATTGAACTTTCATGATTCAACCTAAAGTAAGATTGCTTCCAACTGAGATTTTACTCAATAGTTCTACAGAGAAGTTGTAAAAAAGCATTCCCTGATTTATATTACATGGAAAAAAAATCCATTCTTCCACCCAATTACGCATAAACTAAGAAACACACTTTTAAGCCCCAATTACGCATAAACTAAGCCCAAAAAAAAATAGAAAAAAGAAAAGGAAAAAAATCCAGCTCTGATAGTAACTCAATTGAAGCAGTACCCGAATCGACGAAGAAAAGCAAAGGAATCATCCGAGGAAGACGAATTGCGAGAAGATTCATCTTCAAGGGAGCTAGTTTCAAAGGAATCATTGGTGGTGGTGGTGGTGGTGGCACAGTTGTTCTTCGAAGAAGCTTTTGGTGTGATTCGGATTCGAATGCGAGAAAAGCAATGATAAGGCTTTGGGATTAAAGTAGGAGATTTGAATGGTGGATGATAGCAATGGTGAGGTTTAAGTTGCAGAGAGTGAATGCAAAGAAAGCGGTGACATTGAGAAGATGCCTTGAAGCACCTGCACTACACAGTATGAAGAACCAAATGTGACGGAAATGTAATGCAGTGAATAACGGGTATATAACAATATATTTATTTTCATTTTCATTTTATTTTTTCATTTTAATGGACACGTAATTTTATTCTGTCGCAAAAAATAAATAAAAGCAATAATAAATATGTATTTGGTGGGGCCATGTACTGCTTGGGCCTCAAATGATTGTTAAGTGTCAACTTGTTAATGGGTTCCGCCATCTATTATGTATTGAAATAAATAATTTTAAAAATTATTACAAAAATACGTCATGCACTCTTATTTAGTTTAAGCGGTGGTCACTAAAAAAAAAGTTTAAGCGGTAAATAAGATAAGTAAATTATATCTTGTAAATCATTTTATTTACTATATATTTATAAATATAAAAAATTAGATTAAATTCTTAAAAATATATTTTTAAAAATAATAAAAATATTAATAATTTAAATTAGACTAAACTCTTAAAAATAAAATATTTCAAATAATAGAAAATATTGATAGTTTTATATAACAAAAAAGATAGACGGTTTTAAAAATAACAATAACTCTTATTGAAAGTTATCATCAATAGTTGTGGTAAAATGATGGTTAAAGATTGTGGCGGTGGCAGCAATAGTGGTGGCAGTAATGATAGATGTGATGAGAATTAGATGGAAAAAAATTTAGGTGATAACAATTAAAAAAAGTTAGAAATTTAAGATAGGATAAGTTAATTTAGGAGAATAATTTAAAAATTTTGAATATATTTTAGGTTTTAAGTAGTTTTGTCAATTAAAATTTATTTTTTATAAATATAAAATTATTCTTATTTTTTTATAAATAAATTTATTAACATTCTAAATATTAGTGAGTAAAAATAATTTGTTCGAATACAAAATATTCAATTAGAAACTGGTTCAACCTTTTCGATCAGTTTTTTCGCCCTAGTCATGCGCAGCTTTTTCCATTGTGATTAGGGACTGTTTGATTACTTTTTTTTTTTTGGTCAAGTGTTTGATTACTTTTAAGTCTTGTTTCTGAAGAACTCAACATATTTGTATCGATAAATTGGTTAAGCTTGGACATCTTTGGATCCACATCCAACACAATTAAATTGTCATTTTTAAATTGAAGTTTCCAAACTTTTTTGGCAAGAAAAAAAACATAAATAGAGGAGATAAGATAAGAAATGTAAATATCTTTTTTTTTCGGTCGTGGGAAATGTAAATGTCTAAAACTAAGTGTTCAACGAGGTTAATGTAGAACTTTCCGACATCTTTTTGTTTTTAACAAGGGAAATAACGGACCGGACCCTACATGGTTACATATATGGCCCAAAGTCTAATCTATATTTATATTCAATTTATCTCCAACAATTAAAAAAGTTAAATTCAGTATAGGAATTAATGCAGATTATCTTTGTTATATTAACTGTTTCGAGAGGGAAAAAGAAAAAGGAATTATGTTATTCATATCATATAGTGTAAAATTTATATTCTCTATATTACCACATCCGAATTAGCCAATCCAAGTAATGACAGGTAATGCTAGGTAGACAAAAAAAACAGCCAGAACTTACCTTATTTAGCATTAATTAATTATCGCAACAATTAATGAATGCTAAATAAGGCAAGTTATGGCTGTTTTTGGCTGATTTTCTTTGGTTACCAAACATTTCCGTTATAGCTATCCTTCTAACAACTTCCTTGATCTTTTACCAAAAAGAATAAGTTGAGGGGAGACAGAGACTAGCGATACTGACACCTCTTAAACAAATGCTTCACTTCAAAACCAAAAAGGTAAGACCATGAGGGCATAGTCCAAGAGACTGAAGGGTAGCAGCACAATCTTGATGCCCCAACAAGAAAATCCTCCGAATGCAATCACAAAAGTCCATCATGGGACTGAATTGAATTGAATCTTCATTGTGTGTATAAATTGGAAATTCCAATCTCGGTCTCACATCATAGCTTTCAGCTGATAAACACTAGAACACTATGATCCAATCTTTTCTAGATTCTCAGACACAGTTTTCATTCTAGGCCTGACTTCAGGGTCTCCCTCAGTGCATGACAATGCTACATGAAACACAGCCAGTACCTCCTTTTTGGCATGCACTTCTTGAAGCAAAGGAGGATCAACCATTTCGGATAGCGGACTTTCTTGTTCAAACCCTTTCCTCACCCACCTCACCATATCAGGAACTTCCATAGAAGTTGATGGGGCAGGAGTAGAATCAGGGGACTTCCCAGTAAGCAATTCGAGCAACACGACTCCAAATGAATATACATCCCATTTCTGGGTTGGTCTGCTGCCTGGAACTTTGGCCTCAGGGGCCTTGTAGTTGTTAGTATGTTCTGTTTGTGATGGCTTAAAGTAAGGAAGAGCTCCTCCCATAAAGCCACCATTGGAGGGGTTATTGCCAGTGATGCTGATCAACCGGTTAAGGCCGAAATCAGAAATTCGGGGTTGGAAGTCCCCATCAAGGAGAATGTTGGAGGGCTTGATGTCACCATGAACAAATTTTCTAGGACTGCATTCATGGAGATAGGCCAAACCCCTGGCTGCTCCTTTGGCAATTCTCAGCCTGGTTGACCATGGAAGGTTCATAGTTGGTTGACCATTTCTCCCTACATGAAGAAATATGATTATTTGTAGCTGAAAATTCAATCTATTTACAGAATGCAAATGGAGATTGAGTTATCTTGATAGTTTATTTCCCTAATTGCAATTGAAAATTTATGCTGTTGGGTACAAAGAGAGAATTTCATACAAACGGTCTTTATAGAATGAATCTTGAGGTGTAAGTTATCAATAACAGGTTGTTATTGTTGTATCTTAAATCATACATCAGACATCATTGTTGTAAAGTGTAAACAGAAAGTTAGAAGAGTCGAAGCAATGAGTAGGAAAACAATCTTGTAGAAGCCAAAATGATTAATAATTTAACAAGAAAAAGCATTTTTTTTTCGGTGAGTCAACAGAGTTGGAGGTTCAACTGTGCCATTAGACCAAATACTAGGAAATCCCATTATAAAATAATGGCATAAAAGCGGCACAAACTTGTAAGTTCATTTTCAAACTACAGAAACAAAGCACTTTAAATAAACTTACTGTGAAAGATACTGTATTGTGTGTATGAAAAACTAAAAATATACGCATGAAAAAGAGATCCAAAGTCCTCACTCCTAACCAACCACGAAACTTTAAAGTCAACAGACACAAGGCTTGAGAAAGATAAGGTGCACTATCCAATGTAAAAAACATATAAACCATCATCTAGACTACTACAGCTATCTTTTTAATTAATAAATATATTATAAAGCCACTGACATTTAATTTTAAAAAACCAGATGTGGTCCTCAAGTTTCATCAGTATCACTGCTGCTTGAAAAATGGTTTTGACGTGTGAAACTGCCTGCTTTCAACCAGTTTTGGTTTGCCTAAATGGCCTCATGTGCTGAGAATGACATAAAGGTCTTGATGTTCAAAAAATAGTTGCATGATTTTAAAGCGTATTTAATGTATGCTTAAAAATAATGAAATATCTATAATTATTCGCTTTCATTAATAATGTTTTAAGATTATATTAAGTATATATTTGTAAAATGCATATTCAATATAGACAAGATGTATGCAATAAAGCAAATACTAGTTCTTAGAAATCTAGAAGTTCATGGTCCCAAACATGAATACCAGTACCATCCCATTTCCCAAACAAACACATGCTGAATGTCTTACTTTATCGTCGAGGCAGGTCATTTAAATTGGCATTGTTGTCTCACCAAACATTTTCTTGGATCCAACGCTCATTGCCAATAATAAATACCAATAATCCAACTAAATTGCTCACCTAGACGCACTCACTGACTCACCTCAAATTAATTTAAAAAAAAAAAGTAATACTCGTCAATAATATGCTCGCCTTTGCAGAAAGACAAATTGTTAATTTCCAATTTGTTTATTTCTATCAAAGACAAATTGAAATTTAAAATTGCTCGTTTGCACTAGTCAATAAACCATTTTGGTCAATTGTCCCCACAATGAAACAGACAAAACTCTGATACGTAGTGTCTGTAGTTATCTGCATGGAAGTATTTTTCCGATTTTATAATTATTTTGAAACACACTAAATTTAGTACTTAGTTCTAACAATCCTTTATAGAGAAGGCAAAAGTTAATGGGAATTATTAAACATATGAAATTTAAAAAGCAAAAAAATCCTTCTCTAAACACAAGTTACAGAATATGTAGAATGTCAAAGAGAAAAATAAATCTCAAATAATTTCTGGTTAATTTCAAAGACAACAACTAAAATAAACTACAAGGTTTATAAAATAAAATTTAAAAAAGGTACTTACCAGGATAATATTATTAAAATAACAATAAGGATTATATCTAAGGAAGATTTTTATATTACACCACCTAATCAGATCCAAATTTCATTTCAGGAAAGTACCTATCATTAGCTATCATTGTCATTCTGTTGACAATATCATTATCGTTACCACTCTATTGCCTACAACACTTTCCGCACTCTTTACCGCAAAGTCAGCTACTTCATTATAGAAGGCAAGAGTAAAAATGAAGGTCAAACCCTGTTCTACTTCTACCACAAGAGATAAAGAAAGGGAATTGTACTTATTTCCGTTATTTTTTTTTGGTGACTACTTATTTCCGTTATTTGACATTGGACATCTCATTACTAAATGAGATCTTAGGTGGTATTTAAAATTTGTATGAGGACACAAATCTAGAGAGTTCCGAGACAGCGACACTGACAAATTCTTTTTTATATATAGTTTACTTTTATTTTCTCCCATTTTTAAAATAAAATCACATCAAATAAGAGATACTAATAATTATAATAGCATCTTTTACCAACTATGGTTCCAACCAAATATTAAGTAGAAATAACAGAATTCTACTCCTAAATGCAGCATATTATTGAAATCAATAACCCAAAATGAAGCTAAGAAAGTAACACATGAACCAAAAAAACAAAGCGCTAAAAAAGTGAAAGTAAGTAAGTAACCAACCTCTAAGAGCGGTGGTCAAATTGCCATTAGAGATGAAATCACTGATCAAGAGCTTCTCATCAGGTGCCCAATAATAAGCCCTTAGCTTCACAACATTAGGGTGCTTGACCTTCCCAATAGCCTGAACCTCAGCAGCAAACTCCTTATACCTCTGTTCACCACCCTCCCCAAGCCTCCTCACAGCCACAGGAACCCCATTCCCAAGCACAACCTTATACACTATCCCCAACCCACTCTTCCCAAGAACATAAGCTGAAGCCCTCAACAACTCATCAAGCTCAAAGTTAAATCCCTTATCAATCGCCACCAATTCCCCTTCCCCTCTTCCACCCTCCCCTTTCTCACCTTCCTCCAATTCAGAATCATCACTCTTCAGCACCCCAACGTTCATGCATGGCAAAGAACAGCAAAAACGCGTTTTCCCGTTTTCGCCACCGCCAAACTTGGCCTTACCGGTACAACTACACCCGTTGCAACCGTCTTTCTTTTTCCAATAAACGTAAACAATTATGAGTCCAATTAGAGCAACGCCAGCGGCATCAGCTACTGAGATTAGAACAATTAAACCGGGGCTTAGCCCTTTATTAGACCGTGAGCCGGACCGTTCCCTTTTTGGACCGGGGCTTGATCCCGGTTCGCTCCGTGCCGAACCGGAACACGGTTTTTGAAGCGGGAAACCGCAGAGGTTAGGGTTGTTGAGGAACGCCGTGGGGCCTTGGTTTGAAAACGATCCTGTTTGGGGAATCTCGCCGGAGAGATTGTTGTTTCGCAAATCGAAGCTAACCGTCACCGGAAGTTTCCCGAGAGATTCTGGAACGTTGCCGGAGAGGTGATTGAACGAGAGGTTTAAGGTTCCGGTGAGGGATTGAAGCTCTCCGATCTGGTCCGGGATTGGACCTTCTAGGAGGTTCGCGGAGAGGTCGAGCTGAATGAGTTCTCGGAGCTCCGGCCACGGCGTCGCCGGAATCTTGCCGGAGAATTTGTTCCTGGCGAGGACAAGGCGCTGGAGCTGTGAGCAGTTGCGGAGAGAGTTTGGAATTGAGCCGGAGAGGGAGTTATCGGAGAGGTCGAGGTTCTGGAGGCGGCGGAGGGAGAAGAGGGAGGGAGGGAGGTCGCCGGAGAGGTTGTTGGAGTGGAGGTAGAGGGATCGGAGCGCGGTGGCGTTAAAGAGCTGGGAGGGGATGGAGCCGCGGAAGGCGTTGGAGTGGAGATTGAGGCGGCGGAGGTAGAGAAGTGTGCCGAGCTCTGATGGGAGGTAGCCGCGGAGGCCCCTTCCGGCGAGGGAGACACCGACAACGCGGGGGTCAGGGTCGCCGGAGATGTTACTACAGCTGACCCCGGACCATCCGCACGGAGTGGCGTCTCCGTCGTTCCAATTGGCAAGCGCAGCGGCTCCGGCGGGGTCCACGGCGGATTTTAGAGTGAGAAGTGCAACGCCGTCGGGGGAGAGAGAAAAAACGGTTTGTATTGAAAAGATGAAGAAGAACGAGAAAGAGAAGAAACAGAGAAAGAGATTAACGCTCATTTAGAAAATAAGTGATACGACACCGTTTTGGATGAATAATGTGGAGTATTTCTTTCGTTATGTTTATGGAATGGTATAGTGAAGGTTGAGTTTGAGGCGGAAGAAGAGATGGAGGTAGTTAGTATTTATGAGAGAAAAGAGAAAAATCAATAAATTGGGGGAAAGATGAGATTTTAATTTGGTGGGGTCCAATTCCCGCCAAAAAGGTTCAGAGAAAGAAGGCCAGAAGGGGCAGAGAAAAAAGAAGTGAATGTTTGATAACAGAAGTGAAGTGAAAGAGAAGCAAGAGGGATGATGAAGAAGAAGAATCTTAGTTTGGTTGCCACTAAAAAATTGGATAATTAGATTTGGAATTTGGTGACCCTTACCAATATTTTAAAATAAAACATTGTGGGCTATTGAGCTGAAAATGTGTTTTTGTTTTGCCTTGTGGACTTTGGTTGTGAAGCATCATTTTCTCTAAGGAAAAAAAAAAGAAGAAGAAAATTATAGTCACTTCTATTGAAATTAGGGAATATATTAATTCTGTAAAATTTGAATATCATAGTTTTATAGAGATAAAAGTAAGTATTATTTATAGCCAACCCAAAAAAAAACTATCATCTTGACAATTATATATTGATCCACTTATAAATTATATAATATTTAATAGAGTATGAGAAGGTTGAAAAACTGAGAATAGAGTATGAATGTGAAGATAAAAAAAGGAAATTTTGAAAAAAATGATGGCTGACGTTGTCTCTTACTAAAATGTTGATTTTCAAGTCGACTCTTTTAAAAATTATTTTGATTCAAATTTTAAAATTTTTCAGAATGTTTTCGCTATTTTATCTTTCAAAAACATTTTGTGAATATTTAAATTTTTAATAACATGTTAATGAGTGCTGGTGGTTTACTCTTTTTTCTATTACATTTAAATTAAAAAAAAAAAAAAAACACGTTGTTTTTCTCTCTTTCTCCCCCAGTCCCCCGGATCTCTTTTAACAGGGTCAAGTTGTTAATCCACATGGAACATGCAAAGGAAATAAAAATTATTAAATGATGAAATGTTCTACATGTAACATGAATAAATTCTTGATGCATGTGAGAAATTAATGCTGGAATGTTCTTGCTCGTGTCTAGTGAGTTTGTTTGTGCAACATGGTTAAAGAAAATGCATTCTGTATTCCACAACTCTGAATATTGTATATTTTCTTCATGTCAATTTGTCAGATTTACTTCTCATAAGCTCGGAATCTTAGCTAACATTTATGCTAGAGAGACTAAATTAATAGGCTTTTGCACCCGGTTGTTTACTCACTGAAATTTCAGAGAATATTAAAGTGAATCTTTTCATTAGATTTTGAGTTAATATTTATTTTATTCTTAAAATAATCTTGTCATTATATTTTGATTTAATATCTATTTTGCTCGTAAAATTTATATTCGACCTTATTTTCAATCTTTAAATTTTAATTTATCTAATTGAGATTTTTAAATATTAAATTATAATTTATATTTATCTTTGGAATTATCTTGTTAACAGAAATCTAATATGATATATTAATTTGTCACGTAAAAATATTTAAAATGACATTGTTTGCTGTACAGGTCCAATTTTCACTCAATGTGACATTGTTTTATAATTTAGGTGGGTTAAAAAAATTTGGCCTATACAATAATAATCACAAAAACTTAACTTGACCTCACTTTTTTTTTTCTCGCATGGTCTATGACAATGGAGAATTAAAAGTGCAAGCAAGTAGCATTTCTCGTCTCGGAGAGATTACTGAAGAACGAGCACCAGCATTGCAAGAAAGCCAGAAGAACAAGTTCGAAAGTGAAATTACTTTTTACTTTTTTGATACTCTGTTCCAGATTTATATTTTGGTTTGTGTTTTGCATTGTGTTTTGTTCTATAATTTGATCTCTAGATTTATGATATCATAACTTTCTGCATTTGAATGCTAATAGAGTTTGTTTTTTTTTTTTTTTGGTTGCTGAAGAAAAAATAATCTTTGTTGTTTTTATGTCTTTGTTAAAAATGTTATTTTTGTATGTTTATGTTGTTATTTTTATTAAAAAAATTGTAGTTAAAAAATAATAATGCTCTCTTTAGTGGTTAATTGAGTTAAGAGTCTATTCTCTGTATTTTAAAATCATCATTGATTTTTTTTTTAAATTTTACATTGTAGATGGATGAAGAAATAACAATTGTCTTCTATCATAGATAAAATTTTAAGACGAAAGAAGATGAAAAAATTATGTATGTTAGAGACCACATTGATTAGTTGATGGGGTTAGAGAAAAATACAACGGATATATTCTCAATAAGGAATTATTACAAGGTTTTTGGATATAAGAAGTTGAAGGAGAGCTGGTGGCTAGCTCCTTGGAGGCCAGTAAAAATTAGATTAAGAGCACTCTCACATATTAAGGAACCGATGGAGGTGTACTTTCATGCAAAGAATAATCAAAGTGTTGTGCTTATCTACCATAAGGATGAAGTTTCTAAAGTTGTAGCTCATGAGGTCCCACAGCTAATAGAGATGAATCCCCTCCCAATCTAGAAGAATCTATATCTGATACCACCTTAAGCCTATCTGATACCACCATTTTAAGAATCCTTTCAAACCATGTTTTTCTAAAGAAAAATTCAATAATGCTAAGAAAAACGCTGATCCGGTAATCGAAAAAACTTTAGTGATGGCAGCAGAGAGCTTTGATAGCGTTTTCCTCATTTTCTTCCAATCCAAAACTCTTTTCATCACCGTTCATTCATCATCAACTATGAGAGCTTCAATGACTTTCCTCCTTTAATTTTCTTTCAATCTAAAATCCTTTTTGTACCTTTCTAAAACGGTATTATTCCATAGAATCCATGATTGCTTGCTCCCCCAAGGAAATGTCTTCCATAAGATCGACAAACCCTGGTTGTTGTGGTTGGTAGAAGTGATAGTGGCACCATTATTGTTGTTATTGTTGTTGTTATAGATGTAGTTTTTGCGAGTTTTGTGGTTTAAGAAGATGAATCAGTGGCTTGTGCAAATTTTCTATTGTTCATCCATGGTGTGGTGTTGAAGGTGCTTGTTATCACAGCAGTGGTGGTGGTACCGCTGGTGATGGCAAATGTGTAAGAGAAAGAACGAAAAAGGAAGAAAACCTTTCATGATTGTTTGATAAGGAAGGTAATAAAGAAGAAAGTAAAGGATGTGATTTGGGAAAATTAGGGTTTAGGGTTCTCTTTCAGCAGTTTTGGTTGCTAGGTTAGTATTTTTCGTTCAGTATGACGTCATGCTTTTACGTATGAGTATTTTTGTCAAATTTTAAAATTTTTTGGAAATTATTTTGTCTTTCGCATTTTTTAAGATTTTTTTTGTCAATATCAAAATCTTTTGAATACCATTTTAGTATATATATATATATAATTTTATTTTTTTATTAAAATAAATAATAAAATGTCATAAAAATAAAAGATATATGTATAATGAGATATAAAAATAATATAAATATAATTTCTCTATCCTACACCTAGGACAACTATATTACATTCCATCATTATCACTTCTAGCCACTTGTCCACTTTAATTTTAATGTCTTAATAATTTAGCGTAGTGCTTTTATTCAATACAAACATACTTATAATAGCAGAACACAGGTTAATTATATTTGGTTAGTTATAAATCAAAAAATAAGGATACTAGTAATAAAAATATGTTTATAAAAGAGGACGAAGATTTAAAAAATATTTAAAATTATCTCTGTCCAATAACATTTTTCAAGATATTTCATATTTTTAAAATGGATAATACAAAAAATATTTCAAAAACGGTTTTTACACGTATACTAAATATAAAATACATATTAAAAATAAATTAATAGAATAAATATTATTTTATTCTTTAAAATTTAGGGTCAAAATTAAAATCATCTTTAACTTTTTTTTATTCAAAATAGTCCTTAACATTATATTTCGAATTAAAATCATCTTTTTAAAATTTTTGAGACAAAAATATTATTATTTTTATTCAGACTTTAATCTCATAATCTACCACCACTGTTACCATTACTACTCCCTTTTACTCCCATTAAATACTAACATTCAAATTTAAAAATATAGTATTCAAGAACAACAATATAGTATTTAAATTTAAATAATTATCCATTTCATCCATCATAAAAAGTAACATAGTTTTCTTTTTTTTTTTTTAAAAGAAAAGAAAAAAGAAAAATTAGAACAGAGATAGAGTGACGGGGGAGAAAAAAAAAAGAAAGAAGTAGAAAGTTAAAGAAGAAAAAAGGAGAGTTGAACAGAGTGACGGTGAGAGAATTTGTTGCCACTGTCGTTAGTTGGATCACTAAAAAGAAAAATTGAGAAGTGAGGGAAAATGTGGGAGAGAGAAAGAAAGAGAGATCATTAGAAAGGAGAAGAAGAAATCTAAAATCAACGTAGTTGTTGCTCCTGTTCTCTAAAATTACTGTCGAAAAAAGAAAAAATAGAAAATCTGAAGTTGTCACTATTATTGCTCTTACTCGCTCTTTCTCTTTGCTGCGTCGATTGCGACGGCAGCACTCAATTCTACCGGCAGCGTCTTCTTCTTCTTCCTCCTCATTCACTCTCTTTGTTTCTCTCTTCTTTTCTTTTCTTTTCTTCTGAATGTGTATGTGAGAATGAGAGTGAGAAAAAGAATATTAGAATAGAAGAATAAAGAACGAGTGATTTAATGGAGATGGTAATAGTTAGTGAAGTGAAGGTAAAGAAGTCAAAAAGATGATTTTAAAAATAATTTAAATATTGAGGATCATTTTGAATTAAAAAAAAATAAAAAATGATTTTAATTTTGACATTAAATTTTAAAAATTAAAATAATACTTATTCCTAAATTAAATAATATATATTTATATATAAATATATAATAACTGATTTGATAATTAATTTTTAATATACATATAATATTTTTATAATTTGTACTCCATTCAAAATAAAATACAAACTTAAAAACTTGAATTTTCCTCATCCAATTATAATAAGATGGATTCTAACATGCATATATTATGGTAATTACATGATTATTATATAAGTATTAATAAAATTAAAATTATATTTTTTTATATTTTAATAATATTTTTATAAATATTTTTAAAAAATATTATTTAATAATAAAAAATATTATTTTAATTTTAATAATATTTTTAAAATACTATAATCATTATAATCTAAGTATATAACATATTCGTATTAAAATGATCCTTGTAATAATTGTCCCTTGTTTGTTCCTTCACTTATTAGTTGGGTACTACAGAGACACCTGGTTTCTTTTTGTAATTATCTATTCATTGAATAGAATCAATCATACGTGATCATTAATTATATGCAATTCTCAATCATTCTAAACAAACTTAGAAGCTAACAAAAACCAAAGCCACACGAGCTATGACTCTATTAATTCAATTTTGTTTCAAGTATTTATGGGGCGTATAATTTCAGTGATGATTTGTATGAGAAAAAAAAAAAAATACTCCTAAAAGGACTTTATGCATGCCTTAATTATATCTTTCTAAAGAAGACAGCTTAATCCATCCTTGGAAATAATTGGAATGAATGCACTTTGGGCTAGAAAACAAAGTAATAATCTAATAATACGCTTTGCTTTGTAGTGAAGGGATATAGTTGGTACCAGATGAATTCCAATTTTCCAACCATAAAAAACATTAGTTTTAATATATTAATAGTATAAAATATTTTTATATAATTATCTAATTACATCATGAATGAATATTCACTCGATTAATATAAAAAATAATTATTTTTATTCAAGTAATGCTATATTATTAAATACGTATATAAAATTACTTTTTAACTGTATTAAAATTAAATAAAAAATATTAAGAAGAATTACAACTAATAGATCATGAATATGAGTTCATCCCTAAAATAAGTAATAATAATAATAAAAATAAAAATGGATGGCACGTATTCGTGAGCAGTGAACTATTATTAATACTTGGAGTAGTAATCGATCCAATTAATTATCTAAGAACTTCACCTTTTAAAGCTAATAACAACTTCTACAATTAACATACTATTAAAATTAAGTGCTTCCATGAGAACATGATTGAAGTTTAAAAGTGAACTTCTTTATTAAAAGGATACGGGCCTATATCTAAATTTAAAGGAGTAGCGAGTTATAAAAGCCTTTTTGTTTATTAATAGGATTTACCTAAAAGGTATTATAAAAACATTGGTTAAGAAAATTAAAATAAAAAAATTTTGAACTTTTAACTTTTAATTCTAGATTTGAGAGCACTCTGTTAACAAGATACTTGTTAATAACAGTTATACTAAAGAAATAATAATCTAAAATTATCTTATTTAACGTATATTAATATTTATAATTATATATATAATATTTATAATTATATATTTATTATATCTAATATTATTCAGTTATTTCAACAGTTATTAAAAAAGATAAAATAAAGTAAATGATAATTAAAAAAATATAAAATAATGTAATTTTAGACGGTTTTGTATTGATTTTTTATTCATTCTGCAATATTTTTATATTAATAAGTCAAATTCAAATGTGCTAACTTAAAGCATTAGTGAGTAGTGACGCTGGAAGTGTTATAAATGTATTACTGCGAACGGAGATATAGAGAGTAAGCTAAGGGGTTGTTTTGTCTCTCTGCATATTATTACTATCATAGCCATAATCAATCTTTGCTTTAGTGCATTAATTAATTAATGTGTTATGATTTATGAGAGGTCAACGAAGTGCTTATTGTGTATCGGTACGGTGGGTGAGCTATTAACACTCCACATGCATTCATCATAGACAATCTCTTATGTCAGTATCAGTTGTAATTTATAAAAGAATACTTGGCATTTAGACTGGAGTAGAATGTAGATGCTTCCAATATGAAAATAGTGATTTTTTTTAGTGGATCATCTCAAGTGAAAAAAAAATTAGATGGTGTTCAGTATAAAATCTCATTCTTTATTATTCTCTCTCTTATTTAATTTTAATCTCATTTATAGAATTAAAAGTGAGAGATTACACTTTATTCTCTCAAATGTTAAAAAAGATGGAGATGATCTATTTTCTAATTTTTTTTATTACTAATGGACAAAGTAGATCCCATCATAAGTAAAATTGTGACATGGGAGTAAAATTTTATATTCACAAAAGAATTCATTTATCATTTTATAACAATTATGTTAGCTTTACACTAAAATTAACTACTAAAATTAATTATTAGAATATATAAAATATATATTTAAAATATATTAAACTATATATATATATTTATATATAAATATATAGTGATTGATTTTGATAGTTAATTTTGATATATAAATAATTTATTTATTTATATAAATAAATACAGGTGTGTATCTTTAAAAGGTTGATGAAACTAGCTTTTTTATTATTATGATTATTTTGAACATGTAAATATAAGATGTAAGAGTAGTGTCTATTTATATATCAAGGAACAGAATGATGGATATTCTTTTTCTTTCACATTTTAGTTTCATAGGAGAAAGTTACAGCATAATAATACTTCCTGGCTCCTGCACCCGAATTCACTAAATTTTCTGATCTGGATAGGGGACCACAATCAATGAAGCTTCATTATTTCGGCCCAAAGAACAAGAGAGAAATACTGTCAATTACAATTCATTCATTATAGCAAGTTTAATTTTGATCCTCGTTATTACGCATATAGGTAATAGGTTGGAGCTTGCTGCTATATATGGGCCTATGATCCTTTTCTCAAAGGAGTAGTTCAAGTTAAATGTTTCGGCAAATGTTTCAGTGTTCGACTATATAGATGAGCTTAATTGCTATGTACTATGTAATTTCTTAATCGTTTATCTTTTATATTTCTTATGAAAATGTAAATTCTCAAAATAAAGCGAAGAATGCAGAGAAATAACTCGTTACAAGTTAAAACCATTCATAACATGCATTTGCAACAGCTGAAGGTGTCAAATAAGCGAGGGAACGAGTTCGAGCGGATTGGTTACAAATGGCGAGTCAAAATTAAGAAAACGAGTTGGTTTCTATTCTAAACGAGTAAAAAATATGTCAACCTAAGAGTTAATTTCTTAGAGTGAACGAATTAAAGAGTCAACTTATTCATACATTTTTATTATAAATTATCTAAAGTCTAAAAAATTGGTTAAAAAAAAAATTGTATATAAAAAAAGATTTTATATACTAAAAAAGTCAGACGAACCAACTTGTGTCCACTCAATTCGATCCTATTTAACTGACAAATTATTCCCAAGCTAAATTGACCCACTTCTAAATAAATTTTAATTTTATTGACTCAACTTGCTATGTTTACTAGCTATCCAAGCCGATTTGCAAGTCACGACTTGTTTCGATAGCTCTAGTAAGTAGTAACCCCCCAAAACATAGACAAACCCCCTCAGAAAATAATAAATAAGCAAATAATCAGTAGCTTATTCACGAGGAGTGAGTGCTAGGGGTTAGTAAGTTTTATGATTTGTAACTATTAATTAATTATCATTGATATTTTTAATGACGTGAAATTTATTAAATGGTGTAGAATTATTCACTTTTCTTTTGTTGGTTAAGTACTTGCATGATTTTAATAAAAATGCTGCCTTTTTAGACTTTCTCTTTATCCATAACTTTTTTATCTACGATGTTTGAATGACTATCAAACAATGAAAAATCAAATTTAGCTAAGATAATAAAAAAAATAGAGTTAAAAAAAGAGAAATATTTGAGAATCACAAGAAATTATTATCTTTTGCAATTATTTTTAGTCATTCATCCAGATTCAATCCTTTTAATCTAGTAATCCAATAACATACTTTAACCAACATTTTAAAACATGAATAGCTAATTAATTACCAAAAATAATAAATTTTGATAACTTCTAACATTTCTACAAAAAAAAAAAAAATTATGCATGCTCAACTATTTTACCTACCAACAAAATAAGAGCATCTGAGCAAAAACACTTTGTTTGCTACACTGATTGGCAACTTTATCATTAAGTTCATACTGCAGAACTGATTTGATATCTAACGAACTCTCTTTATGACTAAGGAGAAAATAAACAAAAAGAAGTTCAACCGTAATTGCTTTAGATAGATATCTTCAATGCAAAGACACACTAACCCCACCATGAATATGCCATAACGTCTATGACTATGATATCTCCACTAGATCCAGATTTCAAGTCATGTATGTATATCAAAAAAGGTGAATGAAATAACTTTTACTAACAGAAACCTAAAACAAAAGTTAATCAATTCAGCCATCATATATGTAGCATCTAGATCCTCTCTAGTGATGTTTCATCTTGCAAGGGTTACCATTTACCAAATATGAAGAATCGCATTTTCTTAAGTTACTGTTAAAACAGATAATAAACAAAGATTATTCTCTGTTCAAGGATTACCATTTACCATAGCATAAGCTCGAATGAAATTCCATGTTTTCCACTAACTAATGCCATCAAAAGAATTTTAATTGATCACAAATCATTAGGTTTTAGTGTTTTAGCATATATGCCCCGACCAAGTATGAAGGAATTGTATGAATAGGTAAATCGAAAATATGAAACAAACAAGCTAGATAGTACACTACCAAAAATGAGAATTAAGTTACTCTCAGACCTTGATTGAATGTATGAATTGGGTGATTCCGAGATGGATTTCACATCATCAGACACTGGAAAAAAGGGTGGAACGTGCATATATCCGAGCTTTCTTTGAGAGTATCGACAACAATCCAATGTTTATTCTTGAGAGAGTCAAAGGACTAAATGGATCCAGTCGAGCCTAACATAAATGGCAACCTCAAAATGAATTCCACCATTCCTGCTACTTGCTCATTTTCTCTCCCCAACCTGCAATGGCCAAATCATATATGAATTCCACAAGAAGTAGAAATTGTCATCCAACAATAATATTGAATATCTAGGTACATTGACACAAGCGTGGTACATATCAACAGTTCACCAATTGTGAGCTTGCAAGTTGCAACTTCCTAGAGCCTATGATTAACCCAATATACCATTCTGCACCCAAAGTCTGATCCTTCTCCCCCAATTCCAACCACCAAAGTGCAAATTCCAACCCAGTGCAACCGAATCGCCTAAAACAGAACGGGTCAGGTTAGACCCGATCATGCATGCAAAGCCAGAAACTCTCGACCACTTGGAAGACTTCGGTCGAATCAAGTTAAAATTAAGACATCAAGTTAACAAATTTTTTGTCTAATAAGTAACAAGCTATTCACTTTTTGGACTAATTTTTAGTACTCCTCACACTTGCTACTCGATAATCTCCCCTTGTGAGACACCTCACATCAACTCCCCTTTTTCTAGTTTTTCAACCACGTTTGAGTATTCTTCCATCATCCCGTTGCGCCACTCTATGGAACATGCTGCCCGGACCACCCCATAGTTCATATTGCTCACGCTTGCTACCCACCCAGTACTTCATATTCCTCTGTTTAGCATTAATGTATTATGACATATATTTCGCACTGAATAATGCTAAACATCTAAATCTTTTTGTTAACTAAGTCTAATCAAGTTGGTCTAACATAACAAAAGTTAGTTATGACTAATTGAATAGTATTATTCCAAATCTTATTATTTAACTTGATGGTTTCAATGGCTAAGAGAAGGGGGTTGAATCTTAGCCCCCTTTTTGCTTGATAACACTTGCTGACTTATGAGACCAATTCAGGAAACTTTGTCTTTTTATCTCGTCACTGGACACGAGACTTTTTCTTTTATCTCGTCCCTAGCCACGAAACTTTTCTTTTTGTCTCGTCACTTGACACGAGATATTTTTTGGTTTTTGCCCCTGTGCAGTAGAAACAGAGATGGAGTAGGGAAGAGAGAAGAATTACACCTAGATATATCCTGGTTCAGGTGCTAAGTCCAATGCAGCCTACATCCAGTCTCCATCACAAAAATGATGGAATTTCACTATAATCATCTTGATTACAATCTGTAAAGTGCTAACCCAACTTACAAGGGGATTCCCACAGAATCATGAAACACAACATAGACGTACAAAGGAACTCTAAGACATCTATGGCTTTTTCTTTTAATTTTGCACTCTCTGCCTTTTTTCGCTCTATGGCTTTTTCATATAAATCTCACTGTTTGCCTTTTCCATGAGACTCAAGACATGACAAAATTAAACAGAAAAATACTAAACAGAATACATTGAAGGAGAAGAAAATTTGTAAGCTTAGGTAGCTCTGAGAATCCTGTGCCTTGCACTCTCACTGCTTACTTCTAACTCCCTTTTTTCAAACCGTGACTGTTCACTCTTTTTATAGAAGAGAGAAGCCTTCACACTTGAAGCCAACACCCAAGCCAACTTCTTCTTCCTTCAAGAAACAGAACCGGTTCGGCCAGAGAGAGAGAAGAAATAATCCATGCTATAACCAACATGCAATTACCTCTAGTCCTTCTTTGGTCATCACTCTTCATCAATCCGAGCTCTCCATCCTTGGCTTGCTCTCCAAGATGGATTTCTGGCCCTTGATGCTTCATGATGTTGATGACTTCATCTGCTTCAATCTCTGCCTCTACCATCACTTCGCCACTCTAGCTACTTCCTGTGGTGGTTGAGCAGAATCAAAGACAAGTCATGCCTCCAAGAGTCTTCTCCTTGCTGGCCGAATCTTCTTCCTTCTTTTTGAGCATGAAGAGCTCGAGATTTTCTCACCAAATCTAACCATATTTGGTGAAAATCTCAGCTACATCATACTTTTATTTTGGTATCTTTTCTTGCCATCATTGTGATGGTCTTTAGGCGTGCTCTTCCTTCATTTCGGTAGCTCAGTTTTGCTTCCATGGCATCCATTGTTTTCTGGTTAATGACCGAAAGAGAGAAAGAGATGAGAGAGAAGAAACAATCTTGGAAGAAAAGCAATTTAATGAGATAAACAAAATTAATTGAAAGAAGGTTGCTTTTACTTCCCTTTAGGTGGTGTAGCGTGAATCATAATGATTCCCATCAAATCAAAGTCAAGTTCTCTCTCATGTTCCCAATGCTAGTAAATTAAATTTGAAATCCTTCCAAAGAGTGAAATGGAGTCCGTTGGAAGCATTGAAGCTTTGTTTTCTTTGCTTCATGGTTTCGGACAAATCATGAGGAACTCTCATCTCAAATGAAATTGGACTTAGTTGCAATAATCATTTAATCTGGCCAAATTAATAACATTTGCTTTCCTGATGTATAGTTTTCGGATCATGCATTGAGCAAATAGAAAAGCATTCATTTGGGTTAGTAGTAATAATAACTCAATCTGGCCCAACTAATATAATAATCAAATCAGCCAAGCTTATTTATCAAACCAAGGCTGAATGTAATTGGGCTTGCATCAGAATTTTGTTTTCGGCCCAATTTAAAATCTGCATCACAAAATTATTAATTAACATATGTTAAATGAAAATCAAATTAATAATTTTGTAATTAAATATTTAATAATGTTTAGTCATCACAAATATTAATTTAGAGTTTTCCAAACTTATCATAACTTGGTTAAACTTAGTTTATAAAAAGACTTAGATGTGTAGCATTACTCATTGGGCGCTGAGCCACTGACACAAAGTTGTTGCATTTGGAATCAAATACAAAGTTCTGCAAATTGTTGCTTTTCAAGTATTGGTGAAGAGAATGCTATCTTTTTTTTTTTGGTCAATAAGAGAATGCTATCTTAAATGCTTTCTTTCTTATGCACTATGATTTTATGGGTTTTGGCATTGCGTGATTTTTTTTTTTTTATATTTATTTTGGTCTAGATATTCTAGAGCAGATTGAGCAGGCATTCTTTTTCCTTTTAATGTCTTAAATGTTATATAGAAACCAGAGAAATTTTGACCATCATTCTTGGAATTTAGTGAATTTTTGTAATGTATTGTTGACGTGTTGCTGCTAATTTTTATCTAATTTGTTGTTGCTGATGTTATTGAATATTAATGCTAATTTCTATAAACCTGTACTTCCGCTATAGTGTTTTTGAATTTGTGCAAAGCTTGGAACACCTCATTTGAAGTCTTTTGTCAATAGTACCCCGTTTGTTCCATAATTCTTGCTTTTTATTGTTGATAAGTTGTGAGTTTCATCGTGACACCGTTGATGGCTCGAAGGTAATAGCTTCCTTAGTTCCTTCTACATTCTATAGTTATCTAATCTAATCGTTAGGATTTACTCTATTTAACTCTCTCAGTTTGTTCAGCTCTAAAATCTACATAAATTAAATAACACTTCTCTCTTAAAATTCCAAATTAATTATTGATTTCAAGATGATATATATAAATATGATTAACTTAACAAAATGATGATGTATGCACTGTTCCTGCCTGGTTAAGTTGCTTGCCACTTAAAAAAATGATTTGATTGAGGCCAAACATGCATGAACAGCTTTGCTTAATGGTTGCAAGCATAGTTGAAAAAAACCGGACTGACCCGGGAGATCAGACCGAAAAACCGGTGACCTTGGCTGATTCGGGTTGAGAATTGGACTGCACAAAGAACAAAATCGATGAGAAGTTGAGAACCGATTGGACTCGGTCGGATTTTGTAAAAATCAGTGAACCAACAGATTTGAAAACTCGAACCGGTTCGTTTTTTTTTTTTTTAAATCTCCACCCTAAACAATGTCGTTTGACGTTTTCTTAAAAAAAAAAAAAAAAAAATCTTAGTTGAACAAAGTCCCACCGCGACCGCATCCTAGCTCTCTCACTCACTCACACTCTCTACTAGTCTCTAAATGGCACACCATAGACAAAGAGATAGAGCTAGGAGTTCACCGCCACCGCATGCTCGATGCCGTCGTTGCTCTCTCGCTGGATCTTCCGTGTCGTGTGTTCGGGTCTGGCCTCTCTCCTGAGGTCGGCTGCTCGCGCCTTCTCGCCTCCACGTATGTTCGAGCGGTGTTTCCTGGTCGTGTCATTGTTAGGAAATTATTTGATTTCCTAACTTATTTGTGGGCAATACATATATTAATTATAATCACAAATTATGCTATTTCAAATTAAATGACTTATATAATGGTGATCTCATTTATTGTTATAAATGCTAAATTGAATAAGTCATTATTACTTTTGATTTGGAATTAAATGAGAATAAAACCGGATATTATCTTTTGTTCCTTAGATAATTATCTTTTTGGATTTTAGATATATTATCTTTTGGGCTTTAGATACTATTTTATTTGGGCTTAAGGGTTTAATGGGTGCCATGCTCAAATATAAATAGACCTTCAGGGTTTCGGTCCGCAGTATATGCCAAAGCCGCCTTTATTACTCTTTCCCCATCAAAAGAGTTGCAGTTCAGCCTCCTAGGAATACAGAAGGCTTTGGTTGAGGAAGATTGAAAGAACCACAAGATCCAAACTCTTCCGATCGTATGATTTATGTTTATAAATTCAAATACGCTTCTGCATTATGATATGATATATTTTTGATGATTCAATATGAATGATCTGGGTTATTGAAATTAATTTATTCCAACAAGTGATATAAGAGCCATCCATAATTCAATCATTGAAAATATTCAATTTTTTATATTATTGAATCAATATATATATATACATATGCGTGTTTATATTATGTATTAAATTATTGCGCGCTTGATAAAATTGTTCCCATTATGTGTCTGCATCAATACGTATATATACGCATTATATATATATAAAACGTATTCCAGTATACTATTTTGGTTCGCTATATATATATATATATATATGTTACGCATATGTATATTATTGGATGATATATACAACTTTCATGGTATATAACATGTAATTATTATTATTATTATTATTATTATTATTATTATTATTATTATTATTATTATTATTATTTACGTTAATGTTGTCTCGGTTACATATATATATACGGTCAAATAGATATTTTTTTATCATATGTTTTTCATATATTTTTGTAACTGTATATAATTGGCATTTAGTTGTGTGCCATTAATTTGGTACAAAATTAATTGATTATTTTTTTAGGATATAAGGATTAATATGTATATGTTACTTATGCGAATATTAATCGATCTAAAAGGAGATTTATATTTGGCCAAGTTATGTATATATATTAATAATATTTGAATAATAGAAAATATTATTTTGTTATTACATAAGGAAATTGGTAACAATTTGGATTAGTATACCCATCTATTTTATAAAGATTTGGTTTTAAAATAAATTGATTGAACATTATGCTGCCAAAGTAGCATCTTTTGTGAAAATTGATTTATTTAAAACATTAGGAATATGGTGTTATGTAATTCATGCGAATATTGGTCGGCCCAAAGGAAGGTCTATATTTGGCCGAATTACATACACATATTGAAAATAAATACATGTTTGGGTAACTAATTAAGAATAAAGTAATGTTTATTATTTATGCAAACAATAATCGGCCCAAAGGAAGTTTATTGTTTGGCCAAATAATAAGCATTGCACACTTTTGTTTATTTTCTATTAATTATGCGGTCAATAACTGGCCCAAAGGAAGGTTATTGTTTGGCCAATTAATAGAAAATATATGCGGTAATAAATAGGTTGCGAAGTTTAAGTTTCCATGTGCGCATTAAGTCGGTCCAAAGAAAGGCTTAATGTGTGACATGAATTTTGACAATATTTGATTACTGCAATGAGAGTATCACTTACAGTTAATTTTTCTATCCAAAGATGGAAAATTAACGTTGTTCTAGATATCTCAATATGGATTTTTTCCATTATTTAACTAATGTTTACTGCATGTTTTTTTTTTGTTCTAATCCAGAAAGGCAGAAACTATGGCTTTAGCTACCAATGTTTCTACACAAATTAGTAGTATTCCTATGCTGAATGGTTCAAACTTTAAAGTTTAGAAAGATGCCGTGGAGATTGTCCTCGGTTGTATGGATCTAGATATAGCTCTTCGAGAGGAGAAACCCACTTCCACTCCGGAAAACCTCAATGAGGTTAAAATAGAGAAGTGGGAGAGATCCAATCGAATGAGCATTATAATCATGAAACGCTCAATTCCTGAGGCGTTTCGGGGCTCAATTACTAAGGAAAAAGATGCCAAACAGTTCATAAAGGATGTTGAAAAATTCTTTACTAAGAATGAAAAGGCGGAGGCAAGTAGCCTTTTAAGTAAACTTGTCTCCATGAGGTATAAAGGTAAAGGGAACATAAGGGAGTACATTATGGAAATGTCTCATCTTGCTTCAAAATTGAAAGCACTAAAGTTAGAGTTGTCTGAAGATTTACTCGTGCATTTCATTTTAATTTTCCTTCCTGCACACTTTGGGCAATTCAAAGTGAGTTATAACACTCTGAAGGACACTTGGTCCTTAAATGAGCTTATATCTCACTGTGTGCAAGAAGAAGAGAGGCTACAGCAAGATAAGACTGAAAGTGCTCACATGGCTTCATTTTCTCAATATAAAAGAAAGCGTGATACTACTGCGGATGTGCCTTCTCAGCAGAAAAAGGCTAAGAAACAAGATCAAGTTTCAACTTGTTTCTTCTGTAAGAAGGTGGGACACATGAAGAAGGATTGTACCAAATATGCCACATGGCGTGTAAAGAAGGGTATAATTCTTACTTTTGTTTGTTTTGAGGCTAGTTTAAGTTATGCACCTGTTGATACTTGGTGGGTAGATTCTGCTGCTACTACTCATGTAGGTGTTACTATGCAGGGTTGCCTGTGGAGCCGACTGCCAAGTGATGCTGAAAGATACATCTATGTGGCAGACAACAATATAGTTGCAGTCGAAGCTATAGGAACCTTTAGATTATGTTCCACGAGTGGATTTTACTTGGATTTATTAGAGACATTTTATGTACCGCCATTTAGACGGAATTTAGTTTTTGTTTCTCGTTTGGACAAATCAGGTTATTTTTGTTCATTCGGAGACAATAAAGTCAGTCTCTTCTATAATTCGAATAATATTTGCTCTGGTCATTTGGTGGATAATTTATATAGGCTTGTCTTAAATTCCTATAATAATGAAATACTGCAAACGGGTACAAAACAAAAACTAAATGAGAATTCGGCATCATTATGGCACAAACGCCTAGGTCACATCTCTAAACAGAGAATTCAGAGGCTCGTGTCGGATGAAATTCTTGGACCCCTAAATTTGGTAGACTTTGAAGTCTGCATTGAGTGCATAAAGGGGAAAAGGACAAACAAAAGGAAATTAGGTTCCGAGAGAGCTAAAGATGTCTTAGAACTAATACATACCGATATATGTGGCCCATTCCCTACTGTCTCTTGGAATGGACAACGGTACTTTATTACGTTCATAGATGATTACTCTCGTTACGGGTATCTATATTTAATTCATGAAAAGTCCCAAGCCTTGGATGTTTTCAAGTCTTTCAAAGTTGAAGTTGAACTTCAACTTGGAAAGAAAATTAAAGCTGTCAAATCTGATTGTGGTGGTGAATACTACGGAAGATATGACGGTTCAGGTGAGCAACGTCCTGGGCCTTTTGCTCTTTTCCTAGAGGAGTGTAGTATTGTTCCACAATACATTATGCCAGGCAAACCTAGCATGAATGGTGTTGCAGAGCGAAGGAACCGAACTCTTAAGGACATGGTGAGAAGTATGATTAGTCATTCTTCCTTGCCTGAATCACTCTGGGGAGAAGCCTTAAAGACCACAGTGTACATCCTTAATAGGGTGCCAAGCAAAGCAGTTAACAAAATCCCATATGAAATTTGGACTGGGAAAAGGCCTAGTATAAAGCATTTGCATATTTGGGGATGTCCAGCTGAGGCGCGACCTTATAGGCCGCATGAAAGAAAATTGGACTCAAGGACAATTAGTTGCTACTTTGTTGGTTACGCTGAGCGTTCACGGGGTACAAGTTTTACAATCCTGCATCAAGGTCTATTTTTGAGACGGAAAATGCGAGATTTCTTGAGGATGTTGAGTTTGGGGGGGAAGGAAATATTAGGAATGTTGCTTTTGATGAAGATTCTATAACTGACAATGATCAGGACCTTGTGCCTATTATTGTTCAAGATACAGTTATAGTACAAAAGCACAATGAGAATCCTGTTGTAAATCCAACTACAATACAAGAGTATAATGAGAATCCTCCTCAATCCCAATCTATACAGCAAGCTCAACAACCTTAAGAAGTGTCGTTAAGGAGATCCAACAGAGAAAGGAGAAAATCCATCTATGATCTCAAACAAGTTTCCCGTCAATGGTATCACAAGTTTAAGGCATTACCTCATAGGCTTGTTGCATGAAACTAAGAAATTTCTATCGAACAAATTCGAAATTAAAGATCTTGGTGATGCCTCTTTTGTATTAGGAATCGAGATACTAAGAGATCATTCTCAAGGTATTCTTGGATTATCACAAAAGAACTATATCGAAAAGATTTTAAGTAGATATGGAATAGAAAGTTATAGACCAATGGACACACCCATAACTAAAGGAGACAAGTTCAGTCTCAAGTAATGCCCTAAAGATGATCGAGAGGACAGCAATGCATGATAAACCTTATGCATCAGCACCAGGGAGCTTAATGTATACTCAAGTCTACATACGTCCCGATATATCATTTATAGTGGGAGTGTTGGGTAAATACTTGAGCAATCCAGGCATGAATCATTGGATAGCTGCTTAACGCATAATGCGTTATTTAAAGAGAACAAAGGATTACATGCTTACTAATCGGGGATCAGAAAATTTGGAGATCATTAGGTACTCTGATTCCGATTTCATGGCATATGATTACGAAACTTTGTCACTGAGCTTCATATAGTAGATGACATTGAAAGGCCGTTAAAGATATTCTGTGATAATAAGTCAGCAGTTTTATACTCCAACAACAATAAGAGCTTGACAAAATCGAAGCATATAGACATCAAGTTCTTAGTTGTCAAGGAGAAAATTCAAGAAAAATAGATTTCCATAGAATATATAGGAACAGAATATATGCTAGCAGATCCATTAACCAAGGAATTGATCCCTAAAGTCTTTCATGAGCACACTGCTCGAATGGGTGTCAATGTTTGTGATGCCTTGGTTTAGTGGGAGTTTATTTTATGCTATATGTCCTATGACAGATATTGAGTTATTTTCTGCAGAATTAAGTTGATGGTTTATTTCATGTTATGTGAAATGTTCATTTTGCAATATTTGTATTGTGTTTGATCTCAATAAAGTTGGACCGGCTGGAAATAGACATGCATGAGATCACTTGGCATGTAATTTCCATATTACTCATCCAAATTTGATCTATGTCGTTGAGTATATTAGGATGGTGATTGGCGTGGTTTAGTCACGGCATTTAATGTAATAAAAGCTGCGGTAGTTCCATATCTAATGTATGAGACGGACCAGATTGTTAAAGTAATGAGAGAAATAGCATTCAGATGCGCGCATAAAGTTTATAAAGATGTGATTATGTCAAGAAATAATATATGTATAGCCCAAGTGGGAGATTGTTAGGAAATTATTTGATTTTCTAACTTATTTGTGGGCAATACATATATTAATTATAATCACAAATTATGCTATTTCAAATTAAATGACTTATATCATGGTGATCTCATTTATTGTTATAAATGCTAAATTGAATAAGTCATTATTACTTTTGATTTGAAATTAAATGAGAATAAAACCGGATATTATCTTTTGTTCCTTAGATAATTATCTTTTTGGATTTTAGATATATTATCTTTTGGGCTTTAGATACTATTTTATTTGGGCTTATGGGCTTAAGGGTTTAATGGGTGCCATGCTCAAATATAAATAGACCTTCAGGGTTTCGGTCCCCCAATATATGCCAAAGCCGCCTTTGTTACTCTTTCCCCATCAAAAGAGTTGCAGTTCAGCCTCCTAGGAATACAAAAGGCTTTGGTTGAGGAAGATCGAAAGAACCACAAGATCCAAACTCTTCCGATCGTATGATTCATGTTTATGAATTCAGGTACGCTTCCGCATTATGATATGATATATTTTTGATGATTCAATATGGATGATCTGGGTTATTGAAATTAATTTATTCCAACAGTCGTCACTGCGCCTCCCTCGCCTCTCTCCCTCCTTACGTCTGTACTCGAACTTTATCGTCTCTCGCGTGCTCGTCGCCGGCAATCTTGCTCCTTATCCCTCATATTCTGCTAGTTCTTCCTGTTGTAAACATAAGGAGGAGGACTGCCGCAATGCCGTTAGCTTATCCGCGTCACATTCTTGCTCCTTCTCTTTCATGCTCTACTCGTTGAAAGACCACCGAAGGCAACTTAAATTTCTTTACTTATTTTTTTTTCGTTTTAAATTTGTTGTTTATAAAAAATGTGATTTGGCTAATTTAGTTTTTAATGTGTTTAAAATGTTTTAGTTAAAAACAATCAACCCCGCTACGTTACCAACAACATTTCTGCCAACTTCTGCCAACTCTTATTTATAACTGTATTTAATAGAAGTGTCTTTGTGGATGTGTCTAACAAAAATGTCTTTTTTATGGCTGCGTTTAATAGAAGTGTCTTTATAGATATATTTTTTGGATGTGTCTCTTTATATATATGTTTAAAATATAATAATTAATTATTATTGGTAATAAGTTGGCAGATAATACGTTGGTACCCTATACTTTTCTAAAAATAATTAGTTAATTTTCTGAGTTTGTGAGTTCTGATCTCTTATGTATGTATGTAATTATGTAATTGACTAATTATTTTATTATGAATGCATGACGAGACTTGAATTTGTTTTTTTTTTAATGATATTTTCTGACACTTACCTAGGTGGATTAGTGAGCTAACTACTAGATCAATTCAATTTAGTTGAATTTTTCAATTTGTTGAAAGGGAGACTTGAATTTGTTGAATAAAAAGTTTACTAATTACTAATTTAGTTATCTTGCTGGTATCTGATTTTGTATTGGTTTACTAATTTTGAATTTGGAAAGAAAATGTTTGGAGATTGTTATTTAGTTATTTAGTTCTATTTTGTGGTTATGATATTATGATTCCACTAATAAAAATAGTAAGGATGCATCTTATTTTCAATTTTAATTTTGAGGATCCTGAATTATTATTGTTAGAATTGATTGTTAATTATTAATAGGTTTTGTTGCTACAATATGATTGTTAATTGCCTAATTAGAATTAATTGTTAATTTTCTAATTGATTGTCAATGTGATAGTGTGATTAGAATTAGATCATAGGCTCTGTTACAGTTGATTTTTAATTGCTAATAGACTATTAAAAATGATTGTTAATTGTCTAATTGATTAATTGTCAATTATTAATAAGCTTTGTTATTGTAGTGTAATTGTTAATTGTTTAATTGGAATTGATTGCTAATTGTCTAATTGATTAGTTGTTAATTGTTAATAGGCTTTGTTATTGTAGTGTAATTGTTAACAGTTATGCTACACATAGAAATTTTTTTGACTTACAAGTCCTACAAGTTGGGCCAAGTCCAACAAAAACTAGTCTCATCCGACTCAAGCGTGTTAAACACGTGCATTACTCAACTGTTTCTAAAGCGCGCTACCCACCGTTATGAACGACTCTTTTTCTTCTTCCTCAATCAATACCGCAACCGTCGAGATTCAAGGCACATTCGAAAACTCTGAAGAAACTTTCAAACTCCTCGCCAACAGTCGACAAAATCAACAAGCAAACATCAAAATCTCCATAAAAAAACACCTAAAAAAAGAAGAAACATTATTCAAGGTACTGTTTCACTAATCTTCTAGGTTTTTTAGATTTCTCTTTCTTATTTTGAAAATGAAGTATTTTATCATCGTATTTCTCTTTTATTAAGTAGATTCATTATATGTTCTTGAATTTACGTAGATATTAAGGTTCTGGTGAAACTGTTCAAGTCGGTTATACTGTTTTACATATTTTTAGTGAATGGTTTAACGTGCTTTTTCATCTGTTTTTGTACATGTTTAGAAGTGAGTTTGTATACATATAAACTTTGTACTATATTTCAAGTGAACTCATATTTGGGCGTATATCGACAACTTTTGGGTGTATATTATCGAATTCAAACGTGACTGGTGCTTCTAGTGAAATTTTGAATTTAAATATCATTTTGAACTCATATAATGTTATGCAATTAAAAAAAAATACAGGTGTATGTGTCTGGTATATATATCAAGAGTATTCAAGTGTAATTGGTGCTGTTGTACTTGTGCTTGAGCTTGTAGTGTCATTGTATGCATGTTTAGTTGACTTGAATATCATTTTGAACTCATTTTTGCTAATGATTGTTTGCGCTCTCCAGAATGGTATCCAGCAAAAGAAAACAAATTTTGGTGGATTCCACTTCAAAAAGTAAAAGTGAATCTGATGATAAGTAAGATTCTGAATTTGTCATTACATTGCTTTCTTTTCTATTTATTATCAAAATTTGATGTATTAACAGAGTGTTTCTCATTTAATTTCAGAAGTAAAGAATCACCAATAATAAAACAAAAATCAAAGAAAAAAAATTTAGACTCAACCAAAAAAGCATGCAATGCTTTCGAGAGTATTTTATCATCAATTTTATTGTATTTGTCTGATTCATAGTTTTTTGATTTCCAGGACGCAATCCAAAAAAAGAAAGCACATTATTGAGGATTCGTTTTCTGAAGAATGATGAGCGGATAATTTATACGCTTTTTGACATTGTTTTTAGTATATTTTTAGTAGGATCTAGTTACTTTTAGGGATGTTTTTAATAGATTTTGTATTAAATTCACATTTCTGGACTTTACTATGAGTTTGTGTGTTTTTCTGTGATTTCAGGTATTTTCTGGCTGAAATTGAGGGACTTGAGCAGAAATCAGATTCAGAGGTTGAAAAAGGACTGCTGATGCTGTTGGATTCTGACCTCCCTGCACTCAAAGTGGATTTCCTGGAGCTACAGAACTCGAAATGGCGCACTTCCAATTGCGTTGGAAAGTAGACATCCAGGGCTTTCCAGAAATATATAATAGTCTATACTTTTACCAAGAATTGACGACGTAAACTGGCGTTCAACGCCAGCTTTCTACCCAAATCTGGCGTCCAGCGCCAGAAAAGGATCCAAAACCAGAGTTGAACGCCCAAACTGGCACAAAAACTGGCGTTCAACTCCACAAATGGCCTCTGCACGTGCAACACTTAAGCTCAGCCCAAACACACACCAAGTGGGCCCCGGAAGTGGATTTATACATCAAATACTTACTCATGTAAAGCCTAGTAGCTAGTTTCTTATAAATAGGACCTCTTACTATTGTATTAGGCATCTTTGGTCTCAGTTTTATTCCATTGTTCATCTTAGGAGACTATTGATCTCGTTTAGGGGGCTGGCCATCCCGGCCATGCCTGGACCTACACTTATGTATTTTCATACGGTAGAGTTTCTACACTCCATAGATTAAGGTGTGGAGCTCTGCTGTTCCTCAAAGATTAATGCAAAGTACTACTGTTTTCTATTCAATTCTTCTTATTTCGCTTCTAAGATATCCATTCGCACCCAAGAACGTGATGAAGGTGATGATTATGTGTGACGCTCATCATCCTTCTCCCTTATGAACGCGTGCCTGACAAACACTTCTGTTCTACATGAATTAAGCTAGAATGAGTATCTCTTAGATCTCCTAACCAGAATCTTCGTGGCGTAAGCTAGAATGATGGCGGCATTCAAGAGAATCCGGAAAGTCTAAACCTTGTCTGTGGTATTCCGAGTAGGATTCAATGATTGAATGACTGTGACGAGCTCCTAACTCGCGATTGCAGGGCGTTAGTGACAGACGCAAAAAGGATAGTAAATCCTATTCCAGCATGATCGAGAACCGACAGATGAATAGCCGTGCCGTGATAGGGTGCGTGAGCATATTATTCACTGAGAGGATAAGATGAAGCCATTGACAAGGGTGATGCCTCCAGACGATTAGCCGTGCCGTGACAGGACATTGGATCATTTTCCCGAGAGATGACCAAAAGTAGCCATTGACAGTGGTGATGTATCACATAAAGCCAGCCATGGAAAGGAGTAAGACTGACTGGATGAAGATAGCAGGAAAGCAGAGGTTCAGAGGAACGAAAAGCATCTCCATTCGCTTATCTGAAATTCTCACCAATAAATTACATAAGTATCTCTATCCCTATTCTATTATTTATTATTCAAAAACTCCATGATTATTTTATATCCGCCTGACTGAGATTTACAAGGTGACCATAGCTTGCTTCATACCAACAATCTCCGTGGGATTCGACCCTTACTCACGTAAGGTATTACTTGGATGACCCAGTGCACTTGCTGGTTAGTTGTATCGAAGTTGTGACAATTATGAATTAAGATCAGAGCACCAAGCTCTGGAGCCATTACCAGGATTTGTTCGAGCCTGGAGATCACAATTTCTATGCACCAAGTTTTTGGCGCCGTTGCCGGGGATTGTTCGAGTTTGGACAACTGACGGTTCATCTTGTTGCTCAGATTAGGTAACTTTCTTTTCGTTTTCTTTTCAAAAATTTTCAAAAATATTTCAAAAATTTCTCCCTTGTTTTCGAAAAATTTTAAAATAAAAATGTTTTAAAAAAAAAAATTATATTTTTCTTCAGAATTTTTAAGAATGAATTCTAGTGTTTCATGAAATATGTTGAATCATATCTGGCTGTAAAGCCATACCCAAACTACTTTGGGATTGATATTCAACTAATCACTCCAGCCCATGTAATTATATGCTAAAGCTTGGCTGGCTGTTAAGCCATGCCAGACCCTTTGATTAGAGCTTTAAGACTAACATGGCAAGATTCCTGGAATTCATATTAAAAATTTTGGAATTCTTATTTTCTTTTTCAAAAGAATTTTTCGAAAAATATAAGATAAAAATCCAAAAAAAAAATTATAAAATCATAAAAATAAAAAATATTTCATGTTTCTTGTTTGAGTCTGGTGTCATGTTATAAGTTTGGTGTCAATTGCATTTGCATCCTGCATTTTTCGAAAATAATCATGCATTCATAGTGTTCTTCATGATCTTCAAGTTGTTCTTTGTCAGTCTTCTTGTTTGATCTTGATGTTTTCTTGTTTTGTGTCTTTTCTTGTTTTACATGTGCATCTTTCGTTTATTAGAGTCTAAACATGAAAGATTTCTAAGTTTGGTGTCTTGCATGTTTTCTTTGCATATAAAAGTTTTCAAAAATATGTTCTTGATGTTCATCATGACATACACGGTGTTCTTGGTGTTCATCTTGACATTCATAACATTCTTGCATACATTCATTGTTTTGATCTAAAAATTTCATGCATTGCATAATTTTCATGTTTTTCATAAAAATTCAAAAAAATCAAAAAAAAAATATCTTTCTCTTTTTCTCTCATCAAATTCGAAAATTTGAGTTGACTTTTTCAAAAATTTTTAAAATCAAGTTGTTTCTCATGAGTCAAATCAAATTTTCAATTTGAAAATCTTATCTTTTTCAAAATCTTTTTCAAAAATCAAATCTTTTTCAAAATTTTTTGGTTATTTTCGAAAATTCCAAAAATATCTTTCAAAAATATTTTTCTTATTTTATCACAAATTTTCGAAAATAACATAAACAATTAAAGTTTTGATTCAAAAATTTGAAGTTTGTTACTTGCTTGTTAAGAAAGATTCAAACTTTAAGTTCTAGAATCATATCTTGTAATTTCTTATGAATCAAGTCATTAATTGTGATTTTAAAAATCAAATCTTTTTCAAAAACTAATTTCTATCATATCTTTTCAAAAAAAAATATCTTCTTATCTTATCTTTTTCAAAATTTGATTTCAAAATATCTTCTCTAACTTCCCAACTTCTTATCTTTTCAAATTTGTTTCAACTAACTGACTAACTTTTTGTTTGTTTCTTAACTTTTTCAAAACTACCTAACTAACTCCCTCTCTCTAATTTTCGAAAATATCTTCCCTCTTTTTCAAAAATTTCTTTTTTATTAACTAATTATTTTTATTTTTTATATAAAAAAAAAATTTTGAAAAAAATACTAACCTTTTTCAAAAATTATTTTCAAAAATCACTAACTCTTTTTCAAAAATTGTTTTCGAAAATTCACTTCCCCCTCTCATCTTCTTCTATTTGTTTATTGATATACTAACATCTTTCCTTCAACTCTCCAAAAATCCGAACCCCCTCTCTCTCTGAGTTCAGATTTTCTTCCCTTCTTTTCTTCTACTAACACAAGGATCCCTATACCGTGGTGTAAAGGATCCATATTATTACTATTTTTTCTGTGCCATCTTCTTTGTCATATGAGCAGGAGCAAGGACAAAAACATTCTTGTTAAAGCAGATCCAGAACCTGAAAGGACTCTGAAGAAAAAAATTAAGAGAAGCTAAAATACAACAATCCAGAGATAACCTTTCAGAAATTTTCGAACAGGAAAAGGAGATGGCAGCCGAAAATAATAATAATATAAGGAAGATGCTTGGTGACTTCACTGCACCTAATTCTAATTTACATGGAAGAAGCATCTCCATTCCTGCCATTGGAGCAAACAACTTTGAGCTGAAACCTCAATTAGTTTCTCTGATGCAGCAAAACTGCAAGTTTCATGGACTTCCATCTGAAGATCCCTTTCAGTTCTTAACTGAATTCTTGCAGATATGTGATACTGTTAAGACTAATGGAGTAAATCCTGAAGTCTACAGGCTCATGCTTTTCCCTTTTGCTATAAGAGACAGAGCTAGATTATGGTTGGATTCTCAACCCAAAGACAGCCTGAACTCTTGGGATAAGCTGGTCACGGCTTTCTTAGCCAAGTACTTTCCTCCTCAAAAGCTGAGCAAGCTTAGAGCTGATGTTCAAACCTTCAGGCAGAAAGAAGGTGAATCCCTCTATGAAGCTTGGGAAAGATACAAACAGTTGACCAAAAAGTGTCCTTCTGACATGCTTTCAGAATGGACCATCCTGGATATATTCTATGATGGTTTATCTGAGCTATCAAAGATGTCACTGGACACTTCTGCAGGTGGATCCATTCACCTAAAGAAAACGCCTGCAGAAGCTCAAGAACTCATTGACATGGTTGCTAATAACCAGTTCATGTACACTTCTGAAAGGAATCCTGTGAGTAATGGGACGCCTATGAAGAAGGGAGTTCTTGAAGTTGATACTCTGAATGCCATATTGGCTCAGAATAAAATATTGACTCAGCAAGTCAATATGATTTCTCAGAGTCTGAATGGAATGCAAGCTGCATCCAACAGTACTCAAGAGGCTTCTCCTGAAGAAGAAGCTTATGATCCTGAGAACCATGCAATAGCAGAGGTGAACTACTTAGGTGAACCTTATGGAAACGCCTATAACTCATCATGGAGAAATCATCCAAATTTCTCATGGAAGGATCAAAAGCCTCAACAAGGCTTTAATAATGGTGGAAGAAACAGGTTTAACAACAGCAAGCCTTTTCCATCATCAACTCAGCAACAGACAGAGAACTCTAAACAAAATGCTTCTAATTTAGCAAATCTAGTCTCTGATCTATCTAAAGCCACTGTAAGTTTCATGAATGAAACAAGGTCTTCCATTAGAAATCTGGAAGCACAAGTGGGCCAGCTGAGTAAAAGGATCACTGAAATCCCTCCTAGTACTCTCCCAAGCAATACAGAAGAGAATCCGAAAGGAGAGTGCAAGGCCATTGACATAAGCGCCATGGCCGAACCTGTGAGGAGAGGAGAGGACGTGAATCCCAAGGAGGAAGACCTCCTGGGACGTCCAGTGGTCAATAAGGAGCTTCCCTCTGAGGAACCAAAGGACTCTGGGGCCCATCTAGAGACCATAGAGATCCCATTGAACCTCCTTATGCCCTTCATGAGCTCTGATGAGTATTCCTCTTCTGAAGAGAATGAGGATGTTACTGAAGAGCAAACTGCCAAGTTTCTTGGTGCAATCATGAAGCTAAATGCCAAATTATTTGGCATTGATACTTGGGAAGTTGAACCTCCCTTGTTCATCAATGAACTAAGTGATCTGGATCAACTGACATTGCCTCAGAAGAGACAGGATCCTGGAAAGTTCATAATACCCTGTACCATAGGCACCATGATCTTTAAGGCTCTGTGTGACCTTGGTTCAGGAATAAACCTCATGCCCCTCTCTGTAATAGAGAAACTGGGAATCTATGGGGTGCAAGCTGCTAAAATCTCATTAGAGATGGCAGACAGCTCAAGAAAACAGGCTTATGGACAAGTAGAGGACGTGTTAGTAAAGGTTGAAGGCCTTTACATCCCTGCTGATTTCATAGTCCTGGATACTGGAAAGGAAGAGGATGAATCCATCATCCTAGGAAGACCTTTCCTGGCCACAGCAAGAGCTGTGATTGATGTTGACAGAGGTGAAATATTCCTTCAATGGAATGAGAACTCCCTTGTGTTTAAAACTCAAGGATCTCCCTCTGCAACCATGGAGAGGAAGCAGAGAAAGCTTCTCTCCAAGCAGAGTCAACCAGAGCCCCCACAGTCAAACTCTAAGTTTGGTGTTGGGAGGCCACAACCAAACTCTAAGTTTGGTGTTGAACTCCCATATCCAAACTCTAAGTTTGGTGTTGGAGAGTCTCAACAAAGCTCTGCACATCTGTGAGGCTCCATGAGAGCCCACTGTCAAGCTATTGACATTAAAGAAGCGCTTGTTGGGAGGCAACCCAATGTTTATTTATCTAACTATAGTTTTCTTAGTTATGTGTCTTTATAGGTTCATGATCATGAGGAGTCACAAAATAAATATAAAAATTGAAAACGGAATAAAAAACAGCAGAAGAAAAATCACATCCTGGAGGAGCATCTGTCTGGCGTTCAAATGCCAGAACAGAGCATAGTTCTGGCGCTGAACGCCCAGAATGGGAGCATCCTGGCGCTGAACGCCCAGAACAAGCATGGTTCTGGCGTTCAACGCCAGAAATGGCAGCAAAGGGGCGTTGAACGCCCAAAATGGGCACCAACCTGGCGCTGAACGCCCAGAGTTGTGTGCAAGGGCATTTTACATGCCTAAATTGGTGTAGGGATGTAAATGCCTTGACACCTCAGGATCTGTGGACCCCACAGGATCATCTCAGGATCTGTGGACCCCACAGGATCCCCACCTACCTCATCATCTCTCTTTCCTTTCATGATCATCCCTTCTTTTTTTCCATTTACCACTCACATCCATACACCCACTACCTTCAAAAATTCAACATCTCTCTCCCACCCAATCCCACCCATATGGCCGACTACACACTCCCATCCATCTCCTCCATACCTTCTTCTTATTCTTCTATTCTTTCTTCTTTTGCTCGAGGGCGAGCAACATTCTAAGTTTGGTGTGGTAAAAGCATAGCTTTTTTATTTTTTTCCATAACCATTGATGGCACCTAAGGCCAGAGAAACCTCTAGAAAGAGGAAAGGGAAGACAAAAGCTTCCATCAAGGGTCTATAGCTCAGTGGTAGAACATTTGACTGCAAATCAAGAGATCCCTGAGATACCTCAGGGGATTCATTTTCTTCCACACAATTATTGGAAGCAACTAAGGGTGGAACATCAAGAGCACTCCATCATCCTTCATGAAATCAGAGAAGATCTAAAAAGCAATGAAGGAGGAGCAACAAAGGCAAGGAAGAGACATAGAAGAGCTCAAAAACATCATTGAAACGCCATCATCACTAAGGTGGATTCATTCCTTGCTCTTATTTCTTCTATTTTTTTTCGTTTTCTATGTTATGGTGCTTATCTATGTTTGTGTCTTCATTACATGATCATTAGTAGTTAGTAACTATGTCTTAAAGTTATAAATGTCCTATGAATCCATCACCTCTCTTAAATGAAAAATGTTTTAATTCAAAAGAACAAGAAGTACATGAGTTTTGAATTTATCCTTGAACTTAGTTTAATTATATTGATGTGGTGACAATGCTTCTTGTTTTCTGAATGTATGCTTGAACAGTGCATATGTCTTTTGAAGTTGTTGTTTAAGAATGTTAAATATGTTGGCTCTTGAAAGAATGATGACTAGGAGACACGTTATTTGATAATCTGAAAAATCATAAAAATGATTCTTGAAGCAAGAAAAAGCAGCAAAGAACAAAGCTTGCAGAAAAAAAAATAGGCGAAAAAAAAAATAGAAAGAAAAAGAAAAAGCAAGCAGAAAAAAACCAAAGCTCTTAAAACCAAGAGGCAAGAGCAAAAAGCCAATCACCCTTAAAACCAAAAGGCAAGGGCAATTAAAAAGGATCCCAAGGCTTTGAGCATCAGTGGATTGGAGGGCCTAAAGGAATAAAATCCTGGTCTAAGCGGCTAAACCAAGCTGTCCCTAACCATGTGCTTGTGGCGTGTAGGTGTCAAGTGAAAACTTGAGACTGAGCGGTTAAAGTCAAGGTCCAAAGCAAAAAAAAAAAAAAAGAGTGTGCTTAAGAACCCTGGACACCTCTAATTGGGGACTTTAGCAAAGCTGAGTCACAATCTGAAAAGGTTCACCCAATTATGCGTCTGTGGCATTTATGTATCCGGTGGTAATACTGGAAAACAAAGTGCTTAGGGCCATGGCCAAGACTCATAAGGAAGCTGTGTTCAAGAATCATCATACTGAACTAGGAGAATCAATAACACTATTTGAACTCTGAGTTCCTATAGATGCCAATCATTCTGAACCTCAATGGATAAAGTGAGATGCCAAAACTATTTAAGAGGCAAAAAGCTATAAGTCCCGCTCATATGATTGAAGCTCTGTTTCATTGATAGTTTGGAATTTATAGTATATTCTATTCTTTTTATCCTATTTTGATTTTCAGTTGCTTGGGGACAAGCAACAATTTAAGTTTGGTGTTGTGATGAGCGGATAATTTATACGCTTTTTGACATTGTTTTTAGTATATTTTTAGTAGGATCTAGTTACTTTTAGGGATGTTTTTAATAGATTTTGTGTTAAATTCACATTTCTGGACTTTACTATGAGTTTGTGTGTTTTTCTGTGATTTCAGGTATTTTCTGGCTGAAATTGAGGGACTTGAGCAGAAATCAGATTCAGAGGTTGAAAAAGGACTGCTGATGCTGTTGGATTCTGACCTCCCTGCACTCAAAGTGGATTTTCTGGAGCTATAGAACTCGAAATGGCGCGCTTCCAATTGCGTTGGAAAGTAGACATCCAGGGCTTTCCAGCAATATATAATAGTCTATACTTTGACCAAGAATTGACGACGTAAATTGGCGTTCAATGCCAGCTTTCTACCCAAATCTGGCGTCCAGCGCCAGAAAAGGATCCAAAACCAGAGTTGAACACCCAAACTGGCACAAAAACTGGCGTTCAACTCCACAAATGGCCTCTGCACGTGCAACACTTAAGCTCAGCCCAAACACACACCAAGTGGGCCCCGGAAGTGGATTTATACATCAAATACTTACTCATGTAAACCCTAGTAGCTAGTTTATTATAAATAGGACCTCTTACTATTGTATTAGGCATCTTTGGTCTCAGTTTTATTCCATTGTTCATCTTAGGAGACTATTGATCTCGTTTAGGGGGCTGGCCATCCTGGCCATGCCTGGACCTACACTTATGTATTTTCATACGGTAGAGTTTCTACACTCCATAGATTAAGGTGTGGAGCTCTGCTGTTCCTCAAAGATTAATGCAAAGTACTACTGTTTTCTATTCAATTCTTCTTATTTCGCTTCTAAGATATCCATTCGCACCCAAGAACGTGATGAAGGTGATGATTATGTGTGACGCTCATCATCCTTCTCCCTTATGAACGCGTGCCTGACAAACACTTCTGTTCTACATGAATTAAGCTAGAATGAGTATCTCTTAGATCTCCTAACCAGAATCTTCGTGGCGTAAGCTAGAATGATGGCGGCATTCAAGAGAATCCAGAAAGTCTAAACCTTGTCTGTGGTATTCCGAGTAGGATTCAATGATTGAATGACTGTGACGAGCTCCTAACTCGCGATTGCAGGGCGTTAGTGACAGACGCAAAAGGATAGTAAATCCTATTCCAGCATGATCGAGAACCGACAGATGAATAGCCGTGCCGTGACAGGGTGCGTGAGCATATTATTCACTGAGAGGATAAGATGAAGCCATTGACAAGGGTGATGCCTCCAGACGATTAGCCGTGCCGTGACAGGGCATTGGATCATTTTCCCGAGAGATGACCGAAAGTAGCCATTGACAGTGGTGATGTATCACATAAAGCCAGCCATGGAAAGGAGTAAGACTGACTGGATGAAGATAGCAGGAAAGCAGAGGTTCAGAGGAACGAAAAGCATCTCCATTCGCTTATCTGAAATTCTCACCAATGAATTACATAAGTATCTCTATCCCTATTCTATTATTTATTATTCAAAAACTCCATGATTATTTTATATCCGCCTGACTGAGATTTACAAGGTGACCATAGCTTGCTTCATACCAACAATCTCCGTGGGATTCGACCCTTACTCACGTAAGGTATTACTTGGACGACCCAGTGCACTTGCTGGTTAGTTGTATCGAAGTTATGACAATTATGAATTAAGATCAGAGCACCAAGCTCTGGAGCCATTACCAGGATTTGTTCGAGCCTGGAGATCACAATTTCTATGCACCAAAGAACAAATTGAATCCTATGATGTGTAAGATACTTTGTAAAGCTATCTTACCCTTTATCATCAAAATTTTATTTGTTAACATGTTCTTTTGCATGTACTGCCAGAACTGATGTAAGAACTGAAGAAATACAAGAATTCTTTAGAGAATCAAAAAATAAAAAACCCAATGAAAAGGTTGCACAGGGGTATGTTGAATTTTGGTGTATATTGTTGATTTTAAGGTGTTTTTTGTTGTTGATAATTGATTTTGCTTTTTCAGGATGAAGGAAGTTGGGCTTCCATCGACGGAAGGTCACTATGACTCATTGGTATGCGAAATTGTGATCCCTGAGGTTGTAAAATTTGTTGTTCGTTCTCTCCCTGGTAATGGCGCCAATAACTGGTGCACAATACCATGGTCCAATCATAACTTCACAACTTCGCACAACTAACCAGCAAGTGCACTGGGTCGTCCAAGTAATAAAACCTTACGTGAGTAAGGCTCGATCCCACGGAGATTGTCGGCTTGAAGCAAGCTATGGTCACCTTGTAAATCTCAGTCAGGCGGATATCAAATGGTTATGGAGTTTTCGAATAATAATAATAAATAAACAGAAAATAAAGATAGAAATACTTATGTATATCTTTGGTGAGAATTTTAGATAAGTGTATCGAGATGCTTTCGTTCCTCTGACTCTCTGCTTTCCCGCTGTCTTCATCCAATCAGTCTTACTCCTTTTCATGGCAAGCTTTCTGTAAGGGCATCACCGTTGTCAATGGCTACATCCCATCCTCTTGTGAAAAAGGTCCAAATGCTCTGTCACGGCACGGCTAATCATCTAAGGTTCTCAATCATACTGGAATAGGATTCACCCTCCTTTTGCGTCTGTCACTACGCCCAACACTCGCGAGTTTGAAGATCATCACAGCCATCCCTTCCCAGATCCTACTCGGAATACCACAGACAAGGTTTAGACTTTTCGGATCTCAGGAATGGCCATCCATGGGTTCTAACTTATACCACGAAGACACTAATAACTCGGACTCGGTCCCCTGTATTAGATATCCAAGAGATATTCATTCTAGCTTGGTTGCATGTAGAACGGAAGTGTTTGTCAGGCACGCATTCATAAGTGAGAATGATGATGAGCGTCACATAATCATCACATTCATCATGTTCTTGGGTGCGAATGGATATCTTAGAAGCGGAATAAGTTAAATTGAATAGAAAACAATGGTACTTTGCATTAATTCATGAGGAACAGCAGAGCTCCACACCTTAATCTATGGAGTGTAGAAACTCTACTGTTGAAAATACATAAGTGAAAGGTTCAGGCATGGCCGAGAGGCCAGCCCCCAAAACGTGATCACAGGATCAAAAATACAATCCAGGATGTCTAATACAATAGTAAAAAGTCCTATTTATACTAAACTAGCTACTAGAGTTTACAGAAGTAAGTAATTGATGCATAAATCCACTTCCGGGGCCCACTTGGTGTGTGCTTGGGCTGAGCTTTAGCTTTCCACGTGCAGAGGCTTCTTTTGGAGTTGAACGCCAAGTTGTAACGTGTTTTTGGCGTTCAACTCTGGTTCGTGACGTGTTTCTGGCGTTTAACTCCAGACTGCAGCGTAGAACTGGCGTTCAATGCCCTTTTGCGTCATCTAAACTCGACCAAAGTATAGACTATTATATATTGTTGGAAAGCCCTGGATGTCTACTGTCCAACGCAATTGGAAGCACGCCATTTTGAGTTCTGTAGCTCCAGAAAATTTACTTTGAGTGCAGGGAGGTCAGAATCCAACAGCATCAGCAGTCCTTCTTCAACCTCTGAATCTGATTTTAGCTCAAGTCCCTCAATTTCAGCCAAAAAATACCTGAAATCACAGAAAAACACACAAACTCATAGTAAAGTCTAGAAATATGAATTTAACATAAAAACTAATAAAAACATCCCTAAAAGTAACTAGATCCTACTAAAAACATACTAAAAACAATGCCAAAAAGCGTATAAATTATCCGCTCATCACAACACCAAACTTAAATTGTTGCTTGTCCCCAAGCAACTGAAAATCAAATAGGATAAAAAGAAGAGAATATACTATAAATTCCAAACTATCAATGAAACATAGCTCCAATCAGATGAGCGGGACTTGTAGCTTTTTGCCTCTTGAATAGTTTTGGCATCTCACTTTATCCATTGAGGTTCAGAATGATTGGCATCTATAGGAACTCAGAGTTCAGATAGTGTTATTGATTCTCCTAGTTCAGTATGTTGATTCTTGAACACAGCTACTTTATGAGTCTTGGCCGTGGCCCTAAGCACTTTGTTTTCCAGTATTACCACCGGATACATAAATGCCACAGACACATAACAGGGTGAACCTTTTCAAATTGTGACTCAGCTTTGCTAAAGTCTCCAATTAGAGGTGTCCAGGGTTCTTAAGCACACTCTTCTTTTGCTTTGGACCTTGACTTTAACTGCTCAGTCTCAAGTTTTCACCTGACACCTTCACGCCACAAGCACATGGTTAGGGACAGCTTGGTTTAGCCGCTTAGGCCAGGATTTTATTCCTTTAGGCCCTCCTATCCACTGATGCTCAAAGCCTTGGGATCCTTTTTATTACCCTTGCTTTTTGGTTTTAAGGGTTATTGGCTTTTTGTTCTTGCCTTTTAGTTTTAAGAGCTTTTGGCCTTTTCTGCTTGCTTTTGCTCTCTTTTTTTTCTCTATTTTTTTTTCGCCATTTTTTTCTGCAAGCTTTGTTCTTTGCTGCTTTTTCTTGCTTCAAGAATCATTTTTATGATTTTTCAGATTATCAAATAACATGTCTCCTTGTCATCATTATTTCAAGAGCCAACATATTTAACATTCATAAACAACAACTTCAAAAGACATATGCACTGTTCAAGCATTCATTCAGAAAACAAGAAGCATTGTCACCACATCAATATAATTAAACTAAGTTCAAGGATAAATTCAAAACTCATGTACTTCTTGTTCTTTTGAATTAAAGCATTTTTCATTTAAGAGAGGTGATGGATTCATAGGACATTCATAACTTTAAGACATAGTTACTAAATACTAATGATCATGTAATAAGACACAAACATGGATAAGCACTTAACATAAAGAAAACGAAAAACAGAGAATTTAAGAACAAGGAACGAGTCCACCTTAGTGATGGTGGCGTTTTCTTCTTGAGGAACCAATGATGTCTTTGAGCTCTTCTATGTCTCTTCCTTGTCTTTGTTGCTCCTCCCTCATTGCTTTTTGATCTTCTCTAATTTCATGAAGGATGATGGAGTGCTCTTGATGTTCCACCCTTAATTGTCCCATGTTGGAACTTAATTCTCCTAGAGAGGTGTTGATTTGCTCCCAAAAATTCTGTGGAGGAAAGTGCATCCCTTGAAGTATCTCAGGGATTTCTTGATGGTGAGTTTCCTCACGTGTTTCTTGAGCTCCATGAGTGGGCTCTCTTGTTTGCTCCATCCTTTTCTTAGTGATGGACTTCTCTTCCTCAATGGGAATGTCTCCTTCTATGAAAGCTTCAGCTGAGTAACATAGATGGCAAATAAGATGAGGGAAAGCTAGCCTTGCCAAGGGAGAGGACTTTTCGGCTATTTTGTAGAATTCAAGGGAGATGACTTCATGAACTTCTACTTCTTCACCAGTCATGATGCTATGAATCATGATGGCCCAATCCACAGTAACTTCAGATCAGTTGCTAGTGGGGATGATGGAGCATTGGATGAACTCCAACCATCCTCTAGCCACAGGCTTAAGGTCCAGTCTTCTAAGTTGAACCGGTTTGCCTTTTGAGTCAATCTTCCATTGAGCTCCTTCCACACATATGTCCATGAGGACTTGGTCCAACCTTTGATCAAAGTTGACCCTTCTAGTATAGGGGCGTGCATCTCCTTGCATCATAGGCAAGTCAAACGCCAACCTCACATTTTCCAGACTAAAATCTAAGTATTTCCCCCGAACCATGGTGAGATAATTCTTTGGGTTCGGGTTCTTACTTTGATCATGGTTCCTAGTGATCCATGCATTAGCATAGAACTCTTGAACCATTAGGATGCCGACTTGTTGGATGGGGTTTGTTAGAACTTCCCAACCTCTTCTTTGGATTTCATGTCGGATCTCCGGATACTCATTTCTCTTGAGCTTGAAAGGGACCTCTGGGATCACCTTCTTCTTGGCCACAACATCATAGAAGTGGTCTTGATGGGCTTTGGAGATGAATCTTTCCATCTCCCATGACTCGGAGGTGGAAGCTTTTGTCTTCCCTTTCCCTTTTCTAGAGGATTCTCCAGTCTTAGGTGCCATCAATGGTAATGGAAAAACAAAAAGCTTATGCTTTTACCACACCAAACTTAGAATATTGCTCGCCCTCGAGCAAGAGAAGAAAGAATAGATGAAGAAGAAGAAGAAAATATGGAGGAGAGGAGGGAGAGGTGGATTCGGCCAAGAAGGAGAAGACAGGGTTGTGTTGTGTGAAAATGAGGAAGAATGGAGGGCTTTATATAGGGAGGGGAGGGGGTTAATTTCGGCCATATAGGGTGGGTTTGGGTGGGAAATTGGTTTTGAATTTTGAAGGTAGGTGGAGTTTATGAGGTAGGTTTATGGGGAAGAGTGGATGGATGTGAGTGGTGAAGTGGTGATAGGGAAGAAAGATTGAGGTGATTGGTGAAGAGTTTTGGGGAAGAGTGTTTATTGGGAAGAGATGATGAACATTGAGAAGAGGGAAGAGAGTGAGTAGTGGTAGGTGGGGATCCTGTGGGGTCCACAGATGCTGAGTTGATCCTGTGGGGTCCACAGATCTTGAGGTGTCAAGGATTTGCATCCCTGCACCAATTAGGCATGTAAAATGCCTTTGCATGCAATTCTGGCGTTTAAACGCCGAACTGATGCTTGTTCTGGGCGTTCAACGCCCAGATGCAGCATGTTTCTAGCGTTGAACGCCAGTTCTATGCTTGTTTCTGGCGTTCAGCGCCAGATCCATGCTCTGTTCTGGCGTTGAACGCCAGCCAGATGCTCCTTACTGGCGTTTGAACGCCAGTGAACTCCTCCTCCAGGGTGTGCTGTTTTTAATGCTGTTTTTGATTTTTCTTCAATTTTTCCAGTTGTTTTTGTGACTCCACATGATCATGAACCTATGAAGACATATAACTAATAAAAAATATAATTAAATAAAAATTGGGTTGCCTCCCAACAAGCGCTTCTTTAATGTCAATAGCTTGACAGTGGGCTCTCATGGAGCCTCACAGATGTTCAGAGCATTGTTGAGACTCCCCAACACCAAACTTAGAGTTTGACTGTGGGGCTCTAGTTGACTCTGTTTTGAGAGAAGCTTACTGTGCCTCTTTTCCATGTTTACAGAAGGATGTCCTTGAGTTTTAAACTCAAGGGAGTCCTCATTCAATTGAAGGACTAGTTCACCTCTGGTAACATCAATCACAGCTCTTGCTTTGGCTAGGAAGGGTCTTCCAAGGATGATGGATTCATCCTTATCCTTCCCAGTATCTAGGATTATGAAATCAGCAGGGATGTAAAGGCCTTCAACCTTTACTAGTACGTCCTCTACTTGTCCATAAGCCTCTTTTCTTGAATTGTCTGCCATCTCTAATGAGATTCTAGCAGCTTGCACCTCAAAGATTCCCAGTTTCTCCATTACAGAGAGTGGCATGAGGTTTATTCCTGACCCAAGGTCACATAGAGCCTTCTCAAAGGTCATGGTGCCTATGGTACAAGGTATTAGGAACTTTCCAGGATCCTGTTTCTTCTGAGGCAATCTCAGTTGATCCAATGCATTTAGTTCATTGGGGAATAGGGGAGGTTCATCTCTCCAAGTCTCTTTACCAAATAAATTGGCATTCAGCTTCATGATTGCACCAAGGAACTTGGCAACTTGCTCTTCAGTAACATCCTCATTCTCTTCAGAAGAAGAATACTCATCAGAGCTCATGAAGGGCATAAGGAGGTTCAATGGAATCTCTATGGTCTCTAGATGAGTCTCAGATTCCTTTGGTTCCTCAGAGGGAAACTCCTTATTGATCATTGGACGTCCCAGGAGGTCTTCCTCCTTGGGATTCACGTCCTCCCCTTCCTTCTTGGATTCGGCCATGATGGTTATATCAATGGCCTTGTACTCTCCTTTTGGATTCTCTTCTGTATTGCTTGGGAGAGTACTAGGAGGGGTTTCAGTGATTCTTTTACTCAGCTGGCCCACTTGTGCTTCCAAATTTCTAATGGAGGACCTTGTTTCATTCATGAAACTCACAGTGGCCTTAGATAGATTAGAGACTAAGTTTGCTAAATTAGAGGTATTTTGTTCGGAGTTCTCTGTCTGTTGCTGAGTGGATGATGGAAAAGGCTTGCTATTGCTAAACCTGTTTTTTCCACCATTATTAAAGCCTTGTTAAGGCTTTTGTTGATCCTTCCATGAGAGATTTGGGTGATTTCTCCATGAGGGATTATAGGTGTTTCCGTATGGTTTACCCATGTAATTCACCTCTGCTATTGCAGGGTTTTCAGGATCATAAGCTTCTTCTTCAGAAGATGCCTTTTGAGTACTGTTGGATGCAGCTTGCATTCCATTCAGACTCTGAGAAATCATATTGACTTGCTGAGTCAATATTTTGTTCTGAGCCAATATGGCATTCAGAGTATTAATTTCAAGAACTCTTTTCTTCTGAGGCGTCCCATTACTTATTGGATTCCTCTCAGAAGTGTGCATGAACTGGTTGTTAGCAACCATGTCAATGAGTTCCTGAGCTTCTGCAGGCATTTTCTTTAGGTGAATAGATCCACCTGCAGAAGTATCCAATGATATCTTAGCTAATTCAGACAGACCATCATAGAATATATCCAGGATGGTCCATTCTGAAAGAATGTCAGAAGGACACTTTTTGGCCAGTTGCTTGTATCTCTCCCAAGCTTCATAGAGGGACTCACCTTCTTTCTGTTTGAAGGTTTGAACATCCACTCTAAGCTTGCTAAGCTTTTGAGGAGGAAAGAACTTGGCCAAGAAAGCCGTGACCAGCTTATCCCTAGAGTTCAGGCTATCTTTAGGTTGAGAGTCCAACCATATTCTAGCTCTTTCTCTTACAGCAAAAGGGAAAAGCATGAGCCTGTAGACTTCATAATCTACTCCATTAGTCTTAACAGTATCACAGATCTGCAAGAATTCAGTTAAGAACTGAAAGGGATCTTCAGATGGAAGTCCATGAAACTTGCAGTTTTGTTGCATAAGAGAAACTAATTGAGGTTTAAGCTCAAAATTGTTTGCTCCAATGGTAGGGATGGAGATGATTCTTCCATGTAAATTGGAATTAGGTGCAGTAAAGTCACCAAGCATCCTCCTTGCATTATTATTATTTTCGGCCGCCATATCCTCTTCTTGTTTGAAAATTTCTGTAAGGTTATCTCTGGATTGTTGTATTTTAGCTTCTCTTAGTTTCCTCTTTAGAGTCCTTTCAGGTTCAGGGTCTGCTTCAACAAGAATGTTCTTGTCCTTGCTCCTGCTCATATGAAAAAGAGGGAACAGAAAAATAATAATAATAGGGATCCTTTTTGCCCAGGTATAGAGGTTCTCCTGTGTGAGTAGAAGAAGAAAAGAATGTAATGTAAAGAAGGGAAGTAGAGAAAATTCAAACACAGATGGAAGAGGGGGTTCGAATTTGTGTGAGATGAAGTGTTAGTAGATGAATAAATAAATAGAAGGAGATGAGAGAGAGGGAGAATTTTCGAAAAAAAAATTTTGAAATAGGGTTAGTGATTTTCGAAAATTAGGAATAAAATCAAGTTAAAATTTAAAATTGAAACAATTAGTTAATTAAAAAGAATTTTTGAAAAAGAGGGAGATATTTTTGAAAATTAGAGAGAGAGAGTTAGTTAGGTAGTTTTGAAAAAGATAAGAAACAAACAAAAAGTCAATTAGTTAGTTGAAACAAATTTGAAAATCAATTTTGAAAAGATAAGAAGATAAGAAGTTAGAAAAGATATTTTAAAATCAATTTTTTTTAAAAAAAAGATAAGATAAAAAGATATTTTTGAAAAGATATGATTGAAAAGATATGATTTTGAAATTAGTTTTGAAAAAGATTTGATTTTTAAAATCACAATTAATGACTTGATTCACAAGAGATCAAAAGATATGATTCTAGAACTTAAAGTTTGAATCTTTCTTAACAAGTAAGTAACAAACTTGAATTTTTTTTTTGAATCAAAACATTAATTGATGATAATATTTTCGAAAATTAGGAGATAAAGATAAGAAAAAGATTTTTGAAAAATATTTTTTTAAAATTTTCGAAAATAAAAAAGATTTGATTTTTGAAAAAGATTTTGAAAAAGATAAGATTTTTAAATTGAAAATTTGATTTGACTCATAAAAACAACTAGATTTAAAAATTTTTTGAAAAAGTCAATCCAAATTTTCGAAATTTATGAGAGAAAAAGGGAAAGATATTTTTTTATTTTTGAATTTTTAATGATGAGAGAGAAAAACATGAAAATGATGCAATGCATGAAAATTTTGGATCAAAACAATGAATGCATGCAAGAATGCTATGGATGTCAAGATGAACACCAAGAACACTTTGAAGATCATGATGAACATCAAGAACTTATTTTTGAAAAATTTTCAAGAAAAGAAAACATGCAAGACACCAAACTTAGAAATTTTTTCATGTATAGACACTATGAATGCAAGAATGCATATGAAAAAACAAGAAAAGACACAAAACAAGAAAATATGAAGATCAAACAAGAAGACTGGCCAAGAACAACTTGAAGATCATGAAGAACACTACGAATGCATGAAATTTTTTTTTCGAAAAATGCAAGATGAATATGCAATTGACACCAAACTTAAAATCTGACTCAAGACTCAAACAAGAAACACAAAATTAATTTTTTTTATTTTATGATTTTATGAATTTTTTCGGATTTTTCGAAAATTAATGTGAAAAAGAAAAATAAGGATTCCAAAATCTTTAATATGAATTCCAGGAATCTTGTACTCTTAGTCTAAAGCTCCAATCTGAGGGTTAGGCATGGCTTAATAGCCAGCCAAGCTTTAGAAGATACAAATCAGTCATACAACAGCAGGTGGATTAGGAACAGCTAGCTTGCTCTTGTGATGATGGTTTGGAAGCCTCAGTCCAAAAGAATTTAGACATGGCTTTACAGCCAGCCAGGCTTCAACATGCTTCATGAAACACTAGAATTCATTCTAAAAAATTCTGAAATAATTTTCGAAAACAAAGGGAAAATTTTGAAAGATTTTTGAAAATTTTTTTTTTGAAAACTTTTTGAAAATAAAATAAGAAGAAAATTACCCAATCTGAGCAACACGATGAACCGTCAGTTGTCCAAACTCGAACAATCCCCGACAACGGCGCCAAAAACTTGGTATGCGAAATTGTGATCCCTGAGGTTGTAAAATTTGTTGTTCGTTCTCTCCCTGGTAATGGCGCCAATAACTGGTGCACAATACCATGGTCCAATCATAACTTCACAACTTCGCACAACTAACCAGCAAGTGCACTGGGTCGTCCAAGTAATAAAACCTTACGTGAGTAAGGGTCGATCCCACGGAGATTGTCGGCTTGAAGCAAGATATGGTCACCTTGAAAATCTCAGTCAAGCGGATATCAAATGGTTATGGAGTTTTTAAATAATAATAATAAATAAACAGAAAATAAAGATAGAAATACTTATGTATATCTTTGGTGAGAATTTTAGATAAGTGTATCGAGATGCTTTCGTTCCTCTGACTCTCTGCTTTCCCGCTGTCTTCATCCAATCAGTCTTACTCCTTTCCATGGCAAGCTTTCTATAAGGGCATCACCATTGTCAATGGCTACATCCCATCCTCTTGTGAAAAAGGTCCAAATGCTCTATCACGGCAAAGCTAATCATCTGAGGTTCTCGATCATACTGGAATAGGATTCACCCTCCTTTTGCGTCTGTCACTACGCCCAGCACTCGCGAGTTTGAAGATCGTCACAGCCATCCCTTCCCAGATCCTACTCGGAATATCACAGACAAGGTTTAGACTTTCTGGATCTCAAGAATGGCCATCCATGGGTTCTAACTTATACCACGAAGACACTAATAACTCGGACTCGGTCCCCTGTATTAGATATCCAAGAGATATTCATTCTAGCTTGGTTGCATGTAGAACGGAAGTGTTTGTCAGGCACGCGTTCATAAGTGAGAATGATGATGAGCGTCACATAATCATCACATTCATCATGTTCTTGGGTGCGAATGGATATCTTAGAAGCGGAATAAGTTGAATTGAATAGAAAACAGTGGTACTTTGCATTAATTCATGAGGAACAGCAGAGCTCCACACCTTAATCTATGGAGTGTAGAAACTCTACCGTTGAAAATACATAAGTGAAAGGTTCAGGCATGGCCGAGAGGCCAGCCCCCAAAACGTGATCACAGGATCAAAAATACAATCCAGGATGTCTAATACAATAGTAAAAAGTCATATTTATACTAAACTAGCTACTAGGGTTTACAGAAGTAAGTAATTGATGCATAAATCCGCTTCTGGGGCCCACTTGGTGTGTGCTTGGGCTGAGCTTTATCTTTCCACGTGCAGAGGCTTCTTTTGGAGTTGAACGCCAAGTTGTAACGTGTTTTTGGCGTTCAACTCTGGTTCAACGCCCTTTTGCGTCATCTAAACTCGGCCAAAGTATGGACTATTATATGTTTCTGGAAAGCTCTGAATATCTAATTTCCAAGGCAATTGGAAGCACGCCATTTTGAGTTCTGTAGCTCCAGAAAATTCACTTTGAGTGCAGGGAGGTCAGAATCCAACAGCATCAGCAGTCCTTCTTCAACCTCTGAATCTGATTTTAGCTCAAGTCCCTCAATTTTAGCCAAAAAATACCTGAAATCACAGAAAAACACACAAACTCATAGTAAAGTCCAGAAATGTGAATTTAACATAAAAAAATAATAAAAACATCCCTAAAAGTAACTAGATCCTACTAAAAACATACTAAAAACAATGCCAAAAAGCGTATAAATTATCCGCTCATCACTCATCCGAAATGTAAGATCCTTTATTTAATAGAATTTTGAGATCCTGATTTAATTAAATAGTATTTTTACTGAATGATGTTTATTCTGTGCTTAGAATGTCGGAGGTGAACTTAAGAAGCGAAAATGATCCTGTGTTTCAAACATAAACGGATCAAAGCAGCATAAACAAACCCACGGATAGCATGTAATTTCTGTTTCTAATACAATTTGCTTACTTCTTTTGTTACCATCAACTTCTAATTCTGTATATATTTTTTTAGAAAAAAAAAGCCCTTTAATATTTTATTAAAAAAAAAGGCAAGAAAAAAAAGAAAAATCTGCAACTACGTAAGTTCTCAAAAAACAGAGCCTGTGTTTCTTTTCAATGCTTCAGGTGTATTTTGACATTATTTTGGTGGATTTCAGGTTGGGTTTGGAAGAAGAATCAGTCAGTGACCCAGCTCAACAGAAGATGATCATTGTTCAGATCGAGACACATTCACAATCTGAACCGCTTGATATGTGAGTTTTACAACTAAATTTCAACCTCCTAATCATTTATTTTAGGGCGTTTTTTAACTTTTTATTTTTATCTTGTTCAGAGTTCCGATTCAAGTATGCAACAAACTCATATAAACTCAAAATAAACTCACATATTAGCAAAACTATTAAAAAAAATAAACTCAATTACCCCTACTGTTTAAAGAACATCACTTTTACCTCGCTTTGAGCTTTCGTTTTCTTTTTTCTTTAAGGCATTTGCAATCTGTTTGTCCAACTTTGAACCTAGTCTAATTTTGGGACATCCTCTTGTTCTCACCCTTGGAGGGCTTTGAAGCTCGTTAACAGATTCCAAGTTAGCATCTTCGTGAGATAACGAACATGTCCCCTTCCTTTTGGCTTTCAGTTCTTGCAACTCAACCACGACGTTATCATAGGCGCAGTGCAGAATGGCGGTGAACACCTTGTGATGCAATTCACCTTTTCTCTGAATTGTGCTTGAACTTTCCTGAACTTCTGGTGAGTGTGTACCTGTTGAAACTGAGCTTCTATTGAGGATTTTGTTGCACATGGTATGACGGTGTGAAAATCTGCAGCATCCGATTCTCTCTCTCTTTGCTCCCTACTTCCGAGGCAATTATCATATTATTTGACGAATTAGATAAGTGAGCTATTCCGCGTAATGAACTTTTTAAAAAGGCATGCATGCTCTTGCTCCTTTGTGTGCTTCTCATCCCGGCCCGGAAGTGGTGTCGAGATAAATTAAAATCCATATATGACGGTCTTCGTAAAGCTCTGCAAAAAAACACCTAAATTAGACTATAATACATCCAAAAACATGCAATTTACATCTTTGCTGCAGATTTTAAAAGACATTATTTGAAAGCCACTTGTTCTCCACAAGACCATACTTCATTAAAAAATCACTCCAATTCCTATCAAATGGTTCTTTGGTATGAGAGTTTCAAACAACATGGTTCATTTCTTGTTCGATTTCTAAGAGTCCCTTGTAGCCATTTAATTTGCTTGGAATCTTTTTCATGATGTGTCAGATACACCAACGGTGAATTGTTGTGGGCATACAAGCCTCGATAGCCCTTTGCATTGATGCGCATTGATTGGTGAGAATCTCTTTCAGAGCATTTTGTCCCATGCAACGAAGCCAACATTCAAATAACCATTTGAATGATTGAATAACTTTGTTTTTCATAAAAGCGCATCCTAGAAGAGTTGACTAGCCATGGTGATTCACCCCGACAAAAAAATCAAAAACCAGATTATACCTGAAACAGATTACGATAAAATAGAATTAAAATCGTTAAATACACCCAAATAATAATCATCTACACCCAAAAACATCCAATATACACCTCTGCAACAGATTTATAAAACAACATTAATTTAACATCATAAATCAGAACAGCATATTACCTGTTTGTATTGTAGGTGGTGTCGAATAAAATAACATGTTCAAAATACTCACAGGCAGCCCTGCTCCTTGCGTCCGCCCAAAAAGTAAGCTTAATCGACTGATCGTCCTCGAGTTCGAGCTCGAAAAAGAAATTTTGATTCTTCTCTTTCATTCTTAATAAGTATTTTCCGAATTCTTTTGCATCCTCTAGTTCCGAAACATTCCGCACTTCTCTCGTGATGTAATTTTTCACGTCTTTTTCAATAAAATTTAACTCGCGGTGACCCTCAGCTGCTGCCACAAATAATTGGTAAGTTTTGCTTGGTCTGATACTGGCTTCCTCGTTATTCTTTATTGTATGACGCACGGACATGCTTAGTTCTCTGTGATGTTTAAGCATCTTTGCTTGATTTACACAGCAATGATGTGAATGATGCAACAGAACCTTGGAAATGATCCAAACACCGATATCCTTCAATATGTGTATATAAATTCTTGCGAGACAATTTAATCTTGCTGAGGGGTTTGTCTTCTCCGTCGGAGATATTTTCGATTTTGATTTTTATTTTCCCTCTCTGCTACATATAATCAATTGATTCTTAATTTTGTTTTCCTTCTTATTTGTGCTTCGAACTCTTGTGGAAAAACCTGTAGCTTTCAGATAATCCTTCTAGAAATTTGCAGCATCTTTAAGGGTGTTTAAAGTCATCCCAACCTTGAAAACAAACTGCTCATTAACATCACAGAGGGGCTGCAAAATACACCCAAAAGAGTCCAAAATACACCATATTAAAACAAGCATAAACTATAGAATACAAATACAACTATAAACCATCATAACAAATAACAAAAATCAGATTCATAAATCATCGTCAAACAGAAACTAAAACAATTCAACTAAAAGAATAAGACAATTCACCCTCAATCAGATAAAAAGTCATAAACTATAAATACACCCAAATTTTCCTAAGGTACACCCAAATATTCCTAATTTACACCCGAAAGTCTGATATAAAATACAAAAAAATTCAACAAAACGAATACATTACATTCAATTCAAACAATGAACAATAAACAGTAAATTTCACAAGCAAGGTTCACAACATTATTCAGCTCCACAATCATAAACTACTAACAAAATATTAACTGGAATTAAACCACACCTCAGGAACTTTATTGGATTCAAATTCAAAATACGCTTCACTCTGGTGTTCAGCTGGCAATATGAAGTTGAACCATCCATTATCTTCAAAACAATTTTAGAGCTTGATTTCAGAAATAATGGAAATCGAGAAAAATGAAGAAAGAGAACACAAAGAGAAACACACGTAAACAGTGAAGGAGAATGCAGAGAGAAACGCACGAAAGAGATCGAAGAGAGAAAGCAAGAAAACACAGAAGAAATCTGAAAAAGAAAACGAAATCCTTTCGAAAAAGGAAGTTATATATTCTAGCGCGTTGATTGAAAAATTTGTTAAGAAGCGCATGGACTAGACGTGCCAGAAGAGGCGCGTTTTAGGTATAAGTGAATATATGGATTTGTAAGACTTGTATAGCAAAAACTCTTGTATGTGGATATTAATTCTTTAAAACTTATCATTCAGAAGGATCAATCTCAAGAACTAAACTTCCAACCTCGTCAGAACTAAATTGGGGATCGAACCAATTAAATTATTAGATTATTGGATTATTAGTTTAACTGATAAATTACTGGTTGAACTGGCTGATCCGACATTACTTAAATAAAAGTATAAAATAATTACTTTAAAATTAAATTTTAAAATCTATATCTTCATCAACACTTTAACAACAATCAAATCTCAATTTCTAAAATAACTAATATGAAAATAGATATATTGTTAGTTAATACTACAATCATATTTTAGTTCGACACAATAATATTGACAATCAATTAGACAATTAGCAATCAATTCTAATTAAACAATTAACAATTGAATTAATCTCCACATACAAGTGTTTTTGTTATACAAGTCTTACAAGTCCATATACTGACTTATACCTAAAATGTGCCTCTTTTGGCACGTCTAATCCACGCGCTTCTTAACAAATTTTTCAATCAACGCGCGAGAATATATAACTTCCTTTTTCGAAAGGATTTCATTTCCTTTTTCAAATTTCTTCTGCGTTTTCTTGCTTTCTCTCTTCGATCTCTTTCGTGTATTTCTCTTTGCGTTATCCTTCGCCGTTTACGTGCATTTCTCTTTGTGTTCTCTTTCTTCATTTTTTTTGGATTTCCATTGTTTATAAAATCAAGCTCTGAAATTATTTTGAAGATAATGGATGATTCAACTTTAGATTGTTAGCTGAACCAGAGTGAAGTGGATTTTGAATTTGAATCCAAAGAATTTCTTGAGGTCTGATTTAATTCCAGTTAATATTTTTGTTATTAGTTTATGATTGTGGATCTGAATAATGTTGTGAACCTTGCATGTGAAATTTGCTATTCATTGTTCGTTGTTTGAATTGAATGTAATGTACTAATTCTGTCGAATTTTTTGCATTTTATATCAGACTTTTGGGTGTAAATCAGGAATATTTGGGTGTACCTTAGGAAAATTTGGGTGTATTTACAGTTTATGACTTTTCATTTGACTGAGGGTGAATTGTCTTATTCTTTTAGTTAAATTGTTTTAGTTTCTGTTTGATGATGATTCATGAATCTGATTTTTGTTATTTTTTATGATGGTTTTATACTTGTATTTGTATTCTATAGTTTATGCTTGTTTTAATATGGTGTATTTTGGACCTTTTTGGGTGTATTTTGCAGCCCCTCTGTGATGTTGATGAGCATTTTGTTTTCAAGGTTGGGATGACTTTTAACACCCTTGAAGATACTGTAAAATTCTGCAAGGATTATTCGAAAGCTGCAGGTTTTTCTACAAGAGTTCGGAGTACAAAAAAGAAGGAAAATAAAATTAAGAATCAATTGATTACATGTAGCAGAGAGCGAAAATGGAAATCAAAATAAAAAATATCTCCGACGGAGAAGACAAACCCTCTGTAGGATTTAATTGTCCCGCAAGAATTTATATACACATATTGAAGGATATCAGTGTTTGGATCATTCCAAGGTTGTGTTGCATCATTTACATCCTTATTATGCAAATCAAGCAGAGAATCTTAAACAGCACAGAGAACTAGGCATGTCCGTGCATCGTACAATAGAGAATAACGAGGAAGCCAGTATTAGACTAAGCAAAACTTACCAATCATTTATGGTAGCAGCCGGGAGTCACCGAGTGTTAAATTTTATCAAAAAACGTGAGAAATTACATCACGAGGGAAGTGCAGATTTTCAGAACTAGAGGATGCAAAAGAATTCGGGAAATACTTATTAAGAATGAAAGAGAAAAATCAGAATTTCTTTTTCGAGTTCGAACTCAAGGACGATCAGTTGATTAAGCTTGCTTTCTGGGCGGACGCAAGGAGCAGGGCTGCCTGTGAGTATTTTGGAGATGTTATTTCATTCGACACCACCTACAATACAAACAGTTAATATGCTGTTCTGGTTTATGATGTTGAATTAATGTTGTTTTTATAAATCTTCTGCAGAGGTGTATATTGGATGTTTTTGGGTGTAGATGATTATTATTTAGGTGTATTTAATGATTTTAATTCTGTTTTGTCATAATTTGTTTCAGGTATAATATGGTTTTTTTTTGTCGGGGTGAATCACCACAGTCAGTCAACACTTCTGGGATGTGCTTTGATGAAAAATGAAGATATTTAATCATTCAAATGGTTATTTGAATGTTGGATTCATTGCATGGGATGAAATGCTCCGAAAGGAATTCTCACCGATCAATACGCATCAATGCAAAGGGCTATCGAGGCTTGTATGCCCACAACAATTCACCGTTGGTGTATTTGGCACATCATGAAGAAGAATCCAAGCAAATTAAACGGCTACATGGGACACCTAGAAATCGAACAAGAAATGAGCCATGTTGTTTGAAACTCTCATACCAAAGAATCATTTGATAGGAATTGGAATGATTTTCTGATGAAGTTTGGTCTTGTGGACAACAAGTGGCTTTCAGGTAATGTCTTTTAAAATCTGCAACAGAAGTGTAAATTGCATGTTTTTGGGTGTATTATAGTCTGATTTAGGTATTTTTTGCAGAGCTTTACGAAGACCGTCATATATGGATTCTAATTTATCTCGATCACCACTTCTGGGCCGGGATGAGAAGCACACAAAGGAGCGAGAGCATGCATGCCTTTTTTAACAAGTTCATTATGCGGAATAGCTCACTTATCCAATTTGTCAAACAATATGATAATTGCCTCAGAAGCAGGAGCAAAGAGAGAGAGAGAGAGAATCAGATGTTGCAGATTTTCACACCGTCATATCGTGTGCAGCAAAATCCTCAATAGAAGCTCAGTTTCAACAGTTGTACACTCACCAGAAGTTCAAGGAAATCCAAGCACAATTCAGAGGGAAGGTGAATTGCATCACAAGATCAACGAACTCTACTCTAGGCTATTTGGTATATGAGTTGTAGAACAAGTTTCCAACTCAACATTCAACAAGTTTGCGGTTACATACTACTCGGTAGCAGCCCAAGTGAAATGCCAGTGCTTATTATTCGAGTCAAGAGGGATATTTTGCCGTCACGCCATAAGCGTGTTAAGCTTTGAACGAGTAACCAAAGTGTTACCGAGATACATATTGGAATGATGGAGCAAGAACGTAAAGAGGAGAGACACACACATCAAGATAAGTCACGACGAGCCACTATTGGAGTCAAGAAGTAAGAGGTTTGACGAATTGGTGTTTCATTTGCAAGATATATGCAAATTTACATCAGATCCTGAGGAGCTCACCGCCATTCTGCACTGCGCCTATGAGAAACATTGTGGTTGAAATGCAAGAAGTGAAAGCCAAAAGGAAGGGGACATGTTCGTTATCTCACGAAGATGCTAACTTGGAATCCGTTAACGAGCTTCAAAGCCCTCCAAGGGTGAGAATAGGAGAACGTCCCAAAAATAGACTAGGTTCAAAGTTGAACAAATAGATTGCAAATGTCTCAAAGAAAAAGAAAATAAAAGCTCTAAGTGAAGTAAAAGTGATGTTCTTTTAAACAGGGGGTAATTGAGTTTATTTTTTTTATTAATAATTTTGCTAATATGTGAGTTTATTTTTTCCAGTTGAACCTTTTTGATGGCGCATCGGTGGTGCAACTATCTTCCAGCCAATATCATGGACTTGTTATGAATTATCAGTTTAGAAATCCAGCAGTAGGGTTTTTGGGTGTATAGTGACAATATTTTGGTGTAACGATCAATTTTTTGGATGTATTTCTGCATTCTCTTGTTTTTGACATTTTTATTTTTTATTTTTATATATTTTTCAGATGCTGCTGTTTGTGTTGGATATTAGTGTTGTTTATATTTGTTTGTTTTAAATTTACAATACATATACAATTTAATTCCTAAAGAGGTTAACAATTCAAATTTCTGAATTCTCATATATCTTGGTTGGTTTTTTCATGAAAATATGTGAGCACTTAATTTGGGTGTATACCGATTACTTTTGGGTGTATCATAAAAGTAATTCGGTGTATTAGCACATTTGGTGTTGTTTTTTTTTTATTTTTTTGAACCTGTAATTGACAGCTTTTGAATACAGTACAGACAGTTTAGTTATGAAAAATAATTTATAATAGGATTGAATTAAATATTCACAAACTTTACAAAAACTGTTCAAACTATTCCAAAACTACACAACATTCAAACTAATCACTGTCAATATCATCTGAATCTATTTGACAATATGGATTTAACAACACTGCAGATGGCTTGGCAATCTTATTGCTTCGCTTTCCCTAATGGTTGTATCTCTGTCTTGATTCATCTCATGAAACAGAATTCGCGAAGCATATTCAACTCTAAAGTGGTCCATCTCCGCCTATAGTTTAAAACAATATTCTTTTACTGAACTCCATTAATTTAGTAAAGTAATAGAGAGTTATATAGTTTTAAACACAATTACCTGTGTCAAATTCTCCCAGTTATATTTTCCCTTTTTAATGTTTTGAGACTCGATTATTTCAAGCTATTTCATTACATAAATCGCACAATCATAGTTGAAAACTAAAAATAAATTAGCAAATTAAAATAGAAGAGCAAGAGAAAATACAATTTTCAGAGAGAAAGATTTATACTCTATTTTTTAGCCTTCAATGTTGATGTATGGCAGTTCAATTTCAAGATCGTCTTTCTTGAGAGGTGCCCCCCGACATATACTCTCATTCTAGAAATCACATACCCCTAAAAACAAAAAACAAAGCAAAATATAAGAAATAATAAATTTAATACCTGATTACACCTAAAGGATCCTATACTACACCTTATTTTGAACAGAACTTCACCCAAATCTTAAAATATAAACAACAGAATCAACTTATAACAAATTGATTAAGCTTCATTCTAGTTTGGAGGGACACGTCTTATGATATAGGTCAAGGATACAAAATATTTTCTTTTTAACATCAGCCACCCATATCCACCAATGCTCCGCATAGCAAACAGGTGCAAATATCTGAAGTATGACCATATTGAACAGTATTTTAGTTTAATTGGCACATAACTAAAGAATTGTGATAAGAAGTTTTAGAAATGAAAACTTACATATGGATAGGATGCCAATTTTTTCAAGTCCAAAAAAGGTATGAACATTTTATAGTCTTCAATCTTAAACGGCTTTTTTGTTTTTGGTTGTAAGAACTCACCGCCCTCATGATTCCCAATAACCATATTCTGCAGCATTTGTGATACACCAAAAGAAATATTTGATACAACCAAAACATTACATAAATACACCCAAAATTGAGTTCAATACACCTTACCATAATAGTAGGGGGCAGACAATAAATTTGTTCTTCAAATCTTCTCAGACACATAGTAGTGACAATCTAGAAAAACAAAAAAATTCAAATTAATGACATCTATCAATATTGCAGTCACATCTCATAATAAAAATCATTAATCTTATTCTAATATTACCTCAGTTTCGATATATGAACTAGCTTTTAGAGATGCGAAGTGGATTTTTGACAATTACAATGGTTGTTGGACATTGAGAATGCACATTGGCTCATACTCATTAGTACCTCCATCCCCATAGGTCTTTACATGTGTGGCCCAAAGGTAGCACTTTTCTTTCATGTTGGCCGACAATTCCTTCCTCCTTGCAGGAATTTTAAACTTTTCAAAAAGTTGGTCGGCAGGTTGCTTTTCGATCGGGAGAATTTTATCATCTGTAAAATTCAATGCTGCCTTAACCCCAGTGTTTGCAATTTGCTCCACCAGCTCCTCTAATTCTTCAATTAGTATTGGTGTCTCAAGACTTTTTCCCTTCTCAGATCCTGGTCGCCCCTCTTAAGTTAGCGTTTCTTCCCGACTTGAATCAGTGAAGCTGAAGCTGAATGATGGCGCCAGAAATTGTTTTGGTACATAGCATGCTGTGTTGGCGATCATCATCAATGCAGCAGTGGCTTCAGGGGTGGATTACTACGTGTTGATATATAAGATACTATAAGAATAAGAATAGACAAATGATATCGAAAGAGAGTTATATTGTGTACAACTTACATTTTAGATGGAGCTGGTGGCACTTGGGTGTGCTTTCAGCAGGTTGCTGAGGTTGTGGAGTGCTGCAAGGTTAGAGAAAAGGATTCAAATTATAAGAAAACCAATGACAGCTCAATTCAGATGAGATACACCCAAATAAGAAAAAATGCACCCAAATAATTACCAAATACACCGAATATTATTCCTTACCCCTTAATTGTTTCTTCACTAATTTTCTTGCTCGGAGACTTTGGGTGGATCATTCAATTTGCATAGGGCTTGTTGTTGTTGTCTGCAACGGAGGCATGCATACTTGAATCGGAACTCTAAATAAGACAAAAATAAAAAGTTAAAAAATCCCCTAAAATAGATGATTAGAAGGTTGAAATTTAGTTGTAAAACTCACATATCAAGCGGTTTAGATTGTGAATGTGTCTCTATCCGAACAATGATCATCTTATGTTGAGCTGAGTCACTGACCAATTCTTCTTCCAGACCCAAACTAAAATCACCAAAATAATGTCAAAATACACCTGAAGTATTGAAAAGAAACACATGTTCTGTTTTTTGAGAACTTACGTAGTTGTAGATTTTTCTTTTTTTTTCCTGCATTTATTTTCTTGAATAAAACATTAAAGGGATTTTTTTTCTAAAAAAAATATATATAGAATTAGAAGCAGATGGTAACTGATGAGCAGATAATTTATACGCTTTTTGGCATTGTTTTTAGTATGTTTTTAGTAGGATCTAGTTACTTTTAGGGATGTTTTCATTAGTTTTTATGATAAATTCACATTTCTGGACTTGACTATGAGTTTGTGTGTTTTTCTGTGATTTCAGGTATTTTCTGACTGAAATTGAGGGACTTGAGCAAAAATCTGATTCAGAGGTTGAAGAAGGACTGCTGATGCTGTTGGATTCTGACCTCCCTGCACTCAAAGTGGATTTTCTGGAGCTACAGAACTCGAAATGGTGCGCTTTTAATTGCGTTGGAAAGTAGACATCCAGGGCTTTCCAGCAATATATAATAGTCCATACTTTGGTCAAGAATTGATGACGTAAACTGGCGTTCAACGCCAGCCTTCTGCCCAAATCTGGCGTCCAGCGCCAGAAAAGGATCCAAAACCAGAGTTGAACGCCCAAACTGGCACAGAAACTGGCGTTCAACTCCACAAATGGCCTCTGCACGTGTAACACTCAAGCCCAAGCCCAAGCACACACCAAGTGGGCCCCGGAAGTGGATTTATGCATCAATTACTTACTCATGTAAACCCTAGTGACTAGCTTATTATAAATAGGACCTTGTACTAGTCTTTTAGACCATCTTTGGTCTCAGTTTTATTCCATTGTTCATCTTAGGAGACTATTGATCTCGTTTAGGGGGCTGGCCATCTCGGCCATGCCTGGACCTACACTTATGTATTTTCATACGGTAGAGTTTCTACACTCCATAGATTAAGGTGTGGAGCTCTGCTGTTCCTCAAAGATTAATGCAAGTACTACTGTTTTCTATTCAATTCATCTTATTTCTCTTCTAAGATATCCATTTGCACCCAAGAACGTGATGAAGGTGATGACTATGTGTGACGCTCATCATCCTTCTCCCTTATGAACGCGTGCCTGACAAACACTTCTGTTCTACATGAATGAAGCTAGAATGAATATCTCTTAGATCTCCTAACCAGAATCTTCGTGGCGTAAGCTAGAAAGATGGCGGCATTCAAGAGAATCCGGAAGGTCTAAACCTTGTCTGTGGTATTCCGAGTAGGATTCAATGATTGAATGACTGTGACGAGCTCCTAACTCGCGATTGCAGGGCGTTAGTGACAGACGCAAAAGGATAGTAAATCCTATTCCAGCATGATCGAGAACCGACAGATGAATAGCCGTGCCGTGACAGGGTGCGTGAGCATATTATTCACTAAGAGGATAAGATGAAGCCATTGACAAAGGTGATGCCTCCAGACGATTAGCCGTGCCGTGACAGGGTATTGGATCATTTTCCCGTGAGATGACCGAAAGTAGCCATTGACAGTGGTGATGTATCACATAAAGCCAGCCATGGAAAGGAGTGAGACTGATTGGATGAAGATAGCAGGAAAGCAGAGGTTCAGAGGAACGAAAAGCATCTCCATTCGCTTATCTGAAATTCCTACCAATGAATTACATAAGTATCTCTATCCCTTTTATTGTTTATTTTAATCTAATAAAGTATCATGTTTAAATCCGCCTGACTGAGATTTACAAGGTGACCATAGCTTGCTTCATACCAACAATCTCCGTGGGATTCGACCCTTACTCATGTAAGGTATTACTTGGACGACCCAGTGCACTTGCTGGTTAGTTGTATCGAAGTTGTGACAATTATGAATTAAGATCAAAGCACCAAGCTTTGGAGCCATTACCAGGATTTGTTCGAGCCTGGAGATCACAATTTCGTGCACCATGTTTTTGGCGCCGTTGCCGGGGATTGTTTGAGTTTTCGGCAAGCTTTTGGTCCGGTAACATCAGTGCCAGATTCCCTTTTGATCCGGCAACAGCACCAAGTTTTTGGCGCCGTTGCCGGGGATTGTTTGAGTTTGGACAACTGACGGTTCATCTTGTTGCTCAGATTAGGTAATTTTCTTTTTATTTTATTTTCAAAAATTTTTAAAAAAAAAAAATTTTTTTTTTAAAAATTTTCTCATCTGTTTTCGAAAAAAAAAATAAAAATGTTTTCAAAAATAAATTATTCTATGGCTTCAAAATTTTTAAGAATGAATTCTAGTGTTTCATGAAATATGTTGAATCATATCTGGCTTTAAAGCCATACCCAAACTACTTTGGGATTGGTATTCAACTAATCACTCCAGCCCATGCAATTATATGTTGCAGCCTGGCTGGCTGTAAAGCCATGTCTAAATTCATTTGGACTGAGGCAGCAATTTGCTATCAAGAGCAAGCTAGTTGGAGTTAATCCACCTGCTACTGTTTCTGATCACCTGCTGAAGCTTGGCTGGCCATTGGCCATGTCTAGTGTTTTGGACTGGAGCTTTCTTTGAAAGCTTGGCTGGCTAGTGAGCCATGTCTAATTCCTGGACTGAAGCTTTAGACTAACATGGCAAGATTCCTGGAATTCATATTAAAAATTTTGGAATCCTTATTTTTTCTTTTAAATTTTCGAAAAATATAAATAAAAATCCAAAAAAAATTAGAAAATCATAAAAATCAAAAATATTTTCTGTTTCTTGTTTGAGTCTTGAGTCATGTTATAAGTTTGGTGTCAATTGCATATGCATCTTGCATTTTTTTTCGAAAATTTCATGCATTCATAGTGTTCTTCATGATCTTCAAGTTGTTCTTGGTAAGTCTTCTTGTTTGATCTTGATGATTTTTTGTTTTGTGTTGTATAGTGTTTTTCATATGCATTCTTGAATTCTTAGAGTCTAAGCATTAAAGAATTCTAAGTTTGGTGTCTTGCATGTTTTCCTTGCATTAAAGATTTTTCAAAAATGTGTTCTTGATGTTCAACATGATCTTCATAGTGTTCTTGGTGTTCATCTTGACATTCATAGCATTCTTGCATTCATCACATGTTTTGATCTAAAAATTTCATGCATTGCATAATTTTCATGTTTTTCTCTTGCATCATAAAAATTCAAAAAATCAAAAAAAAATATCTTTCCCTTTTTCTCTCATCAAATTCGAAAATTTGAGTTGACTTTTTCAAAAATTTTTAAAATCAAGTTGTTGCCAATGAGTCAAACCAAATTTTCAATTTGAAAATCTTATCTTTTTCAAAATTCTTAGTTATTTTCGAAAATTCCAAAAATATTTTTCAAAAATCTTTTTCTTATTTTTATACCAAATTTTCGAAAATAACATAACCAATAAATGTTTTGATTCAAAAATTTGAAGTTTGTTACTTGCTTGTTAAGAAAGATTCAAACTTTAAGTTCTAGAATCATATCTTGTGATTTCTTATGAATCAAGTCATTAATTGAGATTTTAAAAATCAAATCTTTTTCAAAACTAACTTCAATCATATCTTTTCAAAAATATCTTCTTATCTTATCTTTTTCAAAAATATCTTTTCAAAATATCTTTTCTAACTTCCTAACTTCTTATCTTTTCAAAATTTGTTTCAACTAACTAACTAACTTTTTGTTTGTTTCTTAACTTTTTCAAAACCACCTAACTAACTCTCTCTCTCTAATTTTCGAAAATATCTCCCCTCTTTTTGAAAAATTTCTTTTTAATTAACTAATTATTTTTATTTTTATTTTTGATTTCAAAAATTTTCGAAAAAAATACTAAACATTTTTCAAAAACCATTTTCAAAAATCACTAACTCCTTTTTCAAAATAATTTTCGAAAATTATCCCTCCCCCATCTCATTCTATTTATTCATTCATATCCTAACATCTCATTTCACCTCCTTCCATCCTCACAGTTGTGTTTCTTCCATTATATTACATTCTTTGTCTCCCCCTCTTCTTCCACTCACACAGGGATCCCTATACTGTGGTATAGAGGATCTCTATTATTATTATCATTTTTCTGGCCATTCTTCCTTGTCATATGAGCAGGAGCAAGGATAAGAACATTATTGTGGAAGCAGATCCAGAACCTGAAAGGACTCTGAAGAGAAAATTAAGAGAAGCTAAAATACAACAATCCAGAGATAACCTTTCAGAAATTTTCGAACAGGCAGAGGAGATGGCAGCCGAAAATAATAATAATGCAAGGAGGATGCTTGGTGACTTTACTGCACCTAATTCCAATTTACATGGAAGAAGCATCTCCATTCCTGCCATTGGAGCAAACAACTTTGAGCTGAAACCTCAATTAGTTTCTCTGATGCAGCAGAACTGCAAGTTTCATGGACTTCCATCTGAAGATCATTTTCAGTTCTTAACTGAATTCTTGCAGATATGTGATACTGTTAAGACTAATGGAATAGATCCTGAAGTCTACAGGCTCATGCTTTTCCCTTTTGCTGTAAGAGACAGAGCTAGATTATGGTTGGATTCTCAACCTAAAGACAGCCTGAACTCTTGGGATAAGCTGGTCACGGCTTTCTTAGCCAAGTACTTTCCTCCTCAAAAGCTAAGCAAGCTTAGAGCTGATGTTCAAACCTTCAGACAGAAAGAAGGTGAATCTCTCTATGAAGCTTGGGAAAGATACAAACAGTTGACCAAAAAAGTGTCCTTCTGACATGCTTTCAGAATGGACCATCCTGGATATATTCTATGATGGTTTATCTGAGCTATCAAAGATGTCACTGGACACTTCTGCAGGTGGATCCATTCACCTAAAGAAAACTCCTGCAGAAGCTCAAGAACTCATTGACATGGTTGCTAATAACCAGTTCATGTACACTTCTGAAAGGAATCCTGTGAATAATGGGACGCCTATGAAGAAGGGAGTTCTTGAGATTGATACTCTGAATGCCATATTGGCTCAGAATAAAATATTGACTCAACAAGTCAATATGATCTCTCAGAGTCTGAATGGAATGCAAGCTGCATCCAACAGTACTCAAGAGGCTTCTTCTGAAGAAGCCTATGATCCTGAGAACCCTGCAGTAGCAGAGGTAAATTACTTAGGTGAACCTTATGGAAACACCTATAACTCAACATGGAGAAATCATCCAAATTTCTCATGGAAGGATCAAAAGCCCCAACAAGGCTTTAATAATGGTGGAAGAAACAGGTTCAGCAATAGCAAGCCTTTTCCATCATCAACTCAGCAACAGACAGAGAACTCTGAACAAAATGCTTCTAATTTAGCAAATCTAGTCTCTGATCTATCTAAAGCCACTGTAAGTTTCATGAATGAAACAAGGTCTTCCATTAGAAATCTGGAAGCACAAGTGGGCCAGCTGAGTAAAAGGATCACTGAAATTCCTCCTAGTACTCTCCCAAGCAATACAGAAGAGAATCCAAAAGGAGAGTGCAAGGCCATTGACATAAGCGCCATGGCCGAACCTGTGAGGAGAGGAGAGGACGTGAATCCCAAGGAGGAAGACCTCCTGGGACGTCCAGTGATCAATAAGGAGCTTCCCTCTGAGGAACCAAAGGACTCTGAGGCTCATCTAGGGACCATAGAGATTCCATTAAGCCTCCTTATGCCCTTCATGAGCTCTGATGAGTATCCCTCTTCTGAAGAGAATGAGGATATTACTGAAGAGCAAACTGCCAAGTTTCTTGGTGCAATCATGAAGCTGAATGCCAAATTATTTGGCATTGATACTTGGGAAGTTGAACCTCCCTTGTTCATCAATGAACTAAGTGATCTGGATCAACTGACATTGCCTCAGAAGAGACAGGATCCCGGAAAGTTCATAATACCCTGTACCATAGGCACCATGATCTTTAAGGCTCTATGTGACCTTGGTTCAGGAATAAACCTCATGCCCCTCTCTGTAATAGAGAAACTGGGAATCTATGGGGTGCAAGCTGCTAAAATCTCACTAGAGATGGCAGACAGCTCAAGAAGACAGGCTTATGGACAAGTAGAAGATGTATTAGTAAAGGTTGAGGGCCTTTACATACCTACTGATTTCATAGTCCTGGATACTGGAAAGGAAGAGGATGAATCCATCATCCTAGGAAGACCTTTCCTGGCCACAGCAAGAGCTGTGATTGATGTTGACAGAGGTGAAATATTCCTTCAATGGAATGAGAACTCCCTTGTGTTTAAAACTCAAGGATCTCCCTCTGCAACCATGGAGAGGAAGCAGAAAAAGCTTCTCTCCAAGCAGAGTCAACCAGAGCCCCCACAGTCAAACTCTAAGTTTGGTGTTGGGAGGCCACAACCAAACTCTAAGTTTGGTGTTGGAGAGTCTCAACAAAGCTCTGCACATCTGTGAGGCTCCATGAGAGCCCACTGTCAAGCTATTGACATTAAAGAAGCGCTTGTTGGGAGGCAACCCAATGTTTATTTATCTAACTTTATTATTATTGTTTTTCATGTTTTCTTAGGTTCATGATCATGTGGAGTCACAAAATAAATAAAAAATAAAAAACGGAATCAAAAACAGCAGAAGAAAAATCACACCCTGGAGGAGCATCTGCCTGGCGTTCAAACGCCAGAACATAGCATGGTTCTGGCGCTGAACGCCCAGAATGGGAGCATCCTGGCGCTGAACGCCCAGAACAAGCATGGTTCTGGCGTTCAACGCCAGAAATGGCAGCAAAGGGGCGTTGAACGCCCAAAATGGGCACTAACCTGGCGCTGAACGCCCAGAGTTGTGTGCAAGGGCATTTTACATGCCTAAATTGGTGCATGGATGTAAATGCCTTGACACCTCAGGATCTGTGGACCCCACAGGATCATCTCAGGATCTGTGGACCCCACAGGATCCCCACCTACCTCATCATCTCTCTTTCCATTTATGATCATCCCTTCTATTTTCCATTTACCACTCACATCTATACACCCACCTATCTTCAAAATTCAACATCTCTTTCCCACCCAATCCCACCCATATGGCCGAATATACACATCCCTTTTTCTCCTCCATATCTTCTTCTTCTTCTTCTTCTTCTATTCTTTCTTCTTTTGCTCGAGGGCGAGCAATATTCTAAGTTTGGTGTGGCAAAAGCATAGCTTTTTTGTTTTTTCCATAACCATTGATGGCACCTAAGGCCAGAGAAGCCCCTAGAAAGAGGAAAGGGAAGACAAAAAGCTTCCATCAAGGGTCTATAGCTCAGTGGTAGAACATTTGACTGCAAATCAAGAGATCCCTGAGATACCTCAGGAGATACATTTTCTTCCACACAATTATTGGAAGCAACTAAGGGTGGAACATCAAGAGCACTCCATCATCCTTCATGAAATCAGAGAAGATCTAAAAGCAATGAAGGAGGAGCAGCAAAGACAAGGAAGAGACATAGAAGAGCTCAAGGACATCACTAAGGTGGATTCATTCCTTGTTCTTATTTCTTCTGTTTTTCGTTTTCTATGTTATGTGCTTATCTATGTGTGTGTCTTCACTACATGATCATTAGTAGTTAGTAACTTTGTCTTAAAGATATGAATGTCCTATGAATCCATCACCTCTCTTAAATGAAAAATGTTTTAATTCAAAAGAACAAGAAGTACATGAATTTCGAATTTATCCTTGAACTTAGTTTAATTATATTGATGTGGTGACAATGCTTCTTGTTTTCTGAATGTATGCTTGAACAGTGCATATGTCTTTTGAAGTGGTTGTTTAAGAATGTTAAATATGTTGGCTCTTGAAAGAATGATGACTAGGAGACATGTTATTTGATAATCTGAAAAATCATAAAAATGATTCTTGAAGCAAGAAAAAGCAGCAAAGAACAAAGCTTGCAGAAAAAAAAAAATATAGGCGAAAAAAATTATAAAGAAAATGAAAAAGCAAGCAGAAAAAGCCAATAACCCTTAAAACCAAAAGGCAAGGGCAAATAAAAAGGATCCCAAGGCTTTGAGCATCAGTGGATAGGAGGGCCTAAAGGAATAAAATCCTGGTCTAAGCGGCTAAACCAAGCTGTCCCTAACCATGTGCTTGTGGCGTGTAGGTGTCAAGTGAAAACTTCAGACTGAGCGGTTAAAGTCAAGGTCCAAAGCAAAAGAAGAGTGTGCTTAAGAACCCTGGACACCTCTAATTGGGGACTTTAGCAAAGCTGAGTCACAATCTGAAAAGGTTCACCCAATTATGTGTCTGTGGCATTTATGTATCCGGTGGTAATACTGGATAACAAAGTGCTTAGGGCCACGGCCAAGACTCATAAAGAAGCTGTGTTCAAGAATCATCATACTGAACTAGGAAAGTAAATAACACTATTCGAAATCTGAAATTCCTATAGATGCCAATCATTCTAAACTTCAATGGATAAAGTGAGATGCCAAAACTATTCAAGAGGCAAAAAGCTATAAGTCCCGCTCATATGATTGGAGCTCTGTTTCATTGATAGTTTGGAATTTTTAGTATATTCTCTTCTTTTTATCCTATTTGATTTTCAGTTGCTTGGGGACAAGCAACAATTTAAGTTTGGTGTTGTGATGAGCGGATAATTTATACGCTTTTTGGCATTGTTTTTAGTATGTTTTTAGTAGGATCTAGTTACTTTTAGGGATGTTTTCATTAGTTTTTATGATAAATTCACATTTCTGGACTTGACTATGAGTTTGTGTGTTTTTCTGTGATTTCAGGTATTTTCTGACTGAAATTAAGGGACTTGAGCAAAAATCTGATTCAGAGGTTGAAGAAGGACTGCTGATGCTGTTGGATTCTGACCTCCCTGCACTCAAAGTGGATTTTCTGGAGCTACAGAACTCGAAATGGTGCGCTTTTAATTGCGTTGGAAAGTAGACATCCAGGGCTTTCCAGCAATATATAATAGTCCATACTTTGGCCAAGAATTGACGACGTAAACTGGCGTTCAACGCCAGCCTTCTGCCCAAATCTGGCGTCCAGCGCCAGAAAAGGATCCAAAACCAGAGTTGAACGCCCAAACTGGCACAGAAACTGGCGTTCAACTCCACAAATGGCCTCTGCATGTGTAACACTCAAGCCCAAGCCCAAGCACACACCAAGTGGGCCCCGGAAGTGGATTTATGCATCAATTACTTACTCATGTAAACCCTAGTGACTAGCTTATTATAAATAGGACCTTGTACTAGTCTTTTAGACCATCTTTGGTCTCAGTTTTATTCCATTGTTCATCTTAGGAGACTATTGATCTCGTTTAGGGGGCTGGCCATCTCGGCCATGCCTGGACCTACACTTATGTATTTTCATACGGTAGAGTTTCTACACTCCATAGATTAAGGTGTGGAGCTCTGCTGTTCCTCAAAGATTAATGCAAGTACTACTGTTTTCTATTCAATTCATCTTATTTCTCTTCTAAGATATCCATTCGCACCCAAGAACGTGATGAAGGTGATGACTATGTGTGACGCTCATCATCCTTCTCCCTTATGAACGCGTGCCTGACAAACACTTCTGTTCTACATGAATGAAGCTAGAATGAATATCTCTTAGATCTCCTAACCAGAATCTTCGTGGCGTAAGCTAGAAAGATGGCGGCATTCAAGAGAATCCGGAAGGTCTAAACCTTGTCTGTGGTATTCCGAGTAGGATTCAATGATTGAATGACTGTGACGAGCTCCTAACTCGCGATTGCAGGGCGTTAGTGACAGACGCAAAAGGATAGTAAATCCTATTCTAGCATGATCGAGAACCGACAGATGAATAGCCGTGCCGTGACAGGGTGCGTGAGCATATTATTCACTAAGAGGATAAGATGAAGCCATTGACAAAGGTGATGCCTCCAGACGATTAGCCGTGCCGTGACAGGGCATTGGATCATTTTCCCGTGAGATGACCGAAAGTAGCCATTGACAGTGGTGATGTATCACATAAAGCCAGCCATGGAAAGGAGTGAGACTGATTGGATGAAGATAGCAGGAAAGCAGAGGTTCAGAGGAACGAAAAGCATCTCCATTCGCTTATCTGAAATTCCTACCAATGAATTACATAAGTATCTCTATCCCTTTTATTGTTTATTTTAATCTAATAAAGTATCATGTTTAAATCCGCCTGACTGAGATTTACAAGGTGACCATAGCTTGCTTCATACCAACAATCTCCGTGGGATTCGACCCTTACTCACGTAAGGTATTACTTGGACGACCCAGTGCACTTGCTGGTTAGTTGTATCGAAGTTGTGACAATTATGAATTAAGATCAAAGCACCAAGCTTTGGAGCCATTACCAGGATTTGTTCGAGCCTAGAGATCACAATTTCGTGTACCAGTAACAAAAGAATTAAGCAAATTTTATTAGAAATAGAAATTACATGCTATCCATGGGTTTGTTTACGCTGCTTTGATCCGTTTGTGTTTGAAACACAGGATCATTTTCACTTCTTAAGTTCACCTCCAACATTCTAAGCACAGAATAAACATCATTTAGTAAAAATACTATTTAATTAAATCAGGATCTCAAAATTCTATCAAATAAAGGATCTTACATTTCGGATGAGTCATAGTGACCTTCTGTCAATGGGAGCCCATCTTCCTTCATCCTGGGAAAGCAAAAACAATTATCAGCAACAAAAAACACCTTAAAATCGACAATATACACCCAAATTCAACATATTCCTGTGCATCTTTTTCATTGGGTTTTTTCTATTTTGATTCTCTGAAGAATTCTTCTATTTCTTCAGTTCTTACATCAGTTCTGACAGTACATGTAAAAGAACATGTTAACAAATAAAATTTTCATGATAAAGGGTAAGATAGCTTTACAAAGTATCTTACACATCATATGATTCAATTTGTTCTTCAGAAGACGAATCCTCAACAATGTGTTTTCTTTTTTCAGATTGCGTTCTGGAAATAAAAAAAAATTATGAATCAGACAAACACAACAAAATTGATGATAAAATACTCTCGAAAGCAATGCATGCTTTTTGGGTGGAGTCTGAATTTTTTTCTTTGATTTTTGTTTTATTATTGGTAACGATTCTTCACTTCTGAAATTAAATGAGAAACACTCTGTTAATGCATCAAATTTTGATAATAAATAGAAAAGAAAGCAATGCATTGACAATTTCATAGTCTTACTTATCATCAGATTCACTTTCACTTTCTGAAGTGGAATCCTCCAAAATTTGTTTCCTTTTTATGGATACCATTCCGGAGAGCGCAAACAATCATTAGCAAAAATTACCCTAAAATGACAAAATACACCCAAAAATATTACTTATTTTTTAGTTGTCCTTGTGGTTATTTTCTTTTTTTTTGTTGCTTCCTCTAAGTCTTGTTCAGACTCAGAGGAAAAAGCAAGTTCATTCTCCGATGAATCACTCTCGGATGAACTTACCTTCTTCTTTTTTGTCTTTTTCTTTTTTTCTTTCTCTTTCATTTTCTTCAATTTATTTTTCACTTTCGCTTTCTTGACGATGCCCTAAAAACAGTCGAAACGTTAGTTTACACCATCTGCATAAATAAAATACACCCAAATTAGAGAAGGTATTCTGTTCAGTTACCATATGACCATCAATTTGTACTCTGATCCTCGCAACTAGTAGCTCCCTATTCCAATGGCTAATCCAGGGTAGTCCAAGGATTGCTTCTCCTTTCTTGCCTGCGTATTTTTGTTAGATGAAAATAGACTATTATCAAGGCATAGAGGCAGCCATCAATCGAATTTTTATTTTTCAAACGGTAACTGGTTATGCCTTTGATGATGAAATTGAGGACATGGCTGGCCCAGTTGCACTCCGTTATGTTGTCCATTCGAAAAATTGGACCAGGTGGATAGGAGATACTTTGTTTATCGTAGTTGGTAACAAGAACATCATTTGAATATAGATGATGAAAATCCTCTTAAACATTAGGCGATCTTGATCGTTGTCAACACCGATATCCATCATCTGATCGGTCAGATTCTTTAATGTTTTTCCTTGGAACCTTCTAAAAATCTCTTTGTTCTCCTCAGAAAGTTCCTTAAAACTCACTTTATCAGAAAATAGGTCTCCTATAAAAAAGAAAATAAATTACACTCCAAATCACTTGAAATACACCAAAATACCAGCCATATACACCTAAATTTATTTCTTAATTACATGAGATCAGAATAAGATATTACAAAATGCAAGTATAAAGGTTTTTTGTAATCAGTTACCTGATGCATTGAGGCCAAGGGCAACTCCTATTTTTTTAGGTTTAATTTTCAACGAACCATGCCTTGTGTCCAATTTGTTTTTGTCCAAATTAAAAGAATTAGCCAACTCCTTCAATAGTTTATGTGGCACATTCATAGGCGGAATGTGCATGAGACCAACAAATCCTAATTCGTGAACGATGACCTTCTTTGCCTCGCTCATTTGTTTGTTTGTTTGTTTGTGTGTGTGTGTGTAAAAATAACAGTCACATACACCCAAATACCAGCAACATATACTCAAATAACTGCCAGATACACCCAAATACCAGTCTCATACACTCAAATCCAGTCCTATACACATTATTATTTTTTCGATTACATGATATTATATGAGTTCAAAATGATATTAAAGTCAACTAAAACATGCATACAATGACACTACAAGCTCAAACACAAGTACAATAACACCAGTTACACTTGAATGCTCTTGATATATGTACTAGACACATACACCTGTAATTTGTTTTTGAATTACATAACGTTATATGAGTTCAAAATGATATTTAAGTTCAAAATTTCACTAAAAGCACTAGTCACATTCGAATTCGATGATATACAACTAAAAATTGGTTATATACGCCCAAATATGAGTTCACTTGAAATACAGTACAAAGTTTATATATATACAAACTCACTTCCAAACATGCAAACATGCACAAAAATAGATGAAAAAACACGTCAAACCATTCACTAAAAGTACGTAAAATAGTATAACCGACTTGAACAGTTTCACCAGAACCTTAATGTCTACTTTAAACCAAGAACATATAATGAATCTACTTAATAAAAGAGAAATACGATGATATGATGCTTCATTTTCAAAATCAGAAAGAGAAATGTGAAAAACCTAGAAGATTAGTGAAACAGAATCTTGAATAATGGTTCTTCTTTTTTTTGGTGTTTTTTTATGGAGATTTTGATGTTTGTTTGTTGATTTCGTCGACTGTTGGCGAGAAGTTTAAAAGTTTCTTCAGAGTTTTTGAATGCGTCTTGAATATCGACGGTTGTGGTTTTGATTGAGAAAGAAGAAAAAGAATCGTTCATAATGATGAGCGCGCTTTGAAAAAGGTTGAGTAACGCACGTGTTTAACACACTTGAATTGGATGAGAGTATTTTTTGTTAGGTTTAGTCCAATTTATAAGACTTGTAAATAAAAAAATTTATATATATAGCATAACTGAGTTTTAAAATACAAGAAATGGGGTTTCATTGAGTGTTTTTGTGTTTTAATAACTTTTAAACATGTACTTCAAGTCTTCGGTACCTTTTTTAACAGGAAAGAATAAATCACAATATAAATCTGTTATAGGTTTGGCAAAAAAGATTAAAAAAAAACCTTATTTATAGATGTAAACCGGTTTCATAATGATAAAAAAAAGTTTAAACTGCTTTTTTTAAGCTGTCAAATTTTTTTTTTTATCAAAAATAGGAGACTCAAACCCGCAACTTCTTAATTGAATACGGGGAGATTATACCATTTGAGTTCTAACTCATTGACTTTTAAACTGTCAAAATTGCTTTAAAAGTTAAAATTGATTTTATATATTTAAATTTGGTTTTTACTTTTAACTTTTAAGACCAATTTAAGATCGGTTTATTACTTTAGTAAATAATTAATAACTATTTTTTTTGTTTTTTTTATTAACCTCATCTATATACGGTCCTAGGTGGTATGGTTAACCAGTGAGGCTTAATGCTTACTAAAGAAAACAAAGGAAAACAAAACCTAACGGCTAACGTCGCATCTCTTCTCTGTTCTCCATTGTTGGACAGCCTCACCGTCTCCACTGCCGCTGCCAGCGCCTCTCGGCTCTGCTGTTCTGCGCTTCTGTTTCTCCTCTCTCTCGCAGCCGGTCTCCGTTTTCTCCTCCCTCATCTGTGCTGCAAGGTAGTAGTGTCAATTGAGTCCAAAGTCCTAGAGCTGACCCTAAAACCCTTCAACTTAATTTTGGTCTACAGCCTTAAAATTACAATAACACATTTTATAAGGTGTGCTGTGCGGCTGTGCCATCGTCTTCGTCTTTGTCTGATTCGTCGAAGTTGCGGTGGTTGCTCCTCCTCCCTGACGCGGTGGACGACGCGGTGGCTCCTCCTCCTTCCTGACGCGGTGGCTCCTCCTACTTCCTGATGCGATGGATGACGCAGTGGCTCCTCCTCCTTCCTGATGCGGTGGCTGCTCCTCCTCCCTAACGCAGTGGCTGCTCCTCCTCCCTGACGCGGTGGACGACGCAGTGGATGCTCCTCCTCCTTGTTCTCCTTCTTCCATTTTGCTTTTTGGTATCCACACTTTCCCTTCTTTCATTTTATCTCTCTGTTTGCTTGCTTATTGTTTCTAAATCCAATTTGTTAGTTTCAACTTCTTCTTGTTCTGTTTTTTTTTTTCATATTTTTTTTATTCTGTTTTGCTTCTTTTGTGATCTCTTATTGAATCTTGTTATCCTAATCCTAATTTTGTATAATGCAAGTAGTTAAGCTTTTACATCATAGTCATAGATGGCTCTGTCATGTTATAGTCCCTTTTTGGAGAGTAATAATCAGATTTTTGAAGAGTTAAGCCCAAATTCAGTAGGCAATCTCTGTAATGTGAAAAAAATGAACAATATGCTAATAACATTATAACAACCCCCAAGTATAGATAATCACAGACTTCAATTGAAAATATTATACCACCAGAGCAGTTATAATATACCACATTTATTATAGTGTATCCTATTTAGGACACATTAGTTTTGAAGTTAGTAAATAAAGAATCTCCTATGTGTATATATTTCACAGAAGATTAATTATGCAGGGTGCCAAAACTTATTAAGTATTGTATTCATATGTATATAGATTTCACAGAGACATTCTATACTTTATTAAGTATTGTATTTGTGTTAGTTATTACTTGATTTGTTGAATTTTGGTTGATCAAGCTAAAATTCGAGCTAGGATGCTAGTTGTATGTGGGTCTAGTTAATCTCCAACAAATTTTAATAAGTTTTATATGTGTTGTTGAGATAGAGAGCAATGTAAAAAAAAAAAAAGGATTAGGTGGCCCGTGGGTTGGCCCTAGGGCTTTTGGTCTTGTGGGCTTTTTGAAAATTTGACCCTATTAGTTGTAGGGCCTTTTGTTCTTTTGGCCCTATAGGGCCAAGCATATTGACACCACCACTACAAGGTACTGATCCTTGTGCCTCACCCCCCCCCCCCCCCCCCTTCTTTTCCTTTCATTACCTAATAGTGTCATTGATGCTATAGCTCCATAAGTGTTTTTGTTGCTGCTGCTGCCGTGCTATGGTGAAAATTCTCAATCTGTGTATTGGTGTTGAGTTTTAATAAGTTCTGTTTGGGTTGAGGTTGACACATGACCTATTAGGAAGCCCTGGTTTGATTGTATGGTATGGATGAGTTCTGAGGTTTGTTACTATTGTCAACAGGAAAATGCTTCAGGTCCCTGAGCACCAAGTAGCTGGCCTGGCCATAATGTGAAAGACATTAAACTGGAAAACTTATGCCTATGAAGGTTTTGTGCCTTTGAGTTTCTTGTTCTTGATTTCTCTTATTATAATGTCATCAATTTATTGAAGGTCTTGGTTTTGTGCTATCCAGGCTTCAGATTATATGGAGATTTTCTTCTTTCCATGCACCTATGTATAAACCATTCTTGCACGAATGTTCTCAAGATTATAGCTCATTTGAAGTTGTGCTTCTTCATCGTTGAGGCTTGAGTAAAACAATACTAGAAGCAATAGAGCAGATAGCTCTTATTATTAATTCAAGTTTGCATCAATGAATGAAGAGGTTGCACTCTCTCATTCATACCTCATCTATCAGTTTTCTTGCAGCACAAGCAGCCCATTCCCAAGCAATCAAGCTAGGAACCATATCTTGTCTCTACACTACTAATAATATCATAAGTGCTTACACAAAATGCAGAAAGTTAGATCTTGCCCACCAATTGTTCGACGAAATGTCCCACAGAGACATTGTGTCTTGGAATACCTTGATTTCCGGTTATGTGAACTCTGGTGATCTCGAGGCCTCATGGGGTGTCTTCACTTCCATGAGAAGGTGTGGACTTGCATTTGATGGCCACACATTTGGAAGCATGCTCAAAGGTGTTGCTTGTGATCGCGAGATTGAGCTAGGGCGACAACTGCATTCTATTGTGATCAAGATGGGGTTTTCTGGGAATTTGTTCTCCGGTAGTGCCCTTCTTGACATGTATGCCAAGTGTGGGAGCATCAATGATGCATATATTGTGTTCCAATGGATGCCAGAGCGAAACCATGTCTCGTGGAATGCATTGATTGCAGGTTATTCACAAGTTGGCGATCATGATATGTCATTTTGGGTGCTAAGGTGTATGGAACTTGAGGGCGTTGGGATTGATGATGGTACAATATCTCCTCTTTTGACATTGCTTGATGGTTTTGAGTTTTACAGTTTAGCTATGCAATTGCACGGTAAGATTGTAAAACATGGGCTGGAATCATTTAACACTGTTTGCAATGCCACTATCACGGCATACGCAGAGTGTGGTTCTTTACTAGATGCTAAGAGAGTATTTGATGCTGCTGCTGCATGTCGTGATCTGGTTACATGGAATTCTATGATTGCTGCTTACACGAAGCATGAGAAAGAAGATCTTGCTTTTAAAGTTTTCATTGATATGCAAAATTTTGGTTTTGTGCCTGATGTTTATACCTACACCGACATTGTCAGTGCTTGTTCTGCACAAAAGATCAAAAGCCATGGAAAATGTTTACATGGCTTGGTAATAAAACGAGGCTTTGAAAAATCTGTTCCAGTTTCAAATGCTTTGATTACCATGTATATTAGGATAAATAGCAGGTGCATGGAAGATGCCACTAAAATATTCTTTTCCATGGACCTAAAAGATTGTTGCACATGGAACTCCATTTTGGCAGGGTACTCACAGGTTGGTTCGAGTGAAGATGTCTTGAGGTTATTTGTACAGATGAGATTTCTGGCTATACAGATTGACGACTATACTTTTTCTGCTGTTATCAGATCATGTTCAGATTTAGCTACTCTACAGTTAGGTCAACAAGTCCATGTCTTAGCTGTTAAAGTTGGTTTTGATACCAATAAATATGTTGCTAGTTCATTGATTTTCATGTATTCTAAATGTGGGGTCATAGAAGATGCTAGGAAATCCTTTGATGCTACCTCCAAAGACAATGCTATAGTCTGGAATTCAATCATATTCGGGCATGCACAGCATGGACAAGGCAGCGTTGCGCTTGATCTCTTTTACTTAATGAGAGAGAGAAAAGTGAAACCTGATCATATAACATTTGTTGCAGTTCTAACTGCATGTAGTCATAGTGCACTGGTAGAAGAAGGCCGGAGCTTTATAAAGTCAATGGAGTTTGATTTTGGCATTCCACCACGAATGGAGCACTATGCTTGCGCAGTGGATCTCTATGGCCGAGCCAGGCATCTAGAGAAGGCGAAGTCTCTGGTTGAATCGATGCCCTTTGAACCCGATGCCATGGTTTTGAAGACTTTATTAGGTGCATGCAGAATTTGTGGGGATATCGAATTAGCTATTGGTGTTGCGAAAATTTTACTAGAGCTGGAGCCTGAGGATCATTGTACTTATGTTCTGCTTTCTGACATGTATGGGAGACTCAAGATGTGGGATGAAAAAGCTAGTGTGACTAGGCTGATGAGAGAAAGGGGAGTGAAAAAGGTTCCTGGTTGGAGTTGGATAGAAGTAAAAAATAAAGTGCATGCTTTCAATGCTGAAGATCACTCCCACCCCCAGTGTGATGAGATATACTTACTGCTACATCAATTAAAGGAGGAAACTAAGTTGTTCAATGATTTGGACAATCAAGCTGTGTTAGTACCATGTTTAACATCCAACCACTTTCCTTGAATCATCACAAATTCTATAACTACTTTGAGAGAAATATTTCACCAATAATAACTAGGCATTCGCTTGTCCATAAAATAGAATCCATATATATATAACGATTTCTTATCACACCCCTAATAACTTTGGTAAATAGGTGAGTTGGCTAAAACTTCCGATCTAATCTTGACTTTGAAGACCTTACCAAGTTCCTTTGCTTGTATAATCATAGCACATTGTAACTAAAATCTTTGAAGTGGAACACGATAGCTTCATGCGTCTTTTTTTTTTTGTGGTCGATGGATTGGACAACCCCAATTCTAGGTTACACAATACACCCACACACACTAAAGGTTCTATCACTACCCAGCTATGGTTGGGATTCGAACCTGAGATGTGGCTTCTGTGAGGCCAATATATTGGCCATTGGTGCAATGCCTGGGCCACAGCTTCATGCGTCTAAACTAGGCTTTTTTTTTTTTTGTCGTGGATACTTGAGGGTTAATGTAATCTTGTATGCTTGTCTTTAACTTCAAAGTGTGGGTGTGTGAGTAGTGTAATGACCGAAAAAAAAAAAAAAAACTTCAACAATAATTGGTTCCCAGTCAAACTAGTTCGGTGGTACAGATTGAAGGTTTTGAAAGTTTAGTGGATTCGATACTTAGAACCAATGTTCTGAAAACCGGACCGGACCGGCCGGTTCAACCGGGTTAACCGAGAACCGATCATTTGGCCGGTCCGGTTGATGCCTGAAACCGTTCTGCAAAAAACCGGTAAAAAAATCGGTCAAATCGGTGGTTAACCGGTGAACCGGACGAACCGGACAGGTTTTTCAGAAGTCCGGTTTTGCCACCTTTATAGAAAACGGCGTCGTTTTTTGACGGTTAAAAAAAAAAAAACAACGTTCAAAAGGCCCATAACCCACACCCACCCAATCCCTTCGAGCCTAACGCCTCTCTCTCCCCTTCCAACCCTAATTTCCTCAATGAGCTGAAGGCTGAAGCCAGCAGAAACGCCTCCACTCCACCGTCCTTACCACTATCGGCACCGGCAGCGGCCACCAGTCGTTGCCACCATCACCACTCGAAGCTTCTGTCGCTATCGTCGTCATCGGGTGGTCCGTTTGAAGCTTCTGTCGCCCTCGTCGTCGGAAGGTCGGGGCATAGCTTCTGTCGTTACCCGCCTGATGCCACTTTAGGCTGTCTCTGCTTTCTCTGCCTCAGTGAGTTTCTTAGTGTTTTAATTATTTTTTTTGATAAACTCATAATGATATGAATTGCTGGCTTGCTGGAGTTGCTACAGAGTTCTTCAGTTTTTCAATTAATATTTTTTATTCTATTAATTATATGAATCACTGGCTTGCTGGAGTTGCTGCAGAGTTCTTTAGTTTTTCAATTAATTTTTTTATTCTGTTAATTCTGCTACAGAATTGCTGTAATACTGAATACTGAATAGAATTTCAAAATCGTTTTTTCAGAACATTACTTCTGTCTCTATGATGTGCCAAATATTTGGCACATACCCTTCTATTGAAAGTAATTCTAACATTATTTTCTGTTTCGTTTATTGGTTTTTGAAGGAACTTGAATTTTTCTTTTGAATTTATTTTCTGTTAATGGCTGAAAACTAGTGATCACATTATGGAATTCTATATTCTGTAATGTATTCTTCTAATAATCCTCCTAATTTTGATATAATTTCAGATCCTGGATTTTGAATTCTGAATTGAATTTTGGTATAATTTTATAATGCTGAACAGAATTGATATAATTTTGGATTTTGAATTGCTGTAATTCTGAATTTTGCTGTAATTGCTGTAATGGCTGAGGTTTTATTTTACTGTAATTGCTGTAATGGCTGAAACATGAAGTTTGGTTTTAAGGTGGCAGAGGATAGTTTGTGTTGCACATCTTGAAAAAATGTTGCTGCTGAGATTGGTTCATAGCTATTTCTAATTAATAATTTGACATTAATTGAGTGAGTTTTGTCTAGTTAAGTAATTATTGGTATTATTATTGATTGTTGGTGATTGTTGATTGAATATGAATATAGTATTTATGCCATGATTTCTTTTAGTTATAAATTGTGATTTTTGATTTTGAATGTAGAATTTTAATAATGAGATGAGATATAGTTTAGTTAGTGGAGAGGTTATGAAATTTTAAATTTTATTATCATATGAATGATTGAATTTAAATTTTAAAAGATTTATATTATACTTTTAATAATTTTATTTTATATTTAATGAAACCAGTTCGACCACGGTTCAACCACGGTTGGACCATTGAATCATTAAACCAATAACTTGACCGGTTCAATGACCGGTTCGGTTCTCGCAACCTTGCTTAGAACACGCTTATTTTTAACGTCGTCGTTGTATCTCCTAGAGGATCTCTCTACCTATTCTTTTTCTTTCTGTCATCATTTATTTTATTCAATGTGATATTATTTTAACTGATGAAGTTTTATTGCTAGGTTATTATTAGTAGATCCTAATATCCTATTGTTCTTATCTTTGTCGGGGAGAGAGAGATGTCTTCTATTTTACTAGAATTTGTTTATGTTATTTTTGCTTAATTTATTGGATTTAGCTATCATGTGGGGACACACATTATGATTATTATAAGTAAAAAATTTTAAATTTTTATTTTAATAAATATAAAATAAATATATTAAAAATTTAAATTTTATATATTTTTTATAAAATTTTTATATTAAAATATATGTTAGTTAAAGGATTTTTTATTTTTCGGGGCTACTACACATCCACCATATAATCAAATAACCAAGTTGGCCCAAGCCCAAATAGAATCAGACGCATTAAATGGAGAGTGAAAAACACGCGCTAGACACGAAAGAAATCCCTCCTTTTTCATTCGCGCTTCATTATGAAAAAATATTACATCTTCAACATGAAACGTTCTCATCCTTCAGAGACTACGAGTATAATAGAAGCATCTGTCGACAAAAGGATCACCCTAAGATGATCATCTCGTGGCTATTGAGAACGAATCAAATCAGATGGTTCAATACACCAGAACACTCATTCGCTTCGAATTTCTCTGAACATCACTCAAACTTCAATCACATTCTCAGCGGAAAGCACTATTGCAAAGGAATCGGAAGAAGATTTCGCAAGCAACAATAAAAAACAAACGAAAACAGCAACAAAGACTACCAAAGGTATGAGAAAACTACTGTTCATTTAAAATCTTGCAATGTCGCGTTTTGCCTAGTTGCATTTTAGTTTTACTGGTTTGATTTGCTTCGTTTAGTAGATTGAACTATTGTGAATGATTTTTACAATATAACTAGGGCTTGGATAGTGTAACTAGCGCTTTAAGATATATGTGCTTGTTCTTATTGGTGTGGATAGTTTAACTAGAGCTTTGTTACTATCTTTAGTACTTCTTTTGCATGGAAGAATACTATTCTTGTTGATTGAAAGTTGATCATCATTTATTAACCACATGAACGTTTTTCAGTTCGGTGGCCTTTGTGATTTTGGTTCTGTGCATGAACGATTTTCGGTTCAGTGTGTTGTGGCATTTTAATTAACTTGATTAAGATATACATGTTTGTGCTTGTTGATGTATTGAATGAGTTTTGTTTATGACAATTGACATTAGAGACAACTCTTTCACTTTGATAAGCCATATTACTGTAAAATTGTCTCATTATATTGGATAGATTTCAGCACGAATGGTAGTTGATCTTGATACTTAAAGAAAGATATCAAGTTTCAGTAAGATTTTTTAAAGAAGCCAATTTGCAATGTCATTTTGAAAGAATACCTAATTCATGAAATTTGAAAAACTTTTCTTTTGGAAGATGTTGATTTGATTAAGATATACGTGGTTGTTCTTATTTGTTTGGATAGTTTAACTAAAGCTTTGAAAATGATTGTTACTATCTTCAGTACTTCTTTTGCATGGAAGAATAGTATTCTTGTTGATTGAATTGATCATCATTTATTAACCACATGAACATTTTTCGGTTCGGTACCCTTTGTGATTTTGGTTCTTTGAGTGAACAATTTTCGGTTCGGTGGGTTGTGGCATTTTAATATTTGTTTAGGATATACATGCTTGTGCTTGTTGATGTATTCAATGAAGTATTGACCAAAATTTTTCATTACAGCAAAACACAACAAGAAAATGACAACAATGAAGGAGACGACACATTATAACGTAAGCAGATTAAATATATTTATCCGCTTTCATTCGAATAATATCTATTTTGTATTATAAATATATCCTCACATTCTATTTCAAAACTTGTAGAAAATTTACTATTGCAGATGCCAAACAAAGGCAATAGCAACAGTGTACAGGGAAATGAGTCAAGAAAAGAAAGATATTATGGAAGAAATGGGATTTGGTGCCCTGGCAAATGTCTCAGAAATGAATATATCTAATACACTATTGAAAGAATTGCTTGATCGGTTTGATGAAGAGAAAGGATGCCTGAAAACTCTCCAGGAAAAAATATACATAACTCCTCGGAAAGTAGTAGCTGCCCTCGGCATAACTAACGGAGGTAATACATTTTTCACTTACTGCTTATTTTCAGTTCATCGGTGTCCAGAAAATTAAACTGATCGTTTTTGACTGATTTTTTATATTAAAATATTGTAGGGAATCGTTCTTCTGAAAAGGTTGATTACAACAATCTGAATCCAACAGACAAGGAATGTGCTGGATATGAGTATAGAATGGAAGGAGAATCGGAAAAAATTCAAGAGTACTTTTGTTGTCTTCATGCAAAAGTGCTTCTTGCTCCCCACAACGGTAAGTGTGGCCTCCCCAATCCATAAGCCACTAATGTTTCATGTGGACAACATTCGGGAATGGGATTGGACAAAGCATGTGCTCAACTTCTTAATGAAAGGAGTTAAAAACAAGAGAAAGGGGAAGAAACAGTCTGTTGATGACTGTGTTTTCGTATTAATGTTGATATACTTCCACGAAACCAAGTTCTCTTACCCGTTTGTACCTGATGCTCCCCCTACACTATGGGTGGCCCATTGGACAAGGGAAATGATGATTGAACATATTTCATCCGAAGTAACAAAATCATTGGTAAATACTCTACTAAAATTTCCCAAAAAATTTACTTTCAAATGCTTTTAAAATACTCTACTAACTAAATAAACTTTTGTTTTAGGTTATAATTAATTTATTTATCCTACTTAAAATTGTTAGTTTGTTGATTTGAATATTTCTGCATTAAGAAACATTTTTCTTGATGAATAAATAGTTGTCATGTACTATTCACCATATGAATATTTTTCGGTTCGGTGGAATTGCTTCATTCGGTTCACCGGATTGTTAATTTGTTATTTTGATGATTAACTAATTGAGACATTGTTTCCATTTTAGGGACTTTTGTACAGAAAGGAAAAACAAAAACAAGTAACTTGGAAAAAAAGAAAAAGGAAAGAAAATAAAAAAGAAAATTGTCGAGACGGATTCTTCTTTGAAGAGGAAAGACTTTCCGAATCTGAATCCGAAAGCCAGTAAGTTTAATTTTCATATTGATTTCATTTAATTTGTATTTGCTTAAATTTGTTCTTATGTGCTTGTTCTTATGTATTGTAGAGAAGAAGAAATAAAAAAAACCGGAACAAAGAAAAGAAAACAACCACCGAAGGTGGTTAAAAAACAAACCATAAAAACAAAGCCTGTGCTGATAGATTCAGAGAGCACAAGTGAATCTGAAAGCGAGTAAGTATTACATAATTTCTGTGAGGCGTTTTGTTGATTGCATATGTAACACCTTTTCTTCAGCAAATGAATTAATTTCGGTTCGATGAGCTTCTAATTTTCAGTTTAGCACTTTAAGTTAGTTCGGTTCGGTCTTGTCTGTTAGTTTGGTTGACTTCATTGTTAGTGTCTTGTCTCTGGTATAAATTCGATGTATTTGTCTGTTTTCCAGAGAAAATGAAATCGAGAAAACACCCGTAATAAAAAGAAAACAACCGAAAAGGGAGGCAAAAACACCAGCCCAATCTGAGAAGGAGTAAGTTTCTCGAATCATATTTTCTATTATTGATACTTACGTATTAGGTTCCTTGATACTTCTTTTATGAACTTTCAGAACTGAACAAGCAAAAGACAATGTTGCGGAAAGAAGAAAATGAGCATTGGAGACGATAAGAGAAAAGAGGTCAAAGAAAAGAAATGATGGAGCTCAGTCAACAAACATTGCTCCGGATCAGTTTGACTCTCCAAAGGCACAAAATGAATTCTCTCAGACGTAAGATTCAGTTTATTATTCCCGAGTTCTTTTTCTTTCTTTGCTTAATTTTTCTACAACCTTTTCTAATTCCTCTAGATTTAATTACTAATATTTATTTATCTTTCTTAGAGTGCCGACTGTAAATCTGGATAGCGAACAACTCTTATAGACTCAAAGAAGCTCTACACCTTCTGTAAATCCCGCGAGCAATACCAAGTAAATTGGTTCACTACATATTGTGCTTTCGGTTTGGTGGTTGCCCAAAAATGAATTTAATGTGTTTCTAGACCTCTGCTTTTAATCTTGGTTTCTAATTTTAATTTGTTATCTTTTTTTTTAGGAAAAATACCCCGTAAAGCCCGGTCAAATATTTTAGAAAAAAAAAATCTTCCCAAGAAAGACTCTTAAAACTCCACCAGTGTAAGTTAAAAATATTTATGTTACTCTTTTAGATTTAGTTAATAATTTTTACTTAATTAATCACAAGAAAAATGTGTTTAAATGTCACTAGAGCTACACCGAATTCTGAGCTACAAATTGTTGAGTTTCAACAACAAACTCGTTCTCAACCTTTGGAAGTGTGAGTTTTTCAATGTGCAAATTCCTATTTTTCAAAACAAATTCTAATTATTCAAAATTAACTTTATCCTTATTTACATTCCTTAGACATCCTCTTGCATTGTCTCTTCCATGTTTAGCTCAGGAAGAGTTGATCAAGGATGACTTCATCTATGTTCCTCCACAAAAGGAAACACAACAAACTTCTAATAATGAGTAAGTTAATAAATATTTATTCACCACATGAATCTTGTTCAATGTTTACTGCTTATACATGGTTTAATTATGGTTCAGTTGAAACTAAAAATAAATTCAATGTGTTCTTGTCTTTGGACTCTCTTCTGTTTATTACAGCTGCCCTCCAGAATCCAAAAAGCAGGGTGTTACAGTGTCTCTTACGAGTTCTGTAATTGAAGACTTATTCAAAGATGACTATGTGTATGAAGTTTCTAATGAAGAGTAAGTTTCACATAAAAATTCTTTTTATTAATTTTAATGGTTGTTATTGAACTATTTTCTATTTAATGCAACAGTCCTACCAAAGAACAACAGCAACAATCTCAAGAACCTTCGGTGCCACAGCAATCAGAACAAGAAGCACCTATTAATGTGTAAACATAAAATTCTTTAATATTACTTTTGTTTAATATAATTTCGGTTCACTGTAAGTTTGGATTTAGGTCCACTATAAGTTCAGATTTCGGTTCACTATAATGATTAATGTCATTTCTGTTAAATATCATTGTTAAATATGATAATAGTTTGGGATAATTATAGAAATGTTTACTGTTTAATGCAGCTGACCTCTAGAACAGCAACAACAATCTTGCGAAGAACCAACAGCGCAGCAATCCGAACAAGAAGCACCTGTTGATGTGTAAGTTTTACTGCTTATTATATAAATACCAATAATGTTTACTGCTTATACATGGTTTAATTATGGTTCAGTTGAAACCAGAAATGAATTCAATGTGTTGTTGTCTTTGGACTCTCTTCTGTTTCTTATAACTGCCCTCCAGAACCCAAAAAGCAGGGTGTTACGGGGTCTCTTACAAGTTCTGTTATTGAAGAGTTTTTCAAGGATGCCGATGTCTATGAAGTTTCTGATAAAGAACAATCCCAAGAACCTCCGGTTGTACGCCAATCAGAAAAAGAAACTCTAATCTTGTCATCATTTGATAGGTATGTTACTTGCTTTTCTTTAATATCATTTTTGTTTAATATCATTTCGGTTCACTGCAAGCTTGGATTTAGGTTCATTATTTGTTTGGATTTCAGTTCACTATAATGATTAATATCATTTTTGTTTAATATCTTTGTTAAATATCTATCATTTGCAGTGCTGCTCAACCTAGGCAAAGGGAAAATGAAAGGCCTTCCTGTAGCCTTGGGATAAGTCTACCAGCATCTCAACCAACTTAGCCCTCTCAAGAGAGTGTTTCACAGCTTGAAATCCTGGCAGAAGCGGTGGTAGATGCAGGAGTGACAACATCATTAAAATTTGTTGAAGCAACATCTTCCGAGCCAAACTTACCGGCTGCTGAAGTTTTCAAAACTCTGGAAAAAAAAGATAAAATCTCGAAGGAGTTGATCAAAAAGTGTTATCATTGGATGACACATGTGAAAAAGACAAATGACAGTAGCAACGAATATGAACCAATATTTGTCTTGAAACATGAGGCACTTTATGAGGGGTTAAGAGAATATTTCATGTCTTTAATGCCCAAAGAACAAGTGCATACTTCGGTAAATTCTTTCCCAATTGCGTTAACAATAATAATTTTTATAAACACTTTTATACAGTATATCTCATAACTTTTCTTCGTGTAGGTTGTCAGTATACATAGCATGATTTTCAACCAAATCAAAGTTCGGCAGTATCGGGAACAAATATACATTGTGCTGCTGGATATTGTGGTAAGCTAAATTTTTTATTCAGTGCTGATTCCTGTTCGGTTTGGTCAGAATGTTAATATTGGTTCACTTGATTCTTATGTGTTCTGTTGAGTTCTTTTGCATTAAGAAAACTTTTCTCTTGATGATTGAATATTTTTCACGTTTTATTCAGCATATGAATTGTGATCGGTTCGGTGGAAATGTGATTTAACTGATGTTCATTTTGCAAAATTTTATGTTAGGAACACATGGCGTGGAGTACACTGATAAGAAGACAAACAAGGCCTACAGGTTTGATATTGAGCAGTATGCCCACCATTGCCAATTTCTTGACAAAAGGAAACTTGCATCGCATCCATTTGTAAGTTGTAATTTCTAAAAATTCTTTGATAATTCTCTTGTTTGCTATTGTTTCAATTGAAATATTCTATAATTTTCCAAACTTCAGCTATTTGTCCCAATTTGCAATGGAGGGCATTGGTGGTTGTGGATTGCTGATGTAAACAAAAAGAAATTCTATGTCCTTGACCCTATCAATAAGCTGCCAGAAAATATACCTGATTCGAGAAAGCAACTGAACAAATTTGTTGTAAGTTATTTTCTTCTAAATTATTCAAATTATTCTGTACATGAGAGGAATTTGGTTCACTGTTGTTGGTTCTGTTTATTTACCTTTTTTTGTCTCTTTCAGGGTTTAATAATTTCCCAGATGAGGGTGTACGCTGGGGCGGAACCCTTAATGGAGGATGGACTGGGAGAGGAAGTAGAGTATATCCAATTGAATGGTCAACGTACAAAGTAAGAATCTTTCTCTTCTATAGTGTTATTTTTAATGTATTTTATTTTGTATACTATTGATCATATTATACTCAATTCTTGCTTAGCTATGATTGTGGAATATACGTGATGAAATGGCTCGAAATAATAGATCCACGAAAAATCAAAAGCGGGAAGAGATATAAATAAAAAGCTTGGACACAAGTAAGTACTTTCTAAATTAATAAACTTATTTCTTTTCTTATTTCATTCAGTTAAGTTAATAGTGTAACTAGAGCTTTAAAGTTGGTTGTTACTCTGTTCAATAGTTCTTTTCCATGCAGAAATACTATTCTTGTTGATTAAAATTTGATCACCATTTATTCACCACATAAATAATTTTCGGTTCGGTGGCTCTTATAATTTTGATTCACCAAGTGAATGTTTTTCGGTTCGGTGGCCTCCTTTTAATTTGTTCAGGGTTTAGAGTTACTGTGATTGCATTTTTATAATATAACTAGGGCTTTGAATGAAATTTGTTGTTATTTAATGTGATTTTGATTTACTTGATATTTAATGTGTTCAGGGTTTAGGGTTATTGTGATTGCATTTTTACAGTATGATTAAGACTTTGAATGATATTGTTCTTATTTCATTTGGGTTTATTTCTTATGTAACTAACTCATTTCAATTGAAATGTAGAAAGAGATTGATAACTTCAGATACCAATATGGTCCAAATCTTCTGTTGCATGAAATGAACAAAATCAGAGACCAAGTGATTTAAGAATCTGAAGCAATAAGACTTTCCAAGCCATCTGCTGTCCTCTCCAGCCCTTATTGTAAATTCACATATGGGGATTTAAATAGCAAATAGCATATACTAGTTGTAATTAACAATATTTTGTTTAACTTGTTTAAAAAGCAAAAAATGCTTACTTCAAATGTATATATGTCAATGTATGTATCAAACAATGCATATACTAGTTGTATATATTTTGTTTAACTTGTTAGAAAAGCAAACAATGCTTCTTTCAAATGTATATATGTTAATGTTAATGTATATATCTATTCTTAATTTCAATGTATGTATCAAATGATAATATTTATATTTGATTCAAGATGGATTACTCATCTAAGATGTTAATTTATATATCTGTTGGAACTGTCTGACTGCTGTTTTATTTCAGGTTCTCAGTGATTGCAATAACTGTATTTACCAATACATTACAAACTCCAAAAGAACACAGTGAACCGAAATTAATACACTGGACGAACCGAAGGGTGGAAACACACTGAACCCCTAAACCCTGAACCCTAAACCCTAAACCCTAAACACTAAAACCAGAACCTTGAACACTGAACTCTGAACCCATAAACCCTAAATCTTTAAAACCCTAAAACCATAACCCTAAACCCTACACTCTAAACCCTAAACCCCTAAACCCTAAACCCTAAACCATAGACCCCTAAAACCCTAATCCCTGAACCCTAAATCGTAAACCCTAAACCCTAAACCCTGAACACGGTGAATTGAAATTAATACACTGGGCGAACCGAAAGTTTGAAATATACTGAACCCCTGAACACTGAACCATAAACCCATAAACCCTAAAATCCTAAACCCTAAACCCTAAACCCCTAAACCCTAAATCCTAAACCCTGAACTCTGAACCCTGAACCGATAAACAAATTCTAATTATTCAACTTAGAAATTAATATACTAGACGAATTGAAAAACTGCATATATCCATATAGAATTTCACAAAAAAAGTGACTATTCATAAAAGGCTATCAACATTCATAAATTAAACTTGCTATAACCATGGTGAACCGAAATTTGCTCATGGGTGAACAAAAATTTACATTAATAAAAACTAAAACTTGTACAATCCTCTCTTGGATAATTCATATCTGGTGCATTGTAAAGAGTGGAGCTTGACTGAATCGATGATTCGGAGTCTAAAAGGTTCAACTACAAAATACATAATTAATTGTATAATAGCAAAATGAACAATTGAATTTTTAACTAATCAAAAGTAAGTCAATTTTACCTCGCTTGGAGCTGTCATTTTCTTTTTCTTCATGGCATTTGAGATCTTTTTTTCCAGGTTTGATCCAAGTCTGTTCTTGGGCCAACCTCTTGTTTTGACACGTGGTAGGCTTTGAAGGTCATTCACATTGCTTAATGTCACTTCTTCATGGGTTAACAAACCTTTTCCTTTGTTTTTCTCTTGATATTCTTCCATCTCTGCCATGACCTTGTGAAATGCTCGGTGCAAAATTTCGGTCAACTCTTCAGACTCGGATGCAAATTCACATATATTGTGCGACCGAAACACCAATTCGTCAAATCTCTTACTTCTTGGCTCCAGTAGAGGTTCATCTTGGCTGCTCTTGATGTGTGTATGCCTCCTCTTTATGTTCTTGCTCCAACGTTCCAATATGTATTTCGATACCACGTTATCCACTCGCTCAAAGCTTAGGATGCTTAGGGAATGGCAGCACAATATGCCCCTAGACTCAAACAACAAGCAATGGCACTTTACATCTCGTGATACTACATCGTTGGTGACGACAAACTTGTTGAATGTGGAGTTGGAAACCTGCTCTATGACTTCATACATTGTGAAACCTAGGGTGGAATGCATTGATCTTGTGATACAGTTCACTTTACCTCTAAATTGAGCTTGAACTTCCCTGAACATCTCATGGGTATATACATGCTAAAACTGTGCCTCTATTGCTGATTTTGTTGTGCACGGTATTACGGTGTGAAAATCTGCAGCATCGAATTCTCTCTCTGCTTGCTAGGCAATTGTTGTATTGCTTCACGAATTGTCTAAATGAGCTATTCCGTGTGATGAACTTGTTGAAAAATGAATGCATGCTCTCACTCCTTTGTGTGCTTCTCATCCCGGCCCAAAAGTGGTGATCCAAGTAAACCAAAATCCATATAAGTCGATCCTCGTACAACTCTGCAAAACCAAACCGAATCAATAAGGTATGGTGAACCGAAAAAAGTGCATGCTTTGGGAAAAAAAGATATGAGCATAAAAATAATTCGAATTGAAATATCAATTACCTGAAAGCCACTTGTTGCCTCCGAGGCCGTACTTTCTAAGGAAATCGATCTAGTGTCTGTCAAATGCTTCTTTTGTGTACGAGTTCCAAACAACATGGCTCATCTCTTGTTCAATTTTGTTGTGTCCCTTGTAGCCATTTAATTTTCTTGGAATCTTCTTCATAATATGCTAGATGCACCAGTGGTGAATTGTTGTTGGCATGCACAGCTCAATTGCCCTTTGAATCAATGTGCATTGATCGGTAAGAATACCTTTTGGTGCCTTCCCTCCCATGCAATGTAGCCAACACTCAAATAGCCATTTGAATGATTGGATGTCCTCATTTTTCATCAGCGCACATCCAAGAAGTGTCAACTAGCCGTGGTGATTCACACCTACAAAAGAACCTAAAACCAAATTGTACCTGGATAAATAACAAGCACACGGTGGTGAACCAAAATATATACACACACTGAGCATCAAAAATATATTTGAATGAACCGAATACCTGTTTGTATTATACGTGGTGTCAAATGAAACCACGTCTCCAAAATAATTAAATGCAATCCTGCTTCTTGATCACCTTCAAGGTTGAGCTCAAAGAAGAAATTTTGGTTCTTCTCTTTCATTCTTACTAGGTACTTCCCAAATTCTTTGGCATCATCTTCTTCAAAAATATTTCGTACTTCCCTTGTGATGTAATTCCTAACGTCTTTTTCTATAAAACCTAGTTGATGGTGGCTGCCAACTGCTGCCACAAATGATTGGTAAGTTTTGCTCGATCTGATACCGGCTTCCTCGTGGGTTTCTATAAACCATTAAGCATCTCAGCCTGGTTTGGGCAACAAGGATGTGAGTGATTCAAAGTTGGAGATATCTTTGATTTTCACTTCCCCTCTCTAGAGCATACAATTAGTTGATTTTTAATCTTGTCTCCGTCCCGAGTCGTATTCCTTATTTTGGTAGAAAAACCGGCAAATTTGGAATAATGTTTGTAGAACTTTCCAGCTTCTTCTAGTATCTTAAAAATCATTCCCACCTTTGGGACAAATTTTTCATCCACAACACAGCTGGTATGCACGGTAAACCGAAATCTTAATTATGGTGAACTGAAATTTTAATTACGGTGAAACAATTATGTAGTGCTTAGGGAACAAAATAGAATATATTCGTCTAATTATTTTTAGACTCCTTTCTGCATACCAAACCAAAAATATGCATATGGTGAATCAACTCTTTAGTACTTACCGAACCAAAAAGTTACTCAAATTTACTCATAGTTACTCACAGTTACATATTATCAATTCAATTCAATTCAGTTCAATTCAGATATAGATCACCTTAGTCCATTCAATTCACTTCAAATAAAATTAGCAATTTCATTCCATTGAATTCGATTCAAAATTTAATAATTCAAACCTCATCAAATTGATGTATTTCGGAAGAATTATCCAAATCGCACTCATTCAATTGATTTGAAGTTGATTCATTCATTGTTTCAATTCAGAAGAGCAGATCGAAGAAGAAAACGAAAAAGAAGATGATCAACGAAGCTAATTACGTTGAATTCAATCTAGATCCATAATTCAAAGAAGAATAACGCGAATAGAGGAGAAGAATGAATTTAATTAGGTTGAAGAAGAAGAAGAAGAAGAAGAAGAAGAAGAAGAAGAAGAAGAAGAACGCAAATAGAGAAAAGTTTATGTTGAGAAAGGTTTACATTGAGAAAAGTTTACGTTGAGAAAGGTTGATCACGCAAAATAAGGATTACGTTATATACGTTATATGAGGCGCGTGTAAAACAAACCAGTGTGTGGGTTGGGGGAAACACGTGGAGTGGAAGGTATTTGGATACCATCCATGTAATTTTTACATGGATGTAGAGGTTAAATAAATGTAATAATTACCGAAATAAATAATTTAAAAAATATTTACCGAAATAAATACCCCTCTCTTATCTCGTTTATATTGTGAATGAGATAATTTTGTATGTATCTCGTTTAAAGTATAAACGAGATAAGACGGCACGTGTATATCTCCTTTACAGTATAACCGAGATACATGTATTTTAAAAATTTTTTTAGCAATAATAAAAAATTAAAAATAATAAAAAATATTAATATTATCAATAATCCAAACTTTTAGCATGCAATTAGTACATAAAAAGGTTGGTAGAATAGATTAAAATAGAAATATGGGAAGCGTGAAGTTGATGCACGATAAATAAAACACAAAAAGATGAGATAACTCACGTTATCTTCCACAATCTACGTGGGAGATAACCATTTCAATTTTCTTCCCACTATCTCCATCAACATCTCCTAATAATTGGCAAACGTTTATCTCATTTTTTTTTGTATTTTATTTAAGTAGATTAACTTCACGCTTCCCATCTTTCAATTTTTAGAAGTGGGCACAATTACCGTATTTATTCTCATCATGGAACTTTCTTTGAACACGTACGAATTTTTTATTTTTCAAATTTAAAACAATCCAATTGGATCATAATTTAATCTAAAATTTTTTATGTACTCTTTTGGAGTATTAATTGATCAAACATATCCATTTTAATCTCTTCTACCAACTTTTTTATGTACTAATTACATGCTAAAAGTTTGAATTATTGATATTATTAATATTTTTTATTATTTTCCAATTTTTTTAAAAAAATACATGTATCTCATTTACACTGTAAACAAGATATACACGTATCGCATCCACCTGTCTTATCTCGTTTACACAGTAAACGAGATACATGCAAAATTATCTCGTTTACATTGTAAGAGAGATAAGAGAGAAGTATTTATTTTGGTAAATATTTTTTAAATTATTTATTTCAGTAATTATTATAATTAATTTATTTATTAAAATAAAAAATCCGTTAGTTAAATCTTAATTTGTTTTAGAAAAAAGTGCAATTTTTAAAGAGAAAATTTGGAAAATCAATATACATAGCTCAATATATTTAAAAACAAAAATGCTATTTACACACCAAAATCAGCCATTAAAATTAGTGTATATAAATACATGTATAGTTTAATTTATTTTCAATGTGTATTTATATTTCAATATATATTTGCTGATTTTAGTGACTAATATTAATGTACACAATATAATTGATTTAAAAACCAGTCAAATATGAATACAATATTATCTTTTCTTCAACCCCTCTCTTTCTGTTCTCTTTCTTCTCAATTCTCTCTTCTTTCTTTCTTTTTTCCTTTAAGTCCATTCTCTTTTTTATAGTATTTTTTTTCTCTAATCTCTCTCTTCTTCCCTTTCTTCTCTCCTCTCTCTTCTTTCCCTTTGTCCCTCTCTTTCTCCCAAAGATTTCCTCACATCATTTTTTTGTTGTTATCATCTTGTTCAGTCAAAATCAGTGTTGATACTATTATCAGTCACCTTTTTTTTTCTTTGATCTATTTTAGATCTTTATAGAGTTGAATATTTTTTTATTTTATATTTTGAATATTTTTTATAATTTTTTAAATGTATAATAAATGAATATGATATATTTTTATTTCAATTTCTAATTTTTTTGAGATTTTATCTTTTTAAAATGTGATTTTGAAGGGTTATTTGGATATTATTATGAGTTAAAAATAAATTTTAAAAATATTAATAGATAATGACCGATAAATAATTGGTTCTTTAGTTGGCCTCAATTGAATTTTTATAAAAAAAATTTGGAGTATGAATAAAAACAAATTTCAATTAGATAGAAAAAATATTATTAATTAATATATTTTTTCAAAAGAAAAAAATATTCAGCATGACAAAATTTATGTAAATTATATTTTAATTTTATTTTAAACATATTAAATTAATGATCATGGTAAATATGATGAGCCTAAAGCTTTTAAAAAAGGAAAGCAAGAAGAGAAAAGTTATTAATTCTTTTTAAGATAGTTAACTTAATAGTGTTAGAATATATTAAGATTAATTAGTATTTATTAGAATTATTTAGTATATTTGAATATTTATTATAGGTTATTACGTTTGTATTATTTCGATTCTTTTAACACTTATAAATACCTTTATATATTATTATATTATTTTTACACAATTTTAATTCATACAAATATTTTTTTACTGCTCTGTTTTATCTTTTTAATATGGTATCAAAGTTATGGTATCCTCCTTGAAGAGGATAGGTTATTTTTCTTCTGGTGAAATCACCGTATTTTTCACACTTTTTCTTCGTGTCATTTTTTCTTTTCTTTTGTCACTGCTTTGATGCTTTCTCATTTCATCGATTAGTTCATTCTCTCTATCTTGTCTTTCCGAGTTTAATGAGTCAAACACTATTATCATCTACTGTTGACCTATTCTCATGAAAAAATCATATGCTTTTCGTCATCTTTTGACAGTTCGTCATCCTCAAGCAGTTTTTCATCTCTCCACAGTTCGCCACTTATTTGAAAGTTTTTTGGTAGTTTGTCATCTTTTCGACAGTTTGCTACCTTTCCAGCAGTTTTTCAATAGTTTGCCACCTTTTTAACAGTTCACCATCTTTTTGGTAGTTTTTTGGTAGTTCGTCACTCTTCAACGCTTCCTTCCAACAGTTTCATCTATGCTTTCTTCTGATAGTTCCATCAGTTTTTGCATTTTTTTTTATTTTGTTATTTTAAATAAGTTCCAAATTCAAGTTGCCACTTGAGTTTAAGGGAGATGTTATAATATATTAAGATCATTCAATAGAATTGTTAGCATATCTGAATATTTATTATAGGTTATTATATTTTTCTTATTTCGATTCTTTTAACACCTATAAATACTCTTATATATTATATTATTCTTACACAATTTGAATACACATAAATATTTCTTTTATTACTTTCTTTTATCTTTCTAACAAATAGGTCCCAACTTTTACTTCCTTTCTCATATTTCTTGATTTGCTCCACTCTTTTGCCCTCAAAGTTGTATTATTGGGGTGATTGATAATAATACTAGAAATAAATATCTAAAAATAAATTAGCGTATATTTAGATTAAAGTTTACGAATAGAAATTTGTATCAAATTAATTTTGTAAATTTTATTTTGATTAAAGATGAGTTAATGTTAATCTGATTTATGTTTGATAATTTATATAGTTATTTTTATAACATTATAGAGATTAATATTTAAAAGTCAATTTAATATTAATCTTATAATTTGATTAGTTTCTCCAAACAAGGGCGGATCTTACTTATAAAAAGGGGGTTCCCTCTAAAATATTTAAAACCTATTAGTTGTATATATGGCAGAACAAAAATCTTTATAATTTACTTTGGTTAGTATACTAGAATTAGATTTTTTTTATGACTTTGTAGGTTTTAAATTCTTTTCTCAATAATTTTTATAATTATTTTTTAAATTTTATCTTGTAGTATGTAAATAACTTGATGACTTGACTAATAAGTGTTATGTTTATAAATATTTTTAAAGAATAAATTTTTTATTGAATATCTAAAAATTAAGTTTTAATATATTTATTAAAAACTTATATCTCAAACCAGAATCTAAAAAATTTTTAGTTAGACAATTTAATCTTTAACAAATTTTAATCATCTAAATAATTCATAAACTTTTATTTTATTAGCCATATCAATTCTCATATCGAATTTTGGTAAAAAAAAGTTTGACAAATTGATTCATGTTATTATTTTAATTTATAAAGGCATAATAATCTTAAAAAAATTTAAAATGTTAATATCACTACTTTTATATAGACGAACAATTTGATACACAAGTTGATTTGTTTAACAAAATAAAAATTTAAAAATTGATTTGACAAATAAAATTTGTTGAGAATTAACATGTCTAACTAACAATTTTTGAAAATGATTTAAAGTATCACTCATTTATCATGTAAAAAGATTAAAATAACCCTAAATCCTAAATTCTAAATCATTAAGAGATTGGAATTTTACAAATTATTCTAAAAATGAGGTTATTAAAATTAGATAATTATTTTATGATTATATGAAAGAAAATAGAATTAACATATATTTTTTTGATTGGTACATTAATTATTATTATGAGAATAACAAGAAATTATGTCCATCAACAAAAATGACGGTTATATGAAAAACTAGTTTGGGATCAGTAATAGAGAGTGTTGGGAATAAATAGTATGACCACATTTCAATTAATTATGTGTCAAATAATTTGTTATTGTTATTATATTAAAATGTTCATATAATAAAGCCCTTGATTAAATTTAGAGATTTATCATTGTGATAGTGATCATAATATTGAGAGATAAATCTTTTATAGTTTAATCTAAATTATTCTTGGTCATATGATTATTAAAAGGGACATTAATAATTCGGAAAGATCAATATATATATATAATGGTCTTCGTTGGATGAAGATTAATAGATCTCATTTATTAAATTATATATATAGATGGTGCATATAGAGATATGATCATTGAACTGACTCACTCTGAGAATTCCTAATGGTTATAATTACCACATATTTGTCAATAGGATATTCTCCAGATGAACATAGTAATAGAGTTCCCTTTGACTTGCGACTATCATAGTAATTAACAATGTATTTATCATAGTTGAATGGATATTGGGTATGATTTAAATACTTGTAAAATTAATGATTAGTCAATAAGGAATATGTCAACTCTCGGTAAAGAGTTTGAGCTCTATGATTATAATGACTGAGATGAATAAAACCTTGGCCAAGGAGATTGAATGAATGAAGAAATGAGTTTCTTAAGTCATTCACAGTTCATTATAATAATGGTAACAAGTTAGAGTTTGACAATTAAACCATACTCTAAGGGTTAACCAAGAGCTGAAAAGATGGAAGGAATTATACTTTGTTCTTCTAAGGTTCTTAGTAACAATATATTACTTCATACTATCGGGTCATTGAGGAGTGTTGCCAGACGCCAACCTTGATTAGTAAATTTAGTATGACTAATTTACTACCCGCTTAGTATTGAACCTATGGGGTTACACACTAACGAGTGTTCTAATCTTTGCTATAGAGTTATTTAATTATTATTTTGATTTGATCAAATAAATAATTATATTGATTCAAATAAAATATTATTATATTCTTTGCTAGTACCAAGAATATAATAATAGTATGATAATTGAGAATATTAAATGAGATTTGAGAATAATTAGTTATTCTATTTGTAAACTTGAATTCTAAATTTGGATGAGATCCGAATTGATTTTGTTTCAAATTAAGTTATGATATGATTAATGAAATTTGAAGGAGTCGGATTTGGAATTACAAGATATGATTTAAATTTGAATTCAGAATCAAATTTAAAATCAGTAACAAATCTCATAATATATATATATGTATGCCAAGAGTAGGGAAAAAACGAGAATGAAACGAGAGAATAACAAGAGTTTTATTTCGTTACCTCTATACACATAAAGGTATGTGAGCCTGATTCTTGGAGAAGAATTTTATGGCGTTCAAAGAGTTGCAAGAGGTTTCTCAATTTAGATCAGATATCCATTGGTCAAGAAGTTGACAGCAAAGGTCGGTCTCGGTGTGGATACGCATAGAGTCTTCGTACAATCGAAGAATAAAGTTTTTACTAAAGCGTTTAAAGGTATTTAGATCTGATCCATATAAATTACATTATTGGAATAAAATTTAAGCACGAAATAGATCTTTAAGGATTACTTTCTTTTTCTTCCGCTGCATGTTATGAACACATGGTAATCCTTCAGTGGTATCAGAGCTATGGCTTTTTGTGTTTAAATTTTTATTCCTATTTCCTTAAAGTTTGTGAATTAATAAGATTAATTCAAATTGTTTGTTAAGCATGTGATGTATCTATTTCCATTGAGATGGTTTTCTAATAAATTAATAGTTAATTTATTTTTGATTAAATTATCATTCTTTTAATATAAAAGTTATATTTATAATCAAATATTTTGTTTGATTTTATTTATTTATTAAATTTTATTGTGATTTTGATCACAATAAAAGGAATAAGATGCAAAATATCTTTTATTTGTTTTTTATATATATAAGTGTATATATAAAGGTTAAATTTGATTTGATAATTTTTTAAGGCTAAATGTTAGTACATGAAAAATCAAATTTTGATTTGATTGATGTGTTTTGAACACTATAATTTTCGAAATTAGTTTTTCTAATGTTCTTGATTATAAAGAGCAGCCTGACAATCAGGAGTTTTATTTTCAAGATAATAATCAGTATATACATTTGATGTATTAGAGATTTAATTTTATATTTTTACCTAGACAACTTTGGGAGTATAAATTTTAATCCATGAGTACTGAAAAAAATTCTCTAACAATAGAGATAATCCTAAAAGTTAGGAGATTGCCAAAAAAAATAAATTTATCTCTTGTTTACAAGGAACGACCTGACAACCAGGAGACTTGTACTCAAAGATAGAATTTATTTATGCATATGATGATGTATAAGGAGAATTAATTTTGTACTTGAACCTAGACAACCTAGGGGTATAAAATATAATTCAGTTAAATAATTGTCTGACAACCAGATAATTATTTGGGATTATAATTGTATGTGATATAATTTAATCATATTTATTTGGAATAGGTATGAGTAACAATTTGACAACCAAGGTACTCATTCACGATTCTAAATAATTTTGCCAGAAATATAGATTTCTTGATTTACTTTCATATTTTAAATTTTTTTAAATATGTCCATCTTTGTGTGGCATACTTGAAAGTAATATATTAAATACAATTTGAGAATTGTATTTTCAAATGGTTATTATTGAGATGATAATATTCTCCAATAAAATTGATTTTGGAATGGTAAGAACTTTTGAAGTATTTGTAATATTATTTTACTACAATATGAATTGTTTTGTCAACCATGAGTTCTAATTTCAAAAACATATACCCACTATTTATTACTGAACATTTTGAGAAGATGTATGGTGCCCAAAGTAAAGTATGACTATCAAAGATTTTATTTAAACTAGTGAGAGTATTGGACAATATATTTTGAATTAAACAACTTTAGAAGTTAGAACGACATTAGGCAAATGACTTTAGCGAGAATTGTTCTTGCAAGCATTTTTAGAGATTTATTTTGTTACAAACAATTTATAATTGGCCTTAATATGATTAAGATTTGTGATCCTTTTGGAAAAACTCAATATGAGTATTGAATATGTGAATCAAAATTGCTCTTAATGGTTGGTTTGACCAATAATAAAAATATTAAGTATTTTTATTACAAGAGCTTAAAATAAAATCTCTAATTATCTAATTGATATTCTATTGAATAGAGAATGAGATTCTCTCCATGCATAAATACTAGTACTCTATGTACTCTATCATGTTTAAGAAACATGAAATTTGATTTAGTTAAATATCATTGTTTGTTAAATTTTTGGACTACGTTTTAGAAATGTTGCTGAATTAATAAATTTTTCAATAAATCAATTTTTTTATCCATATGAGATATGGAAAAGGCATAAGCTGAAACTCAAGAACATTAGAGTTTGGAGATGTCTTATATGTATTAAGAGATTTCACAATAATAGAATTGATATTAGGTCCGATAAATAAAATTTATTGGTTACCCTAAAGAAATAATGAGATTATTTTTTATCACTCTTTTTATGACAAAGTGTCTGTGATAAGAGGTTAAACTCCTTTTTTAGAAAAGGAATTGATGAGTTTGGAAAACTCTAAGCAAATATTTGTGATGACTAAACATTATTACTTTGATAAATAGCAAAAATATTAATTCACATTTGTTAATAAATTAATTTTTGCTATGCAGGTACAATTGGGCCGAAAATTAAATGATTTGATGCAAGCCCAAGTGTGAATTTATTCAGCATGGATATAAAAATAAAATAATTATATGGCTGAATTGTTGTGATATTAATTGGGTCAGAATGAATTTTGTTGCTCCAAGCCCACTTATGATTTATGCTAAGTGATCCAATGCTTGATCCAAAATCTATCAGGAAAGCAAATGTTATCATTTGCCATATGCTTTCCAACGGATTCCAATTCTCATTAAGGATGGATTTCAAATTTTAATTTGGTAGCATTGGAAACATAAATAAGAGAGAGAAAATGAGTGACATGATTGATGTATTTAAGCTACACGCCACTTGATGAGCGGATAATTTATACGCTTTTTGGCATTATTTTTAGTATGGTTTTAGTAGGATCTAGTTACTTTTAGGGATGTTTTTATTAGTTTTTATGTTAAATTCACATTTCTAGACTTTACTATGAGTTTTTGTGTTTTTCTGTGATTTCAGGTATTTTCTGGCTGAAATTGAGGGACTTGAGCAAAAATCAGATTCAGAGGTTGAAGAAGGACTGCTGATGCTGTTGGATTCTGACCTCCCTGCACTCAAAATGAATTTTCTGGAGCTACAGAACTCGAAATGGCGCGATTCGAATTGAGTTGAAAAGTAGACATCCAGAGATTTCCAGAAATGTATAATAGTCCATACTTTGCCCAAGTTTAGATGATGCAAACTGGCGTTCAACACCAGCTCTCTACCCAATTCTGGCGTTCAGCGCCAGAAACAAGTTGCAAAGTGGAGTTCAACGCCCAAATTGGCACCAAAATTGGTGTTCAACTCCAGGAATGACCTCTACACGTGTAACACTCAAGCTCAGCCCAAGTACACACCAAGTGGGCCCCGGAAGTGGATTTATGCATCAATTACTTACTTCTATAAATCCTAGTAGCTAGTTTATTATAAATAGGACTTTTTACTATTGTATTAGACATCTTTGGTCTCAGTTTGAATCCATTGTTCATCTTAGGAGACTATTGATCACGTTTAGGGGGTTGGCCATTCGGCCATGCCTGGACCTTTCACTTATGTATTTTCAACGGTAGAGTTTTTACACTCCATAGATTAAGGTGTGGAGCTCTGCTGTTCCTCAAAGATTAATGCAGAGTACTACTATTTTCTATTCAATTCATCTTATTTCGCTTCTAAGATATTCATTCGTACTTCAACCTGAATGTGATGAACGTGACAATCATCATCATTCCCTATGAACGCGTGCCTGACAACCACTTCCGTTCTACATTAGATTGAGTGAGTATCTCTTAGATCTCTTAATCAGAATCTTCGTGGTATAAGCTAGATTGATGGCGGCATTCATGAGAGTCCGGAAAGTCTAAACCTTGTCCGTGGTATTCCGAGTAGGACTCTGGGATTGAATGACTGTGACGAACTCCAACCTCGCAAGTGCTGGGCGTAGTGACAGACGCAAAAGGATAGTAAATCCTATTCCAGTACGATCGAGCCATGCAGTGACAGCGCATCAGACCATTTTCACAGAGAAGAATAGGATGCAACCAACGACAAGGGTGATGCCTCCAAACGATTAGCCGTGCTGTGACAGAGCATTTGGACCATTTTCCCAAGAGAGATCGAAAGTAGCCATTGGCACCGGTGACATCCTTACATAAAGCCAGCCATAGAAAGGAGTAAGATTGATTGGATGAAGACAGCAGGAAAGCAGAGGTTCAGAGGAACGAATGCATCTCCATACGCTTATCTGAAATTCTCACCAATGATTTACAAAAAAGTATTTCTATCCTTATTTTATTAATTAATTTTCGAAAACTCCATAACTATTTTATATCCGCCTAACTGAGATTTACAAGATGACCATAGCTTGCTTCAAGCCAACAATCTCTGTGGGATTCGACCCTTACTCACGTAAGGTATTACTTGGACGACCCAGTGCACTTACTGGTTAGTTGTGCGAAGTTGTAAACCATGGTATTGGCATCATGTTTTTGGCGCCATTACCAGGGAAAGAAAGAGCGATGAATTTTACATAATCAAAGTGTAATCACAATTTCTGCGCACCAAGGTTTTGGCGCCGTTGCCGGGGATTGTTCGAGTTTGGACAACTGACGGTTCATCTTGTTGCTCAGATTGGGTAACTTTTTTTTCGTTTTCTTTTCAAAAAGTTTTCAAAAATTTTTCAAAAAAATCTTTCAAAAAAAATTTCTCCTTTGTTTTTGAAAAAAAAAATTTTAAAATAAAAATGTTTTCAAAAATATATTTTTCTTCAGAATTTTTAAGAAGTAATTCTAGTGTTTCATAAAGCATGTTGAAGCCTGGTTGGCTGTAAAGCAACGACTGTAGGGCATGTTAGACGTGTCATGTTTGAGTACATACTAAAGCTTGGCTGGCTATTAAGCCATGCCTGACCCTTTGATTGGAGCTTTAGACTAAAGAGCATAAGATTCCTGGAATTTATATTAAAAATTTTGGAATCCTTATTTTTCTTTTTCAAAATGATTTTCGAAAAAATTAAAAGAAAATACAAAAAAAATCATAAAATCATAAAATCAAAAATATTTTTGTGTTTCTTGTTTGAGTCTTGAGTCATGTTATAAGTTTGGTGTCAATTGTATACTCATCTTGCATTTTTCGAAAACTCTCATGCATTCATAGTGTTCTTCATGATCTTCAAGTTGTTCTTGGTAAGTCTTCTTGTTTGATCTTTGCATTTGCATGTTTTGTGTCTTTTCTTGTTTTTCATATGCATTCTTGAATTCTTAGTGTCTAAGCATTAAAGAATTCTAAGTTTGGTGTCTTGCATGTTTTTCTTGCATTAAAAATTTTTCAAAAATATGTTCTTGGTGTTCATCTTGACATTCAAAGTGTTCTTGGTGTTCATCTTGACATTCATAATATTCTTGCATGCATTCATTGTTTTGATCCATAACTTTCATGCATTGCATCATTTTTCTTGTTTTTCTCTCTCATCATAAAAATTCAAAAATCAAAAAAAAAAAATCTTTCCCTCTTTTCTCTCATAATTTCGAAAATTAGATTTGACTCTTTCAAAACTTTTTAAAATCTAGTTGTTTTTATGAGTCAAATCAAATTTTCAATTTAAAAATCTTATCTTTTTCAAAAATCAAATCTTTTTTTCATTTTTTTAGTTATTTTCGAAAATTATAAAAATATTTTTCAAAAATATTTTTCTTAATTTTACATCAAATTTTCGAAAATAACAATAACAATTAATGTTTTGATTCAAAAATTTCAAGTTTGTTACTTGCTTGTTAAGAAAGATTCAACTTTAAGTTCTAGAATCATATCTTGTGATTTCTTGTGAATCAAGTCATTAATTGTGATTTTAAAAATCAAATCTTTTTCAAAAACTAATTTCTATCATCTCTTTTCAAAAATATCTTCTCATCATATCTTTTTCAAAAATTTGATTTCAAAATATCTTTTCTAACTTCCTAATTTCTTATCTTTTCAAAATTGATTTTCAAAATTTGTTTCAACTAACTAACTAACTTTTTGTTTGTTTCCTACCTTTTTCAAAACTACCTAACTAACTCTCTCTCTCTAATTTTCGAAAAAATCTTCCCTCTTTTTCAAAATTTCTTTTTAATTAGACTAATTATTTTATTTTGAATTTTCGAAAAAAACTACTAACCGTTTTCAAAAACTATTCTCGAAAATCACTAACTCTTTTTCAAAAATTATTTTCAAAAATTCTCTCCTCCTCTCATCCCCTTCTATTTATTTATTCATCTACTAACACTTCTCTTCATCTCACATCTCTGCTCCTATCATCACCTTTGTGTTTGGATTCTTCATTCTTCTTCACCCCTATTCCTTTTCTTCTTCTACTAACAATAAGAAACCTCTTTACTGTGACATAGAGGATTCCTCTTCTTTTCTTTTTCACTTCTCTTTCTTATGAGTAAGGACAAAGAAAAAGGCATTCTTGTTGAAGCTGATCCAGAACCTGAAAGGACTCTGAAGAGAAAACTAAGAGAAGCTAAAGTACAACAATCCAGAGACAACCTTATTGAAAATTTCGAACAAGTAAAGGAGATGGCAGCCGAACCCAACAACAATAATGCAAGGAGAATGCTTGGTGACTTTACTGCACCTAATTCCAATTTACATGGAAGAAGCATCTCCATTCGTGCCATTGGAGCAAACAATTTTGAGCTGAAACCTCAGCTAGTTTCTCTGATGCAGCAAAACTGCAAGTTTCATGGACTTCCATCTGAAGATCCTTTTCAGTTCTTAACTGAATTCTTGCAGATCTGTGATACTGTTAAGACTAATGGAGTAGATCCTGAAGTCTACAGGCTCATGCTTTTTCCTTTTGCTGTAAGAGACAGAGCTAGAATATGGTTGGACTCTCAACCCAAAGACAGCCTGAACTCTTGGGATAAGTTGGTCACGGCTTTCTTAGCCAAGTTCTTTCCTCCTCAAAAGCTGAGCAAGCTTAGAGCTGATGTTCAAACCTTCAGACAGAAAGAAGGTGAATCCCTCTATGAAGCTTGGGAAAGATACAAGCAGCTGACCAAAAAGTGTCCTTCTGACATGCTTTCAGAATGGACCATCCTGGATATATTCTATGATGGTTTATCTGAGCTATCAAAGATGTCATTGGATACTTCTGCAGGTGGATCCATTCACCTAAAGAAAACGCCTGCAGAAGCTCAAGAACTCATTGACATGGTTGATAATAACCAGTTCATGTACACTTTTGAGAGGAATCCTGTGAATAATGGGACGCCTATGAAGAAGGGAGTTCTTGAAATTGATACTCTGAATGCCATATTGGCTCAGAATAAAATATTGACTCAGCAAGTCAATATGATTTCTCAGAGTCTGAATGGAATGCAAGCTGCATCCAACAGTACTCAAGAGGCATCTTCTGAAGAAGAAGCTTATGATCCTGAGAACCCTGCAATAGCAGAGGTAAATTACATGGGTGAACCATATGGAAACACCTATAATCCATCATGGAGAAATCATCCAAATCTCTCATGGAAGGATCAAAAACCTCAACAAGGCTTTAATAATGGTGGAAAAAACAGGTTTAGCAATAGCAAGCCTTTTCCATCATCCACTCAGCAACAGACAGAGAATTCTGAGCAGAATCCATCTAGCTTAGCAAATTTAGTCTCTGATCTATCTAAGGCCACTGTGAGTTTCATGAATGAAACAAGGTCTTCCATTAGAAATTTGGAAGCACAAGTAGGCCAGCTGAGTAAAAGAATCACTGAAATCCCTCCTAGTACTCTCCCAAGCAATACAGAAGAGAATCCAAAAGGAGAGTGGAAGGCCATTGACATAACCAAAATGGCCGAACCCAAAGAAGGAGAGGAGGACGTGAATCCCAAGGAGGAAGACCTCCTGGGATGTCCAGTGATTAATAAGGAGCTTCCCTCTGAGGAACCAAAGGACTCTGAGCCTCATCTAGAGACCATAGAGATTCCATTGAACCTCCTTATGCCCTTCATGAGCTCTGATGAGTATTCATCTTCTGAAGAAAATGAGGATGTTACTGAAGAGCAAACTGCCAAGTTTCTTGGTGCAATCATGAAGCTGAATACCAAATTATTTGGTATTGAAACTTGGGAAGATGTACCTCCCTTGTTCACCAATGAACTAAGTGATCTGGATGAACTGACATTGCCTCAGAAGAAACAGGATCCTGGAAAGTTCATAATACCTTGTACCATAGGCACCATGATCTTTAAGGCTCTGTGTGACCTTGGTTCAGGAATAAACCTCATGCCCCTCTCTGTAATAGAGAAACTGGGAATCTATGGGGTGCAAGCTGCTAAAATCTCATTAGAGATGGCAGACAATTCAAGAAAACAAGCTTATGGACAAGTAGAGGACGTGTTAGTAAAGGTTGAAGGCCTTTACATCCCTGCTGATTTCATAGTCCTGGATACTGGAAAGGAAGAGGATGAATCCATCATCCTAGGAAGACCTTTCCTAGCCACAGCAAGAGCTGTGATTGATGTGGACAGAGGAGAATTGATCCTTCAATTAAATAAGGACAACCTTGTGTTTACAACTCAAGGATCTCTCTCTGCATCCATGGAGAAGAAGCAGAAAAAGCTTCTCTCAAAGCAGAGTCAACCAAAGCCCCCACAGTCAAACTCTAAGTTTGGTGTTGGGAGGCCACAACCAAACTCTAAGTTTAGTGTCAAACCCCCATATCCAAACTCTAAGTTTGGTGTTGGGAGGTCTCAACAAAGCTCTGCACATCTGTGAGGCTCCATGAGAGCCCACTGTCAAGCTATTGACATTAAAGAAGCGCTTGTTGGGAGGCAACCCAATTTTTATCTATCTAATTATATTTTTCTTAGTTATATGTCTTTATAGGTTCATGATCATGTGGAGTCACAAAATAAATATAAAAATTGAAAACGGAATAAAAAACAGCAGAAGAAAAATCACACCCTGGAGGAAGACCTTACTGGCGTTTAAACACCAGTAAGAAGCATGTTTTGGGCGTTCAACGCCAGAACAGAGCATGGTTCTGGCGCTGAACGCCAGAAATGGGCAGCATCTGGGCGTTTGAACGCCAGAAATGCACCCTGGAGAAGAGCTGGCGCTGAACGCCCAGAACAAGCATGGTTCTGGCGTTCAACGCCAGAAATAGGCTACAAATGGGCGTTGAACGCCCAAAATGGGCACCAACCTGGCGCTGAACGCCCAGAGTTGTGTGCAAGGGCATTTTGCATGCCTAATTTGGTGCAAGGTTGTAAATCCTTGAACACCTCAGGATCTATGGACCCCACAGGATCACCTCAGGATATGTGGACCCCACAGGATCCCCACCTACCTCCACTCACTTCTTCTCACCCCTCTTTCACAAAATCCCATAAACACTCTTCCCCAAAACTCTTCACCAATCACCTCAATCTCTCTTCCCCATCACCTCTTCACCACTCACATCCATCCACTATTCCCCATAAACCTACCTCATAAACTCCACCTACCTTCAAAATTCAAAATCAATTTCCCACCCAAACCCACCCTATATGGCCGAAACTTACCCCCCTCCCTTCCCTATATAAAGCCCTCCATTCTTCTTCATTTTCACACAACACAACTCTCTCTTCTCTTCTTGGCCGAAACACACCTCCCCCCTCCTCTCTATATTTTCTTCTTCTTCTTCATCTATCCTTTCTTCTCTTGCTCGAGGGCAAGCAAAATTCTAAGTTTGGTGTGGTAAAAGCATAAGCTTTTTGTTTTTCCATTACCATTGATGGCACCTAAGACCAGAGAATCCTCTAGAAAAGGAAAAGGGAAGACAAAAGCTTCCACCTCCGAGTCATGGGAGATGGAAAGGTTCATCTCCAAAGCCCATCAAGACCACTTCTATGATGTTGTGGCCAAGAAGAAGGTGATCCCCGAGGTCTCTTTCAAACTCAAAAGAAATGAGTATCCAGAGATCCGACATGAAATTCAAAGAAGAGGTTGGGAAGTTCTAACAAATCCCATCCAACAAGTCGGCATCCTAATGGTTCAAGAGTTCAATGCCAATGCATGGATCACCAAGAACCATGATCAAAGTAAGAACCCGGATCCAAAGAACTATGTTACAATGGTTCGGGGGAAATACTTAGATTTTAGTCCGGAGAATGTGAGGTTGGCGTTCAACTTGCCAAACATGGAAGAGAACGCACGCCCCTACACAAGGAGAGTCAACTTTGATCAAAGGTTGGACCAAGTCCTTATGGACATATGCGTGGAAGGAGCTCAATGGAAGATTGACTCCAAAGGCAAGCCGGTTCAACTAAGAAGATTGGACCTCAAGCCTGTGGCTAGAGGATGGTTGGAATTCATCCAATGCTCCATCATCCCCACTAGCAACCGATCTGAAGTTACTGTGGATCGGGCCATCATGATTCATAGCATCATGATTGGAGAGGAAATAGAAGTTCATGAAGTCATCTCTAATGAACTCTACAAAATAGCCGAAAAGTCATCCCCCATGGCAAGGCTAGCATTTCCTCATCTTATTTGCCATCTATGTTACTCAGCTAGAGCTTTCATAGAAGGAGACATTCCCATTAAGGAAGAGAACCCCATCACTAAGAAAAAGATGGAGCAAGCAAGAAAGCCCATTCATGGAGCTCAAGAGGCGCAGGAAGCTCATCACCATGAGATCCCGGAGATGCCTCAAATGCATTTTCCTCCACAAAACTATTGGGAGCAAATCAACACCTCCCTAGGAGAATTGAGTTCCAACATGGGACAACTAAGTGTGGAACATCAAGAGCACTCCATCATCCTTCATGAAATAAGAGAAGATCAAAAAGCAATGAGGGAGGAGCAACAAAGACAAGGAAGAGACATAGAAGAGCTCAAGGACATCATTGGTTCCTCAAGAAGGAAACGCCACCATCACTAAGGTGGATTCATTCCTTGTTCTTATTTCTTCTGTTTTTCGTTTTCTATGTTATGTGCTTATCTATGTTTGTGTCTTCATTACATGATCATTAGTAGTTAGTAACTTTGTCTTAAAGTTATGAATGTCCTATGAATCCATCACCTCTCTTAAATGAAAAATGTTTTAATTCAAAAGAACAAGAAGTACATGAGTTTTGAATTTATCCTTGAACTTAGTTTAATTATATTGATGTGGTGACAATGCTTCTTGTTTTCTGAATGAATGCTTGAACAGTGCATATGTCTTTTGAAGTTGTTGTTTAAGAATGTTAAATATGTTGGCTCTTGAAAGAATGATGACTAGGAGACATGTTATTTGATAATCTGAAAAATCATAAAAATGATTCTTGAAGCAAGAAAAAGCAGCAAAGAACAAAGCTTGCAGAAAAAAAATAGGCAAAAAAAAAAATAGAAAGAAAAAGAAAAAGCAAGCAGAAAAAGCCAAAAGCTCTTAAAACCAAGAGGCAAGAGCAAAAAGCCAATAACCCTTAAAAACCAAAAGGCAAGGGCAAATAAAAAGGATCCCAAGGCTTTGAGCATCAGTGGATAGGAAGGCCTAAAGGAATAACATCCTGGCCTAAGCGGCTAAACCAAGCTGTCCCTAACCATGTGCTTGTGGCGTGTAGGTGTCAAGTGAAAACTTGAGACTGAGCGGTTAAAGTCAAGGTCCAAAGCAAAAGAAGAGTGTGCTTAAGAACCCTGGACACCTCTAATTGGAGACTTTAGCAAAGCTGAGTCACAATCTGAAAAGGTTCACCCAATTATGTGTCTGTGGCATTTATGTATCCGGTGGTAATACTGGAAAACAAAGTGCTTAGGGCCACGGCCAAGACTCATAAAATAGCTGTGTTCAAGAATCATCATACTGAACTAGGAGAGTCAATAACACTATCTAAACTCTGAGTTCCTATAGAAGCCAATCATTCTGAACTTCAATGGATAAAGTGAGATGCCAAAACTATTCAAGAGGCAAAAAGCTACAAGTCCCGCTCATCTGATTGGAGCTATGTTTCATTGATAGTTTGGAATTTATAGTATATTCTCTTCTTTTTATCCTATTTGATTTTTAGTTGCTTGGGGACAAGCAACAATTTAAGTTTGGTGTTGTGATGAGCGGATAATTTATACGCTTTTTGGCATTGTTTTTAGTATGGTTTTAGTAGGATCTAGTTACTTTTAGGGATATTTTCATTAGTTTTTATGTTAAATTCACATTTCTGGACTTTACTATGAGTTTGTGTATTTTTCTGTGATTTTAGGTATTTTCTGACTGAAATTGAGGGACTTGAGCAAAAATCAGATTCAGAGGTTGAAGAAGGACTGCTGATGCTATTGGATTCTGACCTCCCTGCACTAAAAATGGATTTTCTGGAGCTACAGAACTCGAAATGGCGCTCTTCCAATCGCGTTGGAAAGTAGACATCCAGAGCTTTCCAGCAATGTATAATAGTCCATACTTTGCCCAAGTTTAGACGACACAAACTGGTGTTCAACGCCAGCTCTCTACCTAATTCTGGCGTCCAGCGCCAGAAACAAGTTGCAAAGTGGAGTTCAACGCCCAAATTGGCACCAAAACTGGCGTTCAACTCCAGGAATGACCTCTACACGTGTAACACTCAAGCTCAGCCCAAGCACACACCAAGTGGGCCCCGGAAGTGGATTTATGCATCAATTACTTACTTCTGTAAACCCTAGTAGCTAGTTTATTATAAATAGGACTTTTTACTATTGTATTAGACATCTTTGGTCTCAGTTTGAATCCATTGTTCATCTTAGGAGACTATTGATCACATTTAGGGGGCTGGCCATTCGGCCATGCCTGGACCTTTCACTTATGTATTTTCAACAGTAGAGTTTCTACACTCCATAGATTAAGGTGTGGAGCTCTGCTGTTCCTCAAAGATTAATGCAGAGTACTACTGTTTTCTATTCAATTTATCTTATTTCGCTTCTAAGATATTCATTCGCACTTCAACCTGAATGTGATGAACGTGACAATCATCATCATTCCCTATGAACGCGTGCCTGACAACCACTTCCGTTCTACATTAGATTGAATGAGTATCTCTTAGATCTCTTAATCAGAATCTTCGTGGTATAAGCTAGATTGATGGCGGCATTCATGAGAGTCCGGAAAGTCTAAACCTTGTCCGTGGTATTCCGAGTAGGACTCTGGGATTGAATAACTGTGACGAACTCCAACCTTGCGAGTGCTGGGCGTAGTGACAGACGCAAAAGGATAGTAAATCCTATTCCAGTACGATCGAGAACCTCCAAGATGATTAGCCATGCAGTGACAGCACATCGGACCATTTTCACAGAGAGGAATAGGATGCAACCAACGACAAGGGTGATGCCTCCAGACGATTAGCCGTGCTGTGACAGAGCATTTGGACCATTTTCCCGAGAGAGATCGAAAGTAGCCATTGGCACCGGTGACATCCTTACATAAAGCCAGCCATAGAAAGGAGTAAGATTGATTGGATGAAGACAGCAGGAAAGCAGAGGTTCAGAGGAACGAATGCATCTCCATACGCTTATCTGAAATTCTCACCAATGATTTACATAAGTATTTCTATCCTTATTTTATTAATTAATTTTCGAAAACTCCATAACTATTTTATATCCGCCTAACTGAGATTTACAAGAAGACCATAGCTTGCTTCAAGCCAACAATCTCCGTGGGATTCGACCCTTACTCACGTAAGGTATTACTTGGACGACCCAGTGCACTTGCTGGTTAGTTGTGCGAAGTTGTGAACCATGGTATTGGCATCATATTTTTGGTGCCATTACCAGGGAAAGAAAGAGCGATGAATTTTACATAATCAAAGTGTAATCACAATTTCTGCGCACCACCACTCTAAGGAAAGTAAAAGCATCTTTTGAATTAAATTGATTAACTCATTTAATTGCTTTCCTTCCAAGTTGTTTATTCTCTCTCATCTCTTTCCTTCTCTGTTTCGGTCATTACCCAGGAAACCATGAAAGCAAAAATGAGCTACCGAAGTGAAGAAAGAACAAGCTACAAGACCATCACAATGATGGCAAGAAAACATAACAAAATAAAAGTATGCTGTGGCTGAGATTTTCACCAAAAATGGTAAGATTTGGTGAGGTAATCTCGAGCTCTTCATACTCAAAAAGAAAGAAGAAGATTCGGCCAGTAAGGTAGAGATTCTTGGAGGCATGGCTTGTCTTTGATTCTGCTCAACCACCACAAGAAGTAGCTAGAGTGGCGAAGTGATGGAAGAGGCAGAGATTGGAGCAGATGAAGCCATCATCATCATGAAGCGTCAAGGGCCAGAAATCCATCTTGGAGAGCAAGCCAAGGATGGAGAGCTCGGATTGATGAAGAGTGATGACCAAGGAAGGACTAGAGATAATTGCATGTTGGTTATTGCATGGATTATCTCTTCTCTCTCTGGCCGAACCGATTTTGTTCTTGGAGAAGAAGAAGTTGGCTTGGTTTTTGGCTTCAAAAGTGGAGGCTTCCCTCTTCTATAAAAAGGGAGAACAACTACTGTTTGGAGCAAGGAGAAAGTTTGAGAGTGCAAGGCACAGTGTTCTCAGAGCTACCTGAGCTAACAGTTTTCTCTTCTCCTTCAATGTATTCTGTTTTGTATTTTTCTGTTTAATTTTGTCATGTCTTGAGTCTCATAAAAAAAAGACAAACAATGAGGTTTGTATGAAAAAGCCATAGAGCGGAAAAAGGCAGAGAGTGCAAAATTAAAAGAAAAAGCCATAGATGTCCTTAAAGTTCCTTTGTTCATCTATGTTGTGTTTCATGATTCTGTGGGAATCCCCTTGTAAGTTGGGTTGGTACTTTACAGATTGTAATCAGGAAGATTATAGTGAAATTTTATCATGCTTATGATGGAGACTGGATGTAGGCTGCACTGCACTTAGCAGCTGAACCAGGATATATCTGGGTGTAATTTTCTCTCTTCTCTACTCCATTTCTGTTTCTATTACACAGGAGCTAAAATCAAAAATATCTCGTGTCAAGTGACGAGACAAAAAGAAAAGTCTCGTGGCTGGGAACGAGACAAAAGAAAAAGTCTCGTGGCTAGTCACGAGATAAAAAGACAAAAAGTTTCCAAAGTTAGTTTCAAAGATCAACAAGTATTATCAAGCAAAAAGGGGGCTAAGATTCAACCCCCCTTCTCTTAGCCACTGATAACCATCAGGAATTCTATCTTAAAGAAAGAGTGGGAGTACAATTACTTTTATTAGAATTGTTTACCACTCAATAGAGGATATACTTTCTCGAAGAAGTATAAAACGTTTGATCGTCAAACTAATTTTTCGAAAAAGTAGCCTATTTGTATAATGATACAATTCTATAAAGATAGATCTAATGGTTACTTAGATTTTTTTATAATCATGTTCAATAAGGATTGTCCTTAAAATAAAATTATGCACTATTGTAGTAGGAGATTTCATGTTTTGAGAAAACGTAATATTTATTATGCACTAGGTGTATTTTACAAAAGGTCAAGCAAACATGCTCAAGAGTTAAGGTGTTTAAGGTCAAAAGAGTTTTGATAAATACAAATGTGCATTGAAAATTATACACATGATTGATTGGCTCTAGTGCAAGTGGGAGATTATTGAGATAATAGTATGCCTAAGATCCAATCTATCATGATTGGCTCTCGTGCAAGTGGGAGATTGTTGGGAATAAGTAGTATGACCACAATCCAATCAATCATGTGTCAAATAATTTTTATTGTTATTATATTAAAATGTTAATATAATAAAGCCCTTGATTAAATTTAGAGATTTATCATTGTGATAGTGATCATAATATTGAGAGATAAATCTTTTATTTAATCTAAATTGTTCTTGGTCATATGATTATTAAAAGGGACATTAATAATTCGGAAAGATCAATATATATATAATGGTCTTCATTGGATGAAGATGAATAGATCTCATTTATTAAATTATATATATAGATGGTGCATATAGAGATATGATCATTGAACTGACTCACTCTGAGAATTCCTAATGGTTATAATTACCACATATTTGTCAATAGGATATTCTCAAGATGAACATAGTAATAGAGTCCCCTTTGACCTGCGACTATCATAGTAATTAACAATGTATTTATTATACTTTGATTCCAGACACCTAATACCCTAGGGTGTTAGTTGAATGGATATTGGGTATGATTTAAATACTTGTAGAATTAATGATTAGTCAATAAGGAATCTGTCAACTCTCGGTAAAGAGTTTGAGCTCTATGATTATAATGACTGAGATGAATAAAACCTTGGCCAAGGAGATTGAATGAATGAAGAAAAGAGTTTCTTAACTCATTCACAGTTCATGATAATAATGGTAACAAGTTAGAGTTTGACAATTAAACCATACTCTAAGGGTTAACCAAGAGCCGGAAAGATGGAAGGAATTATACTTTGTTCTTCTAAGGTTCTTAGTAAAAATATATTACTTCATACTATCGGGTCGTTGAGGAGTGTTGCCAGACGCCAACCTTGATTAGTAAATTTAGTATGACTAATTTATTACCCGCTTAGTATTGAACCTATGGGATTACACACTAACGAGTGTTCTAATCTTTGCTATAGAATTATTTAATCATTATTTTGAGTTGATCAAATAAATAATTATATTGACTCAAATAAAATATTATTATATTCTTTGCTAGCACCAAGAATATAATAATAGTATGATAATTGAGAATATTAAATGAGATTTGAGAATAATTAGTTATTCTATTTGTAAACTTGAATTCTAAATTTGGATGAGATCCTAATTGATTCTGTTTCAAATTAAGTTATGATATGATTAATGAAATTTGAAGGAGTCGGATTTGGAATTACAAGATATGATTTAAATTTGAATTCAGAATCAAATTTAAAATCAGTAACAAATCTCATACTATATATACATATGCCAAGAGTAGGGAAAAAACGAGAATGAAATGAGAGAATAACAAGAGTTTTATTCCGTTACCTCTATACACATAAACGTATGTGAGCCTGATTCTTGGAGAAGAATTTTATGGCGTGCAAAGAGTTGCAAGAGGTTTCTCAATTTAGATCAGATATCCATTGGTCAAGGAGTTGACAGCAAAGGTTGGTCTCAGTGTGGATACGCATAGAGTCTTCGTACAATCGAAGAATAAAGTTTTTACTAAAGCGTTTAAAGGTATTTAGATCTGATTTATATAAATTACATTATTGGAATAAAATTTAAGTACGAAATAGATCTTTAAGGATTACTTTCTTTTTCTTCCGCTGCGTGTTATGAACACATGGTAATCCTTCAGAGAGTCTGAATATCCTCCTAAAAAAACTATTAAAATACTAGTGGAAAAAGAAAGCAACTCCCTATAAAGTTAACAACTTAGAAAGAGGCATAGAAAAAAGAGATATTAAAAAATTGCATCAACAACTAAACTTTACTAATACTATGTTAGATATAATGAAAAATCAATTAGGAAGAATGAAAAATATGAAAAAACCAATTAAAATAGAAAAACCTATATATAAATTACAAAGCTTAGATAATATTAGTTTAAAATCAAAAGTAGAAGCAGAAGTGGCTGAATTAAAAGAAAAATTTAGAAGTATTAGTCTTAAAAAAATGACAATTAATACATTAAAAGCAGAAGAAGAATTAGAAATAAATAAAATGACTCATAAATTAAACTACCCTAAAACTATAAATTATTATTCCAGACCATTATCAGCAGATATAGGCCTAGAAGAAAGAATATAATTAATACAAAATAACTTTTCTGAATCAGATTTAGTAGAATGGAATATAGATGGATTAAGTGAACAAGCAATTCTAGATCAAATGTGTAGTATGACAATGGCAGCAACTACTTATAAGATGAGAAAAGTCTCTAATAAAGAGGAAGCAATTATGTTAACTCAAAGATTTGCAGGTCAATTAAAAGGATGGTGGAATAACAAGAGGATCAATCTCAAGATGCTACATCAACTTTAATTTACACTATTATTAAGAATTTTGTAGGAGATTCAAGTACTTTCAAAGATAGGATAGGAACCCAATTAATAAATTTAAGATGCCCAATCATATCTGATTATAGATGATATAAAGATGTTTTTATGTCAAAAATTACAATTAGAAATTATGCATTTTTCTGGAAAGAAAGGTTTGTGCCAGCCTTACCAAAATTATTCTCTAAAAAAATTTTACAAAAATTACAAACCGAGTTCAAAACCTAAATTCTTTATAATTCATCAACTTTTGGTCAACTACATAACATAATAGTACAAATAAGTATAGAAGTATGTACAGATACTAAAATACAGCAAAAATAAAACAAGAAACTATTACAAAAAAAGAGCTAAGAACGTTCTGTTACTAGTATAGAATAATTCCGTAAAAGGCACACAGTGGCTAAAACAAAATTGAAAAGAAAAGATTCTATAAAAGACAAAATAGATATAATACAGAAAAAACTCCTTATTATGAGAAGAAATATTATAAAAAACCTTATAAACATCCTAAAGAAAAATTCAAATCTTTTAATAAAAAAAACTAAGTAACTCATTGGAAGTGTAAAAAAAAGGTCATTATGCTAATAAATGTATAACAAAAAAATAACTAAAATAAAAAATAAAAAAAATTAAACAAGTTTTGGCAGCTTTATTAATTCAGAATCTGAAGAAGAATCATTTTATGAAAGTTTTTCTGAGTCTGAGAACTATTTTATACAACAATTAGACCTTATGTCAGAAGAAGAAATTTCAGAAGAAAACAATAAAAAAGATGAACAAAATAATTGTGTAGGGATAGGATTATGTAATTATAAAAATTGTGAAAAAACTGTAAATATTTTAACTAAAGAACAAACTTCTACTTTAATAAAAATAATTGACAAATTAAAAGATACACTGCTAAGAGATGAATTCATAAATCAGTTAGTAGAATTAGTTTAAAAAGAAAAAGAAAATAAGAAGAAAATAAGACCAATAGAAATAAAAGAAATCTGTAATTATTTTAAAAAACTCACAAGAAGAAATCTCCCTTAATTCTCTTTGAGAAGAAATAAAATTTTTAAAAAGAAAAATGTTAGAATTAAAATAACAAAATATTAACATGGATTACAGATTATTGAAAATAGAAGGAGAAAATTTAATAAAATTCAAGAAAAAACTATAGAAAAATGTACTAGTAATATAGAAAGAACTAGTAACATGGTAATTCCAAAAAATTATATTAATATGAGTCCAAAAAATTACATAAATATACTAACTCTATTAATAAATAAAAAATGGTACACTAATGTAACTATAGTGGTTGGAGAAGAAAAATATGTTATAACTATGGTAGACTCAGGCGCGGATATTAGTTATATATAAGAAGGGCTAGTACCTACAAAATATTATGAAAAAACTACAGAAAAAGTTTATAAAGTTGAAAATGACAGAATGACTATAAATTATAAATTATCCAAAGCAAAAATTTGCAAGAATAGAATATATTTTCATACTACATTCTTTTTAGCAAAAAAATATCTCATCAAATCATATTAGAATCTATTTACACTATTATTATACCTTTTCTAATTGATATTGATGGAATAACTTGTTTACGTATTTTAAACCACTCTGTTCATTTTGAATTTATTACTAAACTAAAATAGCAAGAACTTAGTATGTTACAAAAATTATCTACCCAAGTTAATGCTATAGAAAGAAAAAAAATAGATTAATTACTTAAATCAAGAATTTGTATATAAAAGGATAGAAGAACAGTTACAAACTTCCAAAATACAAAATAAAATAAAAGAAATTGAAAAAAATTAAAAAATTATGTAGTAACCCTAAAACCTTTTATCATAGAAAATTACATGAGATGTCTTTATCATATGAAGATGAATTTAATGAAAAAGATATATCAACAAAAGCAAAATTCATACACATGAACAAAAAATATCTGGAATATTATAAAAAAAATACAAAATTATTTAGATAAAGGATTAATAAGGCCTTTAAAATTATCATAGAGCTGTACAAGCTTCTATGTGATGAAAGCATCTAAAATAGAAAGAGGTGCTCTAAATAGTTATCAATTATAAATCTCTTAATAAGATACCAAAATGAATTAGGTATTCCCTACCAAATAAAAGTGATTTAATTAAAAAATTAAATAAAGCAAATATTTTTTTAAAATTTGATCTAAAATTTGGATATTATCAAATCGCAGTAAAAGAGGAAGATAGATACAAAACAGCTTTTATAGTACCTTTTGGTCATTACAAATGGAATATAATGCCCCAAGGATTAAAAAAATACTCCTAGTGAGTTTCAAGAAATAATGAATAATATATTTTATCCCCATATAGAATTTATTATAGTATATTTTGACGATGTATTAGTATATTCAAAAGGAATAAATCAGCATATACACTATCTAAAAAATTTTATGAATAGAGGCCTGCTACACATACAAGCCTTTTTGGCTTACAAGTTATACAAGTTGCTCCAAGTCCAAAAAAAAAAAAAAAACACGCGCTCCTTCAACATTCACTCTTCGTCTTCTTCCTCAATCAAAACGCAAACCATCAAGAAAAAAACACGCACCCCTTCCACAACACGTTCACTCTTCCTCTTCTTTCTCGATCAAAACGCAAACCATCAAGATTCAAGGGACATTCAAAACAAACTACTACGATTCTGCAGAAACGTTCCAACTCCTCGCGAAGAGTAGAAGAAATCAAGAAGAAAAGATACAAATCTCCATCAAAAATCACCAGAAAAAAGGAAGAAACATTATTCAAGGTACAGTTTTACTGTTATTCTAGGTTTTTCTTCTAGATTGTCTCTGCCATGCCTCATCCTTAACCAGCAAAACATTAAAAGATTTCAAGAAGAAATATACTGTCTTCCCCTGTTTTGGGTGTATTTCTTACATTCTTTAGGTGTATTTCTGTAATTCTTTGGGTGTATTTCTGTAACCGTTTGGGTGTATTTCTGTAATTCTTTTTGTAACCGTTTGGATGTATTTCTGTAACTGTTTGGGTGTATTTATGTAATCGTTTGGGTGTATTTCTGAAGTTCCATTATCTTCAAAACGATTTCAAAGCTTGATTTCATAAACCATGAAAATCGAAAAAATGAAGCAAAGAGAGAACGCATGAAGGAGATCCAACAAATTTTGCAAGAAACTCGAAAAAAGAAACGAAATCTTTTGAAAAATGAAAGTTATATATTTGTACGTTGATTGATTTGAATTGATTTAAAATTCTGTTAGAAATGCACGTAACAAGCAGCGCATTTAATGGGTGGGTTTCGTTCAGACTTGTAAAGCTTGTAAATGCAAAACACTTGTATGTAGAGATTAATCCTTATGAATATTATAAAAGAACACACTACTAGAAAACTAGTTATTATAGACGGATATTTCCGACGGATTTTATCCCACTAAAATACAGAGGGAATTTCAGAGGAATTTTTTGTCGGAAAACAAAAAAAATAAATTAGCATAAATTATAGACGGAAAAGAGAATCCGTCGATAATTCTATCGGAAAATTAATTTTTTTCCGTGAAAAATGATTACAGACGGAAAACTAAATAAACAAAAATATAGCATTTTATTAAATTATTACAGATGGATTTTTCCATCTGTAATTTAAAATTTTCCGTCGAAAAATATTAAAATAAGGGTTGTGGCCAAAAAGCTCTGCGTTTCAATCACGATTACAAATCTCTACGCTCATCCCTTCCATATCCTCCATCAGCGGCGCATCTCAGCTTTGGTTCAATCACACCGAAGCTCCGTCACACCCCTTCCAATGGATCTTCTCCGTCACACCCCTTCCAATGGATATTCTCCATCACACTCTCTTCCGTTCCTCCTCCTCCTCCTCCGACGCCTCTGCTGCCATTGTTTGACCGTTCCTCTGAGTTTTCGTCTTCTTCCGCCGCTGCCGCCACCGCTTGCATTGCACGATCTCTCTCTATCATCCCTTGCGTCGCACGAGCCCCCTCCTTGCTGTTGCTTAGGGTTCAATTTTTCTGTACCAATTTTAAGTTTATCAATTTTTCCTCGCAGTTTCTATCTTCTTGTTGTTGTTGATGCTGATTGAGCTTCTTGTTCCTTTTTCAGTTTCTATCACATGCCGGTATCTCGGAACAGATGGTAAGTTTGCCCTTTCCATTCTCTTTTTTCTGTTTAATTTTTTTTAATTTCCAGCTTAGGGATTCGATCACCTGTTCTGAGCTTGTTCCACGATTCTACTCTATTTGTGATTTTTTTGTGTAGATAAATGCATTGCTTTCAATCATTCATCTTAGTATTTTTCGTTCTTATACAATGTGCAAAACACTTGGATTTCAATTTTATATATATAGTTTGAAGAGGCTTTCTGAAACTTTTTCAGTTTCACCATTGTAACGCTGGTTTAATCTATTGATAGATGGTCAGTTCAAAGGTATATAACATAATCAGAATCATATCATTAAGTGTTATTATTCGTTTTCTTGTTCGTTTGATTATTGAAATTTAAGTATATCTCATTGTAATTAGTCACAGTCATAAGTGCATTTCAATTTAGTAGTGAAATTATTATTTGTTTGTTGATTTAATTATTGGAATCAATTGATTTAATTGATGTTGGTAGGTATAAGACTGCGGAGGAGAATATGTTGAGGGTCATGAAGGAGAAGGGGGCAGTGTTTGGGAACCCAATAATGAGGGCAGAGCTGAGATTAGAAGCAAGGAAGTACATTGGGGACACTGGTTTATTGGACCATTTGCTCAAGCACATGGCAGGTAAGGTGGCACCAGGCGAAACTGAGAGGTTCCGACGGCGCCACAATGCCGAGGGCGCCATGGAGTATTGGCTGGAGAGTGCTGATCTCGTTGATGTCCGGCGCCAAGCAGGAGTTCAGGACCCTTACTGGACTCCTCCTCCTGGTTGGAGCATTGGTGATACTATCATTTCTCCACATGATCATGTTCTTGCTGTTGCTCAACTCAATGAGATCAAGCAGGAAATTCTTCAGTTGAAGCAGTAATTACTACTTAATTCATTGATTCAGATTTAAGCCCATAATTAGTATTGTTTCCTAATTGTGAGTTGGTGAGTCATTTATTGATTGATTGATTATGAATGTAACAGGGAAATGAGGGAGCTTGCAGCAAAGAAGGGAGAGGAAGCTTTGGTCACCACCCCTACTTCATGCTTGTCCAATTTACAGTCCGAGGAGAATGCTTCCTTGGGTCCAAAGCAGGTGAATTCTGCATGAATGCATCCGTGTGCATACAATAAGGCTTAGTTAATTAGTGCTAATTTCTAAGCTTAATTATTTGTACATGAAATGTGATGCTGAACTTTGATGACATGCATACACCAGAGAGACACTTTTGTTTTTGTTTTTTCCTAAATTGTCCAAGGTTGGTTAGTATATAGTTTTAACTTTTAATGTACAGTTAATTTTGTGAATTCATAATAGCCTATTTTGGAATCTCATGTGAGTGTTACATAGAAAGTGTGTTGCTTTTAACATCTTAGTTTTGAGGGAGGGGTAGCTTTATGTGTCATTTTTTTATTAGTTGTGTTATGATTTTGGGGATTTTTTGGATGGTGTTGTTTTTGTAGGGATCTCCTGGAATTGAAGATAGCGGCAAGTCTGAGGCGCATTTGACTTCAGCTGTTGCTTCTGTGGAGGGTTAAATTCAGGATGCTTGTGACAATTCTTGCAGCATCTGTCTTGAAGCCTTCTGTGACAGTGATCCTTCCACCGTATGACCCTAATTTTTTGATCATGTGTTCATTTCTTTGGATGACTTTTGTTTGACTCTTTTGATCATGCTGGTTTCTTTCACCCTTCCTGCAGGTGACAAGTTGCAAGCATGAGTTTCATTTTCAGTGCTTTCTGGAATGGTATTGTTCTTTGGCTTTCTCTGTTAACTGTTTAGTCTTGTATTATAGTGAGAATTATGGATATTCATTTGACATTTTAGTCTTGTTGTACCATTTTTATGCTTTGGTGAATTAATCTAATTGTACCATTTTTATGCTTTGAAGAAAGTTCTTACTGGCAGAGCTTCACATGAAGTCCTATTAAGAATTGCTCATGCGGTAGGTACCACCATATCCTTCTTCTTTGGTATCTGTCTCAAGAAGACTAATAGTGGTTTATTTGCTTAATATATCAATTTTGGTCCTGTTTTTTCAGAATATGATTGTGATATCAGTGTCCACTTCTTTAGGGAAAAATCAGTCACGATTAGTCTTTATAATCTTCTTTCCAAAAGCTAAATTAACATTTGCTTTAGATTTGATTTCTTTTAGTGCATTTAGCTGTCTAGTATGAATATAAGATTTGTGTTTATTTTTTATAAGTTAATGTGCTACTGTTTCTAATATGAATATAAGATTTGTGTTTATTTTGTGTTAGTTACATGACTTGGTTGCAACACCGGATTTGGTAAACAAAGCAGATGTGGAAAGTATGGGAAGAAATGGTTATGAAAACCCTTCACTTCCTACTGTACCAGAGACACATTATGTTGAGATAGCTAGTCATAGGTATGTAAACTATATTCTCCCTTCAGTTTTGTAAATTAATGAAACACAACGATTGTGAATGCTCGACATCTTATCTAAAAGTAGAAACCAGTATAGATGTGATTTTTTCTAGGTTTCATCATCATTTGTTTTGGATACTTGCATGTGAACAGGAGAAAAAGTTCCATAGCAGAGTTTTGCATGTGACCCTGGTCGCCTATTAATAGGATAAGTTAACCATATGCATATCATACATGAGATTTAACTTTTTGTGAAACTTGAATCCTAAATGATGGACGGTAAATAAGCCAACTAGTAATGCTGGACATTATATCAGGGAACTCATGGAAAAGTGCATAATTTTTTTGCTGTCTTAATTATTAGAGTTTCTTTTGGATACTCCTTGAAAATCATTCAATTGTTCACAATTTTTCCCTCTTTATACTAATACCTGCCACATAACTATAGATTGTGAGTTAATTTAGAAAACATATTCTTTTGGAGTCTGCCAGTTGAGAAATGAAGTTAATAAACTGGAGGAGAGGCTTGGAGTTACTGATGATCATCTCAAACAAAAGGTGCTGTATAGTCTGGTCCTGTTATTTCATGGAATTTGAAATCATGTTTAGTATATCTAAATGCATGTTTTTAAATCTACTGCCATGCAGAATCTGAATATCAAGAAACTGACAGATGAAAAGAAATGTGCATTGGCTACACAATATGCGGCAGAAGCAACTCTTAGAAGGGTATATGCAAATCAAAAGGATGATGATATTCTCCCAATTGACAGCATCATTACTCCATTTGAAGCTGAGATTAAAATATACAAGAATGAGTTACAAATAATGTAACTCCCAGCAAGGATGCATTTGTCAAATAATTAATTAATTTAATGTAACTTCTTCTTCCTCTTTATATGATGCTATAAGAACAATACACTGAGTATATGTTTTGAATTATAGTTGATGTATCAACACATTTTGTTGATGTATAGTTATTTATTATTATAGTTGATGTATCAATACACTTTATTTATTTTTTGAATTATATTGGCTTCCTTGATTATAGAATTTTTCTTTTAGTTCGATAATATAATAAATTTGTTTATTTTTTAAAATATTATAAATATTCGAATACAAATTAGATAAAAAATTTTATTTATTAAATTTATATTTATTTTGTATGAAAAAAGGTGTATTTTGTAAAGAAAAAATCTAAAAAAAAATTTACCTTACTGATGGATTTACAGACGGATTTTCTGTCTATATTCAAAATTTGAATAATCCGTCTGTAATTACAGACGAAAAATCTGTCTGAAAATTTGTCTGTAATTACAGACAGAAAATCCGTCTGAAAATTTGTCTGTAATTACAGACGGAAAATCCGTCTGAAAATTCGTCTGTAATTACAGACGAAATTTTTCGTCTGAAAATCCGTCTGTAATTACAGACGAAAAATCCGTCTGAAAGTGCGTCGCCTTTGGGAAATGGGTAGAAAATTTACAGAGGGAAAATCCGTCGGTAACTGGTAAAAATCCGTCTGTAATTTTCCGACGAAAAAAAAATCCGTTGGTAAATAATTTCCGACGGGGCTTTTACAGAGGGAAAAAATCCGTCGGTAATTTCATCGGTAACCAAAAATCCGTCTGTAATAAAGACTAAATCCGTCTGTAAATATTAATCCATTTTCTAGTTGTGACAATGATTAGTTTTATCAGAAAAGAAAATGAAAATTTTTATAATTAAAGTAAGATTTTTAAGATATAAAATTTATCAGGGAACTATAATTTCTATCAAAAGAGACATTAAATTTGCAGATAATTTTTCTAATGAAATAATTGATAAAAAATAATTACAAAGATTTTTAGAATGTCTAAATTATGTAGATGAGTTCTTACCAAGAATAAGGGTAGCATGTGAACCTCTTTATAAGAGATTAAGAAAAAATTTACCTCCGTGAACAGATGAAATGACTTCCATAACAGTCAAAATAAAAAATACGATAAAAGAAATACTTTGTATAAGTATACTAGATCCATTGGCCAAATTAATCGTAAAAATAGATGCATCAGAATTAGGATATGGAGGAATTCTTAAACAAATACCTCCTAATGGTTTAAAAGAACAAATAGTACAATACCATTCAGGAATATAGAACGAGGCCCAAAAGAATTATGCAATAGTTAAAAAAAAAATACTAGCCATAGTATTATGTGTCACAAAATTCCAAGAAGATTTATTCAATAAAACATTTATAATAAAAACTGATTGTAAAGCAAAGAGAGTTTTGTTCCATCTGCTAGAGCTTGAAGAACTCCCAAAGGACCCATGTATTGAGGTCCAATCCGTTGTTGTATACCTGCGGATATTTCTCTTTCACCCCAAGTGTTTTAAAAAATGATGTTAAAAATTTATTTTCAAAACAAATATTTGCAAGATAACAAGCTATTCTATCATGTTTCGATTTTACAATTGAGCACATAAAAAATGACTTAAATTCGCTACCTAACTTTCTTACTCGAAAATTTTTGTAGGGAAAGAATGGATCAGAAAATAGCCTCCAATGAAGATTATGGTCAACCTTTTGACCAAAAACAAGAAAAATAATTACAAATTACTCCTTTACCAGCAAAAACATTATCATTAAGGGTCCGTTTGAAAAACTCTAGAAATAGCTTTTTTTAACTTTTAACTTATGAAAAGTAGTAGTATTAATGTCGGGTGCAATTTTCAAAACCAAATTGCAACTTTCTAAGAAGCTATTTTGGAGCTTATAGAGAAGTTAAAAAAAATGACTTCTCTCATAATACTTCTACTTTTCATTACATTTCTTTAAAATAAGCACTTTTACAGTTAAAAATCCAAACACAAAATAACTTATTTATAAGTTACTTTTAACAGAGTCATTTATTGTTTAAGTTATTTTATCAAAAGAAACTTAATTAAGTTAGTTACCCAAACTGGGCCTAAGACCTATTCAGATTGTAAAAGCATCTTCATCATCATCACTATCATATAAAAGTTCTAAAATTACTACAAGCAATAAATTTATCTTACTACAACCATCAGATCTGTACAAAATTCAACCATTAAAAGAGCAGTTTCCATATTATATGAAAAGCCAAACTCCATCAAGATATTAACCATTGAAAAATATTGGTTTAAAAAAGATAGAAAAATACTATACAAAACTATTTTTCCAAACACTTTCATTACATTCCTATAAACCCACAAAGAATTCAAAAATTTTATGAATTCATATTAGTAGACATAGGATCTATTAAACTAACGCATTATAGAGATCCTAATACTAAACAGTCCGTTTATTCAAAAATAAAAATCCTCAAAATTCTATCTTTACAAGATTGGGAACTACCTTCGTATCAATATGAGAGTTCTCATTAAAATTTGAACCACAAAACTATACTTATTATGAATATCAAGAAGCATGAATCACATATTATACCTGGCACCAAGCCTTCACTCTTAGTTCATCTAGTTTAGAAAAAGAATATCATTACAATTTTTAAAATAGTTCCAATCATGGTTCCAACGCTTTGGACCATTGCAAGACTTTTTTCCAAAAGAAGCCAGCCTGACTTATGAGTATTTCAAGAATAAATCATCATTTCTACTCGAATATAAGTTCATATCATTTATAGCAGCCATGGAAATCAGCTGGATCCTAACTTGGGAATATGATTTAGCGGCGTTCGAAGAATATTCCAATGTACAATATTTAGTAAGAGTAATAAAAATAAAATGGTGGAACAAGAATGATTTAAACTTATTAAGAAAAGCAGCCTTGATGAATGGTTAACAACCTCACAAAAACATCTTGCTATATCAGCTACAAACAGTAATATTAGTGGATATAAGAAATAATCACTATTCCTGGCTCAAAAACAACAAATTATAGCCACTTTAGCAGCAGCAACATCAGAGAAAGATATTCAGAATTCTTTACAAGCTATTCAGGCTGTACCTATAGAAGAGGATGAAGAAGTCTAATCTAATCCAACCATTACTTTTAAGATTCTCAAGATCCATTTGAAATATAATAGAATAGTAATGAGATCAGTATATGAAATCAATATAAAAAGTCCAAAAAAATAAGTGATTTCTGTAAAAAAAAAAAAAACAGCAAACAATAAATATCGACAAAATAGTAAAAGCAAACAATAAAAGTCGACAGAACAATAAAAATAAATAGTACTGTCGACAAATAGTAAAAAGTTAGCCAAATAATGATCATTTGAAACTTATAAATACCGAAGGTTTCATTTGTTTCAAGGCATCAAATAAAAGTTTTAAACATCTTTCTTCTCTCATACCTTTTAAATCCAAAAAATTCTCTGAAACCATATTTCTGTAAGTATTATTCATCTTTTAAGTTTTTTTATTATTTTATTTCTTTTTTACATTCGGTTATTATTATAATGATATTTTATAAAAAACCTTATATCTTTCAAAATTGGTAGAAGAAATATGAAAATGAGGAAGATAATTCTATTAATAAAAGTAAGAGAAATAGCTTACGAATGTTTAGAATTAACAGCAGAAATAGAGAAAAAAAATAAAAAGATAATTAGAATTAAAAAGTTGTTAAAACATATTAAAACTATAAAATCAATAAAAAATGTTAAAAAAAGTACTAAAAATAAAAGCATTCATTATGTTATATATATATTGAATTAAAAAAATCTTTGGTCTTTCCAAAATATTTTCTCAAGCTGCTCCACCACGCACAATCTCCGATATTATATAAAAAGCTATATGATAGAGGATGTTAGTTCATATAGTCTAAAATCTAATATTGTAAGTTCTAGAAGATTAGAAGAAGTTATGCTAAACTTCCACATTTACTCGTCTCAAGTCAATATGTCAACTATGAAACTTTCCACTAATACAACAATGAAAGCTGGATTTTAAACAAAAGATTGATATTGATATGTCTGAATTTTCAGAGTTTATGTTCAAATCCATAAATTATCAATTCACCTTTAATGATGTACTTTTCATTCAAGAATCTAAGTTACGATGGAAATAGTACTATATATATCCCATATGAGATCAAACACTTAGCAGTTAGAACAATATGCAACCTTCTAGCTACCTTGTTTTCTCTCCTTCAAACATGTCATCACATTTGTTATGCCTTTTCTTTTTTCTCTTCACTTCAAACACTGTTGCCTCTGCCTTAGGAAATGAGAGTGACCACCTTGCACTGATCAAATTCAAAGAATCAATATCTAGTGACCCTTTTGGAGTGTTATCCACTTGGAACAGCTCAACCCACTTTTGCAACTGGCATGGAGTCAAATGTGGCAGCAAACATCAAAGAGTTCGGGAGCTGACTTTAGATTCATATAATTTGCAAGGGTCCATATCACCGTATGTTGGCAACCTTTCCTTTCTTAGAGTTTTGAGCCTTCAGCGCAATAACCTCCATGGTCATGTTCCGCAAACAATAAGCCGTTTGTTTCGACTGCGGGCACTTGCTTTAGCCATCAACAATTTAGTTGGTGAGTTCCCCATTGGCGTGACTAACTGTTCTAAATTGCAGAGATTGAAATTGACCTCCAATCATTTTGGAGGCAAAATACCAATGGAGATCGGGTCTCTTAGGAATCTTGAGAGATTTGATCTTGTTTCAAACAATTTTTTAGGACCAATCCCATTGTCAATGGGAAACCTGTCTTCTCTTGTTCTTCTTACTGTGGCTGATAATAATTTGGAGGGACATATACCTGACGAAATAGGCCATTTGAAGAACTTGGTGAATATTTCACTGGTAAGTAATAAAATGTCGGGTAAGATTCCACACTCACTTTGGAATTTGTCATCACTCTCTGGCTTATCATTTGCAATGAACCAGTTTGAGGGTTCTCTTCCTAGCAACTTGTTCTCCAACCTCCCAAATCTCAAGATCATTGAACTGGATGGCAACCAATTTTCAGGTCCTATACCAACATCCATCACAACGGCATTTGGCCTTCAAGAAGTTGATTTTTCTATCAACAATTTTGTTGGACAAGTCCCAAATCTAGGAAGCCTTCAAAATCTTTTAGTTATAGAATTAGGTAAAAATCATCTTGGAGGGAATTCATTTATTAATGATTGGGAGTTCATAAAGTCTTTGATAAACTGTAGTAAGCTGCAAGAGTTTTATTTCGAGTAAATAATTTTGTAGGCCATTTGCCAAATTTCATGGGCAATTTGTCCACCCAGCTCACCATGCTATTATTTGGTGGAAATCAGATTTCTAGAAAAGTTCCTGCAGAGTTAGGGAATCTTGTTAATAAGTGATTTCTGGAACACAACCACCTAAATGAGTTCATTCCAGCTGCTTTTGGTAACTTCCGAAAGATGCAATCTTTGACCATGAATAATAACAAATTTTCAGGAGAAATACCAGCTATCATAGGTGACCTAAGACAATTGTCTGAGCTAGATTTGGCATATAATATGTTGAACGGAAACATTCCTTCAGCCATTGGAAATTGCACGAGATTACAAATTCTAGATGTTTCATCTAACAACCTTAGTGGAATCATACCATCACAAGTATTTGAAATTCCATCTTTGTCAATCTTGTTGAACATTTCACACAACTCATTAAATGGTACTTTACCAAGTGAAGTAGGCCTGCTTAAAAGTATTATTGCACTAGATGTTTCCGAGAATCATCTATCTAATAAGATTCCGGAAGCAATTGGAGAATGTGAGAGTTTGGAGTACCTTTATTTGCAGGGGAATTCCTTTCATGGAATCATACCACCTTCTCTTGCTTCTCTAAAAGGTCTTCAAGAGTTAGACATTTCACGGAATCAGTTGTCCGGAACAATTCCACAAGAACTGCAGAACATTTCTGTTTTGGTATACTTCAATGCTTCTTTTAACATGTTAGAGGGTGAGGTACCAATGAACGGCGTGTTCCGAAACGCAACTGAAGTTTCATTGAGTGGCAATGGCAAGCTTTGTGGAGGGATCTCAAGCTTAAGGCTTCCACCGTGTCCTTCAAAAGCTACAAAAAAGAGAAAACATCATGGATTCAAGATTTGGATGATAGTTATCATAACATCTTCAGTTGTGTTTCTTCTTTTGCTTTCATCAATTCTTGCACTCGTTTCTAGAAGAAGAAGACAAAGAAAAGCATCTGTTGATTCAACAAATGAGAAAGTGCCCAGAGTATCATATCAGAACCTATATAATGCAACAAATGGGTTCTCAACAGAGAACTTAATAGGATCCGGTGGTTATGGCTCTGTGTATAAAGCAATACTTGATTCTGCAGAAGAAGTTGTTGCTATAAAGGTTCTAAACCTTCAACTGAAAGGAGCCCACAAAAGTTTCACGGCTGAATGCAATGCTTTAAGAAATATCAGGCACAGAAATCTAGTGAAGATTGTAACATGTTGCTCTAGTGTGGATTACAAGGGAAATCATTTTAAGGCTCTGGTTTACGAGTACATCTCGAATGGAAGCTTAGACAAATGGTTGCATCCCAATAGAGAAAGTTCGAACCAACTAAGAATGTTAAACCTGCAGCAGAGATTAGAAGTTATTAGGGGCGTTGCTTCCGCAATGCATTATCTTCACTATGAATGTGAGCAGCCAGTAATTCATTGTGATTTGAAGCCGAGCAATGTCCTTCTTGGAGATAACATGGATGCTCAAGTGAGTGATTTCGGTTTAGCAAGACTTATCTCAGCAGTTGATGGCAACTCTCAGAACCAAACCAGCACCAGTGGAATCAAAGGAACAATAGGTTATGCTCCTCCAGGTAATTTATTTAAGGAAAAAATGCAATTAATCCCTTAGTTCAGTAGTTTAGAGTGTAAAGTGCAAATGAGTGAACGTTCACAAATTTAATTGCATTTTTCTTCTTGTCTAATATTGTTTTCACTCGAGATTCACTAAATATCCATTTATTTTCATCCTTTGTATCTCTTACTTTTTTTTCCTTCTAAAATGCATCGTAGAATATGGAACAAGTTCTCAAGTGTCAATAGAAGGTGACATATATAGCTTTGGCATTCTTGTTTTGGAGATGCTAACCGGGAAAAGACCAACAGAGGAAATGTTCAAAGATGGGTGTAGCCTCCACAACTATGCCCGTGATGCATGTCCAGATAATATCTTGGAGATTGTTGATGCAACTCTGCTGTCATTGATAGGTGAAGAAATTCAAACACCAACAGCTGCAGAAGAAAATAATCATATTGAGAATGCAGGACATTTGGAGAGTAATGTTGAGAACTGCTTATTCTCATTATTCAAGATTGGTCTTGCTTGTTCTGTGGACTCACCAAGAAAAAGGATGAATATGATGGAAGTCAATAGAGAACTCAACATTATCAAAAATAATTATGGATTACTTATGTGACATAATCTGTTGGTTAACAGTTCAGGCAGTTTGTTGAAACTATCCTGAACAATTTAGTATTTCAATATTGTCTTTAATGTGTAAGTCAAACAAAAATCCTGCGAGTATTGTATGTCATGAATAATTCTTGATTTGTTCAACAAGTCATGCTAGTTTTTTATGCGAGCAAATATGAAAGAGTGCAATTGTGAAACAATTTTTGTCTTAATTTCTTCTCATGTATATCGACCATGCTATAAAATACACATTTGAAATATAATACACATTGAAAATATATTAAACTACACATATATTTATATACAAATACATTAATAATTAATTTTAGAGACTAATTTTAGTGTACAAAATTACAAATAATATTTTTGCATATATATATATATATATATATATGTATGCGCTAAACTTGACTTAAAACTAAACACCTGCGCTGTGAAGTTTGGGGTCAGAAAATACACTATATATGAATACACCTGCAGTAAATTTCCAACTTGGAATGATTCCCTTGTTTCAGATTTTGCACGGCAATCATAAGCATTCAGTTAATCATAAAATGCTTCTTGTGCAATTGCATTTAAATTATTTCACATTTAATTTTTCTTTTAGAAAAAAGGAGTTGTTCCGTAATAATAGAGTTAAATAATATCAAAATTTTCTTTCGTTTTTTTAAAAAAAAATTAGGAGACTAACTCTAAATAACCTGTTAAGTTTAAAAAATAATAAGTTAATTGATGATGACTAAATATTATTATTAAGTTAAAAATTTAATTAAATATGTGATTAATTTTTTTTTTGATTTTCTAATATGTGATTAATTAGTTAATAGTACAAAAATTAATAAAAAGTAAAACAGGTCCGATAACAAATTTTAAGTCCATAAGCTTTAAGAGAATAGTTACTGATTATACCAATACTTTCTTATCAGAATAAAAAACAAGCTTAAGGCCAAATTGTTGATCCAAGTCTAAGATCATATCACAGTCTCATGGCCCAAGAAAATGGTTGCTAACTAAGAAATGAAACTTCATTTTTCATTTGAACCAAATTAAAGCTACCGAACTAGTTTTCTCTCTTTTTTTCTCTCCTCTCTCTCACCCATGTGAAACATACCAAAAGGAAGCAAGAAAGAGGAAGTCTAATTAGGATTCAAATCAAAGAAGAAAAAGTGGATTACCAAATTCAAGCAAGTAAAAAACTAGAGTTTAGAAAACTAAGATCAAATCAAGAGGCAAATCAAAAAATTTTTTCTATCTTGATGTTTCATTGGTACTTATTAAAGATACTATTCTCCTTCAAGCACCGAACTAGAAAATTGAAGAAAGTGAAGGCTATGAAGCTCTGCTACAAATTAAGGGTCATGAATTAAACTTGACTGAAATCCTTGAAGAAGATTGAAAAAATGATGAAAGAGAAGCAGCAAGCTTTGTTTGCATGTTTGCTTTAATTAATGTTGTTGTCTTCTGCGTTGCTGCTGTGCTATGATATTGGGAAAAAAGAAAGTTTGTTCAAGCCAAGGTGCAAGTTTTGGAAGCTTTACTCTTTTATTAAAGGGGTAAACGTCAGAGATTGATTCAAGGAGTGAGCACACAAGTTTGAATCTACATAGCTTTTAAACTAACCCTTCTTCTCCTTCAGAGTTTTACATTGAATTTTCTTTTCTTCAGCGTTAATCTTTTTTTTTTTTTTGTTTCTTTTCAGTGAAAATATAGTGAGGAATCAGTAAAAGCCATTAAGAAAAAAAAGGCAAAGAGAGATAAAAGAGAAAGCCAGAAAATTATGTCAAAACCAATGTTCTAAAAACTGGTTTGAACCGACTGGTCAAACTAGTTGAACCAGGAACCAAATACGGTTCGGGCAGAAGACAAAACCGTCAAATTCAAGAACCGAAGTTGAACTGCTGAACTGGCCAGGAACCAGTCGGTCGAACTGAACCGTAACTTGGCCAGTTTTTTAAATTTTGCCAAAACGCTGCGTTTTGCCCACAGATCCAGAAGAACCCTAGCCTTCAATCCTCACTCTTCAGTCTTCAATTCTTCACCCAGACACCACTCTCGAGCCTCCACCCTCCAGCCCTCCACTCTCACCTCTCACTCTCAATTCCCACGCCTCCAGTCTCCACCTTGAGTTCCGTGCAACTTCTGTCTAGCCACCGCTGCCGTCACAAGTTCCGTGAAAGTCATTCACCGTCGCAAGTTCCTGGAGCCATCTTGGAGATTCGCACAACCCTTTCCATCGCGAAGTCAGCCGTGGAAATTGTAGCCACCACCACCACTCCTTGCCATCGCGCAATATCTTCCCGCCGGTGCCAGCCCTGTTCGACCCTTCCACCCTAGCCATTGTCCCTGTCGCCGCCAACTCTGCATTCTTTCCTATCTTCCACTAACCCTAAGTATAAATCTAATTTGTTGTAATAATAATTGTTGAAGCATGATTAATTGTTGGTTTTAAACCTTACTGTTGATTGTTTGAAGCATGAATAATTGTTGTTGATTAATTTTTTGGTGCTGGTTGTTGATTAATTCTTTGGTGTTGATTGCTTAAAGCATTATTAACTATTAAGTAATTAATTGTTGCAACTGATTGCTTGAAGCATGATTAAATGATTAATTTTTTGGTGCTGATTGCTTGATGCTTTATTAAATGATTAATTATTGAAGCTGGTTGCTTGAAGCATGATTAATTATTATAGTTTATTGTTGAAACCTTGATAATTGATTAGTTATTGGGTGCTAAACCTTGCTGTTGAGGTATCAGGAGATCCTCATACGTGTGACGGATACAAATGACCTTAGACTGGAGTGGAGGGAGCAGCTGGGACGGCTTCAGCGAATGGAGGCTCAGATGGAGGTGTACCAGGCTCATATGCACGTTGCTGGTATTGGCTCTACTGGTGGCAGCAATGCTGCTGGTGGGACACAGACATCACCGCCTTCTCCACCGCCTCAACAGGCAACAGGAACGTCGTCGACGACGACGACGACTACCAGAATCTTTAGTGATTGGGGCTTTGTTTTACTGTTTTATTTTATTTATTTGATTTATTTGACTTTTAATTTATTCAAATATTTGATATCTAATATTACATAATTAGTTTCTATTATTTATAAATTAACCACTAATTGTATGAAAAATAAATTTAAATAAACATTTAAATTTAAAAGGAAAAAATTAAAGAAAATTGACATTACCGTCAGATTTATGGAGGCATAATCCAACGGTAATAGTGCGGGAAACAAGATACGATTTCTGTTGGAAAAATCCACCAGTGATCAAATGATTTTTTGGGCAAGTAATTCGTCGCAAAATCCCACGATAATTACCGCTGAACAAAAAAATCCTATGGTAATTAATTATCGGCGAGATTTGTACCATCCGATTCTTTTCAACAATAAATCCGACAATAAGTGTTACGATGGGTAACCGGAGATTAATGGGTTGGACTCGTTGGGTTAGCCCAATCGTCTGAGGAAGGAAGCCTTCGAGCAGGTTTGCGTTCCAGGGCCTCCGTCCGACTTGTGTGTGAGAGAATGGGAGGTGGTACCTGCAAGAACACTCCGATGCCTAAGTCAGCAAGGGTGTGAGCAGGTCTAGAGAGTATTGGGACTTAGAGATACTTGAAGGGTGTCAGTGTATTTATAGTGGTGAACCAATAACCACCGTTGGAGTTGTTCCACCTTTTAAGGGGAATAACCGTCCCTTTATCTTAGGAAAGTTGCGATATGGCTCCTGAAAATGGGTTGAGAGATTTTAGGGGCAGTTATTTCAGTGTTATCTGCCAGCTGATCTTCATCCCCGATTTCCTTAGGGCAAGTCGTCATCAGAACCGACTTCTTGGGGGAAGGTCGGTATAAAATGAGGGCCAACCCTTTGGATTGGGCCTCTCTTTTGGACCTGGGCCTTAGCGTTGGGCCAGGGTATGAACAGTGCCCCTACTTGAGCCAATCTCTTCCATGAGTTGGGTTCGAGTATTCTAACTCGGGTTTGTAGCCGACCTGCAGAGGAGCCGACGTGATTTTTCGGAACCGACGTGATTTAGAATTTCTCAACAGTCGCGTCTAATTAAGCGTCACGTCCGTTAGGAATTTGCATATTCACACGCGGGATCAGTTACATTGGTAACGGTGCACCCATTAATGACTGCCTCTGCTTTTACCATTATGCCCTAGCGTGTTTATAAATACTTTCCCTTCATTTCTTTGTTTCGTTTCTGAAAACTTCATATTTGCACACTCTTGTTCTGGAGAAAGCTTCGTTTTTATTTTGGTCAACTGCTGCTGTTCCCGTTACTTCAGAAGTAAAGGTCAGTTCTTCTTTTCTCCTCTTTTTACAAATGCTTTTATTTGCATATTTTTGTTTAGAGGAGTGTTGACCGTAGTTCTAGCAATTCTGCTGGTTTGAAAAATTGCATCGGACCCTCAGAGACCCTATTTTGATTCTTTTCCTTTTTCTTTGTAGGATTTTGTCACCCCCTATTTTTTTTTTTAAAAAAAGATGTCTACCTTAGAGTCTCTTTCATCATGGGTTGACGGTACAGTTTTTGGGGAAGAACCTTGGGTAAATACTGACTATATCACCGATCTTCGCACGCATCATAGGATTTGTACTTCTGACGAGGATGAGCCGAAATATGAACTGGTTGCCCGGGTCCGGAAGACCGGGTTTGTTTTAGGAGGGCTTCTGATGCAGCCCCTCATTTTTTCTATATGTATGAGAGCTTGATTACCCGTTTGGGTATTTTTCTTCCTTTTTCCGACTTCGAGGTAGCCGTTTTATCTCATTGCCGTGTTGCTCCTACCCAACTTCACCCCAACTCTTGGGGTTTTCTAAAAATTTATCAATTTATCAGCCATGCATTAGACTTTCCGACTTCTTTGAAGATTTTCTTTTTTCTCTTCCATATGATTAAGCCCTTCAGTGGGCAAAATAACAAACAGTAGTGGGTGTCTTTCTGGGCTATACAAGGCCGGAGAGTTTTTACCCTTTTTGATGAATCCTTCCATGATTTCAAAAACTTCTTCTATAAAGTGCAATCTGTAGAGGGTCACCACCCTTTTTTCCTGGACCAAGATTTTTCTCCTTGCTTTCCCCTGTACTGGCTAGAGGCCTCCCCTTGTAAAAAATATAGCTTGGATGATTTGGATGAGGTGGAGGCGGCCGTTGTAGGGTTCCTCCGAGAAGTATGGGGGATAGCCCCTTATTTGGATACCAAAAAGTTTCTCCAGGGGTCTCCGACCTTTGTCTAGGCCCATTAGGTAGCGTTATATTTGTTTGTTATGTTTTCCGACCTGGTGGTCACCCGAGTTATTTTCTCCGATTTGTTTACTGACTTTACTTTCTAATGGCTTTTGCAGAGATGGCGAAGAAAAATTCCAGAGAATCTTACCAGAGAGTTCAGGAGGTCAAGGCGAGGTCCCGCGCCAGAGTTGCTGGCGCCATGGCTGCTGACCCTCCTCTTCCTTCCCCTCCCCCTCCTTCTCACAACTTGGGGACCCCCACCCGACCTATTGTCATATCCTCCTCAGCCTCTTCTCTTCCGTCCCGTCCTTCCTGATCTTCCCCTGAGCCAGAGAAGAAGAAGCGCAAGACTTTAGAGTCTAGCTCTTCTTTTGAAGGTGAGGCTAAGTCTGATGCGCCCGGTTCGTTCAGAATTATATCTATCCTCATACTCGTATAACTGTGGATGATGCTTCCGTTTGAAACCACCTTAATATTCTGGTTCAGGGGAGTGTCAGGGTGGCGGGGGTGTGTACAAAGCTTCTGGATATTTTTGAAAAGACTTCCCTCAGCTCTTTGGGTTCATCCCTGAGGGTTGAGGAGCTGGAGGGGAGGATTCTTTTATATCAAGAAGGGGATAAGATGATGAAGGAGGAGGTCGCCAAGTTGAAGGAGGAGAGGGATCATCTCGGGGAGAGGGAGAGGAAGTTACAGGCCCAGTGTGCCATGGCGGAGGGTCTGAGGGAGAAGGCGGAGCAGAGCTATACAAGTTTGTTCGAGGACTTGGTGGAAGTGAAGAAGGATTTGGCGAGGTCTCGGGATGCCTATGCAGAGCTGGAGGACTCCATCGTTGAGGGAGCTGAGGAGGCGTGGAGGATCTTCAGGGAACAGGTCGGGGTTCTCGCTCTTGACCTGGATCTTTCTCCTTTGGATCATGATAAGATTGTGGTTGACGGAGCTATCGTTTCTCCTCCCCGACCTGTTTTCAAATCCGAGCTGAAGACTCGGGGGCAGAGGATAATGGAATCCCCTCCCCGACCAGAAGATGCCCCGATTTCTTCAAAGGCTCCCGTGGATCCCGCTCTGTCTTCTATTGGTGCTGCTCCGACTTCTCTCTCTGGTCCTGATGGTGCTTGACGATCGGTTTTTCTATCGGTAAAGAAATATAAAAATATGATCGCGTTGTAAGTATAGCTTCTAAACCAACAGAAAATCTTTTCGTACAAACGTTTTGGTTGTCACAAGTAACAAACCCCTTTAAAATTGATAACCGAAGTATTTAAACCTCAGGTCATCTTCTCAAGGAACTGCAGGGAGGTATGTTCTTATTAATGGTTATGAGTTTTGTAAATTGGGAGTTTTGAAAGTAAGGGACAAGTAATTTAATTGACAAATAAAATAAATAAATAACTGTAAAATAAACTCTTGGCAAGGTATGAAAATTCGGAAGTCCTATCCTAGTTACTCCTATGAGAATGGAAGTTAATCCCACTTAGTTAACCCTTATGAAAGTAAGGAAAAGTCAAGTGAACTAATTAGTTAGATTCCCAAGTCCTAGCCAACTCCTAAGGAAAGACTAGAGTTAGTGGAATACCAGGCAATTAGCCGACATAACAACCAATCACGAATAGTTGATAACTCAAGAGCTTCCAGTTAATCAATTAAAGCCAATAATATAAAAAGCTAAATAAGAATCTTAGATCTGAAATACCTCAATTGCATTAATAAGAGAAAATCAATCTAAACATAAAGAGTTCACAAGTCAATCTGGCAACATAAGTAATTAAAGGATAACATTAAAGTATCTGAAAGTAAAAGAAAAATATAAAGTAAAAGAAATATTGAACCTGATGAAGAGTTGAAATCCTAAATCATTTAAGAGGAATCCTAATCCTAAAACCTAAGAGAGAGGAGAGAACCTCTCTCTCTAAAAACTACATATAAACTATGAAAAGTGAATAATTCAATGCCTCTCTTTGAATGGATACATTCTCCCACTTTATAGCCTCTAATATGTGTTTTCTGGGCCAAAAACTGGGTCAAAAACAGCCCAGAAATCGCCCCCAGCGTATTCTGGTACATACAGGTCACGGGAAAGTGACGCAGAAGCGTCGTCCACGCGTTTGCGTGGATTGCGTTTCTGACAGGTCACGCGTCCGTGTGATCCACGCGTTCGTGTCTCCTGGATTCGGTGCAGCTATGGAAAATTATATATCGTTGTGAATCCCCAGATGTTAGCTTTTCAACGCAACTAGAACCATCTCATTTGGACCTTTGTAGCTCAAGTTATGATCGTTTGAGTGCGAAGAGGTCAGACTGGACAGCTTAGCAACTTCTTCAACTTCTTGTATTCCTTCCACTTTTGCATGCTTCCTTTCCATCCTCTGAGTCATTCCTGCCCTGTAATCTCTGAAATCACTTAACACACATATCAAGGCATCGAATGGTAATAAGAGAGGATTAATATTAGCAAATATAAGTCCAAAGAAGCATGTTTTCAATCATAGCACAAAATCAGGAAGGAGAATGTAAAACATGCATTTTGTATGAACAAGTGTATGAAAGATTGATAAAATCTACTCAATTGAACACAAGATAAACCATAAAATAGTGGTTTATCAGTGCTCCGACTAATCTTCCTGGCTCTGGTGGTGATCCGACTGCTCTCCCTGGTTCTGGTGGTGACAACCTTCCTTTTCCTAACTAAAAATTATTATGGCTATATGGGGACTCGGCCTGTGGGTCCCCCCCCCCCTTTTAAACAATTTATCTTTATGTTTGTGGTGTTTATTCTCTGACAATTCTGTGGTTTTTTTTGGCCATAAACAAAATAAAAAATACCCTTTTTTGGATAAGGGTTTTTAGGTTATCTTTTGTGTTGGTCTGCATGCTTTTTGCTTTGGTTTTTGGGAACCTCTTTCGATCTTTCTTGTTTTTTCCAAAAACCTTTTGCTTAAATTTTACTTTGAACTTTTTTCAAAGTTTTTGGGATAGTATTCAGCCTTTGGTTTTTGACGCATTTTTTATCTCTTTGTTCCTTATACTCAATTTTGGGTTTTATTGAGTTTTCATAACTTCGGTTATTTTTGCGATGCATTTCGTTCGTCCTCGGTTTTCCGACTTTAAGATCGATTAATTTCCGAGTTCTTTTTATGATTTGCTTATATAACCTCTTTACGCCGACTTGTACCTCATCCTTTTATCCTAACGACCATCTAGGTCGGTTCATGGGATTTTCACGCTTTGTCGAGCTTAAGTCTGCGCGTTTCGTAGAAAGAGTAAAAAATGGAAAGGAATTTACAAGAGATATTATAAAAGATCTTTATTTATTTGCAAAGGTACTTTATTACTACTAAGGGTTTTTTATTATTTGTAGCCCCTTAGCCTCTACTTTGATGCCTCGTTAAAAACCCCCCTCCAGGAAAAACCCTTTCTTTTGGGAAAAAACCATGAAGTTGGAAAAAGAGTACATCAGGGAGTAGAGTTTGCTTTTAACTATAGTACCTTTTCATATTACAAGCATGCCACGACCTAGGTAGCTCGGTGCCGTTCAAGTCGGTCACTTTATAATAACCCTTTCCTAAGACCTCATTAATTTTGTATGGTCCCCTGCAGTTAGCAGCGAGCTTTCCTTCTCCAGATTTGTTGACTCCGATGTCGTTTCTGATTAAGATCAAGTCGTCTGGGGCAAAATTCCTTCGAATGACCTTTTTGTTGTATCTGGTAGTCATCCTTTGCTTCAATGCTGCTTCTCTTATCTGGGCTTGTTCTCGGATTTCAGGGAGCAGTTCAAGTTCCTCTCTATGCCCTCATATGCTCCCGACCTCATCGTAGAAGATCACCCTTGGGCTTTGCTCATTGATTTCTACTGGTATCATGGTTTCCACGCCATAGGCAAGTCGGAAGGGTGTTTCTCCTGTGGCAGACTGTGGTGTTGTCCGATAAGCCATAATACTTGGGAGAGCTCTTCAGCCCAAGCTCCCTTTGCATCTTGCAGTCTTTTCTTCAATCTTGCCAGTATAACTTTGTTGGCTGCCTCGGCTTGTACATTTACTTGTGGATGTTCTACCGAGGTGAATTGGTGTTTAATCTTGATACTGGCTACCAGGCTTTTGAAGGTTGAGTCGGTGAACTGAGTTCTATTATCCGTGGTGATGGAATGAGGTACTCCATACCCTGTGATGATATTTTTGTAGAGGAACTTCCAACTTCTCTGAGCGGTGATGGTGGCTAAGGGTCCTGCTTCTATCCACTTTGTGAAGTAGTCTATTCTCACTATTAAGTATTTTACTTGTCCTGGGGCTTGGGAAAAAGGTCCTAATAGGTCCATCCCTCATTTTGCAAAAGGCCATGGAGAAGTTATACTGATGAGCTCCTCAGGGGGAGCTACGTGGAAATTGCATTCATTTGGCATGGTTGGTACTTCTTTACAAATTCTGTGGCATCCTTCTGCAAGGTCGGCCAGTAGAACCCAGCTCGAATTATCTTTCTGGCTAGCGACCTGGCTCCGAGATGGTTTTCGTAGATTCCATTATGAACCTCCTCTAACACTTTAGTTGTCCTTCAGGTCGGAACGTACTTTAGTACTGGTATTGATATTCCTCTTTTATAGAGGATATTTTTACAAGAGTGTAGTGTTGTGCTTCCCTCCGAATATTCTTAGCCTCTTTTTTCTCTTTGGGGAGGATGTCGAATTTTAGGTATTCGACTAAGGGGTTCATCCCTCCAAGCTCTAACCCGGTGACTTCAAGGACATTTTGTTTGGCTTCTGCTTTAACTACAGAGGGTTCTTGGAGAGTTTCCTAGATCAGACTTCTATTATTCCCCCTTGGTTTGGTACTTGCTAACTTGGAGAGGGCGTCTGCTCTGCTGTTAAGATCCCGAGTTATATGCCTGATCTCAGTTTCTACAAAATGCCCGAGATGCTCCAAGGTTTTGTCCAAGTATCTATTCATATTTGGGTCTTTGGCCTGATATTCTCTATTTATTTGGGAGGTCACCACTTGGGAGTCGCTGAATATCATCACTTTTGTTGCACCGACTTCTTCTGCCAACTTTAGTCCCGCGATCAAGGCTTCATATTCCGCCTGATTATTGGAAGCTGTGAATTCAAATTTGAGGGAAACCTCTATTTATGTTCCCCCTTCATTGGCCAGTATTATGCCGGCGCCGCTTCCTGTCTTGTTTCAGGATCCATCTACATATAGTTCCCATGTAGTTGGCTTTTCCTCTTGATCCCCTGCATATTCTACTATGAAGTCGGTGAGGCATTGGGCTTTAATTGCCGTCCGGGTTTCGTACTTCAAGTAAAACTCGGAAAGCTCTATTGCCCACTAAACCATTCTCCCCGCAACATCCGTTTTTTGGAGGATTTGCTTCATGGGTTGGTTCGTTCGGACTCTTATTGTGTGAGCTTGGAAGTAAGGCCGTAACCTTCGTGAGGCTATTAATAATGAGTAAGTGAACTTCTCTAGTTTTATGGTACCTCAGTTCAGGACCTTGTAGAACTTTGCTGGTGAAGTATACATGATGCTGTCCGACCTCATCCTCTCGTATTAGAGCTGATGCTACAGCTTTGTCTGCTACGGACAAATATAGGATGAGTTCTTCCCCAACTAAAGGTTGGGTCAGGATTGGAGGTTGGCTTAAAAACCTTTTAAACTCCTGGAATGCTTCTTCGTACTCTGGAGTCCATTCGAACCGGCATCCTTTTCTTAGTAGAGAGAACAGTGGAAGGGATCTTACTGCTGATCCTGCCAAGAACTTGGATAGGGCAGCAAGTCATCCGTTTAATTGTTGAACCTCTCTTAGGCAAGTTGGGCTTTTCATTTCTAGGATAGCTTTGCACTTGTCGAGATTCGCTTCGATCCCTCTTTGTGTCAGCATAACCACAGAAATTTTCCGGCCTCCACCACGAAGGTGCATTTTGCGGGATTTAGCCTCATCCCATGTAGCCTTATGGTGTTGAAAACTTGTGAGAGGTCTGTCAAGAGGTCGGTTTCTTCCTTGGTTTTCACCAGTATGTCATCTACGTAGACTTCTATTAAGTTCCCGAGGTGGGGAGCGAACACCTTATTCATCAGCCTTTGGTATGTGGCCCCAGCATTTTTTAATCCAAAAGGCATGACCACGTAGCAATAATTCGCTCTAGGCATGATGAATGATGTTTTTTCTTGGTCTGGCTTGTACATCGGGATTTGGTTGTATCCCGAGTAGGCATCCATAAACGACAAGTATTGATACCCCGAGCTGGAGTTTACTAGAGTGTCAATGCTTGGAAGTGGATATGGGTCTTTAGGACACGCCTTGTTCAGGTCAGTGTAGTCAACACACATCCTCCACTTGCCGTTTTATTTTTTGACTAGTACCACGTTTGCTAGCCATGTTGGATACTTGACCTCTCTGATGAAGCTGGCCTCTAAGAGCACCTGTACTTGCTCCTCTACCGCTTGAGCTCGTTTTGGACCGAGCTTACGCCTTCGCTGCTGTACGGGTCGCGACCTGGAATATACTGAGAGCCTATGGGACATGAGCTCAGGGTCTATCCCTGGCATGTCGGAAGCTTTCCAGGCGAAGAGGTTGGAATTATCTCGCAAGAGCTTTGTCAACCTCTGCTTTAGGTTTTCCTCTAGGCTGGCTCCTATGTTGGTATTTTTTCCTTCCTTCTCGCCGACCTGTATTTCTTCAATTTTTCCCCCCGGTTGCGGCCGCAGCTCTTCTTTGGCTCTTGCTCCGCCAAGCTCTATGGTGTGAACTTCCTTGCCTTTTCCCCTCAGGTTCAGGCTTTCATTGTAGTATTTTCTTGCCAATTTTTGGTCTCCCCGTACCGTTGCTATCCCCGCATATGTTGGGAATTTCATGCAAAGGTGAGGGGTGGACACCACCGCTCCAAGACGATTCAGGGTAGTTCTACCAATCAAGGCATTATATGCTGACCCGACGTCGATGACTATGAAGTCTATGCTCAGAGTTTTGGATTTTTTCCCCCTTCCAAAGGTCGTGTGGAGGGGTAGGAATCCTAGTGGTTTTATTGGCGTATCGCCTAACCCGTACAGGGTATCAGGGTAAGCCCTTAATTCCTTTTCATCCAATCCTAGTTTGTCGAACGCGGGCTTGAAAAGGATGTCTGCCGAACTCCCCTGGTCGACTAAAGTTCTGTGGAGATGGGCGTTCGCCAGGATCATGGTTATCACTACTGGATCATCGTGTCCAGGGATTATTCCTTGCCCATCTTCTTTTGTAAATGAGATAACTGGAAGGTTGGGTGATTCACTTCCGACCTGGTAAACTCGCTTTAGGTGTCTCTTGCGAGATGACTTAGTGAGTCCCCCTCCTGCAAAACCCCCCGAGATCATATGTATGTGTCTTTCTGGGGTTTGTGGTGGTGGGTCTCTTCTGTCCCCGTCATCTCGCTTTCTTTTCCCATGATTATCCGACCTTTCCATGAGATATCTGTCAAGTCGGCCCTCCCTGGCCAACTTTTCTATCACATTTTTAAGGTCGTAGCAATCATTCATTGAGTGACCGTACATTTTATGGTACTCATAGTAATCGCCGCGGCTTCCTCCCTTTTTATTTTTGATGGGTCTAGGGGGCGGTAGTCTTTCAGTGTTGCATATTTCTCTGTATATGTCTACTACGGAAACTTTTAGAGGAGTATAAGAGTGGTATCTCCTCGGCCTGTCGGAATCGACCTCCTCTTTTTTCTTGGGCTCCCTCTCTTTCTCTTTTGCTGAGTGAGGGTGCCCCTGTCGCCAACTCGGCTCTCGTAATCTGGCATTCTCCTCCATGTTGATGTACTTTTCTGCTCTCTCTTGTACCTCGCTCAAAGAGGTGGGGTGCCTTTTTGATATGGACTGGGAGAAGGGACCCTCTCTAAGTCCATTTACTAGCCCCATGATGACTGCCTCTGTGGGCAGGTCTTGAATCTCCAAGCACGCTTTGTTGAACCTTTCCATGTAGTCTCGTAAAGGTTCTCCGACCTCCTGCTTTACTCCCAGGAGGCTTGGTGCATGCTTTACTTTATCCTTCTGGATGGAGAACCTCATTAAGAACTTTCGCGAGAGGTCTTCGAAACTGGTGACCGACCTTGGAGGGAGGCTGTCGAACCACTTCATCGCTGCTTTTGACAAGGTGGTCGGGAAAGCTTTGCAACGAGTTGCATCGGAAGCATCAGCCAGATACATCTGACTTTTGAAGTTGCTTAAGTGATGATTTGGGTCTGTGGTCCCGTCATAGAGGTTCATATCAGGGCTTTTGAAGTTTCTTGGAACCTTTGCCCTCATTATGTCCTCGCTGAACGGATCCTCTCCTCCCAAGGGCGACTCTTCTCGGTCGCCGCGGGAGTTCCGAATTTTAAGGGAGGATTCTAGCTTTAAGAGTTTTTCTTCTAACTCTTTTCGTCGCTCTATCTCTTCCCTTAGATTTCTCTCCACCTCTCGTTGTCGTTCTAATTCCTGTTCCAGCTGTTCTAAACGACCTTGGTGACCGTGGACCAACCCCATTATTTCGGTCGCATGGGGTAGTCCTTCCTTTCCTGACTCGCGTCCCTCCGAGGAGTTTACCTTCGGATTTTTTAGCCCCGAGGTGCCTTCTCTGTGTTGGTCGTTTGCTCCCTGGTGGAGGGTCAGGTCCGCGTCATTATTTCTAGTGTCCAGATTTTCCTATTCTGAATCAGACGCCGTATAACCATCTTCTGGTGAATTGTCCGCCATTATTGGTTGATCTCTCGGGTCCCCGGCAACGGCGCCAATGTTACGATGGGTAACTGGAGATTAATAGGCTGGACTCGTTGGGTTGACCCAATCGTCTGAGGAAGGAAGCCTTCGAGCAGGTTTGTGTTCCAGAGCCTCCGTCCGAATTGTGTGTGAGAGAATGAGGGTTGGTACCTGCAAGAACACTCCGATGCCTAAGTCAGCAAGGGTGTGAGCAGGTCTAGAGAGTATTGGGACTTAGAGATACCTGAAGGGTGTCAGTGTATTTATAGTGGTGAACCAATAACTACCGTTGGAGTTGTTCCACCTTTTAAGGGGAATAACCGTCCCTTTATCTTAGGGAAGTTGAGATATGGCTCCTGGAAATGGGTTGAGAGATTTTAGGGGCAGTTATTTCAGTGTTATCTGCCAGCTGATCTTCATCCCCAATTTCCTTAGGGCAAGTCGTCATCAGAACCGACTTCTTGGCAAATAGAGATATCAGATATAAATTGGCAACTAGAGATAACTGATAAAGATCGGCAAATAGAGATAACAGATATAAATCGGAAAGTAGAGATGACAGATGTAGATCGGCAAATAAATATACCAGAGATTATTCGAAAAATAGAGATGACAAATATTTGATCGGAAAAACAGATATAGATCGGCAAATAAATATACCAGAGATGATTTGAAAAACAAAGATGACAGAAATTTGATCGAAAAAACAGATATAGATCGGCAAATAGATATACCAGAGTTGAATTGAAAAATAGAGACGACAAATATTGATCGGAAAAATAGATATAGATCGGCAAATAAATATAGCAGAGATGATTTGAAAAATAGAGATGACAGATATTTGATCAGAAAAGCAGATATAGATCGGCAAATAAATATACCAGAGTTGAATTGAAAAATAGAGATGACAAATATTGATCGGAAAAACAGATATAGATCGGCAAATAAATATACCAAAGATGATTTGAAAAATAGAGATGACAGATATTTGATTGGAAAACAGATATAGATCGGCAAATAAATATACCAGAGATGATTTGAAAAATAGAGATGACAGATATTGATCGGAAAAATAAATATAGATCGACAAATAAATATACCAGAGATGATTTGAAAAATATAGATGACAGATATTTGATCGGGAAAACAGATATAGATCGACAAATAGATATATCAGAGTTGAATTGAAAAATAGAGATGACATATATTGATCGGAAAAACAGATATAGATCGACAAATAAATATACCAGAGATGATTTGAAAAATAGAGATGACAGATATTTGATCGGAAAAACAGATATAGATCAGCAAATAGATATAACAGATATAGATGGGCAAATAGGAATAACAGATATAAATCGAAATATAGAGATGATTGATATAAATCGAAAAATATAGATGATTGATATAAATCGGAAAATAGATATAGATCGGAAAATAGAGATGACTGATATAAATTGACAAATAGAGATGATTGATATAAATTAGAAAAATAGAGATGATTGATATAGATCGAAAAATAGATATAGATCGGCAAATAGAGATGACTGATATAAATCGGCAAATAGAGATGATTGATATAAATCGAAAAATAGAGATGATTGATATAAATTGGAAAATAGATATAGATCTGCCTTTTTCGGGCCTTAATGATTTACTATATGACCTTTGTTTACAAAGGTGCAGGTAAGTTTGAAGCTATTGGAAGGAAATGGGGCCTATAGAAAGAAGAGTGTTTATTTCGAGGCCCCACGGTGGACACCAATTGTTCTTGTGTGATTACCTGAACGTGACCTCGGCTAGGGGAGCCGGCGCCGAGCTTTAGCCTTCAATACCGAGCTATAAGCTGGGATGATCCGAGCTCTTCGTCCAGAGAGATATCTCGTCACGGAGAGTATGAACAAAGGGGGAGTGTACCTACAAAAGGCACTCCGATGCTTAAGTTAGTACTGAGAATTCAGTGTATCATTTGAAGATAAAATATCATACCTTTATAGGTGAGATAAAATAGGTCGGTTACGTTTCTATTGATCATCTGAATTGAAGAGCAATTAATAGATTTTTAATAAATGATAATGTCTGATCAGACGTTTTTATTTCAGGATGTAGTCCGTTGAGTTTGATTGTAACGTATAACGTCGAGTTATAACATAAAGTGCCTAGTTATGGTGCATAATGCCGAGTTATTATATATAATGCCAAATTATGACATCAAATTTGTAATAGCCGTATCAATACGATAGCAAAATAATCAAAATATAGTATTCGATGTTTAGTATTCTAACTGGAACTTTAGTGTTTTCTTTCTATAAATATTTTATACCTTAAAACACTCCAATAATTATATTATAAATCATTAAATTTCTAATTTCTTGAATTTTTTTTTAAAAAATTATATTTGTGCATTTAGTTTTGATTTAAATATCATTATATTATTATTATGTTAAAATGTTGCCCCTCAAAAATTTCTTTCAAAGTATTCAAACTCCTAGTTCGAGCCCCATTTGTCAAGAAGATTAGAAGAAGACATGCTAAACTTCAACATTCACTCGTCTCAAGTCAATATGTCAACTATGAAACTTTCCACTAATACAACAATGGAAGCTGGATTTTAAACAAAAAATTGATAATGATATGTTTGAATTTTCAGAGTTTATTTTCAAATCCATAAATTATCAATTCATCTTTGGTGATGTACTTTTCATTCAAGAATAGGTTAACGATGGAAATAGTACTATATATATCCCATATAAGATCAAATACTTAGCAGTTAGAACAATATGCAACCTTCTAGCTACCTTGTTTTCTCTCCTTCAAACATGTCATCACATTTGTTACGTCTTTTCTTTCTTCTCTTCACTTCAAACACTGTTGCGTCTGCCTTAGGAAATGAGAGTGACCACCTTGCACTAATCAAATTCAAAGAATCAATATCTAGTGACCCTTTTGGAGTGTTATCCACTTGGAACAGCTCAACCCACTTTTGCAACTGGCAGGGAGTCAACTGTGGCAGCGAACATCAAAGAGTCACGGAGCTGACTTTAGATTCATATAATTTGCAAGGGTCCATATCACCGTACGTTGGCAACCTTTCCTTTCTTAGAGTTTTGAGCCTTCAGCGCAATAACCTCCATGGTCATGTTCCGCAAACAATAAGCCGGTTGTTTCGACTGCGGGCACTTGATTTAGGCAACAACAATTTAGTTGGGGAGTTTCCCATTGGCGTGTCTAACTGTTCTAAATTGCTGGGATTGAGATTATCCCACAATCATTTTGGTGGCCAAATACCAGTGGAGATCGGGTCTCTTGGGAATCTTGAAAGATTGTATCTTGTTTCAAACAAATTTTTAGGTCCAATCCCATTATCAATGTGGAACCTATCTTCTCTTGTTATTCTTACTGTGGCTTACAATAATTTGGAGGGAAATATACCTGACGAAGTAGGCCATTTGAAAAACTTGGTTACTATTTCACTGGGAGGTAATAAAATGTCTGGTAAGATTCCACACTCACTTTACAATTTGTCATCACTCTCTGGCTTAATACTTTCATTCAATCAATTTGAGGGTTCTCTTCCAAGCAACATGTTCTCCAACCTCCCAAATCTCAAGGACCTTGAACTGGATGGGAACCAATTTTCGGGTCCTATACCAACATCCATCACAACTGCATTTGGCCTTCAAATTGTTGATTTTTCTTACAACAATTTTGCTGGACAAGTCCCAAATCTAGGAAGCCTTCGAAATCTTTCAGCTCTATTTTTAGGTAGAAATGATCTTTGAGGGAATTCATTTACTAATGAATGTGAGTTCATAAAGTCTTTGATAAATTGTAGTAAGCTGCAAGAGTTTGGTTTTGAATACAATAATTTTGTAGGCCATTTGCCAAATTTCATTGGCAATTTGTCCACTAAGCTCACCATACTAGCATTTGGTGGAAATCAGATTTCTGGAAAAGTTCCAGCAGAATTAGGCAATCTTGTTAACTTAATTGGACTGGGAATAGAGAACAACCACCTAACTGAGTTCATTCCAACTTCTTTTGGTAACTTTCAAAAGTTGCAACGTTTGTATATGAACAATAACAAATTTTCAGGAGAAGTACCTGCTATCATAGCTAACCTAAGCCAATTATCTGATCTACATTTGTCACATAATATGTTAAATGGAAGCATTCCTTCAGCCATTGGAAATTGCAAGAGATTAGAGTATCTAGATTTTTCATATAACAACCTTAGTGGAATAATACCATCACAAGTATTTGAAATTCCATCTTTGTCAATCTTGTTGGACGTTTCACACAACTCATTAAGTGGTAGTTTATCGAGTGAAATAGGCCTGCTTAAAAGTATTGGTACACTAGATGTCTTTGAGAATCATCTGTCTAATGAGATTCCGGAAGTAATAGGAGAATGTGAGAGTTTGGAGTACCTTTATTTGCAGGGGAATTCCTTTCATGGAATCATACCACCTTCTCTGGCTTCTCTAAAAGGTCTTCGACACTTATACCTATCGCGGAATCAGTTGTCCGGAATAATTCCACAAGAACTGCAGAACATTTCTGTTTTGGTATACTTCAATGCTTCTTTTAACATGTTAGAGGGTGAGGTACCAATGAACGGCGTGTTCCGAAACGCAACTGAAGTTTCATTGAGTGGCAATGGCAAGCTTTGTGGAGGGATCTCAAGCTTAAGGCTTCCACCGTGTCCTTCAAAAGCTACAAAAAAGAGAAAACATCATGGATTCAAGATTTGGATGATAGTTATCATAACATCTTCAGTTGTGTTTCTTCTTTTGCTTTCATCAATTTTTGCACTCGTTTCTAGAAGAAGAAGACAAAGAAAAGCATCTGTTGATTCAACAAATGAAAAAGTGCCCAGAGTATCATATCAGAACCTATATAATGCAACAAATGGGTTCTCAACAGAGAACTTAATAGGATCCGGTGGTTATGGCTCTGTGTATAAAGCAATACTTGATTCTGCAGAAGAAGTTGTTGCTGTAAAGGTTCTAAACCTTCAACTGAAAGGAGCCCACAAAAGTTTCACGGCTGAATGCAATGCTTTAAGAAATATCAGGCACAGAAATCTAGTGAAGATTGTAACATGTTGCTCTAGTGTGGATTACAAGGGAAATCATTTTAAGGCTCTGGTTTACGAGTACATCTCAAATGGAAGCTTAGACAAATGGTTGCATCCCAATAGAGAAAGTTCGAACCAACTAAGAATGTTAAACCTGCAGCAGAGATTAGAAGTTATTAGGGGCGTTGCTTCCGCAATGCATTATCTTCACTATGAATGTGAGCAGCCAGTAATTCATTGTGATTTGAAGCCGAGCAATGTCCTTCTTGGAGATAACATGGATGCTCAAGTGAGTGATTTCGGTTTAGCAAGACTTATCTCAGCAGTTGATGGCAACTCTCAGAACCAAACCAGCACCAGTGGAATCAAAGGAACAATAGGTTATGCTCCTCCAGGTAATTTATTTAAGGAAAAAATGCAATTAATCCCTTAGTTCAGTAGTTTAGAGTGTAAAGTGCAAATGAGTGAACGCTCACAAATTTAATTGCATTTTTCTTCTTGTCTAATATTGTTTTCACTCGAGATTCACTAAATATCCATTTATTTTCATCCTTTGTATCTCTTACTTTTTTTTCCTTCTAAAATGCATCGTAGAATATGGAACAAGTTCTCAAGTGTCAATAGAAGGTGACATATATAGCTTTGGCATTCTTGTTTTGGAGATGCTAACCAGGAAAAGACCAACAGAGGAAATGTTCAAAGATGGGTGTAGCCTCCACAACTATGTTCGTGATGCATGTCCAGATAATATCTTGGAGATTGTTGATGCAACTCTGCTGTTATTGATAGGTGAAGAAATTCAAACACCAACAGCTGCAGAAGAAAATAATCATATTGAGAATGCAGGACATTTGGAGAGTAATGTTGAGAACTGCTTATTCTCATTATTCAAGATTGGTCTTGCTTGTTCTGTGGACTCACCAAGAGAAAGGATGAATATGATGGAAGTCAATAGAGAACTCAACATTATCAAAAATAATTATGGATTACTTATGTGACACAATCTGTTGGTTAACAGTTCAGGCAGTTTGTTGAAACTATCCTGAACAATTTAGTATTTCAATATTGTCTTTAATGTGTAAGTCAAACAAAATCCTATGAGTATTGAATGTCATGAATAATTCTTGATTTGTTCAACAAGTCATGCTAGTTTTTTATGCGAGCAAATATGAAAGAGTGTAATTGTGAAACAATTTTTGTCTTAATTTCTTCGTATATATATCAACTATGTTATGTATACATTAAAATCAGTCATTAAAGTTAGTCACTAATATAAAATACATGTTTAGAATTTAAATATACCTTAAAAATACATTAAATTACACATATATTTATATACAAATATATTAGTAACTGATTTTAGTAATTAATTTTAGTGTACAAATAATATATATATGGTGATTTTTTCGATACCCAATTAATCTGAGGGTATTGCATACCCTTTTTACATGTTTCAATTAATTGGTAACAAGTGTATTCATTAATTTCAATCAGCAAAACAAATTTTTAATTTTTAAAAATAAAAAATAATGAATTTAATACATGTATTAAGTACTTTATATATACATATCTTAATACATTTAACTTTGGTTAAATTAAATCACCATATGTAGTAAACTTTAAATAAATTATTTAAAAGAAAAAAAAGAATTAAAATTGGGCCGTTGTATATGCTACGGGAGAAAGAGGGAAGAACATAGAACCCTAATCCTTTTCATCTAATTTCGTCTTTTTCTCTTTTTTATATTCACAGAAAAAATTCGTTTTCATCTTCTTCCTTCTCCTTCACTCTTAGAATATACCTTCTTTTTCCATCGTTCTTTTTACTATTCTTCAATTCAAAGTCGCCGATTTTGTTGTTGGAACCTAGAACAATCGATCCGTTCTTCCATTCAAAGTCGCCAACATAACAAATCTCTCTGTCTTTAAACCAAATACTGCCACACTCTCAGCATTTGCAAATTGTTACAAGTAAGTCACTCTTTGTTCTCTTTTTTTTCTCTTGTTTCATTCTTTCCATTGATTAAAATTAGTACTATTTGTCTACTACTAGTAATCGGTACAAGTGTGTTTATTCTTTGTTACTGTTTATCATTTACATAATCTATTTTAAAGCCTATTATCTTTGATTTTTTTCTCTTTTTTTCTCCTTCAGTAGCAATACTATTTCATTAATTTAGAATCACCAAAACAAAGAGTACTTCAAAGAGTACTAGAAAAAAATTAATAGTAACAATTCTTAATAATCCTACAACATAGATACAGGTTATAGCTCATATAAAATTTCGAGTATTGATGATTATAATATTCTATTTATGATTTATTAGTTTATACTTGATTATATAGTTGTGATGTTCATTTTGAGCGGCTGAATAAATTAATAAAAATTGGTATACAAATTTACCAGAAACAGAGCAATTAATTTTAAGTATTTTATAATATTTACTTGTATAAAATTTGCTTTGAACATATAGGCTTAAATTAGTTATGTAATAGTGATCATTATTGAGTTAAAATTATTGTATACGTGATCTTTTGTAATTACTTATAATACAAAATTATATCTTTAAAGTTTCTTGATTTTTATTTAATGATAGTTTTGTGACATGAAGGTAAGGAAGAAGTTATAAATTTAATTTGTTAAAAATCAGTCACTCCTTCAATTAGTTGTATAAGAAAATGATGCATTATTTTGCAATGTTTGAAAAGTCAACTGCTGTTAAAATTCTCTTTGTAAATAATGTAATTAGGGATTACTTTTCTATAGTATTTAAAGTGATATATACAGTAAAAATTTGTAAACATACCCTTTTTTGTTGTTGATTTTTATATAGTTTTTAATCAATAGAAATTTCTTTGAATGATAACAATTGTTGACACATTCTATAAAAAAAATCTGTCGTAACAAAATCCATTCTTACAAAAGAAAGAAAATTGAAAATTTTAAAATATAAATATATAAGATTGTTATAAATTTTAATTTATATATAGAAAGATTCTATAACAATAGATAGCTACCACAAAAGAATTGCATTACAAAGTACTAGTACTAAAATGACTTATTTATATCATTTATAGTTAACGAATTCTATTTAGAATTTTTTCAACTGATGCATTAAGAAGTAACATATACTCTTATTTTTTAACTAAATTCTTGTTCTTTTCCTCAAATTTTTTGTATGACTTGATAATGGTATTTTTTCAGATTGTATGACTTCATGATCAAATCTATAGCAATGCGTATCCTAGTTACATCATCAACCTTTAAATGATAAAATCAGTAGTAAATCACACTTATGTAATTAGAAATTAAACAATTAGAAGTTTATCATGTAATGTAACTTACATAAATGTTATAATCATCAATCTAAATACAATTCTTCATCCAAGTTGCTACCCAAATACCGCAATCAAAGTTATGTTAAATTTTATATGAAAAAAAAATACTAATTAGACAATGTGACAAAAGAAAAAAGATTGCTTGATAAACTAAATAAAGAGCTAGAAAATTATGAGTCATTTCTTTGTCTTCCTATTGCAAGAACTTTCAAAATGAAAAACTTAGACACCTTAGGCCTAATCGTACTCTCAGAATCACATATGTTTTTATAAATGGTAAAAATAGTATAAATGAAGATGTAAAATTGATGTTATAAATATTTGAATATATAACAGTTGCTTAATGCTGAATATTTTAAGTGCTTTCTTCTTAGGATCCGAGTTGAAATCCAACAAAATTACTTGACACTGATTCATGTCGAAGATAACAAGATACCAATGAAGATTATCTTCATTAATAGGCACATAAATCTGTACATATATACAAGAATTAATTGTTTTTTATTTGTGATAGTTAAAAAATATAATTCTATTTATGAAGAGTATTAAAATTTCTATCACGAGAGTGACTTCAATATAAAGTCTCATGTAGTCATAAGACTTATTATCCAAAATAAACTTATTATCACTATTAATTTTTTTTTCTAATACTCTTTGAAGTACTCTTTGTTTTGGTGATTCTAAATTAATGAAATAGTATTGCTACTAAAGAAAAAAAAAAGAGAAAAAAAATCAAAGATAATAGGCTTCAAAATAGATTATATAAACGATAAACAGTAACAAAGAATAAACACACTTGTACCAATTATTAGTCGCAAAAAATTGTACTAATTTTAATCAATGGAAAGAATGAAACAAGGAAAAAAAAAAGAGAACAAAGAGTGACTTACTTGTAACAATTTGCAAATGCTGAGAGTGTGGCCGTATCTGGTTTAGAGACAGAGAGATTTGTTATGTTGGCGACTTTGAATGGAAGAACGGTAAAAAGAACGATCTGATTGTTTTGGGTTCCAACAACAAAATCGGCGACTTTGAATTGAAGAATAGTAAAAAGAACGATGGATTGTTCTGGGTTACAGCAACAAGATCGACGACTTCCAAAGATTAGAAGGAGGAGGAAAAAGAAGGTATATCCTGAGAGTGAAGGAGAAGGAAGAAGACGAAAACGAATTTTTTCTGTAAATATAGAAAAGAAAAGAAGACGAAATTAGATGAAAAGAATTAGGATTCTATGTTCTTCCCTCTTTCTCCAGTAACATATACAACGGCCCAATTCTAATTCTTTTTCTTTTTTTTAAATAATTTATTTAAAATTTACCACATATGGTGGTTTGATTTAACCAAAGTTAAATATATGTACAATGTATTAAGATATGTATATATAAAGTATTTAATACATCTATTAAATTCATTATTTTTTATTTTTAAAAATAAAAAATTCATTTGCTGATTGGAATTAATGAATACACTTGTCATCAATTAATTGTAATATGTAAGAAGGATATGTAATACCCTCAAATTAGTTGGGTATCGAAGAAATAACCTATATATATATATATATATATCCAACTTAGAATGATTCCCTTGTTTCAGATTTTGCACGGCAATCATAAGCATTCAGTTAATCATAAAATGCTTCTTGTGCAATTGCATTAAAATTATTTCACATTTAATTTTTCTTTTAGAAAAAAGGAGTTGCTCCGTAATAATAGAGTTAAATAATATCAAAATTTTCTTTCGTTTTTTGAAAAAAAATCTAGGAGACTAACTCTATATATAACCTTTTAAGTTTAAAAAAATAATAAATTAATTGATGATAACTAAACATTATTATTAGATTAAAAATCTAATTAAATATATGATTAATTTGTTAATTGTGTAGAAACTAATAGAAAGTAAAACTGGTCCAATAACAAATTTCAGGCCCACAAATTTTAAGAGAATAGTTACTGATCATACCAACACTTTTTCATCAGATAAAAAACAAACTTAAGGCCAAATTGTTGATCCAAACCCAAGATCATATAACACTCTCATGGCTCAAGAAAATGGTTGTTAACTAAAAAATGAAACTTCATTTCCATGTTTGAACCAAATCAAAGCCACCAAACCAGTTTTATCTCTTCTTTCTTCTCTACCCTCTCACCCACGTGAAGCATAACTAAAGGAAGCAAGAAAGAGGAAGTCTAATTATGGTTCAAATCAAAAAAGAAAAAGTGGATTACTAAATTCAAGCAAGTCAGAAACTAGAGTTCAGAAAGCTAAGGTTAAATCAAGAGGCAAATCAAAAAAAAAAATTCATCTTGGTGTTTCATTGGTAACTTGAATTTAATATGATGGCAAAAGAAGATGCACTTACTTCTTACAACATTAAGAATGGCATATGTTCTTACTATACCAAGACCACCAGAAGTTGAAGGAGAGGCCATTGCAGAATGAGCCAAACAAAAATGGAACAACTATGACTATATATGCACTGGGCACATACTCAATGGCAAGGATGATGCACTGTTTGATGTCTACCAAAATATTGGGGGTGCAAAAGAACTATGGGATAAATTAGAGGTAGAATATATGGCCGAGAACGCAACAAGTAAGAAATTTCTTGTCACTCGCTTTAATAAATATAATATGGTTGATGGTAGATCTGTCATGGAACAACTACATGAAATTGAGCATATTTAAATAATTTTAAGCAACATAATATGCACATGGATGATACCATTATTGTATCTTTAATTATTGATAAACTCCCTTCATCATGGAAAGAATTCAAGAGAACCAAACATCTCTTGAGAAATTAAGCAATCACCTTCATCTTGAAGAAGTGTATCGTAAACAAGACAATACTAAAGAGCAAAATACTCATACTAATCTTCACGTAATGGAAGATGGAAAATCTAACAAGTCCAACAAGAAAAGATACCGAGATTTTAATAAATCTCAAGGTAACAATGGTAATATCAAAAAGAATAAAAAGAAAAATTGTTTTCATTATAGAAAACAAGGACATTTTAAGAAAGAATGTTGTTTTTTAAAAAAGAAGAAAGAAAAAAATGACACAGCAATCTTATTGCTGTTATTTCTGATATCAACATAATTGAAGACATTAGATCATGGTGGATAGACTCTGGTGCAACTCGACATGTCTGCAAGAATAAAGATTTTTCAAGATATTCAAAGAAGAGAAAGAGACTATTCTGTACATGGAAAATGCATCAACTGTTCAAGTAATGAGCAAAGGAACTGTGGAACTTGAATTCACTTCTGGAAGAGTACTTACTCTTACTGATATATATTCTGTACCTGAAGTCAGAAAAAAATTTAGTTTCTGTACCTTTACTTAATAAGTATGTGTTTAAGTCTGTATTTGAAGGAGACAAATTTAATCTGTCTGAGGGTGGAGTGTTTGTGGGTAAAAAATATCTATGTGAGAATATGTTTAAATTGAATATTGTAAATAATAATAATAATAATAATAATAATAATAATAATAATAATAATAATAATAATAATAATAATAATAATAATAATAATAATAATAATAATAATAATAATAATAATAATAATAATAATAATAATAATAATAATAATAATAATAATAATAATAATTGATAGTTTCAGTGGCTAAGAGAAGGGGGTTGAATCTTAGCCCCTCTTTCACTTGATAATACTTGCTGGTCTTTTAAAATAACTTCTGAAGACTTTTTGATTTTTGTCTCGTACCCAGCCACGAGACTTTTCTTTTTATCTCGTGACCCGACACGAGATATTTTCCACTTTTATCTCTTGTGCAGCAGAAACAGAAATTGAGTAGAAGAGAGAGAAAATTACACCCAGATATATCCTGGTTCAGCTGCTAAGTGCAGTGCAGCCTACATCCAGTCTCCATCACAACAATGATGGAATTTCACTATAATCATCTTTGATTACAGATACAATTCTCCCTAGGAACTACCTTTCCTATCCGGGACAAGTCCAGAATCTAAAACCCCAATCCTGAACTTGACTTGGTTACTGCCAAGCTTTCAATCTACTAAGTACTAATCCAACTTGCAAGGGGATTCCCACAGAATCATGAAACACAACACAGATGTACAAAGGACCTCTAAGGACATCTATGGCTTTTTTTTTAATTTTGCACTCTCTGCCTTTTTCCGCTCTATGGCTTTTTCTTTACAAATCTCACTTTTTCCTTTTTTCCATGAGACTCAAAGACATACAAAATTAAACAGAAAAATTACAAAATGAAAACATTGAAGGAGAATAAATTCTGTTAGCTTAGGTAGCTCTGAGAACTTTGTGCCTTGCACTCTCACTCCTTGCTTCAAACCCTGGCTGTTCACCCTTACTTATAGGAAGAAGCCTCCATGGTTGAAACCAAAGAAACCAAGCTAATCTTCTTCTTCTTCTTCATGCAAACCAGTTCGGCCAGAGAGAGAGGAGAAGTAACCGAATGCAATAACCAACATGCAATTACCTCTGGTTCTTCCTTGGTCACCAACAATCATCAATCCGAGCCTTCCATCTTGCCTTACTCTCCAAGATGAACTCTTAGCCCTTGATGCATGCTTGATGATGACAGCTTCATCTGCTCCAATCTCTGCCTCTTCCATCACGTAGCCACTGTAGCTACCTTCTGTGGTGGTTGAGCAGAATCAGAGTCAAGCCATCCCTCCAAGGATCTTCTTCTCTGACCGAGATCTTTTTCAACCATTTTTGGTATGGAGAAGTCAAGATCTCTTCACCAAATCTTACCATAAGTGATGAGAATCTTAGCCACAGCATACTTTTTGTTTTCTTTTTCCTGCCATTATTGTGATGGTCTTGTTACTTGCATCTTCATCTCTTCGGTAGCTAGCTTTAGCTTCCATGCTTTCTCTGTTGAAATGACCGAAGGAAGAAGAAAGAGTAGAGAGAGAAGAAAGGAAATATTCAATAGATTTGAGCAACAATTAATGCAACAAAGAGGGAGAATAAAAGTAAAACTCAAGTTTCCCACTTCCTTTTGCTGAATAGCGTGTAGAGTCATTAAAGCTATCAAATCAATTTCTCTCTCTCATTTATGTTTCCAATGCTAGCAAATTAAATTTTGAAATCCATCTCACAATAAGAAATGGATTCCGTTGGAAGCATGAAGCAATTTTGCTTTCTTTCTCATTTTGGTTTCGGATCAAGCATTGGAGTATCCAACCAAGATTTGAGTTGGGCTAATGATAATGTGAATTGAATCTAGCCCATCCAAGAATAATAATTTAGCCACACTTCTTTGATTGTTTGTATCAAAGCTAATGATAAAATCTATTGGACTTATTTCACACATTCTGGCCCAACTAACACAACCATGATTTCAGCCATATAAATTCAATACCAAGGCTGAGTATATGAATTGGGCTAGCCAATATTTTTCGACCCAACACCAAAATCTGCATTGCAAAACTATTTATCAATACATATGAATTAGAATCAAATTAATAATTTTGTATTTTAATTAAATCAATAATTTTTGTTCATCATCAAATTAAATTTAGAGTTTTCTAAACTCATCAATCTCCCCCTTGATGACAAATATTATTAAAATTGAAATGGAAAGAAATTAGAGTGTAGAATACTCCCTTTGCAGATTAGTATTTCTTTCCTTTCCAAATGTTACAAGGCTCCCCCTTAATATATGCTATTTTACCAAGGGAAGCTGTATACCTGTAACTTTAAAATCAAGCTTGAGGCTACTATGTTATTCAACAAATTTTGAAATTGTTGAATGCTTGATTTATGAGCAGAATTGGATGACAAACAAAACTCTTTTGTTATCATAAAAGTGATTTTTTTGCTCAAACTCATATAAAACAATTGGGTACAACAAAAAATTGTTGTTTCCTGAAGCTGCTTTTCAAACTATTTTGAAAATATTTTCCAATTAACAAATCAGAGCAAATTAATCATAGCAAGGAAAATATTTATAATCAAGCATGATCATCTCAAACCATAGCAACTATCAAACTTTATGTTTACATCACAGCTTAAAGGAACTGCCAAAAATAAATCCAAAACAACATGCATTTTATCAAGGTAAGGCAAATGTATCACAATCATAACAATCCTCATTTTACCAAGATAAGTCAAAATAAATTACAAACATTAAGCAACAGCAATCAAGGTGGAACAGGTGCATTATCAACATTAAACATATCATCACAACAAGATATTGAAACTTGAAACAAGGGAGATCATGAATCCTCAAAAGGATTTTATCCCTGTTTTGTTAATTTCAATTTTCCTGCACCATTCCTCCCCCTTTTGGCATCAAGGGGCACCTGCAAAAAATGACATAGAAAACAAAATATCCAAAATATACCTAAAATGTTAAAAGTGTATCACCAAGTCATAGGTCCAACAGTATCCAAACAGACAAAATAGAGTATCAAATTGAGCCTAAACATGCCAATATCAAATATAAGAAAAGAAACTGATTAATCATCAGATAAATGGAATTCAGATTCATCATCCTCCTCTGTACTAGCAGCACCCATTACTTCCTCAAGATTCTGTAGCATCAGGCTCACCCTCTCTTGGCACTTCCCCCATGCCCTTTCATTTTCAAATGCTTATTTTTGGGCAGCCTTGTATGAATCCACCATTAATTTAGACATATTAGAAAACTTAGTAAGGATGTCTCTCATGGATTCGGCTGTCTTGGAGTGCTCCGGTGGCCTGCTCTCAAATTCGCTATCTGAGGCTACTGATCTGTTCCCCTTGGTTCCCTTCATAGCTCCTCCTCCTTTGATCATAGATACCTTATTTTCTACAGCTTCATTTAGGAGATTAATTTTAAAATATTCAAAAATACTTGTTAAAAACATGCCATAAGGCAGATTCGCCTTTTTGGTGCTCTTAACTGATTCCCACATGTGTCTGATCATCAGGTAACCAAATGAAATAGGAGTAGATGTAACAAGAGCAAAAATTATGAGAGAGTCAGAAACAGTTACTCTATTATGAAAGCCACTTTGAGGGGTTAGGATGTGAGTGATGATCCTGTGAAGCAGAGAGTTGGTTGGTCCGAGAGCTTTGTGGGTCGGAATTGTGCCGTCCAAGCCAGATAGGTTTTCACAAATGTGTTGCAGGGCAACCTTGTATGTGACTCCAACTTGGGAGTCCCACTTCTCAGTCATATAAGCCCTTGGCCCTGCGTCCGTATAGCCTAGGGCAGTTCCAATTGTCTCAGTGTTCAATGTCATGTAAACCTTCTTGACATAGGAGTGGATTGTGCCATCAATCAGTCACATGTTGGCATAGAACTCACGTACCAAACCGGGGTAGACCAGTTTCTGAATGTGAAGCAGTGGTGTCCATTGAAGAAGTTCAAACATAGGAGCAATGTTGATCCCTTTGTTAGTGAGTGAGTCGAGATTGACTAGATAGGTGGCATAGAGATGGCGCTTTTCCAGAACCTCCTTATGGAATTCATAGGAGGCACATGAGTTGAACCTGGCCGGATCAAAGTGAGAGTGTGGTTTGTTGAACTTGTTCTTGAAGTCTAATGACTCCAGGTTTGCTGGCTCCCTGGTGTTATGCAACACGAACCCTTTTGTCTTCTGAGTACTCCTTCCAGGTGTGGCCTTCTTTGGTGGTGATTGCGGCGGTGATGGAATGGGTGAAGTATGTGATTCTTCTTCTTCCTCCACGGGAACTTTTTCTTTCTTTTTTCTTGAAGATGTCTTCATAGCTATTACCTTCCTCCTCATTGTGTCTATGTGTTTGGATGGTGGTGAGGGAGAGGACGAAGAGGTAGAATGGATATGTATGTGGGTGTGAGATTGAGGAGTGGCAGGTTTTTGAGAGAAGAAAAGTCTTTCACTTTTTCTAGGGGCGGTTTTCTTTTTCATGATAAAGAAAAAAATGGAGGAGTGGAAGAGGAAGAGTTGAAGAGAACCGAATTGAGTGAGGGAGGAGGGAGGTTAGGGATGCAATAAATGTGGAGTGGAGAGAGAATTGGAGGGAGTTTAATGACCATTTATGAGCGGTTATTACCCAAGGGAGATTCTCTTTTATTTGAAATAAACTGAAAAGTGGTTTCCTAGAATCAAGGGATTAGATGAAAGAGAAAGATTTGATTTGACAATAACCACTTCTAATAAGATTTGATGAGACAACAAGAAGAGATTGTGATTTATACAAAGAGAAACTAACAAAACGGTCAGAGCGGGGTCAAAAAAATTTGGTGGGGCCCATAAGGATTAATTTCTGCGCAGTCTCCCCCTTGATCATAGCCCTTCCAACACACCTTGATTTTTATCTCCTGCTTTCCTATGAGACAAAACTAAGTAGAATCAAAATTTCACAAGTCATCAACAGAACTTAAATCAATCATTCCCAAACTTTTTCTCAAAGTGCAGAATCTGTCTTCACAGAGAGGTTTTGTAAAAATGTCAGCAAGTTGGTCTTCAGATTTTACAAATTGAATATCAATAGTACCCTTTTGCACATGTTCTCTAATGAAATGATATTTAATTTCAATGTGCTTGGTTCTTGAGTGCATAACAGGATTTTTTGAGATGTTTATAGCACTTATATTATCACAAAATAAGGGTATACTATTGATTGTTAATTTGTAATCTTCCAACTACGTTTTTAACCAAATTAATTGTGAACAACATGCAGATGCAGAAATATATTCAGCTTCAGCTGTGGATAGAGCCACTATGGCTTGCTTTTTGCTTGACCACATGTTGAGTGAGCTTCCAAGGAAGCAACACATGCCGGAGGTGCTCCTTCTATCCACCCTATCTCCCGCATAATCTGCATCACAAAACCCTACTGCACAAAAGTCATCAGATTTAGGATACCACAAGCCATAATCACTAGTTCCCTTAATGTATCTAATGATGCGCTTAACGGCTGAAAGATGGGATTCTTTTGGGTGACATTGAAACCTTGAGCATACACCCACACTTTGAACAATGTCCGGTCTAGAGGAAGTAAGGTACATAAGTAAACCAATCATTCCTCTATACCTTGTTTCATCCACATCTTTGCCATCATCATCCTTTTCAAGTTTTGTGTTTGGATGCATTAGTGTTCCCATTGGTTTGGAGCTTTCTAGGCCAAATTTTTTGATAAGTTCCTTTGCATATTTTCCTTGGTGAATAAAGGTACCACTAGGAATTTGTTTAATTTGGAGGCCAAGAAAGAAAGTTAGCTCTCCCATTAAACTCATCTCAAACTCACTAGTCATGAGTTTTCCAAACTCTTCACACAAGGACTCATTGGCCGATCCAAACACAATGTCATCCACATAAACTTGAACTAGGAGGATATCATCATTAGATGCTTTAATAAATAAAGTAGTGTCAGTGGTACCCCTTTGAAATTGATTTTCCAACAAGAAGGCACTAAGCCTTTCATACCAAGCTCTTGGAGCTTGTCTAAGACCATAAAGAGCCTTAGAGAGTTTAAAACATGGTTTAGAAATTCTTTATCTTCAAAACCGGGGGGGTTGTGCCACAAACACTTCTCTATCAATAAAGCCATTAAGAAAAGCATATTTTACATCCATTTGAAACATTTTAAAACCTTTATAGGCAGCATAGGCAAGAAGCAACCTAATTGCTTCCATTCTTGCTACCGGAGCAAAAGACTCATCAAAATCTATTCCCTCTTCTTGATCGTAACCTTGGGCCACTAATCTAGCCTTGTTACGAATGACTTTACCATCCTCACTTAACTTATTTTTGAACACCCACTTAGTATCCATAACTTCCTTACCATCCGGATGGGGTACTAGTGTCCAAACCTCATTCTTGTCGAATTGAACAAGCTCTTCTTGCATGGTTTTGACCCATGATGGATCTTCAAGAGCTTGTTTTACATTGTTGGGCTCCTTTTGTGACAAGAGGGCAAGGTTGTTTGGTTTAGATTGCTTTTTGGTTGAGGATCTTGTTGTTACACCTTGAGAGGGATCTCCAATGATGAAGTCATGGGGGTAACCCCTCATAGACTTCCATTCTCTAGGCTTCCAGAGTGGTGTTGAACTTTGATGAGCTTCGGTGGGTCTTACTGTTTCAGTTTCTCTTGCTGGCTCAGGAGACAAAATGGAAATGTCTCCTCCAATCTGACGAGACAAAATTGGACTGGCAGATTCTTCATTTTGAGCAGACTTGGGATTTTTTTCACTGGTTTCTTTATTGACAACATCTTCACAATCTGTATCATCTTCTATCACAGCACTGGGAATTGAATTAGAATCACAAAAAGAGACATGTATAGATTCTTCTATGTTCCTTGAGATAAATCCTATAGGCCTTGTTAGTGGTGGAGTATCCAACAAACATCCCTTCATAGGATTTTGGATCAAATTTACCAAGGTTTTCTTTATTATTAAGTACAAAACATTTGCATCCAAAAACATGAAAATACTTAAGATTTGGAGGGGTTCCTTTCCATAGCTCATAAGATGTTTTCTTCAACCCTTTTCTAATAATTGTCCTATTCAAAATGTAACAAGCTGTATTTACAGCTTCAGCCCATAGAAATTTAGGAATCTCATTCTCACAAAGCATGACCCTAGTAATCTCTTGAAGGCTTTTATTCCTTCTCTCAACCACTCTATTTTGTTGAGGGGTTCTAGGGCATGAAAAGTTATGAGCAATTCCAAAGTCATCACAGAATTTTTCAAAGTCTTGGTTTTCAAATTCTCTTCCGTGATCACTTCTCAAATGGGCAATTTTTAAATCTTTTTCATTCTGAATTTTCTTGCAAAGGGTTGAGAAAGCATGAAAAGCATCATTTTTATGAGCAAGAAAAAGTACCCAATCAAATCTAGAGTAATCATCTACCACCACAAGACCATAGTGATTACCTCCTAAACTTTGAGTTCTTGTTGGACCAAAAAGATCAATGTGTAACATCTCTAATGGCCTTTTGGTTGAGATTCCATCTTTTGATTTAAAAGAGGATTTTACTTGTTTGCCCAATTGGCAAGCATCACAAGTAAGATCCTTATCAAATTTGATATTTGGAATTCCTCTAACTAGATTTTTCTTGACTAGCTTAGAAATTTGGTACATGCTAGCATGACCCAACTTTCTATGCCATAGCCATTTTTTAGATTCAAGAGAAGCAAAGCATGTTACATTTTGTTCTTTCAAGTCTTCAAGAGTCAATCCATACACATTATTGCACCTTTTAGCCTCAAATAAAATATCCCTAGTTTTTTCACAAACAACCAAACACACAAATTTTCTAAAAATAACTTCAAATCCTAAATCACACAATTGGCTTACACTAAGTAAATTATGCTTCAAACCATTTACAAGAAGAACATCATTTATATAAGATGAAAAGCTTTTACCAACTTTTCCAACAGCCACTATTTTTTCTTTAGCATCATCACCAAAAGTGACAAATCCTCCATCATATTTATCAAGCTTTATGAAGAAGGTTGTCGTTCTGGTCATATGCCTAGAGCATCCGCTGTCCATATACCACATATTCTCCTTCCGTTTGGATGCTAGGCACACCTACAAAACAAGCTCAAGTGACCTTAGGTATCCAAATTTTCTTGGATCCTTTCACGTTAAACCATCTCTTATGTCCTAAACCATTATAATAAAAAATAACTTTGTAAACTTTATCACCAATCATCCTCTCACCAAAAAAACATTAAATGGAAAAGTGTCCATTTCGGTTACATAGCCTACAAAACCTTGGAGTTGCTGTTTTGTTAAAGCTTGTTGGGTTTTAAAACCTTGTATTATTAGAAGATGAGGCCATGTTTTCAAAATAAGGTTTCTCAACTGATTTATAGAACCCCAAGCCAGCTTTATCATAAAGAGGTTTTTGACTAGCCAAGATTTGATTCAGATTTTTAGAACTTTGAGTGAACTTGGCTAAGTCCTCTTTAAGCCTTTTGATCTCTTTGAGTAACTCTTCATTTTCCTTAAAACAGTTTACATATGCAACAACAGAATGATCACTTTCACAGTGGTGCACGAAATTGTGATCTCAGGCAACAGCGCCAAAAACTATGTGCGCACGTCTTAATAAATTGTTTTTCATTCACAACTTCGATACAACTAACCAGCAAGTGCACTGGGTCGTCCAAGTAATAAACCTTACGTGAGTAAGGGTCGATCCCACGGAGATTGTTGGTATGAAGCAAGCTATGGTCACCTTGTAAATCTCAGTCAGGCGGATAATGATTGATTATGGAGTTTTCAAAAATAATACTAATTAAACAGAAAATAAAGATAGAAATACTTATGTATATCACTGGTGAGAATTTTAGATAAGCGCATAGAGATGCTTTCGTTCCTCTGAACCTCTGCTTTCCTGCTGTCTTCATCCAATCAATCCTACTCCTTTCCATGGTTGGCTTTATGTAAGGACATCACCATTGTCAATGGCTACTTTTGATCCTCTCTGGAAAATGGTCCGATGCGCTGTCACTGCATGGCCAATCGTCTGGAGGCATCACCGTTGTCAATGGCTGCATCCCATCTTCTTGTGAAAATGGTCCAAATGCTCTGTCACAGCACGGATAATCATCTGAGGTTCTCGATCATGCTGGAATAGGATTCACCCTCCTCTTGCGTCTGTCACTACGCCCAGCAATCGCGAGTTTGAAGTTCGTCACAGTCATTCAATCCTAGAGTCCTACTCGGAATACCACAGACAAGGTTTAGACTTTTCGGACTCTCATGAATGCCGCCATCAATCTAGCTTATACCACGAAGATTCTGATTAAGAGATCCAAGAGATACTCATTCAATCTAAGGTAGAACGGAAGTGGTTGTCAGGCACGCGTTCATAGGGAATGATGATGATTGTCACGTTCATCACATTCATGTTGAAGTGCGAATGAATATCTTAGAAGCGGAATAAGTTGAGTTGAATAGAAAAATAGTAGTACTTTGCATTAATCTTTGAGGAACAGCAGAGCTCCACACCTTAATCTATGGAGTGTAGAAACTCTACCGTTAAAAATACATAAGTGAAAGGTCCAGGCATGGCCGAATGGCCAGTCCCCAAAACGAGATCATAGGATCAAAAATACAATCCAGGATGTCAAATACAATAGTAAAAGGTCCTATTTATACTAAACTAGTTACTAGGGTATACAGAAGTAAGTAATTGATGCATAAATCCACTTCCGGGGCCCACTTGGTGTGTGCTTGGGCTGAGCTTGAATGTTACACGTGCAGAGGCTCTTTTTGAAGTTGAACGCCAGGTTGTAACGTGTATCTGGCGTTCAACTCTGGTTTGTGACTTGTTTCTGGCATTTAACTCCAGACAGCAGCGTAGAACTGGAGTTCAACGCCCTTTTACATCATCTAAACTTGGCCAAAGTATGGACTATTATATATTGCTGGAAAGATCTGGATGTCTACTTTCCAACGCAATTGGAAGCGCGCCATTTTGAGTTCTGTAGCTCCAGAAAATCCATTTTGAGTGCAGGGAGGTCAGAATCCAACAACATCAGCAATCCTTCTTCTACCTCTAAATCTGATTTTTGCTCAAGTCCCTCAATTTCAGCCAGAAAATACCTGAAATCACAGAAAAACACACAAACTCATAGTAAAGTCCAGAAATGTGAATTTAGCATAAAAACTAATGAAAACATCCCTAAAAGTAACCAGATTCTACTAAAAACATACTAAAAACAATGCCAAAAAGCGTATAAAAACAATGCTTGGCATCTATAGGAACTCAGAGTTCAGATAGTGTTATTGATTCTCCTAGTTCAGTATGATGATTCTTGAACACAGCTATTTTATGAGTCTTGGCCGTGGCCCTAAGCACTTTGTTTTCCAGTATTACCACCGGATACATAAATGCCACAAACACATAATTGGGTGAACCTTTTCAGATTGTGACTCAGCTTTGCTAAAGTCCCCAATTAGAGGTGTCCAGGGTTCTTAAGCACACTCTGTTTTTGCTTTGGACCTTGACTTTAACCGCTCAGTCTTAAGTTTTCACTTGACACCTTCACGCCACAAGCACATGGTTAGGGACAGCTTGGTTTAGCCGCTTAGGCCAGGATTTTATTCCTTTAGGCCCTCCTATCCACTGATGCTCAAAGCCTTGGGATCCTTTTTATTTACCCTTGCCTTTTGGTTTTAAGGGTTATTGGCTTTTTTCTCTTGCCTCTTGGTTTTAAGAGCTTTTGGCTTTTTCTGCTTGCTTTTTCTTTTTATTTTTTTTTTGCCTATTTTTTTTTCTGCAAGCTTTGTTCTTTGCTGCTTTTTCTTGCTTCAAGAATTATTTTTATGATTTTTCAGATTATCAAATAACATGTCTCCTAGTCATCATTCTTTCAAGAGCCAACATATTTAACATTCATAAACAACAACTTCAAAAGACATATGCACTGTTCAAGTATTCATTCAGAAAACAAGAAGCATTGTCACCACATCAATATAATTAAACTAAGTTCAAGGATAAATTCGAAACTCATGTACTTCTTGTTCTTTGAATTAAAACATTTTTCATTTAAGAGAGGTGATGGATTCATAGGACATTCATAGCTTTAGGACATAGTTACTAAATACTAATGATCATGTAATGAAGACACAAACATAGATGAGCACTTAACATAGAAAACAAAAAACAGAGAAAGTAAGAACAAGGAATGAGTCCACCTTAGTGATGGTGGCGTTTCTGTTGCACGAATTGTGAATCACACTTTTCACAACTAGTACCACTAGTAATACCGGGACTAGTAGCTTTTTGCTTCCGAACAGTTTTGGCATCTCACTTTATCCATTGAAGCTCAGAGTGATTGGCATCTATAGGAACTTAGAATTCAGATAGTGTTATTGATTCTCCTATTTCAGTATGATGATTCTTGAACACAGCTATTTTATGAGTCTTGGCCGTGGCCCTAAGCACTTTGTTTTCCAGTGTTACTACCGAATACATAAATGCCACAGACACATAATTGGGTGAACCTTTTAGATTGTGACTCAGCTTTGCTAAAGTCCCCAATTAGAGGTGTCCAGGGTTCTTAAGCACACTCTTCTTTTTTGCTTTGGACCTTGACTTTAACCGCTCAGTCTCAAGTTTTCACTTGACACCTTCACGCCACAAGCACATGGTTAGGGACAGCTTGGTTTAGCCGCTTAGGCCAGGATTTTATTCCCTTAGGCCCTCCTATCCACTGATGCTCAAAGCCTTGGGATCCTTTCTATTACCCTTGCCTTTTGGTTTTAAGAGCTTTGGCTTTTTCTGCTTGCTTTCTCTTTCTTTCTCTCTTTTTTTTTCTGCAAGCTTTGTTCTTTGCTGCTTTTTCTTGCTTCAAGAATCATTTTTATGATCTTTCAGATTATCAATAACATGTCTCATGTTCATCATTCTTTCAAGAGCCAACATATTTAACAGTCTTAAACAACAAATTCAAAAGACATATGCACTGTTCAAGCATTCATTCAGAAGACAGAAAGCATTGCCACCACATGTTACTAATTAGAATTTTTTTTATTAAAAACTCAAATTTTATTGCCTCTTATTCAAAAGATCTACTATTTTATTCATGTTTGCTGATGATGAGAAAAATAGACTATAACTTAATTGGAGGTAAAATCAAAATAGACACTAATTACTACTATATGACTCCTAAGGTAAACTCTTATAACGACAACTATCACAGAGTTAAAGCAGAAATTGGAATTTAACAACCTTTGTTCTGGGAAGTGGATGTTCCTCGGATCTGTGGGGTGCTTGGTCCTTCAAGAGATAACTTCTGGCGCTTCAATTCCCTCAAGTCACGCCCTTGCTCTTCCTGTTCTTTAATCAGATAGCAAAGAATTTGACTTTGTTCCTTCTGTTCCTTTATTATTTGTTCCATAGCTTCTTGCATCTTGGTAACTGATGTTTCAAGATACTCCCAATATTCAGATTGAGGGATTTCTGGGAGAAATTCCTGTGTTTTCTTCTTGATGGGGTCATCCTGTGCTTGTTGTTTTTCCATTGATGCTTTGGTGATTGGTTTCTCAATTGAGATATACTCATCTATTCCCATCCTTACTCCAGCGTCCTTGCAGAGCAGAGAATTTAAGCTTGGGTAAGCCAACCTGGCCTCTTTAGAATTTTTATTAGCAATTTTGTAGAATTTAGTTGAAATCAGTTGTTGAACTTCCACTTCTTTTTCCATCGTGATGCAATGGATCATCACTGCTCTTTTAACAGTGACTTCAGAACAGTTGCTGGTGGGCAGCAGAGAATGCCCAATGAAGTCCAGCCATCCTCTGGCGACTAGTTTGAGATCTTCTCTTTTGAGTTGATTTGGGACACCCTTTGTGCTAGTGGTCCACTGGCTCTAGGGATACATATATCCTCTAGAATCTTATCCAGGCCCTTGTCTGTTCTCATCATTCTCCTGTTGAAAGAGTCTGGATCATCTTTCAGCTGAGGTAGCTTTAAGATCTCCCTGATCTTGTCAGGGTTGGTATGAACAATCTTTCCTCTGACCACGGTCCGATATTCATAGAAAGCAGTTCCAGATAGTTTTTGCTTGTCTGTCTGCCACATGTTAGCATAGAACTCCTGGACCATATTTCTTCCCACTTTCGTCTCAGGATTAGCTAGGACCTCCCAATTCCTGATTCGAATTTGCTCCTGGATCTCCGGATATTCGTCTTCTTTCAGATCGAATCTAACTTCCGGGATCACTGATCTTAGACCCATTATTTTGTAATAATGGTCTGAATGTTCTTTAGATAAGAACTTCCCTTGATTCCAAAGTGGTTTTGAAACACTCTCTTTCTTGCCTCTTGAAGTGGGTTGTTTTCCCTTAGGAGCCATGATCTTAGTGATCACGGATAAACACACCAAACTTAGAGGTTTACTTGTCCTCAAGCAAAAGAAAAGAAAGGAGAGGGATAGAAGGAGAGCTAGGTGCAGTTGTTGATGGATGGGGGGGGGGAGAGGCCGAACCCATATTTAAAGGGAGGGGGTGGGTTCGAAAATTTAGAAAAGATATGATAAAAAAGATTGATTTGGAAAAGATAAGATAGAAGATATGATAAGAGAGGATATAGTTTAAAATTGAAAAGATATGAAAGATTTTTGAAAAAGATAAATCTAGATTTTGAAAAAGATAATGTGGAGATTTGAAAAAGATATTGATGAGTTGAAAAGATTTTTGAAAAAGAGTTGAATTGGATTGAAAAAGAGGATTTGTGCTTATGGATTAAGATACATTTGATATTTTTAAAGTAGGATTTTTAGAAATTAGGGATTTTAGAAATTAGGGATTTTAGAAATCAGGGTTCTTAACATGTTTATGCAAAAAAAATCATGAATTGAAAACATGGAAATTAAAATTAAAATGAAAAATATGAAGAAAAAATGAAATTACCTCATCCCCACCATCCTGGCATTTGAACGCCCAAACGCTGCCTGTTTTAGGCGTTCAACGCCCAAATGCTGCTCTTCTGGGCGTTCAACGCCCAGTTGTTGCCCTTTTCTGGCGTTGAACGCCAGATAGCTATCCTTACTGGCGTTCAGTGCCCAAAACAGGCTCTTACTGGCGTTTTCTTGCCAGTGAGCTCTTTTTCTCTGTTTTGTGTGCAGATTCCTTCTATAACCTTGTGAACTTATGCAATTGATTCTTTACCTTTTTATCAATGAACTTTATATAAACAAATAAAAATAAAAATATGGCAAAATGCTTAGAGGATTGATGCCCCATGGCTGGGTTGCCTCCCAGCAAGCGCTTCTTTATTGTCTTTAGCTGGACCTTGCTGAGCTTTTAGTCTAGCTTCAGCCTTGAGCACTCTTGCTCAACATTGCCTTCAAGATAGTGCTTGATTCTCTGTCCATTGACAATGAATTTCTTATCAGAATTAATATCTTGAAGCTCCACATAACCATATGGTGATACACTTGTAATCACATATGGTCCCCTCCACCGGGACTTCAGTTTCCTGGGGAATAGCTTGAGCCTAGAGTTGAACAACAGAACCTTTTGTCCTGGTTCAAAGATTCTAGATGACATCTTTCTGTCATGGCACTTTTTTTATTTTTCTTTATAAAGCTTGGCATTTTCGAAAGTAGTGAATCTGAATTCCTCTAGTTCATTTAGCTGGAGCAATTTTTTTTCTCCAGCTAATTTGGCATCAAAGTTTAGGAATCTGGTTGCCCAGTAGGCTTTATGTTCCAGTTCCACGGGCAGGTGACATGCCTTACCATAGACCAGTTGGTATGGAGAGGTCCCTATAGGAGTCTTGAATGCTGTTCTGTATGCCCACAGAGCATCATCCAAGCTTCTTGCCCAATCCTTTCTACGGGTATTTACAGTCCGTTCTAGGATTCTTTTTAGCTCTCTGTTAGAGACTTCAGCTTGTCCATTAGTCTGTGGATGATATGGAGTCGCCACCTTGTGGCGAATCCCATACCGGACCATGGCAGAGTAAAGCTTTTTGTTGCAGAAGTGAGTGCCCCCATCACTGATTAGTACTCTAGGGACCCCAAACCTGCTGAAGATATATTTCTGGAGGAACTTCAGCACTGTTTTAGTATCATTGGTGGGTGTGGCAATGGCCTCAACCCATTTTGATACATAGTCAACTGCCACCAGAATATAAGTGTTTGAGAATGATGGTGGGAAAGGTCCCATGAAGTCAATTCCCCATACGTCAAACAACTCAATCTCCAAGATTCCTTGTTGAGGCATGGCGTAACCATGAGGCAGATTACCAGCTCTTTGACAACTGTCACAGTTACGTATAAACTCTCGGGAATCCTTATAGAGTGTGGGCCAATAGAAGCCACATTGGAGGACCTTGGTGGCTGTTTGCTCACCTCCGAAATGGCCTCCATATTGAGATCCATGGCAATGCCATAGGATCCTCTGTGCTTCTTCTCTAGGAACACACCTACCGATTATTCCGTCTGCACATCTCTTAAAGAGATAGGGTTCATCCCACAAGTAGTACTTTGCATCAGTGATTAATTTTTTCTTTTGTTGCCTGTTGTACTCTTTGGGTATGAACCTTGCAGCTTTATAGTTTGCAATATCGGCAAACCATGGTGTTTCCTAAATGGCAAATAAATGCTCATCCGGAAAAGTCTCAGAGATCTCAAGAGAGGGGAGGGACGTCCCTTCTACTGGCTCTATCCGGGACAGATGATCAGCCACTTGGTTCTCTGTCCCTTTTCTGTCTCTTATTTCTATATCAAACTCTTGCAGAAGCAACACCCATCTGATGAGCCTGGGTTTTGAATCATGCTTTGTGAGTAGATATTTAAGAGCAGCATGGTCAGTATACACAATCACTTTTGATCCTACTAAGTATGATCTGAACTTGTCAATGGCATAAACCACTGCAAGTAATTCTTTTTCTGTGGTTGTGTAATTTTTCTGGGCATCATTTAAAATGCGACTAGCATAATAAATGACGTGCAGAAGCTTGTCATGCCTCTGTTCCAATACTGCACCAATGGCGTGATCACTGGCATCACACATTAGCTCAAATGGTAATGTCCAGTCTGGTGCGGAAATAACTGGTGCTGTGACCAGCTTAGCTTTCAGCGTTTCAAACGCCTGCAGACACTCTGTGTCAAACACAAATAGCGTGTCAGCAGCTAGCAGATTACTTAGAGGTTTTGCGATTTTTGAAAAATCCTTTATAAACCTCCTATAGAATCCTGCATGCCCCAGAAAGCTTCTAATTGCCTTAACATTGGCAGGTGGTGGTAATTTTTCAATTACCTCTATTTTTGCTTGATCCACCTCTATTCCCTTGTTTGAGATTTTATGCCCAAGGACAATCCCTTCAGTCACCATGAAGTGACATTTTTCCCAGTTTAAGACTAGGTTGGTCTCTTGGCATCTCTTCAGGACAAGTTTCAGGTGATCAAGACAGGAGCTGAATGAGTCTCCATATACTGAGAAGTCATCCATGAAGATCTCCAGAAATTTTTCCACCATATCAGAGAAAATAGAGAGCATGCATCTCTGGAAGGTTGTAGGTGCATTACACAGCCCAAATGGCATCCTTCTATAAGCAAACACTCCAGATGGACATGTGAATGCTGTTTTCTCTTGATCCTGGGATCTACTGCAATCTGGTTATAGCCTGAGTAGCCATCCAAAAAGCAGTAATAATCATGACCTGCCAGTCTTTCTAGCATCTGGTCTATGAATGGTAAAGGAAAATAATCCTTTCTGGTGGCTGTATTGAGCCTTCTGTAGTCAATACACATGCGCCACCCTGTAACTGTTCTTGTAGGAACCAGTTCATTTTTTTCATTATGGATCACTGTCATGCTTCCCTTTTTTGGGACGACTTGGACAGGACTCACCCAGGGGCTATCAGAAATAGGATAAATAATCCCAGCCTCTAGTAATTTGGTGACCTCTTTCTGCACCACTTCTTTCATGGCTGGATTTAGCCGCCTCTGTGGTTAAAACACTGGTTTAGCATTATTCTCCAATAAGATTTTGTGCATGCATCTAGCTGGGCTTATGCCCTTAAGGTCACCTATGGACCACCCAAGAGCTGTCTTGTGTGTCCTTAGCACTTGAATAAGTGCTTCCTCTTCCTGTGGATTTAAAGCAGAGCTTATGATCACTGGAAAAGTGTCACCTTCTCTCAGAAATACATATTTCAGGGATGGTGGTAATGGTTTGAGCTCGGGTTTAGGAGGGAAGAGGAAATTTCAGAGGCTCTTTCATCTCCTCTGAATTCTCCAAATCAGGCTGAACATCTTTAAAGATGTCTTCCAACTCTGATTCGAGACTCTCAGCCATGTTGATCTCTTCTACCAAAGAGTCAATAAGATCAACTTTCATGCAGTCTTTTGATGTGTCTGGATGCTGCATGGCTTTGATAGCATTCAACTTAAACTCATCATCATTGACTCTCAGGGTTATTTCCCCTTGTTGGACATCAATGAAGGTTCGTCCAGTTGCTAGGAAGGGTCTTCCTAAAATGAGAGTAGCACTTTTGTGCTCCTCCATTTCCAGCACTACAAAGTCAGTGGGAAAGGTGAATGACCCAACTTTGACAATCATGTCTTCAATCATGCCTGATGGGTATTTAATGGAGCTATCAGCAAGTTGGAGACATATCCGGGTTAGTTTAACTTCTTCAGTTAAGCCAAGCTTTCTGATAGTGGATGCAGGTATTAGGTTGATGCTTGCCCCAAGATCGCACAAAGCTGTCTTGGTGCAATTACCTTCTAATATGCATGGTATCAGAAAACTCCCAGGGTCTTTAAGCTTTTTAGGAAAGCTTTTTAGAATGACTGCACTGCATTCTTCAGTGAGGAGAACTCTTTCTGTTTCTCTCCAATCCTTTTTATGACTCAAGATCTCTTTCATGAACTTGGCATAAGAAGGTATTTGCTCAAGTGCCTCTGCAAATGGAATCTTTATTTCAAGAGTCCTGAGATAATCTGCAAAGCGAGCAAATTGCTTATCCTGTTCCTCTTTCCGGAGTTTTTGAGGATAAGGTATCTTGGCTTTATATTCCTCAACCTTAGTTGCTGTAGGTTTATTGCCTACAGAAGTGGTTGAAGAAGCCTTTTTAGAGGGGTTGTCATCAGCACTTGTGTGTGTCTGATCCCTCACTGGCAATTGAGTGCCAGAGTTAGAAGCTGGAGTGATGTGAGACGCCAACTCCTTGTCTGTTCCTGGCGTCTGAACGCCAGAACTGTGCCCATTTTGGGCGTTTAGCGCCAGATCTTGCCCATTTTGGGCGTTCAACGCCAGATCCTTGCTTGTTTCTGGCGTTGAACGCCAGTCCTTGCTTGTTACTGGCGTTGAACGCCAGTCTTGGGTATGATCTGGGCGTTCAGCACCAGCCTTCCACCAGATTGCTGGCGTTTTAACGCCAGAATTACTTTTCCCTGGGCTCTTACTGTCCTCAGGTGAATTTTGGGTGGTTTGCTCATTCCTTAACTCTTTGCTGCCTTGAGGTGGGGTATTTAATGTTTTTCCACTTCTTAATTGAACTGCTTGGCATTCTTCTGTTATTTGTCTTGACAGCTGCTGCTTTGTTTGCTTCAATTGTTCTTCCATATTTATATTAGCCATCCTTGTCTCTTGTAGTTTATCCTTGAATTCGGCTAACTGCTTTGTTAGAAAGTCCAATTGCTGATTGAATTCAGCAGCTTGTTTTACAGGGCTGAGTTCAGCAGCTACTATTTTAACCTCTTCTTTCATGGAAGGGTCACTGCTTAGGTACAGATGTTGATTCCTGGCAACTGTATCAATGAGCTCTTGAGCTTCTTCAATTGTCTTTCTCATGTGGATAGATCCACCAGCTGAGTAATCTAGAGACATCTGAGCTCCTTCTGCAAGCCCATAATAGAAGATGTCTAACTGGACCCACTCTGAAAACATTTCAGAGGGGCATTTTCGTAGCATCTCTCTGTATCTCTCCCAGGGATCATAAAGAGATTCATTATCTCCTTGTTTGAAGCCTTGGATGTCCAGCCTTAGCTGTGTCATCCGTTTTGGGGGAAAGTATTGATTCAGGAATTTTTCTGTCAGCTGTTTCCATGTCCTTATGCTGGCCTTAGGTTGGTTATTTAACCACCTCTTAGCTTGATCTTTTACAGCAAACAGAAACAGTAATAGTCTGTAGACGTCCTGATCTATTTCCTTATCATGTACTGTGTCAGCAGTTTGTAAAAATTGTGCCAGAAACTTTGTAGGTTCTTCCTTTGGAAGACCGGAATACTGGCAGCTTTGCTGCACCATGATAATGAGTTGAGGATTCAACTCAAAGCTACTGACTCCAATGGAGGGTATGCAGATACTACTCCCATATGAAGCAGTAGAGGGGTTAGCATATGACCCCAGAGTCCTCCTGGACTGTTCATTTCCACTTAGATCCATGATGGAGAAAGGGAGATGATGTCAAATAAAAAAATTTATTTTTGTTTATTTATTTATTTATTTATTTCGAAAATGAAATAAATTAAAATAAAATAAACAAAAATGGTTGAAAATTTTCGAAAAAATGAGGAGAGAGAAAGTGGTTAGGAAGTTTTGAAAAGGATATGATGATTTTTGAAAAAGGTTTTAAATTTTGAACAAAAAAATCTAAGTTTTAAAGGTAAATTTCAAAAATTTGCTTTAAAATAGAGAGAAAAGATATTTTTGAATTTAAAGAGGAGAGAGAAAAACAATAAGATAGCACAAGATTTAAAATTTTTAGATCTAATGCTCCTTGTTTTTGAAAATTTTGGAGGGAAAACACCAAGGAACACCAAACTTAAAAATTTTAAGATTAAGACACAAGGAAAACTCAAGAACACTTTGAAGACTCATAAGAACACAAGAACATGAAGAAAGAACACCAACCTTAAAATTTTTAGAAAACCAAACTAAAATTTTCGAAAACCAAAGGAAAATCAACAAGAAAACACCAAACTTAAAGTTTGGCACAAAATTTAATAGAGAAATTATTATTTTTGAAAAAGATTTTAAAAAGAGTATACCAAACTGCCACGGACTTAGACCAACGCTCTAGCCAATTGGACAGTAAATGTAACACTTGTTTTGAAGGAGTATATTTAAAAATTTTCTTTTTTTTTTTTGAAAAAGAAAATAAGGATTCTAAAATTTTAACCAAAAACAATAATAAGAGACTCTAAACCAAAAAGAAAAATTTTTTCCTAATCTAAGCAACAAAATAAACCGTCAGTTGTTCATACACGAACAATCCCCGGCAACGGCACCAAAAACTTGGTGCATGAATTGTGAATCACACTTTTCACAACTAGTACCACTAACCAGCAAGTGCACTGGGTCGTCCAAGTAATACCTTACGTGAGTAAGGGTCGAATCCCACAGAGATTGTTGGTTTGAAGCAAGCTATGGTTATCCTGTAAATCTCAGTTAGGAGGTCAATTATAATTATCAGTTGACTTGCAAATGAACAAGGGAACATAAAATAAATACTTGGTATGTAATAATGGAGAATGTGTTGGAGTTTTGGAGATACTTTGTCTTCTGAATCTCTGCTTTCCTCTGCCTTGTTGTTCACGCACGCACGTTCCTCCTATGGCAAGCTGTGTGTTGGTGGATCACCGTTGTCAATGGCTACCATCCATCCTTCCAGTGAAAAGGATCCAAGTGCGCTGTCACCGCACGGCTAATCATCTGCAGGTTCTCAATCGTACCGGAATAGGATTTACTATCCTTTTGCGTCTGTCACTACGCCCAGCATTCGTGAGTTTGAAGCTCATCACAGCCATTCAATCCCAGAATCCTACTCGAAATACCACAGACAAGGTTTAGACTTTCCGGATTCTCATGAATGCTGCTATCTATCTAGCTTATACCACGGAGATCCTGATTAAGGAATCTAAGAGATATTCATTCAATCTGATGTAGAACGGAGGTGATTGTCAGACACACGTTCATACATTGAGGAAGGTGATGAGTGTCACAGATCATCACCTTCTCCATAATTAGGCGCGAATGGATATCTTAGATAGGAACACGCATGTTTGAATGGAAAACAGAAATACTTGCATTAATTCATCGAGACACAGCAGAGCTCCTCACCCCCAACAATGGAGTTTAGAGACTGATGCCGTCAAAGAGTACAAAGTTCAGATCTAAAAATGTCATGAGATACAAAATAAGTCTCTAAAAGTTGTTTAAATACTCAACTAGTAACCTAGGTTTACAGAAAATGAGTAAACTATGATAGATAGTGCAGAAATCCACTTCTGGGGCCCACTTGGTGTGTGCTGGGGCTGAGACTAAAGCTTTCACGTGCCTGGGGCTGTTTTGGGCGTTCAACGCCAGCTTTGGATCCTATTCTGGCGTTGAACTCCAACTTGCAACTTGTTTCTGGAGCTGGACGCCATAATTGGGCAGAGAGCTGACGTTGAACGCCAGTTTACGTCGTCTATCCTTGAGCAAAGTATGGACTATTATATATTGCTGGAAAGCCCGGGATGTATACTTTCCAACGCAATTGGAAGCACGCCATTTGGAGTTCTGTAGCTCCAGAAAATCCATTTTGAGTGAAGGGAGGTCAGAATCCAACAGCATCAGCAGTCCTTTTTCAGCCTGAATCAGATTTTTGCTCAGCTCCCTCAATTTCAGCCAAAAAATACTTGAAATTACAGAAAAATACACAAACTCATAGTAAAGTCCAGAAATATGAATTTTGCCTAGAAACTAATGGAAATAAACTAAGAACCAACTAAAACATACTAAAATCTATATGAAATTAACCCCAAAAAGCGTATAAAATATCCACTCATCAGTTTCCTTCTTGAGGAACCAATGATGTCCTTGAGCTCTTCTATGTCTCTTTCTTGTCTTTGTTGCTCCTCCATTATTGCTTTTTGATCTTCTCTAATTTCATGAAGGATGATGGAGTGCTCTTGATGTTCCACCCTTAATTGTCCTATGTTGGAACTTAATTTTCTTAAGGAGGTGTTGATTTGCTCCCAATAGTTTTGTGGAGGAAAATGCATTTGAGGCATCTCCGGGATCTCATGGTGATGAGCTTCATGCGTCTCTTGAGCTCCATGAATGGGCTCTCTTGCTTGCTCCATCCTTTTCTTAGTGATGGGCTTCTCTTCCTCAATGGGAATGTCTCCTTCTATGAAAGCTCCAGCTGAGTAACATAGATGGCAAATAAGATGAGGAAAAGCTAGCCTTGCCCCAGGAGAGGGCTTTTCGGCTATTTTGTAGAGTTCAAGAGAGATGACTTTATGAACTTCTACTTCCTCTCCAATCATGATGCTATGAATCATGATGGCCCGATCCACAGTAACTTCGGATCGGTTGCTAGTGGGGATGATGGAGCGTTGTATGAACTCTAACCATCCTCTAGCTACAGGCTTGAGGTCCAGTCTTCTTAGTTGAACCGGCTTGCCTTTGGAGTCAATCTTCCATTGAGCTCCTTCCACACATATGTCTATGAGGACTTGGTCCAACCTTTGATTAAAGTTGACCCTTCTAGTGTAGGGGCGTGCATCTCCTTGCATCATAGGCAAGTTGAACGCCAACCTCACATTTTCTGGACTAAAATCTAAGTATTTCCCCCGAACCATGGTGAGATAATCCTTTGGGTCCGGGTTCTTACTTTGATCATGGTTCCTAGTGATCCATGCATTGGCATAGAACTCTTGAACCATTAGGATGCCGACTTGTTGGATGGGTTTTGTTAGAACTTCCCAACCTCTTCTTTGGATTTCATGTCGGATCTCTGGATACTCATTCTTCTTGAGCTTGAAAGGGACCTCAGGGATCACCTTCTTCTTGGCCACAACATCATAGAAGTGGTCTTTGATGGGCTTTGGAGATAAACCTTTCCATCTCCCATGACTCGAAGGTGGAAGCTTTTGTCTTCCCTTTCCCTTTTCTAGAGGATTCTTCGGTCTTAGGTGCAATCAATGGTAATGGAAAAACAAAAAGCTTATGCTTTTACCACACCAAACTTAAAATATTGCTCGCCCTCGAGCAAGAGAAGAAAGAATAGATGAAGAAGAAGAAGAAAATATGGAGGAGAGGGGGGATAGGTGTATTCGGCCAAGAAGAGAAGAGAGGGTTGTGTTGTGTGAAAATGAGGAGGACTGGAGGGCTATATATAGGGAAGGGGGGGTAAGGTTTCGGCCATATAGGGTGGGTTTGGGTGGGAAATTGATTTTGAATTTTGAAGGTAGGTGGTGTTTATGAGGTAGGTTTATGGGGAAGAGTGGATGGATGTGAGTGGTGGAGTGGTGATAGGGAAGAGAGATTGAGGTGATTGGTGAAGAGTTTTGGGGAAGAGTGTTTATGGGATTATGTGAAAGAGGGGTGAGAAGAAGTGAGTGGAGGTGGGTGGGGATCCTATGGGGTCCACAGATCCTGAGGTGTTCAAGGATTTACAACCTTGCACCAAATTAGGCATGCAAAATGCCCTTGCACACAACTCTGGGCGTTCAGCGCCAGATTGGTGCTTGTTCTGGGCGTTGAACGCCCATTTGTTGCCCATTTCTGGCGTTGAACGCCAGAACCATGCTTGCTCTGGGCGTTCAGCGCCAGCCCTTCTCCAGGGTGCAATTCTGGCGTTCAAACGCCCAGATGCTGCCCATTTTGGGCGTTCAGCGCCAGAACCATGCTCTGTTCTGGCGTTGAACGCCAGCCAGATGCTTCTTACTGGCGTTTAAACGCCAGTAAGGTCTTCCTCCAGGGTGTGATTTTTCTTCTGCTATTTTTTATTCCGTTTTCAATTTTTATATTTATTTTGTGACTCCACATGATCATGAACCTAATAAAACATATAACTAATAGAAATATAGTTAAATAAAAATTGGGTTGCCTCCCAACAAGCGCTTCTTTAATGTCAATAGCTTGACAGTGGGCTCTCATGGAGCCTCACAGATGTTCAGAGCATTGTTGAGACTCCCCAACACCAAACTTAGAGTTTGGATATGGGAGTTCAACACCAAACTTAGAGTTTAGTTGTGGCCTCCCAACACCAAACTTAGAGTTTGACTGTGGGGGCTCTGGTTGACTCTGTTTTGAGAGAAGCTTTTTATGCTTCCTCTCCATGTTTACAGAAGGGTCACCTTGAGTTGTAAACACAAGGGAGTCCTCATTCAATTGAAGGACTAGTTCACCTCTGTCAACATCAATCACAGCTCTTGCTGTGGCTAGGAAGGGTCTTCCAAGGATGATGGATTCATCCTCATCCCTCCCAGTATCTAGGACTATGAAATCAGTAGGGATGTAAAGGCCTTCAACCTTTACTAACACATCCTCTACTTGTCCATAAGCCTGTTTTCTTGAACTGTCTGCCATCTCTAATGAGATTTTAGTAGCTTGCACCCCAAAGATTCCCAGTTTCTCTATTACAGAGAGGGGCATGAGGTTTATCCCTGAACCAAGGTCACACAGAGCCTTATCAAAGATCATGTTGCCTATGGTACAAGGTATTAGGAAATTTCCAGGATCCTGTTTCTTCTGAGGCAATGTCAGTTGATCCAGATCACTCAGTTCATTAGTGAACAGGGGAGGTTCATCTCCCCAAGTCTCATTACCAAATAAATTGGCATTCAGCTTCATGATTGCACCAAGGTACTTGGCAACTTGCTCTTCAGTAACATCCTCATTCTCTTCAGAAGAGGAATACTCATCAGAGCTCATGAATGGCATAAGGAGGTTCAATGGAATCTCTATGGTCTCTAGATGAGCCTTAGATTCCTTTGGTTCTTCAGAGGGAAACTCCTTATTGATCACTGGACGTCCCAGGAGGTCTTCCTCACTGGGATTTACATCCTCCCCTTCTTCCTTGGATTCGGCCATGATGGTTATATCAATGGCCTTACACTCTCCTTTTGGATTTTCTTCTGTATTGCTTGGGAGAGTACTAGGAGGGATTTCAGTGATCCTTTTACTCAGCTGGCCCACTTGTGCCTCCAAATTTCTAATGGAGGACCTTGTTTCATTCATGAAACTTACAGTGGCCTTAGATAGATCAGAGACTAAGTTTGCTAAATTAGAGGTTTTTTGTTCAGAGTTCTCTGTCTGTTGCTGAGTGGATGATGGAAAAGGTTTACTATTGTTAAACCTATTTCTTCCACCATTATTAAAGCCTTGTTGAGGCTTTGGTTGATCCTTCCACGAGAGATTTGGATGATTTCTCCATGAGGGGTTATAGGTGTTTCCATATGGTTCACCCATGTAATTTACCTCTGCTATTGCAGGGTTCTCAGGATCATAAGCTTCTTCTTCATAAGAAGCCTCTTGAGTACTGTTGGATGCAGCTTGCATTCCATTCAGACTCTGAGAAATCATATTGACTTACTGAGTCAATATTTTATTCTGAGCCAATATGGAATTTAGAGTATCAATTTCAAGAACTCCCTTCTTCTGAGGCGTCCCATTACTCACAGGATTCCTCTCAGAAGTGTACATGAACTAGTTATTAGCAACCATGTCAATGAGTTCTTGAGCTTCTGCAGGCGTTTTCTTTAGGTGAATGGATCCACCTACAGAAGTATCCAATGACATCTTAGCTAATTCAGACAGACCATCATAGAATATATCCAGGATGGTCCATTCTGAAAGCATGTCAGAAGGACACTTTTTGGTCAGTTCCTTGTATCTCTTCCAAGCTTCATAGAGGGATTCACCTTCTTTCTGTCTGAAGGTTTGAACATCCACTCTAAGCTTACTCAGCTTTTGAGGAGGAAAGAACTTGGCTAAGAAAGCCTTGACCAGCTTATCCCAAGAGTTCAGGCTATCCTTAGGTTGAGAATCCAACCATATTCTAGCTCTGTCTCTTACAGCAAACGGGAAAAGCATGAGCCTGTAGACTTCAGGATCTACTCTATTAGTCTTAACAGTATCACAGATCTGCAAGAATTCAGTTAAGAACTGAAAAGTATCTTCAGATGGAAGTCCATAAAACTTGCAGTTCTGCTGCATCAGAGAAACTAATTGGGGTTTCAGCTCAAAATTGTTTGCTCCAATGGTAGGGATGGAGATGCTTCTTCCATGTAAATTGGAATTAGGTGCAGTGAAGTCACCAAGCATCCTCCTTGCATTATTATTATTTTCGGCTGCCATCTCCTCTTCTTGTTCGAAAATTTTTGAAAGGTGCTTGCTGGATTGTTGTAATTTAGCTTCTCTTAGTTTCCTCTTCAGAGTCCTTTCAGATTCTGGATCTTCTTCAACAAGAATATTCTTGTCTTTGCTCCTGCTCATATGAAAAAGAGGGAATAGAAAAATAATAATAATAGGGATCCTTTTTATCCAAGTATAGAGGTTCCCTTATGTAAGTAGAAGAAAAGAAGAAGAAAAGAATGTAATGTAAGGAAAGAAACACAATGGTGAGGAGAGCAGAGATGTGAGATGAAGAGAAGTGTTAGTAGACGAATAAATAAATAGAAGGAAATGAGAGAGAAGGAGAATTTTCGAAAATTATTTTTGAAAAATGGTTAGTGATTTTCGAAAATAGTTTTTGAAAAAGGTTAGTAATTTTCGAAAATTAGGAATAAAATTAAAATCAAAAATTAAAATAATTAGTTAATTAAAAAGAATTTTTGAAAAAGAGGGAAGATATTTTCGAAAATTAGAGAGAGAGAGTTAGTTAGGTAGTTTTGAAAAAGATAAGAAACAAACAAAAAGTTAGTTAGTTAGTTGAAACAAATTTGAAAATCAATTTTGAAAAGATAAGAAGATAGGAAGTTAGAAAAGATATTTGAAAATCAAATTTTTGAAAAAGATATGATTTTGAAAAAGATAAGATAAAAAGATATTTTTGAAAAGATATGATTGAAATTAATTTTGAAAAAGATTTGATTTTTAAAATCACAATTAATGACTTGATTCACAAGAAATCACAAGATATGATTCTAGAACTTAAAGTTTGAATCTTTCTTAACAAGTAAGTAACAAACTTGAAATTTTTGAATCAAAACATTAATTGATGATGTTATTTTCGAAAATTATGTGATAAAGATAAGAAAAAGATTTTTTGAAAAAATATTTTTGGAATTTTCGAAAATAGTTAAGAAAAATGAAAAAGATTTGGTTTTTGAAAAAGATTTTGAAAAAGATAAGATTTTCAAATTGAAAATTTGATTTGACTCATAAAAACAACTAGATTTTTAAAAAGTTTTGAAAAAGTCAACTCAAATTTTCGAAATTTATGAGTGAAAAAGGGAAAGATATTTTTTTATTTTTTGAATTTTTAATGATGAAAGAGAAAAATTAAAACGTCATTTTCATGTTTTTCTCTTTTCTTTTTGAATCAAAACAAGGAATGCATGCAAGAACACTATGGATGTCAAGATGAACACCAAGAACACTTTGAAGATTATGATGAACATCAAGAACATATTTTTAAAAACTTTTAATGCAAAGAAAACATGCAAGACACCAAACTTAGAAATCTTTCATGTTCAGACACTATGAATGCAAAAATACATATGAAAAATAACAAAAGATACAAAACAAGAAAACATCAAGATCAAACAAGAAGACTTACCAAGAACAACTTGAAGATCATGAAGAACACTATGAATGCATGAATTTTCGAAAAATGCAAGATGAACATGCAATTGACACCAAACTTTCAACTTGACTCAAGACTCAAACAAGAAACATGAAATATTTTTGATTTTTTATGATTTTATGATTTTTTTTGTATTTTCTTTTAATTTTTTCGAAAATCATTTTGAAAAAGAAAAATAAGGATTCCAAAATTTTTAATATGAATTCCAGGAATCTTATGCTCTTTAGTCTAAAGCTCCAATCAAAGGGTCAGGCATGGCTTAATAGCCAGCCAAGCTTTAGTATGTAACTCAGACATGACACGCCTGACATACCCTATAGAGGAATTAGACAGGCCTTTACAGCCAGCCAGGCTTCAACATGCTTCATGAAACTCTAGAATTCATTCTTAAAAATTCTGAAGAAAAATATATTTTTGAAAACATTTTTTTTTCGAAAACAAAGGAGAAATTTTTGAAAGATTTTTGAAAAATTTTTGAAAATAAAACAAAAAGAAAATTACCTAATCTGAGCAACAAGATGAACCGTCAGTTGTCCAAACTCGAACAATCCCCGGCAACGGCGCCAAAAACTTGGTGTTGTTGCCGGATCAAACTTGGCACTGATGTTACCGGACCAAAAGCTTGCCGAAAACTTGAACAATCCCCGGCAACGGCGCCAAAAAACTTGGTGCACGAAATTGTGATCTCAGGCAATGGCGCCAAAAACTCTGTGCGCACGTCTTAATAAATTATTTTTCATTCACAACTTCGATACAACTAACCAGCAAGTGCACTGGGTCGTCCAAGTAATAAACCTTACGTGAGTAAGGGTCCCCACAGAGATTGTTGGTATGAAGCAAGCTATGGTCACCTTGTAAATATCAGTCAGGCGGATAATGATTGATATGGAGTTTTTGAAAATAATACTAATTAAACAGAAAATAAAGATAGAAATACTTATGTATATCACTGGTGAGAATTTCAGATAAGCGCATAGAGATGCTTTCGTTCCTCTGAACCTCTGCTTTCCTGCTGTCTTCATCCAATCAATCCTACTCCTTTCCATGGCTGGCTTTATGTAAGGACATCACCATTGTCAATGGCTACTTTTGATCCTCTCTGGAAAATAGTCCGATGCGCTGTCACTGCATGGCCAATCGTCTGGAGGCATCACCGTTGTCAATGGCTGCGTCCCATCCTCTTGTGAAAATGGTCCAAATGCTCTGTCACAGCACGGCTAATCATCTGAGGTTCTCGATCATGCTGGAATAGGATTCACCCTCCTTTTGCGTCTGTCACTACGCCCAGCAATCGCGAGTTTGAAGTTCGTCACAGTCATTCAATCCCAGAGTCCTACTCGGAATACCACAAACAAGGTTTAGACTTTCCGGACTCTCATGAATGCCGCCATCAATCTAGCTTATACCACGAAGATTCTGATTAAGAGATCCAAGAGATACTCATTCAATCTAAGGTAGAACGGAAGTGGTTGTCAGGCACGCGTTCATAGGGAATGATGATGATTGTCACGTTCATCACATTCATGTTGAAGTGCGAATGAATATCTTAGAAGCGGAATAAGTTGAGTTGAATAGAAAAACAGTAGTACTTTGCATTAATCTTTGAGGAACAGCAGAGCTCCACACCTTAATCTATGGAGTGTAGAAACTCTACCGTTAAAAATACATAAGTGAAAGGTCCAGGCATGGCCGAATGGCCAGCCCCCAAAACGAGATCACAGGATCAAAAATACAATCCAGGATGTCAAATACAATAGTAAAAGGTCTTATTTATACTAAACTAGTTACTAGGGTTTACAGAAGTAAGTAATTGATGCATAAATCCACTTCCGGGGCCCACTTGGTGTGTGCTTGGGCTGAGCTTGAATGTTACACGCGCAGAGGCTCTTTCTGGAGTTGAACGCCAGGTTGTAACATGTTTCTGGCGTTCAACTCTGGTTTGTGACTTGTTTCTGGCGTTTAACTCCAGACAGCAGCGTAGAACTGGCGTTCAATGCCCTTTTACGTCATCTAAACTTGGCCAAAGTATGGACTATTATATATTGCTGGAAAGCTCTGGATGTCTACTTTCCAACGAAATTGGAAGCGCGCCATTTTGATTTCTGTAGCTCTAGAAAATCCATTTTGAGTGCAGGGAGGTCAGAATCCAACAGCATCAGCAGTCCTTCTTCTACCTCTGAATCTGATTTTTGCTCAAGTCCCTCAATTTCAGCCAGAAAATACTTGAAATCAGAGAAAAATACACAAACTCATAGTAAAGTCCAGAAATGTTAATTTAGCATAAAAACTAATGAAAACATCCCTAAAAGTAACCAGATTCTACTAAAAACATACTAAAAACAATGCCAAAAAGCGTATAAATTATCCACTCATTACACAGCTCCTAAGTTGGGCTTTTAACTGCTTATTTTCTTTAACAAGTTCACAAGCAGTTTCGACCTCCCTTACTTTTTCTTTAAGAAAACTATTTTCTTCTTTAAGAAAGGTGATTTGTTGTTCAAGTTTTTGATTATCCAGCAAGAAGCATCTTATTTTTCAGAAAGATGATCTATCATAAGATGAAGAGATTCAGTGTCCGGGTTAGGAATGATTACCTATTCAATGTGGTCAGCCATAAGACATGGTTGAGACTTGGTTTCAGATTCTTCATCATCTTTAGAATCGTTTTCTAAGTCTTCCCAAGAGGCCATCAGCCATTTCTTCCTTCCCTTCTTTGGCTTTTCTTCTTTCTTCAACTTAGGGCAATCAAATTTGAAATGCCCAATTTCTTTGCAATTATAGCATGTCACCTTGCTGAGATCTTTTCTTTGTTTCCTAGAGCTGCTTCCTTTGCCTCTCTCTTTGAACTTTACCATTTTCCTGAATTTTTTGGCAAACAACACAAATTCATTTTCAGAAGAGTTATCACTGGATTCATCATCCAGGTGGTTAGTAACAGATGTAAAAGCAATTCCTTTCTTTTTTTAATCTTTTTTTCAAATAAGTATTTTCAAAAGCAAGTAGGTTTCCTCTCAAGTCATCATATGTCATGGAATCTAGACCACTACTTTCAGATATGATTAAAGCTTTTGTTTCCCACTCTTTTGTAAGACATCTTAGAACTCTCCTCACAAGCACAGAATCAGGATACGTTATTCCCATAGCATCCAAGCCAACAATGATGATGTTGAATCTTTCAAATATTTCATCTATTGATTCTCCTTCCTTCATTGAGAATATTTTATATTCTCTATTCAACATGTCTATCCTAGTCTTCTTTACTATGGTGGTTCCTTCATGAGTGATTTAGAGTTTGTCCCAGATTTCCTTTGCCGTTGTGCATCGTGATACCCGTCGGTACTCCTCGAAGCTGATAGCGCAGTTGAGCAGGTTGATAGCCTTGGCATTGAGCTCCATCTTCTTTCTGTCTTCTTCAGTCCAGCTGGCTTTTGGTTTGAGTGAGATAACTCCTTCAGCACTTGTAGTGGTTGGAAACTGTGGACCCTCAAGGATGATCTTCTACAATCTGTAATCTACTGCTTACACAAAAATCTTCATTCTCTCCTTCTAATAGGTGTAGTTTTTTCCATTGAAAAGAGGAGGTCTGTTGCTTGACTGTCCTTCTGTCAGGTTGTAGGACACCAGGGTTGAGTCACTGTTCTCTGCCATCTGGATCTTTTCTCCAAGCTGCAAAGCTTGATCTCTTTGAGACCAAGCTCTGATACTAATTGATGGTTTCAGTGGCTAAGAGAAGGGGGGCTGAATCTTAGCCCCCTCTTTCACTTGATAACACTTGCTGGTCTTTTAAAACAACTTCTGGAGACTTTTTGATTTTTGTCTCGTACCCAGCCACGAGACTTTTCTTTTTATCTCGTGACCTGGCACGAGATATTTTCCAGTTTTATCTCTTGTGCAGCAGAAATAGAAATGGAGTAGAAGAGAGAGAAAATTACACCCAGATATATCCTGGTTCAGCTGCTAAGTGCAGTGCAGCCTACATCCAGTCTCCGTCACAACAATGATGGAATTTCACTATAATCATATTTGATTACAGACACCAATTCTCCCTAGGAACTACCCTTCCTATCCGGAACAAGTCCAGAATCTAAAACCCCAATCTTGAACTTGACTTGGTTACTGCCAAGCTTTCAATATGCTAAGTGCTAACCCAACTTGCAAGAAGATTTCCACAAAATCATGAAACACAACACAGATGTACAAAGGACCTCTAAGGACATCTATGGCTTTTTCTTTTAATTTTGCACTCTCTGCCTTTTTCCGCTCTATGGCTTTTTCTTTACAAACCTCACTGTTTGCCTTTTTTCCATGAGACTCAAGATAGACAAAATTAAACAGAAAAATTACAAAATGAAAATATTGAAGGAGAAGAAATTCTGTTAGCTTAGGTAGCTCTGAGAACTCTGTGCCTTGCACTCTCACTCCTTGCTTCAAACCCTGGCTGTTCACCCTTACTTATAGAAAGAAGCCTCCACGGTTGAAACCAAACAAACCAAGCTAATCTTCTTCTTCTTCATGCAAACCGGTTCGGCCAGAGAAAGATGAGAAGTAACCGAATGCAATAACAAACATGCAATTACTTCTGGTTCTTTCTTGGTCACCAACAGTCATCAATCCGAGCTTTCCATCTTGCCTTGCTCTCTAAGATGAACTCCTAGCCCTTGATGCATGCTTGATGATGATAGCTTCATCTGCTCCAATCTCTGTCTCTTCCATCACGTAGCCACTGTAGCTACCTTCTGTGGTGGTTGAGCAGAATTAGAGTCAAGCCATCCCTCCAAGGACCTTCTTCTCTGACCGAGATCTTCTTCAACCATTTTTGGTATGGAGAAGCCAAGATCTCTTCACCAAATCTTACCATAAGTGATGAGAATCTTAGCCACAACATAGTTTTTGTTTTCTTTTTCTTGCCATCATTGTGATGGTCTTGTTACTTGCATCTTCATCTCTTCGGTAGCTAGCTTTAGCTTCCATGCTTTCTCTGTTGAAATGATCGAAGGAAGAAGAAAGAGTAGAGAGAGAAGAAAGGAAATATTCAATGGATTTGAGCAACAATTAATGTAACAAAGGGAGAGAACAAAAGTAAACTCAAGTTTCCCACTTCCCTTTGCTGAGTAGCGTGTAGAGTCATTAAAACTACCAAATCAATTTCTCTCTCTCATTTATGTTTTCAATACTAGCAAATTAAAATTTGAAATCCATCCCACAATAAGAAATGGAATCTGTTGGAAGTATGAAGCAATTTTGCTTTCTTTCTCGTTTTGGTTTCGGATCAAGCATTGGAGTATCCAACCAAGATTTGAGTTGGGCTAATGATAATGTGAATTGAATCTGGCCCATCCAAGAATAATAATTCAGCCACACTTCTTTGATTGTTTGTATCAAAGCTAATGATAAAATTAATTGGGCTTATTTCACACATTCTGGCCCAACTAACACAACCATGATTTCAGCCATATAAATTTAATACCAAGGCTGAGTATATGAATTGGGCTAGCCAATATTTTTCGGCCCAACACCAAAATCTGCATTGCAAAATTATTTATCAATACATATTAATTAGAATCAAATTAACAATTTTGTATTTTAATTAAATTAATAATATTTGTTCATCATCAAATTAAATTTAGAGTTTTTCAAACTCATCAATAATAATATTTTTGTTTATATTGTTGAGTCCTTTGATTTATGGCACAATTATTTAGGAGATGTTAATTTTTATAAATTAGATGATATGATAAAATATAATCTTATTCCAAAATCAATTAAAAATTCAGATGTATGCACAACTTGTATGTTAACCAAAATAACAAGATTTTCTTTTGAAAGAGTACAAAAAAATTCAAAGTTATTAGAATGAGTACATTCTGATGTATGTGATTTGCATTGTTGGTCTACTATAGGTGAAAAGAATTATTTTATAACTTTTATTGATGATTTTAGTAGATATTATTATATATATTTGATGCATTCTAAAGATGAAGTCTTGGATAAATTTAAGATTTTTAAAACCGAAGTTGAATTGCAACATGAAACCTTTATTAAATGCTTAAGCTCTGACCGTGGAGGAGAATATTATAATCCTAGTTACTTTGAGTCTATTGGTATTATTCATCAAACCATTGCACCATATTCTCCACAACAGAATAGTATTGCTGAAAGAAAAAATAGGGTACTGAAAGAAATAGTTAACGCTATGCTATCTTATTCTGGTCTAGCAAAAAGTTATTGGGGTGAGGCTATGTTAACTGCCTGTTATATTTTAAATAGAATTCATAATAAAAGAAATAAAATAACTCCATATAAATTTTAAAAGAATAAAAATTCTAATCTTAAATATCTTAAAGTTTGGGGCTATAGAGCAATAGTAAAAGTTCCTGAACCTAAAAGAAAGAAATTAGGAGAAAGAGGTATAGAATATATTTTCTTTAAGATATTTAAATAGAATTCCTAATAAAAGGAATAAAATAACTCCATACGAATTTTGAAAGAATAAAAATTCTAATCTTAAATATCTTAAAGTTTGGGGCTATAGAGAAATAGTAAAAGTTCCTGAACCTAAAAGAAAGAAATTAGGAGAAAGAGGTATAGAATATATTTTCTTTTATTGAATCAAGAGATGCAATTTTTTTAGAAGATAGATTAATTTCAATTCCAACACCTAAAAATAAAATTTACTTAAAAATAGAAGAAAATATAAAAAATAAATCCGTTGAAAATATTGAACCTAGAAAAAGTAAAAGAATAAGAAAAACAAAGATTTATGGACCAGATTTCTTTATGTTCCTTGTGAAAGGGACAGGAGAATCAATAGATGGCATTGCACCTATATGCCTTCATATGGAAGGTGATCCAGAAACTTATGAAGAGGCTAAGGTCTTGAGATTCAGATTTTTGGAAAGAAGCAATACAAGATGAAATGGACTCAGTAATGAGAAATAACACTTGAAAATTAGTGGATCTTCATCATGGGTCAAAGGCCATTGGTTCTAAATGGATTTTCAAGAAAAAGTGACTCAAACAACTCCACAACCAAATCATCATCTCATCATCAATATCCAAACTCAAAGGTACCACAATAGAAACAAACACAAGCAAAAACATACAAGGAAAACACAGGTATAGATTACAGTTACAGCAAATAGTTCAGATAGCAGTTAATAACAATTAAGCAATTAGGCAGACCCAAACAAATTCAAACTCAAGCAAAGTATACAAATGCATATGATGAATGCCTATCCTATGGCTGTTGATATCAACTGTCGGTTACGTAGCCATCCTGACATGTTCTCAAGTTCAAAACTACACTATGGGGAGAATCCCCAAGCTGACATGGGGAAGAGAACGCCCCCAAGCTCAAATATATCCATGGGACGAATCCCAAGCTGACATGGGGAGAAGAGACCACACCCCAAGCTGACATGGGAAAAACAATACCCAAGCTGACATGGGAGAAACAATACCCCAAGCTGACATGGGGGAGACAACGCCCCAAGCTCAATATATTCAATAATTTTTCATAATTATCATTTTCATTTCTGATACTAATTCATATCTCATTTTCACGTTCATCCTCATTATCATTCAATTATTCAAAAATCATACTCAAAAATCAATCTTCACTCTCACACTCATTCTCATCATACCACTTGTTACTTTCTTCAATAATTCAAATTCAAAATATAATTCTTTCTTTTCTAAATAAATCAAGCACCAAACGTAAACTTTTTCTTCATAATTCCCAAAAATCAAATTATAAAATCCTTGAAAATCTAAATCTTTTTGAATAACCAATTTTTAAACAAAGTCTCCAATTTTTATAAAAATTTGGGCATCATCTCCTCTAAAATTTGGACTATGCCACCCTTGTGGGTCCCATCAAAACCACATTTTTCAACCCATTCTCAACTAGTTTTCAATATCAAATCCTTTCCAAATCAAACCAAATTTCAACATTATACATCTTCCAGTAATTCAAGGAAAATCAATTCGATAACGACCAACTTAACAAACCAAAATAGCAAATCAAAATAACTAGCTTCCTCAATAATTCAGTAGACCAGTCAAATAAATAATCACAGCCATCCAAATAGTTCAATTCAATTCATAAAACTCATGTAATTATAAAAATATATTTTTCATATTATTATCGATTTATAACAACTCTTAAAAGTAAAATGAATTTAAGAAAACGCCCCTACCTCGATAAGTCGAGTCTCATAACCCAACGCATCATAGAAAAATCCTTTCTCTCAGCCCGCGGTCAACGGAAGCCGCAAATCTCAGCTCAAATCATTCTTGTAGCAACCACAGCAACATTTATGCAACATGCAATATTCAGAACTCGAACCTATGTTACCAAGCCTCAGAGTCTATAACCAAACACAACAGAAAACTAACGCAAGAGTTTTCAAAACTTAATTACTTACTGGAATAGTAAAATGAAGTAGCTGAAAACTCCAAACACGACATGCAAGCACCGATACTCAACCTAAAGCATTAACATTGCAAGGACCTTAGAAACATATCACAGAATAGTGACTAAAAGAAATCAGAACAGGGAAAGGCTTACTGAACCTACGAGTATCCGAGAAAACAGAACGGCGGCGACTCCGTTGATGATGCGGCAACTTGATGTCGCATGCACGGGTACTGAACTCAGCTTGTAAGAACCACAACTCAGCCCTGCATTACCATCATCTCAGTTACTCTAATAGGCTATGACGGAAAACTAATTTCAAAGGTTTCAGAGACGATAAGGCACCCAGGGAAAAATGACTTCATTGGCGGTTTCCGGCAGCAGAGGAGGCGAGGAACGGCGACGAAGGCGCGGCGGTCTCCCTCCCCTGTGCGCACTCTCCCACTCTCTTCCTCGGATCTCCCCCATGGATGACGGCGAATTTGACTTCACGACGAGGACGACGGTGGCACAGGTACAACAGCGGGACGTGACTAGGTGCAGCAGTCCCCAGGCCTGCGACCTGCTCCCTTACTCGCGACCACTCTCTCCTTGCGACTCTGTTCCTGACGGCGACGTGGCGTGGTACGGCACGATGGACGGTGGATGTGGCAAGGCGGCGGTCCTGAGCAACGCGGCGGTGGTGGGCAAGCTCCCTGTGCTGGCGCGGTCTTCTTCCTCTCCTCCCCTTCTCCGCAGCCCCTTCCCCTTTCCCCTTTCTTCTTTCTTTTTCTTTCTTTCTTTCTTTCTTTCTTTTTCTGGTGTTTCTGCGTATGTGTGCTTGTGGGAGTGTGAGGGCCGTGTGTGAGGGGTGAGGGGAGAGGTGAGTGTAGACTGTAGAGTTAGAGTTTTGTGTAGGTTAGTGTTAAATTAAGGTATTAATATAATTTTATAAAATAAATGAAAAGATAGAATAATAATAAAAAATCAAATTAAATATAAAGTATCAATTACTAAAAATACCTTCTAATTACCAATCTTTAAATAATTTTTTTTAGATACCAATTTAGTAAAAATTGGAGATAAGTAAATTAATTCTCCTTTATTTGAAAAAAAAGATTGAAAATCTAAATATTTAAAATTAAGGCATAGAGAATATTCACTATTTTTCAATTATAAGAACTCTAAATAATAAATAAGAATATACTTAACTTATATATAAAAATTTATAAAAATAAAATATTAAATAAATATAATAGATCGTAAATAATTTATTAATAACTTTTTAAAATTGTGGGTCTTACATTAGTTGCTAAGGGATTTGCACAAAAAGAAAGAATTGATTACTTTGATACATATGCACCGGTAGCAAGAATTGCTACAATTAGAGTACTTATAGCGCTTGCTTCCATTTTTAATTTTGTCATTCACCAAATGGATGTTAAAACAACTTTCTTAAATGGTGAATTAGACGAAGAGGTGTATATGAAACAACTAGAAGGATTTATATTTGCTGGTCAAGAAAATAAAGTGTGCAAATTAATTAAGTCCTTATATGGAGTGAAACAAGCTCCTAAGCAATGGCATAAAAAATTTGATGAACTATTTTGTACTAATGGATATAAAATAAATGAATCCGATAAATGTGTGTATAATAAAATTAAAAAATGGTAAAGGTGTTATGATTTGTTTATATGTAGATGATATACTTATTTTTTGTATTGATTTAGAAGAGGTAAAAAAAATTAAACATTTTTTGTCTAGTAATTTTGATATGAAAGATATGAGAGTTGTAGATATAATTGTAGGAATTAAAATTATTAGAGATAGTCATAATTTAGGATTATCTCAATCTCATTATATAGAAAAAATATTAAAAAGGTTTTATGAGTTTGAAGGATATTTGGGTGTACTTTTTTTTATCCAAGTATTAAATTAGTACCCAATACAGGTTCGTCTGTTTCACAAATTGAGTATGCAAAAATAATTGGATGCTTAATGTATGCTATGACCTATACTAGACCAGATATAGTATATGCTTTAGGTCGCTTAAGTTGGTATACAAGCAATCCAAGTAAAGAACATTGGCATATTATTCGAAGAATATTAAAATATTTGAAAGGAACAATAAACTATACTTTGTTGTATAGTGGTGAACCTTCTGTTTTAAAAGGATATACAGATGCCCGTTGGATAAACTATACAGAAGATCATGCATCAACAAGTGGTTGGATCTTTACCCTTGGTAGAGGTGCTGTTTCTTGGGGATCCAAGAAACAAACTTGCATAACGGACTCTACCATGACTGTAGAATTTGTTGCTTTGGCAGCAGCAAGCAAGAAAACTGAATGACTTAGAGATTTATTATATGAAATTTCAGTTTGGCCAAAACCAATAGCACCAATCTCTATACATTATAATAGCCAAGCAACATTATCAAAGGCTTATAGCCAAGTTTATAATGAAAAATTTAGACACATTAGAGTAAGACATAGCTATGTTAAAAATTTTATTGGCAATGGAGTTATATCTATAAATTTTATAAGGTCAGAACAAAATCTTGTAGATCCTTTGACGAAAGGATTGACAAGGAATTTGGTGTTTAAAACATCAAAAGGGTTGGGACTAAAATCCGTATTTTAAATAATTACCAATGGTGAAAATCCAACTCAAACTTGAGTAACATCAAGTCTTGAATTCAATGCGGTAAAGTACACTATTAGAGTAATTGCAAGTACTCATAATTATTTCTTTCATCCCAAGGTAAAAAGTACTTGGAACCATAATGGTATAAAGGAACAGGATGAGCTTTGCTCTTAATAGACCTATAACAAGTATATTATTGCTGAAGTATTTAATTATGGGATAATTTTGATAGAGTCTACCTATATGAGTGTGAACTGAGGCTAGTTCTTGGAGTTAGGATTTTACTTTTAAAACACTCACGAAAGGATATAAGACACAAGGTCATGTAGTATACTAAATATGTCATATTTAATTTAACATCTAAATGATACCGAAATTTTATGTGTTATCAGTGCACGCTTGTTCATATAAGTTAAATGGTTCAAAGCTTGTCTACCATTTTAAATTCAGATGAGTGAATACCACTGGTTACTAGGTAAGGGTTCAAATCGCAAGATACTTCTACTGAAAGCATAAAACTTTCAAAATGATAGGTTTGGAAAAGAATTTTTGAAAATGGTGGGGGATTGTGAGATATATTTTCAAAATATGTGGAAAGCTATTTTGAAGAGTTTACATCTCTTCATAGAGTTGTAACTTATTCAAAGGTTGTAACTATTTGAAAAGTTATGTCTGTTGAAAGGTTGTGACCATTTGAAAAGTTATGAATGTTGAGTATGTAGCTGCATGTTGTATGTACTCCGTACTTATAAATTTTCCTCATTTCATTATTGCTGGATATCCATCTCAACACTTTTTTTATGCGCAAAAGGAAGAATAGAGAATATTATTCTGTAAATTATCATTTAATGTAAGGTGATGAGTCCATATTTGATGGTATATTTTGACTCAATTTGGATGAATTCTAGCACATGAACTCACACTTAAGCACCAAAATAGCATACTTTTGTGTTTTGTCCCTAATTTGATCCTAAATGTGAAAACATGCGATTTTTGCTTGAAATGAGCAATTTAATTCTACTTTTATTCCATTTGATGCCATGACATGTTTGCTGAGTGATTTCAGGCCTTGGAGGCAAGAATGGATAGCCAAAAATGGAAGAAAGCATGTGCAAGGGAGAAAACATGAAGATAACAAGAAAAAGCACACACAACGAAGTGTCCGTGCACACAAGCACCTGTGCGTACGCATAGGCCATCATTCAGCAAAGTGTGTAGACGCACACGTCTGTGCGTCCGCACAGGTCCCTGCACGTGATTTCATTAATGAAACATGTGCTGCGCAAATTTGGGGGGGGGGGCTTTGGCCCATTTTGGAGGACTTGAAGGCTGAATTGAAGTGCTATATGAAGGGAAATCAACACATATCAACACATTAGCTTAGAGGAGCTCACTTAGATAGTTTTAGAGAGTAATTAGGAGTAGGAGTAGGAGTAGTGTAGCATTACTCTCTTAGGGTTTCATTTCCATTTCCATTGTAGCATTTTATAGCAAACTTTGATTTTGGATTTTGCTTCTTTAATTGTAAGTACTCTCAATTTCATCTTTAATTATAGCACTTTTACTTTCACTTTCCTTTGGTTCAAGTTACTTTGTTCATATTTACAAATTTGTGTTTCTTGAAGTTTTGATCAATGAATTTTATGTTTCTTGCTTCCTTTATGTTTGATTACTTGTTTATATTTGGTTTTGTTGATAGTTGGTTATAGTTTTCTATTTTACTTTGTAATTTTCCATGTTTTACTTTCATGCACACAAAGTGTTTGTGAAAATGCCAACTCTAGATTTTGAGTAGATTTTCACACCTTGGCTTGTGATTTGAGTTCTTAGGATACTAGAGTCGTAATGTCCGACATTTAGTGGTAATTCTTGGGTAGTTAGTTGACTCTTGTTTCCATTGACGCTAGCCTTTTATCAACTAGTTTGGTAAGTTGGTTAGGACTTATGGATTAAGGTCAACTACGCTTGCTTGACTTACTCCTCGATGTTTGGGGTTAACTAGGTGAGATTGACTCATCATAATTATCATAGTTATGGTTATGGCAATGATAGGATTCTTAGATCCTCACTCCCAAGTCAAGGCTCTTTTATTGCATTTATAGCATTTTCACTAGTTTTAATCTCATCTCCTTCCTACTTGCATGAATTCCAATTTTGAGTATTGCTTTGTTCTTTTATTCCTTAAGTTCTTTTAATCTTTCATATCTTGAATTCAAAACCCCTCTTTGTCTCCACAACCGAAAGAGTAACATTTCATTTGCATTCCTAGGGAGAAAAACCCGAGGTTGAATTACTCTCGATTTACATGTTTTGTATTGAAATTAACATTTGATTTGAGCATTACTTGTTAGCTTGGAACTATACTTACAACGCCAATCAAAGATTTCCTAGCTTACAGTTTTGCTCTCTCATCATAAGGCTTGACTGTGTTAGTGCATAAACAAGTCAAGTGTTCTTCATTGTATCCTGCAAAAAATTCACCAGTAACCCATTTTGCACACCATTGTATATTAGTTTCAGTATTCACAAAACATATTCACCCTTACCAAACATATTCACCCTTACCCCTGTATCTTCGTAACCTAGGGCAGCGCCAATAGTTTCAGTATTCAAGACAAATTGAGTGTTTTTAACAAAAGAGTGAAGTTCTCCTTTATGAAAAAGTAGGTTCGCATCAAACTCATGCACCAAATTCGAATAAATAGGTTTTCTGATTTTGAAAATGGGAGACCATTTCAAATCATAAAAGTTTTAAAATCAATCCCTTTTTCAAATAAGGCATCAAGATCAACAACATAGGAAGAACAGAGAGTATGATTTGTAAGAATTTGTTTATGAAACTCATAGTCAGCACAGGTTGCAAATAAGTGAGGATCATAGTGAGAATGAGTTTTACCATACTTTTGCTTGAAGTCAAGAGAGTCAAGATTAGGAGGCTCCCTAGTATTTTGAAGAACTGTTCTTTTCGGGCCTCTAGAAGGACAGTTGCTAGGAGCAGAGCGACCGGTGGGGTGAAGAGTGAAACGGCGAGGAGGTAATGGTTGGTCTTCCTCTTCATGCATGGGTCCCTTCCCCTTTCCTCCTGTACCACACAAGGATTCAGCTTCCTTTTGTGTAGAAGATGCTTTTGGATGAATAACTTTTCTTGCCATGGATTCAAATGAGTGGGACAAATGGGAGAAAGATGAATGGGAGTGAATGTGTATGTGTGTATGTGACTAGGGTTGTTTGGAGTAAGGAGGTTTTTTGGGTGGTATGAAGGCTCCTCTGCTTTTTCGGGTTGCAATCTTCTTTCTCATATTGAAAAAAAAATGGTGGAAGAGAAGATAGAGAGCGACGAAGATGGAAAGTGAAAGAGAGAGGTTAGGATTTGATAACCGTCATTAATGCTTAGTTAAAACCTTCTCTTTTAAAGCAAAAACATTTAATGAAATTATTTTCAAAAATTTTGAATTTTAAAATCATGAAATTTAAAAAGACAAGTCATGAGAAATGATAAAAGATTAAGATTTACATGACTTGAAATGGAATGAAGTGATAACCCAATAAGGTTAAATAAAATAAAATTAAAATTTTTTATGATTTAAAATAATGAGTCCATATCATGTGAATAAAGCTTGTCTTACATAGACCCAAAGGTGGGTACAGCTTGCTGGGCTATAAGGCACATATTTTCAGAAATTTTTTGGGTTAGGTACAAGCCTCCTTTTTAAAGATTTCATCACTTGTCCAATTTTGTCTCTCTGTTACCTAAGAGATAGAGCAACACAAATACCAGAAAATCATTATTAAATAACAGAATTAATATCAATCATTCCCAATTCAGTTCTCAGCTTGTAAAATCTTTCTTCACATAGTGGTTTATTAAAAATATCAGCTAGTTTCTCTTCAGATTTAATAAAATGAATATCAATAGTTCCCTTTTGCACATGTTCTCTAATGAAATAATATCTCATTTTAATGTGCTTGGTTCTTGAGTGCAACACAAGATTTTTTGAAATATTTATTGCACTCATATGATCACAAAGTAAGGAAATACTATTAATTTTCAGTTTGTAATCATCAAGTTGAGTTTTAAGCCAAATTAGTTGTGAACAACAAGCAGATGAGGAGATATATTTAGCTTCTGTTGTGGATAAAGCAATAATGGCTTGATTTTTACTTGATCAAACATTCAAAGATCTTCCAAGAAAGCAACACATTTCCGAAGTGATTTTTGTATCCATATGATCACCCGCATAATCTGCATCACAATAACCTACTGCACTAAATTCATTAGTTCTAGGATACCATAAGCCAAGATTAAATGTGCTTTTTATATATCTAATAATTTTTTTTAATGGCTGAAAGATGTGATTCTTTTGGGTGAGATTGAAATCTAGAACATACACTTACACTTTGAACTATGTCTGGCCTAAAGGATGTAAGATACATGAGTAATTCTATCATTCCTTTATACTTAGTTTTATCAACATCTGTGCCATTCTCAACCTTGTCAAATTTGGTATTTGGATACATGGGAGTATCCATTGATTTGGAGTTTTCTAAACCAAATTTCTTTATTAATTCCTTGGCATATTTTTCTTGGTAAATAAAAATGCCACTAGGAGTTTGTTTGATTTGAAGTCCAAGAAAGAATGTTAATTCTCCCATCAAACTCATTTCAAACTCACTAGTAATTAAGTTTCCAAACTCTTCACACAAGGATTCATTTGCCGATCCAAACACAATATCATCCAAATAAATTTGAACAAGTAAGAAATCATTATTAGATTCTTTGATAAATAAAGTAGTATCCGTAGTTTTCCTTAGAAAATTATTTTATAACAAGAAGGTACTAAGTCTTTCATACCAAGCTCTTGGAGCTTGCCTTAGACCATAAAGAGCCTTGGTTAGCTTAAAAACATGATTTAAAAATTTTTTGTTTTCAAAACCGGGAAGTTAGGCTACAAATACTTCTCTATCAATAAATCCATTCAAAAAGGCACATTTGACATCCATTTAAAATATTTTAAAACCTTTGTGGATAGCTTGGGATGGATCTCCAATGATGAACTTATGTGGATAGTTCTTCAAGAACTTCCACTCCCTAGGCTTTTGGGATGAGGATTTAGCTTGGCTTTGACTTGGTTTAGCATTATTCATCAATCTGATTTCTCTGGCATCATCAGGAGACAAAATAGAAATGTCTCATTTGTTCTGAGGAGCAAATGCAGAACTAACATTCTCCAAAGAGGGATCTGAGTTGACATTTTCTTGATTCACTTGAGGGCTTTCCTCAGCTTCATTTCCTACGTCATCATCTAAAACAACACTTGGAATGAAGTTAGTATCGTAAAAGATACATGTATGGATTCCTCAATAGTTCTATGTTCTTTGAAGTAAATTCTGTAAGCTTTACTTGTAGTTGAGTATCCTACAAACATACCTTCATAAGACTTTGGATCAAAATTTTTAAGATTATCTTTGTTATTTAAAACAAAATATTTGCATCCAAATATGTGAAAGTATTTGAGATCTGGAGGGATTTCTTTCCATAACTCATAAAGAATTTTCTTTAAATGCTTTCTAATGATGGTTCTATTTAAAAGGTAGCAAGCTGTGTTTACAACCTCTACCCATAAGAATTTTGGAACCTCATTTTTACAAAACATTGCTTTAGTAATTTCTTGGAGACTTTGATTTCTCCTTTTAACAACCCCATTTTGTTGGAGAGTTCTAGAACATGAGAAGTTATGAGAAATTCTAAACTTATCACAAAAATTTTCAAAATCTTGATTCTCAAATTCTTTACCATAATCACTTCTTATATGGGCAATTTTTAAATCCTTTTCATTTTGAATTCTTTTACAAAGAGAAGAAAAGGCATTAAAAGCATTATTTTTGTGAGCCAAAAAGAGAACCAATCCAAATCTAGAATAGTCATAAACTACTATCAAGCCATAATGCTTACCTCCCAAACTTTGAGTTCTAGTGGGACCAAAGAGATCAATGTGTAACATTTCTAATGACCTTTTGGTAGAGATTCCATCTTTGGGCGTAAAAGAAGATTTCATTTATTTGCCCAATTGACAAACATCACAAGTGAAGTCCTTGTCAAATTTTATTTTGGAAATTCTTCTAACTAAATTTTTCTTAATAAGTTTTAAAATTTAGTACATGCTAACATGTCTCAATTTCTTATGCCAAAGCCAGTTTTCAGATTTCATGGAGGTAAAACAAGTTACTTTTTGATCTTTTAAATCCTCTAGAGTGATTCTATACACATTGTTGCATCTTTTTACTTTAAACAAAATTTTACAAAATTTTTCACAAATGATTAAGCAGTCCAATCTTCTAAATAACCAAATATCCAAGATCACATAATTGGCTAATGCTTAGCAAGTTATGTTTCAAACCTTCAAAAAGAAAAACATCATTTATAAAGGATGAGAAATTTTTACCCACTTTGCCTATGGCTACTATCTTTCCTTTGCCATTGTTGCTGAAAGTTACAAACCCTCCATCATACGCATTTAGTTTGATTAAGAATGTAGACTTTCTGGTCATATGCCTAGAGCATTTGTTGTCCGAATACCACATGTTGTCCTTCCTTTTGGATGCTAGGCAAACCTACAAAAATTCTCAAGTGACCTTAGATATCCAAATCTTTTTGGATTCTTTAATGTCAAACCATCTCTTTTGTCCAAGACCATTGTAGTTGCCAATTATTTTGTATATTTTATCTCCAATCATTTCTTCACTTATGAAACATTGAATAGGAAAATGACCATTCCAATTGCATAAATGACAAAATCTTTTTGGTTGCTGTTTTTTCATATTTGTTGGGTTTTGAAATTTTATGTCATTCGAAGTGGAAGCCACATTTGAAAAAGTAGATTTTTCAATAAACATTTCAGATTTCTTATAAAAATCCAAACCAACTTCATCATAAAGAGGTTTTTGACTATGCAAGAGTTGATTCAGATTTTCAAAACTTTGAGCAAAGTTGGCTAGATCCTCTTTTAGGCTTTTTACCTCTTTGTGAAACCTTTCATTTTCTTCAAAAAACTTTAAATATGCAATCACAGAATGCTATTTCTCACAGCCCTTAATTTTAGCCTTAAGCCGCTTGTTTTCTTCAACAAGATCAACAACGGTTTTGGCTTTCTGGTGCACGAAATTGTGATCTCAGGCAACGGCGCCAAAAACTCTGTATGCACGTCTTAATAACTTGTTTTTCATTCACAACTTCGATACAACTAACCAGCAAGTGCACTGGGTCGTCCAAGTAATAAACCTTACGTGAGTAAGGATCGATCCCACGGAGATTGTTGGTATGAAGCAAGCTATGGTCACCTTGTAAATCTCAGTCAGGCTGATATCAAATGGTTATGGAGTTTTCGAAAATAAATAATAAAATAAGGATAGAAATACTTATGTAAATCATTGGTGAGAATTTCAGATAAGCGTGTAGAGATGCATTCGTTCCTCTGAACTTCTGCTTTCCTACTGTCTTCATCCAATCAATCCTACTCCTTTCCATGGCTAGCTTTATGTAAGGACATCACCATTGTCAATGGCTACTTTTGATCCTCTCTGGAAAATGGTCCGATGCGCTGTCATTGCATGGCTAATCGTCTGGAGGCATCACTGTGGTCAATGGCTGCATCCTATCCTCTTGTGAAAATGGTCCGATGCGCTGTCACTGCACAGCTAATCATCTGAGGTTCTCGATCATGCTGGAATAGGATTTACTATCCTTTTGCGTCTGTCACTACGCCCAGCACTCGCGAGTTTGAAGTTCGTCACAGTCATTCAATCATAGAGTCCTACTCGGAATACCTCAGACAAGGTTTAGACTTTTCGGACTCTCATGAATGCCACCATCAATCTAGCTTATACCACGAAGATTCTGATTAAGAGATCCAAGAGATACTCATTCAATCGAAGGTAGAACGGAAGTGGTTGTCAGGCACGCGTTCGTGGGGGAATGATGATGATTGTCACGTTCATCACATTCATGTTGAAGTGTGAATGAATATCTTAGAAGCGGAATAAGTTAAATTGAATAGAAAAACAGTAGTACTTTGCATTAATCTTTGAGGAACAGCAGAGCTCCACACCTTAATCTATGGAGTGCAGAAACTCTACCGTATGAAAAATACATAAGTGAATAGAGGGTAAGCATGGCCGAGTGGCCAGCCTCCCATGGAGGTCTAGAGATCTAAAAATGATCAAAAGATACAATCCAGGATGATCCAAAGATGAACTAAAAATCATAAGATGTCTAATACAATAGTAAAAAGTCCTATTTATACTAAACTAGTTACTAGGGTTTACAGAGATAAGTAATTGATGTATAAATCCACTTCCAGGGCCCACTTGGTGTGTGCTTGGGCTGAGCTTGAATGTTACACGTGCAGAGGCTCTTTATGGAGTTGAACGCCAGGTTGTAACGTGTTTCTGGCGTTCAACTCTGGTTTGTGACGTGTTTCTGGCGTTTAACTCCAGACAGCAGCGTAGAACTGGCGTTCGACGCCCTTTTACGTCATCTAAACTCGGCCAAAGTATGGACTATTATATATTGCTGGAAAGCCCTGGATGTCTACTTTCCAACGCAATTGAAAGTGCGCCATTTTGAGGTCTGTAGCTCCAGAAAATCCACTTTGAGTGCAGGGAGGTCAGAATCCAACAGCATCAGCAGTCCTTCTTCAACCTCTGAATCTGATTTTTGCTCAAGTCCCTCAATTTCAGCCAGAAAATACCTGAAATCACAGAAAAATACACAAACTCATAGTAAAGTCCAGAAATGTGAATTTTGCATAAAAACTAATGAAAACATCCCTAAAAGTAACCAGATTCTACTTAAAATATACTAAAAATAATGCCAAAAAGCGTATAAATTATCCGCTCATCACAACACCAAACTTAAATTGTTGCTTGTCCCCAAGCAACTGAAAATTAAATAGGATAAAAAGAAGAGAATATACTATAAATTCCAAACTATCAATGAAACATAGCTCCAATCAGATGAGCGGGACTTGTAGCTTTTTGCCTCTTGAATAGTTTTGGCATCTCACTTTATCCGTTGAAGTTCAGAATGATTGGCATCTATAGGAACTCAGAGTTCAGATAGTGTTATTGATTCTCCTAGTTCAGTATGATGATTATTGAACACAGCTATTTTATGAGTCTTGGCCGTGGCCCTAAGCACTTTGTTTTCCAGTATTACCACCGGATACATAAATGCCACAAACACATAACTGGGTGAACCTTTTCAGATTGTGACTCAGCTTTGCTAAAGTCCCCAATTAGAGGTGTCCAGGGTTCTTAAGCACACTCTTTTTTTGCTTTGGACCTTGACTTTAACCGCTCAGTCTCAAGTTTTCACTTGACACCTTCACGCCACAAGCACATGGTTAGCGACAGCTTGGTTTAGCCGCTTAGGCCAGGATTTTATTCCTTTAGGCCCTCCTATCCACTGATGCTCAAAGCCTTGGCATCCTTTTTATTTGCCCTTGCCTTTTGGTTTTAAGGGTTATTGGCTTTTTGCTCTTGCCTCTTGGTTTTAAGAGCTTTTGGCTTTTTCTGCTTGCTTTTTCTCTCTTTTTTTTTCGTCATTTTTTTTTCTGCAAGCTTTGTTCTTTGCTGCTTTTTCTTGCTTCAAGAATCATTTTTTTATGATTTTTCAGATTATCAAATAACATATCTCCTTGTCATCATTCTTTCAAGAGCCAACATATTTAACATTCTTAAACAACCACTTCAAAATACATATGCACTGTTCAAGCATTCATTCAGAAAACAAGAAGCATTGTCACCACATCAATATAATTAAACTAAGTTCAAGGATAAATTCGAAACTCATGTACTTCTTGTTCTTTTGAATTAAAACATTTTTCTTTTAAGAGAGGTGATGGATTCATAGGACATTCATAACTTTAAGAAAATGTTACCAAATACTAATGATCATGTAATGAAGACACAAACATGGATAAGCACTTAACATAGAAAAGGAAAAACAGAGAATTTAAGAACAAGGAATGAGTCCACCTTAGTGATGGTGGCGTTTCCTTCTTGAGGAACCAATGATGTCCTTGAGCTCTTCTATGTCTCTTCCTTGTCTTTGTTGCTCCTCCCTCATTGCTTTTTGATCTTCTCTTATTTCATGAAGGATGATGGAGTGCTCTTGATGTTCCACCCTTAATTGTCCCATGTTGGAACTTAATTCTCCTAGGGAGGTGTTGATTTGCTCCCAAAATTTCTGTGGAGGAAAGTGCATCCCTTGAGGTATCTCAGGGGTTTCTTGATGATGAGCTTCTTCATGTGCCTGTTGAGATCTATGAATGTGCTCTCTTGTTTGCTCCATCCTTTTCTTAGTGATGGGCTTGTGAGATGAATCTTTCCATCTCCCATGGTTCAGAGGTGGAAGCAATTGTCTTCCCTTTCCTCTTTCTTGAGGTTTCTCTGGCCTTATGTGCCATTAATGGTTATGGAAAAACAAAAAAAGCTATGCTTTTACCACACCAAACTTAGAATATTGCTCGCTCTCGAGCAAAGGAAGAAAGAATAGAAGAAGAAGAAGAAGATATGGAGGAGATGGAGGGATGTGTGTATTCGGCCATATGGATGGGATTGGGTGGGGAAGAGATGTTGAATTTTGAAGGTGGGTGGGTGTATGGATGTGAGTGGTAAATGGAAAACAGAAGGAATGACCATGAATGGAGAGAGAGAGGGTGAGGAGAAGTGAGTGGAGGTAGGTGGGGATCTTGTGGGGTCCACAGATCCTGAGGTGTTCAAGGATTTACAACCTTGCACCAAATTAGGCATCCAAAATGCCCTTGCACACAACTCTGGGCGTTCAGCGCCAGATTGGTGCTTGTTCTGGGCGTTGAACGCCCATTTGTTGCCCATTTCTGGCGTTGAACGCCAGAACCATGCTTGTTCTGGGCGTTCAGCGCCAGCTCTTCTCCAGGGTGCAATTCTGGCGTTCAAATGCCCAGATGCTGCCCATTTTGGGTGTTCAGTGCCAGAACCATGCTCTGTTTTGGCATTGAACGCCAGCCAGATGCTTCTTACTGGCGTTTAAACGCCAGTAAGGTCTTCCTCTAGGGTGTGATTTTTCTTCTGCTGTTTTTGATTCCGTTTTCAATTTTTATATTTATTTTGTGACTCCACATGATCATGAACCTAATAAAACATGAAAAATAATGAAAATAAAAATTAGATAAATAAAAATTGGGTTGCCTCCTAACAAGCACTTCTTTAATGTCAATAGCTTGACAGTGGGCTCTCATGGAGCCTCACAGATGTTCAGAGCATTGTTGAGACTTTCCAACACCAAACTTAGAGTTTGGATATGGGAGTTCAACACCAAACTTAGAGTTTGGTTGTGGCCTCCCAACACCAAACTTAGAGTTTGACTGTGGGGGCTCTGGTTGACTATGTTTTAAGAGAAGCTTTTTATGCTCCCTCTCCATGTTTACAGAAGGATGACCTTGAGTTGCAAACACAAGGGAGTCCTCATTAAATTGAAGGACTAGTTCACCTCTATCAACATCAATCACAGCTCTTGCTGTGGCTAGGAAGGGTCTTCCAAGGATGATGGATTCATCATCATTCTTCCCAGTATCCAGGACTATGAAATCAGCAGGGATGTAAAGGCCTTCAACCTTTACTAACACGTCCTCTACTTGTCCATAAGCCTGTTTTCTAGAATTGTCTGCCATCTCTAATGAGATTTTAGCAGCTTGCACCCCAAAGATTCCCAGTTTCTCTATTACAGAGAGGGGCATGAGGTTTATCCCTGACCCAAGGTCACATAGAGCCTTCTCAAAGGTCATGGTGCCTATGGTACAAGTTATTAGGAACTTTCTAGGATCCTGTTTCTTCTGAGGCAATGTCAGTTGATCCAGATCACTTAGTTCATTGGTGAACAAGGGAGGTTCATCTTCCCAAGTCTCAATACCAAATAATTTGGCATTCAGCTTCATGATTGCACCAAGGTACTTGGTAACTTGCTCTTCAGTAACATCCTCATTCTCTTCAGAAGAAGAATACTCATCAAAGCTCATGAAGGGCATAAGGAGGTTTAATGGAATCTCTATGGTCTCTAGATGAGCCTCAGATTCCTTTGGTTCCTCAAAGGGAACCTCCTCATTGATCACTGGACATCCCAGGAGGTCTTCCTCCTTGGGATTCACGTCCTCTCCTTCTCTTACAGGTTCGGCCATGGTAATCAATTCAATGGCCTTGCACTCTCCTTTTGGATTTTCTTCTGTATTGCTTGGGAGAGTTTTAGGAGGGATTTCAGTGATCCTTTTACTCAGCTGGCCCACTTGTGCCTCCAAATTCCTAATTGAGGATCTTGTTTCATTCATGAAACTTACAGTGGCCTTGGATAGATCAGAGACTAAGTTTGCTAAATTAGAGGTATTTTGTTCAGAGTTCTCTGTCTGTTGCTGAGTAGATGATGGAAAAGGTTTATTATTGTTAAACCTGTTTCTTCCACCATTATTAAAGCCTTGTTGAGGTTTTTGCTGATCCTTCCATGAGAAATTTGGATGATTTCTCCATGATGAGTTATAGGTGTTTCCATAAGGTTCACCTAAGTAATTTACCTCTGCTATTGCAGGGTTCTCAGGATCATATGCCTCTTTTTCAGAAGGTGCCTCTTGAGTACTGTTGGATGCAGCTTGCATTCCATTCAGACTCTGAGAAATCATATTGACTTGCTGAGTCAATATTTTATTCTGGGCCGATATGGCATTCAGAGTATCAATTTCAAGAACTCCCTTCTTCATAGGCGTCCCATTACTCACAGGATTCCTCTCAGAAGTGTACATAAACTGGTTATTAGCAACCATGTCAATGAGTTCTTGAGCTTCTGCAGGCGTTTTCTTTAGGTGAATGGATCCACCTGCAGAAGTATCCAATGACATCTTTGATAGCTCAGATAAACTATCATAGAATATATCCAGGATGGTCCATTCTGAAAGCATGTCAGAAGGACACTTTTTGGTCAGTCCTTTGTATCTCTCCCAAGCTTCATAGAGGGATTCACCTTCTTTCTGCTTGAAGGTTTGAACATCCACTCTAAGCTTGCTCAGCTTTTGAGGAGGAAAGAACTTGGCTAAGAAAGTCGTGACCAGCTTATCCCAAGAGTTCAGGCTATCTTTGGGTTGAGAGTCCAACCACACTCTAGCTCTGTCTCTTACAGCAAAAGGGAAAAGCATGAGCCTGTAGACTTCAGGATCTACTCCATTAGTCTTAATAGTATCATATATCTGCAAGAATTTAGTTAAGAACTGAAAGGGATCTTCAGATGGAAGTCCATGAAACTTGCAGTTTTGTTGCATCAGAGAAACTAGCTGAGGTTTCAGCTCAAAATTGTTTGCTCCAATGGTAGGGATGGAGATGCTTCTTCCATGTAAATTGGAATTACGTGCAGTAAAGTCACCAAGCATCCTCCTTGCATTATTATTATTTTCGGCTGCCATCTCCTCTTCTTGTTCGAAAATTTCTGAAAGGTGCTTGCTGGATTGTTGTAATTTAGCTTCTCTTAGTTTTCTCTTCAGAGTCCTTTCAGGTTCTGGATCTGCTTCAACAAGAATATTCTTGTCTTTGCTCCTGCTCATATGAAAAAGAGGGAACAGAAAAATAATAATAATAGGGATCCTTTTTGCCCAAGTATAGAGGTTTCCTTATGTGAGTAGAAGAAAAGAAGAAGAAAATCTGAACTCAGAGAGAGAGGGTTCGGATTTTTGGTGAGATAAAGTGTTAGTAGATGAATAAATGAATAGAAGGAGATAAGAGAGAAGGAGGATTTTCGAAAATTATTTTTGAAAAAGAGTTAGTGATTTTCGAAAATAGTTTTTGAAAAAGGTTAGTAATTTTCGAAAATTAAAATCAAAAATTAAAATAATTAGTTAATTAAAAAGAAATTTTGAAAAAGAGGGAAGATATTTTCGAAAATTAGAGAGAGAGAGTTAGTTAGGTAGTTTTGAAAAAGATAAGATAAAGAGATATTTTTGAAAAGATATGATTGAAATTAGTTTTGAAAAAGATTTGATTTTTAAAATCACAATTAATGACTTGATTCACAAGAAATCACAAGATATAATTCTAGAGCTTAAAGTTTGAATCTTTCTTAACAAGTAAGTAACAAACTTGAAATTTTTGAATCAAAACATTAATTGGTGATGTTATTTTCGAAAATTTGATATAAAAATAAGAAAAAGATTTTGAAAATATTTTGAAAAAGATTTTTGAAATTTTTGAAAATAATAAAAAATGGAAAAGATATGATTTTTGAAAAAGATAAGATTTTTAAATTGAAAATTTGATTTGACTCATAAGAAACAACTAAATTTTAAAAATTTTTGAAAAAGTCAACTCAATTTTTCGAATTTTATGAGAGAAAAAGGGAAAAATATTTTTTTGATTTTTTTGAATTTTTTATGATGAGAGAGAAAAACAATGAAAATGATGCAATGCATGGAATTTTTAGATCAAAACAATGAATGCATGCAAGAATGCTATGAATGTCAAGATGAACACCAAGAACACTTTGAATGTCAAGATGAACATCAAGAACTTATTTTTGAAAAAATTTTTTGATGCAAAGAAAACATGCAAGACACCAAACTTAGAAATCTTTCATGTTTAGACTCTAACAAACGAAAAATGCATATGAAAAACAAGAAAATATGAATATCAAACAAGAAGACTTACCAAGAACAACTTGAAGATCATGAAGAACACATGCATGAATGCAATTTTCGAAAAATGCAAGATGAATATGCAATTGACACCAAACTTGAAAATTGACTCAAGACTCAAACAAGAAACACAAAAAATTTTTTTTGATTTTTTTATGATTTTATGATTTTTTTGTATTTTCTTTTAATTTTTTCGAAAATCATTTGAAAAAGAAAAAATAAGGATTCCAAAATTTTTAATATGAATTCCAGGAATCTTCAATTCTTAGTCTAAAGCTCCAATCTGAGGGTTAGACATGGCTTAATAGCCAGTCAAGCTTTAGAAGATATTGCTACTTTCCATGTATAGAGCAACTAAGTGTGTGAGAATCTCTTGTGATGATAAGTTGAAACTCCAGTCCAAAAGATTAGACATGGCTTATAGCCAGCCAGGATTCAACAAATCATCATAAAACACTAGAATTCATTCTTAAAAATTCTGAAGAAAAATATATTTTTGAAAACATTTTTTTTTTCGAAACAAAGGAGAAATTTTTGAAAGATTTTTGAAAAATTTTTGAAAATAAAACAAAAAGAAAATTACCTAATCTGAGCAACAAGATGAATCGTCAGTTGTCCAAACTCGAACAATCTCCGGCAACGGTGCCAAAAACTTGGTGCACGAAATTGTGATCTCAGGCAACGGCGCCAAAAACTCTGTATGCACATCTTAATAACTTGTTTTTCATTCACAACTTCGATACAACTAACCAGCAAGTGCACTGGGTCGTCCAAGTAATAAACCTTACGTGAGTAAGGGTCGATCCCACAAAGATTGTTGGTATGAAGCAAGCTATGGTCACCTTGTAAATCTCAGTCAGGCGGATATCAAATGGTTATGGAGTTTTTGAAAATAAATAATAAAATAAGGATAGAAATACTTATGTAAATCATTGGTGAGAATTTCAGATAAGCGTGTAGAGATGCATTCGTTCCTCTGAACTTCTGCTTTCCTGCTGTCTTCATCCAATCAATCCTACTCCTTTCCATTGCTGGCTTTATGTAAGGACATCACCATTGTCAATGGCTACTTTTGATCCTCTCTGGAAAATGGTCCGATGCGCTGTCACTGCATGGCTAATCGTCTGGAGGCATCACCGTGGTCAATGGCTGCATCCTATCCTCTTGTGAAAATGGTCCGATGCGCTGTCACTGCACAGCTAATCATCTGAGGTTCTCAATCATGCTGGAATAGGATTTACTATCCTTTTGCGTCTGTCACTACGCCCAGCACTCGCGAGTTTGAAGTTCGTCACAGTCATTCAATCCCAGAGTCCTACTCGGAATACCACAGACAAGGTTTAGACTTTCCGGACTCTCATGAATGCCGCCATCAATCTAGCTTATACCACGAAGATTCTGATTAAGAGATCCAAGAGATACTCATTCAATCGAACGTAGAACGGAAGTGGTTGTCAGGCACGCGTTCGTGGGGGAATGATGATGATTGTCACGTTCATCACATTCATGTTGAAGTGAGAATGAATATCTTAGAAGCGGAATAATTTGAATTGAATAGAAAAACAGTAGTACTTTGCATTAATCTTTGAGGAACAGCAGAGCTCCACACCTTAATCTATGGAGTGCAGAAACTCTACCGTATGAAAAATACATAAGTGAATAGAGGGTAAGCATGGTCGAGTGGCCAGCCTCCCATGGAGGTCTAGAGATCTAAAAATGATCAAAAGATACAATCCAGGATGATCCAAAGATAAACTAAAAATCACAAGATGTCTAATACAATAGTAAAAAGTCCTATTTATACTAAACTAGTTACTAGGGTTTACAGAGATAAGTAATTGATGCATAAATCCACTTCCGGGGCCCACTTGGTGTGTGCTTGGGCTGAGCTTGAATGTTACACGTGCAGAGGCTCTTTCTGGAGTTGAACTCCAGGTTGTAACGTATTTTTGGCGTTCAACTCTGGTTTGTGACGTGTTTCTGGCGTTTAACTCCAGACAGCAGCGTAGAACTGGCGTTCAATGCCCTTTTATGTCGTCTAAACTCGGCCAAAGTATGGACTATTATATATTGCTGGAAAGCCCTGGATGTTTACTTTTCAACGCAATTGGAAACGTGCCATTTTGAGTTCTGTAGCTCCAGAAAATCTACTTTGAGTGCAGGGAGGTCAGAATCCAACAGCATCAGCAGTCCTTCTTCAACCTCTGAATCTGATTTTTGCTCAAGTCCCTCAATTTCAGCCAGAAAATACCTGAAATCATAGAAAAACACATAGACTCATAGTAAAGTCCAGAAATGTGAATTTAGCATAAAAACTAATGAAAACATCCCTAAAAGTAACCAGATTCTACTAAAAACATACTAAAAACAATGCCAAAAAGCGTATAAATTATCCGCTCATCACTTTCCTTAATTTGTCTTTGAGAAAAGCATTTTCTGCCTTAGAAAGTCATTCTGAGATTCAAGTTTATGATTTTCATTTAAGAAGCATCTTAGTTTTTCAGTGAGATGATCAATCATAAGATAAAGATCTCCAGTAGAAGGTTCAATGAAAATTATCTCATCCATTTGATCGGCCATGAGACAGGTTTGGGATTTGCTTTCTGATTCTTTCTCATCTTCTGAATCATTTTCCAGATCTTCCCAAGAGGCCATTATTCCCTTCTTCTTTTCCTTCTTCATCTTATCTTCCTTCTTCAATTTTGGATAGTCAAACTTATAATGTCTAGGTTCTTTACAGTGGTAGATGATCTTGCTTAAGTCCCTTTTTTGTTTTCTTGAGTTGCCTCCGATCCTTTGCTTTGTTCCTTTTACTTCATCATTGTCTTGAATTTCTTATCAAACATAACAAACTCATCGTCAAATAAATTATCACTGGATTCATCATCCAGGGACTTAGTGACTGATTTGAGAGTAATTCCTTTTATTTTTTGAGTCATTTTTCAAATAAGTAGTTTCAAAAGCAAGTAAATGTCCTCTCAGATCATTATATGTCATTTGATCAATGCTACTACTTTCAACTATAACTATAGCTTTAGTTTTTCACTCTTTTGTGAGACTTCTTAGAACTTTTCTCACTAGCATAGGTTCAGGGTGAGTGATTCCTATAGCATCCAAGCCATTGATGATGACGTTGAATCTTTCAAACACTTCATCAATTGTTTCTCCTTTCTTCATAGAGAATATTTTGTACTCTTTGCTCATCATGTCTATTACGGTCCGCTTGACTAGGGTATGTCCTTCATGAGTGACTTGAAGCTTGCCTCAGATTTCCTTTACTGTTTTGCATCTAGATACCCTTCGAAATTTCTTGAAGCTGATAGCACAGTTAAGCAAGTTGACAGCTTTGGTGTTGAGCTCTATTTTCTTTTTATCTTCATCATTCCATTCGGCTTCAGTCTTAGGAGTGACTACTCCATCTGCTCCAATTTCGGTTGGAACTTAGGGACCATTAACGATGATCTTTTAGATGTTGCAATCAACAGATTGAACAAAGATCTTCATTCTCTCTTTCCAGTAGTTTGTAATTATTTTCATTGAAAAATAAATGTCTGTTACTGGATTGTCCTTCAGTCAGAGTATAGACCACCACATTAGAACCACTGTTGTTTGTCATCAGTACTTTTTCTCCAAGCTGCAAAGCTTGATATCTTTGAGATCAAGCTCTGATACCAATTGAAGGTTATTAGTGGCTAAAAGAAGGGGGGTTGAATCTTATCTTTTTTTTCTGCTGAATATTGATTTTTCTTTTTCAAAGACACTTTAGGAGATATTTTTACTTTTGTCTCGTAACAATTTGAGAGACATTTTCATTTTGTCTCCTAAGTAACAGAAACAGACATGAAGCAGAGAAGAAAAAATAACACCAGATATATCCTGGTTCAGCTACCTAGTGCAATGTAGCCTACAACCAGTCTCCATCAACACTATGATAGAATTTTACTATCTCTTTTTTTAAGATTACAAATACCAATGCTTCCCTAGGATCTACCCAATCCTATATGGGACAAATCCAGATTCTAAACCTAATCTGAATTTGACTAGACCTCAATCTAGTTTCAATAGCAAAGTGCTAACCCAACTTGTAAGAGAATCGCCACAGGATCATGACACAAAACAGAAAGATGTACAAAGAACCTCTGAGACATCTTATGACTTTTTGTCACTATTTAACTCACTGTCTTTTACCTCTCATTGGCTTTTTCTTACAAATCTTACCATATTTGTCTTTTACTATGAGACTCAGACATATTAAACTGAGAAAAATAAAATACTAAATGAACAACATGAAGGAGAAGAACTCTAACAGCTTGGGTAGCTATGAGAGTGAACTTTTGCTTTTCACTTACTCTCCTTAGCTTCAATCTTTGGCCGTTCACCCTTAATATAGAAGAGTGAAGCTTCCAAGGTTGAATCACGTTCAACCTTAACACTGTCTTCTCCTTTAATATCAGAGACTAGCAGCGACTTCATCAGAGAGGAGAGAGAGAAATGAACATGTTGCATGCAACTCACCTATTCTCTCTCATCCTTTTTCTTCTAAATTCTTCAATCTTGACCATTGAGCTTGACTTTGGCTCCAAGTTTTGATTCTGAACGTTGATGTGCTTCTGAACCAAGATGGCTTCACGTTCTCCATTGTTGCTTCTTCCATGCTTGTGACCTTGTGGCTTTCTTCTTGGTTCCTCGGTGAAGCACAAATGAAGAAAGAAACTTTTGATGTGCTTTGACCGAGAGAGTCTAGCTACTTGACCGAAGTCCTTCTTCTTTACTTTGATTTAGCAACAATCTTTTTGTTTTTTCTCAAAACCTATTTTCTATAGTTTCCATTTTCTTCTTTCTTCTTCTTTAAATGAGTGATGTGACCGAAGCAAGAGAGAGAAGGGAGAGAAGAGAGAAGTGATGGCTTTCGGTGGAAGTTTTAAAAAATTAATTGAATTAAATTTTGAGTTACAGTTACCAAGAGTGGGAGTAACCGAAAGGGGCTTTGAAAAACTTGAGCCTATTTGGTTTTCTTTCTTTTTCAAGCCACTAAATTTAAAACAAATTGGTATAAAATTAAACTTATTTAATGATCAAGATAGACTTGTTTAATTGGACCAATATAAAACTTAATTTTCTTTCCTATACACTAAACTTAAATACATCAAATAAATAATCAATAATACTTTAATTAACATTTTAATAATATTTAATCATAATTTTAATATTAATTTTTCAAACTCAACACATATATACTTATACTGAAAGAAATCATGAGTTCATAAAACAATTTGTCATATATGGTCGTACGAGAAATTATTATATCTTGGCTCTTGACATAATTTTAATGAGTAAGATATAATTCTATTTAATCCATCGAATATTTTGCCACATATATTATCATATATGAAAGTAATATCATAAAATAATTCAAATGAGCAAAATATCATACTCATTTAGAATATTTTAATTAAAAAAATGAAATTTGAAGGCTGAAAACACCATGAAAATATTGAGAATTATTTGTGTATATTCATAAATTAGTGAAATTAAAAATAGATGAATTTTATTTATTTTTGATTTACCATTATATATATATATAATGTTATAAAGTCCAAGTGAGTTCATATATTAGGAATTACTTCTAGATCAATATTTGAGAAGAAAATGATGATCAAGCATGTAATATTTATAAAAAATATGTAAGAATATTTGTATATAATGTAGTCTTTACTATTGTTTGGTTACCACGTATTTGTGGTATTTATATATGTCGCTTTACATGCTTTTTACTTCTAAAATAATTAGCCCTGGAATAATTAAACATTTCAAAACAAAATAATTAACAACTCAACATACAGTAGCAAAACAATAAAAATACAATGTTCGATATTTGGTATTCTAACTGGAACTTTAGTGCTTTTTTTTTTTACAAATATTTTATATCTTAAACACTCCAATAATTATATTATAAATTTTTAAATTTTTAATTTCTTGTAAATTTATTTATTTGTTTTAAAAAAATTACATTTGAGTATTTAATTTTGGTTTAAATATCATTATATTATTTTTAGAACAATATTTTATGGCCAAAAAATATTATTATTTTTGGATAGTACTTGACAAGCAATAATTTATACTTATATTTATAGAAATTTTACATAAAAAATATATAATTTATATTTATATTTACTAGATATAAATAAATACAGTTTATACTCACATTTTTTAAAATTTGAACACAAATTAGTAAAACTTATTTGTTAAAGAGAATTCAATATTTGTACGGATTAAAATAATGGCAAAAATATTAAAAATTGCTGCCCAAAAAAATTTGTTATTTCTATGTTAAAATCTTGGCCCTCAACAATTTCTTTCAAGCTCCTAGTTCGAGCCCCATTTGTCAACTAGATATGCTAAACTTCCACTCGTCTCAAGTCAATATGTCAAGTTGTCAACTATGAAATTTTCCACTAAGACAATAATGGAAGCTGGACTTTAAACAAAAATTTGGTTTGATAATGATATGTCTGAATTTTAGAGTTTATTTTCAAATCCATATATAATCAATTTATCTTTAGTGATATACTTTTCATTCAAGAATATAAGTTAGCGATGGAAATAGTACTATATATATCCCATATAAGATCAAATACTTAGCAGTTAGAACAATATGCAACCTTCTAGCTACCTTGTTTTCTCTCCTTCAAACATGTCATCACATTTGTTATGTCTTTTCTTTTTTCTCTTCACTTCAAACGCTGTTGCCTCTGCCTTAGGAAATGAGAGTGACCATCTTGCACTGATCAAATTCAAAGATTCAATATCTAGTGACCCTTTTGGAGTGTTATCCACTTGGAACAGCTCAACCCACTTTTGCAACTGGCAGGGAGTCAAATGTGGCAGCAAACATCAGAGAGTCACAAAACTGACTTTAGATTTATACAATTTGCAAGGGTCAATATCACCGTATGTTGGCAACCTTTCCTTTCTTAGAGTCTTGAGCCTTCAGCTCAATAACTTCCATGGTCATGTTCCGCAAACAATAAGCCGTTTGTTTCGACTGAGGGCACTTGCTTTATATAGTAACAATTTAGTTGGGGAGTTTCCCATTGGTGCCACGAACTGTTCTAAATTAAAAACATTGATGTTAGACCACAATCATTTTAGCGGCCACATACCAGTGGAGATTGGGTTTCTTGGGAATCTTGAAAGATTGTTTCTTGTTTCAAACAATTTTTCAGGACCAATCCCATTATCAATGTGGAATTTATCTTCTCTTGTTCTTCTTAGTGCAGCTTATAATAATTTGGAGGGAAATATACCTGACGAAATAGGCCATTTGAAGGACTTAGTTAATATTTCACTGGGAGTTAATAAAATGTCTGGTAAGATTCCACACTCGCTTTACAATTTGTCATCACTCTCTGTCTTAACACTTTCATTCAATCAACTTGAGGGTTCTCTTCCAAGCAACATGTTCTCCAACCTCTCAAATCTCAGGATCATTGAACTGGCTGGGAACCAATTTTCAGGTCCTATACCAACATCCATCACAACTGCATTTGGCCTTCAAGAAGTTGATTTTTCTATCAACAATTTTGTTGGACAAGTCCCAAATCTAGGAAGCCTTCGAAATCTCTCAGTTCTAGATTTAGGTACAAATGATTTTGGAGGGAATTCATCTATTAATGAGTGGGAGTTCATAAAGTCTTTGATAAACTGTAGTAAGCTGCAAGAGTTTGGTTTCGAGTACAATAATTTTGTAGGTCATTTGCCAAATTTCATAGGCAATTTGTCCACCAAGATCAGCCAACTAGCATTTGGTGGAAATCAGATTTCCGAGCAAATTCCTACAGAATTAGGCAATCTTGTTAACTTAATTTCCTTGACAATGGAGAACAACCACCTAACTGAGTCCATTCCAACTTCTTTTGGTAACTTTCAAAAGTTGCAATATTTGGATATGAACAGTAACAAATTTTCAGGAGAAATACCCGCTATCATAGGTAACCTAAGCCAGTTGTCTGAGTTAGATTTGTCACATAATATGTTAAATGGAAACATTCCTTCAGCCATTGGAAATTGCAAGAGATTACAAAGTCTAGATTTTTCATATAACAACCTTAGTGGAATCATACCATCACAAGTATTTGAAATTCCATCTTTGTCAATCTTGTTGAATATTTCACACAACTCATTAAGTGGTAGTTTACCAAGTGAAATAGGCCTGCTTAAAAGTATTGGTACACTAGATGTTTCTGAGAATCATCTGTCCAATAAGATTCCGGAAGCAATAGGAGAATGTGAGAGTTTGGAGTACCTTTATTTGCAGGGGAATTCCTTTCATGGAATCATACCACCTTCTCTGGCTTCTCTAAAAGGTCTTCAACACTTAGACCTATCGCAGAATCAGTTGTCCGGAACAATTCCACAAGAACTGCAGAACATTTCTGTTTTGGTATACTTCAATGCTTCTTTTAACATGTTGGAGGGTGAGGTACCAATGAATGGCGTGTTCCGAAACACAACTGAAGTTTCATTGAGCGGCAATCGCAAGCTTTGTGGAGGGATCGCAAGCTTAAGGCTTCCACCGTGTCCTTCAAAAGCTACAAAAAAGAGAAAACATCATGGATTCAAGATTTGGATGATAGTTATCATACCATCTTCAGTTGTGTTTCTTCTTTTGCTTTCATCAATTCTTGCACTCTTTTCTAGAAGAAGAAGACAAAGAAAAGCATCTGTATAATGCAACAAATGAGAAAGTGCCCAGAGTATCATATCAGAACCTATATAATGCAACAAATGGGTTCTCAAATGAGAACTTAATAGGATCCGGTGGTTATAGCTCTGTGTATAAAGCAATACTTGATTCTGCAGAAGAAGTTGTTGCTGTAAAGGTTCTAAACCTTCAACTGAAAGGAGCTCACAAAAGTTTCACGGCTGAATGCAATGCTTTAAGAAATATCAGGCACAGAAATCTAGCGAAGATTGTAACATGTTGCTCTAGTGTGGATTACAAGGGAAATGATTTTAAGGCTCTGGTTTACGAGTACATGTCGAATGGAAGCTTAGACAAATGGTTGCATCCCAATAGAGAAAGTTCGAACAAACTAAGAACGCTAAACCTGCCGCAGAGATTACAAGTTATTATGGGCATTGCCTGCGCATTGCATTATCTTCACTATGAATGTGAGCAGCCTGTTATTCATTGCGATTTGAAGCCGAGCAATGTCCTTCTTGAAGATAACATGGATGCTCAAGTGAGTGATTTCGGTTTAGCAAGACTTATCCCAGTGGTTGATGGCAACTCTCAAAACCAAACCAGCACCAGTGGAATCAAAGGAACAATAGGTTATGCTCCTCCAGGTAATTTCTTTAAGGAAAAAATGCAATTAATCCCTTAGTTCAGTAGTTTAGAGTGTAAAGTGCAAATGAGTGAACGCTCACAAATTTAATTGCATTTTTCTTCTTGTCTAATATTGTTGTCACTCGAGATTCACTAAATATCCATTTATTTTCATCCTTTGTATCTCTTACTTTTTTTTTCTAAAATGCATCGTAGAATATGGAACAAGTTCTCAAGTGTCAATAGAAGGTGACATATATAGCTTTGGCATTCTTGTTTTGGAGATGCTAACCGGGAAAATACCAACAGAAGAAATGTTCAAAGATGGGTGTAGCCTCCACAACTATGTCCGTGATGCATGTCCAGATAATATCTTGGAGATTGTTGATACAACTCTGCTGTCATTGATAGGTGAAGAAATTCAAGCACCAACAGGTGTAGAAGAAAATAATCATATTGAGAATGAAGGACATTTGCAGAGTAATGTTGAGAACTGCTTATTCTCATTATTCAAGATTGGTCTTGCTTGTTCTGTGGACTCACCAAGAGAAAGGATGAACATGATGGAAGTCAATAGAGAACTCAACATTATCAAAAATAATTTTCATGCTTGAGTGTTCAATGTTAATTATGGATTACTTATGTGACACAATCTGTTGGTTAACAGTTCAGGCAGTTTGTTGAAACTGTCCTGAACAATTTAGTATTTCAATATTGTTTTTAATGTTTAAGTCAAACAAAATCCTGTGAGTATTGTATGTCATGAATAATTCTTGATTTGTTCAACAAGTCATGCTAGCTTTTTATGCAAGCAAATATGAAAGAGTGCAATTGTGAAACAATTTTTGTCTTAATTTCTTCTCATGTATATCGACCATGCTATAAAATACATATAAATACACATTGAAATTATATTAAACTACACATATATTTATATACAAATACATTGATAATTAATTTTACGCTAAACTTGACTTTAAACTAAACACCTGCGCTATGAAGTTTGGAGTCAGAAAATACACTATATCTGCATACACCTGCAGTAAATTTCCAACTTAGAATGATTCCCTTGTTTCAGTTTTTGCACCGGCAATCATAAGCATTCAGTTAATCATAAAATGCTTCTTGTGCAACTGCATTTAAATTATTTCACATTTAATTTTTCTTTTTGAAAAAAGGAGTTGTTCCGTAATAATAGAGTTAACTAATATCAAAATTTTCTTTCATTTCTAAAAAAACAAAAATCTAGAAAACTAACTCTATATACAATCTGTTAGGTTTAAAAAAATAATGATTTAATTAATGATAACTAAATATTATTATTAGACTAAAAATCTAATTAAATATGTAATTAATTTGTTAATTGTGCAAAAATTAATAAAAAGCAAAACAGACCTATTAACAAATTTTAGGCTGATAAATTTTAAGGAAATAGTTACTGATCATACCAATACTTTCCCATCAAAATACAAAACAAGCTTAAGACTAGAAATTAGTTTTTTATTTTATTGTTTCATTATATTTATTTGATATACTTGAATTTTAATTTATTTGAACATTGTATTATTTATTTTAAATAAAAAAATTTTATTATTTATGAATTGACCACTAATTGTGTAAGAAAATTTAAATTTAAAATTAAAATTGACCATTTATTTCAAATTAAAAAAAATTAACATTACCGTCAGAATTACCGTAGGAATAATCCGATAGTAATAGTGTGCTAAACAACATTTTTTGGTGCCAACAATACTGTTGGAAAAATCTACCAGTAACTAATTAGTTTTTCGAACTGGTAATCCATCAAGATGATAAAATTTCGACAGTAAACATTTACTTACGAGGTTAATATCGTCTGTTTTTTTCGACGGTAAATCCAATGGTTTTCGGCATTTTTCTTGTAGTGATTCTGGATCATCTCCCTCTACTCTGACAAACCTGGTGATGTCACAGGTTGCGGATGCATTGGGCTATACGTTCATCATTGTCCCAAACCCCAACTACATCCATGTGTCTACGGTGGCAACGCCTTCTCCATCCGCTCAGCAGTCTACTGACTCAACGATGCCCCCCCTCGGTGACGGACACCGCGGTGCTGAAATCCTCTCACGGTAGCTTGCCAGCTGATACCCCTCCACCACCTCCCATCGTACGGATTAGGATCTGGCTTGATGGTGGAATGGCGTAAGTACTACTTTAAGTCTCGTATATGCTGAAAGTGTTTGATAACTCATGATTAGTGATTCTTGATTATTGATTCTAGTTTTAGTGGATATAGGTTGTAGATTTGAATTGCTAAAAATGTTTAATATATCGTGATTAGTGATTCTGATAGTTGATTGTAGTTTTTGTGGATTTATGGTTGTAAGATTGAATTGTTGAAAGTGTTTTGATATATCTTGTTTATTGATTCTTGATTATTGATTCTAGTTTAGTAGATTTATTGGATTTATGGAATTTGCTTCTTGATTATTGATTGTTGATTGTTGTTCATTGATTGTTGACAATTGGTGTTTTTTAAGTTAATTGTTGATGGATAGAGTTTGTAGCGCATTCCAGTTATAGACGAAACTCTGCCAAAATTTGTAAAAAAATCTTTATATATTATGGTTATTTCCTTCTGAAATTTTAATTTATGTTGCCATATTGGTTTGTTTATGAATTGTTCATAGATTTGTGCCAAACAACAATGCATGTACTCAGGAGATGACCAACGTCATTAAGCTGATGTACGACCATCCATGGCCGAGTTACAAAAAGATCCCGTCTGAGACCAGAAAGCGGTGATTTCAGAAGTGGACGATAAGAACTTAATATAGTCAAACCTTCTTAACTAGTCTATATCTTCTATTTTGTTTAATATGATATATTTTGATTAATGAATTTTAAAGTTTCTTTGTATAGATGAACTTTATATGGGACAAGGTGCACGATATCATCGTTAGGAAGATATACGACTATCGTATGGGTAGGCGACTGTAACAGATATTGGAGGATGTACGTGAGAGGCACAACCACCTCACTTCCTGACTCCACCCAGAAATTAAGAAGGTCTGTACATTCACTGGGAGACCGATGAGGGGTTTACGCATCAACGTCTCACAAACAGAGCTAACAGGGCATCGGTCAGGTCGTCCAAGTATACCGGTGATCAGCAACCTTCATGAAGACTAAGGTCAGCTGGTATGTGGCTTCTCTAATTTTGTTATTAATTTAGTTATATTCTTTGACATATCATTAGTAGGCATCCTAACAACTTATTTCAATGCAACATGTATAGTCAAATTCGTTGGATCACGATGCGACCTTGGCGGAGACCTTCAAGTACACCCATACTTTGAAGGAGAACATAGAGAGATTTGCTTATCAGCGGCCTGCGGATTATTATGTGAGTAAACATCTGATCTTCTGATATAAAATTTTCAATTAACTGTACAACTATCGTCCTAATTATAATAATATGTGTTACACAAGAGTCCTACACACAGAGACCGGAGGCCGCAACTTACCAATCTCAGCAAAGTGAGAAGGACGCCAGTGGTGCTATTGTTTCAGTCGTCGATCTCGATGCAATTTGGCGCAAGGCCGCCTCAGCTCCGTACAAAAACCGCGTATATGGGTTGGGGTTGTTCTTCGTCGGCAGTCTCCGCACCTCCACGTTGATGCCATTGTCTACCTCTGCCACCAGTCGAGCCGTTGATCCTGAAGAAGGCATTGATTTGAGGCTATAGGTGCAGGAGCTCGCCCGGAGCCTTCACGAATAGGTCAGGAGCTGACTGAGACTCGGGAGAGGTATCAGGAGATCCTCACATGCTTGACGGACACGGATGATCTTAGGCTGGAGTGGAGGGAGAATTAATAACTTATATATAGCTTTATTCCCTAAAATGCATCGTAGAATATGCAACAAGTTCTCAAGTGTCAATAGAAGGTGAGATATATAGCTTTGGCATTCTTGTTTTGGAGATGCTAACCGGGAAAACACCAACAGAAAAAATGTTCAAAGATGGGTGTAGCCTCCACAACTATGTTCGTGATGCATGTCCAGATAATACCTTGGAGATTGTTGATGCAACTCTGCTCTCATTGATAGGTGAAGAAATTCAAGCACCAAAAGGTGTAGAAGAAAATAATCATATTGAGAATGCAGGACATTTGCAGAGTAATGTTGAGAAGTGCTTATTCTCATTGTTTAAGATTGGTCTTGCTTGTTCAGTGGACTCACCAAGAGAAAGGATGAATATGATGGAAGCCAACAGAGAACTCAACATTATCAAAATTGCTTTTCCATGCTTGAGTGTTCAAAGTGCATTGATCACTTATGCTTGTTTTGGAGTTTTAGTGCTCTTTAATTAAAAGCAAAAGAAAAAGCTTGTATGGAGTTTTAGTACTCTTTAATAAAAAGAGAGAGAAGAATCGGCATTAAATTATTAAGGAGAAAGAAAAAAATCGGCATTAAAATTTTATTTGGCTAATTTTTTTGTTTTAATTTGAATTTATTTTATTTTTAAATTGATATTAAATTATTACAATATGACAAAAATAAAAATTTAAAATAATTAAAAGGGCAAAATATTCTTATTATTTTAAATAAACGTTCTTGTATTAATTTTTTAAAGAAGTTAAATATGATCTTTAAGTATGTCAACAAAAGAGATAGATATATGTAATCTTTTAAATTAATAACATTAGAGGATATATATAGATACATAATATCTGAAAAGATTAATAAATCTTACCTAAAAAAATATAGTTAGAGATATCTTTTGCTTAAGATAATAAAAATAATACGAATATGTTTATTTTTATTAAATTAAATTATTAATTTAAAATATATCTATCTTTAAATTTTAAATAAAAAATTTTATAATTTTAAAATTTAAATATGTGAATAAAATTAGATTAATAAAAATATACGAATACGATTCAAATTGTATAGAAATAGGAGCAATTTTATCTGTGAATAAATTCATTATTTTCAATGAACAAAAGAAGATAGTATATAAAATAAATTTTATGAGATAAATTATAATTTTAAACAAATAATTAAAATAAATAAAATATAAAATTATTAATTAATTTGATTTTATGAACTAATTTAATAACCTTAATAACTTATATACTAATAGAGCATATTAAATTTCTTATAGTAATTATAAATTACGGAAAAGCTTTGCATACAAGTCATTGGCTTGTATGCTTTACAAGTTCATTAAGCAATAAAACAAAAAAAACGCGCTGCTACACATACGTTGTATACACGCGCTATATAAGATCCCGCGTATATCTAACTACCAAATTTAAAAGATTTGTTTCCTTCTTCGTTTTCGTTATTTGGAGATTTGCTTGTTCGGCTTCCCTCCTTCTTCTCCATCGTTCTTTTCCTCTCCTTTTCTCATTGGTATGTTCTTCGTTTACGTTACTTTCCTCTCTCTGTGCAACTCGAGCTTCGTTTTCTATTTTGATTTGTTGTTTTCTGAAATCAAAGTTTGAACTCGTTTTGAAGATAATGGATCATTCAACCTCAGATTGTCAGCTGAATCCAGGCGAAGTGGATTATGAATTTGAATCTAACGAAGTTCCTGAGGTTTGATTTACATAGGATTAGTATGAATTTTCTTGCAGTAATTTGTATAGCATTGTGTAGTTGAAAAATTGTTGAACATCGACTGTGAAACTAACACGTTAACATGAATCTGTCGATTCAATGTATTAGTTTTGATTAATTATCTGAAATTTATAGCAGACGCTCGGGTGTAGATCAGGTCTTTTTTGGGTGTATTTTTGCTAGAAGTGTGGGTGTATTTACACTTTACTGGTTTTTTGTTATTTTAATTGAGTTGTTGTTGTTCAGGTGTATTATATCAGACATGATTGGGTGTGTTTTTAGTTTTTGGCATGGTGTATTCTGCAGCATGTGTATTTACAGTTTATGGCTTTATTGTCATTTTAGTTGAGATGTTGTGGTTCGGGTATATCATATTAGACATGATTGGGTGTATTTGAATCATATCTATGGGTGTATTTGAATCATATCTATGGGTGTATTTACAGTTTTTGACATGGTGTAATGTGCAGCCTCTCTCGGTTGTTGATGACGAGCTTGTTCCGAAGGTTGGAATGACCTTTACCACCCTTGAAGATGCTGGAAAATTTTACAGGAACTACGTCAAGGCTGCAGGTTTCTCTACAAGAGTTCGGTGCACAAATAGGAAGGGAAACGAGATTAAGAATCAACTGATTACATGTAGCAGAGAGAGAAAATGGAAATCTAAAATATCTCCGACCGAGAAGACCAATCCAACAGCCGGTCTAAACTGTCCTGCAAGAATTTATATACACACATTGAAGGATGTCGGTGCTTGGATCATTTCAAAGGTTGTGCTGGATCATTCACACCCCTGCTGTCTAAGTAAAACAGAGATGCTCAAACAGCACAGGGAACTAAGCATGTCCATTCGTCGTACAATAGAGAATAACGAGGAGGCCGGTATCAGACCAAGCAAAACCTACCAATCATTTGTTGCGGCTGCCGGGGGTCACCGCGAGTTAAATTTTATCAAAAAGGACGTGAGAAATTACATTACCAGGGAAGTGCGGAATGTTTCCGAACAAGAAGATGCAAAGGAATTCGGGAAATATTTGTTAAGAATGAAAGAGAAGAATCAGAATTTCTTTTTTGAGCTCCAACTCGAGGAGGATCAATCGATTAAGCTGGCTTTTTGGGCCGATGCAAGAAGCAGAGCTGCTTTTGAGTATTTCGGAGACGTCATTTCATTCGACACCACCTACAATACAAACAGGTAACAAACTGCCCCTGTTTATGATGCTAAATTAATGTATTTTTACGAATCCACAGCAGAGGTGTATATTGGCTGTTTCTTTGGGTGTATACGAAGCATTCGTTTGGGTGTACCTAATGATTTTACATTCTGCACTATGGTAATTTGTTTCAGGTATAATTTGGTCTGTGGTTCTTTTGTCGGGGTGAATCACCACGGTCAGTCAACACTTCTCAGATGCTCTTTGATGAAGAACGAAGAAATTGAATCATTCAAATGGTTATTTCAATGCTGGCTTCGTTGCATGGGAGGAAACGCTCCAAAAGGGTTTCTCACCGATCAGTGCGCATCAATGAAAAGGGCTTTAGAGGCCTGTATGCCAACAACAATTCACCGTTGGTGTATTTGGCACATCATGAAGAAGATTCCAAGCAAATTAAACGGGTACAAAGGACATGCCGATATTGAACAAGAAATGAGCCAAGTTGTTTGGAACTCTCATAGCAAAGACTCATTCGATAGGAATTGGAATGATTTTCTGCTGAATTTTGGTCTTGCGGACAACAAGTGGCTTTCAGGTAATGTCTTTTTAAAATCTGCAACAGAGGTGTAAATTGCATGTTTTCTCGGGTGTATTTATAGTCTGTGTTTGGGTGTATTCTGCAGATCTGTACGAAGACCGTCACATATGGGTTCCTATCTATCTGGATCACCACTTCTGGGCAGGGATGAGAAGCACACAAACGAGCGAGAGCATGCATTCATTTTTTAACAAGTATATCACCCGGAACAGCTCGCTTATTCAGTTTGTCAAACAATACGATAATTGCCTCGGAAGCAGGGAGCAAGCAGAGAGAGAATCAGATGCTGCAGATTTTCATACGGTCATACCGTGTGCAACCAAATCCTCCATTGAAGCTCAGTTTCAAGATGCGTACACTCATCAAAAGTTTAGGGAAGTCCAAGCGCAATTTAGAGGAAAGGCGAATTGCATCACCAGATTAACGAATTCCGCTCTAGGCTATTCAGTATACGAAGTCGGAGAACAAGTTTCCAGCTCAATATTCAACAAGTTTGTGGTTACTTACGACTCAGTTGCAGCCGAGGTAAAATGCCAATGCTTATTATTCGAGTCGAGAGGGATACTGTGCTGTCACGCACCAAGCGTGTTAAGCTTCGAACAAGTAAGCCAAGTGTCACCTAGATATATACTGGAACGATGGAGCAAGAAGGTAAAGAGGCGACACACACACATCAAGAGCAGCCACGACGAGCCACTGATGGAGCCAAGAAGCAAGAGGTTCGACCAATTGGTTTTTTGTTCGCAAAATATTTGCGAATTTGCATCCGAATCGGAGGAGCTGACTGCAATTCTGCACCGTGCGTACGATAACGTCATGGCTGAGATGGAATCTTTAAAAGCCAAAAGGAAGGGGACATCTTCTTTATCCCACGAAGACTCCAACTTGGAATCCGTTAACGAGCTTTAAAGCCTGCCAAGGATTCGAACAAGAGGACGTCCAAAAAATAGGCTAGGTTCAAAGTTGGACAAACAGATCGCAAATGCCACAAAGAAGAAGAAGACGAAAGTTTTAAGCGAGGTAAAAGTAATGTTCTTTAAATTTGTGGCGATTGAGTTTATTTTTCTCGTTAATAGTTTAGCTAATATGTGAGTGTTATATTCAGATAAACCTATTTGATGTTGCATCAGCGGTGCATTCAAATTTCAGCCAATATTAAGGACATGTTATGAATTATCAGTTCAGGGTACCAGCAGCATGGGATAACTCTTTGGGTGTATAGTTTTTCAGAATATGGGTGTAGAAGCACTGTGCTTTTGGGTGTATTTTTGTTAATTCACAATTTACATATAGATACATATATATAATATTTGTGTTTTAGGGTTTACAGGTTAGGGGTAAGGGTTTAGGTTTTAAGTGTTTAGGGTTCAGGGTTTTAGTCTCAAAGCATCAGGGGGGGATAGTTTTCAGGGTGTATGTTCAACTTTATTTGGGTGTAAAAATTCGCAGGTTATGGATGTATATTTGATTTGATGTTTTTCTTCATATTTTAGTACCTGTAATTCATACATTTTGAATACAGCACAGACAGTTTGGGTGTATATTTTATGCAATCTTGGGTGTATTATTACACTTGCGTTGGGTGTAAAAGTTTATAATTTGCGTTTATATACGCCTTGATTTTTTCCTTCATATTTTACCACCTGTAATACAGCTTTTGAATACAGCACAGACAGTTTAACAGCACAGATAGTTTAATTATGGAAAAAAATATACATGGAATAGAAGTTGTTGATAAATGGCAAATATTTACAGCATTTGTTCAATTTACAAACTACCCAGCAGTTGGATTACGCAGTTTCTATATCAGCAGAATTTATTTGACAAAACGGACTCAATAATACAGAGGATGGCTTCGACAGCCTTATAGCATTACTCTCTCTAATTGCCTGATCTCTCTCTTTATTCATCTCACCGAATAGTATCCACGAAGCATACTCCACTCTATAGTGGTCCACCTCCTCCTACAATTAAAAAGTATATTCTGTTTAAACAGCAATATTAATTCAGTAAAGTAATATAGAGTTATATAGTTCTAAAGACAGTTACCTGTTTCCAATTATCCCATTCATACTTCCCCTTTTTAATGTTTTCCGGCTCAATTAACTCAAGCCACTTCATAACGTAGATACCGCAGTCATAGCTGAAAACGAAGAAAATAAATTACAAATCTCATTTAGGAAAGTTTAATGTTCAGAGTCACAAATTTATACCTTGATTTTTGGCCTGATATTTTAACATATGATGCTTTAATTTCCTTCTCCTTCTCGTCTTTCTGCAGAGGTTCCCCGCCAGCATATGCTCTCAATCTTGAAAATACATATCCCTTAAATACCAAAACAAATTAGTAATACACCCGAATGAATGCACAAGATACAACCAACTGAATGGACAATATACACCCAACACAACTAAAAAAATACACCCAACTTGATAAACAACATACACCCAAATGAATGCACAAGATACAAAGGCAAATGGTTCCACAAAATACACCCAACCCGACAAAGAAATTACACCCAAAAGAGAACATAATTACACCCAAAGCAAAACATACATACACTTTATATTGAACTGAAATAGACCTATCTATTAAAGTAAAGAACACAGAGGCAACTTATAGTGAATTTATTAAGCTGCTTTCTCTCATCGCTTGGAGCTTTCTTGTGTAGCGGGTCAAGTATACGACATCTCCGCTTTGTTGTATCAATCACCCATAACCACCAATGGCCCGAGTAGCAAACAGGTGCAAAAATCTGAAGAATTGCCACATTTCAACAGTGTGTTATTTTATTTAGCATATAAGTAAAGAACGGTACTAACAAATTTAGCAAATGAAAACTTACATATGGATGAGAAGTTTTTTTTTTTTTTGCATCTATGAAGGGAATAAAACTCGGGTAGTCTTCCACCCTGAATTCTTTATTGGTTTTCGGTGATATGAATTCCCCCTTTGGGTGCTTCGAAAGGGCCATGCTCTGCAACAATTGCGAAACAAAAAATGAAATACTGAAAATACACCCAAGTAAATACTTTAAATACACCCAAATGACTACACAACTTACCACAATATCGGGGGGCAGACAGTATACTTGTTCTTGAAACCTTTTATCATTTTTCCGGTTGAGGATGTGGCACATGGCAGATACAATCTAGAAATATATGCCAAAATCAATTTACGTTAATAAACATTGCAGTAAACTTTGGTGTAAAACATTAATGTTATTCTAATATTACCTCAGATTCTATATAACTTTCTGCCTGGAGGGATGCAAGGTGCATTCTAAATAAAATGTAATTATCTTGGGCCATCAGAGTGCACATGTGGTCATACTCATCAGTACTGCCATCTGCGTAAGTCTTCAGTCGTGTCCCCCAGATGTAGCACTTTTCTTTCATATCATCCGTAATCTGATTTATTCCCTCAGGAGTTTCAAACTTTCCAGAAATTTCTCCCCCAGTTTCCCTTTGAATTTGTGGACTTTTACTTTTTTTCTTTCGCCGCACTGCTTGCTATTTTTTGTACCAAATCGTCTAATTGTTCTAGCAAATTTGCAGTTTCTGGAGATTTTGCCCTTTCTGTCTCCTGCGTTGACGCTCCCTCCTGGCTTGAATCAGTCAAGCCAAGGCTGAATGATGGCACTGGATCTATTTTAGGAACATAGGATGCTGTCCGTGCCATCATCATCAGGACAGCAACGTCTTCTGCGGCTGGATGACTGCGTCATCATGTATAACGTATTATAAGAGTAAGAATATACGGATCATAAGCAAAGATTGATTTTAGTCTGATGAACTTACATTTTAGATGGAGCTGGGGGAAGCGTGGGTGTGGTTTCTTGAAGTTGTTGGGGGGTTCAGGAGTGCTGCACAGTTACACAAAATTAATAATGGCGTAAAAAAACTAATCAGGAACAATATACACCCAAACTGTTAGCAAATATACACCCAAACTCTAAACAAATATACACCCAATACTATTTCTTACGTTTCTGTAGTTCCTTCAATCTGTAGCGGAGGGGTTGGTTCAAAATCTGTCTCAGGTGTTTCTTGAAGTTCCGGCACAGTGGTTGTTTGGGACGCCGGCACAAAAACTTGAATCGGGACTCTAAACAAGAAGAAAAATGAAAGGTTAACAATGCCTTTGAAAATAATAAGGTTATAAGGTTGAAATATTCTTGGAAAACTCACATTGCAAGCGCATCCGACGGTGTCTGTTCCCTCACAACCATCATATTCAAATCAGCTGGACTCAACCTAAAATACACCCAAATAAAGTCAAAAAATACACCCGAACAATTCAAAAAGAAGACAGGCTTTGTTTTTTGAGAACTTACATACTTGTAGTTTTTGCTTTTTTTTCCTGCCTTTTTTTTCTTGAATAAAATAATAAAGGGCTTTTTTTCTAAAAATATATATATATATATAATTAGAAGTAGAAGTTAATAGAAGAACAAAAGTAACGGTTATCTGAAAGAGAAATTACATGCTCTCTGACGGCTGGTTTACACTACTCTGTTCTGTGCGTCCTTGAGAGGAAGGATCATCACTTTCCAAGTTCACAGCCGGTATTCTAAACAGATTTCATGTTATTCAGACAAAATAAGATACAGGTATAAAATACACCCAAATGAATGCACAAGATACAACCAATCGAATGGACAATATACACCAAACACAACAAACGAAATATCCCAACTTAATAAACAACATACACCCAACTTGATCAACAAAATACACCCAAATGGTTCTACAAAATACACCCAAATCATGATAACAAGATTTTATTAAATAAAGCTTCTTACGTTTCAGAGCAGACATAGCGACCTTCTGTCGATCGCAGGTCAGCTTGGTTCTCCCTGCGAAACAAGAAACAATTATTAGCAAAGAAAACACACCAAAATCTGAAATAGACACCCCAACAAGACATACCCCTCTGCAGCAGATTTTTCAACGTTTTCCCTTAGCAATTCATCTAGTTCTTCACTTGATATTTCATATCTCTCACTACATTCATAAAAGAAGATGTTAACAAAAATAATTACGATGATAGACGGTAATATAGCTAACGAGGTACTGTACCCATCAAAGTATTGATCTTCTTCAGGGGATGAATGCTCAACAACAACTTTTTTCTTTTTTGATTGTGTTCTGGGTGGAAAAAAAAAGTATGAATCAGAAATAAAAAAGTAATTTTATCACAGAATATTTATCCAAAGAAGTGCTTACTTTTTTGGTGTTGTTTTTGTCTTTTTCTTTTTCTTTTCCTTCTCCGCCGGTGATGATTTTTCGCTTCTATAAGTTAATAAGAGACACTTCAGTTAATACATGAAATCTTTATAATGAAGCCAAAAGAAAGGAGTAATAATTTCAGAATATTACTCATCACTTGATTCAGATTCAGATTCTGAATCAGAATCTGACTCCTCTTGACTCTTCTTTCTTTTTTCTGGAGTCCATTCTGTAAGGCAAACAATCATTATTTAGAACATACTAAAGATATAAAATACACCCAAATGAATGCACAAGATACACCCAACTGAATGGACAATATACACCCAACGCAGCAAACGAAATACACCCAGCTTAATAAACTACATACACCCAACTTGATCAACAAAATACACCTAAATGGTTCCACAAAATACACTCAACTCGAAAAAGAAATTACACCCAAGTATGGTACTTACTTTTTCCCCTTTTTGCTGGGGTGTTTTCTTGCTGAATCCTCTGAGTCTTCTTGAGTCTCAGACTCAGAGGTAGAATAATCACTGTCAGTAGTTGTTTCTTCCTCCGAAGACAATGTTGAACTTGCCTTCCTTTTTTTTGTTTTCTTGATTTCTTGTTTTTTTTTCTGTTTTCTTTATTTTTTTCATTTTCTCTCTTGTTTGCGCCATGTTTACAATCCCCTGAAACATCAGATAATTTATTTAGCAGCATTCAAATAAATAAATATACACCCAACATATTATTTTCAACTTACCAAAATTTTCTCTGTTTCTGCATTCATTCTTTCGACCAACTGCTCCTTACTCCAGTTGGCAACCCATGGTTTTGGTGGTCTTTCAGCCCTCTTCTTGCCTTTGTTTTCTGAAAGATGAAAGTATATTATCATTAGGGTAAAGAGGCAGCCATCAATTGCCTTCTTCTTTTTCTCCTTGTAGTCTGTGATGCCCTTGACGATGAAGGTCAAAACATGGCCCCCCAATTTCGCTCCGAGATGCCGTCCATCTGAAAAATTGGGGCCAGGTGCACAGGCGAGATTTTGTTTATTGTCGTTGGCAAAAGGAACGCCATCTATATATAGAGGATGAAAATCCTCTTGAACATTAGGCGTTCCTCTTCGTTACCAACGCCGATATCCATCATCTCATCGGTAAGACTTTTGAGGGTCTTACCCTGGAATCTTCTAAAAATTATTTTGTCATCCTCAGAAAGTTTCTTATACTCGACTTTCTGAGGAAACAGATTTCCTACAAAAAGGAAAATAACAAAGTATCAAAGTCGGTTCAAATACACACAAGCATCAACCTTAAATACACCCAAGCATCAACTTAATATACACCTATAATTTTGAACTAGTTACCTGTTGCATTGATGCCAAGCGCATGACCTATCTTTCTTGGGGTTATTTTGAAAGAACCATATCCTGTTTCCAGTCTGTTCTCCCCAAGTTTGAAGTTGTTTGCCAGCTCCCTTAACAGTTGGTGATGCACCCTTAGTGGTGGGATGTGCATCAACCCACCGAATTCTAGATCCCTCACAATCGCCTTCTTCTCCTCAGTCATGTTTCTGAATTTATCACTTAGGAGATGTGTGGCACACTTAAGGTCTTTTGTTTGGTTTCTTGCTGCCATTTTCTTTGAAATGAAAAATACACCCAAAGACATCAGTAAGATATACCTATATATATGAGTCAGATACACCCAAAGATATCAGTAAGATACACCCATATATATGAGTCAGATACACCCATTGATAACAGTAAGATACACCCATAAATATGATTCAGATACACCCATTGATAACAGTGAGATACACCCATAGATATGATTCAGATACATCCATATATATCAGTCAGGTATCACTCAAACATGCTTCAATATCAAGCAACATTACAAGGTCAAGCAATATACACCCCCCAATCTACGGAATATACCCCCAAAAATCAGTTACCAGAAGATCTAGAACAACAAGAATAACAGGAGAACCTAGAACAACAACGTAGAAGAACAGTGTAACAAAGAAGGAAGAATAACAGTAAACCCTAGAACAACAACGTAGAAGAAAAGTAAAACCTAGTTCGTAATCTGGAAAATATACAGGAATCGTCATGTAACGTACCTTGAGTATTGTTGCTTTGTTTTCGCTGGAGATTCTTGATGGAGAGTTTGATGGTGTGTTGATGGAGATTTCGAAGGTTAGCGACGAGTTGTATATTTTGATTTTCGATTTTCGCTCGAAAACGGAAGGGTTGCGTTTTCTTCGAATTGCTTTGAGAAGTGGAAGAAGTGGAAGAGTCTGCCATTACTCGAAGCGTACGTAACTGTTTTGAGTGGGAGCGTGTGAATGTTACGCTCCATTCAATCCCTCTTCATGCGCGTGAATTGTTTTTGGGCTGGGCCAAACTTGTAAAGCTTGTAACTCGTTTTTGCTTGTATGTGTAGCAGGCCTGTTATAATTATTATTTTATTAAAAATATATTTTACAAGTTGTAATTAATGTGTTTGTAGTTTTAAAAAAATGTATTAATTGTTTATTAATCTTATCAATATGCATTAAATGTTAAGCCGGTTAAATTGAATTTTAAATTTTGACAGTGTTTTTTTTTTTTTGCTAAAATTATGTGGAGTTTTAAAATTCCAAACATCAAGGGAGTATTATAACATCCACCAAAATAGTTTAAGCAAATAGCATGAAAAGTTAACAATTTTTTAAATTGGTGGATGTTATAATACTTCTATATTATTTGGAGTTTTGAAATTTCTTCATATTATTAATATTATAATATAAGTTGGCACGGTATCTTAGAACGTATTATATATTTATATTAATGGAGCTTTTAATGTTTATTAATAAAATTATTAAGTAATTAATGTATTATTCTTGTAAAACTACAAATACATTAATTATAATTTCTAATATATATTTTCTATAAAATGATAACTATGATTATTATTGATATTTTTTTATGACTTACTATTGGAAATTTAACATGTTCTATTGGTATATAAGTTATTAAAATTATTAAATTGGTTTATAAATTTTAATTAATTAATAATTTTAAATTTTATTTATTTTAATTATTTATTTGATATTATAATTTATTTTGTAAAACTTATCTTATATACTACTTCTTTTTTTTATCTATAACATCATGATTTTAAAAATTAACTATATTATAACATACCATTTAATTAGGATATGTATAAATACATATTAGGAACAGAATTAATATTTTTTTAAAGTGTTATTTTAAATTAATTTGTCAAAAGATAATTTAATTCTGGAAAAAACACATAAATAAACCAAAGCTATCCCAATATTATGTGATTCTCCCAAATCAAAAAATGTTACATTGATCCCTAAACCATATTTTTATATAAATTCGATTTATGCAATATAGTAGTAAATCAAATTGGTAAGTTTTGAATTGCATGAAAATATTTTTTTTTTTTTGCATAAATCGAATTGGCCTGATTCAATTTATGCATGCATAATATCCATAGTAGTAAATCAAAAGAGCATGATTTATGGCGAAAAAATCATCGGCAAAAATTTTCACAAAAATAAGCACGTTGCAAATATAGTTCTAAACCAACAATTAAACCTCAATCAATATTTAATTTGTTTGTCACAAGTACAAACCCAATAAAATTAACCGAAGTGTTCAAATCTCGGATCGTCTCTCAAGAAATCGCAGAGAAGTGTATGCATTATTGGTTATGAGATTGTATCTTTTTGGGTTTTGAGTTTAATAAGTAAGGAATGTAAATAACAAGAAAATAAACTAATAATTGAGAAAAATCTTAGCAAGGAAAGAGAATTAGAAGTCATATCCTCATTATCATTGTCAATTGTGATGGTAATTGTGAATTGCCTTCACTTAGTTAACCTCTAACCAATGGAGGAAGGTCAAGTGCATACAATCAAGTTGAGTTCACAAGTTCTAGTCAACTCAAAGTGAGAGACTAGCTTTGGTGAAGTTCAAGCTAACCGGTAATCTTCAATTACCAATCAACAAAAGAGTTTTGATAACTCAAGAGTCTCTAATTGATCAATCCAAGTTAAGGATAGAAAAATCTAATTTAAAATCCAACCAAGTATTTTATCAAACACTTGGAAGGCATAAAATAAAAGCATAGAAAAGTGAAAGAGAATATTAAATCTAAACAACCAATTGCAAACATCAATGACTAACAATTAAAGAGAGCAACAATAAACATAGGAAACATAAATTGTATTAGACGAAATCAAACGTAGCAATAGCTTATAAACATAAAAATGGTGAAAAAGAGAAATTAACAAGAGAAGAAGATGAACTAAAGTGCTTAAACAAATAAAAGTGGGCGAAAACTAAATTAAAGGAAGATTGAACTTGAATTTGAGAAGAAATAAACCTAAAAACCCTAAAACCTAGAGAGAGGAGAGAGGCAAAACTACATCTAAATCTAACTAATTGTATGAATGAAGTGTGAATGATTTCTCTTTCCAGCTTCACTCTGCAGCCTCTAATTAGTATTTTCGGGCCTAAAACTGGGTCAAAACAGCCCAGAAATTGCCCCAGCGTTTTTCGTAAATTTTTGCATGTGACGCTCTATCATGCGTACGCGTCAGCCACGAATATGCGTCGATGCACAAATTTCTGGTCACGCGTACGCGTCGTCAACACGTACGCGTCTCTTGTCTCCTGCACCAGTCACGCGTACGCGTAGTCCACATGTGCGCGTCGCTACCAGATTCTCAAAATTACATTTTCTTGTGTTCCTTCTACTTTTGCATGCTTCTTTTCCATCCTATAAGTCATTCCTTCCCTGGAAAAACCTGAAATTACTTAACACATATATCACGGTATTGAATGATAATAAGAGATAATTAAAATTAGCAAATTTAAGGCCAAAGAAGCATATTTTCAATCATAGCACAAAATTATGAAGGAAAATATAAAACATGCGAATTCTATGAATAAGTGTGAGAATAGTGGATAAAATTCACTCAATTCAATATAAAATAAATCATAAAATAGTGGCTCATGAAATCTCTCCACACTTAAATATTAGCATGTCCTCATGCTAAACTCAAGAGAATCAAAAGAGTGAAGAGGAATGGTAGAAATTATGAAATGCAACCTATCTATATGAATACAACTAAATACAAAATGTTGTTACCTACTTGGTTAAAAGTAAATCAAATTCTCCAACAATAAACATAAACTGGATTACACTAATTCAAATCATAAAATGAAGTACAAATAGACTTGCAAGAAGAAAATAGCTCATGAAAGCCGGGAACAAAGAATCGAGTATCGAACCCTCACTGGAAGTATATGCACTCTAATCGCTCAGGTGTTTAAGGTTCGATTCTCTCAATTCTCTACTAAGCTTGCTTTCTAAGACTTGCTCTTCTTCTACCAATCAACAAAACTTTAATGCACAAATACACATATCAAGAGGTCTTTTAAGGGTTGTGATGGGGTTAAGGTCAAGGTAGGATTGTATTTGGTCAAGTGGACTAAAATCTGAATCCTTGACTTACCTAAACTTCCCACCTAACTTAAGACAATCCATGTAATCAAAATGCAAAATCTAATTACCTATTAACTATGTTTACCACATATTCATGCATCCCAATTTTGAGTACAATACATATGCATTGCTATTACCATTTGCTTTGGGCATTTTGTCCCTTTTATTATTTGCTCTTTTTTTTCTCAATGCATATGATTAAGGCATTGAATGTATGAATATGTCCTCAACATTCTTTTCACATTTTCACCAAAGATATACAATACCCAATTTTCAAACCAAATACTTCCAAACCCAATTTCCCCACACTTAAATCATGAGCACTCTCACTAGTCTAAGCTAATCAAGAATTCAAATTAAGGACAATATTATTTTCCGCTTAGAGTTAGTGATGTGATAAAGTAAAGAACAAATGGGCTAAAATAGGCTCAAAATTGGTATGCAAGGGATAATGAAAGGGTAAGGCCATATGGGTATGTGAGCTCAATGAAACAAGGGCCTCAATTATATAAGTGCATGCATACATCAAATAATGAAAATATAGAATCAAGCAAGACAAAGATCACAATTTTAGAGAGAACAACACACACCGAAATAAAACATTGGTTGATAAGATGTAACCAATCAAATAGGTTCAAAAAGCTCACAAGGTTTGTGTGTTCGAACTCTAAACCATGTTCCAAAATAAATTCTTTCAAACAAATTAGTGAAATGTCATAAAATAGTTTCTTGAAAAAGAATTCATCACTTCAACCAAGTAAAGGTAAAATATGCACGAAATCTAACAAACATGCAATTAAACATGCAAATGCAACAACTAACTACAAAGAAGAGTAAGAATTGGTGTTGAAAAGAAAGTAACTAATCCACGGAAGTCGGTATCGACCTTCCCACACTTTAAGATTGCACCGTCCTCGGTGCACGCAAAGATGTGCAAGTGGAGGGGTTGCTACAACTGATGCGCTTTCTCCAAAGATTGTGCAGATGGACTTGTCTGTTGTCCCATTTAGAAGCTTTTCCTTTCTCTTCTTGGTGGCCATCCTGAAAGAAGATAAAAAGGAAGAAGAATAACCCACAAAGAAAGATATGAAAACGAATAAAACATGGGTGGGCTAATGCCAAGTAATAATGAGGTTCTCAACTACATGGTAGCTACAACATGCAAGTGAGAAAATAATATAAGCAAATGGTATATCAATAGTGCAAGAATTGCAACAATGAGGGAGAGAGAATGGGTCATGGAAGACAATATAAGTTCATATCAATGCAAAAGGAATACAAGTGTCATAAAAGATTAGCATTGACATATAAATAATATCACACAATAATGTAAAACAAGTCACTAAGCACCAAAATAATGGAAGAAATATGCGACAAATGAGTAAGAACATTTAACACCAATGAAAAAATAATAAACTTAGAAAAAAATAAAAACATGCACAAAGGTAAAATGTAATGAATGAAAGTATGTAAACACAATAAATGAGGGAGAATAAAGATGAGAAGAGAAAGAAATAAAGAAGAAGAAAGATAGAAAGAAAAAAGAACGAGAGAAGAAAGAAGAAGAAGGGAGTGACAAAACTAAAAGATGACGCGACGCGTAAGCATCGCCCACACGTACGCGTGGATTGCAGAATAAGGAAGTGACACGTATGCGTTAGTCACGCGTTCGCGTGGATGCGAATTGTGCTCCGCGCATAACACTCGCACAGTGGCAGCCCAACTCTCTGTTTGTAGTACTGGACAGTCAAAATTTTGAGTTGACACACACGCGTCGTTGACGCCTACGCGTGGATTGGTGAAAATTGATGGGTGACGCGTACGCGTGGGGTTGGCTTTGCGCCTAGCACCCTATCAGCGTAGTCCTGGCACAACTCTCTGTCCAGGCCGTGCTGTCGCTCTGTTCCAGCACGGTTTGGGCACGAACCAAATTTGGGCGTCGACGCGTACGTATCGGTCACGCGCACGTGTGACAGTCCTTTTTTTTAAATGAACAGGCTACCAAAGTAATGTCAAATATTAATAAACAAGCGAAATCACACTGTAAACTAAATAAACCTAACTAAAAATGAAAGTTCAACTTATTACTAATCTAAATAAAAGATAAAATAGGAAGAATTTACCACGATTGGGTATCTCCCACCTAGCACTTTTAGTTAAAGTCCTTAAGTTGGACATTTGGTGGCTCATTGTCATGGTGGCTTGTGCTTGAACTCATCTTGAAACTTCTACCAACGCTTGGACTTCCAATAAGCTCCAACATTTCCAAGTGAATTCACCAAGCCTTGATGAAGTTCTTCACAAGTTTTGAGCTCCCAAAATTGATCATCATATATTCCCGGATCCCAAACTAGGTGCATATAACCTCCAAGCAAGTTAAAGCATGTTACAAGGCCCCAAGAGTAAGGATGGTTGAGGTGTATTCCGGGGTCTCAAACCTTGCTTTTGCACCCATCCTCTTGTTGATCATCACGCTTCCATTCGGGTGACAAGGTTGAAGAAATCTCATTTAAGTACCAAGACATCTTCCTAGACCTAATCAATTGAGAACTATACCAATCATGGCATTTAGACCTTAAACTTCCAATCATAATGAACCTAGGATTGTGTTGCCAACCACTAACAATCTCCCTTTTACTCTTAAAACCACAAAGAGCTCTAAGTTGCCCATCCGTCTCGAGCAAACCATATTCAAGTGGGAAAGTAAAATTTAAGGATAATAATTTTACCCACTTGAAGGTTGTTTTGGATGGTAATAGCTTGAAGAGAGGTGTTTCCAATGATCTTGCATGCTCCACTCCCTTGTGCTCCTCCTTAATAACTTCCACCTCTTGACACGCTTCTTTAACCTCAAATTCAAACTTCTTGGAGGGAGTTTTTATGCCTTGAGATTCCCATGAAGGTTCCGCATCTCCTAAGTCTTCAACCACTTCTTCCTCTTCAACAATTATAGCTTCCTCCAGTTGTTCCAATACAAAATCCAATTCCTCCTTGATGACTTCCACCTCTTGACAACTTCCTTCAATTCCCACTTTCTTGTTAACTTCTTCCAACTCGTCTTCATTGATCAAGTCATGTGTTGGAGGGTGTATACATTCCTCCTCAACATTGGTTTCACATCCGATGGAACAAGCTTCAACAAGATCCTTAATGTCACTTGGTGTAGAGTTGTCTGCAATGATGGAACTTTTCTCTTGTTCAACCTCCCCTAATTCTTTAACTATTCATTCATCTTCGAGGGTTTCTCCTACCTCCACCTTTTGGACCTTCTCTTGCTTCTCTTGAAGTATGGACACATGAATCTGATCCATTAAGTCCCTAAGACGATCCCTTCTCTCTTGTTCCATGTCACTAGCATAATTGAGATCATATTACTCTTGGATTGATAGATATGGATGTTCTTTTATGAAGGGTAGTGGTGGGATGGAGAGATTATTATGTGGTCAAAAAGAAAGTACACTAGAGCTTGAGGGTTGAGTATTGAAGGTGGAGGGTGGATCCACACGGGAGATAAGAGCTTGGAGAGTAGAGGTGAGACCAGTGAGAGAAGAGGTAAGTGTGGTTTAAAACTCTCTTTGTCCTTGGCAAATAACACTATAGGTGTCATCTATGGGAGCTTGGGGGTGGATAGGAGGGTTCATTTGTTGGGAGAAAGGGCTCATAATACGAAGGTGGTTCTTCTTGATAAGGATATAGAGATGGTATATATTGAGGTGGTGGTTCTTGGGGATAATTGTATTGGAATTTGGGTGGTTCTATGTATGGTTTGTATGGTTCATATGGTGGTTGGTATGATAGATAAGGGTTAGGGTCATATGAAGGTGAATGGTGGAAAGGGACTTGTGAATATGGTGGTTCAAAACTATATTGAGGAGGGAGTTCATAGGCATATGGTGGGGCTTGTTGGTAACTACAAGGGGGTCCACCAAAGCTACTGGATTGATATGCATCTTGGAATAGCTCTTGCTCATAGTACGTTGGTGGAGGTTGTTGCCAAGAGAGTTGTCCATAAGCTTGACGCTCTTCCCACCTTTGATTGTCCCATCCTTGATACATGTTCTCATTGTAGCTTCCATTCCCTACAACATAATTTGAACCAAACTCATAGCCAAAGGGGTGAGAATTCATAGTAGCAAATAAAAACAAAAACTAATAAAAATAAGCAACAAAGTCCTAAAATTAACAAAAACTAACAAACAAGCAAAAAGCAAATATATACAATAACCAATAATAAGGCACACGTTTGCAATTCCCCAGCAACGACGCCAAAAATTGATGGGAAAAAATCGTCGGTAAAGATTTTCACAAAAATAAGCGCGTTGCAAGTATAGTTCTAAACTGACGATTAAACCTTAATCAATATTTAATTTGTTTGGAACAAGTACAAACCCAATAAAATTAACCGAAGTATTTAAACCTCGGGTCGTCTCTCAAGGAATTGCAGGGAAGTGTATGTATTATTGGTTATGAAATTGTATCTTTTTAGGTTTTGAGTTTAATAAGAAAGGAATGTAAATAACAAGAAAATAAACTAATAACTGAGGAAGCTCTTAGCAAGGAAAGAGAATTAGAAGTCCTATCCTCATTATCATTGTCAATTGTGATGGTAATTGTGAATTGCCTTCAATTAGTTAACCTCTAACTAATGGAGGAAGGTCAAGTGCATACAATCAACTTGAGTTCACAAGTCCTAGTCAACTCAAAGTGAGAGACTAGCTTTGGTGAAGTTCAAGCTAACCGGCAATCTTCAATTACCAATCAACAAAAGAGTTTTGATAACTCAAGAGTCTCTAATTGATCAATCCAAGTTAAGGATAGAAAAATCTAATTTAAAATCCAACCAAGTATTTTATCAAATACTTGGAAGGCATAAAATAAAAGCATAGAAAAGTGATAAGAGAATATTAAATCTAAACAACCAATTGCAAACATCAATGACTAACAATTAAAGAGAGCAACAATAAACATAGGAAACATAAATTGTTTTAGACAAAATCAAACGTAGCAATAGCTTATAAACATAAAAATGGTGAAAAAGGAAAATTAACAAGAGAAGAAGATGAACTAAAGTGCTTAAACAAATAAAAGTGGGCGAAAACTAAATTAAAGGAAGATTAAACCTGAATTTGAGAAGAAATAAACCTAAAAATCCTAAAACCTAGAGAGAGGAGAGAGCCTCTCTCTCTAGAAAACTACATCTAAACTTAATTAATTGTATGAATGAAGTGTGAATGATTTCTCTTTCCAACTTCACTCTGCAGCCTCTAACCAGTATTTTTGGGCCTGAAACTGGGTCAAAAGCAGCCCAGAAATTGCCCCCAGCGTTTTCTGTAAATTTTTGCACGTGACGCTCTGTCATAGGGCTGAACATGGATCGGATAATATCCACATATCCACGGTTTTTATCCGCATCCGATCCACAAATTACAGATATTATCCGATCTGCACTATAAGGGGATCGGATAGCGGATATTGCAACTGAATCCGCAGATCCGCAGATCCACACACTTAATAAATAAATAAATAAATATATATATATATAATTAAATAAATATATAATTAAATAATATATATAGCTAACTTAAAAAAAATCAGAAACCCTACTCTTAACCCTAAACATTTTAATATGGCGCTATATGTAACACCCTAAGTTATATCCTATCTTTGAGGGTCTTTAAATAAGGTGCCACACTCGATAGAGAAAGAGACTGAACTTAATCGTTATGCAAGGAAGGGAGGAAGTGCGCGTGAAGAGGAAAACAAGCAGTACTAAAATGATAATAAATATGAAATAATAAACTTATCCATGAGTACGGTTCAAAATAAAATGCTTAGAGGTAATTAAACAAAGGAAAGAAACTAATACGTCCTAACTATTTTCGTCGAAGAGGCTCCCATACTTGTGTTCTATCCTATCCTTGATCAGGACCCTTCATTTATTCACGAATCGAGGTATCCATGGTTTTCCTCCAACACCTTTTCGCGCAGTGAAGATCTGGTTCCGTTGTGTGGGATGAACTAGGACTCGACGGGCAGCTGGGGTTCTTCTTCCACGAACTCTCGACCTAAGTAGATAATTTGGAGCACGGTAGTAGTGGTCGTAACTACCCACGCATGCTTCGAGGGGTCATACTCAGAAGTTACCTTCGGGGGGCATTACGTCATCTCTATCCGCTGTGCCATGTTCCTCTGGAGGCAGTATGGGAAAAGAAAAAGGGATGAGAACCTAACGTCTCAGTAGGAGTGCTATGCGACACCTCCATATCTATCTCCAGCCCACATGCGGGATTTTAAAAGAATGTCATATAATATGGCATGTAATATGAACCTGTTGTAAAGCGTAAAACATATAAGTAAAACGGAAAGAACATAGAAAGAGAATAAAAGGATAATATCTTAAGTAACATCAACATAGTCATAAATAAATCTTAAAAAAAACATAATCAAACTTTTCATTCATGCTTTCTCCTTTCTTAACTTATAACTTTCATGGAGGGTATTGAGCTCAAACCGGTATAAAATGAGAGTCCCCTTCCCTTACCGAAGGTTCTTATCTCGAATGTCTTGGCGATCAACTTCCCTTACCGAAGGATCATCTCGATCGATCACCCTCCTTTACCGAGGGATCATCTCGATATCTTGTCTTTGGGGGTCACCTTCCCTTACCAAAGGATCATTCCCTCAATTCAATTTACAATTAGGTTTGTTTAAACATACACGAGAGAAAAATCATATAAGAAGAGATCATGTAAGAAAAGGGACAATTATGATGATAAAGGGATATATGAAAATCATGAGACTCTAGCATATGTATGGATTTTCTAATTAAAAGATCTTGGTAATATAATAGCATGGATTGAAAGAGGTTATATCAAAGTACAGAAAATAGGGCATTTTAAATAATTGCACAAAATATTAAAGAAGTTATGTATTCTCGATCCTAAAGGAATAATATAATGGTGCAAACAATCATATAATTGTACATAATAAGAATAGGGTATATTAAATATTTGAATAAAATATTATAAGAAAATATGTACTCTTAACCTTAAAGGAATAATGATATAAGAGATCACATAGATGCACATAATAGAATAGGATATATTAAATATTTGAATAAAATATTAAGAAAACATGTACTCTTGACTTTAAAGGAGTAATAATAACATAATGATATAACAGGTCACATAGATGCACATAATAGAATAGGGTATATTAAATATTTGGATAAAATATTAAGAAAGCATGTACTCTTGACTTTAAAGGAGTAATAATAACATAATGATATAACATGTCACATAGATGCACATAATAGAATAGGGTATATTAAATATTTGAATAAAATATTAAAAATAATAATATAATAATATAAGAGATCACATATATGCATATAATAGAATATGGTATGTTGAACAAGACATTATAAGAAGGCATGTACTCTCGGCCCTAAGGGAATATTAATAATATAATAATATAGAAGATTGAATAAGCATTATAAGAAGGCATGTACTCTCGACCTAAGGGAATATTAACAATATAATCATATGAAAGATTACAAAATGAGTATAGTAAATAATTGAATGAACATCATAAGGAGACATATACTAATGATTCAAGAAGACATGAATGACATGATGGACAGACATGATCAACATGAATAAAGGATGAGTGAAAGATAATTAATGCCATGATAACATTCGTGAATGGAAGAAAATAAAAATGGAACATAACACATGCCAAGCATTAAAAAAAACATAATTCCATACCCTTTTTCTAACGCTTCTTTGAGCTTGCCTCTTGTGTTTGCACACAGAATATATTTTTGTAGAGAGAGAAGGGAGAGGATTTGATATTTGAGAGAAGTGATTTTCTACCTATAGGTGCACCCCTATTTATATACATTTGGGGATAGGGTGGTTGGGATAATTTTAATTTCAAACGGAGGGTGGTTACTAGATTCCTATCCATAAATTTAAAATTCTAAGCCTATCTCCTAACTGATTTTTTTTTCAAATTTTGAATTTAATTTTATTTCTAGAAGGGATGGTTGTTACATTATCACCCCCATAAAAAAAAGAATTTGTCCCCAAATTCTACATCCTTATTTGGTCGATAAAGGTCATTAGTAGGATGCATAGTGATTTGGACATGGGTTAGCTAATCTTACTAGTAGCGGAGAGAGATATGAACAAAAGAGAAGCACCGTATCATCTAGGATGGTTAAAGGATTCCATTAATTGTGCATTTACCCTCGATTCGATATTCTGACTCGTGGACTTCCTTGCTGCTGAGGGAAAAGACTCGCCCTTGACGCTGTGGTGGATTGGCAGGGGGTGGGAGAATTGCTGGGCATTCCCTGGCGATATGCCCCGGCTGAAAACACCGGAAGCAGACATTTTGTCCGGCAAGGCACCTACCCCTATGTTGCTTCCCACATGAAGCACACTCCTTGAGTTCGGTGGTCTTTGGTGAGGCATCAGTGGGAGGTTCCTGTCGATCCGTGCCCTATTGAGGTTGCCTTCTTGTAGGTTTCTCAAGAAAGGCCTTCTTCTGCGGCGGCTGCTGAGACGATTCTTGATTCAGTTGCCTTTTCTTGAAAGCCTCGCTTCTGTCCGACGCTAGTTTTTTGGTGCATTCTTCGATCACCTGGCATTTGCTAACGAGGGAGGAGAACTCCCGGATTTCCAGTGGGGCTATAGCGGTTAGGACTTCTGCCCTGAGCCCTCCTTGATACTTCATACACTTCCACTTTTCATCTGGATTAGCCTTATACATGGCGGAAAATTTGCAGAGTCTCTCAAACTTCTCTGTGTACTCTGCAATACTCATTCTATCTTGCCTCAACTGAAGAAATTTCATCTCCTTGGACTCTCGAACAGAAAGGGAAAAGTACTTCTTGTAGAAAGCTTCTTTGAAGGTGACCCAACTGATATCTGTTCCAGCATCCTCCAACAACCGTCTTGCTCCATCCCACCAGAACTCGGCATCAGCTTTGAGCATGAAGGTAGCGTAGCTCACTTGCTGCTCCTCAGTGCATGGAAAAATTGTGAATACCTTTTCTATTTCCGTCAGCCATTCTTCTACCATATCAGGGTCGAGGGCTCCACGGAACTCAGGCGGACCAATCTTCTTGAAGTCAGCAAAAGTTGTACGGGTCTGTCCCACCTCCACCCTGGGAATATTGGGATCCTTGTCCCCAGTGGATAGTTGTTGGGCCATCAGAGTGGTGGCTTGGGCCTGCTCCTTTATTGCCTTGGTCATCTCCTTCATGTGCTTTGCTAGGTTTGATGAGCTCGAGCTCGAACCACGTGGGCGTCCACGGCTTGCCATAGGTTTCCTGTTCAAGGGTAACCATAGGGGGAAGTTTTATTAGTCATACCTCCTAAGATAGGATCCCTAGGATCGACTTTGCTCTGATACCATTAATGTAACATCCTAAGTTATATCCTATCTTTGAGGGTCTTTAAATAAGGTGCCACACTCGATAGAGAAAGAGACTGAACTTAATCGTTATGCAAGGAAGGGAGGAAGTGCGCGTGAAGAGGAAAACAAGCAGTACTAAAATGATAATAAATATGAAATAATAAACTTATCCATGAGTACGGCTCAAAATAAAATTCTTAGAGGTAATTAAACAAAGGAAAGAAACTAATACGTCCTAACTATTTTCGTCGAAGAGACTCCCATACTTGTGTTCTATCCTATCCTTGATCAGGACCCTTCAGTTATTCACGAATCGAGGTATCCGTGGTTTTCCTCCAACACCTTTTCGCGCAGTGAAGATCTGGTTCCGTTGTGTAGGATGAACTAGGACTCGACGGGCAGCTGGGGTTCTTCTTCCACGAACTCTCGACCTAAGTAGATAGTTTGGAGCACGGTAGAAGTGGTCGTAACTACCCACGCGTGCTTCGAGGGGTCATACTCAGAAGTTACCTTCGGGGGGCATTACGTCGTCTCTATCCGCTGTGCCATGTTCCTCTGGAGGCAGTATGGGAAAAGAAAAAGGGATGAGAACCTAACGTCTCAGTAGGAGTGCTATGCGACACCTCCATATCTATCTCCAGCCCACGTGCGGGATTTTAAAAGAACGTCGTATAATATGGCATGTAATATGAACCTCTTGTAAAGCGTAAAACATATAAGTAAAACGGAAAGAACATAGAAAGAGAATAGAAGGATAACATCTTAAGTAACATCAACATAGTCATAAATAAATCTAAAAAAAAAAAACATAATCAAACTTTTCATTCATGCTTTCTCCTTTCTTAACTTATAACTTTCATGGAGGGTATTGAGCTCAAACCGGTATAAAATGAGAGTCCCCTTCCCTTACCGAAGGTTCTTATCTCGAATGTCTTGGCGATCACCTTCCCTTACCGAAGGATCATCTCGATCGATCACCCTCCCTTACCGAGGGATCATCTCGATATCTTGTTTTTGGGGGTCATCTTCCCTTACCGAAGGATTATTCCCTCAGTTCAATTTACAATTAGGTTTGTTTAAACATACACGAGAGAAAAATCATATAAGAAGAGATCATACAAGAAAAGGGACAATTATGATGATAAAGAGATATATGAAAATCATAAGACTCTAGCATATGTATGGATTTTCTAATTAAAAGATCTTGGTTATATAATAGCATGGATTGAAAGAGGTCATATCAAAGTACAGAAAATAGGGCATTTTAAATAATTGCACAAAATATTAAAGAAGTTATGTATTCTCAATCCTAAAGGAATAATATAATGGTGCAAACAATCATATAAGTGTACATAATAAGAATAGGGTATATTAAATATTTGAATAAAATATTATAAGAAAACATGTACTCTTAACCTTAAAGGAATAATGATATAAGAGATCACATAGATGCACATAATAGAATAGGATATATTAAATATTTGAATAAAATATTAAGAAAATATGTACTCTTGACTTTAAAGGAGTAATAATAACATAATGATATAACAGGTCACATAGATGCACATAATAGAATAGGGTATATTAAATATTTGGATAAAATATTAAGAAAGCATGTACTCTTGACTTTAAAGGAGTAATAATAACATAATGATATAACATGTCACATAGATGCACATAATAGAATAGAGTATATTAAATATTTGAATAAAATATTAAAAATAATAATATAATAATATAAGAGATCACATATATGCATATAATAGAATATGGTATGTTGAACAAGACATTATAAGAAGGCATGTACTCTCGGCCCTAAGGGAATATTAATAATATAATAATATAGGAGATTGAATAAGCATTATAAGAAGGCATGTATTCTCGACTTAAGGGAATATTAACAATATAATCATATGAAAGAGCACAAAATGAGTATAGTAAATAATTGAATGAACATCATAAAGAGACATATACTAATGATTCAAGAAGACATGAATGACATGATGGACAGACATGATCAACATGAATAAAGGATGAGTGAAAGATAATTAATGCCATGATAACATTCGTGAATGGAAGAAAATAAAAATGGAACATAACACATGCCAAGCATTAAAAAAAACATAATTCCCTACCCTTTTTCTAACGCTTCTTTGAGCTTGCCTCTTGTATTTGCACACAGAATATATTTTTGTAGAGAGAGAAGGGAGAGGATTTGGTATTTGAGAGAAGTGATTTTCTACCTATAGGTGCACCCCTATTTATATACATTTGGGGATAGGGTGGTTGGGATAATTTTAATTTCAAACGGAGGGTGGTTACTAGATTCCTATCCATAAATTTAAAATTCTAAGCCAAACTCCTAACTGATTTTTTTTTTTCAAATTTCGAATTTAATTTTGTTTCTAGAAGGGGTGGTTGTTACACTATACCCTCTCTGAGATCTCTTTCACTCATCTCCCTCGCTCTGCTCTTCTCACAATCGCACTTCTCAGACAAATCAATCTATAATATGCTCATCAGTGACCATCACCGGCATTCACCTCTTCTTCATCCTCTCGCAGTCGCGTCGTCTCCTTGCCGGTCTCTCAGCTTCGTCGCCTCACCGTCTCACAACCATCTTTTCTTTTCTTTCTTGTTGCCCCACCTCTCTGTCTCTGTTCTCGCCTTCATCGTCCTCTATTCTTGTCGGAGCTACCTGGTGTTTTCTGACTTCTATTGTGTGAGTGGTGCTGGCTGGTGCTGCTATGGTGCTCCTCTGTGTTGCCGCCTTCATCGTTTTCTCTTTTTGTCAGAATTACCTGGTGCTATTGTGGAGTGCTTCATTCATCAAGTGATTTTTTTTGTTAATTTTTTATATGAAAATTGTTATACTGAAAAGAAAAATCTTTTCTATTATGAGAATAAGGTGCTACTGTTCATAAGTTTGATTTTTTTTGAAAAAATAATTTTACTTCTTCAATTGTTAATAGGTTTGAGTTGCTGCTGTTATGATTTTATTTTTTTTAACAATTAGATATCAACGATCATATCTTACCCTTGAGTTACTGCTGTAATGGCTTAATCTTTTGTTATTTTAAATATATATAATTTTAGTCCAAATTTGTGGATATATCCGGTATCCGATCCGATCCTATCCGCAGATATGTGGATCGGATAGGATCGGATCTGAGTGCGAAAAGTGCAGATATTGGATCCGATCTGATCTGATGAAATTTGTGCGGGTCGAATCGAAAATTCGAGCATATTCGATCCGATCCAATCCGATCTGTGGTTGACGTGTACGCGTCGATGAACAAATTCCTGGTCACGCGTACGCGTTGTCCACGTGTACGCGTCTCTTGTCTCCTACACCAGTCACGCGTACGCGTAGTCCACGCGTGCGCGTCGCTACCAGATTTTCAAAATTGCACTTTCTTGTGTTCCTTCCACTTTTGCATGCTTCTTTTCCATCCTATAAGCCATTCCTGCTGTTAGAATATAATTAGGATCAATTAGAATTATTTAGTATATCTGAATACTTATTATAGAATATTACGTCTTTATTATTACGATTCTCTTAGCCCTATAAATACCCTTCTATATTGTATCATTCTACACAATTTGAATAGACATACAAATCCTTTCTCCAATATAGTCTCTTGTTTCTAACACCTGCATTGGAAAAATCTGAAATCACTTAACATACATTTCACGGCATCAAATGGTAATAAGAGATGATTAAAATTAGCAAATTTCAGGCCAAAGAAGCATGTTTTCAATCGTAACACAAAATTAGGAAGGAAAATGTAAAACATGCAAATTCTATGAATAAGTGTGAGAATAGTAGATAAAATTCACACAATTCAATACAAAATAAACCATAAATAGTGGCTCATCAATGATTCGATTTATGCATGGTTTGTGACAACTAGTAATTCGAATTAGGTTGTTTCGAGTTATGAATTTAGTGGTCCATGGTAAATCGATACAGTCCAATTCGATTTACTAGCAAATTGAATTCTATGTATAAGTCAAATTTGGACTATTAAATTTAATGTAAAATCAACCTATATAAATATTAATTTTTATTATAAAAATGAGTACTTAACTTAAAAATAACATATAAAAATTGATAAGTTAAGTACTATTTTTCATAATAAAAATTAATATTTATATAGGTTGATTTCATATTAAATTTAATGGTCCAAATTCTATTTAAACATAGAACTCAATTTGCTAGTAAATTAAATTGGACTGTATCGATTTACCATGGACGACCAAATTCCATAATTCGAAGCAACCTAATTCGAATTACTAGTTGTCGCAAACGATGCATAAATTGAATCATGCTCATTGGCTTTACTACTATGGACATCATGCATGTATAAATCGAATCAGGCCAATTCGATTTATACAAAAAATAACATTTCCATGTACTTCGAAACTTACAAATTCGATTTATTATTGTAGTGCGTAAATCAAATTTAACCAATTCCATTTATATAAAAATATGGTTTGAGGGATCAACGTAACATTTTTTTATTTGGGTAAATTACCTGATATTGGGCTAGTTTTGGTTTATTTATGTGTTTTGTCCTAAAATTTTTTTAAGATTTTATTGGAAATATTTATTTCAGGTTATTAGTTAAATTTAATTTTAGATTTTTATAGTTAAAATTAAACTTAAAAATAATTTTAAATAAGTAGTCACAAATCAGAATAAAATAGTGTTAAATTATCGTCAGATTCGTAATTAGAGTTGTTGCTTCTAATGTTTAACTCATGAAGTTAGGGTGTAAAATATGTTTTTGTGACTAAATCCGGACTGATCATATTAGTTTACATTGATTTGAATATTGAATTAGAATTAGATTTCTAAAAAAAGAAGAAAAAAATTTGCAACCAAAAAAAATAAGAATAAAAAAAATGTGAATGATGGTTAAAGTTTAATTAAGGTTAGATAAAAATTATATAAATTGTATATTTTTATTTTTTTAATATATAAGATAATTAGTTCAGGTCGAATCTAAACTCTTAAAAAATATTTATTGAAATTTAAAGTTTTTTATTTTTTCAATAAAGTTAGTGATGATTCCTAGGTTTCTTTTTAAAAAATTATTTTTGTCTCAATTTTGTATCTTGTCCTTTTTAAAAAATATTAGAGAGTTAAATCTATTTAATTAAATTATGCATATAAATTATTTAAATTATATTTATTTTTTCTTTAAATTTTAATAATAATTTTAAGAATAATTTTTATTTTTGTGAATAATATTCTCTTTATAATACTTAAATAAATAAATTTTTTATTATATATTTATATTTATTTTTATGAATTAATATTTAAATAAAAAGATACAAAACATAGAAAAAAATTACAATATAAATGTGCTTTGTATATATAGTATAATAAAAATGAATTTTAAGTATAATGGAATGAACTAAATATAAATAATTAAAATATCTTAAGATAATTAATTTTTAAAATTAGAAAGAAGAAAAATAATTAAATTCATTCTCTTATACAAAGTATTTATTTTACGTTATATAGTATACATATAAATATTTAAATTTTTAAAAGTAAAGTCAAATTCATAAATATTTTTAAGTAATTAACGGCATAGAATCTTTTTTCCTTTTAATATGTTTACACAAAATAAATGGTATTTTGGTCTTTTTGTTTTAATACATTTAAATAATATTAATACTAAAAGAATATTTTTGTCTTTTTAATTAAATAAATTTTAAATTAAAAATTAAATAATTTTAATCTTAAAAGGTATTTTTTAGTCTTTTATAATTAATACTAAACATATGTTTTGATTTTTTAATTTTTTATTTTTTTTTATTTTTTTTTTCAATTATAATGTTATAAATTTTTTTTAAATATTATAATAATCTAGTATGAGTAATACTAATGTTAATCAAAAAGTATAATAAGCCCAAACTGACCCATAAGTCCAAAGAGATGTAATGTAAAATATTAATCTTAGTCCAAACAAATTTTAAATTAAAAAATATAAAATAATCATAAATGCTAATTTTTTTTTAACTTTTTAAGAGGAGTTTTAGTCCTGCAGAGCTTGAAAGAGTATGGAATCGCGTCCCCTCAAACACATGCTTTATGAAGTTTGGCGTCACAAAATAAACTATATAAGAAGACACCAGCAAATTTTCAACTCAGAATGATTCCCTTGGTTCAGATTTTGCACCAGTAAACATAAGCATTCAGTTAATCATAAAAATGTTTCTTGTGCAATTGCATATTTGTACTTAAATTATTTCACATTTAATTTTTCTTTTTGAAAACAAGAGTTGCTCCACAATATTAGTTAAAAATATCAAAATCTTCTTTCCTTTCTTAAAAACATTGTGAATTCTAGGCATATATTCTCCCAAAAGCATAACAAATACCTTGCTCAAAACTCTAAGTGCTATATATTTGATTTTGGTTATTTTTTGATATTCTCCACGATTTATCAGAACTAAAATTAACAGCTTTTATTCTCATATCTCATTCTGATTAATAGGGTGGCTGGCTGGTAGTTTACATGCACCATGCATGTACCTCCAATTAATGGAAAACGTTGTATGTTGACTTGACTTTGACCTATGAGTATGATACCCACTCAAGCTAGACGACAATGGAAAATATTTTAGGCTTAATTGGAGGAAATATGTGCGGTAATGATAAAGTCTTTTAAACCAAAACATACGCCCAGCCCAAAAAGAAAAATAATAACAGTAAATAGAAGTATGAAACCAAAACACATTCCCACACCAAGTTGACCAAACCATAATGTGTATGCCGTAACAAAGGGGGCTTCATGACTTTATCACCAGCTGACATTTTTTAATTTGAGGACCCATGAGAGATTTTTAAATTATAAACTATACCAAAATCAACCACTAAGATTAGTCACTAATATATTTATGTATAAATATATGTGTAATTTAATTTATTTTCAAAGTGTATTTGTATTCTGATATATATTTTATACTTATAACTGATTTTAATGGCTGATATTGGAAGTTAAGTCCTATTTTGGTCTCTAAGATTGGTGAATTGCACTGATTTAGTCGCTAACTTTTTAATTGTTACAATTTGATCTTCCAAATTTAAAAAAGTGCACCAATATAATTTCTCGTGTATTTTCTGTCACCGAAACTCAACGCCGTTAATGACATGGCTCAAGTTTTACTATGCTAGACATATGAAAACGACGTCATAACTCGTACACGTTTTAGCGCTAAATTAAAGAAGTTACTAAATAACGTCGTTTGATGGTTTGAACAATACTAAAATATTACACCCCTCTCTTTTAAACAATACTAATTGTTTAAATACTCAAACGACGTAGTTTAGTACTTTTTTTAGTGTCAAAACGTGTATGTCGTCATTTTAATATATAGAAAAGCTTGAGCCACATTACAAACGGCGTTGAACTATAACAACAAAAAATATATAAAGAATTACATTGATACACTTTTTTAAATCTAAAAGATCAAATTATAGCAATTAAGAAGGTCAATTATACTTGCCAATTTTAAAGACTAAAATAAAGCTTAATTTCTGATTTTGATGTGCACGTAATATAATCATACGTTTAAATTATGAAAGACAATTTATTTTTTATTTATTGAAGCGGTGGCCGTCTATTACAGTCAAACTGATAAAACTGATCATGAAAAAATTAAATAAATTTTATACCTATAAAAGATAAATTATATTCAACAAAAATATTCAATTTTTAAATTTTTGTTGATTCCGTTTAAAAAATACGTTAAATTTTAAAATTAATCCTACCGCTAATTTATCTTTTATGGGTATAAATTTTATTTAATTTTTTCGTGATTAATTTTGCCTGCATTCAAATTTTTCATAATAAAAAATAATTATTTATTCGTCAAATTATATATTAAAATATATTATTTCTGCACGAAACTTATAAAAGAAAACAACTCATATTATTCTTTAATTTTTTAAGATAAACAGAATATGAAATTTTAGATACCTAAATAACATTCCTCTAAATTGCAATTTTAGATACTTAAATAACATCCATTTAAATTTCTCTCCCACGTACAGTAGAATTATTCTTTATGATCTATATATATGGTGATGATAAAGTCATTTGACCCAAAACAGGAGGCATTTTTATATATTTTATATTGTAAATTTTTTGTATTTCATAAAAATATTTATTCGTTTATTTCGATAAAGTAAAAATCAGAGAAGAAGGGAGAGAAAATGATAGATACAAATAATTGAAGAAAAAGTAAATTCACATCATAGAATAAGTAAAGATTTTTTCAAGGCACTCGTTTAGGAGTGTTCAAATTTAAAGTGATTTAAATTAAATCCTCATCCAATCTAATTTAAATTAAAAATCGATTAAAATAACGGGTAGAGACGGATGTATGTGTTTTATTGTGGGAACAAGCGTTTTTACTATAATTTGAATTTTTTTTTTAATAGTATATAATAATAATATTTATTTGTCCTCACTAAATTATTAAATTTGACTCCACAAAAATTTTTTATTCAATTTTTGATACTTTATAATCAATTTAAAAATTTCATATTAGATGTCAGTAGAATGATCAATTCTTAATTTAAATAAAATTTGTATTTTTTTTAAAAAAAATTGACTCGAAAGAGTATTATTTATCGTTTTTTTTATATTAGTTTAAATTTTTTTCGTAATAACTACATTAATTAAAAGAACTTTCTCAACTATGAATCTCAAGCTTCTAATTATATAAAAGGTAAATTTTTAAATAAGTATTTACTTTTATATATATATATCCAAGTCTTTTTATGAACTAAGTCTAACCAAATTAAACAATAAGACTTAGAATAATGTTAGTCATAACTGATTTTCGTTATCTTAGATTAATTTGGTTAACAAAAATATTTGAATGTGTAGCATTATTCTATATAAAAAAATAAATATTTCGATTGTATTGTTAAGAAAAAGATTACTCAATTCTTTTAAATATGAAAGCTAAATAATAAAATTCTAAATTATATGTTATTATTTAAATTACTATTTTAATATTTTAATTTGTAAATTAGATATTTTAAAGATTAATAATGTTATATGTAAATAGAAAATAATCACTTGTATACATTTTAAAATAAAAAATACAAATTAAAAATAAATTAAACAATACATATATTTATATATAAATATATAATAATTAATGAATAATTTGATATTTAATTTTTATGTACACATAATTTTTTATTACAAAAATTATTATTATATTATATATATTTTTCCTCCACTATCAAAATTTTTTGGATCCGTCACTGACAACAGCAATTTAGATTTGATTGGATTCTATTTTTTACAAACTGGATGAAACATATTAAATTTCGAATCTACTTTTTAAAACAGATCTAATCTGATTCAAACCGTACAATGTATTATAATATTATTATTTTATTATTATATTTATAAATTTATTTATAATATATTCAATTTATTATATATTTTTATATTATTTAATAATATTATTTAATAAATATTCTATGTTCAAAACATAGTTCTCAGAACCGAACCGGTAATCGAACTGGTCAAGCTACTGGGTTACTGGGTCATTGGTTTAACTGGTGGGCCACTGGTTAAACCAGTTAACCCGGTCATATGTAAATAAAAAATAAAAAATAGTAAAAAATTTAAAGTTAAAATTTAAAATACATATTTTTACTAATATTTTAAGAATATTCAGCTATTCTAAAATAATATAAAACAGAAATAATAAGTATTTTGTTAATTTTACTCTATCATAAATATTTTATTTTGTTTTTATATTAAAATAATAATTATTTTCAAATTTTAATAATTTATTAATAAATTTATATCTATTATACTATTATATACTATAAGTATTTATTAAAAAATAATATTAATAGATATTATATAATTATGAAAAGAAAAAAATAAGTGAATTTATAATTATTGTTAAATAAAAATATAACTAAAATTAAAATAAATTAAATAGAAGTAAATATATTTGATAAAAGATATCTATATATATAATAATTTGTAAACATATTAACTAGAATTGTGATAGTCTGGTAGCTGTGACTTGCTCTTTTTTCATTGAGGACAGGGGTTCGAACCCCACCTCACCCATTTTGAAAAATTTTAATTTCCAGCGGTTCGGTTGAACTGATTTTATCGAGTTTGACCGATTTTCACGGTTCATTTCGTATTTGATCGGTTCACACCGGTTCTCTTCCTTGTTCGGTTTAATTAGCGGACCAGACCGATTTAGGGTCCGATTCACTGATTTTTCGGTCGAATCGGCCAGTCCGGTCTGATTTTTACAACACTGATTCAAAATTTATTTATTTATTTATTTTAATTTATAATTTTATTGTTATTGTTAATTTTTTAAGATATTATTAAAACTTGTTATATATGTCATTATTTATTATTTAAAATTTGATGTTAAGATTTGTTATTTATATTTAATTTTTTTAATTTATAAAATCATAAATCTAATCCAATCCAAATCATACCGCAAATAAAATTAGTATTTATAAGAATAATTTTTAACTCAAAATCCATCCAACTCCACCACAAACACCGCTACACACTCCATGTTAACCAAATAAATTTAATGCATTGGAAAAGGAATTAAGTTTTTTCAAAATAAAAAGGTTGATAAAATGAAAAATTAAGAATTTCGTTACTATATTGATTAAAAAAAGACTGTGGAGACACGCACGTTACACATAAATTACGAAAAAAGATTAAAATAAGAAAGAAAGAAAGAAAGAAAGAAAGAAAGAAAAATTCTTTATGTCATATTTAATTTGGATGGATCGAATTAGATAAATCATGAAAGAATTGTAAAAAAAATAAAGATAAATTTACATTCAATATTAAATCAGTAAATGGAAATAAATACCATTTTGAAAACATACATTTATTTTCATTGAAAGTAACGGAAGGAAAAATATTATTTTTAGTATTTTTAGAATAAAAAATGTTATTTATATACAAAAATTAGTCACTAATATATTTGTGTATAAATTCATGTGTGATTTAATTTATTTTTAATGTGTATTTATATTTTAACATATATTTTATACTGGTGGACTAACTTTGATAACTAATTTTAATGTACATATAGCATAACTCTTCCAAAATATATATCTTTTTATCCCACTGTATTATTTTAAAATAGTCATAATATATATATGGGTTATGCTACGTGTACACCAAAATCAGCTACCAAAGTCAGCTACAGTATAAAATACATGCTGGAATAGAAATATACATTAAAAATAAATTAAATTACACATATATTTATATACAAATACATTAGTGACTGATTTTAGTGGCTGATTTTGGTATCCAAATAACATTTCTATATATATATAATCTGTTATTTTATGTGTGTATAGTATTTTTTCATCGTGAGTCTCGCTACACATCCAAGCGATTTATCCAACCAAGCAACCAAGTCATTTAGTATTCTTCTTTCTTCTTCTCCTCCTTTTTTTCATCTTCTTTCATCTTCTTTTCATTATTGTCATTGTCAGCACCATTATACCACCACATCCATCTTCTCCTCCTTCTTCTCATCCTCTTGTTTCTTTTTTTATTTGAATTTCTTTGATCTCCTCATTACTTTTCTTTTTCCTCCTCCATCATCATTATCGTCATCAGATCACCAACAACATCCATATTTTGCTAACATCTTTATTGATTCTGATTCTCTATAGTGACATCATTAAATAATTTCGAAATCGAAAATATTATCAAAACAAAATCATTGTATAATATCAAATGAACCGAAAATTGTCCATTAAATAAATTCGAATTCAAAAACGCATGCGTCTCGAATGAACCGAAATATGATCAAAACGAAACCATGGTATAATACCCAAATTAACCAAAAATTATTTATTATATAAATTCGGATTCAGAAACACCTGCGTCTTGAATGAACCGAAAATATTATCAAAACAAAACTATTGTATAATACCAAATGAACGGATGTCTCGAATGAACTGAAAATATTATCAAAACGAAATTATTGTATAATACCAAATGAACCGAAAATGGTCCATTGTATAAATTTGAATTCAGAAACACATATGTCTCGAATGAACCGAAAATATTATCAAAACGAAACTAATATATGATACCAAATGAATCGAAAATGGTCCATTATATAAATTCGAATTCAGAAACGCGTGCGTCTCGAATGATGATGATGGAGGAGAAGGATGAAAAGAAAAGAGGAGACGAAATTTCAATAGGAGGAGGAGGAGGAGGTGGAAGAGGTATTGTTGGTGATGACGGTAACAAAATTGAAAAATAATAATTAAAAAAAAAGAGGAGAAGAAGAAGAAGATAGAGGGGATTAAAATAGGCTTAAAAATAGCTAATAATAGTGGATAAAAGGATAAGAATTTGGATAAGTGAGATCATTGAAATGATAGCCTCAATCATATAAATGCAAGTACACATTAAATAATGGACATAAAGAATCAAATAAATCAAATATTGCAATCATAGAAAGAAAATAACTCACACAAGCATGAAAATAGTGGTTAATATGATGTAACCACATATTAAGGCTCAAAACTCACAAGATTGTGTGTTCTTAGCTAACTATAAAACTTTCCACATTCACTCGTCTAAGTCAATATATCAACTATGAAACTTTCCACTAACACAACCATGGAAGCTGGATTTTAAACAAAAAAATTGATAATGATATGTCTGAATTTTTAGAGTTTATTTTCAAATCCATAAATTAACAATTCATCTTTAGTGATGTACTTTTCATTCAAGAATCTAAGTTAACGATGGAAATAGTACTATATATATCCCACATGAGATCAAATACTTAGCAGTTAGAACAATATGCAACCTTCTAGCTACCTTGTTTTCCCTCCTTCAAGCATGTCATCACATTTGTTATGTCTTTTCTTTCTTCTCTTCACTTCAAACACTGCTATCTCTGCCTTAGGAAATGAGAGTGACCATCTTGCACTGATCAAATTCAAAGAATCAATATCTAGTGACCCTTTTGGAGTGTTATCCACTTGGAACAGCTCAACCCACTTTTGCAACTGGCAGGGAGTCAACTGTGGCAGCGAACATCAAAGAGTCACGGAGCTGACTTTAGATTCATATAATTTGCAAGGGTCCATATTACCGTATGTTGGCAACCTTTCCTTTCTTAGAGTTTTGAGCCTTCAGCGCAATAACCTCCATGGTCATGTTCCGCAAACAATAAGCCGTTTGTTTCGACTGAGGGCACTTGCTTTATATAGTAACAATTTAGTTGGGGAGTTTCCCATTGGCGTGACTAACTGTTCTAAATTGCAGGCATTGAAATTATCCTACAATCATTTTAGTGGCCAAATACCAGTGGAGATCGGATCTCTTGGGAATCTTAAAATTTTGACTCTTCATTATAACAAATTTTCAAAACCAATCCCATTATCAATGTGGAATTTATCTTCTCTTGTTGTTCTTAGTGCAGCTTATAATAATTTGGAGGGAAATATACCTGACGAAATAGGCCATTTGAAGGACTTGGTTAATATTTCACTGGCGGTTAATAAAATGTCTGGTAAGATTCCACACTCGCTTTACAATTTGTCATCACTTTCTGTCTTATCACTTTCAATCAATCAACTTGAGGGTTCTCTTCCAAGCAACATGTTCTCCAACCTCCCAAATCTCAGTATCATTGAACTGGATGGGAACCGATTTTCAGGTCCTATACCAACATCCATCACAACTGTATTTGGCCTTCAAAAAGTTGATTTTTCTATCAACAATTTTGTTGGACAAGTCCCAAATCTAGGAAGTCTTCGAAATCTTTCAGCTCTATTTTTAGGTAGAAATGATCTTGGAGGGAATTCATTTACTAATGAATGTGAGTTCATAAAGTCTTTGATAAATTGTAGTAAGCTGCAAGAGTTTAGTTTTGAGTACAATAATTTTGTAGGCCATTTGCCAAATTTCATTGGCAATTTGTCCACGCAGCTCACCATACTAGCATTTGGTGGAAATCAGATTTCTGGAAAAGTTCCAGAAGAATTAGGCAATCTTGTTAACTTAATTGGACTGGGAATGGAGAACAACCACCTAATTGAGTTCATTCCAACTTCTTTTGGTAACTTTCAAAAGTTGCAACATTTGTATATGAACAATAACAAATTTTCAGGAGAAGTACCAGCTATCATAGGTAACCTAAGCCAATTGTCTCAGCTAGATTTGTCACATAATATGTTAAATGGAAGCATTCCTTCAGCCATTGGAAATTGCAAGAGATTAGAGTATCTAGATTTTTCATATAACAACCTTAGTGGAATCATACCATCACAAGTATTTGAAATTCCATCTTTGTCAATCTTGTTGAATATTTCACACAACTCATTAAGTGGTAGTTTACCGAGTGAAATAGGCCTGCTTAAAAGTATTGGTACACTAGATGTTTCTGAGAATCATCTGTCTAATAAGATTCCGGAAGCAATAGGAGAATGTGAGAGTTTGGAGTACCTTTATTTGCAGGGGAATTCCTTTCATGGAATCATACCACCTTCTCTGGCTTCTCTAAAAGGTCTTCAACACTTAGACCTATCGCGGAATCAGTTGTCCGGAACAATTCCACAAGAACTGCAGAACATTACTGTTTTGGTATACTTCAATGCTTCTTTTAACATGTTGGAGGGTGAGGTACCAATGAACGGCGTGTTCCGAAACACAACTGAAGTTTCATTGAGTGGCAATCGCAAGCTTTGTGGAGGGATCGCAAGCTTAAGGCTTCCACCGTGTCCTTCAAAAGCTACAAAAAAGAGAAAACATCATGGATTCAAGATTTGGATGATAGTTATCATACCATCTTCAGTTGTGTTTCTTCTTTTGCTTTCATCAATTCTTGCACTCGTTTCTAGAAGAAGAAGACAAAGAAAAGCATCTGTTGATTCAACAAATGAGAAAGTGCCCAGAGTATCATACCAGAACCTATATAATGCAACAAATGGGTTCTCAACTGAGAACTTAATAGGTTCTGGTGGTTATGGCTCTGTGTATAAAGCAATACTTGATTCTGCAGAAAAAGTTGTTGCTGTAAAGGTTCTAAACCTTCAAGTGAAAGGAGCTCACAAAAGTTTCACGGCTGAATGCAATGCTTTAAGAAATATCAGGCACAGAAATCTAGTGAAGATTGTAACATGTTGCTCTAGTGTGGATTACAAGGGAAATGATTTTAAGGCTCTGGTTTACGAGTACATGTCGAATGGAAGCTTAGACAAATGGTTGCATGCCAATGGAGAAAGTTCGAACCAACTAAGAATGCTAAACCTGCAGCAGAGATTAGAAGTTATTAGGGGCGTTGCTTCCGCAATGCATTATCTTCACTATGAATGTGAGCAGCCAGTAATTCATTGTGATTTGAAGCCGAGCAATGTCCTTCTTGGAGATAACATGGATGCTCAAGTGAGTGATTTCGGTTTAGCAAGACTTATCTCAGCAGTTGATGGCAACTCTCAGAACCAAACCAGCACCAGTGGAATCAAAGGAACTATAGGTTATGCTCCTCCAGGTAATTTATTTAAGGAAAAAGTACAATTAATCCCCAGTACATTAGTTTATATGCACCATACATCCTAAACTCATTTTCTTCACTAAATATTCATTTATTTTCATCCTCTGTATCTTTTTGTTTTATTCCCTTAAATGCATTGCAGAATATGGAACAAGTTCTCAAGTGTCGATAGAAGGTGATATATATAGCTTTGGCATTCTTGTTTTGGAGATGCTAACCGAGAAAAAACCAACAGAGGAAATGTTCAAAGATGGATGTAGCCTCCACAACTATGTCCATGATGCATTTCCAAATAATATGTTGAAAATTGTTGATGCAACTCTGCTCTCAATGATAGGTGAAGAAATTCCAACAACAGCAGCTGCAGAAGAAAATAATCATATTGAGAATGAAGGACATTTGCAGAGTAATGTTGAGAACTGCTTATTCTCATTGTTCAAGATTGGTCTTGCTTGTTCAGTTGACTCACCAAGAGAAAGGATGACTGTGATGGAAGTCAACAGAGAACTTAACATTATAAAAAATGCTTTCCATGCTTGAGTGTTCAATGTTAATTATGGATTACTTATGTGACACAATCTGTTGGTTAACCGTTCAGGCAGTTTGTTGAAACTATCCTGAACAATTTAGTATTTCAAGATTGTTTTTAATGTTTAACTCAAACAAAATCTTGCGAGTATTGTATGTCATGAATAATTCTTGATTTGTTCAACAAGTCATGCTAGTTTTTTATGCAAGCAAATATGAAACAGTGCAATTGTGAAACAATTTTTGTCTTAATTTCTTCATATATATATATATATATATATATATAGAGAGAGAGAGAGAGAGAGAGAGAGAGAGAGAGAGAGAGAGAGAGAGAGAGAGAGAGAGAGAGAGAGAGAGAGAGAGAGAGAGAGAGAGAGAGAGAGAGAGAGAGAGAGAGAGAGAGAGAGAGAGAGAGAGAGAGAGAATTCCACTCCCCTCTCCTACGAAATGCTAAAATGACACTCCAATCCTCTCTATTTTATAAATGTATATTCTTCTCCCTTCTAACTTTTAAAAAACCTCATCTTCAATCCTCTTTAAATTTTTTGTGTTAATTAATGTTAACTTTATCCATTTTTTAAGAAAAAATAAATTATTTTTTTAAAAAATATCCATTAACAAAAATTTTATTTTTTATCATTAAATTTTGCTTACCAAAATACTCTTTAATAAATTATTTTTTTATTGATTAAATTATATTTTTTAAAACATTTAATAATTATATTACTTTTTTAAATACCCTTCAATAATTTTTTAATTATTAAATTATAATCTTACCAAAATTTTCGTTAACAATTTTTTTATATTTTACTATTAATTTTTCGATATCTGTATATATTATTTTAACATTAAATAAAAAATTTTAGTAAGATTATTTTTTAATATCAATATATATATATATATATATATATATATATATATATATATTAATTGTTATACATATTAATAGTGGTAAGATTTTTTTTATTTAATGTTAAAATAATATATATTGATATAAAAAATTAATAGTAAAATATAAAAATAATTGTTAACAAAAATTTTGGTAAAATCACAATTTAATAATTAAAAAATTATTGAAGGGTAGGTATTTTAGAAAAAAATAATTTAATTATTAATTTTTTAAAAAGTATTTTGGTAAAAATACAATTTAATCAATAAAAAAATAAGTTATTAAAAGGTATTTTGGTAAGAAAAATTTAATGATAAAAAATTAAATTTTTATTAATGAGTATTTTTTTAAAAAATAATTAATTTTTTCTTAAAAAATAGATAAAGTTAATATTAATTAACATAAAAAAATTTAAAATGGATTAAGAAGGAGGTTTTTTAAAAGTTAGAAGGGAAGAAAATGTACATTTATAAAATAGAGGGGAGGAAAGTGTTATTTTAACATCTCACAGCGTAGGAGAGTAAAATTTTCTCATATATATATATATATATCGAATATGCTATGTGTAACGTTTGGAATATAAATACACATTAAAAATACATTAAACTATACATATATTTATATATAAATACATTGGTAACTGATTTTAGTAATTAATTTTAGTGTACAAATAATATTTTCGTATATATATATATATATATATATATATATATATGCGCTAAGCAACTTAAAACTAAACACCTGCGCTATGAAGTTTGGAGTCAGAAAATACACTATAAATGAATACACGTGCAATAAATTTCCAACTTAGAATGATTCTCTTGACTCTCGTTTCAGATTTTGCACCGGCAATCATAAACATTCAGTTAATCATAAAATGCTTCTTGTGCAATTACATTTAAATGATTTCACATTTAATTTTTCTTTTTGAATAAAAGGAGTTGTTCCGTAATAATAGAGTTAAATAATATCAAAATTTTCTTTCGTTTCTAAAAAAATCTAGGAAATTGACTTTATATGTAACCTGTTAAGTTTAAAGACATAATAAATTAATTGATGATGATTAAATATTATTGTTGAGTTAAAAAATTAATTAAATATATAATTAGTTTGTTAATTATACAAAAATTAATAGAAAGCAAAACAGATTTAATAACAAATTTTAAGTTCATAAACTTTAAGAGAATAGTTACTGTTCATACCAATACTTTTTTATCAGAATAAAAATCAAGTTTAAGGCCAAATTGTTGATCCAATCCCAAAGATCATATCACACTCTCATGGTTCAAGAAAATGGTTGCTAATTAAGAAATGAAACTTTATTTCCATGTAAACTAAATTAAAGTCATCGAACCAGTTCTCTCTCTTCTTTTTTCTCTTCTTTCTTTCACCTACGTGAAACATACCAAAAGAAAGTAAGAAAGAGGAAGTCTGATTAGGGTTTAAATCAAAGAAAAAAAGTGGATTATTAAATTCAAGCAACTCAAAAGCTAGGGTTCAAAAAGCTAAGACCAAATCAAGAAGTAAATCAAAAAATCTTTTCTATTTTGGTGCTTTATTGGTAACTTGTTAAAAATGTTATTCTCCTTCAAGCACCGAATTAGAAAATTGAAGAAAGTGGAAACTATGAAACTTTGCTATAAATCAAGGATCAAAAATCAAATTTGGAAGTAAAATTTTGATATATGACTCAGTTCTTTAAAGAAGATTAAAAAAAAGGATGAAAGAGATGCAACAAAGTTTGTTTACATATTTTCTTTAATCAATGCTGCTATCTTCTGTGCTGCTGCTGCAGCTATGATATTGGGGAAGAAGAAAGTTAACTGTTCAAGCCAAGGTTCAAACTTTGAAAGCTTTACTCCTCTATTAAAAGGATAAACGGCCAGAGATTGATTCAAGGAGTGAGTACACAATTTTGGGTCTTCATAGCTTTCAAATTAATCCTTCATATTTTCTTTATTTCTTTTCAGTGAAAAAATGTATATAGTGAGGAATCAGTAAAAGCCATTGAGAGAAAAAGCAAAGACATATAAAAGAAAAGCCAGAAAATTATGTCAAGACTCTTTTGTATGTTTTTCTATTTTGTACACATAATCCTGAGAGGATTCCCTTGTTAAGTTGATTGAGCACTTAGTGGTTAAAAATTTAGGGAGTGAACCTAGTCAAATCTAGTTTGGGTAGAAGTTGGATTTGTCCTCGATAGGATTGTGTTGAATTCTAGAAAACTTGGTGTTTGTAATCTTTAGGAAAGATTGTAAAAATTTTACCATTGTTGTAGGGGAGATTGGATATAGGTTACATTGCACATGGTGACTGAACTAGGATACATGGTTGTGTGATTTTCTCTTCTTTACTCTTCTTCTGTTTTATTTTGTTATGAAACAAAATAAAAGTGTCTCTTGCATTATATATTTCTCAGAAGTCACAGCTATCCCAAAGTAAAATATTGCTCTGTTCCTGAACACATCGTGAAGAGACAAAATACAATTGTCTCGTAAATATCAACTTAGCAACAAAGTTTCTATTCCAGCCATAAGCAAAAAAGCAAAAAGAAGTTCAAAAAGGAGGTTATGGATTCAACCCCCCTTTTCTAGGCCATTCAAACCTTCAATTGATATCAAATTTTGGTCTCAAAAGATCAAACTTCACAGCTTGGAGAAAAGATCTGAATGGAGAACAACATGGGTTCTAATGTCGTGGCTTACACACTCACTAAAGATCAGTCCAATAATGAACCTCCTTTCTTCAACGGCAAGAACTACACTTACTGAAAGGAAATAATGCAAATATTTGTCCAATATATTGATTATAATATCTGGAAGATAATCATGAATGGTCCACAAGTTCCAATCAAAACAAGTGCAGAAGACGTTGTGACACCTAAAGAAGAAGTTGAATGGAATGATGAAGACAAGAAAAAGGTGGAGTTGAACGTTAAAGCAATCAACTTAATGCACTGCTCAATTAGTTTCGAGGAGTACCAAAAAGTATCAAGGTGCAAAACAGCAAAATAGATTTGGAATAAACTTCAAATCACTCATGAGAGCACCTAACAAGTAAAAGAAACAAGAATTGACATGCCGAGAAAAGAATATGAGATGTTTGCTATGAAGGAAAGATAAACAATTGATAAATTGTTTGAGAGATTATCAATCATCATCAATATCTTGAATGCTTTGGAGATAACTCATCGAACAAGTGCTAATGAGGAAAATATTGAGCAGCCTTACCAAAGAGTGAAAAGAAACTCCTCCTAATCTTAAGTACTTTCACATCTTTTGATGTAATGTTTTGTTTTAAATACAAAAAATAATTTTAAAAATTTTAATCCAAAGTCATATGAGTGTACGTTTGTAGGACACTCAACTACTAACAAAGCTTATAAAGTTTACCTAAAAAAAAATATAAGATCGTTGAAGAGACTATACATGTTACCTATTGTGAATTTAACTCAATTTCAAGTGTTGTAGAAGAAAATGATGTAAAAAATCAAGCTAAACAGTACTCAAGTGAAGTCTAAGATCAAGTCAAATCAGATTCTCTATTAGAAACTGTTCATACCCTGGGTCGAGTTGTCCGACCCGGGTTGCTTAACGACAAGTCGACCGACCTCTTCAGGTCAGAACTATCCGACCTCTTCTCAAAGAGCTCGGCCAAATCACCAGGAAAAGCCCAAAAAGGGCCCAACAGAGGAACACGACCCAAATCCTAAGGCAGTCCAAGCCTATAGAGATAAGGGCGGTTCCCTTGAAGATAAAGATGACTTCACTCAAAGATAAGATAACTATCTTATCTCCAGAAAGGTCGCTCCACACCATTATAAATACACTGGAGCACCCAGGTATAACTCATACTCTGATTCTACAAAAAACCTGCTTAATACCCTTGTTAACTTAAGCATCGGAGTCCCTTGCAGGTACCACCACCCTCCGGAGATAAAGGATCAGCAGCATTGCCAGTCCAACAAGTCAGACACAACAGCTCCGGCCACTGCCCACTAGCCGGACACGTCAGCTCTGACCGGTACAGAAGATCTCATCCGAGATCGACCTACAGTTTCAGGTAACCCTCGGAACATTGGCGCTGTTGCCGGGGAACCTGAAAGTCATCCCATCACCATGGCGGACAACCTGGACAACGACCACAACTCTGATTTGGAAAACCGAACGCCACACAAAAATGCGGAGGTTACACTGGATGATACTTCTTAACCTAACAAAGACAAAAACTCCCTAAGCACGGGAGATATGGAGGCACTTCAGGATCGCCTGTAACAACTCGAAAAGGAGGTCGAGTACCAGCGGGAAGCCGAAAGAGACTTACGAAGAGAAGCTAGGCGACGTCGTAAATTAGAGGACAAGCTCCTAAAAATCGAAGCCGATTTCAAAGCTAAAACTACCCGATCCTGCCACGAAGATAGCCCCCGCAAAGATCAAGACCCGTTCACCAAAGAGATCATGAAGGTCAAAATCCCAAAAGACTTCAATTCTCCCGACATAACTCTATACGATGGCACGACAGACCCCGGCCATCATCTTAGCAACTTCCGAAGCAGAATGTATCTCACCGACGCCTCAGGCGCAACTCGGTGCAAACCCTTCCCTACTACTCTGACAAAGACGGCAATTAAGTGGTTCGACAACCTGCCCCCCAGGTCCATCTCATGCTTTGACGACTTGGCCAAAAAGTTCCTAGCCAGATTCTCCATCCAGAAGGATAAAACTAAACACGCCCCAAGTCTACTAGGGATCAAGCAAGGAGATCAGGAAAGCCTTCGCAATTACATGGAAAGATTCAACAAGGCATGTTTGGATATACAAAATCTACCAACAGAAGCAGTCATTATGGGCCTCATCAATGGCCTACGAGAGGGACCCTTTAGTCACTCCATATCGAAAAAACATCCTACATATCTAAATGAAGTCCAAGAAAGGGCAGAAAAGTACATCAACATGGAGGAAAACTCCCGATTATGAGAAACCTCAAAATCCGGATTCACCTATAAAGATAAAGAGACCAAGAAAAAAGAAGATCAGTACGGAGAGAAGATAAAAAAATACCACAATTACACCCCTCTTTGGGTATCTCTTGTGGATGTCTATCGAGAAGTATGCCACATCGAAAAGATACCCCCACCTCGTCCACTCAAAAGCAAGAAAGGAGGAGGAAATTGGACAGAATACTGTGAATACCATCGAATCTATGGACATCCCACCAACGAGTGCTTCGATCTGAAGAACATTATAGAAAAATTGGTAAGAGAGGGGAGGCTAGATCGGTACTTAGCCAACAAAGCAGATGAGCTAAGAAAAAGAAGAAGGGACGAAGAGGTCGGACGAACTGAACGACCACCTCGCACCCCGAAGAGACATGTCCACATAATACATGGAGGATTTGTAGGAGGAGGAGTCTCCAAATCATCTCGCAAAAGACATCTAAAAGAGATATATCATGTCGAGGGAGGAGAAGGAGCACCCGAACTCCCCACTATCACCTTCACTAAAGAAGACACAGCTAGCATCGTCTCAGGCATGACGATCCCATGGTCATCACTATCATATTAGCCAACGCTAATCTCCACCGCACGTTGGTAGACCAGGGAAGCTCGGCGGACATTCTGTTCAAAACGGCCTTCGACAAACTCGGCCTAGATGAAAAAGAGCTCAAAGCATATCCGAACAACCTATTCGGGCTGGGAGACGCTCCAATCCAACCACTTGGATATATCTCCTTGCACACCACCTTTGGAAAAGGAAATCGGTCAAGGACACTCAGCATAGACTACATAGTGGTCGACGTAGGTACTGCCTACAATGCCCTGATAGGTCGGACCACGCTAAATCAGCTCGGCGCGGTAGTCTCGACTCTACATCTGTGCATGAAGTTCCCGACCATAGAAGGAATCGCAATAGTAAGAGCAGACCAGAAGACAGCACGCCGCTACTATTACGAAAGTCTGAACCTCAGAGGCAAAGGAGAAGAAATCCACACCATTGAACTCGGGAGAGCTCAAGGGCGAAAAGAACTTCGTCCGCAACCTGAAAGCGAGACCGAAAAAGTCCAAATCGGAGACACTCCAGAAAAAACAACTAATATTGGCACAATCCTAAAAGGAGACGTAAAGGAGTCCCTCATACAGTTCTTTAGAGACAATGTCGATCTCTTTGCATGGAAGGCCGCAGACATGCCGGGCATAGACCCTAAGTTAATGTGCCACAAGTTGGTAGTTTACCCAGGATCTCGGCCAGTATAGCAGAGACGTAGAAAGCTCGGACCAGAACGATCCCAAGCTGTGGAAGAGCAGGTACAAGCTCTACTGGAGGCAGGATTCATAAGAGAAGTCAAGTACCCGCTATGGCTAGCTAACGTCGTCTTGGTGAAAAAATCAAATGGGATGTGGTGGATGTGCATCGACTACACTGATCTCAACAAAGCCTGCCCAAAAGATCCTTATCCACTCCCAAGTATCGACGCTCTAGTAGATGCCTCCTCCGGATATAAATACCTCTCATTTATGGACGCCTATTCAGGATACAATCAAATTCCGATGTACCCACCTGATCAAGAAAAAACCTCATTCTTAATCCCGAAAGCAAACTACTGCTACATCGTCATGCCGTTCGGACTCAAAAATGCAGGAGCCACTTATCAAAGATTAATGAATAAAGTCTTCGCAGAACACATCGGAAAAGTCATGAAAGTCTACATGGACGACATGTTAATAAAGACACAAAGTAAAGAGTCGTCACTGTCTGACCTTACCCAAGTATTTGACACTATAAGAAGGCATGGCATACGACTTAACCCTGCAAAATGCACCTTCGCAGTAGAAGCTGGAAAATTTTTGGGTTTTATGCTCACACAAAGAGGAATCGAGGCAAATCCGGATAAATGCCGTGCTATACTCGACATGAAGAGTCCAACCTGTGTCAAAGAGGTACAGCAACTCAATGGAAGATTGGCAGCCTTATCCAGATTCCTAGCCGAATTAGCAATAAGATCTCTACCCTTCTACGCCACTCTAAGGAAGGGAAAGAGGTTCAAATGGACAATGGAGTGCAAGCAGACCTTCCAGAAATTCAAAAGGTTCTTGGGACAACCACCTATTCTAACTCGGCCACAGGAAGGAGAACCACTTGTATTGTACCTTGCAGTAGGAAATTGGGCAGTAGCTTCAGCACTGGTCTGAGAAGACAACAACGGTCAATAACCTATATACTTCATTAGCAAAGCGCTACAATGGTCCGAACTGAACTACCAAAAAATAGAGAAGTTTGCCTATGCTCTCATACTAACATCTCGACGACTTCGCCCATATTTCCAAGCCCACATCATTAAGGTTTGAACCAACCAGCCCATAAAAGGCATCTTACAGAAAATAGACTTAGCAGGAAGAATCTTGCAATGGGCAGTCGAGTGATCCGAATTCGACCTTCAATATGAAGCTCGGACAGCCATCAAATCACAATATTTGGCTGACTTTATTGTTGAGATCACGGACACCCCGGAAACCCCTACAGAATGGAATCTATACGTAGACAGTTCTTCAAACAAAACCAGAAGTGGCGCAAGCGTGATAATAGAAAGCGATCAGGGAATCCAAATCGAACTTTCCCTCAAATTCGGGTTCCCTGCTTCAAATAATCAAGCCGAATATGAGGCACTACTAGCTGGTTTGAAGCTGGCTAAGGAGGTTGGAGCTCAAAAGCTTACCATCTTCAGCGACTCACAAGTAGTCACCTTACAAATAGAAGGGAGCTACCAAGCCAAGGATCCCACCATGAAAAAGTACTTGGACAAGACTAGGGAACAACTCGGACAACTCGGAGAATTTGAGGTCCGTCACATACCTCGGGAACAGAATGCTCGAGCTGATGCACTCTCAAAATTAGTCAGCACCAAACCAGGGGGCAACAATAGAAGCCTCATATAGGAAATGCTACAGAACCCGTCAATCTCGGAAGAAAAGGTCTTAGCCATAACAGGTTTGGATCAAGGATGGATGACTCCCATAATCAACTACCTCAAAGCAGAAGCATTCCCTGCAGATAAAAAGAAGGCAAAGAGGTTAAAACAGGAGGCACAATACTACACTATCATAAACAATACCCTATATAAGAGAGGGATTTCAACACCATTGTTAAAATGTGTGCCGACTTCCAACACAAAGGAAATTTTAGAAGTACACAGTGGAATCTGTGGCAATCATCTCGGAGTACAGGCACTTACCAAAAAAGTACTCCGGGCCGGATTTTATTGGCTGACTTTACAAAAAGAAGCAACAAATTTGTAAAGACATGTCCACCATGTCAGAAACATGCCAAATTTCACATCGCCCCACCAGAGGAGCTAATCAGCGTAACCTCATCCTGGCCATTTGCGAAATGGGGACTCGATCTTCTCGGACCTTTCCCCCAAAGATCTAGACAAGTCAAATTTCTCATCGTAGGAGTAGACTATTTTACAAAATGGATTGAGGCAGAATCTCTAGCTAATGCCACTGCTCAAAGAAGTCGAAAATTCCTGTATAGAAATATTGTCACAAGGTTTGGGGTTCCATACTCCATCACCACAGACAATGGCACTCAATTTACAGATGCAGGCTTCAGAAAATTGGTGGCCGATTTGAACATAAAACACCAATTCACGTCCGTAGAACACCCCCAGGCCAATGGACAAGCAAAAGCTGCTAACAAAGTCATCTTAGCTGGGTTAAAACGGAGATTACAGGATGCAAAGGGAGCCTGGGCTGAAGAGCTCCCACGAGACCTATGGGCATATCGGACAACTCCACACTCCACCACAAAGGAATCACCTTTCCGATTAGCTTATGGAATGGAGGAAATGATCCCAGTAGAGATCGAAGAAGGATCACCCAGAGTGATCCACTACAGTGAAGAGGCCAACTCCCAACTTCAAAGGAAAGAACTCGACCTACTTCCAGAAATTCAAGAAAGAGCTCGGATCAGGCAAGAGGCGTTAAAACGTCGAATGGCTTCAAGATAGGTGGTGCCACGAGGTTTTGCCAAGAACGACCTCATCCTAATCCGAAATGATATCGGAACAACTCGACCTGGAGAAGGAAAGCTAGCAGCAAACTGGAAGGGACTCTACCGAGTCATAGAAGTACTCGGAAGAGGCTACTACAAGCTATCCGAACTCGAAGGGCGAGAACTTCCAAGGTCATGGCACGCCTGCAACCTAAGAAGGTATTATAGCTAAGAGGTAACAAAGATCTTAGGATAAGGTGCACTCTTTTTCTTGAAAAGATTTTTTAATGAGGCGCCAGGCCAAGATCTGCAAACTGCCCAACTTAGAAGAAAAACACCCACATGTATATATTGGCATATTCTCTATTTTGAATAAAGTTTTTCAGATTTTTCTACAAATCCTTTATCAAGACGCATTAATCTGAAAAGCAAAATTTCATCGCCCGATTATAAAGCTACAGATCGGCCAAAGTGAAAACCAAATTCACTGCCCGACCACGATAAAGACCAACAAAGATGAAAACTGAATTCATCAAAAGGTCGACCAAACAAGGATCAAACCCAATTTCTACAAAATCGGCAAAGATGAAAAGCGACAAAAACAGATTAAATGCAAGAAGTTATCAAAAGTGACCCATAGGAAAGGACCTGACGAGGTCTTAATAAAAATGGGTTGTTAAAAAATAACTTAAAAGACGGACCGACATGAAAAATTCGGAGTAGTCGATCATAACAACAAAAGTTATAAAAAGTAAATCCCTAGAAAGAGGCCTGGCCAGCCCTAAAAAAGAGGATTACTAAAAATAACTTAGAAGGGACCGACATGATGAAGTCGGCCTCCCATCAATCACAAAAGTTATAAAAGTAATCCATAAAAAAGGGATCTGACAAAAGATCCAAAAAAGGATTATTAGAAATAACTCAGAAGAGACCGACACGAAGAATTCGGCCCAAACCAAAGTTATAAAAGTAATCCATAAAAAGAGATCTGACAAAAGATCCAAAAAAAAGGATTACTAGAAATAACTTAGAAGAGACCGACAAGAAGAAGTCGGCCCAAACCGAAGTTATAAAAGTAATCCATAAAAAGAGATCTGACAAAATATCCAAAAAAGGATTACTAGAAATAACTTAGAAGGGACCGATATGATGAAGGCGGCCTCCAACCAACTACAAAGAAATCCATAAACAGAGACCTAACAAAGGTCCAAATAAATGGATTACTAGAAATAACTCCAGGCCGAAATGAAGAAGTCGGCCGACAGAAGGCACACAAGTTGGACCCAGAAAACCACGACCTCAAAAGAAATCAAGCTACGAGTATGAAAGTACGAAGGCAATCAAAAGAGGTCGGACAACAAGGTTCCAACACTCCCAAAAACCTAGAAGGTGTCAGATAGGCGCAGACAAAGCATATCACGAAAGAAACAAGTTATAATATCAACAAGACTTAAGAGGCCATCTAAAGTCAACCCCAAAATCCTGAGAAAATACTTTATTGCTAACAGAAAAGTAACTATGAGTATCCAGCAAGATGAAAAAAACAAACCAAAAAGAGTTCAAGGCCCATAGACCGGGCTATACACATCAAATATTCATAAACAAGAAACTACAATGTATTCAAAGATTCTCCAGTAGCAGCATCCCGGGGTAAAGGAGGACGAGTCTGAAGAGGCACCGCATCTACCGTCCCATCATCCCGGTTCAGAATTTGCACATCTGTATCAGACTCTGGCTGACTGACTTCAGCTGAAGTGGAGGAGGGCGGAATAACAGAAGTTTTTGCAGAGGATACATCAGGAGGGCTGATGTCATCATCATCATCAGGATCATCAGGGACAATCTTACCATCCTTAACAATGTTGTCCAAACTAAAGAGGGAAAGGTCAAGCTCGGGCGCAAGAACTCGAACTTGCTCCTTCAAATTCTCATAAGCAGCATTAACACTGCCTACAAGATGACCTTGAAGTTCGGCATAATCAGCTCGGACACGTTCTAAACTCTCCTTGAGATCTATCATCTCCTTATAAGTAGTGACATAGCTCTTCTTATGCTTCAATGCCATATCCTCAGCCAATTTCGCAGAGGCCGCCAAAGCAATAGCTCTAGTCTTTTCGCCCTCCAACTCTTTCTCCAACCTTGTCACTTTCACCTCGAGCTCCTCCTTTAAACCCTTAATCTAGTCAAACTCTGATTTGGCCTCCTCCATAAAGGCCTTCGTTGCATGGATAGGAAAATCTTGGGCGGTTCGGTACAGAACTGCCCCCATATGTGCCATCCTGATGCTACTCCGAGTTATAAAATCCAAATGACGAAGAAGAGAAACATCGTCCATAGGAATGACACCATAGGGACCGATCTGCTGGTCGACAAACCCAATAGCGTCAAAATCAGGAGCATCTAGATTGAAGGGCTCAACAGTCTAAGGTCTTTTTGAAGGAGGAACGGCCGTAGGAGAAGAAACGACAGCAGAAGCCTGGGGAGGATCGAGCACATGGACCCGAGGGGTAGGAATCATCCTCCTCGGTCTTGGAGAGCTCGGCACCGGCTGTTTGGGAGAACACGAGAAGACCCTTTCCCAGCCACTCTAGCCGAAATGTTTTGGGCCGCAGTAGCCTTCCTCGCCTTTTTAAAGGCTTTCATAGAGTCATTATTCTTGGCCATCTCTGAAAAACAAAATCAACCATAGAAGCAGATTACAAACTGGAAAAAGAAGGAAGCAAAAATAGAGCAAAATATAATTGATCAATACCCAGCACAGTTCGGACAAGGGAGGGATCCCCAAAAACTTCTTGGTATCAAGATGGGGAGGTTCCCCCCAAATATCCTCCAAGACATTTACAAAAGCCTGCTCGACCTCGTCGAGCATCTCCCACGTGTATCGAGACACTACCACATTCTTTTGCCAACACAAGGGGAAGGCAGGTTCATTATTTGCTTATAAGAAAAATGGTCGAGTTCCCTCAACAGCTCGGACCTTAAAAAAGTAATTCTTAAAGTCCCTAAAGGACTCATCATACATGGCAAAAACTTTATGTCCTTGGGCAGATCTAAAGGAAATCCAAAAGGCTTTCTTTTTCGAAGAAATCCTGGGTTTAGTTAAAACAAAAAGGTAAAGGAAGAGAGTCTGAGAAGGTGTGACGTCCAACTCTTGGCAAAGCAGCTGAAAGATCTTGATAAAGCCCCAGGAGTTTGGATGGAGTTGGGATGGAGCTACGTTACACGACCACAACAAGTCGGTCTCAAAGGAAGAGAAAGGAAAAGTAATATTCAACTGGCTGAAAAAATAGTCATAAGCATAAAAGAAAGGGCGTTCCCCCCGGGTCAGAGCTGGAAAGCAAACCCTCTCCTCAGAATCAGGCGTTACCAATTCATAGTTCTTTTCCTGATCTCTATCATTATAGAGTCGGTGATATTTTCTAAGCTCTGCGCAGAATTCAGAATTAACTACAGAGACTCACATCAAGACAAGGGAGTCCAGCCAATCAGACATGCCCTCAGGGACTTTGGAGGAGGTCTCGACAATATTTTTACGAGAAGACATGGTCAACTAATTCTACAGCAAAGAAAAGAGAGAGGAATTACTAAATAAACAACTCGGGCACAACAAAGAAAACCGCTCAGACAAAACAGATATAACTCGATCCAGGGCACACATAACAAAAAGGAAACCCCATGACACAACCCACTGGTCCAGGGGCATCCTTTTGGAGGCAATAACAGAGCGACAGAACAAGGGATTAAGGAAATCATCAAAGTTATTCCAACAAGAAAAACCTTCTTTCAATCAACACTCCGAGAAGAAAATTACAAACCAAATAAGTCATCAATAGCCACCTCTCGAACTACAGTTTCAGTCTATCAGCAAAGGAACTACCAAGCAAAAAAATATGCCAAGTGGAAATCATCAAAGACGCAACCTTTTTCAGAGTCAAACAAGCCATTATCCCAAAAAGATACAAAATCAAATAATACAGAAACAGGCAACAAACATGAAAAGCCCTAAAAAGCTTTAACCATCAGGAGAAATGCCAAGAGTATACATAAGGTCGAAAAGGAAGCCAGAAAAAATACATCACAGAAACAAACAAGCACAAGAATACGAAAAGGTTCAAGCTTTCCAACATACACTCAAGCAAAATAAAAACTTTACCAAGAAATAAGAACAATGCGAAGGAAGAATGACAGAAAGAAGAACCAACCTGAAAAAAGGAGAAAGCTCCAAAGAAATTGAAGATGGAGAAGACAAAATCCGGAATCACCTTTCGAGCAAAGAAAAAGCACCAACAATCACCAAATGACGTCGCAGAGAGAAATGCGAAAATGCAAAGTCTCAGGCAAAACAGAAAGGTAGAAAGAAAAGGGGAAGTTACAGCAAGCAAGAAATGGAGAAGAGAAAACCGTTTTTTGTGTAAAGTTCAAAAATGAAAGAGGCAAAAGAAACGGAGCATTAAAAGAATTAATGAGGTTATTAAAACCCTTGCACATTACCAAGACAAGAGTGTAAATGCGAAGTGCGCGCTTTCAAACTAAAAGAAAGCGAAGGAAAAACACTTCACATTCAAAAGCTTCAGCAGAATCAACCAAAGTGCTCGAGCTCGGCTTTACCAGAGAAGGATTAAGGTCCTAAAGGACTTGACCTCAAAAGGAAGGCCGTACTCGAGCAGGGGCACTGTTCATACCCTGGGTCGAGCTGTTCGACCCGGGTTGCTTAATGATAAGTCGACCTACCTCTTCAGGTCAGAACTATCTGACCTCTTCTCAAAAAGCTCGGCCAAATCAACAGGAAAAGCCTAAAAAGGGCCCAACAGAGGAACACGACCCAAATCCTAAGGCAATCCAAGCCTATAGAGATAAGGGCAGTTCCCTTGAAGATAAAGATGACTTCACTCAAAGATAAGATAAGATAAGATAAGATAACTATCTTATCTCCAAAAAGGTCACTCCACACCATTATAAATACACTGGAGCACCCAGGTATAACTCATGCTCTGATTCTATAAAAAACCTGCTTAATACCCTTGCTAACTTAAGCATCGGAGTCCCTTGCAGGTACCACCACCCTCTGGAGACAAAAGATCAGCAGCATTGCCAGTCCAACAAGTCGGACACAACAGCTCCGGCCACCGCCCACTAGCCAGACACGTTAGATCCGACCGGTACAGAAGATCTCATCCGAGATCGACCTACAGTTTCAGGTAACCCTCGGAATAGAAACCATTGTATCTGATTCTACTGATTAAAATACAGGAGTTAAATCTATTTTATTTCCTATCAAAACTGAGAGTTTTGGGAATTTCAACAGTACAGAGCCTAACCTATCAGATCTCTTGCATCACCCAAGCCCAGAGAATGAAAATTCTTAAAAAATTATCCACAAGAAATTTTTTTTAACAAGAGAGTTTAACATAATAAGTGGAGCAAGAACAACAACAAGCAAATAAAAAAGTTAAAAAAGAAAAAAAATTGCAAAGAAACTCATCAATAATTTTTTGTGCTCCTCCTTCTTATAGTGTACTCCTAATTTTGTACTCCTAATTTCATACTCGTGGAAACATCTTCCGCCAATCTAATCTTACTAAAACTCTATCAATCCAATTGCAAAATCGCTAAGGAAAAGTCCACTAGTTGCATATCTTCTTTTATCCAATTTTTACTAAAATTCTGTTAATCTGACAGCATCCTTTCTCCCCTCCACCTGCATAATCTCGTTGAAGTCTCCCATAAAGGTTGACATAACTCTGCAATATAACTCAATTTCTCCCACACAGTAAATTTCTCTTCTATTGTATGAACTCCATACACCACAGAAAGCATAATTGAAATTATTTTTAGTAAGACCCCTTCAACACACAACCAAAACTCCACAACGACTCATTTTAAACATTATTTAATCTCAAATTAACAGTAAACCACTTGAGACACCCTCCGACTCAACATATTCTTATCCTACAGCATCACTCTCTAGAATTCTTATTACATCAAACTTCGTCACTACCTGCCACTTAATCTCAAACAAGCCCAACGTATTCAACTTAAATTTTTTCTTGAGGTTTTGACCATGCTCAATTTTTCATCACCCCTTAACCCCCTAACATTCCAAGAATAAATTATTTTAATATATTATTATACACCTTTTTTTTAGAGCTACATCATCTTGCTTTCTCTTTCTATTTTGTCAATCTTATTTTCTGAGCAATTTCTTCATTCTGTGCTTGGAGAATAGCCATAATATCATCTTCTTTATTGCATAAAATTACACTTGATTCCAACGCGAGGTCCCAAGTTTTTCTATTTTCAAGTATCTGCACCTCTAAAATATTATTTTTGTTTTCCTTACTTCCTTCATTCTTGTCCGAACCACCATCATCAACCACCATCTTCCCAACTACTTCTTCATCGTGTTCCGATAGCTCCTCTTGTCTCTTTGTCAATGTTGTTCCCTTTGTGCCAGAACCCATGCCACTATTATTCACAATGTCATCCCTATCACGCGTTCCTTCATCAACATCTTTTGCACCATCATCATCAACATACACACCCAACCCACCAGTCCCTCCATTCAATGTCGCCACTGGGAGAGTAGCGGCTTGATTCTCCGCCACCAACTCTTCCTCGATCTCACGACCCAACATAGGTGGCATCAAGATTGTACATTTTTCTTGCCACGTTGAACCTCCTTTGCCGTGGCCAGTCTTTAGCTTTCCTCCTTCAACACCGATTTGGTCTCCCTCGATCTTTTCCGTGCCGGTTTCTAGCACAAGGTTTGCAGATGCAGCTTCCTGCACACTTGTCGTAGACCCTTCCTCAGCGTGCCCATCCCTATCGTGGAAACCGTGCTCTATTTCCATCAAGCCTGACTCAGATTCTAGACCCAACCCAATATCACTGAACCGATTGATTGAGGAAACCGGGTCCAAAGATCCTTCTCTATCTTTTTTGGACATCCTTGAATTGTTGATCATAGCACCAAGCCTACAAAGAACCTTCTTTTTCTTATTCCTTTTTCTCCTCCTTTCTAGTCCATTAAAGTTGTCTTCATAAATCCATGTTACTGTATTTTCAGAATCAACTTCATAATTAATATGATCACATCCCACACAATCTGCTCTCCCTTCAATTCCTTCATAAATTGGTTGATATTTGAGCGTTTTTACCCGATTTTGTTTTGAATGATCATTAATCCACTCATTCAAAATAATTTCAGGAATTACCAACCTGCCCTTATCTTCTCCGTCTTCCCTCAGCTCCCCCATCACCACATCAACTGCTTGGTCATTAAAAACTGTCGATTTTGTAGCCCGTGCACTCCTTAACCTCGTACCCGCACACTCTCTTTCCACAACTGTTCTTCGTTGTTCACAACTATAGTCACTTTTTTTATTAGCTTCTTCATAACGATTCAATCCAAAAGCCTCCCGTCCCACTTCTTTCACTAGCACATCGAATCCACCGATATCTATTGTGATATGGACCCATTCATTAATCATATCCATGATACAAGTATCAATTTGCACTTGTCCAACACTAAAAGACATGCACGATTCTGTCACTTTGTCACAACCGACTACTTTTTCCTATTGTCCTCCTAACATACTAAAGGTATCTGCTAACCACGCATATAACGGAACCCCGTAGCATTCTAACCACACTCTTTGAGTTTCACATTGCTCCGTCTTATCCTATCTCCATATACTATGGAAGAATTGCAAGAGACTATGCATTTTAAACCTATATGCTTCTTCCGCATTCAATACAAAATCAAAAGTCAAAAGAACTTTATATGCTCCCAGTCCCCGTACTTGAACAACTTGAGACAGGGTTTTTCCAATCATCTTTTTCAAGGAACTTAAATCAATTGCCTTCGTCGTACCGCCGACCAGACTTCTCTGTAGCCACTCCAGATTCTCTTTCACCACCGACACTTCCACTTTCTTCGTCCACCCATTTCCATGTGAGTCTGGTTCTTTTTGGTGCCTTGTTAGTTTCTCTACTTGCCTTTGGTTATCTCCTTCCTGAGGTTGAGAATTTGTCTTGTTCTGACTATCACCTCCTTTCTGAGTTGTCTTTCGGACCTTTGTCTCAGTTGTTCATCTATACTTCGCTTCTCCCATGTACACAATCTTCCCTCTCAACATCATACGATTTATTTCTGCTATAGCCTTCAGAGCTCCACCTTCCGTTGTGTATCGGATGAACACAAAAACATACATATTACCACTTTTTTATTTCTGTGATACATAAATGTCGTTATTGCATCCAGTCCAATTAAATAGATGGAATAATTCATTCTTCGAAATATTTTCGGGGAGATTATCAACAAAAATGGAGAAAGACTCCTTTTCCAACCGTTGATACTCTTCTCGATTCCACACCCTGTGATCTTCTATATGTTCTCTAGTTCTAACCCACTCTGTGTTTCTCACCCTCTGTCTCACACCTTCTCTCATATCTCACTCCTTCTCTCAAACTAAGATATCAGGAAAAATCAAATTTATTTACTTGAAAATAATTATCACTATCCACAAGAATTTATAATTGGAGATCCATCTCAAGGAGTTACCACAAGATCATCAAATAAAAGAAGAATAGAACAAAATGATCTTGCTTTCATCTCTCAAAGAGAATCTCAAAATATAAAGGAAACTCTTAATAATCCATCATGAGTCAAGGCAATAGAAGAGAAAATAATCCGATTTGATAAAAATGAAGTTTGGACATTGGTGCCTAAGTCAAATAGGAAGAAGGTGACGAGTACCAAATGGATCTTTCGAAACAAATTGGGTGAGAATGGTAGCATTGCAAGAAACAAAGCAAGACTAGTAGCTCAAGGGTATGATCAAGAAGAGGGCATTAACTTCGATGAATCTTTTGCTTCGGTTGCAAGAATGGAAGCAATAAGATTGTTACTTGCCAATGCCGATCACAAAGGGTTCAAACTTTTTCAAATGGATGTCAAATGTTCCTTTTTAAATGGTATTATTGATAGAGAGTGGGTTATTGCAATATAGATTTTTCCGGTGATCAAGTTGATAGAAAGATCACTTCAGAGATCTGTTGCTCTCTTAGATAGTCACTAAATGTGTGGTCCAGCAAGAAATAAGCTACTGTTGCATTGTCCATAGCCGAGGCTGAATATATAGCTGCATCATCTTGTTGTTCTCAATTATTGTAGCTTAAAACCTAACTTGCATATTACAAATTGCAAGTCAATAGTATTCTCTTAATGTGTGGTAATATAAGTGCAATAAACATTTTTAAAAATTCCGTTTTACACTCTAAAACCAAGTACATTGAAGTGATATTTTACTCCATTAGAGAATATGTGCAAAAGAAAACCATTAACATTCAATTTTTAAATATGAAGATCAACTTGCTGATATATTTGCAAAACCACTGTCTAAAGATAGATTTTGCATGTTGAGAACTGCCTTGGGTATTGTTTATGCTGAATCAATAAATTAATTTGATGATGTTACTTTCTGATTGATGTTTCTTAAGTCGACAGGAGACAAAATTGGGCAGATGATGAATCCCTCTAGGCTCTCATAAGATAAGGTTGAGTGTTGGTAGTTTTGAATTCAATTAGGTCAAAATTGAATCTTTGATAGTCCTTGTATTTCTTTAAAACCACCATTGGGCCCAAAAGAAAAAATTTATTCTAAGATGTGGGCCTCATTGGATTATTAACCCTAAATTCAAAATACTTGTTCTTAGAATTTTTCACCAAGTCAAATCAAGTTCAGATTTTAAAATTTTCTTTGACTTGTCTTTTCAACTATTTGTTTGCATACTTTTAAATTATTTATTTTTTTTAAAAATACCTTTTCAATTGATTTAAAATACATTTGTACTTTCACAAAGTATGTATAGTAGTTTTTCTATATAAATCGCTCATCTTCTTTTCCAACCTCCATCAATTTTTAAAACTACATTCATTTCTCTTTCATAAAGATGAAAAAGAAAGTGGCTACACAAAGAGGCATTGGTGCCTATCGTGGTCTACGGACCCTCCATCAAAAGGGCAAGTACACACCCACATCCATGTACACTCTCATTTCTCTTCGCATTCATCTCCCGTTCTAGGCACTATGGCTAGGACGAAGACAGCCTCTTACCGTTCATCAACGGCATCACCTAAGACTGGAACTTCTAGGGCACCACAAGGACTTTCGACACCCTCGAGTATAACATCCAAAGGTAAGCGTAGATCCTTTCTCAACTCTGTAAAAGAACCTACAAACCCTGATCCAGTTGGTTTCAAATTACATTTCGAAAGCCTTCCACATTCTCATTATGATCCTCTCCATTTCTCATCTAGTATGAACTATAAATTTCATAGAGCTGTTGTTTCCAAAAAAATTTTGTATTCAACTTATGTGGCTGACTTAAAGGATTTAGCCAAAAAGAGGATAAATTTTGTTGAAAACATCATTTATCTGGATTGAGAAAATTTGTTTGATATTCAAAAACCTATTTACCCTGATTTAGTTAGAGAATTTTATGCCAATATGTACTATCATGAGAAATCTGTTCACTCTTATGTTAAAGACCGTGAAGTCTATTTAAACAAAGAATCCATTAGTGAATCCCTTGATTATTATGATGTTGGCATCAATGCCTATATCACTGAAAAGTGTGACAATGTTCTGGGTATATCACACAAGGATATTTTGGCCATCATATGTGAGAATATTTCTCTCATGGATGATATTACTCCTAACCACCGTGTCTTAGGTCCTATCAAAGCCCAGTTACACTGCATCATAACTCACATTCTCTTGTCTCAAAGTGATTCATATCAACAAGTTACTCTTTGTGACACTTTGGTTTTCTATGCCATTATTAACAAAGCCAAAAATTTTTTTGTATATCTTATGATGCATCATGTGTATAATTGCATCAAAAGTGATAAAAAAAAATTTTACTACCATATGACATATTTTTTACTTATTTTTTTGAGTACTTTGGTATTAAACTGAACAATGAGACCTAAGAGAATAGAATTTTATCTCTTAAAGGCGGTAGTGCAGTCAAATAGGTACATTAACTTCCAACATGTACTTGGTCAATGAAATTGTGAAAGATGTTCTTCAAGAGTTTGTGACTTGACCAAGCACATGATTAACTCTAGCCAACAAACTAGGAGACTTACAATTCAAAATTAAAACTCTTTAAGAAAGTCCCAAAGCAAAGTTGAAGTATTTCTCAAGTATATTAAATCATTAGACCAAATGATGTCTGAGCATGAAGAAGATATTTTGGGAATCGAGGATGGACAATCTAATGTCTAGCTCCTTGTCACTACTGCTGATTTTGAAAATCTGTTTACTACTATTTAAATTATGTTATTTTGATACTTTTTAGTTTGTTTTGGATAACTGTAATAGTGACTTTGTATAATTTTAACTTGAATTAATACACTTTTTGATACCTAACAAAATTTTTGTGCAGGGAGAACTAACCCTCATTGATAACAAAAGGGGGAGTGAGTTTGAAAAAATGAATTGTTAGAATATTTCTATTTTTTTATTGTTTTATTTATGATTGGTTGATACGTAATGGTGATTAATAGCTTACAAATTTATTTTTAAAAGAAAAAGCTATCAGGATGGTTCAAAAGAAATAGCTAGTGGGATTGTTTTGATAATTAGCTTTGTTTGTGAGTATATTTATCTGTATGAAAATTGCTTGAATGATAATCATAGGTTGAAGCAAAGCCCACATTCAGAGGGAGTCAAGTGAATGAAAGAAAGGGAGAGTTCAAATTAAAAATTGAATCATCAAAAGAAAGTTCTTTAAAAACTCTTCTTATTTCTTTTATAATTTATTTTATAATATTTGTCATCAAGAAAGACATTTTTTAGTTTAAATAAATAATAAATTAATTGATGATGGATAAACATTATCATTGGGGTAAAAATCTAATTAAGTGTGTGATTAATTTGTTAATTGTGTAGAAATTAATAGAAAGTAAAACAGGCCCAATAGCAAGCTTCAAACCCATAAACTTCAAGAAAATAATTGTTGATCATACCAACACTTTTTCAACAGAATAAAAAAAAAAACTCAAAGCCACCAAACCAGTTCTCTCTCTCTTTTTTTTCTCTCCTCTCTCTCACCCATGTGAAGCATACCAAAAGAAAGCAAGAAAGAGAAAGTCAGATTAGGGTCCAAATAAAAAAAAAGTGGATTACCAAATTCAAGCAAGTCAAAAGCTAGAGTTCAAAAACTAAGATCAAATCAAGAGGTAAATCAGAAAATCTTTTCCATCTTGGTGCTTTATTAGTAACTTGTTGAGGATGCTATTCTCTCTCAATCACCGAACTAAAAAATTGAAGAAAGTGGAGGTTATGAAGTCCTTTTATAAATCAAGGGTCAAGAATTAAACTTGGAGCCAAAGTTTTGATACAGCTCATATCCTTGAAGAAGATTGAAAAAAGGATGAAAGAGAAGAAACAATATTTGTTTGCATGTTTGCTTCAATCACTGTTGTTGTTTTCTGCGTTGTTAGTGCTGCTATGATATTGGGGAAGAAGAAAGTCAACTGCTCAAGCCAAGGTGCAAGTTTTGGAAGCTTTACTCCTCTATTAAAGGGGTAAACAGTCAGAGATTGATTTAAGGAGTGAGCATACAAGTTTGGGTTTTCATAGCTTTCAAGCTAACCTTTCTTCTCCTATAAAATTTTATATTGAATTTTTTGTTTTTCAGTATTCATCTTTCCTTTGTTTCTTTTCAATGAAAAAAAGGGATATCGTGAGAAATCAGTAAAAGTTATTGAGAGAAAACGCAAAGAGAAATATAAGAACTCCGCACAACTAAACCAGCAAGTGCACTGGGTCGTCCAAGTAATATCTCAGGTGAGTGAGGGTCGAATCCCACGGAGATTGTCGGATTGAGCAAGCAATGGCTATCTTGTAAATCTTAGTCGGGCGATTAGAAAAGACAGTTGTTTGTTGAAAGCATAAATGAAAAGTAAAGGAAACGAAATACCATATTAGTGTAAAAGCAATAATAGATATTCAATTAAGGCTTTGGAGATGCGTATTCTTTCCGAATTAACTTTTCTTACTGTCTACTTCAATACTGAATGATTCATTCAATGGCAGCCGTAATTGACTAACTCATAAAGCATCCTCATCAAGTTAGTATCTTCTAAACCATAGCAGTCCACCATATTCGAGCAACTCATGTAGCATCCTCATTAAGTTAACTCATGGCTTCTCACCATAGCCAAAGGTGAAGACCTAAGCAATCCAGTCCCCTTTGCGATCCTACTCAAAATGCCACAGACAAGGTCGGATCTTTTGGATCAGGGAACGTTGCTTCTCAGACTCTAGCCTTAACGCCACAAAGACCTCAGTAACCCACGGTAACTGGGATTTTATGTCACATATCCAAAGTCGCCCAGGCACGCTCTTGGAATCCGCAGTGCATTTTCTAGCTATGGTTCAATGCTATCTGGGTCAGGACTCACACAGAACCCATGTAGAACAAGGATGATTGTCACGGATCATCTTCAATTCATGAGACGAAGACCGAAAATGCACATGAGAATAGAATCAAATGTGTATTGAAATAGAAACTGTAATATTATTAATCTATGAGAATCAGCAGAGCTCCTAACCCCTAACTTAGGAGGTTTAGTTGCTCATGCTTTACAGAAAACAAAGATGAATTCAAATGGGCAAAGATGAGGCCGAAGATCCTAAACATGGGTGATCTTCTCCTTTAAATAATAATCTAATACCTACGAAGTACAAAAAGTATGATAGACTAGACGAGAGGTGCGAAAATCCATTCTTGGGCTCACTTTGGTTGAGTACTTGGGCTGAGCTTGGCATTCAACTTGAGAAATGGGCGTTGAACGCCCATTAGGGGGTGATTGGCACTGCCTTGCTTCTTGGTGGGCGTTGAACGCCCCAAGGGGGTGGTTCTTGGGCGTTCAACGCTGGCTTGTCTCCTTGGGGCGTTCAACGCCAGCTAGGGGGTAGCTCCTTGGCGTTCAACGCCCAATATGGGTAGACTCCTTCGAAGAAAAGTATAAACCATTATATATTGCTGGAAAGATCTGGAATTTATCTTTCCAACATCGTTAAGAACGCATCATTTGGACCTCTGTAGCTCCAGAAATTTTCATTTGAGTGCATGGAGATCAGAATTTGACAGCATCTGCTACGCTTTCCTTGCCTCTGAATCAGACTTTTGCCAAAGCTCCTCAATTTCAGTCAGAAATTACCTGAAATCATCATAAAATACAAAAACTCAAAGTGGAATCCAAAAATGTGAATTTTACACTAAAACCTATGAAAATATAATGAAACTTAAACAAAACATAACTAAAATAATATGAAAATGATGCCAAAAAGCGTATAAAAGATCCGCTCATCAGAACACTAAACTTAAACTGTTGCTTGTCTCCAAGTAACCAAAAACAAGTAGGATTAGAAATAAGAGAAGGATACAATAAATCTCAGAGTTTTCAATGAAGCTCAGTTCCAATTGATGAGTAGGGCTAGTAACCATTTACTTCTGAACAGTTTTGGCATCTCATTATCCTTTAAAGCTCAGAAGTGTTGGTGTCTTTCAGAATTCAGAATCCAGATGATATTATTGACTCTCTTAGTTTATTTCTTCTTGATTCTTGAACACAACTTCTTTTAGAGCCTAGCTGTGACCCTAAGCGCTTTGTTTTCTAGTATTACCACTGGATACATAAATGCCACATGCACTTAACTGGGTGAACCCAATTGGATTGTGATTCAGCTTTGCTAGAATCCCCAGATTGTGGTACCCAGAGTTCTTAGGCACACTCTTTTGCTTTTGGGATCACGACTTTAACTGCTCAGTCTCTAGCTTTTCACTTGATACCTTCACACCACAAGTATTTAGTTAGGGGGAGGAGCTCATTTGAACTTTTTAGGCTAAGATTTTATTTCTTTTAGGCCCTCCTAACCATTGATGCTCAAAGCCTTGGATCTTTGCTCTTGCCTTTTGGTTTAAAGAGCTATTGGCTTTTTCTCTTTTCTTTTTCCTTTTTTTTTTCTTTTTTGTCGCTTCTTTCTTTCTTTCTCTTTTTCTTTCTTTTCTTTTTGCTGCTTTTTCTTGCTTCAAGAATAATTTTTTTTCGTATTTTTCAGATCACCAATAGTACTTCACCTTTTCCATTATTCTTTCAAGAGCCAACACACTTAACTCCAACATCAAATATGCACTGTTAATTCATGCATTCAGAAAGTAAAAGTAATGCCACCACATCAAATAATTATACAGCTCTTGAGGTATCACCTCGTGTACCTCCATCTCATTCCCAAGAATGATGCAATGAATCATGATGGCTCTGTCAATGGTCACTTCCGATCGATTTCTAGTAGGGATGATAGAGCGTTTGATGAATTTCAATCATCCTCTAACAATGGGCTTAAGGTCAAGCCTTGTTAGTTGGGAAGGCTTGCCTTGAGCATCCCTCTTCCACTGAACTCCTTTCACACAGATGTATGAAAGAACTTGGTCCAGCCTTTGATCAAAATTGACTCTTCTAGTGTAAGGGTGTGGGTCTCCTTGCATTAATGATAGTTGGAGCACCAACCTTACACTTTTTGGGCTGAAATCCAAGAGACGCCATCGGACCATGGTGTGCTAATTTTTGGGATGTGGGTTCACACTAGTGTCATGCTTTTTAGTGATCCAAGCATTGGCATAAAACTCTTGCACCATTAATATCCCAACTTCCGGGATAGGGTTGGTCAGAACTTTCCAACCTCTTCTCCAGATTTCTTGTTGGATCTCCGGGTACTCATTCCTTTTGAGCCTAAAGAGGACCTCAGAAATCACCCTCTTCTTTGCCACTACTTCATAGAAGTGGTCTTGATGAGTCTTAGTAAGGAATCTCTCCCTTTTCCAAGGTTCAGAGGCAGAAGCTATGGCTTTTTCTTTCCTCTTTCTAGAGAATTCTCCGACTTTAGGTGCCATAAGTGTAAATGGAAAGCAAAAAGCAAGGCTTTTCCAACACCAAACTTAAAAGGTTTACTCGTCCTCAAGAAAAATAAAAAGAGAAGAAGAGGATAGTAGAATAAGGTATAAAGAGATGGAGAAGAGAGGGGGAAGGCTTTCGGCCATGTATATGGGAAAGGGAATAAGAAAGCTGTGTGAGTAGGAAGGGGTAAATGAGGGGGTATTTATAGGGGAGTTTGGGTTAGGGTTCGGTTATAGGGTGGGGAATTGGGAGGAAAAGTTTTGAATTTGAAGTGGGTGGGGTTGGTGGGAATGGATGGATGGTAGTGAAGAAGGATGTTGGGAAGAGAGAAAGGTGGTGTGGATGTGATTGGTTAAGGGTATATGGGGAAGAGTGTGTATGGAGAAGAGGGAAAGTAAGAGAGAGAAGAATGTGGGGTAGGTAGAGATTCTGTGTGACCCACTGATCCTGAGAGTCTAGGAAATTTGAATTCCCGGCCTCCTTGCGAGCGTTGAACGCCCAGCCTCTGCTCCCTGGCTGGCATTCAATGTCAGCTTCTTGCTCCATAGCGGGCATTGAACACAGCCTCTACTCCTTGGCTGACGTTCAATGCCAGCTTCTTGCTCTATATAGGGCGTTGAACGCCTGATGAGTGGATAATTTATACTCTTTTTGGCATTGCTTTTACATAGTTTTTAGTATGTTTTAGTTACTTTTTATTATATTTTTATTATTTTTTATGCAAAAATCACATTTCTGGACTTTACTGTGAGTTTGTGTGTCTTTCTGTAATTTCAAGTATTTTCTGGCTGAAATTGAGGGATCTGAGCAAAAGTCTGATTCAGAGGCTGAGAAAGGACTGCAGATACTATTGGATTCTGACCCTCCTGCACTCGAAGCGGATTCTCCAGAGCTACAGAAGCCCAATTGGCGTGCTCTCAATTGCGTTGGAAAGTAGACATCTTGGGCTTTCCAGAAATATATAATAGTCCATACTTTGTCCGAGATTTGATGGCCCAAATTGGCGTTCAAATGCCCACCAGAGACCCTTTTCTGGCATAAAACGCCAGAACTGGCACCAGAACTGGAGTTAAACGCCCAAACTGGCATCCAAGTTGGCGTTAACTCTAGAAAAGACCTATGCATGTGTAAAGCTCAATGCTCAGCCCAAGCACACACCAAGTTGGCCCCGAAAGTAGATTTTTGCACTATCTACACTTAGTTACTTATTTTCTGTAAACCCTAGTAACTAGTTTAGTATAAATAGCACTTTTTACTACTGTATTCGCATCTTTTAATCGACATTTGGAATCTCTTAGAGACTTTTATGTTACATTTGGGAGGCTGGCCATTCGGCCATGCCTAGACCTTTTTCTCTTATGTATTTTCTACGGTGGAGTTTCTACACCTCATAGATTAAGGTGCGGAGCTCTGCTGTTCTTCATGAATTAATGCAAGTACTATTGTTTTCCTTTCAATTCATGCTTACTTCTTCTCCAAGATATACTCTCATACTTAATTCAGTTAAGTCAGAATGAATGGGTGACCCGTGACAATCACCCACTATCTTTGTTACTCGCTTAGCCAAGATCCGTGTGCCTGACAACCACAAGCGGTCTACATGATGTTTAACGTAGTTATTGGACGACAGCCGGAGTATATTCTCTTGGGTCTCTAATCCACAGACCGAGTCCGTGAGATTAGTACCTTCGTGGTATAGGCTAGAACCAATTGGTAGCATTCCTGAGATCCAGAAAGTCTAAACCTTGTCTGTGGTATTCCGAGTAGGATCTGGGAAGGAATGACTATGGCGAGCTTTAAACTCGCGAATGTTGGGCGCAGTGACAGTGTGCAAAAGGATAGAGGGATCCTATTCCGACACTAGTGAGAACCGACAGATGATTAGCCGTGTGGTAGCTGTACCTGGTATTTTTCATCTGAGACGAGAAATCTGACAGTTGATTAGCCGTTGGTGGACGAAATTGTGATCACATTAATGTAGTACTCTTTGTTATTGTATGGAATCATTATTATGGCTCTTTACTATGTGTGGACACAACTCCGTTCAACTAACCAGCAAGTGTACTGGGTCGTCCAAGTAATAAACCTTACGTGAGTAAGGGTCGATCCCACAGAGATTGTTGGTATGAAGCAAGCTATGGTCACCTTGCAAATCTCAGTTAGGCGGATTTAAACATGATATTTTATTAGATTAAAATAAACAATAAAAGGGATAGAGATACTTATGTAGATTTATTGGCAGGAATTTCAGATAAGCGAATGGAGATGCTTTTCGTTCCTCTGAACCTCTGCTTTCCTGCTATCTTCATCCAATCAGTCTTACTCCTTTCTATGGCTGGCTTTATGTGATACATCACCACTGTCAATGGCTACTTTCGGTCATCTCTCGGGAAAATGATCCAATGCCCTGTCACGGCACGGCTAATCGTCTGGAGGCATCACCTTTGTCAATGGCTTCATCTTATCCTCTCAGTGAATAATCTGCTCACGCACCCTGTCACGGCACGGCTATTCATCTGTCGGTTCTCGATCATGCTGGAATAGGATTTACTATCCTTTTGCGTTTGTCACTAACGCCCTGCAATCGCGAGTTCGGAGCTCGTCACAGTCATTCAATCATTGAATCCTACTCGGAATACCACAGACAAGGTTTAGACCTTCCGGATTCTCTTGAATGCCGCCATCATTCTAGCTTACGCCACGAAGATTCTGGTTAGGAGATCTAAGAGATACTCATTCTAGCTTAATTCATGTAGAACAGAAGTGTTTGTCAGGCACGCGTTCATAAAGGAGAAGGATGATGAGCGTCACACATAATCATCACCTTCATCACGTTCTTGGGTGCGAATGGATATCTTAGAAGAGAAATAAGAAGAATTGAATAGAAAACAGTAGTACTTTGCATTAATCTTTGAGGAACAGCAGAGCTCCACACCTTAATCTATAGAGTGTAGAAACTCTACCGTATGAAAATACATAAGTGAAGGTCCAGGCATGGCCGAGATGGCCAGCCCCCTAAAACGTGATCAATAGCCTCCTAAGATGAACAATGGAATAAAACTGAGACCAAAGATGTCTAATACAATAGTAAGAGGCCCTATTTATAATAAACTAGCTACTAGGGTTTACATGAGTAAGTAATTGATGCATAAATTCACTTCCGGGGCCCACTTGGTGTGTGTTTGGGCTGAGCCTGAGTGTTGCACGTGCAGAGGCCATTTGTGGAGTTGAACTCCAGTTTCTGTGCCAGTTTGGGCGTTCAACTCTGGTTTTGGATCCTTTTCTGGCGCTGGACGCCAGATTTGGGCAGAAGGCTGGCGTTGAACGCCAGTTTACGTCGTCTATTCTTGGCCAAAGTATGGACTATTATATATTGCTGGAAAGCCCTGGATGTCTACTTTCCAACGCAATTGGAAGCGCGCCATTTCGAGTTCTGTAGCTCCAGAAAATCCACTTTGAGTGCAGGGAGGTCAGAATCCAACAGCATCAGCAGTCCTTTTTCAACCTCTGAATCTGATTTCTGCTCAAGTCCCTCAATTTCAGCCAGAAAATACCTGAAATCACAGAAAAACACACAAACTCATAGTAAAGTCCAGAAATGTGAATTTAACACAAAATCTATTAAAAACATCCCTAAAAGTAACCAGATTCTACTTAAAAACATACTAAAAACAATGCCAAAAAGCGTATAAATTATCCGCTCATCACAACACCAAACTTAAATTGTTGCTTGTCCCCAAGCAACTGAGAATCAAAATAGGATAAAAAGAATAGAATATACTATAAATTCCAAACTATCAATGAAACATAGCTCCAATCAAATGAGCGGGACTTATAGCTTTTTGCCTCTTGAATAGTTTTGGCATCTCACTTTATCCATTGAGGTTCAGAATGATTGGCATCTATAGGAACTCAGAGTTCAGATAGTGTTATTGATTCTCCTAGTTCAGTATGATGATTCTTGAACACAGCTATTTTATGAGTCTTGGCCGTGGCCCTAAGCACTTTGTTTTCCAGTATTACCACCGGATACATAAATGCCACAGACACATAACTGGGTGAACCTTTTCAGATTGTGACTCAGCTTTGCTAAAGTCCCCAATTAGAGGTGTCCAGGGTTCTTAAGCACACTCTCTTTTTTTTTTGCTTTGGACCTTGACTTTAACCGCTCAGTCTCAAGTTTTCACTTGACACCTACACGCCACAAGCACATGGTTAGGGACAGCTTGGTTTAGCCGCTTAGACCAGGATTTTATTCCTTTAGGCCCTCCTATCCACTGATGCTCAAAGCCTTGGGATCCTTTTTATTTGCCCTTGCCTTTTGGTTTTAAGGGTTATTGGCTTTTTCTGCTTGCTTTTTCTTTTTCTCTTTTTTTTTTTGCCTAATATTTTTTTTTTCTGCAAGCTTTGTTCTTTGCTGCTTTTTCTTGCTTCAAGAATCATTTTTATGATTTTTCAGATTATCAAATAACATGTCTCCTAGTCATCATTCTTTCAAGAGCCAACATATTTAACATTCTTAAACAATAACTTTAAAAGACATATGCACTGTTCAAGCATACATTCAGAAAACAAGAAGCATTGTCACCACATCAATATAATTAAACTAAGTTCAAGGATAAATTTGAAACTCATGTACTTCTTGTTCTTTTGAATTAAAACATTTTTCATTTAAGAGAGGTGATGGATTCATAGGACATTTATAACTTTAAGACAAAGTTACTAACTACTAATGATCATGTAATGAAGACACAAACATAGATAAGCACATAACATAGAAAACGAAAAACAGAGAAAGTAAGAACAAGGAATGAGTCCACCTTAGTGATGTCCTTGAGCTCTTCTATGTCTCTTCCTTGCCTTGGTTGCTCCTCCTTCATTGCTTTTAGATCTTCTCTGATTTCATGAAGGATGATGGAGTGCTCTTGATGTTCCACCCTTAGTTGCTTCCAATAATTGTGTGGAAGAAAATGTATCCCCTGAGGTATCTCAGGGATCTCTTGATTTGCAGTCAAATGTTCTACCACTGAGCTATAGACCCTTGATGGAAGCTTTTATCTTCCCTTTCCTTCTTTCTAGAGGCTTCTCTGGCCTTAGGTGCCATCAATGGTTATGGAAAAAAAACAAAAAAGCTATGCTTTTTACCACACCAAACTTAGAATGTTGCTCGCCCTCGAGCAAAAGAAGAAAGAATGAAGAAGATATGGAGGAGATGGATGGGTGTGTGTATTCGGCCATATGGGTGGGATTGGGTGGGAGAGAGAGAGATGTTGAATTTTGAAGGTAGTGGGTGTATGGATGTGAGTGGTAAATGGATAACAGAAGGGATGATCATGAATGGGAAGAGAGATGATGAGGTAGGTGGGGATCCTGTGGGGTCCATAGATCCTGAGGTGATCCTGTGAGGTCCACAGATCTTGAGGTGTCAAGGCATTTACATCCCTGCACCAATTTAGGCATGCAAAATGCCCTTGCACACAACTCTTGGGCGTTCAGCGCCAGGTTGGTGCCCATTTTGGGCGTTCAACGCCCAATTGCTACCATTTCTGGCGTTGAACGCCAGAACCATGCTTGTTCTGGGCGTTCAGCGCCAGGATGCTCCCATTCTGGGTGTTCAGCGCCAGAACTATGCTCTGTTCTGGCGTTTGAACGCCAGACAGATGCTCCTCCAGGGTGTGATTTTTCTTCTGCTATTTTTGATTCCGTTTTCAATTTTTATATTTATTTTGTGACTCCACATGATCATGAACCTAAGAAAACAATAAAAATAAGAATTAGATAAACATTGGGTTGCCTCCCAACAAGCGCTTCTTTAATGTCAATAGCTTGACAGTGGGCTGCCTCACAGATGTGCAGAGCTTTGTTGAGACTCTCTAACACCAAACTTAGAGTTTGGATATGGGAATTCAACACCAAACTTAGAGTTTGGTTGTGGCCTCCCAACACCAAACTTAGAGTTTGACTGTGAGGGCTCTGGTTGACTCTGCTTGGAGAGAAGCTTTTTCTGCTTCCTCCCCATGGTTGCAGAGGGAGATCCTTGAGTTTTGAATACAAGGGAGTTCTCATTCCATTGAAGGAATATTTCACCTCTGTCAACATCAATCACAGCTCTTGCTGTGGCCAGGAAAGGTCTTCCTAGGATGATGGATTCATCCTCTTCCTTTCCAGTATCCAGGACTATGAAATCAGTAGGTATGTAAAGGCCCTCAACCTTTACTAATACATCTTCTACTTGTCCATAAGCCTATCTTCTTGAGCTGTCTGCCATCTCTAGTGAGATTTTAGCAGCTTGCACCCCATAGATTCCCAGTTTCTCTATCACAGAGAGGGGCATGAGGTTTACTCCTGAACCAAGGTCACACAGAGCTTTAAAGATCATAGTGCCTATGGTACAAGGTAATATGAACTTTCCAGGATCCTGTCTCTTCTGAGGCAATGTCAGTTGATCCAGATCACTTAGTTCATTGATGAACAAGGGAGGTTCAACTTCCCAAGTATTAATGCCAAATAATTTGGCATTCAGCTTCATGATTGCACCAAGAAACTTGGCAGTTTGCTCTTCAGTGACATCCTCATTCTCTTCAGAAGAGGAATACTCATCAGAGCTCATGAAGGGCATAAGGAGGTTCAATGGAAGCTCTATGGTCTCTAGATGAGCCTCAGAGTCCCTTGGTTCCCCAGAGGGAAGCTCCTTATTGATCACTGGACGTCCCAGGAGGTCTTCCTCCTTGGGATTCACGTCCTCTCCTCTCCTCATAGGTTCGGCCATGGCGCTTATGTCAATGGCCTTGCACTCTCCTTTTGGATTCTCTTCTGTATTGCTTGGGAGAGTACTAGGAGGGATTTCAGTGATCCTTTTACTCAGCTGGCCCACTTGTGCTTCCAGATTTCTAATGGAAGACCTTGTTTCATTCATGAAACTTACAGTGGCCTTAGATAGATCAGAGACTAGATTTGCTAAATTAGAAGCATTTTGTTCAGAGTTCTCTGTCTGTTGCTGAGTTGATGATGGAAAAGGCTTGCTATTGCTAAACCTGTTTCTTCCACCATTATTAAAGCCTTGTTGAGACTTTTGATCCTTCCATGAGAAATTTGGATGATTTCTCCATGTTGAGTTATAGGTGTTTCCATAAGGTTCACCTAAGTAATTTACCTCTGCTATTGCAGGGTTCTCAGGATCATAGGCTTCTTCTTCAGAAGATGCCTCTTGAGTACTGTTGGATGCAGCTTGCATTCCATGCAGACTCTGAGAAATCATATTGACTTGCTGAGTCAATATTTTATTCTGAGCCAATATGGCATTCAGAGTATCAACCTCAAGAACTCCCTTCTTCATAGGCGTCCCATTACTCACAGGATTCCTTTCAGAAGTGTACATGAACTGGTTATTAGCAACCATGTCAATGAGTTCTTGAGCTTCTGCAGGCATTTTCTTTAGGTGAATGGATCCACCTGCAGAAGTGTTCAGTGACATCTTTGATAGCTCAGACAGACCATCATAGAATATATCCAGGATGGTCCATTCTGAAAGCATGTCAGAAGGACACTTTTTGGTCAACTGTTTGTATCTTTCCCAAGCTTCATAGAGAGATTCACCTTCTTTCTGTCTGAAGGTTTGAACATCCGCTCTAAGCTTGCTCAGCTTTTGAGGAGGAAAGTACTTGGCTAAGAAAGCCGTGACCAGCTTATCCCAAGAGTTTAGGCTGTCTTTGGGTTGAGAATCCAACCATAATCTAGCTCTGTCTCTTACAGCAAAAGGGAAAAGCATGAGCCTGTAGACTTCAGGATCTATTCCATTAGTCTTAACAGTATCACATATCTGCAAGAATTCAGTTAAAAACTGAAAAGGATCTTCAGATGGAAGTCCATGAAACTTGCAGTTCTGCTGCATCAGAGAAACTAATTGAGGTTTCAGCTCAAAATTGTTTGCTCCAATGGCAGGAATGGAGATGCTTCTTCCATGTAAATTGGAATTAGGTGCAGTGAAGTCACCAAGCATCCTCCTTTCATTATTATTATTTTCGCCTGCCATCTCCTCTGCCTGTTCGAAAATTTCTGAAAGGTTATCTCTGGATTGTTGTATTTTAGCTTCTCTTAATTTTCTCTTCAGAGTTCTTTCAGGTTCTGGATCTGCTTCCACAAGAATGTTCTTATCCTTGCTCCTGCTCATATGACAAGGAAGAATGGCCAGAAAAATGTTAATAATGATAGAGATCCTTTATACCACAGTATGGGGATCCCTTTGTAAGTAGAAGAAGAGGGGGGAGATAAAGGATGTGATGTAAAGGAAGAAACACAACTGTGAGGATTGGAATGTGAGATGAGATGTTAGGACATGAATGAATAAATAGAATGAGATGGGGGAGGAATAATTTTCGAAAATTATTTTGAAAAAGAGTTAGTGATTTTTGAAAATTGGTTTTTGAAAATTAGTTAGTATTTTTCGAAAATTTTTGAATTCAAAAATAAAAAATAAAAATAATTAGTTAATTAAAAAGAAATTTTTGAAAAAGGGAGAGATATTTTCGAAAATTAGAGAGAGAGAGAGTTAGTTAGGTAGTTTTGAAAAAGTTAAGAAACAAACAAAAAGTTAGTTAGTTAGTTGAAACAAATTTTGAAAAGATAAGAAGTTAGGAAGTTAGAAAAGATATTTTGAGAAGATATTTTTGAAAAAGATAAGATAAGAAGATATTTTTGAAAAGATATGATTGAAATTAGTTTTTGAAAAAGATTTGATTTTTAAAATCTCAATTAATGACTTGGTTCATAAGAAATCACAAGATATGATTCTAGAACTTAAAGTTTGAATCTTTCTTAACAAGCAAGTAACAAACTTCAAATTTTTGAATCAAAACATTAATTGATTAGTTATTTTCGAAAATTTTATATAAAAATAAGAAAAAGATTTTTGAAAAATATTTTTGAAATTTTCGAAAATAGCTAATAATTTTGAAAAAGATTTGATTTTTGAAAAAGATAAGATTTTCAAATTGAAAATTTGATTTGACTCATTGGCAACAACTTTGATTTTTAAAAATTTTTGAAAAAGTCAATCCAAATTTTCGAATTTGATGAGAGAAAAAGGGAAAGATATTTTTTTTTTTTTGTTGATTTTTGAAATTTTTATGATGCAAGAGAAAAACACAAAAAAAATGCAATGCATGAAATTTTTAGATCAAAACATGTGATGCATGCAAGAATGCTATGAATGTCAAGATGAACACCAAGAACACTTTGAATGTCATGATGAACATCAAGAACATATTTTTGAAAAATTTTTAATGCAAAGAAAACATGCAAGACACCAAACTTAGAATTCTTTAATGCTTAGACACTAAGAATTCAAGAATGCATATGATAAACATGAAAAGACACAAAACAAAAATTCATCAAGATCAAACAAGAGGACTTACCAAGAACAACTTGAAGATCATGAAGAACACTTATGAATGCATGAAATTTTCGAAAAAATGCAAGATGCATATGCAAGTGACACCAAACTTATAATGTGACTCAAGACTCAAACAAGAAACACAAAATATTTTTGATTTTCTAATTTTTTTGGATTTTTATTTTATATTTTTCGAAAATTATATGAAAAAGAAAGGATTCCAAAATTTTTAATATGAATTCCAGGAATCTTGCCATGTTAGTCTAAAGCTCCAGTCTAGGAATTAGACATGGCTTTACAGCCAGCCAGGCTGCAACATATAATTACATGGGCTGGAGTGATTAGTTGAATACTAATCCCAAAGTAGTTTGGGTATGGCTTTACAGCCAGATATGATTCAACATATTTCATGAAACACTAGAATTCATTCTTAAAAATTTTTGAAGCCATAGAATAATTTATTTTTGAAAACATTTTTATAAATTTTCGAAAACAGATGAGAAAATTTTAGAAATTTTTTTTTTGAAAAAATTTTTTGAAAATAAAATAAAAATTACCTAATCTGAGCAACAAGATGAACCGTCAGTTGTCCAAACTCAAACAATCCCCGGCAACGGCGCCAAAAACTTGGTGGACGAAATTGTGATCACATTAATGTAGTACTCTTTGTTATTGTATGGAATCATTATTATGGCTCTTTACTATGTGTGGACACAACTCCGTTCAACTAACCAGCAAGTGTACTGGGTCGTCCAAGTAATAAACCTTACGTGAGTAAGGGTCGATCCCACAGAGATTGTTGGTATGAAGCAAGCTATGGTCACCTTGCAAATCTCAGTCAGGCGGATTTAAACATGATATTTTATTAGATTAAAATAAACAATAAAAAGGATAGAGATACTTATGTAGATTTATTGGCAGGAATTTCAGATAAGCGAATGGAGATGCTTTTCGTTCCTCTGAACCTCTGCATTCCTGCTATCTTCATCCAATCAGTCTTACTCCTTTCTATGGCTGGCTTTATGTGATACATCACCACTGTCAATGGCTACTTTCGGTCATCTCTCGGGAAAATGATCCAATGCCCTGTCACGGCACGGCTAATCGTCTGGAGGCATCACCTTTGTCAATGGCTTCATCTTATCCTCTCAGTGAATAATCTGCTCACGCACCCTGTCACGGCACGGCTATTCATCTGTCGGTTCTCGATCATGCTGGAATAGGATTTACTATCCTTTTGCGTTTGTCACTAACGCCTTGCAATCGCGAGTTCGGAGCTCGTCACAGTCATTCAATCATTGAATCCTACTCGGAATACCACAGACAAGGTTTAGACCTTCCGGATTCTCTTGAATGCCGCCATCATTCTAGCTTACGCCACGAAGATTCTGGTTAGGAGATCTAAGAGATACTCATTCTAGCTTAATTCATGTAGAACAGAAGTGTTTGTCAGGCACGCGTTCATAAAGGAGAAGGATGATGAGCGTCACACATAATCATCACCTTCATCACGTTCTTGGGTGCGAATGGATATCTTAGAAGAGAAATAAGAAGAATTGAATAGAAAACAGTAGTACTTTGCATTAATCTTTGAGGAACAGCAGAGCTCCACACCTTAATCTATAGAGTGTAGAAACTCTACCGTATGAAAATACATAAGTGAAGGTCCAGGCATGGCCGAGATGGCCAGCCCCCTAAAACGTGATCAATAGCCTCCTAAGATGAACAATGGAATAAAACTGAGACCAAAGATGTCTAATACAATAGTAAGAGGCCCTATTTATAATAAACTAGCTACTAGGGTTTACATGAGTAAGTAATTGATGCATAAATCCACTTCCGGGGCCCACTTGGTGTGTGTTTGGGCTGAGCCTGAGTGTTGCACGTGCAGAGGCCATTTGTGGAGTTGAACGCCAGTTTCTGTGCCAGTTTGGGCGTTCAACTCTGGTTTTGGATCCTTTTCTGGCGCTGGACGCCAGATTTGGGCAGAAGGCTGGCGTTGAACGCCAGTTTACGTCGTCTATTCTTGGCCAAAGTATGGACTATTATATATTGCTGGAAAGCCCTGGATGTCTACTTTCCTACACAATTGGAAGCGCGCCATTTCGAGTTCTGTAGCTCCAGAAAATCCACTTTGCGTGCAGGAAGGTCAGAATCCAACAGCATCAGCAGTCCTTTTTCAACCTCTGAATCTGATTTCTGCTCAAGTCCCTCAATTTCAGCCAGAAAATACCTAAAATCATAGAAAAACACACAAACTCATAGTAAAGTCTAGAAATGTGAATTTAACACAAAATCTATTAAAAACATCCCTAAAAGTAACCAGATTCTACTTAAAAACATACTAAAAACAATGCCAAAAAGCGTATAAATTATCCGCTCATCAGCCGTGTAGAAACCGTACCTGGTATTTTTCATCCGAGAGGATCATACAGCTTGCCATGGAAGGAAGCACGCATGATTGGATGAAGACAATAGGAAAGCAAAGGTTCAGAAGCAACAAAGCATCTCCAAACGCTTATTTGAAATTCCCACCAATGAATTACATAAGTATCTTTATTTTAATTTATGTTTTATTTATCTTTTAATTATCAAAACCTCATAACCATTTGAATTCGCCTGACTAAGATTTACAGGATGACCATAGCTTGCTTCAAGCTGACAATCTCCGTGGGATCGACCCTTACTCACGTAAGGTATTACTTGGATGACCCAGTGCACTTGCTGGTTAGTTGTGCGGAGTTGTGAAAAGTGTGATCACAATTTCGTGCACCAAGTTTTTGGCGCCGTTATCGAGTTTGAACAACTGACGGTTCATCTTGTTGCTTAGATTAGGTAATTTTATTTTATGTTTAAGCTTTTTATTTTTATTTTCGAAAAAAAAATGTGTTTTCGAAAAAATCATTCAAAAATTTTTAAGAATGAATTCTAGAGCTTCATGAGATATGTTGAAACCTGGCTGGCTTTTAAGCCATGTCTAATCTTTTGGACTGAGGTTTCCACTTTCCATTCTAGAAAGGACATGTCTGTATTTGTTATGCTAAAGCTTGCCTGGCCATTTGGCCATGTCTAATTCTTTTGGACCGAAGCTTTAGATTAACATTACATGAATCCTGGAATTCTTATTAAAAATTTTGAATTTCTTTATTTTCTACTTCCAAAAATTTTTCGAAAAATACAAAAAAATACAAAAAAAATTTAATAAAATCATAAAAAACCAAAAAATTTTGTATTTCTTATTTGAGTCTAGTGTCAAATTTTAAGTTTAGTGTCAATTGCATATTTTTAATTCTTCTTAAATTTTTGAAAATTCATCATGTGTTCTTTCTTGATCTTCAAGTTGTTCTTGATGATTTTCTTTGTTTAATCTTGTGATTTTCTTGTTTTGTGTTTTTTGTTGTTTTTCATATGCATTTTCAAATTCATAATGTCAAAACATTAAAAATGTTTAAGTTTGGTGTCTTGCATGTCTTTCTTTTCTTAAAAATTTTCAAAAATATGTTCTTGATGTTCATCTTGATCTTCAAAGTGTTCTTGGTGTTCATCTTGATATTCAAAGTGTTTTTACATATTTTTCTTGTTTTGATCTTAAATTTTTATGTCATGTGTTATTTTGTTGTTTTTCTCTTCATTAATTCAGAAAAATAAAAAATAATATCTTTTCCTTTTTTTTACTCATAAATTTCGAAATTTTGGGTTGACTTGGTCAAAAAATTTTAAAATTTAGTTGTTTCTTGTTAGTCAAGTCAAAATTTTAATTTAAAAATTTTATCTTTTCAAATATTTTTCAAAAATCAAATCTTTTTCATTTTTCTTCTTAATATTTTCGAACTTCTTAAACAAATTTTCAAAATCCTTTTTCTTATTTTTATTTTATATTTTCGAAAACTTTACTAACAATTAATGTTTTGATTCAAAAATTTCAAGTTTGTTACTTTCCTGTTAAGAAAAGTTCAATCTTTAAATTCTAGAATCATATCTTTTAGTTTCTTGTTAGTCAAGTCATCAACTTTAATTTTAAAAATCAAATCTTTTTAGTTTCCTTTTCAATCTTTTTCAAAATAAATTTAAAATCGTATCTTTTTCAAAATTTTAATTTCAAAATCTTTTTCTAACTTCTTACCTTTTCAAAATTTATTTTCAAATCTTTTTCAACCAACTACTTGACTTGTTTGTTTTAAGTTTAAAAAGTTTACTATTTCTTATCTTTTTCAAAATCACCTAACTACTTCTCTCTCTCATTAATTTTGAAAACTAACTAACAAATTTTTCAAAAATCTTTTTAATTAATTAATTCATTTAGTTTTCAATTTGCCTATGTTTCTCTTCTTAAATTTCGAATTCTAACTTAATTAATTAAATAAAAATAAAAATATTTTTCTTTTTCCTCTTCTTAAAATTCGAATACTCTCTCTCTCATCTCTTTCTATTTATTTATTTATTTACTAACACTTCTCTTCTACTCATAATTCGAATCCTCTCCTTCTCTCTGTGTTCGAATTCTTCCTATTCTCTCTCTACTTCATTCTTCTATTCTTCTATTCTTATACTCACATAAAGGAATCTCTATACTGTGACATAGAGGATTCCCATTCTCTCTTTGTTGTCTTTTTTTTCATATGAGCAGGAACAAGGATAAGGACATTCTTGTTGAAGCTGATCCTGAACCTAAAAGGACTTTGAAGAGGAAGCTAAGAGAAGCTAAAACACAACACTCCGGAGAGGACCTTACAGAAATTTTCAAAAAAGAAGCAGACATGGTAGCCGAACCCAACAACAATGCTAGAGATGCAAGGAAGATGCTTGGTGACTTTACTGCACCAACTTCCGGCTTCTATGGAAGAAGCATCTCAATTCCTGCAATTGGAGCAAACAACTTTGAGCTTAAGCCTCAATTAGTTTCTCCAATACGGCAGAATTGCAAGTTTCATGGACTTCTGATGAGCGGATAATTTATACGCTTTTTGGCATTATTTTTACTTAGTTTTTAGTATGATTTAGTTAGTTTTTAGTATATTTTTATTAGTTTTTAATTAAAAATCACATTTCTGGACTTTACTATGAGTTTGTGTATTTTTATGTGATTTCAGGTATTTTCTGGCTGAAATTGAGGGAGCTGAGCAAAAATCTGATTCAGGCTGAAAAAGGACTGCTGATGCTGTTGGATTCTGACCTTTCTGCACTCAAGGTGGATTTTCTGGAGCTACAAAATTCCAAATGGCGCGCTCTCAATTGCGTTGGAAAGTAGACATCCAGGGCTTTCTAGAAATATATAATAGTCCATACTTTGCTCAAGGATAGACGACGTAAACTGGCGTTCAACGCCAGTTTCATGTTGTAGTCTGGCGTCCAGCGCCAGAAACAAGTTACAAGTTGGAGTTCAACGCCAGAAACAGGTTACAACCTGGCGTTGAACGCCCAAAACAGCCCAGGCACGTGAGAAGCTTAAGTCTCAGCCCCAGCACACACCAAGTGGGCCCCAGAAGTGGATTTCTGCACTATCTATCATAGTTTACTCATTTTCTGTAAACCTAGGTTACTAGTTTAGTATTTAAACAACTTTTAGAGATTTATTTTATATCTCATGACATTTTAGATCTGAATTTGGTAATCTCTGACGGCATGAGCCTCTAAACTCCATTGTTGGGGGTGAGGAGCTCTGCTGTGTTTCGATGAATTAATGCAACTATTTCTGTTTTCTATTCAAACACGCTTGTTTCTATCTAAGATGTTCATTCGCACTTCAATATGATGGATGTGATGATCCGTGACAGTCATCACCATTCTCAACCTATGAACGCGTGCCTGACAACCATCTCCGTTCTACTTTCGACTGAATGAATATCTCTTGGATTCCTTAATCAGAATCTTCGTGGTATAAGCTAGAATCCATTGGCAGCATTCTTGAGAATCCGGAAAGTCTAAACCTTGTCTGTGGTATTCCAAGTAGGATTCAGGGATTGAATGACTCTGACGAGCTTTAAACTCGCGAGTGTTGGGCGTAGTGACAGACGCAAAAGGATCAATGGATCCTATTCTGACATGATCGAGAACCGACAGATGATTAGCTGTGCGGTGACAGCGCACCTGGACTTTTTTCACTGAGAGGATGGATGGTAACCATTGACAACGGTGATCCACCAACACACAGCTTGCCATAGGAGGAACCTTGCGTGCGTGAAGAAGAAGACAGAGAGAAAGCAGAGATTCAGAAGACAAAGCATCTCCAAAACTCCAACATATTCTCCATTACTGCATACCAAGTATTTATTTTATGTTCCCTTGTTCATTTGCAAGTCAACTGATAATTATAATTGACCTCCTAACTGAGATTTACAAAAATAACCAGAGATTGCTTCAAACCAACAATCTCCGTGGGATTCGACCCTTACTCACGTAAGGTATTACTTGGACGACCCAGTGCACTTGCTGGTTAGTGGTACGAATTGTGAAAAGTGTGATTCACAATTCGTGCACCAAGTTTTTGGCGCCGTTGCCGGGGATTGTTCATGTTTGAACAACTGACAGTTTATTTTGTTGCTTAGATTAGGAAAAATTTTTCTTTTTGGTTTAGAGTCTCTTATTATTGTTTTTGGTTAAAATTTTAGAATCCTTATTTTCTCTTTCAAAACTTTTTTTTCGAAAGTTATTTTTTTTATTTTATTGACTTTTTCTTGTTTGATCTCTGGTTTTTCTTGTTTTGTGATTTTTCTTGTTTTCCTGTGCCTTTTCAAAACATTAGTTTTCAAAAAAAAAAAATTTCTTTCATTCTTAGTTATAAAAAAAATACTTCTTCAAAACAAGTGTTACATTTACTGCCCAATTGGCTAGAGCGTTGGTCTAAGTTCGTGGCAATTTGGTATACTCTTTTCAAAATCTTCTTTTTTTTAAAAAAAATAATTTCTCTATTAAATTTTGTGCCAAACTTTAAGTTTGGTGTTTTCTTGTTGATTTCCCTTTGGTTTTTGAAAATTTCAGTTTGGTTTTCTAAAAATTTTAAGTTTGGTGTTCTTTCTTCATGTTCTTGTGTTCTTGTGAGTCTTCAAAGTGTTCTTGAGTTTTCCTTGTGTCTTGATCTTAAAATTTTTAAGTTTAGTGTTCCTTGGTATTTTCCCACCAAAATTTTCAAAAACAAGGAGCATTAGATCTAAAAATTTTAAATCTTGTGCTATCTTATTGTTTTCCTCTCTCCTCTTTAAATTCAAAAATATCTTTTCTCTCTATTTTAAAGCAAATTTTTGAAATTTACCTTTAAAATTCAGATTTTTATTTCAAAATTTAAAACCTTTTTCAAAAATCATCATATCCTTTTCAAAACTTCCTAACCACTTTCTCTCTCCTCATTTTTTCGAAAATTTTCAACCATTTTTATTTTTTTTATTTTAATTTATTTCATTTTCGAAATAAATAAATAAATAAATAAATAAAAATAATTTTTTTTTTATTTTACATCATCTCCCTTTCTCCATCATGGATCTAAGTGGAAATGAACAGTCCAGAAGGACTCTGGGGTCATATGCTAACCCCTCTACTGCTTCATATGGGAGTAGTATCTGTATATCCTCCATTGGAGTCAGTAGCTTTGAGTTGAATCCTCAGCTCATTATCATGGTGCAGCAAAGTTGCCAGTATTCCGGTCTTCCACAGGAAGAACCTACAGAGTTTCTGGCACAGTTTTTACAAATTGCTGACACAGTACATGATAAGAAAGTAGATCAGGATGTCTACAAATTATTATTGTTTCCATTTGCTGTAAAAGACCAAGCCAAGAGGTGGTTAAATAACCAACCTAAGGCTAGCATAAGGACATGGAAACAGCTGACAGAAAAATTCCTGAATCAGTATTTTCCTCCAAAACGGATGACACAGCTAAGGCTGAACATCCAAGGCTTTAAACAAGGAGATAATGAATTTCTTTATGATGCCTGGGAGAGATACAGAGAGATGCTACGAAAATGCCCCTCTGAAATATTTTCAGAGTGGGTTCAGTTAGACATCTTCTATTATGGGCTTACAGAAAGAGCTCAGATTTCTCTAGATTACTCAGCTGGTGGATCTATCCACATGAGAAAGACAATTGAAGAAGCTCAAGAGCTCATTGATACAGTTGCCAGAAATCAGCATCTGTACCTAAGCAGTGACCCTTCCATGAAAGAAGAGGTTAAAACAGTAACTGCTGAACTCAGTCCTGTAAAACAAGCTGCTGAATTCAATCAGCAATTGAATTTTCTAACAAAACAGTTAGCCGAATTCAAGGAGAGACTACAAGAGACAAGGATGGCTAATATAAATATGGAAGAACAATTAAAGCAAACAAAGCAGCAGCTGTCAAAACAAATATCAGAAGAATGCCAAGCAGTTCAATTAAGAAGTGGGAAAACATTAAATACCCCACCTCAAGGCAGCAGGAAGCCAAGAAATGAGCAAACTACCCAAATTCCATCTGAGGACAGTAAGAGCCCGGGGAAAAATAATTCCGGCATTAAAACGCCAGAAATTGGGTGGAAGGCTGGCGCTGAACGCCCAGACCATGCTCAGGACTGGCGTTCAACGCCAGAAACAAGCAAGGAACTGGCGTTGAACGCCCAAAAGAAGCACAGTTCTGGCGTTCAGACGCCAAGAACAGAGGAGGAGTTGGCGTCTAACGTCACTCCAGCTTCTAACTCTGGCACTCAATTGCTAGCGAGGGATCAGACACACACAAGTGCTGATGACAACCCCTCTAAAAAGGCTTCTTCAATCACCATTGTAGGAAATAAACCTGCAGCGTCTAAGGTTGAGGAATACAAAGCCAAGCTGCCTTATCCTCAAAAACTCCACAAAAAGGAGCAGGATAAGCAGTTTGCCCACTTTGCAGACTATCTCAGGACTCTTGAAATAAAGATTCCGTTTGCAGAGGCACTTGAGCAAATACCCTCTTATGCCAAGTTCATGAAAGATATCTTGAGTCATAAGAAGGATTGGAAAGAAACTGAAAGAGTTCTCCTCACTGAAGAATGCAGTGCAGTTATTCTGAAAAGCTTCCCAGAAAAGCTTAAAGATCCTGGGAGCTTTATGATACCATGCATATTAGAGAGTAACTGCACCAAGACAGCTCTATGTGATCTTGGGGCAAGCATCAACCTAATCATTTCATCCACTATCAGAAAGCTTGGCTTGACTGAAGAGGTCAAACCAACCCGGATCTATCTTCAACTTGCTGATGGCTCCATTAAATACCCATCAGGCATAATTGAGGACATGATTGTCAAGGTTGGGCCATTTGCCTTCCCTACTGACTTTGTAGTGCTGGAAATGGAGGAGCACAAGAGTGCAACTCTCATTCTAGAAAGACCATTCCTAGCAACTGGACGAACCCTCATTGACGTCCAAAAAGGGGAGATAACCCTGAGAGTCAATGAGGATGAGTTTAAGTTGAATGTTGTCAAAGCTATGCAACATCCAGACACATCAGACGACTTCCAGGGCGTTGATATTATTGACTCCCTGGTGGAAGAGGTCCATATGACTGAGAGTCTCGAATCAGAGCTTGAGAACATTTTTAAAGATGTTCAGCCTGATCTGGAGGAACTAGAGGAAATAAAAGAACCTCTGAAAACTCCTCAGGAAGAGGAGAAACCTCTTAAATCCGAGCTTAAACCACTACCACCATCCCTGAAATATGCATTTTTGGGAGAAGGTGACACTTTTCCTGTAATCATAAGCTCTGCTTTAGAGCCACAGGAAGAGAAAGCACTAATTCAGGTGCTAAGAACACACAAGACAGCTCTTGGGTGGTCCATAAGTGATCTTAAGGGCATTAGCCCAGCCAGATGCATGCACAAGATCCTATTGGAGGATGATGCTAAGTCAGTGGTTCAACGACAGAGGCGGCTAAATCCTGCCATGAAGGAGGTGGTGCAAAAAGAGGTCACTAAGTTACTAGAGGCTGGGATTATCAATCCTATTTCTGATAGCCCCTGGGTGAGCCCTGTCCATGTTGTCCCTAAGAAGGGAGGAATGACAGTGGTTCATAATGAAAAGAATGAACTGGTTCCTACAAGAACAGTTACAGGGTGGCGTATGTGTATTGACTACAGAAGGCTCAATACAGCCACCAGGAAGGATCATTTTCCTCTACCATTCATAGACCAGATGCTAGAGAGACTAGCAGGTCATGAATATTACTGCTTTTTGGATGGCTATTCAGGTTACAACCAAATTGCAGTAGATCCGCAGGACCAAGAGAAAACAGCATTCACATGTCCTTCTGGAGTGTTTGCCTACAGAAGGATGCCTTTTGGTCTGTGTAATGCACCTGCAACCTTTCAGAGGTGCATGCTCTCTATCTTCTCTGATATGGTAGAGAAGTTTCTGGAAGTCTTCATGGATGACTTTTCAGTATTTGGAGACTCATTCAGCTCCTGCCTTAACCATTTAGCACTTGTTCTGAAAAGATGCCAAGAGACCAACCTAGTTTTAAACTGGGAAAAATGTCACTTTATGGTGACTGAAGGGATTGTCCTTGGGCATAAAATTTCAAACAAGGGAATAGAGGTGGATCAAGCTAAAGTTGAAGTAATTGAAAAATTACCACCACCTGCCAATGTTAAGGCAATCAGAAGCTTTCTGGGGCATGCAGGATTCTATAGGAGGTTTATAAAGGATTTTTCAAAAATTGCAAAATCTCTGAGCAATCTGCTAGCTGCTGACATGCCATTTGTGTTTGACACAAAGTGTCTGCAGGCGTTTGAGACCCTAAAAGCTAAGCTGGTCACAGCACCAGTTATTTTTGCACCAAACTGGACATTACCATTCGAACTAATGTGTGATGCCAGTGACCATACCATTGGTGCAGTATTGGGACAGAGGCATAACAAGCTTCTGCATGTCATTTATTATGCTAGCAGTGTTTTAAATGATACCCAGAAAAATTACACAACCACAGAAAAAGAATTACTTGCAGTGGTTTATGCCATTGACAAGTTTAGATCCTACTTAGTAGGATCAAAAGTGATTGTGTACACTGACCATGCTGCTCTTAAATATCTACTCACAAAGCAGGATTCAAAGCCCAGGCTCATAAGATGGGTGTTACTTCTGCAAGAGTTTGATATAGAAATAAGAGACAGAAAAGGAACAGAGAATCAAGTAGCTGATCACCTGTCCCGGATAGAACCAGTAGCAGGAGCATCCCTCCCTCCTACTAAGATCTCTGAAACCTTTCCGGATGAGCAATTATTTGCTATTCAGGAAGCTCTGTGGTTTGCAGACATTGCAAACTATAAGACACAAGGTTCTCCTTCTGTAACCATGGAGAGGAAGCATGAAAAGCTTCTCTCACTGCAGAGTCAACCAAAGGCCCCACAGTCAAACTCTAAGTTTGGTGTTGGGAGGCCACAACCAAACTCTAAGTTTGGTGTTGGGAGGTCCCAACCTTGCTCTGATTATCTGTGAGGCTCCATGAGAGCTCACTGTCAAGCTATTGACATTAAAGAAGCACTTGTTGGAAGGCAACCCAATGTTATTTAATTATATCTATCTATTTTCCATTGCTATTTTATGTTTTCTTTAGGTTGATGATCATGTGAAGTCACAAAAATAAATGAAAAATCAAAAAATAGAATGAAAAACAGCATGAAAAACAGCACACCCTGGAGGAAGATCATTCTGGCGTTTAAACGTCAGAAACAAGCATCTGTCTGGCGTTTAACGCCAGAAACAAGCACCAAGCTGGCGTTAAACGCCAGAAACAGGCTACATTTGGGCGTTTAACGCCAGAAACAGGTAGCAGTCTGGCGTTAAACGCCAGGATTGCACAGTAAAGGAATTTTGTACGCCTAATTGAAGCAGGGATGCTAAATCCTTGACCCCACTGGATCTGTGGACCCCACAGGATCCCCACCTACCTCACCATTCAAATTCAAACCATTTCCCTCCCAAACCCACCCATTCACACTCTTCCATCTCCTTCATCTTCTCCACTTCTTTCTTCTTTTGCTCGAGGACGAGCAAACCTTTTAAGTTTGGTGTGGTAAACGCATTGCTTTTGTTTTTCCATAATTCAGTGGTAGAGAAATTGACTGCAGATCAAAGAGCTATGAGGAAAGAGCAACAAAGGCAAGAAAGAGACATAGAGGAGTTCAAGAGCTCCATTGGTTCTTCAAGAAGAGGAAGACGCCACCCTCATTAAGGTGGACCCATTCCTTAATCTCCTTGTTCTTATTTTCCTGTTTTTCGTTTACTATGCTTCATGTTTAATTATGTTTGTGTCTTTACTATATGATCACTAGTATCTAAGTGTCTATGTCTTAAAGATATGAATGTCCTATGAATCCATCACCTTTCTTAAATGAAAATTGTTTTCTGAAAAAGAAAAAGAAATACATGAATTTTGAATTTTAAAATAGTTTAATTATTTTGATGTGGTGGCAGTACTTTTTGTTTTCTGAATGAATGCTTGAACAGTGCATATGTCTTTTGAATTTGTTGCTTATGAATGTTAAAATTTTTGGCTCTTGAAAGAATGATGAAAAAGGAGAAATGTTATTTGATAATCTGAAAAATCATAAAAATGATTCTTGAAGCAAGAAAAAGCAGTGAAGAACAAAGCTTGCAAAAAAAATGCGAAAAAAAAAGAGAGCAAGAAAAAGAAAAAAAAGCAAGCAGAAAAAGCCAAAAGCTCTTTAAACCAAAAGGCAAGAGCAAAAAGCCAATAGCCCTTAAAATCAAAAGGCAAGGGTAATAAAAAGGATCCAAGGCTTTGAGCATCAGTGGATAGGAGGGCCTAAAGGAATAAAATCCTGGCTTTAGCGGCTAAACCAAGCTGTCCCTAACCATGTGCTTGTGGCGTGAAGGTGTCAAGTGAAAACTTGAGACTGAGCGGTTAAAGTCGAGGTCCAAAGCAAAAAATAGAGTGTGCTTAAGAACCCTGGACACCTCTAATTGGGGACTTTAGCAAAGCTGAGTCACAATCTGAAAAGGTTCACCCAGTTATGTGTCTGTGGCATGTATGTATCCGGTGGTAATACTGGAAAACAGAGTGCTTAGGGCCACGGCCAAGACTCATAAAGTAACTGTGTTCAAGAATCAACATACTGAACTAGGAGAATCAATAACACTATCTGAATTCTGAGTTCCTATAGATACCAACATTCTGAACTTCAAAGGATAAAGTGAGATGCCAAAACTGTTCAGAAGCAAAAAGCTAATAGCCCCGCTCATCTAATTAAGACTGATCTTCATAGATATTTTTGGAATTCATTGTATATTCTCTTCCTTTTATCCTACTTTATTTTTAGTTGCTTGGGGACAAGCAACGATTTAAGTTTGGTGTTGTGATGAGCGGATAATTTATACGCTTTTTGGCATTGTTTTTACTTAGTTTTTAGTATGATTTAGTTGGTTTTTAGTATATTTTTATTAGTTTTTAATTAAAAATCACATTTCTGGACTTTACTATGAGTTTGTGTGTTTTTCTGTGATTTCAGGTATTTTCTGGCTGAAATTGAGGGAGCTGAGCAAAAATCTGATTCAGGCTGAAAAAGGACTGCTGATGCTGTTGGATTCTGACCTCCCTGCACTCAAAGTGGATTTTCTGGAGCTACAAAACTCCAAATGGTGCGCTTTCAATTGCGCTGGAAAGTAGACATCTAGGGCTTTCCAGAAATATATAATAGTTCATACTTTGCTCAAGGATAGACGACGTAAATCGGCGTTCAACTCCAGTTTCATGTTGCCGTTTGGCGTCCAGCGCCAGAAACAAGTTACAAGTTGGAGTTCAACGCCAGAAACAGGTTACAACCTGGCGTTGAACGCCCAAAACAGCCCAGGCACGTGAGAAGCTTAAGTCTTAGCCCCAGCACACACCAAGTGGGCCCCAGAAGTGGATTTCTGCACTATCTATCATAGTTTACTCATTTTCTGTAAACCTAGGTTACTAGTTTAGTATTTAAACAACTTTTAGAGATTTATTTTATATCTCATGACATTTTAGATCTGAACTTGTTAATCTCTGACGGCATAAGTCTCTAAACTCCATTGTTGGGGGTGAGGAGCTCTGCTGTGTTTCGATGAATTAATGCAACTATTTCTGTTTTCTATTCAAACACGCTTGTTTCTATCTAAGATGTTTATTCGCACTTCAATATGATGGATGTGATGATCCGTGATAGTCATCACCATTCTCAACCTATGAACGCGTGCCTAACAACCACCTCCGTTCTACTTTCGACTGAATGAATATCTCTTGGATTTATTAATCAGAATCTTCGTGGTATAAGCTAGAATCCATTGGCAGCATTCTTGAGAATCCGGAAAGTCTAAACCTTGTCTGTGGTATTCCGAGTAGGATTCATGGATTGAATGACTGTGACGAGCTTCAAACTCGCGAGTGTTGGGCGTAGTGATAGACGCAAAAGGATCAATGGATCCTATTCTAACATGATCGAGAACCGACAGATGATTAGCCATGCGGTGACAGCGCACCCGGACTTTTTTCACTGAGAGGATGGATGGTAACCATTGACAACGGTGATCCACCAACACACAGCTTGCCATAGGAGGAACCTTGCGTGCGTGAAGAAGAAGACAGAGAGAAAGCAGAGATTCAGAAGACAAAGCATCTCCAAAACTCCAACATATTATCCATTACTGCATACCAAGTATTTATTTTATGTTCCCTTGTTCATTTACAAGTCAACTGATAATTATAATTGACCTCCTAACTAAGATTTACAAAATAGCCAGAGATTGCTTCAAACCAACAATCTCCGTGGGATTCGACCCTTACTCACGTAAGGTATTACTTGGACAACTCAGTGCACTTGCTGGTTAGTGGTACGAATTGTGAAAAGTGTGATTCACAATTCGTGCACCAACTTCCATTGGAAGATCCTCATCAGTTCTTAGCTGAATTCTTGCAAATCTGTGACACTGTTAAGACCAATGGGGTTAATCCCGAGGTCTACAGACTTATGATTTTTTCCTTTGCTGTAAGAGACAGAGCTAGGATATGGTTGGACTCACAACCTAAAGAAAGCCTGAACTCTTGGAAAAAGTTGGTCAATGCTTTCTTGGCCAAATTCTTTCCACCTCAAAAGATGAGCAAGCTTAGGGTGGAAGTCCAAACCTTCAGACAGAAGGAAGGTGAATCCCTCTATGAAGCTTGAGAAAGATACAAGCAATTGATCAGAAGGTGTCCTTCTGACATGCTTTAAGAATGGAGCATCTTATGTATATTCTATGATGGTCTATCTGAATTGTCCAAGATGTCATTAGATCACTCTGCTGGTGGATCTCTTCATCTGAAGAAAACGCCTGCAGAAGCTCAGGAACTCATTGAAATGGTTGCAAATAACCAGTTCATGTACACTTCTGAAAGAAATTATGTGAATAATGGGATGACTCAGAAGAAAGGAGTTCTTGAGATTGATACTCTGAATGCCATATTGGCTCAGAATAAAATATTGACTCAGCAGGTCATTCTGATTTCTCGGAATTTGACTGGAATACAAGCTGCATTCGGCAGTACTAAAGAAGCCTCCTATGAAGGAGAAGCTTATGACCCTGAGAATCCTGCAATAGAAGAGGTGAATTACATGGGAGAATCCTATGGAAACACTTACAATCCTTCATGGAGGAATCATCCTAATTTCTCATGGAAGGATCAGCAGAAGCCTAATCAAGGCTTCAATAATAATAATGGTGGGAGAAATAAGTTTGGCAATAGCAAGCCTTTTCCATCATCTTCTCAGTAATAGATAGAGAATTCTAAGCAGAGCCTCTCTGACTTAGCAACCATAGTCTCTGATCTATCTAAGACCACTCTCAATTTCATGACTGAAACAAAGTCCTCCATCAGAAATTTAGAGGCACAAGTGGGTCAGCTGAGTAAAAGAGTTACTGAAATCCCTCCAAGTACTCTCCCAAGCAATACAGAAGAGAATCCAAAGAGAGAGTGCAAGGCCATCAATATACCCAAAGTGGCCGAACCTATAGAGGAGGAAGATGCAGTGATTTCCAGTGAGGAAGACCTCAATGGACGTCCACTGACCACTAAGGAGTTCCCTAATGAGGTACCAAGGGAATCTGAGGCTCATATAGAGACCATAGAGATTTCATAGAACTTAATGCTGCAGTTCATGAGCTCTGATGAAGATTCTTCCTCTTATGAGGATGAAGATATTGTTGAAGAGCAAGTGAGCAATCATGAAGCTGAATGCCAAGTTATTTGGTAATGAGACTTGGGAGGATGAACCTCCATTGCTCATCAACGAACTGAATGCCTTGGTTCAGCAGATATTACCTCAGAAGAAATCGGATCCCGGAAGGTTTTACTACCTTGTACCATAGGCACCATGACCTTTGAGAAGGCTCTGTGTGACTTGGGGTCAGGAATAAACCTCATGCCACTCTCTATAATGGAGAAACTAGGGATCTTTGAGGTACAAGCTACAAAAATCTCTCTAGAGATGGCAGACAAATCAATGAAACAGGCTTATGAACTTGTAGAGGATGTCTTAGTGAAGGTTGAAGGCCTGTACATCCCTGCTGACTTCATAATCCTAGACATTGGGAAGGATGAGGATGAATCCATTATCCTTGGAAGGCTCTTCCTAGCCACAGCAAGAGATGTGATTGATGTGGACAGAGGAGAGTTAGTCCTTCAATTGAATGAGGACTACCTTATGTTTAAGGCTCAAGGATCTTCTTCTGTAACCATGGAGAGGAAGCATGAAAAGCTTCTCTCAATACAGAGTCTAGCAGAGCCCCCATATTCAAACTCTAAGTTTGGTGTTGGGAGGTCACCATCATACTCTGAGTCTCTGTGAAGCTCTCTAAGAGCTCACTGTCAAGCTATTAACATTATAGAAGCGCTTATTGGGAGGCAACCCAATGTTATTTAATTATATTTATTTTTATAGAAATTTGTTTTCCATTGCCATGTTATGTTTTCTTTAGGTTGATGATCATGTGGAGTCATAAAAATAGCTCCAGAATTAAAGCGGAATAAAAAATAGCACACTCTGGAGGACAGGCTTACAGGCGCTTAAACGCCAGTAAGGATAGCAGAATAGGCGTTTAACGCCCAGTCTGGCAGCATTCTGGGCGTTAAACGCCAGAATTGGCAGACAGACTGGCGTTTAATGCCAGAAAAGGGTGTCTGGCTGGCGTTAAATGCCAGAATTGGTAGACAGACTGGTGTTTAACGTCCAAAAAGGGTGTCTGGATGGCGTTAAACGCCAGAAAAGGGCATCAGCCTGGTGTTTAACGCCAGGAAAGGTAGTAGAGATGGCGGTAAATGCCAGAAATGGCACACAGAGGGTGTTTAAACGCCAGAAAGGTGTAGGGACCCGAATTCCTTGACACCTCAGGATCTGTAGACCCCACAGGATCCCTAACTATCCCAACTCTCTTTCTCTCCTCTTCACACCTTTCCATAACACTCTTCCCCAAATACCCTTGACCAATAACATCAACCCCTATTTCCCAAACACCATTCACCTATCAAGTCCTACCCTCTTCCCCATAATCTCTTCACCACTCACATCCATCCATTATTCCCCAAAAACCCATCATAAAATCCCACCTACCTCACTATCCAAATTCAAAATATTTCCCTCCCAAACCCAACCCCTTCTTACACGAATTCCCTATCTCTTCCCTATAAATACCCCTCCTTACCACCTTCAATTTCACACATCATAAACACTTAAACCCCCTTGGCCGAATTCAAAACACCCCTCTATCTCCTACATTTCTTCTTCTTCTCCTCCTTTCTTTCTTCTTTTGCTCGAGGACGAGCAAACCTTTTACATTTGGTGTGGGAAAAAGCTCTGCTTTTTGTTTTTCCATAACCATTAATGGCACCTAAGGCCGGAGAAACCTCTAGAAAGAGGAAAGGAAAGGCAGTTGCTTCCACCTCCGAGTCATGAGAGATGGAAAGATTCATCTCAAAGGTTCATCAAGACCACTTCTATGAAGTTGTGGCCAAGAAAAAGGTGATCCCCGAGGTCCCCTTCATGCTCAAAAAGAGTGAATGTTCGGAGATCCGACGTGAGGTTCGGAGAAGAGGTTGGGAACTTCTCATCAATCCCATCTAACAAGACAGAATCTTAATGGTTCAAGAGTTCTATGCTAATGCATGGATCACTAAGAACCATGATCAAAGTGTGAACCTGAACCCAAAGAATTGGCTCACAATGGTTCAGGGAAAATACTTGGATTTCAGTCTGAAAACTGTAAGGTTGGCATTCAACTTGCCAATAATGAGAGGAGATTCTCATCCTTTCATTAGAAGAGTCAACTTTGATCAAAGGTTGGACCAAGTCCTCACATGAATCTGTGTGGAAGGAGCACAATGGAAGAGAGACTCAAAAGGTAAGCCGGTTCAATTGAGAAGGCTTGACCTTAAACCCGTGGCTAGGGGATGGTTGGAGTTCATCCAACGCTCTATCATTCCTACTAGCAACCGGTCTGAAGTAACTGTGGATCGGGCTATCATGATCTATAGTATCATGATTGGTCCAAAGTAACTGTGAGATCATACCTCTAGAACTATACAAGGTGGCTGACAAGCCCTCCACTTTGGCGAGGTTAGCCTTTCCTCATCTCATCTGTCACCTATGCAATTCAGCCAAAATTGTCATAGAAGAAGACATTCTCATTGAAGAGGACAAACCCATCACTAAAAAGAGGACGGAGCAAACAAGAGAGCCCACTCATGGACCTCAACAAGAGCATGAGGAAGTCCCTCATCAAGAAATCCCTGAGATGCCTCAAGGGATGCATTTCCCTCTACACAACTATTGGGAGCAACTCAACACCTCTTTAGGAGAATTGAGTTCCAACATAAAGCAACTAAGAGTGGAGCACCAAGAGCACTCCATCATCCTCTATGAAATCAGAGAGGACCAAAAGGCCATGAGAGAGGAGAAACAAAGGCAAGGAAGAGACATAGAGGAGCTCAAGCACTCCATAGGATCTTTAAGAGGAAGAACTAGCCCTCGTCACTAAGGTGGACCCGTTCTTTAATTTTCTTATTCTTATTTTTCTGTTTTTCGTTTCTATGCTTTATGTTTTGTCTATGTTTGTGTCTTCATTACATGATCATTAGTGTTTAGTGTCTATGTCTTAAAGCTATGAATGATTCCATGAATCCCTCACCTTTCTTAAATGAAAAATGTTTTTATTTGCAAAAGAACAAGAAGTGCATAATTTTGAAAATTATCTTGAAATTAGCTTAATTATTTTGATGTGGTGGCAATACTTATTGTTTTCTGAATGAATGCTTGAACAGTGCATATTTTTTATAGTGAAGTTTATGAATGTTAAAATTGTTGGCTCTTGAAAGAATAATGAAAAAAAAGAGAAATGTTATTGATAATCTAAAAAATCATAAAATTGATTCTTGAAGCAAGAAAAAGCAGTGAAAAACACAAAGCTTGCGAAAAAAATGGCAAAAAATAAAGAAAAAGAAAGAAAAAAAGAAAAGAAAAAGCAAGCAGAAAAAGCCAATAGCTCTTTAAACCAAAAGGCAAGAGCAAAAAGCCAATAACCCTTTAAACTAAAAGGAAAGGGTAAAAAGGATCCAAGGCTTTGAGCATTAATGGATAGGAGGGCCCAAAGGAATAAAATCCTGGCCTAAGCAGCTATCAAGCTGTCCCTAACCATGTGCTTGTGTCATGAAGGTCTAAGTGAAAGCTTGAGACTGAGTGGTTAAAGTCGTGATCCAAAGCAAAAAGAGTGTGCTTAAGAACTCTAGGCACCTCTAACTGGGGACTTTAGCAAAGCTGAGTCACAATCTGAAAAGGTTCACCCAGTTATGTGTCTGTGGCATTTATGTATCCGGTGGTAATACTGGAAAACAAAATGCTTAGGGTCACGGCCAAGACTCATAAAGTAGCTGTGTTCAAGAATCAACATACTAAACTAGGAGAATCAATAACACTATCTGAATTCTGAGTTCCTATGGATGCCAATCATTCTGAACTTCAAAGGATAAAGTGAGATGCCAAAACTGTTCAGAAGCAAAAAATCTACTAGTCCCTCTCATCTAATTGTGATGAGCGGATAATTTATACGCTTTTTGGCATTGTTTTTACATAGTTTTTAGTATGTTTTAGTTACTTTTTATTATATTTTTATTAGTTTTTATGCAAAAATCACATTTCTAGACTTTATTATGAGTTTGTGTGTTTTTCTGTAATTTCAAGTATTTTCTGGCTGAAATTGAGGGATCTGAGTAAAAGTCTGATTTAGAGGCTGAGAAAGGACTGCAGATGTTGTTGGATTCTGACCCTCCTGCACTCGAAGCAGATTCTCTGGAGCTACAGAAGCCCAATTGGCGCGTTCTCAATTGCATTGGAAAGTAGACATCTTGAACTTTCCAGCAATATATAATAGTGCATTTTCCTGATATTTGATGGCCCAAACTGGCATTCAAACGCCCACCAGAGACCCTTTTCTGGCGTAAAATGCCAGAACTGGCACCAGAACTGGAGTTAAACGCCCAAACTGGCATCCAAGCTGGCGTTTAACTCTAGAAAAGACCTATGCACGTGTAAAGCTCAATGCTCAGCCCAAGCACATACCAAGTGAGCCCCGAAAGTAGATTTCTGCACTATCTGCACTTAGTTACTTATTTTCTATAAACCCTAGTAACTAGTTTAATATAAATAGCACTTTTTACAACTGTATTCGCATCTTTTAATCGACTTTTGGAATCTCTTAGAGATTTTTATGTTACATTTGGGAGGCTGGCCATTCGGCCATGCCTAGACCTTTTTCTCTTATGTATTTTCTACGGTGGAGTTTCTACACCTCATAGATTAAGGTGCGGAGCTCTGCTATTCTTTATGAATTAATGCAAGTACTATTGTTTTTCTTTTAATTCATGCTTACTTCTTCTCCAAGATATACTCTCGTACTTAATTCAGTTAAGTCAGAATGAATGGGTGACCCGTGACAATCACCCACTATCTTTGTTACTCGCTTAGCCAAGATCCGTGTGCCTGACAACCACAAGCGGTCTACATGATGTTTAACGTAGTTATTGGACGACAGCCGAAGTATATTCTCTTGGGTCTCTAATCCACAGACCGAGTCCGTGAGATTAGTACCTTCGTGGTATAGGCTAGAACCAATTGGTAGCATTCCTGAGATCCAGAAAGTCTAAACCTTGTCTGTGGTATTCCGAGTAGGATCTGGGAAGGAATGACTATGGCGAGCTTCAAACTTGCGAATGTTGGGCGCAATGACAGTGTGCAAAAGGATAGAGAGATCCTATTCCGACACTAGTGAGAACCGACAGATGATTAGCCGTGTGGTAGCTGTACCTGGTATTTTTCATCTGAGACGAGAAATCTGACAGTTGATTAGCCGTGTAGAAACCGTACCTGGTATTTTTCATCCGAGAGGATCATACAGCTTGCCATGGAAGGAAGCACACATGATTGGATGAAGACAATAGGAAAGCAAAGGTTCAGAAGCAACAAAGCATCTCCAAACGCTTATTTGAAATTCCCACCAATGAATTACATAAGTATCTTTATTTTAATTTATGTTTTATTTATCTTTTAATTATCAAAACCTCATAACCATTTGAATTCGCCTGACTAAGATTTACAGGATGACCATAGCTTGCTTCAAGCTGACAATCTCTGTGGGATCGACCCTTACTCACGTAAGGTATTACTTGGATGACCCAGTGCACTTGCTGGTTAGTTGTGCGGAGTTGTGAAAAGTGTGATCACAATTTCCTCCCTTGGCATTCAATGCCAAGAATGCTGCTCCCTTTTGGGTGTTGAATGTCCACACTGCTCCTTATGTGGCGTTCAACGCTAGCTTTCGGGTGTGTTTGTGAAACACGTTGGAGAGGATAAAAGTGTGTTTCAATGCTTTGAACGCTGTTCTTTGATGTTTGGCAACTTTTTTTCTCTAAACGCCAACGTGATTCTGCATCCCAAAAGCTCGTTCACTAGAAGCAAGAAATTATAGCTTCTGCGTTCACTCAAAAGCACGTTTAGGTTGTTGCTAATTATTATTGGTTTTTTCTTAACTTTTTCTAAATAAATACTGAGAATATTAAAATAATTATTCTAATTTTTGTGCACTGTTTATTATTTTAATTTTTTATAATATATATTATTGTTTTTATTAAAAATGATAAATTAAATAAAAAATTAATTATAAATAATAATAAAAATATAACTTGTAAAAAATTAGAATTTAAAATAATAATAAAAATAAAATTATTAAGAGTACTTAAAAAGAGTACTAAAATATGTTATTTTATATATTATTTTTAATTTAATAAATAAATATTAATTTTTACTATAAAAAAATACTTAAAATATTGTCCATTTTTAATTTTATAAATAAATATTAATTTTATTATAATAATAAAAAATTATAATATACTAAAATAGAGTACTATAAAAAAAATATTATATACAAAATACTAAAAAAATATATAGAAAGATTAAATATACTTAAAAAAATAATATTATAATTTAATATTATATTTTTTTAGTAATTAATTAATTATTTATCTAGAAGTGATTTTAACTAATATTATCCAAACAATATTTATTTTATCAAAATCAATTTTAGTAAAAATTGCCAAACATAAATCATGTTGGTACAAACTCACTTTTAATCAAAATCAATTCTACAAAATCACTTCTATTCAAACTCCAGTTTGCCCAACGTAAATCCAAACACACACTTCATGTCCAGATGGGGCGTTTAACGCCCCTCTTTCCTCCTTGTTTGGCGTTCAACGCTAGCAAGGGTCTGACTCCAGGGTGTTCTGTTTCCATCTATGAATATCTCTATCTCTGTTCTGACTACTGCACATGATCATAAACTTAAAAAAGCAAAGGGGATAACTATGAAATAACTTAATATAACTTGAATAGAAATAGCTAGAAGAAAATAGAAATACTTTAATTATGGTTGGGTTGCCTCCCAACAAGTGCTTCTTTAACGTCACTAGCTTGACGGTCAGCCCCTTTACGGGGATGGATAGGGGCTCAAAACTTCGCCCCTTATAGTGAACTTCTTTCCTGTGCTCTCATAGATGAGCTCCACGTGTTCTAGAGATAGAATCCTGTTCATAGTGTGTAGAACCACTGGCCTGTTTGTGAAGACAACTCTCATGCCAGGTGAGAGGTCTTTAGTGTGGATTTTCTTATCCTTCTAGCCTCTAGGCACCTTCTTCTTAGTGCCTTCATTCTCAGTGCTTGATGATGGTTTCTCAACACCAAACTTAGATTTGGTGTCTGGGGGCTCTATAAAGCTTTGCACTAAGAGAGAGGGTTAGAACACTAAGTGTTGTACAGTTGTCTCGCCTTTAGGGAGGGAGTTAGGCTTGGGCATCTTGAATAAGATGTGATCCTCCCATAACTGCAGAACTAGCTCTCCCCTTGCCATATCAATTGTGGCATTAGCTGTAGCTAGAAAAGGTCTTCCAATGATGATAGATTCATCCTCGTCCTCCCCAGTATCTAAGATTATAAAATCTGCAGGGATGTAAAAATTCTCAACCTTGACTAAGACATCCTCTACCAGACCATATGCCTTTTTCAGTGACTTGTCTGCCATTTCTAATGAGACCTTTGCAGCTTGCACCTCAAAAATTCTCAGCCTCTCCATTACAAAGAGAGGCATGAGGTTTGTGCTTGACCCTAGGTCACATAAAGCCTTCTCAAAGGTAATTGTCCCTATAGTGCAGGAAATTAGGAAGCGTCCAGGATCTGGCAGCTTCTGAGGTAGTTTCTTCTGAACCACAGCATTGAGTTCCTTGGTGAGCATTGAAGTTTCGTCTTCTAATGTCTCTGTTCCAAATAATTTGGCATTCAGCTTCATTAGAATTTCTAGGTACCGAGCAACTTGTTCTTCCCTAGTTTCCTCTTCCTCATCAGAGGATGAGTATTCTTTAGAGTTTATAATCTGTAACCAAGCATTCAAGGAAATCTCTATAGTTTCCTCATGAGCCTTGGCTTCCTTCAGTTCTTCAATAAAGGGATCCTTAGTGGGTGTTGAACGCCCAGTTACTCTTATTATAGCGTTCAACGCCAGGATTTGTCCCTCTTTGAGCATTGAATGCACAGCTTCTTCTCCAATGCTGGAGTTCAACACCAATAACTGCTCCTCCTTGGGCGTTGAACGCCCAGCATCTACTCCCTGGCTGGCGTTCAATGCTAGCACTTCCTCTTCAGATTCGGCCTCAGTAGTCATACTGAGGGCTTTGTACTCTTCTCTTGGGTGTACTTCAGTGTTACTTGGAAGAGTGTTAGGAGGGATCTCAGGGATCCTTTTACTCAGCTGACCAATCTGAACCCCTATATTTCTAATGGAGGATCTTGTTTCAGTAATGAAACTGTGAGTGGTCTTAGAGATCTCAGAGACTATAGTAGCTAAGTCAGAGAGGCTCTGCTTAGATGTCTCCATCTGTTGTTGAGAAGGTGAGAATGGTCTGTTATTGAACCTATTCTGGTTCCTTCCACCTTGATTGTTGTTGAAGCCTTGTTGGGGCTTCTATTGATCCCTCCATAAAAAGATGGGATGATTCCTCCATGATGAGTTGTAGGTGTTCCCATAAGGTTCATTATTAGGATTCCCTGAGGGATTTCCCAAATAGTTAACCTCATCCATCATGGGTTGATCTAGATCATAGGCATCCCCTTCATAGGAGGCTTCTTGAGTGCTGCCAGCTGCAGCTTGTAATCCAGTCAAATGCTAAGAGATCATGTTGACCTGTTGAATCAGGATCTTGTTCTGAGCCAGTGTGGTATTCAAAGTGTCAACCTCTAGGACTCCTCTCTTCTGAGCTACCCTATTGTTACAGGGTTCCTCTCAGAAGTGTACATGAATTGGTTGTTAGCAACCATGTCAATGAGTTCCTGTGCCTCTCTAGGCATTTTCTTCAAGTGGAGTGATCTACCAGCAGAGTGGTCTAAAGCTATCTTGGATAATTCAGAGAGGCCATCATAGAAGATGTCTAGCATGATCCAGTCTGAAATCATGTTAGGAGGGCATCTTCTAATTAATTGTTTGTACCTCTCTCAGGCTTCATAGAGGGATTCACCTTCTTTCTGTCTGAAGGTCTGAACTTCCACCCTAAGCTTGCTCAGCTTCTGAGGTGGAAAGAAATTAGTAAAAAATGCATTGACCACCTTCTCCCAAGAGTCTAGGCTTTCCTTGGGCTGAGAATCCATCCATAACCTAGCTCTGTCCCTTACAGCAAAGGGGAAAAACATAAGCTTGTAAATTTCTGGATCTACTCTATTAGTCTTGACAGTATCACAGATCTATAAGAAATCAGAGATGAATCTGTTGGGATCTTCCTGTGAAAGTCCATGAAACTGACAGTTCTGTTGAACTAAAGTGACCAGTTGAGACTTCAGCTCAAAATTATTTGCACTGATGGCAGGTACAGAGATGCTACGCCTATAAGTAAGTTTTAAAATTTTAAAACAGAAAGATAAGATAAAGGTTTAAAAAGATTAGGAAAGATGAGATTTAAAAGTTAAAAAAAATTTGAAAATCAAACTTTAAAAGATAGTAAAGATTTAAAAAGATAAGAATTTTAAAATTTAAGATTTTAAAAGCAGATAAGATAGGAAAGATTTAAAGTAAAAAGATATGATAAATATTTGAAAATATTTTGAAAATATATATATATATATATATTTGAAATTTGAAAAGATTAGATTTTGAAATTTGAGATTAAAATGAGATAAGATTAAGTTTTTGAATTTTAAAGAAAGATAAACAAAGATAAGATAAAGATTTAAAAAAGATTTGAAAAAATAATATTTGAAATTAAAATTTTAAACTTTACTAACAAGAAAACACCAAACTTAAAATTTTTAAATCAAGACAAGAAAAGATAGTAAAGATTTCAAAAATTTGACTAAAGATAAAAGAGATATTTTTTTGTATTTTTCGAATTTTAAGGAAAAAAGAAAACAACTAAAAGACACCAAACTTAAAAATTTAAGATCAAATGACACTAATTTTCAAAATTAAAGGAAAAACAACTAAAAGACACCAAACTTAAAAATTTTAAGATCAAACAAAGAAATTAACAAGAACAATTCGAATACCAAGAAACATAAAAAAGATACCAAACTTAAAGATTGAAACAAGACTCAAACAAAAGATAAATAAAAGAAAGGGTTTGAAAAAATTTTTGAAACAAAAATTAAAAAACACAATTAAAAGAGCAACTAAACCTTAAAGAATACCTAATCTAAGCAACAAGATAGTCCGGTAGTTTGTCAAACTCAAACAATCCCCGACAACGGCGCCAAAAACTTGGTGCACAAAATTGAACTCCGCACAAATGAACCGGCAAGTGTACCGGGTCGTTCAGGTAATACCTCAGGTGAGTGAGGGTCGAATTCCACGGGGATTGTCGGATTGAGCAAGCAATGGCTATCTTGTAAATCTTAGTCAGGTGATTAGAAAAGATAGTTGTTTGTTGAAAGCATAAACGAAAAGTAAAGGAAACGAAATACCAGATTAGTGTAAAAGCAATGATAGATATTCAGTTAAGGCTTCGGAGATGCGTATTCTTTCCAGATTAACTTTTCTTACTGTCTACTCCAATAACGAATGATTCATTCAATGGCAGCCGTAATTGACTAACTCATGTAGCATCCTGGTGTGGAAAATCGTGATTCACACTTTTCACAACTCCGCACAACTATCTAGCAAGTGCACTGGGTCGTCCAAGTAATACATTACGTGAGTAAGGGGTCGATCCCACGGAGACTGTCGGCTTGAATCAAGCTATGGTCATCTTGTAAATCTCAGTCAGGCGGATTCAAATGGTTATGAGGTTTTGATAATTAAAAGATAAATAAAACATAAAATAAGATAAAGGTACTTATGTAATTCATTGGTGGGAATTTCAGATAAGCGTCTGGAGATGCTTTGTTGCTTCTAAACCTCTGCTTTCCTATTGCCATCTTCCAATCATGCGTGCTTCCTTCCATGGCAAGCTGTATGATCCTCTCGGATGAAAAATACCAGGTACGATCTCTGCACAGCTAATCAACTGTCGAATTTCTCGTCTCGGATGAAAAATACCATGTACAGCTACCACACGACTAATCATCTGTTGGTTCCCACTAGCGTCGGAATAGGATCTCTATATCTTTTTGCACACTGTCACTGCGCCCAACATTCGCATGTTTGAAGCTCATCACAGTCATCCCTTCCCAGATCCTACTCGGAATACCACAGACAAGGTTTAGACTTTTTGGATCTCAGGAATGCTGCCAATGGTTCTAGCCTATATCACGAAGATACTAATCTCACAGACTCGGTCCGTGTATTAGATACCCAAGAGAATATACTCCGGCTGTCATCCAATGACTACGTTGAACATCATGTAGACCGCTTGTGGTTGTCAGGCACGCGGATCTTGGCTAAGCGAGTAACGAAGATAGTGGGTGATTGTCACGGGTCACCCCTTCATTCTGACTTAACTGAATTAAGTACAAGATTATATCTTGGAGAAGAAGTAGGCATGAATTGAAAGAAAAATAATAGTACTTGCATTAATTCAGGAAGAACAGTAGAGCTCCACACCTTAATCTATAGGGTGTAGAAACTCCACCGTAGAAAATAAATAAGTGAAAGAAGGTCTAGGCATGGCCGTGAGGCCAGCCTCCCAAAGAGGTTCCAAGATGTATAAGGTTACATATGATCCAAAGATCTCTAAAATAAATCTCTAAAAGTAGTTTTTATACTAAACTAGTTACTAGGGTTTACAGAGAATGAGTAACTAAGTGCAGATAGTGCAGAAATCCACTTTCGGAGCCCACTTGGTGTGTGCTTGGGCTGAGCATTGAAGTTTTCACGTGCATAGGCCATCCTTGGAGTTAAACGCCAGCTTGGGTGGCAGAATGGGTGTTTTACGCCAGTTTTGGTGCATTTCTGGCGTTTTACGCCAGAAATCTCTCGTGGGCGTTTGAATGCCAGTTTGGGCCATCAAATCTCGAGTAAAGTATAAACTATTATATATTTCTGGAAAGCCCAAGATGTCTACTTTCCAACGCAATTGAGAGCGTGCCAATTGAGCTTCTATAGCTCCAAAGAATCCACTTCGAGTGCAGGAGGGTCAGAATCCAATAGCATCTGCAGTCCTTTCTCAGCCTCTGAATCAGACTTTTGCTCAGGTCCCTCAATTTCAGCCAGAAAATACCTGAAATCACAGAAAAATACACAAACTCATAGTGAAGTCCAGAAATATGTTTTTTGAATAAAAACTAATAAAATTATAATAAAAAGTAACTAAAACATACTAAAAACTATGTAAAAATAATGCCAAAAAGGGTATAAATTATCCGCTCATCACAACACCTTAAATTGTTGCTTGTCCCCAAGCAACAAAAATCAAAATAGGATAAAAAGAAGAGAAAATATAATAAATCTCAAATATCAATGAGGCTCAGTTCTAATTAGATGAGCGGGGCTAGTGGCTTTTTGCTTCTGAATAGTTTTAGCATCTCACTTTATCCTTTGAAGTTCAGAATGATTGGTATCCATAGGAACTCAGAATTCAGATAGTCTTATTGATTCTCCTAGTTTAGTATGTTGATTCTTGAACACAGCTACTTTAAGAGTCTTGGCCGTGACTCTAAGCATTTTGTTTTCCAGTATTACCACCGGATACATAAATGCCACAAATATATAACTGGGTGAACCTTTTCAGATTGTGACTCAGCTTTGCTAGAGTCCCCAGTTAGAGGTGCCCAGAGCTCTTAAGCACACTCTTTTTGCTTTGGACCATGACTTTAAGCGCTCAGTCTCAAGCTTTTCACTTAACACTTTCACGCCACAAGCACATGGTTAGGGACAGCTTGATTTAGCTGCTTAGGCCAGAATTTTATTCCTTTGGGCCCTCCTATCCATTAATGCTCAAAGCCTTGGATCTTTTTTACCCTTGCCTTTTGGTTTAAAGAGCTATTGGCTTTTTCTGCTTGCTTTTTCTTTTTCTTTCTTTTTTTTCTTTATTTTTCGCATTTTTTCGCAAGCTTTTGCTTTTCACTGCTTTTTCTTGCTTCAAGAATCAATTTTATGATTTTTCAGATTATCAATAACATTTCTCTTTTTTCATTATTCTTTCAAGAGCCAACAATTTTAACATTCATAAACAACAATATCAAAAATATGCACTGTTCAAGCATTCATTCAGAAAATAAAGAGTATTGCCACCACATCAAAATAATTAGATTATTTTCAAGATATAATTCAAAATTCATGTACTTCTCTTTCTTTTTCAGAAAACATTTTTCATTTAAGAAAGGTGAAGGATTCATAGGACATTCATAACTTTAAGACATAGATACTAAATACTAATGATCATGTAATAAAGACACAAACATGGATAAAACAATAAGCATAAAAATCGAAAAACAGAAAAATAAGAACAAGGAAATTAAATAACAGGTCCACCTTAGTGACGGCAGCTAGTTCTTCCTCTTGAAAATTTTATGGAGTGCTTGAGCTCCTCTATGTCTCTTCCTTGCCTTTGTTGCTCCTCTCTCATGGTCCTTTGGTCCTTTCTAATTTCATAGAGGATGATGGAGTGCTCTTGGTGTTCCATCCTTAGTTGCTCCATGTTGGAACTCAAATCTCCTAAAGAGGTGTTGAGTTGCTCCCAATAGTTGTGTGGAGGAAAATGCATCCCTTGAGGTATCTCAGAGATTTCTTGATGAGGAACTTACTCATGCTCTTGTTGAGGTCCATGAGTGGGCTCTCTTGTTTGCTCCATCCTCTTCTTAATGATGGGCTTGTCCCCTTCAATGAGGATGTCTTCCTCTATGACAACTCCAGCTGAATTGCATAGGTGATAGATGAGATGAGGAAATGCTAACCTTGCCAAAGTGGAGGGCTTGTCAGCCACCTTGTATAGTTCTAGAGATATGATCTCATGAACTTTTACTTCCTCTCCAATCATTATACTATGGATTATAATAGCCCGGTCTACAGTAACTTCATACCGGTTGCTAGTAGGAATGATAGAGCGTTGGATGAACTCCAACCATTCCCTAGCCACGGGTTTAAGGTCAGGCCTTCTTAATTAAACTGGCTTGCCTCTTGAGTCTCTCTTCCATTGAGCTTCTTCCACACAGATGTCCATGAGGACTTGGTCCAACCTTTGATCAAAGTTAACTCTTCTAGTGAAAGGATGAGGATCTCCTCTCATTATTGGCAAGTTGAATGCCAACCTTACAGTTTTTGGACTGAAATCCAAGTATTTCCCCCAAACCATTGTGAGCTGATTCTTTGGGTTCGGGTTCATGCTTTGATCATGGTTCTTAGTGATCCATGCATTAGCATAGAATTCTTGAACCATTAAGATCCCGACTTGTTGGATGGGGTTGGTGAGAGTTTCCCAACCTCTTCTTCGAATCCCACGTCGGATCTCTGGATATTCACTCTTTTTGAGCATGAAGGGGACCTCGGGGATCACCTTTTTCTTGGACATAACTTCATAAAAGTGGTCTTGATGGACCTTTGAGATGAATCTCTCCATCTCTCATGACTCAAAGGTGGAAGTAATTGCCTTCCCTTTCCTCTTTCTAGAGGTTTCTCTGGCCTTAAGTGCCATTAGTGGTTATGGAAAAACAAAAAGCAGAGCTTTTTCCATACTAAACTTAAAATGTTTGCTCGTCCTTGAGTAAAAAAAGAAAGAAATGAGGATAAGAAGAAGAAATGGAGGAGATGAAGGAGTGTGTTGGGTTCGGCCAAGGGGGGATAAGTGTGTATGATGTGTGAAAATGAGGGTGATAAGGAAGGGTATCTATAGGGTAAGAGAGAGAGGGAAGTCGTGTATGAGGGGTTGGGTTTGGGAGGAAAAATGGTTTGAATTTGAATGGTGAGGTAGGTGGAGTTTTATGATGGATGTGATTGGTGAAGAGAGTATGGAGAAGAGGGTAGGATTTGATAGGTGAATGGTGTTTGGGGAAGAGGTGGTGATTGGATTGGTCAAGGGTGTTTGGGGAAGAGTGTTATGGAAAGGTGTGAAGAAGAGAGAAAGAGAGGTGGGGTAGGTGGGGATCCTGTGGGGTCCACAGATCCTGAGGTGTCAAGGAATTTGGGTCCCTGCACCATTCTGGCATTTAAATGCCCATTGTGTGCCAATTCTGGCGTTTAACGCCAGCTCTGCTAACTTTTCTGGCGTTAAACGCCAAGCTGATGCCCCTTTCTGGCGTTTAACGCCCATCAGACACCCTTTTCTGGCGTTAAACGCCAGTTTGTCTGCCAATTCTGGCGTTTAATGCCCAGAATGTTGCCAGACTGACTGGGCGTTAAATGCCCATTCTGCTATCCATACTGGCGTTTAAACGCCAATAAGCCTGTCCTCCAGGGTGTGCTATTTTTTATGTTGTTTTTTATTTTGTTTTAATTCTGCAGTTATTTTTGTGACTCCACATGATCATCTACCTAAAGAAAACATAAAATGACAATGGAAAAATATAATTAAATAACATTGGATTGCCTCCCAATAAGCGCTTCTTTAATGTCAATAGTTTGACAGTGAGCTCTTAGAGAGCCTCACAGAGATTTAGAGCTTAATGATGGCCTTCCAACACCAAACTTAGAAGTTGAGTGTGGAGGCTCTGTTTGACTCTGTATTGAGAGAAGTTTTTCATGCTTCCTCTCCATGGTTACAGAAGAAGATCCTTGAGCCTTAAACACAAGGTAGTCCTCATTCAATTGAAGGACTAACTCTCCTCTGTCCACATCAATCACAGCTCTTACTGTGGCTAGGAAGGGTCTTTCAAGGATAATGGATTCATCTTCATCCTTCCCAGTGTCTAGGATTATAAAATCAGCAGGGATGTACAGGCCTTCAACCTTCACTAAGACATCCTCTACAAGTCCATAAGCCAGTTTTCTTGATTTGTCTACCAATTCTAGTGAGAATCTAGCAGCTTGTACCCCAAAGATCCCTAGTTTCTCCATTACAGAGAGTGGCATGAGGTTTATTCCTGACCCCAGGTCATACAGAGCCTTCTCAAAGGTCATGGTGCCTATGGTACAAGGTATTAAGAACTTTCCGGGATCCGGTTTCTTCTGAGATAACTTCAGTTGAACCCAAGCATTCAGTTCATTGATGAGCAATAGAGATTCATCCTCCCAAGTCTCATTACCAAATAGCTTGGCATTTAGCTTCATGATTGCTCCTAGATATTGAGCAACTTGCTCTTCAACAATATCTTCATCCTCTTCAGAAGAAGAATACTCATCAGAGCTCATGAATGGCAACAGTAAGTTCAGTGAAATCTCTATGGTCTCTACATGAGCCTCAGATTCCTTTGGTTCCTCATTAGGGAGCTCCTTATTGGTCAGTGGACGTCCATTGAGGTCTTCCTCACTGGAATTCACTGCCTTTCCCTCCTCTATAGGTTCGGCCATGTTGGACGTGTTGATGGCCTTGCACTCTCTTTTTGGATTCTCTTCTGTATTGCTTGGGAGAGTACTTGGAGGGATTTCAGTAACTCTTTTACTCAGCTGACCCACTTGTGCCTCCAAATTTTTGATGGAGGACCTTGTTTCAGTCATGAAACTGAGAGTGGTCTTAGATAGATCAGAGACTATGGTTGCTAATTCAGAGAGGCTCTGCTTAGAATTCTCTATCTGTTGCTGAGAAGATGATGGAAAAGGCTTGCTATTGCCAAACTTATTTCTCCCACCATTATTATTATTATTGAAGCCTTGATTAGGCTTCTGCTGATCTTTTCATGAGAAATTAGGATGATTCCTCCATGAAGGATTGTAAGTGTTTCCATAGGATTCTCCCATGTAATTCACCTCTTCCATTGCAGGATTATCAAGGTCATAAGCTTCTCCTTCAGAGGAGGCTTCTTTAGTACTGTCGGATGCAGCTTGTATTTCAGTCAGATTTCGAGAAATTAGATTGACCTGCTGAGTCAATATTTTATTCTGAGCCAATCTGGCATTCAGAGTATCAATCTCAAGAACTCCTTTCTTCTGAGTCATCCCATTATTCACATAATTTCTTTCAGAAGTGTACATGAACTGGTTATTTGCAACCATTTCAATGAGTTTCTGGGCTTCTGCAGGTGTTTTCTTCATATGAAGAGATCCACCAGCAGAGTGGTCCAATGACATCTTGGACAATTCAGACATACCATCATAGAATATACATAAGATGCTCCATTCTAAAAGCATGTCAGAAAGACAACTTCTGATCAATTGCTTGTATCTTTTCCAAGCTTCATAGAGGGATTTACCTTCCTTCTGTCTGAAGGTTTGGACTTTCACTCTAAGCTTACTCAACTTTTGAGGTGGAAAGAATTTGGCCAAGAAAGCATTGACCAACTTTTCCCAAGAGTTTAGGCTTTCTTTAGGTTGTGAGTCCAACCATGTCCTAACTCTGTCTCTTACAGCAAAAGGGAAAAGTATAAGTCTGTAGACCTCGAGATTAACCCCATTGGTCTTAATAATGTCACAGATTTGCAAGAATTCAGCTAAGAACTGATGAGGATCTTCCAATGGAAGTCCATAAAACTTGCAATTCTGCTGCATTAGAGAAACTAATTGAGGCTTAAGCTCAAAGTTGTTTGCTCCAATTGCAGGAATTGAGATTCTTCTTCCATAGAAGTCAGAAGAGGTGCAGTAAAGTCACCAAGCATCTTCCTTGCATCTCCACCATTGTTGTTGTTTTCGGCTGCCATGTCTTCTTTTTTTTCAAAAATTTCTGTAAGGTCTTCTCCAGAGAGTTGTGCTTTAGCTTCTCTTAGCTTCCTCTTCAGAGTCCTTTCAGTTTCAGGATCAGCTTCAACAAGAATGTCCTTATCCTTGTTCCTGCTCATATGAAAAAGAAGAGAACAGAAAAGAAGAGGAATCCTCTATGTCACAGTATAGAGATTCCTTTATGTGAGTAGAAGAATAGAAGAATGAGGTAGAGAGAGAATAAGAAAAATTCGAACACAGAGAGAGGAAGGGGGTTCGAATTTTAAGAAGAAGAGAAGTGTTAGTAATTAAATAAAATAAATAGAAAGAGATGAGAGAGAGAGAAAAAATTCAAATTTTAATTATAAGAAAAGAAAAATATTTTTGTTTTTATTTTAATTATTAGTTAGAATTCGAAATTATTAAAAGAAATAAAATAAAATTTAAAACAATTAGTTGATTAAAAAGATTTTTGAAAAAGATGTTAATTATTTTCGAAAATTAGAGAGAGAAATAGTTAGGTAGTTTTGAAAAAGATAAGAAATAGTAAACTTTTAAAACCAAACAAAAAAAATCAAGTAATTAATTGAAAAAGATTTGAAAATAAATTTTGAAAAGATAAGAAGTTAGAAAAAAGATTTTTGAAATTAAAGTTTGAAAAGATATGATTTGAAATTTTATTTTGAAAAAGATTGAAAGGGAAATTATAAAGATTTGATTTTTAAAATTAAAGTTGATGACTTGACTAACAAGAAACTAAAAGATATGGTTCTAGATTTTAAAGATTGAACCTTTCTTAATAGGCAAGCAACAAACTTGAAATTTTTTAATCAAAGCATTAATTGTTAGCAATAAATTCGAAAATATGGAGTAAAAATATGAAAAAGATTTTGAAAATCAATTTTAAAGTTTTCAAAAATGTTAAGAAAAAAATAAAAAAGATTTGATTTTTGAAAAAGATTTGAAAAGATAAAGTTTTTTAAATTGAAATTTTGACTTGACTAATAAGAAACAACTAAATTTTAAAATTTTTGACCAAGTCAACTCAAAACTTTCAAAATTTATGAGAAGAATAAGGAAAATATATATTTTTTTATTTTTTAATTTTTAATGAGGAGAGAGAAAAACAACTAAATGACTCAAGGCATAAAAATTTAAGATCAAAACAAATAATGCATGCAGGAACACTTTGAATGTCAAGATGAACACCAAAAACATATTTTTGAAAACTTTTTAAGAAAAGAAAGACATGCAAGACACCAAACTTAGAAATTTTTAGTGCTTAGACACTATGAATTCGAAAATGCACAAGAAAAATAAGAAAAGACACAAAACAAGAAAATTTAAAGATCAAACAAAGAAAATCATTAAGAACAACTTGAAGATCAATGAAGAACACAATGCATATATTTTTGAAAATTTAAGAAAGATTAAAACATGCAATTGACTCTAAACTTAAAATTTGACACTAGACTCAAACAAGAAACACAAAATTTTTTGTTTTTATGATTTTATTAAATTTTTTTGTATTTTTTGAAAATTGTGTTTGGAAAAAGAAATAAAGAAATTCAAAATTTTTAATAAAAATTCCATGATTCATGTAATGTTAGTCTAAAGCTCCAGTCCAAAAGATTAGACATGGCCAATGGCCAGCCAAGCTTCAGCACAGAATTATAAATGAGAATCCCAAGGTTGATGTAATGTTATTCTAAAGTTTCGGTCCAACAGAATTAGACATGACCAAATGGCCAGCCAAGCTTTAGCATAACAATTACATACAACAATCCAATGAATATGATAAGTTAAAGTTTCGGTCCAAAAGATTAGATATGGCTTAATAGCCAGCTAAGCTTTAATATAACATCATGAAGCTCAAAGATGGAATTCATTCTTAAAAATTTTGATGAATTTTTTGAAAATTAAATATTTTATTAAAATTTTTTTTGTATTTTTTTTCGAAAATTACTTTTGAAAACGAAAAAAAATAAAAATTTTTTGAAAGATTTTTTTTGAAAAATTTTTTAAAATAAAAATAAAGGTTGAAACAAAAAGAAAATTACCTAATCTAAGCAACAAGATGAACCGTCAGTTGTTCAAACTCGAACAATCCCCGGTAACGGCGCCAAAAACTTGGTGTGGGAAATCGTGGTTCATACTTTTCACAACTCCACACAACTAACCAGTAAGTGCACTAGGTCGTCCAAGTAATACCTTACGTGAGTAAGGGTCGATCCCACGGAGACTGTCGGCTTGAAGCAAGCTATGGTCATCTTGTAAATCTCAGTCAGGCGAATTCAAATGGTTATGAGGTTTTGATAATTAAAAGATAAATAAAACATAAAATAAGATAAAGGTACTTATGTAATTCATTGGTAGAAATTTCAGATAAGCGTCTGGAGATTCTTTGTTGCTTCTGAACCTCTGCTTTCCTATTGCCATCTTCCAATCATGCGTGCTCCCTTCCATGGCAAGCTGTATGATCCTCTCAGATGAAAAATACCAGGTACGATCTCTACACGGCTAATCAACTATCGGATTTCTCGTCTCGGATGAAAAATACCATGTACAGCTACCGCACGGCTAATCATCTGTCGGTTCCCACTAGCGTCGGAATAGGATCTCTATATCCTTTTGCACACTGTCACTACGCCCAACATTCGCAAGTTTGAAGCTCGTTACAGTCATCCCTTCCCAGATCCTACTCGGAATACCACAGACAAGGTTTAGACTTTCCGGATCTCAGGAATGCTACCAATGGTTCTAGCCTATACCACGAAGATACTAATCTCACGGAATCGGTCCGTGTATTAGATACCCAAGAGAATATACTCCAGCTGTCGTCCAATGACTACGTTGAACATCATGTAGACCGCTTGTGGTTCTCAGGCACGTGAATCTTGGCTAAGCGAGTAACGAAGATAGTGGGTGATTGTCACGGGTCACCCCTTCATTCTGACTTAACTGAATTAAGTACAAGAGTATATCTTAGAGAAGAAGTAGGCGTGAATTGAAAGAAAAACAATAGTACTTGCATTAATTCATGAAGAACAGCAGAGCTCCATACCTTAATCTATGGGGTGTAGAAACTCCACCGTAGAAAATATATAAGTGAAAGAAGGTCTAGGCATGGCCATGAGGCCAGCCTCCCAAAGAGGTTCCAAGATGTACAAGGTTACATATGATCCAAAGATCTCTAAAATAAATCTCTAAAAGTAGTTTTTATACTAAACTAGTTACTAGGGTTTATAAAGAATGAGTAACTAACTGCAAATAGTGCAAAAATCCACTTCCGGGGCCCACTTGGTGTATGCTTGGGCTGAGCATTGAAGCTTTCACGTGCATAGGCCATCCTTGGAGTTAAACGCCAGCTTGGGTGCCAGAATGGGAGTTTTACGCCAGTTTTGGTGCCATTTCTGGCGTTTTACGCCAGAAATCTCTGGTGGGCGTTTGAATGCCAGTTTGGACCATCAAATCTCGGACAAAGTATGGACTATTATATATTGCTGGAAATCCCAAGAAAATCCATTTCGAGTGCAGGAGGGTCAAAATCCAACAGTATCTGCAGTCCTTTTTCAGCCTCTGAATCAGATTTATGCTCAGGTCCCTCAATTTCAGCCAGAAAATATCTGAAATCAAAGAAAAATACACAAACTCTTAGTGAAGTCCAAAAATATGATTTTTGAATAAAAACTAATAAAATTATAATAAAAATTAACTAAAACATACTAAAAACTATGTAAAAACAATGCCAAAAAGGGTATAAATTATCTGCTCATCACATCCTCATCAAGTTAGTCTCTTCTAAACCATAACAGTCCACCATATCCGAGAAAATCATGTAGCATCCTTATTAAGTTAACTCGGGCTTCTCACCATAGCTGAAGATGAAGTCCTAAGCAATCCACTATGGGTAGGCTCCTTTGAAGAAAAGTATAGACCATAATATATTGCTGGAAAGCCCTGGAATTTAGCTTTCCAAGGCCGTTGAGAACGTGTCATTTGGACCTCTGTAGCTTCAGAAAATGCTAGTTTGAGTGCATGGAGGTCAGAATCTGACAGCATCTGCTATGCTTTCCTTGCCCCTGAATTAGACTTTTGCCAAAGCTCCTCAATTTTAGTCAGAAATTATCTGAAATCATCATAAAACACAACAACTCAAAGTAGAATCCAAAAATATGAATTTTGCACCTATGAAAATGTAATGAAACTTAAACAAAACATAACTAAAACAATATGAAAATGATGCCAAAAAGCGTATAAAATATCCGCTCATCAGATTTTAAGGGGATTCCCTTACTAAGTTGGGTGAACACTTAGTGGTTGAAAATTTAGGGAGTGAACTTGGTCAAATCTAGCTTGGGTAGAAGTGGGTTTGTCCCTGATATGATTGGATTGAATCCTAGAAAAATTGGTATTTGTAATCTTTGTGAAAAATAGTGAAAATTTATCTATTGTTGTGGAGGAGACTGGATGTAGGTCACAATGTACATGGTGGCTGAACCAGAATACATGGTTGTGTGATTTTCTCTTCTTTACTCCATTTTTCTATTTTATTTCATTAAGAGACAAAATAAAAGTGTCTCACACATTATATATTTTTCAGAAGCCACAACTATCTCAAAGTAAAGAGTTGCTCTATTCCTGAACACATCATGAAGAGACAAAATATAATTGTCTCCTAAATATCAACTTAACAGAAGCATCAAAAATAAAGTTCTTATTCCAGTTAGAAGAAAAATAGAAAAAAGAAATTAAAAAAGGAGGTCATAGATTCAACCCCTTTCTTTAGGCCATTCACAAACCTTCACATCCAAATAGCCAACTTTTCAAAACATTTTGATTTTAAAATTTCAAAACTAATTTAATAATGCTAGATATTTCTTCTTTTCAGGTTTTGGATGTTTTTTTTTATAGATTTTGGATTTTTTTTATGTTTTGGATGTTTCTTCCTTTTAGATTTTTGAAATATTCTTTTTAATAGTTTTAGATGTTTTTTCTTTATATTTTTAGATGTTTTTTTCTTATGTTTTGAAAATAATGTCCAAAAAACTTAACAAAAAATATCTAAAATCATAAAAAGAACATTTAAAACCTAACTAAAAAAAAATCAAAATCGTTGAAAAGTACATCCAAAATCGAACAGAACAAAAATCCAAAATCGCAGAAGAAAAACACACGAAACCTCTAAAATTTAAACATTCAAAATCCAAAAGTATTATTTGTTTCCATTTACTTTTTAATATACATTCCCAGAAAAAAAATATGAAATCTCTAAAATTTAAACATCCGAAATTTAAGTGTAAGAAATGTCTTAAAGTAATGCGTTCTTTTTTTTATTATAATTAAAAGAGTTTTTATTGTGTTCAGATTTTAGACTTTTTTTAGTTAGGTTTTGGGAATTCTTTTATAATAATTTTAGATTTTTTTGTTAGATTTTAAATATTTTTTTACAATGATTTTTGTAAGAACCCGATTTTTAGTAAAAAGATTTTTCTGGCTATTTTAAATTTTATTTCGCAAAATTTCGAATCACGGCCCGATAAGAAATACTGAAATAGTGAGACTGGCCCAATGGTAAAAAAATTAAATTTAAAGAAAAAAAGAGAAAAGAGAGAAAAAATAAAAAAGTAAATAGAAAAAGTCCATTAATAAGGTCAAAATTGACTTTATGAAGATAATTAATCCCCAAAGTCAATTTTGACTAGTAAATAATAATTATTAGCTTACTATTGATTTATTTTTTTCATTAGAGACTTTTTGAGCCAGAAATTCACTTTTAGTGACAGTTTTACGTGCACTAAGAAAAATTCTTGTAACCGAAAACTTCGAAATCAGTGGTAAAAAAAATTTCTACCTTGGTAATTGTGTCCCAAGATTAATATTAGTCATCCATTCATGATTTATTTCTTTAAAAATAAATATTAGCCATTAATTATTTTACCACGGTAAAATTTACTCCGAACCGAATTTCTGACTAGTATTCCACAAACAACTCTTAAAGACCCCAAATCTTCTTACTTGCGACCCAAGTAACTTGTCTCTCTTTCTCCGCCTCTAGGTCGAGACTATCTCATCCTTTCACCCCCTATCTGCTGTGTTTTTAACCTCAAGTAACTAACTGCGGTTAACTGTGGATAAGCTCGAGACACAGGCGCTAATCAAGTTTCCTCGTTTTCACGCCACTTATTCATTGAAGCCAGCCCTTGACCACAAAATTTCAGCCACTTTTACCGTCATAAATTCAGCAAGACTTTGATTTTTTATTTAAGGAAGTATTGGCTACAAAATTCACAAAATACTTTACACATTTTTACACTCTTTTGACTGAATTCTTAAGAGAGAAAGAGAGAAAATTATTGTATTTATTCTCTACGTCCCAGCCCATATTTCAACTCTTCTTCTATTATTATTCATGTGTTCTTCAAGGACTCAAACCATACAAGCACAAACTCTTACTCATTTTCGCTAATCCTTGCGTTTATATCGAAATTTTAGCTAGGTAAACACTTATTCTTTCTTATTTTCTTTTCTTTTTAAAAATAGTAGCCATGATGAATTTTTACTCTCCTCCATGTATAGAGAAATTCTCTTGAATCACCCATGGAGCACGCCTAAGGAGTTAGAGAGATTCGAATCAAAGTGATTGAATTTTGACGTTTTTGCGACACTTTCGGCCAAAACAAAACTGCACCATCACCAGCTGTGCTTTTGCCCTTGTGTGAATATTTTCTAGTGTGTGAAAGGTTTAATAAATGAATTACATAAGAGGTAAGGGTCAAGATTAGTTAGAGTATATTTGTGCTTATTTTTTGTGTTCATATGAGTCGCTTTGTGGTGATTTTGTACTTGATTCTTAATTTTGAAAATTCAGTGATGCTTCTCTGTTTTTGGACTGCTATTTAAGTGATATATGAAGCTTATTTACCTCTAAAAGTTGTATGAAACCACTGAAATTATTTAGAGCACTTGGAGTTTAAGTTTCAAGCCTTAAAAGTAATTAAAAGTGGATAAAAATAAAAAATTGCACCCCTTAAAATCCATCCACTAAATAATTATGAAAGCCACGTGTATAAGGGTTAAAAAGAGGTTAGAAAACTGATTTTAATCCAATAGAACAAAGGTGTAAAAGTAAAAAGTGTGTTATGGTCGTTTTTGGGTAAAAAGAGGGTTAAAAATATAATTTACTTGAAAGATAAGTGAAATTCTGAACTTTGTAACATCCTACCACACAAAGATTTACGCTTAAGCCGTAAAACAGAGGTGATGTAGTATTACGACTCTAAAATAAAAAGTATACATATAATAGCAGAAAGAATATAATAGACTAGGAGCCTTGAAGAACAGAAGAAATAAAAATCGCAAAATAAAAACGCAACGCTCAGAGAACGAGTTAACTTGTGTACTAAGAAAACTACAGCTATCAGTTATAAGGTAACAAAAGTAAGAATAGAGGGCCAAAGATACAAAATAACGAGCTCCTAACTCAGTCTGCGAAGTCGAGACTGGCCGGAGAATATATACACACACACACACACAGATATATATATATATATATATATACATACCCTAAACCCAAATTTACATAAACAAAAATCCTGTTTCTCCATAAGCCTCTAAGAGGATAAAAAAAACAAGTAATTCGGAGAAAAAACTAAGTACATGTATAAGTATGACTATACAATCCAAAAAGCAACCCGACAACCACTTCGGCTCAGAAGCTCAGACGCCTAAGGAGGTGCCTCTCGACCTGCATCTGAAAAAGAACAACATAGTATGGGGTGAGAACCAGAGGTTCTTAATATGGTAAAGGTGCCATACATATAAGATATAAGGTCTTGGGAATGCCAGAGGCAATCCTAGAACACCGACACTCAGATTATAAAGCTTAAAGTATTAAACAGAAGCCATAAAAGGTGGTTCACTAAGAGTAGCTAAGCCTATCTTAACCTAATCTTGAATCTAAGTCCCATTACCTTTCCTCTATACCTCCATCTCCGATAACATATCACAGACAAATAAGCAGATAAAGGCAAACACAAGAAGGTTACAAATACTGCAGATAGCAAATATACATTTAACATAGAAAATACACTTAGGCACACCCAGTTAATGCACAAAAAAGTAATTCAAGTAATATGCACATGATGCATGCCTGTCCTATGCCTGATGAGTCTCATCTGTCGGTTATCAAGCCAACCCGATAAGTCCGGTTTGCTAAACCTTTGTACTGTCCCCCGACGTGCATCCCCATGAGTCTATGCATAGCTTTTTCTCATATATATATCAAATCGTTCAATGGGGGTACCATTCCCGGGAATTTATAAGTGTCCGGTCACCCTTACGTCATAGGGTCAACATAGTATCGAGTTTTTGACCTGGTACACGTGGTGGCAAGCCACGGTACTTTACCCAAGGAATCTCGTATCTCAGATCATTTGATTATTCAAGCCAAGTATCATACATAATCTTTCGTTTGATCATTCAAGCCAAGTATCATACATGATCATCCGTAACATTTCATAACCAATCCATCACTTTTCAGCTTTACTTCATCTCCAAGTTATCCCCATTTCCTAACTTCATCTGGTTATCAGGTTTAATACTATTATTTATGACCAAAGGAATGAAAATAGAGGTTTAGAAGTTTGGAATAGAGTTTAAAACTCAGAAAAATCATGTTTGCTGAAAAGGGGCCATGCGTACGCGTGAGAGTGTAAAAATGCAGCTCGCGCACGCGTCCCCTTGCCATGCGTACGCGTAGGAGAATACTTCATGTCATGCGTACGCGTGGGTTATGCGTACGCGTGGACATGCATGCTGGTCCATTACGCGTACACATAGGGCTACTCGCGTACGCACAGTTGAAAATTTCATACCACGCGTACGCATGGACGTACGTTCTCCAAAAGAAAACAGATCAACCAGAGAGCTGCATAATCATGAAATATCACCTGCATAACTACATATTTCACACCAAAACTTCCGACGAGCATAACTCAATCGTTTTAGATCGGTTTTCTTTCGTTCTTCGAATGGCATAAACTTCACGAATTCAATTTTTATTTAAAATAAGTTGGAATCAATTTGGGGTTCCGAAAGCCAAGTTACAGCCCGCCAAAGTTCGGCCCAAAACTAAAGTTCCACAAACCTCCTAAACCTCATTTCATTCAAAATTCTCATTTCCATTCATTACCATACCTACAATTATCAACATGACATATCTGTTTTTATCATCAAAAGAACCACCATAACAATCTATTCCTTGAATCAACAATAATACACATACATTACCCAAAATCCATCAAGCATCACCAACCAACCAACAAGCATCAAACCACAATACTTCATCAAATCACCCTATCCAACAAGCATCAAATCAAACATGTCCGTCATCAAGATACTAAGCATTAAATATACACATGCATTCCAACTTATCCTATGGTCAATTAGCCTAAGTTTTCACAGAACATTATATATTAAATGCAAGAAACCTAAACCATACATTGGCCGATTTCCTCGTAGTGATCAAGGCAACTTATTAACACAAGCACAGCCCCAAAAACCTCAATAAAACACCAGTATTTAGCTTCCTCCAAGTTCCAATGTCCATCATTTGAAGCTCCAATTATTTATTCACAACCTAATACGCATTTATAACACATATATACCCAATTTAATATCCAAAGCTCAAATTCAATAAAATTAAAATAGAATTATGGTATCCTCACCTTACCCAAGCCTCACATAAGCAAGAGTGAACGTTTTTCTCAAGCTAATTGGATCCTAAGACATCAAAAAACAAAGAAATTCAATACCTCCACTTAATTTTTCAAAAATTGGGGAAGAAGAGGCTGAGAGTGAATAAGCAAGTTACCAATGAAATTGTTCCGGTAGAAACATAGAGCTCGACATGGTGGTCGCGTGGCCGCAAACATTTCAGCGATCGGAGCTCAGACGGAGGAGTTACGTGGGTTGGAATTTACCGTAATGGTTATGGAAATGTTCTCCTTTCTTTCCTCCCCTGTTTGCTTTCAGCATCACTTCTACTGAATTGGGGAGGAGAAGGGCTTTGGTTTACTTAAATGATGGGCCGTTTGGGACCACAGGCTCGGTTTGGCCCGGTTCAACCGGTTCGCTCCTTTCGGTCCAATCTTGGGCCGAATTCTTCGAAATTAGTGTCAAAATTATTGTTTCGATGAGATCTATCCTAATTTAATATAATATTCACATTTCTATTTTTTTTATTAAAAACTAATTTATTGACTAATTATTTACTAATTTAACGAGGTTTACATCCTACTCACCTAACAAAGAATTTTGCTCTCAAAATTCAATTTTGGTTACCTGAAAAGTGATGTGGGTAGTCCTTCCGCATATCCGATTCAAGTTCCCAAGTATGTTCCTGAATACTAGATCGACTCCAAGCTACTTTTACTAATGATACTTTCTTCCCACGTAATCGTTTAACGCTAGTGTCATCAATTCTCACCGGGATCACTGGAAGTGTTAGATCTTCTCTCACTTGAATCGGTTCCAGTTCCAGGACATGACTTGCGTCAGGAGTATACTTCCGAAGCTGTGATACATGAAACACATCGTGCAAGTTCCAAAGATACGACGATAAAGCAATTCTATAAGCCACCGGCCCAATTCTCTTCAGGATCTCAAACGGTCCAATATAACAGGGATTCAGTTTTTTAGTCTTAATAGCTCTTCCCACTCCAGTAGTTGGTGTAACCTTCAGAAAGACATGCTCCACTTCTTCAAATTCCAAAGGCTTTCACCTTTGATCAGCATAATTTTTTTGACAGCTCTGGGCTATATGCATTCGGCTACGAATCTTCTTTATCTGCTCAGTAGTCTCAGCTATCATCTCAGGCCCTAACAAACTTCTTTCTCTAGTTTCATACCAACATAAGAAATATTGACATTTTCTGCCATACAGAGCCTTATATGGAGCCATTTCGATGCTCGCATGGTAGCTATTGTTATAAGCAAATTTCACTAATGGCATATATCGATCCCAGCTCGCCGGCTAGTCCAAAACACAAGCCCTTAGCATATCCTCCAAGGTCTGAATAGTTCTCTTTGACTGACCATCTGTCTGAGGGTGATATGCAGTACTCAAACTTAACTGAGTCCTAAATGCACGCTGAAAGGCTCCCTAGAACTTTGATGTGAAATGAGGATCCCTGTCAGATATAATGGTAGAAGGCACGCCATGCAATCTGAAAATTTCTTTGATGTACATTCGAGCCAATTTTTCCATTGTGCAACTTATTCAGATGGGGAGAAAGTGAGCTAATTTTGTCAGTCGGTCCACATCCACCCAAATAGCGTCTAACCAGTCCGGGTCCTAGGCAAACCTGTCACGAAATCCATTTCGATACTTTCCCATTTCTATTGTGGAATTTCCAAAGGCTGAAGGGTTCCTGATGGTCTCTGATGCTCAATTTTAACTTTCTGACATGTTAAACATTTGGATACATGCAATGCCACATCATTCTTCATTCCTGGCAACCAAAACATTGATTTTAGATCTTTATACATTTTGGTACTTCTTGGATGGATTGAAAATCCACTCTTATGTGCTTCTTTCAAGATACTTTGTCGCAGGTCTCCGACATTTGGCACAATAATCTAGTTCTTGAACCTCCATAAACCATCCTTACCTTATGACACTCTCCACTGTCTTCCCTGTTCCATTGCTGGCAATACCTTACGTAATGCTTCACCATCTTAGTGAGCCTTCAGAAGTCCTGATTTAAAGTCACTTGAAATTTGCAACTGACTCAAACACAGAATTCTAGATTCTTCTCTAACTCCAAGTTTCAAACCTTGAAATGCCTTTAGTAACTCTTCTTCTTGTAGCATCATCCAAGCTATATATAAAGATTTCTGACTTAAGGGGTCTGCCACAACGTTCGCTTTTCCAGGATGGTAATTTAATTCGAAATCATAATCTTTCAGAAGCTCCATCCACCTCCTCTGGCGCATATTCAACTCTTTCTGCTCAAAGAGATACTTCAAACTCTTATGGTCTGAGAAGATGTAAACTTAACGCCATAGAGACAGTGTCTCCAGATTTTTAAAGCAAACACAATAGCAGAAAGTTCTAAGCCGTGAGTCGAGTAGTTTATTTTATGCGGCCTTAACTACCGTGAGGCGTACGCTACAACATTTCGGTGTTACATCAGAACGCACCCCAAACCCTTTAATGATGCATCACAGTACACTTTAAACGGTTCACTTGGCTCAAGCAATACCAACATGGGTGCAGTAGTTAAAACTCTCCTCACACTCTGAAGTCCAGATAAAAGACATATCTTTTCTAGTTAACTTAGTTAAAGGTAAGGCTAGCTGTGAAAATCCCTTAATGAATCTCCGATAATACCTTGCCAAATCTAGGAAACTCCTGATCTCTGTCACTGAACTTAGTCGCTCCTATTTCATCACTGCTTCTACCTTAGCAGGATCCACAGCTATTCCTTTCTTGCTTACTACATGACCAAGAAACTTCACCTCACTCTTCCAGAACTCGCATTTAGATAACTTAGCATATAACTTCCTGTCTCTCAGAATTTGCAGCACAGTTCGCAAGTGATCAGCATGCTCCTCCTCAGTCTTAGAGTAAACAAGTATATCATCAATAAAGACAATAACAAACTTGTCCAGGTACGGCTGGAAAATCCTGTTCATATAATCAATGAATACTACTGGAGCATTGGTTAATCTGAAATACATCACTGTATACTCATAATGACCATAATATGTCCAAAAGGTAGTTTTCGGAATATCTTCATCTTTAACCCTTATCTGATGATACCCAAATCGCAGATCAATTTTAGAAAACACACCAGCACCCTGTAACTGATCCATTAGGTCGTCAATTCTAGGTAGTGGATATTTATTCTTCACAATAATCTTATTCAATTGACGATAATCGACACACAAGCGCATACTTCCATCCTTCTTCTTTACCAGTAACACTGGCACTCCCCACGGAGAAACACTTGGTCGAATGAAATACTTACCCAACAGATCTTCTAGTTGAGCCTTCAATTCAGCCATTTCTAAAGGTGACATCCTGTAAGGAGTAATCGAAATCGGACCGGCTCCAGGCACCAACTCAATTGCAAATTCAACCTCTCGGTTAGGTGAAAATTCATTAATATCATCCGGAAATACATTTGAAAATTCACATACAACCAGAATCTGCTCTAAACTCTGATCATCACCTGACACTCCGGAAGTTAATAACATAATACCCTGACATTCAGTGCCAGAACAATTTACTATCATAGAGTTCAAATAGTAACTATTTACCACAACCGGCACTTCCGACCCTTCTGACATAAATTGTACTGACTTTTCAGAACAATTAAGCAAAACATGATTCTTAGATAACCAATTCAATCCAAAGATAAGATCTAGATCAGTCATCGGCAAACAAATCAAATTATGCACAAATTCACGTTGTTGCACTCGAATTGGAACTTGTGGACAGCCTAACCTAGTCACCATAGCTTCATGAGTAGCATTATGCACTTTCAAATCATAACTTAAAACCACCATTCTCAACCCTAATTCATTATCCTTTTCAAATGCAATAAATGAATGAGTTTCTCTTGAATCAAATAAAGTATTTAAGATTTTACTAGCCATTTCACAATTACCTCTAATTAGTGTCTCAGATCCCTCGGCACCAGTTATAGAAGTGGTATACACTCTCCCTGGCTGCTGTACCCTACCAGTCTCATACTTCCTCTTCTCTGAACAATTATTGGAGAAGTGCCCGGGCTGTCCACAAAAATAACATACCCCAAGTTCTGATCTACACAGAACTCCAGGATGATACTTTTCGCACCTCTGACAGTTCAAATCCTACTGTGGCTGCTTTCCAAACCTTCTTCCTTGATTAACATTAGTATTCAGCCTTTTGTAATTGCTCTGGCCTTGATACTACTGCGGGACAAAGCCTCCACACTAGAAATTTCTACCTCTCGGAGCAAAGTTTGTCCCTGAAGTTCGTTGAAAAGGCACCCTCAAACTTCCTTTCTCTACTGCCGCCTTCCTCACACATTCCTCAGCCACCCTACTCATATTCACCAATTCAAAAAATACTCTGATCTCCATTAGTGCAACGAAGCTCAGAATATCGCTCTGAAGACCTTCCTCATATTTAATACACTTCCACTTAGCAAAATCTTCAGGCGCACCTTGACAGATACGAGAAAAGTGACATAACTCCTCAAACCTGCTAGTATACTCAGTAACAGTCATTTGCCCTGCTTTAATTGCATCAATTCAAGCTCCTTGGCATTTCTGACTGAGTTAGGGAAGTATTTCTTATAGAACTCTGTTCGAAAGACCTCCCAAGGAATCACAGCGCCATCTAGCTACAAGATACGTCGCGTTTCCTGCCACCAATATTGAGCCTCGCCTTGCAGTTGATAAGTTCCAAACTCAACCCATTACTCTTCAGGAACCTGTTGAGCCTGCAGTGCCCGTTCCATAGCCTGAATCCAATTGTCTGCATAAGTGGGATTTGAGGTTCCTAATGAGCGGATAATTTATACGCTTTTTGGCATTATTTTTAGTATCTTTTTAGTATATTTTAGTTAGTTTTTATTATGTTTTTATTAGTTTTTAAATAAAAATCACATTTCTGAACTTTACTATGAGTTTGTGTATTTTTCTATGATTTCAGATATTTTCTGGCTGAAATTGAGGGACCTGAGCAAAATCTGATTCAGAGGCTGAAAAAGGACTGCAGATGCTGTTATATTCTGACCTCCCTGCACTCGAAGTGGATTTTCTAGAGCTACAGAAGCCCAATTGGCGCGCTCTCAATTACTTTGGAAAGTAGACATCCTGGGCTTTCCAGCAATATATAATCGTTCATACTTTACTCGAGATTTGATGGCCCAAACTGGCATTCCAAGTCAGCATAGAAATTCTGACGTCAAAACGCCAGAACTGGCATAAAAGCTGGAGTTAAACGCCCAAATTGGCACAAAAGCTGGAGTTTAACTCCAAGAAAAGCCTCTACATGTGAAAGCTTCAACGCTCAGTCCAAGCACACACCAAGTGGGCCCGGAAGTGGATTCTGCATCATTTACTCATTTCTGTAAACCCTAGGTTACTAGTTTTCTACAAATAGGACCTTTTGCTATTGTATTTGAGATACTTTTTGCACACTTGATCATACTGGGATCTTGGCTCTTCTAGTTCCCTCTCTGGGGGACGAAGCCAATGACCACCATTATCACTTTTGTATTTTCAACGGTGGAGTTTCTACTAGGGGTGTTCAAATCCAAACTGATCCAAATTAAACCGCTCATCCAATTCGATCCAAACCGAAAACCGATTAAAACCGCACTAATTCGGATTTGATTGGATTTTATTTTTTGCAAACCACTGGATTGGATCGGATTTTGGATCTACTTTTCATAACCGATCTAATCCAATCCAAACCGTACAATGTGCTATAATATTATTATTTTATTATTATATTTACAATTATACTTATAACATGTTCAATTTGTTATACATTTTTCTATTATTCATGTATTATTATTATTTAATAAATATTTTATGTTCAAAATGTTATTTATTTATTTATTTTAACTAACCTATAATTTTATTTCTATTATTATGTTATCGTTGGCTTTTTAAGATATTGTTAAGACTTGTTATGTCATTGTTGATTATTTAAAATTTGATATTGAGACTTGTTATATGTATTTAATTTTTTTATTTAAAAAACCGCAAATCCAAACCGATCCAAACCGCTTGTAATTGGATCGGATCGGATCGGATTTCCAAAAAAAATTTATCCAATCCAAACCGCATCGCACATAGATTAAGCGTTCGGATCGAATGACTTTTTTCCTTAAAACCGAACCAAACCGCACCGCGAACACCCCTAGTTTCTACACACCATAGATTAAGGTGTGGAGCTCTGCTGTTCTTCATGAATTAATGCAATTACTACTGTTTTTCTATTCAATTCATGCCTACTTCTTCTCCAAGATATACTCTCGTTCTTAATTCAGTTAAGTCAGAATGAAGGGGTGACCTGTGACAATCACCCAATCTTCGTTACTCGCTTAGCCAAGGTCGCGTGCTTGACAACCACAAAGCGATCTACATGATGTTCAACGTAGTCATTGGACGACAGCTGGAGTATATTCTCTTGGGTTTCTAATCTCAAATTAGAACCTTCGTGGTATAGGCTAGAATTATTGGTGGCCATTCCTGAGATCCGAAAAGTCTAAACCTTGTCTGTGGTATTCTGAGTAAGATCTGGGAAGGGATGACTGTGACGAGCTTCAAACTCGCAAGTGTTGGGCGTAATGACAGACGCAAAAGGATCAATGGATCCTATTCCAACATGGTTGAGAACCGACAGATGATTAGCCGTGCGGTGACAGCGCATTTGGACCATTTTCACTGAGAGGACGGGAAGTAGCCATTGACAACGGTGATGCCCAATATAAAGCTTTCCATGGAAAGGAGTATGAATGATTGGAAGAAGGCAATAGGAAAGCATAAGTTTAGGAGGAACAAAGCATCTTCATACGCTTGTCTGAAATTCTCACCAATGAATTACATAAGTATCTCTATCTCTATTTTATGTTTTATTCATATTTTAATTATCAATTCTCCATAACCATTTGAATTCGCCTGACTGAGATTTACAAGATGACCATAGCTTGCTTCAAGCCAACAGTCTCCATGGGATCGACCCTTACTCACGTAAGGTTTATTACTTGGACAACCCAGTGCACTTGCTGGTTAGTTGTGCGAAGTTGTGACAAAGAACTAAGATTATGAACATGAATACCAAGTTTTTGGCGCCGTTACCAAGGAATGAACGATCATGATTTCGTGCACCAAGTTTTTGGCGCCGTTGTCGGGGATTGTTTGAGTTTGGACAACTGACGGTTCATCTTGTTGCTTAGATTAGGTAATTTTATTTTATGTTTAGGCTTTTTACTTTGTATTTTCAAAAAACATTTTCAAAAATACAAAAAAAATTTTCTATTATGTTCTTCAGAGTTTTTAAGAATGAATTCTAGAGTTTCATGATGATCTGTTGAAGTTTGGCTGGCTGTGAAGCCATGTCTAATCTTTTGGACCGAGGTTTCAACTTATCATCACAAGAGCTTGTTGATTTCTATCAATTTTGCTGTTGAGAGTAATGATCTGCTAAAGCTTGGCTGGCCATTGGCCATGTCTAGTGTTTTGGACTGAAGCTTTCATTGAAGGCTGATGAGCGGATATTTTATACGCTTTTTGGGGTTAATTTCATATAGTTTTGAGTATGTTCTAGTTAGTTTTTAGTCTATTTTCATTAGCTTTTAGGAAAAATTCATATTTCTGGACTTTACTATGAGTTGTGTGTTTTTCTGTAATTTCAGGTATTTTTCTGGCTGAAATTGAAGGAGCTGAGCAAAAATCTGATTCAGGCTGAAAAAGGACTGCTGATGCTGTTGGATTCTGACCTCCCTGCACTCAAAATGGATTTTCTGGAGCTACAGAACTCGAATTGGCATGCTTCCAATTGTGTTGGAAAGTAGACATCCAGGGCTTTCCAGAAATATATAATAGTCCATACTTTGCACAAGGATAGATGACGTAAACTGGCGTTCAACGCCAGTTCTCTGCCCAATTCTGGCGTCCAGCGCCAGAAAAGGATCAAAAGCTGGAGTTGAACGCCCAAACTGGCATAAAAACTGGCGTTCAACTCCACAAATGGCCTCTGCACGTGAATTGCTTAAGTCTCAGCCCAGCACACACCAAGTGGGCCCCAGAAGTGGATCTCTGCATCATCCATCATAGTTTACTCATATTTTGTAACCCTAGGCTACTAGTTTAGTATTTAAACAACTTTTAGAGACTTATTTTGCATCTCATGACATTTTAGATCTAAACTTTGTATTCTCTGATGGCATGAGTCTCTAAACCCCATTGTTGGGGGTGAGGAGCTCTGCTGTGTCTCGATGAATTAATGCAAGTATTTCTGTTTTCCATTCAAACACGCTTGTTCCTATCTAAGATGTTCATTCGCGCTTAACTATGATGGAGGTGATGATCTGTGACACTCATCACCTTCCTCAAATCATGAACGTGTGCCTGACAACAACCTCCATTCTATATACGATTGAATGAGTATCTCTTAGATTCCTTAATCAGAATCTTCGTGGTATAAGCTAGAACTGATGGCGGCATTCATGAGAATCCGGAAAGTCTAAACCTTGTCTGTGGTATTCCGAGTAGGATTCAAGGATTGAATGACTGTGACGAGCTTCAAACTCCTGAAGCCTGGGCGTTAGTGACAGACGCAAAAGGATAGTAAATCCTATTCCAACCGGATCGAGAACCAACCGGTGATTAGCCGTGCTGTGACAGAGCGCGTGAGCGTAGTTTTCACTGGAAGGATGGAAGGTAGCCATTGACAACGGTGATCCACCAACACACCGCTTGCCATAGGAGGACGTGCGTGCGTGAACAAGAAGACAGAGGAAAGCAGAGATTCAGAAGACAAAGCATCTCCAAAACTCCAACATATTCTCCATTACTGCATAACAAGTAACCTTTAATCCATGCTCTATTGTTTATTTGCAATTCAACTGATAAACATAATTGACTTCCTGACTAAGATTTACAAGATAACCATAGATTGCTTCAAACCAACAATCTCCGTGGGATTCGACCCTTACTCACGTAAGGTATTACTTGGACGACCCAGTGCACTTGCTGGTCAGTGGTACGAGTTGTGAAAAGTGTGATTCATAATTCGTGCACAAAGTTTTTGGCGCCGTTGCCGGGGATTGTTCGTTTTTGGACAACTAACGGTTTATTTTGTTGCTTAGATTAGGAAAAATTTCTCTTTTTTTTGGTTTAGAGTCTTTTATTATTTATCCCTTGTTAAAACACTTTAAATTTATAGCTCAGTTAGTTAGAACGTGGTGTTTATGTTCATGGTAATTGGCTATCATATTTTTTAAAACCTTTTTCAAAAATAATTTTTCTATTAAATCCTGTGCCAAACTTTAAGTTTGGTGTTTTCTTGTTGATTTTTCTTAAAATTTTCAAAAATTTTCATAACTCATTTGGCTAGAGCGTTAATCTGTGTTCTTGGTAATTGGGTTAGAGTCTTTTATATTCTTTTCAAAACCTTCTTTTTCATAAATAATATTTTCTCTATTAAATTTTGTGCCAAACTTTAAGTTTGGTGTTTTCTTGTTGATTTCCCTTTGGTTTTCGAAAATTTTGGTGGTTTTCAAAAAATTTTAAGTTTGGTGTTCCTTGGTGCTTTCCCTCCAAAATTTTCAAAAACAAGGAGCATTAGATCTAAAAATTTTAAATCTTGTGCTATCTTATTGTTTTTCTCTTTCCTCACTAAATTTAAAATTATCTTTTCTCTCCTTTTTTAAAATAAATTTTCGAAAATTATATAAAAAAAAATATTTCAGATTTTTTTAAAAAAAATTTTTTCCAAATCATATCTTTTTCAAAACCTCCTAACCACTTTTTCTCTCCTCACTTTTTCGAAAATCATAATTTTTGTTATTTTTATTTTTGGTTAAGTTGTCCTCTTTCTATAAAATAAAATAAATAAAAAGGTAAATCAATCCAAGTTATATCCCTTTATCCATCATGGACATAAGTGGAAATGAACAGTCCAGGAGGACTCTGGGGTCATATTCTAACCCCTCTACTGCTTCATATGGGAGTAGCATCTGCATACCCTCCATTGGAGCTAGTAGCTTTGAGTTGAATCCTCAGCTCATTATCATGGTGCAGCAAAGTTGCCAGTATTCCGGTCTTCCACAGGAAGAACCTACAGAGTTTCTGGCACAATTTTTACAAATTGTTGACACAGTACATGATAAAGAAATAGATCAGGATGTCTACAGACTATTGCTATTTCCATTTGCTGTAAAAGATCAAGCTAAGAGGTGGTTGAATAACCAACCTAAGGCCAGCATAAGGACATGGAAACAGCTGACAGAAAAATTCCTGAATCAATATTTCCCTCCAAAAAGGATGACACAGCTAAGGCTGGACATCCAAGGCTTTAAACAGGGAGATAATGAATCCCTTTATGATGCCTGGGAGAGATACAGAGAGATGCTACGAAAATGCCCCTCTGAAATGTTTTCAGAGTGGGTCCAGTTAGACATCTTCTACTATGGGCTTGCAGAAGGAGCTCAGATGTCTCTAGATTACTCAGCTGGTGGATCTATCCACATGAGAAAGACAATTGAAGAGGCTCAAGAGCTCATTGATACAGTTGCCAGGAATCAGCATCTGTATCTAAGCAGCAACCCTTCCATGAATGAAGAGGTTAAAACAGCAACTGCTGAACTCAGTCCTGTAGAACAAGCTGCTGAATTCAATCAGCAATTGGACTTCCTAACAAGGCAGTTAGCCGAATTCAAAGATAGATTACAAGAGACAAGGATGGCTAATATACATATGGAAGAACAGTTTAAGCAAACAAAGCAGCAGCTGTCAAGGCAAATAACAGAAGAATGCCAAGCAGTTCAATTAAGAAGTGGGAAAACATTAAATACCCCACCTCAAGGCATCAAAAAGTCAAGAAATGAGCAACCCACCAAAGATTCACCTGAGGACAGTAAGAGCCCAGGGAAAAATAAGTCTGGCGCTAAAACGACAGAGAATTGGTGGAAGGCTGGCGCTGAACGCCCAGACCATGCCCAAAACTGGCGTTCAACGCCAGTTTCAAAGCAAGATTGGCGTTCAACGCCAGAAATGGGCAAGAATCTGGCGTTGAACGCCCAAATAGAGCAGAATCCAGCGTTGAACGCCCAAAATGGGCACAGTTCTGGCGTTCAGACGTCAGAAGCAGACAAGGAGCTGGCGTCCAGTTTCACTCCAGCTTCTGACTCTAGCACTCAATTGCCAGTGAGAGATCAGACACACACAAGTGCTGATAACAACCCCTCTAAAAAGGCTTCTTTAACCACTAAGGTTGAAGAATATAAAGCCAAGATACCTTATCCTCAAAAACTCCGGAAAGAGGAGCAGGATAAGCAATTTGCTCGCTTTGCAGATTACCTCAAGACTCTTGAGATAAAGATTCCATTTGCAGAGGCACTTGAGCAAATACCTTCTTATGCCAAGTTCATGAAAGAGATCTTGAGTCATAAAAAGGATTGGAGAGAAACAGAAAGAGTTCTCCTCACTGAAGAATGCAGTGCAGTCATTCTAGAGAGCTTTCCTGAAAAGCTTAAAGACCCTGGGAGTTTTCTGATACCATGCATATTAGAAGGTAATTGCACCAAGACAGCTTTATGCGATCTTGGGGCAAGCATCAACCTAATACCTGCATCCACTATCAGGAAGCTTGGCTTAACTGAAGAAGTTAAACCAACCCGGATATGTCTCCAACTTGCTGATGGTTCCACTAAATACCCATCAGGCGTGATTGAGGACATGATTGTCAGAGTTGGGCCATTCGCCTTTCCCACTGACTTTGTTGTGCTGGAGATGGAGGAGCACAAGAGTGCTACTCTCATTCTAGGAAGATCCTTCCTAGCAACTGGACGATCCCTCATTGACGTCCAACAGGGGGAAATAACCCTGAGAGTCAACGATGATGAGTTCAAGTTGAACGCTGTCAAAGCCATGCAGCATCCAGACACATCAACAGACTGCATGAAAGTTGATCTCATTGACTCTTTGGTAGAAGAGATAAACATGGCTGAGAGTCTCGAATCAGAGTTGGAAGACATCTTTAAAGATGTTCAGCCTGATTTGGAGGATTCAGGGGACATGAAAGAGCCTCTGAACTTTTTTCTGAAAGAGGAAAAACCCCCTAAACCCGAGCTCAAGCCACTACCACCATCCTTGAAATATGCATTTCTGGGAGAAGGTGACACTTTTCCAGTGATCATAAGCTCTGCTTTAAATTCACAGGAAGAGGAAGCACTTATTCAAGTGCTAAGGACACACAAGACAGCTCTTGGGTGGTCCATAGGTGACCTTAAGGGCATAAGCCCAGCTAGATGCATGCACAAAATCCTATTGGAGGACAATGCCAAACCAGTGGTTCAACCACAGAGGCGGCTAAATCCAGCCATGAAGGAAGTGGTGCAGAAAGAGGTCACCAAGTTACTAGAGGCTGGGATTATTTATCCTATTTCTGATAGCCCCTGGGTGAGCCCTGTTCAAGTCGTCCCAAAAAAGGGAGGCATGACAGTGATTCATAATGAAAAAAATGAACTGGTTCCTATAAGAACAGTTACAGGGTGGCGCATGTGTATTGACTACAGAAGGCTCAATACAGCCACCAGAAAGGATCATTTTCCTTTACCATTCATAGACCAGATGCTAGAAAGACTAGCAGGTCATGATTATTACTGCTTTCTGGATGGCTACTCAGGCTACAACCAGATTGCAGTGGATCCCCAGGATCAAGAGAAAACAGCATTCACATGTCCATCTGGAGTGTTTGCTTATAGAAGGATGCCATTTGGGCTATGTAATGCGCCTGCAACCTTCCAGAGATGCATGCTCTCTATTTTCTCTGACATGGTGGAAAAATTTCTGGAATTCTTCATGGATGACTTCTCAGTATATGGAGACTCATTCAGCTCCTGTCTTGATCACCTGAAACTTGTTCTGAAAAGATGCCAAGAGACCAACCTAGTTTTAAACTGGGAAAAGTGTCACTTCATGGTGACTGAAGGAATTGTTCTTGGGCATAAAATCTCAAACAAGGGAATAGAGGTGGATCAAGCAAAAATAGAGGTAATTGAAAAATTACCACCACCTGCCAATGTTAAGGCAATCAGAAGCTTTCTGGGGCATGCAGGATTCTATAGGAGGTTTATAAAGGATTTTTCAAAAATCGCAAAACCTCTAAGCAATCTGCTAGCTGCTGACACGCCATTTGTGTTTGACACAAAGTGCCTGCAGGCGTTTGAAACGCTGAAAGCTAAGCTGGTCACAGCACCAGTCATTTCTGCACCAGACTGGACATTACCATTTGAGCTAATGTGTGATGCCAGTGATCATGCCATTGGTGCAGTATTGGGACAGAGGCATGACAAGCTTCTGCATATCATTTATTATGCCAGTCGCGTTCTAAATGATGCCCAGAAAAATTACACAACCACAGAAAAAGAACTACTTGCAGTGGTTTACGCCATTGACAAGTTCAGATCATACTTAGTAGGATCAAAAGTGATTGTGTATACTGACCATGCTGCTCTTAAATATCTACTCACAAAGCAGGATTCAAAACCCAGGCTCATCAGATGGGTATTGCTTCTGCAAGAGTTTGATATAGAAATAAGAGACAGAAAAGGGACAGAGAACCAAGTGGCTGATCATCTGTCCCGGATAGAGCCAGTGGAAGGGACGCCCCTCCCTTCTCTTGAGATCTCTGAAACGTTTCTTGATGAGCATTTATTCGCCATTCAGGAAGCACCATGGTTTGCCGATATTGCAAACTATAAAGCTGCAAGGTTCATACCCAAGGAGTACAACAGGACACAAAAGAAGAAATTAATTACTGATGCAAAGTACTACTTGTGGGATGAACCTTATCTCTTTAAGAGATGTGCAGACGGAATTATCCGTAGGTCTGTGCCTAGAGAAGAAGCACAGAGGATCCTGTGGCATTGCCACGGATCTCAATATGGAGGCCATTTCGGAGGTGAGCGAACAGCCACCAAGGTCCTCCAATGTGGCTTCTATTGGCCCACACTCTATAAAGATTCCCGAGAGTTTGTACGTAATTGTGACAGTTGCCAAAGAGCTGGTAATCTGCCTCATGGTTACGCCATGCCTCAACAAGGAATCTTGGAAATTGAGATGTTTGACGTATGGGGAATTGACTTCATGGGACCTTTCCCACCATCATACTCAAACACTTATATTCTGGTGGCAGTTGACTATGTATCAAAATGGGTTGAGGCTATTGCCACACCCACCAATGATACTAAAACAGTGCTGAAGTTCCTCCAGAAACATATTTTTAGCAGGTTTGGTGTCCCTAGAGTACTAATCAGTGATGGGGGCACTCACTTCTGCAATAAACAGCTTTACTCTGCCATGGTTCGGTATGGAATTCGCCACAAGGTGGCCACTCCATATCATCCACAAACCAATGGGCAGGCTGAAGTCTCTAACAGAGAATTAAAGAGAATCCTGGAACGGACAGTAAATACCCGTAGAAAGGATTGGGCAAGGAGCTTGGATGATGCTCTGTGGGCTTACAGAACAGCATTCAAGACCCCTATAGGGACCTCTCCATACCAACTGGTGTATGGTAAGGCATGTCACCTGCCCGTGGAACTGGAACATAAGGCCTACTGGGCAACCAGATTCCTAAACTTTGATGCCAAATTAGCAGGAGAAAAAAGATTGCTCCAGCTAAATGAGCTAGAGGAGTTCAGATTCACAGCTTTCGAAAATGCCAAGCTATATAAAGAAAAATAAAAAAAGTGGCATGATAGAAAGCTGTCATCTAGAATCTTTGAACCAGGACAGAAGGTTCTGTTGTTTAACTCTAGACTCAGGCTATTCCCCGGGAAACTGAAATCCCGGTGGAGGGGACCATACGTGATTACAAGTGTATCACCATATGGTTATGTGGAGCTTCAAGATATTGATTCTGATAAGAAGTTCATTGTCAATGGACAGAGAATCAAGCATTATCTAGAAGGCAACATTGAGCAAGAATGCTCAAGGCTGAAGCTAGATTAAAAGCTCAGCAAGGTCCAGCTAAGGACATTAAAGAAGCGCTTGTTGGGAGGCAACCCAATTTTTATTTACTTTCATGGTTTTTCATGTTTTATTAGGTTCATGATCATGTGGAGTCACAAAACAAATATTAAAAATTGAAAACGGAATCAAAAACAGCAGAAGAAAAATCACACCCTGGAGGAAGCACCTGTCTGTCGTTCAACGCCAGAACAGAGCATGGTTCTGGCGCTGAACGCCCAAAATGGGCACCAACCTGGCGCTGAACGCCCAGAGTTGTGTGCAAGGGCATTTTGCATGCCCAAATTGGTGCAGGGATGTAAATGCCTTGACACCTCAAGATCTGTGGACCTCACAGGATCATTTCAAGATCTGTGGACCCCACAGGATCCCCTCCTTCCCTCCTCATAATCCTAGTTTTTTTTTCCACATCTTCTTCTTCATCTATTCCTTCTTCTTTTGCTCGAGGGCGAGCAACATTCTAAGTTTGGTGTGGTAAAACAATTATGTGAAGGATCTATAGCTCAGTGGTAGAACATGTGGCTGCAAATCAAGAGATCCCTGAGATACCTCAGGGGATGCACTTCCCTCCACATAATTATTGGAAGCAACTGAGGATAGAAATACCAAAAATCACTAGGAATCAAGCCACAAAGGCAAGGAAGAGACATAAAAGAGCTCAAGAACATCATTGGTTCCTCAAGAAGGAAATGCCATCATCATTAAGGTGGACTCGTTCCTTGTTCTTACTTTCTCTGTTTTTCGTTTTCTCTACGTTAAGTGCTTATCTATGTTTGTGTCTTCATTACATGATCATTAGTAGTGATTAGTGTCTATTTTGATTTTATCCCCAATTAAGTTATAGTATATTTTTCTCATCATCAGCAAACATGAATAAAATAGTAGATCTTTTGAATAAGAGGCAATAAAATTTCGAGTTTTTAATAAGAAAAATTCTAATTAGTAACATGTGGTGGCAATGCTTTATGTCTTCTGAATGAATGCTTGAAAAGTGCATATGTCTTTTGAATTTGTTGTTTAAGACTGTTAAATATGTTGGCTCTTGAAAGAATGATGAACATGAGACATGTTATTGATAATCTGAAAAATCATAAAAATGATTCTTGAAGCAAGAAAAAGCAGCAAAGAACAAAGCTTGCAGAAAAAAATATATATATAATAAAATAGGCGAAAAAAAAAATTTGAAAGAAAAAGAAAAAGCAAGCAGAAAAAGCCAAAAGCTCTTAAAACCAAGAGGCAAGAGCAAAAAGCCAATAACCCTTAAAACCAAAAGGCAAGGGCAAATAAAAAGGATCCCAAGGCTTTGAGCATCAGTGGATAGGAGGGCCTAAAGGAATAAAATCCTGGTCTAAGCGGCTAAACTAAGCTGTCCCTAACCATGTGCTTGTGGCGTGTAGGTGTCAAGTGAGAACTTGAGACTGAGCGGTTAAAGTCAAGGTCCAAAGCAAAAAGAAGAGTGTGCTTAAGAACCCTGGACACCTCTAATTGGGGGCTTTAGCAAAGCTGAGCCACAATCTGAAAAGGTTCACCCAATTATGTGTCTGTGGCATTTATGTATCCAGTGGTAATACTGGAAAACAAAGTGCTTAGGGCCACGGCCAAGACTCATAAAATAGTTGTGTTCAAGAATCATCACACTGAAATAGGAGAATCAATAACACTATCTGAATTCTAAGTTCCTACAGATGCCAATCACTCTGAGCTTCAATGGATAAAGTGAGATGCCAAAACTGTTCAGAAGCAAAAAGCTACTAGTCCCGCTCATCTAATTAGAATCTGAGCTTCAATCAAAAACTCTGAGATATTATTGCTTCTCAACCTATTAGTCTTCTATTTTATTTGTCTAGTTGCTTGAGGACAAGCAACAGTTTAAGTTTGGTGTTGTGATGAGCGGATATTTTATACGCTTTTTGGGGTTAATTTCATATAGTTTTGAGTATGTTCTAGTTAGTTTTTAGTCTATTTTCATTAGTTTTTAGGAAAAATTAATATTTCTGGACTTTACTATGAGTTGTGTGTTTTTCTGTAATTTCAGGTATTTTTCTGGCTGAAATTGAAGGAGCTGAGCAAAAATCTGATTCAGGCTGAAAAAGGACTGCTGATGCTGTTGGATTCTGACCTCCCTGCACTCAAAGTGGATTTTCTGGAGCTACAGAACTCGAAATGGCATGCTTCCAAATGCGTTGGAAAGTAGACATCCAGGGCTTTCCAGCAATATATAATAGTCCATACTTTGCACAAGGATAGACGATGTAAACTGGCGTTCAACGCCAGTTCTCTGCCCAATTCTGGCGTCCAGCGCCAAAAAAGGATCAAAAGCTGGAGTTGAACGCCCAAACTGGCATAAAAACTGGCGTTCAACTCCACAAATGGCCTCTGCACGTGAATTGCTTAAGTCTCAGCCCAGCACACACCAAGTGGGCCCCAGAAGTGGATCTCTGCATCATCCATCATAGTTTACTCATATTTTGTAACCCTAGGCTACTAGTTTAGTATTTAAACAACTTTTAGAGACTTATTTTGCATCTCATGACATTTTAGATCTAAACTTTGTATTCTCTGACGGCATGAGTCTCTAAACCCCATTGTTGGGGGTGAGGAGCTCTGCTGTGTCTCGATGAATTAATGCAAGTATTTCTGTTTTCCATTCAAACACACTTGTTCCTATCTAAGATGTTCATTCGCGCTTAACTGTGATGGAGGTGATGATCTGTGACACTCATCACCTTCCTCAAATCATGAACGTGTGCCTGACAACCACCTCCGTTCTATATACGATTGAATGAGTATCTCTTAGATTCCTTAATCAGAATCTCCGTGGTATAAGCTAGAACTGATGGCGGCATTCATGAGAATCCGGAAAGTCTAAACCTTGTCTGTGGTATTCCGAGTAGGATTCAAGGATTGAATGACTGTGACGAGCTTCAAACTCCTGAAGCTTGGGCGTTAGTGACAGACGCAAAAGGATAGTAAATCCTATTCCAACCGGATCGAGAACCAACCGGTGATTAGCCGTGCTGTGACAGAGCGCGTGAGCGTAGTTTTCACTGGAAGGATGGAAGGTAGCCATTGACAACGGTGATCCACCAACACACCGCTTGCCATAGGAGGACGTGCGTGCGTGAACAAGAAGACAGAGGAAAGCAGAGATTCAGAAGACAAAGCATCTCCAAAACTCCAACATATTCTCCATTACTGCATAACAAGTAACCTTTAATCCATGCTCTATTGTTTATTTGCAATTCAACTGATAAACATAATTGACTTCCTGACTAAGATTTACAAGATAACCATAGATTGCTTCAAACCAACAATCTCCGTGGGATTCGACCCTTACTCACGTAAGGTATTACTTGGACGACCCAGTGCACTTGCTGGTCAGTGGTACGAGTTGTGAAAAGTGTGATTCATAATTCGTGCACCAAAGGCTTGGCTGGCTAGTAAGCCATGTCTAATTCCTGGACCGAAGTTTTAGACTAACATTGCAATGATTTCTGGAATTCTCATTAAAAATTTTGAATCTCTTTATTTTCTTTTCCATATACTTTTCAAAAAAATCACAAAAAAAATTTATAAAATCATAAAAATCAAAAATATTTTATGTTTCTTGTTTGAGTCTAGTGTCAATTTTTAAGTTTGATGTCAATTGCATGTCTTTATTCTTCTTGCATTTTTCGAATATATGCAATATGTTCTTCATTGATCTTCAAGTTGTTCTTGATGAGTCCATTGCTCTGATCTTTAATTTCTCTTATTTTGTGTCTTTTGTTGTTTCTTACATGCATTTTTAAATTGTTATAGTCCTTAGTATACAAACTTCTGAGTTTGGTGTCTTGAATGCCTTGTTTATTTTATCTTAGTTGCATTTTTTATTGTTTCTCATCATTAAAAATTCAAAAAAAAATTTTAAATTGTGTATTTTCAAGTCAATAACACAGAGAATTGAAGATTCAGAACATTCAGCAGAGGAATTACACAGAAAAAGCTGGGCGTTCAAAACACCCAGTGAAGAAGGAAAACTGGCGTTTAAACGCCAGCCAGGGTACCTGGCTGGGCGTTAAACGCCCAAAAAGGTAGCATTTTGGGTGTTAAACGCCAGAATGGATGCCATTCTGGGTGTTTACCGCCAGGAGGACACTAGAGGGAAGATTTTGTTTTAATTCAAATCTTTTTCAAATTTTCATAATTTTTCAAAATCAAATCTTTTTCAAATCATATTTTTTCAATCATATCTTTTCAAAATCCATTTCTTTCCATTTTCTATTTTTTTTACTATTTTCAAAAATCCTTGCTACAATTAATGATTTAATTCAAAATTTTCAAGTTGTTGCTTGCCTATTAAGAAAGGATCAAATTTTAATCCTAGAATCATATCTTTTAATTTCATGTTGTCAAGTAATCAACTTTAATTTTAAAAATTTCTCTTTTTAATTTGATTCTCAATCATATCTTCTCAATCATATCTTTTCAATCACATATTTTTCAAAATTAATTTTCAATCATATCTTTTTGATTTCTAATTTCAAAATCTTTTCCAAAAATCACTTAATTTCTTCCCCAATCTTAGTTTTTGAAAATCATTTACCAAATTTTCAAAATTTCTTTTAATTATTTCAAAATATTTTTACTTTGATTTTGAAAATTCTTCCCCTCTTCTCAAATCCTTCTATTTAAAGGACTAACACTTCTCCATTATCAGCAATTCGAATTCTGTCCCTCTTGATAAGTTCGAATTCTCTCTTCTCTACCTCATCCTTCTATTTTTATTTTCCTCTGACACTTCAAGGAATCTCTATACTGTGACATAGAGGATTCCATATTTTCTTCTCCTCTCTTTTCATATGAGCAGGAGCAAGGACAAGGGCATTCTTGTTGAAGCTGATCCTGAACCTGAAAGGACCTTGAAGAGAAAGCTAAGAGAAGCTAAAGTACAACTCTCTGTAGAGGACCTAACAGAGCTTTTCAAACAAGAAGAAGCCATGGCAGCCGAAAACAACAACAACGCAAGGAAGGTGCTTGGTGACTTTACTGCACCTACTCCCGACTTCTATGGGAGAAGCATCTCAATCCCTGCCATTGGAGCAAACAACTTTGAGCTTAAGCCTCAATTAGTTTCTCTGATGCAACAGAATTGCAAGTTTCATGGACTTCCATTGGAAGATCCTCATCAGTTCTTAGCTGAATTCTTGCAAATCTGTGACACTGTCAAGATCAATGGGGTTGATCCCGAGGTCTACAAGCTTATGCTCTTTCCCTTTGCTATAAGAGACAGAGCTAGAACATGGTTGGATTCACAACCTAAAGAAAGCCTGAACTCTTGGAAAAACCTAGTCAATGCCTTCTTGGCAAAGTTCTTTCCACCTCAAAAATTGAGCAAGCTTAGAGTGGAAGTCCAAACCTTCAGACAGAAGGAAGATGAATCCCTTTATGAAGCTTGGGAAAGATACAAGCAATTGATCAGAAGGTGTCATTCTGACATGCTTTCAGAATGGAGCATCATAGGTATCTTCTATGATGGTCTGTCTGAACTGTCCAAGATGTCATTGGACAGCTCTGCTGGAGGATCTCTTCATCTGAAGAAGACGCCTGCAGAAGCTCAGGAACTCATTGAAATGGTTGAAAATAACCAATTCATGTACACTTTTGAAAGAAATCCTGTGAATAATGGGACGAATCAGAAGAACGGAGTTCTTGAGATTGATACTATGAATGCCATATTGGCTCAGAACAAAATATTGACTTAGTAAGTCAATATGATTTCTCAGAGTCTGTCTGGAATACAAGCAGCAACAGTCAGTACCAAAGAAGCTTCATCTGAAGAAGAAGCTTATGATCCTGAGAACCCAGCAATGAAAGAGGTGAATTACATGGGAGAACCCTATAGAAACACCTATAATCCTTCATGGAGAAATCATCCAAACCTCTCATGGAAGGATCAACAGAGGCCTCAACAAGGCTTCAACAACAGTAATGGTGGAAGAAATAGGTTTAGCAATGGCAAACCTTTTCCATCATCTTCTTAGCAACAGACAGAGAATTCTAAGCAGAGCCATTCTGACTTAGCAACTGTAGTCTCTGATTTAATTAAAACCACTCAAAGTTTCATAACTGAAACAAGGTCCTCCATTAGAAATTTGGAGGCACAAGTTGGTCAACTGAGTAAGAAAGTTACTGAACTCCCTCCTAGTACTCTTCCAAGCAATACAGAAGAGAATCCAAAAAGAGAGTGTAAGTCCATCAACATAACCCACACGGCCAAACCTGGAGAGGAGAAAGAGGCAATGATCTCCACTGAGGAAGAGCTCAATGGACGTCCACTGGCCTCCAAAGAGTTTCCTAATGAGGAACCATGGAAATCTGAGGCTCACTCTGAGACCATAGAGATTCCATTGAATTTACTTTTGCCATTCATGAGCTCTGATGAGTATTCTTCCTCTGAAGAGGATGAAGATGTTACTGAAGAACAAGTTGCTAAGTACCTTGGAGCAATCATGAAGCTAAACGCCAAGCTATTTGGTAATGAGACTTGGGAGGATGAACCCCCCTTGCTCTCCAAAGAACTGGATGACCTGACTAGGTAGAAATTACCTCTGAAGAGACAGGATCCTGGAAAGTTCTCAATACCTTGTACCATAGGCACAATGACTTTTGAGAAGGCTCTGTGTGACCTAGGGTCAAGCATAAACCTCATGCCTCTCTCTGTAATGGAGAAGCTAGGAATCCTTGAGATACAAGCTACAAGAATCTCACCAGAAATGGCAGACAATTCAAGAAAACAGGCTTATGGACTTGTAGAGGATGTCTTGGTAAAGGTTGAAGGCCACTACATCCCTGCTGATTTCATAATCCTAGATATTGGGAAGTGTATGGATGAATCAATCATCCTTGGTAGACCCTTCCTAGCCACAGCAAGAGCTGTGATTGATGTTGACAGAAGAGAATTGGTTCTTCAAGTGAATGAGGACTCCCTTGTGTTTAAGGCTCATGGATCTCCCTCTGTAACCATGGAGAAGAAGCATGAAAAGCTTCTCTCAATGCAGAGTCAAGCAAAATCCCCACATTCAAACTCTAAGTTTGGTGTTGGGGGGCCACAACCAAACTCTAAGTTTGGTGTTTAGAGGCCATCATCATGCTCTGAGTATCTGTGAGGCTCCATGAGAGCCCACTATCAAGCTACTGACATTAAAGAAGCGCTTGTTGGGAGGTAACCCAATTTTACTTATCTATGTTAAATTTCTATTGTTATTTTATGTTTTCTGTAGGTTGATGATCATGTGAAGCCACAAAAATAATTGAAAAAAGCAAAAACAAACTGAAAAATAGAATAAAAAATAGCACACCCTGGAGGAGAAGCCTACTGGCGTTTAAATGCCAGTAAGGGCAATAGAATGGGAGTTAAACGCCCAGTCTGGCACCATTCTGGGCGTTTAACGCCAGAAATAGGCACCAGACTGGCGTTTAACGCCAGAAAAGGGCAAGAAGCTGGCGTTAAACGCCAAAAATGGGCAGCAACCTGGCGTTTAACGCCAGGATTTGCAGCAAAGGGCATTTTGTAAGCCTAATTGGTGCAGGGATGAGAAATCCTTGACACCTCAAGATCTGTGGACCCCACAGGATCCCACCAACCTCAACTTACTCTCTCTCTTCTTCACACCTTTTCATAAAACTCTTCTCCAAATACCCTTCACCAATCACCTCAATACCTCTTCCGTAAAACCCCTCACCTATCAAATCCTACCCTCTTCTCCATAAACCCTTCACCAATCCACATCCATCCATCATAAACCCCACATACCTCACCATTCAAATTCAAACCACTTACCCTCTCCCCACTCCTATATAAACCCATCTTCACCCCTTCATTTTCACACATCTTAAACACTACTTTTCCCCCTTGGCCGAAACACTACCCCCCCCTCCATCTCCTCTATTTCTTCTTCCTCTACTCTCTTCCTTCTTCTTTTGCTCGAGGACGAGCAATCCTTCTAAGTTTAGTGTGGTAAAAGCGTTGCTTTTTATTTTTCCATAACCATTTATGGCACCAAAGGCCGGAGAAACCTCTAGAAAGAGGAAAGGGAAGGCAAAAGCTTCCACCTCCGAGTCATGGGAGATGGAGAGATTCATCTCAAAGGTGCATCAAGACCACTTCTATGAAGTTGTGGCCAAGAAGAAAGTGATCCCCGAGGTCCCTTTCAAGCTCAAAAAGGGTGATCCAACATGAGATTCGAAGAAGAGGTTGGAAAGTTCTCACCAACCCCATTCAACAAGTCAGAATCTTAATGGTTCAAGAGTTCTATGCCAATGCATGGATCACCAAGAACCATGATCAAAGTGTGAACCCGGACCCCAAGAATTGGCTTACAATGGGTCGGGGGAAATGCTTAGATTTCAGTCCGAAAAATGTAAGGTTGGCATTCAACTTGCCAATGATGCAAGGAGATACACACCCCTACACTAGAAGGAACTTTGATCAAAGGTTGGACCAAGTCCTCATAGACATTTGTGAAGAGGGCGCTCAATGGAAGAGAGATTCAAGAGGGAAGCCGATTCAACTAAGAAGGCATGACCTCAAGCCTGTGGCTAGGGGATGGTTGGAGTTCATCCAACGCTCAATCATTCCCACTAGCAACCGGTCTGAAGTTACTATAGACCGGGCTATCATGATCCATAGCATCATGATTGGAGAGGAAGTAGAAGTTCATGAGGTTATATCCCTAGAACTCTACAAGGTGGCGGACAAGTCTTCTACTTTGTCAAGGTTAGCCTTCCCTCATCTCATTTGTCACCTTTGCAATTCAACTGGAATTGACATAGAGGAAGACATCCTCATTGATGAGGACAAGCCCATCACTAAGAAAAGGATGGAGCAAACAAGAGATCCCACTCATGGACAAGAGCATGAGAAAATTTCTCATCATGAAATCCCTGAGATGCCTCAAGGGATGCATTTTCCTCCACAAAATTATTGGGAGCAAATTAACACCTCCCTAGGAGAATTAAGTTCCAATATGGGACAACTAAGGGTGGAGCACCAAGAGCATTCCATCCTCCTTCATGAAATTAGAGAAGATCAAAGAGTCATGAGAGAGGAGCAACAAAGGCAAGAAAGAGACATTGAGGAACTCAAGCACTCCATAAGATCTTCAAGAGGAAGGACAAGCCGCCATCACTAAGGTGGACCCGTTCTTTAATTTCCTTGTTCTTTATTTTCTGTTTTTTGATTTTTTATGCTTTATGTTAATCTATGTTTGTGTCTTTATTACATGATCACTAGTGTCCAAGTGTCTATGCCTTAAAGCCATGAATATGAATCCATCACCTTTCTTAAATAAAAAATATTTTTAATTAAAAAAGAAAAAGAAGTACATGAATTTCGAATTTTAAAACAGATTAATTATTTTGATGTGGTGGCAATACTTTATGTTTTTCTGAATGAATGCTTGAACAGTGCATATTTTTGAATTTGTTGTTCATGAATGTTAAAATTGTTGGCTCTTCAAAGAATAATGGGAAAGGATAAATGTTATTGATAATCTGAAAAATCATAAAAATGATTCTTGAAGCAAGAAAAAGCAGTGAAAAGCTTGCAGAAAAAAATATGCGAAAAAAAAGAGAAGAAAAAGAAAAAGTAAGCAGAAAAAGCCAATAGACCTTTAAACCAAAAGGCAAGGGTAAAATAAAAAGGATCCAAGGCTTTGAGCATCAGTGGATAGGAGGGCCAACAGGAATAAAATCCTGGCCTAAGCGGCTAAACCCAGCTGTCCCTAACCATGTGCTTGTGGCGTGAAGGTGTCAAGTAAAAACTTGAGACTGAGCGGTTAAAGTCGTGGTCCAAAGCAAAAAGAGTGTGGTTAAGAGCTTTGGACACCTCTAATTGGGGACTCTAGCAAAGTTGAGTCACAATCTGAAAAGGTTCACCCAGTTATGTGTCAGTGCCATTTATGTATCCGGTGATAATATTGGAAAACAAAATGCTTAGGGTCACGGCCAAGACTCATAAAGTAACTGTGTTCAAGAATCAACATACTGAACTAGGAGAATCAATAACACTATCTGAATTCTGAGTTCCTATAGATGTCAATCATTCTGAACTTCAAGGGATAAAGTGAGATGCCAAAACTGTTCAGAAGCAAAAAGCTAATAGCCCCGCTCATCTAATTAAGACTGATCTTCATAGATGTTTTTGGAATTCATAGTATGTTCTCTTCTTTTTATCCTATTTGATTTTCAGTTGCTTGGGGACAAGCAATAATTTAAGTTTGGTGTTGTGATGAGCGGATAATTTATACGCTTTCTGGCATTGTTTTTAGTATGTTTTTAGTATATTTTAGTTAGTTTTTATTATGTTTTTATTAGTTTTTAAATAAAAATCACATTTCTGGAATTTACTATAACTTTGTGTGTTTTTCTATGATTTTAGATATTTTCTGGCTAAAATTGAGGGACCTGAGCAAAAATCTGATTCAAATGCTGAAAAAGGATTGTAGATGCTGTTTGATTCTGACCTCCCTGCACTCGAAGTGGATTTTCTGGAGCTACAGAAGCCCAATTGGTGCGTTCTTAATTTCGTTGGAAATTAGACATCCTGGCTTTCTTGGAATATATAATAGTCCATACTTTACCTGAGATTTGATAGCCCAAACCGGCATTCCAAGTCAGCATAGAAATTCTGGCGTCAAAACGCCCAAACTGGCACAAAAGCTGGCGTTTAACTCCAAGAAAAGCCTCTACACGCGAAAGCTTCAACGCTCAGCCAAAGCACACACCAAGTGGGCTCGGAAGTGGATTCTGCATCATTTACTCATTTCTGTAAACCCTAGGTTACTAGTTTTCTACAAATAGGACCTTTTGCTATTGTATTTGAGATACTTTTTACACACTTGATCATACTGGGATCTTGGTTCTTCTGGTTCCCTCTCTGGGGGTCTAAGCCAATGACCACCATTATCACTTTTGTATTTTCAACGGTGGAATTTCTACACACCATAGATTAAGGTGTGGAGCTCTGCTGTTCTTCATGAATTAATGCAATTACTACTATTTTTCTATTCAATTCACGCCTACTTCTTCTCCAAGATATACTCTCGTTCTTAATTCAGTTAAGTCAGAATGAAGGGGTGACCCGTGACAATCACCCAATCTTCATTACCCGCTTAGCCAAGGTCGCGTGCTTGACAACCACAAAGCGATCTACATGATGTTCAACGTAGTCATTGGACGACAACTGGAGTATATTCTCTTGGGTTTCTAATCTCAGATTAGAACCTTCGTGGTATAGGCTAGAATTATTGGCGGCCATTCTTGAGATCTGAAAAGTCTAAACCTTGTCTGTGGTATTCCGAGTAGGATCTGGGAAGGGATGACTGTGACGAGCTTCAAACTCGCGAGTGTTGGGCATAGTGACAGACGCAAAAGGATCAATGGATCTATTCCAACATGGTCGAGAACCGACAGATGATTAGCCGTGCGGTGATAGCGCATTTGGACCATTTTTACTGAGAGGACGGGAAGTAGCCATTGACAATGGTGATGTCCAACATAAAGCTTGCCATGGAAAGGAGTATGAATGATTGGAAGAAGGCAATAGGAAAGCAGAAGTTTAGGAGGAACAAAGCATCTTCATACGCTTATCTGAAATTCTCACCAATGAATTACATAAGTATCTCTATCTCTATTTTATGTTTTATTCATATTTTAATTATCAATTCTCCATAACCATTTGAATCCACCTGACTGAGATTTACAAGATGACCATAGCTTGCTTCAAGCCGACAGTCTCCGTGGGATCGACCCTTACTCACGTAAGGTTTATTACTTGGACGACCCAGTGCACTTGCTGGTTAGTTATGCAAAGTTGTGACAAAGAACTAAGATTATGAACGTGCGTACCAAGTTTTTGGTGCCGTTACCAAGGAATGAACGATCACGATTTCGTGCACTAGTTCCTCTGAAGGTCGGAGGGTGAACTTTCAGAAATATCGCAAGTGTCATAGGGCCTTCTTCGTCATTATTATTTTTGTGATTACCCTGGTTTATCTGATTACTCAGTGCCTCAGCTGTCGCCTGCATAGATGCAGCCATATTTCCCAAAGCAGCCATAAAGTCTACTGGATTATTCCCTGTCAGGCCAGGAGTAACGGTACCTATCCTACCTCTACCTCGCCCGCGACCGCGTTCGCGAGTCGACATATGGTCCCTATACACACCAAACAAGTGAAATTAAGTTGATCAGTCTCAATATCGCAGGTCTAATGCTTTAAGTTCCAAATGCATGCTCACAAACGTTTATGCCATGTATATCAGTCAGATATCCTAATAGCACATAAACACATATACAGAGAATGCACAGAAGCATAGTCAGTCCATCTTTCAGGCTCTATAGGAACGAATTGCTCTGATACCATAATGTAACACCCTACCACACAGAGCTTTACGCTTATGCCGTAAAATAGAGGTGATGTGGTATTACGACTCTAAAATAAAAAAGTATACATATAATACTATAATAGCAGAAAGAATATAATAGATTAGGAGCCTTGAAGAACAGAAGAAATAAAAATTACAAAATAAAAATGCAATGCTCAGAGAACAAGTTAACTTGCGTACTAAGAAAACTACAGCTATCAGTTATAAGGTAACAAAAGTAAGAATAGAGGGCCAAAGATACAAAATAACGAGCTCCTAACTCAGCCTACGAAGTCGAGACTGGCCGGAGAATATATACACATATATATATACATACCCTAAACCCAAATTTACATAAACAAAAATTCTGTTTCTCCATAAGCCTCTAAGAGGATAAAAAAGAACAAGTAATGTGAAAAGAAAACTAAGTACATGTATAAGTATGACTATACAATCCAAAAAGCAACCCGACAACCACTTCGCCTCAAAAGCTCAGACGCCTAAGGAGGTGCCTCTCGACCTGCATCAGAAAAACAACAACATAGTATGGGATGTGAACCAGAGGTTCTCAGTATGGTAAAGGTGCCATACATATAAGATATAAGGTCCTGGGAATGCCAGAGGCAATCTTAGAACACCGACACTCAGATTATAAAGCTTAAAGTATTAAACAGAAGGCATAAAAGGTGGTTCACTAAGAGTAGCTAAGTCTATCTAAACCTAATCTTGAATCTAAGTCCCATTGCCTTTCCTCCATACCTTCATCTCCGATAATATATCACAGACAAATAAGCAGATAAAGGCAAACACAAAATGGTTACAAATACTGCAGATAGCAAATATACACTTAACATAGCAAATACACTTAGGCACACCCAGTTAATGCACAAACAAGTAATTCAAGTAATATTCACATGATGCATGCATGTCCTATGGCTGATGAGTCTCATCTGTTGGTTATCAAGCCAACCTGACAAGTTTGGTTTACTAAACCTTTGCACTGTCCCTCGACGTGCATCCTCATGAGTCTATGCATAGATTTTTCTCATATATATATATATATATATCAAATCGCTCAATGGGGCTACCATTCCTGGGAATTTATAAGTGCCCGGTCACCCTTACGTTGTAGTGTCAATAGAGTATCAACTTTTCGACCTGGTACACGTGGTGGCAAGCCACGGTACTTTACCCAGGGAATCTCGTATCTCAGATAATTTGATTATTCAAGCCAAGTACCATACATAATCTTTCATTTGATCATTCAAGCCAAGTATCATACATGATCATTCGTAACATTTCATAACCAATTCATCACTTTTCAGCTTTACTTCACCTCCAAGTTATCCCCATTTCCTAACTTCATCTAGTTATCAGGTTTAATACTATTATTTATGACTAAAGAAATGAAAATAGAGGTTTAGAAGTTTGGAATAGAATTTAAAACATAGAAAAATCATGTTTCATGAAAAAGGGGCCACGCGTACACGTGACTCATGTGTACGCATGGGAGTGTAAAAATGCAGCTCGCGCACGCGTCCCCTTGTCATGTGTACGCGTAGGAAAATATTTCATGTCACGCGTACGCATGGACATGCATGCTGGTCCATTATGCGTACGCATAGGGCTACTCACATACGCACAGTTGAAAATTTCACTTGCATAATCATGAAATATCACTTGCATAACTACATATTTCACACCAAAACTTTTGATGAGCATAACTCAATCATTTTAAATTGTTTTTCTTCCATTTTTCGAAAGGCATAAACTTCATGAATTCAATTTTCATTTAAAACAAGTTGGAATCAATTTGGGGTTCCGAAAGCTAAGTTACAGCCCGCCAAAGTTCGGCCCAAAACCAAAGTTCCACAAACCTCCTAAACCTCATTTCATTCAAAAATCTCATTTTCATTCATTACCATACCTACAATTATCAACATGACACATCCGTCTTTATCATCAAAATAACCACCATAACAATCTATTCCTTAAATCAACAATAATACACATACATTACCCAAAATCCATCAAGCATCACCAACCAACCAACAAGCATCAAACCACAATACTTCATCAAATCACCAATTATCCAACAAGCACCAAATAAAACATGTCCGTCATCAAGATACTAAGCATTAAATATACACCTGCATTCCAACTTATCCTATGGTCAACTAGCCTAAGTTTTCACAGAACATTATATATTAAATGCAAGAAACCTAAACCATACCTTGGCCGATTTTCTCGTAGTGATCAAGGCAGCTTATTAACATAAGCATAGACCCAAAAACCTCAACAAAACACTAGTATTTAGCTTCCTCCAAGTTCCAATATCCACAATTTCAAGTTCCAATTATTTATTCACAATCTAATACGCATTTATAACACATATATACCCAATTTAATACCCAAATTTCAAATTCAGTAAAATTAAAATAGAATTATGGTATCATCACCTTACCCAAGCCTCACATAAGCAAGAATGAACATTTTTCTCAAGCTAATTGGATCCTAAAACATCAAAGAACAAAAAAATTTAATACCTCCACTTAATTTTTTGAAAATTGGGGAAGAAGAGGCTGAGAGTGAATAAGCAAGTTACCAATGAAATTATTCCAGTAGAAACGTAGAGCTCAACATGGTGATCACGTGGCCACAAACGATGCGGCGATCGGAGCTCGGACGGAGGAGTTACGTGGGTTGGAATTTATCGTAAGGGTTATGGAACTGTTCTCCTTTCTTTCCTCCCCTATTTGCTTTCAGCGTCACTTCTACTGAATTGGAGAGGAGAAGGGCTTCAGTTTACTTAAATGCTGGGCCGGTTGGGCCCACGGGCCCAGTTTGGATCCGGTTCAACCGGTTCGGCCCGTTGGTCACTCTTGGGCCGATTTCTTCAAAATTAGTGTCAAAATTCTTATTTTGATGAGCTCTATCCTAATTTAATATAATATTTACAATTCTAATTTTTTTATTAAAAACTAATTTATTGACTAATTATTTACTAATTTAACAGGGTTTACAAACTTAGAATCTTCAAGGATAAATTAATTGGGTCAATATTATAATTACAATAAAGTTCTAGGCCTAAATAAAAGTTTTAGTAAAAGGTAGAAGCAAAACGGTAAAAAGTGGTAATTAGAATAAGTAAATAAATTAATATATGGTCTAAAGTCTCTAAGAAAAGCCATGAAGTAACGCCTCGAGACTAGTATCGATCATGACATACTAGAAGTTGGGTAGTTATAATTTTGGATGTTTTTTATTTAATTTTAGATATTTTTATTTCTTTTGACTTTGGATATTCTTTATTTAGATTTTGAATGCTTTTTTCAATTGATTTTAGAGGATTTTTTTTAGTTTATTTTCAATTCAACTAATAATTAAATATTGTTGGCTAATATTTTAGTTGATTATCTAATATGATTATACTTAAAAATATTGTGAATTCTAGGTGTATATATATATTCTCTCAAAAGCATAACAAACACACCTTGTCCAGACAACAGGAATTGACGACTGTGTGGAGCAATCATTCTCATGTGCTATAGAATGGTGTCGTAAATAACTCATGTTGTTGATGGCTATGTCGGAGATGACATAGGAGTTGTTAAGACTTTATCGTTCGTGTCTTCATCTTACAATGCTCCACTTAAGTGTTGAGCTCTTATTTCAAAAAAAAAATACACCTTGCCTAAAACTCTAAAAATTGTATATCTGATTTGGGTTTTTTTTTATTGCCCACAATTTATTAGAATTAAAACTAACAATTTTTATTCTCATACTTCACTCTGATTAATAGGGTGGCTGGCTGGTAGTCAAAGTTCTGAAAATAGGTTCGAATCGACCAGTTGAATTGTGAACCAATAGAAATATCGGTTTAGATAAATACTAAAACAACAAAATATAAAAAAAAACCGTCGTTGGACTGTTGACGAACAAACTTTTGATGGTTTAGAATTCACAAATGAATGAGTTCTCGTTGTAAAGTATAGTTTCTAAACCAAACAAGAGTCCGTTCATGCAAAAATAAATTTGAGTGAGTTGTCACGAATAACAAACCCCAAATAAAAATTAACCAAAGTATTTGGACTCTGGGTTGTCTCCCTAGGATGCAATGGAGTGCATGTGTATTGGCTATGATGGGGTAAAAAGAGGGGTTTTGTTTATGAGATGGCAAGAAAGTAATTTGAGCGAGTAAGTAAAGAAAGCAAAATAAGGAACTCTTGGCTAAGACTTGGGTACTTGAGGTCACCATCCCAGTTAACAAACCGACTATTGATAATTATGAAAGGCCAACCCATTAAGTATACTTCTCGAAGCCTTAAGTACGTAACATTTACTCCTAGACCGGAAGTATGTCAAATAGGCCTAATCACATCCACCCATAAGTCCTAACCTATCTACTAATTAGCTTAGTAGTGGGTTAGCGTCAAAGAGCTTCAAATTGACCACACAGGGTTCTCAAATTACCAAATCCATTACGTCCAAAAACTCAAGATCACTCAAGTCCCTTGGCTTAGGCCAAGAGTTGATAAAACTACTCAAGAACTAAAGAGGACATTTCATCGAACACTTGGAGTGCAATAAAAATCAACATCATAAAATGCAAGAATATCAAAGTCTATCACTATTGATTGCAAGAAAAGTGAGATCACAACTCAATTCATCAAGTAGGGAAATATCAACATCAAATTGCATTAAATTTAAACAAATCCAACATGAGTCATCATCACAAAAGAGAGCAAAATGAGGAATTGGCATAAAAAAAACTAAGAGGGTCAAGATGTAGAATTAAGAAATTATCAAAGAACAAGATGAAACCTAGCATTCAAACATGAAATTGAAATAATCTAACCTAATCCTAACCTAATTCTAGAGAGAAGAGGGAGCTTCTCTCTCTAGAAACTAACTAAAGGCTCATGTTGGCTAAAACTAATTGCTCCCCTTTGCTTGGACTTCAATTCTGCATGAAATACACTTAGAAACAAGTTAGATTTGGGCCTGGGCAACTCAGAAATCGCCCCCAGCGTTTTGCCTTCAAGTGGGCCACGTGAGGATATCGGCGCGTGCGCGCCATGTGCGCGTGCGCGTCGATGTCAAATTCTCAATCTGCGCGGACGCGATATGTACGCGTGCGCGTCCCTTGGTGAAATCACTTCTGCGCGTGCGCGCCTGGTGCGCGTGCGCGTCCTTTGGTGAAATTCCAATCCTTGTTTCTCCATGCATTCCCCCTTTGTGTATGCTTTTCTCCTCATTTCTTCCATCCATTACTTGCCTTATGGACCTGAAATCACTCACCAAACACATCAAGGCATCGAATGGAATTAAAGTGAAATAAAAATCACCAATTTAGGGCCTAAAAAGCATGTTTTTACACTTAAGCAAAATTAAAGGAGGAAATTACAAAATCATGCTATTTCATTGAATAAATGTGAGAAAAAGTGACAAAATCCCCCAAAATAAGCACAAGATAAATCACGAAATCGGGGTTTATCAAATCTCCCCACGCTTAAACTAAGCATGTCCTCATGCTAAAATCAAGAAGAAGCAAAAGAGTATTAACATTTATACATGATGCAATGGCTTAATCAAAATAAATCAACTTCCAAGAATACGCATATAAGCACAAGGGCTAAAGTATTAGCAATCAAACAAACCACAATTGGATTGAATTATTGAAAAAGTTCATAAACTTGCAAGAAAAGATGATCACGGGTGGAAACATGTAATTGAGAGATCGAACCCTCGCCGGATGTGTATCCACTCTAAGCACTCAAGTATATGGGGTTGATTCACTCAATTCTCTCCTAATCATGCTTTCTAAGATTTTTTTTTCATCTAACAATCAACAATTACTTTATGCATGCACACAAATATTATGAGGGCTTTTCCGTAGGTTGTAATGGGGCTAGGGTCAAGGTAGGATGCATATGGTCAAGTGAGCTTGAAATTTGAATCTTTGATTAACTTGAACTTCCCGCCTAACCTATGACAACCTAAACAATTCTAAACAAACCTAGCTATCCATTCTTCACTTTTCACACACTCATGCATTCTCTTTTTGATCACCACTCATATGCATTGACTTTTATTGAACCTTGTTTTGGGGCATTCTTTTGTCCCCTTTTTATTGTAAAAATATTTTTTTGGACTAAAATATATACAAGAACATCAATGCATATGGTTTACACATGATTAATACATGAGTATGTTCCTAATTCACAAATACAAAAACGCACTTTTATCTCTACCTAATATTCCCAACTCTCCCAAAATCAAATGATGTACACTCTCACTAGCCTAAACTAATCAAAGATCCAAATTAAGGGATATTTATTGTTTTTCACTTAGGCTTGTAATGTGCTACAATTAAGAACAAGTGGGTTAAGCATAGGCTCAAAATCGGCTAACAATGGAAGATAAAAGGTAGGCTATTTGGGTAAGTGAGCTATTTGAACAATGGCCTCAATCATACAAATGCATGTATACACAAAATAATGGACATATAGACTTAAACAAATCAAAGATTACAATCATAGGAGGAGAATAATGCACACAGGAATGAAAATAAGTGGTTATATATGATGTAACCACACAATTAGGCTCAAATCTCACATGCTTGTGTTCTTTGCTCAAAACATGATCCACAACGTGTATAACTCAAGCAAGTTCTAAAAAAAATTTTCAACCAATTGGGGTAGTGTTTTAAAAATGAGTTTCTTGGAAATTTTCATCATATTGATTAAGCTTATTCTAATGCAATATTGTGATTAAAAAAAAATTCTCCTAGTTTACCCCTTTTTCAATCAAAACACATTCCTCATAGAAAGGGTTAACTAGATTTTTAGTAATCCATTAATTTTCTAATCACAATCAACAACTAGGATGCAAAACACAACCAAGATGCAAAATATATATGTACTAAGAGTATGCAACAACCAAAATAAGAGTATCTACAATGGCACAAATATGTACAGTAATCCCAAAATGATCTAAAACATAAAGTGCGGAATAAAACAAAATAAAGTAGTAGCGAGTAGAAATAAAAATCTGAAAATTCACCACATGAATGCAAACACCGGTCACGAGCGGTGACCTCCCCACACTTTAGAATTAGGCATCGTCCTCGATGCTGCTACTGAAGCTCGGGATGGGGGTCAACAATCGCACCAGGCTATGGCTCATGCTCAGGCTTGGGCTGTGGAACTGGAGGTGGCACTGGCTGTGGCTCAGGAATGTCATGCTGGACCTCAGGAGGCTGCTGGACCTCAGCGGTGGTCTGTGTCTCTGGTGGTGCCTCCTGATGTACCGGCTCCTCAGTATGCTCCTCCTCCTGGTCCTGCTCGTCAGAGGCGGGAGAGTCTGGGAGTGGAGGAAGCTCAATACCCTGTGACGCAAACACCTGGTCTAGGCAATCAAGACGTCGCATGACATGACACTCGAAGCGCACCATAAAGCGAAGCAGGTGCTGCACCAACAGATAAGTCGGCTCAGGTGCTGGTGGTGGTGGTGGTAAGGATACTGCTGCTGTGGAGGAAGAAGGTCCGGCTGCCTCAACTGTCGCTCTAGCCCGAGAGCGACGTCTGGTCGAGGGCTTCTCGTGCACCTATCCACCCCATGGAATAGTAACTTCCTTTTCATCATCATCTGGGGGTGGTGGTGTCGCGTCATCATCCTCCCACGGGACATCAGCCAGCTCAGCCAAGCTGGTAACCAGCGTAGGAAACGGTAGCAAGCCGCGGATATGAGCTCTCCATATGCTATGCCTAATCAGCCGTGGGAAATACACCTCTTTCCTTTCCATGACACACCCAATCAGAGTCAGCATATCCATCGGGATCTCTGAGAAGTGAGTGGTAGGCAGGACGTAGTAGGCGAAGATCTGCTGCCAGGTCCTAGCCTCTCTAGACAGATATGCAGATAGCATCCCCTTGGGCTTCTTGTTGTTCGCATCCATCACCTAGGGAGCATCTGGTGTAGCAATCACGCGTTTAAGCGCCTCATAGTCAAAGGTCATGGAAAGGATAGCCACATCTGCCTGCTGATAGGCACAAGTCTCAGGAGTACCAACTCTGCAAAGCAGTGCATCTGCTATAGCCTCTTCAGTGATCATAATTTCTCTACCCCTTACGTGCACTGATTCCAAGTTTACTCGGAAGAAGTTACAGTAAAACTCTTTAACCCATGAAACGTTAATCCTTCCAAGGTCCCTATCAACGAAGTACAATCCCAACTCTGAAATACGGGCGTTTATGGCACGCCTCACGTCATTGGGAAGATTCAGCTTCTTCTCAATGTTCAGGTTTTTCTTTGTATAACGAGAGAAGCGTAGATCGCAGTAGAGGTTGGGGAATTTGATTGAATCAGTGGATGGAAGTGACTGATTTTCTATATCTTCATCATTCAGCGGGTTTTTTGCATAGTTAGCATATATTGAGGGGGTAGAGGTCTTGGAGCGCTTCCTCTTTTTGGAAGTGGTGGCTATGGCTTTTCCTTTATCCGACATCCTGAAAAACAGAGATAATATAATATAAGCAAATAGCCAATGAAACATAAAGCACTCAAAGCAAAGCAAACTCAAGAAGCGAAAGAAGAAATGAGATTTCTTGGAATGCAAGCAAACAGAATTCAGAATTTAAACCAAGCTTCAAACCAAGAATCCAAACCATATTATGCACATTGTTTATTCATTGAGCTTAGAAAGAACCATATATAAAAGAATGATATAAAGAGTTAAGTTGAAAACCAAAAGAAGTCAGGCGGTTAAACAGGTTAAAGTCAGAAATCAGTTTGAAAATTAGTGATATGGCGATTACAGACTCAACTCGAAAGAAATGTACAAAACAGGGATGCAAGCATGTTCGCAATCATGAATTGCAACAGGTCATTGATGATGAAATATGATGTAACTAGAAAGCAGTTAATGTGAAACAAACCATCAATCAATGCAAGGATCACTAGCAATGTTGGTGAAATTAAAATCTTGAGAGACAAGTAAATCAAGCACATTTAACACCAATTCTAACAATTCACACAAGTCACAAGTTCAAATGTTAATTGGAAATCTCATGGTCTATGTAACTCATTGAGATAACATACGAATATAACGAACCAGTTGGTCACATAGATGAGAGCATTCAAATTTGTGTGTTTATGCAAAAGAGGCATAAAAATTCAAAGGATTTTCAAGCTATAGTTGAATTAAAAACTTACTCGACTACGCAATGCATATATGCTAGTTAGCATTGCGAGCAAGCAGAAATTATTAGAAACATGACCAACAACCTGTAAACATGCCCTTGAGGATTTCCAAAACCCTTTTAGCAACAAAGTTCCAATTGACACAGAAATCATCAACTAGAAGCTTGTTAAACCAATTAAAACGTTGTTAATTCAAGGAACATGGTTAGGCAAATCCGGCAGCATTTCAGCAGCAAATTGGCCAATTCCCAAATTTAAATAATTAAATCAATTCTCACATGAATTCAGTAACAATTACAGACAAAAGCCAAATGTGAATTCATAAGAAGAGGGCATGTAAGCCAACAAGCAGCACAAACAGCAGTAAACAGTATGGATTGACTCAGCCAGCAAGCATTCTTTCTCGAAACAATGATAAAAAAACCATGGCTTACAATACAGCACCACATATCACTTGAGCACAGAACAAATCAATGAAACCGAGCAATACCACAGAGCAGTAGAAGTTCAAACAAACCTAAATCCACTACTCAGCCCAGATTCGCTAACCACCTAAATCAAACTAAACTAACTAACTAAACTAATCCTAACTAAGTTAAATGAATTACAGTAAGCAGTAAAAGAATGAGGGACAGGGGAAGCAAGAAGCTGGGGGCAGAGGCTGAACGGGGGAAAAGGGAAGGTGAAGTGGAGTGGTGGCTCGTCGTGATAGTTGAGTTCGCGCCGGCGACAATGGCGGTCGCGGTGGCGCTGGGGGCGGCGCAAAGCTTGCTACGGGAGAGAGAGAGAGCTGAGACAGAGAGGAGGGAGCAGAGGTGTGAGAGAGCAAGAGATAGGGTGGAGGTTGCGCGGTGATGTGCGGTGATGGTGGCGGCAGTCTCGGTCGCTTGCCGGAGTGCTGGAGGTTGACGAACAGAGGAGGGAGATGGTGGTGGAAGAGAAATGGAACGTTGGGGACGAAGGGGAGGTTTTGCGCGAATGCGCTAGGGCTTCGCGTCCCTGGTTAAATGGGGTTTTTGAATCCACGCGAGCGCGCACCTTGCGCGTCCGCGTGGGTGATGAAAATAGGAGATGGCGCGGAAGCACCACATGCGCCTACGCGCACATGGGCGAGTTAAGGGTTGGGGTGGACGCGTACGGTGTGCGTCCGCGCGGGTATGCTGGGCCAGAGGCACAAAAGAGGCCCAGAGTTGGCACAACTCTCGGGTCCTTTGGCCTGGATAATGCGAAAATGCATCGACGCGCGCGCGCACCTTGCGCGTTCGCGTGGATGGTATGAGCCTATGGAAGGGGCGCGGAGGTGCGAAGTACGCCAACGCGTGTATGAAGAATAGGGATATGCGCGGATGCGTACAGCGTGCGTCCACGTGGGTTGAGACACAGAGTTGGCCCAAAAGTGGCACAACTCTCTGGTCTTTGGCCTAGATAGCCGAAACAGGAAGCCTGCACGCGCGCGTACCTTGCGCTTATGCGTAGGTTGGTTTTTGGTTTTTTTTTTTTTTATATAAAAAGAGCATCAAAAGACCTCCAAAATTCTCCATCCTTCTTCAAGACTCTAAACTAGCTAAGATGCACTTTTAAGCACATTTTGAAACATAGGGGACTTTTCAAACATCTTGAGAAAACTTGCAATTCAAGCAAAAACTCAATTTAAAGATTCATGCCCTATCACAACATAAAATGCATAGACAACTTAGCAAGTAAAGAAGAACATACCAAGAAATAAAGACTCTATACAATGGAACTCAATTCATTCATTCATTATATCTTCAAGAGAATGGAAAGAGTTTACCATGGTGGGGTGTCTCCCACCAAGCACTTTTAGTTTAAGTCCTTAAGTTGGACATCGGGAGGCTTCTTATCAAGGTGGCTTATGCTTGTATCCATCCTTGAACCTCCAAGAGTGCTTGTCCTTCAATCGGTTGTCAGACGTTCCAACCTTCTTCCTTAAGCCTTGGTGAGGTTCCTTCCAAGACGTGAGCTCCCGAAATTGACTATCATAGGATAATCCAGGATCCCAGATCTTGTCATCGCACCCATCTTCTAGTTGATTGCCTTGACTTTGTCCGGGCGACGAGAAAGCAGAATTCTCACGGAAGCACCAAACTACTCTCCTAGACCCTTTTACTTGAGCATTACACCAATCCACGCTCTCCAATTTCGAGCTTCCCACCATAATGAGCCTAGATTTAGAACACCAACCACTAAACATCCTCCTCTTTCACTTAATTCCACAAAGCGCCCTAAGTTGGCCATCCGTTTCGAGCAAACCATACTCAAGTGGGATAATAAAGCTGAGAGTTAGAAGTTTTACCCACTCAAGCGGAGGATTGGATGACGAATTAGGTGGAGGGGTTCCCAAAGATCTTGATAAAGCATGTTCTACTCCCGTCCATCTTCTTCTAAAGGTTTCCACCACTTGGTGAGGTTCTTCAAATTCCTCATCATGCTAAGCTTCCTCAAGTTTACATCCTTCTTCACCAATTTCTTCTATTTCTTCCCCATCACTCTCATCATAGATAGGAGGCAAAGTAAAATCTACCTCATCATCGAATCTAGACAATTCGGGGAAGGACTCTTCAAACTCGAAAGGATCATATGTTGATTCGGAATCATCATAAATAGGAGCGTTTGTTGCTTGGAATACTTCTCCCATTTCTTAATCTTTAGTAGGCCTTGGAGGGTTCAAGTCTTCCTCAACCTTGCTTTCTAATCCACTGGAGAAAGGTTCAACAAGATCGTCAAGGGGATTGATCAACATGGGCAAAAAATTACTAGCAATGGAATCCACTTCTTGACCAATTTCCTCCAACTTTTTGTTTACTTCCGCAACATTACTCTTTTCTGCAACATCCCCTCCAAGCTTCTTGGAAGAGAGTTCTTCGATTCGAGATTCCTTTATGTACTCAACGTATCCTAAATATCCATCCACTACTTCCTCATGTGCACTCATCTCTATCTTCTCCTCTTGTTGTCCTTCTGGCCTCAATTCTCCTTCCTCACCATGGAGCTTCAAGTTCACATCCTCACGGGGCTCCTTGATTGTCTCTCCACATTCAACAATGGGGGTACTCAAAGTGCATGAACTTAGGTGAGATGTTAAGTGATTCACAGTCTCTACCATGCTAGCTATCTTTACTCTTAGCTCCTTAAACTTAGTTTCATCCTCCTCTTGTCGCCTCAAGATGCGAGATTCAAGGTCTCTCAGTTCTGATATGAAGGCTTCGTTGGGAGGTGGTGGTGTTAAAAGAGAGGGTTCATCGGTTAAGAGAAGATTGTTGTAATCGGAAGGTGGTTCATATCGGTGGAGTTCTTGAGGTGGTGTATGTGGAATTTGTGGTTCTTGGGAATATTGGTATTGGGATGGTGGTTGTTCCATATATGATTCGAACGGTGGTTGATATGGTATGTATGAATTATGCTCATGTAGAGTGGAATATTGGGTTGAGGCTTGCGAGTATGATGCGTAGCTATATTAAGGAATGGGGTCACATGCATATGATGATTGTGGTTGACAACCACAATAAAGGTCATCACACACATTGGACTGGTACACATTAAGATCAGAATTATACCCATAGGAGTTCGTAGGAGGTTGTTGCCATGAAGGTTGTTCATAAGCTTGAAGTTCCTCCCATCCTTGATTTCCAAATCCTTGATGCATATCCTCATTGGAGCTTCCATCTCCTACAACATAGTTTGAACTACACTCATAGCCAAAAGGGTGAGAATTCATAATGAAATAGAAAATAAAGACAAAAGGCAATAGGAAATAAAGAAGATAAAATCCTAACTAGTAAAAACTGGCAAACAAACCAAAGTTCAAGCTATTCACAATATGTACAATAACCAATAACATAGCATCATTGAGCATCCCCGGCAACGGCGCCATTTTGACGAACGAACTTTTGATGGTTTAGAATTCACAAATGAATGAGTTCTCGTTGTAAAGTATAGTTTCTAAACCAAACAAGAGTCCGTTCATGCAAAAATAAATTTGAGTGAGTTGTCACGAATAACAAACCCCAAATAAAAATTAACCGAAGTATTTGGACTCTGGGTCGTCTCCCTAGGATGCAATGGAGTACATGTGTATTGGCTATGATGGGGTAAAAAGAGAGGGGTTTTGTTTATGAGATGGCAAGAAAGTAATTTGAGCGAGTAAGTAAAGAAAGCAAAATAAGGAACTCTTGGCTAAGACTTGGGTACTTGAGGTCACCATCCCAGTTAACAAACCGACTATTGATAATTATGAAAGGCCAACCCATTAAGTATACTTCTCGAAGCCTTAAGTACGTAACATTTACTCCTAGACCGGAAGTATGTCAAATAGTCCTAATCACATCCACCCATAAGTCCTAACCTATCTACTAATTAGCTTAGTAGTGGGTTAGCGTCAATGAGCTTCAAATTGACCACACAGGGTTCTCAAATTACCAAATCCATTACGTCCAAAAACTCAAGATCACTCAAGTCCCTTGGCTTAGGCCAAGAGTTGATAAAACTACTCAAGAACTAAAGAGAACATTTCATCGAACACTTGGAGTGCAATAAAAATCAACATCATAAAATGCAAGAATATCAAAGTCTATCACTATTGATTGCAAAAAAAGTGAGATCACAACTCAATTCATCAAGTAGGGAAATATCAACATCAAATTGTATTAAATTTAAACAAATCCAACATGAGTCATCATCACAAAAGAGAGCAAAATGAGGAATTGGCATAAAAAAAACTAAGAGGGTCAAGATGTAGAATTGAGAAATTATCAAAGAACAAGATGAAACCTAACATTCAAACATGAAATTGAAATAATGTAACCGAATCCTAACCTAATTCTAGAGAGAAGAGGGAGCTTCTCTCTCTAGAAACTAACTAAAGGCTCATGTTGGCTAAAACTAATTGCTCCCATTTGCTTGGACTTCAATTCTGCATGAAATACACTCAGAAATAAGTTGGATTTGGGCCTGGGCAGCTCAGAAATCGCCCCCAGCGTTTTGCCTTCAAGTGGGCCACGTGAGGATATCGGCGCGTGTGCGCCATGTGTGCGTGCGCGTCGATGTCAAATTCTCAATCCGCGCGAACGCAATATGTACGCGTGCGCGTCCCTTGGTGAAATCACTTCTGCGCGTGCGCGCCTGGTGCGCGTGTGCGTCCTTTGGTGAAATCCCAATCCTTGTTTCTCCATGCATTCCCCCTTTGTGTATGCTTTTCTCCTCATTTCTTCCATCCAATACTTGCCTTATGGACCTAAAATCACTCACCAAACACATCAAGGCATCGAATGGAATTAAAGTAAAAAAAAAATCACCAATTTAGGGCCTAAAAAGCATGTTTTTACACTTAAGCAAAATTAAAGGGGGAAATTACAAAATCATGCTATTTCATTGAATAAATGTGAGAAAAAGTGACAAAATCCCCCAAAATAAACACAAGATAAATCACGAAATCGGAGTTTATCAACTGTTAAACCGATTGGAAATTGGTCAGTCAAATCGAACCATAAACCGACCTGTTTGTGAAAATTTAGCAAAATGCCGCCGTTTGGACTTTGGATGCACTGAACCCCTACACATTATGACATTATCCAACCCACCTAACCCAGCAACCCTAACTCAGCAATCCACACAACAACGCAGCACTCCCTCTCCCTCCTTTCACCCTCGAGCTCGTCCTTCTTACCACTGTCGGCGAACTGTCTCTATCAATTCCGTCAATTTCATTAGTTTGTTTGATACTGTGTTACTAGGAACTGAATTTTAGTGAAAGTGTTGTGAAACTTGTGATAAAATCTTTTGTACAAAGAATAATGGAAACTATTATTCTTTTGAAATCGCAAAACCTCATACCGTTAAAGTCCATCCTATTAAAATTTTTGCTATACCGACAGATGAACTAAAAGAAATTACGAATAATTTTACACAAAAGATTCTGATTAAAAAGAGATCATATGAAAAAGTAAAATATTTTTTGTTTTACTTAATTTCTTGTTTATAACTATATTTTAGGATGTTTATTTATAATTTATTTATTATTTTATTCCAAAATAATTTTTTTAGTTAAATTACGATTAAATAGGTTAGATTAATAAACTAATAAATTACTAATTAGAGCATCGATAATTGGTTTGGTTCTCAAATCATTCCTGATAGTAAATGCATCATGCATGCATCCCCCACTAAAGCTGGCAGTTAATGAAAAACGTTGTATGTTGACTTGACTTTGACCTGTGAGTATGATACCCAATCAAGCTAGACCACACTGGAAGATGTTTTAGGCTTAATAGGAGGATATTCGTGTGGTAATAATAAAGTCTTTCAAACCAAAACATACGTCCATACAATGTTGACCAAACCTTAATGTGTATGCCGTAACAAAGGGGGGCATCATGACTTTTTCACGAGCTGGTACTATTTCAATTTGAGGATCAGAATTTTCGAACGATAAACCACTACTTTATTTTTAAGATAAATGATCAGAAATTCAAAAATATTTTTCAAGTTTTATTTATTGAGGCGTTCGCAGTCTACCATCGTCAAATTATATGTAAAAGTATATTATCTTTGTGCCAAACTTATAAAAGAACAACTTACATAACTCTTTTTTAGATAAAAAGAATATGAAATTTTAGATACTAAATAAGTAAATAACATCCCTCTAAATTCCTCTATCACTTACAGTAGGAGGCTGTTTTTTTGGTTATGGAAAGAAATAATGTATTAAATCATGAAATGGACGTGTTTCAAAAAATTGCACTGTTATGGTGTAAGAACTAAAACGCAAGTTGCTTTTCGAACTTGTTTATTTTTTTTTAATTTTAAAATACATTAAACGTAAGTTACGTTTTGTCATTTTTATTTTTTGTTTTAATTTTGTTTTAGGTTAAACGCAGGTTGCATTTTTAAAGTCAGAAAAATTAAAATTTTTTGAAACCTATAAATGCAGGTTGTGTTTTATAAGTGTCAGAAATTTTTTTTAGAAATCCCAAAATACAGATTGCGTTTTATACACAAAATAATATTTAAATTCACAACTTTGCATATAAATATAAAATTCGGTTTCATTTATCTTCATCTTTACTTCTCCTCTTACTCTTTCTTACATAAAGTCTTTAGTGGTGTGTTTTTTTGGCAGTTAACTGTGTCAAAAAAATAGAGTTAGTTGAGACTGAAGTTATGGAAGGTGTTGCAAATTTGCGAGTATATTATAATGGTAAGGTTATACCAAACACACATGAAGAGGTGACTTTTGTTTGTGAATGTCCATTGTCATTTGCTATTCCATGTACCATGAGTTTTGTTGAGTTGCAAAATGATCTTTGTAATAACATTCAAAGCCACATTTTGAAAAGGGTGAGCAATCTTTTATATAGAAATCCTGTGCAAGTATTTGGTAAACTAATACAGTTTCAAATGATGCCCATCTTTTATACAGAAGTCATGTGCAAGTATTTGGTGAGCTAATACAGTTTTAAATAATGTCCATCATTAATGATGTCAGTATGCAACAGATGTTGTATATTTATCAACAAAGCCAATCTCAAGTGCCGATAATAGAGTTGTACGTTGAGTTTGAACAGCAGTCGAAGATGGGTGCAGTCGGCGACGAGGTCCATGTTGATGAACTCGAGGATATAGATTGGGAAGAAGATAATAATAACAGTGAAGAGGAATTTGAAACTAATTATGAAGTCGATAATAAACACAAGCTGCGTTGTGCAGCTGTTTTATTATTTTCTCTCCGGCAAAATATAATCACATAACCTGCATTTTATATGTTACTTATTTCATAAGGTCCACAATTCAATATAACACGCCATGCATCTATTTATTTGCACTTCATTATTTTTTAATTCATTTATTAATTTTTGACCGTAGAACTATTATTTATGATTTATATATAGTAATGATAAAGTCATTTGAACCAATATGAGTCATTTTTATATATTTTATATCGTTAATTTTTTGTATTTCATAAAAAATTATTCGGTTATTTCAATAAATTAAAAACGAGAAAAGAAGGGAGAGAGAGAAAATGATAGATACAAATAATGGAAGAAAAAATAAATTCACACTATAGAATAAATAGTAGTTTTCCCAAAACATACGCCATGTTGACCAAAATGTACTGCATTGAAAAACGAATTTTCTTTTAAAATAAAAAGGTTGATAAATGAAAAATTGAGAATTACGTTACTATTGATTAAAAAAGACTCTGGAGACACGTTACACATGTATTACGAAACGGACATGTTTCGTAATCAAAGAAAATCAGTCAAAAACAGTTACAATTTATTTTATTTAATATTTATTAATTATTACGATAATTAATTAATGTTAAATAAGACAAATTTTAACTATTTTTTTTAGTCTATCTAATATTACCCATTACGAAATAAGATTAAAATAAGAAAGAAAGAAAATTCCTTGTATCATATTTAATTTGGATGGATATCGAATTGGATGAATCATGAAAGAATTGTTAAAAAAAAAAAAAGGATAAATTTACAATCAATATTAAATCAGTAAATCGAAATAAAGACAAGTCTAAAAAACACATTTATTTTTATTGAAAGTAACGGAAGAAAAATTTATTATTTCTAGTATTTTCAGTATATAAATAATTTTTTATTTCACTACATTATTTTAAAATAATAATTATGTTATGTGTATATAAAAATTTGTTATTAAATTAGTTTTTTATATAAAATATATTGATAATAACTTAATAAATAACACATGTAAATATCACAAATATATAATAATTTATTTATTTATTAATTATATATATAATATTTTTTATTTTATCTTCTGTTTGTAGCTTGCAACTCCCTCACATCGCGGTTTGGGAGCTTGTGAAGGTGAACCATTGGGGAAAAAAAAGGAAGCATACATTTAAGGAATCATTCTGATAAGATGTTTAAAATGTTTTATTTTAAATATACCTTTTAATAATTAAAATTTAATATATATATATATATATAATTTATTAAATTATATTATTTCTAATATAATTAGATTGGATAAATTAATTTAATAAAAAAATTGATGAATTAAATTTTAAATCAGTCTAAATTAATATTTTTATATAAAAATAACTACAATATTTTTTATTATAAAAATAACTATAATAATAATAATAATAATAATAATAATAATAATAATAAGAGTATTTTGTTATTTTTTATAATAATAGTATTGTAGTTATTTTTTATTAAAAAATATTAATTTAGATCGTTTTAAGATTTAGTTTAATTTTTGACCACATTAATTTGTCTGATCTAATTTTAATAAAAATAACATAATTTAATCAATTATATATTAAATTTTAATTACTAAAAAATATTTAAAAAAATTATTTTAAACATTTTTATTTCAATGACTCTTTACATTTAATTATACAAAAAATGAAAACAATCATGTTGTTTAGTCAACAAAAAAAAAAATCTGTTGTTTATTTGAACACGACATAAAAAAACATTATGAGACTCTCTTAGAATAATAAAAAAAAATTCTCTCTTTCATAGAAAGTTGGCTGTTGAATATTTTTGCATTATTCTAGCTAATTTGCTATATTGGAGAGACTTAAGTAACAAGTGTGTTAGGTATATAATAAAATAAATTAAATAATATGTTTATTTATACAGAATTATATTAGTAGTTAATTTTAACAGTTAATTTTAATATATAAATAAAAATTGTCTTTAATTTTTAATTCAAAAATAAATAATTTTTAATTAATTAAAAATATAAAAATATTTATTATTTTTTAAAATATGAGTCATCTAACTATTTAAGTATCTTTATCAAAATTATATGAAGATAAATAAATTTTTTAAAAGAATTTAATTGTCTCATATTTTAAAAAATAAAAGAGATTTTTATATTTTTAATTAATAAAAAATTTATTTATTTTTAAATTAAAAAATTAAAAATTTATTTATCATTTTTAATTAATTAACTTCTGTGACTCACGTTAACCTTTAACTCTATTTTTATTATAGAATCATTAATAAAATGCTGACGAGGTAATTTACAGTTATCATACTAGAGCTCCTAATAATTATTTGATACGATAATTAAAATTTGAATTATATTAGGTAACTAATAATTTTTTTAAACAAAATAAAAAACCTCTTTAAACCCTTTATTCCATTGTCCATAAAGAATAGTCCTGCATCATTATCTTCATTTTTTTCGCCCGCGTTAGATAGCATTTCTAAAGCATGATGGAAAGCAGCAACAATATTGTTGGGATAGACTTGGACAATAATTATATTCACTCTAATTTTACTTTTCTTTAAGTTGTCACTTTAAAAAAAAGTGTCACTTTTTAATTTTGATATAAATTTTTTTAATAATATTTTTTAACAATATAAAAAGATAGTGTATTTTTTTTATGAATATCACCATTGTAAGACTTAGATTTATAAAAAAAATTATTTCATCACAAATTAGACCCTCTAATTTATACATTATAAAATCTGAGGATCTAATTTGAGAATCTCCAAAAATTCGAATTTATCTTGCAACAATTCTAAGCCTCTGATTTCAATTGATTTTTTTCTCTCATGTAAATCTAAGCCTCAGTTTTAAGAATTTAAATTAAAAAAAAATTAATGTTCATAATAAATTAAAATACCCAACTTTTTCATAACAATAAATAACACAATCAGAAGTTTCATTACTACTAAAAAATAAGCCGAAAAGTGTTGCGTGGACTTATATATTATGCCTACTGAAAATTTTCGTTCTCATCTCAGTTTTCTAATAATATTTCAGAATTATGACTCGTCGGTCTAGTAAAAACCACACAATACTTTTCTAAGGTGACACTTGATTACCAAGAGTTGAGGTAGGAGAGCAAGACAAGAGTTGAGAGTTACAACAATTTTTAGTTTAGACGCCCTTCTTCATTTTGGGATTTTTTAGGATATTTTTATTTTAGTAATATTAGGAATGAGATCCATAATTTTTTTTTTCTATTTGTTCTCGTTTTCTATGATCGAATGTGCCGGTATTTTCTTTTTAATCCTATCAAATTTTTTTTTATATTAAATCATTTGAATATATATATATATTTTTTTTTGGCATATGCACATATGTGAAATTTTCTGAGTAACACTCTATTAGAGAACTTAAAAATTACTCATGGTATAATATGGGTTTGTTTGGATGCCATTTTTAAAAAAGATATTTTTAAAAAAAAAATTTTACAAGAGTAAAAGTAATTTTATATTTGAATATCTCATGTAAAAAGATTTTTTTATCTATCAATTATGTTTGCGTAAAATAAGATAAAAGTACTTTTTTGTTCATTTATTATGTGAAAAATATCTTTTTTTTAAGGAAAAAAACATATAAATTATAGTTTCTTAAAAAAGATATTTTTTTATTTTTTAGTGCTTTTACTTTTACTATTAAAAATTTGCTAAACACACTAAAAAACAAAAAAAATATTTTTTCATTAAAAATTTTTTTTATCGATTTAATGGCACATAATCTAGGGTGCACGTCACATTTTGAGCTTTTGACATCCTTCTCTTTTTATGTTTTCCTTCATTATTATTCATTGAATATAATTTTCTTTTAGTTTATATTTCTGAAAAATTAAAGAAAATATATTATGTAAAAAATTTAAAAAGTAAAAAAAAAAAAAAGACAAGAGAGAGAAATTAAAAAAAAGTCATTCATATCATTTTTATTGTATTGTTTTCAACGTTCATGAGTTTAATTGTATTTTTTCTATTTCTTTAATAGAGATTTACTAATTAAATATCCATTTATTTCCGTTCTGTATCTTTTTCTTTTTTCTCCCTAAAATGCATTGCAGAAAAAAGAACAAGTCCTCAAGTGTCAATAGAAGGCGACACATTACTTTGGCATTCTTGTTTTGGAGATGCTAATTGGGAAAAGACCAACAGAGGAAATGTTCAAAGATGGATGTAGCCTCCACGAGTAGACCACAATTATGTCCATGATGAATTTCCAAATAATATATCTCGAGATTGTTGATGCAACTTTGCTCTCAACAATGATAGATGATGAAGTTCCAACAATAACAGGTGCAGAAGAACATAAACATATTGGGAATGTAGGACATTTGCTTGTTCAAGATTGGTCTTGTTAGTTTAGTGGACTCGCCAAGAGAAAGAATGAATATTATGGAAGCCAACTACGGCTGATAATAGATAGGGTATGTTAGGGTTTGGACTCTATTTTAATTCTATTTGCACGCTAATTTTTTTTTTAAAATTTAACTCTATCCTATTCGCGAGTTGATAATCTCTCGACCCTAACTCTATATACCTTACTCCCTAAAGTTCTCAACCCCTACCTTAAATTATTCTGAACCATTTAACATTTCAAAAATATTTTTAAAGATGACGTCTGAATAAAAAAATTCCTTTGAGTATTTCATGTCTTGAATAATTCTTGATTTGTTCAACGAGTCATGCCATTTTTTATGTGAGCACATATCAAAAGAGACCAATTACGATACAAATTCTACCAAAATTTCTCCAAACCCATTAGTCAAACTTGACTTAAAACTCCAACACCTACGTTATGATGTTTGGCCTTAGAAAATACATTATATTTATATATGAACACACCTCCAGTAGCACTTCCAATAACTCAGAATGATTCCCTTGGTTTGGACTTTTGCACCAGCAAACATAAGCACTCTATTTATCCTCAAATGTTTATTGTGCAACTGCATTTAAATTATTATTTCACATTTAATTTTTCTTTTCCTTTTAAAAATTCTAGCATACATTCTCTCAAAAGCATAACAACAAACACCTTGCTTACAACCCCAAAGTACTATCTATATTCGAAGTTAATCCTTAATAGTTAATTCGTTATCATAGTTGTAACACTTTCATGAAGAAATCCACAAGATTAAAACCTAAAACCCAAACTCTAAAGCCAATAAAAAATTGTTACAGCATTACAATTCACAAGAACATATTTAACGTTTTAAAAAAATAAAAATAAAACTTGAACCTTCCAGATGAAAGAGATGGAGTTTTACAAATGTTACTTATCCTTTATTGTATCAGACTTTATTAAGTTTTTATATCTAATTATTTCATTTAGAGTTAACGGTCAATTCAGTACTCAAAAGCAAAAAGGTCCTTGAAAATATTATCGTAATTCTTAAATAATTTGAAAATGCGATAAAAATAATCAATATATATTATATTTTAAGTGACAATAAACTTCTATATTTAGCAAATAACTTATCCATTTAATCTGAATTTTTGTGCCAACATTTAAATAAATGTTTAAAAAATACACAAAATTTAGAATAAAATTTGATATCCAAATTTGTCTTTTTATTTTTCAAAAAAATTTAGTCATTCACAATAAAAAATTTTAAAAAATTCACGTGACATAAAATTATAAAATTTGAAAATGAAAAGATATTTTTTTAATGATGCTTGAAAAAAATTGCACAAAAAATATTTTTTTAAAATATATATATTTAATATTTAATTTTTTTATCGTATTTTTAAATCTTTCGAATACTTATTTGTAATTAACATCTTTTAAGATTATTTTTGTCAGCTATATAAATTATGAACCTTCGAATACTATTTTGATAGTTTACTCTTTCGTTCAATAATTTTTAAGCTTTGTGTAATGAAAACAATGACATTATGTTACCTTGTGCAGTTGTTTTGCTTGCTTACACATTATCATAATTATTTTTTTATATAATTATGTAGAATAATTTTCGAAATATTAATAAAGATTAAGATATTTATTATTATAATTTATTAACAAAGATGAAGTGTTAACAATTGAAAGATGGTTGATTAATATTTTTATATAATTATTTTAATATAGATACATTTATTTTAGTGTGATGATTTATAAATATTCAAAATTATGATCATTTTAATTAATACTTTATTCATTATAAATATATTTTATTTAAGTCACCAAAAAAACCAAAAGTCACCAAAAAAATATATTTTATTTAAGAATAATTTTATTATTTAAAGAGTAATATATAGTATTATTATATATTTATTTTTATTTCATAATATTTGACTAAATTAATTAATAGTATTATATATATATAATCTATCATATTACTAAATATTAGATTTTAGTAAAGAAGATTAGTAGAATATATATATATACAAAAATTAAAAAAATGTGAAAAATATAAGATTATGTTTATATAGAATAATTATAAGTATATAATATTGCTACGTTTTTAAGATGATTGATGAAAAGTGTAGTTTTTGGTTTTTTAGCGGATCACTTTAAAAATGTAGATTATTCTAATCTCTAAAAGTATATAACTTTTGATGCAGAAAAATAATGTCTTTACGCTTGAATAGGTAACTCTCACTAAAATGTCTCCAAAATCAAATAAGCTTAGTATTTGATAAAAGCATTATTTTTTATTATTTTTAGTTATACTTTTTAAAAATAGTTGAATGGATAATTATTTTTTATAGTACTTTAATCTTACTTTTTCTGTTTTGAACAATACTTACTTATATAGAAAAAAATATATACAAAAAATAAAGCTATTATAATAGTAAAAGCCTAAAACGATAAAATATAACTAACACAAATAAAAATAATAATCCAGGCCAGCAGTTAGAAAATAAATAGATATTAAATGTATGAAAAAAAAAATAATTCGAGAATGGATTCTCTCAATTTTTTTTTTTAAATTGAGAGAGTAAAGTGTGATTTCTAATTTTTTATTATTTTTTTTCATATTTTTTGTCCTATTTATAAATTAATAATAAAACATCACATTTTACTCTCTCAATTATTAAAAAAATTTGAGAGGATCAATTCCCAAAAATCTCCACTTCTTATTAAAATAAAAAAAATAGTAATAAATCATTAAAATTTATTAATTTTGACTATCACTTAGCCATTAACTCAATTTTTTTAGTTTAATTTTTTTAGTGTAACAAATTAACAATCTAATAATATATTTTATTTCATTTTTTTAAAAATTATTATTAACTGATAACAAAAATAATAAATTTTAATGGCACTTTTGCATTCTCTGCCAATAATATTACACTTCGTATCCAGAATCCATTACAACTAATCAATCGTCAACAAGAAGTCACTACGTCTTATTTCACAGATAATACGAACTACACTTTGAATAATTTTGATGTATGATATGACTGCTGTGAACAATAGTGTTGCGGAGATCGATCCAATTTATTCGTTCATATCCGGTTCGTACCCGGCGAGGTTCTTTCCGTCCATGTCAACTGGTGAAGAATATATAAAAGAAATTATTAATAATCTTCGTCTCCTATAAAAAAAAAAATAAATAAAAAGAATAAAAGTTGCCAAATCTTTACTGAACTTTTATCTTATAAAGTGAAGATTAGTAATTCTTTCCAGGGGATACTAATCTTCAATCAGTAAAACTGTAAAAGTAAAAGGTGAATTTAATTCTATATATATAAACGACGGATTCTTACTTCTTAAGTTCTTAGCCGTGGCCTGGATGCGTCTCAGGAGAATGACGAGGACAAGCACACACACGCGTTTTAGTGCAAAATGGATTACGTGTTCCTTCTCGGGATTAAAAGAGAGATAAAAGGAAACGTCACAAAAACGATAAGCGAAAATAACAAAAGAAATAGATAATAAACGAAATATTTTACATATGTTCAAAGCTTAATTAATATGCAATTCAATATTTTTATAGTCCATTATTTTTAATTTTTAATTCACAAAATAAATTAAATGACTGTAAATATTTGTAGAGGACATATCCAAAAGTATGCATATATGATGATTATGATGATGATGACCAGAAATCTAAATTTTGTTGTAGCCGTCAGAAAATTAAGAAGTTTAATTTATGGCCAAAATTTAATAGGCATATGTGTCTGCTGAGATTGGAAGACTGTCTTACCGACGAATCCAGAAGTACCAGAACAATTAGCTACGGTTGGTGTGAGAAAGAATGTAAGAATATAAGACAAAAGCAAGAATGCAACAAAGATGGCCCTTATCATTATTATGAAATACTAATTGTTCTTTGGCTGGGTAGAAATAATTCAAATTCCCTTTTGTACATATAGATAACCCATGCCAACACGTATTTATAGCCTCCAAAGTCCCAAAGACACCTATCACATCGTCAGTTGCTTCATTTTTAGTGATTTTCTCAACGACGACATTCCAATTAAGTATCATTAATAGAACAAAATTTTGAGACAAAACTTAGAGAGAAAGAGAGAAGGAGAGAGCGGCGGTGAGTGTTTGAGGGCGAAACACAGGGAGGATAGCAGCCATGCGGTCAGAAAAGATAAGGGAGAGAGTGTGGGTGGGGGTGTATTCGGTATTAAGCAGAATTTCTCACGAGAGGATTTTTTAAAGTTTATAAATGTCTTCTTTAGAGATAAAGTCATTGGTCCAGAAAAATTGAAGGCCTTTGATCTCTATCTAAGAATAGTATAGCAACGGTGGTGGGCAAGTAGGATGATCTCCAATCTCCGTGTGTAAATTTCACTGAAGAAGCCAAATTTTGTTTGGCAGAGCCTTATTGAAAAGATTTAGTGATCAAGGTCCTTCATAAAAATTATAGTTACACAATTCTTTCACACAAGCTTCGGATGGTCTGGCACATCAAAGGTGGCTTTGATCTGCTTGATATGGGGTTTGGGTACTTCATGTAGTAAAATTCAATGCAGCTGAAGATTGTGAGAAGGTCATGCTTGGTGGCCTGTGGTTGATTGGGGGCACTATGTTACTGTAAAACTGTGGGATATAGATTTCCGGCCATGTGAACAATCCTTCGAGTCTAAGCTTGTATGGTTTCAGGTTTTAGGGCTCCCAATCTGGTGCTATCAGGAACAGGCCATGATGCATATTGCTTCTGTAATAGGAGTCTCCATCAAAGTGAACATAGCCACTAAGTTGGCTGAGGGAGGACGATATACCCGAGCATGTGTTCAAATAAATTTAGGATTGCCAGTGATCAAGTATATCATTGTGGAAGGTGTAACTCATGTAGTGGAATATGAAAGTTTAAATTTAATTTGAAATTCTTGTGCATGTTCTGGCCACGATATGACACAATGCTTGAGTAGAGATTCCAAGAAAGGAAAGGGTGCTGATTCCGATGCCATCAAGCCCCGGGACGGTATAACGGTGGTGCCAAATCCTGAGCCCAAAATTCAAAATTCAAATGAAGTAGAATCTGATGTGGTAGGTGGCGTTACTAGCGAGAATTTCACACCGAATTCGCAAGAGAATTTGGAGGCTAATAATTTGCATGGAAATAATGTTGAGAAGGCTTGCATGCATGATGAACCAGGCTAGGAGCAAGTTGTGAGGAAAAGTAAAACTAAGCTAGGCCAGAAGCAATATAACAAGGCCCAAAGAGGCGCTCAATCCAGAACTGGTTCGAGTAGGGTAATCAGACCTACCATCCACTTCTCTCACACGGATGGTACCAGCTCCTATCGTGCCAGGGTCGGGTCACGGGTCAAGGTCGGGTACAACGTTTCCCATGATGGTGAGACGTTGATCACCTCAACCCGACAAACCCCAGTGCTTCGTGGCTCTTCTCTCAGGAAACAACCAAGGCTGGCGTCCCTATAGAGCTCGCCAGTTGAGAAGAGTGAGGCACGGCGGTGGAAGCATCGTCATGTCCTCTTGCAGCCATGAAGGAGAGTGTTACCATGGCGGTTTCATAAGAGAGGGAAGGCGCGTAGACGGCTGTTCCTACGTCGGTAGGCGGGAATGAGGAGATATTCCATGGAGATCCAGCAAACACGAAGGTCACAAAAGTCACTCCCACTGGGCAAGTCTCAGTTTGAGGTTGGTGAAGCACTTTGATTCCTTTATTTTATATTTTTATATTTTATATTATGGATCGTTTAAATATAATAGCTTTGGAATATTAGGGGTGCTTCTAATAAGTTAGCCCGGGTGTATTGTAAAGAGCTGGTTAGAAAATTTAAACCTGTAATTTTTTTTGTGGTTGAAACTCACTGTCCTTTTTAACACTTGAAACTATCCTGGAAAAGACTTGGTTATCACTTTATTGGTATAGTGGAGGCGTGAGGGCATAAGGGGGTATCTGATTACTTTCTGCAATGCAGGGTACTAACTGCAAATGGGTTAATGCTTTCGATCAGTGTGTTATAATTGAGGTTCATGTAAATAATATGATTTGGAGGTGCAGTGGTATCTATGGTAATCCTCAGTTTAATACCAGAGTTCTGCTATGGGATTTTCTTATTACTCAGTCCTCATCTTTCTGCGGGCCATGGATTGTTCTTGGTGATTTTAATGAAGTACTATTCTCTCACGAATCTAAGGGTTGCCTCTTCTCGAGTCGTCATGCAGATCGGCTTGCTGCCTCTCTAGGTGATAATGATCTGTTTGACTTGAAGACTATTGGGAGATAGTTTTCTTGGTACAGAAGGGTTGAAAATGGTGTTGAGGTGGCGAAAAAACTTGACAGGGTCTGTATCAACAGTGGATGGTTATCTCTCTTTCCAGAGGCTTACGCAGAAATTTTAAATAGACTTCAATCTGATCATTGTCATATCCTAGTGCACTGTACAGGTTGTCCCCAACCAAAAAAGAATAGACCTTTTTGGTTTATTGCAGCTTAGGCAACTCATCCAGGCATAGTTATTAGAACCGAACCAGTAATTGACCCAGTCATACGACTGGGTCACTGGGTTATTGGTTCAACCGGTGGGTCACTGATTTATCCGGTTGACCCGATCATAATTAAATAAAAATATAAAATTATAAAAATAAAATTAGAATTAAAAGTTAAATGCATATTTTCAAAATAAAATATATTAATAACAATTAAATATCAATTCTTAGATATAAATTATAATGCAAAAAGAGATAATAAATTAGTTACTAGTACAAAATATTTTTTCAATTTAAATAAATAAAAAATAAAAGATAACACAATCAATATCAATATATTTGTATACTATATGTTGTTACTTATTTGATATCCATGTAAATCTATACTTAAAAAAATAAAAATAAAATAAAAAATCATTACATTTTGTTATATATATATTTGTTGTCATATTTATTAGTAAGAATCAAGTTTGCTGTAGGGCAAGGGGGAGGTTGTGGTTACACGTAGTCCTGAGTTCGAAATCCACGTTCATCATTTTTAGGTGCTAGTGAGAGCTCCTACGATGATTCGGGGTTCTGCAGGTTCACCGTGGACCCGCGGCGTGTTTAGCTCGGTCTGACGTGCGAACCGGTCGGTTTTTAACGGATTTGACCACCGTTGACCGGTTCGAATGCATATCGGGTCCAATCTACCAACCGAACCGATCAGACTACTGGTTCACCGGTTTTCCAATCGAACCGGTCGGTTCAGTCCGGTTCTGATAACTATGCATCTAGGTATAGAGATATTGTGAACCAGTCATGGTGGGCTGGCTACAGAGGGTTAAATTCAGGGATAAAAATACCAAGTTCTTTCATGTCCAGACTCTTGTGCGGAGAAAGCATAATAAGATTCATGGTCTCTTTTTTCAAGCTGGGGTGTGGTAAACGGATCCAGATGTCCTTAAAAGGAAAGCTGAATCCTTTTACAAACGCCTATTTTGCCAGTCAGAGGATATGGATTTAGGTTGTCTTGGTAATGTGCCACTGCCTTCCATGAATGATGATGTCTGTTGTAGTCTCATAGCGCCAATTACTTTGGAAGAAGTTAAGTCGGCTGTTTTTAGTATGCATTCTTTTAAGGTGTCGAGCTCTGATGGGTTTCAGGCTTTCTTCTTTAAAGAATACTGGGAGATTTTTGATTTTGATGTTTGGACTATGGTTCGTCATGCCTTCTTTGGTTTGGATATGGATCCTAGGATGATGGAAACTCTTGTGGTTCTTATTCCGAAGGTAGAAAATCCAGTTTCCATGAAGAATTTTTTATCTATTAGTCTTTGTAATATGGTTTACAAAGTTATAATGAAGGTCCTGATCAATAGACTTTGTCCCCATCTCAAAGAGATTGTTAGGCCCCTTCAAAGAGGGTTTATCCCGGGGAGAAGAACCTCATACAACATCATTGTAGCACAAGAGGTTCTCCATTTTATGAAGAAGACAAAGTCAAAAAAAGGCACTCTGGCCTTTAAGATTGATGATCTGGAGAAAGCGTAAGATAGACTGGATTGGGGGTTTCTGAAACAAACCCTTGTGAGTTTTGGGTTTCCTCCTCTGATAGTCAATCTAATTATGCGTTGTGTCACTTCTTCCTCGCTGTCTATCCTCTAGAGTGGGGATAGATTAAATAGTTTCACTCCGAGCAGGGGTCTTAGGCAAGGAGATCCTATGTCACTATATTTGTTTGTGTTGTGCATGGATAGATTGTCCTGTTCTATTAATCAACAAGTTGATAAGGGCTTGTGAAAACCGGTTGCGATTTTTAGAGGGGGTCCAAGAATTTCTCATTTGATGTTTGCCGATGATTTGCTTCTTTTTTGTAAAGCTGAAAAACAGCAAGTTCAAACTCTAATAGTAGCTTTGGAAAACTTCTGTAGAGCCTATGGGATGAAGGTTAATGTGGAGAAATCTAAAGTGCTATGCTCTATGAATGTTTCAGCGACAAGAAAAGAGATTTTCACTGGAGTGTCCTCCATTAGATTCGTCCAAAACTTGGGCAAGTATTTAGGGGTGAACCTTAATCACTCTTGGGTGATACGCGTAACTTTCAACGATGTTCTGGACAAGATTCGGGAAAGGCTAGCCAGCTGGAAAGGGAGATTGCTTAATAAGGTGGGCAAACTCTGTTTGCTTAATTTGGTAGTGACTGCGATTTCTACTTACCACATGCAAGTATCTATCTTCCCTAAAGGGGCAACTAATAAGATAGAATCCATGATGCGAAACTTTCTATGGAAGGGTCAAGCTGATGGTAGAGGCCTGAATCTAGTTAACTGGAAGGTGTTGGTCACCCTTAAGAATTTTGGGAGTCTGGAAATTAGAGATCCTTTTTGTGCTAATATTGCTCTTCTTTGGGAAGCTAGTTTGGAAACTTTTTTACCACCCTAACAAGTTATGGGTTCAACTATTGACGAAGAAATACCATTCCTCTAAGGATGATTGCTTAAGTCGGTCTTGAGGCAGGGGATCTTATGTTTGGAAGAGTATATGTCGAGCTTGGGATATCCTAAAGAAAAATTTTATTTGGTGCATTGGGTATTTGAAACAAAACTTTTGGTTTTCTAAATGGAGAAGAGAGTGGCGATTGTGTCATGAGATGGATTATGTTCACATTTCTGATTCGGATCTCTAGATCTTGCACTTTTGGTCATCTGGACAGTGAAACATTGAGAATATCTATTCTCCTCTGAATTAGTCTCTGCAGAGCAACATTAACTCTTACAACCCGGACATTCAAGATGGTTCAGAGGTCGGTTGGTGTTGGACTAGTGCGGCTTCAAAGGTTTATGATGCTCGTAGTGGTTATTTGTGGTTGAGTAAGAAGATGTTTAGTTGGGAGAATAGGGAGAATTGGCTTTGGCTTTGGCGTCAATATGTTCCAAAAATGCACAAATTCTTGGCCTGGCCATGTCTTCGTGATGCTCTTCCTACTGCTATATTTCATTTTAGGAGGGGTATTTCGCACACGGATAGCTGTTCACGATGTTTCTCAGGTTAGGAATCGATTTTACATTGCATTCGAGATTATCCAAAAGTAAAGATGCTAATTTGGCAAGCTTTGGGGATCTCTGGTCAACCAGTGGATTTAATGAGTTGGTTCTTACATAATAGCAAACAGCACCCCTTTAAATTCTTTTCTGGTCTCTGGTGGATTTAGCGTTTGAGGAATAACGAGATCTTTCATCCACACGATCCTTGGACCACAAACAAGGTGACTGGTATGGCTGTCCTTGGAAAAGGAGCTTTGAAATATTTTTGAGTTGCAATGAGTGTCTATCCCATCCACCATTTGTGGCTCTTGATTCTTTCTCAGTGGGTACCTTTAAGATTAATTGTGATGCTAGCTATCCTGACAATGGTGCTCGGGTTGGTATCGCCTGTGTTAGCAGAGATTGGAAGGAAAGGTGGCAACGAGGCTATCTGGGAACAATTGAGAGTCATAGTATTCTGCAAGGAGAGTTGTTTGCTATTTGGAGAGGCTTTCTTTTAGCCTGGAACTCATAGCAAAGTGATATTATATGTGAGACAGACTGTGTGGAGGCTTTTACTATTGTCAATAATTACAGGATTGCTCTGGTTTTATTGATTCTCTGGTGTTGAAAATCCGAGATATCATGTCTTGGAAATGGTGTACTGATCTCTGGTTGATCTGGAGAGATGCAAATACGGTAGCAGACATCATGGCAAAGACTGCAATGAGGACCCTATCTTCCCATGTGAAACTTCCGTTGCCTTGGAAGGAGTTTGAGAGTAGTATTCACCGAAACTGCCTTTCTTAAGCAGTTTCTTATTTATTTTTTCTTTCTTGGTTGTTGTTTGTTTTCTTTCCAGTCGCCAAAAAAATAGAACAAAATTTTAATTTTTTTTTTCCTTTTACCTTCATATCATAATAGACTAGACATGACATTTTTAAATTGATTTTTTTTCTTCTATACGCTTCTGTATTTAATACGGACATAATCATAGAATTTCCAATCGATAAAAATTAAATATTTAAAATTTGTATCTGAAAAAAATCATCTTAATTTATAAAAAACTAATATAATTAAGAAACTACAAAATTTCATTAAGACAAAAAATTGACCCCAAAAGATAATATTAGAAGAGCCAAACCGGCATGCACACGCAACAAGCATCACAAACTAAAGAATTGAGCGAAAAAGTCAACTCGATCGTTTGGGGGTAAAGGTGTTAGGCAAAAATATTATTATTATTATAAGAAAAATTATATCAAAAATAATTAATTATATATTGATATCTCCGTATATGATATTTATTTTTAATTAAATTAAGTTATTTGATAATTTAGTTATTTTAAAATTTTCAATTGACACCAAATAAAGTGTACGGGAACAGTTATACAAAGAATATTTAAATTGGCCGAGAATAGTTACGAAGTATAACTGTCAGTTGACATAGGAAATTTATAAATAGGTCTTAGGTTAGTACTGTAAAAGAGTTCAGTTCTTTTGAAAAATACTTAGAAACCCAAAAAATGCTCTGAACTCCTTGGTATCACAGAATAAAAATCGAAAATCTTAAGTAATTCCTTTGAACTTAAACACTTGTGATTTACTTTTTTTTTCTAATTTTTATTAATAAAATTTCTTTACTTTTACGTGTACTTCTCTTTTACGTTTATCTTTCCTTCTTCATCTTTCCTTTAATTTTTTGTTTGTTTTAATTTTTACAATTTACTTTACCTTCGACACCTTACATTTTTTTTGTTTATCTGCTAATTTCATTCTTTTTAATTTCTATTGAAGTTACAATTGCAACATTGAGATACCAATATTTTCTTTTAAACATATAACAAATTTGAATAAAATAAATTGGCATGTCCAGTAGGACTTTGTCAATAGATTATAGTTTGTCAAAAAAAATCATGATTTTTTGAATTTGCATATGGTTATATAGTGGTAAGATTGTGTTTTCAGAGACTAAAAAATCAACGTTAGTTCGCATGTCAAATATATCTGCAACATCTTCTTCTACTTCCAGTAATGAGACTAGAGAAAATGAGTCTGAAAATTTTTCTGTGATTTCAAACACAGAGCGTACTTTGCCGTCAGTGAGGCATGATGGCGTTGGTCATGCCCATCCAGGGTTAAATGCAACTCACATAAATATCGTGGGGTGGCAAGCCATATGTCTCTCCCTCCCCATGGTGACACAAGGATTATCTATGCCTCTCTACTCAACTTTTCAAAATTCTCTTTACCAAAACTCGTATGTCATGTCAAATGTACCTATTTCGGGGATGTCAGGTTCACATATATCACAACAAAACTTGTCACTATTAATATAAGAAATAGTAATGCATCTAATTCACTACACCTACTGCTACTAGGGTAGAAAACTCTAGGTCTGTGTTTTCTGACATGTCAAGAGCAATGCCTATTAATCAACCTAGTCAAACTATCGGATCTTTAGCAAACATTAGGCAACAGATAGATGAAAGTCACAATGATTAAGTAAACATGTTAACTCATCAAATGGTGATAATTTTAAATTCTCTTTTAGAAAACACAAACACTCGAATTGAATAGTTAAATAGGCAAGTCAATAGAATTGCTACTATGGTAAAATTAGAAGAAAATGACAACCATAGTTTAGAATTTGATAATATTAACTAAAGTAGTGAAGCAATTCCTAATTATGAGGTTCATATGCCTAGACATGGTCAAATGCTAATGATATGTTGAAAAGACTTAGACAAAATAATTTAGGGGGCATTATAATATAGCTAGGAATGCCGAACAAGTTTTAAACCGTTTAGAATCTAATGTCAGTTGTTTAAATAGGCCATATTTTATGTCAGCTTTTTCTGAATGTGTCCAACAAGCAAAGCTTTCAAGAAGTTGAAAATTTCTAAAATCCCTTACAAAATTTTATAGAGAAGAAAATGAGTTTACAATAGAGCATATTGCTCGATATACTGTTGAAATTGGAGAAGCAGTTTCCGATGAATATCTCAAGATGAGATATTTTCTATCTTCTTTAATGAAAAATGCATTTACTTGGTTCTCTAACTTGAGACCAAATTTCATTCATTTTTGGGCGTAGTTAGAAAGAAATTTTCATGATCAATTTTTTGAGGTGAGTTGAAAGTTAGCCATACAAATTTATTCTCTGTCAAACGTGGAGAATGAGAATCTACTGACACTTATTTGGCACAGTTTAAAAATATGAGAAATAAGTTTTACTCTGATCCAGAAATTGAAATTGTCAAAATGGCTATTAATGGACTAGAATTCGGAATTAAGAAAAAAAATTTTAATCAACATACCTTAGATCTTGTCCAACTAGCTGAGATAGTAAGACAAATAGAGTAAGTTAAGAAAGAACAAGAGAATTTCAAGAAAAGTTATAAAAAAGTTGCATATGTTGATTGTTTTTCTAATAGTAGTGATTTAGATGAGAAAGAGGTTTACATTGCTGAATTACGTGGGGTTCTCCTTATGTATGCAAATCTTTGAAACCTATTAAAGGAAAAGAAAAAGTTTCTTCGTATTCTAAAGTTGAAAATAAGACTTATTCTTTTAATATTTCTAAGATAGACTAAATATTTGAGATTTTATTAAAGGATAATAAGTAGCTTATTTTACCACAAGGAAAAAAGATGCATTCGGGTGATGAAATAAAGAATAAAAAATTTTGTAAGTTTTATCAGTTATTTTTGCACACTTTTGATACAAAAAGCCATTGACGAGGAAAGTTTGAAGTTTGAGGATAAAACTACTATAAAGGTGGACACAGAATCATTCGCTGTTGATTCAAATTATGTTGAGCCATTCAACTTATCAGTCAACATGGTAGAAATTGACACCATAATAGCTAGTACTCAAGGTAAAAATAAAGATCTGAGGACTTCTGAGCGAGACAAGAAGCCGATTTATCCTCGTTCCGAGTAGGATCTGTTAGATTTTTTGCTGAGAATTAAAGAATCTGACAACATCATCGCTATGTGCTCAAAGTACAGTGTTATTTTTGACAAGAAAGCTGCAAAAGAGTTTGAAAAGTATAGAGTTGAAGAGAAAAAAAGACAAAGTTGAAAAAAGAAAATTGCTGAAAAGGAGAATGAAACTAATGAATTAAAACGAAATATTGCTGAAGGGAAACAAAAGTTAGACTGTCAGGTTTCTTTGAACAAGTGTGTCAATAATGCTGGGATACAACTCATCAACCAGAAGATAAAAAATGTGGTAATATTTGATGAAAAATTCAATGATTTTTCTTAAAAGACAAGAGTCTCTACCACCAAAATTTCAAACAACAAATGGGTCCATAATGTGAAGAATGTGAAGAATCAATCTAATACTTTTTTAAAAAAAAAATAAATAAATGAGTGAGGTCTAGATCATTTAAGCCAAAATATTACAAGTCGTAGTTATGGAATCTAAATCATGCATAAGATAGAAATAGTGTATATGTTCCAAAAAATGTACATGTTCCTTTAAAATCATTGGTTGAATACAAAATCACTGGTTGAATCACAAGATGTAGTTTGATTTTATAATTTTTTTTGTCATAATTTATTGCAGAGAAAATCACTAGTTGAATACAAAATTAGCTCCAATCACAAGTTAAAAAAATTTCCACTTATTTGACAACATCCTAAAATATTTTAAGCATCTATGAACATTATATATCTAATTTCAGATTTTCCTAAGCTAAATTTCAAAATGTGAATTTTCTATCTCTATTAATATATAAATCGTTTAAGTACTTTGTGCTTTTGATAATATGTAAATCACCACACTCTAGAACAATTTATGCATTGAACTCATTATAGAAATGCACATAAATCGTCTCAAGACTTTGAACTTTTCAAATTGAATATAACTCATTCCGTTCTAGCGTAGCATTATTTATAGTGATTTTAACCCAAAGCACTATGGGATAGCACGATTTACGTGCAAAAGGATAACTCACCGTACCTTAGTATGGTTTATAATGTTTATAAGTTTCTTCACTTATTCTTTTGTTAAATTTTAAGCTAATTCATTTTAAACAAAATTTGTAAAAAGAAAAAAGATAGAGAGTAATGTAAGGTAAACATAAATTAAATAAGTATAATTTCTTTAATTTGATAAAAAATACTGTATTTTTTTAATTAAGTCTTATCTAAAATTTTTTTTTCGTCACCTATTTTTTATTAAATTTTAAGCTAATTCATTAAAACAATTGTAAAAAGAACACAAATTTTTAAAATAACAGAAATTTTGCAAAAAATTTTTGAAAAATATTACATAAATTGTAACTAGATAAAGGACATTTCACTATTGATAGAAAAAGATTGAAAAACTTGTTTACCAAAAAGTACTGGTGTTTAAAAGTTGGAAAAAGAATACTTGATTGAGGATTTAGTTGAAAAAAAAATTCATTTAGAACTAATGATGTTTAAAATAATATTAATTTTTGGCCATTTCAAGTTGCATTTTATTTTAGTTAGATTAAATAATATTTATACAAGTAATTAGACATGTAGCTAAGCATGGCAAAAACTTCTGGTGGGCGCAGGTACTCGCAGAGATTTTCCTACCGGAGGATAGGTATGGGGGCTTTTTTTACCTGTGGGGACGGGCTCCGTATAATAAACAGAGCCAGGGCGGGGTGGGGGTAGAGGTTCCCACCTCGTAGAGACCCATTTAACCCCGTTTATATGAAAAGACTAAAATACCCCCATTATATATAACATATATGAGAATGAGATTGTGTTTAACCCTAGTTGTCAATGACAAAATTCAAGCTTCAGAGTTCAGCTTCTCCTCTCCTCTTCTCAAACCATAAGCCTCTTCTCTCTCGATACACGACCGACTGCCACCTCCCACCCCATCGGGCCCTCAACACCACCTCCCATCCTCTTAGTCCCTCACCGCACCTCTCGATCGCACCGTCACGCTCACCTCGTCGTCTTGCAGTGCTTATCGTCTTCTCCTCGTCGCGGCAGAGCGTCTTCTCCTTGTCGCATCTTCGCTAGGGGTTGCGTCTTTGTCGGCCTTCGCGGATAAGTCACCGGTCTTTGCTGGTCTATCCCTTTTCTCCGTCGATTAAGTCAGCTATGTGAAGTGTGAACTCTGAGATTTTCATTATTTACTTTGATTAATTTGTTATAATGTCTGGAGTTAGGTTAATTATAATCTATATTTCTAATGCTGATTCTGATTTCTAGGGTTTATGTGTTTATATTTCTGATGCTGATTCTGATTTTAATTCTGTGATTTATGTGTTTATATTTATGTGTTTATGTTTTTATATATCTGATTCTAATTCTAATTCTATGATTTATGTGTTTATATTTCTGATACTGATTCTAATTCTGATTTCTAGGGTTTGTGTGTTCATGTTATAATTATAATTTATATTTGTTAATTTATATTTATCTGTGATTTCTATAATTTATGTGTGGATTATTTGATGGATTGGAATCTTGATAGGAAAGTATCCACCTTGATGGTTGATAATTGTATTCTTCTTTTTGATGTAGAACTCAAACGAATTGAAATCTACCATCACTACCGTTACATCGTGAAAAAAGGTCTGAGGATTCTACAATGTGATGAATTATGCTTTGTAGTTTTTGGATATGTTTGGTACTTTGGTTGTTTTATGGATATGTTTGATATTAAATGTTTGTTGTTGTTAATGTCTTTATTGTTGTTAATGTCTTTGGAGACTATGAACGTGATGTTTAATATGTTTCTTTCCTTTTTTTTTTAATTTTTTATTTTTTAAAAATCCGCAAATATCTGTGGAGTCCTTGGTCTCCAGTAGATATAGAGTCCCCGTTACCCGTTGCGAAAACAGGACGGAGACAGAGACTGAATATGGAGGTGGGAGGCGGGGGACGGGAGCATGTCCCTACCCCATAAGTACCCGTTGTCATGCCTACATGTAGTATTTATTCTTGAATGTGTCAAATATTTGTTATTAATTAGTTTTAACACAAAAAATATTAAAATATATTTTCTTCTAATATAAGACACTTATTATGAAAATGCGTGTATACATATACACGGACTAACCATTTTTCTTGTATTTGAATTAATATAATTTTTTTTATTAAAAAATATCATATAAATATTAAAAATTAATTTCACTTTTTTGTTTGGCTATTTTTTTAATCAATATAAAATTTTTTCTCCAATACTCTCTCATGCATATTATTTTTTTTATAAAACTCTTATTTTTTTGTTTATATGAGTTTTTTTATCATTATTGTTATTTTTTTATGAAACAATTTTTTATTTTGTATTATGATTCTATTAGTCCTATTAGAATATTAAAAAAAATTAAAATTTATGTAAATATCTGAAATAAAATTATAAGATAACATAAAATAATTATTTAAATTTATGTCAATTTCTGTAATTTCCTATCTAAAAATTATTTTGAATAATGTAATCCAAAATAAATCGTCTTAGGGTGATGAAAATTTGGTTATAGTTGTAAGAATCAGATTAGACCGGCCGGTTCAATTGAAAAATCAATGAATTAGATTTCTAATTGGTCTGGTCCAATTTCTGAACCGCTTAAAGTTTAGAACTGGTCAAAGCCGGTAAGAACCGGCCAAAACTGGTGAAAATAAACCATTTCAACCGAACAGTTCAAAAAAAAAATTCCAAAACTGATGAAGATGTTGTCTCTTATTTTTTCAAATGTTAATTATTAATTATATAGTAAAAATGTACAATAATTTTTTTAGATATTATTTTAATTTTATACTCACTTATATTTAAATTAATTATGTTTTTATTATTCATAATTATTAATATAAATATAATTAAATATGTATAAATAAAAAATATCAAATATTTTTATTAATTACAATATAATTATTTTTTATGATTATATGATATTATTAATATTATTTTTTTAATAAATACATATAGTATATAATAATATAATAAATATAAATTAATTAGTTAGTTATTAAAATAAAAAATATTTATTTTAATATAAAAATAAAATTAAAAATTTTTAATTATGAAAAGATATTAGAATTTTATATACTTATTTAATAATAACCTGATTATAATTTGTTAATTATTATTTGTTGAAATTTGATTGTTTTTAAAATATTGGTGAAGGTATATATATTTTAAATTTTAATTTTAGATTTTGAACTATTTTATGTATTTTTTATTTATATAGAATTAATTTTATCGATTCAACTAGTAATTTATTGATTGAACTAATAAATCAATAAATTAATAATCTGATCAATTTAATTACCAATTTGATTCTGATAATTATAAATCTGGTAATATTAATTCTCTTTTATTTTATTTAAATAAAAAAGTCATAAAAAAAGATAATAATATTATAATAATAGACTTGAACAAAAGAATCAAACTATGACCCTGCTTTCTTGCTCAAAGGTTGGTCAACAACAATGCTTCTGCACTCTGCTTTCTTGATCAAGAAGCAATTGCTTCGTCTTTCAAAGTTTGTTAAATTAAAAATTAAGTTTTATAATTAAAAAAAGAAGATAAATAGTTGTCTTGAATAAAAGAACCAAACTGACTGAGTCGTGCGTGGAATTTAACACCATTTTATCCGAATGCTTGCACCCATTTGATTCTAAGATGTCAACTTCTCAAATATAATATACTACAATATAGGGCAGTTGAATTTTATATTTAATTTCCAGCAGAAAACTTAGTTTTGTGTTCAATTTAATTATGTGGGAAATTAGACCACGTCGTCGAGGGTTTTTTTATGATATGTCTGTGGTATTGATATTCTTTGATAAGATAGAACATTCAGAACAACACACTAAAAATAAAGATACAAAATAATTTTTGTATTTTATTTAATAATAAATTAAAACAAATTATTAAAATTTAATTTATATTTTTTTATAAAAAGTTAAAAAAATATATAATGATAAAAATTTGATAAAAATAATAAAAAAATAAAAAATAAATTATATTTTTTATATTTAAAAGAATATAAAATACATTAATTTAATATTTATTTATAATATTTTTATTTTTATTTTATCGTCTAAATATAATTTTATGTTTTGTATTTATATCCATACCTATAAATAAAAGAAAAATATGAGAAGCCAATGGAATATTTATACAATGTGTACAATAAAGCCAACGTTATACTTAGTCAAAGTACTATGGAATTGCTTTGATCTTGTTGAACGTAACATACACACTTAAGTTTGTTATATCTATCACCATGGCCCATGTGACATGGAGTGAAACTTGAATGATGATGGTGTAGTATAATACTATAATGTATATTCTGGACATGCTATCCTAACTCCAAAAGATGCTACATATGAACGATAAAATATGGCTCCGTTTCATCACAAGTATATGAAGTAATAATATTGTAACCTGCATTTCAGGAGCATCAGCAAACTAGTTAAATATTCCATAAATTATAAGAATTATTTTAAGATTTAAAACTTATCAAAGAGTCTATAGTCGAGTTACTTAGATGCATATTAAATTGTATAAATTTGAAAAACTCTTAAACTGGCATTTATAAAGCCTGTACGGAAACTACGCGGATAGAGTTAACATGAGCAATATGTTTGCCCCTTCAATGGTGAAGATAGTAGGGTTTTTTTTTTAATAATTTTTTTTAAGTTAGATCAATAAAAATATTTAATAAAAAAATTAATCAAAAATAATTAAAATTTGTCTTATTTAATATTTATTAATTATTATAATAATTAATAAATATTAAATACTGACTTTTTTTTTATTTCTCTAGTATTACTATTAAATCAAATATAAAAATTTACCAATTTGTGTATTCAATGTCATTTTTAAAGTTAGAAATTACAAGACTAAATTGATTGTAATGTTAAGAAGACAAAAATAGCATCTAAAGTTTGTCTTTTTAATATTCATTAAACAATTAATGAAGGTTAAATAAAATAAATTTTGGCTGATTTTAGCTAAATTTTTTTTGTTACTAAACATTTCTGCTAAATTTATATGGTTTTTTGTGGCTATATAGGTAAAAATATAATCAATTTTTTCTCTTTATTTTTATCGAAAATATTTAGTAACAAAAATAACTAAAAGTTATCTTATTTAGTATTCATTAATTGTTGTAACAATTAATGAATACTAAATAAGACTACTAAATAAGATAAATTCTGATTATTATTTTTTTGTTTTCCTAATATTACCGTATTTTTATATGAATAAAGCTCCACATCTAAGCAAAATACTTATCCAAAACTAACCAAGTTGTTATAACAACTTTTCAAATCACGCGCTCCTTCTCCTTCTCCTTCTCCGATTCCTTCTTCTTTTCCTCTTCCTCATCTTTCTTCTTTTTTTTTTCTTCTAAATTCGCACAGATTCTTCTTCTTCCATTCTTCTCCTCCTCCTTTTTCTTCTTCAATATTGTGTCTTCTTTTTTTCTTTTTCGTTACCGTCATCACCAATAATACCAATATTTTGCGAACATCTTTATTAGTTCTGATTTTCTCTGCCGACATCATTAAGTAATTTTGGTTCATTTCTTAATTTATTTTGGTTCATTTGTGTGTTAATTGAGGTTCACTTGATGCTGTTGATAAGTATTAACCAAATTTTTTATTCTTTAAGTAATTTTGGTTTATTTCTTAGTTTAATTGAGATTCATTTAGATCCAGAAATGAATTTGATGTATTTTTGTTAATTATTGAGTCTTTTTTAGCAAAAAAGAATAAAATTATTTATGATCACTTTATTCAATTGTATTAGATTTCATTCTATTAAGCTTAGTTTGATGATTGGGCAAATAAATGATGACAAACATTGGTTGGGTTAAAAGCCCAATATTATCTAATGTCGGTGCTAGTGATGCAGGCCCAAAATGTCTAATTTCATAGTGCATCAGCCACTTCTAGTGATACACGATATGGGCCCATTATCCTTTTCTCAACCCAACAATGTTGCTTAAGTATTTCTTGAGTGCTTCAAATCAATGCACAAGCCCAAGGCACTTAATAAGCACCGTTCAGCAAAAAAAACTAGAAGGCTATGCATTTGCTAAAGTGAAAAATGGGAATCTGTCTTCATCATGGAGAAAGGAGGACAGTTGGAACAAAAAGAAAATAATAACACAACAAGGACATCTGTGACTCTAGCAAAGCAACAAAACATAAGGACATCAGTAAATCAAAAATGCAGAAGATCACAAGTAAAGTTTGGAAGAGCAAAACAAAAACTCAGAGCTATGGACAGCAGTTGGAATGGCTCAAATATGGAAATACTTTGCATGCCAAGGAAGACAACAACTCCAAGGACAACAAAGGTTGGTAGATCAGACCCTCCAACAAGCAGCGTTAGTGGAGCAGGATGGAAAAAGGACTGCATGCCATAGGAGACAGCTCCAACAGGTTGATGGTACGAGAAATTGGAAGAGGCAAGGAAGAACAAAGTGGTAGAGCAAGCTGATTCTATAAAGGAAGCCTCACTTCAACACTTGAAAGCAAGAAAAAGAGAGCACAGATACAGAGCACCATCTCATATATTGAGCTGGAATCTTTTTCTTCTACTCAAGCTTAATTTTGATCTTTGTGTTATGGTTGTCTTGCGTTATTTTCTGTTTTGAAAAGGCAATTATGTGAGGTTCAAAAGTCAAGAGAGAAAAGGCAAGAGTGATGTAAAATAGCCACTGTTTTTCAGATGTAATTTGGGTATATGAACTAGGATTAGTTCCCCTTACCAAGTTGGGTTAGCACTTGGTGAGAATTGAATCTGTGTAGATTCCCCTTCCAAGTTGCGTTAGCACTTTGGGGTTGCTAAGCTTTGGTGAAGAAAGCTTGGGGTAGATACTAGTTGAATTAGGGAGTAATTCAATAAGTATTGGTGTATGTAATCTGAGGATTATAGTGAAAATTTCACCATGGTTTGTGGTGGAGACTGGACGTAGGATTCATGGTACTGAGAATCCGAACCAGGATACATGCTGGCCCCTTTCTCTTCTTCTCTGCTCTTTTAATATTCTGCATATGAGATAATTTTAAATAATCTCCTACAACTTAAGCTTCCACTGCAACAGAGTTTGAAACTCTAAATTTTAAGCTAACTTGATTTAACCCCCCTTCTCAAGTTCAACTAGAACTATCAATTGGTATCTAGAGCAAGGTCTCAAGAAGGTAAGCTTCACAGCTTGGAGTAAAGATCCATGGCCAACAACTTGAATCCCAACATCGTGGCTTTCACTCTTACTGAAGGGCAGTCTAATAATAGACCTCCCTACTTCAATGGCAGCAACTATTCTTACTGGAAAGAAAGAATGAGAATCTTCATGCAGTCAATCGACTACAACATCTGGAAGATCATTCTCAACGGACCAGACATTCCCACCAAACAGAATACTGATGGAGAAGTAGTGGCAAAGGAAGACAGTGAATGGACAGATGAAGAAAAGAAGAAGGTTGAACTCAATGCCAAGGCAATAAACCTGATGCACTGTGCAATCAATTTTGAAGAGTTCAGAAAAGTGTCAAGGTGCAAAACGGCTAAAGAAATCTGGGATAAGCTCAGACTCACTCATGAAGGCACTAAGCAAGTGAGGGAGACCAGAATTGACATGCTAATGAAGGAGTATGAAATGTTCAGTATGAAGGAGGACGAGAGCATCGATCAAATGTTCGAAAGGTTCTCAATAATCATCAACAATCTGGACGCCATGGGAAGAAACTACTCTGAAGAAACCTTGGTAAGGAAGATTCTGAGAAGTCTTACTAAGAAATGGGAAGTAAAAAGTACAGCCATCTCTGAAAGGAATGATTTGATCAAAATCACCTATGATGAGCTGAGAGGCAAGCTGCTGGCTTATGAAACCACTCACATGTCTCAAGACAAAGATGACAAAAAGAAAAGTATAGCACTAAAATCAAGAATGACAGCCCAAGGAGAAGAACCTGATGACAGTTTCTCAGATGAAGAAATGGTGCTCTTCGCAAGAAAAATGAGAAGACTACTGAGATACAAAAACAAAGGCAAAGGAAGCTCTTCATCCAAAGATGTCAAGAAAGATCAAGTCAAGTTCACATGCCATCATTGCAAGGAGCCTGGTCACTTCAAGTCAGATTGCTCTCAACTTAAGAAAGGCGAAAAATCCAAGAAAGACAAAAAGAAGGTGATGATGGCAACATGGGAGGACTTGGAGAACGACACCAGCTCAGAGAGCTCAAATCAAGAAGCTCAACTATGTCTGATGGCAGATCATAATGATGAAGATGAGGTAGATCTCTCTGACTTATCTATTGATGAACTGCACTACATTATCAAAGACATTTCTGTGAACTCTAAGAAACTCTTGGATAAGTATGCTAAATGTAAGAAATAAAATGAGGCTTTGAGGACAGAAAATGATCTTCTTTTGAAAAAGGTTACGGCAAATGAAACTAGCAATGAAAAGTTTTTAAAAGAAGAAAACATTGCCTTGCGAGCTGAATTAGAAAAATTCAAACTCAAGCATGAAGTTACTGCTTCCACTGATTTGATTTCTGAAAACAAAAAGTTGAATGAACAAATAAAAAATTTGAATGAAGACTTAGCAAAGTTTGTTCAAGGTTCTCAAAATCTGAACAAACTACTTGCTAGTCAAAGGTTTGGATCTGAAAAATCTGGACTTGGATTCATAGAGGAAAATAAGGCTGTTTTCAAACAAAACTTTAAAAAATCTGAAGCTTCCTCTTCCAAGCTTTTCAAACCAAAAAGATTCAGCAAACCTAAAAAATCAGTAAGCAAGAATCATTGCTACAAGTGCAATAGAAATGGTCATGATCCTCCTCAATGTTTCATCTTTCTTAAGTCTTTTGGTAATGATAGTAAATTATATAAAGTTGTTCATGATTATAATGCTCTTGGGCAACCAAGAAGATTTCACATCAAAGGATCCAAATGGATTTGGATACCTAAGGTTAGTTGAAGAACATGCAGGTTTGTCTTGCATCCAAGAAGAAAATGGACATGTGGTATCTTGATAGTGGATGTTCAAGGCATATGATCGGAAGGGATACTTTCTTCATTAAACTCAACAAGTATAATGGAGGATTTGTCACTTTTGGAGATAATAGTAAAGGTAAAATAATTGCCATTGGTAAGGTTGGCAAAGATTTTTCAACTTGCATTGATAGTGTCCTTTTAGTTGATGGGTTAAAGCATAATCTATTGAGCATAAGTCAATTGTGTGATCTTTGATATGCTGTAACCTTTAGAAAATTTGATTGTAGGGTCATAAATGAGAAAACAGGGGCTATTTTATTTGTTGCTAAAAGAAGTGACAATGTTTATGGTATCACTCTAGATGATCTAAAAGTTCAAAATGTAACGTGTTTCTCTTCAATGGAATCTGAAAAATGGATGTGGCATAAGAGGTTAGGACATGCTAGCATGTTCCAAATCTCTAAGCTATTAAAGAGAGGCTTAGTTAGAGGTCTTCCTAATATAAAATTTGATAAGGACATCATTTGTGATGCTTGTCAAATGGGAAAACAAATCAAACCTCTTTCAAACCCAAGGAAGATGTCTCTACTAAGAAACCATTGGAGTTGTTGCATCTTGATCTGTTTGGACCCACTAGAACTCAAAGTCTTGGAGGAAAGAGTTATGGCATGGTAATTGTGGATGACTATACTAGATTTGGCTGTGTGTTCTTTCTTGCTCATACACATGAGGCTTTTTCTGTTTTTGAGAAGTTCAACAAAAAGATTCAAAATGAAAAATGTTCAAAAATTGTTTCAATTAGAAGTGATCATGGTAAAGAATTTGAAAATCAATACTTTGAATCTTTTTGTGATGAACAAGGCATATCACATAACTTCTCTTGTCCAAGAACACCTCAACAAAATGGTGTTGTTGAGAGAAGAAATAGAATCTTACAAGAAATGGCTAGAGCTATGTTATGTGAATATGAAATCCCCAAATTCTTATGGGCTGAAGCTGTGAACACAGCTTGCTATGTTTTAAATAGAACTATCATTAGGAAGTTTTTGAAGAAAACCCCATCTGAACTTTGGAAAGGGCATCCTCCTAATCTTAGTTATTTTCATGTGTTTGGTTGCAAGTGTTTCATTCTGAATATCAAAGAAAATTTAGGAAAATTTGATCCTAAAACACATGAAGAGATTTTTCTTGGTTATTCCACAAATAGCAAGGCCTATAGAGTTTATAACAAGAACTTCAAAACTGTTGAAGAAACCATGCATGTCACATTCTGTGAATCTAACAATGTTCCCAGTGTTTGCATTGATGATAGTCAAGGTTTTGAAGCTGAATTACCAAAGAACCATGAACCAGTTCCACAAAATTCAAGTTCTTATAAAGCTGCACCTGTTAGCAGTGAAAACTCAAATTCTGCAGGAGACAATTTGGAATTATCTCCTGCGCAGCTGAAAATACTGATGCAGAAGCCATTGTTGATCAAAAGGAACCTGAATCTTCGACTCAAATCAAAAGGCCCAGAGAATGGAAGTTTCTGAAAAATTACCCTGAGAAATTCATAATTGGTGATCCCTTCAAAAGTATTTCAACAAGATCTTCTTTGAAAAGAGCTGAATCCAACAACTTAGCTCTTTTATCAAAGATTGAACCTCAAAACATCCAAGAAGCTCTTGCTGATCTATCTTGGGTGTTAGCTATGAAGGAGGAACTGCAGCAGTTTGAGAAAAATCAAGTCTGGTCATTGGTGCCTTACCCAAATGGAAAGAAAGTCACTGGCACTAAATGGATTTTCAGAAACAAACTGGGTGAAGATGGATCCATAGTCCGAAACAAAGCTAGATTGGTTGCTCAAGGATATGATCAAGAAGAAGGGATTGATTTCGATGAATCCTTTGCACCTGTAGCTCGAATGGAAGCCATCAGATTGCTCCTTGCATATGCTGCTCATTGTGGCTTCAAGCTATTCCAAATGGACGTAAAGTGTACTTTTCTCAATGGCATAATAGATAGAGAGGTTTATATGGCTCAACCACCTGGGTTTGAAAATAAATCTTTTCCTAACCATGTTTTCAAACTAGCTAAGGCCTTATATGGTTTGAGACAAACTCCTAGAGATTGGTATGAAAGGCTTAGCTCATTTTTGTTGAAAAATAATTTTCAAAGAGGAGCCAATGACACCACTTTATTTATTAGGAATTATCATGATCATTTTATTCTTGTGCAAGTTTATGTTGATGATATTATATTTGGTTCGGCTAATGAGGATTTGTGTGCAGATTTTGCTAAGCTTATGACCAATGAATTTGATATGAGCATGATGGGAGAGCTCAACTTCTTTCTAGGCTTACAAATAAAACAAACTGCTGAAGGCATATTCATCCATCAAGAAAAATATGCTAAGGAACTTGTCAAAAAATTTGGGCTGGACTGTGCTAAGCCAATGGGAACCCCCATGCATCCTAATATCAAGCTTGATAAGGATGAACATGGTAGAGATGTTGATGAGACACGCTATAGAGGGATGATTGGATCTTTGATGTATCTAACCTCCTCAAGGCCTGATATAATCCAAAGTGTTGGAGTTTTCTCAAGGTTTTAATCAAAGCCTAAGGAGTCCCATCTCTCAGCTGTCAAGAGGATCATCCGATATGTGCTCGGTACCACTGATTATGGTTTATGCTTTCCTAAGACTGATTCATTTCAATTAGTGGATTTCTGTGATGCAGATTTTGCTGGAGATAGAATTGATAGAAGAAGCACAAGTGGCATGTGCTGCTTTCTTGGGAAATCTCTCATTGTTTGGTCTAGCAAAAAGCAAGCTACAGTAGCACTTTCAACAGCCGAAGCTGAGTATATTGCAGCCTCATCTTGTTGTTCTCAATTATTATGGCTGAAAACTCAACTAGCTGACTATAAGCTCAATGTTTCTAATATTCCATTGTTTTGTGACAACATGAGTGCCATAAATATTTCAAAAAACCCTATTTTGCACTCAAGAACAAAGCACATTGAAGTTCGATTTCATTCAATACGAGAACATGTGCAAAATGGTAATTTAGACATTCAGTTTGTTAACTCTGAAGGTCAGCTAGCAGATATTTTTACCAAACCATTGATAGAGGAGAGGTTCTGCAAGTTATAAACTGAACTGGGCATTCTTGCTTCATCTTTGTTTTCGTAATGTTTCTGATTATGAGATCTTTTATGTTTTATCTCATAAATTGCGGTAAGATTTTTTTGGCAGATGATGAGTGGCTTCATTAATTTGATTTGTTGCTATTTGGACTCGTTGGAGGCTTAGCAGATTTGGTGGGCCTAGGGTGTTTGCTTGTCTACTCTCAGATGGGCCACTTGTGTCCAAAAGAGTTGGGCCTACTTTGGACTCGGAATTTAAAATCATTGTTTTTCATTTTAACTTGAACTTATTTTTTAAAAAATTAACTTGTTCATTTTCTGAAAACAAGGTTCATTTGGCCACAGCGGTGAAATTCAATGTTTTTCAAAATTTTTGTTTTTCAACTCAATTTCAAGGAATTTGTGATATTGTCTGATCTTCTTTGAAGTCAAGAAGAAATGGCTAAAACTGCTCTTAAGAAGACAAAGAGCCTCATTTGCATTCTCAGAAATTATATGGAGAAAATTGAAGCTGAGTGTACCACCACTGACAATGGCGATGAGGATGAAGGCTCCGATAACTCCAACTCTGATGCCTAGCTACTCTCATATCTAATCTAACACTTTGCTTTGTTACTACTTCAGACTGCATGTGTTCAAACACTAACAAATTTTTTGCAGGGTCTTAGATTTCCCTCCTTGATGACAAAAGGGGGAGAAAGTAAAAGAAAAGTTAGATTTGGCTTAGGTTTTGGATGATAATGCTTAATGACATATGTTACTGTGTTACTTTGCTTAACTTTAATTTCTCTATGCTCTGTGTTATTGTTTGCTGTGATATATTGCTTTGGTAATTGTTCTTGGCTGCTTTAAGTTATTCTATTTCAAGAAGTAAGTCATGATTAAGGGGGAGAAATGCTAACATTGAGGGGGAGCAACACACACTCCGAATGATATCAAAGGGAAGTACTCTCAACTCATTCAAATTAATTTTTAACACCAATTATCCTCTTTTATCATGTCTCTCATCAAGGGGAGATTGTTAAGCTTAGTTTGATGATTGGGCAAACAAATGATGACAAACATTGGTTGGGTTAAAAGCCCAATATTATCTAATGTGGGTGCTAGTAATGCAGGCCCAAAATGTCTAATTTCATAGTGCATCAGCCACTTCTAGTGATACACAACATGGACCCATTATCCTTTTCTCAACCCAACAATGTTGCTTAAGTATTCTTTGAGTGCTTCAAATCAATGCACAAGCCCAAGGCACTTAATAAGCACCGTTCAACAAAAAAAATTATAAGGCTATGCATTTGCTAAAGTGAAAAATGGGCATCTGTCTTCATCATGGAGAAAGGAGGACAGCTGGAACAAAAAGAAAATAATAACACAACAAGGACAGCTGTGACTCTAGCAAAGCAAGAAAACATAAGGACATCAGCAAATCAAAAATGCAGAAGATCACAAGTAAAGTTTGGAAGAGCAAAACAAAAACTCAGAGCTATGGACAACAGTTGGAATGGCTCAAATATGGAAATACTTTGCATGCCAAGGAAGACAACAACTCCAAGGACAACAGAGGTTGGTGGATCAGACCCTCCAACAAGTAGCGTTAGTGGAGTAGGATGGAAAAAGGACTGCATGCCATAGGAGACAGCTCCAACAGGTTGATGGTACGAGAAATTGCAAGAGGCAAGGAAGAACAAAGTGGTAGAGCAAGCTGATTCTATAAAGGAAGCCTCACTTCAACACTTGAAAGCAAGAAAAAGAGAGCACATATACAGAGCACCATCTCATACATTGAGCTGGAATCTTTTTCTTCTACTCAAGCTTAATTTTGATCTTTGTGTTATGGCTGTCTTGCGTTATTTTCTGTTTTGAAAAGGCAATTATGTGAGGTTCAAAAGCCAAGAGAGAAAAGGCAAGAGTGATGCAAAATAGCCACTGTTTTTCAGATGTAATTTGGGTGTATGAACTAGGATTAGTTCCCCTTACCAAGTTGGGTTAGCACTTGGTGAGAATTGAATCTGTGTAGATTCCCCTTCCAAGTTGGGTTAGCACTTTGGGGTTGCTAAGCTTTGGTGAAGAAAGCTTGGGGTAGATACTAGTTGAATTAGGGAGTAATTCAATAAGTATTGGTGTATGTAATCTGAGGATTATAGTGAAAATTCCACCATGGTTTGTGGTGGAGACTGGACGTAGGATTCATGGTACTGAGAATCCGAACTAGGATACATGCTGGCCCCTTTCTCTTCTTCTCTGCTCTTTTAATGTTCTGCGTATGAGATAATTTCAAATAATCTCCTACTACTTAAGCTTCCACTACAACAGAGTTTGAAACTCTAAATTTTAAGCTAACTTGATTCAACCCCCCTTCTCAAGTTCAACTAGAACCATCACATTCCATTCCTCAGTTTGTCTTTAAAGTTATTCCAACTATTGGAACAAATTATTCATCGACAAACCACCTGGACTGCAAATGAAAATATTATTAAAGTGAAATCATTGTATAATATCAAATGAACCGAATATTGTCTATTATATAAATTCGAATTCAGAAACACCTGCGTCTAGAATAAACTGAAAATATTATCAAAGCGAAACCACTGTATAATACTAAATGAACTGAACATTGTCCATTATATAAATTCAAATTCAATTCAAAATGTTGGTTTTTATTAGTAAAATGGTGTTGTTAGTGATTACGATAACGAAGAAGAAGAAGAGGAGGAAGAGAAAGAGGAAGAGGAAGAGGAAGAGGAAGAGGAGGAGAAAGAACTTACGTGCACGAATTTGAGAGGAGGAGGAGGAGGAGGAGGAGGAGGAGGAAATGAAGAAATAGAAGGATAAGACGAAGATGAAGAAATTACGTTATTAAAACGTGCGTGTGTTACATGCTGATGTAATGAAAGTAATTTTTATTGAGTTTGGACCAACTTAATTAAATTTGGATACAAAAATACTTAGATGTGTAGTTGGGCTATTTTTATATATATAAACAGCGACAATGAACTACAAAAAGTTAAAATTATTTTAGCATCGTCCAAAGGCAGCAAAAATGGAAGAGAAAATAAATAGATAACAAGTTTAATTACTAAACTTGAGATGAAGGCGAAACTACATGAACTTAGGATTGTCAATGATAAAATAAGTGTCACAAATATGACATATTTAATAATAAAACAAGTAACGTGATATCAAGGCATTGTAGTGAGAGAATTACAGAAAATTGATCTAAAAATCAAACCAAGTCCGATGAAGAATACGACATGGTGGTGGTCGCGGAGTCACGATTATAGCAAGGAACATGAAGAAAAAGAAACAGCTTAAAACAACAAAAAATTTTAGAATTTTCAAAGAAAATATTATAATTCTGATACTACGTTAGAATTCATAATAAATTATAAAATAAATTTGGTATTCGAATACTATTATAAAGATATACAACTAAAAATATCCATTTAATTATAACTCGATGATATAATCTAATTATAATGAAAAAATCATCTTAATGTCAAAATAAATAAACGTAAAATTAATGTAAAATATACTTAAATACTATATATATTAACTTAGAATATCCTAAATATATTCTATCATAATTAAAAGATTGTTACTGCATCACAATTCACAAAGACGACATACTTGACGTTTAGAAAAATAAAAATAGAACCTTCGAGCCTTCAGGGATGAAAGAGATGGAGATTTACACACAATAGTTATAGACAAAGGGGTAAAGGTGGCGTTGGGCTTGCGGTGACTATGACTGATCAAAGAAAAAAGAAAATCGGTTAATTTTGTATTGATATATTAATATCAAATTAATTAGTTACGTTAAGAAGAAAATAAAATCTGGTCAATAATCAATTAAAAACTTTACTAAATATTATAACGTCAAATGTGTAAGTTTGGTTGACTGATATTTATCATAGAAATTAAAAGATAAATTTAAAATTAAAAAATTTAAATAAAAATATTTTAAAAAATATTATTAAAATTTTAGTTATCACTCTTAAAAATTTTAATTTTTTCTGTTTTTAATTTTTGAAAATAATAAAAAAACTAAAATTTTATTTTTTAAGACAAAAATTTTAATTTTAATTTTTAATTATCAAACACAATACTAAATCTTAATATTATAATCTCTGTAAACAAATATTATTTTAGTAGTCTATCAATGAATAATCCAATAATTAGTTACTCGTTGAATTTGAAACACGTCTTTATCGGTCCTAATATTCCTAAATTTTTTACTAAAAAATTTCTAAAAATTAAACTATTGGCAATAATATATAAATCAGCTTGCATAATTACCATCATCATACTAAAAGAACCAAAAAACATCTTAGTTATCAAGTTTGAAATTCAAAATACAATTTGGATATTGATAATGAAATGACAATTTATATGATATTTTTTATAAAATTTTAGAAGATTTACTAATGTTACAAATTACTTATAATATGCTAGGAATATTTAGAATATAATTAAATATGAGATGTAAAATTTAACTGTACGTTAAAAATAAATTAAAGATAATCAACAATAGTAGTTAGATATATATTATACTCATACGTTATCAAACTTATTAAAAATAATTAGTATAGTAAATTGTACTTTTTACAAGATTTATCACTTTTTTTATAATTCATGTTTAGTTATTTATAGATTTTTAATAATCTTTCTTAGCAATTAAATATGTCCTCATATTCTGTTTATATAAAGACTTATATAAAGACTTAAAACTCATGTATTTTAATTATCTTTTCATCTGAATGAAAATATATTGAATTATTAAATTTTTTTTTTGTGAGTTTGTTGGTGAATCTAAAAACTAAAAATATGTTAATGTTATTTATATGAATGAGTAAAAGACATATTAAAATACAAAAGACATATTAAAAATGAGTATATATATATATATAAGAGACATATTAAAATACAAAAGGCATATTAAAAATGAGTATATATATATAGAGAGAAAGAGAAAGAGAGAGAGAGATTAAACTTAAAAATGAAGCTCGAATTAGTTTTGGGAACTTGGTTAAATAAAAATGAGTTTTATTTGAGTAATTCTAATTAAAGAGTTATGTTTTAAGAATTTTTAATAAATTTAAAGTAATGAAATTGATTATTTAAGGTTAAACAAAAATGAGTTTTATGATTTTGCTAATTTATGAAATTAATTTGTGATTTAATTTATTTAATTTTGAATAACAAAAAAAAGAGTAAACAAGTAATTAAAGTTAACTTGAAAAGAGATTTAATTATTTAATTAAAGATTTAAAAAGTTCATTAATTAAGAGTTTGAGAATAGGAAGTGTGATTATGAGATTTTAATGGATCTGAATATAAGAGTTGAAGGAAAAAGAGACAACTAAAAAATATGTAATTAAGTTGTGATTTTCAAAGATTGTAAGATCAGAGTTAAGGAACTTTAACTATACTCTAAATTGTTAGCCCTAAAGTAATTAATTAAAAAAAAGATATAATGGGATTGAATGAGAAAAGATTGAGGTTGATTATCAATAATCTGTTTGAGTTAGTTTGAGGTTGATTATGAATGATTACGTGTATGAATTAGTTTATTTGCAATCTTGACTTTGACTATAGATGGTATTATATTAGATGCTTCATACCCACAAGCTGTATGTAATGGCCTATGTAACACCCTTATTATGAGAATGTCACGCTTTCGACTGTGCCACTCTGATAGCGAGAAGTATTACGACGACTTCATATATTTAATAATAAAATAGGAGCCTTTGACTCGAAACCGTATCGTTATTTTCTTTTTAAGAAAAATAGAAATACTTTTTAACTGAAAATAAATAAGTATATACATATATACAAAACATCTTATTCAAGCAACTTACAAATATTATATACATACATGTTATTACAGTCACGACTCATATTTCTCTTACAAGAATATAATAATAAAGGCGAGAGAAAGTCTATACTATATGTATACAAACAAAAACAACATATCTAAGAACTTAACAAACATTTCGCAAGCTTCCTCGTTTGTCCTGAAAAGATAAAATTATAGGGGGTTGAGAACATCGTCTTCGAAAGGGTTTTCAGTAGAGGGTTTAAGAATAGTCATAAAAAGCGTATAAAGAGAAGAATTGATTTCAAGGCAGTGATTATCGTTTGTCTTATGAATCTTTCAAAAAATCAACGGCTAATCATCCAAAACCTTTTCAAAATCCAATATTTAAGTATCCCAAAAATCCAAAACCTTTCTTTTCTTATAAGAAAATCTTAATTAGTTTTCTAGACTGTGTGAATGACCAACCTGTTCCAAGCATAGGTTCATTAAGTCTATGATGAATCAGCTTGATTTTTCATACTTTCCTAAAACCTCAATCAAAATCCAATCACGGTCCCCCAACTCAAGCAACTCAATCAAATCATCACATCAGAAAAATAACCCTCAGCTTCACCACCACCAGCATGAGGGATCTCTCAGTTGCACATACATACAATACAAACAAGAAAAACACAAAAAGAATGCAAATACAGCAAGTAAGACAAATAGCAGATAAGCAAAGTTAAACAAATAGGCAAACCAAAACAATGCACACTCAAACAAAAAATACAAATGCGTATGATGCATGCCAGTCCTTGGATGATGAGTCTCATATGTCGGTTATATAGTTAACCCAACATGTCCTGGTAGCTAACCATTGGACAGTCCCTCTGTGCGTGTATACAGTCCCTCTGTGCGCGTATCCCCAAACTCAAAAATAATATCTATGGAGTCAACCTCCAAACTCAATAATATAATATTTCATGGAGAAAAATCCAAGCTCAATATATATATATATATATATATATATATATTCCATTGGGAGAACCTGAGAAGTTAAAGTGCCCGGTCATATCTTGCGACAGAGGGTCAACAATTAGTCTCAATGTCATCATCATTCATAAAAAAATTCATACTCAAAACTTAATTCATTCTTTTCTAAATAAATCAAACTCAAAACGTAATCGTTATCTTAATAACTCAAAATTAAATCATAAAATCCTTAAACTCAAACCTTTCTAAATAACCACTTCAAACAAAGCTTCCAATTTTCATAAAAATTTCGGCAACATCTTCTCTAAAACTCAGACTTTTGTCACCCTTCAAGGGTCTCAACCAAACATTCCTCAAACCCTTCTCAATAATTTCCAGATAGCAAATCATTTTCAATAATCAAACCGTTTTCAAATATCAAATCCATTTCACATTTGTTTTAAACCAAATTCCGATATCAAATCAGGTTCAATATCAAACCAAATTTTAATATTAAATCTCTTCCGTTTCAAATCAATTCTAATATTAAATCTTTTCTAAAATCAACTCATTTTCAATAATAAAACATTTCCCAACCTCAAGAAAATGAATTCGGCAACCGCCAATTTAACAAAATTAATAACTCAAAATATTCAACCTTCTCAAACAGTCAATAGTTCCACCAGACAAACAATTACAGTCATTTATCCAAATCAACTCAATTCAATCTATAAGACTCACATAATCACCAAAAATATATTATTTGCAACAATATCGATTTATACAATTCTTGAGAATAAAATAAGTTTAAGAAAAACGCCGCTACCTCGATCACGACTCAACGACGCGACAAAACTCCGTTTTCTCTCAACTGTAACCTCAGTTTCAAACCACTTTCGCAGAAACTACAACAACTCTAATCGCAATATATAATAATCAAAACTTAATCTTATAGCAATTAACGCCGCAAAATCTCAGCGTAAGATAACAAAACAGTAACTAAAGAACTTTTCGAACCGAAAATGCTTACCACAACTAAGAAGAACCGACTAAGGCAAGTAGCGGCAGCCCCGGCGGTGGTTCTAGCGGCCACAAAACTCCGACAACAATGACAAAAGCCCTGGTGATAACACAGCAGCAAGCATAGCGGCGTAGCAGTTCGGCTGTGAGCAAGACAGACGACGGTGACGAAACCAGGTTAGCCTCGGACCTCTCTCCCTCTTCTTCGTACGTTGTGTCTCTCATGTTGGATCCTCTTCATTGTTCTGCCTCTCCTCAGATCAGCATCGACGGCGGTGAAGGGAGCTTTGGCGGCATCACATGTGACACGGCGGTAGCGGCTTGAACAGCGACAGCAGCAAGATCCACAAACAGCGACAGTGCGCGAAGGCAGCTCCTCAGCTCACACTTCATTCTCACTCTGCCTCCCCTGTTGGACGACGATGACTTGGCGGTAAGGCGGTGCGACGGCGAGCTGAACGCGGCGGGGCGTGACGGGTGTGGCGGCGGCGAGGCTCCTCCTTCTTCTGTTCTCCCTCACTCCTTCGGGCACTCCCTCTTTTCTCTTTTTTTTGATATGTGTATGTGTGATTAATTTGTTAAGGAAGAAAGGAAAAAAAAGGGAATGGCGGTTAGGTTTAGGAGGCAAGGGTGAGTGTATTGTAAAATTACGGTTAGGTTTGGGTAGTTTAGGTAATTTTAATAAAATTAGGGGTGTAGAGTATTAATTAAAAATTTAATTTAATCCCTTAAAATTACTTTAAAAATATTATTTAATTATGAATTTGCTAATTAGCTTCCAATCAAGTATTTTAATTTAAAAGTAGAGATAATATAATTAATTAATTTTTTTATTTATAAAAATTAATGTATTAAATTCTAAAATTTCAATTATTTAAACCAAATCATATAAAATTCTTATTATTTTACAATTACTAAACTTTATAATTTAAATATAGAAAATAATTTGATAATTATAAAATCAGATAAAATCTTAAATTATTTTAAACTAAATTAATTAAAATTTACTTTAAATATCTTTAATAAAATAATTTCTGAAATTAAAGTACTTAATGAATAAATAAATCAAAATTAACTCTTCTAAGATTTTTTAAAAATTCTAGGTCTTACAGGCTAAGTCCAACCCGGTGAATATTAAAGTGTGCGGAGTAGAAAGTGGAGTTGAGTTGATGGTTATGATGAAGATTATGTTGTTATGAGATCATTAATGAAAAATGAGACTTGACTTAAGGCTTATGACAAAATTGAGAATTTATGAGATTTATGATGAAAATTATGATTGAGATTTATGCTAGCGATTATGATTAATGATGAATTTGATGATAATTATTGGTTGGCAAGGATGTGGGTTTGTCCCTCTTGCGTTATGGATATTGTGGGGACGGTGGTTCATCCTGCCGACAGTGAGGACGATGGCTTTGTTCTGCTCACGAATAGACAAGTTGAGGTTGAGGATTTCCTCCTCTCTTGTGTTATAATAGACAAGTGGGGTTGAGGATTTCCTCTCTTGTTACATCAGGAGACTGGATAGAAGGTTGAGAATTCCTTTCGATTCAATTTATGATTGTGGTGTGAACGAGTTAGGTTGAGAATTCTCTATTGTTGCATCACAGTCTTTCTTTGATTGTGAAGTGTGGGGACACTATATCCAAGAATATGGAGGGCACTATATCTCGAATAGCGCAGCCTCCAGTAAGAAGGTGACATGGCACTCTCCCTCTAAGACCAACTTGTGATAAGCTTGGGATATATGTTCCTCCCCATGCACGACTGAGAGATGGTATCCGGGTTAGCTACTGGATGTGTTGGTTCTGGCCAGTAGGACAGGCATACATCATATGCATTTGTTTGATTTGTTTGGGTGTGTATTTTATTATTGTGTTGTGTTTATGTGATTTATCTGATTATGTGTTATTTGTTATGTGCTTTATATGTGTTTATTTTTGTGTGTTTGAATTGTTTAATTTGATTGTGTTTGCTGGCGTACGGAGGTGATAGAGGTTGAGGCTGATTGACTATAGATTGTCCTTAGATTCTGGTTTATGTGTCGGATGGATAAGAATGAGTGATGGTAGTTTGTTGGATAGAAAGCCCTTAGGCATGACTTTGATTCCTAAATAAAAGATCTAAAGATTTACTTTGATTTTTCCCAAAGTATATATCACTAAGGGACTTTTGGATATAAAATATTATATAGCTAAGTGAAAATAATTTCAAAAAAAATAAGTAAAGAATGAAAGCTTTTTTTAAAGATAAACTTTTTTAAAATGTGCGTTGACCATATGCATTTATTTCTATTAAATTTGTGACATTTTCTTCTCCTAAGGAAGACCGTCGGATTAGGTTCTCACCCCCTTACATCCAACATTTTCAGAAAACGGACGAGGAAGGATCTAAAGATTCTATTAAACATTGGATGTTTATTTCTGTATTTTTACAATAAATTTGTATAGTTACTGATTTCTCTCGCCTTTATTATTATTATAAATTTTATACTGAGAAATAGAAATTATTTGTTATATATATAAAAGTATACTTGATGTATTTTATTTATGACAATCGATGTAATTATTGGATTGTAGTAATTATTGATTTTATTGAGATAAATAGAAAATATATATATTTACAAATAAAAGAAATGTATTTTCGATTTTTCAAAGAAAATTTAATATAATTTTTAAATAAAAGTTCCTACTTATTTTAGTTATATATAAAAATTATCGTAATATCTTCGTTATCAGAGTGACCCAACCAAAAATGTAATATTCTAGTAATAAAAATATTACAAAATAGTTAATTGAACTTATATCTATTTATTAGAATAGACAGACTTAAACGAAACAGAGCGGACCAGCCTACTTTATCACCTCTATTGAAAAATAAAAAGTAAGATCCATTCAAAACATTCATTTGTCTAATGTAATATGACGACATCTATAATTGGATATGTTAGTAATATTAGACATTTGTGAGTTTGATATAATATGATTTGAAGAAAGTTAATGTTATGAAAATTATTTGGCTGTTAGGCTTTTTAGAGGACATTTCCTTGAGCTTTGGTCACTATCCAAATCGAGCTACGAGAATTAAATAGTATAAATTTATTGACTGTTTTGTCGATTTTTAGTAAATTGATGATGATTCAATATCTAATAGTCTGGAAGCGAAACCTACTCCTCTTTGTGAGTACCAGTTTTATTTACATCAAAGTTTATGCCTTTGACAATGACGAAGAAGAAGGAACTAAGCTTTATAGAAATTCGAAATGAACAATAAAACTTAAATAACTTGAATAAAAGGAAAATCAAATTACATAAAGGAAAAGTATTTGGAAAAGTAAAGGACAAATTAAAAGGTAAAGGATGGGAAAGGGTAAAAGTTGCTGAATTTAAAGGAATTGAAATGAAATTGCAAAGAAGATAAATTGCATGAAAAGAAAGTGACGATGAATTTAAATGAAAAGTAAAGACATGGAAGGAACCATTCAAAGAAAAAGACTCTTGACTGACTCAGAAAGTCGTTGGGGATGTGAGTGAGTGTGAGTGTTTTCTCTGAAAAAGATTCCAACCTTTGTTCCTTCCATCTTTCACGTATTTATAGAAGTCTTCGACCAATCACATTCAGATCAATCCTTGAATAACCATTCCCGCTCTCTTTAAGTGCCGTCTGTAACTGCCACTAACCATATTCACTTATTAACTTTTTCACTTCTTCGATTGCTTTGCTCTTTCTTGATGAGCCCTAGTCGATCAAAATCCTCTCCTTCATCGATTGATCATCCTCGATGAATCCTATGTAGTTAATCTTCACTTCTTTTCTCAACTAACAAATTGCTTTCGAGATTGAAACTTTTGCCTTCGATTCGATTTTCTGTCTACCATCTTCGACACTACTAACCTCTTCTTCGATATAGTTGACCTCTGTCGAGTCTGCCTCTTCGATTTTTACATTTGCGTTAATCGATTAATAGAGAGTATCTATTGGAGTACCTAATTGACTCCAATCCAAAGTTAATTCTAACATGTATTTGGAGGTTGATCGAAATATTTTCTGGCACTTAGCAATGATTGAAGTCTATTCTTGTCCAATATTGGCTTGTCAAAGAGTTCAATACTTTATCGAAAATATTATTTTCGATATAACAAATGCCCCCTAAGTATTTATTTTTTCGACTAGAAAGAAGAAAGTATAAATACTTACTATTATTCAATATTTTCGAGAGCGGTACCGTCATTTCTTCATCTTCTTCCTCAAAATTTTTCTCGATATAGTTAATCCATGTTTAGAAATGGAGTTTCAACTGCTTTACCTCGATCCGTCGAAGTAGAAGGAACACGATGTAACTGTCGACCACTTTGGTTATCATCACCAATTTGATCTCGAAAATTGGTATTTCTAGCACGGTCTCGACCAAAATAACTACATCGAGCCTGTTGTTATTGCTATTATCTCATTTTTGGATCACCAAACTCTTGCCAATTCTTGATCTATCCAACCCCAATAGTCAAGGATCGACAAAAATAAGATGAATAATTGTCATGTGGACTTTGAAGGGATGGAGCCTGTGGGTGTCTTACCTCTTTGTCTAGCTTGCTCTTCTTTGTTGAAATTGGTTTTCGATGGCTTGATCAATTTAAAACTGCTCCAAATAATTATTTGATCAATTTTATATATTGTACAAATTTTTACAAATATTTTCATGTAGTGCATAACAAAATATTAGTGAAGTATCATACCATTCTTGAAGAGTCAAGGATATTTTTTTTTTTCAATTTATCGAAGAAAAATTATCTTCAATATAAGAAATGCTCCCAAGTATTTGTTTTCCACATCTTGAGCCAAAGTGGCTGTTTGTCGAACTATTGGATCTTCAATATTTTGTTGAATATTTTCAGCCATGTTCATTTTCGATACCTCATCGAATTTTTTTATGACAACATATTACCCAAATCATGGTAATACTGCTTTTTCTTCTCGGATCATTGTGGTCAGAAATTGTCATATTTGATAATTCAATAAAATTATGATCAAGATCCATGAATTTTTTTTTTTAATTTCCAACTTCACAATTTTAAAATTGAACAGAAAAACTTTTTCTTTTCTGAAATTTGATCAACTTTATAGAGTTTCAAAGTTGATAAAAGATTTTTTTTTCTTTTCCACAATTATATCTAACAATTGTCAATAGAGTACGCAACTCCTTCTAAAGTGTTCCAACATGCACCTATAACTTAATTAAGTTTAAATTTGTCAAACATTGGCTTGTTGAAGAATTCAACAATAACTTGTCGAAAATATTATTTTTGATGATGATGATTTTTTTTTTGCTAGAAGGACAAAAGCAAAATTATTTATCATCATTAAATAATTGTTTTCGACAAACTCATATTCAACTATTTCTCTTTCTTTCTTCTTTTCTTCTTTTATTTTTCAACTTGTCAAACTCTCTCAACTAAATAGGCTAAATCAGGAATATGCACATTGAGTAATTTTCGACGCATATAAAAGCCAAGATCTTTGATGGCTATTTTGACGATCTCGCTTTCAGGGATCGACACATAACATCGATTGCGAGTATTTTTGAATCAAATTATATAATCATCTATCGTCTCGTTCTATTGCAAGCAAATCTGTCAATGTGACATTCAACTCTCCTCTATAAAATTAAACATGAAAAGCATTTTCCAATTGCCCCCATGTCAAAATCGAATTGGACTTTAGATTTAAAAATCAAATAAAAATATTTTTTGTTAATGAAGAAAGAAAAAACTTCATTTTCATATCTTCATTATTTGTCAAATTTTTTAATTCGATCATACAGTGAGCTATATGCTTGACAGTTAATTCTCCAGCCTCACCTGCAAATTTTCTAATATTTTTCCTGAGCCGCCTTTTCCATTGTTGGGCTCCTTTTCTATTTTTATTGTTTAATATGACAAAATTAAAAACATATATATCTCATTATTTAAATAATGCATAAAAGAGTATAATCTTTTTACGAACCATCTATGAAGATTAAATCCATATATAATAAAAATGCATAACATATGCTTGTTATCATCATTGTCACTTTATTTTAAAATAGTTTACATTCTACACAACTCATCATTCATCACTCTTACAATAACCCAGAAAAAAAAAAGGAAAAAGATAAAAGGAACTCTAAAAGAAAATAAGGACAAATGAAAAATGCTAGAGTACACACACCTATCTAATCAAAAGACAAGATTTCTTCCCATAAAGTTCCTCCATAACCATGCAAGGATATTCGGACAAAAAACATTTCCCAGAGATAGTCCAGCAACTAGTCCTCCACCATATCCAATAAGAATTATTTTCCAATCAAATTGAAGCAAAGATCCTGAATCTTGATCTCCATCAGACTGAGGCGGTGAACCCATACCATGATTTTCACATTTCTTCATCAACAATTGAATCCCACACAATTCTTGATTTCCCTCAAACGAACTTTCTTGGAAGGTGGAAAATTGTCCGTTTTCTGGTATTGGACCTGAAAGATTATTGTACGACACATCAAAGAACTCTAAAAAGGTGAGTTCTGTTAATTGCTGTGGAATGTTTCCCGACAAGTTGTTGAGAGAAAAGTCCAATGCTTCAAGGTTTGAAAGCTTTTGCAAAGAAGAAGGAATGTTTCCAGAAAGCATGTTATTGGACAAGTTGAGCAAGACAAGACTTTTCAACTCGCCCATGACATCCGGAATTGTTCCAGAAATTCTGTTACTTGAAAGATCAATGCCTACCATGTAGTAGAGGTGCTGAAGTTCATTATAAGTCATCACAATCCCTTTGTTAGACATTGTGAATTCATAATCAATGTAAATAGACCAAGATTTTCCACTGAACTTTATAACATTGTTCTCATATGCCAATTGACTTGCGTTGGACATCATCATGGATTTCCAACTCTTGATCATTTCTGGAGTCAAAATTCCGGAGAATTTGTTGTGAGAAAAATCAAGGATGTGAAGCTTAGAAAATGTGCATGGCTTTGGGCATATGATGGGTCCATAAAATTCATTATGGCGCAGAGAGATAACTTTCAACTCAAGAAGAGTCCTCAACCAAAAGGGAAATGAATCATTAATTTGGTTATGACCCACATTAAGAAACTCTAGCATTTTACAATTTACCAAAGCTCTTGGTAACTGACCCTGTAAATTATTTTCACTTAAATCCACAATCTTAAGGGCACTTCCAACTGCATACGTTTGAGGAATACGACCAACCAATTTGTTTCCTTGTAGCATTAAAGCTTGAAGAGATTGGCTGAAGTTTCCTATGCATGAAGGAACCTCGCTACTTAAGTTGTTGTAGGACAAATCAAGATACACAAGTGATTTTAGATTGCATATGGATGTGGATATTTCTCCTGTTAATGAACCATGGGAAACAGACAAACTTTCAAGACTTCTTTTTTCCCATACCCAATTAGGTATAGACTTCACATCATTATACGACATGTCTAGATAAGATAGTGCATCCAGCTCTTGAATAAGAACTGGAAACTCATCTAGATTGCATGAAACCAAATCTAGTACTTCTAATGGAGGAAGGGTTGCATTATTGAAGGAAAGTTTTCCACTGACCGGAGTCAGTTTGTTATGTGCTAAAGTAAGAAAGTTAAGGTTTTTGAGATTTAGAAACACGTTAAGATCTATCCGTCCTTCCAAAAAATTATTGCTTAAAGACAGAGATTCAAGATTCTCTAGTCTGAAGAGAGAGATAGGGATTTCACCTTGAAGGTTATTTTGACTAAGACTCAAGTAAAATAAAGCAGTTAGGTTCATCATCCATGATGGGATTTCACCGGTTAGGTTACAAAAATCCAAATCCATCGCTTGAATTGGAGGAAGCGTTAGATTATTGGAAGAACCTTTCCTAGTGATCAAAACCAAATTATTGGATGATATATCAAGATAAGTTAGAACTTTCAGCTTTAGAAACATCTCAAGCTCTACTTGTCCCTTCAACAAATTATTCCCTAGAACAAGAGTTTCAAGGTTCTCTAGGCCAAAGAGAGAATAAGGGATTTCACCAGAAAGTTTATTTTCAACAAGACTCAAGTTTGCTAAATTGGTTAAGTTTCCTATAGAATATGGAATTTCACCGCTTATTGTATTGTATCCAAGCTTAAAATACTCAAGCTGAGTGAGGTTCCCTATTGAAGAAGGAATAGAACCATAAAATCTGCATTCTGAAATTGAGAACCAATACAAGGAATTAAGATTTCCAATGGATGCTGGTAAAGAACCATGGAAACTTGTTCCTCTGAGATTCAATAAGCTAATGAGTGAACTTGAGTGAAAATCAGGCAACATGCCACTCAGGTTTCTATTGTACTCTAAATTCAAAACTCTTAATTTTGGAAGATAGAATACCCCAATTGGAAATTCACCATATAGTTCACAATGGGAAAGGGACAGTTTCTGCAGATGTGTAAGATTTGTGAGAATATTCGGTACAAATGATGATATAGTCACAAAAGAGAGATGGAGTTCTTTGAGTCTAGTTGAGTTTTGAATTAAGGACCTGAGTGTGGTTGTCTTGAGTCTCAAATGGTTGATTGGATCATCGGGATTATCCACACCAATATAGCTGCGCAGATCAAGGGACAACAAGTTGGGCAGCTGTGAAACTTCATGTGGGACTTCGCCAGAGAATGTGGTTTCAGAGCCATGAGAAAGATTCAGATGCCTTAGCTGTGAAAGATCACCTGTCCTGGCTGGAATTTGAGAGTGATTGAAGTTGTTGTCAGAAAGATCAAGGCTCTGAAGATGAACAAGTGAGAAAAGGGTGCTATTGCCGTCCATGGAACCATAAAGCTGGCTACTACTAAGATCAACGCCAGTCACATGACCTGTGAGCTCGTCGCATTCGACGCCATGCCATGATGAGCAGCAATCTGTAGTTGGAATCCAAGAAGCAGTTTTAGGATAACTGAATGGATTTTGAGAAACAGACTTACTGATCACAAAGCTTTCCTTAAACTTGAGTAAGGCGTTGCTTTCGTCTTCATGACACTCATTAGTGGTTAAATGATTCGAAGGTAAGCAGTTTGTAAGTGAGAATGATGAAAAGAGTGAGTGATGAAAAAAGAGAAGGAAGTGCAGCGACAAAGCAAGATGCCACAGAAGCTTCATTGCGTTATTGTGTTTTAGATAAAAAGTTCAATGAAAAGTTCAGCAAACACCGCGCGAATTTTATAGGGAAAACGGTTACCAACGACTCAATATTTAAGGGTTTAATTTTAGTACAAATTTTTTGTTCTTAGTTATAGGTCATTAAAAGTTTTTGAAATAGTTTGAATAAATCAGCTCATCTATATACAGCGAGAGTTAATAACATAACAAGATGTCATTAAAAGAGAATTACACGTTTATCACTGTAGTAGTGAGACACTCAGACTAATTATTATCTAATTAAAGATCAAGTTTCCAAGCGATGGGATACCGTGACTTTGTCCAAGAAAATTGGTATAATAATCCATTAACCTCAAGACTAACATATTTTATATTAAATAAAAGAAATTTTCAAGGAGTAAACTAACATGTGTACTGAGACACAAATTTAAACTATTAATTAAAATATTTATTGTATATTTATTAAAATAAAAATTCAAAATTTTTTACTAATAATAATTTTAATATGTATTTTTACTAGACATGTTAGCTAAATCTAATTTTCAAATGATAAAAATTGGTTTGATTATGCCGTTTATCTCACGTGAGAAGGCTGATTTCACAAATTATATATCAGACTTTTTCAGTCTGTTTTTAACTTTCTTTTTATTTGAAGTAATGTATTTCTCAATAATATGTTCCCACTTCCCTGTACAATTTTCAGAGTAATAATCTAAATTATTAGCAAGTACTTTGACTAGTTTATCCACGGTAGTAGTGGACTAGTGGGAGTTTAATTCTTATCTAATTAAAGATCAAGTTTCCCAGTGATGGGATACCGTGATTTTGTCTATTGGTATAATATTCCATTTATCTAACCACGAGACATATTATATATCAAATAAAAGAAACTAGACAACAAAAAAATTAAAGAAATTTTTTACTACGCCGTTTATCTCACGCGGGGAGACTAATTTCCCAAATTATAGCGGTTTTTTTTAGGCATGCTATACATACAGGTCTTTTTGGCTTACAAGTTATACAAGTTGTTCCAAATTTAAAAAAAAAAAAAAACACGCACCCCTTTCTTTCCGTCACTTCTTCCTTGTCGTCATGCTCGCCGTTCAAGGTAACTGCAATTCACAACTCTAGTGCTGAAAAAAATTAGTGTTAGGTAAGTGTTTTTTGTTGTGCTTGAAATCAATAAGCTCTTTGCGCTTGTAGATGTTGTACACGTGGCTTCCCTTTGCCATCAACATGATTGCAATGATGGATCATCAACTTCTAAGTTCACAATTAAATGTTTCTGCGACTCGTTTTCCGGAATAGGAGATCTACCAGAACGCTCAAACCGGTGGATGGCTATGGTTTATTGATTCACCAGGAAAAAGGAAGAAACATTATTCAAAGTACTGTTTTACTGTTCTTCTAGGTTTTTTTTAGATTGTCTCTGCCATGTGCCTCATCCTTAACCAGCAAAACATTAAAAGATTTCAAGAAGAAATATACTGTCTCTCCCTATTTTGGGTGTATTTCTTAAATCCTTTGGGTGTATTTTTGTAATCCTTTGGTTGTATTTCTGTAACTGTTTAGGTGTATTTCTGTAATCCTTTCTGTTACCGTTTGGGTGTATTTCTATAACCGTTTGTGTGTATTTCTGTAATTATTTGGGTGTATTTATATAATCATTTGGGTGTATTTCTGAAGTTTCATTATCTTCAAAATGATTTCAAAATTTGATTTCAGAAACCATGAAAATAAAAAAAACGAAGCAAAGAGAAAACGCACAAAGGAGATCCAACAAATTTGACAAGAAACTCAAAAAAAGAAACGAAATCTTTGTGCCTTAATTGATTTAAATTGATTTAAAATTCTGTTAAAAAGGCATGTAACATAGCAGCGCGTTTAATAGGTGGGTTTTGTTCAAACTTGTAAAGCTTGTAAATGCAAAACACTTGTATGTAGAGATTAATTCTTTTTTTTTTACTTAAATAAATTAAAGAAAATTTAAAATGATTAGATTCTCTAAATCAATTTTTACTATATAAATTCTCTCTTCTTATTATTATATAAATTGTTTTATAGTTTTATACTTGAAGGTTGTGGTAGGTTTAGAGAATGGAGATTGAATCTATACCTTCCTTTTAAGTTGCTGTTATTACTCTTTTAAAACAAACATTCAATTCTAATTTTGTTTGAACTCAGCAGCGGAAATTTATGAGACAATTTAATTTTGTCTCATGAATATCAGAAAACAGAACACAGCAGAGAAGAGAAAAGCTAACACCAGCATGTATCCTGGTTCGGTTGCTTTGTGCAATGCAACCTACGTCCAGTCTCCTCCACAACTATGGAAGAATTTTCACTATAGTTAACAGTATTACATACACCAATTTCACAGGATTGACCCAATCCTTTCACACTCAAATTCTAACTTAACTTGACATTGGCTATGCTAATACCTAACTATTCACTCTTAGTGCTAACCCAACTAAGAAAGGAATACCTCACATGTACAAGATACAAGACATAGACATACCTAAAGAAATCAGAAAATAACTCTAGGCTTTTCTCTCAAGTGTATCACTCAGCCTTTTTTCACTCATGGCTTTTACTTGAGCTTTCTCACAATACCTTTTCTCTCAAGAAATTACAGAAAGATAAACATAGAAAAGAACATTACAATCAGTAAAACATGAAGGAAATTGACTTCATCAACAGCCTCTTTGCTATGTGCAAAACCAGATTTGCAAACCTCAGCTTGAGTTCTTCAGTATTGGCCGAATGCTTCTTTGAAAGAGAGCATTATCCAAGTAGAGGAACTTCTTTGCAGAACACTACTCTCAAACTCTGGTTTTCTCTCCTTGGTTTCTGAATGAACAGCAAACCTCTTTTATCTCCTTGCATGTTGCTGGGTCCTTCTACCAAGGTCAACACCTTGAGCCTTGAGCTTCACCAACCCACAGATTCACTTTTTCTCCTTAATCCCCAGAGTAGAAACTCTCCTTCTGACTTCCTCATCTTGACCGAAAGCCATACAACAGCAACCACAAAAATCTTTCAATGGTCAACTTAATCTGAGCCATTGAGAAGCTACTTGGTCCCCAAGAATCACTTGTGACCGTAGATATACAGCAGATTAGGGCAGAAAATAACTTTTCCTTGTATGTCATTTTCGGACTTGCAGAGAGTTTGGAAGAAGAGAAGAAGATCTGATGCATGCAAGAGAAAATGGGTTACCTTTAACCTAAGCTTGATTTGGTTTGAGCTTGGTGATTTGACATCTGCCATTCAAGCTTAATCCTTCTCTCTCTTGCTTTTTTGGTGACTAGCTTAGGGAAGAAGCTCTTTCTCTCTTTCTTACTTTTCTAAGTTTCTGACCAACTCACAGAGGTGAACGTTGCTTTTGATTGAACCACATGGAAAGAGTGAAGACTTTAATCTTGCATGAGAAACTTTGTGGACACGGGCTTGGATCGGGTTTCCATTAAGCAACCCGTTTTGATTTTCCAACCTTGTTTCTTTATGGGCTTCGTTTATGATATTGACCCATCACTTCTTGTTTTATTTTCCATTCCATTTGGGCTGTAGTTCAAATTTTGGCCTGCAATATTTTATAAATAATTAGTACTATGCAATTAAAATTAATCAACACTAATTATTTATTTTGCCCAAAAATAATATTTGTCAACACTAATTAATTTGGTTAATTTCTTAACTCAACAATCTCTCCCTTGATGACAAACATGATTTAAGCAATAATCAAAAGGAAATGAGTTTGAGTAAGGTTTAGAAACTCCTTTTGATTTTTGTCATTTGCTTTTATATTGCTCCCCCTTTCCTTTTCAAGATTAGCTCCCCCTGGATTTATGCTTTCCTCTTTGTACCTGCTTTTACATTGTACTTAAAGAGAACACAATAGAGAGCTATACTCATTTTTATTGCCTAAGGGATATCACACAAGCAACCCCATTTTATCAGCCCAACATCAAACTAATATTAGCAGCCAAAAGATTCAACATGTGATTTCAGATATTAATGCAGCAATCAGACAAAAAACACAAAAGAGTGATAGTAGCTGCAGCAATGCCAAAAAATTCCTAGGACACATCACACATTTACCATCCTATTGCCATCCTATTGCTATTACTCCCCCTTTTGTCATCAAGGACGGACAATAAGCATGATCAACAAAAATAATGTCTTGAATCCTGCAGAAAATAGTCAGTTCACAGTGCAAAGTACTAACTAAACTACCAAAGGTGCAACAGTATTTAGAGTTATTACAGTCATCCAAAAAAAACAGTTCAAAAGTAGTAGAAGAAAAAAAAAGAGTTTATGAGACAAAAAAGACAGCAGCAGCAGTATTCGTGAGACAAATCCTAGGCATCAGAACCATTCCCCTCCGAGTCAGCTTCCTCTTCAACATCAGTGGCAGGGTCTTCATCCTTTTGAAAATTATCAATGAAAGTCATAAATACAGCCACTCTATCCCTTGATTTCTTTAGGAAATTCTCATGCTTGCTAGCCAGCTTCCTTTGCTCTTTGCTCATAGCAATCAAGTGATTTGATTGAGAAATGAACTTCTGAACAACATCTTTTACCACATTCAGCAGAGCAGATTTCTTTCCAGTAGAGATGGATGTACCCTCAGTGGAAAGAGAAGGAGAATCCTCAGGAATAAATTCATCATCTTCATCATCTAAGACCACCCTTTCAGATCGAGTAGGTCCTTTGTTATGTTTCACTGAACCACCCCCTTTTAGGTATGAATGTCTATTTTGATATTCCTCATTGGTCAAGTCAACACTAAAATACTCAAATATGCAAGTTAGAAACATGCCATAAGGAAGTGCTTTCACTCTTTATAGAGTCAAACATATATCTAACCATCAAGTATGCAAATGAAATTTCAGTTTTGGTGAGAAGGGCATATAAAACAAGAGTATTAGTATAGGAAACCCTTTGATATGAGCCACTTTGAGGAAGTATAATGTGGTTGACCATTCGGTGCAACTGAGCACGCTCATATCCTAGGGTTTTGTGAGTGGGGGTAATACCATCAATTAAAGCATCATGATAAGAAATTCCAACACCTTCATCCCACTTAACCGAAGTGTAAGCACAAGGCCCAACATCAGTATACTTCAAAGCATCACTGATAGTCTCAATGTTTAAAACTATGTTTCGGCCCTTTACATATGAGTGAGCAGTGCCTTCAATGATAAGTCATGTTTGCATAAAATTCTTTGACCAATAAGGGATAAACAGAATTTTTGATGTCAAAAAGATGATTCCAGTCCAGAAAAATCAAGTTATCAACAAATGGAAAACCTTTTCTTTTCAAAGATGGCAAATCAGTGAGAAAAGATGGACACAGGGTACGATACCGGATAACCCCCTCATAAAAGTCATTATTCATGGCAGATTTGAATCTATAGGGGTTATAGTTCGAATGAGAGGTCAAAAAATGAGCTTTGTGATCAAAAGGTCCAATGTCTGGTTCTTTAACATTTTTGAGAGGGACTCGAGTGTTACCTTGTTGAGAGCGCACAGGAACCAACCTGGATTTGGGTTGTGTTGGTTCAGGAACAGGTTTCTCAGCCACCGGACGTTTGCCTTTGGAGGATCTAGGCTTTGCAGAACCAGATTTTGAGGAGCCTGGCTTGGAAGGAGTGGCCTTCGGTGGTGGCGTTGGCTTGGCAGAGGCTGGGTACCTTGGTGTGGTCTTAGTTCGGGCCATGGGAGTAGTGCGAGGAGGAGAGGGTGAAGGTGTGAATGTTCGGTCTTGGGAGTGAATTGCAGGTTTGGTGGAGCGCTTGAAAATTTTCTCACGAGGAGGCCTTTTAGCCAGGGTTTTCGTCCTCATTTGGTAAGTTTTAAGCTTTAAGAGAAGCAGTAAAGTGAGTGGGAAAAAACCGAAGAGTTGTGGAGGGAAGAGAGGGAGTGTTGGTAACCGTACCCAAAAGAAAGTTTCTCAAACCATGCAACTGCATCATCTATTGAAAAGACTTGAAAAGACATGACCTCATAAAAGAAAGATTTTATTTGATTTTAAAATAAAACTAAAAATTTATTTTAAATTTTGAAAAAAATAAAATCAAACTGAAAATCCTTTAAAAATGAAAATCCTTTCAAAAGATATTTTAAACACACAGCCCAACAACAACAAAAAAAAAATTAACAACCAATCAAAACTTGTAACATCCATATTTAGGCCCAAAGATGGTTGGATTTAAGGAAACATATTGGACCACTCTAGATCTGATTTTTGAGGTTAGCCCAAATCATTTTTCACTTGAAATATGCCCAGATCACGCTGATTTAAGGGGAACGCTCTTCTTCTGCCCAGAATTGTCTCATACCTGTTTATGAGACAAAAAGCTCCAGCAAATACATCAGCAATTATCAAATAAAGAATCATAACTCAAAATTCCTAGACTTGTCCTAAGCATACCGAATCTGTCCTCAGCTAATGGTTTTGTGAAAATATCTGCTAATTGCTCCACTGATTTAACAAATTGAATGCTAATATCCCCCTTTTGGACATGTTCTCTTATTGAGTGAAATTTCACTTCAATATGCTTAGTCCTAGAGTGCAAAACTGGATTTTTAGAAATATTAATGGCACTCATATTACCACACATCAAGGGAATATTTTCAGCATTTAATTTGTAATCGGCAAGCTGTGTTTTTAACCATAAAAGCTGAGAACAACATGAAGAAGCAGCTATATACTCAGCCTCAGCAGTGGATAGAGCCACTGTTGGCTGTTTCTTACTTGACCAAACATTCAAGGACTTCCCAAGGAAGCAACATAAGCCTGAAGTGCTCCTTCTATCAACTCTATCACCAGCAAAATCTGCATCACAATAACCAACTGCAGAAAAATTATCAATCTTAGGATACCAAAGACCAAAATTGGATGTGCCATGAACATATCTAATGATTCTCTTAACTGCAGAAAGATGTGACTCTTTTGGTTTGGATTGGAACCTAGAACACAATCCAACACTTTGCACAATATCGGGTCTAGAGGAAGTTAAGTACATAAGAGACCCAATCATTCCTCTATACCTAGTCTCATCAACATCTTTCTCAGTTTCTCCCTTATCTAATTTTGAACTAGGATGCATGGGAGTTCCCATAGGTTTGGCATTTTTCATACCAAATTTCTTAACTAATTCCTTGGCATACTTTTCTTGATGAATGAAAATACCTTTTTCAGTTTGTTTAATTTGCGGCCCAAGAAAAAAATTAAGTTCACCCATCATACTCATATCAAATTCACTTGTCATGAGTTTTCCAAATTCAGAACAAAGAGATTCATTGGCTGAACCAAAAATAATGTCATCAACATGTATTTGGACTAGAATAAAAGAATCATTAGAGTTCTTGATAAATAGAGTTGTGTCAGTGGTGCCTCTTTGAAAACCATTTTTCAAGAGAAAAGAGCTAAGTCTCGCATACCAATCTCTAGGAGCTTGTCTCAAATCATAGAGAGCTTTAGATATTTTGAAAACATGATTATAATGCTCTTTATTTTCAAAACCAGGAGGCTGCTCCACATACACTTCTCTATCTATCACACCATTTAAAAATACACATTTTACATCCATTTGATATAATTTAAAACCACAAAATACAGCATAAGCTAAGAGAAGTCTTATGGCTTCCATTCGGGTAACAGGGGCAAAGAATTCATCAAAGTCTATTCCTTCTTCTTGGTCATATCCTTGTGTCACTAGTCTTGCCTTGTTTCTTGCAATGCTACCATCTTCTCCCAACTTGTTCCGAAATATCCACTTGGTGCCAGTCACTTTCTTTCCACTTGGCCTTAGGACCAAAGTCCACACTTGGTTCTTTTCAAACTCAAGAAGCTCATCCTCCATAGCTTTAACCCAAGAAGGGTCACTAAGGGCTTCCTTGACATTTTGAGGCTCTATTTGGGAAAGAAGGGCAATGTTTGATCCTTCATTTGCCTTTCTAGTGGAAGACCGTGTTTGCACTCCATGAGAAACATCCCCAATGACAAATTTCTCAGGATAATTCTTCAAGAATCTCCATTCACGAGGTCTGGTGGATTTGAAGGCAGATTCAGATATCAAGGGATTTTGGGTGTTGCTAGCTTCAGGATTTCCTTCAGATTCATGAGACAAAATGAAATTGTCTCTTGAATTTTCAGCAGTTGCAGTTTTTGGTTCAGCTTGACCAGAATTTTCTTTGTCATGATTCTGAGTAGTTTCATCTTCCTTTTGAGCTTGATTTCCTGCATCACAATCTTCCAAAATGCTTTGTACCAAGTTAGTATTACAGAATGTAACATGTATGGACTCCTCAATAATTCTAGCATCTTGATGATAAACCCTATATGCTTTACTAGTTGTGGAATATCCTACAAACACACACTCATACGCCTTTGGATCAATTTTTTCCAAATTATCATTGTTATTTAAAACAAAACATTTGCATCCAAAGATGTGCAAGTAGTCTAGGTTTGGTGGGTAACCTTTCCAAAGTTCATAAGGGGTTTTCTTCAAAAATTTTCTTATGATTGTTCTATTCAAAATGTGGCAAGCTGTGTTAACCGCTTCAGCCCAAAGTAATTTTGGAACATTACTCTCACATAGCATAGCTCTTGTCATCTCTTGTATGCTTCTATTTCGTCTTTCCACAACACCATTTTGTTGTGGTGTTCTAGGACAAGATAAGTTGTGAGATATTCCAAATTCCTCACAAAAGGATTCAAATAAATTATTTTCAAATTCAGTTCCATGATCACTTCTTATAGAAGAGATTTTTAAATCTTTTTCATTTTGAATTTTCTTGCAAAAAGGTTTAAAGGCCGAAAAGACTTCATTTTTGTGTGCAAGAAATAAAACCCAACCAAACCTAGTATAGTCATCCACAATTACTAAACCATAATGTTTACCACCTAGACTTTGAGTTCTTGTTGGACCAAACAAATCAATGTGTAGCAACTCAAGTGTTCTTTTAGTGGAGATGTCTTCCTTTGGTTTAAAAGAACTTTTTGTTTGTTTTCCCATTTGGCAAGCATCACAAGTGATGTCTTTGTCAAACTTTATCAAAGGAAGGCCTCTTACTAATTCTTTCTTTACAAGTTTGTTTATTTAAAACATACTTGTATGGCCCAATCTCTTGTGCCATAACCACTTTTCAGATTCTTTAGAGTGAAGACAAGCTACATTTTGATCCTTTAGTTCATCAAGAGTAAGTCCATACATATTATTAAAGTGCTTAGTAACAAACATCACTTCATTTGTCTTTTCATTAACAACACAGCATTCAAGTCTTTTGAAAATTACTAAATATCCTAAATCACACAGCTGACTTATACTCAAAAGATTGTGCTTCAAACCACATACCAAAAGTACATCATCAATGAAAGTAGATTGCTCATTACCTACTTTTCCAACAACAATGATTTTACCTTTACCATCATCTCCAAAGGTCACAAAACCTCCATCATACTTATTTAGTTTGATGAAGTAAGTTGACCTTCCAGTCATGTGCCTTGAACATCCGCTATCCATGTACCATATGTTCTTTTTGTTCTTGGATGCTAGGAAAATATGCATGAAGAGTTTCAAGTAGCCTTAGGTATCCAAATTAATTTGGATCCTTTGAAGTTAATCCATCTTGGTTGCCCAAGTGCATTGAAATCACAAACAACATTGTAAACTTTGTTTCCTACAAATTTCTTTTCAATGAAACATTGTGCATATGAGTGACCAAATTTCTTGCAATTGACACAATGATTTTCTGATGTGTGTCGCTAAAATTGAGGTGAGTTATATTGCTTGAAATGATTAAAGAGTTGAAATTTTCTGATTTTTGGAGGAGATGCATTTCTTTTGACAAACTGATTTTTATTAAAATTATTCCTCTTTGCAAAAGCATTTTCACCAGAATTTCTTTGAACATTTGGACTTTTCGAATATGAGGTTTTGTTGTGAAATGGTTGTTTCTTGAAAATAGCCTCATTTTTCGAAATGTACCCCAAACCTGGCCTATTTGAACTAGGTTCGGTTCTTGGTGAAGGTTCAGTTTCACTTGTGTTTATTTCATCAAATTTTTCTTCAAATGTTGGAACATATCCAATGCCAGATTTGTTTGGTATGGATTTTGTATTTGATGAAGAAGCTACAAATTTTATAGAGGAAACATTTAAAACTGCATCTTCCTTGGCTATGTAACCTAAACCAGATTTTTCAAACAAAGGTCTTTGACTTGCAAGTAATTTGTCCAAGTTACTAGAACCTTGAGCAAATTTTGCTAAGTCACCATTCAGCCTTTTAATCATATCATTTAATCTTTCATTTTCAGCAATTAACTCATGAGAAGGATCCACAATGTGTTTTCCTTTTAATTTTTCAAGTTCAGATTTTAGAAATCTGTTTTCTTCAATAATGTCCAAAGCACATTCAGTTTTCTTCACTTTTTCTTTTAAAAAATCATTTTCAGCTCTTAACACATCTCTTTAAGATCTGCATTTATTGTACTTATCAAGCAGTTTTGATGTATTTAAAGTGAGATCATCAATAATAGCATGTAAGTTCTCAATGGTCAAATCATAATAATTTACCTCATCAAGGTTGTTGTTTCCAGCCATGAAGCAGTCTTTATCATCTCCTTCAGATTCTTCTTCTTCATTTGAGTCGTTCTCAAGATCCTCCCAGGCTGCCATGAGCACTATCTTCCTTTCCTTCTTACCTTTGTCCTCCTTCTTGAGCTTTGGACAGTTTAGCTTGAAATGTCCAGCCTCCTTGCAGTGATGGCACGTCACCTTGCTCAAGTCGATCTTGTGCTCCTTTGAACTTGAACCCTTGTATTTGCCCTTGTTCTTCATCATTCTTCTAAATCTCCTAGCAAAAAATAAAAGATCATCATCTGAAATACCATCACTAGACTCACTTTTTGTTTGTTCTATTTGTGACTTGAGGGCTATTCCCTTTTTCTTTGAGTCTGTGTTTGTGTGTATGGTTTCATAGGCAAGGAGTTTTTCTCTCAACTCATCATAGGTTATGGGACTTAGGTTGTTGCTCTCGATTAGGACAGTGGCAGTGGTTTCCCATTCTTTTGTGAGGCTTCTAAGGAGTTTTCTCACCAAGGTTTGTTCTGCATAGTTTGTACCCATAGCATCAAGGTTGTTGATTATGATTGAGAATCTCTCAAATGCTTCATCAATGCTTTCTCCATCCTTCATGCTAAACATCTCGTACTCTTTTCGCAGCACATCAATCCTCGTTTCTTTGACTTGTTTAGTGCCTTCGTGTGTAACCTGGAGTTTTTCCCAGATTTCTTTGGATGTCTTGCATCGAGACATCTTCCGGTACTCTTCAAAGCTGATAGCACAGTGAAAAAGGTTGATTGCTTTAGCATTCAGCTCTATCTTCTTCTTATCATCTTCATTCCATTGAGCTTCTTCTTTTGGAGTCACCACTCCATCAGCACTTATTTTTGTTGGGATCTTGGGATCGCTCACAACAATATTCCATATGTTGTAGTCAAAGGATTGGATGAAAATCCTTATCCTTTCTTTCCAGTAGGCATAGTTCTTCCCGTTGAAGAAAGGTGGCCGGTTGTTTAACTGGCCTTCAGTGAGGGTGTAGGCAACTGTAGTTGTGCCCAAGTTGTTCGCCATTGGATCTTTGCTCCAAGCGGTTAAGCTTGATTCTTGAGACCTTAGCTCTGATACCAATTGAAGGTTGTGGTAGGCTTAGAGAAGGGGGTTGAATCTATGCCTTCCTTTTAAGTTGCTGTTATTACCCTTTTAAAACAAACATTCAATTCTAATTCTGTTTGAACTCAGCAGCGAAAATTTATGAGACAATTTAATTTTGTCTCATGAATATCAGAAAATAGAACACAGCAGAGAAGAGAAAAGCTAACACCAGCATGTATCCTGGTTTGGTTGCTTTGTGCTATGCAACCTACGTCCAGTCTCCTCCACAACTATGGAAGAATTTCACTATAGTTAACAGTATTACATACACCAATTTCACAGGATTGACCCAATCTTTTCACACTCAAGTTCTAACTTAACTTGACATTAGCTATGCTAATACCTAACTATTCACTCTTAGTGCTAACCCAACTAAGAAAGGGATACCTCACAGGTACACGATACAAGACATAGACATACCTAAAGAAATCAGAAAATAACTCTAGGCTTTTCTCTCAAGTGTATCACTCAGCCTTTTTCCACTCATGGCTTTTACTTGAGCTTTCTCACAATGCCTTTTTTCTCAAGAAATTACAGAAAGATAAACATAGAAAAGAACATTACAATCAGTAAAACATGAAGGAGATTGACTTCATCAACAGCCTATTTGCTATGTGCAAAACCAGATTTGCAAACCTCAGCTTGAGTTCTTCAGTATTGGCCGAATGCTTCTTTGAAAGAGAGCATTATTCAAGTAGAGGAACTTCTTTGCAGAACACTACTCTCAAACTCTGGTTTTCTCTCCTTGGTTTCTGAATGAACAGCAAACCTCTTTTATCTCCTTGCATGTTGCTGGGTCCTTCTACCAAGGTCAACACCTTGAGCGTTAAGCTTCACCAACCCACAGATTCACTTTTTCTCCTTAATCTCCAGAGTAGAAACTCTCCTTCTGACTTTCTCATCTTGACCGAAAGCCATACAACAGCAACCACAAAAATCTTTCAATGGTCAACTTAATCTGAGCCATTGAGAAGCTACTTGGTTCCCAAGAATCACTTGTGACCGTAGATATATAGCAGATTAGGACAGAAAATAACTTTTCCTTGTATGCCATTTTCGGACTTGCAGAGAGTTTGGAAGAAGAGAAGAAGATCTGATGCATGCAAGAGGAAATGGGTTACTTTTAACCTAAGCTTGATTTGGTTTGAGCTTGGTGATTTGACATCTGCCATTCAAGCTTAATCCTTCTCTCTCTTGCTTTTTTGGTGACTAGCTTAGGGAAGATGCTCTTTCTCTCTTTCTTACTTTTCTGAGTTTCTGACCAACTCACAGAGGTGAATGTTGCTTTTGATTGAACCACATGGAAAGAGTGAAGACTTCAATCTTGCATGAGAAGCTTTGTGGACACGGGCTTGGATCAGGTTTCCATTAAGCAACCCGTTTTGATTTTTCCAACCTTGTTTCCTTATGGGCTTCGTTTATGATATTGACCCATAACTTCTTGTTTTATTTTCCATTCCATTTGGGCTGTAGTTCAAATTTTGGCCTGCAATATTTTATAAATAATTAGTACTATGCAATTAAAATTAATCAACACTAATTATTTATTTTACCCAAAAATAATGTTTGTCATCACTAATTAATTTGGTTAATTTCTTAACTCAACAATACTTTATGTTGGATTTTTTGGGTTCTCTTTCTATGTGAAGAAAAAGTTCAAATACTAGTATTCAAGCTCATGATTAGTTGAAGTGGCTGAGGTGAGTTAGAATTGAGTGAGAGATGTCATTTTGCAAGAGAGAACACCAAAACACTAGAGAGAAGAGAAGAGAGAAAGTTATTTTCGCACATACACAAAGCTGTCTCTGTAAATTAGTTGCTGCAGATTCGTTAACACTTGGATCGAGTTCAAATTTGGATTGTGTGTTCCACACATCTGGTTCTTTATTTTCACCGTTCGGATCTTCAATTCGACATCTGTAGCTGGAGATATTGGCCACGCACAGTAGCTCTATTTTTGTGGTATTTTCATCTTCTTGTTCTTGTTTTGAAAGCTCTGAAGCTTGGGTTGTTTGGCTTGTTGTATGCACGTTTTGTGCAGTAATTTGTGACTCTATTGTACCATATTTTTCATCATAGTGAAGCTATATCCTGGTCTTAGTGACTTGTGGTTTTTACTTTTCTCATTGAGGAGGTTTTTCACGTTAAAAATCTTGGTGTGTTAGCTTGTTTTTAATTTTTTGTTTATGTAATTTTTCCGCTGCTATTGAGTATTATTGTACTGGTGTTAATACTTGTTGTGAGTGGATATGGTTATTCCTCTAATTCTTGCAAGTAAGGAATTGTGTTTTATTCCTATCACTTTAAATATAGATATTAAACATCACAGAATAGGATAATTTATATTTAAATTTTGTAATCTAAAAGTATGTAAATCGTTTTAGAATATTGTGATTCACCAAATAAATGTAAATCATCCTAAACTAAATAGATTTACTTATTTTTAGCATAAAATACAGTAAGTAAAGACAATTTATTCGCAATGAGTAATACTTAAAAGCCTGTCACAATTTATATAAAAACCTAATACACAAAATCTTGAGATGATTTATGTGAAAAATCAAAAGAACAATATATTCTCAAGAGTTACATTTTGCAGAAATCACCATTATAACAGCAATAAAGTTTTTTAAGACAAAAAAATTAAAAAAAAAAAAGACAGTGCAGCTGAGGAAGAAGATTTAGTGAGGTCTATATATTTTTTAAATATTTCTATTTATACATATATTTTATGAAATTTTTGTTATTTATTTATTTGGTTTGTATAATTTTTATTATATGTTCTTGAATTAATATGTAATTTGCTTACTATTGTATAAATAAAAAATAATAGAAAATTAAAAAATAACAAAAAATTTTATAAAAAATTTATATAAATAAAAGCAATTAAAAAATATATAAATTTAGAGGCCTGCTACACATACAAGTCTTTTTGGTTTACAAGTCTTACAAGTTGGCACAAACCCAACAAAAAACACGCATTACACTCCCACATTCAAGAGTAAACGCACGTTATTCAACCACTTCCTGTTTCCAAAGCGCGCTACTCACCATGTATTTTAAACGACTATTCTTCTTCTTCCTCCATGAAAACGAGTTTCTGATCTTGCCAAATTTGAAGATAATGGAACTTCAGAAATACACCTAAACGATTACAGAAATACACCTAAAGGATTACAGAAATACACCCAAACGATTACAGGAATTCACCCAAACGATTATAGAAATACACTCAAAGGATTACAGAAATACACCCAAAAGATTACAAAAACTACACCCAAAGAATTTAAGAAATACACCCAAAATTTGTTGAAGTACACCTTATGCATAATTCAGAACTCTTTCTCTTTCTCCTCTTCATCTTCTGCTGTTTCTTCTTCTTCAAAAATGATTTTAGAGCTTGATGTCAAAAAACAATAGAAATCGAGAATAATAAAGAAAGAAAACAGAGAGAAAAGCACATAAATGAAGAAAGAGAAAGAGAAGGCAAGAAACGAAAGAAAATAAGAAGAAGAAGAGGAGGAGGAAGAAGAACGTGCAGCAAGAAGAAGAAGAAGAAGGTGCAGTGAAAACGTGCACTAACGGTTGAAGAGGGAGAAAGAGAAGGCAAGAAACGAAAGAAAAGAAGAAGAAGAACGTGCAGCAAGAAGAAGAAGAAGGTACAGTAAAAACGTGCAGTAATGGTTGAAGAAGGAAAAAGAAAAGGCAAGAAACGAAAGAAAAGAAGAAGAAGAAGAGAAAGAGGAAGAGAAAGAAGAAGGTGCACTTGTAAAGACTTGTATAAAAAAATGCTTGTATGTAAAGAATTTCTCATAAATTTACTGATTCTTCTTCTTTAGCTGCGCTGTCTTTTTTCTTTATCTCAAAAAATTTTATCGCTGTTAACCTGTTACAATAGTGGCTCCCTGCGAAACATAACTCTTAAGAATGTATTGTGTCTTTAATTTTTCACATAAATTATTTTAAGATTTTGTATATTAAATTTCTTACATAAATCATGACAAATATTTTAATGTTACTCATTGCAAGTAAATCGTTTCGGGATAATTTACATTCAAAGCACTTAAGAAAATCTGGTAATTTTGAATTTTTTTTAATTTATTTAAGTAAAAAAATTCCGTATAAAATATATATTAACATATAAAATATACATTAAAAATGAGTTAAATAACATATGTTATTTATACATAAATACATAATAATTAATAAATAATTTGATAACTAATTTTTATAAATACATAATATTTTTATTATAAATTATTATTATATTATATTATATATATATATATATTTTTATCCCAGTATCTAAAATTTCTAGATTCGTCACCAACTAAAATTTAGGATTTGTTATTTTCTTTATAAGAAAGTTTAAGAAACTAGTACTTTTATTAAAATCTGACTACCATTTAACCAGCAAAAGAAAAGTAAATAATCTCATACCATTAGATATAATATCACATTATTAAAAATACTAATAATAGCTAATTGATGGCTACAAATCACAAAATCTGCTGGCAGGGACGGATCCAAAAATATTATTATAGGGTCAATAACATATATAATATTAAAAAATTATACAAAAAATTATATAATGTAAGATGTATTACAAAAATATACCAATAGAGAATATATTTTAAAGTGCAAAAAATATGTGTGTACTTTTTACTAACGAAGTGATCGATTTTCGTATCATAAAATTCATTGATAATAGTATCTATGTTAAATTTTTCAACAATTTTTTTTTAATATAATTAAAAAATAATTAGCAAAAAATTCATTTTTAATTTTGTTTCTGAGTCATTCTTCACAATATTCATAGTTGAAAAAGATCTTTCAATTATAATAGTTAAAATAAAGAGAATTAATATCAAATAAATTAAAAAAGACGATCACAAAAAGAAAAAAAATTCACTTTTATGAGATTTAAAAAATTTTATTTAATTAAAAAATATTAATAATATTATCTTTTTAATTTTTTTAATATTATTATTTACTTTTTAGATATTAAAAATTATTAATATTTAAATTAAAATGAATATTTATTTATATTAAACTAAATATTAAATAAATTTTTTAAAAAATTAAATCATATTTAATAATTTATTATTATTAATATTTAAAAAAAAAAACTGGAAAATCGAAGCTTCCACTCGCCCTCTTATACCTGCCTACTGATTTCTTAACACTCTTCTCTCTTTATAATGTGCTTTGTTTCAACTTTAAGTACAATAAGTCAATAAGTGAGCATGTAAAATCGAAAAAAGGTAGAGTGGCATGTTCCCCTCCCCAGGTCAGCACGGGAGAGAATAGAAGAAAATGAAATTTTGACTGGAAATATGGGGACTAAATTCTATTTAGGGGTGTTTACGATACAATTTAAATTGATTGAGTTAAAAATTTATTTGATTTGAGTATTAATTTTATTTACAATGCAGTTTAAATTAGATAATTTTAAAAAGAAAAATCTAATCCAATTTCAGGTTTAAATTGAATTGGATTTGTGATTTTATAAACAACAACAATAACTAGTGACGGATCCAAAAATCTCATAAAGAAAGAGCTGAAAACAAAAAATTAAAAATACTATATTAAAACTGAAAATTTTAATAAAAAAATAATTGTATATTTTAATATTATTTTAAACTAAAATTAATTTTAAAAAATCATTTATATCAAAATTTTTTTTATAAAATTCTAATTTTTATTTTTATTATAAAAGATATAATATAAATAATATAAATTTATTTCTCTAATACTTTTAATATATTTATCTAAAATAAATTAATAAATATAATATATATGATATATTCATATTAATAGATAATTCACTTAATATATTTTTATTTTAATATCATAAAAAATAAAATTTAATCAAATTTATTTTTATGTATATATTTTTTTATTACATTCAATTAGGAATTATTATAAAAATTAAAGTATTTTTATATAATAATAGATAGAAGAATTAAAAAAAAAAGAAAAAAATTGAAAGAACAAAAGAAAATAAATTTAAAATGTATGAAATGGGATTTGAACTCATGTTTTGGAGTATAAAATATCTTCCTTTAATCATTGAATTAGAAGGTATATTGTTAAAAGTTTTAGACATTATATCAAATATATTTTAAGTTTTGAAAATTTAGGGGGCTATGGCCGATGCTGGTCTCCCCTAAATTTGCCTCTAACAACAACAAAACCTTGTCTCATTAGATGGGGTCGGCTATATGAATCAAACGACACCATTGAGCTCTGTTATGTATCATGTCTACAGAGAGACCGTTTACATGTAGATCTCATTTGACCACCTCATGGATGGTCTTCTTAGGTCTTCTTCCGCCTTTCACCCCTTGTCCATCTTTCATCTCATCCACTCTCCTGATTGGGTGTTCTGTCGGTCTTCTTCTCACATGTCCAAACCATCTAAGACGTGATTCTACTATCTTTTTCACAATGGGTGCTACTCCAACTCTCTCCCTTATATCTTCGTTCCTTATTTTATCCAATTGCATATAACCACTTATCCATCTCAACATCTTCATCTCTGCCACACTTAACTTATGTTCGTGCTCCCCTTTGGCTACCCAACACTTCATACCATAAAGTATAGCCGGTCTTATAGCAGTGCCATAGAATTTACCTTTAAATTTTAAAGGCACTTTTTTGTCACATATAAAACCAGATGCACTCCGCCATTTTGACCAACCTGCTTGAATTTTATGATTTACATCCTGTTCAATCTCTCCATTATCCTGTATAATGCACCCAAGCTTCTTGTATATTTAATAAAAATTAAATATACATATATAACAAGTCTTAACATCTATGAAGCACAAACATCTGAGTTGTCATGTCTACGTATTGGACACATTTTGGAAACGATATTCATCGACACTCGTTTGACACACGTGTCTACTGTGTTTAACCGTGTCTTAAAAAAAATAAAAAATTTACCCCAGACACACCGAAATACCATCACGTGTCAGCATGTCCAACATTATTCTTAACATGTATTCTTGAAATAAATTTATAAATAATATATATTATTATTTATTAAAGTAAAAAATATTTTAGATACTTTATATAATTAAAAACTTTAAAAATAATTAAAAAATTAATTTATATTTTAATATCAATAAAATTACGGTATATATATATATATATATATATATATATATATATATATATATATATATATACGTGTCCAGTGTCTTATAAGATTTCAAAGTTCGTGTGTCAGTGACGTGGCGAAAATTGGCGAGTTAAGAAATTATTATAAGAGGTACGTTGCAAGTACAGTCCTTAACCAACCGAAATTCCGTTTATCAATTTAGAAGGGGTTGTCACAAAAATTAGAATTAAAATACTGGGAGTATGGATCACAGGTCGTCTCCCAACGAGTTGCAGAAAGATGTGCTATTTTATTAATCAGATGTTTTCTAAAAATGGTTGAGTTGATAAATAAGAAATTAAATTAGAGAATTTATGTAATTTTAAATAAAAACCTTGACTGGGAGTAGATTAGTTGGAAGCCCTATTCTTGCTGGAGTACTCTCAAGATTAATTGATGATTGAAGGTTGTTCTGCTTAGTTATCCCTTACTAGGTAGAGGAAAGTCAAGCAAGTTGGAAAGCTATTTCTATTCACAAGTTCCAATCCTCTCCCTTAGAAAGGATTAGTGTCAGTGACTAGAGGACAATCCAACAATAAACCCAATTACAATTTTCTCTTGAGCATTCCAACTCAAGGTCCTCCTTTCAATCAACTCCTAATCAAGTTATGGAACTACTCGCTCATTATTAATGTAAACTTCATAACATAAGAAAGGGAAATAAAGAAAGACATGATAAATAATAATTAAAAGATCAATTAAAAATAAAAATAGTTTTTGTATTAATGAATTTTAAAAATAATCCAATAGTGATTCTGAATAAATTGAAGACATGGAAAAGTAAGAGACAAGTAAGAAAACAAACTAGAATGACGAAATCTTGACGGAGGTAATAACTCTTCTCAATATCCCAATCCAAAAAGCAATAAAATCAAATCCTAAGAACTATGAATGTATAGAGAGAAAACCTAGAGGAGAGGTAAAATCAGATCTAAAACTAAAATTATGAGGAATGAATGTTGTGTATCGCCTCTGCATGTTCCCTGGCTCTAATATTCTTTTCTAGGCCGAAAACCGGGTTAAAACAGGGCCCAAAATCGCCCCCAGCAAATTCTGCAGATTCTGCAGATCACGCATATCACGCAATCGCGTCATCCAGGCGTTCGCGTCATCCAGCGTTTTGCCTTGCCACGCGTGCGCGTCGTCCACGCCTTTGCGTCACTTGTGCAGTTTACAATCCGCGCGGTCGCGTGAGCCATGCGTCTGCGTCACTGCAATATCCTCTATGTCGCGCGGTCGCGTGAGCCATGCGTCCGCGTCACTTCTCGCTGGTCATCTCCTTAATTTCTTGTGTTCCTTCCATTTTTGCAAGCTTCCTTTCTAATCTCCAAGTTATTCATGCCCTTTAAAGCCTGAAACACTTAACACACAGATCACGGCATCGAATGGAATAAAGGAGAATAAAAATACAAAATTAAAAGTCTCTAGGAAGCAAGTTTTCAACCATGAATTATTTTTAGGAAGGAATTATAAATGCATGCTTATCATATGAATAAGTGGGTAAAGATTTGATAAAAACGCACAATTAAGCACAATATAAACCATAAAATAGTGGTTTATCAACCTCCCCACACTTAGATATTAGCATGTCCTCATGCTTAGTTGAAGGAGATAAAATAAATGAGTAGGAACATGTAAAACTCATGCAATGCAATGCAACTTATATATATATGAATGCAACTATATGATTCTTGTCTACCTGGTTAAAAGTAAATAAGCTCTTCAAGACAATCACAAATCAAATTCCACTAATTCAATTCTTATACAGTAAGAACAGATAAAAATGCTAGAAGGTAGCTCATGAAAGTAGGGAACATAGAATTTAAGCATTGAACCCTCACTGATGATGTATGTATGCTCTAATCAATAGATTGTAGTAACACATCATTAGAAGATGAAGAAGGACAAGTGATCTGAGAGGTCTGCTGTTGGTTGTGTTGTGATCCTTGGAATTGCCTCAGGTGAGGTGCTCTGTAAGGTTGGTTCTGGTTCTGCTGCCTGTTGTTGTTATTATTCCACCTCTGATTTCCCTTATTATCTCTGCCTCCTCTGTTATTGTTGTCCCTCCAGCCCTGGTTAGAATTATCTCTCCAACCTTGGTTCGAATTGTCCTACCATCCGTGGTTGTAATTGCCACCTTGATTGTATCCTTGATTGGAACGGTCATAGAAGTTATGAGTGGCTGCCACAGTGTTGTCTTCCTACTGAAGCTGCAGACATTCGTCAGTATAATGGCTATAATCAGCACAGATCCCGCACACTCTCTGTGGGACTAACTATTGGCTTTGCTGTGGTGGAGAAGGTTGAGCTTGCTGAGCTTGTTGTTGATTCAACTGCATCTGCTTCAGTAAGTTGGTCATCTCACATATACTCTGAGTCAGAGCAGCAGTCTCTCTGCTAGAGGATACTTCTGCAACAGCTTTTGAACGGCCTTGTTTTTGCCTGTGATTCCGAGTAGATTTAGCTAAGTCGCTGATCAATTGCCATGCCTCATCAGTGGTCTTGTACTTTTTCATAGACCCATTGCTAGCATTTTCCAATGTGGTCTTATCTTGGGGTCTCATGCCCTGTGTGACGTAGCCGAGCAACACTATCTTGTCAATCATATGGTAGGGACATGCTTCCAGAAGATTGTTGAAGCGCTCCCAATATTCATAGAGAGTCTCGAATTCGTCCTGAACAATCATGGAAATATCTTTCCTCAGTTTATCAGTAATTTCAGCTAGAAAGAATTTTTCCAAAAATTCTCTTCTAAGCGTATCCCAGTCAGAAACAGTTGCTACGGTTTGAGTGTAGTATCACTCTCTTGCTTTTCCCTCAAGAGAGAACGGGAAAGCTTTCAACAGAATAGAAGTTTCATCTGCACCATCACGCCTGACAGTAGAACATGCTGCTTGGAAATCCCTCAGGTGCTTGATAGGCTCTTGAGCAGGTAAGCCATGAAACTTAGGCATCAAGTTGAGCAGTGCAGTCTTTATTTCAAAGTCTGTAGCCATTGCTGGGTGATGCGCTTGAAACGGTTGCATTGTGAAATCAGGGGCTCCAGCCTCCTGGATAGTAATTCTCCTAGGTGCTGCCATGTCACCTGAACGTAAATCAACTGAATCAGCAGAAAGGGAGCTTGTTTCTTCCTCAAGTGACATTTCAGATTCGCCCTCAGAGAGGACTAACCGACGCCAAGCTTGCCTTATTCGTGAGATAGTTCTTTCAATCTCAGGATCAAATACTGGCAAGCTTGGATCAGGAAGTGAACGCGTCATTTAACGAAAGAAACATGCAGCTCATAGTAGCAAAATAAAATAAAATACAAATAAATAAAATCTAATCAATAATTTAGCACTTTATTGCAACTCCCCGGCAACGGCGCCAAAAATTGAGGTGGCGGAAATTGGCGAGTTAAGAAATTATTATAAGAGGTACGTTGCAAGTACAGTCCTTAACCAACCGAAATTCCGTTTATCAATTTAGAAGGGGTTGTCACAAAAATTAGAATTAAAATACTGGGAGTATGAATCCCAGGTCGTCTCCCAACGAGTTGCAGAAAGATGTGCTATTTTATTAATCAGATGTTTTCTAAAAATGGTTGAGTTGATAAACAAGAAATTAAATGAGAGAATTTATGTAATTTTAAATAAAAACCTTGACTGGGAGTAGATTAGTTGGAATCCTATTCTTGCTGGAGTACTCTCAAGATTAATTGATGATTGAAGGTTGTTCTGCTTAGTTATCCCTTACTAGGTAGAGGAAAGTCAAGCAAGTTGGAAAGCTATTTCTATTCACAAGTTCCAATCCTCTCCCTTGGAAAGGATTAGTGTTAGTGACTAGAGGACAATCCAACAATAAACCCAATTATAATTTTTCTCTTGAGCATTCCAACTCAAGGTCCTCCTTTCAATCAACTCCCAATCAAGTTATGGAACTACTCGCTCATTATGAATGTAAACTTCATAACATAAGAAAGGGAAATAAAGAAAGACATGATAAATAATAATTAAAAGATCAATTAAAAATAAAAATAGTTCTTGTATTAATGAATTCTAAAAATAATCCAATAGTGATTCTGAATAAATTGAAGACATGGAAGAGTAAGAGACAAGTAAGGAAACAAACTAGAATGACGAAATCTTGACGGAGGTAATAACTCTTCTCAATATCCCAATCCAAAAAGCAATAAAATCAAATCCTAAGAACTATGAATATGTAGAGAGAAAACATAGAGGAGAGGTAAAATCAGATCTAAAACTAAAATTATGCGGAATGAATGTTGTGTATCGCCTCTGCATGTTCCCTGGCTCTAATCTGCTTTTCTGGGCCGAAAACTGGGTCAAAACAGGGCCCAAAATCGCCCCCAGCGAATTCTGCAGATTGCGCATGTCACGCGATCGCGTCATCCAGCCGTTTGTGTCATCTAGCGTTTTGCCTTTCCACGCGTGCTCGTCGTCCACGCCTTCGCGTCACTTGTGCAGTTTCCAATCCGCGCAGTCGCATGAGCCATGCGTCCGCGTCACTGCAATTTCCTCTATGTCGCGCGGTCGCGTGAGCCATGCGTCCGCGTCACTTCTCGCTGGTCATCTCCTTAATTTCTTGTGTTCCTTCCATTTTTGCAAGCTTCCTTTCTAATCTCCAAGTCATTCATGCCCTTTAAAGCCTGAAACACTTAACACACAGATCACGACATCGAATGGAATAAAGGAGAATAAAAAATACAAAATTAAAAGTCTCTAGGAAGCAAGTTTTCAACCATGAATTATTTTTAGGAAGGAATTATAAATGCATGCTTATCATATGAATAAGTGGATAAAAATTTGATAAAACCGCACAATTAAACACAATATAAACCATAAAATAGTGGTTTATCAACCTCCCCACACTTAGATATTAGCATGTCCTCATGCTTAGTTGAAGGAGATAAAATAAATGAGTAGGAACATGTAAAACTAATGCAATGCAATACAACTTATATATATGAATGCAACTATATGATTCTTGTCTACCTGGTTAAAAGTAAATAAGCTCTTCAAGACAATCACAAATCAAATTCCACTAATTCAATTCTTATACAGTAAGAACATATTAAAATGCAAGAAGGTAGCTCATGAAAGCAGGGAACATAGAATTTAAGCATTGAACCCTCACTGATGATGTATGTATGCTCTAATCTCTCTAGTGTATAGGGTAATCACTCTATCCTTCTCTAATCATGCTTTCTAATTTTTGTTCTTCACCTAACCAATCAACAACATTTAATATACCAATGCAAACATCATGAGGTCTTTTCAAGGTTGTAATGGGGCCAAGGTAAGGGTAATGATACATATATGGTTAAGTAAGCTTATAAATTAAATCTTTAATTAACCTAAGCTTTAACCCACACATATGGACATTCTATATAACTTAAATTTCATACCTAGCTACCCAAAATTTTCCTTTCACATTCCTTACTCATGTATCAACTTTTATTTTAATTTTATCATACATGCATTGATCTTTGAATTCTTAACTTAATATTGGGGTAATTTTGTCCCCTTATTTAATTATTGAATATTTTTGGATTTTTTTTTATATATTTTTTTTAAATGCAGCTTATCAATGCACATAGATTTCTAATTCTTATAGTTTAACATGAGTAGGTACTCAAATTCCCATTATATTATCATGACACATTCCCTTATTATCTTTTGTTCCCACAATTTTTCCATATTTAATTAACACACAATTCTATCTTAAGCTAACCAAAGATTCAATTGGGATATAAAATTGTTTTTCTACTTAAGGCTAGTAATGTGGTAAAATAAAGAACAAATGGGATTTAAAGGCTCAAAGTGGCTAACAAAGGTAATTGAAAGGGTAGGTTTATTTGGGATAAGTGAGCTAAACAGATAATGGCCTCAATCATATGCAAGCATATAAATATATTAAGCATTGGACATATAGGATGAAACAAAATATAAATTACAATCATAGAGAAGTAAACACACAAGAATAAAATAATTATAGTTAAATAATGTAACCATATATAAAGGCTCAAAGTCTCACAAGTTGTGTGTTTTTTAGCTCAAAAACCATGTTCACATGTTTAACTAAAATTAATTTGGATTTGATTACTTCTAATTCTATCTATTCAATGCAATGACGGAGGGTTTAAGCATTGTCAAATTAGTAATACATAATAGATATTAAAAAAATAATAAAATATAAAAATAACAAATATATAAAAATATAAGAAATTAATTTTAGTAGTTAATATTAAGATTTAGTATTTATAATTTAAAATATGTGATTATTAATTTATGATTTAAAATTTAAAATTTAATATAAATAAAATAATTTTAAAAATATTGACTAATATTGATTAAAAAATATTACCTATCGACTAATTTTTTTAGAAATGGAAAAAGATGGTGTATAATCAGTATCATAATTAATTGGTGTGTTTTTTTTACATGAATTTTAATTTTTTTAAATTTTAAATAATAAATCGAAACCTCAAAAATTTGAGGGTTAAATTTTATAGTGCACAAATCTAAGGATCTGATTTGTGGTGAAATAAATTTTTTCTTATCATAATGCAAATCGAAAAGTCCAATTAATACGTTTAAAAATTTTTGTAATACTAAAATATAAATCTGAGGATCAGATTTATATATTTAAAAAATTTAAAATAAAAAAATAAATCTGATTCTCAAATTTATATATTTATAAAAAAAAAATTGAAAAACTACAAATTTAATCTTTAGATTTAGATTTATAGTATCCATACAAAATAAAAATTAAAAAACAAAATTAAAAAGCAACAAAATATGCATTGTATTCATAAAATGGTAATTTTATCTTAATTCGCGAGTGTATATATATATATATATATATATATATATTGGAAGGTGTATCGGTTTCATGTACTGTCAGGGACACATACCTAGGTTAGAGAGGGGATACTTGTTCCCATTAGGTGAATGAAAAATTAATAATAATTATATATAAATAAATATATTTGATCATATTATTATATTATCTTTATTTTTATATTAAATTATAAATTATTTTTTTAGAATATGTTAAAAAAATATTTTGTTAAATTTAATATGTAATTATATATATCGCAATAAATTTAATTTAGTATCAAAACTAAAATTAAAAAATAATAAATAATGATAAATGTTCTTTTTAAAATAGTCAATTAATTAATTACTAAACTGATGCTTAATTTTTGAAATATAAATAAAATTTTTATTTTTTTAAAAAAATTGGTTGATAAAAAAATATTATTTATATATTAAATAATAAAAAATTATAAAAAATTGACTTTTAATTATCTAATGTTAATTATTTTTTTAATTATAAAAATTTTCAATTTTTTAGAGACTACTATAAGAAAAACATCCATTCAGGTACACTTGAAAAGTGTAGTTAAAAGTGAAAAAAAATGATGCCTTAGGCTATGGCTACGCTTTTTGGGCTACGACTATGCTTTTTGGGGTGATTCCTATTCGCCCGTTGCCTATTCTCAAAGGCTACGCTTTTCTGCACCAAGGGCTACGCTTTTGGCGTTTGGGAATAGGCTACGCTTTTCAAGTGATGCTGTCCAGGACCAAAGGCTACGCTTTTCAACTTTCATTCTTCCAGAATAGGCTACGCTTTTCAACGCTACTGCATCACTTGTAAAGCGTAGCCACATTGTATACCATAGCTACTTTTTATAAGCGTAGCCCTAGATCCCTCTTTTTTTTTTTAATTTTCTGTATAACCATAGCTACTCTATATAAGTGTAGCTTTAGGTCTCTCATTATTTTTTTTTTAATTTTCTATATATATATATATATATATATATATATAATATTCTAATATTTTTTTATACAACATAATATTTAATAATATTATTACATATATAATTTTACATTTTTAATTAAATGAGTTAAATATTATAAAATAAAATTAAACACATAATTATACTAAATAATTTTTTTAAATAATAAAAATTATCCTTACACAATTCAAAGACATAATCTTAAAAAGCAATTAACAATCAAAATATAACTTAAGATAATTTAAGTCACATGAAACTTGTATTACATATCAATTAAAATGCAAAGTTTGCACTTTATATCCAAAAAGAATTTAACAAACAGAAAATCATTAATCTTCTAATCTTGGCATAATGACTAAAAATGTTCTGAAGCACCTTCAAATTCTTCTCAAACACATCTTTTTCATGCTGATCTTCATCACCATCAAGAAAACTCTTGGCCTTAACAATTATATCAGTGTTCATTCCCTTGGTCATTCCCTTGTTCATTCCCAGCAAGAACTAATTTCCAAGCAGTTACTGCCCTGCTTACAGCTGCAAATTATCATAATTCAAAAAGAGAAGAATGTAAGAATTTTGCATACTGATTCACCACCATACGCAATCAATACAAGATTATATTGAAGGAAATGACCGGGCTACTTACAAATATTCTTTTGACCATTCTCGCGACACATGAAGAAAACAAAATCATAGAACTGAATGAATTCTGAAAAGTATGCCTGGCAAGAGCAACAAATGAAGCACATGTTCCAATTGCAAGTATCAGATTAAAGATTAAAAATACAAGAAAACAAACTTGTTGCTTTTTTATTATTCTCATTAAAGTTGAATGCTAAATTCACAAAATCATGCCAATCAGCTTAATTTCTAGTGCAAAAGGGGAAAACGGCGTTGTTTCAAAGAGTAAAGTGAGAATCATCAACCTAAATTGTAGAATTAAAAATGAATTGAGACAGATATATCAAATTTGCACCAATATCCCAAATGCAAAAGGAAAAACCATAAAATAAATAAAACTGTGCTCTTTCCACTGTTATTTAATCATGTCACTCAATCAAACACAACACAACAAACAAAACAAAAAAAAAAATTTGGGGGTACCAATAATGGTAGGAAAAACCATGGAAGCTGGAAAACAACAAAACTAAGGGTAAATCAAATAAACAAAGAAAGAAAAGAAAAGAACATTGCTCACAAAAGCTAAACAGAATTGAGGTTGTATTATTGAAAAGATATACGTATAGTTAACTAGTCTAGCCATTTAAAAAGTAAATAAAAAATAATCTTTTTAATGAAAGCTAAGAATCCCAATTCTAGAGTCCTAGATTGCATTGAAGCCATGTGAAAAATTGGTCAATTACCTTGATAAAGGACATCATCATCTGCTTGAAAGTTATCAGTTTTGCACTTGATATTGAACCACTTATTGACCAATGTCTTGGGCCATGAAAGCTTCACTAAATAAAGGAGAGTAAGCAATGGCTATGGCAAAATGCAATTGCAAATGAAGCTTGGAAGCACAAATGTCATTTATTTTAAATCGAACATTGCTTTTCTTGGAAGCACAAATGCCATTTAACAAATCCTATTAGTCACATTGATCACTTCAATTTCATAATTCAACACATACAAATTAAGAATACGTACTATAACAAATAACAAGTATTGTAGTAGGAAGTAGTCAAATGCAACATATTTCAAGTCTTAATTTAGCACTAATTAAAAAGAATGCAATGTTGGATGAGAAACGAACCACGTGTCTGTGTTGCTCGAACCTTTCATAGAGGTTAGCTGCCTGAAAAAGATGAATAAGAACAAGAAAAATGGTTAAATAATTAAAGTTAGGGACCCAAAGTAAAAAAAAATTAATCAGAAGGGTGAAAGACCCGGTGATATCAATGTATATCAATTTAGCTTAGCTTGTGAAGGTGGGAAGTGTGAGAACTCATCATCAAACAGAAAATTATTGAACAAAAAGGAAATATCAAGAATAATACATAAAATCATAATTAGTTTTCTATTTCAAAATTCAAAACAAAACTGAATACAATGCTATAAGGGAATCACAGATACAGGGAGAATTTTACACATGTATCAGCACACTGGATTAGTGATGGCAACATCAAGAACAGAAGCTAGCACCAGGATGATAGGGTATGATGAAGGGTCTTGCGAGAAAGCAGAGGAGAAAAGATAAACAGATAAACGGGTAATAGACAAAGATAAACAGATGCACAAATCCAGGCACAAATTCAAAAGTGCAAAAAAACAGGAATTCTAGCAAAGAGAAGTGCACAAAACTAGAATTACAACAACCAGAATTGCACAAACAATTTTCAGCCATAACAACACAACTTCAAGTGTTAAAGTGTCAATAAAGCCAACAACATATGATTTTCAGCCATAGCAATTAACTTAACCATATGCAAATATAAGAGGCATAACATATTATACATATACCTAATATATTATACATATAAAAAAAGGGGACAAAAGAAATCCTAATATATTATTATTTATTTTAAATTGGAATCCTAAAGTGTACTTTAGTTTTGGTTTTGCAACTGCGTTCTAAGAATTTAATTTTATATGATTTTTTAAAAACTGGCTACTGATTTAGTACACTTCAGAAAAACAGCAAGCAGTAACCAATTTAGAAAAATCATATAAAATCCATCTTTGGTTGGATTCTCCTAAATTTTGGTGTGATTGAACCAGACTTACCCATCTTTCACCCAGTTTAAGTCCCAGAGCATTTTCACTTCTCTAGAAAAAGTTATGCCTCTCGAAATATGGTTTTGTTTTAAGGAAAGAGTGCTGTCGCAGCAGTGAACAGCCCTGCTTCCAGAAGATACAACTTTCTCTATAAAATTCAAATTGTCCTGAAATTTGGACATAAAATACTAGACATACTAATATTTCATTTCTCTTTAGTTTCATCTCCAAAGAGTTTCTGAGTATTGAGATATGTGGTTTTGAAGTTGCTGTTCTAGAATTCGAACAGCATTGTTTCTGCAGAAAATGACCATTTTCTAAAAATCATATCTCCCAAACCACACATTAAAAAATTCTGAAATTTTAGAAAAATAATCTAGACATCTTAAGGTTTCATAAAAAAATAATTTCACTCATTTTGAGTGGCTAGATTGCTCCCAGTTTTGTTCACAAATTGCTGCCCGAAACTACATAATTCTGCAACATGTAACCTCGGGTTTTGAGAGGTCAAAAATTGATTCCTAGCTTTTCACTCACTCTAACCTTGCATTCTAACTTTCTTTTACCTATTGTAACTTGTTGGAAAGATTAAATCAGCTCCAATTGTTCAGGATTAATAAATCACCATTTTTTGTCACTTTTTACATTTAAGCGTACTCATATGAAATCAACAATTTTTGTATTACTCAACATAGCAATTCAGCCACAAATCACTCAAACAATTCACATATATTATCATCAATTTACTGCATCATATATAACAAATAGACCAGAATCATCTCAAATAATCATTAGCATGTATCATCAATTAATTCAATCATGAAACTTGGCTTTTAGCCTTTCAACAAATTCTGCATTCTAACAAACTTGGATTTTACATGTATAAGCCTATTGCGCATTTCATCAAACAGCTCAAGTGAAAAATCACCCGAAGGAGCACACAATCAATAAGCTCATAAATCAAACCAGCAACATTATTAACAAAACGCGTAGGCTTCCTATCTCTATCTCAGCATGCATATTTCTTATCATAACAAAACAGATCATCCAACATTCAAAAACAAAAACAATTCTTTATATAGATAAACAAAAATCAATACATTCAAATAAAGCATCAATACCTTTATATAGATATTTTACCTCTCGAAAGTTATAAGCTGATATAGTTAGGTGAGTGCAGTAATTAACTACCACTTTTCAACAAAAAATCAGCAACTTCAGCTAATTACTTTCCACTAAGATTACTAGGAACGTAGAACTATATATAATAAGGAAACATCACATCAAATTAATTAAGATTAAGAAGAGAACTAGATGAAGTTAGTGTTGTTGGTTGGGTTAGTTGCAGCCTGATTTTTATTTGGAATTTAATCATGATGAATTGGAAAAAAACATACCTTAGCTGCTCTTGTTCTTGCCCTTGCCCACCTTGACACAGCAGATTCTTGTTTCTCCACATCAAAGAATGAAACTGAACTCCTTTTAAGAGCAGCAAAATCCAATGCCTTCCACCTTCATCATTCAAAAACATTTAATTATTTACATGTATAAGATAGAAATTTAATCAAACACTCAGGGCGCACCAACAAAAAAGGCATGTTTTCATGAAAAACTAACCATAGTTCCTCCACCACCACAGCACAATCTGCCAAGTTTCTTCTGGTATGGTAACTCTTATAAACCTTCTGCAGCTTGGTGGCAGCTGCATCAAGCTCGCTTTGGAGAAAAAGAAATTAACAAAAACACAAAAAATGCTTGACAATTAGTACTATAGTAGTAATCGTAGGCAAGGAATCAAATTTCTGGAAGCTTTGGTGGAAGTTATGCATGTCTTCCATAAAGGACTAACTAACTACATATAGTATTTAAAAGAAACGACAATACGGGGGGAATAAGAGGAAAGTTGCAGTGGAACCCTACCCTACCATGTTATTAATTAGCAAGGGCCTGAGTACTCAGAATCAAATAATTTTAGGAGAGTGGATAACAGGCTAGAGACTGCAGCAGCACAGATAAATATTTCCGTCCAATTCTTCCTACTTTATTCATTCACACTCATTAGTTTTATAGTAACCCTTTAATTTTAACGGAATTTCTACACAATTATTATTTTCTCTGGATACGTAATTAAATAATAATACATTACAATTCTTTTTGTAAGGAATGGCCGTTTAATTGCAACAAGAATGAGAAGCTACATAAGAATTTATACAGCTATTTTTATCCATATGTAATGTAATTGACTCAAAACTCGGCTAATAAAACTCTTATTTCCAGTGTGCTTCATCAAATAACAGTATTATACATTCTAGGACCAAGTTTTTCCCTTTTTCCCATTTGCTGTTATTTTTTTGACACATTTTAATTGGCTATTATCACTAAAATTCAAAGCATCTATGAAAAATAACCAAAAAAAGCATTTGAAAAGCATCAGAGAGGAATATAGCTTGAAGCTAGAAATTGAAAGCAACCACTATGTTCAAGGAATGCGTATGAACCAAGACATAAATCAAAATATTTCAGTGTGAAACCTGTTCTTTTCACTAATTTTTCCTTAAGATGCTAAACTAATTGAAAACCTAAACTTCGAACCCAAAACCCCCAAAAATTCACAGAACCAATTGAAAATTGATACATACCTTCTCTATCTTAATTAGCCGTTGCAGTTCATCATCACTATCAAAACCATACCCACTTTCGAACTGAAAAGTGAGAGTGAGTTAGAGAATGAGCGAGAAATGGAGGATACAGAACAGAGAATGTTTACCTGGTGACAGAGGATACGACGTTGGTGATGAGCGGTGACGGTGAAGAAGAGATGAGCGGCAACGCAACAGCTTGGCGACAAAGCACGACGGCGGCGAGACATCCCTTCGAGCTCCTCGGCGGCAGTACAGCAGCCCGACGGTGGCAGAACGGCGATGGCAACAAGCCCTAGCAACGGCGATGGAGCTTCAGTGGCGACGGAGCACCCCCTTCTTCTCTCCTCCATCGCGTTTTCTCTTTTCCTCGAGCTCTCTCTCTCTCACTGGCGCTCGACAACGATGGCGGCGGAGCCTTAGCCGGCGTCGTCCTTTCCTTCCTTCCCTCACTTTTCTTCTTCTTCCCGTTCTCCCTTTCAGATTTCTTCCCTCTTTCGTGTGTGGGTGGAGTGAGGATGAGGGTGTATGTCGCGTGAGTGAGGGTGACTGGGTGAGGGCAAATTTTTGCTGAGTTTATTTGAGGGTGTGTTGTGTGCGAAAGGGTTGGCGAAGGTGAGGGTTATGTGCGAAGGTGAGAATGGCGAAAGGGTGTGCTTCTGGAGGGAAGAGGGTTTGCTATGCGCGAAGTGTCTCGTGGGGGTGTGTTCTTCTGGAGGAAATTGAAAGGGGAACAAAAAAATTTACTAAGTGTTAGGAATTTGCCATACATACATTAGGCATCACTTTTAAAGCGCACCCAAAACATAATAAATAAGTTATTTTTAAAAGCGTTCTCTTTGATACGAAAAGTGAACTTATAGATATTAACCTACGGCTACGCTTTATAAGTGATTTCTATAATACCTAAGACTACGCTTTTTAAATGATACCGCATTTGTGTATTCTTTTCTCTTATAAAAAGGCAACACGAAAAAAAACGTAGCCTATTCTTTTCTTTGGCTGAATGAGTATTTTTTTGTAGTTTGAGAGTTTAAATTTTAAGATAAATAATATAATTTTTAAAAAATTGATTGATATTAATTGAAATTAGTTGAAAAGAGTTAACTTTTTAATTAAATTCTAATTTATATTCTTTGTTTTGACTTTTATATATAATTATTATAAATATAAATAAAATTATTAATTTTTCTGTGTGTGTATATATATAATTTTAGTTTCAAATTATAAATATTTTTTTGTGTCTTTTAAAATATAAATATATTAATATTGAATAAAATTTATTTTAATATATTTTTGTTCTATTATAAAAAAGTTTTGGGTCCGTGCACTGTAAAAAACTTTTTAAAAGTTGGGGGCAACTCCAACGAAAAAGAATTTGAAAAAAAATGGGTTATCGATTTTTATGCTGTAATTTAAAATGTCTGGTAGTTGATCAGAAACAAGATAATCTTTCAACATTCTATTATAGGTGTTAGGAAGGTTACTGTGATCGAGGATGATTGACAGAGATTTGAACAATGCAGGAGTAGAGAATATGGTATTGTATAGAGTATGGTGTTGTCCGTGTTGGTTACTTTTTGTGTCGTGTTTTGTTCTTTTATTTTTCTAATTTGAAATAAGCTTAGTGTTATTGTGTTGAGGTTTTTAATAAATAAACTCAAATAGTAATGTAAAGTTATATGGCCATAATAAAAAAAATTGTAAACTTTTAATTTAATGATTAATTTTGCAAAAATATTTATTCAATAAAAGTTATTTATAAACAAAGTTTTGCTATACAATTAAATATTTTTGTCAATTATTACGTCTAATTAAATAGATTTAAATTTAACAAAATTTACTCACACAAAAAAGTACGTAATCATAAATTTATTCGTGTTTCTTTTTTTTTATATATATTTTCTCTTATTTGTCGTTCTTCTATTATTGTTGTTGTTGCTGTGTGAATTTTTTATTTCTTCTTCTCCTCCTCTTTTTACTGGTGTTATTGTAACATTTTTTTCTTTGCTTGATTATTTTTGTTCTTTTTAAAAACATAAAAAAAAATTATGAGAAATTGAAATAACATGGAAACTTGAAGAAGAAAAATAAAAAAATGATGACAATGATGATGAAGAAGAAAAAGGAAGTTTGAATTGTACAAAATTTATCAAAAAAATAGCACTGAACTTTTTAAGTTTGACACAGAAAATTTTTAAATTTTGACATTGAAATTTTTTAACAGTGATACAGAAAAATAGCACTAAAATTTCTTAAAAATAATATCAAAATTTTTTAACCGTGACACCGAAATTTTTCTTAATAAATCTTCTTTTTCTTTCTCTCAACATGTTCTTTTTCGTATTTTTTATTAATATAAATTTTTTTGTATCTTATTATATTTTATTTTAAAATGGATCGGAGGATTTTATTTTTATCTAAACAAATTTATTTTAAATTTGAATTGTGCACTCTTAAATCCTAAACAAAAAAACTGTTTTGCAACATGGCATAAAGATCAATTTAATGGTCGACCTGGGTTGGCTTTGGTAAAGTGGGATATGATACAGGCACTGAAGAAACTAGGAGGGGTAGGTGTGGGAGATGCGATGGCACTACTAGAAAACTAGTTATTACAGACGGATATTTTCGATGGATTTTATCCCACGGAAATACAGACGAAATTTCAAAAGGATTTTTTGTCGGAAAACTAAAAAAATGAATTAGCATAAATTATAGACGGAAAAGAAAATCCCTCAGTAATTCTGTCGAAAAAATTAAATTTTTTTTTGTAAAAAACAGTTACAGACGAAAAATCCATCTGTAATTAAATGGACCAAAACACTGTGTTTATTAAATTATTACAGACGGGAAAATCCGTCTGTAATTTAAAATTTTCCGTTAGAAATATTAAAATAAAGTTCAGCGTTACAAAATCCCCTCATTTCACATATTCTTCCCCGCACCTCCACACCCTCCCCTCCAAATGCTCTATTGGCAGTGCTTCTCAGCCTTGCACCGCCATCGCACCTTATGCCGCCGCCACACCTTGTGTTGTCGCCGCACTGAACCTCCATTGCACTGAACTTCCATCGCCCCGTCACACCCCTTCCCGGCTCTTCTATGTGTGTTGCTCGCGTCATTCCCTTTCGAACCTTAATGTGCATTTCTCTGCCACCATCTTCGTCGCCTTTGTCTACCTTCGCGATTTTATAAAACTACAGCACCGATCGTTCATTCAGCGGCACTAACCATAACCAATGGCGTCCACCGAGCAGCTATTGAAGAAGCGAAAGCACGACACTCTTCCGGAATCTCCACTGCCACACCACCGCCGCTAGCACCGCCGCCACAATCTCCTCAAACCCTAGCTCGTCTGCCTACTCCTCCTCCTCCGCCTCTGTCACGAGATGAGGTCGTCACCAAGCAGAGGAACAAAGATGAGGTTCGAATCATGTTTGAAAGCTACCGTCACATCAAGCTCTTCTTGTAAAAGAAGGAAGGTGATTTCATCCATGACCTTGAACAGAGCTTCTTCGCTCTCGTCAATGCTTCCAGAGGTAAACACTACTATCTAGAAATTCAATGTGACTAGGCAAGTTTTGACATGTTCTGTAACTACTATCTATTTTTATTGCTAGTTCTTTAGCTGCATATGGAGCCTATGTGTGCCCTATGCCATATTCGAATGAAGTTGGTTTGCAAATGCTTACAGGTGGAGCTGCCAGGGAGGCTACAGTGTTAGGGTATCATATTACTCCCTTGTTTTTGTACTATGCGTATCACGGACCTATTTTTAGAGTCTTACTCAGATTAAATCGTGGCAAGATTCATGACAGTAGGTAATGTACTTCTCTGCTTGTGTTGCACCTTTGATCTTGTTTGTGTTACTCCCTTGATTTGATTTATAACTCATATGGTTATTGTAGGCATTATGGCTATATTGGTTACTGCCACAAATGTGGAAATTCTCATGAATATTCTCGGGATCAACTTGGTCAGATTAGTTGCTCTTGTAGTATGCCAATGGTATATTTCAGGTTTTCCATAAGATTTCATGAAATTTGTTTGTTTGAATCCTAAGTTCCAGATATATTAGTTGCTTTTTCCTATTGAATATGCTTTATAAGTTATGTAGCAGCAACGAATTTATGTTATGTAACACTTAGCTTAGCTTTAACAATTCAGTTTTGAATCAATGGGAACCAAAATTTTAGATATGAGAATTAAAATACTTGAAAAGTGAGGTAATGTTCTTTTTTTTTTAATTTACCTTTAATTAAAGTTGGTTTATATGAAGGGAAACTGTCATGAAAGGAAAATGAAATATGATACTTCTAGTGATTCAAACAGCTATAATGCCTCTCTTCTTTTGGAAGCTTGGAGGCCTATATCAATGGGACACAAGAGAAGGTAGTTACTGGCTGGTTTTACCTGCTTAAATGAAGCCAAAATAGACGGAATTAAATTATAGAACCTGACTGATATTCATATCTGTGTAAAATCCTCACATGTGAAACTATTATATGCTCTTACACTACTTCTATGGAGATCAATGGTAAATTAATTTGGCATAAGAAAACATGCTTGCGCTTTTCAGTCAAATAATGAGCCTTTCAACCTTCAAGTCCTTATGTTTATTTGTTAACATTCTCTTAAAATGCTGATTCTTAGGCCGTTTCTAATGTTCTGCTTCAATTTCTTGCGGAATTGGTTAATTTAGTTTTGGAGCATCCGTTTCTAAAGTTGTTACCAACAGTCTTACTATATTTCATTTATTAAGATATATGCTCCCACCATTTCTGATCTGCAAGTGAGTATGTATTGCCAATGGTGCTTGTATTATTGAATATTTGAATTGTAAGATATGTTCAATGATGTGTTGTTTATTTTGGTCTCTTCAGAGATTTATCTCAGCTGAATTTGGAGCAGACCCTACCAAGGTTCAATATATGACCTGGAGGATGGCCGTAATTTATACGCACCCAAACTCAAAATTTGCTAGATAGTTGAGGCCGAACGCATTCCATATACCTACATTTGCCGCAATTTCTTCATGAAGATTTTGCTCCCTTCTCTTGTTCAGCCAGGCTTAAATGCTCCTCCTAGTGACAAGGTTACCATATTTGGTGATGGGAACACAAAAGGTCTATTTGATCGAAGACGATTGCTAATTTCTTATCACGTAATTGTTATTCTTTTTGTTTGATGCTTATTTATGAAGGGTTTCTTTGCAGGCGTATTTGTTAAGGAAAATGATGTCGCTGCCTTCACTATTAGCACAGTTGATGAACCCCGTACCTTGAACAAAGTGTTGTACTTGAGACCCTCAGAAAACGTTTATTCTCTGAATGAACTAGTCGAGATGTGGGAAACTAAAATTGGGAAGAAGCTTGAGAAATCACACGTCTCAGAAGAAGAACTGATCAAGAAAATCGAAGGTAATACTTTGACTTCAAATTGATTGTGACTATGTTGCTGCTTCTTATCACTTTTGTCAATTAAGCATCAAGATTCTAGACGGTATGAAAAATCATCTCATGTTATGACTGACAGGGATATGAAGTTTCTACTTATATATAGAGAAATGTAAGGAAAACTTCTAATTCAATGCATTAGGTGAGTGTTTGATGTGTCTTGCAACCCTAGTTCAATTTCTCTTGACTAGTTTTGCTGGTTTTGAGTACCAAAATGGCAAAATCATTGTGGTATCTATTTGGAGTATTTGGTTGGCTTGAACACAATTCACAGACCTTCAATTATAAATTCTTGGACTGACAAGTTTTATGGGATATGATTAGATGCTTGGTATCTATTTGGTGTATAAATTCTTGAACACAATTCACACACCTTAAATACTTATATCTGAAATAGTTTTTGCAGATGTGGTATGAATATCTGCTCTTTATATTCAACTTATTTCTTAAACATGCTCATCATCGTCAAGATTAAATGCTTCCAATTAGTTCTAAAATGATATAGTAGTGAATTATTTTGGCAGATTCAGGACCAATTTGAGATATTTGATCTTTCAGGACTATTTTGACTATTAATACTATTTGTGATGCTGGGCTTTTCCTAAGGTATGTATATGTTGATCTTGGACTTCTTAATTGGCACAAATCTGCCTTGGAAACACAACAAATGTTCTTGAAATTCTTAATGTCATGTTTGTTGCCATATTTAGCAGAAAGTAATTATCAACTGGCAAACTAAAAATATTTGGATATAGTTAGTATTGTCCTATTTATTGGATTGGTCAAAATATGTTCTTGTCATAGTGGCTCTAAAGTACCAAATTAGCAAAATGAAATCAAAATCTACTATGTAGAATCTTGAAGTTATTATGAGTTAGTAAACTTTAAAAGCATGAAAAATGAAGGATAATAATGTACAAATGCCTGTTAGTTATATATATTTTGTAGGGGTGAAAATGGAGAATTGAGATTGGGAATCAGAAGAGCTGTTCGACCAAGAAATGGTCTTCCTGAGTCTATTGTTGGTAACCAGAGTTGTTATCCCAATTTCCTTTCTTCTGTGGCCTAATGCTATATCAGCAAAAAGCATGTTTCATGTTTTCTACAGTCCAAGGTAATAGATCAGAAAGATATTTTCTTCTGTTCTTAGTTCTTATCAATATGCAAATCCAGTGTAGGGATTAAATGTTCAGCCATTTAACTTGCTACATTGCAGGGCAACTCATGCAGATTTTGTTGTATCCTATCAAAAGTATGCCAAAAGCATCAAGAATCCGGTGACCATTGGCACAAGATTCAAAGTGAAATTTGAAATGGATGAATCACCTGAAAGAAGGTCAACAGTGGCAATAGCTATGAATATTTTAGCTGCATATATCTCACGAAAATTTATATCCTGTGAGGAACATGAATCAATCTTCTTACCTTGCAGGTGTACTAGTGGTATAGTGACTGGAATGAGTGATTTGGATCCATACAGATGGCCTAAATCAAAATGGAGGTGCTTAATGGTACATTTTTAGTTTTGCTTGAAATATGCACCATGTTTTCCCCCAAACATTTTCTCTAAGTTTACTGCTTTGATATCCAACAGGTCTTGTACCATAAACTTATTTACTTTTTGACTGATTACAAACTGATTTGGAAGAGGAAAAGGCACATGAAATTGCCAAGTTACAGGATGCTTTGCATGCAATGGTGAGCTTCACTTATTTATCTTTCTCTTTTTCTTCTATTAAACTTGCAGCCCCAAATCGAAAGTCACTGGAACTAGACCAGATGTTAAGGTGAGCTTCACTTATTCATCTCAAGAATACATTGTATATAGATTATGTTGTCACTATTTTTTTATTTTTGTCAGAATTTGATACTTGGAAAACAGATGAGAAATGGAAAAATCTAAGGAGGCAGAGAAGCCTGAGGCAGAGGATCAATTCATGACCCCACTTTTTGAATCAATGGACACAATAATGATGAATGGTTTCTGCACAGATGAAGTTCCAATTTTAGAACCTAATTAAGCAACCTTATTGTATATTTTGACTTAATTAGAGGACAATAGTTGATGTATCAATACACTTTGTTGATGTATGGTTGTTACTTGTTATTATAATTGATGTATCAACACTTTGTTTATATTTTGAAATATATTGACTTGTTTGTTTATAGTAATTTTCTTTTAGTTTGATAATACAATGAATTTATTTATTTTTCGAAATATTATAAATATTTGAATACAAATTAGATAAAATTTGTATTAAATTTATATTTATTTTGTATGAAAACAAGTTTATTTTGTAATTGAAAAAATAAAAAAAATATTTTACCTTACTGACGGATTTATAGACGGATTTTCTGTCTGTAATTAGAGTGTGAGATGATTTTCCAAGGTTCAAATTACAGACAGAAAATCTATCAAAAAATCCGTAATTACAGACAGAAAATCCGTCTAAAAATTTGTCTGTAATTACAGACAGAAAATTCGTCAAAAAATCCGTCGACTTCTGAAAATGGATGGAAAATTTACAAAGGGAAAATCCATCGGTAATTGGTAAAAATCCGTCGATAATTTTCCGACGGAAAAAAATCCGTCGGTAAATAATTTCCGACGGGACTTTTACAGAGGGACAAAATCCGTCGGTAACCAAAAATCCGTCTGTAATAAAGACTAAATCTGTCTGTAAATCTGTTTGTATTAATCCATTTTTTAGTTGTGTGGTTCGTAATACCGCATTATTATTCAAGTAGTGGTAGAGATTTTCTAAAGAAGATTGTCCACTATGGAAGAAAATTGTGTGCTCGTGCAATAATCTGAAACCTAGACAACTTTTGTCTACTCAAAATCTATCAGTAAAAGGGGGCCCGTGGAGAGATATATGTCAACTACAAATAAAAGAGCAAAATGTCAGACAAAAGATGATTGATGGACTTGCTATGGAAGTAGGAGATGGTAGATCAACAAGATTTTGGAAGGATACATGGTTACAGTCTGGGAAGTTAAAAGACTCCTTTCCGAGACTCTTCTTGGTTTCAAATAACAAAAGATCCGTAATTGGAGACTGTGGGTTTTGGGATGGGATAGAGTGGGTGTGGAACTTCCAATGGAGGAGGGAACTCCGCCAATGGGAGACTGAAAACTTGAATCAACTGCTTGATATCTTGCACGCTGTGAGATTGATAGCAGGAGTATAAGATAGAGTGGTGTGAAAATTTGACAAGGAAGGCGTTTATTCTACTAACTCATTTGCGCAGGTTTTGCAGGAACAGACTCTGACGGATGATATCCTTAGCTACAAGTTCACAAATGGAATCTGGAAAGGACTAGTGCCCCCTCAAGTTGAGCTATTTACTTGGTTCGTGCTAGTAGAGCGAGTCAATACAAAAGTCCGTTTGAGTAGATTGGGTATCATTGATCGGAATGATAACATTTGTGTTATGTGTAATAAGGAAGTTGAATCTATACAACATTTTTTTGTTATGTGTGAGTTTGCTTGGCAGGTATGGTGTGCATGGATTACTCATGTGGGTCGTGTTTGGAGTATCCCAGGGACCATAAAAGAACACTTTGAGGGTTGGAGGATGATGCCTATGAGAGGAGACGAGCGTAAAACATGGTTAGTGGGATTCTTCTCAGTTATATGGAATGTCTGGTTGTGTAAAAATGAACACAATTTTCAGAATAAGGCAACAATTGTGGTGGATTGTGTTGCTAGATCGTTTTGTTGTTCCAAAAAGTGGTATGGAAACTAACTCATGTTGTTGATGGTTATGTCAAAGATGACATAGGGGTTGGGTAGCATTTATTTTTTGATTATTGATAAATCCTATTTTATGATTTATCTTGTGCTCATTTGAGTGGTTTTTATCAAGTCCTTACCCACTTATTCATACTATTTGCATGGTTTTACATTTTCCTTACTGATTTTGTGCTATGATTGAAAACATGTCTTCTTTAGTCTTAATTTGCTAATATTAATCTTCTCTTATTACCATTAGATGCCTTGATATGTGTGTTAAGTGATTTCAGAGCTTATAAGTCAGGAATGGCTCAGAGGATGGGAAGAAAGCATGCAAAAGTGGAAGGAATACAAGAAGTTGAAGAAATTGCTAAGCTGTCCAGCCTGACCTCTTCGCACTCAAACGGTCATAACTTGAGCTAAAGAGATCCAAATGATGCGGTTCCAGTTGCGTTGGAAAGCTAACGTCTGGGGCTTCAATTTGATATATATTTTGCCATAGCTGCCCCGAAGTAAGGTGACGCGAACGCGTGGATCACGCGGACGCATGACCTGGCAGAAACGCAATCCACGCAAACGCGTGGATGACGCTTCCGCGCCACTTTCCCGCGACCTGTACGTACCAGAATACGCTGGGGGCGATTTCTGGGCTATTTTTGACCCAGTTTTTGGCCCAGAATACACAGATTAGAGGCTATAAAGTGGGAGAATGCATCCATTCATGGGGAGGCCTTCAATTATTCACTTTTCATACTTTAGATGTAGTTTTTAGAGGGAGAGATTCTCTCCTCTCTCTTAGGATTTAGGATTAGGATTCCTCTTAAAGGATTTAGGACTTTTATTACTTCAACTTACAATTTCTGCTCAATTACCAGGTTCAATGTTCCTTTTATTTACCTTCCCAATTTAATTTATGAATATTTCCATGTTACATTTGATATCTTTATTAGTGCAACTTGAGGTATTTCAGAATTATGATTACTTTCTTTTATTTATATAAACAATTTAGATTTTTCCCTTTTGGCTTTGATTGATCAATTGAAGACTCTTGAGTTATCAAACTCATCGTGATTGATAATTGTTATTTTTGCTAATTGAATTGGATTCCAATAACTCTAGTCCTTTCTTAGGAATTGGCTAGAACCTGAGGATCAAACTAATTAGTCCACTTGACCTCCCTTTGCTTTAATAAAGGTTAACTAAGTGGGATTAAAACTCAATTATCATCACCATTGATAAGGATAACTAGGATAGGAATTCCAGTTTTCATACCTTGCCAAGAGTTTATTTTACAGTTATTTATTTATTTTACTTGTCATTCAAATTACTTGTTCCTCACTTTCAAAACCCCCAATTTACAAAACTCATAACCAATAATAAGAACACCTCCCTGCAGTTTCTTGAGAAGACGACCCGAGGTTTAAATACTTCGGTTATCAATTTTAAAGGGGTTTGTTACTTGTGACAACCAAAACTTTTGTAAAGAAGGAATTCTTGTCGGTCTAGAAGCTATACTTACAACGCGAATTTATTTGCAAAAATTCTAGATCACGCGAGAGTTTCGCTCTTTCAAAATGGCGCCGTTGTCGGGGTACTGCAAACGTGTGCCTTATTATTGGTTATTGTAAATATTTACTTTTTGCTTGTTTATTTGCTTTTATTTTTGTTTTTATTTTTGCTTTTTCATAAATTAAGAGGTTATTGATTTTTATTTAGTTATTAAAATTTTTTTCAAAAATTTGTTCTTCGTGTTCATCTTGATCTTTAAGTTGTTCTTAGTTGTTTTCTTCGTTTTGATCTAAAAATTTTAAGTTTGGTGTCATTTTATGGTTTTTATCTTTCCTCATTAAATTCAAAAATTCAAAATTTAAAACTCAAAATTTCAAATTTCAAATTTCAAATTCCAAAATTCAAATTAAAAAATTTTTAAATTCAAATTTCAAAATTTCAAATTTCAATTTTCAAAATTCAAATTTCAAAATTTAAAATTCAAATTTCAAAATTTCAAAATATGAAATTTCGAAATTCAAATCTTTTTTTTTTCAAAATTCATATCTTTTTCAAAATCTTATCTTATCTTATTTAAAAAAAAAAAATCAAATTTCAAAATTTAATTTTCAAAATTTAAATTTCAATAACCTTTTAATTTCAATTTATTTTTATTTTCGTTTTTAATTTTATTTGCTACTATGAACTCTCACCCCTTTGGCTATGAGTCTGGTTACAATTATGTTGCAGGAAGAGGAAACTATAATGAAAATAGACATCAAGGTTGGAAGAATCAAAGATGGGAGGAGCCACAAGGATTTGATCAACCCTCTTGGCAACAACCCCCTCCAACGCACTATAACCAACAACCATTCTGTGATGCATACCAAGATGATGACTATGGTGGACCCCCTTGTAGTTACCAACAAGCCCCACCATATGCTTAAGAACCATCTCCTCAACACAACTTTGAACCACCATACTCACAAGCTGCTTACCACCAAACACCACCATATGACCCTAACCTATATCCACCACACCAACCACCATATGAACCACACCCAGAACCACCACCTCAATATTCACCATCTCCATATCTTTATCAAGAAGAACCACCTTCCTATTATGAACCCTTTCTCTAAAATAATGAACCCTCCTATCCACCCCAACCTCCATTGGATAACAGTGCCCTTAGTGTTATTCTTCAAGGGCAAGAAGAGATGAATAAGAGTGTGCTAAATTTTGCGGCCGCCTTAGGCGAGTTAGTAAATATAATAGCTTCCCGACATCTGAGAACTCAAAATACTCCCATGGCTGCATGTGGAGAATCTAAAGAAGAGCGTAGCATGAAGGAGACACTAGAAACTTTAGTGGATAATGAGGAACATGGCTTTATATTGGAACAAGTGGAAGAAGCCATAATAGTTGCAGAGGAAGAAGTGGTTACAGACTTAGGAGATGCTGAACCTCCATGGGAAAGTCAAGACATAGAGCCTCCTTCCAAGACGGTTGCATTTGATGTTGAGGAGGGTGTACAACCTCCAAGGCATGTCATGGTTAAGGAATTGGAAGAGGTCGATCAAGAGATGGAGATTCAAGAAGAAGAAGCACAACCTCTCATGCCCTTGGAAAGCAGTGAAGAGGAGATTGAATTGGAAGAAAGCTACCAAGAGGAAGAGGTTGAAATTGAAGAAGCTTACAAGGAGGTGGAAGTTGTCAGAGAATAGCACAAGGGAGTAGAGCTTGTAAGTTCATTAGAAACACCTCTCCCAAGGCCATTACCGTCCAACACAACGTTCAAGTGGGTAAAATTTTTATCCTTGACCTTTACCTTCCCACTTGAATATGGGCTACTGGAGACGGATGGTCAACTTAGAGCTCTTTGTGGCATTAAGAGTAAGAGGAAGATGGTTAGTGGTAGGAGTCGTCATGCAAGATTCAATATGGTGGAAAGCTCAAAGTTTAAATGCAAAGGTTGGTGTAAAGCTCAACTGAATGGGTCTAGGAAGTTGTTTGGTCGCTTTAGTGAGAATTCAGATTGCCTGCCCCCCGGTTGGAACACTAATGATCAACAAGAAGATGGGGGCAAAAGCAAGGTTTGGGACCCCGAAATTCATTCTGGCAATCAACACTCTTGGGGCCTTGTCACTTGCTTTAACTTGCTTGAAGGCTTTCTGCGCCTAGTTTGGGATCCTGGAGGCTACTGGAATTCCAAACATTGGTGGAAATTTTTGGATGAATTCAAACACAAGCCACCATAACAGGAAGCTCATCAAATGTCCAACATAAGGAATTTAACTAAAAGTGCTAGGTGGGAGACAACCCACCATGGTATGATCGTTCATTTTCCAATTATAATTTTATTTAGTTTTGTTTGTTTTTGAATTTTATTTTATTTCATTGAACCTGGAATTATTCATAACATCTGCATACTGCATTCTGCATTTTTGCATATATATATATATATATATAAAAATCGCACGCGACGCGACAGCGTCGCTAACGCGTCCGCGTTAAGGGTGTTCAGATCCAAACCGGTCCAAAAAAATCGCAAAACCGGACCGATCCAAACCGAAAACCGAATTAAACCGCTCTATTTTGGATTTTTTTAGAATTTTGGATCAGTTTTATTGCGGTTCGGTTCGGTTTGCAGTTCCACTATGTAAAACCGAACCGAACCAAACCGAACCGCAATAACAATAACAATAACAATAACAACAACAATAACAACAATAATAATAACAATAACAATAACAATAACAATAATAATAATAATAATAACAATAATAATAATAATAATAATAATAATAATAATAATAATAATAATAATAATAATAATAATAATACCCTTACTTACCGTAGCACACTTACTAGCGCAGTAGCGCCGCTCCTTCAAAATCCAAATAGCCAAATGTTTGAAACCCTAATCTAAAGAAAGAAACCCCTTTGCCCTCTCTCACTCTCTTAGTCTTCGTTCTTCACTCTCACCATCACAGCATCACTCACTCTTACCATCACAACATTACTCACTCTCAGTCACTCTCACTGACACACGCCAACGCCGTCTGCCGCTCCTCTTCTGAATGATGCCCTTCGTCGCCTCCTCTTCTCAGTGACGCCCTCTGCCGCCTCCTCTCCTCGGTGACGCCCTCTGCCGCCTTCTCCCTTTGGTGGCGCCGCTGCCGCCTCTTCTTCAAGGTATATTTTTACTTGCTTTTGTTTATTTTGTTTTGTTCTATTGTTTTAAGATTTTGTTTAATTTTAATTTTTACTTGTTAAACTGTGTTAAATTGTTCAAGCCTTCAAGGTATATCTTTACTTGCTTTTGTTTGTTTTGTTTTGTTCTGTTGTTTTAAAATTTTGTTTAATTTTAATTTTTACTTGTTAATCTGTGTTAAACTGTGTTAAATTGTTCAAGTCTTCAAGGTATATCTTTACTTGTTTTTGTTTGTTTTGTTTTGTTCTGTTGTTTTAAGATTTTGTTTAATTTTAATTTTTACTTGTTAATCTGTGTTAAACTGTGTTAAATTGTTCAAGCCTTCAAGGTATATCTTTACTTGCTTTTGTTTATTTTGTTTTGTTCTATTGTTTTAAGATTTTGTTTAATTTTAATTTTTACTTGTTAATCTGTGTTAAATTGTTCAAGCCTTCAAGGTATATCTTTACTTGCTTTTGTTTGTTTTGTTGTGTTATGTTGTTTTAAGATTTTGTTTAATTTTAATTTTTAGTTGTTAATCTGTGTTAAACTGTTCAAGGTATATTTTTACTTGCTTTAATTTTTACTTGTTTTAATTTTTACTTGTTAAACTGTGTTTTAATTTTATTTTGTTGTGTTCTGTTGTTTTAAGATTTTGTTTAATTTTAACTTTTAGTTGTTAATCTATGTTAAACTGTGTTAAACTGTTCAAGGTATATTTTTACTTGCTTTAATTTTTAATTGTTTTAATTTTTACTTGTTAAACTGTGTTTTAATTTTATTATGTTCTTGTTGTACTGTTATTCTTGTTATTAAAATTGGTTAAACTTTGTATTAAATTAAGTATTTTGTTCTTGTTGATTGAAATTGAATTCTATTTTTTTTATCTTTGGCAGATTTTATATTTGTTCGGTTGTTTTTAGCTTTCAATTCGAAGGTCAACAATGTCAGCTTCATATCCTGAGGTAATTTTTTTATTGTGTAATGTGTATGTTGGTAACAACTCAATATGTTAATTAATTGAGAAAAATATTAAAATAACATAAACTGATTAATTATTCTTTGTTATCACAGGATGTTCAAAGTAGCGAGCCAGGATTTACCAGTGCTACTCCATCCACTTTTGAATCAGTCAGATCTTCAGGACAGTTAGAGTCAATGCCGCCTCCACAGCAGCAATCGCAGCCACAAACTCAGACGCAGACACAGCCACCATCGTTGCCGCCACTGCCGCCGCACAGTGATCAGAACAATGAAGGAACTAGATCTAAGAGGAGGAGAGGCAAAGCAAATGTTGCTAATGAGTCACCTAATCCTGGCCAGTCTGAGGAACAAGGTACAGGTAACACTAAAAAACCTGTTAGACCTAGATCTTGGACTTGGGAGCATTTTAAAAAAGATGATAGTGGTCCCAAACCTAGGGCTATATGTAAGTGGTGTGGAGCATCTTATGCGACTGATTCACATAAAAATGGTACTAGCAATCTTAAAAGTCACTTGTTGAGTCAGTGTAGAAAATTTCCAAAAGATTCACTTTGATCCCACTCAAAAAACACTTGTTATGCAGCAACTTAAAAAAGAAGAAGGAAATGGGCTGGGTAATTGTTTGACTTCTGTATCATTTGATCCTGATTTATGTAGACAAGCTCTTGCTAGAATGATAATCATAGATGAGTTGCCTTTTAGATTTGTTGAAGGGGAGCGATTTCGTTATTTCATGAGTGTTTTACAGCCAAAACTCCATATTCCGGGCAGAATTTCAGTTGCTAGGGATTGTTGGAACTTGTTCATGAATGAAAAAGATAAGTTGAAGAGTGTCTTTATAAACTCAAATCAAAGTATGTGTTTGACCACTGATTGTTGGACTTCTGTACAAAATCTAAACTATCTTTGCCTTACTGCACATTTATTGATCAAGATTGGAAGTTGCAAAAGAGAATTCTTAACTTTTGTCTCATCAAGAATCATAAAGGTGAAACAATTGGTAGGAAGATAGAAAAATGTCTTTTGAATTGGGGAATAAGTAGAGTCTTTAGCATCACAGTTGATAATGCTAGTTCAAATGATGTTGCCATTTGTTACTTGAAAGGTAGAATGGAAGATTGGAATTCACATCCTTTAAAAGGTGAACATTTGCATGTTAGGTGTTGTGCTCATATCTTGAACTTGGTGGTGAATGATGGTTTGAAGGATATGCATTCTTCAATTAGTAAAATTAGAAATGCTGTTAGATATGTCCGTGCTTCTCCTAGTCGTATGGATAGGTTTAAAAGTTGCATTAAAGAGGCTAGGATCCAAGACTACTCTTGTGTGTAATTAGATGTCCCCACTAGGTGGAATTCCACTTACATAATGCTTGTAGTACTTTAAAATTCCAAAAGGCCTTCAAGAGATTAAGTGAGAGGGATGCTGAGTTTGTAATGATGCAAGGGGCATTCCAAAGAATGAAGATTGGGATAATGCAAGATGTTTTGTGAGATTTTTGAAGATTTTTTCTGATGTAACCAAAAAAGTCTCGGGTTCTACATTTGTGACTTCTTCTTCATATTTTCATCACTTTTGTTCAATTCTTAGTTCTTTGAAGACTTGGGATGATAGTAATGACATACTACTTAAGGGTATGGCTACAAAAATGAAGGCTAAGCATGATAAATATTAGGGTAACTTGAGGAACATGAATATGATAATTTTTGTTGCTGTGGTACTTGACCCTAGATACAAGATTAAGTTTGTTGAGTGGAGTTTTCAAAGGTTGTTTGAGAAGGATGATGCTGATTTCTTATGTGGTAAGGTGAAGGAAGTATTCAATGACTTGTTTAACAGCTATAGGGTTGCTCTCAATAGTGATCAAGCACACCAATCTGCACAACACAGCCAAGATGTGGATATGGATGATAGTGCCTTTGATGATGTTCGCTTTGCGGCAGCATTTGAAAATGATGTACAAGCAAGTGAGAGTGTCAACACAAATGAAGTGGATTTATATCTCATGGAGTCCTTGGAGAAACCAATTGATCTAAGTAGTTTTGATATTTTAACTTGGTGGAAAGTGAGCTCTAACAATTACAAATATCCTGTTTTAAGTCAAATTGCGAGGGATATTCTAGCTATGCCGGTGTCAACGGTTGCTTCTGAATCCGCCTTTAGCACTGGAGGTAGAGTGCTTAATCAATATAGGAGCTCTCTTACTCCAAAAACTGTTGAAGCTTTGATTTGTGCACAAAATTGGTTTTGAGCCAATTCATTGCCAATTGACCTTGAGGAGTCTTTTGAAGAATTTGAAAAACTTGAGAAAGGTAATGTTCTTTAATATTATGTTTTATTTTATCTTCACATAGTGATTAACTTTACTATTTGATAATATGTTTAACTTACTAATATTTATTTTATTATATTTTATTGTAGAACTTGAGCCAATTCCTCAACTAATAGATGAAGAAGACTCTGGTGATGAATCTGATTAGTGATCAGTGCTTCAGCTTTCAGTTTGGAGTTTTTTATGTTATGTTTTTATTAAGACTTTTCTATGTTATTTAATTTTGTGTTGTTGAGACTTGTTTAGTTATTTTGATGCTAAAGAATTATTATTTTATCAAGACTTGTTGAATATGTTGGATTGTTGGACAATTGGACATGTTAGTTTATAATGTTTTATGGAATTTTTGTTTTATTATTATGTTGAATTGTGTTTTATTATTATGATGGATTATTGGACAGGTTATATAACTTTATAAATTAAGTTATTATTTTGTATTTAAAAAACCGCGGATCCAAACCAATCCAAACTGCTTGTAATCGGATCGGATTGGATCGGATTTCCAAAAAATGTTCATCCAATCCAAACCGCATCGGATTACCACGCGAACGCGTGCCCCACGCGTCCGCATCATTTTCAAAATATGGCCATCCACGCGATCGCGTCAACCACGCAACCGCGTCACCCAAAAATCTGGCGAAAAGAGTTTCGAACAGAGAGTTGCGCGAACACGAGGCTGCACTCGCGCCAATCGCACAAATCAGGCCACGCGATCGTGTGACCCACGTGTCCGCGTCGCCTGCGCCGCACAACTCATCCAAATCAGCGCCAATTATCTTCTATTTTCTTTTCTAATCCTAATTTCTTCTATCTTTTCTTCTTTCTTTCTTACTTTATTTCTTTCACTTCTCATTCCTTTTCACCTTCATTCTATTTTACTTAATTTATTTGCATATTTCATTCATTGCATTTTAATTTAGTGCATATTTTTGTTTCTTTTCTAAATTCATTATTTTTCCTTTGGTGTTAAAATTTTCTTATTTAACTGTTGCATCTTCTCTTGAATTATTTTGGGTGCTTAGTGACTTGTGTTATTCTGGTTAGGTAATATTATTTAAATCAATACCAATCTTTTATACCTGTATTATTTTTGTATTGACATGAATTTATATTATCTTTCCTTACCCACTCTCTTTCCCATTGTTGTAAATTTTTTGCACTCTTGATTTGCCATGTACTTCTACTATTCTCTCACTTGCATGCTGTAGCTACCATGTAATTGAGACCCTTATTATCTGGCATTAACACCCATATTTTATTTATTTTCTATCTTTATTTTGGGTTAATTTTCTTCTTTTCCCTCTTCTTTCAGGATAGCCACCACAAAGGGAGAGGAAAAGCTTCTTAATGGGAAGACAAACAAGTCCACCTGCACAATCTTTGGAGAAAAGTATCAGTTGAAGCAACCCGTCCACTTGTACATCTTAGCATGCACCGAGGACGGTGCAATCTTTAAGTGTGGGGAGGTCGATACCAATCTCCATGGGTTAGTTACTCTTCTATCTCAACACCAATGGTTTATTTTCCTTGTTAGTTGTTGCATTTACATGTTTGATTGCATATTTTACCACTTGGTTGAAGAAATATTTTCTTTTTCAAAAAACTTTTAGAGCATTTCACTAATTTGAATAAAATTTAATGTTACACTTGTTTGAAGAAATATTATACTGGAACATGGTTTAGAGCTCGAACACACAAAACCTGTGAGATTTTTGAGCCTATTTGAATTGGTTGTATTTTACCAACCAATATTTTATTTTTGGTGTGTGTTTTTCTCTCTAAAATTGTGATCTTTATCTTGCTTAATTCTATATTTCCATGGTTTGATGTATGCATACACTTACATGATTCAAGGCCTTTATTTCACTGAGCTTACATACACCCATATGGCCTTACCCTTTTCATTATTCTTTGCAAACCAATTTTGAGCCTATTTTACCCCTTTGTTCTTTACTTTAGCACATCATTAACTCTAAGCGAAAAACAATAATGTCCTTAATTTGAATCCTTGGTTAGTTTAGACTAGTGAGAGTGCTCATGAATTAAGTACGGGAAAAGTTGAATTTGGAAACATTTGGTTTGAGAATTGAGTATGTTAGAATTTTCTGAAAATGTGAAAAAAAATGTTTAGGACATGATTCATGCATCCAATAATTTAATCATATGCATTGAGAAAAAGAAAAGAAAAGAAAGAAAAAATATATATAAAAAAAAAGAGAGAGAAGTGAGAAAAAGAAAGAAAAAAAAGAGCAATTAAGCAAAAAGAGGACAAAATGCCCCAAGGTAAGTGGTGAAAGCAATGCATATGTACTGTACTTGAAATTAGAATGCATGAATATGTGAAAAACATGGTTAATGGATAGTTAGATGTGGTATTATGATTACATAGATTGTCTAAAGTTAGGTGGAAAGTTTAAGTTAATTAAGGATTCAGATTTTAGTCTACTTGGCCAAATACAATCCTACCTTGACCCTAACCCCATTACAACCCTTTAAAGACCTCTTGATATGTGTATCTGTGCATTAAATTCATGTTGATTGTTAGATGAAGAGCAAGCCTTAGAAAGCAAGGTTAGTAGAGAATTGAGAGAATCGAACCTAAAACACTTGAGTGATTAGAGTGCATACACTCCCAGTGAGGGTTCGATGCTCGATTCTTTGTTCCCGGCTTTCATGAGCTATTTTCTTCTACAAACCTATTTGTACTTCATTTTTATGATTTGAATTAGTGAAATCCAGTTCATATTTATTCTTAGAGAATTTATTTACTTTTAACCAAGTAGGTAGAAACATATTGCATGGAGTTGCATTCATATAGATAGGTTGCATTTCATACTTTCTTACTTTCCTCATTCACTCTTATAGCTTCTCTTGAGCTTAGCATGAGGACATGCTAATGTTTAAGTGTGGGGAGGTTGATAAACCACTATTTTATAGTTTATCTTGTGCTCATTTGAGTGGTTTTTATCAAGTCCTTACCCACTTATTCATACTATTTGCATAGTTTACATTTTTCTTCCTGATTTTGTGCTATGATTGAAAACATGTCTTCTTTGATCTTAATTTGCTAATATTAATCCTCTCTTATTACCATTAGATGTCTTGATATGTGCGTTAAGTGATTTCAGAGCTTATAGGGTAGGAATGGCTCAGAGGATGGGAAGAAAGCATGCAAAAGTGGAAGGAATACAAGAAGTTGAAGAAATTGCTAAGCTGTCCAGCCTGACCTCTTCGCACTCAAACGGTCATAACTTGAGATATAGAGGTCCAAATGATGCAGTTCCAGTTGCGTTGGAAAGCTAACGTCCGTGGTTTCAATTTGATATATAATTTTCCATAGCTACCCCAAAGCCAGGCGATGCGAACGCGTGGTTCATGCAGACGCGTGACCTGGCAGAAACGCAATCCACGCAAACGCGTGGACGACGCTTCCACACCACTTTTCCGCGACCTGTACGTACCAGAATACACTGGGGGCGATTTCTGGGCTATTTTTGAACCAATTTTTGGCACAGAATATACAGATTAGAGGCTATAAAGTGGGGGAATGCATCCATTCATGGGGAGGCCTTCAATTATTCACTTTTCATACTTTAGATGTAGTTTTTAGAGGGAGAGGTTATCTCCTCTCTCTTAGGATTTAGGATTAGGATTCCTCTTAAAGGATTTAAGACTTTTATTACTTCAACTTACAATTTCTGCTTAATTACCAGGTTCAATGTTCCTTTTATTTACCTTCCCAATTTAATTTATGAACTTTTCCATGTTACATTTGATATCTTTATTAGTGCAACTTGAGGTATTTCAGAATTATGATTGCTTTCCTTTATTTATATAAATAATTTAGATTTTTTCCTTTTGGCTTTGATTGATCAATTGAAGACTCTTGAGTTATCAAACTCATCGTGATTAATAATTGTTATTTTTGCTAATTGAATTGGGTTCCAATAACTCTAGTCCTTTCTTAGGAATTGGCTAGAACCTGAGGATCAAACTAATTAGTCCACTTGACCTCCCTTTACTTTAATAAAGGTTAACTAAGTGGGATTAAAACCCCATTATCATCACCATTGATAAGTGTAATACCCGGTCTAACCGAAATTAATTAAATAATGAGTTAAGTAGGAGCGAATATGGTTGGAAGATTTGGCAATTGGAATTTGATGATTTAAATATGATATTTGGATTCAGTGAATTTTTCCGAGTCGGAAAACATAGTTTTCTGCATAAAAGCGCGCAGTGGAATTTTGACCGGCAGTACCGGCTGAGACCTGTCTGGTACTGCAGCTGAGAAAATTGATTATGAGTAAATAAGATTAAGAAATGAGGAATTATAATTAGGGGAGGTAGAAATATTTGAAGTGCGATTTAGAGCGCTAATCTTAAAGGTTTTGGTCCAAAAATTGGGCCAACGGACAAAAATAAATGAACTGGGCCTAAGTGGGCCCAAGACCCAACATATATAAACATTAGTTATGAGCATTTCAGCTTATTTTTACCCTAAAAGAGAGGTTGGGGCGCTGAAATAGAGAAAAGAGAAGAGAAGAGAGAAAACCTAACTCTCTTTGATCTTCAAACCACCATAACTTGAGCTACGGAGCTTCGATTGACGAGCCGTTTGCGGCCACGCGTTGATCTTCTTATCCTCTACAATTCTATCTAAGTTTGGTGGTGAATATTTCATTCATCTCTTCCCAGTTTTCGAAATTCCCCACTGTTACACGTTTTTGGATAGTTAGTGTTGAAATCTTGTGATTTTGGGTGTTTAGGGATACTCCAACATGGATTCTAAGTGGGTTCTATCCCTACTTCATATGGGCTGAGGTAAGAAGTGCTCAAACCCTTGTAATTTGTCATTTTTATGAGCCCTAAGTTGATGTATGTATGTGATATTGGTTATGTTAGTGTATTTGGTGATGTTGGTGCACAATTGGGAGATTGGTATTGCTTGAGGAGCTTTGGTAAGGCTTGGAGCTAAGGTTGGTGAAGAATTCCAAAGAAGAGGCTCAATTGGTTTAGCTACAAGAGGTACGGTTTAAGTTTCATTTAAGTACCATGTGTTGTGATGAGAATTCCTAGGCTAGATGCCCCTAGGATTAAGTTTGGATTATGTAAATGGTTGGTGCTAATATGCATAGTTGATATGTAACGTGAATTAATGATTGGGTTGAGAATTGTGTGACCTTGTATGCTTGGTGTATTGAGAATTTGATGTACTGGGTAATGAGTATTGATTTTGTGGTTTATGCATTTAAATTGTGAAAATTGGGCCGGAGGCCGTGAATTTTGGGCCGGAGGCCGGAAAGAGGTAAGAAAGGTAAGTCGATGTGTGCATTGTATGATGGCACAAGTGATTGGATGAATTTCAGATAATGAATATATAAATGATTAGGTTGGTTATTGAATAATAAGGTTTGAGAAGTTGAAGTGTGGAATTTGGTAATTTTGGGTGAATTTATGTAGATGAGGTATGTTTGGTTCGGTTGAGATATATTATGTGATCATATATGTGATTATGATTATTGATGCCTTGATGGTATGATGATGCATTAGAAATATGTATGTTGTGATATATGCTTGGGGAATGATTAAGGTTGATTTGTGGGTGAAATCACGTGATAGTGAGTATGATATTGATTATGTATAATGATGGTTGATTGGAAATGATATTATTGGAAATTGGGATGAGGAAGGATGTATGACATGATATTGTGTTTGTCCTTTAGCCATTTGATTGAGAAGTGTTAAAATGGTTGGATGTGGTTTTGGGAATTTTTGGTAAAGTGTCAATGTGTGAGTTGAGGATGGCTTGATGTGGATTTTGGTACATTTTGATTGATTTCAAAAAGGGTTGAAATTGGCATGTTTTGGTTGATTTTGAAAAGAGTTGAAAATTGCTTGTTTTGAAAATGGCACCTTGTGGTTTTGTATGAAAACATGGTTTTTGGGCACATTTTGACGGGACATAACTTGGACTACGGATCTCTATTTTGTGCCAAATCTGTTTAGAAATGAAATTGGATCCGGGATGTCCATGCCGTTCGAAGAACGGGTGAAAAATGATTTAAAATGAAAAAGTTATGTCCGTCGGAAGATTGGGGGTTGAATCTGTAAATTCTGCAGCTTTTAACTTAGAAAATTTTTAGCAGAATGACCCTCCACGCGTAGGCGCACTTGGCGCGTACGCGTCGTTCTTCAAGAAGGCACCATCCACGCGTGTGTGTGGTGTGCGCATGCGCGTCGATGCGCTGCACCCAATGCCCAGCTATTTTCCAGAGAGTTGTGCCAGAGTTATGCCATTTTTGTGCCTGGACGCAAGAGCACCCACGCGTACGCGTGGCTGACGCTTGCGCGCCGTTTGGATATTTTTCAACCCGCGCGTTCGTGCGTATGACGTTTGCGCGTCGATGAGTTTTTGGCCATCTGCGCGTGCGCGTGGAGTGCGCGTACGCGTGGCCCTGTTTTCATGCCAAAGATGGTTTTTGAGTTTTTAAAGCCAAATCTCATGCTTCTAAGCCTCCAATCTCATCCCTTAGGTATTAAATCATTATGATATGCCTAGCAATGAGGAAGGAACTAGGGGATGTGGTAACTTGCAAGTGAAGCAAGGGAAAAGGTTATGATCAATGATGATCAGATATGATTATATGAGATATGGAGGGTGACGGTGGAAGTACCGTGTAAGCCATGAGCCGAAAGGCTATAATTATTGATAAATGGCCGGTTTTTGATTGAACCATGGGCCGGATGGCTGAGTTATTGCCGGGTTACGGCAAGGCCATTATTGTTTATGGCTGAGTATAAATGCCTATATAATTAATAAATGAATGTGTTACATGGATAAGAATGAAAAAGGTTGAAATGTGATGTGTGACCCCGGGTAGTAGGCAGTGGCGTTGTCCACTTGCTCCGGGTATGAGACGGGAAAGGAGGATTATGATAAACGAGTTTAATCGTGGGGTTTTGAATAAATGTGTATTTGTGATACCTGGGTAGTAGCAAGGGTCGTGGTTCGTCCCGCTTGCTCCGGGTCATTGTCTGAGGATTGATAATAATGAAGGGTGATTATGAATAAATGTTTATTTGTGATACTTGGGTAGTAGCAAGGGTTGTGGTTCGTCCCACTTGCTCCAAGTTAATGTTTGAGATTTGGTAACAATGAATGTTGATAATATGAATTGAGATTGAATGAATATATGTTTGAGATGCCTGGGCAGTAGCAAGGGTTGTGGTTCATCCCACTTGCTCCGGGCCAATGCTTGAGATACCTGGATAGTAGCAAGGGTTGTGGTTCGTTCCACTTGCTCCAGGTCAGAGATTGCGACGCCTGGGTAGTAGCGGCAGTAGTGGTGAATCCACTCGCTCCAGGTTGAGCTTTTAGACACCCGCCTGGGTAGTAGCCGCAGTAGTGATTATTTCACTGGCTCTGGGTTGAGTGGGCAGTAGCAAGGGGGTTGTAGCTCAAACTTACTTGCTCCGCAAGGGGTGTTTCTGTCCAATGGTTAGCTACCAGGACATGTCGGGTTGGCTATATAACCGACAGATGATATCATCAACCATAGGGCAGGCATTCATCATTTGCATATATTTGAATTGTTTGGGTTTGCCATTTGTCTTGGATTTCTACATCATATATGCCATGTTACCTGACTATATGCTACTTGTTCTACTTGTATCATGTTTGTGTATTACTTGCCTGTATTGCTTGTGTTTGTACAACTGAGAGGCCCCTCATGCTGGTGTCGGTGGGTGTGAGGGCTGTTCTTGATGGGATGAACTGATGATGCGATTGCATGATGATGTATTGATATAGAACTGCTGAGGCAGAACAACTGGTGATGGTTTTGCTTATGATTCTGAGTCTGATTCGTGGAAGAGTCAGCGAGTTGGGAAACATGTGAAACATGAATTGAATTTAGCACTCCCTTATGACAGTTGCCTATTCATGGATTAGCGAGAACCTAGGATGAATAATTGGTGAAGAAGTTTAGGATGCTTAGTGAGTTTTTATTGCAGTACATTGAATTTATTTGGCACTTTTACCGTACTGGGAACCCATGGGCCCGGGGTTCTCATTCCGTATATATCTCTTGTTTTTCAGATACAGGTCCAGGTGCTCAGAAGTGAGCTATGGTACGTTTGAGAGATGGCGAAGATTTTTATTTTCTCTACTTTGTGTTTTGATTAGAATCTCTCCACCTTTGTTTTGGAAAGTTTATATTATGTATTGAACTCTTTGAATTTGCCTATAGAGGCTCTCATGTTTCCTTCGGGAGAGATTAGGATATACTGTTGTCATCTACTTTCATACTGTACCCTAGCCGGCCTAAACTTCGCGGGTCGCGACTAGTGCCTATTTACTTATGTTATATATATCTATCTGTTATCTATCTCTTAATCTCCTCTACGCCTTGTCCGTATATCGCGTTCGGCTTAGCAGTTTAACTTTTCGTTGTCAAAACGTGAGTGATACGTCTTCGCGATTTTATTTCTACTCTTTTCAGGCTTCTCGATTAATACTCCTTTCGAAAATTACCTATATTTATTTATTAAAAATCCACCTGAGAGTCGTACCACCGTAATATCATTGACTTATGACTCGAGCATAAGGATTTGAATATTAGGGTGTTACATTATGGTATCAGAGCAGTTCGTCCTCGTGAGCCTGAGGGATGGAACTGCTTATGCTTCAATGCATACTCTGAGTCTGTGCCTGTGCTAGTTAGGGTATCTAATCGATACATCTAGCATGAAGTCCATGAGTGTACCTTTGGTACTTTGAAGCACTATACTTCCGATATTGAGACTATCAACTTGATATCGATTGTTTGGTGTGTATAGGAACCAGATGGCGCCTCGTGGACCCGGTCGGGGACGTGAGAGAGATCGTACTAGCACGCAGGAACCGGAAGTCAACCCGAATAACCCGGTAAACCTTATGGCGGTGTTGGAGAATATGGCTGCTGCTATGCAAGCCACTGCAGAGGCTCTTGGGCAACAGATAAACAATAATGGCATTGGCAGAAGGGAAGCTCAGGGCCCGATGATACTGGCAACTTTCTTAAAGGTTAATCCACCTAAGTTCAAGGGAACCACCAATCCGACTGAAGCTGATACTTGGTTTCAGGCCATGGAGCGAGCACTGCAAGCGCAGTTGGTGCCTGAAGAGCAGCGTGTTGAATTTGCTACCTATCTGCTCACGGGGGAAGCATCGCATTGGTGGTAAGGGGCTCGATGTCTCCTGCAACAGGGGAATGATCCTATCACTTGGGATGCCTTCCAGGTGGAATTCTATAAGAAGTACTTTCCAAATTCTGCCAGAACAGCCAAGGAATTGGAGTTAGTGCAGCTGAAGCAAGGTGATATGTCCATATCTGAGTATACAGACAAATTTGAGGAGCTATTTAGGTTTTCCCGCATGTGTCAGGGAGCTCCGGGAGACTTCGAGGAATGGAAGTGTATTAAGTATGAGGGAGGACTTCGAAGTGAAATCCTGAGCTCCGTTGGACCGATGGAGATTAGGGTCTTCTCCGAACTTGTGAACAAGAGCCGTATTGCTGAAGAATGCGTGAGGAAGGCTATTGAGGCGAAGAATGACTGTCGGGAGTCCCACCGCATGGAGCACAATCAAGAATACCCAACAAGGGGTCAAGAGTTTAAGGGGAGAGGATACATACAACACTTTCTCCAAGGACGGAATAACTTTGCGACGAGTGAGGAGTCTCAAAGAAACGGTAAGGGAAAACGGGCAGCGGCTGCTTTTGATGTTTCGAGCTGTCAGAGATGTGGAAGTCATCACCCAAATAGGCCGTGCCGATTGGGGTTAGGTGTATGTTACAAGTGCGGGTTACCAGGGCATGTATCAAGAAATTGCCAACAAGGAGAGAGTCAGGATGCGGGCCGATTGCGGCAGTAAGATTGAGGTAATTGCAATAATCAGGCTTAAATGACAGTGTGTGATTTTATAATACCGCCTGTACAGTAAAGCTGGGAATGTCGAGCTTAATATTAGACTGAGAAGCAAACCGGATGGTCCGAGTAAGGAATTGCCTTAATACAAATGGATAAATGCCTGTGATGTAAATGATTTTCTGTTGAGAATGATGTGTTGTGCTTGTTATGTAGTTGGTTGATTTCTGGATTTTTGGTGAAACGGATTGAACCCGTGACTTTTAGTTCCTTTGATTTAAATAGATACGGAATGGTCCTAAATGATGGATTTGGAAACATTGATTTGAAATTCCAGTCATGCTAAGTTGTGGTTGAGTACTTGAGGAAATAAGTGATAGAACTAATACTTGACGAGAAATCAAAGTGGCATAGCGGAAGCTTGCTAAAGCGTTAGCATAGTATGGTAATAATAAGGAAAAGTGGGGTGTGATTAGAAATGCTTTATGCTTAGAGTACTTAAAAGTTTAGTGAGCTTATACAGATAATGATTCTAGATAATTGGAATTAATTGCAATGCTGATGCGGTACTGAGATTGGTTTGAGGGAACCCGTGAAGGGTGGTAAACTCCAATTTTTGGGGATGTGCTGTTGAATTTTTTTTTTCAAGAATTTGGAGGAGTGTTGGTTATATTTTTGAAAATGATTTTTGATCTGAGTAACTTCAACAAAAGAGATGTGTCTCGAAAGCTTTTATAGATTATTAAAAGAAAGCGGATTCTTAAGAGTTTGTCAGCTTGTTAGTCCAAACTCATTGAATTTTAAAAACGAAGAAAGCTTTGATTGATTATAGTGATGTAGGATAATGGATATGATTATCAATGATGGCAATCTTATTGATGACATGATTCGAGATTTAATAAGGTGTGAGTTGATGAGACGGTAAAAGTAAGGAACAAGGCTGTTGGTCGGTGTTGAACGAATGACCGAGACCCTCAGGAATAGAGAAATCAGAGCGCGGCAACGGAAGCGCGCAGAGTAAAAGGACCTTGGAACTGTTATGCATTTGATATAAAGGCATACTATGCTCGCGTACTCGTAGGGATGGATGAAATTTTCGAGGGCGAAAATTTCTGTTAGGGGGTAGAATGTAATACCCGGTCTAACCGAAATTAATTAAATAATGAGTTAAGTAGGAGCGAATATGGTTGGAAGATTTGGCAATTGGAATTTGATGATTTAAATATGATATTTGGATTCAGTGAATTTTTCCGAGTCGGAAAACATAGTTTTCTGCATAAAAGCGCGCAGTGAAATTTTGACCGGCAGTACCGGCTGAGACCTGTCTGGTACTGCAGCTGAGAAAATTGATTATGAGTAAATAAGATTAAGAAATGAGGAATTATAATTAGGGGAGGTAGAAATATTTGAAGTGCGATTTAGAGCGCTAATCTTAAAGGTTTTGGTCCAAAAATTGAGCCAACGGACAAAAATAAATGAACTGGGCCTAAGTGGGCCCAAGACCCAACATATATAAATATTAGTTATGAGCATTTCAGCTCATTTTTACCCTAAAAGAGAGGTTGGGGCGCTGAAATAGAGAAAAGAGAAGAGAAGAGAGAAAACCTAACTCTCTTTGATCTTCAAACCACCATAACTTGAGCTACGGAGCTCCGATTGACGAGCCGTTTGCGGCCACGCGTTGCTCTTCTTATCCTCTACAATTCTATCTAAGTTTGGTGGTGAATATTTCATTCATCTCTGTCCAGTTTTCGAAATTCCCCACTGTTACACGTTTTTGGGTAGTTAGTGTTGAAATCTTGTGATTTTGGGTGTTTAGGGATACTCCAACATGGATTCTAAGTGGGTTCTATCCCTACTTCATATGGGCTGAGGTAAGAAGTGCTCAAACCCTTGTAATTTGTCATTTTTATGAGCCCTAAGTTGATGTATGTATGTGATATTGGTTATGTTAATGTATTTGGTGATGTTGGTGCACAATTGGAAGATTGGTATTGCTTGAGGAGCTTTGGTAAGGCTTGGAGCTAAGGTTCGTGAAGAATTCCAAAGAAGAGGCTCAATTGGTTTAGCTACAAGAGGTACGGTTTAAGTTTCATTTAAGTACCATGTGTTGTGATGAGAATTCCTAGGCTAGATGCCCCTAGGATTAAGTTTGGATTATGTAAATGGTTGGTGCTAATATGCATAGTTGATATGTAACGTGAATTAATAATTGGGTTGAGAATTGTGTGACCTTGTATGCTTGGTGTATTGAGAATTTGATGTACTGGGTAATGAGTATTGATTTTGTGGTTTATGCATTTAAATTGTGAAAATTGGGCCGGAGGCCGTGAATTTTGGGCCGGAGGCCGGAAAGAGGTAAGAAAGGTAAGTCGATGTGTGCATTGTATGATGGCACAAGTGATTGGATGAATTTCAGATAATGAATATATAAATGATTAGGTTGGTTATTGAATAATAAGGTTTGAGAAGTTGAAGTGTGGAATTTGGTAATTTTGGGTGAATTTATGTAGATGAGGTATGTTTGGTTCGGTTGAGATATATTATGTGATCATATATGTGATTATGATTATTGATGCCTTGATGGTATGATGATGCATTAGAGATATGTATGTTGTGATATATGCTTGGGGAATGATTAAGGTTGATTTGTGGGTGAAATCACGTGATAGTGAGTATGATATTGATTATGTATAATGATGGTTGATTGGAAATGATATTATTGGAAATTGGGATGAGGAAGGATGTATGACATGATATTGTGTTTGTCCTTTAGCCATTTGATTGAGAAGTGTTAAAATGGTTGGATGTGGTTTTGGGAATTTTTGGTAAAGTGTCAATGTGTGAGTTGAGGATGGCTTGATGTGGATTTTGGTACATTTTGATTGATTTCAAAAAGGGTTGAAATTGGCATGTTTTGGTTGATTTTGAAAAGAGTTGAAAATTGCTTGTTTTGAAAATGGCACCTTGTGGTTTTGTATGAAAACATGGTTTTTGGGCACATTTTGACGGGACATAACTTGGACTACGGATCTCTATTTTGTGCCAAATCTGTTTAGAAATGAAATTGGATCCGGGATGTCCATGCCGTTCGAAGAACGGGTGAAAAATGATTTAAAATGAAAAAGTTATGTCCGTCGGAAGATTGGGGGTTGAATCTGTAAATTCTGCAGCTTTTAACTTAGAAAATTTTTAGCAGAATGACCCTCCACGCGTAGGCGCACTTGGCGCGTACGCGTCGTTCTTCAAGAAGGCACCATCCACGCGTGTGTGTGGTGTGCGCATGCGCGTCGATGCGCTGCACCCAATGCCCAGCTATTTTCCAGAGAGTTGTGCCAGAGTTATGCCATTTTTGTGCCTGGACGCAAGAGCACCCACGCGTACGCGTGGCTGACGCTTGCGCGCCGTTTGGATATTTTTCAACCCGCACGTTCGCGCGTATGACGTTTGCGCGTCGATGAGTTTTTGGCCATCTGCGCGTGCGCGTGGAGTGCGCGTACGCGTGGCCCTGTTTTCATGCCAAAGATGGTTTTTGAGTTTTTAAAGCCAAATCTCATACTTCTAAACCTCCAATCTCATCCCTTAGGTATTAAATCATTATGATATGCCTAGCAATGAGGAAGGAACTAGGGGATGTGGTAACTTGCAAGTGAAGCAAGGGAAAAGGTTATGATCAATGATGATCAGATATGATTATATGAGATATGGAGGGTGACGGTGGAAGTACTGTGTAAGCCATGAGCCGAAAGGCTATAATTATTGATAAATGGCCGGTTCTTGATTGAACCATGGGCCGGATGGCTGAGTTATTGCCGGGTTACGGCAAGGCCATTATTGTTTATGGCTGAGTATAAATGCCTATATAATTAATAAATGAATGTGTTACATGGATAACAATGAAAAAGGTTGAAATGTGATGTGTGACCCCGGGTAGTAGGCAGTGGCGTTGTCCACTTGCTCCGGGTATAAGACGGGAAAGGAGGATTATGATAAACGAGTTTAATCGTGGGGTTTTGAATAAATGTGTATTTGTGATACCTGGGTAGTAGCAAGGGTCGTGGTTCGTCCCGCTTGCTCCGGGTCATTGTCTGAGGATTGATAATAATGAAGGGTGATTATGAATAAATGTTTATTTGTGATACTTGGGTAGTAGCAAGGGTTGTGGTTCGTCCCACTTGCTCCAAGTTAATGTTTGAGATTTGGTAACAATGAATGTTGATAATATGAATTGAGATTGAATGAATATATGTTTGAGATGCCTGGGCAGTAGCAAGGGTTGTGGTTCGTCCCACTTGCTCCGGGCCAATGCTTGAGATACCTGGGTAGTAGCAAGGGTTGTGGTTCGTCCCACTTGCTCCAGGTCAGAGATTGCGATGCCTGGGTAGTAGCGGCAGTAGTGGTGAATCCACTCGCTCCAGGTTGAGCTTTTAGACACCCGCCTGAGTAGTAGCCGCAGTAGTGATTATTTCACTGGCTCTGGGTTGAGCGGGCAGTAGCAAGGGGGTTGTAGCTCAAACCTACTTGCTCCGCAAGGGGTGTTTCTGTCCAATTGTTAGCTACCAGGACATGTCGGGTTGGCTATATAACCGACAGATGATATCATCAACCATAGGGCAGGCATTCATCATTTGCATATATTTGAATTGTTTGGGTTTGCCATTTGTCTTGGATTTCTACATCATATATGCCATGTTACCTGACTATATGCTACTTGTTCTACTAGTATCATGTTTGTGTATTACTTGCCTGTATTGCTTGTGTTTGTACAACTGAGAGGCCCCTCATGCTGGTGTCGGTGGGTGTGAGGGCTGTTCTTGATGGGATGAACTGATGATGCGATTGCATGATGATGTATTGATATAGAACTGCTGAGGCAGAACAACTGGTGATGGTTTTGCTTATGATTCTGAGTCTGATTCGTGGAAGAGTCAGCGAGTTGGGAAACATGTGAAACATGAATTGAATTTAGCACTCCCTTATGACAGTTGCCTATTCATGGATTAGCGAGAACCTAGGATGAATAATTGGTGAAGAAGTTTAGGATGCTTAGTGAGTTTTTATTGCAGTACATTGAATTTATTTGGCACTTTTACCGTACTGGGAACCCATGGGCCCGGGGTTCTCATTCCGTATATATCTCTTGTTTTTCAGATACAGGTCCAGGTGCTCAGAAGTGAGCTATGGTACGTTTGAGAGACGGCGAAGATCTTTATTTTCTCTACTTTGTGTTTTGATTAGAATCTCTCCACCTTTGTTTTGGAAAGTTTATATTATGTATTGAACTCTTTGAATTTGCCTATAGAGGCTCTCATGTTTCCTTCGGGAGAGATTAGGATATACTGTTGTCATCTACTTTCATACTGTACCGTAGCCGGCCTAAACTTCGCGGGTCGCGACTAGTGCCTATTTACTTATGTTATATATATCTATCTGTTATCTATCTCTTAATCTCCTCTACGCCTTGTCCGTATATCGCGTTCGGCTTAGCAGTTTAACTTTTCGTTGTCAAAACGTGAGTGATACGTCTTCGCGATTTTATTTCTACTCTTTTCAGGCTTCTCGATTAATACTCCTTTCGAAAATTACCTATATTTATTTATTAAAAATCCACCTGAGAGTCGTACCACCGTAATATCATTGACTTATGACTCGAGCATAAGGATTTGAATATTAGGGTGTTACAATAAGGATAACTAGGATATGAATTCCAGTTTTCATACCTTGCCAAGAGTTTATTTTACAGTTATTTATTTATTTTACTTGTCATTCAAATTACTTGTTCCTCACTTTCAAAACCCCCAATTTACAAAACTCATAACCAATAATAAGAACACCTCCCTGCAGTTCCTTGAGAAGACGACCCGAGGTTTAAATACTTCGGTTATCAATTTTAAAGGGGTTTGTTACTTGTGACAACCAAAACTTTTGTAAAGAAGGAATTTTTGTCGGTCTAGAAGCTATACTTACAACGCGAATTTATTTGTAAAAATTCTAGATCGTGCGAGAGTTTCGCTCTTTCAATTATGTACACTCCATCGAGTGTATTGAGCTTGTCTTTCTTTAAAAAAAATTTTTAAATTCTCTTAGTGTTTTATGTAAAAAATTTTGATATTATTTTTCTTTTTTTTTATTATCATTTTTTTTATTCTTTTTTTTTAAAAATTTTAAAAAATACACAAAGAAATAAATAAATAAATAAATAAAAATAAAAAATATATATAAAAAAATAATGATGATAATGATAATGGAAAAGAAAAAAAGGAATAAAAATCAAATGAGAAAAATAGAAAGAACGAAAAACAAGAAGAAAAAAACGAAGAAAAAGATAATAAACAAAAAAAAATATGTATCATAATTTGACTGAACTTAATCACGTAAAAAGATTATTTATCTAAAATTACTGGTAAAAGCGTAAGAATTAACTTACATCGATATATAACATTATTAACATGGCTTTGGTGCCTGATGGTGCATTTTGAGTTGGAACTTGTGAAATATAGAGATAAATATGTATATACACTAATTTTAGTTTGGGTAAAGTACATTTTTTGTTTCTGAAGTTTGGTAAAAATTTTAAAAATATTCTTAAGTTTTATTTTGTTTCAATTTCGTTCAAGAAATTTTCGATTTGCATCAAATATATCCTTAACGGCTAAATTTTCAAAAAATTTAAGACCAATCTAACAATAATGCATGAAAATTATACTTGATTTGCTTGTATTGAGGGTTGTTCTTATGAAATTGTTGTTGAATTAGTCTTAAATTTTTTGAAAATTAGCCATCAAAGATATATTTGATGCAAATTGAAAACTTATGGGACAAAATTGAAATAAAATAAAATTTAGGAGTATTTTTGAAACTTTTGTCAAATTTTAGAGATAAAAAATATACTTTACCCTTTTAGTTTTCATGACAGAAATATCATATATATAAAATATAAAATATATTTTTGATAAATTATAATTATTTTTATATTTTATTTATATTTAAAATGTAAATTAATTTTTTAATTTTTTATCGCATAAAACATTTAAGAAAATTTTTGATTTCATATAAGTCAAGACTAAGATTAAACATCTTGATTTGTGATAATATTTGAGTATAATATATTAAAAAAATTATAGGAGACCAACACCTAAATCATCTAATTTTAAATAATTTTATTTAATATTTATTAATTTTAAATTATTTTTTAAAATTAGATTCTAATCAATTGACATTAATAATATTTTTGAATAATAAAGATTTGGTAAATTAACCGCTCTCTAAACACAGTGTCATCAAACCTTCCTTCTCATTGTGTCGGTCTTCTCCCTTGCGCAGACCGTTGCTTCGCTGCCGTTGCAGTGCGCCACCGTTCTTGCCAAATAGAACGTTCTCGCTGCACAGACTACCGCATTGTGCCTCGTAGAATGCTATTCACGTCGCTGATACAGAGACAAGAAACATTCAATCTTTATAAAAGAAACATCTAATCTCATATGAAGCCGTCTACTAAGTCTTTGAACTCCAAAACAGAGATGAAACATTCAGACAATCAAAGAAAAAACATCCACTAACCTTTGGAGGATGGAACGTGACTCGACGGAAGAGGAAGAGGAGGTAACGCATGATGAAGGAGGAGGAAGAGACGCGGCATCGCGGCTTCACAGCGGAGACGGCTGAGACACGACGCGACGTAACGGAAGAGGCAAACGGTGAGACGTGACAACCGGGGTGGCGACGGATGGGAAGGTTGTGTAGCGCGGCGGAAGAGGCATACAACTCGGCGTGACTTCTCGACCATGATGGACGGCGTCCTCGTAGCGGAAGCAATATGGCGCAATGGGCTCGTTCACAGCAGCACTGGAAGAGGCGACGACGTCGCGAATGTGGTCTGGGGCGGATGCTAATAAAGCAGATGACGACATGTAGAATAAGAGAGTGAGACGGCTGTAGTGTTTTTTTTTTAAGGTGGCCACTCTGATAAAGTTGGCAATTTCAACTTTTTGTAAAGATGTTTTTCATTTTGTGGTTGATATTGATTTAAAAGCGTGTCACTAAAAGTGTTGCTTTAAAGAGAAAGTGTTACCCTTAATCGTTAACTTGGCTCTGATACCAATTTTTTTAAAGTCGACTTTTCTTTTCTTTTTTCTATTAACTCTTCATATTTTACTTCAAATAAGTTTATAATTTGTATAGATTCAATTGGTGGTGCTTTATTTAAATAATTTGCAAATTTATAATCTAAAGTATTGACCATTATTTTTCTTGTATGATTATTTATTACTAGTCCTTGATTTATAATTCTGATTTTTATAGTTTTTCAATCTTGTTTTAGTTTATAATATTCTTTTTTGCATGGATTATTGTATATAAAATCTTTTATCTGTTTGTCTTTTTCTTTAATATAATTTCTCAAATCCTCAAAAACTTCTTTTATTTCTACACTTTCTGTTGTTTCTAAATATCTTTTTAATTTTTCAACTTCATTCTCCATTTTTTCTTTCAACAGTTTTAATTCTTTTAAGTCATAATATGGTTTTCCAGGCATTTATAAATTTTTTAAGTTTAATTCCAACTTGTTTATATTTATTCTTATTTCTATCCTTTTTATTATAAGGTCATCAATTTCGATCTGAAGGTTATTTAATTCCCTTTTATACTCCTTTATTTTACTTTTAAATTTTTCCGTCCTTTTTCTTTTTATTTTATTTTCTGGTTTTTCAATCTTTTTATGCTTCATTATTTATTTTAGAATTTCTGCAAACTCTATCATCGATTCATCACTATTTTCTAGAGATTCTATTAATTTTTCTAGCTCTTCAACTTCTCTTTTCAACTTGTCATAAATTATTTTTAGAGCTTCAAATGCCCTTTGATTTATTCCAGAAAATTGTAAATAATTTAAATAATTTTCTCTTTCAAAGAGCTCTTGTTTCTTGTCTTGATAAGTTACATATATTTCTTCTTTATTTATTGTCATAATTTAGTGTTTAGGGTTTCATTTAGTTTTTCGACCTTTTTTGTTAATTCTTTTATTTCAGAATTTTCTTCTTTAATTTTTAACTTAGATAAACTTAAAGGGCTATTAATTTTAGATTCTCTTACTTGAAAATTCGATGAAACTAATTTTCCTGATGGTTCTTTTAATAATAGAACTGGGTTTTCAATAGCTTTATATTTTGGTATTTCTGTTTTTACAATTTTCTGAAATAATTCATCGACATAAATTCTTTCTCTGTTTTTAAATATTATACTATGATGGCTATTTGTTAAAGCATAATTTATAGCATATGTAATTGAAAATGGTTCATCATCTTGTTCGATTAGATTCTTTCTATGAAATTTATAAGCCAGACTTATGGATCTTCCAAGATTTTCAGTTGATAAAGGTATAGCGTATCCAAGATGGGCATTGAATTTAACATTTATGTTTGCCAAATTTCCATGAACAATTCCAATTATTTGATCTATTGGGTCATCAGTAATTCTTTTGTCACAGATTGCTAGGCTTATTGGAGAATTAATTCCTTTCATATATGTAGATTTGATTAAGACTTGTATAGTACTAATATGAATCCATCCAATTTTAGATCTTTTTTGTTGATCCTTAATTTTCTCAATCTGTTTACTCAATTCTTCATCATTTATCAAAGCTATTTCAAGTTCTCCATTAGCGGATTTTATCTTTATAGGGGCTTCAAGTTGAATTTTTCCATAGTATATTATGTTTTTTCTATTAAAAACTTCTTTTAAAGGATTTTGTTTATTAAAATTTTCATTTGATTTGAGATTTAATTTTGTTTTTAGAACAGCATGTTTTTTATTATCTAATAAAGCAATTAATCTATAATAATCAGATTCTTCTGTTAATTCTAAACTTTCTAAATAATTCATAATTGAAAGACTAGGATGAAGATGTACCTTTTTGGAGAAAAACTTCCTTTATTTAGTATATTTTACATAAGGTGTTTTTATCTCCAGAGGGGAGATTGTAGATACTAACTCCAGAGGAGAGTTTAGAACTATTTTTCCCTAAGGGAATTCTTCCTCAGACTATAGAATCGCCTCGGCAGCTTCCTCCTTGCTCTCCTAGCATATGAGTACTCTAAGCCTTCTGCTTTCTATTGTCTGATGCTTCTACAATTGCCTAAGCAACCTATTTATAATAGTTGGGTTTGATGGACAATTCCCATCCTTACCCTTCTTATGACGTCATTGCTTACGTCATTGTTTGTTATCTTGCACCAGCTACATTGTTGGTGCTTTATGACCTAAGTGCTTACGTCACTATGCAATAATGTTGAGAGATGCTTCAGATGCACTGTCGTCCTCTTTTATCATGTGACCTTCAGATGCATTGTCTTCTTCCTTTATCATGTGAGTTGATTCTGTTTCATTATTTCTTTCTTCAGATATTTCTGAGGCACATAGCTGGCACTTGTGGTCTTCTCTGTCTTTTATCAAATAGCAGAGATTCCTCTTTATCCCTTTAGGGAGCTTTTCTAAAAGTCCAGATAAGTTGTAGAATGCTGATTCAAATTCCACCAAGAGTCTCATCTCTCTTTCTTCAATTTCATTTCTTTTGCTGGACACAAGCAGAGTATTTCTACTTTTATAATTAATCCTTGTGTGAGATTCCTTCGTTATTTTTTGAGTTCTTTCAAAGACCTTTGCTAATGTGCTGGCTAGCCTTCCTTCATGACTGTAGATTGTTAAATCTTGAATCTGATCAATTGGCTGAAAATTTCCTGGGAAGACGGACATGAATATTACTTGGTGTGCTGGAACCAAGCATTCTTCTTCTTCATTAAAAATAGGTTGACTGTTTGTAAATTTTAGGGATATATCCCTTGGATTTACATTGTCAATCATATTTTTAAATCTCTTTACTGCATCAACGAATCCTGCAGGAAACTCACTAATAATTTTTAGATCATTAAAAATTAAAATTGTATCAATTAATCCATACTAAAAAAACTGATAAGTGTCAGATGGGGAAGCATCTGGAAAGATAACCAGCTTTGTTAGCTGTTCTTTGGCAACAGGATAATATCCCAAGATTGCCCTTTTTTCTTCAGTCCAATTCAGGACTATATTAAGGGTTTCTCTGAGATTTGATCTACAGACCCTTTTCTTCTCCTTGATTTCTGCCCTTGTAGGAATGTTTCTTATTATTCCTGTTCTCTGGGCTTGAATTGGAGCTTTATCTGCTCTTTTTAGGGTTTGCTCTGGATGAAGGGCTTCATATTCCCTGAAGGATTCCTTTGCCTCTTCTAGTGTTAAAAATCCTCCTTTCTGAATTATCCTTGATTGATGTGTGAATGGTGCTGCTTTTTCCCAGGCATCATATACTCCTTTCATGGGGCCATTATAAATCACATAATATTTTTTATCTTGGGTGGATTTTTTAATAATTTCAACAATTGTTTTATTTTCTGAAATTTTTTCTTCACCTGATTTGTCCACCACGCTTAGCTGGCTGAACTCTGATGACTTCGCTTGTTGTGTTGATTTCATTGCTTCAATGGCCTTCTTGAGAGATTGGATTTGTGTTCTAATTTGCTGACAATGCTTGCATTTTTCGAGCTCTTGTTCATACTTTTGAATTTCTTGATCTAATGCGTTGTAAACGAACTCCATTCTCTTGTTAATGTATCTGCAATAATATTTTTGTCACCCTTAATATACTCAATTTTTATTGGATATTGTAACAAAAATAATTGCCATCTTACCAATCGTCCATGATTATAATCAACCTTTAAATTATATCGAATGAAACCTGTTAGGTAACTTGAATCTGTCCTTAATGTAAATTTTCTGGGTAGTAGATCAATTTTCTATTTTTTAAGATATTTAATTGCTGCTAGAGTTTCCTTTTTATGAGTAGTATATCTTTGTTCTGTTGGGGTAAAAGTCCCTGAAATATACCTGCAAAGTAATTCCTTTGGGGAATATTTAGAATCTAGTGATTCTTTTTCTTGTTCCAAACTTTTTATAGCTTTCTTAGCTTTTAGACATCCCGACCAGGTTATGTCTGAAGCATCTGTTTCTACTATTAAGTAGTCATTTTCTTCTGGAATATAAAGTTCTGGAAGTTTTTTACATAATTCCTTGACTCTTTGAATTTGCATACTATCTTTTTCTTCCCATTTCCATTCTTTTTTAGTACTTATTTTTGGAAATAAGTTTTTAGTATATTCTGTTATATTCTTTAAAAATCCTTGATCAGAAATATAATTTATACATCCTAAAAATCTTTGTAATTGTTTTCTATCTTCTATTTTATTAGGAAATAAATTTACCTTTTCTAAAACATTTGGTTGAAGTTTTAGCTTTCCTTGGGTGGATAGAATTAATCCAAGAAACTCTATTTCTTGTATTGCTATTCTTGCTTTCTTTTTGCTAAGAACTAATCCTTTTTCTTTACATCTTTCCAAAACTATTAATAATTTTTGAAGATGATCTTCTTTATCCTGTTTTGTAAAGATTAATATATCATCAATGTAAACTAAAACAAATTCATTTAACTCTTTTAGATTTTCTTCCATAAATCTTTGGTAAATACCTGGGGCTTGTTTTAATCCGAATGGTAATACATTCCATTCATAAAGCAACACACTTGTTGATTCTTTTGTTGGGCAAGTAAAAGCAGTTAATTTCTTTGTTTCTTCATCTAAACGAAGTTGCCAATATCCTGATTTTGCATCAAGAGATGAAAACCAAGTTGCTCCTTTGATTTTTTCTAAAATAGAATCTTTTCTTGGAAGTTTATGAGCATCACCAACAGTTGCTTCATTCATCTTCTTATAATTAATTACCATTCTTCGTTTTTCCCTTTTAATTTCATTATTGTTTTCGACATAAAAGGCCGGAGCCGCATGAGGACTTTTACTTAATCTTATAATTCCTTTTTCCAAAAGATCTTTACATTCTAATGAGAACTCTTCCCTATCTCTTGCGGAATAAGGAATTTTATTTGGAACATTTATTTCTTTTGTAGAATCTTTTAATTTAATGCTTACTAATTCGTTATTTGTATTTTTAATATCTAAAGGATTTTCAGCACAAATTTCATCCAAAAGTTCTTCTATCCTTATTTCAAGATTATTTTTTGGAATATTTATCTGAAAGTATAAATTTAAATAACATGTCTCTAATATAGAAAATATTTTAAATTTTAAGATCTTATCTATAGTAGTAGTTGGTATTTTTATACGTTTTGATTTTTGATTTATTGAAGAATCGTGTGGAGCTTTTAAAACTATATATGTTAATTCTTGAATGAATGGATGATATAGCTTTAAAAAGTTATTTCCTATGATAAAATCCATTCCAGAATCTAACATATATATAGATGGAACAATGAACCTATAATTTTGAATAAAAATTTCAGCCATCTCTGCTTTTTGGTCAATTTTATGTATTGATTTGTCAGCTATTCTAACTCTTAATGGTTTTTTTAATTTTTTCCAATCAAGTTTTATATTTGTACTAGCAAAGCATTGTGTTGCTCCAGTATTTATGAAAGCATTTATAAATTTTTCTGTTATTTTTATAGTAATAAATGTGGCATTATTACTCAGTCTCTGAGTCTGTTTCTGAGACATATTCAAAAATATAGTCTAGGTTATCATCAGATTCTTCTAATGGTTCCATGAAACAAGACTTAGCAATTTCTATTTGTTTGGTAAGATCCTTTTTATCTTTCTTTTTTGGACATTCATTTGCGTAGTGTCCTTCTTCTTGGCAATACCAACACTTACAATTTTCTTTTTTATTTGGGCAATAGTCACTTTTTTGTCTTTTATTTTTATTGTTATTTCTTTTTCTAAAATACCTCTTTTTTCTCCAGTTTGGATAGTATTTTCTTTTTCTAAATTGATATTTTCTTTTTCTTTGAAAATTTTTATTAAGACCATATTTTTGAGATATCTCTTCATTATCCTGACAGCAAATTCTAATTATATTTGCAAATCTTTTTTGAGTCGCTTCTTGCATACAACGTTCTTTTATTTCCTCTCTTATTGCAGAGGTTGCTCCACCAAAATTATTTTCAATTGTCCCTCTATTTATTTCTCTTATAAATCTTTCCATTATAAATTCATTAGCAGGATATGGAAGTTTTGTTATATACATACTAAGATAATGATTTTTATCTTCTTCTTTTAATTTGTAATAATGTATTCTATATTCACATATATAAGACTCCACATTACATAGATCATATATCTGAATATTAGCTAAATGATTTTTTGCTTCTTGATATTCTTTATTATAGACTTCTTGTCTATGATCTATAATATTTTTTCCAAAAAATTCTTTATATAGAATCATCATGATATATAATATCTTATCATAAGCTGTTGTTTTTGTTGCTAATTCTTCTATTATTTGGTTTTCTATTGATGTCATATAATCTCTTATAGTTCCTTTAGTATGAAACCCTATGTAATTCCAAATATCTCTTCCAGATAATTCACTAAGTTTTGGATTAGTAAAGGCTTCTAATAAGAAGGAATTTAACCAATTTTCGAAAATTTCTTTTTCATTCTTTTTACAGTCTAAGTCAAGCATTCTTTCTCCTTCCATTTCCTGGATTTTAGGAACGTATTTTGATGGTATTTTTGTATATTTTGAATCTTTATTTATAAATCCTTTTTTAAAAGCATAATTATCAAAACCTGTTTCCCATTTAAATTGAGATTGATTATCCTTAGATGTTCCAGCTTCATTTTTTACTTGTATTGGAATTGCTGGTTCTTCGTCACTTGAATAATCTAGGATGTGTTCTTCATTTTCTATATTTTCAGAATTTACTAATTCTTCTTCTATTTGAAATCCCTGTTCCATAATATTATTTTCTTGAGCCATTTTTAATTGTTTAAAAAGCATTGTAACTTCTTCTAATTTTTCTTCAATATTCATAATTTCAATGGTGGTTTTACTTTTAAATCTGTTACGTTGATTATATTTTGAAACTTTTCTTCTTTGGGATTCTCTTTTTCCTTATTTCTTTGAAATTTTATAGATACTAATATTTCTTCAAGCATATCTACTATAGAATTTAATTGTGGGTTAAAAGTATGATAGAGATGTGGGGAATCATTTCCATGGTAACTTTTTTTGAAATTCCGTGTGAAAAATAAGTTTTTTCAGGTTTTTGAAGTCCTTCAATAAAACTTATAGTAAAATAAAGATTTTGAGAAAAATTATTTTGTATTGATTTTAAGAATTCGGTGTCATTACAATTAACATTAGTTAAAATCATTAATTTTTGATCTATTAATTTTGATAATTTAATTATTTCTTCTCTTAAATCTTCTAATTTACTTTTTTTCATTAGGTGACGCTTTTCTTTGTGAAGAGTTACGGTTTTAAGTGAAAAGTGTGGCTTTAGAATATATGGTTTAGATTTTGCCACGTAGGCGTCTTTACCATAAAGTCATTTTGGTGATGTTTATGTGAGTGGTGGCTTTTTTTTAAAACTAGGGTTAAGAAGAAGGTAAATAAAATAATATTTTTTTTTTTTAGTGGGCCTTGGGATTTAGGCTCTTAAAAATTGGCAAGAATTAACTGTTAATTATCTAACGGAATTATTTAAAAAAAATATATTTTTTATTTTTATTAAGATACACGAGATAAATATCAAATAAATAACCTTCAAAATGTATCTAAGTATATGAACACAATAAGTCAATGAAATATCCTTGCTTCATATAGGAACAAACTGGTCTTTTAAAAATAAGTGAGAAATGGAAAATCACATGCTTGGATGGACGACTTTTCGACCATGTTATTTTCATAAGTAGAATATGAACGTAGAATTTTGGGGTTGTTTAAATTTTGTTAATTGAAATTTCCTATAGCAGGACGAATGCCTTTTTTTTTTTTTTTGTGTGTGTTGGCTATATATATTGAAGTTTTGGTCACATTCTTTCGCCTTCGTATTAAAGTATTGAAAGTCACGGCGGGAGAGAATGTAAAATTTGACTTTAACTATATTTTTCGCATTTTTTTCAAAATTTATAATAAATATGTTTGATAAACTAGGAGACGTCATAAAAATATACATATAATTTAATCTAATATTAAATAATATTACTCAAAATCAACATAGGGTTCATAATTATTAATAATTTATAAGTGTTAGTAGTTCCTCATCTTACTCACAGTCATTTGGGACAAGACCTAATAAATTTTTAAAGCTAATTTAATCCTAAAACACCAAAATCATATAATCTCTCAAAATAAAAAACTCAAATTTCTGAAATTGTAAGGAGGAAGGCCGAGTAAAAAATAGTAAGGTACTTACCATTTTGTTTGGTAAATTTTGTAGAGGTCGACGCGGTGGTTGCGTGGCCACAAATGGTGTGACGATCGAAACTCCAAATTGAAAGATATGTGAGATTGAATTTGAGACTAGGGTCTGGTTTCTCTTGTTCTTCCCTCCCTTTGTGTTTCAGTGTGATTCCCTTTGAGTTTGAGAAAGAAGAGTTGAGCTCCTACTTTTTTATGGTGGGCCTTGGACTCGGTCTAACCGGTTTGGTCTATTGGCCCGTTTTTGGGCTAAAACTTTTAAAATTAGTGTTGAAATTCATATTTTTAATATTTTTACCTCTATGGATTAATAAAATTATTTAATTTCCTAATTCATTTGATTAATAGTTAATTTATTAACTAATTATTCCTTAATTAGGTTTACATCCTACCCACCTAAATAAGAATTTTGTTCTCAAAATTTAAATTTAGTTACCTGAGAAGAGGTGTGAATAGTCCTTTCTCATTTCGGATTTGAGTTTTCAAGTGTGTTTTTCAATTCCAAACCGACTCCAAGTAACTTTAACTAATGAAACTTCTTTTCCATGCCATCTCTTAGTACTGGTATCATCAATTCTGACCAGAGTCACTTGAAGCGTCAAATCCTCTCTCAATTGAACTGATTCTGGTTCTAGAATGTGGCTGACATCAGAAGTGTACTTCCGAATCTTCGAGATGTGAAATACGTCATGCAAATTTGAAAGATGTGGTGACAGAGCTATTCGATTTACATACATATATACATCCCAAAATATCTCAAAAAATATACAAAACAAACACCTATTTCTCCATGAAAGCCTCTAGGAGGGGCAAAAATAAAGTATGTACAGAGGAGAATCTAATTATATATATACATAGCATAATATCAAAATATAGCATCTCAATTTCACTTAAAACAGAAAACTCCAAATGCTCACTGAGGTGCATATCAACCTGCATCTGAAAAACAGCAGAAATATGTATGGAATGAGAACTGGAAGTTCTCAGCATGGTAAAGGTACCAACGTACATAATATATAAGGTCCTGGGAAAGTCAGAGACAATCCTAGAACTCCGACACTCATATTTAAACTTAAAGAAGTAAACTAAACCAGAAATTAGGGAGTTTGTCTAAGTTATTCAAATTCTACGCCTAATTCTAACTCTACACTTTAATTTCCTTCTCCTCCAATCCTCTGAACACTAGTGGAACACTTCTCGTTATACCTCTATCAAATGAGGGATCTCTCAGTTGCAAAGACAATATAATACAGACAAGAAAAACACAGATAGGATACATGATGAGCGAATATTTTATACACTTTTTGGCAACATTTTCATATAGTTTTCATTATGTTTTGTTTGAGTTTTATTATGTTTTCATAGATTTTCGTGCTAAAATCACATTTTTTTTATTTTACTTTGAGTTTGTGTGTTTTATGGTGATTTGATGAGCGGATAATTTATACGCTTTTTGGCATTGTTTTTACATAGTTTTTAGTATAATTTAGTTAGTTTTTAGTATATTTTTATTAGTTTTTAAATAAAAATCACATTTCTGGATTTTACTATGAGTTTGTGTATTTTTCTGTGATTTCAGGTAATTTCTGGCTGAAATTGAGGGACTTGAGCAAAAATCAGATTCAGAGGTTGAAGAAGGACTGCAGATGCTGTTGGATTCTAACCTCCCTGCACTCAAAGTGGATTTTCTGGAGCAATAGAACTCCAAATGGTGCGCTCTCAATTGCGTTGGAAAGTAGACATCCAGGGCTTTCCAGCAATATATAATAGTTTATACTTTGCTCGATTTTAGATGACACAAACAGGCGTTCAACGCCAGTTCCATGCTGCATTCTGGAGTTAAACGCCAGAAACAGGTTGCAAAGTGGAGTTAAACGCTAGAAATAGGTTACAAACTGGCGTTCAACTCCAAAAGAAACCTCTACACGTGTAAAGCTCAATACTCAGCCCATGCACACACCAAGTGGGCCCCAGAAGTGAATTTCTGCATCAATTACTCATTTCTGTAAACCCTAGTAACTAGTTTAGTATAAGTAGGACTTTTTACTATTGTATTTATATCTTTAGTTTTATCTTTAGATCATGTTTGGGGGCTGGCCTCTCGGCCATGCCTGGACCTTCATCACTTATGTATTTTCAATGGTAGAGTTTCTACACACCATAGATTAAGGTGTGGAGCTCTGCTGTTCCTCATGAATTAATACAAAGTACTATTATTTTTCTATTCAATTCAAGCTTATTCCGATTCTAAGATATTCATTCGCACCTCAATATGAATGTGATGATCGTGACAGTCATCATCATTCCCAACTATGAACGCGTGCCTGACAACCACTTCCGTTCTACCTTAGATTGAATGGATATCTCTTGGGTATCTAATACAGGGGACCGAGTCCAAGTTATTAGTGTCTTCGTGGTATAAGTTAGAACCCATGGATGGCCATTCCTGAGATCCAGAAAGTCTAAACCTTGTCTGTGGTATTCCGAGTAGGATCTGGGAAGGGATGGCTGTGACGAACTTCAAACTCGCGAGTGCTGGGCGTAGTGATAGACGCAAAAAGAGGGTGAATCCTATTCCAGTATGATCGAGAACCTCCAGATGATTAGCCGTGCCGTGACAGAGCATTTGGACCTTTTTCACAGAGAGGATGGGATGTAGCCATTGACAACGGTGATGCCCTATATAAAGCTTGCCATGGAAAGGAGTAGGAATGATTGGATGAAGACAACAGGAAAGCAGAGGTTCAGAGGAACAAAAGTATCTCTATACGCTTATCTGAAATTCTCACCAATGATTTACATAAGTATTTCTATCTTTATTTTCTGTTTATTTATTATTTTTATTCGAAAACTCCATAACCATTTGATATCCGCCTGACTGAGATTTACAAGGTGACCATAGCTTGCTTCATACCAACAATCTCCGTGGGATCGACCCTTACTCACGTAAGGTTTTATTACTTGGACGACCCAGTGCACTTGCTGGTTAGTTGTATCGAAGTTGTGACAAATTATGAATTAAGATTAGAGCACCAAGTTTTTGGAGCCATTACCAGGGATCAAAATTTCGTGCACCAATGATCATGTGAAGTCATAAAAACTACTGAAAAATAAAAAACAGAATGAAAAATAGCGTTGAAAACAGCACACCCTGGAGGAGAGCAGTCTGGCGTTTAAACGCCAGAAACAAGCATCTGTCTGGCGTTTAATGCCAGAAACAGGCACCAAGCTGGCGTTAAACGCCAGAAACAAGCTACATTTAGGCGTTTAACGCCAGAAACAGATAGCAGTCTGGCGTTAAACGCCAGGATTGCACAGCAAGGGCGTTTTACACGCCTAATTGGAGCAGAGATGTTAAGTCCTTGACCCCACTTGATCTGTGGACCCCACAGGATCCCCTCAGGATCTGTGGACCCCACAGGATCCCCACATCTTCTTCTCTCCTCTTCACACCTTTTCATAACTCTCTTCCCCAAATACCCTTCACCAATCACCTCAATCACTCTTCCCCAAATACCCTTCACCAATCACCTCAATCACTCTTTCCCATCACTTCTTCACTACTCACATCCATCCTCTCTTCCCCATAAACCCCACCTACCTTCAAAATTCAAACTAATTTCCCTCCCAAACCCAACCCTAATGACCGAACCCTACACCCTCCCTCACTCCTATATAAACCCCTCACTCCTTCTTCATTTTCACACAACACAACCCTCTCTTCTTCTCCTTGGCCGAATACATCTTCTTCCCCCATCTCCTCCATTTTCTTCTTCTTCTACTACTTTCTTTCTTCTTTTGCTCGGGGACGAGCACACATTTTAAGTTTGGTGTGGTAAAAGCATAGCTTTTTGTTTTTCCATAACCATTTATGGCACCTAAGGCCAGAGAAACCTCTAGAAAGAGGAAAGAAAAGGCAATTGCTTCCACCTCTGAGTCATGGGAGATGGAGAGATTCATCTCAAAGGTCCATCAAGACCACTTCTATGAAGTTGTGGCCAAGAAGAAAGTGATCCCTGAGGTTCCTTTCAAGCTCAATAAGAATGAGTATCTGGAGATCCGACTTGAGATCCAAAGAAGAGGTTGGGAAGTTCTCACCAACCCCATTTAACAAGTCGGGATCCTAATGGTTCAAGAGTTCTATGCAAATGCATGGATCAATAGGAACCATGATCAAAGTGTGAACCCGAATCCAAAGCATTGGCTTACCATGGTTCGAGGGAAATACTTAGATTTCAGTCCGGAAAATGTAAGGCTGGCGTTCAACTTGCCAATGATGGAAGAGAACGCACACCCCTATACAAGAAGGGTCAACTTTGATCAAAGGTTGGACCAAGTCCTCATAGACATATGTGAGGAAGGAGCTCAATGGAAAATAGACTCAAGAGGCAAGCCGGTTTAATTAAGAAGGCATGACCTCAAACCAGTGGCTAGGGGATGGCTAGAGTTCATTCAACGCTCAATCATTCCTACTAGTAACCGGTCTGAAGTTACTATAGACCAGGCCATCATGATCCATAGTATCATGATTGAAGAGGAGGTGGAAGTTCATGAGATTATACCTCAAGAACTTTACAAGGTGGCTGACAAGTCCTCTACTTGGGCAAGGTTAGCCTTTCCTCACCTCATATGCCACCTCTGCAATTCGGCTAGAATTGACATAGAGGGAGACATCTTCATTGAAGAGGACAAGCCCATCACTAAGAAAAGGATGGAGCAAATAAGAGATCATGGACCCAACATGAGCATGAGGAAATTCCTCACCATGAAATCCCTGAGATGCCTCAAGGGATGCACTTTCCTCCACAAAACTATTGGGAGCAAATCAACACTTCCCTAGGAGAATTAAGTTCCAACGTGGGACAACTAAGGGTGGAGCACCAAGAGCACTCCATCAACCTCCATGAGATTAGAGAAGATCAAAGAGCCATGAGGGAGGAGCAACAAAGGCAAGGAAGAGACATAGAGGAGCTCAAAAGCACCATTGGTTCTTCAAGAAGAGGAAGACGTTACCCTCACTAAGGTGGACTCATTCCTTAATCTCCTTGTCTATTTATTTTACTGTTTTTCAATTTTTGAGCTTTATGTTTTATTTATGTTTGTCTCTTTACTATATGATCACTAGTGTCTAACTATCTATGCCTTAAAGATATGAATATCCTATGAATCCATCACCTTTCTTAAATGAAAAATGTTTTAGTTACAAAAGAACAAGAAGTACATGGTTTCGAATTCATCCTTGAAACTAGTTTAATTATTTTGATGTGGTGACAATACTTTTTGTTTTCTGAATGAATGCTTGAACAGTGCATATGTCTTTTGAATTTGATGTTTATGAATGTTAAATATGTTGGCTCTTGAAGAATAAGTAAAAAGGAGAAATGTTATTTGATAATCTGAAAAATCATAAAAATGATTCTTGAAGCAAGAAAAAGCAGTGAATACAAAAGCTTGCAGAAAAAAAAAGAAAAAAAAATATAGCGAAAAAAAAAGGGAAAGAAAAAGAAAAAGCAAGCAGAAAAAGCCAATAGCCCTTAAAACCAAAAGGCAAGGGTAATAAAAAGGATCCAAGGCTTTGAGCATCAGTGGATAGGAGGGCCTAAAGGAATAAAATCCTGGCCTAAGCGGCTAAACTAAGCTGTCCCTAACCATGTGCTTGTGGCGTGAAGGTGTCAAGCCAAAAGCTTGAGACTGAGCGGTTAAAGTCGAGGTCCAAAGCAAAAAAAAAATAGTGTGCTTAAGAACCCTGGACACCTCTAATTGGGGACTTTAGCAAAGCTGAGTCACAATCTGAAAAGGTTCATCCAGTTATGTGTCTGTGGCACTTATGTATCCGGTGGTAATACTGGAAAACAAAGTGCTTAGGGCCACGGCCAAGACTCATAAAGTAGCTGTGTTCAAGAATCAACATACTAAACTAGGAGAATCAATAACACTATCTGAACTCTGAGTTCCTATAGATGCCAATCATTCTGAACTTCAATGGATAAAGTGAGATGCCAAAACTATTCAAGAGGCAAAAAGCTACAAGTCCCGCTCATCTGATTGGAGCTAAGTTTCATTGATATTTTGGAATCTATAGTATATTCTCTTCTTTTTATCCTATTTGATTTTCAGTTGCTTGGGGACAAGCAACAATTTAAGTTTGGTGTTGTGATGAGCGGATAATTTATACGCTTTTTGGCATTGTTTTTACATAGTTTTTAGTATAATTTAGTTATTTTTTAGTATATTTTTATTAGTTTTTAAATAAAAATCACATTTCTGGACTTTACTATGAGTTTGTGTGTTTTTCTGTGATTTCAGGTAATTTCTGGCTGAAATTGAGGGACTTGAGCAAAAATCAGATTCAGAGGTTGAAGAAGGACTGCAGATGCTGTTGGATTCTGACCTCCCTACACTCAAAGTGGTTTTTTGGAGCTACAGAACTCCAAATGGCCCGCTCTCAATTGCGTTGGAAAGTAGACATCCAGGGCTTTCCAGCAATATATAATAGTCCATACTTTTCCCGAGTTTAGACGATACAAACTGGCGTTCAACGCCAGTTCCATGCTGCATTCTGGAGTTAAACGCCAGAAACAGGTTACAAACTGGCGTTCAACTCCAAAAGAAGCCTCTACACGTGTAAAGCTCAATGCTCAGCTCATGCACACACCAAGTGGGCCCCAGAAGTGAATTTCTGCATCAATTACTCATTTCTGTAAACCCTAGTAACTAGTTTAGTATAAGTAGGACTTTTTACTATTGTATTTACATCTTTAGTTTCATCTTTAGATCACGTTTGGGGGCTGGCCCCTCGGCCATGCCTGGACCTTCATCACTTATGTATTTTCAATGGTAGAGTTTCTACACACCATAGATTAAGGTGTGGAGCTCTGCTGTTCCTCATGAATTAATACAAAGTACTATTGTTTTTCTATTCAATTCAAGCTTATTCCGATTCTAAGATATTCATTCGCACCTCAATATGAATGTGATGATCATGACAGTCATCATCATTCCCAACTATGAACGCGTGCCTGACAACCACTTCCGTTCTACCTTAGATTGAATGAGTATCTCTGGGATTCCCTAATCAGAATCTTCGTGGTATAAGTTAGAATCCATGGACGGCCATTCTTGAGATCCGAAAAGTCTAAACCTTGTCTGTGGTATTCCGACTAGGATCTAGGAAGGGATGTCTGTGAGGAGCTTCAAACTCGCGAGTGCTGGGCGTAGTGACAGATGCAAAAGGAACAATGGATCCTATTCCAGTATGATCGAGAACCGACAGATGATTAGCCATGCAGTGACAGCGCATTGGACCATTTTCACTGAGAGGACAGGATGTAGCCATTGACAACGGTGATGCCTAACATACAGCTTGCCATAGAAGAGAGTATGAATGATTGGATGAAGATAATAGGAAAGCAGAGGTTCAGGAGGAACGAACGCATCTCTATACGCTTATCTGAAATTCTCACCAATGAATTACATAAGTATCACTATCTTTATTTTATTTTATATTTATCTTTTAATTATTAAATCTCTATAATCAATTGAATCCGCCTGACTGAGATTTACAAGGTGACCATAGCTTGCTTCAAGCCGACAATCTCCGTGGGATCGACCCTTACTCACGTAAGGTTTATTACTTGGACGACCCAGTGCACTTGCTGGTTAGTTGTGCGAAGTTGTGACAAAGAACTAAGATTATGAACGTGCGTATTGAGTTTTTAGCGCCGTTACCAAGGAATGGAACCGTCACGATTTCTGCGCACCATGATTTCATATATTTTCTGGCTGAAATTGAGGAGCTTGAGTAAAAGTCTGATTTAGAGATAGAGAAAGCACTGCAGATGCTGTCAGGATCTGACCTCCGTGCACTCAAAGGAGCTTTTCTGGAGCTACAGAAATACGAAAGGCACGATCTTAATGGATATAGAAAGGCAACATCCATGGCTTTCTAGAAATATATAATAGTCTATACTTTCCTTCGTAAATGAAGGCCCAAAAATGGCGTTCAACGCCAGCCATCAGCCCCATTCCTGCCGTCCAGCGCCCATAGGGGAGCAGCTGGCGTCCAACGCCCAAAAGGGAGTCCCTAGCCAGCGTTCAACGCCCCTAAGGGGTACTAGCTCGTGGAGACACTTAAAGCTCAGCCCAAACACTCACCAAATGGGCCCCAGAAGTGGATTTTCGTACCTCTAAGACTAGTCTATCATATTTCTGTAATCCTTAGTCATTAGATTAGTATATATAAGAGGAGATTACCTTTGTTTTGTAGACTTTAACTTTTGATCTTCTTCCTCCCCCATTCGATTTCATTACTTTTGTACAGTATGAGTCACTGACCTCCTAAGGTTAAGGTTAGGAGCTCTGCTGAGTTTCATGGAATAATAATATTACTGTTCTATTTCAATATGTCTGATTCTATTCTCTTATGCAACCTCGTTCTTCATCTTATGAATTGAGGGTGACCCGTGACAATCACTCTTATTCTACTTGGGTTCTGTGCGAGTCCTGACCCGGATAGTGTTGAACCAAAGCTAGAGATTGCATTGTGGATTCCAATAGAGTACCTGGAAAACTTTGGATACGTGACATGAAATCCCATTGACTGTGGGTAAGTGAGGTCTCTGTGGCATTAACGCTAGAGTCAGAGAAGCAACACTCTCTGATCTGGAATATCTGCCTTGTCTGTGGCACCTTGAGTAGGATCGTGAAGGGGAGTGGATCGCTTAGAGCTTCATCTTATGCTACAGTGAGAAACCTAGAGGTGGCTTGATGAGAGGACATGAGTCACTTCAACATGGTGGATTGCTGCAGTAGAGGAGGTTAACTTGATGAGAGGACATGAGTTAATCAATTACGGCTACCATTGAAGGAATCAGAAAGTTATTGAAGAAGACAGTAAGAAAAGTTAATCCGGAAAGACAAAGCATCTCCGAAGCCTCAACCGTTCTCATACCATTGATTTTACACCTATCTAGTAACGTTTTATTTATTTATCTGTTTTATGCATTTTTCTGTGACAAACTATATTTTCTATCTGCCTAACTAAGATCTACAAGATAACCACTGCTTGCTCAAACCAACAATTTCTGTGGGATCGACCCTTACTCACCTGAGGTATTACTTGGACAACCCGGTATACTTGCTGGTCTATCTGTGCGAAACGTGCGGAGCCAGTTTCATGCACCAAGTTTTTGGCGCCGTTGCTGAGGCTTGTTCGGATTTGACAAACAACCGGATTATCTTGTTGCTTACATTAGGTACTTTTTACTATTTTATTTGAGTCTTTTATTTTCTTTTTAAAAAAAATAAAAAAATTTTCAAAAATCTTTGTTTTCTTTTTTATCTTTATCTTTTGTTTGAGTCTTTTTGTTCTTGTTCTTGTTAAAGTTTCGAACTTTCTTATTTTCTTTTCCAAAAATTTTCAAAAATAGTGTCTATTGTTTGAGTCTAGTGTCAAATCTTAAGTTTGGTGTCCTTTGTGTGTTCTTTGTTTCCTTCGAATTTTCGATTTGTTCTTAGTGATCTTTCTTGGTATTCAAGTTGTTCTTGTTTTTTTCTTGTTTTGATCTTAAAAATTTTAAGTTCGGAGTCTTTTGGTGTTTTTCTTTAAAAATTTTGAAAAATTAGTACTCTTTGATCTAAAAATTTTAAGTTTGGTGTTTTTTGGTTATTTTTCTCTTTCTTCATTAATTCAAAAAATAAAAAAAATATATTTTTATCTTAATTTTCGAAAATTTCCAAAAAAAATTTCAAATCATTATTTTATCTTATCTTAATTTCAAATTTCAAAACTTATCTTTTTAAATCTTTTCAAATCTTTTCTTTTAAATTTAAATCTTTCCTATCTTATCTTTCTTTTAAAATTTTAAAATTCAAAAATTTTTCAAATCTTTATCTTATCTTTGGTTTGTTTTTCTTTAAATTTCAAATACTTATCTTATCTTATCTTAATTTCAAATTTTAAAATTAAATCTTTTCAAAATTCAAATCTTTTTCAAAATTCAAAATCAAATCTTTTTCAAATCCTTTCAATTCTTGTCTTATCCTAATTCAAATTCAAGTTTTAAAATTTAAAATTTAAAATTCAAAACTTAAAATTCAATCTTCAAATTTCAAAATCAAATCTTTTTCAAATCTTATCTTATTTTTAAATCTTTCTTAATTAGTTACTTGTTTTTTCTTCCTTTTTTCTCAAAACTTCCAAACTAATTCTTATCTCTTCTATTTTCAAAAACTTCTCTTCTATTTCTCTCTCTTCTGTTTTGAAAATCATCTTTCAATTTTTAAAATCTTTTTAGTTAATTAGCTTTTAATTTCCTCTTTAATTAATAATTAAAATAAAAACAAAAATATTTTAATTCTAGTTTCTCTTTTTACTTCTTAATTTTCGAATTCTTTACCCCTATTATTCGAATTCTTCTTCTTACTCCTCTATTTTCATTCTTCTTTCTTCTTCATATTTCACAGGGAGTTCTCTATCCTTTGACATAGAGCTCCCATTCTTTTCTTTCTTGCTTTCTTTTTCTTGTTTATGAGCAGTAACAGGGATAAAAATCCTCTCTTTGATCTTGATCTTGAACCTGAGAGGACTCTAAGGAAGCGTTTGCAACAAGTTAGAGCACAACACTCTGGAAGAGATCTCACAGAACTTTTCAAAAAAGAAACTGAAAGTACAGACATGGCAGCTGAACCGAATAATGAAGGAGATTCAAGGAAGGTTCTTGGTGACTTCACTGCACCAACTTCTAACTTCTATGAAAGAAGTATCTCCATACCTGCCATTAGAGCAAATAACTTTGAGCTTAAGCCTCAGTTAGTCTCTCTAATGCAACAGAATTGCAAATTTCATGGACTTCCACTGGAAGATCCACATCAGTTTTTATATGAATTCTTGCAAATCTGTGACACTGTTAAGACCAATGGAGTGGATCCTGAGGTCTACAGGCTTATGCTTTTCCCTTTTGCTGTTAGAGACAGAGCTAGGATATGGTTAGATTCTCAAAGGAAAGCCTAGACTCTTAAGAAAAGTTAGTCAATGCTTTTTTGGCCAAGTTCTTTCCACCTCAAAAGATGAGAAAGCTCAGGGTGGAAGTTCAAACCTTCAGACAAAAAGAGGGTGAATCCCTCTATGAAGCTTGGAAAAGATATAAGCAACTGATCAGGAGATGTCCTCCTGACATGCTCTCAGAATGGACTATCCTGGCTATCTTTTATGATGGTCTATCTAAGATATCCAAGATGTCCTTGGACCATTCTGCTGGTGGATCACTCCACTTGAAGAAAACGCCTGCAGAGGCACAAGAACTTATTGAAATGGTTGCAAACAACCAATTCATGTATACTTCTGAGAGAAACCCTGTGAATAATGGGGTAGCTCAGAAGAAAAGAGTTCTAGAGGTTGACACTCTAAATGTCATATTGGCTCAGAACAAGATCTTGACCCAATAGGTCAATATGATTTCTCAGCATTTGAAATGCAAGCTGCAGCCAGCAATACTCAAGACACCTCCTATGAAGGAGATGCCTATGATCCAGATCAACCTTTAATGGAGGAGGTGAATTACATTGGAGAACCCTATGGAAACACCTGCAACCCTTCATGGAGGAATCATTCTAACCTCTCATGGAAGGATCAACAGAAGCCTCAGCAAGGCTTCAACAACAATCAAGGTGGAAGAACCCATAATAAGTTCAACAATAGACCACCATTCCCACCTTCTCACCAACAGATGGAGACTTCTAAGCAGAGCCTTTCTGACTTAGCAACCATAGTCTCTGAACTCTCTAAGACCACTCACAGTTTCATAACAGAAACTAGGTCCTCCATCAGAAATCTGGAGGTACAAGTTAGTCAGCTGAGCAAGAGGATCCCTGAGACCCCTCCTAACACTCTTCCTAGTAACACTAAATTTAACCTAAGAGAAGAGTGCAAGGCCATCACTGTAGAAACTGAGGCCGAATCTGAAGGGGATGCATTGGAGTTGAACGCCGGTAAGGAGGTCCTTACTGGGCGTTCAACGCCCAAAAAGCCACTATCACTGGCGTTAAATGCCATTAAGGAGGTCCTTACTGGGCGTTCAGCACCCAAGGCAGCATAAAAGTTGGCGTTGAATGCCAGTGAAGGTATACAAGCTGGGCATTCAACGCCCAAAGAAACACAATTCCTGGCAATGAATGCTACAATAGGAGTAGTTGGCAACCCTAAGCCCACTAAGAAGAAAGTACCCAAGGGCTAGAGGGATAAGAAAATTCCCATTGAAGGCCTCTCACCTGGCATGAGAGTTGTGTTCACTAACAATCTAGTCATTCCACACACTGTGAATAGGATCCTATCTATGGAACAGGTGGAACTTATCCATGAGAGCACATGCAAGAAGTTCACTGTAAGGGGAGGAATTCTGAGCCCCTATCTATTTTCATAAGGAGCTAACCATCAAGCTACTGATGTTAAAGAAGCGCTTGTTAGGAGGCAACCCAACCATAATTAAAGTTATTTCTATTTTTCATCAAGTTTATTTAAGTTATATCAGTTTAATTTTCATGTTTTCTTTAAGTTTGTGATCATGTGCAGTAGTTAGAACAGAAATAAAAACAGTCAGAGCTGGAAACAGAACACTCTAGAGCATGTACTTAGCTGGCGTTGAACGCCAGCCAAGGAGGCAAGAGTGGGCGTTCAACGCCCATAAGGAGTAGCATTGCTGGCGTTGAACGCCAGCTAGGGAGCACATAGCTGTCATTGAACGCCAGCCAGGAGGTAGAGACCTGGCACTGAATGCCAGGTAGGAACACCCCAATGGGCATTCAATGCCCCATGAGAGGCACATTGCTAGCGTTGAACACCAGCTAGGAGCAGGAGCTGGGCGTTCAATGCCCATAAGGGGGCAGAGAACTCGAATTCCCTAGCCCCTCAGGATCAATGGGTCCCATAGAATCTCTATCTACCCCACCTTCTTCTCTCTTTTACTTTCACTCCTTCCCACACACTCTTTCCTATAAAGCCTAACCCAATCACATCCATATCTCTTCCCAAAACCATCATAACTCCTACCAACCCCCACTCACTTCAAATTCAAAATTTCTCACCCAATTCCCACCCATTCATTCGAACCCCAACCTATCCCACTCCTATAAATACCCCCTTCTTCCTACCCTTCATACACACACCATTCATACACTTAAGCCCCCTTGGTCGAACCCTCTTTCCCTCTTTCTCCACTCTATCCTCTTCTTCTTCTTCTACTCTTTTCTTCTTATTTTGCTCGAAGACGAGCAAACCTTTTAAGTTTGGTATTGGAAAAGCCTTGCTTTTTGCTTTTCATTCACATTTATGTCACCCAAAGTCAGAGAATCCTGTAGAAAGAGGAAAGGGAAAGTAGTTGCTTCCACCTCCAAATCTTGGAAGATGGAAAGATTCATCACCAAATCCCATCAAGACCACTTCTATGAAGTAGTGGCAAAGAAAATGGCAATTTCTGAAGTCCCCTTTAAGCTAAAAAAGAATGAGTACCCAAAGATCTGAAGAGAAATCCGGAGGAGAGGTTGGTAAGTCCTAACCAATCTTATCCCATAAATTGGGATCTTGATTGTGCAAGAGTTCTATGCCAATGCATGGGTCATGAAGAACCATGATACAAGCGTGAACCCAAGTCCCAAAAATTGGCATACCATGGTCTGAGGGCGACTCTTGGATTTTAGGCCAGAAAGTGTAAGGTTGGCGCTCCAATTGCCAGTAATACAAGGAGACCCACCTCCTTACACTAGGAAAGTCAATTTTGATCAGAGGCTGGACAAAGTCCTTTCAGACATTTGTGTGGAAGGAGCTTAGTGGAAGAGGAATGCTCAAGGCAAGCCTATCCAACTGAGAAGACTTGACCTCAATCCCGTAGCTAGAGGATGGTTGGAATCCAATGCTCTATCATTCCTACTAGCAATCGGTCAGAAGTGGCCATTGACAGAGCCATCATGATTCATTGCATCATGATTGGAAGTAAAGTGGAGGTACATGAGGTAATACCTCAAGAGTTGCACAAGAAAGCTGAAAAGCCTTCCACTTTAGCAAGGTTGGAATTCCCCCACCTTATCTGTCATCTATGCAATTCAGCTGGAATTATCATAGAAGGAGACATCCCCAATGAGGAGGACAAGCCCATCACTAAAAGAAGGATGGAACAAACTAGAGAGCCAGCACATGGACCACAGTAAGAGCATATGGAGCTGCCTCAACAAAAAATCCCTAAGATGCCTCAAGGGATGAATTTTCCTCTCCAAGGCTATTGGGACCAATTGTATACTTCTCTAGGAGAATTAAGCTCCAGCATGGATCAGTTGATGATGGGACATCAATAACATTCCTCCATCTTCCATGACATAAGAGAAGATCAAAGAGCCATGAGGGAAGAACAAAGAGTTATGAGGGAAGAACAACAAAGGCAGGAGCGTGACATAAAAGAAATCAAGCACTCTATTGGACCCTCCAGAAGGAGTAGTAGCCACCATCACTAAGGTGGATTCGTTCCTTTAACCCCCTGTTGCCTATTTTTTTCTGTTTTCCATGTATTTTATCTTATTGTCTATTTCTAGTGCATGATCATCTTTATTTATGTCTTAAAGTTATGAAATATTCCATGCATCTCTCACATTGCTTAAAAGAAAAAACTTTAATTGAAAAAAAAAAGTAAGATACATGAATTTCGAGTTATATATTAGGAATAATTCAATTATTTGATGTGGTGGCATTGCTTTTATTTTCTGAATGCATGAATGAACAGTGCATATTAGATGTTGGAGTTAAATAATGTTGCCTCTTGAAAGAATGATGATAAAAGTGAAGTATTATTGGTAATCTGAAAATCCAAAATTGATTCTTGAAGCAAGAAAAAGCAGCAAAAAGCAATAAAGAAATAAGCAAGCAGAAAAAGCCAATAGCTCTTAAAACTAAAAGGCAATAGCAAAAAGCCAATAGCTCTTTAAACCAAAAGGCAAGAGCAAGGATCCAAGACTTTGAGCATCAATAGTTAAGAAGGCCTAAAAGAAATAAAATCTTGGCCTTAACAGTTCAAATGAGCTACTTCCCTAACTATATGCTTGTGGTATGAAGGTGTCAACTTAAAAGCTTGAGACTGAGCAGTTAAAGTCGCGATTTAAAGAAAAAGAGTGTGCTTAAGAAGTAAGAACTCTGGACACCACTGGCTGGGGATTCTAGCAAAGCTGAATAACAATCCGAAAGGGTTCACCCAGTTAAGTGTCTGTGGCATTTATGTATCCGGTGGTAATACTGGAAAATAAAGTGCTTAGGGTCACGGTCAAGACTCTAAAGAAGCTGTGTTCAAGAATAAAAAAGAACTAAACTAGGAGAGTCAATAATATCATCTGGATTCTAAGTTCCTAAAGATGTCATTCTGAGCTTCAAAGGATAGTGAGATGCCAAAACTATTCAGAAGCAAAAAGCTACTAGTCCTGCTCATCTAATTGAAATTGAGCTTCATTGAAAACTCTGAGATTTATTGTGTCCTTATCTTTTTTTATCCTACTTTGTTTTCGGTTGCTTGGGAACAAGCAATAGTTTAAGTTTGGTGTTCTGATGAGCAGATATTTTATATGCTTTTTGGCATCATTTTCATATAGTTTTCATTATGTTTTGTTTGAGTTTTATTATGTTTTCATAGGTTTTAGTGATAAATTCATATTTTTAGATTCTACTTTGAGTTTGTGCGTTTTATGGTGATGTCAGGTATTTTCTGGCTGAAATTGAGGAGCTTGAGTAAAAGTCTGATTCAGAGACAGAGAAAGCATTGCATATGCTGTCAGGATCTGACCTCCGTGCACTGAAAGGAGCTTTTCTAGAGCTACAAAAATACGAAAGGCACGCTCTCAACGGATATGGAAAGCTAACATCCAGGGCTTTCTAGAAATATATAATAGTCTATGCTTTCTGGTGCACGAATTGTAAATCACACTTTTCACAACTCGTACCACTAACCAGCAAGTGCACTGGGTCGTCCAAGTAATACCTTACGTGAGTAAGGGTCGATCCCACGGAGATTGTCAGCTTGAAGCAAGCTATGGTTATTTTGTATTTCTTAGTCAAGAAATCAATTATAGTTATTAGTTTGGATTACAAAAAATAAAAGAGCATGAATTAAATACTTGTTGTGCAGTAATGGAGAATATGTTGGAGTTTTGGAGATGCTTTGTCTTCTGAATCTCTGCTTTCCTACTGTCATCTTCTTCACGCACGCAAGGTTCCTCCTATGGCAAGCTGTGTGTTGGTGGATCACCGTTGTCAATGGCTACCATCCGTCCTCTCAGTGAAAATGGTCCAAATGCGCTGTCACCGCATGGCTAATCATCTGTCGGTTCTCACTCATGTTGGAATAGGATCTATTGATCCTTTTGCGTCTGTCACTACGCCCAGCACTCGTGAGTTTGAAGCTCATCACAGTCATTCAATCCCTGAATCCTACTCGGAATACCACAGACAAGGTTTAGACTTTCCGGATTCTCAAGAATGCTGCCAATGGATTCTAGTTTATACCACGAAGATTCTGATTAAGGAATCCAAGAGATACTCATTCAATTGAAGGTAGAACGGAGGTGGTTGTCAGGCACGCGTTCATAGGTTGAGAATGGTGATGAGTTTCACGGATCATCACATCCATCATACTGAAGTGCGAATGAACATCTTAGATAGAAACAAGCGTGTTTGAATAGAAAACAGAAATAATTGCATTAATTCATCGAGACACAGCAGAGCTCCTCACCCCCAACAATGGAGTTTAAAGACTTATGCCGTCAAAGAGTACAAAGTTCAGATCTAAAAATATCATGAGGTCCGAAATAAATCTCTAAAAGTTGTTTAAATACTAAACTAGTAACCTAGGTTTACAGAAAATGAGTAAACTAAGATAGATAGTGCAGAGATCCACTTCTGGGGCCCACTTGGTGTGTGCTGGGACTAAGACTTGAGCTTTACACGTGCCTAGGCTGTTTCTAGAGTTAAACGCCAGGTTATAACCTGTTTCTAGTGTTTAACTCAAACTTGTAACCTGTTTCTGGCGTTTAACGCCAGAATGCAACATGGAACTGGCGTTGAACGCCAGTTTACGTCATCTATCCTTGAGCAAAGTATGGACTATTATATATTGCTGGAAAGCCCTGGATGTCTACTTTCCAACGCAATTGAGAGCGCACCAATTGGGATCTTGTAGCTCCAAAAAATTCATTCCGAGTGTAGGGAGGTCAGAATCCAACAGCATCAGTAGTCCTTTTTCAGCCTGAATCAGATTTTTGCTCAGCTCCCTCAATTTCAACCAGAAAATACCTGAAATTACAGAAAAATACACAAACTCATAGTAAAGTCCAGAAATGTGATTTTTATTTAAAAACTAATAAAAATATAATAAAAAGTGACTAAAACATATTAAAAACTACCTACAAACAATGCCAAAAAGCGTATAAATTATCCGCTCATCACAACACCAAACTTAAATTGTTGCTTGTCCCCAAGCAACTAAAAACAAAGTAGGTTAAAAAGAAGAGAATATACAATGAATTCCAAAAATATCTATGAAGATCAGTCTTAATTAGATGAGCGGGGCTATTAGCTTTTTGCTTCTGAACAGTTTTGGCATCTCACTTTATCCTTTGAAGTTTAGAATGATTGGCATCTATAGGAACTCAGAATTCAGATAGTGTTATTGATTCTCCTAGTTCAGTATGTTGATTCTTGAACATGGCTACTTTATGAGTCTTGGCCGTGGCCCTAAGCACTCTGTTTTCCAGTATTTCCACCGGATACATACATGCCACAGACACATAACTGGGTGAACCTTTTCAGATTGTGACTCAGCTTTGCTAAAGTCCCCAATTAGAGGTGTCCAGGGTTCTTAAGCACACTCTGTTTTTGCTTTGGACCTCGACTTTAACCGCTCAGTCTCAAGTTTTCACTTGACACCTTCACGCCACAAGCACATAGTTAGGGACAGCTTGGTTTAGCCGCTTAGGCCAGGATTTTATTCCTTTAGGCCCTCCTATCCACTGATGCTCAAAGCCTTGGATCCTTTTTATTACCCTTGCCTTTTGGTTTTAAGGGCTATTGGCTTTTTGCTCTTGCCTTTTGGTTTAAAGAGCTTTTGGCTTTTTCTACTTGCTTTTTCTTTTTCTTGCTCTCTTTTTTTGCATATTTTGTTTGCAAGCTTTGTTCTTCACTGCTTTTTCTTGCTTCAAGAATCATTTTTATGATTTTTCAGATTATCAAATAACATTTCTCCTTTTTCATCATTCTTTCAAGAGCCAATAATTTTAATATTCATAAACAACAAATTCAAAAGACATATGCACTGTTCAAGCATTCATTCAGAAAATAAAAAGTATTGCCACCACATCAAAATAATTAAACTATTTTAAAATTCGAAATTCATGTACTTCTTTTTCTTTTTCAGAAAATATTTTTCATTTAAGAAGGGTGATGGATTCATAGGACATTCATATCTTTAAGACATAGACACTTAGATACTAGTGATCATGTAATAAGACCCAAACATAAATAAACATAAAGCATAGTAAACGAAAAACAGAGAAATAAGAACAAGGAGATTAAGGAACGGGTCCACCTTAGTGAGGGTGGCATCTTCCTCTTCTTGAAGAACCAATGGTGCTCTTGAGCTCCTCTATGTCTCTTCCTTGTCTTTGTTGCTCCTTTCTCATAGCTCTTTGATCTGCAGTCAAATGCTCTACCACTGAACTATGGACCCTTGAGATGAACCTCTCCATCTCTCATGACTCGGGGGTGGAAGCAACTGCCTTTCTTTTCCTCTTTCTAGAGGTTTTTCCGGCCTTAGGTTCCATAAATGGTTATGGAAAAACAAAAAGCAACGCTTTTTTCCACACCAAACTTAAAAGGTTTGCTCGTCCTCGAGCAAAAAAAGATAGAAGGGAGTAGAAGGAGAAGTGGAGGAGAAGGAGGTGTGTGAATGGGTGGGTATGGGAGGGGAATGATTTGAATTGGAATGGTGAGGTAGGTGGGGATCCTGTGGGGTCCACAGATCCTGAGGGGTCAAGGACTTAGCATCCCTGCTCCATTGAGGCATGCAAAACGCCTTTGGTGTGCAATCCTGGTGTTTAACGCCAGACTACTGCTTATTTCTGATGTTAAACGTCAGCTTTTCCCCTTTCTTAGCATTGAACGCCAACTTGGTGCTTGTTTCTGGCATTTAACGCCAGCTTGATGCTTCTTTCTGGCGTTAAACGCCAGTCTGATGCTTCTTACTGGCATTTAAACGCCAGTAAGCTCTTCTTCCAGGGTGAGCTGTTTTAATGCTGTTTTTTACTTTGCTTTGATTTTTGTGACTCCACATGATCATCATTCTAAAGAAAACATAAAATAAAAATAGAAAACAGAAAATTAACATAGATAAGTAAAAATTGGGTTGCCTCCCAATAAGCGCTTCTTTATTGTCAATAGCTTGACAGTGAGCTCTCATGGAGCCTCACAGATAATCAGAGCAGGGTTGGGGCCTCTCAACACCAAACTTAGAGTTTGGTTGTGGCCTCCCAACACCAAACTTAGAGTTTGAATGTGGGGATTTTGTTTGACTCTGTATTGAAAGAAGCTTTTCATGCTTCCTCTTCATGGTTACAGAAGGAGAACCTTGTGTCTTATAGTTTGCAATGTCTGTAAACCACAGAGCTTCCTGAATAGCAAACAATTGCTCATCCAGAAAGGTTTCAGAGATCTCAGTAGGAGGGAGGGATGCTCCTGCTACTGGTTCTATCCGGGACAGGTGATCAGCTACTTGATTCTCTGTCCCTTTTCTGTCTCTTATTTCTATATCAAACTCTTGCAGAAGCAACACCCATCTTATGAGCCTGGGTTTTGAATCCTGCTTTGTGAGTAGATATTTAAGAGCAGCATGGTCAGTATACACAATCACTTTTGATCCTGCTAAGTATGATCTAAACTTGTCAATGGTATAAACCACTGCAAGCAATTCTTTTTCTGTGGTTGTGTAATTTTTCTGGGCATCATTTAAAATATGGCTAGCATAATAAATGACATGCAGAAGCTTGTTATGCCTCTGTCCCAGTACTGCACCAATGGCATGGTCACTGACATCACACATTAGTTCAAATGGTAATGTCCAGTCTGGTGCAGAAATAACTGGTGCTGTGACCAGCTTAGCTTTCAGAGTTTTAAACGCCTGCAGACACTCTGTGTCAAACACAAATGGCGTGTCAGCAGCTAGCAGATTACTCAGAGGTTTTGCAATTTTTGAAAAATCCTTTATAAACCTCCTATAGAATCCTGCATGCCCTAGAAAGCTTCTAATTGCCTTAACATTGGCAGGTGGTGGTAATTTTTCAATTACCTCTACCTTAGCTTGATCCACCTCTATTCCCTTGTTCGAAATCTTGTGCCCAAGGACAATCCCTTCAGTCACCATAAAGTGACATTTTTTCCCAGTTTAAAACCAGGTTAGTCTCTTGGCATCTTTTCAGAACCAGTGTCAGGTGATCAAGACAAGAGCTGAATGAGTCTCCATATACTGAGAAGTCATCCATGAAGATTTCCAGAAATTTTTCCACCATATCAGAGAAAATAGAGAGCATGCATCTCTGAAAGGTTGCAGGTGCATTACACAGCCCAAATGGCATCCTTCTGTAGGCAAATACTCCAGATGGACATGTGAATATTGTTTTCTCTTGATCCTGGGGATCTACTGCAATTTAGTTGTAGCCTGAATAGCCATCCAAAAAGCAGTAATAATCATGACCTGCTAGTCTTTCTAGCATTTGGTCTATGAATGGTAAAGGAAAATGATCCTTTCTGGTGGCTGTATTGAGCCTTCTGTAGTCAATACACATGCGCCACCCTGTAACTGTTCTTGTAGGAACCAGTTTATTTTTTTCATTATGAACCACTGTCATGCCTCCCTTTTTGGGGAAAACTTGGACAGGGTGATTAGCGGATAATTTATACGCTTTTTGGCATTATTTTTAGTATATTTTTAGTAGAATCTAGTTACTTTTAGGGATGTTTTCATTAGTTTTTATGTTAAATTCACATTTCTGGACTTTACTATGAGTTTGTGTGTTTTTCTGTGATTTCAGGTATTTTCTGGCTGAAATTGAGGGACTTGAGCAAAAATCAGATTCAGAGGTTGAAGAAGGACTGCTGATGCTGTTGGATTCTGACCTCCCTACACTAAAAATGGATTTTCTGGAGCTACAGAACTCAAAATGGCGCGCTTCCAATTGCGTTGGAAAGTAGACATCCAGGGCTTTCCAGAAATATATAATAGTCCATACTTTTCCCAAGTTTAGATGACGCAAACTGGCGTTCAACGCTAGCTCTCTGCCCAATTCTGGCGTCCAGCGCCAGAAACAAGCTGCAAAGTGGAGTTCAAGGCCCAAACTGGCACAAAAGCTGGCGTTCAACTCCAAGAATGACCTCTCGATGTGTAGACTTCAAGATCAGCCCAAGCACACACCAAGTGGGCCCCAGAAGTAGATTTATGCATCAACTACTTACTTCTGTAAACCCTAGTAGCTAGTTTATTATAAATAGGACTTTTTACTATTGTATTAGATCTCTTTGATCAGTTGTATGCTATCTTAGATCACGTTTGAGGGCCGGCCTCTCGGCCATGCCTGAACCTTTCACTTATGTATTTTCAACGGTAGAGTTTCTACACTCCATAGATTAAGGTGTGGAGCTCTGCTGTTCCTCAAAGATTAATGCAAAGTACTACTATCTTTCTATTCAATTCAACTTATTCCGATTCTAAGATATCCATTCGCACCCAAGAACATGATGAATGTGATGATTATGTGACGCTCATCATCATTCTCCCTTATGAACGCGTGCCTGACAAACACTTCCGTTCTACATGCGAACAAGCTAGAATGAATATCTCTTGGATCTCTTAATAAGGATCTTCGTGGTATAAGTTAGAACCCATGGATGGCCATTCCTGAGGTTCGGAAAGTCTAAACCTTGTCTGTGGTATTCCGAGTAGGATCCGGGAAGGGATGGCTGTGACGTACTTCAAACTCGCGAGTGCTGGGCGTAGTGACAGACGCAAAAGGATAGTAAATCCTATTCCAGTATGATCGGGAACCTCAGATGATTAGCCGTGCTGTGACAGAGCATTTGGACCATTTTCACAAGAGGAGGGGATTGTAGCCACTGACAACGGTGATGCCCTTGCATAAAGCTTGCCATGGAAATGAGTAAGACTGATTGGATGAAGACAGCGGGAAAGCAGAGGTTCAGAGGGACGAAAGCATCTCCATATGTTTATCTGAAATTCTCACCAATGAATTACATAAGTATTTCTATCCTTATTTTAGTATTAATTTCGAAAACTCCATAATCAATTATTATCCGCCTGATTGAGATTTATAAGGTGACCATAGCTTGCTTCATACCAGCAATCTCCGTGGGATCGACCCTTACTCACGTAAGGTTTATTACTTGGACGACCCAGTGCACTTGCTGGTTAGTTGTATCGAAGTTGTGACAAATTATGAATTGAGATTAGAGCACCAAGTTTTTGGAGCCATTACCAGAGATCACAATTTCGTGCACCAAGTATTTGGCGCCATTGCCGGGGATTGTTCGAGTTTGGACAACTGACGGTTCATCTCGTTGCTCAGATTGGGTAACTTTCTTTTCGTTTTATTTTTAGAAAAAAGTTTTCAAAAAAAAAAATTTTTCAAAAATTTTTTCTCCTTTGTTTTCGAAAAAAAAATGTTTTCAAAAATATATTTTTCTTCAGAATTTTTAAGAATGAATTCTAGTGTTTCATGAAGCATGTTGAAGCCTGGCTGGCTGTAAAGCCATGTCTAATTCTTCTGGATAGGGCATGTTAGGCGTGTCATGTCTGAGTTACATACTAAAGCTTGGTTGGCTCTTAAGCCATGCCTGACCCTTTGATTGGAGCTTTAGTCTAAAGAGCATAAGATTCCTGGAATTCATATTAAAAATTTTGGAATCCTTATTTTTGTTTTTCAAATAATTTTCGAAAAAATACAAAAAAAATTAGAAAATCATAAAAATCAAAAATATTTTTTATGTTTCTTGTTTGAGTCTTGAGTCATGTTATAAGTTTGGTGTTAATTGCATGTTCATCTTGCATTTTTCGAAAAAATTCATGTATTATTATTATTATTATTATTATTATTATTATTATTATTATTATTATTATTATTATTATTATTATTATTATTATTATTATTATTATTATTATTATTATTATTATTATTATTATTATTATTATTATTATTATTATTATTATTATTATTATTATTATTATTATTATTATTATTATTATTATTATTATTATTATTATTATTATTATTATTATTATTATTATTATTATTATTATTATTATTATTATTATTATTATTATTATTATTATTATTATTATTATTATTATTATTATTATTATTATTATTATTATTATTATTATTATTATTATTATTATTATTATTATTATTATTATTATTATTATTATTATTATTATTATTATTATTATTATTATTATTATTATTATTATTATTATTATTATTATTATTATTATTATTATTATTATTATTATTATTATTATTATTATTATTATTATTATTATTATTATTATTATTATTATTATTATTATTATTATTATTATTATTATTATTATTATTATTATTATTATTATTATTATTATTATTATTATTATTATTATTATTATTATTATTATTATTATTATTATTATTATTATTATTATTATTATTATTATTATTATTATTATTATTATTATTATTATTATTATTATTATTATTATTATTATTATTATTATTATTATTATTATTATTATTATTATTATTATTATTATTATTATTATTATTATTATTATTATTATTATTATTATTATTATTATTATTATTATTATTATTATTATTATTATTATTATTATTATTATTATTATTATTATTATTATTATTATTATTATTATTATTATTATTATTATTATTATTATTATCTGTGCCCTCTTCTTTGTCATATGAGCAGGAGCAAGGACAAGAATATTCTTGTTGAAGCAGATCCAGAACCTGAAAGGACTCTGAAGAGGAAACTAAGAGAAGCTAAATTACAACAATCCAGAGATAATCTTTCAGAAATTTTTGAACAGGAAGAGGAGATGGCAGCCGAAAATAATAATCATGCAAGGAGGATGCTTGGTGACTTTACTGCACCAAATTCCAATTTACATGGAAGAAGCGTCTCCATTCCTGCCATTGGAGCAAACAACTTTGAGCTGAAACCTCAGTTAGTTTCTCTGATGTAGCAGAACTGCAAGTTTCATGGACTTCCATCTGAAGATCCTTTTCAGTTCTTAACTAAATTCTTGCAGATATGTGATACTATTAAGACTAATGGAGTAGATCCTGAAGTCTACAGGCTCATGCTTTTCCCTTTTGCTGTAAGAGATAGAGCTAGAATATGGTTGGACTCTCAACCCAAAGACAGCCTGAACTCTTGGGATAAGCTGGTCACGGCTTTCTTAGCCAAGTTCTTTCCTCCTCAAAAGCTGAGCAAGCTTAGAGTGGATGTTCAAACCTTCAAACAAAAAGATGGTGAATCCCTCTATGAAGCTTGGGAAAGATACAAACAGTTGACCAAAAAGTGTCATTCTGACATGCTTTCAGAATGGACCATCCTGGATATATTCTATGATGGTTTATCTGAGCTATCAAAGATGTCATTGGATACTTCTGCAGGTGGATCCATTCACCTAAAGAAAACGCCTGCAGAAGCTCAAGAATTCATTGACATGGTTGCTAATAACCAGTTTATGTACACTTCTGAAAGGAATCCTGTGAGTAATGGGACGCCTATGAAGAAGGGAGTTCTTGAAATTGATACTCTGAATGCCATACTGGCTCAGAATAAAATATTGACTTAGCAAGTCAATATGATTTCTCAGAGTCTGACTGGAATGCAAGCTGCATCCAACAGTACTCAAGAGGCTTCTTATGAAGAAGAAGCTTATGATCCTGAGAACCCTGCAATAGCAGAGGTAAATTACATGGGTGAACCATATGGAAACACCTATAATCCATCATGGAGAAATCATCCAAATCTCTCATGGAAGGATCAAAGGCCTCAACAAGGCTTTAATAATGGTGGAAGAAACAGGTTTAGCAATAGCAAGCCTTTTCCATCATCCACTCAGCAACAGACAGAGAATTCTGAGCAGAATCCATCTAGCTTAGCAAATTTAGTCTCTGATCTATCTAAGGCCACTGTGAGTTTCATGAATGAAACAAGGTCTTCCATTAGAAATTTGGAAGCACAAGTGGGCCAGCTGAGTAAAAGGATCACTGAAATCCCTCCTAGTACTCTCCCAAGCAATACAAAAGAGAATCCAAAAGGAGAGTGCAAGGCCATTGAATTAATTACCATGGCCGAACCCACAAGAGAGGAGAAGGACGTGAATCGCAAGGAGGAAGACCTCCTGGGACGTCCAGTGATCAATAAGGAGCTTCCCTCTAAGGAACCTAAGGAATCTGAGACTCATCTAAAGACCATAGAGATTCCATTGAACCTCCTTATGCCATTCATGAGCTCTGATGAGTATTCCTCTTCTGAAGAGAATGAGGATGTTACTGAAGAGCAAGCTGCCAAGTTCCTTGGTGCAATCATGAAGCTAAATGCCAAATTATTTGGTATTGAAACTTGGGAAGATGAACCTCCCTTATTCACCAATGAACTAAGTGATCTGGATTAACTGACATTGCCTCAGAAGAGACAGGATCCTGGAAAGTTCATAATACCTTGTACCATAGGCACCATGATCTTTAAGACTCTGTGTAACCTTGGTTCAGGGATAAACCTCATGCCCCTCTCTGTAATAGAGAAACTGGGAATCTATGGGGTGCAAGCTACTAAAATCTCATTAGAGATGGCAGACAATTCAAGAAAACAGGCTTATGGACAAGTAGAGGACGTGTTAGTAAAGGTTGAAGGCCTTTACATCCCTGCTGATTTCATAGTCCTGGATACTGGAAAGGAAGAGGATGAATCCATCATCCTAGGAAGACCTTTCCTAGCCACAGCAAGAGCTGTGATTGATGTGGACAGAGGAGAATTGATCCTTCAATTAAATAAGGACAACCTTGTGTTTACAACTCAAGGATCTCTCTCTGCATCCATGGAGAGGAAGCAGAAAAAAGCTTCTCTCAAAGCAGAGTCAACCAAAGCCCCCACAGTCAAACTCTAAGTTTGGTGTTGGGAGGCCACAACCAAACTCTAAGTTTGGTGTCAAACCCCCATATCCAAACTCTAAGTTTGGTGTTGGGAGGTCTCAACAAAGCTCTGCACATCTGTGAGGCTCCATGAGAGCCCACTGTCAAGCTATTGACATTAAAGAAGCGCTTGTTGGGAGGCAACCCAATGTTTATTTATCTAATTTTATTTTTGTTTTTCATGTTTTCTTAGGTTCATGATCATGTGGAGTCACAAAATAAACGAAAAATTTAGAAACAGAATCAAAAACAGCGGAAGAAAAATCACACCCTGGAGGAAGCACCTGCCTGGAGTTCAACGCCAGAATAGAGCATGGTTCTGGCGCTGAACGCCCAAAATGGGCAGTATCTGGGCGCTGAACGCCCAAAATGGGCATCATCTGGGCGCTGAACGCCAGAATTGCACCCTGGAGAGGAGCTGGCGCTGAACGCCCAGAACAAGCATAGTTCTGGCATTCAACGCCAGAAATGGGCAACAAATGGGCGTTGAACGCCCAAAATGGGCACCAACCTGACGCTGAACGCCCAGAGTTGTGTGCAAGGGCATTTCACATGCCTAATTTGGTGCAAGGTTGTAAATCCTTGAACACCTCAGGATCTGTGGACCCCACAGGATCATCTCAGGATCTGTGGACCCCACAGGATCCCCACCTACCTCCACTCACTCTCTTCTCTCTTCTCAATCATCCTCTATTCCCAATAAATACTCTTCCCCAAAACCCTTCACCTATCACCTCCATCTCTTTTCCCTATTAACCCTTCACCACTCACATCCACCCACCCTTCCCCATAAACCTACCCAATAAACCCCACCTACCTTCAAAATTCAAATCAATTTCCCACCCAAACCCACCCATATGGCCGAACCTTAACCCCCCCTCCCTTCCCTATATAAAGCCTTCCATTCTTCCTCATTTTCACACAACACCTCCCCCTCTTCTCCATCTTTTCTTCTTCTTCTTCATCTAATTCTTTATTTTCTTGCTCGAGGGCGAGCAATATTCTAAGTTTGGTGTGGTAAAAGCATAAGCTTTTTGTTTTTCCATTACCATTGATGGCACGTAAGACCGGAGAATCCTCTAGAAAAGGGAGAGGGAAGACAAAAGCTTCCACCTCCGAGTCATGGGAGATGGAAAGGTTGATCTCCAAAGCCCATCAAGACCACTTCTATGATGTTGTGGCCAAGAAGAAGGTGATCCCTGAGGTCCCTTTCAAACTCAAGAGGCGCAGGAAGCTTATCACTATGAGATCCCGGAGATGCCTCAAATGCATTTTCCTCCACAAAACTATTGGGAGCAAATCAACACCTCCCTAGGAGAATTAAGTTCCAACATGGGACAACTAAGGGTGGAACATCAAGAGCACTCCATCATCCTTCATGAAATAAGAGAAGATCAAAAAGCAATGAGGGAGGAGCAACAAAGACAAGGAAGAGACATAGAAGAGCTCAAGGACATCATTGGTTCCTCAAGAAGGAAACGCCACCATCACTAAGGTGGATTCAATCCTTGTTCTTATTTCTTCTGTTTTTGGTTTTCTATGTTATGTACTTATCTATGTTTGTGTCTTATTACATGATCATTAGTAGTTAGTAACTATGTCTTAAAGTTATGAATATCCTATGAATCTATCACCTCTCTTAAATGAAAACTGTTTTAATTCAAAAGAACAAGAAGTACATGAGTTTTGAATTTATCCTTGAACTAAGTTTAATTATATTGATGTGGTGACAATGCTTCTTGTTTTCTGAATGTATGCTTGAACAGTGCATATGTCTTTTGAAGTTGTTGTTCATGAATGTTAAATATGTTGGCTCTTGAAAGAATGATGACAAGGAGACATGTTATTTGATAATCTAAAAAATCATAAAAATGATTCTTGAAGCAAGAAAAAGCAGCAAAGAACAAAGCTTGCAGAAAAAAAAAATAGCAAAAACAAATAGAAAGAAAAAGAAAAAGCAAGCAGAAAAAGCCAAAAGTTCTTAAAACCAAGAGGCAAGAGCAAAAAGCCAATAACCCTTAAAACCAAAAGGCAAGGGTAAATAAAAAGGATCCCAAGGCTTTGAGCATCAGTGGATAGGAGGGCCTAAAGGAATAAAATCCTGGCCTAAGCGGCTAAACCAAGCTGTCCCTTACCATGTGCTTGTGGCGTGAAGGTGTCAAGTGAAAACTTGAGACTGAGCGGTTAAAGTCAAGGTCCAAAGCAAAAAAAGAGTGTGCTTAAGAACCCTGGACATCTCTAATTGGGGACTTTAGCAAAGCTGAGTCACAATCTGAAAAGGTTCACCCAATTATGTGTCTGTGGCATTTATGTATCCGGTGGTAATACTGGAAAACAAAGTGCTTAGGGCCACGGCCAAGACTCATAAAATAGCTGTGTTCAAGAATCATCATACTGAACTAGGAGAGTCAATAACACTATCTGAACTCTGAGTTCCTATAGATGCCAATCATTCTGAACTTCAATGGATAAAGTGAGATGCCAAAACTATTCAAGAGGCAAAAAGCTACAAGTCCCGCTCATCTGATTGGAGCTATGTTTCATTGATAGTTTGGAATTTATAGTATATTCTCTTCTTTTTATCCTATTTGATTTTCAGTTGCTTGGGGACAAGCAACAATTTAAGTTTGGTGTTGTGATGAGCGGATAATTTATACGCTTTTTGGCATTGTTTTTAGTATGTTTTTAGTAGAATCTAGTTACTTTTAGGGATGTTTTCATTAGTTTTTATGTTAAATTCACATTTCTGGACTTTACTATGAGTTTGTGTGTTTTTTCTGTGATTTCAGGTATTTTCTGGCTGAAATTGTGGGACTTGAGCAAAAATCAGATTCAGAGGTTGAAGAAGGACTGCTGATGCTGTTGGATTCTGACCTCCCTGCACTCAAAATGGATTTTCTGGAGCTACAAAACTCAAAATGGCGCGCTTCCAATTGCGTTGGAAAGTAGACATCCAGGGATTTCCATCAATATATAATAGTCCATACTTTGCCCAAGTTTAGATGACGCAAACTGGCGTTCAACGCCAGCTCTCTGCCCAATTCTGGCGTCCAGCGCCAGAAACAAGCTGCAAAGTGGAGTTCAACGCCCAAACTGGCACAAAAGCTGGCGTTCAACTCCAAGAATGACCTCTCCACGTGTAGACTTCAAGCTCATCCCAAGCACACACCAAGTGGGCCCCGGAAGTGGATTTATGCATCAACTACTTACTTCTGTAAACCCTAGTAGCTAGTTTATTATAAATAGGACTTTTTACTATTGTATTAGATCTCTTTGATCAGTTGTATGCTATCTTAGATCACGTTTGAGGGCTGGCCTCTCGGCCATGCCTGAACCTTTCACTTATGTATTTTCAACGGTAGAGTTTGTACAATCCATAGATTAAGGTGTGGAGCTTTGCTGTTCCTCAAAGATTAATGCAAAGTACTACTGTCTTTCTATTCAATTCAACTTATTCCGATTCTAAGATATCCATTCGCACCCAAGAACATGATGAATGTGATGATTATGTGACACTCATCATCATTCTCCCTTATGAACGCGTGCCTAACAAACACTTCCGTTCTACATGCGAACAAGCTAGAATGAATATCTCTTGGATCTCTTAATCAGGATCTTCGTGGTATAAGTTAGAACCCATGGATGGCCATTCCTGAGGTCCGGAAAGTCTAAACCTTGTCTGTGGTATTCCGAGTAGGATCCGGGAAGGGATGGCTGTGATGTACTTCAAACTCGCGAGTGCTGGGCGTAGTGACAGACGCAAAAGGATAGTAAATCCTATTCCAATATGATCGGGAACCTCAGATGATTAGCCGTGCCGTGACAGAGCATTTGGACCATTTTCACAAGAGGAGGGGATTGTAGCCACTGACAACGGTGATGCCCTTGCATAAAGCTTGCCATGGAAAGGAGTAAGACTGATTGGATGAAGACAGCGGGAAAGCAGAGGTTCAGAGGGACGAAAGCATCTCCATATGCTTATCTGAAATTCTCACCAATGAATTACATAAGTATTTCTATCCTTATTTTAGTATTAATTTCAAAAACTCCATAATCAATTATTATCCGCCTGACTGAGATTTACAAGGTGACCATAGCTTGCTTCATACCAACAATCTCTGTGGGATCGACCCTTACTCACGTAAGGTTTATTACTTGGACGACCCAGTGCACTTGCTGGTTAGTTGTATCGAAGTTGTGACAAATTATGAATTGAGATTAGAGCACCAAGTTTTTGGAGCCATTACCAGAGATCACAATTTCGTGCACCACAGGGCTCACCCAGGGGCTATCAAAAATAGGATAGATAATCCCAGCCTCCAGTAACTTGGTGACCTCTTTCTGCACCACTTCCTTCATGGCTGGATTTAGCCGCCTCTGTGGTTGAACCACTGGCTTAGCATCATCCTCCAATAGGATCTTGTGCATGCATCTAGCTGGGCTTATGCCCTTAAGGTCACTTACGGACCACCCAAGAGCTGTCTTGTGTGTCCTTAGCACTTGAAGTAGCGCTTCCTCTTCCAGGGGATTTAAAGCAGAGCTTATGATCACCGGAAAAGTGTCACTTTCTCCCAGAAATGCATATTTCAGGGATGGTGGTAATGGTTTGAGCTCAGGTTTAGGAGGTTTTTTCCTCTTCCTGAGGAAGTTTCAGAGGCTCTTTCAATTCCTCTGAATCCTCTAGATCAGGCTGAACATCTTTAAAAATGTCCTCTAGCTCTGATTTGAGACTCTCAGTCATATTGACCTCTTCCACCAGGGAGTCAATAATATCAATGCTCAGGCAGTCGTCTGATGTATCTGGATATTGCATAGCTTTGACAACATTCAACTTAAATTCATCCTCATTGACTCTCAGGGTTATCTCCCCTTTTTGGACGTCAATGAGGGTTCGTCCAGTTGCTAGGAATGGTCTTCCTAGAATGAGAGTTGCACTCTTGTGCTCCTCCATTTCCAGCACTACAAAGTCAGTAGGGAAGGCAAATGGCCCAACCTTGACAATCATGTCCTCAATTATGCCTGATGGGTATTTAATGGAGCCATCAGCAAGTTGAAGACAGATCCAGGTTGGTTTGACCTCTTCAGTCAAGCCAAGCTTTCTGATAGTGGATGCAGGGATTAGGTTGATGCTTGCCCCAAGATCACATAAAGCTGTCTTGGTGCAATTACCCTCTAATATGCATGGTATCATAAAGCTCCCGGGATCTTTAAGCTTTTCTGGGAAGCTTTTCAGAATGACTGCACTGCATTCTTCAGTGAGGAGAACTCTTTCAGTTTCTCTCCAATCCCTCTTATGACTCAAGATATCTTTCATGAACTTGGCATAAGAGGGTATTTGCTCAAGTGCCTCTGCAAACGGAATCTTTATTTCAAGAGTCCTGAGATAGTCTGCAAAGCAGGCAAATTGCTTATCTTGCTCCTCTTGGTGGAGTTTTTGAGGATAAGGCATCTTGGCTTTGTATTCCTCAACCTTGGTTGCTGCAGGTTTATTTCCTATAGAAGTGGTTGGAGAAGCCTTTTTAGAGGGGTTGTTATCAGCACTTGTGTGTGTTTGATCCCTCACTGGCGTTTGAATGCCAGGGTTGGAAGCTTGATTGGCGTTGGACGCCAACTTCCTACCTGTTTCTGGCGTTTGAACGCCAGAAATGAGCTTCCATTGGGCGTTTGACGCAAGCTCCTTGCCTGTTCCTAGCGTTTGAACGCCAGAACTGCGTGTGGGTTGGGCGTATAACGCCAACCTTGCATCCTTTTCTGGTGTTTGAACGCCAGAGTTGTTCCTCTCTGGGCCCTTACTGTCCTCAGAGGGATTTTGGATAATATTTTGCTCATCCTCTGTCAGTTGTTCTTTTCTTGGCTTTCTGCTGCTCTGAAGTGAGGTATTTAATGTTTTTCCACTTCTTAATTGAACTGCCTAATAGTCTTCTGTTATCTGCTTTGATAACTGCTGTTTTGTCTGATTTAATTGTGCCTCCATATTTTTATTAGCATTTTTAGTGTCTTGTAGCATCTCCTTGAATTCTGCTAGCTGTTTTGTTAGAACGCATAATTGTTGATTGAGTTCAGCAACTTGTTCTGGAGGACCAAGTTCAGTAGACACTACTTTGGCTTCTTCTTTTATGGAGGACCCACTACTTATGTACAGATGCTGATTTCTAGCAACTATATCAATAAGCTCTTGAGCCTCTTCAATAGTTTTTCTCATGTGTATAGATCCACCAGCTGAGTGGTCTAGAGATATCTGAGCTCTTTCTGTAAGCCCATAGTAGAAGATGTCTAATTGCACCCATTCTGAAAACATTTCAGAGGGGCATTTCCTTAGCATCCCTCTGTACCTCTCCCAGGCATTATAAAGGGATTCATCATCCTCTTGTTTAAAGCCTTGGATGTCCAGCTTTAGCTGTGTCATCCTTTTTGGAGGAAAATATTGATTCAGGAATTTGTCTGATAACTGTTTCCATGTTCTAATGCTTGCTGTGGGTTGGTTATTTAACCACCTTTTAGCTTGATCTTTTACAGCAAACGGAAACAGTAACAGCCTGTATACATCCTGATCTACCTCATTGTCACGCACTGTGTCAGTAATTTGCAAGAACTGCACCAGAAACTCAGTAGGTTCTTCCTGTGGAAGACCGGAATACTGGAAATTTTGCTGCACCATGACAATGAGCTGAGGATTTAGCTCAAAACTGCTTGCTTTGATGGGAGGTATACAGATGCTACTCCCATATGCAGTAGTAATGGGGTTAGTATATGACCCCAGAGTCCTTCTGGACTGTTCATTTCCATGATAGAGAAAGGGAGATGATGCGGATTGCAAATAATTTTTTTTTTGAAAATCGAAATTACAATTAAAAAAATAAAATAAAATAAATGAAAAATTGACTATATTTTCGAAAATTAGAAGAAAAAGAAATAAAAGAAAATTGAAAACTAAATTAATTAATTAAAAAGATTTGAAAAAGATGTGTGTGAGGATTTTCGAAAAAAATGAAGAGAGAGAAATTGGTTAGGAAATTTTGAAAAAGATATGTCTTAAAATTAAAGATACTTGTAATAAAATAAAATAAAAAAAAGAAAAGATATAAAAAAGATTTGATTTTAAGATTTGAGATTAGAAAAGATAAGATAAGCTAGGTAAGAGAAGATAAGGAATTTAAATTTTAAATTTGAAAATTAAATTTTGAAATTTGAAATTTAAAAATTGAAATTTGAAAGTTGAAATTTGAAACTTGAATTTTGAATTTTCGAAAAAGTCAACAATATAAGATAAGGATTTGAAAAAGATTTAAATTTTGAAAAGATTTGATTTTTAAATTTGAAAATTAGATTTTGAATTTTAAATTTTGAAATTTGAAAATTGAAATTTTGAAAGTTGAAATTTGAAATTTGAAATAAGATAAGATAAAATTTTGAAAAAGATATGATTTTTTTTGAAAAAAATTTGAATTTTAAAATTTTTAAAACTAAGATAAGATAAAATAGAAATTTTAAAATAAAAATCTGAATTTTTTTGAAAAAATTTCGAAATATTTGCTCAAAAATAGTTAGAGAAGATATTTTTAAAGAAAAACACACAAAAGACACACAACTTAAAATTTTTAGATCTAATGCTCCTTGTTTTTGAAAATTTTGGAGGAAAAACACCAAGGAACTACAAACTTAAAAATTTTAAGATCAAAACACAAGGAAGACTCAAGAACACTTTGAAGACTCACAAGAACAACAAGAACATGAAGAAAGAACACCAAACTTAAAATTTTTAGAAAACCAAAATAAAATTTTTGAAAACTAAAAAAAAGTTAACAGGAGAACACCAAACTTAATGTTTGGCACAAGATTTATTCAAAGAAAAATTATTTTTGAAAAGATTTTAGAAAGAAAATTCCCAATTACCAAGAACATAAGCTCACTGCTCTAGCAAATTGATCTATAAATTTAAAGTGTTTTAATAAAGGTATTTAATGTATAAATTTTTATTTTTAATTAAAATTTTTTTTGGATACTAATAATTCGAAAATGCACAAGAAAAACAAGAAAAATCACAAAACAAGAAAAGCTAAAGATTAAACAAGGAAAATAAACAAGAACAACTTGAAGATTAAGAAAGAACAATGAACACAAATTCGAAAATTTAAAAGAAAATAAAAACATGCAATTGACACCAAACTTAAAATATAAAACTAAACTCAAACAGAAAAACTCAATTATCAGTTTATAAAATTTTCGAAAAATTTAAAAAGAGAAAATAAGGATTTAAAAAAAATTCAACCAAAAACAATAATAGAAGACTCTAAACCAAAAAGAAAAATTTTTTCCTAATCTAAGCAACAAAATAAACCGTCAGTTGTCCAAACTTGAACAATCCTCGGCAACGGCGCCAAAAACTTGGTACATGAATTGTAAATCACACTTTTCACAACTCGTACCATTAACCAGCAAGTGCAATGGGTCGTCCAAGTAATACCTTACGTGAGTAAAGGTCGATCCCACGGAGATTGTCGGCTTGAAGCAAGCTATGGTTATTTTGTATTTCTTAGTCAGGAAATCAATTATAGTTATTAGTTTGGATTGCGAAAAATAAAAGAGCATGAATTAAATACTTGTTGTGCAGTAATGGAGAATATGTTGGAGTTTTGGAGATGCTTTGTCTTCTGAATCTCTGCTTTCCTACTGTCATCTTCTTCACGCACGCAAGGTTCCTCCTATGGCAAGCTGGGTGTTGGTGGATCACCGTTGTCAATTGCTACCATCCGTCCTCTCAGTAAAAATGGTCCAAATGCGCTGTCACCGCACGGCTAATCATCTGTCAGTTCTCATGCTGGAATAGGATCCATTGATCCTTTTGCGTCTGTCACTACGCCCAGCACTCGTGAGTTTGAAGCTCGTCACAGTCATTCAATCCTTGAATCCTACTCGGAATACCACAGACAAGGTTTAGACTTTCCGGATTCTCAAGAATGCTGCCAATGGATTCTAGCTTATACCACGAAGATTCTGATTAAGGAATCCAAGAGATACTCATTCAATCGAAGGTAGAACAGAGGTGGTTGTCAGGCACGCGTTCATAGGTTGAGAATGGTGATGAGTGTCACGGATCATCATATCCATCATATTGAAGTGCGAATGAACATCTTAGATAGAAACAAGCGTGTTTGAATAGAAAACAGAAATAATTGTATTAATTCATCGAGACACAGCAGAGCTCCTCACCCCCAACAATGGAGTTTAGAGACTCATGCCGTCAAAGAGTACAAAGTTCAGATCTAAAAATGTCATTAGGTCCGAAATAAATCTCTAAAAGTTGTTTAAATTCTAAACTAGTAACCTAGGTTTACAGAAAATGAGTAAACTAAGATAGATAGTGCAGAGATTCACTTTTGGGGACCACTTGGTGTGTGCTGGGGCTGAAACTTGAGCTTTACACGTGCCTAGGCTGTTTCTAGAGTTAAACGCCAGGTTGTAACCTGTTTCTGGCGTTTAACTCCAACTTGTAACCTGTTTCTGGCGTTTAACGCCAGAATGCAACATGGAACTGGCGTTGAACGCCAGTTTACGTCATCTATCCTTGAGCAAAGTATGGACTATTATATATTACTGAAAATTTCTGGATGTCTACTTTTCAACGCAATTGAGAGAGCACCAATTGGAATCCTGTAGCTCCAAAAAATCCATTCTGAGTGTAGGGAGGTCAGAATCCAACAGCATTAGCAGTCCTTTTTCAGCCTGAATCAGATTTTTGCTCAGCTCCCTCAATTTTAGCCAGAAAATACCTGAAATTACAGAAAAACACACAAACTCATAGTAAAGTCTAGAAATGTGATTTTTATTTAAAAACTAATAAAAATATAATAAAAAGTGACTAAGACATATTAAAAACTACCTACAAACAATGCCAAAAAGCGTATAAATTATCCGCTCATCACTTTCCTTCGGAAATGAAGGTCCAAAACTGGCGTTCAACGCCAGCCACCAGCCCCATTTCTGGCGTCCAGCGCCCACAGGGGAGCAGCTGGCATCTAACGCCTAAAAGGGAGTCTCTAGCCAGCGTTCAACGCCCCTAAGGGGTACTAGCTCGTGGAGACACTTAAAGCTTAGCCAAAACACTCACCAAGTAGGCCCCAGAAGTGGATTTTTGCACCCCTAAGACTAGTCTATGATATTTTTGTAATCCTTAGTCATTAGATTAGTATATATAGGAGGATATCACCCTTGTTTTGTAGACTTTAACTTTTGATCTTCTTCCTCCCCTATTTGATTTCATTACTTTTGTACAATATGAATCACTAACCTCCTAAGGTTAAGGTTAGGAGCTCTACTGAGTTTCATGGAATAATAATATTACTGTTCTATTTCAATATATCTGATTCTATTCTCTTATGCAACCTCGTTCTTCATCTTATGAATTGAGGGTGACCCGTGACAATCACCCTTGTTCTACTTGGGTTCTGTGCGAGTCCTGACCCGGATAGCGTTGAACCAAAGCTAGAGATTGTATTGTGGATTCCAATAGAGTACCTGGGAAACTTTGGATACGTGACATGAAATTCCATTGACTGTGGGTAAGTGAGGTCTCTGTGGCGTTAAGGCTAGAGTCAGAGAAGCAACACTCTCTGATCCGAAAGATCTGCCTTGTTTGTGGCACCTTGAGTAGGATCGTGAAGGGGAGCGGATTGCTTAGAGCTTCATCTTTTGCTACAGTGAAAAACCTAGAGGTGGCTTGATTGGAGCACATGAGTCACTTCAACATGGTAGATTGCTACAGTAGAGGATGTTAACTTGATGAGAGAACATGAGTTAATCAATTACGGCTGCCATTGAAGGAATTAGAAAGTTATTGAAGAAGACAGTAAGAAAAGTTAATCCAGAAAGACAAAGCATCTTCGATGCCTCAACCATTCTCATACCATTGATTTCACACCTATCTAGTAACGTTTTATTTATTTATCTGTTTTATGCGTTTTTTTTTTGTGACAAACTATATTTTTTATCTGTCTAACTAAGATATGCAAGATAACCACTGCTTGCTCAAACTAACAATCTCCGTGGGGTCGACCCTCACTCACCTGAGGTATTACTTGGACGACCCGATATACTTGCAATTACAGCAAATAGAATGAATAGCAGTTAAACATGGCAAATCAATTAAGCAAACCAAGTTATGCACACTCAAACAAATCATTACAAATGCATATGATGTATGCCTGCCCTATGGCTGATGAGTCTCATCTGTTGGTTATATAGCCAAAACCGATGTAAGAACCGGGGTTTTTCACGTAAAACTATTTTGATAAAATAATAATTTTAAGTGCTCGAGATGGATTCAAAATTTAGAAGTTTTAATTTGAAGATATAAAGGTGAAATTTGATTTCAATGAATTTTTCTGAGTCAGAAAATGTATTTTCTGCGAAAGACCGAGAACTGGCAGCCGAACCGGTTCAAGCCTGTCCGGTACTGTGTTTTGAGAAAAATAAGATTTAGAAAATTGGTTTATTGTTTTGAAAGGACAAAAATAATTTTAGAATTTAAAATCGGGCACTAATCTTAAAGGTTTTGGCCCAAAGTGGGCCAAACGAACCAAAAACGCTAACGGGTTGGACCGAGCCCAAACCAAGCCCAAGGTCCAACATATATAAGCTCATTAATTGAGCTTTGAACTCATTTCTCACCCTCCACAAAGAGAGCCACGCCGATTGAGAGAGGGGAGGTGGTGGTACTATTCATCATCACCTTCCGGAAGCCATAACTTTTGATCCGGAGCTCCGATTGACGAGCCGTTTGCGGTTACACGAAGCTCTTGACGAGCTCTTCTATTTTATCTAAGTTTTTCTAGTAAGAACTCGAAACTCCATCCCCAGTTTCCAGTCCTAGATTCTGCACGTTTTTATATTTGGTTTTTGAGTAGATTTTGTGATTTTGCTTGTTTAGGTGATCTCTAGTAGCGGGTAATTGTTGGATTTTAACCCTAGTCTCGTTGGGTAAGGTAAGGTTTCACTAAACCCTTGTCTTTAGTTGTTTTGTGTATCTTAGGTTTTGATTTTGGTGATATATGTGTTGTTAGTTTGAGCTTTGGTGTTAGTTGGAGTTGATTGAGGCTTTGGATCAAGTTTGGTGGCTTCGTTTTGGTGTTTGGTACGTTTAAAAATCGGCCAAGGTATAGTTTTGGTTTCCTTTATGTAATATGTAATGTTTCTGGACACTTAGGCTAGAGGCCCATAGGATAGGATTGAATTGGATATATGGTTATTTGTTATATATATATGATGATGAGATTGAGAAGAATGTATGTGTTGGGAGTATGAGGTGTGATGATTTTGGATGAGAAACATTGTTGATGTTGTTAAATAATATTAATTATTGATGTATTTGTTGGTTGTATTGGATTGAGTCCCGCTAGGGAGACAATGGACTATTTGTACAATGTGTACAATGGGCTATTGAGTTACAAAATGAACATCCTTCATACTATCTAGAATAACCATCCGAGTACTAGGGATAATAAACATCTTCCCAAAAGTTTAAACTAATTTTTTGGGTTCACCAAGTATCGAACTCTTGACCTTTCAGATCTAGAGCTCTAATACCATGTCATGATACCACTCATCTCAAAAGCTTCAACCGATGGAAAAAGATAACACTAATGATTATATCTCTAATACTCCCTAAACCTCCATTGTACAAATTGTATAAATATTCCATTGGCTCCTCATACTTTCCCTATTGGATTAGTGTGGTTGATGGTGATTGTTGGGAATTATGGGTATTGATGAGTATTTATGGTGATTAGTTATATTGGTGAATGATGAGAGGAACTTTTGCGTGGTCTAGAAATTTGCGGATAAATCCTCGTTGCAAGTATAGTTTCTAAACCTTCAAAAGTCCTTTCATACAAACGTTTTGGTTGTCACAAGTAACAAACCCCTAAATAAATTGATAACCGAAGTATTTAAATCTCGGGTCGTCTTCTCAAGGAATTGCAGGGAGGTGTTCTTATTATTGGTTATGAGTTTGTAAATTGGAGGTTTTTAATGTATAAGATAAAAAGCGAGAATAGTAAATGGCAAGAAAGTAAATTGTATTAAATTAAATAGATAATAAAACTCTTGGCAAGGTATGAAAACTGAAAGTCCTATCCTGGTTATCCTTATCAATTATAATGAGAATTGGATTTTTCTCCCACTTTGTTAACCTCTAACTATGAAGGTAAGTTAAGTGGATGAATTAATTCTGATTCCTCAAGTCCTAGTCTTTCCTTGGGAAAAGTTAGAGTTAGTGGAACTCGAATTAATTCTTGAAGAATTCCAATTTTCAATTAACAATGAGTTTGATAACTCAAGAGTCTCCAATGACTCAACCAAAGCCAAAAGGGAAAAATCCAAATTTGAATGAAAATAATTTGGATAAATGGAGAACATTAATAAATTAAAGAAAGCAATCATAAGTCTGAAATACCTCAAATTATATTAAATAAAATATTCAAATTTAACATGGATATTCATAAATTAAATTGGAAAAGTAAATAAAAGGAACATTGAACCTGGGATTGAGAGTCACTCCTAAAACTAAGAGAAATCCTAAATCCTAAAACTAAATCCTAAGAGAGAGGAGAGAACCTCTCTCTCTAAAAACTACATCTACTCCTAAAATTGTGAATGTGAAAGCTTATCTTTATGAATGGATACATTCCCCCACTTTATAGCCTCTAATCTGTGTTTTTTGGGCCGCAAACTGGGTCAGAAACAGCCCAGAATTCGCTGGTTGCGAATTCAAACATGCTGATTTTTCGTCACTGCGACGCGTCCGCATGAATCACGCGGTCGCGTCGCCTATCGTCAGGGCAACTATGATATATTATATATCAAATCGAAGCCCCAGACGTTAGCTTTCCAACGCAACTAGAACCGCATCATTTGGACCTCTATAGCTAAAGTTATAGCCGTTTGAGTGCGAAGAGGTCAGGTTGGACAGCTTAGCAATTTCTCCAACTTCTTGTGTTCCTTCCACTTTTGCATGCTTCCTTTCCATCCTCTGAGCCATTCCTGCCCTGTAATCTCTGAAATCACTTAACACACATATCAAGGCATCTAATGGTGATAAGAGAGGATTAATATTAGCAAATATAAGGCCAAAGAAGCATGTTTTCAATCAAAGCACATAATTAGGAAGGCAAATGTAAACTCATGCAAATAGTATGAATAAGTGGGTAAAGAGTTGATAAAAACCCCTCAATTGAGTACAAGATAAACCATAAAATAGTGGTTTATCAACCTCCCCACACTTAAACAATAGCATGTCCTCATGCTAAGCTCAAGGGAAGCTATAAAGATGAAGAGGAATGGTAGATTAATATGAAATGCAACCTATCTTATATGAATGCAACTACATGCAAAATGTTTCTACCTACTTGGTTAAAAGTAAACAAATCTTCCAAGAACAAATATGAACTGGATTTCACTAATTCAAATCATGAAAATGAAGTACAAATAGACTTGCAAGAAGAAAATAGCTCATGAAAGCAGGGAACAAGGAATTGAGCATCGAACCCTCACTGGTAGTGTATACACTCTAATCACTCAAGTGTTTTAGGTTTGATTCTCTCAATTCTCCACTAACCTTGCTTTCTAAGGCTTGCTCTTCATCTAACAATCAACATAAATTTAATGCACAGATACACATATCAAGAGGTCTTTTAAGGGTTGTAATGGGGTTAGGGTCAAGGTAGGATTGTATTTGGTCAAGTGGACTAAAATCTGAATCCTTAATTAACTTAAACTTTCCACCTAACTTTAGACAATCCATGTAATCATAATACCACATCTAACTATCCATTAACCATGTTTTCCACATATTCATGCATTCTAATTTCAAGTACAGTACATATGCATTGCTTTCACTATTTACTTTGGGGCATTTTGTCCCCTTTTTGCTTAATTGCTCTTTTTTCTTTTCTTTTTCTCACTTTTTTTTATATATATTTTTTTCTTTTATTTTTCTCAATGCATATGATTAAATTATTGGATGCATGAATCATGTCTTAAACATTTTTTTTCACATTTTCATAAAGATATATAATACCCAATTCTTAAACCAATTGTTTCCAAATCCACTTTTTCCCACACTTAATTCATGAGCACTTTCACTAGTCTAAGCTAACCAAGGATTTAAATTAAGGACATTATTGTTTTTTGCTTAGATTTAATGATGTGCTAAAGTAAAGAACAAAGGGGTAAAATAGGCTCAAATTGGTTTGCAAAGGATAATGAAAGGTAAGGCCATATGGGTATGTAAGCTTAGTGAAACAAAAGGCCTCAATCATGTAAGTGCATGCATACATCAAACCATGGAAATATAGACTTAAGCAAGACAAAGATCACAATTTTAGAGAGAAAAACACACACCAAAAATAAATTATTGGTTGATAAAATGCAACCAATTCAAATAGGCTCAAAAAATCTCACAGGTTTTGTGTGTTCGAGCTCTAAACCATGTTCCAGTATAATATTTCTTCAAACAAGTGTAACATTTTATTTAAATTAGTGAAATGCTCTAAAAGGTTTCTTGAAAAAGAAAATATTACTTCAACCAAGTGGTAAAATATGCAAAAAAATCAAATAAATATGCAATTAAATATGCAAATGCAGGAATTAACAAAGAAAATATTGGTGTTGAAAAGAAGGTAACTAACCCCTGGAAGTCGGTATTGACCTCCCCACACTTAAAAATTGCACCGTCCTCGGTGCATGCTAAGATGTACAAGTGGACGGGTTGTTCCAACTGACGCTTTTCTCCAAATATTTTGCAGATGGACTTGTTTGTCTCCCCATGTAAACGTCTTTCGGTTCTCTTTCTGGTGGCCATCCTGAAAGAAAAAGGGAAGAAAGGTAACTCAATAATAGAGGTAAGAAAATAAATGAAATATGGTTGGGTTAATACAAAATGAAAAGGGTCTCATTTACATGGAAGCTTCAACATGTAAGTGAGAAAACAATAGAGACCATGGCATACCAATGGTGCAAAATTTGCAACAATGGGGAAGAGAGTGGGTAATGAAAGACAATGTAAGTTCATGTCAATGCAAAAGGAATATCAGTATTATAAAAATTAGCATTGATTTAAATAATATTATCCAATCAGAATTAAACAAGTCACTAAGCACCAAGAAAATACTAGAAAAGATGTAACAGTTGAATAAGAATATTTGAACACCAATAATAAATTTAGAAAAATAAAAATATGCAATGAATGAAAGTATGCAAATAAATAAAATAAAATAAAATGAAAGTGAAAAAGAATGAGAAGTAGAAAAAGAAAGTGAGAAAGGAGAGAGAAGGAGGAAATTAGGATTAGAAAAGAAAAGATAAGAAAATTGGCACTAATCTGGATAGGTTGTGCGACGCTGGCGACGCGGTCGCGTGGGTGATGCGGTCGCGTGGTGCGCGATAAGGTTGGGTGACGCGGACGCGTGGGGTACGCGATCGCGTGACTCGATTTGTGCTAGTGGCACGAGTGCAGCCTCGCGGTCGCACAACTCTCTGTTCAAAACTTAGTATTGCCAAAATCCAGGGTGACGCGGTCGCGTGGGGCATGCGATCGCGTGAGTGGCCAGTATAAGCATATGACACGGACGCGTCGGTCATACGTCCGCGTGGGAAGGATTGTGCGTTCAGCACCAATCCAGCACCACTCTCGCACAACTTTCGGTCGTGCGCTACTTTGACGTCGAAATCCTGGTCACGCGGCCGCGTGGGGCACGCGGTCGCGTGGGAGGCCATTATTCCCATATGACGCTGTCGCGTGGGGTGATTTGTGCCATTGGCACGCCTCCAGCCCTGCTCCTGCGTAACTTTCTGTTCATTTTCTTTTCTTCCCATTGCACTGGTGACGTGGACGCGTCAGCGATGCTGCCGCGTCGCATGCGTGCTTTTTTTTTAATCTGAAAAGATGCAGAATGCAGTGTTAATATGAATGTGATGCAAAACTCCAGGTTCAATATAATAAAATAAAATGAAACTTGAAAATAAATAAAACTAAATAAAGATGAAAAAAAGAACGATCATACCATGGTGGGTTGTCTCCCACCTAGCACTTTTAGTTAAAGTCCTTAAGTTGGACATTTGATGAGCTTCCTGTTATGGTGGCTTATGCTTGTATTCATCCAAAAATCTCCACCAGTGTTTGGAATTCCAACAGCCTCCGGGGTCCCAAACTAGGCACGTAAAGCCTTTGAGCAGCTTCAAACAGATTCTTAGGCTCCCGGGGTGTTGGATGTCAGAACAGATTCCAGGATCCCAAACCTTGCTTTTGCACCCGTCTTCTTGTTGATCATCACAATTCCATCTGGGTGGTTCAGCCTTAGAATTCTCACTGAGGCGTCCAAACAACTTCCTAAACCCATTCAGTTGAGCTTTACACCAACCCTTGCATTGAAACCTTGAGTATGCAACCATGTTGAACCTTGCTTGAAAACTCCAACCACTAACCATCATCCTCTTACTCTTAATACCACAAAGAGCTCTAAGTTGACCATCCGTCTTCAGTAGCCCATATTCAAGTGGAATTAGAAAGCTAAGGGATATGAATTTTACCCACTTGAATGTTGTGAAGGATGATGGTAACTTAGGGGGAGGGGTCTCCAATAACTTTGGAAAGGTGATTCCAAGCTCCACTCCCTTGTGCTCTTTGACAACTTCCACCTCTTTGCAAGATTCTTCGATTTCAACCTCTTCCTCTTGGTAGCTTTCTTCCAATTCAATCTCTTCTTCATTGCTTACCGAGGGCATGGGAGGCTGTGCTTCTTCTTCTTTAATCTCCATCTCTTGATCGACCTCTTCCAAGTTCTTAATCATGATATGCCTTGTGTAAGACCCAGAATTTTGAAAAGTCTTATTATGATCAAGTCTCAAATCCTACCGTTATTTATAGCCTTAATTTCAGAGATTATTTTATTAAAGATAATTAAGGCAAGTTTTGATTTATTGGATTTGAGATAAGTTATGATTATTATCCACTTTTATAATTATTGGATTATTTTCTATAGTTAAATTATAAGGTTGATAGTTATGAAATAATAAGGATTTTATATGATTTGGATTAGATAAGTAATATTTTAAATATTATTACTGCTATTTTGGAAAATGAAGAAATTAAGTATATTATTTCTAATTTTTAGATTTGGGCATTTTATTGAAAATAATTTGTGAAATTGATGAGCAAATAGTATTTTCTATATACATCTAGTGTTGGATTTAATTTGGGTTTCAATTACTCTATTCCCTAATTTTAGTAAAGTTACCAAAGTGCCCCTAACCCTAATTTTTGAAAATGAAACCCTAACCCATGACCCGGTTCCCTTTAGCCACACCCCCAACATTTCCTTTCTCTCAGCAGCGGCAACACACGCTGAGTTTCCTCTGTGTTCCTGAAAGAATGAATCAAAGAAAGAAAGAAAATAAACGAAGGGGAAGGGGAAAAGCAGGGAAGAGGAGAGGAGAAAAGGAATGACGTCGCCGGCGGGCATCACTGCCGCCGCGCCATCGTGTTGACGTTGTAGGAAAGGAAGCCGCGACCCATTGCCACGGGATGGAGGAGAGAACGCGCGCGCAGGGGGAGGAAGGGTCCAGCCTCGTCGCGCCGCCTCTGCTGTCCGTGCTACTGTCGTCGTCCAAGCTCGTCACCGCCAGTTGCGTCGTCGCCATCTCTGCCCAGCGCCGCCGCAGATGATGGGTCGTCGAGAACTGCCACCGCTGCTGCCATCTTCATGGGGCTTGAGTTGCTGCGGTCGCTCCTCGCCGTGAAGCCCGTCGCGAGCGCCGCTGTCAGCATCGTGCTCCCTGGTGCCGTCAACGAGCCACTGTGACTGCCTCCCTCTCTGCTGCCGAGGTCCTCCGCCGCTGGGTACAGAGAAGGGCAGCGCCATGCAAATCAAAGAAAGGAGATGCCTTTCTGCCTCTGCTCCTGGGTTTTGGAATCTGATAAGGACGCCGCTGCCACCATCTGAGCTCGCTGCTGCTGATGATGGTAAGCCCAAACCGCCGCTGGCAAAAAGGGGTTCAGGCCGCCGCAGGTGTCGCCGCTGGAGAAGGGAGCTGCGCCTCTGTGTTCCTGGCAGCCGGGAGTGGTTCCGTGACTTCTGGGACCATCGCCGAAGCCTCTGGCTGTTTCTGCCGTCACCGGAGAATCCTGCCGGTAAGGTTTTAAGTATTGGGTTTCGTTTCTCCTGAGTTTTCGGAAACGTTACAATCACTGTATATTGATTTCAGTCGCCGGAGTCTGATCACCGTTGCCGCCTAAGATGGCTTCTGGGGCTGCCGCCGAACCGGTTCGGAGACCGCCGCTGTTTCGGTTCAGCCGTTCCTTTGGTTCGGTAAGCGTTTCGATCTGAAAGCCCTCTAGTTACTGCTCTATTATACGTTGAGGAGTTGTAGCATTTGTTGTTATGAGAGTTAATATCGGTTATTATATATTACGATTAGAGTCGTTGTGGTTGCTGAGAAAACGGTTTGGAGCTGAGGTTTTGGTAGCCGGGATTTTGTATGTTGATTTCGGGTCGAGGCGGAAAGGACTCTGTGATGCGTTTGAGTTATGGAATTTGCGTTTTGAGGTAGGGGCGCTTTCCAAAAACTATATTTCTATATGTTGGAATTATTACATATGGATACTGATGTGAGAAAATGTGTATTTGGTGATTGTATCGGCCTTATGTATTATTTGATTGACTCGAATGTTTATGGATGTTGGTTTGGCTGAGTTGTTGTGCGGCTTTGTGAAATGTAATGTTTTGAAGCTGATTCTTTAAATATTTGAAATCTGAGTTTAATCCGTTGAGGATTGGTTTGAATTGAGTCAATTGTTTTGATGATGTTAAAGATAGAATACTCTTTGGAATTCAGCCTGGTTTGCTTTCACTGATTTGGTTTTGATAAATGATTTGTTGCTGAACCGATTCTTTAAAGCTTTGGAAATGAGTTAAATTGATTGATATTGAGTTGATTTCTGAAATAGTTTCCTTGAGATATGCCACTGAGGCGACTGTTGGATTTAGTTTGCTTTTGAATTGATTTATGGTTTTGGGCTGTTAAAAAGGAATGAGAATCGGTTTAGTTGGGACCCGAACCGGGTGGCAAAAGTCCAAGTTTTAGGGGAGGTGCTGCCGAAATTTCTACAAAATCCTACTCTTGTTTGTAAAGTTATTTAAAAAGGGTTGGATTTGAGAAATTGTATTAATTGATTTATTAAGAGAATATTTATGTTTTCAAGCTTAATTTATTTAATGAACTTTATGCGTTGAGTTCGGCTTATTTAGAAACGAACTATTTGTACAGTTTGAATCACTGAAGGAAAGAATGATGCTCTAATATTGATTTCAATATAAAAAGGAGCTTTTAGTGATTTTAAAGGAATTTAGACTTTTGATTGAGTAATCAAGTTTGAGGCATTTTGGAAGAGCTAGAAAAATGGGTTCCAAAAAGAAACCTGAAAGTGGTTTGATTCAAATGAACCGGTTCCGTTTCAAATGAGTTGATTTTTGGACCGGGTTGGAACTTGTGATTTTGTATGATCGGTTTCATAATAAATTCAGTTTTATTTACTTGTACCGGGAATCTATGATTTTAAAAGTTTCAATGAATTTTAAGGAATTTATATAAGTTGACCTTCCCTAAAGACTTGGGACTCTGGCAAGAAACTTTTGTTATAAAATCCCATTGTTGGATGGGTGATTTTGAATGTTCCCAAAAAGAATCTTTAACTTTCCATGGTTTTGGAAGTTTTGGAAAGAGAATGCCGAGAGTGGCTTTGTTTTAAAAAGAGAACTCACTTTGAGTAAATTTGGCTTATGAGCCTGAGATGATTTGAGAAATGAGATCTTTAAAGCCAAGGCTAAAAAGAGTTGAAATTTGATTTCAAAGTGAAATGGCTTGAGAAAAGTGATTTATGGCTTAAATGCCGGTTTTATGAATTTGATGATGTTGAATGGTGGAAGTGTTGTTTTGTTGTGAGCCGGAATGGCCGTGTATGCTATTGAACTATGGCTGATTGCCGAATGAGTTGTGAGCCGTATGGCTGATTATGAATTATGAACTTAAGCCGAAGGGCTGTATTTATTGATAAATTGGCTGGTTCTGGATTGAACCGTGAGCCGGATGGCTGAGATGGATGGTGATCCATGGTTGAGTATAAATGCATGTATGCAATCGAATGAATTATGAATTTAAGCCGGATGGCTGAGATGAATGTTGTATGCGAGTATGCTTGTGTTTTCTCTCTGGTTGTAAGGGCGACAGGGCGCAGATACCCTCTAATGGCGACAGGGCGCAGATACCCTCTAATGATAATAAAGCGCAACAGAGAGACTGTGTCCGGGTTAGCTACCGGACACGTCAGGTTGGCTTGGTAACCGACAGATGATATCATCAGCCACTAGGGACAGGCATGCATCATATGCATTTGTGTGACATTGGTTGGGTGTGTATATTATACTTGGTTTGCCTATGTGATTAATTGCTAACTGTTCTACTTGTAATAACTGTTTGTTTGTGCTTGAACTTCCTATCTGTGTTTGCATCTGGGACTCTGTTGGATTGTGGTGATTGGTTGTTGGTTGGATTGTTTGGGCCTAGGGCCGTGGTTGAATTGAGATGGACCGATGGTTGGTTTCGGTATTGTGGTTATGGTTTGGAAATATATGAAAGGCTATTTTATTTCAGCATAGATAAACCGTTTTGAAAGGCTTTTGAGTTTTTGAGAATTGAATGATTTCTCTTTCAGAAAAGATTTCCGACTTTACTTTTATTGTAAACCGTTGTTTTTGAAAAAAGGTATAAGACGGTTATTAATCACTGGTACGGTTTATCTTCACGTATCCTATTACAGTAATTCCTAAAAACCCACTACTGAGAACCCTTTCGAGGATGATGTTCTCACCCCCCTACATTTTTCCCCTTTCAGGATATGGGCGCAGAAGTCACGAAGAGTTTATTTAGTTGTGGTTGAAATGCTCTGTATTGCTTTAGACTATTATTTGTACCCTCGCCTTTATCTTGAGATATTCTGTAAGAGGGATAGGAATTGTATTGTCTAATGCTTGTAATATTATTTATATATATATATATATGTGTATATATATATGGATGTACTCTTTATGAGCTTTTGAAAGTTGTATGGTACTTGTGGATGTACGTTATCGAACGTAAGTATTTTTGGGAACGGTATTACGGTTTAAAGTTTTAAACAGGCTCATATTCTAGTATTAAATAATATAAGTGTCGTCATAATGTCCGAGCTATCAGAGTCGCGCAGCCGGAAGCGTGAGCTTTGGTAGTTAGGGTGTTACACCTTGGAGGTTGTACACCCTCCTCAGCATCAATTTTAATCGCCTTGGAAGGAGGTTCTACAACCTGACTTTCCCATGGAGGTTTAGCATCTCCTAAGTCTGCAACCACTTCTTCTTCTTCGATAATTACAGCTTCCTCCACTTGTTCCAGTACAAAGTCATGCTCCGTACTGTCCACTGGAGTTCTAATATCTCCTTCATGCTATGTTCTTCATTAGATTGCCCACATGAAGCCATGGGAGCACTTTGAGTGTCCGAGCGTCGGGAACCTAATTGACTTATCGCTTGATTTAGTTGATATAGAGTTGCATGAAATCGATCCGCTGCTTCCTTGAGATGATCCCTTGATTCTTCCTTCACTAATTCTTCAACCACTCCTTCGACTTCAAGGGTTTTTACTACTTTCACCTTTAGGGCCTCCTCTAGCTCCTTATGAAGTATGGATTCGCGAAGATGATTGGTGCATGAAATTACAATCACACTTTTGTAACTCCGCACAACTAACCAGCAAGTGCACTGGGTCGTCCAAGTAATACCTTACGTGAGTAAGGGTCGATCCCACGGAGATTGTCGGCTTGAAGCAAGCTATGGTTATCTTGTAACTCTTAGTCAGGATATCAGTAATTCTCAGATTTAGTTGTAAAAAGTAAAAGAACATGAAATAAATACTTGTTATGCAGTAATGAAGAATAGGTTGAGGCTTTGGAGATGCTTTGTCTTCTGAACCTTTGCTTTCCTACTGTCTTCTTCTTCATGCACGCAAGACTCCTTCCATGGCAAGCTTTATGTTGGGCATCACCGTTGTCAATGGCTACATCCCGTCTTCTCAGTGAAAATGTTCCAAATGCGCTGTCACCGCACGGCTAATCATCTGTCGGTTCTTGATCATGTCGGAATAGGATCCATTGATCTTTTTGCGTCTGTCACTACGCCCAACACTCGCGAGTTTGAAGCTCGTCACAGTCATCCCTTCCTAGATCCTACTCAGAATACCACAGACAAGGTTTAGACGTTCCGGATTTCAGGAATGACCGCTAATGATTCTAGCTTATACCACGAAGACTCTGATTTGAATCATGAGGCTAAAAGATATGCATTCAATCTAAGGTAGAACGGAGGTGGTTGTCAGGCACGCGTTCATAGGTGAGAATGATGATGAGTGTCACGGATCATCACATTCATCAAGTTGAAGTGCGAATGAATATCTTAGAATGGAAGCAAGCGTAATAGAATGGAAAACAGTAGTAATTGCATTAATTCATGAAGAACAGCAGAGCTCCTCACCCCCAACAATAGGGTTTAGAGACTCATGCCGTAGAGAATACAACAAGAAATGTGTAAAGTGTCATGAGGTACAATATGAATCACTGAAAGTAGTATTTATAGTAAACTAGTGACCTAGGGTTACAGAAAATGAGTAAGCTAGGGTGTTTATTGTAAAATTCCACTTCCGGGGCCCACTTGGTGTGTGCTTGGGCTGAGCATTGAAGCTTTCATGTGTAGAGACATTTCTTGGAGTTAAACGCCAATTTTTATGCCAGTTTGGGCGTTTAACTCCAGCTTTTGTGCCAGTTCTGGAGTTAAACGCCAGAATTCTTGATTTGAATTGGAACGCCTGTTTGGGCCATCAAATCTCGAAAAAAGTATGGACTATTATATATTTCTGGAAAGCCCAGGATGTCTACTTTCCAACGCAATTGAGAGTGCACCATTTGGGCTTCGGTAGCTCCAGAAAATTCACTTTGAGTGCAGGGAGGTCAGAATCCAACAGCATCTGCAGTCCTTTTTCAGCCTCTGAATCAGATTTTTGCTCAGGTCCCTCAATTTCAGCCAGAAAATACCTGAAATCACAGAAAAACACACAAACTCATAGTAAAGCCTAGAAAAGTGATTTTTATTTAAAAACTAATAAAAACATAATAAAAACTAACTAAAATGTACTAAAAACATACTAAAAACAATGCCAAAAAGCGTATAAATTATCCGCTCATCATAACACCAAACTTAAATTTTGCTTGTCCCCAAGCAACTAAAAATCAAATAGGATAAAAAGAAGAGAATATACAATGAATTCTAAAAACATCTATGAAGATCAGTATTAATTAGATGAGCGGGGCTTTTAACTTTTTACCTCTGAACAGTTTTGGCATCTCACTTTATCCTTTGAAGTTCAGAATGATTGGCTTCTATAGGAACTCAGAATCCAGATAGTGTTATTGATTCTCCTAGTTAATTATGTTGATTCTTGAACACAGCTACTTTATGAGTCTTGGCTGTGACCCTAAGCACTTTGTTTTCCAGTATTACCACCGGATACATAAATGCCATAGACACATAACTGGGTGAACCTTTTCAGATTGTGACTCAGCTTTGCTAGAGTCCCCAATTAGAGGTGTCCAGAGCTCTTAAGCACACTCTTTTTGCTTTTGGACCACGACTTTAACCACTCAGTCTCAAGTTTTTACTTGACACCTTCACGCCACAAGCACATAGTTAGGGACAGCTTGGTTTAGCCACCTAGGCCAGGATTTTATTCCCTTAGGCCCTCCTATCCACTGATGCTCAAAGCTTTGGATCCTTTTTATCACCCTTGCCTTTTGGTTTAAAGGGGTATTGGCTTTTTCTGCTTGCTTTTCTCTCTCTTTTTTTTTTCAGAATGCAAGCTTTCTATTCACTGCTTTTTCTTGCATCAAGAATCAATTTTATGATTTTTCAGATCATCAAATAACATGTCTCCTTTTTCTTTCATTCCTTCAAGAGCCAACAATTTTAACATTCATAAACAATCAAATTCAAAAATATGCACTGTTCAAGCATTCATTTAGAGAACAAGAGTATTGCCACCACATCAAAATAATTAAACTGCTTTAAAATTCGAAATTCATGTACTTCTTTTTCTTTTTCAGTTAAAAACAATTTTTTTAAGAAAGGTGATGGATTCATAGGGCATTCATAGCTTTAAGACATAAACTCTAATTTTATTGATTATGGAATAAAAATAAGACTCAAAGATAAATATAAGAGCAGACCTATAATAGAAGATAGAAAATTAAAAGTAGAAACTCTTAAAATAGACTCTTAATAATAAAGGTTATCACAGAGTTAGGACTCAACAACCTTGATTTTGAGAGGTTGATGCTCCCTCTTTTTGTGGGGTGCTTGGTCCTTCAAGGGAGAGCTTCTGGCGCTTCAGCTCCTGTAGCTCATGCCCCTGCTTCTCCTGTTCCTTCAGCAGCTTGCAGAGCATGCAGTTTTAATTCTGCTGTTCTTCCTTAAGTTGTTCCATAGCTTCCTGCAGCTTGGTAACAGATGCTTCTAAGCGGGTCCAGTAGTCAATTTCAGGAATTTCTGGGAGGAACTCCTACGCCCTCTTTTTGATGGAGTTGTCTTGCACTTGTCCTTCCATTGACTTCTTGGTGATTGGGTGTTCAATTGGGATGAATTCATCTACTCCCATCCTCACCCCAGCATCTTTACATAGCAGAGAAATTAAGCTTGGGTAGGCCAGTTTGGCTTCAGTGGAATTCTTGTTTGCAATTGTGTAAATCTCACAAGAAATCAGATGATGAATCTCCACTTCTTTTCCAAGCATAATACAATGAATCATCACTGCTCTTTTGACAGTGACCTCAGAGCGGTTGCTAGTAGGTAATATAGAACGCCCAATGAAGTCCAGCCAGCCTCTTGTAACTGGTTTGAGATCTCCTCTCTTGAGTTAGTTTGGGACACCTTTGGAATTGGTTATCCACTTAGTTCCAGGGAGGCATATGTCCTCTAGAACTTGATCCAACCCCTTATCTACTCTCACCATTCTCCTATTAAAGGATTCAGGATCATCTTGTAGTTGAGGTAGTTTGAATACCTCTCTTATTTTGTCCAGATGGAAGTAAATAATTCTTCCTCTGACCATGGTTCTGTAGGTATGAAAGGCGGTTCCAGTCATTCTCTGCTTATCTGTCAGCCACAGATTTGAGTAGAATTCTTGAACCATGTTTCTTCCAACCTTTGTCTCAGGATTGGCTAGAATTTCCCATCCTCTATTTCGAATTTGCTCTTGGATCTCAAAATATTCATCTTCTTTCAGATTGAATTTAACTTCTGGGATCACTGACCTCAGACCCATTATTTTGTAGTAATGGTCTGCATGTTCCTTGGTTAGGAACCTCTCTTGATTCCAAAGGCTCTTTGAAGTATTCTCTTTCTTGCCTCTTGATTAGGTTTGTTTTCCCTTGGGTGCCATGATCTTGATGAGTCTTAGCTCAGTGATCACGGAAAAGCACACCAAACTTAGAGGTTTGCTTGCCCTCAAGCAAAAGAAAGGAAAGGAAGGAGAGAGGAGAAGAGGTAAATTCGAATGGTGTGTAGGAGGGGATGGCCGAAACTATATTTATAGGAGGAGGGGATGGCTTTCGAAAAATGTGAGAGAGATATGAAAAGATATGGAAAGAATTTGAGAAGATATTTGAGTTTTTGAAGAAGATTTGGAAAGGATTTGAAAGAATTTTGAGAAATAATTTAGAAAATTATTGAATGATGAGAATTGAGGGTGAACGATGAAAGTTTGAAACATGTTTATGCAGAAAATTATGAGTCAAAACATGAAAATGTGAAAAAAATTGAAGTTGAAAACAAAATCTCCTCCCCCTGTCTATCTGGCGTTAAATGCCCAGAATGGTATCCATTCTGGCGTTTAACGCCCAGTTGTTGGCCATTATGGGCGTTTAACGCCCAGCCAGGTACCCTGGCTGGCGTTAAACGCCAGAAACTCCTTTATCACTGGGCGTTTTGCTGAACGCCCAGGATACTGCAAATCTGGCGTTGAACGCCCAGAATGGTACCCATTCTGGCGTTTAACGTCCAAAATCGTACCTTTACTGGCGTTAAACGCCCAGAATGATACCCATTCTGGCGTTTAACGCCCAAAATGCCCCCTTACTGGCGTTTTCTTGCCAGCAAGCTCCTTTTCTCTGCTTTTTGTACTGAATCTTTCTGTAACTCTGTGAATTCCTTCAATTTTGATGCTTAGCCTTTGATGAAAATGTATATCAAACCTCTACAAGTATTAATTAAAATAAATAACTTGCTAATGGCTGGGTTGGCTCCCAGCAAGCGCTTCTTTATTGTCTTTAGCTGGACTCTTACTAAGCTTTATTCAAGCCTCAGTTTTGAGCATTCTTGCTCAAAATTGCTTTCAAGATAATGTTTGATTCTCTGTCCATTGACAATGAACTTTTTGTCAGAATCAATATCTTGAAGCTCAACATATCCATATGGTGACACTCCTGTAATCACATATGGTCCCCTCCACCGGAATTTTAATTTCCCAGGTAATAATCTGAGCCTAGAGTTGAATAGTAGAACTTTTTGTCCTGGCTCAAAGACCCTGGATGACAATTTCTTGTCATGCCACTTTTTTGCTTTTTCCTTATAAATTTTTGCATTTTCAAAAGCATTGAGTCTGAACTCTTCCAGCTCATTTAGCTGGAGCAATCTTTTCTCACCAGCTAACTTAGCATCCATGTTTAGGAATCTGGTTGCCCAGTAGGCTTTATGTTCCAGTTCCACGGGCAGATGACAAGCCCTGCCATACACAAGCTGGTATGGAGAGGTTCCTATAGGAGTCTTGAATGCTGTTCTGTATGCCCACAGAGCATCATCCAAGCTCCTTGCCCAATCCTTTCTACGGGCAATTACAGTCCGTTCTAGGATTCTCTTTAGTTCTCTATTAGAGACTTCAGCCTGCCCATTTGTCTATGGATGATACGAAGTTGCTACTTTGTGGCTAATTCCATATCGAACCATAGCAGAGTAAAGCTGTTTATTGCAGAAATGGGTTCCCCCATCACTGATTAGTACTCTGGGAACACCAAATCTGCTGAAAATATGTTTCTGGAGGAACTTCAGCACAGTCTTGGTATCATTAGTGGGTGTGGCAATTGCTTCCACCCATTTAGATATGTAGTCTACTGCCACCAGAATGTAAGTGTTTGAGTATGATGGTGGGAAAGGACCCATGAAGTCTATACCCCATACATCAAACAACTCAATCTCTAAGATCCCTTGTTGAGGCATGGCATAACCATGAGGTAAATTACCAGCTCTTTAGCAACTGTCACAGTTACGCATAAACTCTCAGGCATCTCTATAGAGAGTAGGCCAATAGAAGCCACATTGGAGGACTTTAGTGGCTGTTCGCTCACTTCCAAAATGTCCTCCGTATTGTGATCCATGACAATGCCACAGGATCTTATGTGCCTCCTCTCTAGGGACGCATCTGCGGATCATTCCGTCAGTGCATCTCTTAAAGAGATATGGTTCATCCCATAAGTAGTACTTTGCGTCAGAAATTAGTTTTTTCTTTTGCATCCTGCTGTACTCCTGGGGTATGAACCTCACCGCTTTATAATTTGCAATGTCTGCAAACCATGGTGCTTCCTGAATGGCAAAGAGTTGCTCATCCGGAAAGGTCTCAGAGATCTCAGTGGAAGGGAGGGACGCCTCAGCCACTGGTTCTAACTGGGACAGGTGATCAGCTACTTGGTTCTCTGTCCCTTTTCTGTCTCTTATTTCTATATCAAACTCTTGCAGAAGCAACACCCATCTTATGAGCCTGGGCTTTGAATCCTGCTTTGTGAGTAGATATTTAAGAGCAGCATGGTTAGTGTACACAATCACTTTTGATCCTACTAAATAGGATCTAAACTTGTCAATGGCATAAACCACTGCAAGCAGCTCTTTTTCTGTGGTTGTGTAGTTTTTCTGTGTGTCATTTAGAACACGACTGGCATAGTAAATGACGTGCAGAAGCTTGTTATGCCTTTGTCCCAACACTGCACCAATGGCATGGTCACTGGCGTCACATATTAATTCGAATGGTAATGTCCAGTCAGGTGCAGAAATGACTGGTGCTGTGACCAGCTTGGCCTTCAGGGTTTCAAATGCCTGCAGACACTCTGTGTCAAACACAAATGGCGTGTCAGCAGCTAGCAGGTTGCTCAGAAGTTTTGCAATTTTTGAAAAGTCCTTTATGAACCTTCTATATAATCCTGCATGCCCCAGAAAGCTTCTGATTGCCTTTACATTGGCAGGTGGTGGTAATTTTTCAATTACCTCTACCTTGGCTTGATCTACCTCTATTCCCTTGCTTGAAATTTTGTGCCCAAGGACAATTCCTTCAGTCACCATAAAGTGACATTTTTCCCAGTTCAAGACCAGGTTAGTTTCTTGGCATCTTTTCAGGACAAGTGCTAGATGATCAAGACAGGAGCTGAATGAGTCTCCAAATACTGAGAAGTCATCCATGAAGACTTCCAAGAATTTCTCTACCATATCAGAGAAAATAGAGAGCATGCACCTCTGAAAGGTTGCAGGTGCATTGCAGAGACCAAAAGGCATTCTTCTGTAAGCAAATACTCCAGATGGACATGTGAATGCTGTTTTCTCTTGGTCTTGAGGATCTACTGCAATTTGGTTGTAGCCTGAATAGCCATCCAAAAAGCAGTAGTATTCATGACCTGCTAGTCTTTCTAGCATTTGGTCTATGAATGGTAAAGGAAAATGATCATTTCTGGTGGCTGTATTGAGCCTTCTGTAATCAATACACATACGCCACCCTGTGACTATTCTTGTGGGAACCAGTTCATTCTTTTCATTATGGACCACTGTCATGCCTCCCTTCTTGGGGACAACTTGGACAGGGCTCACCCAGGGGCTATCAGAAATAGGATAAATAATCCCAGCCTCTAGTAACTTAGTGACCTCTTTCTGCACCACTTCCTTCATGGCTGGATTTAGCCGCCTCTGTGGTTGAACCACTGGCTTAGCGTCATCCTCTAATAGGATCTTGTACATACATCTTGCTGGGCTAATGCCCTTAAGGTCACTTATGGACCACCCAAGAGCTGTCTTGTGTGTCCTTAGCACTTGAATTAGTGCTTTCTCTTCCTATGGATTTAAAGCAGAGCTTATGATTACTGGAAAAGTGTCACCCTCTCCCAAAAATGCATATTTCAGGGATGATGGTAGTGGTTTGAGCTCAGGTTTAGGAGGTTTCTCCTCTTCCTGAGGGATTTTCAGAGGTACTTTTATTTCCTCTGATTCCTTTAGATCAGGCTGAACATCTTTAAAGATGTCTTCTAGCTCTGATTCAAGACTCTCAGTCATATTGATCTCTTCCACTAAAGAGTCAATAATATCAGTGCTCATGCAGTCATTTGATGTGTCTAGATGCTGCATAGCTTTGACAGCATTTAACTTGAACTCATCCTCATTGACTCTCAGGGTCACTTCCCCTTTTTGTACATCAATAAGAGTTCGTCCAGTTGCTAGGAAAGGTCTTCCTAGAATGAGAGTTGCACTATTGTGCTCCTCAATTTCCAGCACTACAAAGTCAGTGGGAAAGGCAAATGGCCCAACCTTGACAATCATGTCTTTAATGATGCCTGATGAATATTTAATGGAGCCATCAGCAAGTTGAAGACATATCCGGGTTGGTTTGACTTCTTCAGTCAACCCAAGCTTTCTGATAGTGGATGCAGGTATTAGATTGATACTTGCTCCAAGGTCACATAGGGCTGTCTTGGTACAGGCACCCTCTAATGTGCATGGTATCATAAAGCTTCTTGGATCTTGAAGCTTCTCTGGTAAGCTTTTCAGAATGACTGCACTGCATTCTTCAGTGAGAAACACTTTTTCAGTTTCTCTCCAATCCTTCTTATGACTTAAGATCTCTTTCATGAACTTAGCATAAGAGGGTATTTGCTCAAGTGCCTCTGTAAATGGAATCTTTATTTCAAGAGTCCTGAGATAGTCTGCAAAACGGGCAAACTGTTTATCCTGTTCCGCTTGGCAGAGTTTCTGAGGGTAAGGCATCTTGGCTTTATATTCTTCAACCTTAGTTACTGCAGGTTTATTCCCTACAGAAGTGGTTGGAGAAGTCTTCTTAGAGGGGTTGCTATCAGCACTTGCAGGTGTCTGATCCATCATTGGCGTTTGAACGCCAGGATTGGGTGCTGGATGGGCGTTTAACGCCAGCTTCCCACCCTTTTATGGCATTTGAACGCCAGAACTGGACAAGGAATGGGCGTTTAACGCCAACTTTTCCCTCTTTTCTGGCGTTTGAACGCCAGAGTTATTCCTCTCTGGGCTCTTGATGTCCTCAGAGGGATTTTGGACAGTGGTTTGGTCATCCTCTGTCATTTGTTCCTTTCTTGACTTTTTGCTACTTTAAGCTGAGTTATTCAATGTCTTCCCGCTCCTTAGTTGGACAGCTTGGCATTCTTCTGTTATCTGTTTAGATAGCTGCTGTCTTGTCTGATTCAATTGTGCTTCTATATTCTTGTTAGCATTTTTAGTATCTTGGAGCATCTCTTTGAATTCTGCTAATTGTTTTGTCATAAGGAGTAATTACTGATTAAGTTCCATAATCTGTTCTTTAGGATTGGGATCAGTAGTTACTGCCATAGCCTCTTCTTTTATGGAGGACTCACTGTTTGAGTACAGATGTTGATTTCTAGCAACTGTATCTATGAGTTCTTAAGCCTCTTCAATTGTTTTTCTCATGTGTATAGGTCCACCAGCTGAGTGGTCTAGGGACATCTGAACTTTTTCTGTAAGCCCATAGTAAAAGATGTCTAACTGTACCCACTCTGAAAACATTTCAAAAGGGCATTTTCTCAGCATCCCTCTGTACCTCTCCCAGGCATTATAAAGGGATTCATGATCCTCTTGTTTAAAGCCTTGGATGTCCAGCCTTAGCTGTGTCATCCTTCTTGGAGGGTAAAATTGATTCAGGAATTTGTCTGTTAATTGCCTCCATGTTTTTATGCTTGATGTGGGTTGGTTATTTAACCACCTCTTAGCTTGATCTTTTATAGCAAATGGAAACAATAATAATCTGTAGACGTCCTGATCCACTTCTTTATCACGTACTGTGTCAGCAATTTGTAAGAACTTGCCAGAAACTCAGTAGGTTCTTCCTGTGGAAGACCGGAATACTGGCAATTTTGCTGCACCATGATAATGAGCTGAGGATTTAGCTCAAAGCTGCCTGCTTTGATGGGAGGTATACAGATGCTACTCCCATATGCAGCTGTAATGGGGTTAGCATATGACCCCAGAGTCCTTCTGGACTGTTCACTTCCACTTATGTCCATGATGGAGAAAAGGGAATTGATATGAATTATTATTATTTTTTTTAAAAGTGACCGAAAATAATAAAATAAAATAAAAGGAAAATAAAATAGAAATTTGAAAACTAAAAAAAAAATAAAATCAAAGCAAATTGAAAACTAAATTAATTAATTAATTAAAAAAATTTTGAAATTAGCAATTAAAAAGGTATGATTGAAAAAATTAAAAAGATTTAATTTTTGAAAAAGATTTGAAAAGATCAATTTTTGAAATTAGAATATTGACTTGACTAAAAAGAAAGATATGATTTGAAAATCTTTGACTAATTTTAATGCAAAATTTTGAAAATAATGAGAAAATTAAGGAAAAGATATTTTTCTGATTTTTGAATTTTAATGAGGAAAGAGAAAAACAACAAAATGACACTAAACTTAGAAATTTTAGATCAAAACATAGAGAACAAACAAGAAAACTTTGAAGATCAAGATGAACACCAAGAACACTTTGAAGATCAAGATGAACACTAAGAACAAATTTTTAAAAGATTTTTTAAGTAAATAAAAGCACAAAAACACACCAAACATAAAATTTTTAGAGAATCAAACAAAAATTTTCGAAAAATTAAGGGAAAACACAAAGAAGACACCAAACTTAGAATTTTTAAAAATCAAGAAAGAACTGAGGACATGAAATTTCGAAAAATTAAAAGAAAATAAAAGCATGCAATTGACACCAAACTTAAAATATAAAACTAAACTCAAATAAAAGACTCTAAACCAACAAAAATAAAATATTCCTAATCTAAGCAACAAGATAAACCGTCAGTTGTCCAAACTCGAACAATCCCCGGCAACGGCGCCAAAAACTTGGTGCACGAAATTAAAATCACACTTTTGTAACTCCGCACAACTAACCAGCAAGTGCACTGGGTCGTCCAAGTAATACCTTACGTGAGTAAGGGTCGATCCCACGGAGATTGTCGGCTTGAAGCAAGCTATGGTTATCTTGTAACTCTTAGTTAGGATATCAGTAATTCTCAGATTTAGTTGTAAAAAGTAAAAGAACATGAAATAAATACTTGTTATGCAGTAATGAAGAACAGGTTGAGGCTTTGGAGATGCTTTGTCTTCTGAACCTTTGCTTTCCTACTGTCTTCTTCTTCATGCACGCAAGACTCCTTCCATGGCAAGCTTTATGTTGGGCATCACCATTGTCAATGGCTACATCCCGTCCTCTCAGTGAAAATGTTCCAAATACGCTGTCACCGCACGGCTAATCATCTGTCGGTTCTCGATCATGTCGGAATAGGATCCATTGATCCTTTTGCGTCTGTCACTACACCCAACACTCGCGAGTTTGAAGCTCGTCACAGTCATCCCTTCCTAGATCCTACTCAGAATACCACACACAAGGTTTAGACGTTCCGGATCTCAGGAATGACCGCCAATGATTCTAGCTTATACCATGAAGACTCTGATTTGAATCATGAGGCTAAGAGATATGCATTCAATCTAAGGTAGAACGGAGGTGGTTGTCAGGCACGCGTTTATAGGTGAGAATCATGATGAGTGTCACGGATCATCACATTCATCAAGTTGAAGTGCGAATGAATATCTTAGAATGGAAGCAAGCGTAATAGAATGGAAAACAGTAGTAATTGCATTAATTCATGAAGAACAGCAGAGCTCCTCACCCCCAACAATAGGGTTTAGAGACTCATGCCATAGAGAATACAACAAGAAACGTGTAAAGTGTCATGAGGTACAATATGAATCACTGAAAGTAGTATTTATAGTAAACTAGTGACCTAGGGTTACAGAAAATGAGTAAGCTAGGGTATTTATTGTAAAATTTCACTTCCGAGGCCCACTTGGTGTGTGCTTGGGTTGAGCATTGAAGCTTTCATGTGTAGAGACATTTCTTGGAGTTAAACGCCAGTTTTTATGCCAGTTTGGGCGTTTAACTCCAGCTTTTGTGCCAGTTCTGGAGTTAAACGCCAGAATTCTTGAGCTGAATTGGAACGCCTATTTGGGCCATCAAATCTCGAGCAAAGTATGGACTATTATACATTGCTGGAAAGCCCAGGATGTCTACTTTCCAACGCAATTGAGAGCGCGCCAATTGGGCTTCTGTAGCTCCAGAAAATCCACTTTGAGTGCAGGGAGGTCAGAATCCAACAGCATCTGCAGTCCTTTTTCAGCCTCTGAATCAGATTTTTGCTCAGGTCCCTCAATTTCAGCCAGAAAATACCTGAAATCACAGAAAAACACACAAACTCATAGTAAAGCTCAGAAAAGTGATTTTTATTTAAAAACTAATAAAAACATAATCAAAACTAACTAAAATGTACTAAAAATATACTAAAAATAATGCCAAAAAGCGTATAAATTATCCGCTCATCAATGATCCCTTCTCTCTTGTTCCATGTCAATAGCATCATTGAGATCATGTTGCTCTTGGATTGATGGATGTGGGTGCTCTTCCATGGATGGTGGTGATGGGATGGAGAGATCATTCTGTGGTTGAAAAGGAAGTGCACTAGAGCTTGAGGGTTGATTGTTGAAGGTATTTGGTGGTCTAATTTGGGCGACGAGAGCTTGTATAGTAGAGTTTAGATCAGTAAGTGCTTTCTCCATGGAGGGTTGGGGTGGATAGGAGGGTTCATTTGGCTCATAAGGTGGTTAGTATGGTGGATACGGGTTAGGGTCATATGGAGGTGGTTGTTGCCATGAGGGTTGATCAAATCCTTGTGGCTCCTCTCATCTTTGATTGTTCCAACCTTGATGCCTGTTCTCATTGTAATTTTTTCTTCCTGCAACATAATTGTAACCAGATTCATAGCCAAAGGGGTGAGAGTTCATAGTATCAAAATAAAAATTAAAAATAAAAATAAAAACAATTTTAAATTAAAAGGTTATTTAAATTTTGAATTTGAATTTTAAATTTTTGAAATTTGAATTTTGAAACCTGAAATTTGAAATTTGAAAATTTTTAAATTTGAATTTTGAAAATTTGATTTTTGAAATAAGATAAGATAAGATTTTGAAAAAGATATGATTTTTTGAAAAAGATTTAAATTTTGAAATTTTAAATTTTGAAATTTGAGATTTTGAATTTTAAATTTTTGAATTTGAAATTTGAAAATTGAAAATTGAAAATTGAAATTTGAGTTTTAAATTTTGAATTTTTGAATTTAATGAGGAAAGAGAAAACAATAAAATGACACCAAACTTAAAATTTTTAGATCAAAACAAAGAAAACAACTAAGAACAACTTGAAGGTCAAGATGAACACGAAGAACAACTTGAAGATCAAGATGAACACCAAAAAAATTTTTTTTTGAAAAGTTTTTAATAACCAAATAAAAACCAATAACCTCTTAATTTACGAAAAAGCAAAAATAAAAACAAAAATAAAAACAAATAAACAAGTAAAAAGAAAATATTTACATTAACCAATAATAAGGCACACGTTTGCAATTCCCCGGCAATGGTGCCATTTTGATGAGAGGAACTTTTGCATGGTCTAGAAATTTGCGGATAAATCCTCGTTGCAAGTATAGTTTCTAAACCTTCAAAAGTCCTTTCATACAAACGTTTTGGTTGTCACAAGTAACAAACCCCTAAATAAATTGATAACCGAAGTATTTAAACATCGGGTCGTCTTCTCAAGGAATTGCAGGGAGGTGTTCTTATTATTGGTTATGAGTTTGTAAATTGGGGGTTTTTAATGTATAAGATAAAAAGCGAGAATAGTAAATGACAAGAAAATAAATTGTATTAAATTAAATAGATAATAAAACTCTTGGCAAGGTATGAAAACTGAAAGTCCTATCCTGGTTATCCTTATCAATTATAATGAGAATTGGATTTTTCTCCCACTTTGTTAACCTCTAACTATGAAGGTAAGTTAAGTGGATGAATTAATTCTGATTCCTCAAGTCCTAGTCTTTCCTTGGGAAAAGTTAGAGTTAGTGGAACTCGAATTAATTCTTGAAGAATTCCAATTTTTAATTAACAATGAGTTTGATAACTCAAGAGTCTCCAATGACTCAACCAAAGCCAAAAGGGAAAAATCCAAATTTGAATGAAAATAATTTGGATAAATGGAGAACATTAATAAATTAAAGAAAGCAATCATAAGTCTGAAATACCTCAAATTATATTAAATAAAATATTCAAATTTAACATGGATATTCATAAATTAAATTGGAAAAGTAAATAAAAGGAACATTGAACCTGGGATTGAGAGTCACTCCTAAAACTAAGAGAAATCCTAAATCCTAAAACTAGATCCTAATAGAGAGGAGAGAACCTCTCTCTCTAAAAACTACATCTACTCCTAAAATTGTGAATGTGAAAGCTTATCTTTATGAATGGATACATTCTCCCACTTTATAGCCTCTAATCTATGTTTTCTGGGCCGCAAACTGGGTCAGAAACAGCCCAGAATTCACTGGTTGCGAATTCAAACATGCTGATTTTTCGTCACTGCGACGCGTCCGCATGGATCACGCGGTCGTGTCACCTATCGTCAGGGCAACTATGGTATATTATATATCAAATCGAAGCCCCGAACGTTAGATTTCCAACGCAACTAGAACCGCATCATTTGGACCTCTGTAGCTAAAGTCATAGCCATTTGAGTGCGAAGAGGTCAGGCTGGACAGCTTAGCAATTTCTCCAACTTCTTGTATTCCTTCCACTTTTGCATGCTTCCTTTCCATCCTTTGAGTCATTCCTGCCCTGTAATCTCTGAAATCACTTAACACACATATCAAGGCATCTAATGGTGATAAGAGAGGATTAATATTAGCAAATATAAGGCCAAAGAAGCATGTTTTCAATCAAAGCACATAATTAGGAAGGCAAATGTAAACTCATGCAAATAGTATGAATAAGTGGGTAAAGAGTTGATAAAAACCCCTCAATTGAGTACAAGATAAACCATGAAATAGTGGTTTATCAGTGAATAATGGGGATTATGAGAAATTAAGGTAATGAGTTAATGTAAAATGTTGTGGTGGTTTGGAATAAAGGATATTGATGATTATGATGTGTGATAATGTATATTGATAATGATTTTTGGATATTGAATCTTGTGGTTGATGTTATATTAAGGTGGATGGATTATTGTTGATGTGTAATATTGTTGAGAGTTGTTGGTATTGTTGATATTTGATGATGAGTTGTGGAAATGGTATTGATAAATTGGAATGATTGATAAATGGCTATATTGATGTTGATAGTATGATGTTGGATATTGATGTTGAAATTGATGATGATGATGGTTAGTAAGGGTATTATTAGGTATTTGATAGTGAGAATTGATGATCTTTATGTGTTGCTAAGTTATGGATTGAAGAAAAGGTTTATGAATATGGTTTAGGTACCTTAGGACTATTTTGTATGTGGGATAAGTGATTTTGGATTGAGAGTTGGTTAAAATTGAGGTTATGAGGTTTTGGGTAAAAATAGATTTTCGGTGAACATTGTCTGATCATAACTATTGCCTCGGTTTTCAAAATTTGTTGAATTTGGTTTATAATTAAAGATTATTGAAAATCCTTCGATTTGATATAAAGTTTGTAAAAATTGGAATTTTGTAGAGGAAGTTATGATCATTCAAAGATTGTTGTCAAAATCTAAAATTTTGCAGAGTTGCAGAATTTTGTGATTTCTGGTATGTGCGTACGCACAGCCTTGTGCGCACGTACACACCAAAGAAGTTATACAACCTGTGCGTGCGCACAAGGCTGTGCGCACGCACACGTTGGGAAGGTCAGTCTGTTGCGGGTGCTACCACAGGTTGTGTGAGTGAACAGACATTGTGAATTTTGGTACCTGTGCATACGCACACCCCTGTGTGTACGCACACGTTTTGAAACTTTCTGGGCATGCGCACGCACACTTCTGTGCATACGCAAATGCCTTGTGTCTCAAACTTAAACTTTGTTTTCAACTATTTCACCTTCCCAACAATCTTGTAAGCTTCAGTGACACCATTTTAAGACTTTTGGGCTTATTTTTGGGTATTAGAATAATGGAAAGGTCCTAGGAGGTTTAATTTGGGTTTTACATTAGAAATTTAGTAAACGAAGGGGTAGGTTTCTGGTGTACTGAGGATGGGTATGGTAGATGAAAAAGGAGGATGGTATTGGAATTGAAGATCTGATGAACTAAAGAATTAGGAATGGAACTTATGAATTGATGATTGTTGTGATGAGTATGAGTGGAAGTGTGTTTAGAGGAGTGGCCTCTAAGATTGAATACGTGATTACGATATGCATTGTTATCCATCGTCGGGGCTGTGGCAGTCTCCCGCCTATGTTCGGATGTGAGAGTTGAAGCTGGGCTTCTCACTCACTCATATTTCTCGCAACCAGAGGAAGGTGGTAGGGCACGCTCCCTCGGAATATTTCCCTTTGAAAGGAGAAGGTGGTAGGGCACTCATCCCTCATAACTATTCCTCCTGAAAATGCGATTTCTCTCTGATTGCAAGGTGGTAGGGCAGTAACCCACGGAATCATACGGCAACCAGAGGAAGGTGGTACGGCATGCTCCCTCGGAATATTTCCCTCTTAAAGGAGAAGGTGGTAGGGAAGTCATGCCTCGGAATTATTCCTCCTTATGCACAAAAGAGAGACTAATTCGGGAGTTGTCGACCGAATTTTCTGTCGGGTTTGGCGATAACTGACATGTGATATCACAGCCAATAGGACAGACATTTATCATGTGCATCTTCTATGTGCTTGCTTGCTTTGTTTACTTGAGTTTGCCTAATTGTATAACATGTCTACTTGCGTCTTGAATTACTTGCTGTAAATGAATACTATTTATGTTTTACTTGCTTGCATTTATCTTGTGTTTGTCTGGTGCTGAGGAGGTTAGGTAGGCGGTGGCAATGGGATCGCACGGAGGTTAGGTTGGCAAAGGCTGTGGGATATAGCGGTGTGATTAGTATTAGTTAGAATTCTCCTAAGTTTAGATAACCCGGTTTATGGTTTAAGTTCTTTATACATTTATTTATTTATGTTCTAAGCTTGAATATCCGTATGTGATGTGAAGTTCTAGGATTGCCTTCGGCGTCCCGGAGCCTTACATCTTACATCATTGGCACTGTTACCATACTGAGAACCACCGGTTCTCATTCCATACTTTGTTATTATTTTTCAGATGCAGGTCGTAATCTACTTCGGTGAGATTGCAGACATGGTGACAGAGCAGAGTATCGTTCCTTGTTTATTTCTGTTTTACTTTCGTCATAGCATTCTCTCACCTTTTGTATATATATATTTATGGCCTTAGAGGCTTATTTGAGAGATAGGTTGTATAAGCTGTTTTAATTCTAAAACTCTGTATCTTTCTATTTGTAACTAGTCGGCTTAAACTCCACAAGCTGTGGCTAGTTCTCTATGATTATTATATTCTTATATTTATACATGTTTTATTCTCTTATACCTATACCTTGTATCTTATGCATTAGCTTCGTGTGAACGTTTCACGCTTTTGTAATTCTGTCTTTGAGTTTAATCCTTCATCAGGCTTCTAGAATATAATATTCCTTTCTATATATAAATATGTATAAGCCTTAGGACTGTCGTAACTTCTAATTAACCTTTGCTTTACGGCTAGAGGTAAGGTTAGGGTAATTCGGGTGTTACATTTAGTGGTATCAGAGCGGTTCGTCCTCGTGAGCCTGTGGGATGGACCGATTGTGCTTCATTGCACACTCTGGGTCATTTTTCTTTCATGCTATTTAGGTTATCTACTTGATATATCATAACATGCTTGTTTGTGAGTGCCTTTAGGGATAATTGAAGCACTAGGCTTGAGATATTGAGACTGATCACCTCGGTATCGATTGTTTGGTGTAGAAGGGAAATCCGAAGGGCAACTCACGGATGAGGTCGATCACGTTAAACAGAGAGGTAATGAGGATGGCTATCTTAGCCTCTGCGTTACGAGCTCAGCATATTCCGGAAAAGTCTGTTCGTGGAGTTGCGGCATATCGACTGACGGGTATGGCTTACACTTGTGGCAACGGAAGTAACGATTGACACTTTTGCGATTTTTAATTAAGATTTTCAACTTCTCACTGGTATGGTCTTCAATCTTGTTGAAAGAGTTTTAAAGTTTAAAATGATTTTGAAAATTGGTTTGTAACTTTTGGTTTAAATGTTTTGCTTTTGAAACTAAATCGAAACTCTTAATTTAAATAATATGGTTTACAGAAAATGTGAGTTTTAAGATTTTCTTGATTTGTAATTTTGGTTTAATATTTTATCTTATCAAAAAGGGATTCAACTTGAAATTATGATTTAAGAATTTTAAATGAATTTAAGAAAATTGTGGTTTAAATTAATTGATTTAAGAATAAATGATTTTTGATATCTTTTGAAAAAGGTTTGATATTGATCTTGTTTTGAAGATTTTGGAAAATGTTACAAAAATCGGTATTTATCGTAAAGAAAATTTCAGATCCTTAACGACGATAATCAGAGTGACGCAGCGGAAGAAAAAAGGGAACATCGGCATGGTAGGACGCTTTGATAGGGATATATAGCGTGATACGAATTTTCGAGGGCGAAAATTTTATTAGGAGGGGAGAATGTAAAAATCGGGGTTTTTCACGTAAAACTGTTTTGATAAAATAATAATTTTAAGTGCCCGAGATGGATTCAAAATTTAGAAGTTTTAATTTGAAGATATACAGGTGAAATTTGATTTTAATGAATTTTCTGAGTCAGAAAATGTATTTTCTGCGAAAAACCGAGAATCGGCAGCCGAACTGGTCGAACCGGTTCAAGCTTGTCCGGTACTGTGTTTTGAGAAAAATAAGATTTAGAAAATTGGTTTATTGTTTTGAAAGGACAAAAATAATTTTAGAATTTAAAACCGGGCACTAATCTTAAAGGTTTTGGCCCAAAGTGGGCCAAACGAACAAAAAACGCTAACGGGTTGGGCCGGGTCCAAACCGGGTCCAAGGTCCAACATATATAAGCTCATTAAATGAGCTTTGAACTCATTTCTCACCCTCCACAAAGAGAGCCATGCGGATTGAGAGAGGGGAGGTGGTGGTACTATTCATCATCACCTTCCGGAAGCCATAACTTTTGATCTGGAGCTCCGATTGACGAGTCGTTTGCGGCCACGCGAAGCTCTCGACAAGCTCTTCCATTCTATCTAAGTTTTTATAGTAAGAACTCGAAACTCCATCCCCAGTTTCCATCCCTAGATTCTGCGCGTTTTTATATTTGGTTTTTGAGTAGATTTTGTGGTTTTGCTTGTTTAGGTGATCTCTATATAGTAGCGGGTAATTATTGGATTTTACCCCTAGTCTCGTTGGGTATGGTAAGGTTTCACTAAACCCTTGTATTTAGTTGTTTTGTGTATCTTAGGTTTTGATTTTGGTAATATATGTGTTGTTAGTTTGAGCTTTGGTGTTGGTTGGAGTTGGTTGAGGCTTTGGATCAAGTTTGGTGGCTTTGTTTTAGCGTTTGGTGCGTTTAAGAATCAGCCAAGGTATGGTTTTAGTTTCCTTTATGTAATATGTAATGTTTATGGACACTTAGGCTAGAGGCCCATAGGATAGGATTGAATTGGATATATGGTTATTTGTGATATATATATATATATATATGATGAGATTGAGAAGAATGTATGTGTTGGGAGTATGAAGTGTGATGATTTTGGATGAGAAATATTGTTGATGTTGTTAAATAATATTAATTATTGATGTATTTGTTGATTGTATTGGATTAGTGTGGTTGATGGTATTTGTTGGGAATTATGGGTATTGATGAGTATTTATGGTGATTAGTTATATTGGTGAATAATGAGAATTAAGAGAAATTAAGGTAATGAGTTAATGTAAAATATTGTGGTGGTTTGGAATAAAGGATATTGATGATTATGATGTGTAATGATGTATGTTGATGATGATTTTTGGATATTAAATCTTGTGGTTGATGTTATGGTAAGGGGGTGGATTATTATTGATGTGTAATATTGTTAAGAGTTGTTGGTATTGTTGATATTTGATGATGAGTTGTAGAAATGGTATTGATGAATTGGAATGATTGATAAATGGCTATATTGATGTTGATAGTATGATGTTGGAGATTGATGTTGAAATTCATGATGATGATGATGGTTAGTAAGGGTATTATTAGGTATTTGATAGTGAGAATTGATGATCTTTATGTGTTGCAAAGTTATGGATTGAAGGAAAGGTATATGAATATGGTTTAGGTACCTTGGGACTATTTTGAATGTGAGATAAGTGATTTTGGATTGAGAGTTGGTTAAAATTGAGGTTATGAGGTTTTGGGTAAAAATGGATTTTCAGTGAACTTTGTCTGATCATAACTGTTGCCTCGGTTTTCAAAATTTTTTGAATTTGGTTTAGAATTAAATATTATTGAAACCCCTTCGATTTGATATAAAGTTTGTAAAAATTGGAATTTTTTAGAGGAAATTATGATCATTCAAAGTTTGGTGTCGAAATCTAAAATTCTCCAGAGTTGCAGAATTTTGTGATTTCTGGTATGTGCGTACGCACAGCCTTGTGCGCACGCACACGTTGGGAAGGTCAGTCTGTTGCGGGTGCTAGCACAGGTTGTGCGAGTGAACAGACATTGTGAATTTTGGTACCTGTGCGTACGCACAGGGTGTGCGTACGCACACGTTTTGAAACTTTCTGGGCGTGCGCACGAACACTCCTATGTGTACGCACATGCTCTGTTTCTCAAACTTAAACTTTTTTTTCAACTATTTCACCTTCCCAACAAGCTTGTAAGCTTCTGTGACACCATTTTAAGACTTTTGGGATTATTTTTGGGTATCAGAATAAGGGAAAGGTCCTAGGAGGTTTAATTTGGGTTTTACATTAGAAAGTTAGTAAACGGGGGTGTAGGTTTCTGGTGTATTGATGATGGGTATGGTAGATGAGAAAGGAGGATGGTATTGGAATTGAGGATCTGATGAACTAAGGAATTAGGAATGGAACTTATGAATTGATGATTGTTGTGATGAGTATGAGTGGAAGTGTGTTTAGAGGAGTGGCCTCTAAGATTGAATACGTGATTACGATATGCATTGTTATCCGTCGTAGGGGTTATGGCAGTCTCCCGCCTACGTTTGAATGTGAGAGTTGAAGCTAGGCTTCTCACTCACTCATATTTCTCGCAACCAGAGGAAGGTGGTAGGGCACGCTCCCTCGGAATATTTTCCTTTGAAAGGAGAAGGTGGTAGGGCACTCATCCCTCAGAATTATTCCTCCTGAAAATACGATTTCTCTCTTATTGCAAGGTGGTAGGGCACTAACCCACGAAATTATACAGCAACCAGAGGAAGGTGGTAGGGCACGCTCCCTCGGAATATTTTCCTCTAAAAGGAGAAGGTGGTAGGGCACTCATCCCTTGGAATTATTCCTCCTTATGCGCAATAGAGAGACTAATTGTCGACCGGATTTTCTGTCGTGTTTGGCGATAACTGACATGTGATATCACAGCCAATAGGACAGACATTCATCATGTGCATCTTCTATGTGCTTGCTTGCTTTGTTTACTTGAGTTTGCCTAATTGTATAACATGTCTACTTGTTTCTTGAATGACTTGCTGTAAATGAATACTATTTGTGTTTTACTTGCTTGCATTTATCTTGTGTTTGTCTGGTGCTGAGGAGGTTAGGTAGGCGGTGGTGATGGGATCGCATGGAGGTTAGGTTGGCGAAGGCTGTGGGATACAGCGGTGTGATTAGTATTAGTTAGAATTTCCCTAAGTTTAGATAACCCGGTTTATGGTTTAAGTTCTTTATACATTTATTTATTTATGTTCTAAGCTTGAATATCCGTATGTGATGTGAAGTTCTAGGATTGCCTTCGGCGTCCCGGAGCCTTACATATTACATCATTGGGCATTGATAACGTATTGAGAACCACTGGTTCTCATTCCATACTTTGTTGTTGTTTTTCAGATGCAGGTCGTAATCTACTTCGGTGAGATTGCGAACATGGGGACAGAGCGGAGTATGGTTCGTTCCTTGTTTATTTCTGTTTTACTTTCGTCATAGTATTTTGTCACCTTTTGTATATATCTTTATGGCCTTAGAGGCTTATTTGAGAGATAGGTTGTATAAGCTGTTTTAATTCTAAAACTTTGTATCTTTCTATTTGTAACTAGTCGGTTTAAACTCCGCAAGCTGCGGCTAGTTCTCTATGATTATTATATTCTTATATTTATATATGTTTTATTCTCTTATACCTATACCTTGTATCTTATGCATTAGCTTCATGTGAACATTTCACGCTTTTGTAATTTTGTCTTTGAGCTTAATCCTTCATCAGGCTTCTAGAATATAATATTCCCTTCTATATATAAATATGTATAAGCCTTAGGAATGTTGTAACCTCTAATTAACCTTTGCTTTACAGCTAGAGGTAAGGCTTAGGGTAATTAGGGTGATACAACCGACATTTCCAGTAGCTAACCCTGGATACTTCCTTCATGCGGGCATCTCCAAGAGTCTATGCATATAAGCATAATCATTCATTTTCCATCTCATTGGGGGAATTTCCGGGGAGGTAACGTGCCCTACCACTGATGCATGAGCACCTTTCCCGTATTTTCCTCTTATTTTCTAGTTAAAATAAAGTAGAATTTAGTGAGTATAAGTATATTTTAGTATTAAAATCTTCTTTGAATGCTACTTTGAGTTGTTTTGGTGTTTTAATTCTTTCAGGTGAAATTCGGATCAGTTTGGCAGAGTTTTGAGCAAGAACGAGAAGAATTGGAGCTGTCCACTAGGGTGCTAAACGCCAAGTTGGTGTTTAGCACCAGCAACTTAGTGAGACCAGAAGCGTTTCTGCCCTCAAGGGCGCTAAACGCCAAAGCTGGCATTTCGCGCCAGGCAATCCGGATCTCACCTCACTCTTGGAGCATCTTTAATTGGATTTATCTTTTAATTATTATTTTATCTTTTATTTTTATAATTTTTATTTACAAAAAAATCTTTTAGGTTTAGAATTTATTATTTTATTTTAGTTTCAAATCAAATTAGGTTAGATATAAAAGAGAAAAGATTCACCCTTTGGGGGGCATCTTCTCACTTCTGCACTTTTGACATTTTCTAAACCCTAATTTTCTCTCTGAAGCATGAGCCACTAAACCTCCTTGGTTAAGGTTAAGAGCTCTGTTTATTTCTATGCATTGAGACTATTACTTTTCTATTTTAATTAATGTATTGATTCAGTTTTAAGGATTACTTTCGTTCTTCATTTTATGAATCTAGGTGGATAAGAAGAATGACCCTTATTCTATATGCATTCTTGTGATTCTTGGAAGAGATATCTCACCTGAACAATAGCTTGAAAGTAAATTCCTCTTAAATCGTTAATTACTTGAACTAATGGGGATACATGACATATAATCCTCTTAGCTTTGGGTAATTTGGATTTTTGTGGCCATAAACTAACCCTCTAATCGAAATTAAGTGCCCAAGACATTGGTGGTTAACTAGGTTAGAGGAGACTAAATCACTAAGACATTAGGATTTAGTCACTGATAGTTTGCCATGAAATAAATCTTGCATGATTAAAATAGTTGGTAAGAAAACCTAATTCAAAAAAGTAAACATCTTCGAAACCTTAACTGTTTTCTCTCATACATTTCACACCATTCTCACTGTTTGTGTTTTCTGATTCTCTGAATTACTGTTTAATGCTTTTGAACCCCATAACATCACTTTCTGCTTGCCTGACTAAGGAATCATTCGACCATAGTTGCTCAGTCTATCAATCCTCGTGGGATCGACCCTCACTCACCTGAGGTATTATTTGGTACGATCCGGTGCACTTGTCAATTAGTTTATGGATCTAAAAATTTTGTACCAAGTTTTTAGCGCCGTAGTCGGGGATTGACTATGATTGACTATGTTTTGTTCTTTTCTAAAATATAGTTTAATTTTATTTTAAAATTTTTCCTTAATCTCTAAAATTAAATTTGGTGTCCCCCTAATAATTTTATTTTATTTTTCTTGATTAATTTTCTTTTGATTATTTTTGAATTTAGTGGCTTACTTTTTTTAGTTAAATTTCGAAATTTCAGTGTTAATTGTTTGGTTTATTTTATTCTTTTTACACAGGATACCTTACTGAGAATCCTCTATATTTTGATGTAGAGATTCTCATTTTTTTTTCTATTGTTAGGAAGCAGGAACAGGAACAAGAAACCTCCCCTAATATGGCTACACAACCAAGGAGAACACTTGGCATTTATACTGCTCCTAGTCCAGATTTCTATGGGAGTAGCATTGTTGTGCCCCCTGTTGCTGCAAACAACTTTGAGATAAAATCTCAGTTGATTTCTCTGGTGCAGCAAAATTTCCAATTTCACAGATTCCCACAGGAAGATCCCAACTTGTTTATTTCTAATTTCCTACAGATCTATGATATTGTGAAGACTAATAGAGTGAATCCTGATATCTACAAGCTACTTCTCTTCCCATTTGCTGTGAGAGATAGAGCAAAGCAGTGGCTTGACACTCAGCCCATGGATAGCTTGGATACTTGGGATAAGATGGTGGTAAATTTCTGACCAAGTTCTTTCCTCCTCAGAAGCTGACTAAGCTAAGGATGGATGTTCAGACTTTCAGGCAGAGAGAGGGTGAGTCTCTCTATGATGCCTTGGAAAGGTACAAGTAGATGCTCAGAAAGTGTCCTTTGGATATGTTTCTAGACTAAATTCAGTTGCAAATATTCTATAATAGATTTTCTGAGACCGCTAGGATGTCCCTAGATAATTCTGTAGGAGGGTTACTTCACATGAAGACTCCTGAAGAGGCTAATGAGTTGATTGAAATGGTTGCTAACAAGCAGTACTTATACTCTTCTGAGAAGATCTTTGTGACAAAAGAAGTTATGGAGTTAGAAGCCTTGGAGGCCATTCTTGAGCAAAATAAGGCTATGTCTAAATAGATCACTGTTCTAACATAACACTTGAGTGAAATGCAAGTCTCAGCCATCAATACTCAAGATACTTCCTATGATATGAATGGTGGATTCCCTCAGGGTGAGACTTATGAATGTGGCCAGCATTTTTCTGAACAGGTCAACTACATGGGGTATTCCCGCAGAACCTCCTACCATAATCCATTCCCCAAGACTTTTAATCAAGGGTGGAGAAATCAACCTCAGAGACAACCACTAAATTTCATCAATAGTTCTCAGGGTGGTTTCAATCAGAATTTCTTCAACAACCACCCAGTTCAACAGGCTCAACCTCAGAGTACCCCTAACTTGGCATCTATTGTTGCAAAATTCTCTAAGAATGAACAAAACTTTATGCAAGAAACCAGAGCTTCACTTAGAAACTTGAAAGTTCAAATGGGTCAGTTGAGCAAGCAAGCACCAGAGAGGCCCTCTAATACTTCTCCCAGTTACACAGCACCTAATTCAAAAGAAGAGTACCAGACCATTCAATTGAGGAGTGGTAAGATATCAGAATCAGAGACTAAGGCTAGTGAGGAGCGAGGAGAAAAAGACACCCCAGAGAAGAAAAATGAAGAGGCAGAGCACGCCCCAACTAGGCACCCTGACAACCCCTTTCTGGTCACTCTTGATACACATCCTACGTTACCCAAGGCTCCTGAATATAAGTCTAAGATACCATACCCTCAGAGACGTCAGAAGGCATCCACTGACAAGTAATTTTCCAAATTTTGGGAGGTCTTCAGGAAGCTTTAAATCAACATCCCTTTTGTAGAGGCCCTTGAACAAATGCCTCTTTATGCCAAGTTTATGAAGGAGTTGTTGAGCAACAAGAGGGATTGGAAAGGAAGTGAGACAGTGTACTAACTAAGGAGTGTAGTGCAATAATCCAAAAAATCTCCCCAAGAAGTTACAGGACCTAGGAAGCTTTGTAATTCCTTGTACTTTTGGAGATACCACTATTCAGAGAGCCTTATGTGATCTTGGGGATAGCATCAACCTCATGCCTTTCTCATTAATGAAAAATCTCCAAATAGATGAGGTAAAACCTACCCGCATTTCTCTTCAGCTTGCTGACCGTTCTATTAAGTATCCCCTTGGAGTTGTTGAGAATTTACTTATGAAGGTAGGGCCTTTTATCTTTCCTGCTGACTTTGTTATATTGGATATGAAAGAGGATACAAATGCATCTATTATTCTTGGAAGACCCTTTTTAGCCACAAGAAGAGCCCTCATTGATGTTCAAAAGGGTGAATTAACTCTAAGGATCAATGAAGAAGAAATTGTCCTCAATGTGTTAGAGGTCTTGCAACACCCTGATGACTTTGAAGGGTGTATGAAAGTTGATATGATTGAGCCTCTGATTGAAGTTGCACTTGTAGCCGAGAAGCTTGAGGATATTCTGGAATCTCTATCTGAGGATGCTTTGCTTGAGACTGATGATTCTCCACCTCAGAAGGAAAAATCCCACACGCCTAGCACTGAGGGAGGGGCTCCGAAGCTTGAGTTAAAGCCTTTACCTCCATCGTTGAAGTATGCCTTTCTGGGAGAGCAAGAGACTTATCTAGTGATCATTAGCTCCTCTCTGAAACATGAGGATGAGGAGGTGCTGATTCAAGTACTCAGGAGCCATAAAACTGCTCTTGGATAGACCATTAGTGATTTAAAGGGGATTAGTCCAACCAAGTTTATGCACAAGATATTATTTGAGGATGATGCTAAACCAGTTGTGCAACCACAGAGGCGACTAAATCCAACTATGAAAGAAGTGGTCCAGAAAGAGGTGATGAAGCTTTGGGAAGCCGGGATTATTTACCCTATTTCTGACAGTCCATGGGTAAGTTCTGTGCAAGTGATTCCCAAGAAAAGAGGGATGATAGTGATTAAGAATGAAAAAAATGAGCTTATTCCTACAAGAACCGTCACAGGGTGGCGCATGTGCATTGACTACAGAAAGCTCAACAATGTTACACGCAATGATCACTTTCCTTTACCTTTCATTGATCAGATGCTTGAGAGGTTATCCGGCCATGCTTTCTACTATTTTTTAGATGGATACTCTGGCTATAATTAGATTGCTGTAGACTCTCGAGATCAGGAGAAGACGGCGTTAACTTATCCTTTTGGAGTATTCACTTATTGGAGAATGCCGTTTGAACTCTGTAATGCCCCAGTAACTCTTCAGAGGTGTATGCTTTCTATTTTTTGAGACATAGTTGAAAAGTTCATTGAGGTATTTATGGATGACTTATATATGTTTGGTGATTCTATTAATTCTTGCCTTGAGCATTTATCCTTAGTCTTGAAACGGTGTCAAGAAACAAACCTCATTTTAAATTGGAAAAAATTCCACTTTATGGTAGCTGAAGATATTGTTCTTGGTCACCAGATTTCAAGCAAAGGAATAGAGGTTGATAAAGCTAAGGTGGAGGTAATTGAAAAATTACCATCCTTACAAATGTCAAGGCAATAAGGAGCTTCTTAGGACATGCAGGATTTTACAGGAGGTTCATAAAATTTTTTTCTAAAATTGCTAAACCATTGAGAAATCTCTTGATTGTTGACACCCATTTTGTTTTTTATAAGCACTGTTTGCATGCCTTTGAAACTCTGAAAGCGAAGCTTGCTTCTGCACCCATCATAGCCCCTCCTAACTGGGATTTACCATTTGAGCTAATGTGTGATGCCAGTGACAATACTATAGAGGTTGTCTTGGGGGCAGAGCCAAGATAAGCTTATGCACGTTATTTACTATGCCAGTCGTGTGCTAAATGATGTGCAAAAGAATTACACCACTACAGAGAAAGAACTACTAGTTGTAGTTTATGCATTTGATAAGTTTATATCCTATTTAATCTGCTCAAAGGTTGTTGTTTATACTGACCATGTTGTTCTTAAGTACCTTCTACCAAGCAGGATTCTAAACCGAGATTGATCAGGTGGGTACTGCTTCTTCAGGAGTTTGACATTGGGATTAGAGACAGGAAGAGGTCAGAAAATCAAGTAGCTGATCATCTGTCCAGGATCGAACCTAAAGAAGGGATGCCACCCCCCACTGCTGTAACTGAGACCTTCCCGGATGAGTAACTCTTCATGATTTAGAGGGCTCCATGGTTTGCAGATATTGCGAACTATAAGGCTATGAGGGTTATCCCCAAGGAGTACACTAAACAGTAAGTAAAAAATCTGTTTAATGATGCCAAGTACTACTTGTGGGAAGAACCTTATCTTTTTAAGAGATGCTCAGATGGTATGAACTGGCGTTGTGTCTCAAATGAGGAATCATAGCAGATCCTCTGGCATTGTCACGACTCTGAGTATGGAGGCCACTTTGGTGGCAAAAGAAGAACCACTAAGGTCCTTCAGGGTGGTTTTTATTGGCCGACTCTCTTTCGATACTCACAAAAATTTGTAAGAAACTGCGAGAAATGTCAGAGAGCTGGGAACCTTCCCTACAATCATGAGATGTCACAACAAGAGATTTTAGAGATTGAGTTGTTTGATGTATGGGGTATTGATTTCATGGGACCTTTTCTCTCCTCATACTCAAATACTTACATACTAATGGCTGTGGATTATGTGTCCAAGTGGATGGAAGCAGTGGCCTTACCTACCAATGACACCAAATTCATGCTGAGCATTTTTGCAGAGATACATTTTCAGCCGGTTTGGTGTCCCAAGGACATTGATCAGTGGTGGAGGAAGCCACTTCTGCAATAAACAAATAGACTCTCTCCTACATAGATATGGAGTCCGTCATAAAGTGGCAACTCCCTATTACCCTCAAACAAGTGGACAGGCTAAAGCCTCCAATAAGGAACTCAAGATGATCCTAGAGAAGACTGTAAGTACTTCAAGGAAGGACTGGGCAAGGAGACTTGATGATGCTCTCTGGGCATATCAGACTGCTTTCAAGACTCCTATTGGGATGTTCCCATACCAGTTGGTTTATGATAAGGCCTGTCACTTTCCAGTGGAATTGGAGCACAGATGGTGCGCAGAAATCGTGACGGTTCCATTCTTTGGTAACGGCGCTAAAAACTCAATACGCACGTTCATGTTCTTAATTCTGTTTCACAACTTCGTACAACTAACCAGCAAGTGCACTGGGTCGTCCAAGTAATAAACCTTACGTGAGTAAGGGTCGATCCCATGGAGATTGTCGGCTTGAAGCAAGCTATGGTCACCTTGTAAATATCAGTCAGGCGGATTCAACTGATTTTATGAATTGATAAGTAAAAGATAAATAAAATATAAAATAGGATAGTGGTACTGATGTAATTCATTGGTGAGAATTTCAGATAAGCGTATAGAGATGCTTTCGTCCTTCTGAACCTCTGCTTTTCTGCTGTCTTCATCCAATCATTCCTACTCCTTTCCATGGCAAGCTTTATGTAGGGCATCACCGTTGTCAATGGCTACATCCCATCCTCTCTGTGAAAATGGTCTAATCCGCTGTCACTGCATGGCTAATCATCTGTCGGTTCTCGGTCATACTGGAATAGGATTTACTATCCTTTTGCATCTGTTACTACGCCCAGCACTCGTGAGTTTGAAGCTCGTCACAGCCATCCCTTCCCAGATCCTACTCGGAATACCACAGACAAGGTTTAGACTTTCCGGATCTCAAGAATGGCCGTCCATGGGTTCTAACTTATACCACGAAGAATCTAATATCTCCGACTCGGTCCTCTGTATTAGATATCTAAGAGATACTCATTCTAGCTTGTTTGCATGTAGAACGGAAGTGTTTGTCAGGCACGCGTTCATAGGTGAGAATGATGATAAGCGTCACATAATCATCACATTCATCATGTTCTTGGGTGTGAATGGATATCTTAGAGAAGGAATAAGTTTGAATTGAATAGAAAAACAGTAGTACTTTGTATTAATTCATGAGGAACAGCAGAGCTCCACACCTTAATCTATGGAGTGTAGAAACTCTACCGTGAAAAATACACAAGTGATAAATGTTCAGGCATGGCCGAATGGCCAGCCCCCACAAAAGTCTAAGATAGAATAAAACTAATCAAAGATTTGTCCAAAGATAGTAAAAAGTCCTATTTATACTAAACTAGTTACTAGGGTTTACAGAAATTAGTAAATGATGCAGAAATCCACTTCCGGGGCCCACTTGGTGTGTGCTTGGGCTGAGCATTGAGCTTTACACGTGTAGAGGTCTTTCTTGGAGTTGAACTCCAGTTTGTAACCTGTTTCTGGCGTTTAACTCCACTTTGCAACCTGTTTCTGGCGTTTGACTCCAGAATGCAGCATGAAACTGGCATTCAATGCCAGTTTACGTCGTCTATCCTTAATCAAAGTATAGACTATTATATATTGCTGGAAAGCCCTGGATGTCTACTTTCTAACGCAATTAAGAGCGTGCCATTTAGAGTTCTATAGCTCGAGAAAATCCACTTTGAGTGCAGGGAGGTCAGAATCCAACAGCATCTGCAGTCCTTCTTCAACCTCTGAATTTGATTTTTGCTCAAGTCCCTCAATTTCAGCCAGAAAATACCTGAAATCACAGAAAAATACACAAACTCATAGTAAAGTCCAGAAATGTGATTTTTATTTAAAAACTAATAAAAATATACTAAAAACTAACTAAATTATATTGAAAACTATGTAAAAACAATGCCAAAAAGCGTATAAATTATCCGCTCATCAACAGAGCATATTAGGCAACAAAGTTTTTGAACTTTGATGCTAAGGCTACAGGAGAGAAGAGGCTACTCTAACTAAATGAGCTTGATGAGTTCAGAAATTATGCTTATGAAAATGCCAAGCTCTACAAGAAAAAGACCAAGAAGTGGCATGATAAAAAGATAGCCACAAGAGTGTTTGAGCCAGGCCAGAAGGTGTTATATTCAATTCTTAGCTCAAGCTCTTTTCTGGGAAGCTGAAGTCCCGGTGGTCAGGGCCTTTTGTGGTAACCAGAGTGTCACCTTATGGTCAAGTGGAACTTCAAGAGGAAACTTCAGATAGAAGGTTCACAGTCAATGGCCAGAGGATAAAGCACTATCTTGGGGGTGAGATTGATCGCCAGAGGTCCACTCATATGCTGACATAGCAACATTGACCGTCAAGCTAGTACGGTAAAGAAACGCTTGTTGGAAGGTAACCTAACTCTGAGTATCCTTTGAGTTTTCTTTCAGTTTGATTTTCACTTATTTTTTGTTTTTATTCATAGTTTTTCTTAGTTTTATGATGATTGTGGTCATGCAAAGTGTTTTAGAACAGAAACAGATGACTCTGAAGGAGAAACAGAACACCCTGGAAAGCTTTACACTCAAAATCTTTGGCACTGAATGCCAGACTGGACGTTCAGCGCCCCAAATGACACATGTCTCAAAGGGGTTGTGGCGCTGAATGCCAGGGAGGGCGTTGAGCGCATGAAATGGTAGTGAGTGACTGGCGTTAAACGCCCACCCAAGAAGGCTTGAAAAGGTGGACGTTTAATGCTCACAAAGGGTCAACTCCAATACCTCCAAGGGCACTAAACGCCAATTGGGCGTTTAGCGCTAGGCCTCGTCTCCCACCCCCCAAAAAATCTGGCGTTAAACGCTAGGGGTGGCGTTTAGTGCCCTGAATAGCATAGAGGATTACCACGTTGTGGCGCTAAATGCTGGAGCTGGCGTTTAGCGTCAGCAACGTGAATTTCAAATTTTAATCATACTTTTGACCGTTGCAATGGTCAATTTATCTTTTCTCTCTCCTCGCTACTTCTCTTCCACCATTAAATCACCTTTTTCACCCCCATATCAAATCCTCCAATTCCCATACCACCCACCACACCTATTTCCTTATCATATCATATCAAATCCTCCCCATATCTTATCAAATCAATCACTACCCCATATTTCACCCCTTCCCATGACCGAACCTTACACCCTCCCCCCTCTATAAATACCACGTCTATTTTCACCTTTCACCACACATCTCTTTTCCATTCCTTTTACCTTTTCTCTCTTTCACCCTTCCCATTTACTTTCTTTCTGCCTTTCCTTCCCCTCTCTCACCCTCAGAGCCAAAACCCAGACCCCCTCCACCCTCCTACGCCTTTCACCTCTCTCTTTTCTTTCTCGTCCCTTTACTCCTTTCCTTCTTCCTCTTATTCCTTCTCTTTTATTTTCTCAGGAACAAGCAAAAGCTTTATTTGGTGTTGGGGCACCCCGCTTTCCACTTTTTCTTACCTTACATGGCACCCAAGATCGGTGAATCCTCTTCAAGGAAGAGAAAGGAGAAGGCTCCTACCACAATCCCATATGATGTCAACTGATTCCAAACTAAGGTTCATGAGGATCACTATCATGAAATTGTCAGCAAAAAGAAAGTGATTCCAGAGGTGCGATTTGACTTAAAGCCAGACGAATATCCAGAGATCCAGGAACATATTCGGAGTAGGGGTTGGGAAGTTCTGGCCAACCCCGTGACTGAAGTTGGAGTTCTGATGGTCAAAGAGTTCTATGCTAATTTGTGGGTGACTTACAAAAATATCAAGGATGTGAATCCTGAGTTCAAGACGTGGCGCATTATGGTCCGAAGGGAGATCTTACAGTTTGGTTTAGAGAGAGTGAGGGAGATGCTTCAACTGTCACCATCCAAAGATGACCTTCACTCTTACACTAAGAGGGTCAACACTTATTAGAAACTGGACCAAGTCCTCACTAATATATGCCTCTCCAGAGCACAGTGGAGGAGAGATGCTAAGGATTAACCTTACCAGTAGGAAGGCATGCTCTAAAGCCGGTTGCTTGGGGGTGGTTAGAATTCATTCAACGTTCCATTTTCCCTACAAGTAACTGATCTGAAGTTATTGTTGACTGAGTTGTGATGATTCACTGCATTATGCTCGGCAATGAGGTGGAGGTGCACCGGTTGATACCTCAGGAGATATATAGCATAGCAGCGAAGGCCTCTACCTCCCCTAGATTAGCCTTCCCTCACCTCATGTTCCACTTGTGTGAGGCTGCTCACATCTTTATTGACAGAGACACTCTCATTCCTGTTGACTGACTGATTACTAGGAAGGACATGGAGTATGCTAGAGAACTTGGACAAGCATCACCTCAGGAGCCAGTTCTCCCTCCTCAGCAGGAGCAGCCTGAGATACCTCAGGGGTCTTATTTTCTCCCTCGTGACTATTGGGATCAGCTGGCAGCATCTAATAGGAAGTTGGCATCTTCTGTTTTCCAACTGAGGATAGAGTATAAGGACCACTCAGTCATCCTTCATCAGCTGGTGGGGGAGGAGCTGAGGCAGAGGCGCGATTTGGATAAGCTGAAGAGGTAGAAAGGATTCCAAGGAGGGAGCAGCAGTCACCAGGACTGAGGTGGTTGAGTTTCATTATCTGCCTTTCTATCCTATTTTTTGTTTTTCAGTGCTTTGTCTTATTTCCTATTTTCTCTTTGAAAGCCTTTTGCATGATTAATAGTAGTATTATTGCTTTCTAGTTTACTTATCTATTTTGATGTTTTATTTTTACTATGAAAAATGTCTCATGTATTGTTCACTGAGCTTGAAAAATCAAAAGAAAAAGAAAAGAAGTAGTAAAATGCATGAGACTTAAGTCATATGTTATGAGTTATTCTGGTTACTTTACTATGGTGGTATTGTCCATAATTTTAAATGTATGAATTGAATAGTGCATATTTGATCTTGAAGTTAAGAATATTGATTTCTGAGATACAGGAACTTAGAGAAGTATTATGGATTCTCTAAAGTGAGTAAGAAATTGGTCCTTGAAGCAAAACAAACAGCTAAAAGAAAAAAAAAAAGCAAGGTCCAAGGCTCTGAGCATCAATGGTTAGGAAGGTCAAACATGATTAAAAGCTCAAAGAGTTGTTTTCCTAATGATATGCGTGTGGTATCAATGTGTCAAGTAACCCTTGAGATAGAGTACTAAGAGTAGAGACCAAGATCAATTACAGAGTATGCCAAAGACTTTGAGCACCACTGACTGGAAAAAAGTAAAAGAAAAATATAACTCCAAAGAGTTCCCCAATTAAGTGCTTGTGGTGTTTTTGTGTCAAGTTAAGCTTGAGACAAAACACTTAGAGTCACGGCTAAGCTCAAGGTTCAAAGCACCAAAGGAAAGAAAAGAAAAAGCTATATTCAAGGATCAATCAGAGCTTAAGGAATAAAAGAATCTATAATATCATCCGAGCTCTAATTTTGAAGGATATCAATATGTCTGAACTTTAAAGGAGAGTGAGATGCCAAACCTATTCAGAATTATAGTACCATAAATTCCACTCAATGATTAGCTAAGAGCTTAAATGAACACTCAAGTCCTAGGAATTTTCTCTTCTCAGTCCTATATTGTTTTTAGTTGCTTGAGGACAGGCACCAGTTCAAGTTTGGTGTTGTGATGCGTGAGCATCTTTCCTGTATTTTTCTCTTATTTTCTAGTTAAATTAAAGTAGAATTTAGTGATTTTAAGTATATATTAGTGTTAAAATCCTCTTTGGATGCTACTTTGAGTTTTTTTGGTATTTTAATTATTTCAGGTGAAATTCGGATCAATTTGACAGAGTTTTGAGCAAGAACGAGAAGAATTAGAGCTGCCCACTAGGGTGCTAAATGCCAAGTTGGTGTTTAGTGCCAGCAACTCAGCAAGACCATAAGCATTTCTGCCCTCAAGGGCACTAAACGCGCCAGGCAATCCAGATCTCACCTCACTCTTGGAGCATCTTTAGTTGGATTTAGCTTTTAATTATTATTTTATCTTTTATTTTTATAATTTTTATTTACAAAAAAAATCTTTTAGGTTTAGAATTTATTATTTTATTTTATTTTCAAATCAAATTAGGTTAGATATAAAAGGAAAAAGATTCACACTTTGGGGGCATCTTCTCACTTTTGCACTTTTGACATTTTCTGGACCCTAGTTTTCTCTCTAAAGCATGAGCCACTAAACCTCCTTGGTTAAGGTTAGGAGCTCTGTTTATTTCTATGGATTGAGACTATTGCTTTTGTATTTTAATTAATATATTAATTCAATTTTAAGGATTACTTCCGTTCTTCATTTTATGAATCTGGGTGGATCGAAAGAATGACCCTTATTCTATATGCGTTCTTGTGATTCTTGGAAGAGATATCTCACATGAACAACAGTTTGAAAGTAAATTCCTCCTAAATCGTTAATTACTTGAACTAATCGGGATACGTGACATATAATCCTCTTAGCTTTGGGTAATTAGGGTTTTTGTGGCCATAAACTAGAATTGAACCTAACCCTCTAATCAAAATTAAGTGACCAAGACATTAGCGGTTAACTAGGTTAGAGGAGACTAAATCACTAAGATATTAGGATTTAGTCACTGACAGTTTGCCGTGAAATGAATCTTACATGATTAAAATAGTTGGTAAGAAAACCTAATCCGAAAAAGTAAATATCTCCGAAACCTTAACTGTTTTCTCTCATACATTTCACACCATTCTCACTGTTTGTGTTTTCTCATTCTCTGAATGACTGTTTAATGCTTTTGAACCCCAAAACATCACTTTTTGCTTGCCTGACTAAGGAATCATTCGACCATAGTTGCTCAGTCCATCAAACCTCGTGAGATCGACCCTCACTCACCTGAGGTATTACTTGGTACGACCCGGTGCACTTTCCGGTTTGTTTGTGGATCTAAAAATTCCGCACCAACCACATCTTGCAACATAGGGTTAACAGAGTATCGAGTCTCAACCTGGAGCAAGTGGTGGCAAGCCACTGCATCTACCCAGAAAAACTCGTATATGAGATAATAGAAGTGCACAAGCTAATAATCATTCAAATTCAATTAATCATTATCATTACAGCCATCATTCATTACATATTCATCATTTATGCACTTCTCAAATATAAATCATTACTTCAAAAATATTTTTTCACTGCCAAGTTAACTTTTTCTCTAAGTTTACCCCTCTTCCTATGATTAGGGACTAAGTATAGATGCTTAGAAGGTAAATATAGAGGTTTAGAAAATAGAAAATAGGTTTAATTGATAAAAGTATAACTTTTTCCAAAACAGGGGTTCCGCATAAGCATGCCATGTTTTACGTACGCGGAGGTGTAATTTGCCCATCTCACCTACGTGACCCTTGTCCGCATACACATCCCCTTGGACAAGGAAGCCTTCCCGCGTTGCGTGGTACTGCCCGCGTACGTGAGCCTGTAAATCTTCCCATTCCGTGTACACATGCACACTTCCGAGTACGCAGAACGTTTGGGCAGAGCCCAGGGTGCGTGTCGCGTGTATGTTCACATACGCATGCCCAACAAAAGTAGTAAAACGCTGTTAAGTATGCAGAATTCAATTTTTGCACACTAAACTTCAAACGTGCATAACTTTTTCGTTAAAAATAATTTTTAGTCCTTTTTTTAACGGCATAAACTTCACAGATCCATTTTTATTTAAAATAGATTTCACAAAATGGCAGGGTATGGAAGCTAAGTTATGGCCCGTCAAAGTTTGGCAAATCAGTTTTTCACCAAAGATTCCAAACCTCCATTTTTACTAACTTCCATTGAAAACCAATAACTCACACCCCAAAACAACACTAATTTGTACAAAACAGTTCCATATCCATTATATCTCTTCCACAACGTACCAAATCTCTATTTTATCAATTTTATTCCAAACAATCCACAATCAAAACGACACAACTCTTCAATATATCAACATTCGCAACTCATGATCATCATCCTCATCAATCATCATCAAAAGCTCATAACAAACTCAACATTTTTACTAAAAATCACTAAACCTCATCAAGTTCACATAATTCAACTTGTCCAACGGTCAACTAGACTAAGTTTTCACATTTTATTATATATTATCTACGAGAAACCAAAACAATATCTTGGCAGATTCCTCTCTAATGCTCCAACACCTCAAAATTCCTCTGTTCCCCAAGTTTAAAAGCTCTAATTTCTCACCGATCACCAACTTAGCTCCCAAGGTTCAACCTCAAGCCTCCAGTACCATCAATTTAATCCCAACACATACAATTTAATCTAATACCAAACAATATCACTCAAAATCAACATAGAGTTCTGGTGGCACGAATTCCCACACTTTGTACAACTGAACCAGCAAGTGCACTAAGTCATCCAAGTAATACCTGAGTGAGTCAGGGTCGATCCCACGAGGATTGTGGTTTGAAGCAAGCTATGGTTATCTTGTAGAACTTAGTCAAGCGGATAGAAAAGTTGATTGATTTTTTAAACACATAAAATTGGAATAAGATGGAATTACTATGTTTGATTATAACCAATGATAAGAAGATGGTTAAGGCTTGGAGATTGGTGCATGAAATTACAATCACACTTTTGTAACTCCGCACAACTAACCAGCAAGTGCACTGGGTCGTCCAAGTAATACCTTACGTGAGTAAGGGTCGATCCCACGGAGATTGTCGGCTTGAAGCAAGCTATGGTTATCTTGTAACTCTTAGTCCGGATATCAGTAATTCTCAGATTTAATTGTAAAAAGTAAAAGAACATGAAATAAATACTTGTTATGCAGTAATGAAGAACAGGTTGAGGCTTTAGAGATGCTTTGTCTTCTGAACCTCTGCTTTCCTACTGTCTTCTTCTTCATGTACGCAAGACTCCTTCCATGGCAAGCTTTATGTTGGGCATCACCGTTGTCAATGGCTACATCCCGTCCTCTCAGTGAAAATGTTCCAAATGCGCTGTCACCGCACGGCTAATCATCTGTCGGTTCTCGATCATGTCGGAATAGGATCCATTGATCCTTTTGCGTCTGTCACTACGCCCAACACTCGCGAGTTTGAAGCTCGTCACAGTCATCTCTTCTCAGATCCTACTTAGAATACCACAGAAAAGGTTTAGACGTTCCGGATCTCAGAAATGACCGCCAATGATTCTAGCTTATACCACGAAGACTCTGATTTGAATCATGAGGCTAAGAGATATGCATTCAATCTAAGGTAGAACGGAGGTGGTTGTCAGGCACGCGTTCATAGGTGAGAATGATGATGAGTGTCACAGATCATCACATTCATCAAGTTGAAGTACGAATGAATATCTTAGAATGGAAGCAAGCGTAATAGAATGGAAAACAGTAGTAATTGCATTAATTCATGAAGAACAGCAGAGCTCCTCACCCCCAACAATGGGGTTTAGAGACTCATTCCATAGAGAATACAACAAGAAACGTGTAAAGTGTCATGAGGTACAATATGAATCACTGAAAGTAGTATTTATAGTAAACTAGTGACCTAGGGTTACAGAAAATGAGTAAGCTATGGTGTTTATTGTAAACTTCCACTTTCGGAGCCCACTTGGTGTGTGCTTGGGCTGAGCATTGAAGCTTTCATGTGTAGAGACATTTCTTGGAGTTAAACGCCAGTTTTTATGCCAGTTTGGGCGTTTAACTCCAGCTTTTGTGCCAGTTCTGGAGTTAAACGCCAGAATTCTTGAGCTGACTTGGAATGCCTGTTTGGGCCATCAAATCTCGGGCAAAGTATGGAGTATTATACATTGATGGAAAGCCCAGGATGTCTAATTTCCAACGCAATTGAGAGCGTGCCAATTGGGCTTTTGTAGCTCCAGAAAATTCACTTTGAGTGCAGGGAGGTCAGAATCCAACAGCATCTGCAGTCCTTTTTCAGCCTCTGAATCAGATTTTTGCTCAGGTCCCTCAATTTCAGCCAGAAAATACATGAAATCACAGAAAAACACACAAAATCATAGTAAAGCCCAGAAAAGTGATTTTTATTTAAAAACTAATAAAAACATAATAAAAACTAACTAAAATGTACTAAAAACATACTAAAAATAATGCCAAAAAGCGTATAAATTATCCGCTCATCACAACACCAAACTTAAATTGTTGCTTGTCCCCAAGCAACTAAAAATCAAATAGGATAAAAAGAAGAGAATATACAAAATTCCAAAAACATCTATGAAGATCAGTATTAATTAGATGAGCGGGGCTTTTAGCTTTTTGCCTCTAAATAGTTTTGGCATCTCACTTTATTCTTTGAAGTTTAGAATGATTGGCTTCTATAGGAACTCAGAATCCAGATAGTGTTATTGATTCTCCTAGTTAAATATGTTGATTCTTGAACACAGCTACTTTATGAGTCTTGGCCGTGACCCTAAGCACTTTGTTTTCCAGTATTACCACCGGATACATAAATGCCACAGACACATAACTAGGTGAACCTTTTCAGATTTAGACTCAGCTTTGCTAGAGTCCCCAATTAGAGGTGTCCAGAGCTCTTAAGCACACTCTTTTTGCTTTTGGACCACGACTTTAACCGCTCAGTCTCAAGTTTTCACTTGACACCTTCACGCCACAAGCACATAGTTAGGGACAGCTTGGTTTAGTCGCTTAGGCCAGGATTTTATTCCTTTAGGCCCTCCTATCCACTGATGCTCAAAGCCTTGGATCCTTTTTATCACCCTTGCCTTTTGGTTTAAAGGTGTATTGGCTTTTTCTGCTTGCTTTTCTCTCTTTTTTTTTTCTTCAGAATGCAAGCTTTCTATTCACTGCTTTTTCTTGCTTCAAGAATCAATTTTATGATTTTTCAAATCATCAAATAACATGTCTCCTTTTTCTTTCATTCCTTCAAGAGCCAACAATTTTAACATTCATAAACAATCAAATTCAAAAATATGCATTGTTCAAGCATTCATTCAGAGAACAAGAGTATTCCCACCACATCAAAATAATTAAACTGCTTTAAAATTCGAAATTCATGTACTTCTTTTTCTTTTTCAGTTAAAAACATTTTTTTTAAGAAAGGTGATGGATTCATAAGGCATTCATAGCTTTAAGACATAAACTCTAATTTTATTGATTATGGAATAAAAATAAGACTCAAAGATAAATATAAGAGCTGACCCATAATAAAAGATAGAAAATTAAAAGCAGAAACTCTTAAAATAGACTCTTAATAATAAAGGTTATCACAGAGTTAGGACTAAACAACCTTGATTTTGAGAGGTTGATGCTCCCTCTTTTTGTGGGGTGCTTGGTCCTTCAAGGGAGAGCTTCTGGCGCTTCAGCTCCTGTAGCTCACGCCCCTGCTTCTCCTGTTCCTTCAGCAGCTTGCAGAGCATGCAGTTTTGATTCTGCTGTTCTTCCTTAAGTTGTTCCATAGCTTCCTGTAGCTTGGTAACAGATGCTTCTAAGCGGGTCCAGTAGTCAATTTCAGGAATTTCTGGGAGGAACTCCTGCGCCCTCTTTTTGATGGAGTTGTCTTGCACTTTTCCTTCCATTGACTTCTTGGTGATTGGGTGTTCAATTGGGATGAATTCATCTACTCCCATCCTCACCCCAGCATCTTTACATAGCAGAGAAATTAAGCTTGGGTAGGTCAGTTTGGCTTCAGTGGAATTCTTGTTTGCAATTGTGTAAATCTCACAAGAAATCAGATGATGAATCTCCACTTCTTTTCCAAGCATAATACAATGAATCATCACTGTTCTTTTGATAGTGACCTCAGAGCGGTTGCTAGTAGGCAATATAGAACGCCCAATAAAGTCCAGCCAGCCTCTTGCAACTGGTTTGAGATCTCCTCTCTTGAGTTGGTTTGGGACACCTTTGGAATTGGTTATCCACTTAGTTCCAGGAAGGCATATGTCCTCTAGAACTTGATCCAACCCCTTATCTACTCTCACCATTCTCCTATTAAAGGATTTAGGATCATCTTGTAGTTGAGGTAGTTTGAAGACCTCTCTTATTTTGTCCAGATGGAAGTAAATAATTCTTCCTCTGACCATGGTTCTGTAGGTATGTAAGGCGGTTCCAGTCATTCTCTGCTTATCTGTCAGCCACAGATTTGAGTAGAATTCCTGAACCATGTTTCTTCCAACCTTTGTCTCAGGATTGGCTAGAATTTCCCATCCTCTGTTTCGAATTTGCTCTTGGATCTCCGGATATTCATCTTCTTTCAGATTGAATTTAACTTCCGGGATCACTGACCTCAGACCCATTATTTTGTAGTAATGGTCTGCATGTTCCTTGGTTAGGAACCTCTCTTGATTCCAAAGGCTCTTTGGAGTATTCTCTTTCTTGCCTCTTGATTTGTTTTGTTTTCTCTTGGGTGCCATGATCTTGATGAGTCTTAGCTCAGTGATCACGGAAAAGCACACCAAACTTAGAGGTTTGCTTGCCCTCAAGCAAAAGAAAGGAAAGGGAGGAGAGAGGAGAAGAGGTAAATTCGAATGGTGTAGAGGAGGGGATGGCCGAAACTATATTTATAGGAGAAGGAGATGGCTTTCGAAAAATGTGAGAGAGATATGAAAAGATATGGAAAGAATTTGAGAAGATATTTGAGTTTTTGAAGAAGATTTGGAAGGGATTTGAAAGAATTTTGAGAAATAATTTAGAAAATTATTGAATGATGAGAATTGAGGGTGAATGATGAAAGTTTGAAACAAGTTTATGCAGAAAATTATAAGTCAAAACATGAAAATTTGAAAAAAATTGAAGTTGAAAACAAAATCACCTCCCCCTGTCTATTTGGCGTTAAACGCCAGAAACTCCTTTATCACTGGGCGTTTTGCTGAACGCCCAGGATACTGCAAATCTGGCGTTGAACGCCCAGAATGGTACCCATTCTGGCGTTTAACGTCCAAAATCGTACCTTTACTGGCGTTAAACGCCCAGAATGATACCCATTCTGGCGTTTAACGCCCAAAATGCCCCTTTACTGGCGTTTTCTTGCCAGCAAGCTCCTTTTCTCTGCTTTTTGTACTGAATCTTTCTGTAACTCTGTGAATTCCTTCAATTTTGATGCTTAGCCTTTGATGAAAATGTATATCAAACCTCTACAAGTATTAATTAAAATAAATAACTTGCTAATGGCTGAGTTGCCTCCCAGCAAGCGCTTCTTTATTGTCTTTAGCTGGACTCTTACTGGGCTTCATTCAAGCCTCAGTTTTGAGCATTCTTGCTCAAAATTGCTTTCAAGATAATGTTTGATTCTCTGTCCATTGACAATGAACTTTTTGTCAGAATCAATATCTTAAAGCTCAACATATCCATATGGTGACACTCCTGTAATCACATATGGTCCCCTCCACCGGGATTTTAATTTCCCAGGGAATAATCTGAGCCTAGAGTTGAATAGTAGAACTTTTTGTCCTGGCTCAAAGACTCTGGATGACAATTTCTTGTCATGCCACTTTTTTGCTTTTTCCTTATAAATTTTTGCATTTTCAAAAGCATTGAGTCTGAACTCTTCCAGCTCATTTAGCTGGAGCAATCTTTTCTCACCAGCTAACTTAGCATCCATGTTTAGGAATCTAGTTGCCCAGTAGGCTTTATGTTCAAGTTCCACGGGCAGATGACAAGCCTTGCCATACATAAGCTGGTATGGAGAGGTTCCTATAGGAGTCGTGAATGCTGTTCTGTATGCCCACAGAGCATCATCCAAGCTCCTTGCCCAATCCTTTCTACGGGAAATTACAGTCCGTTCTAGGATTCTCTTTAGTTCTCTATTAGAGACTTCAGCCTGCCCATTTGTCTGTGGATGATACGGAGTTGCTACTTTGTGGCTAATTCCATATCGAACCATAGCAGAGTAAAGCTGTTTATAGCAGAAATGGGTTCCCCCATCACTGATTAGTACTCTGGGAACACCAAATCTGCTGAAAATATGTTTCTAGAGGAACTTCAGCACAGTCTTGGTATCATTAGTGGGTGTGGCAATTGCTTTCACCCATTTAGATACGTAGTCTACTGCCACCAGAATGTAAGTGTTTGAGTATGATGGTGGGAAAGGACCCATGAAGTCTATACCCCATACAGCAAACAACTCAATCTTTAAGATCCCTTGTTGAGGCATGGCATAACCATGAGGTAAATTACCAGCTCTTTAGCAACTGTTATAGTTACGCATAAACTCTCGGGCATCTCTATAGAGAGTAGGCCAATAGAAGCCACATTGGAGGACTTTAGTGGCTGTTCGTTCACTTCCAAAATGTCCTCCGTATTGTGATCCATGACAATGCCACAGGATCTTCTGTGCCTCCTCTCTAGGGACGCATCTGCAGATCATTCCGTCAGCGCATCTCTTAAAGAGATATGGTTCATCCCATAAGTAGTACTTTGCGTCAGAAATTAGTTTTTTCTTTTGCATCCTGCTGTACTCATGGGGTATGAACCTCACCGCTTTATAATTTGCAATGTCTGCAAACCATGGTGCTTCCTGAATGGCAAAGAGTTGCTCATCCGAAAAGGTCTCAGAGATCTCAGTGGAAGGGAGGGACGCCCCAGCCACTGGTTCTAACCGGGACAGGTGATCAGCTACTTGGTTCTCTGTCCTTTTTCTGTCTCTTATTTCTATATCAAACTCTTGCAGAAGCAACACCCATCTTATGAGCCTGGGTTTTGAATCCTGCTTTGTGAGTAGATATTTAAGAGCAGCATGGTCAATGTACACAATCACTTTTGATCCTACTAAATAGGATCTAAACTTGTCAATGGCATAAACCACTGCAAGCAGCTCTTTTTCTGTGGTTGTGTAGTTTTTCTGTGCGTCATTTAGAACACGACTGGCATAGTAAATGACGTGCAGAAGCTTGTTATGCCTTTGTCCCAACACTGCACCAATGGCATGGTCACTGGCATCACATATTAATTCGAATGGTAATGTCCAGTCAGGTGCAGAGATGACTGGTGCTGTGACCAGCTTGGCCTTCAGGGTTTCAAACGCCTGCAGACACTTTATGTCAAACACAAATGGTGTGTCAGCAGCTAGCAGGTTGCTCAGAGGTTTTGCAATTTTTGAAAAGTCCTTTATGAACCTCCTATAGAATCCTGCATGCCCCAGAAAGCTTCTGATTGCCTTTACATTGGCAGGTGGCGGTAATTTTTCAATTACCTCTACCTTGGCTTGATCTACCTCTATTCCCTTGCTTGAAATTTTGTGCCCAAGGACAATTCCTTCAGTCACCATAAAGTGACATTTTTCCCAGTTCAAGACCAGGTTAGTTTCTTGGTATCTTTTCAGGACAAGTGCTAGATGATCAAGACAGGAGCTGAATGAGTCTCCAAATACTGAGAAGTCATCCATGAAGACTTCCAAGAATTTCTCTACCATATCAGAGAAAATAGAGAGCATGCACCTCTGAAAGGTTGCAGGTGCATTGCAGAGACCAAAAGGCATTCTTCTGTAAGTAAATACTCCAGATGGACATGTGAATGCTGTTTTCTCTTGGTCTTGAGGATCTACTGCAATTTGGTTGTAGCCTGAATAGCCATCCAAAAAGCAGTAGTATTCATGACCTGCTAGTCTTTCTAGCATTTGGTCTATGAATGGTAAAGGAAAATGATCCTTTCTGGTGGTTGTATTGAGCCTTCTGTAATCAATACACATACGCCACCCTGTGATTGTTCTTGTGGGAACCAGTTCATTCTTTTCATTATGGACCATTGTCATGCCTCCCTTCTTGGGGACAACTTGGACAGGGCTCACCCAGGGGCTATCAGAAATAGGATAAATAATCCCAACCTCTAGTAACTTAGTGACCTCTTTCTGCACTACTTCCTTCATGGCTGGATTTAGCCGCCTCTGTGGTTGAACCACTGGCTTAGCGTCATCCTCTAATAGGATCTTGTGCATACATCTTGCTGGGCTAATGCCCTTAAGGTCACTTATGGACCACCCAAGAGCTGTCTTGTGTGTCCTTAGCACTTGAATTAGTGCTTTCTCTTCCTGTGGGTTTAAAGAAGAGCTTATGATCACTGAAAAAGTGTCACCCTCTCCCAAAAATGTATATTTCAGGGATGGTGGTAGTGGTTTGAGCTCAGGTTTTGGAGGTTTCTCCTCTTCTTGAGGGATTTTCAGAGGTACTTTTATTTCCTCTGATTCCTTTAGATCAGGCTGAACATCTTTAAGGATGTCTTCTAGCTCTGATTCAAGACTCTCAGTCATATTGATCTCTTCCACTAAAGAGTCAATAATATCAGTGCTCATGCAGTCATTTGATGTGTCTGGATGCTGCATAGCTTTGACAGCATTTAACTTGAACTCATCCTCATTGACTCTCAGGGTCACTTCCCCTTTTTGTACATCAATAAAAGTTTGTCTAGTTGCTAGGAAAGGTCTTCTTAGAATGAGAGTTGCACTCTTGTGCTCCTCCATTTCCAGCACTACAAAGTCAGTGGGAAAGGCAAATGGCCCAACCTTGACAATCATGTCTTCAATGATGCTTGATGGATATTTAATGGAGCCATCAGCAAGTTGATGACATATCCGGGTTGGTTTGACTTCTTCAGTCAACCCAAGCTTTTTGATAGTAGATGCAGGTATTAGATTGATACTTGCTCCAAGGTCACATAGGGCTGTCTTGGTACAGGCACCCTCTAATGTGCATGGTATCATAAAGCTTCATGGATCTTGAAGCTTCTCTGGTAAGCTTTTCAGAATGACTGCACTGCATTCTTCAGTGAGAAACACTTTTTCAGTTTCTCTCCAATCCTTCTTATGACTTAAGATCTCTTTCATGAACTTAGCATAAGAGGGTATTTGCTCAAGTGCCTCTGCAAATGAAATCTTTATTTCAAGAGTCCTGAGATAGTCTACAAAACGGGCAAATTGTTTATCCTGTTCCGCTTGGCGGAGTTTCTGAGGGTAAGGCATCTTGGCTTTATATTCTTCAACTTTAGTTGCTGCAGGTTTATTCCCTACAGAAGTGGTTGGAGAAGTCTTCTTAGAGGGGTTGCTATCAGCACTTGCAGGTGTCTGATCCCTCATTGGCGTTTGAACGCCAGGATTGGGTGCTGGATGGGCGTTTAACACCAGCTTCCCACCCTTTTCTGACGTTTGAATTCCAGAACTGGACAAGGAATGGGCGTTTAACGCCAACTTTTCCCTCTTTTCTGGCGTTTGAACGCCAGAGTTATTCCTCTCTGGGCTCTTGATGTCCTCAGAGGGATTTTGGGCAGTGGTTTGGTCATCCTCTGTCATTTGTTCCTTTCTTGACTTTTTGCTACTTTGAGCTGAGTTATTCAATGTCTTCCCGCTCCTTAGTTGGACAGCTTGGCATTCTTCTGTTATCTGTTTAGATAGCTGCTGTCTTTTCTGATTCAATTGTGCTTCTATATTCTTGTTAGCATTTTTAGTGTCTTGGAGCATCTCTTTGAATTCTGCTAATTGTTTTGTCATAAGGAGTAATTGCTGATTAAGTTCCACAATCTGTTCTTTAGGATTGGGATCAGTAGTTACTGCCACAGCCTCTTCTTTTATGGAGGACTCACTGTTTGAGTACAGATGTTGATTTCTAGCAACTATATCTATGAGTTCTTGAGCCTCTTCAATTATTTTTCTCATGTGTATAGATCCACTAGCTGAGTGGGCTAGGGACATCTGAGCTTTTTCTGTAAGCCCATAGTAAAAGATGTCTAACTGTACCCACTCTGAAAATATTTCAGAAGGGCATTTTCTCAGCATCCCTCTATACCTCTCCCAGGCATTATAAAGGGATTCATGATCCTCTTGTTTAAAGCTTTGGATGTCCAGCCTTAGCTGTGTCATCCTTCTTGGAGGATAAAATTGATTCAGGAATTTGTCTGTTAATTGCCTCCATGTTTTTATGCTTGATGTGGGTTGGTTATTTAACCACCTCTTAGCTTGATCTTTTACAGCAAATGGAAATAATAATAATCTGTAGACATCCTGATCCACTTCTTTATTACATACTGTGTCAGCAATTTGTAAGAACTGTGCCAGAAACTCAGTAGGTTCTTCCTGTGGAAGACCGGAATACTGGCAATTTTGCTGCACCATGATAATGAGCTGAGGATTTAGCTCAAACTGCTTGCTTTGATGGGAGGTATACAGATGCTACTCCCATATGTAGCTGTAATGGGGTTAGCATATGACCCCAGAGTCCTTCTGGACTGTTCACTTTCACTTATGTCCATGATGGAGAAAAGGAAATTGATATGAATTATTTTTTTTTTTTAAAAGTGACCGAAAATAATAAAATAAAATAAAAGAAAAATAAAATAGAAATTCAAAAACTAAAAGAAAATAAAATCAAAGCAAATTGAAAACTAAATTAATTAATTAATTAAAAAGATTTTGAAATTAGCAATTAAAAAGATATGATTGAAAAAATTAAAAAGATTTAATTTTTGAAAAAGATTTGAAAAGATCAATTTTGAAATTAGAATATTGACTTGACTAAAAAGAAAGATATGATTTGAAAATCTTTGACTAATTTTAATGCAAAATTTCGAAAATAATGAGAAAATTAAGGAAAAGATATTTTTTTGATTTTTGAATTTTAATGAGGAAAGAGAAAAATAACAAAATGACACTAAACTTAGAAATTTTAGATCAAAACACAGAGAACAAACAAGAAAACTTTGAAGATCAAGATGAACACCAAGAACACTTTGAAGATCAAGATAAACACCAAGAACAAATTTTTAAAAGATTTTTTAAGTAAATAAAAGCACAAAAACACACCAAACTTAAAATTTTTAGAGAATCAAACAAAAATTTTCGAAAAATTAAAGGAAAGCACAAAGAAGACACCAAACTTAGAATTTTAAAAATAAAGAAAGAACTGAGGACATGCAATTTCGAAAAATTAAAAGAAAATAAAAGCATGCAATTGACACCAAACTTAAAATATAAAACTAAACTCAAATAAAAGACTCTAAACCAACAAAAATAAAATATTCCTAATCTAAGCAACAAGATAAACCGTCAGTTGTCCAAACTCGAACAATCCCCGGCAACGGCGCCAAAAACTTGGGGCACGAAATTACAATCACACTTTTGTAACTCCGCATAACTAACCAGCAAGTGCACTGGGTCGTCCAAGTAATACCTTACGTGAGTAAGGGTCGATCCCACGGAGATTGTTGGCTTGAAGCAAGCTATGGTTATCTTGTAACTCTTAGTCAGGATATCAGTAATTCTCAGATTTAATTGTAAAAAGTAAAAGAACATGAAATAAATACTTGTTATGCAGTAATGAAGAACAGGTTGAGGCTTTGGAGATGCTTTGTCTTCTGAACCTCTGCTTTCCTACTGTCTTCTTCTTCATGTACGCAAGACTCCTTCCATGGCAAGCTTTATGTTGGGCATCACCGTTGTCAATGGCTACATCCCGTCCTCTCAGTGAAAATGTTCCAAATGCGCTGTCACCGCACGGCTAATCATCTGTCGGTTCTCGATCATGTCGGAATAGGATCCATTGATCCTTTTGCGTCTGTCACTACGCCCAACACTCGCGAGTTTGAAGCTCGTCACAGTCATCCCTTCCCAGATCTTACTCAGAATACCACAGACAAGGTTTAGACGTTCCGGATCTCAGAAATGACCGCCAATGATTCTAGCTTATACCACGAAGACTTTGATTTGAATCATGAGGCTAAGAGATATGCATTCAATCTAAGGTAGAACAGAGGTGGTTGTCAGGCACGCATTCATAGGTGAGAACGATGATGAGTGTCACGGATCATCACATTCATCAAGTTAAAGTGCGAATGAATATCTTAGAATGGAAGCAAGCGTAATAGAATGGAAAACAGTAGTAATTGCATTAATTCATGAAGAACAGCAGAGCTCCTCACCCCCAACAATGGGGTTTAGAGACTCATGCTGTAGAGAATACAACAAGAAACGTGTAAAGTGTCATGAGGTACAATATAAATCACTGAAAGTAGTATTTATAGTAAACTAGTGACCTAGGGTTACAGAAAATGAGTAAGCTAGGGTGTTTATTGTAAAATTCCACTTTCGGGGCCCACTTGGTGTGTGCTTGGGCTGAGCATTGAAGCTTTCATGTGTAGAGACATTTCTTGGAGTTAAACGCCAGTTTTTATGCCAGTTTGGGCGTTTAACTCCAGCTTTTGTGCCAGTTCTGGAGTTAAACGCCAGAATTCTTGAGCTGACTTGGAACGCCAATTTAGGCCATCAAATATCGGGAAAAATATGGACTATTATACATTGCTGGAAAGCCCAGGATGTCTACTTTCCAACGCAATTGAGAGCGCACCAATTGGGTTTCTATAGCTCCAGAAAATCCACTTTGAGTACAGGGAGGTCAGAATCCAACAGCATCTGCAGTCGTTTTTCAGCCTCTGAATCAGATTTTTGCTCAGGTCCCTCAATTTCAGCCAGAAAATACTTGAAATCACAAAAAAACACACAAAATCATAGTAAAGCCCAGAAAAGTGATTTTTATTTAAAAACTAATAAAAACATAATAAAAACTAACTAAAATGTACTAAAAATATACTAAAAACAATGCCAAAAAGCGTATAAATTATCCGCTCATCAGAGATGCTTTGTTCTTCTGGATTAATTCCGGTCTTACTGTCTTCTTCAACTTGTGAGTGATTTTTTCTATGGTAGGCTGTATGTGATTGACGCCGGTTGAGAGGTCGCCAATACTCCACTAGATCTGAACCCCAGGATTTGTGCGGATCCAGTTTGATTGAAGGTGAAGCTCATGAAGTTCATTCTCTTTAGTGATCCTACTCAAAATGCCACAGACAATGACGAATCTTCCGGATCACGGAATATGCTAGAAGAAATCCTGAAGCTATGTGATCTTCTCCCTTAAATACTAAACTAATAACTAAGGATTACATAGAAAGGGTAAAACAGTTTAGTGCTAAAATCCACTTCTGGGGCCCACTTGGTGAGTGTTTGGGCTGAGCTTGATTGAGATCCACGTGCTAGGAGGCCTCTAGGGCATTGAACGCTGGCTAGGGTTTCCTTCTTGGGCGTTGGACGCTGGTCTCTTCTCCTTTGGGCGCTGGATGCCAGAATAGGCCAGGAGGCTGGCGTTCAACGCCATTTTTGGGCCTTCAATTCTGAAGCAAAGTATAGAGTATTATGTATTTCTGGAAAGCTTTTGATGTTAGCTTTTCAAAGCCATTTAGAACGCTTCATTTGTACTTCTGTAGCTCCAGAAATACTCTTTCGAGTGCAAGGAGGTCAGATCCGGACAGCATCTACAGTACTTTCTCTGCCTCTGAATCAGACTTTTGCTCCAGCTCCTCAATTTCAGCCAGAAAAAACCTAAAATTACATAAAAACACACAAACTCAAAGTAGAATCCAAAAATGTAAATTTTGTACTAAAACCTATGAAAACTTAATAAAACTTAAACAAAACATACTAAAAACTATATGAAAATGATGGCAAAAAGCGTATAAAATATCCGCTCATCACAACACCAAACTTAAACTGTTGCTTGTCCCCAAGCAACTAAAAACAAAGTAGGATAAAAAGAGTAAGATACAATAAATCTCAGAGTTTTCAATAAAGCTTAGTTTCAATTAGATGAGCGGGACTTAGTAGCTTTTTGCTTCTGAATAGTTTTGGCATCTCACTATTCATTGAAACTTAGACTGGTTGGCATCTTTAGGAACTTAGAATCCAGATGATATTATTGACTCTCCTAGTTTAGTTCTTTTTTATTCTTGAACACAGCTTTTTAGAGTCTTGGTCGTGGCCCTAAACACTTTGTTTTTCAGTATTACCACCGGATACATAAATTCCACAGACACTTAATTGGGTGAATCCTTTTGGATTGTGATTCAACTTTGCTAGAATCCCCAAATAGAGGTGTCCATAGTTCTTAAACACACTCTTTTTGCTTTGGATCACGACTTTAACTGCTCAGTCCCAAACTTTCCACTTGAGACCTTCACACCACAAGCATATAGTTAAGGACAGCTTGTTTGAGCCGCTTAGGCAAAGATTTTGTTTCTTTTAGGCCCTCTTAACCATTGATGCTCAAAGCCTTGGATCCTTTTGCCCTTACCTTTTGGTTTAAAGGGTTATTGGCTTTTTGCTCTTGCCTTTTGGTTTAAAGAGCTATTGGCTTTTTCTGCTTTTTATTTATTTAATTTTTTTCGCATGCATATATTTGCAACATGCTTTTTCTTTTTCTTTTTGCTGCTTTTTTTGCTTCAAGAATCAATTTTTGGATTTTTCAGATTACCAATAATACTTTTCCTTTTTCATCATTCTTTCCAGAGCTAACATTCTTAATTCCAATTTCAAATATGCATTGTTTATTCATACATTCAGAAAACAAAAGCAATGCCACCACATCAAGATAATTGAACTATTCTTAAGATAAACTTGAAATTCATGTATCTCTCAATTCTTTTCAAATAAAATTTTCTTTTTAAGTAAGGTGAGAGACATATGGAATATTTTATAACTTTAAGACATAAATGAAAATGATCATGCAATAAGAACAAGAGAACAGACAATAAAACATAACAAAAAACAGAAAAATAACATAAAGAAAGGGGATTAAGAGAACGAATCCACCTTAATGGTGGCGGCTAGTTCTCCTCCTTGAGGATCCAATGTAGTGCTTGATCTCTTCAATGTCACTCCTTTGCCTCTGTTGTTCTTCTCTCATAGCCCTTTGATTTTCTCTAATTTCATTGAGGGTGGTGGAGTGCTCTTGATACTCCATCCTCAACTGATTCATGTTATAGCTTAATTCTCCCACAGAAGCATGCCATTAATCTCAATAGTTTTGAGGAGAAAAATACATCCCTTGAAGTATCTCAGGGATCTCATGTTGAGACGGCTGTACAAGCTCATGTGCATGCTCTCTGGTTTGCTCTATCCTCTTCTTAGTGATGGGTTTGTCTTCCTCAATGAAGATGTTTCCTTCTATGACAATTCCAACTGAATTGCATAGGTGACATATGAGCTGAGGGAAAGCCAACCTTACTTCGGTGGAAGGTTTTTCAGCTATCTTGTACAATTCTTGAGGTATCACCTCATGTACTTCTATCTCACTTCCAACCATGATGCAATGAATCATGATAGCTCTGTCAATGGTCACTTTTGATCGATTGCTAGTAGGAATGATAGAGTGTTGGATGAATTCCAACCATCCTCTAGCTACAGGCTTGAGGTCAAGCCTTCTTAGTTGAGTAGGCTTACCTTGGAAATCCCTTTTCCACTGTGCTCCTTCCACACAGATGTTTGAGAGTACTTGATCTAGTCTTTGATCAAAGTTGACTCTTCTAGTGTAAGGATGTGGGTCTCCTTGCATTAGAGGCAAGTTGAACGCCAACCTCACACTTTTCGGACTAAAGTCCAAGATTCTCCTTCGGACCATGGTGCTCCAATTCTTGGGATTTGGGTTCACACTATTGTCATATTTTTTCGTGACCCATGCATCAGCATAGAACTCTTGCACCATTAAGATCCCAACTTCTTGGATGGGATTGGTTAAGACTTCCCAACCTCTTCTCTGGATCTCTATTCGGATTTTTGGATACTCATTCTTCTTAAGCCTGAAAGGGACCTCATGGATCACTTTTTTCTCTGCCACTACTTTATAGAAGTAGTCTTGGTAGGCTTTGGTGATGAATCTCTCCATCTCCCAAGATTCGAAGGTGGCAACTATGGCCCTTCCTTTCCTCTTTCTAGAGGATTCTCTAACCTTGGGTTCTATAAGTGGTAATAGAAAGAAAAAACCAATGTTTTTCCCATACCAAACTTAAAAACTTTGCTCGTCCTCGAGAAAAAAGAAAATAAAAGAGAAGAATGGAGTAGAAGAAGAAGAAAATAGAAGGAGGGAGGAAGCAATTCAGCCAAGGGGGCTAATTGAAGTGTATGAAAGGTGTGTGTATGAAGGGTTAGTAAGAGGACTATTTATACGAGTGGGCTAGGGTTGGGTTCGGTCATGGGTGGGGTAAATGGGAGGGAAATTTGATTTTGAAGTGGGTGGAGGATTGGTGGGAGTTATGATGGTGTTGGGGAAGTGATATGAATATGATTGGGCTAGAGTTTATAGGGACGAGTGTATGGGAAAGTGTGAAAAGAAAAATGAGAAAGTGGGATAGGTAAAGATACTGTGGGACTCACTCGTCCTGAGAGGCTAGGGAATTCAGATTCCCTACCCTGCTTCATGCACGTTGAACATCCAATACAATGCCCACAGCTGGCGTTCAACGCCAGTAGTGCTGCCATTTGGGGCGTTGAACACCGAGCCAGTGCTCCCTGGCTGGCGTTCAGCGCCAGCAAGTCTGCCAGTTGGGGCGTTGAACGCCCAGCCTGTACTCCCTAGCTAGCGTTCAATGCAAGCAAGTCTGACATTTTGGGCGTTGAACGCCTAGCCAGTGCTCTCTGGCTAGCATTTAACGCCAGCAAAACTGCCAAATTGGGCGTTGAACCCAGCCAGTGCTCCCTGGCTGGCGTTCAACGCCAGCAAGACACTCCATCCAGAGTGTTCTATTTTCATTGTTGAACCTTTTTGTCTCTGTTCTAACTGCTACACATGATCATGAACCTAAAGAAATAACTAAAGAAAAACAAATTTAAGGAATTAAAAGAAATAGAAATAATTAATTAGGGTTGGGTTGCCTCCTAACAAGCACTTCTTTAATGTCATTAGCTTGACGGTTAGCTCCTTACGGAGATGGATATGGGCTCAAAATTTTGCCCCTTACAGTGAAATTTCTTCCTGTCTTTTCATGGATGAGCTCTACATACTCTAGAGATAGAACACGATTCACTGTATGTGGTATGAATGGCTTTTTGGAGAAGACAACTCTCATGCCAGGTGAGAGGTCTTTAGTGGGGACTTTCTTGTCCCTCCAACCTTTAGGTACTTTCTTCTTAGTACCTTTGTTCTCAGTGCTTGTTAATGGCTGCCTAACACCAAACTTAGAATTGATGTTTGGGGGCTTAGTAAAGCTCTGCACTGAAAGAGATGGTTGAAACACTAAGTGTTGCACAGTTATCTCTCTGTTTTCAGAGGGAGAGTTGGGGTGAGGCATCTTGAACAAGATGTGATCCTCTCCTAGTTGTAAAATCAGTTCTTCCTTAGCTACATCAATGATAGCATTGGCAGTGGCTAGGAAAGATCTTCCAAGGATGATGGATTCATCCTCATCTTCCCCAGTATCTAAGATAATGAAGTTTGTCGGGATGTAAAGGTGTTCAACCTTCACCAAGACATCCTCTACTAAGCCATATGCTTTCTTCATTGATTTGTCTGCCATCTCTAGTGAGATATTTGCAGCGTGCACCTCAAAGATACCCAGCTTCTCTATTACAGAGAGTGGCATGAGGTTTATATTTGACCCTAGGTCACACAGAGCCTTCTCAAAGATCATGGTGCCTATGGTGCAAGGAATCAGGAAGCGTCCGGGATCCAGAAGCTTCTGAGGTAGCTTCTGCTGAACCAAAGCTTTTAGTTCTTTGGTAAGCACTGGAGGTTCTTCCTCCAAAGGTTTTGTACCAAATAACTTGGCATTCAGCTTTATGAGAGCTCGTAGGTACTGAGTAACTTGCTCTTCCCTGGTGTCTTCATCCTCTTCAGAGGATGAGTGTTCATTAGAACTCATGCACTGCAGGAGTGCATGCAAGGGAACCTCTATGATCTCTTCATGAGCCTTGGCTTCCTTTAATTCTTAGATAGAAATTATTTCAGTGGGTGCTGAACCCTTAGTAGGTATGCTATTACTGGTGTTCAACGCCAGTTCTGGTGGTTCTTTGGGCGTTAAACTCCCATCATGCATCCCTTCACTGGCATTTAACGCCAGTTCCTTTACCAAGTTGGGCGTTGAACACTCAAGAGGGACCTCCTTCCTGCCATTCAACGCCAGCTCTAGTGCCATTTTAGGCGTTGAACGCCTCACTTGCATTCAACGCAGGCTCTTGGCCAGTTTGGGCATTGAACGCCCAGTGAGGTCTTCCTCATTGGCGTTCAATGCCATCCCAGTCTCTCCAGATTCGGCCTCAGCGTCTATGGTGATGGCCTTGCACTCCTCTCTTAGGTTTACTTCAGTGTTATTGGGAAAAGTGTCAGAAGAGGTCTCAAGGATTCTCCTACTCAGTTGACTAACTTGTATCTCCAAATTTCTAATGGAGGATCTTGTTTCAGTTATGAAACTATGAGTGGACTGAAAGGCTCTTCTTAGGAGTCTCCATATTCCCTTGAGAAGATGGGAATGGTGGTCTGTTACTGAACCTGTTTTAGTTCCATCCACCTTGATTATTATTGAAGCCTTGCTGAGGCTTCTGTTGATCCTTCCATGAAAGATTAGGATGATTCCTCCAAGAGGGATTGTAGGTGTTTCCATAGGGTTCTTCAATGTAATTCACCTCTTCCATTGTGGGTTGTTCAGGATCATATGTAAACCCCGTTAAATTAGTAGATCATTAGTCGATAAATTAGTTTTTAATAAGGAAGATTAGAAATGCGAATATTATATCAAATTAGGATAGAGCTCATCGAAACGAAAATTTTGACACCAATTTCGAAGAAAACAGTCCAAGATTGGACCGAACGGGCCAAACCAGTTGAACTGGGCCCAAATCAGGCCCGTGGGCCTAACCGGTTCAGCATTAAATGAGCTTAAAGCTCATCTCCTTCATTAAGAACAGCAGAAGCAGTGCTGAACGAGAAGGGAGAAAAGAAGGGACGAAACCCTTTACGGTAAATTCAAATTACCGTAACTTTCCGATCCGAGCTCTGATTGTCGAACCGTTTGCAACCATGCGTCCACCGCGTCGAGCTCTACGTTTCTACCAGGACAATTTTATAGGTAAGCCCTTAAATATTCTCAGCCACTCTTTTCCCCTAATTTATGAAATATAGGAAGGGAAGTTGAATTTCTTTAATTTCTAATGTTTTAGGATCCAATTAACTTGAGGAAAACATTCACTCTTGCTTATGTGAAGCTTGGGTAAGGTGAGGATACGATAATTCTATTTTATTTTTATTTAATTTGAGCTTTGAGTATTAAATTGGATATATATGTGTTATGAATGTGTATTAGGTTGTAAATAAATAATTGGAGCTTGAAATTGTGAATACTGGAACTTGAAAGAAGTGGATTAGTTGAGGTTTTGAGGGCTGTATTCTTTAAGAAAAATTGTCTTGGAATAATACTTGGGAATCGACTAAGGTATGGTTTAGGTTTCTTGCATTTAATATATAATGTTCTGTGAAAACTTAGGCTAGATGACCATAGGATAAGTTGGATTGCATGTGTATATTTAATACTTAGTATCTTGTTGATGAACATGGTTGGTTTGGTGCTTGTTGAGTAACTGGTGCTTTGGTGAATTATTGATTTGAGATATTTTGTGTTAAAGGGCTAGGATTTGTGAACTATGATTCTTAGTTGAATTTTGGTTGTTGGATTTGAATATTGTATGAGTATAACTGTTGATCTGAGGTAGATTTATTGTGGTGATTGTTATGATGTTGAGGAAGGGTATGTTGAATTGAAAAGAATGCAGGTTTGGACCCGAAAAGAGTGGCAAAGTCTAAATTTTAGAGGAGATGCTGCCGAAATTTTATAAAAATTAGAGATTTTGTTTAGATGATTATTTGAAAAGATTTAGATTCAAAGGTTATAGGATTTGAATTTGAGTTATTAAGAAAATGAGTATGTTTTTAAGTTTGATTTATTTAGAAAGGAATGAATTATGTTTTGAATTGGAACTATTGATGGACGGAATGGGAGGTGTGATAATGAAGGATAAGGATTGAATATGATTGATGTATGATGATGAATGAGATGCGATTGAGAATGATGTGGATGTTGATGAATTATAATTGAATTATTTATATGGCTTATTAATTTGAATGATCTGAGATACGAGATTCCCTGGATAAAGTGCCGTGGCTTGCCACCAAGTGTACCAGGTTGAAAACTCGTACTCTGTTAACCCTACGACGTAAGTGTAACCAGGCACTATATAAATTTCCGGGAATGTTACCCCCCTCCCCCCACATTGATCAATATTGATTATTTGAGATAAAGCTATACATAGACTCTTGGGGATGCACGTCGGGGGACAGTCTAAGTTCCATTCAAACTTGTCGGGTTGGCTGGATAACCGACAGATGAGCCTCATCAGCCATAGGACAGGCATGCATCATATGCATATTACTTGAATTACTTGCTTGTGCTTTAATTGGGTGTGCCTACATGTACTTGCCATGTTAAATGTGTATTTATTACCTGCAGTATTTGTAACCTTCTTCTGCTTGCCTTTATCTGTCTATTTGTCTGTGAAAATGCATGATGGAGTTGGAGGTATGGAGGAATGGCAGTATGGGACTTAGATTTAAGGTTAAGTTAAGTTAGGTTTAGATATTCTTAGAAAACCACCTTGTATGGCTCCTGTTTAATACTTTAAGCTCTATAATCTGAGTGTCGGTGTTCTAGGATTGCCTCTGGCATTCCCAAGACCTTATATATTATGTGTGTGGCACCTTTACCATACTGAGAACCTCCGTTTCTCATTCCATACTATGTTATTGTTTTTCAAATGCAGGTCGAGAGGCATCTCGTTAGGCGTCTGGACTCTTGAAGCAGAGTGGTTACTGGGTAGTTTTGCTGTACAGTGATGTATATATATATGTACTTAGTTTTCTCTCTGCATAACTTGTTCTTTTTGGATCCTCTTAGAGGTTTATGGAGAGGCAGGATTGTGTATATGAACTTTTAGGTTTTGGATATGTATGTATATATGTGTAAATATTCTCCGGCCAGTTTTGACTTCGCGGGCTGAGTTAGGAGCTTGTTATTTTGTATCTTTGGCACTCTATTCCTACTTCTATTATTTTATGTTTAATAATTATGGTTTTCTTAGCACGTAAGTTAACTCGTAACTTGAGCGTTGTGCTTTTATTTCGCGATTTTTATTTCCTTTATTCTTCAAGGCTCCTAGCATGTTATAATTCTTATGCTATTATATATATACTCATTTTATTTTAGAGGTCGTAATACCACACCACCTCTATTTTATGACTTAAGCGTAAAGCTTAGTGTGGTAGGGTGTTACATTATGGTATCAGAGCAGTTCGTTCCTATAGAGCCTGAAAGACGGACTGATTGTGCTTCTGTGCATTCTCTGTATATGTGTTTATGTGCTATTAGGATATCTAATTGGTATATATGGCATAAACGTTTGTGAGCATGCATTTGGAACTTAAAGCATTAGACTTGCGATATTGAGACTAATCAACTTAATATCACTTGTTTAGTGTGTATAAGGACCAGATGTTGACTCGTGGACGCGGTCGCGGGCGAGGTAGAGGTAGGATAGGCACCGTTACTTCTAGCCCAGTAGGGAATGATCCAGTAGACTTTATGGCTGCCCTGGGGAATATGCCTGCAGTTATGCAGGCTCAACAGGTTCCTGAGGAGCAATGGGTTGAATTTGGATCTTATCAACTGCAAGGTGAGGCTCAGTATTAGTGGCAGGGAACACGACATATCCTATAGCCTGATGGCGCTGCAATTCCTTGGGAGGTTTTCAGAACAGAGTTCTATAAGAAATGCTTTCCTAACTCAGTTAGAAATGCCAAGGAACTTGAATTGATGCAGTTAAAGTAGGGACAGATGATTGTTGCTGAGTATACTAGCAAATTTGAAGAGTTATGTCGCTTTTATCGTATCTGTCAAGGTGGGCCTGAAGATTTTGCTGAATGAAAGTGTATTAAGTATGAAGGAGGTCTTCGGAGTGATATTATGAGCTTCGTTGCCCCAGTGGAGATCAAGATATTTCCTGAATTGGTGAATAAGAGTAGGGTGGCTGAGGATTGTGTGAGGAAGGCGGCAGCAGAGAAAGGAAGTTTGAGGGTGCCTTTTTAGAGGCCTTCAGGGAGGAACTTTGCTCCAAGAGGTAGGAATTTCAAGCGTGGAGGCTTTATTCCGCAGCATACTCAAGGTCAAGGTAATTACAGAAGGCCGAATACTAATGCTAGTCAAGGAAAAAGGTTTGGAAAGCAGCTACAGCAGGATCTGAATCGTCAGAAGTGCAGAAAGTATCATCCTGGAGTTTCGTGCAGATTAGGACTTGGAGTATGCTATTCCTGTGGACAGCCTGGGCATATAGCCACTAATTGCCCGGAGAAGAAGTATGAGACTGGTAGGGTGCAGCAGCCAGGGAGAGTATACACCACTTCTACAGTAGGTGCTGAGGGATCTGAGACACTGATTAGAGGTAATTGTGAAATGGCTGGTAAAATCTTGAATGCTTTATTTGATTCAGGAGCAACTCATTCATTTATTGCAATTGAAATGGCTAATGAGTTAGGACTGGGAATGGTGGTTTTAGGTTATGATTTGGAAGTATATAATGCTACTCATGAAGCTACGATGACTAGGATAGGATGTCTACAAGTTCCCTTTCGAGTGCAATAGCGTGAATTTGTGCATGATTTGATTTCTTTGCCAATGACTGGTCTTGATCTCATTTTGGGATTGGATTGGTTATCCAAGAATCATGTTTTGCTTGATTGTTCTAAGAAGTCAGTACAGTTTATGCCGGAAGGGTCAGAAGTACCGGTTGTGGTGAATAGTTACTATTTAAACTCTATGATAGTATATTGTTCTGGAATTGAATATCAAGGTATTATGTTACTAATTGCGGGAATATCAGGTAATGATCAGAGTTTAGAGCAGATTCCGGTTGTATGTGAATTTCCAGACGTGTTTCCAGATGATATTAATGAATTTTCACCTAACCGGGAGGTTGAATTTACAATTGAGTTGGTGCCTGGAGCCGGTTCGATTTTGATTATTCTTTACAGGATGTCACCTTTAGAAATGGCTTAACTAAAAGCTCAACTAAAAGATCTGTTGGGTAAGCATTTTATCCGACCAAGTGTTTGTCCGTGGGGAGCGCTAGTGTTACTGGTAGAGAAGAAGGACGGAAGTATGCGCTTGTGTGTCAATTATCAGCAATTGTATAAGATTACTGTGAAGAATAAATATCTGCTACCTAGAATCGACGACCTAATGGATCAGTTACAGGGTGCAGGTGTGTTTTCTAAGATTGATCTGTGATCCGGGTATCATCAGATAAGGGTTAGAGATGAAGATATTCCGAAAATTACTTTCAGGACACGTTATGGTCATTATGAGTATACGGTGATGTCTTTTGGATTGACTAATGCTCCAGCAGTATTCATGGATTATATGAACAAAATTTTGCGGTCGTACCTGGACAAGTTTGTTATTGTCTTCATTGATGATATTCTTATTTACTCTAAGATTGAAGAGGAGCATGCTGATTATTTGCGAACTGTACTGCAAATTCTGAGAGATTGGAAGTTATATGCTAAGTTATCTAAATGCGAATTCTAGAAGAGTGAGGTGAAGTTTCTTGGTCACGTGGTGAGTAAGCAGGGAATAGTTGTGGATCCTGCTAAGGTGGAAGCAGTAATGAATTGGGAGCGACCAAATTCTGTGACAGAGATTAAGAGTTTCCTAGGTTTGGATGGGTGTTATTGAAAATTCATTAAGGGATTTTCACAGCTTACCTTACCTTTAATTGAGTTAACTAGGAAGGATACACCTTTTGTCTGGACTCCGGAATGCAAAGAGAGTTTTCAAGCATTGAAGCAAAAGTTGACTACTACAACCATGTTAGTATTGCCTGAACCAAGTGAACCATTTGAAGTGTACTATGATGCATCATTAAAGGGTTTAGGATGCATTCTAATGCAGCACCAGAATGTTGTAGCATACGCTTCACGGCAATTAAGGCCGCATGAGATGAACTATCTGACACATGATTTAGAACTTGCTGCGGTTGTATTTGCTTTAAAGATTTGGAGGCACTATCTCTATGACGTTAAGTTTCATGTTTTCTCAGGACCATAAGAGTTTGAAGTATCTTTTTTAGCAGAAACAGTTGAATATGCGTCAAAGGAGGTGGATGGAGCTTCTGAACGATTATGATTTTGAATTGATATATCATCCAGGAAAAGTGAACGTTATGGCGAACGCCTTGAGTCGGAAATCTTTATATGCAGCTTGGATGATGCTACGGGAAGAAGAATTACTAAGGGCATTTCAAGGTTTAAATTTGAGAATTAGAGAAGAATCTGGAATTTTGTGTTTGAGTAAGTTGCAGATTTCAAGTGAATTTAAATCAAAACTTCTGAAGGCTCATCAAGATAGTGAAGCGTTACGTAAGGTATTACCGGCAGTTGAACAGGGAAAATAGTGGAGAGTGTCAGAAGGTCAGGATGGTTTATGGAGGTTCAAGAATCGGATCGTTGTGCCAGATATCGGAGACCTGCGACAAAGAATCTTGAAGGAAGCCCAAAAGAGCGGGTTCTCAATTCATCTAGGAAGCACCAAAATGTATCAAGATCTGAAAGCAATGTTCTGGTGGCCAGGGATCACGAATGATGTGGCATTGCACGTATCTAAATGTTTAACGTGTCAGAAGGTTAAGATTGAGCATCAGAGACCATCAAAAACCCTTCAACTTTAAAGATTCCACAATGGAAATGGGAGAATATCGCAATGGATTTTGTGATAGGTTTGCCTAGAACCCGATCTGGTTGTGATGCTATTGGAGTGGTTGTGGATCGACTGACGAAATCAGCTCACTTTCTTCCCATTCGAATAAGTTGCACAATGGAAGAATTGGCTCGAATGTACATCAAAGAGATTGTCGGGTTGCATGGTGTGCCTTCTACCATTATATCTGACAGAGATCCTCGTTTCACATCAAGGTTTTGGGGAGCTTTTTAGTGTGAATTTGGGACTAAGTTAAGTTTGAGTACTGCGTATCACCCTCAGACAGATGGTCAGTCAGAGAGAACTATTCAGACCTTGGAGGATATACTAAGGGCTTGTGTTTTAGACCAACTGGCAAGCTGGGACCGGTATATCCCATTAGTGGAATTTGCTTATAATAATAGCTATCATGCAGTATCGGAATGGCTCCATATGAAGCTCTGTATGGCAGAAAATATCAATCTTCGCTATGTTGGTATGAAACTAGAGAAAGAAGTTTGTTAGGGCCTGAGATGATAGCCGAAACTACTGAGCAAATAAAGAAGATTTATAACCGAATGCTTATAGCCCAAAGCCGCCAAAAGAGCTATGATGATCAGAGGCGAAATCCTTTGGAGTTCGAAGAAGGGAAACATGTCTTTCTAAAAGTTACACTAACCACTGGAGTGGGAAGAGCTATTAAGACTAAGAAACTAAATCCCCGTTATGTTGGACCGTTTAAGATCCTGAAGAACATTGGGCCAGTGGCTTATAGAATTGCCTTACCACCGTATCTTTTGAATTTGCACAATGTGTTTCATGTGTTACAGCTTCGGAAGTATACTCCTGATGCAAGTCATGTTCTAGAACCAGAACCAATCTAAGTAAGAGAAGATCTAACACTTCCAGTAATTTCAGTGAGAATTGATGATACTATTATTAAACGATTATGCGGGAAGGAAGTATCATTGGTAAAAGTAGCTTGGAGTCGAGCTAGTTTTGAGAAACATACCTGGGAGCTCGAATCAGATATGCGAAAGGACTATCCACATCTCTTTTTAGGTAACTAGATTTAAATTTTGAGGGCAAAATTCCTTGTTAGGTGGGTAGGATGTAAACCCCTTTAAATTAGTAGATTATTAGTCAATAAATTAGTTTTTAATAAGGAAGATTAGAAATGCAAATATTATATCAAATTAGGATAGAGCTCATCGAAATGAGAATTTTGACACCAATTTCGAAGAAAACGGTCCAAGATTGGACCGAATGGGCTAAACCGGTTGAATCGGGCCCAAACTGGTTGAATCAGGCCCAAACCGGGCCCGTGGGCCCAACTGGTTCAGCATTAAATGAGCTTAAAGCTCATCTCATTCATTAAGAACAGCAAAAGCAGCGCTGAATGAGAAGGGAGAAAAGAAGGGATGAAACCCTTTACGGTAAATTCAAATTACTGTAACTTTTCGATCCGAGCTCCGATTGTCGCACCGTTTGCGACCACGTGTCCACCGGGTCGAGCTCTACATTTCTACCGAAACAATTTTATAGGTAAACCCTTAAATATTCTCAACCACTCTTTTCCTCCAATTTTCGAAATATAGGAAGGGAAGTTGAATTTCTTTAATTTCTGATGTTTTAGAATCCAATTAGCTTGAGGAAAACATTTACTCTTGCTTATGTGAAGCTTGGGTAAGGTGAAGATATGATAATTCTATTTTATTTTCATTGAATTTGAGCTTTGAGTATTAAATTGGATATATATGTGTTATGAATGTGTATTAGGTTGTGAATAAATAATTGGAGCTTGAAATTGTGAATACTGTAACTTGAAGGAAGTGAATTAGTTGAGGTTTTGAGGGCTGTGTTCTTTAAGGAAAATTGTCTTGGAATAATACTTGGGAATCGGCTAAGGTATGGTTTAGGTTTCTTGCATTTAATATATAATGTTTTGTGAAAACTTAGGCTAGATGACCATAGGATAAGTTAGATTGCATGTGTATATTTAATACTTAGTATCCTGTTGATGAACATGGTTAGTTTGGTGCTTGTTGAGTAACTGGTGCTTTGGTGAATTATTGATTTGAGATATTTTGTGTTAAAGGGCTAGGATTTGTGAACTATGATTCTTAGTTAAATTTTGGTTGTTGGATTTGAATATTGTATGAGTATAATTATTGATCTGAGGTAGATTTATTGTGGTGATTGTTATGATGATGAGGAAGGGTATGTTGAATTGAAAAGAATGCAGTTTTGGACCCGATATTTTATAAGAATTAGAGATTTTGTTTAGATGATTATTTGAAAAGATTTAGATTCAAAGGTTATAGGATTTGAATTTGAGTTATTAAGAAAATGAGTATGTTTTTAAGTTTGATTTATTTAGAAAGGAATGAATTATGTTTTGAATTGGAACTATTGATGGACGGAATGGGAGGTGTGATAATGAAGAATAAGGATTGAATATGATTGATGTATGATGATGAATGAGATGCGATTGAGAATGATGTGGATGTTGATGAATTATAATTGAATTATTTATATGGCTTATTAATTTGAATGATCTGAGATACGAGATTCCCTGGATAAAGTGTCGTGGCTTGCCACCACGTGTACCAGGTTGAAAACTCGTACTCTGTTGACCCTACGACGTAAGTGTAACTGGGCACTATATAAATTCCCGGGAATGTTACCCCCATTGATCAATATTGATTATTTGAGATAAATCTATGCATAGACTCTTGGGGATGCACGTCGGGGGACAGTCTAAGTTCAATTCAGACTTGTCGGATTGGCTGGATAACCGACAGATGAGCCTCATCAGCCATAGAACAGGCATGCATCATATGCATATTACTTGAATTACTTGCTTGTGCTTTAATTGGGTGTGCCTACATGTACTTGCCATGTTAAATGTGTATTTTTTACCTGCAGTATTTGTAACCTTCTTGTGCTTGCCTTTATCTGTCTATTTGTCTGTGAAAATACATGATAGAGTTAGAAGTATAGAGGAATGGCAGTATGGGACTTAGATTTAAGGTTAAGTTAAGTTAGGTTTAGATATTCTTAGAAAACCACCTTGTATGGCTCCTGTTTAATACTGTAAGCTCTATAATCTGAGTGTCGGCGTTCTAGGATTACCTCTGGCATTCCCAGGACCTTATATATTATGTGTGTGGCACCTTTACCATACTGAGAACCTCCGGTTCTCATTCCATACTATGTTGTTGTTTTTCATATGCAGGTCGACAGGCATCTTGTTAGGCATCTGGACTCTTGAAGCGGAGTGGTTACTGGGTAGTTTTGCTGTACAGTGATGTATATATATATGTACTTAGTTTTCTCTCCGCATAACTTGTTCTTTTTGGATCCTCTTAGAGGTTTATGGAGAGGTAGGACTGTGTATATGAACTTTTAGGATTTGGATACGTATGTATATATGTGTAAATATTCTCCGGCCAGTCTTGACTTCGCGGGCTGAGTTAGGAGCTTGTTATTTTGTATCTTTGGCACTCTATTCCTACTTCTGTTATTTTTTGTTTAATAATTATGGTTTTCTTAGCACGTAAGTTAACTCGTACCTTGAGCGTTGCGCTTTTATTTCCCGATTTTTATTTTCTCTATTCTTCAAGGCTCCTAGCATATTATAATTCTTATGCTATTATATATATACTCATTTTATTTTAGAGGTCGTAATGCCACACCACCTCTGTTTTACGACTTAAGCGTAAAGCTTAGTGTGGTAGGGTGTTACATCATAAGCTTCTTTTTCATAAGAAGCTTCTTGAGTGCTGCTAGCTACAGCTTGCATTCTAGTCAAATGCTGAGAGATCATATTGACCTGCTGGGTCAAGATCTTGTTCTGAGCCAATATGGCATTCAGAATGTCAACTTCATGAACTCCTTTCTTCTGAGGGACCCCATTGTTCACAAAGTTTCTCTCAGAGGTGTACATGAATTGGTTGTTTGCAACCATCTCAATGAGTTTTTTTGCTTCTGCAGGCATTTTCTTCAAGTGGAGTGATCCACCTGCAAATTTATCCAATGATATTTTGGACATCTCAGACAGACCATCATAGAAAATTTCTAGGATAGACCATTCTGAGAGCATGTCAGGAGGATTCACCTTCTTTTTGTTTGAACATTTGAACTTCCACTCTGATTTTGCTCATCCTTTGAGGAAGAAAGAATTTGGCCAAGAAAGCATTGATCAGCTTCTCCCAAGAGTCTAGGCTCTCTTTAGATTGAGAATCCAACCATATCCTAGTTCTGTCTCTTACAGCAAAGGGAAAAAGCATAAGTTTGTAGACCTCAAGATTCACTTCATTGGTCTTAACAGTGTCACGGATTTGCAAGAGTTCAGCTAAGAACTGATGTGAATCTTCTAGTGAAAGTTCATGGAACTTGTAATTTTGTTGCATAAGAGAGACTAACTGAGGCTTAAGCTCAAAGTTGTTAGCTCCAATGGCAGGTATAGAGATACTTCTGCCATAAAAGTCAGAGGTAGGCATGGTGAAGTGACCAAGAACCTTTCTTGCATCTCCTCCATTATTAGCATTGTCTGCCATGTCTTCAGCTTCTTGTTTGAAATTTTCTGAGTGGTTTCTTCCGGAGTGTTATACTTTAGCTTGTTGTAAACGCCTCCTTAGAGTTTTCTCAGGTTCAAGATCAGGTTCAAAGAGAAGCTCTTTATCTCTTTTCATGGTCATAAACAAGAAAACACGGATACGACAAGAAAGGAAGCTTCTATGCCAGAGGGCAGAGAACTCCTAGTGAGATGTGAGGGATAAAAGGAAGAAGAATGAATAGAAGAAGAGAGAGAAGAAGAATTCGAAAAAAATAGAAGAAGAATTCAAAAATTTAAAGTAAAAGAGAAACAAGAATTAAAATATTTTTGTTTTTATTTTATTTATTTGTTTAATTTGAAAATAAAGGTTGATTAACCAAAAAGAATTGAAAATTAATTGTTGATTTTTGAAAAAGAGGAGAGAGAATTAAAGAAGGTATTTTCAAAAAAATTAGAAGAGAGAAGAATTAGTGAGGAAGTTTTGAAAAAGAAGAAAGAGAAAACAAGTAACTAATTAAGAAAGATTTGAAAACAAGATAAGATAGAAGATTAGAAAAGATTTGAATTTAAAATTTAAAATTAGAAAAGATAAGATAGAAATTGAAAAGATTTTAAAAAGATTTGATTTTGAATTTTGAAATTAGAAAAGATAAGATAAGAATTTAAAAAGATTTTAGAAAGATTTGAAAACGATAAAATTTGAAAATTGATTTTTGAAAAAAGATTTGATTTTGAAATTGAATTTTAAAATTTGAATTTGAAATAAGATAAGATAAGATTTTTTTTTTGAATTTTAAAGAAAGATAAAAAGATAAAATAGTAATTTGAAAAAGATTTGATTTTTGAAAAGATTTGAATTTGAAATTTAAAACTAAGATAAGATAAGATAATGATTTTGAAATTAAAATTTGAAAAATTGGTTGTAATTTTCGAAAATTGAGATAAAGATAAGAACAGATATTTTGTTTTTGAATTTAATGAAAAAAGAGAAAAACAACAAAAAGACACAAGAACAAGAAGAACACAATTTTTAGATCTAAGGACACCTAGTGTGCGAAAATTGCAAAGAAAAACACAAAAAGACACCAAACTTAAAAATTTTAAAATCAAAACAAGAAGAAAAACAAGAACACGTTGAAGATTAAGAAGAATACCAAGAACAAAACTCAAAGAATTCAAAGAACACAAGAACATGCAAAAGACACCAAACTTAAAAATTTTGAAAACCAAAGACACAATTTTCGAAAATTATAAAGAAAAGGCACAAAAAGACACCAAACTTAAAGATTGACATAAGATTCCAACAAAAGACACTATTTTTTGAAAATTTTTAGAAAAGAGACTCAAGAAATTCGAAAATTCAACAAGAACACAAACAAAAGACTCAAACCAAAAACAAAGATTAAATAAAGAAAAGAAAAGATTTTTGAAAATTTTTTTAATTTTTTTCAAAAAAAAAAAGAAGAAAATAAAAGACTCAAATAAAATAAAACTAAACCTGTAAAGAAAAGGAAATTTACCTAATCTAAGCAACAAGATAATCCGTTAGTTGTCCAAACTCGAACAATCCCCGGCAACGGTGCCAAAAACTTGGTGGCACGAATTTCCACACTTCATACAACTGAACCAGCAAGTGCACTGGGTCGTCCATGTAATACTTGAGTGAGTCAGGGTCGATCCCACGAGGATTGTGGTTTGAAGCAAGATATGGTTATCTTGTAGATCTTAGTCAGGCAGATAGAAAAGTTGATTGATTGTTTAAACGCATAAAATTGGAATAAGATGGAATTACTATGTTTGATTATAACCAGTGATAAGAAGATGGTTAAGGCTTGGAGATGCTTTCTTCTTCTGGATTAATTCTAGTCTTACTGTCTTCTTCAACTTGTGAGTGATTTCTTCTATGGCAGGCTGTATGTGATTGACGTCGGTTGAGAGGTCACCAATACTCCTCCAGATCTGAACCCCATGATTAGTGCGGATCCAGTCTGATTGAAGGTGAAGCTCATGCAGTTTATTCTCTTTAGTGATCCTACTCAAAATGCCACAAACAAGGTTGAATCTTCCGGATCAGGGAATGCTGCGCCTTTGGTTCTAGCCTCTATCACAAAGACTCTAATCTCCCCATACCTCGGCTGAACTGCTGTCTCGAGATGTCCCCAACGAAACCGTGGATTAGCTGTCTAACAGATGTATGATCAAGCTAGTGGTTCATCATTGTCTGATGAAAGAATCACTCTGAACCCCTGTAGAATGAGATAACCTTGTGCCGGTTCAATGCATTCATAGTATTGAAGAACGAAGATACATATTAGAATAGAGAATCAAACACATATTGAATTAGAACAGTAGTACTTTATTAATCCATAAAACTCAGCAAGGCTCCTCCCCTCAACCTTGGAGGTTTAGAAACTCATACTGACAGAAAATACAATGATGAAATTTGAAATATGCTGGAAGAGATCCTGAAGCTATGTGATCTTCTCCCTTAAATACTAAACTAATAACTAAGGATTATATAAAAAGGGTAAAATAGTCTTTTAGTGCTAAAATCCACTTCTGGGGCCCACTTGGTGAGTGTTTGGGATAAGCTTGATTGAGATCCACGTACTAGGGGGCCTCTAGGGTGTTGAACGCTGGCTAAGGGTTCTTTCTTGGGCGTTGGACGCCGGTCTCTTCTCCTTTGGGCGTTGGACGCTAGAATAGGGCAGGAGGCTGGCGTTGAACGCCAGTTTTGGGCCTTTAATTCTGAGGCAAAGTATGGACTATTATATATTTTTGGAAAGCTCTGGATGATAGCTTTCTATAGGTATTTAGAACGCTTGATTTAAACTTCTGTAGCTCTAGAAAAACTCTTTCTAGTGTAAGGAGGTCAGATCCGCACAGCATCTGCAGTACTTTCTCTGCCTCTGAATTAGACTTTTGCTCCAGCTCCTCAATTTCAGCTAGAAAATACCTGAAATTGCATAAAAATACACAAACTCAAAGTAGAATCTAAAAGTGTGAATTTTGCACTAAAACCGATGAAAACATAATAAAACTTAAACAAAACATACTAAAAACCATATGAAAATGATGGCAAAAACCGTATAAAATATCCGCTCATTAGGTTCATAATTATCAATGATTCACAAGAGTTAGTGGTTCTTCACCTTACTCACGATCGTTTAGGATAAGACCCAGCAAGTTTCCAAAACTAATTCAATCCTAAAACACCAAAATTACATAATTTCTCAAAATAAAAAATTTCAAATTTTCAAAATTGTAAGGAGGATGGCTAAGTAAGAAATAGTAAGGTATTTACCACTTTGTTTGGTGGATTTTTTAGAGCTCGACGCGGTGGTCGCGTGGCTGCAAACGATGCGACAATCGGAGCTCCGGATTAAAAGATATAGGAAATTGAATTTAAGACTAGGATTTGGTTTCTCTTGTTCTTCACTTCCTTTGTGTTTGTGATTCCCTCTGAGTTTGAGGAAGAAGAGTTGAGCTCCACTTTTTTGTGGTGGGTCTTGGGTCCGGTCTAAACGGTTCGACCTATTGGTCCGTTTTTAGGTCAAAATATTAAAAATTAATGTCAAAATTTGTATTTTTAATATTTTGGCTGTCTGGATTAATAAATTTTAATTTCTTAATTTTTTTATTAATAATTCATTTATTAACTAATTATTCCTTAATTACGCGGGATTTACACACTGGACTCTTTTTTTATTTTTTATTTTTTGGATACAAGAAGAACATACATAGATTAATAAGGATTAATCTAATACTTGAGCTTTGATACTAAATGATAAGAAAATAGAAGAATAAACATGACAAGAATTAAAATTAAATAGAAAAGATAAATTGTAGAAATAAAAAGGATCGGTTGAAATTGAATACAAAGAGAATCACTCTACTTTCTATCCAATTTCTTGATACAACAAGAAATGGACTCCTCAACCAAACTTGTCTACATCATAGTTTGGGAATTGAATCGAAGGAACTCCTCAATTTTCTACCCAATTTCCCGTACAACAAAAGAGGGACTCACTCAACCTCATTTGTCCGCACTATGGTTTCATCACCAAACCAAAAAGTGCTTCGACACCTCTAATCACTCAATACTTGACTACAATAATTAATGAGGTATTTATAACATCTTATTAGGTTAAAACAATGAAAATCCTAAAACCCACAAACACAAAATCCAACTAATAACTAAATAAATAAAAATAAAAATACATCAAAATAAACTAATAACTTTTAAATAATATTTGATATCTTTATATCACGAATATTTGAAATATATATCATGTTTTGTATAGAGAAATCTTTGATAAATTGAGATGATTAGCTATTGTTTAGTCAATAGATATCTCTTTATTGTTAATTGTGTTTATTCATTTTTTTTTTTGTAGTTGGATAAAAATTTTAATATAAATAATATTTAAATTTTATTTGATACAAAAATAAAGATACAACTTATTAATATACAATGATCAATATTAGAGATATAAAATAAATTTTTGGTTGATTATAAAAAAATATATACACATTTTCTTATAAAAATTAAAACATGGATTTATTATCTATTATATCTTTTTTTTAATTAATTTAATTATTTTATAAATTTTTTTGTTATGTACTTTTTGTTTAATATTTAAATGAATAAAAAAATTTAAATTTAATTTAAAATTAAATATATTAATAATGTTTTTTATTAAAAGTACCTTAAATATAAATATAGAATTAAACATTTTTCATACATCACACAATTAAATATTTTTCATACATGGCGTAGGTAGATGACCGAAGCAACTCTCTTGGACTTTGACATCATTATAATTTTGGCCCCACCCGATTATGGTCACTAAACGACAAACATATCACAAGAAATCCCTCCAACGTGGTTATGCCTCGTCGCTGTTGCCTGTTGGTCTCTAACATATAATATTTAATTAAATTGAACACAAAACTAAATTTTCTGTTGGAAATTAAATTTAAAATTCAACTGCCCTATATTGTAGTATATTATATTTGAGGAGTTGGCATCGTAGAATCAAATGGGTGCAAGCATTCGGATAAAATGGTATTTAAATTCCACACACGACTAAGTCACAGTTTGATTCTTTTAGAGCACCTTCAACAACACTCCAGTTCTCATTATATTTTTTTTATATGTGGAAGAACCAATTGATAGAGAGAAGCGAACAGCAATTTTTGAAAAAAATCTTTTTAAATAAAAATTTATATTGTCTAATAATAATTTATCACCTAATAAACTATTATAAAAATGAATAATTATATAAAATCTTAATTAATTAAATAATTAAAATAATTAATTATATTAAATAATTATATTTCTATTTAATTAATCATTTATATAAAAAATAAATTTAATTTTTACACTTAATAAAATAATTTTTGATTGGATTAGTTATTTTTATTTATAAAATTTAAAATACTAAACACATTATTAAAATTAGCCGTTGTAAAACTAATTGTTACAAAATTAGTCGTTGAAAACTAACCATTATTATGTTACCGTTATTATTAATAAATTAATATTTTATTACTCTATATATACTACTTACATACACTTCTATTCTCACACTTTCTTCTACTCTTCTTCATCTTCTTTCAAGTTCACGAAATCAAAATTCTGGTGATATTATTTTTTGTTCGAAAAAATAGATCTAAACCAATTCAACTCTCTTTTTAATTATTTACAAAACTTTTCTCAAACTCCAAATACCCAACAATCTCAAACTTCAAACTCTCAAGTTCCAAATCAAAACTTCACACTACCAAATACATTTCAAAATCCAAACCACAAAATCATCCTAGTTTCAATTTTCAAACTCCTTATAATAATCAATTTTCTATATTCCAACCATAAAATCAAAATTCACAAACACCACATTTTTCATTTTCATTCATATTTAACCCCTTTATCGGAAATGTTACTCCAACATTCTTACCGTTTCCAACTCAATTCAGTGTATCAAGATATAACTTATTTAATGTTGGTGGCTCTTTTAACCCGTCCTCTCAAACTCCGATACAATCTAGTCCAAATTTGCAATATTTAGATTTTACCAAATCTCGTGGATTAGATGCTATCGACCTCAATGATGATGATATTAAAAATCGGAGGCAAGATAGTATTCAACATTGGCATTGAAAAGAGGATGAGATGTTGATTAGTGCATGGTTAAATGTTTCAACTGACCCTATAATTGGTACTGATTAAAGGAGAAAATATTTTGGAGTCGAATTCACAGCTACTGTGTAGAATTTTGCACCGACGTGACAAAAGGGGGTAGTTGCATGTAAGAAACGATGGTATAAGATCAACAAAACTGTTGCAGAATTTGCTGGTTGCTACGATCAAGCTAATCGAAACATAAGGAGTGGTTCGAACGCTGATGATATAAAGGAGTTGGCGTATAAACTTTATTTCACAAATTATGATAAAAAAAAAATCACTTTTGAGAGGCATTAGAACATGCTTCGTTTGGAGCAAAATGGAGAAGCCAACTATCTACACAGAGTGAGGCTCAAAGAAAATTACTAAGATTAGTGTAATTGGAGCATACTCATCTTCATCAAATCCAGAAATACCGTTGGCTGACGAAACCAGTGTGGACTCTTTCTTTCGCTCACAAAGATCAAAGAGCAAGAGAAAAAGTAAGAAAAAATACAAATGTCTGAAAATTTTAGTAAAAAAAATTATTAGTTGAAGATATTAAGAACGTTAGAGAAAAGGAACTAATGGATAGAAAAAAAGAAAGAGAAGAAAAGAGAGAACATAAAGCAAAGATCATAGCAATCCAGGAGAAAGAGTTACAAATGCAAGCGACAATGAAAGAACAAAAATTAATTTTAATAGTAATATATTTTAATAGTAAATTATTTTTGAATTTATAAATTTAAATAATATTATTGAAAAAAATAATAACTACATTAATTTTAATTTTTTTAATTAATTGATTAAATGAAATTATATTAAAGAATAAAGTTAATTTCTTTTAATAGAAAAGAGAGATACTTTAAATTTTTATTTACTGTTTATAACATAAAAATTAATATAAAATTGTTTTTATAACAGATGGCCAATAAATAGAAATTGAGATGGTTTTAAAAGATGAAATATTTTTCCCCAACAACCGTTCAGGTGCGGTAAACCATGCTCATCAGCTGAGTTAAAATATTTGCTTCTATTTCGATAATGTCTTCTTATTGATTGACGATTCTTTACAATATTTTGCACGACCCTTTTTATTGCTATTAAGTACTGAACATAGAAAATGGTTCATCTTCTGTCATAGTTGCTTAAAATATTTTAGGATGTTGTCAAATAAGTCGGGAATTTTTTTTTAATTTGTGATTGAAGCTAATTTGGTGTCTAGTTAGCTTTCATTTTCTTTTCTCTTTTTTGAATTTTTTTGACCTTTTACTTTTCTATGTTAGCTACATATACTTTAAGATAATCTCAATAATGAATAAATACATTTTTGAAGACTATATAAATACATGTTGGCGTAGGTTCTATATGCACAAAAGCGAATTTGAACTATTTCTACCCAGCCAAAGAATAATAAGTATTTCACAATAATGAGGAGGGCCATCTTTGTTGCATTCTTGGTTTTGTCTTATATTTTTATATTCCTTCTCGCATCACCCGTTTCTGGCCAAGCCGGTAAGACAGCCTTCCAATTCCAGCAGACGTATATTCATGTTAAGTTTTTAAAAAATGTCACGTATAATCAGCTATTAAAATCAGTATATATATATATATATATATAATGAATTTTAATAAATAATTTTAATATGTATAGTTAGTATGGTTGTAACTTTTTACCATGCAAATTCTTGTTAATTTAATTGAAGAATGCTAAGGGACCAGCAACTTTTGTGATTTGTAGTCATCAAATAGTCATTAATGATGGTTTTAATGGTGTGAGATTGGTTTGAGATTTTATCCAATGGTTTACTTTTCTTTGATGATTACATGCTGGCCAGAATTTAACAAAGTTGCTGCCCCCTAGACTTTTACAATTTAATTTCCTGATAATGGCTACAACAAAATTTAAATTTCTGATTATCATCGTCATATACGCATGTTTTCCTTTGCTTATTGCATACCTTCTGGATATGTCCTCTACAAATATTTGTAGTCATTTAATTTATTTTATGAATTAAAAAATTAAAACAAATGGACTATAAAATTATTGAATTACATATTAAATATATATGCTTTAAACATACGTAAAATATTTCTAATTATGTGTCCATCCTGCGTCACTTATCGTTTGTGACATTTCTTTTTTTTTTCTTTTTTAGCCCTAGAGGGAGCATGTGATTCATTTTGCGATAGAACGGGTAACTGTGTTGCGGAATCAGGTAAGACTCCATCGTTCGTGGGTGTATAGTTTAAATTGGATGTACCCAAACTGTAAAATATTTTATATAATTGCTTGATTATATTTATTATTTTAAATAATTATTTATACTATCAATATAAAAAATAATTATTTTTATTAATATTTATTTAATTAAATACACATATAAAATTATTTTACCTTTACAGTATATTAAAATTATATATAAGTTCATCTTCCTCTTTGTTATAGAATAAAATTCACCTTTTGCTTTTATTGATTGAAGATTAGTATCCTCTTAAAAAAATTGCTAATCTTCACTTTTAAAAGATAAAGTTCAGCAAAGGTTTAAAACTTTAATCCTTTTATATTTTTTATTTTCTTTTTCTGGAGGAAGATTATTAATAATTTGTTTACATGTATTCTTCCACCACCAGTTGACACGGAGGGAATGAACCTCACCAAGGATGATGAATTATAAATTGGATCGATCTCCACAACATCACGCACTATTGTTAACAACGGTCATTTAAACATCATTTCACATTGTACTGCTTTTCAAATTAAATTATTCAAAGTGTAGTTTGTATTATTTGTGAAATAAAACGTAGTCACTTCTTGTTGATGATTAATTAGTTGTAATGGAAGTTTAATATTGTAATGAGAAGTTGATTTTTTTTTTTCATATGTTTAATATATGTCTATGTCTTTTCTAACTAAAGAGTTATTCTAATACAATGCAATCAAAGAATGGATTTATTGATAACCAGTGTGAAACGATACAAGTAGGTATAAGTAGAGTTTATAAATGATCAGTATAATAAGTAAAAGTATCGGTATGATGAGTACTAGAGTACAAAAAATGAAAAGAAGAGATAGCGCACGGTTAGTACTCTCACCTGCATAAAGAGTGAGAAGCATGTTAACACTTTGAAGAAATGAAAAATGAAGAAGAAGCCAAAGAGAAGAGATTCAGCCAGAAAGAAAACTCAGCTCACTATTCACATGCAGCCTCTTAATGCTTTTTTGGCTATTTAGATATAAGGACCTCAATAACCAATTTCGTTATGGTTCTTCTTGCATAAGTTGTATTATCCCTTTCTTTGCCATTTCCTTTTCCACTCTTGCAAGGCTCTCACTTCCCTTTCTCACATCAATACTCCCCCATTAAAATCGACCTTGAGGTCAAGGTCGAAGTTTGGATACTGCTGCTTCATATTCTCATAAGCTTCCCAGAAAGCATCTTCTTCAGGCATACCTTGCCACTTGATGAGCACTTGTTTTACCACCTACCATGGACCTTGATCATATGGTGTCTTAGCAGCATTTGAGGTCTCATCCAACCGCAGTGGTATAGGGAGATTTGGAGCAGGTGTGTCACCTATAAATTTATTAAGTAGAGACGTAAAAAACTGGGTAGATCCTTGCTGACAGAAAAAATTGTAGTCGATATGCAATTTTTTTTTATGAGTTTGGAAAACTCAGATTTATTTTAATGATGAACAAACATTATTAAAATAATTGATTATAAAATTATTAATTATGATCTTCATGTAACATGTGTTAGTCAATAATTTGTGATGCAGGTTTACTATTGTGCCGAATATTAAATGATATGATGTAAGCCCAAAAGTGTGAATTCATTCAGCAAAAATGTTTTTGTGTGGCTGAATTATTATTCTTGTCTTTGGGCCAAAATGATCCATTACTTGTTGCAAGCCCAAGTTAAACATATTTTGCCATAAACCCCTATGATGATCCAAAAACAATTCATCAGGAAAGCAAATGTTGATATTTGCCTATGCCTTCCAACGGATCTCAATTCTAACCATGTGATGGATTTCAAATTCATTTAATTATCATTTATTGCATGGAAACTATGAGAGAGAGAGATTGACAAATTGATTTGATGGTGATTATCAATGCTACACGCTACTCCACCTAAGGGAAGTAAAAGCAACTCACTTTAATTAATTTATTCAAACACACTTGATTGCTTTTTTACTTTCTTCTCTCTCATCTCTTTCCTTCTCTTCGATTCTTACACAGCAAACAATGGAGATTTTAAGCTACCAACAAGAAGAAGAATGAGCTAGTAAAAAGACCATCACAATGATGGCAAGAAAACATAAAAAAATGTAGTGGCTAAGATCTGCAACCATGAAAAGAAAGATATGGTGATGAGATCTTGGCTCCTCCATACCAAAAAAGGAGAAGGAGATTCGGCCAGCAGGAAAGAAAATCTTGGAGGAGATGACTTGTCACCACTTTTGAGTTCACTCATCACAGAAGGTAGCTAGGGTGGCTACGTGAGGAAGAAAGCAAAAGTGGAGCAGAAGAAGTCATCATCATCATGAAGCATCAATGGCCAGAAATCCATCTTGGAGAGCAAGTCAAGGATGGAGAGCTCAGATTGATGAAGAGTTATGACCAAGGAAGGACTAGAGGTAATTGCATGTTGGGTTTTGCATGGTTATCTCTTCTCTCTCTGTGTGGCCGAACCGGTTCTGTTTCTTGGAGAAGAAGAAGTTGGCTTGGTTTTTGGTTTCAACTGTAGAGGCTTTCCTCTTCTATAAAAAGGGAGAACAGCCACGGGTTAAGACAAGGAGAAAGTTTGAGAGTGCAAGGCACAGAATTCTCAGAGCTACCTGAGCTAACAGATTTCTCTTCTCCTTCAATGTATTCTGTTTTATAATTTTTCTGTTTAATTTTGTCATGTCTTGAGTCTCATGGAAAAAGACAAACAGTGAGGTTTGTATGAAAAATCCATAGAGCGAAAAAAGGCAGAGAGTGCAAAATTAAAAGAAAAAAGCCATAGATGTCCTTTGAGTTCCTTTGTTCATCTATGTTGTGTTTCATGATTCTGTGGGAATCCCTTTGTAAGTTGGGTTAGCACTTTACAGATTGTAATCAGAAAGATTATAGTGAAATTCCATCATGTTTGTGATGGAGACTGAATGTAGGCTGCACTGCACTTAGCAGCTGAACCAGGATATATCTGGGTGTAATTTTCTCTCTTCTCTACTCCATTTTTGTTCCGACTGCACAGGAGCTAAAACCGAAAATATCTCGTGTCAAGTGACGAGACAAAAAGAAAAGTCTCGTGGTTGGGGATGAGACAAAAGAAAAAGTCTCGTGGCTAGTCATGAGATAAAAAGACAAAAAGTTTCCAAAGTTGGTTTCAAAGGTCAGCAAGTATTATCAAGCAAAAAGGGGGCTAAGATTCAACCCTCCTTCTCTTAGCCACTGATAACCATCAATTGGTATCAGAGCTTGGTCTCAAAGAGATCAAGCTTTGCAGCTTGGAGTAAAGATCCTCATGGCAGAAAATAGTGGCTCAAATTTGGTGTCCTACAATCTGACCGAAGGACAATCAAGCAACAGACTCCCTCTTTTCAATGGGAAAAACTATACCTATTGGAAGGAGAGGATGAAGATATTTGAACAAGCAGTGGATTACAAACTTTGGAAGATCATCCTAGAAGGTCCTCAATATCCAACTGTTACAAGTGCCGAAGGAGTTCTCTCTCTTAAACCTGAAGCAAGTTGGACGGATGAAGATAGAAAAAAGGTGGAGCTCAACACCAAAGCTATCAATCTGCTCAACTGTGCTATCATCTTTGAGGAGTACCGATGGGTATCACGTTGCACAGCAGCAAAGGAAATCTGGGATAAACTCCTAGTTACTCATGAAGGAACAACCATTGTGAAAAAGACCAGGATTGATATGCTAAACAGAGAGTATGAAATGTTTGCAATGAAGGAAGGAGAATCCATTGATGAGATGTTTGAACGCTTCAACACCATTATTGTTGGCTTGGATGCTATGGGAATCAAGTATCCTGAATCTGTGCTAGTGAGAAGAGTGTTGAGATATCTCACAAAAGAGTGGGAAACAAAAGCTTTAATTATCTCTGAGAGTAGTGGTCTTGATTCTATGACTTATGATGATTTGAGAGGAAATTTACTTGCTTTTGAAAACACCTACTTGAAAAAAGATTCAAAAAAGAAAGGGATAGCTTTTTCTTCTGTCACTAACCCTCTGGATGATGAATCCAATGATAACTCATCTGAAAATGAATTTGTGTTGTTTGTAAAAAAATTCGGGAAAATGGTGAAGCTCAAAGGCAAAGGCAGCAGCTCAAGGAAAATGAAGAAAGACCTTAGCAAAGTAACTTGTTACAACTGCAAGGAAATGGGGCATTTCAAATCTGATTGTCCCAAGTTAAAGAAGGAAGAGAAGCCAAAAAGAGGAAAAAAGAAGGGACTGATGGCTTCATGGGAAGATTTGGAAAATGACTCGGATGATGATGATGAGGAATCCGAGACCAAGTCACAACCTTGTCTCATAGCAGATCACATAGATCAGGTAGTCTTTCATAGCCCTAACACTGAAGATCTTCATCTTATGATAAACCACCTTTCTAAAAAAATAAGATATTTTCTGCTGAAAAATCAAGAACTTGAACAACAAATCACCATTCTTAAAGCTGAAAACAGTTTTCTTAAAGAAAAAGTAAGGGAGGCCGAAACTGCTTGTGATCTTGTTGAAGAAAATAAGCAGTTAAAAGCCCAAATTAAGAGCTGTGAAAGTGATCATTCCATTCTTGCATATGTAGATTGTTTTAAAAGAAATGAAGAGTTGCTTAATGAGGTTAAAAGGATTAAGGAAGACTTAGCCAAGTTCACTCAAAGTTCTGAAAATCTGAATCAAATCTTGGCTAGTCAAAAACCTCTTTATGATAAGGCTGGGCTGGGGTTTTATAAATCTGCTGAAAAATCTCATTTTGAAAACTTTGCTTCATCTTCTAATGATACAAGATTTCAAAACCCCACCTACTTTAACAAAACAGCAACTCCAAGATTTTGTAGACTATGCAATCGAAATAGACACTTTCCTATTCAATATTTTTTTGGTGAAAGAATGATCGGTGATAAAGTTTGTAAAGTTGTTTTTGATTATAATGGCTTAGGACATAAGAGATGGTTTAACGTGAAAGGATCCAAGAAAATTTGGATACCTAAGGTCACTTGAGCTTGTTTTGTAGGTGTGCCTAGCATCCAAACGAAAAGAAAATATGTGGTATATGGATAGCGGATGCTCTAGGCATATGACCGGAAAGACAACCTTCTTCATAAAGCTTGATGAATATGATGGAGGACTTGTCACTTTCGGTGATGATGCAAAAGGAAAAATAGTGGCTGTTGGGAAAGTTGGTAAAAATTTTTCATCTTGTATAAATGATGTTCTTCTTGTACATGGTTTGAAACATAATTTACTTAGTGTTAGTCAATTGTGTGATTTAGGCTTTGAAGTTATCTTTAGGAAGTTTGTTTGCTTGGTTGTTTGTGAGAAAACTGGGGATATTTTATTTGAAGCTAAAAGATGCAATAATGTGTATGGATTGACTCTTGAGGACCTAAAAGAAAAAAATGTGACATGCTTTACATCTCTTGAATCTGAAAAATGGCTATGGCATAGAAAGTTGGGTCATGCAAGCATGTACCAAATTTCTAAGCTAGTTAAGAAAAATCTGGTCAAAGGAATTCCAAAAATTAAATTTGATAAGGACTTTACTTGTGATGCTTGCCAATTGGGCAATCAAGTAAAATCCTCCTTTAAACCTAAAGATGGAATCTCAACCAAAAGGCCATTAGAGATGTTGCATATTGATCTTTTTGGACCAACAAGAACTCAAAGTTTAGGAGGCAAACACTATGGTCTTGTGGTGGTAGATGATTACTCTAGATTTGGTTGGGTTCTTTTCCTTGCTCATAAAAATGATGCTTTCCATGCCTTTTCCACTTGTTCTGAGGGTTACCTGAAACTGGAGGTCGATCTCGGATGAGATCTTCTGTATTGGTCAGAGATGGCGTGTCCGGCTGGCTGGTGGCGGCCGGAGCTGTTGTGTCCGATTTGTTGGACTTGCTGCACTGCTGATCCTTGGTCACCGGAGGGTAGGGGGTACCTGCAAGAGACTCCGATGCTTAAGTTAGCACGGGTATTAAGCAGGTTTTTTAGTAGAATCAGAGTATGAGTGGGTGCTCCAGTGTATTTATAGTAGTTATAGAGTAACCTTTTTAGATAAGATAAGTTAGTTATCTTATCTTATCTTATCTTTTGGCGAGGTCAGCTTATCTTCAATAGAACCGCCTTTATCTCTATAGGCTTGGACTGCCTTTGGATCTGGGTCGTATTCCTTGAGTTGAGCCCTTTTTGGGCTTTCCTGTCGATTTGGCCGAGCTCTTTTGGGAAGAGGTCGGATAGTCCTACCTGAAGAGGTCGGTCGCTTTGTCGCCGATCATCCCGGGTCGGATAGCTCGACCCAGGATATGAACAGTGCCCCTGCTCGAGCTCGGTCTTTCTTTTGGAGGTCGAGTCTTGGTTTTAGGACTTCGATCCTTCTCGAGTGAAGCCGAACTCGAGCATTTTGTAGACTTCTTCTTTTGTAGAACCTTTTTGAATGTAGAACGTTTTTCTCTAAAAGCGCGCGCTTTTGTATTAGCGCCTTGTTATGGGGAACGTGCGAGGGTTTAATGCCCCAATTAATTTGGCATTAATTGCCCCATTTTCCTTAACTTCTTTATTTTTAAACTTTACACTCAGGAAACGGTTTTTCTTCTTCACTCTTTCTTCATAACTTCTCCCTTTACTCTCTCGCTTTCTATTTCTGGCTTTGAGTCCATAGATCCTTCCTACAACGCCTGCTTTGTTGCTATTTTCACGGAAGAGGGGTGATTCTGGATTTCGCCTTCCATTCTTCTGCTTTCTTTTGCAGCTTTTCTCCCATTTTCCAGGTTTGGTTCTTCTTCCTTCCTTCCTTTACGCCATTTATTTTGAGAAAGTTTTGATTTTGACTGGAGAAAGGTTGGATCTTTCTGCCTTTGATTATGCCTGATCGTGGTGTGTTCTGTAGTTTCTTTGCCTCTTTGCATGATTTTTCGCTTTTCCTGTTGCTTGCTGTTTTTAGGGCTTCTGCTTGTTGTTAGTGCTTTTGGTTTCGAATGCTTTGAGTGATAATTTTGTTTGATCCTAAAAAAGGAGGTATCTTTGACGCTTTCTACTTGTCGTGCTTCGATGTTTGGGGATGCATGCTTGTTCTTTACTGATAGACTGTAGGAAGATAGTGGTTTTGATGACTTTCTGTGCTTTTTACGTTTTGTCTTTCTCCTATGAAAATGCTCGCTGTTTAAGGTCTTCTATTTTGAGAGATGCTAGAATGTAAGCGGTAGTTTTTTCCTGAAACGGTGCTTTGTTACTGCCTCCAAAGGATGCCCCAGGACCTTGGTTTGAGTCTTGGGGTTTTCCTTTCCTTTTTGTTCTTCTGTATCATATTAGTCGAGTTGTTTCATCCTTTGTCCGAGATGCTTTTTAGTAATCCATTCTTCTTTTCTTATTGTAGGATTAGTTGGTCTCATGTCTTCTCGCAATAACGTTGTAGAGATGTCTTCCCAGGTTCCTGAGGGCATGGCCGATTGGGTGGACTCAATGGTTCTTATGTGTGTCTCTTTGGTTGATTCCGAGTTTTGTGCGCAGCTTAGGCAGTTTCATAGGGTCTGTAGTAGTGCAGGTGATGAAAAGAATTATGAACTTGTCCCTCCCTCTTCTGAAGAGAGAGTTTGTTTCTCTACTCGGGTTGTTAGAGATCGCCCTTATTTCTATGCTTATGACTTTGGTGGACGAAATTGTGATTACACTTTGATTATGTAAAATTCATTGCTCTTTCTTTCCCTGGCGATGGCGCCAAAAACATGATGCCAATACCATGGTTCACAACTTCGCACAACTAACCAGCAAGTGCACTGGGTCGTCCAAGTAATACCTTACGTGAGTAAGGGTCGAATCCCACGGATATTGTTGGTATGAAGCAAGCTATGGTCACCTTGTAAATCTCAGTCATGCAGATATAAAACAGTTATGGAGTTTTCGAAATTAATACTAAAATAAGGATAGAAATACTTATGTAAATCACTGGTGAGAATTTCAGATAAGCGTATGGAGATGCAATCGTTCCTCTGAACCTCTGCTTTCCTGTTGTCTTCATCCAATCCGTCTTACTCCTTTCTATGGTTGGCTTTATGTAAGGATGTCACCGGTGCCAATGGCTACTTTCGATCTCTCTCGGGAAAATGGTCCAAATGCTCTGTCACAGCACGGCTAATCGTCTGGAGGCATCACCCTTGTCGTTGGTTGCATCCTATTCCTCTCTGTGAAAATGGTCTGATGCGCTGTCACTGCATGGCTAATCATCTTGGAGGTTCTCGATCATACTGGAATAGGATTTACTATCCTTTTGCGTCTGTCACTACGCCCAGCACTCGCAAGTTTTGAGTTCGTCACAGTCATTCAATCATTGAATCCTACTCGGAATACCACGAACAAGGTTTAGACTTTCCAGACTCTCATGAATGCCGCCATCATTCTAGCTTATACCACGGAGATTCTGATTAAGAGATCTAAGAGATACTCATTCAATCTTATGTAGAACGGAAGTGGTTGTCAGGCATGCGTTCATAGGGAATGATGATGATTGTCACGTTCATCACATTCAGGTTGAGGTGCGAATAAATATCTTAGAAGTGAAATAAGATGAATTGAATAGAAAACAGTAGTACTTTGCATTAATCTTTGAGGAACAGCAGAGCTCCACACCTTAATCTATGGAGTGTAGAAACTCTACCGTTGAAAATACATAAGTGAAAGGTCCAGGCATGGCCAAATGGCCAGCCCCCTTAACGTGATCAATAGTCTCCTAAGATGAACAATGGATTAAAACTAAGGCCAAATATCTCTAATACAATAGTAAAAGGTCCTATTTATAATAAACTAGCTACTAGGGTTAACAGAAGTAAGTAATTGATGCATAAATCCACTTCCGGGGCCCACTTGGTGTGTGCTTGGGCTGAGCTTGAAGTCTACACGTGGAGAGGTCATTCTTGGAGTTGAACGCCAGCTTTTGTGCCAGTTTGGGCGTTGAACTCCACTTTGCAACTTGTTTCTGGCGCTGGACGCCAGAATTGGACAGAGAGCTGGCGTTGAACGCCAGTTTGCGTCATCTAAACTTAGGCAAAGTATGGACTATTATACATTTCTGGAAAGCCCTGGATGTCTACTTTCCAACGCAATTAGAATCGCGCCATTTCAAGTTCTGTAGCTCCAGAAAATCCAGTTTGAGTGCAGGGAGGTCAGAATCCAACAGCATCAGCAGTCCTTCTTCAACCTCTGAATCTGATTTTTGCTCAAGTCCCTCAATTTCAGCCAGAAAATACCTGAAATCACAGAAAAATACACAAACTCATAGTAAAGTCTAGAAATGTGAATTTAACATAAAAACTAATGAAAACATCCCTAAAAGTAACTAGATTCTACTAAAAACATACTAAAAACAATACCAAAAAGCGTATAAATTATCTGCTCATCACAACACCAAACTTAAATTGTTGCTTGTCCCCAAGCAACTGAAAATTAAATAGGATAAAAAGAAGAGAAGATACTATAAATTCCAAACTATCAATGAAACATAGCTCCAATCAAATGAGCGGGACTTATAGCTTTTTGCCTCTTGAATAGTTTTGGCATCTCACTTTATCCATTGAGGTCCAGAATGATTGGCATCTATAGGAACTCAGAGTTCAGATAGTGTTATTGATTCTCCTAGTTCAGTATGATGATTCTTGAACACAGCTTCTTTATGAGTCTTGGCCGTGGCCCTAAGCACTTTGTTTTCCAGTATTACCACCGGATACATAAATGCCACAGACACATAATTGGGTGAACCTTTTCAGATTGTGACTCAGCTTTGCTAAAGTCCCCAATTAGAGGTGTCCAGGGTTCTTAAGCACACTCTTTTTTTGCTTTGGACCTTGACTTTAACCGCTCAGTCTCAAGTTTTCACTTGACACCTACACGTCACAAGCACATGGTTAGGGACAGCTTGGTTTAGCCGCTTAGACCAGGATTTTATTCCTTTAGGCCCTCCTATCCACTGATGCTCAAAGCCTTGGGATCCTTTTTTATTTGCCCTTGCCTTTTGGTTTTAAGGGTTATTGGCTTTTTGCTCTTGCCTCTTGGTTTTAAGAGCTTTTGGCTTTTTCTGCTTGCTTTTTCTCTTTCTTTCTATTTTTTTTCGCTCCCTTTTTTTTTCTGCAAGCTTTGTTCTTTGCTGCTTTTTCTTGCTTCAAGAATCATTTTTATGATTTTTCAGATTATCAAATAACATGTCTCCTAGTCATCATTCTTTCAAGAGCCAACATATTTAACATTCTTAAACAACAACTTCAAAAGACATATGCACTGTTCAAGCATTCATTCAGAAAACAAGAAGCATTGTCACCACATCAATATAATTAAACTAAGTTCAAGGATAAATTCAAAACTCATGTATTTCTTGTTTTTTTGAATTAAAACATTTTTCATTTAAGAGAGGTGATGGATTCATAGGACATTCATAACTTTAAGACAAAGTTACTAACTACTAATGATCATGTAATGAAGACACAAACATAGATAAGCACATAACATAGAAAACGAAAAACAGAAGAAATAAGAACAAGGAATGAATACACCTTAGTGATGGTGGCATTTCCTTCTTGAGGAACCAATGATGTCCTTGAGCTCTTCTATGTCTCTTTCTTGTCTTTGTTGCTCCTCCCTCATTACTTTTTGATCTTCTCTTATTTCATGAAGGATGATGGAGTGCTCTTGATGTTCCACCCTTAGTTGTCCCATGTTGGAATTTAATTCTCCTAGGGAGGTGTTGATTTGCTCCCAATAGTTTTGTGGAGGAAAATGCATTTGAGGCATCTCCGGGATCTCATGGTGATGAGCTTCCTGCACCTTTTGAGCTCCATGAATGGGCTCTCTTGAGCTTGAAAGGGATCTCGGGGATCACCTTCTTCTTGGCCACAACATCATAGAAGTGATCTTGATGGGCTTTGGAGATGAACCTTTCCATCTCCCATGACTCGGAGGTGGAAGCTTTTGTCTTCCCTTTCCCTTTTCTAGAGGATTCTCCGGTCTTAGGTGCCATCAATGGTAATGGAAAAATAAAAAGCTTATGATTTTACCACACCAAACTTAGAATATTGCTCGCCCTCGAGCAAGAAAAGAAAGAGTTAGATGAAGAAGAAGAAGAAGAAAATATGGAGAAGAGGGGGGAGGTGTGTTTCGGTCAAGAAGGGAAAGAGAGTGTTGTGTTGTGTGAAAATGAAGAAGAATGGAAGGCTTTATATAGGGAAGGGAGGGGGGTTAAGGTTCGGCCATATGGGTGGGTTTGGGTGGGAAATTGATTTTTGAATTTTGAAGGTAGGTGGAGTTTATTGGGTAGGTTTATGGGGAAGAGTGGGTGTATGTGAGTGGTGAAGGGTTAATAGGGAAGAGGGTTTATTGGGAATAGAGGATGATTGAGAAGAGAGAAGAGAGTGAGTGGAGGTAGGTGGGGATCCTGTGGGGTCCACAGATCCTGAGGTGTTCAAGGATTTACAACCTTGTACCAAATTAGGCATGTAAAATGCCTTTGCACACAACTCTGGGCGTTCAGCGCCAGATTGGTGCTTGTTCTGGGCGTTGAACGCCCATTTGTTGCCTATTTCTGGCGTTGAACGCTAGAACCATGCTTGTTCTGGGCGTTCAGCGCCAGCTCTCCTCCAGGGTGCATTTCTGGCGTTCAAACGCCCAGATGCTGCCCATTTCTGGCGTTCAGCGCCAGAACCACGCTCCGTTCTGGCGTTGAACGCCCAAAACATGCTTCTTACTGGCGTTTAAACGCTAGTAAGGTCTTCCTCCAGGGTGTGATTTTTCTTCTGCTGTTTTTGATTCCGTTTTCAATTTTTATATTTATTTTGTGACTCCACATGATCATGAACCTATAAAGACATATAACTAAGAAAAATATCGTTAGGTAAATAAAAATTGGGTTGCCTCCCAATAAGCGCTTCTTTAATGTCAATAGCTTGACAGTGGGCTCTCATGGAGCCTCACAGGTGTGCAGAGCTTTGTTGAGACCTCCCAACACCAAACTTAGAGTTTGGATATGGGGTTTTGACACCAAACTTAGAGTTTGGTTGTGGCCTCCCAACACCAAATTTAGAGTTTGACTGTGGGGGCTTTGGTTGACTCTGCTTTGAAAGAAGCTTCTTCTGCTTTCTCTCCATGGATGCAGAGAGAAATCTTTGAGTTGTAAACACAAGGTTGTCCTCATTTATTTGAAGGATCAATTCTCCTCAGTCCACATCAATCACAACTCTTGCTGTGGCTAGGAAAGGCCTTCCTAGGATGATGGATTCATCCTCTTCCTTTCCAGTATCCAGGACTATGAAATCAGACGGGATGTAAAGGCCTTCAACCTTTACTAACACGTCCTCTACTTGTCAATAAGCCTATTTTCTTGAATTGTCTACCATCTCTAATGAGATTTTAGCAGCTTGCACCCCATAGATTCCCAGTTTCTCTATTACAGAGAGGGGCATGAGGTTTATTCCTGAACCAAGGTCACACAGAGCCTTAAAGATCATGGTGCCTATGGTACAAGGTATTATGAACTTTTCAGGATCCTGTCTCTTCTGAGGCAATGTCAGTTGATCCAGATCACTTAGTTCATTGGTGAACAAGGGAGGTTCATCTTCCCAAGTCTCAATACCAAATAATTTGGCATTCAGCTTTATGATTGTACCAAGGAACTTGGCAGCTTGCTCTTCAGTGACATCCTCATTTTCTTCAGAAGATGAATACTCATCAGAGCTCATGAAGGGCATAAGGAGGTTCAATGGAATCTCTATGGTCTCTAGATGAGCCTCAGAGTCCTTAGGTTCCTCAGAGGGAAGCTCCTTATTGATCACTGGACGTCCCAGGAGGTCTTCCTCCTTGGGATTCACGTCCTCTCCTTCCCTTACAGGTTCGGCCATGGTGCTTATGTCAATGGCTTTGCATTCTCCTTTTGGATTCTCTTCTGTATTGCTTGGGAGAGTACTAGGAGGGATTTCAGTGATTCTTTTACTCAGCTGGCCCACTTGTGCTTCCAAATTTCTAATGGAAGACCTTGTTTCATTCATAAAACTCACAGTGGCCTTAGATAGATCAGAGACTAAGTTTGCTAAGCTAGATGGGTTCTGCTCAGAATTCTCTGTCTGTTGCTGAGTGGATGATGGAAAAGGCTTGCTATTGCTAAACCTGTTTCTTCCACAATTATTAAAGCCTTGTTGAGGCTTTTGATCCTTCCATGAGAAATTTGGATGATTTCTCCATGATGAGTTATAGGTGTTTCCATAAGGTTCACCTAAGTAATTCACCTCTGCTATTGCAGGGTTCTCAGGATCATAAGCTTCTTCTTCAGAAGATGCCTCTTGAGTACTGTTGGATGCAGCTTGCATTCCATTCAGACTCTGAGAAATCATATTGACTTGCTGAGTCAATATTTTGTTCTGAGCCAATATGGCATTCAGAGTATCAATCTCAAGAACTCCCTTCTTCATAAGCGTCCCATTATTCATAGGATTCCTTTCAGAAGTGTACATGAACTGGTTATTTGCAACCATGTCAATGAGTTCTTGAGCTTCTGCAAGCGTTTTCTTCAGGTGAATGGATCCACCTACAGAGGTATCCAATGACATCTTAGATAACTCAGACAGACCATCATAGAATATATCCAGGATGATCCATTCTGAAAGCATGTCAGAAGGACACTTTTTGGTCAGTCCTTTGTATCTCTCCCAAGCTTCATAGAGGGATTCACCTTCTTTCTGTCTGAAGGTTTGAACATCCACTCTAAGCTTGCTCAGCTTTTGAGGAGGAAAGAACTTGGCTAGGAAAGCCTTGACCAGCTTATCCCAAGAGTTCAGGCTATCCTTAGGTTGAGAGTCCAACCATACTCTAGCTCTGTCTCTTACAGCAAAAGGGAAAAGCATGAGCCTGTAGACTTCAGGATCTACTCCATTAGTCTTAACAGTATCACATATCTGCAAGAATTCAGTTAAGAACTGAAAAGGATCTTCAGATGGAAGTCCATAAAACTTGCAGTTCTGCTGCATCAGAGAAACTAATTGAGGTTTCAGCTCAAAGTTGTTTGCTCCAATGGCAGGAATGGAGATGCTTCTTCCATGTAAATTGGAATTTGGTGCAGTAAAGTCACCAAGCATTCTCCTTGCATTGTTGTTGGGTTCGGCTGCCATCTCCTTTACTTGTTCGAAATTTTCAATCAAGTTGTCTCTGGATTGTTGTAATTTAGCTTCTCTTAGTTTCCTCTTCAGAGTCCTTTCAGGTTCTGGATCAGCTTCAACAAGAATGCCTTTTTCTCTGTCCCTGCTCATAAGAAAGAGAAGAGAAAAAGAAAAGAAGAGGAATCCTCTATGTCACAGTAAAGAGGTTCCTTATTGTTAGTAGAAGAAAAGAAGAAGAGAAAAATCTGAACTCAGAAAGAGAGAGAGAGGGTTCGGATTTTTGGTGGGTGAGGGAGAGATGTTAGTAGATGAATAAATAAATAGAAGGAGATGAGAGAGAAGAAAATTTTCAAAAATAATTTTTGAAAAGGAGTTAGTGATTTTCGAAAATGGTTTTTAAAAAATGTTAATAGTTTTTCGAAAATTCAAAAAAAAAAAAATAAAATGATTAGTTTAATTAAAAATAAATTTTGAAAAAGGGGGAGATATTTTCGAAAATTAGAGAGAGAGAGAGTTAGTTAGGTAGTTTTGAAAAAGATAAGAAACAAACAAAAAGTTAGTTAGTTAGTTGAAACAAATTTTGAAAATCAATTTTGAAAAGATAAGAAGATAGGAAGTTAGAAAAGATATTTTGAAAATCAAATTTTTTTAAAAAGATAAGATAAGAAGATATTTTTGAAAAGATATGATTGAAATTAGTTTTGAAAAAGATTTGATTTTTTAAAATCATAATTAATGACTTGATTCACAAGAAATCACAAGATATGATTCTAGAATTTAAAGTTTGAATCTTTCTTAACAAGCAAGTAACAAACTTGAAATTTTTGAATCAAAACATTAATTGTTATTGTTATTTTCGAAAATTTGATATAAAAATAAGAAAAAGATTTTTGAAAAAGATTTTTGAAATTTTCGAAAATAACTAAGAAGAATGAAAAAGATTTGATTTTTGAAAAAGATTTTGAAAAAGATAAGATTTTTAAATTGAAAATTTGATTTGACTCATAAAAACAACTAGATTTTTTTTTAAAAAAATTTTTTGAAAAAGTCAAATCTAATTTTCGAATTTGATGAGAGAAAAGAGGGAAAGATTTTTTTTTATTTTTTGAATTTTTATGATGAGAGAGAAAAATTAAAAACATCATTTTCATGTTTTTCTCTTTTATTTTTGAATCAAAACAAGGAATGCATGCAAGAACACTATGAATGTCAAGATGAACACCAAGAACACTATGAAGATCATGATGAACATCAAGAACACATTTTTGAAAAATTTTTAATGCAAAGAAAACATGCAAGACACCAAACTTAGAATTCTTTAATGCTTAGGCACTAAGAATTCAAGAATGCATATGAAAAACAAGAAAAGACACAAAACATGCAAATGCAAAGATCAAACAAGAAGACTTACCAAGAACAACTTGAAGATCATGAAGAACACTATGAATGCATGAGAATTTTCGAAAAATGCAAGATGCACATGCAATTGACACCAAACTTATAACATGACTCAAGACTCAAACAAGAAATACAAAATATTTTTGGTTTTTATGATTTTATGATTTTTTTTGTATTTTTATTTTAAAATTTTCGAAAATCATTTTGAAAAAAAAAAAGAAAAATAAGGATTCCAAAATTTTTAATATGAATTCCATGAATTTTATGCTCTTTTAGTCTAAAGCTCTAATCAAAGGGTCAGGCATGGCATAATAGCCAGCCAAGCTTTAGCATGCAGCAGGTAGATCATGAACAGCAGCAGGTGGATTAGCACCAACTAGCTTGCTCTTGATAACAAATTGGAAGTCTCAGTCTAAAGGAATTTAGACATGGCTTTACAGCCAGCCAGGCTCCACATGCTTCATGAAACACTAGAATTCATTCTTAAAAATTCTGAAGAAAAATATATTTTTGAAAACATTTTTATTTTAAGATTTTTTTTTCAAAAACAAAGGAGAAAATTTTGAAAGATTTTTGAAAATTTTTTTGGAAAGAAAACAAAAAGAAAATTACCTAATCTGAGCAACAAGATGAACCATTAGTTGTCCAAACTCAAACAATCCCCGGCAACGGCGCCAAAAACTTGATGCGCAGAAATTGTGATTACACTTTGATTATGTAAAATTCATCGTTCTTTCTTTCCCTGGTAATGGCGCCAAAAACATGATGCCAATACCATGGTTCACAACTTCGCACAACTAACCAGCAAGTGCACTGGGTCGTCCAAGTAATACCTTACGTGTGTAAGGGTCGAATCCCACGGAGATTGTTGGTATGAAGCAAGCTATGGTCACCTTGTAAATCTCAGTCAGGCAGATATAAATTGATAAGGGTGTTTTCGAATAATAATTAAATAAACATAGAATAAAGGATAGAAATACTTATGTAAATCATTGGTGAGAATTTCAGATAAGTGAATAGAGATGCTTTCGTTCCTCTGAACCTTTGCTTTCCTGCTATCTTCATCCAATCAGTCTTACTCCTTTCCATGGCTGGCTTTATGTAATGCATCACCATTGTAATGGCTACTTTCGGTCTTCTCTCGGGAAAATGATCCAAATGCCCTGTCACGGCATGGCTAATCATCTGGAGGCATCACCCTTGTCAATGGTTTACATCCTATCCTCTCAGTGAAAATGGTCAACGCACCCTGTCACGGCACGGCTATTCATCTGTCGGTTCTCGATCATGCTGGAATAGGATTTACTATCCTTTTGCGTTCTGTCACTACGCCCAGCAATCGCGAGTTTGAAGCTCATCACAGTCATTCAATCATTGAATCCTACTCGGAATACCACAGACAAGGTTTAGACTTTTCGGATTCTCTTGAATGCCGCCATCAATCTAGCTTATACCACAAAGATTCTGATTAAGAGATCTAAGAGATACTCATTCAGTCGAAGGTAGAACGGAAGTGGTTGTCAGGCACGCGTTCATAGGGAATGATGATGATTGTCACGTTCATCACATTCAGGTTGAAGAGCGAATGAATATCTTAGAAGCGAAATAAGATGAATTGAATAGAAAACAGTAGTACTTTGCATTAATCTTTGAGGAACAGCAGAGCTCCACACCTTAATCTATGGAGTGTAGAAACTCTACCGTTAAAAATACATAAGTGAAAGGTCCAGGCATGGCCGAATGGCCAGCCCCTCTGATCTAAGAACCAGGCGTCCAAAGATGATCAAAGGATCAAAAGATAATCCAAAGATGTCTAATACAATGGTAAAAGGTCCTATTTATAATAAACTAGTCACTAGGGTTTACAGAAATAAGTAATTGATGCATAAATCCACTTTCGGGGCCCACTTGGTGTGTGCTTGGGCTGAGATTGAGTGTTTCACGTGTAGAGGTCCTTCTTGGAGTTGAACGCCAGCATTTGTGCCAGTTTGGGCATTCAACTCTGGTTTTGGATCCTTTTCTGGCGCTGGACGCTAGAATTGGGCAGAGAGCTTGCGTTGAACGCCAGTTTGTGTCGTCTATTCTTGGCTAAAGTATGGACTATTATATATTGCTGGAAAAGCCCTGGATGTCTACTTTCCAATGCAATTAGAAGCTCGCCATTTCGAGTTCTGTAGCTCCAGAAAATCCACTTTGAGTGCAGGGAGGTCAGAATCCAACAGCATCAGCAGTCCTTCTTCAACCTCTGAATCTGATTTTTGCTCAAGTCCCTCAATTTCAGCCAGAAAATACCTAAAATCACAGAAAAACACACAAACTCATAGTAAAGTCCAGAAATGTGAATTTAACATAAAAAATAATGAAAACATCCCTAAAAGTAACTAGATCCTACTAAAAACATACTAAAAACAATGTCAAAAAGCGTATAAATTATCCGCTCATCAACTTCACATTCACTTTTAGGAATAAAGAGAGCATTCTCATGAGAGCTGCAAGTGAAATTGAGATTGCATATAGTGGTGCTGAACTTTTCAAACCATTCATGAGGAGCTTGCTTAAGACCATAAAGTGCCTTGCAAAGAAGGCAGACTTTGCTGGAAGGACAAGGATATCTTAGAGGTGGTTTTATATAGACCTTCTTTTTTAAATCCCCACTAAGAAATGCATTCTTCACATCCATCTGACTGAGAGACCATACCTTGATCGCAACAATGGCAAAGAAAGCTCGAACAAATGTGAGACGAGCAACAAAAGCAAAAGCCTCTTAATAATTTATACCAACTCTTGCATAGAATCTTGAGCAACCAATCGTGCCTTATAATGCTCAATAGAACTATCAGAGTGAGTTTTGATTTTATATACCCATCTACTACCCATAACTTCCTGATCAGAAAGAGGATCAACCAAGTCCCAAGTGTGTGCTTTTTCAAGCACCTAAATTTCTTCCTGCATTGCTTACTACCAACTTGGATTTGTGGAGGCTTTTTAGAATGACTTAGGTTCATGGTGATGAATAATAGTAGAAAAACAATGATAATTAAGAAGATGAGGAGGTATATTTCTTACCCTAGAAGAACGAGTGGAGGGAGGAGGTATGACAGTAGGAGCAAGAGCATTGTCCGATCTGGAATCATCAGGAGATAGAGAAGACGTAAGAAGAGGGGGCTCTAGGGATGGACTTGAGATAGAACCTATAGTATCATCACTAGGAAAAAGATCAACATTGGGGTTAGTGAAAATGGTGACTGAGTAGAAGGAATGGACTCAAAAAAGGAAAAAATAGAGAACATGTGATGCTCTCAGAATACAACATGACGAGATATACGAATACGTCAAGAGATAGGATTCCAACAACAATAACACTTGTGTTCAGTGCCATAACCAAGAAAACAACATATACGAGCCCGATGTTCAAGTTTATTATGTTCATGAGGCTGAGGAAGGTCAAAATAGACACAACCGAAAATACGAAGAAAGCTGTAATTGGGAGGAATAAGATAAAGACGCTCAAAGGGAGTAGTGTTACTAAGGATAGAAGAAGGGGGTCTATTGATAACATGAATAATAGTGAGAACAGCTTCACCCCAAGTACGCTCAGGACAAGAAGAAAAGATAAGCATTGCTCGAACAAAGTCAAGAATGTGACAATGTTTGCGTTCAGTTCTGCCATTTTGTTGAGAGGTACCAGGACAAGAAAACTGAGACAATGTACCCTATTCAACAAGAAAATTTAGAAGTTTAGAGTCATGATATTCCATCGCATTATCGCGTCAGAAGATTTTAATGACTTTGGAAAACTGAGTTCGTATCATAGTGGCAAATTTAATATAAATCTGAGGCAGCTTATGACGATTAGTCATCAAATAAACCCAAGTAAAGTGTGAATAATCATCAATAAAGATACAAAGTATCGATTCCTTCCCATAGAAGCAGTGGGAGCGGGGCCCCAAACATTAGAAAGAATAAGATCAAAAGGAGAGTAAGCAAGAGAGAAACTATTACGAAAAAATAAAGCAGGTTGTTTTGCAGTTTGACAAAAAATTCAATCAAAAGACTCATTATTAACTTGACCTAAAACACCCGTAGACATAAGAGGACACAATTTTTCTAGGGAGCTGTGGGCAAGACGACGGTGCCACAAGTGAAGAGTAGAGGGAGAGAAAACAACATAGAGATTTGACGGAGAAGGAACATGAAGGTTCTCGAGCTCAAACAATCTTCCGACCTTACACCCGGTCTCGATGATCTTTTTTGTCCGACGATCCTGCACACGACAACCAGAAATAGAGAAATTGACATCAAAACCGAGATCAACATATTGACTGACAAAGATAAGATTAAAGTTTAAATTTGGAATAAAATGAGTTTAAATTTAGAATAAAATAAGATCAACATGTTGACCGACAAATATTTGATTGTGAAATAAAACACATATGTGTCGCATGCAATAGAAAACCATTAATAGTGTTGACAGAAGGTGAATTTATAGTGGTAGATAATGATGAGAAAAGATAACACAAAGGAGACATGTGATTAAAATAACCAGAATCAAAGTACCATTTAGAATTACCTGGATGAGTGAAAAGGGCAGCAGAGGTATTACTAAAGAAGGAGAGAAGTTGCTTAAGAAGAGATTCAATGTCAGATGGAGAGACAAAATGTGGGTTGAGAGAGGTAGAATTAGTGGATTCAGTAGCAGCAACAGCAATAGTAGAAGCAGGCACATTGGTGGGATGAGAATGATACTTGTTCTGATCTGAACGTGGTGGTCGAGTAGAACAGGTAGTAATCAAATGTCCCGAGAGCTTACAATAATGGCAGAACAGTTTCGGGCAATTGAAGCCAATGTGCTTTTCTGTATGTATTTATGACATTCAGTAGAATGACAGTCTGAGAAGGAGTGCTCAGAACAGTTATAGTTTTGACAAAATTTACCCTTTCTGTTTGTGGAAGGAAAGACAATTTCACTCTTAGGGCAAGTCAATCCTAAGCGCGTTTCTTTAGACTTAAGATGAGGAAGAGCATCTTTAAGATTAAGCAAGGGGTTCTGATAAAGAAGAGAAGCTTTAACCAGCTCATAGTCATCAGTAAGTGCCATAAGAAACTGTATGAGACGTGTTCGGTTCTGATAATCCTCATATGCCTTAGTATTGGTAGAATCTTTAAGAACAGGCTCACAAGAGGTCAGTTGATCCCAAATAATTTCCATTTGAGCAAGACAATCAAAAAACGCTTGTCCACGTTCTTGCTTAAGGCTATGAAGCTCCTTTAGCAGTTGGTAATGATGGGAGAGATCAAAAATAGTGTAACATTTTACCAAATGATCCCATACCTCTTTAGCAGTTTCAAAATACTCGAATTGTGAATGAATGCCTAGAGTAGAAGTATTGCGAAACCACGTGATAATTTGATGATTTTTACTATCCCAATCTTCCAATTTTTTCGCAAAGTCTTTCTCAATATCTTCTTTTGATTTGGAGGTCCCATCTTTTGATTTTTCAGACACAGTGGGCTTAACAGGAAAAACAACATCACCAGTCATATAGCGCCATAATTTTCGCCCTTTAAAAAATTCTTGCATAGCTTCAACCCAATGAGCATAGTTGGAGCCATTAAGGATAATAGGAATAGGCTGAAAAATATCAAACTTTTTCATAATAGCAGAAACATAGACGCAAAGGAGAAGAAATGGAAAATTTGGGGAAAATGAGAAATCAGAGGGCAAAATCAAAAAGAGCTCACCAAAAAATTTTAGGGAGGATCCCACTGTCTGTCACGTCAGCTACCACATCAGCAGCCACGTCATCAGGGAAAGGACACATGGCAACATGTGAGAAGAGGAGAAAAACACGTCAATGACGACGCAGCGAGGAGGTGGCACGTGAATCAGGAGGCAAGTTTAGAAGGATGCGGGTTGAAAGCGGGTGGCATGACACGTGGCGCGATGCGGTGCCGTTGATCCTGGGTGTGGATCCAACGGTGCTGGAGGCGTTTATAGGCGAGAAGAACCTGAAGCCAACAGTGAGCTTCAGGGGGCGTGTGGCGGCGCGTCCGGTGGTATCCGCCGACGATTGGACTCGTTGAACTCGCAACGACAAGACGAAGATGGCGATAAAGGCGGTGACGAACCAAAACGTTGGGAAAGTATCGAGAAACAAGGGTAAAGAACACTACTGGAAGAAGAAAAAAGAAGGGGCTATGAATGAATTTCCATGAAAAAAAACCCTATGCTCTGGATACCATGTTAGAAATAAGAGAATAATCTGAAAAGTGTATCATTGAGTGTGTCATCAAAGGTAGAATGTACAAGGGTATATATAGGTGTTAGAAGAATCAAAGCAATAAAAACATAAAATTCTATAATAAATATACAGATATGCTATATAAATATAAATGATACTAGCTAATCTTAATTGATTCTAATTATACTTTATCAGCATTCATGGCATTTTTGACAATTAAAATTTATAATGTAAACACAATAACACATGTAAAAAAACTCTTCCCACTTAATAAAGTTAAGTGGTGAAATTTAATCAAGCATATATATGATCAATCATAGTGGTATCATTTGTACTATAATTATCAACTGTTAAATTTGACAGTTTCTATCTGAATTCCAATCATACAATGAATATACCAAAACATCACTAAAAACCTCAGCAGTATATGTGGTGCAGGCATGTACATACACAAACGTAAAGTAATGTAAATTTAATAAGCAATCATGACCTTTACAGTCCAAATATAAAGACATAATAAAAACATAAATAAGTGAAGATAATGCCGACTTTGAAAGTTTTTTTTTATGGGATGTGGACCAAGAAGCCCAACCCACACTGAAACCAACCGACCCTCTAAGCAATAATCCCTAATTCTAAACTAATGTCCAAGGTCCTGAGACAAATTTCTAAATCACTACGCCTTGCTAATAGTTGATAACATACATGCTTGGCTCTTAGGAAGAGCTAAGTCAATTGAAACTTGAATGTGTACACTGTTGGACAGGGATGCAGAAAACCAGATGACATAAACGAATGCAAGGAGCAAGATCAGTTAATTTCCTTGATGTATCATGCTCAATAATCAAAGCCACCAAATGCAATCCCGCTATGAGACTTGGAGTGGCTTGCAATGTGAGTGTTGGCCACTCTAGTCCCGAATCTGAGAGAGCATCTTATTCTGGAGAAAAATATTTGGTAGCGGTAAGCTTAATTTATCCTTCCTGACGATATCCGCTATCTGAGATGGGGGATTGGATGGGGATTGGATGTCCATGACTTGGGTAATTGAACATGGTGTTTTAGGGCTGCTAAGGAATGTGCAAGCTTGTTTCCTTCTCGAGGAGCCCATGTAAGGCCACAGTTTGGATTCGTTTTCTGTGCCATTTTTATGTCTTGGATTATTGGGTCTATTTTCCAAATTGTACTTCCTGATTTGATGGTCTGGGTGAGTAATTGACAATCTGTTTCAATAATGGCCTTTTGAATGTCAAGATTTTTAGCCATAATAACTACTTCCCTTACTGCTTGTGCTTTTGCTGACAAGCTCGAGCTTGCTTGAATCTCTAATGTTGTTCCACCCAACACCTTCTCTCTATGGTCTCTGATCACCACTGCTGTTGCACCTGACTTGGTTCCACTTGAGAATGAAGCATCAGTGTTTAGCTTGATCCAGTTCTGTGGTGGAGGCCTCCATATTACAGGTATTTTACTTCTTTTGCTGGTATCCTTAGCCTTGACTTGTTTGTCCTCTATTTGACTGCTATGCTCCTGCTCTATTATTCTTGCATGTTTGATGGTGGTCTCTGGTATAGGCTCTATGTTATTATATACCATCTTGTTCCTTGCCTTCCATATAGTTCACATAATAATTCCAATTCTGAGTTGCGCCTATGTGCCTGCACTCTTGCATTTCTTGAACATATGTTGGAGACATTCAGCTATCGATCGTACATTCTCCTTGGAAGGTATGCATTGTGCCTATGAACCAAACCACACTGCTTTGGTCCATTCACAGAGTAGTAGTGCATGCTCGCTGATCTATTCTTCCTGCAAATAAATTGGGGACAAATTAGAATTGGTTATTCTTTTCTTTCTTAAATTTGCTTTTACTGGCAAGATGTTATGCATGCCTTCCAGAGAAATATTTTTATTTTTTGAGGAGCCTTCATGTTCTATGTCCATCACCAAAGGTCCTCCAATTTGTTGCTTGTTGAAGGGTTGTCATTAATATTAATGTCATCTGCTTCTTTTTTTACCACGTAGTACCCTGTTTTGGTTGTGTAGTTTCCATCTTTTCTAAATGGCCACATTATCATGTCACTTTCTGCAATCCTACTGACTGGGTCTGCATGATCCTTTTTGCTATAATATGAGGGAAGCTTCTTTGGATCCTTTCTTTGTCCCAGGTTTCTGAAGTTGAGAGGAGCTCTTCCACTTTTTTATTATCCCTGCTTTCTTTGTTGAGTGATTCGTTGATGCCATGAATATAATTGTCACTTCATAATCTCACTACGTTTCCTTTACCCATGCCCAATTTTCCTTTGTTCTTTAAGAGTTCCCTTCCTTACAGTATGCTATTCCACACCCACAAGCCATTTTGGTATTTTTTGCTTCCCAAAACTCGCAATTTGGAAAATATAGAGCTTTTAAAATTTGCACTCATAATTCTCCTAGGTTCTTGATAATTCTCCATGCTTGTTTGGCCAAATGAGATGTATTTTGATGGTGGAATTCTTTAAAACCCAGTCCGCCCTCTTTCTTACTCAAGCAAAGCTTCGCCCAGATTTTCCAATGTATCCTCCTTTCTTTTCATTGGCTTCTCCACCAGAACTTAGCAATTTTTGCATTTAGTTTGTCACAAAAGGATTTTGGAAACTTTAGGATACTCATGGCATATGTTGGAATAGCTTGTATGATTGCCTTATTGAGGACTTCCTTCCCGGCTTGATTTTCACCCTTTTCTTTTTCCCTCCACTTTTTCCATAATCCACTCCAGAGACTTGCATTTCACTCTTCCCCATTGTGCTGGAAGACCTAGGTACTTTCCCGGGTTGTCCCAAGCTAGAATATTGTTCTATGTTGATTCTAGTTTAGATAGAAATTTTGTTGCCAAATGTTATTTTAGATTTCTCCATATTGATGACTTGTCCTGAAGCCGAGGTGTATTGATTGAGGATCTAGATAAGTTGGTAAATTTTGTCCTTTTTCACTCTTGAAAAATGATATAATCGTCAAAAAACAGTAGATGAGTTATTATTGGTGCATCAGGAGCTACTGTGACCCCATAAATTAGATTTTTGTTCAGTGCATCATCTATTAAGATAGTGAAAACCTCGAAAGCAATAATGAAAAGATAAGGAAAAAGGGGGTCTCCCTGTCTTAGTCCTCTTTGTGGGAAAAGTTTCCTAGTTAGAATTCCATTTATTTGAATCTATATGATACATTTTTGATGCATTTCATAGTGAACTTAACCCATTTTTTATGAAACCCGATACCTTTGAGAACTTCATCTACAAATTTTCATTCCATCCTGTCATTTGATTTGTTCATGTCAAGTTTGATGGCTAAATCATGAGAGGCTTCTTTCCCTTTGCTAGTAATCTTGTGGAATGGTTCTTACACAATAATAATATTGTCCTGAATGAGCCTGTCGCTGACGAAAGCACTTTGAATTGGTGAAACAATCTTGTTTATGATTCCCCATAATCTTGCCACCGTCACTATTGAAATAATATTGTAGATGTAATTGTAGCAACTTATGGGCCTCAATTGGTGCAGTATTTCTGCTTGTTTTGTCTTTAGAACAAGCACAATCTGACTTTAAAAGTTTCAATCATCGTCATTGGATGGACTCTAATTGACATATGACCTTTGTTTTGATTAGTTTCAGTCCACATGAATCCAGTAGTTTTTTTTTTAAGGTTAATTAGTTTTATATATTAAAAGGCTAGCCCAAATACATCCAAATGGGCTTGGTTAAAAATTTGTAAGGAAAATTCTTGCAGCTACACAAGGTTTGGCCTAGTAAGAGCTAAAGATGCAAGGGAATGTGCTACAAGATTTCCACTTCGTTTTACATGGGTAACTTGAAAATTCCTAAAGCTTTACAAACAAAATTTACTATAGAAATAATAAGTCCACAATTGTCTTGAGATATTTGTGTAGATAGCACTGTATTCACAATGTGCATGGTGTCACTTTCCAAAATAACATCCAAGAGCCCTCTTTTCATTGCAACGTGTAGGCCCATAAAGAAATATTTTGCTTTGGCCTCTCTGACTAAGTGGGATGCAGATATTGCAGATGTCGCAGCAGCTACCAGTTGTCCATGGTGATTATGAATAGCCACACCTACACCTCTGTTGTGTCTGTCAACCACTGCAGCATCAACATTCATCTTGAAAAATCCCAGCAATGGCGCTGTCCAACTAGAGCAGCTCTGGCTTCTCGACGACAGAGAATGCAGCGCCGTAGGATAGGGTGCATTCACGGTGCTAAATTTTGCATAGTCCCGCTGCGCGTTCTGAACCATTAATTCAGGAGACCTATGTTCATCTTCAAGAAGTAATTTGTTTCTTCTAATCCAAAAGGCATGAAGACAGCAAAGCAATAAACTCGTCTTTACTCTTTCGATATTGTTGATGATGTATTGGAACCATTGTTGTAGGGAGGATGATGGCTCAATTTCTGATCGGATTGTGAATGGGTAGCGAACTAGAATCGCTTAGTCCATTCGCACTCTTTGAACAGGTGAAGCTCCGATCCCTCTTTTTCCATGCATCGGCAACATAATGTGAAACAATTAACTCCTTGCATCTGCAGGTTAAGCTTCGTGGGAAGTGATTGTTGAAGCAGTAGCCAAATGAAGTTTAAGGTCCAAGGTGGTGCTTTTGTCTTCCAATGAAGGGCTCCTAATGTGGTGGGGTCACTGATGCGTGGCGTAAGTCGGCTAATTAAGAAATCAAATTAGAAATTATATTACGAGTATAGCTCTTAACCAGCTGAAATCTGCCTCATCAATTTAGAAATGTGTCACAAAAATCAGAATAAAAATACTAGGAGTATGAGTCCTAGGTCGTCTCCCAACAAGTTGTAAGAAAGGGTGCTAATTTATTAATCAGGAGTTTTCTGAGAGATTTTGAGAGTTGAATGACAGAAAAATAAATAATAGTAATTTAGTGCAATGAAAATTAAAAAAAATTTATATTATTTAAATTAAAAAGCCTTGACTGGGGGAATGATTAATTGAAAGTTATATCCTTGTTGGAATTCTCTCAAGTGTAGTATAAAGAGGTTGTTATTTTCACTTAGTTAACCCTTACTAAATAAAGAAAAGTCAAGTGATTGAGCTAACTCTTATTTGCAAATCCTAGTCCTCTCCTTTGGGAAGGTCTAGCGTTAGTAAATACAGAATTAGCCAACAACTTCCAATTTAACTAATCACTTGAGCATTCCAACTCAAGTGTCTCTTCTTAATCAACCCCCATGTCAAGTAGGGAATCTACTCCATTGACATGAATATAACGCTCAATAAAATATAAGAAGAAGACATGATAAATTAAATAAAATAGGGATTGAAAATTAATTAAAAATAAAAGTAATCCTTTGCATTAATAAATCCAAAATAATCCAATTACCACTCTAAACAAGAATTAAGAATATGGAATAAATAAATAGGAAGTAAGGAAATAAACTAGAATAGTATCTTCAACAGAGGTGATGACTCTTCAATATCCAAAAGCAAAAGCATAAAACTAATAAACTATGAATATAAAGAAAACCTAGAGGAAGAGTAATTTCTCTCTAGATTCACATCTAAAACTAAAAACTATCCTAATGAGAATGTGTTGAGTCTCTGCATGTTTCCTGGTTATAATCTATGTTTCTAGGCCAGAAACTGGGTCAAAACTCGGCCCGAAATTGCCCCCAACGTTTTCTGTTATTTCTGCAGATCGCGCATGTCACGCGTACGCGTCAGTCACGCGTGCGCGTCATTCGGCGAATTTCCTTGTCACGCGTACGCGTCATTCACGCGTGCGCGTCTTTTGTGAAACTCCAATCCACGCGTGCGCGTCAGGCACGCGCACGCATCGCTACAATTTTCTCCATATCGCGTGCACGTGTGAGCTATGCCTGCGCGTCGATGCTCGCTGGTCATCTCCTTGGTTTCTTGTGTTCCTTCCATTTTTGCAAGCTTCCTCTCCATTCTTTAAGTCATTCCTGCCCTATGAAGCCTGAAACACTTAACACACGGATCACGGCATCGAATGGTATAAAGGAGAATCAAAATACACAAATGAAAGTTTCCTAGGAAGCAAGTTTTCAACCATAGAACAAAACTAGGAAGGAATTGTAAAATCATGTAATTCATATGAATAAGTGGGTAAAGACTTGATGAAACCACTTAATTGAACATAAAATAAACCATAAAATAATGGTTTATCAACCTTTCCACACTTAAACATTAGCATGTCCTCATGCTTAGCTTAAGGAGATAAAATAAATGAGTAGAAAAAAGTAAGACTCATGCAATGCAATGCAACCTATGTATATGAATGCAGCTATATGCTAAGATGATTCTGTCTACTTAGTAAAAAGTAAATAAGTTCTTCAAGACAAACATAAATCAGATATCACTAATTAAAATCATACAGTAAAAACAAGTAAACTTGTAAGAAGACAGCTCATGAAAGTAGGGAACATAGAATCAAGCATTGAACCCTAACTAATGGTGTGTATGCACTCTAATCACTCAAGTATATAGGGTAATCACTCTACTCTTCCCTAGTCATGCTTTCTAAACTTTGTTCTTCACCTAACCAATCAACAAGTATTTAATACACCAATGCAAACATCATGAGGTCTTTTCAAGGTTGTAATGGGGCTAATGTAAAGGTGAGGGTATATATATGGCTAAGTGAGCTATAAATTGAATCATTGATTAACCTAAGCTCTTTACCTATACATACACACTCTATATAACTTCTAAATTCATGCCTAGCTACCCAAATTTCCCACTTTTTCATTACATACTCATGCATCAACTTTTCTCTTAACTTGTATCACATATGCATTGATTTTTTCATTAAACTTAACATTGGGGTAATTTTGTCCCCTTATTTATTTATTTAATTATTGAAATTTTTTTTAAAGAAAAGTAAACATAACTTATCAATGCACATAAATTTTTAATTTTCTAGTTTCACATGAGTAGGTACCCAAATTCCCAATATTTTATCAATTGTAAAAACATAACACATTCCCTTGTTAACCCATGTTCCCATAGTTTTTCCACACTTAATTGACATACAATCTCTATCTTAAGCTAACCAAAGATTCAATTTGGGGTATTTAATTTGTTTTTCTGCTTAAGGCTAGTGATGTGGTAAAATATAGAACAAATAGGATTAAAAGGCTCAAAGTGGCTAACAAAGGTGATTAAAAGGGTAGGCTATTTGGGATAAGTGAGCTAATCAAATGATGGCCTCAATCATATGCATACATTTAAATACATTAAACATTGGACATATAGGATGGAACAAAATATAGATTGCAATCATAGAGAAGAAAAACACACAAGAATAAAATATTATGGTTAAATAATGTAACCATGTAATTAAGCTCAAGTCTCATAGGTTATGTATTTTAGCTTTAAAATCATGTTCCAAATGCAACTTCCAAACAAGTTTAACAAAAAAATTTTAATTTAAATTAGTGAAATTTTAGTGAAATTTTCAAAAATAGGGTCTTAAAAAGAAACTTATTGTTTTTCAACCAATTAGAACATGCATGCAAATATCTATTACTATGCAATTTTATCCTATCCTAAACAAAAGAAAAATAAATAATTTATTGGTGCTAAAAAAGAGTAAGTACCTCCGGAAGTCAGGTACTGACTGATGCGTGAGCATCTTTCGTATTTTTTTCTAGTAAATTTGCATGTAATTTGTTGATTTTAATTAAGAATTAATTATATTTTAGCCACAATGGATGCTATTTTGAGTTTTGTGCAATACTGTTTATTTTAGGTAGCATTCGGCTGGATTTGATGGAGTTTCTGCAGCACGAGAATCAAAGGAGATGGCAGCGAGGAGCGACACGTACGCGTGACTGACGCGTACGCGTGATTTGAAGATTTGCAAAGCGACGCGTCCACGTGACTGACGCGTCTGCGTGACTCGCGAAAAGACCATCGACACGTACGCGTGACCGACGCGTACGCGTGACATGCGCAACGTGCAAAAAAATGCAGAAAGACGCTGGGGGCGATTTCTGGGCTGTTTTGACCCAGTTTCCAACCCAGAAAACACAGATTAGAAGCTGCAGAATGTACAAATCAAGTGGTCCCCACCCATCAGCTGAAGACTTGTTAATTAATTCGAATTTAAATTCAAATTTGATTTTTAAATAGGAAAAAATAATATTTTAATTTTAATTTTAGAAATTTAATTTTTAAATTATTAGGATTAATTATAAAAGGGGATTCAGATCCATCAGATTGGAAAAGTACATTTTTACCTGAATCCTTATTTTCTACTTTGAACCATGAGCAACTAATCCTCCATTGTTAAGGTTAGGAGCTCTGTCTATTTCTATGGATTGATTTTATTGCTTTTTCTATTTTAATTTATGTATGGATTTATAATTTAAGAATTATTTTTGTTCTTTATTTTATGAATTTGGGTGGAACGGAAGTATGACCCTCTTTCTATTTGAGTTCTTGTATAACTTGGAAAAGCTCTTTACTTGAACAACAGCTTAAAAACAAATTCTCCTAAATTTTAATTATCTGGATTTAACGGGATACGTGACATATAATCCTTTTATTTTTAGGTAATTAGAGTTTTTGTGGCATATAAACTGGAATTTGATCATCACTCTCTAATTAGAATTAATTGACCAAGGAATTGGCTGTTGATGAATTTTAGAGGAGACTAGGAAGGTCTAAGGAATTAGGGTCTAGTCACATATAATTTGCCATAAATTAAATCCTATATGATTAAAATAGTTAGTAAGAAAAATAATTCCAGAAAAATAGATAACTCTGAAGCCTTAACTGCTTTCTCAATATTTTATTCCTCACCTATTCACCTGCCTGTCTTCAAACTCTTCTTTATTTTTTAAATGCTTTTGAACTTCTCAACACTATTTTTTGTTTGTCTAACTAATCCTATCAAACACTATTGTTGCTTAATCCATCAATCCTCGTGGGATCGACCCTTACTCACGTAAGGTATTACTTGGTACAACCCGGTGCACTTGCCGGTAAATTTGTGGGTTATAAATTCCGCACCAAGTTTTTGGCGCCGTTGTCGGGGATTGATAGTGATTAACAATTATTCGTTATTTGATTGCTTAGTAGGGATGTCCATGGATCGGATCCGATCCGCATATCCGCGGTGTTTATCCGAATCTGATCCGAAAATTGCGGATATGGATCCGATCCACAAGGCTTTTGGATCGGATCGGATCGGATCCACACACTAATCGGATCGGATTGCGGATTTTGTGTTGGTATCCGCATATCCGATCCGCATATCCGCGTATCCGCAAAAATAAAGAAATAAATAAGTAAAATATTCTTTTTATGTTTTATTTTAACTAATAATTATCATATATGTTAAATTATTTTAATTTATTATTCAAGAAAAGTATGTTTAATATTATTTTAAGAGTAAACATATTTAAAAGAATAAAAAAATAAATTTTATTGATATTTTTTTAATAAAAATAAGCTTTTAAAAATATTTTTGTGTTTTGCGGATATATCCGATATCCGATCCGATCTGATCCGCAAATGTGCGGATCGGATCGGATCGGATCCAACCTTAAAAACTGCGGATATTGGATCCGATCCGATCCGATGATTGTAGTGCGGATCGGATCGAAATTTTGGCCATATCCGATCCGATCCGATCCGCGGACACCCCTATTGCTTAGATTATATATATATATTTATTATTATTAATTTTTATTTTGCATTTTTTTTTACGTTATTTTTCTTTCTTTACGTTAATTTTTTTTCTTTACGTTATTTTTTTCTTTTTCCTTTTCGTTTACTTTGCCCCCTTCCCTTTATACTGTATCCGTTTTTTTATTTTATTTTACTTTTACTATTTAAAATAAAAAACAAAAAAATAAAAATTTAAATAAATAAATAAATAGCACCAATATTTTTTCTTAATTTCTGAAATTAAGTTTGATATTCTCTAATTAATTTTATTTTTATTTTTTTTTTGGCTTAATAATTTCAAAATTTTTGTCTTAATTTTAATTGCAATTTTCAATTTTTTTTATTTATTTATTTAGTATTTTTATTTTATTTTATTTCTTTACACAGGTTACCTCACAGGGACTTCTCTACACTCTAACGTAGAGAGTCCCATCTTTTCTTGTCTTCTGTTTGTGTATGCGCAGGAACAGAGACAAAGAACATCTCTTAGACTTTGATCTTGAACCTGAAAGAACTTTCAGGCGGCGTTTACAACAAGCAAGACTTTACAAGGTTGCAAAATCAGCTATGGATAATAATAACACTGTTAATGCCAATATGGTAAATCCGAATGGGGATGAGCAACAAAGGAGAGTGCTTGGCTCTTATTCTGCTCCTGCTGCAGATCTATATGGAAAGAGCATTGTGGTGCCTCCTATAGCTGCAAACAACTTTGAGTTGAAGCCATAACTAGTCACCCTGGTGCAACAAAACTGCCAGTATCATGGTCTTCTCCACGAAGACCTAAATCAATTCATATATGATTTTCTGCATATTTGCGATACTGTGAAGACAAATGGAGTGAACCCAGAGGTGTACAAACTGATGCTCTTCCTATTTTCTCTGAGGGATAAAGCAAAGCTATGGCTAGATTCCCAACTAAAAGAGAGTTTGAATATTTGGGAAAAGGTTGTTACAGAGTTTCTCACTAAACCACCAAAAAAGCTGACTAAGCTTAGGTTGGAGGTTCAGACCTTCAGGCAGGAGGAGGGTAAAACTCTTTATGAAGCTTGGGAGAGATACAAGCTGCTGACTAGGCAATGCCCTCCGGACATGTTCTCTAAGTGGACCCAACTAGATATTTTTTATGAAGGCTTGGGTGAGATGTCCAAGATGAGCCTAGACACTTCTACAGGCGGTTCACTACACAAGAAGAAGACACCAGAGGAGACTATTGAGCTTATTGAATTTGTTGCAAGCAACCAATATTTATACTCATCTAACAGGAATCTTGTGAACTATGAGACCCCTCAGAAGAGAGGCGTGTTGGAAGTAGAAGCTGTTAATACTCTTCTTGCTCAGAACAAGCTGATGTCTCAGCAAATAAATCTACTTACTCAACAGATGGGTGGCATGCAAGTCTCAGCTATCAACACACAAAATTCACCACAAGAAATCTCCTATGACATGATAGGTAATTTTGTGCAAAATGATAATTATGATTATGCTCAACCTTCTTCTGAACAGGTGAATTACATGGGGAGTGGTCCTAGGAATCCCAACAATGATCCATATTCTAAGACATACAACCTGGGATGGAGAAATCACCCAAATTTTGGATGGAAGGACCAACCTCAGAGACCTCAGAACTTCAACAATAGTTCTTAGGGTGGTTTCCAGCAGAACAATAATTTGGAAGCAATATTGACAGGTTTTAGACAGGAAACCAGAGCATCCATCAAGAACTTGGAGTTTCAAATGGGTCAATTAGCCACAAAAGTCACTGAAATTGATCAGAGGACCACTAATAGTCTTCCTGGTAACACAATTCCAAATCCAAGAGAGAAATGCAAGGCTATCACCTTGATAAGTGAACAAGTGGCAAGTACGGAAGCACAAGTTATGCAGGAAACTAGAGCCTCCATTAGAAACTTAGAGGTGCTAGTGGGCCAACTGAACAAGCAAATACTTGAGAGGTCTGCAAGTACATTTCAAGAGGATACAGTGGTGAACCCAGGAGAAGATTACAAGGTTATTCAATTGAGAAGTGGTAAAGTATCTGGCTCTGAGACCAAGGCCAATGAAGAGCTAGTTGAAAAGGAAGCTCCAGAGGAGAAGAAGGGAGAAGTGGAGCACACCCCTCCAAAGCGTGCAGACAACCCATTCCTAGACTCTCTTGACACTTATCCTACTTTGCCAAAGGCTCCTGAGTACAAGCCTAAAATGCCATATCCTCAGAGACTTCAAAAGGAGACCAAGGACAAGCAGTTTTCAAAGTTCTTGGAAGTCTTCAAAAAGTTGCAAATCAATATTCCTTTTGCTGAGGTTTTGGAACAAATGCCTCTCTATGCCAAGTTCATGAAGGAGCTGTTATCAAAGAAGAAGTCTTTAAAGGGAGATGAGACAGTGGTCCTGTCTAAAGAATGTAGTGCCATCATTCAGAATAACTTACCAAAGAAGATGCCAGATCCAGGGAGCTTTCAAATTCCATGCACCATTGGGAGTACAACCTTTGAGAAAGCGTTATGTGATCTGGGAGCAAGCATCAATTTAATGCCCTTGTCTGTGATGAAGAAACTGCAGATCCAAGAGGCACAACCCACAAAGATAGCATTACAGATGGCAGACAAATCTATGAAGCCTGCATACAGATTAGTGGAAAATATCTTGGTCAAAGTGGGTAAGTTCTTCCTCCTAGCAGATTTTATAATTCTTGATACATGGGAGGATGAGAATGCCTCTATAATTCTAGGAAGACCATTCCTAGCTATTGGAAGAGCTCTGATTGATGTAGAAGTAGGTGAATTAGTGCTTAGAGTGCATAATGAGCAACTGGTCTTTCATGTCTTCAAAGATATAAATTCAACAGGTGAAGGAGAGAGGTGCATGCAGGCTGAGCTTATTGATCCAAACCTTCAAGAACCCCCTGATGATGCACAGCAGAGTCTGCAACTCAAACCTCCTTTGGTGACAATCAGTAAAATTCCTCCTAACATCAAACCTAAGTTTGGTGTTGGAAATGCATCATCCACCAAGGAGGAGGTTCTCAAAAAGAAGAAAATACCCAGGGGATGGAGAAACAAAAAGATCCCCACTGAAGGTTTCTCCCCAGGAATGAAGGTGGTGTTGACTAAGACTCCAGCATGGATTTATACAGTAAACAGAATCCTCTCTCTGGAGCATATTGAGCTAATTTATGAAGACACAGGAAAGAAGTTCAAAATAAGGGGTGAAGAGCTGAGCCCCTATGATCCCCCTCCTTAGAGGAGCTGACCGTCAAGCTAGTGACGTTAAAGAAGCGCTTGTCGGGAGGCAACCCGATAATTTTGTATCCTTAGTTATTTTTTGTAGTAGTATTTTTCTTACTTATTTGATTTTTATTAAGTTCTTACTAATTTTCTAATCATGCAGCTATTTTAGAACAGGAGCCGGAAAAAAAAAGCATCCGACGCGCAAGCGTCGCTGACGCGTACGCGTCATCTAGGGGTGCGAGAAAAATAAAAAGTTACAGAGAGTTGCGCGTGCGCGCGGCTGGCTTTGCGCGAATCGCACAAAACCCAAGGCACGCGAACGCATGCCTGACGCTTCCGCGTCATTAAAAAAATTCTCGCGACACACGCGTACGCGTGCCATACGCGTACGCGTCGCCTGCACCGCACACCTCCACCAGTTTGCCACCAGTTTTTTTTAATTTTTTTATTTTATCTCCCAAATCCTAATTCTCTCTTGTTCTTTTATCCTTTTATTCTTATTTCAGTATAATATTTGTTTCTTTTTATTTTCAGTTCTTCTTTGCTTGAGGACAAGCAAACCTTTAAGTTTGGTGTTGACGCTTCACTTATAGGATTTTCTGTCTATTCTTATGGCACCAAAGGGAAGTGAATCATCTTCACAAAGAAGCACAACCTAAAGAATAAAACGACCGCTCAGATAACTAAGGTGGTTGAGTTCCCTTTCATTTTTTTCCTTCCCGCTTTTATTATGTTATGTTCTAGTTTCCTACTACTTTGTTTTGTTTATTGCATGATCCTTTATAAGTAGATTCATAGGTTCTAGTTTAATTTTCTGTTAAGTGCTTTAATTCTGAAAAATGTCTCATGTATTTCCCACTGAGCTTTAAATCAAAAAGAAAGAAGAACAGATGTAGTGCATGAGAATTTGAGTTTAATTTTTAGAGTAGTCTTATTTATTCAAATGTGGTGGTATTTTCTGTGACTCTGAATGCATGACATGAATAGTGCATGATTTTGATAGTGGAGTTTATGAATGTTAAAATTGTTGGCTCTTGAAAGAATGATGAAAAATGAGAAATGTTATTGATAATCTGAAAAATCATAAAATTGATTCTTGAAGCAAGAAAAAGCAGTGAAAAACACAAAGCTTGCGAAAAAAAGGAAGAAAAAAAAAGCAAGCAGAAAAAGTCAATAATCCTTTAAACTAAAAGGCAAAGGGTAAAAAGGATCCAAGGCTTTGAGCATTAATGGATAGGAGGGCCCAAAGGAATAAAATTCTAGCCTAAACAGCTAAATCAAGCTGTCCCTAACCATGTGCTTGTGGCGTGAAGGTGTCAAGTGAAAAGCTTGAGACTGAGCGGTTAAAGTCGTGATCTAAAGCAAAAAGAGTGTGCTTAAGAACTCTGGGCACCTCTAACTGGGGACTCTAGCAAAGCTGAGTCACAATCTGAAAAGGTTCACCCAGTTATGTGTATGTGACATTTATGTATCCGATGGTAATATTGGAAAAAAAAATGCTTAGGGTCACGGCCAAGACTCATAAAGTAGCTGTGTTCAAGAATCAACATACTGAACTAGGAGAATCAATAACACTATCTAAATTCTGAGTTCCTATGGATGCCAATCATTCTGAACTTCAAAGGATAAAGTGAGATGCTAAAATTATTCAGGATTGCAATTGTAAATTCCACTATAAGAAGAGACATGAGCTTAATCGAACTCTCATTCTCATGTAAATTCACATCCTAAGCTTATATTAGTTTTGGTTGCTTGAGGACAAGCAACAGTTTAAGTTTGGTGTTGTGATGCGTGAGAATCTTTCCTATTTTTTCCTAGTAAATTTGCATGTAATTTGTTGAGTTTAATTAATAATTAATTATATTTTAGCCACTATGGATATTATTTTGAGTTTTGTGCAATACTGTTTATTTTAGGTAGCATTTGGCTGGATTAGATGGAGTTTCTGTAGCACAAGAATCAAAGGAGATGGCAGCGAGGAGCAACGCGTACGCGTGATTGACGCGTACACGTAATTTGAAGATTTGCAAAGCGACGCGTCCGCATGACCGACGCGTCCGCGTGACTCGCGAAAAAGACCATCGACGCGTACGTGTGATCGCCACGTACGCGTGACATGCGCAACATGAAAAAAAATGCAGAAAGACGCTGGGGGCGATTTTTGGGCTGTTTTGACCCAGTTTCCAGCCCAGAAAACACATATTAAAAGCTGCAGAATGGACAAATCAAGTGGTTCCCACCCATCAGCTGAAGACTTGTTAATTAATTCGAATTTAAATTCAAATTTGATTTTTAAATAGGAAAAGATATTATTTTAATTTTAATTTTAGAAATTTGATTTTAAATTATTAGGATTAGTTATAAAAGGGGATTCAGATCCATCAGATTGGAAAAGTACATTTTTACCTGAATCCTTATTTTCTACTTTGAACCATGAGCAACTAATCCTCCATTGTTAAGGTTAGGAGCTCTGTCTATTTCTATGGATTGATTTTATTGCTTTTTCTATTTTAATTTATGTATGGATTTATAATTTAAGAATTGTTTTTGCTCTTTATTTTATGAATTCGGGTGGAACGGAAGTATGACCCTCTTCTATTTGAGTTCTTGTATAACTTGGAAAAGCTCTTTACTTGAACAACAGCTTGAAAACAAATTCTCCTAAATTTTAATTATCTGGATTTAACGGGATACGTGACATATAATTCTTTTATTTTTAGGTAATTAGAGTTTTTGTGGCATATAAACTGGAATTTGATCATCACTCTCTAATTGGAATTAATTGACCAAGGAATTGGCTGTTGATAAATTTTAGAGGAGACTAGGAAGGTCTAAGGAATTAGGGTCTAGTCATATATAGTTTGCCATAAATTAAATCCTACATGATTAAAATAGTTAGTAAGAAAAATAATTCCAGAAAAATAGATAACTCTGAAGCCTTAACTGCTTTCTCAATATTTTATTCCTCACCTACTCACCTTCCTGTCTTCAAACTCTTCTTTATTTTTTAAATGCTTTTGAACTTCTCAACATTATTTTCTGTTTGTCTAACTAATCCTATCAAACACTATTGTTGCTTAATCCATCAATCCTTGTGGGATCGACCCTTACTCACGTAAGGTATTACTTGGTACGACTCGGTGCACTTGCTGTTAAGTTTGTGGGTTATAAATTCCGTACCACTGACCGACCTTCCCATACTTAAAGCTTGGCACCGTCCTCAGTGCCATCAGTCAGGAACAAAGGGGGGCTGGTAGCAGTATCTCCACAATCGGGACTGTCATGGCTCCCTGTGCTGGTAAATGAAGTGGAGTACGGGTTGTCTGGGTCTTCTTCAGGTGGGTGATTACCAACAAGTAGCTCCTTGAGGTATGTAAATTGGTGCTTGTTACGGCGCTCTCTTCTCTTTCCTTGCCGGTCAAGCTGGTCCAACCTCTCAAGTATCTGATGGAGCATTTGGTTTGTTGAAGGTGCTTGTGATATGGAAGGAGAAGGAATATCTTCAACCTATTCTGCAGGCCAGTTAGTAGTGGCTGTTGGAGGTCTGATATACTTCCCGTTAGGGACGTACTGATCATCCCGTGGAATCATGGCTTTGGTGTTCCCAGCTCTGTAGGAGACTCCGGCTGCTGAGACTAGATCTGAAACCAAGGCGAGAAAAGGTAGGTTGCCCGCAATCTGTATGTGTCCCATAGCATGCCGAATGTGTCTTGGTAAATTGAGAGGATGGTCTGTAAGGATACACCAGAGTAGAACAGCCATGTCTGCAGTGAAGGAGGACTCGTGAGTTCTCGAAAAGACGTAATGGGACATAATCTGTGCCCATACTCGAGCCTCCAAGGTGAGTGTTGAAGCCAATATGCCCTTAGGTCGGGATCGATGGTATCCGTAGATCCATCTGCTGCCAGGTTGTGTTATAACTCTGAGAACAGCGTCCTAGTCAAATTGGTATGTCTGGCGCTTGAATGAGGCTTTTTGGAATGCGTCCAATCCTTCTGGAGCAGGGGGAAGATCTAAAGCTCGCTGAATGGCCTCTTCAGTTATGGGAACTTGCTTCTGACGGACATAGACAGACTGCATGGTTGGCATGTGAAAATTGGAGTAGAATTCAACTACCCATGAAAGGTTAACCTGCCATGGCTATCTCCATAGGAATCTCCATTGTCTTCGCTCAATGCGGGGCTCAACAAATTCAATAATGTGGGTCGGGAGAATGAGAAGGTGCTCATTGTTATAGTTCCGCTCAGCCAGGATGGGGAACATCTGCTCACAGTAGTGGTTAGTGAACCGCGCAGTGTCCTTTGCTAGAAAGGCTTTCTCTTTTTCATCGACCTTGATGATCCTCTTGATTCGCTTTGTTAAGGGCTTTACTGCTGTTGAAGATGGCTCTGTCACTAGTGCTCTTTTTGTTCCTTTCCTTGCCGGTGGTTTGGGAGTAGCTTTCTCTTTACCCTTCTTGGTGGCCATCCTGAAAAGGGAAAAGGGAAGTAACATGTAAAGCTAAGGGTTATAGCAAGGAAGAGAATAGTACAAGTGATAATCAATGCCAAGGTAAAGAAGGATGACTCTTATCACATGGTCGCGACTCTATGTGATCAGTTCCTTAATGAAAATATAGCAAGGGCATATTCAGGCAAGATGCAAGATGTTTATTGGTATGCCGGAAAAGGCATGAGTAGCATAGATCAAGCATTAATTGCCCAATTTGATTATCAACTCTTTCAAACTAACAATCTGTTTGTATTGACAATTATATTCAATCATATATATATATATATATATATATATATATATATATATATATATATATATATATATATATATAAAGGGGTTTTGTGAAAAACAGGCATTAGAGTAGTAGAATAGAATAATTTAAAAATAATGCACAATGCCATACGGGCTTTTTCACAAACACTTAGCATGCATGGTAAATATGTTGTTGAAAGTATTAAATTGGACATGCAAACAACCCTTTAAGAAGTAATATTAATTGTCAAACAATTCCTCAATATACTCACAAGCAAAATAGAGAAGAAAACAATCACCCAATTAAATTTCTAACACCAAGTAAAATAATGTAAAAATAAAAAAAAAAGAAAAAGAAAATATAGATAATGAAAGTAAGAAGAAAAAGAAGAAGAAAACATAAATAAAAATAATAATGGAAAAGTAAAAAGGGAAGAAGAAAAGAAAAGAACCTTGATGATGAATGTGAAAAAGAAGGACGGAGAAAGTAAAAAGTGAGAAAGAATAAAGAAGGAAGAAGGAAGAAGGAAGGAGAAAGAATTAAAGAGGGAGAAGAAAAAAATTAGGATTGGGGAAGAAAAGATAAGAATTCTGGCGCAGGTATAGTTAAAATGTGCGTCGCATGCGACGCGTGTGCGTGGAGCACGCGTGTGCGTGGTTTGTGATATTTTCAGGTGACGCGTACGCGTGGGTGACACGTGCGTGTGACCTGAATTGTGCTATTGGCACGAGAGAAGCCTCGCGTACGCACAACTCTCTATTTTATACGCATATTGCCAAATTTTTGGGTGACGCGTGCGCGTGAGAAACGTGCACGCGTGAATGGCCTCATTTTGAAAAATGACGCGGACGCGTGGTGGACGCGGATGCGTGATAGGGCTTGTGCTTCCAATACACTTCCAGCCCCACTCCATCATAACTCTCTGCCATACACCTATTTACGTCGAGTTTGCAAGGTCACGCGTGCGCGTGGGTGACGTGCACGCGTGGAAGGCTGAATTTGCAATTCACGTGGATGCGTGGTAGACGCGTTTGCGTGGGCATGTTTGTGCCTAAGGCATGCCTCCAGCCATGCTCCCGCGTAACTCTCTGCTTCTTTTCTTCTTTGTTTCGAAAGCACCTATGACGCGAACGCGACAGCGACGCTTGCGCGTCGTGTGCTTTTTTTTCATGCAGAATGCAAATGCAAATGCAGACTATATGCAGAGATTATGAGGAGAGTTACTAAGAAAAATAAAGTAGAATAAAATAAAATAAAACTAAGACTAAAATGGAACGATCATACCATGGTGGGTTGTCTCCCACCTAGCACTTTGCTTTTACGTCCTTAAGTTGGACGGTCTTCAAGCTCATTCTGTTTCTGTTGGTGGGTCTTCCAAGAGGAAGACCTCTAGTTCTTTGTGATCCTTCATCTTTTCTCCATGATAAAGCTTTAGGCGATGTCCATTGACCTTGATGAATTTGGAGCTAGAAGGATGATGCAGGTGAAAAACTCCGTATGGCTGTGCCTTCTCTACTCTGTAGGGACCTTCCCATCTTGATATCAGTTTGTCTGGCATTAGCCTCAGTCTGGAGTTATAAAGAAGAACTAACTCCCCTGGTCTAAATTCTCTCCTTTTTATGTGCTTGTCATGGACAGCCTTCATCTTCTCTTTGTATCGCCTGGAGTTGTCATATGCTTCTAGGCGAAGGTTCTCTAATTCTACTAGTTGTAGCTTCCTTTCAGCAGCAGATTCTTCAAAATTCATGTTGCATTCCCTTACAACCCAGAAAGCCTTGTGTTCCACCTCTACTGGAAGGTGGCAAGCATTTCCGTACACTAAGCGGAAGGGGCTCATCCCAATGGGTGTCTTGTATGCTGTTCTATATGCCCAGAGTGCATCTTGTAGCCTGGCACTACAGTCCTTCCTATGAGGCTTTACTATCTTCTCCAGAATGTGTTTAATTTCTCTGTTAGACACTTCTGCTTGTCCATTGTTCTGGGGATGATAAGCTGTTGCTACTTTGTGAACTATCCCATGCTTCTTCAGTAATCCTGTTAGTCTCCTGTTACAAAAGCGAGTGCCTTGATCACTCATGATTGATCATGGTTATCCAAAGCGACAAATAATATGGTTTCTAACAAAGGAAACAACGGTGTTAGCATCATCAGTACGGGTAGGAATTTCTTCCACCCATTTAAAAACATAATCTACACTAACAGTATATAAAGGTAACCACTAGAGTTTGGAAATGGACCCATGAAGTCAATGCCCCAAACATAAAAAATTTCACAGAAAAGCATAATCTGTTGAGGCATCTCATTCCTCTTGGATATATTACCAAACCTTTGGCATGGGGAACAAGATTTACAAAAGGCAACAGCATCTTTAAAAAGAGTAGGCCACCAGAATCCACAGTCTAAAATTTTTCTAGCTGTTCTTTGAGGGCCAAAATGTCCTCCACTCTCAGAAGAGTGGCAGACCTCTAAAATGGACTGGAATTCTGATTGAGGCACACACCTTCTAATTACCTGGTCAGCACCACACCTCCATAAATATGGGTCATCCCATATATAATATTTATACTCGTTTTTCAGCTTGTCTCTCTGATGCTTGGTGAAATTGGGAGGGAAAGTATGGCTAACTAGATAATTAGCTACAGGTGCATACCAAGGAACTACTTCAGATACTACATGCAAACTATCAAATGGAAAAGCATCATTTATAGGAGTTGAGTCATTCTTAATGTGCTCAAGGTGACTCAAGTGGTCTGCCACTAAATTCTGGTTACCACTCCTATCCTTAATTTCTAAATCAAATTCTTGCAGCAGCAGTATCCAACGTATCAACCTTGGTTTGGACTCTTTTTTAGCTAATAAATATTTTAGAGCTGCATGGTCTGAGTACACTACCACCTTAGTACCAAGTAAATAGGCTCAGAATTTATCCAGAGCAAAAATAATAGCAAGAAGCTCTTTTTCAGTGGTGGTGTAATTAGATTGAGCAGCGTCTAAGGTCTTAGACGCATAAGCAATTACGAAAGGATCCTTACCTTCGCGCTGAACCAGCGCTGCTCCCACTGCATGGTTAGAAGCATCACACATAATTTCAAATGGTTGGCTCCAGTCTGGTCCTCTTACAATTGGAGCTTGAGTCAGGGTGATCTTCAGCTTATCAAATGCCTGCATGCAATCTTCACTGAACTCAAACTCAATATTTTTCTGCAACAGTCTGGATAAAGGTAATGCTACCTTACTGAAGTCCTTAATGAATCTCCTGTAGAAACCTACGTGGCCAAGGAACGAACGGACTTCCCTCACGGAGGAGGGGTAAGGTAAACTAGAAATGACATCTGCCTTTGCTGGATCTACAGAAATACCAGTATTAGACACAACATGTCCTAGAACAATCCCTTGTTTTACCATAAAATGACACTTTTCAAAATTCAATACAAGGTTTGAACTAACACACCTGTCTAATACTCTATCTAAACTATCCAAGCAAAGGCTAAATGAATCACCATAAACGCTAAAATTATCCATAAATACTTCCATACAATTCTCAATAAGATCTGAAAAGATACTCATCATGCATCTTTGGAAAGTAGCAGGTGCATTACATAAGCCAAAAGGCATCCTTTTGTATGCATACGTTCCAAAGGGACATGTAAAAGTAGTCTTCTCCTGATCTTCAGGAGCTATATGAATTTGAAAGTAGCATGTATAACCATCTAAAAAGCAGTAATGGGATTTACCTGACAGGCGATCAAGCATCTGATCAATAAATGGCAAAGGGTAATGATCCTTGCGAGTAGCTTGGTTGAGATGCCTATAGTCAATGCAAACCCTCCATGAATTCTGCACTCTAGTTGTCAGGAGCTCTCCATGCTCGTTTTTTACTGTTGTGACTCCAGACTTCTTGGGCACCACTTGAACTGGACTGACCCACTCGCTGTCTGAGATGGGGTAAATGATATCTGCTTCAAGTAGCATGGTCACTTCTTTCTTGACAACTTCTAAGATGGTGGGATTCAATCTTCTTTGGGGTTGACGGACAGGCTTTGATTCTTCTTCTAAATATATTCTGTGCTCACAAACTTGAGGGTTGATGCCTACTATATCCGCCAAGCTCCACCCAATTGCTTTCTTGTGTTTTCTCAGCACACTGAGCAGTTGCTCTTCCTATTGGGAAGTGAGTTCCTTTGCAATGATAACTGGGAACTTCTGATTATCCTCAAGGTATGCATACTTGAGGTGTGGAGGGAGGGGCTTCAATTCTAATTTCTGCTCATGGCTAGGCTCTGGATCATCCGGGGTTAGTGATAATGGCAAAATATCCTCATTGTGTTCAGAGGGTGTCCCCACACTTGGACCTTGCTCCATGTTCTTCACTTCTGCTCCTTCTTGGTGAATTTCAGCTACAGTTTCATCAATGATGTCGCACTGGAAGATAGAATGATCTTCCGGAGGGTGCTTCATAGCTTCATTTAAACTGAAACTCACTGTTCTGCCATCTATCTCAAAGGAGTAAGTTTCTGAGAATGCATCCAGCTTGAACTTCGAAGTCTTCAGGAATGGTCTTCCAAGCAGGATTGATGATGGTCTTCCTGAGTCATTAGGGGGCATTTCCAGGATATAGAAGTCAATGGAAAATGTGAGCCCTTAATGCTCACTAATACATCTTCAGCAATCCCAACTACTGTAATAATGCTTTTATCTGCTAACACAAAACGAGCTACCGACCTTTTTAAGGGAGGGAGCCTCAAAGTATCATATATAGACAATGGCATTATACTAACACACGCTCTTAAATCACACATGCAGTCAAAAAATATTACACCTCCAATGGTACAATTAACCATGCATGGACCTGGATCACTACATTTTTCAGGTATACCTCCCATTAAAGCAGATATAGAACTACCTAAAGAAATAGTTTCTAATTCATTAATTTTATCTTTATGTATGCATAAATCTTTTAGAAACTTTGCATATTTAGGTACTTGCTGAATAACATAAAAAAAGGGAACAGTTACCTCAACCTTTTTAAAAATTTCTACCATTTTGGGATCAAGTTCCATCTGCTTTCTGGACTTTCTTGCAAGGTGTGAAAATGGGATAGGAAGGGCGCCACTTGCAGCTTCTGCATCCTTTGGTGCTCCATTCCTTTGCTGAGCTACTTCTTCTTCAACAATGTCTTGTATTTCTTCTTCCTTTTCAGCATCTTCCACTTCTACCAAATCCTCAGCTGGGGCGTGTACCTGTGGGCTTGGCTCCTCTTGGTTCCTCTCTTGCAGTGTGGTTCCGGACCTCAAAGTGATGGCATTGATGCCACCCTTGGGGTTAGGTAAGGATTGAGAAGGAATTCCACTGGAGCTTGAAGGTTGGTTGGTGGAAGTAGGTAATGAATCTATCCGGATGGCGAGAGCTTGTAAAGTGGCATTCAGACCATTTAGAGTAGAGTTCAGTGTAGTCTGCATGTCTTGTTGTCCTTGTGCAAGAGAACGAAGCATCTCGTCGTTTGATGAGGAATGAGGATAAGTGATCTGAGGGACCTGTTGTTGGTTGTGCTGGGGTCCATGAGACTGCCTTAGGTGAGGAGATCTGTAAGGCTGGTTCTGATTCTACTGTCTGTTGTTGTTATTCCACCTTTGATTTCCTTGGTTGTCTCTGCCTCCTTTATTATAGTTGTCCCTCCAGCCATGGTTAGAATTATCTCTCCAACCTTGGTTGGAGTTGTCCTACCATCCTTGGTTATAGTTCCCACCTTGGTTGTAGTTGCCGCCTTGTTGATTGTATCCTTGATTCGGGCGGTCATAGAAGTTATGAGTAGCTGCCATAGTGTTGTCTTCTGGTTAGAGCTGCGGGCACTCATCAGTATAATGACTATAATTAGCATAGATTCCGTATACTTTTTGGGGAACTAACTGTTGGCATTGTTGTGGTGGGGAAGGCTGAGTTTGTTGTTGATTCAATTGCATCTGCTTTAGTAGGTTGGTCATTTCACATATACTCTGTGTAAGGGCAGTAGTCTCAGTGCTAGAGGAAACCTCTGCAACAGCCTTTGAGTGGTTATTCCTGTGCCTGTGATTCCTAGTTGACTCAGCTAAGTCGCTGATCAGTTGCCATGTTTCATCTGCGGTCTTGTACTTTTTCAGAGAACCATTACTAGCACCATCTAATATAGTTTTATCCCGAGGTTTCATGCCTTGAGTGAAGTAGCTGATCAACACTAGCCTGTCAATCATGTGATGGAGGCATGCGTCCAGAAGGTTCTTAAAGCGCTCCCAGTACTCATAGAGAGTTTCTGATTCACCTTGAACAATGTAGGAGATCTCTTTCCTCAGTCTATCTGTAACTTCAACTGGAAAGTATTTTTCCAAAAATTCTCTCCTGAGCATATCCCAGTTGGTAACAGTTGCTTCAAGTTGGGAGTAGTACCACTCCCTCGCCTTTCCTTCAAGAGAAAACAGGAAGACGGTTAACAGAATAGAAGTTTCATTTGCACCATGATGCCTAACAGTAGAACAGGCTGTCTGAAAGTCCCTTAGGTGCTTGATAGGCTCCTGAGCAGGTAAGCCATGAAACTTGGGCATCAAGTTGATTAGTGCAGTCTTCAGCTCAAAATCTGCAGCCAGAGTTGGATGATGCACTTGATACGGCTGCAGTGTAAAATCTAGGGCTCCAGCTTCCTGGAGAGTGATCCTCCTAGGTGCTGCCATGTTATCTGCACGTGAATCAACTGAATCGGTAGTAAAAGAGCTTATTTCGCTCTCAGATGGCGGTTCAAATTCACCCTCAGATGAGACTGGTGAATCGATAACAATCACTTCACCACCCTCAGAGGCTAACCGACGCCGAGCTCGCCTAATACGTGAAATAGTTCTTTCAATTTCAGGATCAAATGCGGCTAAGCTCGGATCAGGTAGTGAACGCGTCATTCAATGAAAGAAACATATAGCTCATGGTAATAAAATAAAAATAAAATATGCAAATAAAAATAAAAAAATTTACACTAATTAATAATTTAGCACACAATTGCAACTCCCCGGCAATGGCGCCAAAAATTGATGTGTGGCATAAGTCGGCTAATTTAGAAATCAAATTAGAAATTATGTTGCGAGTATAGCTCTTAACCAGCTAAAATCTGCCTCATCAATTTAGAAAGGTGTAACAAAAATTAGAATAAAAATACTTGGAGTATGAGTCCCAGGTCGTCTCACAACGAGTTGCAAGAAAGGGTGCTAATTTATTAATCAGGAGTTTTCCAAGAGATTTTGAGAGTTGAATGACAGAAAAATAAATAATAGTAATTTAGTGCAATGAAAATTAAAAGGAATTTATATTATTTAAATTAAAAAGCCTTGACTGGGGGAATGATTAATTGGAAGTTCTATCCTTGTTGGAATTCTCTCAAGTGTAGTATAAAAAGGTTGTTATTTTCACTTAGTTAACCCTTACTAAATAAAGGAAAGTCAAGTGATTGACCTAACTCTTATTTGCAAATCCTAGTCCTCTCCCTTGGGAAGGTCTAGCGTTAGTAAATACAGAATTAGCCAACAACTTCCAATTTAACTAATCACTTGAGCATTCCAATTCAAGTGTCTCTTCTTAATCAACCCCCATGTCAAGTAGGGAATCTACTTCATTGACATGAATATAACGCTCAATAAAATATAAGAAGAAGACATGATAAATTAAATAAAATAGGGATTGAAAATTAATTAAAAATAAAAGTAATCCTTTGCATTAATAAATCCAAAATAATCCAATTACCACTCTAAACAAGAATTATGAATATGGAATAAATAAATAGGAAATAAGGAAACAAACTAGAATAGTATCTTCAATGGAGGTGATGACTCTTCAATATCCAAAAGCAAAAGCATAAAACTAATAAACTATTAATGTAAAGAAAACCTAGAGGAAGAGTAATTTCTCTCTAGATTCACATCTAAAACTAAAAACTATCCTAATGAGAATGTGTTGAGTCTCTGCACGTTCCCTGGCTCTAATCTGTGTTTCTGGGACGGAAACTGGGTCAAAACTTGGCCCGAAATCGCCCCCAACATTTTCTGTTATTTCTACAGATCGCGCATGTCACGCGTACGCGTCAGTCGCGCGTGCGCGTCATTCGGTGAATTTTCTTGTCACGCTTACGCGTCATTCACGCGTGCGCGTCTTTTGTGCAACTCCAATCCACGCGTGCGCGTCAGGCACGCGCATGCGTCGCTGTAATTTTCTCCATATTGCGCGTACACATGAGCCATGTGTGCGCATTGATGCTCGCTGGTCATCTCCTTGGTTTCTTGTGTTCCTTCCATTTTTTGCAAACTTCCTCTCCATTCTCTAAGCCATTCCTGCCCTATGAAGCCTGAAACACTTAACACACGGATCACGGCATCGAATGGTATAAAGGAGAATTAAAATACACAAATTAAAGTTTCTTAGGAAGCAAGTTTTCAACCATAGAACAAAACTAGGAAGGAATTGTAAAATCATTCAATTTATATGAATAAGTGGGTAAAGACTTGATGAAACCACTTAATTGAACATAAAATAAACCATAAAATAGTGATTTATCAGTCATTCTTTTGGAAAATGTTCACAGGTTGTGCTCGTATCAAATGGTATGCTTGTTTGACTTGGTAAATTCCAAATTTGCTAGTCTTCCAGTAAAAAAGTATCTTTGTTTTCTTGAATATCAATTGATAGAGCTAGAATTTGGGTAGTTTCAAAAGGTAGAAAGATACCCCTTATGAGATTCTAGTTCCATGTTTTGTCTGTTTGATCAATTAAACTATCAACAGTAGCGTCGGGATAAAAACTTTGATAAATTGCTCCATACCTAGAAACCATTTTAGTTAGGCAGACATGGATCTTTCGATATTCTGATTGATTGTCTTGTTTCTACTTTCCAAAGACCTCCTAACTCAAAGACCCATTTGGCTCCCCATATACTTCTCCAAGTATAACTAGGATTGTAGCCAAGAGCTGTATCAGTGAACTATTTTCGTCGGTAATACTTGGCCTATTGTGTTATTACTACTTAGAAGTTGGTTTGTTAAGAAGCCTCCAGCCTTGTTTGACCAAGACTGCCTGATTAAAAGCCTCAAAACTTTTGAAACCTAAGCATCCACTATCCTTTGATCTAGTCATTTTGTTCGAAGCTACCCAGTGAATTTTTTGTTCTCCATTGTAGCTTCCACAATAAAAACTATAAATCAGCTCTCCAAGTGATTGCATAAGCTTTTTGGTAGTTGAAAACAACCCATAATATAAGAAGGTATCGATTGGGCCACTGATTTTATTAGTACTTCTTTGGCGACTTTAGATAGAGTATGCTTGACGATCGGTTTTTCTCTATCGGTAAAGAAATATAAAAATATGATCGCGTTATGGATATAGCTTCTAAACCAACAGAAAATTCTTTCGTACAAATGTTTGGTTGTCACAAGTAACAAACCCCTTAAAAATTGATAACCAAAGTATTTAAACCTCGGGTCGTCTTCTCAAGGAACTGCAGGGAGGTGTTCTTATTATTGGTTATGAGTTTTGTAAATTGGGGGTTTTGAGAGTAAGGAACAAGTAATTTAGATGATAAATAAAATAAATAAATAACTGTAAAATAAACTCTTGGCAAGGTATGAAAATTCGGAAGTCCTATCCTAGTTATCCTTATCAATGGTGATGAGAATTATATTTTGCTCCCACTAAGTCAACCTCTAACTATGAAGGTAAGTCAAGTGGATAAATCAATTTAACACCTAAAGTCCTAGTCAATTTCCTAAGGAAAGACTAGAGTTGTAGGAATTTAGATCAATCAGCAAAGATAACAATTATCAATCACGATGAGTTTGACAACTCAAGAGTTACCAATTAATCAATTTAAGCCAAGAATATAAAAAGCTAAATAAGAATCATAAATCTGAAATACCTCAGTTTATATTAAATAAAGAAAATCCTAACATGAATGGTTCATAAGCCAATTTGGCAACATAAGTAATTAAATGAGAGCATTAAAGTATCTGAAAGTAAAACAGAAATATAAAGTAAAAGAAATATTGAACCTGATGAAGAGTTGAAATCCTAAATTGAAATAATAAGAAATTCTAATCCTAAAACCTAAGAGAGAGGAGAGAACCTCTCTCTCTAAAAACTACATCTAAACTGTGAAAAGTGAATAATTGGAGACTCTCTTTGAATGGATGCATTTCCCCACTTTATAACCTCTAATCTGTGCTTTCTGAACTTGGATCTGGGCCAAAAAGGGATTCAGAAATTGCTGGGAGCGTTTTCTGCAGTTTCTGGTGCGTGGCATCTGTCACGCGTCCGCGTGGGTCACGCGGTCGCGTCATCTGGAGTTTTCCTTATCACGCGTTCGCTTCGGTCATGCGTACGCGTCATTTGTGTTCTGCTCAAGGCGTGCGTCCGTGTTGGTCACGCGTTCGCGTCACTGCCTTTTGCGCTAGGCATGCGGCCGCGTCGTCCATGCGTTCGCGTCGCTACCAGTTTCTTCAAAAACTCCATTTTATGCTTTCCTTCCATTTTTATATGTTTCCTTTCCATCCTTTAAATCATTCCTGCCTTAGGAGATCTGAAAATACTCAACACACAAATCACGGCATCGAATGGTAATAAAAGGTAATTAAAATAATTATTTAAAGCATAGGAAACATGTTTTTCACATATATCACATAATAAGGAAGGGAGAGTAAAACCATGCAATTTCACATGAATAAGTGGGTGAAGGATTGAATAAATCACTTAAATTGAGCACAAAATATATCATAAAATATGGGTTTATCAACCTCCCCACACTTAAACAATAGCCTGTCCTCATGCTAAATCCAAGATAAAGAGTAAGGTAAAGTGGTGGAATTTCATGCAATGCATTCTATTCTAAATGCAACTACCTAAATGAATCATGCAATTCTAATTGTTATTATTCACTTGTATACAAAACTTACATGTAGTTAAATTAACTCATATCCTCAAGGAATTATATATGCATAGCCAAACCTTAGATAATGTTTAAAGCACTTTTACAATTGAGATGGGTAAAAATATTTCACAAACTTGCAAGACAATTAACAATTTAAGCAGAGATATATGGTGATTGAGCTATTGAACCCTCACTGGATTTTGTGTTTACTCTCTAGTCACTCAGTGTTTATTGGGTTAATCACTCTATTCTTTTTCTATCCTTACTTTCTATAACTTTGTTCTTCATCTAACCAATCAACAATTATAGAATACAGACATACAAAAATCATGAGGTCTTTTTCAAGGTTGTAATGGGGCCAAGGTAAAGGTAAGGGTATATGTATAAGGCTAAGTGAGCTAATAAGTGAATCCTTGATTAGTCTAAGATCTCACCTAACATACATACTATATATAATTTTAAAGTTCCTTAACCTAATTGCCCAAATTTTTCCACTTTGTACTGCAGACTCATGCATTAAATTTTAATTTTGTCTCATGTGCATTGATTCTCTTTATTTTGCAATCGGGAAATTTTTGTATATTCCCTTATTTAAATACTGAAAATGTAAATAACTTTTTTTTTTAAATCAATGCACATGGTAATTCAATTGTTTTGATTTCACATGAGCATGTTTCCCAAATTTTGTTTTTGAAACAACTTATTCTTTTTAAATTCCTACTTTGTTCCTATCATCCCATGTTCCCATAAAATTCCCCACACTTAAATATTACACAATATCTATCTTAAGCTAACCAAGGATTCAACTTGGATTTTTATTTTGTTTTTTTGCTTAAGGCTAGTAATGTGGTTTATAGAGCAAGAGGGGATTAAAAAAGCTCAAAGGGGCTAACAAGGGTGATGTAAAAGGTAGGCTAATTTGGAATAAGTGAGGAAAAATTCAAATGATGGCCTCAATCATCTCTTGGTATGTATCTATATTCTATAATTGGATATATAGATTAAAATAAAGTAAAGAACATCAGAATGAAAGAGAAGGGTAAAACACACAGGAATGAAAATTATGGTTTGAATGTAACCATACAATTAAGCTCAAGACTCACAGGCTGTGTGTTCTCCAGCTCAAAAATCATATATCAGTTATGTATGCATGCAAGTAAACATTAAGAGTTCCCATTATTCTCAATGTAAATCTTAGGGTGGCCCTTAAAATCTTAGTGTTGTTCCTTGATGAAATGTTGTTAACTAACTAACATGTAATGTTATATATACAAGGTGTGTGGATTGTTTTAATTTACTATGATTTCTAGTTTACTCCTTTTATTTTCAATTAAATCAAACTATCATATGCTAAAAGGGTAAACTATACTAATGAATCCACATATTCTATAACTAATAAGTTTAGAATTGAAAACTAAACTAAATGTCTAAAATATGAACTAAAGTACAAAATACGGAAATAAAGTAAAAATACAGCAAAAGAACAATGTGCAAGTACTGAAAAATAAAAATAAAAATAAAAATACAGGAAAATAACAAAATAAGATAAAAGAGTCTGTAGTGGTTCACCAAAAAGATACGCCAGGGATGGCGACCTCCCCACACTTAAAATAAAGCATCGTCCTTGATGCTCACTCAAGCTGGGTGTGAAGGAGTGTCATCACTGGAAGGATGGGCTGCTGGAGTCTCTGTGGTGGCCTGAGGGTCTGCAGACTGGATGAGGGTAGGAGGATCTGTCTACTGCAGGGGAGGTGCTGACTGGAGAGAAATCTCTGGGTCTGCGGCCTGAATCTGATGTGGCTCCTCTTGCTGTGGCACAGCCTGCTCTGGTCCTGCCTGCTCAGCCTGGGCATGTGGATGGATCTCATCCTCATGCTCGTCCGCCTCCTCCTCGGATGGCTCTGATGGTGTGTCAAGCTCAGAGGGGATGTCGCCACCAGATCGGATCATCAACTTGAGGTGCTCATAGCGTCGCTTGTTGCGACGCTCAGATCTCTCATATCGCCGCCGGTTGCGGCGCTCCATCTGGTCCAGCTGCTGAAATAAGCAGTGCACGAGGTGGTAAACGGGCTCTGAGGCAGGTGGAGGTGTAGTGGTGGTAGCTGGGGCAGCATTAGATGAAGAAGGGGCAGTTGAAGGTGTGGCTGTCTCATCAGAAGCGGTGAGGAATGGGGGTCTGTAACCCAAAGCCTGAAATTTTCTGCTGTGAGGGATAATCTTCTTACAGTCTGCAGCAGGTGGCTTCTCATCAGCCAGCTCCCAAGGCACGTCAGCTCGGCGGCCGAGCTGGGTAATCAGATATGGGAAAGGAAGAGTGCCTCTGACATGGACCCTGGCCATGTAATACCGGATGAATCGTGGAAGATACAGGTCCTTACCCTCCATCACACACCAGAGGAGGGTGATTATAGCAGCATGCAGCTCCGTCTCATGAGTGCTCGGCATAACAAAGTTGCTCAGGATCTGGTGTCAGAGCCGAGCCTCATCATTCAGATACATCAGCTTGATTCCCTTATGCATTGCTGTGTTCTTTCCCATGACCCATGGGACAGTAGGATCAAGGGCTATCCTCTGCTTGACAGCATCCCAGTCAAATCTCAGAAAGCGCATGTCCTCTTCAGCCTTTTGGTAACCGTCAGGCTAATCTGATTTAGGCTGAAGGTGGAGGATGTCCTCAATGGCTTCCTCAGTGACCAGTATCTGTTTCCCTCTCAGGTGCACTGCATCCAGGGTAGTCTTGAAATAGTTGCAGTAAAACTCTCTGACCCAGGAAGAATTGACCTCTGTCAAGTTTCTATCCAAGAAGAACCAGCCTCTCTGTTTGATCTGATCGGAGGTTACTGCTGTAGTTCTTCTGGAATTTTCAGAGTTCTCTCCAGGTACAGGTTTCTGGAGGTGGCAAACATTGGATACTTCAGCTCACAGTATCTGTTTGCAAATTTAACTGGATCATTGGCAGGGAGGAGCTGGTCAGCCTTCTCCTGTGGGGTAAAGTGCTTTTCTCTCCAGGAGTCATCATGCATAATGTCCAAGATAGACATAGAGGATTCACCTCTTTTCCTTTTACCAGTGGTGGCTTTGCCTTTTCCTTTTCGCTGAGGGTCAGACATCCTGAAAAGCAAAAATTCCAGGATATAATTGAAGAACAAAAGCAGGAAAACAAGTAGGCAAATAGAATAATAACAATAGAAGTACATAGTGGCAAAAGAGCAGTAGAATAATGAAATGAGTTAAATAAATGTACATTTTGGATTGTTTCGGAGTTAAAAATCTGAGATGAAAAATCATAATCCAAAATATATTATAAGTAGAATACCTGTTAATTAGGAGAAACAATAATCATGCCATGAGTTAAAAAGTTGAAAGAGTTAGTTAAAAAGCAAAGGGAGAAGTTAGAAAGTTAAAAGTGGTTAAAAGTGAAAAAGAGGTTAGAAAGTGGAAAGGAGTGAGTTAGGAGAAAGAAAGTTAAAGTAAGTGGCATGATAAATGTTTCCTAGGTAACAAGAAATTCACAAATTTAAAGAATAATCAACTCAAATTCAAGCAAGGATAACAGGTTGATGATGATTCATATAGATATAGAAATAGCAAAAATTAAAATCGAATCATCAAAAGTGCAATTTATGAACCAGGAAATTGAAAGGGAAAAAGAATGTTGGCCCGTGCATTCATGAATTGGTTTGGTTGTAGCTAAGTAGTGTAGAATTGAAAATGTCAAAACCAATTCCTGAATGTAAAAATGAAACAATTTGCAGAAAATTGGGCAGCATTCCGGCTAAAATTGGATGTTCCCGAGTAATAAAAAGCAAGGAAAACAGTTCATATGAATTTAAATAAAGCTGCAAATATAAGTAATATGAAAATGAAAGAGCAGTGTAACAGCAGCATGAAACAGTAAAGAACATCATATGAACAGTATGAACATCACAGCCAGACCAAAATTACAAAATAGGTAAAACAAGCAACAAGTACGGCGCAATTATTAGGCCTAAAACCACTAACCACATCCTAGCTACCTAACCACCTAGAATCCACTACAAACATGCATCTCTAACTAGTCTAATTTTGAACATAAATTGTAAAATATGCAACTAACTGCGAATGAAAGAAAAGTGGCGTTTGGCGGAACCTGGTGTGTGGAAGAACAAATTTAAGGAAAAGAGAGATGATGGGGGTATGGTGGTGGTGGTGCTGACACGGCGGTGCTGACGCGGCGGTGAAGGGCGGTTGGCACGGCAGTGGGCGGCTGTTCGGTGGCAGGGGGTTCGGGTAGGGTTTAATGGTGGAGGGGGTGGGAAGAAGGAAGGGAGTGAGGGTGGTGGTGGGAGGTGGCGCTGGTGGCGAGGCGGTCGTGGTTGGCCGCGGTGGGGAGGGGCAGTGGTGGAGGGGAGAGATGAGAAGGGAAGAGAAGGAGGGGAGAGGGAAGAAGGAGAGGGGTGGGCATCGCGGTGGGTCTGGGTGGTTGGTGGTGGTGCGGCGGGGGTGGTGGTGTTTGGTGGGGAGCAGAGAGGGAGCAGAGGGGGGTTGGGGGGAAGAGAATGGGGGTGCGATGGGGTTAGGGTTTCGCGTGACTGGGGGTTAGTGGATTTGAGTCCACGCGAATGCGTGGGGCACGCGATCGCGTGGCTAGGGTGAAATAGAGTTGACGCGGTCACGTGGTTGACGCGATCGCACGGAATGGGTAAAAGATGAATGACGCAGTCGCGTGAGGTACGCGACCACGTCGCTGAAAATTGTGCTAAACGCACAATTCCAGCGTCGTTTCAGCGCAACTCTCTGTCTCCATTTAGGGTGCCATGCTATCCACGCGACGCGGTCGCGTCGCTCACACTTTCGCATGGGATGGGTGTTTTGCAAGTGACGCGTTCGCGTCAGGGACGCGAACGCGTGGGCCGTTTTGTGCTAAACGCACACCAGCCGCACGATAACAGCCCAAATTTCTGGGCATTGGATTTTTACGCCGATTTCCAGATCACGCATTCGCGTGATTGACGCGCACGCGTGGGAGGTATTTTCGCAACTGACGTGAACGCATTAGCAACACGGTCGTGTCGTGCATTTTTTTTTTCAATTATGCAATTATGCAGTTTGCAATGCTAATGCAAATGCTACGAATAATATCCAGGTTCAATGAAAATAAAACAATATAAAAATAAACAAAATAAAATAAAACTGAAAAAGAAACGACCATACCATAGTGGGTTGTCTCCCACCTAGCACTTTTAGTTAAAGTCCTTAAGTTGGACATTGGATGAGCTTCCTGTTATGGTGGTGATGAGCGGATATTTTACACGCTTTTTGGGGTTAATTTCATGTAGTTTTTAGTATGTTTTGGTTAGTTTTTAGTATATTTTTATTAGTTTCTAGGAAAAATTCATATTTCTGGACTTTAATATGAGTTTGTGTGTTTTTCTATAATTTCAGGTATTTTCTGGCTGAAATTGAGGGAGCTGAGCAAAAATCTTATTTAGGCTGAAAAAGGACTGCTGATGCTGTTGGATTCTGACCTCCTCGCACTCGGAATGGATTTTTTGGAGCTATAGAAGTCCAATTGGCGCGCTCTTAATTGCATTGGAAAGTAGACATCCAGGGCTTTCCAGCAATATATAATAGTCCATACTTTGCTCAAGGATAGATGACATAAACTGGCGTTCAACGCCAGTTCCATGTTGCATTCTGGCGTTAAACGCCAGAAATAGGTTACAAGTTGGAGTTAAAGGCCAGAAACAGGTTACACCCTGGCGTTTAACTCTAGGAACAGCCTAGGCACGTGTAAAGCTCAGGTCTCAGCCCCAGCACACACCAAGTGGGCCCCAAAAGTGGATTTCTGCTCTATCTAACATAGTTTACTTATTTTCTGTAAACCTAGGTTACTAGTTTAGTATTTAAACAACTTTTAGAGATTTATTTCGTACCTCATGACATTTTAGATCTGAACTTTGTACTTTTTGATGGCATGAGTCTCTAAAACTCCATTGTTGGGGGTGAGGAGCTCTGCTGTGTCTCGATGAATTAATGCAATTACTTCTGTTTTCCATTCAAACACGCTTGTTTCTATCTAAGATATTTATTCGCACTTCAATATGATGAATGTGATGATCCGTGACACTCATCACCATTCTCAACCTATGAACTCGTGCCTGACAACCACCTCCGTTCTACATTAGATTGAATGAGTATCTCTTGGATTCCTTAATCAGAGTCTTCGTGGTATAAGCTAGAATCCATTGGCAGCATTCTTGAGAATCCGGAAAGTCTAAACCTTGTCTGTGGTATTCCGAGTAGGATTCAAAAATTGGATGACTGTGACGAACTTCAAACTCACAAGGGTTGGGCGTAGTGACAGACGCAAAAGGATCAATGGATCCTATTCCAGCATGAGTGAGAACCGACAGATGATTAGTCGTGCGGTGACAGCGCATCTAGACCATTTTCACTGAGAGGACGGATGGTAGCCATTGACAACAGTGATCCACCAACACACAGCTTGCCATAGGAGGAACCTTGCGTGCATGAAGAAGAAGACATGAGGAAAGCAGAGATTCAGAAGACAAAGCATCTCCAAAACTCCAACATATTCTCCATTACTACATAACAAGTATTTAATTTATGCTCTTTTATTTTTCGCAATCCAAACTAATAATTATAATTGATTTCCTGACTAAGAAATATAAAATAACCATAGCTTGCTTCAAGCCGACAATCTCTGTGGGATCGACCCTTACGCACGTAAGGTATTACTTGGACGACCCAGTGCACTTGCTGGTTAGTGGTACGAATTGTGAAAAGTGTGATTTCCAATTCGTGCACCAAGTTTTTGGCGCCGTTGCCGGGGATTGTTCGAGTTTGGACAATTGACGGTTTATTTTGTTGCTTAGATTAGGAAAAAAAAAAATTTTTGGTTTAGAGTCTTCTATTATTGTTTTTGGTTGAAATTTCTTTTTTTTTAAATCCTTATTTTCTCTTTTTAAATTTTTCGAAAATTTTATAAACTAATAATTGGGTTTTTCTGTTTGAGTTTAGTTTCAGATATTAAGTTTTGTGTCAATTGCATGTTTTTATTTTCTTTTAAATTTTTGAATTTGTGTTCTTGTTCTTCCTTGATCTTCAAGTTGTTCTTGTCAATTTTTCTTATTTGATCTTTAGTTTTCTTGTTCTGTGTATTTTCTTGTTTTTCTTGTGCTTTTTCAAAATATCAGTTTTCAAAAAAAAATTATTTATTAAATACCTTATTAAAACACGTTAAATCTATAGCTCAATTAGCTAGAGCGTTGTGCTTATGTTCTTGGTAATTGGCCATCTTCTTTTTAAAACTTTTTCAAAAATAATTTTTCTTTAATTAAATCTTGTGCCACACTTTAAGTTTGGTATTTTCTCGTTAATTTTTCTTTAGTTTTCGAAAATTTTATTTTGGTTTTCTAAAAATTTTAAGTTTGGTGTTCTATCTTCATGTTCTTGTTGTTCTTGTGAATCTTCAAGGTGTTCTTGAGTCTTCCTTGTATTTTGATCTTAAAATTTTTAAGTTTGGTGTTCCTTGGTGTTTTTCCTTCAAAATTTTCGAAAATAAGGAGCATTAGATCTAAAAATTTTAAGTTGTGTGTCTTTTGTGTGTTTTTCTCTTTCATCATAAAATTCAAAAAATAAAAAAAATATCTTTTCTAACTATTTTTAAGCAAATATTTCGAAATTTTTTCCATAAAAATCCAGATTTCAATTTCAAAATTTTATCTTATCATATCTTAGCTGTCAAGTTTTTAAAAAATCATATCTTTTTCAAAAATATCCTAACCACTTTCTCTCTCCTCACTTTTTCGAAAATCCTCATAAAATATTTTCAATTCTTTTTTTTATTTTTATTGTAGTTTTTATTTTATTTTATTTTATTATTTCAATTTTTTTATAATAAAATAAATCCACATCATCTCCCTTTCTCCATCATGGACCTAAGTGAAAATGAACAGTCCAGAAGGACTCTGGGGTCATATGCTAACCCCACTACTGCTTCATATGGGAGTAGTATCTGTATACCCTCCATCGGAGTCAATAGCTTTGAGTTGAATCCTCAACTCATTATCATGGTGCAGCAGAGTTGCCAGTATTCCGGTCTTCCACATGAAGAACCTACAGAGTTTTTGGCACAATTTTTACAAATTGCTGACACAGTACATGATAAGGAAGTAGATCAGGATATCTACAGATTATTACTGTTTCCATTTGCTGTAAAAGACCAAGCTAAGAGGTGGTTAAATAACCAACCTAAGGCTAGCATAAGGACATGGAAACAGCTGTCAAAAAAATTCCTGAATCAATATTTCCCTCCAAAAAGGATGACACAGCTAAGGCTGAACATCCAAGGCTTTAAACAAGGAGATAATGAATCTCTTTATGATGCCTGGGAGAGATACAGAGAGATGCTAAGAAAATGCCCCTCTGAAATATTTTCAGAGTGGGTGCAGTTAGACATCTTCTATTATGGGCTTACAGAGAAAGCTTAGATTTCTCTAGACCACTCAACTGGTGGATCTATACACATGAGAAAGACAATTGAAGAAGCTCAAGAGCTCATTGATACAGTTGCCAAAAATCAGCATCTGTACCTAAGTAGTGAATCTTCCATGAAAGAAGAGGCTAAAACAGTAACTGCTGAACTCAGTCCTGCAGAACAAATTACTGAATTCAATCAGGAATTAGATTTTCTAACAAAACAGCTGGCCAAATTCAAGGAGATACTACAAGACACAAGAATGGCTAATATGAATATGGAAGTACAGTTGAAGCAAACAGAACAGCAGTTATCAAAACAAATAATAGAAGAGTGCCAAGCAGTTCAATTAAGAAGTGGGAAAACATTAAATACCTCACTTCAGAGCAGCAGAAAGCCAAGGAAAGAACAACTGACAGAGGATGAGCAAAATATTATCCAAAATCCCTCTGAGGATAGTAAGAGCCCAGAGAGGAATAATTCTGGAGTTCAAACGCCAGAAACAACCAAGGAGCTGGCGTCAAACGCCCAATGGAAGCTCAGTTCTAGCGTTCAAACGCCAGAAACAGGTAAGGAGTTGGCGTCCAACGCCAATCCAGCTTCCAACCCTGGCATTCAAACGCCAGTGAGGGATCAGACACACCCAAGTGTTGATAACAACCCCTCTAAAAAGGCTTCTCCAACCACCTTTGTAGGAAATAAACGTGCAGCAACCAAGGTTGAAGAATACAAAGCCAAAATACCTTATCCTCAAAAACTCCACCAAAAGGAGTAGGATAAGCAATTTGCTCTCTTTGCAGACTATCTCAGGACTCTTGAAATAAAGATTCCGTTTACAGAGGCACTTGAGCAAATACCCTCTTATGCCAAGTTCATGAAAGAGGTCTTGAGTCATAAGAAGGATTGGAGAGAAACTGAAAGAGTTCTCCTCACTGAAGAATGTAGTGTAGTCATTCTGAAAAGCTTCCCAGAAAAGCTTAAGGATCCCGAGAGCTTTATGATACCATGTGTATTAGAGGGTGATTGCACCAAGACAGCTTTATGTGATCTTGGGGCAAGCATCAACCTAATACCTGCATCCACTATCAGAAAGCTTGGTTTAACTGAAGAAGTCAAACCAACCAGGATATGTCTCCAACTTGTTGATGGCTCCATTAAATACCCATCAGGCATGATTGAAGACATGATTGTCAGGGTTGGGCCATTCGCCTTTCCCACTGACTTTGTAGTGCTGGAAATGGAGGAGCACAAGAGTGCTACTCTCATTCTAGGAAGACCTTTCCTAGAAACTGAACGAACTCTCATTGATGTCCAAAAGGGGGAAGTAACCCTGAGGGTCAATGAGGATGAGTTCAAGTTGAATGCTGTCAAAGCCATGCAGCATCCAGACACACCAAAAGACTGCATGAAAGTTGATCTTATTGACTCTTTGGTAGAGGAGATCAACATGGCTGAGAGTCTCAAATCAGAGCTAGAAGACATCTTTAGAGATGCTCAGCCTGATTTGGAGGATTCAGAGGAAATAAAAGAGCCTCTGGAAATTCCTCAGGAAGAGGAAAAACCTCCAAAACCCAAGCTCAAACCATTACCACCATCCCTGAAATATGCATTTTTGGGAGAAGGTGACACTTTTTCAGTGATCATAAGCTCTGCTTTAAATCCACAGGAAGAGGTAGCACTAATTCAAGTGCTAAGGACACACAAGACAGCTCTTGGGTGGTCCATAAGTGACCTTAAGGGCATAAGCCCAGCTAGATGCATGCACAAGATCCTATTGAAGGATGATGCTAAGCCAGTGGTTCAACCACAGAGGCGGCTAAATTCAGCCATGAAGGAAGTGGTGCAGAAAGAGGTCACCAAGTTACTGGAGGTTGGGATTATTTATCCTATTTCTGATAGCCCCTGGGTGAGCCCTGTCCAAGTTGTCCCCAAAAAGGGAGGCATGACAGTAGTTCATAATGAAAAAAATGAACTGGTTCCTACAAGAACAGTTACAGGGTGGTGCATGTGTATTGACTACAGAAGGCTCAATACAGCCACCAGAAAGGATTATTTTCCTTTACCATTCATAGACCAGATGCTAGAAAGACTAGCAGGTCATGATTATTACTGCTTTTTGGATGGCTATTCAGGCTACAACCAAATTGCAGTAGATCCCTAGGATCAAGAGAAAACAGTATTCACATGTCCATCTGGAGTATTTGCCTACAGAAGGATGCCATTTGGGCTGTGTAATGCACCTGCAACCTTTCAAAGATGCATGCTCTCTATTTTCTCTGATATGGTGGGAAATTTTCTGGAAGTCTTCATGGATGACTTCTCAGTATATGGAGACTCATTCAGCTCCTGTCTTGATCACCTGACACTGGTTCTGAAAAGATGCCAAGAGACTAACCTGGTTTTAAACTGGGAAAAATGTCACTTTATGGTGACTGAAGGGATTGTCCTTGGGCACAAGATTTCGAACAAAGGAATAGAGGTGGATCAAGCTAAGGTAGCGGTAATTGAAAAATTACCACCACCTGCCAATGTTAAGGCAATCAGAAGCTTTCTGGGGCATGCAGGATTCTATAGGAGGTTTATAAAGGATTTTTCAAAAATTACAAAACCTCTAAGCAACCTGCTAGCTGCTGACACGCCATTTGTGTTTGACACAGAGTGTCTGCAGGTGTTTGAAACTCTGAAAGCTAAGCTGGTCACAGCACCAGTCATTTCTGCACAAGACTGGTCATCACCATTCGAACTAATGTGTGATGCCAGTGACCATGCCATTGGTGTAGTATTGGGGCAGAGGCATGACAAGTTTCTATATATCATTTATTATGCTAGCCGTGTTTTAAATGATGTCCAGAAAAATTACACAACCACAGAAAAAGAATTGCTTGCAGTGGTTTATGCCATTGACAAGTTTAGATCATACTTGGTAGGATCAAAAGTGATTGTGTACACTGACCATGCTGCTCTTAAATATCTACTTACAAAGCAGGATTCAAAACCCAGCCTCATAAGATGGGTGTTGCTTCTGCAAGAGTTTGATATAGAAATAAGAGACAGAAAAGGGATAGAAAATCAAGTGGCTTACCATCTGTCCCGGATAGAACCAGTAGAAGGGGCATCCTTTCCCTCTATTGAGATCTCCGAAACCTTTCCGGATGAGCATTTGTTCGCCATTCAAGAAACACCATGGTTTGCAGACATTACAAACTATAAAGCTGCAAGGTTCATACCCAAGGAGTACAACAGGCAACAAAAGAAGAAATTAATTACTGATGCAAATTACTACTTGTGGGATGAACCCTATCTCTTCAAGAGATGTGCAGACGGAATAATTCGTAGGTGTGTGCCTAGAGAAGAAGCACAGAAGATCTTATGACATTGCCATGGGTCACAATATGGAGGTCATTTTGGAGGTGAGCGAACAGCCACCAAAGTCCTCCAATGTGGCTTCTACTGGCCTACCATCTATAGAGATTCCCGAGAGTTTGTACGTAATTGTGACAGTTGCCAAAGAGCTGGTAATCTGCCTCATGGTTACGCCATGCCTCAACAAGGAATCTTGGAGATTGAGTTGTTTGATGTATGGATAATTGACTTCATGGGGCCTTTCCCACCATCATACTCAAACACTTATATTCTGATGGCAGTCGACTATGTATCAAAATGGGTAGAGGCCATTGCCACACCCACTAATGATACTAAGACAGTGCTGAAGTTCCTCCAGAAACATATCTTCAGCAGGTTTGGTGTCCCTAGAGCACTAATTAGTGATGGGGGCACTCACTTCTGCAACAAACAGCTTTACTCTGCTATAGTCCGGTATGGAATTAGCCACAAGGTGGCAACTCCATATCATCCACAGACAAATGGGCAAGTTGAAGTCTCTAATAGAGAACTAAAAAGAATCCTGGAACGGACTGTAAGTACCCGTAGAAAGGATTGGGCGAGAAGCTTGGATGATGCTCTGTGGGCTTACAGAACAGCATTCAAAACTCCTATAGGGACCTCTCCATACCAGCTTGTGTATGGTAAGGCCTGTCATCTGCCCGTGGAACTAGAGCATAAGGCCTATTGGGCAACCAGATTCCTAAACTTCGATGCCAATTTAGCCGGAGAAAAAAGATTGCTCCAGCTAAATAAGCTAAAGGAATTCAGACTCACTGCTTTCGAAAATGCCAAGCTTTACAAAGAGAAAGCAAAAAGGTGGCATGACAGAAAGTTGTCATCTAGAGTCTTTGAACCAGGACAGAAGGTTCTACTATTTAACTCTAGGCTCAGGCTATTCCCCAGGAAACTGAAATCCCGGTGGAGGAGACCATATGTGATTACAAGTGTGTCACCATATGGCTATGTGAAGCTTCAAGACATTGATTCTAATAAGAAGTTCATTGTTAATGGACAGAGAATCAAGCATTATCTTGAAGGCAATGTTGAGCAAGAGTGCTCAAGGCTGAGGCTAGATTAAAAGCTCAGCAAGGTCCAGCTAAAGACAATAAAGAAGCACTTGCTGGGAGGCAACCCAGCCATCAGCAAAACTTTTTCTTATTAATTTTTTTAATTATAGAGGTTCAATATCAATAATCTTCAAGGTAAAGAATCAATTGCATAAGTTCACAGGGTTGCAGAAGGATTCAGAATACAAAACAGCAAAAAGAAGCTCACTGGTGCGAAAAAGCCAGTAAGAGCTGTTTTGGGCATTAAATGCCCAAAAGGAGCATCTACTGGGCGTTTAACGCCAGTAGAGATAGCCATCTGGGCGTTAAACGCCAAAAAGAAGCAGCTTCTGGGCGTTTAACGCCAGATTTACAGCATCCTGGGCGTTCAGAAAAACGCCCAGTGACAAAGGAGTTTCTGGCGTTTAACGCCAGCTAGAAGCAACAGCTGGGCGTTAAACGCCCAGACTAAGCACCAACTGGGCGTTAAACGCCCAAAACATGCAGCAGTTGGGCGTTTAACGCTAGGATTGTGGGGAGTAGGTAATTTCGTTTTCACTTCAAATTTTTTCCATTTTTCATGTTTCAACTCATGATTTCTTGCATAAACATATTACAAATCCTAATTTTTCAAATCCTTTTTCAAAGATATCAAATGTATCTTAATTCTAAATATAAACCTTTGTTTTAATCCTCTTCAACTTCTTTTCAAATCTTTTTCAAAACAAATCTATCTCTTTTCCTTCTCAAAATTTTGTTTTTTCAACTCATCAATATCTTTTTCAAATCTTCACAATATCTTTTTCAAAACAAAGCTATCTTTTTCAAATATCTTTCATATTATTCATATCTTTTAAATTTTAAAGTGCATCCTTTTCCTATCATACTTATCTTTTACAAATCATATCTTCTATCATATCTTCTTCAAAATTTTCGAAACCCACTCCCCTTCCCTTTAAATCCTAGTTCAGCCTCCTCCCCACCTTCACAATTCGGACTTGGCTCTCCTCATATCCCTCTTCTTTCCTTTCCTTTGCTTGAGGACAAGAAAACCTCTAAGTTTGGTGTGTTTATCCGTGATCACTAAGCCAATACCTACTAAGATCATGGCTCCTAAGGGAAAACAAACCAACTCAAGAGGCAAGAAAGAGAATATTCCAAAACCACTTTGGAATCAAGGGAAGTTCTTAACCAAAGAACATTCAGACCATTACTACAAAATAATGGGTCTAAGGTCAGTGATCCCGGAAGTTAAATTCGATCTAAAAGAAGACGAATATCCGGAGATCCAAGAGCAAATTTGAAATAGGAGCTGGGAAGTCCTAGCTAATCCTGAAACAAAGTTGGGAAGAAATATGGTTCAGGAATTCTACGCTAATATGTGACAGACGGACAGGCAGAGAATAGCTAGAACCGCATTCTATGACTATAGAACTCTGGTCAGAGGGAATATTGTTCACACCCACCCTGACAAAATAAGGGAGATCTTCAAGCTGCCTCAACTGCAAGATGACCCAGACCCCTTTAATAGAAGAATGATGAGATCAAACCTGAGCTTGGACAAAATCCTAGAGGACATATGCCTCCCTGGAGCCAAATGGACAACCAACACAAAGGGTGCCCCAAACCAACTCAAAAGAGGAGATCTCAAACCAGTCGCCAGAGGCTGGCTGGACTTCATTGGGCGCTCTATACTGCCCACTAGAAACCGCTCTGAGGTCACCATCAGAAGAGCAGTGATGATTCATTGCATTATGCTGGAAAAAGAAGTGGAAGTTCATCAGCTGATTGCTTGTAAGCTTTACAAAATTGCAAACAAGAACTCCAAAGATGCCAGATTGGCTTATCCAAGCTTGGTCTCTCTGTTATGTAAAGATGCTGGGGTAAAAATGGGAGTAGATGAGTATATCTCAGTTGAGCAACCAATCACCAAAAAGTCTATAGAAGGACAACAAGTACAGGACGACCCCATCAAGAGGAGAGCACAGGAGTTCCTCCCGGAAATCCCTCAAATTGAATACTGGGAGCGCCTAGAAGCATCTGTCACCAAGTTGCAAGAAGCTATGGATCAACTGAAAGAAGAACAGCAAAATCAAAACAGCATGCTATGCAAACTACTTAGAGAACAAGAAGAGCAAGGGCGTGAACTGAAGGAACTGAAGCGCCAGAAGCTATCTTTTGAAGGGCCAAGCACTCCACAGACTAAAGAGGCATCCACCTCCCAAATTCAAGGTTGTTGAGTTCTAATCTTAGCCTTAACTCTGTGATAATTATTCTTATTAGAAATTTACCTTAGAAGTCATATATGAGTAGTAGTAATTAGCATCTCTATTTTAATTTTATCTCCAATTAAGCTATAATTTATTTTTCTCATCATCATCAAACATGAATAAAATAGCAGATTTTTAGAATAAGGAGGCAATATTTTTTTCGAGTTTTTAATAAGGAAAATTCTAATTATTTAATGTGGTGGCAATACTTTTTGTCTTCTAAATGAATGCCTGAACAGTGCATGTTTTTTATATAAAATTTTATGAATGTTAAAATCGTTGGCTCCTGAAAGAATGATGAACAAGAGAAATGTTATTGATAATTTGAAAAATCATAAAATTGATTCTTGAAGCAAGAAAAAGCACTGAATACAAAAGCTTGCGCAAAAAAAAAAGAAAAAGAGAGAGAGAGAGAGAGAGAGAGAGAGAGAGAGAAAGCAAGCAGAAAAAGCCAATAGCCCTTAAAACCAAAAGGCAAGGGTAATAAAAAGGATCCAAGGCTTTGAGCATCAGTGGATAGGAGGGCCTAAAGGAATAAAATCTTGGCCTAAGCGGCTAAACCAAGCTGTCCCTAACCATGTGCTTGTGGCGTGAAGGTGTCAAGCCAAAAGCTTGAGACTAAGCGGTTAAAGTCGAGGTCCAAAGCAAAAAAAAAAAAAAAAAAAAAAAAAAAAGAAGAAGAAGAAGAGTGTGCTTAAGAACCATGGACACCTCTAAGTGGGGACTCTAGCAAAGCTGAGTCACAATCTAAAAAGGTTCACCCAGTTATGTGTCTGTGGCATTGATGTATCCGGTGGTAATATTGGAAAACAAAGTGCTTAGGGCCACGGCCAAGACTCGTAAAGTAGCTGTGTTCAAGAATCAACGTACTAAACTAGGAGAATCAATAACACTATCTAAATTTTGGGTTCCTATGGATGCCAATCATTCTGAATTTCAAAGGATAAAGTGAGATGCCAAAACTGTTCGGAAGCAAAAAGCTACTAGTCCCGCTCATCTAATTAGAATCTAAGCTTCACTCAAAACTCTGAGATATTATTGCTTCTTGATTTATTTTTATCCTATTTTATTTGTCTAGTTTCTTGGGGACAAGCAACAGTTTAAGTTTGGTGTTGTGATGAGCGGATATTTTATACGCTTTTTGGGGTTAATTTCATGTAGTTTTTAGTATGTTTTAGTTAGTTTTTAGTATATTTTTATTAGTTTCTAGGAAAAATTCATATTTCTGGACTTTACTATGAGTTTGTGTATTTTTCTGTAATTTCAGGTATTTTCTGGCTGAAATTGAGGGAGCTGAGCAAAAATCTGATTTAGGCTGAAAAATTACTGCTGATACTGTTGGATTCTGACCTCCTTGCACTCGGAATGGATTTTTTGGAGCTACAGAAGTCCATTTGATGCGCTCTCAATTGCGTTGGAAAGTAGACATCCAGGGCTTTCCAGCAATATATAATAGTCCATACTTTGCTCAAGGATAGACGACGTAAACTGGCGTTCAACGCCAGTTCCATGTTGCATTCTGGCGTTAAACGCCAGAAACAAGTTACAAGTTGGAGTTAAACGCCAGAAACAGGTTACAACCTGGCGTTTAACTCTAGAAATAGTCTAGGCACGTGTAAAGCTCAAGTCTCAGCCCCAGCACACACCAAGTGGGTCCCAGAAGTAGATTTCTGCTCTATCTATCATAGTTTACTTATTTTCTGTAAACCTAGGTTACTAGTTTAGTATTTAAACAACTTTTAGAGATTTATTTCGTATCTCATGACATTTTAGATCTGAACTTTGTACTTTTTGATGGCATGAGTCTCTAAAACTCCATTGTTGGGAGTGAGGAGCTCTGCTGTGTCTCGATGAATTAATGCAATTACTTCTGTTTTCCATTCAAACACGCTTGTTTCTATCTAAGATATTTATTCGCACTTCAATATGATGAATGTGATGATCCGTGACACTCATCACCATTCTCAACCTATGAACTCGTGCCTGACAACCACCTCCGTTCTACATTAGATTGAATGAGTATCTCTTGGATTCCTTAATCAGAGTCTTCGTGGTATAAGCTAGAATCCATTGGCAGCATTCTTGAGAATCCGGAAAGTCTAAACCTTGTCTGTGGTATTCCGAGTAGGATTCAGGGATTGGATGACTGTGACGAACTTCAAACTCACAAGGGTTGGGCGTAGTAACAGACGCAAAAGGATCAATGGATCCTATTCCAGCATGAGTGAGAACCGACAGATGATTAGTCGTGCGGTGATAGCGCATCTGGACCATTTTCACTGAGAGGACGGATGGTAGCCATTGACAATGGTGATCTACCAACACACAGCTTGCCATAGGAGGAACCTTGCGTGCATGAAGAAGAAGACAGGAGGAAAGCAGAGATTCAGAAGACAAAGCATCTCCAAAACTCCAACATATTCTCCATTACTACATAACAAGTATTTAATTTATGCTCTTTTATTTTTCGCAATCCAAACTAATAATTATAATTGATTTCCTGACTAAGAAATACAAAATAACCATAGCTTGCTTCAAGCCGACAATCTCCGTGGGAATGACCCTTACTCACGTAAGGTATTACTTGGACGACACAGTGCACTTGCTGGTTAGTGGTACGAGTTGTGAAAAGTGTGGTTTACAATTCGTGCACCAGGTGGCTTATGCTTAAATTCATCCAGAAATCTCCACCAATGTTTGGAATGCCAAAAGCCTCCGGGGTCCCAAACTAGGCAAGTGAAGTTTTTGAGCAGCTTCAAACAGATTCTCAGGCTCCCGAGGTGACAAATGTCAGAATAGATTCCAGGATCCCAAACTTTGCTTTTAAATCCGCCTTTGTCTTGATCTATATTCTTCCATCCGGGCAGTTTAGAAATTGAATTCTCACCAAGATGACCAAACGTCTTCCGAGACCCATTCAATTGAACTTGGTACCAATTCGTGCACTTCGAATTGAAGTGTGGAACCTTATTGAATCTTGCACACCAGTTCTGAGTGCGAGCCATTTCCCTCTTACTCTTAAAGCCGCAGAGAGCTTTAAGATGGCCATCTGTTTCAAGCAAACCATATTCAAGTGGAAAAGTAAAGATAAAGGTTAAGGATTGTACCCACTTGAAGCTTGTGTTAGGTGGTAATGGCCTTGGGATAGGTGTTTCCAGTGGTTCTGTAAGCTCTACTCCCTTGTATTCTTCTATGAATTCCTCCACTTCCTTGCAAAATTTTTCAACTGCAACTGCGTCCTGATCAAAGTCTTCTATGTCTTCCTCGTCACTCAAGTCATATGTTGGAGGTTGAGAGAAATCTACCTCGACATCATCTTCGTATTCACTTAGATAAGATTCTTCAGGCTCAAGGAGTTCAGTTGCGGATGTGAGTTTGTGATTAGGAGAGTTTGATTCATGATCATCACTGCCTATTGAATCAACTTCTTGTTCTGTTCCGTCCAATTTTTCACAAGGTGTATGCTTTGGAGGTTGTGCACTGTCCTCTTTGGCATCAATTTCGAACTTCTCAACAGAATCCTTTACAGTTCTCGATTCCCATGGAGGTTCAGCATCTCCTAAATCTTCAACTACTTCTTCCTTTACAACTATCATGGCTTCCTCTACTTGTTCCAATACAAAGCCATGCTCCTCATTGTCCACCGGAGTTTCTAGTGTTTCCTTCATGCTACGCTCTTCTTTTGATTCTCCACATGTAGCCATGGGAGTGCTCCGAGTGCTCAGATGTCGGGAGGCTATTATATTTACTACCTCAGTTAAGGCAGTAGTGAGTTCCAGTACGCCCTTTTGCATCATCGCTTGCCCTTGAAGAAGAACACGAAGTTTGTCATTCATTGGAGGTTGGGGTGGGTATGAGGGTTCATTGGTTGGGGAAGAGGGTTCAAAATAAGAATGTGGTGGTTCTTGGGAGTAATTGGATTGGAATTGTGGTGGATAAGGGTCATACGGTGGTGAATGGTAAAAAGAAGCTTGTGAGTGTGGTGGTTCAAAGCTACGTTGAGAGGATGGTCTATAAGCACAGGGTGGGGCTTGTTGGTAATTACAAGGGAGTCCACCATATCTATCAGCTTGGTATGCATTGTGGAGTGGTATGTGTCCATGATATCTTGGAGGGTGTTGTTGCCTAAAGGGTTGATCAGGGCCTCTTGGCTCCATCCATCTTTGATTGCTTAGACCTTGATGCATATTCCTGTTGTAGCTTCCACTCCTTTCAACAAATTCAGAACCAAACTTAAAGCGAGAGGGGTGAGAATTCATAGTAGCTAATAGAAATAAAAGGGAAAAACAAAAACAAATAAACAAATAAAAGAAAAATATTTACAATAACCAATAATAAGGCACACGTTTGCAGTTCCCCGGCAACGGCGCCATTTTGACGATCGGTTTTTCTCTATCGGTAAAGAAATATAAAAATAAGATCGCGTTGTAGATAACTTCTAAACCAACAGAAAATTCTTTCGTACAAACGTTTTAGTTGTCACAAGTAACAAACCCCTTAAAAATTGATAACCGAAGTATTTAAACCTCGGGTCGTCTTCTCAATGAACTGCAGGGAGGTGTTCTTATTATTGGTTATGAGTTTTGTAAATTGGGGGTTTTGAGAGTAAGCAACAAGTAATTTAGATGACAAATAAAATAAATAAATAACTGTAAAATAAACTCTTGGCAAGGTATGAAAATTCGGAAGTCCTATCCTAGTTATCCTTATCAATGGTGATGAGAATTATATTTTGCTCCCACTAAGTCAACCTCTAACTATGAAGGTAAGTCAAGTGGATAAATCAATTTAACACCTAAAGTCCTAGTCAATTTCCTAAGGAAAGACTAGAGTTGTAAGAATTTAGATCAATCAGCAAAGATAACAATTATCAATCACGATGAGTTTGACAACTCAAGAGTTACCAATTAATCAATTTAAGCCAAGAATATAAAAAGCTAAATAAGAATCATAAATCTGAAATACCTCAGTTTATATTAAATAAAGAAAATCCTAACATGAATGGTTCATAAGCCAATTTGGCAACATAAGTAATTAAATGAGAGCATTAAAGTATCTGAAAGTAAAAGAGAAATATAAAGTAAAAGAAATATTGAACCTGATGAAGAGTTGAAATCCTAAATTGAAATAATAAGAAATCATAATCCTAAAACCTAAGAGAGAGAAGAGAAACTCTCTCTCTAAAAACTACATCTAAATTGTGAAAAGTGAATAATTGGAGACTCTCTTTGAATGGATGCATTCCCCCACTTTATAACCTCTAATCTGTGCTTTCTGAACTTGGATCTGGGCCAAAAAGGGCTTCAGAAATCGTTGGAAGCGTTTTCTGCAGTTTCTGGTGCGTGGCGTCTGTTACGCGTCCGCGTGGGTCACGCGGTCGCATCATCTGGAGTTTTCCTTATCACGCGTTCGCTTCGGTCATGCGTACGCGTCATCTGTGTTCTGCTCAAGGCACGCATCCGCGTCGGTCACGCATTCACATCACTGCCTTTTCGCGCTAGGCATGCGGCCGCGTCGTCCATGCGTTCGCGTCGCTGCCAGTTTCTTCAAAAACTCCATTTTATGCTTTCCTTCCATTTTTATATGTTTCCTTTTCCATCCTTTAAATCATTCCTGCCTTAGGAAATCTGAAAATACTCAACACACAAATCACGGCATCGAATGGTAATAAAAGGTGATTAAAATAATTATTTAAAGTATAGGAAACATGTTTTTCACATATATCACATAATAAGGAAGGGAGAGTAAAACCATGCAATTTCACATGAATAAGTGGGTGAAGGATTGAATAAATCACTTAAATTGAGCACAAAATATATTATAAAATATGGGTTTATCAATGCTCTTTCCATCCTTTTAGCTTCTTCTAAACTCTTTCCTAGACAAATTCAAAAACCAATTTCTTGGAGTGACCTACAAGAGTTGGTAGTTCCGGTATTTTGAGTGAATCTTTACTGTCTTAATATTTAGCCAATCTTAGATAAGCATTTTTCTGGTAGGAGGAACATTTCGACTAAAGAAAATATCATATTTGTCCAAGTTGATTTTCTGGCTTGAAGCTTCTTGGTAGGCTTTGAGAATTTCCATCATTGCTTCAATGTTCTGGTCATTAGTTCTTAGGAAAATTATGCTATCATCTGTAAAAAATAGATGTGTGATTTTTGGGGCTGATCGTGCTACTTTAATGCCTCTAATTGTGAGTCTTTCCTGAGCTCTTTGTCGAGACCCGAGAAAACTTCAACTCAAAGAATGAAGAGGTATGGGGATATAGGATCCCTTGTCGAATACCTCTCGATGGCCGAAATTCCCTTGAAGGAACTCCATTAATAAGGATTTGAAAAGAAACTGTATCAATACATGCTCCAATTAAATCTATATCCATCTCGTAGGGAGTCCCATATGTTTCAATACTGCTAGGAGGAACGACCATTTAATTCAATCATAGGCCTTCACCATGTTCCGTTTGACTTCCATGAATCTTTTATTTTCCGCTTACTTTTTCCTCATGTGGTGGAATATTTCATACGCCACTAACCCGTTATCTGTGATCAGCCTTCTCAGAACAAATTAAAAGCACTTTAAAAGTCACCAACAATTTCGAGATGAATAAGTTTTAATCTATTGGCTATTGTCTTTGTAGCGATCCTAATTCTTAAACAAAATATTGCATAAGGCTATTGTCTTGTTAGCTACTGAAGGGTCTCCTTTATTATTCAACACATAGAGGATCCACTATGTAATGATTTCTCCTACTATATGCCACATCCTTTGATAAAAAAGAGCATGTATTCCATCTGGTTCTGAAAATTTGGTTGGGTGCATCTGGCTTAGTGCTGTTTTAACTTTCTTGCTGGTGAAATCTCTTTGGATTTTTTACAATCGGTCAGGTGTGATGCGGCTGCTAACCACGTTTGTAATTGATGCTACATTTTCAGTTGTTTCTGTTCGAAAGAGTTCGTAAAAAAAAGAGACCATTACCTCTTCAATCTTATTGTCATCTTTGTGGACAACACCCGCAGCATCTGTGCTTATCAATCCTATTTTCGGTCTTTCTATGAGTTATCTTGCGGATTAGATCTATATTCACAATTTTCGGATCAAATTCGAATAAATTCTGTAGATATGTGGATCGAATTCGATCCATAAACACTCCTACAAATATAGACATTAAAATATGAAATAAAGGAGATGTTAACATTCAGATTACAACTGCCACTACCAGAAATACGGACATTACCAACGGGAAGATACCCACAAATTAAAAAGAGTGGCAAATTTATATGATCGTGGTAATCACTTGCAACGTCTTGTATTTCCGTGGCCAAATTTTATGAAATTTTTCGACGATTTTGTTTGTTCGTGGCTAACTTGAGATGAGTTCTCTCAATGACCACAGACTCAATGATTACCGTGACAAAATCGAACGATTTTCACTTTTAAATTCCGCGTTTAATTTGGTTTTGTCCTCCATCCCTCTCAAAATATTTTTATGCAGTTTTTACTTTTTCAAAATTTAAACCGTAACTTAAAGGTAAATTGAATTTATCATGTGCAGGCTTTTTCAATTCTTCAATTGTTGAATTCTTCTTCCTCCTTTTGAGTGCTGCCATGAAAAATTAACAAAGTATGCTAATGGTTTGATTTTAAATTTTGTTGATGATGTGCAATTTTCTCACTTCGTATGATCCTTGAATTTGGCCATATCTCTGAATTATGTATTTTTTTTACTTAGTATTAGCTATGCGCTGATTTGATTAATTTTTTCTTTTTGATTTAACTGTAGTTTTTTAACGTAGTTGTATTATTCATTACTTGTTACAAAATCAGATTGTAATGTAACAAAAAAAACTAAATCATATACATACAATTTCAATATTTATATTTTAGTTGTTACATTTTTGTGCGTGTTCTTTTTGGTCAAATACAGTTTCAGTGTCCAATTTTACCGTATGCATTATTTAGAGACTTTGGTGATAGAATAAAATGATTCAATTGAAAATAAATGTTAAAATTATAAAAAAGAGTACTTATAAAAAGAGTACATATTTATCTTTGATAAAATAGTTCTAACTAATTTTAGAAAGTAAAAGATACTAACTATGATTTTATTGAAATAATAACTAATTTAATTATTCATTATTTAATTACTCACTCTTAATTTATGGCAACATTAATAAACAGAATTTTAACTTTTAAAATTCAGAATATTAGTTTTATACCTATATTTTATTAATTTAATTTAAAAAATAAATTAAAATTATTTTTATGGGAGTTCATTTTTTAATTATGTACAAAAAATTTTTTTCTTCAATTTAAAGGTATCAAATTCTTAAGTTTTAAGTTTATTTATTTTAATTTTTACTGATGCCATTTTTTTTAAATTCAACGAGTAAAAATTTTAAATTCTAATTAATATGTGAAATTTTTGAATATAATTTAAAGTTGTAAATTTTACAATTTGATATTTTTTATTAAAATTAAATTTTACTCTAAATTAAAAAGCTATAGTTAGTTCACTAAACAAAATTCAAATTAACATCTATAATAAGATGAATGAAATTTTGAGCGGTAATGTTAAGCGCAACTTTTATTAAGTAGCCCACTCACCCAGTCTTAACAATAACTTCCTTCCACTATTTCCAAAATCCCTATTTATTAGCTCCTGCAATTGATTCAAGTTTGATAACATGCAGCCAACCCTTTCGTTAATAACATTTTCTTCCGTTTCTCCCGATCGTAATTTCTTAACTCCTGCACTCAGATCAATTCAGCTAACCTTCAGAGCAATTCGTTCAAGACGTTCCTGTTTAGGTTCTAGGTACGATCACACCGGACGTTCTGTGAAAGAGCAGGGACCATGATTTGCAGTTCGAGTACCGTCAGTTTGAGTCGCCGAAAAAGCAAGCAAAATCGGTGGAATCAGAATTCTATCTGTAAACCCGAATCGCGAAGAAGATTTTCATGACATCATTTTGTTTTTTATATTTCTTTTAGTCAACAATGAAAGTTTATTTTAGACTTTTTTTTTTTTTATTCCAACATGCATTCTTTCTTTTGTTACTGGTTGTAGATAGATTCTAAATCACCAATTGGCATTTTGAAAGATGTTATGCAACTGACAATTGAAGGCCGCAAAGCAGCTGCAAATTACATCCGAAAAGTAAGTATTGTACCTTAATTTTTTATCATCTTCGAAGGAGTCAAATCATGACCTATTAATTTTTTAGCCTTGGAGTATCGACAGGGTGTATAATTCAGTGGTGTATAATTTAGTGGCCGAAGTTATGTGTATTTTTTACTATTTACCTGGAAATATTTTTGCATGTGGATTGTCTGTGTAACAAGAAATGGAGAGCTTGATAAATTCATTATTTTGATACTTTCAAGATTTGTATCATTTTAGCAAAGTTTGATATTTATTTTGTAATAGTTTTATTTGAATATTTTTTTAACATTAAATCCATTAATCTAGGATATTTGCTTTTCAATACTAAGTATTTGTTAATTTTATATTTTTATACTATGGATAATACGTATAGGAATGTGATTAATTTTTTTAATATTATATGATGTAATTTTATATTAAAGAGCATTTTTATTATGATATTTTTTTTTTAATTTAACTTCTATCGTTAGCCACGGAAAAAAGTATGGCAAAAAAGCCCGGCCTGATCAATTTTGTCACAGGTAAATATTTTATTTTGCCACGGAAAAGAGTGTGTCTAAACGTGCTAAAGTTGTGGCTAACCAAATGTCTCCACGGGTGTTAAAACCGTGGCTATTGGAGTAAAAAGCGTGGCTAACTAAAAACGCGTCGCCCTCCCTAGCCACGGATGTTCATTTGTTGCAAAAGCATAATTGCCACAGTTTTTTTGGAGTTTAGCCACGGATTTTTCCGTGGCTAAACCCCTTCTTTTTGGTAGTGTGCACTAAAAGCAAAGAGATTTAGGTTGTGAGAACTTGGGATTGATGCAACATACCGTGATGATCTCTCACGATCAGTAAACCCAATTAGACATAGATCAAAGCTTCTACATTCAGAAAAAAGACAAGTTATGAATTAGGTATGCATTTAGACTTTTTCTTTTTTTTTTTTTTTCTTCAGATACTTTATTTATCCAAATCTTTCACCATTCAAATTAAAATAAACTAATATCTGAAATTATTCAAAATATATAAAAATAAAATATCAATTCAAAATTTAACTTTAAATCATATATTTTTAATCTTTTTTATGAATTATTTATACTTTATAATATTTTATTATATTATGAAGTAATATTATTCATTAATTAGGACATTTTATGCTGAATAATGCAATTATCTAACGCCCGGTGTAGAAGACATGCAGTTTTGTTAGTAACAATAATAATTCGACTTGCGCAAGTTGATCCTAATCCATCTTAAGCGTTAATAAAGACTAGAAGCAAGAAAAATTAAGTAGAAAAAACAGCTTGAAGAAAAGTCAAATTTGAGTTGCAAACTTTAGTACTTCATATACTTGTGATGAAATGGAGCCATATTTTTTGTTGATATGTAGCATCTTTGAGTCCAGAATATATATTATACTATACTATATCATAAAGTCATCAAAGTTTCATCTATCATTTCTTAAATTTTATGTGACGCCCTTTTAGTTTATTGTTTAAAGCTTGATTAAATATAAAACCAAAGCAACTCCGTGGTACTTTGACAAACATATCATAAAACATCCCCTCTAACGTGGTTATATGCTTGGTCGCTGTTGGTCTCCAACATATAATGTTTAATTAAATTGAACTCAAAATTAAGTTTCCTGTTGGAAATTAAATATTAATTAAATTCAACTGCCTTATATTGTTATATATTATTTTTCAGAGAGGTGGAATCTTTCTTCCAACAACCCTTTAGGTGTCGTATATATACCATGTACATGTATGTTCTTATCGGCTAAGTTCAATCATTCGCTTCTATTAAGATAATGTTATGTTACTGATTGACGATTGTTTACAATATTTTGCACGACTATTTTTATTACTATTATGTATTGAACATACAAAATGGTTCTTTTTCTATCATAGCTGCTTAAAATATTTTAGGATGTTGTAAAAAATCAGGAACTTTCTAATTTGGTATTTAATTACCTTTCATTTTCTTTTTCTTTTTTGATTTTTTTTACCTTTTAATTAATTTGCTATTTTAGCTACAAATACTTTAATTTATTGATAATCTCATAATTTTTTTAATCAAAGATATAAAGATGTCAAGGTTTGGACACCTCAATGGATTACCTATATTGAGAGAAGAACACAAAGAGCTTCTCGGAATTTTCTTTTTCCTGTTTAATTTGAGGTGGGGATTAAACGAGGAAAAAAAACTAGTAATTATGAAATAAAATATTGTCACGTTTTTTAAAAATTACGTGATAACAAATTATTTTTTAATTATATAAACACGTAATAATTTAGTTAATTTTAGTAATTAATTTTAATATATAAATAATATTTTTTATTTTAAATATATCATTCATTCGACACTATATCTTTTGTATCTAAGGGTATTTGACAAAATAAAAAAAATATTTCTCTAGATATACTTAAATATATTTAAATACGTAGCATATATTTAGATCTAAATATCAAACACAATATTATATAAAGAAAGTTGTCTATCAAACTTGTCTTTTTTATTTCTAAAAAATTTAATATCAATCTAAAATTGTTTGTATATTTTCCATTATCGGTAAATTTGGTCTAATTTATTTTCATTATAAATTATTGTGATTCAATAGCAAAATAGAGGAAATATATATCATTTTAAAAAAATTAATTATTCTGTTGATTTTTATAATTTTACAGAATTTTTAATTAGATTTTTATATTTTTTTTAATTTAAGTTTTTATACTGTTTTCAATTTTGTAATTAAATTCTTTCTAGTATAAAAAATATTAGAATTAATTAAATATTTTTTTGCATATTAAAAATATCTATAATTAAAAATCTAATTATGTATTTGACCACATATTTTTTTAAAAAAAATATTCTGTTAATTTTAATATTTTGACATAAAAATGACTTAATTATAAAATTAAAAATAATATAGAGATCTAATTAAAAAAAATATCCAAATCTAATTATAAATAGTGTGAAACTATAGAATTTGACAGAGTAACAACTTATCATCAATAGAATTTTGTGCCATCCGGTCTTAACTCTTAACTCTCAGTCTCTATATCGATGAGCTGATTTGTTCAAACTATTTCAAAAACTCTTACTAACATGTAACAGGAAATTTGTACTAAAATTAACTCCTTAAAATATTGAGTCGTTGGTACAATCAATATATATTGGCATGGTGTTTGCTTAACTTTTCATTTAAACTTAAGCGTTGAAGCGTTGAACCAATTAAAAGGCCATAACGCAATGGAGTTATTGCGGCATCTTGTTTTGTCACTACACTTTCTTCTCTTTTTTCATCACTCACTCTTCTCACCATTCCCACTCACAAACTGCTTAACTATGAATCATTCAACCACTAATGTGTGTCATGAAGATGAAAGCAACGCCTTATTGAAGTTTAAGAAAAACTTTGTGATCAGTAAGTCCGCTTCTCAAAATCCATTCAGTTATCCTAAAACTGCTTCTTGGATTCCAACTACAGATTGCTGCTCATCATGGCATGGCGTCGAATGCAACGAGATCACAGGTCATGTGACTGGCATTGATCTTAGTAGCTGCCAGCTTTATGGTTCCATGGATGGCAATAGCACTCTTTTCTCACTTGTGCATCTTCGAAGTCTTGATCTTTCGGACAACAACTTCAATCACTCTCAAATTCCAGCTAGGACAGGGGATCTTTCACAGCTAAGGCATCTGAATCTTTCTCATGGCTCTGAAACCACATTCTCTGGCGAAATCCCACATGAAGTTTCACAGCTGCCCAACTTGTTGTCCCTTGATCTCCGCAGCTATATTGGTGTGGATAATCCCGATGATCCAATCAACCATTTGAGACTCAAGACAACCACACTAAGATCCTTAATTCAAAACTCAACTAGACTCAAAGAACTCCATCTCTCTTTTGTGACTATATCATCATTTGTACCAAATATACTCACAAATCTTACACATCTGGAGCAACTGTCCCTTTCCCATTGTGAACTATATGGTGAATTTCCAATTGGGGTATTCCATCTTCCAAAATTAAGAGTTTTGGATTTAGAATACAACAATAACCTCACTGGTATGTTGCCTGATTTTCACTCAAGTTCACTCATCAGCTTATTGAATCTCAGAGGAACAAGTTTCTATGGTTCTTTACCAGCATCCATTGCAAATCTTAATTCCTTATATTGGTTATCAATTTCAAATTGTAGCTTTTATGGTTCTATTCCTTCTTCAATCGGGAACCTCACTCAGCTTGAGTATTTTAATCTTGGATACAATAAAATAAGCGGTGAAATTCCATATTCTATAGGGAACTTAACCAATTTAGCACACTTGAGTCTTTTTGAAAATAACCTTTCTGGTGAAATTCCTCGTTCTCTCTTTGGCCTAGAGAACCTTGAAACTCTTGTTCTAGGGAATAATTTGTTGAAGGGACAAGTAGAGCTTGAGATGTTTCTAAAGCTGAAAGTGCTAACTGATCTAGATATATCATCCAATAATTTGGTTTTGACCACTAGGAAAAGTTCTTCCAATGTAACCCTTCCTCCAATTCAAGCATTGGATTTGGATTCTTGCAACCTAAGTGGTGAAATCCCATCATGGATAATGAACCTAACCGCTTTATTTTACTTGAGTCTTCAGCAAAATAACCTGCAAGGTGAAATCCCTCTCTCTCTGTTTAGACTAGAGAATCTTGAATCTCTTTCTTTAAGCAACAATTTGTTGGAAGGTCAGATAGATCTTAAAATGTTTCTAAATCTCAAAAGCCTTAATTTTCTTGCCTTAGGACACAACAACCTATCTCTGCTCAGAGGAACATTTTCCATCAATAATGCAACCCTTCCTCCATTAGAAATACTAGATTTGGTATCATGCAATGTAGGTGAGTTTCCAGTTGTTATTCGAGAGCTGGAAGCGCTATCTTATCTAGATGTGTCCTATAATGATGTTAAGTCTTTACCTAATTGGGTATGCAATCTAAAATTACTTGTCTATCTTGATTTGTCCTACAACAACTTAAGCAGCCATATTCCTTCATGCATAGGAAACTTTAGCCAATCTCTTCAAGCTTTAATGCTACAAGGAAACAAATTGGTTGGCCGTATTCCTCAAACATATACAATTGGAAGTGGCCTTAAGATGATTGACTTAAGTGAAAACAATTTGCAGGGTCAATTACCAAGAGCTTTGGTCAATTGTAGAATGTTAGAGTATCTTAATGTGGGTCATAACCAAATTAATGATTCATTTCCCTTTTGGTTGAGCACTCTTCCTGAGTTGAAAGTTATCTCTCTGCGCCATAATGAATTTTATGGACCCATCATGTGCCCAAAGCCATGCACATTTTCTAAGCTTCACATCCTTGATTTTTCTCACAACAAATTCTCCGGAATTTTGACTCCAGAAATGATCAAGAGTTGGAAATCCATGATGATGTCCAACGCAAGTCAATTGGCATATGAGAACAATGTTATAAAGTTCAGTGGAAAATCTTGGTCTATTTACATTGATTATGCATTCACAATGTCTAACAAAGGGATTGTGATGACTTATAATGAACTTCAGCACCTCTACTACATGGTAGCCATTGATCTTTCAAGTAACAGAATTTCTGGAATAATTCCGGATGTCATGGGTGAGTTGAAAAGTCTTGTCTTGCTCAACTTGTCCAATAACATGCTTTCTGGAAACATTCCTTCTTCCTTGCGAAAGCTTTCAAACCTTGAAGCATTGGACTTTTCTCTCAACAACTTATCAGGAAACATTCCTCAGCAATTAACAGAACTCACCTTTTTAGAGTTCTTTGATGTGTCGTTCAATAATCTTTCAGGCCCAATACCAGAAAACGGACAATTTTCCACATTCCAAGAAAATTCATTTGAGGGAAATCAAGGGTTGTGTGGGATTCAATTGTTGATAAAGAAATGTGAAAATCATGGTATGGGTTCACCGCCTCAGTCTGATGGAGATCAAGATTCAGAATCCTTGCTTCAATTTGATTGGAAAATAATTCTAATTGGATATGTAGGAGGACTAGTTGCTGGACTTTCTCTTGGAAATGCTTTTGGTCCGAATGTCCTTGCATGGCTAAGGAGTATCTTTAAGTGAAGAAATCTTGTCTTTTGATTATATAGGTGTGTAGTGTGTACTCTAGCAGTTTTCATTTGTCGTTGTTTCCTTAGCAGTTTTCAAAATAAAGAAACAATGATAACTGCTAAGCATATGTAATGCCACTAATGCGTTTTGATTGCATATGGATTTAATTTTCATAGACGGATACTCAAAAACATTATATGTTTTATGAATTATTTTATTAGGGAGCTATAATTATTTTTCTTTATTTATCATAGTAAAACATAAGAAATAGAAAAACAGCCCAACAGATATATTTTTATCTCAATGATTTATTTTTAGAATAAATACTAAATACAAACACAATTATGCTATATATACACTAAAAGTTAGACCCATATTTGATATCTCAAAACAATTTTATTATACAACTGTATACAAATTTGATTATTTTATTATAAAAAATTATGTGAATATATATATATAAGATGACGGATTTAGTAGCTAATTTTGGGTATACATATACCTAAAATTTTTGGTACAATTATACATCCAAAAGATTTAATCAATAAAAAAATAGGCTATTTTTTTTGCATATGACACCTATATTGGTGTAACGCATGGTTATGGATCTTAAAGAAGTTTTACAATGGAGTGACGGCGTTCAGGTGTTGTGAAGAAATCGGACGGTTCGATTTCATGCAGGTGAGAGAGGACACAAATCGGACCGTCCGATTTGTGTCAGATAGTGATTCTGTTGGCAAAGAAATTAGACTGAGCGATTTCATGAAAGGAGATGAGAAGATTTTGGGCCAAAGAAATCGGACCCAGCGATTTCAGGGTTGCGGGTGAGAAATTTTTGATACGCAGGAAATCAGACCCAGCGATTTCTTGGAGATGAAAAATTTTTTTGGCGGCCAACCACAAAACGGATGGTCTGATTTTGGTGTTTAGAAAAATTTGAAATTGGAGCAAGCGGTCGGACGGTACGATTTGAGCTTCATAAATACTCAAACCAACACCGAGCTACCAACCAACTTCCTCATCTTCTTCTTCTCACAGTTTTGAGTTCACTGAAGCTCAAAGCTTTCTTTCTCATCTTCTCTATTCCATCATGGATGATAGAGTAAGATTAAAAGTGTATTATCATGGCCAAATTTTATTACAAACATCTGAATGAGTAAAATTTGTGTGTGAAAATCCATTAGATGTTGTGATTCTATTCACACTGTCATTTGAAGAATTAAAAGGTGTGATTTGGGAGAAGATGGATCCTCAAATACGTAGGGGAGTGTCATGTATTCTGTACAGATATCATGTATCTATATTTGGTGGGTTCGTTCAATTTCAAACGAAATACGTAACCGATGAAGCGAGCATGCAAGAAATGTTTTCAGTATATCTTGAAAGCCGGTCCCGAATATCATTCATCGAACCGTATGTTGAGTTTGAGCAATCTGCAGCGGACCGAGATATTGAATTGGAAGATTACAACAGTGATAGTGAAGAAGAGTTTGAAAGTAATTACGAGGTCGTTGATCTAGGTGTAGACGAAGATCATGCTGATGATGCTATGGTGGCAGATGTGGTGGATGTGGCAAATACACTAGCAAACCAGCAGCCGTTTTAGGAGCCGACTTTCATGCGGTCATTGGATTTGGAGGCCATGCATGCACCGAAGTTTCCTCAATATGTAAATGCAGGTATGTCATCATTTTAAATTAAGATTTGGTGAACTATGACTTGTGCATAGGTTTTGAGTTTAGGACAAATATTTAAGACAACGGTAAATAGGAAAAATATAGCATATAATTAGTAATTGTTTAATGTTTAATTATCAAGTAAACGTGTATGCTGAGAAATTTAGTAATTTCCATCATTGTTATTAAAACCGGACCGGACCGATCGGTTCGAGCAAAAGACCATTAAACCGGACCAGTCAGTTCGACCAAAAAACTATTGAACCGGACAGGCCAGTTTGACCAAAAAACTATTGAACTGGACTGTAGACCGGTCCGGTCCGATGATGAGACCACACATGGCAATGAACCGGTGTGAACCGGTCAAATCCAGAATGAACCGGTAAAAATCGGGTCAATCAGTTCAACTAGTGACCCACCGGTTGAATCGGTGACCCAATGACCCAGTGACCTGACCGGTACGATCACCGGTTTGGTTCTGGCAACTATGTTTTCCATTGTTGTGTGATTATTAGTTTATTAAATATCGTTTCATGACCTAGTTGATGAACTTATTAACTTTTGCATCATTTATTCTTGATTTACGGATCATTGATTTGATTAATACGACACATATTTAACAGTTATTAATGGAACTATAAAATTTGTGACGTGATTGCAGCAGAGCTTCCTGTTATGATGGATGGTGAATTTAGCGTGGGAATGGAATTCAGTTCTAGGGAGGCGGTAATTAAGGCGATGAAAGATTATACTATTCGTAGAGGTGTAGATTACCGGGTGCATGAGTCAGAACCGACGACATTCTATGCTAAATGTACCCAGTATGGCACAGGCTGTGATTGGCTTATCAGGGTGAGCAAAATATCCAGGAAGTACTGTTGGGAGATAAGGAGGTACAATGGCAGTCACACCTGCATTAGGGCCACCATTTCTCAATATCATTCGAAGCTGGATTCAAACACAATTGCAGAAGTAATAAAGCCATTGGTAGAAGTTGACCCATTTATAAAGGTGAAATCAGTGATAGCGAAAGTACAGTCGAAGTTTAACTACACCATAAGTTATTGCAAAGCATGGTTGGCAAAACAGAAGGCAATGGAGTCAATTTTCGGAGGTTGGGAAGCTTCCTATGAAGCTTTGCCGATATGGTTTGAGGCCATGTGTCACAAGGAGCCATCCGCAGTCGTTCATTTTGAAATAATGCCTGCATATCAGGGAGATGACTTGGTTCTTAACATTCGTGTACTACACCGAGTCTTCTGGAGTTATTACCCTTGTATTAGAGCATTCAGACATTGCAAGGCAATAGTGCAGGTAGACGGAACTCATTTGTATGGAAAATATAAGGGTTGTTTGTTGTTGCAGTTTCACAGGATGGCAACAAAAACATCGTGCCTATTGCATTTGCGATAGTTGAGGGAGAGACATCTGAGGCTTGGCACTTTTTTCCTAGTAACTTGCGACATCATGTTGTGACACGTGATGGTGTGGGCCTTATCTCCGATCGGTACGATTCCATCAGGTCAGCTATTGCTCGCAGTAATGGAGCTTGGTCTCCTCTGAAAACATTCCACATATTTTGTATCAGACACATTGAGTCCAATTTTTTGAGGAAGTTTAAGGCTCCGTATCTACAGAAGCTTATCGTCAATATCGGTATGATAGTTACTATTACAGTTATTTTAAACCTAGTTATTATAATGAACGTTGTTTGTAATGGGTAATTTTTTTTATTAATAGGATATTCCCGAACAGTTCACGAGTACGAGATGCGTTATCAGCATTTATGCGAGCGGGGTGAGGCTTATACCAACTGGTTGGATCGTATTCCCCGTGAGTAGTATGCTTTATCATTTGATGGAGGATATCGATGGGGTCATATGACCACCAATCTAGTGGAGTGCATCAACTCGGTACTGAAAGGGGCACGCAATCTTCCAGTCACTGCACTTGTTAAGGCAACGTTTTACAGGCTTAATTAGTTGTTTACCTGAAAAAGAGTTGAGGCTGAGGCTCGTATTAATGCAGGACATATGTTCTCTAAGCTTGTAACCTCCAAATCGCATGCCAATCAGCGGGCAGTGGGTAACATTCAAGTTAGTTACTTTGACAGACAGAATGAGGTATTTGAAGTGCGTAAGTGTCCCAGTGGTCTAGAGTATGCAGTGGACCTCCGTCGACAACGGTGTGACTGTGGTGAATTCCAGGTAGACCGGATTTCATGTCGACATGTGTTTGCTTGTTGTGCAAACCAGCGCTTGGATTGGCAACTGTATGTTCATGATGTTTACAAAATGGACCAAGTTCGACGAGTGTACAGGACGAGGTTTAGGCCACTAGAGAACCCGACAACATGGCCTGTTTATCATGGACCCCGATTCGTAGGTAATCCGTTCCTCAGATGGGTATCCAAAGGTCGACCAAGAATGACCCGTTTCTTAAATGAGATGGACACTCGGATGTTGCGTGGTCCTAGGCAATGTAAGCAATGTGGGACCGAGGGCCACAGCCGTAGTAGATGTCATCATCGTGGTGGCCCAAGTGTTGGTGCGACAACCCAATAGACTTTCAATATTGTGCACTTCGTGTGTGATATTATTGTATGACTTTGGCATTTTACATCCAATGAAAATAGATGTAATTGTATGTGTGTGCTGATTATGAAGGAAAGTAGCATAGTTAATGCCATAAAGTCCAATGGCTTAGTTAATGACATAAAAGGAATTAACATAGTCATCGTCATAGTTCAACAAATCGAAAACAATAAGCACCAAACACATTCTAAATAAGGAAGTCCAAATACACATATCATTTTTTCATTGCCCTTTTTATATCTTTGTATAATTTCTTGCATTTCTTTGCAACCCTGTTAAAAGCGGACGGGGTATATCGATTAGCGCTCTGACGGAGGGATCAGCTCTAAGGTTGTATCCTTTTCCTTTTTCGCTTGTGGTTGTCCCTATGGAAACATTCACGCATTAAATAACCAACTTATCAAACCAAGCGAATAAGCAAGTTACTTTTCAAAATTATCAAACCAAACTAACAAGCAAGTTATTCTACCATTCTAACCAATAATGTATTTTATCTGCACTAGGTGCTGGACCATCACCGTCATCATCATCAGCATCATCTGCATCCTCATCCTCATCCTCATTCTCATCCCTGTTCGGATGGTCAACCAGATAGTCATCAGCCTCATCATCAACAGCCTGGTTGCTCTCCTAAATTAGACCCATGGGAATATGACGTGGATTTTCGCTCTACATGATCCCCTCCCCCATGGCATTATCACTCCTACTAGAGTCAACAGAAAGTCTCCCTCTGGAATTACCAGAGGAAATGCGACATCGAGGTCTCATATCCAATGATAATCTACCTGGAGCAATACCACTCGGTTAGGCCCTCTGGTCGGTGGGAATGTCTCCGTAATTCCCTGGCTGTGAGTAACCTGGCACAGGAGCCACGAATCCAAGTAGCTGGCTAAACGATCCTTGTTCCCCTGACTCTTGGTGTGGGACACCCCAATATTGTTGATGCACTGGGTATGGTGGTGTAAAATAATCTGCAGAATGTGTGTCAGGAATGTACGGTGTGAATTGCTCAGGCTCTTGCTGTGCTTGTATCTGTGGCGGTGGCAGTGGCGGTGGCGGTGGTGGTGGTGGTTGTTGTGCATGTTGGTTCTCCTGATTATGAATAGGATCACCCTCCTGATTCTCTTGTTGTATGAGATCTGACAGATGCAAGTGGTCACCATATGTACCTCGGTACCAATGCAAGTAAATATCTAGATGATGCTGTGAGGGCACCATGTGCTCGACAAGAACATGACTATACCGATTCGTCCAATGCATAACCCAAAATGAGTGGGTTCCAGGCCAATCTTGATTCTTGGGACCTGTCAGAACTTCGCCGTATGCTTCACCTAGATCCCGCTCTTGATGAGGAACGCCCTGAGTCAAGCCAAATTGTCTCCTCAGTTTATCAGATGCATGCCACTCAATGCATTCAAAAGATATAAGCGGAACTGTAGCACTCCAAATAGCCGAATGCTAACGGATATCAGGAGGAATCACGTCTGGTTCGATCCGCCCTATTGCATAAGCCTCCCAAACAAACTGTACACATTATGCATGTAAAGGAGGATTACACACCGAATAATAACACAGCTAAAGGAAAACAAATACTTATTTGTTACAACATACCTGTCCTTCTTGCAGATCATCCAATGCTCTCCTAAAGTGAGCAAGACTACGATATCTGTAGGGTCGATCGGCACGCTCCCAATTATGCCACCTGACATCAGACAATTCATTAATTAACATTTATCAATGAAATTTAAAATATAGCGTCCCACACTTTTTAAAAGCATGTAGTATTTAAATTTACCTGTTTGCAATCGGAAAGAGTCGAGGATTGCCAGGAATCGGCGCAAGAAATGGTAGCTGGATCCAAGCCCAAGTAAGCAAAAGTGTCAGCGGACCATCAATCTCCTTACAGTCGACTCGAGTTGCCCTACACAACGCTCTATAAAGGTGTGCCAAGCATGCCGATCCCCAGCTAAACTGTATGATCCCAGAAAAGTTGCGGAGTAACGGCAGAAACTTCCAGTGCACCCTTGCCGCAGACTTATCTCTAAATATAACGGTACCAAATAATAACATTATGTGGCACTTCACGTACCTCTGAATCTGAATATTGTCATCCAACACTATACGATCTTTCAATGCTCGAAACCACGTCAACTTGATGAAACTTTCTCTACACTCTGTCTTCCTAGGTGCAACACCAAACTGATCCAAGCATTCAGCCTCTAACGCCTCATAACTGCTGAGTGTCGGTCCTGTAACTGGCAAACCATTCATCGAAAGACAAAGAATAATCGCCACGTCCTCCAACATCACCGCGCACTCACCAACTGGTAAATGAAATGTGTGAGTCTCAGAGCGCCATCTCTCGATTAGAGCATTAACCAATGCCGACTGACATTGGACAATTCCAATCTGAAAAACGTGATAAAAGCCTGTCTCCCGTAAATGTCCCTCTATAATCTGATTGTACCGGTCTGGCGGTATGTAGTGGTCACATTGCAACATCCGTGAACCCTACAAAACATAGTCATAGACCACATTAAACAAATATAACATTGTTTAATTAACAACTTAAATTTATCATAGTCACATTTTCATGATCACATAACCAGTAAAACATAATCATGTAAATAACTATATTATTAACTACTCAAAATACACTAACTTTATTTTACAAAAATTCACATCTATATTTTTTACAATCTAACGATTATCAATACATCTTAAATATAAATCTAATTATTTTCAGATGCATTAAAATTACCCATTCTAATGTCTAAAATAATATTATTTTATCATAACAACTCTTATTCCTTATTTTATATTTATATAGCACTAATAATAATAATACATCAATTAAGTAAATATATATTCTATTTTATATATCTTCTATATTATACTCATAATAATTATTTTATTATCGTACCTAGATCTTAATAAAAATTATTAGTACAATAAAATTATTTATTACAAACAATTAACACTAATTAATTTAATTATTATCACACGTTTAATCTTAATAAAACTTATTACTTAATATTCTTATAATAATTAATTTACTTCCACACGGGTATATAATAAGAATTATTACCACAATCTATTAATAACAATAATTAATTTATTATCTTGCATCCATAATCTTTAAAAAAAATTGTTATTACACTAATCTCTATATCACTAAAATTATTTTACTACTAATCTCTAACCTCACTATTATTTTAATTAAATTAAAATATTTAAAAATAATCTGCACTACGTTATTTTCTAATACTATCAATAAACAACTAATCTAACATTATCACTATTATTTTAGTTAAATCAAAATGATTAAATATTATTACTACTATACTAATTTCTAACATTATTATTATAATAAATTACTAATTTCTAACATTGTAACTATTATTTTAATTAAATTAAAATATTTAAAAACAAAAACTTACATAATTGAGATGATCAAGATAGTTAGCAATGTAGAGTTTCGGACCATTAACATCTTTTACTCTCCTTCTCTCTTGGCATTGTTAGGCAGTGGTCCAAATTTTTTTTTTCTTTTTGAAGGTCTGATTTGGGTTAACAATGGATGAGAATGAATGAAAGTGAAGGTGGTGGAGTTGTAGTGTTGTTGGAACGAAAGTGATGAAGGTGGAGAATGATGTATTGCTTCGGGTATTGTATACAATCAGAAGGGACCGCAGCTTGCATGCTTGACGCGTGGCTGATGGGGTGCAAATTGGACAGTTTGATTTGTGTACCTGCCCAGCCTAAAATCGGACCGTTCGATTACCTGCTTCGAATCGGACCGTCCGATTTCTCTATCCTAACCGTCACATTTGCGTGAAACATCCTACACCCACATAACCGTGTTATACACCTTATGTCTCCCAATATAAAAAATAAAAAGATGAAAAAAATAATCTCAAAAGTTAAAAACTAACAAAATCCCTAAAAAATAGTATTAATTTGACAAAGTAATAAAACAAAGTATCATTCCCTTTTATAAAGGGCAAATAATTTATGTATTTAATAAATGAATTATACATTTAATTAATTCAAATTTTTATAATAATATTTGGATAGTTATCTAAAAAATTCATATAAAAGAAGGGATAAAATCAATTTGATAATAAAAATATTTTATATATATTAAAAATTAACTGCTAAATGAAGCCAAATAATTTGAAGAGATTAAATTTGAAGTGGTTCTCATTGATTGAAATCAGATATAGAGTATGTTCGAAGTGAAGAAAAGATATAAGCTATGATACGCGGACACTGACACGGACATGGGACACGACACGACACAGGACATGCGGACACACGAATTTTAAAATTTTATAAGACACAGAGACACGACATATATATAGAATATAAAGTATTTTTTAGATAAATTACAATGAATTTTTGATATTTTATTGCTGTTAAAATATAAAATAATTTTTTTAACTATTTTTAATGACTTTTTTTAACTATATAAAAGTATCTAAAATATTTTTTATTTTAATAAATAATAATATATATTATTTCTAAACTCATTTCAACAATATATGTTAAGAATAAGGTTGGACACATGGACATGTGATGGTATTTAGGTGTGTCCAAGTGTGTCGGGAGAAGAATTTTTTATTTTTTATTAAGACACGGTTAGTGATGCGTGAGCATCTTATCTATCTTTTCCTTGTGAATTTGACATTGAATTGCTAAGTTTAATCAAAATTAAATATATTTTGGCCACTATGGATGTTACTTTGAGTTGTGCACAATTCTATTTATTTCAGGTAGCATTCGGAGGGATTTGACGGAGTTTTGTAGCAGAAAAGGGAGAAAGCGAATGATGCTATCAATCCTGACCTCCTTGCACTCAAACAGAAATAACTTGAGTTACAGAGGTCCAATGGATGTGATTTTAGTGGCATTGGAAAGCTAACTTCCAGGGCTTTCCAACGATATATAATAGTGCATACTTCTTCTCCAGCAACCTCTGCCTCCTCCACATTGAACTTGGCCCCTGCCAAGTTCAGCGTGGAACTTGAAAGCTCCCAGGGAAGCACGCACCACATTTCCAAGTTTAGCGTGGACTCAAAGGGAAACAAGCAAAACGCTGCTGCCTCCTCCACGCTAAACTTGGGAATTTCCAAGTTCAGTGTGGATCCGAATGCCCCAAGTGGTCCCCAAGCACTCGTACAAAGCTGCGCTGAAATTAATTAATTTTGATTTAATTTTTATGTTATTTATAATTAGGAAAAGATATTATTTAATTTTTAGAAAATATATTTTACATTAATTAGGATTAGATATAAAAGGGAAAAGAATCAGCCCTTCAGGGATCCTCTCTTCTCTTCTACCTCATTCCGCAATTTACAGTTTTTCAGAATCATAGTTTTCTCTCTGAACCATGAGCAACTAAACCTCCACTGTTAAGGTTAGGAGCTCTATCTATTGTATGGATTGATACTATTATTTTTCAATTTTAATTCATGTATTGATTTCTATTTCAAGAATTGTTTTCGTTCTTTATCTTATGAATTTGGGTGGAACGGAAGTATGACCCTTGTTCTAATTGAGTTCTTGTATAACTTGGAAAAGCTCTTTACTTGAACAACAGCTTGAAAACAATTTCTCCTAAACTTCTAATTATCTGGACTTAACGGGATATGTGACATATAATCCTTTTATATTTGGGTAATTAGAGTTTCTGTGGCACATAAACTAGAATCGAACTTCATCTTCTAATTGGAATTAAGTGACCAAGGAATTAGTGGTTGATGAAAGTTAGAGTAGACTAAGAAGGTCTAAGGAATTAGGGCTTAGTCATATATAGTTTGTCATGAATTGAATCTTGCATGATTAAAATAGTTAGTAAGAAAAGTCAATCCGAAAAATAGATATCTCTGAAGCCTTAACTGTTTTCTCATATATTATTCACTTCAATTTACTGTCTGCTTTTAATTCTCTGAAATGACTGTTAATGCTTTTGAACCTTCAAACACCATTTTATGTTTGTCTGACTAAGCCAATCACTCAATCACTGTTGCTTGATCCATCAATCCTCGTGGGATCGACCCTCACTCACCTGAGGTATTACTTGGTACGACCCGGTGTACTTGCCGGTTAGTTTGTGGTTATAAATTTCGCACCAAGTTTTTGGTGCCGTTGTCGGGGATTGATTGTGATTAACAACTATCAGTTATTTGATTGCTTAGATTAGGCGTTTTAATCTTAATTTTATTTAAATTTTGTTTTATTATTTTCGAAAAAAAAATTAAAAATAAAAAAATAAATTTTTCTTAATTACTGAAATTAAGTTTGGTGTTGCCTAGCTAGTCTTATTTTAATTTTTCTTATTTAAATTTTGCTTTAGTATTTTCAAAAAAAAATTATATTCTTTCTTCTTTACTTTCCTGTTTACCACATGGTGCGTTCAATTCTTTTTGCTGTTTTGTGCTAAGAAAAATAATGGAGAGAGATCACATGGGTTACTACTCACACCCAAGGAGTGATTCATATTATTATGAATGGGGGAACTACCCAAATTTTGGTTGGCAAAGTCAAAACCAAAGAAACTTCAATGCTCCATATTCCAACTATCAAGAACCACCATCTCCATATTCATACCAAGAACCACCACCTCTCTATCCATATCAAGAACCATCATCTTTCTACACATATCAAGAGCCACTATCTCCTTATCCATACCAAGAACTATCATCTCCTTCTTATTCATATCAAGATCCACCATCTCCTTATTCATCTCAAATACCATCAGATCTTGAGCTTCTCATGAAAGAATTCTTACATGATATAAAGACGAGTGTCAAAAATGTAGAGAAACATGTGCAGTCGATTATCAAGTCACGGGAAGAGGAGCAAGCAAACTCCTTCCCAAGAGATATAATTCAAGATCCTATAGAAGTAAGTGAGAAAATCAATCAAAGGAGTTTACACTCCAATGAATTAGAGTACTTTCCACCCTCACACATGGAAGAAGAGGAAGATGCAAAAATAAAGGAGGAAGATGTGCCAACAAAGAAGGAAGATGCAGAAACAAATGAGGTTGTAAGGGATGAAGACAATTATGGGAATCTACACTCCAATGAAGTAGAAACTGGCATAGATAATGAATTTATTGAACCACCAATTCAAGAAGTTCTTGATTAAGGGTACATTCTAACCATCACACAACACCCAAATTTTAAAATCAAAGAAGTGAAGGCAACCAAGGAAAGCACTGAAAAGGGGATTGTGACTAAGAAACAGAAGAAAATATCGATGAAAAAGAAAAGGTCAGCAAAAAATAATCCAACATCTACCCCAACAAGCAAGGTGAATCAATCTAATCACAATAAAAGAAAGCTTGTTAGGAGGAAATTATATCAGGGGGCACTAATCTTCACCTCTCCCCCCTTGGAGACATTTCTTTTAACCAACTGGAAGAAGAGGAAGAAACTTCAATAATCAAGTATCAAGCTAGTGACGTTAAAGAAGCGCTTGTCGGAAGGCAGCCCGATGATTTCGTATCCTTAATCTATTTTTCGTAGTAGTAGTTTTATTATTTATTTGATTTTTTTATTTAGTTTTTACTATTTTTCCGTTGTTTTACTTGTGTTTTGATCATGCAGAAATTTTAAAATAGGAATCGAACACTTAGAAGAATTTTTGAACACTCTAGAGAAGGTCAATTCTGCCAGCTCCACGCTGAACTTGGGATTTCCCAAGTTCAACGTGGAGTGTGCGTGCAGAATGACGCAAACAACATGAACAAGGGCCAGACTCCACGCTGAACTTGGAATTTCCCAAGTTCAACGTGGATGCATGCACACAAAGGAGTTTGCGTTCGGGATGGTCTACTTGGCCACTTCCAAGTTCAGCGTAAAAAAAAAATAAAGAAAGAAGAAGAAGAAGAAGAAGAATTCAGCATGGGGAGGAAGAATACATACGGGGGCTACGGCGCTGAACTTGCCCCCTTTCACGTTCAGCGTGGAATCATATCTCCTCATCAAATCTCATCCAAATCACATGCCATCTCTGATTGATTCTCCCCTTTTTTCCATTCACCTGATCCCCCTAACCAGATTCCCTTTCTTTTTATCCCATTATCCACCCGTGGTCCCATTCCCAACCCATACACTCCTGAACCCCCTCCCCAATATATATATATATATATATATATATATATATATATATATATATATATATACACACACACACACGTTATCATACCCCCTATATAACATATCTCTATATATATAATTATATTACTAACCCCCCCCCACCTCAACGTCCCTACACCCATAGTTATCAAATCCGGACCGGACCGGCCGGTTCGACTGAAAAATCGGTGAACCGAACTTTTAACCGGTCTGAGTTAACAATCGAACCGCACAAGCAGACGAATCGGTCAAACTCGGAAGACCCGATGAAAACCGGACTGAACCGTAGACCGAACCAGATCGATCAGACCGCAAGATGACGTCAGCACGTGCATTTTAAAAAATTATATTACCCCCTATATAACATATCTCTATATATATAATTATATTACTAACCCCCCCCCCTCAACATCCCTGCACCCATAGTTATCAAATTCGGACCGGACCGGCCGGTTCGACTGGAAAATCGGTGAACCGGACTTTTAATCGGTCCGAGTTAACAATCGAACCGCACAAACAGACGAACCGGTCAAACTCGGAAGACCCGATGAAAACCGGACTGAACCGTAGACCGAACCGGATCGGTCAGACCGCAAGATGACGTCAGCACGTGCATTTTAAAAAAATTTAACGCGGTGTCACCTGCTGGGTTCCAACCTGGCACTCCTGGAAAATAAAGAGATTTGTAACCACCAGGCTATCATGCTTTTTGGAATTATTAATGCCTTTTTATAAATATATTAAAACTTATTAGACATATCCTAATTAATAACTTTATCTTATTAACTCTTTTACTCATGTAAAATTTAAAATCTCCTTACACTTTTATCTTTTTATTCTAATGAATAATTTTATATTTAATTTAATTAATTTTTTATTTTATATTTACTCACTTAAATTAATTATTTTTAATTTTACATAATTATTAAAAATATTAAATGTTGTTAAATATTCTTTAAATTAAAAAGATAAACAAAATAGTTTTATTAATCATACCATATTTTTGTTATTGATAATTATATAATATTTATTAATATTAACTCTTTTTCAACATATATTTAATTAATATAATTAATTAATAAATTATTGAAATATTAAAATAATTTAATTTTGTATAAAAAAATTTATTATAAAAAAATTAAATTTTATATAATTATTTAATTATAACCGAGTCAACCGGTTCAACCTGTGACCTAACGGTTGAACCAGTGACCCGGTGACCCAGTAATCTCACCGAGTTGATTACCGGTTCGGTTCTGATAACTATGCCTGCACCCTTTATATATACATATATATATACGTTTCCCCCCTCCGCCTCTTTTATATATATATATATATATATATATATATATATATAAATACAAACAAAAACAAAGAAAACAAAAAAAATATACAATATATATATATATTAGTTTTAACTTTTCTTTTCCTTTTATTATTTTTTTTAATTTTTATTTTTCATCCTCTGTGCACTTTTTATGTTCCTCCCTGTTTTTAGATTTTCTTTGCTTGAGGACAAGCAAACTTTTAAGTTTGGTGTTGTCGCTTCGCTTGTGACTTTTCTGTTTATTTTAATGGCACCAAGGGAGGTGAATCATCTTCATGGAGGAGCACAGCCTGAAAAATGAAACGACCACTAGGATAACTGAGGTGGTTGAGTTTCTTTCTCTTGGAGAAGAATTTTATGGCATGCAAAGAGTTGCAAGAGGTTTCTCAATTTAGATCAGTTGTCCATTGGTCAAGGAGTTGACAGCAAAGGTTGGTCTCGGTGTGGATACGCATAGTGCCTTCGTACCATCGAAGGAGAAAGTGATTTTTACTAGCGTACACAGGTATTTAGATCTGATCTATATATTGTATATTATTGGAATAAAGTTTAAGCACAAAATAGATCTTTAAGGATTACTTTCTTTTCTTCCGCTGCGTGTTATGAACACATGGTAATCCTTCAGTGGTATCAGAGCTTTGGCTTTTTTGTGTTAATTTTTATTCCTATTTTCTTAAATTTGTGAATTAATAGGATTAATTCAAATTTTTTTTAAGCATGCGATGCAGTTATTTCTATTGAGATGGCTTTCTAATAAATTAATAGTTAATTTATTTTAATTATTTCATTGTGATTAAATTATCATTCTTTTAATATAAAAGTTATATTTATAATCAAATATTTTATTTGATTTTATTTATATATTACATTTTATTGTGATTTTGATCACAATAAAAGGAATGAGATGCAAAATATCTTTTGTTTGTTTCTTATATATATAAGTGTATATATAAAGGTCAAATTTGATTTGATAATTTTTTAAGGCTAAACGTTAGTATATGAAAAAAATCAAATTTTGATTTGATTTATGTGTTTTGAACACTATAATATTAGAAATTAGTTTTTCTAATATTCTTGATTATAAAGAGCGGCCTGACAACCAGGAGTTTTATTTTCAAGATAATAATCAGTATATACATTTGATGTATTAGGGATTTAATTTTATATTTTGCCTAGACAACTTGGGAGTATAAAATTTAATCTATGAGTACTGATGAAAAATTCTCTAACGATAGAGATAAATTCTAAAAGTTAGGAGATTGCCAAAAAAAAATAAATTTATCTCTTGTTTACAAGGAAAGACCTGACAACCAGGAGACTTGTACTCAAAGATAGAATTTATTTATGCATATGATGATGTATAAGGAGAATTAATTTTATACTTGAACCTAGACAACCTAGGGATATAAAATATAATTCAGTTAAATAATTGTCTGACAACCAGATAATTATTTGGGATTATAATTGTATGGGATACAATTTAATCATGTTTATTTAGAATAGGTATGAGTAACAACTTGACAACCAAGGTACTCATTCATGATTCTAAATAATTTTGTCAGAAATATAGATTTCTTATTTACTTTCATATTTTAATTTTTAAATATGTCTAGTTTTCGTATGACATACTTGAAAGAAATAAATTGACTATACATTGAAAATTGTTCTTATGTATGAAAGGGTTATCATGGACATGATAATCCTATTGAAATAATATTGTCCAATAAAATTGGTGATGGAATAGTCAGTACTTATGAAGTATCTAAAATATTATTTTACTACAATATGGGTAGTTTTGATAACCATGAGTTCTATATACTCACTATTTACTACTAAACATCTTGAAAAAATGTATGGTGCCCAAAGTAAGATAGTATGACTATCAAATATTGTATTTAAACTAGTGCGAGTATTGGGCAATATATTTTGAATTAAATAACTTTAGAAGTTGGAATGCCATTAGGCAAATGGCTTTAGCGAGAATTGTTCTTGCAAGCATTTTTGGAGATTTATTTTGTTACAAACAAAATTTTCTTAATATGATTAAGGTTTGTGATCTTTTTGGAAAAATTCAATATGAGTATTGAGGATGCAAATCAAAATTGCTCTTAAGGTTTGGTTTGACCAATAATAAAGATATTGAGTATTTTTACTATAAGAGTTTAAAGTGAAATCTCTAATATCTAATTGATATTCTATTGAATAGAGAATGAGATTCTCTCAACGCACAAATACTAGTACTCTATGTACTCCATCATGTTTAAAGAAACATGGAATTTGATTTAGTTGAGGATCACTGTTTGTTAAATATTTAGACTACGTTTTAGAAATATTGCTAAATTAACAAATTTCTCACTAAATCAATTTTTTACCCATATGAGATATGGAAAAGGTATAAGCTGAAACTCAAGAACATTAGAGTTTGAAGATGTCTTATATATGTTAAGAGATTGCACAACAATAGAATTGATATTAGGTTCGATAAATGAGATTTATTGGTTACCCTAAAGAAATAATGAGTATTATTTCTATCATCCTTCTTAAGACGAAGTGTTTGTGATAAGAGGTTAAATTCTTTTTAGAAAAGAAATTTTCCCCTGAAGGAAGATAAGGTGAACAATCAGAGGATATACTTTCTTCTGAAAGTATAAAATGTTTGATCGTCAAACTAATTTTTTGAAAAAAGTAGCCTATTTGTACAATGATACAATTCTATAAAGATAGATCTAATGGTTACTTAGATTTTTTATAATCATGTTCAATAAGGATTGTCCTTAAAATAAAATTATGCACTATTGTAGTGGGAGATTTCATGTTTTGAGAAAATATGATATTTATTATGCACTAAGTGTATTTTGTAAAAGGTCAAGCACATATGCTCAAAAGTTAAGGTGTTTAAGGTCAAAAGAGTTTTGATAAACACAAATGTGCATTGAAAAATTATACACATGATTGATTGGCTCTAGTGCAAGTGAGAGATTATTATGATAATAGTATGCCCAAGATCCAATCTATCATGATTGGCTCTCGTGCAAGTGGGAGATTATTGGGAATAAGGAGTATGACCACAATCCAATCAATCACGTGTCAAATAATTTGTTATTGTTATTATATTAAAATGTTAATATAATAAGGTCCTTGATTAAGTTTAGAGATATATCATTGTGATAGTGATCATAATATTGAGAGATAAATCTTCTATAATTTAATCTAAATTGTTCTTAGTCGTAGGATTATTAAAAAGAACATTAATAATCCGGAAAGATCAATATATATATAATGGTCTTCATTGGATGAAGATTAATAGATCTCATTTATTAAATTATATATATAAATGGTGCATATAGAGATATGACCATTGAACTGACTCACTTTGAGAATTCCTAATGGTTATAATTACCGCATATTTGTCAATAGGATATTCTCAAGATGAACATAGTAATAGAGTTTCCTTTGACCTGCGACTATCATAGTAATTAACAATGTATTTATTATATTTTGATTCCGGACACCTAATACCCTAGGGTGCTAGTTGAATGGATATTGGGTATGATTTAAATACTTGTAGAATTAATGATTAGTCAGTAAGGAATCCGTCAACTCTCGGTAAAGAGTTTGAGCTCTGATTATAATGACTGAGATGAATAAAACCTTGGCAAAGTGGATTGAATAAATGAAGAAATGAGTTTCTTAGGTCATTCACAGTTCATTATAATAATGGTAACAAGTTAGAGTTTGATAATTAAACCATACTCTAAGGGTTAACCAAGACCTGGAAAGATGGAAGGAATTATACTTTGTTCTTCTGAGGTTCTTAGTAAAAATATATTACTTCATACTATCGGGTCGTTGAGGAGTGTTGCTAGATGCCAACCTTGATTAGTAAATTTAGTATGACTAATTTACTACCCGCTTAGTATTGAACCTATGGGGTCACACACTAACGAGTGTTCTAATCTTTGCTATAGAATTATTTAATTATTATTTTGATTTGATCAAATAAATAATTATATTAATTCAAATGGAATATTATTATATTCTTTGCTAGCACCAAGAATATAATAATAGTATGATAATTGAGAATATTAAATGAGATTTGAGAATACTAAGTTATTCTATTTTTTAATTTGGATGAGATCCTAACTGATTCTGTTTTAAATTGAGTTATGATATGATTCATAAATTTGAAGGATTCAGATTTAGAATTTTAAGATATGATTTAAATTTGAATTGAGATTCAAATTTAAAATCAGTAACAAATCTCATACTATATATATGTATGCCAAGAGTAGAGAAATGTGACAGAGACAAGAATAACAAGAGTTTTATTCCGTTACCTCTACACACATAAACGTATGTGAGCCTGATTCTTGGAGAAGAATTTTATGGCGTGAAAAGAGTTGCAAGAGGTTTCTCAATTTAGATCAGATGTCCATTGGTCAAGGAGTTGACAGCAAAGGTTGGTCTCGGTGTGGATACGCATAGCGCCTTCGTACCATCGAAGGAGAAAGTGATTTTTACTAGCGTACACAGGTATTTAGATCTGATCTATATATTGTATATTATTGGAATAAAGTTTAAGTACAAAATAGATTTTTAAGGATTACTTTCTTTTCTTTACTGAAGGATTACTATGTGTTCATAACACGCAGCGGAAGAAAAGAAAGTAATCCTTAAAGATCTATTTTGTGCTTAAAATTTATTCCAATAATATACAATATATAGATCAGATCTAAATACCTGTGTACGCTAGTAAAAATCACTTTCTCCTTCGATGGTACGAAGGCGCTATGTGTATCCATACCGAGACCAACCTTTGCTGTCAACTCCTTGACCAATGGACATCTGATCTAAATTGAGAAACCTCTTGAAACTCTTTGCACGCCATAAAATTCTTCTCCAAGAATCAGGCTCACATACGTTTATGTGTGTAGAGGTAACGGAATAAAACTCTTGTTATTCTTGTCTCTGTCACATTCCTCTACTCTTGGCATACATATATATAGTATAAGATTTGTTACTGATTTTAAATTTGAATCTCAATTCAAATTTAAATCATATCTTAAAATTCTAAATCTGAATCCTTCAAATTTATGAATCATATCGTAACTCAATTTGAAACAGAATCAGTTAGGATCTCATCCAAATTAAAAAATAGAATAACCTATTATTCTCAAATCTCATTTAATATTCTCAATTATCATACTATTATTATATTCTTGGTGCTAGCAAAGAATATAATAATATTCTATTTAAATTAATATAATTATTTATTTGATCAAATCAAAATAATAATTAAATAATTCTATAGCAAAGATTAGAACACTCGTTAGTGTGTGACCCCATAGGTTCAATACTAAGCGGGTAGTAAATTAGTCATACTAAATTTACTAATCAAGGTTGGCGTCTAGCAACACTGCTCAACGACCCGATAGTATGAAGTAATATATTTTTACTAAGAACCTCAGAAGAACAAAGTATAATTCCTTCCATCTTTCCAGGTCTTGGTTAACCCTTAGAGTATGGTTTAATTGTCAAACTCTAACTTGTTACCATTATTATAATGAACTGTGAATGACCTAAGAAACTCATTTCTTCATTCATTCAATCCCATTGGCCAAGGTTTTATTCATCTCAGTCATTATAATCAGAGCTCAAACTCTTTACCGAGAGTTGACGGATTCCTTACTGACTAATCATTAATTCTACAAGTATTTAAATCATACCAAATATCCATTCAACTAGCACCATAGGGTATTAGGTGTCCGGAATCAAAGTATAATAAATACATTGTTAATTACTATGATAGTCGCAGGTCAAAGGAAACTCTATTACTATGTTCATCTTGAGAATATCCTATTGACAAATATGCGGTAATTATAACCATTAGGAATTCTCAAAGTGAGTCAGTTCAATGGTCATATCTCTATATGCACCATTTATATATATAATTTAATAAATGAGATCTATTAATCTTCATCCAATGAAGACCATTATATATATATTGATCTTTCCGGATTATTGATGTCCTTTTTAATAATCCTACGACTAAGAACAATTTAGATTAAATTATAGAAGATTTATCTCTCAATATTATGATCACTATCACAATGATATATCTCTAAACTTAATCAAGGACCTTATTATATTAACATTTTAATATAATAACAATAACAAATTATTTGACACGTGGTTGATTGGATTGTGGTCATACTCCTTATTCCCAACACTTTCATTCTTTATTCCTTCCCGTTCTTACTATGTTATGTTCTGGTTTTCTGCTGTTTTGTTTTTGTTATTGCATGATCAATTGTTATTTCAATTTCTAAGTTCTAGTTCAATTTACTATTTATTTTGCTACTTGATTTTTATTCTGAAGGATGTCTCATGTATTACTCACTGAGCTTGAGAAAAAAAAGAAAGAAAAAGATGTATTGCATGAGAGATTGAGTTATATTGAATAATAGTCTTATTTACTTAAATGTGGTGGTATTATTTGTGATTTTGAATGCATGATATGAACAGTGCATATTTGAATTTAAATCAAAGGATGTTGATGTATAAGGAACATGAATTTAGAGAACTATTATGACTTCTCTGAAATTAGTGAAAGCTTAATCCTTGAAGCAAAAGAAACAGCAAAAGAAAAATAAAAGCAAGGTCCAAGGCTCTGAGCATCAAAGACTAAGGAGGTCAGACATGATTAAAAGCTCAAAGAGTTGTTTTCTTAGTCATATGCTTGTGGTGTTCTTGTGTCAAGTAATCCTTGAGACAAAATATTTAGAGTCGAGACCAAATGCATTTAGCAGAGTATGCCCAAGGCTTTGAGCACCACTTTCTGGGAGTAACTGAAAGAAAAATTAGAACTTAAAGAGAGTTTCCCAGTTAAGTGCTTGTGGTGTTTTTGTGTTAAGTAACCATTGAGATAAAACATTTAAAGTCACGGCTAGGCTCAAGGTGCAAAGCACCAAAAGGAAATTTGCTGTGTTCAAGGATTAAACTGAAGTATAAAAGACTAGAGAATTCATAATATTATTCGGATTCTAATTCCAGATGACAGTAACATTCTTCTTATTCAAAGGATCGTGAGATGCCAACCCTATTCAGTATTGCAGTTGTAAACCCCGTTTCAAGAAGAGACACGAGCTTAATCGGACATTCACTCTCATACAAATTCACATCCTAGGCCTATATTAGTTTTGGTTGCTTGAGGACAAGCAACAATTCAAGTTTGGTATTGTGATGCGTGAGCATCTTATCTATCTTTTCCTTGTGAATTTGCACTTGAATTGCTAAGTTTAATCAAAATTTAAATATCTTTTGGCCACTATAGATGTTACTTTGAGTTGTGCACAATTCTATTTATTTCAGGTAGCATTCGGAGGGATTTGACGGAGTTTTGTAGCAGAAAAGGGAGAAAGCGAATGATGCTGTCAATCCTGACCTCCTTGCACTCAAACAAGAATAACTTGAGCTACAGAGATCTAATGGATGTGATTTTAGCGGCATTGGAAAGCTAACTTCCAGGGCTTTCCAACGATATATAATAGTGCATACTTCTTCTCCAGCAACCTCTGCCTCCTCCACGTTGAACTTGGCCCCTGCCAAGTTCAGCGTGGAACTTGAAAGCTCCCAGGGAAGCATGCACCACATTTCCAAGTTCAGCGTGGACTCAAAGGGAAACAAGCAAAACGCTGCTGCCTCCTCCACGCTGAACTTGGGAATTTCCAAGTTCAGTATGGATCCAAATGCCCCAAGTGGTCCCCAAGCACTCGTACAAAGCTGCGCTGAAATTAATTAATTTTGATTTAATTTTTATGTTATTTATAATTAGGAAAAGATATTATTTAATTTTTAGAAAATATATTTTACATTAATTAGAATTAGATATAAAAGGGAAAAGAATCAGTCCTTCAGGGATCCTCTCTTCTCTTCTACCTCATTCTGCAATTTACAGTTTTTCAGAATCCTAGTTTTCTCTCTAAACCATGAGCAACTAAACCTCCACTGTTAAGGTTAGGAGCTCTATCTATTGTATGGATTGATACTATTATTTTTCTATTTTAATTCATGTATTGATTTCTATTTCAAGAATTGTTTTCGTTCTTTATCTTATGAATTTGGGTGGAATGGAAGTATGACCCTTGTTCTAATTGAGTTCTTGTATAACTTGGAAAAGCTCTTTACTTAAACAACAGCTTGAAAATAATTTCTCCTAAACTTCTAATTATCTGGACTTAACGGGATACGTGACGTATAATCCTTTTATATTTGGGTAATTAGAGTTTCTGTGGCATATAAACTAGAATTGAACTTCATCCTCTAATTGGAATTAAGTGACCAAATAATTGGCGGTTGATGAAAGTTAGAGTAGACTAAGAAGGTCTAAGGAATTAGGGCTTAGTCATATATAGTTTGTCATGAATTGAATCTTGCATGATTAAAATAGTTAGTAAGAAAAGTCAATCCGGAAAATAGATATCTCTGAAGCCTTAACTGTTTTCTCATATATTATTCACTTCAATTTACTGTCTGCTTTTAATTCTCTGAAATTACTGTTAATGCTTTTGAACCTTCAAACACCATTTTCTGTTTGTCTGACTAAGCCAATCACTCAATCATTGTTGCTTGATTCATCAATCCTCGTGGAATCAACCCTCACTCACCTGAGGTATTACTTGGTACGATGCGGTGCACTTGCCGATTAGTTTGTGGTTATAAATTCCGCACCAGTTAGATACGGCAGACACGCGTATCGAACGAGTATCGATGAGTGTCGTATCCAAAATGTGTCCGACACGCGAACACAACAACTCAACAAAGTGTCCGTGCTTCATATGATATAAGGGTTGTTAGATTTGCGTATTGCTAAATTTTTCTTTCCAATGGGATGATGGAATCGTGTAATACAAAACCAAATCGTTAATGGTTAATCATTGATTTGCATATTGTTTAATGTTCCTAAACAGGTGGCAGCAAAAATTGTATCTTTGCAATCAAGATTTTTCTAGGGTAAGCCTGATGGAAGTAGAGGCCTACCAACAATAAAATGGAAAATGATTTAAAGCCCAAAAAATCATGGAGGTTTAGAGGTGGGTGATGTTATAAAATACAGAGCACTCATTTTTAGGTGGTGGTGATGTTTTGATAGGACGAATTGTCCTCAAAGAGAATTGTGTGGTTTTTTTTTTTTTGTCTTATTTTATTTTTATTGAGTGAGTATAATTATGATTATGATTTTTTTTGTTTTATGATTATTTAATATAAATTTGTTATTGTTTTTGTCTTTATAATTTAATACGGTTATTTTTTGTATTAGTATCATTAGATTAACTTAAATTTTTCAACTAGTAATAATTTTAATGAAAATTGGTTATCCATTATTTTTTTTATAAATTAGTTTATATAAAGATTTTATTTTTCAAAAATTTCGTAAAATTTGAGTATCAATAATTAATATAATCTAAATAAAGCTCAAATTTAATTTAAAAATATTAAGGTGTTACACATGTTGCGTTAATTATTATTATTATTAGTTTATTTTATTACTTAAATTGGCATAACATAATATTATACTTTAATTAATTATGCTAAAAATAAATACATAAGACGAACTATCAACAGTTAAAAAGACAAGAAGCTTTGGTTGGTAAGTTGTAGTTCCTGTTTTGTTGTCACAATTATGAGAGACATCAAAAAATAAAACTTTTATATGTGAGACAAACAAATAAAAAAAATGAAAAGAAAAAAAAAAAAATATATATATATATATATATATTTTTACGTTGTATTAAAATAATTATTTTTATATAATTGTGATAACCACGATATTTTATGTGACTAATGGAAACCAAAAAAAATTATCATATCTACTGAGAATTTTAAATTCTCACTATATTTTCCATTAAAACAATAAAAACTCATTAAATAGATCGAATAACTAAAGACAAAGGAAGGTTCTCGAGAAAAAAAAGAAATTAACTGCATCTGGCTTCATCTTCGAAGGTAAGTTCCTGCTATTGCTATTTGCTAGGATAGCTTCTGATGTGGTTTCTTTTCCTTAAAAAAATTATAAGTTTTGGGATTTCTAAATTTAAAAATAAAGGGCAGTAAAAAGTACTAATGAAGGTTCATCATTAAGGTCACCATTGAACACAGAGTACCACCAGCTAGCAAAATTAGAGTACTCACTTGATATAAAAGCTCCAACAAAGGGGAAAGCGTTCTAAATAATAGGGGCAGATGATACGTATTTTAAATGTTTGTGATATGAAAAATTAAATATTATTTAATAGTTGTTAGGTTATTTTAATGTATTTTAATTTTTATTTATTTAATTATTAAATTGGGCTTTATGTTTGTGGACTTTAAAATTTTTTAATTTTTACTTAATAAGAAGTTATAAATACATTCTTAGTTATTGTAGTCACAGTATTGAGTGATTAGAGGTACCAAATCACTTTTTGGTTTCATGATGAAACTATGATGTGGACAAGTGAGGTTGAGTGAGTCCCTCTCTTGTTGCATCGAGAAATTAGGTAGAAGGTTGAAGAGTCCCTTGAATTCAATTCCCAAACTATAATGCGGACAAGTTAGGTTGAGGAGTTCCTTTTTTGTTGCGTCAAGAAATTTGATAGAAAGTAGAGTGATTCTATTTATATTCAATTTCAATTTATCTTTATTGTTTCATTTCAATTACAATTTATCTTTTCTATTCAATTTCAATTCTTATATTGTTTAGCTTCTTTTTTTATATATATCATTTGGTATCAAAACTCAGGTATTAGATTAATCCTTATTAATCTATGGCTATTCTTTTTGTATAAAAAAAATAAAAAAAAAGAGTCCAACGTGCTCATGTCCTTCTTTATGTTCTTATCTTTCTTGTTTGTATTTTATTATTATTCTGTCGTTCTTGTTAATTTTATATTTTAAAAAATTAAAAAAAAGCATATAGTGCAAAAAAAAAATTTTAAAAAGGAGAAAAATATAAAAATATAATAAAATAAAAAGAAAATATCTTCTTTATACTTTTTTCATATACTAGTTTTTCAGCTACAAGATTCGGAGACGAATGTTTTTTGAATAGGAAGAGAATGATACATGCTTCAAATGTTCGTGATATGAAGAGATCAAATATTATTTAATAGTTATTAGGTTATTTTGATGCATTTTGATTTTTGTTTATTTAGGTACCAAATTGGGCTTTATGTTTGTGAGCTTTAGAGTTTCTTTGTTTTAACCTAATAAGAGGTTATAAAGACATCCTTAGCTATTGTAGTCACAATATTGAGTGATTAGAGGTGCCAAAGCACTTTTTTGGTTTCGTGATGAAATTATGGTGTGAACAAATGAGATTGAGTGAGTCACTCTCTTGTTGCACGGAAAATTGGGTAGAAGATTGAGGAGTCATTTCGATTCAATTATCAAACTATGATGTGGACAAGTTAGGTTGAAGAGTCTCTTTCTTGTTATATCAAGAAATTGAATAAAAAGTAGAGTGATTCTCTGTGTATTCAATTTCAAACAAAAACAAAAAAGATAGATTGAAATTGAATACAAAGAGAATCACTCTACTTTTTATCCAATTTTTTTTATGTAACAATAGATGGACTCCTCAACCTAATTTATCTATATTATAATTTGAGAATTGAATCGAAGGAATTTCTTAACCTTCTACCCAATTTCTCGTGCAACAAGAGAGGGACTCACTCAACCTCACTTGTCCACACCAAGGTTTCATCACGAAATCAAAAAAGTGTTTTGGCACCTCTAATCACTTAATATTATGACTACAATAGCTAAAGAGGTATTTATAACCTCTTATTAGGTTAAAAAAAAACTCTACAGCCCACAAACATAAAGCCCAATTTAGTAACTAAATAAACAAAAATCAAAATACATCAAAATATCCTAATAACTATTAAATAATATTTGATTTCTTCATATTATGAATATTTGAAGCACGTATCATCAGGTCTATAATAAAGCAAACAATGGATGATTGACTCATTCTCTAAACGATATCTGGGGCACAAAAAGAGGTTGTCGAGAAGCGACGATGGAAGAGACTCAACACTAGTAATTTTTTGTGGCATGACCTCCAAATAAAAATTTGTATCTTAGATTGAATTTTAATTCCCCAAATTTTCTTCCAGATGTTGTGTTCCGGATCAAAGGGAGTATTTGCTCTATGGGTGCATGATTGAAACTATAGGCCACCAAATATCCTGAAACGACTTCATATTGCTTCTTTTTGTTTCCAACCCATTGTAATTTATCAACACCTTCAGTATTTAATGGAGTGGATATGATGCGAGCACTGATCTCTGTAGGAAAGGTATCTTCAATTAACTTCCTATTCCACTGTTTTTGTGCTGTTTAAGTCTTTCACCCAAAATATTGTTGTATCTGGGTTATTGTTGTGGCTGATATAGAATGGGTATGGGGTGTAGCCAGGGATCTTACCAACTTCAGACGTTAGAACCATTTCCTACATTTCAATTCAGACCCTTCTCAACTTTTTTTTTCTTTCCAAAATATTCTTCCAACCCCATGAAAGATAAAACCCTTTCTTCGCCTGAAGAGTAAAAGTATATCTATAGTATTTTTCTTTCAGTAGCTGAGCAAGCAGGAAGTTGGGTTTAATAGTAATGTGTCAGAGCTGTTTTTCAAGTAGGGCTAAATTCTATGCTCACAGATCCTTAAAGCCCAGTTTCCCTTCCTTCTTCGGTTTAGTCATGACATCTTAACTTATCTATGACATCTTAACTTATCTATGCCATCTTGCGCTTTGACCCTCTCTGACCCCACCAAAATTACATCAGAATACAATGAATATCATCAAGTATTGAATCTGGCAATCTAAAACATGACAGTGTATAAATCGGTATTGCCTTCCCAATCGCTTTAATAAATTCATGTCTCCCTCTTACAGATAAAAGATTCCGTTTCCAAGATTGTATCCTCTTGTAAACCTTGTCTTTAATAGGCCAAAGGTATCTTTCTTTGATCTCTGGGTGACTAACGGTAAGCCTAATTATTTATCTTGAGTCCCAACGTGCCCAATGTTAAGAATAGAAGCTAACTGGAATCTTCTTTCTATAAAGATATTCTGACTGAAGAAAACTACTGACATGTTAAGATTAACTTTCTGACCACTAATTATCTCATATTCATAGAGGACAACCAATAAATTTGTACTTGATTCTTTCGTGGCATTACAGAATAAGATAGAGTCATTTGCTAATAGTAAATGATTGATTCTTGGGGATCTTCTATGAATCTGGATACCTTGAATTGTCTTGTTCTGCTCTACTTTGTGTAATAAATAGGAAAGACCTTCTACATAAAATAGAAAAAGATATAGAGACAAGAGATTTTCTTGACGGATGTCCCTTGTTGGCCTAAAGTAGCCATATGGTTGACCTTCTACAAGAACAGAGTAAGAAACAGTATTGACTAATTCTTTTATCCAAGAAATCCATCTAGTACCAAAATCCATTTTTTGCATAATAAACTATAAAAAAATTTCACTCAACTCTATCATAGGCTTTACTCATATCTAGTTTAACTACCATTTCACTTTTCAGCCCAAATTTTTTTGTTTTCAGATAGTGTATACATTTATAAGCGATAAAGATGTTGTCAAATATAAGTCTGTCTTTTAGAAATGCACTCTGATTTGGGCTTATTAATTTATTCATGAAGCTCTATAAACTATGAATTAGAATCTTTGATAAAATCTTATAAAACATTGAAGAGAGGCTTAGACCATCTCCAATAGGGAACTCATCCCAATCCTTATTTATAGCCCACCTGTCATAAAAAGTAATTTCATATTAGATTTTGCATCATAAATAGTAATTAGGAACTCAAAGCATCTCTCTCTTTTTCTCCCACTTAATTAATTAATTAAAATAATTAAAATTAATGTAGTTACTATTTGTTTTACAATAATATTATTTAAAGTTATAAATTAAAAAATTCACTATTAAAAAATATGAATATTAAAAAAAATTCATATATAACAACAATACACAATATATAATTCGAGATTAAACTAATTTGTAAAATTATTTAATATAAAAAAACATAGTTAAGTTCTATAGTTGACGACAAGCATTGTGAAATTACCATATGTATTCAATCAAGTCCTCTTTAACTGTCTATGCTGCTACCTATTTTAAAGTTGGGTATTTCTTTGGATAAATTGATGGTATGGTGCAAAATCTTCCTGTCCTAACATTTTTTGGAGAATAGAAGTGTATGTAAGTAGTATATATAGAGTAATAAAATATTAATTTATTAATAATAACGGTAACATAGTAACAACTAGTTTTCAATGGTTAATTTTACAACAGTTAGTTTTGTAATGTGGTTAGTATTTCAAATTTTATAAATAGAGTAAAGTATCGTTTTTGTCTCCAACGTTTGGGGTAAATCCTATTTGTGTCCCTAACGTTTAAATCGTCCTATTTGTATCCCTAACGTTTGTAAAAGTGATTCAATGTTATCCTGCCGTCAATTACAATCATGAGCGCTTTAGTTTGAGTTTTAAAAATCTCTTCTTGAAGTTAGAATACAAATGTCTGGGATAAAATCGATGATCTACTCCAAAAAATAGCTCATCAAATGTTGAAACTAATTCCTACAACATTTACATAATTCACTTTTCTAGGGATATAATTAAATCTAAACACAAATAGTGGGTATAATATTAAAATCAAATACATCCAAGTGAGACCTAATTGAGAATGAATACATCAAGTGAGAATAATTGAAAAATATAATTTGATTTGTTAGTATAATTGATGATAGGATAACATTGAATCACTTTTATAAACGTTAAGGATACAAATAGGACGATTTAAACGTTAGGGACACAAATATGACTTATCCCAAACGTTGGGGACAAAAACGATACTTTACTCTTATAAATAAAAGTAAGCAACCCAACCAAAGAATATTTTATAAGGTGTAAAAATTAAATTTATTTTTTTATGTAAACAAATTTAATTAATTATAATTTAATATAACCATATAAATAATATTCAATATGATTTAATATAATTATTTATATTAATTATGATTTAAATAATTAATATAAATCATTAATGTAAATATTTAATTAAATAAAGATATAATTATTTAATATAATTAATAATTATTATAGTTATTAATAAATTAATTATAATTTAATTATTATTTTAATATATATTATATATTTTAATATATTTTTTTAATTAATTTGTCATGTGTCAAGATTCCATTAGATTGTAAGAGTTTCTCTGAAGAGGGATTCTTTTTCTTGGTCCGCATGAAGGAACTTAATACTTTCTCACTTCAATGCTTCAAAGTTCTTTTATGTTAGAGAAGAAACTCTACTTTTGTACTATTGGAGTTGCTCTCATAGGTCTGACCTGTGTCATATCTCTGACATAAGATATTTTGGAAATCAAGCAGATTTGTGTATGGTTAAGACTTTTGAGAATTGTTCCAAAAAAAAAACTAGCCACTGCCTTGTATACATCTGCTCCTATTATATCCCAATAATACTTGAAAACTTTTGCAGTAAAATTATCATCTTCTGGAGCGCTTTGAGTACAAACATTGAACGGAGCCCGCTTTGTTTCCTTCAAAGATACAAGTTTCGTCAGCCTCCGGTTCGTAGAAGCTGTAACCGAAGCGTTGAAAATCATCAAAAATATTTTCAGGATCCATCTGGTCAGCAACTCAAAAAATCTTTTAAAATAATTTTCAACCACTAGTGTAATACTCTCAGGGTCCGAAACTATTTTACCATTAGTTCTCGTTAATTTCCAGATTTTATTTTTCTGGTTTTTGGCCTGAAACTTTTGGTGAAAGAACTTTGTGTTTTTATCCCCTTCCTCGAGCCACTTGCATCTCGACTTCTCTTTCCAATAACTCTCCTTCTTATTGAACTCATCTTCTAATTTATTCTTCAAGTCAATCAATTCAACCCCTCCATGAATATTTTCATTTCTCAACTGTTCAATTCTTAAGGTTAAGTTTTCAATAGCGTTCTTTGAGTTAGCTCGAGTGTGTTGATGTTAATGAACTAGTCTGTGACGACATAATTTCAATTTTTTGGCCAGAGAGAACATAGAAGAGCCTTGAAATTCTATATCCCAAGCCTCCAAGATAATTTTTCTTACCTCTTCCACCCTACACCACCTCAGCTAACCTTTTAACCACTGTAGCATCATAGTTATTCCTCTAGACCTGTCCAGCCATGAATCGATCAAGTCATTCCTTAATTAAATCATCTCCAGTCCTTCTGTTAGATCATGTGTATCGTTGGCCTATCATTCCTAATTTCATAATATGATTGTCATCAATGAATATATTAAAATTGTCAATGAAAACAACTAAATAAATATTTTCTCCCTCCTCTTCTTGACTCCTAATAGCATTAAAATCACCAAAAATAAATGAAATTACCATTAAATTGCTAGAGCTAGATCGAAAGATCCTCAAACTGCCTCAAATGTGTCTGCTCATTGGTGCTTAGATACACAGTTACAAGCCTCTATACTAAATTCTTGTTTTCGTCCTTCACTTGAGTCAATATTAAAAACGAATTTTTATTCAATAATTCTTACCTTCACATAATCTTTCCATGCAAGAGCAATACCTCCTGATAAGCCTATTGGATCCACAATTGTGAAACTTGAATAGTCACATGATCTGAATTTTCGCTTAACATTTCGAGATTGATTTTTAGTTTCACAGAGAAAAATTACCTCGAGGGAGTGAGATTGGCATATCTCTTTAAGGTTGTGGACTGTTAGGGGTCTCTCCAAACTCCGACAGTTCCACATAAGGACTCCCATGGTGCTACGAGTGCCACTAAAAGGTTGGCACCCTCCACCTTCTTCAGTTTTTCTATTTTAGCAATATCCATACTCCGATCGACCAACTCCATCTCTATATCCTCCTTTGCCCTTCTCTTCATTTCACTCCGCTGCTCTAACCCTTCTTGTCCCATTCTAGCCATTTGTTTCACTCTTTTAAACTTGCCATTGTATTCACGGTTGGACATCTTATTATAGTTTATTTCAATCAGAATATCTCTTGAATTTGTTTCAGCTGAATTACTATTTTGATACTGTAGCAATTTCTACTTTTCATTTGCAGCCACTACCTTTCTATATCTCCATACATTCTCCTTTTCACCTTCATTATCTCTTTCAACTATTATTTTCTCCCTCATATTATCCATGCCTTTATCATTGAAATTTAGACTTGAAAATCCATCAATGAGACAGTCTGGTAGTGATTTTTTGCACCTAAAAGGTTGGGAGTTATGGAACCCTCTTTCTCCTTTTGTTTTCTCATTCTCCTTCAGCTTCACCTTTATTCCGACTTGGTCCGCTCTTACTCATTCACCTATTTTGTCTTCTTGCAGCCGATCTTTCTTTATGTCTTCCAACATCCGATTACAATTTTTGTGATCATAGCTTATCTTAGTACAATAGGCACATACTGTCCCTAATCTCTCATATCTCAGCACTACTACAATTGGATCCTTATCAAGGCCAACCACCCTCAATGAGTCTTTAACTAGTCGAGTACTATCGATTTCCACCATGCTTAGTAATTCTTGTTTCTCTACCCTTGATATCAAAGAAACCTACATCAACCACTCTCCAATTTCTTTTTCCAATTTTCTCACCACTTCCAATGTTTTTAATGATTCTGGAATTTCCCAAAACTGGATCCATATCAACACTGTGATAATCAGTTGCTCCTCTATTTTCACTCCCTCTTTTCACCTTTGAACATGCAAGGCATAATTCTTGAATAGTCATTAGGATCCCTTTTTAATTCTCATCGCATCCCATTCTTTCTAAAAAAAAACTGATACTAGTTGTGTCCAATCTTAATGACCCAGAACTCTTTCAACCTCTCCCAAATTGCTCTCAATGCTCCCTCCATTGTCCCTATAGAATATAATTTATCAGTGAATAATTTGCCTACCAAACTATTAATGCAACTGTTGATACCTTCCCTTATATCCTCCTCCTCCAATTGTATAAGATTATCATTCTGGTCCTCACTCGTACATCCCCTTATATCCGCCATGCACCAAATGAAGAAAATATGTGGGAGAGATTAAGAGAGAAAATGTGATTTATATAAAATTTTGTAGAGTTTGACGTTGACCTTGACGGCACAGGAACTCTGTTAAGTTTAAAACCCTAGCAGAGCATGTTAACCTAGATGGCACATCTAATATATTTTGATTATTTATTTTGTATTTCAATATATATTTTACATTAGTGATAGATTTTTATGTATATCTAATATAGTTGATTATTTATTTTGTATTATAATTTGGTTAGACAAACTACTAAAAAAATATATGAAAATATATAGTTGATAAAATAAGAATTTAATTTTGATGCACTGTCAGAATAAAGTAATTTGACTCGTGTATCTAATTACGTAATGTCACATTAGTGAAAATAACTACCTTTCACATTGATCGCGTGAATGGTCACAAAAAAAAAAACGAATGTAATTGCACGATTGTGTAAAATGCTTTACACTATCAATGTATTAAAATTAAACTTGATAAAATAATTCAAAAGATACGAGTGACAAATAATGAAATAAATTTTCAAATGTTTTAAAAATTTGATAAAATATAAAAAAATATTATTTTTTAATAAATAATAAATAAATTTTGTATTTAACAAATAAGTTTCTGTTTGACTTGAATTTTTATGAAGTATTTGAATAACTATTTAAAAAGTAAAATAGTACACACACAAAAATCTAAGCAAAATTCAATTCATAAAATTTTAATTTTTTTTCATTCACAATAATAAAATTAAAAATTCAATTAATATAAAATTATCAAATTTTAAAAATAAAAATATTTTTTAATTATGATTATAATAAACTACATCAAAATTTAATTTTTAATTTTTTAAAAATATATTTTTAATATTTGATTATTTTATTATAATTTTTGTTTTTTCAAAAGTTTTTTCAGTGGTCGATATGTTTTAGAAGTATTTTTGTAGGCCGTACAAATTTTTAGTACCATCTTGGTCTCTTATCTTAATTTAATTATTCGGCTGAACCTGAATGAACCGATTAAATATCTATACTTCTGAACCAGTGGCTGGATTTCTGGTTCGAGCCTGAGAATTTTGCTAATTGCGAAACACACGCAGAGAAGAGAACCCTAACCCCTCAAGCAGAAGTCACAGATCACAGAGGAGAAGAGAGAACACTCAATTGGACCCTCTTTGTCGCTCAGGTACGCAAAACTACCAAACCAGCTAGGCTTTCTCTCTCACTACCTGATTTGTTTGTGTAGTTTCAATTGCTTTTTTTTTTTTTTTTTTAAATTCTTTTAACATGTAATGGTTGTGAAGGTTGGTTGAACTCGTATGACTTCGTGCTAGTTTGGTTTGTGGTGGTGAGTGCTAATTTGTAGTTTGGTAAGTCAAAATTGGGGGAAAAGTTCGAAATTTTCTTTCGATTTTCTTCAACAATACTCAGAAAATGGGTTGCGGTGAGTAAAGTGTGTAAAACTTAGATGTGGGGTCTCAGTTAGCATTATGGAAGTTTTTTGTGCTTCGAGTTTAGAATGCGGTTTTGGTACTTGAAATTAGAATTTCGAGGTTTTCAGGAAGAGATTGGATAATTGAGTTGTTAAATGCGGATGGTGATTTATTGCTTTTGGAATTAGTTTGCTCTAATTGTGTGTCCTGTGGTTAATTTGGGTCTCTGATTCAGTTAACCGGATGTTTCTAGTGATCTGCTCTCTAGTTTTTTGTGCACTAGGTAGCCTTTTGTTGGTTCTGAATCTCTTTGCATAGGTTGTTTGAGATGCAATAAGCCCAGAATTGATATCAGGCCGTGCTTCGGTTGAGATTATAGAATGCCACTTTCGCTGCCCTTTTAATGATAATAGCTATATCTTTGTTGGAAACACTGTGAATTAGTGTCATTTCTTGGAGTTTCTAAGATAATAATTGTATATTACTTCTAATCTTCCCCTGGAGGGTTTATTTTGTCGAACTATATATATATTATATATTGTTGACTTGGCTTTTGTGTAAGTCACGTGATTTTCAAAATTTGATGCTGGTGTTGTAACCTTGTGTTATGATGTTACAACTATGTTTTGTTCTGTTGAGTTGATTAATTATCTCTCGGATAACTAGTATAGAAGTAGAGTTGTGTTATTCTGCGGTCATATGACTAGAATGACTCCTTGTTTATTTGTATGACTCAAAGTTCTAAATTCCATCTTAGTTGTGTTTTTGTGTTTAGACTAGGGACTTCATAAGGAGGAAACTGTGTCTTTGCTGATGTTACTTACATTCAAGTTTCCCTCTGTGTAAATAACCCAATAATGGTTCACAACCAATAACATCCTCACCATCTAGAGGAACCCTATCAACCAATCTTTCCTCTAGTTGGAAGTCTTTCCAGGGGGACCACCACGGCTCCCCTCTTCTCGAGAATTCATACATCCCCCATTACTTTAGTTAAGTGCACGCCATTGTCCAGGGAATGCCATCTTCCCTGTTTCCTTATTTTTGTGGTCTACTGCCAAATATTATTCGCTTAGGGGTTGTTTGCAAATTGGGATTTTAGAGGGGATGGAAAGGTAGGATTTGTAATGTAAAAGTTCAAAACTTAATACTAGAAGTCTTTCATTTCCTTCTCTTGACCTCCAAAATCACAACTCAAACAACCCCGTAGTTTACAAAACTAAATTACTGTGAAGACTTCGAGAAAGGAAATCTTGTACACAATTTTGTCTTGATTGAATAATCATACGAAATGGTCTTGTAAATTGTTTCAAATCAATTCTTGATATTTAGAAGCCACTTCAGGTGGTTATTTTTCTCTTCTACATTAATGCCTTATTGTGAATTTTCCTTGGTTCCTTTCATTTGTTTCTTTTATTTAAGACATACTTTATTCATTCAACTCTCTTTATATCTTGGCTTTGAACATAATACATAGATCAATATGTCTCGAAGATATGATAGCCGTACAACAATCTTCTCCCCTGAGGGACGTTTGTACCAAGTGGAGTATGCAATGGAGGCCATCGGGAATGCTGGTACTGCAATAGGGGTCCTATCAAAAGACGGGGTTGTTTTGGTTGGTGAAAAGAAGGTCACATCCAAGTTGCTGCAAACTTCAACTTCCACCGAGAAAATGTACAAGATTGATGATCATGTTGCATGCGCTGTGGCCGGAATTATGTCCGATGCCAACATTCTCATCAATACTGCTAGAGTCCAAGCACAACGCTACACATATGCTTACCAAGAGCCAATGCCCGTCGAGCAGTTGGTTCAGTCTCTCTGTGACACTAAGCAAGGTTACACACAATTCGGTGGTCTTCGTCCATTTGGGGTCTCGTTCCTTTTTGCCGGGTGGGACAAAAACTTTGGCTTTCAGCTTTACATGAGTGACCCTAGTGGGAACTACGGTGGTTGGAAAGCTGCAGCTATCGGTGCAAACAACCAGGCGGCACAGTCAATACTAAAACAGGACTACAAGGAGGATATCACAAGGGAAGAAGCAGTTCAACTTGCATTGAAGGTGCTAAGCAAAACTATGGACAGCACAAGTCTAACTTCAGAAAAGCTTGAACTCGCAGAGGTTTTCCTCGCGCCCTCTGGAAAGGTCAAGTACCAAGTTTGCTCCCCCGAGACACTGACAAAGCTGTTGGTGAAGTTTGGCGTCACCCAACCTGCAACTGACACTGCTTAGCTTGTTGTTCGATGTTTGGTGCAGTTTGATTATTACTATGCAGTGCATTTATTCCTTTTGGAATAGACTACAGACAGTGTGTCCCAAGTTTACTTAAAACTGTAAGTTATAAAATGTTTCATCTTGGTGATGCTGTTGGCTTTGTATACATTTATGTGCTCTTTATAGACGTTTCATCTGTGATTGTTTAGCGTCCATTATTGTGGACTGGTTCTTCCAATTTATAGTTTCTAACCCGGGGCCTGAAATTAGTAGTTGATAGAAATACGTTTTTCAAAACAGAAGTAAAAATAATATGATTGGTAAGGAGTTGCAAATTAAAGAAAACAAGAAAAAGTACTTTGCATATTTTAAAGGGTTTTTCTATTGTAATTTTTAAGAGGATTTAGTTGTGACTTAATTATTAATTAACTTGTTTACTCAACAATTTTTTGTGAAAAGATTAAAATAAGGGAAAATTATTCTAAAGGACCGTTAGGAAGATTTAATTATTAAAAAGGACCTTTAATACTAAAATTATTAAAGACAAATTTTTTTTATAATATTTAAAAAGACGAACCAAGTCTTTTTATAAAGAGATAAATATATTATTATTTATTTATTTATTTATTTTTTATAATTTTTATATTGATAAATTTTATTTCTCTTAAAATTTTAGTAATTTTTATTAATTATTTATGTATTTTTATTTTTGTGATTTTTACTTAACGAGAAAAAAGACAAAAGATTATAAAAGTAAAAAATAAATAAATAAATAAATAATAAAAATTACTAAAATTTTAGAAAAAAATAAAAATTGTTAATATAAAAATTATAAAAAATAAATAAATAAATAGTTAAGAATCAATATTTTAATAATTAAATCTTTCTAACAATTTTTTAGAATAATTTTTTTAAAATTAATTAACTAATTAATCTCAAGTGAATATTCATACATAAAATTTATAAGTTAATTAGTTAATTAATTTAAATTAATTAGGCTAAAAATTTCTCTATTTCGAAATGTATCGAAACACTGTATAATAAAAAAAAGTGGTATGCTATATTTCTAGGATTGAATTTCATATTCGAATAAACCTCGTAATCGTAAGAAAGTAGGCTTTTTAACGACGGGTCTAGCAAACGAAAAATTTAGATAGGATCCAACCAATGGATCAATGAGATCTCCCCCTTTCAAAATCGGACATGAAAGTTTCCTTTCATCCGGCTTAAATAATTAAGTCCAAAATGAAGAATAATGAATTTTTGCGTTCAAATTCTATAAAATGGAGAATCAAATAATCTAAAAAATTTTACTCTTTACTCAAGTTATCACTAAAGAAAAACCCAAAAATTTTTCATTGTTGATGAACTCCTTTTCTCAATTATCGCAGAAAAGAGGTATAAAATTTTTGAGTAGTCTACCCTCCTCAAATGGAGAATCTCCTTCATTTTTAATTGAAATTAAAAGAGTATCCCTAAATAGATTTGCTTGTCTATCTTATGTATTATCTCATATGATCTTTTAGGGCGAGACTTAACCTCGATGGTTATGCCATGATGTCCTTATTATATCAGCCTATATGCGATAGATAAACTTCGAAAACCATGATACTTTTGCTGATTTGAACACAAATTTCGTTCTTTAGAAAAGAAATGGAATAATGAAATTATAGTAAATTCACACAAAAGGTCTTTTTTTACGAGGTAAAGCTTATATTTCTTTGTTACTAAACCATAGATCTATTCCACTTTTCAATTAAATGGAAAATATTCCCTATACCCAAAATTCTGAGTTTCATGTTGCTCACTTCCAGATACACGTCAGATCTGAGACATCCCAAATCAATTGATTGGAATGACAGTTTATTGTTCAAAATGTGTACAATAAAAATTTTAATCAAATCACACATCGCAGTAAATTAGACCTTCTAATTCTTTAAGAGGTTTATCCAAAAGATTCGCGATATAACTAGGAAGACGTTTCAAATACCACACATGGGTTATTGGGCATGCGAGTTTTATATAGCCCATTTGATACGTATCCGAGAATCAACAAATTCTACCCCCACATTATTCGCAAAATTTTTTGTTGTCTTTTTTTTTCCTCTCTGATCACTCGATAATTTCCACAAACACAAATTCCACTTTTTATAGGTCCAAAAATTCTTTCGCAAAATAATCCATCTTTTTCAAGCTTATTAGTTTTGTAATGAAAAGTATAGGGCTTTGTTACCTTCCCAACTATCTATATAGAGTTGAGAATCAAACATCATATATTAAATTATAGTCACTTGAATTTGAATGAAATATATATATATATATATATATATATATATAAATTTAAAGTTGATATGGTTAAACCATGAGTACTAAAATAAAAAAACATATATAATCCAAAATACTCCAAATATAACTATAATGTAATACTAGGTCTGAGTATTTTTTTTAATTTTGCCACAGTAATATTTGTAAAGAATAAAATAGTGTTTTGGGATTTAGATTTTTATCTTAGTACATGTTTAACTTGTGTATATTTTTTCTTGAAAAGAATCATGTGAGCAAATTATTAACTTTATAGAAACAAATTTTAAATTATTAACAATTTATTAAAAGTAATTTAAACTTTAACATTAATCATAACAAAATTTGTGCCAATGAGTAATAGTTCAAATGGCATAGACTCTTCATACTCAATTAAGAGGTTGCGGGTTTGAGCCTCCTATCTTTCCAAATTTTTAGCCAATGAGTTATAGCTCAAATGGCATAGTCTCCCCATACTCAATTAAGAGGTTGGGGTTTGAGTCTCCTATCTTTGATAAAAAAAAATCATAACAAAATTTGACCTATATAATATTAGTAAGGTATATGACTAAAAAGATGTTTAGAACTAAATTTTATATTTCTTCTCATTTATTTTTCTAGTCTATTTGTTAAAAAAATTTATGTTGCTGGTAGAAAGGATACGGGACAATAGAAAATAAACCATGAGATTACATTGTTGTAATTCGTCAATTTTATAAGTTACATTCTGAAGATGATGAATGTTATATAGAGGAGGAGGAAAATGAATACCGCAATGATAAAACTACTGATGGTAAGGAGGCAGCTGTTTTGAGTGCAAATGATTTTTTGAATCAACAATTTGTAAGTTATGAAGAAGCTTACGAATATGTTATGTAAGGTATGCCAAGTGTGTGGGGTTTGGAGTTCGAAAGGGGGATGCAGCTGCTGATAGTACTGGTATGTTCGACGTAAATTCTTGTGCAACAGAGTAGGTGTGAGAGAGAAGAAATGCTATGCAACTACTAGTAAGATAAGAAAGCAAAAGCCTGAGATCAGAACAAATTGTAATGCAATGTTGTCAATTTATCTTGACAAGAGTTGTTCAATGTGAAAAGTCAGAAGAGGATCATAACCATCCTTTGATACCTCTTAAATTAGTTCACCAAATTTCAAATCATCGTACAATGACAGATGCAGACAAGCCACAAGTGGATAGTATGCATAGACATGGCCTCCCACCTTCGAAGATCATGGGTCTTATTGCTGGACAAGCCGGTGGTTATGAATTTGTTGGTTTTACAAAAAAAGATTTGGATAACTATATTGAAAGAAATCTACGTTCAAAGATCATTGAAGGAGATGTAAATGCAACTCTTAATTATTTGCATGGAAAAGCAGAGGATGAACCTATGATGATTGTGAGACATAGTTTAACAGATGACGATAAATTGGAGCATTTATTCTGGGCGGATGATTTAAGTCGATTTGACTATCAATATTTTGGTGATGTTCTAGCATTTGATTCTACCTACAGAAAAAATAAGTATAATAGGCCGCTAGTTATCTTTTCAGGCACAAACCATCATCGCCAAACTTGTATTTTTGGCTTCGGTTTGCTAGCAGATGAACAAACAAAATCATACAAGTGGTTACTAGATAACTTTTCAGAGGCGATGATGAATAAGCATCCGAGTCTTGTCATAACAGATGGTGATAATGCCATGAAGAGTGCAATTGAAAATTTTTTTCCAAATGCTACCCATAGATTGTGTGCTTGGCATTTGTATAAAAATGCAGTATCGCATATTAAGGACCCATAATTTCGTGAGGAATTTAAGAAATGCTTGTATGCCAAATTTGAATGTGATGAATTTGAAGAGTATTGGCATAACATAGTTGAAAGGTTTAATCTTGTGGGAAACGACTGGGTAGAGAAACAATATAGAAGGAAAGAACAGTGGGCTACTGCTTATTTCTGCTTATTTGAGTAGCAAGTTCTGCGCTGGATTTAGAACTACATCCAGATGTGAAGGCATAAATTCTTTCATTAAAGCTTTGTTGACTCAGGGATAGTATACTTGCATTGGTGCAAAACTTAGAACGTGCTTTAAGGGACTACAGAAATAATGAGATTGTTGCTGAATTCAAAACAATAAATGGAGAACATGTGCCCACAACAGGTTTACATTCTCTTGAGCGTCATGATGTATCAAGTATGGAAGACCTGATCATGAGTACATTGTTTTATATGATCAAGATACTCAGAAAATGGTGTGTCAATGTCAAAGATGGGATAGTTATGGCATTCCATGTTCTCATATGTTTTGTGTGATGAAACGGGAACAGATCAAGGAATTGCCAGAAACTCTTATATTGAAAAGATGGACTAAAAACGTTAAAAAAATTGACGATGATCAAGGTAACATAAACGGAAAAGAGGACGAAGAAAGGAGCATTCTGATGCGGATAGGTGCATTATCAGTTGGTAGTTCTCGTATGATATACTTAGGAGGCAGAAAATTATCTCATTTTCGCTACACAATGAATGAAATTTGTAGAGTGACAAAAGACTTGGAAGCAAAATTAGAGCAGACTATTTCACCGGAAAAAGGCAAGAAAGTTGGTGATCCTTCTGTTGCAAAATCCAAAGGTGCACCAAAAGTCCGAAAAGATGAAAATAAAAGACGACAATGTTCTAATTGCAATCAAACTGGTCACACAAAAAGAAAATATATAGAAACAACTGCTGAAAAAGATGTTCAACATAATGATAGAATGTTCAACGAAGATGAATTTGAAGATGGTGTTGAATCTGTTAGTATTCTAAATGATCAGGTACCATGAGAATTTATTATTACTTACTAGACTAAACAACTAATGTCACGGTATTTTGAGTTAATATGTAAGTTTTAACTTTGTTTTTTATATGAACAGACTCCAATAGCTTCTTCTGTGGAGGTAAATGTTAAAAATATACACTTTTGGAGTCAGAAAAAGAATCCACAATTGTCTCAAGAAGATATAAGTAAAGTCTATAATTCTGGTATGCATATTTTTCAATTTAGTATATTTCCAATTCAATCATTCTGAAATTATACTATTATGGACTATGTCTTTGGAAGGTTCAAGTTCTACATTTTTTGGAGTAGATAACAACCATACTTCTGCTAGCTATGAAACTTCCTTATATTGTCCCATTCCAGTCATAGATAGTTGCTACAGGTAATTAAGATTTATTGTCATTTATCTATCTTATGTTTAGTTTTCAAATAATATTTTCCCATGAATTTATATCTTTTGGAATTTAATAGCATGCGAATGATTTGATTTTTTTATTTTGACAGGCCATGCAGAATACACCACAGTCAAATAAGGAGTGATTTTTGAGATTAATATCATGTAATAGATAGCTTTGTACCATGGAAAAAGTATTTTTGGGACTAAAGACATCGATATTAATGAAATACAAATATGTTTTGTGAATATTAGCTGAAGAAACTTTTTATTTAGAGACATTGATAAAAGAAAATAATGCAAGTCTATATCTGTAACTAACTGTTCGTGAATATTATTAAATTAATTCGATTTATTATTATTATTATTATTATTATTATTATTATTATTATTATTTGGCCAATAAATGTATGCTTTTATGCTTCATATTTTTTTTATTCAGCACATTATATACATAATAAAACACATATTATTATTAAACAAAAATATTATAAATTAGGACTATATTAAATAATTAATATTAACAACTTAATAGTACTCGGCATTAGTATGACTTTTATTTTTTTATACTTAATGTACTTCATTTAAAAAAAAAAGAAGAAAAAGTTACATTAAGGACAATATTCCACTGACTAGATTTTTTAAAAAACGAGTTAGACATTGGATAAAAATACATAATTTGATAGATGTAAGTATATAAATAACTAAAAATATTATTTATTTAATTTAGGTTTTAGCAGAAATTAATGTTTCTCATATGTTCTATATATATATATATATATATATATATATGATCAATTTTATAGAAAAAAAATTTTAAATACAATGATACATAGCTAATACAATAGTAAAAAAAATTAATTTTTATAAAAAATAATATCATTACATAATAAAATAATTAAATAACAATAAATATAAGCTTAAAAGAATTTCTAATCAGGTGATCTAATTGCAATTCTAAACATTTTTGAAGAAATTTTGTAATGAAAAATTTTAGAATACGGTTTTATTCTTATCTATTAATATAGTTCCTTAAATACTAATCCTTTAAAAGTACATCATAGGTAGATAGAGAGTAGATATTTTAATTACGGATAATTTAATGCATATTTATATGTAATTATGTTGTTTGCAAAATATTTTTTAATTAACGTTTACTTCTTTTAACAAATTTTAGTGTGTACCGAGTTAAAAAATTTACCTTTAAACAAAACATAATAAATAATAAATAATATTTTATATTATTATATTCAAACATATTTAGTAAATATAAAATATTTTTTATAAAACATCATAAATAAACAAAATATATTTTTACATCCTAGTACCATACGTAAAAGTATTTTTTTTTTAAAAGTGATATATTCAAATATTAAATTACTTGTATTTTTTATAAGATTCTTTAAAAAAAATTATTCTAACATTTTTTTTAAATTTACACCCACACAAGACAATGTACTATTACTATTCGATTTATATGTAAACAATAAAAATGTAAAGAATAAAATAAATTTAATTTTAAGATAGATATTATAAATTTTTATTCACTTTTTTTTTAATTATATTACGTTAATTAGGTTAAAATCTAAGGTATTCTAATATTTTTTATAAATACATATTGATTTTATAATAATACATGTCTTCTTTTAATATGAATGTAATGCAGTAGAATATTACGTATTTTAAGAAAATAAAGATAAGATAATAATCATTTTTATGCAAATACATTATAAATAATAAGCTCAATTTTTAATAATTTAAACTTCATAGACTTATAATTTACTGAAACAAAAAGTAATGAAATTTTCTAAAGAAATAAACTAATAATTCTAATATAGAATTATAACTAGACTAGATTACCCTATAAAACTAAGATAATAAAAACACTTTCTTCAAGTGAAAAAAATTAAAATTGTTCCTAATTTAAATTATTCTAAAATTAAATTGGTCTTGAATTGTTGTTCCAATTTTGTATAGCCAAATCTTCTATTTCCCTTTTCTTGATGTTGTGATCCCCACTAACCAGATCAATTGCAAGGTGCACTCTTGTAAAATCATTCACTCTCTGTTACAGAATAAAATTACAATGTTATATTAGATTAGAAACTAACTTATGAATTTAATAAATTAAATATATTGTTACAATACTCCAACATCATATGATCCCCAAAGATCTTATAGTATTATTCATTGTGCAACATAAATACCACAATCATTCCTGTAATAGAACACATAATGAAAAAAAATAATAAATTTTAATAATATTGCTTCCTAATATTAAGATAAGTTTATGTAATTATTATAACTTTTCACTCATATTAATTTAGATTAAGATTAGTGAATGAAGTGCGAAATTTTTATTTACTTACGAGCCATCTTCTTGCTGCATAACTTCGGGATCTACCAATTTATAAGTAGAAATTGTAGGTGATATCCTAACAGGCAATTTATATGTTCCGTCACCTAAAATATTTTTCAGAAATGATACCTGAATGATAGTCATCAACCATAAGTGGTAATTCAAATATGATAAAAGACCAAATATGATGAAAGAATATTTTTTAAATACAATCTGGTTTGTTTAAATAGCTCACCACTTTATTGACTGCTGTCATCCTTGACTTTTTTGTATCTTAGATTTTTAGAGTCCAAGATACACAATTTCTTGATTAGATAGGTTAACAACCATTAAGAACCAGTGAAAATCCACGTCAATTGGAACATAAATCTACATTAACAAATGACATACTTTTAGCACCATATTTTGATAGCAAATTCCTCTATGAGACATGCCTACCTTAGTAAGATTATCTGCTTCTCTTGTAAAATTGGCCTTAATGTAATTCCAAGTTCCGATGAAAATATTTTCTAGATGCATTGCAATTTGCTGTAAAAGACATATCAATTAGAACGAGCATACATACCTATAATGCGAAAAAAGAATCAATTAGAACGAGCATACATACCTATAATGCGAAAAAAAGAATAAACATACCGCAAATGTTGTGGGAAGAAACCACTTGTGGCAATCATCATTATGAGTTAGCATAGAAGCAACAAGGATAAGGACCTATAGTTATATCAAATCACAAGGTCTAAAATTATATAAAACAAACAATTCAATAAATTTTACTACAAAATAAAGTCAATTTGAGTACATCTTGGATAAATGTATAACAAAGCAAAAAAAAATACAATACATCATCAACAATGGGCTGTCCAGATTTTAGTGTCATCAAAGCTTCTCTTGTGCCTGAACAATGATCATTGGAAACCAATTCTTCCCTATCAAAAACAAAATCATTGCTTTGTGTCATCTTTAAAAAAAATCACGTATACCTTCTAAAAATTTATTAAGAAGATTGTATAGTACTTTGAGTCATAATTAAAACCAAAAATATATGACGCAAGGACAAGATCTACTTCTCTAAACCTCGAATTCTTTGTTGCCTGAAACGAAACCGAGAAACACGGCATAATGTATTGTAAAAAATAAATAATATACCTGATTAATCTAAATTTATTTATATTGTTCATTAAATTATTAGTTACTTGAATAATTTTATCTCCATTCGCTAAGGTTGAGACATCTTTAGCTGACTTTTCTTCGTGCGAGAATAAATTACACTAAAGGAAAAAAAAAGTACAATTCATGTTAGACTTATGAATAACAAAATTAAAATTGGTTATGCAATTAATGTTTTAAAGACAATAATCCATACTCCATTTTGTCTAGTTTTTTGCCATAAAGATTTCCTTTTTTTTGTGCGCAAAACCTTTATCAGTCTCACCATTCTGTCTTGAAGATGTTGGTGTTGTCTCTTTGGGCGTCTTCTTAACAGTATTTTTCATACCACTGGAAATTGGACCACTTATAGGAGTAGTATCCACGCATTGACTCACAGGAGGCATTGAGTTAATTAGTCGTGATGATAGTTCGTCCACTTTTTTGGTCAACAGCTGTAGTTGCTCAGCTAGTCCTTGTAAAAATTTTGTTTGAATTATACTTACTTCAGCATTAGTCTATCACAAAAACAAATAGAGGAACAATCAAATCAATTAATAGAAACAGTTGCTTAATAGAAAAGGATAAAGAAGGATTTATGGTTACCATTGTGAAAATAAGTTGGGAATTCGTGTCTATCCACTTAGTATCATAAGGATGTAACGAATTCATACTTATGGACTCAGTCTTTTGCTTCGAAGAATCCATTAACTATCTTAAACTTAAAATATAAAAATGTATTAAATATTTTATTTAGCTGTGAAGAAAAGCATGTATATATAGATAGTGTTTTTTAACATAAGTTGGTTACATAAATGTCCCACTACTCCCTCATCTATAGAAAAATCTTGAATAACCAAATAACCGTTTAACATTATCTTAGAATTCGGTGATAATGAAAAAAAAAATTTACAAGACAAATAGGTAGTGTAATATGCACGTCAATATATATTTTTTTCATATACACTTGTAGATAAATATTACCATATGTGCTGTTTAATAAATTGAGTTGCACTTATCATTTATCTAAAAATATGAAGAAATAAAAAAATTGACATACTTATATTTACACAAAAATATTTTTTTATTCCTAGCATTATCTAATTTAAAGAGCAAACAAAATTAGTTATTTATTTGTCGGTGTCAAATTTTAATTTAATATTAAATAAATTATATTATGTAAACTTTTACTTTACCTTAACCTCTTATGTGTCTATGTTTTTTTTTCATTCATGGAAAAAAGCGATAGAGAGTACATAAACTATAAAAATATTTTTTTAAGATATAATTATGACTGTAACAAAAACTTGTTACATTAAAATTAAATTCTTTAACCTCACCTAAAAAAGAATTAAAGGTAGCATATCTTTATTCTGGTACTCATAATTGAAAAGACATTATTTATACCCAATAATAATAAATTCACTATTTGTGCTAAATAATAATAAATTATATAAAAGATTACGTGAATCTATTAGAAATTAAAAATTAGATACCAACTTTATAAGGATTAAATTTACTGACTAATTAATTTTTAATAACAAAAACATCAATGTTAATGTTAAAAGACATATTTAATTTTACCATAATGAGTTAATTTATTTAATTTTAATATGAATTAGAATTTTAGTTTTATAAAATAATTATTTATTTAGAGTGACGATAGACTAAAATATCATTATTAGATAAAATATTGTTTAATTTTATTAATCATTAAATATTTGAATTTAGTTTTAAAAACTGAAATATTTCATGAATTCATTCTTATAAGAGAACAAACCAAAATATTGTAAGAGAGTTCTTTCTAGTAATTTCTTTTATGTTGTTTCCTTTTTAGAAATAGTACAATCAAATGTTTCTATTAGAACTTAAAAAATTATGTAGTAATATATAATAATATTATTTATTTATCCTCCTTAGTTTATTAATTTTGACATTGTTATATTACATAATTCTCTTCTATTAGATTAATATAAAAATCATTGTATTAGATTTAATTCTATATATATCAAATATAAAAAAAATCTATTTAAAAAATTATTAGGTTAATTTAATTGATCTCATAAAAGTACTTTGTAATACTCAATTACCTTATTAGCATTTTTTTACAAGTTAAGATATGTCGATTAATATATTAAAATTTAATGATAATTGTACATGTCAAGTAGAGCTGGAAGTGAGTCAATCCAGTTCATAAGCCAGCACACCATCCGACTCGTTAAAAGCTCGATAAGTTAAACTCGTGAGTTGGTGAGTCGAGCTTGAAAAAGGAATCGAACTCATAAATTAAATAACCGATCTTAACCTTGGATAAGTTCAGCTCATTAACTCATAAATGGGCTCGATTATATGTATAATATTACATACATACGTACATATACATGTATCCCATATGCATTTAAGCTATACTTTCGATGTAGGTCATAAATAGAAAAATTATGATAATAAATAAATAGACAATATGTCAAATTTATCATTTTTAATAATTTTTACTGTATACATAAAATATAATTAATTGAAATAGAATTATACATTATGTTCTTGTTATTTGAATCAGCTCATGAGCTTTTGGTGAGCCATGCTTAAGCTTAAGAAATAGGCTCGATTGTCGCCATGAGCCAAGTTCAATTTTCATGACCCGAACTTAAGTTTGGTATACTCAACTCAGCCCGACTCACATCTAGCTCTAATGTCAAGTAGTACTTCTATTGTAAGTTAATAACTAAATCTCATATAAATATTATGATTCACTTGAAAAATGAAAAAATGTAGAAATGAAAAGAATGTAATTTATGATATTTTAGTTACAACTAATGATATCAAACCGGGGATTACATATTTTGAAAAAAAAAATCTTATAGTCCCATACATAATAATTTTAGGACTGACAAGAGTAATCTCGCACTATTCATGTATGTCATGATTTTAATGGTGAAATTTTATTATAAGTTTGAATAAGTTTTATTACATTATTTATATAATTTGACTATATAAATTTATAAATATTAATTGTGTTAAAATTTTAATACGCAAAATATATATTTCTCCCAAGTGTCGAAAATTTTTATATTTATCTTTGGTTGATGATTTTCGTAAATATTATTCGATGCGAGTTGGCGTGACTTAGTACCATAACACTATGTTTGTAGGATTGCAAGAATAGACTTGATCTTTAATCAAACATAAAAGCAAATCGAGTTAAATATAGAATTAGCTTAAGTCATTGGTTTGACCCACGATAATGGAAAAAGTGTCACATACTAATTTGTGATAAATTGAATCTATTTGCAAATCTCATGTTCAACTTACTAGATAATCAATTTGTAAATTATTTAATATTTGAAATGGCCCTTGAAATTCGACCTCTGACATAATTCAGTCCACATCGCCGTCCTTAGGAGCTGGGACGATCTTCCCATCAACCATTATGTAACCACCCCCCACAGTTGTAGCTGCCTCCGCCTTTTTCGCCCTGGCCCGAGCCTTCTCTAAGTCAGACCTCAACTCGTCCCTCTCCTCTTCTAACTATTTTTTAATCTCTTTAAGTCTGTCCACCTCAGCTCGGGCAGCCATTAAAGAACTCTAAATAGCATTGAGAGGAACTCCAACTCCCTGTCCAAGATAGTACACACACCAGCAGCCCAATTTCCATTTCGGGTAATGATTTGAAGGTGGTTTTGAATAGCCACGCCATCCATACTGATATGCCTATAGGGAAGAATATTTTAAATCACATCCAGCGCCCAACATTCGAGTTGGTATATCTTCAAAAAATAATAGGAGTTCAGGTGTAGTTAGGTAGGGGGAACATTGCAGGTCCAGATAACATTGCTCTCTGATGGTTATCAGTGGCTAAGTGCCTAAGAGAAGGGGGGTTGAATCTTAGCCCCATTTTTGCTTGATAATACTTGCTGACCTTTGAAACCAACTTTGGAAACTTTTTGTATTTTTATCTCGTGACTAGCCACGAGACTTTTTCTTTTGTCTCGTCCCCAGCCACGAGACTTTTCTTTTTGTCTCGTCACTTGACACGAGATATTTTTTGTTTTAGCTCCTGTGTAGTCGAAACAGAAATGGAGTAGAGAAGAGAGAAAATTACACCCAGATATATCCTGGTTCAGCTGCTAAGTGTAGTGCAGCCTACATCCAGTCTCTATCATAAACATGATGGAATTTCACTATAATCTTCCTGATTACAATCTGTAAAGTGCTAACCTAACTTACAAGGGGATTCCCACAGAATCATGAAACACAACATAGATGAACAAAGGAACTCTAAGGACATCTATGGCTTTTTCTTTTAATTTTGCACTCTCTGCCTTTTTCCGCTCTATGGCTTTTTCATACAAACATCACTGTTTGTCTTTTCCATGAGACTCAATACATGACAAAATTAAACAGAAAAATTACAAAACAGAATACATTGAAGGAGAAGAGAAAATTGTTAGCTCAGGTAGCTCTGAGAATTATGTGCCTTGCACTCTCAAACTATCTCCTTGCTCCAAACCGTGGCTGTTCTCTCTTTTTATAGAAGAGGGAAGCTTCCACATTTGAAGCCAAAAACCAAGACAACTTCTTCTTCTCCAAGAAACAGAACCGGTTCGGCCACGGTGAGAGAGAAGAGATAACCATGCAAAACCCAACATGCAATTACCTCTAGTCCTTCCTTGGTCACCACTTTTCATCAATCCGAGCGCTCCATCCTTGGCTTGCTCTCCAAGATGGATTTCTGGCCCTTGATGCTTCATGATGATGATAGCTTCATCTGCTCCAATCTCTGCCTCCTCCATCACTTCGCCACTCTAGCTACTCTCTGTGGTGGTTGAGCAGAATCAGAGACAAGCCATCTCTCCAAGATCTTCTTTCTTGCTGGCCGAATCTTCTTCATCCATTTTTGGTATGGAGAAGCCAAGATCTCATCACCATATCTTTCCTTTCATGGTTACAGATCTTAGCCACTACATTTTTTATGTTTTCTTGCCATCATTGAGATGGTCTTGTAGCTTGCCTTCCCTTCTTTTTGATAGCACAAAGTTTCCATGGTTTGCTGTGTAAAGACCGAAGAAGAGAAGAAAGAAAGAATGAATGAGAGAGAAGAAACAAATGAAAGAGAAGTAATTAAATGAAGTTAAACAATTAAGTAGAAAAAGTTGCTTTTACTTTCCTTGCTTGAGTGGCGTGCTGCACAAAGTAAATCAATCATGTCACTCATAATCTCTCTCATAGTTCCCATGCTATTAATGAAAATTGAGTGAATTTGAAATCCATCATGTGGCAAGCTTTGAGATCCGTTAGAAGACATAAGGCAAATGATAACATTTGCTTTCCTGATGAATTATTTTCGGATCAAGCATGAGAAACATTCATCAAAACTAAAATTGGGCTTAGTAGCAACAACATTTAATCTGGCCCAATAAAATTTTGATTCATCCAAACTAATTGGACTTATGGAAATGTTTGAGTTCTGGCCCAATTAGTCACAAATTGCTTCAGCCACATATTATAGGAGACATATACCAAGGCTGAATATTGGTTTTGATTTGGGCTTGCAATATTTCTTTTATGTTTCAGCCCAAATAAAACCTGCACAGCAAAATTAATTAATTAACATATATGAATTAAAATTAGATTAACAATTTTGCTGTTAATAATGTTTGATCGTCACTTAATTAAAAATAGAGTTTTCCAAACTCATCACTCTCGAAATCAGAAAAAAGAAACCTAACATCTAACTTCGAGAAAAAACAGTCCTAAGCATAGAAAAAGGGTCACTCTGACTCATCTAAAAGGGGGAAGTATACCCTCTCTTCGGGATCAGCCACTACTATCTCATAATTCCACTCATCCTCCCGATTCTCACATAGCCTATGGTGTCTACGAAAAGTTATAGTGTATTCTTTATCAATTACAGAAACGGGGTCAGGATAAAAGTGCCTAGCCAAGCTAAAACAGAAGGGGGGATTTTTTTCGACATATCATGAACAATGGATCGAGACATATAGCTATACCTACAAATGCAACAAATTAACATCGTCATTAAAGGAACTCGGTCAAATCCAAAGGAAGTCGGGTAAAAGCAACAAAACACAACACGCGATTTCACAAGATATTTTCCAAAACAAAACGAATATAAATGGCGTCCCTCCTACACTATCATCAACGACACCATTGAGGGACAATGCGATTATATTCTACAAGCAATGAACGGCAACAAGTTTCTCCAAAATTCCAAATACAGAGCCAAACGTTCATAACAATAACATCAGACGACGAAAACAGTTTCAATAAGGGTTTTTTAGTAAACAAAGCAGCAGCATTGAACAACTTTTTCCAAAGAAGTTTCAAGACACAAACAAAATCAACAATGTAAGAATCTTCGCTGTTACTTGAAATGTCCCCCGAAATACAAGAAAAAGATTGAAAGAGCCCAGAATAGTTACACAAAAGGAAGTCAAGAATACCAACATTGATGAGGTGCGAAAAGGGAAAGGCACGTCTCACAGCAAGCAACCACAAACGTTTTTCTCCGATGGGTGAAAAGAGACCTTTAAAGAGTCTAAGACAGAGAAATTTTGGGTTGAAACGACGAACAAGGAACGAAAGGGAAAAGTGAAGCAAAGAATTTTTTTGCATCTAGAAGGAAACATGGCAACATAGAGAGCTTTTCAGATATGGAATAAGGAAGAAGAAGAAAGGCGCGAAGCTTGTATAAGAGCGAAGGGGGAAAAAGGGTATTTTGCACCCCTCTTTAGAGCTATGCGCGGATTCCAACAAAATGGCCATGTAATGATCACCCCTCATTTAAAGTGGTAACATTCAAAATTTCAAAACACATCGAGAATCCGACCTCTTGAAGGTGGCATACCCGACAAGGTAAACTGAAGCCGCGAAATGCTTGAACCCGGCCTCATGAAAGCTTGGACTCAAGTAGGGGCACTGTTCATACTCTGACCTAAAACATAGATCCAGGCCCAACAAGGACAAAAAAGCCAGTGGCCTCTATCGTTTACCTGACCTCTTTAAAGAGGTTGGACACGGCGACAAGTACCAACATTACTTATCCAAATATGTAACTGTCTCCTCGAATCTCTTCTACTATCTCTATCTCTCCTAAAAGATAACAAACTCTCAAAGATAAAGAAAACGGTTATCCATCAATTAAAGGTGGAACTACTCTAAAAAAGGTGGTCATCAAACTCTACTATAAATACACTGACACCCCATCAGGTATACACACATTCTATTCTACTAAAATTATGCTTAAAGCCCTTACTAACTTAAGCATCGGAGTCTCTTGCAGGTACCACCCCTTGGCCCTTACCTCCTGACGTGGAACTCGGACGATGGCACATTGGCGCAAGAACAAGTTGGACACTGCCTCATAAGGAGTGTAGACCTCACATTCAGACACAAATCAATATTTCAGGTAACCCTCAAAACAATTAGCATATATTATGAAGAACCAAATTCGTTGTTCTACAACGATTCAACGAAAGAAGAAACAAGATTTGCAAAACAAAAAAAAATTTGATTTTTTTCTCGAGAATATAATCATGACTATGAGTCAAAATATATCTGTAATTCAAAAATGTCTGTTACAATATGATAAACAATTCATTATGGTCCTCGAAATATTTTATAAAAATAAAACTATAACTATCACTTTCAGATAAAATATAATTATATAATTATATCAAATATATATATATATATATTCTCAATTATATTTTTGTCCCTCACAAAACTATGTGTAACATACATAATATATTTTTGTTTAATATTTGTTATGAATAATATTTGATGATTTTGTGGAATATTATATGTTGAACACAAAAAATTTATAGTTATAAAATTATATATTGAAATATAAAATACACATTAAAAAAATAAGTTAAACAATATATATATTCATATAAAAATACATTGTTAGTGAATTGGTGAGAACTTTTTGTATACACAGTATATTTTTGTTAATAATTTATATTATCTTTTAATTCATACAAAATTGTAATAAGAAAACTATAAAAGAAGAAAAAAAACATGTTAATTAGAAGAAAAAATAAATTTAAAAATAAAGATATAGTAAACATTACGTTATGATATTTTAAATCTCTTCTTAAAGGATTGTATAACAATTAATTACAACCTTATTATCATATTTTATTTTTATTTATTTTTATCTTCTCACAATCATTTTATAATAATAAATGTCTACTCATTCGAAGTTTAACTTTTAATAAAAAAAAACAGAAACATCCCATAATTAAATGACCCTTCCTTATATGACAATAACAAATTCATTTTATTTTAATTAATGGGTTAATGAATTTATTTTTAAAAACTATTATTTTTTATGATATATTTTTCTTTATGATTCGAATTTCTTGAAAGAAATATATTTTTAAAAACTTGGACACTAAAAACTAAACTATAATTTTACATTCTCGTGGTCTAAAACTAAATTTTTACATGTTATAATTTGTATGTCAACATATTGTAAAAAAAAAAAACGAATACGAAGAGATTATTCTTTTTTGGGATAAAATTATTTTATTTAGATTGGAGTCATAAAAGTTATTATGATCTTGGATATTATTTATTCTTTTAATATTTAAACGAAAGAAGGATTAAAATATATACTATTTTTTAAAATATAAAAAAGATAAACAAAATTTATGTCAACTATTTTTAAAAAAATTTAGCGAACAAGTAAAAGAAGCCATTTTTCTCTCACCAATTTTATCGCGAAGACTAAAATATGTCAACCGTTCTTCCACTACTCCATGATCAATCATGTTCACGCATATTTTGCTGGTTTTTTTAATCTAATCAAAATATAATTTTCTTGATGACGAGCTATATAAATCACAATGCATTCTTATATTTTAATATAACAGATATTTTTATTTGTTATTGAAGAGTACTCTTATCATGACCACTATCAGCTCCAAAAAAGAATTAAAATCGTCAACGGAGATGCTCTTGCCGAAGGCATTACGTATGAAATCTGGTTGTGAGAAAAAAGTTCATACAACAAAAAATACAGAAAAGTATTTATCTATATCAATTGACATCCTTGCCAAAGAAATAGAGACCGACATCTACATTCCCCTGGTGAGTGCCTTAGATATTTAGCAGTATATACAAATGAATTATATATTGTTATTTCAGTTAAGATTATATTATTAAACATTCAGTTACAATTTTTATTTTAACTTTTTATAAATGCAGTGGCTACCCATTTTATTTAGACCCCTCCATGGATGACATTGACACATACAGAAACACTAGTTGCAACATATGTTTACGGCATAGCCAATGATACCAAAACTCATAGGTTTGTATAAATTTATCTCTATTTTTTACACTTAAAATTTTTGTTTAAATTGGTGTTAACATTTATTTGAGCAGAGATGAAATATTAGCAAAATCAAGCCAATTTAGTGTCAAAATATCATCATTTAAGACTCTGTGTCCAGGAAATCGTATAGATGAAAATGTAAGGTCTCCTATCATTTATAAATCATGTGTGCACTCTACCATATTAAGTAAAAACTAAAATTTATAATGGAAAAGTCTAGGGACCAGCAACTTTATCAAATTCTGGCCAGCATGTAACCAGCAAAGAAGAGTGAGCCATTGGATGAAATCTCACACTAATCTCACACCATTAAAAGCCTCATTGATGGCTATTTGATGGCTATAAATCCCAGAAGTTACTGGCCCCCTAGCATTCTGGTGCACGAAATTGTGATCTCAGGCAACGGCGCCAAAAACTCTGTACGCACGTCTTAATAAATCATTTTTCATTCACAACTTCGATACAACTAACCAGCAAGTGCATTGGGTCGTCCAAGTAATAAAACCTTACGTGAGTAAGGGTCGATCCCACGGAGATTGTTGGTATGAAGCAAGCTATGGTCATCTTGTAAATCTCAGTCAGGCGGATATATATTTGATTATGGAGTTTTCAAAAATAAATAATAAATAGATAGAAAATAATGATAGAAATACTTATGTATATCATTGGTGAGAATTTCAGATAAAGGTCTAGAGATGCTTTTGTCCCTCTGAACTTCTGCTTTCCTGCTGTCTTCATCCAATCAGTCCTACTCCTTTCCATGGCTGACTTTATGTAAGGACATCACCATTGTCAATGGCTACTTTTCATCCTCTCTGGAAAATGGTCCGATGCGCTGTCACTGCATGGCTAATCATTTGGAGGCATCACCGTGGTCAATGGCTGCATCCTATTCTCTTGTGAAAATGGTCCAAATGCTCTGTCACAGCACGGCTAATCATCTGAGGTTCTCGATCATACTGGAATAGGATTCACCCTCCTTTTGCGTCTGTCACTACGCCCAGCACTCGCGAGTTTGAAGTTCGTCACAGTCATTCAATCCCAGAATCCTACTCGGAATACCACAGACAAGGTTTAGACTTTCCGGATTCTCATGAATGCCGCCATCAATCTAGCTTATACCACGAAGATTCTGATTAAGAGATCCAAGAGATAATCATCCAATCTAAGGTGGAACGGAAGTGGTTGTCAGGCACGCGTTCGTGGGGGAATGATGATGATTGTCACGTTCATCACATTCATGTTGAAGTGCGAATGAATATCTTAGAAGCGGAATAAGTTGAGTTGAATAGAAAAACAGTAGTACTTTGCATTAATTCATAAGGGACAGCAAAGCTCCACACCTTAATCTATGGAGTGTAGAAACTCTACCGTTGAAAATACATAAGTGAAAGGTCCAGGCATGGCCGAATGGCCAGCTCCCAAAACGTGATCACAGGATCAAAAATACAATCCAGGATCTTCCAAAAGATGTCTAATACAATAGTAAAAAGTCCTATTTATACTAAACTAGCTACTAGGGTTTACAGAAGTAAGTAATTGATGCATAAATTCACTTCCGGGGCCCACTTGGTGTGTGCTTGGGCTGAGCTTTAGCTTTCCACGTGCAGAGGCTCTTTCTGGAGTTGAACGCCAGGTTGTAACGTGTTTCTGGCATTCAACTCTGGTTTGTGATGTGTTTCTGGCGTTTAACTCTAGACAGCAGCATAGAACTGGCGTTTAACGCCCTTTTACGTCATCTAAACTCGGCCAAAGTATGAACTATTATATATTTCTGAAAATCCCTGGATGTCTACTTTCCAACGCAATTGGAAGCGTGCCATTTTGAGTTCTGTAGCTCCAGAAAATTCACTTTAAGTGCAGGGAGGTCAGAATCGAACAGCATCAGCAGTCCTTCTTCTACCTCTGAATCTGATTTTTGCTCAAGTCCCTCAATTTCAGCCAGAAAATACCTGAAATCACAGAAAAACACACAAACTCATAGTAAAGTCCAGAAATGTGAATTTAACATAAAAACTAATAAAAACATCCCTAAAAGTAACTAGATTCTACTAAAAACATACTAAAAACAATGCCAAAAAGCGTATAAATTATCCGCTCATCACAATACCAAACTTAAATTGTTGCTTGTCCCCAAGCAACTGAAAATCAAATAGGATAAAAAGAAGAGAATATACTATAAATTCCAAACTATCAATGAAACATAGCTCCAATCAGATGAGCGGGACTTGTAGCTTTTTGCCTCTTGAATAGTTTTGGCATCTCACTTTATCCATTGAGGTTCAGAATGATTGGCATCTATAGGAACTCAGAGTTCAGATAGTGTTATTGATTCTCCTAGTTCAGTATGATGATTCTTGAACACAGCTACTTTATGAGTCTTGGTCGTGGCCCTAAGCACTTTGTTTTCCAGTATTACCACTGGATACATAAATGCCACATACACATAACTGGGTGAACCTTTTCAGATTGTGACTCAGCTTTGCTAAAGTCCCCAATTAGAGGTGTCCAGGGTTCTTAAGCACACTCTTTTTTTGCTTTGGACCTTGACTTTAACCGCTCAGTCTCAAGTTTTCACTTGACACCTTCACGCCACAAGCACATGGTTAGGGACAGCTTGGTTTAGCCGCTTAGGCCAGGATTTTATTCCTTTAGGCCCTCCTATCCACTGATGCTCAAAGCCTTGGGATCCTTTTTATTACCCTTGCCTTTTGGTTTCTATTGGCTTTTTTTTGCTTGTTTTTTCTCTCTTTTTTTTTTCTATTTTTTTTCGCTATTTTTTTTCTCTTTTTTTTTCTACAAGCTTTGTTCTTTGCTACTTTTTCTTGCTTCAAGAATCATTTTTATGATTTTTCAGATTATCAAATAACATGTCTCTTTGTCATCATTCTTTCAAGAGCCAACATATTTAACATTCATAAACAACAACTTCAAAAGACATATGCACTGTTCAAGCATTCATTCAGAAAACAAGAAGCATTGTCACCACATCAATATAATTAAACTAAGTTCAAGGATAAATTCGAAACTCATGTACTTTTTGTTCTTTTGAATTAAAACAGTTTTTATTTAAGAGAGGTGATGGATTCATAGGACATTCATAACTTTAAGACAAGGTTACTAAAGACTAGTGATCATGTAATAAGACACAAACATGGATAAGCACTCAACATAAAGAAAACGAAAAACAGAGAATGTAAGAACAAGGAATGAGTCTACCTTAGTGATGGTGGCGTTTTCTCCTTGAGGAACCAATGATGTCCTTGAGATCTTCTATGTCCCTTCCTTGTCTTTATTGCTCCTCCCTCATTGCTTTTTGATCTTCTCTAATTTCATGAAGGATGATGGAGTGCTCTTGATGTTCCACCCTTAATTGTCCCATGTTGGAACTTAATTCTCCTAGGGAGGTGTTGATTTGCTCCCAATAGTTTTGTGGAGGAAAATGCTTTTGAGGCATCTCTGGGATCTTATGGTGATGAGCTTCATGCGTCTCTTGAGCTCCATGAATGGGCTCTCTTGTTTGCTCCATCCTTTTCTTAGTGATGGGCTTCTCTTCCTCAATGGGAATGTTTCCTTCTATGTCAATCCCAGCCGAATTGCATAGATGGCAAATGAGGTGAGGAAAAGCTAACCTTGCCATAGTGGAGGACTTGTCAGCCACCTTGTAGAGTTCTTGAGGTATAATCTCATGAACCTCCACCTCTTCTCCAATCATGATGCTATGGATCATGATGGCCCGGTCTATTGTAACTTCAGACCGGTTGCTAGTGGGAATGATTGAGCGTTGAATGAACTCCAACCATCCTCTAGCTACAGGCTTAAGGTCCAGTCTTCTCAGTTGAACCGGTTTGCCTTTTGAGTCAATCTTCCATTGAGCTCCTTCCACACATATGTCCATGAGGACTTGGTCCAACCTTTGATCAAAGTTGACTTTCCTTGTGTAGGGGCGTGCGTTCTCTTCCATCATTGGCAAGTTGAACGCCAATCTTACATTTTTCGGACTAAAATCTAAGTAATTCCCCCGAACCATGGTGAGATAATTCTTTGGGTTCGGGTTCTTACTTTGATCATGGTTCCTTGTGATCCATGCATTAGCATAGAACTCTTGAACCATTAGAATTTTGACTTGTTGGATGGGGTTTGTTAGAACTTCCCAACCTCTTCTATGGATTTCATGTCGGATCTCCGGATACTCATTTCTCTTGAGCTTGAAAGGGACCTCGGGGATCACCTTCTTCTTGGCCACAACATCATAAAAGTGGTCTTGATGAGCTTTGGAGATGAATCTTTCCATCTCCCATGACTCGGAGGTGGAAGCTTTTGTCTTCCCTTTCCCTTTTCTAGAGGATTCTCCGGTCTTAGGTGCCATCAATGGTAATGGAAAAACAAAAAGCTTATGCTTTTACCACACCAAACTTAGAATATTGCTCGCCCTCGAGCAAGAGAAGAAAGAATAGATGAAGAAGAAGAAGAAAATATGGATGAGAGGAGGGAGAGGTGTATTCGGCCAAGAAGAGAAGAGAGGGTTGTGTTGTGTGAAAATGAGGAAGATTGGAGGGCTATATATAGGGAAGGGAGGGGGGTTAAGGTTCGGCCATAAGGGTGGGTTTTGGGTGGAAAATTGATTTTGAATTTTGAAGGTAGGTGGAGTTTATGAGGTAGGTTTATGGGGAAGAGTGGATGATGTGAGTGGTGAAGTGGTGATAGGGAAGAGAGATTGAGGTGATTGATGAAGAGTTTTGGGGAAGAGTGTGTATTGGGAAGAGAGGATGAACATTGAGAAGAGGGAAGAGAATGAGTGGTGCTAGGTGGGGATCCTGTGGGGTCCACAGATGCTGAGTTGATCCTGTGGGGTCCACAGATCCTGAGGTGTCAAGGAATTACATCCCTGCACCAATTAGGCATGTAAAATGCCTTTGCATGCAATTCTGGCGTTTAAACGCCGAATTGATGCTTGTTCTGGGCGTTCAACGCCCAGATGCTTGTTTCTAGCGTTCAGCGCCAGCTCTTCTTCACTGCGCATTTCTGGCGTCTGGACGCCAGGATGCTGCTTGTTTCTGGCGTTCAACGCCAGAAACATGCTCTGTTCTGGCGTTGAACGCCAGACAGATGCTCCTTACTGGCGTTTAAACGCCAGTGAGATCCTCCTCCAGGGTGTGATTTTTCTTCTGCTGTTTTTGATTCCGTTTTCAATTTTTATATTTATTTTGTGACTCCACATGATCATGAACCTAATAAAACATGAAAAAACAATAAAAATAAATTAAAATTAGATAAATAAAAATTGGGTTGCCTCCCAACAAGCGCTTCTTTAATGTCAAGAGCTTGACAGTGGGCTCTCATGGAGCCTCACAGATGTTCAGAGCATTGTTGAGACTCCCCAACACCAAACTTAAAGTTTAGATATGGGAGTTCAACACCAAACTTAGAATTTGGTTGTGGCCTCCCAACACCAAACTTAGAGTTTGACTGTGGGGGCTCTAGTTGACTCTGTTTTGAGAGAAGCTTACTGTGTCTCTTTCCCATGTTTACAGAAGGATGTCCTTGAGTTTTAAACTCAAGGGAGTCCTCATTCAATTGAAGGACTAATTCACCTCTGTCAACATCAATAACAGCTCTTGCTGTGGCTAGGAAGGGTCTTCCAAGGATGATGGATTCATCCTCATCCTTCCCAGTATCTAGGACTATGAAATCAGCAGGGATGTAAAGGCCTTCAACCTTTACTAACACGTCCTCTACTTGTCCATAAGCCTGTTTTCTTGAATTGTCTGCCATCTCTAATGAGATTTTAGCAGCTTGCACCCCAAAGATTCTCAGTTTCTCTATTACAGAGAGGGGCATGAGGTTTATCCCTGAACCAAGGTCACACAGAGCCTTTTCAAAGATCATGGTGCCTATGGTACAAGGTATTAGGAACTTTCCAGGATCCTGTTTCTTCTGATGCAATGTCAGTTGATCCAGATCACTCAGTTCATTGGTGAACAAGGGAGGTTCATCTTCCCAAGTCTCAATACCAAATAATTTGGCATTCAGCTTCATGATTGCACCAAGGGTAACTTGCTCCTTAGTAACATCCTCATTCTCTTCAGAAGAGGAATACTCATCAGAGCTCATGAATGGCATAAGGAGGTTTAATGGAATCTCTATGGTCTCTAGTTGAGCCTCAGATTCCTTTGGTTCCTCAAAGGAAAACTCCTTATTGATCACTGGACGTCCCAGGAGGTCTTCCTTACTGGGATTCACGTCCTCTCCCTCCCTTACAGGTTCGGCCATGGTGATCAATTCAATGGCCTTGCACTCTCCTTTTGGATTTTCTTCTGTATTGCTTGGGAGAGTACTAGGAGGGATTTCAGTGATCCTTTTACTCAGCTGGCCTACTTGTGCTTCCAAATTTCTAATGGAGGATCTTGTTTCATTCATAAAACTCACAGTGGCCTTAGATAGATCAGAGACTAAGTTTGCTAAATTAGAGGTATTTTGTTCAGAGTTCTCTGTCTGTTGCTGAGTGGATGATGGAAAAGGCTTGCTATTGATAAACCTATTTCTTCCACCATTATTAAAGCCTTGTTAAGGCTTTTGATCCTTCCATGAGAGATTTGGATGATTTCTCCATGAGGGGTTATAGGTGTTTCCATAAGGTTCACTCATATAATTCACCTCTGCTGTTGCAGGGTTTTCAGGATCATAAGCTTCTTCTTCAGAAGATGCCTCTTGAGTACTGTTGGATGCAGCATGCATTCCATTCAGACTCTGAGAAATCATATTGACTTGCTGAGTCAATATTTTATTCTGAGCCAATATAGCATTCAGAGTATCAATTTCAAGAACTCCCTTCTTCATAGGCGTCCCATTATTCACAGGATTCCTTTCAGAAGTGTACATGAACTGGTTATTAGCAACCATGTCAATGAGTTCTTGAGCTTCTGCAGGCGTTTTCTTTAGGTGAATGGATCCACCTGCAGAAGTATCCAATGACATCTTAGCTAATTTAGACAGACCATCATAGAATATATCCAGGATGGTCCATTCTGAAAGCATGTCAGAAGGACACTTTTTGGTCAGTTGCTTGTGTCTCTCCCAAGCTTCATAGAGGGATTCACCTTCTTTCTGTCTGAAGGTCTGAACATCCACTCTAAGCTTGCTCAGCTTTTGAGGAGGAAAGAACTTGGCTAAGAAAGCCGTGACCAGCTTATCCCAAGAGTTTAGGCTATCTTTGGGTTGAGAGTCCAACCACACTCTAGCTCTGTCTCTTATAGCAAAAGGGAAAAGCATGAGCCTGTAGACTTCAGGATCTACTCCATTAGTCTTAACAGTATCACAGATCTGCAAGAATTCAGTTAAGAACTGAAAAGGATCTTCAGATGGAAGTCCATGGAACTTGCAGTTCTGCTGCATCAGAGAAACTAATTGAGGTTTTAGCTCAAAATTTTTTGCTCCAATGGTGGGGATGGAGATGCTTCTTCCATGTAAATTGGAATTAGGTACAGTAAAGTCACCAAGCATCCTCCTTGCATTATTATTATTTTTGGCTGCCATCTCCTCTTCTTGTTCGAAAATTTCTGAAAGGTGCTTGCTGGATTGTTGTAATTTAGCTTCTCTTAGTTTCCTCTTCAAAGTCCTTTCAGGTTCTGGATCTGCTTCAACAAGAATGTTCTTGTCCTTGCTCCTGCTCATATGAAAAAGGAGGGAACAGAAAAATAATAATAGGGATCCTTTTTGCCCAGGTGTAGAGGTTCCCTTAGGTGAGTGGAAGAAAAGAAGAAGAGAAAATCTGAAATCAGAGAGAGAGAGAGAGGGGGTTCGGATTTTTGGTGAGTGAGGAAGAGATGTTAGTAAATAAATAAATAAATAGAAGAAGATGAGAGGGGGAAGTTTTCGAAAATAATTTTTGAAAAAGAGTTAGTGATTTTCAAAAATTAGGAATGAAATCAAATTAAAATTAAAAATTAAATAATTAATTAATTAACAAGAATTTTTTGAAAAAGGGGGAGGTATTTTCGAAAATTAGAGAGGGGTAGTTAGTTAGGTAGTTTTGAAAAAGATAAGAAACAAACAAAAAGTTAGTTAGTTAGTTGAAACAAATTTTGAAAAGATAAGAAGATAATGAGTTAGAGAAGATATTTTAAAATCAAATTTTTGAAAAAGATATGATTTTGAAAAAGATAAGATAAAAAGATATTTTTGAAAAGATATGATTGAAATTAGTTTTGAAAAAGATTTGATTTTTAAAATCATAATTAATGACTTGATTCATAAGAAATCACAAGATATGATTCTAGAACTTAAAGTTTGAATCTTTCTTAACAAGTAAGTAACAAACTTGAAATTTTTGAATCAAAACATTAATTGATGATGTTATTTTCGAAAATTATGTGATAAAGATAAGAAAAATATTTTTGAAAAATATTTTTAAAATTTTCAAAAATAACTAAGAAAAATGAAAAAGATTTTATTTTTGAAAAAGATTTTAAAAAAGATAAGATTTTTAAATTGAAAATTTGATTTGACTCATAAGAAACAACTAAATTTTAAAAAGTTTTGAAAAAGTCAAATCTAATTTTCGAAATTTTAAGAGAGAAAAAGGGGAAGATTTTTTTATTTTTGAATTTTTTTTATGATGAGAGAGAAACATGAAAATGATGCAATGCATGAAGATTTTGGATCAAAACAATGAATGCATGCAAGAATGCTATGAATGTCAAGATGAACACCAAGAACACTATGAAGATCATGATGAACATCAAGAACATATTTTTGAAAAATTTTTAATGCAAAGAAAACATGCAAGACACCAAACTTAGAAATCTTTAATACTTAGACACTAAGAATTCAAGAATGCATATGAAAAACACCATACAACACAAAAACAATGTAATATGAAGATCAATCAAGAAGGTTTATCAAGAACAACTTGAAGATCATGATGAATGCAATGCATGAATGCAATTTTCGAAAAATACAAGATGAGTATGCAATTGACACCAAACTTAAAAATTGACTCAAGACTCAAACAAGAAACACAAAATATTTTTGATTTTTATGATTTTATGATTTTTTTGGATTTTTCGAAAATTATTTGAAAAAGAAAAATAAGGATTCCAAAATTTTTAATATGAATTCCAGGAATCTTTGTACTCTTAGTCTAAAGCTCCAATTTGAGGGTTAGCCATGGCTTAATAGCCAGCCAAGCTTTAGTATGCTATTACATGCATTGAAGTGATTAGTTGAAGACCAATCCCAAAGCAGTTTGGATATGGCTTTACAGCCAGATAGGATTCAACATGTTACCATGAAACTCTAGAATTCATTCTTAAAAAATTCTGAAATAATTTTCGAAAACAAAGGGAAAATTTTTGAAAGATTTTTGAAAAATTTTTTTGAAAATTTTTTGAAAATAAAATAAGAGGAAAATTACCTAATCTGAGCAACAGGATGAACCGTCAGTTGTCCAAACTCAAACAATCCCCGGCAACGGCGCCAAAAACTTGGTGCACAAAATTGTGATCTCAGGCAACAGCGCCAAAAACTCTGTACGCACGTCTTAATAAATCGTTTTTCATTCACAACTTCGATACAACTAACTAGCAAGTGCACTGGGTCGTCCAAGTAATAAAACCTTACGTGAGTAAGGGTCGATCTCACGGAGATTGTTGGTATGAAGCAAGCTATGGTCATCTTGTAAATCTCAGTCAAGCGGATATATATTTGATTATGGAGTTTTCGAAAATAAATAATAAATAGATAGAAAATAATGATAGAAATACTTATGTATATCATTGGTGAGAATTTCAGATAAAGGTCTAGAGATGCTTTTGTCCCTCTGAACTTCTGCTTTCCTGCTGTCTTCATCCAATCAGTCCTACTCCTTTCCATGGCTGGCTTTATGTAAGGACATCACCATTGTCAATGGCTACTTTTCATCCTCTCTGGAAAATGGTCCGATGCGCTGTCACTGCATGGCTAATCATCTGGAGGCATCACCGTGGTCAATGGCTGCATCCTATCCTCTTGTGAAAATGGTCCAAATGCTCTGTCACAGCACGGCTAATCATCTGAGGTTCTCGATCATATTGGAATAGGATTCACCCTCCTTTTGCGTCTGTCACTATGCCCAGCACTCGCGAGTTTGAAGTTCGTCACAGTCATTCAATCCCAGAATCCTACTCGGAATACCACAGACAAGGTTTAGACTTTCCGGATTCTCATGAATGCCGCCATCAATCTAGCTTATACCACGAAGATTCTGATTAAGAGATCCAAGAGATAATCATCCAATCTAAGGTGGAACGGAAGTGGTTGTCAGGCACGCGTTCGTGGGGGAATGATGATGATTGTCACGTTCATCACATTCATGTTGAAGTGCGAATGAATATCTTAGAAGCGGAATAAGTTGAGTTGAATAGAAAAACAGTAGTACTTTGCATTAATTCATGAGGGACAGCAGAGCTCCACACCTTAATCTATGGAGTGTAGAAACTCTACCGTTGAAAATATATAAGTGAAAGGTCCAGGCATGGCCGAATGGCCAGCCCCTAAAACGTGATCACAGGATCAAAAATACAATCCAGGATCTTCCAAAAGATGTCTAATACAATAGTAAAAAGTCCTATTTATACTAAACTAGCTACTAGGGTTTACAAAAGTAAGTAATTGATGCATAAATTCACTTCCGGGGCCCACTTGGTGTGTGGTTGGGCTGAGCTTTAGCTTTCCACATGCAGAGGCTCTTTCTGGAGTTGAACGCCAGGTTGTAACGTGTTTCTGGCGTTCAACTCTGGTTTGTGACGTGTTTCTGGCGTTTAACTCCAGATAGCAGCGTAGAACTGGCGTTCAATGCCCTTTTACGTCGTCTAAAATCGGCCAAAGTATGGACTATTATATATTTCTGGAAAGCCCTGGATGTTTACTTTCCAACGCAATTGGAAGCGCGCCATTTTGAGTTCTGTAGCTCCAGAAAATCCACTTTGAGTGCAGAGAGGTCAGAATCCAACAGCATCAACAGTCCTTCTTCTACCTCTGAATCTGATTTTTGCTCAAGTCCGTCAATTTCAGCCAGAAAATACCTGAAATTACAGAAAAACACACAAACTCATAGTAAAGTCCAGAAATGTGAATTTAACATAAAAACTAATAAAAACATCCCTAAAAGTAACTAGATTCTACTAAAAACATACTAAAAATAATGCCAAAAAGCGTATAAATTATCCACTCATCACATTCCTCATTTATAATTTACTAAACAGGTACTTAATGTGTTAGCTTCAATGTTGACATATGATGAAAGATCAGTGTCAGAATTGCATATGAATTGGTACATGCCATCAACCTTTGTAGTGAGTATATAAAAGTATTTTAAAAAAATAATTTTTAAATATAGTTCATTCTTAAATTATTATTTTACTTGTCCTCTATAGCAATACATACTAGATGAGGAGGTATCGTCAAAGAATATGCGAAGAAAATATCAAGAAGATTTTATGGGGAAGGTAGATTACCTTAGAAAGGTGATTGAATTATTTACAATTTAGTTTTTATAAAAAATTATTTAATTTTTTACTTTTCATTTTCTGTTTACTCACAATTAAAAAGTTATTAGATGTTTGTTAGTGTTAAAGAAGACAGCAATCATTGGTACTTAGTGGTGTTTGATTTTTGAAAGCAAGAAATTATTTTATTAGATCCAACACCTGATCTATCTAAAAAGGACTTAAAGGATTTGACCATTAAAAGACTAGTAATTATACTTGTTTGATAATCTTAGTTGTCTAATTTCTATTATATTTGTAAATAATGTTAAATGGTTAAAATGGATGCAGGCTTTGAATACCGAAGTCATGTTACAGGATCCCACATTTTATGACTCCAAACGCACTGTAATGCCAAAAGTTTCAAAATTTGTTGTCATCATGTCAAATGAAATCAGAAGATGTGAAAAGTATTTGTTTTATTTATATTTTATTCAACAAAATTATAATACAATCCAACTGAACATTTTTATTGACTGTAACTTACTTTGTAGAAATGATGGAGGTGTTTGGGTGGCTCAATGGACGAGAGAATGTAGTTGGTGCAATCAATATTCTTCTATTGATGTAAGTAGTTATAACATAACATAAAAAATTAAATATTTATTTCAAATTGCATGAATATATTTTTTTTTCTTTTTACAGGTTCACGATGAAATTCGGATGAGACTTGCTTTGGATCTCATATTACATCAGTACAATGTGAAAAGGGATGTTGTCATCAAAGCTGCCGAAAAAAATTACAAAGAAATTGATGCCAAGTATAGGACTTTAGTTAAAAAGTAGGATGCATTAGTATTAGATCTCCAAATTATTTATTTGTTTACTGTTAGCGTTCTTTCTTTTAATATTTGTTATTTCTGTTCATATTATTCATCTTTTTTAATTATTATTTTATTTCATTTAAAATTTATTAATCTTTATGTAATTTGATATATGTTAAATATATAATTTATGATCATATATATATATATATATATATATATATATATATATGTTACTGATTATTAGAGTTGGATCTTTAAAAGTATATTTTAATGTAAAATAGTCTATATTCAAATAGAAAATGATCTATACTCAAATGGAAAATGATCTATACTCAAAAGCTCCTAAAATATTTTTTTATTTAACCTAACTGTACACGAATAATAATAATAATAATAATAATAATAATAATAATAATAATAATAATAATAATAATAATAATAATAATAATAATAATAAGGGTAAGTTTAGACGGATACATAACATCCTTTAATTTATTCTTCTAAATTATGATTATTATAAGATAGTTGTCAAAATAATTTTTTAATACTTATAGTATAGGTAATTTTTCATCATTTGTTAACTCTTAATATTTACTTTTGAACTTCTTGAAGTACTCTAATTTAGATTTCTACCTTTTGTCTTTATCTTCTTCATTCATAATTATAGTATTACTCTAGAATAAACAAAATTGGAAATATATCAATATTGACAAAGATGATATTAAACAAAAATATTATATTTTACAATTAAAAGTACATAACTAGAGTATAAAATTAGAATATAAGAATAGAACTATTCATAAAAATTAAGTGATTACATGCTTGACAATAAAAAAGAAGTTAAATATAGTAGTATAATAAGAAAGATAACAATTTTGATGACTATGACTTCTGAGAGAAATCTATATAAATAAGTCTTTGTTAAACTTTCATTTATTTTCAAGACTTTTTATTTATTGTCCTTAATAATGAAAAATATACTATTTCATTAATAAAAAAAATGTACAAATGTATTAGCTCATACATAACATCGACATCAAGATAAAAATTATTTAAATTAATGAAAAGTGTATATCTTTGTAAGAAAATATACTTAACCTATTGGAAAAATGAAAAAAAAAATCAATAATTTTTTATACGTTGGGACAATACAACATAACCACTCATACATTTTTTACAATGACATTTATAAGTTGTCTCCTAATTTTTTTCCCAATAATAAATGACTTATATTAATCTCTATTTGTTCGGATGAGTGCAGTAGGAAATTTTGGAGTCCTGATTCTTCTAGAAAGGAAGATAAAAAACTCATGCATTAAGCCTATACCAGAGAGATATGGATTTAGACCTAGAAGATATGGGTATATTGAGGGATAAGTTTTTTTTTATTTAAATAAAATAAGGAGAAATCAATTTTATTTGATTCTACAAATTCAAAAACATAAATCTCCTACACTTACTAATATATAAATCGTGCTATGATCGTGTGTATTAGATATTATATTAAACACCGATTTATGCATTAAATTTCTTCAAAAAAAATATTTATAAATCGTCTCAGGATATCGAACATTTTAAATTGTATATAATTCGTCATAGGTAGCATGGTTTACTTTTTTTTTTTTTTGAATAATCCTAAACCTCAATTAATTATATATGTTTAGTTTATTTTGTCAAATAAAATATATCTTTAAAATTTTATTTTTTTATTTGGATTTTTTAAAATATATTTTGTTAAAATTATAATTCTAAAATGTATAAATGTTTTTTTAAATAAAAGTGACATATTAAATTAGGTTAAGTGTGATGAGTAATATTTTGAAATAAGAAGGGAGAAAGCACTTGGATATAGGACATAATTGATTAATTTAAATTAAAAAATTATAGTTATTTTTTTTAATATAAATTTGAGGAACAAATTTCTAGATTAATTACAAAACTTAATTGGCCTCGGTGATTTAAGTATATAGGATATATGATATAGCCATGATATTAGATTTTTTTTTTACCGTTATATGAATTTTATTATAAAAATAAATTAATTAATTTAAATTAAAAAATTGTAGTTAATTGATTATTATAAATTTTTTTAAACCAAAATTATAATTGAAAAAAGAAACAAAATTATTTAGTATATTGAGACCAACTCAATGTTAATCATATTTATTTTTCTATTATAAAATATAATAAAATTTTAATTCTCAAAACAAATTAAAATAACATTATTTTGTAGAATTTAATTTTTTATAGTATTTTTATAAAATTTGCATAAAATTCACTTATCACATTGACTGAATTTATTTGTTTATGGTATATTTTTATTTTTCAATCAATTTAATTTTATTTAAATAATTCGAATTTTAAATTATAAAATTTGTATTATTTAAAAATTAAAAATTTAAATAGATATAATTTAAATTAATAATTAAATTTAATTTTATAAAATTATATGTATTTATATTATTGTATTCATATGATTAATTATATTTTTTTAATTTAAAAAAATAACGATTTGAAACCGTTAATTCCTAACTAAAAAATAAATACACTTGTATTATTTTTAACTTAAAATTTATTAAATAAATATATTTTTATTATTTTAATTTTTTATTTAAATAAATATATTCGTATTATTTTAAATAAAATTTAAAATTAATATAAGTATGTTTATTTAAAATTTAAATAAACGTACTCATCATTTTGAAATTAATACAAGTAAATTGATACAAAATTTTAGAATTTTAAATAGATATATTTTTGTTATTTTAAATAAATATATTCTTTTAATTTAAAACTAACATGAATGTATTTAAATAAATGTAGACATGTTTTTTTAATCGTGTGTTAGGGTAGTGTGGGATAGGTTGTTGCACGTTAATCGTGCTAGGGAGTGTAGGATAGCTTGTTGCACGTAAATTGTGCTATCCCATAGTGGTTTAGGTGAAAAAAAAAAATTATCCTAGGACGAATTATATATAATTTGGGATACTTAGTGCCGTGTAATAGTTTATGAGCATTTTTTAAAGGAGTTTGATGCATAAATTATCCTAGATTGTGGTGTTTAATATAATATTTAATACACAATACTCTAGCACGATTTATATATTAATAGATTTAGAAGATTCACGTTTTTGAATTTAATATAAGAGAATCAAGTAAAATTAATCTTTTTTTATTTTATTTAAATAAAGAAGCCTAAAAGATATGTGTAGAGATAAGTCATGTATTTATTTTTTTAATTTTTTATTTTTTTAGAAAAATAATTATATTAGCAAATGGAATACGTGGAAAATATTAATTTTAAAATTTGGTGTCAATAATTTTGTGGAAATCGTGTTTAACATCGTTGATTAATATGAAGACAGAAAAAACGAAAATAGAGATTCCTTACAAGTCTAAGGAAGATATCATAAATGTCAAGATAATTCATCGCAATTTCATGTGATGAAAGACAAAAATGTAATTATGGTATAATGTGGACTGGTTGATAGCATGAGCATAGTTGAAATTTTGGCATGATCTCTTCCATATTTGTTGTATGTCTCTTTAGTTGGTGGTGTTATAGTTTATTGTGATGATATGATGGTAGTTTAATTGTATGAGTTAGGTCTTTTTTATTTGGTTGGATTTTTTCTATGGCTATCCTATTCTTGATGGCAATGCTAAAATAAATATTTTCATTAGTTGTTTTTTTTTTTTTTGTTTTCTCTATTTTTGGGTCGATTTTATTTTGAAAAATTTTATTAAAAATTTTTGTTGTAGACAAAATTAATAATATTATGTTCAATTATTTAAGGAGACCAAATTAATATTTTGATTAGATACTTTTGTTTTATTGAAAATAAATTCTAGTTTCATTAAAAATAAATTCTAGTTGGTAAGTAAAAACACAAAAACGTGCATGACATTGAAATCATAATTTCTACACAAGTAAATTATCGTCTTATTATCTTAAAAAATAATTTATTTATAGAATAATATTGAAAAATCACAATAATTTGCATGAAAATAGTTTATTAGTAAAATAAAAGTTAATTGATTGACCATAAAATTTAATTTAACGGTAAATTTGTAATTGAATATGTTTTTACAGCTTAATTTAAAATCTGTTTACAGCTTAATTTGAAAGCAACTGAAAATGTAAGTCATAGGAAACAAAACAAAGCTCATCAAGAAGATAGAAATAGAGACACACAAAAAAGGACAGATGATACCATTTATGCAATTCCTATAAAAAAAAACGTGAATTTTGTTTCTTTTTTAGAATACTAAATTTTACTTTTTCAAACAATTTGTAGACATATATTTGACGAAAATTAAATAAATAAAAGTTTTAGATAAATTTAAGAAAAAATTGGTCAATAAGAATAAAGAAGAAGAACATACCAAATTTATCTGTTAGGAATTTAAGAATAATACACAGAAAGAATTAAAATTGTTTTAAAGGTAGTTATTTAATCTATTCAAACCGATTTTTTTTTAAATAAACTATTTGTATAAAATAAATCAATTTTTTTTAAACCATATAATAACACGTGTCATATAATAACATGTGTCAACCATCCAAAAGCAACTTCACCTGCAGTCGATTACAGGTGAGTTTCCACCTTCAAATAAACCTTGTTTACTCTTCTTTGTTTTGTTAGTCGTAATAACAGTAGACCAGCACCCTATGGATAGACCCTACGAGGACCAATTTAAGCAAACCAATTACAAGCACGCTAAACCACCAAATCAGATCTACAAAAAAACAAGCATAAATGTCTAACGGAAAAGGACCGAAAATCCTACACCACTCAAACTAGCCAAAAGGTTTAAGATCAAACACCAATACCATCACAAGAAAAACATTCGAGTCAAGGAAACCGAGATCCAAGTTCTGTCACTAGTCATAGAATTTATGTCAAAGTTTGTCTTTTTTTTTAGGAAGATGTTGGCAACTTGTAATATGCTTTTAGGATCAATGTCTTGCATACTTTTATATTTTGAATTGGAATATCCCTCTTATTTTGTTATTAGAAATATTCTAATTGGACAAGACTATATTATGCCACTTTTGTAAAAGTGTTAATTGTGATAAACAATGGTTTGGTTTACATAAAGTTCCTGGTCCTTTAAGATTCTTAATATTCTTTCCCCATGGTAGAACTCTCATAAGTTATAGATTATCTTGATGTAATGGACAAATTCAATTCCTCTTATTTGAAATGGAAATATTTTTTTTATTTTGAGTGAAAATCTTTTATCTTAAACATTTATGTATTATTATATAGTACAGATTATTCAAGACAGGAATATTTTTAAGGAGACAATCAGGGATATTTTAAAAGATTAAATAAGACTTTAGAGACATTAACTTTACAAAGTTTGTGAATTAAGTACAGTTTTATTGAGTTAAGAAATTAATTAAATTAATTAGTGATGACAAACGTTATTTTTGGGCAAAATAAATAATTAGTGTTGATTAATTATATTTACTTATTACTAATTGTTTATTGTTGCAGGCCAAATTTCAATAGCCCAAATGGAACAAAAACCAATCAACAAAATATTGGGCTGAAAGCAAAATTAAAAGCTCAAGAAAAAGCAAAGAAAGAAGCCAAAGAAATCAAATCGGGCCAAGCATATCAATACCCGATCCAAGCCCGATCTGGTTTCAGAAAAACAAATCCCTCTCTTTTGCTTAACCAAAAGCAACGTTCATCTCTCTTTTGTCCTAGTCAAATCAGAGTTTCAGAAAAGTAAGAAAGAGAAAGAGAGAGAGCTTCTTCACCAAGCTAGTCACCAAAGAAGCAAGAGAGAGAAGGATTAAGCTTGAAAGGCAGATATCAAATCACCCAGTTCAAACCCAATCAAGCTTAGGTTAAAGTTAACCCATTTCCTCTTGCATGCATCAAATCTTCATCTCTTCTTCTCAACTCTCTACTCTATCCAAAAATGGCATTCAAGGGAAAGTTGTTCTCTGCCCTATTCTGCTTTACATCTACGGTCACAAGTTATACTTGGGGACCAAGTAGTTTCTCAATGGCTAAGATCAAGTTGACCATTGGAAGATTTATATGGTTGCTGTATTATGGCTTTCGGTCAAGGTGAGGAAGTCAAAAGCAAAGCTTCTACTCTAAGGTTTAATGAGAAAAAGTGATTCTGTGGGTTGGTGAAGCTCAAGGCTCAAGGTGTTGACCTTGGAAGAAGAACCAAGTAACATACAAGGAGATAAAAGAGGTTTGCTGTTCATTCATAAACCAAGGAGAGAAAACCAGAGTGTGAGAACAGTGTTCTGTAAAGAAGTTCCTCTACTTGGATAATGCTTTCTTTCAAAGAAGCATTCGGCCAATACTGAAGAACTCAAGCTGAGGTTTGCGAATCTGGTTTTGCACATAGCAAAGAGGCTGCTGATGAAGTCAATCTCCTTCATGTTTTACTAATTGTAATGTACGTTTCTAAGTTTATCTTTCTGTAATTTCTTGAGAGAAAAGGCATTGTGAGAAAGCTTAAGAAAAAGCCATGAGTGAAAAAAGGCTGAGAGATATACTTGAGAGAAAAGCCTAGAGTTATTCTCTGATTTCTTTAGGTATGTTTATGTCTTGTATCTTGTACCTGTGAGGTATCCTTTTCTTAGTTGGGTTAGCACTAAGAGGGAATAGTTAGGTATTAGCATAGCCAATATCAAGTTAGGTTAGAACTTGAGTGTGAAAGGATTGGGTCAATCCTGTGAAATTAGTGTATGTAATACTGTTAACTATAGTGAAATTCTTCCATAGTTGTGGAGGAGACTGGACGTAGGTTGCATAGCACAAGGCAACCGAACCAGGATACATGCTGGTGTTAGCTTTTCTCTTCTCTACTGTGTTCTGTTTTCTGATATTCATGAGACAAAATTAAATTGTCTCATAAATTTCCGCTGCTGAGTACAAACAGAATCAGAATTGAAAGTTTGTTTTAAAAGGATAATAACAGCAACTTAAAAGGAAGGCATAGATTCAACCCCCTTCTCTAAGCCTACCACAACCTTCAATTGGTATCAGGAGCTAAGGTCTCAAGAATCAAGCTTAACCGCTTGGAGCAAAGATCAAATGGCGAACAACTTGGGCACAACCACAGTTGCCTACACCCTCACTGAAGGCCAGTCAAACAACCGGCCACCTTTCTTCAACGGGAAGAACTACTCCTACTGGAAAGAAATGATAAGGATTTTCATCCAATCCATTGACTACAACATATGGAAGATTGTTGTGAGCGGTCCCAAGATCCCAACAAAAATAAGTGCTGATGGAGTGGTGACTCCAAAAGAAGAAGCTGAATGGAATGAAGATGATAAGAAGAAGATAGAGCTGAATGCTAAAGCAATCAACCTTCTTCACTGTGCTATCAGCTTTGAAGAGTACCGGAAGGTATCTAGATGCAAGACAGCCAAAGAAATCTGGGAAAAACTCCAGGTTACACACGAAGGCACCAAACAAGTAAAAGAAACGAGGATTGATATGCTGCGAAAAGAGTACGAGATGTTTAGCATGAAGGATGGAGAAAGCATTGATGAAGCGTTTGAGAGATTCTCAATCATAATCAACAACTTTGATGCTCTGGGTACAAACTATGCAGAACAAACTTTGGTGAGAAAACTCCTTAGAAGCCTCACAAAAGAATGGGAAAACACTGTCACTGTCCTAACCGAGAGTAACAACATAAGTCCCATAACCTATGATGAGCTGAGAGAAAAACTCATTGCCTATGAAGCCACACACACAAACACAGACTCAAAGAAAAAGGGAATAGCCCTCAAGTCACAAATAGAACCGAAAGAGAGTGAGTCTAGTGATGGTATTTCAGATGACGAGCTTTTGTTTTTTGCTAGGAGATTTAGAAGGATGATGAAGAACAAGGGCAAATACAAGGGTTCAATTTCAAAGGAGCACAAGATCGACTTGAGCAAGGTGACGTGCCATCACTACAAGGAGGCTGGACATTTCAAGCTAAACTGTCTAAAGCTCAAGAAGGAGGACAAAGGCAAGAAGAAAAGGAAGAGAGTACTCATGGCAGCTTGGGAGGATCTTGAGAATGACTCAAATGAAGAAGAAGAATATGAAGGAGATGACAAAGACTGCTTCATGGCTGGAAACAACAATCTTGATGAGGTAAATTATTATGATTTGACCATTGAGGATTTACATGCTATTTTTGATGATCTTACTTTAAACACCTCAAAACTGCTTGACAAGTACAATGAGTGCAGATCTGAAAGAGATGTGTTAAGAGCTGAAAATGATTTTTTAAAAGAAAAGGTGAAGGAAACTGAATGTGCTTTGGACATCATTGAAGAAAACAGATTTCTAAAATCTGAACTTGAAAAATTAAAAGGAAAGCACATTGTGGATCCTTCTCATGAGTTAATTGCTGAAAATGAAAGATTAAATAATATGATTAAAAGGCTGAATGGTGACTTAGCAAAATTTGCTCAAGGTTCTAGTAACTTGGACAAATTACTTGCAAGTCAAAGACCATTGTTTGAAAAATCTGGTTTAGGCTACATAGCTAAGGAAGATGCAGTTTCCAACACTTCCTCTATAAAATTTGTGGCTTCTTCATCAAATACTAAATCCATACCAAACAAATCAGGTATCGGATATGTGCCAACTTGTGAAGAAAAATCTGATGAAGAATACACAAGTGAAGCTGAGCCTTCACCAAGAACTGGTCCGAGTTCAAACCGGCCAGGTTTGGGTTACATTTCAAAAAATGAGGCTGCTTTCAAGAAACCACCATTTTACAGCAAAATCTCATTTTCGAAAGGTAAAAATGTTCAAAAAAATTCTGGTGAAAATGCTTTTGCAAAGAGGAATAACTTTAATAAAAATCAGTTTGTCAAAAGAAATGCATCTTCTCCAAAAACCAGAAAATTTCAACACTTTAATCAGTTCAAGGAATATAACTCACCTCAATTTCAGCGACACACATCAGAAAATCATTGTGTAAATTGCAAGAAATTTGGTCACTCATATGCACAATGTTTCATTGAAAAGAGAGTTGTAGGAAACAAAGTTTATAATGTTGTTTGTGATTTCAATGCTCTTAGGCAACCAAGATGGATTAACTTCAGAGGATCCAAATTAATTTGGATACCTAAGGCTACTTGAAACTCTTCATGCAGATTTGCCTAGCATCCAAGAACAAAAAGGACATGTGGTACATGGATAGTGGATGTTCAAGGCACATGACTGGAAGGTCAACTTACTTCATCAAACTAAATAAGTATGATGGAGGTTTTGTGACTTTTGGAGATGATGGTAAAGGTAAAATCATTGCTGTTGGAAAAGTAGGTAATGAGCAATCTACTTTCAGTGATGATGTACTTTTGGTATGTGGTTTAAAGCACAATCTTTTGAGTATAAGTCAGCTGTGTGATTTAGGATATTTAGTTGTTTTCAAAAGGCTTGAATGCTGTGTTGTTAATGAAAAGACAAATAAAGTGATGTTTGTTGCCAAGCGTTTCAATAATATGTATGGACTTACTCTTGATGAACTAAAGGATCAAAATGTAGCTTGTCTTCACTCTAAAGAATCTGAAAAGTGGTTATGGCACAAGAGATTGGGCCATGCAAGTATGTTTCAAATAAACAAACTTGTAAAGAAAGAATTAGTAAGAGGTCTTCCTTTGATAAAGTTTGACAAAGATATCACTTGTGATGCTTGCCAAATGGGAAAACAAACAAAAAGTTCTTTTAAACCAAAGGAAGACATCTCTACTAAAAGACCACTTGAGTTGCTACACATTGATTTATTTGGTCCAACAAGAACTCAAAGCCTAGGTAGTAAACATTATGGTTTAGTAATTGTGGATGACTATACTAGGTTTGGTTGGGTTTTATTTCTTGCACACAAAAATGAAGCCTTTTCGGTTTTTGAACCTTTTTGCAAGAAAATTCAAAATGAAAAGGATTTGAAAATCTCTTCTATAAGAAGTGATTATGGAACTGAATTTGAAAATAATTTGTTTGAATCCTTTTGTGAGGAATTTGGAATATCTCACAACTTCTCTTGTCCAAGAATACCACAACAAAATGGTATTGTAGAAAGAAGAAATAGAAGCATACAAGAGATGACAACAGCTATGCTTTGTGAGAGTAATGTTCCAAAATTTCTTTGGGCTGAAGCAGTTAACACAGCTTGCCACATTTTAAATAGAACAATCATAAGGAAATTTTTGAAGAAAATCCCTTATGAACTTTGGAAAGGCTACCCACCAAACTTAGACTACTTATACATCTTTGGATGCAAATTTTTTGTTTTAAATAACAAAGAAAATTTGAGAAAATTTGATCCAAAGGCTTATGAGTGTTTGTTTGTAGGATATTCCACAACTAGTAAAGCATATAGGGTTTATCATCAAGATGCTAGAATTATTGAGGAGTCCATACATGTTATATTCTGTGATACTAACTTGGTGCAAAGCATTTTGGAAGATTGTGATGCAGGAAATCAAGCTCAAAAGGAAGTTGAAACTGTGCAAAATCAAGAGAAAGGACATTCTGGTCAAACTGAACCAGAAACTGCAACTGCTGAAAATTCGAGAGACAATTCCATTTTGTCTCATGAATCTGAAGAAAATCCTAAAGCTAGCAGCACCCAGAATCCCTTGGTATCTCAATCTGCATCCAAGTCCACCAGACCTCGTGAATGGAGATTCTTAAAGAATTATCCTGAGGAATTTGTCATTGGAGACGTCTCTCATGGAGTGCAAACAAGGTCTTCCACTAGAAAGGTAAATGAAGGATCAAACATTGCCCTTCTTTCACAAATTAAGCCTCAAAATGTCAAGGAAGCACTCAGTGACCCTTCTTGGGTTAAAGCTATGGAGGATGAGCTTCTTGAGTTTGAAAAGAACAAAGTATGGACTTTGGTTCCAAGGCCAAGTGGAAAGAAAGTGACCGGCACCAAGTGGATCTTTCGGAACAAGTTGGGAAAAGATGGTAGCATTGTAAGAAACAAGGCAAGGCTAGTGGCACAAGGATATGACCAAGAAGAAGGAATAGACTTTGATGAATCCTTTGCCCCTGTTGCCCGAATGGAAGCCATAAGACTTCTCTTAGCTTATGCTGCACATTGTGATTTTAAATTATATCAAATGGATGTGAAATATGCATTTTTAAATGGAGTGATAGATAGAGAAGTGTATGTGGAGCAGCCTCCTGATTTTGAAAATAAAGAGCATTTTGATCATGTTTTCAAATTATCTAAAGCTCTATATGGTTTAAGACAAGCTCCTAGAGCGTGGTATGAGAGACTTAGCTCTTTTCTTTTGAAAAATGATTTTTAAAGAGGCAACACTGACACAACTCTAGTTATCAAGAACTCTAATGATTCTTTTATTCTAGTCCAAATATATGTTGATGACATTATTTTTGGATCAGCAAATGAATCCCTTTGTTCTGAATTTGGAAAACTCATGACAAGTGAATTTGACATGAGTATAATGGGTGAACTTAATTTCTTCCTTGGGCTGCAAATTAAACAAACTGAAAAAAGTATTTTCATTCATCAAGAAAAGTATGCCAATGAATTAGTTAAGAAATTTGGTATGGAAAATGCCAAACCCATGGGAACTCCCATGCATCCTAGTTCTAAATTAGATAAAGGAGAAACTGAGAAAGATGTTGATGAGACTAGGTATAGAGGAATGATTGATTCTCTTATGTACTTAACTTTCTCTAGGCCTGATATTGTGCAAAGTGTTGGATTGTGTTCTAGGTTCCAATCCAAACCTAAAGAGTCACATCTTTCTGCAGTTAAAAGGATCATTAGATATGTTCATGGCACATCTAATTTTGGTCTTTGGTATCCTAAGATTGATGATTTTTCTGTAGTTGGTTATTGTGATGCAGATTTTGCTGGTGATAGAGTTGATAGAATGAGCACTTCTGGTTTATGTTATTTCCTTGGAAAGTCATTGAATGTTTGGTCAAGTAAAAAGCAACCAACAGTGGCCTTATCTACTGCAGAGGCTGAGTATATTGCTGCTTCTTCTTGTTGTTCTCAGCTTTTATGGTTAAAAACACAGCTTGCTGATTACAAATTAAAGGCTGAAAATATTCCCTTGATGTGTGATAATATGAGTGCCATTAATATTTCTAAAAATCCAATTTTGCACTCTAGGACTAAGCATATTGAAGTGAAATTTCACTCAATAAGAGAACATGTCCAAAAAGGGGATATTTGCATTCAATTTGTTAAATCAGAGGAGCAATTAGCAGATATTTTTACAAAACCATTAGCTGAGGATAGATTCTGCATGCTTAGGACTTGTCTAGGAATTTTGAGTTATGATTCTTTATTTGAAAAGTGCTGATGTATTTGCTGGAGCTTTTTGTCTCATAAACAGGTATGAGACAATTATGGGCAGGTGATGAACGTTTCCTTCAAGTCAGCGTGTACTGGGCTTACTTCAAGTGAAAAATTGATCTGGAATAACCTCAAATCAGATCTAGGTAGTCCTAAATGTTTAATTAAATCCAAATTACCTCAGAGCCCAAATATGAATGTTACAATTTTTTATTAAAATTTTTTTGGTTGGCCTGTGTGTTTAATTTTTTAAAGGTTTTTTTAATATTTTTTGTCCAAAAATATTTTCAGTTTGGTTTAATTTTTTAATTTTAAGGATTTCAAAAATTTAAAATTAAAAAAAATTTCCTTGTTTTTAAAATAAAATCAAATCTTTCTTTTATGAGGTCATGTCTTTTCAAGTCTTTTCAAAAGTGATGCAGTTGCATGGTTTTAGAAATCTTCTTTTTGGGTACGGTTACCAACACTCCCTCTCTTCCCTCTATAACTCCTTCTCTATCCCTTCGGTTTTCACCACTACCCTCATTTCTCTTTTCTTCTTAAATCAAAAACCACCAAATGAGGAAGAAAACCATAGCACACAAACCTCCTCGTGAAAAGGTGTATAAACTTCCATCCAAGAGTTCCACTCGCTCCCAAGACAAAACCTTCACACTTTCACCATCTCCTCCTATCTCTCCTCCTCGCACTGCTCCCATGGCGTGAACTAAGACCACGCCAAGGTACCCTGCCCCTGCCAAGCCGACACCACCACCGAAAGTCACAACATCCAAGCCAGGGTCATTGAAACCGAGTTCATCCAAAGGGAAGTGACCAACCGCACCAGAACCTCCACCTGAGTCCACACAACCAAAGCCTAGGTCTGTTCCATCACGTTCTCAAAAAGGTAAAACTCGAGTTCCTCTTAAGTCAGTTAAAGAACCAGACATTGGCCCTTTTGATCACAAAGCTCACTTTTTGACTTCTCATTCGAACTATAACCTTTATAGATTCAAATCTACCATGAACAATGATTTTTATGAAGGGGTTATCTCGTACCCTATGTCCCTCTTTTCTCGCTGATTTGCCATCTTTGAAAAGAAAAGGTTTTCCATTTGTTGATAACTTGATTTTTTTGGACTGGAATCACCTTTTTGATATTAAAAAGCCTGTTTATCCCTTGTTGGTCAAAGAATTTTATGCAAACATGACTTATCATGAAGGCACTGCTCACTCATATGTAAAGAACCAAGACATAGTTTTAAATAATGAAACTATCAGTGATGCTTTGAAGTACACTGATGTTGGGCCTTGTGCTTACACTTCGGTTAAGTGAGATGAAGGTGTTGGAATTTCTTATCATGATGCATTTGTAAATCATGTTGCTTGTATGCGAAGTTTGTATTCGTAGGTTTTGATGAATGACAAACCAACAAAAGACATGAAAGACAAACCAACAAACAACTTGAATGAACAAGCATGTTGAAAGATCAACCAACATTCAACGTTGAGGAATGAAGAGTTGAAAGTAACACAACAACAACAAGAAACTCAAGTCCACAACATTTGAAGACAAGTATAGTGTCTTAGGACTTAGGTAACTTCTTGTTAAGAACCAATTGCTAAATCTCTCAACACACACTCACAAAATGTTTTGATGCACATCTTGCAATTCGATGCTAGCCAAATGGTTTAAAAACTTGTTTTCAAAGGTACAAAAGCATAGGAATTGACTCCAACAAGTTTGAGATCAATCCTAAGCATTTTGAAGTGATTTTAAGCCATTCTTTAAGGTTTGCATCGATGCACACTCATCTTGCATCGATGCAAAACATGCAACGACTTGTTGCATCGATGCAAAGATGTTTGCATCGATGCAACCTAGCTGAAAATTCAAATTTCAGCTTCAAAGACACATTTGCATCGATGCAAAGTGTTATGCATCGATGCAAATGATTCAAAAACATAAAAAACGGCTAGTTTTATCAAAACGGCTCCATCCCATTAACTCCCCAACGTTTCTAAGGTTTGGGGAGTCTATAAATAGATGGATTGAAGCCTTATTTCATACATGTGAGTACTTGCAAACTATCTTGTTCATATTCTTTCATTCTACACATTTTTAAGGTGTTATAATACACGATTTGAGAGAGCAATATCAATTGGTTCAATAGTGCTAAACTTGTAATCATACACTCTTCTAGAGAGTACTCATTTCATCTCAACAATTCCTTGAGAATTGTTTTCTTGTAACACTTTGTAAATTGGAGTGTGATCTCCAAGGTTGAGTCAAGAGTTATAAACACTATAGTCGGTGAGGATACCAAAGAAGTATACTAAGTACTCAAGGCAAATCTTAGAGAAGGTATCTCTAAGTGGAGTAGGTTAGTATACGAGTGGTGATCATATACCGTGAGGTGTTAGAAACTAAGGACTCGGATTGTAAAAGGTTTTGCGCGAGCACCTTGAAGCTTGGCAATAGTGGAACTTCTCAATAGCGATTGAGAAAGAAAGTGGACGTAGGACAAGGATTGTGCCGAACCACTCTAAATAGCGTTTGCATCTCTCCAAACTCATCTCTTCTATATTATTGTCTTTTACCTTTGAGCAAATAAATTGTGATCGAAAAGTAGCTTCGTAAGTACTTAAGAAATAGCTTAAGTCCGATTGGTGAAAAGCTTGATCAATTTATTTGAGTTGGTGTCTATTGGAAAGTAAAAGCTCCTTATAAATGCTTAGCAATTGAGTTAAGCTCTTGGAAAAATACTAGTACAATAACACTTTTGTATATTGTCTTTAACTTTCGCAAAAAGATTCATTGTTGTTGCAATACTCAATTCACCCCCCCCTCTTGAGTAATTGTGCATAGGTTCTACAAGTGGCATCAGAGCTTAACCCTTTGAAAGACTTAACCGTTTAAGGGAAAAGATCATGGCAAGCACAAGCTTTAACAACAACAACACTAGTGAAGGTAACTCAACCGCTACACCTCCTCTTTTTAGCGAAACAAATTACTCTTATTGGAAAAATAAGATGAGAATTTGGATCCGTTCTCAAGATGTGAGAATTTGGAAAGTGATTGAGAATGGAAATCACATTCCAACAAAGACAACAAGCGCTAAAGAAGGAGAAGTCTCCGTCTTAAAGCAAGTACCGAAAGGAGAAAATGAATATAGTGACGATGATTGGAAGAAAGTGGCAATGAATGATAAAGCCATCAACTTCATTCATTGTGCACTTAACAAGCATGATTATATGAAGATCTCTACATGTGAAACCGCTAAAGAGATTTGGGATAAACTCCAAATCACTTACGAAGGAACCGACCACATTAAAGAAACAAAGGTACCAAAATGCTATGAGTGTGGAGAAGTTGGACACATTAAACCCAATTGTCCAAAACTTCAAAAGGAGGACAAAAACAAGAAATTTAAGAAGAAGGAGAAAGCATACATATCATGGGAGAACGAGGATGAATCCGACTCCGATGACGACGAGGTTGCAAATCTTTGCTTAATGGCAAGCGAAGAAAAGGTTAGTGATGACAACTCCACTTCTTTTAATTTACAAGATGAATATGATGCCTTACTTGAGGTGTACACAAAACTTACCCAAGATTATTCTCTCCTAAAGAAAAAGAATATGGATCTTTTAAAACAAAATGAGATGTTGAAAAACGAGAATATCAATCTTGGAAAAGATAAGTGTAGCACAAGTAGTGATCCATACAAATCTTGTAAAATGCATGAAAATAAAATCACAAATCTTAAGAACAGTTTAGCTAAGTTCAATGAATCTTCAAAGAACTTAGATAAAATGTTGAAAAACCAAAAGCATGTTCATAATAAGGAAGGTTTAGGTTTTGAAAAAGGAAAATTTAAAAATACTAAAACTCCTATTAGGCAACCGCAAGCCCAAAAGGCAAGCATGCCTAAAAGGAATGATGCCTTTAAACATCCTCCTCAACATGCTTCATTTAGAAATTATAATCACAATGCATATAGATCAAAAGATGTTGCATTTAGGAAACAACCTAGGCAACCATTTAGAAACATGCATAGGATGCATAATCCAAATGTCATATGTCATTATTGTAATAAAGTAGGTCATATAGCACCCGTATGCTTTACTAGAATTAAACATATAAACTTTCGTAGTCAAGATACGAGATGGGCACCTTATGGGCATTATGCTCATACTAACCATCAAGGACCCAAATTCACTTGGGTACCTAAATCCCAATTTTAATTGTTTTGTAGGTACGTGTTGGAGCTAAGGATACAAATTGGTATGTTGATAGTGGATGCTCCAAACACATGACCGGCGATGAATCAAAGTTCACCGCAATAGAGCCTACAAACGGAGGAAACGTGATCTATGGAGACAACAACACCGGCAAAGTAATCGGCGTTGGAAAAGTTGGTAAAAATTCTTCTACCTCCATAGATAATGTTATACTTGTCAAAGGTCTCAAACATAATCTCATTAGTGTTAGCCAATTTTGTGACAAAGGAAACTTAGTCACCTTTAATTCAAAAAGTTGTTTGATAAAAAGGCAAGACACTAATGAAATTGTGCTAATTGGGCACCGTGTTGACAATGTATACATGATTAATCTAGATGAAGTTTCCTCAAATGATGTGAAATGCCTTGTTAGTAAAAATGATAAAACTTGGTATCTTGGATTCTAATCTAATATGATTTGTTTTGAATTCATTGTATTTATATTGCTATTTTTATATCTCTTACTAACTTAAGCATTGGAGATATCCAATTAGCCATTGTTTTGTAGGTTTATGAGTTGATGAATGAGTGATTAATCTTGAGGTAGATTGAAGTATTTGAAGATTATAAACAATGGAGGATCAACAAATTGAAGATTTTTTTAACATCAAGTCACTTTTTTATTGCTTTATGTTTATTTGATTATATGAATTGTTAAACTAACTCCTAGTAAGCTAAGGATTTCTATTATGGTTTAAATACTTTGATATTTTCTTCATAATTTTGTTTAATGATTAATGCTTGTATGCTTATTTGGTGAATAACTCAAAATAGGCTTGGTACCCCTATTTTAAGTTAATATGCATGCTTTATTATATTTCACTTATTTAGGGGGAATTATGCATGCTTGTTATATATATAAAAAGAGGAAATCAAATTCTTTTTGAAAGGGGGAATATCTCATCCTTGAAATTAATAGAGAAATTGAACTTTAAAAAAAAAAAAAAATTCATTGTTTTATGCATGCTTCTATGACACATTTCAAACTCCTTTCTTTTTGATAATGTCAAAAGGGGGAAGAAAAGTTTGAGGATATAAGTTTGAGGATATTTGAAGTTTTGAACTTTTGAAAAAGAAGAAGTTTGAGGATTTAAAAAGAAGAAATAAGTTTGCGAAACAATGATTTCAAAAAGACTTCCGCTAAGCAAAAACTTTTGATATCTAAATCGTTTTCTTTGATAAACGCCCTTTAAGGGAACAAATGCACATATTTAGGGGGAACTCCTGCAAAATTTTTGAAAGAAGTCTTCTCCAAAGTTTTCTATAAAACAAAGTGCATTATTGTTGCTTTCAAAATCATTTATAAATGCATATCCTCAAAATTGGTTTGTCATTATCAAAAAGGGGGAAATTGTAAATCATGTTGCTTGTATGCGAAGTTTGTATTCGTAGGTTTTGATGAATGACAAACCAACAAAAGACATGAAAGACAAACCAACAAACAACTTGAATGAACAAGCATGTTGAAAGATCAACCAACATTCAACGTTGAGGAATGAAGAGTTGAAAGCAACACAACAACAACAAGAAACTCAAGTCCACAACATTTGAAGACAAGTATAGTGTCTTAGGACTTAGGTAACTTCTTGTTAAGAACCAATTGCTAAATCTCTCAACACACACTCACAAAATGTTTTGATGCACATCTTGCAATTCGATGCTAGCCAAATGGTTTAAAAACTTGTTTTCAAAGGTACAAAAGCATAGGAATTGACTCCAACAAGTTTGAGATCAATCCTAAGCATTTTGAAGTGATTTTAAGCCATTCTTTAAGGTTTGCATCGATGCACACTCATCTTGCATCGATGCAAAACATGCAACGACTTGTTGCATCGATGCAAAGATGTTTGCATCGATGCAACCTAGCTGAAAATTCAAATTTCAGCTTCAAAGACACATTTGCATCGATGCAAAGTGTTATGCATCGATGCAAATGATTCAAAAACATAAAAAACGGCTAGTTTTATCAAAACGGCTCCATCCCATTAACTCCCCAACGTTTCTAAGGTTTGGGGAGTCTATAAATAGATGGATTGAAGCCTTATTTCATACATGTGAGTACTTGCAAACTATCTTGTTCATATTCTTTCATTCTACACATTTTTAAGGTGTTATAATACACGATTTGAGAGAGCAATATCAATTGGTTCAATAGTGCTAAACTTGTAATCATACACTCTTCTAGAGAGTACTCATTTCATCTCAACAATTCCTTGAGAATTTTTTTCTTGTAACACTTTGTAAATTGGAGTGTGATCTCCAAGGTTGAGTCAAGAGTTATAAACACTATAGTCGGTGAGGATACCAAAGAAGTATACTAAGTACTCAAGGCAAATCTTAGAGAAGGTATCTCTAAGTGGAGTAGGTTAGTATACGAGTGGTGATCATATACCGTGAGGTGTTAGAAACTAAGGACTCGGATTGTAAAAGGTTTTGCGCGAGCACCTTGAAGCTTGGCAATAGTGGAACTTCTCAATAGCGATTGAGAAAGAAAGTGGACGTAGGACAAGGATTGTGCCGAACCACTCTAAATAGCGTTTGCATCTCTCCAAACTCATCTCTTCTATATTATTGTCTTTTACCTTTGAGCAAATAAATTGTGATCGAAAAGTAGCTTCGTAAGTACTTAAGAAATAGCTTAAGTCCGATTGGTGAAAAGCTTGATCAATTTATTTGAGTTGGTGTCTATTGGAAAGTAAAAGCTCCTTATAAATGCTTAGCAATTGAGTTAAGCTCTTGGAAAAATACTAGTACAATAACACTTTTGTATATTGTCTTTAACTTTCGCAAAAAGATTCATTGTTGTTGCAATACTCAATTCACCCCCCCCTCTTGAGTAATTGTGCATAGGTTCTACAGCATTGGCACACATCTGTGAACATGTTTCTCTAATTGATGACATTACACCCACTCATAAAGCCCTAGGATATGAGCGTGCTCAATTGCACCGAATGGTCAACCACATTATTCTGCCTCAAAGTGGCTCATATCAAAGGGTTTCCTACACTGATACTCTTGTTTTATATGCCCTTCTCACCAAAACTGAAATTTCATTTGCATACTTGATGGTTAGATATATGTTTAACTCTGTTAGGAGTGAAAAGGACAAAGCACTTCCTTATGGCATGTTTCTAACTTTCATATTTGAGTTTTTTGGTGTTGACTTGACCAATGAGAACTATGAAAATAGACATTCATACCTAAAGGGGGGTGGTTTAGTGAAACAGAACAAAGGATCCACTAGATCAGAAAGAGTTGTCCTAGATGATGAAGATGATGATTTTGTTCCTGAGGATTCTCCTGCTCCTTCAACTGAGGGTACTTCCATCTCCACTGGGAAGAAATCTACTCTGCTGAATGTGGTCAAGGATGTTGCTCAAGAGTTTGTTTCCCAATCAAATCACATGATTGCCATGAGCAAGGAACAAAGGAAGCTAGCTAGCGAGCATGAGAACTTCCTGAAGAAATCAAGGGATAGGGTGGCTGTGCTCATGACCTTCATTGATAACCTTCAAAATGATGAAGACATTGCCACTGATGTTGAAGAGGAAGATGCTTCGGAGGAGAATGGTTCTGATGCCTAGGATTTGTCTCATAAAAACTGCTACAACTGCTCTCTTTTTGTCTCATGAACTTTGTTTTATTTTGCTAACTGTTTGGCCTACTTTTGTTATCTTGGATGACTGTAATAACTTTGGATACTGATGCACTTATGGTAGTTTAGTTAGAAATTTGGACTGTGCACTAACCTTTCTTGCAGGATTTATAGTGATGTTTTTGTTAATCTTGGTTATTGTCCGCCCTTGATGACAAAAGGGGGAGTAATAGTTAGCTGATTTCGATTGACTTATACTGCAACTGATTTTTCTGATTAGAACTTAACTTTGTTTTGCAAATTGTTTTTGTTTTACAATATGCTTTTGCTTCTGTCATGATAAAAATACTGGGCTGAATCTGTGTTGCTGGTTATATAGAATCCCCTAGTCAAGTTACATATTGAATAGCTCTTTTTAAGCTTAATGTAAACAGGAACAAAAAGGAAAGAGCATTAATTCAGGGGGAGCTACTGTTGAAAAGAAAAGGGGGGAGCAACACATCAGCAAGCAACATCATTCAAAGGGAGTTTCTAAACCTTACTCAAACTCAGTCCCTTTTGATTATTTCTTAAATCATGTTTGTCATCAAGGGGGAGATTGTTGAGTTAAGAAATTAACTAAATTAATTAGTGATGACAAACATTATTTTTGGGCAAAATAAATAATTAGTGTTGATTAATTATATTTACTTATTACTAATTGTTTATTGTTGCAGGCCAAATTTCCATAGCCCAAATGGAACAAAAACCAATCAACAAAGCTGAAAGCAAAATTAAGAGCTCAAGGAAAAGCAAAGAAAGAAGCCAAAGAAATCAAATCGGGCCAAGCATATCAATACCCGATCCAAGCCCGATCTGGTTTCAGAAAAACAAATCCCTCTCTTTTGCTTAACCAAAAGCAACGTTCATCTCTCTTTTGTCCTAGTCAAATCAGAGTTTCAGAAAAGTAAGAAAGAGAAAGAGAGAGAGCTTCTTCACCAAGCTAGTCACCAAAGAAGCAAGAGAGAGAAGGATTAAGCTTGAAAGGCAGATATCAAATCACCCAGTTCAAACCCAATCAAGCTTAGGTTAAAGTTAACCCATTTCCTCTTGCATGCATCAAATCTTCATCTCTTCTTCCCAACTCTCTGCTCTATCCAAAAATGGCATTCAAGGGAAAGTTGTTCTCTGCCCTATTCTGCTTTACATCTACGGTCACAAGTGATACTTGGGGACCAAGTAGTTTCTCAATGGTTAAGATCAAGTTGACCATTGGAAGATTTCTATGGTTGCTGTATTATGGCTTTCGGTCAAGGTGAGGAAGTCAGAAGCAAAGCTTCTACTCTAAGGTTTAATGAGAAAAAGTGATTCTGTGGGTTGGTGAAGCTCAAGGCTCAAGGTGTTGACTTTGGAAGAAGAACCAAGCAACATGCAAGGAGATAAAAGAGGTTTGCTGTTCATTCAGAAACCAAGGAGAGAAAACCAGAGTGTGAGAACAGTGTTCTGTAAAGAAGTTCCTCTACTTGGATAATGCTTTCTTTCAAAGAAGCATTCGGCCAATACTGAAGAACTCAAGCTGAGGTTTGCGAATCTGGTTTTGCACATAGCAAAGAGGCTGCTGATGAAGTCAATCTCCTTCATGTTTTACTGATTGTAATGTACGTTTCTAAGTTTATCTTTCTGTAATTTCTTGAGAGAAAAGGCATTGTGAGAAAGCTTAAGAAAAAGCCATGAGTGGAAAAAGGCTGAGAGATATACTTGAGAGAAAAGCCTAGAGTTATTCTCTGATTTCTTTAGGTATGTTTATGTCTTGTATCTTGTACCTGTGAGGTATCCATTTCTTAGTTGGGTTAGCACTAAGAGTGAATAGTTAGGTATTAGCATAGCCAATATCAAGTTAGGTTAGAACTTGAGTGTGAAAGGATTAGGTCAATCCTGTGAAATTGGTGTATGTAATACTGTTAACTATAGTGAAATTCTTTCATAGTTGTGGAGGAGACTGGACGTAGGTTGCATAGCACAAGGCAACCGAACCAGGATACATGCTGGTGTTAGCTTTTCTCTTCTCTGCTGTGTTCTGTTTTCTGATATTCATGAGACAAAATTAAATTGTCTCATAAATTTCCGCTGCTGAGTACAAACAGAATCAGAATTGAAAGTTTGTTTTAAAAGGATAATAACAATAACTTAAAAGGAAGGCATAGATTCAACCCCTTTTCTCTAAGCCTACCACAACCTTCAAGTTTGAAACATGATTCACCTATTTCACTACTACTTTTACATCTCTCTCGCTAAACTAATCCTATAACAGAGTTAAATCTTATTTTGGTCCCTAAAATTAGCGAGTTGCACTAATTTGATCTCTGACTTTTCAATTGCCACAATTTGGTCCTCCAGATTAAAAAAAGTACACCAATGTAATCCTTCGTATATCTTCCGTCGCTGGAACTCAACACCATTAGTGGCGTAGCTCAAGTCTTGTCACGCTAGACATATTAAAACGACATGGTATGCGTTTTGGCACTAAAGAAGGCACTAAATGACGTCGTTTGAGGGTTTGAACAATACTTACGTTATACTCCTCCTTTTTAATTTTGTTCAAACTCTGAAATGATATAATTTAGTATTCTTTTAGCGTCGAAACGTGTAAAATGTCGTTTTAATATGTCTAACATAGCAAGACTTGAGCTATCTCACTAACGGCGTTGACGAGGGACTATATTGGTGCACTTTTTTAAATCTAGAGGACTAAATTGTAGCAATTAAAAAGTTAAGGACCAAATCAGTGCAACTCGCTAATCTCAAAGATCAAAGTGGGACTTAACTCCCTATAATCTCTCTCAGTGCTAATAGCCTAGTTTCATTTGGGTTTCATTCCTAAACCATGAAAAATACACAAAAAAGACAATGCTCCATCCCAACACCAAAAGAGCACTAAAAATCAATAGTTTGCATTTAGTATACGATAATTTAGCCTTTAAAGTAAAAATCTTCATTTTTAGTCTAGCAATCTTAGCTTCTTGTATTACTACTTCTCCATCCGTCCAAACAAAAAAAGTACTGTCGAGTTGAGAATACAATTAATTTAAATATGATAACAAACATTGATTTATTTGATTAAATACTCAATTGAGTTTGAATTGTTTTATTTAGTGATGCAGGTCCAAAAATAAAGATTGCAGCAACCCAACAAATTGAAACAAAAAAATAAAGGCTGTTGGAGAATTGTTGATCCACAAACAAAGCCCAAAGAAAAGGAACAAAGAAATCAAACGTGTTGAACGGAAAATTAATCCAAACCAAGTCCAGGTCCTTCCAACCAAAGTGAATCAAATATAAGTTAAAGCTCACAAGTACTCTTCGGTCAAACACAAGAGAGAGAGAAAGAGAGCTTCATTCTCCAGTTCATACACTAGAGAAGAAAGAAAGAGAAAGGTTAACCAAGAAAGTAAAGTCTAATCACACTAATCAAAGGCATGTTAAGCTAAGTCAGAGGTTAAAGGTGATTTATTTCTATTTGCATGTAAGTTGATTTCTTTACTTCTTCTCCTACTCTCTGCAACGCCATTTCAGTTTCAATGTATATATTTCTTAATTTTCTTTGAGAGGTAAAAGGCAAGAAAGAGAGGCATTGAGAAAAACTCATAGATTGAAAAAGGTTGAAAGATACACTTGAGAAAAAAGCCAATAGTGATTTCAGATTTCTTTTGGTATTTTCTGTCTTGTGTCAAGTACGTGAGAGGTATCCCTTGCTAAGTTGGGTAAGCACTTAGTGTAGTGAGTCTAGGTATTAGCATAACCAAGTCAAGTTTATGTTGAAGCTTGTGTGTCCACTTAGGATTAAGTTGAGCACTAGGGAATTGGTGTATGTAATACTTGGATTATAGTGAAAATTTCACCAAGGTTGTGGTAGAGACTGGATGTAGGTTGCATTGCACAAGGCAACTGAACTAGGATATATGGTTGTGTCAACTTCTTCCTCTCTGCTTTAGTTCTGTTTTCTGGTTTTTATGAGACAAAATGAAATTGTCTCCTGATTTATCCGCTGTGTAGATCAACAGAAATCAAATTTAAAGTTTTGGGTTTAAAGCTTAACAAATCAAAGTTAAAGAAGGCCATAGATTCAACCCTCTTTCTCTAAGCCTTCTGAAACCTTCAAGTACACTCCTTTTCAATTTGAACCATAAACACCAAGAATTTAAAGAATTTTATAGGCCCATATCAAAATACAAGTTAAGCAGCATACTTATATCATAGTATATACAACTTCAAAATCTGCGTCTTAGATTTTCTGCTGTCTTCGACCACCTTAAGACAGGGACTCCCCACAATTATAGGTAAGTATTGCTCATCACCTACTTCGTTTCTGTGATGCTGTTAAACTATGAGAAGCCATAATTTAGGATTTCAGTTTCTTATTTTAGGAAGAAGAACGACGAAGATACAAGGTGGAATTAGAGTTCAATCATTCAGGTTTAAGTTTTTTTTATATTTTTTTGTTTTTATATATTTTTTTTAACAAAAAATTTAAAAATAAGTTAAAAATAATTTTATTTGTCCAATCAGCTATTAAAGGTTGCGTCAGAATTTTAGATTGTTAGTTTATTAATGACCATTTCTAATTTTGAGTTTTTGACATGGATAGAAAAAAAAGATAAAATTAGTCTAATTCAAAAATTTGTAGATAAAATTAAATCAAATTAAAATTTGAAAGTATTTTTAAATTTTTTTATAAATATTAGGGACATAAAAATATTTTATCCTTAAAAAAATTAGACCGACTATTATAATTTATAAACAAGATTCGGCTTAGCTCGGGTGAACCGCAAACGGCCTGGCCGGTTAAAGCAGAAATTAAAAAATGAGGGGATTAGGGCACGACCGCACACAAGGCTCCCAGTCCCAGCCTCCCATGCATTATTCCTCTTTAGTTCTTCGTGCTTCACTGCTTCGTCCGTTCTTCAGCTGGTCAGCCCCGTCCCACGGCCACCACCAAGCACCAGCCACCCTTCTTCCCTTTCTTCGTCACCAGCCAGCCAGCCTCACAAGTCACTACCAGTCCACCACGATTCGCCGTCGATCACGGCGCCGTCACCCACCCGTCCCACCGGATCTCTCATCTCTCAGATTCTCGTCTTGCTCACCTCCCTTCCTTCCAGCAGCTCGTTGCCGTTGCTGTTGACAGTTGCTGCCGCCGGCCACCAGCTGTCGTCGTTCATTGCCAGCAGCGAAGCAGCCTTTCGGCAGGTAACTGGTAAACCTTGATTCTAATTCTAAAAGACCATTATTGTAACATGTAAGAAGCTTCTAACCTGCTTTTGTCTTGTTAAAAGGCAGAATTAATTGTTTTCTTTGTATAAATTTACATTTCAAGGCTGAACCTTTCCTAACCTCTTTCTTTCCCCTGTTTCTCCTTTTATTTACATAGGTTCAGTGTTATAAATTATAAACCTCTCTTTTTCCTCTCCTCTCCCCCCCCGCCCCCCCCCCCCCCCCAAAAAAAAAAAATTTACACAGGTTCAGTACATTATGTCTACTTCAAGACAAGTCCCTGATTTTTTAGTTTTTAAGTTCCATGTCTTATGTTTTATGGTGTGTTATGATTTGAAGTTATGTTCATTTGTTGAATCTGCTACTGCATATACTGAATTAATTGGATGCATTGTGAATAGAAAATTACTTAAATTGATTAGATTTTATAATTGATTACATTTGCAATCTCTGCATGTTTTTTTGTGCATATACATGTATTTTTAGGTGATCTGCCATTTTCCGTAATGCCATCCGCCATAAATTTATGGCGGATTTTTGGCTCACTGCCATGAGTCGCCATCCACAATCGAAAACTATGTTATAAAACTGCTTGAACTATCCATTATTTGATATGTTCATTATCCTTTTCTAGGCTTAATTATATCAGCTTTGGTTAGAGTTACTGAAACTTGTATCGGTGGCATGAGTGTTTGATATGTGTGTGATAAAGGAGTTAGTATTAGTGTCCTAAATCTTAATAATGTTAATAGGGTTTGCAATTGATATTTTGTTCCTTCAATTTAAATACAAAGGGACGAAATTTCAGGGCAAGCAAGTGTAATCTGCAACTTTTTATGTCTTGATGATTTCAAGGTTTGTCGTATGATTGTGTTTTGGTTGCTTGTGCGGCATGTTGGTCTTTGTTTCTTGAAAGATATAAAAAATTAAGCCATTATCATTGAAAGGAAGCATCAAAGCTGAAATCTAATCTATTAGGTTCTGGCTTTTTCTCAAGGCAGTTTTTCCTATGCCTGGTGCACCTGTGATGGCTGCTTGTAATGATAAATGTGTTTGCTTTTGCTGTAGAAAATGGGAGAAAACGTAGAACAGGTCTCAAGTAGAAGCAACTCCAGAGTCCCAACACTATGCGAAGAATGCAAATCTAACCCATCAAAATACAAGTGCCCCGGCTGTTCCATACAATCATGTGGTCTTCCCTGTGTAAAAGCTCACAAAGAGCGAACGGGATGTACCGGCAAGAGGAACCAGACTCAATTTGTTCCTCTTTCCCAGTTTGACGACAACCTCCTACTATCTGGTACATAACACTTGAACTTTGCATTTAGCCTTTATGTTAAAAGCTTTTTATCTTGATTGTTGGTTAGTCAAAACAATTTTGTTTATTTTTGGTGCCTTTTATATCATCCAGGAGGACCTTTAATGGCTTCCCTGTTTTTTTAGTTAATTTCTAATTCTCGTGTATTTATTTTTCGTCACCATTTTGAATTTTCTATCTTCATTCTTTTTGTTGTTATTGTTTATAATATTTCATAAATATGCACCGTTGCACATTTTTCAATGTGCTTAGGGATTCTTAATTCCCCTATTTTTTGTATTTATTGTTCATTTTGTTTTATTTTGTTTTCCGCTATCTAGACTATAATTTGCTGGAAGAGGTAAAGAGGGTAGCTGAATCTTCTCAGAGAATGAGAACTAAATTGGGCATGTATGCATATTTTAAGTTACCTCATTACCTTAAAAGCCTGGGGAGCGCTGCTAGGAGTCGGAGAACCAAACTGCTGTTTCTTCCTAGCGGAATGTCAAAAAGACAGAAGAATCAAACTCGATATGACCAAAGGTAGTATATTTATTTTTCATGACAAGTTCCTTTTAGGAGGATTGTACATATAAGAAATTTCTTCATTTTGTACTTATAAGTTTTTCCATGTTTACTTTTGAACCTAAGGTATATATATGATCTGTAATATTCAAAGTGAATTTTTGGTTTGGATTTGAAAATTTTATCATGTTAGAGTTTCTTCTTTTTGGCATATTGATCCTAGAGGGAAATACATATTATAAGAATGTTTCCTTTGAAGATTGCTACGAAGCATTTGTAAATTTCAAATGTGTTTGAAACATTTTCAGGAAGAAATTCATATCTTGGACAATTGAATGGCATTTTCATTCAACGGATGTTGTTTTACATGACAACGGGTGAGCCACTTAGCGGTTTTCTTTCGATCTGAATACAATACTGCACTATTTAGTTTATTTATTTTTTAAAGAAGAAACTGCACTTTAAGTTCTTATCACATGCTTAGAATCTAGAATATGGAGAGAAAAAATTGAGTATATTATGCTTATGGCTTCCAGAGTCAATGAAAATACAAGCATCTACTCCATCCTAGAAAAGCACCTCAAGCCTGGTCCGTGGAATCATCCATTAAGGCAATTTTGCGAAGAGCAGCCGGATCGTCTCAAGATTTTCATTCGTAAATACCCAAAGGTGGTTTTCTTTACCTTTTCACATGGACATCAAGGAATGATTCTATTTCAGTTTTCAATTTAATCTTGCTCGTGTTAATGCAGGGTCCCAAGTCACCCTTCAAAGAGCTGGATATGAAAGCACCAATCAGACAGCAATTAGCCGATGTAGTCATTTTGGAGTTTCCCGTCGTTTTTGTTTTCTTGCCATCTCACAGAATTGATTTTGAAGTTATTAAGAATGTAAATCAGATAGATAATAAATCACTTCCAAAAGACAGCGAAGATGGCCAAGAGCCAGAAGGTGTATCATTTAGGGAGGAGGAGATAGAAGATGACTCCACAGATCCTCAGGTTTTGGATCTCATGAAGAACTTGGAGTCAAGTACATCAAATCAAGTGCCTACACATAATATGAGTTCCGAGAAAGCACCAACGGGTTCATCGGATAAACCCCTGTTTGAAGAAGACACTGTGGGTAACCCGTCACATTCTTCACTGAAAAACAAGGAACTAAAAATCTCTGAAGACATGACATTTGACTTTGATCCAGAATTGATGGATGTCTATGCTAATCTAATGGCTGACATGAATCCAGACAACTTCCTTGATTTTGATGGTGAATTCTCCAAGAAAACAGACAATGAGATAGGTTTGATTGGTACCAATGGGGTATTGCCTGTGCCAGAGGAATTGGAGGAAGGGGAAATTCCAGAATAGTTGGTAATAATATACTTGAATTCTATCAAAGCAGTCGACCAAGTGGTGGAAGAGCATTGGCAACATGAAACCGGATTATATGTTTTAAGGTTGCTTGCTTGCTAAGCAAGATCGCATTCACAGCCTAGAGTAGTTGCATCAAGACGATGATTTTATGTTGCTCAATTTAAGTCAGTTTTGATATCTCCATCAAATGCTCATGGATGTTCTTTCATGGTTCTTTGCATAACTGAAATTTTGTCGTAATAGTTGATACTTCACTTTAGATGCAGTAAGGTACTTCCTTAATCCTTTCTGTAAAAAGACCATTCCCCTAATATTTTTATGAGGATTCAAACATAGCACCAAAACCATACTTCACAGCATTGTTTGCTTTGCTCATCCCTTCAGGCCAAATTTTGTTACCCTTACCTTCAAAGCGAGATTAATTCATTGTAATGGATATATTTTCTAGTCTCCGGTTGTTCAGTTGTGCCTACACAACCTTGATCTTCACTTCAAGTTTAAGAGTCCATTAGTATATTTTTGAAGTTCAAAATGGACATGGCGTGAAGTTTAAGGGGTTGAAGGGAATAAAGTACAATTAATAACACTTTATTAACATGTTGCACTTGTGGAGAACTTGTCATCTGCACTTTGTTAATATCTAATAACAAGCCAGGTTTAGGCTTATGAATATTCTAGACTGATTGGTAGTTGGAGACTCAAACAATTTCAGAGGGGAAAAGGAAAGCCTTTGCTTTACAATATCAGTGGTTGAAAAAGAAAAAGAAATGATTCAACAATCTTAGAAAGGTTGTATGAAGGTGTAGTTTTTTTTTCTTTTTGTTATACAAATTAATATTTTCTTTTGTTTATTAGTCATTGTTGGAAAAGATAGGCATAAAGTATCTCATTCCACACATCAGGAACTCCAGGAAGGCACCAATGTATGCAATCTGCATAGCTATTTGGATCTTGTATCTGTTTTTGTGTTAGAGGCTCCCACTGCTTTCTGTATATAGAAGGGTGTGCTTCTTTTCTGTACTCTGAGAGCTGAGTGATGTTAAGTATTTCAACATTCAATCCTCTTGTTTTCAAGTCTTCAACCACATTTTCCACCACTTTCATCATTTTTGGATCTGACCCTTTACCCCAATACCCTTCTTCTGTGATCATTTCTGTTTCTTTGTAACAATTGTCACCCTTATCTGCTCCCCATTCTTCAGCCCTGCAATGTTTTTTATTTTTTATTTTTTTTATTAATGATGGTGTTGTCGAAAATATTTATAAATTAATATTATTTCGGTTAGAAAATAGTGAGACATAAAAATTCCGTTTTCAAATTTTTAAATATTATTTTGCTTAATGATTTACATAGTTAGGAATTTTAAGAATAAGAAAAAAAAATGATGGATGAAATTCTCCAAATTAGAGATTTATTCAAAAAAAAAAAAAGTTAAAATCTCTTTTGAAGGCTTATTCAAGATATTGGTTCGAAAATTAAAAGAAAAGCAGAAAACATGGCCCAACTCCATTTTATGATATGAATATTGAAGAAGAGAATTTCTTTCCTGAAGATTAGAATTGGGTGAAGAGTGGAGATTTTTACTAAATTTAGAATAAACGTATGCATTGCACATGATAAATTGTTATTGGTGAATTTTTTCTGCGCTCTAATAAAAATAATTTTTACTCCTCACTAAAATTTTACTTTTTATCTTAGCATTACCTGTTAAACAATCATGCTATGTGCATATAAAAATTAGTTATCAAGTTAGTCATTCGTATAAAAATATATATTGAAATATAAAACACACATTGAATATAATTTAACAATATATATTTATAAATAAATATATAATAACTAGTTTTTATGGTGCACATAGTATTTTGATATTTCAAAAAATTCTCCTATCTGATAACTATGACCTAAAATGTGAAATCACTATTTTAACTAAATTCATATTCATCATCTAGTTGTAACCGTCAAGAAAAAGATTTATCCACTTGTAGGGAAATGCACTTCCTAACAAAAAGTTACCATAAATATAAATGCAATTGTACTTAAAATGATAGTTAGTTAGGTAGCAATGACTTTCCTCTTATATATACCTTTCATGAGTTGGTGACATACTAACAAAAAATAACTGTGTCTTGTTACGATTAACATGGACCTCCAACCAATCTGACCATGTTCTCAATGCCATCTCATAAACTCTTAGCATTTCCACTTTTTTGTAAACTCCATTTGGGTCTCCAAATGTTCCCCACCTGCTCTTGCAATTGAAATCAATGAAATATTGTTACTATATATTAGTGTTCAATTTTAGCACACATTTAAAAGAAACAAAATGAAGTAAACTCTATCTCCGATGAAATTTGATTTTACACTTTATAATCTGTACTACAAAATTTTTTAAATAATGTCAAAACGTGTAAAATGGGCCTTTTTTCGTAACTTTTTTTCAAAATGACTCTTTCATTAATTAAGATATAATTTTTTCTAACACATCACATAGAAGGATAACATTAAAAATAAAAAATAAAAAATAAAAAAGTTAATAAAAGACCTATTTACATTGTTTGACAATTTTAGAATGTCAAATTGGGATTTTTCTTAATAATCTAGAGTATTATAAGATACATAAAAATTTCTGGAAGGCCATAAAAAATATGGCCAAAACAGTTTAAAATTATTTAATTTTATCTTCTTTAATTACGACTGAAATAATTGAATAATATGAAATATAATAAATTTGTAATTATGTATATATAGTACGCACTTAAAATTATAAATGTTAAAAGTTAAATAAAATAACATAAGGTTGTTTTCTTCTTAACATTATTACCGAAAATAAGAAGTAAAATTTGTTGAAGGTTAATTATAATTGAAAGTGATGGTTTGGCAAATTAAGTTCCATGAGAAGTATACTTACAAAACATTCATAAGAGGCCTTCTCCACCAGAGGTAAGTGTTGAAGACAATAAAGTCAGCATGAGTCCAATACCTAGCATGCTTCTCAATTGCATTCACTCTCACAGTTCTTTCTATTACTCTATGGTGCACTGGATCATCTGAATTTGATTCTACTAGCAATGGTGCCCAATAGTGCTCAATTGTTGCATTGTATTCCTTCATTAAACAGTGTTGTAAGCATTAAGCTATGAAAAAATTAAACAGTTGTCAACATTTTTTTTTCTTTTTCAAAATTAGGAGTAAGACTCAAATCCGAAACCTCTAAGTGAGGAGAGAAGACTGTACTATTTGAGTTATAACTCGTTGACAACAGTTGTCAACATTTACTATGAGAAAAATGTTGGAATTAGATTTTCAATTTTTTTTTGCATTTATATTTGTTAAAATAATGGGATATATATTTGTCAATTTGTTTTTTGGATGAATAAGTAAAATTATGCCACTAATTTGCACTAAACAAGCATGCATTACGCTTGTGGTAAAAAATTGACAATTTTTTACATTACATAATGAACTTTATTTCTATTATTAGGATTGCATTGTCTAATTTATTATCAAACTCATCTCTAATATAGACTTCTTTTCTCTCGTTTTTTCATATTCTCTTTTAAAAGATAATAAAAGAACATTAAAAGAAAAATCTTATAATCACTTTCGTGGATATTATTGGATTAAAGATCAAATGCAAACAGTTGGTAATTTCAATTTCGTTTCTAGTAGGAGTAAACTTGCCTATGAAAATTATATGTTAATAGTCATGCATGCATTTGGTTTATCGTACTAGAATTTGGTGAAATAATTTTAATCTATTATTAGATATTTATCATAGATCAGATAATGTATTTACTAAAAATATTATAGATAACAAAATATTCATATTTTTATATTAAATATGATATTAAGATGATATTATTTTTGTAAAAGTATATGTTATTAATTCCCTTAAATTAAAGTATGGTGTATATAAATTTTATTTTATAAATTATGACACCAATAATTAAAAACTAGAGTAGATATATAGGAAACACTAACTAAGAATGTGAAAAGTGAGTATAATTCTATTATTTATGCATTAATTCTTATACGCTCGTTTATATATTGATCCCTAATATTAAGAATTCATTTAATTTATATAAAAAGAAATGAACAACAAATAGATTGTTTATGCCAACTAACTATAACTCAAATGACAAAGCCTCCATATTCTCATTTAGAGGTTTCAGCTTCGACTCTCACTCCTAACTTTAAAAAAAACAAACGGATTGTTTACATTCCTAGTACTCTTCATGAAGCATATAAGAATAATGATAATAACTTACTGTGACCTTCCAAATGTTAAGAGAGGCATTAGCAGTGTTGTGCATGGAAGTGTGAGTTGAGGATGAGAGGGAAGTGTGAAGAAGGCAAACCATGGAAACCCATTGGCCTCTGTTGAGTGAATCCCCCACAAACACAAGCCTCTTGTTCCTTAGCCTCTCAAGCAATGCTGTGGCATTGAACCTTATTGTACATATATACAAAGAACCACAATATTCCACAAAGCTTCAGAAAACATAGCCAAACCTGATCAAGCCACATATTATACACCTAGCTAGCGTATAAATTACAAAACAATATTATATTATTTATTCTCATTGCAATGTTTTTTTTGTCATCAGTAATGTTAGAGAGATAAAAAAAATCGCCAGAATTTGTCTTATTTAACATTTATTAACTGTCGCAACAATTAATAAATATTAAATAAGACAAATTATGATTGTTTTTGACTAATTTTTCTTTTGTTACCAAACATTTTCAAAATTTTATTGTGCCACCCATAAAAAAATCCCACAAAATATGTTATTTTTAATTACTTTTTTTTTTCTATCTTTATATTTTCCATTCTGTATCAGAATGTCTCCTTATCTATAACTATTACTATATATAATTTACATCTAAATATTGAATTATTAATTTACAAAATTTTTAAAATGACAAATATTTTAAAGTGGGATAAATTGTAATATATATAATAAAGTAAATATTAAAAAATTAAACCATTATTGTTGAAGAGAGATACCTTGGTAGATCACAATGGTTTGGCTTCCACCTCCAATTCTGGTAACTCAAGTCCTTCCTTCCAAACTTCTCACATGCCAATTGATCAGACATGAACTTGCATTCCTTATCTTTGTATAATGGATAAGACTTATTGTCAAAAACCCATTTCCCATTGAACAAGTCACATTTAGATGATGACACATTATTATGAGTGTCATCATCCTGAGAGGCATCTATCATTTCTTCATGTTCTTGGGGTGGTGATGATGATGATAACTGTGTTCCATTGTCTTGTTTTATATAAATGAAACTAATGACTAAAAGAGTGGTAAGAATGGCCAAAAGAGAATGAAAGGTGTTTCTAATTCCCCAAGTGTTGCTCCCCCCTACTAGTACTATTGGTTGTACCTTTGCCAATTTCATTGTGATGAATTATTCTTTTGATTCTTCAAATTCCTTTCACTCAATTGGAAGAAGCATGCACCTTTCTTCTATTATTATTCCTCCTTTTTGAAGCTTCATTGCAAAATCGGTTGGTGGAAAAAGGTTCTTATTATCGTTAGCCCAACTTGCCCACTAAAAAATAGTAGGTAAATTAAAGTTTTAATTTGTAGCATGATGCATTTCTAAGCTTCTCATGTTGTTGATTGACTTAAAATATATAATTCCCAGTGAAAATTGTCACTTATAGCTATTTTAAGAGGAATAATATAATCAAATTTACCCACTTTTTCGGTGATTAAAAATGGAATTTTGTTAGTAAATGTACAAAGTTTTAAATTTATATTCAACAATGCAAGCTAAGTAATCTTAAGAGCAAAAGTTGGTTTTGCCCTACTAGTACATACCTTAGCTGAGACCCCACGACTATATATATGCCATTTCTTCAACCTACTTTTTTGGGGATACATTCTTCACTTTTCTTTCACTATACTTGAAAAATAAATATTTTACACGTAAAAAGAAAATCTGAATTTTAATGAGTTACGTAACAGTAAATATTATTATTTTTAGCTATTATTTAGTCAACAATAATTTGTACCTATATTTTCAAAAATTTTACATATAAAAAATATATAATTTACACACATAAATCAATACAATTTATACTTATATTTTTTAAAATTTACACACATAAAATAACAAATTTTATTCGTTGAAAACAATTTAATATCTATACTGATTAAATAATAATAAAAAATACTAAAATTTATTGGTTTAAGAGTTTTCTTTTAATATAATATTTGGTATTTCTCCTCATAACTTGATTGTATTTTTCGACTTAAGAGTTATAAGAAACTGATATTCATCTACACCTAGAAATATTGTATACATGTTTGAGATATTATTTTTTCATGTATACAATTCTAACATATGTATATTCATTAATATTCACAATAAAAAGGTAACTTTGGTTAAGATATATTTATTTTAATATTTATGTATATAGTATAAGTCTCATCAATTTAATTTATTGTAATTTGAAATGTCAGGTGGTTAGAATTATTGTATGTTTATTAATATATTTAATATGTTTGACAATGACCATGTGCAGACCCAGTTTAACGATATATCAGTTGGTTGTGCTATTGACGTTTTCACAAACCCAATAACATTGCTTGAAGTATGCTCGAAGTTTTAATTTCATGTGAATTCAATTCATCTGGTTTCATTGCCCAAGAGATAGAAGTTGAGATTCAAATTAAATCAAAACCAACCAACAATAATTGTTTTATACTTTTAATTATAATAATATTTGTGAATACTTTTCTTATGGATAATAATATATCTAGTGGGAGACAGATAAGATTTCAAATTAAATTAACTATTCTGTTTTCTTCAAACACATACCGGAAAAAACAGAAAAAGAGAAAAGGAAACTTAGAAGAATGGCGATGGATATGGTCATATGGATATATTTAATTATTTATATTTATACATAAATATATGTACATATACATACGTACCCTAAATTCAATAGAAGTATAGTATATGACTTTAGTATTTCGGCGGTGTTACGGTGATGAAAGGAAAAATTTTCCTTATATGCTAAAGAAACGTGGAGAAATTTTATGGTAAATACGTGTTGACTGATTCTCTAAAGAGCAGTAATTCTGATTAGAAACAGAAGCTGCAGCGTGCCGCAGATAAAAGAGATTAATTAGATAAGTATTATTTTATGTTAATAATTATGATTAAAATTTTGGATTTTTTTTATTTTGGGTTCAGTAATGTTTTTTGCAGCAAGATTATTTTCGTAAAACAAATAGATTGAGATAGCGTTATAACAAATAAAAAGATGTTTCTTCTATTAGAATAATTGTATAGCTCGATATGTACTTTTTTTTTTTTTTAACATAACGTGCTTTTTTCTTTAATTTTTTTGAGACATCTTTATTTTTCGAACATCTTTAATTTAAATATAAAAATAATATGCTTATTTTTTAATTTAAAGACTTAGTTTATCAAAATTAAATAACATTATTAATTTAAATTACATCCATTTAAATTTTAAATTAATTTTTCTATAAATATCAATTATTAAAGTTAGATTAATTAAAAAATAAAAACATAAATAATTATTACCTATGATGAACGAGCACTGACATGGACATAGGATACGACACGATACGGGACACGCGAATTTTAAATCTTACATGACACAGGAACACGCATACATATAAAATATAAAGTATTTTTTAGATAAATCGTAATGATATTTTGATATTTTATTGATATTAAACTATAAATTAATTTTTTTAATTATTTTTTATGTCTTATTTTAATTATATCAAGCATTTAAAATATTTTTTGTTTTAATAAATAATAATATATACTATATCTAAATTTATTTTAAGAATACATGTTAAGAATAAGATTGGACACGCTGACACGTGATGATATTTAGGTGTGTTCAGACGTGTCTGGAGAAGAATTTTTTATTTTTTATTAAGACACGGTTGGATACAGCAAATATGCATGTCAGACGAGTATCTGTGAGTGTCGTGTCCGAAATGTATCTGACATGCGGACACGACAACTCAACAAAGTGTGTGTGCTTTATAGATTATTACCCATTCCACCCAACCCAATTCACTAACTTCACCATAACTTTTTGCCTGCATTTGAAGAAGAAATTGAAATTGAGATATTAACTTCGTGTGATATATATTTGGTGTAAAATATAGTTATATCTTAGTTAATATTTTATTTAGTTCAAAATAAATATAGATATAAAATGAGAATACTTATTAAAATATTTTTAATTATTAAAAAAAATATTATTAAAATTTTAATTTTTTCTCAAAAATTTTAATTTTTGTGTCTTAATTTTTTAGAAATATTAAAGTGATTATAATTTTATGTCTGAATTGAAATTTTAGTTTTAATCTCTAATCACTAAATGTAATATTGAGTTTAATCTCCCAAATTCCAATCCTAATCTCTATCAATATACTTTTAATAGTACTCATGTCAATGCTTAGATTACTCTTAATGTTAGTTATTTTTTTTCTTCTGCTTCCTAAGTCTTTCCAAGTCTCTAGTACATATAAAAAAAGGAAACAAATTCCTTTTTCTATATTACATGGTCCAATTAACTATACCTAATATCAACATATTAGTTTTCTTTCGGCTAATTTTTTTTATATTGTTTAAATATATGTGTAATATATTGTTATTGGAAGATTTGGTGTTTTTTTTATATGGTGTTTTATTCAAATCGGACGGTCCGATTTGTTTGAAAAAAAATAAACTACAAATCGGAGGGTCCGATTTATTTGAAGAAAAAAATATATTACAAATCGGAGGGTCCGTTTTGTATTTTTTATTTTTTTATTTTTCAAAATAAAAATCGGACGGTCCGATTTCAACATTAAAATTTTTTTTATTTTCGAAATCACAAATCGGACCGTCCGATTTCTGATTGTTGGTTTAAAAAATGAAACAAATCAGAGGGTTCGAATTGTTTAAACCATACCAGCGTAAAACTTATCTCTTCTCACATCATTGTGAGATACACTCCTCTCTCTCACACATGAAAAAGAAAAAGCGTTTTCTTTCTCTCAAACCGAATATTTTCAAAAAACTATTCCTCTACGGTTAGGCCGTACATAATACAAAAATAACCCTAAAAAAATTCCAAATCCACCATTACAACCAAAAATACCCATAACCTACAAAAAAGTCCAATCCAAAAACATAACTATCATTAATAATTTAATATAAGCTTATGACCTACGTGATTATTCCAACTCACCTAAATTTTTTTCTGCAACCACTGCAGCAGACGAATTTTTGTCTGTGCGTGCACCCCCAACATCAATACGCATCCACTAGATGATGCCGCCAGCTCAATTTATTACCTGCTGAAATATAAGAACTTCAGTACGGTAGCAACGGTCTTAGTATTTTACTAGGTACAAAAAAGAATTGAATGTATTAAAGAGTTCAATTAATTTTATTACCTGTGAAACAAGCTATCGCTGTCAAATCAATTTGGTTGTTATTGTTATCTTTAGCGCTGCAATGTCTTCACTTCATTTATAACACTTTACTCTATAGACAATGCTTTGTAAACTACTAAAAATATATTCGAATAATTTTATTTATAAAAATATATTCGAATTTTGTTATAAATAAAAATATCTTTAAATAATTTAAAAACGCAATAAAAATATTTAATACTAAATATGTATTTTTAAAAAATACTTTAAAGATTAAATTTAATGTAATTTTTTATAAGTATAATTAAAAAAATGAGATATTTTTATCCTTAAAATTTAATAATTTTTTACCAAGTAAATATTCTTTAGTGATTTTTTTTTGTTAACAACCAATAATACCTTTAAAAGACCACAAAAAATATATACTTAGCGAAAAATTACCAAATTTTAAGAATAAAAATATCTTATTTTTTAATCATACTTGCAAAAAATTGCATCAAAAAGGTAATCCCTAAAGAATTTGAGAAATACATATTTAATGTTAGATATTTTGTCGTGTTTTTAAATTATTTGAGGGTATTTTTGTTGATAACATGCGCTAGGATACTGTATTCAATTAACTTGTGATTTTTTTGTCTTTTAGCATATGGAATTACCAATGCATTCGAAAAAGATAAAAAAAAAAAAGACAATGTTAAGCAACTTGCAAATTGGAGAGAAAAATGTGGAAATTGGTTGGCGTAGGATTTTATGTTATGAACTAGTTAGGTGGTAAGAAATAAAGTAGATGGGTGGAATTTAATGGTTTGTTGAGGAAGATCCATAGTAGATCATCCATGGGTGGCTGCGATTCGAGAAATGTGAGGGTATTTGTAGCCGAATTGGACAATGGTGGGGTCGAATGTTGTCTGCCGTAAAGCGAGCGGTGTTTGTTCAGTGCAGAAGAGAAAATCGTTGATATCCAACGGCCACTGCCGGCAGAGTTCTGGGAGTCTAGGCCAACATAATTTTGCTAACAGATTCGCCCAATGGAGGATATTGAAAACTCTGCAAGTAGGTACCAAACATAATTTGTAATTAATTGTCTCAAGGTATCTGGAATTTAAAAATACATATGTGAGTATGGCGATATTGAAATAGTTTACATGTAGTTATTTGGAGTAAAAATCGTAGACCAAATGCAAATTACCAATATTTGATGATTTTTTTTTTCCGGTGAGAATATCTTCATTTAGGTAAATACATGTTGCTTTCACACAGCCTCTGGTGAGGTTGTGTCACTATATGTTATTGTTTAGTAGATTTGATTTGTGCCCAGACGAATTAGTTTAGAAAATGTAATGTTTGATAATCCGAGTACAAAAAACTATTTCCATGTCATTGTCAATTTGAATCCGAAGTTGCTAATCATCCTGGTTTAATAGGTGCACAAGTGTAACAATGCATTTTGGTCCTTATTTCTTTTCTGTTTATATTGACGTACAAGCATTTATTTTATGTCAGAACTGAGTTCGGAGAATGCTATCCACACAACAACGTCAATGGGACCAGAATCGTCATTCTCTGATGGGGTATTTTTGTTGAGGTAAATTTCATGGACATTCTTTTTGTTGTGATGGGAGGGATTGGTTCGGTGTTTATGGTTGAGAGGGAGTAAATTAATTATATTGTTGTTGGATTATGCCAATGATTGTTGCATAGGACATGTTTTTCGACACAGGTATTGAAGAGGATGTAGCTGGTACCGAGGCAAGGGGACAGTCAGAAACGGTTGTTGATTCGTCTCACGGTTATGGACATATAACGGTGGAAGAGGTAATGAATATGGAATTCGGTACCCTGGGAGAAGCAAGAAAATTCTATGCTGGTTATAGTAGAGTAAAAGGTTTTTCTATTTGAAAGAGTAAAAAGGTAAAAAATGCAAAAAGAGAGGTGGTCAGATATAATTTTGTGTGCAATAGAAAGGGGTTCAAGCAGAGGAAGTGGTTGGAGAAGTTCGATATGAAGCAGGAGCACAAGCCCGTTACTAAGTGTGGATGTCTAGCAGAGATACGGATCAAGTGGAATGCTGCTAATGGGAAGTGGTGCGTTGGAAGATTTCTCGATGATCACAATCACACTTTACTCCCCGAGAGATTTGTATGATATTTGTCAGTTCATCGGAGTATGTCGGATGTTGAAACTGTGCAGACGAACACGCTGAGGTAAATCAGAATAATCATCCCTAAGATATACAAATCGTTTGCAATGTAGGTTGGTGGATTCAATCTAGTTAGGTTTACAAAGCAAGATATGCACAATGTGGTTCGAAAGCAACGTGCGTTGCAGAACAGGGATGTCAACGTTGCACTTAGGTTCTTCCAACGAGCTGCTAGGGACGATGAAAGGCAATTTTGGCGATATCAGGTTGGGGAGAGGGACCAAATATGTGACTTAATATGGAGCGATGGACGCAACTAGGAAGATTATGAAGTATTTGGGGACATGTTGGCCTTTGACGTGACATATAGGAGAAACAAGTGCAACATCTCCATGATTGTTTTGTCGAGAGTTAATCATCACAATCAAACATGTGTGTTTAGAACGGCAATGGTGTCTTGTGAGTCTCAGGATTCCTATAAATAGGTTTTGAACAACTTCCTTGATTGCATGGGGGGCAAGGCCCCGAGGGCAATTATCACTGACGGAGATCCTGCAATGTGATTGTTTATTATGCAAGTATTTCTAGAAGTCCAGCATAGACTCTGAGCCTGGAATCTTCTAAGAATCGCTATGGCCAATATATTATAGTCGCGGTTCATACAGTTGTTCAAACAATGCATGCTCGCTGATGTAGAGGTTGCTGAATTTGAGATGCAGTGGGAGGCAATGATTGACAAATGCGGTGTTAAAGAAGTTGAGTGGGTAAGGGACCTATATATAAAGAAGTTGTCTTGGGCCACTGCCTATATCAGGGGCAGATTCTTTGCTGGCATAAGGACAATATCTTGATGCGAGTCACTTCATGCTAAGTTAGGGAACTTCGTGGAGAGCAGATATAGGATATTGGATTTGTTGAGAAATTTTCAGAGATGTGTAAATTTCCTGAGAGATAGGGAGAAAGAACTTGATTTTAGGTCCTTTTATGGAACACGCATGCTTTAAACTCTGTTTCCAAAGATCGAGAAGTCAGCGGCGGCGCACTATAAACGTGATATGTTCTATAGGTTCTGTGAGTGCCTAAAAAGGACAGTTCGATATTACATTATGGACCGCGAAGAAGGTGACTATGGCTGTTGTTATGTTATACAAAAGTACGGTCGGCCAGAGGAGACCTGGCAGATTGCGCATGTTGCAAGTGAGGCATCATTTAGGTATAGTTGCCACAGGATAGTGAGGCATCATTTAGGTATAGTTGCCACAGGATAGAGTCGTTTGGTGTTCCATGTGTTCATATGGTTGTAGTTTTGGTTGGGTTGGACATGGGGGCATTGCTACACAGCTTACTTCTAGGGAGGTGGTGCAAGGTTGCAAAGAGTCATATGCCTAGAAACAGAGTAGTGAGCGATACAGGATATGTTGCTTTTCAATATCATAGAAGAGTTGGTGTTTTCGTCGATCAATGCAAGCGTCTTGCCAAGGTGGCCTATCTTAGGGAGGAGGACTTCAAGGCTTTCCTCGAGAAGATGTTAACTGACACTGCATTGTTAGAGGTGAGGATGGGTTGCGGATGGGGTTGGGCTCAGATTCTTTCCCACAAGCTATAGCTTATGGGTGTGTAAACGATCCTGCAGTCGTTCGAACTAAAAGAACTGGGCGGGCTAACGACACCCTGGAATCGAAAGGTCCAACGCGGAGAAAGTGTAGTAGATACGGGACGTTGGGTCATCGGCGAACACGTTGTCCTAATCACTATATTTGTGTCTATTTCTGTTGCGAAAATGGTCAAATTTGACATCACTACTGCGAAATAAGAATGAAAAGAGTTTTTTGCATTTAATTACTGAGTATCGACTAATTGAGGTAGGGGTTGTTTGATGTGATACAATTTGGAATGCTTTTAAAATTTAGTAAATGCATGCATCTGAGTTGATTGACGTTTTGTGACTTGATTATTTTTATTAAAAATTTGATTAACTTAATTTTGAATATTGAAGCTTCTTTTGAATGATTAAGTTGAAGTTGATTAAATATTAAAAAAAGAATAATAACTCTGACAATAAAATTAATTAGTAATAATACTTGAAGCCTCTTGGTGGGTGGATCAAGTCTTGAACAATGTGTTTGCTGATCTAATGCCTAAAATTTTAATAACTTAAAGACAATTAAAGATAACAAGTCAAGAACATTTATGTTGAGAATTGTTGGATATTAGAAGCGATTGAGAGATGTTTAGTTTGGATGGGACCAGGCACGGACCCAAGCTTATGAATAGGGCGACACTTGCCCCGGGTCTCATTTCATATTTTTAAACCAATATATATATATATATATATAGTATGTTCTTGATGAGCGGATAATTTATACGCTATTTGGCATTGTTTTTAGGTAGTTTTTAGTATGATTTAGTTAGTTTTTACTATATTTTTGTTAGTTTTTATTCAAAATTCACATTTCTGGACTTCACTATGAGTTTGTGTATTTTTTTGTGATTTTAGGTATTTTCTGGCTGAAATTGAGGGACCTGAGCAAAATCTGATTCAGAGGCTGAAAAAGGACTGCAGATGCTGCTGGATTCTGACCTCCCTACACTCGAAATGGATTTTCTGGAGCTTCAGAAGTCCAAATGGCACGCTCTCAATTGCGTTGGAAAGTAGACATCCAGGGATTTCTAGAAATATATAATAGTCCATACTTTGCCCAAGTTTAGATGACGCAAACTGGCATTCAACGCCAGTTCTCTGCCCTATTCTGGCGTTAAACGCCAGAAACAGGTTACAAGTTGGAGTTAAATGCCCAAAACAGGTTACAACCTGGCGTTTAACTCCAGAAACAGCCTAGACACGTGTAAAGCTCAAGTCTCAGCCCCAGCACACACCAAGTGGGCCCCGAAAGTGGATTTCTGCACTATCTATCATAGTTTACTCATTTTCTATAAACCTAGGTTACTAGTTTAGTATTTAAACAATTTTTAGAGATTTATTTTGTACCTCATGACACTCTACACGTTTCATATTGTATCTTCTACGGTATGAGTCTCTAAACCCCATGGTTGGGGGTGAGGAGCTCTCCCGTGTCTCGATGAATTAATGCAATTACTTCTGTTTTCTATTGAAACACACTTGTCTCTGTTCTAAGATATTCACTCGCACCTAACCATGATGAATGTGATGATCCATGACACTCATCACCATTCTCAACCCATGAACGCGTACCTGACAACCACTTCTGTTCTACCTTAGATTGAGTGTGTATCTCTTTGATTCCTGGTTCACGTGTTTGATTACATCTCCTGACAACAGAGCATTCGAATCCGTGAGATCAGAATCTTTGTGGTGTAGGCTAGAATTATTGGCGGCCATTCCTGAGATCCAGAAAGGGATGACTGTGACGAGCTTCAAACTCACAAGTGCTGGGCGTAGTGACAGACGCAAAAGGATCAATGGATCCTATTCCAACATGAGTGAGAACCAACAGATGATTAGCCGTGCGGTGATAGCGCATTTGGACCATTTTCACTGAGAGGAAGGATGGTAGCCATTGACAACGGTGATCCACCAACATACAGCTTGCCATGGAAGGAGACCTGCGCGTGTGAAGAAGAAGACAGTAGGAAAGCAGAGATTCAGAAGATAGAGCATCTCCAAAACCTCAATCTATTCTCCATTACTGCATAACAAGTACTATTTAATTTATGCTTTTTACTCTTCATAAATATAATCACTCTTATCATTAATTTCCTAACTAAGATTTAAAAGAAAACTATAGATTGCTTCAAGCCAACAATCTCCGTGGGATCGACCCTTACTCACGTAAGGTATTACTTAGACGACCCAGTGCACTTGCTGGTTAGTTGTGTGGAGTTGTGAAAAGTGTGAATCACGATTTCGTGCACCAAGTTTTTGGCGCCGTTGCCGGGGATTGTTCAAGTTTGGACAACTGATGGTTTATTTTGTTGCTTAGATTAGGAAAAATTTATCTTTTTAGTTTAGAGTCACTAAAATTGCGTCTTCTATTATTGTTTTTGGTTGAAATTTTCTTTAAATCCTTATTTTCTCTTTTTAAATTTTTCAAAATTTTTTTAAACTAATAATTGAGTTTTTCTGTTTGAGTTTAGTTTCATATTTTAAGTGTGGTGTCAAATGCATGTTTTTATTTTCTTTCAATTTTTCGAATTATATGTTCTTAGTTCTTTCTTAATCTTCAAGTTATTCTTGCTATTTTTCTTGTTTGATCTTTAGTTTTTCCTGTTCTGTGTCTTCTTATTTTTCTTGTGCATTTTCATATTATCAGTATTCGAAAAATTTTATATACATTAAATACCTTTATTAAAACACTTTAAATTTATAGCTCAATTGGCTAGAGCGGTGTGCTTATGTTCTTGGTAATTAGGAATCTTCCTTTTAAAACTTTTTCAAAAATAATTTTTCTTTGATTAAATCTCATGTCAAACTTTTAAGTTTGGTGTTCTCTTGTTATTTTTTTTTATTTTCGAAAAATTATTTCCAGTTTTCTAAAAATTTTAAGTTTGGTGTTCTTTTTATGTTCTTGTGAGTCTTCAAAGTGTTCTTGAGGCTTCTTTGTGTTTCGATCTTAAAATCTTTAAGTTTGGTGTTCCTTGGAGTTTTCCCTCCAAAACTTTCGAAAAACAAGGAGCATTAGATCTAAAAATTTTAAGTCTTGTGTCATTTTATTGTTTTTCTCTTTCCTCATTAATTTCAAAAATATCTTTTCTCTTTATTTTAAATTGAATTTTCGAAAAGTACTTTTAAAAATTCCGATTTTTATTTTAAAAATCAAATCCTTTCAAAATTCAAAATCTTTTTCAAAAATCATATGCAAAGTTTTTCAAATCTTCTCAATTAAGCAATTATTTTCATTTTCAAATTTATTTTTCTCTTGGTTTTCAAAATTTACATCTTCATTTCTAATTATTTTATTTTATTTTATCTTATTATTTTTATTTATCTTAATAATTTGGTTTGTTCTACTTCAATAAAATAAAAACAAAAATATATTTTCTTTGCAATTCATATCAATTCCATTTTATCCATCATGGATCTAAGTGGAAATGAACAGTCCAGAAGGACTCTGGGATCATATGCTAATCCCACTACTGCTGCATATGGGAGTAGTATCTGTATACCTCCCATCAAAGCAGGCAGTTTTGAGCTAAATCCTCATCTCATTGTCATGGTGCAGCAAAACTGCCAGTATTCCGGTCTTCCACAGGAAGAACCTACTGAGTTTCTGGCGCAATTCTTGCAAATTGCTGACACAGTACGTGACAAGGAGGTAGATCAGGATGTATACAGGCTGTTACTGTTTCCGTTTGCTGTAAAAGATCAAGCTAAAAGGTGGTTAAATAACCAACCCACAGCAAGCATAAGAACATGGAAACAGTTATCAGACAAATTCCTGAATCAATATTTCCCTCCAAAAAGGATGACACAGCTAAGGCTGGACATCCAAGGCTTTAAACAAGAGGATGATGAATCCCTTTATAATGCCTGGGAGAGGTACAGAGGGATGCTAAGGAAATGCCCTTCTGAAATGTTTTCAGAGTGGGTGCAATTAGACATCTTCTACTTTGGGCTTACAGAAAGAGCTCAGATATCTCTAGACCACTCAGCTGGTGGATCTATACACATGAGAAAAACTATTGAAGAGGCTCAAGAGCTTATTGATATAGTTGCTAGAAATCAGCATCTGTACATAAGTAGTGAGTCCTCCATAAAAGAAGAAGCCAAAGCAGTGTCTACTGAACTTGGTCCTCCAGAACAAGTTGCTGAACTCAATCAACAATTGTGTTTTCTAACAAAATAGCTAGCAGAATTCAAGGAGATGCTACAAGACACTAAAAATGCTAATAAAAATATGGAAGCACAATTGAATCAGACAAAACAGCAATTATCAAAGCAGATAACAGAAGAGTGCCGGGCAGTTCAATTAAGAAGTGAAAAAATATTAAACACCTCACTTCAGAGCAGCAGAAAGTCAAGAAAAGAACAACTAACAGAGGATAAGCAAGACATTATCCAAAATCCCTCTGAGGACAGTAAGAGCCCAGAGAGGAACAACTCTGGCGTCCAAAGGCCAGAAAATTATGCAAGGTTGGCGTTAAACGCCCAACCCACGTGCAGTTCTGGCATTCAAATGCTAGAAACAGGCAAGGAGCTGGCGTCAAACACCCAATGGAAGCTCAGTTCTGGCATTCAAACACCAGAAACAGGTAAGAAGTTGGCGTCCAATGCCAATCAAGCTTCTAACCTTGGCATTCAAACGCCAATGAGGGATCAGACACACACAAGTGCTGATAGCAACCCCTCTAAAAAGGCTTCTACAACCACCTCTGTAGGAAATAAACCTGCAGCAACCAAGGTTGAGGAATACAATGCCAAGATACCTTATCCTCAAAAACTCCACCAAGAGGAGCAGGATATGCAATTTGCCCGCTTTGTAGACTATCTTTGGACTCCTGAAATAAAGATTCCATTTGTAGAGGTACTTGAGCAAATACCCTCTTATGCCAAGTTTATGAAAGAGATCTTGAGTCATAAGAAGGATTGGAGAGAAACTGAAAGAGTTCTCCTCACTGAAAAATGTAGTGCAGTCATTCTGAAAAGCTTCCCAGAAAAGCTTAAAGATCCCGAGAGCTTTATGATACCATGCATATTAGAGGGTAATTGCACCAAGACAACTTTATGTGATCTTGGGGCAAGTATCAACCTAATACCTGCATCCACTATTAGAAAGCTTGGTTTAACTGAAGAAGTCAAACCAACCCGGATATGTCTCCAACTTGCTGATGGCTCCATTAAATACCCATCAGGCGTGATTGAAGACATGATTGTCAGGGTTGGGCCATTCGCCTTTCCCACTGACTTTGTAGTGCTGGAAATGGAGGAGCACAAGAGTGCTACTCTCATTCTAGGAAGACCTTTCCTAGCAACTGGACAAACTCTCATTGATGTCCAAAAGGGGGAGGTAACCCTGAGAGTCAATGAGGATGAGTTTAAGTTAAATGTTGTCAAAGCCATGCAGCATCCAGACACACCGAAAGACTGCATGAAAGTTGATCTTATTGACTCTTTGGTAGAGGGGATCAACATGGCTGAGAGTCTCAAATCAGAGCTGGAAAACATCTTTAAAGATGTTCAGCCTGATCTAGAGGATTCGGAGGAATTGAAAGATCCTCTGAAACTTCCTCAGGAAGAAGAAAAACCTCCTAAACCCGAGCTCAAACCATTACCACCATCCCTGAAATATGCATTTCTAGGAGAAGGTGACACTTTTTCGGTGATCATAAGCTCTGCTTTAAATCCCCTGGAAGAGGAAGCACTACTTCAAGTGCTAAGGACACACAAGACAGCTCTTGGGTGGTCCATAAGTGATCTTAAGGGCATCAGCCCAGCAAGATGCATGCACAAAATCCTATTGGAGGACGATGCTAAGCCAGTGGTTCAACCACAGAGGCGGCTAAATCCAGCCATGAAGGAAGTGGTGTAGAAAGAGGTCACCAAGTTACTGGATACTGGGATTATTTATCTTATTTCTGATAGCCCCTGGGTGAGCCCTGTCCAAGTTGTCCCCAAAAAGGGAGGCATGACAGTGGTTCATAATGAAAAAAATGAACTGGTTCCTACAAGAACAGTTACAGGGTGGCGCATGTGTATTGACTACAGAAGGCTCAATACAGCCACCAAAAAGGATCATTTTTCTTTACCATTCATAGACCAGATGCTAGAAAGACTAGCAGGTCATGATTATTACTGCTTTTTGGATGGCTATTCAGGCTACAACTAAATTACAGTAGATCCCCAGGATCAAGAGAAAACAGTATTCACATGCCCATTTGGAGTATTTGCCTACAGAAGGATGCCATTTGGGCTGTGTAATGCACCTGCAACCTTTCAGAGATTCATGCTCTTTATTTTCTCTGATATGGTGGAAAAATTTCTGGAAGTCTTCATGGATGACTTTTCAGTATATAGAGACTCATTCAACTCCTGTCTTGATCACCTAACACTGGTTCTGAAAAGATGTCAAGAGACTAACCTGGTTTTAAACTGGAAAAAATGTCACTTTATGGTGACTGAAGGGATTGTCCTTGGGCACAAGATTTCGAACAAGGGAATAGAGGTGGATCAAGCTAAAGTAGAGGTAATTGAAAAATTACCACCACCTACCAATGTTAAGGCAATCAGAAGTTTTCTGGGGCATGCAGGATTCTATAGGAGGTTTATAAAGGATTTTTTAAAAATTGCAAAACTCCTGAGCAACCTGCTAGCTGCTGACATGCCATTTGTGTTTGACACAGAGTGTCTGCAGGCGTTTAAAACTCTGAAAGCTAAGCTGGTCACAGCACTAGTTATTTCTGCACCAGACTGGACATTACCATTCGAACTAATGTGTGATGCCAGTGACCATGCCATTGGTGCAGTATTGGGGCAGAGGCATGACAAGCTTCTGCATGTCATTTATTATGCTAGCCGTGTTTTAAATGATGCCCAGAAAAATTACACAACCACAGAAAAAGAATTGCTTGCAGTGGTTTATGCCATTGACAAGTTTAGATCATACATAGTAGGATCAAAAGTGATTATGTACGCTGACCATGCTGCTCTTAAATATCTACTTACAAAGCAGGATTCAAAACCCAGGCTCATAAGATGGGTGTTGCTTCTGCAAGAGTTTGATATAGAAATAAGAGACAGAAAATGGACAGAAAACCAAGTGGCTGATCATCTGTCCCGGATAGAACGAGTAGAAGGGACGTCCTTTCCCTCTATTGAGATCTCTAAAACCTTTCCGGATGAGCATTTGTTTGCCATTCAGGAAACACCATGGTTTGCAGACATTGCAAACTATAAAGCTGCAAGGTTCATACCCAAGGAGTACAGCAGGCAACAAAAGAAAAAATTAATTACTGATGCAAAGTACTACCTGTGGGATGAACCATATCTCTTTAAGAGATGTGCAGACGGAATAATCCGTAGGTGTGTGCCTAGAGAAGAAGCACATAAGATCTTATGGCATTGCCATGGGTCACAATATGGAGGACATTTCGGAGGTGAGCGAACAGCCACCAAGGTCCTCCAAGGTGGCTTCTACTGGCCTACCCTCTATAGAGATTCCCGAGAGTTTGTACGTAACTGTGACAGTTGCCAGAGAGCTGGTAATCTGCCTCATGGTTACGCCATGCCTCAACAGGAAATCTTGGAGATTGAGTTGTTTGATGTATGGGGTATTGACTTCATGGGGCCTTTTCCACCATCATACTCAAACACTTATATTCTGGTGGCAGTCGATTATGTATCCAAATGGGTAGAGGCCATTGTCACACCCACTAATGATACTAAGACAGTGCTGAAGTTCCTCCAGAAACATATCTTCAGCAGGTTTGGTGTCCCTAGAGCACTAATCAGTGATGGAGGCACTCACTTCTACAACAAACAGCTTTACTCTGCTATGGTCCGGTATGGAATTAGCCATAAGGTGGCAACTCCATATCATCCACAGACAAATGGGCAAGCTGAAGTCTGTAATAGAGAACTAAAAAGAATCCTGGAACGGACTGTAAGTACCCGTAGAAAGGATTGGGCGAGAAGCTTGGATGATGCTCTGTGGGCTTACAGAACAACATTCAAGACTCCTATAGGGACCTCTCCATACCAGCTTGTGTATGGTAAGGCCTGTCATCTGCCCGTGGAACTGGAGCATAAGGCCTACTGGGCAACCAGATTCCTAAACTTTGATGCCAATTTAGCCGGAGAAAAAAGGTTGCTCCAGCTGAATGAGCTAGAGGAATTCAGACTCACTGCTTTCGAAAATGCCAAGCTTTACAAAGAGAAAGCAAAAAGGTGGCATGACAGGAAGCTGTCATCTAGAGTCTTTGAACCAGGACAGAAGGTTCTGCTGTTTAACTTTAGGCTCAGGCTATTCCCCGGGAAACTGAAATCCCGGTAGAAGGGACCATATGTGATTACAAGTGTGTCACCATATGGCTATGTGGAGCTTCAAGACATTGATTCTAATAAGAAGTTCATTGTTAATAGACAGAGAATCAAACATTATCTTGAAAGCAATGTTGAGCAAGAGTGCTCAAGGCTGAGGCTAGATTAAAAGCTCAGCAAGGTCCAGCTAAAGACAATAAAGAAGCGCTTGCTGGGAGGCAATCCAGCCATTAGCAAAGCTTTTTATCTATTTATTTATTTATTTTTAATTATAAAAGTTAATATAAATAATATTCAAGGTAAAGAATCAATTGCATAAGTTCACAGGGCTGCAAAAGGATTCAGAATACAAAATAGGGAGAAAGAGCTCACTGGCAAGAAAACGCCAGTAAGAGGTATATTTGGGCGTTTAAAGCCAGTAATGATTCCTTTTTGGGCGTTAAACGCCAGAATGAGTACCATTTTGGGCGTTTAACGCCATACCTGCAGCATCCTGGGCGTTCAGAAAAACGCCCAGTGACGAAAGATTTTTGGCGTTTAACGCCAGCCAGAAGCAACAGCTGGGCGTTAAATACCCAAAACAGGCTACAGATGGGCGTTAAACGCCCAAAACAAGCAGCAGTTGGGCGTTTAACGCCAGGATTGTGGAGGGGAGGAAGTTTTTGTTCCCAACTTAAATTTTTTTCAAAATTTCATATCTCCATCCATTTTTCTTGCATAAACATGTTCCCATACTTTCATTTTTCAAACTTTTTCCAAAAATTTTTAAAATATCTTAATCCTAATATTAAATCTTTCTCAATTCTTCTTCAACCTCTTCTCAATTCTTTTTCAAAACAAATCTATCTTTTTTAATTTTTTTTTCAAACTCATCAATATCTTTTTCAAATCTTCACAATATTTTTAGAACAAATCTATCTTTTTCAAATATCTTTCATATCTTTTCAATTTTAAACTACATCTTTTCCTATCATACTTATCTTTTCCAAATCACATCTTCTATCATATCTTTTTCAAAAATTTTCGAAACCCTTTAAATCCTCGTTCGGCCTCCCCCTCTCTTCCACAATTCAAACTTGGCTCTCCTTTTATCCCTCTCCTTTCCTTTCTTTTGCTTGAGGACAAGCAAACCTCTAAGTTTGGTGTGTTTATCCGTGATCACTAAGCCAATACCCACCAAGATCATGGTTCCTAAGGGAAAACAAACCAACTCAAGAGGCAAGAAAGAGAATATTCCAAAACCACTTTGGAATCAAGGGAAGTTCTTAACCAAGAACATTCAAACCATTACTACAAAATAATGGGTCTAAGGTCAGTGATCCCGGAAGTTAAATTCGATCTGAAAGAAGACGAATATCCGGAGATCCAAGAGCAAATTCGAAACAGGAGCTGGGAAGTCCTAGCTAATCCTGAAATAAAGGTGGGAAGAAACATGGTTCAGGAATTCTACTCTAATCTGTGGCAAACAGATAGGTAGAGAATAGCTGGAATCGCATTTTATGACTATCGAACTCTGGTCAGAGGGAAGATTATTCACACCCACCCTAACAAAATAAGGGAGATCTTCAAGCTGCCTCAACTACAAGATGACCCAGACTCCTTTAATAGGAGAATGATGAAACCAACTCAAAAGAGGAGATCTCAAACCAGTCGCCAGAGGCTGACTGGACTTTATTGGGCGCTCCTTACTGCCCACTAGAAACCGCTCTGAAGTCACCATCAAAAGAGCAGTGATGATTCATTGCATTATGATGGAAAAAGAAGTGGAAGTTCATCAGTTGATTTCTTGTGAGCTTTACAAAATTGCAAACAAGAACTCCAAAGATGCCAAATTGGCTTATCCAAGCTTGATCTCTCTGTTATGTGAAGATGCTGGAGTAAAAATGGGAGTAGATGAGTATATTTCAGTTGAACAATCAATCACCAAAAAGTCAATGGAATGACAAGTGCAGGACGACCCCATCAAGAGGAGAGCACAAGAGTTCCTCCCGGAAATTCCTCAATTTGAATACTGGGGGCGCCTAGAAGCATCTATCACCAAGTTGCAAGAAGCTATGGATCAACTGAAGGAAGAACAGCAAAATCAAAACAGCATGCTCTGCAAACTGCTTAGGGAACAAGAAGAGCAAGGGCGTGAACTGAAAGAACTGAAGCGCCAGAAGCTATCTCTGAAAGGGCCAAGCACCCCACAGACTAAAGAGGCATCTACCTCCCAAAGCAAAGGTTGTTGAGTCCTAACTCTGTGATAACCTTTTATCTATTTTAAGAGTATATGAGTATTAAAACTAGAGTCAATTGTCTTTATGTCTTCAATTTCTTTTCTTTTATTCCTAAGTGTCTGCTTTTATGCCTAATTTATATTATTTTCATTAAATAATAAATAAAGATTAGAGTCTATGCCTTAAAGCTATGAACACCCTATGAATCCATCACCTTTCTTAAATGAAAAATGTTTTAATTACAAAAGGACAAGAAGTACATGGTTTCGAATTCATCCTTGAATTTAGTTTAATTATTTTGATGTGGTGACAATACTTTTTATTTTCTGAATGAATGCTTGAACAGTGCATATGTCTTTTGAATTTGTTGTTTATGAATGTTAAAATTGTTGGCTCTTGAAAGAATGATGAAAAGGAGAAATGTTATTGATAATCTGAAAAATCATAAAATTGATTCTTGAAGCAAGAAAAAGCAGTGAATAAAAAAGCTTGCGAAAAAAAAAGCCAATAGCCCTTAAAACCAAAAGGCAAGGGTAATAAAAAGGATCCAAGGCTTTGAGCATCAGTGGATAGGAGGGCCCAAAAGGAATAAAATCCTGGCCTAAGCGGCTAAACCAAGCTGTCCCTAACCATGTGCTTGTGGCGTGAAGGTGTCAAGTGAAAACTTGAGACTGAGCGGTTAAAGTCGAGGTCCAAAGCAAAAAGAAGAGTGTGCTTAAGAATCCTGGACACCTCTAATTGGGGACTCTAGCAAAGCTGAGTCACAATCTGAAAAGGTTCACCCAGTTATGTGTCTGTGGCATTTATGTATTCGGTGGTAATACTGGAAAACAAAGTGCTTAGGGCCACGACCAAGACTCATAAAGTAGCTGTGTTCAAGAATCAACATACTGAACTAGGAGAATCAATAACACTATCTGAATTCTGAGTTCCTATAGATGCCAATCATTCTGAACTTCAAGGGATAAAGTGAGATGCCAAAACTGTTCAGAGGCAAAAAGCTACTAGTCCCGCTCATCTAATTGGAGCTAAGTTTCATTGATATTTTGGAATTTATAGTATATTCTCTTCTTTTTATCCTATTTGATTTTCAGTTGCTTGGGGACAAGAAACAATTTAAGTTTGGTGTTGTGATGAGCGGATAATTTATACGCTTTTTGCCATTATTTTTAGATAGTTTTTAGTATGATTTAGTTAGTTTTTACTATATTTTTATTAGTTTTTATTCAAAATTCATATTTCTGGATTTCACTATGAGTTTGTGTGTTTTTCTGTGATTTCAGGTATTTTCTGGCTGAAATTAAGGGACCTGAGCAAAATCTGATTCAGAGGCTGAAAAAGGACTGCAGATGCTGCTGGATTCTGACCTCCATGCACTCAAAATAGATTTTTTGGAGCTACAAGAGTTTAAATGGCGCACTCTCAATTGCGTTGGAAAGTAGACATCCAGGACTTTCCAGAAATATATAATAGTCCATACTTTTTCCAAGTTTAGATGATGCAAACTGGCATTCAACGCCAGTTCTCTGCCCTATTCTGGCGTTAAACGCCAGAAACAGGTTACAAGTTGGAGTTAAACGCCCAAAACATGTTACAACCTGGCGTTTAACTCCAGAAATAGCTTAGGCATGTGTAAAGCTCAAGTCTCAGTCCCAGAACACACCAAGTGGGCCCCAGAAGTGGATTTCTGCACTATCTATCATAGTTTACTCATTTTCTGTAAACCTAGGTTACTAGTTCAGTATTTAAACAACTTTTAGAGATTTATTTTGTACCTCATGACACTCTACACATTTCATATTGTATCTTCTACGGCATGAGTCTCTAAACTCCATGGTTGGGGGTGAGGAGCTCTGCGGTGTCTCGATGAATTAATGCAATTACTTCTGTTTTCTATTCAAACACACTTGTCTCTGTTCTAAGATATTCACTTGCACCTAACCATGATGAATGTGATGATCCGTGACACTCATCACCATTCTCAACCCATGAACGCGTGCCTGACAACCACTTACGTTCTACCTTAGATTGAGTGTGTATCTCTTTGATTCCTGGTTCACGTGTTTGATTGCATCTCCTGACAACAGAGCATTCGAATCCGTGAGATCAGAATCTTCATGGTGTAGGCTAGAATTATTGGCGGCCATTCCTGAGATCTGGAAAGTCTAAACCTTGTCTGTGGTATTCCGAGTAGGATCTGGGATGGGATGATTGTGACGAGCTTCAAACTCACAAGTGCTGGGCTTAGTGACAGACGCAAAAGGATCAATGGATCCTATTCCAACATGAGTGAGAACCGACAGATGATTAGCCGTGCGGTGACAGCGCATTTGGACCATTTTCACTGAGAGGACAGATGGTAGCCATTGACAACGGTGATCCACCAACATACAGCTTGCCATGGAAGGAGACCTGCGCGTGTGAAGAAGAAGACAGTAGGAAAGCAGAGATTCAGAAGACAGAGTATCTCCAAAACCTCAATCTGTTCTCCATTACTGCATAACAAGTACTATTTAATTTATGCTTTTTACTCTTCATAAATATAATCACTCTTATCATTAATCTCCTAACTAAGATTTACAAGAAAATCATAGATTGCTTCAAGCCAACAATCTCTGTGGGATCGACCCTTACTCACATAAGGTATTACTTGGACGACCCAGTGCACTTGCTGGTTAGTTGTGCGGAGTTGTGAAAAGTGTGAATCACGATTTGGTGCACCAGTTCTCATTTTAAATTTTAAATTACCCCACTACAATTAAACTAAGTCCAATTATTAAAAGTCCAAACCCATTTTTTCTTTTTATGATTTTGACTATTAGTTAACCTAATTAAATTTAGTCTTCTTCTGTTTTTAAATCCCAGTCGTCACTCATTTATTACCTTAAACCCTTTTCTTAGTTTCATATTTTCAACCTTCTTTCTCTATTCCTTGTCTAGTGGTCATCCTCTCTCATCAAAATATAAATTTTAAATTCTCTATTTTGTTTTATATAGCTCTCTATGACTCTATGTATCTTTCAATTTCATTGTTTCTCTTTTTGATATTTTCAATTGCAAATTTTAATTCAAACAATTATAGTTTAGGTATTAATCTATTTTTTATTCTCTTCATGAATTTATATATTTTATTTTATTCTCAATTTAGTGATCCTTATTATTTATTTGTTTATCTTTCGTTCTATTCTATTATATGTAATTATATCGCATATAAATTTTTAAAGTGAATTGATCAATTTACTAATTTAGAATATATATCTTTTAATTTTTAGAAATAGTAATGGAAAAATATTTCAAAAGAAAGCTACCACTAGAATTTGAAGTCACTCCATTAGTCTCTTCTAATAAAAAGAAGTTCTTAGAATTCAATGTAAAATTAGCTTTGATTCTATCTGTGGCAACGACATCAGTTGAGAGAACATTTTCTGCTATGAATATCATAAAGAGTCGACTTCGTAATCGAATAGGAGATGAGTGTTGAATGATTGTTTGGTTACATATATAGAAAGAGAGACACTCAATCAAGTTGATAATGAAACAATTATTCAACATTTTCAAAATATGAAAACAAGAAGAGAAGTACTTTCAAGATTTGAAGCGAAGAAAGTTAGCAACTAATGTAATTTTTGGTTTTTTTTTTTACTCGAATAATTAATGTGCACTTTTATATTTTTAAATTTAAATTAATATATATTTTGATAGTAATGTGTATTACTTTTACCCCCCAACATAAATTTTCTGGGTCCGTGATGAGCGGATAATTTATACGCTTTTTGGCATTGTTTTTAGGTAGTTTTTAATATGTTTTAGTCACTTTTTATTATATTTTTATTAGTTTTTAAATAAAAATTACATTGCTGGACTTTAATATAAGTTTGTGTATTTTTCTGGGATTTCAGGTAATTTCTGGTTGAAATTGAGGGACCTGAGTAAAAATCTGATTCAGAGGCTGAAAAAGGACTGCAGATGTTGTTGGATTCTGACCTCCCTACACTCAAAGTGGATTTTCCGGAGCTACAGGAGTTCAAATGGCGCGCTCTCAATTGCGTTGGAAAGTAGACATCCAGGAATTTCCAGCAATATATAATAGTCCATGCTTTGTTCAAGGATAGATGACGTAAACTGGCGTTCAACGCCAGTTCCATGTTGCATTCTGGCGTTAAACGCCAGAAACAGGTTACAAGTTGGAGTTAAACGCCAGAAACAGGCTACAACCTGGCGTTCAACTCTGGAAACAGCCTAGGCACATGTAAATCTCAATTCTCAGCCCCAGCACACACCAAGTGGGCCCCAGAAGTGGATTTCTGCACTATCTATCTTAGTTTACTCATTTTCTGTAAACCTAGGTTACTAGTTTAGTATTTAAACAACTTTTAGAGATTTATTTTGCATCTCATGACATTTTTAGATCTAAACTTTGTACTCTTTGATGGCATGAGTCTCTAAACTCCATTGTTGGGGGTGTGGAGCTCTGCTGTGTCTCGATGAATTAATGCAATTATTTCTGTTTTCTATTCAAACACGCTTGTTTCTATCTAAGATGTTCATTCGCACTTCAATATGATGGATGTGATGATCCATGACACTCATCACTATTCTCAACCTATGAACGTGTGCCTAACAACCACCTCCGTTCTACCTTCGATTGAATGAGTATCTCTTGGATTCCTTAATCAGAATCTTCGTGGTATAAGCTAGAATCCATTGGTAGCATTCTTGAGAATCCGGAAAGTCTAAACCTTGTCTATGGTATTCCGAGTAGGATTCAGGGACTGAATGACTGTGACGAGCTTCAAACTCACAAGGGTTGGGCGTAGTGACAAACGCAAAAGGATCAATGGATCCTATTCCAGCATGAGTGAGAACCGACAGATGATTAGCCGTGCGGTGACAGCGCACCTGGACCATTTTCACTGAGAGGACGGATGGTAGCCATTGACAACGGTGATCCACTAACACACAGCTTGCCATAGGAGGAACCTTGCATGCGTGAAGAAGAAGATAGGGGGAAAGCAGAGATTCAGAAGACAAAGCATCTCCAAAACTCCAACATATTCTCCATTACTGCATAACAAGTATTTAATTCATGCTCTTTTATTTTTCTCAATCCAAACTGATAATTATAATTGATATCCTGACTAAGAATTACAAGATAACCATAGATTGCTTCAAGCCAACAATCTCCGTGGGTTTCGACCCTTACTCACGTAAGGTATTACTTGGACGACCCAGTGTACTTGCTGGTTAGTGGTACGAGTTGTGAAAAGTGTGATTTACAATTCGTGCACCAAGTTTTTGGCGCCGTTGCCGGGGATTGTTCGAGTCTGGACAACTGACGGTTTATTTTGTTGCTTAGATTAGGAAAAATTTTTCTTGGTTTAGAGTCTTTTATTATTGTTTTTGGTTGAAATTTTTTTAAATCCTTATTTTCTCTTTTTAATTTTTTCGAAAATTTTATAAACTGATAATTGAGTTTTTCTATTTGAGTTTAGTTTCATATTTTAAGTTTGGTGTTTTCTTGTCAGTCTTTATTTAATTTTCAAAAATTTATTTTTGGTTTTCAAAAAATTTTAAGTTTGGTGTTCTTTTTTTATGTTCTTGAGTCCTTTGAGTCTTTGAATTTTTGTTCTTCGTGTTCTTGTAAATCTTCAAGGTGTTCTTGAGTCTTTCTTGCGTTTTGATCTTAAAATTTTTATGTTTGGTGTTCCTTGGTGTTTTTCCTCCAAATTTTCGAAAATAAGGAGCATTAGATCTAAAAATTTTAAGTTTTGTGTCTTTTTATTGTTTTTCTCTTTCCTCATTGAATTCAAAAATATCTTTTTCCTTTATTTTAATTGATTTTTCGAATTTTTCTTTTAAAAATTCAGATTTTATTTTAAAATTTTTTTTTATTTTATCTTATCTTAGTTTTAAAATTTCAAAATTCAAATTTCAAAACTTTTTAATTTAAATTCCTTATCTTCTCTTACCTAGCTTATCTTATCTTTTCTAATCTCAAATCTTAAAATCAAATATTTTTCATATCTTTTTATTTTCTTTTATTTTATTTTCTTACAAGTATCTTTAATTTTAAGACATATCTTTTTCAAAACTTCCTAACCAATTTCTCTCTCTTCAATTTTTTTCGAAAATCCTCACCCACATCTTTTCAAATCTTTTTAATTAATTAATTTAGTTTTCAATTTTCTTTTATTTATTTTTCTTCAAATTTTCGAAATCATAATCAATTTTTCATTTATTTTATTTTATTTTATTTTAATTTCAGTTTTCAAAAAAATAAAAAATAAAAAATATATTTTATTTGCAATTCACAACATCTCCCTTTCTCCATCATGGACCTAAGCAGAAATGAACAGTCTAGAAGGACTCTGGGGTCATATGCTAACCCCACTACTGCTTCATATGGGAGTAGTATCTGTATACCCTCCATCAGAGTTAGTAGTTTTGAGTTGAATCCTCAGCTCATTATCATGGTGCAGCAAAGTTGCCAGTATTCCGGTCTTTCACAGGAAGAAACTACAGAGTTTCTGGTACAGTTTTTACAAATTGCTAACACAGTACATGATAAGCAAGTGGATCAGGATGTCTACAGATTATTACTATTTCCATTTGCTGTAAAAGACCAAGCTAAGAGGTGGTTAAATAACCAACCTAAGGCTAGCATAAGGACATGGAAACAGCTGTCAGAAAAATTCCTGAATCAATATTTCCCTCCAAAACGGATGACATAGCTAAGGCTGAACATCCAAGGCTTTAAACAAGGAGATAATGAATCTCTTTATGATGTCTGGGAGAGATACAGAGAGATGCTAAGAAAATGCCCCTCTGAAATATTTTCAGAGTGGGTGCAGTTAGGCATCTTCTATTATGGGCTTAGAGAGAAAGCTCAGATGTCTTTGGACCACTCAGCTGGTGGATCTATGCACATGAGAAAGTCAATTGAAGAAGCTCAAGAGCTCATTGATACAGTTGCCAGAAATCAGCATCTGTACCTAAGTAGTGAGTCTTCCATAAAAGAAGAAGCCAAAGCAGTGTCTACTGAACTTGGTCAGAACAAGTTGCTAAAATCAATCAACAATTGTGCTTTCTAACAAAACAACTAGCAGAATTCAAGGAGATGCTACAAGACGCTAAAAATGCTAATAAAAATATGGAGGCACGATTGAATCAGACAAAACAGCAGTTATCAAAGCAGATAACAGAAGAGTGCAGAGCAGTTCAATTAAGAAGTGGGAAAACATTAAATACCTCACTTCAAAGTAGTAGAAAGCCAAGAAAAGAACAACTGACAGAGGATGATCAAAATATTATTCAAAATTCCTCTGAGGACAGTAAGGGCACAGAGAGGAACAACTCTGGCATTCAAATGCCAGAAAAGAATGCAAGGTTGGCGTTAAACGCCCAACCCACGCGCAGTTCTGGCGTTCAAACGCCAGGAACAGGCAAGGAGCTGGCGTCAAACGTCCAATGGAAGCTTAGTTCTGGCGTTCAAACGCCAGAAACAGGTAGGAAGTTGGCGTCCAACGCCAATCAAGCTTCCAACCCTGGCATTCAAACGCCAGTGAGGGATCAGACACACACAAGTGCTGATAACAACCCCTCTAAAAAGGCTTCTCTAACCACTTCTATAGGAAATAAACCTGCAGCAACCAAGGTTGAGGAATACAAAGCCAAGATGCCTTATCCTCAAAAACTCCGCCAAGAGGAGCAGGATAAGCAATTTGCTCGCTTTGCAGACTACCTCAGGACTCTTGAAATAAAGATTCCGTTTGCAGAGGCACTTGAGCAAATACCCTCTTATGCCAAGTTCATGAAAGAGATCTTGAGTCATAAGAAGGACTGGAGAAAAACTGAAAGAGTTCTCCTCACTGAGGAATGCAGTGCAGTCATTCTGAAAAGCTTTCCAGAAAAGCTTAAAGATCCCGGGATCTTTATGATACCATGCATATTAGAGGGTGATTGTACCAAGACAGCTTTATGTGATCTTAGGGTAAGCATTAACCTAATACCTGCACCCACTATCAGAAAGCTTGGTTTAACTGAAGAAGTCAAACCAACCCGGATCTGTCTTCAACTTGCTGATGGCTCTATTAAATACCCATCAGGCATAATTGAGGACATGATTGTCAAGGTTGGGCCATTTGCCTTCCCTACTGACTTTGTAGTGCTGGAAATGGAGGAGCACAAGAGTGCAACTCTCATTCTAGGAAGACCATTCCTAGCAACTGGACGAACCCTCATTGACGTCCAAAAAGGGGAGATAACCCTGAGGGTCAATGAGGATGAGTTTAAGTTGAATGTTGTCAAACCTATGCAACATCCAGACACATCAGAAGACTGCCTGAGCGTTGATATTATTGACTCCCTGGTGGAAGAGGTCAATATGACTGAGAGTCTCGAATCAGAGTTAGAAGACATTTTTAAAGATGTTCAGCCTGATCTGGAGGAACCAGAGGAAATAAAAGAACCTCTGAAAACTCCTCAGGAAGAGGAAAAACCTCCTAAATCCGAGCTCAAACCACTACCACCATCCCTGAAATATGCATTTCTGGGAGAAGGTGACACTTTTCCTGTAATCATAAGCTCTGCTTTAGAGCCACAGGAAGAGAAAGCACTAATTCAGGTGCTAAGGACACACAAGACAACTCTTGGGTGGTCCATAAGTGATCTTAAGGGCATTAGCCCAGCCAGATGCATGCACAAGATCCTATTGGAGGATGATGCTAAGCCAGTGGTTCAACCACAGAGGCGGCTAAATCCCGCCATGAAGGAGGTGGTGCAGAAAGAGGTCACTAAGTTACTAGAGGCTGGGATTATTTATCCTATTTCTGATAGCCCCTGGGTGAGCCCTGTCCATGTTGTCCCTAAGAAGGGAGGTATGACAGTGGTTCATAATAAAAAAAATGAACTGGTTCCTACAAGAACAGTTACAGGGTGGCGTATGTGTATTGACTACAGAAGGCTCAATACAGCCACCAGGAAGGATCACTTCCCTTTACCATTCATAGACCAGATGCTAGAAAGACTAGCAGGTCATGAATACTACTGCTTTTTGGATGGCTATTCAGGTTACAACCAAATTGCAGTAGATCCTCAGGACCAAGAGAAAACAGCATTCACATGTCCATCTGGAGTATTTGCATACAGAAGAATGCCTTTTGGTCTGTGCAATGCACCTGCAACCTTTCAGAGGTGCATGCTCTCTATCTTCTCTGATATGGTAGAAAAATTTTTGGAAGTCTTAATGGATGACTTCTCAGTATTTGGAGACTCATTTAGCTCCTGTCTTAACCATCTAGCACTTGTTCTGAAAAGATGCCAAGAGACTAACCTGGTTTTAAATTGGGAAAAATGTCACTTTATGGTGACTGAAAGAATTGTTCTTGGGCATAAAATTTCGAACAAGGGAATAGAGGTGGATCAAGCTAAGGTAGAGGTAATTGAAAAATTACCACCACCCACCAATATTAAGGCAATCAGAAGCTTTCTGGGGCATGCAGGATTCTATAGGAGGTTTATAAAGGATTTTTCAAAAATTGCAAAACCTCTGAGCAATCTGCTAGCTGCTGACATGCCATTTGTGTTTGACACAAAGTGTCTGCAGGCGTTTGAAACTCTGAAAGCTAAGCTGGTCACATCACCAGTTATTTCTGCACCAGATTGGACATTACCTTTGGAACTAATGTGTGATTCCAGTGACCATGCTATTGGTGCAGTTTTGGGACAAAGGCATAACAAGCTTCTGCATGTCATTTATTATGCTAGCCATGTTTTAAATGATGCCCAGAAAAATTACACAACCATAGAAAAAGAGCTGCTTGCAGTGGTTTATGCCATTGACAAGTTTAGATCATACTTAGTAGGATCAAAAGTGATTGTGTACACTGACCATGCTACTCTTAAATATCTACTCACAAAGCAGGATTCAAAGCCCAGGCTCATAAGATGGGTGCTGCTTCTGCAAGAGTTTGATATAGAAATAAGAGACAGAAAAGGGACAGAGAATCAAGTAGCTGATCACCTGTCCCGGATAGAACCAGTAGCAGGAGCATCCCTCCCTCCTACTGAGATCTCTGAAACCTTTCTGGATGAGCAATTGTTTGCTATTCAGGAAGCTCTGTGGTTTGCAGACATTGCAAACTATAAGACACAAGATTCTCCTTCTGTAACCATGGAGAGGAAGCATGAAAAGCTTCTCTCAATACAGAGTCAAACGAAACCCCACATTCAAACTCTAAGTTTGGTATTGGGAGGCCACAACCAAACTCTAAGTTTGGTGTTGAGAGGCCCCAACCCTGCTCTGATTATCTGTGAGGCTCCATGAGAGCTCACTGTCAAGCTATTGACAATAAAGAAGCGCTTGTTGGGAGGCAACCCAATGTTATTTAACTATATCTATTTAGTTTGCATTGCTATTTTATGTTTTCTGTAGGTTGATGATCATGTGAAGTCATAAAAACTATTGAAAAATCAAAAATAGAATGAAAAACAGCATTAAAAATAGCTCACCCTGGAGGAAGAGCTTACTGGCGTTTAAACGCTAGTAAGAAGCATCAGACTGGCGTTTAACGCCAGAAAGAAGCATCAAGCTGGTGTTAAACGCCAGAAACAAGCACCAAGTTGGCGTTCAACGCCAAGAAAGGGGAAAAGCTGGCGTTTAATGCCAGAAACAAGCAGCAGTCTGGCGTTAAACGCCAGGATTGCACACTAAGGGCGTTTTGCATGCCTCAATAGAGCAGGGATGCTAAGTCCTTGACCCCTCAGGATCTGTGGACCCCACAGGATCCCCACCTACCTCACAATTCCAATTCAAACCATTCCCCTCCCATACCCACCCATTCACACACCTCCTTCTCCTCCACTTCTCCTTCTACTCCCTTCTATCTTCTTTTGCTCGAGGACGAGCAAAAATTTTATGTTTGGTGTGAAAAAAAGTGTTGCTTTTTATTTTTCCATAACTATTTATGGCACCTAAGGCTGGAGAAACCTCTAGAAAAAGGAAAAGGAAGGTAGTTGCTTTCACCCCCGAGTCATGAGAAATTGAGAGGTTCATCTCAAGGGTCCATAGTTCAGTGGTAGAGCATTTGACTGCAGATCAAAGAGCTATGAGGAAGGAGCAACAAAGACAAGGAAGAGACATAGAGGAGCTCAAGAGCACCATTGGTTCTTCAACAAGAGGAAGACGCCACCCTCACTAAGGTGGACCCGTTCCTTAATCTCCTTGTTCTTATTTCTCTGTTTTTCGTTTACTATGCTTTATGTTTATTTATGTTTGGGTCTTATTACATGATCACTAGTATCTAAGTGTCTATGTCTTAAAGATATGAATGTCCTATGAATCCATCACCTTTCTTAAATGAAAAATGTTTTCTGAAAAAGAAAAAGAAGTACATGAATTTCGAATTTTAAAATAGTTTAATTATTTTGATGTGGTGGCAATACTTTTTATTTTCTGAATGAATGCTTGAACAGTGCATATGTCTTTTGAATTTGTTGTTTATGAATGTTAAAATTTTTAGCTCTTGAAAGAATGATGAAAAAGGAGAAATGTTATTTGATAATCTAAAAAATCATAAAAATGATTTTTGAAGCAAGAAAAAGCAGTGAAGAACAAAGCTTGCAAAAAAAATGTGAAAAAAAAGAGAGCAAGAAAAAGAAAAAGCAAGTAGAAAAAGCCAAAAGCTCTTTAAACCAAAAGGCAAGAGCAAAAAGCCAATAGCCCTTAAAACCAAAAGGCAAGGGTAATAAAAAGGATCCAAGGCTTTGAGCATCAGTGGATAGGAGGGCCTAAAGGAATAAAATCCTGGCCTAAGCGGCTAAACCAAGCTGTCCCTAACCATGTGCTTGTGGCGTGAAGGTGTCAAGTGAAAACTTGAGACTGAGCGGTTAAAGTCGAGGTCCAAAGCAAAAACAGAGTGTGCTTAAGAACCCTGGATACCTCTAATTGGGGACTTTAGCAAAGCTAAGTCACAATCTGAAAAGGTTCACCCAGTTATGTGTCTGTGGCATGTATGTATCTGGTGGTAATACTGGAAAACAGAGTGCTTAGGGCCACGGCCAAGACTCATAAAGTAGCTGTATTCAAGAATCAACATACTGAACTAGGAGAATTAATAACACTATCTGAATTCTGAGTTCCTATAGATGCCAACCATTCTGAACTTCAAAGGATAAAGTGAGATGCCAAAACTGTTCAGAAGCAAAAAGCTAATAGCCCCGCTCATCTAATTAAGACTGATCTTCATAGATGTTTTGGAATTCATTGTATATTCTCTTCTTTTTATCCTACTTTGTTTTTAGTTGCTTGGGGACAAGCAACAATTTAATTTTGGTGTTGTGATGAGCGGATAATTTATACGCTTTTTGGCATTGTTTTTAGGTAGTTTTTAATATGTTTTAGTCACTTTTTATTATATTTTTATTAGTTTTTAAATAAAAATCACATTTCTGGACTTTACTATGAGTTTGTGTGTTTTTCTATGATTTTAGGTAATTTTTGGCTGAAATTGAGGGACCTGAGCAAAAATCTGATTCAGAGGCTAAAAAAGGACTGCAGATGCTGTTGGATTCTGACCTCCCTTCACTCAAAGTAGATTTTCTGGAGTTACAGAAGTCCAAATGGCACGCTCTTAATTGCGTTGGAAAGTAGACATCCATGGCTTTCCAACAATATATAATAGTCCATACTTTGTTCAAGGATAGATGACGTAAACTGGCATTCAACGCCAGTTCCATGTTGCATTCTGGCGTTAAACGCCAGAAACAGGTTACAAGTTGGAGTTAAACGCCAGAAACAGGCTACAACCTGGCGTTCAACTCTGAAAACAGCCTAGGCACGTATAAAGCTCAAGTCTCAGCCCCAGCACACACCAAGTGGGCCCCAGAAGTAGATTTTTGCACTATCTATCTTAGTTTACTCATTTTCTGTAAACCTAGGTTACTAGTTTAGTATTTAAACAACTTTTAGAGATTTATTTTGCATCTCATGACATTTTTAGATCTGAACTTTATACTCTTTGACGGCATGAGTCTCTAAACTCCATTGTTGGGGGTGTGGAGCTCTACTGTGTCTCGATGAATTAATGCAATTATTTCTGTTTTCTATTCAAATACGCTTGTTTCTATCTAAGATGTTCATTCGCACTTCAATATGATAGATGTGATGATCTATGACACTCATCACCATTCTCAACCTATGAACGTGTGCCTAATAACCACCTCCATTCTACTTTCGATTGAATGATTATCTCTTGGATTCCTTAATCAGAATCTTCGTGGTATAAGCTAGAATCCATTGGCAGCATTCTTGAGAATCCGGAAAGTATAAACCTTGTCTGTGGTATTCCGAGTAGGATTCAGGGATTGAATGACTGTGACGAGCTTCAAACTCACAAGGGTTGGGCGTAGTGACAGACACAAAAGGATCAATGGATCCTATTCCAGCATGAGTGAGAACCGACAGATGATTAGCCATGCGGTGACAGCGCACCTGGACCATTTTCACTGAGAGGACGAATGGTAGCCATTGACAACGGTGATCCACCAACACACAGCTTGCCATAGGAGGAACCTTGCATGCGTGAAGAAGAAGACAGGGGGAAAGCAGAGATTTAGAAGACAAAGTATCTCCAAAACTCCAACATATTCTCCATTACTGCATAACAAGTATTTAATTCATGCTCTTTTATTTTTCGCAATCCAAACTGATAATTATAATTGATATCCTGAGTAAGAATTACAAGATAACCATAGATTGCTTCAAGCCAACAATCTCCGTGGGATTCGACCCTTACTCACGTAAGGTATTACTTGGACGACCCAGTGCACTTGCTGGTTAGTGGTACGAGTTGTGAAAAGTGTGATTTACAATTCGTGCACCAGTCCGTCACTGGATGGGACCCTTGAAGGGTGACAAAGTCTGAGTTTTAGGATAGGTTCTGCCGAAATTTTCATAAGAGTTTAGGCAGAAATTGAATAATAAAAATAATAGAAATTAGTGTTATTTTTAATAAAAACTAGAGACTTTGTTTTAAAGTTTTATTGGGTTAATTTTTATTAAATCATTACATTTTGAGAAGTTTTAGTGAATTTAAAGTATTTGAATTTGATCAGTGAAAATGGAATGAATTTTGAGTCTTTTCAAAAATGTTTTAAACTTAAAAGTGAAGCTGAAATTTGTTTTGGAAAATTTCGTTAAATCAAAAATTAGTTTATTTGATTAATTAGTTAAAGATTTAAAAGGTAAATTATTTTATCAACCAACGGGTTCAGGTTTAGGAAGTGTGAATATGAGATAGTGTTAATGGAGCTAAATGATAAAGTTGATGAAAAAAAGAGATAATTGAGGAATATGTAATTAAGTTGTGATTTTTGAGAGTCATGAGATAAATGTTAAGGACCTTTGGGTCTAGTCTAATTAGAGATTGAGAATCTTGAAAGTTTGGTTTGTTAGCCCCTAAAGTAACAAATTAAAGAATGATATAACGAGATTGAATGAGAAAAAGCTTGAGGTTGATTATTGATGATGTGTTTGAGTTAGCTTGAGGTTGATTATAAATGATTATGTGTATAAGTTAGTTTATTTACAACCTTGACCTCGAGAGTAGGGTATTGTGTTAGACGCCTCATACCTGCAAGCCATAAGTAACGGCCTAAGCCAAACCCGGTGAATATTAAAGTGTGCGGAGTAGGAAGTGGAGTTGAGTTGATGATTATGAGACTGATGATGAGAGGTGAGACTTGATTAGAGGCTTAGAATGGAAAGTGAGACTAATATGAGCAGTATAATGAGAACTTTGATTAAGTCGAGTGATATGTAAGAGATTATGATTGATGATGAATTAATATTATTGATGATGAGATTGATATGATAATTATGATGAAAAATGAGATTATGATTGGTATTGTGGGGATAGTGGTTCGTTCCTCCCATGGTGAGGACGATGGCTTGGTCCCACTCACAGATTGATGCTTGTAGTTGACTTAATAACAGAGGGGGTTATGATTGGTTAAGATTATGATTATGATTGAATTAATTTAATTAGAGACTTATGTTAAAAAGTGAGGATTTATATGAGGTTTGTGAAGAAAACTATGATTGAGATATATGTTAGCGACTATAATTAATGATGGATTTGATGATTATAATAATGGGTTTGGTCGATAATGAATATGGATTGGCAAGGACGCGAGTTTTGTCCCCTTGCGTTATTGATATTGTGGGGATGATGGTTCGTCCCGCCCACGGTGAGGATGGTGGCATAGTCCCACTCGCGTTATTGATGAGGCACCTACACCTGGTAGATGCAAGGATGATGGTTTTGTCCCACTTGCTCAGTGTTGCGGTGTAGATGTAGGGATGATGATTTTGTCCCGCTCACATTCTCTCTAGTCATTACGTATGTTCGGACACTATATCATGGATAACGCTGCCTCCAGTGAGAAGGTGACAGGGCACTCTCCCTTGTCATACCAACTTGTGATAAGTTCAGGACGTTCTTCCTGGGGATGCATGACAGAGAGACAATGTCCAAGTTAGCTACCAGATGTGTTAGGTCTGGCACTTTAACCGACACGTGACCTTATAGTCAGTAGGACAGTCATGTATTTATATGCATTTTTTTATTTGTTTGGGTGCGAATTTTGTTGTTGTGTTGTGTTTTATGTGATTCATCTGATTATGTCCTATGTGATATGTGCTTTATATGTGTTTGCTTATGTGTAATTGAATTGTTTGATTTGATTGTGTTTGATGGTGTACGGAAGTGATGGAGGTTGAGGCGAATCGAACTCGATATTGTCTTAAGACTCTGGTTTATATATTGAATGGATAGGAATGAGTGATGGAAGTTCGTTGGGGTAGAAAATCCTTAGGCATGTCTTTGGTCCCTACGAAAAAGCTTTAAAGAATTATTTCGGATTTCCTAAAACATATATACTAAGAAAAGATTAAAGATTTATCGTGATTTGATTTCTTCCAGAATATATATATATATATATATATATATATATATATATATATATATATATATATATATATATATATATATATATATATATATATATATATATGACTAAGAATTATTTGAATAAGCAACTGTATGAATATAAGTTAGTGAAAAATAGTTTTCTTGAAAATGAAGAAATAAAGACTGCAAGCTTGATAAAGATAACCTTTCCTGATATGTGAGTTGACCACGTGTATGTGTTTTTATTATTTTTGCAGCATTTCCTTCTTCTACGGAGGACCGTGTGGTTAGGTTCTCATTGCCCTACAGCCTTATATTTTTCAGGAAAATAGATGAAGAAGGCAAGCTCTGGACATTTATTTCTGTATTTTAGACTGAATTTATATTTAGTTATTGTTTTTTCTCGCCATTATTATTATATCTTGTAAAGAGGGATATGAGTTGTAATTATATATGTATGTAATATTGACATGTTATTTGTATATGTTATTCTTGTGAATGTAAAGTGTGTTGAGATGTATTTATGTTTATATGTATGCATGTTTGTATAAAATTTTTTTTTGATTTTCAAAGAAAAATCTATAAGGATTTCAGGTAAAGGCTCTGTTCTGAGGGTTACCTGAAACTGGAGGTCGATCTCGGACCAGATCTTCTGTACTGGTCGGAGATGGTGTGTCCGGCTGGCTGGTGGCGGCCGGAGCTGTTGTGTCCGACTTGTTGGACTTGCTGCACTGCTGATCCTTGGCCACCGGAGGGTGGGGGGTACCTGCAAGAGACTCCGATGCTTAAGTTAGCATGGGTATTAAACAGGTTTTTATGTAGAATCAGAGTATGAGTTATACCTGGGTGCTCCAGTGTATTTATAGTAGTGTGGGCTGACCCTTCTGATAAGATAAGTTAGTTATCTTATCTTATCTTATCTTATCTTATTTTGAGTGTGGTCAGCTTATCTTCAAGGGAACCGCCTTTATCTCTGTAGGCTTGGGTTGCCTCTGGATTTGGGTCGTGTTCCTCTATTTGGGCCCTTTATTGGGCTTTCCTGTCGATTTGGCCGACTTCCTCGTAAAGAAGTCGGTCCGCTTGTTCTAAGGAGGTCGGTCATTTTACTACTGAACATCCTGGTCCGGTCATCTCGGACCCAGGGTATGAACAGTGCCCCTGCTTGAGCTCGGTCTTCTTTTTGAGGTCGAGTTCTTGACTTCGGTCCTTCTCTAGTGAAGCCGAACTCAAGCATTTTGTCGATTCCTTTGCAGAAGCTTTTGAATGTAGAAAGTTTTCCTCTAAAAGCGCGCGCTTTTATATCGGCGCTTTGGAAACGTGCGAGGGTTTAATGCCTTTTAATTTTAGCATTAATTGCCCCGTTTCCTTTTAGCTCTTTATTTTTATTTTGAAAACCCAGAAACGGTTTCTCTCCTTCGCCCTTTTCGTAACTTCTTTTTCTGCTCTTTGTCTTTCGCTTGCGCTTCTGCTTTTCTTGCGTTTCGGCGTTCGCTCGGCGGTTTTCTGGGCAGCTTCCGTTTCTACACCTCCATTTTTTCTCCTCGAAGCTTCTTTCGCCTCCAGGTTAGTCCCGTTTCGTGCTTTGCTTTTGTCTTTGTGATGAAGTTTTGATTTTTATCCTCCTTTAGCGAAAAGTTTGGATCTTTTGTTTTGTTATGCCCTGTTGTTTGTGCGTTCTGGGAGTTTCTTCATTTTCTGCATGGTCCTTTTTTGCCTTTGCTTAATGCTTTTAGGGTTTTGCATGTTCTTTGTTGTTTCCGTTCTGATGCCGTTTATCCAGAAAAAATCCTTATCTGTTTCTTGCTTTATTTGACAGTTGCTTTGCCTGATTCTGAAAAAGTTCGCACCTTTGATGGTTTCTTCTTGACGTACTTGATTTTGGGAATGCTTTTGCTAATGGATTGTGATGACTTTTCTTTTGGCACTACTTTGCTGTTTAAAGTCTTTTTCTTTGTTTGAAAGATGCTGGGGTGGGAGCTGTAGATTTTCCTGGAAACCTTGCTTTGTTACTGCCTCCAAAGGATGCCCCAAGATTTTGGTTTGAGTCTTGGGGTTTTCCTTTTCTGTGTGTTCGCCTGCATCGTATTGAGTTGTTTTCTCCCTTGTCCAAGATGTTTTTAGTAATCCCATCTTCTTTTCTTACTTGTAGGATTAGTTGGCCTCATGTCCTCTCGCAATAACATTGTAGAGATGTCTTCCAGAGTTCCCGAGGGGATGTCCGATTGGCTGGACTCCCTTGTTTTGTTGTGTGTTTCTATTGTGGATGCTGAATTTTGCACAGAGCTGAGGAAGCGTCATAGGATTTGTGATAATAGTGCCTGCGAGGGGGATTATGAGCTTGTTGCTCCTGATTCTGATGAGAGAGTTTGTTTTCCGACTTCCGTCGAGGGGGAGCATCCCTCTTTCTATGCTTATGAATACTTCTTCAGCCAATTGAACGTTACTTTCCCTTTTACTGCTTTTGAAACTGACTTGTTGTGGTCCTGCAATATTGCTCCGTCCCAGCTTCATCCAAACTCCTGAGGTTTTATCAAAATATTTCAACTTCTTTGTCAGGAGTTGGACATAGCACCTTCTGAAACTCTTTTCCTTTATCTTTTTGTCTCGGCCAAACCTGGAGGTTCCTCCAAAAAGAAGGCTTCCTGGGTTTCTTTCAGGTCGGCCCAGGGGCATAAAGTTTTTGCCATGTATGACGAGTCGTTTAAAGATTTTAAGAACTATTTCTTCCGAGTCCATGCCGTTGAGGGGGTTCGCCCCTTTTTTCTTGATGAAAATGATGAGCCTGCTTTTCCTCTGGAGTGGCAAAAGAATGTAAGAGTGCCACGTTACACATGGGAAATGCTTAGTGAGGTTGAGCGGGCCTTTGTAGTTGTTCTTGAAGATTTGTGGGGGAAGCCTCCCCATCTGGACACGAAGAGATTTTTGAGTGATCCATCTTTGGTTCGGGCCGCTTTGGGTACTGTCTGATTTGTTTTTATACTTGCTCCCGAGTTTTGCTTCTCCTGTGTTGTAACTTTGTCTTCTATGATTGATTTTTGTGTTTTTTCAGAGATGTCGAAGAATAATGATTCTATGAGGGCTTATAAGAAGGCGAAGAAGGCGACCGCTGCTTTAAACATCTCGGCCAAGGCGGCCGGAGAGGGATCTTCTCAGCCTCCAGTTAAACCTCATATACCGAGTTCTCCCGGGCCGAGAAAAGCAATTCCTACTCCTCGGGTCCGTCTGGTTGATCCTCCACAATCTTCTGTTGCAGCTTCTGGTGCCCCTCCTAGTAAAAAGCAAAAAACAATTGAGCCTTTCAACCTCGATGCTCCTGACTTTGATGCGGTTGAGTTTGTAGACCAACAAATCGGCCCTTATGGTGCTCTTTCGATGGACGACGTGTCGTTTCTTCATCACTTTGATTATATTACCCGGAGTGGTATCAAGTTGGCACACATGGGTGCGGCCCTATATCGAACTACTCAAAGTCTTCCTCTCCATGCCACTAAAGCTTTTATGGAGGAGGCTAAACAGGAGTTTGATCGGATGAAGGGCTTGAAGGAGGAGTTTGAAGTGAGGGTGGCCAAGTTGGAGAAAGACTTGGAGAATGAAAAGGCTAGTTCCACTTCTCTAGCTGCTTCTTTGAGGCTGGCCGAGGACACGGCTATGAGACATAAGGACAGTTATGTGACGTCTTACCGGGAGGTGTTGCGTCTGAGAGGAGAGTTGGAGAATGCCTGGGCTAATTATTCCGAACTCCAAGGTCATCTTGTTGGCAGTGTAACTGCTGCCTATGAGAACTTGAAGGAACAAGTTCGGGTTATTGCTCCCGAGGCCGACCTGACCCTCTTTAGCTTGGAGAACGTTGTCAGGGATGGCAATGTTGTCCCTGATGACGAGGATGAAGATGATGTAGATCCTCCCCCTGTAGCCTCTACCAAGGTGTCGACTTCTGCTGTCCCTGCCGAGGTTGGTCCTCCCGCTTCTGATCCTGACTGCCAGATCTTGAACCGGGATGACGGTACTGTAGATGCCGTTCCTCTTCAGACTCGCCCTCCGTCTCCTCAGGCTGATGCTGCTAAAAAGTCTTCTGACCCTTAGCTTTTACTTTATTCTGGATATGTAGTTGGCCCGGCTTGTGGGCTTTTTTAACTCTTTATGTTTCGTTAATTGCTGATACTTTCCCGTTGCTTGCCTAGCAACTTTTGTTTTTTATAAAAAACAAAAGGTAGCTCGTTTTAGCTTTCTTAAGGTAGGTTTTGGTGGCCTCCAAGGCTTTTATAACCTTGTGAATGATATCATGCTTTTTGTGCTTGACTTGGTATCTCTTTTTCTGTGAATATTGGAACCTTGCGGCTTAACCTTTTTTGGTTTGCTTTATACTTTGTAGCTTGAATCCTTTGTGATTGTGGGTCCAACTTGATTTTTGGTTCGTTTTTGCTTGTATTTCTGACGATCCATAACTGATTTCTTTAAGTTGGTCCTCCAAGTTGTTTTTGTAATTCTCTTTTTTGGATCTTTGTCAGATCTCTTTCAGGGATTTTTATCGTAGTAGGAGTCCGACTTCATTATATCGGTCTCCTTTAAGTTATTTTTATAATCCTCTTTCTTGGATCTTTGTCAGATCTCTTTCAGGGATTACTTTTATAACTTTTTTAATAGTAAGAGTCCGACTTGGTTATATCGGTCTCCTTTAAGTTATTTGTAGTCCTCTTTTCTTGGATCTTTGTCAGATCTCTTTCAGGGACTACTTTGATAACTTTTTAGTTGTAGGAGTCCGACTTCGTTATATCGGTCTCCTTTAGGTTATTTGTAGTCCTCTTTCTTGGATCTTTGTCAGATCTCTTTCAGGGACTACTTTTATAACTTTTTTAGTTGTAGGAGTCCGACTTGGTTATATCGGTCTCCTTTAAGTTATTTGTAGTCCTCTTTCTTGGATCTTTGTCAGATCTCTTTCAGGGACTACTTTTATAACTTTTTTAGTTGTAGGAGTCCGACTTGGTTATATCGGTCTCCTTTAAGTTATTTGTAGTCCTCTTTCTTGGATCTTTGTCAGATCTCTTTCAGGGACTACTTTTATAACTTTTTTAGTTGTAGGAGTCCGACTTGGTTATATCGGTCTCCTTTAAGTTATTTGTAGTCCTCTTTCTTGGATCTTTGTCAGATCTCTTTCAGGGACTACTTTTATAACTTTTCATTTTGGGCTGACTTTGTCATGTCGAGCCCTTCTAAGTTAAAGTAATCCTCTTTAATAGGTTTGGCCAAACCTCTTTCCAGGGTTTACTTATAACTTGGGTTGACTGGGTCCGACTTCTCAACGTCGGCCAGTCTTTAAGTTATTATTTTAGCAATCCGTAAGACCTCGTCAGGTTCTTTTTTGGATCACTTTCGATAACTTCTTATATTATTCTGTGTTCATCTTTGCCGATTTATAGAAAGTGGTTGTCATCTCTAGATCGTCCTTTGGGTGAATCGCGTTTTCACCTTTATCGGACGGTTGTCTTTATCGTGATCGTGCAGTGAAATTGTTTTTCACTTTCTGCCGATCTTTTGCTTTATAATCGGACGATGAATGCTTCAGATTAATGCGTCTTGAAATCTTTGTAGAATATCTAAAATATATTTTATTTAAAGGAAAAGTGCAAATATATACATATGGGATTGTCTGAGTCTCAACTTGGTGCCTCATTTAAAAACCTTTTCAGGAAAAAGAGTGCATCCAATGATGAGATCTTTTATCTCTTCTAACTGTAGTACCTTCTTAGGTTGCAGGCGTGCCATGACCTGGGAAGCTCTCGCCCATCGAGTTCAGACAGTCTGTAGTAGCCCTTTCCAAGTACTTCTACAACTCGGTAGGGTCCTTTCCAGTTTGCTGCCAGCTTTCCTTCTCTTGGTCGAGTTGTTCCGATATCATTTTGGATTAGGATGAGATCATTCTCTGCAAAACTTCTTGGCATTACCTTTTGATTATATCTGGAAGCCATTCGGCGTTTTAGAGCTTCTTCCCTGTTCCGAGCACTTTCCTGGATTTCGGGTAACAAGTCGAGCTCTTCTCTCTGGAGCTGGGAGTTTGCTTGCTCATTGTAGTGAATTATTCTAGGCGACCCTTCCTCAATCTCTAATGGAATCATCGCCTCTATTCTGTATGCTAATCGGAAGGGAGATTCCTTCGTGGTGGAATGTGGCGTCGTTCGATATGCCCATAGGACCTGTGGAAGCTCTTCTGCCCAGGCTCCCTTTGCATTTTGTAGTCTCCGTTTTAGCCCGGCCAATATGACTTTGTTAGCAGCTTCGGCCTGTCCATTGGCTTGCGGATGTTCAACGGAGGTGTACTGGTGCTTTATATTCAAGTCGGCTACTAGTTTTCTGAAGCCTGCATCTGTGAATTGGGTGCCATTGTCTGTGGTTATTGAATATGGAACTCCGAACCTCGTGACAATGTTTCTATATAAGAATTTCCGGCTTCTTTGAGCGGTGGCATTGGCTAGGGGCTCTGCCTCGATCCACTTTGTAAAGTAATCTACTCCTACTATGAGAAACTAAACTTGTCCTGATTCCTGTGAGAAAGGGCCGAGAAGATCGAGTCCCCATTTTGCAAATGGCCAAGGCGAAGTCACGCTGATGAGCTCTTCTGGCGGGGCGATGTGAAAGTTGGCATGTTTCTGACATGGTGGACATGTCTTTACAAATTCTGTAGCTTCTTTCTGTAGAGTTGGCCAATAGAATCCCGGCCGGAGTACTTTTTTGGCGAGAGCTCGTGCTCCGAGATGATTGCCACAAATGCCGCCGTGTATTTCTTCTAGCACCTCCTTTGTGTTGGAGGTCGGTACGCATTTTAGTAAAGGTATTGAGATTCCTCTTTTGTACAGGATGTTGTTTATGATGGTGTAGTACTGTGCCTCCCTTTTTAATTTCTTTGCCTCCTTTTCTTCTGCGGGGAGTGTTCCTTCTTTGAGGTAGTTGATTATGGGGGTCATCCATCCTTGGTCCTGATTTGTTATGGCCAGGACTTTTTCCTCTTCCGAGATTGACGGGTTTTGCAATATTTCCTGGATGAGGCTTCTATTGTTACCCCCTGGTTTGGTGCTGGCTAGTTTTGAGAGTGCATCAGCTCGGGCATTTTGTTCGCGGGGTATGTGGCAGATCTTATATTCCCTGATTTGTCCGAGTAGTTCCTTGGTTTTATCCAAATATTTTTTCACGGTGGGGTCTTTGGCTTGGTAACTCCCTATTATTTGTGATGTGACCACTTGTGAATCGCTGTAAATGTTGAGTTTTTGAGCTCCGACCTCTTTAGCCAGCTTCAAACCAGCTAATAATGCTTCATATTCCGCTTGGTTATTGGAGGCCGGGAACCCGAACTTGAGGGAGAGCTCAACTTGGGTTCCTTGGTTGCTTTCTATTATCACGCCTGCGCCGCTTCCAGTTTTATTTGAGGAATCGTCCACGTAGAGATTCCATTCTGTGGGAGTTTCCAGGGTATCTGTGAATTCTGCGATGAAGTCGGCCAGATACTGTGATTTGATGGCCGTCCGAGCTTCATATTGGAGGTCAAATTCTGACAACTCGACTGCCCATTGTAGAATTCTGCCTGCTAAATCTGTTTTCTGCAATATTTCTTTTATGGGCTGGTTAGTTCTAACCTTAATGGTGTGAGCCTGGAAGTATGGACGGAGTCGTCGAGATGTTAGGATGAGAGTATAGGCAAATTTTTCTATTTTCTGGTAGTTCAGCTCGGATCCCTGTAGTGCTTTGCTAATGAAGTAGACGGGTTGTTGCCCATTTTCATTTTCTCTGACTAGTGCTGAGGGTATCGCCCGGCTTCCTACTGCGAGATATAATATGAGTGGTTCTCCTTCTCGTGGTCGAGATAGGATAGGTGGCCGTCCTAAGAACTCCTTGAAATCTTGGAAAGCTTGCTCACATTCTGTCGTCCATTCGAACTGTTTTCCCTTTCTTAAAGTAGCATAGAAGGGGAGAGATCTTATCGCAGCTCCCGCTAAGAATCGGGATAGGGCGGCCAATCTCTCGTTGAGTTGTTGTACTTCTTTGACACAGGTTGGGCTCTTCATGTTGAGTATAGCTTGACATTTGTCTGGATTTGCTTCAATTCCCCTTTGTGTGAGCATGAAACCCAAGAATTTGCCTGCTTCAACTGCGAAGGTGCATTTTGCGGGGTTGAGTCGCATGTTATGCTTCCTTATAGTGTCAAACACTTGAGCCAGGTCGGACAATAATGTATCTTTGCTTTGTGTTTTTATCAACATGTCGTCCACATAGACTTCCATGATTTTTCCGATGTGATCTGAGAAGACTTTATTCATTAGCCTTTGATAAGTAGCTCCCGCGTTCTTGAGACCGAAAGTCATCACGATGTAGCAGTAGTTCGCCTTTGGTGTTAAGAACGAGGTCTTTTCTTGATCTGGTGGATACATGGGGATTTGGTTGTATCCCGAATAGGCGTCCATGAATGAGAGGTATCTATATCCGGAAGAAGCATCTACTAGAGCGTCAATACTTGGGAGCGGGTATGGATCTTTTGGGCAGGCTTTGTTGAGGTCGGTGTAATCGGTACACATGCGCCACTTCCCGTTTGATTTTTTCACCAAGACGACGTTGGCTAGCCATAGTGGGTACCTGACTTCTCTTATGAATCCTGCCTCCAGTAACGTTTGTACTTGTTCTTCCACAGCTTGAGATCGTTCTGGTCCGAGTTTTCTTCGCTTCTGCTGCACCGATCGAGATCCTGGATAGACCGCCAATTTGTGGCACATTAGCTTAGGGTCTATGCCTGGCATGTCTGCGGCTTTCCATGCGAAGAGGTTGACATTATCTCGTAAGAATTGTATCAGTAATTCTTTTGAGTCTCCTCTTAGGACCGTTCCGATATTAGTCGTTTTGTCCGAGGTGTCTCCAATCTGAACCTTCTCTACCTCACCTTCTAGGTGCGAACGGAGTTCTTCTCGATGCTGAGCTCCGCCAAGCTCAATTGTATGAAACTCTTCTCCTCTGCCTTTGAGGTTTAAACTCTCGTTATAACAGCGACGTGCCATCTTTTGATATGCTTTTATCGTGGCTATCCCCTCTGTAGTTGGGAATTTCATGCATAGATGCGGAGTTGAGACTATTGCGCCGAGTTGATTGAGTATTGTCCGTCCTATGAGAGCATTGTAGGCTGAACTTACGTCGACCACAATGTAGTCTATTTTGAGGGTCCTAGATTGGTTCCCTTTTCCAAAAGTAGTGTGTAGCGATACGTATCCCAGCGGTTGTATCGGAGTGTCTCCTAGTCCAAACAGATTGTTCGGGTATGCTCTAAGTTCCTTTTCGTCTAAGCCGAGCTTGTCGAAGGCTGTTTTGTATAAGATATCGGCAGAACTCCCTTGGTCTACTAATGTGCGGTGTAGATTGGCGTTTGCCAGTATAATAGTGATGACCATGGGATCGTCGTGTCCCGAGATGATGCCGGATGCGTCCTCTTTAGTGAATGTTATCGCCGGGATGTTGGGTGCTTCCTCCTTTCCCTCAACATGATATACTTCTTTGAGATATCTCTTTCGGGACGATTTGGAGATCCCACCTCCTGCGAATTCGCTGTGTATCATGTGGACGTGTCTTTCTGGTGTCCGAGGTGACCGTTCAGCTCGTCCATCATCTTCGTCTCTCCGTCTTTTTCTTTGGTCATCATCCCGGGTAGCCAGAAATCGATCTAATTTTCCTTCTCTTACCAATTTTTCTATGATATTTTTCAAGTCGAAGCACTCGTTGGTAGAGTGCCCTCGAATTCGATGGTATTCACAATATTCCTTCCGGTTTCCTCCTCCCCTCTTGCCTTTGAGTGGTCGCGCTGGGGGAATTTTTTCTGTGTGGCAGACTTCTTTATACACGTCGACCAGGGATGCCTTGAGAGGAGTGTAGTTATGGTATTTTTTTATTTCTCCCCCTGTCGATCTTCTTTCCTTTTAGATTCCTTGTCTTTGTCTCGGTAGGGGGCCCCAAATTTTGAGGTTTCTCCCAACCGGGCATTCTCTTCCATGTTGATGTATTTTTCTGCTCGCTCCTGTACTTCGTCTAAGGAGGTAGGATACTTTTTTGATATAGATTGGCTGAAAGGTCCCTCTCGTAAGCCATTGATGAGCCCCATGATGGCGGCCTCAGTTGGTAAACTTTGTATGTCCATGCATGTTTTGTTGAATCTTTCCATGTAGTTGCGGAGGCTCTCCCGATCTCCTTGCTTGATCCCTAGTAAGCTGGGTGCGTGCTTGGGTTATCTTTCTGGATGGAGAATCTGGCCAGGAACTTTTTGGCCAGGTCGTCGAAGTTTGAGATGGACTTTGGAGGTAAGTTATCGAACCATCTGATCGCCGTTTTCGTGAGAGTTGCTGGAAAAGCTTTGCAGCAAATGGCATCTGAGGCATCGGTAAGGTACATTCTGCTTCTGAAATTGCTGAGATGATGGTCGGGATCTGTGGTGCCATCATACAAAACCATATCTGGGAGCTTGAAATCTTTTGGGATTTTGGTCTTCATGATTTCTCTGGTGAACGGATCTTGTTCTTTGCGTGAGTTTTCCTCAGGAGTGTTCCGTGGAGCTTTTGATTTGAGGTCGGCCTCTAATTGCTGTAGTTTTTCTTCCAGTTCTCGACGTCGCCGTACCTCTCTTTGCAGATCCTTTCCGATCTCCCGTTGTTGCTGGGTTTCTTTCTCAAGTAGTTTTAAGCGATCTTGAAGTGCTTCTATGGCTCCCGGATTTGGTGAGCCTTTGTCTCCATTGGATTCCGGAGTACCTTTTAGCGTAGCGTCCGCGTTCTTGCGCGGTGTTCTGTTTTCCAGATCCGAGTCGTGGTCGTTGTCATGGCCGTCCGCCATGGTTTTGGGATGACTTCCAGGTTCTCCGGCAACGGCGCCAATGTTCCGAGGGTTACCTGAAACTGAAGGTCGATCTCGAACGAGATCTTCTGTACTGGTCGGAGATGGTGTGTCCGGCTGGCTGATGGCGGCCGGAGCTGTTGTGTCCGACTTGTTGGACTTGCTGCACTGCTGATCCTTGGCCACCGGAGGGTGGGGGGTACCTGCAAGAGACTCCGATGCTTAAGTTAGCATGGGTATTAAATAGGTTTTTATGTAGAATCAGAGTATGAGTTATACCTGGGTGCTCCAGTGTATTTATAGTAGTGTGGGCTGACCCTTCTGATAAGATAAGTTAGTTATCTTATCTTATCTTATCTTATTTTGAGTGTGGTCAGCTTATCTTCAAGGGAACCGCCTTTATCTCTGTAGGCTTAGGTTGCCTCTGGATTTGGGTCGTGTTCCTCTATTTGGGCCCTTTATTGGGCTTTCCTGTCGATTTGGCCGACTTCCTCGTAAAGAAGTCAGTCCGCTTGATCTAAGGAGGTCGGTCGTTTTACTACTGAACATCCTGGTCCGGTCATCTCGGACCCAGGTATGAACAAGCTCCTACTTATTATTATATATATAGAAGTCGTTGTAATATACTCATTATCAGAGTGGCACAACCAGAAGTGTGACATTCTGGTGGTGAGGGTGTTACACGGACCCTTTTAGATTTTCCGTGTAGTAACCTACTGAGAACCTTAGGTTCTCACCTCCTTACTTTTCCTCGTTCCACAGATGGGAACCAGCATAATCTTTTTTGAGTTTCCCGCATTAGGATAGGCGAGCAGTAACATCACGGGTGTGTTCGATGACTCTCTCCTTGCTTCAACACAATCTTTCCTTAGCTTCCAATATATCCATGAGCAGCAACAGTAGTAGTAGTAGTAGTAGTAGTAGTAGTAGTAGTAGTAGTAGTAGTAGTAGTAGTAGTAGTAGTAGTAGTAGTAGTAGTAGTAGTAGTAGTCTTTACCCTTGCTCTGTATAGACTTTTGAGGGCTTGGTGCTTTTGTAAATACCTATAAAAATAAGTTAGAACCGGTCCCATATTTGGGTGGCTCTTGTGAGTCAGGACCTGTTAGTATAAATAATGAAGTCTGTAAATATTTACATGCATAAGCAACGGCGTAACTTGGTGTAAACTATGATGTACTAAATGAGCTTTTCGGACAAATATGTATGATATTACTATGTTTTTGTGTTTTCTATGTTTCAAATAGATATTGTCTGTTTAACTATTACCTATTCCGTTATATCTATCTCACACGCGATCTCGACTAGCGCTACAGGCTCATATGTTTATATTTAATATAAGGTCTAAAGCCTCTAAGAAAAGTCATGAAGTAGTGTCTGACAGCTAACATTGGTCATGACGTGCTAGAAGTTAGGTCATTATATTATTGGCAAAAGCATACATCAGAGTCCAAATTGTTAGATATGTTCAATAAACACTTCTAAAAAAACTAATGTGAAAAAATATGGGCTCATAGATAAACTTTAGTGTAGTCCTATATGGTGTGGGATTTAGAATACCCACAACTGAACCGGTAAGTGCACTGGGTCGTTCAAGTAATATCTCAGGTAAGTGAGGGTCGATCCCACGAGGATTGAGGAACAGAGCAACAATAGTCAACTGATTGGCTTAGTCAGGCAAGCAGCATAGTTGGTTTTGTGGTTTTCAAAAGCATTAAACAGTAAATAAAGAGTAAAGAAAGCTAACAATGAATTTAGTGTAGAAATCAATGAGAGAAATAGTTAAGGTATCAGAGATGTTTACTTTTCCGGATTAAGTTTTCTTACCACTATTTTAATCATGCAATATTCATTTCATGGCAAACTGTAATTAACTAAACCCTAATCTCTTAGTGATTTAGTTTCCTCTAACCTTCATCAATCACCAATCTCTTGGTCACTTGATTCTGATTAGAGAGTTAAGTTCAAATCTAGTTTATGGCCACAAAAACCCTAATTACCCAAAGTTAAACGGATTATATGTCAGGTCTCCAGATTAGTCCAAGTAATTAGCAATTTAGGAGGAATTTACTTTCAAGATGTGTCCAGGTGAAGGACCTCTCCCGAGGGTCACAAGAACGCATCTAGAATAAGAGTCATACTCTCATTCCACCCAGATTCATAAAATTAAGAACGAAAGTAATCCTTGAAATTGAATCAGTACATTAATTAAAATAGAAAAAAATAGTTTTACTCCATAGAAATAAACAAAGCTCCTAACCTTAACCAAAGAGATTTAGTGGCTCATGACTTAGAGAAAAACTAGGGTTCTGAAAAGTGCGGAAAAGAAAAGATCTAAAGCCCCTCTAAGGGTGAATCTTTCCCTTTTATACTAACCTAATTTGATTTAAAAATAAAATAAAATAATAAATCCTAAAATTAAAAGATATTGTTTGTAAAAAAAAATTACAATAATAAAAGATAAAACAACTAATAAAGGCTAAATCAAATTATAGATGCTCTAAAAGTGGACCTTCAACTCAGACAACCTGGCACTAATGCCAGTTGGGCGTTTAGCGCCCAAAGAGGGCAGAGGTGTTGTTGACTTGTGGGCTTGCTGGCAGCTTGGCGTTTAGCGCCGAAGATGGGCAGGTCCAATTTTTGCTCTAAACTCTACCAAATTACTCTGAATTTCACCCGAAATCATAAAAATACTAAAACAACTCAAAGTAGCATCCAAAAAAAATTTTTGCACTAAAATATAATAAAACTTAATAAATTCTAAGTGAAAACAACTAGAAAATAAAGAAAAAAAGGATACAAGATGCTCATGCATCACTACATCAATAGAAAATTCCTCTATCACATAACTTTGAACCTTCACCCTAATGTGTAACCTTGTTGTACATATCTTTATGTGCAAAAAATATATACAAACTTATTCCACTACAAGAAAATAAGCTTTCTGTCACACTTTTAAAGCGTGCCGAAAAGTGCTTAAAAGCGTACTGATAGCTTTTTGCCACGCTTTTTGAGCTATCGATACGCTTTTGAAAGGGTCACATCCGCGAGTGTGCCGGTTGCTCTATCTCCACGCTTTTGTGGATCTATCGGCACGTTTTCTTTTTTGCCTCGCTTATATCTCTTACTACGCTTGAAAAGCGTACAGAAAAGTCCACATATCGCCATGCTTCTAAAGCATCCCAGATTGTTTGTTTTGGTTACGCTTTTAAAGTATGCCAATAGGGTAAGATATGACTACACTTTTTAAATGTGCTAATAGGGTAATGTATGGCTATGCTTGGTAAGCGTGACTATTTATGACTACTGAAAGATACGGGTATGCTTATGAAGCGTGCCAATAGATGACGATATGGGTACACTTTTAAAGCGTGCCAATTTCCAGGTTATGGCCATATTTATTAAGCGTGCCTGTTGAAGACAATAGTAAGATATAGCCATGCTTTTAAGCGTGGCCATAAATTAGGTCGGAATTTTTTTTTTCATTTATTTCGTGCAAAATTCATATATAATTTTTAAATCATAGACCAATTTTACATTGTATATATCAACCAATCCAACATATATATAAACTTCCCCATAAAAAAAACTTTATATATAAACTTGCATTGTCACCACAAAAGTAGACTTTGATTACAAAGTACCAAAAATTAAAGTCATAACAAGAAAATAAGAATTACAATTCCAAGTGTCATATATCTATTTCCTTATACTTAGTTACAAAATGTAAAAAATTCATGATACATTGAAGTGCAAAACAAAGGTGAAAACTCCTACCTAGCAGGCCTCCAATAACCCCAATAATAGCCATTGGCAATAGCTCTACAAAGGAATAATCTTCTTGACCACTAAAAATAAAACTAGTCAAGGGAAGAGGACAAAAATAAAACCTTAATGCTCAATTGGCAGTGAAAAAGGTGAAAGCACAGATCTTTACTCTGATATATCCCATATTATGAATCTGCCAGACCCAAAATATCTGCAATTTCCATTCTTACACCATGCCATTGCAGTTCGTACTACAACAACAACAATAGCAGAAGTGAAGAAGACATGCCATATAAGTTAACTCCTCCACCTTCAAGAGCATAGGAAACAAATCAAAACAAAAATATATATGATGAATGATTTACCATGTTTCCCCTTCTAATAAAAAAAAGAGCCATGTCACTAAGAATTCCTTACCAAGATGTTACCTCTTCCAATGCAAACAATACACCACCAACAGGAGCTCTAAATACAGCAGCAACTCCTACTGTAGACCCACAAATTACCAGATCTCGCGATCTCGATTACTGTTGAATAGTTGAAACCATCTTGAATTTATATGATACTTAGTGGAACCACCCTACTCAAGACATGACACCAACAGATTATATCAGTTTCTTCCATATAAAATACATATTAAGTGAAAATCGCATAAAACTAGTCTTAAAAGAGTAATGCACAGCAACACAGAGGATAATTCAGGTAATATAATGTGCAATTGTTAATAAATTATAAAGCAAGGTTCATTTAGATGGTCAGTTAAAATACAATGGACACTTCATGTGGTGTTGCCACCGCATTTTAGCCTCTTTATTTAAGGAAACAAAACATTGAAAGGACATACTGAAAGATCTAACACATATTATGCGCATATTGTACTTTTAACATACCATTTAGATACTACCATATACTGAGTAGTACATACTTACTTGTCCAAGCAAAGAAACAATACAAGCACCAGTATGGACAAGAGGACCCTCTTTACCTAAAGCAAGGCCTCCTCTCACTGATCCAATGCTGCCAAATATCTGAACATAAGAAGAATCCTTGCATTTAATAAACAGCTATGTATTTCTAAAAGTTAAAAAAGAAAAATAACCAATGCATCCCTCTGACCTTTCCAATCAAAGTTCTCAGAAGAAGAATCCCATAAATATCAACTCCTGAACATTATTCAGCATCCACACTATCAACATACGAAGGATTTTTGTGCAAGCTGGAGTTGCAATAAAGTAGGGAATATCATAGCTGTTTGAACATCCAAATAGAAAAAATCAGGAAATATGTATGTACTATGCAGTATATTCTAATTTTTTAGATCATAAAATCGAGCACACTAATATTTATTACAAGTTACTCACAGTAAAATTGCCTAAAGTTTGCTTTCTTTTACTATTATAACCCTAAATTTTATGAATTTCTATTATTGATTGAAAGAATACAATTATTTTAACAACTTAATGAGAAAGCTAACAAATATCCCCAGAATGAAAATGAATACAAGCTAGTATGTATATGTTAACTAAAAATAAGAATTATGATAGAAGTTTCAAATCAATAGTTAAAAATCATTTAGGAACAATTAACAGCAAAAATAATTAACAGCTAAATCAGTAAAAAACTTCAACATCACTAAAGATGAATAAGAGGCTCTGCGCACCAAAATCAAAATAATTCAATCTTAGCAAGAACAATCTTCAATCCCAATTAAGCTAATTTTAGCATTTTAATATTTTAAAAAATGCAGTTTCATAAACTTGACATCATAAGCTATTGTTGATTTAAAGAAAATAGAAAAACTTGGTGAACATGAAAAAAAATGTAGTTAAATGTAATGGAATTTCGGTAAGTTCAACCTTTATTTTTGAAGGTGTAGAGGATGCCCCACCACCAGTCATCTGACCAAGCCCATTTTTGTGGATCTCCATGTGCAATGCTGGACCTGAGACACACAGTTCATAGAGACTAGTTAGAATAGAAGTGATACAATGACAAATAGGTTAAATATAATCATAACTAACAGAAACAAAAATGGGAAGAACTTAAACTTGCCTTTAGCAAAATCTATTTTGCAAACACAGAAGTTGATATATGGCTAACAACATGTTAATCAAGACTGCAACATTAGAAGAACAATTTTCATCATCCATGGTGAACCAAAATAATTCCAACTACACAGATGATTAGGAACAAAAAAACTACATATTTTGCTCTGATAAGACAAATCTAAAGGTAAACTTCTGATGCCAATGATCCAATTTTGATTGCTTTAATAGAAGACATTCCCAATGTTTAACCTTAATATATTAGCTGCGACAGAAAATATCCGAATCATCTGCTATAGTATTAAAAAACATACACACACTTTTGATTCTTTTTCATTCGTATTTTCCAAGTCAACAACAAGACTAGTTAAATATATAAAAAAATAAAAAATAAATCTGAAAAATTCAACCAAAAACTCAAAATCTCAGATCTTATTGAGAGATAAACAAAAAAAAATCAAAATCTAAGATCTTATTGAGAGATAAACTTTTCACTAAACAGCAGAAACATGACCAGCAATAGGAAGCTAATTTTAGATACAACTGCAAGGCAAAAGCTATTCCATTACCTTATCAGTAACTTCTAAGGACTTCTTATAAAGCTCACTCTCAGGATCCTACAGTTTCATAATCAACAAATAAGTTACCCGTGGATGTACAAGCAAAGAATGAAATCTATCAAGAAGAATTAGATATAAAGAAGAATAGCAGAACACATTACCTCATCAAGAGCTCACTAGAAACACTCACGTGCCTTGTCAAAATTAACCTTTGCAGCATCAAATTTATGGAAGCTTTTCCAACTTCTGACTACAATTCAGAAGGAGGAACATACAAGAACAAGTTAATTGATAGTTTAGTATCTTAGCAGAAAGATTTATTAGCATACCCAAACAAACCAAACATCTCTTCTCCGTCTCTACTTTATAAAAATCTAGTTTTACCTTAACTAGACATCTAGGATGCAGAGCAATTTCGTTTGTAGATACTGTGAACTAATCAACTGCTATGAGCCTCAAAAGCGGATCTTCTCCAACTACCTATGTCATAAATTTCCATGTTCATAACATTAAGCCAAAACAAAAAAATATACATCAAACCTATGCACAAGTAGATAAAGATATATTTTAAACTGATATGTTCACCTTTAGATTTAATTGATATGTTCCTTTAACTCTCCAAGAACTAATAGAGCATAAGCATTTAAGATGTGTTGTGCACGAAATTGGCTCCGCAGAATTCGCACAGATAGACCGGCAAGTATACCGGGTCGTCCAAGTAATACCTGAGGTGAGTCAGGGCCGATCCCACGAGGATTGTTGTTTTGAACAAGCAGTAGACACATTGTAGATATTAGTCACGTGGAATTAAAAGATGAGTGATGTTGGAAAACGTATAAAATAAATAAAGATAGAAATACCGGATTGATTTATGAAAATAGTGATGGACGAATAGTTAAGGCTTCAGAGATGCTTTGTCTTTCCGGATTAACTTTTCTTACTGTCTATCTCAATAGCTTTCTGATTTATTCAATGGCAGCCGTAAGTGATTAACTCATGTCCTCTCATCATGTTAACCTCTGCTACTGAAGCAATCCACCACGTTGAGATGACTCATGTCCTCTCATCATACCACCTCTAAGTTTCTCACTGTAGCAGAAGATGAAGCTCTAAGCAAGCCACTCCCCTTTGCGATCCTACTCAAGGTGCCACAGATAAGGCATATCTTCCAGATCAGAGAGGGTTGCTTCTCTGACTCTAGCCTTAGCACCACAGAAACCTCATGCACCCATAGACAACGGGATTATATATCACATATCCAAAGTTGCTCAGATGCTCTATACGAATCCGCAATGCAAACTCTAGCTTTAGTTCAACGCTATCCAGGTCAAGAATTACACAGAACCCAAGTAGAACAAGGGTGATTGTCACGGGTCACCCTTATTCATGAGATGAAGAACGAGTATGCATAAGAGAATAGAATCAGAATTGTATTGAAAATAGAACAGTAATATTATTAATCCATGAAACTCAGCAGAGCTCCTAACCCTAACTTAGGAGGTTAGTGACTCATACTGTACAAAATTAATGAAATATTTGAATGGGGGAGGGAGAAGATCCTAAACATAGGTGATCTTCTCCTATATATACTAATCTAATGACTAAGGATTACCGAAATAAGATAAACTAAGTTGATAGTGCAAAAATCCACTTCTGGGGCCCACTTGGTGAGTGTTTGGGCTGAGCTTGAGTGTCTTCCATGTGCTAGTGTCCCTTGGGGGCGTTGAACGCTGGCTAGGGACTCCCTTTTGGGCATTGAACTCCAGTTGCTTCCTTGTGGGCACTAGACGCCAGGATTGGGGCTAGTGGTTGGCGTTGAACGCTAGTTTTGGGTCTTCATTTCCGAAACAAAGTATGAACTATTATATATTTCTGGAAAGCCCCAGATGTTAGATTTCTATAGCCGTTAAGAGCGCGCCATTTAGACTTCTGTAGCTCCAGAAAATCTCCTTCGAGTGCACGGAGGTCAGATCCTAACAGCATCTGCAGTCCTTTCTCTGCTTCAATTCTGAATCAGACTTCTGCTCAAGCTCCTCAATTTCAGCCAGAAAATACCTGAAATCACCATAAAAACACATGAACTCAAAGTAGAATCCAAAAATATGAATTTTTCACTAAAACCTATGAAAACTGATGCCAAGGCATCTTAGGCTAGTTTCACTAGCCTTTTTCACTTGTTTTCATTAAGTTTTATGCACTTTCTTGAGCAATAAGTAACTAATTAGATGGAAGTTTAATACACACCTTGATTCATTCAAACATGGTTATATTGATGCATTTTCATAAGATTTATGCTATATCTACTTGTTTATTATGAATGATACATATTCTTGTGAATCTAGCAAAGCTTTGATGTATATGTTGATTGATGATAGGTGAAGAAAGGCAAGCAAGCAAGCAACAAAAAAAAGAGCCATTGAAAGGAGATAAGGAAGCAACATCAGTGGCCAATATTGGCTCACCAACGTTGCCTCAAACGTTGGAAGAAAGGAGGTGGAATGTAATGTTGGTGGCCAAAGTTGGCTCACCAACGTTGCTGGCAACGTTCTGCCATTTTTGGTGCCAACGTTGGAGTTGGAAAAATTTTGGTTTCTGGAGTTGGAAAAATCAGCAGCGACGCGCACGCGTGGGTGACGCGTACGCGTGAGCATGGAAATTTGACAATCCACGTGCATGCGTGGGTGACGCGCACGCGTGAGCAGGCCAACATTGGAGGGAATGTTGGTGAACCAATGTTGAGTCCAACGCCTGCGATAATTTCAAATTTCTGGAGTTGGAAAAATTTGAAATGACGCGTATGCGTCGATGACGCGTACGCGTGAGGGTAAATTTTAGCAAATTGACACGTATGCGTGGAATGACAAATTTGATCATTCACGCGTATGCGTGGGCGACACGTACGCGTGACCAGGCGAACGTTGGTGCATCAATGTTGAGTCAAACATTGCTGGCAAAGCCCAGAAATCCTTTTCTTTCAAGGAACGTTTGACCCAACATTTTCCTGTAAACGTTGATTACCAACGTTGATACCAACTCTGTCAACTCTGTTATAATTGGGCACCCATGCAAAGTATGAACGTTAGTCCCTCTTTCAACAATCATTGAGAGCCACTCTAGCTTGCTTCAACAAAGGCCAAAAGCCCAATCCAAAGACTTGAAGACTGAATAAAGAAAGTGTATAAATAGCATAGAGTTTAAGTTAGAAGGGGTTAGACAGTTAGTGATCCAAATTGGGAATTCTGCAATCAATTGTACTTTCCTTACTTTCCTGCATTTTATTTATTTTTGGATTTGAATTGAGCTATGATGAACTAAACCCTATTTCATTGGGTTAGGGAGCTCTGTTACAATTCAATGGATCAATTGTAGTTTTCATTCTTCTTCTTCTTTCTTTTCTCTTGATCTGCTAGAAAGATTTCGTTCTTCATTCAAGCATTCAATTGTCTTGGAAGAGAAATTGAATGTACTTGGGTTCTGTGATAGGCTTGGAAGAGAAATCACAGAATCATGCTTGAAATCTTTATCACATTGGATTAGGTTGGGGGTTGAATGGATATAGTGACATGTAATGGGGTGGCCATTTATGGCGAACTCCATATCGGCTTAGCACAGAGTCAAGCTGTTTGTTACAGAAATGAGTTCCTCCATCACTGATCAGTGTCCGAGGGACACCAAACCTGCTGAAGATGTTCTTCTGGAGGAACTTCATCACTACTCTAGTTTTATTTGTGGGTGATGCAATTGCCTCAACCTATTTAGACACATAATCTACTGCTACAAGAATGTAGGTGTTTGAGTATGAAGGTGGGAATGGACCCATGAAGTATATACCCCATACATCAAACAACTCAATCTCTAGGATTCCTTGCTGAGGCATGTCATGACCATTAGGGAGGTTGCCAGCCCTTTGGCAACTGTCACAGTGACGGACAAACTCTCGGGAATCCTTAAAGAGTGTGGGCCAGTAGAAACTACTTTGGAGGACTTTAGTGGCTGTTAGCTCTCCTCCAAAGTGTCCTCCATAATTGGAGCCATGGCAATGCCATAGGATTTTTTGTGCCTCTTCTTCAGATACACATCACCGAATTATCCCATCCAAGCATCTCTTAAAGAGATATGGTTCATCCCACAAGTAGTATCTCCATCATAAATGAGCTTTCGGGCTTGCTGCCTACTGTATTCCTTGAGGATGAATATTATAGCCTTGTAGTTTGCAATGTCTGCAAACCATGGTGTCGTTTGGATAGCAAAGAGTTGCTCATCCAAAAAGGTTTTAGACACTTCAGTAGAGGGAGGAGATGTCCCTTCTACTGGTTCAATCCGAGACAAGTGGTCAGTCACTTAATTTTCTGACCATTTTCTGTTTCTAATTTCTATATTAAACTCTTGCAGAAGTAACACCCATCTTATCAGCCTAGGCTTAGAATCCTGCTTTGTGAGTAGATATTTGAGAGCAGCATGGTCAGTGAAGATAATGACCTTAGATCCTACTAGATAGGACCTAAACTTGTCAATGGTATAAACCATTGCAAGTAATTCCTTTTTTGTGGTGGTGTAGTTTTTCTGCGCGTCATTTAGAACACGGCTGGCATAATAAATGACATGCAGAAGCTTGTCATGCCTCTGCCCCAGGACTGCGCCAATGGCATGGTCGTTGGCATCACACATCAGCTCGAATGGCAAGTCCCAGTTGGGTGCAGAGATTACAGGCGCAGTGATAAGCTTAGCTTTCAGAGTCTCAAAGGCCTGCAGACACTCTTGGTCAAAGACAAATGGAGTGTCGGTAGTCAGTAAGTTGCAAAGGGGTTTAGCGATTTTAGAAAAATCCTTAATAAACCTCCTGTAGAATCCTGCATGTCCAAGGAAACTTCTGATTCCCTTGACATTAGTAGGTGGTGGTAATCATTCAATTACCTCTACCTTAGCTTGATCCACTTCTATTCCTTTGTTCGAAATCCGATGTCCAAGGACAATTCCTTCAATTACCATGAAGTGACATTTCTCCCAGTTTAAAACTAGGTTTGTCTCTTGGCATCGTTTGAGAACTAGAGCCAGATGGTCAAGGCAGGAGTCAAACGAGTCTCCAAAGACAGAGAAGTCATCCATGAATACCTCAAGGAACTTCTCCACCATGTCAGAGAAGATAGAGAGCATACATCTCTAAAATGTGGCAGGTGTACTGTACAGGCCAAATGGCATCCGCCTATAAGCAAACACACCATATGGGCATGTGAATTCTTTCTTTTCTTGTGGATCTACTGTAATTTGATTGTAACCGGAATAACCATCTAGGAAACAATAAAATGCATGCCCTGCTAGTCTTTCTAGCATTTGATCTATGAATGGTAAAGGAAAATGATCCTTTCTGGTGGCGTTATTGAGCCTTCTATAGTCAATGCACATACGCCACCATGTAACTGTCCTTGTAGGAATCAGTTCATTCTTTTCATTGTGAACCACTGTCATGCCTCCCTTTCTGGAAACAACTTGAACAGGGCTCACCCAGGGGCTGTCGGAAATGGGATAGATAATCCCAGCCTCCCATAATTTTGTGACTTTCTTTTGCACCGCTTCCTTCATGACTGGATTCAGTCGCCTTTGTGATTGTACTACTGGTTTGGCGTCATCCTCCAGCAGGATCTTGTGCATGCATTGGTTTGGGCTAATGCCCTTAAGGTCATTTATTGTCCACCGAAGAGCTGTATTGTTTGTCTTTAGCACTTGAAGTAGTGCTTTTTCTTCCTGTGGTTCCAAGGCAGAGCTTATAATCACAGGATAATTATCTCCATCTCCTAGAAATGCATATTTCAAGGAGGATGGTAATGGCTTCAGCTTGAGTTTAGGAGGTTTGTTGAACGATCGAGACTTTCTGTCAGTAAAGAAATTCACAAATAAATTCCCGTTGTAAGTATAGTTTCTAAACCAACAAAGAATCCTTTCGTACAAAAATTTTGGTTGTCACTTAAGCAAATCCAATAAAATTAATAACCAAAGTATTTAAACCTCGGGTCGTCTCTCAAGGAATTGCAGGGAGGTGTAGTTATTATTGGTTATGAATTTTCTGAGAAATTTTGGAATGAGGAATGGGAAAATAAATAATTATAAATTAAAGCAATGAAAATTAACAAGAGATTTTATGTAATTAAAATAAAAAGCGTTGACTGGAAGAATGATTAATTGGAAGTTCTATCCTTGTTGAATTTTCTCAAGTGTAGTATCAAAAGGTTGTTATTTTCACTTAGTTAACCCTTACTAAATAAAGAAAAGTCAATTGATTGAGCTAACTCTTATTCGCAAATTCTAGTCCTCTCCCTTGGAAAGGACTAGCGTTAGTAAATAGAGGGTTAGCCAACAACTTCCAATTTAACTAATCACTTGAGCATTCCAACTCAAGTGTCTCCTCTTAATCAACCCCCATGTCAAGTTGGGAGTCTACTCTGTCATCATGCATACCATCTTTGTTGTTGGGAGAAGGGAGTGGAAAAGAGACATGATAATCAAATTAATTGGAAGTAATTAAACAAATAATAAAATTTAAATGGAAAAATACTGCTTGCGTTAATAAATTCTAAAAACAATCCAATTGTAACTCTGAATAAAAATTAAGGATATGGAAGAGTAAGGGAAAAAGAAAACAAACTAGAATGATAAAGACTTCACAGAGGTAGTAACTCTTTGTAATATAATATCCAACTCAAAAACATAAAACTAGGAATCTTAAATCCTAAAACCTAAGAGAGAGGAGAGAGCCTCTCTCTCTAGAAAACTACATCTAAAACCTAAAATTATGAATTTTGTATCAATGTATCCTTGATTACCCTACTTTATAGCCTCTAATTTATATTTTTTGGACCAAAAACCGGGTGAGAAACAGCCCAGAAATTGTTGGGGGCAAATTCAATTACGTACAGTTTGCTGGTTTTTCTGCAGAACCACGTGTGCGCATGGATTCACGCGTGCGCGTCACTTTTCTTCAGAGAAACTATGACAAATTATATATCATTTAGAAGCCCTGGATTTTAGCTTTCCAACGCAACTGGAACCGCCTCATTTGGACCTCTATAGCTCAAGTTATGGTCAGTTAAGTACGAAGAGGTCAGGCTGGACAGCTTTGCAGTTCCTTCAGTTTCTTGTATTCCTTCCACTTTTGCATGCTTCATTTCCATCCTCTAAGTCATTCCTATCCTGTAATCTCTGAAAACACTTAACACACATATCACGGCATCGAATGGTATAAAGAGAAATTAATTTTTGGTAATTTAAAAGTTTGGGAAGCAAGTTTCCAATTATAGAATAAAATTAGGAAGGAAAATGTAAAACCATGCGATTTATATGAATAAGTGAGTAAAAAGTTTATAAAAACCACTCAAATTAGCACAAGATAAACCATAAAATAGTGGTTTATCAAACTCCCCACACTTAAACATGAGCATGTCCTCATGCTAAGTTCAAGAGAAGCTATAAAGAATGAATGGGGAAAGTAAGACTTATGAGATGCAACCTATGAATTTAACTATATGCTAAGATGATTCTGTCTACTTGGTTAAAAGTAAATAAGTTCTTCAAAATAAACATAAATCAGATATCACTAATTAAAATCATACAGTAAAGAAAAGTAGACTTGTAAGAAGACAGCTCATGAAAGCAGGGAACATAGAATCAAGCATTGAACTCTCACTGGTAGTGTATGTACACTCTAATCTCTCAAGTTTATAGGGTAGTCCACTCTACTCTTCTCTAATCATGCTTCCTAAACTTTGTTCTTCACCTAACCAATCAACAAATATTTAATGTACCAATGCAAACATCATGAGGTCTTTTCAAGGTTGTAATGGGGCTATGGTAAAGGTGAGGGTATATATATGGCTAAATGAGCTATAAATTGAATCTTTGATTAACCTAGGCTTTCACCTATACATACTCTCTTTACTTCTAAAATCATACCTAGCTACCCAAAGTTTCCACTTTTGCATATTTCACATACTCATGCATAAATTTTTCTTTTAATTTTTATCACATATACATTGATCTTTTATTAAACTTAGCATTTGGGATAATTTTGTCCCCTTATTTATTTATTATGTATTGAATATTTTTGGATTTTTTTATTATGGAAAAATAAACATAACTTATCAATGCACATGGATTTTTAATTTTTCTGGTCTCACATGAGTAGGTACCCAAATTCCTAATATTTTTTCATTTAAGCACTGTACACTTTCATTAACCCAAGTTCCCACAGTTTTTCCATACTTAATTAACACACAATCTCTATCGTAAGCTAACCAAAGATTCAATTGGGATAATTAATTGTTTTTCCGCTTAAGGCTAGTGATGTGGTAAAATATAGAACAAAAGGGGATTAAAAGGCTCAAAGTGACAAACAAAGGTGATTGAAAGGGTAGGCTATTTGGGATAAGTGAGCTAACAACAAATGATGGCCTTAATCATATGCAAGCATGTAAATACACTAAACAATGGACATATAGAATGAAACAAAGCAAAGATTGCAATCATAGAGAAGAAAACAGACAAGAAAAATATTATGGTTAAATAGTGTAACCATGTAATTAAGCTCAAGTCTCACAGGTTGTGTGTTCTTTGCTATAATTCATGTTCCAATTTACAGTCTTCAAACAAATTTAACACAAAATTTTAATTCGAATTAGTGAAATTTTTCAAAGATAGGGTCTTAAAAAGAAACTTATTATTTTTCAACCGAGTAGAACATGCATGCAAACACTTATTATTATGCAATCTATCCTATATGACAAAAGAAAAAGTCAAATTGTTGGTGTTAAGAGAGAAAAGTTACCTCTAAAAGTCAGGTACTGACCGACCTCCCCACACTTAAAGCTTGGCACCGTCCTCAGTGCCATCAGTCAGGAACAAAGGAGAGTTGGTAACAGCATCTCCACAGTCGGGGTCGTCATGGCTCCCGGTGCTGGTAGGTAAAGTGCAGTCCGGAGTGTCTGGGTTTTTCTTAGGTGGGTGGTTGCCAACAATCAGCTCCTTGAGGTATGTAAATCGGCGCTTGTTACGGCGCTCCATTCGCTTCGCCTGCCGGTCCAGCCGGTCCAACCTCTAAAGTATCTGAAGGAGCAGCTGATTTGTTGAAGATGCTTGTGCTTTTTGTTCTTCTCCTCGCCGGTGGTTTGTTAGAGGCTCTCTCTGTACCCTTTCTGGTGGCCATCCTGAAAAGGGAGAAGAGAAAGGGGCATGAATTCAGAGGGATAGAGCACGGAAGAGGGCAGTATGAGTGATAATCATGCCAAGGTAAAGAAGAATGTCGTTAACACATGGTCGCAACTCCATGTAATTAGGACATCAATAGAAATATAGCATGATATATTGAGACAATTAAATGCAAGATGGTTATTGGCATGGTGGCAAAGGCATGAGTAGCGTAGATCAAGCATTAAAAGCCAAAAATGTATTATCACTCGTAACAAACTAACAATAACGTTTGTATTAGCAATCATATTTAATTAATAAAATATTGGAAGGATTTTGTGAAAAACAGGCATTAGAGTAGAAGGATAGAATAATTAAGAATTCACAATGCCATACGGGCTTTTCACAAACACTTGGTATGCATGTAAAATATGTTATGGAAAGTAGGAACTCTAACATGCATGCAATCTAAAAATTAATATTAATTATCAAATGACTCTTGATGATATACACAAGCTCGAGTATAATAATATAAGACCCAAATAAAGTTCCAATACCAACATAAAAATGCATGAAGAAAAAGAAAAGAATGAAAAAGAAACCATAAATAATGAAGCTAAAAGAAAAATTAAGAAGAAAGAAGAATAAATAAATGCAGTAAATTAAAGGGATAGAAGAGTAGAGGGGGAGAAGAAAAGAAAGAAAGAAAGAAAGAAAGAAGAGAAGTGGGAATGAAAAAGAATTAGGATTGGGGAAGGGGAGATTTGAAATCTGGCGGTGTGCTGATTGAGTTGTGCGTCGCATGCGACGCGTACGCGTACAGCACGCATACGCGTGGGTTGCATAAATTTCAAGTGACGCGTACGCGTCAGGCACGCGCACGCGTCAGGCACGCGCACGCGTGGATCACCATATTTTGAAAATGACGCGAACGCATCAGGGACGCGTACGCATGGGTAAATTTATGCCTGTAGCACAAGTCCAGCGTGGGGGCAGCACAACTCTCTGCTCGATTTGCTATTTACGCCGATTTTCACTCCCACGCGTACGCGTCGCTGACGCTTACGCGTGGGTTGAGATTTTTGTATGGGACGCGTACGCGTGAGGTACGCGTACGCGTGGCGTGGCTTTTGCGCCACGCACCCTTCCCACGCGTTTCTCGCGCAACTCTCTATTTGTTTGCACATACACAAACGACGCATGCGCGTCGATCCCCTCTTTTTTTTTGTATGCAAAATGCAGAATGCAGCATGCAGATGCTAATGCAAACATTATGAATGACACTAATAGAATTAAAATAAAATAAACTAGGAATAAAAGGAACGATTATACCATGGTGGGTTGTCTCCCACCTAGCACTTTTAGTTAAAGTCCTTAAGTTGGACATATGGTGAGCTCCTTGTCATGGTGGCTTGTGCTTGAACTCATCCCGGAATCTCCACCAATGTTTGTAATTCCAATAGCCTCCGGAGTCCCAAACTAGGCACATAAGGCCTTCGAGCAAGTTAAAGCAAGTGACAAGGCTTCAAGAGTGTTGATTGTTGGGATGAATTCCGGGGTCCCAAACCTTGCTTTCGCACCCGTCTTCTTGTTGATCATCATTTTTCCACTTGAGTGGTGAGCAATCGGAATTCTCACTGAGACATCCAAACAACTTCCTAGACCTATTCAATTGAGAATTATACCAACCTATGTACTTCAATTTGGAGCATGCAACCATATTGAACCGTGCATGACAATTCCTACCACTAACCATCTCCCGCTTGCTCTTATAGCCACAAAGAGCTCTAAGTTGCCCATCCGTCTCAAGTAAAGCATATTCAAGTGGGCTAATTAAGCTTAGAGATGAAAGATTTACCCATTTGAATGAAGGAATGGATGGTGATGGCTTTGGGAGAGAGGTTTCCAACAACTTTGGCAAGGTGAATTCAAGCTCCATTCCCATGAGCTCTTCCTTGACAACTTCCACCTCTTTTCAAGTTTCTTCAATTTCAACCTCTTCCTCTTGGTAGGTTTCTTCCAATTCAATCTCTTCTTCATTACTTACCAAGGGCATGGGAGGTTGTGCTTCTTCTTCTTTAATCTCCATCTCTTGATCAACCTCTGCAAAATCTTCAACCATGATATGCCTCGGAGGTTGTACACCCTCCTCAACATCAACATCAAATACCTTGGAAGGAGGCTCCATGACTGGACTTTCCCATGGAGGTTCCGCATCTCCCAAGTCTTCAACCACTTCCTTTTCTTCTATAATTTCGGCTTTCTCCACTTGCTCTAGTACAAAATCAGACTCCCCTTGATGTCTTCCCCTTGATGACAACTTTCCTCAAGGGTCTCTACTACCTGCATCTTTAGGGCCTCCTCTAGCTTCTTGTGAAGTATGAGATCCATTTCGTCCCTAAGACGATCCCTTCTCTCTTGCTCTGTGTCACTAGCATAATTGGGATCGTGTTGCACTTAGATTGCTGGATGTGGGTGCTCTTCCATGGAGGGTGGTGGTGCACTAAAGCTTGGGGGTTAAATATTGGGGGTTCCATGAGTGTCCAAATGTTGGGAACCTAATCAATTTATCGCTGACTCCAGTTGATGAAGAATTACATGAAGTCGATATGTTGTTTTCTTGAGACGATCCTTTGATTCTTGTTCCGCTTGGGTATCATAAGTAGGACCATAAGGCTCTTGGATTGATGGATATGGATATGGTGCATATGGAGGTGTTGGTTCTTGGGAGTAATTGGGTTGGAATTGGAGTAGTTCTATATATGGTTCATATGGCTCATAAGGTAGTTGGTATGGTGGATGAGGGTTAGGGTCATATGGGGGTGTTTGGTGGTAAGGAGCTTGTGAGTTTGGTGGTTCAAAGGTATGTTGTGGAGGTGGTTCATAAGCATAGGGTGAGGCTTGTGGTAACTACAAGGGGGTCCACCATATCTATCATCTTGGTACGCACCTCGGAATGGCTCTTGACTATAGTAATTTAATGGAGGTTGGTTGTCACGAGAAGGTCCACCATAGCTATTGTCTTGGTATGCATCATAGGATGGTTGTTGGTTATAGTGCATTGGAGGGGGTTGTTGCCAAGAGGGTTGATCAAATCCTTGTGGCTCCTCCCATCTTTGATTCTTCCAACCTTGATGCATGTTCTCATTATTGCTTCTATTCCTTACAACAACATTAAAACCAAACTTGAAACCAGAGGGGTGAGAATTCATAGTAGCTAAAGAAAATAAAAACTAATAAAAATTAATGAAAATAAACTCCTAAAACTAGAAACACTAACAAAGAAACGAAAAAAAAATAAATATTTACAATAACCAATAATAAGGAACACGTTTGCAATTCTCCGGCAACGGCGCCATTTTGAACGATCGAGACTTTCTGTCAGTAAAGAAATTCACAAATAAATTCCCGTTGTAAGTATAGTTTCTAAACCAACAAAGAATCCTTTCGTACAAAAATTTTGGTTGTCACTTAAGCAAATCCAATAAAATTAATAACCAAAGTATTTAAACCTCGGGTCGTCTCTCAAGGAATTGCAGGGAGGTGTAGTTATTATTGGTTATGAATTTTCTGAGAAATTTTGGAATGAGGAATGGGAAAATAAATAATTATAAATTAAAGCAATGAAAATTAACAAGAGGTTTTATGTAATTAAAATAAAAAGCCTTGACTGGAAAAATGATTAATTGGAATGCTCAAAAGGTTGTTATTTTCACTTAGTTAACCCTTACTAAATAAAGGAAAGTCAAGTGATTGAGCTAACTCTTATTCGCAAATCCTAGTCCTCTCCCTTGGGAAGGACTAGCGTTAGTAAATAGAGGGTTAGCCAACAACTTCCAATTTAACTAATCACTTGAGCATTCCAACTCAAGTGTCTCCTCTTAATCAACCCCTATGTCAAGTTGGGAGTCTACTCTGTCATCATGCATACCATCTTCGTTGTTGGGAGAAGGGAGTAGAAAAGAGACATGATAATCAAATTAATTGGAAGCAATTAAACAAATAATAAAATTTAAATGGAAAAATCCTGCTTGCATTAATAAATTCTAAAAACAATCCAATTGTAACTCTGAATAAAAATTAAGGATATGGAAGAGTAAGGGAAAAAGAAAACAAACTAGAATGATAAAGACTTCACGGAGGTAGTAACTCTTTGTAATGTAATATCCAACTCAAAAGCATAAAACTAGGAATCCTAAATCCTAAAACCTAAGAGAGAGGAGAGAGTCTCTCTCTCTAGAAAACTACATCTAAAACCTAAAATTATGAATTATGAATGTTGTATCAATGTCTCCTTGATTCTCCCACTTTATAGCCTCTAATCTGTGTTTTCTAGGCCAAAAACTGGGTCAGAAACAGCCCAGAAATCGCTGGGGGTGAATTCAATTACGTACAAGTCGCTGGTTTTTCTGCAGAACCACGCGTGTGCGTAAATTCACGTGTGCGTGTCACTTTTCTTCACAGAAACTATGGCAAATTATATATAATTTCGAAGCCCCAGATGTTAGCTTTCGAACGCAACTGGAACCCTCTCATTGGGACCTCTGTAGCTCAAGTTATGGTCAGTTAAGTACGAAGAGGTCAGGCTGGACAACTTTCCAGTTCCTTCAGTTTCTTGTATTCTTTTTACTTTTGCATGCTTCCTTTCCAACCTCTAATCCATTCCTGCCCTGTAATCTCTAAAAACACTTAACACACATATCACGGCATCGAATGGTATAAAGGAGAATTAATTTTTTGTAATTTAAAGGTTTGGGAAGCAAGTTTCCAATTATAGAACAAAATTAGGAAGGAAAATGTAAAACCATGCGATTTATATGAATAAGTGAGTAAAGAGTTGATAAAAACTACTCAAATTAGCACAAGATAAACCATAAAATAGTGGTTTATCATTTGTCCTCCTCCTTAGGAGTCTTCAGAGATTCGTTTATTTCCTCTGGATCTTCTAAATCAAGCTGAGCATCACAAAGGATGTCATTTAGCTCTTCTTCGAGTCCCTCAGCCATATTCACTTCTTCCACCAGGGAATCAATGATATCAACACTCATGCACTCCTCTGGAGTGTCTGGATGCTGCATGGCTTTGACAGCATTGAGTACGAACTCATCCTCATTGACTCTTAGGGTCACTTCCCCTTTTGAACGTTAATGAGAGTCCGTCCTGTAACTAGAAAGGGTCTTCCTAGAATGAGGGTTGCACTCTTGTGCTCATCTTTTTCTAGCACCACAAAGTCTGTGGGGAAAGCGAAGGGTCCAACCCTAACAATCATGTCCTCAATTACGCCTGATGGAAGCTTCACAGAGCCATTAGCAAGTTGAAGATATATGCGGGTTGGTTTAACTTCATGAGTTAAACAAGGTCTCTTTATTAGTGATGCAGGTATTAACTTAATACTTGCTTCGAGGTCACATAGGCCTGTCTTTATACAAGCATCCCCTAAGGTGTAGGGTATCATAAAGCTTCCAAGATCCTTGAGTTACTTTGGTAAACTCTTTTAGATCACTACATCGCACTCTTCAATGAGAAAGACTATTTCTGCCTCTCTCCAGTCATTCTCATGACTTAAGATGTCTTTTATGAACTTGGCATAAGAAGGTATCTATTCAAGAGTCTCTGTAAAAGGGATCTTGATCTCAAGTGTCTTGAGATAATTCACAAATCGGGCAAACTGTTTGTCCTTTTCCGCTTGGTGAAGCTTCTGAGGATATGGCATCTTGGCCCTATACTCATCAACCTTGGTTGATGTAGGTTGAATGCCTACAGAATTGGAAGGGGGGTTAGTAGCTTATTTAGGAAGGGCCTTATCATCACTTGCATGTGCTTGACCATTCCTAGTTGGGTGTTCAACACCCTTGCTGCCCCCTTTTCTGGCGTTCAACACCAGAAACACTGTTCCCTTATGGGCATTCAACGCCAAGGGTGGGCATCCCTTCTTGGCGTTGAACGCCAATTGTTTGGCCCCCTTTGGGCGTTCAATGCTAGGAGTGGCCACTCCTTCTTGGCGTTGAACACCAATGTCATTCCCTCTTGGAGGTGCAACATCCTCAGAGGTGTCTTGAATAGTAGTCTGGTTGCCCTCTGTCAGCTTTTCTTCTTCTGGTTTCCTGTTGCTCTAAGGTTGAGTGTTCAATGTTTTCCCACTCCTCAGTTGGATAGCCTGACATTAATCTTTTATCTGCTTAGATAATTGCTGCCTTGTTTGACTCAGCTGGGCTTCTACATTCCTATTAGAAGCCTGAGTTTCTCGCAAAGCCTCTTGCAAGTCCAGCAACTGCTGTGCAAGGGCTTGTAACTGCTGAGTTAATGGGCCATCTTGTTCTGGAGGGTTAGATTCAGCAGATACTGCCTTAACCTCTCCTTTTATGGAAGTCTCATTACCCGAGTACAGATGATGGTTCATGGCAACTGTATCAATAAGTTCATGAGCCTCTTTAATTGTTTTCCTTATGTGTATGGATCCACCAGCAGAGTGGTCCAGAGACATCCTGGCTATGTCTGCGAGGCCAAAATCAAAGATGTCTAATTGCACCCATTCTGAAAACATTTCAGTGGGGTATTTCCTCAGCATTCTTCTATACCTCCCCTAGGCATCATGAAGAGATTCATTATTCTCTTGCTTGAAGCCTTGGATGTCCAGCCTTAGCTGGGTTAACTTTCTCAGGGGAAAGTATTGATTTAAAAACTTGTCTACTAGCTACTTGTTTTCAAGCTAGATTTGGGTTTGTTATCTAACCACTTCTTTGCTTGATCCCTTACAGCAAAGGGAAAGAGTAGCAGTCTGTAAACATCCTGATCAACTCCCTCAGTGTGTACTGTATCAGCAATTTGTAAAAAATTTACCAGAAACTCAGTGGGTTCTTCCTGTGGAAGTCCAGAGTACTGCCAGTTTTGCTGCACCAGAATAATGAGCTGTGGATTGAGCTCGAAATTACTTACTCCAATGGGAGGTATACTAATACTTCTCTCATAGAAGTCAGGATTGGGGGCCATGTAGGACCCCAAAGTTCTTCTGAACTGTTCATTCCCATTTGAGTTCATGGTGAAAGAAAGGTATGAGAAAGAAGTAAAGAGAAACTAGAATTAAATTATTTTTGTTTTTATTTTTATTTATTAATTAAATTTGAAAATAAAGTCTAATTAATTAAAAAGATTTAAAAATTAAATAATGAATTTTGAAAAAGAAGAGAAAGAAATAGAAGGGGAAGTTTTCGAAAATAGGAGAGAGAAGAATTAGTTTGGAAGTTTTGAAAAAGAAGAAAGAGAAAACAAGTAACTAATTAAGAAAGATTTGAAATTAAGATAAGATTTGAAAAAGATTTAAATTTGAAATTTGAATTTTGAATTTTAAAATTTGAATTTTGATAATTGAATTTCAATTAAGATAAGATAAGATTTTGAAAATTAAATTTTAAATTTTGAATTTTGAATTTGAAACAAGATAAGATAAAGATTTAAAAAAGATTTGATTTTGAAATTTAAAACTAAGATAAGATAAGATAATAATTCGAAATTTAATGGAAGATAACAAAAGATAAGATAAAGATTTAAAAGAGTTTTGAATTTTAAATTTTAAAAGAAATATAAGATAAGATAGAATCACAATTAAAAGAAAGATATGATAAGATTTTAAAAAGATAAGATTTGAAATTTGAAATTTGAAATTAAGATAAGATAAGATATTGATTTTGAAATTAAAATTTGAAATTTTTGTTAGAATTTTCGAAAATAATTTTGAAATAAAGATAGAAAAGATATTTTTTTATTTTTTGAATTAATGAAGAAAGAGAAAAACAACCAAAAGACACCAAACTTAAAATTTTTAGATCTAAAACACTAAGTTTCCGAAAATTCAAAGAGAAAAATACCAAAAGATACCAAACTTAAAAATTTTAAGATCAAAACAAGAAAATAAATAAGAACAACTTGAATACCAAGAAAGAACACAAAGAACAAATTCGAAAATTCAAAGCAAATAAAGAACACACAAAGAACACCAAACTTAAAATTTTAAAAGCCAAGACACTAATTTTTCGAAATTTGCAAGAAAAACACCAAAAGACATCAAACTTAAAGAAATTGAAATCAAATAAAAGAAAGTAACAAGAACAGTTCGAAGACCAAGAAGAAAAACAAGAACAATTTTCTAAAAACTCAAGAAAAGACAGACCAAAAGTACTAAAGGGACCAAAGATAAAAAGACACCAAACTTAAGGACTGACACAAGATTCAAAAAAGGACACAATTTTTGAAAATTTTTTGAAAAGAAAACAAGAAATTCGAAACTTTAACAAGAACAAGAACAAAGACTCAAACAAAAAGATAAAGATCAAAAAGAAAAGCAAAGATTTTTGAAAAATTTTTTCGAAAAAGGGAAACAAAAGACTCAAACAAAATTAAAAAGTACCTAATCTAAGCAACAAGATAATCCGGTAATTTGTCAAATCCGAACAATCCCCGGCAACGGCGCCAAAAACTTGGTGCACGAAATTAGCTCCGCAGAATTCGCACAAATAGACCGGAAAGTATACTGGGTTGTCCAAGTAATACCTGAGGTGAGTCAAGGTCAGTCCCACGAGGATTGTTGTTTTGAGCAAACAGTGGACACCTTGTAGATCTTAGTCAGGCGAAATTAAAAGATGAGTGTTGTTGGAAAATGCATAAAATAAATAAAGATAGATATACCGGATTGATTTATGAAAACAGTGATGGACGAACAGTTAAGGCTTCGGAGATGCTTTGGCTTTCCGGATTCACTTTTCTTACTGTCTATCTCAATAGCTTTCTGATTTATTCAATGGCAGCCGTAAGTGATTAACTCATGTCCTCTCATCAAGTTAACCTCCGCTACTGCAGCAATCCACCACGTTGAGATTACTCATGTCCTCTCATCATGCCACCTCTAGGTTTCTCACTGTAGCAGAAGATGAAGCTCTAAGTAAGCCACTCTCCTTCGCGATCCTACTCAACAGAGCTCCTAACCCTAACTTAGGAAATACCTGAAATCACCATAAAACACACGAACTCAAAGTAGAATCCAAAAATATGAATTTTGCAATAAAAATCTATGAAAACTTAATAAAACTTAAACAAAACATACTAAAAACTATATGAAAATAATGCCAAAAAGCGTATAAAATATCCGCTCATCAATGTGCAAACAGAGAGAATTAGAACACTAAACAAAGACATGACATCTACAACTTTGTTTAATCACAGCTTACACTATTCCATTCCTAAACTTAAAACCCTAAATGTTACATTCATTTCATTTCAACATCATCCAACGTATTACTGACCCTAATATCCCTGGAAACGAGATGTGAGCAGAGGAAACCGGTGCATGTCCGATTCGAGGCTAAAGCTGATGCCGACGCCTTCGACGAAGCAGCCACCTTGCCTCCTCTCTTAGCCGCTATTACTGCCTTCTTCTACTTGGCCTTTTTCTTGCTGGCGTTGGACACCATATGTAATAACTGATTTATGCAAATAGCATCAACAAATCAAATCCACTGAATAATCAGCGACCAATAACGCAGCAAGCAAAGCTAGAAAAGTTAAAAAATGAAAAGCATTAGATGCAAACCTTGGATCTGAGATTCAAGAAGATAAGAATAGATCTAGGTTGGTGTATTGTGTAATCGGAGGAAGAGTGAGAAGAACCCAATCTGGTGCTTAGGGTTCGAAGTGGCGATGGACGGCGGCACTAGGACAGCGACGGCGACACAGCTTGAAGAAGAGAGAAGAGACGGAGGCTTAGGGCTTTCTGGGTCTGGGTCATGAGGAGGAGATGAGGAAGACGAAGACGACGGTAGCCAAGCTCGACAGAAGCGCGATGAATCTCTGGGGTTAGGGTTGGAGGCGCGATAGGGTTAGGGTTGGAGACTTGGAGGCGCCATGGGGTTAGGATTGGAGGTATACAACAGGGTTGGGTTGATGGGCGAGGGTTGGGTGCGAGGGTTGAGGAAGGGCATGGGTGCGATAGTCATTGGCTAATTACACAGATGACGATGAAGGCGATGGATATGAACGATGAAGATGACGATGAACAATGAAGGCAGGATTCGAAAGTGAAGACAAAGATGATGGCGCGGCTTCACTTTTAGGGTTAAAAGTGAATTTGGTAACAATGTAAAATTAGTGTACTGTTGTTATCACTTTAAGGGTTAAAATTGAAAACTTAGGAAAAAAGAGTAAAGTGTGAAAAAAAATGGGTGGAAAACTAAATTTTGGGGGAGGAAACTCTATCGGCACGTTTTGTAGGGTGCCAAAATAAATACAGGATATGGGCACACTTTAAAAAGGTGACCATTGAAAGCCAAACTAGCTACGCTTTTAAAGCATATCGGTTTCCCTCTATGGCCACACTTTTCAAGCATGGCAAAAAAAAGCGTGGCCAAATTTCAAATCATAGGCCACTCTCATAAAAGCGTGCCGATTTTCCTTTATGGCCACGCTTTTCAAGTATGGCAATAAAAAAGCGTGGCTAAATTTCAAATAAGTGGCCACCCTCGTAAAAGCGTGCCGATTTTCTTCTATGACCACCTTTTCAAGCGTGGCAAAAAAAAGTGTAGCCAAATCACAAATTAGTAGCCACCATCGCAAAAGCGTGGCCGTTGACCACTTTTTGGCACGCTTTAAAAGCGTGACAAGAAAAAAGTGTGCCAACAGGCCTTTTTTTGTAGTGTTCCCTTCTATTTCAAAATATTTCACAAATCTCTATTAGTATATTATTGTATATCTTTTCTAAGTCAATAAACATTATATTTATCTCATTTTTTGTTTCTTTGATAGTTCTCTATCATTCTCTTTAACAAATATATAACCTTGGTGTTGAATTTATCCAACATAAAACTAACTTGGTTTTTCATGATCTGGGTCTTCTATTTAATTTTCCATTTTATCACATTCTCCTAGAAAATTCATAGCATGACTGGTGAGCTTGATACTTTTGAAGTATTCAAAATTTTGCGTATCTGATCTCTCTTATTCTTATAAATAGGAATTAATATATTCTTCCTCTACAACTTACATCTTCTTGAACTTTATTAAAATCTCATTGAAAAATTTGATTAACTAACCAACGTTTTTGTTACGGATCCGGCCCACGGATCCTACACCCGGGATAGTCCCCGAACCCGGCTACCCGAGTCCGACCCACCAAACCCTTCTAGAAGGCCCGAACCGGCCCACTAGAGCTCCTAACCAACTTTCAAATTCAAACGTCTCCCTTATCTTGGCCAAACAAGATAAGATAAGACATCTACCATCATCTATAAATAGAGGACCCAAGTCCCTCCAGGTATTCATTCATTCCTCACACTTTATACCTCTCAGATCCATTCTGACTTGAGCGTCGGAGTGTCTTTGCAGGTATCCCCCCATCGCTCCAGTCAATTGATCTGGCATTCGCCTCAACCCGCAAGTTCTCGATCCATCTCTCAACCCGTACCAGAGACATCTTGTACATTGGCGCCGTCTGTGGGGATTGGCACCAGTTGAGTCAGAATGGTGGACGGACTTGAAGAGCATTCCATTAGCCACCAAGATGACTCCAGAACAAGAAACCCTACTCCCGAACACCAAGAAGCCGTACTCCATGGAAGGATAGCAAGCGCCATCCATAACAATGAGAACGGCCCCGTCATCACAAAAACACGACATCCCGAAAATTCGAAAGACAAGTCAGCCCAGATAATCCAAGAACTCTGCCACCGAGTACAGGAACTCGAAGGTCGGGTTGCCACCAAGGAAAAACACAACGCCAAAAATGGAAGTCACGCGACCTCCAGATCAAGATCTCGCCACGGCAGATCGCCTGAACGGCGACACGACAAGAGACACGATAGAAGCGCCTCGCGTGACCTAAGACACGGCAGATCGCCAGAACGGCGACACGACAAGAGACACGATAGAAGCGCCTCGCGTGACCTAAGACACGATAGATCACCAGAACGGTGACACAGCAAGAGGTACGACCGCAGTGTCTCCCGCGATCCTGTTCACACGGACGAAGACCGACGATACCGAGAGACCAAACGCACGAGAAACGACCACGTGATAATGGGAGCCACCCCCTTCACGGAAAGAATTTTGAAAGCGAAACTCCCCAAAGGCTTTGATAAACCCACGGACATGAAATACGACGGAACCAAAGACCCCCAGGAGCACTTAACGGCCTTCGAGGCCAGAATGAACCTAGAAAGCGCCACCGACGCCATTCGATGCAGAGCCTTCCCAGTAACCCTAGCCGGACCAGCAATCAAATGGTTCAATGCTCTTCCCAATGGGTCCATAGCTAGTTTCCGCGACATATCACAGAGGTTCATGGCACAATTTACCACCAGAATCACCAAGGCCAAACACCCATCAGCCTATTGGGAGTAACACAAAAACATGACGAGTCCACAAGAAAATATCTCGACCGATTCAACGACGAGTGCCTGACAGTCGATGGGCTCATAGACTCGGTCGCAAGCCTCTGCCTTACAAACGGACTCATGAATGAAGACTTTCGAAAATACCTCACTACCAAATCAGTGTGGACGATGCACGAAATACAAGGCGTTGCAAAGGAGTACATAAACGACGAAGAAGTAAGCCAGGTCGTAGCCGCCAACAAACGGCAACACGGCAGCGCACAACACGGCTTGCCAGCAAACCAACATAACCCTACCCCCAGAGAGAATCAGAAGGAACACCACAAGCTGGTAAATGCAAACCGACCCCCCAGAGTCGGAAAATTCTCCAATTACACACCACTAACTGCACCGATCACCGAAATATACCATTAAATAGCATATCGAGGCATCCTCCCGAAGGCCCGACAGCTAAAGGAAAGAACAGGCGGCAACAAAATCCTATATTGCGACTATCACCGAGGATACGGACATAAGACGCAAGACTGCTTTGACTTAAAGGACGCCCTCGAGCAAGCTATACGAGACGGAAAACTCCCCGAGTTCGCCAGATTTATCAGGGAACCAAGACGCGCGAAAAAGGAAAGATCACCCGAAAGAGAAGGACGTAACCCGAGAACACAAAAACAGGGCCCTAGAGAAAGCCCGGAAGCCGACCCAACCATTATCGTGAACATCATCACAGGTAAAGACGTCCCAGGGAAATCGAAATCGGCACTAAAAAAGGACCTCAAAATACTGGCAGTTAAACAACAAGACTCAAACGCTACCAATAGAGCAATAACATTCTCCCCCAAGGACTTCCAGCACGGTACCTCGGCAGAGGATGCCCCCTTCGTTATCTCGGCAAGAATCGGAACCGGGCTGGTCAGAAGAATACTAGTCGACACAGGAGCAGACTCCAACATCCTTTTCAAAGGAGCTTTCGACAAACTCGGACTCCATGATGACAACCTCCAAACATACCACAACGGAGTAACCGGGCTAGGGGATAACTTCCTCAAACCAGATGGCTCCATTATCCTCCCCCTCACCATAGGAAAAAGAGACCAGAAAAAGACAATACTGTCCGAATTTGTAATCCTCAAAGACTCCACCGCCTCTAACGTCATCCTTGGAAGAAAAACTATAAACGACCTCTCAGCTGTCATCTTCACCAAATACCTCCTGATGAAGTTCACAGCGGAAGATGGCTCGATCGGGACTATCCACGGAGACCGGGAAACCGCGGCAGAATGCGACAACACCAGCCTAGCCCTAAGGAAGAGATCCCGAGACGTGGCCGGCATATTCTTAGCAGACCTAGATGCCCGACAAGATGTGCAACCTAGACCAGAACCTGAGGGAGATATGGAGAAGCTACAAATAGGCCAAACCAGAGAAGAACACACCTTCATCAACCGGAACCTTCCCTACGACCTTAAAGAGGACCTCTCCCACCTCTTGAAATAGAACAGAGACCTGTTCGCATTCACACCGGCCGATATGCCAGGCATAGATCCCGACTTAATGTCCCACCGACTGGTCGTAGAACCTATGGCCAAGGCCGTCGCACAAAGGAGACGGAAAATGTCCCCCAACCGAGCCGCCGAAGTTAAAAAACAAGTCAAAGCCCTCCTCGAAGCAGGCTTTATCCGGGAGTTACCCTACGTGACCTGGCCGGCTAACGTTGTACTAGTCAAAAAAGGAAACGGTAAATGGTGGATGTGCGTCGACTACACGGACTTAAACAAAGCCTGTCCAAAAGACGCTTTCCCCCTACCAAACATAGACGGATTAGTAGACGCCGCGTCCGGCCACCAATACCTCAGCTTCATGGACGCATACTCAGGATATAATCAGATACCTATGCACTGACCCGACGAGGAAAAAACGGCCTTCATCACTCCCGACGGCACTTACTGTTACAAAGTCATGCCATTCGGCCTAAAAAACGCTGAAGCCACCTACCAAAGACTCGTTAACAAAATATTCCAAGACCTGTCCGGGACCAAGCTAAAAGTCTATATAGACGACATGCTCGCAAAAACCGAATTTGGCAAGCAGCTCATCACCGACCTCGAGCTCATAATGAACATCTTGAGGAAACATCGAATGCGCCTCAACCCAACCAAATGCGCATTCAAAATGGAAGCAGGAAAGTTCCTCGGCTTCATGATCACACAACGCGGACTAGAGACAAACCCTGAAAAATGCAAAGCCGTCCTCGAAATGGCAAGCCCAAAAAACCTCAAAGACATCCAGAAACTCACTGGCCGGTTAACCGCATTATTCCGCTTTCTCGGGGCGTCAGCTCAAAAAGCGCTCCCTTTCTTCAAGCTCATGAAAAAAGGAATCCCCTTCAAATGGGAAGCGGAATGCGAAAAAGCATTCCAACACTTTAAGAAAGTCCTAGCGGAACCCCCGGTCCTCGCTAAACCTCAAACAGGAGAGATCCTTTACCTATACCTATCTATAACTGAAGAAGCCCTCGCTGCAGCACTCATCCGAGAAGACGAAAATAAAGCCCAACGACCCATCTACTTCATAAGCAAAGTCCTACAAGACACGGAATCACGCTACTCACGCCTTGAGAAACTTGCCTTCGCACTCCTCACGGCATCCCGCCGCCTCCGACAGTATTTCCAAGCCCACCCTATTACAGTCCGAACTGACCAGGCGGTCCGACAGGTCCTACAAAAACCCGACCTAGCAAGAAGAATGCTGGCATGGTCCATCGAACTGTCCCAATTCCAAATAAAGTTCGAACCCCGAAATGCAATCAAAGCGCAAGCTATGGCAGACTTCATCGCCGAGATGACGCCAGGAAACCCCACCCCCAAAACTTGGAAACTACACGTAGACGGCTCATCCAACACCACCTCTGGTGGAGCCGGAGTCATACTCGAAAGACAAATATGGGATCGTAATCGAACAATCTGTTCGATACGAGTTCCCAGTTTCCAACAACCAAGCAGAATACGAGGCTCTTTTGGCCGGTTTAATTCTAGCCAAAGAAGTCGGGGCAAAAATTTTAGAGATATGCAGCGACTCACAGGTAGTCAGCTCCCAAGTCAATGGGGACTACCAAAGACGAGATCCCTTACTCCAACAATACCTCGCCAAGGTAAACAAACTGAAAGAAGATTTTGACCAGGTAACCATTCAACATGTCCCCCGAGAACGAAATGCAAGGGCAGACCTACTCTCAAAATTGGCCAACACCAAACCAGGACACGGTAACCGGTCGTTAATTCAAGAGATCGTCAGAACACCATCTATATCAAACACCACCGACAACAGCCTACCGATCTCCGACTGAGAGTCATGGACCACTCCCATCCTACAATACCTCCTTAACGGAGTACTACCCGAAGACCCTAAAGAGGCAAACCGGATATAAAGGGAAGCCGTCAACTACACTATCATAACAGGACAGCTATACAAACGGGGATTCTCACAGCCCCTACTCAAATGCATCGAACCCATAGACACGGAATACATACTTCACGAAATCCATGAGGGTTGCTGCGGCCATCACATCGGAGGCAAAACCTTGGCCCAGAAGATCATCCGAGCCGGTTACTTCTGGCCCTCAATCATCAGGGACTCCATACAAACAGTCAGGAACTGCGACAAGTGCCAAAAGCACTCCAACTATCATAAAGCTGCCCCACACCAGCTCAGTATAATCACAGCAGATCGGCCGTTCGGAACTTGGGGCATCGATCTCGTCGGCCCCTTCCTGACAGCCCTCGGGCAACTCCGATACATCATTGTTACAATTGATTACTACACCAAGTGGATCGAAGTCGAACCCCTGGCCTGCATCACGGCTACCCAGTGCCGTAAATTCCTCTGGAAACACATCTTCACCCGATTCGGCATCTGATAAACCCCAATTTTGTGGTTTATATTATGTAGAATTTGGGGGGTTTTGTCGATATTTCTCACACTTATTCACAAGAAATGCATGGTTTTGTGTTCACTTCCTAATATTGCTCCATGATGAAAAACATGCTTACTTTGCTTTAAAATTGCCATATTTTAATCCTCTTCTATTGCCATTCGATGCCGTGATGTATTTATTGAGTAATTTCAAGAATTATAGGGTAGGAATGGGCTAGAAGAGAGAAAGAAAGCATGCACAAAAGGGAGGAACATGAAGAATTAAATTTTGGGAAAAGCAGCATCGGCGCGCCCGCGCACTCCACGCGCACGCGTGGATAAGGTTGGCTGGAAGCGGCGCACAAGGATGGACGCATCCGCGCGGATCAGAAGATTCCTATCGACGCGTACGCGCACTTGGCGCCCACGCGTGGATCGCAAAAGCAATCGGCGCACACGCACGCATGGCGCGCACGCGTGGGAAGCTGCACGTGACCTCATTAAAGGAAATCGTGCTTGGCGATTTCTGAGGCTCATCAGGCCCAAATTCAAGCTGTTTTTGCATGGAAAAGACCCAAGGATGCTAGGGGGAAAGGGGGGATCAATCATTTTACACTAAGACACAATTTTAGCTAGTTTTTGGTTCTTTGTTCTTCTAGAGAGAGAAACCCTTGTTCCTCTCTAGATCTATTTTTAATTTGATCTTCCCTTATTGAATTGTGAATTGGATCTTGTTAATCAGCAGTTTTAATCGTTCAATTTGAATTTCTTAGTATAATTTTGCTTAGATCTTGTGATAGTTTTATGAATTCTTATCAATTGTCATTTTATACCCATTTCATGAATGTTGTGAATCTTGACTTGTTGATGTTACATTGATGATTTCTATGATTAATTGTGTTGTTTGGATGATTGTATGTTGATAATTATTAGTGGGTACTTGTTAATTTCAATTTAATTGCTATTTTGAACATGTCTTTTGTTAATGCTTACCATGTGTTTGATGAATTGTTTACTTTGATTATGGAGTAGTTCTCTTTACTCTTGGCCTAGGCTAAGGGAATTGGGTAAACTTGAGTCATTGGGTCTAATGGATTTGATGATTTGGGAGCCCTTAGTGGTCAATTTGATAGCCATTGACGCTAACCTTCTACTAAGTCAATTAGTAGTGAGGTTAGAACTTATGGGTTGATGTTGACCAAATCATTTGACGTACTTCAAGTATAGAAGTAGACTTAATGAGTTTGGTTCCTCATAATTATCAAGATATGGTTATTAGACAAGGATGGTGACCCCAATTCCCATGCCTAGCCAAGAGCTGCTTTTATTATTCATATTGAAAACCAAAATTCTCAATTACTTGTTTTAGTTATAGTTACTTGTTTAGTTTAGAATAGAATCATATTGGATGTTACTTGTTAGTTTGGAATTAATCATATCTTAGTTAGTTATTTGAATTAGTTTCTTGCAATTCAAGATTACTTACTTGTTAAGATTCCCATTTATTTTTATGCTCATAACTCACAACCCCGGATTTCTAACCAATGTTGAAGCACATGTTTGCCCATTCCTTGTGAGACGACCCGAGGTTTAAATACTTCGGTTATTTCTATTGGGGTTGAACTTGTGACAACCAAATCCCTCTTCTAAATTTGATACCCGAGGATTGTTGTTGGTAGAGCTATACTTGCAACGCGATTTTATTGAAGAAAATCTTTACCAATACACCCTTGGGAGCACATCAGCATCCCGGAAGTCGTAATCTTGGACAACGGAACACAATTCACCGACAAGAAGTTCAGGAAATTCTTGGAGGGACTACACATATCCCAATGCTTCTGCTCGGTAGAACATCCCCAGATGAACGGGCAAGTCGAATCGGCAAACAAAACAATAGTCAAAGGACTTAAAAAGCGGCTCGACGAAGCCAAGGGGCGTTGGGCAGACGAACTCGGATCGGTCCTCTGGTCATATCGGACCACCCCCCAAAGTTCCACTGGGGAGACCCCTTTTGCATGACATATGGAATAGAAGCCATCATCCCAGTCGAAATCGGGGACCCAAGTCCGAGAAGAACCATCAGAGGCAACGACGAAAATGTCGAACGAGACCTTAATGACGAGGTCAGGTCGGTAGCCCACATGAGAGAGTTAGCCCTAAAATAAAAAATCAAAATAAGGTACAACCATGGCGTAATACGGATAGACTTCTCACCCGATGACCTGGTCCTACGACGAAACAACATCGGAACTCCAACGCCAGGGAAAGGAAAACTCACCCCCAACTAGGAAGGACCATACCGAGTCAAAGGAATAATCGGGAAAGGAGCCTACAAGCTCGAAAAGCTCGATGGAACCGAGATCCCGAGAACCTGGAATGCCGCCAACTTACGGCGATACTACACGTAGAGACGCTCCTCCCCTAAAAAACTATGCCCTTTTACTTATCTGAACTTTATTTTTCCTTTCTCTTGTATAGTTTTCTTTCATTATCTTCGGGTACTCTTTCCCTCCCAAAACAAAAAATGGAGGGCTCTAACGAGGCCCAAACTTAATAAAATTCCATTGTTACAAAAATACATTTGCCAATACCACTATAACGGCAAAACAAATAAAACGGCCAACATCGAGGACCGATCACCCTCGGGGCCTAACAAACGGATATCCTCAAACACTACCGAACGGCCTACCGAAGGCCTTAAGTCACGACGGCTTAAAAATATAAACGGCTCGAAAAACGAAAAAGTCCGAACGGCCACAATCACACAAGAGTCATCAAGAAAAGCAAGTTATAAACGGCCACAATGGCGTAAACAGTTTAATGAAAAGCATCAAAATACACGGCCTCAGGGCCAACAAGCATCCAAAAAACCAACAAGTCCCATAAACTAATACAACAAGTTATAATAAAAAGCTACTCAAGGTCAATGATCTGGCCATCATGAACAGTCTTAAAAGCCCCCATCACAGACACGTCCACGCCCGGAGCCAGCACCAAAGCCTGAGCTCTCATTGTCTCCTCGGTAGCCGCAATCGCACCCTTTGCATCAGCCAGTGACTCCACCTTCTCCTTTTTCAAAGTAGCAACTTCAGCCTTCAGAACCTCCATCTTGCCAAAAAGCACGGCAGCTTGAGACTCAACATCGGAAGCCCGCTTCCGCTCCACACCCAGCTGAGACAGAAGTGAAGTCTCAACCTCGAAAAGACGGAGGATCTCAGCCCCAGCCTCCTCGGAAGACTTCACCGCCTTCTCTCTCGCTACCTCAGCAGCCTCAAGTTACTCTCTCAACTTGGCCACATCAGTTTGGGAATGACGGAGCTTCTTATCCAGCAAACCGATCTGAGCCATCACCGGCTCAGCCTTCCAGAAAATAACAGCGGATCGGAGGAGGGCACGATATACCGACTTGGCTTGAAAAGACACATTACAATCATCAAAAAATGGCTCGGTGCCAGGCATCAGGTACTAATCTATAAACCCTGAAGCATTGAAACGCCGATCCATCACGGTAGGAACAACACCCTCATCCTCCAAGTTCTCACTACTAGGTTCCTCAGGTCTCTTTCTCTTCCGAGAAGCCTCAGAAGCTGAGACCACAATGACTTCTTCCTCAGGCGAATTCACGGGACCAGGTGAAACCTGAGCACCAACCCTAACCCCAGCCGAATCACCTCCTAAGATACAGCTCGGGAATCTGCAGCAGGATTCGAAACAGGGGTAGAAGGAGATGCCGATGACCCCTCCTCTCGATCCATTGCTGCCTTCAACCTCGCCAGAGAAGTCAAACCACCAGCCATCTCAACTGAAAAAACCAAAGAAAAACATAAAGTCACAAAACCGGGAAAAACAAACATAAAAATAAAGAAAATGACAGCCACACACCAATATACGTTTGGCAGGCCACAGGATCCCCTATGATGTCTCGAGGATTTAACGGACGTTCCCCGAACAAATGCCAAAGGACACTAGCGATGTCCTTATCCTCCGGAGAGAAACCATCGTATGTAACTTTGGTCAAAATCGACGGTCCGGCACCGAAATTCCAATAAGTCGGGAACCGACGCTCGCCCTCCAACGTCAACCAAAAAGGCTGATGCCCCTGAACGGGGCGCACTTTGAAATATTCTCTCTTAAAACCATGGAAAGAATCTTCAAACAAACCAAATATACGACGATGAGGCTGAGCCCTGAACGACATATATCCTTTCTTATGCTTCCCTTCCTTAGTCGGAAGAGTACATAAGAAAAGAAAAAGAAAAACAGGAACAGAGACCGAAAGATCGAGATATTGACACACAAGCTCAAAGGAACGAATGGCCGCCCAACTATTCAGATGAAGCTGAGACGGCACCACGAAACACCGACTCAGCAACTCCTGAACAAACGGCGAAAAGGGGAGCCGCACACCGAGCCGAGTAAACATTGATTCATAAACCCACATCCAGTCCGGCACGGTCGGTGAATTGAGGTTCAAATAACAAACCCGCTCATCGGCGTCAGGGAGGGCAAGCTTACATTGCCGCTCCACATCACCGCCACCGCAAACCGCCCCCTGATCACGGAGCCTTTGGAGATCAGCCTCCGTCATCCGCGATGGAACACCCCACACATCGCTAGTCACCCAAGTATAGCGGGAGGGGACGCCCCTAGAAGGGGATATCGGAGTACCCACACCCTCACTCCTCCGCCGATGCATACCTAAAACAGGGAGTAGCACCACCGTCAGCCTACTAACCTTATGCAGAAGCAGAGAAGACAACTAAAAACCTACTACCTACTACCAGTCCAACACAGTGGTGCTCAGCCCCTCCAAAACACAAATACCACCACCACCCAAAACACAAAACACAGTACAAGAACGCAGATGGAAAAATGATGCATGGCAAATACAGAACAAAAAAATACCACAGAATGACGAAAGCAAAAAGAAACCAACCTGGTAATGCAGAAAACAAGCCTGAAAAATGCTGAAGCAGGAAAGCAGAAACACATCCACGAAGAAACACCAGAACGCAAGGGAGAGAAAGAGATTTTCAGAGAAGAGAGTAAAAGAGAAATGAAATAAACGAGAGAAGTAAGAAGGAAAGCCAAAACGGTTTCAAAAAAGACAAAAAGACGCAAATAGCCTTGAAAAGTAAAAGTGGGCGTAGGGGCAATAAAGGGAAGCTACCCAAAAACGTCCCCTCACAATAAATGCTCCCTTGGAAAACGAAACCAATAAAGCACGCCTCGAAAAATGCAACAGGCGCAAGAAAGCAAAAGAGTCACATCAACCTAAAACGGCCAGATGAAACCTCGGCTCAGCCACAAAAACCAGGGCCGGCGCGCCAACCTCCCCTCAAAGGCATCAAACGACGACCTGAGAAAACAAAAGAAGACCACAAACGGTCAAAACCACATCTCCCAGCGACAGACCGACCTCGCTCGCTCTCCCGCTGCGAGGGCAACTGTTATGGATCCGGCCCACGGATCCTACACCCGGGATAGTCCCCGAACCCGGCTACCCGGGTCCGACCTACCAAACCCTTCTAGAAGGCCCGAACCGGCCCACTAGAGCTCCTAACCAACTTTCAAATTCAAACGTCTCTCTTATCTTGGCCAAACAAGATAAGATAAGACAGCTACCATCACCTATAAATAGAGGACCCAAGTCCCTCCAGATATTCATTCATTTCTCACACTTTATACCTCTCAGATCCATTCTGACTTGAGCGTCGGAGTGTCTTTGCAGGTACCCCCATCACTCCAGTCAATTGATCAGGCATTCGTTTCAACCCGCAAGTTCTCGATCCATCTCTCAACTCGTACCAAAGACATCTTGTACAGTTTTTTTTCTAAACCTTTCCAAACTTTAATTGCATTATTGTCTAAGTCTGCTATCCTGTCATTCTTCACCTGCTTTTAAGGCCTTATTTACTTCAAAATTTCGAACTCTTTAATAATAATTGAAAATTTAGTCTTCTTTTTTGGTGTATTATTGACCAGAGCATGAAAAAATCTTTTGTTCTACCTTAAATAACTTATAAAAATAGATCTTTCAATCTTTTGTTAATATTATCATTTATGATCAAATCTTTACCATTTTTATCCTTAATAAACTTAACTTGATCCAAGTCTTTAATTCTTTTTTTTTTTTTTTTGAGTCTTTACTATTTTGTATGTGTCTTACCCAAAAATAGATAAAAAAATTTTATATATTCTTGTGTTCTTGCTCTTATACTACCACCCTTTTCTCCTTCTTTTAAAAAAATATGAATACAAAATTTTATTGAAAAAAAATGTGTGTCCCCCTCCCTGAATGTTTGTAAATATGTCAAATATGGTTGTGATAAACTGATAATTGGTAAACTAAAAAAGGACTTAAATTCTGCAAGAATCTGAATTTTATTCTCGTTACTAACGCTTAAGAGCCAATTTATTATTAAACAGAATTTATTTTAATATATTAATTGTAGAAAATTTTTTATATGATCATTTAATTTGATTTATATGTTAAGATGATTTTTTATATAATAAATTTAAAAATAATTATTTTTATTATTATAATAATATATGATTATTTATAAAAATTAAATATTATTAAATAATATATAAGTACTTTTGAGCCATTAAAAAAGTCGGAAAAGTACTCTAATTTTAGGTATAGAATAATAATTGATGTCAACCCTATTAAATTTGTACTATATAAAATAGTGTTTATAAAATATACCTTGATTACAAAATAATTCCAAAAACCAAATGGTGGGTGCATGCACTGCATGCAGTAGCTAGCTAGGTTCATTAAGAGTGTATGTTTATCTCTATGTTATTATCTCCCACTTGCTCAGCAAGTTGCATAAACCGACGATGTTGCTGAGCGATTATTAAATCAAATAACAAAACTAACCAATGCTAGTCGCTATAGACATTTTCTTTTCATTATTATTATTATTATTTATTATATATATTATTTCTTTTCTTTAATATATGCTGCAACTTGCATGTCCTTTCCTGTCCGTATGCTAAAATTTATATTATAATGCACTGGATTGGAACTTAGGGAATATGCATATATTAATTTGAGTTGACAAACCAAGAAAAGTCATGTATGTTACAGCTAAATACAGCTATATATGAAGGAAGGCATGCATATATTAAAAGAAAGAAAGAAAAACTTAAGATGACGCCATTCTAATAATAACACTACTTCAAAAGAAAAATTATTAAAAAAGTTATTAAAGGTTAATATTTTTCATTTATATATTAGTCAATACTTACTAATATTTTATTTTTTATATTTTTAAAATTTAAAATTTAAAATTTAGAATTTAAAATTTAGTATTCATGATTTAGAGTATTGACTAAATAGTGTCGACTAAAATAAATAAATTTTATTGACTATGTAATATTATTTAAAATTATATATTGACAAAACTAGATAAACTTATTATTATGGACATATATATAAAATAAGATTTGATTGTTAATAAATTACTTTGTACTACATTAATGCAATTAGCGTTCATATTCATATATAATATATGCTAATGTCACTGTTGTAGACCAAATAATAGCACCAACAAAATATTGAGAAGAAAGAAAGAGGGTTGAAACTAACAAATATCTAGTGTAGGGTTTACTCTATTGATCTCAGTAAAAAATCCAAAGTCCTAATTAATAATTAAGCTCCACCTTGGTATAAACCAACTGTAATTTTTTCCCAAGCAAAATAGCAATACTTCGCACTACAGTTCACAACATATATAATAAATTAGAGATATACTACGTGTATATTAAAATCAGCATCAAAATTAGCCACTAGTATAAAATACATGTTAGAATACAACTACATATTGAAAATAAATTAAACCACACATATATTTATATATAAATATATTGGTAACTAATTTTAGTAGCTAATTTTAATGTACAAATAATATTTTTCAAAAAATTAATAATGGCCACACTAATTTTATATATAGTTACTCCTCAAAAAAGAATAATTTCATAAAATATATTTAAATAAACTCCTCTAAATTTATCAAACCAATTGATACATAATTATCATCTACAATGAATTTCACTTTTTAATAGTAGTAACTAATTAGTCTTAATATTTAATTTTACACTGTCAACATAAATAATAAATATGATGCATTATAATAATGTATTATGATGAATATTATCATAAAGATTTTACAATCGTCTTCATATGAAGATGTTTTTTTTTTTACCATTAGATCATAAATTATATGGTTTAATTTTGATGCGTTACAAAAGTATTATTTTTTAAAGTATGATTAAATAAATAAAATACACTTTTAATATAAGAATCTTTATAAAAAGATATTTTTAACATTTTCATTTAAATAGGTACCATGTATTATTGTGTAAGAAAAAAAAGTATTAATTTAATTATTTTAAAAATATTATGAATAATAGAGCACAGTTAAGTAATAATATAAGATTCTTTTACAGTATAGTAATGCATGAATCTTAGTTTTATTGACTTGTAGTACTAAAATGCACAAAATTATAGCCATATATCCTCACCTAGTCATATACACCTTAGCTTCTCGTGGGAGCTCAAATCCTTGAGGCTTTTCGCATTTCAAGTAAAAGTTAAACCAGTAAGACAGTAATTCACATCACCACTGTCTAAGTTTATATATTTATAATAAAAGTAAAATTTATAATCAAACATATAATAGTCGGTACTAAATTTCGACTGTGCTCTTAATTTAAAAAAAAAGTAAGTGTAATTATATTGTAGATGATGAATATATTACAAAAGACAAGAATTTAAAAGATTAAACAAAGATAACTATTTATATAAAGATGATAGTTAAGACGTGAATATAACTATATAGTCTGAATATTAGTGTTTATAAATTATAAGTATGAGTACCCTTCAGTTTTCACACACCATTTAACTTTGAAGAATGTATGCACGCACAATACATAATAGTATTATAAAAATGTTTAAAATTAACAAAGAAAACCTATTCATTCTAATAATTTTTCTCTATAATTTATCATTTTTCTACAATATTTGATTGATATTTCTAAATGAAGGTCATAGAAGTTAATCTCTTACGAATTTACAAAAAGTTAATTCAAAGAATACAGCTAGAACACAAACACACCCTTATTCTTCATTCATTCTCACTTTATTTCTCAACAAAGAGAAGGAAACAAAACTGGGCAGAAGACAGAAGCTGTTTTCTCCCTCTGAAGCGACAAAACTCCTAACCTACAATAATAATAATAATAATAATAATAATAATAATAATAATAATAATAATAATAATAATAACAACACGTAAAATATAAATAAAAGATAACTAGAAGAAGAAGGGGGGAAAATTAGAGAAGAAAAATTACGAAGAGAAGAGTTATCGTTGATATTGCGATCTCGTTCTTCCCAAATTCTCGGCAAATCTCGCGAGAGATTGAAGGTTACACCGAAGAATGGTGTCAACGAAAACGCGCGTGTCCTCGGAGGTGTTCCCGGGCGGTACGTCCACCACATAAGACTCCACGACCACCGTACCTTCATCGACGTCGCGGTTGGCGGATCGGCGGTGGAGAGTTGTGACGGAGCGGTAGTTGGAGAGGCGGTGGTCGCCGCCAACCATGCTAAAGGCGATTACGTGGCGGCGGTCATCGAGGAGGTCGAGGCGCTCTGTGCTGACGGCGGCGGGGAGGCCGGAGACCACGCGGACCTCGCGGAGGGATCCGACGGCGGCGCCGTCACCAAGGACGAGGTGGCAGGTCTTGACGAAATGCTTGTAGGCTTGGGGGTTATCGAAGCGGCGAACGATGGACCACACGGTGGGGAGAGGGGCGGCGATCTCCTGGATGACGGCGGAGCAGCACTGGTTGGGCGAAACCGCATGCGTGTGGTGGCGGGATACGGCGGCTGGGACGGTTTGAAGACTTGGTGGCATTTTATGTTTTATTGAGTTCCTGGAAATATTATGAACGATGTCTTTTGAGGTTTTTGAATGTGGAAGTGAGTGTTTTATGGTTTTGCTTTAGTTTATACGTTTAGTTGATAACTCAAGTTGGAGAGGGACCAAGCCACTTGACTAGGGAAATGTACATATTTCTTCTTTTTTTTTTTTTTAGCATTAGAAAATAAAAAATATTATTTGATAAACAAGTTATTTTTTAAATAAAGTTCAGTTAAATATTTTTTATGTTTTTTTTACAAAATTAATTATCAAAATGATATATTTTTTTTTTTACTAAAGATAGGAGACTCAAACCCGCAACCTCTTAATTGAGTATGGGAAGACTATGTCATTTGAGCTATTACTCATTATCAAAATTTGGAAAGATAGGAGACTCGAATCCGCAACCTCTTAATTGAAAATTTGGAAAGACAAGAGACTCAAAACCGCAACATCTTAATTGAGTATGGAAATCTATGCCATTTGAGCTATTACTCATTGGCTGAAAATGATATTATTGTTATAAAATTATGAAAAATAATATTAATATTGGTCGGGCTCACATAATATTTTCCATAGAAATTTATTCATATTAAATAAAATATTGGTAGATTTTTTTAAATAATTTAATTAAATATGTTAATTATTTAATAGTTTTAATTATTATTTTATATAAAAATATTTTTATATAAGTAATTATCTTATCGGTTTAATTATATACAAAAATATTATATGTATATTATTAAAAATAAATTATTGTGTACGTATTTATGTATCTTTATAAATATTCAATTAGTAGAATAGTCAAATCTACTATAATAAAATAATTAAATCCGTAATAAATAAATAATTAAATATCTATAATAAAAAATTATAAAATATCAAATATATTAATTAATTGATGGTTAACCTACTCCTAATATAATTGAGCTTTCTCTAGTATTACCAGAAACTATTTTTATTTGCTAGTATTGCTATTTGCTAGTAGGTAATTGACCGAGTAAAAATAAAAAATTTTAAGGTTCAAGATGTTTAATTACGTCATTATGTGCATATATGTTATTATTGTAATAAATTCCATGTTTACACTATTCTACGTAAAGTAGAATATAAATGAATCAACTTGAAAATTTAAATTAACTTGTAAACTTTTTAGCTAGTTGAATATAAATGCTAAAAGTAGATTTCATCAAAATTATTGGACCATTGAGTTGATCCTTGTCAATTATGCTGTCAATTTTAATTCACAAAGTGCACAAAGATGAAGTAATTTTATTTATTATATATTATTAATTTTAAAATTAAAATAATAAAATAATATATAAATAGTTGTTTTTCTATTTTTATCAAAAGAATTCTATTTTAATTATAATAAAAAAATAATATATCATATATTTTAATTTTAAAATTAATAATATATAATAAAATTAATAAATTTTTTATCAAATTAAATTTTTATCAAAGTTAAAGATAAAAATATTTAAATTCTAATTTTTTATTAATTTTTTAATAAAATTTTTAAATTATTCTCACTTTTTATCTTTAACCTCAAGTCCTCAATTCCACCACTAAAATAAAAGGGACGAATCCAAATGCAATAGACAAACACAATGAGAAACGCTGCCGCTCCCTTGCAATTTCATCCAGTTCTTGGTAAAAAATCTGGAGTGTGGTGGAAGTATCAGTTTAGTTTGTTTTCTTATTGTTTCAGGATCATTCAACTTATTGGCATGTAGTATAATAGATGGAACATCTTGTTTGTGTGCAATTTTTATTTTTGCAATGTCTTGTTTTTTTAACTGTGCCTCAACATAAATCCTTCTTTAATTTTACCCTCAAGTTCTTCTATGGTAGTATGGAATTAGGACTGTTCCACGAGTTTGTCTTCGTCAACAACATAAAAAAAAAAAAAACCCTGGAAGAGGCCTTTTCTCAAAAAGAATTTATGCATTATAGTCAATGCCTTTTTTTTTTCTTTTGTTGCCTGACGTCAATTCCTGCAGCCTTCAGTTCTCTCTTCTTCTGTAAATAAGCAAGTCTTCCAGCTTCCTCAAGCTGCTTCTCTCTCGTTTTTCTTTGTGCCTTCTTTCCTTTAGTGTTAGCTAATCGATCTTGTGCTTCTAAAAGCATCTCCTTTTTATCTTTGTCCATATCAACAGGATCTGGACGTGCGGATTTTGACTCTAGATTTGGATCAATCAACCCAGGTCGCAATTTCCGAGGATTATCGCGGGATTCATATATAGTTCTCATCCTTTATACATGTTGCGTCAAGAAGCTTTCTCGTTCACAAGATGGAGAGAATCGATTTGAAGGGAGCGGAGGCGTTTTTCGTTGTTTGTGGTGGAGGTGGAGGCGGAGGGCTCCGACACCATTGCCATTGCATTTGGATTTGTCCCTGTTATTTTGGTGGTAGAGTTGAGGTTGAATATAAAAGAGTGGAGATAATTTGAAAATTTTATTTAAAAGTCAATAAAAAATTAGAGTTTGATACTTTTGTCAGAACTCATTTTTCACGAGTACAATGGGTATTTTTGTTAGTGTTCGTAAAGTTCATGGGTATAAATGGTTTTTTTTTCTAAAATTAAACTCTATTTTTTTCACTCTATATATAACTTATAATTTATATTTTATATTACTAATTTGACAAATTAAAATATGTCACGAGATATTCTTTTATTACAATTAAAAAAATTATTTTCTTCAAAATTAACAAACTCCCTCTTTCCTTTTTCTTTATCTTTCTCTCTTTTCTCTCTCATTTTCTATTTCTCTCTATTTTTCTATTATATATTACCAATTTTACAACTAAAATATGCTACATGTCTGCTGCGGATTTTGAATAACCACAACCTAACCGACAAGTGCATTACCAAGTAATACCTCAAGTGAGTGAGGGTCGAATCCCACGAGAATTGATGGACTGAGCAACAATAGTCGAATGACTCACTTAGTCAGGCAAGCAGAAAATTGTATTTTGAAAGTTATAAAAAGCATTAAACAGTAAATTCAGAGAATTGAAAAACAAACAATAAAAGTGATGTGAAATATATGAGAGAAAATAGTTAAGGCTTCGGAGTTGTTTATTCATCCGGATTAAGTTTTCTTCCCAACTATTTTAATCATGCAAGATTTGTTTCATAGCAAACTGTAATTGACTAAACCCTAATGTCTTAGTAATTTAGTCTCCTCCCAAATCAACCGCCAATGTCTTGGTCACTTAATTTAGATTAGAGAGTTAAGAGCAATTCTAGTTTATGGCCACAAAAACCCTAATTACCCAAAACTAAGAGGATTATATATCACGTATCCCGATTAGTTCAAGTAATTAGCAATTTAGGAGGAATTTGCTTTCAAGCTGTTGTTCAAGCGAGATAGCTCTGTCAAGAATCACAAGAACACATGTAGAATAAGGGTTATACTATGGTTCTACCCAGATTCATAAGATGAAAAACGAAAGTAATCCTTGAAATTGAATTAATACATAAATTAAAATAGAAAAGCAATAGTCTTAATCCATAGAAATAAACAGAGCTCCTAACTTTAACCGAAGAGGTTTAATGGCTCATGACTTACAGAGAAAACAAAGGTTCTGAAAAGTGAAACGTGCGGAAGTGAGAAGATCCCCCTAAAGGGTGAATCTTTTTCCTTTTATACCTAACCTAATTTGATTTGAAACTAAGATAAAATAATAAATTCTAAACCTAAAAGATTTTGTTTGTAAATAAAAATTATAAAAATAAAAGATAAGATAATAATTAAAAAGCTAAATCCACTAAAGATGCTCCTTTGAAGAGGTTGGATCCGGATTGATTGGCGTTAAACGTCAGGATTGGCATTTAGCACCCGAAGGAGGGGGGGCTCTGCTAATTTTGTTGGTTGCTGGCGCTAAACTCCAGCTTTGAAACTTTTCCTTTTTGCTTAAAACTCTGCCTAATTGATCCGAATTTTACCTGAAATAATAAAAACACCAAAAAAAACTCAAAGTAGCATCCAAAGAGGATTTTAACACTAAAATATAATTAAACTTACTAAATTCTAACTAAATTTAACTCAAAAATAAGCCAAAAATGGGTATAAGATGCTCACGCATCACAACACCAAACTTGAACTGTTAATTGTCCTTAAGCAACTAAAATAATATAGGACTGAAAAGAGAAAACGCCTAAGACTTGAGTGTTCATTAAAGCTCATATCCAATCACTGAGTGAGGCTAATGACAGTATAATTTTGAATAGGTTTGACATCTCACTATCCTTTGAAGCTCAACGATGTTGATATCCTTCAGAATTAGAACTCGGATGATATTATGGATTCTCTTTTTTAAGCTCTAATTGGTCCTTGAACACAACTTTTTCTTTTCCTTTCTTTTCTTTGGTGCTTTGCACCTTGATCCTACCCGTGACTCTAAGTATTTTGTCCTCAAGCTTAACTTGATACAACAACTCCACAAGCACTTAACTGGGGAACCCTTTTGAGTTCTAATTTTTCTTTTCATTTTTTCCAGACAGTGGTGCTCAGAGCCTTTGGCATACTCTGTAATTGTACTTGATATCGACTCTTAGTGCTCTGTCTCAAGGGTTACTTGACACATTCACACCACAAGCATATAGTTAGGAAAACAACTCATTTGAGCTTTTAATCATTTTAGACCTTCCTAACCATTGATGCTCAAAGTCTTGGACCTTACTTTTTATTTTCTTTTTCTTTTTGCTATTTGTTTTGCTTCAAGGCCCAATTTCTTACTTACTTTAGAAAATCCATAATACTTCTCTAAGTTCCTGTACCTCAAGAATCATTGTTCTTAACTTTAATATCAAATATGCACTGTTCAGTTCATACATTCAGAATTACAGATACCACCACATCAAAGTAATCAGAACAACTCATAATATATAACTCAAATCTTATGCATTTTACTACTTTTTTTCACTTTTGATTTTTCAAGCTTAGTGCGCAATATATGAGACAATTTCAAGATAAACATAAAATAACAAAGTAAATAACTAAACTAGAAAAATAATAAAGTACTACTACTGATCATCCGAAGGCTTTCAAACAGAAAATAGAAAATAAGATAAAATACTGAAAAATAAAAAAAAAAAATAAGCAAAAGATAATGAAACCCAACCACCTCAGACCTGGTGGCTGCTGCTCCCTCCGAGAATCCTCTCTAGCATTTCAGCTCATCCAAGTTGTGCCTTTGCCTCTGCTATTCTTCCATTAGATGATAAAGAAGGACTGAGTGGTCCTTATGCTCTATCATCATCTAAGCAGTAGAAGATTCCAACTGCCCAATAGATGCTGCCAGCTAATCTCAGTACTCACGTGGAGAAAAGTAGTATCCTTGAGGTATCTCAAGCTACTCCCGCTGATGAGGGGGAACCAGCTCCTGAGGTGGTGCTTGTCCAAGCTCCCGAGCATACTTTATGCCCCTCCTAGTGATCGACCTGTCCATTGTAATAAGTGTCCTGATGAGCGGATAATTTATACGCTTTTTGGCATTATTTTTACATAGTTTTTAGTATGTTTTATTTACTTTTTATTATATTTTTATTAGTTTTTATGTAAAAATCACATTTCTGGACTTTACTATGAGTTTGTGTATTTTTCTATAATTTCAGTTATTTTCTGTCTGAAATTAAGGGACCTGAGCAAAAGTCTTATTCAGAGGCTGAGAAAGGACCGCAGATGCTATTGGATTCTGACCGTCCTGCACTCGAAGTGAATTTTCTGGAGCTAAAGAAGCCCAATTGGCGCGCTCTTAATTGCGTTGGAAAGTAGACATCTTGGGCTTTCCAGCAATATATAATAGTCCATACTTTGCCCGAGATTTGATGACCCAAACTGGCATTCAACGCCAGCCAGAGACCCTTTTCTAGCGTAAAAACGCTGGAAATGGTACCAGAATTGGAGTTAAACGCCCAAACTGGCACCCAAGCTGGCGTTTAACTCCAAGAATGGCCTATGCACGTGAAATCTTCAAAGCTCAGTCCAAACACTCACCAAGTGAGCCCCGGAAGTAGATTTCTGCACTATCTGCACTTAGTTACTCATTTTCTGTAAACCTAAGTTACTAGTTTAGTATAAAAACTACTTTTAGAGATTCATTTTGGAACTTATGAAATTTTACATTTCATATTGTATCTTCCACGGCATGAGTCTCTAAACTCCATAGGTGGGGGTGAGGAGCTCTGCTGTGTCTCAATGGATTAATGCAATTACTATTGTTTTCTATTCGATCACGCTTGATTCTGTTCTAAGATACTCACTCGTACTTCAATATAAAGAATATGATGATCCGTGACACTCATCATCATTCTCAAATCTATGAACGCGTGCTTGACAACCACTCCCATTCTATCTGAGCTCAACGTAGTCATTGGACGACAGCTTGAATGCGTATCTCTTGGATTTCTAATCCACGAGTTTGACTTGCATCTCCTGACAACAGAGCTTTTGAATTCGTGAGATCAGAACCTTCGTGGTAGAGGCTAGAACCAATTGGCAGTATTCCTGAGATCCGAAAAGTCTAAACCTTGTCTGTGGTATTCCGAGTAGGATCTGGAAACGGGATGACTGTGACGAGCTTCAAACTCACGAATATTGGGCGCAGTGACAGTGTGCAAAAAGATAGAGAGATCCAATTCTGAACACAAGTGAGAACCAACAGATGATTAGCCGTGCGGTAGCTGTGCTTGGTATTTTTCATCCGAGACGAGAGATCTGACAGTTGATTAGCCGTACAGAAATCGTGCTTGGACCATTTTCACTGAGAGGATGGATGGTAGCCATTGACAACGGCGATCCACCAACATACAGCTTGCCATGGAAGGAAGCCATGCGTGTTTGGAGAAGAAGACAGTAGGAAAGTAGAGATTCAGACGATAGAGCATTTTCGGAACGTCAACCTGTTCCTCATTATTGAATCACAAGTATCATTCATTTCATGTTATTTACTTTTCATAAACAAAATTATTTTTATCACTAATCTCCTGACTAAGATTTACAAGATAACCATAGCTTGCTTCAAGTCGGCAATCTCCGTGGGATCGACCCTTACTCACGTAAGGTGTTACTTGGACGACCCAGTGCACTTGCTGGTTAGTTGTACCGGAGTTGTGAAAAGTGTGATCACAATTCCGTGCACTAAATTTTTGGTGTCGTTGCCGGAAATTTTTCGAGTTTGGACAACTAACGGTTCATCTTGTTGCTTAGATTAGGAAAAATTTATCTTTTTTTGTTTAGAGTCATTAAATTTGAGTCTTTTATTATTGTTTCTGTTAAAATCTTAAAATCCTTGTTTTCTTTTTCTAGATTTTTTCGAAAATTTTTAATAAATAGATAAAAATCAATAAACTAATAATTGAGTCTTCTGTTTGAGTTTAGTTTCATGTTTTAAGTTTGGTGTCAATTGCATGTTTTTATTTTCCTTCAATTTTTCGAATTGTATGTTCTTTTTATTCTTCATATTTTCGAGTTTTATGTTCCTTATTCTTTCTTGATCTTCAAGTTGTTCTTGTTTATTTTCCTTGTTTGATCTTTAGTTTTTCTTGTTTTGTGTCTTTCCTTGTTTTTCTTGTGCATTTTTGAATTATTAGTGTCCAAAGTATAAAAATTTTTAAGTTTGGTGTCCTTTGTGTTTTTATTTTCTTAAAAATTTCCAAAATTTGTTCTTGGTGTTCATCTTGATCTTCAAAGTGTTCTTGTGTTCATCTTGATATTTAAAGTTTTCTTGTTTATTTTCTTTGTTTTGATCTAAAAATTCTAAGTTTGGTGTCCTTTTATTGTTTTTCTCTTTCCTCATTAAATTCAAAAAATATCTTTTCCTTTATTTACTCATCATTTTCGAATTTCTTAGGTTGACTTAGTCAAAATTTTTAAAAATTTGGTAGTTTCTTGTTAGTCAAATTAAAATTTTAATTTTAAAAATTTACCTTTTTAAATCTTTTTCAAAACAAATTCTTTTTCAATTTTCTTTTTATATTTTTGGAAAATCTTTTATAAAATTTTTTCAAAATCTTTTTCTTTCTTTTTTTTTAATTTTCGAATTACTTGTCCTATTTTATTATTTTGATTGAAAAATTTTAAGTTTGGTGTTTTCTTGTTAAGAAAGTTTTAATCTTTAAAATTTTAAAATCATATCTTTTTCAAATCTTTTCTTTTATTCAAGTATCTCTAATTTTAAGACATCTTTTTCAAGACTTCCTAACCACTTTCTCTCTCTTCATTTTTCGAAAATCCTCACCCACAAATTTTCAATTTTTTTAATTAATTAATTATTTTAGTTTTCAATTTTCTTTTATTTCTTTTTCTTCAAATTTTTGAACTTATATTCAATTTTTTATTTATTTTATTTTCTTTTCTTTTATTTTTAATTTTGGTTTTCAAAAAAAAAGAGAGAAATTTTTTTTATTTACAATCCACATCATCTCCCTTTCTCCACCATGGACCTAAGTGGAAATGAACAGTCCAGAATGACTCTGGGGTCATATGCTAACCCCACTACTGCTTCATATGGGAGTAGTATCTGTATACCCCCATCAAAGCTAGCAATTTTGAGTTAAATCCTCAGCTCATTATCATGGTGCAGCAAAATTGCCAGTATTTCGGTCTTCCACAGGAAGAACCTACTGAGTTTCTGGCACAGTTCTTACAAATTGCTGACACAGTACGTGATAAGGAAGTGGATCAGGATGTCTACAGATTATTGCTGTTTCCATTTGCTGTAAAAGACCAAGCTAAGAAGTGGTTAAACAACAAACCCAAAGCCAGCATAAGAACATGGAAACAGTTGTCAGACAAATTTCTGAATCAATATTTCCCTCCAAAAAGGATGACACAGCTAAGGCTGGACATCCAAAGCTTTAAACAAGAGGATAATGAATCTCTTTATAATGCCTGGGGGAGGTACAGAGAGATGCTAAGAAAATGCCCTATTGAAATATTTTTAAAATGGGTGCAGTTAGACATCTTTTACTATGGGCTTACAGAAAAAGTCCAGATGTCTCTAGACTACTCTGCTGGTGAATCTATACATATGAGAAAGACAATTGAAGAGGCTCAAGAGCTCATTGATACAGTTGCCAGTAATCAGCACCTGTACTCAAGTGGTGAGACCTCTATGAAAGAAGAAGCTAATGCAGTATCCACTGAACTTAGTCCTCCATAACAAGTTGCTGAACTCAATCAGCAATTGTTTTTTATAACAAAATAGTTAGCAGAATTTAAAGAGATGCTACAAGACACTAAAAATGCTACAAGAATATAGAAGCACAATTGGATCAGACAAGACAGTAGTTATCTAAACATATAAAAGAAGAGTGCCAAATTGTTCATTTAAGGAGTGGAAAGACATTGAATGTCTCAACTCAAAGCAGCAGAAAGCCAAAAAAAGATCAACTGACAGAGAATGACCAAACTACTGTCCAAAACAAAAAAAATTATTTACTTGAACTTAAACGCACGTAAGTTCAATTTTTTCCCACCAACATGAAGCCCACGTGAGATAAAATATTTTTTGCCCTTACATTTACATTATTGACCTCTAAGTAACTTGGTCACATTTATCATCAGTTATGTAAATTTCACAAGATGCTCTTCACAACCATGTGCCATATTACCATTGGCTGATTAAACAGAAGTCGCCTTTAGCCACCCTAAGTATGGAAATCACAGAACTCATTGAATATGAGAGTCGTGGAAGATGGCAAAACAGGCAAGTAACAAGAAGAAATAAGGAGAAAATTACGGAGACATAAGACTGAAGTAAATGATGAAGGGGGAGACTTTGGAAGGATTAGAGAGTATAATGAGATGATGGACACAAAATATGAAATGCAAAGGATGATGCATCGTGAGAAGGAAGAGAATGATAGAAGGATACATTATTTAGACATACAACACATAGAAAACTCAATGCAAAATCTTTATTTTATAAAATAATTTTTGGATGACAAAATATTTGAGAAGGTGATCTAGAAAACTCGAATGAGATCTCAATTTGGCCCAAACAAGAAATATGAAAAAAGGAAAAAAAATATAGGCAATGAGAATCAAGGGAATAAGAATAGTAAATCTTCTTCTAGTCCATAATACCCACTAGACTTTAAAAAAGTAATACAAAAAAAGCTTTTCCAGAAAAACAAGGCCAGGATGGGGAGGAAGCTTGGATCAAGTGGTTGTAAAGATAATAAAGAAAGATTGAAGGGTATTATAAGAATAATAAAGAAAGATTGAAATGTAATGAGGAAGAAGCAACAATGGACTATATCAAAAAAGCATTGATGGAAACAAAGAAGCAATAAGATATAACCATAAGAACAAGAAGACGTGGAAGGAAGAGTGGGTCCTTAAAACAGGTCCAATAACTGTTGCGCTAGTAAAAAGGGTGGATGGTATGGTCCAATTTGGCTTGAGGAATGGAGAATGATTGTGTATGGTATCAGTTGTAATAGAGCTTACTCATGTTGATCAGGTGTTGGTTATGTTTATTTATGTTTGCTTTCTATGAGACCAAAATCTTTGCTCCTCGATGGCGATGTCGTAGGAAAATAACTGATTGTTAGGTTGGTTTAAATGGTAATTAGGGGTTGTTCTTTTTGTCTGATGATGTTTAGTTTGGCATAGGCATGAAGTAGTGCTCTGGATTTTTTTTACAGCGGAGGAGTTATGTTCTTTTGGTGTTGAAATCTTTAGTTTGGTTTTTGCTTTGCTATTATAGTTTTGAACCTTTGTCCTTCTCCCACTATTTAGGTGGTCGATAGTTACTCTTATTTATCTAAAAAAATGGTGTCATATTGTGATATGGTTGAAAATGATAACTAATCATGATAACCATTATGATCAACAATATCCAACATGGAAACAAGTTCTAGCCGTGTAGAAAGTGTAAGCATGAAACAATCAAGAAACAAAAGAGTTGCATGACTGGATGTCTTCTTTTCACCACAAGAATAATATAAATAAGTGGTCTGGTTTTGAATTTATGTATGACATTTTAATTAAGAGTTACGAGTCATAGTTAGAGTGGTTAAGAGTAAAATTTGTAAGGTTCTATTTTGAGTATTGTGACTCTATATTTATTTGTGTACTAATTTTTTAGTCATTCTTTTTTTGTTAGAAATGATTGGTTTTGTACTTTTTGGTATCTTTTCTTTATATTTTGGATAGAACATCACTAACTACCACTTTATATCTCTATGTCAAAAATTTGATTTGCCTAGAAAATTGCCCGTTTAAGATTTCTATAGAAAAAATTGATTAGAATAAACGAGTTATCCAATTTTATAACTATTATATTATATATTTATTTAGTAAAATATTTAATCTTTCTCTTGTGTCACTTGTGTAAAATTTGGACTTTCGTTGAGACGTTGTTTTCTAACATTAATTACCTTTTATTTATAGATACAAAAACATCTCACATGCCTTAAAATACTTATTCAATTAACCTCCTTTTATCTAATTTCATTCATTTTTTTTGAATTCATCGATTCAAACCATCAAATTTTGAAAAACTTGATAGCAAAATCAAAGTGAAATCCTTATGGTTCAACATTAATTTCTATAATTTTTTAAAAGTATATTTATTATCAAAGGCTACATTCATTACATATGTTATAGACCGCGATCGATGTTAAACCGATTTTTTTCAAAGACAATAGTGGTATTTTATTCAATAGAAAAATAAATACAATGTTCAAAAGTCAGGACAAGAGAAATAGAAAAAGGAGATTTCCATATATTCACGAATAGGTAAAATTGTAAGAAGAAAATAACATAGAGAAAGAAATTTTAGGGTATTATGCATAAGGCAAACTAGATAGTTCTTAGTTCAACTTAAGCAATATTGCTAGCACTTGCTCCGCAGGCTCCTGGCATTGCTCGAAGACTCGATGATACCACTCTTTCCAGATATTCCAAGCTATAATCAAAACCAGCCGAACTCTATGAAAGCTTGCTCCCTGAAGTCTATCTTGTAACACCAAATCCCTCCACCAATCGAAGAACAAAGAACATCTAGGATATGAAGTAAGCTAAAGGACTCTTACCATAGAAAAATAGACAATGCATGATTGATTTTAGTTTTGATTGCAGATTGGGCAAGTTGTCGGAGTGGATGGGAACCGCTAGTGGAAGAGAAGCAGAACAAGAAGCTTACTATGAAGAATTTTCAATGCAAAGAGTAGAATCTGTTAGGGATTTTCAGCTTTTATAAATGGCTCAAAACTGGCCTCTATTGCATGAAGTTCGGACAGAATTAAATGGAAGTATGGTAAAATTGGTAAGCAATCTTGTATCCTGATGTTGATGCATCGGGCCGTCAAAACGAGTCAAGCACATCGGTCCGGTCGGTTTACCCATTTAAATGGGCAGATTTTTTTCTCTAATTTTAGCCCGTTTAAATTTTCAGGTTAAATGGGCTAAATCTGATCAATCCAAAAAAATTACGAGTTAAACGGGTTAGGCCGCAGGCTAAACGAGGGCCTACATAAATTTTTATTTTTTTAAAATACTAAAATATAAGATTTTGCTCAATGCCATCCAAAAAATCCCGACCCAATATAGACCATAAGCCCAATACTATGCATAACACAGCTGAAAAAAAAATCCAACCCGGATACAATACATACAACACAAAACTAAAAACTCTCACTTGCTCAGCCACTCACTAAAAATTCAAAATTAGAAAGGAAAAAGGAAAAGCTCTCTGGAGTAGCTCTAATTCTTCTGCACAGCAGCACCAATTCACATTTGTCCATCCCTCTTTCGGCGCCGGTAACTTCTTCTTCGATGAGCATCCCCACCATTGGAGCCATGCGAATCTCTTATCACCGTTGGCCCATGAGTCTTCGTCACTTTATTAATTCTTTGTTTAGCTTCTACTCTTCTTCAGTTTTTGTAGTCTTCGATCATCAGTCTTCTTTCAATAATTGTAAGATTACTTTCTTGTCTTAACAATAAAATATGCATGATATTTCTTTTCTCATAAATCTTAGGTTCTCAACGTTTAGATGAACAGTATGACACCAACGTCAATTATTTATCTGTTCTATTTTATTCTGGGTTATTTTGTAATAATATTTTTTGTAAATCCTAAAGAGTAATCTGATTTTGTGTTTTAATTTTTGGTTAGTGATTTATTTTAGAATTATGTATGACTATACAAGAGATCTTATTGATCTAAATGCTGAGGTAGAACACATTTTCTTGGACTCAAGCTCTGATGATGACTTTGATGATCTTGTTGACGACAAAGTCTCACTGGAAGTAACTTAAGCGACACCTCTTGTAAGTATTCTACCTACTGCTATTGATGGGTCGAATTCTAACAAGAGAAAAAGGTCAACTACATTTAGTGTCTGGGATTTATAAAAATAGTTGAAAAAGATGGCAAAGCAAGGTGCAAATGTAAAGGGTGTGAAAAAGAATACAGAGATGGAGATAGTACTCATGGTACCTCTGCATTGAAATGACATATCCCTGTGTGTCATGAACTCCTCAAAGTTCATGATTTGAAAAAAATGATGCTCGATAAAGCTGGGAGGTTAAGGGCTAGGCAAGTTGATCTTATGGTTTTCTGTAAATTAATTGCAATAGCAATCATAGAACATGATTTACCTTTCTTATTTGTTGAGTATAGAAGGATTAGGGATGTTTTTAAGTACTTGAATCCTAATGCTAAGATGTTTTCATAGAACACAGTTGTAGCTGATATTTTCAAATTTTATATTGTTGAAAAAAAAGTTAAAATACCAGTTAGAAAAACTTCGAAGTAGGATATGTTTAAATACTGATCTTTGGACTTCATGCACAACAGAGGGTTATATGACTTTGACTACCCATTATGTTTATTTCTAGGTAAAAATTAAATTTTAAGATACTCTCGTTTTCTCACATACTCTCTCTACATACGGGGTATCAATTAGCAAATAAAGTGCTTCAGTTGTTATCTGAATGGGGAATAGAGAAAAAAATATTTTCAATAATCTTAGATAATGCTTCATCTAATGATAGCATGCAACCTTTACTCAAGTGAAACCTCCTTTTAAGTGATGGGTTATTGTGTAATAGGGAGTTTTTCCATGTGAGGTGTTGTGCTCATATCTTAAACTTAATAATTCAAGATGGGTTGAAGGTTGCTAGTTCTACTTTTCATAATATTAGAGAGAATATCAAGTATAGAAGAGTATTAGAGACACGAGCTACCCAATTTAGAGATGTTCTTAAGTCACTTGAAATTCCTGATATTAGATTGAACTTAGATATGCCTACTAAATAGATTTCTAATTTCTTGATGTTGGAGAGTACTTTGAGATGTGAGCATTATTTTGTTAGGCTCTTTTTGAAGGATAACAATTTTAAAGATTGTCCGTTCAAAGAAGAGTGAAAAAGAGGAAGAAAAATCTGTAAATTTTTGAATCCATTTTACAAAATTACTACCCTGATGTTTGGTCACTCTTATCCTACTTCAAATTTATATTTTATGCAAATTTGGAAGATTGAGTGCTTGCTGAAAAAATACTCCAATAGTGAGGATGAGGTCATAAGAAAAATGGTGCAACCAATGAAAGTCAAATTTGATCAGTATTCGAGAGCTTATTCCATGACTTTCTCTCTAGGAGCTATTTTAGATTCTCGAATGAAATTTCATATTTTGCGATATTTTTTGAATAAAGTGGATCCATTTATTTCTAGTGAAAAATTGACCACCATCAAGAAGAAGTTGTATTTATTGTTTGAAATATATTCAAAAATTGAGTCACATAATGCCTTTTGTAATGCCTCTAGTAGTCAAATAAGAATTTTAACTTCTAGAAAAGATGATTCACTTTTATTTGATATGCCTGATGTAAGTTTTATTTATCTTGTATATTATGTTAATATAATTTTATTTTATATATTTCTGTCAATATGTTATTTTCTTAACTATTTTATTATTATTTTTTTGAATATGGTAGAAGTTGAGAAATATAAAATTTCAAACAAATGCTTCACAAAGAAAGTTCTCTTTAGATATCTATTTGGATGAGTCAATTCTTGATATGAATTCCAAAATAGATGTCTAGTAATATTGGAGGTCTCAAGCTCATCACTTTTCTGACTTAGCATCCATGACTTGTGATGTGTTGAGTATTCTAATAACTACGATAACTTTGGAATTGGCCTTTTTCTATTGGTGCAATGTCCTAAATAAGTATGAAAATTCTATTTTGGATAATAATGTACAAATTTTTATTTGTGCTCGTAATTAGATCCATGGATTTAAAGAGGATAGTAATTCACTTTTTTAAATTTATTTTGTTAACTTCTATTGGCATTAAATAATGAATGACTTGCATATTGTATTTGTTTAGTTTTCTACTAACTAATTTGAAATTGTAGATATTAAATTTGAGTGTGAAAATGAAAGTGACAAAGAACATTATAAAGATAAAGTAGATTCAATTAATATGATGCTTGGTATTTTATTAATGTTATCTAATTATTTCAAATTATACACTTTTTTAATTCAATTTTATTAAAATTCTTTTTCTACCACTGTGTGAATAACTTTCATTTGATAATTTATTCTTTTTGCAATTGTAGGTGTTGACTAATTTGGTGGATTGGATAAATCATTTTGCGATTACATTGCTTACTGCTTTTGTAATCTATTGAACACTTTCTTTTTATTTTTGTGTGGCTTTTTGGTAGAATTGTGATGTTGCTTTATTGGTTTATAATACTTTGTTAAATATGTTAGAAAAATTAGGAATACTCTTTTAATTAGAAATATGAAATTACTAATTGAATGTGAATGTGATTCTTTTTTAAGTTAAAAAGACAAATTTAAAGCATAACAGTTACTCAAATCAAATGTGCAATGTGTCAATGAAAAACTAATGTCACATATATTTACTGAAACTTTAATTTTTTTGTGCCAAACAAGATTGTTTTTTGTCCAAAATTATACAATAGTTCTTCTCCTCAAAATTGGACTTTTTTTTAGTTTTTTACTTTTTCCAAAAAAAATTCAAAAAGAAAAAACAACAAATAAATAGGTCAGCCCATTTAACCCGCCGAGCTAGCCATAAATAGTTCGGACTATAAAATCTTAGCCCGTGAACAAAGTGAGCTTAAATGTGCTAGTCCGTATAACACACAGGTCTAACACAGACTGGACTGGTCCATTTGACAGACCTAATGCGACATCATATATTTTTGCTATGTTCATCACCCATTGATATGTGTCTTCACCTTCTCCTGGGGTTATGGAGAGGATTTGCTGAGCAATTTCTAGAGGAAAAAGGTTTGAGATTAATACTTGATTCTACTATTTATTTGACAAAATCAGGTCTTTCACCCATAACAGATGGTAACTATCTGATAGTAGTGTCGCAGATGGTGAAATAGTGAAGGAAAAAGGAGGAAGGATCCAGGGTTCACTGAAAATTTGGATATCACCAGAACTTACTTTCTAACTAATGCCTTCCTCTATAACTCTCCTCCCTTCAAGAATACTTTACCAACTCTAAGAAGGTAAGGTTCCTACTTCTGCTGCAAGAAAAGAATTAAATCTAAAGTATTTACTTTTAAGTATTTTAGAAATAAGAAAGTTAGGTTGAGTCACGATTTTCTAGCATTATTTATCCAAAAGAGTTAGGTTTTAAGCCCTGAGATCTTTAAAACTAAGCACGCCTTCTTTCTTAGGCCTAGTCATCTTATCTTAGCTAATCCACACTATTCATCTTTCGGAACCTTGCTACCCTCACCAGAACTTGGTTAGAATATTACGAATTTCATTTAGCAAACTATGTGGAAGTTTAAAACATGACAAGGTGTAGATTGATATAGCTTCACCGATTGCTCAAAGTAATACCTGTCTTTCTCTATTAGATAATAAACACTTTTTTTATTCTTGTGTCCTTTTGAGAATCTTATCTTTGATTGAGTTGAATGTGGCTTTCTTAGAGCGATTGACAAGGGAAGGTAGGCCCAAATAAATATTCTGTGCACGTATATGAGAAATATTCAGCTAGACTATTAGGGAGGTTCTAATTGGCCCTAGAATGTCATTACTAAAAAATAGGACCGATTTATTAAGATTAACTCTATGCCTATTAAATCTCTAATAAGATTCCAATAATTCTAGAATAAAGGCAAAAGTATCTTCCGAGGCTTTACCGAATAGAATGGTATCATCAGCAAATAACATGTGATTTATAGTAAGGCATCTTCTATTTATCAGAATTCCCCAGATGAGATTATTTTGCTCTACTTTGTGTAGCAAGAAGGAAAGTCCTTCTGCACATAATAAGAAAAGAGAAAAAGGATAAAAGATCACCTTAACAAATGCCTCTATTTGATTTAAAAAAATCATAGGGTTAATCTTCCATAACAATAGAATAAGAAATGGTTGTCATCAATTCACGAACCCAGTCGATGAATCTCAATTCAAAGCTCAACTTTTTCATAATAAACCATAGAAAATGTCTCTCCACCTTGTCGTAGGCTTTACTCATACGAAGCTTGAGTGTCATTTCGTATTCCATGCTTTGCTTCTTTTGTTTAAGGTAGTGCATACATTCTCCTATAAGAATGTTATAAAAAATAAGTCTACCTTTTAAGAAATGTACTCTGAGTAGGGCTAATTACCTTGTTCATACATCCTTGGAGTCTATGGACCAGCATCTTCAAAATAATTTTGTAGACAAACTGATGGGTCTTACCTGAGTCATATCACTTGCATCTAGGACCACTAGGCAAATATTGGTGTGGTTAAAACTTTTTAAAATTCTACCTCCAGCAAAAAAACTCCTCACAAATATTGCCATATGTTTTAGATTCAGGTTTTTGCTACTAACTTCTTCTATTATCATCTTATTGTCTTCCTGGATTTTATTCATGGAGCCTGTGATATCTTCTAAAATAATAGGAGAACCAGATTTTTGTTATTAACTGCCGAGCTAATTCTGGAATTTGGCTGGGGGACTTGTACTCCTTGAAATTTCATTCCTTTTATCCTTCATATTCAGCTTAGAGAAGTTTCAAGCAACCAAGAAGGGTGATAAATCACTATTTCATGGTTTATCTTGTGCTTAATTGAGTGGTTTTTATCAACTCTTTACCCACTTATTCATACTATTTGCATGGTTTTACATTTGCCTTCCTAATTATGTGCTTTAACTGAAAACATGCTTCTTTGGCCTTAAGTTCCCTATGTTTAATCCTCTCTTATTACCATTAGATGCCTTGATATGTGTGTTAAGTGATTTCAGAGATTACAGGGTAGGAATGGCTCAGAGGATGGAAAGGAAGCATGCAAAAATGGAAGGAATACAAGAAGTTGGAGAAATTGCTAAGCTGTCTAGCCTGACCTCTTCGCACTCAAACGGCTATAACTTTAGCTACAGAGATCCAAATGATGCGGTTCCAGTTGCGTTGGAAAGATAATGCCCGGGGCTTCGATTTGATATATAATATGCTATAATTTCTCTGACGTTAGGTGACGCGAACGCATGCTCCATGCGAACACATCGTAGTGGCGAAAATCAGCGTGGCAGATTTCTTCTCCAGCGATTTCTGGGCTATTTTTGACCCAGTTTTTAGCCCAGAAAATACAGATTAGAGGCTATAAAGTGGGGGAATGCACCCATTCATAATTATCAGCTCATAATTCATAATTTTTAGTTTTAAATATAGTTTTTAGAGAGAGAGGTTCTTTCCTCTCTCTTAGGATTTAGGATTTAGATTTTTAGAATTAGGATTCCTCTCAGTTTATGGTTATTTCTCAATTTCAGGTTCAATGTTCTTCAATTTATATTTCTCTTCTACTTTTAGATACTCTAATACTTTTATCCGTTAATTACTTATGTTGCCCATTTGATTTATAAATCCATGTTAGGACTTAAATTTATGTTTAAATGCAATTTGAGGTATTTCAGATTTATGATTGTTTTATTCTAGTTAAGATTGCTTTTAATTTAGATAATTTCTTCTCTTTTGGCTTTGGTTAGGTAATTGGTAACACTTGAGTTGTCAAACTCAGCAGTGGTTGAAATTGGCAGATTCTAATTGATCTAGATCGCTCTAAAGCTAGTCCTCCCACAGGGATTGACTAGGACTTGAGGATCAAGCTAATTAGTCCACTTGACTTAACTAAGTGGGATTAAAACCTAATTCTCATCACATCTGATAAGGATAACTAGGATAGAAATTTCAAATTCTTATACCTTGCCAAGAGATTTTATTATTATTAATTTATTTTTCTCGTCATTTAAATTACATGTTCCTTATTTTAAAAACCCAAAATTCTACCTTTTTCATAGCTAATAATAAGTCATACCTCCCTGCAGTTCCTTGAGAAGACGACCCGAGGTTTAAATACTCGGTTATCAATTTTATTGGGTTTGCTTAAGTGACAAACAAAACTTTTGTAAGAAAGGTTGATTGCTTGGTTTAGAAACTATACTTGCAACGAGAATTTATTCTGAATTCTAAACCGTCAATCTTCCGTTCTTCAAAATAGCGCCGTTGTCGGGGAATTGCAAACGTGTGCCTTATTATTGGTTATTGTAAATATTTGCTTTTTGCTTGTTTATTTGTTTTTATTTTTACTTTTTCATAAATTAAGAGGTTATTGGTTTTTATTTAGTTATTAAAAATTTTTCAAAAATTTTTTTTCTTGGTGTTCATCTTGATCTTCAAGTTGTTCTTCGTGTTCATCTTGACCTTCAAGTTATTCTTAGTTGTTTTCTTCGTTTTGATCTAAAAATTTTAAGTTTGGTGTCATTTTATTGTTTTTCTCTTTCCTCATTTAATTCAAAAATATCTTTTCTCTTTTATTTTTAATTAAATTTTCGAAATTTGCATAAAAAAATTTCAGATTTTTATTTTAAAATTTTTATCTTATCTTATCTTATTTCAAAAATCAAATTTCAAAATTCAAATTTAAAAATTTTCAAAATTCAAATTTAAAAATTTTCAAATTTCAAATTTCAAATTTCAAATTTCAAAATTCAAATTTCAAAAATTTAAAATTCAAATTTTAAAATTCAAATTTCAAAACTTCAAATTTCAAATTTCAAAATTTAATTTTCAAATTCAAAATTTAAATAACCTTTTAATTTAAATTTGTTTTTATTTTCGTTTTTAATTTTTATTTACTATTATGAGTTCTCACTCCTCTCGCTTTGAGTTTGGTTCCAATGTTGTTACAAGAAATAGAAATTATAACAGGAACATGCATCAAGGTCAAAACAATCAGAGATGGAAGGAGCCACGAGGATCTGATCAACCCTTCCAGCAACAACACCTTCCACAGTACCACAGACAAAGACCATTCCACGATGCATACCAAGACAATAGTTATGGTGGACCCTTCCGTGACAACCAACATCCACCAAATTACTATAGTCAAAAGCCATTCCAGGGGGCATACCAAGATGATAGATATGATGGACCCCCATCATATGCTTATGAACCACCTCCCCAACATACCTTTGAACCACCAAACTCACAAGCCCCTTTACACCATTTACCTCCATATGACCCTAACCCACATCCACCATACCAACCACCCTATGAACCAAATGAACCATACATAGATCCACCCCAACCTCCATTGAATAACAATACACTCATCTCTAACATCATTGGTCTCACCTCTACACTCCAAAATCTTATATCCCGCATAAACCAACCCTCTACCTCCAATATTCAACTCTCAAGCTCTAGTGCACTTCTTTTTCAACTACATAATGATCTTTTCATCCCATCACCACCCTCCATGGGAGAGCACCGACATCCATCAATCCAAAAGCAAGATGATCCCAATTATGCTATTGATATGGAACAGGAAAGAAGGAATCATCTTGGCAAATCCATACTTCATAAGGAGCTAGAGGATGCCTGACGTTAAGATTTTTGCCAGTAAAGAATTTCATAAAAACAGTTGCGTTGTAGATATAGTCTCTAAACTAACAAAAATCCCTTCGTACAAACGTTTTGGTTGTCACAAGTAACAAACCCCTTAAAAATTATTAACCGAGTATTCAAATCTCGGGTCGTCTTCTCAAGGAACTGCAAGGAAGTATGTTCTTATTATTGGCTATAAAGGTTGTAATCGGGGTTTAGAAGGTGAGAAGCAAGTGATTTGAATGACAAGTAGAGTAAATGGCACTTAAAATAAATAAATACTGTAAAGCAAACTTCTGGCAAGGTAAGAGAAACTGGAAGTCCAACTTAATTATCTCTCTCAACAATAATGAAAGTTGAATCTAAATTCCACTTAGTTAACCTTTACTAGAGCAAAGGAAAGTCAAGGGACTAATTAGTTTAACCTTCGAATCCTATTTATTTCCTAAGAAAAAGTTGGGATTATTGAAGTTCAGTTCAATTAGCAAGATAGCGATTATCAATTATGCTGAGTTTAATAATGTTGAGTTACTGATTTCTTAACCAAGACCAAAAGGGGAAGAAGTAAAATTACTGGAATAAAAATGTCCTTAGATGAAAAGTAATGGTAACACAAATTAAAGAGAAAGCAATCAATAACTGAAATACCTCAAATAACCATTAACTCAAATCATAACATGGAAAGGGTTCATAAGTCAAGTTGGCGACATTTATAGATACGAATAAAAGCATTAAAGTAAATATTAAACCTGGATCGAGAGTCACTCTTACAAACTAAGAGAAGTCCTAAATCCTAATCCTAATCCTAAGAGAGAAGGGAGAGAATCTCCCTCTCAAAACTAAATCTAAATCATGAAAAGTAATAAAAAATGCGAGCTCCCTTTGAATGGATGCATTCCCCCACTTTATAGCCTCTAGTCTGTGTGTTCTGGACTTGGAATTGGGCCAAAAAGGGCTTCAGAATTCGCTGGGGGCATATTCTGTAAATTCTGATACGTGGCCTCTGTCACGCGTCCGCGTGGGTCACGCGTCCGCGTGGGTCACGCGTCCGCGTGGGTCACGCGTCCGCGTGGGTCACGCGTCCGCGTGGGTCACGCGGTCGCGTCATCTGGAGCTTTTCCTTGCCACGCGGTCGAGTCAGTCACGCGTCCGCATCGTATGCGTTCTACTTAAGGCGCGCGGTTGCGTCAGTCATGCGGCCGCATCGTTGCTTCTTCGCTTCTGGCACGCGATCGCGTCGTCCATGCGATCGCGTAGATACCAGTTTCTGCAAAACTCTGTTTCGCACTTTCCTTCCATTTTTGTACGTTTCCTTTTCCATCTTTTAAGTCATTCTGCCTTAGAAAATCTGAAACTACTCAACACACTAATCACGGCATCGAATAGAAATAAATGTAATTAAAATAATTGATTTTAAAGCTTAGGAAACATGTTTTTCACATACATCACATAATAAGGAAGGGAAAGTAAAACCATGCAATTAATATGAATAAGTAGATGAAGGATTAAATAAATCACTCAAATTAAGCACAAAATAACTCATGAAATATGGGTTTATCAACCTCCCCACACTTAAACAATAGCATGTCCTCATGCTAAATCCAAGGTAAAGAATAAGGTAAGGTTAAAGTGGTGGAATGTTATGCAATGCAACCTATTCTAAATGCATCTACTTAAATGAGTCATGCAATTCCAATTTATCCACTCATATATAAAGCTTACATGTAGTCAAATTAATTCACATTCTCAAGGAGTCATATATATATATATATATATATATATATATAGCCAACCCTTAAATAATAAAGCATTTTAGCAAATGAGATGGGAAATAAAAATATTGTACAAACTTGTAAAACAATTAGTAAATTAAACACAGATATATGTTGATGAGCTATTGAACCCTCACTGGATTTTGTGTTTACCCTCTAGTCACTTAGTGTTTATTGGGTTTATTCACTCTACTTTTCTTTTTTTTTCCTACTTTCTATAACTTTGTTCTTCATCTAACCAATCAACAATTATAGAGTACAGTCATACCAAAAGTCATGAGGTCTTTAATTAAGGTTGTAATGGGGTCAAGGTAAAGGTAAGGATATATGTATAAGGCTAAGTGAGCTAATAAGTGAATCCTTAATTAGACTAAGATCTCACCTAACATACATATTTAATAGAACAAAACTTCTTTACCAATTTTCTCATATTATCCCACTTGTTGTTACATGCTCATGTTTCAATTTTATTTTTATTTTTATTCCATGTGCATTGCTTTTAATTTGCATTGGGGAATTCTTTTGTATCCCCTTTTTATTAAATGCTGAAAAAAAATAACTTTTTTTTAATGCACATGGTAATTGAATCACTTTTATTTCTCATGAGCATGCTTCCCAAATTTTATTTTATTTCTTTCAACTTTTCTACCTTTTGTTTCTATCATCCATGTTTCCAATAGGTTTCCCACATTTTAATCTATTCATAATTTTCTATCTTAAGCTAACCAAGGATTCAACTTGGGATTTTTATTTTGTTTTTCTGCTTAAGGCTAGTAGTGTGGCTAAATAGAATAAAAGGGGTTTTAAAGGCTCAAGGGGGCTAACAAGGGTGATGTGAAAGGTAGGTTATTTTTGGGGTAAGTGAGATAAAATCAAATGATGGCCTCAATCATTCTTTTGGCATGTATCTCTATTCTATAATTGGACATATAGATTAAAGCAAAGTAAAGAACATCAGAATAAAAAGAAGCGAAACACACAGAAATGAAATTATGGTTTGAATGCAACCATACGATTAAGCACAAGACTCACAGGCTGTGTGTTCTCTAACTCAAGCATCATATATCATTCATATATGTTATGTAGGTTTAGTTAAAAATTCTCATTATTCTCATAAAAAAATTATTTAGGGTAGCCTTTAAAGTTTTGATGTTCCTACTTGATGAAATGTTGTCAACTTAACTATATGATGTAATGCTATATATACAAGGTTTATGGATTTAAATCTGTTATGTTCAATTTCCTAGCTTACTTCCTTTTTATATTTTTCAATTTAACTATTCTATCTTATGCTAAAAAGGGTCAACTATACTAATTAATCCATTAATAAGTCAGAATTGTCAACTAAACTAAATAACTAAAATATGAACTAAAAATGCAAAATACAAAAATAGAGTAAAAATACATAAAAGCAGCAATGTATAAGTACTCAGAAAAAAAAAAAGAAAAATACAGAAAAATATCCAAAATAAAAGAAAAAGAGATGTAGTGGTTCACCAAAATAAAACGCCAGAGATGGCGACCTCCCCACACTTAAAAGGAAGCATCGTCCCTGATGCTCAGTCAAGCCGGGTGTGAAGGAGTGTCATCACTGGTAGGGATGGTGGTGGTGGGCTGAGGGTCTGGCTGCTCTAGAGGCGGTGCGGACTGGATCGGGATCTCCGGATCTGCAGCCTCGATCTGATGCGTAACCTCCTGATGTGGGGTAGCCTGCTCTGTGTCTGCCTGTGGATGGGTCTCCTCCTGGAGCTCATCCTCCTCCTCCTCTGATGGCTCTGATGGTGTGTCGGGCTCGGAGGGGATGTCACCACCCTGTCGGATCATCAGCTTCAGATGCGAATAGCGTCGCTGGCTGCGACGCTCCAATCTCTCATACCGGCGCCGGTTACGGCGCTCCATCTGATCAAGCTGTCGGAATAAGCGGTGCACGAGGCGGTATACGAGCTCCGAGGCAGGTGGAGGTGCAGTGGTGGCAGCAGGGGCAGCAGAGGCAGCCGTGGAAGAAGAGGGTCCAGCAGACGGTGGGGCTGTCTCATCAGTAGCAGGGAAGGGTGGTGGTCTGGAGCCCAAAGCTAGGAAGTTTTTGCTGTGAGGAATGATCTTTATGCAGTATGCTGCTGGTGGTCTCTCATCGGCATCCTCCCATGGCACGTCAGCTTGACGGCCTAGCTGTGTAACCAGATACGGGAAAGGGAGGGTGCCTCGGACGTGGACCCTGGCCATATAATGCCGGATAAAGCGTGGTAGATAAAGGTCCTTACCCTCCAACACACACCATAGGAGAGTGATCATAGCAGCCGGGATCTCCGTCTCATGAGTACTCGGCATGACATAATTGCTCAAGATCTGGTGCCATAACCGAGCCTCATCATTTAAGTACGCCCTCTTGATCCCTCTAGGCATGGTGGTGTCCTGACCCATCTCCCAAGGAACCGTCGGGTCGTGAGCTATCCGTGCCTTTACAGCATCCCAATCAAACTGCATCAGGCGCATGTCCTCCTCAGCCTTTGAATAACCATCAGGCTTATCGGACTTGGCTGGGAGCCGGAGAATGTCCTCTAAGGCCTCCTCAGTGACTAGAATTTGTTTTCCTCTCAGGTTCACTGCATCGAGGGTGGTGATGTAGTAGTTGCAGTAGAATTTCCGGACCCAAGATGCATTGACCTCTGTCAGTGCTCTTTCCAGAAAGAACCAACCTCTTTGCTTGATTTGATCAGTGGTGTACTGCTGGAGTGCTTCTGGAATCCTCAGAGTTCTCTCCAGGTATAGATTCCTAGAGTTCGCAAATGCCGTATACTTCAACTCGCAGTACCGGTTTGCAAATTTTATTGGATCATTTGCAGGGAGCAGCTGGTCAGCTTTTTCCTGCTGTGTAAAGTTCTTCTCCCGCCATGAGGAATCATGCATTAGGTCAATGATGGATTGGGAGGAATCTCTTCTCTTGCGCTTGCCAGTAGCCTTGCCTTTTCCTTTCCTCTGTGAGGCAGACATCCTGAAAAATGGAAAACCAGGATATGGATAAAATAGGAAAGCAAATAGGCAAATAAACAAAGAAAATTCAAAGCAGCAAAAGAGAATTGGAAATAGGTAAATGAGTTAAGTAATGGTGTATTAAGGATTGTATAGTAGTTTAAAAGTTTGAAAGGAAGAATTTACAATCCAAAATTTATCAGAATCCAAGTGAAATAGAAAAATAGTCATTATGCCATGGTTAGAAAGTTAGAGGAAAGTGAAAAATCAGAAAAGAGACTTTGAAAGGTTAGTATGGTTACAATTTGAAAAAGAAGTTAGTAAATTAAAATTAGTGAGTCAGTAAGTGGCATAAAGAAAATAGTCCATGAAACAAGGATTCACAATTATGACTAGAAATAACTCATAACCGAACAAGGAAAACAGGGTGATATTGATTCAAATAGATATAAAGAAAGCAAGAACTGGAATCAGAATATCACAAATGCAGTTTATAAACCAGGAAATCAAAGAGGAAAAGAAAGTCTACCACAGCATTCATGAAGTGGTTTGGGTAAAGCAGAGGACAACAGATTTCAGATTGCCAAACCAAAACATGAATGAAAATAATTCACAAAAAAAATTTGGGCAGCATTCCGGCTAAAGTTGAATTATCCCGGAAAATAAATAGCAAACAAGGCAGTTCATATGAATTAAAAAAAACTTGCTGCAGTTACCTATAATTAATAGAAACAGGAAAATTCAGAGTAACAAGCAGCAAATGCAGGAAATTACAGCATATGAACAAGGTCACAGGAACAGCAGAATTGCAGTTTTGATAAAACAGAAGCATGAACAGTGCAAGTAAGCAGACCTAGATCCACTAACCACAGCCTAATCTATTTAACAACCTAAAAATCCACTACAGCATGCATATCTATCTATCCTAATTATGAACAAAAACAGAAAAAAATTGTAAAATAACTGCGAAGGACAGAAAGGCGGCGTTCATCGGAACCTGGTAGGCGGGAGGAGGAGATCTGGGAAGAAAGTGGCTGGGTGGTGGCTGCGGCGGCATCCGGCGCGGTGGAGGGGCACGGCGGCGCGGTGGCGGCTGAGGGGGTAGTGGAGAAGGGGGTAATGGGGATAGGGTTTAGGGTAATTGATAGAGGAGGGGAGGGGGGTTGCGTGTGGGTGGCGGAGGGGGCGCGGCTGGGTTGGGTGCGGCGGTGTAAGGTGGGCAGTGGCGGAGGGCAGGGGCGGAGAAGGAGAGAGAAAGAGGAAGAAGGAGAAAGAGGAAGAGAGAAGGGGTGGGGGTGGTACGGCGGTGGCTGGACGGCGGCGGCATCTGGGTGGTGGTCGGGGCGGCGGCAATGGTGGCTGGGTGGTGGTTGGGAGAAGAAGAAGAAGAGAGGGAGAAGAGGGTTGGGGGGCTGCGCGACTGATAGGGTTCGTGTGGCTGGGGGTTATATTTTCGAATCCACATGGCTGCGTGGAGCACGCGGTCGCGTGGTTGGGGTGAAAATGGGAGTGACGCGATCGCGTGGGGCGCGTGATCGCATGGAAGGGGTGGAAGAGGGGATGACGCGATCGCGTGGGTCGCGCGATCGCCTCGCTGGAAATTGTGCTAAACGCACGACTCCAGCAATGTTTCAGCGCAACTCTCTGTCTCTTCCTAGGGTGTTGTGCAATCCATGCGATGCGATCGCGTCGCTCACGCGGTCGCGTGGGATTGGTATTGTGCAAGTGACGCGATCGCGTGGGACTCGCGATCGCGTGGGTCAATTTGTGCAAAACGCACAAGGGCCGCATGATTCCTGCCTAACTCTCTGGACGTTAGATTTTTTACGCCGATCTCCAAGGCACGCGGCCGCGTGGATGACGCGGTCGCGTGGATAGTGTTTTCGCAGTATGACGCGATCGCATAGGGCATGCGGTCGCGTCGTGCATCCTTTTTTTTTTACTGAATGCAAGATGCAATGCTTAATGTGAATGCTATGCATGATTCCAGGTTCAATAAAATAAAATGAAAATAAAATAAAAAAAATGAAAGCAATTAACAAGAAATAAATTGAAAAAGAAGCGACCATACCATGGTGGGTTGTCTCCCACCTAGCACTTTTAGTTAAAGTCCTTAAGTTGGACATTGGAAGGGCTTCCTGTTATGGTGGCTTGTGTTTAAATTCATCCAGAAATCTCCACCAGTGCTTGGAATGCCAATAGCCTCCGGGGTCCCAAACTAGGCATGTAAAGCTTCTGAGCAGCTTCAAACAGATTTTCAGGTTCCCGGGGTGACGAATGTCAGAATAGATTCCAGGATCCCAAGCTTTGCTATTAAATCCGCCTCCGTTTTGATCTATATGTTTCCATCCAGGCGGTTTAAAAAGTAGAATCTCACCATGGTGACCAAACATTCTCCGTGATCCATGCAATTGAGCATGATACCAATCCGTGTACTTCGAGGTGAAGCGTAGAACTTTATTGAACCTTGTGCACCAGCTCTGAGTACGAACCATTTCCCTCTTACTCTTAAAGCCGCAAAGAGCTCTAAGCTGGCCATCTGTTTCAAGCAAACCATATTCAAGTGAATAAGTAAAGTTATAGGTTAAGGATTGTACCCACTTGAAGCTTGTATTAGGTGGCAATGGCCTTGGGGTAGATGTTTCTGGTGGTTCTGTAAGTTCTTCTCCCTTGGGCTCTTATGTGAATTCTTCCACTTCCTTGCAAGGTTCTACAATTGTATCTATGTCCTGGTCAAAGTCTTCTATGTCTTCCTCATCACTTGAGTCATAGATTGGAGGTTGAGAGAAATCTACCTCCGCATCGTCTTCGTATTCACTTGGGGAAGATACTTCGATCTCAGAGAATTCACTTGCAGATGCAAATTCATTACTAAGAGAATTTGACTTGTGACTATCATCATCAAGGGAATTTGTGTCCTGGGTTATTCCGTCCGATTCTTCATAAACAACTTGCCTTGGAGATTGTACAATATCCTCCTTAGCATCAACTGTAGCGTCTTTGACGGAGTCCTCTTTAGTTCTGGGTTCCCATAGAGGTTCAGCATCTCCTAGATCTTCAACCAACTCTTCTTCTTGAACAATGACAGCTTCTTCTACTTGTTCTAGTACAAATTCATTTTCTGTCTTGTCCACTGGAGTCTCCGGTATCTCTTTCATGCTACGCTCTTCGTTAGACTGTTCACATGGGGCTGTGGTTGATCCTTGTGTATTTGAGCGCCTAGAAACCCATTGAATTATTATTTGCTCCAGTTGTCGAATGGTTGTTTGAAGTTTATTTACTGTTTCCTTTAGGCGAACCTCTTCTTCTCGGGTTGCTAGACTTGGACATGATACAAAGGAAAGTGGTGGTGATTGGGAGTGATTGGATTGGTACTGGAGTAAGAAAGGATCATATGGTGGCGAAAAGTGAAGAGAAGCTTGTGAGTGTGGTGGTCCGAGGTTATGTTGAAAGGATGGTTTATATGCACGGGGTGGGGCTTGTTGATAGTTACAAGGTTTTCCACCATATCTTTCAGCTGGGTATGCACGGTAGAATGGTCGTTGTCCAGGATATCTCGGAGGGTGTTGCTGCCTAAAGGGTTGATTAGATCCTCTTGGCTCCATCCATCCTTGATTGGTCTGACCTTGATGCATATTCCTGCTGTAACTTCTATTTCCTTCAACAAAATTAGAACCAAACTCAAAGCGAGAGGGGTGAGAATTCATGGTAGTAAATAAAGATAAAAAAGAAAAACAAAAATAAAGAAACAAGCAAAAGAAAAATATTTACAATAACCAATAATAAGGCACACGTTAGCAGTTCCCCGGCAACGGCGCCATTTTGACGTTAAGATTTTTGCCAGTAAAGAATTTCATAAAACAGTTGCGTTGTAGATATAGTCTCTAAACCAACAAAAATCCCTTCGTACAAACGTTTTGGTTGTCACAAGTAACAAACCCCTTAAAAATTGTTAACTGAGTATTCAAACCTCGGGTCGTCTCTCAAGGAACTGCAAGGAAGTATGTTCTTATTATTGGCTATAAAGGTTGTAATCGGGGTTTAGAAGGTGGGAAGCAAGTGATTTGAATGACAAGTAGAGTAAATGGCAATTAAAATAAATAAATACTGTAAAGCAAACTTCTGGCAAGGTAAGAGAAATTGGAAGTCCAACTTAATTATCTCTTTCAATAATAATGAAAGTTGAATCTAAATTCCACTTAGTTAACCTTTACTAGAGCAAAGGAAAGTCAAGGAACTAATTAGTTTGACCTTCGAATCCTATTTATTTCCTAAGAAAAAGTTGGGATTATTGAAGTTCAGTTCAATTAGCAAGATAGCGATTATCAATTATGCTAAGTTTAATAATGTTGAGTTACTGATTTCTTAACCAAGACCAAAAGGGGAAGAAGTAAAATTGCTGGAATAAAAATGTCCTTAGATGGAAAGCAATGGTAACACAAATTAAAGAGAAAGCAATCAATAACTGAAATACCTCAAATAACCATTAACTCAAATCATAACATGGAAAGGGTTCATAAGTCAAGTTGGCAACATTTATAGATACGAATAAAAGCATTAAAGTAAATATTAAACCTGGATCGAGAGTCACTCTTACAAACTAAGAGAAGTCCTAAATCCTAATCCTAATCCTAAGAGAGAAGGGAAAAAATCTCCCACTCAAAACTAAATCTAAATCATGGAAAGTAATAAAAAATGCGAGCTCCCTTTGAATGGATGCATTCCCCCACTTTATAGCCTCTAGTCTGTGTGTTCTGGACTTGGAATTGGGCCAAAAAGGGCTTCAGAATTCGCTAGGGGCGTATTCTATAAATTCTGATACGTGGCCTCTGTCACGCGTCCGCGTGGGTCACGCGGTCGCGTCATCTGGAGCTTTTCCTTGCCACGCGGTCACGTCAGTCACGCATCCGCGTCGTATGCGTTCTACTTAAGGCGCGCGGTCACGTCAGTCATGCGGCCGCGTCGTTGCTTCTTCGCTTCTGGCACACGATCGCGTCGTCTATCCGATCGCGTGGATACTAGTTTCTGCAAAACTCCGTTTCACACTTTCCTTCCATTTTTGTACGTTTCCTTTTCCATCTTTTAAGTCATTCTGCCTTAGAAAATCTGAAACTACTCAACACACTAATCACGGTATCGAATGAAAATATAGGTAATTAAAATAATTGATTTTAAAGCTTAGGAAACATGTTTTTCACATACATCACATAATAAGGAAGGGAAAGTAAAACCATGCAATTAATATGAATAAGTGGATGAAGGATTGAATAAATCACTCAAATTAAGCACAAAATAACTCATGAAATATGGGTTTATCAACCTCCCCACACTTAAACAATAGCATGTCCTCATGCTAAATCCAAGGTAAAGAATAAGGTAAGGTTAAAGTGGTGGAATGTTATGTAATGCAACCTATTCTAAATGCATCTACTTAAATGAGTCATGCAATTCCAATTTATCCACTCATATATAAAGCTTACATGTAGTCAAATTAATTCACATTCTCAAGGAGTCATATATATATATATATATATATATATATATATATATATATATATATATATATAGCCAACCCTTAAATAATAAAGCATTTTAGCAAATGAGATGGGAAATAAAAATATTGTACAAACTTGTAAAACAATTAGTAAATTAAACACAGATATATGTTGATGAGCTATTGAACCCTCACTGGATTTTGTGTTTACCCTCTAGTCACTTAGTGTTTATTGGGTTTATTCACTCTACTTTTCTTTTTTTTTCCTACTTTCTATAACTTTGTTCTTCATCTAACCAATCAACAATTATAGAGTACAGTCATACCAAAAGTCATGAGGTCTTTAATTAAGGTTGTAATGGGGTCAAGGTAAAGGTAAGGATATATGTATAAGGCTAAGTGAGCTAATAAGTGAATCCTTAATTAGACTAAGATCTCACCTAACATACATATTTAATAGAACAAAACTTCTTTACCAATTTTCTCATATTATCCCACTTGTTGTTACATGCTCATGTTTCAATTTTATTTTTATTTTTATTCCATGTGCATTGCTTTTAATTTGCATTGGGGAATTCTTTTGTATCCCCTTTTTATTAAATGCTGAAAAAAAATAACTTTTTTTTAATGCACATGGTAATTGAATCACTTTTATTTCTCATGAGCATGCTTCCCAAATTTTATTTTATTTCTTTCAACTTTTCTACCTTTTGTTTCTATCATCCATGTTTCCAATAGGTTTCCCACATTTTAATCTATTCATAATTTTCTATCTTAAGCTAACCAAGGATTCAACTTGGGATTTTTATTTTGTTTTTCTGCTTAAGGCTAGTAGTGTGGCTAAATAGAATAAAAGGGGTTTTAAAGGCTCAAGGGGGCTAACAAGGGTGATGTGAAAGGTAGGTTATTTTTGGGGTAAGTGAGATAAAATCAAATGATGGCCTCAATCATTCTTTTGGCATGTATCTCTATTCTATAATTGGACATATAGATTAAAGCAAAGTAAAGAACATCAGAATAAAAAGAAGCGAAACACACAGAAATGAAATTATGGTTTGAATGCAACCATACGATTAAGCACAAGACTCACAGGCTGTGTGTTCTCTAACTCAAGCATCATATATCATTCATATATGTTATGTAGGTTTAGTTAAAAATTCTCATTATTCTCATAAAAAAATTATTTAGGGTAGCCTTTAAAGTTTTGATGTTCCTACTTGATGAAATGTTGTCAACTTAACTATATGATGTAATGCTATATATACAAGGTTTATGGATTTAAATCTGTTATGTTCAATTTCCTAGCTTACTTCCTTTTTATATTTTTCAATTTAACTATTCTATCTTATGCTAAAAAGGGTCAACTATACTAATTAATCCATTAATAAGTCAGAATTGTCAACTAAACTAAATAACTAAAATATGAACTAAAAATGCAAAATACAAAAATAGAGTAAAAATACATAAAAGCAGCAATGTATAAGTACTCAGAAAAAAAAAAAGAAAAATACAGAAAAATATCCAAAATAAAAGAAAAAGAGATGTAGTGGTTCACCAAAATAAAACGCCAGAGATGGCGACCTCCCCACACTTAAAAGGAAGCATCGTCCCTGATGCTCAGTCAAGCCGGGTGTGAAGGAGTGTCATCACTGGTAGGGATGGTGGTGGTGGGCTGAGGGTCTGGCTGCTCTAGAGGCGGTGCGGACTGGATCGGGATCTCCGGATCTGCAGCCTCGATCTGATGCGTAACCTCCTGATGTGGGGTAGCCTGCTCTGTGTCTGCCTGTGGATGGGTCTCCTCCTGGAGCTCATCCTCCTCCTCCTCTGATGGCTCTGATGGTGTGTCGGGCTCGGAGGGGATGTCACCACCCTGTCGGATCATCAGCTTCAGATGCGAATAGCGTCGCTGGCTGCGACGCTCCAATCTCTCATACCGGCGCCGGTTACGGCGCTCCATCTGATCAAGCTGTCGGAATAAGCGGTGCACGAGGCGGTATACGGGCTCCGAGGCAGGTGGAGGTGCAGTGGTGGCAGCAGGGGCAGCAGAGGCAGCCGTGGAAGAAGAGGGTCCAGCAGACGGTGGGGCTGTCTCATCAGTAGCAGGGAAGGGTGGTGGTCTGGAGCCCAAAGCTAGGAAGTTTTTGCTGTGAGGAATGATCTTTATGCAGTATGCTGCTGGTGGTCTCTCATCGGCATCCTCCCATGGCACGTCAGCTTGACGGCCTAGCTGTGTAACCAGATACGGGAAAGGGAGGGTGCCTCGGACGTGGACCCTGGCCATATAATGCCGGATAAAGCGTGGTAGATAAAGGTCCTTACCCTCCAACACACACCATAGGAGAGTGATCATAGCAGCCGGGATCTCCGTCTCATGAGTACTCGGCATGACATAATTGCTCAAGATCTGGTGCCATAACCGAGCCTCATCATTTAAGTACGCCCTCTTGATCCCTCTAGGCATGGTGGTGTCCTGACCCATCTCCCAAGGAACCGTCGGGTCGTGAGCTATCCGTGCCTTTACAGCATCCCAATCAAACTGCAACAGGCGCATGTCCTCCTCAGCCTTTGAATAACCATCAGGCTTATCGGACTTGGCTGGGAGCCGGAGAATGTCCTCTAAGGCCTCCTCAGTGACTAGAATTTGTTTTCCTCTCAGGTTCACTGCATCGAGGGTGGTGATGTAGTAGTTGCAGTAGAATTTCCGGACCCAAGATGCATTGACCTCTGTCAGTGCTCTTTCCAGAAAGAACCAACCTCTTTGCTTGATTTGATCAGTGGTGTACTGCTGGAGTGCTTCTGGAATCCTCAGAGTTCTCTCCAGGTATAGATTCCTAGAGTTCGCAAATGCCGTATACTTCAACTCGCAGTACCGGTTTGCAAATTTTATTGGATCATTTGCAGGGAGCAGCTGGTCAGCTTTTTCCTGCTGTGTAAAGTTCTTCTCCCGCCATGAGGAATCATGCATTAGGTCAATGATGGATTGGGAGGAATCTCTTCTCTTGCGCTTGCCAGTAGCCTTGCCTTTTCCTTTCCTCTGTGAGGCAGACATCCTGAAAAATGGAAAACCAGGATATGGATAAAATAGGAAAGCAAATAGGCAAATAAACAAAGAAAATTCAAAGCAGCAAAAGAGAATTGGAAATAGGTAAATGAGTTAAGTAATGGTGTATTAAGGATTGTATAGTAGTTTAAAAGTTTGAAAGGAAGAATTTACAATCCAAAATTTATCAGAATCCAAGTGAAATAGAAAAATAGTCATTATGCCATGGTTAGAAAGTTAGAGGAAAGTGAAAAATCAGAAAAGAGACTTTGAAAGGTTAGTATGGTTACAATTTGAAAAAGAAGTTAGTAAATTAAAATTAGTGAGTCAGTAAGTGGCATAAAGAAAATAGTCCATGAAACAAGGATTCACAATTATGACTAGAAATAACTCATAACCGAACAAGGAAAACAGGGTGATATTGATTCAAATAGATATAAAGAAAGCAAGAACTGGAATCAGAATATCACAAATGCAGTTTATAAACCAGGAAATCAAAGAGGAAAAGAAAGTCTACCACAGCATTCATGAAGTGGTTTGGGTAAAGCAGAGGACAACAGATTTCAGATTGCCAAACCAAAACATGAATGAAAATAATTCACAAAAAAAATTTGGGCAGCATTCCGGCTAAAGTTGAATTATCCCGGAAAATAAATAGCAAACAAGGCAGTTCATATGAATTAAAAAAAACTTGCTGCAGTTACCTATAATTAATAGAAACAGGAAAATTCAGAGTAACAAGCAGCAAATGCAGGAAATTACAGCATATGAACAAGGTCACAGGAACAGCAGAATTGCAGTTTTGATAAAACAGAAGCATGAACAGTGCAAGTAAGCAGACCTAGATCCACTAACCACAGCCTAATCTATTTAACAACCTAAAAATCCACTACAGCATGCATATCTATCTATCCTAATTATGAACAAAAACAGAAAAAAATTGTAAAATAACTGCGAAGGACAGAAAGGCGGCGTTCATCGGAACCTGGTAGGCGGGAGGAGGAGATCTGGGAAGAAAGTGGCTGGGTGGTGGCTGCGGCGGCATCCGGCGCGGTGGAGGGGCACGGCGGCGCGGTGGCGGCTGAGGGGGTAGTGGAGAAGGGGGTAATGGGGATAGGGTTTAGGGTAATTGATAGAGGAGGGGAGGGGGGTTGCGTGTGGGTGGCGGAGGGGGCGCGGCTGGGTTGGGTGCGGCGGTGTAAGGTGGGCAGTGGCGGAGGGCAGGGGCGGAGAAGGAGAGAGAAAGAGGAAGAAGGAGAAAGAGGAAGAGAGAAGGGGTGGGGGTGGTACGGCGGTGGCTGGACGGCGGCGGCATCTGGGTGGTGGTCGGGGCGGCGGCAATGGTGGCTGGGTGGTGGTTGGGAGAAGAAGAAGAAGAGAGGGAGAAGAGGGTTGGGGGGCTGCGCGACTGATAGGGTTCGTGTGGCTGGGGGTTATATTTTCGAATCCACATGGCTGCGTGGAGCACGCGGTCGCGTGGTTGGGGTGAAAATGGGAGTGACGCGATCGCGTGGGGCGCGTGATCGCATGGAAGGGGTGGAAGAGGGGATGACGCGATCGCGTGGGTCGCGCGATCGCCTCGCTGGAAATTGTGCTAAACGCACGACTCCAGCAATGTTTCAGCGCAACTCTCTGTCTCTTCCTAGGGTGTTGTGCAATCCATGCGATGCGATCGCGTCGCTCACGCGGTCGCGTGGGATTGGTATTGTGCAAGTGACGCGATCGCGTGGGACTCGCGATCGCGTGGGTCAATTTGTGCAAAACGCACAAGGGCCGCATGATTCCTGCCTAACTCTCTGGACGTTAGATTTTTTACGCCGATCTCCAAGGCACGCGGCCGCGTGGATGACGCGGTCGCGTGGATAGTGTTTTCGCAGTATGACGCGATCGCATAGGGCATGCGGTCGCGTCGTGCATCCTTTTTTTTTTACTGAATGCAAGATGCAATGCTTAATGTGAATGCTATGCATGATTCCAGGTTCAATAAAATAAAATGAAAATAAAATAAAAAAAAATGAAAGCAATTAACAAGAAATAAATTGAAAAAGAAGCGACCATACCATGGTGGGTTGTCTCCCACCTAGCACTTTTAGTTAAAGTCCTTAAGTTGGACATTGGAAGGGCTTCCTGTTATGGTGGCTTGTGTTTAAATTCATCCAGAAATCTCCACCAGTGCTTGGAATGCCAATAGCCTCCGGGGTCCCAAACTAGGCATGTAAAGCTTCTGAGCAGCTTCAAACAGATTTTCAGGTTCCCGGGGTGACGAATGTCAGAATAGATTCCAGGATCCCAAGCTTTGCTATTAAATCCGCCTCCGTTTTGATCTATATGTTTCCATCCAGGCGGTTTAAAAAGTAGAATCTCACCATGGTGACCAAACATTCTCCGTGATCCATGCAATTGAGCATGATACCAATCCGTGTACTTCGAGGTGAAGCGTAGAACTTTATTGAACCTTGTGCACCAGCTCTGAGTACGAACCATTTCCCTCTTACTCTTAAAGCCGCAAAGAGCTCTAAGCTGGCCATCTGTTTCAAGCAAACCATATTCAAGTGAATAAGTAAAGTTATAGGTTAAGGATTGTACCCACTTGAAGCTTGTATTAGGTGGCAATGGCCTTGGGGTAGATGTTTCTGGTGGTTCTGTAAGTTCTTCTCCCTTGGGCTCTTATGTGAATTCTTCCACTTCCTTGCAAGGTTCTACAATTGTATCTATGTCCTGGTCAAAGTCTTCTATGTCTTCCTCATCACTTGAGTCATAGATTGGAGGTTGAGAGAAATCTACCTCCGCATCGTCTTCGTATTCACTTGGGGAAGATACTTCGATCTCAGAGAATTCACTTGCAGATGCAAATTCATTACTAAGAGAATTTGACTTGTGACTATCATCATCAAGGGAATTTGTGTCCTGGGTTATTCCGTCCGATTCTTCATAAACAACTTGCCTTGGAGATTGTACAATATCCTCCTTAGCATCAACTGTAGCGTCTTTGACGGAGTCCTCTTTAGTTCTGGGTTCCCATAGAGGTTCAGCATCTCCTAGATCTTCAACCAACTCTTCTTCTTGAACAATGACAGCTTCTTCTACTTGTTCTAGTACAAATTCATTTTCTGTCTTGTCCACTGGAGTCTCCGGTATCTCTTTCATGCTACGCTCTTCGTTAGACTGTTCACATGGGGCTGTGGTTGATCCTTGTGTATTTGAGCGCCTAGAAACCCATTGAATTATTATTTGCTCCAGTTGTCGAATGGTTGTTTGAAGTTTATTTACTGTTTCCTTTAGGCGAACCTCTTCTTCTCGGGTTGCTAGACTTGGACATGATACAAAGGAAAGTGGTGGTGATTGGGAGTGATTGGATTGGTACTGGAGTAAGAAAGGATCATATGGTGGCGAAAAGTGAAGAGAAGCTTGTGAGTGTGGTGGTCCGAGGTTATGTTGAAAGGATGGTTTATATGCACGGGGTGGGGCTTGTTGATAGTTACAAGGTTTTCCACCATATCTTTCAGCTGGGTATGCACGGTAGAATGGTCGTTGTCCAGGATATCTCGGAGGGTGTTGCTGCCTAAAGGGTTGATTAGATCCTCTTGGCTCCATCCATCCTTGATTGGTCTGACCTTGATGCATATTCCTGCTGTAACTTCTATTTCCTTCAACAAAATTAGAACCAAACTCAAAGCGAGAGGGGTGAGAATTCATGGTAGTAAATAAAGATAAAAAAGAAAAACAAAAATAAAGAAACAAGCAAAAGAAAAATATTTACAATAACCAATAATAAGGCACACGTTAGCAGTTCCCCGGCAACGGCGCCATTTTGACGTTAAGATTTTTGCCAGTAAAGAATTTCATAAAACAGTTGCGTTGTAGATATAGTCTCTAAACCAACAAAAATCCCTTCGTACAAACGTTTTGGTTGTCACAAGTAACAAACCCCTTAAAAATTGTTAACTGAGTATTCAAACCTCGGGTCGTCTCTCAAGGAACTGCAAGGAAGTATGTTCTTATTATTGGCTATAAAGGTTGTAATCGGGGTTTAGAAGGTGGGAAGCAAGTGATTTGAATGACAAGTAGAGTAAATGGCAATTAAAATAAATAAATACTGTAAAGCAAACTTCTGGCAAGGTAAGAGAAATTGGAAGTCCAACTTAATTATCTCTTTCAATAATAATGAAAGTTGAATCTAAATTCCACTTAGTTAACCTTTACTAGAGCAAAGGAAAGTCAAGGAACTAATTAGTTTGACCTTCGAATCCTATTTATTTCCTAAGAAAAAGTTGGGATTATTGAAGTTCAGTTCAATTAGCAAGATAGCGATTATCAATTATGCTAAGTTTAATAATGTTGAGTTACTGATTTCTTAACCAAGACCAAAAGGGGAAGAAGTAAAATTGCTGGAATAAAAATGTCCTTAGATGGAAAGCAATGGTAACACAAATTAAAGAGAAAGCAATCAATAACTGAAATACCTCAAATAACCATTAACTCAAATCATAACATGGAAAGGGTTCATAAGTCAAGTTGGCAACATTTATAGATACGAATAAAAGCATTAAAGTAAATATTAAACCTGGATCGAGAGTCACTCTTACAAACTAAGAGAAGTCCTAAATCCTAATCCTAATCCTAAGAGAGAAGGGAAAAAATCTCCCACTCAAAACTAAATCTAAATCATGGAAAGTAATAAAAAATGCGAGCTCCCTTTGAATGGATGCATTCCCCCACTTTATAGCCTCTAGTCTGTGTGTTCTGGACTTGGAATTAGGCCAAAAAGGGCTTCAGAATTCGCTAGGGGCGTATTCTATAAATTCTGATACGTGGCCTCTGTCACGCGTCCGCGTGGGTCACGCGGTCGCGTCATCTGGAGCTTTTCCTTGCCACGCGGTCACGTCAGTCACGCATCCGCGTCGTATGCGTTCTACTTAAGGCGCGCGGTCACGTCAGTCATGCGGCCGCGTCGTTGCTTCTTCGCTTCTGGCACACGATCGCGTCGTCTATCCGATCGCGTGGATACTAGTTTCTGCAAAACTCCGTTTCACACTTTCCTTCCATTTTTGTACGTTTCCTTTTCCATCTTTTAAGTCATTCTGCCTTAGAAAATCTGAAACTACTCAACACACTAATCACGGTATCGAATGAAAATATAGGTAATTAAAATAATTGATTTTAAAGCTTAGGAAACATGTTTTTCACATACATCACATAATAAGGAAGGGAAAGTAAAACCATGCAATTAATATGAATAAGTGGATGAAGGATTGAATAAATCACTCAAATTAAGCACAAAATAACTCATGAAATATGGGTTTATCAACCTCCCCACACTTAAACAATAGCATGTCCTCATGCTAAATCCAAGGTAAAGAATAAGGTAAGGTTAAAGTGGTGGAATGTTATGTAATGCAACCTATTGCATCTACCTAAATGAGTCATGCAATTCCAATTTATCCACTCATATATAAAGCTTACATGTAGTCAAATTAATTCACATTCTCAAGGAGTCATATATATATATATATATATATATATATATATATATATATATAGCCAACCCTTAAATAATAAAGCATTTTAGCAAATGAGATGGGAAATATAAATATTGTACAAACTTGCAAAACAATTAGTAAATTAAACACAGATATATGTTGATGAGCTATTGAATCCTCACTGGATTTTGTGTTTACCCTCTAGTCACTCAGTGTTTATTGGGTTTTTTCACTGTACTTTTCTTTTTATTCCTACTTTCTATAACTTTGTTCTTCATCTAACCAATCAACAATTATAGAGTACAGTCATACCAAAAGTCATGAGGTCTTTAATTAAGGTTGTAATGGGGCCAAGGTAAAGGTAAGGATATATGTATAAGGCTAAGTGATCTAATAAGTGAATCCTTAATTAGACTAAGATCTCACCTAACATACATATTTAATAGAACAAAACTTCTTTACCAATTTTCCCATATTATCCCACTTGTTGTTACATGCTCATGTTTCAATTTTATTTTTATTTTTATTCCATGTGCATTGCTTTTAATTTGCATTGGAGAATTCTTTTGTATCCCCTTTTTATTAAATGCTGAAAAAAATAACTTTTTTTTTAATGCACATGGTAATTGAATCACTTTGATTTCTCATGAGCATGCTTCCCAAATTTTATTTTATTTCTTTCAACTTTTCTACCTTTTGTTTCTATCATCCATGTTTCCAATAGGTTTCCCACATTTTAATCTATTCATAATTTTCTATCTTAAGCTAACCAAGGATTCAACTTGGGATTTTTATTTTGTTTTTCTGCTTAAGGCTAGTAGTGTGGCTAAATAGAATAAAAGGGGTTTTAAAGGCTCAAGGGGGCTAACAAGGGTGATGTGAAAGGTAGGTTATTTTTGGGGTAAGTGAGCTAAAATTAAATGATGGCCTCAATCATTCTTTTGGCATGTATCTCTATTCTATAATTGGACATATAGATTAAAGCAAAGTAAAGAACATCAGAATAAAAAGAAGCGAAACACACAGAAATAAAATTATGGTTTGAATGCAACCATACGATTAAGCACAAGACTCACAGGCTGTGTGTTCTCTAACTCAAGCATCATATATCATTCATATATGTTATGCAGGTTTAGTTAAAAATTCCCATTATTATCATAAAAAAATTATTTAGGGTAGCCTTTAAAGTTTTGATGTTCCTCCTTGATGAAATGTTGTCAACTTAACTATATGATGTAATGCTATATATACAAGGTTTATGGATTTAAATCTGTTATGTTCAATTTCCTAGCTTACTTCCTTTTTATATTTTTCAATTTAACTATTCTATCTTATGCTAAAAAGGGTCAACTATACTAATTAATCCACTAATAAGTCAGAATTGCCAACTAAACTAAATAACTAAAATATGAACCAAAAATGCAAAATACAAAAAATAGAGTAAAAATACATAAAAGCAGCAATGTATAAGTACTCAAAAAAAAAGAAAAATACAGAAAAATATCCAAAATAAAAGAAAAAGAGATGTAGTGGTTCACCAAAATAAAACGCCAGAGATGGCGACCTCCCCACACTTAAAAGGAAGCATCGTCCCTGATGCTCAGTCAAGCCAGGTGTGAAGGGGTGTCATCACTGGTAGGGATGGTGGTGGTGGGCTGAGGGTCTGGCTGCTCTAGAGGCGGTGCGGACTGGATTGGGATCTCCGGATCTGCAGCCTCGATCTGATGCGTAACCTCCTGATGTGGGGTAGCCTGCTCTGTGTCTGCCTGCGGATGGGTCTCCTCCTGGGGCTTATCCTCCTCCTCCTCTGATGGCTCTGATGGTGTGTCGGGCTCGGAGGGGATGTCACCACCCTGTCGGATCATCAGCTTCAGATGCGAATAGCGTCGCTGGCTGCGACGCTTCAATCTCTCATACTGGCGCCGGTTACGGCGCTCCATCTGATCAAGCTATCGTAATAGGCGGTGCACGAGGCGGTATACGGGCTCCGAGGCAGGTGGAGGTGCAGTGGTGGCAGCAGGGGCAGCAGGGGCAGCCGTGGAAGAAGAGGGTCCAGCAGACGGTGGGGCTGTCTCATCAGTAGTAGGGAAGGGTGGTGGTCTGGAGCCCAAAGCTAGGAAGTTCCTGCTGTGATGAATGATCTTCCTGCAGTCTGCTGCTGGTGGTCTCTCATCGGCATCCTCCCATGGCACGTCAGCTCGACGGCCTAGCTGTGTAACCAGATACGGAAAAGGGAGGGTGCCTCGGACGTGGACCCTGGCCATATAATGCCGGATAAAGCGTGGTAGATAAAGGTCCTTACCTCCAACACACACCATAGGAGGGTGATCATAGCAGCCAGGATCTCCGTCTCATGAGTACTCGGCATGACATAATTGCTCAAGATCTGGTTCCATAACCGAGCCTCATCATTTAAGTACGCCCTCTTGATCCCTCTAGGCATGGTGGTGTCCTGACCCATCTCCCAAGGAACCGTCGGGTCGTGAGCTATCCGTGCCTTTACAGCATCCCAATCAAACTGCATCAGGCGCATGTCCTCCTCAGCCTTTGAATAACCATCAGGCTTATCGGACTTGGCTGGGAGCCGGAGAATGTCCTCTAAGGCCTCCTCAGTGACTAGAATTTGTTTTCCTCTCAGGTTCACTACATCGAGGGTGGTGATATAGTAGTTGCAGTAGAATTCCCGGACCCAAGATGCATTGACCTCTGTCAGTGCTCTTTCCAGAAAGAACCAGCCTCTTTGCTTGATTTGATCAGTGGTGTACTGCTGGAGTGCTTCTGGAATCCTCAGAGTTCTCTCCAAGTATAGATTCCTAGAGTTCGCAAATGTCGTATACTTCAGCTCGCAGTACCGGTTTGCAAATTTTATTGGATCATTTGCAGGGAGCAGCTGGTCAGCTTTTTCCTGCTGTGTAAAGTTCTTCTCCTGCCATGAGGAATCATGCATTAGGTCAATGATGGACTGGGAGGAATCTCTTCTCTTGCGCTTGCCAGTAGCCTTGCCTTTTCCTTTCCTCTGTGAGGCAGACATCCTGAAAAATAGAAAACCAGGATATGGATAAATAGGGAAGCAAATAGGCAAATAAACAAAGAAAATTCAAAGCAGCAAAAGAGAATTGAAAATAGGTAAATGAGTTAAGTAATGGTGTATTAAGGATTGTATAGTAGTTTAAAAGTTTGAAAGGAAGAATTTACAATCCAAAATTTATCATAATCCAAGTGAAATAGAAAAATAGTCATTATGCCATGGTTAGAAAGTTAGAGGAAAGTGAAAAATCAGAAAAGAGACTTTGAAAGGTTAGTATGGTTAGAATTTGAAAAAGAAGTTAGTAAATTAAAATTAGTGAGTCAGTAAGTGGCATAAAGAAAATAGTCCATGGAACAAGGATTCACAATTATGACTAGAAATAACTCATAACCGAACAAGGAAAACAGGGTGATGTTGATTCAAATAGATATAAAGAAAGCAAGAACTGGAATCAGAATATCACAAATGCAGTTTATAAACCAGGAAATCAAAGAGGAAAAGAAAGTCTGCCACAGCATTCATGAAGTGGTTTGGGTAAAGCAGAGGACAACAGATTTCAAATTGCCAAACCAAAACATGAATGAAAATAATTCACAAAAAAAATTTGGGCAGCATTCCGGCTAAAGTTGGATTGTCCTGGAAAATAAATAGCAAACAAGGCAGTTCATATGAATTAAAAAAAACTTGCTGCAGTTACCTATAATCAATAGAAACAGAAAAATTCAGAGTAACAAGCAGCAAATGTAGGAAATCACAGCATATGAACAAGGTCACAGGAACAGCAGAATTGCAGTTTTGATAAAACAGAAGCATGAACAGTACAAGTAAACAGACCTAGATCCACTAACCACAGCCTAATCTATTTAACAACCTAAAAATCCACTACAGCATGCATATCTATCTATCCTAATTATGAACAAAAATAAAAAAAAATCGTAAAATAACTGCGAAGGATAGAAAGGCGGCGTTCATCGGAACCTGGTAGGCGGGAGGAGGAGAACTGGGAAGAAAGTGGCTGGGTGGTGGCTGCGGCGGCGTCCGGCGCGGTGGAGGGGCACGGCGGCGCGGTGGCGGCTGAGGGGGTAGTGGAGAAGGGGGTAATGGGGATAGGGTTTAGGGTAATTGATAGAGGAGGGGAGGGGGTTGCGTGTGGGTGGCGGAGGGGGCGCGGCTGGGTTGGGTGCGGCGGTGTAAGGTGGGCAGTGGCGGAGGGCAGGGGCGGAGAAGGAGGGAGAAAGAGGAAGAAGGAGAAAGAGGAAGAGAGAAGGGGTGGGGGTGGTACGGCGGTGGCTGGACGGCGGCGACGTCTGGGTGGTGGTCGGGGCGGCGGCAATGGTGGCTGGGTGGTGGTTGGGAGAAGAAAAAGAAGAGAGGGAGAAGAGGGTTGGGGGGCTGCGCGACTGATAGGGTTCGCGTGGCTGGGGGGTTATATTTTCGAATCCACGCGGCCGCGTGGAGCACGCGGTCGCGTGGTTGGGGTGAAAATGGGAGTGACGTGATCGCGTGGGGCGCGCGATCGCATGAAAGGGGTGGAAGAGGGAATGACGCAATCGCGTGGGTCGCGCGATCGCGTCGCTGGAAATTGTGCTAAACGCACGACTCCAGAACCGTTTCAGCGCAACTCTCTGTCTCGTCCTAGGGTGTTGTGCAATCCATGCGACGCGATCGCGTCGCTCACGCGGTCGCGTGGGATTGGTATTGTGCAAGTGACGCGATCGCGTGGGGCGCGCGATCGCGTGGGTCAATTTGTGCAAAACGCCCAAGGGCCGCATGATTCCTGCCTAACTCTCTGGACGTTAGATTTTTTATGCCGATCTCCAAGGCACGCGGCCGCGTGGATGACGTGGTCGCATGGATAGTGTTTTCGCAGTATGACGCGATCGCATGGGCATGCGGTCGCGTCGTGCATCCTTTTTTTTTTACTGAATGCAAGATGCAATGCTTAATGTGAATGCTATGCATGATTCCAGGTTCAATAAAATAAAATGAAAACAAATAAAAAAAATGAAAGCAATTAACAAGAAATAAATTGAAAAAGAAGCGACCATACCATGGTGGGTTGTCTCCCACCTAGCACTTTTAGTTAAAGTCCTTAAGTTGGACATTGGAAGGGCTTCCTGTTATGGTGGCTTGTGTTTAAATTCATCCAGAAATCTCCACCAGTGCTTGGAATGCCAATAGCCTCCGGCGTCCCAAACTAGGCATGTAAAGCTTCTGAGCAGCTTCAAACAGATTTTCAGGTTCCCGGGGTGACGAATGTCAGAATAGATTCCAGGATCCCAAGCTTTGCTATTAAATCTGCCTCCGTTTTGATCTATATGTTTCCATCCGGGCGGTTTAAAAAGAAGAATCTCACCATGGTGACCAAACGTTCTCCGTGATCCATGCAATTGAGCATGATACCAATCCGTGTACTTCGAGGTGAAGCATAAAACTTTGTTGAACCTTGTGCACCAGCTCTGAGTATGAACCATTACCCTCTTACTCTTAAAGCTACAAAGAGCTCTAAGATGGCCATCTGTTTCAAGCAAACCATATTCAAGTGAATAAGTAAAGTTATAGGTTAAGGATTGTACCCACTTAAAGCTTGTATTAGGTGGCAATGGCCTTGGGGTAGATGTTTCTGGTGGTTCTGTAAGTTCTTCTCCCTTAGGCTCTTCTGTGAATTCTTCCACTTCCTTGCAAGATTCTACAATTGTATCTATGTCCTAGTCAAAGTCTTCTATGTCTTCCTCATCACTTGAGTCATAGATTGGAGGTTGAGAGAAATCTACCTCCGCATCATCTTCGTATTCACTTGGGGAAGATACTTCGATCTCAGAGAATTCACTTGCAGATGCAAATTCATTACTAAGAGAATTTGACTTGTGACTATCATCATCAAGGGAATTTGTGTCCTGAGTTATTCCGTCCGATTCTTCATAAACAACTTGCCTTGGAGATTGTACAATATCCTCCTTAGCATCAACTGTAGCGTCTTTGACGGAGTTCTCTTCAGTTCTGGGTTCCCATGGAGGTTCAGCATCTCCTAGATCTTCAACCAACTCTTCTTCTTGAACAATGACAGCTTCTTCTACTTGTTCTAGTACAAATTCATTTTCTGTCTTGTCCACTGGAGTCTCCGGTATCTCTTTCATGCTACGCTCTTCGTTAGACTGTTCACATGGGGCTGTGGTTGATCCTTGTGTATTTGAGCGCCTAGAAACCCATTGAATTATTGTTTGCTCCAGTTGTCGAATGGTTGTTTGAAGTTTATTTACTGTTTCCTTTAGGCGAACTTCTGCTTCTCGGGTTGCTGGACTTGGACATGATACAAAGGAAAGTGGTGGTGATTGGGAGTGATTGGATTGGTACTGGGTAAGGAAGGATCATATGGTGGCGAATGGTGAAGAGAAGCTTGTGAGTGTGGTGGTCCGAGGTTATGTTGAAAGGATGGTTTATATACACGGGGTGGGGCTTGTTGATAGTTACAAGGTTGTCCACCATATCTTTCAGCTGGGTATGCCTGGTAGAATGGTCGTTGTCCAGGATATCTCGGAGGGTGTTGCTGCCTAAAGGGTTGATTAGATCCTCTTGCCTCCATCCATCCTTGATTGGTCTGACCTTGATGCATATTCCTGCTGTAACTTCTATTTCCTTCAACAAAGTTAGAACCAAACTCAAAGCGAGAGGGGTGAGAATTCATGGTAGTAAATAAAGATAAAAAAGAAAAACAAAAATAAAGAAACAAGCAAAAGAAAAATATTTACAATAACCAATAATAAGGCACACGTTAGCAGTTCCCCGGCAATGGCGCCATTTTGACGTTAAGATTTTTGCCAGTAAAGAATTTCATAAAAACAGTTGCGTTGTAGATATAGTCTCTAAACCAACAAAAATCCCTTCGTACAAACGTTTTGGTTGTCACAAGTAACAAACCCCTTAAAAATTGTTAACCGAGTATTCAAACCTCGGGTCGTCTTCTCAAATAACTGCAAGAAAGTATGTTCTTATTATTGGCTATAAAGGTTGTAATCGGGGTTTAGAAGGTGAGAAGCAAGTGATTTGAATGACAAGTAGAGTAAATGGCAATTAAAATAAATAAATACTGTAAAGCAAACTTCTGGCAAGGTAAGAGAAATTGGAAGTCCAACTTAATTATCTCTCTCAACAATAATGAAAGTTGAATCTAAATTCCACTTAGTTAACCTTTACTAGAGCAAAGGAAAGTCAAGGGACTAATTAGTTTGACCTTCGAATCCTATTTATTTCCTAAGAAAAAGTTGGGATTATTGAAGTTCAGTTCAATTAGCAAGATAGCGATTATCAATTATGCTGAGTTTAATAATGTTGAGTTACTGATTTCTTAACCAAGACCAAAAGGGGACGAAGTAAAATTGCTGGAATAAAAATGTCCTTAGATGGAAAGCAATGGTAACACAAATTAAAGAGAAAGCAATCAATAACTGAAATACCTCAAATAACCATTAACTCAAATCATAACATGGCAGAGAGTTATGATGGAGCGGGGCTGGAATGGTGCTAGCATCACAAGCCCCACCACGCGAACGCGTCACCCACGCGTCCGCGTCATATTGGAAATAAGGCCACCCGCGCGATCGCGTCAACCACGCGAACGCGTCACCCTGGAATTTGGCAATAATGAGTTTCGAACAGAGAGTTGTGCGAGCGCGAGGCTGCCCTCGCGCCAGTAGCACAAAACGAGTCACGCGTCCGCGTCGCCTGCGCCGCACAACTTATCCAAATCAGTGCCAATTATCTTATCTTTTCTTTTCTAATCCTAATTTCTTCTATCTTTTCTTCTTTCTTCTTTCTTTCTTACTTTATTTCTTTCACTTCTCATTCCTTTTCACCTTCATTCTATTTTACTGAATTTATTTTCATATTTCATTCATTACATTTTAATTTTGTGCATATTTTTATTTCTTATTTTACCATTGGTGTTAAAAGTTCTTATTCAACTGTCACTACAACAAAAACGCCATTTAGCGGCGGTTCCTGGAGCCGTTTAGCGGCGGTTTTGAACTACCGCAAAACATTTCGCGGCGGTTTCATGAAACGCCGGAAGTAGGGCGCGGCAAAATAGATAGCGGCGGTTTTAGTCAACCGCTGAAATAACCGCCGCAAAATGCAATTTGGGTTTAGCGGCGATTATTAACCGCCGCAGTATGCCAAGGAAAATTGTAATTGCCCAATTTGCGGTGGTTACAAACCGCCGCTAAATGTCGAACAGGAAGAAAACATATTATAGTTTTGCGGCGGTTTCAAAACCGCTGCCAAATTTAAATTTCCCATTAAATCCCAGTCCATAGTTATTAGAATCAAACCGACCGGTGGTCCAATGGTCCAACCGACTCAATCATTAAATCTGCGCCCACCAATAGACCCACAACGTGTGGATCATTGTAGAATATCAACTCTATGTAAACCTTCCACAAATGAAGAAGGCAGGGCTCGAACCTGTAACCTGGAAGAAGGAAAAGCTTTAACAATGTCATGTTACCACCAAGCCAAATGACTCTTCGATGTATATAGCGCTAATAATTATATAGATGATTGATTGGTTTTCATATAAAAATATTTTTATTCTATTTAGTATTTAATTTTGATAAAACATTAATTAATTTTGAATTTAGTTATTATGAATTTTTATATCTAAGAATACAAGTTAAGATTGTTATTAAAAAAATTTTAAATTTTTTATTTTAATAAATGCTCAACAAACCATTAAAATAAAAAATTTAAAATTTAAAATTATAATTTTGGTAAAATTATAAAGTTTTGAATTTTTAATGACTTGTGGAAAATATTTTTAATTATTAATTTTTCGCTAGGTCAATACAATATTGGAGAGAAATTTTGATTTTTTTATTATAAGAGTTATGTTGATTCCCTTAATTTAATAATTTGGGTCGCAGGTTTACATGTTTATCTACTCTTAGAGTTTCCTGATTTATGTTTAGTAAGGCATAACTTCAAAGAAGAGTAACTTTAATATATGCTCGTTACAAATTTATTTTAACTTTATAAAATCAGCCTATGACTATATTTTCTTATTTTATATTTATGTTTGAATGCAAATTTAAATGACAATAAAGTAAACGAGAAAATCTTATTGGTAAATTTGTTCACATGAGTTAACATATATAGCTTATTTAATTTGTGAAATTTTTTACGTAAAACAGATCTAAAAAAAGTGTTACGAAATTAAGTAACAATGATTAAACTATATGTAGGCTAAAATAGTAGTCTTAAATTAATTAGATTATATCCAGATGGTTGTTATTAAAGGAAGGGAGCCACTTAGATAAAGACGCTTAAAACGTCTTTTTTTAAAGATGTTTTTAAGTAATTAAAATTCAATGCATATAATTGATTAAACTATATTATTTTTATCAAAATTAGATCAGATAAATTGATTTGGCCAAAAAATCAATAAATTATACCTTAAACCAGTCTAAATTTATTTTTTATTAAAAATAATTACAATATTTCTATTATAAAAATTGACTAAAATATTCTTTTATATATATATATATATATTAATATTCCTAAATTTTAATATTTTTTCCTTTTTTTGTATCGTTATAGGGTTAGAATTTAAGATTTTTAAAATTAAAAAAAAATATATAATAAAAATATTTTACTCAGTTTCTATAATAAGATTATTTTAGTCATTTTCTATAAAAAATATTAATTTAAATCGGTTCAAGGTTTGGTTTATCAATTTTTTGACCAAATCAATTTATCTGATCTTTGACAAAAATAATATAGTTTAATCAATTATATGTATTAAATGTTAGTTAATAACAAACATCTTTAAAAAAAATACGTTTTAAGCATCTTTATCGGAGTGTCTCCCTTAAAGGAAACCAATGAAATATGTCGTTATACGCATTTTGCGGCAGTTGAAATAAAAACCGCCGCAGAATGTAACATGACGAGTCACTTGACGTTACAGATAGCGGCGGTTCGCTGAAAAACCGCCGCCAAATACAATCCTGATTGAAGCATCGCCGCTAACCGCCGCGATATGCGCCGTAATATGTCATTTGGCGGCGGTTCAAGAAAAACCACCGCTAAATACAATCCTGATTGCAGCCTCGTCTCTAACCGCCGCGATATGCGCCGCAATATGTCATTTGGCGGCGGTTTTGTAAAACCGCCGCAAAATTTCCGCCGCTATCTGCCGGATTTGTTGTAGTGTGTTGCATCTTTTCTTGAATTATTTTGGTGCTAAGTGACTTATTTTACACTATGGGGTGTTATTAATTATCTGCCAATGCCAATCTTTTATGATACTTGCACTTCATTTGAATTGACATGAACTTATATTGATATTTTCATTTACCCACACTCCTCCCCTTTGTTGCAAATTTTGCACCACTGGTATGGCATGTGCTTCTATTATTTTCTCACGTACATGTTGAAGCTTCCATGTAAATGAGACCCTTATCAGTTGGCATTAACCTACCCATACTTCATTTATTTTCTTATCTTTATCTCTGGGTTACTGTTCTTCTTTTTCTCTTCTTTCAGGCTGGCCACCGAAGACGGAAAAAGGGAGACACTTCTAAAAAGGGAGACAAACAAGTCCATCTGCACAATCCTTGAAGAAAAGCATCAGTTGGAACAACCCATCCACCTACACATCTCAGCATGCACCGAGGACGGTGCAATCTTTAAGTGTGGGGAGGTCGATACCGATCTCCATGGGTTAGTTACCTTCTTCTCAACACCAATGTTTTATTTTCTTTGTTAATTCATTGTTGCATTTGCATATTTAATTGCATATTTGTTTGATTTTATGCATTTAGTTACTACTTGGTTGAAGCAATATTTTCTTTTTCAAGAAATTTTTATAGTATTTCACTAATCTAAATTGAAAAAAATTTCTATGTTAAACTTGTTTGAAGTTGTATTTGGAACATGAATTATAGCTAAGAACACACGACCTGTGAGATTTTGAGCTTATTTACATGGTTACATTATTTAACCATAAATTTTTATTCTTGTGTGTTTTCTTCTTTATGATCGCAATCTTTGCTTTGTTCCATTCTATATGTCCACTATTTAGTGTATTTACATGCTTGCACATGATTGAGGCCATTATTTGTTATTAGCTCACTTATCCCAAATAAGCCCACCTTTTACATCACCCTTGTTAGCCACTTTGAACTTTTTAACCCCCTTCTATTTTCATAACCACATTACTAGCCTTGAGCAGAAAAATAAAATAAAAATCCCAAGTTGAATCCTTGGTTAGCTTAAGATAGATATTGTGTATAATTTAAGTGTGAGGAATTTTATGGGAACATGGGATGATATGAAAAGTAGAGAATTAAATTGAATAAGTTATTTAAAAATTTGGGAAGCATGCTCATGTGAAATCAAAATAATTAAATTACCATGTGCATTGAAAAAAAATATTAAGTAATTAAATAAGGGGATACAAAAAAAAGAGAAAAGAAAAGAGAAGAAAAATAATATTACCCCAAATGCAAAATAAAAAGGATCAATGCACATGGGACAAAATTCAAAAAATAAGTTTGATACATGAGCATGTAATACAAAAGTGGAAAAAATTTGGGTAGCTAGGTAAAGCATTTTTTATTATATAAAGTATGTATATGTTAGGTGAGATCTTAGACTAATCAAGGATTTACTTTATAAAGCTCACTTAGCCATATATATATACCCTTACCCTTACCTTAGCCCCATTACAACCTTGAAAAGACCTCATGATGTTTGCATTGATACATTAAATATTGTTGATTGGTTAGATGAAGAACAAAGTTTTAGAAAGCATGACTAGAGAAGAGTAGAGTGATTAACCCTAGACACTTGAGAGATTAGAGTAATATACACTACCAGTAAGGGTTCAATGCTTGATTCTATGTTCCCTGCTTTCATGAGCTATCTTCTTACAAGTTTACTTGTCTTTTATTGTATAATTTGAATTAGTGAAATCTGATTTATGTATATTCTTGGAGAATTTAATTTACTTTTAACCAAGTAGGTAGAAATATTTTTGCATGTAGTTGCATTCATATAGGTAGGTTGCATTTCATACATTCTATCATTTCTCTTCACTTTTATACCTTCTCTTGAGCTTAGCATGAGGACATGCTAATGTTTAAGTGTGGGAAGGTTGATAAACCACTATTTCATGGTTTATCTTGTGCTCAATTGAGTGGTTTTTATCAACTCTTTACCCACTTATTCATACTATTTGCATGGTTTTACATTTGTCTTCCTAATTATGTGCTTTAATTGAAAACATGCTTCTTTGGCCTTAAGTTCCCTATGTTTAATAATCTCTTATTACCATTAGATGCCTTGATATGTGTGTTAAGTGATTTCAGAGATTACAGGACAGGAATGGCTCAGAGGATAGAAAGGAAGCATGCAAAAGTGGAAGGAGTACAAGAAGTTGGAGAAATTGCTAAGCTGTCCAGCCTGACCTCTTCGCACTCAAACAGCTATAACTTTAGCTATAGAGGTCCAAATGATGTGGTTCTAGTTGTGTTGGAAAGCTAACGTCTGGGACTTCGATTTGATATATAATATGCCATAGTTTCTCTGACGCTAGGCAACACGAACGTGTGCTCCACGCGGACACATTGCAGTGGCAAAAATCAACGTGGCAGATTTCTTCTCCAGCGATTTCTGTGCTATTTTTGACCTAGTTTTCAGCCCAGAAAATACAGATTAGAGGATATAAAGTGGGGGAATGTACCCATTCATAATCATCAGCTCATAATTCATAATTTTTAGTTTTAGATGTAGTTTTTAGAGAGAGAGGTTCTCTCCTCTCTCTTAGGATTTATGATTTAGATTTTTAGAATTAAGATTCTTCTCAGTTTATGGTTATTTCTTAATTTCAGGTTCAATGTTCTTCAATTTATATTTCTCTTATACTTTTAGATACTCTAATACTTTTATCTGTTAATTACTTATGTTGCCCATTTGATTTATAAATCTTTCCATGTTAGGACTTAAATTTATGTTTAAATGCAATTTAAGGTATTTCAGATTTATGATTGTTTTATTCTAGTTAAGATTGCTTTTAATTTAATTTAGATAATTTCTTCTCTTTTGGATTTGGTTAGGTAATTGGTAACACTTGAGTTGTCAAACTCAGCAGTGGTTAAAATTGGCAGATTCTAATTGATCTAGATCGCTCTAAAGCTAGTCCTCCCACAGGGATTGACTAGGACTTGAGGATCAAGCTAATTAGTCCACTTGACTTAACTAAGTGGGATTAAAACCCAATTCTCATCACATCTGATAAGGATAACTAGGATAGAAATTCCAAATTCTTATACCTTGCCAAGAGATTTTATTATTATTAATTTATTTTTCTCGTCATTTAAATTACATGTTCCTTATTTTAAAAACCCAAAATTCTACCTTTTTCATAGCTAATAATAAGTCATACCTTCCTGCAGTTCCTTGAGAAGACGACCCGAGGTTTAAATACTCGGTTATCAATTTTATTGGACTTGCTTAAGTGACAAACAAAATTTTTGTAAGAAAGGTTGATTGCTTGGTTTAGAAACTATACTTGCAACGAGAATTTATTCTGAATTCTAAACCGTCAATCTTCCGTTCTTCAAAGGGACATGCTTTTTTCTTGGTTGTGAAGGCTTAGATTGTAATTGCTAAAATTGCTTGCAGTATCACTACCGTCATTTTCAATTATTTTCTCTACTTGACCAACCTTGATCCAATCGCCAATGCTTTCCACTTTAATATCACCTGAAGCGGAGTCTGACATGAAGATCTGGCAATGCTTTGAATCATGTTCAAGGTGAGCACAATAAATGTAAAAGATCCCAATACGCTCATATCTCAATCCAATTTCTATCATTTTATTTTTACCTCCTAGAGTTGCAATTCAAATCAAGTCCTACATTCATATCTCAATCCAATTTTCAGTACTTTACCTTCTAAAGCAACCATTCGATCCTTCACCCTTTTATCAACATTGATCAAAATTCTAGATTTAAGAATTATGGATTCCTTTTTTCTAATAGAGAAAATCCAATATTAATAATCTTACCAATTTTCTCACCCAATTTACGACTAACTTCACTCTTGAATTTTTCTGGAAACCCCCAGAATTAAATCCAAAATGGAAAAGAACTAATTTTCTCGTAGTCTTGAGAGTTAGCATCTATCCACTTCTGAACATGTAAAATATAATCCTTCAATAACCATGAGGATCCCTTCTCAATTTTGAGTATATCTAACTCGTTCTCAAAAAAGAATTAGAATTGGTTTGATCCTAATTTCACTCGTCTAAATTCATCCGACCTCTCCTAAATAGCCTTCAATGCATTGTCAATGGTTCTTATTGAAAACACCTTGTCGGCAAACACATGATCAAATAGACTTTTAGTACATGTGTATAGCCTTTTAGAGAAGTTTTTCTTTATCACAAATACCAATTTCTCATCTTCTTCCATGCTCCTTGGGTTCAAATGTGGATTCCCCCCCCCCCTTTTTGAGTTTATGATATGAATGAGGGTGTGATGATGATAAGGTTAGAGAAAAATAAGAAGAATAGAAAGAGTGGAAGAAGGAAAGAAAGTTGTAATAAGGAACGGATTCGGATAAGAAAAGGATTTGGAAGAATAAAAAAAGAATTAGAGAATTAAAGTTGGAAAGAAAGAAAGAAAAAGAAAGAAAAATCCTTTGGGGCATAACAAAATTCTAGTAGAACAATTTGAAAATCAATCACAATTTCGCTAGATAATCAACAAGGGTTTAGCCAACAAATATTTTTAAACTGTACTCCATATTAATTAATTGTCATTAATTAATAATTGTTTAAATTTATTGTTTAAAATATAAAATTAATTATTATTAATTACAGTTGTTTAAAATTAGTTAGTTATGAGTTGTTTACCTATACTTTTTCAATTAAATTAGATTGCTTTTTTTAACGTTAATAACTTTTGCTAAACAATGACTCCTAAGTAGCTTAATGGTAAGGAGAAATGATATTTGTTAAACTAATTGAATCTTAAGAAGTAACATAAGTTATATTTGATTTAACAGCGACCAATGCTTTTTTCTTTTTGGGGCCCAGACAGTGGCCAATTTATTGTTGATATAAAAACTCATAACACCACAAACCAATGCTAGAAAAGTAGGGAGAAAAATTGGTCCCTCCCCACAACAATAACAAAGTGGATCTAAATTGAATAACCAAAATGAGCATAATGGTCATGTCATAACAAAATTACAAAAGTTTTATATCACATGGGCTAATAACTTAAGCCCACTATAACCATGAATTTGGATCAAATTCTAATTAAAAAAACCTAAATCCAAACCAATTATTTTCTTAGCTTCTGTACCTGTAGAGGAGGCCTAGACTAAGTAACAATCATATTACCTCTTAATCAAGTTACATTGAGTTCAAACTCCAGCTCAGATTGGGATGAAGTTTACGAAAACCTCAAAGTATGGGTGTGTGGACGCATACTTGACATTGAAGATGACGCTGTTAAAAACTTAAAATTATAGATTCTCCACTAAGGAGCTCTTCTTCTCTCAATAGGAGAGTCTTTTAAGAACTTTGGGTTTTTCTCCAAAAGGGAGTTTTTTCAACTTGTTTCAATACACAAATCTATATTCCTACATAATCCTCGCTCAACATGAACCTTCAAAACCATTGGAAAACCTAAAATACACAACAACATTTTTAGCAACCTACAACATGAAAGCATCGAAGGAAAAGTCATCAAGCTCAACAAGTCTGGAGAACTGGGATATAAGAAAGACTGCTTAAATGTGGTGGGAAAGTTAATAAGTGACAAGGAGATAAATTTTAAAACATATAAGAATGCTTTACTGGGAATGTGGGAAAACCATCAAGATGTTGCAATTATAGACATTGGTTGGAAGAAGATGTTATTCAGCTTCAAAGACAGGAAGAAAGGGCTGCAGAATATTCAGAATGGTCCATGGAATGTCAAAGGAAATATGGTCAATCTTAGATTATGGAGGGAGGGCGAATCAGTTTTTGAAGTTGATCATGACTTCATGGAGTTTTTTATTCAAGCGCATGGCATTCCACATGATCTCATGGACAAAGAGACAGGTATTCTTATCGGCGAAATATTGGGAGTCTTGGCCGAGGCTGAAGATTCAAAAGTAGATGGCATCCTCAGAAGACCATATCTGAGAATTAGGGTTATCATCAACATCACCAATGCTCTGCCTATAGGATTCTGGTTAGATATAGAGAAGACGCGACCATTGTGGGTCTTTTTCAAGTATGAGAGGCTGCCGGACAGCTACTGTTTCAACTGTGGTATACTAGGGCATGAGAAGAAAATATGCAAGAATCCAACAGTCATGGCATACTGGGATCCAACCAAGAACAAGTACTCACCAGGACTGGGAGTAAGCCAAAGACGACCTGGTCCAACCATGGGAGGAAGATTCTGAAAACAACAAGGATGGAGAGAGGAAGGAGAGGAGCAGGCGCAGGAGCAACTGGACCCCGATAGAGATAGTAGTGATGAACAAAGTTCTGGGGAGAGTAGGATTAGGGCTGAGCAAGTACTAAAGCAGAAAATCAGGCAAGAAAGTGTTTGGAAAAACCAAATGAGGAGAGAAGAAGAGATGGCAGAGGCAAAAGAGCAAGTAGAAGAAGTACCAAAAATCCATGATTTTCAGGAAGAGAATGATACGCAGCGTGACCTAGGAACAACCTAAAAACTCAGCAATCTCATTAAGGAGATAAAAGAGAGGAACAACAAATGGGCCAATAACAAAAAGGCCCAAAGGGAGAAAAGAGGTATGAGGTGCAGAAATCAAATGGAAACGGACCAATAAGGGATATTGGGCCCTACACAGGAGAATTACATCTGCAAGCTTGGAACGTTGAAGGAAGTGGGCTGAATCATTATATAATTGAAAAAAGGGGAGTGAACAGCTATAAAATGGAAGATTGGAAGTTGGGCCCGGAGAAAAAAAAAAGAAAAAGAAACTATAAGCCAGGAATTAAAAAGACTTATGTTAGCAAGAACGAGAGAAAAACAAGCGTGTAAAGCCAGAACGGAGGGGAAGGAACATCAAGAACTGCTGAAGAGTGTAATGGAAGAGAATGCATTAAAGAAGCTATCCAAGGAAGCTCATAATAGAGAACATGAATCTGTGGGTCAGCATGTTAAGTCGGGTGAGATCATCTACTATGTAGAGTTAGCAAGTGATGAAGATGAAGATAAAGGAACAGAAGCACAGACAAATTGGGAAACATGACTAGCTAAGAAGTTGGAATTGAAGCTGAACTTGAAAAGAAAACGAGAAAAGAAACAGGTTCCATTGCTAACAAACAGGGAATGGAAGGAGGAGCAAGAGGACATGGAACCCAAGAAATTAAAGAATAGCATCACTGCTCTGGGCACAGGGGAGTATCAGTTAGCTATGTATATCTTTGGTCAGATTAAGAGAATACAAATGGCTGAGGAGGCGGGCTTTAACATGCCCCAACCTCAGCCATGAGTATCATTAGTTGGAATTGTCGGAGAATAGCAGTTGCCCCAACAATTTCTGAGTTGTATAATCTATGTAAAAAAGTAAAGCCGCTTTAGTGTTTTTAATGGAAACTAAATCCAGTCAAGAAAAAATGAATAGGATAAGAAGAAGGCTTAATTTTGACAATATATTTTGCGTAGAACTCCGGGGCTTGTCCGGTGGACTATGTTTGCTATGGAAATCTAATACTAATATCGATGTTTATGAGTAGTGTGATAACTATATTAAAGCTAATATTAACATCAATAATATTCTGAAATGGCAGGGTATTTTTGTGTATGATAACCCAGTTTTCCAAAAGCGAAGGAAACTATGGCAGGAGCTTACGGTAAGTAATAGGAGCAGGGAAGAACCTCAAGATTATTTGGGGGACTTCAACTATATTTTAAGTCAAGACGAAAAGGTAGGCATTCATCCACAACCACGAATTTATTTAGATACTTTTAGAAGGTTTGTATATGATAATGGTTTAATGGATGTTGACCTTAAAGGAAATAAATATACATGGTTCAGTAATGCAAAAAACAACTTTAGTACTAGGGAATGACTAGATAGGGTGTTAGTAAATTAGAAATGGCTGCATATATACCAGAATGTTATTCTAAAAGCTGATCCGACTATAAGTTCGGACCATTGTGCCTTAATTTTGAAAACACAACCGCAAGTTAGGATAAAAAAAAAAGAGTTCAGGTTTGAGGCTTTTTGAATAGAGCATGAGGAGTGCAAAGAGGTAATAAGGAGGAGTTGGCAACAGGATGACGGAAATAGGAATTGTTGGAATCAATTTACAAGAGAAGCAGATGCAAAAAGGAGTTGATAAAGTGGAGCAAGGGAAAGTTTAAAAGAGCAGATAAAGAAATAGAATGAAAGAAAATTGAGCTACATCAAATGGAAGAGGCTGATATGACGGATAGAGATCAAAGAAGAGAGAGAGAATTGAAGAACCAGATATCAGGTCTTTGGAAACAAGAGAAAAAATATTGGGGACAAAGATCAAGGTTGAAATGGTTAAAATGGGGCAACAAAAACACAGCCTTCTTTCATGCAACAACCATTCAGAGAAGAATGAGGAATAGAATTAACAAATTGAAAGATGAGACAGGACATTAGATACAAGGAGAAGTAGACATAATGATGTTAGTAGAAAGACATTTTACTAAGCTGTTTACTTCTAAAGGAGATTGAAACCTGGAAGAGTGCATAAGAGATATACCTATAAGAGTCACAAGAGAGATGAATGAGGAGCTAATGGCAAAGATCAAAGACAAGGAAATTAAGCAAGCAGTCTTTAGTATGGGAAGCTTAAAAGCTCCAGGGCCAGATGGTTTAAATGGGTTATTCTATCAACAGCATTGGGATATTTTGAGTAAAGAAGTGTGTGGTGTGGTGAGACAAATATTTGAAGATGGTATCTTACCAGAGGACTTAGGAGAAACAACTGTTGTTTTGATTCCCAAAGTGAGTCGACCGGAGGGCCTGAATCATCTTAGACCCATAAGTTGCTGTAATTTTATATATAAGATTGTAACAAGGGTCTTGGTTAGAAGGTTAAGGAAAATGCTAGATGTCATCATATCTCCAGTTCAGAGTGCTTTTGTAAAAGGAAGACTCATACAGGATAATATAGTAATAGTACAGGAAGTGTTTCACAAATTAAATAGAGAAGGAGATCTTGGAAGCAAAGACACAGCCATCAAATTGGATATGAATAAGGCATACGATAGATTGGAATGGAATTTTTTGAAAAGGGTCATGGAAAAGTTCGGTTTTAGTAAAAAATGGGTGAAGTTGATGATGAGCTGCATGAAAAGTGCTACTTATAGATTTAAAATTAATGGAAAATTGTCAACCAAGATCTACCCTCAAAGAGATCTCAAACAGGGAGATCCTCTATCGCCCTATCTCTTTATCTTGGCAGCGAAAAGTTTTGCTGTTCTCATGGAAAAGGCGTTGAGGGATAACCTTATTTCTTGAACAAGGTTAGCTCCAACTGCACTGATTATCACTCATCTATTATTCGCTGATGATTGTATTATTTTTGCAGGTGCGCAAGAAGAGGAGATTTATCAACTAATTCAGATCATAAACAAATATACGGAGGCATCAAGACAAAGAATTAATACTGAAAAATTCGGACTGATTTTTGGAAGTCGGGTATCTATCCAGAGGAGGGTGAACATTGAAGAGATCACTGGAATGGCGTCGTGGGAGGATTCTGGAAGATACCTAGGGTTACCAGCAAGATGGGGAAGATCTAAGAATAAGGCACTGGAATGGATACAAGAGAAGATTCTTGACAAAATGCAATGATGGAAAGAGAAATTATTAAATCAAGCTGGAAAGGAGGTTTTGATAAAGGCATTTATACAGGCAATTTCAGTCTATGCCATGAACATCATCAAATTTCCTAAATCGTTTTGCAAGAGAATTGAATCAGAAATTGCGAGATTCTAGTAGACAAACAATGGAAAGGAAAGAAGCATTCATTGGAAGAGCTGGACAAAAATGACCAAGAGTAAAATAAACGGAGGCTTAGGGTTTAAGGATTTAGAATGCCAAAATATAGCACACCTGGCTAAACAAGCTTGGAGACTTCTAAAAGAGGAGGATGCAATTATGGGTTCAGATACTAAAGGCCATTTACTACCCTAACTGCAGCTTATGGGAGGCGGGAGAAGGAGGAAACGCGTCATGGATATGGAAGAGTATGTTGGAGGGAAGAGATTTCCTTGGAAGGAAGGGAAGGTGGAGTGTAGGAAGTGGAGCGGGGATAGATATTTGGAAAGATAATTGGGTGGTAGGATCAGACAAGTTGAGGAGAGGCGGAGAAAATCGATATAGAAGAGTGAGCGAGTTGGTAAGAGAGGACGAAGGCTGGGACTTGAACAAAATTCAAGACATTTTTCATGGTAATGTAGCTGAACTGATAACCAGAACACCCATTAGTCTGATTAATAAAAAGGATCGTTTTGTTTGGCCGTATAGAATGATGGACAGTACTCAGTCAGAACCGAATACCATGCTGTGAAGGAGGAGAAAGACACAAAGGAAGAGACAAAACTCAGCAAAGCATCGACAAGCCAAAATTTGAGGGGGTATGGGAGACTATTTGGAGATTACCGGTGCCAGAAAAGGTTAGAATGTTTTTATGGAAAGCAGTGCACAGAATTCTGCTAGTGAACACGAATTTATACCAGTGTAAAAGTGTAATTACACCCAGGTGTAGCATATGCCAGGAAGAGGATGAAACAATAAAACACGCGTTACTTTTGTGTCCGTGGACTAGAGCGGTGTGGTTTGGATCTAGCCTTCAAATTGTGCCTACAGCTTATAATGTGAGATCTTTTGAAAAATGGATGATGAATACAATCGAGAAAATCAAGAATGAGACAAGGAAGGAACAGGACAAATTTTTGTGCAATTTGGGATGTATTTATTGGTGTATATGGAAAGCGAGGAATCAGCACATATTCCAGCAAACAAAAGTCAATTCAGAAAAGGTAATAATCTATTCAGAGCATCTAGCAGCAGAATACCATAATGCAACAAAGGGACTCAATATAGATAACAAACCTAAGGTAGGCAGGAATGGTGAGAGTAAGAGAATTACTTGGAGGCCTCCGCCATACAACAGGGTGAAAGCGAACACAAACGCGGCGTTCCACAGGGAAACGGGCATGGCAGCATTAGCAGCGCTGGTCAGAGACTGGCAAGGAAAAATTATCACTGGGACAACATCAACATTTAGAACAACATCAGCATTAGTAGCAGAAGCTCAAGCATATAGAGAAGCTCTCATTCTCATTAAAAATATACAAATAGCGAATTGCATAATTGAAACAGATTGCTTACCTCTGGTTCAAGCGATTAAGGCAAGAACGCCCTTAGCTGAAGCAGACACAATCAGCAAAGACATTCTCCAACTGGTGGTTGAGGCTTCGGAAGTGGGAGCTACTTGGACTCCACGAGATGGCAACAAATTAGCTCACCAACTGGCAGCGATGGCAGCGGAGAATCAACTATAGAGGTAGTGGACAATCAATCCGCCTGTTCAGGTCAGGAATACAATCAGAACAGAAGCAGGATTTGCGATTCTTCAGCATAATCAATACAATTGAAATCAAGCCAACCAGGTTTTAGTTTCAACCAGCCTTCAAGGATACCAAAGAGAAGAGGGGTTACCTGGGAGGGTGAAAACGGAAACCTGCGACAGGCACGATGTTAAAGGGGAAGAGCGATTTCGACCCACGACTTTGCAACGGCCTATTAACGGCACCAGCAACGACACTATCAACATAGGGAGAAGGGACAGCAGAGGGGACGCTGAGGGACTTATTGCTTGGCGGGAGGTTATACGGCAGAGAAGTAGCAGCGGCCATAGGATGACGGTGACTCCAGGAACCTCAGGACGGACCCAAGTGCACCACTAGGAGCTTCAGCGAGGCACGTCTTCGGCGCGGTGTGGTTGCGGTAGAAACCAAGTGGAAAAGCTGCAAATGCAGGCTGGTGACATCACTGAGGAGGACCGATTACGGCATCAGCTCCATGCATCAAGTCCCCGGGTTCCTGATGGAAGTTCCAATGACAATAGGAGAGCGTCGAGAGATTAGCTTCGAAGAAGAAGAGAAGAGTTGCGATTAGGGTCGGGCATTAGCGGGTTGTGTTGTTGGGCAAATTCAGGTTCTGGTTGTTAGGCCGGGTCAGTTCTCTGACCCAAGGCCAAGTCCAAAAAAAAAGTATGGGTGTGTGGGTATGTGAATAGTATAATGACAAAAAAAACTTATGATAAAGAAAAAATAGTAAATTAAATAAATAAAAATTTATTCTTATAAATTATTAGGTATTTATCTAAAAAAGATGTTATTTTATTTTTATTAATTTTTAAAGTAAATTTATATACTTCTTTTTATTCTTTTTATATAAAATCTTCTTTACCATAAAATTATTCTTTCAGAAAATATATAGGAATAAAAAATAAGCCTTTTGTGTAAAAAAAAGCCTTTGGTTTTAAGAAGAAATCAAATGGAAGAAATTAAGGAATGAACGGTAATATCTGGATGATAATGCAGATTTTTTTTTTGGGTCAAATACTGAAATCATCCCTAAGGTTTGGGGTGAAAATCAAAATCGTCTCCGACCTTTTTTTGTTATTAAAATCATCCCCAACGTTACAAAACGTTATAAAATCGTCCTTTTTTACTTTAATTTCATTTTCTTGACCAAATTACCCTTAAAATTAATAAAAATAAAATTAAAAAAAAAACAACACCCCCCAACCCACATCCTGTGTCTCCGTATCTCTCCCTCTCTTCCCTTTCATCTCCTTCTTCCTACCCCTCTTCGGAACCCTCCCTCCCAACCACAACCCCAATTCTTCCTCTCTCTCTTTCCGCCATCGTATCATCTCCGCCCCCACCTCCTTCTCCAACTTCTTCTCCCTTTTCATCACTAACCTCAACCCTTCCTCGATTAACGTTGGCCTTACCTTCCTCATCTCCTTCTCCACCTTCTTCTCCCTTTCCATCACCGACCTCAATCCTTACCCCTCGACAAAAACCATGTCCTCTGACTCTTCTTCGGCGCCGACTCCTTCTCCGTCGCGCTCTTTCTCTCGCAGCATCGGCATGCGTTCTTCCTCTCACAGCGCCACGCCTCCGATCTGCCTCCTGCAGTGTTGCGCATCTGTTCTGCCTTCTTGCCGTATCGCTCCTCCTTCCAGATTCAGATCTATTCTTCTTCCTGTTCTGCTTCTCTGATTCTCTATTTTGCTTCTTGGAGCTCACCACTTTCCATGGGGATCGATGCGGGTAGAAGAAGTGAGGTCAGTTGTGAGAGGTTGGGAAGGTGGAGAGCAGATGGTGGTGGGATCGATAGAAGCGTCTTCGAGTTTGTCGTCTTCAGCCTCGAATCCCTCTTCTTTTTGTTCTTCCTTTTTTTATTTTTTTTTTCTGAAAAACATAAACTGATGAATATCATTTCTTTTTTTTTAAATTTCTGTTGCTGTTGAATTTGGATCTGAAGTTGCAATTGATGATTGCTGAATTGTTGTTAAATTTAAAATTTTTGTTGATTTATTTTGTGGATGTTGTTATTGATGTTGTTCATTTTGTTGTTGCTGTTGCTAAATATGTGTTAATGTTTCTAAATTTGTTGGTTAATTTATTGTTGCTGTTGCTAAATTTAGTTTGTGGGTGGGTGATAGTGATTTAGAGAGAAGAAAAGTGTGATAGTTATGGAGGCAGTGGTGATGGCCATGAGAAAAAGAAGAGGGAGAGGAAGAGAGTTGCCTAAGGATGATGAAGATGATGCAGAAGTTATGGACAAAAGGTGATAAGGATGATGAAGATTATGCAGAAGTTATGAACAAAAGGTGATAAGGATGATGAAGATGATGCAGAACATGATGCGTAGGTGTGATAGTGAGGGAGTTACGGTAGGGGAGGGGAGGGGTGGAGAAGGGAGGAGTTTGTTTTAATTTTTTAATATTATTTTTAATTATTTTTATTACTAATGAAGGATAATATGGTAAAAAAAAATAATATTGAAGTGAAAAAGGACGATTTTATAACGTTTTATAACATTGAGGATGATTTTAATAACAAAAAAAAATCGGAGACGATTTTGATTTTCACCCTAAACCTTAGGGACGATTTCAGTACTTAACCTTTTTTTTTCTTGGCCTACTATTCCTATCAGCCCATAATATGGAAGAGGAGATAAAAACATCAAGATAGTTCATGTCAATAAAAAAAGAAAAAAAGAAAAACTAATGAACCACCTTAGCTTATTGACTAGAAAACTACACAAATAATGGGGTAATTAACTACCAAACAACTTATATATTTAACTACGAAAGTTGTTCATCGATAAACTAATTTTTAAGGACCAAGATAGAGGGAAAAAAATTGGAAAAACCAAAACAATGATCTTTATTTACCGTTAGAGTTAGAAGTGAGTCGAGGCAGCTCATGAGCCAACTCGAGCTCGGCTCATTAATAACTCAATAAGCTAAACTCGTGAGCTGGTGAGTCGAGTTTGAATCTGAAATTGAGCTCATAAATTAAATGAGTCGAACTTGAGTTTGATTAAGTTCAGCTTATTAGCTCGTGAGTTGGCTCGATTATATATAATTATTAATACACATATGATATATGAGCATTTAGTATATACTTTTAATATTATATATATACATATGAAATAGTAATATATAATATTATATATATTAATGATCTTAATTATTTAAAATTTTATATTTATTTTGTACATATAATTTTGATGTAGAACATAAATAAAAAATTTATAATTTATTGATAGATAGATAATATATAAAATTAATTTTTTTAAAAATATTTTTTAAAATATACAAGTTATAATTTATTAATATAAAATTATAGATTATGTTCCTATTATTTGAGCCAGCTCGTGAGCTTTCGGTGAGCCGAGCTTGAGTTTAAGAAATAGACTCGATTGTTAATGAGACGAGCGTGAGTCAAGCTCAATTTTTGTGAGTCGAGCTTGAGCTTGGTCTAACTCAGCTCAACTCGGTCACTTCCAGCCCTATTTACCGTGTATATATATATATATATATATATAACACAACAATCAATTTATATAAAAAAACTAGAGAAAATGATAAATTGATCCTTGATTTTTTAGTTTGTGAATATTTAAGTTTTTAAGAATTTAAAAATATATTTAAATATCTAACCTCTTTAAAATTTGGACACATTGATTCTTCGGTCTAATTTGTCCCATTTTAAAAAGTTTCGAGTGAACTACCAACCCTACTCTTGTCTATTTTTTAGAATAACAACGCGACCCTTCAAAAGAAATAGACAGGCCCGAAGTAGATCGTTTTTATCTTGAAGGGTCGTGGTATCATTTTGAGAAATAGATAGGAGTTAGGTTGATAGTTCACGTGTATATCCGTATCAATCAGGTCAGTATAACAAAAATTACGTTTGATTTTTTTTCGTTGGGTCTGACAGACCCAATTAAACACGAGGGATCGATATGTCCAAATTTTAAAAAATTAGAAAGTTAAATGTATTTTCAAATTCTTGTGAATTTAAATATTCCCAAATCAAAAGATCAAGTTTTGTTATAACTTTTTTATTTTGTTATGCTCTATAAAAATGGTTGAAATTTAAAAAGGTTAACCTGATTAACTTTATTTTTATATAAAAAAAAAGTTTCCAAATGTGGTAAATCTAGTTTTTTACATAAAGAAAAAAAATATATAAAATCCATAGCTTGTTCCTTCATTTATTACTTCTAATAGCAGATTATTTCTTAAGGGGTCCATCTACTGTACAGATACATCTTCGTACAGATTTACAGATTTAAAAAACGTATCACTAAAAGTGTTGCTTAAAGAGAAAGTGTTACCCTTAATCGTTAACTTGGCTCTGATACCAATTTTTTAAAGTCGACTTTTCTTTTAATTTCTTTTTCGAAATTTCTATTAACTCTTCATACTTTACTTTGAATAAGTTTATAATTTGTATAGATTCGATTGGTGGTGCTTTATTTAAATAATTTGCAAATTCAAAAGTGTTGACCATTTCTACTATTACTAGGTATTTATAATTCTGATTTTAATTTTATAGTTTTTCAATCTTGTTTTAGTTTATAATATTCTTTTTTGCTTGGATTATTGTATATAAAATCTTTTATCTGTTTGTCTTTTTCTTTAATATAATTTCTCAAATCTTCAAAAACTTCTTTTATTTCTACACTTTCTGTTGTTTCTAAATATCTTTTTAATTTTTCAACTTCATTCTCCATTTTTTCTTTCAACAGTTTTAATTCTTTTAAGTCATAATATGGTTTTCCAGGCATTTATAAATTTTTTAAGTTTAACTCCAACTTGTTTATATTTATTCTTATTTCTATCCTTTTTATTATAAGGTCATCAATTTCGATCTGAAGATTATTTAATTCCCTTTTATACTCCTTTATTTTACTTTTTAATTTTTTCGCCCTTTTTCTTTTTATTTTATTTTTTGGTCTTTCAATCTTTGTATGCTTCATTATTTATCTTAGAATTTCTGCAAATTCTATCATCGATTCATCACTATTCTCTAGAGATTCTATTAATTTTTCTAGCTCTTCAACTTCTCTTTTCAACTTGTCATAGACTATTTTTAGAGCTTTAAATGCTCTTTGATTTATTTCAGAAAACTGTAAATAATTCAACCGATTTTCTCTTTCAAAGAGCTCTTGTTTCTTGTCTTGATAAGTTACATATATTTTTTCTTTATTTATTGTCATAATTTAGTGTTTAGGGTTTCATTTAATTTTTCGACCTTTTTTGTTAATTCTTTTATTTCAGAATTTTCTTCTTTAATCTTTAACTTAGATAAACTTAAAGGGCTATTAATTTTAGATTCTCTTATTTGAAAATTCGATGAAACTAATTTTCCTGATGGTTCTTTTAATAATAGAACTGGGTTTTCAATAGCTTTATATTTTGGTATTTCTGTTTTTACAATTTTCTGAAATAATTCATCGACATAAATTCTTTCTCTGTTTTTAAATATTATACTATGATGGCTATTTGTTAAAGCATAATTTATTGCATATGTAATTGAAAATGGTTCATCGTCTTGTTCCATTAGATTTTTTCTGTGAAATTTATAAGCCAAACTTATAGATCTTCCAAGATTTTCAGTTGATAAAGGTATAGCATATCCAAGATGAGCATTGAATTTAACATTTACGTTTGCTAAGTTTCCATGAACAATTCTAATTATTTGATCTATTGGGTCATCAGTAATTCTTTTGTCACAGATTGCTAAGCTTATTGGTGAATTAATTCCTTTCATATATGTAGATTTGATTAAGACTTGTATAGTACTAATATGAATCCATCCAATTTTAGATCTTTTTTGTTGATCCTTAATTTTCTCAATCTGTTTACTCAATTCTTCATCATTTATCAAAACTATTTCAAGTTCTCCATTGACGGATTTTATCTTTATAGGGGCTTCAAGTTGAATTTTTCCATAGTATATTATATTTTTTCTATTAAAAACTTCTTTTAAAAGATTTTGTTTATTAAAATTTTCATTTGATTTGAGATTCAATTCTGTTTTTAGAACAGCCTGTTTTTCATTATCTAATAAAGCAGTTAATCTATAATAATCAGATTCTTCTGTTAATTCTAAACTTTCTAAATAATTCATAATTGAAAGACTAGGATGAAGATGTACCTTTCTGGAGAAAAACTTCCTTTATTTAGTATATTTTACATAAGGTGTTTTTATCTCCAGAGGGGAGATTGTAGATTCTAACTCCAGAGGGGAGTTTAGGATTATTTTTTCCCTAAGGGAATTCTTCTTCAGACTATAGAATCGCCTCGGCAGCTTCCTCCTTGCTCTCCTAGCATATGAGTACTCTTAGCCTCCTGCTTTCTATTGTCTGATGATTCTACAATTTGCTAAGCAACCTATTTATAATATTTGGGTTTGATGGACAATTCCCATCCTTACCCTTCTTATGACGTCATTGCTTACGTCATTATTTGTTCTCTTGCACCAGCTACATTGTTGGTGCTCTATGACCTAAGTGCTTACGTCACTATGCAATAATGTTGAGAGATGCTTCAGATGCACTGTCCTCCTCTTTTATCATGTGACCCTCAGATGCATTGTCTCCTTCCTTCATCATGTGAGTTGATTCCGTTTCATTATTGCTTTCTTCAGATATTTCTAAGGCACATAGCTGGCACTTGTAGTCTTCTCTGTCTTTTATCAAATAGCAGAGATTCCTCTTTATCCCTTCAGGGAGCTTTTCTAAAAGTCCAGATAAGTTATAGAATGCTGATTCAAATTCCACCAAGAGTCTCATCTCTGTTTCCTCAATTTCATTTCTTTTACTGGACACAAGCAGAGTATTTCTACTTTTATAATTAATCCTTGTGTGAGATTCCTTCGTTATTTTTTGAGTTCTTTCAAAGACCCTTGCTAATGTGCTGGCTAGCCTTCCTTCATGACTGTAAATCGTTAAATCTTGAATCTAATCAATTGGTTGAAAATTTCCTGGGAAGACGGACATGAATATTACTTGGTATGCTGGAACCAAGCATTCTTCTTCTTCATTAAAAATAGGTTGACTGTTTGTAAATTTTAGGGATATATCCCTCGGATTTACATTGTCAATCATATTTTTAAATCTCTTTACTGCATCAACGAATCCTGCAGGAAACTCACTAATAATTTTTAGATCATTAAAAATTAAAATTGTATCAATTAATCCATACTGGAAAAACTGATAGGTGTCAGATGGAAAAGCATCTGAAAATATAACCAACTTTGTTAGCTGTTCTTTGGCAATAGGATAATATCCCAAAATTGCCCTTTTTTCTTCAGTCCAATTCAGGACTATATTAAGGGTTTCTCTGAGATTTGATCTACAGACCCTTTTCTTTTCCTTGATTTCAGCCCTTGTAGGAATGTTTCTTATTATCCCTGTTCTCACTACTAGAAAACTAGTTATTACAGACGGATATTTCCGACGGATTTTATCCCACTGAAATACAGAGGGAATTTCAGAGGGATTTTTTGTCGGAAAACAAAAAAAATGGATTAGCATAAATTACAGACGGAAAAGAGAATCCGTCGATAATTCCGTCGGAAAAATTAATTTTTTTTCCATGAAAAATAATTACAGACGGATTTGAAATGATTACAGACGGAAAATCCATCTGTAATTAAATAGACAAAATGCTGCGTTTTATTTAATTATTACAGACGAAAAATCCGTCTGTAATTTAAATTTTTCGTCGAAAATATTGAAAACCCTAATTTTATAACCACCCATTTCACACTCCATTCACACTCCATTCGAACACCATTCACACTCCATTCACGCTCCTCTTCGCCTCATCCCTCAAACTCTTTTCCCTGCAGCCCGCAGCCACCGCAGTCTCTGCCGCCACTGCAGCCACGCAGCCCCCGCATCAGCCCTCGCAGCTCCCCGCAACCCCCACAGCCTCGCATCCCCGCAGCGGCGCAGCCACCGCAGCCCCTACACAGACACAGCCTCCACCGCCACCGTAGAAGATCTGTCGCCGTCGTAGGAAGCTGCGTCGCCGTGATTGGAAGCTCCCTCGCCGTTGTTTGGAAGCTCGTTGGCCGTCTCCTCTGTTCGAGCGGTCTCCTTCTCTCTCTGTGTCGCCGTTGTGTTCGAGCGCTCTCCTTCGCTCTCCAACAACGCCCTTCCTCCTCGCAGCCGGTGAGTACTGTGATAAATTGAGAACATTGAATGCTCATTTTGCTCATAATTTTGCTCATAGTTTGTTAAACAGTCACTTTGCTGTTCATAATTTTGTTCATAAGCACTGATAATATTGAATGCTGTGTACTTTGTGAATTTTGTTCATAAAATGTCTGTTTGCTGTTCATAATTTTGTTCATATTTGTTCATATAAGTATATTCTGAAATTCTAGTGCACTCTGCTGATCTATAATCCATAAAGGCCAAGTAAGAAAGCGTAGTTAAACCCCATTGGCATCATTTTCAAATTACAAAGTTTTGTTTGTTTATCCTTAGTTGAGCTTCTTAATTTAAGATACAAAGCTTACTAATAAATTGGTATGTTGAGCTACTTTCTAGATTATACCAAAAGGCAAAAGCTTCTTTAAAAGCTACTTTTTTTTGGTGTGTGAAGAATTGTCAATTGTCAGTGAAGTAGGTTAATCCTAGGCAATATGTTGCTGAAATTCCTCAGGTTTGTTGTTTTCTTTCTCCTATCGTTTTTCCACTATGGCATTGTTTGAGCTTCATAACTCTATCTTACTTTAAGAATAGGTTACTCAAGTTATGACTAGTTTCTTACTAAACATTGCTTATGCTTTTGATGGGGCTATCTTCCATGCTTCACTATATGTGTTTTGGTCTCATTCTAATTGATTTAAAGCTATTTGGCTGTAATATATATGTAATCTTCTTTTTCAGAGGAATTAATCAAGAATGTAATTAATGCATGTTTATGAGGATGTTGTAGCATATGCAGATGGCTGGAATTAATTGCAATGAGAACACCCGGTTTTAGTGGATTTTGATCATGACCAGGGGTCAAAGTTTTGCAAGAAAGTAGAAATGCATCTTTCAAAACAACATCTGAGAATAGTTTGCTAAAACTGCTTCTAAGATTTGTGTTCATGTGTCACAGAAGATGAATTCACGAAGAGATTGCTGTCTTTAGATGAGATTGCTGTCTTTCCCCGACGACCAGCCAATATAGCAGCTTCATTCAATAGATTTGCAAGATCAGCTCCACTAAGTTATCAGGTTTGAATTTTAATCCAAGCTCTAAGTTATTTGTTATTTGTTATTTGATATTTAAATAACTACACTTTTGGTTTAAACTAGCATGTGATTAAGTTATTTCTGACTTATGATATCTTATCAAAATGATTATGTTTACATCTTTAATGGAAAAATGAATATTTTACACACTATAGGCCTGCAAAAAAAATCTGTCTAACTTGATAAGCGGCAGATTGATAGATTGCTGATCAATTATGAAGTGGGTTTGGACCACCTGGTACATCTCTAAGAGAGACTCCATAAATAGGGTGGACCTTCTCTTTGCTTGGTTCTTGTTGTATCCTTGTATAGGAATGCCATGTGAATTGCTGAAAATTAATTCTCTATTCAATTAAGTTACTCAACTTCCCTTGAAATTTGATTATGCAGGGTCCATATATGTATTTGTTGCTTTAGGAATTGAGAGTTAGTGATGGCGTGGGTGTAAAGTCTTTAATGCAACTTGTGTTAGTGATTAGATAAATAAAATAAAATAGAATAGAAGTCCATATATGTATTTGTTGCTGCAATAAGCAATAAGCTACTTCGGACCTTTTTTTTCCTGATCTGTTTTTCTATTTCAGGCTCTAGAACCTGCTACTCTTGTTCCTCTTCAGCTTTTAAAGTCAAGTGGAACCAAATGCATAATGGTAAGTGTACTTAAAAGGTTTCTGTTAAACTTATCATGTTTGAACACAATGAAAACCTGGAAACACGAGCTGATAACTTGGTCTACAAGGTAAAAATGGGAAATTAAAAAGTTCCGTGTGCCTTACTTTCCTTAGTACTACTGGACATGGAAACAACTGAGTTTTGAAACCCAGGGTTCTTATGTTGTTTTCTCTTTTCAGCAAAGGATCCCAAGCGAGAAACTTTGTCTAAGGAACTAGAGCAGCAAGAAAATATTTTGAAACAGTGTGTTGAAAGTCTTAAATTAATTGAAGCAAGTAGAGCGGCACTTGTATCTCAGTTGAAAGAAGCTTTGCATGAGCAGGCAAGTTATCACTTCATATTCTCAATAGTTTGTGCTCAAATTCTGCTGTTACTAGGTTTCACATTGATATTTTCAGTTCCTGATACATCTTGCAATCCTCTGTATACATTTTCAGGAATCTGAACTGGAGAATGTTCGAACTCAAATTCAGGTATATATCATGATTGTTTAACTCAGAAAACTGTCCTATTTGGACTAGCTTTGTATTGGTAGTTTGATTCTTTAGTTTGATCACTGAAAAGCTCTTTCCAATTATTCTCTTAATTTTGCAGTCTCAAACCCTCCAAATTGAGTAGTTCGCCACATGGTGGTCTTTCGAGTAGTCCTCCTGTGGGCTCCATGCCAAAATCTTTCCCACCTTTTCAGCATCCAAGTAACCAACTTTTAGAAGAAAACGGTTTCCAACAGCAGAAGTATGTTATGATACTTGGCTATGATATACGTGTAATAAGGTCTAGGACTATATTGAACATGTTGTAATTTCAGAATTTCTCATGAGGTTATTCTTCCCTTCAGGTACGTGAAATATCATAAACGATGCTTGAATGATCGAAAGAAACTTGGAATCGGTTGCAGTGAGGTGGATTTCTGTCAACTTCCTATGAACAACCATATTTTTGTTACTATTATTTTTATTCAGTTTATAGTGAATTTGCTGCAATTGTGCAATTTTCTTTTTGTTAGATCTCTATAGAATCAAGGGTATGAGTTCCTGTAAATAATGGTAGAAATGTCTAGCTAATATAATGGATGTCCTCTATCTGTTTGTATTTTTGCCTGCATAACTAGGTGGGATTCTTCTTCTTCTTCTTCTTCAGCCAAGCTAATTCTTCTTCTTCAGCCAAATCTGTCGCTTCTTCTTCGTTTTCTGCATAAATAGACAAAAATGAATGCTGAATTATTGCTCGATCTGCCAGCTCTGTTGATTTTATTTGTTGTTGAGGTTAAAATGTAAAATTGAAATCTGATGAGTCTCCTTCTTCTCCTTTGATGTGAACTTCTTCTGTAAGTTTTAGATTTCTTGCTGAATTCTGAAGCTTTTGCTGTTGTAGACTCTAATTCTGCAATTTTATGTTCTGAATCTGAATTTCAAAATTGGAGATATGTGATTATTGAATTTTCTGCCGCTAGCTTTGCTGAATTGTTGCTGAGTAGTGAAAATTTTGCGTTTGATTTGGCCTGAATCTAGAAAATTGGAGGCTCCTTGAGTCGTTGATGATCATTGATTTGGCTGTGGTTACTGTTCTAAGGTCGTATAATGAGACTGGTCAGTTTTGGTTACTTTTGGTACTTTTTCGAAAATTGATTTTATCTTAGTATCAAATTAAACACTGGTCTGTTTCACAATCACATTACTGAACTCAATTATCTTGTTTGTTTTTGTTTTGTTTTGTGTTTTTAATAAGAAATTATCACAATTGCAGGTGATGATGTTATTGTTAAATAAGCATTGGATTCAGCTGATGAGTTTCAACAGGGACGAATTCTATTACCGGTGAGTGCTTGTGTTGGTTCCTTTTTTTGTAACAAACATGTGATTGATTTTAACTTGGGTGACTAACGAAAACCATTTGTTTATTGTTGACAGGCCCACAGAGCCGTTAGGATGGTGGGCCGGCGGCATTATATTGGGCGGAAGGGATGAGCTCGGCGGTGGTACATGGTTGGGCTCCACCAGAGATGGAAGGGTGGCTTTCCTCACCAATTTCAGGGAAGTTGAAAGGCTTTCCAAAATCCTTTTTATATATACAAAAAAGGTGTTTATTGCAATTGTTTCCTTGGTTGCAAACTAATAGTACTATATGATCAATGAATAAACAAATGATTTGATTATACATACAGTGATAACTACGCAGAATCCACTTTCTAGAGACAGCTTTCTGATGAATGGTTATGCTCTAAATACTGGCCGTGCAGCTCAAGGAATGCCTATAAACAGCTGGATTTGTGAGTTTTAGTTACTTATGATAATGGGGCATTAAAGTATACAACCACTATTTGATAATGGTTCAATTGAGAGTTTTTGTTTAGCTCTTCGTATATTTTGGTATTAAAGTATATGATTGTACTTTGTTATGGCAGGTATACTTTATTTTGGATAATGCTACTACTTAGCAAGCATTCAGCTACTATGTGGAGGTATTATGTCTCCAAATTTGACTACAGTACCTCCTTTACCCTCCCTTAAGAAGCTCATGGTTCTTGCTTTCTAAGAAGAGATGTGATTCTCTATGTACCGATTCTTTTATAGAAAATTGTTCATGCAAAAGAGACTACTTCCTGAGTGCAAAATGCTTTAAATAATATGCTTTATTTTTATTCAAGCATTCCAATTCACTCCAATTCTAATTTGGGTTTTAATTCTATTTCAGTCAGGAGATGTCAAAATTAACTTTCAATATGGAGTTTGATGCTGCCAATGCAACTTAGTTATCTATTAATATTTTAGATTATTCTATCTTTAAGTGCTAAGTGTAATTTGTGACATTCATGTAACATTGGGATGGTCATCTTATTTATTTTTGGTATTTTTTTATTAAGACAATGAGATATTGGCCAATGATGTTGAAAAATAACATCCAATTTTATAGGTATCATGTAATGAATATTATGTTTATTTATGTGATTTTTGGCTTTCTTTTTTCAATTTACAGTGTTTGATGGAGTAAATTTAGAAAACAAATTTAAAGTATTCATTTTGCAATGAAAAAATCTAAAAAAAATTCTATTTTATCTTACTGACGGAATTACAGACGGATTTTCTGTCTGTAATCAGAACGGGATGATTTTCCAAAGTTCAAATTACAGACGGAAAATCTGTCGGAAAATCCGTCTGTAATTACAGACGGAAAATCGGTCGAAAAATCCGTCTGTAATTACAGACGGAAAATTCGTCTGAAAATCCGTCTGTAATTACAGACAAAAAATCCGTCTGAAAATCCGTCGGAAAGTTCGTCGCCTTTGGAAAATGGATAGAAAATTTACAGAGGGAAAATCCATCGGTAATTGCTAAAAATCCGTCTGTAATTTTCCGACGGAAAAAAATCCGTCGGTAAATAATTTCCGACGGGACTTTTACAGAGGGACAAAATCCGTCGGTAATTTCGTCGGTAACCAAAAATCCGTCTGTAATAAAGACTAAATCCGTCTGTAAATCTGTCTGTATTAATCCATTTTCTAGTTGTGTTCTCTGGGTTTGAATTGGAGCTTTATCTGCTCTTTTTAGAGTTTGCTCTGGATGGAGAGCTTCATATTCCTTGAAGGATTCCTTTGCCTCTTCCAGTGTTAGAAACACTCCTTTATGAATTATCCTTGATTGATGTGTGAATGGTGCTGCTTTTTCCCAGGCATCATATACTCCTTTCATGGAGCCATTATAAATTACATAATATTTTTTATCTTGGGTGGATTTTTTAATGATTTCAGCAATTATTTTATTTTCTGAAATTTTTTCTTCACCTGATTTGTCCACCATGCTTAGCTGGCTGAACTCTGATGGTTTTGCTTGTTGTGTTGATTTCATTGCTTCAATGGCCTTCTTGAGAGATTGGATCTGTGTCCTTATTTGCTGACAATGCTTGCATTTTTTGAGTTCTTGCTCATATTTTTGAATTTCTTGATCTAATGCGTTGTAGACGAACTCCATTCTCTTGTTAATGTATCTGCAATAACATTTTTGTCACCCTTAATATATTCAATTTTTATTGGATATTGTAACAAAAATAATTGCCATCTTACCAATCGTCCATGATTATAATCAACTTTTAAATTATATCGTATGAAACCTGTTAGGTAACTTGAATCTGTCCTTAATGTAAATTCTCTGGGTAGTAAATCAATTTTCCATTTCTTAAGAGATTTAATTGCTGCTAGAGTTTCCTTTTCATGAGTAGTATATCTCTGTTCTGTTGGAGTAAAAGTCCCTGAAATATACCTGCAAAGTAATTCCTTTGGGGAATATTTAGAATCTAGTGATTCTTTTTCTTGTTCCAAACTTTTTATAGCTTTCTTAGCTTTTAGACATCCTGACCAGGTTATGTCTGAAGCATCTGTTTCTACTATTAAGTAGTCATTTTCTTCTGGAATATAAAGTTCTGGAAGTTTTTCACATAATTTTTTAATTCTTTAAATTTGCATACTATCTTTTTCATCCCATTTCCATTCTTTTTTAGTACTTATTTTTGGAAATAAGCTTTTAGTGTATTCTGTTATATTTTTTAAAAATCCTTGATCAGAAATATAATTTATACACCCTAAAAATCTTTGTAATTGTTTTCTATCTTCTATTTTATTAAGAAATAAATTTACCTTTTCTAGAACATTTGGTTGAAGTTTTAGCTTTCCTTGAGTGGATAGAATTAATCCAAGAAACTCTATTTCTTGTTTTGCTATTCTTGCTTTCTTTTTGCTAAGAACTAATCCTTTTTCTTTACATCTTTCTAAAACTATTAATAATTTTTGAAGATGATCTTCTTTATCCTATTTTGTAAAAATTAGTATATCATCAATGTATACTAAAATAAATTCATTTAACTCTTTTAGATTTTCTTCCATAAATCTTTGATAAATACCTGGGGCTTGTTTTAATCCGAATGGTAATACATTCCATTCATAGAGCAACACACTTGTTGATTCTTTTGTTGGGCAAGTAAAAGCAGTTAATTTCCTTGTTTCTTCGTCTAAACGAAGTTGCCAATATCCTGATTTTGCATCAAGAGATGAAAACCAAGTTGCTCCTTTGATTTTTTCTAAAATAGAATCTTTTCTTGGAAGTTTATGAGCATCACCAATAGTTGCTTCATTCATCTTCTTATAGTTAATAACCATTCTTCGTTTTCCCCTTTTAATTTCATTATTGTTTTCGACATAAAAGGATGGAGCCGTATGAGGACTTTTACTTAATCTTATAATTCCTTTTTCCAAAAGATCTCTACATTCTAATGAGAACTCTTCTCTATCTCTTGCGGAATAAGGAATTTTATTTGGAACATTTATCTCTTTTGTAGGATCTTTTAATTTAATGCTTACTAATTCGTTATTTGTATTTTTAACATCTAAAGGATTTTCAGCACAAATTTCATCCAAAAGTTCTTCTATCTTTATTTCAGGATTATTTTTTGGAATATTTATCTGAAAGTATAAATTTAAATAACATGTCTCTAATATAGAAAATATTTTAAATTTTAAGATCTTATCTATAGTAGTAGTTGGTATTTTTATACGTTTTGATTTTTGATTTATTGAAGAATCGTGTGGAGCTTTTAAAACTATATATGTTAATTCTTGAATGAATGGATGATATAGCTTTAAAAAGTTATTTCCTATGATAAAATCCATTCCAGAATTTAACATATATATAGATGGAACAATGAACCTATAATTTTGAATAAAAATTTCAGCCATTTTGCTTTTTGGTCAATTTTATGTATTGACTTGTCAGCTATTCTAACTCTTAATGGTTTCTTTAATTTTTTCCAATCAAGTTTTATATTTGAACTAGCGAAGCATTGTGTTGCTCCAGAATCTATAAAAGCATTTATAAACTTTTCTGTTATTTTTATAGTAATAAATGTGGCATTATTACTCAGTCTCTAAGTCTGTTTCTGAGACATATTCAAAAATATAGTCTAAGTTATCATCAGATTCCTCTAAAGGTTCCATAAAACAAGACTTAGCAATTTCTATTTGTTTAGTAAGATCCTTTTTATCCTTCTTTTTCGGACATTCATTTGCATAGTGTCCTTCTTCTTGGCAATACCAACACTTACAATTTTCTTTTTTATTCGGGCAATAATCACTTTTTTGTCTTTTATTTTTATTGTTATTTCTTTTTCTAAAATACCTCTTTTTTCTCTAGTTTGGATAGTATTTTCTTTTTCTAAATTGGTATTTTCTTTTTCTTTGGAAATTTTTATTAAGCCCATATTTTTGGGGTATCTCTTCATTATCCTGACAGCAAATTCTAATTATATTTGCAAATCTTTTTTGAGTTGCTTCTTGCATACAACGTTCTTTTATTTCCTCTCTTATTGCAGAGGTTGCTCCACCAAAATTATTTTCAATTGTCCCTCTATTTATTTCTCTTATAAATCTTCCCATTATAAATTCATTAGCAGGATATGGAAGTTTTGTTATATACATACTAAGATAATGATTTTTATCTTCCTCTTTTAATTTGTAATAATGTATTCTATATTCACATATATAAGACTCCACATTACATAGATCATATATCTGAATATTAGCTAAATGGTTTTTTGCTTCTTGATATTCTTTATTATAGACTTCTTGTCTATGATCTATAATATTTTTCCAAAAAATTCTTTATATAGAATCATCATTATATATAATATCTTATCATAAGCTGTTGTTTTTGTTGCTAATTCTTCTATTATTTGGTTTTCTATTGATGTCATATAATCTCTTATAGTTCCTTTAGTATGAAACCCTATGTAATTCCAAATATCTCTTCCAGACAATTCACTAAGTTTTGGATTAGTAAAGGCTTCTAATAAAAAGGAATTCAACCAATTTTCGAAAAAAAAATTTTCATTCTTTTTGCAGTCTAAGTCAAGCATTCTTTCTCCTTTCATTTCCTGAATTTTAGGAACGTATTTTGATGGTATTTTTGTATATTTTGAATCTTTATTTATAAATCCTTTTTTAAAAGCATAATTATCAAAATATATTTCCCATTTAAATTGAGATTGATTATCCTTAGATGTTCCAGCTTTATTTTTTACTTGTATTGGAATTGCTGGTTCTTCGTCACTTGAATAATCTAGGATGTGTTCTTCATTTTCTATATTTTCAGAATTTACTAATTCTTCTTCTATTTGAAATCCATGTTCCATAATATTATTTTCTTGAACCATTTTTAATTGTTTAAAAAGCATTGTAACTTCTTCTAATTTTTCTTCAATATTCATAATTTCAATGGTGATTTTACTTTTAAATCTGTTATGTTGATTATATTTTGACATTTTTCTTCTTTGGGATTCTCTTTTTCCTTATTTCTTTGAAATTTTATGGATACTAATATTTCTTCAAGCATATCTACTATAGAATTTAATTGTGGGTTAAAAGTATGATAAAGATGTGGGGAATCATTTCCATGGTAACATTTTTTAGAAATTCCGTGTGAAAAATAAGTTTTTTCAGGTTTTTGAAGTCCTTCAATAAAACTTATAGTAAAATAAAGATTTTGAGAAAAATCATTTTGTATTGATTTTAAGAATTCGGTGTCATTACAGTTAACATTAGTTAAAATCATTAATTTTTGGTCTATTAATTTTGATAACTTAATTATTTCTTCTCTTAAATCTTCTAATTTACTTTTTCCCATTAGGTGACACTTTTCTTTGTGAAGAGTTACAGTTTTAAGTGAAAAGTGTGGCTTTAGAATGTGTGGTTTAAGTTTTGCCACATAAACATATCTTTAAATCTGTATACTTTTTGATCTGTACCGTATAATTTTCTTTTCTTAAGTAACATTGTATTTTCTCCCTTATTTGGAATGCTAGTTAAAAAAAGAATGATAGAATTTAGATATTAATGGTGTGTAAAAGTATTATATTGTTATCTAATCAAATTATTATACTCATAAGACTATTTATATTATGGGTAAAGTATTATTTTAGTTTTTTAATATTTAGGTTAAATTTTAATTTAGTCTTTAATATTTTAAATTTTTATTTTAATTTTAAAATGTTTAAATATTTTATTTTAATCCAAAATTTTTTTAAATTGATTTAATATTGTCTTATTGTTAAATTTGACACAAATAATTAACATATTAAAACGTAAATAATATTTGATTTTATTACTTAGATAAGTTGATCCATGATCACCAATTTAAAAATTTTTTCTTAGATTCTGGATTATTGATGATTGATTGATAGAATTTTAATTTTTTTTTACAAATAGATCGAGAAAAAAAAAGTATTACAAAAAAAATTTTGATTATATTTTTCTAACATAAAGAGAAAGGTATAACTTAACAGTAATATTGTCAATGTTATGTCACACATTTTATTAATTATTTGTGTCAAATTTAACAGTAAAATAACATTAAATTTATTTAAAAATTTTTGAAATAAAAATTAAAAAATTTAAAATGTTAAAAATCAAGTTAAAATTATCACTTTTTAAAAGACCACCTCTAAAAGAATGATCACTTTTTCTGGTAATAATTTTTATATTACAATCTAATGAAATCGTTATATCTGTAGAACTTTTAAATGTTTAAGCTAAATAATAATACAAGTTTAATTTTGATTTATTAATGGTATAAAATATTTTATATAATTATTTAATTATATTTATTTTTATTGATTATTTATGTAATTAATATAAAAATTAATTATTTTATACTGATAATATCAAAATTAAATTCTAATAATATTGCTTCTTATGATAATTTGTAGTTTCTTAAAATTAAAATTTTGAAGTTTATATTTATTTATACTGAGTTCACATGTACATTTTTTCAAACACTAAATAACAGATCAAAATTAAATGCATATATATAGTCTATCTATTCTTAATATATAAAAGTAGGTACATAGGTTTATCCACATTACTTCTAAGTTATTTTTCTTTTTCTACTAATGCCATGTCAGCACCAACGCTTACTTGACAAAATTTTAGAATCCACCACTCAAATCTTGCCAAATCAACTTTTATTTTCACATAAAAAAAAACACAAAAAACAACTAAAAACACAATAAAAACCAACAAATTAACTTTTTCCAAATCAATCCTAATTTCTAAAACAATAAAAACACAAATTAACATTTACCCCAACAAAAAGCTCTCAAAACCAAAGAGCTTATTACCTTTCTCAAACCCTCACCCTCTTAACACCTCTCCATACCAAGATCCTATTTCCTCCGTCCTCTTCCAGTCCCATCCTATTTCCTCCGTCCTCTTCCGGTCCCATGAGCCATTGTTTTTTCCTTAAAACAAATTGTACATCGCGATGTCCATTTCTGGCAGAGCAGCATTGCATAAATTGCAGAAATCAGGACAAACTCCATTCCTCCTCTTGCGGTTTCCCTGCCAGAGCTCGATTTTGAGTCTCAGACCAACGTCACCATTCGACGCCGCCAACATAGGAAATTTGTCTCAAGTATTTTCCTAAAGATTTTTAACTTTGCCGTTTACTCTTCTCATTATTCAATATCATTTTCAATAGTCCTATTTATTTGTTATAAATAATAACATTTTAATTGTGAACTCATTGCAAGTAGCACAAGTTTATGTATTCCTCTTTTGTAAACGGTTATGTCCAACACTCACAACCAAAATTAATGTGCATTTAAAATTATTGCTCCCTATATACTATCGATGTCTTATTCTCTTTGTTGTAGAAGGATTTGCCTGGTAATGACCGGAAGAGTTAATAACCAAAATTGTTAGATGAAAATCAACCAATCACTATTTAGTAAAATGTTTTAAAAAAATTAAAACAAAAAACTCTTATCTATTATTATTCAATTGAAACATCAAGTACTAATTAAATGCAATAAACATACATTAAAAGTGTCATAATAATAATAATTATAAAAAATTTCAGTTACAAATATTCAAATTCTACAACTTATACATATTAAGACTCTTACTACTCTTCATTTCTTAATCTCTTATACTAATTGTCAAAAATTCCTTAAATTTAATATAAAATTTTTATATGTTTTTCATTTTCATTCATTTATTTTTTCACTATTTACAAACAAAAAAACCGCAAGAAAAGACAAAGTGTAGCCATTAATGCAAATCAAAAAATGAAAAAAAAAAAAGAAAATGCAGTTTTGTATAACTCTAATATAAATAACTTATGTCTTTTTTAAAAATAAATAAATTCAAAATCTATTTATAATATGTTCTCTAAAATATTTTTAATATAACATTTATTAAAATATACTATATAGTATAAATAATTTACCTCTCCGCGCATTGTGCGGGCCTCACTCTAGTTTATATAATTGTCCAAATAATTGAAAAAAAAAAAGGTTTATACAAGGAAAAAAGGTAATTATCTAAGGCTTGCACTTCAAAGTACCAAGAGATTAAAAGAGTGCAGACTTAAGAATTAAGACTGCGGTGGTGGATCTTGCAGTAGAGTAGAAGGAGGATTGAAGGAGAGAAATGGATCAGATTCTGAACAAAGTTGGGTCCTACTGGTTCAACCGCAAGGCTACCAAGCAACTTGACTCTGTTGGTGATGATATCAATGTACCTAATTCTTCACACTCTTTCTCTTCTTTTTCTTTCACTCTACATTTTTCTTTGCAAAATTTCAGGTTTTGATCATCTGGGTACTTGAGTTCTGGCTAATCAAATGAAAAAAATCGAAACTTTTTCGATTTTTATGCTTTTATTGATGCTGGTTTCATGGCTTTGATTGATGAGTATTTCTTGAAGCTCAATTGTTGATTATCCATGTCCTCTCACGATCTGTGCATTATGCCAAAATTTAGAAAATTGTATTCTTTAATTTAAATTTCTTCTATGTATTATATAGTAAGTCAGTCTCTGAAAAACGAATTAGGAAGAGATGTTTGGTTTGTTTTAGGTTTTTTTTTTTTTCTTTCTTGTATGGACATTTGGGTTAGGTATGGGAGGGGGGAAGGTGTACTGAGATAAGTAGAAGGTAGGAAATGTTTCTAATCAAGTGAAATTGATAGGGTTTTGGTTTGTTTTTATATCAGCAGGGAGGTGAACCCTTTTGGGATCAAGGGGTAACCTTTATCAGGGGTATTGGTTTGATATAACAATGTAAAAGATTGAGTTGACTCAATTGAGAATTTGAGTTGGTGCCTCCTTGCCCTGATTGTAATTCTCTTCTTGCAACGCCCACAATTGAATTTACACGTTGTAGTTAATTAAAGCCAGAGGTGTTGACTAGTTAGCTTGGAATTCTTAAAACAAAATCAGGGGTGTCATTGGCATTAATCTCCGAGAAAAGTTGAGAATCTCAAATATTTTATTGCCGAGGGGAATACGCGATTGAGATTATGACATTATGTTTGGTTGGGGGTTTAAAAATGGGGTGAAAAGTTTTGGGGATGAGATCCGAGATCTCCATAAATTTCAACTCAATTTTTACCCTCTAGCCAAACAAACCCGTAAATGAGATTTTGTTCAAGTGAGATAAAATGTTTTAAGAAGAAAAAATGTGGAAATGGATAGAGAGGGGAACAGAACATTGGAAAGTTGTGTGTAAGAGCTGCTGCCATTTTATGCAGGGGTTTATTTCTAGAATCAATTTGGTGAACTCTTTATCTGTATCAGTGGTCAGTAGATTGATGCACCTATAACTGTTAGTTTTGACTTTTGACTGAGAGTTAATTACGATTAGTGTCACTGAAAGCCTTAGTTCTGCCTCGAATCAGTTTGGTATTGACAGGTTTTATTTGTTCATTTTATTTTGCTAAAAATTTCAGACAGAAAGATCTTATTTTGTTTATGACTTAATGATTTGTTTGGCTCTGTATTCTTATTGCTTTGTGTAAACTGTAACATAAGATATATAGATATTAGTGATGGTGGCATGGTGCAATTCTTAAGATTGATTTATCCTCTTGCTGATGATTAAAATCACTTGTGACTTGTTAGTATTGGGATTTGGGAGTGTAATGTTTCCATTAGACTATTACTAAATGTTGAAGATGAGATTCAATTGCTTAATTTTTAGATAACTCTTTATCCGTTGTTGAATAGTCACTGTCAGACAGTATTGGAGGCGGAACCCGATGGTTGGTGAACAAAATAAAAGGTTTGTATTTCTTAAATTTTTCTATCTATTGTTCAAACATTTGTTTTTAAACTAATGTAGGGTGTGAAATGTGTACTGCATAGCAATTTCTTTAGTATAAATAAACTCCTTGAGTTACTAAGGCCATTTTACATGTGCTTGAACCTACATTATAGTGTCATTATGTTCATGTGGTGAGTATTAAGTATCTTGAAAATTTTGAAATTAGAATCACTAATTACTATTTAGTGTAAACAGTGGGAGTTTAATTCCAGCCACTGCTTTTCAAGATCATAGTACTTTAGTTATGCTGCTAATAACAATTAGATACCCTGAAATGGTTCTTAGAGCTTTTGTATTGGAATTAAACATGCTTTGTAGGATCCTTACATGTTATCAAGTTATCAATAATATGTTAGATATCACATACATACTAACTGAAACTATTTAGGTACAACTACGGATTTTGAAAACCTGCTAAATCCTTTCAAAATCGAGTTTGAAACCCTTCTCCACTTGTTGCTATCTTGGCGAGTGTCATCGTGTAATTTCTGATAATATTGCCGCCCTCTAACTTGAAGATTTATGTCCACAGGAAAGATGCAAAAGCCTTTGACTGAGTTGCTAAAGGAGTATGATCTTCCTGTAGGGATCTTTCCTCGTGACACAACGAACTACGAGTTCAATGAAGAAACAAGGAAGCTCGTCGTTTACATTCCTCAAGTGTGTGAAGTAGGCTACAAGGATTCGTCGGTCCTGCGTTTCACCACCACCGTGACTTGTTATCTCGAAAAAGGGAAGTTGGCGGATATAGAGGGAATGAAGACCAAAGTATTGATCTGGACTAAAGTGACCGCGATTTCATCAGAAGGATCAAAGCTCCATTTCACTGCTGGTATGAAGAAAACAAGGAGCAGAGAAGCATATGAGGTTTCAAGGGATGGTGTGACCGTAGAAAAATTCTGATGGATTAAGAATATATATATACACCATCCTTTCGTGTCTGTAATTTGACAATATGTGATATAATTTTTTTTTCTTCTTTTTTGAAAGTTATATAAATTGTCTGTTCAATGTTGTGATTTGTTGGAACCTGAGACATAATAGTAAATTCAGATCTTGCTGTGTGGGTCGATCATTTTACTCTTTGTATTTCATCCTATGGATATTTATAGCCGAAAAATCCTTATTGGTTGGAGTCTGCATATAGGAATCACTACAAAACAAAGTCAAGCAAAAATACAAAAACGGTGTGCACCAGCCGGGAATCGAACCCGGGTCTGTACCGTGGCAGGGTACTATTCTACCACTAGACCACTGGTGCTCTTATGTTCTGTTTATAGAAAATTATAATATTCTCTGTTGCTGTAATGGCTACATTGAAACAAGGTTCTGAAAATAGTATATTTATATATAGAATATATAATTTTGTAAAAAAATATTTTTTTATATTTTATTATTTTAAATCAGTTAATTGCTAAAAATTAAATTATTTTTTTTGAATTTCTAACTGTTTTATTGTTGGCCAATTTTTATCTTGAATCGAATTACTTAATGACTAATTTTCAATTTCCAATTCTCAGAAGTCAGAACATTGCTTTAAAAGGACGGTACTATAAATGGAAAAGTTTAGAGGCCAGCAACTTTATCAAATTCTGGCCAGCATATAACCATCAAAGAAAAGTGAGCCATTGGATGAAATCTCGCACTAATCTTACACCATTAAAAACCTCATTGATGACTATTTGATGGCTATAAATCCTAAAAGTTGCTGCCCCTAGCATTCCTCACTATAAATTTACAAAAAAAAATTAATTTTTAAATCTAATATCCATCTGTTGAATAACAACCGTTTGGATTTTCAAAACCTACGACAGTTTGACGGCACTTGAAGTGAGGCTACGACCAGTGTTTTAAAATTGCGGCCATGGCGGCGCCATGGCGGAATGGCGTGGCGGAATTTGACCTCGCCGCCATATGTAGGTCACCGCAACGTGCTTATCACGGCGGGGCAAAAGGCGCCGTAATTGCGGTGGCGCCATGGCGGTCCGCCATTGAGAATGGCGAAAATGGCGGGTTTTTTCGGGTTTTTTAAAAAATTTCGAGAGTGATTGGGTAATTTTGCAAAACCCTAAATGAAAGAGTTACCCACGTTCAGCCACTGCAGTTCAAAAACGAGCCTTCCTCTCTAAACATAAAAAACGGCTCTTTCTCTCTGTTCTCTTTCTCTCTTCTCTCTGCCTCCAATCACAAACGATCTTGGCCACTGCCCGTCGCCGTCCGTCGCCCGTCGCCGTCCGTCGCCGCCCGTCGCTGCCACCTGTTGCCGTTCGTCGCCGACCGTCACTGCTGGTGGTCACCGCCGCTCATCACCACAATTCCCTTTTTTTCTGGTTTGTAGAAGTTACCGTTCCCTTTTTTTTTCATTCAGTTCACTCACTTCCCTGTCTCCTTCTCCTTCTCTTCCCTCATAAACCTCTCTTCCTCCAATTCTTTTTCCTTTCAGTTCAGTTCATCTTCATCATGTCAACTTCTAGACCAGCCCGTAATTCTGATGCCCTTGCCTCTACCCCTGTCCCTATCCCTGCCCCTGCCTCTGCCTCTGCTGGCCATGTTGCTGGAACTGCTTCTCGTCCTGCAGCTGCTGTCCGTGCCACTAGGATTGATCCAGGGTGAAAATATGTTACTGCTGTAGAAGAGGGAAATACCAATGACACCATATGTAATTTTTGTGGAAAAATTACGAAAGGAGGAATTACACGGGCAAAGGAGCACTTAATGATTAAGCCTGAGAATGTTGCTGGATGTAAAATGGTCCCAAAGGATGTTATTGCTGAATTATGGGAGTTCTACAACCAGAAAAAAAAATCGAGGAAGACAAAGTTCTACGCCGGCAAGCACTGAGGAACAAAGTGTCAATGCTAGGGAGCTTGATTTAGATAGTTTGGGTTTTGGATTGTCAGAGGAAGATGCTCAAGGAATTGATGAAATTCCAAATCCAACTCCAATGGCAGCAGCTAGAGGGGGGGCAAGTTCTATGAGAGGTCCAATGGACTTGTATATGAAAAGACCCGAAACTGCCATTGCAAGAAATAAAAAGGAGAAATTGAGGCAACAGAATATCAAGGAAGCATGTAATAAGGAAGCGGTTCGTAGAGTTCATCGATACATAGCCCGGTGGTTCTACCAAGCTGGGATTCCATTGAATCCAGTGAGGTTGAAGAGTTTTCAAGAAATGTTGTGGGCTGTTGGAAGCTTTGGTCCTAATTTACCTGCTCCCACTTATCATGCTCTAAGGGTGCCACTCCTTAATGAGGAATTAGAATACACCAAAGACTTGTTGAAGGGTCATAAGGAACAATGAAAAAAGTATGGCTGCTCTATTATGTCAGATGCTTGGACGGATAAGAGACAACGGAGCATTATCAATTTTCTTGTAAACTCTCCTGCTGGGACAATGTTTTTGAAGTCAATTGATGCCTCTGATTATGTGAAGACGGGTGAAAAAATGTTTGAGCTTCTTGATGGTATTGTTGAGAAAATTGGGGAGCAAAATATTGTTCAAGTTGTAACAGACAACGGGAGCAACTATGTTCTAGCCGGTAAGTTGCTGATGGAGAAAAGACCGAATTTGTTTTGGATCCCGTGTGCTGCCCATTGTTTGGATTTGATGCTTGAAGACATTGGGAAGTTACCGTTAATCCAAAAAACCATAAAAAGTGTCATTTCTTTGGTTAGCTTCACTTATAGCCACTCTAGCACTTTATCCATGTTGAGACAATTCACAAATGGCAAGGAATTGGTGAGGCATGCAGTCACCCGATTTGCCACTTCATTTCTCTCTTTGGAAAGGCTTTATGAGGAGAAAGGAAATCTAAGAAGAATGTTCACTTCGGATGAGTGGGTAAGGAATAAGTTGTCAAGGGAGGCAAAGGGGAGGGAGGCAACAAAGATTGTTATTAGGCCCTCCTTTTGGAATCATGTCAAGTACACCCTTAAGATCATGGGGCCTCTTGTTCGGGTGCTTCGACTTGTTGATGGGGAGAAGAAGCCGCCAATGGGTTATATATATGAAGCAATGGAAAAGGCAAAGGAATGCATCATGAAAACATTTTCTAATGATGTGAACAAATATTCTGAAGTTTTTAAAATCGTTGACAACAGATGGAATTGCCAACTTCATCGTCCGTTGCATGCAGCTGGTCATTTTCTGAATCCGGATTTGTTTTATGATAATCCTCGCATTGAATTGGATTTAGAAGTTACAAAGGGATGGTTTGAGTGCATCACTAGATTGGTGCCAAGTATAGCTGTGCAAGAGAAGATATTGGAGGAGCAAACATTATATAAGGCAGGCTATGGACTTTTTGGATCATCCTTTGCAAAATCTCAGAGGAAAAAGATTTCACCTGGTAAGATTGTTATAAATTTTACAAAACTTTTTAAATTTAGTTCGATTAAAGGCTTAGATAAATTTATTTTAATTTTATAGCATTTTGGTGGCGGACATATGGGCATGAAGCTCCAAACATGCGAGACCTTGCTATCAAGATCTTGAGCTTGACTTGTAGTGCTTCTGGATGTGAACGCAATTGGAGTATATTTGAGTATATTCATACTAAGAAAAGAAATAGGTTTGATCATGAAAGGATGGAGAGCTTGGTCTTCATAAAGTATAACCAACAACTCATCGAGAGGTACAACCTTAAAGATGAAGTTGACCCTATTGCACTCAATGACATTGATGAGTGTAATGAGTGGTTAGTGGGAGAAATTGGGACTGCCACCTTTCGAGATGATGATAATATGGATGATGATGCTGATTTGGTTCATCAAGATGACAACACTTTGAGTTGGAACCTTGTTTTTGAAGCAATGGGAGGACATGAGCCTATGACATATACTAGAAGACAACAAAATAGAAAAAGAAAAGAACCTGCAACTGCAAGAGGTGGTGCAAAGGGTGGACCAAGTGGGTCTAAGGCTTCAAAAAAAGGAAAAGGAAAAGCAGTAATTGTGAAAGAGGAAGAAGAACCACAATTTGAAGATGAAGAGAATTCTGAAAATGAAGAAGAACAAGAAGAGGAGATTCAATTCAATGATACTGATTCAGAGGATGATGAGGGGGTAGAGGGACACGATAATAATCATGTTAATTTGGATGAATTTGATGAGAGCTAGAATGTAGATGATTTTATAGTTTTTATGTTTTATGTTTTCTATTTTATGGCTTGCTATGACTTTTGAGTTATGATTTGAACTTGATGTTATATTTATTTGCTAAATTTGCTACTATATTTGCTATATTAATTAGATGTTTTATGACTAGAAAGTTGCTTATATAGATAAATTTTATAGTTTATTATATTTGCAATTTTTCTGTATGTTTTTTTTTGTATATATATGTATATTTTAGGTAATCCGCCATTTCCGCCATTTTTCGCAACGCCATCCGCTATAACTTTATGGCGGATTTTTGGCTCACCGCCATGAGCCGCCATCCGCAATAAAAAACTATGGCTACGACTCGGGAGATTGACATGGGCAGAGGCAGGAAGATAAAGCTGGGTGATTGAATCAAATCCAAATATAATGAAGTGGAAATGTGGAATTGAATGAGTTGATTTAGAGGAAATTCAATCATTATCGAATCACGATGTGAATTAAATAGAGAATCTCGAAAAAATAAAAACTGGGAACCCTTTCTATTCCCATGCAACGCTACACCAACAGCTGGAGCAGTTTTTTTTTTTTTTTGGTGACTGACAGCTGGAGCAGTTACTAGACCCCACTCTCCTCTGAAACTGAAGTCTCCACAAAAAGAAGATAATGGAGTTGGACCCCAAAACCATGCGAACCACCAAACCCGGCATCAAGCCTGTCATCCTCACCCTCATTGTCCCCTTCTCATTCATCCTAGGTAACCGAATATGCAGTTGGTCAACTACTTTGACCCAATCCAGTGTTGGTCAACTATTTGACTTTCTTTCTGTCCTGTTTATTTGCAGGTTTCCCGCTGCTATGGAAATCCGTCGAAATCTACCGTTCTCCGCTCCCCTTCTGTGGAATAGAAGCATTCTCTTCGCAATTGGACTCCAAACCCTTACACTTCCGTTGCCAATTCCAAGCCATGTTCCTTGGTTTCAACTTCACCGCCTCAAACGACGTTGCAGAAGCAATTATCAACAAGATGTCCCTACTGAACCCTAACTCCTCGCAATGCGGTAATTGCGGTGCCTATGAGGTCTCTGTGGTGATTGATTCGGGCACAAGTTGCATGCGGACGGAGAATTCGAAAGCTCAGTGTCCGTTTAAGTGTGGTGAAGAAGTTGCTTTTTTTGGCGGGAAGTTGAGTGATGAAAATGTTGATGAGTTGCTGAGGGGTTGTTTGGGGAATGTGGATGGTGGAGGGAACGTGTATAGTGTGGTGGTGGTGAATGGGGGCGACAAGGAGGCAGAGGTGAGGGCTGTGGTGGGGAAGTATCGGCACGCGTGGATACTCGGCGGTGTTTTGGAGGAGAAGGCACTTTCGAGGGTGGCTGAAATCTTTGCCAAGGTGTTCATGAATGGTAGGAGTGAAGGGGATTCGATTCGCGCCAAGTTCATGCCGGTTGGTGCTGATGGCAGGATTGTTCTTTCCTTCAGTTTGCTCAATGCAGAGCCGCGGGATTGGATATATGATTGGTATGGATTGTGAAAACTGTAATTCCCTTGGAGTGTTCTTGTTGTGTTTTATAGATAACATGCATTTGTTTTGCTATACTGGGAATTCTTCTAGATATGCTATAAAAAGTTTGGCATAGAGAGAACTTGCTTTGAAATGAAATGTGGAGTTCACAGAGATTAATGGCAACGAGGCTTTAAATGTTACATTGTAGATTGTTGAAATTTATTTATTTATTTTTTTGATGTCCTGTCATTAAAAGTATTACCTTAGTTTTCTTTGTAATCATTTTGAAGTTTCTGTTGTGATCTTAATGTAGGAATTTTCGTGAAATTGATGAGATTCTGTTGCAACCTGTAATCCAATCTTTGCAACCTATAGCAAACATAACAGTTGAAAGCCAGGTAAATTCTTGTTTGCATGTAACAATTAAAAAATGTTGTACGGTTTAGATTTGATTGATTTTATAATTATTCGTAATTGGCAGGTTTTATATCATACGCAAAAGTCTTCATTTTCTTACTGGGATGAGGTGCTTGGAAGCCACATTTCTAGTACCAAGGATCTTCCTTTCTTTGTACGCATTCTCTGAGGCTCCGACTTATCATTTATAATTTAAGTGTACTTATTATTTAGTTCTAGCCCAGCCTATCAGATAAATCGCAAATCAATGCTTTGATTATTGAGAAGTTTATTTACCTTTTGAGTTATGCAAGTCATATGTAAATTTGGTTCAAATTATGTAAATTTGTTATCATTGCTAATGCATTAAAAAGTATCTGCTGAGGGTTCACATGTGTCCTTTTCATATTTCATTTAATGTCTACCTGAGACAAGATAATAATATATTTGTGGTGGATTGACTATGTTGAACAGGTTGATTCTAATGAGTGGCACTTGGATACTTCAGTTGCAGCGGGTGGGAGATCTAAAGTGTTGCAACTTTTGGTGTATAATTTTCATCTCAATCCTAGATTTATTACTTTTACTTTCCAGAACCTAAAATAGCAGTACAATTGAAATTACTTTATCTCATTCTCTCTACTGGTATACATATTCTCTAGCGTGATTTCAATGTACTAGTTGTGTTCTGCATTTAGACAGAGCTACATTGCCAGTTTCCTTGTTCATAATTCCAGGTATATACCATCTGCAAAGGAATGCCCTCTCCAGTTGGAGCTTCCAAACGGGGACCTGTCTAATACAAATGGATTTATATCCCGAGTTATTCATCTCGCCTTCAAATTCTCATTACTTAATGTTTTTGTATTATTACATGTTGTATAGAATCGCCAATTTTTTTGTTGTTATGAAGAGGCTATTTTGGAATATTGCAGATGTGGGGAGGTGGTGTTGTATGGAATCCCCAAAGCTGTATAAAGGATTTGGAAAGTAAGGATCCACCCAGACATATGATTTCAACCCAGGTTTTCCTTTCACTCATGAATTGCCACTGTTTAGTAGTTTGTTAACTCTCAGGCAAAATTTCTGGCTATATACAATGAAAGTTAAGCAACATTTGGTGTTTTTTATTCTGTGTGTAATATGCTTATAACTTTTAAACAAATACTTGATAGATTCTTGTTCCAAACCATTTAATTTCAGTAAATTTTTTTGAAAGAGTTTTATTATATTTTGTTTTATCTTGGTGTAGATAATGAATATTATGCAACTGATTTATGCTGGTATTCATGTATCCCAGTATCCCACTACTGCTAATTTTCATAAATTCAATTGCTGAACATGGAATCATGCAAGTCATGAAACAGGATCTCTAGAAGCTTTCCGAAATTCTAATGGGGTAGTTGCAGCAACTGCTTGGTCTTAAGTCTGATAACCTCTACGTTGGTCAATCAGGCACATACGTTCTCCAAGGGAGTGAAAGAGGATTCACCTATGATGCACGGATACTGACACGGACACGGGACACGACACGACACAGGACACGCAGACACATGAATTTTAAAATCTTATAAGATACGGGGACACGGCATATATATAAAATATAAAGTATTTTTTGGGATTAAAATATAAAATATTTTTTAACTGTTTTTAATGTCTTCTTGTAACTATATAAAAGTATTTAAAATATTTTTTGTTTTAATAAATAATAATATATATTATTTCTAAACTCATTTCAAAAATATGTGTTAAGAATAAGGTTGGACACGCTGACACGTGATGGTATTTAGGTGTGTTCAAGTGCGTCCGGAGAAGAATTTTTTATTTTTTATTAGACACTGTTGAACACGACAGACACGTGTGTCAGACGAGTGTCAATGAGTGTCGTGTTTGAAATGTGTTTGACACCCAGACACGGCAACTCAACGAAGTATCCGTGTTTCATAGGGATTCACACAATGTATGGTATGAGTGATATGTTAAAATATTTATTGCATGGTTTACAAAGTAATTTTCTTTGTTATGTTAAAATAATGCTTTTTAGCTTGATCATGACTACATGTTTTAACATGATTTTGGGATGGTTGAATGAGCATTATATTTCACATCAATTTCGTTTTACATGTTCCTCTGTACATCTTCATGGGGAAAATACTTTTTTTTATTAAAAAATTTTATAACCCATTTTGTATTCTTTTTGTTCTTCTATAAATGGTTCCTAAATGAAATAACAAGACTAATATTCCTGCTTTAGATATTTAGAATAGACTTGGGAAAGAATTGAATTTCACAAAGCCTGAGGGGGATGCTACAACTCTACAAGGCATAACAAATTGTAGTGCCTTTGTTTCACATAAATATTTATATCTGTAAAGTAATATTTGTTATTTTTTCCATATTTTCAAAGAAAATAGTCCTTAATATATAAAACGTTGTCAAATTAGTTCTCATTGATTGTGATTATATGTAGGGAGTTGGATGTTTTGTCACAGAATCATGTTTGCCTTAACCTCTATTCTTGTGCGGCGACACTTGGATCTCTTTCCAGATTGGTACGTATAATCTTATCAACTGAGTCTGTTAACTTCAATCTGGCTAGTATTTGGCGTAAGCTTCTTAAAATTCAATTCCATGCAAGTTCAATCATTGCCAAGGATGATTATCACTGATGAAATTGGAAAACAGGTGATTGTAAATGCTTATTGGATGATATTTTGGTTGGAAACTGTAGTTTATCTTCAAGTGTATTAAGAATGATAAAGTTGCTTGTTTTAATTCACCTTTGACTGATTAACTGATATGAAAATTTCATACTCTTGTTAACTTTAAATCCCGCTTTGACCAGGTGATGATTTCTTTGGAAGCTGCAAAATTTGCTCAAAGTAATGCATCTGCTGGAATTTATGATGCATCTGCTGGTATGCTTTCTTTAAGCTTATCTTTGATTTCAAAAGCTTGTTAGCGACTTTGATGAAGATTTTTATACTATTGCCTAATGCTAAATATGATCAATCTGTTTTCTTGTCAGTATCATCAAGGCAAGCAAGAGCTCTGGCAGAGGACTCCTTTTTTCATCCTTCAGTTATGTCTATCAGCTATTATTCGTATTGGCATTCTGTTAGCATCTATGCGGTTGGTTCTTTAACTCTTCATCTTTGTCCTAAATACTATAAGTTAACAGGCATATGTGGGTTGAGACACTTGATAATTGAATGATTCAACCATATTAGGGCTCATTTTTTTTCCTAGTGGCATCATAATTAGGGAATGCACATTACGAGTCAACATAAGATGTAAACATAACTCTGGTTTAGTTTGATGACATTTTATCATAAAGTGTGCACATATAAAAGTTGTAAGGATATGTATAGCTCATTGTCATTTCCTTTTTGTTCATGTAACTCTCAATTCTTCTGCTACTGTCACTGGATTATGGAAATGAGCACGACTATAATTTCGAAAGCTTGATCAAGCATTTCACAAAAAAGAACTAAGATGCCCTCATAATTTTATATTACAAGTTGAAATATACTGATTTTTTATTTCTACTTTTCTAAATTGCAGCCATATTTTCTGCTTGTTATAAAGCCAGTCATCTTACCTGTTTTGAGTGAATGGAAAAGATACAAGCAAGAAAATATGAAATTTGTCGCATGGAAGGCCAAAGCAAAAGTAACATAAAGCAGGTTTCCATGTACTTTAAGCCTAATGAATTACTAAGTACTTCAATACAACTAAACCCCTCTGTCCTCCAAAATAGTGGCCCGCGTGGGTTACCTATATATTAGGCTATGTTTGGTTTTGAAAACTAAATAATAGAGGATCAAGAACATAACACAAAAGATAGAGACATAAAGATTAGTGTTTTTGTATTGTTTAGTGATAAACTGAATATAAGATAGAACAAATAAGGAAAAGTCTAATTTAGCTTTATTTTTTCTTTCATACAAAATTTAGAAAAAAAAAAATTAGGATGATAAAAAATGTAATTATGAAAAATTAATAGCGATAATAAAAAGAAAAAAAATAAGTTGTATCTATTTGCCTAGTGTCTCTACATTTTTATTAGGAAAGACACAAAATGTACAAATTCAATGTTCCAAGATACAATATTTCTGTCTGAATTTTATCTATCAATGTGATCTTAGAGAAAAAGACAAATAGGTCCTTTATCTTTTGGCTTGTGGATATTTATGTCCTTGAGAATTTGAAAATATATTTAAGACCTTGACTTTTTTAAAATTTAGACATTGATTTCTGGGTTTAATTTGTTCCATTTTAAAAATTCTCTTACGTGTGCATCTGTATATCACCAGTACATCGGAAGCCATGTTTGATTTTTTCGTTGGGTCTGTCAGACCCAAGTGGACAGAGAGATTGATGTATCCAAGTTTTAAAAAAGTCAGGAATCTAAATGTATTTTCAAATTGTTAGAAATTTAAATGTCTGCGGACTAAAAAATTAAAGACCTATTTATTCTTTTCTCGTGATTTTGTGTCGACTTCATGAGAAGAACCTACTCCCACGGCCTACTTCATGTCTCATCCTACGTATAGCTGCATGTACATACATTTTGGTGTCATGCACTAAGGAGCTCATTGCATGCAATTACTTTTATATATATAATGAGAATGAATTATTTATATAAGAAGTGAGAATGCAATTATTATTGTTAGATTAAATTTAATAGCCAAGATTAAATTTATTTTAAAAGCTAAAATTAAAATTATTATTCTCTCTTTCTTTATCTCTCTTTTTTTGACCAAAAGTAGGATTTTCTCTTATATTTTTTCCTCTTCTTCTCCTCTTGTGTTTGGATACCAGATTTTCTCTTATATCTTTTCCTCTTCTTCTTCTCTTGCGTTTGGATACCAAAAATTAAATTCCTAATTTTTGAACATCTATTGGTACTGCTTTATTTCCTTCACTATTAGTCTTGTCACTGTCATTGCTCCTCCTTGTGCTCGTGTCGTTGCCACAACTCCTCTCTACGTTTTCGATTTTAATTCATCTTCACATTTTGGAATGCCGTATCAAAGACCATGCCAACTTTCGATTTCAATTCATCTTCATATTTTAGAATCCATTCTTCTAATGCGTTTAACGTATCATTTAAGTCATTTGAACAAGCATCTGAATCAATTTCATTGTCTTGAATTTTCATTAAAATATACCTAATAAAACAAATTAAAATTCTTTTTAATATGCATAAAAAAGAGAGAGACACAAGTAACAGAGAACTAATTTGGTTTTATGCCAGATAATTTCACCACTGAAACTATATACCTGTTAAGAAGGATGATGGAGAGGTACTATAATAATAAAAGAGATCTACATTTGGTGTTTATTGATTTGGAAAAAACGTACAATAAGGTGTCAAAGGAGGTCTTATGGAAGGTTTTGTAAAGGAAGAGAGTGAGAATCGTATATATTCGTGCAATTAAAGACAAATATGATGGGCTACAACTATTGTGAAGACTCAAGGTGGTGTGACTGAAGAATTTCTTAATGATATAGGATTACACCAGGGATCTTCCTTAAATCTATACATTTTCACATTAGTCTTGGAAGTACTCACAGAGTATATCCAAGAGCCTGTGCCATTGTGCATGTTTTTTCTCGGTGATATCGTCCTTATGGTAGAGTCAAGGGAAGATCTAAATAAAAAGTTAGATTTATGGAGCTCTAGAAGTGTATAGTCTGTGCATAAGTCGTAGCAAGATGGAATATGGAATGTAAGTTTGGCCGTCGATGGAAAAACCCTAATATAAAGGTGAAGATTAGAGAAAACATCCTACGAATTGTAAAAAATTTTAAATATCTTGGGTGCAACATACAGGATAATGGTGAGATTGATCATGATGTAAATCATAGAATTCAAACAGGTTGGTCAAAATGGCGGAGTGCGTCTGGTTTTATATGTGACAAAAAAGTGTCTTTAAAACTTAAAAGTAAATTCTATCACACTACTATCAGATCGTCTATACTTTAAGGTACAGGGTATTGAGCGGCCAAATGAGAACACGAACATAAGTCAAGTGTGGCAGAGATGAAGATGTTGAGATGGATGAGTGATCATATGCGATTGGATTGAATTAGGAATGAAGATATAAGAGAGAGAGTTGGAGTAGCACTTATTGTGAAAAAGATGGTAGAATCGCGTTTCAAGTGGTTTGAACATGTGACAAGAAGGTCGACAGAGTACCCCGTCAGGAGGGTGGATGAGATGGAAGATGGACAATGAGCGAAAGGGAGAGGAAGACTTTAGAAGACTATCCATGAAATAGTCAAACGAAATCTACATGTAAACGATCTCTTTATAGATATAATATATAATAAAGTTCAATGGTACTATTTGATCCATATAACCAACCACACCAAGTAAGACAACGACTCGTTGTTGTATGCATAAAAAAAGACTTATATTTAATTAATTTTACACAAATTTTATAAAATAAAATATTAGATTTATATAACTAAAAAGTAAAAAAAGCTTTCACATAATTAAAAAATTATATACCAGCAATGCTTTAAAGAAATTATACTAATATAAAAATATTTTATTTTTAAATGCACATTCATTCAGACTATGAATAAAAAAATGACACATACAACTCTGTTTATTTTGAATATGAATAAATGGCTTAACTAACAACTTAGATACTAGAGGGAACACCAACAAAAACATAGAGAAGAGATGTGACAACAACAAAAGTAACAAAAACATAGAGAAGAGATGTGACAACAACAAAAGTAACGAATACAAGGAGGAGTGATGATAGTGATAAAATTAATAGTAAAAAAAATAACACAATAAAAAGAGATGTTCAAAAATTAGGGATTTAATTTTTGGTATCCAAAGACAAAAAGAGAAGAGAAAAGAATGTAGAAGAGAATCCCACTTTTAGCCCAAAAAAAAAAAAAGAGGGAGTAATAATTTTAATTTTAATTTTAACTTCTAAAGTATATTTAATTTTAATTATTAAATTTAATCCAATAATAATAATAATAATTACATTCTTATATTCTCATATAAATAATTCATTCTCAATATATATATATATATATATATATATATATATATATATAAACTTTTATAATGCAAGTATTCTTTAGAAAAACTTGCATGTGCTGTAATAAGTTGATAATTGAATGAGTGAAATTATAGTTAGTGAAGAGTTGCTTTGGTCGATAATGGTAGAAAATTTATACGGAAATGGGAAAACAAAAAGTTGAAATAAAAATTGTGTTTATATCAAGAACTTGAAACTGAATGAATTGAAAGAATTTTGTTTCTGTTTTGTCCGAAAGAATTTGGATTTTGAAAAAAATGAAATTGAATGCGTTAGCATATCTAAGTGTTTGTTTGAGCGTCATTATTTTGATAAAAAAAAAATTTTAATGAAAAAAGATCTTTTTTTTATTTTTTAGCGTGTTTGGTAAATTTCTAGTACTAAAAATAAAAGCACTAGAAAAATAAAAAAAAAAACATCTTTTTTAAGAAGCTATAATTTACATCTTTTTTTAAAAGATCTTTTTCTCTTAGAAAAAAGATGTTTTTTATGTAATAAATAAACAAAAAAATACTTTTATATTGTTATACCCAAACATAATTAATAGATAAAAGGATCTTTTTGCATGAGATATTCAAACATAAAATTACTTTTACTTTTCCATAAGATCTTTTAAAAAAAGATAACTCGAAAAAAGATTTTTTCTTAAAAGCTCACACAAACAAGCTTTAAGGAGAGAATGAAAAAATAAGTTACAATACTAATAAATTATAATTTAAATGGCATAATTTTCTCATATTTATTTAAGAGATCACAAATTTAAATCTCCCTATCTTCCATTTTAAAAAAAAAAGTTACAATAAACGGAGTTATTCTTAAGGTTATATATATAGCAAGAGGAATTTATCTATCTATCCATCTATCATTCCATCTATCTATTTTTATTATTATATAAATATAAAATTGATACTAAATTATTATGAAATAAATTTATGTTATATAGTTATTTTCTATTATGTTATGTTAACTATTTTAAATTAGATAGCAAATTGACAATTACTAAAAAAACTTTTTTGTTGTTGGACTATGTCGCTCATTTTAAATAGATGACATCATATTTTTTTTATAAAAAAAAATTCTATTAATTAATATTCTTAATTATTTATATTTACTACGGATCATTAAGTATTTTAATTATAAAATAACGGTTAATACAATTAACATTTATATTAAAATTGTAATATAATAATAATAATAATAATAATAATAATAATAATAATAATAATTTTTAATTATAAATATTCAAATTATTGCATATTGTTATAATCTACTTATATATATAATCAACAATACTCTTATTACTATTATAGTACTACCTTATCCATCTCATAATTTCTTACAAGAATTATTAAAGGGGCACTCTACTGTACAGATTGGAATGGTATAGAGAGAAAATATAATTTTTTTTATAGTTATTTTTTATTATTTTATTATTATTCAAAATGTGGGTCCTACCTTTATTAATCTCTCTTTCATTCTATTAAAAAAAATCTGTAAACTTACATCTTTACCATATAATTCACCTTATTAAAAAGAAAATTATAGATAGATAATGAGAATATTAAACAATGTTAATAATGAGTATGTCAGATGTTTAAGTAATAGATATATATGCAGATGATTATATTCATTATTTTTAGTTAGATTGTTATTTCTTTTGATTTGATTTACTCATGTATAATTAACAATGACTGGATGTTCAATTCACTATGTATACAGATAGTTATCCTAATGTTAAGATTTAGAAAATAATTTGGGAGTGAAATGATTTTTTACTTTATTAGGTCAACTCTAAAACCCATTGTTCATATTGTTTACAAAAGTCATTGTCTACCTAACAAAATTCAAAATTAAAAATCTCTTTAATTATACTTTTAGTTTTGACACAAGATTAAAATTATAATATAGAGCATCATTCAACAAAGAGGTCAATATTTATATTTGCTTTATAAATTTGTTTGTTGCTATACGTACAAAAAATCCAATACAATAATACTTAAAAAATAGCTAAAATAATTGCATATGACGGACTTTGTTATTATGTGATTGTGCACAAAAAAAAAATTACAAATTCAAACATTTACTAAAGAAAATGCTTCAATATATATAAAATTAATTTTGTTAGATGAATAATAAAAGATACAAACAACATGAACAACAAGTTACATTTCAATCCCATTAACCATCTAAAATAAAGATTATATCTAATTAATTCAAAATTTGATTTTTAAAATTTAAATTAACTTTTTTTAATTTATTGTTTACATTGTTAAAAAAAACGACGTTCTCCTATACTTTCTCATATACAATATAGATTATTAAATCAGTTTTTATTATAATTATTATCATTGAATTTATTATGATACAATTCTTTATTTTAAGATTTAATATAATATAAAAATATCTATTATTTTTAATTATTTAAAAAATTATAAATAAAAAATTTAATATTAGTTTCTATTCTCAAATCTAAATCTGGTAGGGAGAATTATTGTAGTAGAGAGAATCATGTGCCCGTCTGAGTTACTGAGTAAGTGACAAAGGAAATATTGCTAATTATGGAAGCGCCAAGGAAAAACTTTTACAAACAATTATGGAAATAAGAATTAAAGAGAAAAATTGCTAATTACAAATCACTGGCTCAGTTGGCTAATTTTGGAGTTGGTTAGAAACATTCTTTGATTTCGAAATTGAAATTTTGTTATTTTTTTTAGTTCTGTGTACAGAACACATGACTTGGAGCGTGAGTTTAATTTATTTCCATTGAAATTTATAATTTTCTGAAGAAATGGAAACGTCAAACAAGCAAAAATGAGGTTTAAGGAGACGTTTAACTGATTTTAGCAACCTTAATTATTGTTCAAGAAGAGTATACTGCAAATTTCATAGTATTATACTGCAAATTTAGACATATTTACTAATCAAGATTATTTGTTAGAGAAGAGAAGTCGAATAGAAAAATAACAAGTGTAACATTTATATAGCATTATTATAGCTAGAGAGGAATTACTTTTTCCTAATAGTGTTTGCTACGATATGATGATAAATTTATACGTATGATACGTTTAAAATATAGACAAATAATAATAATTCACGTGGAATTTATTTTCCACATCAACATTTAATTTTTGTTTTTTTAAATATATATTATATCACCACTTTTACTAATACACCTCTTTAATTAAATAAAAATAAAAAAAATATTTTTTTATTTAATTTTATAAAAAGTCTTAAATACCCTTCTTTTGTTTGATTAGACAAAAATATCTTTTTAAATTAACAAAATTTTAGAATTCAATTAATCCTAATTTTATAATTTCAAATAATTTAAACAACAAAATAAAAACATATTAAAAAAACAAAAAATTAAAATTTCTTCATCTTCTCCAATTTCTCTAATCATTCGTACCCCCTCTAAGCAAAACATATCAAAAAAACAAAAAATTAATCGTTCTTCATCTTCTCCAATTGCTCCTATAAAACAAAGTAGTGAAAATTTCAAACCAAAACCCTAAATTCTTTGAAGCTCCAGTTGACTGCGGCATTTCCTCTCATCATGTGCCGTAGAGTTCGGTAGACAAGGTCTGGTGCTGTGTAATTAGGGATCAAACTGAAATTGAGCTTTGTAATTTCCCCGAACTCAGAGGCAACTTCACTTGGCGAAGTCTTGTAGTCTTCATCTGTCACCCATGATCTCAACATGCCAGTGTCACCGGAAGGTGATATTGTCCTATCTCCGACGTTGAACCAGTACTTGGTCTCAAGTGCTGAGTTGTTCTCTAGACGGCAGCAGCAAAGAACTTAGGGTTTTGGTTTGGGACTTTTATTGCTTTGCTTTAGAGAGGTAATTGGAGAAGACGAAGAACCATCGATTTTTTGTTTCTTTGATATGTTTTGCTTAGAGGGGGCACGAATGATTAGAGAAATTGGAGAAGATAAAGAAATTTTGATTTTTTGTTTTTTTAATATGTTTTTGTTTTGTTGTTTAAATTATTTGAAACTATAAAATTAAGATTAATTGAATTCTAAAATTTCGTTAATTTAAAAGGATATTTTTGTCTAATCAAATAAAAAAAGGATGTTTAACACTTTTTATAAAATTAAATAAAAATATTTTTTATTTTTATTTAGTTAAATAGGTGTATTAGTAAAAGTGGTGATATAATATATATTTAAAAAAACAAAAATTAAATATTGATATGAAAAATAAATTCCACATGACTTATTATTATTTGTCCATATTATAAACATATCGGTACGTATGATTTTTTCATCGTACCGTAGCAAACACCTTTCCTAATTAATGCTAGCAGGTAGGTATTAAACAAGCTAACACAAGAATAGCAAAATGATGCACGGCCCAGCTTAAGTCATCAGGAGAAATTAAAAGCCTAAAATTAAAGAAAAAACTATGTTTTTATTTATTTACAAATAACTTCAATAATAATGCATGGAGTAAATTTTAGTAGGTGTAGTGATGATAGAGAAAGCTTCCAAAAAGTGATGAACCAACTGTGAGCAGTAATTTCATTAGCTCCTTGGAAACAGCAGCAGCAGCAGCCAGGAAAGTCACATTCCATGAATAATTCACACCCTAAACCAAACAAAACAAAAACAGAAATACCACATATATAATTCCATTTATGAACCACTCAAAAATAATAATGCATAGTATATATATATATAAATGTTTTGAATTGGATTAAAACAGCCACCTCACATACATCATCATGGTTGTAAATAGTAGAAGCAGCATCATGCTTGTCCCCCAGTTTGTTATAGAAATGATTGGTTTCCCCATAAAAGAGTGAGATATGCATGGGTTTGTCCTTTCTTGGGCTTGATCCAGAAACATTTTCCTCGTACAGAGGTTTTTTCTGAAAAAAAAAAGAGTAATAATAAATGAAGATCAGTAGTATTCAGTAGTAAGAAAAGAAGAAATAGAAAAAATAGAAAGGTATTTACACAAAGTAATATATGTAAAACCAATCATGCTAAATACATGCCAAAATCAATTACTATTTACTAATATAAAATATATGTTAAAATATAAAAAACATATTAAAAATGAGTTAAACTATATATATATATATATATATATGCAAATACACTAACTATATAATCTGTGAATTAATCTATTAATGAGCTTTCTTAATTATTCATGATTTTTTACTATATATACCTCACATGAAAGAGTTGTTGCTAATGCTGCTGGAGCTGTTGCACCATACCTCACAGTAAAGATATGAGGGAAAGTAGTCATAACTGTAAGCAGAAGCAGAAATGGAAGCAAACTAGTAGCCATATATATGGAAGCACAGATTTAATTAAATCCCACCACTATACAAATAAATTTACGAGAAGGCAAGCAAAAATTAGAACTAAGAGTGGAGATGGAAACATGTAAAGAAGGATCAATGTGATTATTATCAAGAAAGCTACAACTCCATCTTCCATCTTAAAGCATTTGTAGTGATAATAATAATCTACTTAATATACTAAAATTGGGTTTTTTCCTAATTAACGAAGGTGACGTATCGATCTCTCATGACTTTATTTTCCCTTCAAAATGAATTTTTTTATTCTCTATTCTAAATTATTTTATAAAAAATATATTTATTATAATTATATTATAATTAATAGTTAATGAATAATACATAATTATACTAATTTAGGAACATATCTTTATTTTTAGAAAGTACTATTTTTATGTAATTAAAACACTCTTCTCTCTTCTAAAATAATTTTTAAAAAAATATTTTTATTATAATTATATTACAATTAGCATTTAATGAATAATGAATGATTATACTAATTTAAAAAAATATCTTTATTTTTAGAAAGTAATATTCCCATGTAATGAAAGCACTTTCTCTCTTCTAAAATTATTTTTAGAAAAATATCTTTATTATAATTATATTACAATTAGCATTTAATGAATAATGCATGATTATACCAATTTAAAAAAATATCTTTATTATAATTATATAAAATAATCTACTTAATATACTAAAATTGGATTTTTCCCCAACTAATGAAAGTAAGGTGTCAATTTCTCATAAATTTATTTTCTTTTCAAAATAAAGGCACTATTCTCTCTTCTAAATTTATTTTAAAAAATATCTTTATTAGAATTATATTACAATTAGCATTTAATGAATAATGCATAATTATACTGATTTAAAAAATATCTTAATTATAATTATATAAAAAGTTAAACATAAATTTATAATTCTAATTGTTATAAATATGATACTAACGTTCATAGTGGTAAATTGATATTGCAATAATTAATTTCTATAATTATTTTTATATTACTAAAGGCTATATATAGTGTTTTTTTGTAGTTAGAGAGTCTAAATCTAAGAATCAAAGCATTTTTTTCTAATCTGTTATTCTTTTTTGATTGGACAATTGTTTTTAAGGAGTTTTGTAGGTCAAGTTCAAGTCACTTCCCCTCTACGTTTTCTACGTTTGTCCAAAAATATTCGAAGTGGAGCATATAATGAGATCGAATTTCCTCAATTTAGGTTCAATTTTGAAAAATTCGTGCCAACCTTGAAGATGCAATTCAAAGATTGGCACTATATTTAAATTTTTTTCTCTTAAGCTTTTTGTATTAAAATAATTTTATAACATATTGTATTTTTTTCAGAAACTACTGGTTTTTTGGTGCATTAATACAATGCCATTGAAGAGAATAAAAGTCAATTTAATTTGACAATTTTAACAAGAAGATAGTCTGAATTTGTACAAATTCTAAGTATTCGATCTTATGATGTTATTTTGGTTGGTTGTTACGAGAATGACTCTAATCTATACGTATCTAAGGATTAGAATAGATTAAATATTATTTAAATAATTTAGTTCTAATATTGGTAGTTGATTAAATTAGTTTTAGAGAAATTTAAATTGTTGTCTTAATTTATATATTATGACTATTCTTTATGGATATGTTATTTTTAAACTTTTTAATATGATTTTTTTTAAGTTTGTTTTCTTTTTTGATATATGTATTACTTTTTTTTTGTATTTCAGATTAGTAATGCAATTATTAAGAGAAATGTAATTCATCAATAAATTAGAATTATTAAAAATTTAATTAAGATTAACTAATATCTGTTTTGGACACAAGATTGATTAATTAAGATTAAGGCGTGAAAAAGGAAAAAGAGTCACAATACATGGTTTTGCTTTCTTGCTAATATATAAAAATACGTGAAAGAAAAAAATTAAAATATCACCATTTAAAAAAAATTGTTAATCATACATATGAAAAAGGGATTGGGAAATATGCATGGATATAAAAAATAAAAAATTATTACTCGATTGTAGAATAAAAAATAATCATATATATATAAAAAATAATCATAACAAAAAAATAATTAGCACATGTGATTTAAATTTTTATATGTACAATTAATATATATGTATAGATAAATAAAAAAATTATTATAATTTATAAAAATTACACATACGATAACATTAATAATAAAGAATAAAAAAATTATTGAATGATTGTATACTAAAAAAAAATTAATTATGATAAAAAAAACTAATTAATATATACGATTTAAATATATTTACATACAATTAATATATATAAACTACGTAAAGAAGTATTTAGAATTATTAACTAAACAATTGATATATATATATATATATATATATATATATTACAAAAATTAGTATGATTTATGAATATTATTACGCATATGATGGTATTAATGGAATAACAAAATCAGTATAATTATTGTAGGCTAAAAAAGTTATTTATGATCAAAAAATTAAAAAATAATTAATATATGTGACTTAATATATGTGTACTTAAATAAGGAAAGATTTAAAATTATTTAAACAAAATAAATAAATATATCCTATAAATAAAAAAATCATTGACTAATCGATTAATATATACTGGTAGTATAAATAAAAACCATTAAATAAAAAAGAAATAGTATGTTTTCAATTTTGGGAATAAAACGTAAATAATTATAATATAATAGTTTGTTTAATTATTAATATTTATAATTATTATTTTAAATAATAAATTTAGAGAAAAAAAATAGATTAACAAAAACGATTAATAACTATATTAGAGTTGATACACATAACACTAGATTAAGAAAAAATAAACCCAATTACTACAATTTAAATTAATTTTAATAAAATAATTTAAAATTATAATTTCAAATTTATCATGTGCATAGTACGAATTATTGAACAATTTATTATCATGTACATGACATGGATTATTAAACAATTTCTCATGAGTTTTTTTTTTTTCAAAATAAAAATACTATTTTTACTTATAATTATTATTCTTTATCAACTCTTTCATTTAAACACTAATATTATTTAATTAATTTTTTTATTTTTATTCCTCACATTTATTAAAAATTCCTTTTCAATAATTTAGGTATTAATTGTTGTTATTTAATTAACTTATTTTAGGTATTTACTTATTAAAATTTTAGGTATTAATTATACCTCAATTACAGTATTAAGACTTTGAACATAATTTTAATTTAATTTTGGACAATATCATATATATATATATATATATATATATATATATATATATGATATTTTAGGTATTAATTATTATTATCTATTAACTTATTTTAGGTTTTTAATTATTAAAATATTAGATATTAATTACATTCTGTTTACTATGTTAAGTCTTTAGACATAATCCCAATTTAATTTTAGACAATGTAAAAAGTAAATATATATAATATTAAATTAGAAGAGTAGATTTTAATTTTACATAAAATAATATAATAGATATAGAATATAAATAAATTTACTTGACAAATATAATTATTTATAGTGTAATATTTTATTACGATAACATATCTTTGTGCATTGACTCCCTATATAGCAATTATATATATATAGTTTGTTATTTTTTCATTACATGACATATTTATTGTTATATTTTAAATTTAGAGTTTTTTTGATTTGTTAGCGAAAGAATAGCAAGCAAAAAAAAAAAAAAAAAACATAGAAACATTTTAAATATAATTACCGCTAATCTTTTTTTCTTTAGTTTTCAAATATATTATTTATTTTATTTATTTAGAGTAATAACTAAATTTATTATAACTATAGTAAAATTATTTTTAAACTATTAATATTATTAGTAAATTTTTAAAATTATTGACATATTATTAGTATATATAATAAGCAGTAAAATTTTTTTCATGTTTATTATTTAAAAAATTTATAATTTTCACATAGCTTTTATTCTATTTTTTTTCCATACCTAATGACTATTGACTACGATCCTATTAATAGTATCACCTATAGTAGATTATACGAAGAGAAAGTATGAAAAATAAAGACAAGAATTATAAGGCTATAAAAAGTTCCATTCAAGTTTGACAAGAGTAAGACGGTTTACATAGAAATAGTTCTAATAGATGATAAGATTAATTGATTCATTTACTAAATTTTTTCAAGTAATGCTAAGTTCAATTTATAAATAGAGTTTAATTTTGATGCACTGACAGTGTAAAGCATTTTACATAGTCGTGCAATCACATCTGTTCTTTTGGATAACCATTCACGCGGTCAATGTGAAATGTATTTATTTTTATTGATGTGTCATTACGTAATTGGATATACGTATAAAACTACTTTACACTGTCAGTGCATCAAAATTAAATTCTTATAAATATTTGTAGTTCATATTTTAAGTTAATTTTATAAGTACACTATTTCACAAGTCAAAGACAATTCTTTTTAATAGCTTTGTAAATGCTAATAGCTTTTATATTTAATTTATTTTGTAATACGATAAAATTCATTGTTCAATCAAGTCAAAGACAATTCTTTTTAATAGCTTTGTAAATGCTAATAACTTTTTAATTTGTTTTGCAATACGATAAAATTCATTGTTCAATCAAGAATTATTTGACAAAAATATTTGAGAATGAATTGGTAGAAAGGAAAGTATATGTCTTCTCAAATTTTGAGATCGAGAAATCAAGCGGAATATATCTTCTGACTGTACACACGTGCAAAATATCTTTTAAGATTGAGTCAGGTATAGTACATTTGGTCGATAATCGTAAAATTCTGGATAATCATTTTAATTTGCTTGCTCATGCTGATATATTGAACAAACAAATGAACCTACTTATTTGGTACGTAATTAATTTATATTAACCCACACAAAATTATTTTCCTTTTGATTTTAAGTTTTGCCAAAAAATTGTATAATAGTATCATTTTATCGATAATAAAAATTTTAACAGTTTATTTATAAAAATATTTGAAATTATGTTGTGACTTTTTTTAAAGGTATATCCTTTTATTAATATACTAATGTTAGTTTTATCATTTAATATAAAATAAATCAGTAAATTTTTTTATTTTATACACGTTCAAAGTTATAATTTCTTATATTATTCACTCATTTGTCCTTAATTTGGTACTTTTAATTCATTTTTTTGTTCAGTTAGATGTTATTAGATTCTTGACTAGAAAAGAAAAACTCATATCATGGTCAAAAATAGAAAGAAGTGACCAGTACATTGTGATTGATCTTCATGAATTGTAGAATGTAAACTTTTAATATGAATATTTCTTTAGGTTATAATGATGTGTTGTTGTGCAAGTTTTTTTTCTTTATATATTACTACTTACTCCCTTAATTCTCGCTTTCAATAAAAAATGAGAAAAAAATAAAATGTACACTATGAGATCAATTTACAATCCAATTACTTGATCATCTATGTGATCACCAAGCAACCAAATACATAATTTATTCTCTAATTTATAAAATTTAACAAAGACATTGGTAAACATATTGGTTTTGCATTTATTTATATATTTTATTTATTTATGTTATATTTGTAATTATATTATATATATTTTTATCAATATATTTTTTTAAAAAATATCGTTAGTATTAGCACATTGTGTATTAAATAAATTAAATGATAGAAACACGTAACTATTTTCTTTTTCAGTCAAGATTAAGTAAAATACTGTAATTTAGACTTGCAATATCAACATATTAATAGTAAAATGAAGAAAAAAAATGTAATATTATATAAAAAAAATTTAAATCATAATTGTAATTTATGATTGAAATCATAATTTAAATATTTTAAACGGGATAATTTCATTTAGAAAATTCATAATTCAAATATAATTTGTATACACTTAATAGCTACATTCGAGTTAATATATTTAATACTATATTTAAAAAAATACGAACAATGCACATCATATTATTTATTTATTAATTAAATTATTACAATTCAAATTAATTTTAATAGAATAATTTAAAATTATAATTTCAGTTTTATCACGTGCATGGCACGGGTTATTTCACTTGTAATAATACTAAATTGGAGTGACTTCATAATTGTTGCTGTCAGTGTGGGGTTTAAATAGAATTTGAAAAGAGAGAGGGGGTGAGAATAATGTTAGGTAATACTAATAATGCTATACTAGTTACTTTCAACTTTATTATAGTTATTTCCCAATAAGTAAATTAATTCTTTTAAGTTCAAATTGTCTAGGTAATTTCCAAAAATAAATTGTTATTTTCATCCTTTACTTACCCTTCAATCTCTCTGCACTCTTTCAGTCTTTTGTGTGTTGAATAGACGCGTATTTAGAACCTCTGTACGTCAAATAATAATAGGAAAAGTGTAGGTAATTAACAAGATTTTTGAACAATGTGTAAATAATGTGAATTAATAAGATTAAAAAAATAAATTTAATTAGTAATATTAGAATCTCTGTACGTAAAATGTGTATTTTCATTTGATTGGTAGTTATTAATGTTGTTCAAAATTTTTATTGAAACAATCTTTATTATGTTTGTTTGTTTAGTTATTTATAAACTTATTTATCATTATACTATTTTTAAATATATGTTTTTTTATTTCTCTAAATTAATCTCATTGATACTTTTAAAGTATGAAAATAAATAATCTAAAAATTAATTCATCGTAAATTTGAGTTTTATTTTAAAATTTGCCATTGACTAATAAACCCTTACATATAGATGACAAAATTCAAGTCTTATCATTTGCTTAAGTGGGTAAACTGATATGTTCTTTTAATGTGATATTTTACTTTTTATTCATTATAATATGATCTATTTATTTATGTTTTCTCATTCTATTTATGTTTTCTCATACCGCGTATTCCTTATTCTGGCTCACAATGATTGAGAAAAATAGTTTCATTTCATTTTAATCGTTTGCTGGGTTTATTATTCAACACTTGGCAAAAAGGAGAGCATAAAGTTGAGTTTACTAGTCACAAGTATCTAAATGAGCCTGTACTATATTAAAATTTTTATGAAAAGAAATACAGACACTTTAAATAATTATATAATAATTAATAAATATTAAATAAGATAAATTCTAATTAATTTTAATTAATTTTTTTATTATCAAATATTTCCATTTTGGTGTTGTGTTCTTATTTTTGTCCTTCAATGCTTCAGTCTATTATGAATTATTGTTAAGGTTTTCACGTTTTTCTTCTCTTTCCTCTTCTCCTAGTATAAATGAAATGTACGCTAACAACAATACGGAGATAAACATTACCCTCAAAATTAAAATAAAATTCTAAAATATTTGGATTACAATAAAATCAGCCTGCTCGATCTTAAATGGATAGAATTATAATAATGGATAAATATAAAAATTATAGCTTCAAAAAGAATTAACGTTACTACTATATATAGATAATACATAGTAAATAACGCTATAATCTCCTGCAGGAAGTTACAATTTGATCATTTGTGTACCAATTTTGTTTCCTTTCACTAATTTCAGGATCATATTCATATAAGGAAAATGATATTGTGTTATATATATATATAGAGTAAATGTCTAAAATGATTCTTGAATTTTAAATTGTTATTTAATTTAGTCTCCGATTTTTTAAAATGACCAATTAAATTTCTGAAATTTGAAAAAGTGCATCTCCGTTAGTCTCTTAAAGAAGCGCCTTCTAAACGTTGATGATGTGGTATTCCAGCTGTATGCTGATGTGTACTAAAGTTGGATTTGATTCAAATTGGTACTTGAAATTACTTAATAATATTTAAATTAGTCCATTTTCAATTATAAAACTCTAATCCCCAAATTATTGTCTTCTCTTTTTCAATCTCTCTACTGTCTTCTTCTCTTCTTCGTCCTCTCTGCTATCTTCCAATTTATATTCATCCTGAACTACAACATCAGTACACTTACCTAAAAACTATTTTAATTACAAGTTAATGCAGTTGGATTAATTTTAAGTTTAACACATATTTAAATTATATGTATCCTTGCAGGTTCGTCCATTAAGCTAAAATATATTTTCCACTTTTAAGAAGGTAACCATTATCATCATCTTCAAGGTTTTAACATCACTTTTTAAATTTGTCATTTTTCAATTGAACTCATGCAAAATTTTTTGTGAGATGGGTGTTGCACAAACTGGTTCTTCACCTCCATTAACCCAACAGAAAAAATTACAATGGATTCCATACTACAAAGTAAAAAACGCAGGTGAATCCAAACTCAAAGTGAAACTATCTTAACATTTTCTTTAGAGCCATAACCTTACCTCCTAGTTTGGACAACCATAAAATAGTTTACCAAGATTCTCTGTTGTCGTTGAGTACTTCATCACCATCCAAAGTCTGCAATTACAAAAAACGGCGTTCTTACTTCCCCTGTTGCACATTCTTTTGCTGCCATAAGGTCTCCCTACAGAGTTGTTCCTACTTGAGCTACTTTGGCTTCTCTTCCCACCACCCATCATCACTCATGCAGACGAAAAAACCAAATGAACTGGAAGATAGTGGAGAGGTCGAAGAAGAGAAGAAGATAGCGGAGAGGATGAAGAAGAGAAGAAGACAGTAGAGAGATTGAAGAAGAGAAGACAATAATTTGGGGATTAGGGTTTTATAATTGAAGATGGACTAATTTGGATATTATTAAGCAATTTCAGGTACCAATTTGAATCAAATTCAACTTTGGTACACATCAGCGTATAGCTGGAATGCCACATCATCAACGTTTAGACGGCACTTCTGCAAGAAACTAACGGAGATGCAGTTTTTCGAATTTCAGGGATTTAATTGGTCATTTTAAAAAGTCAAGGACTAAATTAAATAGCAATTTGAAATTCAAAGACCATTTTGGACATTTACTATATATATATATATAACGCGTTTTCGTAGTTTTTACTTTTAATGTTATATTTTTATATATAAAGTAACAGAACCATGGGTAATGTCCTGTCATTTTGAAAAGCTACATTAATTTGCATTTTGATAATGTTATGTAAGGATTTTATTAATTTGGAAGGGAATATTATTATATTGTGCAATTGTAAATATTTTTCTATCGTTTTATGTGATGGCCTAAGTCATAAATTATTTTCAAGACGGTATCTCCGCGATTACATGGAATAAAACCGATTAATCATGAATAACCTGATTTTCATTATATATATGGATAACAATATTATAAAGTAAAATCCATGTATGCAGTATGATGCCTCCTAATGCGATGAATTCTTCTATGGCCATAATGGAGAGGCAGGAATAGAAAGTTGAGTGATTCAAAATCAAGTCCAAATATAATCATGATTGGAACTGAATGAGTTGATTTGGAGGAAAAAACAATCATGATCAGATCACGGTATCAATTAAATAGAGAATCTCGAAAAAATAAAAAAAAAACAATGAAACCGCCACACCAACAGCTTGCAGAGCGGTTACTAAAAAATCTAAAACCCACTGTCCTTTGAAACTGAAACTGAACTCAACTCAACTCAAAAACCCACTGAAGAAGAAACAAGAAGATCATGGAGTTGGACCCCAAAACCATGCGAACCACCAAACCCGGCCTCAAGCCTGTCATCATCACCGTCATTGTCCCCTTCTCATTCATCCTAGGTAGCCGATTATGCAGTTGGTCAACTACTTTGACTCAATCCAGTGTTGGTCAACTATTTGACTTTCTTTCTGTCCCGTTTATTTGCAGGTTTCCCGCTGCTATGGAAATCGGTCGAAATCTACCGTTCTCCGCTCCCCTTCTGTGGAATAGAAGCATTCTCTTCGCAATTGGACTCCGAACCCTTACACTTCCGTTGCCAATTCCAAGCCATGTTCCTTGGTTTCAACTTCACCGCCTCAAACGACGTCGCAGAAGCAATTATCAACAAGATGTCCCTACTGAACCCTAACTCCTCGCAATGCGGTAATTGCGGTGCCTATGAGGTCTCTGTGGTGATTGATTCGGGCTCAAGTTGCACGCGGACGGAGAATTCGAAGGTTCAGTGTCCGTTTAATTGTGGTGAAGAAGTTGCTTTTTTTGGCGGGAAGTTTAATGATGAAGATGTTGATGAGTTGCTGAGGGGTTGTTTGGGGAATGTGGATGGTGGAGGGAACGTGTATAGTGTGGTGGTGGTGAATGGGGGCGACAAGGAGGCAGAGGTGAGGGCTGTGGTGGGGAAGTATCGGCACGCGTGGATACTCGGCCGTGTTTTGGAGGAGGAGGCGCTTTCGAGGGTGGCTGAAATCTTTGCCAAGGTGTTCATGAATGGTAGGAGTGAAGGAGATTCGATTCGTGCCGAGTTCATGCCGGTTGGTGCTGATGGCAGGATTATTCTTTCCTTCAGTTTGCTCAATGCAGAGCCGCGGGATTGGATATATGATTGGTATGGATTGTGAAAACTGTAATTCGATGGAGTGTTCTTGTTGTGTTTTATAGATAACATGCATTTGTTTTGCTATACTGGGAATTTTTCTAGATATGCTATAAAAAGTTTGGCATAGAGAGAACTTGCTTTGAAATGAAATGTGGAGTTCACAGAGATTAATGGCAATGAGGCTTTAAATGTTACATTGTAGATTGTTGTTGAAATTTATTTATTTATTTATTTATTTGATGTCCTGTCATTAAAAGTATTACCTTAGTTTTCTTTGTAATCATTTTGAAGTTTCTGTTGTGATCTTAATGTAGGAATTTTCGTGAAATTGATGAGATTCTATTGCAACCTGTAATCCAATCTTTGCAACCTATAGCAAACATAACAGTTGAAAGCCAGGTAAATTCTTGTTTGCATGTAACAATTAAAAAACATTGTATGGTTTAGATTTGATTGATTTTATAATTATTCATATTGGCAGGTTTTATATCATACGCAAAAGTCTTCATTTTCTTACTGGGATGAAGTGCTTGGAAGCCACATTTCTAGTACCAAGGATCTTCCTTTCTTTGTGCGCATTCTCTGTGCCTCTTGACTTATGATTTAGAATTTAAGTGTACTTACTATTTAGTTCTAACGCAGCCTATCAGATAAATCACAAATTGATGCTTTGATTATTTAGAAGTTTATTCATCTTTTGATTTATGCAAGTCTTGTGTAAATCTGGTTCGTATTACGTGAATTCATTATCATTGCTAATGCATTAAAACATATCTGCTGAGTGTTCATATTTGTCCTTTTTCAAATTTCATTTAATGTCTACCTGAGAAATGATAATGATATAGCTGTGGTCAATTGACTATGTTGAACAGGTTAATTCTAATGAGTGGTACTTGGATACTTCAGTTGCAGCCGGTGGGAGATCTAAAATGTTGCAACTTGTAGTGTATACTTTTTAGCTCAACCCTAGATTTATTTACTTACACTTTCCAGAACCTAATAATTCTTTTCTTAGTTTACTTTTGAATTACTTCTTTATCTCATTCTCTCTACCATTATACATATTCTCTAGTGTGATTTCAATGTAGTAGTTGTGTTCTGCATATAGACAGAGCTTAGATTGCAAGTTTTCTTGTTCATAATTCCAGGTATATACCATCAGCAAAGGAATGTCCTCTCCGGTTGGAGCTTCCAAATGGAGACCTGTCTAATACTAATGGATTTATATCCCCAGTTATTTATCTCATCTTCAAAATCTCATTATTTAATGTTTTTGTATTGTTACATGTATTATAAAATTGCCAAATTTATTGTTGTTATGAAGAGGCTATTTCGGAATATTGTAGATGTGGGGAGGTGTTGTCGTATGGAATCCCCAAAGCTGTAAAAAAGATTTGGAAAGTAAGGATTCAGTCAAACATATGATTTCAACCCAGGTTTTCCTTTCACTCATGAATTGCCGCTGTTAGTAGTTTGTTAACTCTCATATAGGAAAAACTTCTCACTATATACAATGAAAGTAAAGCAATATTTGGAGTATTTTATTTTGGTGGATACTACCATGGAGATTTTATTATTGTCTTCATATGAAGATGCTTCTTTTTTACCATTAGATGATAAAATGTATGGTTTGATTTTGATGTGTTACAAAAGTGTTATTTTTTTCAAAGTGTGGCTAAACAAACAAAGTACAGTTTTATTTTATGTGTAATATGTTTATAACTTTTAAACAAATACTTGATAGATTCTTGTTCCAAACCATTTAATTTCATAAGTTTTATTTTATTTTGGTGTAGATAATGAATATTATGCAACTGATTTATGCCGGTATTCATATATCCCACTATTGTTAATTTTCATAAATTCATTTGCTGAACATGGAATCATGCAAGTCATGAAACAGGATATCCAGAAGCTTTTTGAAATTCTAATGGGGCAGTTGCGGCAACTCCTTGGTCTTAAGTCTGATAACCTCTATGTTGGTCAATCAGGCACATACGTGCTCCAAGGGAGTGAAAGAGGATTCACACAATGGTAAGAGTGATATGTTAAAATATTAATTGCATGGTTTACAAAGTAATTTTCTTTGTTATGTTAAAATAATTTTGGAAGCTTGTTAGCTTGATCATGACTACATGTTTCAACATGATTTTGGGAGGGCTGAATGACAGAACGAGCATTATATTTCACATCAATTTCCTTTTACAAGTTCCTGTGTACATCATGGGGGATATAATTTTTTTATTAAAAAGTTTTATCATCCATTCTGTATGCTTTTGGTCTCTATAAACGGTTCCTAAATGAAACAACAAGACAAATATTCCTGCTTTAGAATAGACTTGGGTAAGAATCATTTTTCACAACGCTTGAGGGGGATGCTACAACTCTCGGAGGCATAACAAATTGCAGTGTCTTTGTTTCACTTAAATATTTATCTCTGTAAAGTAATATTTGTTATTTTTTCCATTTTTTCAAAGAAAATAGTCCATAATAGATAAAATGTTGTCAAATTAGTTCTCATTGATTGTGATTATATGTAGGGAGTTGGATGTTTTGTCACGGAATCATGTTTGCTTTAATCTCTATTCTTGTGCGGCAACACTTGGATCTCTTTCCAGATTGGTACGTATACTCTTATCTACCGAGTCTGTTAACTTCAATCTGGCTAGTATCTAGCGTAAGCTTCTTAAACTTCAATTCCATGCAGGTTCAATCGTTGCCAAGGATGATTATCACTGATGAAATTGGAAAACAGGTGATTGTAAATGCTTATTGGATGATATTTTGGTTGGAAACTGTAGTTTATCTTCCAGTGTATTAAGAATGATAAAGGTTGCTTGTGTTAATTCACCTTTAACTGATTAACTGATAATGAAAATTTCATACTCTTGTTAACTTTAAATCCCTCCCCTCCTTAACATTATGTGTTGCCTACTTGGCTTTGACCAGGTGATGATTTCTTTGGAAGCTGCAAAATTTGCTCAAAGTAATGCATCTGCTGGAATTTATGATGCATCTGCTGGTATGCTTTCTTTCAGCTTATGTTTGATTTCAAAATCTTGTTAGTGACTTTGATGAAGATTTTTATACTGTTGCCTAATGCTAAACATGATCAATCTCTTTTCTTGTCAGCATCATCAAGGCAAGCAAGATCTCTGGCAGAGGATTCCTTTTTTCATCCTTCAATTATGTCTATCAGTTATTATTCATATTGGCATTCTGTTATCATCTATACGGTTGGTTCTTTAACTCTTCATCTTTGTCCTAAATACTATAAGTTAACAGGCATATGAGGGTTGAGACACTCGATAATTGAATGATTCAACCATATTAGGGCTCATTTTTTTTCCTATTGGCATCATAATTAGGGAACACATTACGAGTCAACATAAGATGTAAACATAACTCTGGTTTAGTTTGATGACATTTTATCATAAAGCGTGCACATAAAAGTTGTAAGAGATATGTATAGCTCATTGTCATTTCCTTTTTGTTCGTGTAACTCTCAATTCTTCTGCTTCTGTCACTGGATTATGAAAATGAGCACGATTATAATTTCGAAAGCTTGATCAAGCATGACAAGCATTTCACAAAAAAGAACTCAGATTCACTCATAATTTTATATTACAAGTTGAAATATACTGATTTTTTTTTCTACTTTTCTTCTAAATTGCAGCCATATTTTCTGTTTGTTATACAGCCAGTCATCTTACCTGTTTTGAGTGAATGGAAAAGATACAAGCAAGAAAATATGAAGTTTGTCGCATGGAAGGCCAAAGCAAAAGCAACATAAAGCAGGTTTCCATGTACTTGAAGGCTAATAAATTACGAAGTACTTCAACATAACTAAACCCCTCTGTCCCCCAAAAATATATATCAGTAGATAAGGTTATGAACCCTCAATCCTTAATATAAACAGTCTCCTCAGGTTTATATTTTTTTTTTTTTTTCAAAATGTGGTAAGTTCGTAATAAATATAAAACCGTTCAATATAGGTCAGCTAATTAAACTAATATCTACACAAACACAAGTACATTCCCTCCTCCATATTAACCCTGACATATATTAACCTTGGTAGTTTTTTTAAGTAGACCATGATTTCTTTTAATTTTTTATTGGTTTATTTTTAATATTTAAAATTTGTATATTTATTCTTCATAAATTATTTTGATTATGGTTAAATATATGTTAAATTATTGGGGGTCATAATTTATAGATTTAATTTAATATATTATATTTTGTAAATTATATATAATAAGTGTATTTATGGATAACAGTTTTATCCGAACCCATAGGTACTCGACCCACCTCTCCGGCCATATTCCGATTTAGTTTTACGGTGAAGATTGTTGTATGTATTTGTATACTAACTTTTGAATCACGATGAACCATCCCCATCATTATGCTTGAATCTTACTTTTATAGTTTTATTACTTTTGACAGAAACTGCTCATAGCCAGAATCCAAACTTGATGCTCCAATCAATCTGAAAAACCGTTCTATCATAGGAAAAAAGATTCCACCATTCTGAAAAAAAAAAAAAAGAAAAGAAATTTGCTTCTTATTTTACTTTTTGATTTTTTATATTTATTTATTTGAATTTGATTTTGAGAAGGCCCTATTTCCCCTTCCCTACTTCACGTCCCACCCTCTTCCTCTATATAGCTGCCTACATATATTCTAGTGTCATGCACTAAGAAGCTCATTATATATGAGAAATTTGATAATTGAATATGAGTGAAATTATAGCTAGTGAAGAGTTGCTTTGGTCGATACTGGTGAAAAATTGATACGGAAATAGGAAAAACGAAAAGCTGAAATAAAAATGGTGATGTTCATATCAATTTCGCACCCTCGTTTTTGGACTCATTTTCCAATTACCCTGTCTAGGTTTGTTGGAAAAAATCGAGATTCAGAGAAGAACTTGTCTATGAGCAAAAACACCAAAATTATTTTTTCACAACTTATGTAGTTAAATAAGCAAACTCCAAAAATACTTCAATTAGTAAATATAATGACATAAATTAAATAATTAAATATTGAAATTTTTATCGTGAGAAAATTTTCAAATAAAGACAGAAAATTCACAGGACTTATTAGTCTAATGAAAATTTTTACTATCAAAATAATAGGCACATAATCAGTTTTTTTTAGAAAATATTAAGATATCTCAATAATCGACAAAATACATCATCAAAATGGATGAAATCAACATAAATTCTTCATAAAATAGGTATCTCAAATCAAACAAAAAGAAAAACAATACAACTAGCAAGTTATATTCTAATATTCATCTCTATACTAAAAATAACATGCTAAAATTTTATAAGAAATACAACAAATTTATTAGTTTAATGAGATCAAAATGACACTTAACTTTTCTCCCAATTTTCCCTTCTCGGTCGTGGTTTTTTCTCTCACTCTCTCTGTTTCTTTCTTTCAAAATGAAGGATACTCTTTCTCTCTCTTTTCCTTCCCGTGTCTATAAGCCATTGCTCTCTCTTTTTATTATTATTATTCTTTTGGGTTAATACTCAAATTCGTTCCCGAAAGATCATGCGATCTTCATTTTTGTCCCCGAATGATTTTTTAATCAAATTAGTCCCTGAAAGATAAAATATAAGTCAAAATAGTTTTTCCGTCAGTTGAATGATGACGCATGATGATGTGACACGCCACGTGATGGGTCAGTGACACGTGGCAGGTCACGTGGCGGGTCAGTGACACGTGGCATACCCGTGGCATGCCACGTGTCACTTGACATGTGAAAAAGTTTTTTATAGTTAAAATAGTCCTTGAAAGTTCAGACGCAAGTCATTTTCATCTTCAAATTTTAAAAATTAGTCAAACTAGTCCTTATATAATTTTTTAAATTTTTTTCATAATATTAAATTTAAAATATTTTTTTATACTACTAATTTTAATAGAAATGTAATTGACAAAAAAAACATTAGTAATTGTATCTTTTCTTCTTAAAAATTTTTTTTCAATAAAATTATCTCTCTCCTTTAATTCTTCTCAAAATCTCTCTTATGCTTTTCTATTCTAAAACATTTTTCTTACATTATTACATTTTGCTAGAATATATATATATATTCAAAATTGAAATGTATGTATTTATTAACCTAAACAAAGTTATATGCTCAAAATCAAAATTTATGTATATTAACCTAAATAAAGTTATACCACTATTTTTTTTCTACTACATCTTTTTTTTTTCCATTACGGTATTACTTACATATAGGATGTAATGGTAGTGATACTTAGAGTCAAAATTCAAGAAGATCACAAATTTTGCTTCAATTCCAAACTTGTTTAAATGAAATATTTAAAAAAATTATATTAGAATATTAAGATTCAAAAAGTGATTCCTTTGATTCAAAAATTATAATAAAATTCCTTTTATTTTAATAGGAAACATATCTATTTATATAATGTACTAGTGCGAGTAGTATGTGTTATGCATAGGTATAATATTTCCTATTTTATTTTATCTCATTGATTTGTGAAATTAAAAGAAAAATTATATAATCTATCTCAAACATATGAAACACACAAAAATTTATTATGATCTTTAAACGTATTACGCTTAAGAAGCAATTCGTTTATAATAATAATAATAATAATAATAATAATAATAATAATAATAATAATAATAAATATTATTATTATTATTATTATTATTATTATTATTATTATTATTATTAAACAACACATTTTTAATTGAAGCAAAATTTGTGAATCTTCTTAAATTTTGACTCTAAGCATCACTACCATTACATCCTATATGTAAGTAATATCGTAATGAAAAAAAAATATGTAGTAGAAAGAAAATAGTGGTATAACTTTGTTTAGGTTAACATACATAAATTTTGATTTTGAGCATATAACTTTGTTTAGGTTAATAAATACATACATTTCAATTTTGAGTGTATATATATATAGATATTCCAGCAAAATGTAATAATGTAAGAAAAATGTTTTAGAATAGAAAAGTATAAGAGAGATTTTGAGAATAATTAAAGGAGAGAGATAATTTTATTGAAAAAAATTTTTAAGAAGAAAAGATATAATTACTAATGTTTTGTTTGTCAATTACATTTTTATTAAAATTAGTAGTATAAAAAAATATTTTAAATTTAATATTATGAAAAAATTAAAAAAGATTATATAAGGACTAGTTTGACTAATTTTTAAAATTTGAGGAATGAAAATTATTTACGTCTAAACTTTTAAAGACTATTTTGACTATAAAATTTTTTTTCACATGTCAAGTGATATGCCACGTGTCACTGATCTGTCATGTGTCACTGACCCGCCACGTGGCACTAACTTGCCACGTGGCACTGACTTATCACGTGGCGTGTCACGTCATCGTCCAACTGACAGAAGGACTATTTTAACTTATATTTTATCTTTCAGGGACTAATTTGATTAAAAAAAATCATTCGGGACGAAAATAAAAATATCTTACAAGAACAAATTTGAATATTAACCCATTTTCTTTTTAAAGTGCGAGTCCCACTTGAGTTGGGACCATCAACAAATTCTTTTTCACGGACTCAAGTGAAAATAAGCTGCTCTATTACATACCTGAATTTGGAAGGACAAGATCATCTTGATGAGGTGGTGAGGTAGCAGAAGCATCACAAGTTTTGATGAGCCCATCACCCAAATTTGAATAATTAGACCGGTCTTTGCAATAACATGTTGCTTGATTCGGATTCCAATCATAGCCACAGGCTCCACCTGAGTTCATACACTTGAATCATTCTGCTACACTTCCTATCCATCTCACAGAATCTATTTTGGATAGCACGTTCTATTTTGTTCCATGACAAGTCCACTTCATCATCATCATATTGCAACAACAATGGAACAAACACCTTTGTTGTGCATATTACAGCAGAAGGAGGAGCACCTAGATCCCCAAGATGAGCATAAAAGTATTCATTGGAAGTGCCATTTGAGAAACAATTAAGAAACCCCGTGATAGAATTGGAGAAACCATTATTTAAAGAACAATGATATCACTGCTTTAGAAGGGCATAGGCCTTCAAAGTAGTCCACTCTTGCTATCTTCATTGTTTGGTTTTCCGGGTATGCTTCCAAAACCTGGTATCTCATGCTCTTGATGATTATGTAAGTAGTGAAGCCATGATCACTATCACAGTTGAGTTGTAGAAGAGGGTGTCCACACTGCTTTGGACGATTTCCTCCCCAGAATGGAAAGCCAATGTTGTTAATCTCCCCACAATCATAGGGAGCATTAGCACAACCTCTATAGTTATCATCATTGGAGCTTAAGTAAGGAGGAATCTGAATCATTATCAAGAAGAATATTAAGTGAGGGAGGAGAATAACAAGCAAAGAATCCATTTTAGAAAATATAAATATCATTAAACATTATTTCTACATAACAAGCAAAGTAGCCTTCATAGAAAGATTGAAGGATAGAAACACTAGAGATAGAGTATAAGACAGCAATGACTCAAATATTATTTTGAGACTTTTCAAAAACATAATGTGTAAGATACAATATAATTGTTAAATGCGTTCAATGAAAGAGATAATATTAGAGACTCAAATTAATGTAGTGTTTGGAATGGTTTACTTAACTTATATACAGAATAAAATTTAAATATTATTCATTTTATGTATTATAGGAAGAAATTTGAGTATCAATGGTGTAAAATCAAAATCCAACTAAAAAACTATATTAAAGTTCTGTTTGTGACAGATTGCACAGTGAAACAGAGGTTTGATATTTGTAGTTGAAGTAAAAACAAGAAGAAGAAGGAAAGAAAAAGAAAGAAAAGATTACACATTACTTATATAGCAAGGCATCAAGAAAGCAAAACACACTACTCATACACAACCATAACTACAAGTGCCCCTAAGACAATGAGAAGCTTCACTTTTCTCATGTCAACAAGTTGTTATAGCTCCATAATACATACCATTTGAGAAAAAGAGATACCATGCAACAGTGGTGTCAAGAGTATAATGAGAAATATGTTACACAATAATTACATAAATTTTGTTGCCTTAGGCAAACTCATTTGGATTGATGGAATCATTCTGCACTGAAGTTGATGAATTTGCCTCATGTGTATTGTCATAAGCCATTTCTGAAGATTGCAACTTTAATCCTTGGGGAGAAAACCACGTTGGTTTCGGAGGAAATGGGATAGAATTAAGTGGTCCTTCTAATATTTCTATCACTTTTTTTTAGGATGGTTTCTTGAATACACCACATGCTTACCAAAACAATCTTTTTTTACTAGATCATCATTTCATTCTCTGTGTTTATCAAGCATCTTGCTGAAAGATTATCTTACTCCAGTTCCTTATAAATTCAGTCTGTATAGTACATTTCACTGGTATGTAAATCTTTATTATTATTCTCTTTTCATCTTATTACTTCAAGAATCAACTTTCCATAACTATATACATCAGACTTACGAGAAATTCGAGAAACTCCGCTGTATATTTGATTATATATTTTAGGTGCAATATATCCTACCGTTCCTCTTGCGCACTATAGAGATACAATGCTTTGCTTCTTTGTGCATATTTTAGCTAATCCAAAATCAACAATTTTAGGACAAAAATCCTCATCTAAAAGAATATTTTGTGATTTAATATTAAGATGTAAAATATTAGTACTACACCCCCAATATAAATATTCTAGTCCTCGAGCAATACTAATAAAGTCTATCACAATCTAATTTACACACAACGCTAAACGATACCCTTTAATCAATAAATTTATCTAAAGAACCATTTAGCATGAATTCATAAATCAAAACTCTTTTATTTGTCTCGTAACAAAATCCTAAAAATGAAACAATATTCACATGAAATGTTCTATTTATACTTGCAACCTCATTTATGAATTCTTCTCCATTATTTTTGGACTCCTTTAATATCTTCACTGCTACTTGACGACCATCACTTAAACTTCCTTTATATACAACACCAAATCCTCCTTATCCTAATTTTTCACGAAATGAATTAGTCATTTTTTTTTACTTGTATCGTTTTTGCATCATAAACCCATCACTTTGTATCAAATTCTCAACATTGTGATCAACAATTGTTTTCTTGAACATGATTTTCCACAACCTCTTGCGTTTGTAAATAACCACAACACATGTTACAAAAATTCCAACACTGGCTGCTGATAAGCCTGTATGTACGTGTACAATGCAAGGAAGTGGAGATCAATTACAAACAATAATTTGAATTGTTTGAGAAAAATTCATAAGAAACATGCACCAAAAATTCAAAAAAAAATCATTTGTACATAAAAATTAATCATTAAAATTAGTCATTAATATATTTATATATAAATATATATATTATTTAATTTATTTTTTATATATTATAATATACTTTTTCTATACTTTAATATGTATTTATATTAATTAATAACTAATTTTAATATATACATAGGATAGTTAAAACTTCAATCATTCATAATTTTTATATTGAGTTGATAAAAGTTTAAAATGATTCCACAATTTAAAAATCAAGTTCGATATTTCAAATACTAAAGCAAAGGATCAACAAATTTTTTTTTAATATTAGAGTGAGACTACGCCATGCTCAAAAAAATAAATTAATTATATTATAAAGTATATTTTTTAAAATTAATTAGATCATATATAAACTAATGTTAAATTTAAAGTATTTTATATTAAAAATATTTTATAAAATATTTATTTGATAATTTATATATAATTCTATATAATCATCCAACTAAAATGGAAGATAAATTAAATTATATATTATTGTTTCAGGAATTTGAATCTATTTATTTAAAAAAATATATATGTTTTTATATTAGAGTTATAAAAACTTATATCTTTATTTATTGTTTTTATTGTTTGCAAATAATTAAAAAAAAGTTAGAAAAAAATAAATTAGAATGTAAATACCAAAAATACATGTAATATAAAATTATGAATTAATTTTAGGATAAAATATATTTTTTGTCCTAAAATTTGTTAAAAATTTTAAAAATATTTTTAAGTTTTATTTTGGTTCAATTTTGTCCCAAAAATTTTCGATTTGCATCAAATATATTCTTGGCGCTAATATTTCAAAAAATTTAAGATAAATTCAACAACAATTTCACAAAAATAACCTTTGATACAAGCAAATCAAACATATTTATCATGCATCACTGTTGAATTAGTTTTATTTTTAAATCTGTAAAAGATAATTTATAGTATTTATATATTGTTTAATCAAATTAAATAACTAAAAACAATAATTTGAAATTAAAACTTTTCTCTAAAAAATTCTTATATGGTACATGTGAAGGTAGGAAGAAGTACCTATAATCAAAGGAATTGAGATTCTATGGTCGGAACCACTATGAAAATCATTGCCTGTGGCAATAAAGTTGACTTTTGGTGAGAATTTGGGAATATTTCCTGAAAGATGGTTGTTAGAGACATTCACAACTTCAAATTTAGGCAATGTTGTCAATCTTTGAGGTATTTCACCCGTCAAATTATTGTCATCCAAATACAATTTCCGCAAATCAGTTAAATTGGCGAATGCAGGTGAAATTGTGCCTGTCAATTTCAGATTTGACAAATTGACTATTCTGATCTTATTTTTGTCATCACATGTAATGAAACTCCAATTTTTACAGGCATTATTTCCTCTCCATGAACGTGGCAACAAAATTGGATACCCAAATTCTGCAGCAATTTCAAGTAAAATGGTCACTTTGTGATCACAAGGTCCAAAATTTTTGTGACAGAAGCCATTTGAGGTGTTAACACCAAGATTCACATTCTCCTCAGGATAAATGGCAAATTGGGGCAAAGGACCTTGCAAAAAGTTGTCGTTCAAAGAAATGCTTTGCAGCGAATCGAGTGTTGTTAGAGAATCTGGAACTATCCCTGTTAACAGATTGTGGGCAAGTTGCAGATCTAGCAAAGCTGTAGAACGGGACAAGTCAGGAATTGGGCCTTCAAAGGAGTTTCCCTGAAGCCAAGCTTCAGACAAGTCGACCATGTTTGAAAGCACATCAATTGTACCCGAAAAGCCGTTATCGTTGAGACGCAGTGTGACAACCTTAGATCCTCCGAAAGACTCTGGCGAAACCCCAGTAAGGTGGTTGTTGGAGAGAAGAATTGTTTGCAAGTTCGGCAACGATTTTAATATGTCTGCTGGTAAGAAGCCTGTTACATTTGTAGCAACAAGATTGAGCTCTTTCAGTTGTGTGGAGTGAGTCACGTTGGGGAAGGTCCATGGTGCAAGATTGGTGTTGTTTCCCAAGTTGAGCCTCAGCAAACTGGGTAGACCCTGGAAGCAACCTTGGGGGATGAAGCTAAGGTGGTTGTTAGAGAGTGAAACTAGGTACAAATCTGGGAAGAAATGAGACAAGTTTGGTAGGGATCCCATGAGATTTGTAGCCTTGAGGTCCAGGTAGGAAAGTTTCAATGAGGAATGAGTCAAATCGAAGGGGAAGGTCCATGGTGGGAGGTTGGTGTTGTTGGCCAAATAGAGGGCCTCCAAATTGGTTAGATTGGATGGAGGAGAGGTTGTTGTTAGGAAGATAAAGATTTTTGATAGCTGGGAAGGAATGAGATATGTTTGGTAAGGAGCCCGTGAGATTTATAGAAGAGAGGTATGTAGAGGTATTGGAGTTGGGAGGAGTGAGCAATCAAATCGGTAGGAAAGTTTCATGGTGGGAGCTTGAGGTTACTCAAGGTCAAGTACTGCAAACTAGTTAGACCATGAAAGCAACCATGAGGGATGGAGGTGAAGTTGTTGTAGCCGAGGTACACTTGTCGGAGGAAGGTGGGGTTGGCCCACTCAGATAATTGTTGTAGAGATTGAGGATTGTGAGTTGGGAGAGGGAGTCGTTGAGGCCTGAAGGAACTCTTCCCGTCAGTGACAGATCTGTTCAATTCTTCCACTTTGATTGTTGCAAGTCACGCCTCTCCACTCGCACATGTGGGTGGTGTTGGACCAGCCAGGGGGTTTCAGTGCATTCAGCAGCTTCAACATGTATGCACCTTCATCCCCACCATTGCTCCACTGGACGCAACCCAAGCACAACACAATCATACTGCCATTTTTGGATCTTGATTTTGGGTATGCCATATGTCGATGCTCAATCGCACACATCAAGCACCAACAAGAATAATGAATCAAACAACTCCAAACCTCAATTAATAACATTGCTATTTGCAAAAGAAAAAATAAATAACGATTTAATTTTTATATTAGTACTATTATTATCAGATAACACTGTAAATCTCATTCATTTTTCACTAATTTACATTCTCATCCTTATATTTAAAAGATAAATAAAATATTATTTGTTATCATATATTTATGTATAAATATATATTAAAAATATTTTAATATATATTTTATACTAATAACTAATTTTTGTAATTGATTTTAATCAATTATATTAAGTGTATATTAAAATTAATCATTATATTTATATATAAATATATATTATTTAATTTATTTTTAGTATATTTTATATTCTAATATATATTTTATATTAATAATTAATTTTAATAATTGATTATAATGTACATATAATAATTTTAAATTTTAATATACACCTAGTTGAGATATATATCTATCTACACATTACTTTTGTGATAAATAACATTAGTATTTTTCTAAATGGCTTGCAAGACAAGAACTTCTCTCTATCAGTATGTAATTATTTATTTTAACATTATGTAAGAAATAACCACAACTAGTTTTTTATTTATAATATTATTTAATATTATATGAAAATTATAATTGTTTTTTATGTTATATGTACTTAAGTAAAAATGAATATTTCTTAAAAAATCAATAAAAAAATATTTCTTAAAGCAAATTTGTTTTTTTGGGTCCAAGCGAATCATTTTAAATTGCAATTATTTTCTTAGGATTAGCAATACTAATTTTATTACAGATATTCAATTCGATTCAACTCATTTAGATAGAGTTGACAATTCAATCCATAACGAATTATGTTAAGAGCGGAGCGAGTTAAATTGTGAATAAAATCGGGTGAGAGTTTAAACTTAACTCTATCCGACTAATCTATATTTTTAATATAGTATAGTATATAGTTAAATATTATTATACATATGTATAATGAACTTAATAGAGATAGAACCTACTTTTTTATATTTGTAATTTTATACAAATTTAATTATAATTTTGTTTTTATTTTATTTTATTATAGATTTAATTTTGTATTTTTTATGTTTATGAAATATAGAATAATTAAATATTGTGTTTGATTAAAAAATAATTTATTACGTACAAATAAAATGGGGTCGAATTGGACAATAAATTTTAAAATGTAAGTAAGATTAGAGTTAAGAAACTCTACACTGACGAATAAAGGATTGAATTTTAAAAAAAATTCAAATATATGACTATCGAATAGAATTAAACCTTTACCTAGTCTACCCTACTCATTAATTACCAGCCTTAAATTCTACGACTTTGAGGCCATATGGCCGCTGTTGACCTGTATTTTATTTTATTTCGCCTACTAATAAAGTCATCTCAAAACTATGCATTATCATTTTGAGGTCACATTGTATTTATCATGTTTGTTTTATTTTAGCGAAAAATGTTTTTTACCTTTTGATAATGAAAGTACGCATTGATTGTTGCTGTTGTGGGCGTTTGTGGTGGAACAAAAGAGAAATAAATGTGCAGCACAAAATTATATGCATTGTCGATCGGTATAAGTATAAAAGATGTAGGGTAATTTATTTTCTGATTGCTGCACAAAGATTTCCCTTATCCAATTTTTTTCTTTTAATTTTAATTTTTAGTGCAGGGAAATGATCAATTGCATGTGTTGTATCTTCCGTTGATGGTAAAGCTAAGGAAAAACCAGTTATATCGATGATGAACAGATAAAAGAAAAGCTTACGTGAAATGGTCAATTGCATATGTCTTAACTTACTTTTATAACATCAATGTGAAAAACAATAAAGAGCAGGAATAAGATAGACAATAAGAAATTGATGTGAATTTCCAAATCAAAGAGTAATAATAAACTGTTTAAAAAATAAATCATACTCCAAGTCTCTACATTGCTAAAATTTGAAATGAATTTATTATATCATCAATTTTATCGTGTCTATCCTTAGTGTCGATTTTTTGTTGAATTTATTTTTTATATAAAATTTTAAATATTTAAAATTTATTAATTTTTATATTTTTAAATTAAATATTAACTATTTAACTTTGCAAAATAATAAGATAGTTAAACAAAATTAAAAGGATCATACAGGAGACAAAATTTTAAAGAAAAGAATCGTAATTGAGATTTATAAACCTATTGTAGAGTTTACTTTAATATATATATATAGAAATTTAAATATTCAACTTAGTATTTTTTTTTTTTAAAAAATATCAATATCACTAAACATTATTTTTACATAACTGTTACGACCTGGCCCAAACAGCTTGCGGGCCGACCCGACCCATAGACCACTCGACCCGAACGGTCGGATACGAGCAGCTCAACCACCGATCCGAACACGCGTCTTTGACAACTCTCCACTACAGCTGTATGAGGAAGCTTCGAGGAAGGAGGGTCTGCTCTTGTGGGACCCACTTCTGACACAATATATATGGGGAGGGTCCTACCCCTCCCCAAGGTACGTCACATACCATTCTCTCACTTTTCGCCTGCACACCTGACTAACTAGAGCGCCGGAGTGTCTTTGCAGGTGACACCCCCCCTCTCCACACGAAGAGCTCGGGACGTCGGTTACACCTCCTCCAACCCAACAACCCGGAACCAGGCGATTCCCCCTCTCATCAACCGAAGTACCAACCCGAACCGTCCGGTACCCGACCTACCGTACATTGGCGCCGTCTGTGGGAAACTCGCCTGAATGGACGTCGTACTGGGTTCCACAGAACCAGGCCATGGGGCCGAGCGGAGAGGGGAAGCCTCGGTAGCTTCCTCCCGGGAGCGCACGAGGTCCCCTACACGACGAACCGAGCCGTCTTCACGATCTCAAGAAAGACGCCCCTTTGGGGGAACAGGCAGCAACAACGCCAGAATAATGCAAGAACTGCGTCACAGAATGTGGAACCTGGAGTGCCAGCTGGCAGATCGGGAACATCATCAACGAACTTCCAAACCCAGCTACTCCCGTTCTCCTCCGAGAAGTCACTCCCAGCGAACCCCTAGCCCAAGATCTGAATCCGAGAGCGTCCGAGAGGAAGAAGGACGCCCAAGAAGACGTCGTGACCCCGTCATTTACACCAGGCCGGAAAGGAGACGCGCCATAGAGTGAGACCGGGAAGACGGCGGGGGAAGACCAAGGAGAATGCGGCGACCCGTGATCATGGGCGCAACCCCGTTTCATCGTTCTATCCTCGAGGTCCGGCTACCAAAGCACTTTGATAAGCCCACGGATATGAGGTACGACGGAACCCAAGACCCACAGGAGCACCTCACGGCCTTCGAGACCAGGATGAACCTGGAGGGAGTGGGAGACGAAGTGAGATGCCGTGCTTTCCCGGTCACCCTGGCGGGACCTGCAATACGGTGGTTTAACAGCCTCCCGCAAGGCTCGGTGGCCAAGTTTTCGGACATCAGCCGCGCTTTCCTAGCCCAATTCACGACCAGAATTGCAAAGGCAAAGCACCTGATCAATTTGCTCGGGGTGACTCAAAGGTCTGGCGAGCTGACCAAAAAGTATTTAGACCGGTTCAACGACGAATGCTTGGAGATCGATGGGCTAACTGATTCGGTAGCTAGTCTGTGCTTGACGAATGGACTTCTGAACGAGGACTTCAGGAAGCATCTCACCACGAAGCCGGTGTGGACGATGTAGGAGATCCAAAGCGTAGCCAGGGAATATATCAACGATGAAGAAGTCAGTCAGGTCGTGGTTGCCAACAAGCGGCAGCCCTCCTACAATCAATCTCGACAGCAAGGTGGTGGAGAAAGGCAGAAGGAGCACGCTAGAGACGGCGGTCCGAGCAAGACGTCCAGGCCGTTTCCTCGTGTCGGGAAGTTCACTAATTATACCCCCCTCTCCATCCCCATCATAGAAGTTTATCAGCAAATAGCCGAGAAGGGAATCTTGTCGAAGCCTCGACCTCTAAAGGACCGAACCGGGGGAACAAAAGCCTCTATTGTGATTATCATAAGGGCTATGGACACAAGACACAGGCTTGTTTCGACCTGAAAGACGCACTGGAGCAAGCGATCCGGGACAGAAAATTGGCCGAATTCTCCCATCTTATCAGAGAGCCGAGAAGACGAGATTGCGACCACGAGGGAGAAGACAAGACCCGCGCAGTGAAGCGACGTCATGAGCCGGAGGACAGCGAACACGGCCTTACCATAGTGAACGTGGTAATAGCAAGGGACGCGGCTCCAAGGTCAAGGTCGGCACACAAGAAAGACGCCAAAGTCCTGGCGGTTTCCTCATCCTCCGTGTGAAGCACCAAGAGGGCCCCCAACCATCTCATTTGGTCCGAATGACCAATGGTTCAATGAGGTTACGAAAAACCTTCCCATGGTCATTACGGCCAGAGTGGGAACCGGCCTCGTCAAGAGGATCCTCGTGGACACTATGGCTAACTCAAATATCATGTTCCGCAACGCCTTGGGCCTACGGGATGCCGATCTAAAGACTCACCAACACGGTGTCGTAAGATTGGGCGACCACTTCATCAAGCCAGACGGGATAATCTCCCTACCGATATCCGTAGGATTAGGACAGGGACGGAGGTCGGTAATGGCCGAGTTCGTGGTTCTGCGAGACTCCACGGCCTACAACGTCATCCTAGGGAGAAAGACTATCAACGACCTCGGGACAGTGATCAGCACAAAGATGTTGGTAATGAAGTTCATCGCTGATGATGGATCTGTGGGATCCATAGAAGGAGTCTTGGAAACGGCAGTCGCTTGCGACAACGCCAGCCTCTCCTTGAGGAAGAAATCTAAAGAGGCTTCCGGGGTGTTCCTCGCCGACTTGGACGCCAGAGTCGGCGACAAGCCAAGACCCGAGCCGGAAAGGAACTTAAAGAGGTTCAGAGTCGGTGACACAGAGGAGAAGTTCACCTTCGTGAACAGAAACCTCCCACACGACCTGAAGGAACCTCTAATAGAAATGATCAGGGCTAACGGTGACCTGTTTGCATGGACGCCAGCCGACATGCCAAGGATAGACCCCCAGCTCATGTCACATCACTTGGCCGTTAAGGCGGAGGCCAGACCGGTGGCTCAAAGGAGAAGGAAAATGTCACAAGAAAAAGCAGAGGAGGTGGTCAGGCAGACGGCTAGCCTCCTCGAAGCAGGATTTATTCGAGAACTCGACTACTCGACCTGGATGTCGAATGTAGTTCTAGTGAAAAAGCACAATGAAAAATGGAGGATGTGTGTGGATTATTCCGACCTCAACAAAGCATGTCCCAAGGACTGCTACCCCCTACCCAATATTGATGCGCTCGTCGACGCGGCAGCGGGATACCGGTATCTGAGCTTTATGGATTCTTATTCTGGCTATAATCAAATTCCGATGCACCGGCCAGACGAAGAGAAAACAGCGTTCATAACGCCGGGAGGAATATACTGCTACAAGGTAATGTCGTTTGGCCTGAAGAACGTCGGGGCCACGTACCAAAGGTTAATGAACAAGATATTCAGTGACCTCATAGGCAAAACGGTGGAAGTGTATGTGGATGATATCCTCGCAAAGACCACTCGACCTGAAGACCTCTTAAGCGACCTAGAAAATGTGTTCGCTTCCCTCAGACAACACGGCATGAGGCTCAACCCACTCAAGTGTGCCTTTGCCATGGAAGCAGGAAAGTTCCTAGGGTTTATGATAACCCAAAGAGGGGTCGAGGCCAACCCTAAAAAATGTCAAGCAATACTCCAAATGAAGTGCCCTGGCTGTGTCAAAGAGGTTCAGAGGTTGTTAGGAAGGCTTACTGCGCTATCCCGTTTCCTCAGGGCATCGGCTGCAAAGGCCCTACCATTCAACTTGATGAGAAAGGGGATATCATTTGAATGGACCCTGGCGTGCGAGGAAGCATTCAATCATTTCAAAGAGATTCTCGCAACACCACCTGTGCTCGGGAAGCCCAAGGTCGGAGAACCACTCTACCTGTACTTGGCCATAACGGAGGAGGCGATGGCGGCGGTTTTGGTGCGAGAGGAAGGAAAGATTCAGCAGCCAATTTACTTCGTGAGCAAAGCACTGCAAGGAGCAGAATTGAGATACAGAAAACTAGAGAAATTAGAACTTTCACCCCTAACCTCTTTCCGCAGATTACGACAGTACTTCCAAGGTCATCAGATAGTCGTGAGAACAGACCAGGGAATCTGCCAGATACTCCAGAAACCCGACCTAGCGGGAAGGATGATGACTTGGGCTATCGAATTGTCCCAGTACGACTTGCAATATGAACCCAGACATGCGATTAAGGCGTAGGCCATGGATGACTTCTTGGTAGAAGTAACAGGGGACTCATCCGACACAACGAGCATACGGTGAAGGCTCCACGTAGATGGTGCCTCCAACCAGACGTTCGGAGGTGCCGGGATCATCTTGGAGAGCCCCGCTAGAGTCATATATGAACAATCAATCAAGTTCGAGTTCCCGGTATCAAACAACCAGGCAGAGTACGAGGCCCTCCTGGGTGGCTTAATCCTAGCACGAGAAGTCGGAGCCACCAGGCTAGAAGTATGCAGTGACTCGCAGGTCGTCACTTCTCAGGTAAATGGAACCTACCAAGCCAGAGACTCCCTGTTACAAAAATATCTGGAGGTGGTCAAAGATTTGAGCAAACAATTCGAGGAGGTCACGATCCAGCACGTTCCGAGAGAAAGGAACACACGGGCGGACCTCCTGTCCAAGCTAGCGAGCACAAAACCAGGGGCGGGCAACCGGTCTCTTATTTAGGGTTTGGTAAAGGAGCCAGCAGTCACCCTCTACTTGACAAAGAAAGATCCCTCCTGGATGGATCCGATAACCGATTTCTTAGAAAGCGTTAAGCTCCCTGACAACGAGAAGACAGCCAAAGCGTTGAGAAGGGAGGCGGCCAAATACGTGACCATACAAGGACAATTGTTTAGAAAGGGACTCAGCCAACCGTTGTTGAAGTGCCTACACCCCGACCAAATGGACTATGTGCTTAGAGAGGTCCACGAGGGGTGCTGCGGTCATCACATCGGGGGCAAAGCCCTAGCAAGAAAACTCATCAGAGCTGGTTATTACTGGCCATCAATGATGAAGGACTCCAAAGAATTCGTAAAAAAATGCGTCAAGTGCCAGGAGAATGCCAATTTTCATAAGGCACCAGCTTCCGAGCTAAGCCTGTTGACGTCTTCCCGACCTTTCTCACAGTGGGGAGTCGACCTCTTGGGACCTTTCCCGTTTGGTCCGGAGCAAGTCAAATATCTTATAGTTGTTATCTACTACTACACCAAGTGGATAGAGGCTGAGCCACTGGCCAGTATATCCTCATCCAATTGTCGAAATTTCATATGGAGACAGGTAATAACTCGATTCGGCATCTCGGAAGCCGTTATCTCTGATAACGGGACGCAGTTCACGGACAAGAAGTTCGTAGAGTTTCTCGCCGGCTTGGGCATAAAGCAAAAGTTCTCATCTGTAGAGCATTCCTAGACAAACGGCCAAGTTGAGGCCGCAAACAAGATCATCCTGCTAGGCCTCAAGAAGCGGCTTGATAATAAAAAGGGCGCATGGGCCGACAAACTCGCCTCAGTTCTCTTGTCTTACCGAACGACCGAGCAATCGTCCACAGGCGAAACCCCATTCCGCCTGACGTACGGGGTGGATGCAATGATACCCGTGGAGATCGGTGAGCCGAGTCCACGGTTACTTTTAGGAGGGGTAGAGGAAGCTGTAGAGAAAGACCTAGTAGACGAGGCTAGAGAAATGGCCCACTTATCGGAAGCAGCACTGAATCAAAGAATGGCCCTGCGCTACAACGCCAAAGTACTCAAGAGAAAGTTCGAACAGGATGACCTGGTCTTGCGACGCAACGACATCGGGCTGCCGACTCAAGGGGAAGGAAAACTAGCGGCTAACTGGGAAGGCCCCTACAGGGTCAAAGAGGTGATCGGTAAGGGCGCCTACAAATTGGAAAGGCTCGATGGCAAGAAAGTCCCGAGAACTTGGAATGCGGGCAACTTAAGAAGATTTTACTCTTAGATCAAACACACCGAGTAGGCGGTTTGACGAGCTCAGTAAGACCCCGTTTCCCCTTTTTTACCAGCAAACAGTTTTCTTTAGTTAAATACTTATCATTGCAATAGACCTGTTCAACTGTCAATTAATGTTCACTTGTTAAATTTAACTCTCCCATTTATACATCCCACAACAACAAATTTCTTGTAATACATGTTAAACGGGATGACGGCGCGGTAACCCGGGACTGATCACCCCAGAAACCGACCAAGTTAACGCCATAACAAACGGCTACAGCGATAGAGAAGCCACGACTTGGCTTCGTCAAATTACCAACAACGGTAAACAACACACGAGCGACAAGCCAATACCAACAAAATGGTAATAAAATACGCTGCCGAATAAGCGAAAAAAGACAATAATCATAAACCGACCAAGCGACTATCGAAATAATCCAAAAATCACAATTCTACAAGCTACAACAAAATTACAAACTCTATGCAAAGGTACAAGAGATCACTTCTTCGGCATGTCGACAATCTTGCCATCTTTGATCATTTTAAAAACCCCAATTGCCGATGTGTCGAAGTCCGGAGCCACGACTTTCACTTGAGCCTTAAGGGACTCCTCAGTCATCAGGATCGCGCTCTTCCCCTGTTGCACGGTCTCTTTGTACTTCTTCTTAAACTCCTCAGCTTCAGCTTGAGCAGTCTTAGCCGATGAGACGGCCGCATCGCGTTCTTTCTCCAAAGCGACCACCCAACCCTGTGCAGCATTGAGCTGGCTCTCCAAAGTCATCTCCCGCTCGGTCAGACGGGAGACGGTGGCATCAGAAGTTTTCAGCTTTTCCTCAGCAGACGCGGCCTTCTCCTCTGCAGCTTTAAGCTCCCCCTCCACCTTGGACAGTTGCTCCTGAAGCATCTCAACTTGCACTTTAAATTGATTATTGGCCTCAACAGAAGTCTCAAGCTTCTTACGCATTGACCACATTCCTGACAGCTCAAACTCGGCCTTCCGAGCTATGGCGGCGCCGCGGAGGAGAGTGCGATACATCCATCTCGCCTGCCCCGCGAGATCGGAGCCATGAAAATGCTCCTCCGTACCGGGAAGCAGATGGGAGTCTATGGAGTTCCCGGCGTCGAAGTTCCTCTCCATCACGGTTAGGACTCCTTCAGGGCTGGAGGATGACTTCTGCCTCTTGGGATTGTGGATAATCTTCAAGTCATCCTCCTCGACTTGTGTATTGGAGGTCGATCCCCCAGTATCGACCACCTCCTCACGAATAGGAGAAAAGTGCACCTCGTCAGCAGGACGGTCCGGCATCTTGACGTCGTGAGGTGGGGGCACCACCTCGCTCCCCTTATTCTTGGGCGGGACCTCCGACTTCCCGTCGACTGTTTCCTCGTCACTGTCACTGGCCAGAAAAGTATTGTACAAATTTTCAAGACCTGTCATCTCGGTAGACATTCCCAGTACAACAAAATTAGGGAGACAAGTTAGTCGTGAAATCGGCATAACCAATCAAAGCAGCAGTAATGCAAGAAATACAAGTTAGAGCTACTCACAAATATAATTTCTGGTGACCTCCCGGTCATCCATCAGAAGGTGGAGATTCACATGGTTTCTCCCAAAAAACGGCCAACAACACGTCGGCAATCTTTTTGTCCACAGCGGACATCCCCTTGTAAGTCACCTTAATAAAGGTGTTGGACCCCGCCCCGAAACTCCAATACGTCGGGATGAGGCGTGCCCCTTCTAACGACAGCCAGAAGGGATGGCAACCTTTGACTGGACGCACCTTAAAATACTTGTCCTTAAACCCATGGTAAGAGTCCTCGAACAAGCCAAAAATCCTCTGACCCTGGGCAGATCGGAAGGACATGAAACTTTTCCTCGCTTTCCCTTCTTTGGAAGGATTCATGAGGTTGAAGAAATAAAGGAAAACATCAACGGACACCGGTAGCTCTAAGTATTCACACACCATCTCGAAACAGCGGATGGAAGCCCAACTGTTCGGATGCAGCTGCGACGGCGCCATGGAGATCCGGTTAAGGAGCACCATTTGAAAAGAAGAAAAAGGAATGCGAACCCCCACTTGGGTGAACATTGACTTGTAGAACCAAATCCAATCGGCAACCCGGGGGGAGTTGAAGTTGAGTTCGTATAGCCGTTCGCTGGGGGCGGGAACGAAAACGTCATAGTTGGCCTTCTCATCAGTCCCGCCGCACAAGTACTCGGCTTGGCAGAACTCGGTAAGCTCCTCCTCGCCCATCTGGTTTGGGGAGTCTTTCACGTCGGAGGTCACCCAAGCGTACTGGTCATAACCCATGTTTGAGGTGGAAGCTCGTGAGACGATGCGAGGCATACCTACAGTGGGGACACCACTCGGTTAGTCTACGAGGTCGGGAGTTCGGAAAAGGCCCAGAAACTACATTTAGCCTATTTAATAACTAAAATTAAGCATGGCTGAAGCAGATTCCAAGTAAAAGCCTAAAAAGCTAATGCCCTGGAATGGTAACCCCCCTAACGCACCTACTTAACACTAAGGTCATCTAGCGTACAAATCAAACCAGAAAAGCAGCATGCACACAGAAACACTGGTAATAAAGGAAAAATGAACATAAAGCAGAGAGCGAAGAGATGAGTGTTTACCTGATTGATTGTGATGGCTGGGAGAAAAGCAAGAAGGGACGAAATGCTCAAGGACACAGAGATTACAGTAGGAAATTTGAGAGGAAAGAAGGAGAAAGCAAGGAAATGGAATGAAAATGAAGCGTAAAACTAACTGGGGATTAAGAAACTGACTTGAAGCGCGAAAGGCAAGGGTAAAAGAGTCTTTACTCGCAGGGTTTGAAATGACCCATTATGAGCATTAAATGCCCAGCGCGAAGAACGAGGCGACGAACAACTATCCCCAACAACGAACAGACACGCGCGCAAGAGGCACGTCCTCTCCACGGCCGACCTAACGACAACGCACGAGAAAGGACATAACACGCCACCAATGGCCCTCACGATCATTGCTGGCGCGTTGGGGGCACTGTTACGGCCTGGCCCAAATATCTTGCGGGCCGACCCGACCCATAGACCACCCGACCCGAACGGTCGAGTGCGAGCAGCTCAACCACCGACCCGGACACGCGTCCTTGACAGCTCTCCATTACAGCTGTATGAGGAAGCTTCGAGGAAGGTGGGCCTGCTCTTGTGGGACCCACTTCTGACACAGTATATATATATGGGGAGGGTCCTACTCCTCCCCCAAGGTACGTCACATACTATTCTCTCACTTTTCACTTGCACACCTGACTAACTAGAGCGTCGGAGTGTCTTTGTAGGTGACACCCCCTCTCTCCACACGAAGAACTCGGGACGTCGGTTACACCTCCTCCAACCCAGCAACCCGGAACCAGGTGATTCCCCCTCTCATCAACCGAAGTACCAAATCAAACCGTCCAGTACCCGATCTACCGTAGAATAACAAACAGAGTAGCTATCGTAAAAAATTTGAAAGATAGAAAAAAGAGAAATAGAGTAAAAGACAACAATGACTTGAATGTTATTTTGGGACTTTTTTGAGACTTAATAACGTGTAAGATACAATATAATTGTTAAACGAATTTAATGAAAGAGACAATATTAGACTCACACTAGCGTAGTGTTTGGGATTTTTTTTTTTTTGGTCGGTTTGGGATGGTTTACTTGACTTATATACAGAATAAAAGTATTGTTATATTATATCCTTTTTATGTATTATAGGAAGAAATTTGAGAATCAATGTGTAAAATCCCTGTATATATTAAAGAGTTCTGTTTGTGACAGATTTAAGTGAGGGAGAGGTTTAATTCTTGTAATTGGGTATGTCTAAAATGAGCATAATAATTTTGTGTATATTAAATATGCTATATTTATATAAATTATCAGATTTTATTAGGACTGCACATGGATCGGATAATATTCGTATAATCTACAGTAATTATTCGCATTTGATCTGAATTTTGCGGATATTATCTTATCCGCACTATAGTAGAATTGGATTTTGAATTTGACAGTGATATCAGTAGATCCGATCCGTAGATCAGCATATCCGCACATCTCATATAAATATCATAATTTATGATATCTTGTTTTTAATTTTTTATGTTGTACTTTAACTTAAAATAATTAAATTTAGATCTTGTGTTATTACTATTTTTTTTTGTTATTTAAGAGAACTTTTATTAATAATATTTTTAGGAGTAAATAGGCTTAAAGGGGTGAAAAAATAGATTTTTTGGACTTTTTTGTAAAAACAGCCAAACAAGGTCTTAAAACAGTTTTTTTTTTTTTTTAATTATGCGGATATACTCGATCGATATTCGGTCCGATCCGATCCGCAAGTATACAGATCGAATTTGACCTAAAAAATTGTGAATATCGTATCCGATCCGATCCGTGTGCAGGCCTAGATTTTATTAAATAAAAATCAAAGACTAATATAAAAGAAGAGAATTGATGGATTCTAATAAATACAAAATATCCTAGTATATAAATAAATATCTTTTAATATATAATACTTTAAATGATAATATAATCTTTTATTTTTAAATAAGTAAATACAAAACACATAAATTCAAAAAATATGAGTATTTTTTATTCATTAAGATTAATTATTATGCAATAAAATTTTTATAATATTAAAAAATTATATTAAAATAATATTTTAAACTGCAACATAAAAATATAAAATAATTAAATTTTATTTTATATCACTCAACAAATAATTAGATTATTATATTCAAAATTTATTAACTAATTATTTTTATTAAAAATATTATTATATAATCTAACTTTTTATCAAAATATTTGTGAAATTTAAAATATTCACAATTTTTTTAAAAAATTATTCATTTATCCTTTTACATTTTTTTTTCTTTCAACGATACAATTTCAATTAATCACTAACTAATATTGGCTACCCACACCGACCATCCATTACTTTGACAATCCTAAGTTCTAAGTTTTAAACTTTAAATTCTAAATTTAAACTCTAAATTTAAAATTCTAACCCTAAATTTTTTATTCTAAAATTTAAATCTTAAATTTTAAATTATGTACTTTAAATTTATTTTATTTTATTTTATTTTCAAATTTTTTACTTGAATTTTAGATATTTTTATTATTTTTAATTTTAAATATTTTTTAGTGTTTAATTATTATTAGTTAATTTATTGACAGAAACAGTGTTGGATCTCAAAACCTTTTCCAATACAAATAGTAGTTTCTATAATTACATTAGCCGCTATACCATATCATTATTCATGCATAAAAGTTATTTCTTCGTAACGATAACTAATATATGGAAAAAGTCAATAAATAAGATAAATTTATAAAAATAAACTTGCTATGTAAAACCTACGTTATACATATTAAATAAAGTAAAAAAATTAAATTTCATAAATATTTTGAGAAAAATTATATTATATAATAATATTTTTAACAAAATAGTTAGATAACAAATTTTGAAGATAATAATCTAATTAATTGTCAAGTAATATAAAATAAAATTTAATTATTTTATACTTTTATATTAAAATTTAAAATATTATTTTAATATAATTTTTTAATATTATATAAATTTTATTGCATAATAATTAACTTAATGAATAAAAAATATTTATATTTTTGTATTAATATGTTTTATATTTATTTATTTAAAAATAAAAAATTATGTTGTCATTTAAATTAAGTATTGTATATTAAAAGATATTTATTTATGTACTAAGAAATTATGTATTTATTAAAATCTATCAATATTTTTTTTTGTATTAATTTTTAATTTTTATTTAATAAAATCTAATAATTTATATAAATATAATATATAAAATGTGCATAAAATTATTGTACTCGTATTAGACATATCCTTGCAGTTCAAGTAATAAGAACTAGAATAAAAGAAAAAGAAAGAAAAGATTAAAAGTTACTCATATAGCAAGGCCTTGAATCTTCAGTTGTTTAGTTATAGCAAGCAAACCACACTATTCATGTACAACTACAAGTGCCTCTAACATGATGAGAAGCTTCACTTTTCTCACGTCAACAAGTTGTTGTAGCTCCACAAAATATACCATTTGAAAAAAAGAGATACTATGCAAGAGTGGTGAAAAGAGTATAATGAAAAATATGTTACACAATAATTACATAAATTTTGTTACCTTAGGCAGATTCATTTAAATTGATGAAATTATTCTGCATTGAGGTTAATGAATCTATTTTATGTGTATTATCATAAGCTATATCTAGAGATTGCAACTTTGATTCTTGAGGAGAATATCACATTAGCTTTGAAAAAAATGGAATAGAATTAAGTGGTCTTTTTAACATTTTTATCATTTTTTTTATAGATGATTTGTCTGACGAATTTTTTTATATACACTATATGTTTACTAAATTTTTTTTATCAAATTATTATTTTTATCTTCTGTATGTGTTCATCAAGTATTTTGCTAGAAGATTATCTTGTTGGAGCTTCTTATAAATTCAATCTATAAAAATATTTTACTGGCACAAGAATCTTTACTATTATAATTCCTTTTTTCTTTGATTATTATAAGCTAAGAATCAACTTCTCATAAATACACATCGAATTTGTGAGAAACTCGAAAAACTCCACCATATATTTGAATTATATATTTCTAGTATAATATATTCTCCAGTTTTTCTTGCGCACTGTAGAGATATAATACTCACTTTCTTTATGCATATTTTAACTAGTCTGAAATTAGTAATTTTAGAAACAAATTCTCCGTTCAAAAAGAATATTTTGAGGTTTAATATCAAAATGTAAAATTTTAGTGCTACATCCCCAATGTAAATATTCTATCCCACGAACAATGCCAATTATAATTTAGTAGAGTATGTTCCAATCTAATTTACACACGGCATTAAACGATGATTTTTCATCAATAAATTTATCTAAAAAATTATTTGGCATGAATTCATAAATCAAAACTCGTTTATTTGTTAGAAATTATTTTTCATATGGGATGTGTATTGGTGTTTTGGCTGAATATTGGGGAGGAAGATGTTTTGCTCGTTTGTGGATGTCACGGTCAACACGCAGGAGGCGTGGTACCGGGTCCGTCAGAGGCGTGTCAGTCCCCAGCAACACACCGTGGGCGTGGTGACGTGGCGCGCATGCAGCTCCCTGACAACACGTGGTGGGCGTGTTGCCTGCGAATCAAGCAGCCTTTGCAGAGGTTCTGCACTTTCTCAATGTATTGCAGCAATACGGGGTGGGCGTGTTAGAGGCTGTCTTCATGCAAGGACAGCTCCTCCACCCCAATAATCAGCGAACGTTAGTCTTGAGCTCTATAAAAAGAGATTCTCACTTACCCTCATTTCATGTGTTAGAACTAGGCTGTTAGAGAGAAGAAGTGTTGCTCTTAGTATATGTTAGAGAGAAGAAGGTTGCTAGAAAAAAAAGAAGGATAGTGTTTAGTTTAGTGGTGTTAAAAAAAATAGAAAAAAAAATATTAGTTTGTATTTATTTAAAAAAATGATACGTAATTATACGATACTTAAAAAATATATTATAAATTATTTAGATTATCCAGTTTATGTAAGTTGATAAATTATATTTTTTTATGTATTTAAATTTTTTTAATTTTTGTTATTTAACATATAAAAATATAATAGAATTATTATTTTTTATATTTTATGAATATTTTAAAATAAAATTTTTATTTGTAAAATATAATTATATTTTATTTTATATACGTGAATATATAATTTTTTTTGTTATAATTAGATTAATTTTTTGTTATAAAAATACTATAATAGAATATATATTTTATAATTTTTGTTATGAATATACTAATGAATAAATAAATATTTTCATTTTTTGAAAATAAATATGCGAACATGTATTTTCAAAATTTTAATAAATAAATATTATATAAAATATTATAATAAATATGTAAATATTTATAAAATATATTGTAATTAAATATTGAAAAAATAAATATTTTGATAAATAAATATTATTAAATATTTTATTTAATTTGGGGAAAAAATTATTTATATTTATTTATTTAAAAAAAAGAAGTATAAGTATAAATATTTTTTTATAGTATTTAAAGAAATAAATGTTAATATATAATTTTTTTTAGAATGGAATTATTTTTGTGTGTGTTTAATAAACAATTTGAATATTAATAAATGAATAAATATTTTTTTCAAAATAAATATGCTAATATTTGTTAAATATTTTAATAAATATGTGAATATTTATAACAATATTTATATTGATGTCGATTTATTATTTGTAAGAATTATTATTTATTTAAACTAATAAATATATTTTTGTGGGTCCAGCCTAACAGGAATTTGATGGTTCATAAACTGGATCCGTCACCGACGTGGAACCTAATGGTCGAAAATTACTTATGCTCAACGGAATTCTACCATGTTTCTAGGAGGGGTGATAAGAGGATTTTATTCCTTATTAGCTGCTCTGGTGGAAAGGTGGATGCCAGAAATCACACATTTGTATTGCCAGTGCGTGAGGTTACGGTCACATTGGAAGATGTCGCTCATATATTTGGCCTATCCATTGATGGAGAGCCTGTGAGCGGATAGACAAATAGTACGTAGTAGCGACTTCCTATAGAGCCAGAGCATCGCGATATTCAGTTGTGAACCAGAAGTCAGTAGTTCTTCGAAATCCTATATAGAGTTAGGTTGGGTTCGACGTATCAGAGACGCAAAGCCGTTGGATACTGAGGAGTCCATTAGAGATACGTCAGATGCCAGATTTTCTGTTTGTTGGGTTCGACCCTATTCACAGATAAGTCAACCGCATATGCCCACGCGAAGTATTTACCATTGTTTCGCGATTTCGAACGGATCCATACTTATAGTTAGGGTCAGCATGTCTCGCACATCTTTACAGAGCACTATGCCATGCTTCACGATATGATACAAAGGAGATGGATGGCCCTCTTAATCTGTTGTTTGTTTGGGCATAGGAGCGAATGCCCTGTATTGCACCCGTACCGAGACAGACCCTTCCACCGGCTGAGATACCAGTTGCCATGAGGTAATAATTCCTATTTTAGTCCTGCGTTATTTCACGATGCATGTTTGATTTATGGTGACTTCTTTAAATTTTTTCAATGAATTATTCGGAACAGACACAGCGTGGTTATCGAAGACCTCAACGAGATTTAGGCAGGATATAAACTACATGGAGGAGGTAAATATTTAGGGTTCATGTGATTTCTATTTCCAAACATTAATATTAGGGTTCTAATATATCAATAATATGTGGCAATTTGAGTGGCGGCCGTACGACGGATTAATCATACCCAATGAGTTTCATGGACATCTTGAGGTGTGTGACATCGTTGCTCCGTTGTTGTCGTTCGAGCATGTCGAATGGTACTCTGCGGACCGAGTGATGCGTTAGTTTGGGTATGCACAGCCTCTCCCGCGAGAAGCAAGAGACATTCCACTGGACCAGCATTGCATCTTCGCGGAGTGCAACTTCATGACTGGACAGTTTTACATGGGGGTATGAATAGCGGAATGGGGCAACAGGCGAAACACTCGGCTGCGAGATCTGCACCCCCTTCTAACCTGGGACTTTATACCGACGGTGGAGTACCGGGATTGGTATGTGGGCTCGTATGGACATATGATGAGATTGTCGGAGCACATTCCTCATCATCCATATCAGCCACCAGCACTATAGCCACCTGCACCTCAAGGTCCACCTCAGCATGCAGTGTTTGAGCCGTTTCCTTATTATATACCACAGCCACCGAACCAAAGTCATGGTAGCCATCACACTCACCACAATGGGTCCACCCACCACGTCCAATCCGACGACCACGGCGAAGGCAATCATCACAGACGTCGCAATCAGCATAGTGGGCACAGTCAGCATAGTAGGCACAGTCGGCATAGCCACCACTCTTAGCACAGCCACCACTTTTAGCACTCTCAGCACAGCCACTACTCTCAGCACAGCCACCAGGTTCAGGTTCAGCCAGCATAGTTTGTGGCTCATACTCATACACATTGTAGTCAACTACTCTAGAGATAGTGTAAGTTCTAATTGCTGCGACGACCGACTTTCTAGAACTATATTCCATTCCAATCCTGAATTCTCCGTCCTCAGGATCAACAACGCCTACAGAAAGCAGAAATCATCATTCATTAATCAATCTAAAATATAAATTACCAAAAACGTATTATTCAGTCATCACGTACCTATGTTTGCATATTCCGAAAATTCTGGTGCATGCATGGCATTAAGATCCAAGTTACGCATAAAAGGTAGAACGTTCATCGGTTGACTACCCGAGGGATGAACCACTACATTCTCCGCAGCAGCCTCAACTCCCACATCACCATCCTCATCTTTGTCGCCGGCTTCATAAGTGGCTTCGAAGTCCTCTTTGCTGTCACTATTCATTCTTTCGTACACTGCAGCCCTATCATCCTCTATATCTAAATCATTTTGAATCCCATCTACCTCTACATTTTTAAACTCAACATACAGCTCAATCTGTGGCTGTCGCATCTGAGTCTGCCGGTGAGTTTGAAACATATTCTGCATACTCGCTTCGTCAATGATTGGCATGATATCAAACTGTATTAGACCACCAAAAACTACAACCGGATTCTGGTACAGAATTCTGCTCACTCTCCTCAACATACCATTCTCCATGCTTTGACAGAGACCGTTCTGAAACTTCATTAATGTCATGGTGCATGAAACCACAAACGAAAACTGATTCTGACAAACAAACCTCACTCCCTCATGAGTATTCCGTATAATCTCACCGTTGCGATACACTACCAAGTTTGCGGTACCCTCCATTACACTACCAACACACTCAAAGAACACTCAACATCACACTCTTCTTCACAATAAAAATGGTACCGAGCTTTGCCTTATATAGAGGAGAGCACTCAGCACGCCCTCCACGTGTTTCTTTGTCAGCCAATCAGAGTGAACCACGTGTCAACACGCCCCACGCCTGCTGACTCAGCACGCCCCCCACGTGCTGTAGCTTCAACTAACCAGGCTTTCACCACGTGTCAGCACGCCCCCCGCGTGGTGACTCAGCTCACCCCCACGTGCTGTAGCTTTAACTAACCAGGCTTCGCCACGTGTCAGCACGCCCCATGCTTGCCAATAGGCTCTGCCACGTGTCTTCCACGCCCCCACATGCTGCATGTAACACGTCCCTACGTGCGTGTTATAGACCTTGAATCTGACACGTCCACCAAACTGTAAATACACTCACTACACCCATTTCCAACTAAAACACTCACCCTAATTCTATAATAAAATTCTTGAGCCTTTATTTGTCTCGTAACAAAATCCTAAAAATGGAACAATATTCACATGAAATGTTCTATTAATACTTGCAACTTCATTTATAAATTCTTCTTCATTATTTTTGGATTCCTTCAATATCTTCACTGTTACTGGACGACCATCACTTAAACTTCCTTTATATACAACACTAAATCCTCTTTTGGTCATCTTTTTAACGTGTGAGCAATTATATCGTTTTTGCACCATAAACCCATTACTTTGTATCAAATTCTCAACATTGTGATCAACAATTGTTTTCTTGAATGGAATTTTTCGTAACCTCTTGCTTTTGTAAATGAGAAAGTCTAGGAGCTAGCACTTTTATTAAAATTTGGTGAGCACTCAATTAATAAAAAAAAATGAGTAATTTCACACCATTAGATGAAATTTTACACTATTAAAAACACTAATAATAACTAATTGATAGTTACAAATTACAAAACTTAGCATTGCTCTTTGTAAATAACCAAAGCACATGTTACCAAAATTCCAACACTGGCTGCTGATAAGCCTGTACGTATATATGCAATTAAGGAAGTGGAGATCAACTATAAACAATAATAATTTGAATATAATCCTTTAAGAAAAATTCTTAAGAAACATGGACCAACAAAAATTCTTTAACTGAGTTACCATGATGAAATCTAATTTGGATAGTGCCTCGTGCATTTAATTTCATCTATGCATATTAATTCATTATTATTTATATAATATTTGTCTATTTTTTAAATAATTTAAAAATCCTGAAATCTTTTTGTATACCTAAAAGAATGAGAAAAAATCTCAGTCATGTCCCACTTAAATAGAGCTAAAGGTACATAGACCAGTAGTAAATAATGAGTATATATATATATATAGCATTCTATATCATTGAACCACTCATTTAACTAAACCACTTACATACAGATCCTCTCTACTACTTGTTTCACGTGTGAAAAAAATTATTAATTTTATAACTGAACTCATAATATAATTGTATATAGCAATAATGAGTGTCCATACCTGCAATGAAGGAAAGTGAGAATGAAGCTTTAGATGGAGCTATTGTAGTTGGCTGAGAAGCATTGATGAGGAGAACATTACCCTTAGTATTGAGAGTGAAATTAGGTGAGAAATAGGGTATGTTCCCTGATAAATTGTTATTGGAGACATCAAGAACCTTAAGTTGAGATAGACCTGTTAAGTTTTCTCAGTTAAGTTTGTAAATGCAGGAGAGATGGTCTCCGTCAAATTCTGTTTGGTCAAATTCAGGGTTCTGATCTTGTTCTCGATGCACACAATGAAACTCCAGTTTTGATGACAGGGATTGTTTCCTCGTCAAGATCTCACCAACAAGGGAGGATACCGAAAACCCGCAGCAATTTGAAGCAAAGTGGTGACCCGCTTGTCACAAGTTCCTACATGGTCTAAACAGAACCCATTATTGCTGGTGTTGGCAGTAACCTTTTCTGTAATCACTGAAAATGGACAGAAAGATAACGGGAGAAATTCATCAAGGAAGGTGGAACTAAACCAGTTAACAAGTTATCTTGAAGCTTCAGAAAACCCAAGTTGGTGCAATTGGAAAAATCAGGCAGGGGACCAGTGAGCTTGTTGTTAAAGAGGTAAAGAAAGTCCAAGCTTGGAGGGAAATTCCACGGTTGGAGGTTGATGTTGTTACTTAGTGTCCCTGAGGGATGGAGGTGAAGTTGAATCTTTGTGAGCGTGGAGAGGCCGGCGAGAGAGAGTTGTTGCCTAGAAAAAGATGGATGAGTTGGGTGAGGGAGTTGTTGAGATTCGAAGGGATTGTGCCAGTGAGGGACATTGAAGAGAGTCTGAGTGCACTCTACGCCACGCCAATTGGACCAGTTGGAGGGAAACTGGAGTGGACACACAAGAAGAACATGACTGTAGGAAAAGTAAAACCAACTTCAGGTTTTGATATTATTCTGGGAGCCATTCGATTTCTGCGACCAAAATAGCAGCAAAATAACATATATTTTAACTTCAAATTTGTTGTAGTAATAAGTTTCCTACTGAACACTTACTCTTCAAAACTGGACATTGATCATTCAAGTTACCCCAAAGGTAGTGTGGATTATTGCTTTATTTTATTGTGCTTTTCTAAAGACCGTTTCAATTGTTAGGGCATACATTGACCCATGCATGCATGCCCCACCTGAGGATTCAATCATACGTGTTTATTGATTAGCGACTTTTTTTGGACGGTATGTTTGTTACAGACTTTCAATTACCTTAAATAAAAAGTTATTCTATATATTTACTAATGAATACTATATATATTTGTTAAAAAAAAAAAGCAAATATGCTAAAAAAAATAAATTCTTTAACGTATTCAATGTATAAAAAACTTGAAAAGTTAAGTTATTTTAATCTCTATTTAAAGATTACTTGTTTTCAGCAAAAAGTTTCATTTAGTTTTTTTTTAATAGTTATTTTTAGCATATTCATTAATGAAAGTGTTGTATGTCATGACTTTGTGTCTACCGTCTTCTCCTGTTGATTAAAGGTCCAACAAGAGATAATAAGCACGTTATTAGAAGGTTCATTGGATTACTTCAATAATTCAGTTATTAATATCACATCACTACTATATCAGTGTTCTTGTTTTTTGGTGGATGTGTTACTTTTAGTCCCTGATAAATTATCATCAGATAGCCAGAGAAAAGAAAATCTTGATTAATATGGAATATATATCTCACTAATCACTATGTCAGTCTCACCATTTGCATTATTTTTTTTTTTGGTTAAACATTTGCATTATTTGAACGGAGCGAAATAAGACATACGCAGGTCCAAAATTATTTAAAAAAAAAAAAAATCAAAGTGCTAGTGGAATACATACAACTTTCTAAAGTGTTTAAAGTATATAAATTTAAACTTTCATCAGCCAGTAAAGTGATGTTGGAAGGACATGTAAAAGTATTCAAGTCATAAAGAAGATAAAGGAAGACATGATGGCATGAATAATGCTACTATGAACTATCAAATGAAATAAAAGGCAACAGCAACTTATTAGCAGTAGGAAATTAAATAGAAAAAGTACAGGGCCAACATTTTTTAAAAAATTTGGTGCGAGTGATTTTATACTATTGGATGTAATTTCACACTATCAAAAATATTATTAATGATCAATTGATAGTTACAAAACAAAAAAATTACTGGCCTCCTAATATTTCTTAATTAAATAAATGGTTCTCCTAAAAACTAACTAGGGATAAAGTCAATTTTAGTCAACTAATTGAAAAATAAGTCTATTATTGAAAAAAAATTTTATTATCTTAAATTTTTAAATTTTAAAATAAAAATTAAAAAAATTAATTTAAACACTATTCAAGATCTTTTCATTAATTTACACAGTTATTTACACTTTTCTGGCACATGAATAGTAGGACACTTTTCAAGATCTTGATATTCTCTTCCCTGCAAGCTTCGTGAACCGGTGTCTCGAATTTCTTATTCTCATCAAGAACCATGTCAGGGCACAATCTGAGAAGCCTTTGATTCATATTCGTTTCTGAAGTAGCAAGCTAGTTACTAGTATATGTATATGTAACCCCTGGCTTTAAGAATTCAGACTTCGGAACGTGTATATATAAATTCTTTCTTTTTGTTTTGAGTCAACAAGAAGCAGCCTCTATTCTACTAGTTTTCTAGACATGTGACTCATCTTATTTTACCACGCAACCTTCCTCTTTTTCTTCTTTTGGATTATTTCTATCCACTGTTTATAAGGCCTAACCTAACAAGTAACAAGTACAACAACTTTGATTTCTTGGCCAGAAAGGTGGTTATAAATAAAAAAATAATTCATATGCAATTACACTGATGATTGATGTTATATAATTCATCCATGAAAATCAGTCCCATGAACTTGACAACTACTTTATTAAGTGATGGATAACTTGGTGTTAGATTACAACAATAATCATTCTGAAGCAACAATGTATAGATCCAAGGTTGATGATTAAATTGGAGCTGCAGGTTGAAGTGTGAGATGGCCTTGCTGAACAAACGATGCAATGCAGTCATCAAACATTTCTTCTATTGACTTAAACTTGAATCCCAGACTCCTCAGCCTTGATGTGTTCAGATCGTAATGCGGCCGATCTAGTTTCTGGAACCTGAAAATCCAACTAATGCTGTTTAATAATTCACTTTAAACCCAAATTAAACTTAATAAACATAATTAGCTACGAACCATTTAGGAATAGGGAGAGTAGGATAACGAGTTGCAAGCAAAGCAACCAAATCATCATTATCCATCACAACAGAGCTGCAAAGGTATCTGCCATGGGAGTCTTCATTCTCATACACAAGGATATGGCAGAGCGCCACGTCATCAATGTGAACGTATCCCATCCTTCCATGCCATTGAAATCTCTCGGTTTCACCTTTGAGCAACCCTAGCACATCAGATGCCGTAGAACACAGATCTGGCGGCAAGCTTGGTCCAATGACGAACGAGGGTAGAATGGTCACTAAATCGATCCCATTCTCTCTGCAGTAGTCCCATGCCGCTCTCTCCGCCATTGTCTTGGACATCACGTACCATGCCTGCAGTTTTTTGCAGAGCTCCAAGGAGCTCCATGAAGACTCGTCTAGAGGTACTTTTGGATCAAGATCGTCTCGGACCCTAAGAGTTGAAGAAGATGAGGTTAATACCACTCGACGCAGCTCCGGATTCTTCTTACACGAACGCAGCACGTTTAGAGTACCTTGGAGAGCCGGCTCCAACATCTCCGCCTGTTACAATATAACTTTAAGAGGAGTATTAGAGAAGTTTTGTGATTTATAATCATTAATTAATTATTATTGATATTTTTAATAGTTTAAAATTTTATTTAATGGTATAGAATTATTCATTTTTCTTGTACTGATTAAATATTGACCAAATTTTAATAAAAATGATGATCTTCTAGACTTTGTCTAACTTTAGAATGTTTTAATTTAAAATTCCTATTCACATGAGCTTTAGTGTCTATGAATACAACGATAAACCTTGACATTTGACGAAGGCTTGAGGACAGGAGAGGCTATGTGGAAGACACCTTTGCATCCGAAGATGGCATTGTCGAAGCTTCCTTCTTCCATTAGATCAGCTTGGACAAGGTGTAGTCTCTCTCTTGCACCTTCTAGACTCCATAAGTGTTCATATTTCTTCCGCTTACGTAAATCTCTCACAGTTCCAATGACATGATAACCACACAAAAGAAGCCGCTTGATAAGCCAAGAAGCTAGAAAGCCTGAAGCTCCAGTCACACACACTCTCTCTTTCTCTTTTTCCATCTTCATATCTCTCTCATTCTTATAACATGCATATATATACTGCAACTCGTTACACAAGGAGAGAATGACAAAGCTAATTGGCAATTTATTATATTCAACTCCTTGCACCAACAATGCATGACCTTCCTACCTTCGCTCTAACTATGCTATTAACCTCCAACGTAATTTTTACTGCAAAAATAGTAGAAAGACAAAAAAAAAATAGTCAGAATTTATCTTATTTAACATTCATTAATTGTTGCAACAATTAATAAATATTAAATAAGACAAGTTATAACTATTTTTGACTAATTTTATTTGATTACCAAATATTTTCGTTTTAATCACCACGTTTTTTCTTGTAATTACCAATGCCTCTTTAAATAATGGCCTATCAGTATAAGATCACTCCAAACATTGTGTTTGTTTGATTGACATTAAAAAGTGAATGCAGATATTCAAACTACAAAAAAATTCACAGTTGCCATCCACAGAGCTAATGGCTTTAATTTCAATAAAACACATGCAAATATTTTTGTTTTCTAGCTATATGACAAATGCTTTTCCAAGATGATGGTTGATATGTGACAATAATGTATACATGTTCTGAGTATCAAATGTTTGTTACAACATTCACTAGGCTTGCCTAAATTTTTCTTCACATACAAACTCTATTAATTTAATTATTTCTCCCTTCTAAATTTTCCTTTTTTGGTCTGCACGTATATCCGTCTCTTGTATATTAATTAACTCAATCATATACTTAATTAGTTAACTACTATCCTATTAAAACAGAGTTTGGAGAACATGAAAACGGAATAAAGAGCAATAAAATTAAATATTATAGGCAAAACAAAAAAGTAGTAGTACAATGACTTGACAATGATTATGTTGAGTTTAGGAAACAATAACTTAATTTTTAGTAATGACATATATGTATTTTGTTGGGTTAAAAGTTTAAAAATTGGTTTGATGTGCATTTTTTTTTTGTAGGTCCACATGAGAGTTGAAATCAACAAAAATAGGCTAAGCTATATTGGGCTGATCTTTGGACATGAAATTGGAATACGAAGCTTCAAACTTGATCCAACAAAGTCACTAGCAAAGAATCACATATGCTGCACTTTGCCTAAAGTGATTTCAGTTGGAAAAAAGGATTGAGGTTGGCATATGACTATCAATGCAAACAAATATCAACATCTAAGTCCAGTACATTGGTTTAGCATAGGGACAAAGCTTTGAAAAACTTTTTGGTGGTGCTGCTAAAACTTTACCCAAAAATGGTAAAGTTAAAATCAAATCAAAATCTGAAGTGACTTAAAAACAAAGAGCAACAGCCATGTTATTATTTTTGTGCAAGTAGAATGACTTGTTGAAGCTACACTATTTCAACCACTATCATTCAGAAAAAAACGAAAAAAATAGAGGTTACTTTTTTGTACTGCAAATCAAAGACTAGAAATTAAATTTGGAGCCAAAACTTAATATTAAGAGTGTTGATTTCGCAAAAACACTTTGAATGCATCATGACTTTGACTCTACTGTTGCTACCCTTTTCTTCAGCATCATTGTAACGTTCTACTCTAATTTTTTGCTTTGATTTTTCAGAAGAAGAAGAAGAAGAACCCAGCTGGCTTAATGTTCAAGAGTTGATTCTCTCCACTAGCTTAAGTTTTGGAAGCATTATCCCATACATAAGGATGTAATCAACTAAAAATTGAGGTGAGAGAAAGAGAGTGAAAATTGAGAGCATCATCTCATATATGTTGCAGAATTATTTATTTATTTTTTTTTTTAGTTTCATTTAAGATTTTATTGTTATAATTTTTCTGGTGATTATCTTTGTGTAAATAAAAAGAAAGACAAATTATGATGAGATGAAAAAGAAAAAAAGTCATGAGTGAAAATGACAAAAAAAAAATTTGAAAAAATCATATTAATTTTCTGTGTATTTAGTTTGATTGAACTAGGATTAGTTCGATTGTCAATGCAAATTGGGATATGACTTGGTAGTTGTTGAATCAAGTTGGATTTTCTTTTATTAAGTATGGATAATACTTGGTAGTTACTAAATTTCTTTTAAAAATTTAGTAGTTGATACTAGATGAATTAGGTTGTAATTCAATTATATTGATGCATGTAATGAATTTGATTATAGTTTAAAGTCCACCATAATTGTAGTGGAAATTGAATGTAAGTTTCTTTACACATAAAAATCGAACCAAAATATATACTTATGTAATTCTCTTTTTCTTTATTCTATTCTATTCTAGTTTTAGAGACAAAACACAAATATATAACCTGGGTAATGCTAGGGAGACAAAAAAAAATAGCCAAAACTTGCCTTATTTAGCATTCATTAATTGTCACGACAATTAATGAATGCTAAATAAAACAAGTTCAGGCTGTTTTTGGCTGATTTTCTTTGGTTACCAAATATTTTTATAACCTCAACTTCTACAAAAATTACTTAAAGGATTTAATTTTTGAAACTAACTTAATTCAACTCCCTTATCAAATTCTAGCATTGCCATCATATTATAAGAACCCACCGTTGACAAAACCACCATTACTTTCAAGGTCACAATTCCTGGAGAATATTTCCTTTATTAGCACCATGCAATTTTCATGCAATTGAAGTGAAGTGACTTCTAACTCCAATTCATTCATATTCAGACACGGCCAACAGTATAATACTATACTAAATTAGCCATAGCTAGCGTGATATTTCTGCTGCAAAAATATAATCATAATCAGAAGGGTATATTAATTAATTACTATGATCCAAATTTTTGTTTTCGTGAGGCATCCAACTTCCCTTACCTTGCTTATTAATTACTAGTTATGCTTTGACAACTGTATTCAAATTTTCTTAACTATGTATTAGTATTTAGTAATTGAGATTGAAATGTGTATGCATGTGAATTATCTAACAGGAACAAAGATGCGGGTCATATATATATAAAGAATGAAACAAAATTATGACTTATATATATGACGTTCATTAGAGAAAAAAAAACGAGTGTATGCATATAATCATTAGTAAAATCCATAATTTGGTTCACGTTTTTCTTGTATTCACCTTATCAATATTTTAAATCAATGATGAATTTTATTGGCCGTCTTAACCTTTTTTCAGACTATTATTTTTTTGTTTTGTTCTCTAAAATGGAATAAGACATCGATTTTTCAAAAAAATCAACTCTTTTAATTACATGATAAATTTCTTTAAAAGAAAACATTGTCGCGCGTATAAACAAAATATTCTACCAAATTGAGCTATAATCCTTGTATTTTTGATACATATTTAATCATATTATATCCAAAAATTCTTGTCAACATAAATATTCCGTGATCAAACTCTTAATGAAAAAGGACATACATGAATCCAAGTTGGCAAGTCACGTTGCGTTGAAATATTTGGCACTTATTTCAGTGTAGCAAGCGTTAAGGGACACACATCTTGTCCCACCAAATTAACTTAATTATGTTATATTGTTGTTTAGCTTAGCTTGGCCATTGTTTTACCTTCGGCTTTTATTTTCAAGAAGATAGTAGAGTTTTATCCATACAGCTTTCAATTTAAATCTCACGGCTTTCACTTATTCGGGAAACTTGCGTCAATTGTCAAACTCATTATTATCATTACTGCGCATTTTAGTGTGTTTATATTTTTAATATATTTTAAAAATAGCTTTATGTTAAAATCCTTAATTTTCTTTATTATTTTTTAACGTTAAAAAATTAATTTATAGTATGGATAACATTTTATTTAAAATGCTTTTAAGTTTTATTATAAAAAAACTTGCAACTTTTTTAAATATAGTTTAAACAGATCTTTTTTATTATTTTTTTTCTTAATTAAGAGAGAAAAAGGAGTGATTAGTGGTTGTCAAAAAATATTTAATAAAAAAATTTTGTAATTTTGTGAATATAAAATGTACCGTACCTTACAACTCGGAATTGCCACCCTATATCTCGGCCACGTCAGTCACATAAGCAGCAGATCATCACGACGTGATAACAACTCCAAGGATCTCGGTTAAAACCGAAATTCACTCTAACAAACCATCAAATAGAATCAACCTACAACTCTATAAAAACGGCTGCTACCAAATCAAATGGGATCATCGGGGCAACACTTGAATACACTCGTACACACTTCCTACGCTTATACTCTATTTTGTAACTACTCTCCACTAACTTGATCGTTGGAGTCCTTTTTGCAGGTTCTCCGCCCGGTTCGTGCTCAAGCTTGGCGTTTCTCCGCTGCAGAACAAAATCTCTTTCATCGACCAACGGAAGCCGACGTATAGCATGGAGCCGCGCATCCTTGCACGAACATTTTGGCGCCCACCGTGGGGCCCCTACCCCACCTCGCTCTTTAAGTTTCTGAGGCTAACGACGTAATACCCTGCTTTCTACTTTTTCTTCAGGGACCAAGCCATGACGGACCACTCAATGACGCCTACTACCAATCCGAGCAATGCCGACCTCCTAGCTGCGAACGCCGCCCTGCTTGCGGAAAACCAGCGGATGGCCGAGCAATTGGCGGAGATGCAGAAAAACGACGAACAGAAGGCCAATAAGAAAATACACACAGATCAACATGAAGAACGTCAGTCAGAATCCAACGTGAAGACAGGGGAAACTATCCCCAAAACGGCACGATGACGAACGAATCCTTTTTCAGAAGAAATAATGAGTTTTAAAATGCCCAAAAGCTTTACACTTCCAATGACCCTAACGCCGTACAAGGGGATCGGAGATCCTAAAATCCATGTCACGAAATTTGAATCAATGATGTTTCTTAATAGCGACTCCGATCCCATCTTGTGCCGGTCTTTTCCTACTTTCTTAGACGGGGCCGCCCTATTATGGTTTTCTAACCTCCCTGCAGGTTCAATAACAAGCTTCGATGAATTTGCCAAATTATTTATTAATCATTTTGCAGCTTCTAAAATTTATGTGCGGGACTCAGACTACCTCAGCACGATCAAACAAGGACAACACGAAAGTTTGAAGGAATACATGATGCGGTTCACAGAAGCAGCAATGCAGATCCCCGACCTTAACCCTGAAGTGCAATTACATGCCATCAAGAGCGGCCTTCGCCCCGGGAAATTCCAGGAAGCAATCGCAGTGGCAAAACCAAAGACACTAGAGGAATTCCGAGAAAAAGCCCAGGGCCAGATCGAAATCGAAGAACTCAGGGAGGCACGGAGGAGCGAAAAGCCGATGAAGAAGGAAGAAGAGAGGCCTCATCGGCCTATAAGCAAAGACTCTAGAAAACCATTCAAACTAGCGCCGAAATTTGACACGTACACAAAATTCAACACAAAAAGGGAGGATATAATCAAAGAGATCCTGCATAACAAATTGATCAAACCACCAGTCCGAGCAGAATCATACCAAGATCAGAAGTACGTGGATAAAAGCAAACACTGTGCTTTTCACCAAAAGTTCGGCCATACCACAGACGACTGCATCGTGGCAAAAGACCTACTGGAGAGATTAGCCAGGCAAGGGCTCTTAGACAAATATATCTCATCAAGAAAGCAGCGAGATACAGAAAGAGAAGCAGAAAGGGATAGCAGACATAAACATGTCGAAACACCCCCATCCAAGGGGATCATTAACTACATCTCAGGAGGCTTCGCCGGAGGTGGGACCACCACCTCGGCAAGGAAAAGAAGTTACCAAGCAATGATGACAATGGAAGGATCTCGCCTGGAACGACAAGCATCAAGTCCGACCTCACGCATCGACTTCAGCACGGCCGACCTTAAGACAACCTATCCGAACCTTGATGACCCAGTTGTCATCTCGATTCACATGGGAGAACTAACAGTAAAAAAGGTCTTGCTTGACCCAGGAAGTAGCGCCGACATCTTATTCTACTCCACCTTCAAAAAGATGCATTTCAGCGACAACGCACTACAACTGTCGCCCGGAGAATTGGTAGGGTTCTTTGGGGAAAAGGTATCGGTATCCGGGTACATTTGGCTGAGAACAACAATTGGAGAACCTCCACATACCAAAACACTAGATATCCAATTTCTAGTGGTCGATTACCCTAGCCCCTATAACATCATTCTAGGACGTCCATCATTAAATACTTTTGGTGCCATTGTTTCAACTGTTCATCTTTGTGTGAAATTTCCCTTGCAGGATAACACGGTGGGGACGGTTTATGCCGACCACAAGGAGGCAAAACAATGCTACAACGCAAGCCTCAAAACAGTAAAGAAGGAGGAAACACCTCGGATTCACACTGTCTATAACTCGGAGCACATACCAACGCTGGCCGAGCTAGATCCCAGAAATGACAATAGTCGTCCGACACCAACAGACGACCTTGAACAGGTAAAAATAGGTCATGATGAGAAATTTACTAACATAGGATCGGCATTCATTGCAGGACAGAAGGCCGACCTTATCACGATATTACGAAACAACACCGACCTGTTTGCATTGACGCCAGCAGACATGCCTGGTATCAACCCTAACTTCATTTGCCACAAGCTGGCTGTCAATCCCAATGTCCGACCTATACGACAAAAGAAAAGAAACTTGGGAGACGAAAGGAGAAAAGCAGCAGAAGCAGAAACCAAAAAGCTCTTAGAGGCAAGGTTTATCCGGGAACTTTGATTCTCAGCATGGCTAGCCAGCGTCGTAATGGTACGAAAAAGCTCGGGAAAGTGGCGTATGTGCGTGGACTTCACCGATTTAAACAAAGCATGCCCTAAGGATGGTTACCCCCTCCCCAACATAGACAGATTGGTAGACGACACCTCGGGATTTCCAGTGCTCAGTTTCATGGATGCCTATTCCGGCTATAACCAAATTCTCATGCACCCGAGAGACGAAGAAAAAACAGCATTTATCACAGACCAAGGAAATTTTTGCTACAAGGTCATGCCCTTTGGGCTAAAGAACGCGGGAGCAACATATCAGCGGCTTATGGACAAAGTCTTCAAAGATCAGATTGGCCGAAACATTGAAATATATGTGGATGACATGGTGGTGAAATCAACTTCGGAGGAACAGCACAAACACGACCTGGACGAAGTATTTGCACAGCTCAGAAAACACAATATGAGACTGAATCCAGAAAAATGTGCGTTCGGAGTCAAGGGGGCAAATTCCTCGGCTTCTTGCTGACAAACAGAGGGATAGAAGCGAACCCCGACAAATGTTCAGCCGTAATTAACATGCAATCCCCCAGAAACAAAAAGGAAGTCCAACAACTCACAGGTCGGCTGGCAGCTCTTTCTCGGTTCTTGCCAGCAGCAGCGGAAAAGTCATACCACTTCTTTAACACCTTAAAGAAGTCGAACGAATTTGTCTGGACGAAAGAATGCGAAGAAGCTTTCACCAAATTCAAAAACACCTTGGGATCACCGCCCATATTGAGAAAGCCAGAACAAGGAAAGCCCTTGCACCTATTTCTTTCAATTTCCACTAACATAATCAGTTCGGTACTTGTAACAGATGACAGCAAAGAACAACACCCAGTATATTTCATAAGTAAAGTCCTACAGGGTGCTGAAACAAGGTACCCGACGATAGAAAAATTAGCATATGGACTAATCGTCACAGCTCGAAGACTTCGGCATTACTTTCAGGGGTACCGAATTATAGTTCGGACCAATCAACCACTCCGGCAGATCCTAGCCAAGCCCGACCTAGCAGGAAGGCTAACCAAATGGTTGGTAGAACTCTCCGAATTTGACATCACATATCAGTCCAGAGGATCCCCCAAGGCCCAAGCTCTAGCCGATTTCATCTCAGAATTCACAAATGAAGTAGAAGAAACAAAACCATGGGAACTGTATGTGGACGGAGCATCCAATGACAACGGATGCGGAGCAGGAATTCTGCTAAAAGACAACCAAGGTGTATATGCCGAACAGTCAATCAAATTCCAATTTCAAGCAACAAATAATCAAGCCGAGTATGAGGCGTTATTGGCAGAACTAAGACTCGCGAAAGAGGTACACGTGTCGAGCTTGCAGGTATATTGCGATTCCTTACTCATAGTTCAGCAGGTAACCGGTAATTTTCAAACCAAAGATACACTCTTGGAAAAGTACCTACATATTGCTAAGGGCATGATACAGGGTTTTCAAAAATTTGAAATAACACATATACCACGGAACAAAACTCTAGAGCAGACATATTATCTAAATTAGCAACACACAGAGAAGATCAGCAATCAGGAAGTTTGGTACATCTCACACTAACAAAACCTAGCCTAGATTTGCAATATGTCTTAAATTTGTCACAGGATGAAGACTGGCGAACACCAATAATACACTACCTGAGGACGGGAATCGTACCAGATGGTGATCCGAGGTCTTTTAAAAGGAAAGCAACCCAATTCACCCTAATCGGAGATAATCTATACAAACGTGGTTTTTCCCGACCACTGCTTAAATGTCTTGCAGGGGAAGACACCAGATTAACAATAGACGAAGTCCACGAGGGCATTTGCGGACATCATATCGGAAGAAGAAGCTTGACAACAAAGATCTTACGTGCGGGATATTATTGGCCGACCTTAAGGTCGGACTGCACAGACAAGGTCAAAAAGTGCGAATCATGTCAAAAATGCTCGCCACTGATACACAACCCAGCCGAGGCGTTACATACATCGGATGCAACTTGGCCATTCCACAAGTGGGGCATGGACATCCTCGGACCATTTCCTATAGCGCCAGGCCAGGTAAAGTTCCTTTTGGTAGCCATCGACTACTTTACAAAGTGGATAGAAGCGCAACCACTTGCAAAAATAACCTCGGATAAGGTACAAAAGTTTATTTGGAAATTTATCATTTGTAGATATGGCATGCCACGTGAAATTATCTCTGATAATGGTAGGCAATTTACTGACAAAAAGATTACATCATTTTTAACTAACATGAATATTAGACATTATTCTCCTCTGTTGAGCACCCACAGACCAACGGGTTCGCAGAGGCGGCTAACAAAGTAATTTTGTAGGCCCTAAAGAAAAAACTGACCGAGGTAAAAGGTCGCTGGACCGAGCTAATACCAGAGATACTATGGAGTTATAACACAACTCCGCAATCAACAACTAAAGAAAGTCCTTTCCGCTTAGTGTACGAATCAGAATGCGTGATCCCTTTGGAAATCAGTCAAGGGTCAACGAGGACCGAGCACTTCAACGACAGTTCTAACGAACAAGCTCAGCTTGCCGAGCTTGACATCATCGATGAAGAACGCAATCTCACGCAGTTAAGGCAAAAATCAATGCAACTAGCTATGAAACGTCAGTACGACAAGAGAGTGAGACCAAGGACCCTCCAGGAGGGAGACCTAGTGCTCAGACAGATAGAAGATGTTCGGAAACCACCAGGCCATGGAAAATTAGCAGCGACATGGGAAGGACCTTTTCGAATCACTAAGGTGGTCGGAAGAGGAGCTTATCGTCTAGAAACATTGAATGGGACAGCATTGCCGAACACATGGAACATCTCATCACTCAAATACTACTATAGTTGATCATGATATTGTAACATACAGGATGGCTAGGTACTCTTTTTCCTAACCACGAGGTTTTTCCCTAAGGAGGGTTTACTCGGGTAGGTTTTAACGAGGCCGACCATCCTGCACACCTCGAACATGAGGGACAATTCTATCTAAATAAAATCATACATTTCCCCATACATGGATATACAAAGCAGCAATAAAACGCTGTAATCATAAAATATTCGCAAAAGCAAACTCCGACACTATACATCGGAGAAACAGTCGATAAAGTCGGAATAAAAACCAACAAGTCTTTCAAAAAACATACAAGTCCAAACTACTTACTAAAGGCAAATAATAAAAATTTCTTTCAAACAGGAGGAGGCACGTTCTCATCATGATCTTCACTAGCCTCGTCCTGAACCAACTCCCCATTAACGACTATCTTCGTCACATCGAGCTGACGAACATCGAATCCAGGATCAAATAATGACACTTGAGCGACAGCCCGATCGAAGCCCGAGGTGAACATCTCAATACCTTGGTCCTCCAGCTCATGAATTCGAGTAGTCATCTCACCTTTCGCCTTATCATTGTCCCTAATCTCGGGTTGAAAAGATCGAATCTGATCCTGAAGGCGAGCAACTTCTTGTCCCTTCTCCTCCAGCTTAGCAGCCACATCAGAGGCCGACCTTTCCTTCTCCTTCATTTTCGCTGTCATATCAGTAATGGCTCTCTCTTTTTCTTTTACCAAGCATTCCAAAGTAGCAAATTTATCAACCTCAGCCTGCCTTTCAGCTCCAAGCAATTCAGTAGTACGCTCGACGCACAGCAAACGAGAAGCGACAACCTGATCAAACCCACAATTAAAACAAACAAAGAAAACCAGCAAAACAGACAGGAACAGGACAGACGCAAAAGTTTACCTGAACATATTTGCCTAAAGCTTCCAGACCCACACGTCGAGTAAGTATCATATCCCCAGGAAACTGGGAAGCTCTATCAGAGAGCTCGGCCAAGGGAAATTGGTCGCTCCACAAAGAATGGGCGTTTGCCCCAGGAATAAACCCATGAAACTTGCGCTGGCGATCAAAAACAGTAGTAGAAACCTCGGCCACCTCCCTATCATCCTCGGATAGCACCTCCAATGAATCATCAGCCACCCCTCTTTTTCTTTTTGAAGAGACAGGTTGCGCAATCGAAAAAGCAGCACCCCCTTCATCAACATTCTGAGCAGCAGAAGTAGTTACACCTTTTTCCCTTTTTCTGTCAAGAAAAGATTGAAGCCTGGAGGAATTCAGATGCAGTACTCGTCCACCTGCAAAACCAAGCGAAAGACATCAGTGTCGAAACAGAAAACTAATACCAGGGACAAACATGTACATTACCTATATAAGTACGCAACCCTTCCCTATCATTATCTTTTTCAAAATTTAACATCTCAGGGATTGAGAGACACTCGCCGGAAGCAAAGTTTTTCACCAAAAAGTCAATAATCAAGTCTTCTTCGTCACTTCTATACGCCTCAAGTACTTGCATAGGCTCAGAACACCAATACAAGGGATATCTTTCTATCAGCTCGTCATCAAGATAAAAAAGGTATTCTGTTTCTATAGATCGGACTTTCACAAACAGAGACTTGAAATTTTTAAAAGACGACTTGTACAGAAGAAATATAGAACGACCAGGAAAACTGCTTAAACAAACCCATAAACCCCTCCGAACCCCTTTCGACTGAAACAGAGAAAAGAAAACGCCAAGGGAAGGAGGATATTCTAGAAAGGACATCAAACACTGGTAAGCTTTTAGAAATGCCCAGGAGTTGGGATGTAATTGGGAAGGAGCACAATTCAGTTGAGTCAATACGTCGCATTCAAAGGAAGAAAAAGGAAACCTAACATATAGTTCAGAGAAACACGGAGTATACATATAAAAATACCCCCAATCACCCCTATGCTCACAAACCCTATCGTCACTAGAACAAGGGAGAAGCTCGACAGCAACATTAGAGCCATCCTTCACCAACTTCATCGCACGAAACTCCTGGAGAGAATCAAAACTACAATACGAGGAAGCACGAGTTTTAACGTCGTCATGGACCCAATGATAAAGGTCATCCCTTTTTACCTCTACAACTTTCTGCTTCTCCTTCAACTTTTCTTTATCCATTACAAACCACAATTACGAAAAGATGGAGAAAGAATAGAAGATAAAGGAAACGAAAAATCTAACCTTTTGAAGACATTTTCTTTCAAAATCAGAGGGAAAAGAGTGACTTTTCGAAGAATCACCAAAGACCAATAACACAAACAGCTTATTACAAACCACTAACAAAGTGGGAACGCAAAACCAAAAACCGCAGAGAAACCAAGGGTCAAAACCGGTTCAGTTACAAGCATTAAGTAAAGTAATGGCAGCACGTTTTCCTAAAATAATGGGAAAATGCCCTCCTAATGCCAGTCGTTTCGTTTAATCATCTTTCAAAAACAACGGTTCGTGCTTCACGCCCAAAACGCACGCAACGTTGAGCTTGGGGGCTGGCATGACTAGCCGAGATATAGGTCATCCTAAAAGCTCAACTTGCTAAAAACCAAATACCCAAGCAAGTCAAGCTTGGGGGCTATGTACCGTACCTTACAACTCGGAACTGCCACCCTATATCTCGGCCACGTTAGTCACATAAGCAGCAGATCATCACGACGTGATAACAACTCCAAGGATCTCGGTTAAAACCGAAATTCACTCTAACAAACCATCAAATAGAATCAACCTACAACTCTATAAAAACGGCTGCTACCAAATCAAATGGGATCATCGGGGCAACACTTGAATACACTCGTACACACTTCCTACGCTTATACTTTATTTTGTAACTACTCTCCACTAACTTGATCGTTGGAGTCCTTTTTGCAGGTTCTCCGCCCGATTCATGCTTAAGCTTGGCATTTCTCCGCTGCAGAACAAAATCTCTTTCATCGACCAACGGAAGCCGACGTATAGCACGGAGCCGCGCATCCTTGCACGAACATAAAATATAGGGATTATATATAATGGAATGATATTATAATTGTGAGATTTTTTGAATAATAAATGTTCTTATATGGTAATTGCTTTAAGGTTTATCTCGTCTTAGATGAAATTAAATTTGTCTCTTTATTTTTAAAAGATATATATTTTGGCAAGAAAAAACACATGGAGAGTAAGTATCTACAAAAGGCATTCTAAATCTCAAATTAGTATAAGAAGTATATTAGAATAATAAAATAATTTAGATCTTATTAGAACATATCATGTGTGTATGATACGTGTTTCAAATATTTGTGATATGAATAGTTCATCTGTTATTTAAAAGATATTAGTTTATATTTTTAAAATGTTTTAATTTATTTTGATTTATTTTAATTTTGTTTATTTAATTACTAGATTTGACCTTATGTTTGTAGGCTTATGATATTTTATATTTTAACCTAATAAGAAGTTATAAATACCTCATAAATTAAGGTAGTAGTGATATAGAATGATTTAGAGGTTTAAAAATCCCTTTTTAATTTCGTGATGAAATTATGGAGTGGACAATTGAGGTTGAGAAATCTCTCCTATTGCATCGAGAAATTGGATAGAAAGTTGAGAAGTCCCTTCGATTCAATTTTTAAATTATGGCATTGACAAATTAGATTGATGAGTCATTTCTTATTACGTCAAGAAATTGAGTAAGAAGTAGAATGATTCTCTTTCTATTCAATTTCAATTTATCTTTTTGTTTCTATTTCAATTTCAATGTATTTTTTTTAAAAAAAAATTTAAGGACTCAGCACTTTTATTAAAATTTGGCCAGTATTTTACCAGTAAAAGAAAAGCAATAATCCCACATACCATTAAATGAAATCTTATACAATTCAAAAATTAAAATATCAATAATAACTAATTAATAACTACAAATCACAAAACTTGATGGCTATTACTCCACTTTCTTTAATTTAAGTTTGAATCATTTATATTACATACGTATCTAAATGGCCATCGGTAATGGACCTTGTAATAGTGGCATACACGTTTAATAATAACCAAGTACTAATTTCCTAGAGTGATCAAAACAGTTCACTTTTTCAATATATTTTCTGACCCACCTTTCAGGTAATTTTGGTTCATACTCAAATATAGATTTTTTCGGTGACTTATACTCAAATATAGATTGAAATCATACATAGCATTCGGCACAAAAAAAAAAAAAAAAGAAAAAAAAAGAATGAACCCGCAAAACATAACATTTATTCTTTCTCTCTATATCTCGGCACATTCTCAATATGCATCAGAGTAAGCACCATATATTTTTCCATTATTGTAAAGAACAACTACAAGAGCAATAATAATTAATACTTCATCTTTATGGTATACAAGATTGGCAAGTTTAAATAACTTGTTCTTAATTAAACAGATAATCCAGCTGAAAATGCGACACCAGTTGAAGGCAACCATGAGTTCCCTTGAATGAAGTTTGCCACAGTAAAATTACTAGCTTCACGGGCGGTTTTCAAAACACGGTATCCAGGCCATTTCACTCTGTTAGCTACACCCGCACCGGGACCAGTGTTCATATACTCAGCATAATACAGTGTGTCCAACCCAATGCTCCCATTCCATGGTGCCCAACCTAGTGGGCTTATAACGTCGCTTATATAATTTTGCATAAAAACTGTTCTTGAATACTTTTTCCATGGCCTCCCCAAGAAAGATTCCGTCGTCTTAACAAACGGAACGAGGTCAGAGTCAGCGATTATGTTGCAGAATTGCAACGAGAACCCTGTTGGTTCGTTAGGATCTTCTCTGCCGTGTGCAGTGATTGCGTTCTTTTGGTCCGCTGACCCTTTTTTGATAAGTATGTTGCATTTTTGGAAGACGGCGGTTCCATAGCCGAAGATGAAATCGATGGTGCCGGAAATCGTGCACTCTCTGAAGAATTGACGCATTGAGTGAACGTAAAGGGTGTCTTGGTAGCCGAAGATTCCACAACGGAAAAAGACGGAGAAGTCAGAATCGGTTCTTAGTGCCACGGCTTGCTTCTTCGCTGGCCCTGCTGTGTTTTGAAAAGTAATGTCTCGTGCTATAAACCCTCCTCCAACTACAACTGCATATGCCAAATGCGTACATAAGAAAAAAAAATGAAATTATATGTTAGAAAAAGTGCATCTTTTTCTTTTTTTTTTTTTTTCATGAAAATGGTATAATAGCACAACATGCGCATTTAATTACTCATTGAATTCTAGAAAAAATAATACAAATAATTATAAAAAATTAAGAATATCATTTGTATTATATATTTTTGTATAAATATATATAATTTAATTTATTTTAGTATATATTTTATTTTTTAATATTTTTATATTAATAATTGATTTTGATATAAATTTTAAAAAAATTATAAAAAAATAAAACATAAATCATATATGGCCATATATATAGGTGAATTCTATTGTGACGGTTATTATGATAAATATGATAGCAAAAGTATGATAACATTTAAAAAGTATAATTTAAATTAAAGTTATATTTTTATTATTTGAAAGTATTTTTAAATTTGATTATATGTTTTACTATTTGAGTTGTTATTGTTAGAAGAGTTCAAAAGAGAAATGCAAAGAAAAAAATGTTAGTTAATTATTATTTGAAAAATAATGATCCGTTTGTAATTTTTTTTTATCAAAGATATAAGACTCGAACCCACAACTTCTTAATTGAGTATGAGAAAACTATGCCATTTAAACTATTACTCATTGGTGATCCGTTTGTAATTTTTGTTTCATATAATTATTTTAAATTTATAAATTGAAAAAATTGAAATCAATGGCCATTAAAAAGTTAGACGATGTTATAGATTTTATTTTATAAATATATACATATAAAAGACATATTATTATTTTTATTTTAATAATATTACTCTTCTTTTATAAATTTATGCAATCACATACTTGTGGTCTTTTCTTATTACGTCATTAATGATTACTTCTCCTAGCATTAGTTTTTGTTTTCATTTACACAACTCATTATGATAAAGATGTTAAAGAGTAACAGAATTTATTATTTTTTATTAATTATTAAAAATTAATATTTAAAAATATAAATTAAAAATATATTGTTAAATTTTTAGACTACAAAAAATACCAACAAACAACAATGAATTACGTTGGCCTTGAACTTTTCTCATTACTTATATCAATCAATCGATTTGGTTATATATTTCTAATATATAAATGAGCAAATATGATAAATTAATAAATATATATATAACAATTGATGAAAAGTAAAATTTAAGAAAAGTTTATATGAAAGAATGTAAAAGATTAATGCGAGTGTATGTTGTTACGAAGTTAAAATTCTTACCAAAGGTGGCCGATCGAAAAGTTGTCCAGCCGTCGACATAATTTCGGTTGCCGGTGATAACAGTGGCACCGATACCATCTCCGATCATCATGATATTCCGTTTATTCTTGTTAATCTCTACGTACTCATTGTAAACACCTTTCTTCACGTAAATCACAAACCTCGTATTACTATTATTCGGCGCTGCCATAACCGCATCCATCACTCTTCTAAAGTTTCCACTCCCATCTGCAGCTACCACGGCGTTCGCAACCACCCTATTTGCTTGCAGAAGCTTTCTCTCCCTCGGTTTCACCCACGAAGGAAATCGGCCCTCGCCAGCGCCGGCGGCCGCATCTTCGAAGAAATCATTCTGGGACACATCAACCTTTGCGAGAAGATTCGTTACTGGCGATGTCACTAGTCTAAGGCCAGGGGAGATTAACCCTTTGATGATACTATTTGTGCCTTCGAATCCATTCAGGCATGTGTCTAAATTTGCTAGGACAGCACTTAGCCATGTCGCCAAATCGAATTCTAAGTTGTTTCTCCCTGCAACATTAATTATAATAATGTCACATTTTACTTAGGTTTGTTAAGTATCATGGTATCATGTTCTAATTTTATCATGAGTGAAAAAATATGTATGCAATTTTAGTTTTTAGTATTGTTAAATTAGGTTAGTGATTAGTATTGTTAATTTTTAAATCATGAATTAAATTAGTTTTTCTGCACCATTGGACAAGCTGACATGACAGATGAAAAGTTTGATCATGGAATAAAAATTGAAGAAACAATTTAATCGTTATCTACATTAACAACAATAACTCATCTAATGGCATATATATCACATTGTAATTAACTTTTGTTTTAAAACTTTTCCTTATCGTGCTTGAATCCACCTAGAGAATACAAATAACTAGATTGTTATGTGATGCACAAAGTGGTTATGTAAAGGTACCTTTGGGATTTTGAATGACGGAGAGAAACAAATTAAGTTCATCGGAGGACATGTCCAACAAATCAAGACCGTCAAGAATGGCGTTTGTGAGATGGAAATTACCAAAACCACCAGTAAACTTGGACAGGATGGAACCAACATTCCCCAAGAGCCCAATAACTTCCTTAACAACACCGACGAACTCAGAAGGCACGAGGCATGTTGAGCCTTCCGAACCGCAATTGCCAGAAGCAGAGACCATAGAAGTAAAGTTTCCAAGGAGAAGAATCAACAAGAAGGTGAGTAGTGTCACGGTTAGTGGCACTTTCTCTCTTCTTGCTGAAGAAGAAGCCATATTAATTTGCCGCTATGTGCTTTTGGTACAATATTAGTGAGGTGATGTTGAATGTTCTATTGATGTTTTGCATTGGTGAAGAAGTAATCTTTTATAGGATTATAGTTATATAACGGATATAGAATGTGTAATGAAAGAATGTGGTAATTGCTTAAATAACTCTTCAACCGATAATCACAAGTGTTTTATGAAACTGAGAGTTATTCAACTCTCAAGTGTAAAAGTAATAAATAATATTGTCTATTGTGAATGGTTAAGTGAAATTAAATTAATGATGAATTGTTGTTATCTTCTTATTAATTAAGCGTTGATGAAAGGTTTAATCCAATTCGTTAAACCTTTTGTTTCAATAACACTTGAAACAAGACAAGATATCTTGTAACTCACGGATTTTTTCCATGTGTTGCAAAGTTTATTTATACTTTTTTAAAACTTTTTTAGTTACAATGTTTTAGATTTTTTTTCCAAAAAGTAATTTTTGTTGTGCAAGTTTAAATTTAACAACAAAAAATTTATCTTTTTGTATAAATAGTTATTCACATGAAGTTATTTTCATATGAAAATATTAACATGTATTATATTAATTAAATAATTAATTAAAAAATTTAATTAATATATACTCAAAAAGCACTTGATAAAATTACTATTAAAAAAAATTTTGAACTTTTTATTTCAATAAATGTACAATAAATATTTTGAAATTTAAATTTCATTAAGGGCACAGGTTAACTAAATTCTTAATTAAATATATTAAATTATCAAATTATTTTTAACAATCATCACAATTTTTAGGGTAAATCACCCATCTGAATAATTAATATAGTTTCCATATTACTGATTTGTCCTATTTTAATTTTCATTCCAAAATGTCTTTATACAAATTTATCTGACTTAAAATAATTTAGTATAAGTGCACAATAAATCATTTTAAACAAAAACGATTTACTAGGACTGTACAATGTATATAATCCAGTTTATGCTAAACGATTTATCAGGTGAAGAAAATTGTGATAAATTGATTTCTGTTTGTTGCCACAAATTTTGACCTGTTGCGAAATTTGACTATGGTGTCGAACTGATTCATATATATGAATTGAGTAGAAAAGATTTGGGATGAAACTAGTTGATTATGTGTGGGCAAGATTTCAACGGAGTAGGACTCGACCATGGATCCAAAAAATTTTAATAGTGAGGGCGAAATATATATAACATGATAATAATTTTTATACTAATAATATTCAGTTTACATAAAAAATTAGATATTAAATTATCTATTATAAATTTGTATATAAATACATATATTATTTAACTTATTTTTAATGTGTATTTTATTTGTATTTTAAAATTTATTTTGTACAAGTGATTATTTTATGTATACATAGCATAATTGTTGTTATAATTATATTTTGTTATTATAAAATATGATTAGGTTTTAAAATATCTAATTACAAATTAAAATACTAAAATAATAATTTAAATAATAACATATAATTTAAATTTAATTTTTTATATTTCATATTTAAAAATCTTGACAATATAATCAAAATGTTTCTTTTTTTTGTATATGTCGTTGAACAATCATTTAAAACTCAACTTTTATACGATTAGCTCTTGATGATATTCATAGTTGAAAAAGTTCATTCAATTAGTATAATTATAAAAAACTAAAACTAATTTCAAAAAAAGAAACACAAATAGATAAATAATATTCTTTCGAGTCGATTTCTAAGAAAGAACATCATTCTTATTTAAATTTAAAAATTGATTATTATAATGGACATCTAGTATAAAATACTCAAATTGACTATTAAGTGTCGAAAGTTGAATAAAAAATTATTGTGGGGTCAAATTTAATAATTTAGTGGGGGCAAATAAATATTATTATTATATACTACTCAATAAAATTCCAAATTGTAGTGGGGGCGCTTGCCCCCACACCCGCAAAAGTATATCCATCCCTGGACTCGACCATTAGACACTGAAAGACACGCAGAAAATAGTGACGGAAAATTGCCTGCCGTTTCTCTAACCGCTGCATATTGCCAAAATAGCTGCAATAGACATCTGAGTTCTTCAATGTGACGCAAAATTGGATGGATTAGCGGCGATTTCATGAAGAACCTCTGCTAACCCAAACACTTTATCATAATTGGTGGTTGTGTTAATAACATCGTATCAAAGAACCCAAAATCAAGGAAAACAGAAACTCGCGAAAGGAGAGTGGAAGCACACGAACCCCTATTCTTTGTTCTACCATCACTACAAAAAAATATTGAATATCGTTGGATTTACCGTCGAAAAAAAGAATAAAATCTGACGATAATTTAAATACTGTTGAATTTACCGTCGGATTTTTTTATCCGACGGTAATTACCGTCGGAAGTTGCAACGAATTATAGGCTGCGAAAAACTAATTGGTTACCGATGGATTCTTCCGATGGTAATGTTGGCGTCAAAAAATATTGTATCGCTCACTGTTATCATCGGATTATTCCTACGGCAATCTCAATTTTTATTTTTATTTTAATTTGAAATAAATGGTCAATTTTAATTTTAAATTTAAATTTTTCACACAATTAGTGGAACATTCATAAATAATAAAAAACTGTTATTTAATTAAAATAAATAATACACTATTCAAATATATTAAAAGTCAACTACATCAAATACGTACAATGAAACAATAAAACAGAAAATAAATAACTACAGATCTAGGTAGACGTTGTCATCGTTGGTCCCGTGGCCCTGAGTCGACGGCGCAGAAGGTGGTGATGTCCGTATGCCATCAGCAGGACCGCTGCCACCAGCAAGGTTGATGCCAGCGGCGCGCATCTGGGCCTAGTACACCTCCATCTGAGCCTCCATACGCTGCATTTGCTCCACCAACTCCCGGAACTCCAGCCTGAGCTCATTAGTAGACATCATGCGGTTGAGGATCTCCTAATACCTCTCTCGATAATCGTTAAGCTCCTGAGCTACTGCTGCTGAACGCTGCGTTGGAGCTCTTGCACCTGAAGCCTCAAATCCACGCCATCCTCAGGTCGACAACTCGACTGGTGGTAGAGCCTGACGACGGCCTCAACGTGGATGTGCAGAGGCTACTGGCGAAGCACGACCCAATCCCGTATACGCGGTTCTTGTACGGCCTTGAGACGGTCTTGCGCCAAACTGCATCGGGATTGACGACTGTAGCTGTAGATCCATCGGCGGCGTCTTCCCCACCTTGCTGAGACTGTTGATAGATATATAGTTAATTTCTAATAATTTTATAGCAAAAGAATATCAGATGTATGTTTACTTACATAATGGTCCTGAGACCGCTGATCAGTAAATATATCTTTGTTCTCCTTCAGCGTGTGGGTGTACTTGAATGTTTTTGTCAACGTCACCTCGCGATCCAACGACTTTGACTATATATGTTGTATTGAAACAATATGATTAGGATGCCTAGTTGTGATATGCAGAAGAATATAAGTAAGTTGTTAACAAATTTAAAGCCACTTTACATACCAGCCTGGCCGTCGTCTTCATGAAATTTGCTAAGCCGCCAGTATAACTAACCAGCAAGTGCACCGGGTCACCAAGTAATAACTCAGGTGAGTGAGTGTTGATTCCACGAGGATTAATAGACTAAGCAACAATAGTTGAGTGATTAGACTAGTTAAACAAGCTAAAATGAATGGTTCTAAGTTCAAGTAGCATAAAACAGTAATTCAGAACATGCAAGAAAGCAAACAGTGAAAGGTTAGTAAAAATAATATGAGAGAACAGTTAAGGCTTTGGAGGTGTTTAAATTTCCGGATTAACAATTCTTATCAACTACTTTAATCAAGCAAAGACTCAATTCATGGCAAATCTTAAGTGATTAAACCCTAATTTCTTAGTAATTTAATCTCATCTAACTCAATCACCTGCCAATTCCTTGGTCACTTAATTTAAATTAGAAGATTAAGTCAAATTCTAGTTTATGAGCCACACAAATCTAAGTACCAAAAAATAAGGAGATTATATGTCACGTATCCCATTAAATCCAGATAATTAGACAGTTGTGAGGAATTGATTTCAAGCTTTAATTCTAGTGATATAACTTTTTCAAGATTCAATAAGAATTCAAATAAAAAAAAGAGTTATCTTCAAATATACTCTAATTCCTAGAATGAAGAACGAAGTCAATCCTTGAATTTAAAAACAGTGCATCGATTAAGAGTAGAATGACAATAGTGTTAATCCATTAAAATAAACAGAGATCATAACTTTAACAATAGAGGTTTTGTTTCTCATGGCTCATAGAAAAACCTTGAGTTCTCAAAAGTATAAATTGCAAAATGAGGAAGAAGAAGAAGATAAGAGTCTGAAGGGCTGAATCTTTTCTCCTTTTAGTTGTAATCCTAATTGATCTAAAATTAAAATTCTAAACCCTAAAAATTATATTTTATAAATTTCAAAATTAAACTAACAAAAACCAATGAAGTCTTCTGAAGGACTTGTTGACACGGGTCTGGTGCTAAACGCCGAGCAGTGGCGTTTAGCGCCACCAAACAGAGTGTATATCCAACGTTTCTGGACACATGGCGCTAAACACCAAGGAGTGGTGTTTAGCGCCACCTTCGCAAAATCTTGGCATGAGTTACGAGGCATATGGCGCTAAACCCCGAGTCGTAGTGTTTAGCACCAGCTTCACAGAGAGCTTGCACGAAGTACGAGACTTGTGACGCTAAACGCCGGATAGTGGCGTTTAGCGCTAGCTTTATAGTAATAAATTTTCTCTTTTTTCTTCTGCATGAACTCTATCAAACTCACCCGAATTTTACCTGAAATTAACAAAACAATAATGCAACTAAAAGTAGCATCCATGATGGTCTAGAACACCAAAATCTCATAAAAACTCAACAAATCCACATATAAATTATTACGAAAAGATAGAAAAGATGCTCACGCATCACAACACCAAACTTAAATTGTTTCTTGTCCTTAAGCAACTGAAAACAATATGAACCTCAGATGTGGGTTTACCTAAGAGTTGAATTTTCAATTAAGCTCATATCTATCTCCTGAGTGGGATTAATGACACCGTGATCATGAATAGTTTTGGCATCTCACTATCCTTTGGAAGTTTAGGAATGCCAATATCATTCAGAACTAGAATCCAGATAATATTATGAATTCTCTTTCTTTTTAAAAGTGGTCTCGATAAGATCAGACAAAAAACAAGCAGTAAAAGTAACTTACTAAAGGCCGAATGCTCAAAGTCGGACCTATGAAAGGAAATTCGGCGACTTAACAAACAAAAGAAAAACCTAGCTTCATCTCAAAAGGAAAAAGGGTTTGAATCAAGCACTATTTATAAAGGTTGCAAAAGATAACCAATAACAAAAAGTTCAAAGCAAATACCAACTATTACAAAATTAAAGTGTCAAAGACCCACAAGTCAAGCCATCTCAAAAAGATAAGCTGAAGGAAAATCAAAGGGGGTTGAGGTTCTCCCCCATCACAACATCCTTGGCAGGGGGAGATGGGTTGAGGTTCTCGGGGGATGAAGGAGAAGCCTCCACATTGACAACCTCGGGCTGAGTCTCAGCTTGAACCTTGGAACCAATCTTAGGGTCGGACACGAGCACTTCCTCCTCATTTTTCGAGGCAGAGACAATCTTTCCATCAATAACAATATTATCGGCACTAAACAAGGAAAGATCCAGGTTGGGAGACAGAACCCGGACTTGGGCCTTTAGGTTCTCATACATCTCATTCATACACCCGACCACATGCCCCTGAAGCTTGGCAAAGTCTTTCTGGGTAGTTGTCAGATCCTCGCGCATATTAATCAACTCCCCATAAGTCCGAGAATAACTCTCCTTGACCCTTTTCTTCATCTCCTTCGCCAATAGTGATGCCTCAGCTTTAATTGCTCGGGCGCGGGCTTTCTTCAAGTCCAACTCTAACTTAGCATTTTCTCCTCCAACTCCTCCTTCAAACCACTCAGCCTCTCTACATCAGCCCGAGCAAAGTTCAGAAGTGCCTGGGAAGCATGAACAGGAGCTTTTCTCAGCTCCTTAGCCAAAGCAGTGTTCACCCTGGCCATCCGAATGTAGTTGCGAGTCATGTGTTTCAGATGGTTCAGAATGGACACGTCATCCCTCGATATATGGATATTAGGAAGGATATGCTTCTCGCTCCAAGCAAAGTCGTCAAAATTTTTGTCATTAATACCTAACTCCCCAGTGGTCCTCTGCCTCTTGGGGGATGGCTCGGAAGGAGATGGGGATGACGGGGCACCCAAACTCACTAATGGTGGGTCGGGAGAGACTAAGCGTACAGCAGGAGTAGGAATGACCTTCCTCTGATCGGTCGAACCGGAACTCGACTTCTTTGGTGGAAGTCAGGAAGAAGAGTACTACGGAGATTACGAGCAGCAACCGACTTCTTCGTGTTACGGAGAAATCTCATTGAGGAAGATTTGAAAGCCATATATGCAAAAAGAGCATGGAGACGCAAGATTACCATAAATAACAAATATATAAGTACCAGGATAACGAGAAAAGCTAGAGGTCAGAGAACTACCTAACTCGGACTGGAGAAGACTGGGGTCCCCTAAGAATCTCTTCGTGTCCAAGTGAGGAGCTCGACCCCAGCACTCTTCCAACACACCGACAAAGGCTCGCTCGATCTCATCTAAACTATCTATGGTATACTTTGTTACGACCACATTTTCTTGCCAAAAGAGAGGGAAGGAAGGTTCATCACTCATCAAGGAAGAAAGGTCGGACATCCTCCACTGCCCAGATTTTGAAGTAATGGTTCTTAAAGTCATGAAAGGACTCGTCAAAATTGGAAAAGACCTTCTTACCCTGAAAAACACGAAAAGAGATCCAAGAAGCCTTCCCCTTCTGCGACCCAGGCTTGGTCAAGACAAACAAATAAAGAAAAAGGCTAACAAAAGGTCGGACGTCCAACTCCCGACAAAGAAGCTGGAAAATCTTCAAAAATGCCCATGAATTAGGGTGAAGTTGAGTGGGAGCTGATGACAAGTCACCTTACGCTAGTTTCACAAGCCTTTTTCATTAGTTTTTACTTGATTTTCATGCATTCTCAGGCAATACGTAAATATTTGGATGAGAAATTCATGCATGCTTTTATTTAATCAAACATTGTTATTCTGATGCATTTTCATAAGAATTTTGCTATGATTATTTGTTGATTATGAATGATGCAATTTCTTGTGAGATTAGCAAAGCTTTCATGCATTTTGTTTGGTTGATGATAGGTAGAAAGTAAGCTAAAAAAAGGAAAGGCAAAGAGGCAACAAGAAGGCCATGAAAGGAAGCAAAGGGAAGCAACGTTGCTTCCCACAGCTTGAAGGGGTATACTTCCAATAAAAATAACTTGAGCTACAGAGCTCCAAATGAGGTGATTCAAAAAGAAATGGAAAGTAAGGATCGAGAGCTTTCCAAGCATATATAGCACTACATGGTGGACACTAAAATTGAGGGAGAAAACTGTCCTGAAAGGTGCATAAACGAACATGGCACCAACCTGTAGTAAGGCCAGCTGACCTCTGCACCTTCGACGGAGTATAACTCGAGCTGTGAAGCTCCAAATGATGCGCTTCCAACGGCATTGGAAAGTAGACATTCAGGAATTTCTAATATTATATAATAATATGGGGTGGACAGCACGTTTGAGCTCCTGAATCTGGCAATGATCTCAACGTTGGTGCAAACGTTGGAGGTCCAACGTTACCTCCAACGTTGCACTCCGAAGCCAGCGACCCTGTCCCCTTCAATGGAGCATAACTTGAGTTGTAGATGTCCAATTGAGGTGATTTTAGTTGGGTTAGAAATTTGACATTCAGAGCTTTTCAACCATATATAATAGTCTATAGTGGGCATGAAATTGGCATCGATGACAAGAGAACAAAGTAGCGTCCCAAGACTTGATGTGCAACAAGGGTGACAATGTTTGCGTTCAAGTTGGCCTCAAACGCCACCTCCAACGCCAACAAAGTTCAGCCAGGATTGAAGTTGGATGCCCAACGTTTGCGTTCAAGTTGGCCTCAAACGCCACCTCCAACGCCAGCAAAGTTTAGCCAGGATTGAAGTTGGATGCCCAATATTTGCGTTCACGTTTGACCTCAAACTTGAGGTCAAACGCCAGTGACAGATGGTTGGCTGGTCTACAGAACGTCCTTACACGAAGACGTTTGAGTCAACGTTTGACCCCAAACGTTGACTCAAACGTGAATGCTCCAAAGTCCAAACTACAAGCAGATTTCTTCTCAAGACCAAGAGCGATCAATTAGGGCCATCTTCAACTCAAATCCAAAGCAAGCTAAGCCTATTACCATCACTCAAAGGCACAAGAGATAGTTAAAATAGGAATTTTATTTAATTGTAATTTATTTTTAATTTCACTTTTATTTTTTATTTTCATTTTGAAAAGCCTATATAAGGCATCATTTTCATCTTTGTTGAGAGGCGAGCTCCATTAGAGAGCACTAGGGGCGGGCTCCACTAGGGAGCATTAGTTTTAGAGAGCTCTCTCTCTTAGTTTTCATTTTTGTTTTGAATCTTGGGTTGAGAATTGAAGAAATTCTGTTTCAATCTCACCTTGAGAATTCCCTGTTGGTCTAAGATTTCTCTTGGTTGTTCTTCTACATAATTTCAGAGAATTGAGAATTGAATCTGAGTTTTCATTTATTGCTTTCATCTTTAATTTTCCTGTATCTTGTTCTCTGTTAGATCAAGGAAGGGAGTGAGATCTAGACTTGTTTTCTAGTCTCATTGAGCTCCTGAGATCTTCAACCTCTCATTTTGATTTTGCAATTGAGTTGAATTTAATTTCTGTTTGCTTCTTCAAGCAATTCTGTTTAAAATCTGCTGCATTTGATTTCACATTCTGGTTCTCGGATTGATTGCTCTTTGTTCTCATTGTCCCCAATTTAATTTCCTGCACTTTTGTTCCTCTGCATTTTACATTTGAGTTGTTGTGATCTTGATTTATTTTCCTGTAATTTATAATTCCTGCAATTGTTTTAATTCTTGAATTACTGCTTCCTCTAATTTCCCTGCACCTAACCCCCTTTACTTTTCATGCAATTTACTTTTCCTGCAATTTAAGTTTCAGCTATTTTACTTTCTTGTTCTTTAAGTTACTTGCAATTTTACTTTCTGCATCTTTTAAATTCCTTACAATTTACTTACTGTTGGCTATATTTCATCCAATTTCACTTCAATGATAGCTTGACTCAACTAATCACCCACTAAAGTTGCTTGATCCATCAATCCCTGTGAGATCGACCTCACTCATGTGAGTTATTATTACTTGATGCGACCCGGTACACTTGCCGATGAGTTTTGGTGTTGAAAATCCGTTTCCAACCCATCAAGTTTTTGGCGCCGTTGCCGGGGATTGATTTAGATCAATAATGATTAAGTGGGTGAGAAGTCTAGATCAAGCATTTCCTTTATTTTTGTTTTCTGTTTTAGATTGAAACCAAGGTGTTTGAGCTATTGCCTCACTAAGAAATTCTTTCTCTGTGACATGAATTTCAATTTTCATTGATATTGCATTTTACAAAATACAAATGGAGTTCAACTTATCTTATGGTCAAACAAAATTTTATAGGATATCACCCACCATCATCAATCTCTAATGGTGGCTGGAAATATCATCAAGAAAATACAAATTCTAAGCACTCCAATCCATGGAGATTTGCTTCAGAGACACAAGATGAGCAAGAAAACCATATGGGATATTTTCCTCCACCACAAAATGATGAAAGTCATGATTCTAATGGTGGCTGGGAAGGGAATTCTAATGCTCCATATGATATTCATCCAAATATATCATCACTTGACCATGCTTCAACAGAAAGCCCCTTTCAAAACTCACCACCCATACAAACTTCCATGAACCACTCAAGGTTCTCAAAGCTTGAGTCCATGCTCAAAAGATATAAGGAGAAGACAACAAAAGTTTGGAAAGAACAAGAGAACTCCCTCAAAAATATGGAAGTGATGTTAGCTCAATTGTTGAGTGCAAAGAAGAAAGAGGGAAAGCAAGAGGAGGAAGCCTCTGTGTCAAGTGAAATTTCAATGGAAAAGGAGGTGGTGGAAATATTTGAACCTGAAACTGCACTTGAGATGGCAAGAGAACCTGAACACTCACAACCTCCTCAAACTCCCCTGGACCAAAAAGTCTCAACAATTGACTCTGAGATTAAAAGATATGAAGAGGAGATGAAGAAATGTTGGGAATATCAACAAACCTCCTCAATAAAAAAGCTATTAAGTCAAATGTTGAGTGCAAGGGACAAAGTGGAAGAGCAAGAAAGTGAGAAAGACAACCAAAGAATTCCAAACTCAAGTGAAGCAGAGAAGTACATAGAGGAAAAGCTCATGGAACCACCAATTCAAAAGGCTCTGGATAAATACAAAACTCCAATAATCACACAGCAACCAAATCTTAAATCCAAAGAAGTGAAGGCAACTAGCAAGAGTACCAATTTTGTCCCTAATCCAACAAGTAAGCTCAATCAAGCTATTTACAAAAGGAAACTTGCTAAGGAAAGGCCAAGACAAGGGACAATAGCTGAATCTTCTCCCCCCTTGAGGTCATTCCTCTTAACAAACTGGAAGAAGAGAAAGAAAGTGAAGAACAACATGTCAAGCTAATGACACTAAAAGAGCACTTGTTGGGAGGTAACCCAACCGTAGGTAAAATTTTTTCTCTGCTTTGTTTTCTTTCTGTGCTTTGTTTAAATTTAATAAATTAGCATATGGTTACATTCTAAGTTTGGTGTTGCCCTGCAACAAACTGTTTTCCATCTTCATGGATGATTGTATCAATTTTACATGAAAGTATCACACTAAGATTCTAAGTTTGGTGTGCCACTTAATTTTCTATGCAAATCACCCAGCAGCACCACTTGTTTGTATAATCACAATGCCTCTGCAATTTTATTTTTCTCTTTTGATTTAACACTTTTTCATTCTACTTGCTTTAGTTATTTTTTTTGTTTTTTTAAATACGTTCCTCTGGTTTGCTTATTAACTGTCTTTGTTAGTACATCACCAAGAGATCCTTATTCATGACAGATTCTTGGCTTGGTGATTGCATTCTAAGTTTGGTGTTGTTATGCAACAAAATTTGGTTCCAATTCTTACTAGATACTTGCATTAATTTCAAGTGAAAGTGTCACACTAAGTTTGGTGTACCACTTATCTTTTATGTAATGTATTGTGCTCACCTTCTTAAGTTTGCAATCACAATGTCTCTGTCTCTTGTGCTTTGATTATTATCTTTAATTTTGCTTGCTTAAAACACATGTGCTACTAACATTTCATTGTATAAGACATTCATGATCCATCTTAGCCCCATAGTCAATGTTCTAATTGTTGCTTGAGGATGAACAAGCATTCTGAGTTTGGCAAGGGAAAGGGAAGAATGGGAGGAAAATGACAACAATAGAGAAGATGAATTACAAGGTTGTAAAGTACCTTTTCCTCTCCTTTGTTTCCAGCACTTTAAATTGCATGATTGTCTTTATATTCTCTGTATGCATGTGTGGTATGAATGAGCATAGCCTGAATTATGATCTGTAACATGTTGCCATGCCATTATGACTACCAACTTGAGTTTTGTAAAGTTCAAAGTAGTAAAGTATCATGATCATAAACAAACAAGGCATTAAAGAAGAACTTAGCATGTGCATACAAGTATTGGAAGGCTAGTATGGTTAATTGTTGCTCAATTGCATTAGATTTTATTTAATTGAAGTTTTCATCTAGGACATTTTGTGAAATCTTTTGAAATCATAAAAACCTTGAAGAAGCAATTACAAAATAAAGCAAGAAAGAAAAAGGGAAAGAATGAGAAAGCTGAAGGCTCTGAGTACCAATGACAATTTCAATTGTTAAGTACTTGTGGTGTTTATGTATCAAGCAAAATGCTTGAAAACAAAATACTTAGAAGTCAAGGTTAGGCTCAAGTGCAAAAGCACTCCCTCAAAGCTCAAGGCTCTGAGCATCAATGATTAGAGAATCAAGAAAAGAAACAAATGAGCTTAAAGAAGTCCTCTAATTAAATGCTTGTGGTGCTTATGTATCAAGTGGTAATACTTGAAAACAAAGCAGTTAGAAGTCGTAGCTTTGTTATTTACTCATGGGGCAAAGCACCCAAAAGGAGAAGCTAATAAGAAAATCAAAAGCTTAATTCAAGGAAGAATTATAAGGAAAAGATTTCATAAATTGAGCTAGATAGAAGCATCAATCATTTACATTTCTTTTGTGATTGTAGCTTGCTTAGAAAACTAGCTTACCATGAACATTGAGTTGCTATTCTTCTCACCTTGGTTTGTCAATCTTTATTGCATGATTCTTTTCTTACTTGGGGACAAGCAAGGTTTAAGTTTGGTGTTGTGATGACAAGTCATCTTAGGCTAGTTTCACAAGCCCTTTTCATTAGTTTTTACTTGATTTTCATGCATTCTCAGGAAATAAGTAAATATTTGGATGAGAAATTTATGCATGCCTTTATTTAATCAAACCTTGTTATTCTGATGCATTTTCATAAGAATTTTGCTATGATTACTTGTTGATTATGAATGATGCAATTTCTTGTGAGATTAGCAAAGCTTTCATGCATTTTGTTTGGTTGATGATAGGTGAAAAGTAAGCTAAGAAAAGGAAAGGCAAATAGGCAACAAGAAGGCCATGAAAGAAAGCAAAGAGAAGCAACGTTGGAGCCAAAGTTGGTGCTCCAACGTTGCTGGAAACGTTGCTCCCCACAGCCTGAAGGGGTATACTTCCAACAAGAATAACTTGAGCTACAGAGCTCCAAATGAGGTAATTCAAAAAGCAATGGAAAGTAGGGATCGAGAGCTTTCTAAGAATATATGGCACTACATGGTGGACACTAAAATTGAGGGAGAAAACTATCCCAAAAAGTGCATAAACGAATATGGCACCAACCTGTAGTAAGGCCAGCTGACCTCTGCACCTTCGACGGAGTATAACTCGAGCTGTGGAGCTCCAAATGATGCGCTTCCAACGGCATTGGAAAGTAGACATTCAGGGATTTCCAACAATATATAATAGTATGGGGTGGACAGCACGTTTGAACTCCCGAATCTGGCAATGATCTCAACGTTGGCGCAAACGTTGGAGGTCCAACGTTACCTCCAACGTTGCACTCCAAAGCCAGCAACCCTATCCCCTTCAATAGAGCATAACTTGAGTGGTAGATGTCCAATAGAGGTGATTCTAGTTGGGTTAGAAAGTTGACATTCAGAGCTTTCCAACCATATATAATAGTCTATAGTGGGCATGAAATTGACATCGATGACAAGAGAACAAAGTAGCATCCTAAGACTTGATGTGCAACAAGGGTGACAACGTTTGCATTCAAGTTGGCCTCAAACGCTACCTCCAACGCCAGCAAAGTTCAGCCAGGATTGAATTTGGATGCCCAACGTTTGCGTTCAAGTTGGCCTCAAACGCCACCTCCAACGCCAGCAAAGTTCAGCCAGGATTGAAGTTGGATGCCCAACGTTTGCGTTCACGTTTGACCTCAAACTTGAGGTCAAACGCCAGTGACAGATGGTTGGCTGGTCTGCAGAACGTCCTTACACGAAGACGTTTGAGTCAACGTTTGACCCCAAACGTTGACTCAAACGTGAATGCTCCAAAGTCCAAACTGCAAGCAGATTTCTTCTCAAGACCAAGAGCGATCAATTAGGGCCATCTTCAACTCAAATCCAAAGCAAGCTAAGCCCATTACCATCACTCAAAGGCACAAGAGATAGCTAAAATATGAATTTCATTTAATTGTAATTTATTTTTAATTTTACTTTTATTTTTTATTTTTATTTTGAAAAGCTTATATAAGGCATCATTTTCATCTTTGTTGAGAGGCGAGCTCCATTAGAGAGCACTAGGGGTGGGCTCCACTAGGGAGCATTAGGATTAGAGAGCTCTCCCTCTTAGTTTTCATCTTTGTTTTGAATCTTGGGTTGAGAATTGAAGAAATTCTGTTTCAATCTCACCTTGAGAATTCCCTGTTGGTCTAAGATTTCTCTTGGTTGTTCTTCTGCATAATTTCAGAGAATTGAGAATTGAATATGAGTTTTCATTTATTGCTTTCATCTTTAATTTTTCTGTATCTTGTTCTCTGTTGGATCAAGGAAGGGAGTGAGATCTAGACTTGTTTTCTAGTCTCATTGAGCTCCTGAGATCTTCTACCTCTCATTTTGATTTTGCAATTGAGTTGAATTTAATTTCTGTTTGCTTCTTCAAGCAATTCTGTTTAAAATCTGCTGCATTTGATTTCACATTCTGGTTCTCAGATTGATTGCTCTCTGTTCTCATTGTCCCCAATTTAATTTCCTGTACTTTTGCTCCTCTGCATTTTACATTTGAGTTATTGTGATCTTGATTTATTTTCCTACAATTTACAATTCCTTCAATTGTTTTAATTCTTGAATTACTGCTTCCTCTAATTTCCCTGCACCTAACCCCCTCTACTTTTCATGCAATTTACTTTTCTTACAATTTAAGTTTCAGCTATTTTACTTTCTTGTTCTTTAAGTTACTTGCAATTTTACTTTCTGCATCTTTTAAATTCCTTGCAATTTACTTACTGTTGGCTACATTTCATCCAATTTCACTTCAATAATAGCTTGACTAAACTAATCACCCACTAAAGTTGCTTGATCCATCAATCCCTACGGGATCGACCTCACTCACGTGAGTTATTATTACTTGATGCGACCCGGTACACTTGCCGGTGAGTTTTGGTGTTGAAAATCCGTTTCCAACCCATCAGGAGCTACGTTACAAGACCAGAGGATCTCTATCTCAAAGTCAATAAAGGGAAGAGCAATACCCAGTTTGGTGAAAAAACAATCATAAGCATAGAAAAAAGGACGCTCAGAGCTGTCCAAAGGAGGCAAGCAAACCTTCTCTTTAGGATCAGGAATGACTAACTCATAATTCTTCTCATCTTTCCTATTGACACATATCCTATGGTTTCTACGAAACTCGTCACAGTACTCCCTATCTACTATAGTTACACAAGAAAGGACTATAATATCTACCCAGTTACGGAGGTCAGGAGGGACCTTAGTGGACATTTTTGTTAGAACAGAACGAGACATATAGCTACACCTACAAATACAACAACAAAAGAGATCATTACTACAAACAACCCGGACAGGGGCAAAGAAATCGGGTAAACCCCGAAAAACCAAAGACAGCCTTTTTCAGAATATTTTTAACCAAAAGGTGCCCCCTCCCACGCAACATCATCGCATCATAGTGACACTTTTGAGGGGCAACACAGACGCAAACAGCCAAAGCAAACAAACCACAATCTCTCAAGTTCAAAGAAAGCCAAAGCAAAGTAAAAGGAACCTTTTTGCAAAGTGGTAATCAAGCGAAAATAAAATTTCCAAGAAACAGCAAGTCAAGCAAGAAACTTTTCAAAAAAGATGCAGTGAATCATCATAAAAAAACAGGATCAGACAACAAAACCTCTACCAACATTCACCAAAATCATTCAAAGGACAATAAGCAAAGCAAAAACACGAAGCCATTAAAACATCAACTTGGGTGAAAGACGAAAAAGAAGGGCACGACAACGACACGAACAATCCCTTTCAAGAAAGAAGCCCCGAAAAACCCAAGATAGAGGAAATCTTGAAAACTGGAGCGAGCGAGAAACAACAAAGAAAGAAAGAAGTTCTTTTCACACAACAGAGAAAGAAAGAAATTCTTTTCACAAGGAAGGGAAGACGGAAAGAGTTGCAGAAATGGAGAAAAAGAAGAAAGAGAGGATCCACGAAGCTTTTATAAGGGAACAAAAAGTAACAGCCCAATAACTTCGCCTTAAAAATGTGTGCGAAGATCAAGGAAACTATCGCGCCAATTCAGCCCCTCATTTAAAGCGGGGCAACGTTCAAATTTTTAAAACCTGTAAACCAGAGACCGGACTTGCACAAAGAAAAGCGCCCGACGTCTAGATAGAAGCCACAGAATGCTTGAGCCCGACTTATAGAAAAAATCGGGAATCAAGCAGGGGTACTGTTCATACCCTGGTCCAAACATGAAGTCAGGCCCGGTAAGGATGAAAAGGACCAACCTTGGAAGGTGGCCTCTCATCCCCTACCCGATCTCTCTTAAGAGGTCGGACACTGACCAAAGAGCCCACTTCCACTTACCTAACACGGGAGGTCACTGCTTTTAGAAGTCCCAAATTCTATCTTTCCCTAAAAGATAGACTCCAACAAACTCCCAAGATATAAGATAAGATAAGATGGAACCCCCAAAGGAGGTCATCAAACCCTACTATAAATACACTGGCACCCCCAGGTATAACTCACTCTTCAATATACTAAAAACCTACTTAAAGTCCTTGCTAACTTAAGCATTGAAGTCTCTTGTAGGTACCACCACCCACCTTCTCACGAGGAACTCGGACAGGCGGCACCTCGGCATCACAAGTTGGACACTGTCACTCAAAGGGACCTGGACCTCATGTTCGGGTCCAAATCAACGTTTCAGGTAACCCTCGAAATACTAACCATCAGCTAACCAAGAAATTAGCAGTTTAACTGACATGTCAAATACTTATTAGAATATTAAAACTAACCAAAAAAACTAACAGCTTATATAATTTGATTATTAATACTAACATACTAAAACACATTTGGCATTGGTAATATTAAGCTAAATATAATTTTACTTTGTTGATCCGAAATAAAATTCCATCCATGGATATATTGATCACCAAGATCTTCTTGCTACAACGTGAGGAACCATTTCCAGCTTTCTTTAGTTTCACTATCAACAATAGCAAACGCAATCACATAGAAGTGATTGTTCGCATCCTAACCTACAGTCGATAGGAGTTGTCCCCAAAGTAGTCCTTCAAGAAGCAACCATCAAGTCTTATTAGTTTTCTACACCCAGCTTTGAACCCCCTTTTACAAGCGTCTAGAGAACTGTATAACTTATTGAACAATGGAGGGGACTGAGGCATCAGTGTCACATCTAGTATGGTGGATCTTCTTGGGTTACTCCTAAGGATCTTACTCAAATAATTCCTCAACATACTATAATGTGCTCTCTCATTTATGATCACACGCTCTCTTGCTTCTTTAAAGGCCCTATACACCATCTTTCCTTTAATGACAACATTGTAGTCGATTTTGATGTGATCATAAGCCTAACTTAGAGTAATATGAGGCTGAGTTCAGAGCCTCTTCTCCAACTTATTGGCTACCCATTTCTGATCGGCCATATTGCTGCCAAATTCTCTGCCACAAGTATGTTGAGGTATATAAGTCTTGATTTGGTAACTCTTCAGCTGATTATTCCATGGACAATAAATTAGTCATGGACAAGGATTAAGTTTGATAACACCACCACCCACAGTAACCACATCAGTAGTACCAACATCCACTTATGCGGCCTCAGTAGTAACAGTTTCAACAGAATCAGTTTCAAAAGTCACATTTGCAGCCTTTTTATTCACAGCCTCTGCATTCTCATTAGTAGATTCCTCCTTGGCCCCCTTTAGCTTTCTAGCCTATTTTATCCTCTCCACCCCAAGTTCATAATCACGTATAAATTTCCTTTGATCATTTTTTATATACTTAATTTTCTTCCCTCATAAATAACATGATCTTTCAGAGCAGTCTTGAAAGATTTAATTGTGGCAAATTCTATTCTCAATTCAAAATGCACCTCTCTCAATTCAGCAGCATCATTAAATTGTGAAAATTCATATCTTTCTCTTTCATCTTCAGAATTTTTCGGTGTTAACAATGACTTTGATTTGTACTCAAAGATTGAATCTTCTTCCTCCACATTTTCTGTATTTTGTTCATCATCTTCACCAGAATTTACATCTTCCAGTCTTGGAACAGCAGCTTCTCTTCCACCAAAATTTGTCCCAAATGAAGTTGAGCTAGCACCCCATTTGTGTAGTATTTTTTGGGTTCTTGGAATTGGCCTTAGCACCAATAGGCCCACAAAATTTTGTGACTCCAGCACTAGTAGGCTCAGCAGATTTTGGCTCTCTAGCACCAATAGGCCTAGAAGATTTTGGGCCTCAAGCACCAATTACTCCATAAGATTTTGCCTTGGTAGATTTTTTGGCACCATCAATTGGCCTAGAACTTGGCCTAGCAGTACATTTATTATCAACTGTTGAAGTCTTCTTCTTCAAATTAACCATCTTTGAACTCTTCTTTCCCACCTCATTATCATTGGACTCTTCCTCAACATCTGTATCAATGTCAAAGTCCATGTCGAGATCTTCAAGAGGAGTAATCATTATTAGGTAATCAAAATATAAATAAAACTCCTTCAAGTCCTTGTTCTTTAGTTTATTCTCACGCAGCTGATTAATCTCCATGTCTCCTTTTATAGGATGCAGCCCCGTCTCTAATTCAGGTGCCGTAGGATCAAACTAGTACATAGCCTTGTAATCCAAATTATCCAAACCTTTGAACAGAGTTTGTAGGTCAAAGAATCATATCAGGTCAATATCCATCTTAGGAAATTTTTTAACTCTTCCATTAATATATAGAATAACTCCATTGTTATCCCTCACAAAATGTCCACCATGGTAGAAAACAGGAATCCCAAATTGCTCCATCTACCTGTATAAAGAAATACTTATAATTAACAAACACAGTCATGTAAACCTAGCTCTACTGTGACAATTTTCCTAAAAGAAACAAACCAAAAAATGTTCATTCAGCACATTTAGTAACTGTCAAGGAACATGCATACAAAATCAAAGATACTCTGAAGACATAGCATTGTGCTCTGTAATGCAACATACACCGCAAAACAATTTATCGATTCTAATAACTATAAACATATTCGAACACGGTCTCGCTTATGTGCGTCTTCAATGGTGATCAAATCCACCTCAGTGCCTCTTCCTTTTCAAATTGGTGTTGACACATCCAAGAGAGACGCCTGGGTAACGGAATGCTAATGTCGATGGATAAAATTGACAACATCCGTCACGATCGTGATGTTGGAGATGAGGTGGGTGGTGATGAGGGAATAACGAGGTAGGTCCCTCTGTAAAAACTGAAGAATATTTGGGGTTTGGGGTCTTTTTACAGTGAAAAGGATTGAAAGGGAGGAGAAAAAACGTGACTTTTACTCTCTACTTGCAATGCTACATTTCTACATACTTAAAACAGCGTCGTTTTGCTTATTAGGATGGGGACCAATTTGTCCATGACGGACATCTGTGCACGTTACTGGCCACGTTGGATACTAAATATGCTAACTCAGCAGTTTCCATTGATGAATTATGCCGGAAACTGGACTAAGGACTGATTTGGCTAACGAAAACAAACGTTGAGATTAATGTGTATTAATTTTTCTTGGAAACTAAAATGTCCGCTTTTAAAATCTTCGGAGACTGATTTGAGTAATTACTCATTAAATTTTATTCAAAAATATTAATTTAAATTTATTTTTAAATTTTGTCTAATTTAAAATTTACGTGAAATTGTGTCCCTCCACAAATTTAAAACTAGTGATTTATAATCACATACTTGTTAATAATAATAACAAAATATATCATTTTTTTATTTTTTAACTCGATCCAAATAAAATTATTATTTTTAAAAAAATTATATTTTTATACTTACAAATTATATTTTTAAGTCAAATATTTAATTAATCATACAAGTAGAATAATATAAATGCGTAATATTGTAGTTAAATCGTTAAATAATATATGTATTCCGAATATAGTAGCATTAAACGCATTGTAGCTATATTTCGGATATGTACAATTTTGCAGTTGTGCCATATCTCAAGTACACCCAAAATATATTCAATTTTTGTTAAATTAGAGCACGATGACTAAGTACTTGAGATAAGTGTTTAATGTACATTGGGTCATTGTATTTGAGATACTTAAAATTACGTATATCAATAAATATTTTGCGTTTTACGAATTTGATAAATAATATATTTAATTTATTTAAATAAAAAAAATCCAAGAACACAATGGCAAAACATTCTATTTTACAACATAAAAAAAAAATCAAATAATGTACACATGTTAATTCAAATAATATAAATAAATAGTTAAATTAATCTCTGAAAAATCACTCAATTTTTAATTTAGTCTCCAAAAGAATTTTTTTAGTCAAATTCGTCTTGCATAGATTTTAAGTTGGTCATTTTAGTCCTTTCATCACTTTCGACATCAAAATTCGTTGATGTGACACGTTAAGTAACACTACAACACACACCTAGTAGTCTTAATAGGCGGCTAATATAATAAGTTTATGAAATTAGATCAAATCAACTCCCAAATTGAGGGATTCCAATGCCTCAAGTTCTGATCTTCTTAATTAGATTTTGATTTGATCTAATTTCATAAATTTATTATGCTAATAATTAATTAAGACTCTTATTTGTATTTTAGTATCACTTAATATGCTATATTAATAAACGAAAATATTTGGTAACCAAAGAAAATTAGGGGAAAATATTTATAATTTACCTTATTTAGCATTTATTAATTATTGCAACTTGCAACAAGTAATGAATGCTAAATAAGACAAGTTCGGACTGCTCTTTTTGTCTTTCTAACATTACGCATTAATAAATTTTGGCACCAGCAACAAAAAAATGACAGAATGACTAATATAATTAATTTAAAATTTTGAACGATAAGTTTAATTAAAAAAATCTTTTAAAAAATAATTTAAAGAAATAATTTAAAAGACAGTTTTACCATTTACTCCAAATAATATCTTTGCTCAGATCATCCCCTCCCATCTAACCTCTTCCTTCATGATGATGCCGGCATTACCAGTATCATCTTCCTCTTCATCAATGCCTTCAAATTGCATCCTTTTAAAACCGTTATACAGTGCCCCTCATTTTCCTTCATCGTAATTCATGTTTTTGCTGCATATATAATTCACTCCCATCCCATATTCCCATTTAACATTCATATGAACGTCATTTGTAACTTCTCCCCAATTTTTAGTTCCCACTCTTTTCCCCTTTACATTGTTCACTAACCCAAATTGGTTAAACTCCTCTAACATTAATTCGATGCATTGCATGGTTCATGTGTGTCAGTGAAATACGTACTCCTCAAGAGATATCGTTGAATTAACTGAGTTGAGATAAATATGTATTCAACTACAGTAGAAAGTAGAAAGCTCTGCATCACATACATAAGAATAATCTCTGTAATATCATCATTATTCAACAGAATATACAAGCTCGAAGTTGTATATCTCTTTAGTCACTCATTGTAGCTGTGACATTTATGTATTAGTTGTTCCCCTTATTAGCTGGTTGTTCGTATACACATATCTAGGATTGCATTTTATTGTTTAGAATTTGTATACTATGATGATTTGTTGCCGTTTCGCTCCGATATTACACCACAATTACATTGTAATTTTAAGCCATGCTTTGTACACCTGATGAGGTACCATTATTAATTAAGTTTGTGAAAGAAAGATTTGGATGCCTCGTAAGTGGACCAACAAATTGCAGCTGCAGGGGCATGAAACAGCATCCTAGGGACATAACCTCTCATGAGACCTCTATATCCATCTTTTCTTATCACTGTTTGAATAACATGCCCAATTGAATTACTAGAGAATCTGTCACATCCACAAACACCCTGAGCCAAGAAAATATAACAAATTACGTTGTAAAATATAACAAAATTTCTTATCTTAATTAAAAAAATGTATTAACACAATATATCCAAAATTGACTATTTTTTTCTATTAGGTAGGATTATGGAGTCCAAATCACATCTGTCCAAATTTTATTTAATGAAAAAAAATTTAATTGTTGTACAGAAAAGGTCAAATATTTTTCCTATTAAAATAATAATGAATTTTAGTACGCGTATATTTATGGTGACTATGGTAGTTATATAAATATTGTTAAAAAAAATCGTTGCTAAATAATAATAAAAAAAGAGAATATTTTACTTTTTTTTCGTAAAAGATGTTAAATTGACACTCTCTTCTCCTTTATTTGTAAAATATATATTTTTCTTCCTTATAATTTTTAAACAAAAAATTTTAATTCATTTTATATTTTTTGTATTAACTAATGTTAATTTTATCTATTTTTCAAAAAAAATAATTTTTTTTACAAAAATACCCTTTAATAAATTTTTTTTGTCATTAAATTTTGATTACTAAAATAATTTTTAATAAATTATTTTTTATTGATTAAATTATATTTTTACAAAAAATATTTTTTTTTAAAATTAATAATTAAATTTTTTTAAGATATCCTTCAATAACTTTTTAATTATTAAATTGTAATTTTACTAAAAATTTTATTTACAATTATTTTTATATTTTACTATAATATTTTGATACCAATATATATTATTTTAATATTAAATAAAAAAATCTTACTACTGTTACTATGCATAACAATTAATATATATTGATATCAGAAAATAATTTTATCAAGATTTTTTATTTAATATTAAAATAATAATTATTGATATCAAAAAATTAATAATAAAATATAACTATAGTTGTTAAACAATTTAATAAATAAAAAATTATTGAAGGATATCTTAAAAAAGATTTAATTATTAATTTTTTAAAAATTTTTTTATTAAAAATCTAATTTAATCAATAAGAATAATTTATTAAAGGATATTTTGGTAAACAAAATTTAATTACAAAAAAATAAAGGTATTTTTGTAAAATAAAAAATTATTTTTTTTAAAAATAGATAAAATTAATATTAATTAACAAAAAAATTTAAAATAAATTAAAAAAGAGATTTTTTAAAAATTATAAAAAAGAGAATGTACATTTTATAAATAAAAAAAATATTATTTTAATATCTCTAAAAAAAATTAAATTTTTCCAAAAAAATATTATTTTTAATTTTAATAACACTTTTTGAAAAACCAGCCTAGAATTACTCTAAAATAAACCTTGGCTCCTATGAAGTTACTAAATTAGTATGAAAAATTCTATACTATCAATGATTTTCTGATCAACTCAATATTGAAATTCGAATGTACCTGGCACTGAAGTTGAGTTTTGACAACATCAAGCGGGGTTGTGACAACAGCAGCCAGGGCTCCGGCAGCACCACCAGCGGTAGCATGAACCACCCACCTCCTGTCATCCGCGCTCTCCGGCGACACCTCCACCAACCCCTTCTTTGTCGCCTCATACGCCGCAAAATGCACCGCCGTAAACGGAGCGTTCATCACAACCGTAGTCCGATACGACTTAAAAAACGCGGCAACCCCTTCTTCGAGGGCCACTCTCCTCACGCAATCCACCACACCCTTGTACGGACTGCTCTTCAGCTGAAGCCTCTGCTTCACGACGTCCATGGGAGTGAAAACGGCGTCGCTGGTGACTGTAGCGCAGACACCAGAAGCGGCATGCAGCAGTGAGGAGTAATTGTTGGTGGTGAAAGAGGAGGAGAAGGCTTGTTTGCAGAACTCGTAGACGGAGAAGTAAACGGCGTGGGCGGGGCCTGCACCGAGGGCCATGGCGGAGATGCCGCGGTAGAGGGAGGAAGGACCTTCGAGTTTGAGGATGGAAGAGAGGGATTGGCGGAGGCGGAAGGGATGGAGGAGGCATGAAGTGGTGGTGGTGGTTGTTGTAAGAGCTTGCATGCGGGTCTTGAGAGTGTCAACTGGGAACATAGCCATGTGCTCCACTGATCCTGCTATTGAACCTGTCCAATATGCCGCCATTACATTATATATTACGCCAGCGAATTGTTTCTGCTAGTAAAGTAGTAAATGTGCAAAAGGTAAGGGGAAGAAAGAAAAATCATTTAAAGAAAAATAGTTTGTATAAAATGTTTGACAAAAATATTATTTGTACACTAAAATCAGCCACCAATGTATTATAAATACATGTGTGGTTTAATTTATTTTCAATGTGTATTTGTATTTTAACATATATTTTATACTGGTGGCTGATTTTGGTGGCTGATTTTAATGTACACGTAGCATAGTCGAATATTTGATATGGATATAGTTTCTCTTTTATCAGATACTATTATTTAGATTTAGTTAGAGACAATGTCCTGTTAGTTGTAATCTTCTATTTCTTACTTTTGGCTCTAGATAGTTTTTTTATTTTATTGCTGGCTTTGGTATTCTCCTGCATTCTGGTGGTTTTGGACTCTCGGTGGTGGTGGTGGTTATGGACTTATGGGTACAGCTGGTGGTTGTCTTATGGGCTTGGCGGTTGTGGCGGCTTTGTGACTGTGGTGGCCGTGTCATGGCCATGGTCGTAGTGTCCGCGGCAATATATTGGCTAGTTAGGTGGTGATAAACTGATAATAAGATTATTAAATGTTTGTTTGGATACAATTAAGTGAGAAAAAGCTCTTTTTAATAAAAAAAAATTCTTTATAAAATGTTAGTGTTTTTAGTTATTTTTTCAAGTAAAAATTAAAATATTAATAAAATAAAAATTTATTTTTTTTTAATTTTTTTGTTTTAAAAAAATTATTTTAATATAATAAATAAATAATATTTTCTGTTATTATACCCAATATAATTAATAGATACAAAATCAGTTAATAATATCGGATACTTTAATTCTTTATATGTTTTAAAATACACAAAAAAGTTCGTAATATTTATCTTTGTTAATAATAAATTCTTTCTCCAATTTAATCCGTTTAATCCAAATGATTGTTTTATAATTTTAAAATTTTATAGAGATTGTTTTTTATTTTACTTTTCAGACCAAATTTGATGCAGGAGCAAGTAGAGTTAGTAGGTTAACTATATTAGTTAATTGTAATAAGGGAATATAAGTCTCATATTGTTTAAAATAGTGAACTTTGTGTTATGTTTTAATCTCACATCGTCCGAGTCATAAAGACTTTTTCTTTCCCTACTAGTATAAATAACTTATGTACATTTTATTTATGAAATAGAGTTGAAGTTTATAGTTGGATATGAAATAAGCTGTGTGCTTATTTTTTATTTTTTCTCTAGGGTCTTTGAGAGTAAGAGGTGCATTATTGGCTTGGCCAACCAAGATGGGTTCATGGCTATTTTCACCATAGTGGGGTTGTTAACCTTACTAAAATTGGTAAATCTAAACTATGTCACCATAGTGGGGTTGTTAACCTCGCCAAGATTGGTGAGCCCAAACAAGTCATGACGTCAAATTAGAGGAGGATTATATTATAAATGTTGGGACTGATTTGTGTATTTTAAAATTTGTGAAAGTAAAATAGTATCCAATTTTAAAACTTCAAGAATTGATTTGGCTAATTATTCTTAATAATTTTACATGAAATATCCAAATATCAAATTATTTTTACTTCTTTAAATGATTTTTCAAAAAATATCACACTAAAAAATCTTTTTATAATTTTACCCAAATAACACCTAATTAGAGAATTGTAATTTTGGAAGAAGGATAATATTGAACAAAAAAAAAGTTTAGGAATTATTTTTTATTTTCAGATCAAATTTTAAGGACCAAACAATTTATCTTTTATTTTTACTTTTTTTTTCTAGTCTTAAAATTAAATATATAGGACCTATGTTTTTTTTTTAATGTTCAAACAATGTTGTTCATTAAGAAATAGCTAAAGAGGACATTTCTCTCAACAAAATTTAAGTTTCTTTGGAATATTAATCACTTGTTTGATAAAGTTTCGTTAAATGGTTAGAATGTTATATTGTAATCGAATTTCGGGAATTTAACTAGTTAAGCTTTTTGTAATTTGTTTTCTCAAAAAGGAAAAGCCAAATGTTAAATATTATTCTTTCTTGTTGTCTTTTTTTTTTCCACAATGTATATCTGCATTAATAATGAACTGTGTTTATTATATATGAGTCATAACTATCAAATATTTAGTAATATAAATAATTTGTTTTATTGTTTTTGGTAATTGGGTTATATAAAATAAAAGTAATATTGTGTTTTGTAAAATTAAAATTAAAAAAATTTAAAATTATATATCTATCAATTATCACTAATAAATGGTTATAGAAAAGTCAACCGTATAAATTAATAAGTAGGTTTATCAGCAAAAATTAAAAAATTAAAATTAATATTTAATTGTGAAATATATAAAAATAATAATGTCACTTTTATTTTAATAATATAATTTTCTTTTACAAATTCATACGAAAATACAATGTAAAAAAATTGTATGAAGAGTGACACTACTAGAAATACGAGTGATATTATATTTTTTTTAGAATAAATTAAATTTCATCATTTTGAAAAAATCTAAGAACCAACATTTTTATTAAAATTTAGCCAGCATTTAACCAACAAAAAAAGTGAATAATCTCACACCATTAGATATAACTTCACAATATTAAAAATATTAATAATAATTAATTAATGATTACAAATCACATAAATTACTAACCCATAGTACTTTCCTTTAATTTTGATAGTGCACGGATTGACCATACAAATTTAGTTCCGTCAGATTATTTATTTTTAATTTAAATTTATTGAACCACGGAAAACGTTCACTGAAAAGTTAAATTTGAATTAAGTGGAGAAAGCAAATAAAATGGAGGAAGTAATTAATAAAAATAATGCAAATAGAAACATTATTTTCACCTGCAACCATGTACTGCCAGAACTCCAAGCCATCGTGATCTGGTGTTGGTAGTGAAAGTTCTGTGTGGAACTCAGTAGTGGGAATGACCGCCTGAAAGTTCGGAGAAGTGTCTGTGGCCATTGTTGTTAAGGTTTAGCACAAGACTAGTGCAAGTGAATGGAGGTGTTATATGTATAGAGTGGGTTGCTTTTGAATGATTGAGCTTCTGCAAAATGGAAATCGCTTTCGGATTCGAATTAAATGCCTTTTTGCCATGCACGAATAATCTTTCTTTTATCCCGTTTTTTTTTTTTAAAAAAAAATTCCTTAATCTATCTTCTTGTCAATTATTCAGATAATTTGTAGTGGGAAGCGAGAGATCGAATAAAGAGGGCAACAAGTGTCACATATATAGATAAAATTATAACAAAGGATAAGAGAATCACAAAAAGAGAGGTGAAGAAATAATATCTAGTGTTATATATCCTGCAAGACTTGATTACTTCTAAATTTCTAATTCTTGATGCGACATAAACTTAATTAAATCTTCACACACAAACACACACTTCGAAATGCTTTTTAATTTAATTACAGATTCTTTTTTTTTCAAATTAAAAAAATGTTATTAAATAATAAAACAGAGAAATTTTAACTTTGGTTGCACGTTTTAAATACTATCAAAATGTTACGGTCAATATATATATATATATATATTTTAAAATAATAAAATACAAAAAAGTTAATTATTATATCTAGTTAATTATTTTTTTTTAAAGAAATTTGTATTTCATTATTACTATTACTCAAGTATCAAGATCCAATAGTAATGAGTTACTGCATCATCCTATTTTATATATGGTTACCAAAAAATCTAAAATCAGCAAGTCTAATATAAGATACTTGTGTTATGGAAAATGAAGTCTTTAGTAGATAAAGGTTAAAAGCAGATTGTGTTAAGATTGGTTATTTCTTTTAGGTTGGTTAGGACGGTTAGTTAGTTTCTGTTATCTCTAATTCAGTGATTATATTAAATTTGTTTAATACCGTGTGTATTGGCTTGTCATTTTGTGGCATGAGTCAACAATGTTGACTTTGAAAATAAAAGAAAAGATGCAAAGTTGGCACTGTATGGAATATGCAAAAGAAAATAGGACAAGACGCTATAGTTTAGCTATGCTAAAGGGGTGCAGAGATACATGTATGAGTTCAGCGTGTGAGTTTAGTGAAGTAGGTTGTTAGAGGTAGTTGTTCTCTCTCCCTGAGTTAGTTACTTTCTCCTTTTTTGTTATGCTGAGTTGGTATAAGTGGTTAGTGCCTAACGAACTCAGCTTACCTATATAATCTGTAATTGCAATTGCTATCAAAACTGAACAGAATTATTCATTTTTTCCTATACTTTAACTCCTTTCTTTTTTTCTTGATCTCTCACAATTTCATTCTTTCTATTTTTCTACTACAATTCTACAAACTTATGATATTAGTTTATTGTATCAGAGCTTGATTCAATGGCTGCAAACAACAATTTTACTCTTGTTACACACTAAGCTCAAACGGCAAGTACTCCAAGATTCACGGCAACTCCAATCTACATGAAGCTTGACAATGACAACTTTCTGCAGTGGAAAGATCAGGTTGAGGCTATGATTGAAGGCAACGATCTCTTTGATCATATTACATGAGCAAGGATCCCACAGCAGTTGCTTGACAATGGAAAAGTCAATTCAAAATACCAGAGGTGGAAGAAACAAGATGCGTTATTGAAATCTTAGTTGCTAGCTTCAATGACCAAACCATACACCATTCAAATGGTTGGGTGTGTGTATACTTTTCAGATTTGGAACAGGTTAGAAAGTCATTTTGCATCACAAATCAAAGCTAGAGTAATTCAATTGTGAAATCAGCTTAGTGGTACAAAAATAGGCGTATCAGTGAATGAATATGTCTTGAAGATAAAAAACACAATTGATGCATTGACCTCAGTAGAAGAAGTAGTAAGTGAAAGTGAACATGTAAATGCAATTCTTCATGGCTTAACTGAAGACTATGCACTTGTCTTAACTTCAACTTTAACAAGATCTCAAGGAATTACAGTTAGTGAATTAGAAGCAGTACTCTTTGCACATGAAAACATGCTAAAAAGATATAGAAAGCCAGAATTAGGCCATCTGTTAAAGGCAAATGTTGCTCAGTCCAATCACATAAGTCAATTTGATCAAGAAATGTATCAAGCCAATTTTGCACAAAGAGAAGGCTTCAAAAGGGGTTCTTGCAGTAGAGGCAGGTTTTAACAACACTTCAGAAATGCTAGACACTCACAAGGTTATGGCAGAAGTCAATCTTTATATACAGAACATGAAAGTGGACAGCAATTTCATCCAAACAGGTCAGGAAGCCAGAACAGTGAACGACCATCAACCACTGAAGGCTTTGGCAGAACACAATACTAAAGCTATGAGAGATTGCAAGAAAGGTCCCAATGCCAACTATGCAACAAATATGGACACACAGCAATATTTTGTTGGTACAGGTATGATGATGGCAATGAGCAATACACACAAACTTAATACACAAGAGGCTATGCAAGCACAGAAGACTATGTAGGAAGACAGCAGCAAACTGAACAACCAAAGGCAAACTTCAGTAATGTGTTGGCCAATCCTGCATCCATTCAGGATTCAGTTTGGTATCCGGACTCTGGAATCACACATCACATGACTTCAAACCCAGAGGTTATGGTTGAAAAAGAAAACTATGTAGGCACAGACCAAGTAGTAGTTGAAAATGGTACAGGTTTGGCTATTAATTGTGTTGGAAAAGCATACTTCAAAACTGATTTGAGCTCTAAAAGTCTAATAATACAGAAATTGTTATTGGTTCCAGATATAACCAAAAACATACTCAGTGTCTACCAATTTTGTTGTGACAATAAGGTATTTTTTGAATTCCACTCTCATGGTTGTTTTGTTAAATCTCAGGCCACCAATGAAGTCATTCTTCAAGGAGATGTTGTCAAAGGGATGTATAGGCTGCTCAATTTCTACCCAGTTCACACACGTTCTGCCTTCACCAATTCCTTGGAGGCAACAACAAATAAATACACTCTTTGGCATGCCAGACTTGGGCATGCTTCAGCAGCAGTAGTTTCTAGAGTCCTAAAGCTGTGTAATCTCCCCTCCTTACCAAATAATTCAATATGTAGTTTATGCTATATTAGCAAATCCCATACTTTACCTTTTTCTGAGTCCAAAACGGTTTACAATGCTCCATTAGAACTTGTATATTCTGATATTTGGGAGCCAGCTCCCCTTCATGATTCAAATGGAAACTATTATTTTATCAACTTTATTGATGCTTTTTCCAGATTTACATGGCTATATCTAATAAGGAGTAGAGCTCAACTAAAATTAGTTTTCTTACATTTTCAACATATGGCTGAGTTACAATTAAATGCCAAACTTAAATGCTTTTATATGTAAGCCTATCCAAGTCACTACAAGAACAAGGAATTAATCACAGATTTTTCTGTCTTCATATGCATCAGTAGAATGGCACAGCTGAACAAAAATATAGGCATATTGTAGAGATGGGTCTAATAATGCTTGTTGTACCTATCAAATTTTGAGGTGAAGCCTTCGTAACAGCAGTTCAAATCATCAATGTTCTTCCCACACCAGTGTTAAATGGAGACTCACCAACTGAGAAGCTGTTTACTAAGCAACCAAATGATGCGTGAGCATCTTTCCTATCTTTTCCTAATGAATTTGCATTTAATTTGTTGAGTTTAATCAAGAATTAATTATCTTTTAGCCACTATGAATGCTACTTTGAGTTGTGTGCAAGTCTGTTTATTTTAGGTAGTATTTGGTTGGATTTGATGGAGCTTCTGCAGAAAAAGAGAAGAAGGCCATATAGAGCAGGAATGGCTTAAAGGATGGAGAGGAATCTTGCACAAATGGAATCAGCACAAGAATTAAAGGAGATGACAGCGAAGAGCGACGTGTGCGCGTACCTGACGTGTGCGCGTGATTTGGAGCTTTCCATGGCGATGCGTGTGCGTACCTGACGCGTACGCGTGAAAAGCGAAGTTGCACAGCGACACGTGCGCGTAGCTGACGCGAACGCATGACACGCGAAGAAGACCATCGACGCATACGCGTGACGTGCATCACATGCAGAAAACTTTAATTCTGATTTAAACTTTAATTTTTAATAGGAAAAGATATTATTTTAGTTTTAGAAAATATAATTTAAATTAATTAGGATTAGATATAAAAGAGAAAAGAAACTTCTCTATTTGCGGATTCCAATTAGTTAACTTTTCATTCCACCTCAGCCCAATTTACAATTCTTATTTTCTCTCTGAACCATGAACAACTAAACCTCCATTGTTAAGGTTAGGAGGCTCAGGATTCGGTGGTCCAGGAACCTTTGGACCACTTAGTGGTCCAAGTAAAAAACATATTTTTGGAGTTTTTTTATCAATTGCTACGTAGTCTTTGAACTAATTTTAATTACAAATCAACCCCATATATTTTATTTAATTATAAAAATAGTTTTTTATTTTATAAATTATTATTTTATCAATTATCTATTATATTTATTAACAATCAAATACAAAAATAACAACCAATTATATCCTCCATTCATCCTAATAATTCTAATTGATTAAAAAATTAACTTTGATCTCGTTACGTTCGTCCATGGCTTCCAAATCGTGTTTCCTTGAAATTCAATCGATTGGTTTTTCAAAACAATCGATTGAATGATAACTCAATCGATTGGTTTACACTATATCACAAAACAATCGATTGAAAGTTGTAAGGTAGAATGATAAAAAGCTTAAACCAATCGATTGTTTATACTTTCCAATCGAATGAATACCTCAAAACAATCAATTGTTGTTGTTACTCAATTGATTGAATTCACGAAAACAACATGGATTTGCCAAATACAATCGATTGGAAAGTGATGACATTGAAGTTTTAGCCAAATTCAATCGATTGGTAATGTAATCCAATCGATTGGAAGGTGATGAAGTTGAATGTTTTGCCAATTTCAATCGATTGGTAATGGAATATCCATCTACTCAATCAATTGGTAATGTTCTCATTTTTCAGAATTCTGTAGGATTTTGCACAATTTATTCTATTCTACTTTCATAAATCACAAATAGGTTGTACAAATCCTCATTAATCTAATTTTTTTTCAATCACCATGATCAGGATCTTATTATCTTCTTGCACCAATATCAATGTATTAACATAAGAACAATTTTTATCACTTAACTTAAATCATTGATCCTGTAGTTTGGTCTAGTTTGGACGAAGGAAATGTATTTTTACTAGTATTAATTAAATCCGTGATACTACATGACGAAATTATTTTGGTAACCAAGTTTAACCAAGTTGGTTCAATAGCTTATTGGTATAATAAAAAACAACTGATTGAGTAGATGGGTACTATTACCAATCGATTGAAATTGGCAAAACATTCAACTTCATCACCTTCCAATCGATTGGATTACATTACCAATCGATTGAATTTGGCTAAAACTTCAATGTCATCACTTTCCAATCGATTGTATTTGGCAAATCCATGTTGTTTTCGTGAATTCAATCGATTGAGTAACAACAACAATCGATTGTTTTGAGGCATTCATTCGATTGGAAAGTATAAACAATCGATTGGTTTAAGCTTTTTACCATTCTACCTTACAACTTTCAATCGATTGTTTTGAAAAACCAATCGATTGAATTTCAAGGAAACACGATTTGAAAGCCATGGACGAACGTAACGAGATCAAAGTTAATTTTTTAATCAATTGGAATTATTAGGATGAATGGAGGATATAATTGGTTGTTATTTTTGTATTTGATTGTTAATAAATATAATAGATAATTGATAAAATAATAATTTATAAAATAAAAAATTATTTTTATAATTAAATAAAATATATGGGGTTAATTTGTAATTAAAATTAATTCAAGGACTACGTAGTAATTGATAAAAAAACTCCAAAAACATGTTTTTTACTTGGACCACTAAGTGGTCCAAAGGTTCCTGGACCACCGAATCATGTGCCAGGTTAGGAGCTCTGTCTATTGTATGGATTGATACTATTATTTTTCTATTTTAATTCATGTACTGATTTATATTTCAAGAATTATTTTCGTTCTTTATCTTATGAATTTGGGGGGAACGGAAGTATGACCCTCTTTCTAATTGAGTTCTTGTATAACTTGAAAAAAGCTCTTTACTTGAACAACAGCTTGAAAGTAATTTCTCCTAAATTTTAATTATCTGGACTTAATGGGATACGTGACATATAATCCTCTTATATTTGGGTAATTAGGATTTCTGTGGCATATAAACTAGAATTGAACTTAACCCTCTAAGTGGAATTAAATGACCAAGGATTTGGCGGTTGATGAAAGTTAGAGGAGACTAGGAATGTATAAGAAATTAGGGTCTAGTCACATATAGTTTGCCATGAATTAAATCTTGCATTATTAAAATAGTTAGTAAGAAAAAGTCAATCCGAAAAATAGATAACTCTGAAGCCTTAACTGCTTCTCCATGTTTTATTCCCAACTTATTTATTTGCCTGTCTTCTGTTTAATGCTTTTTGAAAAATACTATTTTCTGTTTTTCTAACTAAGCAAATCACTTAACCATTGTTGCTTAGTCCATCAATCCTTGTGGGATCGACATTCACTCACCTGAGGTATTACTTGGTACGACACGATGCACTTGCCGGTTAGTTTGTGATTATAAATTTCCGCACCAAGTTTTTGGTGCCGTTGTCGATGATTGATTGTGATTGACAACTACTCGTTGTTTGATTGCTTAGATTAGATAAAAAAATTTTCATTAATTATTTTTTTAGTATTATTAATTTTTATTTTTCTTTTTTTTCTTTCTTTATTTATTTCCTTTTTCGTTAATACCCCCTCCCTGTTTCGTTTTCTGTTTCTTTTCTTTTATTAGTTAGTTTTAAATAAAAAATTTAAAAAAATAAATTAGAACTAATATTTTTTTTTAATTTCTGAAATTAAGTTTGGTGTCCCATAGTAAGCTTTCTTTTAAAAATATTTTTTTTAAAAATACTAGTATTTTTCTTTGTTTAATTTTTGAATTTTTAGTTGACCTCTTTTTATTTATTTTTGAATTCTTATTTTATTTTTATTATTCTTTATTTTATTTCTTTTCAAAAAAAATTCTGTTCTTTGTTCTTTACTTTCCTGTTTACCACATGGTGCGTTTAATTCTTTTTGGTGTTTTGTGCTAAGAAAAAATAATAGAGAGAGATCACATGTGTTACTACTCACACCCAAGGAGTGATTCATATTATTATGAATGGGAGAACTACCCAAATTTTGGTTGGCAAAGTCAAAACCAAAGAAACTTCAGTGCTCCATGTTCCAACTATCAAGAACCACCATCTCCATATTCATGTCAAGAACCATCATCTTTCTGCCCATATCAAGAACCACTATCTCCCTATTCATACCAAGAACCATCATCTTTTTACTCTTATCAAGAATCATCATCTCTTTCTTATTCGTATCAAGAGCCAACATCTCCTTATTCATATCAAGTACCATCAGATCTTGAGCTTCTCATGAAAGAATTCATACATGATATAAAGACGAGTGTCAAAAATGTAGAGAAATATGTGCAGTCAATTATCAAGTCCCAGGAAGAGGAACAAGCAAATTCCTTCCCAAGAGATATAATGCAAGATCCTATAGAAGAAAATGAGGAAATCAATCAAAGGAGTTTATACTCCAATAAATTAGAGAACTTTCCACCCTCACACATGGAAGAAGAGGAAGATACAAAAAGAAAGGAGGAAGATGCACAAACAAAGGAGGTTGTAAGGGACGAAAACAATTATGGGAATCTACACTCCAATGAAGTAGAGACTGGCATAGATAGTGAGTTTATTGAACCACCAATTCAAGAAGTTCTTTATGAAGGGTACACTCTAACCATCACACAACACCCAAATTTTGAAATCAAAGAAGTGAAGGAAACCAAGGAAAGCACTGAAAAGGGAATTGTGACCAAGAAACAGAAGAAAATATCCATGAAAAAGAGAAGGTCAGAAAAAAACAATCCAACCTCTACACCAACAAGCAAGGTGAATCAAGTTAATCACAATAAAAGAAAGTTTGTTCGGAGGAATTTATATCAGGGGCCACTAATTTTCACCTCTCCCCCCTTTGAGACATTTCTTTTAACCAATTGGAAGAAGAGGAAGAAAATTCAACAATCAAGTGTCAAGCTAGTGACATTAAAGAAGCGCTTGTTGGGAGGCAACCCGATAATTTTGTATCCTTAGTTATTTTTCGTAGTAGTGATTTTCTTATTTATTTGATTTTTATTGAGTTTTTACTGTTTTTCTTTCATTTTAAGTATGTTCTGATCATGCAGCTGTTTTAGAACAGGAACCAAACACAAAAAAAAAGAGCGCACGACGCGTACGCGTCATATGTGTGTGCATGAAAAATAAAATTTAACAGAGAGTTGGGCAGGAGTAGTGTTGGTGGTGTGCCTGACGCACAAGCAAGTCCACGCATACGCGTCCCTCACGCGTACGTGTCGCTTGCGTTTTCACCAGTTTACACGTACGCGTCCCCACGCGTATGCGTGACCCTGTAAATCAGCGTAAATGAGTGTATGGCCAGAGAGTTATGATGGTGTGGTGCTGGAACTGTTCTGGGAGCCGAAGCCCCACCCCGCGTACGTGTCCCTGACGCGTGCGCGTCGTTTTCCCACAATGACCATCCACGCGTACGCGTCATATGAAAATTTTGGTTCCCAGGCCATGCGAACAGAGAGTTGTGCGTGCACGGGGCTGCCCTCGCACCATTCGCACAACCAACATCACGCGTACGCGTCCCAGACGCGTACGCGTCGCTTGAAATTTGCGCGACCCACGCGTATACGTGCTGTACGCGTACGCGTCGCATGCGACGCCCAATTCAACCACCTTAGCGCCTGATTTCAAATCATCCACCCCCCATCCTAATTCTCTCTTGTTCTTTTATCCTTTTATTCTTCTTTCATCATACTATTTTTTTATGTCTTTTTTTATGTCCCTCTCTGTTTTCAGTTCTTCTTTGCTTGAGGACAAGCAAACCTTTAAGTTTGATGTTGTCGCTTCGCTTATGTCTTTTCTATGGGACCAAAGGGAGGTAAATCATCTTCACTGAGGAGCATAGCCGGAGGAATGAGATGGCCACCAACATAACTGAGGTAGTTGAGTTCTTTTCATTCTATATTCCTTCCCGCTCTTACTATGTTATGTTCCAATTTTCTGCTATTTTGATTTGTTTATTGCATGATCCTTTATTAGCTTAGATTCCTAGGTTCGAGTTTAGTTCTGTTATTTTGAAATTTTCTGTTAATTACTTTAATGTTGAAAGGTGTCTCATGTATTACCCACTAAGCTTGAAATCAAAAAGAAAGAAGAAAAAGGGGATGTAATGTATGAAAAATTGAGTTAATTTTTTCTAGAGTAGTCTCATTGATTCAAATGTGGTGGTATTTTCTGTGACTCTGAATGCATGACATGAACAGTGCATATTTAAATTTGAATCAAAGAAAGTTAATGTACAAGGAACAGGGATTTAGAGAATTATTATGACATCTCTGAGAAAAAAAATTTAATCCTTGAAGCAAAAGAAACAGAAAAAAAATAGGATATAAAAGCAAGGTCCAAGGCTCTGAGAATCAATGACTAGGGAGGTCAGACATGATTAAAAGCTCAAAGAGTTGTTTCCCTAGTTATATGCTTGTGGTGTTCTTGTGTCAAGTAATCCTTGAGATAAAACATTTAGAGTCGAGATCAATTGCAATTAACAGAGTATGCCAAAGGCTTTGAGCATCACTGTCTGGGAGTAACTGAAAGGAAAATCAGAACTTCAAAAGAGTTTCCCAGTTAAGTGCTTGTGGTGTTTCTGTGTCAAGTAAAGCTTGAGACAAAACATTTAAAGTCACGGCTAGGCTCAAGGTGCAAAGCACCAAAGAAAAGAGAATCAAAGAAAAATTGATGTGTTCAAGGATTAAATTGAGTTACAAAAGACCAGAGAATTCATAATATTATCCGGATTCTAATTCCGAATGACAGTGACATCCTTCTGATTCAAAGGAGAGTGAGATGCCAAAACTATTCAAGATTGCAGTTGTAAATCCCACTGTAAGAAGAGACATGAGCTTAATCGAACTCTCATTCTCATGCAAATTCACACTCTAAGCCTATGTTAGTTTGGTTGCTTGAGGACAGGCAACAATTCAAGTTTGGTATTGTGATGCGTGAGCATCTTTCCTATCTTTTCCTAGTGAATTTGTATTTAATTTGTTGAGTTTAATTAAGAATTAATTATCTTTTAGCCACTATGGATGCTACTTTGCATTGTGTGCAATTCTGTTTATTTTAGGTAGCATCTGGTTGGATTTGATGGAGCTTCCGCAGAAAAAGAGAAGAAGGACATATAGAGCAGCAATGGCTTAAAGGATGGAGAGGAAGCTTGCACAAATGGAATCAGCACAATAATTACAGGAGATGACAACGAAGAGCGACGCGTGCGCGTACTTGATGCGTGCACGTGATTTGGAGCTTTCCATGGCGACGCGTGCGCATACCTGACGCGTACGCGTGACACGCGAAGAAGACCATCGACGCTTATGCGTGACTGACGCGTACAGAAAACGCTGATTCCTATTAATTCTGATTTAAACTTTAATTTTTAATAGGAAAGATATTATTTTAGTTTTAGAAAATAGATTTTAAATTAATTAGGATTAGATATAAAAGAGAAAAGAAACTTCTCTATTTGGGGATTCCAATTAGTTAACTTTTCATTCCACCTCAGCCCAATTTACAATCCTTATTTTCGATAATTGTTTTCGTTCTTTATCTTATGAATTTGGGTGGAACGGAAGTATGACCCTCTTTCTAATTGAGTTCTTATATAACTTGGAAAAGTTCTTTACTTGAACAACAGCTTGAAAATAATTTCTCCTAAATTCTAATTATCTGGACTTAACGGGATACGTGACATATAATCCTCTTATATTTGGGTAATTAGGATTTCTGTGGCATATAAACTAGAATTGAACTTAACCCTCTAAGTGGAATTAAGTGACCAAGGAATTGGTGGTTGATGAAAGTTAGAGGAGACTAGGAAGGTCTAAGGAATTAGGGTCTAGTCACATATAGTTTGCTATGAATTAAATCTTGTATGATTAAAATAGTTAGTAAGAAAAGTCAATCTGGAAAATAGATAACTCTGAAGCCTTAACTGCTTCTCCATATTTTATTCCCAACTTATTTATTTGCCTGTCTTCTGTTTAATGCTTTTTGAACTCTCAAACACTATTTTATGTTTGTCTAACTAAGCAAATCACTTAACCATTGTTGCTTAGTCCATCAATCCTCATGGGATCGACCCTCACTCACCTGAGGTATTACTTGATACGACCCGGTGCACTTGCCGGTTAGTTTGTGGTTATAAATTTCTGCACCACCAAACTATGAGAATCTAAAGGTATTTGGATGCCTATAATTTCCACACCTGAGACCCTACAATAAGAACAAGCTGTAGTTCAGGTCTTCACCATGTGTTTTCCTTGGATATGCTACCTCTCATAAGGGGTACAAGTGCTTGACAAGTTCAAGAAAAATAGTCATCAACCGAAATGTAGTTTTTAATGAAGAGCAGTTCCCTTTCAAAGATCCACACTTAGAGTTCAACACACACACATCACAAGATCAAACCCCAACTTTCTACCCTTTACCATCACTTCAAAATTCTACCAAAGTCATCTATCTCTCCACAGTCCCAAACCTCCCCTGCCCCCATCCATCACCAACAAATACACTCTTCCCCTATCCCTACACAAGTCCCTTAGCATACCCCTTGTTCCCCCATTCCAGCCCCCTTAGGCTCCAACCCTCCCTTACTCACACAATCTTCTCCTCACCTCTCACATCATATAGCACCTTCACACATACCAACTCCTGTCCCCATTTCAGACTTGGAAATTGCTCCTCCCTGGACCTTACCACCTGAGACTAATGACTCAGCAACAAATGTTCACCCCCATAGTAACAAGGAGCAAGACTGGCTCCTTAAGGCCAATGGTTTTCCAAGCTTCATTCGAACCCCGTACTGTGCAGCAAGCGGTATCTGATCCTGCTTAGAAGCAGGCCATGTATGCTGAATTTGAAACCTTGTAGTGAAACAATACCTGGAAGCTTGTCCCCCTGCCTCCTGGCGGAGAAGTCATAGGCAGCAAATGGATTTTTTTACCTCAAGTACAATGCAGATGAGAGCCTACAAAAGCACAAAGCGCGTCTTGTTACTCAAGGGTTCTCTCAAAGACTTGGATTCGGTTTCACTGAGACCATAGTCCAGTGGTGAAGCCGACATCAATTAGAATAATACTGTCCATAACACTAGCTTGAGGATGGTCAATTAGGCAAGTTGATGTGAACAATGCCTTTTTACATGGGGAGCTCACTAAAGATGTCTACATGAAGCAGCCGTAGGGATACATCTCAGGTGACAGTAGCTTGCTTTGCAAGCTTACCAAAGCACTCTATGGCCTGAAACAAGCGCCTAGAACTTGGTATCATAAGCTTTCCTCAGCTCTTCAGAAATTTGGATTCTCACCAACTAAGTCAGATGTGTCAGTGTTTGTGCAACAATTGGAGACCTCCCTTACCTATATTCTAATCTATGTTGATGACATTATTGTGATTAGAAACTGCCCTGCAATGCTTACCGCAGTCACTCAATAGCTAAACTTAGCATTTGCATTGAAGGACATGGGAGAGCTGCACTACTTCCTGGGAATTCAAGTGACCAAGACTGGAGATGGAGGTTTGATGATGTCCCAAGACAAGTATGTGCAAGACCTACTTGCAAAAGCTGGTATGAGTGACTGCAAGCCATGTGCTACACCACTGCCATCCACTCTTAGAATTCAAGCTACGGGAGGTGATGTACTTGACAACCCTCAGCTTTATTAATCTGTAGTAGGAAGTCTCTAATACCTCACTATGACAAGACCAGACTTGGCTTACAGTGTAAACAAGGTTGCACAATTTATGTAAACACCTTTAGAGGCACACTGAAAACTGGTTAAGAGAATACTGAGATATGTTAGTGGCACTGCTACATATGGCCTGAAAGTTCACAAAGACTCATCTCTAAAGATTACAACTTACTGTGATTCGGACTAGGCTGGTGATCCAAATGACAGGAAGTCAACTGGTGGGTTTTGTGTTTTGTGGGAAGGAATCTGTGTCCTGGCTGTCGAAAAAACAAAGAGTGGTGGCCAGATCAAGCACAGAGGCAGAGTACAGGGAACTAGTAGACCTTGTAGCAGAATTAATTTGGATTAAAGGGCTAATAAGTGAGCTGAAGTGGTCAATTCCAGAAGCAGTTATGGCATACTGTGATAATCAAAGTGTTGTCCTCCTAGCAGCTAATCCAATACTGCCTTCAAAAATAAAACATTTTAAAATAGACTTGCACTTTGTAAGAGACTATGTCACAAGCAAAATGGTTCAGGTAAGCCATATTCCCAGTTCTGTTCAAAATCGCAGACACCCTCACCAAGGCTCTTCCTTCTACATCCTTCACTCAACCTCGGGACAAGCTAAAAGTTCAGAACTTGGCAAACTTAGAAACTTCAACTTGGCAGGGGCATAATAGAGAACATAGAAAACTGAAATGTGAGAGTCATATAGAGATACATGTATGAGTTTAGTGTGTGTGAGTTTAGTGAAGTAGGTTGTTAGAGGTAGTTGTTTCCCTCTCCCTGAGTTAGTTACTTTTCCCTTTTCTGTTATGCTGAACTGGCATAAGTGGTTAGTGCCTAACCAACTCAACTCACCTATATAACCTGTAATTGCAATTATTACCAGAATTGAATAGAATTATTCATCATCTCTTACACTTCAACTCCTCTCTTCTTTTCTCGATCTCTCACAGTTTCATTCCCTCTATTCTTCCGCTACAATTCTGCAAGCTTATGATATCAGTTCAAGGAGTACAGGGTCGAAGGTTTTCCTTATAAAAAGGACCTTCATAGAGCATTAATTCCTCATCTAAAAGAAGAAGTAATTTATAGTTTTTGTGAAGTAAAATTTTCGGTATAATATTATAGAGAATGTGTGATATATAAAATGAGAATATTTAGTGAGGGAACCAAAATTTTACTGATAATACTCTATATTAATTTTGGTGCGCTTCCACTCACGCTCATAATATTTAATGAATAAATTACCATTTGTATCCATAAAAGATGTGAACGCTGACAAATGTATCTATCAACTAAGAAAATTTAAGTTATATCCATAAAAGATAGATTCCGTGTGACAAAGTATCCAACCCCTAATTTTTTGTTGACTTCTTTAATAAAATTTCCAAATTACCCTTCTCTGATCTCAGCATTCTCCAAACTCATCAAAATAAAAACCTCCAACCCATTCTAAATTCTCAACCTCTGCCACCGCTACCGACAACACACACGGCGCCGTAATTGAAACACTAAAACGATGCGACAGGAAGATGAAGAAATCCAAAACTAAACCAACAGCAACCAAGTCCAAAAATGACACTATGGAACCCTAAAACGTAGAACCAGATTCAGACTCGAAATATGAATATGACGACAAAATTGACTTCCCCTACAAGGATCCGCCATTGGTTTGCTGCTTTGGCATTCTACAATAGGAGTTCCTTCCGACAGTTCGAGTCCATGAGTTTCAGATGCATCCTGACATATACTCCGAGTGGAAGATGCTCCAGTGGGACCCGTCGGAGTTCTTTTGGGCCCCTGTGGGCCCCGTCAAATGTGTATGTGGCGCATGTGAGGCTAGGAGGGCGGGCCGCAGTGATAAGGAAGATCGGGAAAGACTCGCTTGGAGAAGAGATGGTGCTGATGATGAACAAGGAGAAGGTGCAGATGAGGGGGGTGAAGTTCGTGATGGTGTTAGGATTGTATGTTCTTACATGAAGGTGAAATTTGAGGAGAAGAAGATGAAGATGGTAATGGCTAAGGATTCTGCTGAGGATTTTTTGAGTGATGAGGAATTAAATCTTACCATTTTGAAACATGTAATCTAAGCAAAGTTAGAAATTTTTTTTAAATTTATTTTTGGTTAACTATTTTGGCCTATGTGATGCCTAGGCATCTTAGGCTAGTTTCACAAGCCTTTTTCATTAGTTTTTACTTAGTTTTCATGCATTTCTTAAGCAATAAACAAGCATTTGGATGAGAAATGTAGGCATGTCTTGACTCAATCAAACATTGTTAATTATGTGCATTTTCAGGATATTTATGCAAGATTTACTTGATGCAATGAATGATGCATTATCTTGTGATTATGGAAATACTTTGATGCATTTTGTTTGGTTGATGATAGGTAAGAAGAAGCAAGAGAAGGACAAAGAAGAAGCAGATGAGGCAACGTTGGTGGCCAAAGTTGGCTCACCAACATTGCTCACTAACGTTCCAAGCATGAAAAGCAATGTTGGTGGCCCAAACTTGGCTCACCAACGTTGCTAACAACGTTGCTACAAGGGAGGTGCAACGTTGGTGGCCAAAGTTGGCTCACCAACTTTGCTCACCAACGAGCCAAGGCTTAACAAGCAACGTTGGTGGCCCAAAGTTGGCTCACCAACGTTGCAAGCAAAAAGAGTGCCAACGTTGGTGTGCCAACGTTGCCACAAATGTTGCACACCAACATCTTCGATAATTTCAAGAGGAATGCATTGGAAAAATCGGCGGCAACGCGTACGCATAGGCGACGCGTACGCGTGATTGGAAGAACGTTGGTGCCCAACGCCAGTGCCAACGCCCAAAAATAGATTTAAAGGCAACGTTAGTGCCACCGTTAGTACACTAACAGTGGTGCCAATGCCAATGCTAACCTCAATCTCAATGGCACCCATGCAAGTGTATAAACGTTAGTAAGCTAACGCCAATGTCAACGTCACAAAAAGTCACTCCAAGCTTACTTCAACAAAGGCCAAAAATCCCACTTCCAAGTACTTGCAAGACCCATTTTGAAGATGAGAAGAAGAGTTTATATATGAAGAGTTTTGAAGTTGAAAATAAGCTCTCGAAGGCTGGAGGATTAGAGACTCCAGAGCTCTCTTGTATTCTAGAGGATTAGAGATTCCAGAGAGCGTAGCATAGTTTAGATACATTTTTCTTTTCTACACTTTTACATTTTCGTTTGTATTGAATTTAGTTTATTTTTATGCCATTTCAATTTCTTACACTTCTTCCTTTCTGCAATTTTATGTTTGAATTTATATTGAGTTTGATTTACTTTCATGCAATTTCAATTCCCTTCAATTGTTCTTAGAGCGATGACGAACTAAACCCCAATCATTAGGGGGAGGAGCTCTATTGTAATTCACATGATTGAATAAAATTCTTCTTCTCCTTAATCTGCTTGTTGTAGCTAAGTGGTATCTTCTATGTTTATTGTGATTCACTCACTCCGGAAGGGGGTTTGAATCAATTGAATCTCTATGTGAGCTTCAGAAGGGGAATCATAGAGATTAGAATTGAAGCTCTATCCCTCACAATTCTCTTGATCAACACCATTTGGGAGGAATTGAGATCTTGAGAATTTGTGTGGCTTATAGATAAGAGAATGTGCTCAAACTCTTCTTATGACAATTAGATAAAGGAATTGGCAAGATTGATTGTGATTAGAGAGATTGGGTTGCCAAGAAATTGGGACCCAATCAATTACAATCCGTCATAGATCTACTTCATATGATTGAGAATGAAGTTGAGACCCATTGATTCATGATGGATTATGATATCTCCAATCCCTAATGAGACTCTTTAATTATTGTTCTTCACTTTAATTTCTTTAAATTTATTGCTTCCTTTAATTCTCAGCTCCCAAAACCCCTTTACATTTCATGCAATTTACATTCATTGTTATTTATATTCTTGCCTTTACTTTCTTGCTCTTTAATTTTCAATCCTTTAAGTTTCTTGCCATTTATGTTTCAAGCAATTTACATTTAGCAATTTACACTTTCAGCACTTTAAATTTCTTGCTATTTACATTCGGTAAATTAAATTTCACCAAACTCTCTTCAATATTCGCTTGACTAGACATATCATCTCACTAAAGTTGCTTGATCTATCAATCTCTATGGGATCGACCTCACTCTTGTGAGTTTTACTACTTGATGCGACTCGGTATACTTACCGAAAGTTGAGCGAATTGATTTTCCCGCCATCACTATGGAATTAATTTTTGTTGTGATGTTAATGCAATGATTGAGAAATGGATACAGTAATGTGTGTGGAGGGTACAATGTAAGCTTTAATTTATTTTAGAAGTGTTTAATATAATCCTCCAAACTTAAATTTTGCAAACTGAAATCAAACATGCCCCAGTTTTGATGTAATGGAATTTGTTGGGGCAAATTGTTTTATTGGTTAAGGTGCAATGTGGGCAATTTTTAATTTGTATATGGAAGCCTGGCTGGTGTTGCACCCAGTTATGGGAAGGAGGGGGCTGCACATTAGTGTGGTGTCAGGTGCTGAAGGAAATCGGACCGTGCGACATCCAAGTTGCAACACGGACGGTCTGAGAAGTAGCTACTAAAACGGACGGTCCGTTTTGTGGCAAGCTGGACATGCGTTACGCAAAGCTCACTCCCCAAACGGTGCCCTGAATACCAACATTGACCATGCAATAAGGACTCTCACCATCCGAGTTATCACTTTCAGCATTCACTCTCAACCTCAAAACTCCATTCTTCTTCTTCATTCCTCTGCTGCTAGTGGGTGTGCATGGTGGAAAAAAAAAAAGAAAATGTCAAAGAAACATAAAATTAAAGATGTTGATCGCCCTGAGCTTCATATTATACACTATCTCAGTCATTCTAATTATGTAAGTTTGTTTAAAATTTTTTTAATTTTTATAATTATAATTATTATTGTTAGAAATTTAGTTGTTCTTATTGTTGTTAGGATCTAAACTTAGAAATATACATAGAATGGTTAGGACTATTCTTCAACGTTTTTAATTTTTTTCTGAAATTTTTTCACTATTTTTTTTATAAAAAATATTATTGTTAGGGGGTTAATTATTATTATTGTTGTTAGACATTGAATCTGAAAATGTAAATAAGATGATGTTATATTTATGTAAAACAAACGCAATATTTTTTTTAAAATTTGTTTAATATTTTTTATTATAATTATTAGTGTTAGGAAGTGAATTATTAATATTTAAAAAATTAATTATAAAATGTAAATCGAATTATTATTAATTTTTTTATACAACGTTTATTTTTTTTGAAATCTTTTTAAAATTTTTAGTTATAGTTGTTAGGAAATTAAATATGATTGTGGTTGTGAGTAATTGAATTTAGGAATAAAAACTGAATGGTTAGTATTAATTTTTAAAAGTACGTTAGTTTATTTTTGTTAATTATAATTATCATTGTTAGGAAGTTAATTATTATTGTTATTAGAAAATGAATTTAGGAAGATAATGAGAATGATTATTAGTATTTTTTAAAATTTAGAAATATGTGTTTAATTTTACTTAAGTAATAGTTAATAGATAATTAATATTACAAATTATAATGTTATATATTAGAAAAAAATTTTCTACCGCAAATAAATAAACAGCATCTCTAATATTGTAACATTCTTGAGAATTGATTAGGAATGTATGTGTTAGTTAATGTTATTAATAGTTAGTTTTGAAAAATTTTAAGGATTAATAATTCATTTCATTTTAGAAGTTATAATTATTTGTTTTAGTTGGATTTAGTCAAATAATTTATGACAGTTGTGTTGTTTTAAGTAATATGTGTTGTTGAGTTAGTTGTGCAAATTTTGTTAATGAGTTGCGGTAGTTAAAAAATTCTTGCCTTTTAATGGTATGTTAGTAATAGTTAATGAATGAGTTGACTAATAATTTGTTATGTTTTTTGTAGAAATTAAGAATGTTGACATGTGACTATCCAGTTCCTCCGGATTGGTACAACGATAGGGTGGAGGAGCATTTACGAGTTACTGGATTTTATCCTGCATCTCAGATTGGTGTAGTACAATGTTAGAAAGCACTGTTGAATGCTCTAATCGAATGGCACCCAGATACACATACGTTTCACCTTCCTATTGGTGAATGTGCCGTGACTCTTGAAGATGTGGCTCTAATTCTTGGTCTTCTGACGGATGGTCTTCCAGTCACAGGGATGACAATGAGTAACTTCGAAGCCTTGGAGGCGGAGTATTTGCATCAATTTGGAGTTGCGTCGCGTAAGTCAGACTGTAGAGGATTCTGCATAAAACTGAGGTGGCTGCGGAATCCAAAAGAAAATTTTCAGTTGACTGATGAAATAAGTATACAGAGGTATGTGAAGTGCCACATTATGTTGCTGATGAATTGATGCATTCCACTAGATTCGTCGTCATATGACCCCATCGATATCCACCATCGAAAGCCAACGCGTACTGTTCGCGAGAGATTCGGTTTAACCAGTTAGTGTAGGCCTCGCCCCATTCTCGTAACCGCTGGTAACGCACTTCGTACTCCCGCACCGTCCTCGAATATCCTGCAGGATAAAAAGAAACAAATGAAAAAATAGGTCTACACACTTACTGAAGGTAACTCTGTTACTAAATTAATTAGCTTTACTGAGCGTTATCTATATTGACGACCAGTTTCTGCAATTACGGCGCCTTGAATTTTCTCAGAAAATTAGACTCTATATGCCTGATGCAAAACATATGAAAAGCTCTAGGAGGTGACCAAGCCCCGTTACTCCTTTCCGCAGCTGCATTTATGGATTCATGACGGTCGGATATCAGTCTCACACCATCTCGAGTGACAACATGCTGACGAAGGTTACTAAGGAAAAAGTGTCACGCATCAAAAGTCTCTCCCTCCACAATAGCAAACGCAATTGGGACGATATTGTTATTGCCATCCTGTGAAACTGCCACTAGTAGACAACCCTTGTATTTTCCGTACAAGTGAGTCCCATCCACCTGGACAACTGGCTTACAATGTCTGAATGCTCTAATGCAGGGGTAATAACTCCAAAAGACACGATGCAATACCCGAATATCAGTCACCAAATCATCGCCTTGATATGCAGGCATAGTCTCAAAATGAACAACAGCTGATGGCTTCTTATGACACATGGCCTCAAACCATATAGGCAAGGCTTCGTACGATGCTTCCCAACCTCTAAATATTTTTTCTACTGCCTTTTGCTTAGCCAACCATGCTTTTCGATAACTAACGGTGTAGTTGAACTTTGATTGCACCTCTACTATAACCGATTTTACCTTTAAGGCGAGGTTAGCCTCAACCAACGGCTTTATTGCTTCTGCAATTGTGGTCGAATCCAGCTTCGAATGATCCTAAGAAATTGTGGCTCTGGTACATGTGTGACTGCCATTATACCTCCTTATAACCCAACAATACTTTTCGCTGATCATGCTAACCCGGATAAGCCAATCACACCCTGACCCATACTGTGTACACTTCACATAAAATGTCAACGGCTCAGACTCATACACCCGGTAGTCTACGCTTTTTCGTATGGTATACTCTTTTATCGCCTTAATAACAGCTTCTCTGAAAGTGAATTCCATCCCAACGGCAAATTCACCATCTGCGACAAAAGGAATTTCTGCCACCAGGACAGCCATACCAAAAAATTTAATACACAAATATTTAATCGTCGAAAATAAAGGTAAATCAATTTTTACTGCATCAATTATGATATAAATCCAAACTATTTATATATTACCAATAAATTCTAATTTATATTCAACTAATTCAATAACTCCCTAAAAAATTTACTATCTTAAACATAAATACACAAACAGGTAGACAAAAATAAATACTAATCGAGTACATTTTCACACTTCACTTAGATAGTTGGTCCAACTATCAAGATAAATTATTAAAAAATTCTAATCCTTTTTATAAATACAGAGAATTACGTACCTGCACTGATATAATTCGGAAACTCTGGAACATGCATGGCTTCCAAATCCAAAACTCGCATGAATGATGGCTCTTCAAACGACACTTCGTTTGCCAGTGCATTTGCCACATCTAACACATCCGGAGCCATAGGTCCGTCACCTTGATCTTCATCTCCATCTGGACCAACAACTTCGTAGTTGCTTTCAAACTCTTCTTCACTGTCACTATTGTAATCTTCCCGTAGAATATTCCGGTCGGCCTCAGATTGCTCAAACTCAACATACAACTCGATGAACGGGAGTTGACTTCGATTTTCAATATACATTGAAAACATCTCTTGCATGCTTGCTTCGTCCGTTACATATTTAGTTTGAAACTGGACGAATCCACCAAACACTTGTATAAGATATCTATATAGAATACAGGATATTCTTCTTGCCCTGTCGGAATGAATATTTTCACAGATCACACCTTTGAACTCTTCAAATGAGATTGTGAAAGGAATCATAACATCTAACGAATTTTCACAAACAAATGTTACTCCTTCAGATGTTTGTAACAAAATCTGCTCAAAATAATACACCTTCAATAAAACTCTGTCACTCATTTCTCTCAATCACATAAACAAGATCATAAACTTGAGTACCAGATTTTTAGCTATCATGCCAAGCAAGTAAGAAATAGAGAAACAAGAAACCAGAAGAAAGAAGAAGGAGAAGAAGATGCGATTTGCTCTGATCCAGCATTCGCATACTTTTATTTAAAGTCACAAACAACTCGGACCCTGCGATTAGGTTTAGTTCATCCAAAAAAATTATAAAATACTAAAATCGCACCCTCCAATTTCATAATCCAATTAATAAAAAAATACCCACTACTAACAACTCGAAGGGTACGATTACCACCTTCCGAAAATCCAAAATTTCATCGTCTCCAAATCGGACCTACCGATTTGTTGAGCCAAATCTGAAACTCAAACAAGTCGCATGGTCCGAGTTCTTGGACCTGACACTATCAAAAAGGCTGACCCACAGATTGGTCTGGAACTCCATGACTCCATATTCGGGGAAGACACGCACAAACCTTCTATATCAAAAAAATTGAGCCGCAATGTGGGTGGATAGAAATTTTTTGTTTTTGAAACTTGAGGTAAAAAATGAAGAGAGGATAAATTAAAAATTTGATTAAAAATTTAACAAAAAATTAGAATTTGAATATTTTTATCGAGCCTATTTTTTATGAGTAGAATTTTAATTTTTTAATTGATAGATATATTTATTAACATTCGAATTTTTTATGAGTACAAATGATAATTTATTCAATATTTAATATATATTCTACAACAATATCCGACTCTAATTATCCTGACAAAATTAGTGTGACATATATATATATTATCTTATTTCTTTACTTATTTTTATTTTATTAATTATTGTTTCCTTGTATCGATAATCAGGTATTATCTTGAACAAGGATTCTTCGCTGCTTTTTTCTTTTTCTCCAACATTGGATGATCGTGAGCACAGGTATCCATAGGCCTCATTCAAAAAGCATCATTTCAACATCATTCCAGAGGCAACAGCTTGATATTAATTCAAAAGTCCACCTTTAGTATAAGACAAACATATTTAAAAGCTAAGTCTATCGTGTTAAAAAAAATTGTATATATTTTATGTTTTGATTATAATAAATACTTGTTTATTATAATATTTATATATAAAAAAATAACATTACGTGACAATAAATTTTATCCGTTAATACTTGATTAATATATACTAAATTATAAATATTAAATAATTTTAAACTATAAATTTTAAAACTTAAATCTTAACGATGTAAAAATAAAATATTAAATAAAAGTATTGGTTAATATTAATAAAAATTATTGATTCTTAATATTTTTTCATAGAAATATATATATTTTACATCTTATTTATCATAATATTATTAAAGTAATAAAATGATTGAATTTACAGCAAAAGCAGTTTAATTTATAGACCAACATAAGAAACATATTAGTCAAATAACTAGTGTGATAGGCAAGAATTTTTTTTTTTTCTGCAATATTATAAGTGCAAATGAAAAATTTTACTGAGTATATAAAATTAAACGAGGAAATTAGTCATCGTTTGTCACACTCCCTCTAGTTTTAAATAAGTGTCATTATTTTAGAAATTTTATTTAGTGTTGAATGAGTGTAGATCAAGGAGTTGTGTACTAATATTATTGAAAAAATATTATTGGAGAATTTATTTTAAAATAAAAATATTATTTATCTGCATATTATGATATTATGGGTACACTACAATAGGAGCGGATAATAGCATGATATTGTAGGAGAAGAAATATTGGCGACATCATTTTTTTAAACTACATTCTCTGTGAATAGCAGTAACTAGTGCCTTAGAACTTCTTTCTCTCTTAATTGTTTTTTTTTTTTCTTTCCTTTACTCATTAGATAATATTTGTTTAACATCTCGTCTCTTCTTTACTCATTAGATAATGTTTTTTTAACATCTCAATTGAAAAAATTTCTTTACCTTAACATAATGTACTCCAGCAGAGTATAATGTACTCTAGGTGTAGAGTTCTTTTTATACAATAAAAAATATATATCTTAAAAAAAATAACATAAAAAAATTAACAATCATTCTTGAAATAAATCCAAATTACTCTAACTTCAACCTTAAAATAAATTCTAAACTAATTTATCTAACTAATCTAAATAGTTATAAACTAACTTATTTAACCAACTTGACCTAATCTAATTTAAATCCTAATTACTCTGAACAAAACTAATTAACCATATATCGCAATTTCACAACATAATCAAATAGAAATTTCTTTCTCTCTTCATCATTCTTCAACATATATATTATTGGTTAGTCAAAACAAGATATAATAAAAATAAAAATTTAAATTAAACCCATGTGTTTTCCACTTTAATATAACAACCAAAATCAACAATAAATAAATAAACAAACAAATAATAAATCGATCAGTATTAAATCAAGAGAAATAATATATCACAAAATATAGAGACAGTAGTAGCAGTACGCAGAGAACTTTTTCAGTATGATAGCAGTACAGACGACACAATGAAAATGACAGTAACTAAATAGTAGGACTGAAGGCTTAAATTTCTGTTTTTAAAGAAAGAAAAAAAGAAAATAAAATAAGAAAAAAGAGAAAGGTAACTTACTTAAAAAAAGGAGGAGACAGCTCTAGCAACATAAAGAATAACAGTGACAGCAGTGGCGACAAAACCTAAACAAAGCAACATTAGAAGCAGCTATATTTCAGGCGTCCACGTAGTTTTTGGAAGATATATATTATTAGTGGTTCCTGGCGCCAACAAAACACAAACAAAGCAACATTAAAAGCAGCTATGTTTCACGCGTCCACGTAGTTTTTGGAAGATATATATTATTGGTGGTGCCTGGCGCCAACGGAGGTTGGCCTACAGGGTTGCTGGAGGTGATTGCAAGAAGGAGAAAAAGAGAGAGGAGAACGGGGAGAGAGAAATGGGATTAAAAAATGAAGGATAACTTTACCATCAGATTTACCGATGATAAATTCAATTTTAATGCACTTGTGATTGTCAAAATGCAACGTTCTATTAATTAAGCTTACCAATAAATTTTTTACCAGTAAATTTGACCATGATTTTTGCGCCTTTTTTTTTATTATTACAGGCGAATTTATTGGCAATGAGAATTCACCAGTAATACTTTGATTTGAAGAATTTATTACTTAAACTGCCAGTAAAATTGACGCTAAATTTAACGTATTTAATGTTTTTCTTGTAATTAAAGATATTTTTTGTCATATATAAACTTTGACAAACCTATTTGTATTCGATATTTTACAACCTTCGATTTACTACTCATGGACTATATTTCAAATATCAATCCTTGGTAATTCGAATTAAATAACTTTAATTTATCAATAACTCTACTAATTTGATTCAAATTAATTCAATTTACATAGATATATGTATAGAGATATCTATATAACGTTTTTATTTTAGAATTATTACATAATATTAGTGGCTGATTGATTTATATAGGTGTTTTATCCTAAAGTTAATTTTAATAATATTTAATATATAATAAATAATAGACTATTAAAAAGAAGAGAGAGAAAGAAATAGGAAATTGGTACTTGGTAGCAAGGGCAGCAGGCATGCATAGGGATAAGATTGTTGGTGTAATGTAAGGGTGAGTCACGAGTAACGAATTTTTTGGAAGAGTATTAAAATGCCACGTGGACCGAGTATTTTCTCGATTTCGCCTTCGCACTATCGCAGATTCGCAGTGGACACAGCACGAGGTAGCCACACGCCCGTCTCTTCACACCATATGAAATCCCCAAAATGCCCCTCGCCACCACTACTTAGTAACTACCGTCCCTGAGCTTCATGCAACTCCATTTCCTCTGTTTCTCAACCCCCACACTATATGGCTCTTACCTCTCCAAAATTTTCACCATTTTCAGTGTTTTCTTCTCTCTTAGAACCGACTCATTCTTCTTCTTCCTTGACGTTTGATTTCTCTTGTTTGAAATGGGGAAGCAGAGATGTGAGGGTGATGGCGTCAAGTAAGGCTCTGACTGGAGTGATATTCCAACCGTTTGAGGAAGTGAAGAAGAAATCAGTTGCTGTTCCAACAGCATCTCAAGTTTCACTTGCTCGTCAGAAATATGCTCATCAGTGTGAATCTGTTATTAATGAGCAGATCAAGTCAGCGTTTTCTTCTCCTTTTTTATTTAATTTTTGTTTTTTTATTATAATTAGAAAATGTTAGATAATTATTAAAATTTATTGTTTTTATTATTAATTAATTATTAAATTAAAAAATTAAATTAATAATTAAATAATAATAAAAAAATTTATATAATCAATTAAATCGTATTATTTCTATTATAATTAGATTAAACATATCGATTTGGTCAAAAAAATTAATAAAACAAAATTTTAAATTGATTTATATTAATATTTTTTTATAAAAAATAACTATAATATTTATATTATAAAAAATAACTAAAATATTTTATATATATATATATATATATATATATATATATATATATTTTGAGAATTTTAGATCTTAACTTCATTATGATAGAGAAAAAAAAAAGAAAAAAAAAAGAATTATAATTTAAAATTCTCAAAATAAAAATATTATAGTCATTTTTTATAAAAATATTAATTTAAATTGATTCAAAATTTAGTTTATTAATTTTTTTAAAATTAATTTATCTAATTTAATTTTAATAAAATGACACAATTTAATTAATTATATATATTAAATTTTAATTATTAAAAAAATATTTTAAAAAAAATATCGTAAACGTTTTTATTTAAATAGTTATATTTTATGAATTTTTTATTTAAACATAAAAATATTATTATACTACTATGTTGTTGGTTAGACAGAATATATACAGTAGTGATGTATAAAAAAGTAATTTTTTTTTCTTTATACAAATTAAAAATATAATATTCTTTATTTTTTTTTTTTTGGTGACTATTCTTTATTTAAAAAAAGTATATATATATATATATATATATATGAGCATATATTGAGCCTTTTGTTATCTTGTGAAAATAGTAAAACACCGTAATTGTTTCCTATTAATTAGTGTTTATTTCAAATATGAACTTAAATTTTAAAAGTATTAGGGTAATTTTATTTGCATAATTAGTCTCCATAACAAATTTAAATCTAAGATTGGATAAGTAAAATTGGATAGAAACTACATTTTAATAAATATTTACAGTTTAGATGTCTAAAAGTATACGTTTTGTTTAAGATTGTATAATTCTTTGATCATGTAATAACAATTTTTATTAATACAATTTATTTTAACAATAGCTTTATACTTTATACATAAAAAAATATGCCCTTTTTCTGGGCATGCAATCTCATTTAATTTTTACTTTGCTGAGAGCATATATATTTCTGTTTGAAAATTATGTGTCACAGTGTGGAGTACGTTGCTTCGTATGTGTATCATTCCATGTTTGCATACTTCGACAGAGACAATGTGTCTCTCAAGGGACTTGCCAAGTAAGCAATGCAAATTAATCGTAGATTCACAACCGCAATAGATAATTAGATTCATTTTATTATAACTATGTTACTGTGATTATAGTAACTATAATATTTTAAGAAATATGTTAAAAAAGGTTGCTTAAAAAAAATATTACCACAATATTTATATAATCGTTATAGTCGTTATAGCCTAGTAATTTACTATATATCTATACTCTATTAAGTTGCACTGTTTCTTTTGTTTTGAAAACATTAGGAGCCACATTTTAAAAATTAAAAATTAAGTAATCGATCTTACTTCAAATATAATAAAGAAAAAAGTATTGGTGATTTAATAATCCGTTTTCAGTTTATTCTTAAACATGTTTCGAAATCTCATGTAACTGGTGTTGCTTGTTAGTAATCATTGTTGAAAACATACAGGTACTTCAGGGAATCTAGTGAAGAAGAAAGAGAACATGCTGAGAAGCTTATGAAATACCAGGTTGGTTAGACCCTTAGACTTTGTGAGATTTTATTAATATTTTATTTGATTTAATTTGTAGTATCTCTTATTTTAATCATTTGTATATAAATTTATAAGTTTTTTTTATCCAGTATATAGAATTTAATTTTGATTCTACAGTAGTATAAAATATTTTATAAAGTCGTGTAATTATGCAACGAAAAAAATAATTATTTTTACTAATGTCACTACAAGAAAAGAGAGTTATTTTAACATGTTTTTTTTAACACCATAGTTAAATGTAAAAATTAATATATATTTTTGATAAATATTACAAATGTCAATTTCTCTATGTTTTTTTAATTGTAGAAAATTACTTTTCAATTTTGACACTCATTTACTTTCAACTTACTCTATTATTCCTATTTTTCGTTGAGCTCTGTCAATTTTGGCATTACACTGCTCAGTTTAGGGTCATATTACTCATTCTTCATCTTCAAAATTTCAGTTTATTCTTTATTTTCAAGATCTCATCTCATTCTTTGTTGAAAATTTTTGTTGAGAATTTTGTATTGTCAATAAATGTCAAAATAAATAGTATTTTTGACGGTTAATAAGTATCACAAAAAATATATTCTCAAATTTTTCTAACAAATTATTTTTGACGGTCAATATTTATCAAAATAAGATTTAAGTTTTTTTTACAATTATTTATATGTTAAAAATACTATTTTTGACAAAATTTTTATTAATATATTTCCATAGTTAAAATAGTTTCAAAATTTTTTTTTGACGAATTTTAATTCTTTTATGACACATATAATCTTAAAAAATAATTTATATTGTTGTAGTGTGTGACATTACGTAATTAGATATATATTTAAAATATATTAAAATTAAATTATATATTATTTATTTAATAACATAAATGTTCTATTATTTATTATTTTTAATATTATATAAAAAGACAAAAAAAATAGTGGATAGATATTACATTAAAAATAACGCATACAAATAAGAAATCAAAGAATAAATACTCCTCATCGGAAAATAAATTAAGACATTTCTAATAAGGTTCTCTTGCATTTAAGATGCATTTACTTATATGATTTTGAATAAATTTCTTAGAACGTTCGTGGAGGAAGAGTCGTTCTTCACACCATCAAGGATGTTCCCTCAGAATTTGATGATGAGGAAAAGGGGGATGCATTACATGGTGAGTTTGATGCTCAAAATTATCCGCTATTTTTGAATTCCTTATTTTATTTATTTGGTTAAAGTGCTCTACTTTCTAGATTTATATTAGTTTTAATTATTCTTTTAATCTTTATAATTTTATTAAATTTATAATTAAATTTTTATATTTTTTTAGTTGAGTTTTTACACAATTTTTAATTTAATTTTTTATGTAAAATATTAAAATTAACAAAATATTTTTTTAAAAATATGTGATAAAAAATTTAATTAAAAAAATTTAATTATAAAATTAAAAATAATATAAAAGCTCAACTGAAATGAAAAAATTATAAAAATTTAATTATAAATTTAATAAAATAATAAAAATTAAGATAATAATTAAATATTTATATTATGCATTTTGATTTGTGATATTATTTTATTCAAGCCACTGATCTACGCTGACCATTGACCATATTTTATAATGTGGTGCTTGATTCAGCTATGGAATTAGCTTTGTCTCTGGAGAAGTTAGTAAACGAGAAACTTCTGAATGTGTACAGTGTAATAATTCCACCCTCCTCTTTAATTCTTACATTTAACTGGTTGCATTATTATTATTATTGAAAAAATGATGATGTGTCAACATATTAATTAATTAATTAATTAATTCATTCATTCATTCATTAATAGGTGGCCGACCGCAACAATGATCCTGAGATGGCAAACTTCATCCAAAACGAGTTTTTGAGTGAACAGGTGAAATACTCATCTAAACAATGGAAATGCAAGAAATCTAGGAAACAATAATGTTCATAGGATTCCCAAATGTTTGTCTCTATTATTGTGGTTGTTATTGTTAAGTTGTTTGTTGTAAAGATGAACATGCAATATTACTAGTGTGCATGGCAAGACATGTCATCTCATATTGATGTTTTTATTGTAACAGGTGGAAGATATTAAGAAGAAAGCAGAGTATGTGTCACAATTGAGAAGGGTTGGAAAGGGTCACGGTATGTTTGTAAATCATACATACTTTGTAGCTTATTGCATATATTATTGGTCCCACTATCCATTATTTAATTTGACTCTTCCCTTTATCTAATAAAATTAATTTTAATATATTTTTTTTTCAGGTGTTTGGCACTTTGATCAAAGGCTTCTTCATGACTAATAAAATACTGAACTTGTGTGTGTTGTCTACTAATTATTATTATTGTAAAATGTAATGTGTTTTGTTTTTAGCCCTTTTTTTTTTTTTAATATCTCAAATGTAAGTCTTTGTATGAAGCGGGTATTGTGACTTGTGCCATGAAGAAGTTGTTGTCTACCTGGGCATAATAAAGTTTGTTAGTAATAAATAATAATAAATCAAGCTCAATGTAAGTTCATCACCACTTTAACAAGATCCTATCAAGCACAAACACTTCTTCGATTTAATGTGTTTGCCTATTGAATATATTTTAAATATAATATTTATTAATATTTGTCTAGTGCGTATGTTTTTTTGTATATAACTTTGTGTTAATAAAAAAATAAAAAAACCTTTTTAAATATTTTTAGATACACTTAAATACCATCAGATATATTTATATCTAACTTTATTTTTAGTATATATTGTTAAAATGAGTTTAGAAATAATATATGTTATTAATTATTAAAATAAAATATATTTTAAATATTTTATATAATTAAAAGAAATATAAAAATAATTAAAAAATTAATTTATATTTTAGTATCAACAAAATATCATTACAATTAATCCAAAAAAATATCTTATATTTTAAATATATATCGTGTGTTTGTATCTTATAGAAATTTTAAATTTGCATGTCTTGTATCATATTCCATGTCTATGTCAGTGGTCGGGGACACCATCAATCAAATGAGTATAGCTTGTATTTTATTTATTTATTTCCCACACTAGCTAGATTATTTTGTAAAGCATGGAAATCAAAGAAATATCTAAACTCAAATAAAAACTAAACTTTGATATGGTTTCTACATAATGAGATTCATATATATTTGGACTCTGATCATCATTCACTTACTGAGTGTAACAAAAGTAATGATGTGATAAAAGAAGCAGAGGCTGAAAGGAATAAATTGGGATTAATTTATAACTTATAATACTGACATGATGAATCCAATTTTGATACCCCTTCTTCTCTCTACCATTTTTAATGAACCTGGACTTTGTTCCATCAAGAAATTCAATTAAGTTGGCCTGAAGCAGAGAACCCAATATGAAGACCTTTTTGTTCTTCTTCTCTTGTTGCTGCTGCATGATGCATATTGATGAGAAGAATAAGAAGAAGAAGATTGAATCATTTTCCACATGACTTGTATATCTGAATATTCCCCACAAGATTCCATGTCCTTATAAAGACTAACAAGTCCATTTCTCTGTCCTGTTTTTCAAAACCATCATCATCATCATAATAATAAGTAAACACATTACTAAAGGATCAAGGATACACCAGACACAATTTATTCTTTTTTTGTCACTCGTAATTTAGAATCATTGATGATATATACCTATGGTTTTGAATCTCCAAAATTTATCAATGAAAAATTAAATTATTCAAACTTAAGAATTCAAAAAACAAAAAATGAAAAAAAAAAAAAGCAAGTAACTATAAAATTAACGGAATACCATATCATGATATGATAATAAATCTATATATTATTAATCTAATCTAAAGACTAAAGTTAACTAATAATTAAAATTGTAATTTCTGAAGCAGCATGTTACTTACTCTTTTGTTTACACCTGAATTTTGAAGAGAGTTTACGGAGAATACTCTTAATTTTGTAAATAGGAAAACTCTTGAAGTACCTCCATCCCTTCCATTTCTCCATTATTGACACCTTTTTCTCTTTTTTGCACCATCCGTTATATATATATATGAATCATGTCCTTTGGGGGGAAAAATTCATTATAAACACTATAAAACAAGATGAATCCCACCATAGAAAAAACAACAAACAAGAAGACAACGCCTCTTTGTGTTTCCATATTATTTTTGCATAAATATATTCAAGAAACTTGCCCAAATGTCAAACCAAACCGTTAGGTTGTCATTATATTTTGATAAGCATATGTCATATAATGAAATATTCATAATATAAAAATAGCGAGGACCAAACAAGAGATTATCCTTTGGATTTTGCTTTTCCTTAAGTATTCTCAATTTGATTGGATTAAAGAGAGAAGGTATGGGACCCTTTATCAACGGTTGATTGGTTTATCTTAAGTGCCTATATGTTTGTATTGGTTCTCTAAAGTTTCATGCATTAACATAATTATTTCATTATTGGATGTAAAGGGACTTACCATCCACACACTAATTTTGAAATCTAATTCGAAAAGAACCTTAGGATTCTGTTCAAGTCGCTTTCTTTGCTGACATTAATCATCTAATTTGTTTTCCTTATTTTGAAAGAAAAGAATAATTGTCACTTGTCAAAAATATTTTTTCTTTTTCTTAAAAAAAAAAAATCATTTATTTGAATGCTTGTTTTTGAGAACTATTTTGTAGTGTTCCTCAACTGCTTGCTATGACGTCTCACCTATTTATAATCTTACGTTGATCCCTTAACTAATTATTGTCTCCGTTTGTGGTTTTTTTTCTTTTGGTGGACTATAGATATGGGAATATTTTGTTGCATATTCTTTGTTTAAGTAAATTGGTTCTGCCTAAATATTTTTCACCATTTGCACGGTTTTTTATTTTTATTTTAATTTGAATTTTCAGATATTATAATTATATTATAGTAAATGTATCATTAAACATTTATTAAAATTATATATAAGTGAAGCTAAACTTTATGTAAATTAGATTTGTCACTTTATGTGTAAAATCATTTACAGAATTTATTTTAGGTATCATTTGTTTTCAGCCAAACATACTATAGCAAGGGAAATAAAAAAGGGATGTGATTCTAAATTGAAGTTGTGCTTAGGAATACGGTTGCGGTTGTCATTGCAAGTATTCCGACCATCGCAATAAGTTTTTCTTTCTTTTTTTTTTTTTTTTTTTTTTTTTTTTTGGTGTGAAGATTGAAAATTAATTTATTGTTGTCGTGATAGGGCTTTCTTTATTTTTTCTGTAGTTTAATCCAGATTAATCTATGTAAATATATATATATATATATATATATATATATATATATATATATATATATATATATATATATATATATATATATATATATATCCTTGAATACGATTGCAATTTGCAACTACTAATTGAATTACAGAATTGCAGCTTCTCAATTAATAATTTTTGTCAACGATTAATGATATTAAATGTTAATTCATATCATATATAACACTTAATATATTCAATTAGACGTTGAACAAATATATTTATAAAAATTTATCAATTTAGTATCATTAGGTTATATTATGATTAAAGTTTATATAATTAAAAAAATAGACTAAATTGATAGATTTTCATAAATATATTTGTTCAGTGTCCAATTAAATATGTTAGGTATCATATATGCTGTCAGCTAATTTTTATATTAATCAATCATTGACGAAAATTATTAATTAAATGATGGAAGGACAAAAATAATTAATTTATAATTTTTAAAGGACTAATTTAATTGATAAAATTTTTAAGGATAAATTTATAGAGTGACCTATTTTTTAGGAACTAAGTTGACTATTAACTCACTTGTTAATCACCAAAACTTAACGTGAGATATCTTGGAATTAATAATCCGGATATTTCTTTCCACTATATGAGGGATTAGAGTATAAAATGGTAATGCTATATGTACAAATGTTTTTGTAATCAAATTCAACTAAGTTGGCACAAGTCCAATAGAAAAAGAAAACGCAAGCATATGTCACCGTTTCTCCTTTTTCATATTTTTATAGCACATAAATTTTTATGGTAGAATATAAAAATTTATTAATATAATACAATAAGTTTTGCACAAAATTCAAATTTATCAATATAATGTAAAAATTTTTGGAAATAGCACATAAATATTTGCAGATAGTACAGAAAATTTTGGACAAAGCACATAAATTTTTGCTACAAATGTATTTTGTTAATTATGTGAGTTAATGTTTTGAGTATAGTCTTTTAAAAATTTTTGTATTGCACACCAAAATTTTTTGCTATGACTAAGATTTTCATATTGTACACTAAATTTATGTGTTGGGCATATTTTATTGTTTGAGTTTTTTAAATATGTAGGTTTTAGAATATTTTTGTGCTAGACATCAAATTTTTTGTGTTATGTACTAAAATTTCAATGCTATAGTTTTTTGAACATATATATGAGAAGAAAAATGAAAAAGACAACGATGACATGATAATAAAAAATAATAAAAAAAGAATTAAACAAGAGTAAAAAAAAAAAAGACTACATTGAAGAAAAACATACATAATTTTAAAATGACTTAACCACCTAGTTTTATTGTATGTGAATGATGGTTTCTCAGTGGCTAAGAGAAGGGGGAGTGGTTGAATCTTAGCCCCTTTTTCACTTAGTAACTTTTGCTGTCCTTTAGAACACTTGAGGAGAAATTTCTTGTTTTTGTCTCGTGCCTAATCAAGAGATTTTTTTGTTTTGTCTCCTATGCAGCAGAAACAGAAATGGAGTAGAAGAGAGAGAGTTACACCAAGATATATCCTGGTTCAGCTGCTAAGTGCAATGCAGCCTACATCCAGTCTCCATCACAACAATGATGGAATTTCACTATAATCATCTTTGATTACAATCACCAATTCTCCCTAGGAACTACCCTTCCTATCTGAGACAAGTCCAGAATCTAAACCTCAATCCTGAACTTGACTTGGTTACTGCCAAGCTTTCAACTGCTAAGTGCTAACCTAACTTACAAGGGGATTCCCACAGAATCATGAAACACAACACAGATGTACAAAGGACCTCTAAGGACATCTATGGCTTTTTCTTTTAATTTTTCACTCTCTGCCTTTTTTCGCTCTATGACTTTTTCATACAAACCTCACTATTTGCCTTTTTTCATGAGACTCAAGACAGACAAAATTAAACAGAAAATTACAAAATAGAAAACTTTGAAGGAGAAGAACTTCTGTTAGCTTAGGTAGCTATGAGAACTCTGTGCCTTGCACTCTCACTCCTTGCTTCAATCCCTGACTATTCTCCCTTATTTATAGAAGGGGAAGCCTTCACGGTTGAAACTGTTGAACCAAGCTAAACTTCTTCTTCTTCAAACCAGAATCGGTTCGGCCAGAGAGAGAGGAGAGGAAACTGAATGTAAAACCCAACATGCAATTACCTCTGTGTCTTCCCTTTACACCAAGCTTCACCAATCTGAGCCATCCATCTTGACTTGCACTCCAAAAAGGATTCCTAGCCCTTGATGTTTCTTGATGCATGACAGCTCTTCTTGTTCCACTTTTGCTTCCTCCTTCACGTAGCCTCCTTAGCTACCTTTTGTGACGAGTGAACACAAAGCAGAGATGAGCCATGCCTCTGAGATCTTCTTCCTCTAACCGAGATCATCTTCTTCCATTTTTGGTATGGAGAGCATGAGCTTACTTCACCAAATCTTACCCCTTTTTGGTGAAGATCTCAGACACAACATACTTTTTGTTTTCTTTTTCTTGCCATCATTACAATGGTCTTGTTACTTGCTTCTTCTTCTCTACGGTAGCTTGCCATAGCTTCCATATTTTCTTGAGAAGTGACCAAGTGAAGAAGAGAGATGAGAGAGAAGAGAGAATAGAAAGAAAAGCATGTAATGGATTTGAACAAATTAAATCAAAATGAATTAATTCCTACTCCCCTTTCTTTCTTAGTGGCGTGTAACATTAATGAGGCCATCAAATCAATTGCATATTCTCTCTCATGTTTCCAATACAAGTTATTTCAAGTTAATTGAATTTGAAATCCATCACAACTTGAAAGTGAGATCCGTTGGAAGCATGAAGCAAAACATTTACTTTCTCTCCTTTCTTTATTTCGGACCAAGCTAGTTGGTTTCCAACCAAAATTTGAATTGGGCTAACAATGTTACAAGATTCTGGCCCAATAACAAGATGTTGTTTCAGCCAAGTCACTTAAACATTTTAACCAAGGCTGAATGTTTGTAAATTCATTGGGCTTGTAATTTTTCTTTTCTTTTCGGCCCAATAGCAAGAACCTGCACAGCAAAATTATTTTAATTAACATATATGAATTGAAATCAAATTAATAATTTTAATTAATTATTTTAATAATGTTTGATCATCATCAATTTAAATTAGAGTTTTCCAAACTCATCAGTGAAAGTCTTAAAATCTTGTATCCTGCACCATGTTAAAAAAGGGATAAACTTGTAACAAAAAATGGTTTAAGCTAAGTCCATCTAGTAGTAAACAATCTCTTTTTCTATTTTATTTAATTTGGGTGAAAAAAAGCTTTCAAATTTTACACATAATATTCTATATTCTTATCACTAAAAAAAAATGTTGAGTACCATCAGATTTATTATTGGATTCATCAAATAAATTCGTCGGTAATCAATTTATGTAAGGTCCCATATCGGTTGGGGAGGGGAACGAAGCATGCCTTATAAGAGTGTGGATACCTCTCCCTAGCATGACGCGTTTTGACGAGTGAGTGTGGGGGGCTTCGGCTATCATCCCTATCGTCAAAGGCAAAACCGTGAGGTCTTGTGTACCAAAGCGGACAATATCGTGCTAGCGGGTGATCTGGACTGTTACAGATGGTATCAGAGCCAGAGCCCGGATCGATGTGCCAGCGAGGGCGCTTGGCTCCCTTAGGGGGGTGGATTGTAAGGTCCCACATCGGTTGGAGAGGGAACGAAGCATGCCTTATAAGGGTGTGAATACCTCTCCCTAGCATGATGCGTTTTGACGAGTGAGTGTGGGGGGCTTCGGCTATCATCCCTATCGTCAAAGGCAAAACCGTGAGGTCTTGTGTGCCAAAGCGGATAATATCGTGCTAGCGGGTGGTCCGGGCTATTACAGTTTACCGTCGAATTTATCATCATTCTAGAGTTGACGGTATAAATGTCACCGAAAACAGTTTATCGGCAGATTATTTTCGTCTGACACTAATCACTGGCGGATTTTACGTCGGTTTTTTCAATGAATTTGTTGAGAGTGAGTTGATGATTACCGTCGGATTAATCCGACGGTAACTTTGGTGCCATTTCACGTGTTTAGGCACCAAGTTACAGTCAAATTTATCCGCTGGTAAATCCTACGGTAGTTTTTCTTTGGCACAGTTAAGACACAATAGTAGTCAAATTAAAACTCTTGTTAAAAAAATTGTTAGCAAAAATCTAAAATTATCAGAAATGAACAAATTATTTTATTAAAAATAAATGGTCTGAATATAATAAAATGTCACAGAAGTAGAATATAACGAAGTAGACAAACAAAAAAATAAATTTCTAAACCCGACAGATCCCGGTAATCGTCTTCATCATCGGGGTCCCCTGCTAAGGCGACAGAGTAGTTGCTGACGTCAGTGGCCCACTATCAGTGTTGTCGTTAGAACCAGCAGCGCTGCCGCCTAGCGTCACTAGCTCCATCATGTATCTGCTGGTTGTACACCTTCATCTGCTCTTGCAAACGATCTAGCTTCTCTGTTAGGTTTGAGCTGATGGAAACTCTCTTTCCACGCGTGCAAGAAGGTTGTTGTACCTCTGCTCAGACTACTCCTCTAGTTGGTAAAGCTCCTATGTCAGCTTTTGCATCTCCTTCCTCAAGCCGGTAACTTTCTAGGGATCGGCAGGGCTGGTGGCAGAGGCAGAGGCAGAGGAAGCCGCCAATGCAGAGGAGTGGAGGCCACTGGCGAAGAATGACCCCAACCCGAAGCGAGGTTTCTTGTGGGGTTCAGAGGCGGTCTCGCGCCAAACCCTATCAGAATCTACCACTGAGGTCTCAGAGCCGGCTTCGTTGTTCCCAATAGGCGGCTGAGATTGCTGGGTCGCGGCCTCTAATCTCTGTGTGTAATCCTCCTGTGTCACACACGTTGTGATTAGGATAACAGTTAATTGACTTTAAACCAAATAAATTTGAAAGTTAGGATTAGTTTAAACTTACATAATGGCCGCAGACCACTCGTCAGCAAATCTCTCCTTGTTGGCCATCAAAATATGTATATACTTGAAGGTCTCTACCAGTGTCGCCTCACGATCCAACGACTTAGACTATAAATTATATCAACCAATAAAATAAGTCAACAAATTAAACAACTAATTCAAGTAACTACTAAAAAATTAAACGTTACCAAACTACTTACCAATCTGCTATTCGTCTTCATGAAGGTCACCGATCCACCCGTATACTTCGTCGACCTGGACGAAGCCCTGTTAGCGATGTTCGTCAGATGGCAACACTTGTACCTCTCATCATTTCTAAAATGGGTCTCCAGTTTCTTCTTGGATGGACAGATTCAGGTTGTTAGGTGGTCGTGCCTCTGACGAACATTGTTCATCATCTGCTAAAGTCGTTTAGCTGCCTGGTGGTTGTAGATCTTCCTGATCATGAGATTATGTTCCACATCCCATATGAATTTCAACTGCACAAAGTGATTCAACAACATTAGTTAGTCGGAATAAATACAGTTCAAATACAATTAATTAATTCAACATTATTGGGTTCTTACCGTCCACTTCTAAACCATTGCTCTCTAGTCTCAGTTAGGATCTTTGTGTAGCCCGGTCACAGGTGGTCGTACATTAACTTAATGACCTCAGAGATCTCCTATGTACAAGCATTATTGTTTAGTACAAACCTATCAGAGAAAAAAATCTAACATTAATAAACATATAAACACATAAACTTAAGATTAACAAACTTAAGATTAAAAAATTGTATGTACTAACGCCTGCATGCCATCAGGCCAAATCATCAGCTGAATGACGGGCAGTGGTAGTGGGGCATCCTGCTGGGAGCACTGGAGGAATCACCCACTACGATATCTGATCTGTCACTGGATTTGCAGGGAGGGGCATAGCAGAAGGAGACACGTAGTTCGGGTTTGGGACCTTGATGAACTGTTGATCTGCTGGACCCGCCTGTGACGTCAAAGGGGTCGACGGGGTAGTCGCGGTAGAGGGCGATGATTAAACAGTCCCTGGAGATTCGGTGGAATACTTTCCTTTACCACGACTACGAGACCCACTCGATCTACCTTTGTTACCGCTCGTCATCATGTCTATAAAGAGAATATATTATTAACACTAATCAACATAAATACCATTAACACTAATAAGCATATATAGTATACGAATTGTTCAACAAAATTTTCTGAAAAAATTGGACATAACCTCTCCTTAAATTGGACATATATCCACCTTTACGGTTCCCATAAATTCAACCAATCTCAATCCACATCATCAGTCAACACTCAATTAATTTCACAAGAATTAAATTCAACAAAACATCTTTATTCACACATGCTAAAGTGAAATTGTCACCTTGTTAGAGTATCATATCAATAAAATCTAAATATTGTATAAAATCTAAATACTACGTAAATCGTATATCTATCAATAAGTAAAATATGAATCTAGAGTAATTCACACTCTAAGTATCCATATAACACAACTCAAAAAAAAAAATAATAATGATAATTTACGATACCATGAAATAATATGTAATGTCACGAATTCATAGACAATCTAGAATGTCACAAATTTTTATTAGAACAAATCATGGTAGTTTCCAGGAAAAAACTTAACATTAACATCACTAAGTTACTACAAGTGAAATAAAAAAATTACATAAAAACATAAAATTTACATATTAACTGAAGAGAAGCTTGCAAAGATTTTTAATGAGAAGTAACATGTATCCTTGTTAATATATACAGCATAAAACAAATCTTCAACCACATGGTAAATAAACTAAATCCATCTATATAACCTTTGGTATAAATCTATTGCAACAAGAATTGGCAAATTCATAAAATTCTCTTAAAAAATCCACAATATATGTATAAATGTATACTACCATATGAACCAATGTCAAAAGGAAATAACAATAATAAAAAATGTTATAAAAAATGCTAAATCAAATTCTAACTTGGACTTGGCGGACAACGACGAACCTGGCGGCAGACAAAGTGTGCTAGACGAGGGGAAGAAGGTACCGACGCAAAGAATGGTGCTCATCGGCGGTGAGAAGAGCGGCGGCTGCAACGAAGGCTAGGGTTTGCAACGGCAGCTACAAATGGAGACGTCGTGGCAAATGGGAGGTGTAAGGAGAGGAGGGAGGCGTCATCGTCGGCGGCGGCGGTGGGGTTGACGGCTCGGCGGGGTTCAAAAGCGGTTAGAGAGAGAAAGGGAGAAGAGATGTTAGAGAGAGAGTAGTTTCGAATTGAAGGGGGAAAGGGGTTCGCACTTTGAATTCTAGGGCTCATTAATGTCGGATTTATCAGCGGATAAATTCGACGGTAACTTGTTGCGGGTGACTAAAATGCAACATTTCACTAAAATGAGTTTACCAACGGATTGTTCCGACGGTAAATCTCACACTACATTTCGTGCTTCTTTTTCCCATTTTTCCACCAAGTATTACCGGCGAATTTACCGTCAGAATCGAGAATCCACCGGTAAAGATTTGACAAAACGAATTCTTCATCAAAACCGTCGATAAATTTGTCAGTTTAGCCGACGCTAATGTACGACACTAAATCTGACAGTAAATCCAATGATAATCAGTATTTTTCTTGAAGTGTATCACATCATCTTAATAACAAGATCAATAACCTCTCATTCACTAATATAAAATTACTAATAAGGGTTATGGAAGGCAAATAATTCAAGAGGACGGACTTGTTAATTAAACAGAAAATAAAAAATAAAAATGAATTCTCACATCATAACTGATTTATTTAAAAACATAAATTAACAAGATTTAGTCTCTATCCTAAAATTTTCCCTTTAGCCATCTAATTATTTGCAATAAGCAGAGTTAAAAGCTAGGCTAAACCATGTTTTATTTTTTTAGAAGTTTTGAGAATATTTAGTTGATATTTATTGTCTTCTCTATTTCTTACTAGTGGTAATTATTAACCGAATATATTTGCTTTGGATTGAAGACATATAATTGTATCTAAAATTTTGCCTGTTTAGTGTAAAATTTAGTGTGGGATAAAGTATTAAATTGGTCTCCTACGTTTGGGCATAATTTTGTTTTGGTCCTTAAAGTTTAAAGTGTCCTATTTGAATCCAAAAAAGTTTTATTTAGCTTCAATGTGGTCTCACCGTGATATCAAAGTTAAATAATTAACAAAATGTCCTACATGACAACAGTACAAGAACAAGGTCGATAATCTGGAGAACAAGTACAAACTCCAAAGACATAAAATCAACCATGGATGCATCAATACATGTATTTATCATTCTTTTTAGTTCTATAGAAAATGTTTCATTCAAATTGTAAGAAAAATAATAAATAAATGTATTGATGCATCCACGGTTGATTTTGTGCCTCTAGAATTTGTACTTGCTCTTTAGATTATTGACCTTATTCTTGTACTGTTGTCATGTAGGACATTTCGTAATTATTTAATTTTGACCTCACGGTGAGACTACAACAAAGCTAAATAAAGCGTTTTTGAATTCAAATAGGACACTTTAAATCTTAAGGACCAAAACAGGATTACGCCTAGATGTAGGGGACTAATCTAGTACTTTACCCTTTAGTATATTATTTAATTTTATAAATTTTAAAAGAACTTATAAACATTTATTTAAAAATAAATTATTTTAAAATAAAATATGTCAATCTACTAATTCAATTAGGAAATTATGTAATTTTAATTAAAATAATTAATGATTAAAACAATCTACAATAACTTAAGTACTATAACGAACTTTATATTATTTTTTAAAGTATCATTTAATAAATTATTTTTTATAAAAAAATCATACTCATTTTGATCCACGCATGGCGCGCTTCTATATATAGTTAACATAAGGCGGACACTCCAATAAAGTCATGAAAAATGACTTCTACTGAATCTCAAAATTGGACTGTTGGATATAATTTCAGATTGAAGATTTGATGGACATGTGTCCTTTTTGATAGACCAAAAAATTAAAGTTGGTGCAGCATATTTTTTTTTTTTGGTTTAACATGTTGAATGAATTTGGTTAGACCAATATAAAAATAAACCGGTTTATAATAACAATTAAATTTTATTTTATTTTTTATTAATTATGAGCTAGTATACCTCATTCCCGTCCTTTCTCTTGCCAGTAATTTTCAAAACCCTTAATCCCGCCCTCCCTTTTCTGAGCCATCAATCCCTCAGTCCCACCTCTCTTCCTTCTCTGAGCCATCAATCCCTCAATCCCACCTCTTTTCCTTCTCTAAGCTATCAAGGGTTAAGGATTTCAGAAGAAGAGAATAAAAATTTGTTGGGATTTCTTGTAATCATTTTTCAGAAGAAGTAATGAAAGTCGTGTTTCTGCAACAAGAGGTAAGTCCAGTGGTATTTTGAAAAAGCTCAGTGTTTCACTAATCCATGTCCCTTCCACCACTAAATCTCCTATGTCCTCTCTTGCAGGCGGTATAACGACTGTTTAAATCTCGTCACCAGTAGCAGTTTGCCCTCAACGACATAGTTCTCCTCAATAGCTGTTGCTGCATCTTTCATCAGGTAAGCATCCACGAACACCTAGCATTCAACTCCTTTATTCACTCCCTTCCAACAAAAATGAAGTAATGGATCTCTCTATTTTTAATTTTTTTTCTATTTTAACTGTTGTTGTGTTCTTGGTTTGGTTGATAATTGGTAATTTATAACTTATAATTACTAATTGCTAGGTTATTCTTTTAAATTGATAATAACAATTTATGTTGCTTGTTAAATATGAATATAAACTTTAATTTGCAAACTGTTGGCTTGTTCATGATTTGTGTGATTATTCGATTGACATTGAGCCTAATTTTAGCCAAATACACAAGGAATAAATTTTATTTTCATGTACTCTAGAGTGTACTCTTTCATATTAGAAGTGAGCAATAATAAAACATCATGAATAAATTCTTTAAATTAATAAAATTTATTGACAAATTCTTTGCCACAATAGGATTTTAAGGATAGTGTTTCATGGCTTTTGAAAATGGCAACAAATAGCATTCCAAAAATTTATAAAATCTTTACCTGCTTTAAAGTTGTGCATATTCAATAATAACCTTTGTAATAATGTAGATTAATATTTTTTTACCACATTATTTTATTTTATCATAATATAACTTATTACAATATAATTACAATTTATATATATATTTTTTATCATTATTCTAAAAAAGAGTAACCGTCCCTTCTAATTTATTAGGCTAGGTTTTAATTTAGTGAAATGAATAATGTTATTATATGCAATATTTACGTTGATATTAAATTACACATTGATATACTTTATTTATGTAACTTTTAGATGGAGATGGAAACGACAGAAGTGGGTTCAGCTAATGACGATGATTGTAGCTTGAACCAAGAGATGGAAACAGAAAAATGTAAATGTGGTGGTTGCAAACAGTGTGAAATTTTTACCGCCGAAAATATTATCAATCGTACATTTCCAACATCTAAGGTAGCATATGATGTGTATGTGAGATATGCCAAATGTGTTGGCTTTGGACTTTGAAAAGGAGATTTTGTAAAAACCAAAGATGGTTGTTACTCAAGGTGAAGATTCTTTTGTAATAGGATCGGATTGAGAAAGAAGAAATACTATGACAATATTTCACGAAAAAGGGAACAAAGGACTGAGACACGAACTAATTGTCAAGCTAAATTGTGTTTATACTTTGATAAAAGTGCAATTGTTTGGAGGGTTAAGAATTTGTTCGATGAACATAACCATGACTTAGTTCCACAATGCATGGTTCACTTAATTCAGAACCATCGGCAGTTAACTGATACAAACAAGGCATAAGCTGACATCATGCATATGTATGGTGTGCCAACATCTCAATATATGGGGTTTATGGCTGGACAAGCTGGTGGGTATGCCAGAGCTGGTTTTACAAAGAAAGACTTAGATACCACCTTGACAGGAGTCGACGCTTACGTATTTTAGGTGGTGATGCCAACGCCACCATAAGCTACCTATTTGGAAAGGCTAACGTTGACCCGATGACTATGACACGATATAGTTCAACTACGGAGGATCGGTTAGGTAGTTTATTTTGGGCCGATGGAATATGTCGAGCTGATTATCAATATTTTGGTGACGTCCTTACGTTTGATGCTACATACAAAAAGAATAAGTACAAGAAACCATTGGTAATCTTTTTTGGGAGTAACCATCACAGAGAAACGTGTATATTCAGGTTTTTCATATTTGATAATGAAATGGCATCCACGTACAAGTGGCTACTGGCTAACTTTTTAGAGGTCATGATGAACAAGCATCCTAAAGTTGTTGTGACTGATGCAGACGAGGCTATGAAAGAGGCGATTAATGAGATTTTTCCAAATATAACCCATAGATTGTGCGGATGACATCTTCAGAAAAATGCTACTTTGAAAATCAAGGACCCAGGCTTATGTGAATCATTTAAGAAGTTCATTTATGCCAAGTGGGATGTTGATGAATTTGAGGAGGAATGGTCAAAATTGGTTGAAGAGTTTGGTGGTAGTGACATGTCATGAATTGACAAACAATATGAAAACAAAGAAAGTTGGGCCAGGGCGTTTCTTCGGGATAAATTTTGTGCTGGTTTTAGAACTACTTCACGATGTGAAGGCATTAACAACTTCATAAAAAGATTTGTTCATTCAAGACACAACATTTTAGAGTTGGTGGAGAATCTTGAGCGGGCTTTACGAGATTACCACAACACTGAGATGGTTGCTCAATTCAAGACAATCAATTTTGATCCTGTTTTGACAACTGGCTTACAGTCTCTCGAGATTTGTGCTACAAACATCTACACTAGAGAGATATTCAAACTAGTGAGGAAGCAAATTGAAGAAGTGGTTTCTTTAGACATTATACATAGTCAGCCCCTTTCCACAACTATGGTATACAAGATTTGTGCTTTTCAAAAGAGGGTCAAAACATTTACAGTTGTATATGATCGCAATGAGAAGAAATTGGAGTTTGAATGCTGTCATTGGGATCATGAAGGGTATCCTTGTAGTCATATGTTGTGTGTGCTGAGACGAGAGGATGTAGATGAATTGTCAGAAAGTCTAATTCTAAAAAGATGGATCCGAGATGCAAAGAAGTATACTAATGATCAAACAGTCGAAAGCACTGCAAATGATGCTGAAAAAGGTTTCTTAATGAGATATGGTGCTATGTTAGTTGCCACAATGTGGATGTCATTCCTTGCGGCTCAAGAAGTTCCACTTTTTGGTGATATGATGAATGAAGTTACTAGATGGACCAAAGATCTAGAGAAAAGGTGTAGCATTAAAAGGCAAAATGGTGTTACTGATGTATTACATCCTGCTGCTGAATTTATTGGTGATCCATGTGTCGCTAAGACTAAAGGTGCACCCAAACTCAAGAAGAATGAAACTAGGAAAAGATCGTCATGTTCAAATTGCTTCGTGAAGGGTCATACAAAGAGACATTGTCCAAAGTTAGTTGATGAAGGTGACCGGAGCCATGATCATCTCCCTTCTCGATGTACAGACACAGATGAGGTTATTTATGCAAAGATTGCTAAATTTTATTTGTTGAAAAAAATTTGATCAATTATTTTTATATTAGTATGTTAATCATATTTATTCTCCCAGCATGGTTAAAAATTTTGGTTGTGTAATTCCATCTATTTATAGATGTAAAAATTAAGAAATGTGACATTAGGTTGTAAAGAATTGTTTTTTATTTATTTGACATGCTTGATAGGCAGCAAAAGAGCCTCTTGGTGCCACTAGGTGTGAGAATAATGGGTGCAACTGTATTGCAGAATCTAGTACTAAGCTCATGGGTTCTCAATCGAATCTGGCGGGTATAGGAGCGTTTTCAGGGGTCCAATTTTATCCAACTCTTAGTAACTTATTTCCAACGCCACAGGGTGGAGTACCTGGCCAACCAACCACTCTGCAAAATATTGGGCATCAATGGCTCTTACAGGTGAAAATTATTTGTATTTTGTGCTTTAACCGTTGCAAAATAATTCTTCATGATTTTTGACATAACTATTCATATGTTTATAGAGGCCATGGAAGCTAGGAATACCTTGAAACAATAGTAAAAAATAACTTAATTTTGCTTCTGGGACGTTACATTACCTTACTGAACCATTCAGTGTTGTTATTATGCGAATTGTGTATATATTTTGTCCTTTTGTAATTTATTTTTGTTAAATGTATTGTACTCAGTACTCACAGTATTGGTTCAATGAATTCTGATGGTTGTGTTCAAGTATTTGATTTGGAGATTCTTGTGAACAGTAACACTCTCTGGTAGTTGAGTAAGGAAAGCTTCAAAGTTTCTATTTTATTATTTAGTTGTTTAGATCAACCACTCCGATAAGATAATACCATGAGTTCATGACTTGTAAACTCTATCGAATTATCTTCATCAATGCCTTTTTTAAGTTGTATATTCAAATGCAACATGATTTTCCTAGTAAATTTTTTGCTGAAAAATATTGAACGAACCAATCCAATTGCAAAGACATTTTTGTAATGAAAAAGTACTTATGAAAATAAAGTAAAGAAACCAATCCAAATGTACATCTTAATCTAAATAGTCTATCAAGTATTTATAGGAGGTATTTGAACTAGTTTTTATTTGAACCATCTTATGTGTAAAGGTAATTTTGAAAGACAAACCACTCATGCCTATGAGACCAGAATGATTAGAATGAAGAACCCAATTAGATTTAGATATACTAATCATGTCATCATCACTTCTGGGCATAAAAATTTTTCCATTATAGGGGTTAGCAGTGACAAAACACAAGGCAATAAGGATAATTACATTTCCAAAATTTTAGAAATTATAGAGTTTTTAACATGGACTTTGAAAGATTACATCCTAAGACTGAGTAACATTCTTTGGCATCTTCTTATTCCAATTTTTAATAGCAAGTCTTTGAATGTCTTCTCTCCTTGGATTGTGAGGTCCATACACCAAGTCTATGGCCATCCTTACTCTGCTGTATTCGTTGACCACCTAATATTGAAGCCGTATACCTCCATCATTAAATTGAGATAGATGTTATAAAAACGAAAAAATTGTAGCATATAATGCAAATTGGACATGTGTTCATACCGGTATGGCACCACGCCACCATAGATGACAGAGTGTCTGCCATTATGCAACCCACACACCACAGTCATTGCTTAAAAAACAAGAGTTTCATTATGTTTTACAACAAATTAATTCCTCCTCCATCAAAGAATTAAATTTAAGCGTTTAACTTACATAGTATGTATCATCCTAAATTATATCATGGGTTAGGTAATTGATTTATGATACTTACGATTGAGCATCTTGTTGGGGCACCTCTGGTTCTTGAAATTTGAACTTTGAAACCATTGACCTTTCAGTAGTATCTGATTGGTAAAACCAATCGTCCAATAGTAGATTCTCTAAGAAAGAAATCTGAAAATCAAAGAAATGAATTTGATATGGAATTGGTTTCACAATCAAAACAGAGATATGTTTTTGAAGGTTAAAAGTCCATTGAACACACCACATCATATATTGCCTTCATCCTCTCGAGCCTTTGTTTTGAGCACTTTAGAGAGTCTAGATATGTAATCAACCCTCTACTTTTTTCCACAACTACTAGGAACCAATGATCTTTAACATTATTAGGTATGTATATCTGTGTCATTAGGTTAAATCATTTATTAGTTACAAGGATAAAAAGAGTTAATTATTTTTTTACCACAGTTGAAATAACTCATCAAGATAGTCTATTACCTTAGAGAGGTCTTCAACCTTGCCCATAAAGTTTGTTTTGATGTATTCCATTGTCCCAACAGAAATATGTCGTTGTTGGAGTGCTATTTGCTACAAGATATTAACAATAACAAGAGTAATATGAAATCAAAGCTTAACCCAAGCTATTTTGGGATAATAAATAAATAATGACCATAATCAAAAGTAAAATGATTTATGCCATTAGAAACTTACAGCAAAAGTGGTTGGGAGGAACCATTTGTTGCCTTTCACTGTAACTGCTGCATGTTTCATAAGCATTGATGCCACCAAATTCAAAATCTACATTTGACAAGCCAGAAATTGTCAGTCATCAATCAAATTCAACAAAGTAAAAAAGGTATATCACATGAATTACTTCATGACTTACGTTATCTCCAACCCAATTTTTCGAACAAAGGGTCATCAATGCTTCCTGGCTTCCACAACAATGTTCGTTAGGCACAAGAATCTCTCTATTAATAACAAAATCGCAAGTTATATCTCATGAAATAAGTGTTTGATTCCAAATCTCCAAAATCAGTAGAAGTGACCTACTTGGGGTCATAATCAGTTCCAAAGATATAGAAAAAAATAGCCAACTCAATCCCCATGAAAACCATTTCCGATGTTGGCCTAAATGCCACCTCCAAGCACTATCAATTTGGATAGAAACATGTATAAGTATTTAAAACAGAGACACAGAGTACTTAACAGGATATGCGAGAAAGAGGGGACTATTACCGTAGGCATCTCATCACCATACATGTTCACCAAATCATGGGATTCATATAGCCATGGACGTCCTCGCTATAGTTTAAAGTCTCCACGTGTGGGGATTTTCTTCTACAAGATGCAACTTCTACTTCAGAGAGGATTTTTAAGATAAAATAAAATTGAAAAAATTAACAAATAGTCTCTTTCACCTATTTAAATATTATTTATAGATATGTCTTGTTCTTTTAAGAGTAAATCACAGGAGTGTAGCGCCTTTGATTAAGTACTTGTAATTGCTTAATTTAGTTTTTTTTTTCAATTTTGTCCCAAAATCTTGAAATCTGACTTTCATTCATTTTTTCCACATCAAATCATCAGCAATAATTTAAATAAAATAGAAAGTGAGATGATGTTATCTACATACCAAAGGGGTTGATTGGTTTCTATTTTTATTTTTAGGATTTTGTGAATCAGAAAAGGGAAGTAAAACCCTTTTTTCCCCACTGTTTTTAGTTTATTTAGGGAGAAAACCCATGTCAGAAGATGAACATCCAAATCAAGCCAATTAATTGAGTTTCTAACCTTAATCGATGATGTTGCTTTCTGACCTCTGCATTTAGTGGTACTCTTACGCCGTTTCAAGCCAGCGTTTTTGCTGATTTCATGATCACTCAACGGACCGGATGGTTTGAAATCTGGTTCGAGCTTTTGAGCCAAAGGACACCTTGATGATTTTCGACGCAATGGAGCCTTTGTTGCGGTTGTATGAGCTATCACTGATGGAGGTGGCCCACTCATGGTAATATTCTCATCAGCACTAACATCATCAACATGATGAGCAACAAATCTGGGTCCAGATGAAACAATGGACAAGATTGCATCAATCTTTTTTCTTTGGTTGCTTATTGTGGAGGATAAAGAACGTATCTCCTCAGCAACAATGGTTCGAACAAACCTCGTAAGGGAATCACTAAAAGAAGTCATTTCTTTCAAACACAAATGAGAGCATCAGGAGATACACCAAATAGAAACTATAGAAATAGAAATATATTTCATAACAACATCTAATAAGACAATAGAAATAGATTTCATTACAACTCTTTTGAAAACTCACCTCTCCAAGTGGCAACATTAATTGTTGGAGTGCAACATTTTTATCTCCCGTCTTTTCTTTTGTCACCTAAGGGAAAAAAAATTAAAGGAAGTATAAGAAAATAAAAATGAAATGAGATGTTGGTGTTAGAAGCATACCTCAATATTTTAGCTTCACAGCAATCTTAGCCTTGCTTCAACACCGTCTATCAAGATTCAACTATTTCAAATACCAAAAGAATCATGTAAATGATACAGGGAGCAACTTTACTTTTGTTCTTCAAGTAATTCAAGAAGAAAACTATTAAAAACTAAACCAATAAAATCATTATACATAAGAATAACAGAAAGCCAGTAGAAAATAGACAGTGCACGATGAAAAGCCAGAAACATAATAACAGAGACCACCTATCTGAACTGACTCGCGATGTTCTTTGGCAACCATGAGAGTTGACAAACAAGCACGGGAGCACCCAGGGGGACAAGGCTTCAGACTTCAGAGGCGGAAAGACTAAGCATGTGAGTAGAAGACTCCGACAAGAGAAGAACGCAAGCACAGCTCCCACGAGCAGAGATGAGTACTAACGCAGAAGAAGGAACAAGGCAAGCAGAGAGGAATGTAGGTCCACGCCGTCAATGTCGCTAGTAGCCACCCCATCAACTGCATAGATTTAGGAATTTGGAAAGGGGGTTGGGGTTAGGGTTGGAGTTGGGCTTAAGGCTAGGATTAGTCATTCTGATGCAAAATTGTTAGGACTTGGAAATGGAGTTTTCCCAAAGATTAAAGGAATCTGTTTTTAGTATTTACCATAGTTTGAAAGAAAAAGTAGATAATAAAAATATTTTAAAAAATTTTTTGTTATTTTTTTTTTTGTAATTTGTATCTTAGTGAAAGAATAAAAAAGAATGTCGAGTGATATTTTGTTGATTGCAAATTATTTTTGTACCCACAAATCAAATATTAATACAAATTCAAAAGTTCATCTATGAATTTTTATAATGTTAAATAACCTAAACTATAATTACTGATTGACATATATATCTAATTTCGACAACATATTAATTTCTGATTTTTCTTTAAAAAATAAATAACTCAATACAATCAAAATTTATTTGGGTAAATTTTTCAAAGATTTTTGCAAGTGATTTTTTAAAGATCTTTAATAATTTTTTTTATCAATTCATGTTTTATATTTAATCCCATAAAAAACAAATTGATGCTAATTTTTAGATGTAAGAGTAAATTTGCTATGAAATAATATTATAAATTTGATATCAACACTTAATCAGAGAAATAATAGTAAAATTCACATCAAATAATATTCTAAATACTATCTCAAATTAACTTTTAGTTTTAGGTTTACAAATAATCATACATTTAATTCAAATTACTAATTTATAAATGTCTGAGAGTATATTTCATATCAAAATTACTTTTTAAATTTTATCTAAATCATTAATTTACATATAATAGAACTCTAAATTTATTCTAAATCACTAATTCACACTTAATTAGAGATTCAACAGTAAACTTGGCATTGAATTATGTTCTATATTGAATCTCAACTTTTAATTAATTTTAATTTTCAGTGTATAAAAATAAATTTCATATATAGTAATGCTTTAAGTTTGATTGAAATCACTAATTTACACTTAATTAAAAGTGCAAAACAGAAATTCATATGACTACATCAAATCATACTCTAAATCTGATATTAAGAACTAATTAACAATTTTTTTTTGTTATTATGATTATGAACTTCAAATTAAATTATGTTCAATTTTTTATATGATCAGATCACTAATTATCATTTATTTATACGTACAAATAAAATTTTCATGTCAAATCATACTCTAAATTTAAGTGAGTTTTTTAAGATTTTTAATTTACAAATTCTTATGAATTCACATTCTAAATTTAATCTCATAAAAAACAAATTAAAATACTAATTTTTGGATGCCAGAGTAAAGCTACGGCCTACCATCCCCAAACAAATGGCCAAGCCGAAGTCTCCAACCGGAAAATTAAGCGCATATTGGAGAAGATTGTGAAGCCTCATAGGATGGATTGGAGTTCTAAGCTCAGTGATGCGCTATGGGCCTACCGGACGGCTTATAAGACGCCAATTGGCATGAGCCCGTTCCGGCTAGTCTATGGGAAGGCTTGCCATCTCCCGGTGGAAGTAGAGCACAAGGCCTATTGGGCTGTAAAAGAATGCAACTCAAGATTTGGGGTGGCCGGAGTGGAAAGGAAGTTACAGCTGGTAGAATTGGAGTGCCTTTGTTTGGAAGCTTATGAGAATTCAAGGCTCTACAAAGAAAAGATGAAGGCGATGCATGACAAGCATATCAAGAGAAGAGAGTTTAGAGCTGGAGAACTTATCCTCCTCTATAACTCTAGATTGAGGTTGATGCCCGAAAAGTTAAGATCAAGGTGGGAAGGACCTTATAGAGTGGAGAAGGCTGAGCCATATGGGGTTTATCACTTGAATCACCCTTCAAGCTCCACAATCTTCAAAGTTAATGGTCACCGTCTGAAGCTTTACCATGGGGAGAAGATGAAAAGCAACAAGGAGGTTCAGGTGTTCCTTTTGGAGGATGCACTCGAAAGTGAAGAGATATGAGCTCATGACCATCCAACTTAAGGACGTTAAAGAAAAGTGTTAGGTGGGAGACACCCCACCATGGTAAGATCTTCCTTTTGTATATTTCTTGCATGTAGTTTCTTAGACTCTTTGCTTGATTTTGTGATTATTTAACTGTAGTATGTAGTCTATATTTGCTTGATTTCATTTGATTTTGTTAGGATGTTCATGAAGATTTTCATTGATCTTGGTTAGGTTGAATTCATAATGTTGAAGAAAACACTTCATTTTGAGTTTTGCATGGATTTTTGAGTGTTTTTGACCTATTTAGCTTGAAGTACTGTCAGGATTGTGTTGAAATTGCATTTCTTCATGTTTTTGAAAAAAAAAAGGGTATCCACGCGCAAGCGCGGAAGACGCGTGCGCGTCGATGGCACTTCTGCAACTCTTGGTTCAAAAACCCGAGAGTTGTGCGAGAAGTATGCTAACTTTGTGCCCCACGCATAACCCCTTTCACGCGTGTGCGTTACCTGACGCGTACGCGTCCCTCTCTGTTTTGTGCATCTACGCGTAAGCGTAGGTGATGCGCGTGCGTCCCTAATTTTTCTGCGCAACCCACGCGCAAGCGTGGGCGACACGTATGCGTCGATTGCGCTTCCACAACTCCTGGTATAAAAACCCGAGAGTTGTGCGAATATTGTGCAAAAATTGTGCTCGGAGCACAACTGCTACCCACGCGTAAGCGTGGGCGATGCTTACACGTCGTATACCATTCTGACTATCCACGCGTATGCGTCATATGACGCGTACGCGTCGATTGCTCCGCGGCCATCTCTTGGTACAAAAACCCGAGAGTTGTGTGAGTTTTATGCTGCCATTGTGCGCAACGCACATTTGACTCCACGCGTGCGCGTCACCTAACGCGTACGCGTCCTCTCCCTTTTCTGCTACCCACGCGTACGCGTGGGTGGCACTTCTGTGTCCCTACTCTTTTCGGCTCATCCACGCCTACGCGTAGACGGCGCGCACGCGTCGTGTGCCCGACGCAACTGATATGCTGCGCGCCCTGTTTTGCTTTCCTTCTTCAATTTCATTCTTCCATTTTTCCTTCCTTTCTTCTTACCTCCTCCTACCACCTTGTTTCCGCCCATTACCACCGGCGACTTCACCCATCAGCGACCACCACCTCCGGCGGTCCCATTTTCTCTCTCCTCTTTCTTCCTCTTCTCTCTTCTTCTATCCTCACTTGCACCTTACCTTGCCTTACCTTCTTCTTCTTCTTCTATCAAGGTCCTACTCTTCCTCTTTCTCTTTTGTCTTTGTTTAAATTTTTCTCTTATTAGTTGCATTTATCTACTTTCCTCCATTTCTTCTTAGTTGCATTTTGTTTGATTTGTTCTTCTTTATTTGCTTTCTTTCTTTTTATATTTTCCATGGATGTTGCATTTTGAGTTAGCTCTTGCTTTGATGGGTTGCTTTGATATCTTTTAACTCCTTTGTGATTATGTGGTGTTGCTTTGATGTTTGGTATTTCATTTTGGGATGTTACATTTTTTAATTTATTCAATTTGCTTGTTGTTTGAATGTTGCACACCAAGTGTTTGTTGAAATGCACCTATGACAATTTTAGTTCATTTTGACACTATGCTTTTAATTTTGTGCTTTTCTCTCATTACACTTGCTTTCTTATTGTGCATTGAGCTTATTGCACTTCATCTCTACCATTCATATGCTCATACCCATGACTTTCTTCCTTATGTCATATTGCAAGAATTGTGTTTCAACCCTCTCTAACTCTACTTTATTCCTTTTGCATGCTTTATTGTCTTGGAGCTAGATTAGGTGATTAATTTTCTTGTGCTTCTTATCTTTCTTGCATATGTCACTTTGTGTTGTTATTGATGTTTGAGTTCATTCTTCTCATGCCTTCTTTGCAAGCCTTTCTCACTCTTGCATCTCATGCTAGTGATATGCCCCGATTATTGCATTGTTGTCTTGCTTACATGTTGCAGCTGTCATGTCTTCAAGACACCTTACTCCTTTATGGCATTATTTCTCACTTGCATGTTATTATGTAATGTTGTTTCTTTGAGTTTAATGTTCTCTTTTCCTTCCCTTTTCAGGATGGTTATCAAAAAGGACAAAGGAAAAGCTCCGAAAAAGCCGCCTACCAAGAGGGCACCTCGAAGAACAACTGCTAAGGCGCTCCCTGCACCAAAAGTCAAACCCCTCCCCAAGAAGGCAAAAAGCATCATTAATATTGATGAGCAAGAGAAGGGCAACCCTGCGAAGGACCTCACAAGGTTTCTCAACCGCTATTGTGAGCTCATGCTCCCCGCTATGGTTGAGAGAAGTTATCATCTTGAATACCTCCTCGTCCCTCCAGAGCATCTTGTTCAGTGTATCTTACCCCGTATTGAGCGGTGACAATGGGGGTTTCTAATGAGGAAACCACAAGAAGCCAACCTTTCTTGGGTGGTGGAGTTCTACTCTAATTACCACTCCCCTTCTCTTCAGACAGTTTTTGTGTGCCAGAGGCAAGTCCCAATTTCGGAAGAAGCTATTCAAGAGGTACTTAAAGTCTTACCAGTGGCGGAAGAAACAGATGGTTACCAAAAGGTCCTAAAACGGTGCTGCACACGGGGTTTTGATTGGGATTCTATCTTTAAAGTCATTGCCGAACCGGAATCACATTGGACCCAAGGGGCACTTAGGCTCCGGCCTAAGTGCATTGACGCACGCACGCTTACTGTGGAAGCTCGAGCGTGGGCTCAGATCTTGTCCCACTCCGTTCTTCCAAGCACTCATAAGTCGTCAATTACAGCAGACTTAGCCTTCCTTGTCTGGTGCATACTCACTGAGAGGCCGGTCAATATCCCTCTCCTCATCAGACAAGCAATGGGTCGTGTACATGCTAAGGGTAACCTCCCATTTCCCGCCCTGGTGACAGATTTGATCGCTGCTGCTGGTTTCCCCCGCGAGGCTAAGGACGTGACGACAATGATTCCAGCAAAGGGCGCCATCGTCCCTAGAGGAAGATATCACAAGCCTCCTGCAGACACCACAAGCCTTGACATGGCTCCCCTTTCCGACGTTCCTACCTATTCATCCGCACCACAGAAGTCATCCCGCCAACTGCTTCTCGAGCTAACTAAAAAGGTGGACCGATATGAGCGGCGGAACCAACGCCGATATGCTTACATGAAGAAGCTTTGGGGTTATGTTAACCCGTCTATGGAAGAGCCGGACATTTCCACATCCACTTCAGACCTAAGTGATACGAGCTCTCAAGAGATGGACAGTGGAGATGCCGACCCCAAGCCCACCTTGCACCTCACCAATAGCACGAAGGACCGTGCAAACTTTTAAGTGTGGGGAGGTCGTTTCCGACTTTCGTAGGTGACAACCCCTTTTCTTTTCAACACCCATGATTTGATTTTTCTTTTGTGGATTAGGATAAATTGCATGATTAGTTCTTGTTTTGAACACTTTTTGCATGGTAGTTGTTCTTGTTAGGACTACTTGGTTAGGGTGATGATTTCTTTTCCAAGAAATCATTTTTAGAGCACCCTACCAATTTGAAATTATTTCTTTGTGTGTTAAACTTGCTTGAAGAATTTATTTTGGAACATGGTTTTTGTGCTAAGAACACAAGCATGTGAGTTTTGAGCCCGATTGCATGGTTACATCTTATAACCACTTATTTCCATTTTTGTGTGCATTATTCTCCTTCTATAATTGCAATCCTTGATTTGTTTGATTCTATATGTCTATTATTTTGTGTATGGATCATCTATATGATTGAGGCCATCATTTTATTTAGTTCACTTACCCAAATAGCCTTACCTTTTATCAACCATTGTTAGCCAACTTTGAGCCTATTTTAACCTCTTTTGTTCTTAATTTTAGCACATTACAAGCCTTAAAGCGAAAAACAATAAATGTCATTTATTTGGATCTTTGATTAGCTTCGGCTAGTGAGTGTGTGTATGATTCAAGTGTGGAAAAACTTGGGACATTGGTTGAGGCAAGAGTGTATTTTTAATTTCATTGAAAATCTTGGAATTTGTTACATACTCATGTATCAAATGTTTAGACCATATGCATTGATGCTCTTGTATATATTTTTAGTTTGAAAAGAGGAAAAATATATAGAAAAAATATATATAGAAAAAAAAAAATATATATATATATATATATGAATGAAAAAGAAAAAGAAAAAAAAAAAATATATATATATATATATATGAATGAAAAAGAAAAAGAAAGCAATAAAAGGGGACAAAAATGCTCCAAAGTAAAATAACAATAACAATGCATATGGAATGTGAATTAAAGAGAATGCATGAGTATGTGAAAAAAAAAATTGGGAATCATGGGTAGCTATGTATTGTATTAGAATTGTATAGGTTGTTATGTGTGTTTGGTGAGAGCTTAGGATAATCAAAGATTCAAATTTCAAGCTCACTTGACCATATGCATCCTTACCTTTACCCTAGCCCCATTACAACCTATGAATAAGTCCTCATGATAAATGTATGCATGAATTGAATAATTGTTGATTGTTAGATGAAAAATAAATCTTGGAAAGTATGATTAGAGGAGAATTGAGTGGTCAACCTTATACACTTGAGCGACTAGAGCGGATACACTTCCGGTGAGGGTTTGATGCTCAACTCCTTGTTCCCGGCTTTCACAAGCTTTCTTCATGCAAGTTGTATACACCCCCACTTTGATGTTTGAATTGGTAGAGTTCTTGAATTATTTTGCCATTTTATCCCTATGTGCTCATACATGTTCTTGGAAGCTGATTCACTCTTGACCAAGTAGATAGAGTCATATTGCATTTAGTTGCATTCATATAGGCAATTTGCATTGCAGAAACCTCACTCTCCTATGATTCTTTGGTCTTTTAATTTCTTTTAGCATGAGGACATGCTTGGTTTAAGTGTGGGGAGGTTTGATAAACCCCAATTTTAGGGTTTATCTTGTGTAGAATTTAGGGGGTTTATCAACATTCTTTCACACTTATTCACATAAATTGCATGGTTTTGTGTCTCCTTTCTAATTTTCCTTTATGGTTGAAAACATGCTCCTTTGACCTTAAATATGCTATATTTTAATCCTCTTCTATTATCATTCGATGCCGTGATATGTTTGTTGAGTAATTTCAGAGTTTATAGGGCAAGAATGGCCTAGAAGAGAGGAAGGAAGCATGCACAAATGGAAGGAGCATGAAGAATGGAGCTTTGGAGATTTGGCATCGATGCACACGTGTGGCTTGCGCGCACGCATGGATGCACGTTGCTGGAATTGGCGCAAGCTGTTGGCGCATTCGCGTGCATGAGCAAAAATCCTATCGACGCGTATGCGTGCCTGACGCATATGCGTGGCTCGAAAAGCTCATCGGTCACACGCACGCGTGACGCTCAGCACGTGACTTTATTAGTGAAATTGTAGCTGGCGATTTCAGGAGAGCTCCAGACCTAAATCCAACTCAATTCCGGAAGAAAAAGACCCAAGGAACCAAGGATTAGGGGGGGTTGGACACATTAGAGATTTTTTAGCTAGTTTTTGGAGTTTATATTTTCTAGAGAGAAAAACTCTCACTTCTCTCTAGGTTTTGGCATTCTCAATATCAGTTTTACTTGGATCCTTTGGTTAGATCTATTTTGAATTCACTTTTACCTTGCTTTAATTTGTAGATCCAATTGTCCTACTCTCATTTAGTGTTCTTGTTACTCTAATTACTTTGGATCTTGGATTTGGATTTTGTTACTTTGATTTCTATTAATGCATTGAGGAATTTTATGTTCATTGTTGTTAATTGCTTGATTGTTGTTAGTTGTTTGTAGTAGACAACCTTGATTTGAATTTTCTCCTCAATTTCACAATGTCTCTCAATTCTGTTCACCAAGTGTTTGAGGAAATGTCAACTATAGTTATGGAGTAGATTTTTCACTCTTGGTTTGGGGGTTGGGCAATTAGAGACATTTGAATTGTCAATGTCCTTTGTTGATTGATAATTGGAAATTGCTAGTTGATTTGCATGCCACTAAAACTAGTCTTTCCTTAGGATTTGACTAGAACTTGTGGATTCAAATTGATTATTTCCACTTGACTTTTCTTCATAGTTAGAGGTTAACTAAGTGGAGCAATAACCAATTCTTGTCACAATTGATGGAGGCAATGATGATAGGAATTCCAATTCTCACCCCTAGCCAAGGATTTTTATATTGATTGATTGTCATTCACCTTCTTAGCTTAATTTCTTGGTTTCCTTAGCCCAATTGTTAATTGTTCGTTGTTTTAATTCATGCTCATTTACTTTTCTTGTATTCAACTTCAAAATACCAAGAGAATTCCTAACCAATGATGTGTATCTTAGGGTAACTCCTAGGAAGAACGACTCGGGATTCTACTCCCGGTTATTGATTTTGAATTGTTGTGACACATTTTCTAAATTTGGTGCGGGAGTGCTTGTTGGTTTAGACTATACTCATGACGGAATTTATTGATAGATTCTAGACTGACATAAAATCCTTGTATCACTTTGTCTTTCTGAATTAACTCTGGTACTACTGCTCTCCTTGTTTGTGAGTGATTTATTCAATGGCAGGCTGTATGGATTGACACTGGTTTGAGCAGCTGCCAATACTCCTCTGGATCTGAACCCCAGGTTTAGTGTGGATCCATCTCTACTTTAGGGTGAAGCGCGTACAGTTCATTCTCCTTTATGATCCTACTCAAAATGCCACAGACAAGGTCGGATCTTCCGTATCAGAGAATGCTGCAATTGGGTTCTAGTCTCTACCACAGAGACCCTAATCTCCCTGAAAATCGGTTGAACTGATGTCTCGAGAAGTCCCCATTGAAATCGTGATTAGCCGTCTGAGAGATGTATATTTAAGCTGTTGGTCGTCCTTGTCCGGTGAAAGACGCATTCTGACCCAAGTAGACGCGGGTGTTTGTCAGGCACGTTTGTCTTAATGTGATGAACAGATAGATCATCCTATTCACCACGATGAAGTACGAATATACATCTTGGAATTAATCAAACACGGATTAAAGGGAAACAATAGTACTTTTATTAATTCATAGGACTCAGCAGGGCCCCTCCCCTCAACCTAGGAGGTTTAGAAACTCATAATGAAGTAAAATACAATGTAAAACTCGAAAATAGCATGAAGAGGTTCTCAGATTCTCTGAATTACATAAATATAATCCCTTAAATACTAAACAGATGACTTGTAAGGGTAAAACAGTCTATTTAGTGCTAAAATTCACTTCTGGGGCCCACTTGGGGAGTGTTTGGGCTAAACTTTGATGAGATCCACGTGCTATGAGGCTCCTTGGGCATGGAACGCTAGCTAGGGGGTCCTCTCTGGGCCTTTGGATGCTGGGCTCTGCTCTTTAGGCGCTGGACTCTGGAAGGGGGCAGGAAGCTGGCGTTGGACACCAGTTTTCTATAGCCGTTGATAGCGCTCTATTTGGACTTCTGTAGCTCCAGAAACGCTCTTCCAAATGCAGGTAGGTCAGATTCGGACAGCATCTGCAGTGCTTTCTCTGTCTCTGAATCAGACTTCTGCTCCAGCTCCTCAATTTTAGCTAGAAAATACCTGAAATTGTCCAAAAACACAAAAACTCATAGTAGAATTCAAAAATTTGAATTTAACACTAAAACCTATAAAAACTTAATAAAAACTGAACGAAAACTACTAAAAACTATATGAAAGTGATACCAAAAAGCGTATAAAATATCCGCTCATCATTATGCTTATCTAACACATAGAAATAAGAATATATGATTTATCAGCGTCCACATCACTCACTTCATTAATTGTTCGTATCAAATTTAACGGTGGGACACATTGATTTTTTTTTTTTTTGGAACTAAAATAGGATGTTTGAAATGTTAGAGACTAAATTAAGATTTGGCCCAAATGTTAGGGACCAAATAGCATTTACTCTTCTTTATAAGTATAACATAAGCGTTGAATAAGAAAAAAAATATCCAAATATCAAGATTTATATTACAAAAAGCATCACAGTAAAGTTAGCAAAAATAGTCAAAGTATAGATCCATATAAAATAGCAAGACATTCAGCAATAATCTAGTAACTACTCTTTCAGCATTAACAAATAGTTTAGGAGTGAGGGAATTACAAACATCAACATTCAACAACAATCAAGTCAAACTACACCAAAATAGAGATTTTGATCATTTGAAACTTAAAAGCCTATCGAAAAGGAATATTATTGTTGCTGCTACTTACTGGGTAGGGAAAAGGAATATTACCCATTTTGATATCACAGAGAGGGGGAGAAGAAACAAGCAATTAAGCAAAGCAAAAACTCTAAGAGAGGGAGAGAAGAAGAAACTCATTGCGTCGTCAGGGAGGAGGAGCAACCACCGTGTCAGGGAGGAGGAACAGCCACCACGTGCATCGTCCACCGCGTCAGGAAGGAGGAACAGCCACCGCGCGCATCGTTCATCACGAGAGGCAGCCACCGTGTCGTCCAATGATTTTGTCTTCTCCGGTACTCACAGACTGGCAAGTGACAATAATGGCGAAGAGTGAACACCGTGTGAGGTCTGAGGCAGGACCTTTTTCAATTTGGGACTTTTAAGCAAGGTTCTAAAAATCGAATCGGTTATTGAACCGCTCTAGCTACTGGTTCACTGGTTCATAGGTTCAACCGGTTCGACCGTGGTTGAACTGAAAAAATTATTTTATAATAAAATAATAAATAAAATATAAATAAACACATTAAAACATAATTATAATCTAATATAAAACTTAAAATATCATCCAAATTAAAATTACTACATAAACCATCCTCTCTCTGGTTTACTTTGCCCTTCACAGAAGCATTGTGACCAATACTAGAAGTAGATGTTTACAAATATCATGGAATCCCAGAGCCATATGCCTGGGGAAATATAAATCCACCATAAAGAAGCAAAAGGAGTTTAGTAGGTACATATGTTGGTTGAACCGATGGATCAACTGCATCCGTCCAGAAACCCGAGCCTCAGTTTCGGTCGGGCGCAAAATTTACATTGGTTGTGTTGTGCAGCAAAATACATGCCAAATTACACAAATGATGGAACCCCCTCTGTTAAGTGTTAACTTATCAACCAGAATACTGTGCGCTCGGCTTAACATCATGTTCCTGCAGAATGGGAAAGTTGCAGCCCTAGTTGCTGCTTCATGTGGCCAAGGATCAACTTGTTATCAAGCTCTAGAGGTGCTGTGGATAACTGTAAAGAGTAACAACAAACAACATAACAAGTAAAAATCACTACTAGTTAAGATACCAAAGTAACTATAGCTATCAGATCATGTAGATTCATAGTTAACATTATTTCTCCTATGAGGGTACCCTTGGTACAAGCAATTTGACAAATTGAAAACTGGTGTTTCTTTCTCAAGACTATATTTATATTCATAGTTGTTTAGATAGAATGTTTATATTAATGGTTGATCAGAAAAGTGCATCAGACTATTCAAAATTATCCAAATTTAATAAAATTTCCAAGAATTTGAAGCTCTAGCACAGTCAACTCTTCTTTAAAGTTGAATAGTGGTGGAAATGGACGACCATTTAGCAAGTGAGCATTGGGTTCACGGAGTTCATCAAAGAATGGGTGTGCACAAGCTTCTAGCTGCAGAACAAAAGTAGAACCATCTTCAAACTTCTAAATTATCTTTTAATTTATGCATATGTAAAATTAGCAGCCAATAACTAAACAGGTAAATCATATTTGCAGCAATTTCACGCACTGCAATACATCAGAGACTAGGGGAATACTGTAGAAGCCAGGAAGTAAGATCAATTACTTCGGGAGGCATCTTTTTGTGGAATATCTACAAAATAGTCATGTTTTAGAATTCCCTTTCTATCTACTCAACTTTGATTTGATGAAAAAACATGTCACAGAAGGGAGATAGAAATGCAAACCGAACATTAGAAGTTTATGATTGACTTTCTGATTTGTATTGCGCAACGGAGGCTTTGACGTTCCCACTGTGGCTGCGCGATGGAAGGGAAGGAAGGTTGCGATAGCTCCTGCGCAATGGAGAGGAAGAGAGCGAGCCCTGTAGCGATGACGGCAGCACGAGGCGGTGGTTGGACGGAGGTGAGGGACGACCAGGAGCTCGATGATATTGGGAGGAGTCCTGTCGTGTGAGAGAGGCGTTCTGGACTTCTGGAAGCTGGATCTGGGCATCAGGATGGAGTTAGAGCTAACTGGCTAAGTGCAGAGGTTGAAACGGCAACGTTTGGCTATCCATTCAAAAAACCAGCTGGGTCACGATTCGATTCGACCGACTGGTTCCCGGCCAGTTCACTAGTTCAAATTCGATTTTTAAAATCTCTGGTTTTGCTATTTGTCCGAGTCGTGTTAATTCACGGTTCAATCGATTCGATCGGTCTGTCCGAACCGATTTTCAGAACTTTGCTTTTAGAGCCAATCCTATTCCAATTTTTTTAGGGCTTAATTAGGGTATTTTTTTGTAATTTTAAGGTTGTGAGCTGAAATTATATTGAAGAATTTAGGGCCAACCCTAAAATCTTGGGCTCAATTGACACTACTATTTATATATGTATGAAATTCATGATATTATATATTTTATTTTATAGAATAACAGAGAATCACTATACACAAAAAATTATTAGTTCTTTTTTATTTGAGAAACAAATGTAGTCTGGGTCTTTTAGTTTTAAATATATCTTTAGCTTAAATTAAATGTATTATTTTATTATAACAAAAAAAATAAAAATATATGTTTTTCGGACTAAAAAATAAAAAGTCTTATAAACAAAAACGATAACCATTGTATTTAATGGGCCTAAATATTATCCCAATTGCCAAATCCAAATTCTCTATGTGAATGTAATGTACGATATATTGAATAGCAGTCGCACCAATGATGATGATGATGATGATTATTATTATTATTATTATTATTATTATTATTATTATTATTATTATTATTATTATTATTATTATTATTATTTTAGGCGTACTTAAGTTAGCAAGAATTTTGTGTAAATATAAATAAATTGGGATTAAAAAATATCTAGTTTGATAGGATATTTATAAAGGAGAGGATAATTTATTTATCACTCATAAATTTTTCAAAGACAAATAGTGGATTTTTTTTCTTATTGTTGGGGAAGTATTCCAACGTTAAGTGGTTGATGATCTGTAACTGATACTTAGAATAGTAGAGGAAAATAGTGAAGTATTCCCCAAGTCAGGTCGGGCATAGATTGTACTACTCGCACTCCAAGCAAGTTGGGTAGGCTGACCTGTATCTTCTTAAAGCATGCCTTAGTGGGTATCGGCTGCTCTTTTCAATTAGAGTAGGCTCAATTTTAGTAGACTAACTTATTTGGGTTATGACTTTTATTATTTGGGTCATAATATGAATAGTATTTGGATAAGTGATAAATAATCCTTTATCTAAGTGCATTTTTTCTAATGATAAATAATCCATCTAACGAAAAGTTATTGTAATTAGATGAAACCCCCTTTCTCCTAATTGGATAACCCTAAATACTAATGGGTCAGCAGATGGGAGATTGAAGAGAGCTGGATGTGGAGGCTTATTAAGGGATAGAAGAGGGAGTTGGATCGCATGCTTCTCCTTTTTCATTGGTGATTGCTCAGCATTTAAAGCTGAATTACGAGGAGTAATAACAAGATTGGAAATTGCCTAAACTATGGGAATTAGAAGACTGGTGGTGGAAAGTGACTCTCAAGCTACTATTTACATTATTAATGATCAGAAAGATATCAGCAACCATCCAAATGTCCTAGTCAAAAACATTAATCACTGAAAAAATAGAAACTAAAAAATACTTTTTCGTAAAAGTTTAGATCTTGATCAAGGCCTTTACTTTTGGAATACTATGGGCATGGTATAGTGTTTTTATAGTGTGGTGTGATGCGTGAGCATTTTATAACATTTTTCTAGTTGTTTTTATAGTGTTTTTAGTTAGATTTTATTAAGTTTTAGTATGTTTTAGTGCAAAATTCACCTTTGAATGCTACTTTAAGTTTTTGTGGTATTTTTATGATCTTAGGTGAATTTCGGATGAATTTGGCAGAGTCTTGTGCAGAGACAAAGAAAGGATAGCAGATGCTGTCAACTCTGACCTCCTTGCATTCCAACGAGCATACTTGAGCTACAGAGGTCCAATTGATACGGTCTCAACAGCGTTAGAAAGCTAACTTTCAGAGCTTTCCAACAATATATAATAGTCTATACTTTTCTTCTAGAATCACAGCCAAATCAGGTGCTAAACTCCAACTCTGGCGTTTAGCGCCCAAGAAGGAGTAACTCCCAGCGCTGAACGCCCAAACTGGCGTTCAACGCCAGCCAGGGAGCTAAAGCTAGAACGCACTCCTCCCCTATGGGCGTTCAACGCCCAGATTGGCGTTCAACGCCAGCAAGCAACCGAAGCATTCACCAAGTGAGCCCCCAAAGTGGATTTTAGCACTCCTTAGGCCTATCTTATCTTACTTTTGTAATTTTGAATTTAAAATAATATCTTTTAGGTTTAGCATTTACTATTTAAAGAGGAGATCACTTAGGTTTACATTCAGATCTTCTTTACTTTTAGAACTGTTTTCACTGTAAGTCATGAGCAACTAAACCTCCTGGTTAAAGTTAGGAGCTCTGTTATTTCTATGGATTAATATTATTACTTTTCTATTTTAATATATGTTTGGTTCCATTCGAAGGTGTGACTCGTTCTTAATACTAATGAAACTGGGTGGAACGGAAGTATGACCCTTTTTTTACATGAGTTCTTGTGATACTTGGCCAAGGTCATTCGAACTACAGCTTGAGAACACACCTCCTAGATGGCTAATCCACAACTCATTGGGGACATGGAAACATCTGTTCAGCCGGGTTCTGGGTGATTAGGGTCTTTGTGGTATAAACTAGACTACTGAACTTCATCCTCTGATTCGAAAGTAACTAACCTTGTCTGTGGCGTCTTAGTAGGATCAGACGAGATTAATCACTAAGGGATTAGGGTTAATCACTTACAGTTTGTCATGGAATAAATCATTCATTGTTAAAATAGTTAATAAGAAGTATTAATCCGAAAAGATAAACATCTCCGAGACCTTAACTTTATCTCCTATTTAATTGTTTTATGCGTTTTCAAACAACCATCATCTTTTACTATTTGCCTAAGTCCAACAAGATAGCTATTGCTTGCTCAATCCAACAATTTTTGTGAAATCGACCCTCACTCACCTGAGGTATTACTTGGACGACCCGATGCACTTGCCAGTGAAGTTGTGCGAATTCTAATTTTACACACCATGGTGCGGGAAAGAAGATGAGCGTCTTTGAGAGGGAAAAAACAAAGATGATATTCTTCTGTTTTCTAATTCTCCTCCCTTCCCCTTCCCCTCCACCTCTCCCTCCACTACTTTTTCCTTTTTCTTTTTTGGCTCTGAAGACCAACGTTTAGTTTAGATGAAATTTTAAAATCGGCCAATTTTTAATTAGCTTTGAACCAATTTTCAGAATATTGAGTAACTTCTTTTTTTTTTTTCTCTATAACGTTATTTTACCATTTTTTTTTCTTAGATTTGTGGTGATAAACTCAAATAAATCTATTAAGGTACCTAATTGCAGTTCGCAATAAGAGCCTAAGGACTTTCTTCAAACTAGCCTTTCATATCACCAAGATTTGGATTCCAAATTATTTCAATAACTATCTCCAATTTCAAATTTTCATTATAAGTTACTCCGCATTCCGCACAATAAAAACAGATCGATGCCTCGGTTTATTTCCTAAAATTAGAAACTCTAGAAGTCCAGCCTGCTCCAAAGGTAATAAATCCATTTTATTCACTTCTTGCAAATAGTGAAATACTTGGTTAATATACTTAGATGTAGTAAAAATTCAAGAGAGTGCAGGATACTACTCATGTAGGAGCAAGAAAAAATAATTCAGTCAATGCATTGAAGAATAAAAAAGTGCTCGGAAAATAGATGCGAGGATAACACAATTCAAGGCTTGATTTCATATTTTGCATAATGGTTGCGAAAACTAAAGGATATATAATATTAGGAATGTTAGCATTGAGGTATTTTACTATTTTTAAAGACCTCGGGCTTAGAGGATTGATTCCTTTAATAACCAAACAAAAATTAATTAGCTTTGAGGTAAAAAAAACCCAGAAGAATATTGCACCATCCTAAAGGAAAATTTGAACTATTCTTCGTCTAATTTTTTCTAACCTTATTTTTTTTCTTTGAAACTACAACCCATCCATCCTCTGCTTCACCTGCATCCTTTTTGAGAGGCTCATCATAAATCCGCATGTTACACGAACTCATGTTTGATTCAGATTTTGGAATGTCCACATCCATGTTTGAAGAAGTAGCTTGCCTAGCACTACTTTCACCATTTTTACCACTTTGGACATCATCATCTTCCTCATCCTCATCATCATCCTTATCATTCACAATCTATTTCAAAAAAAAAATCATAAGAAAAAAAATACTACTACTACAAAATTCAAGTAATGTGGATGAGCTTCCAGTTGTATCTTAGCAAAGATGTAACAAGAGAAAATGTTCACGTGTCAACCAACAACAAAACTTTTTTCATTATATGTGGGGTTGAGTACATGAACCAAAATGACACCATGATGCGCTATTATGAATCATGTCTGAACATTTAAGCTCATTTAGAAATTAGAAGTTATAGAATTAAAATATTAATGTTTCTCCTCCTATAATATGACCTAAATATAGTATGGGCAAAGCAAACTCATGCATCACATTCCCATCAAATAATATACTTTAACGTTGCTCCCTCCAAAATATCCAGTCATATAGGACAAGGAAAAGCCTAAATCAATCATATACATAAGTGTAAATGCAAATTTATAGAATAGCAATATAACACAATCAAGGTTCATACTCATTCCAAAATATTATGTTGTCATTTACCTGTGGCACTGCACGAGGATGCGCAGCTTGGTTAACAATGGCCTGCCTATAACGCTCAATGGTCACAAAGTTTCCTTCTAAGCATTCCTCGTGCATAACCATTAGATTTTCAGCTACCTACATTAGTTCGTAATAATAACATGAACATGAAAAAATGAGAATCACAAGAAAACACTGCAAATACTCAAATACATCACAAAGGAGTCATTAGCAGTGGCATACACGGCTTTAATTTCTTTTAAGTTTGAAGAAATGACCTTAGGACACAGTTCACATTAAGTTTAATCTATGCTGCAAATGAATATGGACACCAGAGCCCTACTTAACTGCTTCTTTTCAAATAAAATACATACAAAACAAAAGGTATATCAAGATTTTAAAATACAAAATAGAAACATATGACATGTACATGAAAATTGGTGACTAATGATATGTTCATTCCAAAAACTAAAGACTAAATAGACTACTATTAATTATGCCTATGATGGCCAAATATTAAGTTTTCAGTTTCCACCTATGAATAAAAAGACAGGGAAGACTGATGTGATCGAGGTGGTAAAAAAATGCAACCCTCTCCAAAGAGAGTTTCCTAAGATTCAAACCCTCAACCTTGTAGTTAAAGTTCAACTAACATTCAACCCACTTCCATTGAGCTTAACAAATTAGGTAACTTTATTTTCAAACACTGGTAAACTAACAATAACAACTACCATTTAACCCTTAATTATTGCAAACAAGCAACATGAGCAAAATTCAACAACAAATAATATGTATTAATCCAATAAAGAAAGCAAGATGCACCTCTTCAGTGCTGCCATCCTCAACCACTACATTGAGCGAAATCATCCCATCATAGAGTTTGTCCTCCAAGTCATCAATATAAAGCGGTTCTGCGAATCATTCAAAAAATAAAAATATTAAGAATCTAAAACAAAATAACAATAATTGAAGCAGTGTAATAGCAAGCAACCTCTGGATTGAGTGAACCAGGAGAGGATATCGGTGGCGAGGTTATCGGCCTTGAGGCGGGAGTCAGGGCCACCCCACTGGTTCTCGACGGCATCACGAAGAGCGGACCAACGCAACAAAACAAAGCCAATGCCTTCACTGAAAAGTGATAATGAGTTTCCTTGTAACCGTTTCGAACCCTCCATTCTTCTTCTCTTCTTTCTGGATGGAACCCTGCACACAAAAGGATCAAACAAGGAAGGAAGGCTGTGAACTGCCTGCTCCAAGAGAGGAAGAGCGTCGTCGTAAAAAGGCCACAAGTCTCCTCTTCAGTGCATCAAAATTAAACTTTTTTAATATAATTAAAGCAAGATTTTGAAAATTGAACTAATCGAACCGTTTTGGCTACTTTATCAAAGGTTGAAAGGTTCAACTAGAATCAACCGGAATAACTAGATTATAATAAAATAATATATGAAATCATAAACAGTTACACAAACACACAAATATATTCAAATGTAAATCAATAAAATACACAAAAAACAAAAATTCAAAAGCATTGCATTTGTCTCCTATTCTTAAAGCATAGGTACCCTTCACAATTTTAACACTTCCTACGTTGGTTGTTAGGTGCAAAACATGTCACTGTAGTTCTTTTATCAAAATAGCTAGGGAATAAGAGATGCATATTAGTATTCAAGGATAAAAAACTGAAAACCAAAACTCCATGAGCAGAGAAAATTAAGCAATTGCTTGAACATTGAGATACACAATAGTAAATAAAGGATGGGATTCAATGAAATTTTCAATTGTAATTATCAAATTTGGAAGAATGCTTTGCAATGCAAATAAAGATAATGGGTATTGAATAATAATATGCTTGCCTAAGAGCAAGAAAGTGATATATATGACAAAGTTGATGCCACTTTAATCCCTGATGGCCTTCTTACTTTCAAGAATTGCCTATCTTTAAACAAAGGCAGTTCTCCTTTAAAATAAAAAGATTATGATCACTCTTTAGTTTTAATGCTTAGTCATTGAGTCAACTTCTCATTCCCTCTAAGTTTCAATGATTCAATGACAATTATTAAACAGCAAACAAGTCAAAGCAATCACAAAATTTCAGTAATTACTAATTTTAGTTTAGATATTTACTCATTTTGTAACAAACAACAACAGCCAACAAATCAACGTCACAAAATCTCCAATACATCTAAAGAATAAAGATCAGTATATCAGTAATCACTTAAATTATTTCATACATATAGTCATAGTTCTGAATTAGTAGATTAACAAAAAGTCAGAAACTTATCACTAATTATGATAAACAAATTACATAACATAGGAAGACTTTCACATATACCAGTGTACTTGACTGGTACACTGGTATACAATAAATAATAGTCATCCAGATATTAATAAAAAATAGAAACAGTTGAGATGTTAGAGGAAATAACCGAAGTGCTTTTTAGAATATTTAGAACATGGTGTGTAATAGACCTGTCTTGTCGGTTGTACATAGATGTTGCAGGAAAATTTTGTGTCCCTCTTCTTGGTGGATTGTACTATTGTAGCGTACTAGCGTTGATGGCTTATAAATGGCTTTTGGTTCAGCTAGCTTAATTATATTAGGACTTAGGTCCAATGCTCTATTATGGATTTCTTTTTCTAAAAAAAATGAGCCTCAGTAAATAGGGATGCTATTTTGTCATTAGACTAGTGTAGTGGTTTAATTTAGATTTGTGATGAAATATATATATATATATATATATATTAGTGTTTAAATTAAGAAAATAGTTAAAATATATATGTCTAATTAATTATTGTTTTCTACAGAATAGGTAAATAATTAATTATATAACCTATGTATTCTGTTGGGGTCATTATAAGTTTATAACATATTAGAACACTAATTAAAAAATTATCTATTCCTTTTAAACATACATAAGTATTAGTAAAAAATTATCTATTAATCCATCTTAATTTCACAATAAATATTATCTTTTATTCGTAATAATTGAACTACTTTTATCAATTGAAAAATACTGAATTTTTAACTTATTTTAATTATTTTTTTAATTTTTAAATTAAAAGCTTTAAATTCTTATCATTTTGGTTTTTTTAAATATATATTGAAATTGAACTTATTAAATATTAAGAAGATAAAAAATAAATTAAAATCCTTAATTTTCTTTTAGGTGTTCTCGTAACAATGTAATACAATACTGTTGTTTTATTTTATTAATTGTCTTTTGTATTACTATAGTGGATTCATTATTATTTTTAATTTTTATTTAAAAATATTAATAAACAAAACCTACAAAAATACTAGTTGAAAAATTCATTTTTGTAATAATCAAATTTTAACCAAGTCGTGTTAGTTACATGCACATACAAGTAAGTGTCTTCTTTCTTTTTTTCCATCCTCTTTCTCCCGTCTTTCTCTGCTTTTATCTCCTTTTGTTATTTTTTTATTATATCTTTATATAATTTAACTTAAAAACTAATTTGTTTAAATGAAATTTACTATTTTTTTAGAGAAATATACGAAAACACATAAATTATATTATGTCAATAATAAAACATATAAAAGAGAAGAAGAAAAAAGATAAAATATATATATATATATATATATATTTGCATTATTTAAAATAACTTTTTGTTTATGAAACAAAATTTTGGTGTTTTTCTTTATTGTTATTCAACAAAATAATTATACAATTCAAAATTAATTTATTTTATATAACTAAAATTCTTGTGTTTTTTTATAAAAAAAAAAAACTTTGTACTTTTCTATTTTATTTTCTTTTCTTGTTTTATGTTTCTTGGCACTTTCTATATGGTAATATTTAATAGGTTTATTTTTTCACATGCTTTGAAATATCATTCGTTTATTCTTTTTTCATAATTAAATTAATAATACACTTTGAATAATTTTAGTTTTTTTCTTACTTAATATTATTTATATTTTTTAATAAAAATATAAAATTTTAAAATTAAATTGAGTTTGCTTTCCTGTATATATTATAACTTTTTAAAAATATATTAGTATTTAAAACCTTTTCTTTTTCATAAATATGATTTGGAATAAATTAACTTAGCACGACTCTACTATGTATACATAATGACTTGAGAATTTTATTAAAAATAATAGTATGTATAATTTTAATATTTAATAATATTCATCAATTACTATCAATATAAAAAAATACACATATATAACTAATTAAAGTTATGCCAAGTGGAGCTTCATTGTATGATTGGATTATATTATTCACAGCCTCCTTTCACTAGACTTGGCTTCAACAATTTTTTAACTTTGTGCTCATTGGTCAGCAGCCACTGGTCTTTTAAGCAAAACTCAAGGGATATTTATGGTAATTGATCGTACACAATATGACAAAAGTTTTAATTTTAACCGGACCATACTTGACATACCAGTATTACAATAAAGTGAATGGCACACTTGAAAGTTTTCCCATAACATAAACTTCTTATTAATTAGGATAAAATCAAATTCATGAATCATGAAGCAAAATTCAATGAAGAAATTGAGAAAGCAGTAAGACTTACAAGGGACGAGAAAGGGCAGCAACAAGAGGCGAATAGAGACGCAAGTGACAGAGATGCTGGTGGCAGCGTCGCGGGCGAAGACGCAGGAGTTGAAGGAGTTGAACCGATTAGCAGCACAGGAAGAGAGATAGAAAACAGAGCAACGATGCTGGCGGCAACGATGCTGGTGGCAACGAACTCTTGCAGTGTTGGAAGACAGAGATGGATGAGGAAGCAGAGAAGAAGAAGGTAGGCAGCAGCAGTAGCAAGTTCCAACATGACACCTACACATGAACTACAATCTCCAGCCCCCTTCCCTGTAAAAACAATGCTATATTTAGTGGCAAATGATAAGATTGGAAAAAACATTAAATATCTCATATGTCATATATGATATAGCCAAAGCTGACCCTTCACAGGTTTTGGTAGAATTTTAGAAACAAAGCACCAAGTAAAACAATGAATGACATGAATAATATTCCAATAAAATGATCTTCCTATATAGTATTTCATCATTAATCTTCCAATTGTCCTACTCCTATACATTGGCTTCAAATCATTATGATAGCAGGTAGTGATATCTTAATGTTTCACAGTTATAGATCAAAGAACTACATATTCCACTGTTTAAAGTGACTAATGTGTTAACAATTCAGCAAAACACAAACGCATAAAAGAAAATGAATTCCTTATTTATTAAAACACAACAGGGTAATTTGTGGCACCAAATGAATTCCTTATCGGCTTATGGCAACTACATCAACACACAAATCTTAAATCCAGCATTTAATTATATATAAAATGCAGTTAAATATTCCTTCTCTAACAATCAGAACCTAGAACCCTAAATCAGAAATAATACACATTCAGAAGCTACCCCCCCCCCCCCCAAAAAAAAAAATACAACAAACTGCATAAACAAATACAACAATCAGCAATTTCAAAAATACACTGAACATAGAACAGAGATTATTCAACCAGAAGCAGAAATTCAAATAAAATAAAATTATTAACAATTTCAAAAAATCAACAACAAATAAATGAACAATCAACAACAATCAGCAACAAATACATAATACAAAGAACAGAAATTATTCAAATTAATACCTGACTTGGAGGCTCCATATCTGGTGTTCGGCGCTGGGAGGTGCTGGGAGCGGCTGGCCCGGCGTTGCTGGGAGGGGCTGATCTGGCGTTGTTGGGAGGGGCCGGGTTCGCCGGTTCGGGGCTGCTGGGGGGGGTCGTCCGGCGCTGCTGCGAGGGTCTGGGAGGCGCTGGTTCGGCGGCGCTGGGAGGGGCTGGGGTAATGGGGTTTCTTTGAGACTTTGGCTGCGCTAGGGTTATCTGATGGGGATGGGAAATGCCTAGTGGGGTTGGGTTATCTAATGGTTGTTTAGGGGTTTTAGTTGACCGATTCGGTTCAGTTCGGTTAGGATTTTTACAGGCAGAATTGAAAACTGAACCGAACCATAAAAAAAACATGAAAACATGATTTTTCGGTTTTTTTGGTTTTTAATTTGTTCATTTCTCAATTTTTTCAGTTTGGTTGGTCGATTTTGTTTAGTTCCAATCGATTTTAAACACCCCTAGACAAGGGTACTTGCCTAACTTGGGGAATTGGAGTGAGTTCGAATGATTTAGAGTTTCTTTCTTTTTTTTTTTTGTTTTTTAAGATGTACTTTGGATAACGATTGGGTCGAAATTTGCCGGGCCACTTTACGTAACTCACTAAAAAGGATAATCGAATTAGAAATTTGTATGATCAAAAAACATTAGAAATTTGAGACTACTATAACAAAGTTGGGTTAATTAAGTAGTTAGCTTACTAGACCACTTAAGCAAGTGTCAAGGGTATGAATCTCGTTTGTCCTATATTTTGGATAATGTTTATTTTGCTTTGAACAATGTTAATTTCATTATTTTATTTTAAAAAACTTAATTGATGATTATGTTTATTAGATGTTTAGAATTATAAAGCTTTTAGTGTTTATGAATTTAGAAATTATAATTTTTTATCCTTAAAAATTATAAATTTATTAAAATATTTATGAAATTATATATTTTTTAATATTTAATTATTTAATAATTTTTTTCAAAAAAAAAATTGGCGACCTGCGAATCTGCCATTAGTGGCTGAGTTCGAAATTTAGGACCGCCAAATAATGGGCTTTTGAGGGCAGGTATGCCCGCCTGCCACCCCTAATGTAAACCACGTCATTTAAGGTTTTATAAAAAAAATTGTACGCTAAAAACCTTTTAAAAAAAATTTACAAACCAATTGAGCTGAACCTTTGCTAGTTCAATCGGTTTGCCAACTTTCCATCGATTCTAGCAATTTCTTGATCGATTCAATAAAAATTTATTTTCATAAGTGTCAAATTAACTAGAGGATCGATTTTCAGTTAACTCAATCAAAACTGACTAATCTTTAGAATTATACAAGTAGGGGTAGAAAAAGTGGGTCAAACTACCTAATGGGGCTCGTGGCTTGACTCATTTTAGGATCGGCTCAACTCAACTTGTATTATTAAACAGGCTAGGTTTGAGCTTTTTGAAAAGTTTATTGGTTAAAGCAGTCAGGTTATAAGTTTAAAAAAGTTTAAGAAGCTCATTGGATTGGCTCATCAAAATATTTTTTTATAAAATTAAATTATTTTTAGTTTGGACTTTTAACTATTTACTTATATAAAACAAAATTAAAAAAATTAATGATTAAAACTAATCAACATTTGTAACTTTTTTTTAAAGAAATTGTTTATGATTATGGACTATAAGTATGATCATGATATGTCACTAACAATTGATATATAAATGAATTATATTTTACAAATTATGAATTATAAATTTTAAAATATATTTAATGTCAATTTATATTTTTTAAATTTATTATTTTGAGTTATAATTAATGAAACAAATTTTTCAAATAGGTTCATGAACTTATCCGGCTTTTAAGTAGGCCAGACTCGAGCCTTAAAAAAAGTTTATAAAAGGTAATAGACCTAGACTTAGGCTATTTATTTGCAACGTAGGCCAAACTCATTTAAGTTGAAACTTGGGCCGGCTTGACCCATTTCCATCCCTAACAAAAAGAAAAAGTGGAGAATAAGTTGTGGTTGGAGTTGTGATTAGCATCATTGCTTGCTTTAGCCAAGTCTCAAATTTGGGTTTATTTATTATAAAGCAAAGATTTTTACTACTAAATCTAAGACCTTCCGTGCTAATTAAAATTGGTTTGTCAATTTTGTTATTTACTTTTAGAGTATAAGTCTGTTTTGTAAAAAAAAAAAAAAACAAGAACCTTTTGAGTTTTAATTAACGAGTTTTTGAAACAAATTTTATATAAAATTGGCAATTATTTCTCTTAATTGAATGGTAAAAATGATCATTTTACTTTTTTCTACTAAATTGGCTAGAACGATCCAATTTTTAAAATACTACAAGTTTAAAACACGTGCAATATACAGATAGCGTCCATGTATATATGAATATATTTAGTATTATGTATAGGTAATATACGAGTAAGAGAAGATAAAAAAATGATGAGATACCGAAAGTTTGTATGATGTATAATTAATTCTAATTAGAAAATAATGTAAAAATTTTGACACTATAAATTTATATCAAAATCAAACTTTTAAAATGTATCAATGCGAAAAGTAAAAGAAATAGCAGAAGCGGCATAACAATCAGGTGCAATAATTTAATCTAAAAAATTTATCTATAAACAACATTTAATGTATGAAACTATATTTTGTTGAAGAATGAATTTTTCATAGTGAGCGTGGAAGCTAACAAAAAAGGTGAATTATTCACCACGTATGAAGTATACTTTTGCATAATGTTCGTGAGAGAAGAGCTTGTCAATTCGTTCATCCACGATGACTGAAAATAAAGTAGTGGTGAATCTAGAATATCAAACTTTCACTGCTGCTGATTTTCACAAATTTGCTAAGATGATGGCTCAATTCTCCAAACGAGCACTACAAAACTAAGCTCATAAGACCCATTGAGCTGCTTTTACCTACATTCCAGTGAAATTCCAGGACTCTTATTCACAAGTCACAACTACTTCATTAACAACCCTAAATTATCACAGTTGGTCTAGATCCGTTTGGATTTTCCTAAAATCAAAGAATAAAATTAAATTTGTAGATGGCACTCTCTTAAAACCCAATAAAGATGATGACACTTATGAAGCATGGGATCGGTCCAATTTCTTTGTCTTGTCATGGTTGCATGGCTCACTGAGTTCTGAAATTCTGCAAAGCGTTCTTTGGTGTGGCATATGAGCTTTGGAAGGACCTAAAGCACAGGTTCTATGAGAATGATTTGTTTTGAATTGCTAAGTTGGAAGAAGATTTGTTCACCACAAAGTAAGATGAGATGTCTACCACCTCTATTACAAAAAATTGAAAGCTATTTGGGAAGAATTAGATGAATTTCGATCTATACCCACTTGTCTTTGTGAAAGCACTTGTAGTTGTGGTTTGGATATAATGCACCATTATAGACATCAGTCATATGTGATTCGATTTCTCAGAGGTCTTAATGACTAATATGTAAATGTACACTCTCAAATAATACTCGTGAAGTCTTCCAGATGTTACAATAGCTTTTTCTCTTCTTCTCTAACAAGAAAGACAACAAGTGCACAATATTGAGCCTAATTCTAATGCATTAGTAAATTCTGCTGCCATTAATGTTTTTGAGATAAAACCAAATGGTCAATAAAATTGTGAATTTTGAGCCACATCCTCTAATATTCCTGGTCAAGGAAGGAAGCGTAGTGTACGTGGAAGAGGCAACGAAAGAGGTGCATTCTGACTATGTTCATACTGTGGTAAAACAGGACATTTGGTAGACACTTGATACCATACACATGACTTTCCACCACACATGCAACAAAATCAAGTTAAGGCAGTGAATCACTTTATGACTTCTATTAATATTATCAATGTTATAGAGAATGAAGAAGCCAGCATCACTCCTTCTCCTAAAAAGGATAAGAACATCAATTTAGATAGCTTGTTTTCATCTAAGCAAAAGAAAGCACTAATAGCTCTCTTTTAATAACATCAAGAATTTTCTAATAATAAAAATTTGATAACAATTCATGCACCATCAATAGATATATATCATATCTTTTTTTTTTTCACTCGTGTTGTGAGTTCACATGATTGGATTTTAGACACAGGGGCCACTTCCCATATTTCTTTTACTCTCAAACATTTTTAGTCAATTAAATATAGGGGGAGACTCACATAAAGTTGACAAAAACAACTTTTTTTAAAGTTGCTGACGTGTCACTTTATGATTGGTGTTTTATAAAACCGGTTAATAAAATTTATTTTTAAACCAGATACTTTAAATCCGGTTCGACCTAGCTGGTTTAAATAAACCGGTCCGAGTCTTTTTCTTTTTTTGTCCTTTTCTTCAGTCCACCAAACTACGTCATTTTATAATCCCTTCTCCTCCCTCAACGTCACTTTCACAGAAGCTCTCTCATCTCTCATATCTCATTGACCCAAGTTTTCTCCTTCTATCAGCATCATCCGACAAGCTCGTCGTCAGTCTCTCCCGGCTCCAATCTCGCGTGCCTTCCTTGCCGTCGTCGTCACTGGCGGCAGTAGCAGCAGCTCCCGGACCTGGACGTTGTCGCCGCTCCCTGTCTTGTCACTGCCTCGTAGTCAGTCTCGCACCGTCATTGCGCCCGTCGACGCCGAGACAGAAGCAGCAATTCCCCGACTTCCTCCTCGCCTTCAGCAACTCCTCGGCCTCCTTCGCACAACCTGGTCCCAATCTGATGAGTTTTCAACAAATTTTCCTCTTCGTCTATTTTGTGTTTGGTTGCTGTGTTTGATTTTTTTGTCAAAAATAATCACATTGAGTGAAGATCACCAATATGGGCACATGGGTATTCATAAAAAGATGAACGGTATGAATGATTGAAGCCAAAATTGGGATTTTTTACTATTTTATTAATAATTATATAATTGGGATCAAACAGAATTAAATGGGTTATGCAAAAAACTGGTAACTAAAATTGAAATTGATTTTGAAATAAGAAGTAATGATGAAAGGGAAACAGTAATATAAAAAAATATAATTGCAGAGGTAAAATTGGAACGGAAAAGGAAATGAAGTAAAATTCAATTGAGAAAAGTAATACCAGAAAAACAATGTTACATAGCTAGGGTTCTTGTCCGAATTTAAAGTGCTAGAAAGATGCAACAAAAATTTAGGATTTTATATTTTTATAGACTACCTACTTAACGGGGTGATTTTGGGCAAATAAACAAGGGATGCATAGCATTTTTTCATAGCAGTATATGTGGCATTAGCATTAGTAAATTCAAGTTGATACATTAGCATTTAGCAAAGCAAATATTCTAAAGAAGGAATAGGTAGTCTAATGTTACAATTCCTTCAACTCAACCTACTGCAATTTTACTGGAAACTTACCTTTGTCATTCTTTTCTGTGTCTCTTCCCACACGGATTGAGCAACCACGGTTAGCGAGTCCCTGCAAGTTCTATGCTATTAGGACGTTTCCATAGAAGATAAAATTCTTGCTTTATTACTGTCTTAAGCTTTAACAATAAAGTTCCAAGATCGATTCCTATTGCAGGACCCTTTTGTTTTTTTGCCATCCTTCAATTCTCTGTCAAAAGCAGTGTATAAATGAAGTATGAATATGAATAGCTTCTGAGTGTGTACATATGTACAGAGAAAAAGAAAGTTATACTAATAAAAGGGTTTATTTAGGTTCCTTGAAACCAAAAAATAAATTAATAATATCAAGGGTTAAGCTCAATTACATTGTGTGCTAACAAAACTTATACGTTGATGGAAAAGTTTATTATCATTTAAAGCTTTACAATTACTCTTAAGATTATCCATTAACAATAACAATTATGCATTGACCTGCGTGTCTGATCACAAACTGAAAAAATAAGCATAGTGTATAACATTGTTGTGGACACAGTTACACATACCTTAGAACTCAAAAGGGTAGATAGATGAGTCAAGAAAGAAACCAACAAATATAAATAAAAACGAAGAAGATAATAAAAAAAAATCTCATTTCCTTTTATATATATATAGCACAAATGATCATTTGTTCTGACGAAATAGATCAAGAATGTAGGAGTTCTGTTGAACTCTAAATTTTAAATTCGAATTTTAAGCAATAGGTAATTTCAAGCAATACCCAAGAGAATGTGTCTATGCTGGATGTTTCATGCTTTCCTGTCAACCTTCTTTCATTTCCTTCTCCATTTCACATTTCACTTATGTTAAATTCATATTTGCATGTTTGGGTTAAGTGCTTGCCATGTTTGGTTGACCAATTTTATTTTTCTTAATTAAATGAAACTGTAAATGATATTGGACGTGTTAGTGTTTACTTTTGAAGAAATGATATTTCTGCAATTAAATTAGTGCCTAAGCTTGACTTTTTTGTTAATTTAGTGTGCAACCATCTAATTTAGTGTTCATTTGTTTGGTTTGAGAAACCTTGGTAACTTGGTAAGGGTGTGCAAAACTTAGACGGAGTTGAAATTTAACCTAAATTTAAAGTATATTTTGTTGATTTAGACTTGTCATTTTTTTCGGTATTTATTTTGTATCTGAATTAGGATTATGCTCTGAATCAAATTATTTGAAATATATTGGATAAAATACTGGAGTTGAATTTGAATCTATTAAATATACTGAGATCTGCAAAATACAATTCTAAGGTGTCTTGAAGAAGTAGAAAATTATATGTATATCTCCTACTTCTACCTGTTCTTGTTTAGGGGGTAAAATTTTCACTTTTTTACATATATAGAATTAGAAAGAAAACGAGTCTGGGTGCAATGGATGTTGATTCGGAACCACTCAATTCAGAAGAGAACGTTGAAGATTGCTTGATGACTGGTGTGGAAGAGACTGTAAATTGCACTTGTGATTGCGGTGGCAGCAGTAGCAAGTGTGTTGTTGTGATAGTCGATGATATTATAAACCAGAGATTTGAAACATCGGATGCAGCTTATCACTTGTATGTGCGTTATGCAAGGTGTGTCGGGTTCGGAGTTCGCAAGGGTGATACAGCGCGTGGAAAAGATGGAACACAACGCAGAAGGCGATTTTTTTACAACAAGGAAGGAAAGAGAGCCGATAAATACATCTCTAATTTGAACAGGAAGAGGGAGCATAAAGCGCTGACTCGTACGGGTTGTGAAGCCATGCTTGCGGTGTACTTTGACACCAAAACTTCAGCTTGGAGAGTTAAAAAATTAGTTGAGAAGCACAACCACGATCTTATCCCCCAATGCTTGGTACACCTAATTCCAAACCACCGTGGGATGAATGAGGCTCAAAAAGCTCAGGCAAACACCATGCACGATAATGGTCTTCCAAGCGCTAAGATAATGGGACTAATGGTAGGCCAAGCCGGGGGTTATGCTAATGTCGGGTTCACAAAGAAGGATCTGGATAACCACATTGAAAGAACTCGTCGTGCAAAGCTCATTGGTGGGGATTCTAATGCAACAATTAGCTATCTACTTGGAAAAGCCGATGTTGACCCCATGGCCATGGCAAGGTACAGTGCTACTGATGAAAGTCGGCTGGCGAATCTATTTTGGGCAGATGGCATTTGTAGGGCGGATTATCAGTGCTTTGGAGATGTGCTTGCATTTGATACAACCTATCAGAAAAATAAGTACATAAGACCGTTGGTTATCTTCTCGGGTTGTAACCAACACCGTCAAACATGCATATTTGGCTTTGCCTTGATAGAGAACGAACAAACGGCAACATATACGTGGTTGTTGCAAAACTTTCTAGATGTCATGCTGAACAAGTCTCCTAGTGTTGTGGTCACAGATGGTGATGAGGCAATGAAGGCAGCAATTCAAGAAATCTTCCCAAATGCAACTCACCGATTATGTGGCTGGCACATTCAGAAAAATGTAACGGCAAACATAAAAATCAAAGGTTTTTCCGACGACTTCAGAAGATGTTTGTATGCTCCATGGCATCCGAATGAATTTGAAGAATATTGGGAGAATATGATAAAAAAATATGGGTTGGAGGAAAATGAATGGGTACTAAATGAGTATCAAAAGAGGAAAAGCTGGGCAAGCACCTACTTGTGAGATAAATTCTGTGCTGGATTTAGAACAACATCAAGGTGTGAAGGGATAAACAACTTCATCAAGAGGTTTATTGGCATTCGTCAAAGTCTTTTAGAGCTAGTCTAGAATCTTGAACATGCTCTTAGGGATTATAGACACAACAAATTAGTTTCTCGATTTAAGACGGTGTACGGAGAGCCTGTGTTAACAACTCGCTTAGCTGCATTGGAGCTTTGTGCTGCAAATTTTTACACACGGGAGATGTTTGGCAAAGTAAAAACAGAGATTGAAGGAGTGGTTGCATTAGATGTTATAAATTAGGAAAATATATCAACTACTGTTGTTTTAAAAGTTAAGGAGTATGACAGAGGACAACATATATACACCGTACTTTATGAGCGCAACACCGAGAATATGGAGTGTGAATGTAGTAGGTGGAGTAGTGAAGGCATTCCCTGTAGCCACATGTTTTGTGCCATGAAAAGGGTAGGTTTACAGAAGTTTCCAGAAAGTCTTCTTTTGAGAAGATGGTCCAAGGATGCCAAAAAGTATCTGGACGAAAGTTCAGCTGGAAGCACTGTGCAAGATGGAGAAAGAGAATTTTTAATGCGCTATGGTGCATTGTCAATGGCAGCTACGTGGATGGTATTCTTAGGAGCTCAAGATGGTCCTTCTTTCCATGACACTATGAATGAAGTCTCTCGTTTGACCAAAACACTAGAGCAAAAGTCGTGCTTGAAAAGAGGAAGAAGAGATTCTCCCATGCCGAACTTTGTTGGTGACCCTTCAGTTGTCAAGACAAAAGGTGCACCAAAGGGAAAAAAAGAGAGAGAAAAACGGAGGTGCACTAAATGCAACAATGCTGGTCATGTAAAGAAGAATTGTCCTGTGAAGAATGAGGGTGACAATTTGGGTGATAAGATTGGTGGTGGCATACAGGCTAGCTTTGGTGCAGAAGAGGTTAGTCAAATTCAAAATGGCATTATGCTTTACTTGAATCAAAATAACCTGTTAAATTCTATGTTGTAGTTATACTTGATAGCAAGTTTGAGTTTATGCCTTCTTTTGTCACAGGAGCTTTCCAAAGATCCTATGGCTTCTCAAGGGACGCAAGCTAGCTTCGGTACAGAAGAGGTTAGTAAGATACAATATTACAATAGTGGTTACACGAATTAAAATAAACTGGTAAATTCTATGTTGTAGTTATACTTGATAGAAATTTTGACTGCATGTATCATTTTTTCTTAAGAGCTTCTCAAGGACACTATGACTTCTCAAGATACATTAGCAGTGCCAAATACAGAAGTAAATGCATCTATGCAGTTAGGGTTTGGGCTAGGTGACTCAGAATTGATTAATAGCCATGGGGCTCCCATCCCACCATATGGAAGTAATCAGTGGCTATTACAGGTATCAATAATAAGAGATGAATTATTGCATTGTTATAACTTAGTGATTAGTAAATTTTAAACTATTTGATATCCATTATGATTTGCTGAATTCCTTTCTTTTTCTCTCAAATTTGTTTGTGCTGTGGAGAACAGGTTGTACAACAAGGACAATATCCGAAGTTCAATAGGATGCAGTAGTGCATTGAGGTTGATATATGATGGGGACTGCTAGACCGTGTATCAAAGAAAAACCAGTAGCAATTTAATGTTTGGTTGTACTCCATGAGAATTTTTTATATCTTGAATCATTGTTTGAGCATTTTAGGCAATTTAATACCTTCTGAAATAGGTGCAGTAACAGATTGTTAAACTGATTTATTTTCTTTTTTTACTTTCCAATTGTCATGACAGGTTTATTGTCTTAGTTGGCTATGAATATTTCAATAACAGATTAAATATCCAAATATTTTCTTGTGTTTTACATCAAGCCTCATTAGTTTTGATAATAAAATTTGAATATCATCAATCTAAATCCGTCTAAAAAAGATTGGTTTTTGTTCCTTATATTCTTCCTCCTTGCTATGGAATGAGAAAACTTGGACACTATCACAAGTGTGTTGCCTTGCTCTTTATTTTGATATTCTATTTTATGAAGATTTATGTTCTGTTCTGTGAAAGAAAATGCATAGAAATTTAGTTGTTAACACTTTTGAAAATTGAAGCCTCTTGTGTTCTCTGCTTTTTCTACTTAAGTTTAGTTTTCCAATGCATAGTTTATGGATTAAATTAATGTCAGGAGCCTCAGAGTTTGATGTTGTCAATGTGATTCTTGAGGAGGGACCAATCATCCTACATAGTTTTAGTATATTCTATCACTTAGTTTTGTCATCATTGTTCATCCTTTCTCAGTTCAGTCTATGTTTTTGCTTTGAGATATCTTATCTGAATTTTTACAAGGAAGCTGAAAGAATCAAAAGGTGCAAGGGCAAGGTATTTGCCTTGCAAGATGAACCAGAAGTTCCAAGGGTGTGGTTACCTTTTGATGATGCACCTAGATTAGCAATGGCTAGAGCATTTGGCGATTTTTGTTTGAAGGATTACGGTGTCATTTCTATACCAGAATTTTCTCACCGGCTTCTTACAGACAAAGACGAGTTCATTGTTCTTGCCTCGGATGGAGTAAGACTTTCGAAAATATATTTGCTTTTATTTGTTCTTGTGGTCTCAGTTGCCACAGTAATGTTACAGTTATCGCTAAAGTCTCTCAGCATAGAGCATTTGCAGCATTTTCTGTTTCCTAGATGCATAGTTTTTTCTTGTTTTGTTGTTTTGGTCCATGTGAAAGTCATCAAATCAAAGTAACTTAGTTTAAGCTATGTATAACTTGCTGTAGGAAAATTTTGCTATGCATAATAGTTCTACCCATGTAAGCAAGAAAAGCATGTCATTCTCATCTATGTGTATGTTTACTTTTGTAAGTGAATAGACATATGATATGGTGAATTTGAATGCAACATTTAAAATTTTAACTAGTTCCTGTGTTTCTTTTTAGGCTACTTATGAACCGCGGAAGAAAATCAAACATATGGAGGAATATCTGTTGATGGTGAGGATGGAGCTTCAGCAGTAGTAGCCGCTGAAGATCAAAATTGGTCGAGTTTGGAAGGTGTCACCTGAGAAAACTCATTGGTCCAACTTCCTAGATTTTCTGAGGAAAAGCAAAAGCAAGCCTCATAGAATATTTATTGGTTTGATGAGAACATTATAAAATTGTAATACCTTTGTCAAAACAGGGAATTCAAGGAGGAAAATCTCAGTAGTTTTGATGCTCTTTTATTTAGTTACTCAAGTGTAAAAAACTAGGCTCAAGTTATGTCACTAAACGAAATGAATTCAGCAACAGTATAGTGCTATTCTTGTGTGTTCTTGCCTATTTGTGCCGAGCTATAGGTCGTTCTCCAATGAAGGTCGGCAGACTCCCAAGGTGGAACACGAAATACGTCAGAGATGGAAGAACCGAGGTGGTGGGTACCTGCAAAGATCCTCCGACGCTCAAGTTAGTTAAGAAATATATGTGTATATATTTGCTTTGGAAAAGATTGAATACCTTTTCGGTTCTTGCCCTTCTCCTTATATCTGGTTGGATGAAGCTGATCATTTTCTTGTAACGTCCGAGAATTAACTGCGTATCCGACGTTATTGGTCGAAAATAAATGCTGATTATTCTGCATGTTCGGTTACAATCGGGGATTATGCGTTACCGAGCTATAACTCGTAACCGACTTTTACTGGTCATATCACAGCCCCAAGCTTGGCCTGATTTGGGGGAGACAGGTTGAGCTTTTAAATGATTATTGACGAGTTATAGTTCGGTATACATAGCCCCCAGTTCAACGTGGCTTATCCAAGGCTAACCCTGGCATATGAAAGGGCTTGGTTGTGTGAAATAAATTTCATTTACTTCTTTACATTGGATTTTGTGTTATTTATTTATTATGAGGTGGTTCAACTTCCAATGTCACTTCCCAACCGTTAAAGTGGCTTTGGGTTTCACGGTTAAGATTTTATTATGGAACTCAACATTTTATTAAATTAGTGGCTAGGTTTCAAGCTTGCACTCTTATTGTGTTTAAGTGGAAAGCAGAAGCCTTTAAAGAACATTGTGTTTTTTTTTTAAATGAAATGCTGCATGACACTGTTTTACACAAAACTGAGTATTAATATGAACTCAATATTGGATTAATCATCTAGGTACATTGAAAGCTTCACTAAATTTTAGATGTTCAAATAACAGTACTCTTCACTCGGTATTTTTATAAAAAGATTGTTTCTGCATATGTGCATGATTTACATAATTCCAGCTGTTGTTTGAACACTATTTTTTCACCATTTTTACAACTAGATTTGTACCTGGAGGTAAATCCAAGATTCATAGTTTTCTTGATATTTTACAGCACACAACTCAGCCATGTGAATGTTACATTTAGTAGCCACTATGAGATTGGTGAATATCTTCCAAAAATAGCATGTAATACAAGTTAAGGCCATATAACACTAACCATTTTAACCAAATAACAACTACTAAAGACAAAGAGGCTCCATCCATCACACAGTCGTTGGCAACTGCCATTGCATTCCACGAGAAACATTTAACTCACCGCCATAGTTACACCAAAGTCTGAACTATAAAATGCAGCCACTCCTTTAGAGCTTCAACACGCAAAAACAAAATCAAAATCAAAATCTTATCTCTAATGGCTTACAAAGCTTTTTCTTTACTTGTCCTTGTTCTTTACTTGTTCTTTACTTCTTCTTCAGAGCTTCAACTACTTATAGAATGCTGTAATGTTGCATTCTTGCTGTATTCAATCCTCGTCATTGGGAGACTCCTTGCTGCATTCTAATTGGTGCATTGTTGCTTTCATCAAAACTTTCTTTTTGCTGAAACACAATACACAGATAATAATTAATGATAATTTACTTCAATCCAATGTTTGTCAATGATAATTAACTTCTAAATTCAACAGACATTTTAGAGTGAAAAAATAGTGAAACTCAAAAGCTTGGAATTGGAAGCTCAAGGCAGCCTAAAAAGCTGTTACCGAAACAATTTGGAATATCTTTACTCAATTATCTTCACATAAGTCTCTTGCAGCACATATATAACTATTGTGGACTTTGAAGGACTTCAAAGCAGAGTATCAAGTTGCTTGCTTCCAATAGAGAATGAATAACGATTATAAATTAAACAATTCTACATGAAATTTGTACCTATAAAATGTTCTGTATTTCCAAAATTATAACTAAAACAAATTAATAATGCAAGGAAAGGAATGTCTTGCAAACTTAGATAAAACATCCATCAAACAAGGCATTAACAGATTTTGGAGGCAAAATTAATCAACAGATTGTGGAGGCAAATCTACACTGAACGACTATTACCTGAGCATCTGCCCCAGAAGAAACTAGGACATTCAATACATGAGAGAAAGCAAGACCTGTGATTCTTTTAGTGTGGCCTTTGAGTTTACTTTTAACCTGCAAATAAGAAAGCTATGCATAAACACTAAATTACACAAATCATAAGTTAGCAAAAACAGTTTATGAACATCAATCATACCTCATCTACACGGACATTATATATCTGAATTGAAGAATCATCCATGCCTATAGCAATGATATTGTTATCCTGAGGATGGAAAGCAGGAAAGGTTGCAGATGAATGGAATTTGAAGCTAATGCCAGAATAGCATTCCCTGAATTAGTGTATATCAACCTTGACATCTGTCATAATAGGGATAGAGATGATCATATTACTTAGTTTGAAGAGGGTAAGGGGGTTAGAAGAAGGAAACTTGAGGGAGGGCTTAACATTATCCACCAAAGGTAGCACTTATCCAGGAAATTGCATGTGAGGTTTATTTTTCTTTTATTTTTCCTTTCTTCTCTTCATACTAAAATTTCTTTTATAAAAAAGGGAAATATATCCAGATATTAAAATGATTTATAAAACAACTAAGTTTCACTAAACTTCCAATATTGTATGCCTAAGGTAAAGAACATACCTTGGTTACTCGTACATTCTTAGGTAGCTTCAAGGATCTACAGAAATAAATAAATAAATTTCAAAAGAGGAACTGCAGGAAAAATGGTGCCAGTCCATCCATAGCTACCACAGATGGGGCCCTTTCTAAAATTGCAGCACTACTAGCAGCAGCTGCGGAAATTGGATTTATTGTAGGCTGCCACAACCACAAAGTTCTGTTTCAGTTTGCACTCAAAAGATTTCTCACAAACACAAAGGATAAGTATATAGTACTATGCTGTAACACAAAAAATTGAATAGAAACACTATAATGCAAATAATCTATAATGGCCATAACAGAATTACCTAACTCACCCTAACCATTCCTTATTACTAAAATGCAAAAGTACCTGCCACCACAATATCTGCCATATGCACTTCAGATTTTTAACATAGTAATTGTTGTTACCATAACCACTGCGACTGCATCATGGAAGGTTAAAGGAATTCTCATCCATTCAATAATATATATCTAAATTATAGAGTATACTACTGAACTTAAAATTTAGGTTAGGTTCAATAATATTGAAACAATTGCTAGAAAGATCATGTATAAATTATTATAAATAAAAAAGAACAATATATATCTAAATAGTCCAAAAACAGTAATATATAAATTATTATAGATTTAAATATAAAGATAAAGTGTACTTCAAACAAATTTAAAATGGCCTAATCAATCCATAACTTAACTAAATAAATGTGTTCTTAAAATACACGATTACGATTAATAAAATTTTAACTAGAGGCGTCTTAAAATCCTAAGTTTGAAGGACAGACTGCTGCATCTTTTTATTCCAGTCAGCAACAGCAAGCTCTTTTATCATATCCCGTTTCGGATTGTGCCATTTGTACACCAAATCTACAGCCAATCACATCCTTGAGTAATCATTGACAACCTAACAGACAGTTACAATGATATTATTTAATTAAATAAACCCAACAAACTAAACATTATAAAATCCATAGACGATTTTCCTACCCATGGCTTATTGACGCCCCAATAGTGGTTGAGGATCATCCATTCAGTGACCCAAATACCACAATCATTCCTTCACCACAATTCAAGGCACACATTAACAAAGCAATAATATAAAAGAACAAACAGCCAGAAAAATTAACTTGTACTCTAAAAATTCATATTTTTAAACTTACGACTTGGCCTTTTGTTGCGGGACAGCTGACTTAGAGAATTTATATTTAGAAAATTGAAGGTTTTTATGTGAAGGTGTTTCTTGGAAGTTTTTGTCGGATACAAACTTCTCAAGATAAGTTAACACATCGTCAATGACTTTCTTACGCTCTGTCATCGATGTACCACGCTTGAACGAGTCCATATATCTCACGGTTTCATAAAGCAAATTAACCACTATGAGAAAACCAATGACCATTAAGGTGAATTGGCACAAAAATCTACAACATTCAGAAAATATTTTTTAATAAAAACAGCATTGAAATATTAATATTCCAATTAATTGAATGTTGATCGGAATTAACGAACCTCGTGTAAACCGTCGAGGTCTCCCATAAAGTTATCCTTGATGTATTTCATTATGCCGGAACATTTCTGTTTCGAACTTAAAACAATTTGCTACCTTGCATATTGAACTAAGTGAGGAATCTTATTATATTTATAAATTAACTAGGAAGATATATTTATATTGAAGAGTAAATTTTGAATTGCTAATAAACTTACAGAGAATGTCAATGGCAAAAACCATTTGTTGTCTAATTTGACTTTACTTGGCCTAAATGGCCCTTTGGTCATCATCGAACAAACTAAGGTAAGGACCTATGGATAAAAGACAATCACGGTTATGTTGCACTAATCCAAATTTTATAAATTTGCAAGCATAACAAAGAAATACTGCTGAAATGATTCTTACATCACCAATTATTGGCTTGCCGGGCATAACAGTCAGAAGAGTCTCACGTGTGCCCATACAATGATCGTCTGGAATAAGCACTTCCCTTAAATCATGTAAAAGAATATTATACTATAGTGTTAGAAAATGTTAAAAAAATAATTACATGACAAATCAACAATTAAAATGAGAAATAAATTAATTTTACTTACTTTGGATCCAAATTGTTTCCAAAAATGTAAGCAGTAATGGCCAGCTCATATTCAAAAAATTTTATCTCTTTAGTTGGTCGAAATAAAAAGTCCAAACACTATAAAAACAATGTCAACATTAATTATTTAGTCAAAGTGTATACACAAAATTCTATTAATAACAATGTTATCCTAAAGACCAAAACTTACATGTGGCATGTCATCTCCATCCATATTTGGATTGTAATTATTGTAATAAAGCCATGAACGGCCTGGAGGAAGCTTCTCTCCAAAATGTAATTCTTTCTGCAAATCCAAAAAACATGACAATTAATTTAAGAAGTAAGGGTAACAGTTTGGTTTATTTTTATTCTTTTATTTAAAAGGATTTAAGAAAAAAGAATAATGATAAAAAATATAATTATAAAAATTAATAACAATAATTAAAAATAAAAAACAAATTGTGACATTTGTTAAAAAAATATAAAACCTTAACTTCGGAGACCGGTAATTCACGCTTTTTTCCTTTGCACGTCGGTGTCCTTTTTTTCGTTACTGGCTCTTCACCCAAATACATTGTGGGGTTGGCGTCAAGGAAGCATTTCAAACTGTCTGACGGTGGTGTAACAGTTGGAGCAGTATCCAAAAGCTTGACACCGTGACTCTCAATTTTTTATGAGGAACCAACCGTTTCCACAAACTTTGGCAGAACCGTTGTTATTCCATTCACAACAACTTTGCGTATTATTGCTGACAATGCCTCGACAACACCCTTTCCAAGCTTCAAGATGCCATAAAATAAGACACGCATTACTAAATAATAAGGTAACAACACAGCAAATCTAGACATCACAAAAGATAACTACACACTTTAAAAAAAAACTTGCTAAAAAAGCAAGGCATCTTCGGATATGACAGCAAAAAAATACGTTACCTTCTCATCCAAAGCAGAAAAGTGCATGTTCGATTCTCCCTTCAAAGTTACAGAGGCTGCCGGTGTTTGCTAGTCAAACCAAATAAATTTCAATATTGATATTAGAATAAAAGATAAAAACAGATTACAAAAGATTGATAATCATATTTTTTATTTAACAAAAACAAGTATGATTACCTTACTCATCCTCTTTGCTCCTCCAGTTTACTGTACCTGAAAAAAAGGAGTGCTTAGTTTTAAAACATGACGTAAAACACTGTTATTTATAGCGATAATCAACAAAAATGGTGCAAAAATCTAATTTTATTATAAAGATATCCTAATAAATAATAACAATATTCTAATTTCAAATCTGATATTCAAAATCAAATTCAATCTAGTAATTTTTATAAAAATATCCTCCAAATAATAAAATTAATCCAATTTACGATTTTATATTCTAATTAAAGATCTTATATTGAAATTCTAATTTACCCATTTGTTATGAGAGTGGCTGCTTCCATGAATCTCCATCGTTGCTATGAGAAATAACAAACCACCACTCAGAAATGGTGAAAAGAAGGGACCAAGGGATGTGGCTGCAATTGTTATGCGTAGGCCATATTGTCTCCGTAATCTCAACGGCAGTGGCTGCAATTGTTGAGGTGAAATGAAGGGACGAAGGGATGTGGGGAGGCATTGGGGATGCGAGACCTGGAGAAGAGAATAGAAGACTGTCGCGATGTGGGGAGGCATTGGGAATGCGAGACCGGAGAAGAGGAAACGGCAGTGGTGATGGTCAAGTAGATTGGGGATTCAGAGATCTGAGAAGTGGATGGAGGGGAAGGAAAAAAGGAAAATGTGAAAGTAAAAATGAAGAAATGAAACAGTGTAGATGAAAACAAAGAGTTTAGTAGCTAGTAGGGTTTCATAATTTCCCAAATAACTAATGCATTTTTTTTATTTATACATTTATTTTAAAATTAAATTAAGACAATTCTATTATAATTTAAACTTAAATGCTAATAAATAAATATAATGATAATAGAATGAAAATAGTAAAACATTTAAGATGGGTACAAGATAGATAAACTCTTATATTATTCTAATTTTGATATTCTTTTGATTTTCTTTCTAATTTTGTAACTTTAATATGGGTACAAGATAGATAAACTCTTATATTATTCGGAGAAAGATAATATTCTAATGTATTACAAATTATACTAAATATAAATTATACTATAATTGAACAAATAATTTACTCTTCATTTATTAGGTGTGTGAATATGTGAACCTGCATATCAGATCTGCAGGTACATATCCGCGACTGATCGGTTTAGATAATCAAACATAGCAATTAATATTTTCTTAATTATAATTTAGAGTTAAATACTAATGAATAAATATAACGAATACATATTGATGAATAAGTATTTTTTTATTCAAAATTTACATCTAAATTATATATTTTTATTTATTATTTTTAGAAAATTATGAAAATTAAAGAACTCAATTCAATTATAACATGCTAATTATGTCTGACATGGTAAAATCCTATAATCAAATCAACTTAAAAATATGTATAAATCCTTACAAAAAAATTGGCAACATTAACTTAAAATATGTATAAATAATAATAATAATAATAATAATAATAATAATAATAATAATAATAATAATAATAATAATAAGTGGGCTATAGTTTACATATACATTCGAAATTTTAGAAAATTAATTTTTATAAATATTATAAAAATTATTCTCACTTAATAATTTTTATATTAAAGGTCTTTTTGATAATTAAATATCTCTGATAGTCTTTTATTATATTTTTTTAAATTCAATTTTACACAATTTTTTAATCCAGTGATAGAAATGGATAAAAACTCTAACTTCAGTCATACAGTAGAGAAATAAAAATCTTGAATAGTTATACTTTGAACATGTATTGATGTCATTAAGATATAATGTAGAGAATGCTAACAAGTAAAAATCATAATTATAGAAACCAAACCCAGACGTATTACCTTTTTTTTAAAGAATATAATATTATAACTATTAATAAAATCTCATATTTTTAATTTTTATTTTAATTTTAATTTTTTATATATATATATTAATCTTTTTTGTAAAAGATTATATTTTTAGGTTATTTTTTATTTATTTCTTTATTTTAAACCTATTTTTTCTATCATATTCAAGAAACAAATATATTTTTAGAGTATTGATAAAATGGTATCTCTAGATTGGTATCCATCATAGACCAACAGAAAATTTGTTACGTCCTACAACCACACCGATCCTTTTAGAGTGTGGATCTTATCCGATGCGATGACAGTGCGGATAAGATAATATTCACCATTGTTTTCGTCAGCGCTTATGTTAGGTAGCGTTTGGAAGAGCGACAGAGACTGAGAGACTGAGATTGAGAGACAGAGACTAAAATAAGAATAAAGCTTTAATTTAATTTGTACACAGAGTAAACTTGAAATTAATTAATTGAAATGATGATATTTTAGGTGTAAAATATTATTAAAGTTTTAGTCTTCGTCCCACCAAATTTCAGTCTCCTGTCTCCACTTTTTGGAGGTACTTCTAAAATTTTGGGAACAGATACTAAAATTTTAGTACTATTTTCTGAACTAACAAACATGATACTGAGTCTCAGTCTCCCAGTCTTCGTCCTAGACATGAAATTTTTGTTTTCTCTTTTTCTTACTTTGGCTATCTTTTATGTCATAAAAAAAATCTTATTTTTTTTTTCAGTACCATATTAAATTCACATTAATATATAAGTTCAAATTAAAGTTCAAAATATGCCATCAACATCATCACTTTAACTTATCAAACTGTTAACGAAGTAAGTTTGAGTTGGCTATCGTTCTTCCTTAACTCAGTTATAAATCTATAAACAAATCAAATTCAGGATGCCACTATATCAATACAACAATAGTTTATCATTATTTTATTTTAATACTTGCTTAAATTCATATTAATTGCTATTATTTTATTTTAAACTTGATCCTGAATAAATTTATTTTCATTAGCTATTATTACAAAAATAATTCTAATGAATATACTCTAATTAAGTGAATTAAGTTATTAAACATAATTTTTAGATTGAATTTTGAGAATAGAATAATATTTTAAATTTTATTCATGCTTCAAAATCTCGTGATTAATGTAATTTACATAGTTATACCGATATTTTGTTTCCTAATGTATTAAATATTATATGATTTTATTCTTAGTTCTTCATTATTGCATTAATCAATAATTTTTTTAATAATTATAATTTTATACTAAAATTAAAATAAAAATTTTCACTTGTAGTCGGATATTGGTCATTTTTATAAAGAAAAGTTATATATATTTTGTATTTCATATATAGTTAAAATTGATGATATCATTAGAAAAAGGAAAGAAAAATTTGACATAAAAACTATGTGATTTCATTCTTAAAGATTGATTATCGTTCAAAGAAAAAAAAGTAATTAAGGATTTCAATTAATAATCCATGATTTAAGTAAAACAACACAAAATTGATATATACACTAGCAAAATCATTAGATAAGAAAAAGATTCTTACATTAAAAATGACTGATTTTTTTGTTTAATGAAAAGGTTTGATTGGTTTAAATTATTAAACTAAAATATTTTTCATATAAAATGTTATATTTAAAGTGTTATAACTAGTCCAACTGATCCAATTGAATTAACAAAGTCACGTGAAATCATCTCCTATGGATTCATAGAATTTAATTTATCTTATGTAATATTAAGTTACTCTGAATATATACTAATCAATGCTATGTCTATAGCTTTCTTGTCTTTTCCATCAACCTCATGGATCCCATTTTTTGCTCTCCTCACTTGCATCCTCTCTTCAAGTTGCAATTGAATTTTGCTAGTTGTGCTAGGCACATAATTAAATTGAAACATAGTTATACAATATTTTGGACAATATATAATAAATGTATAGATTTGAATTATCTTAGAGGGTCAGTAAGAAATATACTGAAGCTGTGTGTGGCCATTTCATTTATCGTGATGGAATGTTATAGTCATGCCATAAAAAATTTGGGGCCACTTAAAGTGGTTTTCATTCTAGCAGGAATAGAAGACAATTGTGATACAGTTGTACCGATATTTTGTTTCCTAATGTGTTAGATATGATATAATTTTATTTTTAATTCTTCATTATTGCATTAATCAATAATTTTTTTTAATCTTAAAAAACTTTATACTTACATTAAAATAAAAATTTCCCTATGTAGTCGGACATTGGTCATTGTATCAATAAGTTTTCTTTAAAAATAAATGACTACTAGGTTTTTGTATTGTTTGAGTGTACGTCTAGTTAGGTAACAACAGAAATATTTAAAACTGAAGCGATCGCTCTGTAATTTCTAGGTAATTTCCAGTTATTATGAGAACTAGTTGTATTTTAGTCTTGAGTTTTACACTTTTACTTTCGTGTAAAATAAAGCAATCTCTAATTTTGTAAGCGCTCCTTTTTTTTCTAAACGCGATTCTTGAGAAACGTCAATACACCGTACACCTTTTTGTTTAATCACACTTGAAATCTTATAACTGACTGAATTGAATTCCCTTTACATGATTTAACAAATTAAAAGATTCAAAGCTTTACATTAGAGCTTTAGACAAGAGGCTAACAACATTAACCACGAGATGTATGATAAACCCCAATTTTGTGGTTTATATTATGTAGAATTTGGGGGGTTTTGTCAATATTTCTCACACTTATTCACAAGAAATGCATGGTTTTATGTTCACTTCCTAATATTTCCCCATGATGAAAAACATGCTTATTTTGCCTCAAAATTGCCATAGTTTAATCCTCTTCTATTGCCATTCGATGCTGTGATGTATTTGTTGAGTGATTTCAGGAATTATAGGGTAGGAATGGCCTAGAAGAGAGGAAGAAAGCATGTACAAAAGGGAGGAACATGAAGACTTGAAATTTTGGAAAAAGTAGCATTGGCACGCCCGCGCACTCCACGCGCATGCGTGGATGAGGTTGGCTGGAAGCGGCGCGCAAGGATGGACGCATCCGCGTGGATCAGAAGATTCCTATCGACGCACACGCGCACTTGGCGCGCATGCGTGGGAAGCTGCACGTGACCTCATTAAAGGAAATCGTGCCTGGAAATTTCTGAGGCTCATCAGGCCCAATTTCAAGCTGTTTCTGCATGAAAAAGACCCAAGGATGCTAGGGGAAAAAGGAAGGATCAACCATTTTACACTAAGACACAATTTTTAGCTAGTTTTTGGTTCTTTTGTTCTTCTAGAGAGAGAAACCCTTGTTTCTCTCTAGATCTAGTTTTAATTTGATCTTCCCTTGTTAAATTGTGAATTGGATCTTGTTAATTACTAGTTTTAATTGTTCAATTTGAATTTCCTAGTATAGTTTTGCTTATACCTTGTGATAGTTTTAAGAATTCTTGTCAATTATCATTTTATACCCATTCCATGAATGTTGTGAATATTGTCTTGTTGATGTTATATTGATGATTTCTATGTTTAATTATGTTGTTTGGATGATTGTATGTTGACAAATGTTAGTGGGTACTTGTTGATTTCAATTTAATTGCTATTTTGAACATGTCTTTTGTTAATGCTTACCATGTGTTTGACGAAATGTTTACTTTGATTATGGAGTAGTTCTCTTTACTCTTGGCCTAGGTCAAGGGAATTGGGTAAACTTGAGTCATTGGGTCTAATGGATTTGATGATTTGGGAGCCCTTAGTGGTTAATTTTATAACCATTGACGTTAACTTTCTACTAAGTCAATTAGTAGTAAGGTTAGAACTTATGGATTAATGTTGACCAAACCATTTGACGTACTTCAAGTATAGAAGTAGACTTAATGAGTTTGGTTCCTCATAATTGTCATGATATGGTTATTAGACAAGGATGGTGACCCCAATTCCCATGCCTAGTCAAGAGTTGCTTTTATTATTCGTACTTGAAAACCAAAATTCCCAATCACTTGCTTTAGTTATAGTTACTTGTTTAAATTAGAATAGAATCATATTGGATGTTACTTTGTTAGTTTGAAATGACTCATATATTGCTTAGTTAATTGAATTAGTTTCTTGCAATCTAAGATTACTTGCTTGTTAAGATTCCCATTTATTTTTATGCTCATAACTCACAACCCCGGATTTCTGACCAATGTTGAAGCACATGTTTGCCCATTCCTTGTGAGACGACCCGAGGTTTGAATACTTCGGTTATTTCTATTGGGGTTGAACTTGTGACAACCAAATCCCTCTTCTAAATTTGACGCCCGAAGATTGTTGTTCGTAGAGCTATACTTGCAACGCAGTTTCATTAAAGGAAAATCTTTACCAATACACCCTTGGGTGACCATCAAATTTTTGGCGCCGTTGCTGGAGAATGGTTGCAACATAGGCCTTGATATTGGTTATGTGAATATGTGAATATTGTTGATATTTTAATTGTTTTCAATACTTAGCTCTAGTTTAGATTTCTTTTATATTTGTGCTATGACTCTCAAGTTTGATGACTCAGTCTCAACCGAATTCTAGCTTAGCCAATTTTGATCCCGAGATTGAAAGAACTTTGTTACATACTCGGCAAGCTAGACGGAGGTTGGACTATACGGCTAGTACTTCGGCCTCTCTTGAGGAACATACCGAATCACTAGGCGGTACCGAGAGTGACTTGGAGTCCGCTAATTCCTATTCTTCTGTTGGCACTAATAATACATCTTTACATCCTACAGGTGAGCCACACATGGCGGAGCTACGACAGATCACTTTGCATGAGCAAGGAGCTCCGGATATCATACTTCAACCGTTGCAAGCAAGGTATCCTAACCTTGATCCAAATTTTGAATTGAAGGGTAGCTTGATACATTTACTTCCTAAATATCATGGGTTGCCGGGCCAAGACCCCATCCGACATCTAAGAGATTTTCAAGTTGCTTGTTCTACTGCTCGAAGGCATGGAGCCGATGAGGTGGCTATCATGGTTTTTGCCTTCCCTTTCTCTCTAGAAGGGCAAGCAAAGACATGGTTTTATTCGCTACCGGATGAGATTGCTACTAATTGGGATTTCTTGAGAAGAGAGTTTCTAGATAAATTCTTTCCACCGGAGAAGACCGACTACATCCGGAAAGAGATTTCGGGCATAATGCAAAGAGACCAAGAGAGTTTATATGAATATTGGTCTCGGTTTAAGAGGCTATTGGAATCTTGTCCACATCATGGAATGAACACTCACTTGCTCATTAGCTACTTCACCGGAGGTCTTTGTGTGGAAGATAGAAGATTGCTTACCGCTTCTAGTGGTGGTTCCCTTTCGAAAAACAAGACGGAGGGAGAAGCTTAGAATTTGATAAAGGATGTTGCCGAGGCTACACAACACACAAGGGTGAGAAGTAATCCTCTCAAGGGTGTGGTAGACCCATCTCCTTCCGAATCAAGTCTAACCAAAGCACTTGGGGATATGACTACCATCCTCACCTAGATACAAAAGGATCAAAAGGAATACTACTCCATCCAAGCCATCCAAGCCCCGCCTCCGGTTGCTCAACTTGAAGGCCCTCATAGGATTTGTGGTTTGTGCTCTAGCACCACACATTACACCGATCAATGCCATCAAATTTAAGAGGAACATGCTTTTGTAGTAGCCAATGTGAATTACAACAACCGTCCACCTTACCCTAAGGCCAAAATAATTACCATCAAGGTGGTAATCAACATCAAGGGTGGAGGGATAATGCACAAGGAAGCAATCAAAATCAAAGATGGAACAACTCTTCTTCTCCCCACAACAACAACCAATCCTCATCCCAATACCACCATAACAACACCAACTACCAAGCCAACCAAGGCCACTCCAACCAAAACCAAAACAACTACACCAAGTACCAAGCACCACACCATAGACAACAAAACCAAAACCAAACTCCTCCATCTTCCAACAATCAAGTTGATGAGCTTAGAGCCGCCATGGAGAAGCGAGATAAGAGCAACAAGGCTCAATTCGATGCCTTGGGCACTCAATTGGCTAACCTCACCAACATGTTCTCAAAGATGACTATGTCCAACCAAACACCAACTCCCAACAACAACACCAACCAACCCTCAAGTTCTTCCAACCTTCCATCCTAACCCCAACCAAACCCAAAGGGCGGTCTCAACGCCATCACTCTATGGTCGGAAACTACATTAGAGGAGATACCTCCAAGAGTCATGGGAGACATTCATGAGGAAGAAATGGTTGTTGAAGCTACACATGAAGAGGAGGTGGTAGATAAAAGGCATGAAGAAGAAGGAGTAAACCTCAAGGAACCCAAGAGAAAAGCTATAGTGGACGAGTCCATTCCTATTCCATTCCCTTCCATGGTGAAGAAGGCGAAGAAAACACCGAAATTCGATTTAAACATGCTTCAAGTGTTCAAGAAGGTTGAGGTAACCATACCCCTTCTTGATGCTATTCAACAAATTCCGAATTATGCAAAATTTTTGAAAGACTTGTGTACACACAAAGATAGGATAGGAGAATTGGAGACATTATCCTTGGGTAGTTCAATTTCTTCCTTGATGGAACCTATTCCAAAGAAATGTGGTGACCCTGGACCTTGCTTAGTGTCTTGTTGTATTGGTGGATGCACTTTTCATGATTATATGTGTGACTTGGGAGCTTGTGTAAGTATCATGCCACTTTCTATCTATGTGCGGTTGAATTTAGCTCCATTAAAGAAGTCGGCGGCAAGGTTTGCCTTAGCCGATAAAAGTGTGATCACGGTGATGGGGATAGCGGAAGATGTACTTGTGGCGATCAAGGATTTGGTTTTTCCGGTTGACTTTTACATCCTTGAAATGCCCCCAACAGAAAATAGAAGCTCATCCTCTGTTCTACTTGGTAGACCCTTCCTCAAGACCTCTAAATTCAAGTTAGATGCCTTCACCGGCACATATTCCTTTGAGGTTGGAGACAAGACTATCAAGTTCAATTTAGAGGAAGCCATGAAACATCCTCCCGAAGAACATTCTGTGTTCCGATATGATGTAATTGATGAAGTGGTAGCAGAAGTGCAAGAAGAAGACCACAACAAGTTGTGCTACCCTATTATTGAGGAGACGAATGACCAAGAGGATAAACATGAGAAAGTTTTCATGAATGAACTCCATGAGCTTGATGAAAAGGAGCCCCAGCTTGAAGTAAAAAGTGAACTGAAGCCCCTTCCATCTCATTTGAAGTATGCTTTCTTAGAGGACAACCAAGGATTTCCGGTCACTATTGCTAGTGAGCTTTCAAGTGAAGAAGAAGAGAGACTCCTAGATATTCTAAGAAAGTACAAGAAAGCAATAGGATGGAGCCTAGCGGATATTGTGGGAATTGACCCCCGCAAGTGCATGCATAGGATATATCTCCAAGATGGAGCTAGGCCAGTTAGGCAACCGCAAAGGAGGCTCAACCCAACCGTCCTCGATGTAGTGAAGAAAGAGGTCACCAGATTACTGGATGCGGGTATCATATACCCAATAGCCGACAGTGAGCGGGTGAGCCCGGTTCAAGTTGTCCCCAAGAAGTTGGGCATTACAACGGTCAAGAAGGACGACGGTAAAATGGTCACTAAAAGAGTACAAAATGCGTGGCGAGTATGTATTGATTACAGAAGACTGAACGCCGCTACACGGAAGGACCATTATCCCTTACCCTTCATCGATCAGATGCTAGACCGCTTGGCAGGATTCTATAGGCGCTTTATCAAGGATTTCAGCAAGATTGCTTTGCCATTGTCGCGCCTACTCCAAAAAGATGTGGATTTTGAGTTTGATAGTGAATGCGTGAAAGCTTTTGAAGAGCAAAGGAGAGTTCTTACCACGGCATCAATTGTGCGAGGCCCCAACTGGACGTTGCCATTTGAGATAATGTGCGATGCGTCAAACCATACTGTAGGTGCCGCGCTTGCACAGCGCGATGGTAAACTCCCTTATGTCATTGCTTACTCTTCCAAGACACTAGATGCAGCACAATCCAACTATACCACTACTGAAAAAGAACTCTTAGCTATTGTTCATGTTTTAGATAAATTCAGATCTTATTTGCTAGGGTCAAAGATAGTGATATACACAGATCATGCAGCTTTAAAGTACTTATTGACAAAGAATGAGTCAAAGCCTAGACTCATACGTTGGATCTTGCTTTTGCAAGAATTTGACATTGAGATTAGGGACTGGAGTGGATCTCAAAACTTGGTTGCGGATCATTTAAGCCGCATTGAGAATTTAAAATTTGATCCATTTTCAATCAATGACTCATTCCCATTGGATAGTTTGCATTCTGTGTCGGATAGCTTTCCTTGGTTTGCCCCAATGGCGAACTACTTGGTTGTGAAAATCTTCCCTCCCAACTTTTCGAAAAACCAAAGGGACAAGTTAAGGAGTGATTCCAAATACTGTATTTGGGATGACCCTCACTTGTGGAAGAGAGGCATGGACCAAGTAATTCGAAGATGTATCCCGGAATCTGAAACCCAACCAATTCTTGAAGCTTGTCATTCGTCCGAATGTGGTGGCCACTTTGGCCCACAAAGGACCGCTAAAAAAGTGTTGGATTGTGGATTCTGGTGGCCAACCTTATTCAAGGATGCTAACCGGTTGTGTGTGTCTTGCCATCAGTGTCAGAGGTCGGGAAACACATCCTAAAGGGATGAAATGCCTTAGCAACCTATGTTGTTCTGTGAGATATTTGATGTATGGGGCATTGACTTTATGGGACCGTTTCCCAACTCTAGTGGGTATCTGTATATTCTGTTAGCGGTTGACTACGTGTCAAAGTGGGTAGAGGCCATACCTAGCCGCCTTGATGATGCCAATGCCGTTGTTTCTTTTATTAGGAATCACATTGTGTGCCGTTATGGGTCGCCACGAGCAATTGTGAGCGACCATGGATCCCACTTTTGTAACAAGAAGGTAGAAGCATTGCTCAAGCGCTATGGAGTGTCACATAAGGTTGCTACTGCTTATCATCCGCAAACAAATGGACAAGCAGAAGTGTCCAATCGGGAAATTAAGAGGATTTTGGAGAAAGTGGTTAATCCACAAAGAAAGGATTGGAGCCTCCGGTTAGGAGATGCACTACGGGCATATAGAACGGCCTACAAGACTCCGATAAGTATGAGTCCCTTACGGATCGTCTATGGTAAGGCATGCCATCTTCCGGTGGAGATTGAGCATCGAGCCTATTGGGCGGTAAAGTAGTGCAACATGGATTTAGTCAAGGCGGGTGAAGCTAGGAAGCTACAACTAGAGGAGCTTGAGTGTTTGAGGAATGAGTCATATGAGAATGCCCGGATCTATAAAGAGAAGACCAAAGCATTTCATGACCATCACTTCTGGAAGAAGGACTTTCAAGAAGGTGATGAAGTCCTCCTCTACAACTCAAGGCTTCGATTCATGCCTGGCAAGCTCCACTCTAGATGGGAAAGACCTTTCAAGGTGAAGGAGATAAAGCCATATGGAGTGGTGGAGTTGTTTGATCCCAAGAGTGAAGCAAATTTCAAAGTGAATGGACATAGAGTGAAGAAGTATCATGGTTACAAGCCCCCAAAAGAGCTAGAGGTGTACCTATTGGAGGATGCACCAAGGAGAGAAGAAGGTTAAGAAAAGGACCGTCCAACTTAAGGACGTTAAAGAAAAGTGCTAGGTGGGAGGCACCCCACCGTGGTAAGATCTTCCTTGTTTATACCATCTCGTGTGTAACCTTCAATTTCTTGTGAATTTTGTGACTTCTTGATGATTGATTGATTGCATAGGAATGTTAGTTTTAGTCTTCTTGTTGAATAGTTAGAATGTTAATGTAGTTTTCCTCATTTTGGTATGGATGAAGTAGTGAAGTAGGGAGAATGCTATATTTTGGATTGTGAATGATATTGTGAAGAATTCTCTTTGGCTACTAGCTTAAGCACCTACCAAGAATGTGTTAGAATAGGTCTTGTTATACTGAAAAAAAAAGAGATAGAAAAATGAAAAATGAGCACCGACGCGCCAGCGCACTGTGCGCGCGCGCGCGTGTGGCGCAATTCTACCTCTTGGGCCAAATACCCGAGAGTTATGCCCATTCTGTGCCCAACTCGCGCCAGGTACTCACGTGTCCGCGTACTTGCCGCCGGCGCGTGCCATTACAATTTAACCATCGACGCACAAGCGCATTGTGCGCGCGCGCCGATGGTGACATCTGGACTCCCTGGTACAAAAACCAGAGAGTTGTGCCACATTTGGGCCAACCTGATGCCAGAACTGATGCGTTCGCGCGTTGTGCGCGCCCGCGCCAGCCGCGAAATCTCTCAAGCACGCGTCCGCGCAAAGTGTGCGTCCGCGCGCCTGTGCCATTCACCAACTCTGGTACAAAATCCAGAGACTTATGCCAACTTTGTGCCACTTCTGTGTCAGGGGCACAACTCCCCTCGCGCATGCGCGCCACTGCCGCGCACGCGGCCCTTGCTAACACCCTCACTGACGCGCCAGCGCACTGTGTGCGCGCGCGCCGGTTGCGCGAATCAGTTTTATAACTTTGCGCCCTGTTCTGTTTCCCAATTCCCAACCCTTTTCTTTCTTAATTCCACTTTTCTTCTTCCTCCATCACACCCCTCTTCTTCTTCTTCTTCCACAATCCACACCCTTGTCTCCGGCCACTCACCGGCGACAACCACCTCTTCTGGTGGCACTACACTTCTCTTATCTTCTTTCTCATCTTCACAAAAGAAGATTCAACCTTGTTCTTTTCTACTTCTCAAGGTTTCACTTCTTTCATTTCTTTTCTTTCATTTTCTTTGCATTATTTCTTCTAGTTAGATGCTTCTTGTTGCTTTACTTAGTTTCTCTTTTACTTACATGATGATGTTTCTTTTTTTTTTTGCTTATTTTTCCTTTTTCCTTATTTTTCCATGGATGTTGAATTGAGTTTAATTTGCTTTAATAGATCTTTTATCATTCTTTTTTCTTATCTTTGCCAATGTGTGATGTTTATGTGATGATTGATGTTCCATTTTGGGCTTTAAATTGATTAAGTATCTCATAATTACTCTTTGCTTAATAATTGCACACCAAGTGTTTGAGGAAATGCAAGAATACCATTTTGGTTTCTTTTGACAATGTACTTTCAATTGTATGCTTCTCCTCATTCACTTGTTATCCTCTACAAGCATTGAGTTCACTTTGCTTGCTAATTAGATACTCATTGAATATGACTTGCTCTTTGTTATGGATGTTTGAGATTACTCCTCTCATGCCACTGCATGCTTTACTTCCTCTTGCATCCCATGCCAAGTGTTGTGACCCATGTCTTTATGATTCCTATCCTTCACTTGCATGTTTTTATTAAAATGACACTTTGGGTTTAATGTTTTCCTGTTTCCCTTCCTTTCTTAGGATGGCCACCGCGAAAGGCAAGGCAAAAACTCCAAGGAAACCAGCCGCAAAGAGGGCACCCCAAAGATCCACTTCTAAGGCGCACTCTTCATCGAGAGTCGGATCCTTAACTAAGAAAGCAAAGACACCCGCTCCTATTGATGAGAAGGAAAAGAGCAAGCCGGCGAAAGATTCTTCAAGGTTCCCCAACCGCTTCTGTGAACTTATGTTCCCCTCCATAGCTGTTCGGAACTATAATCCCGAGCATCTACTTGCTCCGCCGGACAAGGTTGCTCCTTGCATTTTACCCCGCATTGAACGACGAGGATGGGAGTTTCTTTTGAGGAAACCAAGGGAAATCAACCTCTCTTGGGTTAAAGAATTCTACACTAACTACCATCTTTCCTCCCTTCAATTGGTGTACATGCGCCGCAAGCAAGTTTCAGTTTCGGAAGAGGCTATTCAGCAAGTGCTTAATGTCCTACCGGTACCAAGTGACATGGATGGCTACCAAGAAGTCTTACGCCAGCCAGAGAAGTTTGGATTTGATTGGGACTCGATCCTTCGAGTCATTGCTGAGCCAGAGACATTTTGGACCCAAGGTCGACTCCGGATGAGGCCCAAGAGCATTGATGCTCGCTTTCTCACTGTGGAAGCTAGAGCTTGGGCCCAGATCCTATCTCACTATGTGCTACCTAGCACCCACAAGTCGTCCTTCACGGCAGACCTCGCCTTGCTCGTTTGGTGTGTTCTCACGGAGAAGCCGGTGAACATTCCGCTTCTTGTCAAGCAAGCGATGAGTCAAGTTCATGACCGGGGTAATTTACGATTTCCAGCATTAGTATCTGATTTAGTTGCTGCTGCGGGTGTTCCTTGGGAAGCAAAGGACAGAAAGATTATAGTTCCGACTAAGGGCGATGTGGTCCCAACCGGAAAATACTTACATCTTTCCATGAACAACCCAAGCCTTGACATAGCCCTTCTACCTACTATTCCTTCCACTTCATCATCACCACCACGGCAAAGATCCACACATCAAAGGATAGAAGATCTTCATCGAAAGCTTGATAGATATGAGCGGCGCAATCAACGCCGATATACTTACATCAAGAAGCTTCTGCGTTGTGTTACCCCTAGCATGGAGGAACCCAAAATATTCACATCGACCTCAAACCCGAGTGATGGGAGCTCTGAAGGAGAGGATAGTGACGGTTCCGGTCCCGACGGCCCTTTGCGCATTGTTCATAGCACGGAGGACCGTGCTAAATTTTAAGTGTGGGGAGGTCGTTCGACCGATCTCCATGGGTAACAATCTCTTTCCTTCAATACCCATGGATTTATCTTTTGCTTAGTAGTTAGTACATTGCATGTGTAGTTAGTTTTGCTTGTAAATACTCCTTGCATGATAGTTAGTTTCTATAGAGTTACTTGGTCAAAACAATAACTTCTTTTCCAAGAAACTGTGTTTTGGGGTACCCTACCCTACCAAATTTTTGAAAATTTTTGCAGTAAACTTGCTTTAAGAATGTATTTTGGAACATAGTGATTGAGCTAAGAACACAAGCATGAAAGTTTTGAGCCTATTGCATGGTTACACCTTCTAACCATTAATTCCATTCTTGTGTGCATATCTCTCTCTCTCTCTATGATTGTGATCCTTGCTTTGTCTGATTCTATATGTCCATTACTTTGTGTATGAATGCATTTACATGATTGAGGCCATCATTTCAATAGTCACTTTTTCCCAAATCGCCTTAACCCTCTTATCTACCATTGCTAACCAATTTTGAGCCCATAATAAACCCTTCTTTGTTCTTAAATAGAGCACATCAACAACCCTAAGCGAAAAACCATGAATGTCCCTAAATTTGGATCCTTGATTGGCTTAGGTAAGTTAGGATGTGTATCATTCAATTAGGGTATACTTGGGAAATTTGGGTAGATATATAGGTGTGTAATTGTAGTGTAATTGAAAATTCTAGGATTTTGGAACATATTCATGCATTGAATGATTGGACTATATACATTGAAACTTTTATTCACAAGGCCCCAAGAAAAGGGGATAAAAAAAATAATAATATAAGCAACAAAGGGGACAAAGAAACCCCAAGACAAAGTAATGAAGAAAACAATACAAATGGGTGTGAATTAAAAAGAATGCATGAGTATGCAAGAAAGTGAAACTCAAGGGTAGCTAGGTAATGTATTATAGTTGTATAGGTTGTTCTATGTGTCTAGTGGGATCCTAGGTTAATCAAGGACTCAAATTTTAAGCTCACTTGGCCATATACATCCTTACCTTCACCCTAGCCCCGTTACAACCCATGAATAAGACCTCATGATACTTGTAAGCATGCATTAAGTGATTGCTGATTATTAGATGAAAGACAAATCTTGGAAAGCATGATTAGGAGAAGATTGAGCAACGAACCCTATACACCTGAGTGAATAGAGCGGATACACTTCCGGTAAGGGTTCGATGCTCAATTCTTTGTTCCCGGCTATCACAAGCGTTCATTTAGCAAGTCATATGCACCCCTAAGTGATGTTCAATTTGGTAGGATTCATGAATTACGTACTATTTTCACCCTATATGCTCACATGTATTCTTGGAGGATAGATTTACTCTTAACCAAGTAGGTAGATGATTTTACATTAGTTGCATGCATCCACTTAGGTAGTTTGCATTTCATAAACCCTTTCTCACCATGATCTTTGGTCTTTGTATTTTAAGCATGAGGACATGCTTGGTTTAAGTGTGGAGAGATTTGATAAACCCCAATTTTGTGGTTTATATTGTGTAGAATTTGGGAGATTTTGTCAATATTTCTCACACTTATTCACAAGAAATGCATGGTTTTATGTTCACTTCCTAATATTGCCCCCATGATGAAAAACATGCTTATTTTGCCTCAAAATCGCCATAGTTTAATCCTCTTCTATTGCCATTCGATGCCGTGATATATTTGTTGAGTGATTTCAGGAATTATAGGGTAGGAATGGCCTAGAAGAGAGGAAGAAAGCATGTACAAAAGGGAGGAACATGAAGACTTGAAATTTTGGAAAAAGCAGCATTGGCGCGCCCGCGCACTCCACGCGCACGCGTAGATGAGGTTGGCTGGAAGCGGCGCGCAAGGATGGATGCATCCGCGCGGATCAAAAGATTCCTATCGATGCGCACGTGCACATGGCGCGCACGCGTGGGAAGCTGCACGTGACCTCATTAAAGGAAATCGTGCCTGGAAATTTCTGAGGCTCATCAGGCCCAATTTCAAGCTGTTTCTGCATGAAAAAGACCCAAGGATGCTACGGGAAAAAGGGAGGATCAACCATTTTACACTAAGACACAATTTTTAGCTAGTTTTTGGTTCTTTTGTTCTTCTAGAGAGAGAAACCCTTGTTTCTCTCTAGATCTAGTTTTAATTTGATCTTCCCTTGTTAAATTGTGAATTGGATCTTGTTAATTACTAGTTTTAATTGTTCAATTTGAATTTCCTAGTATAGTTTTGCTTATACCTTGTGATAGTTTTAAGAATTCTTGTCAATTATCATTTTATACCCATTCCATGAATGTTGTGAATATTGTCTTGTTGATGTTATATTGATGATTTCTATGTTTAATTATGTTGTTTGGATGATTGTATGTTGACAAATGTTAGTGGGTACTTGTTGATTTCAATTTAATTGCTATTTTGAACATGTCTTTTATTAATGCTTACCATGTGTTTGACGAAATGTTTACTTTGATTATGGAGTAGTTCTCTTTACTCTTGGCCTAGGTCAAGGGAATTGGGTAAACTTGAGTCATTGGGTCTAATGGATTTGATGATTTGGGAGCCCTTAGTGGTCAATTTTATAACCATTGACGTTAACTTTCTACTAAGTCAATTAGTAGTAAGGTTAGAACTTATGGATTAATGTTGACCAAACCATTTGACGTACTTCAAGTATAGAAGTAGACTTAATGAGTTTGGTTCCTTATAATTGTCATGATATGGTTATTAGACAAGGATGGTGACCCCAATTCCCATGCCTAGTCAAGAGTTGCTTTTATTATTCGTACTTGAAAACCAAAATTCCCAATCACTTGCTTTAGTTATAGTTACTTGTTTAGATTAGAATAGAATCATATTGGATGTTACTTTGTTAGTTTGAAATGACTCATATATTGCTTAGTTAATTGAATTAGTTTCTTGCAATCTAAGATTACTTGCTTGTTAAGATTCCCATTTATTTTTATGCTCATAACTCACAACCCCGGATTTCTGACCAATGTTGAAGCACATGTTTGCCCATTCCTTTTGAGACGACCCGAGGTTTGAATACTTCGGTTATTTCTATTGAGGTTGAACTTGTGACAACCAAATCCCTCTTCTAAATTTGACGCCCGAGGATTGTTGTTGGTAGAGCTATACTTGCAACGCAGTTTCATTAAAGGAAAATCTTTACCAATACACCCTTGGGTGACCATCAATGTAACCAAATAACTATACTCGGATTGAATGGAGGCACTTTCGCCATATTTCGTTAAATCCCCATATTTCGTTAATTGAGGCCAGTAAAATTCTTTATTATAGATAATTTTATACTCCATAAATACAACATATCATCAGCTGCGACCGAGTTGTATCTCAGAAAAATGAGAATATACATTTTTGGGGAGGAAAAATAGAACAAATTTACAACGATAATTCCTCTATATATGTTATGACAGTCATGTCAGCAGATGTAGACTATTTCCTTGGATAGAAAAAGAGCGGTAAGGGTAGTTCAAGTTTTTCTAACTATATCATGCTAACATGCATCCACTATTTTCCACTCATGAAATGACAACCTTGTCCAGAGTCACTGTCAAAAGATTGAATTCACGTCCCAGAGACCAAGTTAGATTATTGTGGGCATCAAGGCTTAAGTTGTATTCCTTGAACTGGCCATTGTAAGTTATTACAGACATAATGGCCATGGAAAATTGGAGATGTCGATAGTTCAACAAGCATATAGGTACCATAAATTAATTCAAACTTGGTAAAGGCAGAAATTGTTAACAATTGGATTCCACATTCAGTTCAATGAACAATTAGTTTGAAGTGACTATACTATATAGCTACTTAAATAGTTCTAAGTCTTGATTTTTATCTAACTGACCATAGTTTGTGTTATTATATATAAGGAATTTGATAAGAACTACCTACAGAACCTCATACCATTATAGTATTAGTCCTACATGACCAAGAAAAGACTATTAAGTCCTACGAAAAGTTGTACAAAAAGAACTACAACAAACTGGTGCACGAAATCACAATCACACTTTTGCAATTCCACACAACTAACCAGCAAGTGCACTGGGTCGTCCAAGTAATACCTTACGTGAGTAAGGGTCGATCCCACGGAGATTGTCGGCTTGAAGCAAGCTATGGTTATCTTGTAACTCTTAGTCAGGATATCAATAATTCTCAGATTTAATTGTAAAAAGTAAAAGAACATGAAATAAATACTTGTTATGCAGTAATGAAGAACAGGTTGAGGCTTTGGAGATGCTTTGTCTTCTGAATCTCTGCTTTCCTACTATCTTCTTCTTCATGCATGCAAGGCTCCTTCCATGGCAAGCTTTATGTTGGGCATCACCGTTGTCAATGGCTACATCCCGTCCTCTCAGTGAAATAGGATCATGCTGGAATAGGATCCATTGATCCTTTTGCGTCTGTCACACGCCCAACAATCGCGAGTTTGAAGCTCGTCACAGTCATCCCTTCCCAGATCCTACTCAGAATACCACAGACAAGGTTTAAACGTTCCGGATCTCAGGAATGGCCGCCAATAATTCTAGCTTATACCACGAAGACTCTGATCTGAATCATGAGGCTAAGAGATATGCATTCAATCTAAGGTATAACGGAGGTGGTTGTCAGGCACGTGTTCATAGGTGAGAATGATGATGAGTGTCACGGATCATCACATTCATCAAGTTGAAGTGCGAATGAATATCTTAGAATAGAAGCAAGCGTGATAGAGTAGAAAACAGTAGTAATTGCATTAATTCATGAAGAACAGCAGAGCTCCTCACCCCCAACAATGGGGTTAAGAGACTCATGCCGTAGAGAATACAATAAGAAACGTGTAGAGTGTCATGAGGTACAAGATGAATCACTAAAAGTAGTTTTTATAGTGAACTGGTGACCTAGGGTTACAGAAAATGAGTAAGCTAGGGTGTTTAGTGTAAAAATCCACTTCCGGGGCCCACTTGGCATGTTCTTGGGCTGAGCATTGAAGCTTTCATGTGTAGAGACTTTTCTTGGAGTTAAACGCCAGCTTTTGTGCCAGTTTGGGCGTTTAACTCCAGTTTTTATGCCAGTTCCGGCGTTAAACGCCAGAATTCTTGAGCTGACTTGGAACGCCTGTTTGGGCCATCAAATCTCGGGCAAAGTATGGACTATTATATATTGCTGGAAAGCCCAGGATGTCTACTTTCCAACGCAATTGAGAGCGCGCCATTTGGGCTTCTGTAGCTCCAGAAAAGTCACTTCGAGTGCAGGGAGGTTAGAATCTAACAGCATCTACAGTCCTTTTTCAGCCTCTGAATCAGATTTTTGCTCAGGTCCCTCAATTTCAGCCAGAAAATACCTGAAATCACAGAAAAATACACAAACTCATAGTAAAGTCCAGAAAAGTGAATTTTAAATAAAAACTAATAAAAATATAATAAAAACTAATTAAAATATACTAAAAACATACTAAAAACAATGCCAAAAAGCGTATAAATTATCCGCTCATCACAAACTTTGTGCAACAGAACAGCAGCTTATAGATTTGAGAGGTGTATCATGCTAAGAATTATAAGCAATCAGGTTAAAAACTAATAGACATTTGCAGGATCTCTGTTTAAGATGAAGGTCAAAACTCAGTCTTAGAACACATGTCAAAAGCAAACAATAAATACCAGGGGAGGCGGGCATCAATGGGATACAAATATAGACTAAAAAGTGTAAACAATCGCCGTAAAGACTAGAGGAAGCTTAGAAAAAATAAGAAAATGTTTTAACCAATGAATCATATGTATTTAGCTCATGTTTGTAGCAACCAAAGACATGTAACAAATAGCAAATCATCGAAAAAAATGAACAACCATACAAATCTGTCCTGCTCTAAGCATAACTAAGCATGATATTACACAGTAAATCATCGAAAAAAGGAGAAATATTAATTTCTGGCAGCAATCTCCCTTTAACATTCATTTTCATGTACTAAGTGATTATTTAGCAAGACAACAACAAATTCAAGGTGCAATCACTAATATATTCAACTCACATTTCCAGCAACAAAAACATTTAGCTAAGTAATTATTTGAGTATGACAGCAACAAATTCAAGCTTCATTGATGATAATCAGTACAAAATTCATCTTAGTGATGATTTTAAGCAACAAAGAAACAAGCTCAACAAATTATTCAAGGTTCGGTGGTAATAAATACTGACAAATTCATGACAATGATGATTTTCAGCAAAAATAAAAACTAGTTCAGTTATATTTTCAGCAACAAATTCAAATCAAAGTGCACTGATGAATTAGGGCAACAAAAATGAAAAAAAAAAAGACCAGAGGAATTTAGTGGAAATCACCAAATCGGGGACCAGCTTCTGGTTGGGCGAAGGAATCTGAGGGCGGGGAGGAAGCTGACGGCGAGATTCAAAGTATGAAGACAACAACGACTACCAACCTCGGGACCGGCTACTTTTGCCGCTGGAAATGACAAGCGCGAGAAGGCGCATGACTAAGTGCGAGACGTTGAGGAGCCATGGAGCGACGACGACGACGACCAGTCCCGGGTCTGGGTGCTTCTGCCACCGGCGACAACGAGCTCAGGGAAGGCGTGCGAGTGCGACTGAGTGCGAGATGGTGACGACTGGCGACACGGAGAGCGATGAAAACCTTGAGTGCGAGACCCGAGATGAGAGAGGGAGAAAGCTTAAGATCGCGATAGTGAGCAGAGAGATGAGACGAAGGAGACGAAGGAGATGCTGATTGCTGGGGCTATGGCTTTTTTGGGGTTAGATTGAGAAATTGGTGAGCCATTGAGATTGGGTTTGCCTTGGCTTGGGCTTGGGCTACCAAGAGTTTAGGGTTTTTTCTTAAGGACTTAATTGTATTACCAAAAAAAAGGACTTAATTGTAATTTTATATTTTTATAAATTTAAATGTCTGCAAAATAAAAGTTAAGGATATATTTGTCATTTTAATAAAAGATTTAAATATGATTTGGTTCAGATTATATAAACCGATCGAATCAAATTGGATCTGATAATTATAATAAACCAATTTTATTTTGGTTTACTTAAAATATTTTATTGACTGGTTTAATATTTCGTCCAATAGTAGTGTGACACATGTAACGTCTTTAAAAAAAGACGTTTTTGATAACTTTATCAGAGTGGCCGCCTTAAATATATCAATCCAGTCTTATGTCAAATGGTTTAGAAACTGTTACAACCGTATGTAGAATAGTTTTTTTTTTTTTTTCAGAAAGTTTCTACTTGACTGAAGTTCTATATGTATCTACTTTTAAATGCAATATAATTTCAGTTTCAAAAGCAACTAATGTACTATCTTACTGATTTATGTTCAATGCTCATGACTGTGAGATATAGATGCGGCTTATCTCGAAGATGATTGGAGCTACTAATTAGAAAGAAAATTATATACAATGAAATTCCAAGCAATAGTGAGTGCTACCATAACTGCATCTGCAAAAGAAAAATCAGAAAAATCACATACATATACTTTACAAAGTGTTCTTTGGCATCCTAAATTAGGATATATTTCATTTTATAGATTTTAACAATTACAAAAAACTCATCCATTCATTACATATCCTAAGAATGATATACCATGTGATTCATGTCATTTGGCTAAACAAAAAAAATTACCTTTTTCAATCACTTTAGTAAATCTAAATTTTTATTTGATTTGATCCATGTTAATATTTAGGGTCCCATTTCTAGTCTATCTACTTCCGTCGATAAATATTTTCTCACCACTATTGAAGATAAAAGTATATTCATTTGATTATTTTTCATGAAAAATAAATTTAAAATTAGTAATTTGTTTAAAAATTTTATTCAAATGATACATACACAAAGGAGTCATGGTTAAAGTTGTAAGATCTAACGATGGACCAAAATTCTTGATGAAATATTTCTACCAAAAAAACTAATTTTGCATCTAACAAGTTGTGCTAAATGATCACCACAGCAAAATAGTATGGTAGAAAGAAAATATTAAGCTATCTGGCAAGTGCACTTCTCTTCACTGCTAACATACCAAACTACTTTTGACACTATGCAATGGCACAAGCTATTCATATTATTAATAGAGTACCTCCTGTCACAATTAATAATTTTAATTCGTATCAAATTCTCAACAATTTAATTACAAATTTAAGTTACTTAAAAGACTTTGCATGCCTGGCTTTTGCTTTTACTTTACAAGCACATACAAAGAAATTAGATCACAGATCAACAAAGTGTATTTTTCTTGGATATAAAGTGGTACAAAAGAATATATTTTACTTAGACATTAAAACTAAGAAAATATTTATATCAAGGAATGTTATATTTTATGAAAGCTACTTCTCTTTTCATAAGGATACATCACAAATTAGATAATCTCAAAGCAAAAGTAAAGCTCTGAAACGAATATTCAACATGAAATAAAAATGTTAATTAATCTATTTGATGATTTTACTTTAAACAATGGCTTCAATCCAAATGTTATTGATGATGAAATTTCTACTAACCTGGTTTTTTCACTAAATTCTAATTTAGAAACAAATTATAATTCTTCTACATCTAACATGCTACCTTATTCATAGGAGACAAGACATAAGTGATACATCAAACACTGATTTGCAAGAAAATATTTAAATTCATCTTCTTCTTCTCATAATATACATTCATGTCTACCATCTCAAAACTTACATTCATTTCATATCACACAGCAACAAAACACTAATTTGAGAAGATCTTATAGAGAAAAAAAAACAACCAACTTATTTAAAAGAGTAACATTGTATGCAGCTCACAATTTCTACTCAGTAAGCTTCATCATCTTCCTACATCAGGCACCAAATATCCAAATATATGTCCTATGACATACTATTAGCATGACATAAGGCATTTTCAATTGTTATCTCCTTTACCATAGAATCAAGAAATTATGAAGAATCTATTCTTCATGACTGATGGAAAAATGCTATTAGAGAATAATTGAATGCTTTAGAGAAAAATAAGACATGGAGATTGACTCCTCTACCTATTGGGAAGAAGACTATCAACTATCAATGGGTACTCAGAACAAAATTCTAATTGAATGGTGAAGTCAAAAGACACAAAGCGAGGCTGGTTGCAAGAAGTTTTACCCAAATAATTAGTTTTGACTACTTTGATACTTTTAGTTCAATGATAAAACTCATTACGCTGAGGATTCTATTAGCCATTGCATCAATGAAAAATTGATATATGTACCAATTAGACATAAATTTAGCTTTCTTGCATGGTGATTTATTTAAGAAAGTTTATATGAAGCCTCCATCTGGATTACAAATTTCAAATGGTTTGGTTTGCAAGTTGAAAAGATCTTTATATGGCTTGAAATAAGCTAGCAAGCAATGGTATCAAAAACTATGTTGTGTTCTTATACAAACTGGTTACACTCAATCCAAATCAAATAGTTGCTTATTTACTAAACAATCTGATGCAGATTTTACATGTATTTTGGTTTATGTTGATGATTTTGTGCTGAGTGATAATGATTGGACTGAAATTGTGAGAATTAAAAGATTTCTTGATGATAGGTTTAAAATTAAAAACCTTGGTGATTTGAAATTCTTTCTTAGACTTGAGATTGCTAGAAGTAAGCAAGGCATATCTATGTACCAAAAAAAATGGTTTGGATCTTCTTGATGAATTTGAGTTAATCAATGCTAAGCTAATAGCTACACCAATTGACTATACAATGTAGCTTTCTAGGAATCAAGGATCCCTCTTGATGATGTGAGACCTTACAGAAGATTGATATGTATGTCATTTAGTCTGTCTAACAAATACCCGTTCAGATATATGCCTTGCAGCGAGTAAGCTAAGTCAATTTCTAGACTATTATTCCACCAAGAATTTTCAAGCTGCCCTCCATATCCTTTGATATCTTAAAGAAGTTCTAGCAAAAAGCGTGTTGCTTTCTACTTCAAATGATCTCACATTTACTGCTTTCTCTGAGTTTGATTGGGGATGATGTCCTGACACTTGCCCTTTTGTCTTAGGTTTTTGTTTCTTTCTTGGCAACTCACTGATATGCTAGCGTAGTAAAAACCAACACGCAGTCGCACGAGAAAACTGATTATAGATCAATGACACTTGCTACTTGTGAAGGAGTTTAGCTCTCCTATCTGTTGCAAGACTTCAAGCTATCGCTCCAACGTCTAATTACATTCTACAGTGATAATCACTTAGCCTTGCATATTGCCATGAACCCGGTCTTTCATGAATGAACCAAGAACATCAAAATTGATTGTCATGCTGTGCATGATAAAGTCCAATAAAGAGTATTGAAACTTCTTCCAACTTTTTCGACCAATCAAGTAATCGATATTTTTACAAAATCTCTAACTCCTGCTCTTTTTTCTTCTTGCACTTTCAAAATAGGAATGATTAATTTTCATGCTCCCAAGCTTGAGGGGTGTGACTGAAGAATATTCTAGTGTGAAAAAATATCGTGGTAAAAATTCAAGGTTGTGAGAACCGGACCGGTCAATGAACCGGTAGAGTGATTAGTTCATTGGTTCAAAGGTTCGACTGGGATTCAACCGGAGTTCAACCGGTTTAATTAAATATTAAATAAAACTATTAAAAATTAAACATACAATGAAACATGTAGCATGACCTTTTTTGTTACCTTAACAATATCTGGTAAGTAAACTAAAATCTGATCTCTTCTTATTCTTTTCAAAATTAAAATAAGGAAAATCTAAACCAACGTTTAATTTCCTAAATTTAGGGTAAAAGGAGAAATTAAAGAAAGAAATCATTGTAGAATTAACAATGTAGAAATGGAAGGAAATAAAGATGAGGGCATGAGGGTGAAGATTTTATTCTATTTCTGGGCATGTCTTTTGCAACCTTTCTGCTAGGTCTAACAAATTTGTATAAAGAAGCTGTAACACATGTATGTCCTCATATGTAGATCATATGCAGATCAATGTAAAACACCATGACAAAATTAATCATACCACCACCAACTCTAATTCAGAAGTCAAAACTCAGAATACAACAAATAGAAAAAAATATCAACTCACCCCAATTCAAATTCAGAACACAACAAACAGAAAAAAACAGCAACTCAAGAATCAGATCTTAGATTTCAGTAACTCAGTAAAATTAACAAAATACACGACCATAAATTGAAGCAAACAGAGTTGAATCTTTAATAAATAGAACCTCAAAATTATAGAAATTAACAAAAGGGAAAAACTAAAGTAGAGCTATCGACGACAGAGGAACCAAACTGACGTGACGGAGGAATGAAACAGGCGGCAAGACTACCGGCAAGGGAGGAACGGCAAAATAGACGGGATCGAGCAAACTGACTAACAATGGAGGAATCCAGCCGACCGCACTTCGATCTGCAAGTCCACACGACGAAGACAAAAATGATGTAGAGAAGACGAGGATGGATGGCCAAAGGCGACGACGTGGAGGAGATGAGGATGGACGGCCAAGAGCTCGAAGCACCATCTATCTGTCACTGCCGGCGGTGAGGAACCCTCTGGCTAACGAGGAGAGTTCGGCGACGACAGAGGCGGTGACTGTTGTTGGCTGAGAGAGAGAGGGGCTGCTGGCTGAGAGAGACAGGGGAGTAGCGCCGTAGTGGGTTAGGGATTTTTGGGGGTTAGGGCTGCAAGTAGTATTTATTTTATCCATTTTCATTTTTTTTAAATTCTAAAAACGGTTAAAAAACCAATCAGTTCTACCGATTTATCGGTTTACTATCGGTATGACTGATTTTTATGCCAGTTTTTTACCAAGCGGTTTTGTACATCAACCGGACCGACTAGAGGACTGATTTCCGGTTAACCTGATCGAACCAACTAGTCCGATTTGATTTTCAGAACAATGGGTAAAATGATGATCAGTTGAAGTGTATAAATATACAAACATTTGTTAGGATTTTATTAGAATATCTAGCTGGTATATTTTCTCTTGTAAAGGTGTAATAAGTGTTATTCTAAGTATATATATAGCATGCATATATAGCAGAATAAGATGAGATTTTTGTCATTGTACTCTTCTCTTTTTCCAAACTTTGCCTACTCATACGTAACTAGCTTTATTCACCACTATATTCTACTGAAAAATAGAATTGCAGTGATATTTAAGCAAATATATAAAGGTTTAATTATTCTGTTGGTCCCTATAGTTTCGCAAAATTTTCAATTAGGTCCCTATACTTTTTTTTCCTTTTAATTTGGTCTTTGCACCAATTTTTTTTTCAATTAAGTCCCTCTTGACAGTATTTGGCTTTAATTGTATAGGAATCCAATTAAAAAAAAATTGGTGCAAAGACCCAAATAAAAGGATCGAAAAAAAAAAGTTTAGGGACCCAATTAAAAAAATTGGTAACAAAACTCAATTAAAAAGAAAAAAAAATATAAAAACCTAATTAAAATTTTTGCAAAACTATAGGACCACCAAATTAATTAAACCATATATAAATATATACAAGTTTAATCACCCGTGCCATGCACGTGATAAGATTAAAATTATAATTTTAAGTTGTTATGTTAAATTTCATTTTAATTATAATAATTTAATTAATAAAAGAATAACTTGTATGCGTTGTTTTTCTTTTCTTAATATAATGTTAATTGTATTAACTATAAAATAGTTATTTAATCTACTTTTTTCAATAAATCAGGCATATATACTCAATATGACCATAAATAATCTAGTAATACTTAAATCTACCAACAAAGTTTTATATGTTGGTTTACTTTGAAGTAAAAAAATATCAAAATCAGCTCAAAATGAAGAACAAAATAATAGAGAAGCCTAATGCGGAAAGTTTTGTAATAAACAATAAATAATTTAAAAGTACTGAATAACAATTCAATGCTATTCTTTGATACCTGCAAAATATATACATGAAACAACACTGTATCAATGTTTGTATATAAAATTATATGATTAACGTAATTATAAAATTGTTTGTCAAGAGAATAAAATTATACGAATTTTTATGATAATTTTAATATTCTCAAACTATTAATGTACAATAAGAATTCATCTATTAGTTCCTAGAATTTCTAAATTTTTTTAAGTGATAGTAATAAATTTTAATAAATAAATAGATTTAGTAAGACATTTTGGTATTACCTTTTTATTATAGGCTCTCAAAAACTTCTCTATATACCACATTCATCGTGCAGTTATCTTCTAAGTGTCCATGATCTTGCAACAGCACTCGCAGACCATCTTTACTCGTTACCCTTGATAACGCAACATACAATTGACCATGGGTGAAAACTGGCCTTGGAAGGTAAATTCCAACTTTCAATAGAGTTTGTCCCTGGGACTTATTTATTGTCATTGCAAATGACATGATAATTGGGAATTGTCTTCTTTGAAACCTGATCGGCAATGTTTCATTATTTGGAATTAGATTCAGTCTTGGGATAAGAACAATACTTCCAGCTTTGTTACCAGTTAAAGTCTTGCATTCTATCACATGATTTCCCATTCTTCTAACTTGCATCCTCGTTCCATTGCACAAACCATTAGTTTGGCCTATATTCCGCAGCAACATAACAGGAGCGCCAACCTTCAGAACCAACTTGTGTGGTGGTAGACCTGAACAATTTATTTCATTTAGAATCTCCGGCGAGAAAGCATCTAACTCAAATTCTATATTTTCCTCTTCAGCACACACAGAGTCTGAACTTAAGTAGATTCTTTCTTGTCCAGGTAACCCTGCAGTCATCTTGTTGTTGACATCAGTGACACAATCCAAAGTTGGTGCAAGAATTGCTTTATCCTTGAAATAATTTTCAACGGATAAATTGGATAACATATCTGGATACACGAAATCAATGAGGTCATCCAAAGCTGTCTCAAAATTCTTAATCAAAATGTTAGATGGTATATGAACGATCGATTCACCATCTGTTGTATCACCGGCTAAACCATCACCAATTTTGAGTAGCCATTCTGCAAAATTTCTGAGTTCTTGGGTTTTCATTTGAGAGCAAAGAAATAGGAGACTTTTTACTCACCAAATCTAAAAGTAAGTTAAAAAGAGAAACAAACGAATATTATAGTATCATAGGAGAAATAGAATTAATAAATCAAAATTATTTAATTTCAATTTCAATTTCATATAACAAAACAGTGGTTTTCAAAAATTATGGAATCTTTTTTTGACATATGTATTATGCCATACGTATAAATTATACGGGTTATTATATAAATTCATATATATGCATAACAAAACAGTTTAATATTATATATTTTTTACATTAATTATATGCCAATTTTTAAAAAAAGAGATAAAAGAAGAGATATATAAATATGTATAATATTATTGTTATATATGAAGCAGTTTTATATTGCTTTAATTACAAAGACTTACTATAATTATATAAAATTTAATTTGAGGAAATAATTTCCCTTGACATAAATAATATACTAAAACTGTTAGTATATTATCTTCTTTATGGTTAATTGAATTTATCAATGATTTTCCCGTGTAAATCGTTATTACCCAGTTTTTAATAATTACTTAATATACAAAATTTGAAATTGAAAATTGTTATTACTAATTCAATTAACCGGTTAATTGAGTAATAATTGTCAAATTATTAAGGTGCAAAATCATTGATTTACTCAATTGATTTTCATATATTATTTATATTTCAAGTAATAATTTGAAATTATATTATTTACCCAGTTAATAATACTATTATTAAAAATTATTTTTTGCATTGATTTTTAAATCAATTATTAAATAATTATTTTTGTTAAGATAATTGTTTATAAATTATTTCAAATTATATTTTGTTAAGATATAATTATTTAGATTATTACTCATGACACGGGTATAATTTCATTTTATACCAATTAATCAATTATAATTATATGACACGGGTGTAATTTTAATTTTATCTACGGATTATTTCTCGTAATAATATACAACATATTATTTACTGTGATAATTTGATTTGATTGATTTCTAATTATTTACGTACATAAATGATTAAAATATATAACATAAATATCGTAATTATTATAATTCTATGATATAATTATAATTAACATATTTTATCATAATTAAATATTGATTTGATATAATTATAATGAAAATACTTTCCCAAAATAATATAATCTACTATTATTCATCCACTAATTATTTGGCAATAAACCTTAATATGATTTTTTACATCTCCGCTACGGAAAATAAATACTTAGATATACCAAATAATATGTAACATATTACTATCTGTATAAGTTAAGGCACAAAGACAGGATTTAATTAAGGTGATTGAAACTGTCACCAAACAGAATATGACCTCAATCGAATAAAAAAAGGTACTCGATTTTGCATTAATTAGCTAGTCGAAGAAATAACATACTCATTCATTATTCATGTTTCATTATATTTTTTAAATAATATATAGAAAACATATATCCTGTGTATAAAAATGTGACTATTAGTAATTTTATTTATAAACCTTTTTTTAAACTATTACTAATTTCAATTTTAATAGAAAATCTGAGAAAATAATTTCGCTTGCCATAAATAATATACTAAAACTGTTAGTATATTATCTTCTATATGGTTAATTGAATTTATCAATGATTTTTCCGTGTAAATTGTTATTACCCAATTTTTAATAACTACTTAATATACAAAATTTGAAATTGAAAATTGTTATTACTAATTCAATTAACTGGTTAATTGAGTAATAATTGTTAAATTATTAAGGTGCAAAATCATTGATTTACTCAATAAATTTTCATATATTATTTATATTTCAAGTAATAATTTGATATTATATTATTTACCCAGTTAATAATACAATTATTAATAATTATTTTTTGAATTGATTTTTAAATCAATTATTAAATAATTATTTTTGTTAAGATAATTGTTTATAAATTATTTCAAATTATATTTTGTTAAGATATAATTATTTAGATTATTACTCATGGCACGGGTATAATTTCATTTTATACAAATTAATCAATTATAATTATATGACATGGGTGTAATTTCAATTTTATCCACCGATTATTGGCAAATAAATTTTATTCCAATTATAAATAAAATCTGTTTCTATTGGCAAATAAATTGTCTTTAGGTCAACGATTTAATATATGTATAGGTTCATTTTTTGTCAAATATAATGAAAATACAAATAAAGAAATGAAGGATAAAAATAAACTTAATAATATCTGACACTACTTCATTTTATTAAATTATTTAAAAATAGCACATCTACAAAAAATAATCGTAATATATAAATTGAGGCAATAATTTAAAATTCTATAATTATAATTTAATCAAATACTAATAGTAAAACTAAATTACCTAAACAATATTGAACCTATTCTAGTCCTTAGTCACGTATAGTATAGAATCATTCTTGTAACGACAACCAACTGAAATAACATTGTAAGTTTCAATATTTAGAATTTGTGCAAAATCAGACCATCCTCTTGTTAGATAAGCTTCATCATCCGCTATCCATGCAATGCGGCAAGGTATAGAATTATCACACCGAGAAACCAAACTAACTCTTATTCCCCTCAATGGCATTGCATGCATGCAAAAGAAAGCTGGTAATTTCTGAAAAAAATCAAAATATGTTAAAAAATTATTCTAACAATGAACAGCTTAAACTAAGAAAATTTAAATATATTACCAATCGTTGAAATTGCATATTTGAATTTGTCACGAATTTAGCAAAACTGAACTGAAACTGAGGGAATTCAATTTCATTATGTGCTCCACTTCGAAGATTTTCGGGCAGACGTAAAAAACATGGAGGGGATGGAACTTGAACTTTCCCTATAAAGTTCCGTGGATGCAATTCATCAATCAAAAATCGAGCTCCTCCTAAGAAATCTAACTTTAACCACATTCCATTGGGTTGGTCATAATAGGTGAGTAGATCCAACCATCCTTCGGTAAAGTAGAGACTATTGCCTCTTCTTTAAATGCTTACATCCATGTAGTTGGAACCCGAATCAGTGAAGACAACTCGATGAGGTATTTCATGGATGTGATGCATTGTAAATGATTGTGGCAAAAGACAATCGAATTGGAACATTAGACGATAAGAATAACTTAGAGTAACAACAAATAAAAAATTATCAAAAGAATAATATAATAGAATGAGTATATGAAAAATATTATAAAAAATTATAAATTGTACCTTAAAAGGATCAACTTCAATAAAAAACGAAGAATACATTCTTATTCTATGAAGTAGTAAAAAAAAAACACTAAATATAAAATTATGAATTGACTCTCAAATTTAGATTCATGTACCACAGGAAAACACTATATATAGACTTTAGTAAAACAAAAATAAATATGTAAATTACCTATTATTAAGGTAATTTTTTAATAATGCATTAAATTTTGATTTGATACAATTATAACGACATGTTTCTAAATTAATATAATTATATATTATTTATTAAATATTAATTACAATATAATTATATTAAAGATATTTTTTATAAAATAATTTATAAAAATTATTTGATATACGTGAATCGGGTAACAGATTTATTATTATTATTATTATTATTATTACTATTATTGATATTATTATTATCATTAAAATTATTAAAAGTATTTTTAATTGATAATTGATAAGTAGTTTAATAGTGCATTAAATATTGATTTGATATAATTATAATGAAGATATGTTGCTAAATTAGTATAATTATATATTATTCATTTAGTATTAATTATAATATAATTACAATAAAATAATTTAGAATATAAAAAAATTTTTATTCGTTTTGGAGGGAAAATGGAAGCATGAGAGATCGACACGTCAGCTTTAGTAACTGGGAGAAAACCCAGTTTTAGTATATTAAGTAGATGTGAAAAATTATAATTAATGCTTCATCTCTTTACTGTTATATATCTAATCAATCTATCTTTAAATCATCAAATTCTAATACAAAAAAATAAATTAGTATAGAATGTTTAGAATTTTAGAAAAAACGAATCCGTCTATTATTACACAATTCTATTGTTAAATTATCAATTTAATAACTCTTGAATTTAGCTTATTATACATTACAAGAAAATGGAACATTTGTAACAAAAATTTTGTATCAAATTTAAAATTATTACGAAAAAATGATTTTTTGTAATAATAATTAGTGATTGTTACAAAAGAATAATGAAGTTGTTACAAAACATGCTAATATTTTGTAACAACTTGATTTTTTTTGTTACAAATTATATTAGTTTTTGTAACAAACTGTTGTTTGTTACAAAAATTTGAAATATTTTGTAACAAAAAGATAAAGTAGTTGTAAAAATTTGAAATATTTTGTAACAAAATATCTTTTTGTTTCAAAAACTTCAATTGTTTTGTAATAAAAAATTAATTTATCACAAAATTTAACATTATTTATAACAAGTTATTTGTTTGTCACAAAATGTAAGTATATTTTATAACAAAAAAATTATTTCAAAATGTTAAACACTTTGAGAATAAAAAAATTATTTATATAATTATTTTTAGAATAATTTATTTTGTTTGAAAAGTTAAAATATTTTACATATTTTAAGTAATTTTTATTATGAATAAATTATGATTTATTTTATTAAATTGAGCTCTAAGAGATTAATTTATTATGAATGATTAAATTATTTTTTATAAATACTTTAAATTTAAGTTAATTTTATCATAATTAGTTGTTTTATTAACTTTTACTTTTAGAGATTAATTTATTAGAAATGATTAGATTCATTTTTATAAATACTTTAAATTTAAGTTACTTAATATTTATGTACAATTTTTATTATAATTAGTTATTTCATATAAATTGAAATTAAAATTCTGCTGATAGAAAAATAATAAAAAGGTATATAATTTAATTAGATAATTGATATTTTAGATTTAAATATAATATATAAAATTTGATGAATATGTTTATTTTATAATTTAAATTAAAAATAATTTATCTCAAAATATGTTTATTTTATTAAAAAAATCAGAAACCTTATTCCCAAAATGAAGAACCTAACCCTAATTTTATCCTTCCTTACCAAGATACCATCACTCAGCCGCACCCTATCACATTTCATCCCCTTCAACGTAACAAATTTCAGAAATGAAAAATCAGAGAAATGAGAGTGATGCAGAGGAGGAGAGATCGAGCAAGAGGACGCCGCTGCTGTCGTCGTGGGTCGTTTCTACCGTCCCTACCGTCGCCCTTGGAGACCGTTCTTGCTGCAACTAAAGCTTCCACTGTTGCCGACGGGTTACTCCCGTCGTAGAGCCTTCAACGTTGCCATTATCCACCCCTGGAAGGGGATCTCATCGCCGCGCTCTACTGCCACGAAGCCGTCGCGTCTTGCCGCCAAGGGTTTCGTCGCCGTCGTGCCTTGCCTCTGTCACTGCTAATCCACCGCCGCTGCTGCCAGGTCCCGTCGCCATCACCATCACAGGCAGGAAAGGGGGAAAACGAACAGAACGTGAGGGAGAGGAGGAGTTCTCATCGTTGTTATACGCCCAATTATCACTGGTGCTTCCAATCCCACCGTTGCTGTTGCGCCGCCGCCTCCGGAGTTCGTCGCCGTCGCCAAGGTCCGCCGTCGCCAAGGTCCTCCGTGAAGAGTAACGCGAATGGAAAAGAAAACAAGGAAGCTGCTAATGGGGATTTGGGAAAATGGCTTTGTTTTGCCTCTGCCTCTAGGTTCCGTAAGTTGCCAGAGTCCTCAGCTTTGATAGGTAAAGCAAATTTTTTAACTGGTTTTTTGTTGCCTTTGGGTTATTTCTGCAGACTGCTCATATTTGATAACATAGAGAATGGAAGCTTAAAGGAGCATCTCAATGGTAAATTTTGAAAGAAATTAGAAGGATTTTAGAGGAGCCTCTCAATAATAATTGGAACTATTTTTATTTCTTTATTTATTTCAATGTTTGAATGCTGGTAGATCCCTTGAAGACTCCCTTAAATTGGAGGATGAGGTTGCAGATTGCTAATGAAGTTGTAGCAGCACTGGTAAGCTCTTTAAACAAAAGCTTATCAAAGAACCAAATTTTCCTAATGTGTTTTGACTTGAAACTGCACTCTTCTTATCATATTTTTCTAATGCAAGTAATTTGAGGACTATGAAAAGTTAATGTCTCATTGAGTTCATGAATTGCTATTGGATGCGTGACATCCCTGCTAAGCTGTAACTGTTTAGCATTTCTCATTCTTGGCATTTATGATAAAATAAATATTGGAAACTATCGTACTTGGTTTCATGGAAGCGAGTGTAAATTAGTTTCTGAATATATATATATATATATATATATATATATATATATATATATATATATTCAATTTTCCTACCTTAAAACATGTTAGTATATAGGAAGATTAAAATTTTTACAGAGTTTCCAACAGTTGTATGTTTCATTCAGTTTGCCAATGAAAAACAAAAGCTTAAATGTGTATCTACAAGATAGTTCTATATGACTTAGCCTATTTCTGAGTTCTTTCTTTTGATTGATATGATTGTAGAAACATGAATATATGAGGCTGTTTTGTCACTTATATCTGTGACAAATTATTTAACGTTTCACAAAAGTTGTGAAACATGATTCTGATTTTGGACTTTTGTTGTGTTGATTGTGGCTGCAGGAATACTTGTTTCTTTTTAATGATCCACCAGCATATCATGTCTCCATCAGCTCAAGCAATATTATGTTAGATGAGAACTTTGCAGCTAAAATAAGGAAACATTTCTTTTCTCACTAGAACTAGCATCTTCTATATTTGATAGACATGCCAGAAGTAAATAAAGCACTTCAATGTTAAAATAGTGTGACACCAGATTTTCTTCTCTAATACAGTTATTAGATTTTGGCCTTCTTACTCCCAGTGCAAACTCTGTCATGATGCCGAATTCAGGAGGTCCTTATCTCTCTACAGAAAATAAACCAGTGAGCCTGACAGTGAGCCTGAAAGGGAAAATGAGAAAGAAGTTGATAAAAAAGCTGTTGTTACAAGCCTCTTAAGTGAAACGGTAAGTGGTTTCACTGCAGACTTATGTGGATAAGCATGATGAGTCATTTAAGTAATCCTTGTATTTGTGTGTGCATTTGTTGTTGAATAATTTCTCACATTAAGTTGTTATTGCTGCTCTATACTTGCTGTTGCTTGCTGCTGATTTTTCCCCCTCATTGCTTGCTTGTTGAATGATTGTTAAATTCAATGAGAAAGGAAATGCTGCTGAGTTATTGTTGTTTGTGTTGGAATAGATGATGGTTGCTGAACTGAGATTAGTTTTATTGATAAATCTGTTGCTGAAATCGTTTAGTTTGGCTTGATTGATTTTCTGTTGAATTAATGGATAAACTGTTGTGCCCCTGCTGCTTGCAAGTGTAATGGTTATTGACTTCAATGAATAGAATGCTGCCTGAATCCATTACCTTTGTTCATTTTACTGTTTTGGGTGCTGTATGATGGGCCATTGATTGCTGTTCTGCTGAGTGCTGCTCTGTTTCTTGCTGGTTGGATTGGTTTTAATTGTTTCCTCATGTTTTCTTGCTGGAATTGGCTTATTTACTTCTTTCCTATGAATTCATTATGATTTTTTGTGTTTTTAACTGTCAAAGAATTCATATGGAATTTGAATTGATTGATTAAAATTGTGAAATAGGCAAATTTACTGCTGAAATGCTGCCGGAATTTATCTTAAGCTGTTTTCAATATTCATCTTTGATTCAATTAATTGATTGAGTTGGTATTTAATTGCTTTTGGTTTTCAACTGTTGCTAAGATCAATTGATTGATTATCCGGTTAAGTGCTTCACTGTTTTGGTTGTTGGAAGCTGGAAGCTTGGGTTTTGTTATTCACTATTTGGTTGCTCAATTAAACTGCATTGTGTTGTTTGAGCAAACAAGTTCTATTTGACGAATTTCTGTGTCAAAATAGACCCTTGTTTGCTACATGATTTCTGATTGCCTTAAGATATTTCTTTTGACTATGCACCTAACTTTTTGTTTCGGATTTTCTTATTTATAGGAGTGCTGAAATGGTGACCACATGCTACTTTGAGGGCTCAAAAATATTTTGATTCATAGAGACACTAATCTATGTTAGAACTTTTAACTTTTGGTTGAACTTGTGCAAGACATATAACTTGTAGAACTAATCAATGTACTCACTAATGTTATTTTGTTTTAAAACAATTTTAGCTAAATGAGGCATGTTTGAATTATGTATGTTTTTACATATTATATAAATGTAGACTTGCTTAATAAAATAGTTAATATATTAGTTAATTAAAAAAAATGTTACAAAATCAAGTTACATTTTGTAACAAAATTTTTTAATAGGAAAAAATAGATTGTCACGAAAAATACTTTGAAGATCAAAATTTGTTACTACTTTTGTAACGGCTTCTGATTTTTTGTATCAGAAAAAATTGTTACAAAACATCATATTAAATTGTAACAGTTCCATTTTTCGTTACAAAAACTTTTTGTAACGGGACTTACTGCAACGGCTCCTTTTTTGTTACAAATACGCCTTTTTCTTGTAGTGATAATATCTAATTTTTTTCAAAAGTAATACTAAGTATACACTAAAATTAATTATTAGTATAACATATAAATTAAAATATAATATATATATTAAAATAAATAAAATAATACATATATTTATACATAAATACATAATGACTAATTATAATATACAAGTAATATTTTTATTTTTCCAAATACCTAAACTCTTTTAAATATTACCGCTTACACCATAAACGTTAAGGCGGCCACTTAAATGAAGTCGTGAAAAATGATTTCCGCTAAAGTCGCCATTCTGATTTGAACAAGTGTTTCATCATGATTTTCTTATTAACTTGGTTTGGTTTTATTGAACCGTATTGAACCAAACTATTTTATTGAATCTTATTGAACCAAATTATAGGTTCAAATTATATGGTTCAAATTTAAAAATACCAATATATTTTTAGAGTAATATTTTTACTAGTAAATTTGCTTAATGTTTTTGTCCTTCAATAATAAAAATAAAATAACTACAAAGTAAGTTATAATTTGTATATCTAAATATAAATAAATTATAATAAAATAAATTATATTAAAAATATTAATTAATTAAACAGTTAATTTAAACTAAAAAATTAGATAATTAGTTATATTTATAATTAAATAATTTTTTACTAAGTGTTAACAATTATAATTTTATTAGTTAATGTTAAGAATGGTGTTTCAATTGTAATTAATTGTTTAGTATAATTTTTATTTAAAATAAAGTATTATTTTATTTAAAATTCACTATTGTAATTATAATTGATTATACATTAGAGTATCTCCAATGTTAGTTCTAGTTTCAATTTCATTTTGGATTCTATAAAAATATTTGTAGGATCATATATTATAAATAGTGATTTGAAATTCAAAGTGAAAATTTGTTCCTCCATTACTCAATCTTAGATCACTTAGAATTTTATATTTTTTTAATTATTTTATCAACATAATTATTTGAATGACAAAATTTTATTAGTTCTCCATCAAAATGATATTGTATCTTTAAGGTGAATTTAGAATATGATTTAATCTAAAATTTTTGTTTGTACATATAAATAAATGATAATTAGTTATCTGATCGAATAAAAAATTGAATATCATTTAATTAAGTTCATAATAATAACAACAAGAAAAAATGTTAATTAGTTCTTAATATCAAACTTAGATATAATTTGATGTGATCATCTAAAGTTGTATTTTACACTTTTAATTAAGTATCAATTAGTAATTTTGAAATTTTGATCGAACTTAAAGTATTATTACATGTAAAGTTCAATCTAGCACTCAAATCTAAGTGTTATTTTGTTGTTGAGATCGAATATAAACCACAATTTGATGTAAAGTTCTCCTTTTTTTTTTTTAAGTAAAAGAGCTCAACACATTAAAGTGGAGCAAATAGTATCAAACAAACAAAAATACAGGCAACTCCCACAAACTCCTTGAACAGAGGAACAACATCCCCACGTCATCTCTGGCATAGCCATCAACAACCCTAGGGATGCATACCTCCCCACTCATCGCAGCTAAGGATAGACAATGTAATGATATCTTCTACGCCTTTCTTTTGATTCTGAAATATCCTTCTATTTCACTCCATCCAAATATGCCAAATGATCGCACAGAAACACCTTAATCGCTGCTTTCGATCCTCTTTCCTTCGTGGCTCATCTGTCCAACTCAGGAAATGGTCCTTCATTAACCCCGGGACAGCCCATAGCCGGCCAGCCATAGATAACCATGCACTCCACACCTGCCAAGCAAAATCACAGCCAAGAAACAAGTGATGGACCTGCTCAACATCCTTATTACATAAAACACAGCTCTTATCATATTGGCTAATAATCCCGATCCGACTTAGCCGTTCTTTTGTGTTCACCCTGCCGACCAGGACGAACCAAGCAAATAGCTCAACCCTTGGTGGAACCAAACCTTTCCAGATGGTCTTTGTGAAGCTGTAACTGGTTGCCTCCTCTGATAACATTCCTTCTTGTAGCACCTGCACAAAAGAATTAGTCGAAAAGATACCAAGTTTATCATATTTCCACACAACTCTATCCTCCCTGTTACTCGCTAGCCTCACGGGTCTCAAAGCCTCATTTAACTGACTCAGAAGGTCTAACTCCCATTGAAAGAGCTCCCTCCTCCATTGGAGATTCCAAACCCACTCTAACCCATCCCAAAACCCACACTCCCCAATTACCGCCCCACATTGGTTTGAAATAGAGAAGAGCCTAGGAAATCGATCTTTCAAGGAACCACACTGCAACCAAACATCCTCCCAAAACCGGGTCTTTCGGCCATCCCCAATCTCCATTGCCAGACCTGTGATCATCTTATCACGCAGATGTTGCTCCTGAAATTCTATATGGCATATATCCCTCCATGGGCCTCCTCTAGTAGGCAGCGCTTGAGAAGACAATAACTCATTCGGCCTCAAGTTATTACAGGAGCAGATCACCTTCTTCCACAATGGGCACTCTTCCTTAGCAAAATGCCACCACCACTTAAACAATAGTGATGAGTTCCGAATCATAGCATCCCCTACTCCCAGCCCACCATATTTCTTCGGGGTCTGTACCAACTCCCATTTCACCAACGCCATTCCCTGCCTCCCATCCTCCCTACTCCATAAAATTTTTTTCTGTAGAGAAATTAGCTTCTTAGCAACTGCCTTAAGCATTAAATTAAGTGTGAGTTAGTGATTTAGATTAAATTTAGAGCATCACTTTAATTTTGATGTGACATATGCTCTTACACATGTAATTAAGTATCAATTAGTAATTTGAATTAAATATAGAATATCACTTCATATATAACTAAGTGTGATTATTATGAACATAAATTAAAAGTTAATTTGTTATGGAGATAACAATCAGAACATTATTTGATGTGAATTTTGCTATTATTTCTCTAATTAAGTGTGATATTAAGTTTAGAATATTATTTCATAGCAAGTTTACTCTGGCATTCAAAAAATAATATTAATTTATTTTTTATGAGATTAAATTTAGAATGTGAATTCATAAGAATTTGTAAATTAAAAATCTTAAAAAACTCACTTAAATTTAGAGTATGATTTGTCATAAAAATTTTATTTGTACATATAAATAAATGATAATTAGTGATCTGATTATATAAAAAATTGAACATAATTTAATTTGAAGTTCATAATCATAATAACAAAAAAAATTGTTAATTAGTTCTTAATATCAGATTTAGAGTATGATTTGATGTAGTCATATGAATTTCTGTTTTGCACTTTTAATTAAGTGTAAATTAGTGATTTCAATCAAGGTTAAAGCATTATTATATATGAAATTTACTCTTATACACTAAAAATTAATATTAATTAGAAGTTGAGATTCAATATAGAACATAATTCAATGTCAAGTTCACCGTTGAATCTCTAATTAAATGTGAATTAGTGATTTAGAATAAATTTAGAGTTCTATTATATGTAAATTAATTATTTAGATAAAATTTTAAAAAGTTATTTTGATATGAAATATACTCTCAAACATTTATAAATTAATAATTCGAATTAAATGTATGATTATTTGTAAACCTAAAACTAAAAGTTAATTTGAGATAGTATTTAGAATATTATTTGATGTGAATTTTACTATTATTTCTCTGATTAAGTGTTGATATCAAATTTATAATATTATTTCATAGCAAATTTACTCTTACATCTAAAAATTAGCATCAATTTGTTTTTTTATGGGATTAAATATAAAACATGAATTGATAAAAGTTTTTTATTAAAGATCTTTTAAAAAATCACTTACGAAAATCTTTAAAATATTTACCCAAATAAATTTTGATTGTATTAAGTTATTTATTTTTTAAAGAAAAATCAGAAATTAATATGTTGTCAAAATTAGATATATTTATCAATTAGTAATTATGGTTTAGGTTATTTAACATTATAAAAATTCATAGATGAACTTTTGAATTTGTATTAATATTTGATTTGTGGATACAAAAATAATTTGCAATCAACAAAATATCACTCGACATTCCTTTTTATTCTTTCATTAAGACACAAATTACAAAAAAAAAAAATAACAAAAAATTTTTTAAAATATTTTTATTATCTACTTCTTTCAAACTATGGTAAATACTAAAACAGTTTTTCTTAATCTTTGGGAAAACTCCAATTTCAAGTCCTAACAATTTTGCATCAGAATGACTAATCCTAGCCCTAAGCCCAACTCCAACCCTAACCCTAACCCCCTTTCCAAATTCCTAAATCTATGTAGTTGATGGGGTGGCTACTAGTGACATTGACGGCGTGGACCTACATTCCTCTCTGCTTGCCTTGTTCCTTCTTCTGCGTTAGTACTCATCTCTGCTCGTGGGAGCTGTGCTCGCATTCTTCTCTAGTCGGAGTCTTCTACTCACATGCTTAGTCTCTCTGCCTCTGAAGTCTGAAGCCTTGTCCCCCTGGGTGCTCCCGTGCTTGTTCGTTAACTCTCATGGTTGCCGGAGAACATTGCGAGTCAGTTCAGGTAGGTGGTCTCTGTTATTATGTTTTTCGCTTTTCATTGTGCATTGTCTATTTTCTACCGGCTTTCTGTTATTCTTATGTATAATGGTTTTATTGGTTTAGGTTTTAATAGTTTTCTTCTTGAATTACTTGAAGAACAAAAGTAAAGTTGCTCCCTGGATCATTTACATGATTCTTTTGGTATTTGAAATAGTTGAATGTTGATAGACGGTGTTGAAGCAGGGCTAAGATTGCTGTGAAGCTAAAATATTGAGGTATGCTTCAAACACCAACATCTCATTTCATTTTTATTTTCGTGTACTTCCTTTAATTTTTTGCCCCTTAGGTGACAAAAGAAAAGACGGGGGATAAAATCGTTGCACTCCAACAATTAATGTTGCCATTTGGAGAGGTGAGTTTTCTATTGTCTCATTAGATGTTGTTATGAAATATATTTCTATTTCTATATTTTCTATTTGGTGTATCTCCTGATGCTCTCATTTGTGTTTGAAGGAAACGACTTCTTTTAGTGATTCCCTTACGAGGTTCGTTCGAACCATTGTTGCTGAAGAGATACGTTCTTTATCCTCCACAATAAGCGACCAGAGAAAAAAGATTGATGCAATCTTGTCTATTGTTTCATCTGGACTCAGATCTGTTGCTCATCATGTTGATGATGCTAGTGCTGATGAGAATATTACCGTGAGTGGGCCACCTCCATTAGTGATAGCTCATACAATCGCAAAAAAGGCTCCATTGCGTCGAAAATCATCAAGGTGTCCTTTGGCTCAAAAGCTCGAACCAGATTGCAAACCATCTGGTCCGTTGAGTGATCATGAAATCAGCGAAAACGCTGGCTTGAAACGGCGTAAGAGTACCACTAAATGCAGAGGTCAAAAAGCAACATCATCGATTAAGGTTAGAAACTCAATTAATTGGCTTGATTTGGATGTTCATCTTCTGACATGGGTTTTTTCCCTAAATAAACTGAAAACAGTGGGGAAAAAAGGGTTTTACTTTCCTTTTCTGATTCACAAAATCCTAAAAATAAAAATAGAAACCAATCAACCCCTTTGGTATGTAGATAACAACATCTCACTTTCTATTTTATTTAAATTATTGCAGATGATTTGATGTGAAAAAAATGAATGAAAGCCAGATTTCAAGATTTTAGGACAAAATGAAAAAAAAAAAAACTAAATTAAGCAAATACAAGCACTTAATCAAAGGCGCTACACTCATGTGATTTACTCTTAAAAGAATAAACAATATTTAAATAGGTGAAAGAGATTATTCGTTAATTTTTTTCAATTTTATTTTATCTTAAAAATCCTCTCTGACGTAGAAGTTGCATCTTGTAGAAGAAAATCCCCACATGTGGAGACTTTAAACTACAGCGAGGACGTCCATGGCTATATGAATCCCATGATTTGGTGAACATGTATGGTGATGAGATGTATACGGTAATAGTCCCCTCTTTCCCGCATATCCTGTTAAGTACTCTATGTCTCTGTTTTAAATACTTATACATGTTTCTATCCAAATTGATAGTGCTTGGAGGTGTCATTTAGGCCAACATCGGAAATGGTTTTCATGGGTATTGAGTTGGCTATTTTTGCCTATATCTTTGGAAATGATTATGACCCCAAGTAGGTCACTTCTACTAATTTTGGAGATTTGGAATCAAACACTTATTTCATGAGATATAACTTGCGATTTTGTTATTAATAGAGAGATTCTTGTGCCTAACGAACATTGTTGAGGAAGCCGGGAAGCATTGATGACCCTTTGTCTGAAAAATCGGGTTGGAGATAACATAAGTCATGAAGTAATTCATGTGATATACCTTTTTTACTTTGTTGAATTTGATTGATGACTGACAATTTCTGGCTCGTCAAATGTAGGTTTTGAATATGGTGGCATCAATGCTTATGAAACATGCAGCAGTTACAGTGGAAGGCAATAAATGGTTCCTCCCAACCACTTTTGCTATAAGTTTCTAATGGCATAAATCATTTTGCTTTTGATTATGGTCATTATTTATTTATTATCCCAAAATAGTTTAGGTTAAACTTTGATTTCATATTACTCTTGTTATGGTTAATATCTTGTAGCAAATAGCACTCCAACAACAACATATTTCTGTTGGGACAATGGAATACATCAAAACAAACTTTATGGGCAAGGTTGAAGACCTCTCTAAGGTAATAGACTATCTTGATGAGTTATTTCAACTGTGGTAAAAAAATAATTAACTCTTTTTATCCTTGTAACTAATAAATGATTTAACCTAATAAGAGAGATATACGTACCTATTAATGTTAAAGATCATTGGTTCCTAGTAGTTGTGGAAAAAAGTAGAGGGTTGATTACATATCTAGACTCTCTAAAGTGCTTAAAACAAAGGCACGAGAGGATGAAGGCAATATATGATGTGGTGTGTTCAATGGACTTTTAACCTTCAAAAACATATCACTGTTTTGATTGTGAAACCAATTCCATGTCAAATTCATTTCTTTGATTTTCAGATTTCTTTCTTAGAGAATCTACTATTGGACGATTGGTTTTACCAATCAGATAATACTAAAAGGCCAATGGTTTCTGTTCCGAGGGTTACCTAAAACTTTGGGTCGATCTCAGACGAGATCTTCTTTGCTGGTCGAAGATGACGTGTCCGACTGGTGAATGGCGGTCGGAGTAGTCGTGTCCGACTTGTTGTACTGGTTATGCTTCTGATCCTTTGTCACCGGAGGGTGGTGGTACCTGCAAGGGACTCCGATGCTTAAGTTAGCAAGGGTATCAAGCAGGTTTTTAGTAGAATCAGAGTATGAGTTATACCTGGGTGCTCCAGTGTATTTATAATGGTGAGGAGTGACCTTCTTGGAAATAAGATAGTTATCTTATCTTATCCTATCTTATCCTTGAGTGAGGTCATCTTATTTTCAAGGGAACTGCCCTTATCTCTGTAGGCTTGGACTGCCTTTGGATTTGGGTCGTGCTCCTCTGTTTGGGCCCTACTTGGGCTTTTCCTGGCGATTTGGCCAAGCTCTTTGAGTGAGGTCGGATAATCCTGACCTGAAGAGGTCGGTTGACTTGTCGTCTGATCATCCCGGGTCGGACAGTTCGACCCAGGGTATGAACAGTGCCCCTGCTCGAGTGTGGTCTTCCTTTTGAGGTCGAGTCCTTAGTTTTAGGACTTCGATCCTTTCTCTGGTGAAGCCGAACTCAAGCATTTTGTCGATTTCTTCTTTGTAGAGTTTCCCTTTGAATGCGGAACGTTTTTCTTTAAATTTTCATTCTTTTGAAAACGCGCATCTCCTTGCTTTGGGAATGCGCGAGGGTTTAATAACCTCATTAATTCTTTTAATGCTCCATTTCTTTTGCCTCCCACGTTCATTTTGAACTTTTCACAAAAACGGTTTCCTCTTCTCTTTTGCTGTAACTTCCCCTTTTTCTTTCTACCTTTCTGTTTTGCCTGAGACTTGCATTTTCGCGTTTCTCTCTGCGACGCCGTTTGGTGATTGTTGGTGCTTTCTTTGCTTTGAAAGGTGATTCCGGATTCTGTCTTTTCCATCTTCAATTTCTTCAAAGCTTTCTCCCTTTTTCAGGTTGGTTCTTCTTTCCGCTTCTTTACTTCCTTCGTCGTTCTTCCTTTGCATTTATTTCCTGGTAAAGTTTTGATTTTGCTTGTATGTTGGAAAGCTTGAACCTTTTTGCGTCGTCTTGCTTGATTGTTGCTGTGATGCATGTTTTTTGGAGTTCCTTTCGACTTATGTACGCCTCTTGGTGTTTTCCCTGATAGTTGATGCTTTTTAGGGTTTTGAAAGTTGTATTTGCCTCAGTTTGCGTCACCATTTTTGGAGTTTTGGGATAATGAAACTGTTTGATTCTTTGGGAAAGGATTGCACCTTTAGGTGATTTTGATCTGTTTGATGTTGATAGCTTCCTTAGTAGTTTTGTTGAAAGATGGCTTCTTTTGATGGCTTTTTGAATTTTGTGGCTTTCTTCTCGGAGTGTCGCTTTTGTTAAAAAGGGGTTATTTTCTTGTTAAGAGGTGTAGAGATGTAGGCTTGTAGATTTTCCTAAGTCCTTGTTCCATAATTGCCTCCAAAGGATGCCCTTGGATCTTTGGTGTGGGTCTTGGGATGTCCTTTTTGCTGTTTGTGTTGTTCTTAGCCATATTGTTCGAGCTAATTTCTTTGTTATGGTCGAGCTGTTTATTTAGTAATTCCTCTCTTTTTACTTTGCTGTAGGATTAGTTGACCATGTCTTCCTCTCGTAAAATATTGTTGAGACCTCCTCCAAAGTCCCCGAGGGCATGTCCGATTGGATGGACTCCCTTGTTCTGATGTGTGTTTCAATTGTTGATCCTGAGTATCTTGTGGAACTTAGAAAACGTCACCGTATCTGTAACCATAGAGACCAGGAGAAAGATTATGAGTTGGTAGCGCCGGACTCCGAGGAGAGGGTTTGCTTTCCTTCTCTGACCCAAGGGGAGCGTCCCTTCTTTTATGCCTATGACTATTTTTTCAGCCAGCTGAACATTACCTTTCCCTTTACTTTCTTTGAGACTGACTTGTTATGATCGTGTAATGTGGCCTCGTCTCAGCTCCATCCGAATTCCTGGGGCTTCATCAAGATCTTTCAGTTGCTTTGCCAAGAGTTGGATGTCACACCTTCTCAAACTCTCTTTCTGTATCTTTTTGTCTTGACTAAGCTCGGGACTACCAAAAAGAAAGCTTCTTGGGTTTCTTTCAGGTCTGCCCAAGGGCACAAAGTGTTTTCTATGTATGATGAGTCTTTTAGGGATTTTAAGAATTACTTCTTCAAGGTCCGAGCTATCGAGGGAGCTCGGCCTTTTTTCTTGGAATCAAATAGTGAACCTGCCTTCCCTTTATGTTGGCAAAAGAATGTTGTAGTATCTAGATATACGTGGGAGATGCTTGATGAGGTTGAGCAAGATTTTGTGACTTTGTTGGAGGGGATTTGGGGACAACCTCCTTATCTCGATACAAAGAGATTTTTAGGAGACCCTTCTCTTGTCCGAGCCGAGCTGGGTAGTGGTCGACTTCTTTTGACTTACTTGTTGCTTGTTTTCTATTTCTTCCAGCATTGTAACTTTGTTTTGTTTGTATTTTTCAGAAATGGTTAAAAATAATGACTCCATGAGGGCCTTTAAAAAGGCGAGGAAGGCTACAGCTGCCCAGAACGTCTCGGCCAAGGTGGCTGGGGAAGGATCTTCTCATGTTCTACCAAAGCCATCAGTACCAAGCTCTCCTGGACCGAGGAGGATGATTCCTATCCCTCGGGTCCATGTGCTCGATCCTCCCCAAGCTTTTGCTGCTGTTTCTTCTCTTACGGCCATTCCTCCTTCCAAAAGACCTCGAACTGTTGAGCCCTTCAATATAGATGCTCCTGATTTCGACGCTGTTGGGTTTGTCGACCAGCAGATCGGTCCCTATGGTGTCATTCCTACTAACGATGTTTCTCTTCTTCGTCATTTGGATTTTATAACTCGGAGCAGCATCAAGATGGCACATATGGGGGCAGCTCTGTATCGAACCGCCCAAGATCTTCCTATCCATGCGACGAAAGCCTTTATGGAGGAGGCCAAATCAGAGTTTGACCGGATTAAGGGTTTGAAAGAGGAGCTCGAGGTGAAAGTGACCAGGTTGGAGAAGGAGTTGGAGGGTGAAAAGTCTAGAGCTATTGCTTTGGCGGCCTCTGCAAAGTTGGCTGAGGATACGGCGTTGAAGCATAAGGAGAGCTATGTCACCACTTATAGGGAGATGATGGATCTCAGGGAGAGTTTGGAGTCTGTTCGAGCTGATTATGCCGAGCTCCAAGGTCATCTTGTAGCCAGTGTTAATGCTGCTTATGAGAATTTGAAGGAGCAGGTTCGAGTTCTTGCGCCCGAGCTCGACCTTACTCTGTTCAGCTTGGACAACATTGTGAAGGATGGTAAAATTGTCCCTGATGACCCTGATGATGAAGATGATGTCGAGCCTCCTCCTGTGCCTGCCACCAAAGTCTCCGTTGCACCTACTTCTTCAACTCCTGCAGCTGAGGTTGGTCGTCCCGAGTCAGATCCTGATTGTTAGGTCCTGAACCGGGATGATGGGACGGTAGATGCAGTGCCTCTTCAGACTCGTCCTCCTTCACGTCGTGATACTGCAACTGGGAACTCTTTGGATCCTCTATGATTATTTTGGATGTTTTGTATATAGCCTGACCTGTGGGCTTTGAACTCTTTTTATTTTGTAGTTGATGCTCTTATCTTCTGGATACTTTTAGTTGCTTTTTCAGCAACTTTTATTTTGAAAAAACAAAGGTAGTTTTTTAAGCCTTCTGGGGTCGACTTCAGGTGGCCTTTTTATAGCAACCTTATTTCTCTTTGAGATATGCTTTTCTACATTTTTCTGAAAATTTAGGGAATCTTGAGAGTGTTGGAGCCTTGTTGTCCAATCTCTTTTGATTGCCTTTTGTGTTTTGTTTTCTGTTTGGGTTGAAGCTAGCTTTGTGCAACTAGTCTTCTTTGCCTTCTCTGATATGGTGTCGGTAATTTGATTTTTGTGAAGTCATGGCTTTCTGGGTCCGACTTGGGTCCCTTATAGCGCCTGCCTTCTATTGTCCGACTTCTTGGATTATAACTTTTGGTAGCTTTGCTGAGTCGACTTTGATCTTTTCTGAGTTATTTCTAGTAATCCATTTCTCTTGAACATTGGTCAGGTCTCTTTTATGGATTACTTTTTCATAACTTCTTGGCTTGGGCCGGCTTCATCATGTCGGTCCCTTCTAAGTTATTTCTAGTAATCCTCTTTTTGGACCTTTGTCAGGTCTCTTTTAGGGATTACTTTTTATAACTTTTCGTTTTTGGGCCGACTTCATCACGTCGGTCCCTTCTAAGTTATTTCTAGTAATCCTCTTTTTGGACCTTTGTCAGGTCTCTTTTAGGAATTTACTTTTTATAACTTTTGGTTTTTGTGGTCGACTGGTCCGACTTCTTCTACGTCGGCTGGTCTTTAAGTTATTTTTAGCGACCTATTTTTATTAAGACCTCGTCAGGTCCTTTCTATGGATCACTTTCGATAACTTCTTGCATTATTCTGTTTTGGTCGCCTTTTCATCTTTGCCGTTTTCATAAAAATTGGGTTTGATCCCCGTTGGTCGACCTTTTGATGAATTTGATTTTCATCTTTGTTGGCCTTTACCGTGATCGTGCAGTAAATTTGATTTTCAATTCCTACCGATCTGTAGCTTTATAATCGGGCGATGAATTTTTTTGCATTTCAGCTTAATGCGTCTTGATAAGGGATTTGTAGAAAATCTGAAAAACTTTATTCAAAATAGGAAATATGCAAATATATACATGTGGGAGTTTTACTCCTCTAAGTTAGGTATTTTACGAATCTTGGCTCGGTGCCTCATTAAAAAATCTTTTCAGGAAAAAGAGTGCACCTTATCCTAAGATCCTTATTACCTCTAACTATAATACCTTCGTAGGTTGCAAGCGTGCCATGACCTGGGAAGCTCTTGCCCTTCAATTTCGGACAGTCTGTAGTAGCCCTTTCCAAGTACTTCTATGACTCGATAGGGTCCTTTACAGTTTGCTGCCAGCTTTCCTTCTCCAGGTCGAGTTGTTCCGATATCATTTCGGATTAGGATAAGGTCATTCTCGGCAAAACCTCGCGGCACTACCTTTTGATTGTATCTTGAAGCCATTCGTCGTTTTAATGCCTCTTCCCTGATCCGAGCTTTTTCTTGGATTTCTGGAAGTAGGTCGAGTTCTTCCCTTTGAAGTTGGGAGTTGGCCTCTTCATTGTAGTGGATCACTCTGGGCGATCCTTCTTCGACCTCCACTGGAATCATTGCCTCCATTCCGTAAGGTAACTGGAAGGGTGATTCCTTTGTGGTGGAGTGTGGAGTTGTCCGATATATCCATAGGACTTGTGGGAGCTCTTCGGCCCAGGCTTCTTTTGCAACCTGTAATCTCCATTTTAGCCCGGCTAATATGACTTTGTGGCAGCCTCTGCTTGTCCATTGGCCTGGGGGTGTTCTACGGATGTGAATTGGTGTTTTATATTTAGATCAGCTACCAACTTTTTAAAGCATGCGTCTGTAAATTGAGTGCCATTGTCTGTGGTTATAGAGTATGGAATCCTAAACCTTGTGACAATGTTTCTATATAGGAATTTTTGACTTCTTTGAGCAGTGGCGTTACCTAGGGGTTCTACCTCGATCTATTTTGTGAAATAGTCTACCCCTACTATGAGGAATTTGACTTGTCCTAATCCTTGAGGGAAGGGTCCGAGAAGATTGAGCTCCCATTTTGCGAATGGCCAGGGTGAGGTTATGCTGATGAGCTCCTCTGGCGGGGCGATGTGAAAGTTGGTATGTTTCTGACATGGTGGACATGTCTTCACGAATTCTGTTGCTTCTTTTTGTAAAGTCGGCCAATAGAATCCTGCTCGGAGTACTTTTTGGTAAGTGTCTGTGCTCTGAGATGGTTGCCACAAATACCACTGTGTACTTCTTCTAAGACTTCTTTTGTGTTAGAAGTCGGCACGTATTTTAATAGTAGTGTTGAAATCCCTCTCTTTTATAGAGTACTATTTATGATGGTGTAGTATTGTGCTTCCCGTTTTAACCTTTTTGCCTCCTTCTTATCTGTAGGGAGTGTTTCTATTTTGAGGTAATTAATTATGGGAGCCATCCATCCTTGATCCAGACCTGTTATGGCTAGGACCTTTTCTTCTTTCGAGATTGACGGGTTCTGCAGCATTTCTTGGATGAGACTTCTATTGTTGCCCCCTGGTTTGGTGCTGGCTAATTTTGAGAGTGCATCAGCTCGAGCATTCTATTCTCGGGGTATGTGGCGGACCTCATATTCCCCGAGTTGTCTGAGCTGTTCCTTGGTCTTGTCCAAGTACTTTTTCATGGTGGGATCCTTGACTTGATAATTCCCCGCTATTTATGAAGTGACTACCTGTGAGTCGCTGAAGATGATAAGCTTTTGAGCTCCAACCTCTTTAGCCAGCTTCAAACCAGCTAGTAGTGCCTCATACTCAGCTTGGTTGTTTGAGGCAGGAAACCCGAATTTGAGGGAAAGTTTGATCTGGGTTCCCTGGTCGCTTTCAATTATCACACCCGCGCAACTTTCGATTTTGTTTGAGGAACCGTCTACATAGAGATTCCATTCTGTAGGGATTTTTGGGGTGTCTGTAAATTCTGCAATGAAGTCGGCCAAATATTGCGATTTGATGGCTGTCCGAGCTTCATATTGAAGGTCGAATTCAGACAACTCGACTGCCCATTGTAAGATTCTTCCTGCTAAATCTGTTTTTTATAGAATGCCTTTTATGGGCTGGTTGGTCCAAACCCTGATAACGTGGGCTTGGAAATATGGACGAAGTTGTCGAGATGTTAATATGAGAGCATAGGCGAATTTTTCTATTTTTTGGTAGTTCAGTTCGGATCCTTGCAGTGCTTTGCTGATGAAGTATATAGGTTGTTGCCCACTGTCGTCTTCTCGGACCAATGCTGAGGCTACTGCCCAACTTCCTACTGCGAGGTACAATATAAGTGGTTCTCCTTCTCGTGGCCGAGTTAGGATAGGTGGTTGTCCCAGGAACCTTTTGAAATCTTAGAAGGCCTGCTCGCACTCCGTTGTCCATTCGAACCTCTTTCCCTTCCTTAGAGTGGCGTAGAAGGGTAGAGATCTTATTGCCGATCTGGCTAGAAATCTGGACAAGGCTGCCAATCTTCCATTGAGTTGTTGTACCTCTTTGACGCAAGTCGGGTTTTTCATATTGAGTATGGCCCGGCATTTATCTGGATTCGCCTCGATTCCTCTTTGCGTGAGCATAAAACCCAAGAATTTGCCAGCTTCTACTGCGAAGGTGCATTTTGTAGGGTTAAGTCGCATGCCATGCCTTCTTATAGTGTTGAATACCTGGGTGAAGTCGGACAGTAGCGTCTCTTCACTTTGTGTCTTTATTAACATGTCGTCCACGTAGACTTCCATGATTTTCCCGATGTGGTCTGCAAAGACCTTATTCATTAATCTTTGATAAGTGGCTCCTGCATTTTTGAGTCCGAAAGGCATGACGATGTAGCAGTAGTTTGCTTTTGGGGTTAAGAATGAAGTTTTTTCTTGATCGGGTGGGTACATCGGGATTTGGTTGTATCCCAAATAGGTGTCCATAAACGAGAGGTATTTGTATCCGGAGGAGGCATCCACCAGAGCGTCGATACTTGGGAGTGGATAAGGATCCTTTGGGCATGCTTTGTTGAGATCAGTGTAGTCGGTGCACATCTGCCACTTCCCATTTGATTTTTTCACCAAGACGACGTTAGCTAGCCATAGTGGGTACTTAACTTCTCTTATGAATCATGCCTCCAGTAAAGCTTGTACCTGCTCTTCCACAGCTTGGGATCATTCTGGTCCGAGCTTTCTACGTCTTTGCTGTACTGGCCGAGATCCTGGGTAAATTGCCAGTTTGTGGCACATTAATTTAGGCTCTATGCCCGGCATGTCTGCGGCCTTCCATGCAAAGAGGTCGACATTGTCTCGTAAGAACTGTACGAGCGATTCTTTTATGTCTCCTTTTAGGATTGTACCAATATTGGTGGTTTTGTCTGGGACATCTCCGATCTGGACTTTTTCTATTTCGCCGTCGGGTTGTGGACGAAGTTCTTCCCGTCCTCGAACTCCCCCGAGTTCGATGGTGTGGAATTCCTCTCCTCTTCCTCTAAGGTTTAGACTTTCATTGTAATAGCGGCGCGCCGTCTTCTGATCTACTTTTATCGTAGCTATTCCTTCTGTAGTTGGGAACTTCATGCACAGGTGTGGGGTCGAGACTACTGCACCGAGCTGATTTAACGTTGTCCGACCTATTAGGGCATTGTAGGCTAAACTCACGTCGACCACGATGTAGTCTATATTGAGTGTCCCTGACCGGTTTCCTTTTCCAAAGGTTGTGTGTAGTGAGATGTATCCAAGTGGTTGGATTGGAGTGTCTCCCAGCCCAAACAGGCTGTTTGGGTACGCTCTGAGTTCTTTTTCTTCCAGGCCAAGTTTATCGAAGGCAGTTTTGAACAAGATGTCGGCCGAGCTTCCTTGGTCTATCAATGTGCGGTGGAGATTTATGTTGGCCAATATGATAGTGATGACCATGGGATCGTTATGTCCCGAGATGATGCCGGATGCGTCCTCTTTAGTAAAAGTGATTGTGGGGATGTCAGGTGCTTCCTCAGCTCCCTCGATATGATATATATCTTTAAGATGTCTTTTGCGAGATGATTTGGAGATCCCTCCTCCCGCAAATCCTCCGTGTATTATGTGGACATGTCTCTCAGGTGTACGAGGTGGTCGTTCAGTCTGTCTGACATCTTCGTCCCTTCTTCTTTTTCTTGGTTCATCTGCTTGGCTGGCTAAGTACCGATCTAATTTTCCCTCTCTTACCAGTTTTTCTATGACATTTTTTAAGTCGAAATATTCGTTGGTAGAATGTTCATAGATTCGATGGTATTCACAATATTCAGCCCGATTTTCTCCTTCTTTTTTTTGAGTGGTTGAGTTGGGGGTATCTTTTCAATATGGCATACTTCTCGGTAGACATCTACAAGATATACCCGAAGAGGGGTGTAATTGTGGTATTTCTTGATCTTTTCTCCGTGCTGATCTTCTTTTTTCTTGGATTCTTTATCCTTTTCTCGGGAGGAGTAGGAGAATCCAGATTTTGAGGTCTCTCCTAGTCAAGAGTTTTCCTCCATGTTGATGTACTTCTTTGCTCGTTCTTGCACTTCGTTCAGAGATGTGGGATGTTTTTTCGATATAGAGTGGCTAAAAGGTCCCTCTTGCAAGGCATTGATGAGACCCATAATGGCGGCCTCTGTTGGTAGACTTTGTATGTCCAAACATGCTTTGTTGAATCTTTCCATGTAGCTGCGAAGACTTTCCCGATCTCCTTGCTTGATTCCTAATAGACTTGGGGCATGCTTAGTTTTGTCTTTTTGGATGAAGAATCTGGCCAGAAACTTCTTGGCTAAGTCGTCGAAGCTTGATATGGACCTAGGGGCAGATTGTCGAACCATTTAATTGCTGTCTTTGTTAAAGTAGTCGGGAAGGCTTTGCAGTAGACTGCATCTGAGGCGTCGGTAAGGTACATTCTACTTCTGAAATTGCTGAGATGATGGCTGGGATCTACTTTGCCATCGTATAAAGTCATGTCAGAAAGTTTGAAGTCCTTTGGGATTTTGGTCCTCATGATCTCTTTGGTGAATGGGTCTTGGTCCTTACGGGAGCTATCTTCGTGACCGGATCGAGTAGTTTTGGTCTTGAGATCTGCTTCGAGTTTGTCCTCTAACTCGTGGCATCGCCTAACTTCCCTTCGTAGGTCTCTCTCAGCTTCTCGTTGATGCTCCACCTCTTTTTCGATTTGTTTTAGGCGGTCTTGAAGTGCCTTCATAGCTTCCGCGTTTCGCGAATTCTTGTCTTTGTTAGGTTGAGGAGTATTTTTTGGTGTAGTATCCGCGTTTTTGTGCGGCGTTCTATCATCTAGATCAGAGTTGTGGTCATTGTCAAGGTTGTCCGCCATAATGATGGGATGACTTCCAGGTTTCCCGGCAACGGTGCCAATGTTCCGAGGGTTACCTGAAACTTTAGGTCGATCTCAGACGAGATCTTCTTTGCTAGTTGGAGATGACATGTCCGGCTGGTGAATGGCGGTCGGAGTAGTCGTGTCTGACTTGTTAGACTAGTTATGCTTCTGATCCTTTGTCACCGGAGGGTGGTGGTACCTGCAAGGGACTCCGATGCTTAAGTTAGCAAAGGTATTAAGCAGGTTTTTAGTAGAATCAGAGTATGAGTTATACCTGGGTGCTCCAGTGTATTTATAATGGTGAGGAGTGACCTTCTTGGAAATAAGATAGTTATCTTATCTTATCCTATCATATCCTTGAGTGAGGTCATCTTATCTTCAAGGGAACTGCCCTTATCTCTGTAGGCTTGGACTGCCTTTGGATTTGGGTCGTGTTCCTCTGTTTGGGCCCTACTTGGACTTTTCCTGGCGATTTGGCCGAGCTCTTTGAGTGAGGTCGGATAATCCTGACCTGAAGAGGTTGGTTGACTTGTCGTCTGATCATCCCGGGTCGGACAGTTCGACCCAGGATATGAATAGTTTCAAAGTTCAAATTTCAAGAACCAGAGGTGCCCCAACAAGATGCTCAAGCGTAAGTATCATAAATCAATTACCTAACCCATGATATAATTTAGGATGATACATACTATGTAAGTTAAATGCTTAAATTTAATTCTTTGATGGAGGAGGCATTAATTTGTTGTAAAAAATAATGAAACTCTTGTTTTTTAAGCAATGACTGTGTTGTATGGGTTGCACAATGGCAGACACTCTGTCATCTATGGCGGTGTGGTGCCATACCGGTATGATCACATGTCCAATTTGCATTATATGCTACAATTTTTTTGTTTTTGTAACATCTATCTCAATTTAATGATGGAGGTATACGGATTCAATATTAGGTGGTCAACGATTACAGTAGAGTAAGGATGGCCATAAACTTGGTGTATGGACCTCACAATCCAAGGAGAGAAGACATTCAAAGACTTGCTATTGAAAATTGGAATAAGATGCCAAAGAATGTCACTCAGTCTTAGGATGTAATCTTTCAAAGTCCATGTTAAAAACCGTATAATTTCTAAAATTTTGGAAATATAATTATCCATATTGCCTTGTGTTTTTTCACTGCTAACCCCTATAATGGGAGAATTTTTATGCCCAGAAGTGATGATGACATGATTAGTATATCTAAATCTAACTGGGTTCTTCATTCTAATAATTCTGGTCTCATAGGCATGAGTGGTTTGTCTTTCAAAATTACCTTTACACAAGATGGTTCAAATAAAAACTAGTTCAAATACCTCCTATAAATACTTGATAGAATATTCAGATTAAGATGTACATTTGGATTGGTTTCTTTACTTTATTTTCATAAGTACTTTTTCATTACAAAAATGCTTTTGCAATTGGATTGGTTCGTTCAATATTTTTCAGCAAAAAATTTACTAGGAAAATCATGTTGGATTTGAATATACAACTTAAAAAAGGCATTGATGAAGATAATTTGATAGAGTTTACAAGTCATGAACTCAAGGTATTATTGATGAGCGGATAATTTATACGCTTTTTGGCATTGTTTTTAGTATGTTTTTAATATATTTTAGTTAGTTTTTATTATGTTTATATTAGTTTTTAAATAAAAATCACTTTTCTGGACTTTACTATGAGTTTGTGTATTTTTCTGTGATTTCAGGTATTTTCTGGCTGAAATTGAGAGACCTGAGCAAAAATCTGATTCAGAGGCTGAAAAAGGACTGCAGATGCTGTTGGATTCTGACCTCCCTGCACTCAAAGTGGATTTTCTGGAGCTACAAAAGCCCAATTGGCGCGATCTCAATTGCGTTGGAAAGTAGACATTCTGGGCTTTCCAGCAATATATAATAGTCCATACTTTCCCCGAGATTTGATGGCCCAAACAGGCGTTCCAAGTCAGCTTAAGAATTCTGGCGTTTAACTCCAAAACTGGCACAAAAGCTGGAGTTAAACGCCCAAACTGGCACAAAAGCTGGCGTTTAACTCCAAGAAAAGTCTCTACACATGAAAGCTTCAATGCTCAGCCTAAGCACACACCAAGTGGGCTCGGAAGAAGATTTCTGCATTAATTACCTATTTCTGTAACCCCAGGCTACTAGTTTTCTATAAATAGGACCTTTTGCTATTGTATTTTAATCTTTTACTCATACTTGGATAGACCTTTTCACGTTTGGGGCCTGGCCTCACGGCTATGCCTAGACCTTGTTCTTATGTATTTTCAACGGTAGAGTTTCTACACACCATAGATTAAGGTTGGAGCTCTGCTGTTCTTCAAGAATTAATACAAAGTACTATTGTTTTTCTATTCAACTCAAGTCTATTTCTTCTCCAAGATATTCATTCGTTCTTCAACTTGATGGATGTGATGATCCGTGAAACTCATCATCATTCTCACCTATGAACATGTGCCTGACAACCACCTCTGTTCTACTAGCAATGGCTTGAATGCGTATCTCTTGGGTTTCTAATCTAAGATTGGAACCTTCGTGGTATAGGCTAGAATTATTGACAGCCATTCCTGAGATCTGAAACATCTAAACCTTGTCTGTGGTATTCTGAGTAGGATCTGGGAAGGGATAATTGTGACGAGCTTCAAACTCGCGATTGTGGGGCGTGTGACAGACGCAAAAGGATCAATTGATCCTATTCCGACATGATCGAGAACCGACAGATGATTAGCCGTGCGGTGATAGCGCATTTGGAACGTTTTCACTGAGAGGACGGGAAGTAGCTATTGACAACGGTGATGCTCAACATAAAGCTTGCCATGGAAAGGAGTATGAATGATTGGAAGAAAGGCAATAGGAAAGCAGAGGTTCAGGAGGAACAAAGCATCTTCATACGCTTATCTGAAGTTCCAACCAAAGAATTACATAAGTATCTCTATCTTTATTTTATGTTTTATTTATCTTTTAATTATCAATTCTCCATCACCATCTGAATCCGCATGACTGAGATTTACAAGATGACTATAGCTTGCTTCAAGCCGACAGTCTCCGTGGGATCGACCCTTACTCACGTAAGGTATTACTTGGACGACCCAATGCACTTGCTGGTTAGTTGTGCGGAATTGTGACAAAGTGTGATTCACGTTTAAGAGCTCCAAGTCCTTTGGCGCCATTGTTGATGATCACAATTTCGTCCACCAAGTTTTTGGCGCTGTTGTCGGGGATTGTTCGAGTTTGGACAACTGACGGTTCATCTTGTTGCTTAGATTAGGTACTTTTTAGAATTTTTAAGAATGAATTCTAGAGTTTCAAGGTGATGTTCTTAGCATCACAAAAGCTGATTGATTCTCATCAATTTAGCTGCTGAATGTAATGTCCTGCTGAAGCTTGGCCAAACATGTCTAATCTTTTTAGACTGAAGCTTTAGACTAACATTGCATGATTCCTGGAATTCTCATTAAAAGTTTTGAATCCCTTTATTTTCTTCTCCTTATAAGTTTCGAAAATCACAAAAAAATTTATAAAATTATAAAAATTAAAAAAATATTTTATGTTTCTTGTTTGAGTCTAGTATCAATTTTTAAGTTTGGTGTCAATTGCATTCTTCTTGCATTTTTCGAAAACATGCAATATGTTCTTCATTGATCTTCAAGTTGTTCTTGATGATTTCAGTGCTCTGATCTTTAAATTCTCTTGTTTTGTGTGTTTTGTTGTTTCTCATATGCATTCTCAATTTCTTAGTGTCTCTTATATGAAAATTTTTAAGTTCGGTGTCCTGCATGCATTGTTTATTTGATCTTAGTTGCAATTTTTATTGTTTCTCATCATTAAAAATTCAAAAATATTTTTAAAATTGTGTCTTTTCAAGTCAATAATATAGAGAATTGAAGATTCAGAACATTCAGCAGAGGAATCAAACAGAAAAAGCTGGGCGTTCAAAACGCCCAGTGAAGAAGGAAAACTGGCATTTAAACATCAGCCAGGGTACCTGGCTGGGCGTTTAACGCCCAAAAAGGTAGGATTTTGGGCGTTAAATGCCAGAATGGATGCCATTCTGGGTGTTTAACGCCAGGATGACACTAAAGGAAAGATTTTGTTTTTAATTTAGATTTTTTTCAAATTTTCATAATTTTTCAAAATCAAATCTTTTTCAAATCATATCTTTTCAATCATATCCTTTCAAAATCAATTTCTTTCAATTTTTTATTATTTTCGAAAATCCTTGTTATAATTAATGATTTACTTCAAAATTTTCAAGTTGTTACTTGCCTATTAAGAAAGGATCAAACTTTAAATTTTAGAATCATATCTTTTTATTTCTTGTTAGTCAAGTAATCAACTTTAATTTTAAAAACTTTCTTTTTCTAGTTTGATTTTCAATCATATCTTCTCAATCATATCTTTTCAATCACATCTTTTCAAAATTAATTTTCAATCATATCTTTTTAATTTCTAATTTCAAAATCTTTTTCAAAATCACTTAATTTCTTTCCCAATTCTAGTTTTCGAAAATCATCAATCAAATTTTCAAAATTTCTTTTAATTATTTCAAAATCTTTTACTTTATTTTCGAAAATTCTTCCCCTCTTCTCACATCCTTCTATTTAAAGGATTAACACTCTTCCTCAAGGTGCAATTTGAACTCCCTCATTCTTTATATGTTCGAATTCTCTTCTATCTACCTCCTCCTTCTATTCTTCTTTTCCTCTGACACCTCAAGGAATCTCTATACTGTGACATAGAGGATTTCCTACTTTCTTGTTCTCTTCTCTTTCATATGAGCAGGAACAAAGATAAAGGCATACTTGTTCAAGCTGATCCTGAACCTGAAAGGACCTTGAAGAGAAAGCTAAGAGAAGCTAAAGAACAGCTCTCTTTAGAGGGCCTAACAGAGCTTTTCAAGGAAGAAGAAACCATGGCAGCCAAAAACAACAATGCCAACAATGCAAGGAGGGTGCTTGGTGACTTTACTGCACCTACTCCCGACTTCTATGGGATAAGCATCTCAATCCCTGCCATTGGAGCAAACAACTTTGAGCTTAAGCCTCAATTAGTTTCTCTAATGCAACAGAATTGCAAGTTTCATGGACTTCCATTGGAAGATCCTCATCAGTTCTTAGCTGAATTCTTGCAAATTTGTGACACTGTCAAGACCAATAGGGTTGACCCTGAAGTCTACAGACTTATGCTTTTTCCTTTTGCTGTAAGAGACAGAGCTAGGACATGGTTGGATTCACAACCTAAAGAAAGCCTGAACTCTTGGGAAAAGCTAGTCAATGCCTTCTTGGCAAAGTTCTTTCCACCTCAAAAATTGAGCAAGCTTAGAGTGGAAGTCCAAACCTTTAGACAAAAGGAAGGAGAATCCCTCTATGAAGCTTGGAAAAGATACAAGCAATTGATCAGAAGATGTCCTTCTAACATGCTTTCTGAATGGAGCATCATAGGTATTTTCTATGATGGTCTGTCTGAACTATCCAAGATGTCATTGGATAGCTCTACTGGAGGATCTCTTCATCTGAAGAAGACGCCTGCAGAAGCTCAGAAACTCATTGAAATGGTTGCAAATAACCAATTCATGTACACTTCTGAAAGGAATCTTGTGAATAATGGGATAGCTCAGAAAAAAGGAGTTTTTGAGATTGATACTCTGAATGCCATATTGGCTCAGAATAAAATATTGACCCAACAAGTCAATATGATTTCTCAGAGTATGTCTGGAATGCAAGCAGCAACAGGCAGTACTAAGGAAGCTTCCTCTAAAGAAGAAGCTTATGATCCTGAGAACCCAGCAATGGAAGAGGTGAATTACATGGGAGAACCCTATGGAAACACCTATAATCCTTCATGGAGAAATCATCCAAATCTCTCATGGAAGGATCAACAGAGACCTCAACAAGGTTTCAACAACAATAATGGTGGAAGAAACAGGTTTAGCAATAGCAAGCCTTTTTCATCATCTTCTCAGCAACAGACAGAGAACTCTAAGCAAAGCCACTCTGACTTAGCAACCATTGTCTCTGATCTAATTAAAACCACTCAAAGTTTTATGACTGAAACAAGGTCCTCCATTAGAAATTTGGAGGCACAAGTGGGTCATCTGAGTAAGAAAATTACTGAACTCCCTCCTAGTACTCTCCCAAGCAATACAGAAGAAAATCCAAAAAGGGAGTGCAAGGCCATAAACACGTCTCACATGGCTGAACCTGGAGAGGAAGAAGAGGCAGTGATCTCCACTAAGGAAGACCTCAATGGACGTCCACTGACCTCCATGGAGTTCCCTGATGAGGAACCATAGGAATCTGAGGCTCACACTGAGACTATAGAAATTCCATTGAATTTACTTCTGCCATTCATGAGCTCTGATGAGTATTCTTCCGCTGAAGAGAATGAAGATGTTACTGAAGAGCAAGTTGCTAAGTACCTTGGAGCAATCATGAAGCTAAATGCCAAGTTGTTTGGTAATGAGACTTGGGAGGATGAACCTCCATTGCTCATCAAAAAACTGGATGACTTGACTAGGCAGAAATTACCTCTAAAGAGACAAGACCCTGGAAAATTCTCCATCCCTTGTACCATAGGCACCATGACCTTTGAGCAGGCTCTGTGTGACCTGGGATCAAGTATAAACCTTATGCCTCTCTCTGTAATGGAGAAGCTAGGGATCATTAAGGTACAAGCTACAAGAATCTCACTGGAGATGGTAGACAATTCAAAGAAATAGGCTTATGGACTTGTAGAGGATGTCTTGGTAAAGGTTGAAGACCATTACATCACTGCTGATTTCATAATCCTAGAGACTGGGAAGTGTATGGATGAATCAATCATCCTTGGCAGACCCTTCCTAGCCACAGAAAAAACTGTGATTAATGTTGACAGAGGAGAATTGATCATTCAAGTGAATGAAGACTCCCTTGTGTTTAAAGCTCAAGGATATCCCTCTGTCACCATGGAGAGGAAGCATGAAGAGCTTCTCTCAATACAGAGTCAAACAGAGCCCCCACAGTCAAACTCTAAGTTTGGTGTTGGGAGGTTCCAACATTGCTCTGAACATCTGTGAGGCTCCATGAGAGCCCACTGTCAAGCTATTGACATTAAAGAAGCGCTTGTTAGGAGGCAACCCAATCTTTAATTATCTATGTTAAATTTCTATTTTCTTTTGTTATTTTATGTTTTCTATAGGTTGATGATCATGTGAAGTCACAAAAACAATTGAAAAAGCAAAAACAGAAGGAAAAACAGAATGAAAAATAGAACACCCTGGAGGAGAAACTTATTGGCGTTTAAACGCCAGTAAGGGTAGCAGAATGGGCATTAAACGCCCAGTCTGGCACCATTCTGGGCATTTAACGCCAGAAATGGGCACCAGACTGGCGTTTAATGCCAGGAATGGGCAAGAAGCTGGCGTTAAACGCCTGAAATGGGCAGCAGCCTAGCGTTTAACGCCAGGATTGACAGCAAGGGGCGTTTTACATGCCACATGGTGCAGGGATGAGAAATCCTTGACACCTCAGGATCTGTGGACCCCACAGGATCCCCACCTACCCCACCCCTCTCTCTCTTCTTCACCCATTCACCAATCACCTCAATACCTCTTCCCCAAAAATCCCTCACCTATCAAATCCTACCCTCTTCTCCATAAACCCTTCACCAATCCACATCTATCCATCATAAAACTCCACCTACCTCACCATTCAAATTCAAACCACTTTCCCACCCAAACCCACCCTTAATGGCCGAACCATACCCCCCTCTCCACTCCTATATAAACCCATCTTCACTCCTTCATTTTCACACAACCTAAACACTACTTCTCCCCCTTGGCCGAAACACTAAGCCCCCTCCATCTCCTCTATTTCTTCTTCTTCTACTCTCTTCTTTCTTCTTTTGCTCGAGGGCGAGCAACCTTCTAAGTTTGGTGTGGTAAAAGCTAAAGCTTTTTTGTTTTTCCATAACCATTAATGGCACCAAAGGCCGGAGAAACCTCTAGAAAGAGGAAAGGGAAGGCAAAAGCTTCCACCTCCAAGTCATGGGAGATGGAGAGATTCCTCTCAAAGGTGCATCAAGACCACTTCTGTGAAGTTGTGGCCAAGAAGAAGGTGATCCCCGATGTCCCTTTTAAGCTCAAAAAGGGCGAATATCCGGAGATTCGACATGAGATCCGAAGAAGAGGTTGGGAAGTTCTCACCAACCCCATTCAACAAGTCGGAATCTTAATGGTTCAAGAGTCCTATGCCAATGCATGGATCACTAAGAACCATGATCAAAGTGTGAACCCGGATCCTAAGAATTGGCTTACAATGGTCCGAGGCAAATACTTAGATTTTAGTCCGGAAAATGTAAGGTTGGCATTCAACTTGCCCATGATGCAAGGAGATGCACACCCATACACTAGAAGGGTCAACTTTGATCAAAGGTTGGACCAAGTCCTCATGGACATCTGTGAAAAGGGCGCTCAATGGAAGAGAGATTCAAGAGGGAAGCCGATTCAACTAAGAAGGCATGACCTTAAGCCCGTGGCTAGGGGATGGTTGGAGTTCATCCAACGCTCAATCATTCCCACTAGCAACCGGTCTGAAGTTACTATAAACCGGGCTATCATGATTCATAGCATCATGATTAGAGAGGAAGTAGAAGTTCATGAAGTTATATCCCAATAACTCTACAAGGTGGCAGACAAGTCCTCTACTATGGCAAGGTTAGCCTTCCCTCATCTCATTTGTCACATCTGCAATTCAGCTGGAATTGATATAGAGGAAGACATCCTCATTGATGAGGACAAGCCCATCACTAAGAAAAGGATGGAGCAAATAAGAGATTCCACTCATGGACAAGAGCATGAGGAAACTCCTCATGAAATTCCTGAGATGCCTCAAGGGATGCATTTTCCTCCACAAAACTATTGGGAGCAAATCAACACCTCCCTAGGGGAATTAAGTTCCAACATGGGACAACTAAGGGTGGAACACCAAGAGCATTCTATCCTCCTCTATGAAATTAGAGAAGACCAAAGAACCATGAGAGAGGAGCAACAAAGGCAAGGAAGAGACATTGAGGAGCTCAAGCACTCCATAAGATCTTCAAGAGGAAGAACAAGCCGCCATCACTAAGGTGGATCCGTTCTTTAATTTTCTTGTTCTTTATTTTCCTGTTTTTCGAATTTTTATGCTTATGTTATTTATGTTTGTGTCTTTATTACATGATCATTAGTGTCTAAGTGTCTATGCCTTAAAGCTATGAAAATGAATCCATCACCTTTCTTAAATGAAAAATGTTTTTAATTGAAAAAGAAAAAGAAATGCATGAATTTTAAATTTTAAAACAGTTTAATTATCTTGATGTGGTGGCAATACTATTGTTTTTCTGAATGAATGCTTGAATAGTGCATATTTTTGAATTTGATTGTTTATGAATGTTAAAATTGTTGGCTCTTGAAAGAATGATGGGAAAAGGAGAAATGTTATCTGATGATCTGAAAAATCATAAAATTGATTCTTGAAGCAAGAAAAAGCAGTGAAAAGCTTGCAGAAAAAAAAGGATATATGCAAAAAAAAAAGAGAGAAAAGAAAAAGAAAGAAAAAAGAAAAGCAAGCAGAAAAAGCCAATACCCCTTTAAACCAAAAGGCAAGGGTGATAAAAAGGATCCAAGGCTTTGAGCATCAGTGGATAGGAGGGCCCACAGGAATAAAATCCTGGCCTAAGCGGCTCAACCAAGCTGTCCCTAACCATGTGCTTGTGGCGTGAAGGTGTCAAGTGAAAACTTGAGACTGAGCGGTTAAAGTCAAGGTCCAAAGCAAAAAGAAGAGTGTGCTTAAGAACCCTGGACACCTCTAATTGGGGACTCTAGCAAAGCTGAGTCACAATCTGAAAAGGTTCACCCAGTTATGTGTCTGTGGCATTTATGTATCCGGTGGTAATACTGGAAAACAAAGTGCTTAGGGCCACGGCCAAAACTCATAAAGTAGCTGTGTTCAAGAATCAACATACTTAACTAGGAAAATTAATAACACTATCTGGATTCTAAGTTCCTATAGATGCCAATCATTCTGAACTTCAAGGAATAAAGTGAGATGCCAAAACTGTTCAGAAGCAAAAAGCTAAAAGTTCCGCTCATCTAATTAATACTGATCTTCATAGATGTTTTTGGAATTCATTGTATATTCTCTTCTTTTTTTATCCTATTTGATTTTCAGTTGCTTGGGGACAAGCAACAATTTAAGTTTGGTGTTGTGATGAGCGGATAATTTATACGCTTTTTGGCATTGTTTTTAGTATGTTTTTAATATATTTTAGTTAGTTTTTATTATGTTTTTATTAGTTTTTAAATAAAAATCACTTTTCTGGACTTTACTATGAGTTTGTGTGTTTTTCTGTGATTTCAGGTATTTCCTGGCTGAAATTGAGGGACCTGAGCAAAAATTTGATTCAGAGGCTGAAAAAGGACTGCAGATGCTGTTGGATTCTGACCTTCCTGCACTCAAAGTGAATTTTCTGGAGCTACAAAAGCCCAATTGGCGCGCTCTCAATTGCGTTGGAAAGTAGACATCCTGGGCTTTCCAGCAATATATAATAGTCCATACTTTGCTCGAGATTTGATGGTTCAAACAGGCGTTCCAAGTCAGCTCAAGAATTTTGGCGTTTAACTCCAAAACTAGCACAAAAGCTGGAGTTAAATGCCCAAACTGGCACAAAAGCTGGCGTTTAACTCCAAGAAAAGTCTCTACACATGAAAGCTTCAATGCTCAGCCCAAGCACACACCAAGTGAGCCCGGAAGAAGATTTCTGCATTAATTACCTATTTCTGTAACCCTAGGCTACTAGTTTTCTATAAATAGGACCTTTTGCTATTGTATTTTGATTTTTTACTCATACTTGGATAGACCTTTTCACGTTTGGGGGCTGGCCTCATGGCCATTCCTAGACCTTGTTCTTATGTATTTTCAACGGTAGAGTTTCTACACACCATAGATTAAGGTGTAGAGCTCTGCTGTTCTTCAAGAATTAATACAAAGTACTATTGTTTTTCTATTCAACTCAAGTCTATTTCTTCTCCAAGATATTCATTCGTTCTTCAACTTGATGGATGTGATGATCCGTGACACTCATCATCATTCTCACCTATGAACATGTGCCTGACAACCACCTCTGTTCTACTAGCAATGGCTTGAATGCGTATCTCTTGGGTTTCTAATCTAAGATTGGAACCTTCGTGGTATAGGCTAGAATTATTGGCAGCCATTCCTGAGATCCGAAACGTCTAAACCTTGTCTGTGGTATTCTGAGTAGGATCTGGGAAGGGATGACTGTGACGAGCTTCAAACTCGCGATTGTGGGGCGTGTGACAGACGCAAAAGGATCAATGGATCCTATTCCGACATGATCGAGAACCAACAGATGATTAGCCGTGCGGTGACAGCGCATTTGGAATGTTTTCACTGAGAGGACGGGAAGTAGCCATTGACAACGGTGATGCCCAACATAAAGCTTGCCATGGAAAGGAGTATGAATGATTGGAAGAAGGCAATAGGAAAGCAGAGGTTCAGGAGGAACAAAGCATCTTCATACGCTTATTTGAAGTTCCAACCAAAGAATTACATAAGTATCTCTATCTTTATTTTATGTTTTATTTATCTTTTAATTATCAATTCTCCATCACCATCTAAATCCGCCCGACTGAGATTTACAAGATGACCATAGCTTGCTTCAAGCCGACAGTCTCCGTAGGATCGACCCTTACTCACGTAAGGTATTACTTGGATGACCCAGTGTACTTGCTGGTTAGTTGTGCGGAATTGTGACAAAGTGTGATTCACGTTTAAGAGCTCCAAGTCCTTTGGTGCCATTGTTGATGATCACAATTTCGCATACCAATTATCTTATCGAAGTGGTTGATCTAAACAACTAAATAATAAAATAGAAACTTTGAAGCTTTCTTTACTCAACTACCAGGGAGTGTGTTACTGTTCACAAGAATCTCCAAATCAAATACTTGAACACAACCATCAGAATTCATTGAACCAATACTGTGAGTACTGAGTATAATACATTTAACAAAAATAAATTACCAAAGGACAAAATATATGCACAATTCGCATACTAACAACACTGGAATGGTTCAGCAAGGTAATGTAACATCCCAGAAAAATTAAGTTATTTTTCACTATTGTTTCAAGGTATTCCTAGCTTCCATGGCCTATATAAACATATGAATAGTTATGTCAAAAATCATGAAGAATTATTTTGTAACGGTTAAAACACAAAATACAAATAATTTTCACCTGTAAGAGCCATTGATGCCTAATATTTTGCAGAGTGGTTGGTTGGCCAGGTACTCCACCCTGTGGCGTTGGAAATAAGTTACTAAGAGTTGGATAAAATTGGACCCCTGAAAATGCTCCTATACCCGCCAGATTTGATTGAGAACCCATGAGCTTAGTACTAGATTCTGCAGTACAGTTGCGCCCATTATTCTCACTCCTTGTGGCACCAAGAGGCTCTTTTGCTGCGTATCAAGCATGTCAAATAAATAAAAAACAATTCATTACAACCTAATGTCACATTTCTTAATTTTTACGTCTATAAATAGATGAAATTACACAACCAAAATTTTTAACCATGCTAGGAGAATAAATATGATTAACATACTAATATGAAAATAATTGATCAAACTTTTTTCAACAAACAAAATTTAGCAATCTTTGCATAAATAGTCTCATCTGTGTCTGTACATCGAGAAGGGAAATGGTCATGGCTCCGGTCACCTTCATCAACCAACTTTGGACAATGCCTCTTTGTATGACCCTTCACGAAGCAATTTGAACATGACCTTTTCCTAGTTTCATTCTTCTTGAGTTTGGGTGCACCTTTAGTCTTAGCGACACATGGATCACCAATAAATTCAGCAGCAGGATGCAATACATTAGTAACACCATTTTGCCTTTTAATGTTGCACCTTTTCTCTAGATCTTTGGTCCATCTAGTAACTTCATTCATCGTATCACCAAAAAGTAGAACTTCTTGAGCCGCAAGGAATGACATCCATATTGTGGCAACTAACATAGCACTATATCTCATTAAGAAACCTTTTTCAGCATCATTTGCACTGCTTTCGACTGTTTGATCATTAGTATACTTCTTTGCATCTCGGGTCCATCTTTTTAGAATTAGACTTTCTGGCAATTCATCTATGTCCTCTCGTCTCAGCACACACAACATATGACTACAAGGATACCCTTCATGATCCCAATGACAGCATTCACACTCCAATTTCTTCTCATTGCGATCATATACAACTGTAAATATTTTGACCCTCTTTTGAAAAGCACAAATCTTGTATACCATAGTTGTCGAAAGGGGCTGACTATGTATAATGTCTAAAGAAACCACTTCTTCAATTTGCTTCCTCACTAGTTTGAATATCTCTCTAGTGTAGATGTTTGCAGCACAAAGCTCGAGAGACGGTAAGCCAGTTGTCAAAACAGGATCAGAATTGATTGTCTTGAATTGAGCAACCATCTCATTATTGCGGTAATCTCTTAAAGCCCGCTCAAGATTCTCCACCAACTCTAAAATATTGTGCCTTGAATGAACAAATCTCTTTATGAAGTTTTTAATGCCTTCACATCGTGAAGTAGTTCTAAAACCAGCACAAAATTTATCCTGAAGAAATTCCCTGGCCCAACTTTCTTTGTTTTCATATTGTTTGTCAATCCATGACATGTCACTACCACCAAACTCTTCAACCAATTTTGACCATTCCTCCTCAAATTCATTAACATCCCACTTGGCATAAATGAACTTCTTAAATGATTTGCGTAAACCTAGGTCCTTGATATTCAAAGTAGCATTTTTCTGAAGATGCCATCCGCACAATTTATGGGTTGTATTTGGAAAAATCTCATTAATCACCTCTTTCATAGCCTCGTCTGCATCAGTCACAACAACTTTAGGATGCTTGTTCATCATGACTTCCAAAAAGTTAGCCAGTAGCCACTTATACGTGGATGCCATTTCATTATTAAGTATGGTAAACCCGAATATACATGTTTGCCTGTGATGGTTATTCCCAGAAAAGATTACCAATAGTTTTTTGTACTTATTCTTTTTGTATGTAGCATCAAATGCAAGGACATCACCAAAATATTGATAATCATCTTGGCATATTCCATCAGTCCAAAATAAACTACCTAACCGATCCTCCGCAGTTGAACTATATCATGCCATAGCCGTCGGGTCAACGTCAGCCTTTCCAAACAGGTAGCTTATGGTGGCGTTGGCGTTACCACCTAAAATACATAAGCGTCAACTCCTGTCAAGGTGGTTATCTAAGTCTTTCTTTGTAAAACCAGCTCTGGCATACCCATCGGCTTGCCCAGCCATAAACCCCATCATTTGAGATGTTGACACACCATACATATACATGATGTCAGCTTGTGCCTTGTTTGCATCAGTTAACTACCGATGGTTCGGAATTAGGTGAACCATGCATTGTGGAACTAAGTCATGGTTATGTTCATCGAACAAATTCTTAACCCTCCAAACAGTTGCACTTTTATCAAAGTATAAACACGATTTAGCTTGACAATTAGTTCGTGTCTTAGCCCTTTGTTCCCCTTTTCGTGAAATATTGTCATAGTATTTCTTCTCTCTCAATCCGGCCCTATTACAAAAAAACCTTCGCCTTGAGTAACAACCATCTTTGGTTTTCACAAAATCTCCCTTCCGAATTCCAAAGCCAACACATTTGGCATATCTCACATACACATCATATGCTACCTCAGATATTGGAAATGTATGATTAATAATATCTACAGCGATAACAATTTCACACTGTTTGCAACCACAACATTTACATTTTTCTGTTTCCATCTCTTGGTCCAAGCTACAATCATCGTCATTAGCTGAACTCACTTCTGTCGTTTCCATCTCCATCTGAAAGTTACATAAATAAAGTATATCAATGTGCAATTTAATATCAACGTAAATATCGCATATAATAATATTACTCATTTCACTAAATTAAGACCTAGCCTAATAAATTAGAAGGGACAGTTACTCTTTTTTAGAATAATGATAAAAAAATATAAAAATTGTAATTATATTGTAATAAGTTATATTATGATAAAAAAAATAACGTGGTAGAAAAAAGGAGTGAATAAAGGAAGTTGAATAAAGGACAGTTACTTCATTTTTGTTGGAAGGGAGTGAATAAAGGAGTTGAATGCTAGTGGTTCGTGGATGCTTACCTAATGAAAGATGCAGCAACAGCTATTGAGGAGAACCACATCGTTGAGGGCAAACTGCTACTGGTGACGAGATTTAAACAGTCATTGACAAATTAATGATGAATTTTTGCGAAAAATATTTGTTGTCACTAATTCGTCACTAACTTGCGAGGAATTAGTGACGCACTAACGACAAAATTAATAAGCGATCACAAAATACCCGAATTTGAGAAAAGCGACTGATTAGCGAGAGATTTACGAATAAGTTTGTTTCTCGCAGATTGACTTTTGTAGCTAAAAAAAGAGCGGGGAAAATTTCCTCGCTAATTTGTCACAAATTAATTAGCGAGTGACAATGTTCTAGCAAATCAGTCACTTAGGGGTTCAATCGAATAAAAGTAAAGTAGCGAGTGATATTATTGTCACTATTCGGTCACAATTGTTTGATATACAACTAGCGAGAAACAATTTACACATTATTTCATCGCTAAATAAACTTTGTGCGAAAAGGCAAATTAGTGAGGAACAATGTTACTAGCTAATCCCTCACAAAGACTTGAAATGTATTTTGCGATGGACAATTTCCTAGCTAATTTGTCACCAAATTTTTATTTTTAGCGATCATCTAGTTTCTCGCTAATTTGTCACATAATATTGTAAAATTCAAAATTAGGGTAGCGACAGAAAATAGTCGTTGCTAACTCGTCGTAACGGATAAACCATTCAGTTAGGGAAGTATTCCTTGCAAATTAGTCGCTAAGTGAAAATATGGATATTGAGGGTCTATGACCTAAGTAGCGAGAAATTTGCGACCATTTAACAACTGAAACACTTCATTCGCTGATTTCAACTCGCTGATTAGCGGGCAAAATGCATTTGTCGCTAAGTTGTCGCAATTTTACTTTAGCGAGCAACTTGGCAACTGCAATCTTGTCGCAAAACAAAAGCTATATCCTACCTATTTTGTAGCAAATTACTCGCTAATGTCGTTGGAAATCCGTTGCAGAGTTATAACAAATACAAAGCTAATCGTGAAAATTTTAGAAGTAACTAGTCGTAATTAAGTCACTAATCAAAAGCTTATCTAGTGAGGAATTAGCGACGGCTTAAAAACTGATAGACTTTCCTCGCATATTTCATGTTGCTACTAATTTGTGAGGAAACACGTTAGTCCTTATTCCGTCATTACTTTAACTAGCGGCTCACGTGCTTGTTCAATCGCTTTTCTGAGTTTAAGAAATTAAATTTAAATTTTTATTTTAAAATTATAAATTTAATATTAATAATTAAAAATAAATTATAAAAAAATAAAATACCTTAAGTTATTTAACATGTAAAATGTATAAAATAAATAAATTTAATTTAGAAAATAAGATTAAAAAAATATTTTGTTGTTATTATGTGTAACAAAGTCAATATAAACACTTACTAATATTATATAAAGATTAGTTATGTATAAATATATTAAATTTATTTATTTTCTCAATTCTGTTTAATTAGAAGCAAATTTAAAAATTTATATTCAAATCATTCTTTATCTCCATCAATAATTCTAATAGATAAAAAAAATGTATTTTAAAAAATCTTATCTTGAACATCTTTAATTTTTTTTAATTTTATTATTTTTAAAATTTTTATTATATCATCTCATCATATTATACATTATCTTTTTCTCTTATCATTTTTTATACATGTATAACTATTATTGTCTCTGATTAATATAACTGTCATCTTAAAAATTGGTGAAAAATGTAATTATCACTTAATTTTCCTTTCTTCTTTTTAGAGTTACCTTTTTTTTTTTACACATAACTTCTATTTTTGTTGTCTTTTTTCTTATTCTATTGAGTACATGTTGTATTCTTTTTAGATATGTGTATGAAAAATAGTAAAAAAATAATAAAAATTAAAATTAAAAAATTTGAAAGAATAACGAAACTAAAGATTATTTAAGATATTAAATATAAAATTAAAAAAAAATTTAACAACTAAAATTATACGAAAAAAGAATTCTTTACATTTAAATGTTTATATCTGTTTCAAATTAAATAAGATTGAAAAAATAAATAAATTTACAAATATTTATAAATTTTTTATCTTGATTGTTACCTATAATAATAACGTAATAATTTTAGTATTATACTTAAATTAATTCAAAATTTATTATTCTATACATTAAAAAATTAAATAATTCATAAAATTTAAATTTTATATTTTTATATTTTTATTTATTAATAATTTATTATTTAAATGAATTTTAATTTTTTATCTCAAATTTATGATTTAAAAATCATAAAAATTAATTTTTATTCGTTCTAACTCAATTTTCCCCTTCCCCTCCTGATCTAATTTATTATTTACAAAATTTTAATTTTTTATTTTAAAATAAGATCATTGATATTTATATAAATATTTTTGTATTTATTAAAAAAAAAATCTTATCTACCTTATAAAAGATTCTTTAAAATGTAAATTCTTTTCTAAAAAAATTAAAATAAAAATTTAAAAACAAAAGAAAAAAAATTGTAACTAAAAAAAACATTTAATTTCAAAAATTAAAAACGTACCTATAACTATAAATACTTATTTTCATGATTTCAAATCAAATATTGCATATAAGCGCCATTTCAAATTGGAGTATTGGACAAAGACGGTACTCAAGGAGAATGAGAGAAGGAGAGAGCGGGCGTGAGCGGTTGAGGGTGAAACACGGTGAGGAAGATGGCCATGCCATCGGAAGAGATAAGGGGGAGAGCGTGGGTGGGTGTGTATCCGGTGTTAAGGAGGGTTCTTCTCGAGAGGGGTTAGAAAAGCCATCCAATGTCTCTTTTAGAGATAAAGTCATTGGTGCAGAAAAGTCTAAGGCCTTTGCATTAGTAGGGTCTTTATCTGGGGATGGTATCGCGACGGTGACAGGTAAGCAGGGTGATTCTCGTCCACCAAGTGTCAGTTTTACCAAGGAGGCAAAGAGCTGTCTAGCTGAACCTTATAAGGAAGCCATCGTGATCAAGGTGCTGGATAAGCATTATGGCTACACGGCTCTCATGCATAAGCTTCGGATAGTATGGCGCATCAAAGGAGGGTTTGATTTGTTGGATGTGGGGTTTGGATATTTTTTGGTTAAATTTGATATTGCTGCGGATCGTGAGAAAGTCATTCTTGGTGGCCCGTGGTTGATAGATGGTCACTATGTTGCAGTCAAGCCATGGGATGTGGATTTTAGGCCATGCAAAAAATTCTTTGGATCAACGCTGGTATGGATTCGAGTCTCGGGACTTCCAATTTGGTGCTACCAGGAACAAGCAATGCTGCGAATTGCTTCTGCAATAGGAATTCCGGTGAAAGTAGATTTGGCTACTAAGCTTGCAGAAAGAGGAAAATATGCCCGAGCTTATGTTCAAATTAATCTTGAGTTGCTTGTAATCAAACATATTATAGTGGAGGGTGTGACTTATGAAGTGGAGTACGAGAGTTTACAGTTGATTTGTGCTACTTGTGCACGGTATGGGCATGATAGATCGTTGTGCATGGAGAAGGAGTCCTTGGAAGGAAACGGAAATTTCTTTGGTGATGAAAAAAATAATGAAGCTCTGACATTAGTGCCACACAACAATCATGAGATTCAACAAGAGGCTGAATCAGAAGCTCGTGATTTGGGTGAGAATCCTCGTAATTTGGGTGAGAAATTAGGAGTTGTTAAAGGGAAGGATGTAGTTACGGAATCATTGGCTCCTCACGTGCCTGATGGTCATGTTAATGAGGCATGCATGGATGATGGAGAGGGCTGGCAACAAGTGCTGCGTAAGGGAAAATTTACAATGGGCCAGTCATCAGGTTTGAAGGACCAAGATAGAAAGCAGCACAAGTTTGGTTCGAGAAGGGTTCCAAGGCCCAATTTGCATGGTGATGGAGGCAAATCAATTGGCATTAGGATGGGAAAGCGAGAAAAACATGAAATTGCGTCATCTCCATCACGCAGAACTCCTGCACGTCGTGGAATCTCTCTACGGAAGCGTCCTCGGCCTTCCTCCTTGCAGAACTCGCCAGTTGATAAAAATGGTGGCACAACGGAGGAAACCTTAATAGATGGAAGCATGGCAGGTGCAGTGTCAGGAGGTCCAAAGGTGGCAATTATTGAGGATCAGAGTGTGCCAGTACTGCAGGACAAACCACCTATTGAGGTTGGTGATTCTGTTTAGAGTTTATGTTCTTATTTATTCTGTCCCTATTATTTATGGATAGTTTAAATATGATTGTTTGGAATATTAGGGGTGCTTCTAATAAGTTAGCCCGGGTGCATTGTAAAGAACTTGTTAGGAAATTTAGATCTGTTTTCTTTATTGTGGTTGAAACTCACTCCCCTTTTCAGCATTTAAAATTATTTTGGGAAAGGTTGGGGTATCACTCTGTTGGTATAGTAGAAGCAGAGGGGCATAAGGGAGGTATTTGGTTTCTATCCTCTATGAAGGGTGTTTGTTGTAAGTTCATTGATGCTTTTGATCAGGGTGTTACTGTTGAGGTTCACTTTGATAATTTAATTTGGAGGTGTAGTGGTATTTATGGCAGTACTCAATTTAATAAAAGGGTTCTCCTTTGGGATTATCTTGTTGCACAATCCATGGTTTTTCAAGGACCTTGGATTGTTCTTGGTGATTTTAATGAAGTCAAATTTTCTCATGAATCTAAGGGCTGTCAATTTTCTCATCAAAGAGCCGACATGTTTGCTACTTCATTAGGGGATAGTGGTTTGTTTGATCTGAAGCCTATTGGGAGGCGGTTTTCTTGGTACAGAAGGGTGAAAAATTATGTTGACGTGGCAAAAAAGCTTGATCGAGTCTGTATAAATAGTAGTTGGTTATCTATCTTTCCAGAGGCTTATGCAGAAGTTTTAAATAGGCTTCAGTCTGATCATTGCCCTATTTTGGTGCGTTGTAAAGGTCGTCCTCAGCCTAAAGGGAATCGACCTTTCTGATTTGTTGCTGCTTGGGCTACTCATCCTGGGTATAGGGATATTGTGAACCAGTCATGGTGGTCTGGTAATAGAGAAATTCATGGTAAACTTTCGGAAGTACAGAAGAATTCACTAGAGTTTAACTCGAAGGTATTTGGTAACATTTTTGTTAAGAAATGTGAATTAGAGCAGCAGATTAATTATTTACAAAAGCGTTTGGAAGTGGTGGATAGTATTTATTTGCGTCAGAAAGAGCAACAGTTGCTTGATGATTATAATAATACTCTAGTGCATGAAGAGTTCCTATGGTTCCAAAAGTCCAGAGAGCAGTGGGTAAGGTTCGGGGATAGGAATACAAGATTCTTTCATATTCAAACTCTTGCGCGAAGGAAGCATAATAAGATTCATGGCCTTTTTCTCAAGGATGGAGTGTGGGAAACTGATCCAGAAGTTCTGAGTCAAGAAGCAGAGTCTTTCTATAAAAGCTTATTCTGTCATTTGGATGATGTTGATTTGGGTTGCCTTAGTGATGTGCCTCTTCCTTCTCTGAATGAGGAAGCTTGCAATAACCTTACGGCACCAGTTACTATGGAGGAAGTCAAAGCAGCTGTTTTTCACATGAACTCTTTTAAAGCTCCGGGTCCTGATGGGTTTCAAGCTTTCTTCTTCAAAGAATATTGGGAGATCATTGGTCTTGATGTTTGGAAGATGGTTAAGCAGGCATTCTCTGGTGTTCCTCTTGATCCGAGAATGTTGGAGACTTTACTGGTTCTCATTCCAAAGGTTGAATCACCGGTATCTATGAAAGATTTCAGGCCGATTAGTCTCTGCAATGTAGTTTACAAGATCATCACGAAGGTCCTCGTTAATAGGCTTCGTCCTCATCTTGCAGAGATTGTTGGCCCTCTTCAAGGAGGATTTATTCCGGGACGAGGAACTCCTGACAACATCATTATTGCTCAAGAAGTCCTCCACTTTATGAAGAAGACTAAATCAAAGAAAGGCACACTGACCTTTAAGATTGATCTGGAGAAAGCTTATGATAGAGTTGACTGGAGGTTTTTAGCTCATACCCTTAAAAGCTTTGGTTTTCCTATTCCTACACTTAATTTGATTATGAATTGTGTCACTGCTTCTTCCTTATCTATTCTTTGGAATGGGAGTCGTCGGAATGGCTTTACTCCTCGTCGAGGTCTTAGACAAGGAGACCCTATGTCACCCTATCTTTTTGTGTTGTGTATGGAGCGATTAGCATGCTTTATTAGTCATCAGGTTGATTTGGGCTTGTGGGAGCCGGTTGCTATTTCTAGAGGGGGACCAAGAATATCCCACTTAATGTTTGTGGATGACTTGCTTCTGTTCTGTAAAGCTACAAAGAGACAAGTGCAAAATGTGATGTTAGTTTTAGAGACTTTTTGCAAAGCATCTGGGATGAAGATTAATGTCGAGAAGTCTAAAGCACTTTGCTCCAAGAATGTCTCTGCAACAAGGAAAGAGGTTTTTACTGGGGTATCCTCTATCAGATTTGTCCAGGACTTGGGCAAGTATCTTGGAGTTACCCTTAGCCATTCTAGGGTGACTCGTTCAGCTTTCAATGGTGTCCTGGATAAGATTCGGAGTAGGCTAGCAAGCTGGAAAGGAAGTTTACTCAATCGGGCTGGTAGGCTCTGCTTGGTTAATTCTGTTGCTGCTGCTATTCCCACGTACCAGATGCAGGTCTCTATTTTTCCCAAAGGAATCATTAGTAAATTGGAGTCTATGATGAGGAATTTTCTTTGGAAAGGACAAGTTGATGGAAGAGGATTGAATCTTGTTAGTTGGAAGGTACTGGTTACTCCAAAAAAATATGGAGGTTTGGGGATTAGAGATCCTTATTGTGTAAATATTGCTCTTCTTGGGAAGCTAGTTTGGACTTTTTTCCAGTAGCCAAACAAGTTATGGGTCCAATTGTTGGATGCCAAATACCGATCATCTCTATATGACTGTTTTAGTTATCCTAAGAACAAGGACTCTCCCATTTGGAGGTGTCTTTGCAAGGCTTGGGAAGTGTTGAAGGATGGGTTTGCTTGGTGTATTGGAGATTTGAACCAGAATTTTTGGTTTTCTAGCTGGAGGAGAGAAGGACGGTTATCTAATGAGATGGATTATGTTCACATTTCTGATTCGAATCTCCGGATACAGGATATTTGGTCGGTTGGTAGGTGGCATTTGGATACTCTTTATTCTCCTTTATCTCAAAATTTGAAAGATAATATTCTCTCTTACAATCCAGATGAACAAACAGGTCCGAAAGTGGGTTGGTATTGGAGTGGGTCTGCTGCCAAAGTCTATGACTCACGCAATGGTTACTTGTGGTTGTGTAAGCAGCTGTTTGGTTGGGAGGAGCGGGAGAATTGGCTTTGGCTTTGGCGTCAGCTTGTTCCGGAAAAGCTTAAGTTTTTGGCTTGGTTGTGCCTTAAGGAGGCTCTTCCTACTGCAAGTTTTCGCTTTAGAAGAGGGATGTCGTCATCGGATAGGTGTCCAAGATGTCTTTCTAGCCAGGAATCGGTTTTACATTGTATTCGGGATTGTCCAAAAGCTCAGCTTGTCTGGCATAGGTTGGATATTTCTTGTCATCTTTTGGATTTGAAGAACTGGTTCTTGTATCATAGCAGAGAGCGTCCGTTCAAGTTCTTTTCGGAACTTTGGTGGATATAGCGAGTAAGGAATAATGACATCTTTAATCCCATGAAACTTGGCCTCCGGAAAAAGTGATTTGTCTGGCATTAACTTCAGAAAAGGAGCTTAGGAATATTTTTGAATTACAACGTATGTCCCTTCCCTCTACTCTAAATGGTTTTTGGAATCCCCCATCTATTGGTATTTTTAAGATTAATTGTGATGCTAGTTATTTTGGTTCGGGTGATAGTGTTGGTTTTGCTTGTGTTATTAGAGATTGTAATGGGAGCTGGCAAAGGGGGTGTTTGGGAATGATTGAGAGTAATATTATTCTTCAAGGGGAATTGTTTGCTATTTGGAGAGGATATCTCTTAACTTGGGATGTGGGTCAACGAGATGTTATTTGTGAGACAGATTGTGTGGAAGTATTTAATCTTGTTACTCAAGATAGTTTTGGATTTATTGATCCACTGGTGCTCAAAATAGGAGATATCATGCATTGGAATTGGCGGGTTGACTTTCGTTTGATTATGAGAGATGCAAACACGGTGGCAGATACTATGACAAAGATGGCGATGAAGTTACAACTTTCGCATGTGGAGCTTCTTTCACCTTGGGAAGAGTTTAAGAGTAGTCTTGAACAGGACTGTCCCTCTATTTAGGCAGTTCCTTTTTTGTTTGTTTTGTTTTTCTTTGTTTAATTTATTTCGTTCAGTCACTAAAAAAAAATCAAAAATTGAAAACCCATTATGGCTAAGTGAAAAAACTAAAATGACTCATATATGAGATTTGAGATTGAGCGCTTGTTAACCTAGCCGTCCCTGTCAAATATGATGGTCTTCACTCTTCAGTCTTCACCCTCAAACCCTCTCCTCTCACGGACTCACTGTCTCACCATTCCATACTGCCGACTGCCACTGCCACCTCTCACCCCCTCAGTCCCTCACCGCCACCTCTCACGGACTCTCGACGTCACCGTCACGCTCACCGCAGCAAGGACTCGTCGCGCCCTTGAGTCCTCGCCGTCTTCCAATGTTCGCCATCTTCGCTGTCTTCGTATCGGAGCGTCATCGCCTCTTCGCCGGTCATCTGCTCTTTCGTCGGGTAAGTCAGTTTTGGGAACTCTCATTTTCATTATTTACTTTGATTTTGAAGCATTTGTTATAATTTCTGTGAATTAGGTTAATTATAATTTATATTTCTGCCCAATAAAAAAATAATTTATATTTCTGATTCTGATTTATGTGATTTATGTGATTCTTTGTGGAATCTATGATTTATATAATTTATGTATTTATGTTATAATTTCTGATCCTTTGTTAATTACAGTAACAGTGTTATAATTTCTGCGCTCTGATTCTTCGAGTAATATCAATTGCTTTTCTTTTTTAAAAACATTGTTTCGTGTAAATTGTGGTGATTAAAGCCTTATGGATTGATACAAATTAATTTGGATTCATAAAAAGAGAGCTTTCTTTGCTCTGTGGCTATAGCTTATAATTGTCAAAATACATCTCATTTTCTATTGTCCTGACGATTACTGTCATTATTACTACCATCTATTTGGGGCCTCCGAGGACGTTTAGCGTGTGTTCTTTTGGTTTTGCTAGGAACCAATTACAAGTTACTGATCTTTTTTTGGGGGGTGGGGAGGGGGTTGGTGTTAATGTTAGAAGCAGAAAACTCTATCACCAAATGGAACAGAAAACAAAAGTGGAAAGTAGCTGAAGGAAATGAATTATCCCTTTTGAAATTTTAAATTATTAGCTGAAGATATATAAATAGTATTATATTCTTTATTATGTTTTTATGCTATAATCAAATATAAATAATGTACGAATTAATATTATCTGATATGCCTAGATTGTGGAGATTAAAGCCTTAGGGATTGATACAAATTAATTTGGATTCATAAAAAGAGTGTTTTCTTTGCTCTGTGTTTAAACAGTGGCAAATAAGGTAGGTGAAATGAGCAAGTATAGCTTAAACCTTAGGCATGTAAAATAGAAGCAGCCGCCAAATAGGCCTCCCCTTTGAGCACCTTTTGGATTCAATGATGATGAAGAGAATGATGTCGAGAGAGAAATCACTCTCCAAGGTAGCAAGAAAAAGACTCTTAAGGACTTAAGTTGATGCTTCTCTAGTGTAATAGAACTTGTGAATGACATGGTTATTATATTTTTTAGTTTATTTGTTTAAGTAAATATAATCTCACATCCTTGTGTGTGTGGGTGTTGTTTGTTAAACTTAAAGATTGAGGAGCAGCAAAAGAAAGCCTTAGAAGAAGATCCAACTGTATTTGATTATGATGGAGTCTATGACAAAATAAAAGAGAAAGTTGCCCGCCCATTGATACTAGATCGCGAAGAGAGAAAAGTATGGTAATTATTTTTAGAATAACATGATTTTTGTTCTATCAAATCATTTTTGTAGACTAATTGTCAGCATGTAGAATTTCAGCATGTGATTTTAGGTTCTAGCATTTTTAAAATTTCCCATATTCATTATCATGTCTTGGTTATCAGCTTGATTGGTAATGGAAGAACGGTATTGTTTTTCGTTTTCTTCCATATTTTCTAATTGAATTGATGTACTTCTTTATGGTTCAATTCCTATATTTCCAATTCTCTGTTTCTTGCATATTGCTGACCTACAATTTTCATATTTGTATATAGGTTACAAAGAAGGACTTTTTGCTTGATTTTTATACAATCCTTGATAAAAATGTTGCATATTGTGCACAAGATCCTCGAGGGAGAAAACATGAGAATCGAGTTGAGAAAAGAACTGCAGAGACATGCGAAAGTGGAAGTCAAGGTAATCGATGACAGGGAAAGTGGAAGATCAAGAGGCTTTGGATTTGTGACTTACAGCAGCCTTGAAGAGGTCAACAGTGCTATTGAGTCCTTAGATGGCGCGGTAATCATGCGAATCTACTCCTAGTATCCCGTTTGCTAATCACAAATAACAATTTAATGAGTTTGAACTTGTCCATTTGTATATGTTACATCATATCATTGTTTGATTATTTTGTATTAGTTATTTGTTTTTTTGTTCTTGAAAACATATGAAAAAGCTAATATTTCTGCATTTTCTTATTGCGACATGTATATACTTTTTCTCTGTTGTTCTATGGAATCATGAGCTTCCCCTGACTTATGATTTCCACAATTATATGCTTCAAAGCATGGATGATGAATTTCGTGATATTGTTGGTGTTAGGTAATTGCTCTAAGATGCATTTGGAGCCTTTCTTTAATTAGCCTTTCTCTAAGATATTATTTACTGATATTTTTTTTAATATTTTTGCATATAACTGACAACATTGGTGAAACTGAAGGTCGGTGGAACTGAAAGTCGGTGGAACTGGTGGACATGTTCTTTATGCAGTGGATATGCCAAGTCTTAGGTGTTGTTTATATTTTTCATTTTTTTTTTATTTTCAATGTGCAATGAGGAATTGAGATGTGTAATGTATAATGAATTTATAGAAGCAAGATCACATTTGTACAGCCATATTGAAACATCTCTAAAGAAGTGAGTGAATATGTATTTTTATGATATTTTAACTAAGCCTTTTTCTTTGTTACTTAATTAAGTCATGTTTTAGAGCTATTGAATAGATAGAATAATATTTGACCAAACTCAAAAGCTTGGCTATTATTAGGTTAAGATTGGCTAAAATAAAAAAATAATGACGTTTATTTTAGCATGGCAACAAAATTAGTATTCTAACTAATATTCTGGGAAACATTAATGACATACTCGTTATTGATGATGGTGACAAATTAAATATTCCATTGCGACTAAAATATTTGTAAGATACCTATCGATTTACTAGTTTGAAAGGAATCTGCGATGAATTTTTGCAATAATATAGCAATTAATTGACTACATATTATTTCCTAGCAAGTTAGCGACTACTTTGTAACCCTATTTTCTCATTTAGAATAGTTTGGGTTTAGCGACAAAATTCCTACAGATTTGATTAAGAATTTTCAAAGAATAACTATAGATTTGCTACAAAATGTGACAGATTTACGATCATATTAGTGGACAAGAGTTAGGTTCGAAAAAATTCCTCGCTAATTAGCGTCACCTAAGCATTCTATTTTGTCTACGAAGTTAGCTTGCATTTAGCGATGAGTCTACTGCAATAGAGTTTGTCGCTAATTAGCGACTACCATTTAGTCTATTTCTTCTCTGGAATTAGCTTTTATTTACGTGATGGATTTGCGACTATCTATTCAGTAGCTAAAAAACTTTCTGATGAATTAGCGACTGTTATGTTTGCCTCACTGATCTGCGACTTGTATTTAGCGAGAAAAGCATTAGTTGCTAGGTGGTAACTAATCCGTCACAAACTCTATTTTGCGTCAGATTAGCGGCGATTTTACGACTCTTTTTGTAGTAGCTAATCGGCCATATTCTTGTATTGAAGGGACATGGATTAGTGAAACACTGATCTCTTTCAAAATCACCACTGGACTTACCTCTTGTTGCAGAAACACGACTTCCATTACTTCTTCTGACAAATTATTACAAAAAATTCTAACAAATTTTTATTCTGTTCTTCAGAAATCCTTAACCCTTGATAGCTTAGAGAAGGAAAAGAGGTGGATGGAGGGATTGCTGGCTCAGAGAAAAAAGAGAGGTGGGATTGAGGGATTGATGGTTCAAAAGAGGGAGGGTGAGATTAAGGGTTTTGGAAATTACTGGCAAGAGAGAGGGCGGAAATAGAATATACCAGCTCATAATTAATAGAAAAAATAAAATAAAATTTAATTATTGTTATAAACCGGATTATTTTTATATTGGTCTAATCAGATTCATTCAACATGTTAAACCAAAAAAAAAATTATGCTGCACCAACTTTAATTTGGTCCATCAAAAAAGACACATGTCCATCAAATCTTCAATCTAAAATTATATCCAACGGTCCAATTTTGAGATTAAGCAAAAGTCATTTTCCATGACTTCATTTGAGTGTCTGCCCTAATTATAGATTCCCGACAAATACGGCTAATTTTTTTAGATATGGTATTGGGGTGAGTGTTATGCTGGAATATGATGATTATGGGTGATTTACACTGTTATGACGGCGCTGCGTTTTTGGAATTTAGGGGGAAGAAATCGGTGGCACCGATTTGAAGTAGGAGAAATCGGTGGCACCGATTTGTGTAAGTTAGGGTTGAAATCGGTGGAACCGATTTGTGGAAGGGGAGGCTGTTTGGTATGAAATCGGTGCCACCGATTTGTGGTTGGTCCAATTTTAATTTAATCGGGGTTCACCAATCGGACCCACCGATTTGGGTGTGCAGCGGTCGGTTCCTCCGATTTCAAACCTTAGTCAATACAAAAAGCGGATGGTGGCCTCACAGAAGTCCCATTTCTTCCTCTTCCGCTAATGTTCATCCTCTTCTCCTCCCTTCTCTTATGTTCTCTGATTCTTCTCTTTCATTTTTGTAAAAAAAATTTCTGTGAGGCTGGAAATAGATAGTGTTATGGATGATAGAGTTGTATTGAAGATTTATTACTACGGACAGATCTTATTACAAACATATGAGGGAGTTCAATTTGTGTGTGAAAATCCATTGGATGTTGTTATTCCGTTCACATTGTCATTTGAGGAGTTGAAAGGTGTGATTTGTGAGAAGATAGGCACGCAAAGATGTAGGAGAATTTCGTGTATTTTGTACAGGTATCCTTTACCTGTGTTTGGCGGGTTTGTTCAATTTCAGACCAAGTATGTGATGGACGAAGTGAGTATGCAGGAAATGTTTTCAATGTACATGGAAAATCGCCACCGAATATCGTGCATCGAGTTATATATTGAGTTTGAGCAATCTGAAGCGGACCGTAACATTGAGTTGGAAGATTATAATAGTGAAAGCGAAGATGAATTTGAAAGTAACTATGAGATCGTCGGTCCAGGTGAGGACGAAGAAGCAGCTGTTGGCGCCATGAACGCAGATGTGGCGGAAGTTGCAAATGCACTAGCAAACCCGCATCCGTTTCAAGAGCCATCTTTCATGCGGTCGTTGGATTTGGGGGCTATGCACGCACCGGAGTTTCCGCAATATATGAATACAGGTGCGTAAACCTAGCTAGCTACGTGAATCTCTGAAGTAGCAGATCGATAAGTCAGATGAGTAATGTATGTGACCAGGCATTTGTGAGCATAGCGTTTGATTTTTTTATTAATTAATAATAATTTGTTGTGAATGATATGTAATTGTTGTTTACGTAGATGGAATAGCGAAAAATAAGACTATAACGATCTTACCTAGTAAAGTATGTTCATCATTCAACACTATACGATCTCTCACACCCCTAAACCACGTTAATTTTATAAAGCTCCCTCTACATTCATTTTTGCTGGGTGCAATTCCAAATTGGTGCAAGCACTCGGCTTCCAATGCCTCAAAGCTACTCATGGTCGGACCTGTAACCGGAAGACCATTTGTTGGCAGACCGAGAATTACCGCCACATCCTCCAAGGTCACGGTACACTCACCAACCGAAAAATGGAAAGTATGAGTCTCGGGCCGCCATCTCTCAATCAGAGCATTAATCATTGCTGACTGGCCTTTAATAACTCCAATTTGTGATACATAATAAAATCCAGTCTCGCGTAACTGTGCCTCAACAATTTGGTTATATGGATCCGGCGGGTGTAAATGATCGCACATCAACATCCTTGAAGCCTACAATACCACATTTTCCAGTATAAGAACAAATATAACATAACTATATTATTCAAAAACACAACTATGCTTAACATGTCCATTACAACTAACTCCCAGTATAATAGCAATTCAAACATGTCCGTTACTACTATTCATATAAAAAAAACATAATACTAATTTTTCTATTATTATGATTATTATTATTGTTATTATTATTATTATTCAAATAAAAAAACAGCATACTAATTTCTTATTATTATTATTATTATTATTATTATTATTATTATTATTATTATTATTCAAACAGCATACACACTAATTTCTCTATTATTATGATTATTATTATTATTATTATTATTCAAACAACATACATACCTACTAATTTCTCTATTATTATGATTATTATTATTGTTATTATTATTATTATTCGTATAAAAAAAGCATACTAATTTATTATTATTATTATTATTATTATTCAAACAGCATACATACATACTAACTTCTCTATTATTATGATTATTATTATTGTTATTATTATTATTATTATTCCTATAAAAAAAACCATACTAATTTTTTATTATTATTAACATTATTATTATTATTATTATTATCATTATTATTATTCAAATAACATACATACTAATTTTTCAACTATTATTATTTATTATCATTACTATTATTATTATTATTATTATTATTTACATAAACCAAACAACATACTAATTTTTTTATTATTATTATTATTCAAACAGTATATATATACTAATTTTATTATTATTAACCATAATAATTCACGATCATAAATAAATAAAATAACTAATAAAATTTTCATTATTAATCGTAATAACTAATTAAATTCGATTACAATAGCAACAACAATATATCAATATCTCCCTATTCCAATTTATTATGTACAGATTGTCCTTTTTTTTTTTCATGTACTATTTTTTTTTCAAACATTTCTTTTTTTTTTAAATAATATACATGATCCAGATCCAGAGCTTCATCTTCATCACCCTAAACAAACATTCATCTCATCTCCATACATACATACATACAAGGTTTATTCCTATTTTTATTTCTATTTCTAACCACCTAATAATAAAATACATACATATATGTTTAATTTCTAAATTCTACTTAGTGTCATTACAATATATACTGTTAATAAAATAAAAAATTATCACTATCATTATCATTAAATAAAATTATTAAAAAAAAAACTTACATGATTTGGATCTCCAAGATAGTTAACAATATGAAGCTCCGGTTGATTTACTTCCTTAGTTTTCCTTTTCTTTGGCATTTTTATTTTACCCTTTCCTGAGCTTCAGTGGTCCAACTATGGTGAAGGAGTGGGGTTGAGAGTAAGAAGAAAGGGAAAGTTGAGAGTGAAAGAGAGAGTGTTGTACCGTGTGAAAGAGAGAGGGGTATAGGGGAAACGGTCACGGGCCACACCAGGGGAGCCAGCTGCATGTGCGACGTGTGGCAAGGGGTCACCAATCGGTGCCACCGATTTCAGACGTCCCTCTCCCAGAAATCGGTCCCACCGATTTCCTTCCCCCCAATCGGTGCCACCGATTTCTTTCACGGCGCCGTCACATCTCCGTCAAACACCCCAAACTCCCATAACTTTGAAAAACACCTACACCTCCCCCATATCAAAATTAAAAAACTCGACAAATACATATATATAACACGAAAAATCATAACAACCAATTACAAAGGTAGATATAGCAATAGCTTCACTCTATTTTAAAAAAAAATTCAAAACGAATGAAGGACATGTAAAACCCATAGGCATTGTAAATAACAATGACATATTAGCTACAACTTATATCATTTTGAGAAAGAAAAAAAAAACTCACCTGTAATTCTTTTCGTGTGAAGTTAATAGTAAAAAATCATTAAATAATTTGACAGATTTAATTAAATTATCTTCTAATGATTCTTAATTATCAACTGTATACGAAGATAACTGCATATGAATTTTCATCCATCAACCTCGAATCCACCTTAGATTTCTGTACCTTTGCTCTCCTAGTTGCTCATAAACAAACTCAAGTTGAGGAAAGATCTTGTGAAGTAAATCATCCATGTTCTTGCAATACCATAGTCTCCATCTCTTCCAAAAAATAAGAGGAAGGATAATAAGTCCAAACCCAAATGTGAATCCCAACTCAACACTTAAGAAACTCCAGTTAATTAAAGTTTTCTTTTCAGAAGATGGTGACAATGGTTCTTTGATTCCATTTTCACCACAATTCTTGGTTAATGGAAGGCCGCATAACCCATCATTACCTTCAAAGGAGTATGCATCAAAAGTTTGAATCTGGGAACCTGTTGGAATTTCCCCCACCAAATGATTGAAAGAGAGATTCAACACTGAAAGAAAATATAGACTTGAAATCTCAGTAGGGATCCTTCCACTCAAATTGTTATACGATAGATCCATGGATTCAAGATTCATCAAGTTTCCTATAGAAGATGGAATGTGACCAGAAAATGCATTGTGTGACAAGTTAAGAACATGAAGTGCTCTCAAATTCACAAGCTCTTCAGGAATTGAACCTTCAAGGTGGTTGGATGAGAGATCCAATGCAGTAAAGATGGAAGGAACTGTGATGAAATTTCTATGTGACCCTTTGTTGACAACTGTAACTGAATCCAAATATCGGCCTCCGAGTTCATTCGCAGTCACAAGATAAGCAAACAAGTGATCCACCACAGAAGGAGATTCTCCTACTAACATTTGATTCAATTTCATTACTATGACTCTGTCAATGATAGTGATCAAATCCTTAAAACGTATGGTATCATGATTATCAAACATGTCAAAGAACAAACTTCCATATCTTTTATGAGCTTCATTATCATCACCCATCATTTTAGTCCATCTCTGCAAGAGAGATCCAGATACCATACCAGTCAAATTATTGGAGGCTAGATCAACAATATGAAGCATCTCCCAATTGTTAGTGCTATGTTGGCATCTGATAGGACCTTGGAGTCGGTTCGACCTTAAAATCAGAACTCGGAGGGTGGAAATGTTGCCTAGAAAGCATGGGAATTCATTGTTGAGCATATTGTTTCCCAGGTTCAAGACTTGAAGCTTTTGACAGTAAGCCAGAGACTTTGGAATAGCACCAACCAAGGTGTTTGAATCAAGATCAATAACTCTCAAATTACATGAATTGGAGAGTGTATCAGGAATATGACCTGTGAGTTTGTTTCCAGCAAGATTCAATACTCGAAGATTATCGTTTCTTGCTGTCAAACACTCAGGAATTGAGCCATCAAAGTTGTTATGGGAAAGATCGAGCAACCGGAGAGAAGAACTGTTGCAAAAGGATTCAGGAATTTGTCCACCAAAGCTGTTGTTTGAAAATGAAAGTAAATATGTGAACTGAAGATACTTGTGAATGTCACTTGGGAAAGAGTTGAATTTGTTGCTTGAATAGTCCAAATGTGATCCATATTTCGTGATCATTGGAACCGTCCCCTGAAGTTGGTTCGAGTGAAGATCAAGCCGGAGAAGATTAGACCCTGGATTTTCAAAGGGTTTTTCCAAGTCTGTGAGAAAATTCTTGGAAAGATTCAAGATAATCATGAACTCAAACTTCCAAATCCATTTAGGAATTGTTCCATGAATTTGGTTGTTGGAAAGGTCTAGAAGCCGCAACTGGGATTGATTTCGCAAGAAACTTGGGAATTCCTTTAACTTGCAGGAAGCTAACAACAACATTGATAATCTAGGAAATGGAGGAAGGCTAGGATTATTCTCAATGGTTGTTGCATCAACTAACAAGTTATTATGTGAAAGGCCTAAAACATCTAGATTTGGTAGTGTCTGAAATCTCTCAAGCTTTATGGTGCCATTGAATTGATTCAGTGAAAGTTGGAGCAAGCTAAGTCTTTTAAGAAGAGAAAACGACATAGGAATAGGCCCTTGTAATTTGTTGATACTTATATCAACCAATTCTAACTTGGAGTTTGTTGCATTTGGGAATTCATCCAAGAAACCTTCAAATTCATTATGAGACAGGGTAAGCTCTTGTAAAGATGGAAGTGTGAAGAGAGTTGAAGGAACTCTCCCACTGAAGAAGTTATCACCTAAATCAATTGTGTGGAGATTTGAAAGTCCTTCCCAAAGAGTAGAAGAAACAACTCCGTTCAATTCATTGTGAAATAGGGACAAATATTGGAGATTCTTGGACTTGTTAAAAGATGGAAGAAAACCAGTGAATTTATTGAATGACAAGTCCAAATGGACCAACTTCGCGAGTTCGGATAAAGAAGCAGAGAGTGTCCCATTAAATTGGCAGTCAGATAGATCTAAAGTTGACAAATGCTTCAAATTTGAAATAGAACTTACTAACTGCCCAGAGAAATTTGTATTGCTGAGATTCAATGCTTCTAGAAGATATCCATCTTGCAGGAGTTCTGGCAAAGATCCTTGGAGATGTTCATTGTCAGATACATCAAGAATCTTCAGTGCTTGAATTTGGAAGATACCCTTTGGAAAGACACCAGTCAGGCCGCAATTACCGAGTTGCAAGGTTGTCAAATTAGCGAAATCAACAAAGAATTTTGGCACAGAACTTGACATATTATTCAAGTTGAGTCGAATCACTCGAAGCGAGCGAAGTTTTGAAAGTGAAGAATCAATTGGCCCTGATAAGTTGCATGATGCCATGCTCAAGACTTGTAGCTTTCGCAACAACGATAAGCCTCGGCACCACTCCTTTCCGCCACTAGATACTCTTACACCATCCAAATAGAGTTCTTTGATCTCAGTAAGATTCTGGAAATAGATCGCTACATTCGGATTCTTGAGTTCTAGAGTATTTTGTGAGGTAAATGGAGTGGACAAGTCCAAAGTGACCAGATTTTTGAGGTAAGAGATCTCTTTCGGAATTTGTCCATAAAAACCAGCATTTGACAAGTTCAAATGCTTCAAATTCTTTAGCTTCTTGATCTCAGAAGGAATTGGAGAGCGAAAGACATTGTAAGCCAAATTCAAACTCTGCAGATAGTGCAGGTTGAAGAGACTTGAATTGTTTAAACCTCCAGTGATAAATTCCTCACTCAAATCAAGACCAATTACATGTCCCTTGTTGCATGATACTCCCGTCCATTGACAATAACTATCACTTTCATTCCAATGAACTAGTTTTTTGGATTTGACAGGGTTGAATTGAAGGCTTTCTTTCAAATGGAGAAGTAAGGATTCTTGGTGAACAAGACTATGGCCGGTCACAACATGAACATTGATACTAATTATCAAGTTTATCAAACAAAAGGATACTAAGAAGGACAAGACTCGATGAAGACTCATTGTATGTATTTGATTATTTGGTTAAGTATGGTGATGAGGATAGTCTAAAATAAATTGAAGATATGCCTTTTATAGATAAAAACAGCTCATTGTTTTAGTTGATTTCAAATTCTACTATATTATAATAATATGCACTATTTCTTTGACTCGTTAACTTATCAATTACTCATTGCTATCTTCCATTTTCTTTCTCTGGTTTGATAATTCAAAGTACTCAACTCACCAAAAAAAATGTGGAGTGAAGTACATAATACGTTACCTTTTAGAGGGAAAACACAAAACATCAGTACACTTACGTTCTATAATATTTGTAATTTTAGAAATTTAGTACATTTATAATTTAATATAAGTTATTGCTGTGAATTTTGGGATATTCTCATGGGTTATTAAAGAAACTGGATAGAATAGTAGTGGAATTTGATTTTTATGTGATAGCCTATTCGTAAACTATCATGTTGCTATATCGCTAATCTTAGCCAATCTAAATTTTGTTATTTTTTACTTTCTGGTTTTTATGTTTTTAGCCGTTTGCCTAATAGTGTTTTTGTGTGTTTTTTTCTGAATTTCACTAAGTAACCAACATTCAACCGGTCAATTATCAACAAATTTGTTATTAATTGGTACTTTTGATTTTTTTTAAATTATTATTAATTAGTAATTATTTAAATTTTATTTTTTTTAAAATATAAAATTAATAATTATTAATTATAATTATTTAAAATTGACTGATTAAAAATTATTTATCTATATTTTCTCTTATTTTTTACCAATAATTAAGGTTGGCTTTTTCGGTGGAAGTTGGTTTAATTTTTATTTTAGGGTTAATTTTTAACGTTTTCCGTAGAAGTTGGTTTAATTTTTATTGTTACTCGTATTTATCCATGAACCCATATTGGAAGCTGATATATAACATACTTTATCGTCCAACTTTTAACATAACTAAAGTGAGACTGATACGATGCGTAAAAAAGTAATTTAATTATACTATATATAGTATATTTTAATAATAAGTATTATATTATTTAAAAATTAATTAAATAATATATAAATTAATATTAAATTTCAATTATTTTATATTAAAAATATTTTGTAAAATATTTATTTGATAATTTATATATAATTCTATATAATTATTTAACTTAAATGTAATACATATTAAAATATAATTTATTATTTTAAAAATTAAATTATTTTATTTAAAAAAACAAATTTTTATATTAAAATTGTACAAAATTATATTTTTATTTATTGTTTATATTTTTGTATTTATTTTAATTATTATATTTTGTCCTCTTATGTAGTGTTTTTTTGTTAGCAAATATAAAATAATGAATAAGAATAAAAAATACATAAAAAATATAATATAAAATTATGAATTAAGTTTATGATATATATAAATGTATCTAGTAAAGAGATATTTTAAATTTGGGATAAGTATTGTTTTGGTCCCACTTTTAGGGTCAGAATCGAAATCGTCTCTTACGTAATTTTTTATTTAGAATCATTCTTAATGTTATATTTGGTATTAAAATCGTCCTTTTTGACTATTTTACCCTTCTACTCCCTCAGGCAGTTTTCGTCCATCACTGGTCGTCGAAAAGCTGAGATGGACTGGTTCCTGCCATGCTGGCACGCCAACGGTGTAGTGACGTGGCAAACAAAACTTTTTTGTTTGCAATGTGGTCTCTTTCCCTTTTAAATTTCTAATCCCCAATTTTTGTTTCATGAATTCTCTTTTTTATTCTCTTTTTCTTCAACCCCATTATCTACTCTCACTCTTTCAAATCTAATTATCTATGCAACAATAATGTAAAACACCAATAGTTATTTATCAACAAAAATATAATAAATCACAGTACAAACCTTTCAATTGGTACCTTCAACTAGTACTCGTATCAAAGATAAGAGAAAACAAAGATCATTTCGTAACTAACACAAAATAGAATTCAATAAATTTTGTATAATTCTGTAGAATTACTAATCAATTTATCATACACAATGGCTGACAACAACGATAACATTGATAAAGTCTTAATCTTCCCTCCCCCTTCACTCGTAGCTAAGGCCGCCTTCTCTCGCTGGAGTTCCACCCGCTATAGCTCTCCATCCAAGGTCACATTCACCACCGGCAACCCCACAGAGCCAACCCCTGTCAGCAACATGCTATTCCGGCCTCAACTTTCACGACGGAACTCCTCCGACATGGTGTTGGAGCCGTTTCGGAAGGGGCGCATGGTGACGTTCCGGGATAACTTCGACGACGAGGAGCAGGACGACGAGGATGGGTCACGTCCGGATGGCAATAGGACACTAACAATAAGAGAGGCAGTTACAGCACAAGAGGCGGCAGAGGCGGCTGCTGCAGGGGAGGTTGTTGGAGAGGGAGAGGAAGACGAGGTAGCACAACCAGTGATGATGTCACTGATGGACTTGTTGGAGGAGATTGACAGAGAGATGGGGCTTGAAAGATCGAGGTACATTCTGAATGATGATGAGAAATTTGTTGAGGATGAGGAAGATGAGGATGGTGATGGTGATAACTTGGAATATAGATTATATGATAAAGGTCATTGATGATTGGATTTAGAAGAGTGAGAGGAAAGAATGGGATTGAAGAAGAAGAGAATGAGAAAGAGAATTCAGGGAATAAAAATTGGGGATCAGGGTTTTAAAAGGAGAAAGGGAGTAGATTGCAAACAAAAAATTTTCGATTGCCACGTGGTAGAAACCAGTCCACCTCAACTTTTCGATGACTAGTAATGGACGAAAACTTTCTAAGGGACTACTATGAGTCCCGGAGTGTAACTTCGAGGATAAAATTGAGTAACTATTAACTTCATGGACCACTTTGAGCTTCGAGTGCAACTTTAGGGACCACTTTGAAGCTTAACTCAATGAGTTGTCTTAAGGTGATATTCTTCGTTCATGCTCTGTGCCTCTTCCCAAATAGCATCCGGTTCAATTCTTTTGCTATCAAAAAGCTATTTGTTCCTAGATATCCAAATCCTCCATAGGACTGTCGCAGGAAGACTTCGATGCTTCTTATTAGAACACTATTACTTTATCTTTAACTGCATCTCACTCCACTAATTGCAAAAACTGTCATTCCTATCAACTTTATTTGGATTGTTGAACAAGAGCCCAATGTGATTCTACACTTGTCGCAAGTGATTGTAGGTAAGCAAGTAATGGGCCAAGGTTTTGTCTTCCATTTCACATCTTGGGCATATTGCAAGGACAACTTGAATGTGGGCGTGCAGTCAATGTCTCACTAGAAAGCGACTGTGGAGAGCTTTCCATGTAAAGACCTTAACTTTAGCTGGACAGTCAAGAGCCCAAATCGAGTTTCATAGATTTTTGTCTCCGAAAACTGGTGGAAGAATTTTGAGTGGCGGATGAAAAAAATTGAAGCATACCTCATATTCTGACCATATCGAGTAGACAGTCACGGACCCAGCAACAAGCATGAGGGGCACTTGCCCCATTGTGTTTTTATTTTTTTAAAAAAAAATAGTTATATATAATGTGCTCTTATTTCAAATTTTAAATGACTCCACTACAAATAAATTAAATTCAATTGGCTAAAGTTCTAAATTTATTTTTTATTTTTTTTATTATTTTAACTATTATTTAACCTAATCAAATTTAGTTTTTGTGTCATCATTATTTTATTCCCTTAAATCTTCTTCTTATTTTTATATTTTCAAGCTTTTTTTTCTATTCCTTATCTAGTAGTCATCTTCTCTTCATCAAAAGTAAATTTTAAATTCTTCATTTTTTTATATAGCTCTCTAGGACTCTATGTATCTTTCAATTTCATTGTTTCTCTTTTTAAAATTTTCAATTGTAAATTTTAATTCAAACAATTATAGTTTAGATATTAATCTAATGTTTTACTTTTTTCATGACTTTATATATTTTATTTTATTCTCAATTTATTTATCCTTATTACTTGTTTTATATCTTTTGTTCTATTATATGTACCTATGTTGCATATAAAATTTTAAAATGAATTGATTAATTTACTAATTTAGAATATATTTTTTATTTTTAAATATAATAATAAAAAATATTTAAATTACAATACATAATTAAATAGATGCATAAAATCTTTTATCTAACATTATATCAAAATTAAATTAAAAAATATATAACAAATTTAATTATTTTAAAAAGAAAAAAAGAAAAAAAATCGTAAATTATGTTTTTATTATTTTATATAAACATACTTTTTATATACAAATTTAATTTTTCTAGTATTTATATATAATTCTAATTTCAAATTATAAATATTAGTGTACCATTAGTCGTTAATGTGCTAATTGATTCAGTTTTTTTATTATTAAATGTGTATAAAAAATTAGTTAGGATAACAAATTTTTTATAATTTAATTAAAATATTTTAAGTTCAAGTTTTAGAAATAAAAAAAATAATTTTTTTATAAATTATATATAATGAATATTATTTTAAAAATAAAGGTGCTCATTAATTTTTTTTAATTTTTATATCTCCATATAATTAATAATGTTCAACAAATTTTATTTTAGTGTATATATTTTTGTCCCTACTCCTAAAATTTTCTGGATCTGTCACTGAGAGTAGGAATCCCCTTTTTCCTTGTACCAAATCAATTTATCTTCTTCTTTAATACTTACTTGAAATATTTCTTGTGTAATTTCTATTGTGAAGTTGCTGGTTATTAGAGGTGCATTCCAATTACCTTTTTCAGTGATGAGTTGAGAGACCCAAATTAAACTTGGATTAAGCTCCTGATTCTGTCCCAGTGTCAATGGTCCTTGTCTTCCAACTCAATAATCTTCTATCTTCACTGTTGATCTTCTTCCAATTTGTCAAAAAATTTTCTTTTTCAGAACTTTTCGCCCTTCTAATAGACTTCTCCAAACCCATGACGGATTGTAGCCAACATCTGCTTTTAGAAATGAAGAATATCTAAAATGTCTGCTTCTGAATACTTTAGTCACTAAGGAATTCGGTTTGGTCATCAATCTTTATCCTTGTTTTTCTAGCATAGCAAGATTAAAAGCTTTTATATCTTTAAATCCCAAACTTCCTTGATTTTTTTGTCTACACAGTGTGTAGGGATGGCAAACGGGTCTAAACCCGCCGGGCTGGCCCGCCTAACCCACCAAAAAAGGTGGACAGGGCTGAAAAATTAGGCCCACCAAATAGCAAAAGCCCTCCTAACCCGCACCGCTTAAACCGCGGGTTTTGGCGGGGCGGGGCGGGCTTCCCTGCCGGGCTTAGTATTTTTTTTGACAAGGGGTATTTTTACAATTTTTTTGGCCAAAATCTAACTTTTTCCAACCCAACTTACAAGAGAATGATGATGAAAATTGAGTATTTTTTATTATATTTATTTTATTTTAGAGACAATATTTATAATTATGTTTTGGATTATATTTATTTTGCTTTGGGAACAATATTTATAATTATGTTTTGGATGAAAACTTGGTTTATAATTATGTTTATTAGATATTTATAATTACAAAGACTTTAATGTTTATGAATATAAAAATTATAATTTGTTTATATTTTTAGAAATTATAATAGTTAAAAGTAAAAAAACAGAAGAGATTTTTTTATGCCTTTATTTATATTATTTAATGGTTAAAAATAAAAAAAAGAGGATATTTGGCGGGCTTAGCCCGCTAAAGGGCGGGCTTCTGGTGGGCGGGGCGTGCTTGCCCGCTTGCCACCCCTAACAGTGTGTCCCACTTAATCCAGTGAAGTCTTCTTTTTCCTTGTCTGCCCCCACAAAATTGCATAAGCAGTCTCTGAATTTCGTCTATGAAATTTTCAGGCAATTTAAAGCACTCCAAAGTGTATATCGGGATAGGCATACCCACAGATTTAATTAGAACTTCACGACCAGTAACTGATAGTAACGATCTTTTTCAGTGCTGTAATTTTTTTTGTAACTTTATCTTTGACATAAGCAAATGTTGTATTTTTTATTTTTGGATTGGTGTTGGTAAACTCAGAAATTTGTCTTAAGCGTCAACATTTGGGACTTGAAGAATGGTTGCAAGGATTTTTCTCTCTGATTGCGGTGTATTCCGACTGAAAAACACAATAGATTTATTCAGGTTCACCTCCTGTCCACTTATACTGTTGTAGTCATTCAAAACCTACATTATATTTTGGCATGCCTATTAATTTGCTTTGCCGAAAAATATAGAATTATCTGCAAAAAATAAATGCCTGATAGTAGGACAACTACTGTCTGTGCTCGATAATATCATTATTCTGCTCTCTTCTTTATAGCAAATGGGAGAATCTCTCTGCGCAAAGAATGAAAAGATAGGGTGAAAGAGGATCTCCTTGTCGGAGACCTCTTGTAGGTTTAAAGAAACTTTTAGGTTGTTGACCATCTACAGTAACATAATAGGAAATAGTAGTTACACACTACTTCATCCATCCTATCCACCAATCACAAAACTCCAATTGACTCATAACCTTTCATAGGAAGCATCATTCCACTTTGTCATATGTTTTGCTCATGTCGAGCTTTAAAGCCAAATCCAATCACCAAATTTTTTATTCTTCAAAAAATGAATGTACTTATGTGCTATTAGGACATTCTCACTAATCAACAACCTTTTTATGAATGCACTCTGATTATTATTGATCACCCCTTTAAGATTTTTGACAATTGATATAAGAGATTAAAAAACGAATAGTAATAAAAATGTTATGGAGCATGTATAAGTGGACTGAATAATTTAATAATAAAAATCTTATTATGTATAAGTTATAGAATTTAAATATTTGTAATTTAATTTTTTATAATAATAATTATTATTATTATAATATTTTAATCTATATTTATTATATTTAATTAATATTTTATGTTTTAATTCAATAATAAATAAGATTTTTTTATTTTTAATTTTTTTTATTAAAAATAATTAGTTAATTTTCATCTTTTGTTAAATTATTAAAATTGTTGATGTAACATCATTAATAAAAAAATGATTTAAATTTATTGTAAAAATAGTTGTTATCAACTTTATATATTATAAATAGCTAGATAGATAGATAAACAAATAGATAGATTATTATGTTTTTGATATAACTTAGAAATTGAGAATGTATACCAACTGATAAAATCATCGCTTCCATTAATAAAAAAAAATGTGCCATGCATTATATAAAAAAAATTTAGCTAACATATGTTCTAACGACACATAATAAGTTTATTATTAATGAAAAGTTTTAAATTTTTTATTTAATAAACATAAAATAAATATCTTGAAAACTTAAATTTTTTGTATTTTTAATAAAAGATTTTCTCAGTTTATAATCTTAAATCTTAATATATGTTCTTAAGACACAAGATAAATAAATCCAATATAAAATCAACCCTCAAAATTTTCGTCATATTAAAAACTTTGTTCTTTAATAATTAATTGCAAGCTGAAATTCAATATTATGAATAGAACAATAATTGAAGGAACCTGTCCAAAAAATAAATGGAAAAAAAAAATTAAGGAAGCTTAAATATTCATTGAAACAAACTATTGAGATCATAAGCTGAGGCAGGCCTAGCAACAATTTCTCGACAGAACCAAGTCTTCAGTTAGAATTTAGCAACACTTTGACTTGGGTCTTCCCTCTAAAGTGGGTCTCCTTCAACAATAGTCAACATGTGTGCTTTGTTTTCTCTTCCGAGATAAGTGGGGTTTTCTTTTTCCACCAATTGTGATAATTGGTTGTCATTTACTAGCTAGTGCTTGTGAGTTGACTTACTCGTCTTTGAAATTGTTCTTACATTGAATGACTCACTCGTATTTTGTTATTGTCAAAATTAAAGAACTAAATTTTGCCTTGTGGAGTCCTGGTTTATCATTCTTCGAATAAACTGTGGGTATTCCCTGTGATGCGCGCAAAAATATTATGTAGAAGTGAAAAAAATTTAAAAGCAAATCCATATGACACAGCATAGTTAAAAATTTGAAAGTTTAAAAGTTTAATTGAGATTTAAAAGTTTAAAATAATATATTTATGTATAAAAATATATTAATATTATTTTATAATTTATTATTTTAAATTAATTAATTATTAAAAAATTATGCTGATTTGATTAATTATCCAAATTTTTTACAATTTCTTAATTTTTAACCGATTCACTTATAAATTACTTTTATTTTGAATTAGACTGATCTAGTAATCGATTTTTAATTAACCGGATTGAATTGATTAGGGGTGTGTATGCCCGACTCGACTCGAAGAACCGGCCCGGCCCCAAACACTTTAGGAGCTATTTTGGTGTGATTTCATTGGGTCTAGGGCCGGGTAAGGGTTTCAAAAATAGACCCGGTCATTATTTCGGGTCGGGTCCAGGCTATGGGTTGGGTCACCCGAAGTCGGCCCGGTGGCCCGGTTATTATATACAATTAATATTTTGTGTTATTAGTGATGGATGATGGCTATTCTTATGTGGAATTTAAGTATTGTACACCTTAATATTTTGTGTTATTAGTTATTATAAGACTATAAGTTAATGTTTTATGTTTAAAAAGCGTAAGATTTTAGACTAATGCATAATATTGTGTTATTTATATTGATTTAAATATTTGGTGTTATTAGACAATATTAGTATTAATTATGGTTATGCTTTAATTTTAGAGAAGAGTTGGTTCTTGTTATATTTTTCTAAGTGAATTTTACCATGTCAAATAATGGTTGGAGTATTGAAAATTTGGATATTTTCACATGCTAGCTTATAAGAAGGTATCAAGGTAATGTAATGTTAATGGCCCAGTTTTCACCCGGTTTTTACCCGATATAATCGTAGCCCGAAAGTGTATAGGTTTCATCAGGTCTAGGGCCGGGTTCGGATCTAATAAATAGACCCGGTATATATTTCGGGTCGGGTCTGTGTCACATCAAACCCGGTTTCACCCCACCCATGCACACCCATAGAACTGATCTAGTTTGATTAGTTGGTACATATTTAAAAGTAAGTAATTTTATGCATTCCTAATTAGAATCACATAATACTTTATAACATTTTTATAGAGTAAAGTGGTAAATAAATTTTAAAAAATTTATATTTTGGATAGATTAATTCCTAAAAAAAATATCAATAAATTTTTTTACCATAATAAACATAAATAAGTTAATTTAAATTAAGAGTTTTTATCTTAATTATAGGACTATCTTCAAAAACTTTATTAATATTTTTTTTTAAATTAATCAATCCAAAATATAAATTCTTAAAAAACAATTATTTGTCACTTTATTCTTTTTTATAATAAAAAAATAAACCATCACTTTGTACTTATAAAAAATTAATTAATTAGTACACTAATTTTAAACTAATTTGGTTTTTTTGTCAGCTTGCCGTGTACTCATGGTTATTACATATTTATATGTAGAGGAGGGAAGGGAAAAAAAATACATATGAAAAATTCAACTAACAAAACTTTTGCAAATGTATCTGTAACGGGAAGCCTTTGATTGTGTACTCAAAAAATCAAAAGTCATGCCCTTAAATTTCACCTTAGGGAATTATTAATTTTTTTGTTCCAGAGTCTTTTTATTTAAAAATGTGTAAAAAAATAAATAATAAACCAGAAATGAAATAGAAATTTCTTACTAATGTTTACAGTATTTTTATTTTCTTTTTTACAAATCTTACAATATATTGTGGAGAAAAATAAAAAATAAACAATCGGGGTAATTTGCATTAATAAATTAAATGAAGTTTAAAATTACGCATATGACCTAAATTAATTTTCATTACACATCTATCTTAAAACGGTAATACTAGATAGAGAAAAAAAAAACAGTCAAAACTTATCTTATTTAGCATTCATTAATTGTTGTAATAATTTATGTGTCTACCAACAAAATAATAATTTATTTCTATTATCAAAAGTTGAATTCTACAGAAATAGCATTATATTTCAACAAATCTAAACTCAATTCCACAAGTTTTACAGAAATAGCAACGACGTATTTCAAAAATTGAATTCTACAAGATTTACATAGTTATAATCCATAAGATGTAAATTCAAAAAATCTCAACTTAATACAAGCATGTAAAGCTAACAATTCAATCATAATTCTCAATGTTGGATGGTCTATATTGTTTAGGACTTTGACACTTCTTTATTAACCTTTTTCTCTTATATATATATATATATATATATATATATATATATATATATTTCACTTTTTGTTGTTTCTTCCCTTTTTTTTCATTTACCTTGAGGAGAAGTATAGTGGATTTGACATTTATCTCCCAGAGCTTGTCAAGGACTGAGTCTTGTGTTTGCAAGATGGGTTCCACAGAAGGATTCCCAGCAGCATTGGATACAACATCATCTATCTTTCCATACTTCTGTAACAAACTAGGCATGTTAACTAACCACTTCTTAGAGCATAGCTTTCAAGTATTTTTGCAAAGACTTAAGTTTAGGTAAAAGGATTAAAGTAATTCTTAGTCTATAGCTTCCAGAGCAGCATAGTACATATAAATTCATGGTGGTGGACCTTAATAGAACATGTTGCTCATAAGCACCAAGATTGCAAAAACAGATCATACAACACAGTTTATTATCTGAAGAAACTTTTCAACCTCACCTGTATGGTTTTGTTTATCATGAACTTCCTCTGTTGTGCATCTGAAACATGGCAAACCAAAGCCGACACTTCAATTCCTTTAGCCCTTAGCTTTTCCGCAGCTGCATCAACATTTTGCTGCAAAAGTGTTCAATATTATTCCTTTTCGTGATGCAAGGTGGAAAGATAATAAAAAGGAAAACATATAAATATCATATAATAGCTACACGCTTGCTCCAATCCAGAAGAAGCTTTCTGATAAGGTCAGATATAGAAGCAATTTATACATCAAAACTTGATGCAGTATGCTGCATATTCACTCATTTAGTGTTTAGAGAAGTGAAGATTGCTGACCAAACAAGACCTAAATTTATTTGAGAAAATTTGTACCTAAAATTAGCTTCAAGATTTTGTGCTCCAAACTTCCTACTAAGAGGGAAAAAGGATAATCATAATTAGATGGCTAGCTTTGGAGCTTGAATATATGAAATCATGACAAAAGAGAAGGGAAAAAAGGTTTCTTGGCTTAGAAGTTTCTTGAATATATGAATGTTGGCGAAAGGATAATGCTTTTTTCTCATCTTTCCTTTCCCATAAAACAAATAGAGCTACAAAAACTTCTAGTCTTGCAGGATCAATATTTAATAAATCATGTACTAACTTGTTCAACTTTGAATAATCAGACCTTAGCCTTAGAAGCATTGCATACTCATCCATGTATGTTATGATGTATGGATCAATTGAGCGGCCTGTAATCACAAAATAGTTAATATAAATTAATAATTGCAGCTAGTAAATGCATGTAATAAGGAGGTTGGGAAGCAGGAAAAATTAGTGGTGTTAAATTAGTAATCATAATGGCCTCTTCATTGTTTCCAATAATAATAGCTTCAACCTTCATATACAATATACATTAGAAATTACATGTCAAGTGATCAATTCAAGTAAAAATTATGTAAAATTAAGTTAAGGAAGGGAAGGGAAGCCTTGGAGTAATGGTTGAGTTGCCTTTATGTGAACTCAACATCATAGATTCAAACTGTGATGGTTGAGCTGTACACCCTTTGGGTGTGGCTTTTCTCTAGACAATGTTAGATGCTTGTGCACCATACTAGTCTTTTTTTTTCTTTTTGTCAAGTTATTAAAGGAAGGACTGTTTGGAAAGCGATTCTTTCCAAAACGAGAATCTAAAAAGTATAAAAGTGTAAAAGGATGCATAAGTGTGTATTATTTGGGAAATGTTGTAAAAGATCTGCAAAGATGTCCAAGCCACCTGCCAATATTGGAAACAAAGTAAAACGGCTAGCATGAGATAGATATCACATGTAAAAGGTGAGAACTAAACTATAAACATATATGAATTTTTTCTTTGTATAACAGGTTTGATTAAGACAAGAAAACATAAAAGCCATTGCATTGAGTTTCTAAACAAGAAAACAATATAGATACAAGTTTATTATTTTGGGTTACATAAATAGGGCCAAAGTTTATATTGTGAAACATGAGACCCTTCAGCTCCAACATGGAAGCATGAATCATAAAATTTCATAAAAGGATAAAATATAATGGCACACCTTTGTAAATCATTTGAAGTCATGCACCTAGGGGTGAGCACGGGTCGGTTTGGTTCGGATTTATGGTAAAATTAGAACCGAACCGATCAAAATATAATTGGTTCGGTTTGATTTAGAATTGCATTTTTTTGTATATATACTCGAACCAAACCAAACCGATTAAGAACGGATTGGTTCGGTTCGGGTAATTGGGTATCCGATGACTTTGAAATTCATAAAAAAAAAAAAAACCAAATTTTTATCTTAAAAAATTCAACGAGTACAATAAACATGTAACATCAATAGAAATAATCCAAACATGTTAAACACCAAATACATTAAAAACTAAACTCATTAAAATCCAAACATATTAATAATGAATAATCATTGTCTAATGGAAAAGTCATATATATTTTTTTATTTTTTTATTTAATTAATATATAATCGGGTTCACGGGTTGGTTTGGGTTCCGCACCCTCAAAACCGATACCCGAACCAATCACTAACAAAAGCCATCGGTTTGGTTCGGGTTGGACCCGATTACCCGTTAGTTTCAGAACTAATTTAATTGGTTCGGTTCAGGTTCGGACGGGTAATCGGGTACCCGCTACCCGTCCTCACCCCTACATGCACCACTGAGCTTCAACATATCGCTGCAAGAATGAATAGAGAAGAAAACAATTTAATTTGTTCTAGACTCACTAGCATTCATCTCTTGTTAGTTGTAACATCCTACCACACAGAGTTTTACGCTATAGTCGTAAATCAAAGGTGGTAAGGCATTCCAACACCTAAAAGAAAATATATATATATACATAGTTTTCTTCTCCACCAGCTTCTCCCTCACTCTCAATGGGTGAATGTAGCTGAAATTGGTGTTGAATGGGGGTTTTATAAGTGTGGACTTGGGCTTTGGGTCAATATGGGCCCGTTTGCGATTTTTAGTTTGTTTGGCCTAACCTTGGGTTAAAACCTTTAAGATAAGTGTTTGGATTTTCGTTCTAAATATTTTTTTCCTTATCATTTTCACATTTTTACATTTTCAATTTTTCTTCACTCATAGTATTGGGCAAACTTAAGCCGGTATAATCGATTTTAACACCCATGTGCATTTTTCCGCAATTAATTATATTTTTGCGCTCAATTTTATTTTCTAAATTTTTTTATTTTTCCAAAATATAAATTTTTATTTCCTAACCTCCTTTGCTTATAATTAATTTATCAATTAATTATCTATCATTTTTTTGGGTTTTACATCTTACCCACCTTAATAAAAATTTTACCCTCAAAATTTCGATCACCAAAAAGAAAACAAGTGAGGGCGCCTCTTTTATATCTCAACGTATTGTTCCTCAATCCTTTTACTAACCCTTGAATTAACTTTGTGTCCCACAACTCCTCCTTCACATCATAGTCGCCCCAAAGCCATCAAAATCACTACGCTTTTGCTGTACCACTCTGATCGTTTGTCATTAAGAACTTATTATTCATCAATCGTCAACCAAATTCTCCTTGTTTCTGGCCAGTCCTAATGGCAGCATTCTCAGCAGCGCAATTAAGAGTAGTCCCATTCCTGGCACTCATTTCTACTACAATTCACCATAACAGGATTCAGCTAATAACCTTGGGATACTACCACTCCTTCTAACCCTTCTTGTAGAATTTCCGGCCGTCACTTCCTGCCACTGCACTCTTCCTTGCACAGTCTATACTCTTGTTAACCAACTCTGAAAAACTCCTAATTTTCTATACTATTGTTAACCAACTCTAAAAAACTCCTAATTTTCATCGGAACCATTGTACTCGTAATATCATCACCAACACCATGTCCATTACCACCTCCATTTTCATTTTCAACTAGTTGTGTTAACCTCATAATATCATCTCCAGAACGGCCGTAAGATTCAACTGGATAACCTCACTCATGCCCATGAGATGTCATTTGGGTCTTGTCCACACCGAACAACTAATATCAATGTAATCAGTCTTAATATCTCAAGTCTAGTGCTTCGAATTCCCAAAGGTATGCTCATTAACATTTATGCTATATATGTTAAGCAGACATCCTAAATAGCATGTACACACAACCCAGAGTATGCTCAGAAGCATAGTCAGTCCATTTTTCAGGCTCTACAGAAACGAACTGCTCTGATACTATAATGTAACACCCTACCACACAGAGCTTTACGCTATAGTCGTAAATCAAAGGTGGTGAGGCATTACGATACCTAAAAGAATATATATATATATATATATATATATATAAGAAATAGTATTTATAACATACATAGTATTTATAAGAAATATGATATTCTAGGAGCCCGTGAAGAAGAAATAACAGAACAACAGTTGAATCACACTCGAAAATGTCAATGATATACAGAAATGACAGAAACAATATATATAATCCAAAAGGAGATACATGACAATACTAGTCTCAACCTGCGAAGACAAGGCTGACTAGAAAGTATAATACAACTCAGAAGTAAACAAAATACAACCTGTTTCTCCATGAACCATCCTCTAAGAGGGATATACATATGCATATATACAAAAGGGGAGAAATAAAAATCTTAAGTACAAAATAAAGAGGAGTCTTCGCTTTCCACAGAGAGTTCAGCATGCTCAATGAGGTGCATCACACCTTGCATCTGAAAATAAACAATTCTCAAAACGGGTGAAAACATCATTCTTTCGGGTTCTCAGTAGGGTAACAGTTCCAAATAGAGACAATGTAAGATACAAACTGTTTGATAATCATTGAATGTTTGGCAATATTTCTGTGAAAAGATTGTTGTTACCAAGTTATAAAAAACTAAAATTCAGGGGGAGCTTGAAGATCAAAATAAAGGGGGAGTTTCATGTCATTGAAAACATCAAAGGGAAGTTCCTTATGCTCCTCTCATTTCCTTTCAATTTATTTAATAATATTCGTCATCAAGGGGAAGATTTTTGAGTATAGTAAATTAAACTATGATTAAGATAATGACTAAATATTGTTGAATTAATGTTAAATTGTTTGTGTGATATATTCTGTTTAATGTGCAAAAAGTTAGTTTAACTAAAACTGGTCCAAGAATCAAGTACTCAAGCTCTCACACACACACTGGCCCATTATCGAGTTCAACATAAACAAACTTTGCTTCCTTAATAAGTTGCTAAACCATATAGGAAAGAAAGAAAATGAGCTCATATCCATCATAAGTCCATTCGGTGATCCAACACCCAAATCCATACACTTTACTTAGACTCCAACTAGGTAATTCAAACTTCATTTCATTCGAACACCACACCACCGAAAAGTGAATTCTCGCTTCTCTTTCTTCTCTTTCTTTAACATCACATCACTCTGAAGCAAGAAAAAAAAGAAAATTTCTAGAGTTAGGGCACAGTCAAAAACAAAAAGGTTGTTTCCTAATTCAAGCAAGAAGAGAAAAGGAAAAAATCTACAACAAGAGGGAAAATCTCATCTGGACAGAGGATCACAAAAAAAAGGTGATTTTCTCATTTGTGCTTCATCAAGGAACGTTGAAGAAATCTTCTGAGTCACAAGCACCATTTTGAAAAAATGAAGAAAGTGAAGTTAATGGCACTTTGCTATGAATTAATGGTCAAGAAATAAACTTGGGGCCAAAGATGAACAGATCAGATTCAAGATGCGTGAAGAAAAAGGTTGAAAGAGAAAGGCATGGTTGCATGTCACTGCTTCGGTCATCTCTCTCTCTTTCTTTTGTGAATACCGCTGCTGATTCTGATTGTTGGAGAAGAAGACAAACAAAGTGCTAAGTATGGTTCAAGCCCTGAAAGCTTCACTCCTCTATAATATGGGTGAACGGCTAAGGATTGATGCAAGAGAGAAAGAGCACTTGTTTCCGTTCTCATATCTCCCTGAGTTGTTCTTGTTCTTCTCCTTCATGGTTTTCATTTTGTAATTCTTTTTCTCAGTTTAGACTGTCTGAGTTTCATTGGTAAAAAAACATGGTGAGGTTTGTAAGAAAAAGCCAATGAGTGGAAAAAGGCAGAGAGCTAGACTTGGAGAAAAAGCCTAAGTTTTTTCAGAAATCCTTTGTAAGCGTTTTTATTTTGTGTCATGATCCTGAGTGGATTCCCTTGTAAGTTGGGTTAGCACTTTGTAGTTGAAAACTAGGGTGAGTCCTAGTCAAGTTCAGGTTGGATTAGAATCTAGACTTATCCCAGATAGAATTGGGTAGATCCTAGGAAGAATTGGTGATTGTAATCTGTTGAAAAGATAGTAAAATTTCATCATTGTTGTGATGGAGATTGGATGTAGCCTATATTGCACTGGGTAGCCAAACCAAGATACATCTGTGTATCATTCTCTACTCTCTTCTCTGTTTCTGGTTCTATACTAAAGGAGACAAAAACAAAATATCTCCTAATTTATTCACTAAGCTTTATTTCATTACAACTATCCTTGCAAGTAACACTGGTTTGGCTCCTACCATATCAGGAGACAAAATTAAAGTCTCTCCTATATTCTCTCAACAGAATGCAAGGTTACAAGTAAAGAAAAAAAGAGAGGCCAAAATTCAATCCTTGTTCTCTTAGCCACTGATTACCATCATATATATATAAATTTTTTATTTTTCTTAAAAAAATAGACATACGGTAGGTTATCTTATATATCATTATTGAAATTGAAAATAATAATAATAACAAACCCTTGTATTACATGAGTTTTTTTTGTTGCACACGGTATCCTCTAACCCAAGAGATCAAGGATTAATTCGTCGTAGATCTGAGCTTCATTGAAGGGTCTGTCACTGGCCAATAAGTTGTTGCATGGATAAGGTATAATTCAAACTCCTAACATTTACTTAAGTAGACGAGTGAACTGACTACTTGACCAACTTAAATTGCTTTGCATTACACGAGTTAATCCCTAGTTTAACTACTAAAATGGATTTTATATTAATTTTTAAGGTACTATATGCTATATTATTTCCTGAAATGTTAGCCATCAAATTAATTTTGATCTTGCTCATAGCATGGACCTACACCCAATGATAATAATAATACAATCTCTCTCCGTCAAACTAGATAAGTGAGACTCAACATTCGAATTCTACGTTCAAATAAATTTTGATTAAGACCTTTCACTTCTGCTAAGCCAACTCTCCAAGAATATCTGTTAAATTCTATGTAAAATAAATATTTATAACTAGAGTGATGAGAGAGCGAGAGCGACAGAGCGTTCGAGAGAGAGTGAGGTGGGGAAACACAAAGATCCTAGGGTTTGGAACAAAGAAGAGTATCAACGATTAGAGCTTGAGTCCTTCTCCGTCTTCGTTGATAATTTGCCGGATGACATATCAAAAAGAGAACTATTCAATATGTTCAAATGGACAGGCAGAATCATTGACATATATTTGTCCCGGAAGAATAAAAATGGACATATCTATTTGTTTGCATTTGTACGATATACGACAAAAGGAGGAGCTTTGAAGGCCATTGCACATATGAACAGGGTGACGATGAGAGGTAAACGAATCTTTGTTGGAGAAGCGAAGTATAGAAGGGGAGCTCTGTGGCAAAATAAGAGGGGCAAAGAAGCGGAAGTGTTCGACAAACAAGATGCTGCAGGGAAAAATTCACATATAAGGCGTGAGAGAGGAGCTGAAGAGAAAGTTGTTAGGCAACCATCTAATGCTCCCGGAAAGGATCCAATTAACAATGGATTGACAAAGAAGGTAGAAGTACCGATAGCAAATGAGAATGTCGTCTGGCTACAGAGAAGCATTGTAGGAGGTACGAAATTGGCGATTGATTTTAAGACACTACAGCAAAGGATTCATAGGGAATGGCCACATGTGATGCAAGTAAGGGAGTTAGGAGCGTATAAAGCATTGTTAACGTTTGATACAGTGCTTAGTGCGGAAGAAGCTTACACCTTTAGAATGAATGATCTATTAAAATTGTTTCATATGATATGGAGGTGGGACGAGACTGAGAAGAGCGAGTCTAGAAGAGTTTGGTTGGATTGTTACAGAGTTCCACTACATGCATGGTCAAGAGACACCTTTCACAAAATAGGAGAGCAATGGGGTGAGATGGTGGCATGTGATAAACTGACAGAATCGTGTACCTCATTCAGTGTGGGTAGAGTTCTGATTGATACTTGTGTCTTCGACATGATCAACGAGTAGATTCATGTTACAGTAGGTACAAGTGGGTTTGACGTCCTTGTAAGAGAAGTGGGTGGAGAAATGTATCGGGAAGAATGTTTCCGGACGTGGCAGAACAAAACAGAAGCTAGGGACATGATGAATGGAGAAAAGATGCAAGATGCAGGAATTGGGGGTCTATTGAATTATGGTGAAGAACAAAGGGTGGTTGGTTGGGACATCGCGGCAGTGCTGGCAGACGAATACAGGAATGACGAACAAAACAAGGGCAGGACGGTAATTTCATAGGCTGATTTGAATGAATGGAGTTATATGAATTCGAAAATTTAATATGATAACAGTAATAGTAATTACGAGGCATTAAAAGCGAGAGAGGATTTTTAGGGATCTTTCCACATTAATAAGGATATTGACTCGGAGGATACAGTATCAAATAATTATGAAGTCTATTATGAAAACCAAACTTATGAGAACACAAGAAAGGATAATGGGTTGGTAGCTTCTAGGCCCAATAAGCTAGTAATGGGACATGAGGCTTGGCTGTTGGAGCGGGCCCGCTAGAAAGCAGTAGCTGTTGGTCCCTCAAACCGGGTAGGGCCTGACCCAGCTCCCAATGCGACCCGGCAGCAGACGCGCTCTATTCTCCAGCTTGCTGCGCGAACGGCGCATCCAAGCAGCGGTTCGGCAGACGATAGGAGGAGGAGACGGGCAGACGGATGCGGTTGGCCAGTGTCGGAGGCGAGCGAACCTGGGGCCTTGCTGATCTGGCACGGGATGCAACCTCTGACCGTGGAAGTGACGCACAAGGAGCCTGGGTTCGAGTGCCGTGGACTTCAACGCAAGATGGAAGAGGACCGGGGACAGCAGCACCATCTGGAGGAGGATGCAGGGAGGGCGATGGCTGAGAAGCTTGTAGGAGCGCGAAGTACTGATGTGGAGGCCATCGAGGATGACATAGATTGACGGAAGTGGGGACAGGAAATTGACAAATCTGTCGAACAAGCACAAACACAAATTGAATCATGTAAGTTGGGAAAGGAGAGACTGATGAGTATTGGTGCAGACGCGGGAAAGTACACTAATGATGGCATAGTAAATAGAGCAGCGGAAGGAAGTCAGATCCAAAGCAACACAGGATTGAGACTGGAGGAGGGGGGAATCTTGATGGATGGTCGGCTTCAATGTAACGGGACTGGGCAAGAGGAAAAAACCGTGCACGATACCGATTCAGGATCAGGAGTGGAGGCTGGAACGGATGGTGGTAGTAAATTCTATAGAAAGGAACAACGACCAAGTTGGGAAGAGGAAATGGCAGAGAACAAAGAGGCCTGGAAACTAGCGGTAGAGTCAGGTGCTCAGTGCAGTGATGAGGAGGACATTATGACTATTTTACAGGAACAAAATGAAGCAATTGCTCTGAAGCGACGACAAGCAAAGCAGAAAGTAAAAGTCCGAAGAAGCCGGCCCAAAAATCGAAAACAGGTGTGCAATAATTTTTTTCAATGATTTTAAGTTCTTGGAACGTAAGGGGGTTGGGAGGTGTTGCAAAATTTAGTATGCTAAAGAACTTTAAGAGTAAGTCTAGATTGGAAATGTTGGGGTTGATAGAAACAAAGAAGGAAATGGTGACTAAGTTTGATGTTGCTCGTATCTGGAGAAGTGACAGAGCCAGTTGGGAATTTGTAAGTTCAGTTAGGGCATCTGGAGGGTTATTATTAATATGGGATGAAACAGTCTTTAATTTGTAAATTTCTATAAAGGAGATAGATGGATGTGTGTAGAAGGAGTTGTGGTGAAAGACAATTTTCATTGCCTAGTGTATGGATCGCATGTGAGAGGTGAAAAGATTTTGATGTGGAAAGAACTGAGTTATATTGCAGGACTATATCAGGTGCCTTTTTGTTACTTGGGGATTTTAATGAATTCTGCATTTGGAAGAAAGAAAAGGAGCGACCAGTCTATCAGCGTCTGCAGAAGATTTCAGAACATGGATAAATGACATGGAATTAATTGATCTGGCACTAAACGATCGTAAGTACACTTGGTTTAGAGAACAGTCGTGCAGTCGTATTGATAGGAGTCTAGTTTCTTTGGGGTGGCTGGATGCATATCCAGAGACGTGCCTGAGGGGAGGCCCAAGAGGTTTATCAGATCACTTTCCTTTGATCATGGAAGATAGCAGGAAATTTGATGGCCCGAGACCGTTCCGAAGCTTGGATTCGTGGTTCACACATGAATGGTTCTTGAGAATAGTGAAGGAAGAATGGAGGGGATTAGGTAACATACAATTCCTAGAGAAGATGAAAGCACTGTCAGTTCCACTCCGCATATGGCATAAACAGCATTTTGGAAATATGAATGAGAGAATAAAGAGGTTTGAGGCAAAAATACCGAAGGTGGATGATATGGTTAGTAGTGGACACTATGATGGTACAATGGAGGCAAGGAGAAGGGCACTAGTGAAGTGCTGTGAAAAGTGGTATGTGAGACAGGAGATGCACTGGAAGCAAAAGTGGTATGTGAGTCTTTGGTGATTAATGGAAGGATAGTCAGGAATCAAGCAAGAATCAAAGTTTCAGTTCGGGACGTCTATAAAAGACTGTACCAACAGGAAAGTTCTCCAAGTGTGAGCTTTAGAGATGCATTAGTTAATCGATTAGAGAGGGAGGAAGCGGAGGCTTTAGAGGTGTTACCATTAGTAGAGGAGGTGAAAGAGGCAGTGTGGGATTGCGAATCTTCTAAGGCTCCAGGGAGTGATGGGTATAACATGAATTTTGTAAAAAAGTGTTGGAACGAGATAGGAACAGAATTCACTACAGTTGTGATGGCTTTTTTTGAGACAGCAAGACTACCAGCAGACTCTAATATCACATGGGTAGCACTGGCGCCAAAATTTGTTGGGGCTAAGGAGATTAAAGACCTCAAACCTATCAGCATGGTTGGATGTGTATATAAGGTTATCTCTAAATTGTTGACACGGAGAATGAGGAGTGTAATGCTAGGCTTAGTTGGGGAATCACAGAGTGCCTTTGTGAAGGGAAGGAAGATACATGATAGAGCTTTAATTACATGTGAAACGGTGCAATGGCTAAAACAGAAAAAGAAGGCATCAGCGATTATCAAATTTGATTTTCAGAAAGCCTATGATAGAGTTAAATGGTGCTTTGTTGATACTGTATTAGAAAAGCTGGGTTTCGGTAGAACATGGAGGTCATGGGTCAGAGAGTGTGTTACATCGGCATCCATTTCTATCCTGGTCGATGGGTCACCATCAAAACCATTCAACATGCCGAGGGGCCTACGGCAAAGGGATCCGTTATCGCCGTTTTTGTTTGTTCTGGTGGTGGATGTGCTTAACCGGATGATCGGGGAGGCATTGAGGAACGGTCGGATATCTCCACTCTTAGTCGGGAGGGATAATATAGAGTTGTCACACTTACAATTTGCTGATGACACTATATTATTCTGTCCTCCGGAGGAGGAGACAGTGAGAAACTATAAGAGACTTCTGAGGTGCTTTGAAATGATGTCTGGGTTGAGCATTAATTTTGAGAAGTCCAATTTGATATCGGTGAACTGCAGTCAGGAGTGGGTAAGCTGAATGTGTCAACTACTAGGATGCCATGAGGCAGCACTAACGGTGAGGTATCTCAGAATTAGCCTAGGAGCAAACCCAAGGTTAGTAAAAACTTGGAAGCTGGTTCTAGATAAGGTGGAGGAAAAACTAAGCTTGTGGAAAGCGAAGGTTCTTAGTGAGGCTGGAAAGCTGGTGCTCATTAAGTCGGTGATTAATAGCCTACCTATCTATTACCTGAGCTTGTATAAGATGCCAAATGTAGTTGCACGAAGAATCATTTCCTTGCAGCGGAGGTTCTTTTGGGGGAAGGATGATGGACGACCTGGTATGGCTCTCGTGAAGTGGGAGGTGGTCCAAGCACCAAAGAAGCTCAGAGGCTTGGGGGTGGGTAATGCAGTGGTCCACAATACTGTCTTACTATTTAAATGGTGGTGGAGATTCTCAAAGGAGGACTGTCCTCTATGGAAGAAGATTGTGTGCTCCTGTAATAGCTTGAACCCGAATCACTTGTTGTCAACTCAGGAGTTACCAAGGAGAGGGGGCCCGTGGAGAGACATATGTCAAATACAAATAAAGGAGCAACATGTCAGACAGAAGATGATTGATGGCTTTGCCATGGAAGTAGGAGATGGTAGATCAACCAGGTTCTCGGAGGATACATGGTTCCAAGTGGGAAAGTTGAAAGACTCCTTTCCGAGACTCTTCCCTATTTCAAACCAAAAAGGATCAGTAATTGGGGATTGTGGGTTCTGGGATGGAATAGAGTGGGTTTGGCACTTCCAATGGAGGAGGGAACTCCGCCAATGGGAGACTGATACATTGGATCAGCTGCTTCACGTCTTGCAATCTGTTCGATTAGTAGCAGATGTACAAGATAGAGTGGTGTGAAAATTTGGCAAGGAAGGAGTTTATTCTATTAACACATTTGTGCAGGTTTTGTAGGAAGAGACCATGAATGAGGAGCTTCTGAGCTATACATTCACGAAGGAAATTTGGAAAGGTCCAGTCCCACCGCGGGTTGAGTTGTTCGTTTAGTTTGTATTGGTAGACAGGGTCAACACAAAGGATTGGCTAAGTAGACTGGGAATCCTACAACAGAATGATAATGTATGCGTGTTGTGTAAAAAAGGTGTTGAAAATATACAACACTTATTTGTTACGTGTGAGCTCTCTTGGCATGTGTGGTGTGCATGGATATCGGCATTTGGACAAAAGTGGACTGCTCTTGGTACTTTGAAAGACCACTTTGAGAGTTGGAGATCTATGCCGATGAGAAGCGAGCAGCGCAAGTTTTGGCTAGTTGGGTTCTTTTCAGTAATATGGATTATTTGGCTACGACGGAATGATGTCATATTTCAGAGCAAGACAACAGGAGTTGTAGAGTGTGTGGATCAATCGTTTTCATGTGCTACAGAATGGTATAGTAAATAACTCATGTGGTCGATGGCTATGCCGGAGATGACAGAAGTTATTTGTCTTTTATGATTATTTTTGTCTTTCTTTGCTCCACCTTGAGTGTTGAACTTTTTCTTTTTTTTAAAAAAAAATTAAATATTTATAAGTAAATATTTAATAATTTATCTCTGTCCAACGGTTAAAAAATAGTAACTAAACAAAGCAAAGTTGTAAACGTAATCTCATACAATTTATTTCATGCAATTATGCTTACATATTCTCGTAAACTATACTCTGCATTAAACTGATAAACAATAAGAACTAAGAAGTTATAAAATCTAGCTACATCTTTCAAATGATAAGGAAAACACTGTGTATAATAGAACACCAGCAAATAAATAAGGAAAAACTATTTCTTAGAGAACCTCAAGTGTTGTATATTCTAAACACTCCTTTTATATTACTCTGCTATGATTCTTAGTTTTTTCTCTTCATCTTTTCACCTTCATCTAGTAGAACCCAAACCACTCAGACAATCCCTGCAATAATTTGAATTTGGATTGTTACTATTCATTAAAAACTTAGATAACGATTTCATTATTTAGTAGCTATATACTATTGGATAAAGTTCATGTTTATACAAAATCTTAAAATACTAGATATGAGAAAAGACTGCATAAAAATTTATATGCTCATTACCGACCATTCATGAAATCATGCAGATATCCACCTTAGAGTTCTGTACTTGTGTTGTCCACGTTGTTCATATACGAAATCAAGATGAGGAATGATCCTCCAAAGCAAATCATCCACATGCTTCGAATACCACAATCTCCATTTCTTCCAGAAGATAAGGGGAAGAATGATAACACCAATCCCAAAAGTGAATCCCAATTCAGCACTTAAGAAATTCCAATCAATTGAGTTATGTGTTTCAGAAGATGCTGATGGTTCTGGTGGCAACCCTTGAACTCCATCATCGCCACAATTATTAGTTAGAGGAGGTCCACATAAACCTTCATTGCCTTCAAAGGAATAGATATCAAAAGATTGAATTTGTGTTCCTGTTGGAATTTCCCCCTCCAAATGATTAAAGGATAGATTCAACACTGCAAGAAAAGTTAAACTTGAAATCTCTGTTGGAATCTCTCCAAACAAAGTGTTATTTGATAGGTCTAAAGACTCAAGCGCAGTTAAATTTCCTAAGGATGATGGAATGTGGCCAGAGAAAGCATTGTGTGACATGTTGAGTACATTCAGAGCTTTCAAACTCATAAGCTCTTCTGGTATTGAACCTTCAAATTGGTTGGATGAGAAATCCAAGGAAGTGAAGATTGAGAAAATTTTGACCAACTTCATTTGCATCCCTTTGTTGACAACTGTAACTGAATCCAAGTAGGTTCCTCCATATGGCAATTGATTGCCTTTGGTTGCATAATTCAACATGTCATCAAACATAAAAGGAGGGTCATTTGCAAAGATCTTGGCCAATCTTTTGACAATAGCAATGTTGATCAGTGCTAACATATCATTGAAATGAATATAATGACCAAAATCATACATGTTAAAAAACAAGTAGCCTCCATTTTCCCTTGCGTAATTTTCATCATCCATCATAGCTGTCCAACTTTGCAAGAGTTTTCCAGGTAGTATGCCGATGAATTTATTTGAGGCTAGATCAACAACACGAAGCATCTTCCAATGACTTGTGTTGTGGCTGCAATCAATAGGTCCATGCAGTCTGTTCGACCTTAAAACTAGTACTTGCAAGCTCGTAATGTTGCCCAAGAAGCAAGGAAATTCATCACTCAAAATATTGTTTCCCAAGTTTAGTACCTCTAGCTTTCGGCAATTGGCTAGTGATTTTGGTATGGTACCTCTAAGTAGATTTGCATTAAGATCAAGATACCTTAAATTACATGTACTTGAGAATATTGTGTCATATATATGACCTGAGAGTTTATTTCCAGCAAGATTCAGTAATCTAAGAGTATTATTTCTTGCTATCAAACACTTGGGAATGGGGCCATCAAAGTTATTATGTGAAAGATCAAGCACTCTAATAGAAGAACAGTTACAAAAGGATTCAGGAATTTTTCCCTGAAAGCTGTTGTTTGATAAGGAGAGGAAAAACATGAAGGAAAGATACTTTTCAATGTGAGGTGGGACAAAGCTGAATTTATTGTTTGACAAGTCCAAATGTACAGCATATTTTGTGAAATATGGAATTGACCCGCGAATTTGGTTGGAGTGAAGATCAATCATCATAAGACTTGAATTCGGATTTTTCAAAGGGCCTTCCAAATCTGTGAGAAGATTGTTGGAAAGATTCAGGGCAACCATGGAATCAAATTTCCAGATCCATTCAGGTATTGGCCCTTGAATCAAGTTGCTGGATAGGTCTAAATCAAATAACTTTGGTTGATTCTTCAAGAAACTTGGAAATTTCTTTAAATTGCAAGAAGCCAACAATACATTTGTCAGGTTAGGAAAGGATGAAAGGCTAGAATCATCATCAGTTATTTCAACTGACAGTTTATTATTTGAAAGGCCTAATACACTTAGATACGGTAGTTGTTTGTGAATTGTATCTAGATGTATAGTTCCATTGAATTTATTTGATGAAAGATTGAGGAGGCTAAGTCTTTTAAGACCAAATAAAGACAAAGGAATAGGCCCTTCTAATTTGTTGATACTCAAATCAACCAACTCTAATGTGGAAGCTGTTGCATTTTGGAATTCATCCAAGAGACCCTCAAAACCATTATCAGATAGAGTAAATTCTTGTAGTGATGGAATTGTAAAGAGACTTTTGGGAATCTTACCACTAAAGAAGTTATCTCCTAAATTGATTATGCAGAGATTTGAAAGTTCTTCCCATTGAGTAGAAAGAATTGTTCCGGCCAGTTCATTTTGAAGAAGAGACAAATATTGGAGATTCTTGGACTTATTGAAAGATGGAATAGGACCACTGAATCTATTGTATGACAAGTCTAGATGGACCAAATTGGTGAGTTCAGATAAAGAATCAGGAAGTGTCCCATTGAATTGACAGTTAGAAAGATCTAAAGTTGACAACTGTTTCCAATTAGAAATAGAACTTACTAACTGTCCAGAAAAATTTGTGTTGCTAAGAATCAATGTGTCAAGTTGTCCAAGTTGTAGGAATTCTGGTAAGGATCCCTCAAGATCTTCATTATTTGATACATCAAGCGTCTTCAGAGTTTGAATGTGGAAGATACCCTTTGGAATTTGGCCGCAAAATCCAGCATTAGATAAGTCCAAATGCCTCAAATTCTTCAGCTTTACAATGATGGTATGAAAGAGGCAAAGTTGTTGAAAGCCAAATTCAAGCTATGCAGATGTTCAAAGTTGAAGAGACTTGAAGAATTGTGTAGACCTCCAGAAATAGATTCTTGGCTCAAGTCAAGGCCAGTGACATGACCATTATTGCATGATACTCCATTCCATTGGCAGCAATCAACAACACCACTTTGATTCCAGTGAACAAGTTTTGTTGATTTGGAAGGGTTGTATACAAGGTTGTGCTTCATGTTTAGCAACATGAATTGTTGATGGCTTAGGCATTGGATTGTAGTAATAGATGCATAGATATCGGCAATAATGCTCATCATGCATAAGTAGTTTATGAAGAAAGAAAATAAAAGCTTTTGAAATGGCATCATGTCTTTTATTTTGGCAGTTAGTGTTTAAACTTTGAAGTAGGGTGAAGGTTGTGTATCTCTTTGACTGAAGCTATTCCTTTTATAGCTGAGTGTTTGATTAAAGCAAGTATATTTGAATGCGAATTTGATGATCCATGCCTCCATGGCAGGGGTGACTAGTCAGTTTTTCTGTTTTCTTTTAGAAAAGATTGGAACTAACTTTTTGATTTGTCAATATTTCTCTATTTTTTTTAGAGTAATGCTACATGTACACAAAAATTAGTCATTAAAGTCAATTATTAGTATAAAATACGTATTGTAATACAAATACACATTGAAAATAAATTAAACTGCACATATACTTATATACAAATACATTGGTGGTTGATTTTGGTGTACAAATAACATTGTTAATTTTTTTAATATATGAATTTCTTTTTTCTATCTAAATAATAATTACTTCCTTAACATTTGATCATGTATTATTTAGTAATATCTCAAATAAGTTATTAAAAAATTTTTAGTCCGACAATTTAATTTTTAATAAATTTTGATCATCAAATTAGCCTTTAATATTTTATTTTGTTAGACATATCCATCATTATGTAAAAAAAAATTAGTAAAAAGTTAGATCATTTAGTAAATTTTAGAAAAAAGTTAGATCATTTAGTCAATATCGTTATTTAATATAAGACATAATAGTTATTAAAAATTTTTAAATTTTGATTTCAGTCACTCTATATAAACGAACAATCTCGAGTAAGAAATCATTTATCTAATGAAATAAAAGTTTAGAGACTAATTTGACAATAAAATTTATTAACGACTAAAATGTTCAACTAAAAATTTTTTAGAGACTGATTTAGAGTATTACTATTTATTATTTTTTTAGTTTATTGGTGGTTAAAAAAAGTTGATTTTTTGAGAAAATTAATAGATATAACATGGCATTTTACAATGTTATTCATGATATCTAAGGAGATATATTAACCAACCTAAAAAAATACTTAAAAGAAAAAAAAAGTCTTCGAACTAGTAGATTTTAGTAATTTTGATTAGCATAAATAACAAGTTAATTAATAAATAAATTTTATTAATTTATGTGTATAAATTCTGATAAATATAATTACAAGCTATGTTAATTTATGTGTATAAATTTTAATAAATATAAATATAAATTATGTATTTTATATGTACAAATTTTTATAAATATGAATGTAAATTATTATTGATTAAATATTAGTCTAAAATAATAATATTTACTCGCGGTATAGTATTACTAAAAAAAATATCTAAAATAGTAAAATACATCAATTTCTTTGGGTGCGGAATATTAGATTCATTTTCATAAAATACTTGTCACCCTGTCTAAGATAGAATCCCAAAGATAAATAAAATAACTTAAAAAGTTATTCTTACCGTTTGACTCCCTTTGCAGATACGATTTCGACGTATTCAATTAGTTTTGTTTGTTTTAGGACTTACCGCTTGATATCTACACCTTTCTCTTTTTATTTCCACCGATAAAAGTAATTACATTGTTTTGTTTTTTATCCTCTTTATATTCATATTTATATAACAAATAAAATGTATATAAATATATAAATGCAATACAAGTTGATCTTCAACGTTTTAAAAATTTTTGGCCATTATTTAAGATATAACACCAAATTATCTCATCTTAATAATTACGCTGCAAGCTAGATTACAATAAGTAAAATTAGCCATCACTAATCTATCAGATATTTTTTCGGTTGTTATGATAGTAAATGAGAAAATTTATTCACTCCAATCAACTTTTGCCATATAATTTAAATTTATTTATTTATTTAAAATTTAAAATTGCCAAAATAATAAATATGGTAATCTTCGTTTGCTAATTGACTCTCACCACCTTCTTGATTTCTTTCTCTGTAACTTAACTCCTCGGAAAGGGTAAAAAAACTTAATAATCTATTAAAATGAAGGAAAGTTCTCTAATACGATTTAAGGGTAAAAGAAACTTAAAAATCTACTAAATGTTTAATAAATCACATTAACATCTAATGATAATAAAGTGAATATTGACATAAAATAAGATTGTGTTGATATTAAATAACATTTTCCAATATCTTAGTTTCACTTTTTTCATAACAGTAATTAGAGTTGGTACGTATGGTAAAATTTATGAGCAATATTATATGATTAATATTCTGCACATCTCTCAAAATTTGTTGATTGACATGTCTCACCAGGAATATGTTGTTCCCATGTCATATTTTGACAAATTCAAAATATCTTCTAGTAGTGGAGAGAAATTGTTGGCCCCAAAATGCTGTTGATACACGATAATGGGGTACAAATGTACGCATTGAATTTAGAATTGGGTATGAAGGTAGGTAATTCTGCACATAACAACAGTATGTATGACTTATGTCCTGTCTTTCTTCTTTTGTTTAGAGAATTTTGTTTAGTTTTAGTCTCTCAGCAGAATGGAGACACGATTGCCTTCTGTATAGAGATTTACTTTCTACCTCTTAGTCCAACCCTGTGTGTACGTTTATCAACTCCATTATTCAAGCAAATTGGAGTGTCATTATTGATTGGAAATATTCGTATGTCCTCGTCTCATGCACGCAGCAAAGAATAATATATAAAAATATATGAAGTAATTTTTGTTTTTTACTTTTTAAACGAAAATAGTAAAATACACAAAGATACTGAAAAAAGATTTTCATTACAGAATTTATGAACAAGAACAAAACTTTCAAGTCATTCTTATACTTAATTTTTAGAACCGTCGATGTGTGACAAAATTTAAATTCTCTAAATTTTAATTTTTTTTTGAAAAGATAAAGTATAAGAGAAAGTATAATATCTCACTCTTTGAATATTTTTTCTCTCATATTTTTTCTTGTCTCACCTATAATATAAATGATGAAAGATTATAATTTATCCTCTTAAATAAAATTCAAAATTTACATGATCCAAATCCGTGTGTTACATATAATAAGCTATAGATAAAAATTTGATGGTTATCAGTGGCTAAGAGAAGGGGGTTGAATCTTAGTTTTCCTTTTTGTGAATATTATTTTTTGCTTTTTCAAAGAAACTTAGGAGATATTTTTGCTTTTGTCTCGTGACGAGTTGAGAGATACTTTATTTTTGTCTCCTGAGTAACAGAACCAGAAGTGAAGTAGAGAAGAAGTGACACACAGATGTATCCTGGTTTAGCTACCTAATGCAATGTAGCCTACATCCAGTCTCCATCACAATTATGATGGAATTTCACTATATTTTCAACACATTATATACACTGATGTTTTTCCTAGGATCTACCCAATCCTATATGGGACAAATCCAGATTCAACCCAATTTGAACTTGACTAGACCCCAATAAAACTTTCAACAGCAAAGTGCTAACCCAATTTGCAAGGGAATCCCCACAGAATCATGATACAAAATAGAAAGATGTACAAAAAATCTCTGAGACGTCTTATGACTTTTTCTCACGGTTTAACTCACTTCCTTTTACTTCTCATTGACTTTTTCTTACAAACCTCACCATGTTTGCCTTTTTCAATGAGACTCAGACAGACAAAAATTGAGAAAAAGAAAATACTAAATGATCTACATGAAGGAGAAGAACTCAATCATCTTAGGTAGTTATGAGAATTGAACTCTGTATTTTTACTTACTCTCCTTACCTTTAACCCTGGGCCGTTCACCCTTATTATAAAAGAGTGAAGCTTCCAAAGTTGAATCAAGTTCAACCATAATGTTGTCTTCTTCTTCATCATCATAGCTTGCAGCGGCTTTGTCAGTGATGAGAGAGAGATCTGAATCTGTTGCATGTAGCTTATCCATTCTCTCTCATCCTTTTTCTTCAAGTTTCTTCAATCTTGACTGTGGAGCTTTGCTTTGGCTCTAAATTTTATTTTTGAGCGTTGATGAGCTTCTGACCATAGTTGACTTCATTTTCTTCATTGATGCTTGTTCTGTTCTTGATGCTTGGCTGATTTCTCCTTAGTTCCTTGGTGAAGCACAAAAGGAGAAACTTTTTTATGTGTTCTGACCGACGAGTGACTAGCTTTTTGATTGTATCCCTTTCTTCTTACTTGGATTTGGAAACAAGTCTTTTGTCCTTCAATCCACCATAGCTTCTGCACTTTCTTTTTCTTTCTTTCTTCCTTGCTGAGTGACGTGACCGAAGTGAAAGGAGAGAGGAGAGAGGACTTTTGACTTTTGGTTGAAGCTTCAAGAAAATTAATTGGAATGAATTTGAGATTCAAGTATCTAAAAGTGGAGGTAGGTAACCGTATGAGGCTTGAGAGATTTTGGGCTCATTCCTTTATTTTCTCATATTTGGTTCATGGACTTGTGATTGGACTTGGCTTAGTTATGATAGACCACTATGTATGGGATTGATTATTTGTTCCTTGGGCCATGTTTATAAAATTATTTTTCTGCACACAAACACAACATAATCATATAAACAATTGATTATTCTCTAATAATGTTTGTTCATTATTTTAATCAAATATTAGTTTTCAAAACTTAACAATCTCCCCCTTGATGACAAACACTTTTAAAATAAATTAAAAAATATTAGGAGAAAAAACTTCCCTTTAATTAATGATTCTCGTAATACTCCGCCTTTCTTTTGATCACCATGCTCCCCCTTAATATGTACTTTGATCAACCTGATTTGAACAATTCATTCATAGAAATAATGCCTAAGCAATAATATGCTCATTTGATCAGGCAATAAGTGACCCGATTTGAAAGGATCAAGATAAAATTTTTTGAAGAATTGTAGATCCTTTAAACAGAACAAGATTTTAACAATTAAAAACTCAAAGCCAATCAAGATGGGAAACATGTATAACCCATGTTCTCACTCAAATTCAATGCTTAATCAAGAGGCATAATGAACAAATCAGAGCAAAATATTCCATTAAACCAAAAATAGAACTGATACAGAGTTCAAAACGGAATCATAGCTAAAACAGAGCATGAAACAGAGCATAATTTTCTGTTTCTGTTTCAATTCATTTTTATCCTTTCTCCCCTTTTTGTTATCAAAGAGAGAAACCTGCAAGCACAAATAGTATTTAACACAGCCAAAGATAGCAAATTATACATACCAAAAGGAGTGTAACAAAGTTAAAGTTATTACAGTCATCCAAGTTAAAAATAAAGTTCAAAATAGATTGCAAATGTATCAAAGCTTTGATATCAGAGGCAGCAAAATATGAGTCATTCAGAGGTAGCAGAAAGCAAGACTAGTCATCAAAATCTTTGTTCAATCCTCAGTGTCCAAGGCATCTTCATCTTTGTCGGACATAGCTTGGTCCTCATCAAGTGAATCAAGATGTTTCAGAAACACTTCGGCCCTATCATGAGACTTCATTAATGATTTTTCATTTTGTAAAGCAATTTTTTACTGTTCCTTACTTGACGGTTTAACTCTTAGATTTTGTCCTCATAATCACCGTTACTTATAACGGCTCCACTTTGGTTTTACTAATAATCCACTACAACTCATAACGATTTAAATGTAATACTAAAACGCTACAAACTTTTAGCGATTTATGCAAAAAATAAAGGAGATCATTTCGATAAAGACATTAAAAATGTCTTTTTTTTTAAAACGTTTACATGTGTCATGATCAAGGTTCAGAAAACCGGACCGGTTATCAAACCGCTCTAGCTACTGGTTCATTGGTTCACTGGTCCAACCGGTCTAACCGGTGGTTCAACCGGAAAAACCGTTTTAAAATAAAATAATAAATAAATTATAAATAAACATGCTAAAATATAATTATAGTATAACATAAATATTAAAATAGTTTTCAAATTTAAAAAACTACATTAAATGTCATCAATCAAATTCATATAATCTTATTAATATGTTGATGGTGGTGGTGTCTTCTGAGGCATTAATGTCTCCTCATCCAGCCCCTCCAATTTCTTCAGCTAAAGCCAGCAATTAGAAAACAAAGCCAGCAATTACAAAACACTAAACCTTCACCCAGCAATTACAAACAAAGCTAGCAAAACCAACACAACCACAACTACAAATCAAAGCAAAACCAGCAACTACAACACAATGAAAACAGAGTAGCATTCAGCAACAACCATTACAAAACAGCAGCATAACAACAACAGTGCCATAACAAAACAGCAGCATAACAACAACCGCACCTTAACAAGTCACTAATCAGAAATTTCAAATTTAATTAGCAATCCTATTCTTGTTTTGTGCATTTAATTACTCATAAACAAAACTCAACTCCACCTGAATTGTTAATTTAACCTTGGTCTTAGGGAATCATAAATAGGAATACATTACATTGCTCTTTCTCCTAAAATTCAAGCAACAACACATGATTTCACAGTTTAAAACCTTATTCACCGGCTTCTCTTCTGATGCTATGACTGGGAAGCAACAAATTCAGCAACAAGCAACAAATTTAACAAATCCTAATAAAGTCCCGATTTAGCAAAAAGGCAAATTTATTGATTACCAATTCAGCAACATGCAGAAATACAAGAGAAGGGAAATCTGGAAAAGAGAGAACACCAAACCAAAACATTAACCAATAATCACAAAACACTAAACTTTCACCCAGCAATTACAAACAAAGCCAGCAATTGAGCAACAAACAGAAATTGAGCTACAAACAGAAATTGAGCAACAAACAGAAATCTGCAAACCAGCCAGTTAATTTTCAGATTATTTATTTCTCATGCTAACCAACAAATAGAAATTGTGCAACAAAGAGGAATTAAGCTGCAAAATAGAGCAGAAATTGAGCAGAGGACCAAACACAAATTGACCAAACACAGCCACTTACTTTTCAGATTATTAATTTCTTATGCTAATTGCTAACCAACAAACAGTCAAACAGAAATTGAGCAGAGGAACGAAGAAGGAAGAAGATGAGCACTGAAATCAGAAAATGCACAAAGCAAGTTCACAGAAATTGAACAGTTCACAAATGAAGTTCACAGAAAATTAAGCCGAGGTCTAAGTTCAGTTCACATTGAGGACAAAGAGAAAGAGAACATGAGCAGAGGTCTAAGTTCAGTTCAGTTCACAGAAAATTAAGCCGAGGTCTAAGTTCACAGAAATGTAACAGTTCACATCGATGGAAGAACATGAGCAGAGGCGAAGGACAAAGAGAAATGAGCAGAGGACGAGTCACTCACCTGGGGTCGATGGAGGGCTACCGGTGTTGACTGTTGAGGACCGCCGATGAAAGGCTACTGCGTGCTGGTGTTGAGACTTGAGAAGATGAAGACGATGGAGATTGAGGGCTACTGGGCAGGAACCAGGCGACGATGGAGATTGGAGGGTTGCTGGAGCTGAGGATGGCGACACCACAGGGGCGAAGGATGGCGACAGGGGGCTATGGTTCAGGCAACGCGGCTAGGGTTCTCCTTCTCCATTGGAGATGATTCAGATGATGATTGATGAATGAATGGGGTCGGGGCTCGGGGGAAGAAAGGGGGGTGGCCGGGTGGGGTGCTCCACGGGCGGGTCGGGTCGGGTTTATTTTTATTTATTTTTTTTAAACACGTAAAACGGCGTCGTTTAGCGTAACCGGCCGGTCACCGGTTCGGTCCAACCAGCCGGTTTTTGAGCGGTTCGCCGGTTTTTGAGCGGTTCTTTTTTCTGTGGTTTTCAGATAAGGACCGGACCGTTTGTAGCGCCGGTTCGCGGTTAAACTGGTCGAACCAGCCGGTCCGGTCAGTTTTCAGAACCTTGGTCATGGTATTATTGGATATCTTTATTAAATCGGTTAATAATTTATTTTTTAATAAACTAGAACAAAATCGGTTTATTATAGCAATAATAATAAACCCAATTGTTTGCACTATAATTATTAGACCCGATTTGATCGATCGATTTATACAATCTAAATCGAATCATGTTTAAATTTTTTGATAAAAAGACAAATATATCCTGATTTTTGTTTTAAAAAAAATCATGATCCAGTGGATTATGTAAATTAGTCTGTTCGACAAGATTTGATAACAATTGGGTTTATTGTTATTGTTATAAAAAAATCAATTTTATTCTAGCTTGTTAAGAAATAAAAAATAACCAGTTCATTAATACGTCCAATAATAATACGACACATAAGTATCTTTATAAAAAGTTTTATGTATCTTTATGAGAGCATCCACTACAAGATTAATATTTATTTGAGGGAGTATTTTGGTGAAGGTTTCTAAAAACTTCCACAATACATTTTATTTATGGCAATTTAAAAAACCTTCACTAATAATTAAATAAAATAAAATTTTGAAATAAAATCTAATTTTCCCAATTTTCCAAAATTGAGAGACCGAGTTAGCTGAGAGCACGAGACTGAGTTAGATGAGAGAGAACCTGCTATGTAATTTTTAGGGTTCTACCGCCATTTTTGCCGTCATTTCCGCTGCCATTTCCGCCGCCGGTATCGTCACTACTGCCGTATCGGTTGCAGTAGAGAGCTTATGCCGTGTCGTTTTTATACTATTGTTGCTGCCATAGTGGAGTTTCCGCCGCCGTTGTTACTGCCACCGTTTTCGTCACCACTGTCATTGTTGTTGCTGCCACCGTTTCTGCCGCTGTACCGTGGTAGAATGCTTCTAGATCGAGCCACCACCGCCGTGACTACGCATAAAGCTTCTTCTTCGACGCAACTTTCTCTCCCTCCATATTTCTCCTTCGAGCTGCTGCTGGTACTTCTTCTTCGCTATTAATTTGTTGATATCTCTTCTCTATTAATAAATGTCATTTTATTTTGAAGAATTTCATTTGCCTCTTTACGTTTCTCTGCGTCTTTGTTATTTTGGATTTGATTATTTGCTATGATCATGATTCTCTATCTCTCTTTCTAATTGTGAATTATAATTACTTGATTAATTAATTGTTCTCTTGTCCTATTAATTGACATTTTGATCTGTTTTTAAAGATACAAATTAATTTTTCATTTTTCAGAGTATATTTCAGAGTATATTGTAGACCAAAAGTTCTCTAGGATGCCAAGCATGAGGTTGATTCTTGTCTGTTGTTTTCTTTCTTTGTTGATTTAATGTGTTCTTATCTCTTGCCTTTTTTGTAACTTCTGAAGACATATTTGTTTTGGTGTTGCTTTGTTCAAAGAAAAATGACATGATATTTTGCTAAAAATGTGCTAGAGAGCATGAACTATGAATTTTGTGTGTAGATCTACATTTAGGATCTATATTTGTCTAATTATAATATAGTTTTTTTTATTAAAAGTGATAAACAGGAACAACAAAAAATGTAACTTCTATAAACAGATCTGATGTAAACCCCGGTTAAATTAGTAGATAATTAGTTAATAAATTAGTTTTTAATAAGGAGGATTAGAAATGTGAATATTATATTAAATTAGAATAGAGCTCATCGAAACGAGAATTTTGACACTAATTTCGAAAAAAACGGTCCAAAATTGGACCAAACGGGCTGAACTGGTTGAACCGGATCCGAACCGGGCTATCGGTCCAACCGGACCAGCCCTTTTAAGTGAACCCAAGCCTTCATCCCCCTCATTTCAACGTAAACGAAGCTGAAAGCTTCCAGGGAAATGAAGAACGAAACATTCCCGTAAACCCTCATGTAAATTTCCAACTCCCGTAACTTTTCCGTCCGAGCTCCAATCGCCGCACCGTTTACGGCCACGCGTTCACTGCGTCGAGCTCTACGTTTCTACCGGAACAATTTCATAGGTAACTTGATATTCCACTTCAGCCTCTCATTTCCCCCAATTTTTGAATTTTAAGTGGGAATGTTGAATTTCTTTGATTTTTGATGTTTTAGGATCCAATTAGCTTGAGAAAAACGTTCACTCTTGCTTATGTGAAGCTTGGGTAAGGTAAGGATACGATAATTCTATTTTATTTTCATTGAATTTGAGCTTTGAGTATTAAATTGGATATATATGTGTTATGAATGTGTACTAGGTTGTGAATAAATAATTGGAGCTTGAAATTGTGAATACTGGAACTTGGAGGAAGCGGATTAGTTGAGTTTTGAGGGGCTGTCTTGGTTTTGAATAAATAGCTTTGGTCGTTACGTGGGAATCGGCTAAGGTATGGTTTAGGTTTCTTGCATTTAATATATAATGTTCTGTGAAAACTTAGGCTAGATGACCATAGGATAAGTTGGAATGCAGGTGTATGTTTAATATTTAGTAATTTGTCGATGAATATAATTGGTTGAAGTTTATTGGATAATTAGTTATTAATTTTGGATGGTGAATGTTGTTATGTTAATTTGGAGAGAATTATAGTTGAATGTTATTGTTGATGAACATGGTTGGTTTGGTGCTTGTTGATTAATTAATGATTCGGTAAATTATTGATTTGAGGTATTTTGTGTTAAAAACATAGGATTTGTGAACTATGATTCTTAGTTGAATTTTGGTTGTTGGATTTGAATATTGTATGAGTTTAATTATTGATATGAGGTAGATTTATTGTGGTGATTGTTATGATGATAAGGAAGGGTATGTTGAATTGAAAAGAAAGCAGGTTTGGACCCGAAAAGGGTGGCAAAATCCGAGTTTTAGAGGAGATGCTGCCGAAATTTTATAAAAATTAGAGATTTTGTTTATATGATTATTTAAAAAAATTTAGATTCAAAGGTTATATGGTTTGATTTTGAGTTATTAAGAAAATGAGCATGTTTTAAGTTTAGTTCATTTAGAAAAGAATGAATTATGTTTTGAATTGGAACTATTGATGGATGGAATGGGAGGTGTGATAATGAAGGATATGGATTGAATATGATTGATGTATGATGATGAATGAGATGCGATTGAGAATGATGTGGATGTTGATGAATTATAATTGAATTATTTATATGGCTTATGAATTTGAATAATCTGAGATACGAGATTCCCTGGATTAAGTGCCGTGGCTTGCCACCACGTGTACCAGGTTGAAAACTCGATACTCTGTTGACTCTACGACGTAAGTGTGTGACCGGGCACTATATAAATTCCCGGGAATGTTACCCCCATTGAGTATTATTGATTATTTGAGAAAAAAAACTATGCATAGACTCTTGGGGATGCACGTCGGGGGACAGTCTAAGTACAATTCAGACTTGTCGGGTTGGCTGGATAACCGACAGATGAGCCTCATCAGCCATAGGACAGGCATGCATCATCTACATATTACTTGAATTACTTGCTTGTACATTAATTGGGTGTGCCTATATATTCTTACCATGTTAAATGTGTATTTGTTACTGCAGTAACTGTAACCTTCCTGTGCTTGCTTTTATCTGTTTATTTGTCTGTGAAAACGCATGATGGAATTGGAGGTATGGAGGAATGGTAGTATGGGACTTATATTTTAAGGTTAAGTTAAGTTAGGTTTAAATGTTCTTAAAAAACCACCTTTTATGGCTTCTGTTTAATACTTTAAGCTCTATAATCTGAGTGTCGGCGTTCTAGGATTGCCTCTGGCATTCCCAGGACCTTATATATTATGTGTGTGGCACCTTTACCATACTGAGAACCTCCGGTTCTCATTCCATACTATGTTGTTGTTTTTCAGATGCAGGTCGAGAGGCATCTCGTTAGGCGTCTGGACTCTTGAAGTGGAGTGGTTACATGGTTATTTTGTTATATATATATATATATATATATATATATATATATGTACTTGGTTTTCTCTCCGCATAACTTGTTATTTTGATCCTCTTAGAGGTTTATGGAGAGGTAGGATTGTGTATATGTACTTTTAGGTTTTGGATATGTATGTACATATATGTAAATATTCTCCGGCCAGTCTTGACTTCGCAGGCTGAGTTAGGAGCTTGTTATTTTGTATCTTTGGCACTCTATTCCCACTTCTGTTATCTTATGTTTAATAGTTATGATTTTCTTAGCTCGCAAGTTAACTCATTTCTTGAGCGTTGCGCTTTTATCTTGAAATTCTTATTTCCCCTATTTTTCAAGGCTCCTAGCATATTATAATTCTTCTGCTATTATATGTACTCATTTTATTTTAGAGGTCGTAATATCACACCACCTTCGTTTTACGACTTAAGCGTAAAGCTTAGTGTGGTAGGGTGTTACATCTGACAATAAAATATTGTTTTACATGCTTCCTTTTTCTTACAAAAGAATGAAAGAGTTGATTATAGCTTCAACTTCAAGCCATACAGTGATTATAGCCATCTTCTTTGAATCATTGGTTACTATTAGCTGAGTTCCTTTATGAGCATATTCATGTGCAATGTATTTTGTTATTTCCCTTGATTCTGCATATATATCTCAATTTGATTATTTTAATTTCAATGAATAATTATATATAACAAGGATTTAATTAGGGTTATATGGATATATAATTAATAAGGAACAAATTTTGGAGCTAGTAAAATTTACCATTTAAGGGCATTTTTGGTATTTCAAACTTGGATTAAGTTTCAAATTACATTGTCTCAGTTTTTTTTTTTTTTTTTTTGTTTTCTATGGTATCCCTTAGCCCGACAGGCTAAGGACTAATCTGTCGCGGTACTGAGCTCCATTTAAGGGTTTGCCGCTGGCCAATGGGTTGCTGCATGCACAAGGCGGGTAAACTTAAAATGTAATAGGCACAATGCTTCTTGTAACATTTCTTGCCAGAAAATCACAATAGGAATCTACTAACAGCTTACATGATTGCTCTGCTTCTTGTAAGCCAAAGGAGATTTCCTCCACTCACAAAGCACTTTCTGTGCAGCATACAAAAAGTCTAGAGGGTCCTCATCTGGTGTTAAATTATGAGCACAAAACATTTGAAGCTGCAGAGCTGCATTTGGTAAACATTTAAAAAGACCCCATCTTCCATCAGCAAGTTTTCAAATTGACATCCCCAATTTTGTACACTGTCAATGCATTTGCATCTGAATTTGATGTTCTTAACGAGGGTCCTCCAAAAGAAACTTATGTGGTTGATGATGCTGGAGTGCTTAGCAGAGTAACAAGGTCTGATTTGAAGCACTTATTATCTGATTTGGAATCAAGAATTTTCACATCAACTTTGTCACTGTTAGGAAACTCACGGTTAGTTATAATTTACTACAATTATATGTTTTAAATTTTATTTATTTATTTACGTTAATGCACTTGATATCATGTTATTTTACTTGAAGTTGACAGAATGTGAAAGATTAAACGAATTATTATCATGATGTGCTGTGAAAGATTAAGCAAGTTCAATGCATGCTCTAGGAACATTCACAACCACACACTTTTTTTGTTTTATATAATTGTTAGAATCCTTTCCTTTAATTGTTAAGAATGACAAGTTGAAGGTAGAAGATAGTTAACAAATAACCACATCTAACAAGTTGAATCTTCACTTTAACTATTGTGATGTGTCATTTGCACTTGTTAGTGAGTAAACAAATCTCCCAAAAATACTGTTTTTAATATATTATGAATAAAATACTTAATTTGATTCACAAGAAAAACAGCAAAGGAAGAAAAAAAAAAAGAAAAATTATACAGATAGGACATTCTGAACTGCAAATGTGAATAGAGTCTGGTAAGAAATATTAATGATCATGTTCATTTCAGAAACAGCTTTTGCTGAGATTAATTTCTGGAATTTCACTCCTGAGTAAACCACTCTTGCCTGATGATATTGATATATCTCTATTGTAGAGCTACTATTATTACAAATAAATTGTTTGTGCTATTTGCACTAAAGTTGTATACTGTTGTATGCTATTTTAATGCTGGCCAATGTGCACAATTTGATTCAGGCGGCTTTTTAACCAATACACTACTTTTTCCGAAACTTAATCCTAAAATATCACTTTTGGAATCTAATTACCTATGTGCCACTTTTTTTTATATTATTATAATTAATTATAATTAAAAATAAAATAACAAATCAGTTATCATTTTAGCAAAATAGTGGTATATAGATAATTAGTTTTAAAAGTGTATTTTGATAATAAATTTTAAAAAAGACATTAGACTTTATAATTGACACAGCATCTGGTGATCATTCTTATGATCCTTAGATTTCTGAAAACATTTGGTATTTTAATCGCAGTTGGGGTTGGTGAGATTTTTATGTAATTAGAATTTAGATGATATTGAAATATTGAAATTGCTATTTTATTTTACTTTTTAAAGAAAAATAGTAATAGTTATGTAGAATAATATCATATACAATTATGTTTGTAATTATTGACGTTGAGATTTTTTTTATATTTAGAAATGTCTTATATTGAGGAATTGTGTTATAAAAGATTTAGTTTTTAAATTTTGATAGTAAAAAATAAATTTTTAATCTACTTAATATACTAAAACTGGGTTTTTCCCCAACTAATGAAGGTGAGGTGTCGATCTCTCGTGACTCCGTTTTCCCTCCAAAATGAATTTTCCTATTCTCTATTCTAAATTATTTTATTAAAAATATTTTTATTATAATTATATTATAATTAATATTTAATGAATAATACATAATTATACTAATTTAGAAACATATCTTTATTATAATTATATCAAATCAATATTTAATGTATTATTAAACTACTTATCAATTATCAATTAAAAATACTTTTAATAATAATAATAATAATAATAATAATAATAATAATAATAATAATAATGGTAATTACCCGTGATATCATTTATTGAAAAAAATATAACATAAAAAAATTATTTATTTAAAATATCATTTATTGTATATAATTCATAAAAAATATATTTCACTTTTATTATTAATTAGAAGATAACCTATTTATATTTTGATTAATTTCATTTATTATTATTATTATTATTATTATTATTATTATTATTATTATTATTATTATTATTATTATTATATTTAATTTACAGAAAGATAAATTAATAATCATATTATTATTTATCAATATATTAATATTATAATGATTACATACAAATTATTTAATATTTAATATTTTTATGTTATTTATTTTTTATATATTTTGATATATTTATAAATATTTTTTATTATTTTTATATGCTATATGCTTATCCCCACTATTTAAAATTTCTGGATCCGTCACTACTTTTGAGCGTGTTTCTTAATTTATTTTTTATAATTCATTAAATACAATTTATTACATTAAATTAATTATATCAACTAATTGATTTGATTAGATATTTAAATATCACACGATTTATTATAATTCATATCAATCAAATAATTGTAATTTATTATATCAATTATTTTAATTCATTAATTTATAAGGTACATAATAGCATAGATGATTTATTACTCATAATGATTAAATACAATAAATACAGATTAATTTAGTTAAAAAATCATTGTCTCATATGTTTTCCTATTATTTTTTAATTTATTAAATCCAATCAACTATAATAAATTAATTATATCAACTAATTAATTCAATCAATTATTTCCTAATTTATTTTTTTGAATTCAATAAATCAAATAAAATCAATTATACTAATTATTTGTATCAACTAACTGATTTGATTAATTCTTAAAAATATTTTTATTTAATTTAATTTATTTATTTAAATACGTGAATTATAACTTATTAGTTATTTAATTTTATTACGATAAATATCAAATTCTATTCCGAATATAAAAATATAAAATTTGATTCCTTCCATTTTTATTTTACCACTATATATAAAAGACCATATATGTTAGAAGAAAATATCATTCATTTATCAATTACTCTTTCATTAGATAGCTTTTACAACAATTCTTTTTCTTCCTATGAGGCGTCGTCGACTCGTCGCAAGAAGTCAACTATCGTGGACACAAACCACCACACACTCTTCAACTCCCGTGCTCATTATTCAGAGCAATATATGATATGTTATCCATGAAGCATTTATAGACCATGGTGTTATCATATATGCATAAATAAAAAAATTTCGTAATTAAGCTTAAGTCATTTACTTATTTGTGTGGTATATTATAGTGTGAAATTACTTTCAATTTGTGTTGTGCAATGATATTATGGTTTAATTTAAGCTTTTGTTTTAGAACTGTGTTATGATTTTATCTCATCATTTTCTCTTAGATATCAAATTGATGTATTTTTATTTATTATTTTTGAAACGGATGTGATATAAAATTTGTAAAAAAAAAAAACTCTCACACTTAATTTATTTTTTTGTAGTCTTTTATCTCTTCTATTTCTTTTTATTTTCTTTTTATTCATTTTATTTTTTTTAAATATCATATAATTTATTATAATTTATACCAATTAATTAATTATAATTCATTATATTAGTTAGTTTAATTCATTAATTTATAAGATGCATGATAAAATAAATTATTTGTTACTTATACGTTTATTCTTCTAAAATCTAAATAAATTATTTGTTACTTATACGTTTATTCTTCTAAAATCTAAATCTGAATAATTATATTTTTAGTTTTAGTTATGAACAAAATATTATTAATAATAAATGATAATTAACCACTCATACTTTTAATCAAAGTGTTTGGATGATTTTTATATTTATTAATATTAATTATTGATTATTTTTCGTCAATAAATTGTATTATAATTTTATGTTAGTTCATAATTGATTAATGATTAATATTCATGAAGCTATGTTATTCTAAATTTTATATTTTACAAATATTTTATTGGTTTAATTACTCTGTTGGTCCCTATAGTTTCGCGAAATTTTTAATTAGGTCCCTATACTTTTTTTCCTTTTAATTGAGTCCTTGCACCAAATTTTTTTTAATTGGGTCCTTACACTTTTTTTTCTTTTATTTAGGTCCCTATACCAATTCTTTTTTTTAGTTGGGTCCCTATAAAATTAAGCCAATTATTACTAAGAAGGACTTAATTGAAAAAAAAAATTAGTGTAGGGACTCAATTAAAAAGAAAAAAAATATAGGGACCTAATTAAAAATTTTACAAAACTATAGGGACCAACAGAGTAATTAAACCTATTTTATTTAAATGTATTTTAAACATAAAAATGTATTATTTTTAATAATATCATACTTTTACTTTTTTAAATTATTCTAAATGAATATTTTATCAAATACTAATTAAAGCCATCCTTCCATTTGCTTTTACTAATTTATTATCTAACTATTATATAAATCGTATTAATGAATTTAATATCAAAGTTAATTTTATTTAGAGTATTTTTCGATTTTTTTAGTCTAATCAACCAAAACTATTCAATTATAAATGATCATTTCTATCTTATTTTATATTATTAACTAATTAAAATTACTAAAATTTAATAATACAATTCTGTTTTATATTTTTATATTTAGTTCAATCCATCTAAGCTATATAATAATCATTTTAATTTTTATATTTTATAATGTAATACTACATACATTAATAGTAAAATAACATAATAAATTTTCATGTTTTAATATTAAATATAAAATTAATACGTACAAAAAATTTTAAGCTTTTAATCAATACGAATCATTGTAAATAATACTTATTTATGGCATAAACAAAGAAATACATAATCTTAAGTTTAGCATATAAAAATTTAAGAACATGTTATATGTACAAATGTAATTGCATAGTATTTTTTTTAATGGTGTAGACCAACAACTCTAATTTTATTTCACAGTCAAATTTTAAAAAAAGTCGTAATTTTAAAGGTAGTCAGAAAAAAATAACAAAATTAATTAAAAAATAGTTAACTTATATTATTCTATTAATTTATTTAATATATTAAATTATTTTTATTTATATTTAAAATATTTATAATTTGCATCTTAAATTATGTTGAGTACATGATATTCTATTGTGCTGCTAAAAGTAAAAATGAGATAACAAATATAATTTTATCTCTTAATTCAATATATTTATTTATATTTTATACTTTTTTTACGATTAATTTTGTACGGTGTTGGTATATTAAATAAAAATACCTGTTATAATAATAAAAAATAAAATAAAATTTCAATCAATAATTTTATATTCTTTACTTTTTTTTTCAATTTTATTTTGGATTTTAATTTATTACTAAAAGGTAATGAAATTCTATTGATACTAAAATAAAGTTGTAAAAAGGTCCATAGGGTAGAATAAGTAAAATAACGTGATACCCACATTACAACATCCAAATGAAACAGCCTAAGATCTAAAATGTTTATCTTTCTTTTTCTCGCCGTCTATTATATTATCGATTCTATTATATAAAAATTGATTTTTTACATTTAATGATAGAGTCAACGTAGCATGTTTCTGAGAGTGTTTCTTAATTTATTTTGTTTAACTCATTAAATACAATTCATTATGATGCATTAATTATATCAACTAATTGATTTGATTAGATATTTAAGTATCACACAATTTAAAATTATGTATATTGATTTGATTTTTATGATATATAAATTTAAGGAATAAATTAAAACAATATAACTTATTACTTATTTAATTTGAATATAACAAATACAAAATTAATTTAGTCAAAAGTTTATTATTTTCTAATCCATTGTACATAAAAATGACAAAACAAAATTGTAAAAATAATCTTTTTATCATTTTTGCTATTTTAATTTTATTTTCTTTACTTTTTTATGTGTAATTTTATTTTATATTAACTTTGTGTATTTAATAACAAAATATACTCATATTAATTCTATCATATAATAATATATTTTTCTCCTATGTTAATCAAAGAATTTCAATAGTTATCAACTATATCTAATAGAATGACTGAGAAGTGAGAACTACGACAAGTTAAACCCAGATTCAAAATGCTGAAACGAAGGAAAGAAAACAGTGGATATGTGATTAGAGAAAAATATATAATAACGAAAAATATACTAAAACTGGATTTTTCCTCCAACTAATAAAAGTGAGGTGTCAATTTCTCATGAATTCAATTTTCCTCTAAAATGAAATCACTATTTTCTCTTCTAAATTTATTTTAGAAAAATATCTTTATTATAATTATATTACAATTAACATTTAATGAATAATGCATGATTATACTAATTAAGGAAAATATCTTTATTATAATTATATAAAATCAATATTTAATACATTATCAACTAATAAAAGTGAAGTGTCAATTCCTCATAAATTCATTTTTCCTCCAAAATGAAAGCAGTATTCTCTCTTCTAAATTTATTTCAGAAAAATATCTTTATTATAATTATATTACAATTATATTACAAGTAGCATTTAATATATAATGCATAATTATAGTAATTTAGAAAAATAAAATAAAGTCCAGTAATTTATCTTTCGACTGCACACGTATGTAGAATAACTTTTAAGAATGAGTCACGTATAGTAAATACAGTCGATGATTGTAAAACTGTATACTAACATTGATATAATATTATTTCAGGTATATGTTTTGCAGGTATCAAAGAAAAGTGTTCAGTTATTTTTTAGTGGGTTTAAATTATTTATTGTTTATTAGAGAATTTTGTACATTAGAATTCTCTAATAATTTATTATTTATTTTGAGCTGATTTTGATATGTTCTTACTTGACAGTAAAATAACATATAAAAAATTATTGGTGGGTCTAAGTATTACTAGGTTATTTATGGTTACATTGAGTATATATGTTTGATTTATTAAAAAAAGTAAATTACTAAAACTAATTAATAACTATTTTAGAGTTAATACATTTAATACTAGATTAAGAAAAAATAAAAAATACATAATATGTTACATTTTTATTAATCAAATTATTATAATTCAAATTAATCTTAACAAAAGAATTTAAAATTATAATTTCAATCTTATCACGTGCATGGCACGGGTTATTATACTTGTTAAGAATATATAAATGAGATGAGATTAATGAATGATTTGAAATTAAAAATAAATAACTACAAGATTTGTGAATGTTTGAAAATCTCACAAAATAGTTAATTTGTGTTAAATTAAAAAGTCAATTTGTGAGATTTTAAACTGCCACAAAAGTAATTTAAAACTGTCATAAAAGTTCAATATAAAACCCCACTAAATACGCACAAAACCCCCACTGATTGTGGAGGTTTTTAAAAATTTCCACAAAAGACTTCGTAACACCTTAAAATTTGGGAAAATCCCTACAAACCATTTGTTAGGAGTTATAAACCTCCACAAATAAAAAAGAATTATCACAAATAACCAAAACCTTGTAGTGATCCTCCAAAAATAAATTGTTAGAATGTAATTTAAATAAGCAATTGATTTAATAATGTAATATACCCATTATTTTTTGAACCGTGCAATTATGCTGTAACTACAAATAATTGGTATGTAACTCCAATAGTTTTAATTATTTTATTGGTCTTTATAGTTTTACTAAATTTATAATTAGGTCGTTATATTTTTTTTAATTAGGTCCTTACATTATTTTTAATTTTATAATTAAGTCCTTCTAAGTGTAAAAAAAAATGTTAGAGTTGACTGAGTATTTTTTCACAAATTGAAGGTATTCATAATTAAAAACCTAATTACACTACCGCATATATTTTAGGAGAAATATTATGTTAATTTTAAGGGTAAAAAACTTAAACAAGCCAAAGGGAGATCAATTTTACACAGATAAGCCAAAGCAAAATCTGATTCATCAATCAACCAAAGGACATTTCTATAGTTCGAACCAAATAGGTTCGAATTCACTTTTCAAGTAATTCGAACCAAATAGGTTCGAATTACACGTATAGAACAAAGCAACATAATTCGAACCAGATTGGTTCGAACCCTAACTTAATAATTCGAACCAGCTTGGTTCGAATTACTCAGAATTCGTTCTAGCAAGCAATTTAAGTTACGAACATAGTTTTCGCATCATGTCTTAATAAAACTCGTAAAGTTATTTTTGCCGGTGTGCATTAGACATACATTTCGTTTAAAACTGCGGTGACAGAATATATTCATTAACTAAAATCTCATTCAAAGTACATCGCACTAACGTTAACAAATTCTATCAGTCACCAACTACAAGCAAGAAAACCAATAATAGTGGAATCTAAACGCGAAATTGAAATAACAAAAGTACCAAAGCCACCAATACACCTAATCATGTCCCCGTGTGTGCTCTGCTCCTCCGAGCTGTGGGCAACTCCGACGTGTGTGGCCGGGCTGCCGACAAAGTCCACATCTCTTTGGCCGGTTCAGATATGCCTCGTCCATATTGGTCCGTATCCGAGTTGACCTGGGACGACCCTCTCTCGCACGCCTCTTATTGGGGTCAGGGATGACAGTCGGCCCGTCATATGGTGGCCAAAAACCCTCCGGAATGGGAGGTGTGAAACCCATTTGATACACACTGAAGACCGAACTAAGACGATACACCTGGTGGACGTAAGGCTCCCATGTAAGCCGTGAGTAGGCACAGCATGCCAGTGCGTGGAGACACGGGAAATGAAGTGCCTGGAAGTATCCGCAGTCACATGTGTAAGATGCAAGCGAGACTCTGTAGGTACTCAGTGAGAAAGAACCAGTCGGAGTTGTCTCTGCGACGGTGAACTCGGAGTTATCCCTGTCGTACACAGTTACCGTGAAGCACCTAGCCGTCTTCAAGTTGGCCTCTATACACTTCACCAAGTGCTGACTAAATTGTTGTCCGGTACCCATCTGCGCCTCAGCCTCCCTCCCTTTGCGAACAAATAATTCGGCCAACCTTCCGTATGTTGCCTTGACTAGCGAGAACACAGGAAGGTTTCTAACACCCTTGAGGATCGAGTTCACACACTCAGATATATTCGTCGTCATATGTCCGAATCTACGCCCCTCATCACAATGCTGTGTCCACAAGGAATACTCAATCTGGTTAGCCTAGTCACACATCGCCGGGTCTTCGGTCCTAAGAATATCAAACCAGTACTGGAACTCGACCTCGGTCTTAGCGTATGCCGCATTCACAAGTAGCCTCCTTGCGTCTTTCCCTTGAAGGTGAGGGCAAAATTTGCCGCAACATGTCGAATGCAGAATGCTCGGTATGCAGACGGAGGTAACCAGCCTCCGTCAGGAGCCTCAAGGGCGGCCTTGATGCCGTTATGCCTGTCCGAGATAACCAGCAGACCCGGCTGCGGTGTCACATGCTCACGCAGGTGGGAGAGAAAGAAGGACCATGACTCAGCATTCTCACCCTCGACTAATGCGAATGCAACAGGGAGTATGTTGGAGTTCCCGTCCTGTGCAATCGCGACAAGCAACGTTCCCCCATACTTGCCATACAGATGGGTGCCGTCAATACTAACTAGGGGCTTGCAATGACGGAATGCCTCGATACATGGTGGAAAGGTCCAGAATAGTCTGTGAAAATAAGCTCGAGACTCGTCCAACTGTCCACCAACACGAACAGGGCTCGTCCTTAGCACTGCAACAGTACCAGGCATCGTCAACTGCACTCCTAACACCCACCTTGGGAGCTCGTTGTACGACTCATCCCAGTCACCATAGATGAGGGCAACAGCCTTCTGCTTCGCCAACCAGACCCTCCTGTAAGTCGGCCTAAACCCAAAGTGTGCGGTGGTGGCATTATGAGCACTTTGATGCTAACGGATGCATCAGCCCTCACCATTGACATAATGAATGCCGATATGACATGGTAATCCAAACTCCTGTGGTCGCTGGAAATGGAGGTGGCGAGACAAGTATGCGGTCCGTTGTAACGTTTGACTTCCCAAATCCCCTTGCGCTGTCGGAGACTGAGTCGAATCAACCATGTGCACCCATTGCCGAACTCAGAACACTTGCCCACATACCGGCGATAGTCAGACTCCACGACCTTGTACTGTACCCCTCGCCGGATGCTGTAAGTCTTGACACTTAACAGGGCCTCTTCTTTATCCGGAAATTGCTGACCAACCTGAAACTCTGTCAGACCTGCAGACCCTTCAGCATTTCTAGCGCCAAATCCAGCCAGCTGCCCAGCAACCCCCTCCTGCCTCATGGCATCCAAGTCCAAAGAGGAAAAATGTGGAGGGTACTGTTGTGTGCCAGAGCTAGAACCACCGCCCGGCCCAGCAGGCTCACTTGCTCCAACATCATCGCCACTGTCATCAGCAATCATATCCGGCTCGACATCATCATCCTCTGGATCATCCAAGAATCCATCTCTAACCCCAGCCGGTGTAGCACACTGTAAAGATGTCGGCAGATACCCACCTTCACCGACCTCGTCGCCTACACTGCCGATGAGATCAACAGCGAACAAAGGGGAGGCGACAGGTTGGACGGGTGGCTCGTACGCAGGGACGGAGGAAGATGCAATGGCAGGTCTGGAGCTAGAACCGGCTACCGTGGCTAAAGTGGTGGTATTCCGGTTCGAACCCCCCAAGCTGGACACTGCGTCAACCAACTTTGCCAACAGTTCTGGTGTCCTAACCTCTGGAAACTGCCGGCGACAATGAAACATGACCTGCAAGTCCTCATCACTCCCGATCGTGAAACAATCGTACTTTACGGTGTTCTGGAGCACCGTGATTGGAAATCGATAAAAAAACTTCTTAACCCGTTTCATACCTTCCAGACCGAGTTTCAGCAGTACAGAGCTAACAAGGTCCTCATACCTCGTCGTAGGCGTGACGATAATACAGAGAGGATCCTTATCAGTGAACTTTACACCGGAACGAGTTTTCTTCTTAATGGATCCTCTGTGGTGAACCAACACAGCGAAACTCTCCTCACTAGCCATGTAACCCCACTCTAATGATAGCAACTCACCTTCACACCATATATATACAGCTCTCCTCCTCACTAATTCGAACCATGCTAGTACGAAATATGGTCTGTGTAATTCGAACCAAGCTGGTTCGAATTATGGAGGTTGAGTTCGAACCAAGGTGGTTCGAATTATGTGGCTATGGGAACATGTGTAATTCGAAACTATTTGGTTCGAATTACTTGGAAAGTGAGTTCGAACCTATTTGGTTCGAACTATATAGAAATGTCCTTTGGTTGATTGATGAATCAGATTTTGCTTTGGCTTATTTGTGTAAATTTGATATCCCTTTGGCTTGTTTAGGTTTTTTACCCTAATTTTAACATTTTTGACATAAAAAAGATCCAATTACAAAATTAAAAATAATATAAAGATCCAATTGAAAAGAAAAAGTATAAAGACCTAATTAAAAATTTGGTAAAACTATAAGAACCAACAAAATAATTAAACCTCCAATTTATAATTTATCATTATTATTTTTTAAATTAGCCAATTTATTTAACTTAAAGCCTTTAAAATAAATTATCTATCAATTATATATATAATATTAATATAATAGATTCAGTTATACACTGAAGTATATAATGAAATATGAGAAATGTAACTAATTTTAATAATCAATTTTATTTTTCTTAAAAATTCATACAATAGTTTAATTTGTCTGATATATCATAATTTAAATTAAAAATAATTATAATAATAAATCCTTGCATTACGCGAATTAATCCCTAGTTTAACTACTAAAATGGACCTTATATTATTTTTTAAAGTATTATTTGCCATTTTATTTCCTATAAAGTTAGTCATATATAATAATCATTTTGGGCTCGCTCATAGCACTAGCACAGACCTACGTCCAGTGATAATAATGGAACCTCTCCATGAAATTATAGGACTGAGACTCAGCGTTTGAATTCTACTTGCAAATAAATCTCGCTCAAGACTTGGTTCACTTCTGCTAAGCTAACTCTTCAGAAATAAAGAGGACTTATGATTACAACCATACATATTATGCTAAATTCTATATAAATAAATACTTATAACTCAATTTTTAATAATGTATCTCATATGTTGCACGGTGAAAAAATAGTAACTGAAATTCTACACGGATCAAAATAATAAGGTCGTAAACATAATCTACGTACAATTTATTTCTTACAACTTTATATGCATATTCTCATAAACTATACTCTGTATTAAACTGATAAACAAGAACAAGAACACTTGTAAATCTAGCTATATCTTTGAAACGGTAAGGAATATGTATAATAGAACACCAGCAAATAAGAAAAAATTATTTTTGAGAAGAGCACAAGGTAAATTCTAGACACTCGTTTTACTCTGCTTTAAGTCTTAGCTTTTTCTCGACTTCATCCTTTCACCTTATTTAATGGAATCCAAACTACTAAGACGATTCCTGCAATAATTTGAATTTTAATTTGATTGTTACTATTCATTAACAAACTTAGATGAGATTTTCTTTATTAAGTAGCTATAAATATAAACTTCAAATTACTATCGGATAAAGTCCATATCTAGACAAAGAAAAAATTTAGTAAATCAACTTTTAGTTAGTCGATATTAGTCAACTTTTATTTTTTAATATTAAAAGTTCTTATTTTACGGAGATTTTGTATTTAGTGTTTATAATTTAGAGTGTAGATATTATGATTTAAGTTTTAAATTTTGAGATAAACAAAACAATTTAAAAAAGTTGGCTAATATAGACTGAAAAATAGTTGATTACTCTTGTATAAAAGAACAAAAGTGTTCATGGTAGTGTACCAGTGAAATTATTGAAGGCTAGATCAACAATATGAAGCATCTCCCACTTGGTTTTTAATTTGTGCAGGCAATAGGGCCATGAAGTTTGTTTGACCTTAGAATCAAAACTCTTAACGGTGGAAATTTTCCTTAAGAATCATGGGAATTCATAACTCAAAAGACTGTTTCCCAAGTTTAGAACTTCAAGACCATTGCAATTGGCTAGTGATTTTGGGATAGCACCACCTAATTGATTTCCATTGAATCAGAAATATAGCCACTGAGTTTGTTTCTAGCAAGATTTAGTACTCGAAGAGCATTACTTTGCGTTGTCAAACACTCAGATCAGGCTATTGTTTGAAAGTGAGAGGAAGTAAGTGAAACCAAGGTACTTCTTAATGTTAGGTGGGATAATGCTGAATCTGTTATTAGAATAGTCCAAATGAACAGAACCATGAATTTGGTTGGAATGAAGGTCAATCATCATTATATTAGAAATGAGATTTTCAAATGAACCCTCTAAACTTGTGAAATGGTTGTTGGAAAGATTCAAAGAAAGCATGGATTCAATTTTCCAAATCCAGTTAGGTATTGTTCCTTGGATTCGGTTGTTGGACAAATCCAAGCAAGAACTGAGATTGATTTCTAAGGAATCTTGGAAGTTCTTTTAACTGCAAGATGCCAACAATAGATGCACCATGTTGGGAAATAATGATGGAATGCCAAGATCATCATTGGTTTTTATATCAACAAATAAATTGTTATGTGGAAGACCTAATACACTTAGATATGGTAGCTGTTTCCTTATCATATCTAATTGTATGGTTCCATTAAATTTATTCAGAGAGGTTGAGGAGGGTAAGTCTTTTAAGATGAAAAAAAAAATGGAGGAATAGGCCCTTCTAATTTATTGATGCTGAAATCAACTAACTCCAATGTTGAGAATGTTGCATTTGGAATTCATCAAGGAGACCTTCAAATTCATTGTTAGAGAGAGTGACATCTTGTAAAGATGGAAGAGTGAAAAGAGTCTTAGGGATTTTTCCACTAAAGGAATTATCACCTAAATTGATTGTGTTTAGATTTGAAAGTCCTTTCCAATGAGTAGAAAGAATTCCCCCATTTAATTCATTTTGAAGAGATAAATATTGGAGATTCTTGGAGTTATTGAAACATGGAAGAGGACCAGGGAATTTATTAAATGACAAGTCTAGATGAGTCCAGAAAAAGAAACAGAAAGTGTCCCATTGAATTGACAGTTAGAAAGATCGAAAGTTGACAATTGTTTCAAATCTAAAGTTAGGTGATTTTAAATCTAATTCGTCAGATGTCTAATAATAAGCCTTATTGAATGATATAGTTTAAGAAAAATGATATTTATACCATTTTTTTAAGATAAAAGTAGTCACATTTGTTTTCTTTGGAGTAGTGAGATCAGTGGGTTTTAGGAATTTTGTGGTTGAGTTATAAGTTTCTGAGGAATAAAATATCAACCAAGTAATTGAGAAAATTCTGCAAAAAACTTGAGTAACAAAAGAGTATTAAGTAGGTAGTTGAAGAATTGAAATAGGACTTTTCAGTCATTGAAAAATTATAATATACATCTTTTCTGGCCTTTTAAGGGCCTATAAAACTAGCAACGTCTTTTCAGAAACATAATTAATAGAGTAAAGTATCGTTTTTGTCCCCAACGTTTGGGGTAAATTCTATTTGTGTCCCTAACGTTTAAATCGTTCTATTTGTATCCCTAACGTTTGTAAAAGTGATTCAATGTTATCCTGCCGTCAATTACACATCATGAGCGCTTTAGTTTGAGTTTTAAAAATCTCTTCTTGAAGTTAGAATACAAATGTCTGGGATAGAATCGATGATCTATTCCGAAAAATAGCTCATCAAATGTTGAAACTAATTCCGACAACATTTACATAATTCACTTTTCTAGGAATATAATTAAATCTAAATACAAATAGTGGGTATAATATTAAAATCGACCACATCCAAGTACGACCTAATTGAGAATGAATACATCCAAGTGAAAATAATTGAAAATATAATCTGATTTGTTCGTATAATTAATAGTAGGATAACATTGAATCACTTTTATAAACGTTAAGGATACAAATAGGACGATTTAAACATTAGGAATACAAATAAGACTTACCCTAAACGTTGAGAACAAAAACAATACTTTACTCTAATTAATATTTTTTTCTTCAAAAACCTATAAATACATACAAGATATTTTATTAACCTAATTGTCTTCTTATTATTTTTTAATAATCCTTATATTATTTATATCTAAAGAAAATATACGGAAGTATACTAAAAGCATAGTACAGATCGATACCACATTTAGGTACTTGTACTTTTGAGAATCTACCAATTAATCTTAAATGTTTTAAAAACTTCGGCCATTTAACACCAAAATATATCCTCACTCAATAATTACTATCCCTACAAGGACCGGAAGAGAGTCATCCTCATAAACCATCTCAAATTCGACTCGTTAACCATTCGATAAGCTGAACTTATAAGTTTGTGAATTAAATTTGAGTCTGAATTTGAATTCATTTATTAAATGAGCCGAATTTAAACTTAGATAAACTTAACTCATTAGTTCATGAGTTGACTGAATTATATATATATTGTTCCGGCCTGGCCCAACAAGGGTCTCGAGTTCGATTACGGACTATCGACTTGCCGGGCTATTTGACCCGAATCCATAGGTGACCCACGTGCTACCTCATGCCTTGCTGAGAAGACCTGGACAACTAACAGAAGCTTCCAGACAGATGGACCAAAGAGAAAGGGCCAACCCGAGTTCAGAGTATAAATGGAAAGGGACCTACCCCTCTCCAGAGGTACGTCACCTTTTTACCCTAATTAGCCGCCTCATTGTACGGACACTGACTTTAGCATCGAAGTGTCCTCGCAGGTGGCCCCACGAGGCTCGCGCTCAGGTCCAGATCCTCCATCTCAGCTAGTTGCTCCAATCTCAACTCCATCCGAACCGCCATTCATCCGAGCAACCGAACATTGGCGCCGTCTGTAGGGACCTGACGTGAGTATAGAGCTTTTTCCTCATGTGGGGGAAGTATGAGAGGAGGAGGGAACTCGCCTAAGGAGCAGGGTGAGTTCATCAACCTCTTCTCAGGAATGTCTAAGACCTCTGTCTCGGCAGGGCGACCCTCACTCCTGATCTCCCCATAGACGCCTGTTTGGTGGCACCGGCGATGACAACTCAAAAATTATGCAAGAGCTCAGACACCGAGTGCAAAACTTGGAGAGAGAGTTGGCAGCAAGGGATCATTATCATCCTGAGCACATCAGAAACTCTCGTCCGAGTCTATCTCGCACCCGATCTCCCACCAAGAGGTCGGAAGACCATAGGAGAAGCCCCAGGCGGGACAACGAGCATAGGAGCCGATGCTCGGTCTCACTCCTACGCCTACAGTAGGTCGGAAGGCCAGGGAGAGACTAAGAGAGACCGAGGAAAGAAGCGTCGAGATCTTGTCATAATGGGTGCCACCTACTTCCACCCATCTATTCTCAAGGTCTGGCTACCGAAAAATTTTGACAAGCCAATGGACATGAGGTACGATGGGATCAAAGACCCACAAGAACATTTAACGACTTTTGAAGCCAGAATCAACTTGGAGGGTGTTGGAGATGCCGTCAGATGCCACACATTTTCAGTGACCTTGGCAGGTCCGGTGATACGGTGGTTCAACGCGCTCCCGCAAGAGTCCATTACCGCTTTTGTGAACATCGCGTAGAGGTTCCTAGCCCAATTCACCACCAGGATAGCCAAGGCCAAGCACCCGATCAACTTGTTGGGGGTGACCCAGCGTGCTGGAGAGCCAACGAGGAAGTTCCTCGACCGGTTCAACAACGAGTGTCTAGAGATTGATGGCCTGACAGACTCGGTGGCGAGTCTATGCTTGACAAATGGCTTACTAAATGAGGATTTCAGGAAGCACCTCACTACCAAGCCTGTCTGGACTATTCAAGAGATCCAAAATATGGCTAGAGAGTATATCAACAATGAGAAGGTTAGCCAAGTGGTGGCTGCCAATAAGCGGCAGCCACCCAACCCACTGGCACGTCAGATTGGATACTTGGAAAAGCCAAAAGAGGCGCCAAAGGAGGGAACGTTCGGGAAACTGTTCAAGCCGTTTTCCCAGGTGGGCATGTTTACTAGCTGCACCCCTCTAACGACACCTATTGTGGAAGTCTACCAACAAATCACAGATAAAGGCATACTGTCGAAACCTCAGCAGCTCAAGGATAGGACGGGTGGAAACAAAAGCTTGTACTGCAACTACCATAAAGGTTTTGGCCACAAAACCCAAGGCTGCTTTGATCTGAAGGATGCTCTTGAGCAGGCCATCCGAGAAAGGAAGCTGACGGAGTTCTCGCAGTTTATACGGGAACCGAGGAGGAGAGAGCGAGAACGTTTCGAAGAGGATTGGAGCTGAGCTGTGAAGCCAAGGCAGGGGACCCGAGAATGCTGACAACGCTCCAACTGTAGTCATCAATGTCGTGGTCGGGAGAGATGAATCACCCAAGTCAAAATTAGCAGCAAAAAGGATGCTAAGATCCTAGCTATGTCTTTGGGAAGCCCCAATGCTCAATCTACGGAGCTCCCTGAAATATCTTTCGACTCAGAAGATCGATGGTATCACGATCTCCTCGAGAACCTGCCTATGGTGATTACAGCGATGATCGGGATGGGCCTGGTAAAGCAAATCCTAGTGGACACTAGAGCTGACTTGAACATCCTGTTTAGGAATGTGTTCGATGTGCTGGGGATCAGAGAAAATGTCCTCAAAAACCACAAGCACGAGGTCGCCGACTTGGAAGATAATTACATAAGGCTTGATGGGCTAATCACACTTCCGATATATGTTGGATCCAGGGAAAGCAAGAGATCAGTGATGGTAGAGTTCATGGTCCCGAGGGACTCTACAGCCTACAACGTCATCTTAGGAATAAAAACTATCAACGAGTTCTCGACTGTCGTATGTATGAAGTTCCTAACGATGAAGTTTGTGACGGACATTAGAGCTGCATGATCCATCCGAGGATACCTGAAAATGGCGGTCGCTTGCGACAATGCCAGTCTATCTTTGAGGAAGAAGTCAAAGGAAGCATCTGGGGTGTTATTGGCTGACTTGGATGCAAGGTTTAACGACAAGCCGAGGCCAGATCCCTAGGGAGACATGGAGAAGTTCCGGGTAGGGGACACAGAGGACAAGTTTACCTTCGTAAACCGAAACCTCCCCCACGAGTTAAAAGGACCTCTCATCGAGGCCGTCAGAGCAAACAGAGATCTATTCACCTGGACCCCGATTGACATGCCAAGAGTAGACCCCAATTTTATGGCACATCATCTGGCTGTAAAACCAGATGCTAAACCAGTTGCACAACGGCGGAGAAAGATGTCGCCTGAGAGGGCTAACGAGGTATCCAGGCAGACGGCTAGCTTGTTAGAAACCGGTTTCATAAGGGAGCTAGAGTATTCAACGTGGCTGTCGAACGTGGTACTTGCTATCGGGAAGTGGAGAATGTGCGTTGACTATTCGAATCTCAACAAGGCATGTCTAAAAGATTCATTCCCTCTCTCTAACATCGATGCCCTAGTAGACGCGTGATGAGCGAATTCTTTGATGGTATAGAATTTAACAAAATTAATTCTCGTTGCAAGTATAGTTCTACACCAACAAACAATTCTCACATCAAAAATTTTGGTTGTCACAAGTACAAACCCCAATAAAAATTAACCGAAGTATTTAAACTCCGGGTCATCTCACAAGGAATTACAATGAAGTGCTCAATTATTGGCTATGAAAATGCAAGGGGGTTTGATTTTATAGTTTGACAAAAAAAGTAAACAACAAGAAAGTAAATGATAAGAACAAGTAAAATAAAGGAAAAGAGCTCTTGGCTAGACATAGGTAATTGAGATCAACATCCTTGTCTACAAACCATATATTGACAATTATGAGGAACCAAGCTCATCAAGTTTACTTCTGTACTTGAAGTATATCAAATGGCTTGATCAACATCAATCCATAGGTTCTAACCTAGCTACTAATTGACTTAGTAGTAGGCTAGTATCAATGGTTATCAAATTGACCACCAAGGGTTCTCAAATCACCAATTCAATGAGACCCAATGACTCAAGGTCACTCAATTCTCTTAGCCTAGGCCAAGAGCCAAGAAAATTACTCAAAAACTAGAGGAAACATTTTATCAAACACCTAGTATGCAAGAAAAGTAAACATCATAAAATGTAAGAATTAAAGGTAACCCATAACTATCATAAGCAAGAAATCAACAATAACAATGAAGATAAACATAGAAAAGCATGGAAACATAAATTTGCATTAAAGAAAATTAAGATCCAACAATGGTTCATCAACATAAAAGAGAGCAAAATAAGAAATCACAAGAGAAACTAAGAAGATTAAGATAATAGAACACTAAAATATAGTGAGAATTAAAATCAAAACAAGAATTGAAAGAAAAATTTGAGAGTGATTAACCTAACTTTACCCTAATTTCTATCCTAAATCTAGAGAGAGGAGAGAGCTTCTCTCTCTAAAATTCTACCCTAAAATATGACAAAAACTAAATTATGACTACTTGGTTCATTCTCTCCTCAATCCTTGGGTTCAATAGCATCAGAAATGAGTTGGATTGGGTCCAAAATGAGCTAGAAATCGCCCTCAACGAGTTGCTTAAAGTGGACCCACGCAACTCCATCAGTGCGCACGCGTACAGTGCATGTGCGCGCCCCTATATGCGATGCAACTATGGCAAATTTTATATCATTTCGAAGCCCCGGATGTTATCTTTCCAACACAACTAAAACCGCCTCATTTGGACCTCTGTAGCTCAAGTTATGGTCGATTAAGTGCAAAGAGGTCAGGCTTGACAGCTTTACGGTTCCTTCATTTCTTCATGAGTTCTCCCACTTTGCATGCTTTTTCTTTATTCCTTCAATCCAATCTTTGCCTTCTAAACCTGAAATCACTTAACAAACATATCAAGGTATCAAATGGAATTAAAGTGAGTTAAATGTAGCTATTTTAAGGCCTAAAAAGCATGTTTTCACACTTAAGCACAAATTTAGGGAGAATTGCAAAACCATGCTATTTCATTAAATAAATGTGAGAAAAGGTGATAAAATCTCCCAAATTAAGCTCAAGATAAACCACAAAATTGGGGTTTATCAATGCGGCATCATGATACCAATTCCTAAGCTTCATGGACGTGTACTCGGGGTACAACCAGATCCTGATGCACCGCCCTAATGAGGAAAAAACGGCGTTCATAATGCCAACAAGGACCTATTGCTACAGGGTCATGCCATTTGGATTGAAGAATGCGAGGGCCACCTATCAAAGATTGATGAGCAAAGTCTTCAAGGAGCATATCGGCAAGTCGGTGGAAGTGTACGTTGATGATATACTGGTAAAGACGGCTGAACCGAGTAGTTTGGTTGCCGAGCTGGAAGCTGTCTTTGGGTCGCTTCGAAAGCACAATATGAGGCTCAACCCCCTCAAGTGTGCGTTTGCCATGGAAGCTGGGAAGTTCTTGAGCTTTATGATCACACAAAGAGGAGTGGAGGCCAACCCAGACAAATGCGAAGCCATTCTCTGGATGTCAAGTCCAAGATGTGTTAAGGATGTCCAAAGACTGGCAGGTAGGCTCACAGCTTTGTCTTGTTTTCTTGGGGCATCGGCAGCGAAGGCCCTTCCCTTCTTCAATTTAATGAAGAAAGAAATAGCCTTTGAATGGAATCCAACTTGTGAGGAAGCCTTCAACCACTTCAAGAGGATCTTATCAAAACCACCGGTACTCGAAAAGCCGAAAGAAGGAGAGACCTATACCTCTATCTAGCTGTAATAGAGGAAGCCATAGCGATCGTTTTGTTTCTGGAAGAAGACAAAATCCAGCAGCCAATGTACTTCATCAGTAAAGTGCAAGCTGAAAAAGTTAGCTTATGCTTTACTAATCTCCTCTCGGATATTAAGGCAATACTTCCAGGGGCACTCGATCACTTTGAGAACCGACCAAGCCATCAGAAAAATCTTACAAAAACCTGACCTGGCGGGCCGTATGATGACATGGGCAATAGAACTATCCCAGTACGACATCCAATACGAACCTCAACATGCAATTAAGGCCCAAGCAATAGTAGAATTTTTGGTGGAGGTGACTAATAAACCATTATTTTATGGTTTATCTTGTGCTTAATTGAGTGGGTTTTATCCACTATTCTCACACTTATTCATAGAAATCGCATGTTGTACATTTTCTTTCCTGATTTTGTGCTATGATTGAAAACATGTTTCCTAAGCCTTTAAATTACCAAATATTAATCCTCTCTTATTACCATTTGATGCCTTGATATGTCTGTTAAGTGTTTTCAGAGATTACAGGGTAGAAATGGCTTAGAGGATGAAAAAGAAGCATGCAAAAGTGGAAGGAATAAAAGAAACTGAAGGAACTGCTAATGCTGTCCAGCCTGACCTCTTGGTACTAAATCGACTATAACTTGAGCTACAGAGGTCCAAATGACGCGGTTCTAGTTGCGTTAGAAAGCCAACATCCGGGACTTTGAAATGATATATAATTTACCATAGTTTCCCTAAGGATAAGTGACGCAAACGCGTGTATCACACGGACGCGTCGCATCTGCGAAAATCAGCATGTTTGAATTTGCAACCAGCGAATTCTGGGTTGTTTCTGACCTAGTTCTCGGCCCAGAAAACACAGATTGGAGGCTATAAAATGGGGGAATACATCCAAACAATTAACACAACTTTCATAATACATAATTTTAGTTTTTAGATGTAGTTTTAGAGAGAGAGAGGTTCTCTCCTCTCTCTTAGTATTAGGATTTAGGATTTCTATTATGTTTAGGCTACTTCTCTTCAATTACAGGTTCAATATTTCTTTAATTTATTTTCTACTTTTATTTATTCTATTACTTTAATTGTTATTTATCTTTTCAATTTGGCTTATGAACCATTCATGTTAAGATTTTCTTAATTAATATAAATTGAGGTATTTCAGATATAAGATCGTTTTATTCTATTTATGTTATTGATGTTTTCGATTTATCCAAATTATTTTCATTCGAGTAGATTTTTTTCCCTTTTGACTTTGGTTGAATAATTGGTAACACTTGAGTTATCAAACTCAGCTGTTGATTGAAATTGGAGTTGCTAATTGATTCGAATCGCTCTAAAGCTAGTCTTTCCACAGGAGTTAACTAGGACTTGAGGATCAAATTAATTAGTCACTTGACTTTCTTTTGTTTAGTAAGAGTTAACTAAGTGGGATTAAAACCCAATTCTCATCACACCTGATAAGGATGACTAGGATAGGACTTCCAATTCTTATATCTTACCAAGAGATTTTCTAATTATTAATTTATTTTTCTTGTCATTTAAAATTACTTGTTCCCTATTTCAAAAACCCAAAATTCTACCTTTTTCATAACCAATAATAAATCATACCTCCTTGCAATTCCTTGAGAAGACGACCCGAGGTTTGAATACTTCGGTTATAAATTTTATTGGGTTTGCTTAAGTGACAACCAAAACTTTTGTACGAAAGGATTTTCTGTTGGTTTAGAAACTATACTTACAACGCAATTATTCTTATAAAATTTCTTTACCGATAGAAATCCAATCGTCAAAATGGCGCCGTTGCTGGGAAATTGCAAACGTGTGCCTTATTATTGGTTATTGTAAATATTTACTTTTAAATTGATTTTTTTCGAAAAAAAAATTCAGATTTTTATTTTAAAATTTTTTTTCTTATCTTAGTTTTAAATTTCAAAATTCAAATCTTTTTCAAAAATCATATCTTTTTCAAAATCTTATCTTATCTTATTTCAAATTTCAATTAAATTCCAAAATTCAAAATTTAAATATTTTTCAAATCTTTATCTTATATTGTTGACTTTTCAAAATTCAATTTTCAAATTTCAAATTTCAAATTTCAAACTTCAAAATTTAAATTTCAAAACCTTTTAATTTAAAAACTTATCTTCTCTTACCTAACTTATCTTATCTTTTCTAATCTTAAAATCAAATCTTTTTCAAACATTTTCTCTTATTTATTTTATTTTATTTTTCTTTGCTTGTTTATTTATTTTTTTTTTAATTTTTATTAGTTACTATGAGTTCTTACCCCCGTCGCTTTGAGTTTGGTTCAAATGTTGTTGTAAGGAATGGAAGCTATAACAGGAACATGCATCAAGGTCAAAGCAATCAAAGATGGAAGGAGTCACGAGGATCTGATCAACCCTTTCGGCAACAACACCCTCTAAGATACCATGGACCACAACCATCTCACAATGCATGTCAAAACAATAGTCATGGTAGACCCCTTCGTGACAAACCACCCCCACCTAATTACTATGGTCAAGAGCCATTCCAGGGAGCGTACAAAGATGAGAGATATGGTGGACCCCCTTGTAGTTACCAACATTCCAACAAGTCCCATCATATGCTTATGAACCACCTCCACAACATACCTTTGAACCACCAAACTCACAAGCCCCTTTACACCATTCACCTCCATATGACCCTAACCCTTATCCACCCCTGACAACACCCTTGGTGTTATTCACCAAGGGCAAACAAAGCTTCATACCATACTTGCCTCTATCACTAGTCTCACCTCTACTCTTCAAGCACTTATATCCCGCATGGACCAATCCTCTACCTCCAATATTCAACCCTCAAGCTCTAGTGAACTTCCTTTTCAACCACATAATGATCTCTCCATCCCATCACCACCCTCCATGGAAGAGCACCCACATCCATCAATCCAAGAGTAAGATGATCCCAATTATGCTATTGATATGGAACAGGAAAGAAGGAATCATCTTCGCAAATCCATACTTCATAAGAAGCTAGAGGAGGCCCAAAATATGGAGATAGGAGAGACCCTTGAAGATAAAGGAACAATTGGAAAGAGTTGTCATGGAAAGAAAATCATCAAGGATGAGTACGATTTTATACTAAAACAACTGGACAAAGCAATAATTATTGAAGAGAAAGAAGTGGTTGAAGATTTAGGAGATGCAGAACCTCCATGGAAAAATTCAGTCAAAGAGCCTCCTTCAAAGACGTTTGAAATTGATGTTGAGGAGGGTGTACAACCTCCAATGCATATCATAGTTGAAGACTTTGAAGGGGATGATCAAGAGATGGATTCAATCATTGATGAATTCTTATCTACAATTGAATCCTCTCCCATTGGACTTGACATGGAAATTAAAGAAGAAGAAGCACAACCTCCCATGTCCTTGGTGAACAATGAAGAAGAGATCAAATTGGAAGAAAGCTACCAAGAGGAAGAGGTTGATATTGAAGAAGCTTGCAAAGAGGTGGAAGTTGTCAAAGAGGAGCCCAAGAGAATGGAGTTGGAAATCACCTTACCAAAGTTGCTGGAGACCTCTCTCCCAAAACCATCACCATCCATTCCTTCACTCAAGTGGGTAAATCTCTCATCTCTAAGCTTAATTAGCTCACTTGAATATGCTTTGCTTGAGACAGATGAGCAACTCAGAGCTCTTTGTGGCTTTAAGAGTAAGAGGGAGATGGTTAGTAATATGAGTTGGCATACAAGATTCAATATGGTGGAAAGCTCAAAGTTTAAATGCAAAGGTTGGTGTAAAGCTCAACTGAATGGGTCTAGAAAGTTGTTTGGCCGCTTTATTGAGAATTCAGATTGCTTGCTACCCGATTGGAATAATAATGATCAACACAAAGACGGGTGCAAAAGCAAGGTTTGGGACCCCGGAATTCATTCTACCAATCAACACTCTTGGGGCCTTGTCACTTGCTTTAACTTGCATGAAGGCGTTATGCAACTAGTATGGAATCTCGGAGGCCATTGAAATTACAAACATTGGTGGAGATTCCTGGATGAGTTCAAGCACAAGCCACCATAACAAAGGACTCCCCAAATGTCCAACTTAAGGACTTTAACTAAAAGTGCTAGGTGGGAGACAACCCACCATGGTATAATCGTTCCTTTTTTATTCTTAATCTTATTTTATTTTATTTTTACTAGTGTTCATTCATAATTTCTGCATATAGCCTGCATTTGCATTTGCATACTGCATAAAAAAAAACAAACGCACGCGACGCGTAAGCGTCGCTGACACGTCCGCGTCGTTTTCAAAATATGGCCATTCACGCGATCGCGTCAACCACGCGAACGCGTCACCTAGATTTTTGGCAACAATGCATTTAAACAGAGAGTTGTGCGTATGCGAGACTGCTCTCGCGCCACTAGCACAAATCAAGTCACGCGTACGCGTGACCCACGCGTCCGCGTCACTTGCAAATAGCGCCAATCACGCGACCGCGTGCCCCACGCGTCCACGTCGCCTGCGCCGCACAGCTTATCCAGATCAGCGAAATATCTCAACTTTTCTTCCCCCAAATCCTAATTTTTCTTCCCCCTTCTTATTTCTTTCTTCTTCCTTCTTTTTTCTTTATTCTTTCTCACTTTTTATTTTCATCTCCTTCCTCTTCCTTCTCATTTTTCTTTCCTCATTACATTTACATTCTTTCATTCATTGCATTTTAACTGTGTGCATATTTTTATTTTCTTTTCTAAATTTATTATTTTTTCATTGGTGTTAAAATTTTCTTATTCAACTGTTGCATCTTTTCTTGAAATATTTTGGTGTTTAGTAACTTGTTTTACACTGTGGGATGATATTTATTATCTGCCAATGCCAATCTTTTATGATACTTGCACTCCATTAGCATTGACATGAACTTATATTGATACTTTCATTACCCACACTCTTCCCCTTTGTTGCAAATTTTGCACCACTAGTATGCCATGTGCTTCTATTATTTTCTCACTTGCATGTTATAGCTACCATGTAATTGAGACCCTTATTATTTGGCATTAACACCCATATTTTATTTGTTTTCTATCTTTATTTCTGGGTTACTTTTCTTCTTTTCCTCTTCTTTCAGGATGGCCACCGGAAAAAGGAAAGGAAAAGAACTTCTAAAAGGGGCGACAGACAAGTCCATCTGCACATTCTTTGGAAAAGCACCAGTTGTAGAAACCCGTCCACCTGCACATCTCAGCATGCACCGAGGACAGTGCAATCTTTAAGTGTGGGGAGGTCGATACCGATCTCCATGGGTTTGTTATTTTCTTCCCAACACCAATGTTTTATTTTCTTTATTAATTCATTGTTGCATTTGCATATTTGATTGCATGTTTGTTTGATTTTGTGCATTTAGTTACTACTTGGTTGAAGTAATATTTTCTTTTTCAAGAAATTTTTATAGTACTTCACTAATTTAAATTGAAAACTTTTTGTGATAAATTTGTTAGAAGTTATAATTGGAACATGAATTATAGCTAAGAACACACAACCTATGAGATTTTGAGCCTATTTATATGGTTACATTATTTAACCATAAATTTTTATTCTTGTGTGTTTTCTTCCCTATGATTGCAATCTTTGCTTTGTTTCATTCTATATGTCCACTATTTAGTGTATTTACATGCTTGCATATGATTGAGGCCATTACTTGTTTAGCTCACTTATCCCAAATAAGCCTACCCTTTCAATTACCTTTGTTAGCCACTTTGAGCCTATTAATCCCCATTTGTTCTATATTTTACCACATCACTAGCCTTAAGCGGAAAAATAATTAAATACCCCAATTGAATCTTTGGTTAGCTTAAGATAGAGATTGTGTAACAATTAAGTGTGGAAAAACTGTGGGAACATGGGTTAATAAGGGTATGTGTTATGTTTTTACTTTGATAAAATATTGGGAATTTGGGTACCTACTCATGTGAGACCAGAAAAATTAAAAACCCATGTGCATTGATAAGTTATGTTTATTTTTTTATTTAATATATATATATATATATATATATATATATATATATATATATTCAATAAATAAATAAATAAATAAGGGGACAAAATTATCCCAATGCTAAATTAAGTTAATGAAAAGATCAATGCATATGTGATAATAAAAAAAAAAAAACTAAAAGAAAAAGTTGATGCATGAGTATGTAATGCAAAAGTGGGAAATTATGGGTAGCTAGGCATGAATTAGAATTACATAGAATGTGTGTATGTTAGGTGAGAACTTAGGTTAGTCAAAGATTCATATTTTAGCTCACTTGGCCATACATATAGCCTCACCCTTACCTTAGCCCCATTACAACCCTGAAAAGACCTCATGATGTTTGCATTGATATACTAGATATTTGTTGATTGGTTAGATGAAGAACAAAGTTTTAGAAAGCATGAATAGATAAGAGTAGAGAGATTAACCCTAGACACTTGAGAGTTAGAGTGATATACACTACCAGTGAGGGTTCAATGCTTGATTCTATGTTCCCTGCTTTCATGAGCTATCTTCTTACAAGTTTACTTATCTTTTATTGTATAATTTGAATTAGTGAAATCTGATTTAGGTATGTCTTGAAGAGCTTATTTACTTTTAACCAAGTAGGTAGAAACATTTTGCATGTAGTTGCATTCACATAGATAGGTTGCATTTCATATTCTTTACCATTTCTCTTTACTTTTATAGCTTCTCTTGAGTTTAGCATGAGGACATGCTAATGTTTAAGTGTGGGGAGGTTGATAAACCACTATTTTATGGTTTATCTTGTGCTTAATTGAGTGGGTTTTATCCACTATTCTCACACTTATTCATAGAAATCGCATGTTGTACATTTTCCTTCCTGATTTTGTGCTATGATTGAAAACATGTTTCCTGAGCCTTTAAATTACCAAATATTAATCCTCTCTTATTACCATTCGATGCCTTGATATGTGCGTTAAGTGTTTTCAGAGATTACAGGGCAGGAATGGCTTAGAGGATGGAAAAGAAGCATGCAAAAGTGGAAGAAATACAAGAAACTGAAGGAACTGCTAATGCTGTCCAGCCTGACCTCTTGGTACTAAATCGACTATAACTTGAGCTACAGAGATCCAAATGACGCGGTTCTAGTTGCGTTGAAAAGCTAACATCTGGGGATTCAAAATGATATATAATTTTCCAAAGTTTCCTTGAGGATAAGTGACGCGAACGCGTACATCACGCGGACGCGTCGCATCTGCAGCGTGTTTGAATTCGCAACCAGCGAATTCTGGGCTGTTTCTGACCCAGTTCTCGACCCAGAAAACACAGATTAGAGGTTATAAAGTGGGAGAATGCATCCAAACAATTAACAAAACTTTCATAATACATAATTTTAGTTTTTAGATGTAGTTTTAGAGAGAGAAAGAGGTTCTCTCCTCTCTCTTAGGATTAGGATTTAGGATTTCTATTATGTTTAGGCTACTTCTCTTCAATTACAGGTTCAATATTTTTTTAATTTATTTTCTACTTTTATTTATTCTATTACTTTAATTGTTATTTATCTTTTCAATTTGGCTTATGAACCATTCATGTTAGGATTTTCTTAATTAATATAAATTGAGGTATTTCAGATATAAGATCGTTTTATTCTATTTATGTTATTGATATTTTCGATTTATCCAAATTATTTTCATTCGAGTAGATTTTCTTCCCTTTTGGCTTTGGTTGAATAATTGGTAACACTTGAGTTATAAAACTCAGCTGCTGATTGAAATTGGAGTTGCTAATTGATTCGAATCGCTCTAAAGCTAGTCTTTCCACAGGAGTTGACTAGGACTTGAGGATCAAATTAATTAGTCCACTTGAATTTCCTTTGTTTAGTAAGGGTTAACTAAGTGGAATTAAAACCTAATTCTCATCATACCTGATAAGGATAACTAGGATAGGACTTCCAATTCTTATATCTTGCCAAGAGATTTTCTAATTATTAATTTATTTTTCTTGTCATTTAAAATTACTTGTTCTCTATTTCAAAAATCCAAAATTCTACCTTTTCCATAACCAATAATAATTCATACCTCCCTACAATTCCTTGAGAAGACGACCCGAGGTTTGAATACTTCGGTTATAAATTTTATTGGGTTTGCTTAAGTGACAACCAAAACTTTTGTACGAAAGGATTCTCTGTTGGTTTAGAAACTATACTTACAACGCGATTATTCTTATAAAATTTCTTTACCGATAGAAATCCGATCGTCAGTGACTAGGGACCCTCTCGAGAACTCGAGCACATGGTGAAAAGCTCGGAAGGAATGACCTTCAAGCAATTGATCAAATTTGAGTTTCCCGATCTCAAACAATCAAGCGGAGTATGAAGCCCTAATAGGCGGCTTAATCTTAGCCAAAGAGGTCAGAACAACGAAACTCGAAGACAACAAGGGTCTCGGGTTCGATTACGAACCACCGACCCGCCGGGTTACTCGACCCAAATCCAAAGGTGACCTACGCACCACCTCATGCCCTGTTGAGAAGACCTGGACAACTAGCAAAAACTTCTAGGCAGAGGGGCCAAAGAGAAGGGGCCCACCCGAGCTCAGAGTATAAATGGGGAGGGACCTACCCCTCCCTAGAGGTACGTTACCTTTTTACGCTAATTAGCCGCCTGATTGTATGGACACTGACTTTAGCATCAAAGTGTCCTTGCAGGTGGCCTTACCCGCCGACCCACCGACGACTCAATCGATCACCCTACGCATGAGGCTCGCGCTCAGATCCATATCCTCCATTTCAGCTAGTTACTCTAGTCTCAACCCCATTCGAACTGCCATTCTCCCGAACAACCGAACATATATATTTTGTATTTTATACCCACATATACACATATATAATTTTTATATATAATTATGTGACAGATGACAAATTATAATTAATAGAGATATAAATTTTTATTCATATAAGATTATAGATTATATTTGTATTAGTTGAGCCAACTCGTAAGCTCGAGTTAGTTGTGAGTTTTAGGTGAGTTAAGTTTAAACTTTATAAAAAAGCTCGATTATTAATAAATCGAGCTCAATTTTTATGAGTCGAATTTAAATTTGGCCTGACTCGACTCACTTCTAACTCTACCTACAGACTACGAGTTTCATTAGTCATCACTAGTCACTTGTTTATAAAAAATAAAATAGTCTTAAATTTTTTATTAAATTAACTATTAAGTGTAACTCATATATCTAAATATTTATCATTTATTATGTTTAATCTTAACTAGAGCTCAATTTAAGGATGAAAAATGGTTAATGAATATTATATTAAAATATAATAAATATTTATCTATTCCGCTTTAAAATAACAAATATTTTAATTGTAGAGAGTACTATATATACAATATATACTACTAATGAACTAATTAAATAAACGATAACTATATTTGTGGTCTCTCTTCAATAACAACCACCTATTTTATTTCTATTTATTTGTCTCTCCTAATCAATTAGGAATTTCTCACTTACCATAAAATTTTTCTTTTAAAAATGCATATGATTCCAATCACTCCATTTGTTCATACTGCGGTCCAAATCCTTAAGCCTAAGACTCACAAATGGATTCACTATGCTTTAGACCACACTCTAAGTTCTCACTCCAAAACTAAAACTTAGGTGGCACATGAATAGGATAATATTTGTATATTTGTAATAATTATCTGTATCAGATTTAAATTTTATAGATATTATTCGATTCACAAATTTTTCGAATCGAATTGGATTAGATTCAATCTATATTATAGTATGATCGGATTGTAGATTTGGTAGTGATGTCTGCAGATTTGATCCTTATATTCGCATGTCTCATATAAATAACATAGTTTAAGAAAATAAATTTTAATGTGATATGAATTTTAGTGTGTTATTTTCTGAATTTTATGATATCTTATTTTTAATTTTTCATGTTGCACTTTAATTTAGAATAATTAAATTTAAATTTTATATTTTTTTTTGTTATTCAAGAGAACTTTTATAGATAATATTTTAGGAGTAAATAAATTTAAACATATAAAAAAATAGTTTTTTTAGTATTTTTTGTAAAAACAACCAAACAAGACCTTAAAATAATTTTTTTAAATTATGCGAATATACCCAATAATCAATTCGACCTGAAAAAATGTAGATATTGTATCCGATCCGATTCGATCCATATGCATCTTTATTAGAGCTTACCAAAAACGTGTGAATTAACCTACCCAACTAACTCGGAATTCGAGTGTCATAACCCGAGTTCCCCTCCCCCTAAAAAAAATTACTTCTGTTACATGCACTACAGTACAATAGTTGTTTATTTTGCACGAACCTTCCATGTAACAGGGGAATAACTCTCTACTATAATCAGATAAAAATATCTTTACAATGGCTAAGTCATCATTTTATCCTTATAAATACTTTAATATTTTTGATATTTTTTTAATTCATTTTACATAATTTTACTTAAACTCTTATTGACATAGACATCATAATTCATTATAGGTATTTCTAATTGTCGTTTCAAAACTGATGTGAAGATAATTCAGACATATTCACCACCACTTCTAATCTCCTTCACCTAGTTCACTTATATCCCGTCGTTTTTGGTATATTTTGGAACGCCACTACTATTATAATAATAATAATAATAATAATAATAATAATAATAATAAAAGAAGTAAGTATTGTTTTGACCCCCTAACGTTGAGGGCCAGAATCAAAACCGTCCCCAATGTAATTTTTTATTTAGAATCATCCTTAACTTTTTTTTCGTATTAAAATCGTCCTTTTTAATAAAATTTTTTTATATTATTCCTAAACTACCCCTATTTTAATAAAAGTTATAAAATTTAAAAAATAAAATAAAAGAAAACGCGTGGGGGGAAGGAAAAAGAAAACGTGTCGGGGGGAAGGGGAAAGGGTATACGAAGGGGGAGGGGAGGGGGAGGGGAAGGGGGGAGGGGGACGGCGCCGGGAGACCTCGGGAGACCACGCCGCTGCCGTCGCCGCCGATTCGACCGCGCCGCTGTTCCAGTGGTTCTGCTTCTTCTTCTAAATCTACTTCCTTCTTCTTCATCTGCTTCTTCTTATATTTCATTCCCAAAGCTGGATCAATTTTTTCAAGCACTGCAATTTCATAAAGGAATTACCCAGCACTGTATGCTTCAATATGAATCCTTTTCCAGCACTGCAATTCCATAAAAAAAAGTACCTAGCACTGTATGCTTGAAGATGAAGAGGGTGTGCTAACATTAACAAATCACCAAACCCTCTCTTCTCCCATTTATATTCAACACAATACAGCTTAGTAAACAAAGCATTACCAGATACAGGGTAGCAAGTGCTGTACCTGTCAAGAACATGCTCAAGTTGTGAACTTGAATTTGGCAACAATGTTATCCTTACTACCAGAGGAATCCCGCCTCCATCATTATCAGCAGAAGTAATAGTCTTTTAATTTGTTATTTTCTAATTTTATTGTTGTTGTGTGTTAATTTGGTTGTTGAATTTGTATTGATTTATTGAATTTAGGTTGATTTCATTGATGATGTTATTGTTGGTGGTAGATGTGCTGGTGCTGGTGGTGGTGGTGGAGGAAGTGCTGGTAGGGGTGGTGGTGGAAGAAAAGGTGCTGATAGAGGTGGAGGGTATTTTTGTCCAAAAAAAAGTTAAAAGGACGATTTTAATACGAAAAAAAACGTTAAGGATGATTCTAAATAAAAAATTACATCGGAGATGGTTTCGATTCTGACCCTCAACGTTAGGAACCAAAACAATACTTACCCCTAATAATAATAATAATAATAATAATAATAATAATAATAATAATAATAATAATAATAATATTTATTATTATTATTATTATTATAATATTAGTGTAAATCTATTTTTTTTAAATTAAGAATAAAATTTAAATTCAAAATTTTTAGATGAGGATAAAAGATTATGGCATTTGAATTATAGTTCATTAGTCCACTTGTTTTTCATTATAATTATATATATTCATATTATGATTTACAATGGTGCTACATGACTAAGTTATTTTGGTAATTAAGTTAAACTCAAATTGACAATAAAAATCAATTAGAAAAAGAAGAGAAGACGCATAAAAAAAAAGAAAAAAGATTTAGTTAAATTTAACTAACAAACTTTTACCATTAAATTATTCTTTTTTTTTTTTTACTTTATCATTAAATTATTCTATTATTAGTACGGTACTACACATATAAACATTTTGTGATAATCAAATCTAATTAAATTAGTCCAAACCTAAAAAATATTACTCATATAACATGTATACATGCTACTTCTTTTTATTAATATAGCACAAAAGATTTTATTAAAAAATACAAAAAATTATTCATATAGCATAAAAATTTTTGCATATGATCCAAAACTTATTGATATATATATAGGACAAAACTTTTTTGTAAATATATAACCCGTAACGTTTTACTGCACATACAATTCATAAATGATTTCTATTACTGCTACTTTTTTTTTGTCTTTTTTATATTAAATTTTTTTTATCTAATAATTTTGTATTGAATTTTGATGATGATTGATATTTTAAGTGTATTTTATTAGTTAAGTGATTCAATATTTTAGACATAGTTTTTCAAAAAATTTTATTCTGATCATTTCAAAATTTTTATATTATATACTAAAATTTTTATGTTCAAAAGTTTTGTTGAACATATATAGAACAAAGATGAAGTGATGATGATGATAATAATAATAAAAGAAAACAAAAAGAACAAAAAAATAAAAGTAAAAAAATTCAATATATAACACATATATATAACTTAGTTAAAAAAAAAAAATACTTAGGCATCTAGCATTTCTATTATTCTATTATCTCGTTTTTGTGAATTTAGTGTACAAATCATTTTTACCCTGGTTGTGAAAGTTAATGCCGTGGTGTATCCAAATGAGGTTTTTTTTTTTGAAATAAATTAAAAAAATTATTATTATTTCTAGAAAGAAATTATTTTAATTTTAAATATCAGTATACTTTTTTTTTGGTAATTTTAGACAAGTTTGGCGCATCCTTAAACGAATTTCATAATATTAATAGAGTTTGTCACACTTCCGGCAAATTTCACGTCGGACTCGCTAAATAAAAGCATGGTCGGTGGAGAATCAAACTCAATACCAGTAGCTCATTATTCTCTTTAGTTCTCATCTTGTAATTTTCTCTCTACAATGTCTACAAATCCATTATTATCCATTGATTATGATAGTGAAATAGTGTATGATGAAGAAGGTTTTATTATTTTTAAATTTGGACAACCAATAATTACGTACATGGCACCGAAAGTCAATAGTCTAAGATTTGGTTTGGTAAAGCTTTTTGAAGAGGTGCTTGTACTTTTTAAAAGCTGAAGCTCCTTGTTTTGTGTTTGGTAAACCAAAAAAACTATGTGTTTGTACTTGTAGTTTTTAAAAGATCGGGATACTTTTGAAAGTACCTAAGATAGAGCTTTTCAAAGTTGGCTTGTACTTTTCAAAATTTAAAAGTCTAATATAACCTCATATGTTAACTAATTTTCAAATTTAATACTTGCATTTATGTTTATTATAGTATTTTTAAATTTTAAAAATTATTTTACCAAACGCAATTGTTGTTGCTTGTGTTTATTAAAAGCTATTTTTAATTTGATTTACTAAACATAAATGCTACAACTTTTAAAAAGTAAAAGATTTACCAAACTAAGTCTAACAGTGTTGAAGAATTTGATATTGCATTCCGTTGAATAGTAACACACGAAAAGAGTGAAAAAAATTTACTACAAATATCCGGCTGAAGTAGATGACAATTTGTTTTATAAAAAGTACGTTACAGTTGTCTTTGTTATTTTGTTATTAATTTTATTAGACCACGGTTTTGAGAAATTTTTCTGTTGTTTTGAATTAGGTATTTGTTACGTGACGACGAGGATATACGTCTTATAAGATCGTGGCACAACCGATGGGCAAATGTTCATCTGTTGGAATTATTTGTGTTTCTAGTTGAGTTGGGTGGATGAGGATCATTTGCGGATACTGTTGATGATAGTCCGTTAAGTGGAACTGTTAGAAGAAATATTAGAAGCACGATGGTTGATCTAAATATGCCACCTGAAGGTAGTCAAGAGGGGTCAAACGTTGAACTTTCTAATGCTGGCATGATGCAAGATGATGTTAAAAGTCATGAGTGTTCTACTATCAGGGATCCGATAATAGATCCCTATGAAGTTAACCCCGATGACGGTGAAGATGCTGATGATGAACCAACGAAAATTCCTGATGAGGGTGACGATAAAGAAAAGATGAACTACTATAGTGACACACAAATTGCTCTGATACAGTCTGCTATTTCTTGACCACATAACCGGCCAGATCACTTCTCCATGTTGAATCTCAATGCAGTGACTTTGGATTGGTCATTTACCATGGAGGCCCTTAAGAGGATCCAGCTAATGAGTTTGAGATTGGACAACAATTTGAAAACAAGGAGGAAGCTAAGTCATGTTGGCAGTTAAGAGGTACATCATCAGGAAGACTGTGGAGTATAAAATATTAGAGAGTGACCAGTTGAAGTATAATGTACAGTGCATCCGGTTCGGGCCTGGTTGTACTTGGAACATAGGCATAACATATCGCCAAAAGAAAAAAAATGGGAAGTTAGAAGATACAATGGTCCTCATACTTGCATGCAAACATCAATGGGTCAAGACCATCATAGGTTGGATTCAAAGGTGATTGCTCAGCACAGATTCATAATGGTTAAAGCAGATCCAACAATCAGCATAAGGGTTCTGCAAGGAGGTGTGGAGAATCACTTCAGTTACAAGGCGTCATACACAAAAGTTTGGCTTGCAAAACAGAGAGTCATTGCTAGGATATATGGCGATTGGGAGGAGTCATACAATGACCTTCCTCGTTGGTTATTCGCTATGCAGATGTACTTACCCGATAAGATTCATTACACTGTCCTTAGTTATGTGTAAAGTCACCATTTATATGTGCTAACTTTTGATGGGTATTTAGGTACTTGGGTGCAACTTGTTACACAGTCTTGGCCTGGTTCAGTCGACACTATCATATTTTATCGGGTATTTTGGACATTTTCACCGTGTGTTGAGACTTTTAAGCATTGCAAGCCACTTATTTTCATCGATGGTCTTATATTTGCTAATATTAATCCTCTCTTATTATCATTCGATGCCTTGATATGTGCGTTAAGTGATTTCAGAGTTTATAGGGCAGGAATGGCTTAGAGGATGGAAAGGAAGCATGCAAAAGTGGAAGGAATGCAAGAAGTTAAAGGAACTGCAAAGCTGTTAGCCTGACCCTCTCGCACTAAAACGGTCATAACTTGAGCTACAGAGGTCCACCAAATAATGTGGTGACGGTTTAGAATTCAGAATAAATTTTCGTTGCAAGTATAGTTTCTAAACTAAGCAATCATCCTTTCTTACAAACGTTTTAGTTGTCACAATTAACAAACCCCTAAATAAATTGATAACCGAAGTATTTAAACCTCGGATCGTCTTCTCAAGGAATTGTAGGGAGGTATGTTCTTATTATTGGTTATGAGTTTTGTAAATTGGAGGTTTTTGAAATAAGGAGCAAGTAATTTAAATGACAAGAAAAAAATAAATTAATAATAGTAAAATCTCTTGGCAAGGTATGAAAATTCGGAAGTCCTATCCTAGTTATCCTTATGAGAATTGAGTTTAATCCCACTTAGTTAACCTTTACGAAAGCAAGGGAAAGTCAAGTGGACTAATTAGTTAGATCCCAAGTCCTAGCCAACTCCTAAGGAAAGACTAGAGTTAGTGGAATTCAATTCAATTAGCAAAAATAACAATTAACAATCACGATAAATTTGATAACTCAAGAGCCTCCAGTTAATCAATTAAAGCCAAGAATATAAAAAGCTAAAAGAGAATCATAAATCTGAAATACCTCAAATTGCATTAAATAGAAATTATAATCTAACATGAAGAGTTCATAAGCCAATTTGGCTAAAAAGAGAATCAACAAGAAAAATAGAATAAACTAGTAAGTTAGAACAAATAAAAGTAGAATAGAAGTTAAATTAAAGGAACATTGAACCTGGAACTCAGAAGAAATTGTAAGTTGAAATAATAAGAAACCCTAAATCCTTTAAGAGGAATCCTAATCCTAAATCCTAAGAGAGAGGAGAGAACCTCTCTCTAAAAACTATATCAAAATTATGAAAAGTGAATTATGAGCTGATATATTTGAATGGATGCATTCTCCCACTTTATAGCCTCTAATCTGTGTTTTCTGGGCCGAAAACTGGGTCGAAAACAGCCCAGAAATCGCTGGAGAAGAAATCTGCCACGCTGATTTTCGTCACTGCAATGTGTCCGCGTATATCAAGCATTCGCGTCACTTATCGTCAGCGCAACTATGAAAAATTATATATCAAATCGAAGCCCTGGACGTTAGCTTTCCAATTCAACTAGAACCGCATAATTTGGACCTCTGTAGCTCAAGTTATGACCATTTTAGTGCGAGAGGGTCAGGCTGACAGCTTTGCAGTTCCTTCAACTTCTTGCATTCCTTCCACTTTTGCATGCTTCCTTTCCATCCTCTAAGCCATTCCTGCCCTATAAACTCTAAAATCACTTAACGCACATATCAAGGCATCGAATGGTAATAAGAGAGGATTAATATTAGCAAATATAAGGCCAAAGAAGCATGTTTTCAATCATAGCACAAAATGAGGAAGGAAAACGTAAACTCATGCAAATCATATGAATAAGTGTATGAAAGATTAATAAAATCCACTCAATTGAGCACAAGATAAACCATAAAATAGTGGTTTATCAATGACACCCACTTATATGGTAAATACAGAGGCACGTTACTCATGGCTATTGCTCAAGATGGCAATGCAAACATATTGCCTATTGCATTTTCCATTGTTGAAGGTGAGACGAAGGAGGCTTGGTCATTTTTTCTTTCGTATTTGCGGTAGTATGTTAATGAGTCCCTATTTTACGATATATTTTGGTTTGATCTGAGTGAATTTCATCACATAAACCCACATTTATTCATCTAAATGGCATGCTTTTGTGTTTTCTTCCTCAATTGTGCTTGAAAGTGAAAACATGCTCTTTTGTGCTTAATTTAGTCAATTTTAATTCACTTTAATCTCATTTGGTGCCTTGAGGTATTTGTTGAGTGATTTTAGGTTTCCAAGACAAGTATGGGATGGAAGAAGTGAAGAGAAAAGCATGCAAAAGGGAGAAATCATGAAGAAAATGAAGTTTGGAAGCTGCTGCAAAGGTGCGTACGCACAAAATGTTGTGCGTACGCACAAAATGTCGTGCGTACGCACGATGGGAATTCTGCGCAACTGTGCGTACGCACCATAGGTCGTGCGTACGCACGCGTGCATATGTGTGAGGTCATTAATGCAAATCGCTGGGGCGAATTCTGGGCCTCCAAAACCCATTCCAACTCATTTTCTGAAGCTATTTAAGGCCAAAGTGAAGAGGAATGAAAGGGGGGAGGCAATTAGGTTTAGTTTTTATCATGTTTTCTCTTAGTTTCTAGAGAGAGAAGCTCCCCCTCTCTCTAGAATTAGGATTTTTTAGTTTAATTTCTTGTAATTTCTACTTTTAATTCTTGTTTCTATTTACTTTTCCTTGTCATTTATTGTTATGGCACCTTTATCTTCTTCATCTCTTTTGTTATTTCTTCTATTTTATCATTTTTTATGTTTTATGAACACTCTTGTCATTTTAATTTTCAATTAATGCAATTTATGTTTTATGCTCATTTATTACTTTCCTTAATTGTTATTGTCATTTTCTTACTTTTGGTATTTTAGATTTTATTTTTAATGCAATTTAATATTATTTTATTTTCATGCACACCAAGTGTTTGATAAAATGCTTGGCTTAGTTTTCACTTAGTTTTTTCTACACTTTTGGTTTGAAATTGATGACTTTGGTGATCCTTGAGTCATTGATGTCTATTCTTGTTTGATATATTAGAGTAGTAAGTTGATTTGGTATCTCTTGACTCTATGTGACCCATTAGTGTTGACATAGGACTTAGGGATTGAAATTAACTATGCCTATTTGACTTATCTTCGATGTAAGGTTGACTAAGTAGGATTAACTCTTCATAATCATCATGTGTTTGTAGTCAATGGCTAGGATAGGTAGCCTTAGCTCTCAATTACTTGCCAAGGTGTTTTCTTGCATTTGAAGGTTCTTTTCCTTGCATTTAATTGCTTTGACTTTTATTATTTTGATGTTTAAATTCTTGCATGTTTAGTTTTCACACTCTTGGTTGAGAAATTGGATGTCTGGATGGAATTGAGTTGTGGATGTCCATTCCGCATTGTGTGAGAATAGTTAATTGGTTTGGTTTCCATTGACGCTAGTCTTTCACTAAGTAATTAGTGAGTTGACTAGGACTTATGGATTAAGATCAATTATGCTCTTTTGACTAATTCTCAAGGAGGATTGACTAATTTGGATTGATTCCACACAATTGCCATGTTTGTGGTCCCTAACTAGGATAGGAATCCTAAATTCCCCAATTCTCACCAAGAACTCTTTTTAGTATTTGATTTCCATTCCCATTGCTTTAATTGCTTCCCTTTTAATTTCTTGCATGATCATTTGCTCCCTTGCTATTTACGTCTATTGCTCTCTTAATTTCCCAATTTCCTATGCTCTCTCTCATAGCCAATAATTGTACATTTCATTGCAACTCCTAGGAAAGACGACCCGGGACTTAAAACTCCCGGTTAATTTTGTATTGATTGTGACATTTTCATATTGAAATTTGATATTGGTCAATTGTTGGGTTTTGAACTATACTTGCAACGCCGATTTTATTTTTTGAGATAAATTCCGAACCCACTTTAGGCTTGCATCATATGTCCCACCACAACCTGACGTCTTATCGATTTCAGACAGGTACAAATCAATTGATGCTGCGTTGAACATCGATGGAAGTTTATAGAAACCACCGCATGCCTTCTTGGTATTTTGTACAAGACATGTTGCTGCCAATTTCAGGACTCACTTCAAAAACAAGGACTTGAAGAAGGTTTTGGTTAACGCAACATATTCGAAGTCCCAGCAGGAGTTCACTCATTATTTTGGTCGTCTAAGGGGCGAGAATGTCGCAATTACAAACTGGCTCGAAGAAATGCCTCGTTTACATTGGATACAGTATGCGGATGATGGTCGTCGGTTTGGTCACATGACGACAAACATCTCGGAATGCATTAATGCTGTCATGAAGGGTTCTCGTAATTTGTCCATCATTGCTCTTGTTAAGTTAACTTATTTCTGTTTGGGTGAAATTTTTGCTAAGAAGGGTTCAGAGGCCCTTGCCTAGCTTCAAGTCAGCGCTAAAATCTCACAGACGTTAATGAAAGCCATAGATTTCAACTCAAAGCATGTCGATACTATGAATGTTTATTAGTTTGATTAGTCGAGGACTACGTTCACGATTGAAGAGTTAGCAGCAGTGCTCGGGTCCAGGCAACAGAATTATCAAGTGCTACTTAATGAGGGCAAGTATAATTGTGGGTATTTTCAGGCTTTTCATGTTCCATGCCATTACGTTCTAGCAGCTTGCTCTCATGCATGACTTGATTGGAAGCGGTATGTTCATCCCATGTATCGCATGGAGTCGGTCTTTAATATTTATAGATAAGAGTTTAGGCCTATAGGTCACGAGGATGACTGGCCATCCTATGACAGGGCCCGTATTTGGCCCAACCCTAGAATGATGAGAGCAAAGAGAGGTCGGCCCATCAGCTCCAGGATCCGTAACAACATGGATGATGTTGAGCATAGCGGGGAGAAGAGGTGCGGATTGTGTCGTCAGGTTGGTCACACACATAGGACTTATACTGCTCTTGACGGTGGTGGGGCATCGTCTAGTCGACATTAGTTATAAGTGTCATTTCTGATCGATAAGTTTTGTATTCTAAGCATCGTTTACTTGATTTGGATAAAACGTTGTACCATGTAATTTACTATGTTTGACTAGGATACCCCTGATCACCTGCATGGTATACCCTCTGGTGTAGCGCAACAAGCGCTCTTCAATCACGTCCTCCTCCAGATCTCTGCAAACTGTATTTTGAAACCAGCTAAGTTTCACAGTCCACTTCGTTTGTGACTGTTTATCGTGTGGGCTCAGAACATCACTCAGTAGCTACTGGCAGAAGTCTTCGATGGACCGTACCTCATGGTGCTTCTCCCAAGTCCCACCCACAAATAAAGCCAGTCAGCCACTGACGGGATCACCATCAATCTTGAGTCCTAACTGGTACGCCACATCATGCAAGATGATAGTCATCTCCCCGCATGGCAGATAAAATATATGGGACTTAGATCTCCATCTCTCAATCAAAGCTGACACCAACGCCAGTCATGTTCAAACCTAGCTCATCTAAGATATGACCTAATCTGCTCAGGCGGATGTCTCATCGAATTACGTCTGGTGTGCAAGATCCGAGACGCCTACCGAACAAAATAGACAAGTTAAAAAAAAGGGGGTCAACACATAAAATTATAAATTCACATTAGGAGACTCGAACCCGCGACCTCTTATATGAATATGGAGAGATTTTGCCATTTGAGCTATAACTCATTGGCAAATTCACATTTTATTACAATATAATAAACAATAGTTATAAAAGTGTACCACTCGATCAAGTCTGCATGCTTGCTGGGGTCAACCTGATCTTATCTATAAAGGATATTCCCGTACCCCAATAGCTGCTGCTCCATCGAACTACACTCTAATAAAATAAAATAAACTGAATTTAATTTCTTTCACATTAACTAAATTTTTATGAGACATATTTAAACTAATTGTCTATCTTACATCTTAATTAGTTTATAAATTTACTAATTAACATGTAAACTAGCTACATGATCATATAAACTAACTTCATAATCATACTAATTAATAATTAATTGATAATTTTATTTAACTAACTAGCGATACATATTCCAAGCTAACTACATATTCAACTAATTAACATTTAACTCACAATTTAAATTAACCATTCTGATTAAACTAACTAACAATTAACTAATAAGTTGCTCTAACTATAGAGAAATATGTTATGAACAACAACTCAAATTAAAAGCGATAACAATACTCACCTAAAACTGATGACAGATCAAATAAAAAATTTTACAAGCGTCAGAAAAAAGAAGATTTTAAAGAGAAGATAGTATGAAAGAAACAAATGAAGGTCGAAAGAAATAAGATTTAGGAGAGAAGAAATTGTGAAAGCATCAAATAAAGGTCTCACGGATTTATATAGTGCGACAAAATCAGCATGAAGTTTGATGAGAATTATGGTAAACTTTATTAATATTATAAAATTCTCTGGGAGTGCAACAAACTTGTCTAAAACTACAAAAAAAATTTATATTAATATTAAAGTTAAAATATTTTTTTTTAAATAATATTTTTTTAATTTATTCCAGAAAAAGATCCATCCCAACTATGACAAATTTTGGGATAGGCCAATCAGTTGAGTGCTATGAACAGGTGGTTCAATCTTTACATGCAACAAAAAGAAAATATTTCAACATGATTGTTAGCCATATTTTCAAAGTCACCTCTTTAAATTTCACGGTAGATATCGGTCTCGGAATTCATGACTTCTTGTTTCTTTTTCTATGATCATCAGTCAGCACAACACTATTCAAGTGCCGTAGTGTTTCAAAAATTGTGGATACGAACACGGATGTCATGGGATTAGAGTGTGAGACGGTTAGTCCTGGAAAAAATTCAGCACAAATAATATACTTTTGTAGATGTAACCATATCTGTATCTATATTTGTAAGTCGTTGCTTTTGTATTTAAAAATCAAAAGTCATTTTGCGTCGCCGTTAAGGAATAAGGAGTTTGAGTAAATAATTTAAATAAGTTTTTTTAAAAAGAAAGTTTAAAGCATAAAGACTTTTATTAATAACAACTTATAAATAAATTATTTTGTATTTAGATTTTTATTTATAAAAATACTTATTTTAAAATTGTAGTGTTTAGATAAATAATTTAAAAAATACAATTTTTTACACAAGAAAATGAATATTAAAATAACGATAATAACAAATATTTTCTAATATTAAATGTTGATTTTACATAACCTAAATACTAATATTATGTATAATATGGTAAGTAAAAATAAAAAATATAAAATGTATGTCAATGTATATTTTATTGATATTTTTTTTACTCTTATTAGAACTCCTTTCTCCTTTATTGAGGTCAAGAACTTACTATAATTAACTATGAAAATAATAGCAAGCTATAAAATTACATGTAAAAAAAATAAAATTAAAACTAAAATTTTATACCAAAGTTAAATACAAATTTAATATAAAAATAGAGTGATAAAATGATAAAAAAAAAACCTAAAAGGAATATATGTGGTAAGTTGTTCAGATGAAATATTGTTTGAAAATAGTGGTGGAAGATCAATATTTCCAACAGATGAATTATTACGTGAAAATGGTGATGGAGGATCCGTACTTCTAGTAGATAAAATATTGCGTGAGAATGATTGTGGAAAGCCCTTCTAGTGTATTTTTCACAGAGTCAAAAAGGAAAATAGATTTTTTTTGTTTTAAAATTAAATTTTTTTTAAGGAAGTGGTAGAATGATGTATCGAGAAGCAGAAAGTCATATATTTTTATTTTTTAAAAAAATTGTGAATTAACTTTTTGAGAAATTAATTTTTTTTTAAAATGATACCAAATATACATATTATGACTTTTCATAATTCAAAAATAAAAAAAATTGCTGCTATTCTTCAAATAGGTTCCTAGTTAAAATTTTTTCTCAATATCTTTTTATTTAGGATAAATTAGTATAAGTATAAACAACAAGCAGTTATAATAGATCATGCTACATTTTTGAAATAGTAAGGAAAACACAGTGTATAGTTAATAGGACACCGGACAAAATGTTAAAAAGTATTAATGAGAAAAGCACATTGTGGTACGTTTTAAGGAGAAATTCTAGAAGCTAAGGCAAATTGATTAATACATTAAATTTTTTATATTCTATACATTATTTTTTACACTCACGTATCTAAATATGAGTTTAACATAATTTAGGTAGAATTTATGATATTTATAATTATATGGTGCCTACGGTGATTAAAAAACTTTATTAATATTTATAAATATTACTAGAATTAATTTTTTTTTAATTTTAGTAATGTCTTTTTAGAGTTTAATTTGGATACCTAAAGGCTACGGATTCGAATTTCACTCTTAACTTAAGAAAAAATTTGATGCATTGACTACATAGTCGTACAATCACATCTGTTATTTTGGATGACCATTTATGCGGTTAATGTGAAGGGAGCCACTTACATAAACACACTTAAAATATATTTTTTTAAAGATATTGTTCATACCCTATCCCAAAATATAAGTCAGGCCTTACTAAAGTCGAAAGGCCCAATAAAGAGAATGGCCTCTACCGCGTATCCGACCTCTTTAAGAAGGTCGGATCCGAGGAAAATGGGAAGCTTATGCTCATCTAAATACGTAACCGCCTCCCCGAATCTCTCACCGACTTCTAGAAGAGATTCTAACAACCCTAAGATAAAGGGACAATTATCCACCATCAGAAGTAGAACTATTCAAACGGTGGTTATTGTCTCATCTCCTATAAATATCCTGACACATTCAGGTACATTATTTAAGTTCCAATACACTAAAACATGCTTACTCCCTTGCTAACTTAGACATTAAAGTGTCTTGTAGGTACCACCCCCATCCTTTTCAACACACAACTCGGACGACGGTTTCTCGGCGAAGGCTAAGTCGGAAACCGCTCCCTTGAAGTTTTTGACCTCACATACAAGCGCAAAGACAACCCAGTTTCAGGTAACCTTCAAAACAGATATTTTTTTAGTAATTAAAATTTAACACATGTAATCAATTAAATTGTATTATTTTTGTTAAAATTATATCGGATAAATCAGTTTGGCTAACAAATTAGTAAATTAAATTTTGAATTGGTCTAAACTAATATTTTTTTATAAAAAATAACTACAATACCCCTATTATAGAACATGACTAAAATATTTCTATTATATATATTTATTAAAGAGGAGTGCTAGCAGGCCAGCAACTTTTGTGATTTGTAGCCATCAATGATGTTTTTAATGGTGTGAGATTTCATCCAATGGTGTAGGATTACTCACTTCTCTTTTGTTGGTTACATGCTGGCCAGAATTTAATAAAGTTGCTGGCCCCTAGACTTTTCCTTTATTAAATTTGAAAACTCTAAATCCTAACCCTTCTTTTATCTCTATGCGTCATAGGGTTAGGATTTAGGATTTTCAAAATTAATATTTATAATAGGAGTATTTTAGTTATTTTTATAATAAGAGTATAGTAGTCATTTTTTTATAAAAAAATTAATTTATATCAGTTCAAAGTTTGATTCACCTGTTGTTTTTCGGTCAATCGATTTGTTTGGTCTAATTTTGATAAAGATAACAGTTTATTTGATGTTGAATTTTAATTATTAAAAAAAATCTTTAAAAAAAAGACGTTTTAAACGTTTTTATCTGAGTGGCTCCCTAATGTAAAAAATGGTTATTTTTTTTTTATTTTTTGATATAGTATTATGTAATTAGAATACACGTATAAATCTATTTTATAGTGACACCGTACATTATTAAAATTAAAACAACACTTAAAAATATTACTAGAATTGTATAACTACTATAATCATTATTATAACCATAAACAGTATAACATGCAACTATAATTTACTCATATATTATATTATACGGAATTTGCATACATGTTGAAAGAGAACACATGTAAACATAAATAATTATATTACCATTTTATAAGTGTTAAGTATATATTGACCACTTAAATGTGTTCTATTATATAGTGTTTGTTTTGAGGTAGTAAGATAGAGACTGAAAAATTAAAATTTAATATCATGTTTATTGGTTTAGAGACTGATATTAAAATTTTTGTGTCTATTTTTAAAAATTTAATATTTTAGTATCTTCAAAAAGTGAAGACACAGAAAATTAAAATTTTTAAAGATAGAGACTGAAATTTTAATAACATTTTATACCTAAAATATCTTTATTTCAATTAATTAATTCTAATTTTACCTTTTATGCAAATTAAATTAGAGTTTCATTCTTATTTCAATTTCTGGATAGAATACTGAGATTTATTTCAATTTCTATTTTTTAATCTTTCTTTCAGTCTCAGTCTTTTTGTCTCTGTGTCTCTACCAAATACTACTTTATAAACTCTCCTTTTACTATGGAATTATGGTTCTCGAGTAGGGCGATACGGTGAAGTGAAAGGAGACATATAAAAAGTGTGTTTCAAAGCGATCTCTTAACAGAAGTTGATAGTAGTGCATTGTCAAAGTGAAAATCTTTGACTTTGCAATATGAGAAAAACCTACCTCCTCCGAGTAAAATAGTAGTGCATCAGATGACCACTCAAACAAATTTTGACCCTATTTCTCTTTAGAAATAGAGTTTTCTGACTTTGTTGAAAATTAAATATATAATAAATAATGTATAAATTTCAATTAAAAACTAACAGCAGCACACCAACGAAAAAATTATCCACTCTAACGTAAATTCTATAAACTAAACTAATCCCAGCACACATATAAATTTTACCACACACATTAAATTCCTATTGGTTATTTTCCTTAAACTACAAATAGAGGTAACTAAGTTCACTGAACATATAAATTACCCTAAATATAAAGATAATCTTTTTCTATCTTAATCAGAAAATAAAGTAATACCATTAAAAATGATAACAAAAAAAAATTGGTCTATCATAAAGAATATTTTCTTAACGGTAATCTTTCCCATGAAAAAAGTTTCTACTTACTTTAATTTACATGCAGGCAACTATAATTTTAATGTATCTTTATTCTGCGGAAATTAAACAAAATTTACAAAGGAGTTAACATGTATTATTAATGTTTTTATTAGTTTTTCTTCTTAAAATTTAATATTAAAATATAAGTTTAATAAATAATTTTTATAATAAATTTAATATAAAATTTTATAAAACTGTAAAAAAAGGTCAAATCCGTTGAATTAATGCGTTTATTCGCTTAAACGGATAGGTTTTGGCTCTAAATCAGACCCGTTTAAAAATTAGGATAAACGAACTAAGTTCGATTAACCCGAAAAAGTAACAAGTAAAATAAATTAACCTACGAAATAAACATACAGCCTGTTTATTTTTCTTATATTTTTTAAAAAATTATAATTTTTTTCAATATTTCTCTTTATCCAATTTGAAAATTCGATCCACTAAACTAACAAAAGCATTATAAAATTAAAGTAACATTTTTTTATTCAAATTTTCTTTAGCCTTAAGTTGGATTTTTTATCAATTTTTTTTAAAAAATAAAAATAAAAGATAAACAGATTAACCCATATAATTAGTCGGACTGGACATAAACAATCCTGGACTCCTGGTTTAAAATTTTCGGCCACAAAAAAAAAAAAAAAACTCGTGAATTGATCAACTTGACAACTCTAAATTCTGATAACATAACAAATTATTCTGACCTAAAGACACATAAATATCATTATTATATAGCATTCCATTGATTTTAATGAAAACAATTGCTCCTATAATAAATAAGAATATAAAAAACTATTAGAATTTGTCTGATTTTATATTTATTAATTATTACAGCAATTAATAAATATTAAATAAGATAAATTTTAATTATTTTTTTTTACTAATTCATGTCTATTAAATTAATTTTATTAGTATATAATTTTTGAAGGAAAAATTTAGGGGCCAGCAACTAATTTTGTTAAATTCTGACCAATATGTAACCAGCAAAGAAAAGTGAGCTATTGGATGAAATCTTACACCAATCTCACACCATTAAAACTATTTTAATGGCTATTTGATGGTTACAAATTACAAAAATTACTGGTCCTAGCATTTCTCATTTTTTTAATAGTTAAAAACAATTATTTAGTCCGTATCATTACGTGTATCTCATTCTCATGTTTGCATGTCTGTTGCCTTTCTGCACCCCTTCTAAATAGGCATTTAACTCCATCGTACCTCAGTAGTGGAACTCATTAGTTAAAAAAAAACATAAAAAAAAATAGTTGAATTTGGTTTAAAAAGATAATTTTTTGACCTATTATTTCTCTGAAAGTAAAACCCATTTTTATTGTGATCGTATGTCAACAGATTAATGATATTCAAATAATGCATTAAATATGTATTTATGCAAGCAAGGTCAATCTGTCTAGCCTAGAATTCAAGAGTATATCCAATCAATGATGACACTCCAATAATTTGTTGAATAAGGAAGTTTATAAACGTATGCACAGGGTTGGACTAAGAAGTAGAAAGCACGTCTAAACAAAATGTTCTAACCAAAAGAAAAACGGAAAATGAAAGACATGACATAAGTCATACGTATTGTTTTTGTCTGCAGAATTATCTACCTTGATAATTTTTTGTGGCTAAAAATTTCTCTCCACTACTAGGAGATATTTAATTTTGAATTTGTCAAAATACGACATTTGAACAACATATTCTCGTTAGGAGATCACTTCGATAAAAACATTAAAAATGTGTCATAATATTATTAGATATATTTATTAAATCGGTTAATAATTTATTTTTTAATTTAAATCAGAACAAAATCGGGCAACAATAATAAACCTAATTTTTTGCATTATAATTATTAGAGCCGATTTGATCATCCGATCGATTTACACAATCTAAACCGAATTATGTTTAAATTTTTTGATAAAAAGATAAATATATCCCTTATTTTTATTTAAAAAAAAACAAAAAAAAATCATGATTTAGTGGGTTATGTAAATTGGTCGGTTTGACTAGATTTGATAACAATTTGGTTTATTGTTATTATTATAAAAAAATCAATTTTATTCTAGTTTGTTAAAAAATTTAAAAATAACCTATTCATTAATACGTTCAATAATAATACGATATATACGTGTCTTTATAAAAAAAAATGTTTTACGCGTTTTTATGGGAACATTTTCCTTCCCCTCAAGACTTGCCAATCAACAAATTTTACCATGCTAGCTCTGTTTACCTCTATGAAAAAAAGTGAAACTAAGATACTGGAAAATGTTTTTTAATAGAAAAAGTATGGGGAGCCAATGGAATAGTACAATGCGTATAATAGAGATTTAGGGAGTATTAGAAATATAACCATTAGTGTTATCTTTTTTCATCAGTGTAAATTTTTGAGATGAGTGGTATTATGACATAGTATTAGAACTTTAAATTCGAAAGGTCAAGAGTTCTATCTTTGTTGAACTCCAAAATTAGCTTAAGTTTTTTGGATGAGTCGTTTTATGACATGAGATATTTATTATACCTAGTATCCGAATAGTTATTCTGAATATTATGAGTAATGTTCATTTTTGTAATTCATATAGTCGTACACATTATACAAATAATTAACTCCCTAGCAGGACTCTTTTTAATATCCACAATCTTATTTTATCATATTCACTTTATTATCGTTAGATGTTAACTTGATTTATAGTTAAATATTTAATGGATTATTAAGGTTTTTTTCACCCTTAAATCTTATTATTAGAGAACTTCCCTTCATTTTAAAAGATTATTTAAAAATAGAAGTAATAGCAGTAGATAAAAAATGTAATAAATAAATGAATCTTAGTAATACTTAAATTTACTCAAAAAACGATCTTAAACAAGTAAATATATGTATAATTAATACTTTATTGATTACTATTACAATTAAACTAAGAGTGTTACAGAATTATAAAAAAAAAAAACTAATATTATCTCAATATGAGAAATAAATTAAATATTCATTCTAAAACATCATATATTTTTTTAGACTTTTTATTATTGCATCTTTCCTTCTTTAACTTGTTTCCTACTTTCCTTCCTTGTTATTTTTATTTCTGTTATTTTTTTTTTTCGAGATGCAATGCACATATGAATCAAAATACCAACCATTCTGAGTTAACTATTTCTTAAGTAACATAATTAGATAGAGCTTTTAAGAATAATTTTTTTAGTAGCCTACGTTATCCTATAATCCGACAAGTCACGGAATTCTATTTAAGAGTTTGTTACTGACTAGTTACTAGACCAATCCAAATTAGTTTAAAGACAAATTTTTAATTAAGTTGTAATAACAAACACAAGTTTTACGGCACAATGTATGTTATTATGGGCAGCAATATTCCAAGATCAACTCTCATGACATCCCTATTCGATCGCATCCACAATTGCAAACAGTGACGGTTGGTCACAGAGAAAGAAATATGTGGCAATTGAAGAAACAAGTCATGAATTCCGTCCGCATCCACAATTTGAAGCACTAAACATAACATAAGGCAATTCAACAAACAAGCTAAGTCACGAGTTCCGGGATTCTTCTACCGTGAAAAGTAGGGGGTTGACTCTGAAAAAACTGGCTATGGCAATTTCATAAATTTTGAAAGAATTTGATATGTCACTATAACTCTTTATTCTTACATATATTATTATTATTATTATATTATATTGTTTTAGAAATTAAATACAATTAAATTTGATTATATATTCTAATATTCATTAAGAGAAACTCTTCCTGCCAAGATTTTTTTTAAATAAATAAAATAAATATTAAAATTACTGAAATATATCATTTTTAAAATTTTTATCGTTTTCCGTTTTTAACCTTATCTCGTTTACATTATAAAGGAGATAAGATTAAAAATAAAAAACAGTAAAAATTTCAAAAATTAACTATTTCAGCAATTTTAATATTTATTTTATTTATTTAAAATAAATCCTTGCTGCGATGCTAACAATTTTTAGTTATCATTTTGCCAATATAAACACTAAATTATTTTTAATAAATAAATTTTACTGATTCATATATACAAATTTTGAAAAACATATTAATTCATGTGTATTATCTTTCATCAGATTCTATCTTACACATGGTAACAATTATTTTATGAAGGAAATTGATGTATTATTTTACTATTTTAAAAATTTTTTAAAGTATATATTTTAAAATTTGGTCAATATATCTCGGTAGATATCATGTGTATTATATCTGTGCGTTTTCTCAAGAAATCAAATTTTTTTAATCATCATTTAACCAATAAAATAGTAATGATAAAATGTTAAGGATGTGAATTATTATTGTACATAGAAAAAAGAATTTTATTAAATGAAATTAAAGAGAAATATTACCTAGCGGGATTGTTTTTCTTATATCTATATTCATATAATCTGAATCTGTCAAACAGCTTCAGTGCCATGGATCAACGAATTCACATTCAAATATACTTCACTTAATCAAACACTCGGCTATAAAAGGAATAACTTCGATCAATGATATACACAATCTTCACCCTACATGAAAATCAGTCATACAAGGTTCAAACACTTACCGCCAAAACAAAATAATGATGTCATTTCAAAAGCTTCTATTTTCTTTGTTCATAAACTTATGCATGATGAGGTTGATTACCAATATCGATGCATCCACTACTACAAGCCAATGCCTAAGTCATCAACAATTCATGTTGCTAAACATGAAGCACAACCTCATATACAACCCTTCCAAATCAACAAAACTTGTTCATTGGAATCAAAGTGGTGTTGTTGATTGCTGCCAATGGAATGGAGTATCATGCAATAATGGTCATGTCATTGGCCTTGACTTGAGCCAAGAATCTATTTCTGGAGGTCTATACAATTCTTCAAGTCTCTTCAACTTTGAACATTTGCATAGCTTGAATTTGGCTTTCAACAACTTTGGCTCTTTCATACCATCAGATATTGTAAAGCTGAAGAATTTGAGGCATTTGAACTTATCTAATGCTGGATTTTGCGGCCAAATTCCAAAGGGTATCTTCCAAATTCAAACTCTGAAGACGCTTGATGTATCAAACAATGAAGAACTTGAGGGATCCTTACCAGAATTCCCACAACATGGACAACTTGACACGTTGATTATCAGCAACACAAATTTTTTTGGACAGTTAGTAAGTTCTATTTCCAATTTGAAGCAGTTGTCAACTTTAGATCTTTCTAACTGTCAATTCAATGGGACACTTCCTGATTCTTTATCTGAACTCACCAATTTGGTCCATCTAGACTTGTCATACAATAGATTCAGTGGTCCTCTTCCATCTTTCAATAAGTCCAAGAATCTCCAATATTTGTCTCTTCTTCAAAATGAACTGGCTGGATCAATTCTTTCTACTCAATGGGAAGAACTTTTGAACCTCTGCATAATCAATTTAGGAGATAACTTCTTTAGTGGTAAGATTCCCAAAAGTCTCTTTACAATTCCATCACTAAAAGAAGTTACTCTATCTGATAATGGTTTTGAGGGTCTCTTGGATGAATTCCAAAATGCAACAGCTTCCACATTAGAGTTGGTTGATTTGAGTATCAACAAATTAGAAGGGCCTGTTCCTTTGTCTTTATTTGGTCTTAAAAGACTTAGCCTCCTCAATCTTTCATCAAATAAATTCAATGGAACTATACATCTAGATACAATTCACAAAAAATTGCCATATCTACGTGTATTAGGCCTTTCAAATAATAAATTGTCAGTTGAAATAACTGATGATGATCCTAGTCTTTCATTCTTCCCTAACCTGACAAATGTATTGTTGGCTTCTTGCAATTTAAAGAAATTCCCAAGTTTCTTGAAGAATCAACCCAAGTTATTTGATTTAGACCTATCCAACAACTTGATTCAAGGACCAATACCTAATTGGATTTGGAAATTTGATTCCATGGTTTCCCTAAATCTTTCCAACAATCTTCTCACAGATTTGGAAGGTCCTTTGGAAAATCCCAATTCAAGTCTTTTGATGATTGATCTTCACTCCAACCAAATTCGCGGGTCAATTCCATATTTCACAAAATACGTGGTACATTTGGACTTCTCAAACAATGAATTCAGCTTTATCCCACCTAACATTGAAAAGTACCTTCCCTTCATGTTTTACCTCTCCTTAACAAACAACAGCTTTCATGGAAAAATCCCTGAATCCTTTTGTAACTGTTCTTCTATCAGAATGCTTGATCTTTCACATAATAACTTTGATGGTCCCATTCCCAAGTGTTTGATAGCAAGAAATAATACTCTTAGATTACTGAATCTTGCTGGAAACAAACTCACAGGTCATATATATGACACAATATTCTCAAGTACATGTAATTTAAGGTATCTTGATCTTAATGCAAATCTACTTAGAGGTACCATACCGAATTCACTAGCCAATTGCCAAAAGTTAGAGGTACTAAACTTGGGAAACAATAGTTTGAGTGATGAATTTCCTTGCTTCTTGGGCAACATTACCACCCTGCAAGTTCTAGTTTTGAGGTCGAACAAACTGCATGGACCTATTGATTGCAGCCACAACACAAGTCATTGGAAGATGCTTCGTGTTGTTGATCTAGCCTCGAATAAATTCGTCGGCACACTACCTGGAAAACTCTTGCAAAGTTGGACAGCTATGATGGATGATGGAAATTACACTAAGGAGAATGGAATCTACTTGTATTTTAACATGTATGATTTTGGTCATTATATTCGTTACAAGGATATGTTAGCACTGATCAACATTGCTATTGTCAAAAGATTGGCCAAGATCTTTGCAAATGACCCTCCTTATATATTTGATGACATGTTGAATTATGCTATCAAAGGCAATCAATTGCCATATGGTGGAACCTACCTGGATTCAGTTACAGTTGTCAACAAAGGGATGCAAATGAAGTTGGTCAAAATTTTCTCAATCTTCACTTCCTTGGATTTCTCATCCAACCAATTTGAAGGTCCAATACCAGAAGAGCTTATGAGTTTGAAAGCTCTGAATGTACTCAACATGTCACACAATGCTTTCTCTGGCCACATTCCATCATCCTTAGGAAATTTAACTGCGCTTGAGTCTTTAGACCTATCAAATAACACTTTGTCTGGAGAGATTCCAACAGAGATTTCAAGTTTAACTTTCCTTGCAGTGTTGAATCTCTCCTTCAATCATTTGGAGGGAAAAATTCCAACAGGAACACAAATTCAATCTTTTGATATATATTCCTTTGAAGGCAATGAAGGTTTATGTGGACCTCCTCTAACTAATAATTGTGGTGATGATGGAGTTCAAGGGTTGCCACCAGCACCATCAGCATCTTCTGAAACACAAAACTCAATTGATTGGAATTTCTTAAGTGCTGAATTGGGATTCACTTTTGGGATTGGTGTTATCATTCTTCCCCTTATCTTCTGGAAGAAATGGAGATTGTGGTATTGGAAGCATGTGGATGATTTGCTTTGGAGGATCATTCCTCAGCTTGATTTTGTATATGAACAACATGGGCAACACAAGTACAGAACTCTAAGGTGGATATCTGCATGATTTCATGAATGGTAATGAGCATATAAATTTTCATGCAGTCTTTTTCATATCTAGTATTTTAAGATTTTGAAGTATATATTTATAGCTACTGAATAAAGAAATCCTTATCTAAATTTGTTAATGAATAGTAACAATCAAAATTCAAAATATTGCAGGGATCGTTTTGAGTTGTTTGGGTTCCGCTAGATGAAGGTTGAAAGATGAAGAGAAAAAGCTAAGAATCAGAGTAGAATAACAGGAGAATTTAGAATATACCACTCTTTTGCTTTTCTCATTAATAATTTTACTTTTTGGCTGGTGTCCTATTATACATTGTTGTTTATCAGTTAATGCAGAGTATAATTTATGAGAATATGAAAGTAAGTTGCAAGAAATAAATTGTATGTAGAAATAAATTGTTTTGCTGCGTGTAAATTTTTAATTATTAGTTTTTAACTGTGCGACGAGATATGGGATAAATTATTAAATGTTTAGTTATACGTATTTGTTTTATAGAAAATTAGCATAATATAATATGTATTGTTCTTACATTAAAGTTCAATTTGGATAAATAATTTAATTAATTTTTTTTAAAAAATAATTTATAAATAAATTATTTTATATTTAAATTTTTAGTTCTAAAGTGTTTATTTTAAAAAAAATATAATAAAATTTTTTTTATTATAAGAGAAGTCATTTTTTTTAACTTTTCTATAAACTTCTAAATAGCTTCTTAAAAAGCTGCAATTTGATTTTAAAAATTACATAAGACATTAATACAACTACTTTTTATAAATCAAAAGCTTAAAAAAAATTACTCTTAAAACTTCTCAAACGGACCCTAAAAATATTGGCTTTTATTGACGTCTTTACTGACGACTAAGGAGTCGATAATCTATTTTAGCCATCAATAAAAGTTCATGAGTAAAAGTTTGAAAATTTTCAACAAATATTATCGATGAGTAGTTATAATAATAATAATAATAATAATAATAATAATAATAATAATAATAATAATAATGCTAGTGAAATTGATAATAAAAGTATTGTCAAAAAAAGAAAAAACGCAGAGAAAGAGACATGCATTTTATAAATGAAGTTAAGACGTAATTAATATATTTTTTTTGAAACGAAAGAAGTTCAACACACAAGTGGAGCAAAAAATTTAAAAAAAATAAAAAAAAAGCAACACCACCTAGTAAATCTCATACCAATAGCTATTTCAATGTCATTTCCGGCATTGTCATTAACAACAAAAGGAATCGTCGCACCCCCACTCCTTGTAGTGAATTAGAGATATGTTGAAGATTTTTTCAGCACCTTTTCCTATGTTCTGAAACAACCTCCTGTTTCTTTCCAACGAGACGTTCCAAACAACCGCGAAGTAACTTATGAACCACTTGTTACACTCCTCTTTCCTACTCATAACACTTGTCCAGTTTTGAAAATGTTCCTTCAAATACCTGGACATGACCATTGTCTACCAAAATCAGATAACCAAGCACACCACACATGCCAAGTAAATTCACAGTCAAGAAACAAGTGGTGAACATATTCAACATCCTTGTTACATAATACACACAAATTATCACCCTGATTAACAATTTCTAGCTGACATAACCTTTTCTTTGTATTCAACCTGCCTATCAAGACAAACTAGGCAAACAGCTTTACTCTTGAAGGAACTATTTGATTTAAGAAATTTGTCGTGTCGGTATAGAATTTCCTCAAATGAAAATGAATTCTCGTTGTAAAGTATAGTTCTACACCAACAAACAATTCCCACATCAAAAATATTGGTTGTCACAAGTACAATCCCCAATGAAAAGTAACCGGAGTATTTGGACTCCGGGTCGTCTCCCTAGGAACCAATGGAGTGCATGCGTATTGTCTATAGAGGGGAAAAAGGGGGGGGGGTTTGGTTGATGATCGACAAGGAATCTAATTGTGCAAGGAAAGTATATCTAGCAAACAATTAAAAGAAGCAATTAAAGAAGAGAGACATTCATGGCATTGAATTGAGATCTCAGACTTTCTATCCTAGTCATGCATGATTAATTTATCTTGTTTAGTTAATTCACACATCGGGAGAATGTCAAACAAGACCAATTAATCGAGTCACTATTATAGACAATAATTTATCTCATTATGTCGTCTCCAACAAATGGGGAGAAAGTCTAACGAGACTAGCTAATCTCAATCCAAATGTCCTAACCAACTTACTAATTAAACTAGCAAAAGGTTAGCGTTAATAGAAACAATACTAGCTAACAATTCTAGATCACCAACGTAGGTTGGGTTTTCATGACTCAAGATTGCCCAATCACTCTTCCAAGCCAAGAATGCTCACAATCTACTCTAAGGTCCAACCAAGCATTTTGTCAAACACTTGGTGGGTAGTAAAGAAAAACTTAGTGAAAGTGTAAGAAATGTAAATCTACTAACTATCAATTGCAAGAAATGTAAAATCACAATCCAAATCAACATCAATTAAAGAAACATCAACATTAAAATTGCATTAAATGTAAACAAATCTAACATGAGTTCATCATCACAAAAGAGAGCAAAAGAAAAGGTTAACATAAAAACTAAGAGGATTATGATGTAGAAAAGAGAAATTTTAGAAGGAACAAAATAAGATCAAGTAATTAAACATGAAAATAAAATAATCTAACCTAATCCTAACCTAATTCTAGAGAGAAGAGAGAGCTTCTCTCTCTAGAAACTAACTAAAGGCTCATGTTGGCTAAACTAATTGCTCTTCCCTTGCTTGGACTTCAATTCTGTATGAAATACACTCAGAAACAAGTTAGATTTGGGCCTGGGCAGCTCAGAAATCGCCCCCAGCGTTTTGCCATTAAGTGGGCCAAGTAAGAGTATCGGCGCGCGCGCGCCATGTGCGCATGCGCGTCGCTGGCAAATTCCCAATCTGCGCGGAAGCGGCATGTACGCGGGCGCGTCCTTGTGAAAAACCACTTCTGCGCGTGCGCGCCTTGTACGCGTGCGCGTCCGTTGGTACATTCCAAATCTTTGTTTCTTCATGCATTCTCCTCTTTGTATGCTTTTCTTCTCATTTCTTCCATCCAATACTTGCCTTATGAAACCTGGAATTACTTAGCAAACACATCAAGGCATCAAATGGAATTAAGGTGGATCTAAAATCACCAAATTAGGGCTAAAAGCATGTTTTTACATTTAAGCATAATTCAAGGGAGAATTACAAAACCATGCTATTCCATTGAATAAATGTGGGAAAAGGTGGATAAATCCCCCAAAATAAGCACAAAATAAACCACGAAATCGGGGTTTATCAAATCTCCCCACACTTAAACCAAGCATGTCCTCATGCTAAAATTAAGAAAGAAGCAAAGGGTATCACATTTATTCAATGCAAACTACTAACTAAATGCAATCTATCTATATGCAAGTTATCTACATGAATGCAATGGCTCAGTCAAAACAAGTTAATTTCCAAGAGTACACATATAAGCACAAGGGCTAAGGTATTAGCAATCAAGCAAACCACAATTGGATTGAATCATCGAAAGAGTTTACAAACTTGCAAGAGTAGATTATTAAGGGTGAAAACATGTAATTGAGCGATCGAACCCTCACCGGATGTGTATCCGCTCTAGGCACTCAAGTGTATAGGGTTGATTTACTCAATTCTCCCCTAATCATGCTTTCCAAGATTTGTTTTTCATCTAACAATCAATAATCAAATCATGCATGCATACAAATATCATGAGGGCTTTCCCATAGGTTGTAATGGGGTTAGGGTCAAGGTAGGATGCATATGATCAAGTGGGCTAGAAATTTGAATCTTTGATTAACCTAAACTTCCCACCTAACCTATGATAACTTATATAATTCTAAACAAACCTAACTACCCATTCTTCACTTTTTCACACACTCATGCATTCTCTTTTTGATCATGACATGTATGCATTGGCTCTTATTGAACTTCGACTTGGGGCATTTTGTCCCTTTTTTTTTTTATTATAAATAAATTTTTTTTGAGTATATGTACAAGGATATCAGTGCATACGGTTTTAGATTTGATTACTACATGAGTATGTACCCAATTCCCAAGATTTTTCAACAAAAATACAAGCACACTTTTATCTCTACCCAATGTTCCCAACTTTTCCCAAAATCAAATAATGAACACCCTCACTAGCCTAAGCTAACAAAGATCCAAACAAGGGATATTTATTGTTTTTCACTCAGGTTTGTAATATGTTACAATTAAGAATAAGTGGGTTAAGCATAGGCTCAAAATTGGCTAACAATGGAAGATAAAAGGTAGGCTATTTGGGTAAGTGAGCTATTTGAACAATGGCCTCAATCATATAAATGCATGTGTGCACAAAGTAATGGACATATAGAATCAAACAAATCAAAGATTACAATCATAGAGAGAGAATAATGCACACAAGAATGAAAATAAGTGGTTATATATGATGTAACCACACAATTAGGCTCAAACCTCACATGCTTGTGTTCTCAGCTCAAAACATGATCCACAAAGTATATATTTCAAGCAAGTTCTACAAAAAATTTTCAACCAATTGGGGTGGTGCCCTAAAAATGAGTTTCTTGGAAATTTCCATCATATTGATTGAGCTTATTCTAATGCAAAATTGTGATTTAGAAAAATTTTTTAAAAAAACTCCTAGTTTACCCCTTTTTCAATCAAAACACATTTCTTCTATAAGAAGGGTCAACTAGATTTTCAGCAATCCATTAATTTTCTAATCACAATCAACAACTGAGATGCAAAATATATATATATACTAAAAGTGTGCAACAACCAAAATAAGAGTATCTACAAAAGCATGAATATGTACAGTAATCCCAAAATGATCTAAAACATAAAGTGCGGAATAAAACAAAATAGAGTAGCAGCGAATAGAAATAAAAGTCTGAAAGTTCACCACATAAGTGCAAACACCGGTCAGGAATGGTGACATTCCCACACTTTAGAATTGAGCATCATCCTCGATGCTACTACTGAAGCTCGGGATGGGGGTCAACAATCGCACCAGACTGTGGCTCATGCTCAGGCTCAGGCTGTGAAACTGGAGGTGGCATTGGCTGTGGCTCAAATACTGGCTGTGGCTCCGGAATGTCATGCTGGACCTCAGTGGTGGTCTGCGTCTCTGGTGGTGCCTCCTGCTGTATAGGTTCCTCAGTATGCTCCTCCTCCTGATCGTGCTCATCAGAAGCGGGAGACTCTGGAAGTGGAGGAAGCTCAATGCCCTGTGATGCAAACGCCTGGTCTAAGCGGTCGAGACGTCGCATGACACGACGCTCAAAGCGCACCATGAAGCGAAGAAGGTGCTGCACCAACAAATAAGTCGGCTTAGGTGCTGGTGGCGGTGGCGGTAAGGATGAAGGTCCTGCTGCCTCAACTGCAGCTCTAGCCCGAGAACGACGTCTGGTCGAGGGCTTCTCGTGCACCCATCCACCCCATGGAATAGTAACTTCCTTAGCGTCGTCATCTGGAGATGGTGGTGTCACGTCATCGTCCTCCCATGGGACATCAGCTAGCTCAGCTAAGCTAGTAATCAGTGTCGGAAATGGTAGCAAGCCGCGGATATGAGCTCTCCACATGCTATGCCTAATCAGCCGTGAGAAATACACCTCTTTTCCTTCCATGACACATCCAATCAGAGTCAGCATATCCATCGGGATCTCTGAGAAGTGAGTAGTAGGCATGACGTAGTGGGAGAAGATCTGTTGCCAGGTCCTAGCCTCCCTAGTCAGATATGCAAATAGCATTCCCTTAGGCTTCTTGTTGTTCGCATCCATCACCCAAGGAGCATCCGGTGTAGCAATCACGCGCTTAAGCGCCTCATAGTCAAAGGTCATGGAAAGGATAGCCACATCTGCTTGCTGATAGGCACAAGTCTCAGAAGTACCAACCCTGCAAAGCAGTGCATCCGCTATAGCCTCTTTAGTGATCATGATCTCTCTACCCCTTACATGCACTGATTCCAAGTTTACTCGGAAGAAGTTACAGTAGAACTCCTTAACCCATGAGATGTTGATCCTTCCTAGGTCCCTATCAACAAAATCCAACCCTAACTCTAAAATACGGGCGTTTATAGCACGCCTCACGTCATTGGGAAGATTCAGCTTCTTCTCAATGTTCAAGTTTTTCTTTGTATAACGGGAGAAACGTAGCTCGCAGTAGAGATTGGGGAATTTGATTGAATCAGTAGATGGAAGTGACTGATTTTTTATATCTTCATCATTCAGCGGGTTCTTTGCATAATTAGCATACATTGAGGGGGTAGAAGTCTTGGAGCGCTTCCTCTTTTTGGAAGTGGTGGCTATGGCTTTTCCTTTATCCGACATCCTGGAAAACAAAGGTGATATAATATAAACACATAGCCAAGTAGATATAAAGCACTCAAAGCAAAGCATCTTCATGAAGTGAATGGAGAAAGGAGATTTCTTGGAATGCAAGCAACAAAATACAACATTCAACTCAGATTTCAAACCAAGAATTCAAACCATATTTTGCACATTATTCGTTTACTGAGTTCAGAAAACACCATATCTAAAAGAATGACAAAAGAGTTAGGTTGAAAACCAAAGAAGTCAGTTGGTTAAACAGGTTAGAGTTAGAATTCAGTTTGAAAATTAGTGATATGGTGATTATCATCTCAATTTGAAAGTAAGGCACAAAACAAGGCAGTTAATACGTTCACAATCATGAATTACAACAAGTCATTGATGATGAAATATGATATTGCTATAGAGCAACTAATAGGAAACAAACCATCAATCAATGTGAAGATTACTAAAATCACATGAACTTATGTTGGTAAAATCAATTCATCAAGGAATGAACCAATCAAAAGGCATTCAACAATAAATTCAATGAAGCATCAATGTCACACGTCGAGAGAAATGTGGAAAACCTTGTGGTCTATGTGGCTTAATGCAAATTGTGCATGAATAACACGAATTAAACCAGCCTCATAGATTAAAAATCTTCAACTTGTGTGTTGATGTAAAAGAGGTATGAATCCTTAGAAGAATCACAAGCAATGGCCAATCGAAAAGCTTACTCAACCATGCAATGCCAAGAAGCAAATCAGCATGAATAACAAGTAAGAACATGAAAGGCATGACCAAAGAACTTGTTCTTGAGGAGTTTTCGAAAACCATTTAAGCAACAACACTCTAGTTGAGCAGAATTCATCAACTAGGGGCTGTTACATTCATCAAACAAGATCAACACAAAAATTGTGGTTAATGAAAATCCGGCAGCGTTTCAGCAGCACATTGGCTAATCCCCAAAGTTAAATAAGCGCAACAAACTCCATATGGATTCATGAGGGAACCAGAAACATAGAAATCAGGTTTGAATCCATATGAATGGGTGAACAAGCCAATAATGCAGCACAAACAGCAGCAGCAGAGCAATAGAAAATACTTCAAACTAAACCAACCAAGAAACAATTATGAACAAATGAGTAGCCAATATCCATGATTAAAGCAACATTTGACAACATCAAGCTAAATCAAGTTAATGCATCAGCATCAAATAGTCCAAATGAGCATATGGCACAACAGTGAAACAGAGCAATTCCACAGAGCAGTAAAAATTCAAACAAACCTAAATCCACTACTCAGCCCAGATTCGCTAACAACCTAATTCAAACTAAACTAACTAATCTAACCTAATTAAACTGATCCTAACTAAGCTACTGTAATTACAGTAAACAGCAAAAGAAGAAACAAAACAGGAGAGGGTATGAACCTGGTTGCAGAGACTGAACAGAGAAAAAAGGAGAAGAAAGTGAAGTGAGGTAGTGAGAGGGAGAACTGGCCAGAGCAGCGCGACTGTCGGGTTGCACCGCTGAGCTTGCGCCGGCGAAGTGGTGGTCGCGGTGGTGCTGGGCGGAACAGAGGGCAGAGATAGAGAGGAGGGGTGAGTGGAAGAGAAAGAAAGATGAGAGAAGGGAGAGAAGAGGGCGAGGTGATGATGGTCGACGGCGGCGACGGGGTTGGAACGCTCGCCGGAGGTGAGGTGGTTGTTGGGAGAAGTTTGAAGATGGAGGGGGGAAAGAAAGAAATGAAACGTTGGAGAGAGAGGGGTGAGATGCGCGAATGCGCTAGGGCTCGCGTCTCTGGGGTAAGTGAAAATTCGAATTCACGCACGCACGCACTGTGCGCGTTCGCGTGGGTGGGCGAAATGGAAGAACGGCGCGAAAGCACCATGCGCGCTTGCGCATGGATGAAGGGATTGAAAGGGACGCGGACGCGTAAAGTGCGCGTCGGCGCGGATGTGCTGGGTTGAGGGCACAAAAGGGGCCCAGAGTTGGCATAACTCTCGGGTCTTTGGCCTGGATGATGCTAAGATGCATCGACGTGCGCGCGTAGTGTGCGCATTCGCGTGGATGATTTGAGCTTATTGGATGGGCGTGGAGGCGTATAGTACGCCAACGCGTGAAAAGGGAAACAGGGACTGACGCGGACGCGTACAGCGTGCGTCCGCGTGGGTTGAGGCACAGAGTTGGCCCAAAAGTGGCGCAACTCTCTGGTTTTTGGCCCACGAAACTAAAATGCGCAGCCGACGCGCGCGCGCGCCTTGTGCTTGCCCATGGCTTGCTCTTCTTCTCCTCTTTCTCTTTTTTTTGGTGAGCATCAAAAGATCTCATAACTTCCCATCTTTCTCTAAAACTCTAGAACTAGCTAAGATGCAAGATTAAGCACATTTTGAGACATAGGGGTAAGTTTCAAACAACTTGAGAAAACTTGTAATTCAAGCAAAAACTCAATTAAAAAATTCATCCCTCATTAAAGCACAAAATGCATAAACACCTTAGTTAAACAAAGAGAAATATGCCAAGAAGCAAAGAAACTATATACAATGGAACCCAATTCATTCATTCATTATATCTACAAGAGAATGGAAAGAGTTTACCATGGTGGGGTGTCTCCCACCAAGCACTTTTAGTTTAAGTCCTTAAGTTGGACCTTGGGAGGCTCCTTGTCAAGGTGGCTTATGCTTGTACCCATCCTTGAACCTCCAAAAGTGCTTGTCCTTCAATCGGTTGTCAGAAGTTCCAACCTTTTTCATTAAGCTTTGGTATGGTTGTTTCCAAGATGTGAGCTCCTGAGAATAACTATCACAGGATAATCCCGGATCCCATATCTTGTCTTCGCACCCATCTTCTAGTTGATTGTCTTGACTTTGTCCGGGTGACGAGAAAACGGAATTCTCATGGAAGCACCAAACTACTCTCCTAGACCCATTTAGTTTAGCATTACACCAATCCATGCTCTCTAATTTCGAGCTTCCCACCATAATGAGCCTAGACTTAGAACGCCAACCACTAAACATCCTCCTTTTCCGCTTGATTCCACAAAGCGCCCTAAGTTGGCCATCCGTTTCGAGCAAACCATACTCAAGTGGGATAATAAAGATGAGAGTTAGAAGTTTTACCCACTCAAGCTGAGGATTGGATGACGAACTAGGTGGAGGAGTTTCCAAGGATTGTGACAAAGCATGCTCTACTCCCGTCCATCCTCTTCTAGAGGTTTCCATCACTTGGCGAGGTTCTTCAAGTTCCTCCTCATGCCAAGCTTCCTCAAGTTCACATTCCTCTTCACCAATTTCTTCTAGTTCTTCCCCCTCACTCTCATCGTAGATAGGAGGTCTAGTGAAGTCTATCTCATCATCAAGTCTAAGCAATTTGGGGGAGGATTCTTCAAACTCAAAAGGATCATATGTTGATTCAGAATCATCATAAATAGGAGCGTTTGTTGCTTGGAATACTTCTCCCAGTTCTTCACTCGCATTAGGCCTTGGAGGTTGTACGTCCTTTTCAACCTTGCTTTCCAATGTACTGGGGAAGGGTTCAACAGGATCGTCAAGGGAACTGATCAAGGTGGACAAAAAATCACTAGTGATGGAATCCACTTCTCTGTCAATTTCCTTTAACTCATTGTTTACTCTCACGATATTGCTCGTTTCTTTGATATTCCCTCCACGCTCCTTGGAGGGGGGTTCCTCAACTTGAGACTCCTTTATGTACTCAACATGTCCTAAACATCCGCCCACTACTTCCTTTTGTTCGCCGACTTCTATCTTCTCCTCTTGTTGCGCTTCTTGCTTCAATTCTTCTTCCTCACCATGGATTTCCAAGTTCATATCCTCACTAAGCTCCTGGGTTGTTTCAACAATTGGGGTACTTATGGCGCATGAGCTTAGGTGAGATGTTAGGTGACCCACAGCTTCTATTATGCCGGCCACCCTTACTCTTAACTCCTTGAACTTGGTTTCATCCTCCTCTTGTCGCCTTAAAATACGAGATTCAAGGTCTCTCAATTCTAACATGAAGGCTTCATCAGGAGTTGGCATTGGAAGAGAAAATTCATCAGTTAGGGAAAGATTGTTGTAATTGGAAGGTGGTTCATATTGGTGAAGTTCTTGAGGTAGTGTATGTGGAATTTGTGGTTCTTGAGAGTATTGGGGTTGGGATGGTGGTTGTGCTACATGTGATTCTAATGGTGGTTGATATGGTGTGTATGAGTTATGGTCATATGGAGGTGAATGGTAGTATGAGGCTTGTGAGTATGACGTGTGGCTATATTGAGGATATGGCTCATAGACATATGGTGGTGGTTCTTGAAAATCACAAGGGAATTCACCATAGCTAGTGGATCGACATGCATCATAGAACGGCTCTTCTTCAAAGTGCATTGGTGGGGGTTGTTGCCATGGAGGTTGATCAAGTATTTGTGGCTCCTCCCACCTTTGATCTTCGATTCCTTGGTGCACATCTTCATTGAAGCTTTCATCTCCTACAACATAGTTTGAGCTACACTCATAGCCAAAGTGAGAATTCATATTGAAGTGGGAAATAAAAACAAAGAGCAATAATAAATGAGGAAGACTAAATCCTAAAACTAGCAAAAATCAACAAATAAACCAAAGATAAAGCTATTCACAATATTTACAATAGCCAATTAACATAGCACCATTGGCTTCCCCGGCAACGGCGCCATTTTGATTTAAGAAATTTGTCGTGTCGGTATAGAATTTCCTCAAATGAAAATAAATTCTCGTTGTAAAGTATAGTTCTACACCAACAAACAATTCTCACATCAAAAATATTGGTTGTCACAAGTACAATCCCCAATGAAAAGTAACCGGAGTATTTGGACTCCGGGTCGTCTCCCTAGGAACCAATGGAGTGCATGCGTATTGGCTATAGAGGGGAAAAAGGGAGGTTTTGGTTGATGATCGACAAGGAATCTAATTGTGCAAGGAAAGTAAATCTAGCAAACAATTAAAAGAAGCAATTAAAGAAGAGAGACATTCATGGCATTGAATTGAGATCTCAGGCTTTCTATCCTAGTCATGCATGATTAATTTATCTTGTTTAGTTAACTCACACATCGGGAGAATGTCAAACAAGACCAATTAATCGAGTCACTATTATAGACAAGAATTTATCTCATTATGTCGTCTCCAAAAAATGGGGAGAAAGTCTAATGAGACTAGCTATTCTCAATCCAAATGTCCTAACCAACTTACTAATTAAACTAGCAAAAGGTTAGCGTTAATGGAAACAATACTAGCTAACAATTCTAGATCATCAATGTAGGTTGGGTTTCCATGACTCAAGATTGCCCAATCACTCTTCCAAGCCAAGAATGCTCACAATCTACTCTAAGGTCCAACCAAACATTTTGTCAAATACTTGGTGGGTAGTAAAGAAAAACTTAGTGAAAGTGTAAGAAATGCAAATCTACTAACTATCAATTACAAGTAATGTAAAATCACAATCCAAATCAACATCAATTAAAGAAACATCAACATTAAAATTGCATTAAATATAAACAAATGCAACATGAGTTCATCATCACAAAAGAGAGCAAAAGGAAAGGTTAACATAAAAACTAAGAGGATTATGATGTAGAAAAGAGAAATTTTAGAAGGAACAAAATGAGATCAAGTAATTAAACATGAAAATAAAATAATCTAACCTAATCCTAACCTAATTCTAGAGAGAAGAGAGAGCTTCTCTCTCTAGAAACTAACTAAAGGCTCATGTTGGCTAAACTAATTGCTCTCCCCTTGCTTGGACTTCAATTGTGCATGAAATACACTCAGAAACAAGTTGGATTTGGGCCTGGGCAGCTCAGAAATCGCCCCCAGCATTTTGCCATTAAGTGGGCCAAGTAAGAGTATCGGCGCGCGTGCGCTATGTGGGCGTGCGCGTCGCTGGCAAATTCCTAATCTGCGCGGAAGCGGCATGTACACGGGCGCGTCCTTGTGGAAAACCACTTCTGCGCGTGCGCGCCTTGTACGCGTGCGCGTCCGTTGGTACATTCTAATTCTTTGTTTCTTCATGCATTCTCCTCTTTGTATGCTTTTCTTCTCATTTCTTCTATCCAATACTTGCCTTATGAACCTGAAATTACTTAGCAAACACATCAAGGCATCGAATGGAATTAAGGTGGATCTAAAATCACCAAATTAGGGCCTAAAAAGTATGTTTTTACATTTAAGCATAATTCAAGGGAGAATTACAAAATCATGCTATTCCATTGAATAAATGTGGGAAAAGGTGGATAAATCCCCCAAAATAAGCACAAAATAAACCACGAAATCGGGGTTTATCACTAATCCTTTCCAAAGAGTCTTCGTAAAGCTATAGCTTGTTACGTCATCTGGAAGCGTTTCCGCCTATAACACCTGCGCAAAGGAGTTAGTAGAAAAAACACCTTGCCTGTCAAACTTCCAAACAACTCTATCCTCTTTATCAAAGGCTAATTTAACCGGTCTCAAGGTGTTGTGTAATTGATTCACAAGTTCCAACTCCCATTGGAATAGCTCACGCCTCCATTGAAAGTTTCATATCCACTATAACCCATCCCAGAACCCATAAGCCCCTATGACAGAGCCTTTTTGAATTGAAACCGAGAAGAGCCTTGGAAACCTATCCTTTAGAGGACCACAACTTAACCAGACATCTTCCCAAAAATGAGTTATTCTCCCATCACCAACCTCCATGGACAAACCAATTATGATATTTTCTCTTATATGTTACTCCTTAATCTGTAGTTGGCATATGTCCTTCTATAGACCCCCTCTAGTAGGTAAGGCCTGGGTGGACAACAGCTCATTAGGGACAGATTATTACAAGAGCATACCACCTTCTTCCACAACGGAGACTATTCCTTTGAGAACCTCCACCACAACTTAAACAAGAGTGCGGCTTTACGAATCATCGCATCTCTGACTCCTAGCCCCCTAGCTTCTTCGGAGCTTCGACCACTCCCCATCTAACCAAAGCCATACCCTTCCTTCCATCCTCCTTACTCTACAAGAACCTTCTCTGTAATGAAATCAGTTTCTCCGCCACGGCTTTCGGCATCTTATATAAGCTTAAATAATAAACCAGCAAGCTGTTTAATACTGCTTTGATGAGCACCAACTTTCCCGCTTTGTTTAGAACCTTCGATTTTCATAAGCTGAGCTTCTCCTCCACTTTGTCTATAACTGACTTCCAAGTCTTGATCAACCTCGGGTTAGCTCCTAAAGGAATTCCAAGGTATCTAACCGGCAAAGAAGCTTCCTTACACCCTAACAAGATGCACATGCTTAGAATCCACTGATGTTCACAATTGATTGGGATCAAGCTGGATTTATCAAAATTGATGCTTAACCCCGACATCAACTCGAAACATTGTAGGAGCCTCTTGTAGTTCTTAATAGTCTCCTCCTCTGTCGGACAGAACAAGACAGTGTCATCGGCAAACTGGAGATGTGACAATTCTATATTATCTCTCCCAACAAATAAATGAGATATCCGGCCATTTCTAACTGCCTCTCCAATCATTCTATGTAGTACATCAACAACAAGTACAAACAGGAATAGAGATAGGGGATCACCTTGTTTCATACCTCTTTCTATCTTGAGCGGCTTTGTTGGTGAACCATTTATCAAAATCGACATAGAAGTTGTGCTTACGCACTCCATAACCCACTCTTTCCACCTTTGCCCAAAACCCATTTTCTACAAGACAATGTCCACGAAGCTCCACTTGACCCTATCATATGCCTTTTGAAAGTCCAGTTTGATTATTGCCGCTTTCCTTTTCCTCATTTTAAGCCAATATATAGTTTCACATGCAATAAGAGTCCCATCATGTATTTTCTGACCTTTGACAAATGCACTCCGAGTCTCTCCAACTAGGCCTGGCATAACTGATCTCATCCTCTTGACCAATACCTTAGAAATCACCTTATATACACAAGCAACCATGCTAATTGGTCGAAGGTCCTTAATCTCCTTAGCGCCAATGAACTTTGGTGCTAATGCAACCCATGTGATATTTGAATCTGTCAATAACCTGGATGTCTGAAAGAATCCCAGCATGGCTACCGTGAACTCAGCTCCAATCTCATCCCAGCACTTCTTAATGAAATTCATGTTGTACCCATTACTTCTAGGTCCTCTAGAGGATTCACAGTCCCACACTACATCTCTGATCTCTTCAACCGACGGCAATACCTCTAGAGTCGCAGCTTCCTCTTCAGTTATCGTATCTACCAATCCATCCCTAAAGCCTATCAAAGAAGAGTCATTCTGATGATATAATTTCTTGTAAAACTCTCTGATAGCTACTTTTATTCTAGATTGATTTCTTACTAATCTACCATTAATTACCAGTGCATCAATACTATTATGCCTCCTTCTTGTTGAAGCTATGTTATGGAAGTACATGGTATTTTTGTCCATGTCCTTGGCGAGTCAGGACCGTGACATCTGTTTCCAATACACTTCCTTTCTCACATACCACTTCTGACAACAAGTCACTAACGCCTTCCTTCTTGCCCCCATCATTCCGTCATACACCCCATTGATAACCATGTTATCTATCTTCTTGATCTTTTCTTCAAAATTCATAATTTTCTTATCCATATCGCCAAAGTTGTCTTTGTGCCATCTCCCCAAGGGAACGGTCAAGGCCTTCAATTTATCTGTGAATTGTATCTCCCCTAGCCCCTTCCATTCCTCTTTAACCATTCTAAGAAAACCTTCATGTGTGAACCACGAGTCAAGGCTTCAGAACGGTCTCGGTCCAAATCTCAACCTTGTATCTTCCACTATCATCGGGCAATGGTCTGACAGCCCACTTGGTCCTCCTCTTAAGCAAATATCTGGGAACTCATCAACCCATTCTAGACTGAGCAGAACTCTATCAATCTGATTGCAGGAATGGCCTCTGAACCAAGTAAACTTGCGGTCATTAAGCGGCAAGTCTTCTAAGTGCATATCTTGGATTTAATTCTTGAAATCTTCAGCAGATGCTGTTAAGCTATTAGTACCTTTTCTTTCCTCCACTTGAACAATCTCATTAAAGTCTCCCATGAAGCAACAAGGAACCTGGCATAATCCTGGTATATAGCTCAATTTCTCCCACACAACAAGTTTTCATCTCTAGTATGAGCACCATATACCAGAAAAAAAGCACAGTTGAAATTATTCTTCAATATGGCCCCTTCCACATACAACCACCTCTCCCCTTTATAGCAATTACTCATTTTAAAAAAATATTTCATCCCATATTATCAGCAATCCACCCGATGCACTGTGAGATTCAACATATTCCCACCCTGCACTTAGGGACGGACCCAAGGGGAGGCGAGTGGAGGCCTCGGCCTCCCCAGCTTTTTTTTTTTTTAAAAAATTAATAGTAATAAGTTATTATGTATAATTTAATTTTTTTAAAAAATTATTTAGTATTTAGTCTAGTATAAATAAAAGTTCAGTTCAATTTAAATATTAATGATTTTTAATATCTAAAAAGTAAATAACAATATTAAAAAAATTTGAAAAAGGTATTATTATTAATATTTTTTAATTAAATAAAAATTTTTAAATCTCATAAAGTGAATTCTTTTTCTTCTTGTGACCGTTTTTTTTCATTTAGTATTAATTCTCTCTATTTCAACTACTATAACTAAGAAATCTTTTTTAACTATGAATATTGTAAAAAATATTTCAGAAACAAAATAAAAGATGAATTTCTTGTTAATTGTCTTTAATTTATATTGAAAAGAAAATTGTTGAAAATTTTGACACAAATTCTATTATCGATGAATTTTATGTTACAAAGAATCGATCACTTCGTTAGAAAAAGTACACACATATTTTTTTGTACTTTAAAATATATTCTCTATCGGTATATTTTTATAATACATCTTATATTATATAATTTTTTACATAATTTTTAATATTATATGTGTTATTGTCCCCCCTCCATAATAACATTTTTGGATCCGTCCCTGCCTGCACTATCACACCCCCAGATTCTAGCTACATCAAATTTTGTCACTACATATTTTTTAGTCTCAATCAAACCCAACATATTCAGCCTAAATTTTTGCTTTAAGTCCTTAACCATTCTCAACTTACCATCCCCCCTCAACCCCCTAACATTCCATGAGCTAAAGATCATTTTAAAAGATTGTTACACACCTTATTTTTATTCTTAGGTCTACATCGTCTAGCCTTCGCCTTTTGTTTCGCTAGTCTTCTTTTCTAAGCAATCTCTTCATTTTGAGCTTGAAGGATAGCCATGATATCATCTTCTTCGTTGTACAACACTGCACCGGACTCCGCTGCTATTTTCCATGCCCTCTTATTTTCCAGCATTTGCTCTTCCGATGTTGCACTCTAGTTATCACCGATATCTTCATCATTTTCATCTCTGCCTTTCTCCCTTTGAGTATCTCCAACTCTATCCCCTCCTTGCACCATCATTCTCTGACATGCCTTTGATCCACCACGTCCCTTTAGCATCAAAGACCTCTCTTTCATTATTTGCCCAGTTTTGATCATCAGCTTTACTGACAGTGTTGTTCTCCCCATTTAATCGTTATTCCCGTCGACATCCCTAAAGTTCCCTTCATCTCCACGCTTTCCCACTGCCACCATTTTTATCACTGACAACACCGTCATCTCCATAACTTCTATCTGTCCCGAATCCCACGTTTTCAGTCCCCTCAAACCCTCTGAAGCTTCCATCGTCCCCCTCCGCCCGGATCACCGCTTCGTCGACATCCCCAACCACCACTGCGTCCCCACACCCAGCATTCGTCATCGGCTCTAACGCAGTGCCACTAATAGTGACTACCACACAGTTATTGAAGCCATGACTCCTACAGTGTAGTCCTCTCCACGCTTTTCCAGATGGTCGTGATCGTGCGTCTTGGGACCAATCAGCGCCCCCTCCCCTAACCTTCCTTCGTCTCATTGATGTACTATGGACGGGTTGGCTCAGCGTTAGGGTATTGAGCTCCCCAAGACCTGGTTCCACAAGACCCGCACTGGCACCTGAATTTGTCTGTCTGCAATGTGTGGCCCATATTAGAATGACTAGCATACATGGGCCTTGTTTTCTTATTGCGAGTGTGTATTCTTCTTCTCCTTATGAGTTTCCCCTGAAGCCCACATTTCAATTTGCGAAAATTCCATGACATATTTTCATCTGAATCTTCTCTATTTCTCATAATAATTTCCCCACAAAATTAGCACTCCCTTCATTAACATCATTATTTGATTTGTAGGTTACCAAATTAACATGATTTTATTTTAAATTTTCATTAACCACTCGTTCAAAATATTTTTTGAAATTACCATTCTATCCTTATCTTCCTCGCTACCCCGCGTCACCACCATCATCAGTTCTACCGCATGGTCTACGCAATCCGGTAAATTTGTTCGCCCCACCAATCTGACAGCCACCTCTGAACACTTCCCTGTAGTACTTTTTCATCTCTTCCGTATGTTTCGTGCCCCACCTTTTTCACCAAAACATCAAACCCGCTAATGCCTATTGTAATATGAATTCATTCGTTGATCACGTCCATAACACAGGTATCAATTTGCACTCATCCAACACTGAAGTAATTGCACGATTCTGTCATCGTATCACATCCAACTACTTCACCCCATTGTCCTCCTAAGGTTTTTAATGTGTCAATGGACCAGGCATGCAACGGCACTCCAAAGCATTCTAACCACACTCTTCTGGTTTCACTTCATTTCGACTCCTCCCATATCCACACACAATGGAAAAATTGTAGCAGACTGTTCATTTTAAAAGTGTATGTCTCTTCAGTTCTCAATACACTATCGAAGGTCAGTAAGACTTTGTATGTGTCCAGTTCTCGAACCTGGGTAACTTGAGGCAAATTTTTCCCAATATGATCTTTCAATGAGTTAAAATTAATAGCAGTTGTTGTCCCTCCCACGAGGCTTCTCTGTAACCAATCCAAAATTTTCTTTTCCACAGCTACTTCCACCTTTTTTGTCAATCCGTTTCCATGTGGAACTAGGTCTTCATCTCTTTTCTTGGTTCGGTTGTATTCCTCTGGGCTTCTACCTGGACCTCCTTGCGCTCTGATTTCTCTTCAATTCATTCGTACCCAACGTTCTCTTGTATTTTTCTTCCCCCACGAAAATCACTTTACCTCTTAGCCTCATCTGATTCATATTCCTTATAGCCTTTAAGGCCCCTCCCTTCATGGTGTAACGTATGAATGCAAAAATATATATTATCACTTTTTTGTTTTCGTGATAAATATATATCATTTGTACTTCCCGTCCCGTTGAACAGTTGAAACAGTTCTCTCTTCGATATATCTTTAGGAAGGTTATCCACAAAGATTGAAAAAGACTCATTCTCAAGTCTTCGACACTCTTCTCGATTCTAAACTCTTAGATCTCTGTCTTGTTTCCTATGTCTACCCCTTTCTGTGTTTTCTGCCCACTCTCTCTCACCCTTTCTCATTATAGTACTACTCTTTTCTTTCTCTCTTTACCAAAATGGTGCCTCCTGAAATTATTGATCTTACATAAGGAGAAGCATCTCCTCCACCACCATCAAACGAATCAGTTTCATCAAACAAATTTTACCTTTTGTAAAAATTAGAATAAAATTAATCTATTATGATTAATTTTTTCAATGTATAAATTTTTATTGAGCTGAAATGATAATTTAGTCCACCTTAAAAAATATTATATTTTAAGAATTGTCCATTATGAGTAATATTCGTTAAATAAAAAAAACCACTAATGAGTTCAAAAATGTAGGAGTCAAATTCAAACAAAGTCTTTAAGCTTATTAAAAATGCTAGCATGACAATACTTTTATTAAAAAAGTGGAGAGTTGACTGATGAGCGAATATTTTATACCCTTTTTGGCATTGTTTTTATATAGTTTTTAGTATGTTTTAGTTACTTTTTATTATATTTTTATTAGTTTTTATGCAAAAATTACATTTCTGGACTTTACTATGAGTTTTTGTGTTTTTCTGTAATTTCAGCTATTTTCTGGCTGAAATTGAAGGATCTGAGCAAAAGTCTGATTCAGAGGCTGAGAAAGGACTGCAGATGCTGTTGGATTCTGACCCTCCTGCACTCTAAGTGAGTTTTTTGGAGCTACAGAAGCCCAATTGGCGCGCTCTTAATTGCATTGGAAAGTAAAAATCTTGGCCTTTCCAGAAATATATAATAGTCCATACTTTGCCCGAGATTTGATGGCCCAAACTGGCGTTAAACGCCAGCCAGAGACCCTTTTCTGGCGTAAAATGCCAGAACTGGCACCAAAACTGGAGTTAAACGCCCAAACTGACATCCAAGCTGGCGTTTAACTCTAAAAATGGCCTATGCACGTGTAAGCTCAATGCTCAACATAAGCACACACCAAGTGGGCCCCGTAAGTAGATTTCTGCACTATCTGCACTTAGTTACTTATTTTCTGTAATCCTTAGTAACTAGTTTAGTATAAATAGCACTTTTTACTATTGTATTCAGGAGCTTATACCATTATTCACATTTGGGGAGGCTGGCCATTCAGCCATGCCTAGACCTTTTTCTCTTATGTATTTTCTACGGTGGAGTTTCTACACCTCATAGATTAAGGTGCGGAGCTCTACTATTCTTCATGAATTATTGCAAGTACTATTGTTTCTCTTTCAATTCACGCTTACTTCTTCTCCAAGATATACTGTCGTACTTAATTCAGTTAAATCAGAATGAAGTGGTGAACACTATCTTCGTTACTCGCTTAGCCAAGATCCGCGTGCCTGACAAGCACAAGCGGTCTACATGATGTTCAATGTAGTCATTGGACGACAGCCGGAGTATAGTCTCTTGGGTCTCTAATCCACGGACCGAGTCCGTGAGGTTAGAACCTTCGTGGTATAGGCTAGAACCAATTGGCAGCATTTCTGAGATCCGGAACGTCTAAACCTTGTCTGTGGTATTTCGAGTAGGATCTGGGAAGGGATGACTGTGACGAGCTTCAAACTCGCGAATGTTGGGCGCAGTGACAGTGTGCAAAAGGATAGAAAGATCCTATTCCGACGCTAGTGAGAACCGACAGATGATTAGTCGTGCGGTAGCTGTGCCTGGTATTTTTCATACGAGACGAGAAATTCGACAGTTGATTAGCCGTGCAGAAACCATACCTGGTATTTTTCATCCAAGAGGATCATACATCTTGCCATGGAAGGAAGCACACATGATTGGATGAAGACAATAGAAAAGCAGAGGTTCAGAAGCAACAAAGCATCTCCAAACGCTTATCTGAAATTCCCACCAATGAATTACATAAGTATCTTTATTTTATTTTATGTTTTATTTATCTTTTAATTATCAAAACCTCATAACCATTTGAATCCGCCTGACTAAGATTTATAGGATGACCATAGCTTGCTTCAAGTCAACATTCTCCGTGGGATCTACCCTTACTCACGTAAGGTATTACTTGGACGACCCAGTGTACTTGCTGGTTAGTTGTGCGGAGTTGTGAAAAGTGTGATCACAATTTCGTGCACCAAGTTTTTGGCACCATTGCCGGGGATTGTTCGAGTTTGAACAACTGGCAGTTCATCTTGTTGCTTAGATTGGGTAATTTTATTTTATGTTTAAGCTTTTTATTTTTATTTTCGAAAAAAAGTATACAAAAAATTTAATAAAATCATAAAACAAAAAAAAATTTGTGTTTCTTGTTTGAGTCTTGTGTCAGATTTTAAGTTTGGTATCAATTGCATGTTTTTAATTTTTCTTAAATTTTCAAAAATTCATCATGTGTTCTTCTTTGACCTTCAAGTTGTTCTTGATGATTTTCCTTGTTTGATCTTTAATTTTTCTTGTTTTGTGTCTTTTCTTGTTTTTCATATGCATTTTCGAATTAATAGTGTCTAAACATTAAAAATTTCTAAGTTTGGTGTCTTGCATGACTTTCTTTTCTTAAAAATTTTCAAAAATATGTTCTTGATGTTCATCATGATCTTCAAAGTGTTTTTGGTGTTCATCTTGACATTCAAAGTGTTCTTGCATGCATTATTTGTTTTGATCTTAAATTTTTATGTCTTGTGTCATTTTGTTGTTTTTCTCTTTTTTCAGTAATCCAAAAAAAAATATCTTTTCCTTATTTCACTCATAAATTTGAAATTTTGGGTTGACTTAGTCAAAGATTTTTAAAATTTAGTTGTTTCTTGTTAGTCAAGTTAAAATTTCAATTTAAAAATTCTATCTTTTCAAATCTTTTTCAAAAATTAAATCTTTTTCATTTTTCTTCTTAATATTTTCAAAAATTTTAAAATTGATTTTCAAAATCTTTTTCTTACTTTTATTTCATAATTTTTGAAATTATTGCTAACATTTAATGTTTTGATTCAAAAATTTCAAGTTTGTTACTTTCTTGTTAAGAAAGGTTCAATCTTTAATTTCTAGAATCATATCTTTTAGTTTCTTGTTAGTCAAGTCATCAACTTTAATTTCAAAAATCAAATCCTTTTAAGATCTTTTTCAAATCTTTTTCAAAATAAATTTCAATCATATCTTTTTAAAATTTTAATTTCAAGATCTTTTTCTAACTTCTTATCTTTTCAAAATTTATTTTCAAATCTTTTTCAATTAACTACTTGACTTTTTGTTTGATTTTAAAAGTTTACTATTTCTTATCTTTTTCGAAACCACCTAACTACTTTTCTCTCTCTTTCTAATTTTCGAAAACTAACTAACAAATTTTTTCAAAAATCTTTTTAATTAATTAATTTATTTAGTTTTCAATTTGCTTTTATTTCCTTTCTTAAGTTTCGAATACTAACCAATAATTAAAATAAAAACAAAAATATTTTTCTTTTCTTTTAATTAACATTCGAACCCTCTCTCTCTCTCTCTCTGTGTTCGAATTTCTTCTTCTTCCTTCTTCATTCTATTCTTCTTTTCCTTTGACACATAAAGGAATCTCTATACTGTGACATAGAGGATTCATCTTCTTTTCTGTTCTCTTCTTTTTCATATGAGTAGGAACAGGGATAAAGACATTCTTGTTGAAGCTGATCCTGAACCTGAAAGGACTCTGAAGAGGAAGCTAAGAGAAGCTAAAGCACAACACTCTGGAGAGGACCTAACAGAAAATTTTGAAAAAGAAGTAGATATGGCAGCCGAACCCAACAACAATGTTAGAGATGCAAGGAAGATGCTTGGTGACTTTACTGCACCAACTTCCAACTTCTATGGAAGAAGCATATCAATTTCTGGAATTGGAGCAAACAACTTTGAGCTTAAGCCTCAATTAGTTTCTCTAATGCAGCAGAATTGCAAGTTTCATGAACTTCCATTAGAAGATCCTCATCAGTTCTTAGCTGAATTCTTGCAAATCTGTGACACTGTCACAACCTAGAGAAAGCATGAACTTTTGGGAAAAGTTGGTCAATGCTTTCTTGGCCAAATTCTTTCCACCTCAAAAGATGAGTAAGCTTAGAGTGGAAGTCCAAACCTTCAGAAAAAGGAAGGTGAATCCCTCTATGAAGCTTGGGAAAGATACAAGCAATTGATCAGAAGGTGTCCTTCTGACATACTTTCAGAATGGAACATCTTAGGTATATTCTATGATGGTCTGTCTGAATTGTCCAAGATATCATTTGACCACTCTGCTGGTGGATCTCTTCATCTGAAGAAAACCCCTACAGAAGCCCAGGAACTCATTGAGATGGTTGCAAATAACCAGTTCATGTATACTTCTATAAGAAATCCTGTGAATAATGGGATGACTCAGAAGAAAGGAGTTCTTGAGATTGATACTCTGAATGCCATATTGGCTCAGAACAAAATATTGACTCAGCAAGTCAATATGATTTCTCAGAATCTGACTGGATTGCAAGCTGCATCCGGCAGTGCTAAAGAAGCCTCCTCTGAAGGAGAAGCTTATGACCCTAAGAATCCTGCAATGGAAGAGATGAATTACATGGAAGAATCCCATGGAAATACCTATAATCCTTCATGGAGAAATCATCCAAATTTCTCATGGAAGGATCAACAGAAGCCTCAATAAGGCTTTAATAATAATAATGGTGGGAGAAATAAGTTTGGCAATAGCAAGCTTTTCCATCATCTTCTCAGCAACAGACAGATAATTTTAAGCAGAGCCTTTCTGACTTAGCAACCATAGTCTCTGATCTATCTAAGACCACTATCAGTTTCATAACTGAAATAAGGTCCTCCATCAGAAATTTGGAGGCACAAGTGGGTCAAATGAGTAAAAGAGTTACTGAAATCCCTCCTAGTACTCTCCCAAGCAATACAGAAGAGAATCCAAAGAGAGAGTGCAAGGCCATCAATATACCCAAAGTGGCCGAATGCACAGAGGGGGGAAAGGCAGTGATTTCCAGTGAGGAAGACCTCAATCGACGTCCACTGACCACTAAGGAGTTTCCAAATGAGGAACCAAAGGAATCTGAGGCTCCTACAGAGACCATAGAGATTCCACTGAACTTACTGCTGTAGTTCATGAGCTTTGATGAAGATTCTTCCTCTGATGAGGATGAAGCTCTTGTTGAAGAGCAAGTTGCTTGGTATCTTGGAGCAATCATGAAGCTGAATGCCAAGCTATTTGGTAATGAGACTTGGGAGGATGAACCTCCATTGCTCATCAATGAACTGAATGCCTTGGTTCAGTAGGAATTACCTCAGAAGAAACCGAATCCCGGAAGGTTCTTACTACCTTGTACCATAGGCACCATGACCTTTGAGAAGGCTCTGTGTGATCTGGGGTCAGGTATAAACCTCATGCCACTCTCTGTAATGGAGAAACTAGGGATCTTTGAGGTGCAAGCTGCAAGAATCTCACTAGAGATGTGATGAGCGGATAATTTATACGCTTTTTCGCATTATTTTTAGTATATTTTAGTTAGTTTTTATGTTTTTATTAGTTTTTAAATAAAAATCACATTTATGGACTTTACTATGAGTTTGTGTGTTTTTCTATGATTTAGGATATTTTCTGGCTGAAATTGAGGGACCTGAGAAAAAATCTGATTCATAGGCTGAAAAAGGACTGCAGATGCTGTTAGATTCTGAACTCCCTGCACTCGAAGTGGATTTTCTGGAGTTATAGAAGCCCAATTGGCAGACTCTCAATTGCGTTGGAAAGTAGACATCCTGAGATTTCCAGCAATATATAATAGTCCATACTTTGCCCAAGATTTGATGGCCTAAACCGACGTTCCAAGTCAGCTTAAGAATTCTGGCGTCAAAACGCCAGAACTGGCACAAAAGCTGGAGTTAAACGCCTAAACTGGCACAAAAGCTGGCGTTTAACTCCAAGAAAAATCTCTACACATGAAAGCTTCAATGCTCAGCCCAAGCACATACCAAGTGGGCCCGAAAAAAGATTTCTGCATTAATTACCTATTTCTGTAACCCTAGGCTACTAGTTTTCTATAAATAGGACCTTTTGCTATTGTATTTTCATACTTTTTCATATACTTTTTCATAGACTTTTTCAAATACTTTTTCATAGACTTTGATAGACCTTTTCACGTTTGGGGGCTGGCCTCACGGCCATGCCTAGACCCTTTTGTTCTTTTGTATTCTCAACGGTGGAGTTTCTACACCCCATAGATTAAGGTGTGGAGCTCTGCTGTTCTTCATGAATTAATGCAAAGTACTATTGTTTTTCTATTCAACTCAAGTCTATTTATTCTCCAAGATACTCATTCGTACCTAAGAACATGATGAATGTGATGATTATGTGACACTCATCACCATTCTCACCTATGAACGCGTGCCTGACAACCACTTCTGTTCTACATGCAAACAAGCTTGAATGTGTATCTCTTGGATTTCTAATCTAAGATTAGAACCTTCGTGGTATAGGCTAGAATTATTGGCGGCCATTCCTGAGATCCGGAACGTCTAAACCTTGTCTGTGGTATTCTGAGTAGGATTTAGGAAGGGATGACTATGACGAGCTTCAAACTCGCGAATGTTGGGCGCAGTGACAGATGATTAGCCATGCGGTGACAGCGTGCGTAGAACATTTTCACTGAGAGGACGGGAAGTAGCCATTGACAACGGTGATGCCCAACATAAAGCTTGCCATGGAAAGGAGTATGAATGATTGGAAGAAGGCAATAGGAAAGCAGAGGTTCAGGAGGAACATAGCATCTTCATACGCTTATCTGAAATTCCTACCAATGAATTACATAAGTATCTCTATCTCTATCTTTATTTTATGTTTTATTTATCTTTAATTATCAATCCTCCATAACCATTTAAATCTGCCTGACTAAGATTTACAAGATGACCATAGCTTGCTTCAAGCCGACAGTCTCCGTGGGATCGACCCTTACTCATGTAAGGTTTATTACTTGGACGACCCAGTGCACTTGCTGGTTAGTTGTGCGGAATTGTGACAAAGTGTGATTCACGTTTGAGAGCTCCAAGTCTTTGGCGCCATTGTTGATAATCACAATTTTGTGCACCAAGTTTTTGGCACCGTTGCTGGGGATTGTTCGAGTTTGGACAACTGACGGCTCATCTTGTTGCTTAGATTAGGTAATTTTATTTTATGTTTAAGCTTTTTACTTTTTATTTTCGAAATTTTTTTTTTCAAAAATACAAAAAAATTTTCTATTTTGTTCTTCAGAGTTTTTAAGAATGAATTCTAGAGTTTCATGATGATTTGTTGAAGTCTGGCTGGCTGTGAGGCCATGTCTAATCTTTTGGACCGAGGTTTCAACTTATCATCACAAGAGCTTGTTGATTTCTATCAATTTTGCTGTTGAAAGTAATGATCTGCTAAAGCTTGGCTGGCCATTGGCTATGTCTAGTGTTTTGGACCGGAGCTTTCTTTGAAAGCTTGGCTGGCTAGTAAACCATGTCTAATTCCTGGACCAGAGTCTTAGACTAGCATTGCAATGATTCCTGGAATTCTTATTAAAAATTTTGAATCCCTTTATTTTCTTTTCCACTCAATTTTCGAAAAATCACAAAAAAATTTTATAAAACCATAAAAATAAAAAATATTCTATGTTTCTTGTTTAAGTCTAATGTCTAATTTTAAGTTTGGTGTCAATTGCATGTCTTTATTCTTCTAATTTTTGAAAATTTACATGCATTATGTTTGTCATTGATCTTCAAGATGTTCTTGATGATTTCCTTGCTCTGATCTTTAAATTCTCTTGTTTTGTGTGTTTAGTTGTTTCTCACATGCATTTTTCAAATTGTTATAGTCCTTAGTATACAAACTTTTAAGTTTGGTGCCTTGTATGCATTATGTATTTGATCTTAGTTTTCCATGTTTAATTGCATTTTGATTGTTCCTCATCATTAAAAATCCAAATTTTTTTCAAAATTATGTCTTTTCAAGTCAATAATACAGAGAATTGAAGATTCAGAACATGCAGCAGAGGAATTACACAGAAAAAGCTGGGCGTTCAAAACGCCCAGTGAAGAAGGAAAAATGGCGTTTAAACGCCAGCCAGGGTACCTGGCTGGGCGTTAAACGCCCAAAAAGGTAGCATTTTGGGGGTTAAATGCCAGAATGGATGCCATTCTGGGTGTTTAACGCCAGGAGGACACTAGAGGAAAGATTTTGTTTTTAATTCAAATCTTTTTCAAATTTTCATAATTTTTCAAAATCAAATTTTTTTTTCAAATCATATCTTTTCAATCATATCTTTTCAAAATCAATTTCTTTCCATTTTTTTTATTTATTACTATTTTCGAAAATCCTTGCTACAATTAGTGATTTAATTCAAAATTTTCAAGTTGTTACTTGCCTATTAAGAAAGGATCAAAAGTTTTAATTCTAGAATCATATCTTTTAATTTCTTGTTGGTCAAGTAATTAACTTAAATTTTAAAAACTTTCTTCTTTTAAATTTGATTCTCAATCATATCTTCTCAATCATATCTTTTCAATCACATCTTTTTCAAAATTAATTTTCAATCATATCTTTTTTGTTTCTAATTTCAAAATTTTTTTTTCAAAAATCACTTAATTTCTTTCCCAATCTTAATTTTCGAAAATCATTTACCAAAATTTTCAAATTTCTCTTTATTTCAAAATATTTTTAATTTATTTTCGAAAATTCTTCCCCTCTTCTCACATCCTTCTATTTATGGACTAACACTCCTCCTCAATGTACAATTCGAACTCTATCTCTCTTGATAAGTTCGAATTCTCTCTTCTCTACCTCATCCTTCTATTCTTATTTCCTCTGACACCTCAAGGAATCTCTATACTGTGACATAGAGGATTTTATATTTTCTTCTTCTATCTTTTCATATGAGCAGGAGCAAGGACAAGGGCATTCTTGTTGAAGCTAATCCTGAACCTGAAAGGACCTTGAAGAGAAAGTTAAGAGAAGCTAAAGTACAACTCTCTATAGAGGACCTAACAGAAATTCTCAAACAAGAAGAAGCCATGGCAGCCGAAAACAACAACAATGCCAACAATGCAAGGAAGGTGCTTGGTGACTTTACTGCACCTACTCCTGATTTCTATGGGAGAAGCATCTCAATCCCTGCCATTGGAGCAAACAACTTTGAGCTTAAGCCTCAATTAGTTTCTCTGATGCAACAGAATTGCAAGTTTCATGGACTTCCATTGGAAGATCCTCATCAGTTCTTAGCTGAATTCTTGCAAATCTGTGACACTGTCAAGACCAATGGGGTTGATCCCGAGGTCTACAAGCTTATGCTTTTTCCCTTTGCTGTAAGAGACAGAGCTAGAACATGGTTGGATTCACAACCTAAAGAAAGCCTGAACTCTTGGAAAAAGCTAGTTAATGCCTTCTTGGCAAAGTTCTTTCCACCTCAAAAATTGAGCAAGCTTAGAGTGGAAGTCCAAACCTTCAGACAGAAGGAAGGTGAATCCCTCTATGAAGCTTGGGAAAGATACAAGCAATTGATCAGAAAGTGTCCTTCTGACATGCTTTCAGAATGAAGCATCATAGGTATCTTCTATGATGGTCTGTCTGAATTGTCCAAAATGTCATTGGACAGCTCTGCTGGAGGATCTCTTCATCTGAAGAAGACGCCTGCAAAAGCTCAGGAACTCATTGACATGGTTGCAAATAACCAATTCATGTACACCTCTGAAAGGAATCCTGTGAATAATGGGACAAATCAGAAGAAAGGAGTTCTTGAGATTGATACTCTAAATGCCATACTGGCTCAGAATAAAATATTGACTCAGAAAGTCAATATGATTTCTCAAAGTCTGTCTGGAATGCAAGCTGCACCAGGCAGTACTAAGGAAGCTTTATCTGAAGAAGAAGCTTATGATCCTGAGAACCCAGCAATGGAAGAGGTGAATTACATGGGAGAACCCTATGGAAACACCTATAATCCTTCATGGAGAAATCATCCAAATCTCTCATGGAAGGACCAACAGAGGCCTCAACAAGGCTTCAATAACAATAATGGTGGAAGAAACAGGTTTAGCAATGACAAACCTTTTCCATCATCTTCTCAGCAACAGACAGAGAATTCTAAGCAGAGCCACTCTGAATTAGCAACTGTAGTCTCTGATCTAATTAAAACCACTCAAAGTTTCATGACTGAAACAAGGTCATCCATTAGAAATTTGGAGGCACAAGTAGGTCAGCTGAGCAAGAAAGTTACTGAACTCCCTCCTAGTGCTCTTCCAAGCAATACAAAAGAGAATCCAAAAGGAGAGTGCAAGGCCATCACCATGACCCACACGGCCGAATCTGGAGAGGAGGAAGAGGCAGTGATCTCCACTAAGGAAGATCTCACTGGACGTCCACTGGCCTCCAAGGAGTTCCCTCATGAGGAACCATGGGAATCTGAGGCTCACACTGAGACCATAGAGATTCCATTGAATTTACTTCTGCCATTCATGAGCTCTGATGAGTATTCTTCCTCTGAAGAGGATGAAGATATTACTGAAGAACAAGTTGCTAAGTACCTTGGAGCAATCATGAAACTAAATGCCAAGTTATTTGGTAATGAGACTTGGGAGGATGAACCCCCCTTGCTCACCAAAGAACTGGATGACTTGACTAGGCAGAGATTACCCCAAAAGAGACAAGATCCTGGAAAGTTCTCAATACCTTGCACCATAGGCACCATGACCTTTAAAAAGGCTCTGTGTGACCTAGGGTCAAGCATAAACCTTATGCCTCTCTCTGTAATGGAGAAACTAGGAATTTTTGAGGTGCAAGCTGCAAGAATCTCATTAGAGATGGCAGACAATTCAAGGATACAAGCTTATGGACTTGTAGAGGATGTCTTGGTAAAGGTTGAAGACCATTACATCCCTGCTGATTTCATAATCTTAGAGACTGGAAAGTGTATGGATGAATTCATCATCCTTGGCAAACCCTTCCTAGCCACAGCAAAAGCTGTGATTGATGTTGACAGAGGAGAATTGGTCCTTCAAGTGAATGAGGACTCCTTTGTGTTTAAATCTCAAGGATTTCCCTCTGTAATCATGGAGAAGAAGCATGAAAAGCTTCTCTCAATGCAGAGTCAAACAAAATCCCCACATTCAAACTCTAAGTTTGGTGTTGAGAGGCCATCATCATGCTCTGAGTATCTGTGAGGCTCCATGAGATCCCATTGTCAAGCTACTGACATTAAAGAAGTGCTTGTTGGGAGGCAACCCAATTTTACTTATCTATGTTAAATTTCTATTTTATGTTTTCTGTAGGTTGATGATCATATGAAGTCACAAAAATAATTGAAAAAGCAAAAACAAACTGAAAAACAGAATGAAAAACAGCACACCCTGGAGGAGAAGACTACTGGCGTTTAAACGCCAGTAAGGGCAGCAGGATGGGCGTTAAACGCCCAGTCTGGCACCATTCTGGGCATTTAATGCCAGAAATGGGCACCAGACTGGTGTTTAACGCCAGAAAAGGGTAAGAAACTGGTGTTAATTGCCAAAAATGGGCAGCAACCTGGCGTTTAACGCCAGGATTGGCAGTAGAAAGCGTTTTGCATGCCTAAGTGGTGCAGGGATGAAAAATCCTTGACACCTCAGGATCTGTGGACCCCACAGGATCCCCACCAACCTTAACTCACTCTCTCTCTTCTTCACACCTTTTTATAATCTTCTTCCCCAAATATCCTTCACCAATCAACTCAATACCTCTTTCCCAAAAACCCCTCACCTATCAAATCTTACCCTCTTCTCCATAAACCCTTCACCAATCCAGATCCATCCATCATAAACCCCACCTACCTCACCATTCAAATTCAAACCACTTTCCCTCCCAAACCCACCCATACATGACCGAACCCTACCCCTCTCTCCACCCCTATATAAACCCATCTTCACCCCTTCATTTTCACACAACATAAACACTACTTCTCCCCCTTGGCTGAAACACTGAGCCCCCTCCATCTCCTCTATTTCTTCTTCTTCTACTCTTTTCTTTCTTCTTTTGCTCGAGGATGAGCAAACCTTCTAAGTTTGGTGTGGTAAAAGCATTGCTTTTTGTTTTTCCATAACCATTTATGGCACCTAAGGCTGGAGAAACCTCTAGAAAGAGGAAAGGGAAGGCAAAAGCTTCCACCTCCGAGTCATGGGAGATGGAGAGATTCATCTCAAGGGTGTATCAAGACCACTTCTATGAAGTCGTGGCCAAGAAGAAGGTGATCCCCGAGGTCCCTTTCAAACTCAAAAAGGGTGAATATCCGGAGATCCGACATGAGATTCGAAGAAGAGGTTGGGAAGTTCTCACCAACCCCATTCAACAAGTCAGAATCTTAATGGTTCAAGAGTTCTATGCCAATGCATGGATCACCAAGAACCATGATCAAAGTGTGAACCCGGACCCAAAGAATTGGCTTACAATAGTTCGGGGGAAATGCTTAGATTTTAGTCCGGAGAATGTAAGGGTGGCATTCAACTTGCCCATGATGCAAGGAGATGCACACCCTTACACTAGAAGGGTCAACTTTGATCAAAGGTTGGACCAAATCCTCATAGACATTTGTGAAGAGGGCGCTCAATGTAAGAGAGATTCAAGAGGGAAGCCGGTTCAACTAAGAAGGCATGACCTCAAGCCCGTGGCTAGGGGATGGTTGGAGTTCATCCAACGCTCAATCATTCCCACTAGCAACCGGTCTGAAGTTACTATAGACCGGGCGATCATGATCCATAGCATCATGATTGGAGAGGAAGTAGAAGTTCATGAGGTTATATCCCAAGAACTCTACAAGGTGGCGGACAAGTCCTCCACTTTGGCAAGGTTAGCCTTCCCTCATCTCATTTGTCACCTTTGCAATTCGGCTGGAATTGACATAGAGGAAGACATCCTCATTGATGAGGACAAGCCCATCACTAAGAAAAGGATGGAGCAAACAAGAGATCCCACTCATGGACAAGAGCATGAGGAAAATCCTCATCATGAAATCCCTGAGATGCCTCAAGGGATGCATTTTCCTCCACAAAACTATTGGGAGCAAATCAACACCTCCCTAGGAGAATTGAGTTCCAATATGGGACAACTAAGGGTGGAGCACCAAGAGCATTCAATCCTCCTCTATGAAATTAGAGAAGACCAAAGAACCATGAGAGAGGAGCAACAAAGGCAAGGAAGAGACATTGAGGAGCTCAAGCACTCCATAAGATCTTCAAGAGGAAGAACAAGCCGCCATCACTAAGGTGGACCCGTTCTTTAATTTCCTTGTTCTTTATTTTCTGTTTTTTGAATTTTTATGCTTTATGTTTATTTATGTTTGTGTCTTTGTTACATGATCATTAGTGTCTTAGTGTCTATGCCTTAAAGCTATGAAAATGAATCCATCACCTTTCTTAAATGAAAAATGTTTTTAATTGAAAAAGAAAAAGAAGTGCATGAATTTCGAATTTTAAAACAGTTTAGTTATTTTGATGTGGTGGCAATACTTTTGTCTTTCTGAATGAATGCTTGAACAGTGCATATTTTTGAATTTGATTATTCATGAATGTTAAAACTGTTGGCTCTTGAAAGAATGATGGAAAAGGAAAAATGTTATTTGATAATCTGAAAAATCATAAAAATGATTCTTGAAGCAAGAAAAAGCAGTGAATAAAAAAGCTTGCAGAAAAAAATGCGAAAAAGAAAGAGAGAAAAAAAGAGAAAGAAAAAGCAAGCAGAAAAAGCCAATAGCCCTTTAAACCAAAAAGGCAAGGGTAAAATAAAAAGGATCAAAGGCTTTGAGCATTAGTGGATAGGAGGGCCCACAGGAATAAAATCCTAGCCTAAGCGGCTAAACCAAACTGTCCCTAACCATGTGCTTGTGGCGTGAAGGTGTCAAGTGAAAACTTGAGACTGAGCGGTTAAAGTCGTGGTCCAAAAGCAAAAAGAGTGTGCTTAAGAGCTCTGGACACCTCTAATTGGGGACTCTAGCAAAGCTGAGTCACAATCTAAAAAGGTTCACCCAGTTATGTGTCTGTGGCATTTATGTATCCGGTGGTAATACTAGAAAACAAAATGCTTTGGGTCACGGCCAAGACTCATAAAGTAGCTGTGTTCAAGAATCAACATACTTAACTAGGAGAATCAATAACACTATCTAGATTCTGAGTTCCTATAGAAGCCAATCATTCTGAACTTCAAAGGATAAAGTGAGATGCCAAAACTGTTCAGAAGCAAAATGCTAAAAGCCCCGCTCATCTAATTCATACTGATCTTCATAGATGTTTTTGGAATTCATTGTATATTCTCTTCTTTTTATCCTATTTGATTTTTAGTTGCTTGGGGACAAGCAACAATTTAAGTTTGGTGTTGTGATGAGCGGATAATTTATACGCTTTTTGGCATTGTTTTTAGTATGTTTTTAGTATATTTTAGTTAGTTTTTATTATGTTTTTATTAGTTTTTAAATAAAAATTACATTTCTGGACTTTACTATGAGTTTGTATGTTTTTCTGTGATTTCAGGTATTTTCTGGCTGAAATTGAGGGACTTGAGCAAAAATCTGATTCAGAGGCTGAAAAAGGACTACAGATGCTGTTGGATTCTGACCTCCCTGCACTCGAAGTGGATTTTCTGGAGCCACAGAAGCCCAATTGGTGCTCTCTCAATTGCGTTGGAAAGTAAACATCCTGGGCTTTCCAGAAATATATAATAGTCCATACTTTGCTCAAGATTTGATGGCCCAAACTGGTGTTCAAAGTCAGCTTAAGAATTCTAGCGTCAAAACGCCAGAACTGGCACAAAAGCTGGAGTTAAACGCCCAAACTGGCACAAAAGCTGGAGTTTAACTCCAAGAAAAGTCTCTACACATTAAAGCTTCAATACTCAGCCCAAGCACACACCAAGGGGCCCGAAAAAAGATTTCTGCATTAATTACCTATTTCTGTAACCCTAGGCTACTAGTTTTCTATAAATACGACCTTTTGCTATTATATTTTCATACTTTTTCATAGACTTTTTCAAATACTTTTTCATAGACTTTGATAGACCTTTTCACGTTTGGGGGCTGGCCTCATGGCCATGCCTAGACCCTTTTGTTCTTATGTATTCTCAACGGTGGAGTTTCTACACCCCATAGATTAAGGTGTGGAGCTCTACTGTTCTTCATGAATTAATGCAAAGTACTATTATTTTTCTATTCAAATCAAGTCTATTTCTTCTCCAAGATATTCATTCGCACCCAAGAACATGATGAATGTGATGATTATGTGACACTCATCACCATTCTCACCTATGAACGCGTGCCTGACAACCACTTCCGTTCTACATGCAAACAAGCTTGAATGTGTATCTCTTGGGTTTCTAATCTAAGATTAGAACCTTCGTGGTATAGGCTAGAATTATTGGCGGCCATTCCTGAGATCCGGAACGTCTAAACCTTGTCTGTGGTATTCTGAGTAGGATCTGAGAAGGGATGACTGTGACGAGCTTCAAACTCGCGAGTGTTGGGCGTGTGACAGATGCAAAAGGATCAATGGATCCTATTCCAACATGATCGAGAACCGACAGATGATTAGCCATGCGGTGACAGCATGCGTAGAACATTTTCACTAAGAGGACGGGAAGTAGCCATTGACAACGGTGATGCCCAACATAAAGCTTGCCATGGAAAGGAGTATGAATGATTGGAAGAAGGCAATAGGAAAGCAGAGGTTCAGGAGGAACAAAGCATCTTCATACGCTTATCTGAAATTCCTACCAATGAATTACATAAGTATCTCTATCTCTATCTTTATTTTATGTTTTATTTATCTTTAATTATCAATCCTCCATAACCATTTAAATATGCCTGACTGAGATTTACAAGATGACCATAGCTTGCTTCAAGCTGATAGTCTCCGTGGGATCGACCCTTACTCACGTAAGGTTTATTACTTGGACGACCCAGTGCACTTGCTGGTTAGTTGTGTGGAATTGTGACAAAGTACGATTCAAGTTTGAGAGCTCCAAGTATTTGGTGCCATTGTTGATGATCACAATTTCGTGCACCAAGATGGCAGACAAATCAATGAAAAAGGCTTATGGACTTTGTAGAGGATGTCTTAGTGAAGGTTGAAGGCCTTTACATCCCTGCTGACTTCGTAATCCTAGACACTGGGAAGAATGAGGATGAATGCATCATCCTTGGAAGGCCCTTCCTACCCACAGCAAGAGCTGTGATTGATGTGGACAGAGGAGAGTTAGTCCTACAACTGAATGAGGACTACCTTGTGTTTAAGGTTCAAGGATCTTCCTCTGTAACCATGGAGAGGAAGCATGAAAAGCTTCTCTCAATACAGAGTCAAGCAGAGCCCCCACATTTAAACTCTAAATTTGGTGTTGGGAGGCCACCATCATGCTCCGAGTCTCTGTGAAACTCTCTAAGAGCTCACTGTCAAGCTATTGACATTAAAGATGCACTTATTGGAAAGCAACCCAATTTTATTTAATTATATTTATTTGTTTTCCATTATTATTTTATGTTTTCTTTAGGTTGATGATCATGTGGAGTCATAAAAATAGCTACAGAATTAAAGCGGAACAAAAAAATAGTATCAAAATAGCACACCCTGGAGGACAGGCTTACTGGCGTTTAAACGCCAGTAAGGATAGCAAAATGGGCGTTTAACGCCAGAAATGACAACATTCTGGGTGTTCAGAAAAAAGCCCAGTAAAGAAGGATTCCTGGCGTTTACTCTGGCTGGGCGTTAAATGCCCAAAGAGGTAGTCAAATGGGCGTTAAACGCCAGAACAGATAGCATTTTGGGCGTTTAACGCCAGGATGACACAAGGGAGGTAATTTTGTTTCCAATTCGATTTTTTTTTTAATTTTTCATGTTTTAATTCATAATTTTTTTTTGCATCAAACATATTTTAAACGTTCATCTTTCAATTTCTATTTTCAAAAAATTAATAATCTTTCCAATTCTTTTTAATTCTTTTTCAATTCTTTTCAATTTCTTCCAAAACGTTTTCAAACTTACAGGTCTTTTCAAATTCTTTTTCAACTCTTTTTAATTTTTCTTGCATACAGTAATAAGTTTTCAAAATTAATTGCATCATTCTTCTTCTACTCCCTTCTATCTTATTTTGCTCGAGGATGAGCAAAGCTTTTAAGTTTGGTGTGGAAAAGCTCAGCTTTTTGCTTTCCATAACCATTAATGGCACCAAAAGGCCATGAGAGAGGAGCAACAAAGGCAAGAAAGAGACATAGAGGAGCTTAAGAACTCCATTGGTTCTTCAAGAGGAAGAAGAAGCCACCATCACTAAGGTGGACCCGTTCTTTAATCTCCTTGTTTATTTTCTTTTCTGTTTTTGGTTTTTATGCTTTATATTTTGACTATGTTTGTGTCTTCATTACATGATCATTAGTATTTAGAGTCTATGTCTTAAAGCTATGAATGATTCCATGAATCTCTCACCTTTCTTAAATGAAAAATGTTTTTATTTGTAAAAGAATAAGAAGTGCATAATTTCGAAATCTATCTTGAAAATAGTTTAATTATTTTGATGTGGTGGCAATACTTTTTGTTTTCTGAATGAATGCTTGAACAGTGCATATTTTTTATAGTGAAGTTTATGAATGTTAAAATTGTTGGCTCTTGAAAGAATAATGAAAAAAGAGAAATGTTATTGATAATCTGAAAAATCATAAAATTGATTCTTGAAGCAAGAAAAAGCAGTGAAAAACACAAAGCTTGTGGAAAAAAATAAAAAAGAAAAGAAAAAGAAAGAAAAAAGAAAAAGCAAGCAGAAAAAGCCAATAGCTCTTTAAACCAAAAGGCAAGAGCAAAAAGCCAATAACCCTTTAAACTAAAAGGCAAGGGTAGAAAGGATCCAAGGCTTTGAGCATTAATGGATAGGAGAGCCCAAAGGAATAAAATCCTGGCCTAAGCGGCTAAATCAAGCTGTCCCTAACCATGTGCTTGTGTCATGAAGGTCCAAGTGAAAAGCTTGAGACTGAGTGGTTAAAGTCGTGATCCAAAGCAAAAAGAGTATGCTTAAGAACTCTGGGCACCTCTAACTGGGACTCTAGCAAAGTTGAGTCACAATCTGACACGGTTCACCCAGTTATGTGTATGTGGCATTTATGTATCTGGTGGTAATACTGGAAAACAAGATGCTTAGGGTCATGGCCAAGACTCATAAAGTAGCTGTGTTCAAGAATCAACATACTAAACTAGGAGAATCAATAACACTATCTGAATTCTGAGTTCCTATGGATGCCAATCATTCTGAACTTCAAAGGATAAAGTGAGATGCCAAAACTGTTCAGAAGCAAAAAAGCTACTAGTCCCGCTCATCTAATTGGAACTAAGCTTCATTGATATTTTGAAATTTATTGTATATTCTCTTCTTTTTATCCTATTTTGTTTTTAGTTGCTTGGGGACAAGCAACAATTCAAGTTTAGTGTTGAGATGAGCGGATATTTTATACCCTTTTTGGCATTATTTTTATATAGTTTTTAGTATGTTTTAGTTACTTTTTATTATATTTTTATTAGTTTTTATGCAAAAATCACATTTCTGAACTTTACTATGAGTTCGTGTATTTTTCTGTAATTTCAGGTATTTTCTGGCTGAAATTGAGGGATCTGAGCAAAAGTCTGATTCAGAGGCTGAGAAAGGACTGCAGATGCTGTTGGATTTTGACCCTCCTTCACTCGAAGTGGATTTTCTGGAGCTATAGAAGCCCAATTGGCGCGCTCTCAATTGCGTTGGAAAGTAGACATCTTGGGCTTTCCATCAATATATAATAGTCCAATAGGTCTGAGATTTGATAGCCCAAACTGGCGTTAAACGCCAGCCAGAGACCCTTTTCTGGCGTAAAACGCCAGAATTGGCACCAAAACTGGAGTTAAACGCCCAAACTGGCATCCAAACTGGCATTTAACTCTAGAAATGGCCTATGCACGTGTAAATATCAATGATCAGCCCAAGCACACACCAAGTGGGCCCCGAAAGTGGATTTCTGCACTATCTGCACTTAGTTACTTATTTTCTGTAATCCCTAGTAACTAGTTTAGTATAAATAACACTTTTTACTATTGTATTCAGGAGCTTATGCCATTATTCACATTTGGGGAGGCTGGCCATTCAGCCATGCCTAGACCTTTTTCTCTTATGTATTTTCTACGGTGGAGTTTCTACACCTCATAGATTAAGGTGCGGAGCTCTGCTGTTCTTCATGAATTAATGCAAGTACTATTATCTCTCTTTCAATTCTCGCTTACTTCTTCTCCAAGATATACTCTCGTACTTAATTCAGTTAAGTCAGAATGAAGGGGTGACCCATAACAATCACCCACTATCTTCGTTACTCGCTTAGCCAAGATCCGCGTGCCTGACAACCACAAGCAGTCTACATGATGTTCAACGTAGTCATTGGACGACAGCCGGAGTATAGTCTCTTGGGTCTCTAATCCATGGACCGAGTCTATGAGGTTAGAACCTTCATGGTATAGGCTAGAACCAATTGGCAGCATTCCTGAGATCCGGAAAGTCTAAACCTTGTCTGTGGTATTCCGAGTAGGATCTGGGAAGGGATTACTGTGACGAGCTTCAAACTCACAAATGTTGGGCGCAGTGACAGTGTGCAAAAGGATAGAGAGATCCTATTCCGATGCTAGTGAGAACTGACAGATGATTAGTCGTGCGGTAGCTGTGCCTGGTATTTTTCATTCGAGATGAGAAATCCGACAGTTGATTAGCCGTGCAGAAACCGTACCTAGTATTTTTCATCCGAGAGGAACATACAACTTGCTATGGAAGGAAGCACACATGATTGGATGAAGACAATAGAAAAGCAGAGGTTCAGAAGCAACAAAGCATCTCCAAACGCTTATCTGAAATTCCCACCAATGAATTACATAAGTATCTTTATTTTATTTTATGTTTTATTTATCTTTTAATTATCAAAACCTCATAACCATTTGAATCTGCCTGACTAAGATTTACAGGATGACCATAGCTTGTTTCAAGCCGACAATCTCCGTGGGATCTACCCTTACTTATGTAAGGTATTACTTGGACGACCTAGTGCACTTGCTGGTTAGTTGTGCGGAGTTGTGAAAAGTGTGATCACAATTTCGTGCACCATTGACCGTTTAAACGTAAGACAAAAATAAGAAAAAATAGTGGTCACCTAACTAACACATTATATATCTTGTCCACATGGTGGAACTCGACGAAGTTAAACGATTAAAGAGTTAATACTCAAAATGGCCCCTGAAATTCGATCTCCGATTTAATTTAATCCTCGAATTTTTAATTGACTCAAATTGTACTCTAAAATTTTAACGCGTACCTCAAATTGATCCTTTCGTCCAGGCAGTGGCACAAGAAAAACGACGTCATTTTTTAAAATCCCAATTCCTTGTTCCTTCATCACTGAAATGGGGGGTCAAATTTCTATGGTGCCAAATCCAAACAAACCAACAAGAAGCTCCGGCTACATCCTTCCACCACCGCCGTATTCCTAATCGTTGCCACCTCTTCCTTGGTTGTGCAACCTTGGCCACTGCACCGATGTGCACCGTTCGTCGGCCCCTCCTTCTCCTCCTCCTTTTTATACTGTATCTTCCTATTCTTTCTCTTATCCATTTTGCCTTGGCCAGAATAATTAGCCTTTGAATCAGCTACTTCAATAACATGAAAAGCTTCTAGAATAACGGGGCAGGGGGCAATGGTTCTGGCGTCGACGACTTTAAGAATGTGGAGGGACTCTCGATGAAGGAAGAAGGTGAATTGAGGTTGTAGTGTTGCACTGGAACCCTAGCCCATTCTGTATTTTTTTCAATAATAATGATAATTAAGAATTAGTTTGAAGTGAAATGGAGGATGTAGAAGAGGTTGTGGTTGTGGTTGTTGTTATGAATGAAGCAGTTGCTCAGGCGTGTGTAGATGAAGGTGATGATAATTACTTGATCACTGAAATTGGGTTGAAGAGAAGCCATGGAGAAAAGGAAAGAGTGCGAGTGATGGATTTAACGGCTATACAGAGGGAGAATGAACAAAGAAGAAGAGATGAGTCTAAAGTTGAGGATGAGATCATACTTGAGGTTTCTGAAACTTGAAGCAGTACCCAAGCCATGGCTGCTTGAGGAGGAGGAGGAAGAAGAAGAAGGAGAGTCAAACGACGTCGTTTTGGAATAAATAGTAAAATGACGTCGTTTAATTGTGCCAGGTCAGCTTTTCGGTGACGGAAATGGAGAGAAGGGCCAATTTGAGGCACACGTTAAAATTTCAGGGTACAATTTGGGTCAATTAAAAATCCAAGGACTAAATTGAATCCGAAGTCAAATTTCAAGGGCCATTTTGAGTATTAACTCAACGGTTAAACCACATAAGGGGCACCACAATATGTTTCCTAATTCAATAAAAGAAAGTGTTTACTTTGATGATAAATTTATACGTACCGATACGATAAAAATATGGACAAATTAAACATGACACGTGGATTATATTTTTTACGTCAATAATTAATTTTTCTTTTTTTAAATATATATTATATCAATACTTTAACTAAACTACTTTTATACTTTAATAAAAATAAAAAATATTTTTTATTTAATTTTATAAAAAATTAAATATTTTTTATATTAAACAAAAACTACTCTAATCCTTTTAATTTAGTTAAAATTCAATTAATTTTAATTTATATTTTTAAATTTTAAAAATTTAAAAATCAAAACTAAAATATATTTAATTATTCACATACACTAAAAAATTACTTTGCTTTTCATGGACCTTAATTTAATCTCTCGTACCCTATTCATACAAAAAAGAAAACATCTAAAAATTATTATACATCATTATATACCTGTTTACCAGCAACTTAATAGTCACCAATATTCAACCAAATTTATTATTCATTTTCTGATTCCCATACCCTTCGCCAAAGAGTAACCTGGATCACAAACTTATGTGAGCTGTTCACCGCCTGCGTCACCGACAGCGAGGTCGTCGGAGACATCAGCGCCATCGCCGTTGCCAACTTCTCCGGCGTCGTGGAGGTTCTGGCCATGGTGGTTGGTTGTTAGCTCTCTGCTATTAGAATAGCAGATTCATGCAATTTCGGTGCGAAACAAAACGACGATGGAGAACAAATTCAGCTCAATCTGAACGGAAAATTAAATTAAATTAAAATTGAAATGGAAATAAAAATGAAGGTGAACTGGATTTGGGGAATATGTGGAATTTGGAATCTAAATTCCAATTTTGCTTTTATTTAGTTTAATTCTTTTTTTTCTAATTTTGCTTTTTTTTTTTTTAGGAAGGAAGAAGAAAAGAGTAAGAGTTTTGGGTTTGAGATTTGCTTTTATCTTTTTTTTTTTCAGAAGCACCTGACATTGCAGTGGCCTGTCAGAGTGGTCCTCGGCGGAGTGATACGACAGAAGTGGCGAGCCTTAATGGATAGGGAATAGGTGTCTTTTTCTACAAACTGGTGGGAAACAATTCTCTTTGTTTTGTCGGGTTAAGGTTCGGTAGGATAAATATCAAATTATTTTATCTTATCATTATAAAAAGTCATATATATTAAAAAAATCTCATTTTTTACCAATTATTTTTTTATTATATAATTTTTAAGAGAAAATTTTTTTTCCTGTGAAGCACTATCTCAAAAAAGCAACTATCGTAGATACATTCTTTTAAAAATATACTGATTAATAAACATCAACAATTATAGGTGCTTTTTTGTCGTTTCTTAACATGTTAGATATTTTATAAAACTAGTAATTTACTTATCTCCAGTCATTGCCTATAAATTCTTTGATTTAATTTAGAACTTTCAATTATTGAATCACAAAGCCAGATGGAATCAAAATGTGTTTGTTTTTGTTGTTGTGATCAGAATTGGAGACCAAACTTTATAAAGTTTATGAACAGCCGTGTTCTTTCCATCAAAGAACAGACAAACTCCCAATATAATTAATTAATAATTACAACACCACCCAAACTAATTTTTATATTAACAAATTGGACCATAATTAGAATAAAAATTCTAACATTCTCCCACTTGGTCCAACATTTGTTACGTATAGTTTGTAATTACATGCTATGCTTAAACAATTAAGACAAATTACACGAATCATAGCGGTAGGTTCTCATTAATCGAGTATTACCTTCTATATATTACAATGTAACATCTCCTAATTGAATAAGCCCTTTATGTGGTATTTCTGTAGGAATAAGCCCCATACTTATTCTAAGTCCTTCACTGAATTTTATTTGTCATTCTCAATCATGTATGCGCATATATACTAACCAAATGAGAAACAAACAATAATAAGAATTTCATATCCAAATATGTCATATAATATAACATAAGTCATATAAGTGACGTTACAGAACATAAACCCATACTAGTAACATGATCCTTAAACAATCCTGGTGGCATGCCTTTTGTCAAAGGATCAGCTATCATCTGTTTAGTACTAATATGCTCTATCTGTACCTCATTAGACCTAACTCGATCCTTAATGGCTAAGTACTTAATATCGATGTACTTACTTCGACTACTACTTCTATTATTCTTAGCCATAAATACAGCAGCTGAATTGTCACAATATATTCTCAATGGCCTAGAGATACAATCCATAATCTTAAGCCCAGATATGAAATTCTTTAACCAAACACCTTGTGATGTAGCCTCAAAACAAGCAATAAATTCGGCTTCCATGGTAGAAGTGGCTACAAGTGATTGTTTTGCACTCTTCTAAGATACTACTCTATCAGCAAGCATAAAGATGTATCCTGACGTTGACTTGCTAGAATCAATATATCCTGCTAAGTCTGAATCTGAGTATCCAACAATTTTCAAATTGTCAGTTCGTCTATATGTAAGCATGAAGTCCTTGGTCCCTTGAAGGTACCTTAAGACCTTCTTTTTAGCTCTCCAATGGATAATTCCTGGATTACTTTGATATCTTCCTAACATGCTAACAGTAAAAGCAATGTCAAGTCTTGTACAGACCTAAGCATACATTAGGCTTCCAACGGCTGAAGCATAAGGAATATTTTGTATCTGATCCTTTTCAAGTTCATTTTTGGGACATTGATCTAAGCAGAATTTGTCACCTTTCACAATAGGTGCAACACTCGGTGAACAATTTGCATTTTAAACCTTTCAAGAACTTTATTAATATAGGCTTCTTGAGATAAACCTAAAATTCCTTTATGTTTATATCTATGAATCTTTATGCCAATGACATAAGATGCATCACCCATATCTTTCATATCAAAATGTCTAGAGAGAAATTATTTCACTTCATGTGTCCTTTCTTTTTACAAAAGAAACATCGTGCACCTTCTTTCTTCATAGGATAGGATGCAATACCCTTTTCTTTCTTCTTATGAGCTTGCTTTTTACCACCTTCATTTGTCATAATAGTGCACTTTCACCAAATTTTTGAATTAGCCTTCCTTCCTCTTGCACACACATCACCAGTAATTTATTAATGGACCATTTTTCCTTATGTGTCTTATAAAAAATCTTAAATGGTCCGTACTGGGCAGGAAGAGAATTTAGAATAAGATGCACCAGAAATGAGTCAGAGATTTCAACCTCTAAAGCTTTCAGTTTTGCTGCAATGTCTCTCAACATCATAATGTGTTCACGCACACCTCTTAGGCCGGTAAGTCTCATGGATGACAATTGTGCCATTAGGGTGCTTGCAAGTGCCTTACTAGAAGACTCAAACTGTTCATCAATAGCCTTCATGTAATCCTTGACATTCTCGCAATCAGGAATTGAACCTCGGATACTAGTTGAGATACGAGATTTAATAAACATCATACTTAAACGGTTAGATTTCTCGCATCGTTCGTATAATGCTACCTCAACTTGAGAACTAGCATCAGTAGGTGTCGGAGGCTCTTCCCTACGAAGAGCATGGTCAAGGTCTGCACACCCTAAGTGAAAGAGAACCTTATCTTTCCATTATTTATAGTTGTCACCACTTAACAAATGAACTTCAGATACAGTTTCAGATATCATTATTGCTGCAAATAATAAATCATGCTAACATTACTCAACTTTAAATAGGCACATCAAAATCCATAACATATGATAATACATGCCAATGCAAGTCATATAAAAATAAATATGAATCATAGTGTCATTAAAATCTATCTAGGGACAAAGATTTTAACACACATAATATTCACTATATTAACTAAAGTATTAAAACTAGAAAGTAAAATGCTGCTTCTTAATACCTGTAGGCTAATTAAGAAGTAAAAATATTTTCTATTTTAACCTAATTATATGTGAATAACATAATAAATTTCTGTGGGTAAGTTTATTATATAATTCACAACAATTACAAATATATCATATTAATATTTATGTAATTTCTTTAAATGTAATTATTATCAAGAATGTTGTGGCTACTCCTCAATAAACTATATATTAATCACAATATGATATGCAGCGGAAGAATTTATATTGCATGCAAATATAATCATCAAATAAATAAATTCAATGACATAAATAATATCAAAAGTGAAAATGATCTAGTGGACAAATACTTTGGCAATATTTAGAAGATTCAAGTTCAAACCTCACTCCTATCAAAGTTTGAATTTTTTATAACAAATTTAACTTTTAAAATCCAACAACTTCAACGTGAAGGTAGCAAGCATTCAATATTATATAACAAACAAAATTCATCCATTGAAACAAGTTCTTTCGGTCTTCGCTCTTCCCTTTTCCCTTTTTTTTTATTCAAGAATAAGAAAACTTATGGGAATTACGAAAAATTATACTATTATGAAGAACAACTACGACACAAATTTAGAAGATTCCTTTTGGAAGTATTATTTATTATTCCCTCTTCTTATAGTATGTCAATTTTAATTTCAATGGTTTTTCTTACTTATTTCAAAATTCATACTATGCATTTTTCCTTAGGAAACAATTAATCAAAATAATGCACAGTAATTAAATTTTAAAATGGTAAGGCAGAGACAATTTTGCTCTGATACCACATGTTAGATATTTTATAAAACCAGTAATTTACATACCTCTAGCCATTGCCTCTAAATTCTTTGATTTAATTTGAAACTTCCAATTCTTGAATCACAGCCAGATGGAATCAAAATGTGTTTGTTTTTGTTGTTGAGATCAAACTTGGAGACCCAAATTTTATAAAGTTTATAAACAGTGGTGTTCTTTCTATCAAAGAATAGACCGACTCCTAATATAATTAATTAATAATTACAACACCACCCAAAGAAATTTCTATATTAACAAATTGGATCACAATTAGAATAAAATTCTAACATAACATTGTTTCAAAACTCCAAATATATTGTTGTTAAATTCATATATATTGTTTGCATTGAAATTCTTTGTCTATCATTCCATCCTTGTTTCAAGTAGACGTTATATCGAAATAAGTTTTAGTTTCATATATCACAAATGAATTTGTTTGGTAGGTCGGGTACCGGACGGTTCGGGTTGGTACTTCGATTGATGAGAGGGGAATCGCTTAGTTCCGGGTTGCTGGGTTGAAGGGAGTGCAGCCGACGTCCCGAGCTCTTCGTGTGGAGAAAGGGGGGTGTCACCTGCAAAGACACTTCGACGCTCTAGTCAGCAAAGTGTGCAGGCGAAAAAGGGTTGATTGGTATGACGTACCTTGGGGGAAGGGTAGGACCTTCCCCATATATACCGTGTCAGAGGTGGGCCCATCAAGGACAGGCCCACCTTCCTTGATGCTTCCTTCATACAGCTGTAGCATAGCTGTCAGGGACGCGTGTCCGGGTCGGCGACTGAGCGCCTCGCTCCTGACCGTTCGGGTCGAGTGGTGCTCGGGTCGGGCCGGCCCGCTAGTGGTTTGGTCCAGGCCGTAACAGTGTCCCCAACGCGCCAACAATGATCGTGAAGGTGGTTGGTAGCGTGTTATCTCTTATTCCGTGTGTTGTTGCCAGGTTGGCCGCCCGTGGAGGGGACGTGCCTCTTGCGCGCGTGTCTGTTTGTTGCTGAGGTGACCGTTTGTTGCCTCGTTCCTCATGCGAAGCATTAAATGCTCATAATGGGTTGGAAAACCTTGTGCGCAAAGACTATTTTGCCCCCAGGCCTTTCGCGCTTCTTGAGTGGCAGTTTTAAATAGTTTCGTATTTCGTTCTCTTCTCATATCCTTACTCCAACCATTTCCATCATCTTCTCCTTCTGAATTCCCGGAGTGTTATTTTTGCATTCTTGCGTATTCGCTCTTCCTCCTCTTCCTTCGAATCTTCATAATTAGTTCAGGTAAGCATTCTTTTCGTCCTTTGCTTCATGTTTATTGTTCGGTCTTCTGTGTGCATGCTGTTTGCCTGGTTTTGCATGCTGTTTGCTTGATTTTGTATAATAGATGGCTTTTTAGTGTCAAGTAGGTGCGTTAGGGGGGTTACCATTCCAGGGTAGGCTTTGTTTGGATTTAGCTCTTAGCCATGCTTGATCTTAGCTGTTGAATAAGATAAATATAGTTTCTGGACTTTTTCCGGACTCCTGACCTCATAGACTAACGGAGTGGTACCCCCACTGTAGGTATGCCTTGCATCGTTTCTCGGGCTTCTCCTCCGCCGTGAATTACGACCCCTATGCCTGGGTGACTTCCGACGTGAAGGACTCGCCAAATCAAATGGACAAGGGGGAGCTAACGGAGTTCCGTCAAGGCGAGTACTTGTGCGGAGGGACAGACGAGGAAGCCAATTATGACGTCTTCGTTCCTGCCCCCAATGAACGGCTATATGAGCTTAACTTCCATTCTCCTCGGGTCGCCGACTGGATCTGGTTTTATAAATACATGTTCACCCAGGTGGGGGTTCGTATCCCGTTTTCTCCTTTTCAAATGGCGCTTCTTAACCGGATCTCCATGGCGCCGTCGCAACTGCATCTGAACAGTTGGGCTTCTATCCGCTGTTTCGAGATGGTGTGCGAATATCTGGAGCTGCCGATATCTGTTGATGTCTTCCTTTTTTTCTTCAACCTCACGAATCCTTCTAAGGAGGGAAAGGCGAGGAAAGGGTTCATGTCCTTCCGATCTACCCAGGGTAGGAGGATCTTCGGGTTGTTAGAGGACTCTTATCACGGGTTTAAAGATAAATATTTTAAGGAGCGTCCGGTCAAAGGTTGTCACCCCTTTTGGTTGTCGTTAGAAGGGGAGCGCCTCATTCCGACGTATTGGAGCTTTGGGGCGGGATCCAACACGTTCATTAAGGTGTCTTATAAGGGGATGTCCGCTGTGGACAAAAGGGTCGCCGACGTGTTGTTGGCAGTTTTTGGGAAGAATCATGTGAATCCCCACCTCTTGATGGGTGAACGGGAGGTCGCCAGGAATTATATTTGTGAGTTGCGAGTTGCTTTGCCTTGTGTTTTTGCGTTTTTATTCATTCGCTTGGTTGTGTTGGTTTCACGATTAACTTGTTTGTTTCAGTGGAGATGTCTGCTTCCGTGACAGGGCTTGAGGACTTGTTCAAGACTTTCTTGGCGGACAACGATGAGGAGGAAACAGAGAAGGTTGACGGGAAACTGGAGGGCCCTTCTGAGGATAAAGATCAGGCAACGCCGTCACCCCGTGACACCGAGATGACGGATAAGAATTCTGATGGGGCGCGCGTTTCTCCAATCTGTGAGGAGACGGTCGGCCCCGAGCACTCGACCTCTGCTCAGCAAGAGGATGACGATTTGAAGCTTATCCCCACCCCCCAAAAGGCAGAGGGCATCCTCCAATCCGGAAGGAGCTCTCACCGTGATGGAGAGGAACTTCGACGCTGGGGCTTTCATAGACTCTCAACTGATCCCTGGCACGGAAGATCACTTCCTCGGTACAGAACTTGCGGCAAGCGAGGTGGATGTACCGAACGCTCCTCCGCGGAGCTGTCATAGCTCGGAAGGCTGAGTTCAAGTTGTCGGGGATGCAGTCACTGCGCAGAAAGCTCGAAACTGCTGCCAAGGCCAACAATGAATTCAAAGCTCAAGTTGAAACGCTTCAGGAGCAGTTGTCTGAGGCGGGGAAAAAGCTTAAGGATGCTGAGGAGAAAACTGCATCCACCGAGGAGAAGCTGAAGGCCTCCGACGACACCGTGTCCCGTTTAACCGAGCAGGAGATGACTCTGGAAAGCCAACTTAATGCCGCGCAAGGTCGGGTGGTGGCTTTTGAGAAAGAGCGTGACGTGGCCGTCTCGTCGGCTAAAGCCGCTCAAGCTGCGGTTGAGGAGCTTAAGAAGAAGCATAAGGTGACCAGAGAGTAGGGAAAGAACACGATCTTCATGACTGAGGAGGCCCTTAAGGCCCAGGTGAAGATCGTGGCTCCCGATTTCGATACGTCGGCAGTTGGAGTTTTCAAGTCGATCAAGGATGGTAAGATTGTTGACATGCCCAAAAAATGAGCTCTTGTACCTTATGTTTTTGTATGGATTTGCAGTTTTGTTGTAGAACTTTTGAAGCTTTCTTCGTTATACGTTAAGAGTCGCTTGGTCGACTTGTGATTATTGTCTTTTGCCTCTAGCGTTTTCGTTTTGTTTTGTTAACATTTTGTCGGTATGAGCTTTCCGCCCGTGTTTATTTACTGTTGTGTTGGTAATTTGGCGAAGCCAGGTCATGGCCTCTTGTTATCGTTGTAGCCGTTTGTTATGGCTTCAATTTAGATGGCTCCCGGGGTGATCAGTCCCGGGGTGCCGTATCGAGGTTCCGTTTAACGCGTCGTGGAACTTGTTGTCGTGTGATGTGTAGGTAGAAAAAGAAAATATAATAGAAGTAAAATTGGTAGAAATGACAAGCAAACATTAACCGGTAATTAAACGAGTTTGTTACCATGACGAATACAAAGGTAAGTGATCAAGTTCGCTAGATCGCCTGGCCGGCATGCTTGAGCTAGGGGTAAAACCTTCTCAGGTTACCCGCATTCCAGGTTCTCGGGACCTCCCTTCCATTGAGCTTCTCCAATTTGTAGGCGCCCTTGCCAATCACTTCTTTGACCCTGTAGGGGCCTTCCTAGTTTGCCGCCATCTTGCCTTCTCTCTAGGTCGGTAGGCCAATGTCATTGCGTCGTAGGACGAGGTCATTTTGCTCGAAATCCCTCTTGAGCACTTTGGTGTTGTAGCACAGGGCCATTCTTTGCTTTAGTTCTACTTCTGACAGGTGGGCCTTCTCCCTGGTCTCGTCTACTAGGTCCTTCTCTACAGCTTCTTCCACCCCCTTGAGAAGTAATCGTGGGCTCGGTTTGCCGATCTCTACGGATATCATTGCGTCTATCCCGTACGTCAGGCGAAAGGGGGTTTCTCCCGTGGTGGACTGCTCGGTTGTACGGTAGGACTAGAGGACCAAGACGAGCTCATCAGCCCATGCCCCTTTCTTGTTGTCTAGTCGCTTCTTGAGGCCCAGCAAGATGACCTTATTTGCGAACTCGCCTTGTCCGTTTGTCTGGGGGTGCTCTACCGAGGAGAATTTCTGTTTGATGCCCAAGCCGGCGAGGAACTCTACAAACTTCTTATTGGTGAATTGCGTCCCGTTGTCTGAGATGACGACCTCCGGGATGCCGAACTGAGTTATCACCTGCCTCCACATGAACTTTCTACAATTGGACGAGGAGATGGTGGCCAGTGGCTCAACCTCTATCCATTTGGTGTAATAGTCGACGGCAACTATGAGATATTTGACTTGCCCTGGGCAACCGGGAAAGGTCCCAAGAGGTCGACTCCCCACTGTGCGAAGGGTCGGGAGGACGTCATCAGGCTCAGCTCGGTGGCCGGTGCTCTGTGGAAGTTAGCGTTCTCTTGGTACTTAACACATTTTTTCACGAACTCCTTGGAGTCTTCCATCATTGACAGCCAGTAATATCCAGCTCGGATGAGCTTCCTCACTAGGGCTTTGCCCCCGATGTGGTGACCACAACACCCCTCGTGGACTTCTCTGAGCACGTAGTCCGTCTGGTCGGGGTGTAAGCACTTCAGCAAGGGTTGGCTAAGTCCCTTTTTGAATAGTTGGCCCTATATGACCGTGTATTTGGCAGCCTCCCTTCTCAACGCTTTAGCTTCCTTCTCACCTCCAGGGAGTTTGCCGTTTTGCAAGAAATCGGTGATGGAGTCCATCCAGGAGGGGCTTATCTTGGTCAGGTGGAGGGCAACCGCTGGTTCTTTTGTGATGCCTTGAATGAGGGATCGGTTGCCGGTTCCAGGTTTCGTGCTCGCTAGCTTGGATAGGAGATTTGCCCGTGTGTTCCTCTCTCTCAGAACTTGTTGGACCGTGACCTCCTCAAACTGTTTGCTCAGTTCTTTGACCCTCTCCAAGTACTTCTGCAACAGCGAATCTATGGCTTGGTAGCTTCCATTCACTTGCGACGTGACGATCTGTGAGTCGTTGCATACTTCTAGCCTCGTAGCCCCGACTTCCCGGGCTAAGATCAAGCCGCCTAGAAGGGCTTCATATTCTGCTTGGTTGTTCGATACGGGAAACTCAAACTTGACTGATTGTTCGTAGATGACCCCGGTTGGGCTTTCTAAGATGATCCCGACGCCTCCGGACGTCTGGTTAGAGGCTCCGTCTACATGGAGCTTCCACCGTGTGCCCGTGTCCTCGGTTGGGTCTCTGGTTACTTCCACCAGGAAGTCCGCCATTGCTTGCGCCTTAATTGTATGTCGAGGCTCATATCTTAAATCATATTGGGATAGCTCGATGGCCCAGGTCATCATCCTTCCCGCTAGGTCGGGTTTCTGGAGCACTTGACGAATTTCCTGGTCCGTTGACCACTTGGTGACCTTGGAAGTATTGCCGTAGCCTGCGGGAAGAGGTTAGGAGCGCTAGTGCCAGTTTCTCCAATTTGCTGTACCTAAGTTCTGCTCCTTGCAGCGCTTTACTCACAAAGTAAATTGGTTGTTGAACTTTCGCTTCTTCCCGCACCAAGACCGCCGCCAGTGCTTCCTCCGTTACAACTAGGTACAGGTAAAGCGGTTCTCCGACCACGGGTTTACCAAGCACAGGTGGTGTTGCAAGTATCTTTTTGAAATGGTTGAATGCTTCTTCGCATGCTGGGATCCATTCAAATGCTATTCCCTTTCTCATTAGGTTGAAGAAAGGTAGGGCCTTTGCTGCCGACGCCCCGAGGAAGCGAGATAGCGCAGTGAGCCTTCCCGCCAGTCTCTGGACGTCTTTGACGCAGCCTGGGCTCTTCATTTGGAGTATTGCTTGGAATTTTTCAGGATTGGCTTCCACCCCCTTTTGGTTATCATGAATCCTAGGAACTTCCCGGCCTCCATGGCAAAGGCGCACTTGAGAGGGTTGAGCCTCATGCCATGTCGTCGAAGGGCCATGAACACGTTTCCCAGGTCGCTTAGAAGGTCTTCGGGTCGGGCGGTCTTGGCAAGGATGTCGTCCACGTAGACTTCCACCGTTTTGCCAATGATGTCGCCGAATATCTTGTTCATCAACCTTTGGTATGTGGCCCCTGCGTTCTTTAGGCCGAAGGGCATTACCTTGTAGCAATAGATTCCTCCTGGCGTTATGAATGCCGTTTTTTCTTCGTCTGGCCGGTGCATCGGTATCTGATTGTAGCCGGAATAAGCATCCATAAAGCTCAGATACCGGTACCCCGCCGCCGCGTCGACGAGTGCATCAATGTTGGGTAGGGGGTAGCAATCCTTGGGGCATGCTTTGTTGAGATCAGAATAATCCACGGACATCCTCAATTTCCCATTATGCTTTCTTACTAAGACTACGTTCAACAGCCAGGTCGAGTAGTCAAGTTCCCAGATGAATCCTGCTTCGAGGAGGCTGGCCGTCTGCTTGGCCACCTTTTCTGCTCTTTCCTGTGACATCTTCCTCCTCCTCTGGGCCACCGGTCTGGCTTCTGGCTTGACGGCCAAATGGTGTGACATGAGTTGGGGGTCTATCCTCGGCATGTCGGCCGGTGTCCAGGCAAATAGGTCACCATTGGCCTTGATCATTTCCATTAAAGGTTCTTTCAGCTCGTGAGGGAGATTTCTATTCACGAAGGTGAACTTCTCCTCCGTGTCGCCGACTCTAAACTTCTCCAGGTTCCCTTCTGGTTCGGGTCTCGACTTGTCGCTGACTCTCGCGTCCAAGTCGGCGAGGAAAACTCCTGATGCTTTTTTGGATTTCTTTCTTAACGAGAGACTGGCGTTGTCGCAAGCGACTGCCGTTTCCAGGTCTCCCCTTACAGACCCTACTAATCCTTCTTCAGTTATGAACTTCATTATCAGCATCCTTGTGCTGATGACTGCCCCTACGTCGTTGATGGTCTTCCTCCCTAGGATGATGTTGTAGGCCGTAGAGTCTCGTAGGATCACGAACTCTACCATTACCGTTCTTCTCCCTTGGCCTTGTCCCACGGAGGTCGGCAGGGAGATTATCCCGTCCGGCTTGATGAAGTGGTCGCCGAGCCCTACAACGCCGTGCTGGTGAGTCTTTAAGTCGGCGTCCCTTAGACCCAAGGCGTCGAACACATTGCGGAACATGATGTTCGAATCTGCCCCCGTAACTACAAGGATTCGCTTGATGAGGCCGGTTCCCACTCTGGCCGTAATGACCATGGGAGGGCTTTCCGCGACCTTGTCGAACCACTGGTCCTCCGGACCGAAAGAAATGGATGGAAGTTTCTTGGGGCTTCGCGCAGAGGATGTGGAAACCGCCAGGACTTTAGCGTCTTTCTTATGTGCCAACTTGGACCTAGGCGCCACGTTTCTCGCCGTTACCACGTTCACTATGGTAAGGCCGTGGTCGTTGTCTTCCGGCTCTTGGCATCGCTTTGCTGCCCGGGTCTTGTCTTCGCCCTCGTGGTCACGGTTCCGTCTCCTCGGCTCCCTAATGAGGTGGGAGAACTCGGCTAGCTTTCCATCCCTGATCGCTTACTCTAGTGCGTCCTTCAGGTCGAAGCAGTCCTGTGTCTTGTGCCCGTAGCCCTTGTGGTAATCACAGCAGAGGCTCCGGTTCCCCCTTGTTCGTTCCTTCAATGGTCGGGGCTTCGACAAGATCCCCTTCTCGGCTATTTGTTGGTAAACTTCCATGATTGGTGCGGTGAAGGGAGTGTAATTAGTGAACTTCCCGACTCGAGGAAACGGCCTGGGTGCCTTGCTCAGACCGCCGTCCCTGGTGTGTTCCTTCTGTCTTTCTCCGCTCCTGTGGTGCCGGTTTTGATTGTAAGAGGGCTGCCGTTTGTTGGCAGCCACGACTTGGCTGACTTCCTCATCGTTGATGTACTCCCTGACTACACACTGGATCTCGTGCATTGTCCACACCGGCTTTTTGGTGAGGTACTTTCTGAAGTCCTCGTTTAGAAGTCCATTCGTCAGGCATAAGCTTGCAACCGAATCCGTCAACCCGTCGATTTCCAAGCACTCATCGTTGAATCGGTCTAGGTATTTCCTGGTCGGCTCGCCGGATCTATAGGTCACTCCAAGTAGATTGATTGGGTGTTTTGCCTTTGCGATTCTGGTTGTGAATTGGGCTAGGAAGGCGCGGCTGATGTCCGAGAACCTGGTCACCGAGCCCTGCGGGAGGTTATTGAACCACCGTATTGCAGGTCCTGCTAAGGTGATCGGGAAAGCATGGCACCTTACCTCGTCTCCCACTCCCTCCAGGTTCATTCTGGCTTCGAAAGCCGTAAGGTGCTCCTGCGGGTCTTGGGTTCCGTCGTACCTCATGTCCGTTGGCTTGTCAAAGTGTTTCGGCAGCCGGACCTCGAGGATGGAACGATGGAATGGGGTTGCGCCCATTATCACTGGTCCCCGCGTTCTGGTTGTTCTTCCCTCGTCGTCCTCCTGATGAGTGTCCTCGCGGTTCCGCTCTGTGGTACGCCTGTCGTGCCTGGCGTATATGAGGGGGTCACGGCATCTTCTCGCGCGTCCTCCCTCCCTGGCATTTTCGGGCTCAGATTGTGGGCTAGCTGTTCGTCGGGAGCGGCTTCTCAAGATGGAGCGGGAGTAGCTTGATTCGGGAGTTTGTTGACGATGTTCTCGGTCTGCCAACCGGCGCTCTAGGTCTTGCATCCTGTGGCGTAGTTCTTGCATTATTCTGGTGCTGTTGTCGCCAGTTCCCCTGAAGGGGCGCCTTTCGGGAGATCGTGTGGTTCGTCTTGGAGGGGACCTCGTGCGTTGCCAGGGAGAAGCCGCGGAGGCTTCCCCTCTGCGCTCGGTCTCGCGGCTTGTTCCTCCTGGGCCCAGTACAACATCCATTCAGACGATAGTTCCCACAGACGGTGCCAATGTTCGGTAGGTCGGGTACCGGACGGTTCGGGTTGGTACTTCGATTGATGAGAGGGGAATCGCCTAGTTCCGGGTTGCTGGGTTGAAGGGAGTGCAGTCGACGTCCCGAGCTCTTCGTGTGGAGAAAGGGGGGGTGTCACCTGCAAAGATACTCCGACGCTCTAGTCAGCAAAGTGTGCAGGCGAAAAAGAGTTGATTGATATGTGACGTATCTTGGGAGAAGGGTAGGACCTTCCCCATATATACCGTGTCAGAGGTAGGCCCATCAAGGACAGGCTCACCTTCCTTGATGCTTCCTTCACACAGCTGTAGCATAGCTGTCAGGGACGCGTATCCGGGTCGGCGACTGAACACCTCGCTCCTGACCGTTCGAGTTGGATGGTGCTCGGGTCGGGCCGGCCCGCTAGTGGTTTGGGCCAGCCATAACAGAATTATTACTGATTAATAATATAAATATAATTTTATAATTTTATACATTTTGATATAATAATTTTAATAATTATTCAAGAAATTTTTTTACTTTTTATAAACAAATTATATAATAAGTAAAAAAAACCATAAAAGAACTAATAACGTACTGTTAAAAAATATTCTAATTATTCATCGGTTTATTAGTTCTTATATGTCATTTTTTTTAATTTGTAAAATATTTTTTTTAGTCTTCAAATGAGTTTCTTTTTAAAATAACTCAAAAATAGAATGTCTTATTTTTCATAGAGACCAACAAACCATCTCCTAGAATTTCTCAATGTTCTATATTATACTTTATCCACAGAAATATCTCTCAAAAAGATTCTCCTCGTAGTTTCTCTTGAAAGACAAAGTCATATCTTTGCTGAGATTTCCATTCGAAGGGTTTAGGGTTATCTCTACCGTGTCTAGATATATTAGAATTTTTAATTTGAGAAGAAAATATAAATTATAAAAAATAATAATAAAGCATGTGAAGAGAAAGACGCATATAACAGAAATTCTAAAAAAGAAAAAAATTAACTTTCTAAAATAACGAATTTCAACTTTCCAAAATACTGAAATAATTATAACCATAGAAGTTATAATAGGAATAAAAACAAAAAAAATTTAACTTTCTAAAATACTGGAATTAAAGATTATTACCACCAAAATAATAAAAGAAAAGAAAATGATAATGAAATGACAAGCGGAAGTTACATTAGAGTTTCGTCTATGTATGTTATTTGGTGTCAAAAATAATTTTAATGGTTAATTAATATCAGTATAATATATTTTTTTTTATTTTTTATTTTTTAACAACAAGATATTTAGTTTTCAATGAATTATTATTTGTATTTTTAAATTCAATCAGTATACTTATTTTATTAAATCACTTGATTTTTAATTAATAAAATCAAATAATTTATAAAAATTGTATATTTAATATGTATAAAGTCAAATTTATTGTAGATATACTTCTTCTAGTTATGATTTGAGGCGCGAATACAATTTCAGTTGTTTAATTAAATGATATATATAGCATTGTTGATAAAATATTTAATATTATTATGTATTTTTTTAATGTGTATTTCATTTATGTAGGAGAATAAAAAAGTAATATCTCAAATTGTTTTCTGGTATTTGTTTTGGAAAAATTAATTTTTAAAAATATCAAATTAGCATTTAATATTTTAGACTATTAAATATATTGGCCTCTATTCAAAAAGTGAGCATGTAGTATGTTTTAATTTGTTTTTTTATATTATCTAAAATTAATTTATTTAATAAAATTTCATGAATTAATATTTCAATATTTATTTGTTAAGTATTAATCTGTTTGAAATAAAATTATTAAAAATAATCTAAAATATTATTTGTGCATGTTTATTTGCTAGTTAAAATAAAATAAATTAAATTCAGTTAACATTAAAATAGTAGTATTATATTTGACAATTATTATTCTTTTTAAGTTGTTTGAAAAAATTTAAAAACAGTGTCTTAACTATTGTTTAAAAATATTATTCTTAATTTATATGTAAATTTTTTTTGTTATGAAAATACTATATACGATACTTTAATAATAACTTTTACTTAATACAATACTAGAAAGAACTTAAATACAATATCTTGACACTATTATCAAATTATAAGGAACAACCTAATATTATTGCTTCTCTTTTGTTTTTGTCAATGTCGTCCTTTACATTTTGCCATTCTTTTGCTATTCCACCTAACATATTTGGCCATGCTTTTTTCTTTTTTTCCATTTTCACCATTCAATAACTCTATCCCTTTCGAGTCCGAACTCATGTAACGGTCACACTGTGGCATCAGCGTTAGGTTGAAAACGAATTCATTCTCAAAATAGTTTCTAAAATTTGACTCGATTCAATTTGATCCTCTAATTTTTAATTTATTTAATTTATACTTTAAAATTCTAAAACGTGATTCAAATTAGTCCTTTCGTCCAATTCTATCACCAGAATAATGACGTGACACTCAAACCTCATTACATGTCTCTTTTTCTTTCTCTTATCGTCATCACCATCCCCACTTCCTCTCTATCAACACCCTCCCTCCCCCTAACAAACAACAATATTCACATTTCACAGCCCACCGACATCCACACATTCTCACCGTCACTTATGAAGGGCCTTTTCATTATCTAATTCTTCTCTTTCTCATTATCACCATCACCTTCTTCTCTCTATCAACGCACTCCCTTCCCAACAAACAACATTAACAATCACTAACATTAACAAACTGAAAAGAAATAGAAAAAGAGAAAAAAAAAATACAACAACACACTTTAGATCCCTCTTAACAGGCACACAAAGATGGTTATGCTAAACTAAATTTGTTGAGAAACTGCAATGGAAACTTGACTTTGTGTAATGCAATGTTGAAATTGTACGCAAAATACAAATTTTTTGTGGGTGCAGAAAAACTGTTTGTAAAAATGCGTAAGAGGGATATGATTCTTGGACGAGTTTGGTGATGGCTTATGTACAAGGAAGGCGTTGTTAGGAAGCTGTAGATGTATTTAAGAGGATGGTGGATAAAGGAGAAGCTAAGCCTAATGAAGCAACTATGATCACAATGTTATCTGCATGTGCTTCTGAGGGTGCTTCGAATTTGGGACAATGGGTGCACTCCTACACTAATTCAAGGTGTGACCTTGTGATTGATGATAACACTGGGAATGCGTTGCTCAACATGTATGCTAAGTGTGGTTACATAAAAATGGGGTTTAAGGATTTTAACATGATTGTGCATAAGGATGTTATTTCTTGGGGTGTCGTTACTTGCGACATGGCAATGAATAGTCACAATAAGCAAGCATTGCAGCTCTTTTCACAGATGGTGGTTCATGATGTGCCCCTGACGATATCATATCTATTGGATTGTTGTCTGCTTGCAGTCATGAAAGAATGGTGAGTGTAGGTATTATGATCTTCAAAGCTATGGCGGTGGAAATGTGTGGATGTTGGTGGGTTGTGAATGTTGTTGTTTGTTAGGGGAGGGAGAGTCTTGGTAGAGGGGAGGTAGTGAGGGTGATGGTAAGCGGAAGAAGGAGAGGCGTGCGGGGAGGTTTGGGTGCCACATCATGACTCCGTTGACGGAGCTAGACAAAAAGGCTAATTTGAGCCACGCCTTAAAATTTCAAGGTATAATTGGATCAATTGAAAATTGGAGGGTCAAATTGAGTCGGTGATCAAATTTTGAGGATCATTTTAAATATTAACTCCATTTAAAACTGGCACTCCCCATTAGCCAAGCCAACCATCACACTCTTTCTCTTACCTAACAACTTGCTGGCTATGCTGACGCCATCACACCCACATGTTGTCATTGCAGTCTTTTGCACGAATTCCAGTACCTCTGTATAAACCTTCATTTGTACTGTAGTGCTCCCCGCTAATTGTAAGAACTGCTGTAGGAAGTCATGAGACCCTTTGATGAGTTTGAAAAACTCCAAATTAAATTGATGATGATCAAACATTATTAAAATAATTAATTATAAAATTATTAATTTGATCTTTAATTAATATTTGTTAATTAATAATTTTGTTGTGCAGATTTTTGTTTTGGGCCGAAAAATAGCAAGCCCAATATAATGAATACATTTAGCCTTGTGCAAAATTGATATATGAATTGTGGCTGAATTGTTATGCTTGTTGGGCCAAGAAAACAATTTTTAAGCCCAACAAGATGTTTGGTCCGAAATTAAAAAGGAATTGGGGGCCAATGTTTAAGCTACCCATTTAACATGATGGAATCCAATTTTTTATTAATTGGTTACATGTTTCCACGGTTAGCACACCCTTTATTTTATGAAATTCAAAATTTAATTAAATGAAGTTAATGCAAACATTGGTAACATGAGAGAGAAAGTTTAAAATTGATGTGATTGCTATTATTGCTTAACACGTTACTATGGAAGAAGGAAGTGGGTTTTAATTGAATGAAATTGATTTTATTTCCTTCTTTATTTTCTTTGAAAGCATTCTCTCTCTTCTCTCTCTTCTCTCATCAGTTTCGGTCACTTCACAGAAAAAATAGAAGAAAACACAAGCCATCAGAAGCAAGTAGATGAAGCTAGGCTCAAGCATGAAGCTATTGTGATGATGGCGTTAAGAAAAAGAAAATCTACAGTATGGTGTGGCTGAGATCTTTGCCACTTATGGTAAGAAGTGATGAGGAAGTCTCAAGCTCTCCATACCCAAAAATGGAGAAGATCCAACTCGGTCAGAGGAAGGAGATCTCTTGGAAGCATGGTTCGTCTCTACTTTTGCTCAACCACTACAGAAGGTAGCTACTGTAGCTACGTGGAGGATGAGGCAGAGGATAAGAGCAGGAGGAGCTATCAAGCAATCAAGGACTCATCAAGGGCTATGAATCCTTCTTGAGGAGCAAGTCAAGATGGAAGGCCCGGATTGATGAAGCTTGGTGAGAAGGGATGACACAGAGGTAATTGCATGTTGGTTATAGCATTCGGTTTCCTCTCTCCTCTCTCTGGCCGAACTGGTTTTTGCATGAAGAAGAAGAAGTTGGCTCGGTTCAGCAGTTTCAACCTTGGAGGCTTCCCCTTCTATAAATAAGGGAGAACAGCCAGGGCTTGAAGCAAGGAGAAAAGGGTGTAAAGCACAGAGTTCTCATAGCTACCCAAGCTAACAGAAGTTCTTCTCTTTCAATGTATTTCATGTTATATTTTTCTGTTTAGTTTTGTCTGTCTTGAGTCTCATGGAAAAAGACAAACAGTGAGGTTTGTATGAAAAAGCCATAGAGCGGAAAAAGACAGAGTATACAAAATTAAAAGAAAAAGGCATAGATGTCCTAGAGGTCCTTTGTACATCTGTGTTGTGTTTCATGATTCTGTGGGAATCCCCTTGCAAGTTGGGTTAGCACTTAGCAGTTGAAAGCTTGGTTGGTGATCAAGTCAAATTCAGGATTGGGGTTAGATTCTGGACTTGTCCCGGATAGGAAGGGTAGTTCCTAGGAAGAATTGGTGTATGTAATCATGATGATTATAGTGAAATTCCATCATTGTTGTGATGGAGACTGGATGTAGGCTGCATTGCACTTGGCGGCTGAATCAGGATACTTCGTGGTGTGATTCTCTCTCTCTTCTACTCCATTTCTGTTTCTACTGCATAGGAGATAAAACTGAAAAATATCTCTTGCCTGGTTACGAGATAAAAAGAAAAAGTCTCGTGGCTATGTAAGACACAAAAAGCAAAAAAATATCTAGAAGCTATTTCAAAGGCCAGCAAGTGTTTATAAGCAAAAAAGGGGGCTAAGATTCAACCCCCCATCTCTTAGCCACTGATAACCATCAATTGGTATCAGAGCTTGGTCTCAAAGAGATCAAGCTTTGCAGCTTGGAGAAAAGATCCAGATGGCAGAGAACAGTGGCTCAAACCTGGTGTCCTACAATCTGACAAAGGGACAGTCAAGCAACAGACCTCCTCTTTTGAATGGAAAGAACTACACCTATTGAAAGGAAAGAATGAAGATTTTTGTGCAAGCAGTAGATTACAGACTGTGGAAGATCATCCTGAAGGGTCCTCAATTTCCAACCACCAAAAGTGCTGTAGGAGTAGTCTCTCTTAAAACCGAAGCCAGTTGGACCGAAGAAGACAGAAAGAAGGTGGAGCTCAATGCCAAGGCTATCAACCTGCTCAACTGTGCAATCAGCTTCGAAGAATACCGACGGGTATCACGATGCACAACGGCAAAGAAAATCTGGGACAAACTTCAAGTCACTCATGAAGGAACCAACATAGTGAAGAAGACCAGGATAGATATGCTGAACAGAGAGTATGAAATGTTCTCGATGAAGGAAGGAGAATCAATAGATGAAATGTTTGAAAGATTCAACACCATCATTATTGGCTTGGATGCTATGGGGATTAAGTATCCTGAATTTGTGCTTGTGAGGAGAGTTTTGAGATGTCTCACAAAAGAGTGAAAAACAAAGGCATTGATAATATCTGAGAGTAGTGGTCTTGATTCTATGACATACGATGACTTGAGAGGAAATTTACTTGCTTTTGAAAACACTTATTTGAAAAAAGATTAAAAAAGAAAAGGAATAGCTCTCACATCTGTTTCTAACCCTCTAGATGATGATTTCAGTGATAACTCCTCTGAAAATGAATTTGTTTTGTTTGCCAAAAAAATCAGGAAAATGGTAAAACTCAAAGAAAGAAGCAAGGGAAGCAGCTCTAGGAAACAAAAGAAAGATTTCAGCAAGGTGATCTGTTACAACTACAAAGAGACTGGCCATTTCAAATCTGATTGTCCTAAGTTGAAGAAGGAATAGAAGCCAAAGAAGAGAAAGAAGAAAGGACGGATGGCTTCTTGGGAGGACTTGAAAAATGACTCAGAAGATGATGAAGAATCAGAAACCAAGTCCCAACCATGTCTCATGGCAGATCATGTTGAACAGGTAGTATTTCATAACCCTGACACTGAAGATCTTCATCTCATGATAGACCTCCTTTCTGAAAAGATTAGATGCTTCCTAAATGAAAACCAAGATCTTGAATCACAAATTACTATCCTTAAAGCTGAAAATGGTTTTCTCAAGGATAAATTAAGGGAGGCTGAAACTGCTGTTGAACTTGTTGAAGAAAACAAGCAGTTAAAAGCCCAACTTAAGAGTTGTGAATTCCACCATTCTATAACTGCCAATCTGAATTACTTTGAAGAAAATGACTGGCTACATAAAGAGATAAGAAGGCTTAAAGAAGACTTAGCCAAGTTTACTCAAAGTTCTGAAAATTTAAATAAACTCTTGGCTAGTCAAAAACCTCTTTATGATAAAGCTGGGTTGGAATTTTATAAAACTGAAAATTTTGTTGAGAAACCTTCTTTTGCTAACATGGCTTCATCTTCAAATGATACAAGGTTTCAAAACCTAACAAGTTTTAGCAAAATAGCAACTCCAAGGTTTTGTAGATTGTGCAATAGGAGTGGTCATTTTTCCCCTTCAATGCTTTTTTATTGAAAGAATGATTGGAAACAAAGTTTATAAAGTTGTTTGTGATTACAATGGCTTGGGACAAAGGAGATGGTTTAACGTTAAAGGATCCAAAAAGATTTGGATACCTAAGGTCACTTGAGCTCATTTTGTAGGTGTGCCTAGCATCCAAGCAGAAGGACAATATGTGGTACATGGATAGTGGATGCTCTAGGCATATGACCGGAAAGGCAACCTTCTTCATTAAGCTTGATGAATATGATGGAGGGTTTGTCACTTTCGGTGATAATGGCAAAGGAAAGATAGTGGCAATAGGCAAAGTTGGTAAAAGTTTTTCTTCTTTCATAAATGATGTTCTACTTGTTGATGGGCTGAAACACAATTTACCAAGCATTAACCAATTATGTGATCTTGGATATGAAGTTATTTTTAGGAAATTGGTTTGTTTAGTTATTTGTGAGAAAACTAGGGATATTTTGTTTGAAGCTAAAAGGTGTAACAATGTGTATGGATTTACTCTTAAGGATTTGAAAGATCAAAAAGTAACATGCTTTATATCTCTTGAATCTGAAAAATGGCTTTGGCATAAGAATATGGGTCATGCAAGCATGTACCAAATTTCTAAACTTGTTAAGAAAAACTTGGTAAGAGGAATTCCAAACATTAAATTTGATAAGGATATTACTTGTGATGCTTGTCAATTAGGTAAATAAGTAAAATCCTCTTTTAAACCAAAAGATGGAATTTCTACTAAAAGGCCATTAGAAATGTTACATATTGATCTTTTTGGTCCCACAAGAACTCAAAGTTTAGGAGGTAAACACTATGGTTTGGTAGTAGTAGATGATTACTCTAGATTCGGTTGGGTACTCTTCCTTGCTCATAAGAATTATGCTTTCCATGCTTTTTCAACCCTTTGTAAAAGAATTCAAAATGAAAAAGATTTGAAAATTGCCCACTTAAGAAGTGATCATGGAAAAGAATTTGAAAATCAAGACTTTGAAAAATTTTGTGATGATTTTGGAATTGCACATATCTTTTCATGCCCTATAACTCCTCAACAAAATGGGGTAGTTGAAAGAAGGAACAGAAGCCTTCAAGAGATGACTAGGGCTATGCTTTGTGAAAATGATGTTCCAAAATTTTTGTGGGTTGAAGCTGTAAATACAGCGACATATTTTGAATAGGACCATCATTAGAAAGGGTTTAAAGAAAACACCTTATGAGTTATGGAAGGGAACCCCACCAAATCTTAAGTATTTCCACATTTTTGGATGCAAATACTTTGTACTTAACAATAAAGAGAATCTTGGTAAATTTGATCCAAAATCCTATGAAAGAATGTTTGTTGGATACTCTACCACTAGCAAAGCATTTAGAATTTACCTCAAAGAACATAAGACCATAGAGGAATCCATACATGTGTCTTTTTTGTGATACTAATTCAATTCCCAGTGCCCCTTTAGATGATGATACAAGTAGTGAAGTAGAAACAAGCCATCAACCAAGTCAAGATAGTCCCAATGCTGTCCCAAGTGAAGAACCTGTCCGTCCAATTTTGTCTCATCAGGATGGAGGAGACATTTCTGTTTTGTCTCCTGAGCCAGTAAGAGAATCTGGAACAGAACAACCTGCTGAAGCTCATCAAAGCTCAAATTTACTCTGAAAACCAAGAGAATGGAAGTCCATGAGGGGTAATCCCCATGATTTTATCATAGGTGACCCTTCCCAAGGAGTAACCACAAGATCCTCATCCAAGAAGCAAGCCGAGCCAAGTAATGTTGCTTTCTTGTCACAAATGGAGCCTAATAATGTGAAGCAAGTTCTTGAAGACCCCTCTTGGGTCAAAGCCATGCAAGAAGAGCTAGCTCAATTTGACAAGAATGAGGTTTGGACACTAGTACCTCATTTGAATGGTAAGAAGGTAACTAGTACTAAGTGGGTTTTCAAAAATAAATTGGGTGAAGATGGTAAGGTTGTTCGTAACAAGGCTAGATTAGTGGCCCAAAGTTACGATCAAGAAGAGGGTATTGATTTTGATGAGTCTTTTGCTCCGGTAGCAAGAATGGAAGCAATTAGGTTGCTTCTTGCCTATTGATGCGTGAGCATCCTTCCTATCTTTTTCTAGTGAATTTGCATCTAAATTGTTGAGTTTAATAAAGAATTAATTATCTTTTAGCCAATATGGATGCTACTTTGAGTCTTTTACAATTTTGTTTATTTTAGGTAGCATTCGGCTGGATTTGATGGAGTTTCTGCAGCACAAGAATCAAAGGAGATGGCAGCGAGGAGCAACGCGTGCGCGTGACTGATGCGTACTCATGATTTGGAGCTTTCCAAGGCGACGCGTGCGTGTGACTGACGCATACGCGTGATTTGAAGATTTGCACAGCGACGCGTGCGCATGACCGACGCGTTCGCGTGACTCGCGGAAAAGACCATCGACGTGTGCGCGTGACTGACGCGTACGCGTGACATGCACCACGTGCAGAAAATGCAGAAAAATGCTGGGAGCAATTTCTGGGCTATTTTGACCCAGTTTCCAGCCCAGAAAGTACAGATTAAAAGCTGCAGAATGGACAATACAAGTGGTCCCCACCCATCAACTGAAGACTTGTTAATTAATTCTAATTTAAATTCAAATATTATGTTTAGGAAAAGATATGAATTTTAGCTTTAGAAATTAGATTTTAAATTTATTAGGATTAGATATAAAAGAGAGAAGAAACCTCTCTTTTGGGAGAGGTCCCGGAGGATCCCAATTCTATACAAATTTACATTCTGGAATCCTAGTTTTCTTGTCTGAGTCATGAGCAACTAAACCTCCATTGTTAAGGTTAGGAGCTCTGTCTATTATATGGATTGATACTATTATTTCTCTATTTTAATTCATGTTTTGATTTATATTTCAATAATTATTTTCGTTCTTTATTTTATGAATTTGGATGGAACGGAAGTATGACCCATGTTCTAATTGAGTTCTTGTATAACTTGGAAAAGCTCTTTACTTGAACAACAACTTGAAAACATATTATCCTGAATTTCTAATTGTTTGTATTTAACAGGATACGTGACATATAATCCCCTTATTTTTGGATAATTAAGATTCTTGTGGCATATAAACTGGAATTTGATCATCACCCTCTAATTGGAATTAATTGACCAAGGAATTGGCAGTTGATGAATTTTAGAGGAGACTATGAGGGTCTAAGAAATTAGGGTCTAGTCACAAATAGTTTGCCATGAATTAAATGTTACATGATTAAAATAGGTAATAAGAAAAGTCAATCCGGAAAATAGATAACTCTAAAGCCTTAACTGTTTTTCCATATTTTATTTTCAACTTATTTACTTGCATGCCTGCCTTCTGATATTTTAAAGTCACTTTTAAAACCTTTTGAACATCTCAAAACCATTTTCTGCTTGCCTAACTAAGTAAATCATTTAACCGTTGTTGCTTAGTCCATCAATCCTCATGGGATCGACCCTCACTCACCTGAGGTATTACTTGGTACGACCCGGTGCACTTGCCGGTTAGGTTGTTGTTAGAAATAATGCACCAAGTTTTTGGCGCCGTTGCCGGAGATTGATAGTGATTAACAACTATCAGTTGTTTGATTGCTTAGATTAGGCGTTTTAATTTTAATTTTATTTAAATTTTATTTTACTATTTTCAAAAAAAAAACAAAAAAAAATTATAAATAAATAACACTAATATTTTTCTTAATTTCTGAAATTAAGTTTGGTGTTTCCTGGTTAGTTTTATTTTAATTTTTCTTATTTTAATTCTTAAAATTCTGTTCTTTCTTCTTTGCTTTTCTGTTTACCACATGGTGCGTTTAATCCTTTTTGGTATTTTGTGCTAAGGAAAAATAATGGAGAGAGATCACATGGGTTACTACTCCCACCCAAATAGTGATTCATATGATTGTGGATGGAGGAACTACCCGAATTTTGGTTGAAAAAGTCAAAACCAAAGAAACTTCAATGCTCCATGTTCCAACTATCAAGAACCACCTTCTCCATATCCATACCAAGAACCACCACCTCTCTATCTATATCAAGAACCATCATCTTTCTACCCATATCAAGAGCCACCATGTCCCTATTCATACCAAGAACCATCATCCTTTTACTCTTATCAAGAATCATTATCTCTTTCTTATTCTTATCAAGAACCATCACCTCCTTCTTATTCATCTCAAATACCATCAGATCTTGAGCTTCTCATGAAAGAATTCATACATGATATAAAGACAAGTGTCAAAAATGTCGAGAAACATGTGCAGTCGATTATCAAGTCTCAGGAAGAGGAACAAGCAAATTCCTTCCCAGGAGATATAATGCAAAATCCTATGGAAAAAAGTGAGGAAATCAATCAAAGGAGTTTATACTCCAGTGAATTAGAGAACTTTCCACCCTCACACATGGAAGAAGAGGAAGATGCAAAAATAAAGGAGAAAGATGCACCAACAAAAAAGGAAGATGCACAAACAAAGGAGGTTGTAAGGGATGAAAACAATTATGGGAATCTACACTCCAATGAAGCAGAGAGTGGCATAGAGGATGAGTTTATTGAACCACCAATTCAAGAAGTTCTTGATGAAGGGTACATTCTAGCCATCACACAACGCCCAAATTTTGAAATCAAAGAAGTGAAGGCAACCAAGGAAAGCACTGAAAAGGGGATTGTGACCAAGAAACCGAAGAAAATATCCAGGAAAAAGAGAAGGCAAAAAAAAAAAAAATCCAACCTCTACCCCAACAAGCAAGTTGAATCAAGCTAATCACAATAAAAGAAAGCTTGTTAGGAGGAATTTATATCAGGGGGCACTAATCTTCACATCTCCCCCTTTGGAGACATTTCTTTTAACCAACTAGAAGAAGAGGAAGAAACTTCAATAGTCAAGTGTCAAGCTAGTGACGATAAAGAAGCGCTTGTCGGTAGGCAACCCGATAATTTCGTATCCTTAGTACTTTTCGTAGTAGTAGTTTTCTTACTTGTTTGATTTTTTATTGAGTTTTTACTGTCTCTCTGATCATGCAGCTATTTTATTACAGGAACCGAACACCTCAGGCGATATGAAAGAAAAAAAAAGAGCACACGACGCGCAAGCGTCGCTGACGCGTACGCGTCATATGTGTGTGAGTCAAAAATAAAAGTGAACAGAGAGTTGAAAAGGAGTGGTGCTGGAACGATGCCTTTCGCACAAACAAGCCCACACGTACGCGTACCCCAGGCGTGCGCGTCGTTTGTGATTTTAGCCTTCCACGCGTGCACGTCATCGACGCGTACGCGTGACCTGGAAAATCGGCATTAATAAGTGTTTGGGCAGAGAGTTGTGCTGGCTTGGAGCTGGAAGTGTGCTAGAAGCATAAAAACTTGTTCACGCGTACGCGTCCCTGACGCGTGCGCGTCATTTGCACAATTGTTTATCCACGCGTGCGCGAGCATGACGCGCACGCGTCGTATGAAAATCTGGGTCCCAAAGCAACGCGAACAGAGAGTTACGCGTGCACGCGGCTAGCTTTGCACGAATCGCACAAAACCCAGGGCACGCGGACGCGTGCCTGACACTTACGCGTCATTAAGAAAATTCTGCGACCCACGCGTACGCGTGCTGTACGCGTACGCGTCGCTTGCGCCGCACAACTACACTAGTTCGCCGCCCAGTCTTCTTTCTCTCTCTCTCTCCCAATCCTAATTCTCTCTTATTCTTTTATCCTTTTATTTTTCTTTCCTCATAATATTTGTCTCTTTCTATTTTCAATTCTTCTTTGCTTGAGGACAAGCAAACCTTTAAGTTTGGTGTTGACGCTTCGCTTGAGGGTTTTCTGTTTATTTTTATGGCACCAAAAAGGAGGCGAATCATCTTCACTGAGGAGCACAACCTGAAGAACAAAACGACCGCTAGGATAACTAAGGTGGTTGAGTTCCTTTCATTTTTTATTCCTCCTTTTCTATGTTATGTTCCGGTTTTCTGCTATTTTGCTTTGTTTGTTGCATGATCCTTTATTAGTTAGAATCCTAGGTCTAGTTTAGTTTTCTCTTAATTGCTTTAATTCTGAAAAGATGTCTCATGTATTACTCATTGAGCTTGAATCCAAACTAAAAATACAGAAGTGATGTATTGCATGAGAAATTGAGTTAATTTTAAGAGTAGTCTTATTTACTTAGATGTGGTGGCAATACTTTTTGTTTTCTGAATGAATGCTTGAACAGTGCATATTTTTTATAGTGCAGTTTATAAATGTTAAAATTGTTGGCTCTTGAAAGAATGATGAAAAAAGAAAAATGTTATTGATAATCTGAAAAATCATAAAATTGATTCTTGAAGCAAGAAAAAGGAGTGAAAAACACAAAGCTTGCGGAAAAAAAAAAGCAAGCAGAAAAAAGCCAATAACCCTTTAAACTAAAAGACAAATGGTAAAAAGGATCCAAGGCTTTGAGCATTAATGGATAGGAGGGCCTAAAGGAATAAAATCATGGCCTAAGCGGCTAAATCAAGCTGTCCGTAACCATGTGCTTGTGGCGTGAAGGTGTCAAGTGAAGAGCTTGAAACTGAGCGGTTAAAGTCGTGATCCAAATCAAAAAGAGTATGCTTAAGAACTCTGGGCACCTCTAACTGGGGACTCTAGCAAAGCTGAGTCACAATCTGAAAAGGTTCACCCAGTTATGTGTCTGTGGCATTTATGTATCCGGTGGTAATACTGGAAAACAAAATGCTTAGGGTCACGGCCAAGACTCATAAAGTAGCTGTGTTCAAGAATCAACATACTGAACTAGGAGAATCAATAACACTATCTGAATTCTGAGTTCCTATGGATGCCAATCATTTTGAACTTCAAAGGATAAAGTGAGATGCCAAAACTATTCAGGATTGCAGTTGTAAACCCCACTATAAGAAGAGACATGAGCTTAATCGAACTCTCATTCTCATGCAAATTCACATCCTAAGCTTATATTAGTTTTGGTTGCTTGAGGACAAGCAACAGTTCAAGTTTGGTGTTGTGATGCGTGAGCATCTTTCCTATCTTTTCCTAGTGAATTTGCATCTAAATTGTTGAGTTTAATAAAGAATTAATTATCTTTTAGCCAATATGGATGCTACTTTGAGTCTTTTGCAATTTTGTTTATTTTAGGTAGCATTCGGCTGGATTTGATGGAGTTTCTACAGCACAAGAATCAAAGGAGATGGCAGCGAGGAGCGACGCGTGCGCATGACTGACGCGTACGCGTGATTTGGTGCTTTCAAAGGCGACGCGTGCGCGTGACTGATGCGTACGCGTGATTTGAAGATTTGCACAGCGACGCGTGCGCGTGACCGACGCGTTCGCATGGCCCGCAGAAAAGACCATCGACGTGTGCGCGTGACTGATGCGTACGCGTGACATGCACCACGTGCAGAAAACGCAGAAAAATGCTAGGGCGATTTCTGGGCTGTTTTGACCCAATTTCCAGCCCATAAAGCACATATTAGAAGCTGCAGAATGGACAAAACAAGTGGTCCCCACCCATCAACTGAAGACTTGTTAATTAATTCTAATTTAAATTCAAATATTATTTTTAGGAAAAGATATGAATTTTAGTTTTAGAAATTAGATTTTAAATTTATTAGGATTAGATATAAAAGGGAGAAGAAACCTCTCTTTTGGGAGAGGTCCCAGAGGATCCCAATTCTATACAAATTTACATTCCGGAATCCTAGTTTTCTTCTCTGAGTCATGAGCAACTAAACCTCCACTGTTAAGGTTAGGAGCTCTGTCTATTGTATGGATTGATACTATTATATCTTTATTTTAATTCATGTTTTGATTTATATTTCAATAATTGTTTTCATTCTTTATTTTATGAATTTGGGTGGAACGGAAGTATGACCCATGTTCTAATTGAGTTCTTGTATAACTTGGAAAAGCTCTTTACTTGAACAACAGCTTGAAAACATATTATCCTGAATTTCTAATTGTTTGTATTTAACGGGATACGTGACATATAATCCCCTTATTTTTGGATAATTAGGATTCTTGTGGCATATAAACTGGAATTTGATCATCACCCTCTAATTGGAATTAATTGACCAAGAAATTGGCAGTTGATGAATTTTAGAGGAGACTAGGAAGGTCTAAGGAATTAGGGTCTAGTCACAAATAGTTTACCATGAATTAAATCTTACATGATTAAAATAGGTAATATGAAAAGTCAATCCGGAAAATAGATAACTCTAAAGCCTTAACTGTTTCCCCATATTTTATTTTCAACTTATTTACTTGCATGCCTGCCTTCTGATATTTTGATGTCACTTTTAAAACCTTTTGAACATCTCAAAACCATTTTCTGCTTGCCTAACTAAGTAAATCATTTAACCATTGTTGCTTAGTCCATCAATCCTCGTGGGATCGACCCTTACTCACCTGAGGTATTACTTGGTACGACCCGGTGCACTTGCCGGTTAGTTTGTGGTTAGAAATAACGCACCACCTATGCTGCCCATAAAAGTTTTAAAATGTTCCAAATGGACGTCAAATGTGCTTTCCTTAATGGCTTTATAGATAGAGAAGTGTTTGTGGCACAACCCCCCGGTTTTGAAAATAAAGAATTTCCAAATCATGTTTTCAAGCTTTCAAAGGCTCTTTATGGTCTTAGGCAAGCTCCAAGAGCTTAGTATGAAAGGCTTAGTGCCTTCTTATTGGAAAATCACTTTCAAAGGGGTACGATCGATACTACTTTATTTATTAAAGTATCTAATGAGGATATTCTTCTTGTTCAAGTTTATGTGGATGATATAGTGTTTGGATCAGCCAATGAATCCTTGTGTGAAGAGTTTGGAAAACTCGTGACTAGTGAGTTTGAAATGAGTTTAATGGGAGAACTAACGTTCTTTCTTGGTCTCTAAATTAAACAAACTCCTAGTGGCACTTTTATTCACCAAGGAAAATATGCTAAAGAATTAATCAAGAAATTTGGCCTAGAAAATTCCAAACCTATGGGAACACCAATGCATCCAAACACTAAGCTTAAAAAGGATGATGATGGCAAAGATGTGGATGAAACACGGTATAGAGAAATGATAGGTTTACTCATGTATCTTATCTCCTCTAGACCGGACATTGTTCAAAGTGTGGGTGTATGTTCAAGATTTCAATCTCACCCAAAAGAATCCCACCTTTCAGCCATCAAAAGAATCATTAGATATATTAAGGGAACATGTGATTATGGCTTATGGTATCCAAAATCTGATGACTTTTGTCCAGTAGGTTTCTGTGATGCAGATTATGCGGGAGATCGGGTGGATAGAAGGAGCACATCCGGAATGTGTTGCTTCCTTGGAAGCTCACTTAATATGTGGTCAAGCAAGAAACAAGCCATAGTAGATCTATCTACAGCCGAAGCTGAATATATAGCTGCCTCTGCTTGTTGTTCTCAATTAATTTGGTTAAAAACTCAATTGGAGGATTATAAATTGAAAATCAATAGTATTCCTTTGTTTTGTGATAATATAAGTGCTATAAACATCTCTAAAAATCCTGTGTTGCACTCTAGAACTAAGCACACTGAAATTAGATATCATTTTATTAGAGAACATGTGCAAAAAGGTACTATTGATATTCAATTTGTGAAATCTGAAGAACAACTTGCTGATATATTCACTAAACCTTTGTGTGTGGATAGATTCTGTTCGTTAAGGAATAGCTTGGGTATGGTGAATTTGAATTCTGTTGATAATTTGTGAATTTTGATGAATTTGTTAGTTTTGTCTCGTAGGTAAGCAGGAGATAAATTTAAGGACGTGATAAACTGGCATTAATACAAGGGGAGACTGATTCTTATTTTAAATGATCATGGGCCCAACCAAATCACCTTTGACCTGATCCAAGACTCTGGCCCTTTTGAGTGCCTCATTTTTAAACAATAATTCTTTTGAGAAGTTATCATATAATATCTTGTAGGAAACAGTTGTTGTCAAATCTTAATCTTTTCCTTCACCTATTCCCTTGATTCTAGGAGCTAACCTCTCTTTTTAATTTTAAACTTCCTTCCTTGTTGATAACCGCACCACTTAATGGTCATTAACCACATAACCCTCTCTCTCCACTCAGCATAATGCTACCATAACCTCCCACATCTCTCCAACCTCTTCGGCCACTCTTTCACCTTCCCTCTCCATTCTTCACTCTTATAACATGAAAAAGAAGGTAGCACCCAAGAGAAGTAGCCGAACCCCTCTACCCAAAAATTATCCATTTTCTTCAACTCCTCAAACACATCCTCACATTCACATACACTCTACATCCTCCTCATCCCCTTCACCCTCCTCCAAGCAAACCGAAACCATGAGAAGAAAGGTCATTGCTCAGAAAACTTCATCTAGAAAAAAGATAGGAAAGGATAAAGAACCAGTTGTAGAAGAGGAAGAGGAGTCTCAATCTTCTCTACCCCATTCACCACCAAGGAAATCAACTCCTCACCCCTCTGCTGGCTGTAGTTCTCAGCGTGCAAAAGGTTACGTTCTACGTAACACCAAAGAACCACCAAATTTGGAATCACTTGATTTCAAAAATAAGTATAACAAAGGTCACTCACACTTTGATCCAAGCAGATTTAACTCATGTTCTTCATATGAGTTTCACAATGAAGTTCTGAAGAAGCGTCACTTATGTACATCCCACATAGTGAACTTGGAATCTCTCACTGCAAAAGGGATTAACTTTGTCACTCTCTTTGATAATCTGAAATGGACCCCTTTGTTCAGTATTCAAAAATCTGTGTATCCAGCCTTGGTTCACGAGTTCTATGCGAAGATGAGGTTTATGATGGTGCAATCCCTTCATATGTCAAGCGGGTTCATATGTCCCTGAACAGAGAAATAATCAGTGCTACCTTGGGATATGTTGATGAAGGAGCAGCTACTTATATGACGAAAAAATAGGATTTGCAGGTTGGGATCTCATACTAGATTGCTTTGAATCAGACTTGCATAAATTTCTCTGCTTTGGATGGCACGGTTCTAACCCACAAAGCTCTTGGTGCTGAAAGAGCACTTCTGCACAGAATCATCAATCACATTCTAATGCCTCAGAGTGGTTCTTACCACAGAGTAACTGTTTCTGATACTTTAGTACTCTTAGCAATTATTACTTCCTCTCCTATCTCTTTTGCATATCTCATGGTGAGACACATGTGGGAGTATGTTAAAAGTGACAAAAAGGCTAATCTTCCTTATGAAATCTTTCTTATATGCATCTTTGAATATTTTAATATGATTTAATTAATGAGGATGTAGAAAATAAAGTTTCCACAATCAAGGGAGGAGGAGTCTCGGGTTCTATGAAAGGCACCAAAGGGAAACGCTCCATGCCCTCTGAACCATCTGAAAGTGATCTTGAGAGCCGTCCACATGAGCCAACAAAAGTTACGGATTCAATCAAGGATGTACTCACTGAGTTCTCAAATATGTCAAATCTGATGGTGAAATCCTATAAAACAACTCGCAAGCAAGCATATGAGAATGAGAAAGCGTGGATTAAGTGCTAGGAAAGAGTGAATCTGATGCTTTAGAGTTTTGAAAAAGAAATGGGGGCTGCAGAAGAAGATGATGAATACGGCTCTGAGTTTAACCTTTCTGATGATTGATCTATTTGTCATTTTGAACTCTGTTACTGTTCTGACATTTTGGTATTTTGTATGCTCTTGGATACTTTGGACTTTATGTTTAGATTAAACAAATATTATGCATTTTGGTATATTCTTGTCTGTTTTGCAGGTTCCCCATTGATGACAAAAGGGGGAGAAAAAGTTGGAAAAATTGAAAGAACAGGGGCTGAAATAATTTTGATTCATGATCACCCCTGTGTACATAAGTTCCATGTTCTAATGGTCATGCCTTATGATTTATGATCTGTTATATTGAAATGATTGTTGCATTATCATTATTGGATAAATGTTGGATAATTCCCTTGTGCTCTGATATATTGAATGATGCTGGATAATTCTGTTTGATTAAACAATTTTTGCTCTGATATATTGAATGATAATTCTGTTTGATTAAACAATTTTTTGCTATATTGAATGAGTGTTGCTCTAATATGATTGCTAAAAATTTTGTTTATTTGATCAAATGATTTGGCAGAAAATTTTTGAGAATTATCTAATGTGTTTTTTGATAGCTATGTACTCTGTACTCAAGCATTTTGTTTGTATTGAGCAAAAAATTATTTATATGATAACAAATTAGTTTTGTTTATCACTTTACTTCTGCTCATAAATCAAGCTGTTCAACATAACTTATATTCCATATGCTGAATACATGGTGGCTATCAGCTTGATTTTAAATGTTACAGGTATTACTTCCCTTAGTAAAATGGCATATATTTAGGGGGAGCTAAGTAACAATTGAAAAGGGGGGAGGATTCCAAATCTTCAAAGGGAGTACTCTAAACTCTAAACCTTTTCATTTCAATTTTTAATAATGTTTGTCATCAAAGGGGAGATTGATGAGTTTGGAAAACTCCAACTTAAATTGATGATGATCAAACATTATTAAAATAATTAATTGTAAAATTATTAATTTGATCTTTAATTAACATTTGTTAATTAATAATTTTGTTGTGCAGATTTTTGTTTTGGGCCGAAAAATAGCAAGCCCAATATGATGAATACATTCAGCCTTGTGCAAAATTGATATATGAATTGTGGCTGAATTGTGATGCTTGTTGGGCCAGAAAAACAATTTTTAAGCCCAACAAGATGTTTGGTCTGAAATTAAAAAGGAATTGGGGGCCCATGTTTAAGCTACCCATTTAACATGATGGAATCCAATTTTTTATTAATTGGTTACATGTTTCCACAGTTACCACACCCTTTATCTTATGGAATTCAAAATTTAATTAAATGAAGTAAATGCAGACATTGGTAATATGAGAGAGAAAGTTTGAAATTGATGTAATTGCTATTATTGCTTCACACGTTACTATGGAAGAAGGAAGTGGGTTTTAATGGAATAAAATTGATTTTATTTCCTTCTTTATTTTCTTTGAAAGCATTCTCTCTCTTCTCTCATCAGTTTCAGTCACTTTACAGAAAAAATGGAAGAAAACACAAGCCATCAGAAGCAAGTAGATGAAGCTAGGCTCAAGCATGAAGCTATTGTGATGATGGCGGTAAGAAAAAGAAAATCTACAGTATGGTGTGGCTGAGATCTTTGCCACTTATGGTAAGAAGTGGTGAGGAAGTCTCAAGCTCTCCATACCCAAAAATGGAGAAGATCCAACTCGATCAGAGGAAGACGATCCCTTGAAAGCATGACTCATCTCTACTTTTGCTCAACCACTACAAAAGGTAGCTACTGTAGCTACATAGAGGATGAGGCAGAGGATAAGAGCAGAAGGAGCTATCAAGCAATCAATGACTCATCAAGGGCTAAGAATCCTTCTTGAGGAGCAAGTCAAGATGGAAGGCCCGGATTGATGAAGCTTGGTGAGAAGGGATGACACAGAGGTAATTGCATGTTGGTTATAGCATTCGGTTTCCTCTCTCCTCTCTTTGGCCGAATCAGTTTTTGCATGAAGAAGAAGAAGTTGGCTCGGTTCAACAGTTTCAACCTTGGAGGCTTCCCCTTCTATAAATAAGGGAGAACAGCCATGGCTTGAAGCAAGGAGAAAAGGGTGTAAAGCACAGAGTTCTCATAGCTACCCAAGCTAACAGAAGTTCTTCTCCTTCAATGTGTTTCATGTTATATTTTTCTGTTTAGTTTTGTCTGTCTTGAGTCTCATGAAAAAAGGCAAAGAGTGAGGTTTGTATGAAAAAGCCATAGAGCGGAAAAAGGCAGAGTATACAAAATTAAAAGAAAAAGTCATAGATGTCCTAGAGGTCCTTTGTACATCTGTGTTGTGTTTCATGATTCTGTGGGAATCCCTTTGCAAGTTGGGTTAGCACTTAGCAGTTGAAAGCTTGGTTGGTGACCAAGTCAAGTTCAGGATTGGGGTTAGATTCTAGACTTATCCCGGATAGGAAGGGTAGTTTCTAGGGAGAATTGGTATATGTAATCATGATGATTATAGTGAAATTCCATCATTGTTGTGATGGAGACTGGATGTAGGCTGCATTGCACTTGGTGGCTGAACCAAGATACTTCGTGGTGTGATTCTCTCTCTCTTCTACTCCATTTCTGTTTCTGCTGCATAGGAGATAAAATTGAAAAATATCTCTTGCCTGGTTACGAGATAAAAAGAAAAATTCTCGTGGCTAAGTACGAGACAAAAAGCAAAAAAATCTCCAGAAGCTATTTCAAAGGCCAGCAAGTGTTTATAAGCAAAAAAAGAGGCTAAGATTCAACCCTCTTCTCTTAGCCACTGATAACCATCACCCTTGATGTAGGAGCTTCCTTTCTTGCCATCATGGGATTCCTCAGATTATATTTGACCTAATATGTATCACCGATATCATAATGGCTCTCACCATCTTCATTGGGTACTTCAAGGAAAAGCCAAAGCATGAATAAAAAGCTAGAGTGTACAAGAAAATTCTGCAAAGATTGTGAAGAATGACTTGGTGGCGTCTCAATTGAAAGGGGTTGGGTTTCAAAATATTGAAATTGTTTGTATACGTGTGACTGCTCCGTGAACTCTAGCCATCATCTTTGCCCAAAGAGTGCGTTTATTTATATGCACAGAATACTATAATAAAAATATAGATATATAAAATTATGTTTGACAGATAAAATATATATATATATATTGTATTTTAAAATAGTATGTATTTTTTTTTTGACAAAAATACTAATAAGAGACACAATTTATTATTTTTTATTATTTTTATCAAATTCTCATAATGATGTTTTTATCATTATATATATTTTTTCTAAATTTGTTGTATCGAAAAAAATAATAAAATAAACTTTTATAATTTATTTTAATTTATCACTAAATAAAATATAAAAATACTAATTTTTGTGTCTATGTTATTTATATTTTATTGTCAATGTTTTGTATTGTCCTAACTTGTTTTCGTAATCAAATGTAACATTAGCAGAACAAGAGTATGTTTAGCTTATTATACTGTTATACTTGCTTATGATGTACATATTTTAATTAGTTAATGGCATTTAATCCTTTGATCCAAAAAAATTGTATCAACCATTTTCATTACAAAAAAAATGTTGAGTACCGTTAAATTTAGCGTCACAGAATAATGGCGTCTTTACCAGCGATTTACCAGCGATTTAGGCATGAAATTCATAGTGACAAAATATTACCGGCGGATTTTTGTTTCCAACGGTAAATTTGTCAAAGTAATAATTGGAGGAAAAACGGAAGAAATGGGCTCGACATTTAAGGTCGGATTTACCGTTGGAAAATTCTGACAGTAAACCCACTTAGTGGAATACTGTGTTTTGATAACCCGCAACATGTTACCGTCGGATTTACTGGCTTTATCTGCCGGTAAATTCAACGGTAATTGTGCCTTAAATTCGAACCGTAAACCCTGTTTTCCCTCATTTGAATTTCTCTCTCTCTCTCTCTCTCTCTCTAACCTTCTCACCTCCCACTCTCTCTCTCTCTACCCCTTTCATCTCTTTGGAAGTCCCCTCTGACGCCGACAACCTCCTTTTCGTCGGTGCTGTTCGTCACCATTGCTGCTGTCGGATTCTACCACTGCTACTGCTGCCGCTTCTGCCACCCTCTTCTTCTCAGCGTTGGTGCTCAAGTAATGCTTATGAACTTCCCTTTTTTTAAAATAAGAATAAGGTCTAATCTGTTATTATAATTTTGTGTTTGTTATTTTATTCTGATTTGTTATTATAAGTTATTATAATTTTGGTACTGATTTGTTATTATGATCTTCGACCATCGGATGACTAGGCGGCTTTAGCAGATGTTGGAGGACGTGCGAGAGCATTGTGACCACCTCACCATTTGGCTCCGCCCAGACATTAACAAGTTACTATACGTCCATTGAGAGTCTAACGAGGGGTTCAAGCGTTGCCGTCTTACCAACATAGCTAACAGGCATCGGCCAAATCGTCGAAGTATATATACCAGTGGATCAGTGATTTTCATGAAGACTAAGGCCAGGCTGATAAGTAACTTCTTTCATTTTGTTATTAAATTCGTTTAGTATTGGTGTAATGTCATTATTACTTGACTTAACATGTGGTTTCAAAATGTGTAGTCCAAGTCATTGATCATGAGGCGACAATGGCGGAGACCTTCAAATATACCCACACGTTGAATGACAACAAGGAGAGATTTACTGATCAACGGTCTGCGGATCATTATATAAGTAAACATCATGTGATATACCATTTTTAAATTAACTGCAACCCTAATCATAAAATGTATTACACAGGACTCCTACACGCAAAGATTGGAGGTCGCAACCCAACAATCTCAACGTATTGGAGACGATGGCAGCAATTCCACCGCACCAACTGTCACTCCTGATAGGGTTTTGCGCGAGACCACATCCGAACCGTACAGAAATTGCCCAACAACCTCCACACATCCACGTTGAGACACCAGTAGGCCCGTCGATCCTGAGGACGGCGTCGATTTACAGGAGCAGGTTCTACTCCTCACCCGAAGCCTTCACCAACAAGCTCAGCAGCTGCATGCGGGAGTCTGAGGAGAGGTATCAAGCGATCATCTCACGCATGACTGACACAGATGACCTCAGGTTGGAGTGGAGGCGGGAGTTGGAGCAGCTTCAGCGGATGGAGCAGAACATGGTGCCATACAAGAATCAAATAGGCGCTGGTGGTAGCGGCTACTTCTGGTGGTAACGGTGCTGCTCCTGGTTGAAGCGGCACTGTTGGAGGGGTACATACATCACTGCCTAAGCCGCCGCCTCAGTAGCAGAACCAGCGAGACGACGACGATGACGACGACTTTTAGTGACTAGGGTTTGTTTATACACTGTTTGATTGTATCATGTCCTCTGTTAGTTGACTTTTCATTTTATTCGTGCATTTGATAAGTTAACGTATTTGAGTTCTATTATTTTGAATTTGACTATTAATTGTGCAAAAAATAAATTTAAATAAAAAATTTATAATTTCATCACTAATTTCATAACAAAAATATTAAAAAAAATAAACTTACCGTCGAATTCTCTGTTGGAAATATCCGACGATAAAAATGTGGGAACAAAATAGTTTGGCATCAAATTTACCATCAGAAAAAATCTACCAATAACTGACACCAGATATTCGTAGCTTAAAAACTAAATCTGCCGCTAAATCCATCGCAAGTTACCGGTGAAGTTGATACCATCGGATTGAAATTGATACAAAATCCAACGATAAATTTATTACCGGCGGATTAATTTCATTTTTTTTCCGGTAAATCTGACAATAACCGACATTTTTTCTATAGTATTTGTGTTCAATTATGAGCATTTTGGAGCAATGAAACTAATGATCATAGGAGAATATGCGTGAGAGCAGTTGCAACTTACTACAAAGTAGTGTTGCTGTTGCAAATTGCAAGGGCTGGAGAGCAAGCTAATCGGTGGGACTGTGGCTAGTTGCACGATAATTCCAAAGGGGCAGAAGGAAAAGGTATACTTTTAAAGAGGGTCGTCTCTATAAAAAAGTTACACAGATGCTTCAATTTTTCTTTTCTAAAATTAGAAAAAAAATTACAAAATTCAAAAGATGCCAGAAATAACATGATATATTAGCTATCTAAAGAGAGATATACTTGCAAGTTCTAGAACTAAAACTGCATTTAACGTGTTCCACCATAATTATGCATGACCATTTATTTTAATGTCACATAATTATGTTAATTGTATATATTTGTGGAACACGTATAAACGTGTTAGTTTTAGAATCTTGAAAGTATTACTCTTTGAGTAATCAGCTTCGATTCCACCTCAGATATCTGTACCTTTGCTCTCCATGTTGCTCATAAACAAACTCGAGTTGAGGAAAGATTTTAGCAAGCAAATGATCCATATTCTTGGAATACCATAGTCTCCATCTCTTCCATAAAAGAAGGGGAAGGACAATAAGTCCAAACCCAAATGTGAACCCCAACTCAATGCTTAACAAACTCCAGTTAATTGAAGTTTTCTTTTCAGAAGATGGTAACAATGGTTCTTTCATTCCATTGTCACCACAATTCTTGGTTAATGGAAGGCCACATAACCCATCATTACCTTCAAAGGAGTATGCATCAAAAGTCTGAATTTGAGAACCTGTTGGAATTTCCCCCACCAAATGATTGAAGGAGAGATTCAACACTGAAAGAAAATATAGACTTGAAATCCCAGTAGGGATCCTTCCACTCAAATTGTTATATGATAGGTCCATGGATTCAAGATTCATCAAGTTTCCTATAGAAGATGGAATATGACCAGAAAATGCATTATGTGACATGTTAAGAATATGGAGTGCCCTCAAATTCACAAGCTCTTCAGGTATTGGACCTTCAAGATGGTTAGAAGAGAAATCCAAAGAAGTATAGATAGAAGGAATTCGGGTCAAATTCAAGTGTAAATTTTTGCCGACAATTGTAACTGAATCCAAGATTCTACATCCAAGTTCATTGGCAGTCACATAATAAGCAAATATGTGATCTATCACAGAGTAAGGTTCTCCTCCCAACAATTTGTTTAGCTTTATCACAAGATCTTTATCAATGACAGTGAAAAGATCCTTAAAACGTATGGGATCATGGTTATCAAACATGTCAAAAAATAAATTTCCAAATTTTTGATGGGCTTCATTGTCCTTGCTCATCATTTTTGACCATCTTTGCAAGAGAGATCCAGATACCATACCACTAAAATTATTGGAGGCAAGATCAACAATATGAAGCATCTCCCAATTTCTATTGCTATGTTGGCATTTAACTGGACCATGGAGTCTATTTGACCTTAAAATCAACACTCTCAGTGTGGCAATGTTGCCTAAAAAGCATGGAAATTCATTTGAGAAGTGATTGTTTCCAAGGTTCAAAACTTGCAGTTTCTGACAGTTGGACAAAGATTTTGGAATTGGACCAACCAAAGTGTTTGAATTGAGATCAAGAAACCTCAAGTTACAAGAACTCGAGATTCGATCAGAAACATAACCTGTGAGTTTGTTTTTGGCAAGATTTAAGACCCTAAGTGTGCTATTCTTTCTAGTCAGACACTTGGGAATAGAGCCCTTGAAGCTATTGTATGAAAGATCAAGCAACCTAAGGGACGAAAATTTGCAAAATGAATCATCAATTTTTCCTCGTAAGCTATTATTTGAAAGGGAGAAAAAATATAAGAAAGGAATATACTTGTCCAAAGTGGATGGGACATAGCTGAATCTGTTGCTTGAGTAGTCCAAATGGACAGCATATTTTGTGAAAGTGGGAATTAACCCAGGAAGTTGATTGGAATGAAGATCAAGGATATATAGATTAGAATTGAGATTTTCCAAAGGGCCTTCCAAACTCGTGAGAAAATTGTTGGAAAGATTCAAATAGACCAAAGACTCAGACCTCCAAATCCAATTGGGTATTGTTCCATGAATCTGGTTGTTGGATAGGTCTAGTGCATGAAGTTGGGATTGGTTTCTTAAGAAACCAGGAAATTCCCCTAACTTGCAAGAAGCCAACAACAGATACTTCATAATAGGAAAGGATGAAAGGCTATGATCATCATTGAAAGGTGGTATATAAACTGATAAATTGTTGTTTGAGAGGCCTAATGTATGCAGGCTTGGTAGATTATGAATCACATCAAGATGTATAGTGCCATTGAATTCATTTTCAGAAAGTTGGAGGAATTGAAGTCCTTTAAGTTGAAAGAACGAAAGAGGGATCTGTCCTTCTAGTCTATTATGGCTCAAATCAACCAAGTGTAGTTGGAAGGAAGAAGCATTTGAAAACTCATCCAATGGACCTTGAAATCCATTATTAGAAAGTGTGAGCTCTTGCAAAGATGGAAGGGTAAAAAGAGATGAAGGAACTTTCCCAAAGAGAGAGTTATCACCTAAATTAATGTTGAGGAGATGTAGAAGGCCCTCAAAATGAGATGATTGAATGGATCCAGTCAAATTATTGTGCAAGACAGAGAAATATCTAAGATTCTTAGATATATTAAGAGATGGAATTGGACCACTAAACTCATTAAATGATAAGTCTAGTTCAACAATTTGGGTGAGTTTTGACATTGAGATAGGCAAGGTTCCATTGAATTGGCAATTGGAAAGATTTAATGTAGACAAGTGCTTCAGATTGGAAATGGAACTTGGAATTTGTCCAGAAAATTTTGTGTTGTCAAGTTTCAAGGTGTGAAGAGACAAATTCTGCAAAAAGTTTGGTAAGTTACCATGAAGATCATGATTATTTGACACATCAAGAACATTGAGTGATTGAATTTGGAAGACACCATTTGGAAAATAGCCACTCAACCTGGAATCCCTAAGCTCCAAGACTTTCAAATTGGAGAAACTCGAGAAGGATTCTGGCACTAGACCTGAAATATTATTCAAGTTTAGTCGAATCACTTCGAGCGCCTCTAGCATTGATATTGAAGAATCAATTGATCCTGTGAGATTGCAATATGACATGCTAAGAACTTGCAGTTTTCGCAGCGATGATAAAGCTTGGCTCCATTCCTTTCCTTCATCTGATATCTTCACTCCATCCAAGAACAACTCCCTGACCTCTGTAAGGTTCTGCACCAGCATGGCAATATTTGGCTTCACAAGTTTGAGAGTATGTTGTGTTGAGAATGATAAAGACAAATCAAGAGCAACTAACTTTGTTAATTGAGATATCTCGGCTGGAATCTGTCCCACAAAGCCGGCATTTGATAGATTTAAACGCCTCAGATTCTTTAGCTTTCCAAATGTGGAAGGAATGGAAGAACCAAATTCATTGTGAGCCAAATTCAAATTCTGCAAATATTGCAGATTGAAGAGGCTTGATGAGTTGTGTAGTCCTCCAGAGATAAGTTCATCACTCAAATCAAGACCAACTACTTGGCCTTTGTTGCATGTTACTCCATTCCACTGACAACAATCATCATCAGTTTTGTTCCACTGAACCAATTTTTTGGATGTAACAGTGTTGAATAGAAGGCTATTCTTTAATTGGAGCAACAAAAGCTGTTGATGGCCAAAGCAGTAGTGATTTCTTGCAGCATCAATGCTGATACTAAGGTTTATCAACCAAAAGGGTATAAAGAAAGCCAAGAAGATTTGATGGATTCTCATTGGGATCGGATTTTTGCTACTGGAACTAAGGTTGATATATTAAGAAATTTGAGGATGGTGTATGTAACATTTGGAGCATGATCTATTTATAGATAATCTAAAACTCTTTTTATAGTTGTCGAGTATTATCATTATCAAAAATATTATTTGTAATTTTGTACACTAAAATTAACTACTAAAATCAGCCACTAATGTATTTGTGTATAAATACCTGTATAGTTTAATTTATTTTCAATGTATATTTGTATTCCACCATATATTTTATATTGGTGACTGACTTTAGTGGCTAATTTCGATGTATACGTAGCATAACTCTATTATAATTCGTTAGTTATTTGAATATCTTACAACATATTTATTAATGTATACTTACTTTAAAAACTTTAATAAATTACTCTTTTAATATAATTATATTATTAATAAAAATTAGTATTTAGAAATATAATTATTTTAAAATACACTTTAAATATATTTTAAAAACAAAAAATACTTTATGTATTTATACATATTAATTTATATATTTTAATTTAAATAATCAGCAATTAAAATAATGAAACTTACGATAGTAGAATAATTAAATATATAATAGATGAATAATTAAACTTATTTATAATAGTATAATAAAACTTTTTTTGAGGTGCCAAATATATATATTCGACTATTCGTATATGCAATGAATAAATTATAGCTAATTTTTTTTTTGTTTACACGGTTACATATAGAAAGATTGTTTAAGACCGTGTAAAAAATTTCTGCCTAATACCCTGTCTTGACCAAGTAAACGAGTGAATAATGAGTATTCAATTGATAAGTTCAAACTTAAAAGATTACAAAATATCATTACACAAGACAACAATGACTCTCAAAAGATGGGGAGCGAGTTTGTATTTCAGTGAACTATTGAGGTCTTTTGCGTATTGGTGGAGGCTTGACTTCCAAAGATGGGGAGCGAGTTTGTATGCTAAAGTGATAAATACTGTTTTTTTTAATAAAATAAATCTTATGAAATATTGTGCAGGAAAGTCTAAGCTCAAAATTATATTCAAAACATTATTCATTAAAAAATAATAGTACAATTTTTCGTAAAAAATTTATGACAAATTCGATTTGATGATAAAATATTTTTAAAATTTATTCAAATTATATTCTACTGATTAATTTTGTGTCCCTAATAATAACGCTAATAGAATGAGAATTCATGTGGTGAGACATGTATTTTATTCTTGAGTAAATTATTAAGAAATGTACTAAAATTATATTTTATTGATTAACTCTTTGTGTCTCTAGTAGCATAATTGTAAGAATCGAATCGATGATCGAACTGATCAAATTACTGGTTTACTGATTTATTGGTTTAACCAATAAGTTACTAGTTGAACCGATAAAACCGGTCTTACGTAAATAAAAAATATAAAATAGTCAAAAGTCTAAAATTAAAATTTAAAATAGATATCTTCAGTAATATTTTTAAAACAATCAAGTTTCAACAAATTATAATCAACAAGTTATAATTCAGTTATCATTAAATAAGTATATAAAATTCTAATATTTTTTCATAATAAATATTTTTTAATTTTATTTTCATACTAAAGCAACTATTTTTTATTTTAATAACTAACTCATTAGTTTATATTTATTATATTATTTTTACTGAAAAATAATATTTAATAAATATCATATAAATCATAAAAAGAATAATGATATTGTAATTAATAAAAATATTTGATATTTTATTTATATATGTTTAATAATATTTATATTAATAATTATGGATAATAAAAAATATAACTAATTTAAATATAAGTGAGTATAAAATAATATTAACAAAATTATTGTACGTTTTTACTATATAATTAATAATTAGCATATAAAGTAATAAGGAATAGCATAGTTTAGTGGTAAGGAGAGTACGTGACGATCGGATTTCTGCTAGTAAAGAATTTCACAAATAAGTTCTCGTTGTAAGTATAGTTTCTAAACCAACAGAGAATTCTTTCGTACAAAAGTTTGGTTGTCACAAGTAACAAAACCCAATAAAATTTATAACCGAAGTATTTAAACCTCGGGTCGTCTCTCAAGGAATTGCAGGGAAGTATGATTTATTATTGGTTACAGAAAAGTATCTTTGTTTTGGGTTTTTTTTTTTTTTTTGAAATAAGGAACAAGTAATTTAAATGACGAGAAAAATAAATTAATAATTAGAAAATCTCTTGGCAAGGTATGAGAACTGAAAATCCCATCCCAGTTATCCTTATCAGGTATGGTGAGAATTGTTTATTGCTCCCACTTAGTTAACCCTTACTAAATAAAGGAAAGTCAAGTGGACCAATCAACTTGATTCCTCAAGTCCTAGTCAACTCCTATGGAAAGACTAGCTTTAGAGGGATCCAAATCAATCAGCAAACTCCAATTTTCAATCAACAGCTGAGTTTGACAACTCAAGTGTCACCAATTACTTAACCAAAGCCAAAAGGAGAAAATCCAAATTATTTATATCATAAATAAAAGAAAGCAATCATAAATCTGAAATACCTCAATGTGTATTAATTAAAAAAATCAATCCTAGTTCATAAACTAATATTGGGAAAATAAATAAATTAAGTGATAAAGTAAATAAAAGTAGAAGAGAAAATAAATTAAAAGAACATTGAACCTGGAATGAAGAAGCAATCCTAAAATTAAGAGAAATCCTAATCCTAAATCCTAAGAGAGAGGAGAGAGCCTCTCTCTCTAAAAGCTACATCTAAAAAACCTAAAATTATGTATATGAAAGTTGTCTTCATGAATGAATGGGTTCTCCCACTTTATAGCCTCTAATCTATGTTTTATGGGCTGAAAACTGGGTCAGAAACAGCCCAGAAACCGCTGGGGATGAAATCTGCCACGCTGGTTTTTCTGCAGAACGACGTGTCCGCATGATTCACGTGTGTGCGTCATTTTTCTGTACGGCCACTATAAATAATTATATATCATTTTGAAGCCCCGGATGTTAGCTTTCTAACGCAACTAAAACCGCATCATTTGGACCTCTGTAGCTCAAGTTATGATTGATTGAATGCGAAGAGGTCAGGCTGGACAGCTTTGCAATTCCTTCAGTTTCTTGTATTCCTTCCACTTTTGCATGCTTCCTTTCTATCCTCTGAGCCATTCCTGCCCTGTAATCTCTGAAATCAGTTAACACACATATCACGGCATCGAATGGTATAAAGGGAAATTAATTTTTGGTAATTTAAGGGCTTGGGAAGCAAGTTTCCAATTATAGAATAATATTAGGAAGGAAAATGTAAAATCATGCAATTTATATGAATAAGTGAGTAAAGAGTTGATACAAACCACTTAAATTAGCACAAGATAAACCATAGAATAGTGGTTTATCAGTACGCAATAATAAGGAGGACCTAGGTTCAAGCCACATTTTCAAATATTTTGAAATTTTCTCTGGTACAGTTTGGTTGGACCGATTTTCACTGATTTAGAGTGGTTCTTATCGATTCTAATTCTTAAACAGTTATATCATTGGACTGGACAGTTAAGGGTCCGGTTCATTGGTTTTTGGGTCGAATCGGCCGATCCGGGCCGGTTCTTATAAAGTATATTCTATTGATTGGCTCCGTGTTTATAGCAGTAATGCTCATAGTTGTAAGAACTGAACCGATGATCGAACTGGTCAAGCTACTGGTTCACTAGTTTATTGATTCAACCCATAAATTACTGGTTGAACCGATAGAACTAATCCTACATAAATAAAAAATATAAAATAGTCAAAAGTCTATAATTAAAATTTAAAATAGATGTCTTCAGCAATATTTTAAAAACAATCAAGTTTCAACAAATTATAATCAACAAGTTATAATTCAGTTATCATTAAATAAGTATATAAAATTCTAATATTTTTTCATAATAAAGATTTTTTTATTTTTTTCATACTAAAGTAACTATTTTTTATTTCAATAACCAAATAATTAGTTTATAGAATTTGAAAAATAATATTTAATAAATATCATATAATCATAAAAAGAATAATGATATTGTAATTAATAAAAATATTTGATATTTTGATTTATATATGTTTAATAATATTTATATTAATAATTATGAATAATAAAAAATATAATTAATTTAAATATAAGTGAGTATAAAATTAAAATAATATTAACAAAATTATTGTATATTTTTACTATATAATTAATAATTAGCATATGAAGTAATAAGGAATAACATAACTTAGTGGCAAGGAGAGTATGTAATAACAAGGAGGATCTAGGTTTAAGTCACATCTTCAACAATTTGGAATTTTTTCTGGAGCAGTTCGGTTGAACCGGTTTCCACCAATTTTGAGCGATTCTCATCGGTTCTAATTCTTAAACGGTTATATCACTAGACCAGACCGGTTAAGAATCTGGTTCATCAATTTTTCGGTCAGTCCGATCACGTGGTAACTGTAAAACCCAGTTAATAAATGACTAATTAACCCATAAATTAAAATATATTCTAGAAAATTAGAATTGTGAATTTTATGGTTTAATTTGATAGAGAAAATTAAAACGAGAATTTTGACACCAATTTTAAAAAAATCGGCCCAAGATTGGGCCAAACGGGCCAACCGGACCCGTATGGGCCCTTGGTTCAACCCAATACCCAACTAAATGAAGGGCACAGCCCTTCCTCCCCCACTAAAACACCACACACGCTGAAAATTAGAAAGGGAGAAGGGGGAACAACATAAACCCTTGTGTCCAACTTCAATTGATCATAACTTTTGATCCGGAGCTCTTATTGACACACCGTTTGCGGCCACGCGACTGCGGCATCGAGCTCTACAAAACCCATACAAATATTCTTGAGGTAAGCCACGGTTTTCTCTTTGAATTTACAGCCCTTGATTTCGAATTTCTTAGGCAAAAATGTTAAAATTGTGAGCTCCTTTGTGTTATAGGATCTAATTAACTTGAAGGGAAGGCTTGTTCTTGCCTCCTTGATCCTTGGATAAGGTAAGAGATCTCAAACCTAGTGAAAATTTTAAATTAAAGCATTTGGGTATTGAGTTATTGTGTTTGGGTATAAAAATTGTGGTTTAGAAAGTGTGTATGTGCATATTGAGGCTTAATTGATATCTTGGAAAGCTTGGAAATGAGCTTTTGTTCTTGGAAATCTGATTTTGGGAGCTTTGGGACATTGGAAGTTGAGGAAAAAGTGAAATTTGAAGTGTTCCGGATGGAGCGGAAATCGGCCAAAGTATGGTTTCGATTTTCTGTATCTAAAATGTATTGTGGTTGTGAAAACGTAGGCTAGTGACCCTAGGATAGAATTTTGGAATGTTGATGTAGTTGTTGGGAAATTTGGATTGAGTTAAATATGTATGAATGATGGTGGAAATGATTGTGAGTGGTTATAATGGTTGGTAAAGCATGTAATGTCGTATGTGATATGAATTAATATGTTTGATTGATGACAGGGTTGAGGCACTTGTTGATGAGCATGATTTGGAGTGTGATATTGATATGTGTATAAATATGGTGATTGATGAACATGAATGTTGTTTGGAAATTGTGATATGGAATATTGATTATGGATTGAATCATTGAATTGATATTCGGATAAATATGGAAGAATTGGTGGGTTGATGTTTGAAAGAGGGTTTGGTAATGATCAATGTTGGAAGGATGAGTTTTGGTTGGTTTTGAATGAGTTTGGAAGTGTATGTTTTAGAAATTGGAAGTTTGTGAGTTTTGGTAAAAATGAAATTTTGGTGAACTTCAACGGATCATATCTTGAGCCATTATTTTTGGAATTTAATGATTTTTATATCAAAAGAAAGATAATTTCGCAACCTTTAAAATGGTTTAAATTTGGTGGAAATCTAAATTTTGTGGAAGGAGATATGATCGTTGAAAGTTTGGGCCTGAAATCTGAATCCTGCAAATTCTGCAGAATTTGTGATTCCTGGTTTGTGTACGCACGCACACCCCGGGATTTTCGAACCTATGCACACGCACAGCCTTGTGCGTACGCACACACGGGGACAGGGCTACTGATGGGAGCGCTAGCATGCTCTGTGCGCACACACAACCAACGAAGGTTTGCAAGCTGTGCGTACGCACAGCCTTGTGCGCACGCACACGCTGGGAATGACGTTCGGTTGATGGCGCTAGCACACCTTGTGCGCACACTCAACAATGAAAATTTTTCCTTCTTTGCGTACGCACAACCCTGTGCACACGCACACTTTCTGAAAACACTTCTGGGCGTGCGCACGCACACCCCTATGCGTATGCACACGACCCTATTCTTTTCTAAAGCTTTTGTTTTCAAGTCATTCACATTTCCAACAAGCTTGTAACCTTCTAAGATGTTGTTTCACGCTTATAAACCCCCAATTTCATCCTTTAAATCTTAAATCAACATAAAATGCTTAGTGCTTGAGATGAAGCTAGGGAAGGGGGTAACTTGTGGATGAAGAAAGGGGATATTATGATGAGTTATGATTAATGGTGATGATATGAGTTATTGAGGAGGGTGGTGGAGTGTTGTGTATGATATGGGCCGAATGGCTAAGTATGATATGAGCCGAATGGCTGTGTGTGATGATGGTTTCTGACTGATAATGAGTTATGACTTTTGAGCCAGATGGCTGAGATGAATATTAATGTTTGGCTGAGATTGAATGCATATATGCTGAATTGAATTATTGATATTATGATTGTTGCACTCCACCTATCTGGGATACGAGTTTCTTTGGGTGAAAGCAGTGGCTAGCCACCACGTGCTCCAGGTGGAGACTCGATACCCTACTGACCATATGTCGTAAGTGTGGCCGGACACTATGAAAGTTCCAGACGAGCTCGCCCTCGTGAATATACACTAGTGAGGGTGTTGGATATGAATTATGTTTATGTTGTGAGATAACTCGAGTTGGGGATGCACGACAGAGGGACAGTCTAATGGTTAGCTACAAGGACTTGTTGGGTTAGTTTTATAACCGACAGATGAGACTCATCAGCCACTAGGACAGGCATACATCATATGCATTATATGTGATTTGGTTGGAATGCCTAATTGATTGCATTATTACTTGCTAATTACCTAATTGTTATACTTGCTTCCTACTTGTGCATTTCCTTGTATGAAATAACTGTGTTTGCATATCAAATTGTTGGTGGCGGTTGAGAGGTTTGCAGGATTTGGAAAGGGGATATATTAGTTAGACTGAAGATCCTTAGTTAGTTGCCTGTTTTCATTTTTCATGGTTTAGTTGTATTTATACGCTTTGATTATAATTGAAAGTTCTAAGATTGCCTTCGGCTTTCCCAGGACATTACATGTTAGATATTTAGGCACTGTTACCATGCTGAGAACCTCCGGTTCTCACCCATACAGATTTTGTGATTTTTAGATGCAGGACGTGAGGCTCCTCGCTGAGGCATGCTGGAGCTTTCTATTTTGGCGGAGATCCTTAGCTCTCGAGATTTTATTTTGATCTTACATACTTGCTTAGATACTTATATTCTCCACTGTATATATATTTTGTATTAACTCATCTTAGAGGTTATTTTGGAGAAACAGGTTCGGTATATTGTCTTTTGGGTTTTACTTTGGGAAATTCTTTTATATATGTATGTATACTTCTATGCTCGGACTGGTTATCTTCGCAAACCGAGTCCTGAGTGTTGATATCTGTATTTTGGCACTCTCTTGCATATCTTCTCACGTTAGCTTATTTTTGTATGTTTCGTTTTTGCTATCGATCGGAGTGTTGTGCTTTTCGACTTAACGGTTTTGATTTACCCATTTTTCTTCAAAGGCTCCTAATTACAAATATTTTTCACACTACTATATTTACTAAATTTTATTTTTAGAGGTCGTAATACTTCGCCACCTCTGTTTTATGACTTAAGCATAAGACTCTGTGTGGTAGGGTGTTACATTATGGTATCAGAGCAGTTTGTTCCTATAGAGCCTGAGGGACGGACTGACTATGCTTCTGTGCATTTTCTGTGTTTGTGTTTATGTGCTATTAAGATATCTGATTGATATAACTGGCATAAACGTTCATGAGCATGTATTTGGGACTTTGAGCACTAGACTCTCGATATTGAGATTGATCAACTTGATATCGATTGTTTGGTGTGTATAGGAACCAGATGGCGCCTCGTGGACGCGGTCGAGGCCGTGGAAGAGGACGTGCCGGTACTCATGGGCCGGAAACCAATCCAAATGACCCGATAAATTTCATGGCTGCATTGCAGAATATGGCTGCTGCTATGCAGGCCATTGCTGAGGCACTCGGACAGCAAATGAACAACCATGATAATGAGGGAAACGGTAGAAACGGGACTCAAGGTCCGATGACGTTGGCGACCTTCTTAAAGGTCAATCCGCCAAAGTTCAAGGGAGCCACCAATCCGACTGAAGCCGACACTTGGTTTCAGGCTATGGAGTGAGCACTGCAAGCGCAGTTGGTGCTTGAAGAGCAGTGTGTCGAGTTTGCTACTTACCTGCTCACTGGGAAAGCATCGCATTGGTGGCAGGGATCCCGACATCTCCTGCAGCAGAGTGATGACCCTATCACTTGGGATGCCTTCTAGGTGGAATTCTATAAGAAATACTTTCTGAATTCTGCTAGGACGGCCAAAGAACTGGAGTTACTGCAGCTGATGTAGGGTGCTATGTCTGTATCTGAGTATACAAACAAGTTTGAGGAGTTGTTCAGGTTTTCCCGTATGTGTCACGGAGCTCCGGGAGACTTCGAGGAGTGGAAATGCATCAAGTATGAAGGAGGGCTCCGAAGTGACATCTACAATTCAGTGGGGCCTATGGAGATCATGACTTTCTCTGAGTTGATAAATAAGAGCAGGATTACTGAAGAATGCGTGAAGAAGGCAGCTGCAGAGAGAGGAAGCCACAGGGGACCATTCCCACCGAACCGAGAAAAGAGTTTTGCTCCTAGAGGTCCGCCTTTCAAGCGGGGAGGCTTTGCACCACAGAGGACTCGGGGTCAGAATAACTTCAGGAGGCCTAATAACAACAATGTCCTGGAAGAAGATTTGGGAAGCAGCCTCTGAATGAGCAAACTTGTGCTAGATGTGGGAGTTACCATCCTGGTGTTCCGTGCAAAGCTGGATGGGGATTGTGTTACTCATGTGGTAAGCCGGGGCATAAAGCCTCAAACTGTCCGGAGAAGTAGAAACAGGGTGCTGGGAGAGCACAGTAGCCTGGTCGGGTGTTTACTACATCAGCCGTGGGTGCCGAGGGGTCCGAGACACTTATCCAAGGTAAATGTGAAATGGCTGGTCAAATTCTTAATGCCTTATTTGATTCTGGAGCATCACATTCATTCATTGCATTTGAAAAGGCTAGTGAGTTAGGATTGAAGATTGTGGTTTTAGGTTACGACCTGAAGGTGTATAATGCCACCCATGAAGCCATGGTAACTAGGCTAGGATGTCTGCAAGTTTCATTTAGGGTCAAGCAGCGTGATTTTGTACACGATTTGATTTGTTTGCCGATGACCGGTCATGACCTTATCTTGGGATTGGATTGGTTGTCTAAGAATCATGTCTTGTTGAACTGTTTTGAGAAATCGTTTCATTTCATGCCAAAAGCGTCGAAAGGGCCGGTTGTGGTGAATGGTTGTTACTTGAACTATGTGGTAGTAAATTGTTCAAGGCAGGAATGTCAAGGTGTTATGCTGTTAGCTATGAGTGTGTCGGGTGAGGAACAAAACTTAGAGCAAATCCCAGTTGTTTGTGAGTTTCCTGAGGTGTTTCCCAATGACATTGAGGAATTTTCTCCTAGCCGAGAGGTTGAATTTGCAATTGAGTTAGTACTGGCTACAGGGCAAATTTCGATTGTCCCTTATAGAATGTCACCTTTGGAAATGGCTGAGCTCAAGACTCAGTTGGAAGACTTAATGAACAAGCGCTTTATCCGCCCTAGTGTTTCTCCGTGGGGAGCGCTGGTGTTATTGGTGAAGAAGAAGGACGGGAGTATGCGGCTTTGTATGGATTATAGGCAGCTGAACAAGGTCACAATAAAGAATAAGTACCCACTGCCGAGGATTGACGATCTCATGGATCAGTTACAAGGAGCTGGGGTTTTCTCCAAGATTGATTTGCGATCTGGATATTGATAGAGTATTTTCGTATGGTTAGGAATTTCACACAAAAAAAATTCCCGTTGATAGTATAGTTCCCAACCAACTAACAATACTCAAATCAAATTTAAAAAGATTTTGGTTATCACAAGTACAAACCCCAATAAAAATAACCGAAGTATTTAAACCTGGGGTCGTCTCATAAGAAATTACAATGAAGTGCTTTATTATTGGCTATGAAGGGATGTTTTGGGGTTTTTGTAATAAGGAACAAGAAATATAAATAACAAGAATTAATAAAAGAAAGGAAGAACTCTTGGCTAGACATAGGTAATTGAGATCACCATCCTTGTCAACAAACCATATATTGACAATTATGAGGGACCAACCCATTAAGTCTACCTCTATGCTTGACGTAAGTATAATGTCTACCTCAAAGCATTAAGTACGTCAAATAGGTTTGATCAACATCAATCCATAAGTCCTAACCTAGCTACCAATTAACTTAGTAGTAGGCTAGAGTCAATGGTTCAAATTGACCACATAGGGTTCTCAAATCACCAATTCAATGAGATCCAATGACTCAAGGTCACCCAATTCCCTTAGCCTAGGCCAAGAGTAAAGAAAACTACTCAAAAACTAGAGAAAATATTTTAACAAACACCTAGAGTGCAATAAAAATAAACATCACAAAATGCAAGAATTAATGAAACCCATAACTAACATAAGCAAGAAATCAATAATAGCAACTATGATAAACATAAAAAGACATGGAAATATAAAATTGCATTAAAAGGAAATTGAAATCAACAAGAGTGCATCAACATAAAAATGACATGAAAAGAAAATTAACAAGAAAAAAAACTAGAAGAATAAATATGTAACAACAAGAAATTAAAAGTAAAAACTAAATCAAAACAACAACTAAAAGTTGGATCTATGAGAATTTAACCTAAACTACCCTAAATTCTAGAGAGAAGGGAGAGCTTCTCTCTCTAGAATTCTAACTACAACATGGTGAAAACTAGTCTATGACTTCTCCCCCCCAAACCCTTGCCATCCTTGGGTTCAAAAGCATCATAAATGAGTTAGATTTGGGCCTCCTTGAGCCTAGAAATCGTCCCAGCATTTTGCCTTTAAGTGAGTCACGTGCTGCTTGTCACGCGTACGCATGGGTCACGCGTACGCGTCATTTGGCACTTTTCTTGGTCACGCGTGCGCGTGGGGTGACATGCCCGTGTCGCTTGTGAATTTCTATCTCACGCGTACGCGTGGGTGATGCGTGCGCGTGGCATTCAGTTCAGCAAATCCTCATTTCTTCATGAATTCTCCATTTTTGCATGATTTTTCTTCATTCCTTCAATCCAATCATTGCCTTCTAATCATGAAATCACTTAACAAACATATCAAGACATCGAATGGAATTAAAGTGAATTAAAATTAGCAATTTTAAGGCCTAAAAAGCATGTTTTTACTCTTAAGCACAAATTAGGAGAAATTCACAAAACCATGCTATTTCATTGAATAAATGTGAGAAAAGATGATAAAATCTCCTAAATTCAACACAAGATAAACCACAAAATTGGAGTTTATCAGATATTACCAGATAAGGGTGAGAGATGAGGACATCCCTAAGACCACTTTCAGGACTCGTTATGGTCATTACGAGTACACTGTAATGTCTTCTGGGTTAACAAATGCTCTTGGAGTGTTTATGGACTATACGAGCAGAATCTTCCACCCATTCTTGGATAAGTTTGTTGTCGTCTTCATTGATGACATACTAATTTATTCTAAGACCGAAGAAGAGCATGCCGAGCACTTTCGAACCGTGTTACAAATTCTAAAGGAGAGAAAATTGTATGCCAAGTTATCTAAATGTGAATTCTGGAAAGATGAGGTGAAATTTCTTGGCCATGTGATAAGTAAACAGGGGATAGCATTACATCCTTCTAAGGTAGAAGCAGTGATTAAGTGGGGGCGACCGACCTCAGTTACTGAGATAAGGAGTTTTCTATGCTTAACTGGCTACTGTTGGAGATTCATCAAAGACATTTCGCAAATGGCGTTACCATTGACCAAGTTAACCCGCAAAGGTGCGCCATTTGTTTGGACTTCTGAGTGTGAAGAGGGCTTTCAAGCGTTGAAGCAAAAGCTGACTACCGCGACTGTGTTGGTGTTACTCGAGCTGAATGAACCATTTGAGGTATATTGTGATGCCTCACTAAAGGGTCTGGGGTGCGTGCTGATGCAGCACCGGAATATGGTGGCGTATGCCTCACGACAGTTGAGACCTCACAAAGTTAATTACCCAACGCATGACTTGAAACTCGCTACGGTTGTGTTTGCACTAAAGGTGTGGAAGCATTACCTCTATGGGATTAAGTTCTGAGTTTTCTCTGATCACAAGAGCCTGAAATACCTCTTTGATCAGAAAGAGCTTAATATGCAACAAAGGAGGTGGATGGTGTTACTGAAAGACTACGACTTTGAGTTGAATTACCATCCGGAAAAAGCAAATGTTGTGGCAGATGCATTAAGTCGGAAGTCGTTGTATGCTGCTTGGATGATGCTTCGAGAAGAGGAGTTGCTCAAGGTAATCGAGAGTCTGAAGATCGGTGTTCAAGAAGTGGCTGGAACTCTATGTTTGAGTCGGTTACAAATCTCAAGTGATTTTAAATCCGAACTCCTAAAGACTCATCAAAACGATGACGTGTTACCTAAGGTGTTGCCATCTATTGAGCAAGGGAAGCAGTAGAGAGTGTCATGGGATCAAGATGGGTTATGGAGATTCAAGGGTAGGATTATTGTGCCGGATGTTGGGACTTTGCGACAAGATATCTTGAAGAAAGGACACAAAAGCGGATTTTCTATTCACCCTGGGAGTACTAAGATGTACAACGATCTGAAGGCTATGTTCTAGTGGCCTGGTATGAAGAATGATGTGACGGAATATGTCTCAAAGTGCTTAACTTGTCAAAAGATGAAGATTGAACATCAAAGACCTTCCGGGACATTGCAACCCTTGGAGGTTCCGCAATGGAAGTGGGAGAGCATTGCAATGGATTTTGTGTCGAAATTGCCGAGGACTAGAACCGGTTTTGATGCTGTCTGGGTAATTGTGGACTGGCTGACGAAGTCGGCTCACTTTTTATCCATTCGGATGAACTATACTCTTGAGGAGTTAGCGCGCCTGTATATCAAGGAGATTGTGAGACTTCATGGTGTGCCTACTACCATAATTTCTGATAGAGATTCCCGTTTCACTTCGAGGTTCTGGGGTGCATTTTAGAGAGCTTTTGGAACCTATTTGAGCTTAAGTACAGCTTACCATCCTCAAACAGATGGTCAATCTGAGAGGACAATCCAAACCCTAGAGGACATGTTGAGGGCTTGTGGTTTAGATCAGCCGGCGAGCTGGGATCGGTATATGCCGCTAGTGGAGTTTGCATACAACAATAGCTACCATGCGAGCATCGGGATGGCTCCGTATGAGGCTTTGTATGGAAGAAAATGCCAATCTCCGCTATGCTGGTATGAACCTGGGGAGAAAAGTTTGTTGGGGCCGGAGATGATAATAGAAACCACTGAACAAGTTAAGAAAATCAGAGATAGGATGCTCACTGCTCAGAGCCGTCAGAAGAGTTACGCCGATCAGAGGCGGAAGCCCTTAGAGTTTGAGGAAGGAGACCATGCTTTTCTCAAGGTTACTCCAACAACAGGAGTAGGTAGAGCGATTAAGACGAAGAAGCTGAATCCTCACTACATCGGTCCATTCCAGATTCTTGAGAGGGTTAGACCAGTGGCATATCGGATGGCTCTACCGCATCACCTTTTGAACCTGCACGATGTATTTCACGTGTCGCAGCTTCGAAAGTATACCCCTGATGCTAGCCATGTGTTAGAACCTGAGTCGGTTCAGTTAAAGGAAGATTTGACTCTACCGGTGACTCCGGTTAGGATTGATGACACGAGTATTAAGAAGTTACACGGAAAGGAGGTTTCATTAGTGAAAGTGGCATGGAGTCGAGCCGGTGTTGAGGATCACACTTGGGAACTTGAGTCAGAAATGCGAACGGACTACCCACACCTATTCTTAGGTAACTGAAATCAAATTTTGTGGGGAAAATTCCCAATTAGGTGGGTAGAATGTAAAATTTGATTAATTAATGACTAATTAACCCATAAATTAAAATATATTCTAGAAAATTAGAATTGTAAATTTTATGGTTTAATATGATAAGGAAAATTAAAACGATAATTTTGACACCAATTATAAAGAAATCGGCCCAAGATTGGGCCGAACGGAACAAACCGGGCCAACCAGACTTGTATTGGGCCCATGGTTCAGCCCAATGCCCAACTAAATGAAGGGCACAGCCCTTCCTCCCTAGTATGCGAAATTGTTACTCAGGTTGTGAATTGTTGTTCGAAATAGATTTCCTGGCAATGGCACCAAAAACGGATGCACAGAACCATGGTCTAAACATATCTTCACAACTTCGCATAACTAACCAGCAAGTGCACTAGGTCGTCCAAGTAATACCTTACGTGAGTAAGGGTCGAATCCCACGGAGATTGTTGGTATGAAGCAAGCTATGGTCACCTTGTAAATCTCAGTCAGGCAGATATAAAATGGTTATGGAGTTTTCAAAATTAATAATAAAATAAGGATAGAGATACTTATGTAAAACATTGGTGAGAATTTCAGATAAGCGTATAGAGATGCATTCGTTCCTCTGAACCTCTGCTTTCCTGCTGTCTTCATCCAATCAGTCTTACTCCTTTCCATGGCTGGCTTTATGCAAGGGCATCACCGTTGTCAGTGGCTACATCCCCTCCTCTTGTGAAAATGGTCCAAGATGCCCTGTCACGGCACGGCTAATCATCTGAGGTTCCCGATCATGCTGGAATAGGATTCACCCTCCTTTTGCGTCTGTCACTACACCCAGCACTCGCGAGTTTGAAGCTCGTCACAGTCATTCAATCATTGAATCCTACTCGGAATATCACAGACAAGGTTTAGACTTTCCGGATTCTCTTGAATACCGCCATCATTCTAGCTTACACCACGAAGATTCTGATTAAGAGATCTAAGAGATACTCATTCAATCTAATGTAGAACGGAAGTGGTTGTCAGGCACGCGTTCATAGGGAATGATGATGATTGTCACGTTCATCACATTCAGGTTGAAGTGCGAATGAATATCTTAGAAGCGGAATAAGTTGAATTGAATAGAAAACAGTAGTACTTTTGCATTAATCTTTGAGGAACAGCAGAGCTTCACACCTTAATCTATGGAGTGTAGAACCTCTACCGTTAAAAATACATAAGTGATAATGGAGTTCATTGGTCTCGGCCCCAGAGGAGAACCAGAGTAACCAAGACTGCGAATACACTGATAAAAAGTTCTATTTATAATAAACTAGTCACTAGGGTTTACAGAAGTAAGTAATTGATGCATAAATCCACTTCCGGGGTCCACTTGGTGTGTGCTTGGGATGAGCCTGAATGTTACACGTGGAGAGGTCATTCTTGGAGTTGAACGCCAGCTTTTGTGCCATTTTGGGCGCTGAACTCCACTTTGCAACTTGTTTCTGGCGCTGGACGCCAGAATTGGGCAGAGAGCTGGCGTTGAACGCCAGTTTGCGTCGTCTAAACTTAGGCAAAGTATGGACTATTATATATTGCTGGAAAGCCCTGGATGTATACTTTCCAACGCAATTGGAAGCGTGCCATTTTGAGTTCTGTAGCTCCAGAAAATCTATTTTGAGTGTAGGGAGGTCAGAATCCAACAGCATCAGCAGTCCTTCTTCAACCTCTGAATCTGATTTTTGCTCAAGTCCCTCAATTTCAGCCAGAAAATACCTGAAATCACAGAAAAATACACAAACTCATAGTAAAGTCCAGAAATGTGAATTTAACATAAAAACTAATGAAAACATCCCTAAAAGTAACTAGATTCTACTAAAAACATACTAAAAACAATGCCAAAAAGCGTATAAATTATCCGCTCATCACTCCCCCACCAAAACACCACACACGCTGAAAATTAGAAAGGGAGAAGGGGGAAAAACATAAACCCTTGTTCCAACTTCAATTGATCATAACTTTTGATCCGGAGCTCCGATTGACGCACCGTTTGCAGCCACACAACCGCGGCATCGAGCTCTAAAAAACCACACAAATATTCTTGAGATAAGTCACAGTTTGCTCTTCGAATTTACAGCCCTTGATTTCGAATTTCTTGGGCAAAAATGTTGAAATTGTGAGCTCCTTTGTGTTATAGGATCTAATTAACTTGAAGGGAAGGCTTGTTCTTGCCTCCTTGGTCCTTGAGTAAGGTAAGAGATCTCAAACTCTAGTAAAAGTTCTAAATTAAAGCATTTGGGCATTGAGTTATTGTGTTTGGGTATGATAATTGTAGTTTAGGAAGTGTGTATGTGCTTATTGAGGCTTAATTGATAACTTGGAAAGCTTGGAAAGGAGCTTTTGTGCTTGGAAATCTAATTTTGGGAGCTTTGGGACATTGGAAGTTGAAGAAAAAGTGAAATTTGAAGTGTTCCATGTGGGACGGGAATCAGGCAAGGTATGGTTTCGGTTTCTTGTATCTAAAATGTAATGTGGTTGTGAAAACGTAGGCTAGTGACCCTAGGATAGGATTTTGGAATGTTGATGTAGTTGTTGGGTAATTTGGATTGAGTTAAATATGTATGAATGATAGTGGAAATGATTGTGAGTGGTTATAATGGTTGGTAAAGCATGTAATGTTGTATGTGATATGGATTAATATGTTTGATTGATGATAGGGTTGAGGCTCTTGTCGATGAGCATGATTTGGAGTGTGATATTGATATGTGTATAAATATGGTGATTGATGAATTTGAATGTTGTTTGGAAATTGTGATATGGAATATTGATTATGGATTGAATCATTGAATTGAGATTCGGATAAATATGGAAGAATTGGTGGGTTGATGTTTGAAAGAGGGTTTGGTAATGATCGATGTTGGAAGGATGAGTTTTGGTTGGTTTTGAATGAGTTTGGAAGTGTATGTTTTAGAAATTGGAAGTTTGTGAGTTTTGGTAAAAATGAAATTTTGGTGAACTTCAACGGATCATATCTTGAGCCATTACTTTTGGAATTTGATAATTTTTATATCAAAAGAAAGATAATTTCGCACGCTTTAAAATGGTTTAAATTTGGTGGAAATCTGAATTTTGTGGAAGGAGATATGATCGTTGAAAGTTTGGGCCTAAAATCTGAATTCTGCAAATTCTGTAGAATTTATGATTTCTGGTTTGTGTGCGCACGCACACCCCGGGGATTTTCAAACCTGTGCGCACGCACAGCTTTGTGCGTATGCACACATGGGGATAGGGCTACTGATGGGAGCGCTAGCACGCTCTGTGTGCACACACAACCAACGAAGGTTTGCAAGCTGTGCGTACGCACAGCCTTGTGCGCACGCACACGCTGGGAATGACGTTCGGTTGATGGTGCTAGCACACCTTGTGCGCGCACTCAACAATGAAAATTTTGCCTTCTGTGCGTACGCACAACCCTGTGCACAAGCACACTTTCTGAAAACACTTCTGGGCGTGCACACGCACACCCCTGTGCGTACACACACGACCCTGTTCTTTTCTAAAGCTTTTGTTTTCAAATCTTTCACATTTCCAACAAGCTTGTAACCTTCTAAGATGTTGTTTTACGCTTATAAACCCCCAATTTAATCCTTTAAATCTTAAATCAACATAAAATGCTTAGTGCTTGAGAGGAAGCTAGGGAAGGGGATAACTTGTGGATGAAGAAAGGGGATATTATGATGAGTTATGATTAATGGTGATGATATGAGTTGTTGAGGAGGGTGGTGGAGTGTTGTGTATGATATGGGCCAAATGGCTGAGTATGATATGAGCCGAATGGCTATGTGTGATGATGGTTTATGGCTGATAATGAATTATGACTTTTAAGCCGGATGGCTGAGATGAATATTAATGTTTGGCTGAGATTGAATGCATATATGCTGAATTAAATTATTGATATTATGATTTTTGCACTCCACCTATCTAAGATACGAGTTTCCTTGGGTGAAAGCAGTGGCTAGCCACCACGTGCTCCAGGTGGAGACTCGGTACTCTGCTGACCCTATGTCGTAAGTGTGGCCGGACATTGTGAAAGTTCCGGATGAGCTCGCCCCCGTGAATATACACCAGTGAGGGTGTTGGATATGAATTATGTTTATGTTGTGAGATAACTCGAGTTGGGGATGCACGACAGAGGGACAGTCCAATGGTTAGCTACCAGAACTTGTCGAATTGGCTTTATAACCGACAGATGAGACTCATCAGCCACTAGGACAGGCATACATCATATGCATTATATGTGATTTGTTTAGAATGCCTAATTGATTGCATTATTACTTGCTAATTGCCTAATTGTTATACTTGCTTCCTTCTTGTGTATTTCCTTGTATGAAATAACTGTGTTTGCATATCAAATTATTGGTGGTGGTTGGGAGGTTTGCAGGATTTGGAAAGGGGATATATTAGTTAGACTAAAGATCCTTAGTTAGTCGTTTGTTTTCATTTCTCATGGTTTAGTTGTATTTATATGCTTTGATTACAATTGGAAGTTCTAGGATTGCCTTCGGCTTTCCCAGGACATTACATGTTAGATATTTGGGCACTGTTAACATGCTGAGAACCTCCGGTTCTCACCTATGCGGATTTTGTGGTTTTCAAATGCAGGACGTGAGGCTCCTCGTTGAGGTATGCTGGAGCTTTCTATTTTGGCGGAGATCCTTAGCTCTCGGGATTTTATTTTGATCTTACATACTTGCTTAGATACTTCTATTCTCCACTGTATATATATTTTGTATTAACTCCTCTTAGAGGTTATTTTGGAGAAACAGGTTCGGTATATTGTCTTTTGGGTTTTATTTTGGGAAGTTCCTTTATATATGTATGTATACTTCTATGCTCGGACCGGTTATCTTCGCAAACCGAGTCCTGAGTGTTGATATCTGTATTTTGGCACTCTCTTGCATATCTTCTCACGTTAGCTTATTCTTGTCTGTTTCATTTATGCTATCGATCGGAGTGTTGTACTTTTCGACTTAACGGTTTTGATTTACCCCTTTTTCTTCAAAGGCTCCTAGTTACAAACATTTTTCACACTACTATATTTACTAAATCTTATTTTTAGAGGTCGTAATGCCTCGCCAACTCTGTTTTATGACTTAAGCATAAGACTCTGTGTGGTAGAGTGTTACATAACGGATGGAGTGGAGATCGAAGACAGAAATAAAGGGAGGAGAAAGACAAGGCATGGAGTCCGATTTCCAATGGTTTTGAATAGTTCTCATCGGTTCTAATCCTTAAACGGTTATATCACTTGACCAGGCCAATTAAGGGTCTGGTTCACCAATTTTTCAGTCGAACTGTCGGTCCGGTTCAAGATATGTAGTTTATTATAGTAAATTACTTTAAATGCACTTAAAAAATTAACAAAATCTCTAAAGACACAATGAACAAAAGCATTCCAACAAAATATTAATTCAAAAAAGAGGGTCGATTTTGGAAGTGACGACGTGGCAATGGATGGAATGGAGATCGATGGCAAAAAGGGAGGAGAAAGGCAAAGCATGGATATCCGACTATGAGAGAGTTGTAGTGTCTATTCGAGCCAAGAATTCTATGTTGAGAAATTGCTACTACTGCTGCTGCAGTGGCAGCGCCAGCAGCTGCGAGGTAGTTGCTGTTACAACCTTACTATCAGAATGTCACGCTTCTAGCTATGCCACTATGATAGCAAGAAGTATTACAACGACTTTATATACTTAATATTAAAATAGGAGCCTTTGACTCGACACTGTATTGCTTATTTCTTTAAAAATCAGAAAAAATACTTTATCTTGAAAACGAATAAGCATATATATATTATACAAACAGAAACAACATATCTAAGTACTTAACTAAAACTCCGCAAGCTTCTTCGTCTGTTCTGAAAAGATAAAGCTGTAGGGGTGAGAACATCATCCTCGCTGGTTCTCAGTAGCAGATTTTGAAGAATTGTTATAAGAAGATATTTTAAATAAAACTATTTTCAGTCACAATGAGGGTCAACGTCAATTCAATATCCAAATTTAAAAACTTATATTTTTCTAATAAAGTTCGCATAAAAACAGCACTCCGTACATTTCACCGCTTACTAAGAAAGCATTTAAAACAAACTTACCACTGAACTAACCAATTCTGGCCCCTGGCCCAAATCAAATCATTTTCATATCTCAAATCATATCCAATTCTCATAATCATTTATGATAAATAAACCAAAATCAACTTCAATCTTCTCAAATCATTCTATTATAATTCAGAAACCAAAGTCAAGAAACCAATCCAACAACAACCAACTCAACAAAACTAAATCAACAAATCAGAAAACCAGCATCCTTAATAATTCAATAAATCAGTCAGATAAATAATCACATCCATCTAAAATAGTTCACTTTAACCATAAAACTCACGTAATCATAAAATCCATTTTTCATATTATTATCAACTTATAACAACCCTTGAAAGTAAGGTGAATTTAAGAAAACACCCCTACCTTGTTCGTAATTTAACTACGCGACCAAACTCTTAAAATTCGAAGCGGAAGCGTCAAATCCGACCATCCCCACAGCAGTCACATCCTTTAAGCACAACACGCAAGAACCATAGCTTAACCCTAAGACATTAACGTCACGTAAAACTCAATAACTTATAATAGAACACATATTCTCAAGCGGTAAAGGTTTATAAGCAGGGGTACTTACTGTAAGAAAGGGAAAACATGGAAATAGACTAGCAGTGGCACTGGGCAGTAAGGATACGATGCCAGTTCATCCCCAGCGCCGGCGAGCTCTACCGACGGCAATGGCGACAAGAGCAGCAGCGGCAGAAACGGCGGCGAAAACCACCCCACGACGACTTCTCTCTCTCCGCATGGTTCTCTCTCTCTCCTCGCATTGTTCTCCCTCTTCTCTTTTGGTCGGATCGGCGTCAACAGCGGTGAGAGAAGCTTCAGCAACGGCACAAATGGGGACAAACGCGCGACTTCAACGACGACAGTGGTTGCGGTCCCAACGGCAAGATGGCGCAGCGAAACCGGAATCAACGCGCGACAGTGGCTTCTTTTCTCCTCCTGCATTGCAAGCTCTCTCTTCCCCCTTGTCAACGACGGCGGCGCATGAACCGGGGCCGTGGCGAGGCAGCTGGACGACGGCAGCAGCACGTCCCCTCCCTCTATCGTTCTTTTGCTCTCCGTGCTCTCCCTTCCCTCTTTCCCAATCGGTTCTTCCCACTTCTCTCTCTTCCCTTTCTTTCTTCATTTCTTCTGTATGTGTGTATGTGGGGGCTTGGGGACAGTGAGTGGTGAGTAGCGGTGAGACGGTTAGGTTAGGTTAGATTTAGGGCAAAATTAGGGTTTTGATTTGGGAATTAGGATTTTGTATATAAAATTAGAAATTTTGGGTTGTTTAGTAATTTTAATAAAATTAGGATAATAGAGTAATTGAAAATTAATTTTAATCCAACACTAATATTTATAAAAATACTACTATTTAATTATTAACTTATAAGTTTATTTTCAAATAATACTTTAATTCAATAAATAATTAGAGATAATCAAATTAATTTCTTTTAAAATTATAAAATAAAGTTAAAACTTTAATTATTTATATTAAAAAATATAAAATCGTCTTTATTTTTTCGATTATTAAAGCTTTCAAAATCAATAATAAGAAAGTACTCAATTAATATAAAAATTTCTGAAAAAATGTTATCGAATAAATAAAATAAATCATTAAATAACAATATTTAGTTTTTGAAAATTCGAGGTCTTACAGTTGCAGGGATTAACAGAAGAAGAAAAGACTTCGTGAGAGACAGAGACACAGTAACACCAACACATTAAACCTCTCTCTATACTCAAAACGACGTCATTTCAGTTGTATTTGGGGGGCTAGAAAGGAAACAACGACGTTTACAAGTCCATCGTGGTCTCCATCCAACCACGTTATCAATCCGTCACCGAAAAATACCCCAGAGACGATCGTCGTTAAGTTCAAAGACAAATTTGGGACAACTTTAAATTCAGGAATGAGTTCAAGACTCGATTGCAAGTTTAGGAACCACTTTAAAATTTAACTCAAGATTTTATTCTTTGAGTCAAACAAGATAAAGTCGGCCTTGTCAATTTCATGGCAATTCTATTGATAGCGAAGTCGGATTCAATTTGACCCTTAAAATTTCAATAGACTCAAATTGGACCCCGAAATTTACAATCGTAACTCACATTAATCCTTGAGCTAATTTTCATCAACAACGTGTTGATTTGATATATTAACTTGTTGTGTTTAGGATTTCTCGTCTAGGTTCTATATGATCAAGATTTATTAGAGCTCTAAAAGCTTGATTGTCTCTTCTAGAGTCGCAAAATTTTTAAATTAAACTTATTATTGTCGGATTCATGAGGATGTTAGAGAGACAATCAAACTTCTAGGAGGTCTAGTAGGTGTCAGTCATATGGAATCTTGACGAGGAGTTCAAATCTTAGTAAATTAATTTATAAAATTAACATGTCATTTACGAAAATTAGTTCAAGGGTTAACGTGAGTTACGGTTATAAATGTTGGAATCCAATTTGAATTCATTAAACTTTTAAGAGTCAAATTGAATCCAACTTTAAATTTTAAAAGCCAAATTAAGTATTAAATCTAATAATACATAAATAAAATGATGTGAAAAGAGGGAATATAATATAGATAATTTGATTATTTTCTCACGTAAGAGTCATACCATATACGTGCAAAGGAATATAATGTGACACAATAGTTTTTTAAACATCTTAAAGGATAATAACAATTAGTCAATTAATAAATAGAAACAACAACAAAACTTTATCTCATTAGGTAAAATTGATTATATAGATAATATCTCATTATGTATATATAGTAAAATTATTAATATGTAGATCTCTTTTGATCATTTTTATATTACTAATTTTAAATTTAGATAAAAGAGGAGGCGACAACCAACATAAAAATTTAATCGAATTTTTATAACATAAACTAAAGACATAATTAATAAAAAAAATTATTTTAAAAAATAAAAAAATATATATATAATTTAAAATACGCATAAAAAATTTATGTTGTTTGACTATTGAATTTGTTTTAATTGTTATTCCAAATTTAATTATTTGGTTTCAAATTATATTTTTTTGTGGGAATTATAGTTGGTGCATTTGAGTATGATCACACTAGGGTGGCTACAACAATTTTAAAAGTATTGTTAAAAATTAAAGTAACGATTTTATTATTTAACAATATTTTTTAATTTAAAATATATAAAAAAAGTGTTATCAAAATCTAAAAAAAAATAATTTTAATTTTAACAATACTTATATAACCATCATATAGTCACTATAATATACTCATATTAGAATTCTTTTATTGTGATTATTATTTTCTTTCACACGTCTAAGATATTAAAGTCTACGTCGTAATAACTGTCTAAGAATGGTTTTGTTATTAATATTGCTTTCCAAACGTTTGAACGGATATATTTAATAAACCAAAAGCAAAAGTTGTTTTTCATAATCACAAATTATAACAATAGTATACAATTGTTTCTACAACTTAAAGTGATTAAAAGATAAACATCAATATAGTAAATTTAAAGAGCACTTTTTAAATTCAAATATAATACGTGTGTTTAGTTTGTCGTTGGTCATCTCCTAATGTACATATCATTAAGGTTATTTTGAATGAATAAAACTGTGTTTCGATAATATTTGGTTAATTCAATGTGAACTGAATTTTGCTCTAAACATATTTTTTGTGAAAGCAACAATTTCTTGCTTTTCTATCCTTGAGAATTACGTTGAAATAGTAATAAGATATTAATTTTAACCTTTTATGTTGAAGAGTAGTACGTTAGTATTGAACTTTCACTTCTTTTTTAATAATTTTGCATTTCAATGTAATTTTAAGTAATATCATTTAAATAATATTTATTTTTTCAGAATCATGTTTGACAAAAACAATTTCTAAACATAAACCACATTGACATTGAATCCAATTTTAATAAAAATTAATTTTACAAAAATACATTCATACTAATTATATTTGTTTACAAAAGTTAATCTAAACACACACATAACATAAGGTTCTATTTACCATTTGGGATTCATTGTCAAAAAATTTAAAATAGTCTCTCAAAAATACATATACATTATTTTAGTTTTTGAAAATTAGATGCTTCAAAGCGTCTCTAAAAGATAAATTATGAGTCAAATTTAATCCTTAAATATTAAATGATGATATATAGTATCAATTATTTTATGATACGTCAACATATATAGTGGATCGAAAGACTAATTTAAATAACAATAATATTTTTGAAAAACTAATTTGAAGCATCTTATCTTTTCTATTATTTATTTTGTTATTAGTTTTAAAAAGGACAAAATTATTGTATTTTTAAGTGTGTTACGGTAACGATCATGGTTCTGAAAACCGAACCGGACCGGCTGATTCAACCAGAAAAATCGAGAACCGGTTATTTAGTCGGTCTGGGTAATGTTAAAAACTGTCTAGCAAAAAACCGGTAAAAAAATCTGTCGAACCGACAGTTAACCGATGAACCGGAAGAACCGTCCGGTTTTTTGGTAGTTTTTTGGTTTGAAATCAGAGATGCAAAACGACGTCGTTTTGCCCTATTTAAAAAAAAAAAAAAGAGAAAATGGCAAAAGCAAAACGCGTAATCCTAATAATCACAATCAATTCCACTTTTTCCTTTCCAACACGTCATTCCCACGCCACCCCCACCTCTTCATCTCATCTTTGAGAATCAGAAACCTTACCCCTAACCTAACCCCAGCCACCAGCCCGCCATCACAATCCTCCATAGCCGAACTTTTCTTCTCCATTAGATGGTGCTTTCGCCGCCGGCGGGAATCGTGGGTACCGTCGCACTCTTCTCATCGCCAATCCCTTCTCATCTTTCCTCTTCTCGTCACTGTCGCACAAAGGAAGCGTTGACCCCGTGGCATAACCGTCGCGAAGGTTTCCCGGTCGATCGTCATCTCTTCAAGCGCGCTCTCTCTCTCTCACTCACTCTCTCTGTGTCTGAGCTTCGAGCTTTCTGTCGCTCTCTGTTCGAGTTCACTTCCCTTGTTCCGTTGTCATCAGCCCGTCGCTTCCTATTCCTCCCTCGCCTCACTTTCCTTCCTCCTTCGCCGCCGGTAAGCGCTGATGCTTTAATTAATATTGCTTGGTCTGTACATTTGTTAATAATACCAATTCTGGGTTTTGGGTTCTTTGATTTTTTATTCTGAGTTTGATAATTTTGCTTAATCCGAGTTACTGATTTTCTGAAATAATGATTGATTGAATGATTTGATTAAATATTTTCTTTGCTGGGTTAATTTGTTTGAGTTACTTTTGTTGAAGGTTAATTTATTTTTGCTGGGTGTTGAAGATGGAACAGGAACAACAGGCAGAAGACATTATTTATTCAATTTGTTGAATGGTGATGTAATTATGAATTCAATTTAATTTGGATTCTGACTTTGGAATTCGATTCAATTCAGTTTTTGCTGCTGATATGTTTTCAGATTAGTTTGGATTCATAGTCTGATATGTTTTCAAAAACAGTGTCAATGTGCTTCTATATATCTGAATCAGTGTATTTCAAAGTCCTGCATATGGTAAACTGGTTGTTATGTATCAACAAACTATGCTTGTCTGTACTAATATACCTTTGTTTTGAATAGTATCATTCAATCTATTTATACTGTACAGCCACAATTTAAGTGTTGCTAGATGATATGTACACAAGTCATGCCAATTTAAATTTTTTTGGGTTTCTTAGTATCACTATATTTCTCTTTTTTAATGATCTATGAAGTTGTTTAGTTATAAACTTTGATGTTTGAAGTTGTTTGTGGACCTCTAATATTAAGTTATGGATAATTTATTATGTGAGATTTTAAATTTTATTAAGTTAGAAATTATTGAATTTATATATTTAAAATTATTTTTAGATTTTTTAATAATTTTATTTAATTTTTAATTAAACCGGTTGAATCCCGGTTGAACTTCAGTCGAACCAATGAACCATTGAACCAATAACCTCACCGGTTTATTGACCGATCCGGTTCTCACAACCTTGGTAACGATACATGTTATACAAATTTATACTTTTTTTTTTTATTATTTGTGGTCATTCGGAGCACCATGTGGAAACTGGTGTGTGGGCTTTTGTCAGCAACTTACTAAATCTGTTGATTAGAAAGAGTTCACCCTCTGACCTTGACTTGATTGTCATGACCCTTTTCATGGTTTTGAAAATCGATTCGACCCAATCAGTTGAATTGGTCGAACCAAAAATTAGTAAAGAGAATAAGGTCCAATTTGGGTAACAATTTAATTAAGTTATTTTTAAAAAAATAGTTTAAATAATAAATATTTATATTAAAAATAATTTATAAATAAATTATTTTGTGTTTAGTTTTTTAGTTTTAAAAATATTTATTTTAAGAGAAAAGTGATAAAAAATTTTTTATTTTTAGAGAAGTCATTTTTTTTAACTTTTCCTTAAGTACCAAAATAACTTTTTAGAAATTTGTAATTTTGTTTTGAAAATTGTACCAGACATTAATACTACATCTTTTCATAAGTTAAAACTTAAAAAAAGTCACTTATAAATCTATCTAAACAGACCCTAATTTGGATTACAGAAAAAAGGGACTAGCACAAAAAATGAAAAAGAACTAGAAAACCAATAAAAAACTGATAGATTGGATCAAATTCAACCTGACTTCTAAAAAATGCTTCAAACTGCGTTGTTTTGCACTTTTGTTCCTCACAAAAAAAGGAATAAAAGAAATGAATTTAAAATTGAAAAATCATAAATCTTCATTTCTTAGTAGAGCTTTGTGCCTCTCGAGAAGCTAAAAGTCCTAGCCGACCAAATTGATGTTATTTCCCCCTCTGAGATGTCGTCATTATCACTGTGAGTAGTTTGGGTTCCGCTAATGAATAAAGAAATCCTTATCTAAATTTGTTAATGAATAGTAACAATCAAAATTCAAGATATTGCAGGAATCGCTTGAGTAGTTTGGGTTTAGCTAGATGAAGTGAAAAGATAAAGAGAAAAAGCTAAGAATCAAAGAAAAATAAAAGGAGAGTTTAAAATATGTCATACTTTTACTTTTCTCATTAATAATTTTTCTTTTTTGGCTGGTGTCCTATTATACATTCTTATTGAGATTTCAAATGATTTCTGAAATTTCTAACTCACTTCAATTAATACATTCATTTTATAAATTGACCAAATACACCTTTTATTCTCAAAAATATGATCTCTATTCGTCCAAATGTCATAAGTCATTTTAACATTGTTAATGTGTGCAGTTAAATGCCAACTTGGCAGTTTGCTGAACAACGTTGTTTAGGATTTAATATCCGATTGCAATAAAATGACGCCATTTTAAATTGGCTTTCTCTTTTCTCCAAATAAAAAAAAAAGTTCTCAAATGATCCTCCCATTAATGAAAGTTTGTTTCCCACCAAAAATTCAAAAGATGTTCTTCTCGTATTCTTTTGGAACTTCGTCTCCCTCAGCTCGCAGTGATTGTGTCTGGTCAGCGCTTGTCCATGACATCCCGCTTGTTTGGATATTGAAGGTCTTCGTCTATGTGAGCCATATTGCATTCAAAGGTGAAAAGTAAGGATTTAGGTTTTTTGTCAATTGTATCTTCGAACTATGTTTCTAGTATCTTGATGATTCAATGCTTTTTTGTTAGATTGGTTGCATTGTCTTTTTTTTTATATTCACTTTCATCCATTTTATTTGTCTTTGTCTTCAAGGGTTTAAGGTTTCCATTTTGAGCCCTCTGATAATTATGATCATTATTGTGGTGAAAATATGTTTTGATAAGATAAATGCATGTGTTAGTTAAGTTTACCCTGTATTTTTATGGTTGTGGATATGCATTATTTTATCAAGTGATTGTTTAGGGTTTTTTGTAATCTGTTTTGTTTTTGTAGTGATAAATGCTAGTTTGTTTTGTTGTGCCTTTTAGGATGAGTATTTACTGAGATTCATTTTTTACCATGGAAGAAGATTTGAAACACAACCTCTTAATGAAAATGTTGTATACACATCCAATCTCATCAATGAATGACTTAGATTTAATGAAAATTATCTTGATATTTTTTTATGTCACTGGTTATTACAAAATTTGGGCCATGATAAAGTTGGTGCATGCTGGTTTTTGTACCCCAAAGAAGGATTGGAGTTTGGTTTTAGAAAGTTGAAAGAGGACCAGGATCTAAGGGACTTGATCAAGATGTGTCACAAAAACAACAATGTCATTCATATATATTATGAGCATAGTCCATCTGTTCTTTAAATATATATATATTACACGGAGTTGTTTGATGATGATCAAGGTGTTGGTGGAAGAGATAATAAGGATGGAACTGTCTCAGGGTTAGAACAGGTTAAGAAAACTAATACAATTTTAAGCCAATTATGTAACCCTAGTGAGGAAGAGAACACAACAACTATTGAGCTGAAAACATATACATTTGATGCGTGAGCATCTTTTTTATCTTTTTTTAGTGAATTTGCATTTAATTTGTTGAGTTTAATCAAGAATTAATTATATTTTAGCCACTATGGATGTTACTTTGAGTCGTGTACAATTTTGTTTATTTTAGGTAGCATTTGGCCGAATTTGATGGAGTTTCCGCAGAAAAAGAGAAGAAGGCGAATGATGCTGTCAACCCTGACCTCTTTGCACTCAAACCTAAATAACTCGAGCTATAGAAGTCCAATGGACGTGATTCTAGTGGCGTTGGAAAGCTAACTTCTAGAGCTTTCCAATGATATATAATAGTCTACACTTCTCTCCCACCAATTCGGCCAAGGCTGCGCCTAACTTGAGATTTATCAAGTTAGGCGCAAGACACCTCAACAACACGCATCAATTAGCAAGACTCCAAGTAAGGCGCAGGAACCCTTGAGTTAGGCGCAACCTCACTCACTCAAACTCCAATCCATGCGGCCATGATCAAGTAAGGCGCATGATAACTCAAGTTAGGCGCATGATCTTCCAATTCAAGTGGTCCCAGCGTCCAAGTTGAGGCTGTTCGAAGATTTAATTAATTCTAATTTAAATTTTAATTTTTATTTTAAAAAATAGGAAAAGATATTATTTAGTTTTTAAAAATTATAATTTAAATTAATTAGGATTAGATATAAAAGGAAAAAAGAAACTTCTCTTTTGGGATTATTCCACCTCATTCCAATTTACAGTCTAAGAAAATCTTAGTTTTCACTCTGAACCATGAGCAACTAAACCTCCACTGTTAAGGTTAGGAGTTCTGTCTATTGTATGGATTGATTCTATTGTTTTTCTATTTTAATTAATGTACTGATTTATAATTCAACGATTGTTTTCGTTCGTTATCTTATGAATTTGAGTGGAGCGGAAGTATGACCCTCTTTCTAATTGAGTTCTTATATAACTTGGAAAAGCTCTTTACTTGAACAACAGCTTGAAAACAATTTCTCCTAAATTCTAATTATCTGGACTTAACGGGATACGTGGCATATAATCCTCTTATATTTGGATAATTAGGATTTTTGTGACATAATAACTAGAATTAAACTTCACCCTCTAATTGGAATTAATTGACCAAGGAATTGGCGGTTGATGAGAGTTAGAGGAGACTAAAAAGATCTAAGGAATTAGGGTTTAGTCACATATAGTTTGCCATGAATTGAATCTTGCATGATTAAAATAGTTAGTAAGAAAAGTCAATCTGGAAAATAGATAACTCTGAAGCCTTAACTGTTTCTCCATATAATATTTCACAACCAATTTACTGCTTGCTATTCTGATTTTCTGATTTACTGTTTAATGCTTTTGAACTCTCAAATATTATTTACTGTTTGTCTAACTAAGCAAATCACTTAAGCATTGTTGCTTAATCCATCAATCCTCGTAGGATTGACCCTCACTCACCTAAGATATTACTTGGTACGACCCGGTGCACTTGCCGGTTAATTTGTGGGTTATAAATTTCGCACCAAATTTTTGGCGCCGTTGCCGATGATTGATTGTGATTGACAACTACTCGTTGTTTGATTTCTTAGATTAGATAATTTTTCTTTTAATTAGTTTTATTTTAGTATTATTAATTTTTATTTTTTTTGTTTATTTTTATTCCCGTAATTTTTTTCTTTTCTTCTATCTTTCTTTCTTTCATTCGTACCCCCTCCCCTGCAGTTTCATTTTATTTCTCTTTTCTTTTATTATTTGGTTTTCGTAAACAAAAAAATAATAATAATAATAATTTAATACTAATATTTTTCTTAATTTCTGAAATTAAGTTTGGTGTTCCCTAGTTAGTCTTATTTTAATTTTTCTTATTTAATTTGCCTAATAATTTCGAAATTTTTAGTCTTTATTTTAATAGTAATTTTTGAATTTTAGTATTTGTTTTATTCAGTATTTTTATCTCTTTACACAGGTTACTTCACTGGGAATTCTCTGTACTCTGACGTAGAGAGTTCCATCTTTTCTTATCTTATGTCTATTTATGCGCATGAACAGAGACAAGGAACCTCTTTTAGACTTTGATCCTGAACCTGAAAAGACTTTCAGGCGGCGTTTGCAACAAGCAAGACTTTACAAGGCTGCAGAATCTGCTATGGATCATAATAATGCTGTTGATGCCAACATGGCAAATCCGAATGGGAATGAGCAACCTAGAAGAGTGCTTGGCTCTTACTCTACTCCCGCTGCAGATCTTTATGGAAAAAGCATTGTGGTACCTCCTATAGCTGCAAACAACTTTGAGTTGAAGCCACAATTGGTCACCCTGGTGCAACAAAACTGCCAGTATCATGGTCTTCCCCAAGAAGACCCAAATCAATTTATTTCTAATTTTCTTCAGATTTGTGATACTGTGAAGACAAATGGAGTGAACCCTGAGGTGTACAAACTCATGCTCTTTCCGTTTTCTCTGAGGGATAGAGCAAAGCTATGGCTAGATTCCCAATCCAAGGAGAGTTTGGATACTTGGGACAAGGTTGTTACTGAGTTTCTTACTAAATTTTTCCCACCAAAGAAGCTGACTAAGCTTAGGGTGGAGGTTCAAACTTTCAGGCATAAGGATGGTGAAACTCTTTATGAAGCTTGGGAGAGATACAAGCTACTGACTAGGCAATACCCTCCGGACATGTTCTCCAAATGGACCCAACTAGATATATTTTATGAAGGCTTGGGTGAAATGTCCAAGATGTGCTTAGATAATTCTGCAGGTGATTCATTGCACAAGAAAAAGACACCGGAGGAGACTATTGAGCTTATTGAATTGGTTGCTAGCAACCAATATTTATATTCATCTAACAGGAATCCTGTGAACTCTGAGACCCCTAAAAAGAAAGGCGTTATGGAAGTAGCAGCTCTTGATGCTATCCTTGCTCAGAATAAAATTTTGAGTCAGCAAATGAGTTTAATTTCTCAATAATTGAGTAGGATGCATGTTTCAGCTGTCAACACTCAGAATGCACCTCAAGAGATCCCTTATGACATGACAGGTAATTTTGTGCAAAATGAGAATTATGATTATACTCAATTTTCTTCTGAACAGGTCAATTACATGGGGAATGCTCCTAAAAACCCCAATAATGACCCATACTCTAAGACCTATAATCAGTGGTGGAGAAATCACCCAAATTTTGGGTGGAGAGAGCAACCTCAGGGATCACAGAATTTTAACAATAATTCTCAGGGCAGTTTTCAGCAGAATAATCATAATAACTGCTAGTTTCAGTCTCATCATCAACCACCACCTCAGTAGGCAAATTCTCAGTCCCAGGAAAACACTGATATGGAAGCAGTAATGAATTATTTTATGCAGGAAACTAGAGCTTCCCTCAGAAACTTGGAGGTACAGGTAGGCCAGTTGAGGAAGCAAATACCTGAGAGGCCTCCAAGTATGTTCCCTGGTGTCTGGTGATACAGTGGTGAATCCAAGAGAGGGATGCAAGGCTATCATCTTGATAAGTGGACAAGTGGCAAGTACGAAAGCACAAGTTAATGAGGAGCCAGTTGAAAAAGAAGCTCCAAAGAAGAAGAAGGAAGAAGTAGAGCACGCCCCTCCAAAACATGCGGACAACCCATTCCCAGACTCTCTTGACACTTATCCTACATTGCCAAAGGCTCCTGAGTACAAGCCTAAAATGCCATATCCTCAGAGACTTCAAAAAGAGATCAAGGATAAGCAGTTTTCAAAGTTCTTGGAAGTCTTCAAAAAGTTGCAAATAAATATTCCTTTTGCTGAGATTTTGGAGCAAATGCCTCTCTATGTCAAATTAATGAAGGAGTTGTTGTCAAAGAAGAAGCCTTTAAAGGGAGATGAGACACTGGTCCTGACTAAGGAATGTAGTGCCATCATTCAGAATAACTTGCCAAGGAAGATACCGGATCCAGGGAGCTTTCAAATTCTATGCACCATTGGGAGCACAACCTTTGAGAAAACGCTATGTGATCTGGGAGCAAGCATCAATTTAATGCCCTTGTCTGTGATGAAAAAGTTACAAATCCAAGAGGCACAACCCACAAGGATAGCATTACAGATGGCAGACAAGTCTATAAAACCTGCATATAGATTAGTGGAAAATATCTTGGTCAAAGTGGATAAGTTCTTCCTCCCAGCAAATTTTGTGCTTCTTGACACGAGGGAGGATGAAAATGCCTCTATAATTCTAGGAAGACCATTCCTAGCCACTGGAAGAGCTCTGATTGATGTGGAAGAAGGTGAATTAGTGCTTAGAGTGCATAATGAGCAACTAGTCTTTCATGTCTTCAAAGATATACATTCAGCATGTGAAGAAGAGAGGTGCATGCAGACTGAGCTTATTGATCCAAATCTTCAAGAACCCCCTGATGATAATACACAACAGAAATTGCAACTCAAACCTTCTTTGGTGACAACCAATAAAATTCCTCCTGACATCAAACCTAAGTTTGGTGTCGAGAATGCATCATCCACCAAGGCGGAGGTTCCCAAAAATAAGAAAGTACCCAGGGGATGGTGAAACAAAAAGATTCCCACTGAAGACTTCTCCCCAGGAATGAAGGTGGTGTTGACTAACAATCCAGTGTTCACTTATACAGTAAATAGAATCCTCTCTCTGGAGCATATTGAGCTACTTTATGAGGACACAGGGAGAAGATTCACAGTGAGGGGAAAAGAGCTAAGCCCATATGATCCTCCTCCCTAGAGGAGCTAACCGTCAAGCTACTGACGGTAAAAAAGCGCTTGTCGAGAGGCAACCCGATGTTTTTGTATCCTTTAGTTGATTTCTGTTGATTTGATTTTGTTATTTATTTAGTTTTAGTTGAATTTCTACTGTTTTTATTTTGTTTTACGTGTGTTTAGATTATGCAAAGTTATTAAAACAGAAACAGGTTCTTGAATACAGCGTTTCGGACACCCGAAAATATATTGATTTAGATGAGGTGACGCCTAACTTGAAAATCTCAAGTTAGGCACCACAATAAAGCATACAATGAAAATTGTTGTCTGCCTGATCTGCACCTAACTTGAGAATTTTAAGTTAGGCGTAAGGTGTGAAGACCCAACACAAGTCAGGCGCAAGAAGAAATAAGTTAGGCGCTGTATGTGTGGAATAGGCCATCAAGTTAGGTACACAAATACACAAGTTAGGCGCACCAATTATTCCCCTCCCAAAACCGTGACCCCACCTTATATATATATATTATCCCCCCCTCCCATACTATATATTTATATACCTATATAATCCGTCCCCCTCCCCCCTTATATATATATAAATAAATCAATCAATAAATGAATACCTATATAAAAAAACATAAAATAAAATAAAATAAAAAACCTAAAATTAAAAATTAATACAATACAAATATATATATTTTAATTATGTTAATCTCTCTTGTCCTTTTATCATCTTATTCTTCTTTTGCACTAATATTTGTTTTTACTTCTCCGTACGTCTTTTTATGTCTCTTCTTGTTTTCAATTTTTCTTTGCTTGAGGACAAGCAAACTTTTAAGTTTGGTATTGTCGTTTCGCTTGTGGCTTTTCTGTTTACTTTAATGGCACCAAAGGGAGGCGAATAATCTTCATGGAAGAGCACAGCCTGAAGAATGAGACGGCCACTAGGATAACTAAGGTGGTTGAGTTCCTTTCATTCTATATTTTCTCCCATTCTTATTATGTTATATTCCAGTTTTCTGCTGTTTTACTTGGTTTCTGCATGATTCTTTGTTATTTTAATTCCTAGGTTCCAGTTTATTTTGCTATTTTTTTCTGTTATTTGATCTTAATTCTGAAAAGTTTCTCATGTATTGCTCGCTGAGCTTGAATCCAAAAGAAAAAGAAGAAAAAGATGTATTGCATGAGAAATTGAGTTTATATTTAAGATTAATCTTATTTACTTAAATATGGTAGTATTATTTGTGATTCTGAATGCATGACATGAACAATGCATATTTGAATTTGAATCAAAGGATGTTGATGTATAAGGAACAGGAATTTAGAAAACTATTATGAATTCTCTGAAGTAAACAAAAGCTTAATCCTTGAAACAAAAGAAACAGCAAAAAAAAAATAAGAGCAAGGTCCAAGGCTCTGAGCATCAATGATTGGGGAGGTCTGACATGATTAAAAGCTCAAAGAGTTGTTCTCTTAGTCATATGCTTGTGGTTTAATTGTGTCAAGTAATCCTTGAGACAGAGCACTAAGAATCAAGATCAAGTGCATCTAGCAGAGTATGCCCAAGGCTTTGAGCACCACTGTCTAGGAGTAACTGAAAGAAAAAATCAGAACTTAAAGAGAGTTTTCCAGTTAAATGGTTGTGGTGTTTTTGTGTCAAGTAAAGCTTGAGACAAAACATTTAAAGTCACGGCTAGGCTCAGGGTACAAAGCACCCAAGAAAAGAGAATTAAAGAAAATTGGTTGTGTTCAAGGATTAAGCTGAAGCAAAAAAGACTAGAGAATTCATAATATTATCCGGATTCTAATTCCAGATGACAGTGACATTCTTCTGATTTAAAGGAGAGTGAGATGCCAAAACTGTTCAGAATTACAACAGATAAACCCCACTTTTCTAAAAAAAAAAAACATGAGCATAACTGAACTCTCACCTCTCATGCAAATTCACATCTTAATCATGTACTAATTTTGGTTGCTTGAAGACAAGCAACAATTCAAGTTTGGTGTTGTGATGCGTGAGCATCTTTCCGATCTTTTCCTATTGAATTTGCATTTAATTTGTTGAGTTTAATCAAGAATTAATTATCTTTTAGCCACTATGGATGTTACTTTGATTCGTGTACAATTCTTTTTATTTTAGGTAGCATTTGGCTGGATTTGATGGAGTTTCCGCAGAAAAAGAGAAGAAGGCGAATGATGCTGTCAACCCTAACCTCTCTACACTCAAACCTGAATAACTCGAGCTACAGAGGTCCAATGGACGTGATTCTAGTGGCATTGGAAAGCTAACTTCCAGAATTTTCCAACGATATATAATAGTCCACATTTCTCTCCCACCAATTCAGCCAAGGCTGCGCCTAACTTGAAATTTCTCAAGTTAGGCGCAAGACACCTCAACAACACGCATCAATTAGCAAGACTCCAAGTAAGGCGCAGGAACCCTTGAGTTAGGCGCAACCTCACTCACTCAAACTCCAATCCATGCGGCCATGATCAAGTAAGGTGCATGATAACTCAAGTTAGGCGCATGATCTTCCAATTCAAGTGGTCCCAGCGTCCAAGTTGAGGTTGTTCGAAGATTTAATTAATTCTAATTTAAACTTTAATTTTTATTTAAAAAAAATAGGAAAAGATATTATTTAGTTTTTAAAAATTATAATTTAAATTAATTAGGATTAGATATAAAAAGAAAAAAGAATCTTCTCTTTTGGGATTATTCCACCTCATTCCAATTTACAGTCTAAGAAAATCCTAATTTTCACTCTGGACCATGAGCAACTAAACCTCTACTGTTAAGGTTAGGAGCTCTATCTATTGTATGGATTGATTCTATTGTTTTTCTATTTTAATTCATGTACTGATTTATAATTCAAGGATTGTTTTTGTTCGTTATCTTATGAATTTGGGTAGAGCGGAAGTATGACCCTCTTTCTAATTGAGTTCTTGTATAACTTGGAAAAGCTCTTTACTTGAACAACAACTTGAAAACAATTTCTCCTAAATTCTAATTATCTGGACTTAACAGGATACGTGACATATAATCCTCTTATATTTGGATAATTAGGATTTTTGTGGCATAATAACTAGAATTAAACTTCACCCTCTAATTGGAATTAATTGACCAAGGAATTGGCGGTTAATGAGAGTTAGAGGAGACTAAAAAGGTCTAAGGAATTAGGGTTTAGTCACATATAGTTTGCCATGAATTGAATCTTGCATGATTAAAATAGTTAGTAAGAAAAGTCAATCTGAAAAATAGATAACTCTGAAACCTTAACTGTTTCTCCATATAATATTTCACAACCAATTTACTACTTGCTATTTTGATTTTCTGATTTACTATTTAATGCTTTTGAACTCTCAAACATCATTTACTGTTTGTCTAACTAAGCAAATCACTTAAGCATTGTTGCTTAATCCATCAATCCTCGTGGGATCGACCCTCACTCACCTAAGGTATTACTTAGTACGACCCGGTGCACTTGCCGGTTAGTTTGTGGGTTATAAATTCTGCACCAACATTCAAGTCCATCTCCCATCTTATGATCAATACATTGAAGCCCACACCAAAGACTACAACAAAGTCCATGCATGAACTCACACAAATGACCACACCAAAGCCCATTTCAGAGCTCATCTCAAATCCCGCCGTTAAGGTGTCCCTATCACAACCTAATCCCATTACTCCCAATACAAATAACACTACCTCCGAGCTATTGTCTCAGCCAAATCCAGTTAGACTCACTCCCCTAACTCAAAAAAATGGCAACTCAAGAACTCTTGAAAGGAATGGAACTGAAAAACTACTCAAACAAAAAAACTTATTGCCTTTAAGTTTCATACTTCAACAAAATTATCAAAAAACCTTGTGACAAGATCCCACAACAGGGAGGCAACTGCAAGGCCAATCATTGGGCCAGATAGTAACTCCTCTTATTCGTAGAGAATAGTTTGTACAGGCCACACCTGCCACTTGGGTTTTCAAAATCTAGTAGTGAATTTGAGGGGAAATCATCTAAAAAGAGAAGGAAGAAAGCAATCAACACTCCAAGAAAGGGAAAAGAAAAAGTTCATGAAGCAGAGTTAATCCCCTGAATAGGTGACGCAAACTTTGAGAAAGATGGAGCATATAAAGATCATAAGCAGAGTCTTGGTAATTTATTTGAATTAAGGTAATTTATATTTTGCTAAATCATATTTGTTTGGACTTATGTATGTATAATCTAATGCATTTTATTAAATTAATCATTTACAGATTCATTTTTGGGTGACTCTTGGAAGTCAGATGAGCTGAGGACTCCACCAAATTCTGATGACGATGTAGACCTGGTTGTCAATCTAATCTTCAATGATTCTGCCAAGTTCGGTCACGTCAGTTCGGAATTAGGGATGAAATTTACAACTAGAAAAGTTTTTAAAAGGGCTATTACAAACTATACAAGAGAGAAAAGGAGTAAGATATTCAAAGAATGACACTACTAAAGCTAGAGTTGTTTGTAAAAATGAAGAGTGTCCTTGGTTGGTCTATTATTCTTATAATAAGAGGCATGCATGCTGGTAGATTAAGACATTTAATGATAACTATACTTGTGAAAGAAAGACAAGGAATAGGTGTGCAACTAGGAAGTGGACTATTGAATCCTAATAAAGAAGGTTAGAAAGCAATCTACTTTAAGGCATTGGTGCACGAATTGTAAATCACACTTTTCACAACTTGTACCACTAACCAGCAAGTGCACTGGGTCGTCCAAGTAATACCTTACGTGAGTAAGGGTCGATCCCACGGAGATTGTTGGCTTGAAGCAAGCTATGGTTATTTTGTAATTCTTAGTCAGGAAATTAGTAATAAAAATGATTGGGTTTATGAAGAGTAAATAGCATAAATAAAATAATACTTGTTATGTAGTAATGGAGAACAGATTGAGGTTTTGGAGATGCTCTGTCTTCTGAATCTCTGCTTTCCTACTGTCTTCTTCTTCACGCACGCAAGGCTCATTCCATGGCAAGCTGTATGTTGATGGATCACCGTTGTCAATGGCTACCATCCGTCCTCTCAGTGAAAATGGTCCAAATGCGCTGTCACCGCACGGCTAATCATCTGTCGGTTCTCACTCATGTTGGAATAGGATCCATTGATCCTTTTGCGTCTGTCACTACGCCCAGCACTCGTGAGTTTGAAGCTCGTCACAATCATCCCTTCCCAGATCCTACTCGGAATACCACAGACAAGGTTTAGACTTTTCAGATCTCAAGAATGGCCGCCAATAGTCCTAGCCTATACCACGAAGACTCTGATCATGAACCAAGAGGCTAAGAGATATACACTCAATCTAAGGTAGAATAGAAGTAGTTTTCAGGCACGCGTTCATAGGTTGATAATGGTGATGAGTGTCATGGATCATCACATTCATCAGGATGACGTGCGAGTGAATATCTTAGAATAGAGACAAGCGTGATTGAATGGAAAACTGTAGTAATTGCATTAATTCATCGAAACACAGCAGAGCTCCTCACCCCCAACCATGGGGTTTAGAGACTCATGCCGTCAGAAATACAATATGAAACGTGTAAAATATCATGAGATACATAATAAATCTCTAAAAGTTGTTTAAATACTAAACTAGTAACCTAGGTTTACAGAAAATGAGTAAACTACGATAGATAGTACAGAAATCCACTTCCGGGGCCCACTTGGTGTGTGCTGGGGCTGAGACTTGAGCTTTACACGTGCCTAGGCTGTTGCTGGAGTTAAACTCTAGGTTGTAGCCTATTTTGGGCATTTAACTCTAACTTGTAACCTGTTTCTGGCGTTTAACGCCAGAATGCAACATGGAGCTGGCGTTGAACACCAGTTTACGTCATTTATATTTGAGCAAAGTATGAAATATTATATATTTCTGGAAAGCCCTGGATGTCTACTTTCTAACGCAATTGAAAGCACACCATTTGAGTTTTTGTAGCTCCATAAAATCCATTTCGAGTGTAGGGAGGTCAGAATCCAACAGCATCTGCAGTCCTTTTTCAGCCTCTGAATCAGATTTTGCTCAGGTCCCTCAATTTCAGCCAGAAAATACCTGAAATCATAGAAAAATACACAAACTCATAGTAAAGTCCAGAAATGTAAATTTTGAATAAAAACTAATAAAAATATAGTAAAAACTAACTAAATCATACTAAAAACTACCTAAAAGCAATGCCAAAAAGCGTATAAATTATCCGCTCATCACAACACCAAACTTAAATTGTTGCTTGTCCCCAAGCAACTGAAAATCAAATAGGATAAAAAGAAGAGAATATACCATAAACTCCAAAATATCAATGAAACTTAGCTCCAATTAAATGAGCGGGACTAGTAGCTTTTTGCCTCTGAACAGTTTTGGCATCTCACTTTATCCCTTGAAGTTCAGAATGATTGGCATCTATAGGAACTCAGAATTCAGATAGTGTTATTGTTTCTCCTAGTTCAGTATGTTGATTCTTGAACACAGCTACTTTATGAGTCTTGGCCGTGACCCTAAGCACTTTGTTTTCTAGTATTACCACTGGATACATAAATGCCACAGACACATAATTGGGTGAACCTTTTTAGATTGTGACTCAGCTTTGCTAAAGTCCCCAATTAGAGGTGTCCAGGGTTCTTAAGCACACTCTGTTTTTTCTTTGGACCTCGACTTTAACCGCTCAGTCTCAAGCTTTTAACTTGACACCTTCACGCCACAAGCACATGGTTAGGGACAACTTGGTTTAGCCACTTAGGCCAGAATTTTATTCCTTTGGGCCCTCCTATCCATTGATGCTCAAAGCCTTGGATCCTTTTTTATTACCCTTGCCTTTTGGTTTTAAGGGCTATTGGCTTTTTCTGCTTGCTTTTGCTTTTTCTTTTTCTCTTTTTTTTTTTTTCGCAAGCCTTGTTTATTCACTGCTTTTTATTGCTTCAAGAATTAATTTTATGATTTTTCAGATTATCAAATAACATTTCTCCTTTTTCATTATTCTTCAAGAGCCAACAATTTTAACATTCATAAACAACAAATTCAAAAGACATATGCACTGTTCAAGCATTCATTCAGAGAACAAAAAGTATTGTCACCACATCAAAATAATTAAACTAATTTCAAGGATGGATTTGAAATCATGTACTTCTTGTTCTTTTGTAATTAAAATATTTTTCATTTAAGAAAGGTGATGGATTCATAGGACATTCATAACTTTAAGGCATAGACTCTAATCTTTATTTATTATTTAATAGAAATAAAATAGGCATAAAAAGTAGACAATTAGTAATAAAAGAAAGGAAATTAAAGACATAAAGACAAATGACTCTAATTCTAATACTCATGTACTTTTAAAATGGATAAAAGGTTATCACAGAGTTAGGACTCAACAACCTTTATTTTGGGAGGTAGATGCCTCTTTAGTCTGTGGGGTGCTTGGTCCTTCAAGGGATAGCTTCTGGCGCTTTAGTTCCTTCAGTTCACGCCCTTGCTCTTCTTGTTCCCTAAGCAGTTTGCAGAGCATGCTGTTTTGATTTTGTTGTTCTTCCTTCAGTTGATCCATAGCTTCTTGTAACTTGGTGATAGATGCTTCTAGGCGCCCCCAATATTCAAATTGAGGAATTTCCGGGAGGAACTCCTGTGCTCTCCTCTTGATGGGGTCGTCCTGCACTTGTCCTTCCATTGACTTTTTGGTGATTGGTTGCTCAACTGAGATATACTCATCTACTCCCATTTTACCCCAGCATCTTTACATAGCAGAGAGATTAAGCTTGGATAAGCCAATTTGACATCTTTGGAGTTCTTGTTTGCAATTGTGTAAAGCTCACAAGAAATCAGCTGATGAACTTCCAATTCTTTTTCCAACATAATGCAATGAATCATCACTGCTCTTTTGATGGTGACTTCAGAGCGGTTGCTAGTGGGCAGTATAGAACGCCCAATGAAGTCCAGCCAGCCTCTGGCGACTGGTTTGAGATCTCCTCTCTTGAGTTGGTTTCGGACACCCTTTGTGTTGGTTGTCCATTTGGCTCCAGGGAGGCATACGTCCTCTAGAATTTTGTCCAAGCTCTTATTTGGTCTCATCATTCTCTTATTAAAGGAGTCCGGGTCATCTTGCAGTTGAGGCAGCTTGAAGATCTCCCTTATTTTGTCAGGGTGGGTGTGAACAATCTTCCCTCTGACTAGAGTTTGATAGTCATAGAATGCGGTTCCAGCTATTCTCTGCCTGTCTGTCTGCCATAGATTAGAGTAGAATTCCTGAACCATGTTTCTTCCCACCTTTGTCTCAGGATTAGCTAGGATTTCCCAGCTCTTGTTTCAAATTTGCTCTTGGATCTCTGGATATTCGTCTTCTTTCAGATCGAATTTAACTTCCGAGATCACTGACCTTAGACCCATGATTTTGTAGTAATGGTTTGAATGTTCTTTGGTTAAGAACTTCCCTTGATTCCAAAGTGGTTTTGGAATATTCTCTTTCTTGCCTCTTGAGGTGGTTTGTTTTCCCTTAGGAGCCATGATCTTGGTGGGTATTGGCTTAGTGATCACGGATAAACATACCAAACTTAGAGGTTTGCTTGTCCTCAAGCAAAAGAAAGGAAATGAGAGGGATATAGGAAGAGCCAAGTTCGAATTGTAGAGGAGAGGAGGGAGGCCAAACGAGGATTTAAAGGGAAGGGGGGTGGGTTTTCGAAAATTTTTGAAAAAAATATATGATAGAAAATGTGATTTGTAAAAGATAAGTATGATAGGAAAAAAAAGATGTAATTTAAGATTGAAGAGATATGAAAGATATTTGAAAAAGATATTGATGAGTTGAAAAGATTTGAAAAAGATAGATTTGTTTTAAAAAAGATTTGAAAAGAAGTTGAAGAGGAATTGAGGAAGATTTAATTTTAGGATTAAGATATTTTTAATATTTTTGGAAAAGAGTTTGAAAAATGAAAGTATGGGAACATGTTTATGCAAGAAAATATGGATGGAAATATGAAAATTTGAAAAAAATCAAGTTGAGAACAAAAACTTCCTCCCCTCCACAATCCTGGCGTTAAACGCCCAACTGCTGCTTGTTTTGGGCGTTTAACGCCCAGCTGTTGCTTCTGGCTAGCGTTAAACGCCAGAAATATTTTGTCACTGGGCATTTTTCTGAACGCCCCGGATGCTGCAAGTATGGCGTTAAACGCCCAGTAGATGCTTCTTTTGGGCGTTTAACGCCCAATTGTACCTCTTACTGGCGTTTTCTTGCCAGTGAGCTCCTTTTCCCTATTTTGTACGCTAAATCCTTCTGTAACTCTGTGAACTTATGCAATTGATACTTTACCTTGAAGATTATTTATATTAAATCGTATAATTATTATTTGAATGACAAATAAGCTTTACAAATGACTGGGTTGCCTCCCAGCAAGCGCTTCTTTATTGTCTTTAGCTGGACTTTGCTGAGCTTTTAATCTAGCCTCATCCTTGAGCACTCTTGCTCAACATTGCCTTCAAGATAATGCTTGATTCTCTGTCCATTAACAATGAACTTCTTATTATAGTTAATGTCTTGAAGCTCCACAAAGCCATATGGTGACACACTTGTAATCACATATGGTCCCCTCCACCGGGATTTCAGTTTTTCGGGGAATAGCCTGAGCCTAGAGTTAAACAGTAGAACCTTCTGTCCTGGTTTAAAGACTCTAGATGATAGCCTTCTGTCATGCCACCTTTTTGCTTTCTCTTTGTAAATCTTGGCATTTTCGAAAGCAGTGAGTCTGAATTCCTCTAGCTCATTCAGCTGGAGCAATCTTTTTTTTCCAGCTAATCTGGCATCAAAGTTTAGGAATCTGGTTGCCCAATAGGCCTTATGCTCTAGTTCCACGGGCAGATGACAGGTCTTACCATACACAAGCTGGTATGGAGAGGTCCCTATAGGAGTCTTGAATGCTATTCTGTAAGCCCACAGAGCATCATCCAAGCTTCTCACCCAATCCTTTCTACGGGTACTTACAGTTCGTTCTAGGATTCTTTTTAGTTCTCTATTAGAGACTTTGTCTTGCCCACTTGTCTGTGGATGATATGGAGTTGCCACCTTGTGGCTAATTCCATACCGGACCATAGCAGAGTAAAGCTGTTTGTTGCAGAAGTGAGTGCCCCCATCACTAATTAGTGCTCTAGGGACACCAAACCTGCTGAAGATATGTTTCTGGAGGAATTTCAGCACTGTCTTAGTATCATTAGTGGGTGTGGTAATGTCCTCTATCCATTTGGATACATAGTCGACTGCCACCAGAATATAAGTGTTCGAGTATGATGGTGGGAAAGGCCCCATGAAGTCAATACCCCATACATCAAAAAACTCAATCTCCAAGATTCCTTGTTGAGGAATGGCATAACCATGAGGCAGATTACCAGCTCTCTGGCAACTGTCACAGTTACGTACAAACTCTCGGGAATCTCTATAGAGGGTAGGCCAGTAGAAGTCACATTGGAGGACCTTGGTGGCTATTCGCTCACCTCCGAAATGGCCTCCATATTGTGACCCATGGCAATGCCATAAGATCTTTTGTGCTTCTCCTCCAGGCACACACCTATGGATTATTCCGTCTGCACATCTCTTAAAGAGATAGGGTTCATCCCACAAGTAGTACTTTGCATCAGTAATTAATTTTTTCTTTTGTTGCCTGCTGTACTCCTTGGGTATGAATCTTGCAGCTTTATAGTTTGCAATATCTGCAAACCATGGTGTTTCCTGAATGGCAAACAAATGCTCATCCGGAAAGGTTTCAGAGATATCAATAGAGGGAAAGGACGCCCTTTCTACTGGTTCTATCCGGGACAGATGATCAGCCACTTGGTTTTTTGTCCCTTTTCTGTCTCTTATTTCTATATCAAACTCTTGCAGAAGCAACACCCATCTTATGAGCCTGGGTTTTGAATCCTGCTTTGTAAGTAGATATTTAAGAGCAGCATGGTCAGTGTACACAATCACTTTTGATCCTACTAAGTATGATCTAAACTTGTCAATGGCATAAACCACTGCAAGAAATTCTTTTTCGGTGGTTGTGTAATTTTTCTGGGCATCATTTAAAACACGGCTAGCATAATAAATGACATGCAGAAGCTTGTTATGTCTTTGTCCCAGCACTGCACCAATGGCATGGTCATTGGCATCACACATTAGTTCGAATGGTAATGTCTAGTCTGGTGCAGAAATAACTGGTGCTGTGACCAGCTTAGCTTTCAGAGTTTCAAACGCCTACAGACACTCTGTGTCAAACACAAATGGCGTGTCAGCAGCTAGCAGATTGCTCAGAGGTTTTGCAATTTTTGAAAAATCCTTTATAAACCTCCTATAGAATCCTGCATGCCCCAGAAAGCTTCTGATTGCCTTAACATTGGCAGGTGGTGGTAATTTTTCAATTACTTCCACTTTAGCTTGATCAACCTCTATTCCCTTGTTTGAAATTTTATTCCCAAGGACAATTCCTTCAGTCACCATAAAGTGACATTTTTCCCAGTTTAAAACTAGGTTGGTCTCTTGGCATCTTTTCAGAACAAGTGCTAGATGGTCAAGACAGGAGCTGAATAAGTCTCCAAATACTGAGAAGTCATCAATGAAGACTTCCAGAAATTTTTCTACCATATCAAAGAAGATAGAGAACATGCACCTCTGAAAGATTGCAGGTGCATTGCACAGACCGAAAGGCATCCTTCTGTAGGCAAACACTCCAGAAGGACATGTGAATGTTGTTTTCTCTTGGTCTTAAGGATCTACTGTAATTTGGTTGTAGCCTGAATAGCCATCCAAAAAGCAGTAATATTCATGACCTGCTAGTCTCTCTAGCATCTGGTCTATGAATGGTAAAGGAAAGTGATCCTTCCTGGTGGCTGTATTGAGCCTTCTGTAGTCAATACACATACGCCACCCTGTAACTGTTCTTGTAGGAACCAGTTCATTTTTTTCATTATGAACCACTGTCATGCCTCCCTTCTTGGGAACAACTTGGACAAGGCTCACCCAGGGGCTATCAGAAATAGGATAAATAATTCCAGCCTCTAGTAACTTGGTGACCTCTTTCTGCACCACTTCCTTCATGGCTGGATTTAGCCGCCTCTGTGGTTGAACCACTGGCTTAGCATTGTCCTCCAATAGGATTTTGTGCATGCATCTTGCGGGGCTGATGCCCTTAAGATCACTTATGGACCACCCAAGAGCTGTCTTGTGTGTCCTTAGCACTTGAAGTAGTGCTTCCTCTTCCAGTGGATTTAAAGCAGAGCTTATGATCATCGGAAAAGTGTTACATTCTCCCAGAAATGCATACTTCAGGGATGGTGGTAGTGGTTTGAGCTCGGGTTTAGGAGGTTTCTCCTCTTCCTGAGGAAGTTTCAGAGGCTCTTTCAATTCCTCTGAATCCTCCAGATCAGGCTGAACATCTTTAAAGATGTCTTCCAGCTCTGATTCGAGACTCTCAGCCATGTTGATCTCCTCTACTAAAGAGTCAATAAGATCAACTTTCATGCAGTCTTTTGGTGTGTCTGGATGCTGCATGGCTTTGACAGCATTTAACTTAAACTCATCCTTATTGACTCTCAGGGTTACTTCCCCCTTTTGGACATCAATGAGAGTTCATCCAATTGCTAGGAAAGGTCTTCCTAGAATGAGAGTAGCACTCTTGTGCTCCTCCATTTCTAGCACTACAAAGTTAGTGGAAAAGGCGAATGGCCCAACCCTGACAATCATGTCCTCAATCACGCCTGATGGGTATTTAATGGAGCCATCAGCAAGTTGGAGACATATCCGGGTTGGTTTGACTTCTTCAGTTAAACCAAGCTTTCTGATAGTGGATGCAGGTATTAGGTTGATACTTGCCCCAAGATCACATAAAGCTGTCTTGGTGCAATTACCCTCTAATATGCATGGTATCATAAAGCTCCCGAGATCTTTAAGCTTTTCTGGGAAGCACTGCATTCTTCAGTGAGGAGAACTCTTTCAGTTTCTCTCCAATCCTTCTTATGACTCAAGATCTCTTTCATGAACTTGGCATAAGAGGGTATTTGCTCAAGTGCCTCTGCAAACGGAATCTTTATTTCAAGAGTCCTGAGATAGTCTGCAAAGCGGGCAAATTGCTTATCCTGCTCCTCTTGGCAGAGTTTTTGAGGATAAGGCATTTTGGCTTTGTATTCCTCAACCTTTGTTGCTGCAGGTTTATTTCCTACAGAGGTGGTTGGAGAAGCCTTCTTAGAGGGATTGCTATCAGCACTTGTGTGTGTTTGATCCCTCACTGGCGTTTGAACGCCAGAACTGAGCTTCCATTGGACGTTTGACGCCAGCTCCTTGCTTGTTTCTGGCGTTTAAACGCCAGAACTGCGCGTAGGTTGGGCGTTTAACGCCAACTTTGCATCCTTTTCTGGTGTTTGAACGCCAGAGTTATTCCCCTCTGGGCTCTTACTGTCCTCAGAGGGATTTTGGATAATATTTTGCTCATCCTCTATCGGTTGTTCTTTTCTTGGCTTTCTGCTGCTCTGAAGTGAGGTATTTACTGTTTTTCCACTTCTTAATTGAACTGCCTGGCACTCTTCTGTTATCTGCTTTGATAACTGCTGTTTTGTCTGATTCAATTGTGCTTCGATATTTTTATTAGCATTTTTAGTGTCTTGTAGCATCTCCTTGAATTTTGCTAGCTGTTTTGTTAGAAAACACAATTGTTGATTGAGTTCAGCAACTTGTTCTGGAGGACCAAGTTCAGTAGACACTGCTTTGGCTTCTTCTTTTATGGAGGACCCACTACTTATGTACAGATGCTAATTTCTAGAAACTATATCAATAAGCTCTTGAGCCTCTTCAATAGTTTTTCTCATGTGTATAGATCCACCAGCTGAGTGGTCTAGAGATATCTGAGCTCTTTTTGCAAGCCCATAGTAGAAGATGTCTAATTGCACCCACTCTGAAAATATTTCAGAGGGACATTTCCTTAGCATCCCTCTGTACCTCTCCCAGGCATTATAAAGGGATTCATCATCCCCTTGTTTAAAGCCTTGGATGTCCAGCCTTAGCTGTGTCATCCTTTTTAGAGGGAAATATTGATTCAGGAATTTATCTGATAACTGTTTCCATGTTCTTATGCTTGCTGTGGGTTGGTTATTTAACCACCTATTAGCTTGATCTTTTACAGCAAACGGAAATAGTAACAGCTTGTATACATCCTGATCTACCTCCTTGTCACGTACTGTGTCAGCAATTTGCAAGAATTGTGCTAGAAACTCAGTAGGTTCTTCCTGTGGAAGACCGGAATACTGGCAGTTTCGCTGCACCATGACAATGAGCTGAGGATTTAGCTCAAAACTGCCTGCTTTGATGGGAGGTATACAGATACTACTCTCATTTGCAGCAGTAGTGGGATTAGCATTTGACCTCAGAGTCCTTCTGGACTGTTCATTTCCACTTAGATCCATGATGGATAAAATGGAATTGATATGAATTGCAAAGAAAATATGTTTTTGTTTTTATTTTATTTAAGTAGAACAAACCAAATTATTAAGATAAATAAAAATAATAAGATAAAATAAAATAAAATATTTAGAAATTAAAATGTAAATTTCGAAAACCAAGAGAAAAATAAATTTGAAAATGAAAATAATTGCTTAATTAAGAAGATTTGAAAAACTTTGGATATGATTTTTGAAAAAAGATTTTGAATTTTGAAAAGATTTGATTTTTAATATAAAAATCTGAATTTTTAAAAGTAATTTTCGAAAATTCAATTTAAAATAAAGAGAAAAGATATTTTTGAATTTAATGAGGAAAGAGAAAAACAATAAAATGACACAAGACTTAAAATTTTTAGATCTAATGCTCTTTGTTTTTCGAAAGTTTTGGAGGGAAAACACCAAGGAACACCAAAATTAAAAATTTTAAGATCAAAATATATAGACGACTCAAGAACACCTTGAAGACTCACAAGAACATAAAAAAAAAAAAGAACACCAAACTTAAAACTTTTAGAAAACTGAAAATAAGTTTTCGAAAACTAAAGAAAAATAACAAGAGAACACCAAACTTAAAAGTTTGACACAAGATTTAATCAATGAAAAATTATTTTTGAAAAAGTTTTAAAAGGAAGATACCCAATTACCAAGAACATAAGCACAACACTCTGGCCAACTGAGCTATAAATTTAAAGTGTTTTTTTTTTTTAAAGTATTTAATGTATAAAAATTTTTATATTTTGGATACTAATAATTCGAAAAATTGAAAGAAAAATAAAATTATGTAATTGATACCAAACTTAAAATATGAAACTAAACTCAAACAGAAGACTAAATCATGAAGTTATTGGTTTTAAAAATTTTTGAAAATAATTAAGAAAAATAAAATAAGAATTTTAAAATTTTAACCAAAAATAATAATAGAAGACTCTAAACCAAAAAGAAAAATTTTTCCTAAGCTAAGCAACAAAATAAACCGTCAGTTGTCCAAACTCGAACAATCCCCAGCAACGGCGCCAAAAACTTGGTGCACGAATTGTAAATCACACTTTTCACAACTCGTACCACTAACCAGCAAATGCACTGGGTCGTCCAAGTAATACCTTACGTGAGTAAGGGTCGATCCCACAGAGATTGTTGGCTTGAAGCAAGCTATGGTTATTTTGTAATTCTTAGTCAGGAAATTCGTAATAAAAATGATTGGGTTTATGAAGAGTAAATAGCATAAATTAAATAATACTTGTTATGCAGTAATGGAGAACAGATTGAGGTTTTGGAGATGCTCTGTCTTCTGAATCTCTGCTTTCCTACTGTCTTCTTCTTCACGCACGCAAGGCTCCTTCCATGGCAAGCTGTATGTTGATGGATCACCGTTGTCAATGGCTACCATCCGTCCTCTCAGTGAAAATGGTCCAAATGCGCTGTCACCGCACGGCTAATCATCTGTCGGTTCTCACTAATGTTGGAATAGGATCCATTGATCCTTTTGCGTCTGTCACTACGCCCAGCACTCGTGAGTTTGAAGCTCGTCACAATCATCCCTTCCCAGATCCTACTCGGAATACCACAGACAAGGTTTAGACTTTCCAGATCTCAAGAATGGCCGCCAATAGTCCTAGCCTATACCACGAAGACTCTGATCATGAACCAAGAGGCTAAGAGATATACACTCAATCTAAGGTAGAACAGAAGTAGTTGTCAGGCACGCGTTCATAGGTTGATAATGGTGATGAGTGTCACAGATCATCACATTCATCAGGATGAAGTGCGAGTGAATATCTTAGAATAGAGACAAGCGTGATTGAATGGAAAACTGTAGTAATTGCATTAATTCATCGAAACACAGCAGAGCTCCTCACCCCAACCATGGGATTTAGAGACTCATGCCGTCAGAAATACAATATGAAACGTGTAAAATGTCATGAGATACATAATAAATCTCTAAAAGTTGTTTAAATACTAAACTAGTAAGCTAGGTTTACAGAAAATGAGTAAACTACGATAGATAGTGCAGAAATCCACTTTCGGGGCCCACTTGGTGTGTGCTGGGGCTGAGACTTGAGCTTTACACGTGCCTAGGCTATTGCTGGAGTTAAACACCAGGTTGTAGCCTGTTTTGGGCGTTTAACTCCAACTTGTAACCTATTTCTGGCGTTTAACGCCAGAATGCAACATGGAGCTGGCGTTGAACGCCAGTTTACGTCATTTATATTTGAGCAAAGTATGAACTATTATATATTTCTGGAAAGCCCTGGATGTCTACTTTCCAACGCAATTGAGAGTGCACCATTTGGGTTTCTGTAGCTCCAGAAAATCCATTTCGAGTGCAGGGAGGTCAGAATCCAACAGCATTTGCAATCCTTTTTCAGCCTCTGAATCAGATTTTGCTCAGGTCCCTCAATTTCAGCCAAAAAATACCTGAAATCATAGAAAAATACACAAACTCATGGTAAAGTCCAGAAATATGAATTTTGAATAAAAACTAATAAAAATATAGTAAAAACTAACTAAATCATACTAAAAACTACCTAAAAGCAATGCCAAAAAGCGTATAAATTATACGCTCATCAGGCATTATGAGGTATTTAATTATTTCAAGAGAGAAACTGGGGTACAATTGTCTAGGACCAATATTATAAGATCCTTAAAAGATGCTAAGGAAAATTGTGAGATGATGAAGCATCCCAGTATGCCAAGCTTAAGGAATATGCAAAGGAGCTGCTGTGGTCAAATCCGAAATTCACTATGAAACTAGGGGTTAGTGCACAGCTTGTGGGAGACCCTATCTTTGAAAATTCTTTTGTGTGTCTTCATGATTGCAAGAAAGATCTTGTTGGTGCACGAATTGTGAATCACACTTTTCACAACTCGTACCACTAACCAGCAAGTGCACTGGGTCGTCCAAGTAATACCTTACGTGAGTAAGGGTCGATTCCACGGAGATTGTTGGTTTGAAGCAAGCTATGGTTATCTTGCAACTCTTAGTTAGAATATTAATTTGTGGTTATCAGTTGACTTGCAAATGAACAAGAGAGCATGAATTAAAGGTTACTTGTTATGCAGTAATAGAGAATATGTTGGGGTTTTAGAGATGCTTTGTCTTCTGAATTTCAGCTTTTCTCTTGTATTCCTCTTCCCTCATGCATGCAAAAGTGCAAAGTTCCTTCCATGGCAAGCTGTGTGTTGGTGGATCACCGTTGTCAATGGCTACCATCCGTCCTCTCAGTGAAAAGGGTCCACGTGCGCTGTCACTACACGGCTAATCATCTGTCGGTTCCCACTCATGCTGGAATAGGATCCATTGATCCATTTGCGTCTGTCACTACGCCCATCACTCGTGAGTTTGAAGCTTATCACAGCCATCCAATCCCAGAATCCTACTCGGAATACCACAGACAAGGTTTAGACTTTCCGGATTCTCATGAATGCCGCCATCAATCTAGCTTATACCACAAAGATTCTGATTAAGGAATCTAAGAGATACTCATTCAATCTGATGTAGAATGGAGGTGGTTATCAGACACACGTTCATGGATTGAGGAAGGTGATGAGTGTCACAGATCATCACATTCTCTATAATTAAGCGCGAATGAATATCTTAGATAGGAACACACATGTTTGAATGGAAAACAGAAATAGTTGCATTAATTCATCGAAACACAGCAGAGCTCCTCACCCCCAACAATGGAGTTTAGAGACTCATGCCGTCAGAGACTACAAAGTTCAGATCTAAAATATCATGATATACAAAATAAATCTCTAAAAGTTGTTTAAATACTAAACTACTAACCTAGGTTTACAGAAAATGAGTAAACTATGATAGATAGTGCAGAAATCCACTTCTGGGGCCCACTTGGTGTGTGCTGGGGCTGAGACTTAAGCTTCTCACGTGCCTGGGCTATTTTGGGCGTTCAACGCCAGGTTGTAACCTGTTTCTGGCGTTGAACTCCAACTTGTAACCTGTTTCTGGCGCTGGACGCCAGACTGCAACATGGAACTGGCGTTGAACTCCAGTTTACGTCATCTATCCTTGATAAAAGTATAGACTATTATATATTGAGGGAAAGCCCTGGATGTCTACTTTCCAACGCAATTGGAAGCGCGCCAATTGGACTTCTGTAGCTCCAGAAAATCCATTCCGAGTGCAGAGAGGTCAGAATCCAACAGCATCAGCAGTCCTTTTTCAGCCCGAATCAGATTTTTGCTCAGCTCCCTCAATTTCAGCCAGAAAATACCTGAAATTACAGAAAAATACACAAACTCATAATAAAGTCCTGAAATATGAATTTTTCCTAGAAACTAATGAAAATATACTAAAAACTTAACTAAAACATCCTAAAAACTACATGAAATTAACCCCAAAAAGCGTATAAAATATCCGCTCATCACAACACCAAACTTAAACTGTTGCTTGTCCCCAAGCAACTAGACAAATAAAATAGAACACAAATAAGTCACGAAGCAATAATATCTCATAGTTTTTGAGTGAAGCTCAGATTCTAATTAAATGAGCGGGACTAGTAGCTTTTTGCTTCCGAACAGTTTTGGCATCTCACTTTATCCATTGAAGCTCAGAATGATTGGCATCTATAGGAACTTAGAATTCAGATAATGTTATTGATTCTCCTAGTTCAGTATGTTGATTCTTGAACACAGCTACTTTATGAGTCTTGGCTGTGGCTCTAAGCACTTTGTTTTCCAGTATTACCACCGGATACATAAATGCCACAGACACATAATTAGGTGAACCTTTTCGGATTGTGACTCAGCTTTGCTAAAGTCCCCAATTAGAGGTGTCCAGGGTTCTTAAGCACACTCTTCTTTTTGTTTTGGACCTTGACTTTAACCGCTTAGTCTCAAGTTTTCACTTGACACCGTCACGCCACAAGCACATGGTTAGGGACAGCTTGGTTTAGCCGCTTAGACCAGGATTTGATTCCCTTAGGCCCTCCTATCCACTGATGCTCAAAGCCTTGGATCCTTTTTTATTACCCTTGCCTTTTGGTTTTAAGGGCTATTGGCTTTTTCTGCTTGCTTTTTTTTTTTTGCAAGCTTTGTATTCACTGCTTTTTCTTGCTTCAAGAATCATTTTTATGATTTTTCAGATTATCAATAACATGTCTCATGTTCATCATTCTTTCAAGAGCCAACATATTTAACATTCAAAAACATCAAATTCCAAAGACATATGCTCTGTTCAGGCATTCATTTCAGAAGGCAGAAAGCATTGCCACCACATGTAAATAATTAGAATTTCTTTTATTAAGAATTCGAAAAAATATTGCCTCCTTATTCTAAAGAAAATCTTCTATTTTATTCATGTTTAATGATGATGAAAGAAATAAATTATAGCTTAATTGGAGATGAAATCACTACTAATTACTACTATAACTTCTAAGGTAAAACTCAAATAAGAACAATTATCACAGAGTTAAGGCTAAGATTAGAACTCAACAACCTTGAGTTTGGGATGTGGATGTTCCTCTAGTCTGTGGGGTGCTTGGTCCTTCAAGAGATAACTTCTGACGCTTCAGTTCCTTTAAGTCACGCCCTTGCTCTTCTTGTTCCCTGAGCAGTTTGCAGAGCATATTGTTTTGATTTTGTTGTTCTTCCTTTATTTGGTCCATAGATTCTTGCAACTTGGTAACAGATGCTTCAAGCTGTTCCCAATATTCAAATTGAGGGACTTCCAGGAGAAATTCTTGCGCCCTCCTCTTGATGGGGTCATCCTGCACTTGTTGTTTTTCCATTGTGGTTTTAGTGATTGGTTGCTCCACTGAGATGTACTCCGTTATTCCCATCCTTACTCCAGCATCTTTGCAGAGCATAGAGATTAGGCTTGGATAAGCCAACCTGGCATCTTTGGAGTTCTTGTTTGCAAGTATGTAAAATTCAGATGGAATCAGTTGATGAACTTCCACTTCTTTTCCCAACATAATGCAATGGATCATCACTGCTCTTTTAACGGTGACTTCCGAACGGTTGCTAGTGGGCAATATAGAACGCCCAATGAAGTCCAACCATCCTCTGGCGACTGGTTTGAGATCTTCTCTCTTGAGTTGATTTGGGACACCCTTGCTGCTACCACCTGGCTCCAGGGATGCATATATCCTCTAGAATCTTATCCAGGCCCTTGTTTGTTCTCATCATTCTCCTATTGAAGGAGTCTGGGTCATCTTTCAGCTAAGGTAGCTTAAAGATCTCCCTGATTTTTTCAGGGTGGATGTGAACAATCTTTCCTCTGACCATAGTCCAATAGTCATAGAGGACAGTTTCAGATATTCTCTGCCTGTCTGTTTGCCACAGATTTGCGTAGAACTCCTGAACCATATTCCTTCCCACTTTTGTTTCAGGATTAGCTAGGACTTCCCAGTTCCTGTTTCGAATCTGCTCTTGGATCTCTGGATATTCTTCTTCTTTCAGATCGAACTTGACTTCCGGGATCACTGATCTTAGACCCATTATTTTGTAGTAATGGTCGGAATGTTCTTTGGTTAAGAACTTCCCTTGATTCCAAAGTGGTTTTGGAATACTCTCTTTCTTGCCTCTTGGAGTGGGTTGTTTTCCTTTAGGAGCCATGATCTTAGTGGGTATAGTTTAGTGATCACGGATAAACACACCAAACTTAGAGGTTTGCTTGTCCTCAAGCAAAAGAAAAGAAAGGAGAGGGATAGAAGGAGAGCTAGTGTCGGATGGTGGATGAGAGGAGGGAGGCCGAATGTGGATTTAAAAGGGAGGGGGTGGGTTTTCGAAAATTTTAAAAAGATAAGATATAAGATATGATTAAAAAAATAAGTATGATATGAAAAGATGTGATTTAAAATTGAAAAGATATGAAAGATATTTGAAAAAGATAAATTTGGATTTTGAAAAAGATAATGTGGAGATTTGAAAAAGATATTGATCAGTTGAAAAGATTTTAGAAGGAAAAGAGATAGATTTGTTTTGGAAAATTTGAAAAAGAGTTGGATTGGATTGAAAAAGAATTTGTGTTTATGGATTAAGATACATTTGATATTTTTAAAGTAGGATTTTTAGAAATTAGGGTTTGTAACATGTTTATGCAAGAAATCATGAATTGAAACATGAAAATTAAAAAATGTGAAATAAAAACGAATTTACCTCCTCCCCACCATCCTGGCGTTAAACGCCCAAATGCTGCATGTTTTGGGCGTTTAACGCCCAAATGCTGCTTCTCCTGCGCGTTCAACGCCCAGCTGTTGCTTCTTTCTGGCGTTGAACGCCAGGAACTCCTTTGTCACTAGGCGTTTTTCTGAACGCCCAGGATGCTGTCAATCTGGCGTTAAACTCCCAGAAGCTGCTTCTTTCTGGCGTTTAACGCCCATATGGCTATCATTACTGGCGTTAAACGCCCAGTAGATGCTTCTTTCTGGCGTTTAACGCCCAGTTGTGCCTCTTACTGGCATTTTCTTGCCAGTGAGCTCTTTTTCTCTGTTTTCCTTCTGTAACCCTGTGAACCTATGCAATTGACTCTTTGCCTTATTAATAGTGAACTTTATATAAACAAATAAAATCAAGAATAGGGCAAAACAACAGAAAAAGTTTTGCCAATGGCTGGGTTGCCTCCTAGCAAGCGCTTCTTTATTGTCTTTAGCTGGACCTTGCTGAGCTTTTAATCTATCTTCAGCCTTGAGCACTCTTGCTCAACATTGCCTTCAAGATAGTGCTTGATTCTCTGTCCATTAACAATAAACTTCTTATCAGAATCAATGTCTTAAAGCTCCACATAACCATATGGCGATACACTTGTAATCATATATGGTCCCCTCCACCGGGATTTCAGTTTCCCGGGGAATAGCCTGAGCCTAGAGTTAAACAGCAGAACCTTTTGTCCTGGTTCAAAGATTCTAGATGACAGCTTTCTGTCATGCCACCTTTTTTATTTCTCTTTATAAAGCTTGGCATTTTCGAAAGCAGTGAATCTGAATTTCTCTAGCTCATTCAGCTGGAGCAATCTTTTTTCTCCAGCTAGTTTGGCATCAAAGTTCAGGAATATGGTTGCCTAGTAGGCCTTATGTTCCAGTTCCACGGGCAGATGACAGGCCTTACCATACACAAGCTGGTATGGAGAGGTTCTTATAGGAGTCTTGAATGCAGTTCTGTAAGCCCACAGAGCATCATCCAACCCTCTTGCCCAATCCTTTCTACGGGTACTGACAGTCCGTTCCAGGATTCTTTTTAGTTCTCTATTAGAGACTTCAGCTTGCCCATTTGTCTGTGGATGATATGGAGTGGCCACCTTGTGGCTAATCCCATACCGGACCATGGCAGAGTAAAGCTGTTTGTTGCAGAAGTGAGTGCCCCCATCACTGATTAGTACTCTTGGGACACCAAACCTGCTGAAGATATGTTTCTGGAGGAACTTCAGCACTGTCTTAGTATCATTAGTGGGTGTGGCAATGGCCTCTACCCATTTTGATACATAATCGACTGCCACCAGGATATAAGTGTTTGAGTATTATGGTGGGAAAGGCCCCATGAAGTCAATTCCCCATACATCAAATAACTCAATCTCCAAGATCCCTTGTTGAGGCATGGCGTAACCATGAGGCAGATTACCAGCTCTCTGGCAACTGTCACAGTTACGTACAAACTCTCGGGAATCTCTATAGAGGGTAGGCCAGTAGAAGCCACATTGGAGGACCTTGGTGGCTGTTCGCTCACCTCCGAAATGGCCTCCATATTGTGATCCATGGCAATGCCATAAGAGCAGCATGGTCAGTGTACACAATCACTTTTGATCCTACTAAGTATGATCTAAACTTGTCAATGGCATAGACCACTGCAAGTAATTCCTTTTCTGTGGTTGTGTAATTTTTATGGGCATCATTTAAAACACGGCTAGCATAATAAATGACATGCAGAAGCTTGTCATGCCTCTGCCCCAGTACTACACCAATGGCGTGATCACTGGCATCACACATTAATTCGAATGGTAATGTCCAGTCTGGTGCAGAGATAACTGGTGCTATGACCAGCTTAGCTTTCAGAGTTTCAAACGCCTGCAGGCACTCTGTGTCAAATATAAATGGCGTGTCAGCAGCTAGCAGGTTGCTTAGAGGTTTTGCAATTTTTGAAAAATCCTTTATAAACCTCCTATAGAATCCTGCATGCCCCAGAAAGCTTCTGATTGCCTTAACATTGGCAAGTGGTGGTAATTTTTCAATTACTTCTATTTTAGCTTGATCCACCTCTATTCTCTTGTTTGAAATTTTATGTCCAAGGACAATCCCTTCAGTCACCATAAAGTGACATTTTTCCCAGTTTAAGACCAGGTTAGTCTCTTGGCATCTTTTCAAAACCAGTGTCAGGTGATCAAGATAGGAGCTGAATGAGTCTCCATATACTGAGAAGTCATCCATGAAGACTTCCAGAAATTTTTCCACCATATCAGAGAAAATAGAGAGCATGCATCTCTGAAAGGTTGCAAGCGCATTACACAGTCCAAATGGCATCCTTCTGTAAGCAAACACTCTAGATGGACATGTGAATGCTGTTTTCTCTTGATCCTGGGGATCTACTGCAATTTGGTTGTAGCCTGAATAGCCATCCAAAAAACAGTAATAATCATGACCTGCTAGTCTTTCTAACATCTGGTCTATGAATGGTAAAGGAAAATGATCCTTTCTGGTGGCTGTATTGAGCCTTCTGTAGTCAATACACATGCGCCACCCTGTAACTGTTCTTGTAGGAACCAGTTCATTTTTTTCATTATGAACCACTGTCATGCCTCCCTTTTTGGGGACAACTTGGACAGGGCTTACCTAGGGGCTATCAGAAATAGGATAAATAATCCCAGCCTCCAGTAATTTGGTGACCTCTTTCTGCACCACTTCCTTCATGGCTGGATTTAGCCACCTCTGTGGTTGAACCACTAGCTTAGCATTGTCCTCCAATAAGATCTTGTGCATGCATCTAGCTGGGCTTATGCCCTTAAGGTCACCTATGGACCACCCAAGAGCTGTCTTGTGTGTCCTTAGCACTTGAATTAGTGCTTCCTCTTCCTGTGAATTTAAAGCAGAGCTTATGATCACTGGAAAAGTGTCACCTTCTCCCAGAAATGCATATTTCAGGGATGGTGGTAATGGTTTGAGCTCGGATTTAGGAGGTTTTTCCTCTTCCTGAGGAAATTTCAGAGGCTCTTTCAATTCCTCTGAATCTTCAAGATCAGGCTGAACATCTTTAAAGATATCTTCCAACTCTGATTCGAGACTCTCAGCCATGTTGATCTCCTCTACCAAAGAGTCAATAAGATCAACTTTCATGCAGTCTTTTGGTGTGTCTGGATGCTGCATGGCATTGACAGTATTCAACTTAAACTCATCCTCATTGACTCTCAGGGTGACTTCCCCCTTTTGGACGTCAATGAGAGTTCGTCCAGTTGCTAGGAAAGGTCTTCCTAGAATGAGAGTAGCACTCTTGTGCTCCTCCATTTCCAGCACTACAAAGTCAGTGGGAAAGGTGAATGGCCCAACTCTGACAATCATGTCCTCAATCACACCTGATGGGTATTTAATGGAGCCATCAGCAAGTTGGAGACATATCCGGGTTAGTTTAACTTCTTCAGTTAAACCAAGCTTTCTGATAGTGGATGCAGGTATTAGGTTGATGCTTGCCCCAAGATCACATAAGGCTGTCTTGGTGCAATTACCCTCTAATATGCATGGTATCAGAAAGCTTCCGGGATCTTTAAGCTTTTCTGGAAAGCTTTTCAGAATGACTGCACTGCATTCTTCAGTGAGGAGAACTCTTTCAGTTTCTCTCCAATCCTTCTTATGACTCAAGATCTCTTTCATGAACTTGGCATAAGAAGGTATTTGCTCAAGTGCCTCTGCAAACGGAATCTTTATTTCAAGAGTCCTGAGATAATCTGCAAAGCGAGCAAATTGCTTATCCTGCTCCTCTTGGCGGAGTTTTTGAGGATAAGGTATCTTGGCTTTATATTCCTCAACCTTAGTTGCTGCAGGTTTATTTCCTACAGAGGTGGTTGGAGAAGCCTTTTTAGAGGGGTTGTTATCAGCACTTGTGTATGTCTGATCCCTCACTGGCATTTGAATGCCAGGGTTAAAAGCTGGAGTGATGTTGGACGCCAACTCCTCACCTGTTCCTGGCGTCTGAACGCCAGAACTGTGCTTCTTTTGGGCGTTCAACGCCATTTCCTTGCTTGTTTCTGGCGTTGAACGCCAGGACTGAGCATGGTTTGGGCGTTCAATTCCAGCTTTCCACCCAATTTATGGTGTTTGATTGCCAGAATTATTCCTCTCCGGGGTCTTACTGTCCTCAGATGAATTTTGGGTATTTTGCTCATTTCTTAGCTTCTTGCTACCTTGAGGTGGGGCATCTAATGTTTTCCCACTTCTCAATTGAACTGCTTGGCACTCTTCTGTTATTTGTTTTGACAGCTGCTGCTTTGTTTGCTTTAATTGTACTTCCATGTTTATATTAGCCATTCTTGTCTCTTGTAGTCTCTCCTTGAATTCGGCTAACTGTTTTGTTAGAAAATCCAATTGCTGATTGAATTCAGTAGCTTGTTCTACAGGACTGAGTTTAGCAGTCACTGTTCTAGCCTCTTCTTTCATGGAAGGTTCACTGCTTAGGTACAGATGCTGATTTCTGGTAACTGTATCAATGAGCTCTTGAGCTTCTTCAATTGTCTTTCTCATGTGGATAGATCCACCAGCTGAGTAATCTAGAGAAATCTGAGCCCTTTCTGTAAGCCCATAATAGAAGATGTCTAACTGAACCCACTCCGAAAATATTTCAGAGGGGCATTTTCTTAGCATCTCTCTGTATCTCTCCCATGCATCATAAAGAGATTCATTATCTCCTTGTTTAAAGCCTTGGATATCCAGCCTTAGCTGTGTCATCCTTTTTGGAGGGAAATATTGATTCAGGAATTTTTCTGACAGCTGTTTCCATGTCCTTATGCTAGCCTTAGGTTGGTTATTTAACCACCTCTTAGCTTGGTCTTTCACAGCAAATGGAAACAGTAATAGTCTGTAGACATCCTGATCTACTTCCTTATCACGGACTGTGTCAGCAATTTGTAAAAACTGTGCCAGAAACTCTGTAGGTTCTTCCTGTGGAAGACCGGAATACTAGAAACTTTGCTGCACCATGATAATGAGCTGAGGATTCAGCTCAAAGCTACTGACTCCAATGGAGGGTATACTGATACTACTCCCATATGAAGCAGTAGTGGGGTTAGCATATGATCCCAGAGTCCTTCTGAACTGTTCATTTCCACTTAGATCCATGATGGAGAAAGGGAGATGATGTAAAATAGAAAAAAAAATATTTTTATTTATTTATTTATTTCGAAAATAAAATAAACTAAAATAAAATAAATAAAGATGGGTGAAGATTTTCGAAAAATGAAGAGAGAGAAAAAAGAAAAAAGGTTAGAAAGTTTTGGAAAAGATATGATTTGAAAAAGATATGATTTTTAAAATTGATGACTAATTTAATGCTAATTTTTCAAAAATTATGAGTGGAATGAAGAAAAGATATTTTTTTATTTTTGAATTTTATGATGAAAGAGAAAAACACATAAAAGACACACAACTTAAAATTTTTGGATCTAATGCTCCTTGTTTTCGAAAATTTTGGAGGGAAAACACCAAGGAACACCAAACTTAAAAATTTTAAGATCAAAACACAAGGAACACTCAAGAACACTTCGAAGAATCACAAGAACAACAAGAACATGAAGGTAGAACACCAAACTTAAAATTTTTAGAAAACTAAAATAAAATTTTCGAAAACCAAAGAAAAATCAACAAGAAAACACCAAACTTAAAGTTTGGCACAAGATTTAATAGAAAAATTATTTTTGAAAAAAAAGAATTTAAAAAGAAGATACCCAATTACCAAGAACATAGACCAACGCTTTAGCCAATTGGGCAGTAAATGTAACACTTGTTTTGAAGAAGTATTTTTAATAACTAAGAATAATTTTTTTTTGAAAACTAATGTTTTGAAAAGGCACACGAAAAACAAGAAAAGAAACAGAACAAGAAAAACTAAAGATCAAACAAGAACAATAAACAAGAACAACTTGAAGATCCAGGAAAAACAAAGAACACAAATTCGAAAATTTAAAGGAAGATATAAAATATGCAATTGACACCAAACTTAAAATATGAAACTAAACTCAAACAGAAAAATTCAATTATTAGTTTATAAAATTTTTGAAAAGTTTAAAAAGAGAAAACAAGGATTTTAAAAGAAAAACTTTTCCTAATCTAAGCAACAAAATAAACCGTCAGTTGTCCAAACTCGAACAATCCCCGGCAACGGCGCCAAAAACTTGGTGCACGAATTGTGAATCACACTTTTTACAACTCGTACCACTAACCAGCAAGTACACTGGGTCATCCAAGTAATACCTTACGTGAGTAAGGGTCGATCCCACGGAGATTGTTGGTTTGAAGCAAGCTATGGTTATCTTGCAACTCTTAGTCAGGATATTAATTTGTGGTTATCAGTTGACTTGCAAATGAACAAGAGAGCATGAATTAAAGGTTACTTGTTATGCAGTAATGGAGAATATGTTGGGGTTTTGGAGATGCTTTGTCTTCTGAATTTCAGCTTTTCTCTTGTATTCCTCTTCCCTCATGCATACAAAAGTGCAAAGTTCCTTCCATGGCAAGCTGTGTGTTGGTGGATCACCGTTGTCAATGGCTACCATCCATCCTCTCAGTGAAAAGGGTCCACGTGCGCTGTCACTACACAGCTAATCATCTGTCGGTTCCCACTCATGCTGGAATAGGATCCATTGATCCTTTTGTGTCTGTCACTACGCCCAACACTCGCGAGTTTGAAGCTCGTCACAGCCATCAAATCCCAGAATCCTACTCGGAATACCACAGACAAGGTTTAGACTTTCCGGATTCTCATGAATGCCGCCATCAATCTAGCTTATACCACAAAGATTCTGATTAAGGAATCTAAGAGATACTCATTCAATCTGATATAGAACGGAGGTGGTTGTCAGACACACGTTCATGGATTGAGGAAGGTGATGAGTGTCACGAATCATCACCTTCTCTATAATTAAGCGCGAATGAATATCTTAGATAGGAACACGCATGTTTGAATGAAAAACAGAAATAGTTACATTAATTCATCGAAACACAGCAGAGCTCCTCACCCCCAACAATGGAGTTTAGAGACTCATGCTGTCAGAGATTACAAAGTTCAGATCTAAAATGTCATGAGATACAAAATAAATCTCTAAAAGTTGTTTAAATACTAAACTAGTAACCTAGGTTTACAGAAAATGAGTAAACTATGATAGATAGTGCAGAAATCCACTTCTGGGGCCCACTTGGTGTGTGCTGGGCCTGAGACTTAAGCTTCTCATGTGTCTGGGCTGTTTTGGGCGTTCAACGCCAGGTTGTAACCTGTTTCTGGCGTTGAACTCCAACTTGTAACCTGTTTCTGGCGCTGGACGCCAGACTGCAACATGGAACTGACGTTGAACACCAGTTTACGTCATCTATCCTTGAGAAAAGTATGGACTATTATATATTTCTGGAAAGCCCTGGATGTCTACTTTCCAACGCAATTGGAAGCGCACCAATTGGACTTTTGTAGCTCCAGAAAATCCATTCCGAGTGCAGAGAGGTCAGAATCCAACAGCATCAGCAGTCCTTTTTCAGCTCGAATCAGATTTTTGCTCAGCTCCCTCAATTTCAGCCAGAAAATACCTGAAATTACAGAAAAATACACAAACTCATAGTAAAGTCCAGAAATATGAATTTTTCCTAGAAACTAATGAAAATATACTAAAAATTTAACTAAAACATCCTAAAAACTACATGAAATTAACCCCAAAAAGCGTATAAAATATCTGTTCATCACTTGTGCATGGTTGTAGATCCTTGATTGGTTTGGATGCAGCTTTTTTTAAGACTTTCTATAGAAGATGGTTGATGTTTGTCATGGGGGTAAGATGCAAACAACTATATCTACCCCATAGATGCTATTGGAGTAATTTATGTTACTAATGTTGTTTAGAAATCACAATTTGATCATTTTTATTGAGTATTATAATAATTTATTACTATTAATATTGTAAATATTAGCATTATAGTTGATTCTAGTTGTTATGATTGAGAGTTGCTGAAGTGAAAGATAACTAGGCGAAACAAATTTCTAATTATTATGCCATCTGTTGATACTACCAGTTCTCCAAAGACAAACTCTGTCCCTTGCAGCTCAGCCCTATCAAATGTTGGTGCTGCTAACATGGTTTTAAGGGAGAAAATCAAAGGAGTAAATACAGAAACATCTGAAAAGATGGAAGATTTGATAAAGTTTGTTTTAATACCTGAATTTAAAGCACCAAAAAAGAAAGTCTAATGATGTGATGATAAATGTAATATGTTGGATAGATAGTAGGACACATTTGGTGCTATTAAGTTTACTTTTTCTTTTGATACATTATGACTAAACTTATATTTTGAATTTGCTTTTGTATATTGGTGTGGCCCTCATACTAAATGGCCTAATTTATATTTTGCTTTTGCATTATGCTGATGCATAATAGACACTAATATATGCTTTTGCACTAATAATACCAATGTAATAGTTATTATAATGTTAATTAATTAGGGGATGTTTTATTTATCAATCCATCTTTGTTCAAATTTTTTTGTTATTTATTTTTGACCATATTATCTATTGAAACTGAAAAAGTTGATAAGTAATTACCAAACTTAACTTCATTTTAATTATTATATAATGAACTTAAGATTGTACATGATGGTCAATTGATCATAAACACACCCACTGGTGCGCAGAAGTTGTGATTACACTTTAATTATGTAAAATTCATCGCTCTTTCTTTCCCTGGTAATGGCGCCAAAAAACATGATGCCAATACCCTGGTTCACAACTTCGCACAACTAACCAGCAAGTGCACTGGGTCGTCCAAGTAATACCTTACGTGAGTAAGGGTCGAATCCCACGGAGATTGTTGGTATGAAGCAAGCTATGGTCACCTTGTAAATCTCAGTCAGGCGGATATAAAATAGTAATGGAGTTTTCGAAAATAATTAATAAAATAGGGATAGAAATACTTATGTAAATCATTGGTGAGAATTTCAGATAAGCGAATAGATATGCTTTCGTTCCTCTGAACCTCTGCTTTCCTGCTATCTTCATCCAATCAGTCTTACTCCTTTCCATGGCTGGCTTTATGTGATACATCACCATTGTCAATGGCTACTTTCGGTCTTCTCTCGGAAAAATGATCCAAATGCCCTGTCACGGCACGGCTAATCGTCTGGAGGCATCACCCTTGTCAATGGTTTCATCTTATCCTCTCAGTGAAAATGATCAACGCACCCTGTCACGGCACGGCTATTCATCTGTTGGTTCTCGATCCTGCTGGAAAAGGATTTACTATCCTTTTGCGTCTGTCACTACGCCCGGCAATCGCGAGTTTGAAGCTCGTCACAGTCATTCAATCATTGAATCCTACTCGGAATACCACAGACAAGGTTTAGACCTTCCGGATTCTCTTGAATGCCGCCATCATTCTAGCTTATACCACGAAGATTCCGATTAAGAGATCTAAGAGATACTCATTCAATTCTAATGTAGAACGGAAGTGGTTGTCAGGCACGCGTTCATAGGGAATGATGATGATTGTCACGTTCATCACATTCAGGTTGAAGTGCGAATGAATATCTTGGAAGCGAAATAAGATGAATTGAATAGAAAATAGTAGTACTTTGCATTAATCTTTGAGGAACAGCAGAGCTCCACACCTTAATCTATGGAGTGTAGAAACTCTACCGTTGAAAATACATAAGTGATAGGTCCAGGCATGGCCGAATGGCCAGCCCCTCTAAAACGTGATCACAGGATCAGAATACAATCCAGGATCCAGGATTCAAAGATGTCTAATACAATAGTAAGAGGTCCTATTTATAATAAACTAGCTACTAGGGTTTACAGAAGTAAGTATTTGATGCATAAATCCACTTCCGGGGCCCACTCGGTGTGTGCTTGGGCTGAGCTTTAACTTTCTACGTGCAGAGGCCATTTGTGGAGTTGAACGCCAGGTTTTGATCCATTTCTGGCGTTCAACTCTGGTTTTTTATCCCTTTCTGGCGCTGAACTCCAGAATTAGGCAGAGAGCTGGCGTTGAACGCCAGTTTGCATCGTCTAAACTTAGGCAAAGTATGGACTATTATACATTTCTGGAAAGCTCTGGATGTCTAATTTCCAAAGCAATTGGAAGCGCGCCATTTCGAGTTCTGTAGCTCCAGAAAATCCACTTTGAGTGCAGGGAGGTCAGAATCCAACAGCATCAGCAGTCCTTCTTCAACCTCTGAATCTGATTTTTGCTCAAGTCCCTCAATTTCAGCCAGAAAATACCTGAAATCACAGAAAAACACACAAACTCATAGTAAAGTCCAGAAATGTGAATTTAACATAAAAACTAATGAAAACATCCCTAAAAGTAACTAGATTCTACTAAAAACATACTAAAAACAATGCCAAAAAGCGTATAAATTATCCGCTCATCACAACACCAAACTTAAATTGTTGCTTGTCCCCAAGCAACTGAAAATCAAATAGGATAAAAAGAAGAGAATATACTATAAATTCCAAACTATCAATGAAACATAGCTCCAATCAGATGAGCGGGACTTATAGCTTTTTGCCTCTTGAATAGTTTTGGCATCTCACTCTATCCATTGAGGTTCAGAATGATTGGCTTCTATAGGAACTCAGAGTTCAGATAGTGTTATTGATTCTCCTAGTTCAGTATGATGATTCTTGAACACAGCTTCTTTATGAGTCTTGGCCGTGGCCCTAAGCACTTTGTTTTCCAGTATTACCACCGGATACATAAATGCCACAGACACATAATTGGGTGAACCTTTTCAGATTGTGACTCAACTTTGCTAAAGTCCCCAATTAGAGGTGTCCAGGGTTCTTAAGCACACTCTTTTTTGCTTTGGACCTTGACTTTAACCGCTCAGTCTCAAGTTTTCACTTGACACCTTCACGCCACAAGCACATGATTAGGGACAGCTTGGTTTAGCTGCTTAGGCCAGGATTTTATTCCTTTAGGCCCTCCTATCCACTGATGCTCAAAGCCTTGGGATCCTTTTTATTGCCCTTGCCTTTTGGTTTTAAGGGTTACTGGCTTTTTGCTCTTGCCTCTTGGTTTTAAGAGCTTTTGGCTTTTTCTGCTTGCTTTTTCTTTTTCTTTCTATTTTTTTTCGCCTATATTTTTTTTTCTGCAAGCTTTGTTCTTTGCTGCTTTTTCTTGCTTCAAGAATCATTTTTATGATTTTTTAGATGATCAAATAACATGTATCCTTGTCATCATTCTTTCAAGAGCCAACATATTTAACATTCTTAAACAACAACTTCAAAAGACATATGCACTGTTCAAGCATTCATTTAGAAAACAAGAAGCATTGTCACCACATCAATATAATTAAACTAAGTTCAAGGATAAATTCGAAACTCATGTACTTCTTATTCTTTTGAATTAAAACATTTTTCATTTAAGAGAGGTGATGGATTCATAGGACATTTATATCTTTAAGACAAAGTTACTAATTACTAATGATCATGTAATGAAGACACAAACATAGATAAGCACACAACATAGAAAACGAAAAACAGAAGAAATAAGAGCAAGGAATGAATCCACCTTAGTGATGGTGGCGTTTCCTTCTTGAGGAACCAATGATGTCCTTGAGCTCTTCTATGTCTCTTCCTTGTCTTTGTTGCTCCTCCCTCATTGCTTTTTGATCTTTTCTTATTTCATGGAGCATGATGGAGTGCTCTTGATGTTCCACCCTTAATTGTCCCATGTTGGCACTTAATTCTCCTAGGGAAGTGTTGATTTGCTCCCAATAGTTTGTGGAGGAAATTGCATTTGAGGCATCTCCGGGATCTCATGGTGATGAGCTTCTTGCGCCTCTTGAGCTCCATGAATGGGCTCTCTTGCTTGCTCCATCTTTTTCTTAGTGATGGGCTTCTCTTCCTTAATAGGAGTGTCTCCTTCTATGAAAGCTCCAGCTGAGTAACATAGATGGCAGATAAGATGAGGAAAAGCTAGCCTTGCCATGGGGGATGACTTTTCGGCTATTTTGTAGAGTTCATTAGAGATGACTTCATGAACTTCTATTTCCTCTCCAATCATGATGCTATGAATCATGATGGCCCGATCCACAGTAACTTCAGATCGGTTGCTAGTAGGAATGATTGAGCATTGAATGAACTCCAACCATCCTCTAGCCACAGGCTTGAGGTCCAATCTTCTTAGTTGAACCGACTTGCCTTTGGAGTCAATCTTCCATTGGGCTCCTTCCACACATATGTCCATAAGGACTTGGTCCAACCTTTGATTAAAGTTTACCCTTCTAGTGTAGGGGCGTTCATCTCCTTGCATCATAGGCAAGTTAAACGCCAACCTCACATTTTCCGGACTAAAATCTAAGTATTTCCCCCGAACCATTGTAACATAGTTCTTTGGATCCGGGTTCTTACTTTGATCATGGTTCTTGGTGATCCATGCATTGGCATAGAACTCTTGAACCATTAGGATGCCGACTTGTTGGATGGGGTTTGTTAGAACTTCCCAACCTTTTCTTTGAATTTCATGTCGGATCTCCGGATACTCATTTCTTTTGAGTTTGAAAGGGACCTCAGGGATCACCTTCTTCTTGGCCACAACATCATAGAAGTGGTCTTGATGGGCTTTGGAGATGAACCTTTCCATCTCCTATGACTCGGAGGTGGAAGCTTTTGTCTTCCCTTTCCCCTTTCTAGAGGATTCTCCGGTCTTAGGTGCCATCAATGGTAATGAAAAAACAAAAAGCTTATGCTTTTACCACACCAAACTTAGAATATTGCTCGCCCTCGAGCAATAAAAGAAAGAATAGAGGAAGAAGAAGAAGAAGAAAATATGGAGAAGAGGGGTGAAGTGTGCTTCGGCCAAGTAGAGAGGAGAGGGTTGTGTTGTGTGAAAATGAGGAAGAATGAAGGGCTATATATAGGGGAGGGAGGGGGGTTAAGGTTCGGCCATTTAGGGTGGGTGTGGGTGGGAAATTGGTTTTGAATTTTGAAGGTAGGTGGAGTTTATGAGGTGATTGGTGAAGGGTTTTTGGGGAAGAGTGTTTATGGGGTTGTGTGAAAGAGAGTGGTGAGAGGTGAGAAGAAGTGAGTGGAGGTAGGTGGGGATCCTGTGGGGTCCACAGATCCTGAGATGATCCTGTGGGGTCCACAGATCCGGAGGTGTCAAGGATTTACATCCCTGCACCCATTAGGCATGTAAAATGCTCTTGCACACATCTCTGGGCGTTCAACGCCCATTTGTTGGCCATTTCTGGCGTTGAACGCCAGAACCATGCTTGTTCTGGGCGTTCAGCGCCAGGATGCTGCCCATTTTGGGCGTTCAGCGCCAGAACCATGCTCTGTTCTGGCGTTGAACGCCAGGCAGATGCTTCTCCAGGGTGTGATTTTTCTTCTGCTGTTTTTGATTCTGTTTTCAATTTTTATATTCATTTTGTGACTCCACATGATCATGAACCTATAAAGACATATAAATAAGAAAAATATTGTTAGATAAATAAAAATTGGGTTGCCTCCCAACAAGCGCTTCTTTAATGTCAATAGCTTGACAGTGGGCTCTCATGGAGCCTCATAAATGTTCAGAGCATTGTTGAGACTCTCCAACACCAAACTTAGAGTTTGTATATGGGAGTTCAACACCAAACTTAGAGTTTGGTTGTAGCCTCCCAACACCAAACTTAGAGTTTGACTGTGGGGGCTTTGGTTGACTCTGCTTTGAGAGAAGCTTTTTATGCTTCCTCTCCATGGATGCAGAGAGAGATCCTTGAGTTGTAAACACAAGGTTGTCCTCATTTACTTGAATGATCAATTCTCCTCTGTCCACATCAATCACAGCTCTTGCTGTGGCCAGGAAAGGTCTTCCTAGGATGATGGATTCATCCTCTTCCTTTCCAGTATCCAGGACTATGAAGTCATCAGGGATGTAAAGGCCTTCAACCTTTACTAACACGTCCTCTACTTGTCCATAAGCCTGTTTTCTTGAATTGTCTGCCATCTCTAATGAGATTTTAGCAGCTTGCACCCCATAGATTCCCAGTTTCTCTATTACAGAGAGTGGCATGAGGTTTATTCCTGAACCGAGGTCACACATAGCCTTAAAGATCATGGTGCCTATGGTACAAGGTATTATGAACTTTCCAGGATCCTGTCTCTTCTGAGGCAATGTCAGTTGATCCAGATCACTTAGTTCATTGGTGAACAAGGGATGTTCATCTTCCCAAATTTCAATACCAAATAATTTGGTATTCAGCTTCATGATTGCACCAAGAAACTTGGCAGTTTGCTCTTCAGTAACATCCTCATCCTCTTCAAAAGATGAATACTCATCAGAGCTCATGAATGGCATAAGGAGGTTCAATGGAATCTCTATGGTCTCTAAATGAGCCTCAGAGTCCCTTGGTTCCTCAGAGGGAAGCTCCTTATTGATCACTGGGCGTCCCAGGAGGTCTTCCTCCTTGGGATTCACGTCCTCCTCTCCCTCTTTGGGTTCGGCCATTTTGGTTACGTCAATGGCCTTACACTCTCCTTTTGGATTCTCTTCTGTATTGCTTGGGAGAGTACTAAGAGGGATTTCAGTGATCCTTTTACTCAGGTGGCCCACTTGTGCTTCCAAATTTCTAATGGAAGACCTTGTTTCATTCATGAAACTCATAGTGGCCTTAGATAGATCAGAGACTAAGTTTGCTAAGCTAGATGGGTTCTGCTCAGAATTCTCTGTCTGTTGCTGAGTGGATGATGGAAAAGGCTTGCTATTGCTAAACCTGTTTCTTCCACCATTATTAAAGCCTTGTTGAGGCTTTTGATCCTTCCATGAGAAATTTGGATGATTTCTCCATGATGAGTTATAGGTGTTTCCATAAGGTTCACCTAAGTAATTCACCTCTGCTATTGCAGGGTTCTCAGGATCATAAGCTTCTTCTTCAGAAGATGCCTCTTGAGCACTGTTGGATGCAGCTTGCATTCCATTCAGACTCTGGGAAATCATATTGACTTGCTGAGTCAATATTTTGTTCTAAGCCAATATGGCATTCAGAGTATCAATTTCAAGAACTCCCTTCTTCATAGGCGTCCCATTATTCACAGGATTCCTTTCAGAAGTGTACATGAACTGGTTATTTGCAACCATGTCAATGAGTTCTTGAGCTTCTGCAGGCGTTTTCTTTAAGTGAATGGATCCACCTGCAGAGGTATCCAATGACATCTTAGATAACTCAGACAGACCATCATAGAATATATCCAGGATGGTCCATTCTGAAAGCATATCAGAAGGACACTTTTTGGTCAGTCCTTTGTATCTCTCCCAAGCTTCATAGAGGGATTCACCTTCTTTCTGTCTGAAGGTTTGAACATCCACTCTAAGCTTGCTCAGCTTTTGAGGAGGAAAGAACTTGGCTAGGAAAGCCTTGACCAGCTTATCCCAAGAGTTCAGGCTATCCTTAGGTTGAGAGTCCAACCATACTCTAGCTCTGTCTCTTACAGCAAAAGGGAAAAGCATGAGCCTGTAGACTTCAGGATCTACTCCATTAGTCTTAACAGTATCACATATCTGCAAGAATTCAGTTAAGAACTGAAAAGGATCTTCAGATGGAAGTCCATGAAACTTGCAGTTCTGCTGCATCAGAGAAACTAATTGAGGTTTCAGCTCAAAGTTGTTTGCTCCAATGGCAAGAATGGAGATGCTTCTTCCATGTAAATTGGAATTTGGTGCAGTAAAGTCACCAAGCATTCTCCTTGCATTGTTGTTGGGTTCGGCTGCCATCTCCTTTACTTGTTCGAAATTTTCAATCAAGTTGTCTCTGGATTGTTGTAATTTAGCTTCTCTTAATTTCCTCTTCAGAGTCCTTTCAGGTTCTGGATTAGCTTCAACAAGAATGCTTTTTTCTCTGTCCCTGCTCATAAGAAAGAGGAGAGAAAAAGAAAAGAAGAGGAATCCTCTATGTCACAGTAAAGATGTTCCTTATTGTTAGTAGAAAAGAATAAGAGAAAAATCTGAACTCAGAAAGAGAGAGAGAGGGTTCGGATTTTTGGTAGTTGAGGGAGAGATGTTAGTAGATGAATAAATAAATAGAATAAGATGAGAGAGGGAAAATTTCGAAAATAATTTTTGAAAAAGAGTTAGTGATTTTTGAAAATAGTTTTTGAAAAAGGTTAGTAGTTTTTTTTTTCGAAAATAAAAATTAAAATAATAAAAAAGAAATTTTTGAAAGAGGGGGAAGATATTTTCGAAAATTAGAGAGAGAGAGGGAGTTAGTTAGGTAGTTTTGAAAAAGATAAGAAACAAACAAAAAGTTAGTTAGTTAGTTGAAACAAATTTTGAAAAGATAAGAAGTTAGGAAGTTAGAAAAGATATTTTGAAAATCAAATTTTTGAAAAAGATAAGATAAGAAGATATTTTTGAAAAGATGTGATTGAAATTTGTTTTTTTTTTTTTTGAAAAAGATTTGATTTTTTTTTAAATCACAATTAATGACTTGATTCACAAGAAATCACAAGATATGATTCTAGAACTTAAAGTTTGAATCTTTCTTAACAAGCAAGTAACAAACTTGAAATTTTTGAATCAAAACATTAATTGGTTATGTTATTTTCAAAAATTTGATATAAAAATAAGAAAAAGATTTTTGAAAAATATTTTTGGAATTTTCGAAAATAACTAAGAAATTTGAAAAAGATTTGATTTTTGAAAAAGATTTTGAACAAGATAAGATTTTCAAATTGAAAATTTGATTTGACTCATAAGAAACAACTTGATTTTAAAAATTTTTTGAAAAAGTCAATCCAAATTTTCGAATTTGATGAGAGAAAAAGGGAAAGATATTTTTTTTATTTTTGAAATTTTTTTTTATGATGAGAGAAAGAAACATGAAAAATGATGCAATGCATGAAAGTTATGGATCAAAATAATGAATGTATGCAAGAATGATATGAATGTCAAGATGAACACCAAGAACACTATGAATGTCATGATGAACATCAAGAACACATTTTTGAAAAATTTTTAATGCAAAGAAAACATGCAAGACACCAAACTTAGAATTCTTTCATGTTTAGACTCTAACAAACGAAAAATGCACATGAAAAACAACTAAAGATGCAAAACAAGAAAACATCAAGATCAAACAAGAAGACTTACCAAGAACAACTTGAAGATCATGAAGAACACTATGAATGCATGAATTTTCGAAAAATGCAAGATGCATATGCAATTGACACCAAACTTATGATATGACTCAAGACTCAAACAAGAAACACAAAAATATTTTTGATTTTTTTGATTTTCTAATTTTTTTGGATTTTTTTGAAAATTATATGAAAAAGAAAAATAAGGATTCCAAAATTTTTTAACATAAATTCCAGGAATCTTGCATTCTTAGTCTAAAGCTTCAGTCCAGGAATTAGACATGGCTCACTAGCCAGCCAAGCTTTCAATGAAAGCTCCGGTCTAAAACACTAGACATGGCCAATGGCCAGCCAAGCTTCAGCATGTAAATCAGGAACAACAGCAGGTAGATTAGCAACAACTAGCTTGCTCTTGATAACAAATTGCAAGCCTCAGTCCAAATGAATTTAGACATGGCTTTACAGCCAGCCAGGCTTCACATGCTTCATGAAACACTAGAATTCATTCTTAAAAAAATTTTGAAGCCATAGAATAATTTATTTTTGAAAACATTTTTTTTTTCGAAAACAAAAGAAAAATTTTTGAAAGATTTTTTTGAAAAATTTTTGAAAACAAAACAAAAAGAAAATTACCTAATCTGAGCAACAAGATGAACCGTCAGTTGTCCAAACTCGAACAATCCCTGGCAACGGCGCCAAAAACTTGGTGCGCAGAAGTTGTGATTACACTTTAATTATGTAAAATTCATCGCTCTTTCTTTCCCTGGTAATGGCGCCAAAAAAACATGATGCCAATACCCTGGTTCACAACTTCGCACAACTAACCAGCAAGTGCACTGGGTCGTCCAAGTAATACCTTACGTGAGTAAGAGTCGAATCCCACGGAGATTGTTGGTATGAAGCAAGCTATGGTCACCTTGTAAATCTCAGTCAGGCGGATATAAAATAGTAATGGAGTTTTCGAAAATAATTAATAAAATAGGGATAGAAATACTTATGTAAATCATTGGTGAGAATTTCAGATAAGCGAATAGAGATGCTTTCGTTCCTCTGAACCTCTGCTTTCCTGCTATCTTCATCCAATCAATCTTACTCCTTTCCATGGCTGGCTTTATGTGATACATCACCATTGTCAATGGCTACTTTCGGTCTTCTCTCGGGAAAATGATCCAAATGCCCTGTCACGGCATGGCTAATCGTCTGGAGGCATCACCCTTGTCAATGGTTTCATCTTATCCTCTCAGTGAAAATGATCAACGCATCCTGTCACGGCACGGCTATTCATCTGTCGGTTCTCGATCCTGCTGGAATAGGATTTACTATCCTTTTGCGTCTGTCACTACGCCCGGTAATCGCGAGTTTGAAGCTCGTCACAGTCATTCAATCATTGAATCCTACTCGGAATACCACAGACAAGGTTTAGACCTTCTGGATTCTCTTGAATGCCACCATCATTCTAGCTTATACCACGAAGATTCCGATTAAGAGATCTAAGAGATACTCATTCAATTCTAATGTAGAACGGAAGTGGTTGTCAGGCACACATTCATAGGGAATGATGATGATTGTCACGTTCATCACATTCAGGTTGAAGTGCGAATGAATATCTTGGAAGCGAAATAAGATGAATTGAATAGAAAACAGTAGTACTTTGCATTAATCTTTGAGGAACAGCAGAGCTCCACACCTTAATCTATGGAGTGTAGAAACTCTACCGTTGAAAATACATAAGTGATAGGTCCAGGCATGGCCGAATGGCCAGCCCCTCTAAAACGTGATCACAGGATCAGAATACAATCCAGGATCCAGGATTCAAAGATGTCTAATACAATAGTAAGAGGTCCTATTTATAATAAACTAGCTACTATGGTTTACAGAAGTAAGTATTTGATGCATAAATCCACTTCCGGGGCCCACTCGGTGTGTGCTTAGGCTGAGCTTTAACTTTCCACGTGCAGAGGCCATTTGTGGAGTTGAACGCCAGGTTTTGATCCATTTCTGGCGTTCAACTCTGGTTTTTGATCCCTTTCTGGCGCTGAACTCCAGAATTGGACAGAGAGCTGGCGTTGAACGCCAGTTTGCGTCATCTAAACTTGGGCAAAGTATGGACTATTATATATTGTTGGAAAGCCCTGGATGTCTACTTTCCAACGCAATTAGAAGCGCGCCATTTCGAGTTTTGTAGCTCCAGAAAATCCACTTTGAGTGTAGGGAGGTCAGAATCTAACAGCATCAGCAGTCCTTCTTCAACCTCTGAATCTGATTTTTGCTCAAGTCCCTCAATTTCAGCCAGAAAATACCTGAAATCACAGAAAAACACACAAACTCATAGTAAAGTCCAAAAATGTGAATTTAACATAAAAACTAATGAAAACATCCCTAAAAGTAACTAGATTCTACTAAAAATATACTAAAAACAATGCCAAAAAGCGTATAAATTATCCGCTCATCACCCACATTACCTACTTGTTAACTAAAATCACACCAAAGAAAATCTTAAACCAAATCCAACAATAATCACAACATACACCAGGGCCACCATTATCATCTTTAATGTAGTTACAGCACTCTCTAAATTTCCTACTCTCCAATTGTGCTCATTCAATATTTTCTGTGAAACTTGAACCACACCTTACTATTCTTTGTATCCATCATCTATCCCAATGAAAGAAATTAGACACCAAACTGCAATAATTTAGACGCAGACAATGAATAACAATCACTAAATCATCTCTTCAAATACAACACAACAGAATCAGATAGCTTTTAGATATATCTAAATTTACCTCATAATTAGGATACCCATAAAATGACATTCCAAGATTGTCTGTGGTGGCTGAATACTTAATGACCATACGCAACTCACAATTACATAACAACATTCTTACCCTTGTTTTGAATACCCTAGCCACTATAATTTTTGGTACTAGAGTTGTTTATGCTTGAACTTTCTTGACTTATATCACCAAAACCCATCATGCCTCATGCATAAAATAGGAGAAGAACAGCAAGAGACGTGGAGGAAAATGACAACAGAGAAGAGGAGAAGAAAAATAAATGATGAAGATGAAGATTTGAGAGTTAGCATTTTATAATTGTGTATGGATCAATTTGAGTTTTTAAACAAATTTGAATTTGGATACCATGCAATTTGAATTGAACTCATTGTTTGTCCAAATCAACTAACAGTTAACTACCAAGTTGGTACTTAACTACACACATCAACAACATTAAACGGTTGATGGTACACGTGGTCATGAACATCGAAACTGCTCACCTTCTGCATATATCAATCGACTTTGCTTTCTGGGAGAGCCAATAGAGAACTCAACAAGGGTATCCACTTTTGACTCGACTCGTTGAAAGAGTAAAAGCTCCTGACTAGCTTTAGAGCACACGGCTATTGTACTTCACTATCGGTCACCGCATTGTAAGCGATCTTTATACGTTAGGTAAGTTAGCGGCGTAATAAGCCGGCCTTTGAAGAAAGAAAGACCGTTCCATTTTGTTCGAAAGCGGTCCACTCCGAAAGTAGTGGTGGAAAATCTTTGGGATGGACTTAAAAACTCTTTCTTTCTTGAAACGAAAGAATATGAAATGAAGAATGACAGGGTTAGGTAAAAGGTGCATTAAAGCAAGTCACTTATTATCCCCACCCACAGGGGGTAAGGAACTGGGACGGAATGCGAGCCAGAGGCAGTACATCCTTTCCGGTAAGCAGCACGTGTGGGTGTGTTTGTTCGTCTCAGATTTCTGAAAATGAAGAGTATATTTGGTCATTTTATAAAATGAAAAATTTAATCGAAGCGGATTTTGAATTTTACAGACCATTTGGAGCATTACCTCCGTTATTATTTATCAGTTTAATGCATAATATAGTTTATGAGAATATGCAAGTAAGTTTCAAGAAATAAAATGTGTGTAGGTTGTGTTTATCACATTGTTTTGATGCGTGTAAATTTTTAGTTTTTGTCTTCGTGACATATGGATAAGTTATTAAGTGTTTAGTTATATGTATTTGTTTTATAAAAAAAATTAGCATATATATATATTTATTGTTGTCACCTTAAGAATGTTCACTTTTACCCACGATCAAGGAGTCAGTCGGTAATCAATTTTAAGTGCGTGAGTAAAAGTTTTATTGGAAAATTTAAGAAATATTACTGACGATTTGTAACCGTCCATAAAAACAAAATAATAATAACAGTGCTTGTACGAGTGCTAATAAAAATTGTCAAAAAAAATGAAAATATTAAATTTATTGATGCTTAAGTCATCGGTAATAATAACAAAGATTTTTTATTATTAAAAATGTGCATTTACCGATGATTTAATCATCAGTAATGATATTATTCATTGTTTTCTATTATTTCCATTAATAATATATTATTATATTTTTCAAATACCTATTATATATTATTAAAAAAAGTTTAAAAATAATTCAAAAATAAATAAATAGTAAACATATAGGCTTATTCAAAATTCATACCAATAAACTAAATAAATGCAATAAAGTCAACAAAAACAATAGATACAATCAAATCCTATCTAGTTAGTATGCTGCATGTAATCCTCATAAAGGAATTGAATATCATCATCCCTAGTGGTCGTTATCACGCTGCTCGGGATTATCACTACAAAAAAGTCATTGAATACCGTTAGATTTATTGACAGATTTAGCGACAGAATAAATCTGATGGTATAAACTTCGTCAGTAATTATTTATCGACGAATTTTTTCGTCCGCTGCTAATTACCAGCAAATTTAGCGACGGATTTAAATTTTTAATTGATGAAATTTTGGAGCTTGTTATCGTCGGATATTTTACCCGGCAAATCCGATGGTAATATATTATTTATTATTAATAGTTACCGGCAGATTTAACCGATAGTAAACTTAAATTTTAATTTTTTTAAATAATTTTTTTAAATATTCAAATTTAATAATTTCTAAACTAACAAAATTCAAAGTTTTACAATTTTGTATAATAATTTATCTATAATTTTTAAGTAAAAGTTCACAAACAAATTTAAATATCAAAGTTTAATATTAAAACTAAAAAAAAATCAATTAAGCAAGAAAATCAAATTTAAAATACACCAAACCTTCAATTTGATTTTTGACATTTTTTAATTTAATTTTATTCTATACATATTTTCACTTATATTTATATAAGCCTAACATACTTTAAATACATTCAGCAAAAACCATAACTGTCTATAATTGTAAGAGCTATACATATATAGAATATGAATTGAATATATTTACAATAATAAATGCAATTCCAAACAACTAACATATATTTTATTAATAGAATAAAAAAAAGTAAAAACACAACAAAAGACCTTAAAAGAAAAGAAGCTAGACAAAGTATTCAATGACTAATGAAGAAGACACTTCTCAAACGAAATTTATGAGACCTTTACATTTATAATTTGCAAAAAAATGAAATATGTGTGATCACAATAGTAGATCAGATGCTCCCAAAGCACTGACAATATTGCAAGCAAATCAACATGCATCTTGATAATATGTATACTTTTATTATATTGCAATTGTTTTACTAGTTTTCTTTATTTTTTTCTTTCTTTTGGCTTCTATAAAAGTAAATTTCATCTCTATTTGTTCTTTTTTATAATAACTAAAATAAAATAAAATATCACATATTTTATAAGGACTACTAGATAGAACGATAAACCTAATTTAACTTAACACTTAGAAATTATCCTAATTATTAGGTTTAGGGTTTAGCAAATATCAATAATGCCATATAAAATAGAAAGAAGGAAAGAAGACATACATGAATGAAAGAGGAAGGATAACATTGCAGCTGACAAAGACAAGTGGTGGCGGCGGCAAATGATGGAGGCAGCAACTCACAGCGGAGAAACAAAATCCTCCATGGTAGAAACAAGCTCTAGGTGGACGCTCCTCAACGACGACGATGGCTAGAGTTTTGGGAAGCGGTCGACGGCGATGAAACGGCAATGAATGGTGGCGATGGGGACTGACGGCGAGAGAGAAAGAGAAGGGAGAGAGATGAAATTGTTGATTTTGCAAAAATAGAGGAGAAGAGTTTGCAAATTCGAATTGAGGATCAATTTTACCAACGGATTTACCGTCGAAAAAATCTATTGGTATCGCACAGCCTATGACCAAAACGATGCATTTCATTTAATTATCTCACCATCAGCTTTTTTTATCTCTAAATTCGATGGTAATGATCGTGCCAATTTATCTTTTTTTTCTCTAATTATTATCGGCGAATTTACTGCCAAAAAAATCGAATTTACTAGTAAACCCACTGCTAACCTGTGACGCTAAATTTAATAGTAAATTCGATAGTATTTAGCATTTTTTTATTGTGCATCGGGGATGCATCTTATGGTGGTCGAAACAAAGGCTATAAAGGAGGTTTGGTGGAAGAGACATGATCAGAACACCACTCGATGTTGATGGTGTCACAAAATAAATTATGTTATGTGTCATTATCATCTAATATCTGATGGAATGATTAATTTTTGCAATTGTATCTTTTACAAACCATTCGAGGCATTTAATAACTACATTGGCGCATACATATGGTATATGTTATATCTGCATTTAAAAAAAATGCTCTTTACATTTACTATATTTATGTTCAGTTGTATTTAGGTTTAATTATTTTGTCGGTCCTTATAATTTTACCGAATTTTCAATTAGGTCTCTATATTTTTTTTTATTGAATCTCGAAACTAATATTTTCTTCAATTAGGTCTCTACTATGACAAAACCGTTTAGTTTAACAGAATATTCCATTTTCAAATTGCAGATACTCTCAATTTTTTTGAATCCTAATTATGTCTCTCTTTTATTTTTATAAAGACAAAATTAACCGTTTCACTCCTCTTCTTCTTCCTCTCCATCTCCCTCCTTTATTCCCGCCTCTCCCTCTCCCACCCTCACTCCTGCCACTTCCGCCGCACCCCTCCTCCCCCTCTCCAATTCTACCCCCGATGACCTCTCCTTCCACCTCCCGAGCTCGACTTTGATGACCAGAACACAAGGGATGGAAGAGAAGAAGGAGTTGGAGCAACTGCAGGTAAAAGAGAACATTCAAACGAAGTTCATTTCTTTGGAGAAGTTCATAGGTGTTGACGCGTTGAGTAGCGGTGATATTGGCAATGAAGAAGGTCCAAACTCATGCGTTTTTCACTAAAGAAAAGCTCGGAGATATGCTGGGATTTCCACTAAAGAAAAGCTCCCAGATCAGTTGCGTCGATCTTCGAGATTGCCTCCAACACTGTCACCCTCAACTTCTTCACCTTCATTGTAATCACGAGTCCGCTGCTTTGATCTAACAGGAGCATCGTCGAATCCTTCTTTGGCCACCCTCCACGCCTCAAGAGAGAGAAAGATAGAACGAGAGAGAAAGAGAGACCGCGAAAGAGAGATCACATTACGGGGAGAAAGAAAGGGATCGAGGAAGAGCGAGGCGACGGAGGGTGACAACGCTGCTGCCATCGTTCTTGGAAGAGGTCACTGACGAGCTACTTCCTTTCCGTCTGTTGTTGGTGTTTGCGGTGTCAAATTCGGCATCCGTTTGCTTCGTTTTGTTTCACCCTTTTTTTCTTGCTTCATTATGCATCTGTTTCTACTTCATTTTGCTTTTGATTCATTCTATTTCTGTTTTTGAATTAGTTTTACTTCTGTCCAGTGATTATGTTAAAAAAAATTGATTGTGATAAAGATTATGATTATGAGTTCTAATTATGTGTGTTTGCTTGTAATTAAAATGATTATGTTATGGCAAAAACTTTGTTTATGATCATGCTAAAAATTGATTATGGCAAAAATTTTAGTTTTGCATTTATGTTGATTATGACAAAAATTCTATCATAGAAGAAAGGGAGCTTGTTGGTAGGAGGGTAATGACAGAGAAGGAAGGCGAGAAGATGCTAGAGGACGGTGAGGGTGGAAGAAAGAAGGGAGGGAATAAGAGTAAATTAGTAAATTTATATTTCATAAACATTTTTTTATCGTTAACTATTAATAAGGACTTAATTAAAAAATCTAATATAGTATAGAAACTGAAGTAAAAAGGAAAAAAAAATATAAAAACTTAATTAAAAATTTGATAAACTATAAAAATCAGCAGAATAATTAAATCTTATAATTAATTAATCACTTTAAATTTTAGAAACAATTATATACCATTGTTATAATTTGTCATTATGAAAAACAACTTTTGTTCTTAGTTTATTTAGTATATCTGTTAAAACTTTTGGAAAGCAATAGTAATAACAAAATTAAAGTAGTCTTATATCACTACTAGAAAATTAGTTATTACAGACGGATATTTCCGATGGATTTTATCCCACGGAAATACAGACGGAATTTTAGAGGGATTTTTTGTCGGAAAACAAAAAAATGAATTAGCATAAATTACAGACGGAAAAAAGAATCCGTCGATAATTCTGTCGAAAAAATTAATTTTTTCCGTCGGAAATAGTTACAGACGGAAAAATCCGTCTATAATTAAATAAATAAAAATTCTGAATTTTATTAAATTAATACAGACGGAAAATCCGTCTGTAATTTAAAATTTTCCGTCGAAAATATTAAAATAAGAGTTTAATTCTCGTTCCTCTCTTCATTTCTCAAACACCCCATCTTTCGCGGGCTCCTCACCCATGCCCTCCAAATCCTTCATCGGCGGCACCTCTCACCGTTGCACCGCCACTGCCCGGAGCTCCATCACACCCCTTTCCCAATCTCTCCGTCACACCCGTTCACCAGTCTCTCTCTTTCAGCTTCGACGTCGATGAATTTTGCCACCCTCTCGACACCGTTTTCTGTCGCTGCTCGTTGAAGCTCGTCAGCGTCGTCACCGCTTCTACCTTTTCTTCTCGTCGCCGTTGATTTAGGTATGCTCCGTCGTCCCTTCCGATAACATTGATTCTCTTGCCATTGTATCTGTTCTGTTCTGAAAACAATTTAGGATTTTGTTACAGACACAGAGATGGCAAGCTTTATGTGAAGGAACTCCAATTTGTTGAGCATTGAATTGAATCAGATTGGATATATTTTGGAATGGACTTTGTTAATATGCATTCTACCTGTTTGTTGTTTTGTCTATTTCTGATTTTCTGTTGTTGTTGTTGTTGTCTCTTTGGGGTTAGCCTCATTCTTCAGGAGAAATTAGGAATAGATTTATGTGTGTGAAAGGGGAAACTAAAATTGGGAAGAAGCTTGAGAAATCACGCGTCTCAGAAGAAGAGATGATTAAGAAAATTGAAGGTAATACCTTGACTTCAAATTGATTGTGACTATGTTGCTGCTTCTTGTCACCTTTGTCAATTAAGCATCAAGATTCTAGACGGCATGAAAAATCATCTCATGTTAAGACTAACAGGGATATGAAGTTTCTACTTAGATATAGAGAAATGTAAGGAAAACTTCTAATTCAATGCTTGAACTAGTTTCATCATCAGGCTCTTATTCTTCTTCTTCTTCATGAAGGGTTACTAAGATGTGGTAAGAGTTGCAGATCTCAAAAGAGGAAATATCTCTATGAAGAGGAAGCCATCATCACTAAGTTACATGCTTCTTTTGGCAACAGGTTAGTGCTATTTACTACTACTCTATATGTGTCTCAATGCCATTATGTGTCTCAATGAGAGAGGTGACCTACAACTCCTAATTCATGGCATATGCATACGTCTCCTTATTGTTATGTTTGCCACTTTCCTTGCAGTCACAAAGGTGGCTGTGGGAAACATGTGAGGATTTGTTATTTGGTGCATTCATGACACATGGCTCCTCTTCCCCTTGGATTGATTATTCATTATTATTCAAACTAATGGTCCATTTTGCTTTGCTGTTTCAACTTCTCGGAATTAGGTTGGGCGTTGATCTACTGTGAGTCCCTGGCGTAAGCTTTTTTAATACAATACAATACTATATTTGATTTCACGTGGTCATTTATCTAATCAAATACTCCTACCAAGAATATTAAATTTCTTTGTCTGCGAGGTGTTTGTCAGAATTCCACAGAGAGCGAGAAGAAAAGGTGGGTTTGTGATGGCTGGATAGCTTTAGGATCAGGGTCAGAGTCAGCATCAGTGGGTGCTGATACATGGAAGGCTCATTTAGCCATGGCCATGGTGCAGCTCTTATATGGTGGATACCATGTCACCACAAAAGTGGCCCTCAATGTTGGTGTCAACGAATTAGTCTTCTGTGTGTTTAGGGATCTCGTTGCCCTTTCTATCCTTGCTCCTGTCGCTTATTTCCATGAAAAGTATGCTCTTTTTATCTCCCTTTTCTCCTTTAAGAAATTTTTAATTGTGTTCTGTTTTAGCCATAAATAATTACTACTTTCCAATTTGTTGTAGAAAAATTTAACCTGTTAGAATAATTACTATTTTGCATTTTCTTCTTATTGATGCACTTTCCACTGTATATGATGGGTGATTCTGGCACCGTGGAGTCTGTGTTTAGGGCCATTCTATTTGTATGAAAATATTAATTATTTAGAAATTTCTTCCTGCAAATTTAGAGCATGCTCTGTATTTCACTGATATTGAATGGCTTACTCCTTTTGGACATTAATTTGAGGCAATGAACAATAGTAATCTAAAACCTGGTTCAAGAAATGTACTATGTTTGTGCTTGATTATTGCTACTGGTTCCAGGCTGCTAATCATGTTTATATCTTATACAGGAAGACTGCTAATTTTGATTGTTGGCACCTAACAGCATAGGTTATACATACCTACTTTGCACATTTAACAGTTCTACAGATTCGAAGTAATTTAGAAACAGTTTTAGCTCTGAATTTTATTGTTTCCACTGACGGTATTCTCAAGTCTTCATTTCATTTATTATTTGTGATTTCCTAATCTACCATGTTGCCTGTAGGCGTACACAGCCCCAATCATGAAGCGCCTATTGCTGTCATTCTTCTTTCTTGGATTAACTGGGTAAGATTCTTGATGTAGTCACTTGTTTACTGTTTTGGCAATATAGGAACAATAATCTTATTATCACGTATACTACGTTTGCTTCTTGAATCTTGGTCAGGATATTTGGCAACCAGCTTTTGTTTCTTATGGGTTTAAGCTATACTAATCCAACATATGCTTCTGCCACGCAGCCAGCAATTCCAGTCTTTATGTTTCTGTTTACTGTATTACTAATTCACTAAGTAAAAGATAAAGGAAGTACATGAAAAATGTGATTTAAATTTTGTGGGTCTCTCTAATTATAGTTTTGCATTAGAAAGTTGTAAATAGCATTTTTCCATGATTTCAATGTTTCTGTTTAGTTCAGATTAGGAATTATGAATTTGGTTTATTTAGCAGGTGGAGTGGGACTGTTTCTGCTATTGTTTCAGAGGGGAGCGCAGTTGGCGCGAGTTTTTCTGCGACTGAAGTCTTCAAATTGACAAAATGTATTCATCTTCTCTCTGTCTGATTCTGATCAATGGTTAATCCTGCTATTCAAGAATTCATTTAAGATCAATAAAACTCATCGTCATGATTACATTATGCAGCGTTATATATATATTAGAGACATGCACAACACAATAGATCCTTTATCATCTCAGAGCAGCATGGCGGGGCCTGTTTATGTGCTCCAACTTATTTGTCTTGTTCCTTTATCATCTCAGATTCCCTTGTTTTATTTGTCTTGTTCCTAATGACATGATGGATGAAACTCCAACTTATCTGTAAATGCTCCTCTTCCCAGGTTCAAGTAATGGATTCGTAAATTGTGCTAGGTTCATCGTGTATATTATGAACCTCTGTTTTTGGGTTTGAGATCTGCAAACAATTTGAATTATTTATGCATAAAATAGCAATGCCAACTCCAGAAGTTAGTGGAAAACATTGAAGAAAGATTAACGAGTGTATGCCTATATATACTATGGGAATCCAAGAATCTAATAGAATACACTATGGAAAGTCACAATCTTCTGTTGAATTGGGTACCTCGTCAGGGGCCATGATGCCTTTTGGAGGTCTGAACAATATGAGACAACCTGATAATAATAACTCTTCAGGGTCCCCTTCTGCTGGAATTTTGAATCTTCCATCAGCTAAATCTGCTACAATATTAACCAATTTAATAGGAACTCTCAACCTTCTTGGCCTCCTTGGTGGCTTCTTAGCTGATCCTGGCATTCAAAATTTATATGATGCTATAAGAACAATACAATGAATTTATGTTTTGAATTATAGTTGATGTATTAACACATTTTGCTGATGTATAGTTGTTATTTATTATTATAGTTGATGTATCAATACACTTTGTTTATTTTTTGAATTATATTGGCTTTCTTGTAAATTACTTTTTTCTTTCAGTTTAATAATACAATAAATTTGTTTATTTTTTGAAATATTATAAATATTCGAATACAAATTAGATAAAAAAATTTTATTTATTAAATTTATATTTATTTTGTATGAAAAAAGGTGTATTTTGCAATGAAAAAATCCAAAAAAAAATTACCTTGCTGATGGATTTACAGACGGATTTTTTGTCTGTATTCAAAGTTTGAAAAATCTGTCTGTAATTATAGACGGAAAATCCGTCGGAAAATCCGTCTGTAATTACAGACAGAAAATCCATCGGAAAATCCGTCTGTAATTACAGACGGAAAATTCCGTCAGAAAATCCGTCTGTAATTACAGACGGAAAATCCGTCTGTAATTACAAACGGAAAATCTGTCGGAAAGTTCGTCGCCTTCGAAAAATGGATGCAGGATTTACAGAGGGAAAATCCATCGGTAACTGGTAAAAATCCGTCTGTAATTTTCCGACGGAAAAAAAATCCGTCGGTAAATAATTTCCGACGGGACTTTTACAGAGGGACAAAATCCGTCGGTAATTTCGTCGGTAACCAAAAATCCGTCTGTAATAAAGACTAAATCCGTCTGTAAATCTGTCTGTATTAATCCATTTTCTAGTTGTGTATATAGGGCTACGTACTTACGGACATAAATTTTAATATCTTTAGGATTGATTTGGATTGGTTTTTGAAAAAAATATTTATTTTTTATTTTTTTTATTTTTTTAATAAATAAAAATTATTTTATATTTTGACAGATTTTTTAAAAAAAAATTTAAATATTAAAAATATTTTTTATTTTTATTTTTTAATTAAAGTAAAGTATGGTTTAGTTTAAAAAAAATAATTTATTTTTTTAATAAAAATATTTTTCTTAAAGATATATTCAAATGAGTTTAAAATTTAATAAAAATATTTTATTTTTTATTAAAAATATTTTTTATTCAAATAAATTAATCCAAACTAACACTTAGACGTGTGAAAAAAATATTAGTTACAATAAAATTATAATTGCGACAAAAAATACAATTTAAAACCTTATAATTAAAATTAAATTTGGGAGAACATTTAAAAATTTTCAATAATCAATCCATATAAATTTTTTGTGTATTTTAAAATTTTATATATAAATTTCCAATTTTTTAAAAATAAAATTTCTTTTTATTAATTGACTAATTTTTATTATCCTTTAAAATGTTTTAAATTATCGTGTCCCATTTTGCACGTATATCGTACAATTCTTACCTGGAGAAATTTATCAAAAGTTCTATATTATATTCCCTCCTTCCACGTCATTTTATTTGTTAGAGAATCATTAGCATCAATTTACATCAATTAGTATCGTCTATATTTATATAGTATATCTGTATATTAATTATAGGATTCTATGTCTTTATTACTCTGATTCATTTAGCACCTATAAATACCTCTTGTATATTGTACCTTTTTACACAATTGAATAATACACTTTTCAGATTACTCTCTGAGTCTCTTGTTTCTAACATGGTATCAAGAGCTTAGGTCTTTCTTTTTTTTTTCAATGAATATTAATTCCTAGTCCCATTGTTTTTCCTTTTCGGCAGTGTTCTTTGGCCTCCTTTTTCGTTATCTTTTCGACGCTTTGGTTCGTCAACCCCATAACCATCTTGTTCGTCTTGTCTCCCTGATTCCAACGCAACCAGAACCGCCGCCATCCGCCGCCAGACGCGCCTCCACGCGCCGCCGAAAGACGCTACCACGACCAGGTTGCTCTTCCTTCCAGCTTCCACCCGTGCCTCTTTGCTCGCCTTTTTCGACCTGTTTCCGATGCTTTGGTTCGTCACCTCCGGTATCATCGTGTTCTTCTCTCCGTCAGCTTTCCAACGCCGCCAAGATCGCCGCCAGAGACCACCGCACGCGCCCCACGCGCCCTCCAAACGTTGATGTCCACCACCATTCTTTTCTCCTCTAGAGGCTTCCTATTCCGTTGGATCTTCGTGCAGATCGGACGTCCCTGGAGCGTCCACGTGTCACACGCAAGCTGCTGGGTAACCCTAACCTGCGACGACCCGACCCGACCCGCCCTTTCAACCCGCGTGCCACCTGTCGCCAGCGTGCCTCCTTCCGCCTATCCGGTGCTGCCACGTGTCGTCACTCGCTGACGTGGTGCTGACGTGGCGCTGACGTGGGCCAAGCGGGACCCTCTCTAAGGTTTTTGGGTGAGCTCTTTCCGATTTTACACTCCGATTTCTCATTTTTTGCTTCGAAATTGCAGTTTTCTCTCCTCTCTTTGATTTGTGTGACTACTGTTATGAAAAAGTCGGATGTTTTTGTTGCCACAGACAGAAAGGATACATTCTGTCGAAACTGCAACCGTTTTGGGCACCTTTTCTCCGTCTGCCCCTCTGTTGAATGTCGCACATGCCACCAGAAAGGGCATATTAGCTACCATTGTTCACAGTTGTTCTGCCGTTATTGCAAGCTCTCGGGACATTTGATTACTACCTGTCCTACTCATCCACCACGTCCTGCGCCTGCTTCTGTTGTTGCTGCTACTACTGAACCTACCACCTCTGCACCTTTCAACCCGTCTTCTGTCTCTCTATCTAATATTGCGTCTCTTCTACAGCGTCTTCTCTCTGTTTCTGGTAATACCCCTACTGCTTTATCGATTCCTCCAGGTAATTCTAAATGGTACTTTGACTCGGGTTGCTTTAATCACATGTCTCCGTTGCGTAATATTTTCTCGTCCATACATATCCTATGGGTCACTAGTCTAAGTGTCTAGAAATATTATATATTACATAGAGAAAATCGAAACCATACCTTGGCTAATTCCCAATATATACAAAATCACCAAGATTTGATTCCAACAAGCCTCAACTCACCAACCGCCAATTCAAGAACCAATGCTCCAATAATCACAATTCCAAGCTAGACATACATAATTTATCATAAATCAATACCTAGGGTTGCTAATTACACAAACTCACAAGGGAGAAAAGCAAGTTTACCTTACCCACAGTTGATTAGGACAAAACCCACTAAGTACCGGTGCTAGATTATACCTAATTAATCAAAATCACAAGAACTACTCATTCACTATAGCCAAAATCGAATCTATTATAGAAGGAAAAACTGGATAAAAAATTGAAAGTTTCTTACTACTTTAGTCAGATGAAATCGAAGAGCTCGACAACAGCTTCGCGTGGCAACTGATGGCACATGAATCAGAGCTCCGGAGAGTGAGATATGGCTCCAAGAAGATGATGAATAGTAAATGAAACCCTCACCTCTCCTCTCTTCAATTTCACATTGCTGCTGCTGTTTGGTGTTAAAAGTGGCTGAAATGGCCACTTAAATGACTTTATATATGTCGAGCTTAGGTCCAACTTGGGCTCAATCCAACCCATTAGCGTTTTTGGCCTGTTTGACCAATTTCAGGCCAAATCTTTAAAATTAACACCTGGTTTTCAACTTTAATTATTTTCCTAAGTTTTCTACAATTTTTATTATTCTCATGAAGTACCAAACAGACTTAAGCCAGTACTCTCGACTAATTTACCAGTATACGTTTTTATGCAATTTTTCGCAAAAAATTACATTTTCCAACTCAGAAAAATCTATTGAGTCCAAATATTATATTTATATTTTCTAATTACTATTCTAAATTTTTGAACCTAATTCGGACAATTTAATTATTATTATTTAACGTTAATTAACTGGTTAATTAATTCGCGGTTCTTACAAAATACATGGAGATTTATCTGGCATAATGGCATTCACATCTCAACTTTTTGATACTGATGTTTCAGTGCATCGGAAGGGGGAGTCTCTATTAAACTGATTGAAGAGCAATCTCTCTCTCTCTCTCTATTTTAGGAGAGACAATTGAGAGTTGAGAATTTGTTTTAAGAGAGATGAAGGGAATCAATAGAAAAACAGAAAAGATTTGTGTTGGGCAGAACCTTAGAAGATTGGTATCCTCTCTAATGCTACCTTGTTCTGTACCTTTCAGCATTTTGTTTATCAATTAACACATCAGAGATTGGGAGGTTATCACCTTAATATCTTCCTGCTCTTCTGATTATTAAAAGTAATGTATGCTTTTAAATTGATGTTTAATATTTAATTAAACTAATTAATGAATTAATTATTATGTGTTACTGATAATGGATGGCATGAATATGCATGCAGGTGGAGGATATGTAGTAATTCATTTAACAAAGGAAAGCAGTTAGTAGTAAAACACATGCTTGCAATTGATTAGAAGTTATGAAAATTGTATCTGAGGCCCCCAACATCAGGATCCTTAACCCTTAGAATGCTAGAGAGATGTGCAGCACTGAGAGAGATGTTCAAATCAAAAGGGGAGGAATAAAGTGTAGAAAATATTGCAGCAGATATAGGGATACCAGCAACTCTAGCAAATGAGAAGGAGGATAATGAAGTAAAGACAGGAGATAGTGGCAGCAAAAAGGTTGTGGACCTTATGGAAGTGGAAGATGATGCTCCCAAAGAGGCTGTTGTAGATATTGCAAAAAGGATAAAGGATCCACAAATGGCAGCTAAACAACTAGCCACCGAGGCATTGAACAGAGATAGTAAAGATGTTTTGAATACAGAGTTTATATTTTAAATTATAGTTGATGTATCAATATATTTTATTGATGTATGATTGTTACTTATTATTATAGTTAATATATCAATATACTTTGTTTATGCTTTGAATTATATTGACTTGTTTGTTTATAGTACTTTTCTTTTAGTTTGATAATATGAATTTGTTTATTTTTTGAAATATTATAAATATTCGGATACAAATTAGATAAAAATTTGTATTTATTAAATTTATATTTATTTTGTATGAAAATAGGTTTATTTTGCAATGGAAAAATCTAAACAAAAAAATTCTATTTTACCTTACTGACAGATTTATAGACGAATTTTCTGTCTGTATTCAGAGTTTGGGATGATTTTCCAAGGTTCCAATTACAAACAAAAAATCTGTTGCCAATTACTGATGGAAAATTCGTCGGAAAATCTATCTCTAATTACCAACGGAAAATCCGTCGAAAAATTTGTCTCTAATTATCGACGGAAAATCCGTTGAAAAGTTTGACATTTCAGGGAAATGGAGGAGAAAATTTACCAAGGGAAAATCTGTTGGTAACTGGTAAAAATTTGTCGGTAATTTTCAACGGAAAAAAATCCGTCGGTAACCAAAAATCTGTCTGTAATAAAGACTAAATCTGTCTGTATTAAGCAATTTTCTAGTTGTGATTAAAAAGTATAGGCTAAAGTATGTTGTTGGATTACTAAACTAAAAGAATTTGATTGATGGCAAAAATTAGTGACTAAAACTAATAAATTTTGATGGCCCTCTAGTCAGGGACGTGATTATGTGTATTGTTATGGGGGCAAGTGCCCTCACTACAATTTGAAATTATTTTTGAGTAATATATGATAACAATATTTATTTGTCCCCATTAAATTATTGAATTTGTCCTCAAAATAAGTTTTTACTCAACTTTTGATACTTAATAGTTAATTTAAGAATTTCATATTAGATGCCTATTAGAATTATCAATTTTCAATTTAAATGAGATTGGTGCTTTTTTAGAAATTAACCCGAAAGAGTATTATTTATCTTCTTTTAAAATTAACTTTAGTTTTTCTGTAGCAACTGTATTAATTTAAAAAGCTTTTTTAACTATGAATATCAGTATAAAAGATGGCTACTAAGTATACAAGAAGTAAATTTTAAAGAGAGAGAGAGAGAATTTTTGATTATATTGTTAAAAAATTGCTCAATTTTTTACCATATAAAATCTAAAAAATTAAATTTTAAATTAGAGCATTAGTTATCTTCTTTTAAAATTAACTTTAATTTTTCTGTAACAACTGTATTAATTTAAAAAAATCTTTTTAACTATGAATATCAGTATAAAAAATGGCTACTAAGTATACAAGAAGTAAATTTTTAAATCATTATTTACTGATAATATATATATATATATATAGAGAGAGAAAGAAAGAGAGATATTTTGAATTTTTTATTATATTATTAAAAAAAAATTGCTCAATTTTTTACAATATAAAATCTAAAAAATTGAATTTTAAATTATATACTATTATTTAAATTACTATTTTAACGTTTTAATTTGTAAATTAAATATTTCGAAGATTAATTATATTACACAATTATAAAGTATAATTATAACAATAATTATACTATATATACATAAAAATAATCACCCTATAGAATATATATTAAAAATAAATTTTTAAAATATATATTTTTACATAAATACATAATAATTAATAAATAATTAATAAATAATTTAATAAATAATTTATATATAATATTTCTATTATAATTAAAAATTATTATTATGTTATATATTTTGTCGCTTATTAAAATTTTTTAGATTCATCTCTAGTATTTCTCATGATTTAAATTATCGTGTCACATAATATATATTCCTTTGCACTATATGGTACGACTCTAACGTCAGAATTTAGTACTAAAATTAAAAATGCTAAAAAAATAAAAAAAATTTATAAATAAAATATAATTTACATTTTTAAAATTTTTTTTTTTACTTAAAAACAGATATTCTTAACATAATAAATAAAACAAAAAAAAGTACTTTATGTTATTGTATTTAAATATAATTGTTAAATAAAATTTTTATTTAAAATATTTAAATATAAAATTATTTTTATTTTTTTTAAAAAAATTACTTAAAAAAAAATCTTTTTGTAAAAATTCATTCAAATAAATTTTAAATTAAGGCGTTAAACACATTGATGCTACACATTTTCTTCTAAAAGAAGGCTTCTTTCAAATTGTATATCAGGAAATGTTAAAGAGTCAATATTTTAAATAATAATAAAAAAAAGAATTGGCCTATAAGGCATCAATGAGGTAATCCCGAAAAAACGAAAAAAAAAAGATAAAATTACTATTTTCTCAAGTTAACATCCCATTCCTTTCAGGATAAAAAAAAATGGAGCAATGAAAATGGTAAAACAATATATACCCTCGGAATACGAGAACAAATATATGATAATAATTAAATTATTTAAACATGAGCAAACAAATAAAATAGCATACTACTTTTTTTTTCTTTTATCTCTATTTAAGTAGTTGAGTAAAGTATCGTTTTTATCCCCAATGTTTGGGGTAAGTCCTAAAGTTATTCCTAACATTCTAATCGTCTTATTTAAGTCCCTAACGTTTTAAGATTGACTCAATATTGTCCTGCCGTTAGGGATCCGTTAACAAAATTGACGGCGGAACAAAATTGAGACGATTTTGAAATGTTAGGGACTTAAATAGGACGAAAACGTTAAGGACAAAAACGATACATAAAAATAAATTTTAATTTAATTTTATCTTTCAATAATATTAATTTTTTATTGTACATAGTATTCAATTATTTTTTAATTACATCTAAATAAATTACACTTAATCACATTACTTTCATTTTAAATAAATTTATTTTTTTTATAATTTTAAAGAATTTTGATACATTAGAGACAAAAGGTATAATTTATATTTTATTGTATATATATCATTTTTTTTTCTTTTCTGCAAGTTTATATATTAGTCATTTTACAAACATTTCATGATAACTAAAAATTTTTAAGAGTAAAATTATTAAAAAAATTAATTTATTTAAAATGAAAGTAATATGATTAAGTGTAATTTACTTGGATGTGATGAAAAAATAATTGAATACTATGTATAGTAAAAAATTAATATTATTGAAGGATAAAATTAAAATTTATTTTTATGTATCATTTTTTTCCCCAACGTTTTCGTCCTATTTAAGTCCCTAACGTTTCAAAATCGTCTCAATTTTATCCCGCTGTCAATTCTGTTAACGGATCTCGAATGGCAAGACAACATTGAGTCAGTTTTAAAACGTTAGGGACTTAAATAGGACCACTAAAACATTAGGAACAACTTTGAGACTTATCCCAAACATTTGGGACAAAAACGATACTTTATTCTAAATAGTTTTACATAACACTACGTGACATAGGATATAAGAGAGAAAAGAACATAGTTATTGTTTGAAATTAAACAAAAAGTCTTCCTTTTAACCCATATGAGAATATCTGAACAAAAAGCACTTCCCAATGCCAGTCCAACAACAAATCCTCCCACATAACCGATGAAAATTATTTTCCAGTCAAATTCCACAAAAGATTTTGAGCCAGAGTAGTCTTGATGGCCATTAGATTCAGGTGGTTGATGTCTAGTACAATCATCACATTTCTTCTTCAGTTGAATTTCACACAAAGTATTAAACTACTCTTCTACTTTTGTCTATGACAACAATAAAAAATTTCGTGACCCACAAATTCAACTCAACAAAATACATAAATTCAATTATAATTTTAATTTTTATTATCTTATCTTATCTTTTCTTTATCTTTTCTTTATTTGTTTTTATCTTTCATAGGACAATACTCTATATATATTTAATTTTATCTTCATAATTTACAACTTCAATTCAATCAATCAAAAAATACAAAATATAATATTCTTCCTCTCTTCTTTTCTTATTCTTTCACAATTTTATCACAAAAATATGTTTACAGGAACACAAGAAACAAGCATTTGGGCGTGCCACATGTCCTCAAAGGCCTCTAAATCTCTAGCCAAACTTGCTTAGGGCGTGCCACATGCCAATCTTGAGCGTGATACTCTGGACATTTTTTTAGGAAAGTCTCCAAGACATGAATGAAGGGCGTGCAACACGCCAATATTTGGTGTGCCACACGTCCAAAGAAGAGATTTCCAGGGCTGAAATTTTGTAGCGTGTCACACGCCAATCATAAGAGGCGTGCCATTCAAAGGTTCCTCCAAGCTAGAAGTTGACATGCAACACATCAAGGGTGAGCGTGCCACATGCTAAGGTTGCATGCTTCCAGGACTGAAATTTTGATGGTGTGCAACACGTCAAAGGTGGGCGTGCCACACACCCATGTTTGACAAGCCCAATTACCACTCTAAGTCCATGATGTTGAAGAATTGAATCACCAAACTTTGAATCTGAATTACAAGGAAGATTACTAGTCAGTTAAGAGTCATTAAAAAAAGATTTGATTTGAATTAGATTTGATTCTGTTTTGATTTAGTTTTGTATTTAAATTCTAGGTTTCGGTTTAGGTTTTAAATAAGTCCAAGGATTGTTTTCACGAGGTGGACATCATATCTCATATAGTTTACACTAGACTTTAGAGTTTTTGTTTTCATTCCACTGTGAGTAACTAATCTCCTTTGTTAAGGTTAGGAGCTTTGTTCATCTTTTTATGGATTATTAATCTAATTTTACTTTATATGAGGTTTGTACTTTAATCTATTTTATGATTGAGTTTTCGTTCTTCATCCCTAAAGATTCAAAATTGTTGGAAAACATTCTAACTTTGTTTTAGATTTTAAATATTGTTTTGAAAAACTTAATATTAGAATTAACTTGAAAACTCTTTCTCACAACTTTTTTATTTGACTATGAATAATGTTTCAAAGAGTGTGCAATACTTTGTGATTTTCAATTGCTCTAGTTTGAAAAGTGACATAAAATTTGGATTAGAAAACTTTTAGAAATCATTCTTCTTTCTTGTAAGTTTCAATTGTTTAAGACTAGCTTGAATAAGTGATATATAATCCAACCTAAAATTATTCTTGAATCTTATTTGAAACTAAATAAGATTTGTGCTTAACCTCTTTTCTTAATTAGTTGACCAAAGAATTGACAATTAGTTAATTAAGGAGAAATTGGATTCTCAAGGAATTGAAATTCAATTATATATGATTTTATCGTGATTGATCTCTACATGCTTTAACATTCTCACCATCATTATTTTCACTTACAGTTTGCTATTTACTTTTCCTCTGTTTATATGTTTGCTTTAATTCCTCATTCATTCTTCTGTTTCTTGATTTGTCTTATTAGAATAATCAATTAATCATTGTTGTTTAGTCCTTTAATCTTCGTGGGAATGATAACTTATTCACTGTGATATTACTTAATACGATTCAGTGCACTTGTCGAATTGTGGTTTTGAAAAATTTCACATCAATAGACTGCTTTGTATATTTGTAGATATTGTATTTGTGGATGTTAGGTTAATTGCTGATATTAGGTATTACCTTTGACTATAGTTTCTGCACAAACATTGCTATTTTAATAGTGATCACAGAATGAGAAAAAGCACACATTAAGGAGGAGCTAATCAAATGAAAGAGAAGGAAAAATCAATATGCATGAAAGTGGATCATCAAAGAGAAGTATCATTAACTCTTCTCACCTCTTTTAATATCAATTCATTTTCTTTTATAATGTTTGTCATCAAGAGAAAGATTGTTGAGTTTAAATAAAAATAACAATAATTTGATAATGACAAATATTAGTGATTTCGGTTGAAAGCCCAAAAATGTGTATAATATATATGTTCACTGTGCAGAAAAATAAAATATTCAAAACAGGCCCAAAGCTCCCTTAACAACACTTATTATCTTCTAGCCCGTAACCAAGTGTTCAAATTTCCAAGACTCTAACCAAACAATCACTTTTCTCTTCTGACCATAACCCATGTGACTAATCTTAAACCAAGGATAAAAAGATGTTTCACAAGTAAAAATGTATACTCAGATTAGGTTTAAGAAAAGTGAAAAAGGTGGATTACCAAATTTATGCATCAAAAGGGAAAAAAAGGAAAAAGTCAAAGATTGAAGGCAAAAAGAGAAAAATCAAATCAAATTTGGTTAAGAGGCAAAACAAAGAAGAAAGTTGTCATCTTTGTACAATCACTATAACTTGTTGAAGTACCATCTTTCTGTTTTCGGGCAAGAAAAAGAAAATGAATGTTGTTTTACTCTATTGTAAATCAAATGTCACAATTGAAACTTGAAGCCAAAGAATGGATCAATAGTTCATATTTTTTATGTCAAAGAAAAAGAAAGAAAGAAAAGTAGTTAGGTAAGAATTCAAGTTAACTCTATAATCCATGAAATTATTGCTGCTGTCCTATCTCTTCTTTGCGTCTCTAATCTGATTTATGAGAAAAAAGAATAAAGACAAAGGTGTTTAACCAAGCTCAAATTTTGATAGCTTTATTCTTATTTAAAAGGATAAATAGCCAAAAATTAAAACAAGAAGAGTGAGCACACTGTTTCGGCCTTCATAGCTTTCTAGTTATATTTTTTTCTTCTTCATGGATTTACATTGAATTTTATGTTCTTCAGTTTTATCCTTCTTTGTTTTTAAATCAATGGAAAAAGGCAAATATGTGAGTCATTAATAAAAGCCATTAAAAGAAAAGGCAAAGAGAGTAATCATGGAGAAAAATCAGAAAATTATTCCAATTTCTTTTGTACATATTTCTATTTTGTAATCATTATATCCCGAGAAGATTTTCTTGTTAAGTTGGGTGAGCACTTAATGGTTGTAAGACTGGGAGTGAACCTATCTAAATCAAGCTTTGGTAAAAGTTTGATTGTCCTAATAGGATTAGGTTGAATTCTTGGAAATTGGTGTTTGTAAATCTTTAGATAGTGGAAATTCTACCACAGTTGTGATAGAGACTAGATGTAGGTCACATTGCACATGGTGGTTGAACCAAGATGCATGACTGTGTCATTTATTCTTCTCTGCTCTATTTCTTTTTTACTTTTGATATGAGACAAAATGAAATTATCTCCTGAATAAACAATCTTGCAGATGTCACAACAACTTAGTCTATTACTGATCAATCGTCAAAAGACAAAACAAAATTGTCTCCTACATAATCAATATTGCAGACTCAATAACAACACTGACTTAAATTCAGTTTGAAGTTGCAGTATACAAATTTAAAAAAGACCATAGATTCAGCTCCCATCCTAGACTATTGAGAGCCTTCAATATATAGCACATATCATCGGATTGGAAACAAACAAACAAAAACAAAACATCAAGGATAAAACCATGATGTTGAACAAAGAAAGAAACTAAATAAAAGGGACAATATATGATTCTGTTGTCACTTGTGATCCAAGTTTCAAAGGACATTACAAATGAATGGCTCTTGAGAGACAACAATGAGCTTGCTGCCTATATACTGTATTGGCCATGAGGTGAAGGCAATGCCAACAGATGCACCCCATTGCCACATGTTTAAATCTCCTCCTCCTGTAGCAATTGCTAGACTCTTGACCATCACCACTTGAAGAATCACAATGCCAAAAATTATTCCCCAAAACAATTTCGTCCTCCCTGTTCCTTTAAATATACCTCTTCCATCAAGCTTCCTTGCTTTCAGAACAGCAAAGACTTGGAACAAAACCAACAGATTAAAGACGAACGTGTCTTTCACATTGCCATCGATAGCCAATAGATTTTCGCCTTTGAATTGGAAGGTTAAGAGGACAGCTATCTCATGAGAGGCATGAATGAGTATGTTTTTGAGAATTTCGTTGCTGATGAGTGGTTGGTTAGGCCTTGCAGGCTGCTGCTCCCGCATGAACTCGTCTGTTGTTTTTCGCTCCACCACTATGGCGAGAACAGCTAAAGTACCAATGATGAGCTTCAACCACAGTATTTGCAGCACTGCGTATGGGATTTCTTGAACAGAAATACCTGTCAAAATATTAATTGTTGGCGGTTGATCTGTCGAAATTATGGAAACGAAGTCTGTCACCAAGGAGGCTAAGTTTGCAGCAAGCAGAAACTGAATGAAAACTCTGATGTTATCATAAATCCCTCTCCAAATTTGTAGGACAGAAAAAAAAGACACAAAACCTCCGTTAAGGACGACTATGTCAGAATTCTCTACGGCTATGTTGTTACCCTTAAAACCCATATGAATGGCAACATCACCTTCTACCAAGGCTGGGGCATCGCCGGGGCTGTTTCCGGTGACTGTAACCACATGGCCTTTTTTTTCAAGCATTTCACTAGGAGGAGCTTGTCAGACGAACTAGCCTTGGCCATCACGCAGATTTGTTCAACAATATCTAGTCTTTCGCTATGCGAATAGTTTCGAAATTCCAGCGCTTCCATTACCTGTCCATTACAGAATTCTTGATTGGGATGAAGGATGCCACACTCAGAAGCTATAGCTTTTGCTGTTGAAACATCCTCGCTTGTAATTAGTTTGATGTTCACTCCTGCTTGTTTGCAATCTTGTACAGCTTCCGGCACCCCAGAATGGATGAGATCCTTGAAACCTATCAGTGCTAGTAAGACTAATGTGTCATCTTCAATCCGTGGATGGGATTCAGAAATGTCGTTGAGTGCTTTATGTGCAAATGCTATGCATTTGAACCGTTCCTGTTCCATCAATTGCATTGCACATTCTACATTTCTCCTTGTGTCATTATCTAAGGCTTTCACATCCCCTTTAACTCCATAATAATATGAACACTTGGAAAGTATCCCCTCGGCTTTTCCGTTCACATGCACATGAATTGTGTGGTCACCTTCATTCCTTAAAAGAACTTTTCTTTGCTTCATTTCTTCGTTCAATGTTTCAACATGGAGAACATTGAAACCTTCCCTTGACTCTTGGGCATCCATGCCTAATTCCGTAGCGGCCCAACAGATAATGTCATCCTCATTTGAAATATGTCCTAGACCAATCCCCAGGCAGACCAGGTGTCGAATGTTCGCTGCTATTAACTGTGATAATGATGAAGAACTATCCTCTCCCTCTTCATGGATAAAGAATTTTTTACCTAACCAAAGTTTGAACTTGTTTTGTTTCACGGGTGTTAGTATTTCATTGGTGTCAGTACATATAACAGTGGTTGAGGCAAGCTGAACACAAGCTGAGAACTGTCTGAATAATGCTTGATTCTTTAGCATTCTCTTCACTGCGTAGCTAACTGTAATTGCCACAGCCAAAGGCAACCCTTCAGGGATTGCCGATGTTGCAACGGCCACTGCGCTCACCATAAGCCCAACTACTTTAGGCCAAGCATCATAGGCGTTACTCTTGCCGGATCTAAACATTAGTGAACCATCATTATTTCTCATATAACCAGAGAAAAACCGAACTAGCAGAACAATCAATGTGGATGCTGTTACTACAGATCCAATTATACTTGTTATTCTGGTCAGTGCTATAAGCCGGCTTTCAAGAGATCTCCATTTGTGAGGTTCCTGGCCTAGAAGGCTCATTATCTCATTCCATTTGGTGTTTTCACCTACTGAAGTTACTAGCATCTTACCATGGCCATGATCAACCTTTGTCCCAGAAAACAAGAAAGGATTTGTGCCTTTACTAACCTCGACTTGGTGCTCCACTCCCAAGGTTGATTCATCCACAAGCAATGGCAATAATGAATTGGAACTCAAAAGAACTCCATCTGCAGGAACTTGGCAGCCATTCCTTAAGCAAACAACATCTCCGACGACGATGTCAGATACCAAAACCTGCTGCTCCTGCCCATTTCTTACTACTTGAATAAACTGGTTTTCATTGCTCATCTGTAGCAGCTTATTGAAGTGTCTATAGGGCCAGAAGTGACTAATTGAACAAACGGCAACAACAACAAGAACAGCAATGAAAATGCTTCCACCATTATACCATCCATGTATGAATCCATCTCCCCTTATGTTGAAAACAAGAGACAGGGTGGCACATACCAATAGGATAATGAGTATTGGATCCTTCATTACTGATAGCACATAGTGGAGGAAGCTCTTTGTTGTTAGCTTATGATAATTGTTGTTGAACCCGAACGCTTTGTGTCGACAGGAAATTTCTTCCGGGCTTCCATTGATGCCGTTCCTTTCATCGGTTTGAAGCAACCTTACAAGACCATCTACACCTCCAAATTGATGAGCTAGTGTGCCATGATCTTTGTCCTTCACAAGGTTGCTTATGCGTGTCTTGTTAAGATCTGAAAAGAACAAGTCTGGCTCACCAACATGGATGGCAACAAATGATGATGGAGTATTGTGATTTCTCTTGGCAGCAACTTCATTGAAAAGAGAAGCTATAGCTCTATAGGAGTAAATAGCAGCAAAGGCCACTTGCCACCTGTGTCTTGCATTGTTTACAACGGCACAAGATTCTTGCGAATTGATCATCACAATAATTAAGCTTTGCAATCTTGGAAAAATGGGGAAGAAAAGGTGGAGAGATTTAAGGGTAACACACTTAAAATGGAGCTATTTCAAGTCACTGGAAAGAGTACTTTGACACTGGTGTAGCAAGAGAAATTTCATGGAATTGAAGTGCGGTATGTCTCAATCAGGTTTCTTCAACTTAATTGATTCGGGTAGTTTCGTTGAAATATAAGATCATTATCCCATACTCAAAAGTCAAAAAATCATTTCTAAAAGAGTACGGTGACTTTTTTCTTATGAATTGCATCAACGGATCAACCTAATAATATTTTTTTTTAGAAATGTTGGATGAATAAGTCATTCTTTAACCGAGTCTAACAAAGTCTTTTCTCTTCTTATATTTTTCATCCTTCTTCTTCAAATAATTTTTATGAGTTAATAGTCAAATTAGTCCATGAAAGATAAGATATTTTTAAATTCATTCCTAACAATTTTTTTCAATCAAATTAGTCCTTTAAAGATTACGAAATAATCATATCTGTCTTTCAATTACTCTACTCATAATTTTTGTCAACGATTGATGATATAAAATGTTAACTGATAACATACATAACATGTTCAATTGGCCGTTAACTAAATATGTTTAAGAAAATCTATCAATTTAGTCACTAGATCATATTGAGAATAGAATTTTTATAATTAGAAAAAATGACTAAATTAATAAATTTTCATAAATATATTTGGTCAATATCTAATTAGACATATTGGGTATTATATATATATATATATATTATTAATTAACATTTTACAGCATTAATCTTTAAACAAAATTATTAATGGAGTGACTGGAGGACAAATATGATTAATTCGTAATCTTTCAAGGATCAATTTGATTGAAAAAATTTTCCAGGGATGAATTTGAAGAATGTCTTATCTTTTAGTAATTTGACTATTAAGCCTAACTTTTATTGTGCCAATTGTTACGGACCCACACAGGTCCAGCCCGATTACCCGGCGGGTCGGGGACACCGCCTCCGACCCATGCCCGAACCACCAGGATAAGGAAACCCGACGGGTCGGCCCCCCACGCCCGACCCGGAGTAACGCGCGACTTGCCACTGCGGCTCAAGTCACCACGCCCAGCAAACCGGTTGGATCGGTATCCTCGAGGCAGCACCCGAAATCCCGACCTGAAGTCCGGAGCGACTTGCTCCTCCCACGTGGACCAGAACAGCTCACAGAAGCTTCTTGGCCAGTAGGCTGGGCCATTTAATGGGCCCGCCCAGCACAGTATATAAGGGGAGAAGTCAGCTCTCCCCCCAAGGTACGCAGCATCTTACCCAATTTGGCTATAACCTCGTACGGACACTGACTTGATCGTCGGAGTCTCTTGCAGGTGGCCACCCCTTGTCCATTCTACCTTCGGTGTCGCCAGCCTTCAACTCACGTCCGGAAACCCACACAAAGTCACCCCGGGGTCTCGCCCACTCACCCTTTCATCGTCACTCGACCCATCGAGTACCCGAGATCTTCAGGTAACGAACATTGGCGCCTTTCTGTGGGGACCCTAGAACAGACATGGAGCGACTCCCCACTTCGGAACAGAACTCCGCGAAGGAAGCGGGGCCCGCCTGAGTAGGGCGAGTTCGACAGCTCGTACTGGCGAACAGCCACGATCCTCTATTCAGTCAAACCAACCAATCTACACCAAGACCCCCGAAAGACGTCCTTTCGGAGGAATGGGAGCCGACAGCGCCAAGATCATACAAGAGCTCAGACACAGAGTACAAAACCTTGAAAGGGAGCTGGCAGTGAGGAGTCGATCCCACGGCGACGACAGCCGATCCCACGGTGACGCCAGCCGATCCCGCACGCACACCCGCTCCCCTTCCCGAAGATACGAGAACAGAGAAAGGAGCCCAGCAAAGTGCGACAAAGCACATACACAGGCGACCTCTCGACCTACCCAAGGCAGGCCGAGAGCCACGGGGAGTCCCAAAGAGGGAAAGCCAAGAAACAACAGGAACCCATCATCATGGGAGCCACCCCTTTCCACCCCTCAATCCTCAAGGTCTAGCTTCCGAAGAATTTCGACAAGCCAACGGACATGAGGTACGATGGGACTAAGGATCCCCTGGAGCACCTCACAGCTTTTGAAGCAAGAATGAATTTGGAAGGAGTAGGCGACGCGGTCAGATGCCGAGCATTCCCTGTGACGCTAGCCGATCCAGCGATCCGATGGTTCAACGCACTCCCACAAGGGTCCATCACGGCCTTCGCAGACATCTCCCAAAGCTTTCTGGCTCGGTTCACGACACGCATAGCCAAGGCAAAGCACCCGATTAACTTACTAGGGGTTACCCAAAAACCCAGAGAGCCGACCAGGAAGTTCCTGGACAGATTCAACGACGAATGCTTGGAGATCGACGGCCTTACGGACTCAGTTGCTAGTCTCTGCCTGACGAACGGCCTGCTAAACGAGGACTTTAGGAAGCACCTCACTACCAAGTCCGTCTGATCCATGCAGGAAATTCAAAGCGTGGCCAAGGAATACATCAATGATGAGGAGGTGAGTCAGGTTATAGCAGCCAACAAACGGCAGCTCCCAAACCCCTCACCTCTGCAGGCCCCCCAGGTCGACAGATACAAAGAAGCTCCCAAGGATGGCACCCTAGCTAAGCAATCCAAGCAACCCCCACGGGTAGGGAGGTTCACAAACTACACGCCACTCACGGCGCCCATAGTGGAGGTTTACCAACAAATTGCAGACAAGGGATTCCTATCCAGACCTAGACCATTGAAAGAAAGAACAGGAGGCAACAAAAGCCTTTACTGCGATTATCACAAGGGATTCGGTCACAAGATCCAAGACTGCTTCGATCTCAAAGATGCCTTAGAGCAGGCCATCAGAGAAGGAAAGTTGAGCGAGTTCTCCCGGCTCATCAGAGAACCGAGGAGACGGGAACGTGAATGCTCCGAGGAAGATCATAGCTGGACTGTCAAGCCAAGGAAAGAACCCATATGGGACGCCAACAACCCCCCAACCTTTGTGGTCAACGTCGTGGTCGGGCGCGACAGCCCTCCTAAATCCAAGTCGGCAACAAAAAAGGATACCCGGATTCTATCCGTCTTGACAGAAGGTCCCATCGTCAGCAGAGGACCTCCCACGATGTCCTTTGGCCCAAAAGATAAATGGTTTCACGACCTCCCCGAAAACCCCCATGGTAGTTATAGGGATGGTCGGGACAGGGTTAGTCAGACGAATCCTCGTCGACACCGGGGCCGACTCTAACATCCTGTTTAGAAACGTATTCGATACCATGGGGCTCAAGGAGTCTGACCTCAAGAATCACCAGCACGGGGTTATGGGGCTAGGCGATAACTACATTAAACCCGACGGGACAATCTCCCTCCCAATCTGCCTAGGAACCGGTGACGCCAGGAGGTCGGTTATGGCGAACTTCGTAGTCCTCAGAGACTCCACAGCCTACAATATCATCTTGGGTAGAAAGACCATCAACGAGTTCTCAGCCATAATATGCACTAAATTCTTGATAATGAAGTTCATAACGGACAAGGGAACAGTTGGCTCCATAAGGGGAGACCTAGAAGCGGCAGTCGCCTGTGACAACGCCAGCCTCTCCCTAATGAAAGAATCTAAGAAGGCAACTGGCGTGTTCTTGGCAGACCTGGACATCAGGATGGAGGACAAGCCAAGACCAGAACCAGAAGGGGACATGGAAAAGTTTCAGATAGGAAAGTCGGCAGACCAGTTTACCTTCGTAAACAATAACCTACCCCCACGAACACAAGGGCCCCCTCATGGAGGTCGTAAGGGCGAACGGTGACCTCTTTGCGTGGACACCATCAGACATGCCGGGATTGGATCCCGAGGTCATGTCCCACCGACTAGCCGTGAAACCAGACGCCAAGCCAGTAGCCCAGCGGCGAAGAAAGATGTCTCAAGAAAGGGCCAATGAAGTCGCCAAACAAACAGCCAGGTTGTTGGAAGCAGGATTCATCAAAGAACTTGAGTACTCGACATGGCTGTCCAACGTCATCCTAGTAAAAAAAGCCAGCGGGAGGTGGAGAATGTGGGTTGACTATTTCGACCTGAACAAAGAATGCCCCAAAGACTCTTTCCCCCTCCCCAACATTGACACCTTGCTAGACTCGGCGGTAGGGTATCGTTTTCTCAGCTTCATGGATGTGTACTCCGGCTATAACCAGATCCCAATGCACCGACCCGACGAGGACAAAACGGCATTCATAACGCCAGGAGGCACCTATTGTTACAAAGTAATGCCATTTGGGCTGAAGAACGCAGGAGCCACCTATCAAAGGCTAATGAGCAAGGTCTTCCACAACCTCATCAGCAAGACAGTAGAAGTGTACGTCAACGACATCTTGGTGAAAACAGCAGAGCCGAACAGGCTAATAGATGACATCCAAGCTGTCTTCAAAGCACTAAGAAAATTCAAAATGAGGCTCAACCCACTCAAATGCGCATTCGCCATGAAAGCAGGGAAATTCTTAGGATTTATGATAATACAAAGAGGGGTGGAAGCCAACCCAGACAAGTGCAAAGCCGTCCTCAAAATGACAAGTCCTGGGTGCATCAAAGATGTGCATCGACTCACTGGGAAGCTCACGGCTCTATCCCGGTTCCTCGAAGCCTCGGCGGAAAGGGCCATCCCATTCTTCAACCTAATGAAGAAAAGAATCGCCTTTGAGTGGACCCCGACATGTGAAGAAGCATTCAGCCACTTCAAGAAGATACTCTCAGAACCTCCCGTGCTCAGCAAACCCAGAGAGGGGGAACCTCTGTACTTATACCTAGCAGTGACCACACAAGCCATGGCGGCAGTCCTTGTCCGAGAGGAAGACAAGACTCAACGCCCAATATACTTCATCAGCAAAGTACTCCAATGGGCGGAGTTGAAGTACACCAAGTTGGAAAAATTGGCTTACGCCCTACTAACCTCATCCAGAAGGCTAAAAGAGTACTTCCAAGGGCACGTGATCATCCTAAGAACCGACCAGACCATTCGGCAAGTCCTCTAGAAACCCGATCTCGCGGGAAGAATGATGGCATGGGCAATAGAGCTGTCCTAATATGACTTGCAATACGAACCCAGGCAGGCAATTAAAGCCCAAGCGATGGCAGATTTTCTGGTAGAGGTCACAGGAGAGGCTCCCAACATACTAAACACACGGTGAAAACTCCATGTTGACGGAGCATCCAACCAAACGTTCGGAGGGGCTGGGATCATTCTCGAGAACTCGGCAAGAGTAGCTTACGAGCAATCGATCAAGTTCGATTTCCCAGTCTCCAACAACCAGGCAGAGTACGAAGCCCTGATAGGAGGGTTAATCCTAGCCCAAGAGGTTGGAGCATCAAGGGTGGAAGTTAGTAGCGACTCCTCGTCACCTTTCAGATAAACGACAGCTACCAGGCCAGGGACACACTACTACAAAAATACCTGGAAAAGGTAAAGGAGCTATGCAAAAGCTTCGAGGAAGTCAAAATTCAGCATGTCCCTAGAGAGAGAAACGCCCGAGCCGACCTCCTCTCCAAGCTAGCAAGCACCAAGCCCGGGACGAGAAACAGATCATTAATTCAAGGGCTAGCAACTGAACCTGCAATCATCTTGTGTGCAACCCAAACGCCGAACCCCCCTCTTGGATAGACCCTATCCTCTGATACTTGGAGCATGGTGATGCATGAGCATCTTTCCTATATTTTCCTAGTGAATTTGCATTTAATTTGTTGAGTTTAATAAAGAATTAATTATTTTTTAGCCACTATGGATGCTACTTTGATTCTCATGTAATTCTGTTTATTTTAGGTAGCATTCAACTCGATTTGATGGAGTTTCTGCAGCACAAGAATTAAAGGAGATGTCAGCGAGGAGCGACGCGTGCGCGTACCTGACGCGTACACGTGGCATGCGCCACATGCAGAAAATGCAGAAAACGCAGAAAATGCAGAAAACGCTGATTAATTAATTCTAATTTAAAACTTTATTTTTATTTTAATTAGGAAAAGATATTATTTAGTTTTAGAAATTAGATTTTAAATTTATTAGGATTAGATATAAAAGGAAAAAGAAACTTCCCTTTTGGAAAGGTCCCAACGGGATCCCAACATTAGTTAACTTTTCATTCTACCTCAGCCCAATTTACAATCCTAGTTTTTCACTCTGAACCATGAGCAGCTAAACCTCCATTGTTAAGGTTAGGAGCTTTGTCTATTTGTATGGATTGATTCTATTACTTTTCTATTTTAATTCATGTACTGATTTATAATTTAAGAATTATTTTTGCTCTTTATCTTATGAATTTGGGTGGAACGGAAGTATGATCCTCTTTCTAATTGAGTTCTTGTATAACTTGAAAAAGCTCTTTACTTGAACAACAGCTTGAAAACAATTTCTCCTAAATTCAAATTATCTGGACTTAACGGGATACGTGACATATAATCCTCTTATATTTGGATAATTAGGATTTTTGTGGCATAATAACTAGAATTAAACTTCACCCTCTAATTGGAATTAATTGACCAAGGAATTGGCAGTTAATGAGAATTAGAGGAGACTAGAAAGGTCTAAGGAATTAGGGTCTAATCACATATAGTTTGCCATGAATTAAATCTTACATGATTAAAATAGTTAGTAAGAAAAGTTAATCTGGAAAAATAGATAACTCTGAAACCTTAACTGCCTTCTCCATATTTTATTCCCAACCTATTCACTTGCTTGTTTTCAAACTCTGAATTTATTATTTAATGCTTTTTGAACTCTCAAACACTATTTTCTGCTTGTCTGACTAAGCCTATCACTCAGTTATTTTTGCTTGATCCATCAATTCTCGTGGGATCGACCCTCACTCACCTGAGGTATTACTTGGTACGACTCGGTGCACTTGCCGGTTAGTTTGTGGCTATAAATTCTGCACCAAGTTTTTGGCGCCGTTGCCGGGGATTGACTGTGATTAACAACTATTAGTTGTTTGATTGCTTATATTAGGCGTTTTAGTTTTAATTTTTTTATTTATTTGTTGCTTTATTAATTTCAAAAAAAAAATAGTATTGATATTTTTTTTCTTAATTTCTGAAATTAAGTTTGGTGTTACCTAGTTAATTTTATTCTAATTTTCCTGTTAAATTTTCGAAATTTTTTTTGTCTAATTTCTGTTATCATTTTCGAAATTTTTTTCTATTTTATTTATTTAGTATTTCTATTTTATTATTTTACACAGGTTACCTCACTAGGAGTTCTCTGCACTCTAACGTAGAGAACCCCATTTTTTTTTCTTGTCTTCTGTCTGTTTATGAGCAGGAACAGGGACAAGGAACCTCTGTTAGACTTTGACCCTGAACCTGAAAGGACTTGTAGACGATGTTTACAACAATCAAGACTTTATAAGGCTGCAAAATCCACTATGGATCCTAACAATGCTGCTAATGCCAATGTGGCAAATCCAAATGGGGATGAGCAACAAAGGAGAGTGCTTGGCTCTTATTCTGCCCCTACTGCGGATCTTTATGAAAAAAGCATTGTGGTGCCTCCTATAGCTGCGAACAACTTTGAGTTGAAGCCACAATTGGTCACCCTGTTGTAACAAAATTGCCAGTATCATGGACTTCTTCATGAAGATCCAAATCAATTTATCTCTGATTTTCTGCAGATTTATGATATTGTGAAGACAAATGGAGTGAACCCTGAGGTGTACAAACTCATGCTCTTCTCGTTTGCTCTGAGGGATAAATCAAAGCTATGGCTAGATTCCCAACCCAAGGAGAGTTTGGATACTTGGGACAAGGTTGTTACTGAGTTTCTTACTAAATTTTTCCCACCAAAGAAGCTGACCAAGCTTAGGTTGGAGGTTCAGACTTTCAGGCAGAAGGATGGTGAAACTCTTTATGAAGCATAAGAGAGATACAAGCTACTGACTAGGCAATGCGCTCCGAACATGTTCTCCAAATGGACCCAACTAGATATCTTTTATGAAGGCTTGGGTGAGATGTCCAAGATGAGCTTAGATACTTCTGCAGGTGGTTCATTGCACAAGAAGAAGACACCAGAGGAGACTATTGAGCTTATTGAATTGGTGGCTAGCAACCAATATCTATACTCATCTAACAGGAATCCTGTGAACTCTGAGACCTCTCAGAAAAGAGGCGTGTTGGAAGTGGAAGCTGTTAATGCTCTTTTTGCTCAGAACAAGCTTATGTCTCAGCAAATAAATCTACTTATTCAGCAGATGGGTGGCATGCAAGTCTCAGCTATCAACACTCAAAATCCACCTCAAGAGGTCTCTTATGACATGGCAGGTAATTTTGTGCAAAATGATACTTATGATTATGCTCAATCCTCTTCTGAACAGGTCAATTACATGGGGAGTGGTCCTAGGAATCCCAACAACGATCCATATTCTAAGACATACAATCAGGGGTGGAGAAATCACCCAAATTTTGGATGGAGGGACCAACCTCAGAGACCTTAGAACTTCAACAATAATTCTCAGGGCGACTTCCAACAGAACAATTACAATAACCGCCAATTTCAGTCTCAGCAACAACAACCAACTCAGCAGGCAAACTCTAAATCCGAAGAAGATTCTAATTGGGAGATGATGAGGAGTTTTATGCAGGAAACCAGAGCCTCCATTAGAAATTTAGAGGTGTAAATGAGCCAACTAAGCAAGCAAATACCTAAGAGGTCTGCAAGTACATTTCCAAGTGATACAGTGGTGAACCCAAGAGAAGATTGCAAGGTTATTCAATTGAGAAGTGGTAAAGTAGTTGGCTCTAAGAAAAAGGCCAATGAAGAGCTAGTTGAAAAGGAAACTCCAGAGAAGAAAAAGGGAGAAGTGGAGCACGCCCCTCCAAAGCGTGCAGACAACCCGTTCCCCGACTCTCTTGACACTTATCCTACCTTGCCAAAGGCTCCTGAATACAAGCCAAAAATGCCATACGCTCAGAGGCTTTAGAAGGCTTCCAAAGAAAAGCAATTTTCTAAATTTTTAGATGTTTTCAAGAAGCTACAGATCAACATTCCTTTTGCAGAGGCTCTTGAGCAAATGCCTCTCTATGCTAAGTTTATGAAAGAATTGTTGACCCACAAGAGGAATTAAAAGGAACAAGAGACAGTGGTGCTAACCAAGGAATGTAGTGCCATTATTCAACACAACCTTCCTAAGAAGATGCCAGACCCATGGAGCTTTGTCATTCCTTGCACCATTGGAGATGTCACCATTCAAAGAGCTTTATGTGATCTTGGAGCTAGCATCAATTTAATGCCACTTTCAGTGATGAAAAAGCTTCAAATTGAGGAGGTAAAACCCACTCGTATTTCTCTTCAACTTGCTGATCTTTCTATTAAATTACCTGTAGGTGTTGTTGAGGATTTACTTGTTAAAGTAGGACCATTTATTTTTCCTGTTGATTTTGTTATATTAGACATGGAAGAGGAGGTAAAATGCTCTATTATACTTGGTAGACCCTTTTTAGCTACAGGTAGAGCTCCGATTGATGTGCAAAAGGGTGAATTAACCCTGAGGGTCAATGAAGAACAGGTGGTCCTCAATGTCTTTGAAGCTCTCAAGCACCCTAATGATTCTGAAGGGTGTATGAAAATTGATGTTATTGAACCACTTGTTCAAGAGGTACTGAAAGTTGAGGTACTTGATGACATTCTGGATCCTATTTCTGAGTATGAATTAGTTGAAGTTGATGATTCACCACCCCAGAAAGCTATGGTTCACACGCCTAAAGCAGAGGAGGAAGCCCCCAAGCTTGAGCTCAAACCTTTACCTCCTTCTCTGAAATATGTGTTCTTGGGTGAAAATGATTCTTATCCAGTGATTATTAGCTCTTCCCTGAAGTCTGAAGAGGAAGAGGCGCTTATTTCAGTGCTCAGAAGCCATAAAACAGCTCTTGGGTGGACCATTAGTGACTTGAAAGGGATTAGTCCAACCAAGTGTATGCACAAGATCCTCCTTGAAGATGATGCTAAACCAGTTGTGCAACAACAAAGGAGACTCAATCCAACTATTAAAGAGGTGGTCCAAAAAGAGGTAATGAAATTATGGGAAGCAGGTATTATTTACCCTATTTCTGATAAACCTTGGGTAAGTCCTGTGCAGGTAGTTCCTAAGAAAGGAGGGATGACAATGATCAAGAATGAAAAGAATGAGCTTATTCCTACAAAAACAGTCACAGGTTGGAGAATGTATATAGTCTACAGGAGGCTCAACACTGCTACAAGGAAGGATCATTTTTCCCTGCCTTTCATTGATCAGATGCTTGAGAGGTTAGCTAGTCATGCTTTTTATTGTTTTCTAGATGGATATTCTAGATATAATCAGATTGCAGTGGACCCTCAAGATCAAGAGAAGACAGCATTCACATGCCCCTTTGGAGTATTTGCCTACAGGAGAATGCCATTTGGACTTTGTAATGCTCTAGCAACTTTTCAGAGGTGTATGCTTTCAATTTTTTCTGACATGGTTAAAAAGTTCATTGAGGTATTTATGGATGACTTTTCTATTTTTGGTAATTATTTCGAAACGGTGTCAAGAATCAAACCTTGTTTTGAATTGGGAAAAATGCCATTTTATGGTCACAGAAGGCGTTGTTCTTGGACACCGAATTTCAAGTAAGGGGATTGAGGTTGACAGAGCAAAGGTGGAGGTAATTGAAAAATTACCACCAGCAGCTAATGTTAAGGCATTTAGGAGTTTCTTGGGTCATGCAGGATTTTATAGGAGATTCATAAAGGACTTTTCTAAAATTGCTAAACCATTGAGCAACCTGTTGGTTGTTGATGTTCCTTTTGTCTTTGATTCTGATTGTCTGCATGCTTTTGAAACTCTAAAAACAAACCTTACCTCTGCCCCCATTATAGCTCCCCCTGACTGGGATTTACCATTTGAATTGATGTGTGATCCCAGTGATTTTGCTATAGGAGCTATTTTAGAAAAGAGGCATGGTAAGCTTGTACATGACATTTACTATTCCAGTCTGTGTTAAATGATACCCAAAAGAATTACATAACTACAGAAAAGGAATTATTAGCTGTTGTGTATGCTGTTGATAAGTTTAGGTCTTGTTTACTTGGTTCTAAGGTTATTGTTTATACTGACCATGCTGTTTTGAAGTACCTTCTAACTAAGCAGGACTCTAAACCAAGATTAATCAGATGGGTGTTACTCCTTCAGGAGTTTGATATTGAGATAAAAAACAGGAAAGGATCAAAAAATCAAGTAGCTGACTATCTCTCCAGGATTGAGCCTGAAGCCGGAGTACAACCACCCACAGCTGTGACTGAGACGTTTTCGGATGAGCAATTATTCCTCATTCAGCAGGCTCCATAGTTTGCAGATATTACAAATTATAAGGCCATGAATTTTATACCAAAGGAGTACAGTAGACAACAAGTAAAAAAGCTATTGATTGATGCAAAGTACTACATTTGGGAGGAACCATACCTTTTTAAAAGGTGTTCAGATGGTATCATCCGGAGATGTGTCCCAAATGAAGAAACACAGCAAATCCTTTGGCATTGTCATGGTTCAGATTATGGAGGCCACTTTGGTGGTGAAAAGACAGCTGCAAAGGTCCTTCAGAGCAGGTTTTACTGGCCGACTCTCTTCAGAGATTCAAGAGAATTTGTGAAGCACTGTGATAGATGTGAAAAAGCCACAAATCTCTCTGCCAACCATGAAATTCCACAGCAGGGGATTCTTGAGGTTGAGTTATTTGATGTGCGGGGTATTGATTTCATGGAACCTTTTCACCCTCACATTCAAACAACTATATTCTAGTGGCAGTTGATTATGTGTCCAAGTGGGTGGAAGCTGTGGCTCTACCCACCAATGATGCTAAGGTGGTAATGAGCTTTCTTTGGAGATATATCTTTAGCCGGTTTGGTGTCCCAAGGACACTGGTTAGTGATGGAGGCAGTCACTTCTGTAACAGACAGCTGGACTCTCTTCTGCAGAGATATGGAGTCCGTCATAAAGTGGCATCCCCCTATCACCCTCAGACAAGTGGACAGGTTGAAGTTTCCAACAGGGAATTTAAGAGGATTCTAGAGAAGATCGTCGGTGTTTTAAGAAAAGACTGGTCTAGGAAGCTTGATGATGCTCTCTGGGCATGCCGGACAGCATACAAGACTCCCATTGGCATGTTCCCTTATCAGTTGGTCTATGGCAAATCCTGTCACTTGCCAATTGAGCTAGAGTACAAAGCTTACTGGGCAATCAGGTATCTGAATCTTAATTCAGAAGCTGCAGGAATTAAGCGAATGCTTCAGTTGAATGAGCTTGATGAATTCAGATATTCAGCCTATGAGAATGCCAAGCTCTATAAGGAGAGAACCAAGCTATTGCATGACAAGAAGATTGCCATCAGAGTCTTTGAGTTAGGATAGTGAGTGCTTTTGTATAATTCAAGGCTCAAACTCTTTCCCGAGAAGCTGAAATCTTGGTGGTCAGGACCGTTTGTGGTTACCAGAGCTTCACTATATGGTCATGTGGAAATACAGGAAGAGAATTCTAACAGAAAATTTACAGTGAATGGCCAGAGGTTGAAGCACTATCTTGGAGGCGAGATTGATCGCCAGAGGTCCACTCATCTACTAAATTAGCAGAACTGACCGTCAAGCTAGTGACGTTAAAGAAGCGCTTGTCGGGAGGCAACCCGATAATTTTGTATCCTTAGTTACTTTTCGTAGTAGTAGTTTTCTTACTTATTTAATTTTTATTGAGTTTTTACTATTTTTCTGATCATGCAGCTAGTTTAAGAACAGGAACTGGATAATTTAAAAAAAACCGAGCACACGACACGCAAGCATCGCTGACGCGTACGCGTCATATGTGTGTGCATGAAAAATAAAATTGAATAGAGAGTTGTGCAGGAGTGGTTCTGGTGGAGTGCCTAGCGCACAAGCGAGCCCACGCGTACGCGTGACCCTGCAAATCGGCGTAAATGGGTGTATGGCCAGAGAGTTATGATGGTATGGGGCTGGAATGGTGCTGGGAGCACAAGTCGCATCACGCGTATGCGTCCCTGATGCGTTCACGTCATTTTCCCACCCTGGCCGTCCATGCGTATGCATCCCTGACGCGTACGCATCGCTTGAAATTCACGCAATCCACGCGTACGCGTTCCTTACGTGTATGCGTCGCATACGACGCCCAATTAAACCACCTCAGCACCTGATTTCAAATCATCCAGCCCCCAATCCTAATTCTCTCTTATTCTTTTATCCTTTTATTCTTCTTTCATTATACTATTTGTTTTTGTTTTCAGTTCTTCTTTACTTGAGGACAAGCAAACCCTTAAGTTTGGTGTTGTCGCTTTGCTTATGGATTTTCTATGGGACCAAAGGGAGGCGAATCATCTTCACTGAAGAGCATAGCCGGAGGAATGAGATGGCCACCAACATAATTGAGGTGGTTGAATTCCTTTCATTCTATATTCCTTCCCGCTCTTACTATGTTATGTTCCGGTTTTTCTGCTATTTTGTCTCGTTTATTGCATGATCCTTTATTAGATAAATTCCTAGGTTTTAGTTTGGTTCTGTTAGTTGCTTTAATTCTGAAAGGTGTCTCATGTATTGTCCACTGAGCTTGAAATCAAAAAAAAAAAAGAAGAAAAGATGTAGTGCATGAGAAATTGAGTTTAATTTCTAGAATAGTCTCATTTATTCAAATGTGGTGGTATTTTCTGTGACTTTGAATGCATGACATGAACAGTTCATATTTAAATTTGAATCAAAGAATGTTGATGTACAAGGAACAAGAATTTAGAGAATTATTATGAAGTCTCTGCAATAAGTAAAAGTTTAATCCTTGAAGCAAAAGAAGCAACAAAAAAAAATATAAAAGCAAGGTCCAAGGCTCTGAGCATCAATGACTAGGGAGGTCAAACATGATTAAAAACTCAAAGAGTTGTTTCCCTAGTCACATGCTTGTGGTGTTCTTGTGTCAAGTAATCCTTGAGACAAAACATTTAGAGTCGAGATCAATTGTAATTAACAGAGTATGCCAAAGGCTTTGAGCACCACTGTCTGGGAGTAACTAAAAGGAAAATCAAAACTTAAAGAGAGTTCCCCAGTTAAGTGCTTGTGGTGTTTCTGTGTCAAGTGAAGCTTGAGACAAAACATTTAAAATCACGGCTAGGCTCAAGGTGCAAAGCACCAAAGAAAAAAAAAGAATCAAAGAAAAATTGATGTGTTCAAGGGTTAAATTGAGTTACAAATGATCAGAGAATTCATAATATTATCCGGATTCTAATTCCGAATGACAGTGACATCCTTCTGATTCAAAGGAGAGTGAGATGCCAAAACTATTCAAGATTGTAGTTGTAAACCCCACTATAAGAAGAGACCTGAGCTTAATCAAACTCTCATTCTCATGCAAATTCACATCCTAAGCCTAAATTAATTTTGGTTGCTTGAGGACAAGCAACAATTCAAGTTTGGTGTTGTGATGCGTGAGCATCTTTCCTATCTTTTCCTAGTGAATTTGTGATGCGTGAGCATCTTTTCTATCTTTTCCTAGTGAATTTGCATTCAATTTGTTGATTTTAATCAAGAATTACTTATCTTTTAGCCACTATGGATGCTACTTTGAGTCATGTACAATTCTATTTAATTTAGGTAGTATTCGGCTGAATTTGATGGAGTTTTCGCAGAAAAAGAGAAGAAGGCGAATGATGCTGTCAACCCTGACCTCTCTGCACTCAAACCTGAATATCTGGAGCTACAGAGGTCCAATGGACGTGATTCTAGTGGCATTGGAAAGCTAACTTTCAGAGCTTTCCAACGATATATAATAGTCCATACATCTTCTCCACCAAGTTAGCAAAGGTGGCGCCTAACTTGAGATTTCTCAAGTTAGGCGCAAGGATGAAGGAAAAGCGCCCAAGGAGTCTGCCTAGGCTGTGCCTAACTTGAGAATTCTCAAGTTAGGCGCAAGACACCAACAAGCATGCATAAGGAGCAACTCACACTCCATGTAAGGCGCATGAATCCTTGAGTTAGGCGCAACCTCACCCACTCAAACTCCAATCCATGCGGCCAGGACCAAGTAAGGCGTGGACAACCCCAAGTTAGGTGCATGATCTCCCGAATCAAGTGGTCCCAGCGTCCAAAATAAGGCTGTTCGAAGATTTTATTTTAATTCTGATTAAGCTTTAATTTTATCTTAAAAATAGGAAAAGATATTATTTAGTTTTAAAAATTATAATTTACATTAATTAGGATTAGATATAAAAGGGAAGAGAATTAGTCCTTCGGGCTCTTCTCTTTTCTTCCACCTCATTCTGCAATTTACAGTTTTTCACAATCCTAGTTTTCTCTCTAAACCATGAGCGACTAAACCTCCACTGTTAAGGTTAGGAGCTCTGTCTATTGTATGGATTGATACTATTATTTTTTCTATTTTAATTCATGTAATGATTTATATTTCAAGAATCGTTTTCGTTCTTTATCTTATGAATTTGGGTGGAACGGAAGTATGACCCTTGTTTTAATTGAGTTCTTGTATAACTTGGAAAAGCTCTTTACTTGAACAACAGCTTAAAAATAATCTCTCCTAAACTTCTAATTATCTGGACTTAACGGGATATGTGACATATAATCCTTTTATCTATGGGTAATTAGAGTTTCTGTGGCACATAAACTAGAATTGAACTTCATCCTCTAATTGGAATTAAGTGACCAAGGAATTGGCGGTTGATGAAAGTTAGAGTAGACTAAGAAGGTCTAAGGAATTAGGGCTTAATCATATATAGTTTGCCATGAATTAAGTCTTGCATGATTAAAATAGTTAGTAAGAAAAGTCAATCCAGAAAATAGATAACTCCGAAGCCTTAACTGTTTCTCCATATATTATTCACTATTTGTTTACTGCTTGCTTTTCTGATATTCTGAATTTACTGATTAATGCAATTGAACTCTCAACATCATTTTCTGTTAGCCTAACTAAGTAAATCACATAACCATTGTTGCTTAATCCATCAATCCTCATGGGATCGACCCTTACTCACGTAAGGTATTACGTGGTACGACACGGTGGATTTGCCGGTAAGTTTGTGGTCTTGAATTCCGCACCAAGTTTTTGGCGCCGTTGTCGGGGATTGATAGTGATTAACAACTACTAGTTGTTTGATTGCTTAGATTAGGCACTTTAGTTCTCATTTTTACATAATTGTCACTTTATTATTTTCAAAAAAAAAATTATATATATATATATATATATATATATATATATATATATAATTAAATTAGCACTAATATTTTCCTTATCTTTTTTCGTTAGCACCCCCCTCCCCTGCTTCGTTTTCTTTCTTTTGTCTTTTATTATTTAATAAATAAAATATATATTTATATATATTTACATTAGTACGAATATATTTTTTTTAGTTTATGAAATTAAGTTTGGTGCTACCTAGTTAAGTTTGTTTTAATTTCTTTATTTAATTTTCCCTTTAAATTTTCGAATTTTTTTTATTGGGTCGTAAGTATTTTTAATTTATTATTTTACACAAGTTACCTCACTGGAAATTCTCTGTACTCTGACGTAGAAAGTTCCACCTTTTCTTGTCTTCTATCTGTTTATGAGCAGGAACAGGGACAAGGAACCTCTGTTAGACTTTGATCCTGAACCTGAAAGGACTTTGAGGCGGCGTTTGCAACAAGCAAGACTTTACAAGGCTACAGAGTCCACTGTGGATCATAATAATAATGTTGTTAATGCCAATGTGACAAACCCGAATGAGAATGAGCAAAGGAGAGTGCTTGGCTCTTATTCTGCTCCTACTGCAGACCTTTATGGAAAAAGTATTGTGGTGCCCCCTATAGCTGTAAACAACTTTGAGTTGAAGTCACAATTAGTCACCCTGGTGTAACAAAACTGCCAGTATCATGGTCTTCCCCACGAAGACCCAAATCAATTTATTTTTGATTTTCTGCAGATTTTTGATACTGTGAAGACAAATGGGGTGAACCCTGAGGTATACAAACTCATGCTCTTTCCGTTTGTTTTGAGGGATAAAGCAAAGCTATGGCTAGATTCTCAACCCAAGGAGAGTTTGGATACTTGGGAAAAGGTTGTTACTGAGTTTCTTACTAAATTTTTCCCACCAAAGAAGCTGACTAAGCTTAGGTTGGAGGTTCATACCATCAGGTATAAGGATGGAGAAACTCTATATGAAGCTTGAGAGAGGTACAAGCTACTGACTAGGCAATGCCCTCTGGACATGTTCTCCAAATGGACCCAACTAGATATCTTTTATGAAGGCTTGGGTGAGATGTCCAAGATAAGCTTAGATACTTCTGCAGGTGGTTCATTGCACAAGAAGAAGACACCAGAGGAGACTGTTGAGCTTATTGAATTGGTGGCTGATGAGCGGATAATTCATACGCTTTTTGGCATTGTTTTTAGTATGTTTTTAGTAGGATCTAGTTACTTTTAGGGATGTTTTTATTAGTTTTTATGTTAAATTCACATTTCTGGACTTTACTATGAGTTTGTGTGTTTTTCTGTAATTTCAGGTATTTTCTGGCTGAAATTGAGGGACTTGAGCAAAAATCAGATTCAGAGGTTGAAGAAGAACTGCTGATGTTGTTGGATTCTGACCTCCCTTTACTCAAAGTGAATTTTCTGGAGCTACAGAACTCAAAATAGCGCGCTTCCAATTGCGTTGGAAAATAGACATCCAGGGCTTTCCAGCAATATATAATAGTCCATACTTTGGCCAAGTTTAGATGATGCAAATGGGCGTTGAACGGCAGTTCTACGCTGCAGTCTGGAGTTAAACGCCAGAAACACGTCACAAGCCAGAGTTGAATGCCAGAAACACGTTACAAACTGGCGTTCAACTCCAAGAATGACCTCTCCACGTGTAAACTTCAAGCTCAGCCCAAGCAAATACCAAGTGGGCCCCCGGAGTGGATTTATGCATCAATTACTTACTTCTGTAAACCCTAGTGACTAGTTTAGTATATATAGGACTTTTTACTATTGTATTAGGGATCTTTGATCAGTTTTATGCTATTGATGAGAGGACTTTTGCGTGATCTAGAAATTTGCGGATAAATCCTTGTTGCAAGTATAGTTTCTAAACCTTCAAAAGTCCTTTCATACAAACGTTTTGGTTGTCACAAGTAACAAACCCCTTTGAAATTGATAACCGAGTATTAAACCTCGGGTCGTCTTCTCAAGGAATTGCAGGGAAGTATGTTCTTATTATTGGTTATGAGTTTGTAAATTGGGGTTTAGGAAGTAAGGTGGGAATATGTTATATGACAAGTAAAATAAAATAATAATAATAAAAATAAAATAAAATCTCTTGGCAAGGTATGAGAACTGGAAGTCCTATCCTTATCAATTGTGATGAGAATTGGATTTTAATCCCACTTTGTTAACCTTTGCTAAACAAAGGAAGGTTAAGTGGACTGATTAGCATGATTCTCAAGTCCTAGTCTAATCAGAATCTGCCAATTTCAACCACTGTTTTATTTGACAGCTCAAGTGTTACCAATTACTTGACCCAAGCCAAAGAGGGAAGAAATTCTACTTGAATGAAAATAATTTGGATAAATCGAGAATTTTAATAAATTAAAGAAAGCAATCATAAATCTGAAAAGACCTCAAATAACATTAATTAAGAAAATCAATCCAAACATAAAGAGTCATGAACAATATTTGAGAAAATAAATAAAAATAAAGAACCTGGGATTGAGAGTCACTCCTAAAACTAAGAGAAATCCTAAATCCTAAGAGAGAGAGGAGAGAACCTCTCTCAAAACTAATCTAAATCATGAGAAGTGAATTATTAGAGCCTGTCGATGAATGGATGCATTTCCCCACTTTATAGCCTCTAATCTGTGTTTTCTGGGCCGCAAACTGGGTCAAAAACAGTTTGAGTGCGAAGAGGTCAGGCTGGACAGGTTAGCAATTTCTCCAACTTCTTGCATTCCTTCCACTTTTGCATGCTTTCTTTCCATCCTCTAAGCCATTCCTGCCTTATAATATCTGAAAACACTTAACACACATATCAAGGCATCTAATGGTAATAAGAGAGGATTAATAATAAGCAAATATAAGATCAAAGAAGCATATTTTCAATCAAAGCACATAATTAGGAAGGCAAATGTAAAACCATGCAAATAGTATGAATAAGTGGGTAAAGAGTAGATAGAAACCACTCAATTGAGCACAAGATAAACCATAAAATAGTGGTTTATCAGCTATCTTAGACTTTCATGGGGGCTGGCCATTCGGCCATGCCTGGACCATTATCACTTATGTATTTTCAAACGGTAGAGTTTCTGCACTCCATAGATTAAGGTGTGGAGCTCTGTTGTTCCTCATGAATTAATACAAAGTACCACTGTTTTTCTATTCAATTCAACTTATTCCGCTTCTAAGATATCCATTTGTACTTCAACATGACTGTGATGATCGTGACAGTCATCATCATTCCCTATGAACACGTGCCTGACAACCACTTCCGTTCTACCTTAGATTGACTCAAAAGGCAAACCAGTTCAACTTAGAAGACTGGACCTCAAGCCTGTGGCTAGAGGATGGTTGGAGTTCATCCAACGCTCCATCATTCCCACTAGCAACCGATCTGAAGTTACTGTGGATCGAGCCATCATGATTCATAGCATCATGATTGGAGAGGAAGTAGAAGTTCATGAAGTCATCTCCATTGAACTCTACAAAATAGCCGAAAAGCCCTCCCCCTTGGCAAGGCTAGCTTTCCCTTATCTTATTTGCCATCTATGTTACTTAGCCGGAGCTTTCATAGAAGGAGACATTCCCATTGAGGAAGAGAAGCCCATCACTAAGAAAAGGATGGAGCAAACAAGAGAGCCCACTCATGGAGCTCAAGAAACACGTGAGGAAGCTCATCATCAAGAAATTCCTGAGATACCTCAAGGGATGCACTTTCCTCCATATAATTTTTGGGAGCGAATCAACACCTCCCTAGGAGAATTAAGTTCCAACATGGGATAACTAAGGGTGGAACATCAAGAGCACTCCATCATACTCCATGAAATTAGAGAAGATCAAAGAGCAATGAGGGAGGAGCAACAAAGACAAGGAAGAGACATAGAAGAGCTCAAGGACATCATTGGTTCCTCAAGAAGGAAACGCCACCATCACTAAGGTGGACTCATTCCTTGTTCTTAAATTTTCTGTTTTTTTGTTTTCTTATGTTAAATGTTTATCTATCTTTGTGTCTTTATTACATGATCATTAATGTCTAAGTGTCTATGCCTTAAAGTAGTGAATATGAATCCATCACCTCTCTTAAATGAAAAATGTTTTTAATTCAAAAGAACAAGAAGTACATGAGTTTCGAATTTATCCTTAAACTTAGTTTAATTATATTGATGTGGAGATAATACTTTTTGTTTTCTGAATGAATGCTTGAACAGTGCATATGTCTTTTGAAGTTGGTGTTTTAGAATGTTAAATATGTTGGCTCTTGAAAGAATGATGAACAGGAGACATGTTATTTGATAATCTGAAAAATCATAAAAATGATTCTTGAAGCAAGAAAAAGCAGTGAATACAAAGCTTGCAGAAAAAAAATGGCGAAAAAAAAATATAGAAAAAGAAAAAGCAAGCAGAAAAAGCCAAAAGCTCTTAAAACCAAAAGGCAAGAGCAAAAAGCCAATAACCCTTAAAACCAAAAGGCAATGGTAAATAAAAGGGATCCCAAGGCTTTGAGCATCAGTGGATAGGAGGGCCTAAAGGAACAAAATCCTGGCCTAAGCGGCTAAACCAAGCTGTCCCTAACCATGTGCTTGGGGCGTGAAGGTGTCAAGTGAAAACTTGAGACTGAGCGGTTAAAGTCAAGGTCCAAAGCAAAAAAAAAAAAAACAGTGTGCTTAAGAACCCTGGACACCTCTAATTGGGGACTTTAGCGTAGCTGAGTCACAATCTGAAAAGGTTCACCCAGTTATGTGTCTGTGGCATTTATGTATCCGGTGGTAATACTGGAAAACAAAGTGCTTAGGGCCACGGCCAAGACTCATAAAGTAGCTGTGTTCAAGAATCAATATACTGAACTAGGAGAATCAATAACACTATCTGAACTCTGAGTTCCTATAGATGCCAATCATTCTGAACCTCAATGGATAAAGTGAGATGCCAAAACTATTCAAGAGGCAAAAAGCTACAAGTCCCGCTCATCTGATTGGAGCTATGTTTCATTGATAGTTTGGAATTTATAGTATATTCTCTTCTTTTATCCTATTTGATTTTCAGTTGCTTGGGGACAAGCAACAATTTAAGTTTGGTGTTGTGATGAGCGGATAATTTATACGCTTTTTGGCATTGTTTTTAGTATGTTTTTAGTAGGATCTAGTTACTTTTAGGGATGTTTTTATTAGTTTTTATGTTAAATTCACATTTCTGGACTTTACTATGAGTTTGTGTATTTTTCTGTAATTTCAGGTATTTTCTGGCTGAAATTGAGGGACTTGAGCAAAAATCATATTCAGAGGTTGAAGAAGGACTACTAATGCTGTTGGATTCTGACCTCCCTGCACTCAAAGTGGGTTTTCTGGAGCTACAGAACTCAAAATGGTGCGCTTTCAATTGCGTTGGAAGGTAGAAATCCAGGGCTTTCCAGCAATATATAATAGTCCATACTTTGGCCAAGTTTAGATGACGCAAATGGGCGTTGAACGCCAGTTCTACGCTGCAGTCTGGAGTTAAACGCCAGAAACACGTCACAAGCCAGAGTTGAACGCCAGAAACATGTTACAAACTGGCGTTCAACTCCAAGAATGACCTCTCCATGTGTAAACTTCAATCTCAGCCCAAGCACACACCAAGTGGGCCCCGGAAGTGGATTTATGCATCAATTACTTACTTCTGTAAACCCTAGTGACTAGTTTAGTATATATAGGACTTTTTACTATTGTATTAGGGATCTTTGATCAGTTTTATGCTATCTTAGACCTTCATGGGGGCTGGCCATTCGGCCATGCCTAGACCATTATCACTTATGTATTTTCAAACGGTAGAGTTTCTGCACTCCATAGATTAAGGTATGGAGCTCTGCTGTTCCTCATGAATTAATACAAAGTACCACTGTTTTTCTATTCAATTCAACTTATTTCGCTTCTAAGATATCCATTCGCACTTCAACATGAATGTGATGATCGTGACAGTCATCATCATTCCCTATGAACACGTGCCTGACAACCACTTCTGTTCTACCTTAGATTGAATGAGTATCTCTTGGATTCCTTAATCAGAATCTTCGTGGTATAAGTTAGAACCCATGGATGGCCATTCCTGAGATCCGGAAAGTCTAAACCTTGTCTGTGATATTTTGAGTAGGATCTGGGAAGGGATGGCTGTGACGAACTTCAAACTTGCGAGTGCTGGGCGTAGTGACAGACGCAAAAGGATAGTAAATCCTATTCCAGTATTATCGAGAACCTCCAGATGATTAGCCATGCTGTGACAGAGCATTTGGACCATTTTCACAGAGAGGATGGGATGTAGCCATTGACAACAGTGATGCCCTTATAGAAAGCTTGCCATGGAAAGGAGTAAGACTGATTCGATGAAGACAGCGGGAAAGCAGAGATTCAGAGGAACGAAAGCATCTCTATACGCTTATCTGAAGCTCTCACCAACGATATGCATAAGTATTCCTATCTTTACATTCTGTTTATTTATTATTATTATTCGAAAACTCTATAACCATTTGATATCCGCCTGACTGAGATTTACAAGGTGACCATAGCTTGCTTCATACCAACAATCTCCGTGGGATCGACCCTTACTCACGTAAGGTTTTATTACTTGGACGACCCAGTGCACTTGCTGGTTAGTTGTGCGAAGTTGTGAAGTTATGTTTGGACCATGGTATTGTGCACCACTTGTTGGCGCCATTGCCAGGGAGAGAACGAACAACAAATTTTACAACCTCTGAGTAACAATTTCGCATACCAAGTTTTTGGCGCCGTTGCCGGGGATTGTTTGAGTTTGGACAACTGACGGTTCATCCTGTTGCTCAGATTACGTAATTTTCTTCTTATTTTGTTTTCAAAAAGTTTTCAAAAATTTTTCAAAAATATTTTCTTCTTTTTCGTTTTTCCCAATTAATATTAAAAAAATATTTTAAAAAAATATATTTTTCTTCAGAATTTTTAAGAATGAATTCTAGTGTTTCATGAAGCATGTAGAAGCCTGGCTGGCTGTAGAGCCACATCTAAATTCATTTGGACTGAGGCTCCCAAGTCATCATTACAAGAGCAAGCTAGTTGTTGCTAATCAAATTTGTTATTGTATGACTGATTTGTATCTTCTAAAGCTTGGCTGGCTATTAAGCCATGTCTAACCCTCAGATTGGAGCTTTAGACTAAGAGTGCAAGATTCCTGGAATTCATATTAAAAATTTTGAAATCTTTATTTCTCTTTTTCACATTAATTTTCGAAAAATATAAAAAAAATTATAAAATCATAAAAATTAAAAATATTTTGTGTTTCTTGTTTGAGTCTTGAGTCAATTTTTAAGTTTGGTGTCAATTGTATTTTTTTTTTAAAATCTATGCATTTTTTTGAAAGTTCATGCATTCATAGTGTTCTTCATGATCTTCAAGTTGTTCTTGGCCAGTCTTCTTGTTTGATCTTCATATTTTCTTGTTTTGTGTCTTTTCTTGTTTTTCATATGCATTCTTGCATTCGTAGTGTCTATACATGAAAAATTTCTAAGTTTGGTGTCTTGCATATTTTCTTTTCTTGAAAATTTTTCAAAAATAAGTTCTTGATATTCATCTTGACATTCATAGTGTTCTTGGTGTTCATCTTGACATTCATAGTATTCTTGCATGCATCACATGTTTAGATCCAAAATTTTCATGCATTGCATCATTTTTCTTGTTTTTCTCTCTCATCATTAAAAATTCAAAAATAAAAAAAATATCTTTCCTTTTTTCTCTCATAAATTTTGAAAATTTGGATTGACTTTTTCAAAAATTTTTAAAATTCAATTGTTTCTTATGAGTCAAATCAAATTTTCAATTTAAAAATCTTATCTTTTTCAAAATCTTTTTCAAAAATCATATCTTTTTCATTTTTTTATTTATTTTCGAAAAAATTTAAAAATATTTTTTAAAAATCCTTTTCTTAATTTTACATCATATTTTCGAAAATATCATCAACAATTAATGTTTTGATTCAAAAATTTCAAGTTTGTTACTTACTTGTTAAGAAAGATTCAAACTTTAAGTTCTAGAATCATATCTTGTGATTTCTTGTGAATCAAGTCATTAATTGTGATTTTAAAAATCAAATCTTTTTCAAAACTAATTTCAATCATATCTTTTCAAAATATCTTTTATCTTATCTTTTTTAAAATATCTCTTCTAACTTCTTATCTTCTTATCTTTTCAAAATTGAATTTCAAATCTTTTTCAACTAACTAATTGACTTTTTTTTGTTCCTCATCTTTTTCAAAACTATCTAACTAACTATCCCTCTCTAATTTTCGAAAATACCTCCCTCTTTTTCAAAAATTCTTTTTAATTAATTAATTGTTTTCAATTTTTAATTTTAATTTTATTTCATTCTTAATTTTCGAAAATCATTAACCCTTTTTCAAAAACTATTTTCAAAATTTAACTTTAAATCCTAATTTTTAATTTTCGAAAACCCTCTCCCTCATCTCCTTCTATTTATCTATTCATCTACTAACACTTCTCTTTACCCAAAATTCGAACCCTTTCTTCTCCTCTGAGTTCGAATTCTTCTCTTCTACATTCTTATTCTTCTTTTCTTCTACTCACATAAGGGAACCTCTATACTGTGGTAAAAAGGATCCCTATTATTATTTTTCTGTTCCCTTCTCTTTCATATGAGCAGGAGCAAGGACAAGAACATTCTTGTTGAAGCAGACCCTGAACCTGAAAGGACTCTGAAGAGGAAACTAAGAGAAGCTAAAATACAACAATCCAGAGACAACCTTACAGGAATTTTCGAACAGGAAGAGGAGATGGCAGCCGAAAATAATAATAATGCAAGGAGGATGCTTGGTGACTTTACTGCACCTAATTCCAATTTACATGGAAGAAGCATCTCCATCCCTGCCATTGGAGCAAACAACTTTGAGCTGAAACCTCAATTAGTTTCTCTAATGCAACAAAACTGCAAGTTTTATGGACTTCCATCTGAAGATCTTTTTCAATTCTTAACTGAATTCTTGCAGATATGTGATACTGTTAAGACTAATGGAGTAGATCCTAAAGTCTACAGGCTCATACTTTTCCCTTTTGCTGTGAGAGACAGAGCTAGAATATGGTTGGACTATCAACCTAAGGATAGCCTGAACTCTTAGGATAAGCTGGTCAAGGCTTTCTTAGCCAAGTTCTTTCCTCCTCAAAAGCTGAGTAAGCTTAGAGTGGATGTTCAAACCTTCAGACAGAAAGAAGGTGAATCCCTCTATGAAGCTTGGGAGAGATACAAGGAACTGACCAAAAAGTATCCTTCTGACATGCTTTCAGAATGGACCATCCTGGATATATTCTATGATGGTCTATCTGAATTAGCTAAGATGTCATTGGATACTTCTGCAGGTGGATCCATTCACCTAAAGAAAATGCCTGCAGAAGCTCAAGAACTCATTAACATGGTTGCTAATAACCAGTTTATGTACACTTCTGAGAGGAATCCTATGAGTAATGGGACGCCTCAGAATAAGGGAGTTCTTGAAATTGATACTCTGAATGCCATATTGGCACAGAATAAAATATTGACTCAGCAAGTCAATATGATTTCTCAGAGTCTGAATGGAATGCAAGCTGCATCCAACAGTGCTCAAGAGGCATCTTCTGAAGAAGAAGCTTATGATCCTGAGAACCCTGCAATAGCAGAGGTAAATTATATGGGTGAACCTTATGGGAACACCTATAACCCCTCATGGAGAAATCACCCAAATTTCTCATGGAAGGATCAACAAAAGCCTCAACAAGGCTTTAATATAATGGTGGAAGAAACAGGTTTAGCAACAGCAAGCCTTTTCCATCATCCACTCAGCAACAGACAGAGAACTCTGAACAAAATACCTCTAATTTAGCAAACTTATTCTCTAATCTATCTAAGGCCACTGTGAATTTCATGAATGAAACAAGGTCTTCCATTAGAAATTTGGAAGCACAAGAGGGCCAGTTGAGTAAGAAGATCACTGAAACTCCTCCTAGTACTCTCCCAAGCAATACAGAAGAAAATCCAAAAGGAGAGTGCAAGGCCATTGATATAACTATCATGGCCGAACCCACAAGAGAGGAGGAGGACGTGAATCCCAAGGAGGAAGACCTCCTGGGATGTCCAGAGATCAATAAAGAGTTTTCCTCTGAGGAACCAAAGGACTCTGAGGCTCATCTAGAGACCATAGAGATTCCATTAAACCTCCTTACGCCCTTCATGAGCTCTGATGAGTATTCCTCTTCAGAAGAGAATGAGGATGTTACTGAAGAGCAAGTTGCCAAGTTCCTTGGTGCAATCATGAAGCTGAATGCCAAGGGGAGATGAACCTCCCCTGTTCACCAATGAACTAAACGCATTGGATCAACTGAGATTGCCTCAAAAGAAACAAGATCCTGGAAAGTTCCTAATACCTTGCACCATAGGCACCATGACCTTTGAGAAGGCTCTATGTGACCTTGGGTCAGGGATAAACCTCATGCCACTCTCTGTAATGGAGAAACTGGGAATCTTTGAGGTACAAGCTGCTAAAATCTCATTAGAGATGGCAGATAATTCCAGAAAACAGGCTTATGGACAAGTAGAGGACAAATTAGTAAAGGTTGAAGGCCTTTACATCCCTGCTGATTTCATAATCCTAGATACTGGGAAGGATGAGGATGAATCCATCATCCTTGGAAGACCCTTCCTAGCCACAGCAAGAGCTGTGATTGATGTTAACAGAGGTGAACTAGTCCTTCAATTGAATGGGGACTCCCTTGAGTTTAAAACTCAAGGACATCCTTCTGTAAAAATGGAAAAGAGGCACAGTAAGCTTCTCTCAAAACAGAGTCAACCAGAGCCCCCACAGTCAAACTCTAAGTTTGGTGTTGGGAGGCCTCAGCCAAACTCTAAGTTTGGTGTTGAACTCCCATATCCAAACTCTAAGTTTGGTGTTGGGAGTCTATAAAATTGACTTGATCACCTGTGTGGCTCCATGAGAGCCCACTGTCAAGCTATTGACATTAAAGAAGCGCTTGTTGGGAGGCAACCCAATTTTTATTTATCTAATTTTATTGTTATTTCATGTTTTATTAGGTTCATGATCATGTGGAGTAACAAAATAAATCAAAAAATTAAAAACAGAATCAAAAACAGCAGAAGAAAAATCACACCCTGGAGGAAGGGCTTACTGGCGTTTAAACGCCAGTAAGGAGCATCTGGCTGGCGTTCAACGCCAGAACAGAGCATGGATCTGGCATTGAACGCCCAAAACAAGCAGCATCCTGGCATTTAGACGCCAGGAATGCACACTGAGGAAAGCTGGCGCTGAACGCCAGAAACAAGCATAGAACTGGCGTTCAACGCCAGAAACATGCTGCATCTGGGCGCTGAACGCCCAGAACAAGCACCAATTCGGCGTATAAATGCCAGAATTGCATGCAAAGGCATTTTACATGCCTAATTAGTGTAGGGATGCAATTCCTTGACACCTCAGGATCTGTAGACCCCACAGGATCATCTCAGCATCTGTGGATCCCACAGGATCCCCACCTACCTCCACTCATACTCTTTCCTCTTCTCAATGTTCATCCTCTCTTCCCAATAAACACCCTTCCCCAAAACCCTTCACCAATCACCTCAAGCTCTCTTCCCTATTACCTATTCACCACTCACATCCACCCATTCTTTCCCATAAACCTACTTCATACACCCCACCTACCTTCAAAATTCAAAATCACTTTCCCACCCAAACCCACCCTAAATGGCCGAACCTAAACCCTCTCCCTTCACTATATAAACCCCTCCATTCTTCTTCAATTTCACACAATACAACCCCCTCCTCCTCTTCTTGGCCGAAACACATCTCTCTTTCCCTCTCCTCCATTTCTTCTTCTTCTTCATCTATTCTTTCTTTTCTTGCTCGAGGGCGAGCAATATTCTAAGTTTGGTGTGGTAAAAGCATAGCTTTTTGTTTTTTCATTACCATTGATGGCACCTAAGACCGGAGAATCCTCTAAAAAAGGGAAAGGGAAGACAAAAGCTTCCACCTCCGAGTCATGGGAGATGGAAAGATTCATCTCCAAAGCCCATCAAGACCACTTCTATGATGTTGTGGCCAAGAAGAAGGTGATCCCCAAGGTCCCTTTCAAACTCAAGAGAAATGAGTATCCGAAAATCCGACATGAAATCCAAAGAAGAGGTTGGGAAGTTCTAACAAAACCCATCCAACAAGTCAGAATTCTAATGGTTCAAGAGTTCTATGCTAATGCATGGATCACTAGGAACCATGATCAAAGTAAGAACCCGAACCCAAAGAATTATCTCACCATGGTTCGGGGAAAATACTTAGATTTTAGTCCGGAAAATGTGAGGTTGGCGTTTAACTTGCCTATGATGCAAGGAGATGCACGCCCCTACACTAGAAGGGTCAACTTTGATCAAAGGTTGGACCAAGTCCTCATGGACATATGTGTGGAAGGAGCTCAATGGAAGATTGACTCAAAAGGCAAACCGGTTCAACTTAGAAGACTGGACCTCAAGCCTGTGGCTAGAGGATGGTTGGAGTTCATCCAACGCTCCATCATTCCCACTAGCAACCGATCTGAAGTTACTGTGGATCGAGCCATCATGATTCATAGCATCATGATTGGAGAGGAAGTAGAAGTTCATGAAGTCATCTCCCTTGAACTCTACAAAATAGCCGAAAAGCCTTCCCCCTTGGCAAGGCTAGCTTTCCCTCATCTTATTTGCCATCTATGTTACTCAGCCGGAGCTTTCATAGAAGGAGACATTCCCATTGAGGAAGAGAAGCCCATCACTAAGAAAAGGATGGAGCAAACAAGAGATCCCACTCATGGAGCTCAAGAAACACGTGAGGAAGCTCATCATCAAGAAATTCCTGAGATACCTCAAGGGATGCACTTTCCTCCATATAATTTTTGGGAGCGAATCAACACCTCCCTAGGAGAATTAAGTTCCAACATGGGATAACTAAGGGTGGAACATCAAGAGCACTCCATCATACTCCATGAAATTAGAGAAGATCAAAGAGCAATGAGGGAGGAGCAACAAAGACAAGGAAGAGACATAGAAGAGCTCAAGGACATCATTGGTTCCTCAAGAAGGAAACGCCACCATCACTAAGGTGGACTCATTCCTTGTTCTTAAATTTTCTGTTTTTCGTTTTCTTATGTTAAATGTTTATCTATCTTTGTGTCTTTATTACATGATCATTAGTGTCTAAGTGTCTATGCCTTAAAGTAGTGAATATGAATCCATCACCTCTCTTAAATGAAAAATGTTTTTAATTCAAAAGAACAAGAAGTACATGAGTTTCGAATTTATCCTTGAACTTAGTTTAATTATATTGATGTGGAGATAATACTTTTTGTTTTCTGAATGAATGCTTGAACAGTGCATATGTCTTTTGAAGTTGGTGTTTTAGAATGTTAAATATGTTGGCTCTTGAAAGAATGATGAACAGGAGACATGTTATTTGATAATCTGAAAAATCATAAAAATGATTCTTGAAGCAAGAAAAAACAGTGAATACAAAGCTTGCAGAAAAAAAATGGCAAAAAAAAATATAGAAAAAGAAAAAGCAAGCAGAAAAAGCCAAAAGCTCTTAAAACCAAAAGGCAAGAGCAAAAAGCCAATAACCCTTAAAACCAAAAGGCAAGGATAAATAAAAGGGATCCCAAGGCTTTGAGCATCAGTGGATAGGAGGGCCTAAAGGAACAAAATCCTGGCCTAAGCGGCTAAACCAAGCTGTCCCTAACCATGTGCTTGGGGCGTGAAGGTGTCAAGTGAAAACTTGAGACTGAGCGGTTAAAGTCAAGGTCCAAAGCAAAAAAAAAAAACAGTGTGCTTAAGAACCCTGGACACCTCTAATTGGGGACTTTAGCGTAGCTGAGTCACAATCTGAAAAGGTTCACCCAGTTATGTGTCTGTGGCATTTATGTATCCGGTGGTAATACTGGAAAACAAAGTGCTTAGGGCCACGGCCAAGACTCATAAAGTAGCTGTGTTCAAGAATCAACATACTGAACTAGGAGAATCAATAACACTATCTGAACTCTGAGTTCCTATAGATGCCAATCATTCTAAACCTTAATGGATAAAGTGAGATGCCAAAACTATTCAAGAGGCAAAAAGCTACAAGTCCCGCTCATCTGATTGGAGCTATGTTTCATTGATAGTTTGGAATTTATAGTATATTCTCTTCTTTTTATCCTATTTGATTTTCAGTTGCTTGGGGACAAGCAACAATTTAAGTTTGGTGTTGTGATGAGCGGATAATTTATATGCTTTTTGGCATTATTTTTAGTATGTTTTTAGTAGGATCTAGTTACTTTTAGGGATATTTTTATTAGTTTTTATGTTAAATTCACATTTCTGGACTTTACTATGAGTTTGTGTATTTTTCTGTAATTTCAGGTATTTTCTGGCTGAAATTGAGGGACTTAAGCAAAAATCATATTCAGAGGTTGAAGAAGGACTACTAATGCTGTTGGATTCTGACCTCCCTGCACTCAAAGTAGATTTTCTGGAGCTACAGAACTTAAAATGGCGCGCTTCCAATTGCGTTGGAAAGTAGAAATCCAGGGCTTTCCAGCAATATATAATAGTCCATACTTTGGCCAAGTTTAGATGACGCAAATGGGCGTTGAACGCCAGTTCTACGCTGCAGTATGGAGTTAAACGCCAGAAACACGTTACAAACTGGCGTTCAACTCCAAGAATGACCTCTCCATGTGTAAACTTCAATCTCAGCCCAAGCACACACCAAGTGGGCCCCGGAAGTGGATTTATGCATCAATTACTTACTTCTGTAAACCCTAGTGACTAGTTTAGTATATATAGGACTTTTTACTATTGTATTAGGGATCTTTGATCAGTTTTATGCTATCTTAGACCTTCATGGGGGCTGGCCATTCGGCCATGCCTAGACCATTATCACTTATGTATTTTCAAACGGTAGAGTTTCTGCACTCCATAGATTAAGGTATGGAGCTCTGCTGTTCCTCATGAATTAATACAAAGTACCACTGTTTTTCTATTCAATTCAACTTATTTCGCTTCTAAGATATCCATTCGCACTTCAACATGAATGTGATGATCGTGACAGTCATCATCATTCCCTATGAACACGTGCCTGACAACCACTTCTGTTCTACCTTAGATTGAATGAGTATCTCTTGGATTCCTTAATCAGAATCTTCGTGGTATAAGTTAGAACCCATGGATGGCCATTCCTGAGATCCGGAAAGTCTAAACCTTGTCTGTGGTATTCCGAGTAGGATCTGGGAAGGGATGGCTATGAAGAACTTTAAACTCGCGAGTGTTGGGCGTAGTGACAGACGCAAAAGGATAGTAAATCCTATTCCAGTATGATCGAGAACCTCCGGATGATTAGCCATGCCATGACAGAGCATTTGGACCATTTTCACAGAGAGGATGGGATGTAGCCATTGACAACGGTGATGCCCTTACAGAAAGCTTGCCATAGAAAGGAGTAAGACTGATTGGATGAAGACAGCGGGAAAGCAGAGATTCAGAGGAACGAAAGCATCTCTATACGCTTATCTGAAACTCTCACCAACGATATGCATAAGTATTCCTATCTTTACTTTCTGTTTATTTATTATTATTATTCGAAAACTCTATAACCATTTGATATCCGCCTGACTGAGATTTACAAGGTGACCATAGCTTGCTTCATACCAACAATCTCCGTGGGATCGACCCTTACTCACGTAAGGTTTTCTTACTTGGACGACCCAGTGCACTTGCTGGTTAGTTGTGCGAAGTTGTGAAATTATGTTTGGACCATGTTATTGTGCACCACCAGTTGTTGGCGCCATTGCCAGGGAGAGAACGAACAACAAATTTTACAACCTCTGAGTAACAATTTCGCATACCAGTGGCTAGCAACCAATATTTATACTCATCTAACAGGAATCCTGTGAACTCTGATACCTCTTAGAAGAGAGGCGTGTTGGAAGTGGAAGCTGTTAATGCTCTTATTGCTCAGAACAAGCTTATGTCTCAGCAAATAAATCTACTTACTCAGCAGATGGGTGGCATGCAAGTCTCAGCTGTCAACACCCAAAATCAACCTCAAGAGTTCTCTTATGATATGGCAGGTAATTTTGTACAAAATGATAATTATGATTATGCTCAATCTGCTTCTGAACAGGTCAATTACATGGGGAGTGGTCCTAGAAATCCCAACAATGATCCATATTCTAAGACATACAATCAAAGATGGAGAAATCACCCAAACTTTGGGTGGAGGGACCAACCTCAGAGACCTCAAAATTTCAATAATAATTCTCAGGGTGGCTTCTAACAGAATAATTACAACAACCGCCAATTTCAGTCTCAGCAACAACAACCACCTCAGTAGGCAAATTCTAAATCCCAAGAAGATTCTAATTGGGAGATGATGAGGAGTTTCATGCAGGAAACTAGAGCCTCCATTAGAAACTTGGAGGTGCAAATAGGTCAAATGAGCAAGCAATTACCTGAGAGGTCCTCAAATACATTTCCTGGTGATACAGTGGTGAACCCAAGAGAAGATTGCAAGGCTATTCAATTGAGAAGTGGTAAGGTAGCTAGTTCTGAGACCAAGGTCAATGAAGATCTAGTTGAAAAGAAAGCTCCAGAGGAGAAGAAGGAAGAAGTAGAGCATGCCCCTCCAAAGCGTGCAGACAACCCATTCCCAGATTCTCTTGACGCATATCCTATATTACCAAAGGCTCCTGAATACAAACCAAAAATGCCTTATCCTCAGAGACTTCAGAAGGCTTCCAAAGACAAGCAATTTTCTAAATTTTTAGAAGTCTTCAAGAAGCTACAGATTAATATTCCTTTTGCAGAGGCTCTTGAGCAAATGCCTCTTTATGCTAAATTCATGAAAGAATTATTGACTAACAAGAGGAATTGGAAGGAACAAGAAACAATGGTATTAACCAAGGAATGCAGTGCTATTATTCAACATAACCTTCCTGAGAAAATACAGGATCCAGGGAGCTTTGTAATTCCTTGTACCATTGGAGATGTCACCATTCAGAGAGCTTTATGTGATATTGGAGCTAGCATCAATCTCATGCCACTTTCAGTGATGAAAAAGCTTCAAATTGAGGAGGTAAAACCCATTCGTATTTCTCTTTAACTTGCTGATCTTTCTATTAAATTACCTGCAGGTGTTGTTGAGGATTTACTTGTGAAAGTAGGACCATTTATTTTTCCTGTTGATTTTGCTATTTTAGACATGGAAGAGGATGTAAAATCCTTTATTATTCTTGGTAGACCCTTCTTAGCTACAGGTAGATCTCTAATTGACGTGCAAAAGGGTGAATTAACCCTGAGGGTCAATGAAGAACAGGTGGTCCTTAATGTGTTTGAAGCTCTCAAGCACCCTAATGACTCTGAAGGGTGTATGAGAATTGATGTTGTTGAACCACTTGTTGAAGAAGTACTGGAAGCTGAGGTACTTGATGATGTTCTAAATCCTATTTCTAAGCATGAATTAGTTGAAGTTGATGATTCACCACCCCAAAAGGAGCTGATGAACACGCCAATAAAGGAAGAGGAAATCCCCAAGCTTGAGCTCAAACCTTTGCCCCCTTCTCTGAAATATGTGTTCTTGGGTGAAAATAATTCATATCCAGTGATTATTAATTCTTCCCTGAAGCCTGAAGAGGAAGAGGTGCTTATTTTAGTACTCAGGAGCCATAAAACAGCTCTTGGGTGGACCATTAGTGATTTAAAGGGAATTAGTCCAACCAAGTGCATGCACAAGATCCTTCTTGAAGATGATGCTAAACCAATTGTGCAACCACAAAGGAGACTCAATCCAACCATGAAAGAGATGGTCCAAAAAGAGGTAATGAAATTATGGAAAGCAAGTATTATTTACCCTATTTCTAATAGTACTTGGGTAAGTCCTGTGCAGGTAGTTCCCAAGAAGAGAGGGATGACAGTGGTCAAGAATGAAAAGAATGAGCTTATTCCTACAAGAACAGTCACAGGATGGAGAATGTGGATAGACTACAGGAGGCTCAACACTGCTACACGAAAGGATCACTTCCCCCTGCCTTTCATTGATAAGATGTTTGAGAGGTTAGCTGGTCATGCTTTTTATTGTTTTCTAGATGGATATTCTGGATATAATCAGATTGCAGTGGACTCTCAAGATCAAGAGAAAACAGCATTCACATGCCCTTTTGGAGTATTTGCTTATAGGAGAATGCCATTTGGACTTTGTAATGCTCCAGCAACTTTTCAGAGGTGTATGCTTTCAATTTTTTCTGATATGGTTGAAAAGTTTATTGAGGTATTTATGGATGACTTTTCTGTTTTTGGTAATTCTTTTGAATCATGCCTTAAGCATTTATCTCTGGTCTTGAAACAGTGTCAAGAATCAAACCTTGTTTTAAATTGTGAAAAATGTCATTTTATGGTTACAGAAGGTATTGTTCTTGGACACCGGATTTCAAGTAAGAGGATTGAGGTTGATAGAGCAAAGGTGGAGGTAATTGAAAAATTACCACCACCGGCCAATGTTAAGGCAGTCAGGAATTTCTTGGGTCATGCATGATTCTATAGAAGATTTATAAAGGATTTTTCAAAAGTTGCTAAACCACTAAGCAACCTATTGGTTGTAGATGTTCCTTTTATGTTTGATGCTGAATGCCTGCATGCTTTTGAAACTCTGAAAGCAAACCTTACTTCTGCTCCCATTATAGCTCCCCCTGATTGGGATTTACCATTTGAATTAATGTGTGATGCTAGTGATTTTTCTATACGAGCTGTTTTAGGACAGAGGTATGGCAAGCTTGTACATGTCATTCACTATGCTAGCCGTGTGTTAAATGATGCTCAAAAGAATTACACAACTACAGAGAAAGAACTATTAGCTATTGTGTATGCTGTTGATAAGTTTAGGTCCTATCTAATTGGTTCTAAGGTTATTGTTTATACTGATCATGCTGCTTTGAAGTACCTTCTAACCAAACAGGACTCTAAACCAAGATTAATCAGATGGGTGTTGCTCCTCCAGGAGTTTGACATTGAGATAAAGGACAGGAAAGGGTCAGAAAATCAAGTAGCTGACCATCTTTCCAGAATAGAGCCTGAACAAGGAGTGCAACCACTCACAGCTGTGGCTGAGACATTTTCGGATGAGCAATTGTTCCTCATTCAGCAGGCTCCATGGTTTGCAGACATTGCAAATTACAAAGCCATGAATTTTATTCCAAAGGAGTACAGTAGGCAACAAGTAAAGAAGCTATTGACTGATGCAAAGTACTACATTTGGGAGGAACCGTATCTTTTTAAAAGGTGTTTAGATGGTATAATCCAGAGATGTGTCCCGGATGAGGAGAAACAGCAGATTCTGTGGCACTGTCATGGTTCTGATTATGGAGGCCACTTCGGTGGCGAAAGGACAGCTACAAAGGTCCTTCAGAGTGGGTTTTACTGGCCGACTCTCTTCAGGGACTCAAGAGAATTTGTGAAGTACTGTGACAGATGTGAAAAAGCAACGAATCTTCCTGCCAACCATGAGATGCCATAGCAGGGGATTCTTGAGGTTAAGTTGTTTGATGTATGGGGTATTGATTTCATGGGACCTTTTCCACCCTCACATTCAAACAACATTATCCTAGTGGCAGTTGATTATGTGTCCAAATGGGTGGAAGCGGTGGCTCTAACCACCAATGATGCCAAAGTGGTGATGAGCTTTCTTCAAAGATATATTTTCAGCCGGTTTGGTGTCCCTAGGACACTCATTAGTGATGGTGGAAGTCACTTCTGTAACAGATAGCTAGACTCACTTCTTCAGAGATATGGAGTCCGTCATAAAGTGGCAACCCCCTATCACCTTCAGACGAGCGGATAGGTTGAGGTTTCTAACAGGGAACTCAAGCGGATTCTAGAGAAGACCGTCAGTGTTTAAAGAAAAGACTGGTCTAGGAAGCTTGATGATGCTCTCTGGGCCTACCGGACAGCTTACAAGACTCCTATTGGCATGTCCCCTTATCAGTTGGTCTATGGCAAAGCCTGTCACTTGCCAGTTGAGCTGGAGTATAAAGCTTACTAGGCAATCTGGTATCTGAATCTTGATTCAGAATCTGCAGGAATTAAGAGAATGCTTCAGTTGAATGAGCATGATGAATTTAGACATTCAGCCTATGAAAATGTCAAGCTCTATAAGGAGAGAACCAAGTTATTGCATGACAAGAAGATTGCCGTCAGAGTCTTTGAGCCAGGACAGCGAGTGCTTCTATATAATTCAAAGCTCAAACTCTTTCCCGGGAAGCTGAAATCCTGGTGGTCAGGACTGTTTGTGGTTACCAGAGCTTCATCATATGGTCATGTGGAAATTCAGGATGAGAATTCTGACAGGAAGTTTACAGTGAATGGCCAGAGGTTGAAGTACTATCTTGGAGGCGAGATTGATCGCCAGAGGTCTGCTCATCTGCTGAATCAGCAGAACTGACCGTCAAGCTAGTGACGTTAAAGAAGCGCTTGTCGGGAGGCAACCCGGTGATTTCGTATCCTTTTTTTTATTTCTAGTGGTTTGATTTTCTTATTCATTTTGTTTTAGTTGAAATTTTTACTATTTTTCCTCTGTTTTACGTATGTTTGGATCATGCAGAATTATTGATACAGAGCAGGTTATTAAAAATAGAGCCGCAGACGCACCGAAAGAAATTTGTTTCAGGAGAGTCTGCACCTAACTTGAGAAATCTCAAGTTAGGCGCAACATACTACGCGCAGCATCCACTTTTTCTCTGGAGGGTCTGTGCCTAACTTGAGAAATCTCAAGTTAGGCGCCATATGTTCCGCACCAAAGAGCAAAACTTTCTGGAGGGTCTGCGCCTAACTTGAGAATTATCAAGTTAGGCACAAGGTGTGAAGCCTCAAGGCAAGTTAGGCGCATCAAATACTTGGACTTGCGGGAGCCTTCAAGTAAGGCGCAGGGAATAACACCTCACTCCAAGTAAGGCGCCGAGTGTGGGCCTAGGATTCAAGTAAGGCATAATGCATGCCCAAGTTAGGCGCAGGACAAGACCCCCAAGGGAAGTAAAGCGTGGATCTCCCCCTCCCCCCCCCTTCCATTCAAGTAAGGCGTGGGCCCCCCTCCCTTTATTACTCAACCCCCTCCACTCCAAGTAAGGCACGGCCCCCACCCCAACAATTCTCTAGTCCCCTCTTCTTTCTCTTTTTTTCATTTATTTTTTTGTTCTGTGTTACCTTCGTTTAAAAAAAAACAAAAAAAATAAAAACAAAAAAAGAAACCGGAAGAATATTTTTAGCATTGTATTTTATTTTCTGCTATTTAAATTTCTGTATCTCTTTCTTCTACCCCCTGTATTTCTTTATTTTACTCGAGGACGAGTAAATATTTTAAGTTTGGTGTTGTCGCTCTGCTTGCAGTTTTTCTTTCTTTTTGTAATGGCGCCAAATACTACCACACCTTCAAAGAAAAGGAAAGGAAAAGAGCCAGCCAGATTTAGATCCAAACTTCATGAGGAACATTTTTTTGAGCATACCATAAAAAGGACTGTGATCCTCGAAGTGAGATTTGCACTGAAATCGGAGGAATATTCAGAAATTCAATTTCAAATTGATAGAAGAGGGTGGCGATTTCTGTGCAACCCACACACTGAGGTAGGGCAACTGATGGTCCAAGAATTCTATGGAAATCTCTGGATCACATACAAGGATGTACAGGGGGTCAATGAGAAGAATTTTCAGAGCTATGTAAGAGGAAAGGTCATTGACTTCAGCCCAAGACGCATCCGCCAGATCCTCCAACTGCCAAGCCCTGAACGCATGTCTGACAGTTACAGTGAGAGGATGCATGAGGATCGATAATTGGATCTAGTCATCCAAGCACTATGCATTCTAGGTTCTCAATGGAGGACAAGCGCTGAGGGAAACCCGAACCATTTAAAGAGCACTGAGCTAGTCCCCTTAGCTAGAGGATGGCTGGATTTCATCCGAAGGTCCATAAAGAAATTCATAAAAATAGTCGCGTTGTAGATATAGTCTCTAAACTGACAGAAATTCCTTCGTACAAACGTTTTGGTTGTCACAAGTAACAAACCCTTTAAATAAATTGATAACCGAAGTATTCAAACCTCGGGTCGTCTTCTCAAGGAACTGCAGGAAAGTATGTTCTTATTATTGGTTATAGAGATTGTAGATCTGGGGTTTCAAGAATGAGGAACGAATATGACAAATAATTTAAATGGCAATTAAAAATAGATAGATAACTGTAAAATAAACTTTTGGCAAGGTATGAGAAATTGGAAGTCCAGACTTAGTTATCCTTATCAATAACAATGAAAGTTGAATCTTAATTCCACTTAGTTGACCTTTACTAAAGCAAAGGAAAGTCAAGGGACTAATTAGTTTGATCTTCGAATCCTATTTATTTCCTAAGAAAAGGTTGGGATTATTGAAGTTCAGTTCAATTAGCAAAGATAACAGTTATCAATTATGTGGAGATAAGATAACTCCTGAGTTACTGAGTTCTTAACCAAAACCAAAAGGGAAAAAGTAAATTTATTAGAATAAAGATGTCTTCAGAGTAAAAGCAATAATAGCATAAATAAAAGAAAGCAATATTAAACTGAAATACCTCAAATAACATTAATTCAAATAATCTGGAACATAGAAGAATTCATAAATTAAATGGCAAAGTAAATAATCAACTAAAGTAATGGACTGAATAAAAGTGAAGGGGAAGTTTAAAATAAAGGAACATTAAACCTGGGATTGAGAGTCACTCCTAAAACTAAGAGAAGTCCTAAATCCTAAGAGAGAGAGGAGAGAACCTCTCTCAAACTAGATCTAAATCATGAGAAGTAACTAAAATTGGCCAGCTCCCTTTGAATGGATGCATTCCCACACTTTATAACCTCTGGTCTATGCCTTCTGGGCTTGGATTTGGGCCAAAAAGGGCTTCAGAAATCACTGGGAGCGTTTTCTGTAATTTTTGGTGCGTGGCCTCTGTCACGTGTCCGCGTGGGTCACGCGGTCGCGTCATTCGGAGCTTTTCTTGTCACGCGGTCGCGTCAGTCATGCGGCCGCGTCGCTGTTGATTCGCGCTTGGCATGCGTCCGCGTCGCCCATGCGATCGCGTGGATGCCAGTTTCTTTAGAAACTCCGTTTTGTGCTTTCCTTCCATTTTTTGTATGTTTTCTTTTTCATTCTTTAAGTCATTCCTGCCTTAGAATATCTGAAACTACTCAACACACTAATCACGGCATCAAATGGAAATAAAGGTAATTAAAATAATTAATTTTAAAGCATAGGAAACATGTTTTTCACATACATCACATAATAAGGAAGGGAAAGTAAAACCATGCAATTAATATGAATAAGTGGGTGAAGGATTGAATAAATCACTCAAATTAAGCACAAAATACATCATAAAATATAGGTTTATCAACCTCCCCACACTTAAACAATAGCATGTCCTCATGCTAAGTCCAAGGTAAAAAGTAAGGTTAAAGTGGTGGAATGTCATGCAATGCAATCTAATCTAAATGCAACTACCTAGATGAATGATGCATCATGCAATTCTAATTTTTATTTACTTGAATATAAAGCTTGCATGTAGTTAAATTAATTCACATTCTCAAGGAGTCATGTATATATATATATATAGCCAAACTTTAGATAGTGATAAAGTGCCTTTACAATTGCGATGGGAGAGAGAAACATTTTAAAAACTTGCAAGACAATTAATAATTTAAGCAGAGATAAATGTTAATGAGCTATTGAACCCTCACTGGATTTGTGTTTACTCTCTAATCACTCAGTGTTTATTGGGTTAATCACTCTATTCTTCTTTTTATTCTTACTTTCTATAACTTTGTTCTTCATCTAACCAATCAACAATCATAGAATATAGTCATACCAAAAATCATGAGGTCTTAAGTAAGGTTGTAATGGGGCCAAGGTAAAGGTAATGGTATATGTATAAGGCTAAGTGAGCTAATAAGTGAATCCTTAATTAGTCTAAGATCTCACCTAACATACATACTTTCTAAAGCAAAGCTGCTTTACCTATTTTCCCATATTTTTCACTTTGATGTTACATGCTCATGCCTCAATATTTATTTTTATCCCATGTGCATTGCTTTATTTGCATTTGGGGGATCCTTTGGTGTCCCCTTTATTCAAATATTGAAAAATAATTTAAAATTTTTTTTTTAATACACATGGTAATTTAATTTCTTTCACATGAGCATGTTTCCCAAAAATTCTTATTTTGAAACATCTTTATTCTTTTTCAACATTCTACCCTTTGTTTCTATCATCTATGTTCCCAATAGGTTTTCCCATATTTAAACAATTACACAATTTCTATCTTAAGCTAACCAAGGATTCAACTTGGGACTTCTTTATTTGTTTTTCCCGCTTAAGGCTAGTAATGTGGTTATAAAACAAGAGGGGATTTAAAGGCTCAAGGGGGCTAACAAGGGTGATGTAAAAGGTAGGCTATTTTGGGCTAAGTGAGCTAAAATCAAATAATGGCCTCAATCACTCTCCTGGTATGTATCTACATTCTATAATCGGACATATAGATTAAAACAAAGTAAAGAACACCAGAATATAAAAGAAGGGCGGAACACACAGGAATAAAAATTATGGTTTGAATGTAACCATACAATTAAGCTCAAAACTCACAGGCTATGTGTTCTCTAGCTCAAAAATCATTTATCACTTATGTATGTCATGCAGGTTTAGTTAAAAATTCCCATTATTCTCAATGTAAAACTTATATTGAATGGCTTTAAAGTTCTCGTGTTTCTCCTTGATGAAGTGTTGTTAACTAACATGTAATGCTATATATACAAGGTGTGGGTTGTTTTGATTCTGTTAAAGTCTCTAGTTTACTTCCTTTTTCTTTTCAATCTATTCTGAGTTATCTTATGCTAAAAAGGGTAAACTATACTAATCAATCCACAATTTCTATAACTAATAAGTTAGAATTGCAACTAAACTAAGTGGCTAAAATATGAACTAAAAATGCAAAATGCAGAAATGGAGTAAAAATACATAAACAACAATGTATAAGTACTCAGAAAATAAAAATAAAAATAAGGAGAAAAATACAGAAAAATATCCAAAATAAAAGAAAAAGAGTCTGTAGTGGTTCACCAAAATAATATGCCAGAGATGGCGACCTCCCCACACTTAAAATGTAGCATCGTCCTCGGTGCATGCTGAGATGTGCAGGTGGACGGGTTGTTTCAACTGATGCTTTCCTTCAAGGATTGTGCAGATGGACTTGTTTGTCTCCGCTTTTAGAAGTTTTCCCTTTCCCTTCTTTGGTGGCCATCCTGAAGAAGAAAAAAAGAAGAAAAGTAACCCAAAATTAAAGATAGAAAATAAATAAAATATGGGTGTTAATGCCAGATAATAAGGGTCTCAATTACATGGAAGCTTCAATATGTACGTGAGAAAAACAATAGAAGCACATGGCATACCAATGGTGCAAAATTTGCAACAATGGGGAAGAGAGTGAGGAAGGAGAGATAATGTAAATTCATGTCAATGTAAAAGTAATACATATATAAAAAATTGGCATTAATTTAAATAATATTACTCAATCAGAATTAAACAAGTCACTAAGCACCAAGAAAATACCAGAAAAGATATAACAGTGGAATAGGAACATTTGAACACCAATGGTAAAATAATAAAAATATGCAATGAATGAAAGTATGCAAATAAATTAAATAAAATAGAATGGAAGAGAGAAAAAAAATAAGAAAGAAAGAAGAAAGAAATAAGAAAAGAGAAAAAATAAGGATTTGGAAAAGAAAGATATAAGATATTTTGAATGAGTTGTACGGTGCGAGCGACGCGGCCTCGTGGGGCACGCGGTCGCGCGAATTGCGCTTAAACTGATTGACGCGGTCGGGTCGGTCACGCGGTCGCGTGACCCATTTTATGCGACTGGAGCGAGGGCAGCCTCGCACTCACACAACTCTCTGTTCAAAATCATTAATTGCCAAATTTTAAGTGACACGATCGCGTGGGGCATGCGATCGCGTGAGTGGGCTTTAGAAGGATATGACGCGGTCGCGTGGGTCACGCGACCGCATGGGAAGGATTATGCGTTCAGCACCAATCCAGCACCACTCTCGCACAACTTCGGGTGTGCACCACTTTGACGTCGAAATCCTGGTCACGCGGCCGCGTGGGGCACGCGGTCGCGTGGGACGATTTGTGCCATTGGCACGCCTCCAGCACTGCTCCTGCGTAACTTTCTGTTCATTATTCTCTCCCAATACCTGCGATTTTTTTTTTTTTATGTAGAATGCAGAATGCAGTACGCAGAATGCAATGCTTAATGTAAATGCTATGCATGATTCCAGGTTCAATAAAATAAAAATAAAATTCAAAAACAAACAAAACTAAATAAATTTAAAATTTCAAAAGGAACGATCATACCATGGTGGGTTGTCTCCCACCTAGCACTTTTAGTTAAAGTCCTTAAGTTGGACATTAGATGAGCTAACTGTTATGGTGGCTTGTGTTTAAATTCATCCAGAAATCTCCACCAATGTTTGGAATACCAACAGCCTCCGGCGTCCCAAACTAGGCATGTGAAGCTTCTGAGCAGCTTCAAACAGATTTTCAGGCTCCCGGGGTGATGAATATCAGAATATTTTCCAGGATCCCAAACTTTGGTTCTAAATCCGCCTTCGTTTTGATCTATACTTTTCCATCCAGGCGGTTTAGAAAGTAGATTCTCACCATGGTGACCAAACATTTTCCGAGATCCGTTCAATTGAACATGATACCGATCCGTGCACTTCAAGTTGAAGCGTGGAACCTTATTGAACCTTGTGCACCAGCTCTGAGCACGAGCCATTTTCCTCTTACTCTTAAAGCCACAGATAGCTCTAAGCTGGCCATCTGTTTCAATCAAACCGTATTCAAGTGAAAAAGTGAAGTTAAAGGTTAAGGATTCAATTGAATTTAATTTTTATTAGTCGTTGTAGTATAGTGGTGAGTATTCTCGCCTGTCACGCGGGTGACCCGGGATCGATCCCCGGCAACGGCGCCATTTTGACGTTAAGATTTTTGCCAGTAAAGAATTTCATAAAAATAGTCGCGTTGTAGATATAGTCTCTAAACCGACAGAAATCCCTTACAAACGTTTTGGTTGTCACAAGTAACAAACCCCTTAAATAAATTGATAACCGAAGTATTCAAACCTCGGGTCGTTTTCTCAAGAAACTGCAGGAAAGTATGTTCTTATTATTGGTTATAGAGATTGTAGATCTGGGGTTTCAAGAATGAAGAACGAATATGACAAATAATTTAAATGGCAATTAAAAATAGATAGATAATTGTAAAATAAACTTTCGGCAAGGTATGAGAAATTGGAAGTCCAGACTTAGTTATCCTTATCAATAACAATGAAAGTTGAATCTTAATTCCACTTAGTTGACCTTTACTAAAGCAAAGAAAAGTCAAGGGACTAATTAGTTTGATCTTCGAATCCTATTTATTTCCTAAGAAAAGGTTGGGATTATTGAAGTTCAGTTCAATTAGCAAAGATAACAGTTATCAATTATGTAGAGATAAGATAACTCCTGAGTTACTGAGTTCTTAACCAAAACCAAAAGGAAAAAAGTAAATTTATTGGAATAAAGATGTCTTCAGAGTAAAAGCAATAATAGCATAAATAAAAGAAAGCAATATTAAACTAAAATACCTCAAATAACATTAATTCAAATAATCTGGAACATAGAAGAATTCATAAATTAAATGGCAAAGTAAATAATCAACTAAAGTAATTGACTGAATAAAAGTGAAGGGGAAGCTTAAAATAAAGGAACATTAAACCTGGGATTGAGAGTCACTCCTAAGACTAAGAGAAGTCCTAAATCCTAAGAGAGAGAGGAGAGAACCTCTCTCAAACTAGATCTAAATCATGAGAAGTAACTAAAATTGGCCAGCTCCCTTTGAATGGATGCATTCCCACACTTTATAACCTCTGGTCTATGCCTTCTGGACTTGGATTTGGGCCAAAAAGGGTTTCAGAAATTGCTGGGAGCGTTTTCTACAATTTCTGGTGCGTGGCCTCTGTCACGCGTCCGCGTGGGTCACGCGGTCGCGTCATTCGGAGCTTTTCTTGTCACGCGGTCGCGTCAGTCATGCGACCGCGTTATATGTATTTTGCTTAAGGCGCGTGGTCGCGTCAGTCATGCGGTCGCGTTGCTGTTGATTCGCGCTTGGCATGCGTCCGCGTCACCCATGCGATCGCGTGGATGCCAGTTTCTTTAGAAACTCCGTTTTGTGCTTTCCTTCCATTTTTTGTATGTTTCCTTTTTCATTCTTTAAGTCATTCCTGCCTTAGAAGATCTGAAACTACTCAACACACTAATCACGGCATCGAATGGAAATAAAGGTAATTAAAATAATTAATTTTAAAGCATAGGAAACATGTTTTTCACATACATCACATAATAAGGAAGGGAAAGTAAAACCATGCAATTAATATGAATAAGTAGGTGAAGGATTAAATAAATCACTCAAATTAAGCACAAAATACATCATAAAATATGGGTTTATCAGTCTATCATGCCTACTAGCAACCGGTCCGAATGCACTCTGGACCGGACTGTCATGATTTACAGCATTATAAAGGGAGAAGTAGTAGAGGTGGAGGATATTATCCCAAAGCAGATATACGAGATTGCCTCCAACCCATATAAGAATGGTAAGCTCGGATTTCCACATCTAATTTACCGCCTGTGTGAAGCAGCAGGGGTAAGGGTGGAGAATGATGTCCCCATTCCTATTGAGAAGCCAATTACAAAGAAGAGAATGGAGACTCACAGAGAACAGCACAAAGCCCACGGGGAAAAGCAAGTTCAGGAAGCTCAACCACCACTGCCTCAGAGACAGCACGATCCACCTCCGGAATACTGGCAGCAGCTCACCTCCTCCATTGAGCAGATGAGGGTCACGAATGACAGTCGCTGGTAGCAGTACAATGTGTCTGTGGAGGAGATGAGAGCGATACAGGATAGCCATTGGGCGCATCTCTGTACCACCCTTGACGAGATGCGAGCTGCTCAGGAATTCCAACGGCAGGAGATCTCCCAGTTGAGACATGATTACAACCGCCTGAGAGGGCCATATGGAGCACAGCCCGAGGAGAGAGATCCCACTATATAGTAGTTTGCCATTACTTTGATATATTCTTGTTTTCTGCTATTTTGTTTTGTCTATTGCATGATCCTTTATTATTTAAATTCCTAGGTTCTAGTTTAGTTCTGCTATTTTCAAAATTTCTGTTAGTCACTTTAATTCTGGAAGGTGTCTCATGTAGTGCTCACTGAGCTTGAATCCAAAAAAAAGAGATGCATTGCATGAGAAATAAAGTTTATAACAAAGAATAGTCTTATTTACTTAATTGTGGTGGTAGTAATTGTAATTCTGAATGAATGATATGAATAGTGCATATTTGAATTTGAATCAAGGGATGCTGATGTATAAGGAACAGGAATTTAGAGAACCATTATGAATTCTCTGAAATTAGTGAAAGTTAATCCTTGAAGCAAAAAGAAACAGGAAAAAAATGCAAGGTCCAAGACTCTGAGCATCAATGACCAGGGAGTTCAGACATGATTAAAAGCTCAAAGAGTTGTTTCTCTAGTCACATACTTGTGGTGTTCTGGTGTCAAGTAATCATTGAAACAGAATATTTAGAGTCGAGATCAATTGTATTTTATCAGAGTATGCCAAAGGCTTTGAGCACCACTTTCTGGGAGTAGCTGAAAGAGAAATCAGAATTCCAAGAGAGCTCCCCAGTTAAGTGCTTGTGGTGTTCTTGTGTCAATCAACCCTTGAGACAGAACATTTAAAGTCACGACTAGGCTCAAGGTGAAAAGCACCAGTTAATTGAGAATTTAAGGATACCTGCTGTGTTCAAGGATTAAACTGAAGTATAAGGATCAGAGAATCCATAATATGATCCGGATTCTAATTCCGAATGACATTGACATTCCTCTGATTCAAAAGAGAGTGAGATGCCAAAACTGTTCAGAATTGCAATAGATAAATCCCACTTTAAGAAGAGACACAAGCATAACTGAACTCGCACTTCTCATGCAAACTCAAGTCTTAATCTTGTATTAGTTTTGGTTGCTTGAGGACAAGCAACAATTCAAGTTTGGTGTTGTGATGCGTGAGCATCTTTTCTATCTTTTCCTAGTGAATTTGCATTCAATTTGTTGAGTTTAATCAAAAATTACTTATCTTTTAGCCACTATGTATGCTACTTTGAGTCGTGTACAATTCTGTTTAATTTAGGTAGCATTCGGCTGGATTTGATGGAGTTTCCGCAGAAAAAGAGAAGAAGGCGAATGATGCTATCAACCCTGACCTCTCTGCACTCAAACCTGAATATCCAGAGCTACAGAGGTCCAATGGACGTGATTCTAGTGGCGTTGGAAAGCTAACTTTTAGAGGTTTCCAACGATATATAATAGTCCATACTTCTTCTCCACCAAGTCAGCAAAGGTGGCGCCTAACTTGAGATTTCTCAAGTTAGGCGCAAAGACAAGCCATCCACATCAATCCAATATAGCCAAGGCTGCGCCTAACTTGAGATTTCTCAAGTTAGGCGCAAGGATGAAGAAAAAGCGCCCAAGGAGTCTGCCTAGGCTGCGCCTAACTTGAGAATTCTCAAGTTAGGCTCAAGACACCAACAAGCACGCATAAGGAGCAACTCACACTCCAAGTAAGGTGCATGAATCCTTGAGTTAGGTGCAACCTCACCCACTCAAACTCCAATCCATGTGGCCAGGACCAAGTAAGGCGTGGACAACCCCAAGTTAGGCACATGATCTCCCGAATCAAGTGGTCCCAGCGTCCAAAATAAGGCTCTTCAAAGATTTTATTTTAATTCTGATTAAGCTTTAATTTTATCTTAAAAATAGGAAAAGATATTATTTAGTTTTAAAAATTATAATTTACATTAATTAGGATTAGATATAAAAGGGAAGAGAATTAGCCCTTCAGGCTCTTCTCTTTTCTTCCACCTCATTCTGCAATTTACAGTTTTTCACAATCCTAGTTTTCTCTCTGAACCATGAGCAACTAAACCTACACTGTTAAGGTTAGGAGCTCTGTCTATTGTATGGATTGATACTATTATTTTTTCTATTTTAATTCATGTACTGATTTATATTTCAAGAATTATTTTTGTTCTTTATCTTATGAATTTGGGTGGAACGGAAGTATGACCCTTGTTCTAATTGAGTTCTTGTATAACTTGGAAAAGCTCTTTACTTGAACAACAGCTTGAAAATAATCTCTCCTAAACTTCTAATTATCTGGACTTAACGGGATACGTGACATATAATCCTTTTATCTATGGGTAATTAGAGTTTTTGTGGCACATAAACTAGAATTGAACTTCATCCTCTAATTGGAATTAAGTGACCAAGGAATTGGCGGTTGATGAAAGTTAGAGTAGACTAAGAAGGTCTAAGGAATTAGGCCTTAGTCATATATAGTTTGCCATGAATTAAATCTTGCATGATTAAAATAGTTAGTTAGAAAAGTCAATCCAGAAAATAGATAACTCTGAAGCCTTAACTGTTTCTCCATATATTATTCACTATTTGTTTACTGCTTGCTTTTCTGATATTCTAAATTTACTGATTAATGCAATTGAACTCTCAACATCATTTTCTGTTAGCCTAACTAAGTAAATCACATAACCATTATTGCTTAATCCATCAATACTTGTGGGATCGACCCTTACTCACGTAAGGTATTACTTGGTACCAAGGTTGCGAGAACCAGACCGGTCATTGAACCAGTCAGATGACAGGTTTAATGGTTCAATGGTTCAATCAGGGTCTAACCGGGGTTGAATCGGTTCTATTAAATATATAATATAATTATTAAAAATTCAATATACAATTTTAAATATACAAATTCAATAAAAAGTTCAATCCATCATGATCCTGTTTAAATTCTAGAAAAATAGAAAACTTAATATTGAACAACACTCTCATTCCTGTTTAATACAAGAGTATACTCTCATCATGATCCTCTGCAATATTCAATTCACAATCAAAAGAGGAAAGACAAGCAAATGGCTAAAAACAAAAACAATGAAAGAGAATCAAATCCGTAAACCACATTAAAATAAAGGAAATCTGTCATATGACTTGTAAACAATGGAAATCTGTCAATAATCAAATACCAAATACTTTATTATATCTTAAATTAACAATCGTGATTCAATTACGATGGCATTATATAAAGGATGTGCAGCACATGAAATAACTCCTCCAGATAAAGGAATAAATCTGTTTTGATGATTTTGACTCCTATTCATCTTGGAAACATTATCAGTATCTTCTTTGTAATGCATAATATATATATATATATATATATATATATATATATATATATATATATATATATATATATATATATAAAGTAACAACTATGCATCATTTACTAGCTTACTTCTTTATGGATTAGAAACTCACTTCTCCTTTCTATTCATTGATCCTATTCAGACCTTCAAAATGTTACTCCTTATTATCACACCAGCCATTAAATCTATCCATTACAAACAATGACAATACTGCAATAAATTACATAACTTAGTTAAAGAAACGATTTCTTCCCTAACCCAGCCACAACTATTAAAAATTCCAGCCAAAACTTGCCAGCTAGTTACTGAAAACTAACCATAGAAAGATACTGAGCAGGCACAGAGGGCGTGATCGCCTGCAAGAACCGCTCCAGATTGCTTAATCACTTCTCAGCATTATCTTGTGGTTGTGGGTTACTTTGTGATTATTCCATCTGTAACAATCAGAAAATCAAAGGCCAGAAAATAACTTTAGAAAACCATGAACAAATAAATAATTCAGCAACCAAAATCATGAAGCAGCAAACAAATTCAAATAACCTCAGCAAATCAAAAACCAAAACCATGAAGCTGCAAACAAATTCAAATAACCTCAGCAAATCAAAAACCAAAACCATAAAGCAGCAAACAAATTCAAATAACCTCAGCAAATCAAAAACCACAAAACCATGAAGCAGCAAACAAATTCGAATAACCTCAGCAAATCAAAAACCACAAATCATGAAGCAGCAAGGAGGAATGATAGAATAAGTGAATAATAGAGTATTACCGGCGGCGAGTAACGGTGACGACGGAAGAGGAGGCGAGCTCGGCGATGACGCAACATGAGGCGAGCTCGGCGACGACGCAATAGGGGGCGAATTCGACGACAAAACAGGCTGCGGTGGTGGTTGCCGTGGTCAACGCCGTCGCTGCTATGGCTGTGGGATGCGGTGGCGATGGCGGTGGGACTGTGGGTGGTGAACTGCTTTTTCAGTGATTCCTCTTCTCTTCTGCCTTTTGGAGTTCTGGGATCTGGGTGATTTCTGTGAACATTAGGGATTTAGGGCTTCGTTTCCTCGTTTAGGCATTTAGCCCTTTTTTTCTTTTCTTTTTTTATAAAAAAAAAAAACTCCCAAAACGACGCCGTTTAGCATTTTTTATTTTCAAACAAAAAACCGTTAAAAAACCGAACGGTTCTCCCGGTTAACCGGTTAACTGCCGGTTCGACCGGTTTTTTGACTGGTTTTTTGCTAGGCGATTTCTGACCTTACCCGGACTGGCTAGGTGACCGGTTCCCGATTAATCTGGTTGAACCAGCCGGTCCGGTTCGGTTTTCAGAACCATGCTTGGTACGACCCATTGCACTTGCCGGTAAGTTTGTGGTCTTGAATTCTGCACCAATTTGCATTTAATTTGTTGAGTTTAATAAAGAATTAATTATCTTTTAGCCACTATGGATGCTACTTTGAGTCTTGTGCAATTCTGTTTATTTTAGGTAGCATTCAGCTCGATTTGATGGAGTTTCTGCAACACAAGAATTAAAGGAGATGACAGCGAGGAGCGACGCGTGCGCGTACCTGACGCGTGGACGTGATTTGGAGCTTTCCATGGCGATGCGTGCGCGTACCTGACTCGTTCACGTGACACGCGAAGAAGACCATCAATGCGTACGCGTGATTGACGCGTATGCGTGGCATGCGCCACATGCAGAAAACGCTGATAAATTAATTCTGATTTAAAACTTTATTTTTATTTTAATTAGGAAAAGATATTATTTAGTTTTAGAAATTAGGTTTTAAATTTATTAGGATTATATATAAAAGGGAAAAGAAACTTCCCTTTTGGAGAGGTCCCAACGGGATCCCAACATTAGTTAACTTTTCATTCCACCTCAGCCCAATTTACAATCCTAGTTTTTCACTCTGAACCATGAGCAACTAAACCTCCATTGTTAAGGTTAGGAGCTCTGTCTATTTGTATGGATTAATTATATTGCTTTTCTATTTTAATTCATGTACTGATTTATAATTTAAGAATTGTTTTCGCTCTTTATCTTATGAATTTGGGTGGAACGGAAGTATGACCTTCTTTCTAATTGAGTTCTTGTATAACTTGGAAAAGTTCTTTACTTGAACAGCAGCTTGAAAATAATTTCTCCTAAATTCAAATTATCTGGACTTAACGGGATACGTGACATATAATCCTCTTATATTTGGATAATTAGGATTTTTATGGCATAATAACTAGAATTAAACTTCACCCTCTAATTGGAATTAATTGACCAAGGAATTGGCAGTTAATGAGAATTAGAGGAGACTAGAAAGGTCTAAGGAATAGGGTCTAGTCACATATAGTTTGCCATGAATTAAATCTTACATGATTAAAATAGTTAGTAAAAAAAGTTAATCTGGAAAAATAGATAACTCTGAAACCTTATCTGCCTTCTCCATATTTTATTCCCAACCTATTCACTTGCCTGTCTTCAAACTCTGAATTTATTATTTAATGCTTTTTGAACTCTTAAACACTATTTTCTGCTTGTCTGACTAAGGATTTCACTCAATTATTGTTGCTTGATCCATCAATCCTCGTGGGATCGACCCTGACTCACCTGAGGTATTACTTGGTACGACCCAGTGCACTTGCCGGTTAGTTTGTGGCTATAAATTCCGCACCACATGGAAAAACTCCCAAGAATGAGAAAGAAGCATAAACCACCAGAACGGAAGCCTCCAAGTATGCGATCATACAAGGACAGCTGTACAAACGAGGGCTCCACCAACCTTTACTCACATTCCTGTGCCCTGACCAAATGGACTACATCCTAAGTGAAGTCCATGAGAGGTGTTGTGGTCACCATATCGGAGGAAGATCATTGGCAAGAAAGATCATCCGACCAGGGTATTACTGGCCCACAATGATGTCGGACGCCCAGGAGTTCGTCAAAAAATGAAAAAAATGCCAGGAAAACGCCAACTTCCACAAAACTCTACCTAAAGAACTCAGCCTAATGATGGCGCCCCGACCTTTTGCCCAATGGGGAGTCGACCTATTAGGGCCATTTCCACCTAGGCCTGGACAAGTAAAATACTTGATAGTAGCCATAGACTACTACACCAAATGGGTGGAAGCGGAACCACTAGCTAGCATATCTTCAGCAAATTGCCAAAATTTCATGTGGAGGCAAGTAGTCACCAGGTTCGGAATCCCAGAAATCGTCATATCGGATAATGGGACACAATTCACTGACAAGAAGTTCAAAGAATTCCTATCAGGACTACGAATCAAGCAAAAGTTCTCCTCAGTCGAGCACCCCTAAACCAACGGCCAGGTAAAGGCAGCCAACAAAGTCATCTTAAAAGGGCTAAAGAAGCGGCTTGAAGGAAAGAAGGGCTCATGGGCAGACGAGCTAGCCTCAGTCTTATGGTCTTATAGAACCTCCCCCCAATCATCTACCGGCAAAACACCCTTCCGACTCACATACGGGGTCGACGCAGTCATCCCAGTCGAAATCGGAGAGCCAAGTCCAAGGTTACTCCTCGAAGGGGGAAACGAGGCAGTCGAAAAAGATCTGATTGATGAAACAAGACAAATGGCACATCTAACAGAGACAGAAATCAAGCAAAGGATAGCCCTAAGGTACAATGGCAAAGTGCTGAAAAGAAGTCTCAAAGAAGGCGACTTAGTCTTAGGACGCAACGACATAGGGTTGCCAACCCCAGGAGAAGGCAAATTGGCCGCGAACTGGGAAGGCCCTTACAGGGTAAGAGAAGTCCTCAGCAAGGGCGCCTACAAGTTGGAGAGGTTGGATGGAAGCGAGGTACCGAGAACATGGAACATGGCAAACTTAAAGAGGTTCTACTCATAAGAAGAAGCAACCACACGATCTGACGACCTCGCTCCCTCCACTTTAATTTCCTTTGCATTCCCTTTTCACTCCCATTTCTTTCACTTAATTATGTATTACATCACTTCTTTGTTTTAAGTCCTATATATGCGCATACAATAACTTTGTCTTTTGCAAGATATACGCCAATGCGACAAAACGACAAACGACGACTTGTCGACCTGACGGAAACCCGGGATTGATCAGCCCAGGAACCAAAGGGACCCAAAAGTCAAAATACAACTTAAAAAGCAGCAAGCGACAAAAATGGTAAATACCATAAAAACGGTAAACCAAACATCAAAAGGCCACGACGGCCCGAATAAGCGAAAACGACAAAGTAATCAAAAGCCATGACGGCCCGAGCAAGCAAACAAAATCATAAACGGCTTAATCAAAGTAAAACGCCAAAGTATTCACTACAATCAAAGGCGCCTTAAACAGGCCCAAAAGCAAAAGCAAAAAATTACAAAAACAAGGCAAGGAATATAAAAAGCTGAAGAGGGGAGTCCATCTCAAGGCTTGAGGATGTCAACGATCTTCCCGTCCTCAACCGTCTTGAAAGCGCCCACCTGAGAAAGGTCGAGGTCGAGAACCAGCACAGCTACCTGAAGCTTAATCCCCTCCTCGGTTAGCTTCACAGCCTCCCGGGCCCCTTAGCAATCTCCTTATTTTTTCTTCTTCAGGGCGGTTACCTCCTGACGAGCAGCCGTTGCCGAGCTCTCCGCCAACTTCAGCTTCTCCTCCAAATCCTTAATCTTCTTCTCAGCAGCGGCAATTTCACCACGGGAAGCATTCAAATCTTTCATCAAGGCGAGGTCTCGCTCCACCAACCTATTAATTTCTATTCACACCCTGGTTCGAGCTATCCGATCTGGGATGATCAGCAATAAAGCGACCGACCTCTTCAGGTCAGGCTATCCGACCTCTTCTCAAAAGAAGTCAGTCAAAGTGACAGAAAAGCCCAGTAAAGGGCCCAAATAGAGGAACACGACCCAAATCCAAAGGCATTCCAAGCCTATAGAGATAAGGGCGGTTCCCTTGAAGATAAGCTAACCACAACTCAAAAGATAAAGATAAGATAAGATAACTAACTTATCTTATCTAGAAAGGTCACTCTACAACCACTATAAATTCACTGGAGCACCTAGGTATAACTCATACTCTGATTCTACAATAAACCTGCTTAATACCCATGCTAACTTAAGCATCGGAGTCTCTTGCAGGTACCCCCCACCCTCCGGTGACCAAGGATCAGAAGTGCAGCCAGTCCAACAAGTCGGACACAACAACTCCGGCCGCCACCAGCTAGCCGGACACGTCATCTCCGACCAAGTACAAAAGATCTCATCCGAGATCGACCTACAGTTTCAGGTAACCCTTGGAACATTGGCGCCGTTGCCGGGGAACCTGGAAGTCATCCCATCCCCATGGCGGACGACCATGACAACGACCACGATTCAGATCTGGAGGACAGAATGCCGCACAAAAACACAGATGCCACACCAAAAGATACTCCAGAATCTAACGGAGACAAAAACTCATCAAATCCAGGAGTAATAGAAGCACTTCAAAATCGTTTAAAGCAACTTGAAAAAGAAAGCCAGCATCAACAAGAAGTTGGCAAGGATCTACAAAGAGAGGTAAGGCGACGTCGAGAGCTAGAAGATAAAATCCTACAACTCAAAGCCGATCTCAAAGCAAAGGCTACCCGGACCACCCTTGAGGACAATTCACGCAAAGATCAAGATCCATTCACTAGGGACATCATGAAGACTAAAATTCCTAAGGACTTCAAACTCCCGGATATGACTCTGTATGATGGCACCACAGACCCCAACCAGCACCTCAGCAATTTCAGAAGTAGAATGTACCTCACTGACGCCTCGGACGCTGTTCGCTGCAAAGCTTTTCCAACGACCCTCACGAAGACAACAATTAGATGGTTCGACAGCTTACCTCCTAAGTCCATTTCAAGCTTTGACGACCTAGCCAAAAAAAATTCCTGGCCAGATTCTCCATCCAAAAACACAAGGCCAAGCACACCCCCAGTCTACTAGGAATCAGGCAAGGAGATCGGGAAAGTCTTCACAACTACATGGAGAGATTCAACAAAACATGCCTAGACATACAAAGCTTGCCAATAGAGGCCGCCATCATGGGCCTCATCAATGGCCTACGAGAGGGACCTTTTAGCCAATCTATATCGAAGAAATATCCCACATCTCTGGATGAGGTGCAGGAGCGAGCGGAAAAATATATCAACATAGAAGAAAACTCTCGGTTGGGAGAAACCTCAAAATCCGGATTCTCCCACCGAGACAAAGATAAAGAATCCAAAAAGAAGGAAGATCGACAAGGGGAAAAAATTAAAAAATATCATAATTACACCCTTCTTAGGGTATCCCTGGTAGATGTCTACAAAGAAGTCCGTCATACGGAAAAGATACCCCCAGCTCGACCACTCAAAGGCAAAAGAGGAGGAGAAAATCGGAACGAATACTGTCAATATCACCGAGTCATAGGGCATTCCACCAACGAATGCTTCGACTTAAAAAACATCATAGAAAAATTAGTGAGAGAAGGAAAACTAGATCGATTTCTGGCCACCCGAAATGATGATCAAAGAAAGAGAAGAAGGGATGAAGATGTCAGACGAATCGATCGATCACCTCGTACGCCAGAAAGACATGTCCATATGATACACGGAGGATTTGTAAGAGGAAGAATCTCCAAATCATCTCGCAAAAGATACCTCAAAGAAGTATATCATGTCGAAGGAAAGGAGGAAGCACCCGACATCCCTGCAATCACATTCACCAAAGAAGACGCATCCGGTATCATCTCAGGACACAACGACCCCATGGTCATCACCATCATACTGGAAAACGCCAATCTCCACCGCACATTAATAGACCAAGGGAGCTCCGCCGACATCTTATTCAAAACTGCCTTCGACAAGCTCGGCTTAGAAGAAAAGGAGCTTAGAGCATACCCTAACAGCCTGTTCGGACTGGGAGATACCCCAGTACAACCGCTGGGATACGTGTCACTACATATAACCTTCGGAAAAGGGAACCAATCCAGAACACTCAAGATAGACTACGTCGTGGTCGACGTAAGTTCAGCCTACAATGCCCTAATAGGTCGGACAACACTAAATCAACTCGGCGCAATAGTCTCAACTCCACATCTATGCATAAAATTCCCAACTACAGAAGGGATAGCTACGATAAAAGCAGATCAAAAAATGGCACGCCGCTGTTATAACGAAAGTCTAAACCTCAGAGGCAGAAGAGAAGAGTTCCATACAATTGAGCTTAGTGGAGTTCAGAAACGAGAAGAACTCCGTCCATAGCCCGAAGGAGAAATAGAGAAAGTTCATATCGGAGCTGTTGTGTCCGACTTGGTGGGCTTGCTGCGCTGCTGATCCTTGGCCACCAGAGGGTGGAGGGTACCTGCAAGAGACTCCGATGCTTAAGTTAGCACGGGTATAAAGCAGGTTTTATGTAGAATCAGAGTATGAGTTATACCTGGGTGCTCCAGTGTATTTATAGTAGTGTGGGCTGATCTTTCTGATAAGATAAGTTAGTTATCTTATCTTATCTTATCCTGTTTTGGATGAAGTCAGCTTATCTTCAAGGAAACTGCCTTTATCTCTATAGGCTGGGATTGCCTTTCGATTTGGGTCGTGTTCCTCTATTTGGGCCCTTTATTGGGCTTTCCTGTCGATTTGGCCGAGCTCTTTTAGAAGAGGTCGGGTAGTCTGACCTGAAGAGGTCGGTCGCTGTGTCGCCGATCATCCCGGGTCGGATAGCTCGACCCAGGGTATGAACAGTGCCCCTGCTTGAGCTCGGTCTTCTTTTGAGGTTGAGTTCTTTGACTTCAGTCTAGTGAGGCCGAACTCAAGCATTTTGTCGATTCCTTTGAAACAGCTTTTGAATGTAGAACGTTTCCTCTAAAAGCGCGCGCTTTTATATCGGTGCTTTGGGAACGTGCAAGGGTTTAATGCTTTCATTAATTTTGTCATTAATTGCCCCGTTTCCCTTTGGCTCTTTCATTTTGATTTTGAAAACCCCTAAAACGGTTTTTCTCCTTCGCCCTTTTCGTAACTTCTTTCTCTGCTCTCTTCGCTCTCTGTTTTTCATTTTGTTCTTCTGCTTCCTTGCGTTGCGGCGTTTCTTGGTGATTTTCTTGGGCAGCTTTTATTTCTGCGCTTCCGTCTTTCTCCTCGAAGTTTCTCATCGTCTCCAGGTTAGTCCCGTTTCATATATTCTCCTTGTTTTGCTTTGATTTTGACCCTTTCTTTAGAGAAAGTTTGGATCTTTTGTTTTGTTATGCCCTGTTGTTCTGGGATTTTCTTCATTTTCTGCATGGTCCTTTTTTGCCTTTACTTAATGCTTTTAGGGTTTTGCATGTTGTTTCCGTTCTGAGGCCGTTTACCCAGAAAAAACCCGTATCTATTTCTTGCTTTATTTGACGGTTACCTTGCCTGATTCTAAAAAAGTTCGCACCTTTGATGGTTTCTTCCTGGCGTACTTGATTTTGGGAATGCTTTTGCTAATAGATTGTGATGACTTTTTCTTTTGACACTACTTGCTGTTTAAAGTCCTTTTCTTTTTTGAAAAATGCTGGGGTGGGAGCTGTAGATTTTCCTGGAAACCTTGCTTTATTACTGCCTCCAAAGGATGCCCCAAGATTTTGGTTTGAGTCTTGGAGTTTTCCTTTTTCTGTGTGTTCGCCTGTATCGTATTGAGTTGTTTTCTCCCTTGTCCGAGATGTTTTTAGTAATCCCATCTTTTTTTCTTACTTGTAGGATTAGTTGGCCTCATGTCTTCTCGCAATAACATTGTAGAGATGTCTTCCAAAGTTCCCGAGGGGATGTCCGATTGGCTGGACTCCCTTGTTTTGTTGTGTGTTTCTATTGTGGATGCTGAATTTTGCACAGAGCTGAGGAAGCACCATAGGATTTGTGGTAACAGTGCCCACGAGGGTGATTATGAGCTTGTTGCTCCTGATTCCGATGAGAGAGTTTGTTTTCCGACTTCTGTCGAGGGGGAGCGTCCCTCCTTCTATGCTTATGAATACTTCTTCAGCCAGTTAAACGTTACTTTCCCTTTTACTCTTTTGAAACTGACTTGTTGTGGTCCTGTAACATTGCTCCATCCCAGCTTCATCCGAACTCCTGGGGTTTTATCAAGATATTTCAACTTCTTTGCCAGGAGTTGGACATAACACCTTCTGAAACTCTTTTCCTTTATCTTTTTGTCTCGGCCAAACCTGGAGGTTCCTCCAGAAAGAAAGCTTCCTGGGTTTCTTTCAGGTCGGCCCAGGGACATAAAGTTTTTGCCATGTATGACGAGTCGTTTAAAGATTTTAAGAACTATTTCTTCCGAGTTCGTGCCATTGAGGGGGTTCGCCCCTTTTTTCTTGATGAAAATGATGAGCCTGCTTTTCCTCTGGAGTGGCAAAAGAATGTAAGAGTGCCACGTTACACATGGGAAATACTTAGTGAGATTGAGCGGGCCTTTGTAGTTATTCTCGAAGATTTGTGGGGGAAGCCTCCCCATCTGGACACGAAGAGATTTTTGAGTGATCCATCTTTGGTTCGGGCTACTTTGGGTACTGTCTGATTTGTTTTTATACTTGCTCTCGAGCTTTGTTTCTCCTGTGTTGTAACTTGTCTTTGTTTTTTATGTTTTTCAGAGATGTCGAAGAATAATGATTCTATGAGAGCCTATAAGAAGGCGAAGAAGGCGACCGCTGCTTTAAACATCTCGGCCAAGGCGGCCGGAGAGGGATCTTCTCAGCCTCAAGTTAAACCTCCTATACCGAGTTCTCCCGGGCCGAGGAGAGCAATTCCTACTCCCCGGGTCCGTCTGGTCGATCCTCCACAATCTTCTGTTGCAGCTTCCGGTGCCCCTCCTAGTAAAAAGCAAAGAACAACTGAGCCTTTCAACTTTGATGCTCCTGACTTTGATGCGGTTGAGTTTGTAGATCAACAAATCGGCCCTTATGGTGTTCTTCCTATGGACGACGTGTCACTTCTTCATCATTTTGATTATATCACCCGGAGTGGTATTAAGTTGGCACACATGGGGGCGGCCCTATATCGAACTGCTCAAAGTCTTCCTCTCCATGCTACTAAAGCTTTTATGGAGGAGGCCAAACAGGAGTTTGATCGGATGAAGGACTTGAAGGAGGAGCTTGAAGTAAGGGTGGCCAAGTTGGAGAAAGACTTGGAGAATGAAAAGGCTAGTTCTACTTCTCTGGATGGTTCTCTGAGACTGGCCGAGGACACGGCTATGTGGCATAAGGACAGTTATTTGATGTCTTACCGGGAGGTGTTGCGTCTGAGAGAGGAGTTGGAGAATGCCCGGGCTAATTATTCCGAACTCCAAGGTCATCTTGTTGGCAGTGTAACTGCTGCCTATGAGAACTTGAGGGAACAAGTTCGGATTATTGCTCCCGAGGCCGACCTGACCCTCTTTATCTTGGAGAACATTGTCAGAGATGGCAAGGTTGTCCCTGATGACGAGGAAGAGGATGATGTCGATCCTCCCCCTGTAGCCTCTACCAAGGTGTCGACCTCTGCTGTCTCTGCCGAGGTTGGTCCTCCCGCTTCTGACCCCGACTGCCAGATCTTGAACCGGGATGACGGTACTGTAGATGCCGTTCCTCTCCAGACTCGGCCTCCGTCTCCTCAGCCTGATGCTGCTAAAAAATCTTCTGACCCTTAGTTTTAACTTTATTCTGGATATGTAGTTGGCCCGGCTTGTGGGCTTTTTTAAACTCTTTATGTTTTGTTAATTGCTGACACTTTCCCGTTGCTTGCCTAGCAACTTTTGTTTTTTATGAAAAACAAATGGTAGCATGCTTTAGCTTTTTTGAGATAGGTTTTGGTGGCCTCCGAGGCTTTTATAACCTTGTGGATGATATCGCGTTTTTTGTGCTTGACTTGGTATCTCTTTTTGGATTGCTTTGTACTTTGTATCTTGAATCCTTTGTGGTTGTGACTAGGTAGGTCTAACTTGATTTTTGGTTCGTTCTCGCTCCGGCTTGTATTTCTGATGATTTGTAACTGATTTCTTCAAGTTAGTCCGCCGAGTTGTTTTCGCAGTCCTTTTCTAAGTTATTTTTGTAATCCCTTTCCTGGATCTTTGTCGGATATCTTCCCGGGATTACTTTCATAACTTTCCAGTTATAGGAGTCCGACCTGGTTATGTCGGTCTCCTTTAAGTTATTTGTAGTCCTCTTTCTTGGATCTTTGTCAGATCTCTTTCAGGGACTACTTTGATAACTTTTAAGTAGTAGGAGTCCGACTTGGTTATATCGGTCTTCTTTAAGTTATTTGTAGTCCTCTTTCTTGGATCTTTGTCAGATCTCTTTCAGGGACTACTTTGATAACTTTTAAGTAGTAGGAGTCCGACTTGGTTATATCGGTCTCCTTTAAGTTATTTGTAGTCCTCTTTCTTGGATCTTTGTCAGATCTCTTTCAGGGACTACTTTGATAACTTTTAAGTAGTAGGAGTCCGACTTGGTTATATCGGTCTCCTTTAAGTTATTTGTAGTCCTCTTTCTTGGATCTTTGTCAGATCTCTTTCAGGGACTACTTTGATAACTTTTAAGTAGTAGGAGTCCGACTTGGTTATATCGGTCTCCTTTAAGTTATTTGTAGTCCTCTTTCTTGGATCTTTGTCAGATCTCTTTCAGGGACTACTTTGATAACTTTTAAGTAGTAGGAGTCCGACTTGGTTATATCGGTCTCCTTTAAGTTATTTGTAGTCCTCTTTCTTGGATCTTTGTCAGATCTCTTTCAGGGTTTACTTATAACTTGGGTTGACTTGGTCCGACTTCTCAACGTCGGCCAGTCTTTAAGTTATTATTTTAGCAATCCGTAAGACCTCGTCAGGTTCTTTTTTGGATCACTTTCGATAACTTCTTACATTATTCTGTGTTCATCTTTGCCGATTTGTAGAAAGTGGTTGTCATCTCTAGATCGTCCTTTGGGTGAATCGCGTTTTCACCTTTATCGGACAGTTGTCTTTATCGTGATCGTGCAGTGAAATTGTTTTTCACTTTCTGCCGATCTGTTGCTTTATAATCGGACGATGAATGCTTCAGATTAATGTGTCTTGAAATCTTTGTAGAATATCTTCTGAGGTTGCAGGCGTGCCATGACCTGGGAAGCTCTCGTCTATCGAGTTCAGACAGCCTGTAGTAGCCCTTTCCAAGTACTTCTACAATTCGGTAGGGTCCTTTCCAGTTTGCTGCCAGCTTTCCCTCTCCTGGTCGAGTTGTTCCGATATCATTTCGGATTAGGATGAGATCATTTTCTGTGAAATTTCTCGGCACTACCCTTTGATTATATCTGGAAGCCATTCGGCGTTTTAGAGCTTCTTCCCTGATCCGAGCTCTTTCTTGGATTTCAGGTAACAAGTCGAGCTCTTCTCTCTGAAGTTGGAAGTTTGCTTTCTCATTGTAGTGAACTACTCTGGGCGAGCCTTCCTCAATCTCTATTGGAATCATCGCCTCTGTTCCGTATGCTAATCGGAAGGGGGATTCCTTTGTGGTGGAATGTGGCGTTGTTCGATATGCCCACAGGACCTGTGGGAGCTCTTCTGCCTAGGCTCCCTTTGCATCTTGTAATCTCCGTTTTAATCCAGCCAATATGACTTTGTTAGCAGCTTCGGCCTGCCCATTGGCTTGTGGATGTTCGACGGAGGTGTACTGGTGCTTTATATTCAAGTCGGCTACTAGTTTTCTGAAGCCTGCATCTGTGAATTGGGTGCCATTGTCTGTGGTTATTGAATATGGGACCCTGAACCTTGTGACAATGTTTTGATATAAGAATTTCCGGCTTCTTTGAGCGGTGGCATTGGCTAGGGGCTCTGCCTCGATCCACTTTATAAAGTAATCTACTCCCACTATGAGAAATTTAACTTGTCCTGATCCCTGTGGGAAAGGGCCAAGAAGATCGAGTCCCCATTTTGCAAACGGCCAAGGCGAAGTCACGCTGATGAGCTCTTCCGGCGGGGCGATGTGAAAGTTGGCATGTTTTTGACATGGTTGACATGTCTTTACAAATTCTGTGGCTTCTTTCTGTAGAGTTGGCCAATAAAATCCTGCCCGGAGTACTTTTTTGGCGAAGGCTCGTGCTCCGAGATGATTGCCACAAATGCCGCCGTGTATTTCTTCTAGCACTTCCCTTGTGTTGGAGGTCGGCACGCATTTTAGTAAAGGTATTGAGATTCCTCTTTTGTACAGAATGTTGTTTATGATGGTGTAGTACTGTGCCTCCCTTTTTAGCTTCTTTGCCTCCTTTTCTTCTGCGGGGAGTGTTCCTTCTTTGAGGTAGTTGATTATGGGGGTCATCCATCCTTGGTCCTGACTTATTATGGCCAGGACTTTTTTCTCTTCCGAGATTGACGGGTTTTGCAACATTTCCTGGATGAGGCTTTTATTGTTGCCCCCTGGTTTGGTGCTGGCTAGTTTTGAGAGTGCATCAGCTCAGGCATTTTGTTCACGGGGTATGTGGCAGATCTTATATTCTCCGATTTGTCTGAGTAGTTCCTTGGTTTTATCCAAATATTTTTTCATGGTGGGGTCTTTGGCTTGGTAGCTCCTTGTTATTTGTGATGTGACCACTTGTGAATCGCTGTAAATGTTGAGTTTTTGAGCTCCGACCTCTTTAGCCAGCTTCAAACCAGCTAATAATGCTTCATATTCCGCTTGGTTATTGGAGGCCGGGAACCCGAACTTGAGGGAGAGCTCAACTTGGGTTCCTTGGTTGCTTTCTATTATCACGCCTGCGCCGCTTCCAGTTTTATTTGAGGAACCGTCCACGTAGAGATTCCATTCTGTGGGAGTTTCCAGGGTATCTGTGAATTCTACAATAAAGTCGGCCAGATACTGTGATTTGATGGCCGTCCGAGCTTCATATTGGAGGTCAAATTCTGACAACTCGACTGCCCATTATAGAATTCTGCCTGCTAAATCTGTTTTCTGTAATATTCCTTTTATGGACTGGTTAGTTCTAACCTTAATGGTGTGAGCCTGGAAGTACGGGCGGAGTCGTCGAGATGTTAGGATGCAAATTTTTCTATTTTCTGGTAGTTCAGCTCGGATCCCTGTAGTGCTTTACTAATGAAGTAGACGGGTTGTTGCCCATTTTCATCTTCTCTGACTAGTGCTGAGGCTATCGCTCGGCTTCCTACTGCGAGATATAATATGAGTGGTTCTCCTTCTCGTGGTCGAGATAGGATAGGTGGCCGTCCTAAGAACTCCTTGAAGTCTCGGAAAGCTTGCTCACATTCTGTCGTCCATTCGAACTGTTTTCCCTTTCTTAAAGTAGCATAGAAGGGGAGAGATCTTATCGCAGCTCCTGCCAAGAATCGGGATAGGGCGGCCAGTCTCCCGTTGAGTTGTTGTACTTCTTTGACACAGGTTGGGCTCTTCATGTTGAGTATAGCTTGACATTTGTCTGGATTTGCTTCAATTCCCCTTTGTGTGAGCATGAAGCCCAAGAATTTGCCTGCTTCAACTGCGAAGGTGCATTTTGCGGGGTTGAGTCGCATGTTATGCTTCCTTATAGTGTCAAACACTTGAGCCAGGTCGGACAATAATGTATCTTCGCTTTGTGTCTTTATCAACATGTCGTCTACATAGACTTCTATGATTTTTCCGATGTGATCTGAGAAGACTTTATTCATTAGCCTTTGGTAAGTAGCTCCCGCGTTCTTGAGACCGAAAGGCATCACGATGTAGCAGTAGTTCGCCTTTGGTGTTAAGAACGAGGTCTTTTCTTGATCTGGTGGATACATGGGGATTTGGTTGTATCCCAAATAGGCGTCCATAAACGAGAGGTATCTATATCCGGAGGAAGCATCTACCAGAGCGTCAATACTTGGGAGTGGGTATGGATCTTTTGGGCAGGCTTTGTTGAGATCGGTGTAATCGGTACACATGCGCCACTTCCCGTTTGATTTTTTCACCAAGACGACGTTGGCTAGCCATAGTGGGTACTTGACTTCTCTTATGAATCCTGCCTCCAGTAACGTTTGTACTTGTTCTTCCACAGCTTGGGATCGTTCTGGTCCGAGTTTTCTTCGCTTCTGCTGCACCGGCCGCGATCCTGGATGGACCGCCAACATGTGGCACATTAGCTTAGGGTCTATGGCTGGCATGTCTGCGGCTTTCCATGCGAAGAGGTCGACATTATCTTGTAAGAATTGTATCAATAATTCTTTTGAGTCCCCTCTTAGGACCGTGCCGATATTAGTCATTTTGTCCGAGGTGTCTCCAATCTGGACCTTCTCTACCTCACCTTCTGGGCGCGGACGGAGTTCTTCTCGATGCTGAGCTCCGTTAAGCTCAATGGTATGAAACTCTTCTCCTCTGCCTTTGAAGTTTAAGTTCTCGTTATAGCAGCGACGTGCCATCTTTTGATCTGCTTTTATCGTGGCTATCCCCTCTGTAGTTGGGAATTTCATGCATAGATGCGGGGTTGAGACTATTGCGCCAAGTTGATTGAGTGTTGTCCGACCTATGAGAGCATTGTAGGCCGAACTTACGTCGACCACAATGTAGTCTATTTTGAGGGTCCTAGATTGGTTCCCTTTTCCAAAAGTAGTGTGTAGTGATACGTATCCCAGCGGTTGTATCGGAGTGTCTCCTAGTCCAAACAGATTGTTCGGGTATGCTCTAAGTTCCTTTTCGTCTAAGCCGAGCTTGTCGAAGGCTATTTTGAATAAGATGTCGGCAGAACTCCCTTGGTCTACTAGTGTGCGGTGTAAATTGGCATTTGCTAGTATAATAGTGATGACCATGGGATCGTCGTGTCCCGAGATGATGCCGGATGCGTCCTCTTTAGTAAATGTTATCGCCGGGATGTCGGGTGCTTCCTCCTTTCCCTCAACATGATATACTTCTTTGAGATATCTCTTTCGGGATGATTTGGAGATCCCACCTCCTGTGAATCCGCCATGTATCATATGGACGTGTCTTTCTGGTGTCCGAGGTGACCGTTCAGCTCGTCCATCATCTTCGTCTCTCCGTCTTTTTCTTTGGTCGTCATCCCGGGTGGCCAGAAATCGATCTAATTTTCCTTCTCTTACCAATTTTTCTATGATATTTTTCAAGTCGAAGCACTCGTTGGTAGAGTGCCCTCAAATTCGATGGTATTCACAATATTCCTTCCGGTTTCCTCCTCCCTTTTTGCCTTTGAGTGGCCGCGCTGGGGGATTTTTTCTGTATGGCAGACTTCTTTGTACACGTCGACTAGGGATGCTTTGAGAGGAGTGTAGTTGTGGTATTTTTTGATTTTTTCACCCTGTCGATCTTCTTTCCTTTTGGAGTCCTTGTCTTTGTCTCGGTAGGAGGCCCCAGATTTTGAGATTTCTCCCAGCCGAGCATTCTCTTCCATATTGATATATTTTTCTGCTCGCTCCTGGACTTCGTCTAAGGAGGTAGGATACTTTTTAGATATAGATTGGCTAAAAGGTCCCTCTCGTAAGCCATTGATAAGCCCCATGATGGCGGCCTCTGTTGGTAAACTTTGTATGTCCATGCATGTTTTGTTGAATCTTTCCATGTAGTTGCGGAGGCTCTCCCGATCTCCTTGCTTGATCCCTAGTAAGCTGGGTGCGTGCTTGGCCTTATCTTTCTGGATGGAAAATCTGGCCAGGAACTTTTTGGCCAGGTCGTCGAAGTTTGAGATGGACTTCGGAGGTAAGTTGTCGAACCATCTGATCGCCGTTTTCGTGAGAGTTGTTGGAAAAGCTTTGCAGCGAACGGCATTTGAGGCATCAGTAAGGTACATTCTGCTTCTAAAATTGCTGAGATGATGGTTGGGATCTGTAGTGCCATCATACAAAACCATATCCGGGAGCTTGAAATCTTTTGGGATTTTGGTCTTCATGATTTCCCTGGTGAATGGATCCTGTTCTTTGTGTGAATTTTCCTCAGGAGTGGTCCGAGGAGCTTTTGATTTAAGGTCGGCCTCTAATTGCTGTAGTTTTTCTTCTAGTTCTCGACGTCGCCGTACCTCTCTTTGTAGATCCTTTCCGATCTCCCGTTGTTGCTGGGTTTCTTTCTCAAGTTGCTTTAAGCGATCTTGAAGTGTTTCCATGGCTTCTAGATTTGGTGAGTTTTTGTCCCCGTTGGATTCCGGAGTGTCCTTTGACGTAGCGTCCGCGTTCTTGTGTGGTGTTCTGTTCTCCAGATCCGAGTCGTGGTCGTTGTCATGGCCGTCCGCCATGGTTTTGGGATGACTTTCAGATTCCCCGGCAACGGCGCCAATGTTCCGAGGGTTACCTGAAACTGGAGGTCGATCTCAGATGAGATCCTTGGTACTGGTCGGGGATAACGTGTCCGGCCAGTTGGTGGCGGCCGGAGCTGTTGTGTCCGACTTGGTGGGCTTGCTGCGCTGCTGATCCTTGGCCACCAGAGGGTGGGGGGTACCTGCAAGAGACTCCGATGCTTAAGTTAGCACGGGTATAAAGCAGGTTTTATGTAGAATCAGAGTATGAGTTATACCTGGGTGCTCCAGTGTATTTATAGTAGTGTGGGCTGATCTTTCTGATAAGATAAGTTAGTTATCTTATCTTATCTTATCCTGTTTTGGATGAAGTCAGCTTATCTTCAAGGGAACCGCCTTTATCTCTATAGGCTGGGATTGCCTTTGGATTTGGGTCGTGTTCCTCTATTTGGGCCCTTTATTGGGCTTTCCTGTCGATTTGGCCGAGCTCTTTTAGAAGAGGTCGGGTAGTCTGACCTGAAGAGGTCGGTCGCTGTGTCGCCGATCATCCCGGGTCGGATAGCTCGACCCAGGGTATGAACACCACTCGTATTGTACCTTGCGGTAGGAAGTCAGGCAGTAGCCTCAGCACTAGTTCGAGAGGACGACAAAGGGCAACAACCTGTATACTTCATTAGTAAAGCGCTGCAGGGATCCGAGCTGAACTACCACAAAATAGAAAAGTTTGCCTATACTCTCATACTGACATCTCGACGACTTCACCCGTACTTCCAGGCTCACACTATTAAGGTTCGGACCAACCAGCCCATAAAAGGGATACTGCAGAAAACAGATCTAGCAGGCAAAATTTTACAATGGGCAGTCGAGTTATCCGAGTTCGACTTCCAATATGAAGCTCGGACAGCCATCAAATCACAATACTTGGCCGATTTCATTGCAGAATTCACAGATACCCTGGAAACCCCCACAGAATGGAATCTCTACGTGGATGGGTCTTCGAATAAGACTGAAAGCGGCGCAGGTGTGATAATAGAAAGCAACCAAGGAACCCAAGTTGAGCTTTCCCTCAAATTTGGGTTCCCGGCCTCAAACAACCAGGCGGAATATGAAGCGTTACTAGCTGGTTTGAAGCTGGCTAAGGAGGTTGGAGCTCAAAAACTCAACATCTTCAGCGATTCACAAGTAGTCACCTCACAAATAACAGGGAGCTACCAAGCCAAAGATCCCACCATAAAAAAGTATTTGGATAAAACCAAGGAACAGCTCGGACAACTCGGGGAATATAAGATTTGCCACATACCTTGCGAACAAAATGCCCGAGCTGATGCACTCTCAAAACTAGCCAGCACCAAACCAGGGGACAACAATAGAAGCCTTATCCAGGAAATGCTGCAGAACCCGTCAATCTCGGAAAAGGAAAAAGTCCTAGCCATAACAAGTCAGGATCAAGGATGGATGACCCCCATAATTAATTACCTCAAAACAGAAACACTCCCCACAAATGAGAAGGAGGCAAAGAGGTTAAAACGGGAGGCTCAGTACTACACTATCATAAACAACACCCTATATAAAAGAGGGATTTCAATACCGCTATTAAAATATGTGCCGACCTCCAACACAAGGGAAGTTTTAGAGGAAGTACACAGTGGCATTTGTGGTAATTATCTCGGAGCACAAGCTATCACCAAAAAAGTACTCCGGGCGGGATTTTATTGGCCAACTCTACAAAAGGAAGCTACAGAGTTTGTAAGGACATGCCCACCATGCCAGAAACATGCCAACTTTCACATCGCCCCGCCAGAAGAGCTCATCAGTGTAACCTCGCCTTGGCCATTTGCAAAATAGGGGACTCGATCTTCTCGGACCCTTTCCCCAGGGGTCGGGACAAGTTAAATTCCTCATAGTCAGGGTAGACTACTTCACAAAGTGGATCGAGGCAGAGCCCCTAGCCAACGCCACTGCTCAAAGGAGCCAGAAATTCCTATATAGGAATATTGTCACAAGGTTTGGGGTTCCATACTCCATCACTGCAGACAATGGCACCCAATTCACAGATGCGGGCTTCAGAAAGTTAGTAGCCGACTTAAACATAAAATACCAGTTCACCTCCGTTGAACATCCCCAAGCCAATGGACAAGCCGAAGCGGCCAACAAAGTCATATTGGCTGGGTTGAAACGGAGACTGCAAGATGCAAAGGGAGCCTGGGCCGAAGAACTTCCACAAGTCCTATGGGCATATCGAACAACGCCACATTCCACCACAAACGAATCACCATTTCGACTAGCATACGGAGTGGAGGCAATGATCCCAGTAGAGGTCGAGGAAAGGTCGCCTAGAGTGGTTCATTACAATGAGGAAGCCAACTCCCAACTTCAAAGGGAAGAGCTCAACCTACTTCCTGAAACCCAAGAAAAAGCTCGGATCAGGGAAGAAGCACTAAAACGTCGAATGGCTTCCAGATATAATCAAAAGGTAGTACCGAGAGGTTTCGCTGAGAATGATCTCATCCTAATCCGAAATGATATTGGAACAACTCGACCCGGAGAAGGAAAGCTGGTAGCAAACTGGAAAGGACCCTACCGAGTCATAGAAGTACTTGGGAAGGGCTACTAGGCTGTGTTTGTTTTTAGAGACAGGACAGAACATGACACTGAAACGGAGACAATAGGACGGAGACACTAAAAATTATCTTTTGTGTATTGTGTTTGGATACGATGGACAAGACACTAATGTAATGTCTAGTATTATGTTTGGATACACATGGACAAGACTAAAATATTATATGAAATGACTAAAATAGCCCTGTGATTCCAAATTTTCTACATCAATACAAATTAATTTAATAAAAAATGAGAGTACGTAGGAGTACAGACGGAACTTGAAAAAAATATTTGAAGAGGCAAAAAATTTTAATAAAAAAATATATTAGTATTTATATTAAAATAAAATTTATAAATATAATTATTTTATTTTAAAATTTATTATTAATATGTAGGAATACATATGGTTAAGATTAACAAAAAAAAATAAATTTGAGTTTGATTAATAAAAAATTTTGTTTAAGTTAATAAGCCAAATTAATTTTAAAAAAAATCCATTTTACATGAAAAACAATTAGTTTTTGCATATAAAAATCTATTTTTATTTAAAAAAATTATTTTTTTTATCTAAAAACTGATTTTTCTTTATAAAAAACTGATTTTTCTTTAAATTATATAAAATCAATTACAATTTATAAATTATTTTTTAGCATTTTAAAAGATCAATTTTACTTTTGCTAATATTTATCTTTTAAAAGTTTTAAGATTAATTATTTTTGTTATTATTTTTATTACAAATCAAATAATATAATATAAGGTTAAAATGGTATTGAAGTAAAACGATAAAAAGAAAAGAATTATCTACCCCCAATAAAAAATTCTACAGAAAGGAGAGAGTACCTAGAAAAGAAAGAGATAGAGGAAGAACAGGAAGAAAAAAGTATCTCTGAACAACGCAATAGGAAAAATAAAAAGGGGTAATAGTGGAAAAAAGGAAAACAAAATTTATAAAATTGTCCGTGTCCATTCTTCCAAATCCCGTGTTCATCATTGTCCTTCATGAAAGAGTGGACACAAAAGTATAAAAAACTGTCTCGGAGACAATATGTCCACTGTCCATGTCTCTGCTTCCAAACACTTTTTAAACAAGTGTTGTCCATGTCTCCGTGTCCTGCCCCCGAAAACAAACGCTACCCTATAGACTGTCCGAACTCGAGGGACAATAGTTTCCCAGATCATGGCACGCCTGCAACCTAAGAAGGTACTATAGCTAGAAAAAGTAAAAGATCTCATCATAGGATGCACTCTTTTTCCTGAAAAGGTTTTTTAATGAGGCACCAAGTTGAGATTCAGAAATTATCCGACTTAAAGGGATAAAAAATTCCCACATGTATATATTTGCATTTTCTTTTAAATAAAGCATATTTTAGATATTCTACAAATTCTCAAGACGCATTAATCTGAAGCATTCATCGTCCGATTATAAAGCAACAGATTGGTAGAAAAGTGAAAAACAGATTCACTGCACGATCACGATAAAGACTAATAGAGATGAAAACGTGATTCATCTAAAGGTCGACCAAACAAAGATAGAAACCACCTTCTACGAATCGGCAAAGATGAACACAGAATAATGCAAGAAGTTATCGAAAGTGATCCAGAAAAAGAACCTGACGAGGTCTTATGGATTGCTAAATAATAACTTAAAGACTGGCCGACGTTAAAAAGTCGGACCAAGTCAACCCAAGTTATCAGCAAATCCCTGGAAAGAGGTCTGGCCAACCCTATAAAAGAGGAATTGCTATAACTTAGAAGAGATCGACATGACGAAGTCGGTCTCCTACGAAAAACAAGTTATAAAAGTAATCCCTGAAAGAGACCTGACAAAGGTTCAAGAAAGAGGATTACAAAATAACTTAGAAGAGATCGACATAAAGAAGTCGGTCTCCTACAACGGACAAGTTATAAAAGTAATCCCTGAAAGAGACCTGACAAAGGTCCAAGAAAGAGGATTACAAAAATAACTTAAAAGAGATTGACATAAAGAAGTCGGTCTCCTACAAATGAACAAGTTATAAAAGTAATTCCTGAAAGAGACCTGACAAAGGTCCAAGAAAGAGGATTACAAAAATAACTTAGAAGAGATCGACATAAAGAAGTTGGTCTCCTACAAACAAACAAGTTATAAAAGTAATCCCTGAAAGAGACCTGACAAAGGTCCAAGAAAGAGGATTACAAAATAACTTATAAGAAATCGACATAAAGAAGTCGGTCTCCTGCAACAAACAAGTTATAAAAGTAGTCCCTGAAAGAGACCTGACAAAGGTCCAAAAAAGAGGACTACAAAAATAACTGGAAAGAGGACCAACGTAAAGAAATCGGTTATGGATGGCCAGAAATAAATACAAGTAAGAGCCAGAAAACTGAAATACAAGTTGGATCCACACATCCACAACCTCAAAGGATCCGAGCTACAAGCAATAGGTACAAAGCAATCCAAAGAGGCCAAGCAGCAAGGCTTCAGCATTCTCAAAACCCAAAAAGGTGCCAAGACAAGTGCAAACAAGTATAATATGAAATACAATATTATAAACAAGCTTCAGGATCAGGCCCAAAAGCTTGAAAGCTACTTGTTGTTTTTTCAAAACGAAAAGTTGCTAAACAAGCAACTAGAAAGAGTATCAACAGTCAGCAAAATATTCAAATTACAAAATAAAGAGTTTAAAAGTCCACAAGTCAGGTCATCTACACAAACATCCAAGAAAAATCAGCTAAGATCGGGAGCCTTCGGCAGCATCAGTACGGGGAGAAGGAGGGCGAGTCTGAATAGGCACCGCATCCACGGTACCATCATCCCGGTTCAAGATCTGACAGTCCGGATCAGAAACGGAATGACCGACCTCACCTGGACGAACAACAGAAGTTGACACTTTGACAGAAGGCACAGGGGGAGGCTCGATATCGTCATCATCCTGGTCATCAGGGACAATCTTACCATCCCTCACAACATTATCCAGGCTAAAAAGAGTAAGGTCGGCCTCAGGAGCAATAATTCGAACCTGCTCCTTCAGGTTCTCGAAAGCAGCATTCACACTGCCAACAAGATGACCCTGAAGCTCAGAATAATCAGCTCGGGCGTTCTCCAACTCCCCCTTCAAACGCATTCCTTCCCACGTAGCTGTCTTTATGTCTCAACGCCGTGTCCTCGGCCAACCGCATAGAAGCCGCCAGAGCAAGGGAACTCGCCTTCTCATTCTCCAGATCCTTCTCCAGTTTGGCCACCTTCACCTCAAGCTCCTCTTTCAAGCCCTTCATCCGATCGAATTCCTGTTTTGCCTCCTCCATGAAGGCTTTGGTGGCATGGAGAGAAAGATTTTGAGCCGTTCGGTACAAGGCAGCTCCTATATGTGCCATTTTTACACTACTCCGAGTTATAAAGTTCAAATGATGAAGGAGTGATTCATCATCCATAGGGAGGACACCGTATGGACCGATCTGCTGATCTACGAACTCAACCGCGTCAAAATCAGGGGCATCAAGGTTAAAAGGCTCAATTGTTTTTTGTTTCTTGTTGGGAGGAGCACCAAAAGTAGCAGCGGAAGACTGCGGAGGCTCGGCCAGGCGAACCCTAGGAGTGGGAATTACCCTCCTCGGGCCAGGAGAACTCGGCACGGGCGGCTTCACCGGAACTTGAGAAGACCCCTCTCCCGCCACCTTGGCCGAGATATTTTGAGTAGCTGCAGCCTTCTTTAAGTAAATAATTATAATTAATGTATTAATAATTATAATAATTAATTAGATTAAATAATTAAATTTTTATTTAATTAATATTTTATATTAATTATTTATTTTTTTATTAAATAATTTTAGTATAATCCCAAATTATATATTGTGTATTTATTGTTATATATGAATTTTTTTAATAATTAATATCTTTTAATAGTGAATTATTTTTAAATTTATAAATTTAAAAAATATTATTGAAAAAATAATTACATTAATTTTAAGTATTTTAATTAATTAATTAAGTAGGACCACAATAGGGACTAAAGTTAGTTCCTCCTATTGGAGAAGAAAAAGATGTTTTGAGTTCCTATTTACTATTTATGACGCAAAAGCTGATGTGGAGTTACTTTTTTATAACAGGTGGGCCATAAATAAGAACTGGAATGAGTTCCCTACTGAAGATGGTCTAAAGGCCAAAGGATCCACGAGAAAAAGTTAGCCATTTTATCGTCTCCAAGAAAAATACAACTATACATGGCACTGAAAAAATTTTCGAGCAACAATGCACGAGCAGGGGCAGAGCTTAATTCCGACAAGGGGGGACATGACCCTCCCTAAACTTTTTATAAAAAAATTAGTAGTACTTTTTCAAAAGATAAAAAATAGTTCAATTGACTTAAATACTTTATTATGACTTAAAGTACCCAATATATAAGTTCAATAAACAACACTCCCTCTATCTTTAACTTCAAATATAAAAAATTAGATATTTTTTATTTATTTAATTTAATATTATTTTATATTTTACTGTTTCTTTAATTTAATATTATTTTATAAATTTTAATATTTGTCCTTCTAACTTCTTCCTTATATATTTTATAGGATATATATTCAAATTTTATATAAAATAATAATAAAAAAATTAAAGAATTTATGTATTTTTTAAGAGAAAGGCTAATATTTAAGAAGGAAAACATATAACTTTTACAATATCAACACCTGCAGATAATTTTTCTACTTTAATGAATCACGAAAAAAGTGAGATACAACCTTTAAAAGTTCAAAAAGTTACATCTGATGAGTTTAACTTTAATTTTTTGGAACGAGACCCTGAAAAACGGCTTTAAATTTGGCAATATCACCCAAAGACGAACTTATTTTAAATAGGTCCATATCAAAAGCATCTTGACAATTATCTTTTACGTGACTCCCCAAAATTTTGTTTCAAGTTCTGCTACTGTGCACAAGCCTAGCTTCAAAGATGGATTTCTGCCACATAATCCATATCCATATATATAACTAAGCAAGAATCTTACTGAAATTAACGAAACAGACTCCCTAAAAATTAAATTAAAAAGAAAATGCCAAAGGATAACATTGATATCGTTTAAATACTAAATTAAGGTTGATCCTATACATTTTCTTCTAAAACAGGGCTTCTTTAAATGTGTATCAAGAAATGTTAAAGAGTTCATATTTTTAATAGAAAAAAAAAATTTGAAGAATTGGCCTGTAAGGCATCAATAAGATAATCCCGGGAAAACTCAAAAAAAAAAAAAAAAGGGGGTAAAATTACTATTTTCTCAAGTTAACATCTCATTCTTTTCAGGATAAAAGAAATGGAGCAATAAAAAAGATAAACTAAGAGTTAAGTATGATTTTGGTAGCAACTTAAAACAAACACTACTACTTTTAAGTATGACAATTAAATTACAACATGAGCAAACAAACACTACTACTTTTTACAATTTACATAGCATACTACCTTTTTTTCCCCTCTCTATTTAAGTAATTTTACATAACACTACGTGACACAAGAGAGAAGAGAACATAATTATTATTTGAAATTCAAACAAAAAGTCTTCCTTTTAGTCCATCTGAGAATATCTGTCACCAAAAAAAAAAAATCTGAGAATATCTGAACAAAAATCACTTCCCAATGCCAGTCCAACAACAAGTCCTCCCACATAACCGATGAAAATTATTTTCCAGTCAAATTCCACAAAAGAGTTTGAGCCAGAGTAATGTTGATCGCCATTAGATTCAGGTGGTTGATGTCTAGTACGATCGTCACATTTCTTCATCAGTTGAATTCCACACAAAGCCATGTTTCCTTCAAATGAGTTAACTCCAAACGTGGAAAACTGTTCAGTTTCATTAAAAAACAAAGTGAGCTCTGTTAACTCTGGAGGAATCTTCCCTGACAAGTTATTGAGAGAAAGGTCTAATGCTTCAAGATTGGAAAGATTTCCTAGAGAAGATGGAATGTCTCGAATGAACATATTGTTGGACAAGTTAAGCAAAACAAGACTCTTCAACTCTCCCATGGCAACTGGAATTTCTACAGAAATTCTGTTACATGAAATGTCGCTTGCTACCCTGGAATAAAATTGTTGTAAAGCTGATGTATAATCCATGACAACCCCTTTGTTAGACATCGAGAACGGATAAATAATGCGAGAAAACCAATCTTTTCCAGCATAGTAAAGAGTCCATTCCTCATTTTGTAATTTCCTATTGCTAGAAGCCATCATAGATTTCCAATTTCTTACTGTTTCTGAAGTCAACTTTCCAGAACACATGTTGTGAGAAAGATCAAGAACATGGAGCTTCGGAAATGGGCATGTAGTAGGACAATCTATAGCTCCGTCAAATTCATTATAGCATAAAGCAATAATGTCCAACTCAGGAAGAGTTCCCAACCAAAAGGCAAATGAATCATTGATCTGTTTATAACTCACATCAAGAACTTGTAGCATTCTACAATTGACCATTGCTCTTGGCAACTGACCTTGCAAACTGTTATTACTAAAATTAATCAAACCAATATAGCACATTCTGTCATATAGGTTTGAGGAATGGGACCAACTAATTTGTTTCTATTTAAAACCAAAATCTGAAGAGATTTGCTTAAGCTTGCAAGACATGTGGGAATCATACCACTTAAGTTGTTCTCAGACAAATAAAGATGCACAAGGGATTTCAAATTGCAGATCTTTGGAGATATTTCTCCGGTCAAAGAACTCTGGATAACAATCAAACTCTCAGGACTTGTTTTTCTCCACATCCAACTTGGTATCGACTTTAAATCGTTGAATGACATGTCAAGATATTCCAAGTTGTCGAGGTCTAGTAACAAATTTGGGAACTCAACTAGATTGCACGAAGCCAAACCTAAAATTTGGAACTGAGGAATGGTTGCATTGGAAGATCCTTTCCCAGTGAGTAAAGAAAGATTGTTGAATGATTAACTAAGATAATAGAGCATTTTGAGATTAAAAAATATGTCAAGCTCCAATTGTCCTTCCAACAAATTACTGGCTAGAGAAAGGATTGCAAGATTCCTTAGTTTGAAGAAAGAGTGAGGGATTTCACCTTGAAGGTGATTTTGTTGAAGACTCAAGTAATACAAACTGCTGAGGTTCATCATCCAAGATGGAATTTCACCACTTAAACGTGTCTTAACAAATAAGTCTCAAAAATGTTTTAAAAGTATTTGTTAACGTGACATGATGACATGACAAGTTAATCATGCATACCACAAAATAATTAGTTAATGTGTCACATTTTAAATTTTGAGACTTATGACATTTTGTCATGTCATCATGCTAAGAAACACTTAACTTGATACATAATCAGGTAATTAACTGAAAGGATTGTATTTTTAAATTGTATCTTTTAAAGATTAATATCACTAATAAAATTTTTGAAAAAACGGTTTGAAGAATGAGTTACGTTCTTGACAAATTTGAGTATTAATCCATATTATGTTACACTAAATATTTATACAGTACTATTCAGATATACATACTCTGATACTCATTCACCAATATTGTACGCCTTGTGATTAGTTTTTGCAGCATGAATGATGCTACACTCAGCAATACAATACTATTCTTCCTTGGCGCTATTGTTCTTCATCACGGTGATCGATTGAGTAGTTAATGCAGCCATCAACATTCTGATTGAATAACTAGCACTATACGCTATTCGCCACCTATGTCTTGCCTTGTTTACAACGGCACAAGATTTTTGCAGATTGTGATGCTTTGCAAATTGCAATCTTGGAAAAATATGGAAGAAAATGCAGAGATTTAGTAGTAAGTAGACAAGTAGTAATACACGACAAAGTTTATTATGAACTCTAAATGGCTGATATAGTGCTATTTACTTTGACATTGGTGTAGCAAGAGAAATTTCAAGGAATTGAAGTGACGTGAAGGCAATCAGGTTTCATCAACTCCTTAACCGAAAAATAATTCGTGTAGTTTCGTTGAAATATATTACATATTACATTCATGATGCGGTGACCTTTTACTTATGAATTACATCATCAACCTAATAATTTTCCTTCTATATTATTGAAAATGACATCGATGCTATATATCTATCACTACACTTAAAATAAATGCTTAATGAATGCAACAGATAAATTATTAATACAAAAACGCGTGATTGTGTATTTATTTGATATTGTATGATTATAAAATTTTATTATAGTGACGAGTTTGTTTTACTGTATTATTTATAAAAGTTGATTATAAATCATAATCTAAACATGACTTGTATTTAGTAAAAAAAAACGATTTGTATCTTCTTGGCATTATGCAATCATTTCGTCTTCCCATGCCAAGTGGTTGATTTTGTGATGTTTATTGAGCACTATTATATTTTACACTTTCTGTAAATTTTAGCATTATTAGGGTAAATTTCTAAGAAAACTTTCTTTAAATGATTTTTAAAAAGATTTTTTAAAAATAAATATAATTTGATGTTTAAATATGTAATATAAAAATATTTTTATTTATAAATTATGTTTGAATAGAATGATATAAAAATAACTTTTTATTATGTTAAGACATTTTTTTCTAAAATAAAAAAGATTTCCTTAAAAAATGCAAATTATAACATTTTAAAAGATATTTTTTAATTTTTCTATTACTTTTACTTTAACTTAATTGTTAAACACACAAAAATTTAAAAATTAAAAAGTAAAAAAAAATTCTCACCACTTAATGTCATCCAAACGCATACTTAATAAAGAAAGGTATGATACTTATTTATACTTTTGAAAATGAAAATGGAACAATAAAGTAAATACTCCCTAAATTTCACGATAACTGTAAAATCAATAATTGTCCCAAAATAAAACACACAAAAAAAAAACCTTAGTTAATAATATAGAATTTGGTAAAATAAACAAAATTATTAAATTATCCTTATATAAAGAAGACATACTTCAATAGATAAAATTATATATAAAAAATATTAACAAATTATTAAAATTTATTATTTTTAATTAATAATTAATTATTAATATTTAAAAATATGAAGTAAAGCATGTTGTTGGATTAATAACCATCAATACTTTATCGTCTAGTAATTTTTATTATATATTATCTAGAGAATTCTTTTTTTTTTTTTTGGTCTGAGTCAAAACCTTTAAAAAAATCGATTTGAAAAGATCTATCCCGGTTCTATAACAAAACTATTGGATTTTTCTCTCCTTTGTGAGGCCCAAGCCCAATATTTTGAGGGTGTCTCTTGCACCCATTGTGTCACAACCCTAGTTCAGATTTTTGGGGGTCATTGAGAGTGAGAGAGAGTAGCCACCAAGTGAGAGAGAAAGGAAAAAACAGAATTTCCGTTTTTGTCCAAAGCAGTAAATTTCAAATGGCAGTTTCTCAGTTGTTCACCGTTGGATCGGCTTGAAATTTAAACTGCATGTTCCTATCATCTTTTTTTTCATTCTGGTTGGTGGAGATGTTTATTGGAGATTTGCAGTGAGAGAAATTGGCTTCGCAAGAGAGAAATTAGGTTTCCCGTTTTTACACAGAGCAGCAATTTTGGAACGGCAATTTCTCATTCTTTCACCGTTGGATCGACGTGAAATTTTAACTGTAGATTCTTCACATCTTGTTCTTCATTCTGGACGGTGGAGATTTTAATTGGAGGTCTACAGAGAAAGAAATTGGCTTCGACAGCAGCTCTATTTTTTTGGGTATATTTCATCTTCTTGCTTTTCATTTGTGAGCTTTGGTGCTTTGATGTTTTGGCTGGTTATATGCACATTTTTTGTGCTTTGTTTGAGACTCTCTTGTACCTCATTTGATTATAGTGGAGCTATTTCATTGGTCTGGACGACTCGTGATTTTTACCTCTCACACTGAGAGGGTTTTCCACGTTAAAATCTCGGTGTGTTCTTATTATTGCTTTACTTGCTATATTTGCTTGTTATAGTTGCTGCCATATTATGTTGTGAGTGTTTCCATATTGTTCTTGTGTTGGACATTTGTGTCGTTTCCGCTGCTAGGCTCTTTTCATACTGGCATCAGAGCTTGTTGGTATTTTTCTGGGCTTGTGATTTTGTGAACAATGGAAGCTAATACTAATACTAGTAGGATGATCACTCTTAATGGTCCTAATTATGATTTGTGGAAGTCAAAAATGGAAGATTTGCTTTATGTCAAGAATTTTCATCAACCAGTTTTTGGTACAGAGAAGCCTAATGATAAATCTGATGATGATTGGACTTTGTTGCATAGACAAGTCTGTGGATATATTAGGCAGTGGGTTGACGATAATGTGTTGAACCATATTATTGGAGAGACACATGCTCGGACTCTTTGGATTTAGCTTGAACAGTTGTATGCTCGAAAAACTGGGAATAACAAGATGTTTTTGATCAAGCAGTTGTTGGCTTTGAAGTATACAGATGGGACATCAATGACAGATCACTTGAATAATTTTCAAGGAATTATGAATCAGTTATCAAGGATTTTTACTTCTTGGCTCCTTACCAGACTCGTGGGAAATTCTCAGAATGTCATTGTCTAATTCTGCTCCTGATGGTGTAATATCTATGGATCTTGCCAAGAGCAGTGTTTTAAATGAAGAGATGAGAAGAAAGTCACAAGGTACATCGACTACACATTCAGATGTTCTTGTTTCTGAGTCTAGGGGGAGAAGCAAAAGTCGAGGTCCTAAAGGTAGAGATCAAAGCAGAAGCAAATCTCGAGGAAAGTATAAGAATATTGAGTGTCATCATTGTGGTCAAAAGAGACATGTGAAGAAATTTTGTTGGCAGCTAAAGAAGGAGAAAGCCAAGGCAAGTAAAGACAAGAGCACAAATAAAGATGATGGTAGCAAGGAAGACAAGGTTAATGTAACTCATGATGATTTTCTTGTTGTTGAGGAGTTTGAATCTGTTAACCTTGTTGATAATAGCACTAGTTGGGTGATTGATAGCGGTGCTTCTATTCATGTTACATCTAGGAGGGATTTGTTTACGTCTTATACTCCTGGTGATTTTGGTGATGTGAAAATGGCTCATCAAGGTGTTGCAAAATGTGCCGGTGTTGGACAGGTTTGTTTGGAAACCTCCAACGGTACCAAGTTGACTTTGAAGCGTGTGAAGCATGTTCCAGATATTCGGTTGAACTTACTTTCTGTTGGTAAGTTGTGTGATGAAGACTTGGATAGCTCATTCTCTCGTGATAGTTGGAAGCTCACCAAGGGTTCCATGGTTGTTGCTAGAGGTACTCGACACTCTACTCTTTATTTAACTCAAGCAAAGATTGTGAAAGATGTTGTTAATGCTGCTGAGTTTGTTGATGAAACTGATTTATGGCATAAGAGATTATGTCATATGAGTGAGAAGGGCATGAATATATTATCCAAGAGGAATCTTTTATCTGGTTGTAAGGTTGTTTTGCAAAAGTGCAACCATTGCTTTGCTGGGAAACAGAACAGGGTTTCTTTCAAGAGCCACCCACCTTCAAGGAAGTCAGAGATACTTGACTTGGTGCATTCTGATGTATGTGGGCCGATGAAGACAAGAACACTTGGAGGGTCTATCTATTTTGTAACCTTTATTGATGATCATTCTAGGAAATTATGGGTTTACACTTTGAAGACCAAAGATCAAGTTTTGAATGTGTTCAAGCAATTTCAAGCTTCTGTTGAAAGAGAAACTGGGAAGAAGTTGAAATGCATTCGTACTGACAATAGTGGTGAGTACTCAGGTCCATTTGATGCTTATTGTAAAGAGCATGGTATAAGACATCAGAAGACTCCTCCGAAGACTCCTCAGTTGAATGGCTTGGCTGAAAGGATGAACAGAACATTGGTTGAAAGAGTTAGGTACTTATTGTCACAGTCTGGATTGGCAAAATCCTTTTGGGGTGAAGCTTTGAGCACTGTTGTTCATGTCTTGAACCGGACACCATGTGTTCCCTTGCAATTTGAAGTGCCAGAGAAGGTATGGTCAGGTAAAGATGTTTCTTATGATCATTTAAGAGTCTTTGGATGTAAAGCTTTTGTTCATATTCCTAAAGATGAGAGATCTAAGCTTGATGTAAAGACTAGGCAATATATTTTTATTGGCTATGGCATGGATGAGTTTGGTTACAGGTTTTATGATCCTGTTAACAAGAAGGTGATTCGAAGTAGAGATGTTGTCTTTGTTGAAGACCAAACATTGAAGGATGTTGATAATGCGGAAAAGCCAATGGTTCAGCCTAGTGATGATTTTTCTGACTTGGATATTACTCCCTCTATGCCTATGGTAGAAGATGGTAGAGTTGAAGCTCAAAATAATGAGCATAATACAAGTGCAGGTGAAGATGGAACAGTTGATCCGATACTTGATGAAGTTGGTGATGATGATCAAGATGAAGAACCAGCTTTAGAAATTCCTGCAAATGCACTTAGAAGGTCTACGAGAGAGAGAAAGCCTTCGTCAAGGTATTCTTCACATGAGTTTGTTTTGTTGACTAATGGGAGAGAACCTAAATGCTTTGGAGAGGCTGTTGAAGATGAAAGCAAAGCTCAATGGCTTGAAGCTATGCAAGAAGAAATGAAGTCATTACTTGAGAATGATACCTATGAGTTAGTGAAGCTACCGAAAGGTATGCGAGTTTTGAAGAACAAATGGGTATTCAGAATCAAGAATGAAGAACACAATTCTAAGCCTCGGTATAAGGCTAGATTGGTTGTTAGAGGTTTTAGCCAGAGAAAAGGTGTTGATTATGAGGAGATCTTTTCTCCTGTTGTGAGGATGTCATCCATTCGTGCTGTGCTTGGATTAGCAGCGTCTCTTGATTTGGAGATTGAGCAAATGGATGTGAAGACAGCTTTTCTTCATGGTGATTTAGATAAGGAGATCTACATGGAGCAACCGGAGGGCCTTGTTGTTAAAGGAAAGGAAGATTTTGTGTGCAAGCTTAAGAAGAGTCTTTATGGGTTGAAGCAAGCTCCAAGACAGTGGTACAAGAAGTTTGAATCTGTTATGGGGAAGCATGGTTACCGTAAGACAACTTCAGATTATTGTGTATTTGTGCAAAAATTTTCTGATGATGATTTTATCATTCTTTTGCTTTATGTGGATGATATTTTGATTGTGGGCAAGAATGCTTTGAGGATTAATGAGTTGAAGAAACAATTGAGCAAGTTCTTTGCTATGAAGGACTTGGGTCCTGCCAAAAAAATTTTGGGCATGACTATTACTCGTTATAGAGATTCCAAGAAGCTTTATTTGTCACAGGAGAAGTACATAAAGAAGGTGCTTCAAAGGTTTGGCATGAATGATGCCAAATGTGTTGCTAGTTCTTTTGCTCCTCATTTTAAGTTGAGTACCAAGCAGTGTCCAACCACTGATGAGGAGAAACAAGCCATGGATGAAATTCCTTATGCCTCAGCTGTTGGAAGCTTGATGTATGCTATGGTATGTACTAGACCAGACATTGCTCATGCGGTTGGTACTGTGAGTCGTTTTCTCTCTAATCTAGGTAAAGAACATTGGAATGCTGTTAAATGGATTATGAGATATCTCAAAGGTACAACTAACTTGAGTTTGAGTTTTGGTGGTGAGAAACCTTTGCTAGTTGGCTTTACTGATGCAGACATGGCAGGAGATATTGATTCTCGAAAGTCTACTTCAGGTTATTTGGTCAAGTTTGCAGGGGGAGCTATTTCATGGCAGTCAAGGCTACAAAAGTGTGTTGCACTTTCTACCACAGAGGCAGAGTTTATTGCAGCAACTGAAGCATGTAAAGAGTTGTTGTGGATGAAGAAGTTTCTTGCAGCACTTGGTTTCAAGCAAGACCGTTATGTGTTGTTGTGTGATAGCCAAAGTGCTATTCATCTTGCCAAGAATTCTACTTTTCATCCAAGATCTAAACATATTGATGTTAGGTATCACTGGATACGGGATGTGTTAGATTCAAAGTTGTTGGAACTTGAGAAAGTTCACACTGATGACAATGGTGCTGATATGATGACAAAAGCATTGTCAAGAGAAAAGTTTGAAACATGTTGTTTGATCGCCGGAATGGCGAGAGCCTCCACCTAGTCGAGAAGGGGGAGATTTGTTGGGTTTTTCTCTCCTTTGTGAGGCCCAAGCCCAACATTTTGAGGGTGTCTCTTGCACCCATTGTGCCACAACCCTAGTTCAGATTTTTGGGGGGTCATTGAGAGTGAGAGAGAGTAGCCACCAAGTGAGAGAGAAAGGAAAAAACAGAATTTCCGTTTTTGCCCAAAGCAGTAAATTTCAAATGGAAGTTTCTCAGTTGTTCACCGTTGGATCGGCTTGAAATTTAAACTACATGTTCCTATCATCTTTTTCTTCATTCTGGTCGGTGGAGATGTTTATTGGAAATTTTCAGTGAGAGAAATTGGCTTCGCAAGAGAGAAATTAGGTTTCCCGTTTTTACACAGAGCAGCAATTTTGGAACGGCAGTTTCTCATTCTTTCACCGTTAGATCGACGTGAAATTTGAACTGTAGATTTTTCACATCTTGTTCTTCATTCTGGACGGTGAAGATTTTAATTGGAGGTCTACAGAGGGAGAAATTGGCTTCGACAGTAGCTCTATTTTTTTGGGTATATTTCATCTTCTTGCTTTTCATTTGTGAGCTTTGGTGCTTTGATGTTTTGGCTGGTTATATGCACATTTTTTGTGCTTTGTTTGAGACTCTCTTGTACCTCATTTGATTATAGTTGAGCTATTTCATTGGTCTGGATAACTCGTGGTTTTTACCTCTCACACTGAGGGGGTGTTCCACGTTAAAATCTCAGTGTGTTCTTATTATTGCTTTACTTGCTATATTTGCTTGTTATAGTTGCTGCCATATTGTGTTGTGAATGTTTTCATATTGTTCTTGTGTTGGACATTTGTGTCGTTTCTGCTGCTAGGCTCTTTTCAAAAAGCTGAAGCCGTGATCTAATCGAAGAGGATGAAATGGTTTGAATATTCATGGTGCCTCCACTGCATGTGGTATATGGCGCCACTTTCAGTGGCGGAGCCACGTTTGTGGGAAGGGGGCAATGGCCCCTCCCAAACCTCCAAATTTTCAGTTTACTTCTCTTTTAATTTTTAATTTTTCTCTCATCCTAACTTATATTTTTCATGTTCGCCCCTCCCAAAAAAATTCTTAGCTTCGTCCCTGGCCACTTTCAACTTCTACAGAGGTTTTGGAACTTCAATTGCGACCGAGGACGCTCAATGCTGTCTCTGTGTTTTTTCTGAAAATGGATCATCTCAATTTTTTTTAATAATTGAAGAAGTAAAGTGTGATCTTTTATTATTAATTTTATAACTGAAATCAAAAATAAATATAAAAAAACAATAAATAATTAAAAATTACATTTTATCCTTTTAATTTTTTTTAACAATTAAAAAAATTCATTCTATTTTTTTTTTCGTCGAAATTCGGAACGGTTCTCCTGGTTTCATCACCTTATGTTGTGGAGCTGCCCCTTAGAAATTGATTCAACTATTCAAGAGTTACGGACCGCTTGGGAATTGGGCTTTCGGAAGGTGACATTAGATATTGATTCAAAAGCATTGGAGGAAGTTTTGAGTAAGGGAAAAAGAAATGAACAACGTCCGAATCCATCGGTGAGAAGATTAATAAAGATGACACAAAAGGAGTGACAATTTAGATGCAAACACACTTGCACTTTGTTTAGATAAATGATGAAAATAAATAAACAAAAATAGAGAAAAATCTTTTTTGTTTAGATAAAAAAATAAAAAAAAATTATAATAAAATAAAAGTATATTAATATACTTATCTACATTATATGTAAATTAAAATATACATTATATATGAACTAATAAATTTATTCTTATCATAAAATAAAGTATAAATATTTTTATTTATTTATATTATATTTTGTAAATATTATAAAATATTATAATTTTATGTATTTAATTTAAATTATTTATCTAATAATATAATGTTTAAATGTGAATCTTTATTATAATAATATATTAAAACTATTAAAATTAAGCTTATATTAGTAATTATTAATAACAATATAACGAATGATAGTATTTTTTTTTGTGTTTTTTGCTTATGATGGAAAGAAATATTTTTTAGTAGAATCTACAAAAAAAAAATTTCTTTCTTTCCTAATTTTTTTTATATCCAAACCAAAAAAAAACTTTTTTTTATTTATTTTCTTTTTATTTTTTTTTTTTTTTATTTTTTATCAAACCAAATAAAATGAAAAATAAGAGAAAAAAATGGGAGAAAAAAATTTAAAAAAAGAAATAAAAATAGATTTTTTTGTGGTTGTTTGGATGAAAAAAATGAATGAAAAAGAATTTAAAAAAAATTTTTTTGAAAGAAAGAAAAAATAAAAAAAGAAAAAATTATAATAGAGTAAAATTACATAAATATCCTTATACATATTATATGTAAATTATAACTTATTAATGTATTTAACCCATTTTTTAAGAGAAAAAAAATCCAAATTAGGTTGCAAGATTTTAATATGTTATTTTTATTAGCAAAAATTATTTTTTTTTGAAGTTATCTTTTTTTATTGTCTTTTAAATGCCATAAACAAAAATATACATCTCTGTTTTTCAAAAAAATACAAATACATTTTTATAAAAGGATAATAAAAACTACTTATAGATTCCATATTAATTTCTTTAATTATATTTAAGGAACGAAAATCGTCTTTTAAAATAATAAAATAACATCAAAAGTGGCTAGCATTTCTTTCTTATTATATGTGACGAAAAATCATATGCAATTCTTGTAAAACATATAACAAAATACAAAAAGAGTAACAACAACTAGAAGAATAATATTTTATTATTATATGCCAGTTTCAAAAAAGCTAATTGTTCATCGTTAGAGTCATCGTTATATGCCTGCTTCAAAAAATTAATTCTACATAGTTAGAGCCATATGCATACATCTACTTCAAAAAAAAAGGTTTTTCCTAGTTAAAAATAATACATGATCTATTTTTGTTTGTACTATACAATATATTCATTATTCCCAAACATTTTCAAGTATTATGATTCCTGGACAAATATATATATAACAAATATAAATTAATACAAAGAGCTTATCATAATAAAATATTTTTTCAACATTTTTTTATCCTGGACAAACATATATAACAAATATAAATTAACACAAAGAGCTTATCATAATAAAATATTTTTTCAATATTTTTGTATTCAAACATACAATCACTCTTAAAGTATCAACAAAGGCTGATTTATAACCATGTGTTGACATAAATAAAACAAAGAAACATATATGAAAAATACATAAAATAAAGTCATACTTTATAGCAATACAAAATATAAAATCAATTATTAAAAACAATAACCTCAAAGTAACCAGAAATTAAGTTCATATAAAAATTATACCTGCAATGATGAATGTTTTCTGAAAATACCATATCTCCTAAGCGAACACAAGCAGCAGTTGTGAAATAGAAAAGAAGATGCAGTCGCATTTCAGGTGAGATACCAAAAAATTGGCGCTTTTTTTGTTCATTTTCACATAAAAATTGATAATATTGCATCTAATATGAACCTACCAAATCTAATTCAGTCAACATATTTGATACATCTAATTCACTAAAAAGACGAAGCCTATTTTGTTGCATGATAGTTAACCCTTTTTCAGCCATTGCAACTTGTCTTTCAATTAATGAGACTTATTTTTCGGCAACCGAAACCTACCTCTCAACCACAGAAACCTGTCTTTCAGCTGATTCAACCTGCCCCTGAGTCATAGCAACTTGTTGCTCAGCCACATCATGTACTTGCTAGAAAGATAATTACCTTCTTTTACAGCATTGGCCATGGTAGTAATTCCCAATGCAATGCAACTTTCTCATATTTCACCTCCAGAAAATTATTCATGGGAGACTTACGCTTTGTACCTCTTGAAGTTGAAGTCTCTCCTAATTAATTTGGCTGACTATGAAGGGCACTTAATGAATCTAAATTAGTAAAAAATGTAGGAGTATCATGTCTCATATTAACATTTATGTTAGAAAACCTAATGTTTTCAAATGAGTCATTTAAGTCAATGATATCTCTATCAAGTTGTTGAATCCTTTCTCGTAAAGTAACAACCCATTTACCAATAGTTCTATCAGCTCCAAACAACTCTTTTAAAGTATCATAATGCTTAATTTGCATTTTTTTTTCTATTTTTTTACATGTGGTTTCTCATACATAAAAAATATTTAAATTACTTTTGGCTAACTTCATCAATAGTATAAGTAATAAAAACAAAGTTTAAGATACTTTAATAAAATCTTGCTACACTTCTTCTTCAGCTTCAAACTTTCTAGTAACAAGATTATTCCACGCAAATTCACTTAAGTGATGAAATAAGTCATATGCTTTAGCAAAATGATCTTTCAATGTCTTCGTTTTATTTTTGATATAGTTCTTTGTTATGTGCGGGCCTATTGCTATACTCAAAATTTTCACAACATTGGCATATACTTTGGTTGTCCAGAAGCTATTGTGTCTATTACCTTTGAATGTTTCTTCTACTAATGCATTCAACAACACTTCATTCATATTATCAGACCATCTTAAGTTGTCTTTAGAAGGTTGATTATTTTTTGTTGTTTTATTCCCTTTATTTGGCATTATTTAACCTGTAACATCCCCTCAAAAAATCCAATTAAACAATTTCGGACATATATATATATATATATATATATATATATATATATATATATATATATATATATATATGTGAAAATATATCATCACTCATAATGTTTGATATACATTTTACATTTCAGTTACAATGTTATCTCGTAACAGTGTTGCATGTCTATATTTTTCATTACGTTGTTGATTTAATTGTGATTTATCTATGTTGCGTTCTTGTAGCAATTCTCGGTTAACCGCATCAATTATAGATTGATCAACATCGACATCTATAAAAAAGTTATGCAGTATACAACATGCCAAAAAAATGTCTCATAATTTCAAATGAATAATTAGGTTTAGTGTCGCCAACTATGATTGAGAATCTTTTCTTTAGAACTTCTAAACATATTTCAGTGATATTTCTTAATAAAGAATGTTGGTGGTTAAATAATTTTTTAGGATTTCGTAACTCACACACTAAATACTCTTTCAAGTGATACCCAATAGCTCTATATGGTGTAAGTATCCCAGGTTTCAGTATAAATCTAGCATTCCCTAAATAAAATTTTTGTACAACAGTTGCATACACATATTAAAGTATAACATACTGTGATGATGAATTTAACTTTATATAGATAATTTCATAAATTACACTATCACAGACCTTCGGGGATTCAAAGTGGATATTTCCTATTTAAAACATCTTTCAAAATTCTTGAGTTAGAGTCGGTTTCTTTCCAACCAGACAACACATAAGTGAATTTCATATTAAACACATAGGCAGTTAAAACATTGTGTGTGGGGTGAAATTTTCTTTGACAAAAATGAGGGACTTCTACCTGTGGTACCTTCACACGACTATGAGTTCCGTCTATGGCTCCAATGCAGTCCCTTTTTTAGAAAAATATATTGACATATTAACATAATATTTTTATAATTATTTCATTGACAATTACATAAATGTCACTAACTAAGTTAAAGGAGTTACCTTAAAAAAGAGATAGAATTGACTATTATTAAGTATTTCATGAGAAACATTCTCACCAGATGATTTCTTGAAGAATTCTTCCTCTAACGATAGCATAGGATGTAGAACATTGTAAAAGTAACGACTAATTGTCTCCTCTAAGCGGTGGAAGAAGAAAGACATGGTTCTAATTTTAACATTATGCTTTATAATATGTAGGAATTTAGCGACTTGCTCTTCAACTATAGAGCGAGTTGAATCTTTTACTCTACCAATTCCTCTTGACTTTTGACACAACTGTCTAAATACTTCAGGACCCATACGTATAACATCTCAATATTTTTTAGACTTCAGTAACCGTGTTATTAACTGAGTATGTCTAATTTCTCTTCCAAGTTGTCATCACTAATTTGTCTAGGCCTATATTGTGATAATAATTTCAAAAAATACAGCGCATGCACTGTAACACATGAAAGAGATCTGACACAAATATTTTGTCTCTTTTCTAACTCTTTCCTAACATGAATCAAGATTTATATTGGTTTAGGATGATATAGATTAGTAGGAGTGATTTGATTTACTTGAAATTTTGAGTCGTATATGACGTTTGTTCTATGTTCAACATTCGTATCTTCGACATTTTTGTTACCCATCTATAAAATATAATGTTTAGGGTGGACACATCAATAATAAAAGTAACCAGAAAGTTAAATTTTTTTTATTACAATATAACAATTTATTTGTTGAAAAAAAAAACTAAAATTTTATATAAAACTTTACTTTTACCTTATGCAATATAAAAATATCTTGTTCTGAGATACTTATCTCCAATTTCTAAATGCCAAATTGGATTTTAAAACTCTCTATCATAAATAATAATATAAATTGTAAATTATATGATACATTATTTACACTAATCTAAACCAAATTTATAAAATGTAAGATTACAACTTGTCCATGGTTTATCAAAATATTACCATCTTTGTATAAAAGGAAAGGGACTCAAGTTATTCACACGACTGATGAACGGTATAATGCATATGAAAGAATAATTAATTTAACAAAATCATATTTTTGTGTGGAAGATGAGTTCTCCACAAAAAAAAAAAAAAAATACATGTATCTACCCATAAGATCCACCTATCATAATGAATTTGTCAAAGAATAAATTGATTTTAATTATATGAAAACTATTATCAAACTCTCTTCTTCTACATAAGCTAATATAGTTAAAGAATTTTGGAATTCAAATTAAATCATGAAGAATTCAAACTAAAAAACATAATTTTATACAACTAAAATTATATGAAAACTAGTCTCAAATTCCCTTCTTCCACATAAGCTAGTAAAATTAAAGGGTTTTCGAACTCAAATTTAAACCTTAAAAAATTCAAACTTAAAATCATAATCTTATACAACTAAACGTATATGGTAATTAGGGGTGCTAAAAAAATAGTTTAACCAAACTGATTTGTAATTGAAGTAAAACTATTTTACATAACTTAAAAAAACTGAACTGAAATTGTAATGTTTTTAATAAAAACTCGTTTATTAAAAACCTGTTTAATAGTCGCATATTTCTCTCTAACTTAGTCAAAGATTTTTGCATTTCTAATCTCAAAATATAACTTAGTCAATGCCTCACCTTACTCTTCAACATCACTTATTTTCTATTTAGCTTCAACAATAATAATAATTACAATAATAATATAACTTAGTTACAAAATAAACAAAACATTTCATATAGACAACAAAAAAAAAAAGCTTTCATCTTGTATAATAAGTCAACTTTCATTCAAATTTTTCATATAAGCTAGTATAGTTAAAAGATTTCGCAACTTAAATAAAAACTTTTAAGAACTCAATTTCAAAAACATAACCTTGTACAACTAAAATTATATGATAACTAGTCTCAAACTCCCTTCTTTCGCATAAACTAGGCAGTTAAAGAATTTTAGAACTCAAATTTAAACCTTCAAGAATTCAAACTCAAAAAACATAACCTCATATAAAAACATAACCTTATACAATTAAAATTATATAAAAACTAGTCTCAAACTTCTTTCTTTCACATAAGCTAGTACAATTAAACTGTTTTTGAACTCAAATTTAAACTTGTAAGGATTCGAACTCAAATATAATGTATTCATACGACTCTTTGGATGTTTCAATAAGGATAAGGTGAATGTCTGAACCTAAAATATCTCAGTCTCACTCTATGACATTCAAAAAATTAATCTATTTATTAGTAATAATATTACATATTTTAAAGATGTAAACTCTTTTCACATAAATTAATTTCAAAATAAAATTACGTTTTTGTTTTTTTACAAAATAAAATGATATGACATTAATTTACGAGGTTGAGATCTATATGCTATATCTGGCTGACGTACTTGGAGGGAAGACGGAATGGACTTTGCAATCTATTGTCACAATCCTAACGTTGTGGGACAGGCAAGAGTTTGCTTTTGCTAGAGTGAGTATTCTTAGAGCAGTTGTTACCAATCTTCATCTCCTTGATATTCACATGCAGATGATATCCCTTTTAATTGTCTAATGTGATTTGCCTTAACGAATTTTTACCTAAGAATTGCGAATAGCCTTAGGATTTTACTAGTTATGGATGCTTATGGTAAAAAGCCTAAAATTAATTAATGCATTGCTTTATTGCCAAAATTCAGTGGTATCATGCAACTAAAGGCACTTAATTAAATACCAATCCAATTAAAAATTCTTCTTTTTTGTACCAAACATAAATTGGTGTAGTGAAACATAAGTTCAAAGATGGTTGAATTTTTGAATTAGAATGAAGGACTCATTTGAAAGCAGAGAACAAAGAATTGATTATTTTTTCACTACAAAGATAAGAATCATCTATGGAATGTAAAAGCAGAATAATATCTCAGTTGCAAAACAAAAAAACTTCACAAACTATGTGAAGTGATGATTTTTTCATTTTATTTTGGGAGAAACTACGAAAATGATGAAAAAAGGACTCACCTTCATCTTGAAGATGCACGGATGAAGATGCGGTAGAGCTGTCACGAAAATGACAAATCTGCTATGGTGCTATGGACAACGACGGGAAGTTGCGGTGGTGCTGTTGAGGACGACGATGAAACGGGAGAAGAGAAGAGACGTGTTTTCAAGTTCTAGGAAGAATGAATTAGGAATTTCACTTTCTGTTACTTAAAGGGTAAATTTGTACTTTTACTTTTATTTGCACTTCTCTATAAGTTTTCTTTGCAACTTTGAAAAGAAAACATTTACATGGTCCCCACATACATTTTTTTTTCTACTCAATTTTGTTCTCATCCAAATAAAGAAAAAGTATTTTTTTTATTCATTTTCCTTCCTTACATTTTCTTTCTTTTCAAATTCTTCTAATCTAAACAATATATTAGAGAAGGTAATAGAACAACTGACTGGATGTCTAAAAAAAGTCTTAAAACTAGTCTGGATAACACTTTATTGATCAACTCTTTAGGGAGTCAGCTCAGGTTATTTTTTATGATAGCAGAGGGGTTACCATACCCTGTCAAGTTAGGAATGAATCCTCTTAAGTTTTTTCACTTAAGAGTGTAAAGTATGATCTATCACTATTAATTTTATAAGTGAAATAGAAAAATATATGAAATAGAAAATATTAAAGAGTTAGATCACACTTTACTCTCTCAATTGAAACAAAAAATTAAAAAGATCTATTTCGGTTAAGTTATACTGTAGTTTTGTTTTCTTGGGCCTTAGCCTCATTTCTTTTATATAAAAAAAATAAAAATTAATATTTTTCAACCAAATAATACCAAAAAAAAAATTCTTATACCAACAAAACTAATAGTTAGATAAACAAAATTCAATGAACGTAAAAAAATTATCATGACAAGAAAATTCCACTTGATGACCTATTGATAACTTGTTTTCCAAGGTCATCATCTCACAAATTTTATCTTCTTCACACGGAGTTACGTTAAACGGTGCCTCCCATAAACCATATCTAGAGCCAATCTTAGTTCCGAAAAATAATATATTAAAAAGAAAAGAAGAGAAAAGAAAATCAACAAATTAATACCAATAGACTCGAATTTGTTCTTGCATGCAATTCCAGCAACTTTCTTTGCAACTACCCGATTGCATCGAGTTCATATTTTTCTACGGTCTTCAAAACGAAGTCTTACGCGCTTCCCAGAGTCCACAGCTATCCACAGATCCAGAGCTTATTGGACTGTATGAATTGAGGAGGAAGCCCAAGCAACAAAAGATCAAGGATTCAAGAAGCTCCAGAAAGGCCCAACAAACCCACTATTGGCTCAGCCCACATCAATCAGGAGGGCACCATTTGTGAAAATATTTTTGCAAGAACTTATGTTTGTGTTGTAGACTCGTAGTACTACGACTAACCACCAAGATTTTACAAGAACTACTGAACCAGTGCAAATTTTACAGAAAAGAAAATCACCGACCATATATCCAAACCAAAAATATTAATAACCAAATAAAATTAACAAAAAAAAAATAATTAAAATTTATCTTATTTAATATTTATTAATTATTTTTAAAATTAATAAATATTAAATAAATTTAAATTATTTTTTTTGTCTTTCTAACAATAAAATTACCAATATAAAAAAAACAATTAAAATAAATCCAATTGATCCTATTTTGAATTATTAAATAAATAAACATAAAACTATGTTTTAATAATAATAATAATAATGTTATATTCGAATATATCCTTAAAAAGTTTTTTTTAACAAATTTTATGTGAGATTTTTTGTCTAAAAAAATTTATTACAATAAAATAAAAAAAAATTATTACCTTAAAATCTTTCAACTTTATAGAATCAAATAAATTCCTATGTTAGTCATCGTTATTGTCATTTGGACAAATAAATTCTAAAAAATTATGGTAAAAAGAATCCATATGTCTTATTCTTATAAGGAAAAGAAAATCACCGAGTATGACAAGCTAAGTAGCTAGCACATATAAAGGCCAAAGGATCCACTGGAAAAAGTTAGCCAGGTTCATCATCTTCAAGAACAACAATACAAACTGTACACGCCACTGAAAATTTCCCAGCAACAATGCAACAAGCCCAGCTTCAAATATATGGATTTCTGCCGCATAGTCCATATCCATATATATACTCAACGAGAATCTTACCAAAATTAACAAAACAGACTCCCTAAAAATTAAATTAAAAAGAAAACGCCAAAGGATAAACACAAAACAGAGTACACTGAAAATTGAAAGAATCCTGCTTGTTTGGTTGCAGCTTGGTGCCAAATTGAAGCAATAATTTGGCTAGTCACGAACAAGAGAGTTAATCAAAATAGACGCCTCGTCTGCCGTAGGAACCGCACCCTCTGCTGAAACAAACACCCATTCCCTATCACACACCATTTTTCTTTCTTTTTTTTTTTCCGTTTTTGATAAGGTATATTTTTCTCAATAATTAATAATATAAAATATAATATAATAATTGATATAGCAGGTATTTTTTATTTTTTGCTGCGTACCTGGGAGTGATGGAGGAAAATGTGAAACAATGTCATGAACGATGCTTCCACCGCCGCCATTATCATCATCCCCAATCTTCACACGCTTATTCTTCTTCACTTCCTCGTCATCTTCTTCTCCTTCTCTCTCTTTCTCCTTCTTCTTCGCATTCTCCACCGCCACACCACCTTCACTCTGATGATTATGAAACAAATTCGAAACAATATTGCTTATGATTCCTCCTCCCTCTCCACCATTATTTCCTTCTTCAGAACCAGCACCTTCACCTTCCTCAGAGTTGAACACCCCTTTCTCGCTTTCATGTCCTGATTTTCCTGTTCTTGGAGTGCTCAAGGGTGACACCAGTGTAGAGATCAAGTTACTAATTACTCCGCCACCTTTACCTTCATCTTCTTTAGCATCTTCACCGCCATTGTTGTTAGCCTCGTCATCGTGTTCTCTATTGGATCCATCTTCTGGACTCAGATTCAGAGGTGGAACCACACTCTGATCAATTTCGGTTACACCGTCTTCCATAGTATAGATTTGTGGATTGTAACTGTGACTGTAATTGTGATTCCCCTCGATTTTTCCTCCTACTAAGCACTAAATAGATAAGAACAACGTAGAAAAAGAATAAAATAACACTTCTAATACACGGATATCAATGAAAATAGATAAATTATTTTGCCAGTAATAAAAAAAAATTATTAGTAAATACAAATGTTTTTTATAAAAAGTTAAATATTAATTAATATAATCAATATTCTATTTATTCATCTTTAAAGTTTAAAGTTACATTCTTATTAGAATAAATTTGGAAGAAAAAAAATACCAAAAAAAATATTGGAAGAAAAACTAACACAGTAACACTTGATATTATAATTTATAAATATGAAGATATTTTATAATTAAAAATATAATTGAGATAAATATTATAAGATAGATGGATTAATTTTTAAAAATATTTTTTGTCTTTATCTTTTCACATAATTTTAAAAATAATAAATAATTAAGTATTTATATTTTATAAATAAATTTTAACTCATGGACACTACTGATCAGAGTACAAATAATTAAACTAATTGTTATTGGAAATAGAAAGTTATATCAGTTAATTGGTTGTTTAAAATATAAATATTATTATTATGTTTTTTTAATTATAAAATAATGTTGTATCTTTTTATTTTTAATTTGTGTAAAAAAGTTAGAATTTAGCTGATATATATTTTAGAGACACAAATTAAAATTATTATTAGTAGAATATGTTAATTTTTTATTTTAAAAAATACACAATAATCTGTAGTATTTATCCTTTTAGTATTTTTTTTTATTATGATAGTTTTTGAAATTTTGTTTTTTATTTTTAATTTTTAGTGATAGCATTGAAGTCTTTTTTTTAAGTTTATTTTTTTAAATGAGTTATGGACTTTATAATTTAGATGCGTTATTTTTTTTCTCTGTTATAACTGAAAAATATCAGAAGAGCTATAAAGATAAAAAATCAAGAGTTTCTTAAACTTTGTTAGTTGTAAATAAACGTTAAAATTTTGTCAATTTCAGATAGCGTAAAGTATATTTTTTGTCCTTAAAGTTTGACAAAAAATTTAAAAATATTCATAAATTTTATTTGGGATAAGTACTTTTTTCGTCTCCAAAGTCTGGGGTCGAAATCAAAATCGTCCCCAACCTTTTTTTCTTATTAAAATCATCCCCAACGTTCAAAAACGCTTTAAAATAATCCTTTCTCGAATTTTTGAACCAAAATACCTTTATCATCATCATTTTCCTCTTCACCTTCCTCACCACCACCACCACCACTGTCACCAACCCACCACCACTACCACCACAGACACAAACACAAACACAAACACAAACACCACTCCCTCACTCCACTCCGGTAACCCCCCACCCCCACCCCCTCACTCCCCACCCCTCACCCTTCACCCACTCCCTCACTGTAACCCCCACTCCTCACCTCACCCCCACCCCTCACTACTGCCTCCCCCTCACCCATCCCCTCACCCCCTCACCGTAACCCCCCACTCCTCACTGCCTCTCACCCCTCACCCCCTACCTCTCACTGCCTCCCCCTCACCGTAACCCCCCACCCCTCACTGCCTCCCACCCTTCACCCCTCACCTCACCCCCACCCCTTACTGCCTCCCCTTTACCCACCCTCTCATCCCCTCACCGTAACCCCCCAACCCCCTCACCCTACTTCCTCATGTCCCTCTCTTCATGGTCATCATCATCATCAACAAAAAATTCAGAAAATTCAAACAACATGCACAACAAATTTTACAAAAAATTCAGTCCACATATTTCACCAAAATTTCAGCAACAACAATACTCCACAACAAATTCAGTTCAAAGAAGCGGTGGTGGGGTGGTACGGTGCGGTGCGGCGGCGAAGCGGCAGCGACCGACGCAGCTCGTGGCTCCATGGGTGACGGCGTAAGGCGCGGATCTGGTGGCGAGACGCGGCGGGACACGTATCGGGCTGAGCACGGCACGATGGCGGTGCGACCGGACGGCGTGGAGCGAGGCCCCTTCCCCTCCGATTTTCTTCTCTCCCCCTCCTCCCCCTCCCTTTTTCTCGCGGACTCCCCCCTTTCTTTCTCTCTTCAGTCCCCACCCCCTTTTCTTCTTTTTTTATTTATTTTATAATTTTTTAATAATAAAGGGTAATTTGGTAAAAAAAATAGAAGTAGAAAAGGATGATTTTATAACGTTTTGTAACGTTGAGGATGATTTTAATAACAAAAAAGATCAGGGACGATTTCGATTTTGACCCCAGACCTTGGGGACGAAAAAAGTACTTATCCCATTTATTTTGTTTCAATTTTGTCTCAATAGTTTTTGATTTGCATCAAATATATTCTTGATGGCTAATTTTTCAAAAAATTTAAGACAAATTTAACAATAATTTCATAAGAACAACCCTTAACACAAGTAAATTAAGCATAATATATTGTACACATGTTATACTTACAATGGCCAAGAAAGTTGAGAAACCTATAAAAGATCATATTATTGGAAGAGAATAAATTCGAGCCACTTTGTTGCAACTGAAACGAACAGGTGTGATATTTTGCGAATAGGCCCTCATGCGAGTCATGCCTGTATGGAGTTATGTGAAAAACTAAGGGCAATTAATCATGTAAAAGATACTATACATGTCACACTTAAAAGAGCAAGTAGCTAGATTCTTATATATTATAGCTTATAATGTTAAAAATAGAACCATTTCATTTTTCTTCCATCGATTTGGAGAAACAATCAATGGCAATTTTTATGTTGTATAATCTCACTCAAAGAAGATTTTGTTCAACAACCTTCCGGAACTACGTTTTCTCAGAGATTCTTCATAGCAATAGATTTTATCCATATTTTAAGATATCTCTAGTTGCACATTGAAGTAGATAGTCATAGTTAGTATACACAATAAAATTTTCTTTTTAATTAAGTGATATCATATAGGATTGTATTGGAGCTATTGATGGAACATATGTCAAAGTCAAAGTTCCAATAGCTGATCAACCTAGATTTCGTGGTAGAAAAGAATGGCCAACTCAGAATGTACTTGCTGCATGTGGCTTTGATATGTGATTCACACATGCTTTAACAGGATGGAAAGGCACCGCGTCTGATTCAAAAATTCTTAAAAGTGCATTATCAAGGGATGATAGGCTCAAAATTTCAAGAGATCTATTTGTTAAAAAAACTTTGACATGTTTAAATAAAGTAGTGATATCTAAAGTATACTCTCTCTATATGAATTTTTTTAGAAAAATATTACTTTAAGGACACTGGATTCATGCTTAAACATGCTCTAATTACTCCATATCGAGGTATAAGGTACCATCTAAAGGAGTTTGCTAGATATGAACTTGAAAATGCATATGAATTATTTAATCTCTATCATTCGTTCTTACGAAATGTGATTGAACAATCCTTTGGAATTTTGAGAAAAAGGTTTGAAATAATAGCAGGTGGTACGAAATCATATTATAACATGGAGGTTATGGTTATTGTCCTTGCATGTATTATACTCCACAACTTTTTAATGGGTGTAGATTCTAATCAATATTTAATTACTCAAGTGGATTAAGAATTACAAAATAATAATCTAAAAATCACTTATGAGGAAAGGGAATAAGTGAAGATTATAGGAGAGGTGCAGCTCTTAGAGACAACATTATGGCTCAAATGTAGGCTGACTATCAAATGAGAAGATGAGGCTTTCTTAAATCTATCGTCCCTACTAACAAGAATGACATTTTAGTTTCAACAAAAAATATAATGTGTGAATTTTATGTAAATGCCATGTGCATTACGTGTCACACTAATATTTTAAAATATGTAAAACTCATGAACATTGTGAAATTCATTATATTATTGTATATGAAATGTGTAGTTGAAACATTCGCTTATGATGACAATGATTTTTTAGAATTAATTAAGAAGAGTATTAGGGGGCCACTAAGTATTGTAATTTGTAGCCATTAATTAGTTATCATTAGTGTTTTTAATGGTATGAAATTAGATTTAATGGTATATGATTACTTACTTTTCTTTTGCTGGTTAAGTGTTGGCCATATTTTAGTAAAATTGCTGGTCTCATAGACTTTCTTATTAATTAAATTACTTGTAACATACGAATCATTTCTTAAGGTAATATCCTTGATTAATTGATGAATTAATTATTAACACTTTTTATATTATTATTTTCTTGAAGTTATTGTATGAAACCTAATTTTTATAATTTACTATTTGATTTTTAGATTAAGACATGTCAATGGTAAAGAAAATAGCATCCCAAAGTGACACATCAAGTAAAGACAATTTAAGATGGACTAAAGAAATGTATACAACTTTTCTTCATGCTTTGATTGAAAAATGTAGCAAAGGAAATAGAATTGACAGTACTTTTACTACAAGTGCATATGGCAATGTTCTTGCAACTCTAAGAGCTTCATTTAGAAACCACCTTCGCAAAGATAATCTTAAGAATAGATTAAAGAATTTGAAGGATCACCGAAGGAGGTTAGCGTGTGGTGTGTATAATAATAGTTAGTTAGATCTTTTTGTAATGTGGTTAGCTATTTGTTAGGCATGTGAGCGTGTGTGCTATGCAGAGTTTGTTATAAGAGTTAGTCACACTAGTTGGTATATAAATTAGCACACACACATCATTGGGCATCATCCATATATTTCTAATCCAGATCATTCTTTCTCCTCTAACACTCTCTCTTTCTCTCTCACACACATCATTGGGCATCAACCATACATTTCTAATCCAGATCATTCTTTCTCCTCTAACACACACACACACACACACACTCTCTCTCTCTCTCTCTCTCTCTCTCTCTCTCTCTCTCTCTCTCTCCCTGTTGAGTTCTGGCCTGATATCTTTATGGTATCAGAGCTCCATATTCTTTTGACCATGACTTTCGCATCACTTACTACTGCACAAATTGCTCAAGTTTTCTCAAGTTCGATTGCAATGAAACTGGATGAAGAAAATTTTCTTCCTTGGAAAGATCAAGTAGAATCTATGATAGAAGGTTATGAAATGTTGAATCACATCACAGGCGAGTCAATTCCAAAGAAGCATCTTTCAATCAAAGATGAAGCTTCAGGCACAGTGAATCCAGAATACGCAACGTGTAAAAAATAGGATGCACTACTCAAGACTTGACTTTTTGCATTAATGAGAAAGAGATTCAATACACGCATAGTTGGATGTGTGTGTTCTCACCAGATCTGGAAAAGATTAGAGACTTTCATTGCATCACAGATCACAGCTAAGATTAGACAACTAAAGTATAAACTAGTAAACACAAAAAAAGAAGGTTCAATTTGCGATTACTTGCTAGAGATAAAGAAGGTAGTTGGTGCGCGAAATTGAACTCCGCAAACTTCGCACAGATGAACTGGTAAGTGCACCGGGTCGTCCAAGTAATCCCACGGAGATTGTTGGATTGAGCAAGCAATGGCTATCTTGTAAATCTTAGTCAGGCGATTAGAAAAGATGGTTGTTTGTTTGAAAGCATAAACGAAATAGTAAAGAACGAAATACCAGATTAATGTGGAAACAGTGATAAAGATTTAGTTAAGGCTTCGGAGATGCGTATTCTTTCCGAATTAACTTTTCTTACTGTCTACTTCAATAACGAATGATTCATTCAATGGCAGCTGTAAGTGACTAACTCATGTCCTCTCATCAAGTTAATCTCTTCTAGACCACAACAGTCCACCATATCCAAGTAACTCATGTCCTCTCATCAAGTTTACTCATGGCTTCTCACTACAGCCGAAGATGAACCTCTAAGCAATCCACTCCCCTTTGCGATCATACTCAAAATGCCACAGACAATGTCGGATCTTCCGGATCAGAGAGTACTGCTTCTCTGACTCTAGCCTTAGCGCCACAGAGACCTCAGTAACCCACGGTCAACGAGATTTCATGTCATGTATCCAATATTTTCCAGGTACTCTCTTGGAATCCATAATGCACTCTCTAGCTATGGTTCAATGCTATCCGGGGTAGGACTCATACAGAATCCATGTAGAACAAGGATGATTGTCACGGTTCACACCCAATTCATTGAGATTGAAGAACGAGAATGCATAAGAAAATAGAATCAAACATATTGAAATAAAAACAGTAATATTATTAATCCATGAGAATTAGCAAAGCTACTACCCCTAACATAGGAGGTTTAGTTGCTCATGCTTTACAATAAGAACCAGAGAAATAGTGTCTGTGCTTCTCCCCTCCTGGGAGGCATATCTGGAAAGGGTGCCTAAAGATGCTTAAATACTAATCTAATAACTAAGGATTACAAAAATAAGATAAACTGGACTCTTGGCGCGAAAATCCACTTCCTGGGCCCACTTGGTGAGTGTTTGGGCTGAGTTTGGGGTGAATTCACGTGCTTGGACTCCTCCTGGGGCGTTGAACGCCAGATTTAGTCCATTTTGGGCGTTCAACGCCGAGCTTGCTCCTTTTAGGGCATTGAAGCTGGGCAGGGGATGATTTAGGCATTCAATGCCCGTTTTGGGCATTCATTTCCAAAGACAAGTATAAACTATTATATATTGCTAGAAAGCCCTTGAAGTTAGCCTTCCAACGCCGTTAAGAGCACGTCATTTGACGTCTGTAACTCCAGAAATGCTTGTTTGAATGCACGGAGGTCAGGAGTTGATAGCATCTGCAGTCCTTTTCTTTGCCTTTGAATCAGACTTTTCCAAAACTTGCTAGATTCACCTAAAAATTACTTAAAATCATAGGAAAACCACAAAAATTCGAAGTAGCATCCAAAAAGTAATTTTTGCACTAAAACCTACTAAAACATAATAAAACTTAATCAAATGTACTAAAAATACTAAGAAAACAATGGCAAAAAACGTATAAAATATCTGCTCATCAGTAGTAGATTCTTTAATTTGTGGTGGAGCAATGATAAATGACTCTAATCATGTAGAGGCTATTTTAAATGGACTGCCAGAGGAGTATACCTCATTCATCACCATAATAACTGCTAGGTTTCCTCCAGTGTCAATTGGAGAGTTAGAAGCTTTGTTAATGGCCCACGAAGAGTTGTTAGACAAGTATAAGAGACCTAATAATTTTGTACAAGCACATGTAGCACACGTTCAAAACTCTAATCATAATTTTAGAGGAGGTTTTCGTGTAGGAATGTTTCCATTTCATGGACGAGGTGGTTCAAGATTTGGCAGAGGAGGAAGACACATGCAGTTCCAGCAACAAGGATATGGAAGATCAAATTCTATGCATTTTCAGGCTCAAAGATATGGAAGAACGAATTCCAGAATAATACAATGTCAAGTGTGCAACAAACTTGGACATTCTGCTCTCACTTGCTAGTACAGTACGATTCTGACTCTGGAGGAGGTTCACACACAGAAAACTCCTTAGTTTCTCAAAGTCTTGGTGCCAATCTTTCATACTCTAGTGCCTTAGTGCAAAATAAAGCTGATTATGCTGCACCTTCAACTCTTCAAGACCCGAACTGGTATCCAGACTTTGGCGCCACAGATCATATGACTGCAGATGCAATGAACTTCATTGAAAAGTCTGAATATGCTGGATCAGAATGTGTCACTATTGAAAATGGTACATGTTTGTAACGTGTGATGTGTATAATAATAGTTAGTTAGACCTTTTTGTAACGTGGTTAGCTATTTGTTAGGCACGTGAGCGTGTATGCTATACAGAGTTTGTTAGAAGAGTTAGTCATACTAGTTGATATATAAATTAGCACACAGACATAATTGGGCATCAACCATGTATTTCTAATCTAGATCATTCTTTCTCCTCTCTCTCTCTCTCTCTCTCTCTCTCTCTCACATTTTGGCCTGATACCTTTAATCACTTTGGAGTTTGCTATGATCTCTTTCATAACTTAAGTGAATTTTCATGGAATCCAGACACAAACTGTTTACACCTAAACCTAAAGTTTGGGCAAATTTAATAAAGGTAATTAATGTTATCATAAGTTGCTTCAAAGGTTTATGATTCTTTGTGCATAATTCTTTATAGCATTTCGTTTTGTTAACCTTATTCATTTTCACTAAACTTAAAAATTTGCTACAAACTTTAATAATTTATAAAATTAATCTTAGAGTATAAAATCATTTTGCCTAATAATTCTAAATTATTATCATTCTTCACTAGGAATCAAATTTATACACAATTTATACTTTTTTCATATGAAAAATTTGTACAGATTGTCAATATTTTGGGACTAGATTTTCGTGGAACTACCGCTTCTATGTATATTGATGTAAAAAGCTGCTCACAGCTTAAAAGAAAGAAAACTATATAATTAAATTACGAGTTAAATGCATCAATTCTTTGTATAGGCAAAAACAAATGTAAAGAAGTTGATGCAAACTCCGATCAAGCATTATGACAAAACTATATTTTATACACGGTTAAGACAGAACAACTAAAAATATTGGCTGGAAGTGCCAAGGAAAGAAATAAAAGTATAGACAAAATGAAGGAAACAATTAATTTAAATGATGATGATTATCTAAAGCTTGATAGGGAGGGGAATGATTGGCATATAACTACTCATTCAACTAGCTTTGCTGGGGAGATCCCTGATTTAGGTAATTCAAACCAATGTAATAGTACACATGGAAATCAAAGAGGGTCTAAGCGTAAAGTACCAATGAGTGATTTACTTGAAGCTGATATGAAACGAATGAGCAACTATATTTAAGGATTGACAAATATCTTGAAGGATGAGAATAATTACTATTATAGATCACTTAATATTGCTACAAAGTAAGCATTAACGTACAGTTGAAAGGCAGGTTGAAACAGCTGAAAAACAATTTATGTTAGTTGAAAGATAAATTATGATAGCTGAAGAACAAATTCAAGTTCTCAAGATTCAAGCCCAAGCTGTTGAGAGAAGGATTACATTCTTGAAACAAAGTAGGGCTTGCTTTTACTCTAAAAATGATGTGCACAACGAGTTAAAAAAATTGGGTGTTGTGAATATTTTGAAATTGCTACCATTTTCTTTGTAGGGATAAAAGAACCAAACGAGAATTTTTTGGTATGCCCTTTGAAAATCGTCATGGTGCATTATATGACTTAATGAAGGAAACTAATACAATTTAAGAGCAATACTATTAGTAATAGTAAAATATATCTTTTTGTGCATACTTATGATTTTAGATTCTAATATTGTATAATGTTAGTAAAGCCTCTCTATTTTGTAATCAATATACTTAGGAAAATCTTAAAAGAGGCTTATGGTTAGTATATCTTTATGCATCTTGAATATATAGCACATATATTTTGAATATTGACAGATAATGGGGTCGACTACAATGAGGTTCTATTTGCAAATTTCAAAGGTGGTATGAAAATTTTGTGGTATTGATAGACATGTATTATTCATATATCAATTAAGTGGTAGATTCATGTTGCGCTTGGAAGTATATCATATGATTTTTCTTGGTAAAAATACCAAACTTATAAAGATTAGCTAGAAAGGATATGAAACTTCATATCTTGGAAAATATAGATACAATCACGGTTTACATTGACTTGAGTTGTTATTTTCTTTTATAATTCAATGAATTCATTATTTTTTGGCAAGGAATGATGCCTTTTATATTGTTTAGGGTCTTCAACTTTGTTGCTCTACATTTAAGATAGGACTAATCGTAAAATAAATTATTGTTAATTTTTTGTTGTGCACGAAATTATTTCATTTGTAGTTTTCGTTTGAATGCTACTCAAAAAAAAAAAAAAAAAATCAAAGGCGAGTGGCACTTGGGGCTTATGGGTAAGACTAAGTGGATTGTTTGTCTTATAACAATAGAAAAGCTAAAGACAAGGACTATAAAGAACAAATGAAAAATAAGAAGAGGAGGATGAATTCAAATATGGCTAGTCAAAGAAATATATGCAGTGTCCTTATGTTAGAAAATAGTTAATGCTAGCATCTTCTTTTAAGTGACTATATTATTCTTTTGAGTAAATAACCATTTCTGACTACGAAAGATTCGAATGCTAATAAAACTAAGAATAAAAGACCATTTGTATCCGTAAAAGATGAAAATACTGACATATATACCCACACTAGATCGAAACTAAACTTGTACCCACGCAAGATGCCCTTCGTGTGACAAAAGTACCCTGTCTTTGGAGGGTTGGAGTGCCACATAGGGTACTTTTGTCACACGGAGGTTATCTTGCATGGGTACAAGTTTAGTTTCGATTTAGTGTGGGTACATATGTCAATGTTTTTATTTTTCATGGGTACAAATGGTCATTTATTCTAAAACTAACCATAAAAGAACAAAACTAAAGTTGTACCTATGAAAGATGAATTATGTTCGATAAAAATAATAAATTATTAATTTTTATTAAAACATTAATTATAATACCCAAATCACCCCAATCTTTTCTATTATCTTCAACTATTCAAATTTTTTTAACTCAACTCTCTGTTAGTAGCAAAATCACTACCTTTTTTTTCTCAAATTTTGAATACCACCATCACTAACACCACCATCAACACAATTCATCAGTAAACAGAGACAGAATGAGACAAAAGAAGATAAACTGAAGGAAGATAAATAAAGCCAGGAGAAGCAATGAAAAGCGAAAATTATTAATTATGCCGTATTCAGCAATCGTTAAGCTCGAGAGAACGAGGAGAAGCGTTGCTTCCATCGTTGAGGTGGTTCTGCCGGAGGCAGTGACGGAGGAAAGATGCTATAGCTCTAACTCTAGTGAATTCTCGGCATCTTTATTTTGCAACAATGGATCCGTTGGGCTTGACGAGGAGAGGATCGAGTTGTCAAATCTGGAGGTATGAGAAATTGAATAAGAGCTATAGCTCATTTCATTTTCTATTTAAATTCTCTTAACTGAAAAAAAAATGTTATTATTGGAGCTTATAGGTTTTTATTGAACTTTCATTTTGTTTGTTTTTAAATTGTTTCTTCTTGCTTTATTTTCCGTGATTCCCCTATTCATGTGCAAAGTAGAGTTCTTTAGTGGCAAACTATTGAAGAGGATAACAAGAAGAGAATCAATGGCTGTTAGCCATTTATCTTCTTTTGTCACACTCTCTCTATCTCTATTTATTGATGAATTTTGTTGACGATGGTGTTGACAGTGGCGATGGTGGTGGTATTCAAAATTTGAGAACAAGAGGTAGTGATTTTGCTGTAACACAGAGTTGAATTGAAGAATTCGAAAGGTTCAGATAGGAGTATTTTGGGTATTTTAATTATTTTTTAATAAAAATAATAAAAAAATTAAAAATTGGTTATTTTTGTCGAACATAATTCATCTTTCATAGGTACAACTTTAGTTTTATTTTTTTATGGTTAATTTTGTCGACATTTAAATCTTTCGTGGTTAGAAATGGTTATTTACTCTTATTCTTTTTGTATGAAGATTTTAGGAATAGTTAGTCTTAAATTGCATAAAGTGATATTTTATGTAATCTAAGAAATTGTTTCTTATAATTTGTATTTATTGTAACACGAAAAAATTATGATTTATAATCTATCTTAAAATTACTAATTGTGTTAATATATTTTATTTTATTTTATTTTAATTATTTTAAATTAAACAATAAATTCATATGGATAAAATACTTTTTTATAATATAAAGAAAAAAATATCATTTAATACTAATTCTTTTTTTTCTAACCAAACAAAGAAAATTATTTTTTTTCTTTCCTTTCTTCTTATTTTCTCTTTATTTACTACAAGAAGCACCGTTAAAATCAACGGTAAAGCTGTCGATAATATTAAAAATCGACGGCGAAATCGACGGCGAAAGTGGTCACTTATAAGCGTGTCGATTTTTCAAAAATTCAATAAAATCGACTGCTTGGAAAGTTGTCGATAAAATTTCAATAAAATCAACACACTGAGTGTCAATAATATGAATTTTGGATTTTTATATATTTAATAAGAGCGACACCCTGCCTATCGATAATATTATCAAAAAGTGACGTTTAATTCATCGATATGTGATTTATTAAAATCAACAGCCTGTCCGTCGATATAATTATTAAATATCAACAAGAATGGCGTCGACTTTTTGTTTTCTTTTGTCTATATTAAATTAAAAAGGGATAACATTTCCGTCGATTTTTAGGAGTAACTAAAAATGCAATAACAATGCTGATATCTAATTAATAATTATACAGGGCAATTGCTTATACATAATATATAGAAACAGAAGCTACATTCCACTACACAATAAATTATCTAGCTTCTTAAGAAGCATATTTTAAAACACTCAAAACAAGGACTAATGTAACCATGTATCCAAGCACAGATAACTTATTCATAAGTCTATTTATCAAAATATATACTACCATATGAGTCGTTATATGGATCAATTATCGATTGACGCCATGAACTTTTAGTAATAACTTTTAACTCAAACATGAAAACTCTAAAATGCCAACATCATCTCCACGCCCTTGATTTTGATCCATTGATGTTAGTTCTTGATGTGAGGAAAACTGGACATAAACATTCCTCCCCCTAGAGTAAAACAAAAGAACCAGATTGTTTAGGAACTCACACAATCAATAGAAAAGAAAAAGTACCTAACATACCATGATACCAAATTATCAAAACAATAGTTAAGGTAACGACAAATTAAAGACAGGAGGAATAACAAGCTAAGTCTGTGCATACCTTATGGTTGGCTGAACATTTGCATAAAATTGTAAAGCATTAATGGCTGAAGCAACATCTTGCATTTGGACAAGAGTCTGAAATAAGTAGCAGATAAACAAAAAAAAAAAGATAAAATAAAGCACCCTTAAATTTCTGAAGGAAAACCAAAAGTCTCATTTTGAGGCATGAATTTAAAAAGGAAAGCTGATTTTTTGCACGCAACATCACAAGCTTTGTTATGAGATCCCAGCGATACTCTTTTAGCATATAGGGTATTTCTTTCACAAAAAAATTTATCCATAAAAATTATCACAAAAGGAAAATTAACCAAAACCTTATCTGAGCACTTGAATATGGGATTTGATACATCTAACCAACTCCATTCACTATTACCAGTTTCTTTCTCCTTCTCAACAACGGTTCCATACTTAAGCTGTGGAATATCTACAGGACTGCTAGAAATTGCATATAGTTGAACAAGTTAGAAAAAGGTGTAACATATCACTTCATTCCTGAAGGGCAGGTCCAAAACAAGATTGCGCTTAATGTTTCCAGCAAGAATATTTTTTCCATCCAAGCTAAGGAGACTCTAGGAGAAATTTGAGTCGGCAAGGGTGATGCGTTATATCTCTCCACTATATTTGATGAAAATGTACGGTGTTAATCATATTCATTCACTTAAAGGATAGCATAAACTATACAAAGTAAATTCATACTGTTTTGATTACCTCAATACATTGACAGAAATTAAGACTTGATTGCTGTGCCAGATAGATTGTATAATCATGGTGTAGCCATCGGAAAGCCATGGATTTCTAAGCATACTAAAATAGTAAAGCCCAGGGAAGTAGCCATCATCAGGAGACATCACAACTGGAATCTTTGAAATTAATAACCAAAATAAATAGATAAGTTTTTATTTCCCAAATGACAGCCAAAAAGCTAATGCTCATTCTTAATACAAGCAAAAATCATAAAGCTCAACAACAATCCTTGCATGTTAAATAAGCATAACAGGAATCTTACCACATCATAAAATTTTTCAAATTTGTACTGCTTCATGTCAGTACGCCAATCAAGTCTATGAAGTTAATTTGTAGTAGAGTGGGCTCCAAAGTCAACTGAACTTCTTGCCGATAAAAATACCAGAAACTTGCCATCTGGGCTGGTAGAACATTTTTAACATAGAGGAATCATAAGCATAGCAATCAAATTCACATACTCATTTCTAGTAATCCACTGTTTTAGTTTTAGATGAACCCGTTACAAGCGACTGGCCCCCGTAAATTATACAAAGTCATTATCAAGTACAAATGCAGTGACATGAAGAGACATACATATCAGAGTACATGACTTCTTAATGAAGGAGATAGAAAAAAGTTCTTTCTTTTTTAGGATAAAAGCCGAAAAGAAACTTTAGCAATTTCAAATGACATTACTAACATGGCATTAAGAACTGAAAACAACAGTTTACATGTTTAGTGTTAGGGAATCAGGACTCTAACATAGCAAGGCGTGTTTCTAGCAGTAGGAGCTTATTTGTAGCAAAGAGAAAAGACTTAAATGAGGATATAAATATTGTATTGTTTACCAACTCAGTTTGATTTGTTTCCAAATGAAGACAAGGGGGTTTACTAATGAAGAGAGTTCATGACTTCATGGAGCTTCAAGGTCTAGGCAACAACAATAATTCATCTTAACAATTGACCTGCCCTTGAAAATTTTCTAACACTTATGTTTATGACACAGGCAAATGTAAACATTCAAACAAAGGTCACAGCAAGGATTAAGTTCTGCGAAATGCCAATACAATTATAACAAATCATCGAAGAATAAGGACAGTGAACTATTCATTCTTATCATAATCAATGGGCCAAAAACATTCAGAACAAGAAGAAATGAACATCACTACAACATAAAGGCAGACACATAATCACAGTCTGCAGAACACACACAACAAATCTTTGTAATCCTAAAAATGAAGAAAAAAATTAATGAAGAATGAAACTGCAGAGAGGGAAAGAGAGAGAGTAACTGATTTTTGTTGAGTACCTTCTGTGCAATCGCAAAGCTGATCCAATACCATTAACGCTAGCTCACACATTCTTCTTTCTGTTGAATCAAGAAGCACTTCGACGAGCACGGACATCGCGCCGGCTTCCACTACTTTGATTCTGTTTCTTTCCCATGGACAGAGCTCAACCACCAGCTTCAATGCTGCCTTATGAGCCTGGTGCGGTCGCGTATCACTCTCGTGATTTCAAACAATATTCGATTTTCACGCTGATCAACTGGATCGGATTTGAAACCGTAAATGACGATTTCAAAAGCAGTGTTGTGTATGCTCTTGATTGGCAGCTCCTAAGCTTCAACGCATGCAGCAACGATTTAAGGAACTGAAGGCACTCATTGTTGATTAGCTTCTTGATCTGATTTTCTGAGAGATCAAGTTGAAACAAGATCTCAATCGCAGTTTCAGTCAGATCTCATTGTTCTTCTGTTGGGTATATGGTATGAGAAGATGACAAAATCTTATATTTGTGTAGTGGTTTCAAGGCACGATTAGATTGCTTTCTTTAGAGAGATATTTGTCCCCACACTTAGTTGATATAGGGTTGATGACAATACTCTCCCAGGATACAATGAAACCTAAGAATTTCTTAATTAGCAATAGTAAGAAATTCTTAACTCTCTTGAACAAAGAAAATCTCTTAATAGTTGATTAAAATGTACACTTAGTACTTGTATATCTGAAATAGTGGACAATGATTTATTTATACATATTGCACGTAGCAATTATGATTAGTTACATATACAAATGGTTGTGTCTTTTCTATTGCCAATAGATACAATGTTTTGAACATACGCAACTCTTAAAGAGTTGTATATCTTTAGCCAATAGATACAATGTTTTGAACATACACAATCCTTAAAGAGTAGTGTCCCTTTAGCCAATAGGCACAATATTTTGAACATACACAATCCTTAAAAGGTTGTGTCCCTTCAACCAAATGGTACTAAACGGTTAGTAACCGTTTATTAATATTAATAATATTAATAATAATATCAATAATATTTATAATATTAATTAATAAAATTTGTAAATATCCTTCAATCTCCCACTATTTACAAAATTTAAATGTCATACAAGTATATGCATAAAGAATGTGTCACTAAGATTAAACATTCTTTTAGTGTAAATTTTAAAGTTCTAACGAAGTAATAGGTGTCTAATCGATTAAACCTATACTCCATATGCTAGTACCAAAAATCACACACATTACTTATACCCTCCAAGTTCAAGAGTTTATAATTTTAAGCACTTATATGGCCTTGTGCTCATCCTGGTTTCATGAATATTTACGAGAATAAAACCTCTAAAATTCTCGATTAGAGCGGCACCACTCTTATATTCATATAGGTGGAATCTTTTGATAGATAATATTATCATTCCATTAAGAGTTTAAACTCACCCTCCTAATTTATTGTAAATAGCACTAAATCCTATACCTTAGTGCTCCAATTGCTAAATAACTTGTTATTACCCATTAAACCTTGAAACTAGTGGTCTACTAGAATAAGGTTGGGTTCCCATCATTTAGCAATAATAGGTTTTAATCCCATTTTAGCAGTAGTTTCTTTGATTTTATCCCTTGACAAACCTTTAGTCAAATGGTCTGCTAAATTTCCTTGAGATCTTACATAAGTAATGGTAATTACACCATCATCTGTTAGTTGTCTTACAAATTCATGTCTCAAACTTATATGTCTAGACTTTCCATTATAAACCTTATTATATGCTCGAGACATGGTTGATTCACTATCACAAGAGATTGAAATGGCTGTCGTCTGCTGTGGCCACAACTTTATATCATATAACAAATTTCTTAACCATTTCACTTCTTTATCTGTGACTGATAAAGCTACAAACTCAGCCTCCATAGTAGAATGTATAATACATGTTTGTTTCTTTGATGCCCAACTTATTGCTCAACCACCCATGGTGAAAATCCATCCTGAAGTGGATTTGTTGTCACTAAGATTTGTAATCCAACTTGCGTCGGAATAACCTTCTAAAACTGCGGGATAATCACTATAATGTAATCCCAAGTTCATGGTTTTCTTGAGATAACCAAGAACTCTTGTTATAGTTTTCCAATGTTGATTGCTAGACTTTTCTGTAAACCTTGATAATTTGCACACAGCAAATGCTATATCAGGTCTAGTACAATGTATTGCATACATTAAACTTCCTATAGCACTAGCATATTCTAATTGTGCTATAGGTCTTCCCATTTCCTTCTAATTTAAGATTAGGATCATACGGCGTATTGGATTCTTTAATTGTGAGATGATCAAACTTTTCCAATACCTTTTTGATATAATGAGATTGACTTAAAGTAAAGCCAACTTCATTCTTATGCACCTTTATACCTAATATTGTATCAATTTCATTCAAATCCTTCATCTTGAACTTAGAAGTTAGATACTCCTTCGTTATACGAATTCCTTCTAAATTTGTTCCGATGATTAACATATCATCAACATATAAACAAATGATTAGTCCATAATCTTTAGTAAATTTTGAGTAAATACATTTATCTGCACTATTATGTGAAAAGCCATTTGATAACACCACTGAATCAAACTTCTCATGCCATTGTTTAGGCGCTTGTTTTAGCCCATACAAAGACTTAATTAATTTGCAAACTTTCTTTTCATTTCCGGGTAGCACATAGCCTTCTGGTTGCTCCATATAAATTTCTTCATTAAGATCTCCATTTAAAAAAGCCGTTTTAACATCCATTTGATGTATATGAAGCTTATGTATGGATGCTAATGCTATAAGAGCCCTAATAGAAGTCATTCTTGCCACAGGTGCGTAGGTATCAAAATAGTCTAGACCTTCTTGTTGTCTAAACCCCTTGGCCACTAACCTTGCTTTAAAGGTTTGTAATGAACCATCAGTATTATACTTTCTTCTAAATACCCACTTACATCCTATAGGCTTTGATCCTGGAGGCAAATCAACCAAGACCCAAGTATTGTTAGATAATATTGAGTCCATTTCATCATTTATTGCTTCTTTCCAAAAAGCAGAATCCCTTGAAACCATAGCCTCTTTGAATGTTTGCGGATCATCCTCTATGTTCATAACAATAGGAATCTTGTTTGTTACAGAATTCCTAGTTCCTTCTACCAAAAAGGTGATAGCCTGAGAAGAAATAAAATCTGTACCCAAGTCCTTTTCTTTTCTTACTCTCAAGCTCTTCCTTGGTTCAATCAACTCTTTGTCGCTTAGACGTTTATTATTTTGATTATTCATTTCTTGTGAAATATTAGTATCATTTTGGGGATACTCTGAATTAGAAGTTAAATCATTGATAAATTTATTTTTAATAAATTCTACTTCTCTCGATTCAACAACAACATTAGACACTAAGTCTAATATTTATATGCTTTAGAATTTTGAGCATATCCTATAAAAGTGCCTTTTATGGCTCTTGACCCCAATTTGGTTCTCTTTTGATCATGAACTCGATAAAAGGCTAAACACCCCCACACTTTTAGACAATTCAAATTAGGTTTTCTTCCTTTCCAAATTTCATAAGGAAAAAACTTTCTATGTCTTAATGGTATCTTATTATGGATATGACATGATATCAATAATACTTCACCCCACAAATTGTTAGACAATTTTGCATTTAATAACATTGAATTAACCATATCCACTAAGGTACGATTTTTTTTTCTTTCCGCCAAACCATTTTGTTGCGGAGTATATTGAGCGGAAGATTCATGCACAATACCACATAATTCACAAAAGTTATCAAATTCATCAAAAAAAAATTATTCTTCACCTTGTAATGATTCAAGGATCACCACTTGTAGATCACGAAGTCTACTTACACGGATTTGTAATTCATGAATTTGATCCATAATATCATTCATAATAAATTCAAAAAATTTTATCATAATAAACTTATCTGTTCCTTGTCGTTTAGTATTGTACTTTTCTTCCAAAGACTTCTAAATCTCCAATGGTGATTGAATTGGCATGTAGAAATCATAGAGTCGGTCGGATAAAATGTTGAGAATATGACCTCGACATGCAAAGTATCTTCATCACGTTTCTTCTTCAATTGAACAATCTTTTCTTTCTCTTCCGGTGTGATATTTTCAGCGGCATCGGCAATTAATGTAGCATTTGGGTCAATCACATATGCAAGATTGAGAATCAAAAGAAGAAACATCATCTTGTCATTTCAACGGTTGAAGTTTATTCCATCAAAGCGGTCTAACTTGACAAACTCTAGATTCGTGACCTTGAACGTGGTGTTTTGATATTGTGCCATCTTCAACTAATATCTCTCTAAAATTGTTGGATATATGGTATGAGAAGATGACAAAATCTTATATTTGTGTAGTGGTTTCAAGGCACGATTAGATCGCTTTCTTTAGAGAGATATTTGTCCCCACACTTAGTTGCTATAGGGTTGATGACAATACTCTCCCAGGATACAATGAAACCTAAGAATTTCTTAATTAGCAATAGTAAGAAATTCTCAACTCTCTTGAACAAAGAAAATCTCTTAATAGTTAATTAAAATGTACACTTAGTACTTGTATATCTGAAATAATGGACAAGGACTTATTTATACATATTGCACGTAGCAATTATGATTAGTTACGTATACAAATGGTTGTGTCTTTTCTATTGCCAATAGATACAATGTTTTGAACATACATAACTCTTAAAGAGTTGTATCTCTTTAGCCAATAGACACAATGTTTTGAACATACACAATCCTTAAAGAGTAGTGTCCCTTTAGCCAATAGACACAATATTTTGAACATACACAATCCTTAAAAGGTTGTGTCCCTTCAACCAAATGGTACTAAACGGTTAGTAACCGTTTATTAATATTAATAATATTAATAATAATATCAATAATATTAATAATATTAATTAATAAAATTTGTAAATACCCTTCATCTTTTTCGGCACTATTGTTCTTCTTCATCATGATTGTAGCTAAGAACTCTATTATGTTGCACCTGAAGAGATTTATAACGAGATAGATAGCGATACTAGTGTAATGGAGTGAAGACGGCGCAGCGGCAGTGGAGAGGGAAGGTTGGTGAAATGGCGGAGGTGAAATGGAGAAGGCGATTTGGTTAATTTCTATGGGAAAATGTGGGTGAAACGAGGGACGCAGGAAGCAATCGCGGGTGTAATTTTTTATTGATTAAAATCAACGACAACTTCGTCGATTTTAGCTAAAACAAAAATCAACCTCTTAACCGTCTATTTTATGAAATAAATTTACACTATTCGTTTATTTTCAAAGAGAAATCTCAACCGTTTAAATTTATCGACATTGTAAACCGTCGATATTATAAATATTAAAATAAACGACTCGTCCGTCGATTTTAAAAAAAAGGGTTAAGTACTGAAATCGTCCCTAAGGTAAGGGGCGAAAATCAAATTCGTCCCCAACCTTTTTTCGCTATTAAAATCATCCTCAACGTTTAAAAACGCTTTAAAATCATCCTTCCCCAAATTCTTGGACCAAAATACCCTCATCATCATCATTCTTCTCTTCACCTTTCTCACTCCACCACTTCCACTGCTACCACCATTACCACCACCACCACCACCACCACCACCACAAACACCAACACCAACACCAAAAACATCAAGCAACAGCAACAACATAACCCAGAAAATCAGAACTCAAAACTCAGCAACAACAGTAATCAAAACTCAACAAAACTCAGTAATAACAAATTCAGCAACAACAATAATAAAAACTCAGCAAAACTCAGCAATAAACAATAATCAAAACTCAGCAACAATTCACAAAAAATTCAGAAATTTTACAACAAAAATCCAATTCACAGGATAAGAAGAAGAAGAAGAGTGGCAGATCACAGGCGGCAGGGCGGCGGTGCAGCGGTGGCGGCGGCAGCGAAGATCGGCGGTGTCTGTGAATACCGGTGGCGGCGGCGAGGAGTCTTCCCCTTCCCCCTCTTCTTCCCGAAACCCCTCCCCCCTCTTCTCCCTTCGCGTTCCCTTCCCCCTTTCCCCGAGGAGCAGAGCGGCGGCGGCGACAGCGAAAAGCGGCGGCGGTAACGAAGACCGGTGGCGGCGGCGAGGAGAAAAGATGGCGGAGGCGGAGGCGGCGAGGAACGGCGACGAAGGCGCGGCGGTGACTGGCGCGATGGCGGCGACGAAGGCGCGACGGTGACTGGCGCGATGGCGGCGACAGCACGCGGCTCCTCTAACGACGGCGATCCCCTCCCCCCTTTCCCCTTCCCACTCCTCCTCCCCCACACCCCTTCCCCCACCCCCACCCCGCGTCGTTTCTCCTTCCCCCCACCCCCACCTCGCGTCCTTTCCCCTTTCCCCCCTTCGCCGGCGCCGTCCCCCCTCCCCCCTTCCCCTTCCCCCCTTCCTTTTTCCCCCACACCCCTCTGTTTGTCGCCCCCCCCCTCTTTCCCCTTCCCCCGATTCTCTTTCTCCCTCAGCCTTTCTTTTCTTTTTTTATTTTATTTTATTTTATTTTATAACTTTTTTAATAAAGGGTAATTTGGTAATAAAAAAATAAAATTGATAAAAATGACGATTTTATAACGTTTTGTAACGTTGAGGATGATTTTAATAACAAAAAAAGGTTGGGGACGAATTTGATTTTCGTCCCTTACTTTAGGGACGATTTCAGTACTTAACCCTAAAAAAAATATAAGGTCTTCAACATAATAGGCGACCTAGTCGTCGATTTTAATATTTTATTTTAAATAATTATTTTTTTATTTTATCAACGACAAGCCGTCAATAAATATCGACGGAAAATACAGCTGTCGATTTTGAGCATCGATAATTACAATGTTTCTTGTTTCAGCAATAAAAATCGACGGTAGTGTTGTCGATTTTAATTTGAAAAAAAGCAACGACTTTCGCGCCTATTTTATACATGAAATCTACACTATTTATAGACATAGACTGTTCAAATTTATCGACAATAAACATTGTCGATATTTTAAATATCAAAATAGACTTCATTTTCGTCGATTTTAAAATAAAAGTATTTCCACCTCTAGTTCGTCGATAATATGACGATAGTTAGGAAAAGTTTAATGCAGCATAAAAAAATCGACGACCAGGCTGTCGATTTTATTATTTTATTTTTAAATTTCTTTTTTTTTTAAATTATCGACAGCAAGCCGTCGAAAAATATTGACGGTAGAAATAGCCGTCTATTTTTTTGCATCGAAAAATACGCTTTTTCTTGTAGTGATTCAAACAATTTATGAAAAAATAAAAATACATCTAAATTCTTTTTTTTTCCTTTTTTTCTTATTTTTTTTATTTTCATCCCTCCATTCAAATATATAAAATAGATTTTATATTCTTAGTTAAATTATAAAAATATAATGAAGGTTCACATAATAACAATTGTATAAGAAAGTAATATGCAAATAAATAACCATGGAAAGAAGTTTAATATATACTTAATTTGTTAAATTCACCCGTTATCAGCGATAAAGTCATAAAATATGACAAAAAAGTAAAAGATACTTCTCGAGTACTGTTGTTGTTGTTATTATTATTATTATTATTATTATTATTATTATTATTATTATAAAAAGGTGCTTATAAAATTATTGTTATTATTAACGTATATTAGAAATAAAAATGCTTACAAAGAGTACAATATTATTATTATTATTATTATTATTATTATTATTATTATTATTATTATTATTATTCTTTGTCGTTGGAATACAAAAATGCTTTACAATAATACATATTTCTTTTACTATAATACCTATTATTATAATACAAAAATGCTTATAATAAAGAATACATATATTTTTAATATTTTTGGAATATTACAACAATGAAATAGGTAGTACTAATTTACTTTTTGTAGAAATTTTCTTATAAAATCGGTAGTACGATTTTTAGCCAAATTTTTTTTCCCTTCGAACATTAGTTACGATTTCAAATAATTTTGTCCATACTAAAAATCGTTAACGACGATCTTGTAATAATAATTCTTCTCATGTCAAAGGATTATACCAAAATTATATAATATACATGTAATACGACGTGCTTAATGATACAATATAAAAAAAATTAGCCATTAACTGTTAAAAAAAAAAGAAGTTGACATACACAACGAATTCATACTCAAACTTTAAAAAGCTTAGAAAGGGGGACAAGCCTCTTTGATGTTGCATCTAAATGTAAATGATTTTGACTTTTTGTTCTAATTTTATAGTTAGGGTTGGAAGTGAGTCGAGTTGAATTAAATTCGACCAATCTTAAATTTGGTTTATAAAATTAAGTTTGGCTCATAGTTCAACTCATTAACAATCGAGCCTATTTCATAAGTTTAAAATCACTTCAACGAAAGTTCACGAACTAGCTTAAATAATAGAAATATAATCTATAATTCTATATCAATAAATTATAACTTATATATGTTAAAAAATATTAAAAAAATAAATTCTATATATTGTCTATCTATCAATTATAAATTTTTTATTTATATTCTAAATTAAAATTATATATAAAAAATAACTATAAAATTTAAAATAATTAAAATTATATATATATATATATATATATATATATATATATAAATACGTATATTTTAATATATTTAATCTATATTTTTAATATTATATATATATAATCTAGTTAATTCACGAATTAATAAATTGTGTTTATCTAAATTTAATTTTAACTCATTTAATTTATGAGTTTAATTCTAAATTTAAACTCAATTCATACCAACTGATGGATTTAGCTTATCGGATTATTAATGAATCGAATTCCAACGGCTTGATGAGCTACTTCCAACCCTATTCATAGCTATTGTCTCTTCCAAAAGGTTTAACCAATTAGGTTACCACGTGTGGGGAGCATCACCATAAAATTCAATTAGGGCAGTGATTCATGGCATCAAGTCGGTGGATAATGGTCCTTGGACTTTGTAGCCACCCTCACTGGTCTATTTAAAACTATTTCTTTTTCATGCACATCATTTTTAGTAGGGGTTAATACTTAATAGTCATTGCACCCCCTGCTAAACATCGAAATCAGAACATAATATTTTTTAATAAAAGTAAATTACCAGGCTAGTTTTATAAAAGATTCCATTTTTGATAAAATTGTTTTCATAAGAAAAAATGACATTTTAGCTTTTGAAAAATCATTTTAATTTGAAAAAATACAACTCAATTTTATAAAGAACAAGCAATCCATGCATTTGACTTAATTTTCATTGAAACATTTAAGAATAAAATTAAAAAAAAATGATCTCTAGAATCATATTTTTAAATTAAAAAAATAAATAAATAAGTCTCTAATTTTTAAAATTTTAGATAAATATATTTCTGATAAAATTTAAATACAAAAAGATTTTTAATTTTTATAAATGGAGAACAGTTTCATCCTTCCATTCATTTGTCTCTCACAAATCAAACAGAACTAACTGACGTAGTTGTAACGTTGTCCAGTTATCCGTTGTAGTGCTATATTAGAAGGAGACTAAAATTTGTAGGACAAGAAGGTTCTTAGTGATGAAAATGATGTTGTTTCGAAAATTGTAAATTCTTATAAAAATCCTTACCATAGATTGTCCTAACCCGTTCATGAAAATCAGAGCTTCGTTCCCTCCAAAAAGAAACTGAAGCGTCATCAAGGAAGGTGGAGTAAAAAAAACGAAACTCGTTTGCTGAAACAGTTCAGTCATCAAGCAAGGTAAACAAATCCCTAACCTTCATGCTTTCACCGGTTAGGGTTCCATGTAATGTAGGGTGTGATGCACGCAAATGCCATGAATCATGGTTGCTTTTCGTTTGAGTTTTGTTGAAAAAAGTTATTATGTCCTCATTTTAAAAGTTTCTAGGATTTCGAAACTTGTGATTTGATTTTGTTTTTGTTAAAAAATTTTAGATGGCTAAAAGGTTTGTAATTCTTGTTTTTCACCATGAAAGAAATTTTGTGAGAAATGGTGATGGGGGCTTGTTTACGTGAATAGAAAAGTAGAAAAATTTTCAGAAATGGCATAGATTTTATCAACTTTGGTGAAGTTGGTTGAGGGTTTAGGATATCTTGGCTACAAGGCAATATATTGGTTTGATAGTACGGCGAGTGATATTAAAGGCAAGTAATATTAATCTGGGTTTCATTGTTTAACAGGGGATAGTGAAATTCGTGAATTGTGTGACAATTTGATGAGAAATGAAGAAAAGATGAGTTTTACATTTATTTTGATCATGTTGTCAATGAATCTGAGTATGTAGAGGAAGTAAGAGCCGAAAATACAGGAACTGAAAATATAGATATTGGCCAAAAAGGGAGTGGGATGAAAAAAATTGGGAATGTTAAGTGTATAGAACTAGATGACATCTGTGATAATCTGATGACATCATCCTCTAATGATGGCTACGAAAGTACGGAGGATAAACCTTATTACAAACCTCCACCTTCAGAATATGATGATGACAGTGTTAATGAGGAGAACAATGAAAAAGAGAAGCGTGCTAAAAAAAAGAGAAATATGGCTTACAAGGAAAAAAAAGTGGTTGCACCAAAGAGAAAGGTGTAAGAGAACAAGAAGAATCCATTAAAGAGGAAGAATACACCAAAGAACAATAGATGAAATATTGTTCAAAAAAGACCTAATGTACAGCCAAGTGTTGGGCCCAAAGTAGAAGAAAGAGCTAGGCCTTCTTTGCAAACTGGTAAGCTCAGTAATAGGCCTATTGTACACTTAAGTTCCTCCAATTCAGAGTATGAGTACCATTAAGAGAATTTTTATACCCCTATTTTCTCTGATAAAGAAGCTGAGAATCATCATTGGCTTGAGTTCAATGATGAGTATGGATTTGGAGAAAGCCACTTTGAAGTAGGTACCAAGTTTATAACTCTTAATGATTTTAAAGATGCGGTGAAGGACTTGTTTATCTCTGAGGGCAGTAAGCTTCAGTGGATTAAAAACAATAAGAAAAGGGTTCGGGTAGACTGCAAAAGAGAAGAATGTCCATAATTTTTTACATATATTCTACAATAATTCTCTTAAGTGCTTTCAGGTTAAAATTTTCAAATCTAAACATACATATGTAAGGGACATGGGCAATAATTCTACTGACCAGCACTAGCTAAGCAAGATAATTGAAAAAAGACTAGCTAATAGCTATCCATCCTCATATGACTAAGAAAGAAGCTACTAATTTTCTAAAAGATGAGTTTGACATGTATCCTTAGGATAAGATGGTTTACAAGACATTAAAGGAGGCAAGAGATAGAATTGTTGAAAGCGAGAGTAAGTAATATGGAAAGGTGATGGATTATCCTTTCGAAATCCTACAGAGCAACCTTGGATCTACTGTACTCCTAGAGGTAATACCAATTTTACAGTTCCCACCAGTGTTTGATAAGATATATATGCGTGTGTGCGCGCGCGCGCCTGGATGCATGCAAAAAAAGGTTTCAAAAGTGGTTGTAGACCACTAATAAATTTGGAAGGATGCATTCTAGGTATTTTGGTGGACAGTTACTTCCGGCGATAGCACAAGATGCCAATAATAATTTTTATACCATTGGATATGTTGTTGTCGGATGAAAAACAAAGGAGTTTGGAAATGGTTTTTGACTCTCTTACAAGAAGATCTTGGAAATGCAAGTGTGCACAGATGGAATTTTACGTCGGATCAACAGAAAATTAGTAATTTCTAGTTTATGCTTATATTCTAAAATTTAGTTCGTTTATTTATGCTTGTATGGAGCGGAAAATTCATGCACAATTCTATATAATTTACAAAAGTTATCAAATTCATTAGAAAAATATTCTCCACCTCAATCACCACAAAAAATTTTATTTTCTTATCATGCATATTTTCTATTTCCTTTGAGTAAAGTATCGTTTTTGTCCCCAACGTTTGGGGTAAGTCCTATTTGTGTCCCTAACGTTTAAATCGTCCTATTTGTATCCTTAACGTTTATAAAAGTGATTCAATGTTATCATACTATTAATTATACTAACAAATCAGATTATATTTTTTAATTCTTACTTGGATGTATTCATTCTCAATTAGGTCTCACTTGGATGTGTTCGATTTTAATATTATACCCACTATTTGTGTTTAGATTCAATTATGTCCCTAGAAAAGTGAATTATGTAAATGTTGTAGGAATTAGTTTCAACATTTGATGAGCTATTTTTCGGAGTAGATCATCGATTCTATCCCAAACATTTGTATTCTAACTTTAAGAAGAGATTTTTAAAACTCAAACTAAAGCGCTCATGATGTGTAATTGACGGCAGGATAACATTGAATCACTTTACAAACGTTAGGGATATAAATAGGACGATTTAAACATTAGGGACACAATAGGATTTACCCCAAACGTTGGGGACAAAAATGATACTTTACTCATTTCCTTTTTATATTTCTTAAACATTTTAAAAATTTTATCTTTATTTCTAAGCAATACACATAAGTAAATCTAGAACAATCATCAATAAAAGTTATAAAATATCTTTTTCTTTCTCTAGTAATATTGCCATATAATTCACAACTATCACTATGAATCAATTCTAATAAATGTGTGTTTCTTTCAACTTTAGAAGAAAGTTCTCAGTAATTTTGGATTGTATGCAAATATCACATTTCTTATTAAAATCCTTGTTACTAAGATCAGTATAATTATTTTTATACATATATTCAATTAATTTGTAATTTAAGTGTGCTAATCTATACTATGCCATAAATCACAAGAATCAACAACATACAAAGAAACATTCACTTTACTAAGTTTAAACATGCTTTCAATACAATATTCTTTTCCTATGAATACATCATTTTTAAGCAAGATCACTTTAACAGATTCCATTACAACTTTAAATCCTTTTTTACACAAAAGACTAACAGAAACTATTTTTTTCTCAAAACAGAAACATGAAGTACATTTATTAAATTTAATTTCTTTCTAGATGTAAAATTTAATTCCACAGTTCCTTGACCACAAATTTTGGTTGACTTGTCATTGCCTATCAAGACTTCTCTATTATTCACTTCTTCATATGTTTTGAATTGGTTGTGATCATTACAAACGTGAACAGTAGTCCCAGAATCTAACCACCATTCAAGTAATTTTTCTTGTGTTGCATGTAACCATGCCAATATGCATATTTTGTACTTTTTCTGCAACCATTGCAATTAGATCCTTCTATTCTACTAAATTGGTCTTTGGTGCTTTCTTTTTCAGAAGTCTACATTCTTTGATATAATATCCTTTCTTGTGACAATAATAACATTATCTGTGTCTCTCTTCTTGTCTTACTTTGAATCTTTTGAGAACTTTCTTTTCTTCTTATTGGTGTTGTTTTCACCAATATGATTCACTTTAGAACTTTAAGAAAGATACATAGCATCACGTTTTCGAGTTTCCACCTTCATATGTATATGCCTTAGTAATTTCTCAATTTTAAAGCCCTCACCAAGATGTAAAAGTTTCTTCCTGTAACTATTCCAAGATGAAGATAATTTTAAAATAATTGCTCCAACTTGTAATGATTCAGGGTTCATTACTTGTAGATCACAAAGTCTACTTATAAGGATTTGTAATTCATGAATTTGATCCATAACAGGCATAGTATCATTCATCATAAATTCAAAATATTTCATCATAATAAACTTATCTGTTCCTTATCATTCAGCATTATAATTTTATTCTAAAGCCTTCTAAATCTCCAATGGTTATTGCATTGACATGTAGAGATCATTGAGTCGGTCGGATAAAGTATTGAGAATATGATCTCGACATGCAAGAGTATCTTCATCTCATTTCTTCTTCAATTGAATAATTTTTTATTTTTTCTTTTGGTGTGGAATTTTCAGTAGATCAGCAATTGGTATAGACTTTGGGTCAATCACAAATGCAAGATTAAAAACTAAAAGAAGAAACATCATCTTGTCCTTCCAATGGTTGAAATTTGTTCCATCAAAGCGATCCAACTTGATAAATTCTTGATTCATGACCTTGAACATGGTGTTTTGATCTTGTGTCATCTTCAAGAAATATCTCTCTAAAATTGTTGGGTATATAAAGATGGTTTCAAGGCACGATTAGATCGCTTTCTTTAGAGAGATATTTGTCCCCACACTTAGTTGTTATAGGGTTTATGACAATACTCTCCCAGTATACAATGAAACTTAAGAATTTTTTAATTAGCAATAGTAAAAAATTATCAACTCTTTTAAACAAAGAAAATCTCTTAATAATTAAAATAAACACTTAATTAGTATGTATAAATAGTGGACAAGAACTTTATTTATATCTATTGCACATAGCAATTATAATTTGTCACGTACATAAATTATTGTGACTCTTCTATTGTCAATATCCACAATGTTTCAAACATACATCATTTTTAAAGAATTGTGTCCTTTAGACAATAAGTATAATATTTTAAACATACACCATTCTTAGAGGGTTGTGTCTCTTTAGACAAATGATATTATATGTACCATTATTATAATTGACAATATATAAACGATTGGTAAACATTTATTAATATTAATAATAACATTAATAATAATATTAATTAATTAAATTTATAAAAAAATTTCATTTATTTTATTATTGTTGTCATATAATATATAATGATTATTAAAAAAATATTTACGTCAAATAATATATATAATATGTAACACCCTCACTATCAGAAAGTTACGCTTCCGGCTGCGCAACTCTGATAACAAGAAGTATTACGACTAACTTCATATACTTAATATTAAAATAGGAGCCTTAAACTCGACACCGTATCGCTGACTTCATTGAAAACCGGAAATAAATATTTTTTCTTAAAAAAAAGCAAACAGGCATAGATTCATATACAAGACTTCTTACACAATATATATATATATATATATAACATACAACTCCTATCCCTCTTACAAAAGTGTAATAACAAAGACGAAGGAAGAAAATAATCTAATTAATACAACAACATATAAACTAAATGCAGTATAACTCTCCTTAATTCTTCTTCATCCGGTTCTTGAAAAGATAAAGCTGTAGGGGGTGAGAACCTAACCACATGGTCTCACCACGGAATTTCAAAGTTGTCATAAGAAGATATTTAACAAGAAAATTATTTTCAAGCTCAGTGATTATCATTGCCTTATGAATCTTTTAAAACCCAATAGGTAATCGTTCAAAACCTTTTCAAAGAAACAATGTTTAATCTTTCAGAAATTCGAGACATTTCCTTTCTTATAAGAAAATCTCAATCAGAAACCAACCACGCAATCAAACAACACAGTCATTAATTCAGCACCAAAGTTCATTCTCAAATGTAGCACGCTAGGACAAACACAGGCAAGACAGACAAGGAAAGCACAGGTATAGGTAGCAGTTACAGCAAGTAGTTCAAGTAGCAGTTAAGAACAGTTTAGCAATTAGGCAAACCAAAACAAGTTCAAACCCAAGCAAAGCATACAAATGCATATGATGCATGCCTGTCCTATGGCTGATGAGGCTCATCTGTCGGTTATCCAGCCAACCCGACAAGTTTGAAAATACTTAGACTGTCCCCCGACGTGGCATCCCCAAGAGTCTATGCATAGCTTTTTCTCAAATAATCAATATTGCTCAATGGGGGTTACATTCCCGGGAATTTATATAGTGTTCGGTCACACTTATGTCATAGGATTAATAGAGTACCGAGTTTTCAACCTGGTACACGTGGTGGCAAGCCACGGCACTTTATCCAGGGAACCTCGTATCTCAGATAATTCAAATTCATAAGCCATATGAATAATTCAAAGATCATATCTCAACATTCTCAATCCATATCTCAACATTCTCAACATCATCATCACTCATCAATCCAAATCTCATTTCCAAGTTCATTCAAAAACCATATTTCAAAGAAAATCCTCATCATCCTTCTTTCCATTCCGTTCATTAACAATCCCAATTCAAAACATAATTCTTTCTTTGATAAATAAGCCAATCTTAAAACATATAATGTTTAAAAATAAGACTTTTTAATTAATCACTTCAAATAAAACTTCCAATTTTATAAAATTTCGGCAGCATCTTCTCTAAAAGGGTGGCAGAGTCCGAGTTTTAGAGAAGATGCTGCCGAAATTTTATAAAATTGGAAGTTTTATTTGAAGTGATTAATTAAAAAGTCTTGTTTTTAAACATTATATGTTTTAAGATTGGCTTATTTATCAAAGAAAGAATTATGTTTTGAATTGGGATTGTTAATGAACGGAATGGAAAGAAGGATGATGAGGATTTTCTTTGAAATATGGTTTTTGAATGAACTTGGAAATGAGATTTGGATTGATGAGTGATGATGATGTTGAGAATGTTGAGATATGGATTGAGAATGTTGAGATATGATCTTTGAATTATTCATATGGCTTATGAATTTGAATTATCTGAGATACGAGGTTCCCTGGATAAAGTGCCGTGGCTTGCCACCACGTGTACCAGGTTGAAAACTCGGTACTCTATTGATCCTATGACATAAGTGTGACCGAACACTATATAAATTCCCGGGAATGTAACCCCCATTGAGCAATATTGATTATTTGAGAAAAAGTTATGCATAGACTCTTGGGGATGCCACGTCGGGGGACAGTCTAAGTATTTTCAGACTTGTCGGGTTGGCTGGATAACCGACAGATGAGCCTCATCAGCCATAGGACAGGCATGCATCATATGCATTTGTATGCTTTGCTTGGGTTTGAACTTGTTTTGGTTTGCCTAATTGCTAAACTGTTCTTAACTGCTACTTGAACTACTTGCTGTAACTGCTACCTATACCTGTGCTTTCCTTGTCTGTCTTGCCTGTGTTTGTCCTAGCGTGCTACATTTGAGAATGAACTTTGGTGCTGAATTAATGATTGTGTTGTTTGATTGCGTGGTTGGTTTCTGATTGAGATTTTCTTATAAGAAAGGAAAGGTTTCGAATTTCTGAAAGATTAAACATTGTTTCTTTGAAAAGGTTTTGAACGATTACCTATTGGTTTTTAAAAGATTCATAAGGCAATGATAATCACTGAGCTTGAAAACAGTTTTCTTGTTAAATATCTTCTTATGACAACTTTGAAATTCTGTGGTGAGACCACGTGGTTAGGTTCTCACCCCCTATAGCTTTACCTTTTCAGGAACCGGATGAAGAAGTATTACGGAGAGTTATACTGCGTTTGGTTTATATGTTGTTGTATTAATTAGATTATTTTCTTCCCTCGTCTTTGTTATTACAATTTTGTAAGAGGGATAGGAGTTGTATGTTATATATATATATATATATATATATATATATATATATATATATATATATATATATATATATTATGTAAGAAGTCTTGTATATGAATCTATACCTGTTTGTTTTTTTTTTAGAAAAAGTATTTATTCCCGGTTTTCAATGAAATCAGCGATACGACGTCAAGTCTAAGGCTCCTATTTTAATATTAAGTATATGAAGTTAGTCGTAATACTTCTTGCTATCAGAGTTACGCAGTTAGAAGCGTGACTTTCTGACAGTAAGGTGCTACATAATATTTATTATGTAATTCTTACGGAAAAATAATATACATTTTACAAATAGTAAAAATAAAAACGTTATTCAGGTCCTTCATAGGAGAAAAAAAATGTCATTTTTCGTAAATATGACAACTTTTTTTTTTGTAGAATATCTTTTAGGCAGTAGATAAAAAATGGGTAATTACGTAGATGATCATTCTATTATTTATTATATGACAATGTAAACTTTATAAGACAATAAATAGAAATTAAATTCACATTAATGTTATTTAATGATTCAAATTTAGTCACTATCGTGTGACAAACTCAAATAATAACTCCAAGACACAGCAAAAAAGTCCTCCTAGTTACTTTGAAGTCTCATTCTATATTTATTATATTTTCTATAACAATATAAAACTTTCGTAGCGAAATACATAGAAATTAAATTCAAATTGATGTTATTTAATGATTTAAATGTAGTCACCATCTTGTGACAAACTCAACTAATAACTCCGGAACACACAAGCTCAAAAAAAAAAAAAAAAAAAGAAATGGTTGTTTCTCTAAAACTAGGAATAATGATCATTGTTGTAGCACAAACCCTTTTGATTTTCATGGATGAATCTAGTGGTGTTAATTCATACCCTTGTGATTCACATGATGCCAACATTGTTGATGAGACTAATATTATGAAAGTTAATCTCTCAGTGTACTATGGAAGCCTTTGCCAGCCATGTTCAACTTTCATTATTAAGAATCTCCAGGAAATATTCTACAATGGTCTTATCAACATTATCAATCTCCAACTCGTTCCTTGGGCCAATGCTTATATCAACAATGACACTAATAATTCCATAATTTGCCAGGTTTTGTGTTTTAATTTGTTTAATTTCTATTATTGTACATATAGAAGTATTTATGTTATGCTGAAAGAATTAAATACTGTTTTATTATATCTGACTAGATCATGAAACTTCCTAAGAATTAATCAGAAATTTTTGTGAATTTTGATCATGATTTCCATTTGCTTTGTATTTTTAGTGTTGTACATTCAGTTTGTTCTTTCAATATGCTTTCTAGGAGTCTCTTTTCTTTTCACTTTAAACAGGGGAAACATTGTTCAAGCTTCAAATTTTCTAACAATGACTTTTTATTTCAATTTTCACAATGTTTTTGAACATTTCTTGTTTAATTTATATATTTTTTTATTCTTTTTTTAATATTTCACTTTGTAATAGAATGGCCCAGATGAATGTGAGCTTAATTCGGTGGAAAGCTGTGCCATCAACATTTTGAATGATGTGGTGAGTGCACATGATTTGTCTACAATTAACCTGAAGATAGTAAAAATAAAAGGCTTATTGTTATTTATATATAGTTTCATTAAATTTTTAAATTTTTTTTTATAAATTTCAATTAAACCTTACTAATTATTTTCTGTTAAAATATAAAATATTTTTGAAATATTTATTTTTAAGTTTAATTTTAATACACTGATAATATAAAACGTTTTATACAGTCGTATAATCTTAATCACATTCATTCTTTTGGATGACCATTTACTCGATTAATGTAAAAGGTAGTTATTTATACTGATGTAGCATTACGTAATTAGATGCATGTGTAAAATTACACTGTTAATGCATAAAAATTAAATTCTTTTTTTTTTGGATGCTAAAAAGAATTGTGAAATATTTTATAAATAAATATTCTATAATTATGTTTTTTTCTGAAATCTAATAACTACTAAAAATTAATTAAAAATATTTATTTAAAAATTTTTAAATTATAAAAACTCAATTAAAATTTTGGTAAAATTTAAGAGACCATCAGAGCAATTAAAACAAAATGAAACATGTTCTAAAAATCTTGTTTCAATTGGATCATAGCTTTCTAAAATAACAAATTATTTATTTTATATGATGCAGAACAAATACTATGCTTTGATTGAGTGCTTGGAGCTTCTAGCAATTGAAAAAAGACAAAAGAATTGGGAGGAATGCTTCAACACATTAGGTTTGCCTAATGCTCCTATTCTCAAATGCCATAACACAGGAAATGGAACCGAGGTTACGATATGTTTCTATCCATTTATAAATATTAAACAAAACAATTTAGAAGAGAAAGTACTCTATAAAAGATGTGTTTTTTTTATTTTTTTTAAATGATTAAATAATTTTTTTGTCTCTATAAAACATGGTAGTTTAAAATTTTAGTTTCGTTAAACATTTTTTATATACATTTAGTTTTAACAATTTTCGAAGTGAAATTAATCTTTAATATCATATTCTATATATATGTATACAAATCTACTTTATATTTGTGATTCAAGTATAAATATTTAAAGGTCACGGTTGAAACGGAATTGAGTAAAATATATATACATACTATAACAAGAAAAGCACATAGAAGTATTATTATTATGGAGTGTGTTGGACTCGATATTATAATTCCTCATTTTATCTAATGGCATAAAAAAGATATAACAGTGTATCAATAAGTATCAATGTGTTAGTCAAGATATATAATAATAACAAATATGATGTTAGTCAAGATAGTAAATATTTTAAATTTTAACAAAAAAAGGTTTGGGTTTGAGTCTTTAAAATAGTAAAAATATATTTTTTTATAGGTTATATATAATAATTAGTATTTCAGAAAAGAAAATTTGTATACCAAACTTCTCTTATATCCCTTTTATATATATATAATAGATAATAGATAAATGTAATTCAATATCCACTTTATCTATGATGTTTTAACATTAAATTTTAATTTGAATTTGGCCTATGCAGCTTGGACGAAAACATATTAATGAAACTGCACTTCTTCATTCACCTCACACATTGTTGCCAGTGGTGGTGGTAAACAATAAATCAATTGGAAAGGTTTTTGTGCATTTCCTTCATTTTTCCCTTAGCTTTCTCATTGTTTCTATCAGATAATGAAACTTGAAACATATGAGGAATACTTGTATACCTTTTTAAAAAGAGTTCAATTAGGCAGCTAAATTTTTTAAGTTAATATCAATAGATATTTTACATTAATTTTTATTTTAATTTTTAAATTTTAAATTCTAAATACTAAATTCTAAATCCTTCAAAAAATGAGTTAGAAAATAATTTTACAATAAAAAAAATTAGCTTATATTGACTAATTAAAAAGTAGTTTTTATACTTATTTTTTAAAAATATTTAATATGTCCTTTATGAAGAATAAGCACATCCTACATATATATAACTCTTAATCTGTGGTTTGGTTTATTATTGTTTTACAAAAGTTCTCTTAAGTTAAAGTTTATTGCTTGTTTCATTCAGGAATATGAAAATTTCACAAGCTACGTTTGTAATTCTTATAGAGGCTCTTCCATGCCAGAAGCATGCAAACATCATTAGAAATGAAATAAAAGGCTATACACTATGCTATGACTATATGAGCCAATCAACCATGGCCAAGCTCTCAACAGAGAAGATGTGCAGTAGTAACAAAAAAGCCTTATAATATTATTTTATTTTTCTATAGTTCACCCTACTAGTACTAGGCAGTGAAATGTCACCATATGTGTAATAGTTCTGGGTATTAAGAAATCAATGACAACAATTAAACAGGGATAGCATATATTAATATTATTATTTGTTTCTGTTGTGCATTTTTTTATTTTATGCCTAATACGGTAATACCATTTTCCCCGTCTTATATGGTCCATTTTACATGATCCATCATATCCATATTATTATATGACTAAACAATTCTTTTTTATTCTTTTTGGGTTGTTACTGAAGTGTATATTACAACTTTAATCATAATAAAACCGTTGGCCGTTTAATGGTTAATAGTGTGGGACACAGTTACAAAGTCTATAGCAATGCTAGGATGAAATTAAAGTTGCTACAATGTGTTAATCATCGAGATGAAACACACTTCTGCTGAAATGTGCTATTTGTTTACACCCTTTTTCAAATGCACAAGAAATGAGTTTCTTTTTATAAAGTATGTGTCAACTTAATATATGAAAACATTAACACAAAATATTCATCAAATTGTAACGAATCAAACTATTATCTGATTCTAGGCATAAAACAATCCATGAAATTGAATATCTAAAGGTATACTCTCCTGGCTAACTAGTCAAAAAATAAACATTGCAGGATTGTCATTCATGTTAAATTAGCATATAACATAAATTCTTACACCATTGAACAAGTGACGACATGATTCTATGATAGTATGATGTCACTCAAAGTTGGGAAATTATATAGTTACAATAATCATCTGAAAAACAGACATGTTTGTTGTTTAACACAAATCTGCACTTATTCTTTTCCAAATGTCACTACATACATCAAGGGGAGTCATCATTGATGTGTCATATTCAAACTTCTCGGCTGCATTTTTATCCTTGTCAACAATATCTGCAATAATGATTAAGGAACAAGCATATTTTGCATTCTAAAGGACCTAAAAAGGAAGAAAGAGATGCAGGAACAAAGAATAGTAAACTCAACAAAAGGATACAGCCTGAAATTTTGGAGGGATCATCCAAGTCTGGTAAAATATTTGAGACACAAGCATACATTGAAAGTAGCTTCCTGAAACACAAGAGAATAATGCAATTCTTTATGTTCTAATCTATATGGAATTGTGTATAAGACTATAAGTTAAGATTTCTCACTAGTTTATAACAATTTACTTACTCTTTCCTTCGCTTATCTTTGTCAATTTTCAATAAAGCCTTCTTTCGCTCTTGGACAGAATTTTGCTGCTGCATTAGTTCATTAAACTCAACCCCAATGGTTGTGTTGAATCAAAATAGATGGTAAGAACTAAGAAGATATGTCATCCAGAAAGTCGGCAATCACGAGAAAAACACGCACACACGAATACACAATTAGAAATATGAAAACATCTAGACACTTATCTAAATTCCTCTTTCAGAAAGTTCTCTTTCTCAAGTTCCTCATCCAGCTCTCTCTGAAGAAGGTCTAGTTCTGCATCAGAAGCACTCTCACATCTAGCTTCCTCTTTTTTCTGCTTGCATGCATCTATCTTTTTCTGACAATCTGATTCGCATACAAACTAATCAACCATACAGCTAGAAGGCCCACTCATCATAATTATCATGAAATAGATAACTTGAATTCGAATGGGGAGATATAAAATAGAATTGGTTGTAATGGAGTTCTTTCTTCAATCACAGAGAAGGCACAAGTACATATTAAACCTATTAATGAGTGAATCAGAGGCAAAGATTATAAAATCTAAGGAACTTGCACCTTTCCATGTAAGATTGTCATAATTTAGACTGAACTTATATTGTATATAAGTAAACCATAGAGGCAAATTTGCTAGCTTTGTAAAATAGAAAGACATTGCTTAAAACTTATGCTCTGCTTTTAAATGAATTATATGTATGATATTGTTCAAATGTTCAAAATCATAAGAAAGACTTGTGAGTTGATACCAGAAATTGAAGATCAACATCTTCATCAAAGTTGCAACATTAGCAGCTACGACATCCGAGGTAACCAAATAACCAATGTACATACCCCTCATCATCATAAAATGAATTTTTTGAACAAAATAAAATTCTCAAATTCCCACCTTTTCTCTTTCTACCATTGCATTGCAAAATTTGAATAGTACCTACTAAAATGGAACAAAATCGCGGCACAAGATGAGTTAAAAAGAACAACAAAAATTGGAGGAATGAAAAAGACCTTGGAGCAAGTTGCGGACATGGTTGAGGTCGGAATTGCAGGTGGAAGAGAGGGAAGTAGTGCGTTGGAGACATAGAGCAAGGTTGTCGATGTCGTGCTGATCCGGCAGAATCTTGACAAGGTCGTCGCACCAGGAGATCAACTTCTCTACGTCGATGGTTCTAGAAGGATCCACCATTGGAAATCTGAGTGGGAAAAAGGGAAAGGTAGTCTCTTCTGTGCGTTCCTCTTCACAATACCAAGAGTAAATAGAAATTAGAAAACAAGAGACACAAATATATGTTCTAGCAGGAAAAAGAACTAGGGGTGTCATTTTTTTTCATAAACTGAACTGAACAAACCAAACTCTCATTTTCACATAACAAGCTCTCTCTCTCTCTCTCTCTCTCGCTCTCGCTCGCTCGCACGCACGCACGCACGCACGCACACACACACACACACAGAAGTCCGAACCCTCAAGTTGTCAAATTTGAGATACTTTACTTCACTTTCAAAGTTGATCAAGTATGGATGGAAGTCCCGAATTGTAATTAAAATCATGAGAAGAATTAGTATCAATTTTGTAGTCAAACTCCTTGATTCTGGAAAATAAATTACATATCAACACAAGTTTCAAGTGGATAGGGAATCATCCATATTGTGGCATTCTTAAATATTTCAATATATTTAAGACTCCACTGTGTTCTTTTGTCCTTCTTATTATTCTTAAACATTTCAATATATTTCATGCTATATATATGCCCAGAAATTAATTAGTGTCATGATGATGCTACTACATCATTGTATTCTTCAACATTCTTATTCATTTCAGCGGACCACAGGAAAATATAATTACATTACACATACCTTTACACAGTACATATTACTTATTATTTAAGGCCCAAGCACTGATGTCAATTATTTAATTTGTCAAACATTTGAATCGCGGAGTTTGAGTTGAACAAATCACCAAGCATGAAGAAGTAGTTAAAAACAAAATCAAGAGGCTACAAAAACCTGAAGAAGTGAGATTCTTACTGTTTATGCAGCAGCAGCTACCTAGCTTTCTAAAACAGTAATCATCCACGAAAGGTAGAAGCTTTGAACGAAATGGAGCATACCCAGATGTAAGACGGCTGCAATTACTGTCTCCCCTGGTTCCAATCCTATTAAAACATAAAGATAGGACAAGGGTAATCAACGGCAAATAGAAAAAGAAAATATGGATGAACTGCATACAAAACTGTACAAGATAAAATAATAACTTGAATGCCAAAATCATATTGCACTTGCAGCAGCTTTAAACCATGATTTGAAACTTGTTCTTGCTGGAAAATAATGTGTATAATTAAACGAAACTAAGAAATACAGAACGCGGAGCCCGTTCCTAATGCTCTCCAATCCGGAAGTAAGCAACGAAAGCGGCCAAAGAGGTGTGCTAGGGTTTAGCCATTGGTAATGGTGCACCGTAGCATCATGGGAGTTTTTTATGTTTGCAAGGTTCTAAAAACCGAACCGGTCATCAAACCACTCCGATCACTGGTTCACTGGTTTACTGGTCCAATTGATTTAATCGTAGTCCAACCGGAAAAACCGTTTTATAATAAAATAATAAATAAATTATAAATAAACACCCTAGTACATACTTGTAGTCTAACACAAACTTAGTCATTCCATAAGAAAATCATCACCATCTAAAGCAAAATGCAATTCCAATCAATGAATACTATTCAGTAAGTCAACCTAATCATTTAATAAGTTAATAAGTTCAAACAAAATGCAATTATAATCATTTAATAAGTTAATACTATACAATCCTTACAACTGAGTAGCAAGACCTCTTTTGCAATTAAGCTCAACCTAATCACTAAACCAAACCTTCTCAAAACACAATAGTTATCAAAATTTATCACAATCTAAACTCATATCTAACAAACAGCTCAAAACTCCAGGCCATCAACAAACACCAACACAGGCAACAAAGATCAAAGATATCATCAAATTGAAAAATAAAATAAAACAAAATAACGATCATACCTGACCACACCCAACTGCACAAATCTCCTGTGTGGTGAACAGAGCATATTGGAAAAGAAAAAATGGAAGAGAATACAATCCCCAATTGGAAGAGAATAATGAAAACATTCAGCATATAATGACTGAGGCAGAAAACAGTCCCAACAGAGCATATTGGAAGAGAAAAAATGGAAGATAGTCACAATCTAAGCAAATGCTTCTTGATTGGCAGAAAATATTATTAGTATGAGCAAATGCCTCTTGATTTATATTATCATCCATAACTGAAATTAACAGTTACAATCTAAGCACAAGATTAAGAAACTAACTCCTATAAGAATTAAGAAACCTGTAATTCAATTCCAAAGATTTATTAACGGAAATAACATGTTGATAGCAAAATCGCTAATCAAATGCCAAAGTGACATTCATTTTTGTTTTCAATAATGATTAATTACAAAACTTCTTTTATGATTTTGCAAAGGAATGGCCACAAAACCCCACATATAATGAAATCAAATTGTAATTAAAAAGAGAACACAGATAGTAGTAGAGATATAATGCTTCTCCTACAGAAACCAAATTCCAGTAAATTCACTAAGCATCAATTCAACAAGCCCGTATCAATTTATCACAAGAATCAGTATCAATTTATCATCAAGAAGTAAGCCAGTAACAGACTTAATCAACCAAGAGTCCAAGAACAAGCACTGACTGATTTACCTTCGGCGAGGGCAGTGAGCAGAGATTTGAGTTAGAGCGACGGACGACATATCATAAGAGATCAGAGTTCACAAAGACACACAAAATTAACTAATTTTTTTTTTTTTAACAAAATCATTCTGAACACATTAAAACTAAATTAACCAAATCACATTTTCTTATAAACAACTGATTAGAAACAAAAAAAAAGTAAGCAAGAAAAATTAACTAACCTTCGGTGGTCTTCGAACGAGCAGAGTAGGAAGGAGAGGGAGCAACAATGTGACGTGGAGAAGCTGGCGGCAGCGACGAGCACACGACGGACGACGAAGCTGGACCTGGCGATGGAACGGACGACGAAACTGGACCAGGCAAAGAAGCTGGTGACGCGCGAAGAAAAGAAGCTGGCGAAGAACGGCGGGACGGCGGCGGTGAGAAGAACGACGGCAACAATGGAAGCTAGGGTTTGTCACCTTTTTTTCTTTCTCTGAGAGAGGGAAGCTTGGTTGAAGGTTTCAAGGTGACTGAGAGCAATGGGCGGTGGCGTGATTCTCACTCCCTGCGGCGGTGGGGAAGACTTCTGTGACCTAGGGTTGTGATTTGGGGGTGGGGGACTGCAGCGCAGAGGAATGGGGGTGACTGGGTGAGGACCGAAGAGAAACTGGCGCGTTCTTTTTCTTAACAAAGAAACCACGTCGCTTCAAGAAATCCGATGGGGTCCCGATTCAGTTCGTCCAGCCGATTCAATGATTTTTAGCCAATTTTTAAAATGGTAAAGTATTAAATTAGTCTTTGGCCATAATTCTATTTTGGTCTTTAAAGTTTAAAGTATCCTATTTGAATTCAAAAAAAAATTCATTTAGCTTTAATATAGTGTCAAAGTTAAATAATTAATGAAATGTCCTACATAACAGCAGTATAAGAACAAGGTCGATAATTTGGAGAACAAGTACAAATTTCAGAGGCACAAAATCAACCGTGAATGTATTAATATATTTATTTATCATTCTCTTTACTTCTATAGAAAATATTTCATTTAAATTGTAAGAAGAATGATAAATAAATGTATTGATGCATCTACGATTGATTTTGGGCCTCTAGAACTTGTACTTGTTCTCCCGATTATCGATATTGTTGCTGTCATGTATGTAGGGTATTCTGTTAATTATTTAACTTTGATCTCACGGTGGGACTATATTAAAACTAAAGAGGTAATGACCAAATCAGTATTCGAAAGATTCAAACGCTGACATTATGGTACCTCACTATTGTTATTGACAAAATGGTCCTTAAAAGAGTTTAAAATTTGACAAGCGTACCCACGAGTTCGCCGGAGCACATCTCCGGCAAGTACAGTGCTGACATGGCTACTACATTTTGATGACATGGCAACCCCCCTCCCCCACCCTACTTCCTTTCTTCCTTTCCAATGCACTTCTCCTTCTCCTTTTCCTTCCCCCTCCCCTTCCTGAATGCACTCTCCCCCCTCCCCAACCCTAATCCTTCCCTCCCCTTCCCTAACCCTAATCTCCCATCCCCAACGCACTTCTTCCCTCCTCAATCAAAAATTCCCCTTTCTAAACCCTAATCCCCTTTCCCTTGCCCCTTTGAATTCTAATCCCCTTCTCAACACAGTGTCTCACACTCTCAACTCACTCTCCCCCAAAATAGCAGTGGAGTTCAACCTTCTCAGTTTTACAGAGCTAGTGTCATCGACACCGCACTGTCGCCATCTCGTCATCGGATCTTCTGCGTTCGCCAGTGTCGTCTATCTCCTTCATGGCATTGCGTTGTCTGTGCGTCTTCACCGCTGTCGCCTTCACTGCTAGCCCCCAGTCGCTGCCATGCCTCCTCTGTCTGGGTTCCATTGTGTCGTGCCCCTCTGTGTCTGGTTTTCTTCTTCTATTCTTGCTTTGGTGGTGTTGTATTAAGTTTTATTTTATTTTGATTATTGTATATGAATGTGTTTGTTTTCTCTGAGTTTTATTGTTATTAATTTTTTTGAATGATAATTTAACCTAAAATTTGGGACAATTCATGATTTGGGACAACTCTGTTGATGTTGAGGTTGTTATTGCTGTGAATGGTGGTGTTGAGGGAGGGAGAGGGGAGTGTGCATTGGAAAAAGGGGAGTGGTGGAGATTATTGTTGCTGTTAATATTAAGGCTATTGTTACTGCGAGTGGTGGGGTTGAGGGAGGGAGGGAGGGGTATTGTGCATTGGAGAGGGAGAGTGGTGGAGGTTGTTGTTGCTGTTGATGATAAAGTTGTTGTTGCTGTGAATGGTGGTGTTGAGGGAGAAAGGGAAAGTATACGTTGGGGAAGGGGTTGTGATACGGCGGAGACTACGATGGGGGAAAAGTGTGTGTTGGGGATGAGGGCTGCGACAGGGGGGAGAGGGAAGGGGAGGGAGTGTGCGTTGGGGAGGGAACCTTGGGGGTGGGTTGCCAAGTCACCAAAACACAATGGCCACATCAGCATTGTGCTTGTCGGAAATTTGCTCCGGCGAGCTCAGGGGCACGCTTGTCAAATTTTAAAATCTTTTAACGACCATTTTGTCAATAACAATAGTGAGGTACCAAAATGTCAGCGTTTGAATCTTTTGGGTACTGATTTGGTCATTACCTCTAAAACTAAATGAAACTTTTTAGATTCAAATAGAACGCTTTAAACTTTAAGTACCAAAATAGAATTACACCCAAACGTAGGGACCAATTTAGTATTTTACCCTTTTTAAAATAATAGTTTTTGATGTTGAACCGAACTTCATTGGTACCTAATTCGTAATTAGACCGATCGGATTGGCCGGTTCAATCCAATTTTCAAAACCATCGATATTTGGGCTTTTGACATTCATTCAAATTAGAAACCAGTTTTTTTATGGTTTGGTTTTATAAAAATTGTGATCTCAATTTGGTTATTTTACTTAATTTATTTAAAACAATTTCAATTCAGTTTGATTAAACTAATTTCTTCTAACATCCTTAGAAAGAACCGAGTTAATATTTAAAGTGGTTTCTGAACTTGCAGTTGAGCCTCAATATCATTCCTGAACTGAAAATTGCCCCAAATTTATCCCTGAACTTAACAACGGTCGTTCGTGAGATACTTTCCGATGACGAAATGATGACGTGGTTGGACGGAAGCCACGCTGCATTGGTAAAACATTGTTGTTTCATTTTTGCGCCCAAATAGAACATAAATGATATCGGAAAGTATCTATTTGGGTGCAAAAAAGGATAGGATGATGTTTTACCAGTGTAGCGTGGCTTCCGTCCAACCACGTCATCATTTCGTCATCGGAAAATATCTCACGAACAACCGTTGTTAAGTTCAAGGACAAATTTGGGATAATTTTAAGTTCAGGAACGACATTGAGGCTCGACTGCAAGTTCAGGGACCACTTTGAGTATTAACTCGAAAGAACCACTAATATAACATGAAGAACAAGAGTGCATACCTAAATTTTTGTAGGAGGCGGCGTTCGTTGCGGTGCCAATAACAGAGTTTTTAGGCGATGGCGGATGCTGCTAGTGGATAAAACAACGGAGGGATAGAGAGAGAGAGAGAGAGAGAGAGAGAGAGAGAGAGAGAGAGAGAGAGAGAGAGAGAGAGAGAGAGAGAGAGAGAGAGAGAGGGGCATTGAGATCGGGTAGAGTGACTCAAAGAGGTAGGTATTCATAGGCAATTGAATCCAAAATGCGATGCGGAAGTGGTAGGATATTTTGGCGAGTAAATAGCTATTTTTAACCATGAAAGATTCGGATGCTGACATTTCTACTCATGAAAGACGAAAATTAAAGTTATACCCATGAAAGATGGGTTTTTGCAGAAAAATTATTCAATTCCTAAAAAATTAAATAAAATTTTCAAACTACCCTCTAATATAACCTAACTCTAACCTCTAATTTTATTTCACACCACTACTCTCCCAATTCCAAACCTTACCACCACTTTCATCCTCAACTACTGCTATCACTGTCACCACCACCGTCATTACCACTTCATTTTCTGTTCTATCATCATATTCCACTCGTGGAACCACTTCTATTTCTCACCATACCATCTAAGAGTAATAGAAGAAAAGCAAAACCAAACCATCATCAATCTCCTTTCATACCCTTTTGCATGGAACCACCTTATCTTTTCGTTAAAGCCACCTTCAAAGCTTCTTAAGATTGCACTCTTTATCAAGAAATGGCCTCAGGGATCTCATGCCGGAGGGCTCGAATGCCATGCTATGACTCTCCATATTGTTCTTGCAAAAAGTGGCCAAGAATTTCACATATTCACCACTTCACCAGGTTCCTCTACTATCCCGAAATCTGAACTTGAAAACTTGTATTTTCACTTCTCAAAATCAACACCAAGTAATTACCTTGACCAAGCTTTAGTTTGGGAACAGTTTTAGGAACAGAACAAAATAGGGTCACCATTTAACATTGTTCATACTGAAAGTGTTGGCCAAATCAGAGGAGAATTATGAAGAATAAGGCAAAAGAGAAAGCGAGGTTAATAGTGAAGAAATTGGAAAAGATGAAATCTTTGATATGTGTTCTTTTTCTTTGCTTTTTTAGGTACTTTTGATTTTGGAAAAAAATGAAACAAAAAAAATGATTTTTCCCTCTATTTTTACATGAAATAGGATCTATGGTTAGATTTTGATGAAAATAGAAGAGAAGGTACGAGAGATAAACAAAATTTTGGATTTGGTGAGTTCTACGATGTGTGTGTTCTATGTTTTCGATGATGATGATGATGATGGATAGTAGTGGTGGGATCGAACGTGTGTTGAGGTGGTGTCTAGGAGCAGTAGAGGTGGTGCTAGTGGTGGTGGTGATGGCAATGGGAGCAGTGATGGTAGTAGTTGGGGATAAGAGAGTGGTGGTAGGGTTCGGAATTGGGAAAGTGGTGACGTAGAGTAAAATTAGATGTTAGAGTTAGGTTATATTAGAGGGTAGTTGGAAAATTTTATTTAATTTTTTAGGGTTTGGATAATTTTGGCTACAAAAGCCTATCTTTCATGAATATAACTTTAATTTCCGTCTTTCATGAGTAGAAACGACAGCATCCGAATCTTTTTATAGTTAGAAATTACTATTTACTCATATTTCGGCAAGTACATGATTATCCATTTTTTAAATTGGTCTCTGAATTTCTCTGTTATCTCTATCTTACGACGTTAAAAATTACTAATGTGACACATTAAGCAATATGATATTAATTATAATATACATTTAACAGTTTTAGTTTTTTTTTATTTTTGTTAAAGATAAGTAAATTTTTTATTCATTGAATAAAACTGAGTCAAAAAAACTTCTACAAGTAAAAAAATGAGATATTTACTATAATTAAATTATATAAAAAGACAACAAACAAAACTTAGTTAATGTATGATATATCTATAATATTTATCTTCTTCACTTATCTTCTTTCTATCTAAGAGAAGATATTCAGTTAAGAAAAAATTATTGTCAAAGATGAATGAGCTACATGCGTTCCATATTAGTTAGAGAAAATTAACAATGAGTAATAGATATTTGTTTCGTTTTTCTTTTTCTTCTAATTATCAACTACTTCCACCCACCATTTTCAAAAGATTTTGTTGGGTTCAAATTGAGGATTTGAAATTTCAATTCTTGCAAAACAGTACTAGAGTGAACACAAGATTAAGTTATAATGCTCAATAAATTCTTCCAATTGCTTGCATCTTGAGCAAATTGAAGAGATTGTCGTTATTCTTTGATGAAGTTTCTGGCTAACTAGTAAGCCATTGCACATCACCTTTTACAAAAAAATCCTATTATAAGCTCACATTTAAGATCACATATTAAAGACTATAAGCGCTTTTTCCAATATAACTCAGACAGAAAAAAATTTGGAAAGCTATGCAGTAGCCTTAACTAAATATCGTCCATCTTTGGTGCCCCTCCAGGTCAGTTGATAGCGTGTCATCCGTCGGTTTAGAAATCCTCTTAAAAAGAATCTCATTGTAAGTATAGTTCTAAACTAACATACGATGGGTATTAGAGTTTAATTTGTTTGTCACGAATTCAAATCAATAAAAATCGGGAGTTTTAAATCTCGGGTCAAAGGAATTTCAGTGGGCTGTGCAGGGGTTTGAAGGTAAAAAGACAAGAAACTAAATTGCAGGAAAGTAAAGCTAACAAATAAGGAAATTGAAATGCTAAAAGACACTCCTGGCAAGGATTGAGAGTCAAGACTTTCTATCCAAGTCATTGATCACAAACATGGCAATTACTTAAAGTTATCGGAAGAAAGCCAAATAAGCATAGTTAATCATAATCCATAGGTCTTACTTGCCACTGGAAACAAGACCAACTAACAACCTTAAATCACCAATCAATATTGGACATCAACGACTTTTAATGTCACTAACCATGACATGATGATTATAAAAAGCGAACCCAATTCATCAACCTCTAAATGGTGAGGTAAGTCAACCAGGATTAATTAATCTTAATCCATAGATCTTACTCATTAATAGAAACAAGATTAATTAAATATCTAAATAATCAATCAATTCGAACATTAGCGATTCAAGGTCATCTAAGTCCTTAATTCCAAGTCAAGAGTGCTAAAATTCTACACTAAAGCTAAATCAAGCATTTTATCAAACACTTGGAAGGCATAAAAGAAAAGCATCATAAATTGTAATAATAATAAAATCTATAACTACCAAAACAAGAAAACAATAACAATAACTCAAACAAGTATCAAGAAAATATAAAACATCAAATTGTATTAAAGAAAATCAAAATTAACAAGAGAGTTCATAAACTAAAGTTAACAAAATAAAGAAACTAATAAGCAAAATTAGGAAAATTAAGACAATAGAACAAGGAAATGTAAACAAATCCACCCTAAAATAAGAATTAAACTCTAAACTAAGAAGAAACTAAACCTAAAATCCTAAATTCTAGAGAGAAGAGAGAGCTTCTCTCTCTAGAATTCTAACCTAAAATATCACTCTAAACTATTCTATGACTCTATCATTGATCCTTCTTGAGTCTTACTTCCATATGCATCAGAAATGAGTTAGATTGGGCCAAACTTGGGCCAGAAATTGCACGTATTTACTTAAATGAATCATGTGTTGCAACTAGTGTGTACGCACAACCATGAATTTCTTCAATCTTCATTTCTTCATGAATTCTTCACTTTGCATGCTTTTTCTTTATTTCTTCAAACCATCCTTGCCTTCTAAACCTTAAATAGCTCAAACAAACACATCAAGGTATCAAATGAGAGACAAGTAAATTAAATTTGGCAATTTTCAAGCATAAAAAGTATGTTTTTTAACATTAAGCACAATTAGGAGAAATCTCACAAATCTATGCATTTTCAATGAATAAATGCAAGATAAGTTGATAAATTCCCTTTTTTTTTCAACCTAAAATTCATCATAAAATAGGGATTTATCATAAGTACATCTTCTTTTCCAATTTCAGTTTGTAATAAGAGTTGTGCTGTTTCTTGTCTGAAATTTTTTGAGGTTATTTGATGATTCCATTATTTGTCTTGTGTAATAAGCTGTGAGATCCATTGTAGTTGCGGGTTGATATTCAGATTATCCATATTTACTATTAGAGAATTATTTGCCAACCACATATCCTCAACTATTCTCACCTCAATAAGGCTTCTCCATTCTCAAGATGGATTGGTACCAACCTTAATCTTCATGAAATTTGAGAATTTTAAATATTTGCTTCTATAGACCTTAAAAATCAGAGAGTTTGTCCTGGACAGCAATTTTCAGCACTGTTTACCCAGCATTGCTAAGTTAAAAGCTCTCAAATCTTTAATATTGAGCCCTCCCTGATTCTTAGGTCGATAGACAGTACTCCATTTCACTCAGTGTAATTTTTTTTTTCGATCCTCGTTGTTGCCACCAAAACTGCATAATCATTTTATGAATCACATCAAACAAAGTTTCTAGTAGTTTAAAACAGCTAAGAGTGTAGATAGAGATAATTGATGCTACTGCCTTAATAAGAACCTCTCTACTACTAGCCGATGGTAGGGACCTTTTTTACTATTGTAATTTCTTGGCCACTTTATCCTTCACGTAGTTAAAAGTAGTTTTTTTTATTTGTGAACCTCGGAAGGGATACCTAAGTATTTTTCTTGATTGCCCACATGTGAAACTTGTAATAAGATAGCTAATTGATTTCTCATTCATTTGGGAGTATTATCGTTAAAAAACACAGATGATTTATCTAAATTGACCACCTATATACTAATCTGACCATAAATGTTTAAAGTATTAAGCAAGTTCAGATAGTCCTCCCACGAAGCTCTAATAATAGTATAGAGTCATCTGTAAAGAATGAATGATTGATCTTAGGACACCTTTGGTTCAATCTCAAACCTTCAATTTCATGTCTCTATTCTTCTATGTGGAGCAGATGGAATAACCCTTTCTACACAAAAAAAATAGATAGAAAAAAGAGGGTCTTCTTGTCAAAGTCCTTTACATGGCTTAAAGAAATCATAAGGTTGTCATTCCATAGTAACAGAGTATGAAACAGTTGACACACGCTCCTTTAACCAATCCATCCACCTTTTACAAAAACTCATACTTTCCATTATCGCACAAACAAAACTCCATTCTACTCTATCATACGCTTTGATCATCTCTAGTTTAAGAGCCATCTCATAATCACTATATCTCTTGTTCTTCAAATGATGCATGAATTCATGAACAATCAGACTACGGTTACTAATAAGCCGGCCTCTAATAAATGCACTCTAATTATCACTTATCACCTTATTCATGATGTGTTTATGCGATGGATCAGAATCTTAGACACTATCTTGTAAAAAATGCTGCTTAAACTGATGGGTCAGATTTGTTTCATAGTACGGGCATTATCTATTATAGGAATCAAATATACATGAATATGGTTAAAAGTCTTTAGTATATGTCTACCAAAAAAGAAGCTAAAAATAACTCTTAAAATATCATCTTTAATAATATTCTAATAGAATTGAAAAAAAAATTGCAATAAAACCATTATCATCTGGAGTTGAGAAAAGATTAATAGAGAAGACAATTGCCTTCACTTCCTCCTCTAAGAACGGTTTGGTTAATATTCAATTAATACCATCATCATTTTTGGGGGTAAATCATTTAGTACTTTAGCAGGACTACTCAGGTTAGAGGACTTAAATAAGTCTTCGAAATATTCATGTGCTCTGGATGCAATTTCAGTTGGGTCCAACTTAATTTCTCCATTTCCATTTTTCAAACTGCTGATTTTGCTCTTGCGGCTTTTAGTTTGGAATTTGGAGTGAAAGAATTTAGTATTATTATCACCCTACTTGAGCCATTGAACCCAGGACTTCTCTTTCCAAAATCTTTCCTTCGTTTCATACGCATCTTTCAAATCAGTTTCCATCTGCCTAATAAATTCACTATTGGCTTCCTCACCCTTATCTTTCTCTAAAATTAGTTGCACAAAATAGGTGTTGATCTGTGTTTTTAAATTGGAATTAGAAATTTTTTGCCATTCCACCAGAGCATATCTACACTTTCTAAGCTTCTAGAACAGTTTGAACATTGAAAAACCCTCCACCTCTATTCTTTATACCTCCCAAACTATATTCTTCACCTCTTTCTTATCACACCAATGCTCCTAAAAATGAAATATGCATTTTACTTTGAAGGAACCAGTTTTCGATTTAAGTAGGAGAGGGCAATAATCAGAATCACTATCACTCAAGTGAGAAATGATTGCTCTAGGAGAGTCTTCTCTCCATTGAACCGGGGCCAACCCCCTATCTAGTCTCTCTTGGATCAGCTTTCTATCAAATTGTCTGTTACTACAAGTAAATTTCTTTCCTTCAAACCCCAAATCAACTAGTCTTCCATTGTTGATAAAATTAAAAAAAATAGAAGTAGTAGATTTAATCCTTTCTCCTTCTTTCTCATGGTAAATACGTAGTTACAGAATAAAAGTCACTAATAATTAAACAGTGTTTACCTGTGTTAGCCATAATATTTAGAATTTGGCTAAATTGTGTTTCTCTTTGTATCTCATTAGTGTACAAGTAAACTCCTATCACATCCCATGACTTTAGGCCCATAGATTCCTCTCATTTAAAATGTACTAAGTAGTCTTCATATTGCATAATCTGTATTTTCTCCCTTTCCTTCCATGCCACTACTAAACCTCTTGCCAACCCCTTGGATCAACACAAATGAAATTCTTAAAACCTGCACCTCCAAGAATTCTCTTCACAGTCAAGGCAGTGGTTTTTGTTTCACATAAAAACACCACCTTGAGAGAATGGATCAAACACAATCCTTTAATGTTATGAACTGTCAAAGATTTTCAAATTCCGATAATTTCACATGATCATCTTCATGGATTCTTGAATACAATTTTTTGGGTGGCACCCACCCCCTTCTCATTCATCATCATGTGATCATAGTAGATTTTTTTCGCCTTTGACTCCACCTTCTTTCCTTCCAAACTCCTTTTAACCCTGGTTAGTAAGCTGTCGGACTGAGATCTTCTTACCATCTTTTTTAGATTTTGTTTTTTAGCAGTCCTATCATTCTCCTTATGACTCTCACTGTTAAAACAGTAATTTACCCCCTTTCTAGTACCTCTTTTTACCTGGTTTCTGATCTATTGACAACATTAAAATTATGTAAGATGTTTTTATTAGCTTCAATCTCTTTCAAAACAACCGCATTTAGGAGTTTTAATTGGCTGATAAATGATAAATTTATAAAATTAAATCAAACTAATTTCAAAATGAAGGAGACTTTGAGGCCTTGAAATTTTTTAATTCAGGTTGAATTGATCTAATTTTATAAATTTATTGTATTAGCAATGGATTAGGATTGTCAAGTATGTGTTAAGGAACCAATTTGGAGAACGAATGATCTTTTCAAAGACGAATCTGACTATTTATTCATATTTTGGAGATTTTAAATCGATTTATTAAAATGTTTATTAATATATCAAATTTTTTTATTTCTAAATTATAACAATATTTATTCATCCATTTATAATAAGGCTGTATATTTAAAAATATTAAATTAGGTGTTTCTTTGTGTCATTTCAATGTTAATATTTTTATTTAAGTAGTGTTTATATTTAAGTTAGTATTTTTAACTAAAGTAAATTAAATTTTAAATTAAAAATAAATTTATCATTATGTTAAAGTAGTATGATGTATGTGGTTTAAGTTTAGTTATTTTTAATATAAAATTTTGTATTTAATATAAAATATTATTATATTTGAGTTATTAAGATTACTATTAAAATTGTTACATCAATAGATAGATCAATTACTTTAATTTACTTAAATTTAGGCATAATAACTTTTAGATTTTGATAATTTTTATATGAATCATTTTTAATGAGAAATTTTTTAAACCAAATAAAGATAAGTAAATTATAATTTAAAACTAAATATTGTTTAATTTAAATTAATAAATATAAATGCTAAAAAAAATTAAAATTTTATAGTTTAAATTATATCCATTTAATTGAAATTAAAAAAAGTTAGATTTGGAGATTCTCACATATTATGATGCTAGTCTTCAAGAAAGTTTATATCTTTCCTTGAAATTGCATTTTTTTTAATTATGCAATATTAGTTATAAATTCATCATTGTTTCTAATCAAGATATACAAAATTGAAATTCATGGCGAGATTCAAGTTTAATATTAGCTACTAATTTTTTTTTAACAACTAACATGTAAGCTTCTATTTTTATAAATGATGTCCAATTTTTATTCGATATAATTATGGCCTGAAATTAAAGTGATAAAATTTTATTATATCTAGGATCGGATTAAACTCTAAAAGGTAGATTTGGTAAATATTTATGGTTTGGTTTATGTTAGGATAAATTCGATTTTACTCCGTCTATTCACACCTTTATTTTTTTTTATCAAACTTTCAACAAATAAAAAATAAAAGTTTAATCATCCTTAAATTAAAATAGTAAAATTTACACATGATAAAAATTTTAAATTCAATGATAATTGACCGTTTGTTTATTGTTTTATGATTTTTTTCACTTAGAAGATTTTCTCCAATTTTTGTGAATTTAACAAGGACAATAATATTTAATTTTAGTTTGGAAATAAAATCTACTTCAAATATAAAAGATTTTTTCTCTGATCCTGGAGCGTTGATGATTGATCGCAAGAATTTGAAATTTTGTACAAGTAGATACAAAAAGAAATATTACAAAAAGATTTTGATTATGTTTTTCTAGCACACAAAAGAAGATGTCTTAACTAATAATAATGTGACGTTCAGATTACTCACTATGTTAAATACTCGTGTCAAATTTTGTAGTAGGATTTGAATCTGTTTGAAATTTTTTAAGAGAGAAATAAGACATTTAAAACGTTAAACGTTGAGAACCAAACTAATATTTTACCCTAAATAAAAAACCACTCTCCCAAAAACAAAAACAAAAACCTCAACCTCAACCAAAAAAATAATAGAAAATTATTTTTTAAATAGTTAATTTTATTCAACTTTTTTATTATAAATTATTTTTTATAATCTTCATTTTGAAAACTTTGGGATTTAGGTCAGAATTTAGGGTATAGGAATTAAAATTTAAGATTTAAAATTTAGAAATAAAAAAAAATTGACTGAAGTTTGCCGAAAAAATTGAATCCCAAGTAAAGAAAATAACTATAAAAAGGAGAATAATAGAACACTCAATTTCATGAAGCTGAAGATTTTGCTTCCATATTTTTCATTCAATATATTATTGCTTCCATGTTTCTTTTATGTACATATGATTCACTTGTGTTTTTGGTACATCCGAAAGCTTTTCCAAGCTCTATTTATAAAATAATTCACCAACCTATAATAGAATAATTTTCCAAGCTCTATTTATAAAATAATTCACCAACCTATTATAGAATAATTCAAGACCAAACGATTGCAATGATAAAACAAAGTGGCACCGAAAGTTGGCTTGCAAAATTATTAAAGCATATACAAGTCACAAGTCACTAACAATTCTTTGATTTAGCATTAAGACATCCACTAATTATTTCACAACGCATATAGCAAAACCCCAAAAAACTCAAATGACAGAAAATATTACTCCCAAAAATAAATAAACAACTTATGAAAAAAAGTAAACATAGCCTACTCATTTACATGATCATTCGGGAACGCAGATAAGGCAAAACCAGTATCCGTATCATGAAAACTTTCAATGATCATGTTGTTAGAATTTTCTGACTTTCCTTCTCTCGTTGGGCAATTTCTTCTAATATGCCCCGTTAGGTGACAATGGTAACATGTCACCAATTTAAGCTTTTGGGACTTTGATCTTGTCGTGCTCTTGCTTTCCGATCTTCTTTTTTTACTACAACCTCTCATCACAAACAACCTGTTTGTACACTTGCCATTGTTGGATTCAAATTCTAATTTATCATCAATTCCTCTTTAACATCTTTAATTGAGATGTCAGACCTACCATAGTGTATGGTATCACAAACATCATCATAGGATGGAGGTAATGTATTCAACAAAATCGCAACTTGATCAATATCTTTCACTTTTATTCCAGCTGCTCTAACATCGGATATCATTCGATCAAATTCTTCTATGTGATTTTGCATTGACTTTTCTTCCAGGTATTTGAACTTGCACATTCGCTCCCATTGATGCAATTTGTGAGACAAAGTATTTGCGGAATATTTTTCTTCCAAAGCCTTCCATAGTGAATCAGGAGTCTTCATTTCCATAACCTCTCGCAGAACATTATTTGCTAAGCATGACCTTATAGTATTCCATGCTTTGACCATTAGCTCCTCTTTCTTTTCAGGAGATAATGCAGATTATAGTTTTTATTTACCCTCTAATGCTGTTTCTGAACCTTGTAGAACCAACAATGCTTGTACCTTCAGTTTCCATAAGCTAAAATCGTTGGACCCGTCAAATTTTTCCACTTTAAATTTGGACAGCACCATCTTGGATTCTAAATCCAATAATCAATAATATTACAAACCACAAGCAAATACAAATACATATCTTCAATATATATCAATCACAACGAAATTTTCTCTGACTACAATAGATATATCACTTCAAAAAATGAGCTTTGCTTCTTTGATGGCCTCCTTTGGTTAGAGGTTGGCTCTGTTTATATAAGTCAGTCAAGTCCGCAATTAATGGGGGCAATAATTGCACTCGCCTAATTTTCATCCAATCAAATGCATTAAATATTTGTTGCAAACTAAATCTTTATCACAAGAGTATAAAGCTAGCTGACATTGGTGACACTTGGACTTGGCATAGAAAATTTAAATAAAAACTGCAAGCCCCACTTTATGGACATTATTGACACATTATCAATAGCAAAAAACCAAGCCCTCATTTTGGCTTTTGACACAAATTTCACTGGCATGTGTCCGCTAATTAAGGATGTGCAAAGTTGATATGTATAGCATAATCATATCATCTAACCAGTATTATTTATTTCATTATTGATTTAATTTTACTCAATTTTTTTTTAAATTTTTTTACTTTTGTTACAAAAAATAAGAGGAAAAAGTAACCAGAAAAAGAAAAAATGTAGGGAAGAAACCCAATAAGAAAAATACAGTCAACACTCAATAGCGTAGTCCAAAAACTCAGAAAAAGGAACGAAACTCAAAACACACATAAAACATAAACCACCAAATAAAATGGGTCAGCACCCCAAAAGAATGAGACACACACATTAAACAAGACAACCAAGAGATTAGGTCAAATGCACCAATACTCTATCTAGTAACTTGATTTAGCATACTAGTTCTATGCTACATACCTTTTAGTTTGGTTTAATGTCTTTATATTAACTATTAGCAAAGACAAGGAATGCCAGTTACTATAGCCAAGAATGTAATGAAAAGGATAAACAGGGTTAAACATTAATGGTATAATTAAGCTCATGCGTGCATTCAATTGTTAAATATATCCAGTTAAGTTGATTTAGCTTAATCTCAAAAACTAATTTTAAACATATCACCAATTTTTACCAAGCTAACGAAATAACTCAAAAAATATATTAAAATTAAGAGATTCTGAGTCAACCATAAAAATTAGTTCAATTATATAAGTTGAGGAGAAAAGTTTCCAAAAACTTAAAATCATGATCAACATTAAATATCTAGGCATATGAAAATTTTGGTAGAAAGCTAAGAAAGCCCACTAAGACCGTAAGTGGGAAATGACAAAGCCCAATTACACCTTGCGTCAAAAAAATGAAAAATGAAAAATCAAAATTCTCAACCCGCACTACCAGCATTTGTCCTCTACTCTTTAGCCATGACCGAATAAAAGGGTATTAGTGTAAAGAAGAAATTCTGTGAACGAGGCAGTTTGATATTTGGCATGCTGCAATAGTTTATCATATGGCTCAAATTAACATGGTTCATAAAAACAAAACAATCAAGAAGAAGAAGAAGATAAAATATGAAGACCCAAGCAGGACACATTTGGCATAATGTTCACAAAATGAACATTAATGTGCATGCACTGTGATGATGGTCATAGCATGTCATGGCCATAAAGTTTATTTGTACATGAAAGCCTTATGTCTCAGGTTTGTGACTATGATTTGTAAAGCTCAAGTTATGAGTAACAATAATAGTGCTACAATGATACTAGAATCATGAACTATGTAGAAACCAATTGAGAATGTAGAAGACTACACATAATTTTTAGAGGAACCACACCAAAGGGTCCACATCTTAGCAATTTTACTTCTTGATTGGTTCTGATTTTTAGAGGAACCACACCTAAGGGTACAAGCTTCCTTCAATTTTCTAATAATCAACCACAAAAAATCTAATAACAAGAACAATTAAATTAACACAATAATAACAAGGTAAGGATCAGTAAAAACAACTAGGGAGTAGCAATGAGTAATAAGTCAATAGCAACATAGCAAAAGAGTTAATAACATCTAACACAACCGCAATTAAGTGATTAACAAGTTAACAAATTAACAAATTGCAAAAAAGACACAGCAAGCATGGCAATTGGCAAGAACACAGCAACCAGCAAGAACAACTAGGCAATAGCAAAAAAATTAGTAAACCAGAACAACAACAATTCCTCTAACTTTTTTTTTATTTGATACATAACACTCACCATTCACCAAAACCCAAGAACGGCAGTGAGGTTGGGAAGACCCCAGAGCAGTTCAGCATACAACATACACACAAACACAGCCAAAATCAGAGGACCAAACACAACAAAGTCAAAATATTGGACCCCGAGATCTACAAATCCTGCATGGTTACAAGCTAAAAATACTGCTACAAAAGTAATCCAATCTGGCTTCATGCCATCATGTTTCATTGCATCAAATAACTCCAGAGCTTTTTCACCAGCTCCATGTTGTGCATAACCAGAAATCATTGCGTTCCATGATACAAGGTCTTTCCGTTGGATCCGCACGAACAATTTCCACGCGTCCTTCAGCTCCCTGCATTTGGAATACATGCTAACCAATGAAGTTCCGGCTGTGGTGTCACTACTCAATGGAGATTTACAAACTAACTAATGAACTTGTCTACCAAGTTGCAATGCTGATAGGTTACTACAACCCAACAACACACTAGTCAAGCTCACAGCATTCGGCTTGGCCCCGGTCTCTAACATTGTCTTGAAAAACTTCAACCCATCTTCTGCCCTGCCATTATCAACATACCCAGCTATCATAGCATTCCATGTCACCAAAGTCTTCTGACACATTTCTCGGAACAATTTCTCGGCAGACTCAACCCTGCCAAATTTCATGTACCCAGTGATCATGGCAGTCCAGGTAATCACACTCTTCACAGTTGCAGCATAAAAGCACTCCACTGCAGAATCCAAGTCTCCACAGGCCACGTACCCCGACACCATCGCACTCCATGAGACAGTATTTTTCTCTGGCATCGCCAAGAACAGTGATTTCTCCACTGATACAATAGATACATTTCTCTCTTCTTTAGCTTGCATAGTATTTTTCACCAAAAAATTTGCAGCTCAAAACATATTTCATCATGGTGCGTTGAGCGTGGAAGAGCTGCAAATATTGTTAAGCAAAGATGGTGAACTTTGCCCCTTTCTTCTGCGACATCCATGGTAGATCGAGAAGCAGGAGTGGATAATCCAGAAAATTCACAACTGATTAGTGAGTGATTTACAAAATCTCACAAGATTGATGAATCAACTTGCCAGCCTTCAAACGTAAGTAGGGAGATCAACATTGAACCCAATTCAAAACCAGACAAGTCCCTTCTACCTCCATCCAAATGAAAGCGCAAGTTGATCACTAACTTAAACTCCTCTTACAACTCAAAACTATCACTCATGAGCGAGATCGGTTTAACTATCCATCGAATCAAAGAACAAGTTGGGATTCACTGATAGAAGCATTCTGAAACCTGAAAAAATTTACTCAACCTACGAAGCTTGGGACATATGCAACACCTTTGTACTATTGTGGTTGCATTCTTCCCTAAGCACAAAAATTTTTCAGAGTGTTCTTTGGTGTAAGGTGGCATCGGAGCTCTAGAACGATCTTCAAGAAGAGATGTTTGCGATGAAATAGGGAGATCTATCTATCACTGCATATTTCACTAAATTTAAGGGAATTTGGGAAGAACTTGATGAGTTCAAACCAATCCCATCCTGTGCCTTTGGAGTATCATGCGGGCTGAAGATCATAAGAGAATATAGAGACCAAGAACATGTTAGAATTTTGAGAGGGTTAAATGAGCAGTACACAATAGTGAAATCACAAATTATGTTGATGGTGTCATTGCCAGTGTGAATTCTATCTACTCTTTACTTTTGCAACAAGAAAGACAATTAACCAACTCAGATCAAAGTAAAGAAAGGGTGCTGGTTAATGCGGTCAATACTGGAGGAACTGGTAATAAAAACAATAGAGGGTTTGGTATGACATTGAATACGAATTCTAGTATCACAAATCGAGGTGGCAGAGGCGGACGTGGCTGAGGCTGAGGCTGAGGCAGAATTAGTAGTGGAAGAGGAATGATGAGAAGTTGTTCTCATTGCGGGAAGGCTGGACACACCATAAAGACCCGTTACTATAAGTATGAATTTTCTCCTCATTTGCAAAAGAGATTTGAAGTAGCAAAGGTGAACAATATGATTGTTGCTGAGAAAACATGTGGAGATGGCAACATACCTGATGTGCGTTCAATTCAAGAGGAGAATAGTAAGAGCCTAAACAACTTGTCTTCCGAAGATCAAAAAACAAGTCTTGATTTCTCTATTCCAGCAACATAAAGGTGATCCTGCTCATAGTTCTCTTCAAACACAGGCCATAAATACAGTAATAGCTCCTTCAGCAGGTATACACCATATTTTATCAAATTTTCACATTTCTTTACACACACATGACTAGATAATTGACACACTGCACATGTTACTTTTTCTCTTTATACTTTTTACTCTCATCACACAATAGATCCTGTATTAATCAAATGTCCAAATAGAACTAAGACCACAGCAACAATTAGTGAAACTATAATTTTAACCCATGATTTTTACCTTACAAATGTGTTATATGTGCCATGTTTCAATTTTAATCTCATATCTGTGTCTGAAGCAACATATTTTTTACTTTATCAATTCTTATTTAATAATACACACTGTGAGATACAAGACAACCTTTCCTTGAAGATGGTCATGCTAGACAAAGAGGTGGCTTGTATATCTTCAATACAGATGCAGCTTGTGTCAACTTAGAAGCTAAGAATGGAGAACTAGTCAACACCAGCAATTCAGTTAGTGTTGCTGCTATCACAAACACTATAAATCATGAAACTTGGCATTGTAGGTTAGGACATGTCTCAATTGATAGGTTATAGGAAATAAAAGAGTTATCCTTTTTATTATATGTCCATTAAAAAATGAGCCTTGTGAACCATGTAATTATGCAAAACAAAGATTTTCTTTTCATTTGAGTCAAACAAAATCTGTCAATTTATTTGATTTAGTGCACATAGATATTTGGAGACCTATTTCTACCCCATCTTTTGCTGGCCATAAGTATTTTTTAATAAAAGTAAAAGACAAAAGCAGGTTCACTTGGCTATTTTTTATGAAAAATAAAAGTGAAACTTCTTTTTTTATCCAACAATTTGTGCAACTAATTGAAACTCAATTTCAAACAAAAATAAAAAACATCAGGACTGATAATGGAGCTGAATTTATCATGAGTTTCTTTTACAAAAAATATAGAATAATTTATCAGACTTTATGTGTTGAGACACCTCAAAAAAATAGAGTTGTAGAACGAAAACATCAAGATATTTTGAATATTGTTAGAACATTCATTTTAAGGCTCATCTTCCTAAAATTTTTTGGAGATATGCTGCATCATATGCTGTACATATTCTCAATAGAGTGTCTAGTTCATCTATTAATAATAAAAGTCTTTATCGAATTTTTTTTGGTAAAATGCCAAACATCTAACACTTCAAAATTTTTGGATGTCTTACATTTGCTTTAGTTGCAAATAGAAAGAAATTGGATAAAAGAGGAAGAAATGTATTTTTTTTGGCTTTAAAGCAGGAACAAAAGGATATCTTTTGATGGACATCAATAACAAATAATTTTTCATATCTAGAAATGTAATTTTTTATGAAAATTTCTTTTCATATGAGAATAATCAAGTTTCTTATCAATTTGAACATGTTTCCAATTCTAATTAAGACATTAAGCTTACATTACATAATCATGATCCTATAGATGTCTTTGATAGCAGTACATTATCTTTCCATGCCTTAGATTTATATCCCATTCAACATACATTATCAAATACTCATTACAACACAATTGATGTTCAACCACAGCCAACCTTACCCATCTCTTTGAGTTTACCAGCAGCACCAGCATCATGTGCTACACTATCATATGATGAAAACCCATCTAATCTCTAGTCCACTGATATTACTCCACCTCCTTCACTAAGAAGATCTCTTAGAGAAAGACACAAGGCAAGATACCTTGATGATTATGAATGTATGCAAACCACTGTCTCTGATAGTATGGTCCAATCATTAATCACAAAATGGTATCCTATTTTCAATTACTTGAGTTACAATTCATTATCACAATCACACAAAACACTTTCCATTACAATTTCCACAAATCTAGAACCAAAGAGCTATGAGCAGGCTATTCTGAGTGATTATTGGCAGAAAGCAATCAAAGCTGAGCTTGAAGCATTGGAGGAAAGCAAGACCCGAAAACTTACTACTTTACCAAAAGGGAAGCATGCAATCGGATGTAAATGGATATTTAAAACCACGTATAACTCTAATGAGACTATAGAGAGACAAAAAGCAAGGCTTTGTGGCCAAAGGCTTCACTCAAACATAAGGGTATGACTATTTTGATACCTTTAGTCCTGTAATTAAAATGACTACCCTTTGTGTACTCTTAACAATTGCACTGCAGCTGGTAAGAACTGGTATTATTCATCAATTAGATGTGACCACTGCCTTTTTTTATGGTGATCTACCTGAAGAAGTCTATATGAAATTGTTCCCTGGTTTAAATGTGCATCTAGGAATGGTTTGCAAGTTGGAACGATCCTTATATGGCCCTAAGCAAGTCGTCAGTAGAACTCTAAGTTATGCTCTGTCTTGATTGCTTCAGGTTACTCACAATCAAAGGTAGATCATTCTCTTTTCACCAAATCTTCTTCAACAAGTTTCACTTCTATTCTTGTTTTATGTTGATGATTTGGTTCTAGCAAGGGATGACATAGAAGAGATCCAACGTGTGAAGATGATATTCCACACTTTGTTCAAAATCAAGGATTTAGGCAAACTAAAATTCTTCTTGGGTATGAAAGTTGCAAGGAGCAAAAGGGGAATAGCTTTATATCAAAGAAAGTATACTCTTGATCTCCTAAAAGAGTATAGATTATTAGATTCAAAACCAGGTAGCACACCTATGAATTATTCAATTCATCTCTTAAAAATATCAGGAACATTATTGAATGATGCTAAGCCATATAAAAGACTCATTGGAAGGTTGATACCTCACTAATATCAGGCTTGACATAAGCTTTGCTGTTAGCAAGTTAAATCAATTTCTAGATTGTTCCACAAATGAGCACTTCAAAGCAGCCTTATATGTGTTTAAGTACTTGAAAGTAGCTCTTGGAAAAGGATTACTTTTTGAGTCTCTTTGTGACTTGTCCCTCCATGATTTTTCAGATTCTGATTGGGGTACATGTCCGGATACCCGAAGATCAGTGTTCGGATATTGCTTCTTTCTTGAAAGATCTTTGGTATCCTGAAAAAGTAAAAAATAGCAAATAGTTGCTCGATCATCTTCGGAGGCAGAGTATCGAGCAATGGCTCTTGCAACTTGTGAAGGAATTTGGCTTATGAACATCTTGAATGACTTTAAAATCAAGTTACTAAGCCCTATGACATTATTTTGTGATAACTAATCTGCTAGATATATTGCGGCTAACCCAATGTTTTATGAATTGACCAAACACATTGAGATTGATTGTCACAAAGTTAGAGAAAAAGTTCAAGACGGTTCTTTAAAGCTCATGCCAATTCCATCAAGAGAACAACTTGCTGATGTCCTTACAAAAGTACTTTCACCAGGTCCTTTTGAAGAGATATGTAGTAAGTTTAAAATGTATAATTTGTACCCTCCCAACTTAAGAGAGGCTATTAATATATGAATACTACTAGTACTCCCTGTTTATTGGGTATTGTGTGACACTAGTAGATGATAGCTGTATAATAGAATATGAAGAGTTAGCTAGTATAATTTCTTTTCTTTATTTCTTATTAGCTATATATAGTTGTACCTTCAGTCTTTGTAAATAAGTGATTTCTCCACTAATGCAATAGATACATTTCTCTCTTCTTTAGCTTGCATAGTATTTTTCACCAAAAAATTTGCAGCTCAAAATAGATTTCATCATAGTTTCTCATTAAAATTAAAATAAAATATTTTCCTATAATAATACCAGGCTTTTATTGTCTCAATTTCCAACATCGATCAACTTAAGATTCCGTTCTAAACACCATCAAGTTAGCACTATTAAAAGTCTACATAAATTGGATTATCTGTTTGAAGCCACATAGCCATCAATGTGTCTAATTTTTTTGTCTAAGTCAGAAATTTTATTTATTGGAATAAAATATAAAAATGTGGTCCAAATAGAACAACAGAACAAAGAAAATGGTATATCACCATATGAATTAACTTTAGCATCCAAGAGTTAATAAAATAACGTGTTCACAGGAGAAGGCTTAAAGACTTCATTGCCTCATTCCCTCCATAGTTCTTCCATCAGTCTTTTCGTTGCCAAAGTAATTTCAGCTCTCGTCACCACCTTGTCCTCGAAGATCTTTTGGTTTCTCGCATCCCAAATTTTTCATAGAGTAGCAACAAAGAAGCTTTTCTTTCGTTTTTCAACTGAGCCATTTCCAAGTCTGTGAGCCATGTTCCTCCACCATTTCCAAAAATTTGAGTTGTCACTAGGTAATGTGGGGGTTCAATTTCATTCCATACTTATTGAGACTCTTGACAATAGATCAAATAATGCATTACAGTTTCATCTTCCAAATTGCATCTAGGGCATGTGGCTGAAATTGTTGGCATTCTGGAGCTGATTTTTTGTTTCACAGGAATTCCTTCGCGTGCTGACTTCCATAAGAAAACTCGAATTTTCGCCAGAACTTTGAGTCCCCAAATTGATTGCCACAGGTTTTTTTGTTTAAATAACTCCGAGAGAAATTCTAGTGGTGGATGGAAGAATTTGAATGCTAGCTGATAACCAGAATTAACCGTGTAAGTACCTCTTCGATCTTTGCCCCAAATTATTCGGTCCTGTCCTGTTGTTCTTTGTATTTGGAGAATAGTTTGATGACATTTGTTGAAAAATTTGTTGAAATCAATTCTTCATTCCAGGTTCTATCTGTCTTGATTAATTGGCTTACCCATTGCAGATTAGTGTTAGTGGTGATTAATTGATTTCTGAGAATCCTTCCTGCATTGTTTCCCCATACATCATCAAAAATATGAATTTGGCTTCCAGTACCCACATCCCATTTAATTCCTTTCTTTACTATTTTTCTCCCTTCTAGTATACTTCTCCAAGCTCAGAAAGGATTATTACCCATCTGAGCATTTAAAAAGGATGAAAAAGGAAAATATCTGCTCTTGAAAACTTTATAAAGCAGTGAGTTAGTCTTTGTCACCAACTTCCACCCCTGTTTTTCTAGCATCGCCAGGTTTAACACTTTTAAATCTTTCAATCCCAGGCCACCCTAATCCTTTTCTCTGTACATCGTTCCCCCAATTAATCCAATGCATCCTCCTCTCGTTATTTTTCTGACCCCACCAAAATCGAATCATACTCTTTTGAATATTTTCAGTGAGAGTCTCAAACAATTTGAAATAACTCAGAGTATATATAGGTATGGCAGTACCCACAGCTTTAATTAGAACTTCTCTTCCACTAGCCGACAGCAGTGATCGCTTCCACAGGTTCAGCTTCTTATTAACTTTGTCTTCTATATAGCTGAATGCAGCTCTCTTTGATCTGTTACCATTACAGGGAGACCGAGGTATTTGTCTTGGGAGCCGATATGAGGTACTTGGAGGATTTCAGCAAATTCGTCCCTAATTTCATGTGGAGTGTTTTGACTGAAGAACACATAAGACTTATTCAGGTTAACAATCTGACCGCTTACCTCACTATATTCTTTTAGTAACATCAGTGGGTTATGACATGTCTGGTTGTTAGCTTTAGCAAATAGATTAGAGTCATCAGCAAAAAAAAGATGAGTGAGTGTGGGACACCTCTGGTTAAGTCTTAGGCTAGTGAAATCATGTCTCTATTCTCTTCTATGGAGTATTATATATTTATTTAAATAAATATCTATTGACTATTTAAATTTTTAATTAAGCATACAAAGGTAAATCCTATTAACGAAAAAAGTGTTAAATTAATTTAAATTTTAATCTTATTCATAAAACATTTAAAATTTTAAGAATTGGATTATATAATTAAATTCAACACTGATTGTCAGATTATCAGAATAGAAATAAAATTCAAATTTTCAAAGTTATTAAATTAATCTATCAATTTTATAATAGATAATTTTCCAAATTCCTAAGAATACTATTATTGGAGTACAAATAAAATTAAATTTTTGTGAAACCAGTGGTCTCATTATTAAAGCTATTACTGATCATATGAAAAATATAAGCAAACTTAATATATTATAATTCCACCATCATCCAATTTCATAGTCCGATTTTATTGCCTACTACAAATTCTACAACAAACTTGATTGAGGTGTTTTAAAATACTATAATCCTGCTAAATTTCATACTCCAATTTCGTTGCTTACTACAAATACTACTAATTCATATAGTTAAACACTTAATAATAACTCCTATTAAGTAGGTAACCTGAGATAGGTGAATTGGGTTGGAAAGATTAGTCCAAGTGTTGCTGGATAGTGATCTCCGACTTGGTTCACGTCTGGGAGCCGCCGTCCGAGTCGTGTGTTTTGGAGAATGGAGGGTGGTACCTGCAAACATACTCCAATGCCTAAGTCAGCAAGGGGTTTTACAGGTTAGAGAGTATTGGAACTTAGTGATACCTGAGGGGTGTCAGGGTATATATAGTGGCGATCCAATAACCACCGTTAGAGTAGTTCCACTTTTGAAGGTGGATAGCCGTCCCTTTATCTTAGGGTAGTTGGGATATTGCTCCTAGAAGTGGGTTGAGTGATTTTAGGGGCAGTTACTTATTTGAATAAGTGTTATCTTCCAGCTTTCCATCGAGCCCGACTTCTTTGGGAAGGAGTCTGTGTTGAACCCGACCTCTTCTGCAAACGTCGGTGGGTAGCGAAGGCCAATCTTTGGATTGGGCTTTTTGGTTTATTTGGACCTAGGCCATAGTGTTGGGCCAGGGGGATGAACAGTGCCCCTACTCAAGTCCGATCTCTTTTGCTTATGAGTTGGATTCGAGTATTGAACTCGGGTTTGTAGCCGATGTGATTTTTAAAACCGATGTGATTTAAAATTTTTCAACCATCGTGTCTAATCAAACGTCGCGTCCGTTGGAATTTTGTATTTACACGTAGGAGCAGTTACATTGGTAACGGTGCGTTTCTTTAATGATCGCATTATTTTACAACTATGCCCCTGGCGTGTTATAAATACTTTTCCCTCTCTTTTCTCTGTTTTCTTTCGTCTTCTGAAGCTTCTTGCCTACACTCCTTGTTTTTTCTTATTCAAAGGCAAAAATTCTTTAGCCTTCCTCCTCAGAGTGCTTTGTCGTTGCTGTGCCTGCTCCTCTCCCTCCTCCTGTCTCTATCCCCCCAGTCCGACCTCCCTCCGAACCCGAGAAAAAGAAACGCAGGACCTCGGAGACTGGCTCTTCTCCTTCTGGAGAGGCCAACTTTGATGGTCCTAAGTTTGTTCGGAAACACATCTTTCCTCATAGCCAGATTGCTATGGATGATGCTTCCTTTCGGAATCATCTTCAAATCTTGGTTCGGGGAGGGGTTCGAACTGCTGGGGTTTGTACTGCTCTCCTTGATATCTTGGACAAAACCCCTCTGAGTTCTTTGGGTTCTTCTAAAAAAATTGTTCTTTGGGCTATTCTAAAAAATTTGTAGAGGAACTTGAGAAGAAAATTTTCCTTTTTCAAGAGGAGGAGAAGAGGCTTCTGGGAGAGAATGCGTGGCTGAAAGAGGAACTGACCCGGCTTCAGGAGAGTGAGAAGAAGCTTATATGTCATTATGCCATGGCGGAGGGTCTGAAGGAGAAGGCAGAGTAGAATTACGTCAAGCTCTTCACTGAAAATATTGACCTTCAGAAGCAGTTGGAGTTGATCTGGGAGGCCTATCAGGACTTGGAGGATTCCGTAGCGAAGAGCTCAGAGGAGGCTTGGAGGATATTTAAGGAACAGGTCGGAGTTATTACTCTTGACTTGGACCTTTCTCCCCTCCATCCCGACAAGATCATCATTGATAGAGCTATTGTCTCTCCTCCTCGTCTTGAGACAGATTCCGAGATGAAGACTCGCAGACAAAAGCTTATTGAGTCTCCTCCTCGTGAGGAGTAGCAGGAGGGATACCTGCCGATGTCTTCAGGAGCTTCGACTTCAACTTCCGAAGAGACCGCTTCGACCTTCCCTACTGCAGATCCGAACTCCCTTCCACTTGGTGATTCTAATCCTCCTTCCAATTGATTTGAGCTACTTGGGACTCGGCTTGTGGGTCCCTCTTTGAATAATTTATTTTTTATGTGTTTTTTGTGGTTGTATTTGACACTTTTTTCGACCTTTTTAGGGTCGTTTAAAAAAATTGCGCTTTTTTAAATTCGCCCTTTTTTGGATAAGGGCTTTTAAGGAATTTTTTGTGTGTGCATGCTTTATTGTGAGTTTTCCATGAAAACCTTTTGATCTTTTTTGAAAAAACCTTTTATTGGGTAGGCTGTTTTTTGTCTAAGTTACTTGCAATTTTTTCGAAGACTTGGAACAGCTTCTGCCTTTGTTTTTGCGGGATTTCCTTATCTCTTTTGTATTCCTTTCGTATTCAAATTTCGCCTATTGAATTGTTTCGTAACTTAGGTTATTCTTGCGATGCATTTCAGTTTACTCGGGATTTCTAACTAGTTAGTCGTTCAAGTGATTGAGATCCCGAGTTATGATTGTCTTTGTAACCTCTTTACACCGACTTGTATCTCACAATTTCATCCTGCCGGCCATTTAGGTCAGTCATGAGATTTTTACGTTTTTTCGAGCTTAAATTGACGCGTTTCGTAGAATAATGATAATAATAATGGAATTATAAAGAGATGTAATGAAAGATCTTTATTTATTTGATGAAGGTAACTTTTGCTACTAGTGGAATCTTTAAGACTTATTTTTCCCTAACCTCCACTTTGATGCCTCATTAAAATCCCCTTCAGGAAAACCTTTTTTTTTTGGAAAAAAAACCGTGAAGTCGGGAAAAAGAGTACATCAGGGAGTGGAGTTCGCTTCTAACTATAGTACCTCTTCATATTACAAGCATGTCACGACCTTGGTAGCTCAGTATCGCTCAAGTCGGTTACCTTGTAGTATTCCTTTCCTAAGACTTCACTTATCTTATATGGCCCTTTCCAATTAGCAGCGAGCTTCCCTTCACCTGACTTGTTAATGCCAATGTCATTTCTAATCAGGACCAAGTCGTCTGAGGTGAAGGTTCTTCGAATGATTCTCTTGTTGTATTTGTTTGTCATCCTTTGCTTTAGCGCTGCTTCCCTTATCTGGGCTTGTTCTCGGACTTCAGGGAGTAATTCGAGTTCTTCTTTATGTACTTGGATGTTGCCTACCTCATCGTAGAATCTTACCCTTGGACTTTTCTCATTGATTTCAACTGGTATCATGGCTTCTATGCCATAAGCAAGTCGAAAGGATGTTTCTCCTGTAGCAGACTGAGGTGTAGTCCGATATGCCCATAGTACTTGAGAAAGTTCTTCAGCCCAAGCTCCCTTTGCATCTTGCAAGTTTTTCTTCAACCCAGCCAGTATAACCTTGTTGGCTGCCTCAGCTTGCCCATTTGCTTGTGGGTGCTCTACCGAGGAGAACTGATACTTGATCTTCATGCTGGCTACCAAGTTTCTGAAGGTAGAGTCGGTGAACTAAGTTCCATTATTAGTGGTGACGGAGTGGGTGATTCCATACCTTGTAATGATGTTCTTGTAGAGGAACTTCCGACTTCTCTGGGCTGTGATGGTGGCTAATGGTTCTGCTTTGATCAATTTCGTGAAGTAGTCCACTCCCACTATTAGGTACTTCACTTGTCCAAGCGCTTGGAGGAAGGGTCCGAGTAGGTCTAACTCCCATTTTGCAAAGGGCCATGGAGAAGTTATGCTAATAAGTTCCTCGGGGGGAGCGACATGGAAGTTAGCATGCATTTGGCATGGCTGACACTTCTTTACGAATTCGGTGGCATCTTTCTGCAAGGTCGGCCAATAGAACCCGACTCGGATGACTTTCCTGGCCAAAGACCTTGCTCTGAGATGGTTTCCGTAGATACCACAGTGTATTTCCTCTAAGACCTCTGTTGTCCTTGAGGTCGGGACACACTTCAACAATAGTGTGGATATTCCTTTTTTATAGAGGATTTTCTTTACCAAGGTGTAGTTCTATGCTTCCCTTCGGATTTTCTTAGCCTCTTTTTCCTCTTTGGGTAGGATGTCGAATTTTATGTATTCGATTAGTGGATTCATCTATCCGAGGTCCAACCTGGATACTTCAAGGACATCTTGCTTAGCCTCTATTTTTGTGACAGAGGGTTCTTAGAGAGTTTCTTGAATCAGGCTTCTATTATTCCCTCCTGGCTTGGTACTTGCTAACTTGGAGAGGGCGTCTGCTCTGCTATTGAGGTCCCGAGTTATGTGTTTAACCTCGGTCTCTGAGAATCGCCTAAGTTATTCCAAAGTTTTGTCTAAGTACCTCTTCATATTAGGGTCTTTAGCTTGGTACTCTCCATTGATTTGGGAGGTCACTACCTGAGAGTCGCTGAAGACCACTACTTTGGCTGCAGCGACTTCTTCTGCTAGCTTCAACCTTGCGATCAAGGCTTCATATTCTGCCTGATTGTTAGAGGCTAGGAATTCAAATTTGAGGAAAACTTCTATTTGAGTTCCCTCTTGGTTGACCAATATTATGCCTGCACCACTTCCGACCTTGTTGGAGGAGCCATCCACGTATAGCTCCCATGCTGTGGAGGCTTCCTCTTGATCTCCTGCATATTCTGCTATGAAGTCGGTGAGGCATTGGGCTTTAATTTCTATCCGAGTTTCATACTTAAGGTCGAACTCGGATAGCTCTATAGCCCATTGAACCATTCTGCCTGTAGTGTCTGTTTTTTGAAGAATTTGCTTCATGGGCTGGTTCGTTCGAACTCTTATTGTGTGAGCTTGAAAATAAGGCATACGCAAACTTCTCGAGTTTTTGGTACCTTAACTCGGGGCCTTGTAGAACCTTGCTGGTGAAGTACACAGGATGCTGCCCGACATTGTCTTCCCGTATTAGAGCTGATGCTACAGCTTTGTCAGCTACGGACAAATACATGACGAGTTCTTCCCCAACTTTAGGTTGGGTCAAAATTGGAAGTTGGCTTAAAAACTTTTTGAACTCCTAAAAGGCTTCTTCGCATTTAGGAGTCCATTCGAACTTGCATCATTTTCTTAGTAGAGAAAAAAGTGGTAGGGATCTTAATGCTAATCCTGCCAAGAACCTGGAGAGAGCTGCAAGTCGGCCATTTAGTTGTTGGACCTCCTTTAAACAAGTCGGGCTTTTCATTTCTAGGACTGCTATACACTTATCGGGGTTGGCTTCAATCCCCCTTTGCGTTAGCATAAACCCCAAAAATTTTCCGGCCTCCACCGCGAAGGTGCACTTTGTGGGATTCAATCTCATCCAGTGCGTCCTTATGGTGTTGAAGACTTGCGAGAGGTCGGTCAGGAGGTCGGCCTCATCCTTGGTTTTTACTAACATGTCGTCTAGATATACTTCCATTAGATTCCCAAGGTGAGGTGCGAACACTTTGTTCATCAGCCTTTGGTATGTGGCGCCTGCATTTTTTAATCCAAAAGGCATGACCACATAGCAATAATTTGCTCTAGGTGTAATGAAAGATGTTTTTTCTTGATCCGACTTGTATATCGGGCTTTAGTTATATCCCGAGTATGCTTCCATGAACGACAAGTATTGATATCCCGAGCTAGAATCTACTAGGGTATCAATATTTGGGAGTGGATATAGGTCTTTTGGACATGTCTTGTTCAGGTCGGTGTAGTCAACACACATCCTCCACTTGCCATTTTGCTTCTTGACTAGCACCACATTTGGTAGCCAAGCCAGATATTTGACCTCTCTGATGAAGCTGGCTTCTAGGAGGGCTTGTATCTGTTCTTCCACCACTTGAGACCGCTCAGGTCCGAAGTTCCATCTTCCCTGCTGAACAGGTCATGATCCAGGATACACTGACAGTTTGTGCGACATGAGCTCGAGATCTATCTCGGGCATGTCGGAGGCTTTCTAAGCAAAGAGGTCGGAATTCACTTGTAGGAGCCTTATAAGCTTCTGCTTCAAATCTTTTTTCAAGTTGGCTCCTATGTTGGTGTTCTTTCCTTCCTCATTTCCAACCTGTACCTCTTCAGTCTTTCTCCCGGATTGTGGTCGTAACTCTTCTTTAGCTCGAATTCCTCCGAGCTCAATGGTATGAACCTCCTTGCCTTTTCCTCTCAGGTTCAGGCTTTCGTTGTAACACTTTCTTGCCAGTTTTTTATCTCCCCTGATGGTTGCAATTCCCTCTGGTGTTGGAAACTTCATGCAAAGATGGGGGTAGATACCACTGCTCCAAGCCGATTTAGGGTTGTTCTGCCTATTAAAGCGTTATAGGCTGAGCCCACATCAACGACTATGAAGTTGATGCTTAGAGTCTTAGATTTCATCATCTTTCCAAAAGTTGTATGTAGGGGTCTGAATTCCAATGATTTTATGGGCGTATCCCCTAGCCCATATAGGGTATCAGGGTATGCTCTTAACTCCTTTTCGTCCAATCCCAGCTTGTCAAATGCTAGTTTGAACAGGATGTCAGCCGAGCTCCCCTGATCCACTAGGGTTCGGTGTAGATGGGCATTGGCGAGAATCATGGTAATCACTACTGGATCATCATGTCTAGGAACAATGCCCTGCCCATCTTCTTTGGTGAAGGAGATAGTGGGGAGGTCGGGCAGTTCGCCTCCGACCTGGTAGACTTTCTTCAGGTGCCTCTTGCGAGATGACTTTGTGAGACCTTCTCCAGCAAACCACCCTGAGATCATATGTATGTGCCTTTCCGGGGTCTGTGGTGGTGGATCTCTTCGATCCTCCTCATCTCGCTTCCTTTTGCCATGATGGTCCGACCTTTTTGTAATGTATCTGTCAAGGCGACCTTCCCTGGCCAGCTTTTCTATCACGTTATTTAGGTTGTAACAATTATTTGTTGAGTGACCATACAGCTTATGGTACTCACAATATTCGTTACGACTTTCCCTTTTCTTGTTCCTGATGGGCCTAGGGGGAGGTAGCTTTTCAGTATGGCAAATTTTCCTATAGATGTCGACTAGGGAAACTCGTAGAGGAGTATAAGAGTGATATCTTCTGGGCCTTTCAGGCTCGAGTTCTTCTTTTTTCTTGGACTCCCACTCATTCTCCCTCGTCGAGTGAGGTTGTCCAAGTCGCCAGCTTGGTTCCCGTAGCCGGGCATTCTCTTCCATGTTGATGTACTTCTCAGCTCTTTCCTGTACATCACTCAAAGAAGTCGGGTGCCTTTTCGAGATGGACTGTGAGAAGGGACCTTCTCGGAGTCCATTTACTAGGCCCATAATCACTGCCTCTGTAGGCAAGTCTTGGATTTCTAGGCACGCCTTGTTGAACCTTTCCATGTAGTCCCTCAAAGGTTCTCCGACCTTTTGTTTTACTCCCAGGAGACTTGGCGCGTGCTTCACTTTATCTTTCTCGATTGAAAATTGCATAAGGAACTTACGCGAGAGGTCGTCGAAACTGGTGACTGACCTTGGGGGGAGGCTATCGAACCACTTCATCACTGCTTTTGTCAGAGTTGTTGGAAAGGCTTTGAAGCGAGTAGCATCAGTGGCATCGACTAAGTACATCCGACTTTTAAAATTGCTCAGGTGATGCTTTGGATCAGTGGTCCCGTCGTATAGGTCCATGTCAGGGCTTTTGAAGTTCCTTAGAACTTTTGCCTTCATTATGTCTTCACTGAACGGGTCTTCTCCCCCAAGGGAGAATCTTCCCGGTCGCTCCGAGAGCTCTTACCTCGGAGATTGGATTCTAATCTCAAGAGATTTTCTTCAAGCTCTTTTCGTCGCTCGACCTCTCTCCTCAGGTTCCTATCCGCTTCTCGCTGTCGCTCTAGTTCTTGTTCTAGCTGCTCCAGTCGTCCTTGGTGGCCATGGAGCAATCCCATTAGGTCGGCCGCATGGGGCTGTCCTTCTTTTCCTGGTTCGTGCACATCAGAGGGGTTTCCCTTTGGGTCTTTCACCCCTGAGGGACTTTCTCCGTGCTAGTTAGTAGCTCCTTGCAGGGTGACTATGGCCCTGTCATTGTTACCAGTGTCTTGGTTTTCTTGCTCAGATTCGGACGCTGTATTTCCGTCCTCGTTTAGGTCGTCCACCATCATGGGTTGATCTCCCAGGTCCCCGGGAACGACGCCAATGTTACGTAGGTAACCTGAGATAGATGGATTGGGCTGGAAAGATTAGCCCAAGTGTTGCTGGATGGTGATCTCCGACTTGGTTCACGTCTGGGAGCCGCCGTCCGAGTCGTGTGTTTTGGAGAATGGGGGGTGGTACCTGCAAACACACTCCAATGCCTAAGTCAGCAAGGGGTTTTGCAGGTTAGAGAATATTGGAACTTAGTGATACCTGAGGGGTGTCACGGTATATAGAGTGGCGATCCAATAACCACCATTGAAGTAGTTCCACTTTTGAAGGTGGATAACCGTCCATTTATCTTAAGGTAGTTGTGATATTGCTCCTAGAAGTGGGTTGAGAGATTTTAGGGGCAGTTACTTATTTGAATAAGTGTTATCTGCCAGCTTTTCATCGAGCCCGACTTCTTTGGGAAGGAGTCTGTGTTGAACCCGACCTCTTCTGCGGAGGTCGGTGGGTAGCGAAGGCCAATCTTTGGATTGGGCCTTTTAGTTTATTTGGACCTGACCATAGTGTTGGGTCAGGGTATAAACAACTCCACTTCATGTTCTTTTAAATATTTGAACACACTTTTAAAAGGAAAAGTATAGGTAGACAATGAAAATATTAAATAATGTGAATAATGGATATGTCGAATATTCAATTCAATAGATATGTAGATGATTATATTCATTATTTTTAATTGGATGGTTATTTCTTTTGATTCAATTTACTCATGCACAGTTAACAATGGCTGGATGTTCAATTCACTTTGTATGTAGATGGTTATCCTAATGTTAAAGTTTAGGAGGTAATTTGGGGTAGAGTATTTTTTTTTTACTTTATTTGGTCTATTCTAAAGCCAATTATTTACATTGTTTACAAAAATTATTATCTACTTAGCAAATCTGCTTTTAAAAAGTCATTCTTTTATACTCATTGCACTTTTTTTTTCTTTTTTTTTCACCTCTGGTAATTATTACAAAGATATTGATTATGAACCTCAGTCAAAATCTTGTCTTAAACTAACAATAAATTCATCAAAAGTTCTCATATGAAAAGATTAAAACCGCAGTATGTATTCAGGGTGCTTGAGCGTGAATGGTGTTGTGAGTGTCGAAGGTACAAATTCTAATAAACTTGGAAGAATTCCCTAAAAGCTAAAACTTGTGGGCAGGCACAACAAAATGGATATCAACTCTCATGGAGCAGTTTGAGTAGTTTGATTAGTTTAATTCTTTTCTATCCACTACTATTCTTCACCACTCCTATCAATCGACACCTAATTTCTACATGGGAACAACACTTTATCATCAATGCTTCTGTTGTTCATACACCTTATCAACACTAGCCACTAGTCAAATATGACAGAATTATCATTCAAATTAAACAAATTGACTTTTCCCTCAGCGTGTACGATAAGCCGATAACAATACTAGAAAATATACCTGAGAAAACCAGCCGCAGAATCACCGCTCCAATGGCTTTTAAATAGACCGAAACAGCTCCAGCACACTACATTACCGTGCTCTCCTCCAACCTGGTTACTGACTCTTCCGTCAATAGTTCATACTGCCATCCACGTGAATCTTCCGACGATAATCCATTGACACCCACTGATAACTTCTTCTCACCTTCAATACACTCCCACCTCCCTCCATCACCACCCCGCCACCAACATATATTCTACAAGTAATTACATCTATTTTTTGGGGCTTCAAAAAAATTCACATGGGCGAATTCCAAAATCCAGAACCTATTGGCTCTAAATCATTCGGGACCTACTCGGCTACATAATGTTCAAGCTACCCGCTATTAACATTTCCACACTTTAAATAAGGTTAATCTCGTCATTTCCTCATTCACAAAATGACAATTTTTTATTGGGCTACCTTTTTGTACAAGTGAGCATGATGTTCCGCATTGTCTCAGATGTGATAATTTTCCAATGCTATGTTGCGTGAACCTGTTGCCTTCAAAACTTCTTTTGTACTATATTTTACAACCCTGTATATGATTTCATAATTAACTAAATGATTATTATATTACAAGTTCAAACAGCCATGGAATCAATTCAACAAGTCCAAGTGAAACTCACAAATCGCCTTTTAAGATAATTTGCATGGATCAAATTAATTAAGAGCAGTACATACAAAAGAAGAAGTTCCAAACACAGGATTTACGCAACGAAACATTATTTATTTATATACAAATATGAAATATCTATGGTATATTATTATATTATTAATTTATGAATAAAAATATTCAAATTATTTCCTAAAAAAATTTAGATTGGATATTTTGATTATTATAAATTTTTATTTTATAAATTGTTTCCTAACACTATTATATTATTAATTTTTATTTGTCGGACAAATTAATCATTGCATCATTTTAAAGGAACTAATTTATTTTATAATATATTTTTTTAAAAATTTAATTATCTTATAATAAAATTTGTTAGAAATTTATTTGTCCAATATAGATATAAAAAATTAATTAAAAGTGACTCAAAGACTAATTTAATTTATTTAGTGAGAATAATTCTCAAAAACTTATAAAAAGAATTTTTTTTTTTAAAATTAAGATGTTCGATCTAAAATTTTTTATACACTGAATTAGGTATTTATTTATAATTCATTATCGATTATTGAATTCTTGAGCTCCTGCGGCAGAACGCTGATATTTGGCTGTTACAGATTAGGAAACTGACAATATTATTATGATTCTGTGGTATGCATGATTCATCATCATATAGTTCTACAAAATGATATATAATTAGGGAATACATTTGTTTTATTTGACCCATTTGACGCTGATCTTTGGCTGTATATAAAGTAGAAAACTGACATATATTATTACGATTCTGTGATATGCACGCCTCATCATCATATCTCTATAAAATATTATATAATTAGAAAATGGATATGATTTATTTGACCCATTTTGCATTATTTCTGTACATTTTTTGAGTGTGGTATTATTTTTTATTAATAAAAAAATAAATAATATAATTTTAATTTATTTCATATTCTTTTAAAAATTAAACACTCAATTCGATTTTTGTCTATTTTTATAAAAAAAATATTTTGGTCTCAAACTTTTTTTTTATTTTGAGATAATATGGTTTTTTTATTAAAAAATTCGTTAAATAATAATAAAAATTAATTTTGTAGAAAATTTTATTTGTATTTAATGAAAATTTTAAATTTTCACAAACTATTAATAATTTTATTTTTACAATTTTTTTTATTAATAGTAGTTAAATGGAGAAAAAAAATTGATAAAAATGATGTTATAAGACAAAAAAAATTGCAATATGAATATTAATACTTATGATATTAGTATTGGTGATAATGACGATAGAAAAGATAATAATAATAATAATAATAAAATATGGTTATATAATAAAAATAATAGAGATAGAAATGATAATGATGAGAATGAAAAAAATGATAGTAATAATGATCATAATTCATTATATTATTAAAAAGAATTTTGTAAAAATTTAAAACTTTCATATAATATAAAAAAAATTTTAAAAAATTAATTTTTGTTATTATTTAAAAGATTTTTAATAAAAAATTATATTATCTTAAAATAAAACAATTAAAGATCAAAATATTTATTTTTTAAAATAAAAATTATTTTATCCTTCATAAAAATGGATAAAAACAAAATTGAACCTTTATTCTTCAAAAGAACGTGTAAAATAGATTATATTCCATTTAGCAGAGGGTAATGCATATAATATGGATCCGTTGTTTGATGTGGCAAATTCAGAAAAATCTAGCCAGTTGGAATAACATATGAAGAATATTTTAAATGAAAATTCTTTTTGACAAATGTATTGTTTTATCGGACTTGGAATTCTTATGTTTGTCCTATATTTATCTTCTCGAAGAAGTACTTGGTATACAGATAAGTTTCAATGAAGATTAGAAAAGAAATTATCCTAATTCAAAGATGAGCATATGATTATTAAAGAAGAGTTTGATTTTGACCGGATATATTCATTGCATGGCATATATACATAGAGAGAGAGTTAGAAGGAGTTAAATCTCAAAGTAATTCTTAAATTTGTATTTGAATTTTAAAGTGATTTTTAAAATTAATAATTATTTAAATTTGTTTTTGAAATTATTTTTTGAGATTCATAGTAGTTTCTAAAATAATTTTTGTCCGTCTTCACCATTGAAGAAGATTAAAATAACGTTGTTTTGTATTATAAAAAAAAAACACTTGAGTCTCTTTTTTTCCTTCTCCTTTCTCTTCTGCTTCCGCTTCTTCTTTTTCTTCTTTTTCTCTTATTCTTTGTTCTTTGACTTCTCATCATCATCCCCCCACTGCCAACAAGCCACCGCCAGAGGACACTCCCCTCTCCGTCGGCAACGTTGCGGACCACCGGCGCAACCCATAGGACCACAGAAACTAGCCACTTTTTCTCACAAGCTCGTTGTCAGCTGCCACCACCCTAGCGCCGCCGTCAAACCCAGACCGCCGTGACGTCTCTCTCTGTCGTTCCTTCCCAAGTCGCCAGTCGCTAGCAACCCTAGAGACTACCACACGACTCCTTCTTCTTCCCTCCTCTTCCTATTCTTCTTCTCCTTGTTTTTCTCTTACCCTTTGCGTAAGACCAGTGATAAACCACTATTTTATGGTTTATATTGTGTTTAATTGTGTGGTTTTATCATGATCCTTACCCACTTATTCATTATATTAGCATGAAATTATAATTCCTTCCTGAATTTATAACATGTTTGAAAACTACTTCCTAGAGACTTTAATTATGTAATTTTAATTCTCCTTTATTCCATTCGATGTCGTGATCTGTGTGTTGAGTGTTTCAGACTTTATAGGGCATGAACGAGTTGGAGATTGGAAAGGAAGCTAGCAAAAATGGAAGGAACACAAGAATTTGAGGAGATAACCAGCGAGAAGTGACGCGGTCGCATGGCTCACGCGACCGCGCGAAGGAGAGCAAATCGCAGTGACGCGGCCGCATGGCTCACGCGGCCGCGTGGATTGGAAAAGCTAAAGCGACGCGGTAGCGTGGACGACGCGAACGCGTGGCAAGGAAAAATGCGAATGACGCGTCCGCATTGATGACGCGATCGCGTGACATGTGCGATCTGCATAATCTGCAGAATTCGCTGGGGGCGATTTTGGACCTTATTTCGACCCAGTTTTCGGCCCGAAACAGTAGACTAGAGCCAGAGAATATGCAGAAACAAAAGACAACATTCATTCTACACAGTTTTCAGTTTTAGATCTAGTTTTACTTTTCTTTCTCTAGGTTTAAGAATTTTAATTTTCAATTGGTCTTAGCATTGGAACATTGAGAAGAGTTATTTCCTCATCAAGACTTCGTCATTCTAGTTCGTTCTCTTAACTTGGTTTTATTCTTCCATGTTCTTTGCTTTATTCAATTTTGTCATTTGAATACTTTCATGATTATTTAGTACAAGGATTATTTCTTCCATTTTAATTTATTTTCCATTCCAATAATCATGTCTTCTTTTAATTCCCTTTCATGTGTTATGGATTTATTATTTACAATGAGTGAGTAGTTCCCTCACTTGATGGGGAGTTGATTGAAAGGAACTCTTGAGTTGGAAGGATTGAAAGAAAATTTGTAATTGGGTTAACTGTTGGATTGTTATCTAATCACTAACACCAATCCCTTTGAACTAAGTGGGTTGCAACTCGTGAACAGATCTAGCATTCCAACTTGTTTGACTTTCCTTTACCTAGTAAAGGATAACTAAACAGAACAACCATTAATTATAAATTAATCTTGAAATCATCCCATCAATAATAGAGATTCCAACTAATCGACTCCCAATCAAGGCTTCTATTCATATTATTTGAATTCTCTCAATTTAATTTTCCACCTACTTAACTCAACTTCTTGGAACATCTGATTAATAAAATAGCACACTTTTTTACAACTCGTTGGGAGACGACCTGGGACTTAAACTTCCAGTAATTTTTAATTTAAACTCTCTGTGACATATTTCTAAATTGATAGGCAGATTTTCGATGAGTTAAGAACTATACTTGCAACATAACTATTTTAATAATTTTTAATTCACCAACTTCTGTGTCTCATCAATTTTTGGCGCCGTTGCCGGGGAATTGCAATAGAGTGCTAAAGTTATTAATTAGAATTTATTTATTTGCATTTTATTTTATTTTGCTACTATGAGCTGCATGTTTCTTTCGTCAAATGACGCGTTCACTTCCTGATCCGCGCTTGCTAATATTCGATCCTGAAATTGAAAGGACTATTTCACGAATAAGGCGAGAACAACGTCGGTTAGTCCGCTCTGAGGGCGGATCTGAAAGTGAACTTGAGGAAGAAACCAGCCCCCGTTCTACTGATTCGGTTGTTTTACGTGCAGAAGACATGGCAGCTAGGAGAGTTACCATCCAGGAGGAAGGAGCCCCTGATTTTACAATGCAACCGTTTCAAGCGCATCATCCAGCGGTAGCTACAGATTTTGAAATAAAGACCGCACTGCTAAATTTGATGCCCAAGTTTCATGGCCTACCTGCTCAAGAGCCTATCAAGCACTTGAGAGACTTCCAGGCAGCCTGTTCTACTATCAGGCGTGATGGTACTGATCAAACTTCAATTTTGCTGAAAGCTTTCCCGTTTTCTCTTGAGGAAAAAGTAAGAGAGTGGTACTACACTCAACCTCTAGCAAATGTATCCAACTGGGATACACTCAGAAAGGAGTTTTTGGAGAAATTCTTTCCATCTGAAGTTATTGATAAACTGAGGAAGGATATTTCCACAATTGTTCAGGATGACAATGAGACTCTCTTTGAATACTGGGAGCGCTTCAATAATCTTCTGGAAGCATGCCCCCACCACATGATTGACAAGATAGTGTTACTTAGCTATATCACACAGGGCATGAGGTCCCAAGATAAGACCACATTGGAAAGTGCTAGTAATGGGTCTATGAAGAAGTACAAGACCACTGATGAGGCTTGGCAATTGATTAGTGATTTAGCTGAATCTACTAGGAACCACAGACAAAAGCAAGGCCGTTCAAAAGCCGTTGCAGAAGTATCCTCTAGCAAAGAGACTGCGGCTCTAGCTCAGAGTATATGTGAGATGACCAACTTGCTGAAGCAGATGGAATTGAATCAACAACAAGCTCAGCAAGCTCAACCTCCTCCACCACAGCAAAACCAACAACTGGTTCCGCAAAGAATTTGCAGAATCTGTGCTGATTATAGCCATTACACTGATGAATGCCTGCAGCTCCAACAAGAAAACAACATGGTGGCATCCACTCATAACTTCTATGACCGCCCCAACCAAGGGTACAATCAAAGTGGAAATAATAACCATGGATGGCAGGACAATTCTAACCAGAATTGGAGGGACAACAATAATAGAGGAGGCAGAGATAATCAGGGAAATCAGAGATGGAATAATAACAACAACAGGCAGCAGAATCAACCTTACAGAGCACCTCACCTGAGGCAAAATCAAGGACCACAGAACAATCAACAACAGACCTCTCAATTTAATCATTCTTCTTTATCTCCTAATGAAGAGCTACTACAATCTTTTGAGCGAAGACAACAGATCATGGAAAATAACATCCTGAATAGTATTAATGCCAGTCTGAATGGTCTCACCTCTACTTTGCAAGCTCTTATGTCACAGATTGGATCAATGCAAAATTCCAGTAACCAACCTTTAAGCTCCACTGGAATCCCCTCTCAACCATTACCCAATCCAAAGGGAGGCATTAATGCCATCACCCTAAGGTCTGGAACCACACTGCAGGAGAGGAATCAGGAGGAACCAAGCCCACCAGAACACACCTCAGCTGAAGAGGTAGTAGAAATAGAAGATGTTGAAGAGGAAGAGGACATACATGACATAGCTGAAGAAGAAATAGCTCAACCACAGGAGGAAGCACCAAAAGGCACAAACACCACAGAAAACGCTACTCCTATTCCATTTCCACAACTTGCAAAGAAGCCCAGGAAGCAGCTGGAACCCAACCCCAAAATGGTAGAAATATTCAAAAAGGTTGAAGTAACTGTTCCTCTTTTTGATGTTATTCAGCAGGTACCTAAATATGCAAAGTTTCTAAAAGACTTATGTATCCATAAAGACAAAATTAATGAATTAGAAACTATTCCTTTAGGTAGTTCTATATCTGCTTTAATGGGAGGATTACCTGAAAAATGTAGTGATCCAGGTCCTTGTATAGTTAGCTGTACTATTGGTGGTGTAGTAATTTATGATTGCATGTGTGATTTAGGAGCATGTGTCAGTATAATGCCTTTGTCTATATATGATATTTTGAGGCTCCCTCCCTTAAAAAGGTCGGCAGCTCGTTTTGTGTTAGCAGATAAAAGCATTATTACAGTGGCTGGAGTTGCTGAAGATGTTTTGGTGAACATTAAAGGGCTTACATTCCCCACTGATTTTTATATCTTGGAGATGCCCCATAATGATTCAGATAAGCCATCATCAATCCTACTTGGAAGACCATTCCTGAAGACATCAAAATTCAAATTGGATGCCTTTTCAGGAACATACTCCTTTGAAATAGATGGCCGCATAGTAATCTTCAATCTGAATGGAGTCATTGACAACCCTCCAGAAGATTGTTCTATCTTTCAGTGTGATGTCATAGATGAAAGTGTAGCTGAAGTTCACAAGGAAGAGTTAGAAGAGAGGCACACTGGACAAGGTCTAAGTATGCAGACCCTCTTAATTGACAATGAGGGCACTTCGTCATTTTCACAAGCTCCAGATGATCCAGAGCCTGCCCATGATCAAAAGTTAGAATTGAAACCCCTCCCTCCACATCTCAAATATGCTTATCTTGAAGATGAGCAGAGGATTCCAGTTATCATTGCAAGGGAACTTACTTCTCAACAAGAAGAGCAGTTACTTGATGTGCTGAGGAAGCTTAAGAAGGCAATTGGGTGGAGCTTGGCAGACATAGTAGGCATCAACCCTCAAGTATGTGAGCACAGAATATTTTTAGAAGAGGGAGCAAGACCTGTCCGTCAACCCCAAAGAAGATTGAATCCCACCATCTTGGAAGTTGTCAAAAAGGAACTGACCAGACTATTGGAAGCTGGTATCATATATCCCATTTCAGACAGTGAATGGGTAAGCTCAGTACAAGTGGTGCCCAAGAAGTCTGGAGTCACTACAGTGAAGAATGAGCATGGAGAGCTCATAGCAACTAGAGTTCAGAATGCTTGGAGAGTCTGCATTGATTACAGGCGTCTCAACCAAGCTACCCGTAAGGATCACTACCCACTTCCATTCATTGATCAAATACTGGATCGCCTGTCAGGTAAATCACATTATTGCTTTTTATATGGTTACACAGGTTATTTCCAGATTCATATAGCTCCTGAGGATCAGGAAAAGACTACTTTTACATGTCCTTTTGGGACTTATGCTTACAAGAGAATGCCCTTTGGCTTGTGCAATGCACCAGCTACTTTCCAAAGGTGCATGATGAGTCTTTTCTCTGATCTTATTGAGGACTGTATGGAAGTTTTTATGGATGATTTTACCGTTTATGGTGATTCTTTTAGCCTTTGCTTAGATGGATTATCTAGAGTATTAGATAGATGTGTTAATACAAACCTTGTATTAAATTTCGAAAAATGTCACTTTATGGTAAAACAAGGAATTGTATTAGGACATGTGGTATCTAATAATGGCATTTCTCTAGACCCAGCAAAGGTGAATGTTATTTCTAGTTTACCTTACCCCTCTTCTGTGAGGGAAGTCCGTTCGTTCCTTGGCCATGCAGGTTTTTACAGGAGATTTATTAAGGACTTTAGTAAGGTCGCACTTCCCTTATCCAGATTACTGCAGAAGGATATTGAGTTCGAGTTCAGTGAGGATTGCAAACAAGCGTTTGATAAGCTGAAGACTGCTCTGACTCAAGCTCCAATTGTAAGAGGACCAGACTGGAGCCAGCCGTTTGAAATCATGTGCGATGCTTCCAACCATGTAGTAGGAGCAGCGCTAGCTCAGCGTGAAGGTAAGGATCCTTTCGTTATTGCTTATGCGTCTAAGACTTTAGACATTGCCCAGTCCAACTATACCACTACTGAGAAAGAGCTTCTTGCTATTATTTTTGCTCTGGATAAATTCCGAGTTTATTTACTTGGTAGTAGAGTAGTAGTGTATTTGGACCATGCAGCTTTAAAATATCTATTAGCTAAAAAGGAATCCAAACCAAGACTCATACGTTGGATACTGCTGTTACAAGAATTTGATTTAGAAATAAAGGATAGGAGTGGTAATCAGAATTTAGTGGCAGACCACTTGAGTCGCCTTGAGCATATTAAGGATGATTCTACTCCTATAGATGATAATTTTCCTTTTGATAACCTGCAAGCAGTATCTGAGGTAGTCCCTTGGTATGCACCTGTTGCTAATTATTTAGTTAGCCGCACATTTCCTCCAAATTTTTCTAAGCATCAAAGAGACAAGCTGAAAAGCGAGTCTAAATATTATATATGGGATGACCCATATTTATGGAGATGTGGCGCTGATCAAGTAATTAGACGTTGTGTGCCTCAATCAGAATTCCAGTCCATTTTAGAGGCCTGTCACTCATCTGAGAGTGGAGGACATTTTGGTCCTCAAAGAACAGCCAGAAAGATCTTAGACTGTGGATTCTGGTGGCCTACTCTTTTTAGAGACGCTGCTGAGTTCTGTAAATCTTGTTTCCCATGCCAAAAATTTTGTAATATATCCAGGAGGGATGAGATACCTCAACAAATTATGCTTTTCTGTGAAATTTTTGATGTTTGGGGCATTGACTTCATGGGTCCATTTTCAAATTCTAATGGATATTTTTATATATTGTTAGCTGTGGATTATGTTTCCAAATGGGTGGAAGCAATTCCTACCCGCACTGATGATGCTAACACTGTTGTTTCCTTTGTGAGAAACAATATTATATGTCGCTTCGGATCACCACGAGCAATCGTGAGCGATCAAGGCACCCATTTTTGTAACAGGAGACTAACAGGATTCATGAAGAAGCATGGGATAATTCATAAAGTTGCAACAGCTTACCATCCCTAAACTAATGGGCAAGCCGAGGTGTCAAACAGAGAAATTAAGCGTATATTGCAAAAGATAGTAAAGCCTCATAGAAAAGACTGGAGCACCAGGCTACAAGATGCACTCTGGGCATATAGAACAGCATACAAGACACCCATTGGGATGAGCTCTTTCCGCTTGGTTTATGGAAAAGCTTGTCATCTCCTAGTTGAAGTAGAACACAGAGCTTTTTGGGCAGTTAAGGAGTGCAACATGGGAATTGAGAAAGCCGGAGCTGAAAGGAAGTTGCAACTGCAAGAACTGGAGAGCCTTCGCCTCGAAGCTTATGAAAACTCCAGAATATACAAGGAAAAGATGAAGGCTGTAGATGATCAAAACATCAAGAAGAAAGAGTTCCAACCTGGGGATTTAGTCCTCCTTTACAAATCTCGACTAAGGCTCATGCCAGGTAAGTTGAGATCAAGATGGGAAGGTCCATACAGAGTAGAGAAGGCCGAACCATACGGAGTTTATCACCTAAGCCATCCTTCAAGCTCTGAACTTATTAAGGTTAATGGACAACGTCTGAAGCTATACCATGGCGAGAAGATGCAGAGAAACAAGGAGCTTGAGATCTTCCTCTTGGAAGATCCCCACATAGCAGAAGATTGAGCTAGTGGAGCGTCCAACTTACGGACGTTAAAGCAAAGTGCTAGGTGGGAGACAACCCACCATGGTATGATCGTTCTTTTCTTTATTTTTAGTTTTTCCTATTCAATAACTCTTCTCTTTCTTAGTACTTTTGTGCATCTGCATTTACATGTTTTTATTTTCAAAAAAATTAAAAAAATAAATAAATAATAAATAAAATTTTTTTGCTACGCGACGCGATCGCATCAGCGACGCGTCCGCGTCACAGGGAGAATAAAGAAAAATAAAAATGAACAGAAAGTCACGCTGGAGTGTGGCTGGAGGCGTGCCAATGGCACAAATCAACCCACGCGACCGCGTCGCTGACGCGTTCGCGTCGCATGGGAATCATGGCCTCCCACGCGACCGCGTGCCCCACGCGGCCGCGTGCCCTGAGTTTTCGACGTAAAAGGGTGCACAATGACATATTGTGCGAGAGTGATGCTGGATTGGTGCTGGAAGCACAATCTTTATCACGCGACCGCGTCGCCGACGCGGCCGCGTCATCCATTTTCTGGCGCACACTCACGCGATCGCGTGACCCACGCGATCGCGCCGTCCCAATTTTGGCAAACAAATTAATTTGAACAGAGAGTTGTGTTGGTGCGAGGCTGCACTCTCGCCAGACGCATAACATGGGTCACGCGACCGCGTGACCGACGCGATCGCATCACCATACTTGAAGCGCATCCACGCGAACGCGTGCCCCACGTGGCCGCGTCGCATGCGCCGCACAGCTCAACCTAAAATTGCCACATATCTTACCTTTCTCTCCTCCAAATCCTAATTTTCCTTTTCCCTCCTTATTTCTTCCTTCTCCCTTCCCCCTTCTATCTCACCTTTCACTCTCTATCTCTCTCACCTCCATTAACAAGGTCTTACTTTCTTCCTCCCTCTTTCTTTTTCTATCATTCTTATTATTTTATATGTATTTTCTTTTCTTTTATTTTTCTTTTCATTATTCATATTTTCTTTCTTTTTCTTTTCCTTTTTACATGGTGTTAGAAATTTAATTGTTTTTCTTTTTGAGTCATTATCCCTCATTATATGCTTGTGGATTGTTGCAAATTATTTGACAATTATTTTTATTCTATTTAAGGGATTGCTTGCATGTTCACCTTCATATTTTCTATACCTTATTCAACATGCATGCTATGTGTTTGTGAAAAAGCTCAAATGGCATTATGCACTTCTCTATGTTGTTATACTATTCAATGCTTGCTTTTCACAACTTTCCTTTACTATTGTATTAATTGAATTTAATTGTCAACACAAACGTGATGGTTTGTTACAAAGTATTGCTTGGTCTATGCTACTCATGCCCTTTGCTGGCATGCCAATAAACACCTTGCAGTCACTTGCCTTTATATGCACTAGCTATTTTCCATTGTTGGCTTTTCACATGTACTCGCGAGCATGTGATAATGTCAGTATATTTTAATGTGCATCCATCACCCTCTTTTCCGTTTCCTTCCTTGCTGTATATCTCTTTGAATTTAATTTATCTCTTCCCTTCTTTCAGGATGGCCACCAAGGAAGGAAAAGAGAAAGCTACTTCCAAACCACCAGCAAGAAGAGGAACTAAAAGAGCATTAGTGGCAGAGCCTTCTTCAACCGCAGTCAAGCCCTCAACAAAAAGAGTTAAGAGGATAATAAAGGTTGATGAGAAGGAGAAAGCCTTTCCAGCAAAGGACACTGCGCGATTTCCCAATCGCTACTGTGAACAGATGTTCCCTATCCTGGCAGAAAGAAACTATAACAATGAATACATTCTTATCCTCCCGTCCAATATTGCTTCCTTTGTTGAGCCGCAAATTGAACGAAGACATTGGGGTTTCCTACGGAGACAGCCAAGGCAGGTCAATCTTTCTTGGGTAGTTGAGTTCTACTCTAACTTCTACATGCCAACCCTGCAGTCTGTTTATGTTCGGCAGAAGCAAGTCCCCATCACAGAAGAGGTTATTCAGCAAGCTCTGAGTCTTCCCCCTATTCCAGAAGGAATGGACGCCTTCCAAGAAGCTGCACTTAAGCGCCAGAGGTACCAATTTGACTGGGACTCCGTTCTCGGAGTTATCGCATTACCTGGCAGCCGTTGGATCTACGGATACCACCGTACCCCCCCTAAGAAAATCTTGGCTTCAGCACTTACCTTGGAGGCTCGCGTCTGGGCACAGATCATGTCCCATTACGTCTTTCCGAGCACTCATGAGTCCTCCTTCACTGCGGACATGGTTGTTCTACTATGGTGCATCCTTACAGACCAACCTCTGCATCTCTCAAGACATATCTGGAATGCTATGGGACACGTACAAATTGCAGGCAACTTACCTTTCCCCGCCTTGGTCTCAGATCTTGTCTCAGCAGCCGGAGTCTCCTACAGAGCTGGGGACACCAAAGCCGTGCTTCCACGGGATGATCAGTATGTCCCTAACGGGAAATACCTCAAACTCCCAGTAGCCACTACAAGCCTTCCTACTACTCCAGTTGAAGATAATCTTTCTTCAACACCACAAGCACCTACAACTGATGAATTGCTCCAGCAGATAATCGAAAGGTTGGATCGGCAAGAACAGAAAGCAAAGATGAGAGAGCGCCATAACGAGCGCCGATTCAAACACCTCAAGGAGCTACTCAATGGACACTTCAAGGACTCGGATACCCCGGACTCCACTTCTTTTACCAGCACAGGGAGCCATAATGGTCCCGACTGTGGAGATACTGCCACCAGCCTACCCCTGTTCCTGACAGACGGCACCGAGGACGGTGCAAAGCCTTAAGTGTGGGGAGGTCGGTCAGTACCTGACTTCCGGAGGTAATTTCTCTTCTCTAGCACCAATAATTAGGATATTTTAGTTAGATTTTCTTTCTTTTATAGAATAGAATAAATTGCATAGGTTAGGATAGTTGCATGCATGTTTTACTTGATTGAAAAGACAATAAGTTTCTTTTAAGACTCTATCTTTGGAACAAAATTTCACTAATTTTTCAAAATTTTTATGATAAATTTGCTTGAGTTGTATTTGGAACATGACATTTGAGCTAAAGAACACACAACCTGTGAAAGATTTGAGCCTTTATGTATGGTTACATTATTTAACCATAATTATTTCATTCTTGTGTGTTTACTTCTCTATGATTGTAATCTATATTTTGTTTTATCTTATATGTCCAATATTTATTATATTTGCATGCTTGCACATGATTGAGGCCATTATTTATTTAAACTCACTTATCCAAATTAAGCCTACCCTTTTCAATTACCTTTGTTAACCATTTGAGCCTTTAAATCCCATTTGTTCTATATTTTACCACATTACTAACCTTAAGCTGAAAAATAATTGTATATCCCAAATTGAATCTTTGGTTAGCTTAAGATAGAATTGTGTGTGCTAGTTAAGTATGAGAAATTGTGGGAACAAAAGTTGTTAAGGGAATGTGTCATGAGAATTTAATGGGAATTTGGATACCTACTCATGTGAAACTATAAGAATTAAAAATCTATGTGCATTGATAAGCTATATTTGTTTTAATGTCAAAAAAAATTTTTATATAAATAAATAAGGGGACAAAAATTACCCCAATGTTAAATTCAGAATTCAAAGATCAATGCACATATGATAGAACCAAATATAAAGTTGATACATGAGTATGGATAGAAAAAAGGAATTCTGGGTAGCTAGGTATGAACTTTAAGATTACATTAAAAATATATAGGTTGGGTTGAAGCTTGGGTTAAAAAGATTCAATTTATTAGCTCACTTGACCAAATGTATACCCCTACCTGTACCTTAGCCCCATTACAACCTTGAAAAGACCTCATGATGTTTGCATTGGTATATTAACTGTTGTTGATTGGTTAGGAGAAGAACAAAAGTTAGAAAGCATGATTAGAGAAGGATAGAGTGATTACCCTATACACTAGAGATTAGAGCGTACATACATTATCAGTGAGGGTTCAATGCTTGAATTTTCATGTTCCCTGCTTTCATGAGCTATCTTCTTGCACTTTTATCTATTTTATTGTATAATGATAGAATTAGTGGGATTTGATTTGTAATTGTTTTGAAGAGCTTATTTACTTTTGATCAAGTGGGCAAGAATCATATAGTTGCTTTTATTTATATATATATATATAGGCTTGCATTGTATTTCATGAATTTCTACATGTTCATACTTATTTCCTTATCTCCTTCAATTAAGCATGAGGACATGCTAATGTTTAAGTGTGGGGAGGTTGATAAACCACTATTTTATGGTTTATATTGTGTTTAATTGTGTGGTTTTATCATGATCCTTACCCACTTATTCATTAAATTAGCATGAAATTATAATTCCTTCTTGAATTTATAACATGTTTGAAAACTGCTTCCTAGAGACTTTAATTATGTAATTTTAATTCTCCTTTATTGCATTCGTTGCCGTGATCTGTGTGTTGAGTGTTTTAGACTTTATAGGGCATGAACGAGTTAGAGATTGGAAAGGAAGCTAGCAAAAATAGAAGGAACACAAGAATTTGAGGAGATAACCAGCGAGAAGTGACGCGGTCGCATGGCTCACGCGACCGCGCGAAGGAGAGCAAATCGCAGTGACGTGGCCGCATGGCTCACGCGGCCGCGTAGATTGGAAAAGCTAAAGCAACGCGGTAGCGTGGACGACGCGAACGCGTGGCAAGGAAAAATGCGAATGACGCGTCCGCATTGATGACGCGATCGCGTGACATGTGCGATCTGCATAATCTGCAGAATTCGCTGGGGGCGATTTTGGACCTTATTTCGACCCAGTTTTCGGCCCGGAACAACAGACTAGAGCCAGAGAATATGCAGAAACAAAAGACAACATTCATTCTACATAGTTTTCAGTTTTAGATCTAGTTTTACTCCTTTAGGTTTCTTTCTCTAGGCTTAAGAATTTTAATTTTCAATTGGTCTTAGCATTGGAACATTGAGAAGAGTTATTTCCTCATCAAGACTTCGTCATTCTAGTTCGTTCTCTTAACTTGATTTTATTCTTCCATGTTCTTTGCTTTGTTCAATTTTGTCATTTGAATACTTTCATGATTATTTAGTACAAGGATTATTTCTTCCATTTTAATTTATTTTCCATTCCAATAATTATGTCTTCTTTTAATTCCCTTTCATGTGTTATGGATTTATTATTTACAATGAGTGAGTAGTTCCCTCACTTGATGGGGAGTTGATTGAAAGGAACTCTTGAGTTGGAAGGATTGAAAGAAAATTTGTAATTGGGTTAACTGTTGGATTGTTATCTAATCACTAACACCAATCCCTTTGAACTAAGTGGGTTGCAACTCGTGAACAGATCTAGCATTCCAACTTGTTTGACTTTCCTTTACCTAGTAAAGGATAACTAAACAGAACAACCATTAATTATAAATTAATCTTGAAATCATCCCATCAATAATAGAGATTCCAACTAATCGACTCCCAGTCAAGGCTTTTATTCATATTATTTGAATTCTCTCAATTTAATTTTCCACCTACTTAACTCAACTTCTTGGAACATCTGATTAATAAAATAGCACACTTTTCTGCAACTCGTTGGGAGACGACCTGGGACTTAAACTCCCAGTAATTTTTAATTTAAACTCTCTGTGACATATTTCTAAATTGATAGGCAGATTTTCGGTGAGTTAAGAACTATACTTGCAACGTAACTATTTTAATAATTTTTAATTCACCAACTTCTGTGTCTCATCAACCAGCCACCGCTGCCACCACCCTGCGCTGCTAGCTTGCTCTTTCTCTTCGGCCTCATCATCACTCACAGAACACGACCCCCAACCTCTCTTTCTAATTTGCCAATCTCTTACTGACGTAGAGAAACAACAGAATAGAGGATAGCTCTTGTTCTTCCTCCTTCCTGCAAGAACATGGTACAAGTACAAAAGACTTATCATTTTTTTTTTATCTTTTTCTTTGTGTATTTGATGAAGAAAGCGAGAAGTCCAAGAAGCGAAAAATGGTTGTAAGAGGTGAAAGATGCATACTTTGGTGAAAAGGGAGGAAAAGTTGAAACGGGTATTGGTAGATGATCGGAGAGGAATGCCGGAGATGAGAGAAAAATGGATAGTTAGCGTTGGAGAAGGGGAAGGGGAGACGTCGTTTTAATCCTTTTTAATTGCAATGATGGACGAAAATTATTTAAGGGACTACTATGAGTCCTGGAGGGCAATTTCGGAGAAGAATTTAACTAATTATTAATTTCAGAGATCACTTTGAGACTCGAGTGCAAGTTCAGGGATTACTTTGAGATTTAACTCGAGTTAGAACTATATAAAATGACACAAACAAACTATTTATAATTTTTTTTAAAATGCATCGTGATTTTTTAACTATTGAATTATTTAATAATAAAGATTATTTATTATATTAAATTTTATCAAAATTAAACATTATAATGAGCGTGCCATTAAAAAACTATTTATTTATATATATTTAAATAAATAATTAAATATATTATATTAATTTTTAAATATATATTTTTTTCTCAAAGATATTTTTTATTGATTAAATAAAAAATAGGTTGAAACACTTGTCAACACATTACATAGTGAGTGGAGATATTTCAAAAAATAAGATAAGACAATTAAACTTTTTGAAAGAGATGAAAGAAAATCAGATAAAAAAGAATGAAAAAAAAACTCGTGATTAGAAATAAAAAAACTCTCCAGTCATGTCTTTTGTTGGGTGTTGGAGTGGTGTCTTTAGAATTCTTCTACTAACTTGAATGCTTAACTTCATATCTCCCCATTTTTCTTTCTTTGTTGCTCGAAGACTAGCTCGTTCTTTGCAAGTCACATCTGCCATAGTAAATAAGCGATTTGTTAGGCGCTTCTTGTCATGAAGTCTAGTTGATTCTTGTTCATTTTTATTATTTGATGCCACTAGCTCCAGGCTTTTAGGTTGGGGTCTTAGAGATGGCGCTTGTAACTGAAGAATTATTCCAAACATCTTCTATTTTCAGGCAGAGCACTATGGCATGGAGGATAATTTCTAGCACCACTTAACATCGTATCAGTGGCACAAGTCTTCAATTTGAGGTATTCTTACAATTTTTTTATGAACTAATTTTCAAATGAAAGTTTTAAATTTTGGGGCTACTTTTAACTTTCTGATGCTCTTTCAAATATCGGTCTTTAAGTATCGAGGATGAAGGCTTTCCAACGGTGGATAGAAGAATTGGTAAGCTGTGGAATAATCTAATTTTATTGTGTAATCTCCTAATTTTTTTCTGCACTAATAAATTACCTTCCTCTTGTGAAATAAGAATCTGCAGTATCTGTTGAGTGATTTCAGGAGAGAAATTACCCATAACTAGTTGGTGGTTCCAAGTTCCATCTGTATTTATTAGATAGTGAATTCAGGTAAGAGACTTATCCTTAAACTCAGTAGTTATAATTCTTAAAGGTGGTTGATCCTAAACCATGGGTCCTCTCTGATTTTGGTTGATCCATATGTATAGTAACATTCCATTTATCTCCTTTTTCTAACACTCTTAAAAGCACTATAGCCTTTTTTTCAATTTCAAAATTCTTGACTTTTATAGGTAGAAAAAATTCCTAATTTTACTGATTTAGATGAGGACTTACTGAATCAATGTCTGTCTTCATATACTGAAGCTGTGAAGGAAAGGTCCTTTTATGCTAGCCTTTCCTTTCCTCTATAATCAATATTTTTTCTTGAAAATTTTCTATCGACCTCAGAACTCCAATAAGCTCTGCCAAACCCATGATGGTCTAACCCCGTATTTAGCATCTATAAAAGAAGTATATCTAAAATATTTATTTTTATAGATTTTGCTGATTAATGAATGAGGCCTAGTTAATAATTGCCATCCGTATTTAGCAAGCATAGCTAGATTGAAAGCTTTCAAGTTCTTAAACTCCAATCCACCATAATTTTTCTCCTTGGTTAGGGTGTCCCAACTAATCCTGTGTATTTTATTCTCATTTTTTCTTTGTCCTTACCATAACTGCATCATTATGCTACGCAGCTCATCTATTAATGTGTCTGGTAATTTAAAGTAGCACAAAGTGTATATCGATATAGTGGAACCCACTGCCTTGATCAACACTTCCCTTCCACTTGTAGACATATAGAATTTCTTCTAATTTAGAAGTCTTTTTGCAAATTTGTCTTTAAAATAGGAGAATATTTTCTTCTTCAATCTGTGAATTGTGGAGAGCAAACCCAAGTATTTATCTTGGGTCGCTATATTTGGAATCCCTAGCAGTTCGACCAACTCCTCTTTCATCAGGTCGGGAGTATTCTTACTAAAAAAACTTGCAAAATTAGCTAGATTGATCCCCTGCCTACTTAGGCTACCATATAGTTGTAGTGTATCCAGTAAGTTATTGCAACTCTGAGTAGTAGCTTTACAAAATACTAGAGTCATCTACAAAAAGGAGGTGATTGATAAGCAAACATCTACTATTCAGTTGAAGCTCCTGATAAAGGTTATTCTGTTCTCCCTTGTGGACTAGAAAGGACAATCCTTCTACACAAATAAAAAAATATGCAGATAAGGGGTCCCCTTGCTAGAACCCCCTACTTGGTTTGAAAACCAGAGGGTGTACCATTCATAATAATAGAATAAGATATTGTAGATATGAGAGCTTTCATCCAATCAATCCATCTTGCACACAAATCCAATTTAGCCATCATAAACCACACAAAACTCAATTCTATCCTAGCACAGGCCTTACTCATGTCAACCTTTAGTGTCATATCATGACTACCATAGGTTTTAATTTTGAGAAAATGCAACATTCATGAACAATTAAAATGTTATCACTTATGAGCCTTACCTAGATAAATGAGCTATAGTTATCACTAATAATTAAATTCATAAGGGGTTGTAATCTATGTACCAATACCTTAGAGATTATTTTGTAGAAGACGATGTTAAGGGAGATTGGACGAATCTGATTCATAGTAGCAGCATTTGGTACCTTAGGTGATAAGCATATTTAGGTATCATTGAACCCTTTTAGAATACCACATCCTCCAAAGAAGCTTCTCACAGCTCTATAAACATCATCTGTAATAGTACTCCAATAAAAGTGATAGAATTTTTTATGCATTCGCATCATTAGTTATTTTTCTTGCTTTAATTCATTGTTTTCTTAGGTTTAATTATAGTTTTATCTTTTAATCTTGTCACTTTTAAGTATATTATGCTATTAAGGTGTTTGCTAAGTGTTTTCAAGAAATTATAATCAAAAGAGAGGTAAATCAAGTAGCAAAGAGAGGTTGATCAAAGAGCAAAGCTTAGCATGAAGAATGGAAAGTGATGAGCGGATAATTTATACCCTTTTTGGCATTATTTTTACATAGTTTTTAGTATGTTTTAATTACTTTTTATTATATTTTTATTCAAAAATCACATTTATGGACTTTACTATGAGTTTGTGTGTTTTTCTATGATTTCAAATATTTTTTGGCTGAAATTGAGGGACTTGAGCAAAAATCTGATTCAGAGGCTGAAAAAGGACTGCAAATGCTGTTGGATTCTGACCTCCCTGCACTCAAAGTGGATTTTCTGGAGTTACAAAATCTCAATTGGCACGATTTCAATTGCGATAGAAAGTACACATCCTGGGCTTTCCAGCAATATATAATAGTTTATACTTTGCTCGAGATTTGATGGTCCAAACTGGTGTTCAAAGTCAGCCTAAAACATCTTGGCATAAAACGCCCAAACTGGCACCGGAATGGGAGTTAAATGCCCAAACTGGCACCAAAGCTGGCATTTAACTCCAAGAACAGCCTATGCACAAAAAAGATTCAATGCTCAGCCCAAGCACACACCAAGTAGGGTCCGAAAATAGATTTCTGCACTATCTGTACTTAGTTACTCATTTTCTCTAAACCCTAGTTACTAGTTTAGTATAAAAACTACTTTTAGATGTTTATTTTAAAATCCTTTTTGATCAGATTAGGTCTTTTGACCATCTTTTGATCGTTGTACACGTTATGGAGGCTAGCCTCACGGCCATGCCTAGACCTTTTTCACTTATGTATTTTCTACGGTGGAGTTTCTACACCCCATAGATTAAGGTGTGGAGCTCTACTGTTCTTCATGAATTATTAATGCAATTACTACTGTTTTTCCTTCAATTCACGCCTACTTCTTCTCCAAGATATACTCTCGTACTTAATTTAGTTAAGTCAGAATGAAGGGGTGACCCGTGACAATCACCCAATCTTCGTTACTCGCTTAGCCAAGGTCGCGTGCTTGACAACCACAAAGCGATCTACATGATGTTCAACGTAGTCATTAGACGACAGCTAGAGTATACTCTCTTGGATATCTAATACACGAATCCATGAGATTAGTATCTTCGTGGTATAGGCTAGAACAATTGGCAGCATTCTTGAGATCCAGAAAGTCTAAACCTTGTCTGTGGTATTCCGAGTAGGATCTGGGAAGGGATGACTGTAAAGAGCTTCAAACCTGCAAATGTGGGGTGCAAGTGACAGTGCGCAAAAGGACAATGGTCCTATTCCGACGCTAACGGGAACCGACAGATAATTAGCCGTGCGGTGACAGCGCATATGGATTTGTTTTTATCCGAGAGAATCATACAGCTTGCCATGGAAGGAGGTAACGCATGGTTGGAAGAAAGCAATGGGAAAGCAGAAGTTCTGAAGCAACAAAGCATCTCCAGACGCTTATCTAAAATTTCCACCAATGAATTACATAAGTATTTCTATCTTATTTTATATTTTATTTATATTTTAATTATCAAAACGTCATAACCATTTGAATCCGTCTGACTGAGATTTACAAGGATGACCATAGCTTACTTCAAGCCGACAATCTCCATGGGATCGACCCTTACTCACGTAAGGTATTACTTGGACGACCCAGTGCACTTGCTGGTTAGTTACGCAGAGTTGTGAAGAAGTGTTGAGATTACGTTATGCGCACCAAGTTTTTGGAGCCGTAGCCAGAGAGCAAACAATTCGCGTATCAAGTTTTTGGCGCCGTTGCCGGGCGTTGTTCGAGCTTGGACAACTGACAGTTCATCTTGTTGCTCAAATTATGTAATTTTATTTTATGTTTAAGTATTTTATTTTTAATTTTATTTTCGAAAAAATTCAAAAAAAATTATTTTGTTCTTCAGAGTTTTTAAGAATGAATTCTAGAGTTTCAGATGATATGTGAAGCCTGGCTGGCTGTTAAGCCATGTCTAATCTTTTGGACTGAGGCTCTCACTTATCACTGCTGGAGCTTTTTTATTCTCATCAATTCAGCTGTTGTATGTCTGATTTGTATGCTAAAGCTTGGCTGGCCATTTGGCCATGTCTAATTTTTTGGACCGAAGCTTTCACATAAAGCTTGGCTGGCTATTTAGCCATGTCTAAATTTTTGGACCGAAACTTTAGACTAACATTGCATGATTCTTGGAATTCCCATTAAAAATTTTGAATTTATTTATTTTCTCTTTTTCCAAATAATTTTCGAAAAAAATACAAAAAAATTAATAAAATCATAAAAACCCAAAATTTTATGTCTCTTGTTTGAGTCTTGTGTCAAATTTTAAGTTTGGAGTTAATTGCATGTTTTAATTTTTCTCAAAAAATTTCGAAAATCCATGCATTGAGTTTTGTTCTTCATGATCTTCAAGTTGTTCTTGATGAATTTCTTTGTTTGATCTTTAAATTTTTCTTGTTTGGTGTCTTTTCTTGTTTTTCATATGCATTCTTGAATTATTAGTGTCTATAGTTTAAAAATTTTTAAGTTTGGTGTCTTGCATGTTTTTATTTTCTTAAAAATTTTCAAAAATATATTCTTGATGTTCATCATGATCTTCAAAGTGTTCTTGGTGTTTATCTTGACGTTCAAAGTGTTTTTGCATATTCTTCTTGTTTTGATTCATAATTTTTATGTTTTGTTTCAATTTTGTGTTTTTCTCTCTTCTCATTAAAAATTCAAAAATAAAAAAAAATATATTTCCCTTACTTCACTCATAAATTTCAAAATTTTGAATTGATTTAGGCAAATATTTTCAAAATTTTGTTGTTTCTTATTAATCAAGTCAAAATTTCAATTTAAAAATTCTATCTTTTTCAAATCATTTTCAAAAATCAATTTTTTTTCATTTTTTCTTAATATTTTTGAAAATTTCAAAGATTGATTTTCAAATCTTTTTCTTAATTTTATCTCATATTTTCGAAATTACTACTGACATTTAATGTTTAGATTCAAAAATTTTCAAGTTGTTACTTGCCTATTAAGAAAGGTTCAATCTTTAAATTCTAAAATCATATCTTTTAGTTTCTTGTTAGTCAAGTAATCAGCTTTAATTTTAAAAATCAAATCTTTTTAATTTCCAATTCAAATCTTTTTCAAAATGAATTTTCAATCATATCTTTTTCAAAATCAATTTCAAAATCCTTCCTAACTTCTTATCTTTTCAAAATTGATTTTCAAATCTTTTTCAATTAACTACTTGACTTTTTGTTTGATTTTAAAAAGGTTTCTATTTCAATCATATCTTTTTCAAAACCACCTAACTACTTTTCTCTCTCCAATTTTCAAAAATCACTAACCACTTTTTCAAAAATCTTTTTAATTAATTAATTTATTTAGTTTTCAAATTACTTTTATTTCTCTTCTTAAATTTCGAATTTTAACTTCTAATTAAAATAAAAACAAAAATATTTTTCTTCTTTTTTAATTTAAAATTCGAATTCTCTCTCTATCTCATCTCTTTCTATTTATTTATTTATTTACTAACACTTCTCTTTTTCTTATAATTCGAACCCTCTCTCCCTTTCTGTGTTCGAATTCTTCACATTCTCTCTTCTTCATTCTACTCTTCTATTCTTCTACTCACATAAAGGAATCTCTATACTGTGACATAGAGGATTCCTATTCTTTTCTGTTCTCTTCTTTTTTTATATGAGCAGGAGCAAGGATAAGAACATTCTTGTTGAAGCTAATCCGAAACCTGAAAGGACTCTAAAGAGGAAGCTAAGAGAAGCTAAGGCACAACACTCTGGAGAGGACCTGACAGAATTTTTCGAAAAAGAAGAAGAGATGGCCGAACCCAACAACAATGGTGTAGATGCAAGGAAGATGCTTGGTGACTTTATTGCACCCTCTTCTGACTTCTGTGGAAGGAGCATCTCAATTCCTGCAATTGGAGCAAACAACTTTGAGCTTATGCCTCAATTAGTTTCTCTAATGCAGCAGAATTGCAAGTTTCATGGACTTCCATTGGAAGATCCTCATCAGTTCTTAGCTGAATTCTTACAAATATGTGACACTATTAAGACTAATGGGGTTAATTCTGAGGTCTACAGACTTATGCTTTTTCCCTTTTGCTGTAAGAGACAGAGCTAGGACATGGTTGGACTCACAACCTAAAAAAAGCCTGAACTCTTGGGAAAAGTTGGTCAATACTTTCTTGGCCAAATTCTTTCCACCTCAAAAGTTGAGAAAGCTTAGAGTGGAAGTCCAAACCTTCATACAGAAGGAAGGTGAATCCCTCTATGAGGCTTGGGAAAGATACAAGCAATTAATCAGAAGGTGTCCTTTTGACATGCTTTCAGAATGGAGCATCTTATGTATATTCTATGATGGTCTATCTAAATTGTCCAAGATGTCATTGGATCACTCTACTGGTGGTTCTCTTCATCTGAAGAAGACGCCTATAGAAGCTCAGGAACTCATTGAAATGGTTGCAAATAACCAGTTCATGTATACTTCTGAAAGAAATCCAGTGAATAATGGGACAACTCAGAAGAAAGGAGTTCTTGAGATTGATACTCTGAATGCCATATTGGCTCAGAACAAAATATTGACTCAGCAAATCAATATGATTTCTCAGAGTCTGACTGAAATGCAAGCTGCATCAGGCAGTACTAAAGAAGCTTCCCCTAAAGGAGAAGCTTATGACCCTAAGAATCCTGCAATGGAAGAGGTGAATTACATGGGAGAATCCTATGGAAATACTTATAATCCTTCATGGAGAAATCATCCTAATTTCTCATGGAAGGATCAGCAGAAGCCTAATCAAGGTTTCAATAATAATAATGGTGGAAGAAATAGGTTTGGCAATAGCAAAACTTTCCCATCATCTTCTCAGCAATAGACAGAGAATTCTAAGCAGAACCTCTCTGACTTAGCAACCATAGTCTCTGATCTAACTAAGACCACTCAAAGTTTCATGACTGAAACAAGGTCTTCCATTAGGAACTTGGAGGCATAAGTGGGTCAGCTGAGTAAAAGAGTTACTGAAATCCCTCCTAGTACTCTCCCAAGCAACACAGAAGAGATTCCAAAAAGAGAGTGCAAGGCCATCAATATATCCAACATGGCCGAATGCACAGAGGAGGGAAAGGCAGTGATTTCCACTGAGGAAGACATCAATGGACGTCCACTGGCCACTAAGGAGTTCCCTATTGAGGAACCAAAGGAATTTGAGGCTCATATAGAGACCATAGAGATTCCACTGAACTTACTGTTGCCATTCATGAGCTCTGATGAGTATTCTTCCTCTGAAGAGGATGAAGATATTATTGAAGAGCAAGTTGCTCAGTATTTAGGAGCAATCATGAAGATGAATGCCAAGTTATTTGGTAATGAGACTTGGGAGGATGAACCTCCATTGCTCATCAATGAACTAAATACCTTGGTTCAACAGAAATTATCTCAGAAGAAACCGGATCCCGAAAAGTTCTTAATACCTTGTGCCATAGGCACCATGACCTTCAAAAAGGCTTTGTGTGACCTTGGTTCAAGTATAAACCTCATGCCACTCTCTGTAATGGAGAAACTAGGGATCTTTGAGGTACAAGCTGCAAGAATCTCACTAGAGATGGCAGACAATTCAAGGAAATAGGCTTATGGACTTGTAGAGGATGTCTTAGTGAAGGTTGAAGGCTTTTACATCCCTGCTGATTTCATAATCCTAGACACTGGGAAGGATGAAGATGAATCCATCATCCTTGGAAGACCCTTCCTAGCCACAGCAAAAGCTGTGATTGATGTGGACATAGGAGAGTTAGTCCTTCAAAATAAGGACTACCTTGTGTTTAAGGCTCAAAGATCTTCTTCTATAACCATGGAGAGGAAGCATGAAAAGCTTCTCTCAGTACAGAGTCAAATAGAGCCCCCACACTCAACTTCTAAGTTTGGTGTTGGGAGGCCAACATCAAGCTCTGAGTCTCTGTGAAGCTCTCTAAGAGCTCACTGTTAAGCTATTGACATTAAGGAAGCGCTTGTTGGGAGGCAACCCAATGTTATTTAATTATATTTATTTATTTTCCATTGTTATTCTATATTTTCCTTAGGTTGATGATCATGTGAAGTCATAAAAACAACTGCAAAATTAAAGCAAAATGAAAAATAACATGAAAAATAGCACACCCTGGAGGACAGGCTTACTGGCGTTTAAACGCCAGTAAGGATAGCAGAATGGGCGTTTAACGCCAGAAATGGGCAGTAGACTGGCATTTAACGCCAGTAAAGGTAGCAGAGCTGGCGTTAAATGCCAGAATTGGCACACAATGGGCGTTTGAACTCCAGAATGGTGCAGGGAGCAGAATTCCTTGACACCTTAGGATCTATGGACCCCACAGGATCCCTACCTACCCCACCTCTTCTTCTCTCATCTTCACACCTTTCCATAACACTCTTCCCCAAATACCCTTGACCAATCCCATCAATAACTCTTCCCCAAATACCCTTCACCTATCAAATCCTACCTTCTTCCCTATATCATCTTCACTACTCACATCTATCCATCATAAAACCCCACCTACCTCACCATTCAAATTCAAACTATTTCCCTTCCAAACCCACCCCTTCATGACCGAATCCCCTCTCTCTCCTACCCTATAAATACCCCTCCTTAAAACCTTTAATTTTACACTTCATACACGCTTAACCCCCTTGGCCGAACCCACTCCTCACCTCTATCTCCTCTATTTCTTCTTCTTCTACTCTTTTCTTTCTTCTTTTGCTCGAGGACGAGAAAATCTTTTAAGTTTGGTGTGGAAAAAGCTCTGCTTTTTATCTTTTCATAACCACTAATGGCACCTAAGATCGGAGAAACCTCTAGAAAGAGGAAAGGGAAGGCAATAGCTTCCACCTCTGAGTCATGGGAGATGGAGAGATTCATCTCAAAGGTCCATCAACCGGTCTGAAGTTACAGTAGACCGGGCTATCATGATCCATAGTATCATGATTGGAGAGGAAGTAGAAGTTCATGAGATCATACCTCTAGAACTCTACAAGGTGGCGGACAAGCCCTCTACTTTGGCAAGATTAGCCTTCCCTCATCTCATCTGTACCCTATGCAATTCAGCTGGAATTGTCATAGAGGAAGACATCCTCATTGAAGGAGACAAGCCCATCACTAAGAAGAAGATGGAGCAAACAAGAGAGCCCACTCATGGACCTCAATAAGAGCATAAGAAAATTCCTCATCAAGAAATCTCTGAGATGCCTCAAGGGATGCATTTTTCTCCACAAAACTATTGGGAGCAAATTAACACCTCCTTATGAGAATTAAGTTCCAACATGGGACAACTAAGGATGGAGCACCAAGAGCATTCCATCATCCTCCATGAAATTAGAGAGGACCAAAGAGCCATGAAAGAGGAGCAACAAAGGCAAGGAAGAAACATAGAGGAGCTCAAGCACTCCATATGATCTTCAAGAAGAAGAACTAGCCGCCATCACTAAGGTGGACCCGTTCTTTAATTTCCTTGTTCTTATTTTTCTGTTTTTCAAAAATTATGCTTTATGCTTTGTCTATGTTTGTGTCTTTATTACATGATCATTAGTGTCTAGTGTATATGTCTTAAAGCTATGAATGTCCTATGAATCCTTCACCTTTCTTAAATGAAAAATGTTTTTAATTGCAAAAGAACAAGAAGTATATGATTTCGAACTCTATCTTGAAATTAGTTTAATTATTTTGATGTGGTGGCAACACCTTTTGTTTTCTGAATGAATGCTTGAACAGTGCATATTTTTGAATTTGTTGTTTATGAATATTAAAATTGTTGGCTCTTAAAAGAATAATGAAAAAAGAGAAATGTTATTGATAATCTGAAAAATCATAAAATTGATTCTTGAAGAAAGAAAAAGCAGTGAATAGACAAAGCTTGCGAAAAAAATATGAAAAAAAAATTGGCGAAAAAAAATAATAAAGAAAAAGAAAGAAAGAAAAAGAAAAAGCAAGCAGAAAAAGCCAATAACCCTTTAAACCAAAAGGCAAGGGTAAAAAAAAAGGATTCAAGGCTTTGAGCATTAATGGATAGGAGGGCCCACAGGAATAAAATCCTGGCCTAAGCGGCTAAATCAAGCTGTCCCTAACCTTGTGCTTGTGGCGTGAAGGTGTCAAGTGAAAAGTTTGAGACTGAGCGGTTAAAGTCGTGGTCTAAAGCAAAAAGAGTGTGCTTAAGAGCTCTGGGCACCTCTAACTGGGGACTCTAGCAAAGCTGAGTCACAATCTGAAAAGGTTCACCTAGTTATATGTCTGTGGCATTTATGTATCCGGTGGTAATACTGGAAAATAAACTGCTTAAGGTCACGGCCAAGACTCATAAAGTAGTTGTGTTCAAGAATCAACATACTGAACTAAGAGAATCAATAACACTATCTGAATTCTGAGTTCCTATAGATGCCAATTATTCTGAACTTCAAAGGATAAAATGAGATGGCAAAACTGTTCAGAAGCAAAAAGGCTATAAGTCCCGCTCATCTAATTGAAGGTAATCTTCATTGATAAGTTTGGAATTCATTGTATATTCTCTTCTTTTTATCCTATTTTGTTTTCAGTTGCTTGGGGACAAGCAACAATTTAAGTTTGGTGTTGTGATGAGTGGATAATTTATACCCTTTTTGGCATTGTTTTTACATAGTTTTTAGTATGTTTTAATTACTTTTTATTATATTTTTATTAGTTTTTATTCAAAAATTACATTTCTGGACTTTACTATGAGTTTGTGTGTTTTTCTGTGATTTCAGGTATTTTCTGGCTGAAATTGAGGGACCTGAGCAAAAATCTGATTCAGAGGCTGAAAAAGGACTGCAGATGCTGTTGGATTCTGACCTCCCTGCACTCGAAGTGGATTTTCTGGAGCTACAGAAGCCCAATTGGCGCGCTTTTAATTGCGTTGAAAAGTAGACATCCTGGACTTTCCATCAATATATAATAACTCCCAAACTGGCACCAAAGCTGCCGTTTAACTCCAGGAACAACCTATGCACAAAAAAGCTTCAATGCTCAGCCCAAGCACACACCAAGTGGGCTCCGAAAATAGATTTCTGCACTATCTGTACTTAGTTACTCATTTTCTGTAAATCCTAGTTACTAGTTTAGTATAAAAACTACTTTTAGAGGTTTATTTTAAATCCTTTTTGATCAGATTAGGTCTTTTGACCATCTTTTGATCGTTGTACACGTTATGGAGGCTAGCCTCACGGCCATGCCTAGACCTTTTTCACTTATGTATTTTCTACAGTGGAGTTTCTACACCCCATAGATTAAGGTGTGTAGCTCTACTGTTCTTCATGAATTAATGCAATTACTACTGTTTTTCCTTCAATTCACGCCTACTTCTTCTCCAAGATATACTCTCGTACTTAATTTAGTTAAGTCAGAATGAAGGGGTGACCCGTGACAATCACCCAATCTTCGTTACTCGCTTAGCCAAGGTCGCGTGCCTGACAACCACAAAGCGATCTACATGATGTTCAACGTAGTCATTAGACGACAGCTAGAGTATACTCTCTTGGATATCTAATACACGAATCCGTGAGATTAGTATCTTCGTGGTATAGGCTAGAACAGTTGGCAGCATTCTTGAGATCCAGAAAGTCTAAACCTTGTCTGTGGTATTCCGAGTAGGATCTGGGAAGGGATGACTGTAAAGAGCTTCAAACCTGCGAATGTGGGGTGCAAGTGACACTGCGCAAAAGGACAATGGTCCTATTCCAACGCTAACGGGAACCGACAGATAATTAGCCGTGCGGTGACAGCGCATATGGATTTGTTTTCATCCGAGAGGATCATACAGCTTGCCATGGAAGGAGGTAACGCATGGTTGGTAGAAAGCAATAGGAAAGCTGAAGTTCTGAAGCAACAAAGCATCTCCAGACGCTTATCTGAAATTTCCACCAATGAATTACATAAGTATTTCTATCTTATTTTATATTTTATTTATATTTTAATTATCAAAACCTCATAACCATTTGAATCCGCCTGACTGAGATTTACAAGGATGACCATAGCTTGCTTCAAGCCGACAATCTCTATGGGATCGACCCTTACTCACGTAAGGTATTACTCGGACGACCCAGTGCACTTGCTGGTTAGTTACGCAGAGTTGTGAAGAAGTGTTGAGATTACGTTATGCGCACCAAGTTTTTGGAGCCGTAGCCAGAGAGCAAACAATTCGCGTACCAGAAAGCCAATAACGTAGGAGTCAAGCCATGCACCTAAGCAGAGGACTTGGCATGCCATGCCCGAGGGCCTGTCATGCCCCAACATTATCGCCTGGGACAGGGCGTACGACACCGTGAAGGAGAAGTACTTTGCGTGTCATGCCAAGCCCTAGGCGTGCCATGCCCTATGAATTATAGCATGGGCGTGCCACGGGACAATCCAAGTGTTCCATGACTTGGCAAGGCCAAGCCTCTGGAAGCATATCAACAAGAAGGGCGTGCCACGCCAAGGAGCGGGCGTGCTACGCCCTAGTCAATTTAAACCCCTGGGAGCCATTCAAATTCAAGAGTGTGCCACGTGAAGAAGGGAACATGCCACGCCCTAGCCTAATTCAAGCCCTGGGAGTGTTTTCCAATTTCGGCGTGCCACGAGAAGTTTGGGCATGCCACACTAGCTCCAAAATTTTCCTTGTCTAGTATTGATTTATCACAAGCCCAACCTTGATGATTTGGTTTTAATTTAAAGATTAAAGAAGATTCTGTAGTTAATTAGTTTTGAATTTCTTTTGATTATATTTTGAAATTTAAGCTTTGAATTAGTTAGAGATTATTTTAATTATTCTAATTAAGTTAAGATTAGAATTTGAATTTGAATTAGAAGAAACTTAGGTATATGATGAGCGGATATTTTATACACTTTTTGGCATCATTTTCATATAGTTTTTAGTATATTTTATTCAGTTTTCATTTAATTTTCATAGGTTTTAGTGTTAAAATCACATTTTTAGATTCTACTATGAGTTTTTATGTTTTTTATGCAATTTCAGTTATTTTCTGGCTGAAATTGAGGAGCTGGAGCAGAAGTCTGATTCAGAGATAGAGAAAGCACTGCAGATGCTGGCCGGATCTGACCTCCCTGCATTCGGAAGAGATTTTCTGGAGTTACAGAAGTTCAAATGGAGAATTCTTAATGGATTTGGAAAGCTGACTTCCAGAGCTTTCCAGAAATATATAATATTCTATACTTTGCTTCGGATTAGAAGGCCTAAAACTGGCATCCAAAGCCAGCTACCTGCCCCTTTCCAGGTGTCCAGCGCCCAAAGAGCAGAGCCCAACGTCCAAACGCCCAGAGAGGATCCCTAGCCAGCGTTCAACGCCCTAGGAGCCTCATAGCACGTGGATCTCATCAAAACTCAGCCCTAATACTCACCAAGTGGGCCCCAGAAGTGGATTTTAGCACTAGATAGACTATTTTACCTTACTAGTCATCTGTTTAGTATTTAAAGTGTATTTTACAATTCTCCATGAGGAGAGACACACATCATTCAGCATATTTTAGAGTTTTACATTGTATTTTCTTTCAGTATGAGTTTCTAAACCTCCTAGGTTGATGGGAGGAACCCTGCCGAGTCCTATGAATTAATAAAAGTATTACTGTTTCTTCTCCGATCCGTGTTTGATTTATTTCTAAGATGTATACTCACTCTTCAACTTGGTGAATAGGATGATCAGTGACAATCAGCTCTGTTCATCATACTAAGATGAACGTGCCTGACAAACACCCGCGTCTACTTAGGTTCGTGTGAATACGTGACTGGAAAGCACGAACCAACAGCTATGTTTATACATCTCTCAGATAGTTAATCCATGACTTCGTTGGGGACTTCTCGAGACACCAGTTCAGTCAATTTCCAGGGAGATTAGGGTCTCCGTGGTATAGACTAGAATCCAAAAAAGCAGTATCCTCTTATCCGGAAGATTCGACATTGTCTGTAGCATTTTGAGTAGGATCACTAGAAGAATGAACTGCTAGAGCTTCACCCTTCGTCAGATTGGATGACCACGGCCAATGGCGTTCAATCTGTAGCAGAGGAGATCAATAACCACGGCCCATGGGGTTGCTCACATATAGCCTGCCATAGAAGAAGTCATTCACAAGCAGAGAAGACAGATACCAGAGTTAATTCAGAAAGGCAAAGCAACTCCAATCCTTTACCTTATTCTTATTACTGATTTTAATCCAAATACAACTTATGAATAGTTTCCCCTTATCATAAAAACATAACCTTCTGATTTCGCCTGACTAAGACCTGCAAGATAACAATAGCTTGCTTCAAGCCAACAATCCTCGTGGGATCGACCCTAACTCGCTCAGGTATTACTTGGACGACCCAATGTACTTGCTGGTACAGCTGTACGAAAGTGTGGGGATTCGTGCACCAGTATAATAAGTGAATTACATTCATAGAGAAAGACACCCAATTTCCTCTGCAAACTTTTCATCTTTGTATTTCTGCATTCTCCATGAGTCACTAATTTTTTGTCAAAGGGTTAAGAGCTCTGTTTTTGTTTTCTATAAATTATTAATCTAAGTTTTCTTCTATTTTAAGGCTTGCATTGATATGTTTATGATTGAGTATTTCATTCTTCATCCTTAAAGGATTAGTAGTGCCGGCAGGTGTGCTAATCCTGTTTTAAATTCGTCTGACTCGATAGAGCTTATATCTGAATTGTGCTTGAAAACTCTTTCACATGGCTTTCTAGATTGACTAGACATAGCATTTTTAATGTGTGCAACACAATACATGACTTTTTATTACCCTAATTTTGCATACGTGTCATATAATCCAGATTAGGACAATTTTCAAAAAATTGTGTTTCTGCATAAGATTCAATTAGATAGGAGTAGTTTGGATAAGTGACATATAATCCGACCTGAGGATTATTCTTGAATCATATAAGGAATTGAATCGGTTTTTGCACTTAACCTTTTTGGTTAATCAATTGGCCAAGACATTCCCTGTTCATTAATTGAGGAGAAAATGAAGAGCCAAGACGTTAGAAATTGGTTAATTAAGATTCGTCGTGAATGATCTTTTCTTACTTTGAACAGAGAAAACAAAGTTTGATTCTTCTAAATACTTAAGAATTTCCAAAACCCTTAGCTTTCCCATGATATATAGTTTCCTCCAACAATCCTACGTACTACCTCAAGCCATTCAACACCCAAGCGTTCAAGTTTCTTCAAGCCCTTTACTTTTCCAACAAGTCTTCAAGATTTCAGCATTCAACAATTTCAAGTTTTATTGATCTAATTAATATTTTAATTCGATATTTGTGTGCTCAATCCGTTAATCTTCGTGGGATTGATATCTACTCACTGTGGTATTACTTGAACGATCCAGTGCACTTGTTGGTATCCGTTAGCTTCACTTTTTGCTCATCAAGTGTTTAGCGCCGTTGCCGGGGATTAGTTGAGATTGACATCATACTTTGGGTTAAATTACTAAATTAAATCCTAGTTTTATTTTTGTTTTCATTTTTGTTTAATTTCTTTTCACTATTAGGGTTTTTATTGAGTTTTGTATTCTTTCAGCACTAAGGTTTTATAGATTTTACTATTTATTTAAGCACTGTGTCTTTAAAATTAAGTTTGGTGTTATCTGTTGGCATTATTAATTCATCTTCTATTGCCTTATCTTAAGTTTCTTCCCACTGGTGCCTTGATTTGTCTCTTTTATTCATGTAGGGAAGTGACAATCCTGAAGAGTCTTGTCAATACGACTCTAAAATTGAAGGGTGTGATAATTCTGAAGATTGCTTTCAATACGATCCTGAAATTGATCAGACTCTATCCCGATTAAGAAAAGAAGCAAGAGCCAGGTAAGAAGAAGCGAGAAAAAAGATGGCTGAAGGACAAAATAATACAAGGAGGACTCTTGGAGATTTCACCACTCTCACCACTGATAGTTGTGGTAGTAGCATAGTGCGATTGGCTATTGAGTCAATAATTTTAAGTTGAAGCCTTCTCTCATTCATATTGCACAGTGGAACCAATTCAGTGGAAACCGCAATAGGACCTGAATGTGCATATATCTAGTTTTCTACAGATATGTGACACAGCCAAGATTAATGGAGTCTCTGTAGAGGCCATAAGACTACGGTTGTTCCCATTCTCCTTTAGAGATAGAGCCAAGAAATGGCTACAATCTCAATCCTTGGGGAGTATAACAACTTGGAATAACATGGTGAACAAGTTCCTGACCAAGTACTTTCCTCTACAAAAGCTAGCAAGATGAGGAATGACATTCACACGTTCACTCAAAAAGAGAGAGAATTACTCTATGATGGAGAGATATCAAGAGATGCTAAGGAAGTATCTCCATCATGCCTTCCCTGAATGGTTGCAACTTCACACATTCTATGATGGAGTGTCTCAAGCCTCAAGGATTTTAATTGATTCCTCAGCTGGAGGATCATTGTACCAGAAGACACTTGAAAAAGCTTTGGAGTTGACAGAAACAGTGGCTAATAACCACTACATGTATGACAGTGAGAGGACAATGAAGAAAGGGGTCATGGGACTAGACACTTTGGATGCTCTACGGGCTTAAAATAAAGCCATGTCTCAACAACTCAATTCACTTACTAAAAAAATGGGTAGCATGCAAGTCTCAGCTGTGAGGATACAAGCCACTACATGTAACTTGTGTAGAGGAGGCCATCAAGATGAAGAATGTGAACTAATAAAAAGTGACCAACCTTCCCAAGAGCAAGTAAATTACATGGACAAGTTCTCAAAGAATCCATAAAATGATCCATTCTCAAAGACATATAATCCAAGTTGGAGGAACCGTCCAAATTTTGGATGGAAAAATCAAGGACAGAGGAACTTCAATACTCCATACCAACAAAGAGCATCTTCAACACAACCACAAAACCACCAAAAGTCCTTTATCGAAGCTGCCTTAGAAAATTTGACTAAGTCAACATCTGAATTTTTTCAACAAACTAAGGAGTTCATAATGAAGACAAGAGTTAATTTCAAAAATCAAGAGGCCTCAATAGGAAATTTAGAGTTGTAAGTGGGGCAAATAGCAAAACAAATGGTAGAGAGACCCAAACTCCTTCCCTAGTGACACAATTCTTAATCCTAGAGAGGAGTGCAAGGCCATTAATCTGAGAAATAGAAAGGTAGTTGGCAAGGAATCCACAACAAGCAAGAGAGATGAAGAGCCATACAAGAAGGAGAATGAGAACCAAGAAGAAGAAGTTCACACTCCCTCACCTCAAGCCCAAGAGAAGTCACCAGGAAGAAGGCATATGCTCCTAAAATTCTATTCCCACAAAGGTTGCAAAAGGAGGCTCAACAGCAATAATATTCCAAGTTCCTAGAGGTGTTCAAGAAAGTACAAATCAACATCCCATTTGTAGAGGCCTTGGAACAAATACCTTTTTATGCAAAATCCATGAAGGAGTTGCTAACCAAGAAGAGGACCCTCAAGAAAGATGAAACTATAGTTCTCATCAAGGAATACAGTGCCATTATTCAAACTTCAAAAGAAGCTACCTCATAAATTGAAGGATCCAAGAGTTTCTAAATCCCATGCATTATTGGGAAAGCATTATGTGACTTAGGAGCAAACATCAACTTAATGCCACTATTCATGATGAAGAAGATGCAAATAGAGGAAGTTAAACCCACAAGAATATCTCTCTAACTAGCTGACAGGTCAATAAAATTCCCTCATGGAGTGGTGAAAAAATTTCTATTTAAAGTAGGAAATTTTATATTCTTATAGATTTTGTTATTCTTGATATAAAAGAGAGTGATGGTGCCTCCATCATTCTAGGAAGACATTTTCTAGCCACTGGATGTGCACTTATAGATGTTCAAATGGGAGAGTTGACACTAAGGATCCATATTAAGCAATTAAGTTACAATGTCTTCAAGACCATGCAACATCCTAGTGAGACAGAGAATTGCATGAAAATTGACCTAATTTATGTGTTAGTGGAAGAAACCATTGAAGGGAGATTGCTTACCGACATTCTTAAAGATCATCAACCTATGGAGTTAGAAAACAATGAAGAGCCAATAGAGGAAAAGGTCACAGGGGGCAAATATGGAAGGAGGTCATAGACTTCACTCAAACGGATGATGAAAGACATCATGAATTTTCAGAAAGATACAAGAAGATACTAAAGAAGAACCCACACCATGAATTACCCAAGGGATTCCAAGTTTTATTCTTCTATGATGGTGTCTCCGTGGACTACAAAGCCATACTTGATGGATGGACTAGAGGCTCATTAAAGAAACAAATAGAAAAGGAAGCTTGGACATTGATAGAAGAGTTAGCAACATGAATCAAGAAGAGAATTGACATAAGGATGAGGGATGCATACATTAACATGGATGGCATTGAGGTGTGCTGTGAAGCTTCTAAAGCTTCCCAAGCCCCAACCTAGAGGAAGCAACGTCAAGCTAGTGACGATAAAAGAGCGCTTGTTGAGAGGCAACCTAACCATGGTTAGTCATTCTTAGTTTCTTTCCATTTGATTTTGTTTTTGGGTTTTGCACTATTCTTCTCCACCTTTCTCCTATGCATGTATCTTCATTTTAATAATCATGTTTAATATTCTGCATGCATAATCATACTATTAGGTCATGTTTAGCTTTTTATTATCTTCTTCATTCATGCATCATATTTCAAAAATAAAAACAAAGAAAAAAAATTAAAAATAACAAAAATTGTGCTAAAATATTCATTCATGCATGCAAGCGCCTAATGTCACACATACTTAGCATTTTATATTCCTCTATGCTCTTCACTATTTGATGATGTGACCAAACCTTAAGTTTGGTGTTCACTAATCCGTACATGGCCAAACTTTAAGTTTAGTGTTGCAATTAAAGATTAGAGATGAAGGTGAATAGAGCAATAAGGATAGAGAATAAGGGAAGTAATGTGGCACATGATGGTTAGTTTTTTTCTTCTTCCTTTATGGTTTTTATTGACTTTTCTTTCATTTCTCTACTCACACATCATGCATACTTATTGCATTATCCAAACTTTCTACTTAACTTGCCCTCCGAGCCTTCAATCATCTTGGAAAAAGAGTTGTTTGGTGGAGAAAATGTTGAATCTAATAAATAAAGTCCTCTTATGAAAAATGGTGGTCCATAACCGTATAATTATATTCCATAAATTGTGGCTAAATGTTAATGATCTTGGAGGAAAGGGAAGAATGATTATACATGAGCAGAGGCTTAGAAAAGTATTATGAGATCTCTAAACAAAGAAAACGAATATTCTTGGTTTGAATTGAAAAGAAAAAGAAAAAGAGAAAAAAGAAATAGAAAAGAAAAGAAAGAACAATGAAAAGATAAAACAAAAATCAAGGGTACAAAGCTCTGAGTATCAATGGCTGAAATCCAGTTATGTGCCTGTGGTGTTGATTGTCCAAGGAAGGGCTTGGGTGATTAGATCCAAAAGGGGCTTCATCACCTGGTAACTTGGGCCAACTGGCCCGGGATTACCGATCGAAAGCCTACAATCAAGACCTGCCTTGGAATAACACATTAGAAGTCCAAAGAGACTCTAAGCATCGATGTCTGGGAATTCAAACCTTTAGCTATATGCTTGTGGTGCGACCATGTCAAGGAAAGGCTTGGGTAACTAGATCCGCGGGATGCTTTATCACCCAGTAACTTGGGCCAACTAGTCTGGAATTATCGATCGAAAGTCTACTATCAAGAGTTGCCTTAAGACAGAACACTTAAAGTTGTCAACCGGAAAAGCTCTCTCTGCTATAAATAAAGGATTCAAGAATCAATCAAATCTTAAAAGAAAGGATCTCAAAATATCCTCCGAGCCTCACTTCTAAAGAATTCTTCACTCCCAAGACTTCAAGATTCATTAAAAAAGAAGAGAATCCGTTTATAATCACATAGTTTGCTAAACCCCACTCTCAATAGGGACATGAGATTCAAGAAGATTTAATTCTCCTTCATTAAATTCAATTCTTTTCTTTTCTTTTATTTTTGCTTGGGGATAAGCAAAGTTTGAAGTTGTGTTGTGAAGCGTTCGCATCATTAGTTATTGATGCACGGAAAACTTGTCTCTCAACAAATCTCCCTTCGGCAAGTATACCAAATTGTCGTCAAGTAATAACTCACAAAAGAGTGAGGTCGAATCCCACAGAGATTAACGGATTAAGCAATCAATGGTTAATTGATTATCCTAGTCAGACGGTTCAGATTTGGATGATGAGCAGTAGGAATTGTAAATTGACAGAAAAGAAAGGAAAAGCAATAAAGTGCAGAAAAGTAAAATGGCAAGGAAAATAAATGTAAGAACTAAAAATAAAATGAATATTGGGATCAAGAGATATTGCAATCCTCCGGATTAAGTTCATTCTCATCTCTTCCTCAATCAATGCATTCATTGATCTCCTTGGCAATCTTAAGTGATTGGATCCCAATTCCTTGGCAATCCAATCTCTCTAAGCTTGAACAATTTCCCAATTCCTTGATTTAATTGCTCATGGGAAGAGATGAAGTTTGGTCACTGATTATATCACACACATTCATAGATCAAAGTATTGGTAGGATTAAATGTCACAATATCCATCCAACCCCCAACCTAATCCAATGTGAGAGAGCATTTCTAGCATGATTTCCTCATTCCTCTTCCAAGGTTCAGAGGAAATCCAAGTATGAGCAATTTCTCTTCCGAGACAATTACCCAATTGGATGAAGATCGAAAACTCTCTAGTAAAATCAAGAGAAAAGAAAGAAGAAGAAGAATAAGAACTATAATTGATCCATTGAATCACAATAGAGCTCTCTAACCCAATGAAAAGAGTTAGTTGATCATTGCTCTATCAAAATAGAAAAGAAAGAAAGTGTAGAAAAGTAAAGATGAAGATTAAAACTAAAATTGAAACTTCAAAGTTCATAAATGAGAATTACAACTAAAATGAAACTACTCCTAAGGAAGAAAAGAAGAGAAAAGGAAGAAGAGTGTAGGAGGGGAGGGGTCCGAAGACTCACTCCCCTTGGAGTGTGCCAATTCACAGAAGTTTGAATTAGTCTTCACTCTCTCCCCCTTCCTTCAATTCTCCGTTCCAGGATATCCAGAATGAGATCAATGTAGAAACTAAGGCCTTTTTATAGGCTCTCCTAAATTACAAAATGAAATGAAATTAAAAGCAAATTACAATGAAATGAAAATTAACTATTCTAGATACTTCTTGTGGCCTTGATTGGTTGACAATTGTGGGCTTGCTTGCTTGAGCTTTGAAGTGGACTTGAGAGAGAAGTAAATCAAATTGATGTTCAGGGTGACTTGGCTTTATTGCTTCCGTTAGCCACACTAATGCTACAAGTGTGGCGTTAGTGCTGAAGTTAGTGTGGCTAACGTCACACTTGCTACCCAGTTGGTGTTTTTGGGGCTTAAAAGATACCTCTGGTTTGTACTCCAATTTCATGTCCACTATAAAGTATTATATATCGTTGGAAAGATCTGAATGTCAGATTTCTAACGCAACTAGAATCACCTCAATTGGACCTCTGTAACTCAAGTTATGCTCCTTTGAAGGTGACAGGGTTGCTGGCATAGTCGCTAGCGTTACTGGAAAAAGTGAGTCACAATAATGTTAGCGATCAGGGGATGAATATTGCCAGGTTCTGAAGTTCAAACTTAATGTCCACTCCATACTATTATATATTGTTGGAAAGTCCTAGATGTCTACTTTCCAACGCCTTTGGAAGCGCATCATTTGAAACTCTATAGCTCGAGTTACATTTCTTGGAAGGTGAAGAGGTCAGCTGGCCTTACTACAGGTTGATACCATGTTCATCTTTGCACTTTTGGGGCAGGTTTTCTCCCTCAAATTTAGTGTCCACAATGTAGTGCCATATATGCTTAGAAAGCTCTGGAATCCTACTTTCCAATGCCACTGAAATCACCTCATTTGGAACTTTGTGGCTCAAGTTATTCTTGTTTAAAGAAGGCATGGTCAGGCTGCCAGGTGAGATCTTTGCCCACGTTAATGTCCACATTAGTGTAACTAACGTGGCCATTAACGTGGGTCTTCCTTTGCTTCGCAAACATTAGTGGCACTCACTTTTTCTACTAACGTTGGCGTTTTCCTTTCCTTCCACGTTAGTTCCCACGTTAATGTAACTAACGTGGAAGCTAACGTGGGTCTTCTTTTGCTTCGCTAGCGTTATTGGCACTCACTTTTGTCAATAACGCTGCTCCTTCTTCAAAGTTAATGCCATTAACTTTCTCACTAACATTGGGGCTTCTCTTTTCTTCCACGTTAGTGCCCACGTTAGTGGAGCTAACGGGGTTGCTAACGTGGGTCTTCTTGTCTTTTGCTAATGTTAGTGGCGTTAACGTTCTCACTAACTTTCCAAGCTTTCCTTCCTTCCACTTTAACGGCCACGTTAGTGGCGCTAACGTAGCCACTAACGTGGCTCTTCTCTGCTTCTTTTGGTTTGAAATCAAGCAAACAAAGTGTATCAAAGTAACATACAAGACAAACTTCATTATACTAAGTGTGCTAATAATACCCAAAATCAAAACTTCACTTAGTGTGATCTATTTCATCATATTTACCCTGTATATTAGCTAAAATTCACTATGCTTGAGATTTTGTTTCATGCAGAGATTTTTCATGCTTTTGCTCCTTTATCAACAGAAATTGTATGAAAACTGAATTAAAATCTTCTGAAAAAGCATAGAAAAACAGGCCATGATGCCCTGGCATCAGTTATTTTTCTTGCTTTAATTCATTATTTTCGTAGGTTTAATTACAGTTTTATCTTCTAATCTTGCCACGTTTAAATATCTTGTGCTACTAAGGTGTTTGCTAAGTATTTTCAACGAATTATGATCAAAAGAGAGATAAGTCAAGTAGCAAAGAGAGGTTGTTCAAGGAGCAAAGCTTAGCATGAAGAATGCAAAGCCAAGAATGTAGGAATTAAGCCATGCAAGCCATGTACCTAAGCAGAGGACTTGGCATGCCATGCCCTGGAGGAGGGAAGAGAGGGTGTGCCACGCTCCAACATCATTAAGCCAGGCATGCCACGCCATGAAGGAGAAGTGCTTGGTGTGCCATACCAAGCACTAGGCATGCCATGCCCCATGAATTATAGCAAGGGCGTGCCACGGGACAATCCAAGCGTGCCATGCACAAGGCCAAGCCTCTGGAAGCATATCGACAAGGAGTAGGGGTGGCAAAACGGGTCGAACCAACTGAGTCAAACTGCCGAAACCGCCAAAAAAGAAGGGTCGGGGCGAGGTTTTGAGCCCGCCAAATTTTAAAAAACCGCCAAGGAGTGGGCATGCCATGCCCTAGTCAATTCAAACCCCGGGAGCCATTTAAATTCAAGAGCGTGCCACATGAAGAAGGGAGTGTGCCACGCCCTAGCCCGATTCAAGCCCTAGGAGTATTTTCCAATTCAGGCGTGCCACGAGGAGTTTGGGCATGCCATACTAGTCCAAAATTTGCCTTGTCCAGTATTGATTCATCACAAGCCCAACTTTGAAGATTTGGTTTTGATTTGAAGAATAAAAAAGATTCTTTAGTTAATTAGTTTTGAATTCCCTTTGATTCTGTTTTGAAATTTAAGATTTGAATTAATTAGAGAATATCTTAATTATTCTGATTAATATAAGATTAGGATTTGAATTTAAATTAGAAGAAACCTAGGTATAATAAGTGAATTACATTCACAGAGAAAGACACACAGTTTCCTCCACAGATTTTTCATCTTTGTGTTTTTGCATTCTCCATGAGTCACTAATCCTTTGTCAAAGGGTTAGGAGTTGTATTTCTGTTTTCTATGAATTATTAATCTAAGTTTTCTTCTATTTTAAAACTTGCATTGATCTGTTTATGATTGATTATTTTATTCTTTATCATTAAAGGATTAGAAGTGCCAATAGGTGTGCTAATCCTTTTTTTGAATTCATTTACTGACTCGACAGAGCTTATATCCAAATTGTGCTTGAAACCTCTTTCACGTGGCTTTCTAAGTTGACTAGACATAACGTTTTTAAAGCATGCGACATAATACATGATTTTTTATTACCCTAGTTTTGAATACGTGACATATAATTTAGATTAGGACGGTTTTTGAAAATTGTGTTTCCGCATAAGATTCAACTAGTCAGGACTACCTTGAATACATGACATATAATTCGACTTGAGGACTACTCTTGAATCTTATGAGGAATTGAATCGGTTTTTGTACTTAACCTCTTTGGTTAATCAATTGACCAAGACATTGGCTGTTAATTAATTGAGGAGAAACTGAGGAGTCAAGACAAAAATCGGTTAATTAAGATTCGTTGTGAATGATCCTTGCTTGCTTTGAATAGAGAAAAAAAATTGATTCTTCTAAAACTTAAGCATTTCTAAAACCCTTGACTTTCCTGTCACATATAATTTTCAAGATGCCAATTTGAAAATCCAAACCTTTTCGTAATATTATCTATTTTCGCATCAGAGACGTGTTTCAAGCAAGCAAACGAGGTTAGCATGGTATCTACAACACAACTCTCGTATTAAATTGAAAAAATCTTTACTTCTAACCTCTTTGCAGTTTTATGTGAGAATATTCATCAAAATTCACTTAGAGAAAAAGGAATATCAGGTACCAATCGATTTTGACCAAGTAAGATTGGAAGTTTTGGTGGAATGTTCTACCACTGTACTCGACAAATCATTTCCAGCAAGAGTCAAAATGCTAGTTGACGATGCAGTTACCCTTACTCTAGGTGCGCCTGGATCTGACGAGTTACCTTCGAAAACTAACGCAAATATTATAATGATTGATTTGATAACTAATTGTATATATATATATATATATATATATATATGTTCCGGCCCAGCCCAGCTGGTACAACGTCCGAGTTTGGACGGCCAATTCCCTTTACGTTCTGATTTACAGCTTCTTTAATTTCCCTGCACCCAATTCCCTTTACGTTTGATGCAATTTACGTTTCTGCCAATTTACTTTCTGCACTTTATACCTTCTGCAATTTACATTCTGTCAATACAATTTCACCCAATTCATCACTGTTAGCTTAACTAAACTAATCACCTCACTAAAGTTGCTTGATCCATCAATCCTTGTGGGATCGACCTCACTCCTGTGAGTTATTACTACTTGATGCGACCCGGTATACTTGTCGGTGAGTTTGTGTGGAATCATTTTTTCCTCATCAGAAGCCTTGGCAACCGTCTTGATATAGGAAGAAGGGAGGACCCAACAGCCGATATATTTTGTTAGCAAAGCACTTCAAGGAGCGGAGCTGAGATACAGTAAGTTGGAAAAGTTAGCGTATGTGCTATTAACCTCATCCAGAAGGCTATGACAGTACTTCCAAAGTCATCGTATCGTCGTCAGGACGGATCAAGCGATACGTCAAGTCATGCAAAAACACGACCTGGTAGCACGGATGATGACCTGGGCAATCGAGCTATCTCAATACGACCTGCAGTACGAGCCCAGACATGCGATCAAGGCCCAGGCCATGGCCGACTTCCTCGTTGAGGTCACGGGAGACACTCACGAAGCTCCGGGCACACGGTGGAAGCTCCACGTTGACGGAGCCTCCAACCAAACGTCTGGAGGAGGAGGGATAATCCTCGAGAGCCCGTCGGGGATAGTGTACGAACAATCCATCATGTTTGAGTTTTCAGTTTCTAATAACCAGGCAGAATACGAGGCTCTCATCAGCGGCCTACTATTGTCAAAAGAAGTAGGGGTGGCAAGGGTAGAGGTGAATAGCAACTCTCAGGTCGTCACCTCCCAGGTCAACGGAATGTACCAAGCCAAGGACCCTCTGCTACAAAAATACCTGAAAAAGGTTAAGGGCTTGAGCAAGGATTTCGAAGAGGTCGTGATACAACATGTCCGAACGGAGAGGAACACACGAGCCGACCTCTTATCCAAACTGGCCAGTACAAAGCCTAGAATGGGAAACTGTTCCTTGATTCAGGGCTTAGTGAAAGAGCCAACGGTCGCCTTGTACGCGTCCCGAGCTGACATCGATCCCTCATGGATCGACCCAATCATTGACTTCTTAGAAAGCGGCAAGCTCCTTGACGACCACAAGGCGGCAAAGACGTTGAGAAAGGAGGCAGCCAAGTACGTAATAGTGCAAGGTCAGAGGACTGAATCAACCCCTTTTGAAGTGCCTAAAACCTGACCAGACGGACTACGTCCTCAGGGAAGTCCACGAGGGGTTGTTGCGGCCATCATATCGGGGGAAAAGCTTTGGCCCGGAAGCTCGTGAGAGCCAGTTACTTTTGGCCCACGATGATGGCAGACACCCAAGAATTCATCAAGAGATGCAAGAAGTTCCAAGAAAATGCTAACTTCCACAAAGCGTCGACATCCGAGCTCAGTCTACTAATGGCCTCCCGGCCTTTCAGCCAATGGGGGATCGACCTCCTGGGTCCCTTCCCAGTTGGTCCTTGATAAACCCATATTTTATGATATATATTGTGCTCAATTTAAGTGATTTATTCAACCCTTCACCCACTTATTCATGTAAATTGCATGGTTTTACTTTCCCTTCCTTATTATGTGATATATGTGAAAAACATGTTTCCTATGCTTTAAAAATAATTATTTTAATTACCCTTTATTACCATTCGATGCCGTAATTTGCGTGTTGAGTAGTTTCAGATCTTCTAAGGTAGGAATGACTTAAAAGATGGAAAGAAAACATACAAAAATGGAAGAAAAGCACAAAATAGAGTTTTTGAAGAAATTGGCAGCGACGCAGACGCATGGACGATGCGGTCGCATGCCCAGCGCGAAAAGGCAGTGACGCGAATGCGTGACTGACGCGAACGCGCGCCATGAGCAGAACACAGATGACGCGTACGCGTGACCGAAGTGAACACGTGACAAGGAAAACTCCAGATGACGCGCCGCGTGACCCACGCGGACGCGTGACAGACGTCACGCACCAGAAATTACAGAAAATGCTCCCAGCGAGTTCTGAATTCCTTTTTGGCCCAGATCCAAGTCCAGAAGGCATAGACTAGAGGTTATAAAGTGGGGGGTGGGGGAATGCATCCATTCATGATCATGTCTTGAATTATTCATTTTTCATAGTTTAGATGTAGTTTTTATAGAGAGAGGTTCTCTCCTCTCTCTTAGGTTTTAGGATTAGGATTTCTTATTATTTCAAGTTAGTATTCCAACTCTTTATCAGGTTCAATGTTCCTTTTTAATTATTTTCTCAATTTAATTTATGAACTCTTCCACGTTACATATGATTCTTTTAATTAATTTTATTTGAGGTATTTCAGTTTATGATTGCTTTCTTTTATTTATGTTACTGTTGCTTCCAATCTGAAGACATTTTTATTCGAGCAAGTTTACTTTTCCCCTTTTGGCCTTGGTTAAGTAATTGGTAACTCATGAGTTATCAAACTCAACGTGATTGATAATTGTTGTCTTTGCTAATTGAATTGAACTTCAATAACTCCAGTCCTTTCTTAGGAATTGACTAGGACCTGAGGATTAAACTAATTGGTCCACTTGACCTTCCTTTGCTTTAGTAAAGGCTAACTAAGTGGGATTAAAACTCAATTCTCATCACCATTGATAAGGATAACTAAGATAGGACTTCCAAATTCTCATACCTTGCCAAGAGTTCATTTTACAGTTATTTATTTATTTTATTTGTCATTTAAATTACTTGTTCCTTACTTTCAAAACCCCAATTTATAAAACTCATAACCAATAATAAGAACATACCTTCCTGCAGTTCCTTGAGAAGACGACCCGAGGTTTAAATACTTTGGTTATCAATTTTAAAGGGGTTTGTTACTTGTGACAACCAAAACGTTTGTAAGAAAGGTTGATTGCTCGGTTTAGAAACTATACTTGCAACGGGAATTTACTCTGAATTCTAAACCATCAATCTTCAGTTCTTCAAAATGGCGCCGTTGCCGGGGAGTTGCAAATGTGTGCCTTATTATTGGTTATTGTAAATATTTTTCTTTTACTTGTTTATTTGTTTTTATTTTTTTTCCTTTTTATTTTTATTAGCTACTATGAATTCTCACCCCTCTCGCTTTGAGTTTGGTTCTAATATTGTTGAAAGGAGTGAAAGCTATAACAGGAATATGCATCAAGGTCTAAGCAATCAAAGATGGATGGAGCCAAGAGGATCTGATCAACCCTTTTGGCAACAACACCTTCCAAGATATCATGGACAAAGACCATTCTACAATGCATACCAAGCTGATAGATATGGTGGACCCCCTTGTAACTACCAACAAGCCCCACCCTGTGCTTATAGACCATCCTTTCAACGTAGATTTGAACCACCACACTCACAAGTTCCTTTTCACCATTCACCACCATATGACCCTTATCCACCACAATCCCAATCCAATTACTCCCAAGAACCACCACATTCTTATTTTGAACCCTCTCCCCCAACCAATGAAACCTCACACCCACCCCAACCTCCAGTGAATGACAAACTTCGTGTTCTTCTTCAAGGGCAAGTAAAGATAGAAAAGAGGGTACTGGAACTCACTACTGCCGTAACCGAGGTAGTAAATTTAATAGCTTCCCAACATCTGAGAACTCAAAGTACTCCCATGGCCGCATGTGGAGAATCAAAAGAAGAGCGTAGCATGAAGGAGACACTAGAGACCTCGGTGGACAATGAGGAGCATGGCTTTGTACTGGAACGAGTAGAGGAAGCCATGATCGTTGTAGAGGAGGAAGTAGTTGAAGATTTAGAAGATGCTGAACCTCCATGGGAATCAAGAACTATACAAGATTCCGCTGAGAAGTCCGAATTGGATGCCAAGGAGGATAGTGCACAACCTCCAAAGCATATACCTTGTGAAAAATTGGACGGAACAGACCAAGAAGTTGATTCCATGGGCAGTGATGATCACGAATCAAGCTCTCCTATTCACGAACTCACATTCGCAACTGAGTTCCTTGAATCTGAAGAACCTGACCCAAGTGAATACGAAGATGACGTCGAGGTAGATTTCTCTCAACCTCCAACGTATGACTTAAGTGATGAGGAAGACATAGAAGACTTTGATCAGGACACAGTTGCAGCTGAAGAATTTTGCAAAGAAGTGGAGGAATTCACAGAAGATTACAAGGGAGTAGAACTTGCAGAACCACTGGAAACACCCACCCCAAGGCCATTACCACCTAATACAAGCTTCAAGTGGGTACAATCCTTAACCTTTATCTTTACTTTTCAACTTGAATATGGTTTGCTTGAAACAGATGGCCAGCTTAGAGCTCTCTGCGGCTTTAAGAGTAAGAGGGAAATGGCTCGTACTCAGAGCTGGTGTGCAAGATTCAATAAGGTTCCGCGCTTCACTTCGAAGTGCACGGATTGGTATCATGTTCAATCGAATGAATCTCGGAAAATGTTTGGTCATCTTGGTGAGAATCTAATTTCTAAACCGCCTGGATCGAAGAATATAGATCAAGACAAAGGCAGATCTAAAAGCAAAGTTTGGGATCCTGGAATCTATTCTGACATTCGTCGCCCCGGGAGCCTGAGAACTTGTTTGAAGCTGCTCAAAAGTTTCACCTGCCTAGTTTGGGACCCCGGAGGCTGTTGGCATTCCAAACATTGGTGGAAATTTCTGGATGAATTTAAGCATAAGCCACCATAACAGGAAGCTCATCCAATGTCCAACTTAAGAACTTTAACTAAAAGTGCTAGGTGGGAGACAACCCACCATGGTATGATCGTTCCTGTTTCCATTTTATTTCGTTTTGTTTATTTTTATATTGTTTTATTTTCATTGAACCTGGATATTATCCGTAAGCATTTGCATTAGCATTACATACTGCATAACTGCATAATTGCATATAAAAAAAAGGAGGTGTGCGACGCGACCACATCGCTAAAGCGATCGCGTCAGTTACGAAAAACACCTCCCACGCGTCCGCGTCAATCACGCAAACGCGTGATCTGGAAATCGGTGTAAAAATCCAACGCCCAGAAATCTTGGCTGGAATCGTGCGGCTGTTGTGCGTTTAGCACAAAACGGCTCACGCGTTCGCGTCCATGACGCGAACGCGTCACTTGAAAAACACCCATCCCACGCGAAAGCGTGAGCGACGCGTTCGCGTCGTGTGGATTGCACAACACTCCAAAGAAGATAGAGAGTTGCGCTGAAACGATGCTGGAATTGTGCGTTTAGCACAATTTCCAGCGACGCGGTCACATGCCTCACGCAACTGCATCATTCATCCTTTTTCCCATTCCATGTGATCGCGTCACTCACGCGATCGCGTCAACCTCATTCCACCCTAGCCACGCGACCGCGTGCCCCACGCATTCGCGTGGATTCAAATTCACTAACCCCAGTGACGTGAAACCCTGCCCCCATCGCGCCCCCTTCTCCTTCCCCAACCCCCTCTCTTCTCTCTCCCTCCTTCCTCTGCACCCATTACCGCCGCCAACCACCCCTGACCACCGCACCAGCGCCGACCACCCAGCTACGACCGCGACGCCCATCCCATCTTTCTTCCTTCCCTCCCTTTCTTCTCTTTCTCTTCTCTTCTTCCCTCCACCACCGCGGCCAACCACCACCACCACCACGCCATCACCGCCGCACCTCCCACCACCACCACCCTCATCCCTATTTTCTTAAACAACCCCCTCCACCGTTAACCCTACCCCCTGCCACCACGAACAGCCACCGACCGCCACCCTGTTCCGCTATCGCGCCGCCGTGCCCCCTCGCAGCACCACTACCACACCCCCTCCATCTCTCTGTTCCCTAGCTTCGTTCATACGCCTACCAGGTTCCGCCGAACGCCATTTTTCTTTCATTCGTAGTTAGTTGCATATTTTCCCAATTATGCTCAAATTAGGCTAGTTAGAGATGCATGTTTGTAGTGGATTCTAGGTGGTTAGGTAGCTAGGATGTGGTTAGTGGATTTAGGCTGATTCATTACGCTGTTCTTGCTACTTGTTTTATAATTTTTGCAATTCTGCTGTTGCTGTGATGTTAGTATTGTTCATATGATGTTCTTACTTTTCATGCTGCTATTGCGACTGCTCTTTCATGTTCATATTATTTATGTCTATTTGCAGATTTGTTTTAATTTATATGAACTATTCTGCTTGCTGTTTATTACCCGGGAACATCCAATTTTAGCCGGAATGCTGCCCAATTTTCTGTAAATTGTTTTGATATTCATTCATGTTTTGATTTTGGCAATTTGAATTTGGCACTCCTCAGCTTTTACCAAACCAATTCATGAATGCACGGGCCAGCATTCTTATTCCTCTGTTTTCCCGGTTAATAAATCACATTATTGATGATTAGATTTCACTTTTTGCTATTTCTATATCTATATGAATCATCAACAACTTGATTTTCTTGCTTGATTATGAGTTGTCTGTTGCTTAAAATTGTGAAATTCTTGTTACTTAGAAACCAATCATCATGCCACTTACTCTGACTTTCTTTTTACTAACTCACTGATTTTCGCTTTCTAACCTCTTTTTCCATTTTACCCACTTTTAACTTTCTAACTTTCCCCTCTGCTTTCTGACTAACTCTTTCAACTTTTTAACTCATGTCATGATTATTGTTGCTCTTAATTAACAAGTAATTCCACTCATAAAATATTTTGGATTGTGATTTCTCATCTCAGATTTTTACCTCCGAAACAATCCAAAATATACATTTCTTTAACTCATTTCATAATTCTACTGCTCCTTTGCCACTTTGTGCTTATCTTGTTATTTGCCTACTTATTTTTCCGCTTTTATTATATCCTAGATTTTTGTTTTTCAGGATGTCTGACCCTCAAAGAAAGGGAAAAGGAAAGGCAACAACTGGCAAACGGAAAAGAGGTGAATCCTCTATGTCTATCCTAGACATCATGCATGATGACTCCTGGCAGGAAAAGCACTTTACCCCGTAGGAGAAGGTTGACCAGCTCCTCCCTGCCAATGATCCCATTAAGTTTGCAAACCGATACTGTGAGCTGAAGTATCCCGTGTTTGCCACCTCCAGGAACCTGTACCTGGAGAGGACTCTGAAAATTCCAAAAGAACTACAGTAGTACACCTCCGATCAGATCAAACAGAGAGGCTGGTTCTTCTTGGAGAGAAACCTGACTGAGGTCAATGCTTCTTGGGTAAGAGAGTTTTACTACAATTATTTCAAGACTTCCCTGGATGCAGTGAACCTCAGAGAAAAATAGATACTGGTCACTGAAGAGGCCATTGAGGATATTCTGCGCCTTTAGCCTAAGTCAGATCAGCCTGACAGTTACCAAAAGGCTGAAGAGGATATGAGGTTTCTGAGATTCGACTGGGATGCTGTCAAGGAGAGGATAACCCTTGACCCTACTGTCCCATGGGTCATGGGTAAGAACACCACAATGCCTAAAGGAATCAAGCTTATGTATCTGAATGATGAGGCTCGGCTCTGGAACCAGATCCTGAGCAACTTTGTTATGTCGAGCACTCATGAGACGGAGCTGCCTGCCACTATGATTACCCTCCTCTGGTGTGTGCTGGAGGGTAAGGACCTGTCCCTTCTACGATTCATCCGGCACTATATGGCCAGGGTCCATGTCAGAGGCACCCTTCCTTTCCCTTATCTGGTCACCCAGCTAGGCCGTCGAGCTGACGTGCTTTGGGAGGATGCTGATGCGAAGCCGACTGCTGCAGACTGCAAGAAGATCATTCCTCACAGTAGGAAGTTTCTGGCTTTGGGCTATACACCTCTATTCCTCATCGCTCCCGATGAGACAACCACACCTTCAGCTGCCCCTTCTTCATCCACTGCTGCACCAACCCCACCCACTGCACCTCCACCTGCTCCTGAGCCTATTTACCATTTGGTGCATCGACTCTTCGCTCGCTTGGATTGTATGGAGCGTCGCAACAAGCGACGCTATGAGCACCTCAAGTTGATGATCCGATCTGGCGGCGACATCTCCTCTGAGCCTGACACCCCTTCTGATACATCTGAGGTGGAGGAGGATGATCACGAGGAGGAGACACCTACCCAGGCAGCACACGCAAGACCAGAGCAGGCTGCACCACAGCAGGAGGCGCCACACCAGATCCAGGCCACAGATGCAGAGATCCGATCCCTATACAGTTAGAGCCTCCACTACAGCAGACAGATCCTCCTACCCTCATCCAGTCTGCAGACCCTCAGGCCACCACAGAGACTCCAGCAGCCCATCCTTCCAGTGATGACACTGCTTCACACCCAGCTTGAGTGAGCATCATGGACGATGCTTTATTTTAAGTGTGGGGAGGTCGCCATCCCTGGCGTATTTTTTTGGTGAACCACTACAGACTCTTTTTATCTTATTTTGTTTATTTTTCTGTATTTTTATCTCTATTTTTATTTTTATTTTTATTTTTCAGTACTTATACATTGCTCTTTTGCTGTATTTTTACTTTATTTCCGCATTTTATACTTTAGTTCATATTTTAGCCATTTAGTTTAGTTGCAATTCTAAACTTATTAGTTATAGAATATGTGGATTAATTAGTATAGTTTACCCCTTTTAGCATATGATAGTTTGGTTTAAATTGAAAATAAAAAGGAAGTAAACTAGAGACTTTAACATAATAAAAAACAATCCACACACCTTGTATATAGAACATAACATGTTAGTTAGTTAACAATATTTCATCAAGGAGGAACACTAAAACTTTAAAGCCACCCAAAAAATTTTTACATTGAGAATAATGGGAACTCTTAATTTCTACTTGCATGACATGTATAACTGATATATGATTTTTGAGCTAGAGAACACACAGCCTGTGAGTTTTGAGCTTAATTGTATGGTTACATTCAAACCATAATTTTTATTCCTGTGTGTTTCGCCCTTCTTTTTTTATTCTAATGTTCTTTGCTTTGTTTTAATCTATATGTCCAATATAGAATATAGATACATACTAAGAGATGATTGAGGCCATTTCTTGAAATATTTGCTCACTTATCCCAAATTAGCCTACCTTTCACATCACCCTTGTTAGCCCCCTTGAGCTCTTTAATCCCCTCTTGTTCTATAAAATACATTACTAGCCTTAAGCAGAAAAATAAAATAAAAATCCCAAGTTGAATCCTTGGTTAGCTTAAGATAGAAATTGGGTATTGTTTAAGTGTGGGGAACTTTATGGGAACATGGATGATAGAAACAAAGGTGGAAAGTTAAAAAGAATAAAGATGTTTCAAAATAAAAATTCGGGAAGCATGCTCATGTGAAATCAAAACAATTGAATTACCATGTGCATTAAAAAAAATTATTTTCGGTATTTAATTAAGGGGATACAAAAATTCCCCAATTGAAAAATAAAAAGAATCAATGCACATGGAATAAAATTTAAGTTAATGCATGAGCTTGCAATACAAAGTGAGAAAAGTTGGGCAAATAGGTTAAGAAACTTGGAATTACAAAATATGTATGTTAGGTGAGATCTTAGACTAATCAAGGATTCACTTATTAGCTCACTTAGCCTTATACATATACCCTTACCTTCACCTTGGTCCCATTACAACCTTGAAAAAGACCTCATGATTTTTGTATGCCTATTTTCTATAATTGTTGATTGGTTAGATGAAGAACAAAGTTATAGAAAGTAAGGATAAAAAGAAGAATAGAATGATTAACTCAATAAACACTGAGTGACTAGAGAGTAAACACAAAATCCAGTGAGGGTTCAAAAGCTCATCACCATATATCTCTGCTTGAATTGTTAATTGTCTTGCAAGTTTGAAAAATATTTTTACCCATCTCAATTGTAAAAGTGCTTTAACATTATCTAGGGTTTGGCTATGCATATATGATTCCTTGAGAATGTGAATTAATTTAACTACATGTAAGTTTTATATACAAGTGAATAACAATTAGAATTGCATGATTCATTTAGGTAGTTGCATTTAGAATAGATTGTATTGCATAAGATTCCACCACTTTAACCTTACCTTACTCTTTATCTTGGACTTAGCATGAGGACATGCTATTGTTTAAGTGTGGGGAGGTTGATAAACCCATATTTTATGATATATATTGTGCTCAATTTAAGTGATTTATTCAACCCTTCACCCACTTATTCATGTAAATTGCATGGTTTTACTTTCCCTTCCTTATTATGTGATATATGTGAAAAACATGTTTCCTATGCTTTAAAAATAATTATTTTAATTACCCTTTATTACCATTCGATGTCGTGATTTGCGTGTTGAGTAGTTTCAGATCTTCTAAGGTAGGAATGACTTAAAGGATGGAAAGGAAACATACAAAAATGGAAGGAAAGCACAAAATGGAGTTTTTGAAGAAACTAGCAGCGACGCGAACGCATGGACGACGCGGTCGCATGCCCAGCGCGAAAAGGCAGCAACGCGAACGCGTGACTGACGCGGACGCGCGCCATGAGCAGAACACATATGACGCGTACGCGTGACCGAAGCGAACGCGTGACAAGGAAAACTCCAGATGACGCGACCGCGTGACCCACACGGACGCGTGACAGACGTCACACACCAGAAATTACAGAAAACGCTCCCAGCGAGTTCTGAATTCCTTTTTGGCCCAGATCCAAGTCCAGAAGGCACAGATTAGAGGTTATAAAGTGGGGGAATGCATCCATTCATGATCATGTCTTGAATTATTCACTTTTCATAGTTTAGATGTAGTTTTTAGAGAGAGAGGTTCTCTCCTCTCTCTTAGGTTTTAGAATTAGGATTTCTTATTATTTCAAGTTAGTATTCTAACTCTTTATCAGGTTCAATGTTCCTTTTTAATTATTTTCTCAATTTAATTTATGAACTCTTCCACGTTACATATGATTCTTTTAATTAATGTTATTTGAGGTATTTCAGTTTATGATTGCTTTCTTTTATTTATGTTACTGTTGCTTCCAATCTGAAGACATTTTTATTCGAGCAAGTTTACTTTTCCCCTTTTGGCCTTGGTTAAGTAATTGGTAACTCATGAGTTATCAAACTCAACGTGATTGATAATTTTTGTCTTTGCTAATTGAATTGAACTTCATTAACTCCAGTCCTTTCTTAGGAATTGACTAGGACCTGAGGATCAAACTAATTGGTCCACTTGACCTTCCTTTGTTTAGTAAAGGCTAACTAAGTGGAATTAAAACTCAATTCTCATCACCATTGATAAGGATAACTAGGATAGGACTTCCAAATTCTCATACCTTGCCAAGAGTTTATTTTACAGTTATTTATTTATTTTATTTGTCATTTAAATTACTTGTTCATTACTTTCAAAATCCCAATTTACAAAACCCATAACCAATAATAAGAATATACCTCCCTGCAGTTCCTTGAGAAGACGACCCGATGTTTAAATACTTCGGTTATCATATTTAAAGGGGTTTGTTACTTGTGACAACCAAAACATTTGTAAGAAAGGTTGATTGCTCGGTTTAGAAACTATACTTGCAACGGGAATTTACTCTGAATTCTAAACCATCAATCTTCAGTTCTTCAGCCCTGGACAGGTCAAATACCTAATTGTGGCTATCGATTACTACACAAAGTGGATTGAAGCAGAACCATTAGCTAGCATCTCGTCAGCTAACTGCCGTAAGTTCGTATGGAGGCAGATAGTTTCCAAGTTCGGAATCCTAGACCCCATGATATCGGACAACGGGACACAGTTTGTGGACAGGAAATTTAAGGAGTTCCTTGCCGGCTTAGGAGTAAAACAAAGGTTCTCGTCGGTAGAGCACCCCCAGACCAACGGCCAAGTCGAAGCCGCAAACAAAGTCATCATCCAGGGCTTGAAAAAGCGACTTGACAAGAGGAAGGGAGTGTGGGCAGATGAACTAGCATCGGTCCTATGGTCGTATAGAACAACGCCTCAATCCTCTACCGAGGAAACGCCTTTCCGACTTACATACGGGGTCGACGCAGTAATCCCCGTAGAGATCGGGGAGCCAAGTCCGCAGCTACTCCTGGGTGGAGTAGAGGATGCTGTGGAGAAAGACCTGGTTGATGAGACCAGGGAAATGGCATACTTGTCGGAAGCGGCGCTGAAGCAAAGAGTGGCACTCCGCTACAACTCTAAAGTACTAAGGAGGTTTGAGCGAAACGACCTGGTATCATGACGGAACGATGTAGGACTCCCCACCCCTAGGGAAGGAAAGCTGGCGGCTAACTGGGAAGGTCCATACAGAGTGAAAGAAATGGTTGGAAACGGGGCATAAAAGTTAGAACACCTAGACAGGAAGGAGGTACCCTGGACATGGAACGCGACAAACTTGACAAGGTTCTACCCCTAGAGACTGGGGCGACCACTCGTTCTGCTGATTCGATAATATCTGTTTATGTGAAATTATTGCCAGTAATTATTGCCAGTTGTTAATTTATGATATTTACTAAACAAATTCCTTTTTCATCACTACTCTCTCTTCACTTTATTTACTTACCAACTAACCGGCCTACTACGATTACGGCCTCACGGGATTGATCACCCGGGAGCCAGCCAGCCACGAGTCGGCGTCCCCAATTACAAACGGCAAAACAAACGGTAAGCAATTAGCTAATTACCGACAAAACGGTAAGCAAGCGCAAGCAAGTCATTAATTACCAACAAAACAGTAAGAAAACAATTCATTAATTACCAACAAAACGGTAAACAAGTGCAAGCAAGTCGTTAATTACCAGCAAAATGGAAAGAAAACAATTCATTAACTACCAACAAAGCGGTAAACAAGTTCATTAAACCTACTTCATAGTTCAAAGGTCTATGCGAACTATTACAGAACGCAAAACAAAATAACATAAAGTAAAGGTACATCATTTCTTCGGGATGTCAACAATTTTACCATCCCGGATAGTCTTGAAGGCCCCAAATGCAGAAGTGTCAAAGTCAGGAGAAAGCAGTTTGACCTGGGCTTTAATCGCCTCCTCGGTCCCATTAATCACATCCCTCGCCTTCTTCACTGTGTCCTTGTTTTTCATCTTCAGGTCGGCGACCTCTCCTTTCAGCCCAGCTACCTCATCCTTGGTGCTCTTAACCGACTTCGCGGCCTCCTCAAGCTTGGCCTCTAAAGTAGTAATCTTGGTCTGGGCTGCAGAGGTCTCGCCACGAGCAGAGTTGAGCTCAGACTCTAACGCCATTTCTCGTTCAGTAAGCCGGGCGACCGCCTCATTAGAGGTTTTCAGCTTCCCCTCCGAGTCGGCTATCTCCTCCTTTAAGATCCCGACCTCTGACTTCAGCTTCTCAACTTCTCGAAGCGATTGATGATACTTCCCATCAAAGGCCCCGGCCTGAGTCAAGATAGGTTCTGCCCTCCTAGCAATAGTTGCCGCCCTCAGCATGCATTGGTAGATCCACCTAGCCTGAGTGCCCAGGCACCATCATGAAAGATTTCATCAGTGCCGGGCATGAGCTATGAATCAATGAAACCCCCAGCGTCAAAATTCTTCTTCATTACAGTGAGTGACCCCTTAGGACTAGAGGTCGGCTTCCGTTTACGAGGGTTGTCGACTATCACGACATCGAGACCCTTGTTAGCCGGCTCGACCTCAGGAGGCACCACCCTACTGCTGCTTGGACCAGTTGTAATGATTGGGACGACAGGTTTTGGTGGTGGGGGAGAGCTCATTGCGCCTCGGCAGTAGGAGAGGACAGTTGCTCGGAAGATGGGGTGGCAGAGCTATCCTCACTATGACCAGGGAGGAATTGAGACATCAAATCTTTAAGTCCAGTATGTTCGGCAGCCATACTCACTGCAGCACACAACAAGTCATTAGACCGGCACACATACACACACACACACACACACACACACACACACACACACACACACACACACACACATATATATATATATATATATATATATATATATATATATATATATATAAGGGGAATGGGAGAGAAAGGACAACACAACTAGCCGACCACTCACCTATATAACCCCTACCCATCTCCCGATCACCCATTAAAAGATGAGGGTTGATATTGTTTTTATTAAAAATGGCCAGCAACACATCAGCGATGTTCTTGTCCCACTGGGTCAAGCCCTTGTAGGTTACTTTCATAAAAGCATTGGACCCGGCCCCGAAGCTCCAGTAGGTCGGGATCCGCCGCTCATCCTCCAAGGTTAACCAGAAAGGATGCACTCCCTCGGCAGGTCGGGCCTTAAAATACTTGTCCTTGAAACCATGAAATGAATCCTCAAATACCCCGAAGATTCGCCTGCCATGAGCAGACCGGAAGGACATGAACCCCTTCTTATGCCTCCCCTCCTTAGAAGGATTTGTCAAGACGAATAACCATAGAAATACCTCCACAGAGGCCGGCAAATCTAAGTATTCACAAACCATCTCAAAACACCGGATCGCGGCCCAACTGTTCGGGTGCAGCTGCGACGGGGCCACGTCACACCGGTTGAGGAGAGCCATTTGAAAAGGAGAGAAGAGGATGCGAACCCCCAAGACAGTAAACATAGCTTAATACATCCAGATCCAGTCACCAACCCAGGGAGTGTTAAGATTAAGTTGGCATATGCGCTCATGGGCGGTGGGAACAAACACCATATAGTGCTCCTCCTCGTCACATCTCCCACACAGTTGGTCGAGGACACGGAACTCCGTGAGCTCCTCTAAGGTTATTTGTGAAGGTGTATCCTTCACATCTGAGGTGACCTAGGCGTATCTGTCAATACGGGACCTCGGGAGAGGAAGTTGCGCCATACCTACAGTGGGGGCACCACAAAGTCAGGCTACAAGGTCGGGAAGTCGGAAAAGCTAGAGCTAACACTGCAAACGCAGGGAACTAAAACTAAACGCTACAGTGGGCCTATCTACGGTTAAGCTAAGGCTAAATCTACAGCTAAGTGAAGATAAAAAATCAGGAACCTAAATGGCAACCCCCCTAATATCTACCTAGCGTTGTTAAACATGCAAACCCAACACCTAATCCAAATAGGCATGAACAGGAAAAAGCACACAGGCAACATAAACACGCAGTAAGGTTAAGAAACAGGAAAGGAAGGAACAACTCACCAGGGAAATGATGATGATCGAAAAGAGAGCTACGAAGTCTGGAAAAATTTTGCTGAGTCAGGAGCGATTCAAAGCAAGAAGCTTCAGAGAATGTAGAAGGGAAATGAGAAGTTTGTGATAGTGGTTAGAAAACAAGGAAAGGAGACGCGAAGGAAAGAAAAGAAAGCCAAAATGAAAGAGTAACTGCCATGAAGAAGCGCAAAGGTCAGGGGTAAAATGGACTTTTCCTCATGCCTTCAAATCAGTCATAAATGCACTTAATTGCGGGCGCGAATAAAACGTGGCGACAAATGGCGCTCCCTCGACACGGTGAAGCCCACACGCGCGTAGAAGGCACGCCCTAATCACGAGCGAGCGACCAAGCGACGATACAAATAAAGGAGATCAGAACGCGCCAACAGATGTGCTCACGACCACAGCTGGCGCGTTGGGGGCACTGTTCCGGCGCAGCCCAGCTGGCACAACGTCCGAGTCTGGACGGCCGACCCAACGGGCACGACGCGCCCAAACCAGGGGTCCGACTCGGCCATTCCACCCCTCCAGTAAGGCACCTGACAGCTGGGGAAAAGGAAGCTTCTTGGAAGGCGAGTCTGTTGGTGTGGGATCCGCCCTAGGTACGGGGTATATAAGAGGAGGGCCCTACTCCTCCCCCAGATACGTCACTATCTCCACACTTTTACTACCATCTGTACGATTTTCTGACTTGAGCGTCGGAGTCCTTTTTGCAAATAGCTCCCCCTCTCCAACTCCACAACTCGGGAGATCGCGAGTCCCATCGTTCCACTCTCCAACACAAGTTCGGGAGATTCGTTCGCTCGCCAACATCCCGGTTCAGGCCCTCCTCGTCTCTCACCCTTTTTTTTCGCCTGACCCGTTTGGTACCTGGCCTACCAAACAATATATATATATACTAGCAAAAGACCCGTGCAACGCACGGGTTAAAAATTTCGGTTCCTTCTTTTGGATTTGTTTTTTCAGTATTCTTGGATTGTCACTTTTTATGTTGATAAAAAGTACTTTTGTTGTTCAATTCTTAACAAAATGTAATAGATTTATTTACTCTATCACTACTCAATACATAAGTATTTTTTCCTAACTCTTCATAGTTTGCATAAGTATCATTGCTTTTCAAAACATTAATTTTGATGAGCACGTCTTAGAATTGGCTATAGAAATCCTATCTCATAGAACATTGTATATTGTTCAACTTCATAAATTATGCAACAACAAATACAACTTAAAAATATAAACAACGCAATTAAGAAGATAAACATAAATAAGAACCAAAACCAATATAATTTATGTATATAAAAAGAATTCTTTCATCGCATTAAAATTTAAGGAAGGGAGCAATTGAAATTGAAAAGATTTTATAAGGTTTTTCACGTATTACAACAAAAATATATTATTATTCAAATGTATAAAATTAAATCTTCTAACATTGAAATAAATAAGAGTCAAAATTGAAAATCATCAGTAATCAAAATAAAAATTACTTTAGTTTGATACTTGAACCTAAAAGAAATATCTGGTTTCCTAATAAATTAAAAATGTTATCAGTAAAACATAATAATAACACACAAAAAATTCATATTAGTTATTAGTTATGAGCTAAACAAATAATATAAAGTTTAAAAAAAATTTCACACATACGCAAGTCGCAAATTTATTGACCTAAGATCTCAAATGCAAGTAATTCTCCTCACACAATAAGAACAGAGTTATTATTATAAAATATATAGTTAAATTTACTATACAGTAAATCAACTAATCATAAGTAAACTCTTCGAGTTGAGTAACAAGAGCCTGAAAAATATGGTAAGTGAACGAAGTTATTAACCCACTCAAAGACAATTTATTAACTAATAATTTGGTTATGCGTATAATGTTAATACAACTCATTGTGTTTTAAAATAATAAAATTATATTGTTATGTTGATTCAAACAAATATCTATAAATTGATGCTATTCTAATATATGTTAATAATACATGATGTTCTAATTTTTTTTTTCTTGTTAAAAATTTTTATTTATAATTTTGTGCCATTAATATCAAAATTGTGTATTCAGAAAATTACATATTTGACTCCCAAATTGACTCCGGAGAGAGCTAATAAGATCCAAATATTTTTAAAATTACTTTATCCAATAAAAAAAACAATCAGTGGAATAAAAAATCATGACTGATTTTATGGTGTACACATATCCTTGTCAATATTTTAAGTATATGTGTTAGTAGGAGCACTATCAAAAGAAGATAAACGCATGCACCAAAAGAGAAAATTATTAATGATATGATACAACTGAGAAATGTCTTAAAATTAATCCAAAACACAAACATATAGAATAGATAACATTTCAGAAAACTCACAACACAAAAATGATTGGTTTGGTGTCACAATGCCAATGCTAAAATGATCAAAGATTAGTGCACATTTTCATTTAATTCCTAACAACAGTTCTTTATAACCTCATGGGTAATACTCATGTTAAACTAAGGTAACAATGAGTATTTATAATCCAAAAAGTAAAAAATAATTTAACAAAAGAACAGCTGCCAGCCGGAACATTTATTGCACTGAGAGTTAATATTGAGACCCTTTGAAAATCTGAGTGAACTCTATGTCCACCTAAGTCCTCACCAGAGGCTCCTGCTGCTACTCGTATAATATCTTCAATAAGTGCAAAGTTCCCCAATATATCAACATGAGCACCACTCTGGGTTCCCCTTCCTTCGAGAAGATTAGCCAGAGCAGCGTCTTCATACTCCCTTATGAACGTTTAGATGCCTAAAGGATTAAAGCGGGTTTTTCCCCGCCAACCTCTTGCACAAATGAAACCAGCGCTTAAAAGAGGATCGGTTTCATCCCCATTGGCACTATAAACTCCATCCTTTAAAAAAGGGTCCTCATCTCCACCAATTGCTGATGTGTCAATCTGAAACGAAATGTAGCATTCCGATTGGGAGGTTGACTTATAAACATAGGCTCTTTACATTGGAATCCCGACCCCATACATAGAGTAAATCTCCATATTTGGAGCATGTGGTAATCTGCAGCAGCAGGACAAAAATATAACACAAACCATAAAGAGTAGTAGTATGAATAAAAAACGGATTTTAAAAGACAGCAGGATACAACATTATAGAAGATAGCAACAGCAAGAATCTATCAATACCCCAAACCAAGGTAATAAAATGATTAATTACGTAGTAGCTAAGTGCCAACAATAGTCAGATTCTAGATTGGCAGTCTTCTTGTGTGCAACTTCTACAAAATATTTACTAAAGTAATTAAGTATAGGATCTCACCTTGTTTCTAAGGGGTTAGACCAATATTTGTAATGCTTGTATTTTGGGTCATCTAAATTATCAGCAATCCCACGAGATAGTTTTCTAATAATAATGTTTATTTAACTCATTTTGTGCACTGTAATAAACTTCCTTATTTCCAAATTTATTCCAGAACTTATAGTTATATACTTTAAATACTCAAACTAATTTTAGACATTATACTTCTATTATTGCTGTAGCTTTTTCCAACAAAAAATTGAAAATAATAAAGAAAGACCTAATAGAGCAAGGGTTCCAATGAATGAATACATCGTAAGAAAACTTAAATCAATCTAATACCTACTAAACTGTCGAAGCTATTGGATTTCCTCAATTGCCATCATGAAAGCGAAAAGACAACTCCATGACCACAAATCTAACTTTTCAATTTGACCCATATTTCAATCAGCAATCACTCCCACAAATCATCCCCCTCCCTAAACCCTACCCTAAATCAAGTGTGTATGAGTATTAATAGCTTAATAGTTCAGTGACACTAAGCATAGTTGATTTGTTTCATCTATCACACAAGCAGCAATACAAACAAAACCACCCAATTTTCAGAAGGAAATCAGAAGAGAATGGATAAACATGACAAAAAACAATTACTGTTACTGGAACGCAACATCTTATATCAAAACAAAAAACCCAATCGACAACGAAGACGCCTGAAAATATGATGATTGGACCTTTGTAGCTGCAACCGCCGTTGCCGAGGAAGTGGGATGCGATTCCTCAATTGCCTTGAAGCAAGCCGCCGGGCTAACGCTCTTCGTGAGTGTGTGAAGCCCGCAACAGAGATCTCAGTCTCTCAGCATCGCCGGCATCTCTCCGCTTAACTCGATCGGTTAGGGTTTTCAGATGGAGGTTGACAAAAACGATGTTGAAGATACGGCATTCGAGAGCGCGAGATATGCCTTACATAAATGAGGATTTGGGAGACAAGGAGAGCGATAAACAGAGCGTTAATGGCCAGAGATTATCCGGAGCAGGAGAAGTGAGTTGGCTATCTATGAGAAAAAGAAGGGGAAGGTTGGATTTAGGGTTTCAAAAGAAAAAGAGAGAAGACGGCACATGTTGAAGCGAAAGAGAGATAGAGGGAAAAGATAAGGGGAGAGAAGAATGTAACGTATTTACCTTACTCACCGTTTCAATTTTTTTATTCTAAGTTATTGAGGAACTGACGCGTGGTTTCAGGAGCCACAGCAATTATACAAGTAGTAGATATATAACTCGGGAGATCGCGAGTCCCATCGTTCCACTCTCCAACACGAGTTCAGGAGATTCGTTCGCTCGCTAACATCGCGGTCTAGGCCCTCCTCGTCTCTCACCCTTTTTTTTCGTCTAACCCTTGGTACCTGGCCTACCAAACAATATATATTACTTCTTATTTTATTATGAAAAGGATAGGCAGTCTGAATAAGAAATTTGATATATATTTTAATTTATAGATTCATACTAACAGCCTTTTGTCGCTCACTGTAAGGAATATCTTTCTAGTTCCCCAACATTTGGATTTTGGAGAGTGGAGCTCTAATTTTGTCGCATGTTTACACGTGACGTTGCATTAAGCATTCCCATGTGTACACGCTAGTGGTGGATAAAGCATCAAATTAAATTTAAGCTTCGATTAGATATCTTCCTTAGATTATGGCACGTATTAACTATAATTATAGAAATATCAAATGTTAATCTTTTTATATTATTTTTAATAAATATCCTAGCGAAATCCTATAAAATAGTTAAAGTGAGTTCAACTGAATCTAGATAAGCCAAGTTTAAGTTCGTTTTACAATAATTGATTTTGATTATTGTAATACTTTTATTATCAGAATATTATATTTTTGGTTGGGTCATTTTAATAGCTAAAAATATTAGAATAATTTTTATATATTTAATAATAAAATAAAAGTTTTTAATTTAAAATCATATAAATTTTTTTAAAAAAAAAAAGCAAATTTTTTTTAATAACGTTCACATATAATAATAATAATAATAATAATAATAAGAGTTCTTTATACAAATAACTCATAAACATTATATATCACGACTCCTATCTTTTTTACAAAAATATAATAATAAAGCAAGAAAAAACTATAAACCTTAAACTATATATACTATATATACTATAAACTATATATACTATAAGAAGAGTTCTTTATATATATATATATATATATATATATATATATATAAACAACGTAGTTAAAGACTTAACAAAAATTTTATAAATTTTTGTCTATCCTAAAAAAAGAAGTTTATAAGGGGATGAGAACATTGTTTTCGTAGATTTTTAATAGAGGGTTTAAAAATTGTCATTAGAAGATATGTATAAAAAAATAAATTTTTAAAAACAAAAATCATCGTTCATTTTATGAACCTTTTCAAAACCGCAACAATTAATTATGCAAAATTTAAAGTTCTCTTCTTTAATATAAGAATTTCAAAGTTCAAATAATATCTTATTACAAAATCAAGTTACAGCTTTCGGCCCAACATATAAACGACTCTCGGCTTCCATCCCAACATATAGACAAATCTCGGCCTCCAACCCAACATATAGACAAATCTCAGCCTCCGGCCTAGCATACAAATAAATCTCCACTTGGTCTTAAAATAGAACCAATCATAAGCACAAACAATACAAGGCAAAAACAATTAGAAAACAGTTACAACAAGTACCATGATTAACAGTGAAACAGGATTCATCAGATAGGCAAACCAAAACACTTAAGCTAGCACACCCAAACAATAGCAAACAAATGCAATATAATGCATTCCTGTTCTACTGGCCATGAACTCATGTGTCGGTTAAACTGGCAGAACTTAACATATCCGGTAGCTAACCCAGACATTGTCTCTAGGTTACGCATCCCTAGGAGGAACACAAACGAAGGAGAGTCACTTTTCACATTGAAGGAGTGTGCCTTTCCACCTTACAACCAGAGAAAGATATGGGAAAAAGTAATACGAGGGAGAGATCCTTTCCACCTTCCCCACATCCATACCACGACAAGAGAGGAAATTCTTCATCCTCAACTTATCAAATCCATGAGTTGGATAAAACCACTGTTCTCACAACATCAACCATATTTACATTTAAATCTCAAACACGCAAGTGGGATAAGACCATCGTCCTTACCAATTACATTCCAATAATATTCCCAATCAATCATGCTTAAAATCATAATCACTTTATAGACTAACGAGTCAACTTTCATAATTCTCCATTTCAATTTTCATTCTTAGTTTCACAATATTTTCACTTTCTTTGTAACACTCCATTCAACACCTTTTCCTCAAATCCTTTTTCCTTTAAAACCGATACCACTTCTTTGTGGTATTTTTTCTAAACCTTCGAAACAATCTTGTTTAAAACAAGTTCTTTTTCCATAAAACTCATTTTTCATTTAACCAAAATCGTCGAACTAACTTCAAAATCATTTCAAATTTAAATTCATTTTAAAAGATTCAAAACTCATTTAACAGACTTCAATAATTCATTCCTCCATATCCATTTGAAATTCCTAAGAACATAGCTCTTAAATTAAATTTAATTGAATAAAACTCACTTTTGTTTTAAAACAAGTTCCCAAAACCGATTTTCCAAAACTAACTTTAACTTCACTTTAAATTTAAAAACTCTTTTCAGAAGATTTAAAACCATTCTAAATTCTCAATTATAAATCCTAATTGAAACATAATTGCTTATTCTTCAATAATACTTAAAAATATGTTAAAACGCCTCAAAACATACTCCTTCCTTTAGTAAAATCAAAATCAAATAAAATAGTTCTTTAATTAATTTTAACCAAAACAAAACTTTCAATTTTTCATAAAATTTTGGCAGTATCTCCTCTAAAACTCAGACTTTGTCACCTTTCTCGAGTCCCAACTAAACTATTTCTCAAACTCTTTTAAAATCATTTCCAAAATTAGACCAATTCCAATATCTCAAATCATTTCCAATTCTCAAAATTATTTCCGATAAATTAAGCAAAACTAATTCCAATATCTTAAATCGTTCTATCATAATCCAGAAATCCAATTTAAGAAATCAGTCCAACAACAACCAACTCAACAAACTAAATCAACAAATAAGAATAACCAGCCTCCTCAATAATTCAATAAATCAATCAGATAAATAATCACATCCATCCAAAATAGTTCAGTTCAATCCATAAGACTCACTAATCATAAAATATATTTTTCATATTAATATCAACTTGTACCAATTCTTAAAAGTTAAATGAGTTTAAGAAAATGCCCCTACCTCAAATAGTCAAACCCATAAAACCAAACGCGTTCAAAATTTTTTTCCTTGCGGCCCGCAATAGCGGTAGCCGCAACCACAGCTCGACTATATTTGCAACCATGATAGCAACTTAAATTCACTAACATGGAAAAACCTAAACTCGATCCCAAAATACTAACGTCGCAAAAACCTCAAAAACAACAAAACAGCGACTAAAAAAATTTTTAGAACAAAATGACTTACTGTACCAAGAAGGAACCAAGAACAGAGCATCGTAGCTCCAGTGGCTGACTCTAACGATGTCAGCACTGCTCCTGGCGACCAGGCATGACGGCACAGCTAGAACAGAACCAAAAAGGAGTGGCGACAACCCCCGATGAGTAAATCCAGTGAGCTCCATCTACGGCAGTTCTGACCATTGCGACCCAGGCAGCGGCGACGGCGGCCTTTGGCAGTTCCGTGGGCGGACAAGATGACAAGCACGGTGGAGACGAACTTTCGGTGACAGCGAGACAGCAACAACAGCGGCAGTCTCGTCGTGACTAGCACGAAATAGAGGCTCCCTACTCCTCGGCGGCATTTTCTTACGGCTCTGATGGTGATGACTCTCTCTCTCTCTCTCTCTCTCTCTCTCTCTCTCTCTCTCTCTCTCTCTCTCTCTCTCTCTCTCTCTCTCGCTCGCTCGTGGTGTGTGTGTGTGGCTGGGCAGTAAGCTCCTCCCTCAATCGTTCATGTCGCAGCCCTCTCTTCTCTCCCTTCTTTCTTTCTTTCGTTTTCTGCTGCTATTGTGTTGTGTTTGGGAAAGATAGTTGGCGGCTAGGATTGTGAGGGAGTGTGAGTGTTAAGATAAAATTAGGGTTAGGAGAGTGTGTTTAAAATTAAGGTTTGTTTTGGGTAAAGAAGGTAAGAGTAGTATGGTAATTTCTAGTAAAATAGGGTGATGTAGTAATTGAAAAAACCAATTTTTATTCAAAATAATTATATAAAAATATGATTTAATTATCAACTCTCAAATTATTTTCAATTAAATACTTAGTTCAAGAATTAGAGATAATCAAATTAATTTCCTTTTTATTTATAAAATAAAGTTCAAAATATAATTAATTAAATTAAAGCATATAAAATCCTCAATGGTTTTTAATTACTAAAGCTTTAAATCATAAATAAGAAAATACTCCATTAATATAAAAATCTCTGAAAATATAATCTTAATAAATATAATAAATTATAAATATCTTATTAATTAATTTTCAAAAATTTGAGTCTTACAATTCATTACTTGATTCATTAATAATTAAGCTTAGTTATTACTTAAAGAAGTAAATATCAATTCAGCATTCAAAAGATTTAGACGTTGACAAAATAATATCTAAAAAATATTATTGACAAAATAGTTTTAAATTATTTTAAAATTTGACAAAAGTGATGATTTGTCATTTGATTCTATTTTCATTGATAGAAAATATTGAGTTGGCCTAAACGTATGATAAAATCCCTAATTTGCTATTGATTTTACTGTCACTCTCTCTTTCAAAAATGTATGTATTCTTCTTCTTCTTCTTCTCAGATGAAAATAGACGATGATCATCATCAAGCCCACAATATCACTATCCACAGGCCAAACTCATTCATTTTTTAGATAAAAAGATTAAAATTTTAGCAACTAAATGATAATCAAAATTTACGAATGAACTAATTTCTTTATCCATAATCACTCACAAAAATCCCAAGAACAAGTAGATGAGAAAAATATCACTATCAACAGGTTAAATTCATCCATTTTTGAGAAAAAAGATTAAAATTTTAGTAACTAAATGATAATAAAAATTTATGAATGAACTAATTTATTTATCTATAATCACCCACAAGACTCTGAAGAACAAGGAGGTGAGAAAGAAGCTAAAGGTTTTATCTCAAGCTTGGAATTTCACAGAGAACCAAACAGCATCCGATCAAGAAGCTCCTTAACCTTCGCGTCGAACTTCCTTGCCACCATTGACGATGCTTTTGAAGATGAAAGTGCTGCCGGTTCTACCATATTCTCGTTTCGTCCTTGGCGAATGGCTTTGGTGATAGGAACGTAAATCGCGACATAGATCTAAGACAAACGAAGAAACGAAGATAGCAACGCGAATCTGAGGTGGAGGATGAAAACAGGAACAACGATGCAGTTAAATGATGGATGATTGTCGGCGATAACAAGGTTTGCGACAGTGATCGGCAATGGAGGGAAGTGCTTGAAGTTGTGCCGTTGTGGAATTTCTCTCTTTGGTTCATCACTTAGGGAGTTAGAGTGGGAGAGTTTTTTACTATGATCTCTGTTGGCAAGTAATGGAAGGAGAAGATAGAAATAAAACAAAATAAAAAATTTAGCAACAATAATAGTAATTGCCGTTATTAATGAAAAAAAAAAGTAGAATTAAAAATAAAAAGAAGTATTAATTTAGTGGTAATAGTAATAATTGCCATATAAAATGTAGTAACAATAGCAAATATATAATTGCCATTAAAGCATAATTTAAACAAAATTAATAGTAACCATTATATTATGGCCGCTAAAAATTTGTCGGTAAAACTAATTTCTCTTGTAGTGAGTTCATTTCCTTCAATTTTCATTTGGTTTGCATTTTTTTTTCATGCTTTTTTTTTTCATGTTATGAATACTTGGTGTAAAGTTTTGAAATTTAACTTGAGTTTATTAAACGACTTGCTTTTGGATAAGTTAAATTTATGATCCATGAGTTGAATTTTACCTTTATTATAATTTTAGTGATTATAGACTTGGGTTTTAGTTACTTGTAATTTTATATTTTGTTATCACACCAAGTGGTTAGTGAAATGCCAAGGGTAGATATAGAGTAGGTTTTTTTTACTTGACTTCGAAATATAACTTAGGCTAATCTTGAGCTACATAATTAGTCTTAATTAACTACAACTAAAGTGGTTAAATTGATGTAATTAACATATTCTAACCCACTTTCAATGTTAGTGATGGTCGATTAGTTAGGACTTTGTTAATGAGGTTGAGAAACTCTAATAAACTTTTCTCTTTATTGTAGGTTAACCTACTATGACAACTTTATCTTAGTTGTATGTATGTTTGATAGGATTGAGTTGAATTAAATTGACTAGATTAGCATAACTCCAATCAACTTTCCATGTTATTGTTAGTTATCTGGTAGGGACCTTGTTAATTTAGTTTACAAACTCCACTAATTGTTATCACAATATTGTGGTTGACTTGTTGGACAATTCACTCTCTTTTATCAACATAGGAGAAATAGCAAGGATATATAATCCTAAGAAGTATGCCTATATAAGCCAAGTTGTCGTTTAGTTTTATTTAGTTTCATTTATTTTAATTATTTTAGCTTAATTTTAATTTCATAGCTCGTTCTTTTTAATTTAGATTTTTATACACAAAACTCATTTTGCTTTCATGGTCAATCTAATTGCTTTCCTTAAAAAATGACCCGTGTCTAAACTTTCGACTAACACTTTTGAAGGTAAAGAATCTTCTTCGTCACTCTAAATTTAGTTTGATGTAAGCTACAATAATAAAATCAACTTAAATTTACTCCAAACACAAGTTTTCCACATCAGTGACTTCTGGTGTATGTCATCGAGAATGCAGTTAGTGAAGTTATTATAGTTATAGTTAGTTAAATTGGATATAAACATATTATATTCGCAAACCATTAATCTCTACATACAAGTGATTTTGATCTATAAGTCTTACAAGTCCTCTAATTGATGTTATGCTCAAACGTGCCTATTATGCACGTATGTTCATGCGCCTCTAACAAATTTTAACTCAATCAACGCACGAATATATAACTTCCTTTTTTGAAAGGATTTCGTTTCTCTTTGCCTTCTCCTTCGTCTTTTACGTGTGTTTCTCTCTGCTTTCTCCTTCTTCATTTACGTGCTTCAGATTTTTCATTGTGCGTTTATCCATTGTTTTTTGACATCAAGTTGTGAAATCGTTTTTGAAGAATGGATAATTAAAATTCAGATTGTCAGCTGAACCAGAACGAAGTGGATTTTGAAACTTAATCCAATGAAGTTCCTGAGGTGTGATTTAGTTTTAGTTAGTAATTGAATCTGAATTTGAATCCAATTAGTAGTTTTTGATTGTGTAACTGAATAATGCGTGAACCTTGCCTGTGATATTCGTTGTTTATTCTTCCTTGTTTGAATTGAATCTAATGTACTAGTTCTCATTAGAATTAAAATAATTTTTTCCATTTTATATCAGACATTCGGGTGTAGATAAATAATAATTGGGTGTATTTCAGGAAAGTTTGGGTGTATTTACAGTTTATGACTTTTCATCTGACAGAGGGTGATTTGTCTTATTATTTTAGTTGAATTGTTTTAGTTTCTGTTTAGTTATGATTCATGAATCTGGTTTTAGGGTTTAGTGTTTTAGGGTGTAGGGGTTTATGGGTTAGGGGTTTAGGGTTTGGGGTTTAGGGTTTTAGGGGTTTAGGGTTTAGGGTTTAGTGTTAGGATTTAGGGTTTTAGGGTTTAGGGTTTTAGGGTATATATTTTGGTGTATACGAGTTATATTTGGGTGTATAATTAAAGTAATTGGGAGTATTAGATGGTTTGGTGTTGTTTTCCTTTATTTTTTTGTACTTATAATTTATAGCTTTTGAATACAGCAGAGACAGTTTATTTATGCAAACAAATTTTATAATACAAGTGCATTAAATATTCACAAAATTTACAAGAAGCGTTCAAATTATTTCAAGACTAGATAACACTGAAATTAATCGCTGTCACTGTCAATATCATATGAATCTACTTGACAATATGAACTCAACAACACTGCAGATGGGTTGGACAATCTCATTGCTTTACTTCTCCTGATCGCTGTATTTCTGTCACGATTCATCTCATGAAAAAGAATCCAGGAAGCAAATTCAACTCTAAAATGGTCCATCTCCGCCTACAGTTTAAAAGAATATTCTTTTAATCAACTCTGTTAATTTAGAAAAGTAATAGAGAGTTATATAGTTTTAAACACAATTACCTGAGTTCTATTGTCCCACTCATACTTCTCCTTTTTAACGTTTTGAGGCTGGATTATTTCAAACCATTTCATTACATAAACAGCACAATCAAAACTGAAAACCAAAAATAATTTAGCGAATTAAAATAGGACAACAAGAGAAAACACAATTTTCAGAGTGAAAGATTTATACGGTGTTTGTTGGCCTGAAATGTCAATGTATGGAGGTTCAATTTCACGATTTTTTTTCTTGAGAGGTGCTCCCAGCATATACCCTAATTCTCGAAATCACATACCCCTAAAAACAAAAAACAAAGCAAAATATAAGAAAGAATAAATCTAATAAATGAATACACCCAAAGGATCACAATATACACCTTACTTTGAATTGAAATACACCCAAATTTTAAAACGCAAAAAACATAATTAACTTACAATAAATTTATTTAGATTCATTCTGGCTTTGGAGGGAACTCCTTGTGATACAGGTTAAGTATATAAATTTTTTCTTTCTTACGTCAGCCACCCATATCCACCAATACTCTGAATAGCAAACAGGTGCAAAAATCTTAAGCATGTCCACATTGAACAGTGTTTTAGTTTAATTCGCACATAACCAAAAAATTGTGATAAGAATTTTTATAAACGAAAACTTACATATGAATGTGATGCTAATTTTTTCAGGTCTAAAAAGGGTATAAACATTGGGTAGTCTTCGACCATAAATGGCTTTTTGGATTTCGACTGTAAAAACTCCCCACCTGCATGAATTTCAAAGGCCATGTTCTGCAGCATTTGTGAAAACCCAAAAGAAATCTTTTAATACACCCAAAAGATTACACAAATACACCCAAATTTTATTACATTACACCTTTCCATAATATTAGGCGAGAGACAGTAAATTTCTTCCTGAAATCTTTTAATATTTTCTTAGTTCAGGATCAGGCACATAGCAGTGACAATCTAAAAAAACAAAATACCTAAATTAATTACATCAATCTATATTGCAGTCACATATCATAATATAATCATTAATCTTATTCTAATCTTACGTCAGCTTCGATATATGAAGTAGCTTTTAGAGATGCAAAATGGCCTCTTGACAATACCAATGGTTGTTGGGCATTGAGTATGTAAACAGGATCATACTCATCAGTACTTCTATCTCCGTATGTCCTTATACGTGTGGCCTAGAGGTAGAATTTTTCTTTCATTTTAGCCGACATTAAATTGCTCCTTGCAGGAGTTTTAAACTTATCAAAAATTTGGCCCACAGTCTGCTTTTTAATTGGGGGACTTTTACCCTCTGCAAAATCCAGTGCTGTCTTTTCTCCACTCTTTGCAATTTTTTTCACCAACTCATCTAATTCTTCTATTAGTACTGTGGTTTCCAGACTTTTTCCCACCTGAGGTTTTGGTTGCCCCTCCCCCTCTTGGGTCTGTGTTTCTTCTTGGCTTGAATCAGTGAAGGCAAGGCTGAATGATAGCAACAGAAATTCTCTAGGTACGTAGGATGATGTCCGGGCCATCATCAATAGTGCAGCAGCAATGGCTTCTGGGGCTAGATCACTGCGTGTTGACATATATCGTACTATAAGAATAAGAATAGACGAATGATATCGAAAATCAAGTTATATTGTGCTGAACTTACATTTTAGATGGAGTTGGTGGCACCGTCGGTGTGCTTTCATAAGCTTTCTGGGGTTGTGGAGTGCTGCAGGATTAGAAAAAAAACAAATCAAATTATAAAAAAATCAATTACAGCTTAATTTTCAAGATATACACCCAAATAAAAAAATAATACACCCAAACAATAATGAAATACACCCGAATATTTTTTCTCACCTGTCTGTTGGGGAGGATAGTTCAAATAGTGGCACAGGGCTTGCTGATATTGTTTGGGATGAAGACAGGCATAGTTGAATTAGAACTCTAAACAAGACAAAAATAAAACGTTAAGAAAGCCCTTTAAAATATATTATTAGAAGGTTGAAATTTAGTTATAAAACTTACATATTAAGCGGTTCAGAGGGCGGTTGAAAAACGATCATCTATTGTTGAGTTGAGTCACTCACCGATTCTTCTTCCCGACTCAACCTAAAATCCACCCAAATAAGAAAACAATACACCCAAATAGTAACCAAATACACTCGAAAAGGCTCTTTTTTTTCTTAGAACTTACGTAGTTGCAGATTTTTATTTTTTTTTTCCTGTCTTTTTTTCTTCAATACAACATTAAAGGGCTCTTTGTTCTAAAAAAATATATACAGAATTAGAAGAATATGGTCAAAAAGGAATTTAGAAAATGGTATAAAAAAAGAAATTACATGCTATCCGAAGGTATGTTTACACTGCTTTGATCCGTTTGTCCTTGAAACAAAGGATTAGTCTCGTTTGCTAAGTTCACCTCAGGCATTCTAAGTATAGAATAAAGATCATTCAGTAAAAATACTATTTAGTTAAATCAGGATATCAAAATTCTATAAAATAAAGCAAGAATAATAATCAGCAACCAAAACACCTTAAAAATGGTAATATACACCCAAATTCAACATACCCCTGTGCAGCAGCCTCTTCATTTGTTTTCTTCTTTTTTGATTGTTTTGAAAATTCTTCTATTATTTCAGTTCCAATTTCAGTTCTAACAGTACATTCAAAAGTACATGTTAACAAAATATAGTATTGATGATAAAGTGTAAGATAGCTTCAGAAAGTATCTTACACATCATATGAATGAATTTCTTCTTTAGAAGACGAATACTCAATTATGTGCTTTCTTTTTTTGGATTGTGTCCTAAAAATAAAAAAATTATAAATCAGATAAATACAATATTGATGATGAAATACTCTCGAAAGCAGTGCATACATTTTGGCAGGAGTCTGAATTTTTTTTCTTTGATTTTTGTTTTTTAATTGGCAACGATTCTTCACTCCTGAAATTTAATGAGAAACCCTCTGTTAATACATTAAATTTTGATAGAAATAGGAAAGAAAGTGATGATAATTTCATAATCTTACTCATCATTGGATTCACTTTTGCTTTCTGAACTGGAATCCTCTAAAATCTGCTTCCTCTTTCTGAATTCTATTCTGGAAAGCAAACAATCATTAGAAAAAAACACCCTAAAACTGACAAAATACACCCAAAATTATTACTTACTTTTTGATCGTCCTTTTGGGTTATTTCCTTCTAGGTTTCTCTAAGTCTTCTTCAGACTCAGACTCAGACTCAGAGAAAAAATCAACTTCGGTCTCTGATGGAATAGTCTCAGATGATGAACTTGCTTTCTTTTTTTATTTTTTTCTTTTCTTCTTTTTTTTTCTTTTGTTTTCATTTCTTTCAGTTTCTTTTTTGTTTCTGCCTTCTTGATGATGCCCTAAAATAGTAGAAATATTAGTTTACAGCATCTATGTAAATAAAATACACCGAAATTAGAGAAGGTATTCTGATCACTTACCATATGACCATTTATCTCTGCTTTCATCCTTGCAACCAACAACTCTTTATTCCAGTTGCTAATCTAGGGCAATCCAGGGTGTTTTCTCCTTTCTTGTCTATGTTTTTTGTCAAATGAAAATAGATTATCATCAAGGCAAAAAGGCAGCTGTCGATTAATTTTTTCTTTTTTAGACGGTAATTGGTTATGCCTTTGATGATGAAATTCAGCACATGGGCTCCCTAGTTTCCCTCCTTTGGTTTGTCCATCTCAAAAATTGGAGCTAGGTGCATAGGAGATACTTTGTTTATTGTTGTTGGCAACAAGAATGCCATCTGAATATAGAGGATGAAAATCCTCTTGAACATCAGGCGACCATGTTTGTTTTCAACACCGATACTCATTATGTCATCGGTCAGATTCTTTAGAGTGTTCTCTTGGAACCTTCTAAAAATCAGTTTGTTCTCTTCAAAAAGTTTCTTATAACTCACTTTATCAGGAAATAGATCTCCTACAAAAAAGAAAATAATTTACACTCCAAATCACTTGAAATAGACCCAAATATCACTCATATACACCTAAATTTATTACTTGATTATATGATATCAGAATAAGATATTACGAAGAATATAGTACAGAGAATGGAAGTATAGAGGTTTTCTGTAATCAGTTACCTAATGCATTGAGGCCAAGGGCAACCCCTATTATTTTGGGTTTAACTTAAAAGGAACCATAACTTGTTTTCAGTGTGTTTTTGCCCAATTTAAAGGAGTTAGCCAACTCCTTTAATAGTTTGTGAGGCACATTCATTGGTGGGATGTGCATGAGTCCACCAAAACCTAATTTACGAACAATCGCTTTCTTAGGCTCGCTCATCTTTTCAAATTTTTCGCTCAATAGTCTGGTGGCGCACTTCAAGTCTTTGGTTTGCTGTAAACAAAGCAAAATTAGAGTCATTTAAATAACCTATATTTGTATTAGGAAAATTGACTTGTTCTAAGATATATATATATATATATATATATGCACTTACATTGTATTTTTTTTCGCCTTGGTACTTGGTTGTCATTTTTACTGCAAGGAAAAAGAAATACTGTCAATAGATAAAAAATACACTCAAATACCAGAGACATACACCCAATACCAGCCACGTTCACCCAAATACCAGCTGCATACACCCAAATGCAGTTCTATACACATTTTTTGTTTTTTTCGATTAAACGAAATTAAATGAGTTCAAAATCATATTCAACTCAACCAAACATGCATACAATGACACTACAATGTCAAGGACAATTAGAACAGCACCAGTAATACTTCAATACTCTTAAAATATATATATATATATATATATATATATATATATATATATATATATATATATATATATATATATCAATCAGTCCCATACACCTCTACTTTTAAGTTCAAATTGCCACTTAAAAAATATGCAAACATGGACATAACATACACAAAAATAGAGCAAAACACACATTAAACCATTCACTAGTAAATGATAGAGAAAAACCTAGAACAGTGTAAACGACTTGAACAGTTTCATCATAACAGTAATATGAGATCTAAACCAAGAACAGTGAAACAGAGAGAGAAATACGACGATATACTGTTTCGATTTCGAAATCAAAAATAGAAATGTGAAAAATCTAGAAGAAAAATAAAACAGTACCTTGAATAATGTTTGTTCGTTCTTTTTGGTGTTTTTTTATGGAGATTTGTATGTTTTCTTCTTGATTTCTTCTACTTTTCGCAAGGAGTTGGACAGTTTCTTTAAAACTTTTTTTGGTTTCAAATGTGGCTTGAATTTTGAGGGTTTGGGTTTTAATTGAGGAAGAAGAGGAAGAGTCTTTCATAATGAGCGCGTTTTGAAAAAAGGAAACGGTTGAGTAAGGCGCGTGTATTTATGATCGAATGTGGAAAGTATGGTGCGCTTGGCTTTTGTTGGGCTTGACCCAACTTATAGAACTTGTAAACTAAAAAGGTTTGTATGTGTAACAGGCCTCATAAAAAAGTCAAGAGTGATAAAAGATAATAGAGATAAATTATAAAAAGCCAGATTTTCATATCATGTTGAAAGTTCCAAGTAAGTTTAGAAAGGGGATTGAATTAAGAAATTATTTTTTATAGTTAATAATTCTTATTGTGTAGTACATTAAATTTATGAGATTATTTTTGTTTGTCTCGTTTTGCATTGGTAGTACAGAATAAAAATAAAAATTATAGAGATGAGAGATACAGAAGAGTGACAGAATAATATATATATTTTAGTTCACCCATGAAGTGTAATATAATTTATATTTAGTTTCTACTACAATAATGGTAAAATTTTTACTATAATTAAAATTGATGACAAACACCAATTTTAAGATATCACATTCTTGTAACATACCTAAACTAACTCAAGTTTAATAACTTCTAAATGTTAATCCAACTTAGTTAAAGGAAATTAAAATGCACTCTAATCCATTATACTTTTGAAATCAAACACTCAAACGAAAGTAAAATAGTTTTTGTATGATCAACTCTCTTTGTATTTTGTATCTTTCAATATGAACTTAATTCTAGACAATAAAAAAAAAAATAAAACTACACTCAAAAACAAGTAAACAAAGAATGTGTACATGATTCGAATTTTTCTCGAATTGGTTGCCTTTTTTTTTGGATGATTCCTTTATATATAGAGCTTGATATGTCTTTTTTAATGTGAAAAATTCTTTTTCTTTTGATCAAGCTAACCGTTGCACATCAATGCTTATAGTCATTGGCAATAAAAGAGAATCCTTTCTTCTTTTTACGATTGCAAGTGCAACAAATTTTCTTTTGTGTAGCAATCTGATTCTTGAAGACAATTGTCAATCATAAGTTGTTTTGTATGAATAGTGAATTGTTTGATTGTAATTCTTGATTTTTTTTTATTGATACTTATAATGTTCATAAAAAAATAAGTTATAATAAAAAATTATCAATTATGTTTGTCATTACAAGATAAATATTCCATTTTTAACTTAATATATTAATAATTTTTTGGTTGCTTAAATTAGGCAATAGGTTTTTCTTTTTATATTGGAAAAACACTTAGAGGTTTAGCTAGGCTTGATTAAAATTTAGTTGTAATTTAAAGATATGAGCTTAGGTGGAGCTCAAATAGAGCTCATACATGCAATTCTCCTTTGCTAAGTTGAATTAGCACTCAAAGAGAATTATATTTGGATAAAAATTTAGTAATTTTGAATTTGGTGTAAATTTTGAAAAACTAGATGAATTAGAATTGTAATTCATTGGTATTAGTGTTTATAATATGATTGATTATATTATGATAAAAAATAGAAATAGATCTCATTACACTTAAAAACTTAACTATGATACATAATTGTGACACTTTTTTTCATTATTTTTATTCTATTTAGCTTGGCACGAAACAAAAAAAAGTAAAAAAAATTTCCTGCATAATTGTATCTAACTGCATTTATAATAGAAGGGATAAAATTTTAAGAGCACCTCTAATGGTGAGTTTCTCTTTGACTTTTTTCTGACATATAGGAACTCTAACCATTGGAGGAGAGAAAGAGTGAGTTCCCGCACAAAGATCAAGGTAAGGGAGTCCCTCTAAGCAGGGACTCAAATTAACCAATAACAACTTGTCATTTGGCAAGTTATTATAAAAAAATAATAATATAAAATCTGAAATAATTAAATAATTAAATAATAATTAAATTAGTAATAATTATAATAAAAATTATATTTTTATTTAATTAAATAATTAATTAGATTAAATAATTAAGTTTTTATTTAATTAATTATTTATATTATAATTAATATTGAATATTATTTATATTATTATATTAAATTATAATTAATTAAATTTACTTACATTAAAAAATAAATTTAATTTTTATACCTTATAAAATAATTTTTAGTTGAGTTGGTTATTTTTATTTTTAAAATTTAAAATGCTAATGATATTATTAAAATTAGCAGTTGTAAACACAAAACTATAAATTAGTATAATCTCAAATTATATATTGTGTATTATTATTATATATGAATTTATTTAATATTAATATCTTTTAATAATGAATTATTTTTAAATTTATAAATTTAAATAATATTATTAAAAAAATTAATTATATTAATTTTAAGTATTTTAATTAATTAATTAAGTGGGACCACAATAAGGACTAAAGTTAGTTTCTCCTAATGGAGAAGAGAGAGATGCTTTGAGTTCCTATTTATTGTTTATGATGCAAAAGTTGATGTGGAGTTACTTTTTATGACAGGTGGGCCATAAACAGGAACTGGGATGAGTTCCCTACTGGAGATGGTCTAAAAATATCTTAATTTAACTCTTTTCGCAAAAACCAATTAAAACTATTAAAGAAGTCTTATTTTATTGTGTTATTGTATTCGTCTCTCTCAAAAACATCTTTTAAGCATAACATACTCAATAAATATTTAAAATTATTTATTCTCTTAATCTTTTAAAAAAAAGTATATTAAAAAATAATTATCAATGTTTTTAGAGTCTTCTGTGTATACATACATTAACAGCAAGTAAAATTAAATAAATAAACAATTGAAACTAGGTATTATTATACTGAAAATTCATCCATTTATAAAATATATACTAACTTCCTTGAGATTTATATTATTTGTCTGAAAAATGTTATATGATTTAAATAATATTATTTAATTATTTTTTAATTAAACTTTATCAATTAAAATTTTTTTAATTTACTATCCATATAATAAAGCAGTTATTCACACACTCTCTCTCTCTCTAAGGTTTTCATTATTATTATTATTATTATTATTATTATTATTATTATTATTATTATTATTATCTGCTGTATCAGCATTGACTAAAAAATATATTAGGTAGTATAGAAGTAGCAAAACTTCTTTCTGCTTCGACTTTTGAATTATTAACAAAAATAAACAATTTGTATTATAGAAAACTAAACTTAAATACACATTCAAATAATTTATTTATACATTTAAAATTATAAGAATATAAGTTAATTATTTTATCAACACATCCAAAATTTATATTCAAATAATTTATTTACATATTTAAATTTATAAAATTACACATCTAAAATTATAAAAAAAATACGCTAATTACTTTATTAACATATCCATATCAAAATGATTTATTTACACATCCAAAATTATAAAAATGTACGATAATTATTTTATTAATATATCTAAATAATTTGTTTACACATCTAAATTTATAAAATTACACATCTAAACTTATAAGAATATATATATGCTAATTATTTTATCAAAGCACCAAAAACTCATATAAAAATGATTTGCTTACACATCTAAATTCTTGCGCGCGTGTTCTCTCTTACAGCAGGAGCATCACGCAACTTTCTCTTCTCGAATAAGGCTTCCTGCTATTAACACATTCGAAACTCAAACACATTCAAAATTAACGTGAAATAACATAAACACATCCAAATTATATTAATATTACAAATTCCATATAAACAGAGTAGCATAAAAAAATATTAATACAAATACATAAAAAAAACATCATAGAGACATCCAATATTATGCATAGATAAAAAAATAAAATCTTTTATTATATAAAAAATAAAGAAGAAAAGAACTCTACTAACCCACAGATTGTGAAAGGAAGTTATAAATTACAAATCAAATATAATAAAAAAATATTCTTAACACAAACACATCTAAAATAAATACTAAATACACATCGACAATTATGCATAAATTAAAAAGATAAGATCTTTTATTGACCAGAAAAAATAAATGAGACACAAAAAATTCTACCAACCACTACATACACACATTCAAAATTCGAAAGGGGTGGGGTTGTTGAGATTCGTTAACGGAAGAGACAATGGGTCGATGGAGGTGAAGCAACGGAAGAGACCAGCGATGGGGGAGGCAGTGGTCAACAGAGGAGGCGCAGGGAAATGCGCATCGCAAAGGAGATGCACGTTAACGGGGTAGGTGCACATCACGCCGATGGAGGATATCGTTGCGGGGGAGGTGCGCGACCCAAAAAAAGACAAACGTGACAACAGATGAGGAGGAAAAATGTAAGAACCGCAACTAATCAACAGGTTAATTAAAGTGATTAATTTGCCCAAATTAGATTCCGAAAGGTTAGAGTGAGAATTTGAGGATTTAAAGGTAATTTTTGGACTCAGTGGGTTTTTCTGAGTCAGAAAATGTGCTTTCTGCGAAAAATCATGAAAAACCGTAAACCGGTAGTTGAACTGGTTAAACCGGTTCAAGTCTGCCCGGTACCGTATGAGAAAAAGTAAAAACCGGCGAAAACCTTAGAAAAATGTTAGAAATAGAAAATTGGGCGTTAATTTTAAAGGTTTGGTCCGAAGTTGAGCCAAACGGGCTAAAAACGCTAACGGGTTGGACCGGACCCAAGTTGGGCCCAAGCCCAACATATAAAAGGGTTCATAAGTGAACCCATTTCAGCATAACACCTAAACAAACACACTCACACAGCTGAGAAATAGAAGAAGAGAGAAATCCCATGGTTACTATTCATCTCAATCTTCCAAAGCTCATATCTTGAGCTAGAGAGCTCCAATCACCGCACCATTTGCGGTTATGCGTTTCTTGTGAAGAGTTCTACAAAACCCATATAAGAATACTGGTAAGGAAAGCTCGAATCCCTCTCAGTTTCTCTCCTCAAAATTCTGGGTTTATAGGGTTTTTTATTAAATGAGTTTTTGTGATTCTTGGTGTTTAGGTTTGCTCTAATCCTTGCTTAGCCTTGGATTCTTGCTAGTAAATCTGTTGGAGAAGGTAAGAGCCACTAAACCCTTGTGAATTTATGTTTAATTAGAACCCTAGGTTGATTTGAGGTGATTTATATGTATATAATTTTTTTATTGTGGCTTTGGGAGCTCTTGGAACTTAATTGTGCTTATTGGAGTGGAATTGAAAGCTTGGATTGTGGTTGGAAGCTTCTTTGAGCTAAGTTGGAATTTGGGTGCATAAAGAGAATCGGCCAAGGTATGGTTTCGGTTTCCTCTATGTAGTATATAATATTCATGGACATATAGGCTAGTGACCAATAGGATAGGTTGAACTAAAATGATGGTTGGTGTGTTAAATGTTGGTGAATTGATGAATGTTGGGTTGATTGTGATAAATTTTAATGATATGATGATGTTGAATGATTGTATGGATTGGAAGTTGGTTCCTTATGATAATTGTAGTGTTATGATTTATGAGATGGTGGGTTTGATGGTGATTTTGATCATAAGTGTTATATAGTTGATGTTGGAATTGGGAGTAATAAAATGAGAAAGAGAATGTGGTAAAGTTGGTGTATTATGGTATAACTAGTACATTTTGGTGAAAAGTGGTGTTTTGAATGGCTTGATGTGATTTGGTATGGGTATGGAAATAAATTTTGGAAATTGTGAAGTTTGGGAAAAATTGGGTTTTTGAAGAACTTTGTACGATCATAACTTTTGTCTCAATTTTCGAAATTGATTGAAATTTGTTTAGAATTAAAGATCTTTCAAAACTCTTTAAATCGATATAAAATTTGTGAAAATTGAAATTTTGTAGAGGAAGTTATGATCCTTCAAAGTTGGTGTTAAAAATCTGAAATTCTGCAAAGTTGCAGAATTTCATGATTTCTGATATGTGCGGGCGCACACCCTTGTGCGGATGCACACCCTGCAAATATTTTGACCTGTGCGGACGCACGCACCTGTGCACACGCACAGGCAGGGAAGTGCGTTCTATTCGCAGCGCTAGCACAGCTTGTGCGCGCACATATCCAAGGAAAAACTTTAACCTGTGCGGACGCACATGTCGGGAAGGTCAGTCTGTTGGGGGCGCTGGCACAGGCTGTACGAGTGAACAGATTCTGAAAATTTTGCCACCTGTGCGTACGCACACCCTTGTGCATACGCACACATCTTAAAACTTCCTGGGCGTGCGCACGCACACACCCCTGTGCGGCCGCACACGTCCTGTTTCTTAAATTTTTCTTGTTTTTCAACTATTCTACCTTCCCAACAAGGTTGTAAGCTTCTAAAACACCAGTTTAAGACTTATGGGCTTAATTTTGAGTATTAGAACATGGGATGTAGCTTAAGGTTTCTAGAACACAGTTTTATGATAAATTAGAAAACGGAGGCCTAGGTTTCTGGCGTGCTGAGAATGATTTGACGTTGGGTGGAGGATGATTGATATATGAGATAAGGAATGATGAACTTTTAACATTGGAAACTGAGTTATGAGTGGACAATAGTTGAGATGAGTCGAGGACTCGGATTGAGATGATGGATCTCTGTATATTGAAAATGTTTTCTAAAAACCACTGAAATATTATTTTTACTGAGATTATGAGACGCTATGCGCCCGGCAGGGACGGCGGTTGGATCCTGCCTGTCGAGGTAGCGGCAGCGACGTAAGGGCGGTGGTTCGTCCCGCTTGCGTTGAGATGTGAGGTCTGTGGCAAGAGTATCCCGCTCGTATCCCTTCGGACCTATAGGCGTGCAGGCGCCGGTACCTGGACAGTGATCCGGGCAATATATCTCGGGGGTTCCCATATGAGAAATTCGAAGGACGACGTCTCCATGGAGATGTGTCGGGTTGGCAGTTGAACCGACAATGTGATATCATAGCCAGTAGGGCAGGCATTCATCATATGCATTTCCTATCTATTTGTTTGCTTTTCCGACTTGTAATTGTATGCCTAATTGAATAATATGCCTATTTGCCTACTTGATCTACTTGCCTTGTATGCTTTTACTTGTGAAGTACTTGCATTGTAATTAATTGTGCTTTCTACTGGGATTGAGGAGGTTCGGAAGGCGGTGGCGATGGGATCGCATGGAGGATAGGTTGGAGAAGGCTGTAGGACAGCGGTGTTTGTTTAGAATAGAACTCCCCTAAGATAGATCACCCGGTTTATTTATGATGAGGTTTATATTATGCTTATTTGTTTTAGAATGCCTTAAGCTTGAATCTTGTGATGGATATGGAGTTTAGGATTGCCTTTGGTGTCCCGGGGTCTTATATCCTACATCACTGGGCACTGTTACCATACTGAAAATCCCCGGTTCTCATACCATATCTTTGTTGTGTTTTTCAGATGTAGGTCGCAACCAACCTCGGTGAGTAGCTTTGGATGGTGACAGAAGCGGAGGATCCTGGATTCTTTTGGAGTCTTTTTAGTTTATTTTGTTTATATGTCTCTCACTTTTGTATTTTTCTATGCCTAGAGGCTTGTATTATGAGAGAAAAACTTGTATAAGTTGTTTTTAAACTGTCAGATTTTTGTATGGTCCTGTATACCTGTATATGGCTAGCCAGCTTAAACTCCGCGAGTCGAGACTAGTTTCCTATGATATTATATACTTATATTTTGTTGTATCTTATCTGTTTCTTGTGCCTTAAGCTAGTAGCTCGTTAATACGGTTTGCGCTTTTCAAATCCTGTTTTTGAACTATATCCTTCATCGGGCTTCTAGACTATAATATTCTTTCTATATATCATACGTATGAGCTTTAGAACTGTCGTAATCTCTGGTTAACATTTGCTTTACGACACGAGGTAAAGTTTAGGCTAATTAGGGTGTTACAGAAAAATTAACACAACTTTGAATTTTTTCGCGAGGATAACGTTGTGTGGAAGTTTGATAATAAAGGTGTCTTTTCTACTAGTTTTTTTATGCAGGTCATACAATCGGAGACTCTATCGGACGAGATCACGAGCTATAGCTTCACAAGTACATTCTGGAGAGGCTTGGTACCCCCCAAGAATTGAGCTTTTTGGATGGTTTGTGCTAGTTGGTAGAATTAATACTAAGGAGAGGTTGACTAGATTAATTAGGAGTTGTTATTAATAGTGATAATATTTGTGTCCTATGTAACAAGGGGATAGAATCTATTGAGCATTTATTTCTTCTTTGTGAGGTAACTTGGCAGGTGTGGTGCTCTTGGTTGCAGTCCTTTGATAGAGAGTGGGTAATTCCTGGAACCATCAAAGATCTGTATGTGAGTTGAATTGGCATGGCCAATAGACGACAACGGTAGAAGCTGTGGATGACGGCGTTCTTTGCAGTGATTTGGAACGTCTGGTTAGAACGTAATGCCAGAATTTTCAATAATAAAAGAGCAAGTATTGAGATCATTCAAACAAGGATGTTGTTGAGCTACACAGAGTAGAATGGCTGTGATCCTTTTGTTGGTTGATGGCAATGCCAGAGATGTCAGGGGATTGGTTTCTTTGTTTGCAGTGTTTTTATGTTTGTATGTTTGTGTGTTTTGCTCCACTTTAATGTATTGAGCTTGCTGTGTTTCAAAAAAAAAAAAAAGATTTTACTGTGAAGATCCGAGTTAGAATATTTTAAATTTTTATTTGAGATGTATTAGTATTTACAAGATTTAAATTTTAAATTTTAAATTTTAATTTTAGTTAATTTCTTTTTGTAAATTTATATTTAAATATAAAAAATAATCAATCTATTTGGATGTATTTATTTTAATTTTTAATTAATATAATAAAAAAATTAAATAAAAAATTAATTTAAAAAATATCTTTGTCTCAACATTTTCGTAGCTTCTTGTAAATTAAAATATAATTTTTTTTTTCTTTCACCATGAGATAACTTGATAATTTCCGGGAAGAACGTTCAATTAAGTCCAAGGGAGGCTGTATTTATCAATTATCATGAATTTTCATACGTAAACGTGTTGAAAAGACATTAAATATTTAACTAATATACCCTTTGTTTTTAAAATTGAATAGTGATTTTCATTTGGTATAATTTCGGGGTTCTAACTTCTAAACATTCCCATTCAACTGAAGCTTCCGAAAGAATGAAGACAAAATGGCGGGTACTATTTCATTGGACTGAAACTCTATAAAACGGTGAAAGTGATTGGTAGTTGCCTATTCCTCTCATCAAAAGATAACTATTGCGAATAATTTTTGGTATATTGGGTATATATTTAGTTATTTACACAATTCAAAGATTTAATTTGGATGAAATTTCACTTAGAAAGATATTTATTCAGAAATTTAGTTATATATTAATGCAATCAAAAAAATACTTTGATTCAATTACTATCTAAAAATCTTTACAAACAAAATTATTTAATTGAATAAATTATAATTTTGATACATAATTTTTTAAGTTGTTCATAGTATTTTTTTAATTCGATTAATTAAAAATTAATTTGACTATTAACACAGATGGATAAGAATATGTGTCTCTTAACCATCTCTTCTAAGTTTAATACTCACTAGAGGATGAAAATAAAAATTACTTGATTAGGAGTATTGTTCATTTTATACTTTTAAATATCCTAATGCAAAAAAAAAAAAAAGTTAAGGACTAATTTGGTTTGTTATGAATTTGAATTTTATTTTAAGTTTCTGTCTCTAATAAATAAATTATTTCATATATAAAATAGGATTTAAACTCTCAATACTTGCTTAAGTGGACGAGTAAACTGATCACTCGATTAACCCAAATTAATTATAATTTTGTTACATAATTAGTTCATAGTAATTAAACTCTAAATTTATAAGTGTAATTTTGTATCATTTAGTTTCTTTTTAACTACTAGTAATACTCTCTTGTGGATAAGACTGACAATGACTAGAATAGAATAAGGTTTAGACTCCACCATAATCCTATCACATAACATTTTAGGAGATGTTGCTAAACCAACCCACAGTTCCAGCCAGCAAATTTTTTAACTAAACAATCTCAGCTCCACAATCAGCCAGACTCCTAAACTCTGCTTCAATGAAAAATCTACTAATTGTATTTTTTTTTTCGTAAGCCCAGAATAGAATATTAGTACCCAAAAAAATATAGAAGCCAGAAACAGATCTCTAATCCTCAAGATCTGACGCCCAATTAGTATCAGAAAAATCATAGAGCCTGAAATCTTGGCATTTATGAAAAATTAGGCCCTGATTCTTTGTACCCTGTAAATACCGAAGGATCCTACTTTTCAATGAGCCAATTTAGGAATATATATATACTGGCTCACTTTACCAACAGTAAAGAACAAATCAGGTCTAGTAATAGTTGCATAGTAAAGAGACCCAACATCAGACTTGTACAACCTGGGATCCTCAAAATTCTCATAACCCATGCTTGTGTTGCAAAGAGGATAGCATGGGAATTGACATAAAACTAGCACACTGCATTCCTATTTTTGAAAGGAGATTAATAACATACTTAGTTTGAGACAAATACAATTTATCTGGTGTCCTGACCACTTCAATGCTTACAAAATAGTTCAGGTCCCTAAATCTTTTAAAAAAATATGTTATGTAGTCTTTTAATCATACAATCAATTTCAATAGCATTATTGTTTGTGATAATAATATCATCAACATAACAAAGAATATAAATAACAAAATTAAAAGTGGTTCAGATAAATAAAGACATATCAGACTTTGAATTAGAAAAATCAAAGGTTTGTAGAGTGGTACTTAGTTTTAAAAATGATTTTCTTGGAACTTGTTTAAGATCACAAAAAGATTTATTAAGTCTACAAACCTTTGACTCAGCATCTATTTCAAAACCCAAAGATTGTGTCATATAGATTTCTTGATGCAAGTCTCCATTGAAAAAAGTATTATTAAAATCAAATTGGTGTATTACCTATGAAGTACGGACACTTCGTTGAGTTGTTGTGTCCGCGTGTCGGACACATTTCGGACACGACACTCACCGACACTCGTCCTACACGCGTGTCTGCTGGGTCCAACCGTGTCTTAATAAAAAGTGAAAAATTCTTCTTCGGACATGCTTGGACACACCTAAATACCATCACGTGTCAGCGTGTCCAGTCTTATTCTTAACATATATTCTTGAAATAAATTTAGATATAGTATATATTATTATTTATTAAAACAAAAAATATTTTAAATACTTGATATAATTAAAATAAGACATTAAAAATAATTAAAAAAATTAATTTATATTTTGATATCAATAAAATATCAAAATATCATTATAATTTATCTAAAAAATACTTTATATTTTATATGTATGCGTGTCCCCGTGTCTTATAAGATTTTAAAATTCGCGTGTCAATGTGTCCCGTATTCATGTCAGTGTCTGTACATCATAGTGTATTACCCAATCTCTGGATAAAGCAATACTAAAAACTAATCTGACAGTGGCTGGCCTAATCACTGGACTAAATATCTGTTCAGAATCAAACCCCTCATTTTGATAAAAACTTTGGGCCACCAAACGTGTTTTCTACTTCTGAATCTGTCCATTGGGCGAGTTTAAATTCTCTCTAAAACTCAACCTTATCTTATTTGTGAGTTAAAAACCTTTACTACCGACCGACCTGATCCACAATAAATTAATTTTTTCAATTAAACATAATATTTAATCATTCTGTAATTCATACAAATATTAATAAAACAAAAAATATAAAATTAAACATGTATTAAAATTAAAAACAATAAATTATGCTAAAGTCCTTGTTAAAATTATATAAGTAAGCGGATATAAATTTGATCACCATCAATTTTATTATATATTATAATATATTAAGAGTGCGTGTTAGTCAGATCGAGTTGGGTTAGGTCTAGACTCGCACTTGACCCAGTACACAACTTAATCTGCTTCGTTCTCAATCCGATCCAAATGAATTAGATAGAATTGAATAACTGTAAATAGAATTAATATTGCCAACCATACTCATGAATTTAAAACTTTGATGCGAGGGACTCTTAATTATTAAAATAAACAGAATGTGTTATTTATACGTAAGAATTTCATGACTCAGCTCTCTTCCTGTTTTCTCATGTGTTCAAGAACTTGCGAGGCAACCTTAAAAAATGTTATATTGAAAGAAAAACTTTCATAAATAGAATAATAATTATCTCTAGGTGCTATAGCTACTTCCTGTAGGCTGGCTCTTAATTTGTCTCCACTTTGTTCATCAGCATACTTTTGCTATAAATACCAAACACTGTTATTAACCATTTACAAAACAAACTCATCCAAATTGAAACAAGACCCTCATCCGCTGTGGTATGTGTTGAATATATCCAATTAAAATTAATTAAAAAAAAAAAAGAAAAGATGATGCAGTCTAATGAGATTCTTCAATCTCCATCCTCACTCTTTGATGAGCCATATTATTATTATGGGTTGAGTAGCATGGATGAAGATGGTGATGATTATGGATTCAGTGCCATATTCAACACTTGTTCATCAGAAAACACCATCTTCACGAATGAATATGATCATCACATTCAATACACAATCGATGATGAAACCTTGCAACTCCAACCCTTGATCCATGATTTCCCAATGAAATTCCACGATCTGACTCACCAGTTTCTTGAGAGTGAAGGAAGCATCATCCCTTCACAAGAAGCATATAGTCCCACCCAGTCATTCAATTCAGACATGTCCTCATCATCATCGACACCACTGAACTTGCCTCAACCGAACACGCAAATCGAGAACCACTTGATCCTTCCGCACTTGGTGGACGCCATTGGAGAAGCCTTGGAGAATCGACACAAAGCGCTCGCTGAAGAGATCTTGAGATGCATCAGCAACAAACTCAGCCCTCTCTCCCAAACCGTTGACGAGCGCCTCCACTTTTACATGTCGCTAGCAACCGCCGCAAACAACGGAGACTATTTGAAAGGGGAAGCCTTGAAGAACTCTGACGCTGCTTTCAGGGCATTCTATCAAGGAACCCCTTTCGGCAAATTCGCTCACTTTGTGGCCCTTTCTGCAATTATTGAAAACATGCCGCCAGACTGTGATGCCGTACACGTGGTGGACTCTTACATGGGAATTGGGATCCAATGGATTCCAATGATTGAGGCCATGGCTCGGAGGAACATAACACAATTCAAATTGACATCAATCAGTTCCGGTCATCATCAGCAAGGGCATGATGGTAATTCCACTACTCCTTGGATTTCTGAGGAAACTAAGAGGCATCTCTATGAGCATGCAAGATCGTGGGGATTGAATCTGAAGGTGGAGGAAAAGGGAATTGAGGAACTTGTTAGTGAGTTGAAGAATGTGAAGAAAAGTGGTGGCAGTGGCATCAGAGAGTTTTTGGCCTTCAATTGCATGCTTAACCTGCCACATATGGCCAATAGAAGCAGCAGAAAACAAGCCATGGAATTTCTGAAGCTGGCTAAGGATTTGATCAATGGCTCTGGGAACAAGGGAATCATCACTTTTGGTGATGGTGATGCGTTTGAGAAACTCAAGACCAGCATGAATTTCAAGGCATTCTTTGATGGTCATTTGGTGCATTACCATGCCTTAATGGAATCAATTGAGTCATGTTTCCCAACAAGTTTCTCAGAGGCAAGGACTCTTATAGAGTCCCTATTTGTGGCGCCTCATGTGTCTCCTTTTGCTTGGTTACAAAATTGGCAAGAGATGGAGAGGGATTCTTGCCATGTTCCTGGGGAAACTGAAATTGGACTAGAAGGTTGCAGATTGAGCACAAGCATTTTAATGGAAGTAAGAGAAATGTTGAGAGGTAGTGGAGGTTCGTATGAGACAAGGATTGAAGGGCAAAATGGGAATGAAATTGTTCTGGCATGGAAAGGAACAGAACTAGTGAGAGTTTCTGCTTGGAGAAACTAAAGCTAATAATAAATAGCTAATTAAAAGCCAAGGAGTACATAGTACACAGTTTTTTTTTTTTTCTTTCTTTTTTGCACATCAGAAATCTTTTGGGTATTCATTGTAAGATAGTGGATCGTTTAATGTAAATTAATTTGTACAGATTCATATATGTATATGTCTATGTTTATTCTGTATATGTCTTCTTTCACCATAAAATGAACACAATTTTTAAAGCAATCAAGCGTTGCAAACTATTTTTTCTTTGGCACCAATAAAATATCACCTTTAAGCTTTTACATCTTTTTTTCAGACATTAAGTTCCTAAACATAAAAAAAATCTTTGAATGTACTTTTCTATAATCTATTCAAATTAATCTTAAAATGCATCATGAAGAGTTGATTTTATTCTTTGGCTTGTAAACCTGAAGTTATGAAGCCGGGTTATAACAAGTAAAAATAGCATCAAAGAAGAAGTTCCAATGAGAAAAATATGATTTAATGAAGTAAATTCCTGGTATTTAATTCATGATCTTCTGTGGCAGAACATAGGTCTTGACCTCTTGAAAATTAGTTATGATCATCATATTCTTAGAAATGATAATCACGAATTAGGATGTTCATGGATTAAGTTGAGCCAGGTTTAATTAGATTGGACTCAACTCTAAAAGGGTTGTTGAGTTTATTTTGACCCAATCCAAGAGTGATTCGAAATAGATTAGATTAAACTGGAATTAATTCGATGTAAAATCAGTATATATAAATTTGTAAGTTTTATATACTAAAGTAATAATGTTTTATTTTTAATAATTAAATTTAACAAATTTTATATCATATTTATACTAAAATAAATTATTTTAAAGTAAAAATAATACCGTATAATATGAAAAATATTAATTAAAATATAAAAATATAATATGACATTACTAATTTCACTCTAAAATATATATTTTTATTATAAAAAACAATTTCGAAGCAAGTCGGATGACCCAAGCATAATTCAAATCTGATTCGAAAATAACACAGGATAAAAATGATAAATTCAAACACGGTAAAATATGCCTTAGATCTGAACCGGATTTTGGGTGGGTCCAAATCTTGAACACGCCTAATCATGAAACAAACTTTTGCTTTATTTATTGACCGTTCTTGATATTCATGCATCTTTCTCTGTGACTCAAAACATCAATTGACCTCATGTTAAAATTAAAGGGGTTACAGAAGATGTTAGATTCCATTTGACTGAGGCCAATGAAGGAAAATCCATAATCTATGATCTGATAATTAGCAAATTATTTCCAGAAAATGTCCATCCTATTAGAAAATTGGACTTAATAAAGGATAATTATCAGAAAAATCATCCGTATATATAATAATAATATTATCTCATGCAGGCCTTGTCAACTGTAGAACATAGAAGTTAATTTTAATACAACTTCTGCCTGGCTTTTGTACGTAATTTGTGTATTTTCCAGTTTTTGCAGATTCCTACCTAAGAGAGAAGCACGTAAGAGCTCACACGCAACCAAAATATGAATCACGAACCTTAAATTAATTATTTATTATGTCAATTAATAAAGCCATTAACCAATCATGGACTATTTTTCAATGTGTTGGAGATGGAACAAGGAAAGAAGGCCCTAGTAGTTTTCCAAGTGTCCTTCCTATTTTCCTAACTAAAATCCAAAGTACATTTTTTTTATACATCTCATTTTGGCATATGACTTTAAACAGGTAACTGAGTAATGGCAACAAAATATGAATAGAATAAAAAAAGGAAAGAATAAACTAATGGCTACAAGATCAGGCCAGTCAAAGAGCATAATTAGTAAGAAATCACCTTGATGCCTTGTATGCTACAAGAAAACAGATTCAATTTCCTCTACCAATGCGAAATTCGGTATGCTTTATCAACCATGCTATGTGTACAAAAATCAGCCACCAAATTAGTTACCTGTATAAAATACATGCTGAAATACAAAATACACATTAAAAATAAGTTGAACAATACATGTATTTATACACAAATACATAGTAACTGATTTAATAGCTGGTTTTTTATGTGCACATAGCATTTCTTGTGTTCTATATGTACCTCTAAACATTCAGTGCGCCGAGAAATATAACCTAACATTAGTAAAATGCTTAGTGCAAACCTAGACTTTGATGAAAAGAAAAAAAAATTACTTTCAAATATCTCCTTTGATACTTTTACTAGTCTTGTGAACTGATGAACAATGCTTCTTGTTTTTCAAACTCTGCTGATGCTTCTGCACTTTTGTGGAGCATGTCATCACAGGGCTCTTTATAGCACAAAGCTTGTGCTTCATACGCCAAGGGAACAGAAGTTGAAGGCCACAACCCTTTGGAGAAGAAGCATATGAGTGCCTTGAATTACTGCAAGTATCACAACCTTTCTTGTTGTAACCATTGTTTGGAAAATGTGCAGAAGATGATGCTGCCAATGCAGTGGCATCAGGGAGAAAGCGATTAATCATATAGCTTGAACATTGATCAACATTAGATTCTGAAAGCTTTAATCTCAACACATCATTGCTGCTACTGTGATTTGTCTCTGATTGTTGGACAACAATGTCTAATGCCTCTGATAAAGAAAAAAGTTCCATAGCATCTGAATAAACTTCACTATTCTTCTTGTTCTCATTGTCATCATCGTCGTCATCATCACCATCACAACCATCATCTTGATCAAATGAAAGAACAGCATTACCTAAGTCAGCTTCAGCTGCTGCTCTTGGAAGATGCTGAAGGCAAGGTGGTAATTGGAGCCGAGGCGTTTCTACATCTCGGTCGTGGATGTTATTGCTCCTCTCTTGGTTTTTCGGCTTGCCTGGGGCTTGCTCCCATGAAAATGGAATACTTGTGCTTTGTAACATACTAAGTGATGTACCTGCAACAACTGAATTAGCAAGACGCCTTGTTGATAGAAGGGGTGCATTGAAGTTTAACATTCTGCGGCATTCCAAATCCATTGTCATAATATTTTGTTCTGCTTGTTCTTCCATTTTTGGTAAGCTTCTATAACAGCAACAACGGAGAAGATATTTGGGGGAAGAAAAAAAATAGGAGGATATGAAATCAAGTTAGGTGGAATACATAAAAACAGTTGAAACTATGGACCTCTCATGAAAATCATTAAAACTAAAGTCTTGCTTTAAATTTGTCACAGGTGGGTTTAAAAGCCACCTTCACGTGGGAAGAGAAACAACATACCAGATCTTTTTTTTCTTTTACAGTAAATATTTGAAGGTTATAAATTCACATTTTCAATAACATTTAACAAGGTAACATGAAGCTAATGTAAATAATAAAAAAATGGCATATGAATTTCTCATGTACGAATTACATATACACATCCACATTCCACACCATTAAATTTTCACAATTTTTAACATGATCTGATTGATCTGAACAGGATAGAAGAATCCTCTTCCCCAAAAATAAGTGCATATAGTAAAAGTTGGGGAAAAAGAACAAAAAATAAAAGGAAACAGTCGAGAATAATTGAGCGCATGACAAATCCTATAGATGGTGATGGAGATAGCAGTTTACGTAGAACTTATCACAAATACCATTGAAATAGCTGAGAAAAAAATCTGTTTATATAACAGTGGCAAAAGGTTACAACTTACAGCATGATGTGAATCGGCAATTGCTCAGCCAAAAATATGGTGGCAAATACTGAATCTTTTACATGACAAATTGACTTGTATAGACAAGTTTTGTCTAAAACTTTATCACCATTCTTACTGGTGAGGCCTAGTCAAGAATAGCAACAGCAGCAGCTGTTTGCTCCCCTACTTTCCATTCAGTTTCAATCGATCCAAATTATGTCTCTAAATTCTCTTTTCCTTCTGTATTCTGCATCTAGAAGGCCAGCCTATGAGAACGATATATATAGACCGTACTCTTTCTAGAGACCATTCAATAGATAAATAGAATTGATGATTACCAGGCTGTTAGGTGTAAAATGGTGCAGGTCAACAAGAATAGTATTGCCCCTTTATGGTTGAACAGGACAATGAGACATTGAGACACTGAAGATAACAATGTTAGTGGCCTTCCTTCTGACATGGACTCTCAAGACTGTATTTCAGTCCCACTGTCTCTCTCACTCACTCTATCTCTTCCTTAGTGCACCAAAGATATTTGTGTCCTACCATGTCCACATATTTTGTGTCCACATATTTTACACTAACCAAATGCAACCTAGAGAACAAGGAAAACCTGATTATTGATCTGTGATTCTCTCACTTTTGTTCATTAATTTGCTCTCGTGCTTTATTGCGGAGATCTAATGTCTCAGAATGGCCAGGATCAAGACAAAGGGCAGCTTCACAATCCTGGACAGTAGAAGCATAATCACCCATTGAATCATAAAATGCTGCTCGAAGATGCAAAAGTTGCAGATCTGGCTTGAAATTGATGGCCCTTGAAAGCTCCACTATTGCTTCATCTTCCTTGTGATCATCCATCAAAACTGATATATAGAGGTTGCATGTCAGTAAAAGTTGTGGGAGCAGTTTACTAGCTGGTTTCAATGATTTAAGACTTAATCATGATCACATCCAACAAACATGAAGTTCAGTATGAGCACAGTACAATATTAAAACAATAAGGCTCTAACAAATTCGGTCATCAAATGAGAATAGGATCACACTGTTAGGGACTTGGGTATTATGGGGTGCCCAAAGTCCCACATCGGGTAGTATGGGATGCTTTCCACTTTCCTTAGATACTTAACACACACACACAAGATTTGTTTGCTCTCACACTTCGTAAATAACTACCGCCGATAAGATAAACAAACCCAAAAATGAACATTCCCATTTGCCCTCTCCAAGAAAGACAAGTAGGTTAAGCCTCTCTCTGTTTTATCTAGTTTGAGTTACTTCATTCCTCAGGAACACAAAAACATCAGAACTACAATAATATTCCTTCAACAATAACATTGTATAATGCTGATTTTCAAATCACAAGTGTGCAAGATCCTATTTCATTTATCATAACCTTACACCATGATGTTTTGCGGAGATTACATAATTTCTAATACAAGCATATATGTGGAAGTCCAAACCATCATTAGTTGGGAAGAGGAAAGCTTTATAGTGATTTTGATACTCATTGATCTTTTCAAAAGCAAATGTTTTCTCAAAGCTAAATCTTCCATGCATAAGTTTTTAAGTAGGCCTTAAGAGTTCTACAAAGCTAGTATAAGGAAAAAAAAAATAGAAAAATTCAGGTTGGAAAACATTATGGAAGATTTCAGAATGCCTGAAATTAATTAAATCACCACACTACAAGTACAACTGACCAGGATCTGCTGTCTGCCGAAACAATGATTTGAACACAAAATGGCTTACAATCACAACCAAACTTTCCTCCACCCTTCCCACTTCCACAGGTTTAAACAGTAAACATGTAAGAAGCATAACACAGAATAATATAACAAGTTGATTGGACTTTACCTGCTGCCCTATATTTGTAAGGATAAGTCCGTAGAGGATCCAACTGTGTTGCCATGTTAAGATCATTCTTTGCCATATCACGATCACAATATTCTGAACGCTTCTCATAAGCTGATGAATTGTTTTGGGCCTTTGCAATTAGCTTTGTCATCTCGTCATATGCAGCTTCGTTCTGATTTTTAAGATGATATACACGTGCCAAACCCTGATGTGCTCGTGTATGCTTGATATCGAGGGCATGCAAGTAGCAGTTGGCAGCAAGGTCCAGCTTTTCACAATCTACGTAAACACTCCCTAAATTATTTAGTGCCTACAATGTAAAATAATGACACAAGTAAGTTCATCATTTTAGCATTCAAATAAAATAGAAAATGATCTATTTAATCTGAAAACGATATTACACTTACTTGTCCTTTACGAAGGACATCTGAAGGACATCTAAGAGCTTCCTCCAAGAGATCGATCACACACTTTGACGACTCAGAATCAAGACTTGAGTCAGCTAATACATAAGCTTTGAGAAAGAAAGCTTCAAATGATCTTCGTATAGAAATGGACTCCTCAGCCTTGGCTAATGCCTCTTCACGACAACCGGTATCATACAATATCCATCCTTCATAGACAAGTCTTTCATGTGCAAAAGTGGAATGATTTCTAGCTAGGCGTAAGCTACGCATGGCTGCCTTTTGAGAATTTAACCTGAATGATTGATGAACATTAATAAGGAAATACCATGATTGAACAAGTTATGGGTTAAATAATGGATGACTGAAACTCAAATTAACTATCTTCCATGGACAAGAAGCAAAATTTATTAAAACAAGGTCATATACAAGAAATCTAGTTATGAACAAGAAATATACAACACAAATCATCTGATAAGTCTACCACCGAGATATCAGCTTCCACGTATCTCACAAACGGGATATGATAACAACTATGCCATGAATCATCTCTTCAAAATGTTTAAGCTCGAGTAGAGATGAATGGCTTTTATATGGAAATTTCACCCCCTCATGCATGGGTTCTTTGGCTAGAACCAAGAATAATACACAGGTCATCTATCTTGTGCTGAAATTCAACTTGGCAGCAAGGATTGAACTCTAAATCACTTGATTATAAAGGCTGTGATAACATGTTATGAACGACCTCTACCAAACAAAAATGACACTTGTATCATAACTAGAAGTATATTATCTGGATCAAGACCAAGAAAAATGTAAAATAAAGCAAGGAAAAGTTGCATTTGATAGCATTATTCATCCAATTATTATCTTCACTTGTCTGCTTCATCCTATTATCTATTTATCTTCATTGTTCATCCTTAAATGAGCTCTTAAAAATTATAAGGCAAGCTAAATGATAACATCAAATGATACATGAAAGAGACAACTAAAGCTGCCTTGCTTAATTTCCTTACCTATTATCTTGCCTAGTTTATAATGGACACATAACATAATTTCCTCTAATTTTGACATAGTACAAAGTCACCAGTCACAATAATTAAGCTAAGCAGCCAATAGCACCATGAGTTCCATGCATAAATATCCAGTTCAAACTTAGAATAATTCAAAATACAAATACTTAGCCATGATTCATTGACACGAATAGCATAGAAGTATAAAACAAACATACAAAACAATTCCATGCAAAGAGATTTCATGCCAGTAGAGAATATGGAGTTAAATAAATTATATTTGAATCAGCACAAGAGCTCAAGCTCACCTTAACAGGAGGAGAGATTGCCGAAAACGTAAAATACTTTTCCCAGGGTCATTTTCTAACATCTTATGTACAACAGCCAAAGAACCAATATCATCAACAGAAGACCATCTATCATACAACTGTATCCAGCAATCAGCTTGGCTCCACTGCTGAGCAACAGGGCGGAGGAGCTCTACCAAGTGGTCACCACGCATATTCCCATGGAACATCATATAGTTTGGATCCAATGTCAAGATTGCCCTGACATCTCGTAGAGCCCCTTCATAGTCCTTGACAGCAATCAAGAACCATGCTCTGAATTCAAGGCAGTCTGGAGAAACCTTGAATCCAATTATTTTATTGATTTCCGAAATGGCAGCTCCGATATTTTTCTCCTCCAGCAAACAAACAGCCCGGTATTTATATGGAAATGAAAGAGTTGGATCTAATTCAGTGGTAGCGACCAAGTCTGCCATTTTCTCCTTCCCAATGCAATACAAAGACCTTTCTTGATACATCCAGCCAACTGGTTTATAATCAGAAATAAGCGAGTTTACCATCTTGTACGATGAATATGTGTGACCACGCTTATACTTGGCCCTTGCAACACCAACTAATGAATAAATATGTCCTGCCTCAACGGCAGCCTCAAACCAACGCTGTGCATCCTTGTATTCTTTCCTCTCAAGCAATACAACACCTAATTGGTGATAAGCTAGCTGCTTCTGCCAACCTTTCACTGCGCACTCTCCTAGTCTTTCCAATAGCATCACAGTCTTATCAGACTTCAACTCTCCCTCCATTGCAACCTGGCTTAAAAAATAATACAACAAAAATGACGCATGCCGAGCCATAGCCAATCTATCCCTACCCTCTGGACTACAAAACAATTTAACAACATTTGCACGCTGCATCGAACTGGGTAGCTCTCTCAAAAAAACCTGCAAACAAGCTGCCACAAGCAGATGCGCGGCCTCCTCTAGCGCATAGTCAATCAGCAACATGGCATCATCCATGCCACACACCAGAGAAGCCAGATGAGCATCACACGCAGACTTCATCTCATCACAGCAAAACTTGTTTGCAAATGAAAGCAACTCTAGAACAACATTAGGTGTAAACCCATTCAGCCTCCTAGTCCTACTAAAAACCTCAGCAGCCTCCATTGCCTCAACAGAAATCCCATTCATTGAGAAGTTTATCTTCTCCCTCCTAGAGTCGAGGAATTCGCCATGCAACATTGCCTCAAACGGCCTCGAAAGTGATGCCATACAGTGTCTCCTACACCTAATTTCACTATCACCAATGCAAAACCACAATTCAACATCATCATTGGAAGTTGAACATTCCTCTAAAAGCTCTTTATCATCACTACCAATAACTTCTCTACCCGAACATGAACACCGATCTAACACTGACTCAGGATCATAGCCTGGAATTAAGCTTGACCTGGGGCATTCAAGGTTTCCTCCACAACAATCTATTGCCGACGATCCAACGAGCTCGTCCTCTCTCCTCTCGTACCGAAGCCACGACGAGAGCACAACCTTGTCGTTCACCTCTACAGCATGCCGCCGCGCCGACCGGAGGCTCTGCCGGAACAGCTTGGGGTCCTGCAGCCCACGGAAAATAGCTGCCTCCTCCAAAAACGCCTCCGATTTCGCCAATTGGTCACAATTCTCGACTCTCCGATAAACCTCGGCAAGCGTTTTCACGAAATCGAGGGACTTCAGAGAAGGCTCGATGGAAGGTTCTAGAAGCTCAGAGGTAGGCAGGCCGTGAGGAAGAAGGAGGAGGCTCTCCAAAACGACATCGCATGCTGCTGCCTTTGTTGATGCTGCTGTTGTGGTTTGGAAGCTCCGACCCTGTTTGGTTTGGGTGTGGGCTTTGGCTTGATCGTGAAGGAGGTGCTGGTGATGAAGATTCTCAACGCCGCCACCGTCTGCGGAGGCTCCGGCGGCGGAGGGAGAAGTATCAAGCACGTGGACCTGAGTGCCTTTACAAGCGTCGATGATCTTCAAGCTCCGAATCGAAGTGAAGATGTTGTTCTGCATCTTCTTTTCCCCCCAATTTGACCAAATTTGGAAGCTTTAACTGTCAAGATTTCAGAAGGAAGAGCAAATATTTAAAAAAAAAAAATAATTAAAATAATCGAGGATTTAAATTAGAGAATCCTAAGATGGATTCTGATTCTCAGAGAGGAAGAAAGAGAGAATAAAATTGAGTTTGGAAAGATTAGATGAATGCAAATGAGGGCGAAAAAGGAAAATTGCGTTTTTTGGTGGGGGAGGGGTTTAGATCAGCTTCTTTACTAGCAGTATACTAGCAGAGCAGCCACATAGGTTATTGTTTGGATTTAGAAAGGGTAAGATTAATTTTTAAAAAAAAATCTGAATTGTATTAAATAATATCAAATTATCAAATAAAAATGGTATATATAACTTGAAATATGATGTTTAGCAAAAGAATATGATTATAAAAAGCGACAAAAAAAATATAAACATAATATAAAAAAGGACAAAAATATATTTTTTATGTTTATAAAAAATATAAAATAATATGAAAAATATAAACATAATATAAAAAATATATCAGACAATTTTAAAATATTACACAATTAATTAAAATAGATCACATGTTTTTATCATTGTATTTATCTATATACTCATCAAAATGACAATTTAAAAATATTTGTCAAAAATAAGATCTAACTGAAGCCTAATAATTTTAGGGTTGTGATCTTCAACTTCATTCAGTTATTTGAAACGTTGATATTATGATAATTGTTGTCTTTCACAAAGCGAAGAATTGAATGAATTAATATAATAAAAATCATATGCGTAAGATAAATTTAAAGAACTATTGCAAATATAATTTACTATGACATCGGTGGTTTATTTCACCAATTTAAATAAGATACTTTGTGTTTTTTTTTTTTCACTATCTAATTGTACATTCTTGAATTATGACAAAAATTCTACATATGTTCAAATCCAAAATAAAAAAACAAAGTAAAGGTAGACTAAAACTAAAGAAACTAAATGCTTCTTCTTTTTCAATACAAAATCAAAAGAAAAAATTTTAAAAGATTGATATCCAAGTATTCGATTTGAGAACAGAAATTGGTAAATCATTACAGAAGATAGTACTTGAACTTAAGATAGCATTATCCAGAGAATCAATATACATATGCACATCATAACTTTTTTCTAAAGAAATGTGCAAAATTTTACCATCTAAGTTGAATAACTACAATAACAGTTCATAAATGGGGGAACAATAATAACAATATAAATAGCACAAAAATTACACACACAGACCTTGTGATCATAAATAGCAGCAGCATCTTTAAAAAAATTGACAAATGAGATATCATCATAAAAGCTATTAACAACATGTAGTAATGTGTTTAATTCATATCCAACAATTTTTGCCGTTCTTGTTGATAAATTTAGAAACAATTCGAACCGAAACAGTATAATGATAAAGAGGCTGCAAGAAAATATGAAAATGAAAAAAATAGAAAGAGTAATGGGCATGAGAATGAAATTTTAGGAGCAAAGATTCACAATATATAGAAATAAAAATTCAGTAAGATAAATGAAATACATTACTTGTAAGAAAGCAGGTTCTTTCAAGAAATTAGAGCATTTTTCTTGAGTATTTATTTAACTTCACGATCATTGAGTATAAAAAAAGATTATGTCCATTTCAATGTAAAACAACAATTTTGATATGATAACTAACACCAACCAATGAGAGAATTATATTAAAAATGCATTAAAAATATTAAGCAAAAGGAGTAAAAAAATATTTCAAGCTTTTAAATAAGAAAACATACTTTGTGATTACATCTACACACTCAACTCTACACATATTACAATAAAATAAATTGTTCACAACATTAATTGATACACCACAAAAACACCGTAAGAACCACTACTTTTGATATTTCACCACATATATTATGTTCCCAAGAAAGAAGTAATTTGTCTTCTGATAGCAAGTATAAAATTAATTTATATATATTTAAGAAGAATAATAAAAAAAAGTTTTTTTTAGAAATTATAGATAATATTAACTCGTACATATTTTGATGTATAAAGATATAAGTTGGCTAAAACATGGCCCGTAAGTATTCGCTCAATATTTTTTTATTGTATAGAAGGATCAGATACAATTTGATTCTTATAATCACCAAGTTGTTCATAGAGTGAGTAGTCTTTAAATATTGGACTGAACATTGGACTGCAAATAATTTCTAAAAAATATGTGAAATACCAATGGAATTGTTGTAGAATAAAGAAGTATAAATAGAAGACTCTAGTATTAGTATTCACCAATATAATAATCTCGATATAATAGAGATAGTTTATATATATTTATCTACTAATATATGTAACAACTTATTAGTAAAAGAGATAGAAGAATAGTATATGAAGGAGGAAAGAGTGATTTTATTGTTGATTGTAGTGTGTAATCAACGGAGGCTTAACCTCCTATTTATACATGTATAGGGTCCACATTTTCAACCTTTATTAAATGTAAATTTTCTTGGTAATATGAGTATTCTACCATGGAAATGTTGAGCCACCCATGTTATTAATGGTCATCCACATCATTCATACTGATCATAACACTCCCCCTTGGATGACTATTTAGGATTATGCCTCGTTAAAACCTTACTAAAGAAAAATCCAATGGAAAAAAATTTTAGTGAAGGGAAAAGAGTACAATATCTTTTGACGGAGACTGCCTCATTAAAAACCTTGTCAAGAAAAACCCAATGGGAAAGAACCTGACCAAGGAAAAAAGAGTACAGTCTCCCCCTCTTGTCGGCATCATTTAATGTCTCGGAAACGGCGCATCCCAATCTGATGTACCAATCTTTCAAAAGAGGATTTTGGGAGTGACTTTGTAAATAAATCTGCCAGATTATTACTTGAGCGGATCTGTTGGACATCAATTGTCCCTTGATTTTGAAGATCATGAGTGAAGAAGAATTTGGGAGAAATATGCTTTGTTCTATCACCTTTGATGTATCCACCCTTAAGTTGAGCAATGCATGATGTATTATCTTCAAACAGGACAGTTGGAGCTATCTTATGGTTAATCAGTCTACATGATGACAGAATATATTGAATCAAACTCCTAAGCCAAAAACACTTGCGACTAGCTTCATGTATCACTAGTATTTCAACATGATTAGAGGATGTTGCCGCAATTGTCTGTTTTGTGGACCTCTATGATATAGCTGTACCACCATATGTGAATAGGTATCCTATTTGAGATCTCCCTTTGTGTGGATCAGACAAGTATAGCCAACTAGTTGTGACTTGGATCCATATGGATAAAACAATCACATATCAATCGTTCCATGAAGATATCGAAAGATTTGTTTGATTCCATTCCAATGTCTTCTGGTTGGAGAGGAACTATACCTTGCTAGTAAGTTCACAGCAAATGATATATCAGGTCTTGTATTATTAGCAAGATACATTAGCGCTCCAATGGCACTAAGATATGGTACTTCAGGACGAAGGATATCTTCATTTTCTTCCTTAGGACGGAATTGATCATTTTCCACATCCAAAGATCTTACAATCATTGGGGTACTTAACGGATGTGACTTATCCATATAAAATCTCTTCAAGATCTTTTCTGTGTATGTTGTTTGATGAATAAAGATCTCACTTTTTGTATGCTCGATCTGCAGGCCGAGACAAAATTTAGTCTTTCCAAGATCTTTCATTTCAAACTCTTCTTTTAGAGTTTTTATAATTGTTGGAATCTCTTCAAGAGTTCTAATAATATTTAAATTATCAACGTACACAACAATTATAATGAATCCAGATGCAGATTTCTTTATGAAAACACATGGACAAATATCATCATTCTTGAATCCGTTTTTGGCCAAATACTCAGTAAGACGATTATACCACATTCGTCGAGATTGCTTCAGACCATATAAAGATCTTTTCAATTTCACTGAGTATAATCCTTGTGAATATTCATTGGATGGTTTAAATATCTTTAGTCATTCAAGTACTTTCATATAGATATCACGATCTAATGAGCCATATAAGTAGGCTATTACAACATCCATTAAATGCATATGTAGTTTATGATATGCGAATAAACTGACCAAATAACGCAATGTTATTGCATCCACTACAGGGAAATACGTTTCTTCATAATCTATACCGGGCCTTTGTGAAAAACCTTGTGCCACAAGTCGGGCTTTGTAACGCACAACTTCATTTTTCTCATTTCGTTTTCTTACAAATATCCATCGGTATCCAACAGGTTTTACATCTTCTAGGGTACGGACTACAGGTCCAAAGACTTCACGTTTTGCAAGTGAGTCTAATTCAGCCTTCATGGCTTCTTCCCATTTTGGTCAATCATTTCTTTGTCGACATTCTTCGACTGATCTTGGCTCAAGATCCTTACTTTCATGCATGATATTTAATGTCACATTATATGCAAATATTTCATTGACAATTGTCTTATTTTGGTTCCATTTCTCTCCTGTAAATACATAATTTATCGAGATCTTGTCATTTTCACAATTTTCAGGTACCTGAACGTCTTTTGGCATTAAAATTATATCAGAATTTTGGACAACTGCAGATATCTTTACTATGTCTTTTTCAACAGGAATAGTATTCACCTCTTTTCTTTTTCGAGAATTTTTGTCTTTAGAACCGACAGGCCTGCCACACTTCTGGCGTGAATTTGCTTTGGTGGCAATTTGTTTGACTGGGACATCAACTCAAATCGGAGCATTTTCAACCGGTATATATAGGATTTAGTTATCCTCTTTATATCAGAAAATGTATCAGGCAATTCATTTGCTATCCTTTGCAAATGTATAATCTTTTGAACTTCTAGTTCACAGTGCCCTGATCGAGGATCCAAATGCATCAAAGATGATGCATTCCAATTAAGTTCCTTTTCGGGAAGCTTATTTTCTCCCCCTAATGTTGAAAATTTTGATTCATCAAAATGACAATCCGCAAACTGGACTTTAAATACATCTTCAGTTTGTATCTCAAGATACCTCACTATAGAGGAGGAATCATATCCAACATATATCCCCAATTTTCTTTGGGGTCCCATATTGGTGCGAGAAGGTGGTGCAATGGGAACATATATCGCACACCCGAATATTCTTAAATGGAAAACATTTGGCTGCTGGCCAAAAGCTAATTGCATAGGAGATAACTGATGGTAACTCTTTGGCCTCAAACGAATAAGTGCTGCCGCATGTAAAATAGCATGCCCCCAAGCCGAGGTTGGGAGATTTTTTCTCATAAGCAAGGGTCTAGCAATCAATTGGAGGCGTTTAATAAGTGATTCTGCTAACCCATTTTGTGTGTGAACATAAGCTACTGGATGTTCAACACTTATTCCATTAGCCATACAATAAGCATCAAAAGCTTGGGAAGTAAATTCACCAGCATTATCAAGACGAATTGCTTTGATTGGATTTTCTGGAAATTATGCTTTTAACCGAATAATTTGAGACAGTAATCTCACAAACGCCAGGTTGCGAGAAGACAATAAGCACACATGTGACCATCTCAAAGATGCGTCTATTAGGACCATAAAATATCTAAAAGATCCACATGGTGGATGAATAGGTCCACATATATCACCTTGAATCCTTTCTAGGAATTCAGGGGATTCAAATCCAATCTTTATTGGTGATGGCCTTAAAATTAACTTCCCTTGAGAACATGCAGCACAACAAAATTCACTAAATTTAAGAATCTTCTGGTTCTTTAGTGCATGTCCATGGGAGTTTTCAATAATTCTCCTCATCATGGTTGTTATTGGATGACCCAATCAGTCATGCCAAGTTATGAATTCACTTGGGCTAGTAAACTTCTGGTTTACAATGGCATGTGATTCAATTGCACTAATTCTAGTATAATACAACTCAGATGAAAGTGAGGGTAACTTTTCTAATATAATCTTTTTATTTGAATCATGGGTTATGATATACAAGTATTCATGATTTTCCTCATTCATTGTTTCAATATGATATCCATTTTGGCAAATATTTTTGAAACTCAACAAGTTCCTCAGAGACTTGGTAGATAATAATGCATTATTTATTATGAATTTTGTTCCTCCAAGAAACAAAATTATAGCTCTTCCGGAGCCTTCTATCACATTGTCCGAGCCAATAATAGTATTAACATATTCTTCTTTTGGCACAAGATGGGTAAAATATATATTACTTTTGAGAATGGTGTGCGAACTTGCACTATCTGCATGGCAAACATCTTCACTATATGTCCTTGCCATTCTCTTCAAAGGCAAATAATAATAGAATGAGTAGAAATGTTTGCTCAGTAAAATTATTTCTTTGATTGAAAATATTTTTCTAAGAAGTATAGTATATACTAAAAATTTTATTATTATTAGCAAATTCAGTAATTTTGAAATTCAAATGCATAAACCTTAACAAGAAGTTTCTTACATTATTTATTCACATGAATACTTAACAAACACATATATTAAACTATTCCATCATTGATCAAATGGCCAATATTTCCTTCAGGATTCTCAAAAAAATCAGATACATCATAATGAGTGGTGGAATTTTCAACATCATTTGAAACAAAATTTGTTTCCTTTTCTTTGTTGTCTTTTTTCAAAGATGCTTGATAAAAATCGACTAGGTGCCTTGGTGTACGACAGGTACGCAACCAATGACCCTTTCCACCACAACGGAAACATTTATCCTCAATTGATTTATTTTGCCCATTTATTCTTTCTTTATCCCAATTCTGGTGAGATCCTTTCTTGTGAACATAATTTCTTTTCCTTCCATAATTTTTCTTGTTACCAAAACCTTGACATTTACCTCTTCTGGGGTTATGATTTACCGCATTTGCTTCAGAAAATGGGGCGGTGCCAGCTGGGCGCGCTTCATATTTCTTAAGAGCAATTCATTGTTGCATTCAGCAACAAGAAGGCAAGAAATTAGTTCAGAATATTTTTTAAATCCTTTTTCTTGATACTGCTGCTGCAGGAGCACATTCGAGGCATGGAAGGTCGAGAAAGTTTTCTCTAACATATCGGGTTTGAGGAAGTATCATTGTCTTTTGATGATTGTATATTTCTTCAAGGTCTTTCCACAGATCTGTAGGAACTTTTAATGGGAGATATTCATTTTTCAATCATACGTCAAGATGACGACAAAAAAAAAATCATGGCTTTGGCTTTATCATTCTGGGATGTATTATTTTCAACCTTAATGGTATCTCCAAGATCCTTTGAATCAAGATGAATTTTAGCAACTAGTATCCATGATAAATAATTATTTTCAGATATATCAAGAGTATTAAATTCAAGATGAGAGAGCTTCGACATAATGAAAATTTGTTACTTGGAGTCTTCCTAAAATTTGATTAGAGTCTTGTGCTGATAACGTGTTGTAGAATAAAAAAGTATAAATAGAAGACTTTAGTATTAGTATTTACCAATATAATAATCTCGATATAATAGAGATAATTTATATATATTTATCTACTAATATATGTAACAACTTATTAGTAAAAGAGATAGAAGAATAGTATATGAAGGAGAAAAGAGTAATTTTATTGTTGATTGTAGTATGTAATCAACAGAGGCTTAACCTCCTATTTATACATGTATAGGGTCCATATTTTTAACCTTTATTAAATATAAATTCTCTTGGTAATATGAGTATTCTACCATGGAAATGGTGAGCCACCCATGTTATTAATGGTCATCCACATCATTCATACTTATCATAACAGAAATTATTTAATTTTGTGTAACCAATACATTATATTTCCTATAACTAAATATTAAGTATAAAAAAAAGAATAAAAATAAATATTACTCAACCTTAACATGAATATCACACTTTTTACTTCCTTCTTAGTTATATAAAATTGATAGTTAATTTACATTGATAGAATTATCAAGCTGCTCATTTTTCAAAAGAGGAATATCACCCAAGACATTAATAACTTTAAAAGTTCCACAATACTCTTCATTGCTAATTATCTTTGTGTGAATCTTAAAAATTTTTTCTTTCCCAACAATATTATAGAACAAGTATTGATAGCATGGAGGATCAATTTTCTAATATACATAGAAAAATACAATATTAATCAACACAATTTTAGATTTAATTATATATAACATACAAAAAAGAAGATAATAATATTGTGAAAAAATTTACCTCAATCTCTTGTTCTAATTGCAAGAAACAATGAGAGCAAGTCTTTTCAAATAACTTTGTTGCAACATCATCTATTAGAACAAAGATGACAGTAGAAATTCAATCTTCAACAACCAATTTTATCCTATATCTAAAAAAGCATGCAAGATCAGTATAAAAAGAAAATCCATAATTTAATGAAATTTACTTGAATTTTATTATTTTAAAGATGATATTAATCTTATAATGATGTGCTCAACATCTCGAGAATACAATTGACAATAAAATACACCATCATCTCCTACAACTGAATTACCACATATGTAAGAGAAGAACCACTAATCCGGATCATCTATTATCGCTTTAATTTTGCCGATAGCAAAAAACTCACCATCATATTTATGCATATAATGATGTCGTTATATAACATAGATAAACAACAAAAAATAAGACTTCAATCAAAGAAAAACCAAGGCCAATAAACATCAGAATTAGTTTTCAGATTCTTGATATCTACTTAATATACTAAAACTGGATTTTCCCCCAACTAATGAAGGTGAGGTGTCGATCCCTCGTGACTCCATTTTCCCTCCAAAATGAATACACATTTCTCTTTTCTAAATTATTTTATACAAAATATTCTTATTATAATTATATTATAATTAATATTTAATGAATGATATATAATTATACTAATTTAGGAACATATCTTCATTATAATTATATCAAATGAATATTTAATGCATTATTAAACTACTTATCAATTGTCAATTAAAAATACTTTTAATAATAATAATAATAATAATAATAATAATAATAATAATAATAATAATAATAATAATACTTTTAACCATCTTTATTATAATTATATTACAATATTATAATTAATATTTAATGAATAATGCACAATTATATATACTAATTTAAGAAAATATCTTTATTATCTATCTGTTCTATTATATAAAAATAAGATTTTTGCACTTAATAACAGAACTGATACGACATGCTTTTAAGGTGTTTCCTAATTTATTTCATTTAATTCGTTAAAGCAAATCAATTATAATTAATTATATCAATTAATTAATTTGATTAGAAATTCAAATTTTACCATTTATTATAATTAATTATATCAATTAATTAATTTAGTTAATTATATTAATTATTTGATTTGATTGGAGTAAATAGCCAATTATTTAATAAATAATAAATATGATAACGAAATATATGAATTAATTTAATTAGTTTATTTTTCTCAATACCCTCTATTTATACAAGATCATATGTTTTTTACTCACTCTCTCTCTCTCTCTCTCTCTCTCTCTCTCTCTCTCTCTCTCTCTCTCTCTCTCTCTCTCGTGTTTAGGTACAATTTTTGTAATTTATTAAATTTTTGTTTCTTTTATCTTTATTTGTACATTTTATTTTTTTATATTTTTTAAAATTTTTGTTTATCTTAATTGCTTATTATTAAGTGCACACTTTTTTTTTTATTTTAGCTTCTGATTAACAAAAAAATGTGTAATTTTTATGTTGTTTTTAAATAATCTTATTATAATTTTGTTTTGTAATATTTTATTTTGTCATGTGTACTTCAATTCATATATATTGTCTTTTTTTTGTGATTCACAATTAATATATACATTGTTATATATATATATATATATATATATATATATATATATATATATATATAGTCTTTTTTTTGTGATTCACAATTAATATATACATTGTTCGTGTATGTGGTTTATATGTTAATGTTTTTATTGATTCTCTTTATTTTATTTTATTTTTTTGTGTGTTCTCTTTGTAGCTCTTTATTTTAGTTATATATATTCATTGATTTTTCTATATTGATGCTCTTTTTATTTGAAATATTGTGACAATTTAGAGTGTATGTTATGACCCATGTGATATTCGTTAATTTGGTATATCTTTTTAGATGGTTTATGTTATAATGTGTTTAAGGAGTTGACTTAAAGTTATAATATGATATATAAATTTATAATATGATTTATAGTATGCTAAAATATTAGGACATTATCATATAAATATTTTTTTATTTGTCTGTTAGATTTAACTATATAGGATCTTAAAAATTATGCAATTATGTAATTAGTTATTTTTTTATATAATTATTATATTGATCATTTACATTAGTGAGACTATTTTCAATATTATTATTTATAAATATGCTATTATTTGTATAATTGATTGAATCATCTTATTCGTTTAAATTTAATTCTATTGAATTAATTATTCAAGGTGCCATCGCTATTTCTATTTTTAAAGAATTTTTTAATATTATTTAACAATTCTAATAATAAAAATTAAAAAAAGTAAGACAGTACAAAATTGCAATGACGATAAGATTGAAATACTCGTGATAAAATTATGTTGATAATATACACTTGGGTATTACTAACAACTATGTTAGTAATTACTTAAAATAAATAAGAAAATAAGTTATAGAGTATTATTTTATTTAAATTATTAATAATTAAAATAATAAAAGACCAGTAATTATTTAAAATAGATATTAAATTTAATTTTATGGTACTAATTTATTTGAGTTGTTAATAAAATTTATAATTTTTAGATTTATATCTACTCAATTTATATATTTTATTTTATTTTACTTTAACAAAAAGTTGAGATGTGCATTTTTAATTATTTATTTAGAAAGTATAACGAAATGAGTTATATCAATTATAATTAATTATCGATAATTAATATCAATAAATTAATTGTATTAATTTATAAGATGAATACCGTGTAATAAATGTTGTGAAAATAATTATAATAAATTAATAATTAATAAATAAAAAACTAAAAAAGACTTTTTTTTATTGCTTTTTAATAGATATACATTTTTATAATTTTACTTTCTCTTTATCTCTTCCTTTCACATTTATTTCTTTTAATTTATTGAACTAAATCAATTATATTAATTATTTATATTAACTAATTAAGTACTTTTTAATGGGTTATTATAACTATACCTTTAAACCATAGGTTAAAAATATTATAAAAAATCTTTTATAAAAGTTGTTGCAAAATAAATATTTTTAAAATGTGTCCTTAAGACACAAATTAACTAAATTATTGTTCAATTTAATGTGTTTAATTCATTCAATTATATTAATTATAACTAATCAATTATGTAATTTTATTTGATTAGGATAAATATTTCATCATTTAATATTTTATTTGATTCATTAAATTACATTAATCATAACTTCAAATATTTAATTTAATTAGAGTAAATATCAAAGTATTTTAAATTTTGTTTGATTCATTAAACCAAATTAATTATAACTAATTTATTGTTTAATATGATCGAGATAAATATTAAATTATTTAATAAATAATATATAAAGCAATAAAATAAATGAATTCAATTAATTCAAATTATTATCTTATTATTTTATATATTCCTTTTCTCCCTCTCTATTTTGTACTTTAGGTAAAATATTTGTAATTTTTTATTTTATTTTTTTATCTTAATTTTGCTAATATTTTTCTATGATTTTGTTTCTATATTAATTTTTTTTATTTATTTTGATTAATAATTCTTAAGGGTATTATTATTTTACTGAAAGATAATTTAAATTTTTTGTATTATAAAAGTTGATTAATAGGTTTTTTTAAAATATTTTTTTGAAATTTTTTAATAAGATCGTATTTTAATTTTTCTCTTTCATCCTTTGTATTAATTAATTATATTAATCTTCTATTGCAATACATTTTTTAACTACTCCACACATTATCTTTTCTATCTTTTACTTTTTTTAATTGCTCTTTTTACTTTATTTTTAATTATTTATTTTACTTTTACTTCTCATATATAGATTTATTATAATTCATCACAGGTTCTTTTTTAATTTAAGTGATTTTTTAGGTTATATTTTACTATTGATGCTTTTATTTTGTTTAGTGTATTTTTTTTAGTTTGTGTTTAATATAATAATCTGTAAATATCTATTCTATTATGTAAAAATTAAATTTCTGCACTTAATGATAAAATTGTCGTAACATATTTCTGATGGTGTTTTTCGATTTATTTCTTTTAACTCATCAAATTCATTTTATTATAATAAATTAATTATATCAACTAATTGATTTGGTTAATTTTTTAAATATCATACAATTTATTATAATTTTTATCAATCAATTAATTGTAATTCAAATTGAATAATTATTTTGTTACGAAATTATTATTTCCTAATCTATTTTTGGGCAATACATATATTAATTATAATCGTAAATTAAGTTATTTTATATTAAATGACTTATATAATGGTCATCTCATTTATTATCATAAATGCTGAATTAAATAAGTTATTATTACTTTTGATTTAAAATTAAATGAGAATAAAACCAGAGATACTATTTTATTTGGTCTTTCGGGTTTAATGGCTGTGACACTCAAATATAAATAGTGACTTCTGGATTTTGGTCTCCAACACATCAAAGCCATCTCCGTAACACTTTTTCCATAAAAGGAATTTTGATTAAACTCTATAAGGGATATAGAAGGTTTTCAAAGAACAAAGGAATGGTCTGAATTTGCACGAATTCTAAATGTTCGAACTTACGACATTGTTTTAGTTCGTTGTCGTTACAAGAATAACTCTAATCTATATGTGTCTAAGGACTAGAATAGATTAAATATTATTTAAGTAATTTATTCCTAATATTGGTATTTGATTAAATTAGTTTTTGAGAAATTTAAATTGTTGACTCAATTTATATATTACGACTATTCTTTTTGAATATTTTATTTTTATATTTTTTAATATAAAATTTCTTTTTTTTTCCCTGATTTTTAAGTTTATTTTCTTCTCATTTTATATTTCAGATTAGTAATATAATTATTAAGAAAAATGTATTTAAAAAAATATTAAAATATCACTATTTAAAAAAGAAAGATACGTAAAAAAAAGAAAACGAAAAATTAAAACATCACTATTAGAAAAAAAACTGTTAATATGCGTATGAATGGAGTTGGAATTGAGGAATAGATATAGATATAAAAAATAAAAAATTATTGCATGATTGTATAATAAAAAATAATCATATATATAAAACAAAATAATTATAAAAAAAATAATTAATATATGTGATTTAGATGTTTTTAATAACCGGTAACATAGAGTTTAACAAAATATAATTCACATATTTTTTTATTTATGTATATGTATAGAATTATTTATATATATGTATATATATTAAGAAAAACTACTGTTATATATATATATATATATATATATATATATATATATATATATATAACAAAATTAATATAAAAGGTTATGAAAAGTTCTATCCAAGTTTGACAAGAACAAGACGATTTACATAGAAATGGTTCTCATGGATAGTAAGGTAAGTTGATTATTTTTCATGATTCTTTCAAGTGATGTTAGGTCCATTTTATAAATATTTTTGGTTCATATATTTTAATGTTTTTAATAACCGGTAATATAGAGTTTAATAAAATATAATTCATATATTTTTTTATTTATGTATATGTATAGAATTATTTATGTATTATGTATACATATATATTAAGAAAAACTACCAATATATATATATATAGAATTATTTAACAAAATTAATATATAAGGTTATGGAAAGTCTCATCCAAATTTGATAAGAACAAGACGACTTACATAAAAATGGTTCTCATGAATGATAAGGTAAGGTGATTATTTTTCATTATTCTTTCAAGTGATGCTAGGTCTAATTTATAAATATTTTTTGTTCATATTTTAGGTTTATTTGATAAGTAAACCCTTGCACACGAGCAAAGACAGTGCGATTTTATAGATATATAAGTGCTAATAGCCTTTATATTTAATTTGTTTTATAGTTTGATAATAACTAATATATTTATTGGTGGATTTAACTATTACTATATTATTTATGATCACATTCAGTATATTTGTCTGATTTATTGAAAAAAAGTAGATTATTAAAATCGATTAATAACTATTTTAGAGTTAATCCAATTAACACTAAATTTAAAAAAAAATAATACATAACATGTTACTTTTTTTAATCAAATTATTATAATTCAAATTAATTTTAAAAAATAATTTAAAATTATAATTTCAATCTTATCACATGCATAGCACGGGTAATTATACTTGTTTCTAATTAATTTCCAATCATACTCTTCATTATCAATCTTTGAAATGAGATGTCCAATTTCAGCAGGAGTCAAGGTTGAAAACTGGTATTTCGCAATATTATATCTAAAAAAAAAAGAAAATAGATTCTTCAATGCTACAATGAAAATTCTTGTAGGAAACAAATAAGTTTAATAGAAATGTAAATAGATGAAAGGAAGATGCAATAAACCGATTGAGAAAGTCAACTGTTTCCTGAATATCTGGATTGATTGAAACTCGTAATACCTTAATAACATTTTGTAAGCTATTTTTTTCTAAAAAAAGATACATTCAAACTAGAAAACAAATAACACAATTAGAAATTTAAACGATACACAACAGCAAAAAAAACATCACATAATATAAATCAGCACTAACCCCCTCTGGCTTTTATCGCAAAAGATTGAAGAATAACTACAGGAGCTCTCTCATATTTCTTTAATGAAAGGATATTAAAAACTTCACAAGGATCACTAAAAATATTGTATTGAATTTTTTTTCTATATTAAAATATATCATTCAAATGAGAATAACAATATAATAAAAATGTAACATGTTATAAACACCAAATAACAGTAATCAGCACAAAATTATCCAAATAGAAAATAAAGAAAAGAAAATTAGATGAATAACTCATCGGCATAAAGCTCAATAACAACAACTTTGATCATCTTTCCATAGCATTTCACATCTTTTTGACTTTCTACACATGTGAGAATTCCAATAAAATCTGCATAATACAAAACCACAATGTATTGAAACTAAAAGACCTAGGAATAATAAAGTTGAGAATTTCGCAAAAATAAGCTAAAAATTTTATCTAGAATAAAAAAGAACAAAAAACAAATTTACCTATCAAAAATTCATGATTATTAGACTTTTGAAAAATTTCTTCTATAGAATACAAACTCAAACTAGAATCAGATATACTAAAAGATAGGCTTTCCACAACAAAAATCTTATACTAAAAGATAAGCTCAAATCGATGTTTGGTTACTCTCCTTGCTTCAGTATTTGATAAAACTGTTAAGTTAGAAATGATACACACATTTCCTTCTTTGAGCCTTCCACTGAAACTCGAAATGAAATGATCTTTGATGATAGCTTGAATTTTATCACATTATAACAAAGCAATGTAAAGATATTAACTTGCTTTAATCTCTTGATAGAAACACTTTATGTATATTAAAAATAATTCAAGCAATTGCAAAACGAATAATTTATCTACAGATATTAAAAAAATACAACTCCTACATTATGAATACATTTATATTTTCATCCATGAGAAGCATCTATACAACCCTTTCGTTCTTCTCATGAACGGGAGCGATCTTCCCAAATTTTAATAACCTTAACTTTGATGTTCCAATGTTCTCTCTGTGGAGAAATCTTTTTAACTGGATTAATTAAAGGATTCATATTGGTAAATTAGATATTATTAACAATGAACGTAAAAAAAAAAGGAAAACAACTTCTAATAAGATAGATGAAAATGAACTTTGGCTGTGAGGTAAGATAGAAAAACAACAGGTATATATAAACTATAAAGGATCAAGAGAAGAATAAAAAAATTTTTCAATCTTTTGAAATTTTAATTGATACCTCCAAAATAGGTTTTGAAAGCACGTTAACGAAACACTGTAGCAATGTGCTCATCAGTATGTATTTCTACCATAAGAAGTTATATGACAGCTAGTCTAAAATCTTAATACCTAACATCTGACACATCATTCTTTCATCTTTCTAAGAAAATTGTTTAATACATGGTTGACTACATAAATTTTGTGTATAAATTATAGTCATATAGTCAATCAAATCCGATAAGTATGAGATCACTTGTTAAAAAAGAAACACATAACCTATTTTTAAGAGGAAAAAAATAACATATTAATAAAAAATGCAATATCCAAAACTTAAAGAAATCTATATGATAAGACACAACATCCTCGTAAGCAGGGTCATTTTTGAGAAAAAAAATTAATGATAACTTTTTTTCTTATATTTTTTCATTTAAATTATTTAAATGATATGAAGTTACGCATGGATTGAAAACACAAATTAAGATAGTTTAATTTAACAAAAACCTTTAGATTACTTAACATATCCTCATTTTATAAACTAATAAAGAAAGAAATGAACTCATCTTTTCTCTAATTGTAATACCCTACCACACAGAACTTTACGCCTAAGACATAAATTAGAGGTGGCGCTACGACCTCTAAAAGTGAAATACATACATACATACATACATACATACATACATACATACATATATATCAAGGATAATATAGCTAGGAGTCTTAAAAGAAAATGGTACGATCAAAACAAAACTGAAGATGCATCGTCTATAAAAATACAATAACACAGAAAGCTTATACAGAAAACTAAAAGACATATATATATATATATATATATATATATAATTCCAATACAAAGATATATAATTAAGTTCTAGACTCAACCTGCAAAGCAAATGCCGGCTAGAGAATATATAAACAATCCCAAAAGATAACCAAAAATACAAAATATAACTCCTGATTCTCTGAGTTAACCTCTAGGAGGGACAATACAAATTTTAATACAATAATGGAGAATATGCATATATATAAAAGCTAAGTATATAATATAAAAACTCCAAAAGTAGATCTTTACTTCTGGAAGAGTCTCCAACACGCTTAGCATGCTGGCTCACGTCCTGTATCTGAAAAATAATAAATACATATGGAATGAGAGCCAGAGGTTCTCAGTATGGTAATGGTGTTTGCATTGATAATAAATAATGTCCTGGAAAGCCAGAGGCATTCCAAAACTCCAACAACCTATATTTATATCTTAAAGTTTTCTCTAAGCCATAATAGGGTAACTATATCTATGGAATCTAATCTAACTTCTCACTTCCCGTTCTCTACAAACCTCTATTTTACCACGTGGAACAACCCTTAGTGTCTCTTCCACCAATATGATGAGGAATCTCTCAGAAAACAAACACAAACAAGGAGAAATACAAATATAGAAACATATACGGCAAATAGATCAAATAGCAATTAATTATAGATAAGCAATTAGGCAAGCCAAACAAATGCATACTCAAACAAAACATACAAGTACATATGATGCATGTCTGCCCTATGGCCGATGATATCATCTGTCGGTTATACAGCCAAATCTGACATGTCCGGTAGCTAACCCTGGACAGAAACACTACCTCGCAGAGCAAGTGGAACTAAGCCATAACCCTTGCATACTATCCACTTAACCCAGAGCAAGTGGAACGAACTACTACTCCTGCATACTACCCAGGCGGACATTTACAAACTCAACCTAGAGTAAGTGAGGCAAACCACAACTCTTACTATTACCCAGGTGTCTCAAACTACTAACTCGGAGCAAGTGGGACGAACCATAACCCTTGCTACTACTCAGGTGTCTCAAACATTAACTCGGAGCAAGTAGAACAAGGCTTGATCCTTGCATACTACCCAGGCAGCACATCTCAATCTCATAACCATCCTCATCACATTTCAATCTCTTAGTCATTCACATTATCCTCATAATCACAATTAATCGTTTTCATTATAATAATTATCCTCATCATAACTCCACATCTCAATATCATAATCATTTTCATCATGTCTCAATAAAAAATCAGTTATCCTCATCACAGCTCTCTCATTACACTATCCATTTTTTCTCAATATCAATTCAACACCTTCAATATGTTTGCTCTTATTCTGAAGCCTAAAAACTAGCTATCGGGACTTAAACAAGAGTTACAAAAGTTTACAAGTTTGCCAAGAAGGTCAAACAGTTAAAAACATAGTTTTATGTGAAAAACAGGACTCGTTTGTACGCATCATTGCTGTGCGTACGCATGCACTAGAATGAATTTCCAGCCTATGCGTAGGCAGCATTACTATGCGTACGCATAACTTGTAAAATTCTAGGGTGTGCGTACACACACCCCTCGTGCGCACTCACGAGTCTCGTCACACATCCTGTTCTGTGCGTGCACACGATAGGGTGCGTGGGCACCCAAACTATAAATTTTGGTTTTCTGCAACTTCTCAAAGTTCAATTTTTTATACCTAACTTTCAATGTTCATAACTTTATCTACAAAACTCTATTTTCTTTTATTTTTAAATCGTTTTAAAACTCTTATAATCATATTTGATTTAAGACAAAATTCACTCAATTCCAAACTCCGAGGGCCAAGTTATGGCCCGTTGAAGTTGGTTAAAATTATGTTTTTACCAAATTTTGCCAACTCCTCTAATTGTCAAAATTTTCAACCCAAAACCAAACCTACCACAACCAAATCATTACCAATTACTCATATACACTAACACATACTCTTTATCCACTTCACAATCATTTCAACAATCAAATCCTTCAATTCATTCAATAATTTCTACTCACAAACTCACCAATTCCCACTATTATCATCAATCATTGTCAACAACAATGATTAAAATACATTCCACCAGATCAATAATCATCATCGATCACATTTTATCCACATACTAAATCAAACCTTTATTCAAACCACCAACTTTACAATTTACACATTCAACACCAAATTCAACAATTATCATCATTAAACATTAACAATTTACCTCACATGCATATACCATATCTAATCAACTAAATCCACCAATTCATATTATTCAAACCTATCTTAAGGAAACTAGCCTAAGTTTTCACGCAACATTATATATTAGCTACAAGAAACCGAAACTATACTTTGGCCGATTTCTCCCCAAACTTAGAATACCACAAAAGCTCCTCCTTCACAAGCTTTCAACTACCAAAGTCTCTTTTTCACAGCTCCCAAGTCTCCAATTTCACTAATTCCGTTAGTCCCAGCCACCAAAGCTCCAATTCAAGTATTCAAGCTCACCAATTTGACTTCAATTCACACGTATCCAATCTAATTTCATTCAATTGCATCATAATCAATTCTAGAGTTCACTAATTCAATAATTTAAAAGGGATTAGTAGTTTCTCATCACTGATTTCATGGACAAAACCCAATGCTAGCTCGTGCTAGATCACCTCTAAATCGTCAAAATTACAAAATCTCTCAATATTCAAAACAAAAAATTACGAAATTGACGGGGGTGAGAACTGGATGAGAAATTTTGAGTTTCTTACCACTTTGTTCAAATAGATTTGAAGAGAATTTCGAGATGAACGCGTGGTCGCAGATGGCTCATCAATCAAAGTTGCGGATTGAAAGTTACGAGTGATTTAAGGTGATGTGTGAATAGTGTTTAAGGATTGACTCACCTCTTCTTCTCTTCTTTGTGGAACATAACCACAAGGGGGGAAATTGGCTGAAATTTTAGGTTTTTGTGGGTTATATAGGTTAGGTTTGGGCCCGACATAGGTTCGGTTCATCCGGTTTAGCCCGTTGGCCCAACTTTGGGCCAAAATCTTTAAAATTAGTGTTTTAATTAGTATTTTAAATATTTTTACTTCTTTAAATGATAAAATTTAATTTTTTTAATTTTCTTGGCTCATAATTAATTTATTAGTTAATTATTTATTAATTAACCAAGATTTTACATCCTACCCACCTAAAAAAAATTTTTGCCCTCAAAAATATAGATTACCACAAAAGTATGCGAGAGTAGTTCTCTTTTAACTCAACGTATAGTTCCCTAACCTTTTGCCAATCTTCACAATGGCTTATCTCCCGCAACTTCTCCTCTTCATACTATTAGTCCTAATATCTTCACAATCACTACGATTTTACTCCCGCACTCTAATTTATTTGTCTTTAAGAATTTGATTATTCGCCCTACGCCAATCAAAATCTCCTTAAGCTCTGCAAGCTCTAACAACAATATCCTACGCAGCAACAATTAAGTTTGGTTCCAAGTTTAATACTAAGCTTGACGTTTTCAGTCTTAAACATTCATCCTTGTCATAGGCTATAAATAAATGCGGTGCTCTAAAGTTATATACTGCAATCTAAATTCGGTTGTCAATTTTTTGCAATTACCCCAACCCTGCTATTGCGATCAACCCACATCCTAAGTCCTCCCTTGCAGACAATTTCTGGACACATGTCCTGATAAATCACACTTGTAACAGATGCCTCTGGATGGTAGCTTCTACATCTCTGACAGCTCAGGTCATCTAAAGCAGCCCTTGTCTATTTTCCTCTACCATTTCCCTAGTGATCATCATTCCTCCCAGAATTGCTCTGACCTTGGAGAAATCGTTGAGCGTATCCTCTCTTCTTGAATTCTTGTCCCCTTGGTACAAAATTCTGGTTGTGCTCCTCTCGGTAAAATTCCTGACGGTCATTCCCTGCCCTCCTTGAATATTCCTCCGCAACTATACTCTTGTTCACCAGCTCAGAAAACACTAGGAGCTCCATAGGCCCCACAATACTTAAGATATCACTTTATAATCCACCCTCGTACTTAATACGTTTTCATTCCTCGTAATCCTCTAGATCACCTTAGCAGACTTTAGAGAACCGACAAAGTTCCTCAAACTTGTTAGTATACTCTGCCACTATCATCGAGCCCTGCTTCAGCTGTAACAACTCTAACTCCTTCACCGCCCTATCTGAGTTGGAAAAATATTTCTTGTAGAATTCAACTTGGAAAGCGTCCCAAGCTATCACAACATTGCCTTGCTGTAGTAGATGGCGAGCTCCCTGCCACAAAACTGAGCTTATCCTATTAACTGATATGTGGCAAATTTAACATACTGATCCTCAAGTACGTATTGAGTTTGTAGAGCCTTTCCATTACCTGAAACCAATTGTCTGCTTCTGTAGGATTTATAGTTCCTCGGAAAACAGGTGGATTCACCTTTAGGAATGTTGCTAAGGTCATTGGTCCGTTGCCGCCATTTCCGCCATTCCCGATACCAACCAGTTGGCCTAGTACCTCAACTATAGTTTGCATAGCAACAACCATATTTTCCAATACATCCATGAAGATTACCGGGTTGTTACTAGTCGTTTCAGGTCCTTCATTAACTCTCTCGACCACATCCACATCCACGATATGCCATTTAGTCCCTGTTCACACCAAACAATTGATATCATGGTGATCAATCTCAATATCTCAAGTCTAGTACTTTAAAGTCCCAAATATATGCTCATGAACAAGTATGCTATATTTATCAGTTAGATAATCCTAAATAGCATATACACACACCCAGAGTATGCTTAGAAGCATAGTCTGTAAATCATGTTGCTTGTATGCGAAGTTTGTATTCGTAGGTTTTGATGAATGACAAACCAACAAACGACATGAAAGACAAACCAACAAACAACTTGAATGAACAAGCATGTTAAAAGATCAACCAACATTCAACGTTGAGGAATGAAGAGTTGAAAGCAACACAACAACAACAAGAAACTCAAGTCCACAACATTTGAAGACAAGTATAGTGTCTTAGGACTTAGGTAACTTCTTGTTAAGAACCAATTGCTAAATCTCTCAACACACACTCACAAAATGTTTTGATTATCATATCATATGCACATCTTGCAATTCGATGCTAGCCAAATGGTTTAAAACTTGTTTTCAAAGGTACAAAAGCATAGGAATTGACTCCAACAAGTTTGAGATCAATCCTAAGCATTTTGAAGTGATTTTAAGCCATTCTTTAAGGTTTGCATCGATGCACACTCATCTTGCATCGATGCAAAGCATGCGACGACTTGTTGCATCGATGCAAAGATGTTTGCATCGATGCAACCTAGCTGAAAATTCAAATTTCAGCTTCAAAGACACATTTGCATCGATGCAAAGTGTTATGCATCGATGCAAATGATTCAAAAACATAAAAAACGGCTAGTTTTAACAAAACGGCTCCATCCCATTAACTCCCCAACGTTTCTAAGGTTTGGGAAGTCTATAAATTGATGGATTGAAGCCTTATTTCATACATGTGAGTATTTGCAAACTATCTTGTTCATATTCTTTCATTCTACACATTTTTAAGGTGTTATAATACACAATTTGAGAGAGCAATATCAATTGGTTCAATAGTGCTAAACTTGTAATCATACACTCTTCTAGAGAGTACTCATTTCATCTCAACAATTCTTTGAGAATTGTTTTCTTGTAACACTTTGTAAATTGGAGTGTGATCTCCAAGGTTGAGTCAAGAGTTATAAACACTATAGTCGGTGAGGATACCAAAGAAGTATACTAAGTACTCAAGGCAAATCTTAGAGGAGGTATCTCTAAGTGGAGTGGGTTAGTATACGAGTGGTGATCATATACCGTGAGGTGTTAGAAACTAAGGACTCGGATTGTAAAAGGTTTTGCGCGAGCACCTTGAAGCTTGGCAATAGTGGAACTTCTCAATAGCGATTGAGAAAGAAAGTGGACGTAGGACAAGGATTGTGCCGAACCACTCTAAATAGTGTTTGCATCTCTCCAAACTTATCTCTTCTATATTATTGTCTTTTACCTTTGAGCAAATAAATTGTGATCGAAAAGTAGCTTCGTAAGTACTTAAGGAATAGCTTAAGTCCGATTGGTGAAAAGCTTGATCAATTTATTTGAGTTGGTGTCTATTGGAAAGTAAAAGCTCCTTATAAATGCTTAGCAATTGAGTTAAGCTCTTGGAAAAATACTAGTACAATAACACTTTTGTATATTGTCTTTAACTTTCGCAAAAAGATTCATTGTTGTTGCAATACTCAATTCACCCCCCCTCTTGAGTAATTGTGCATAGGTTCTACAAGTGGCATCAGAGCTTAACCCTTTGAAAGACTTAACCGTTTAAGGGAAAAGATCATGGCAAGCACAAGCTTTAACAACAACAACACTAGTGAAGGTAACTCAACCGCTAGACCTCCTCTTTTTAGCGGAACAAATTACTCTTATTGGAAAAATAAGATGAGAATTTGGATCCGTTCTCAAGATGTGAGAATTTGGAAAGTGATTGAGAATGGAAATCACATTCCAACAAAGACAACAAGCGCTAAAGAAGGAGAAGTCTCCGTCTTAAAGCAAGTACCGAAAGGAGAAAATGAATATAGTGACGATGATTGGAAGAAAGTGGCAATGAATGATAAAGCCATCAACTTCATTCATTGTGCACTTAACGAGCATGATTATATGAAGATCTCTACATGTGAAACCGCTAAAGAGATTTGGGATAAACTCCAAATCACTTACGAAGGAACCGACCACGTTAAAGAATCATGGGAGAACGAGGATGAATCCGACTCCGATGACGACGAGGTTGCAAATCTTTGCTTACTGGCAAGCGAAGAAAAGGTTAGTAATGACAACTCCACTTCTTTTAATTTACAAGATGAATATGATGCCTTACTTGAGGTGTACACAAAACTTACCCAAGATTATTCTCTCCTAAAGAAAAAGAATATGGATCTTTTAAAACAAAATGAGATGTTGAAAAACGAGAATATCAATCTTGGAAAAGATAAGTGTAGCACAAGTAGTGATCCATACAAATCTTGTAAAATGCATGAAAATGAAATTACAAATCTTAAGAACACTTTAGCTAAGTTCAATGAATCTTCAAAGAACTTAGATAAAATGTTGAAAAACCAAAAGCATGTTCATAATAAGGAAGGTTTAGGTTTTGAAAAAGGAAAATTTAAAAATACTAAAACTCCTATTAGGCAACCGCAAGCCCAAAAGGCAAGCATGCCTAAAAGGAATGAAGCCTTTAAACATCCTCCTCAACATGCTTCATTTAGAAATTATAATCACAATGCATATAGATCAAAAGATGTTGCATTTAGGAAACAACCTAGGCAACCATTTAGAAACATGCATAGGATGCATAATCCAAATGTCATATGTCATTATTGTAATAAAGTAGGTCATATAGCACCCGTATGCTTTACTAGAATTAAACATATAAACTTTCGTAGTCAAGATACGAGATGGGCACCTTATGGGCATTATGCTCATACTAACCATCAAGGACCCAAATTCACTTGGGTACCTAAATCCCAATTTTAATTGTTTTGTAGGTACGTGTTGGAGCTAAGGATACAAATTGGTATGTTGATAGTGGATGCTCCAAACACATGACCGGTGATGAATCAAAATTCACCGCAATAGAACCTACAAACGGAGGAAACGTGATCTATGGAGACAACAACACCGGCAAAGTAATCGGCGTTGGAAAAGTTGGTAAAAATTCTTCTACCTCCATAGATAATGTTATACTTGTCAAAGGTCTCAAACATAATCTCATTAGTGTTAGCCAACTTTGTGACAAAGAAAACTTAGTCACCTTTGATTCAAAATGTTGTTTGATAAAAAGGCAAGACACTAATGAAATTGTGCTAATTGGACACCGTGTTGACAATGTATACATGATTAATCTAGATGAAGTTTCCTCAAATGATGTGAAATGCCTTGTTAGTAAAAATGATGAAACTTGGTTATGGCATCGTAGAGTAGCTCATGCTAACATGGACCATCTTAGCAAGTTGGTCTCTAAAGAGTTAGTAATTGGCTTACCAAAGCTACGTTTTGAAAAAGACGTCCTTTGCGACGCATGTCAAAAGGGAAAACAAGTAAAGGCCTCTTTTAAATCCAAAAACATTGTTTCAACAACAAGGCCATTACAACTTTTGCACATGGATTTATTTGGTCCTTCCAGGACTATGAGCTTTGGTGGCAATTACTATGCTTTAGTTATTGTTGATGATTACTCTCGATTTACATGGACCTTGTTCCTAGCAAACAAGAGTGATGCATTTCGAGCATTCAAAAGATTAGCCAAAGTTATTCAAAATGAAAAGAATTTGCATATATCATCTATTAGAAGTGATCATGGTGGAGAATTTGAAAACAATCTTTTTGAAACTTTTTGTGAAGAAAATGGCATTGAGCATAATTTTTCCTCTCCTAGAACACCACAACAAAATGGTGTGGTTGAAAGGAAAAATCGTCATTTAGAAGAAATGGCGAGAACTATGCTCAATGAGGCTAATATTCCTAAGTACTTTTGGGCGGATGTGGTTAGCACCGCGTGTTATGTTATGAATAGGATTATCATTCGACCTATTCTTAAGAAAACACCGTACGAATTGTACAAAGGAAGAAAGCCAAATATTTCCCACCTTCACGTCTTTGGCTGTAAATGCTTTATTCTAAATAATGGAAAAGATAACTTAGGCAAATTTGATACTAAGGCTGATGAAGGAATCTTCTTAGGCTACTCTTTAACTAGCAAAGCTTTTAGAGTATATAATAAACGCATCATGACTATGGAAGAAAGTATTCATGTAGCTTTTGATGAAACTAACCGTGGTTGTGCTAGAAAAGATTTTGATGAAAATGTAGAAAACTTTGATTCACTAAATTTGAATGGTGAAGACAAAGAAAAAGATTTAAATGAAGCCTCTACAACAAAGGATAGTGTTCAAGTTGAAGAAATTGAACCATCACAAGCACAAATAAATGCACTTCCAAAGGACTGGCGTACTTCAAAGGATCATCCTCTAGACAACGTCATTGGTAATGTTTCGAAAGGGGTAACAACTCGATCCACTTTCAGAAATTTATTTGCATATAGTGCTTTTGTTTCTCAAATTGAACCATCTACCATTGAGTCCGCAATTGATGATGAACATTGGGCTATGGCAATGCAAGAGGAGCTTAACCAATTCAAACGAAATGACGTTTGGGAATTGGTGCCTAAACCAAGTAATCAAACAATTGTAGGAACAAAATGGGTTTTTAGAAATAAACTCGATGAAAATGGTACAATTGTTAGAAACAAAGCTAGATTGGTAGCTAAAGGTTATAATCAAGAGGAAGGCATTGATTATGACGAAACTTATGCTCCCGTAGCTAGATTAGAAGCTATTAGGATGTTACTTGCTTTTGCATCCTCTTATAACTTCAAACTTTATCAAATGGATGTTAAGAGTGCCTTTCTTAATGGTTTCATTCAAGAAGAAGTATATGTTGAACAACCTCCCGGTTTTGAGGATTATGAAAATCCTAATCATGTTTTTAAACTCAAGAAAGCTCTTTATGGTCTTAAACAAGCTCCAAGAGCTTGGTATGAACGTTTGAGCAAGTTTTTAATAGAAAAGGGTTTTAGAAGAGGGAAGGTTGATACAACTTTATTTATCATGATTGAAAACAAAAATATCCTTTTGGTACAAGTTTACGTCGATGACATAATATTTGGTTCAACTAACGAATCACTTTGCAAGTTTTTCTCAAACCTCATGCAAAGTGAATTTGAAATGTCCATGATGGGCGAACTCAACTTCTTCCTTGGTCTTCAAATCAAACAAGGAAAAGAAGGAACTTTCGTTGGCCAAACCAAATATTGCAAGGAATTGCTCAAAAGATTTGGAATGGACAATGCTAAGGCAATGGATACACCAATGAGCACTACTTGCTACCTTGACAAAGATGAACAAGCCATTGTTTTGTAGGTTTATGAGTTGATGAATGAGTGATTAATCTTGAGGTAGATTGAAGAATTTGAAGATTATAAACAATGGAGGATCAACAAATTGAAGTTCATTTGATTATATGAATTGTTAAACTAACTCCTAGTAAGCTAAGGATTTCTATTATGGTTTAAATACTTTGATATTTCCTTCATAATTTTGTTTAATGATTAATGCTTGTATGCTTATTTGGTGAATAACTCAAAATAGGCTTGGTACCCCTATTTTAAGTTAATGTGCATGCTTTAATATATTTCACTTCTTTAGGGGGAATTATGCATGCTTGTTATATATATAAAAAGGGGGAATGTTGTTGAAAGGGGGAATATCAAATTCTTTTTGAAAGGGGGAATATCTCATCCTTGAAATTAATAGAGAAATTGAACTTAAAAAAATACATTGTTTTATGCATGCTTCTATGACACATTTCAAGCTCCTTTCTTTTTGATAATGTCAAAAGGGGGAAGAGAGAAGTTTGAGGATATTTGAAATTTTGAACTCTTGAAAAAGAAGAAGTTTGAGGATTTGAAAAGAAGAAATAAGTTTGCGAAACAATGTTTTCAAAAAGACTTCTGCTAAGCAAAAACTTTGATATCTAAATCGTTTTCTTTGATAAACGCCCTTTAAGGGAACAAATGCACATATTTAGGGGGAACTCCTGCAAAATTTTTTTTGTGAAGTCTTCTCCAAAGCTTTCTATAAAACAAAGTGCATTATTGTTGCTTTCAAAATCATTTATAAATGCATATCCTCAAAATTGGTTTGTCATTATCAAAACGGGGGAAATTGTAAATTATGTTGCTTGTATGCGAAGTTTGTATTCGTAGGTTTTGATGAATGACAAACCAACAAACGACATGAAAGACAAACCAACAAACAACTTGAATGAACAAGCATGTTGAAAGATCAACCAACATTCAACGTTGAGGAATGAAGAGTTGAAAGCAACACAACAACAACAAGAAACTCAAGTCCACAACATTTGAAGACAAGTATAGTGTCTTAGGACTTAGGTAACTTCTTGTTAAGAACCAATTGCTAAATCTCTCAACACACACTCACAAAATGTTTTGATTATCATATCATATGCACATCTTGCAATTCGATGCTAGCCAAATGGTTTAAAACTTGTTTTCAAAGGTACAAAAGCATAGGAATTGACTCCAACAAGTTTGAGATCAATCCTAAGCATTTTGAAGTGATTTTAAGCCATTCTTTAAGGTTTGCATCGATGCACACTCATCTTGCATCGATGCAAAGCATGCGACGACTTGTTGCATCGATGCAAAGATGTTTGCATCGATGCAACCTAGCTGAAAATTCAAATTTCAGCTTCAAAGACACATTTGCATCGATGCAAAGTGTTATGCATCGATGCAAATGATTCAAAAACATAAAAAACGGCTAGTTTTAACAAAACGGCTCCATCCCATTAACTCCCCAACGTTTCTAAGGTTTGGGAAGTCTATAAATTGATGGATTGAAGCCTTATTTCATACATGTGAGTATTTGCAAACTATCTTGTTCATATTCTTTCATTCTACACATTTTTAAGGTGTTATAATACACAATTTGAGAGAGCAATATCAATTGGTACAATAGTGCTAAACTTGTAATCATACATTCTTCTAGAGAGTACTCATTTCATCTCAACAATTCTTTGAGAATTGTTTTCTTGTAACACTTTGTAAATTGGAGTGTGATCTCCAAGGTTGAGTCAAGAGTTATAAACACTATAGTCGGTGAGGATACCAAAGAAGTATACTAAGTACTCAAAGCAAATCTTAGAGGAGGTATCTCTAAGTGGAGTGGGTTAGTATACGAGTGGTGATCATATACCGTGAGGTGTTAGAAACTAAGGACTCGGATTGTAAAAGGTTTTGCGCGAGCACCTTGAAGCTTGGCAATAGTGGAACTTCTCAATAGCGATTGAGAAAGAAAGTGGACGTAGGACAAGGATTGTGCCGAACCACTCTAAATAGCGTTTGCATCTCTCCAAACTCATCTCTTCTATATTATTGTCTTTTACCTTTGAGCAAATAAATTGTGATCGAAAAGTAGCTTCGTAAGTACTTAAGGAATAGCTTAAGTCCGATTGGTGAAAAGCTTGATCAATTTATTTGAGTTGGTGTCTATTGGAAAGTAAAAGCTCCTTATAAATGCTTAGCAATTGAGTTAAGCTCTTGGAAAAATACTAGTACAATAACACTTTTGTATATTGTCTTTAACTTTCGCAAAAAGATTCATTGTTGTTGCAATACTCAATTCACCCCCCCTCTTGAGTAATTGTGCATAGGTTCTACATAGTCAGTCCGTCCCTTAGGCTCTACAGGAACAAACTGCTCTGATACCATAATGTAACACCGTACCACACAAAGCTTTACGCCTAGGATGTAAATCAGAGGTGGCGAGGTGCTACAACCTCTAAAAGTGAAATACATACATACATACATACATACATACATACATACATACATACATACATACATACATACAAGAAAAGGATAATATAGCTAGGAGCCTTAAAAGAAAAGGGTACGATCAAAATAAAACCGAAGATGTATCGCCCACAAAAATAAGATAAGACAGAAAGCTTATATAGAAAACCAAAAGACAAATATATATATATATATATATATATATATATATATATATATATATATAGAGAGAGAGAGAGAGAGAGAGAGAGAGAGAGAGAGAGAGAGAGAATTCCAATATAACGATACATAATCAAGTTCTAGACTCGACTTGCGAAGCAAAAGCCGGCTAGAGAATATATAAATAATCCCAAAGATAACCAAAAATACAAAATACAACTCTTGATTCTCCGAGTCAACCTCTAGGAGGGACGATACAAGTTTTAATACAACAGTGGATAATATGCATATATATAAAAGCTAAGTACATAATATCAAAACCCCAAAAGTATATCTTTGCTTCTGGAAGAGTCTCCAGCACGCTTAGCATGGTGCCTCACGTCCTGCATCTGAAAAATAACAGATACATATGGAATGAGAACCGAAGGTTCTCTGTATGCTAATGGTGCCAGCATAAATAATAAATAATATCCCAGATAGCCAGAGGCATTCCAAAACTCTAACAACCTATATTTATATCCTAAAATTTTCTCTAAACCATAATAGGGTAACTATATCTAAGGAATCTAATCTAATTCCTCACTTTCTGTTCTCTGCAAAACTCCATTTTACCATGTGGAACAACCCTCAGCGTCTCCTCCACTAGCATGAGTGATCTCTCAAAAAACAAACACAAACAAGACAAATAAAGAAAAACATAAATATAAAAATAGATATGGCAAATAGATCAAATAGCAGTTAGTTATAGATAAGCAATTAGGCAAGCCAAACAAATGCATACTCAAACTAAACATACAAGTGCATATGATGCATATCTTCCCAATGGCCGATGATATCATCTATCGGTTATACAGCTAAACCCGATTTAATTCCATATTATAATTTAAATCTATCTATAATCTTAAAAATACTTTAATACTAGAATTCTATTTTTTATTCAAAATAAATAAAAAAGAATAAGAAAAAGCGCTAATTTCAATCTATCTTAATTCTTAATTCTTTAGACTTAAGGAGAAACACGATTAACTTGCTACATGAATTAATATTATTAAAGTATTGTTACTGATGTATATACTAGAAGGAAATTGAAGAATAAATTGAAACTGAAGACATAATGGCTGAAATAGCATAATATTAACTTCAAATATACAAACCCATACAAAAGAAGATGAAACAAGAGTTAAACATAAAGCATTACAAAATTCACAACATATTACTAATATTTTACACCAGTTTGAGTAAAACCTTAAACACTAACATCTGCATCATTGCATAATAACAAGAAAGATACTTGAGTAAGACACATCTAACACCAACAAAATGTAAGACTTTTTCCAATTTTTCACTTCAATGCCAGATTCAGATGTTGGATACACAATTTGAAAGCATCCTAAACCTGATTTATAGTTGTAACACAAGAAAATTTATGTGCCAAATTTACCTCATTGGTAGCAGAATCGACCTCTTGATTAATAGAGAATTCACAAGGCTACAAAAAAAAAAAAAAACAAAATACAAAACACTCATCTGAATAAGAACAAAAGAAATTAAAAATCATCAATAAATGCTAATTAATAATAAAGGAAATCATTTTAAAGTAAATGATTTAACAGTATAATTTAATGCAAACCTTTTGTTGCATATCAACTGTAGTCTCTGTTGTGCAACCAAAATCTATTAAGTATTGCTACATAAATGAACCGAAAAAAAGAAATTTGAATAATACAATGATAAATAGTTAAATACAACACCATGAGACACAAGAATTGAGTTTTTAAACGGAGAGTGAATGAAGAATTAGCTAAACTTTATCATATAATTTCTGATTTTGTGGTTAGAATGCATCATATAACACTCCGAGTTTTTGAAAAATTAAATAATGAGTTATTCATAATTTATTATTTTATTTAAAGAAAATTATTTTTCTAAAAGTAATTAAATTAAATTTTATGATACTTTGAGTTTAAAATCTATTAAAATTTTTAAATAATTTTTATTATAATGAGATATTTCAAAAAAGATAAAAATTATTATTATTATTATTATTATTATTATTATTATTATTATTATTATTAAAGTTCATTTGGCCAAAGCCATTTGGGAACAAAGAAAGAAAAGAAACTTAACTTGTAAGCATACATACATATTTATATATAATCATGACACATAAGCCCTCATGTGTCACCTTAATACCAATTAATCATTCTTCCTTCATTAACTTTTCTTCTTCCAAGCAAGACTGAACTATTATCTTTGGAGAAAAGAAAGAGAAATGATTGTGGGTGAGAGAGATTTGCATGGAACCTCCGAGCTTCCGACTTCGATTTTTTACGATCCGTAACTTCAATAAAAAATTTAATCCGGTAAAAGTGTTTGTATCATCTTTCTCTACACATTGGCGTTACTTTTATCCGGTAGAAGTTGACTGCTGTACGGAATTATGATCACACTTTTCACAACTCCGGTACAACTAACCAGCAAGTGCACTGGGTTGTCCAAGTAATAAAACCTTACGCGAGTAAGGGTCGATCCCACAGAGATTGTCGGCTTGAAGTAAGCTATGGTCATCCTGTAAATCTTAGTCAAGTGGATTCAATTGGTTATGAGTTTTGATAATTGAAAGATAAATAAAACGTAAATTAAAATAAAGATACTTATGTAATTCATTGGTGGGAATATCAGATAAGCGTTCGGAGATGCTTTGTTGCTTCTGAACCTCTGCTTTCCTATTGTCTTCATCCAATCATGCGTGCTCCCTTCCATGGCAAGTTGCATGTTGGTGGATCACCGTTGTCAATGGCTACCATCCATCCTTTCAGTGAAAATGGTCCAAGTACGGTTTCTGTACGGCTAATCAACTGTCGGGTCTCTCGTCTCGGATGAAAAATACAAGGCACAGCTACCGCACGGCTAATCATCTGTCGGTTCTCACTTGTGTCAGAATAGGATCTCTCTATCCTTTTGCACACTGTCACTGCGTCCAACATTCATGAGTTTGAAGCTCGTTATAGTCATCCCGTCCCAGATCCTACTCGGAATACCACAGACAAGGTTTAGACTTTTCGGATCTCAAGAATGCTGCCAATTGGTTCTAGCCTCTACCACGAAGGTTCTAATCACGGATTCGAATGCTCTGTTGTTAGGAGAGGCAAGTCAAATCCGTGGGTCAGAGACCTAAGAGACTATACTCTGGCTGTCATCCAATGACTACGTTGAACATCATGTAGACCGCTAGTGGTTGTCAGTCACGCGGATCTTGGCTAAGCGAGTAACGAAGATAGTGGGTGATTGTCACGGGTCACCCCTTCATTCTGACTTAACTGAATTAAGTACGAGAGTATATCTTGGAGAAGAAGTAAGTGTGAATTGAGAGAAAAACAATAGTACTTGCATTAATTCATGAAGAACAGCAGAGCTCCGCACCTTAATCTATGAGGTGTAGAAACTCTACCGTTAGAAAATACATAAGAGAAAAAGGTCTAGGTATGGCCGTGTGGCCAGCCTCCCAAATGTGAATAATGGCATAAGCTCTCAAAAAAAAGTCTGAATACAATAGGAAAGACTAGTATTTATACTAAACTAGTTACTAAAGATTACAGAAATTGAGTAACTAAGTGCAGATAGTGCAGAAATCTACTTCTGGGGCCCACTTGGTGTGTGCTTGGGTTGAGCATTGAGCTTTACATGTGCATAGGCCTTTTCTAGAATTAAACGCCAGCTTGGATGCCAGTTTGGACATTTAACTCCAGTTCTGGTGCCAGTTCCGGCGTTTTACGCCAGAAAAGGGTCTCGGGTTGACGTTTAAACGCCAGTTTGGGCCATCAAATCTCGGCCAAAATATGGACTATTATACATTTCTGGAAAGCCCAAGATGTCTACTTTCCAACGCAATTGAGAGCGTGCCAATTGAGCTTCTGAAGCTCCAAAAAATCCACTTCGAGTGCAGGAGGGTCAGAATCCAATAGCATCTGCAGTCCTTTCTCAGCCTCTGAATCAGACTTTTGCTCAAGTCCCTCAATTTCAGCCAGAAAATACCTGAAATTACAGAAAAACACACAAACTCATAGTAAAGTCCAGAAATATGATTTTTTCATAAAAACTAATAAAAATATAATAAAAAGTAACTAAAACATACTAAAAACTATGTGAAAACAATGCCAAAAAGCGTATAAATTATCTGCTCATCACAACACCAAACTTAAATTGTTGCTTGTCCCCAAGTAACTAAAAACAAAATAGGATAAAAAGAAGAGAAAATACAATAAATTTCAAAATATCAATGAAGCTTAGTTCCAATTAGATGAGCGGGACTAGTAGCTTTTTGCTTCTGAACAGTTTTGGCATCTCACTTTATCTTTTGAAGTTAAGAATAATTGGTATCCATAGGAACTCAGAAATACAGATAATATTATTGATTTTCCTAGTTAAGTTCTTTTTTATTCTTGAACACAACTACTTTATGAGTCTTGGCCGTGACCCTAAGCATTTTGTTTTCCAGTATTATCACCGGATACATAAATGCCACGGACACATAACTGGGTGAACCTTTTCAGATTGTGACTCAACTTTGCTAGAGTCCCTAGTTAGAGGTGCCCAGAGTTCTTAAGCACACTCTTTTGCTTTGGATCACGACTTTAATCACTCAGTCTCAAGCTTTTCACTTGGACCTTCATGACATAAGCACATGGTTAGGGACAACTTGATTTAGCCACTTAGGCCAGGATTTTATTCCCTTGGGCCCTCCTATCCATTAATGCTCAAAGCCTTGGATCCTTTTTACCCTTACCTTTTAGTTTAAAGGGTTATTGGCTTTTTGTTCTTGCCTTTTGGTTTAAAGAGCTATTGGTTTTTTTCTGCTTGCTTTTTCTTTTTCTTTCTTTTTCTTTAATTTTTGCCTTTTTTTTTTTCCGCAAGCTTTGTATTTTTCACTGCTTTTTCTTGCTTCAAGAATCAATTTTATGATTTTTCAGAATATCAATAACATTTCTCTTTTTTCATTATTCTTTCAAGAGCCAACAATTTTAACATTCATAAACTTCACTATAAAAAATATGCACTGTTCAAGCATTCATTCAGAAAACAAAAAGTATTGCCACCACATCAAAATAATTAAACTATTTTCAAGATAGAATTCGAAATTCATGTACTTCTTTTTCTTTTTCAGAAAATATTTTTCATTTAAGAAAGGTGAAAGATTCATGGAACATTCATAGCTTTAAGACATAGACACTAAACACTAATGATCATGTAATAAAGACAAAAACATAGACAAAACATAAAGCATAAAAACCAAAAACAGAAAAACAAATAACAAGGAAATTAAAGAACGGGTCCACCTTAGTGACGGTGGCTAGTTCTTCCTCTTGAAGATCCTATGGAGTGTTTTAGCTCCTCAATATCTCTTCCTTGCCTTTGTTGCTCCTCCCTCATGGCTCTCTGATCTTCTCTGATTTCATGGAGGATGATAGAGTGCTCTTGGTGCTCCAGTCTCAGTTGCTCCATGTTGGAACTCAATTCTCCTAAAGAGGTGTTGAGTTGCTCCCAATAGTTGTGTGGAGGAAAATGCATCCCTTGAGGCATCTCAGGGATTTCTTGATGAGGGACTTCCTCATGCTCTTGTTGAGGTCCATGAGTGGGCTCTCTTGTTTGCTCCATCCTCTTTCTAGTGATGGGCTTTTGAGATGAATTTCTCCATCTCCCATGACTCGGAGTTGGAAGCAACTGCCTTCCCTTTCCTCTTTCTAGAGGTTTCTCCGACCTTAGGTGCCATTAGTGGTTATGGAAAGCAAAAAGCAGAGCTTTTTCCTATACCAAACTTAAAAGGCCTTCAAACTTCACTAAGACATCCTCTACAAGTCCATAAGCCTGTTTCATTGATTTGTCTGCCATCTCTAGTAAGATTCTTGTAGCTTGTACCTCAAAGATCCCCCAGTTTCTCCATTACAGAGAGTGGTATGAGGTTAATACTTGAACCAAGGTCACATAGAGCCTTCTCAAAGGTCATGGTGCCTATGGTGCAAGGAATTAAGAACCTTCCGAGATCCGGTTTCTTTTGAGATAATTTCTGCTGAACCAAGATATTCAGTTCCTTAATGAGCAATGGAGGTCCATCCTCCCAAGTCTCGTTACCAAATAGCTTGGCATTCAGCTTCATGATTGCTCCAAGATACCGAGCAACTTGATCTTCAACAAGATCTTCATCCTCATCAGAGGAAGAATCTTCATCAGAGCTCATGAACTGCATCATTAAGTTCTATGGAATCTCTATGATCTCTATATGAGCCTCAGATTCCTTTGGTTCCTCAATAGGAACTCCTTATTGGTCAGTGGACGTCCAGCAAGGTCTTCCTCACTGGAAATCACTGCCTTTTTACTCTCTCCAGGTTCGGCCACTTTGGATATAGTTATGGCCTTGCACTCTCTTTTTGGATTCTCTTCTGTATTGCTTGGGAGAGTACTAGGAGGGATTTCAGTAACTCTTTTACTCAGCTGACTAACGATCGGATTTTCTATCAGTAAAGAATAAAAGTAATCGCGTTGTAAGTATAGTTTCTAAACCAACAGAAAATCCTTTCGTACAAAAGTTTTGGTTGTCACAAGTAACAAACCCAATAAAATTTATAAACTGAAGTATTCAAACCTCGGGTCGTCTTCTCAAGGAACTACAGGGAGGTGTTTTTATTATTAGTTATGGAAAACAGTGTTTTTGGGTTTTAAAAGGTTTGAACAAGGAAAATAAATTGCAGGAATTAATAAATTAATAACTAATAAAACTCTTGGCAAGGTATGAAAATTTGGAAGTCCTATCCTAGTTATCCTTATCGATGGTGATGAGAATTGAGTTTTAATCCCACTTAGTTAACCTTTACTAAAGCAAATGAAAGTCAAGTGGACTAATTAGTTTGATCCTCAAGTCCTAGCCAACTCCTAAGAAAGGACTAGAGTTATTGGAATTCAATTCAATTAGCAAAAATAACAATTATCAATCACGATGAGTTTGATAACTCAAGAGTCTCCAATTAATCAATTAAAGCCGAAAATATGAAGAGCTAAATAAAAATCATAAATCTGAAATACCTCAATTGCATTAATAAAAGAAAATCAATCTAAACATAAAGAGTTCATAAGCCAAATTGGTAACATAAGTCAGATACGAATAAAAGCAATAGAATAAATAAAAATATAAAAGGAATATTGAACCTGAGAAGAAGTTGAAATCCTAAATCCCTTAAGAGGAATATTAATCCTAAAACCTAAGAGAGAGGAGAGAACCTCTCTCTCTAAACACTACATCTAAATTATGAAAAGTGAATAACGGAAGACGTATTCATGAATGGATGTATTCCCCCACTTTATAGCCTCTAATATGTGTTTTTTGGGCCGAAAACTGGGTCAAAAACAACCCAAAAATCGCCCTCAGTGTATTCTGGTACGTACAGGTCGCGGGAAAGTGACGCGGAAGCGTCGTCCACGCATTTGCGTGGATTGCGTTTCTGCCAGGTCACGCGTCCGTGTGATCCACGCGTTCGCGTCGCCTGGCTTCGAGGAAACTATAGCAAATTATATATCGTTGCGAAGCTCCGGATGTTAGATTTTCAAAACAACTAGAACCGTATCATTTGGACCTCTGTAGCTCAAGTTATGGTCGATTTAGTACCAAGAGGTTAGGCTGGACAGCTTTAGCAGTTCCTTCAGTTTCTTGTATTCCTTCCACTTTTGCATGCTTCCTTTCCATCCTCTAAGCCATTCCTGCCCTGTAATCTCTGAAATCACTTAACACACATATCACGGCATCAAATGGTAATAAGAGAGGATTAAACATATCAAAATTAAGACCAAAGAAGCATGTTTTCAATCATAGCACAAAATCAGGAAGGAAAACGTAAACTCATGCAAATCATATGAATAAGTGTATGAAAGATTGATAAAATCCACTCAATTGAGCACAAGATAAACCATGAAATAGTAGTTTATCAACCTCCCCACACTTAAACATTAGCATTTCCTCATGCTAAGCTCAAGAGAAGCTATAAAGGGGTGAAGAGGAATGATAGAAAGTATGCAATGCAGCCTATCTATGTGAATACAACTACATGCAAAATGTTTCTACCTACTTGGTTAAAAGTAAGTAAGTTCTCCAAGACAATTATGAATCAAATTCCACTAATTCAAATTATACAATGAAAGACAAGAAAACTTGTAAGAAGATAGCTCATGAAAGCAGGGAACATAGAATCAAGCATTGAACCCTTACTGGTAGTGTATATGCACTCTAATCTCTCAAGTGTATAGGGTAATTCACTCTACTCTTCTCTAGTCATACTTTCTAAACTTTGTTCTTCATCTAACCAATCAACAAATATTTAATGTACCAATACAAACATCATGAGGTCTTTTTAGGGTTGTAATGGGGCTGAGGTAAAGATAAGGATATATATATATATATATATATATAAGGCTAAGTGAGCTAACAAAGTGAATCCTTGATTAGGCTAAGATCTCACCTAACATATACATACTTTATATAATTTAAAATGCTTTACCTAGCTACCCAAAATTTTCCCATTTTTGTATTACATGCTCATGTATCAAACTCATTTTTGAATTTTATCCCATGTGCATTGATTCTTTATATTTTGCATTTGGGGTAATATTTATTTTTTTATTTTTTATTTTTTATTTTTTTTGTATCCTCTTATTTAATTACTTAAATTTTTTTTTCAATGCACATGGTAATTTAATTATTTTGATTTTACATGAGCATGCTTCCCAAATTTTCAAATAACTTATTCAATTTAATTCCCTACTTTTTCCTATCATCCCATGTTCCCATAAAATTTCCCACACTTAAATTATACACAATATCTATCTTAAGCTAACCAAGGATTCAACTTGGAATTTTTATTTTGTTTTTCTGCTTAAGGCTAGTAATGTGGTTATGAAATAGAAGGGGGTTAAAAAGTTCAAAGTGGCTAACAAGGGTGACATAAAAGGGTAGGCTTATTTGGGATAAGTGAGCAAAAACAAGTAATGGCCTCAATCATATGCAAGCATGTAAATACACTAAATAATGGACATATATAATGGAACAAAGCAAAGATTGTAATTATAGAGAAGAAAACACACAAGAATAAAAAATTATGGTTAGATAATGTAACCATATAAATAAGCTCAAAATCTCACAGGTTGTGTGTTCTTTGGCTCAAAAATCATGTTCCAAATACAACTTCCAAACAAGTTTAACACAAATTTTTCAATTTAAATTAGTGAAATACTATAAAAATTTCTTGAAAAAGAAAATATTACTTCAACCAAGTAGTAACTAAATGCACAAAATCATACGAACATGCAATCAAATATGCAGATGCAACAATGAACAAATAAAGAAAATAAGACATTGGTGTTGAGAAGAAAATAACTAACCCATGGAGATCGGTATCGACCTCCACACACTTAAAGATTGCACCATCCTCGGTGCATGTAGAGATGTGCAGGTGGATGGGGGTTGTGGTTCCTCAGCTGGGGCTCTTTTTGTTCCTTTCCTTGCCGGTGGTTTGGGAGTAGCTTTCTCTTTACCCTTCTTGGTGGCCATCCTGAAAAGGGAAAAAGAAAATAACTTTTAAAGCTAAGGGTTAGAGCAAGGAAGAGAGCGGAAAAGGTGGTAATCAATGCACAATAAAGAAGAATGACGTTAACACATGGTCATGACTACATGTGAAAAGTTCATCAATGGAAATATAGCAAGTGCATGTAATGACAATTAAATGCAAGATGTTTATTGGCATGCTGGCAAAGGCATGAGTAGCATAGATTAAGCATTCAATGTCCAAGTTAGATTACCAAGTCTTTCAAACTAACATGTTTGAATAACAATTATATTTAATTAATAAAATATAAAAAGGTTTTTGTGAAAAGCAAGCATTTAGAGTAGTAGAATAAAAGAAATCTAAAAATAGTGCACAATACCATACAGGCGTTTTCACAAACATATAGCATGCATGGTAAATAAGTTATTGAATGTATTAAATTGAACATACAAGCAACCCTTTAAAAAGTAATATATAATTGTCAAACAATTCCTTTAATAATCCACAAAAATATAGAAAATAATGACCCAAATAAATTTCTAACACCAATGAAAATAATGCAATGAATGAAAGTGAAGAGGGATGAGAAGTTAAAGAGATGAAGAAGAAGAAAGTAAGAAAAGGAAGAAGAAAGAAGAAAAGATAGAAGAAATTAGGATTAGAAAAGAAAAGATAAGATAATTGGTGCTGATCTGGATAAGTTGTGCGACGCAGGCGACACGAGCGCGTGGGTCACGCGTTCGCGCGGATAGCGCTTCTATGAAGTGACGCGGACGCGTGGGTCATGCGTTCGCGTGGATTGATTTGTGCCATTAGTGCGAGGGCAGCCTCGCGGTCGCGAAACTCTCAGTTTTAAATGTATTTTGCCAAAAATCTGGGTGACGCGGTAGCGTGGTTGACGCGATCGCGTGAGTGGCCATACTTTGAAAAACGACGCGAACATGTGGGGCACGCATTCGTGTGGTGGGGCTTGTGCTTTTAGCGCGGTTCCAGCCCCACTCCATCACAACTTGCTGCCATACAACCTTTTTACGTCGATTTTTAGGGCACGCGTTCGCGTGGGTGATGTGGACGCGTGGGAGGCATTTTTCGCAAATGACGCGGACGCGTCAGCGACGCGGTCGCGTGGATCAATTTGTGCCAAAGGCACACCTCCAGCCACGCTCTCGCGTGACTCTCTGTCCAATTCTCTTTTCTTCAAAACGCACTGGTGACGTGAACGCGTCAGCGACGCTGCCGCGTCGCGTGCATGCTTTTTTTTATAATAATGCAGTATGCAGAATGCAATGCTAATATGAACGTTATGCATGATTCCAGGTCCAATCAAAACTCAAAAACAAACAAAACAGACTAGAATTAAAACTGAAAAGGGACGATCATACCATAGTGGGTTGTCTCCCACTTAGCACTTTTAGTTAAAGTCCTTAAGTTGGACATTTGGTGAGCTCCCTGTTATGGTGGCTTGTGCTTGAACTCGTCTTGAAACTTCCACCAATGCTTGGACTTCCAATAAGCTCTATCAATACCAAGTAAATTCCTCAAGCTTTGATGGAGTTCTTCACAAGCTTTGAGCTCCCAAAATTGATCCTCATATATTCCTGGATCCTAAATCTTGTTTCTACACCCGTCTTCAAGTTGATTATCATGATTCCATCCGGGTGGTTCAGCCTTAGAATTCTCACTGAAGCGTCCAAACAACTTCCCAGACCCATTCAATTGAGCTCTACACCAACCTTTGCGTTTGAACTTAAAGCTTCCAACCATAATGAACCTTGCAGGACAATTCTTACCACTGACCATCTTCCTCTTACTCTTAATGCAACAAAGAGCTCTAAGTTGACCATCCGTCTCCAGTAGCCCATATTCAAGTGGGAAGGTAAAGGTCAAGGATAAGAATTTTACCCACTTGAACGTTGTGTTGGACGGTAATGGCCTTGGGAGAGGTGTTTCTAATGAACTTGCAAGCTCCATGGTGCACAAAATTGTGATCATCAATGGCGCCAACAACTTGGTACGCACAATTGTAATCTCAACTCTTTATCACAACTCCGCACAACTAACCAGCAAGTGCACTGGGTCGTCCAAGTAATAAACCTTACATGAGTAAGGGTCGATCCCACGGAGACTGTCGGCTTGAAGCAAGCTATGGTCATCTTGTAAATCTCAGTCAGGAAGATTCAAATGGTTATGGAGGATTGATAATTAAAAGATGAATAAAACATAAAATAGGATAGAGATACTTATGTAATTCATTGGTAAGAATTTCAGATAAGTGTATGAAGATGCTTTGTTCCTCCTAAACTTCTGCTTTCCTATTGCCTTCATCCAATCATTCATACTCCTTTCCATGGCAAGCTTTATGTTGGGCATCACCGTTGTCAATGGCTACTTCCCGTCCTCTCAGTGAAAATGTTTCAAATGCGCTGTCACCGCACGGCTAATCATCTGTCGGTTCTCGATCATGTTGGAATAGGATCCATTGATCCTTTTGCGTCTGTCACTACGCCCAACACTCGCGAGTTTGAAGCTCGTCACAGTCATCCCTTCCCAGATCCTACTCGGAATACCACAGACAAGGTTTAGACTTTTCGGATCTCAAGAATGACCACCAATTATTCTAGCATATACCACGAAGGTTTTAATCTTAGATTAGAAACCCAAGAGATACACATTCAAGCTTGATTGCATGTAGAACGGAAGTGGTTGTCAGGCACGCGTTCATAGGTGAGAATGGTGATGAGTGTCACAGATCATCACATTTATCATGTTGAAAAACAAATGGATATCTTAGAACAGAAATAGGCTTGAGTTGAATAGAAAAATAATAGTACTTTGCATTAATTCAAGAAGAACAGCAGGGCTCCACACCTTAATCTATGGTGTGTAGAAACTCCACCGTTGAAAATACATAAGAACAAAAGGTCCAGGCATGGCCGATTGGCCAGCCCCCAAACGTGATCAAGAGATCAAAAGTATGATCAGTTGTGTAAAAGTCTATTAAAAGGTCCTATTTATAGAAAACTAGTAGCTTAGGGTTTACAGAAATAGGTAATTAATGCAGAAATCTTCTTCCGGGCCCACTTGGTGTGTGCTTGGGCTGAGCATTGAAGCTTTCACGTGTAGAGACTTTTCTTAGAGTTAAACACCAGCTTTTGTGCCAGTTTGGGCGTTTAACTCCAGCTTTTATGCCAGTTCTGGCGTTTTGACGCCAGAATTTCTATGCTGACTTGAAATGACGATTTGGGCCATCAAATCTCGAGAAAAGTATGGACTATTATATATTGCTGGAAAGCCCAGGATATCTACTTTCCAACGCAATTGAGAGTGCGCCAATTGGGCTTCTGTAGCTCCAGAAAATCCACTTTGAGTGCAGGGAGGTCAGAATCCAACAGCATTTGCAGTCCTTTTTCAGTCTCTGAATCAGATTTTTGCTCAGGTCCCTCAATTTCAGTCAGAAAATACCTGAAATCACAAAAAAACACACAAACTCATAGTAAAGTCCAGAAATGTGATTTTTATTTAAAAACTAATAAAAATATAATGAAAACTAACTAAAATATACTAAAAACATACTAAAAAAATGCCAAAAAGTGTATAAATTATCCGCTCATCACAACACCAAACTTAAATTGTTGCTTGTTCCCAAGCAACTGAAAATCAAATAGGATAAAAAGAATAGAATATACAATGAATTTCAAAAATATCTATGAAGATCAGTTTTAATTAGATAAGCGGGGCTATTAGCTTTCTGCTTCTGAACAGTTTTGGCATCTCACTTTATCCTTTTGAAGTTCAGAATGATTGGCATCTATAGGAACTCAGGATTTAGATGGTGTTATTGATTCTCCTAGTTCAGTATGTTGATTCTTGAACACAGCTACTTTATGAGTCTTGGCCGTGATCCAAAGCATTTTATTTTCCAGTATTACCACCGGATACATAAATGCCACAGACACATAACTGGGTGAACCTTTTCAGATTGTGATTCAGCTTTGCTAGAGTCCCCAATTAGAGGTGTCCAGAGCTCTTAAGCACACTCTTTTTGCTTTGGACCACGACTTTAACCGCTCAGTCTCAAGCTTTTCACTTGACACCTTCACGCCACAAGCACATGGTTAGGGACAGCTTGGTTTAGCCGCTTAGGCCAGGATTTTATTCCTGTGGGCCCTCCTATCCACTGATGCTCAAAGCCTTGGATCCATTTTATTTTACCCTTGCCTTTTGGTTTAAAGGGCTATTGGCTTTTTCTGCTTGCTTTTTCTTTTTCTTTCTTTCTCTTTTTTTTCTTTTTTTTCGCAAATATGTTTTTTTTCGCATATATATTTTTTCTGCAAGCTTTTCACTGCTTTTTCTTGCTTCAAGAATCAATTTTATGATTTTTCAGATTATCAAATAACATTTCTCTTTTTCCATCATTCTTTCAAGAGCCAACTATTTTAACATTCATGAATCAACAAATTCAAAAATATGCACTGTTTAAGCATTCATTCAGAAGAACAAAGAGTATTGCCACCACATCATAATAATTAAACTATTTTAAAATTCGAAATTCATGTACTTCTTTTTTTTCTTTTTCAATTAAAAACATTTTTCATTTAAGAAAGGTGATGGATTAATATTCATAGCTTTAAGGCATAAATGATCATGTAATAAAGACACAAACATAGATAAACATAAAGCATAAAAATTCGAAAAACAGAAAATAAAGAACAAGGGAATTAAAGAACGGGTCCACCTTAGTGATGGCGGCTTGTTCTTCCTCTTGAAGATCTTATGGAGTGCTTGAGCTCCTCAATGTCTCTTCCTTGCCTTTGTTGCTCCTCTCTCATGATTCTTTGATCTTCTCTAATTTCATGAAGGAGGATAGAATGCTCTTGGTGTTCCACCCTTAGTTGTCCCATATTGGAACTTAATTCTCCTAGGGAGGTGTTAATTTGCACCCAATAGTTTTGTGGAGGAAAATGCATCCCTTGAGGTATCTCAGGAATTTCATGATGAGGAATTTCCTCATGCTCTTGTTGAGGTCCATGAGTGGGCTCTCTTATTTGCTCCATCCTTTTCTTAGTAATGGGCTTGTCCTCATCAATGAGGATGTCTTTCTCTATGTCAATTCCAGCTGAATTACAAAGGTGACAAATGAGATGAGGGAAGGCTAACCTTGCCAAAGTAGAAGACTTGTCTGCCACCTTGTAGAGTTCTAGGGATATAACCTCATGAACTTCTACTTCCTCTCCAATCATGATGCTATGGATCATGATAGCCCGGTCTATAGTAACTTCAGACCGGTTGCTAGTGGGAATGATTGAGCGTTGGATGAACTCTAACCATCCCCTAGCCACGGGCTTGAGGTCATGCCTTCTTAGTTGAACCGGCTTCCCTCTTGAATCTCTCTTCCATTGAGCGCCCTCTTCACAAATGTCTATGAGAACTTGGTCCAACCTTTGATCAAAGTTGACCCTTCTAGTGTAGGGGTGTGCATCTCCTTGCATCATTGGCAAGTTGAATGCCAACCTTACATTTTCCGAACTGAAATCTAAGTATTTCCCCCGAACCATTGTAAGCCAATTCTTTGGATCCGGGTTCACACTTTGATCATGGTTCTTTGTGATCCATGCATTGGCATAGAACTCTTGAACCATTAAGATTCCGACTTGTTGAATGGGGTTGGTAAGAATTTCCCAACCTCTTCTTCGAATATCATGTCAGATCTCCGGATATTCACCCTTTTTGAGCTTGAAAGGGACCTCAGAGATCACCTTCTTCTTGGCCACAACTTCATAAAAGTGGTCTTGATGCGCCCTTGAGATGAATCTCTCCATCTCTCATGACTCGGAGGTAGAAGCTGTTGCCTTCCCTTTCCTCTTTCTAGAGGTTTCTCCGCCTTTTGGTGCCATAAATGGTTATGGAAAAACAAAAAGCAACGCTTTTACCACACCAAACTTAGAAGGTTTGCTCGTCCTCGAGCAAAAGAAGAATGAAGAGAGTAGAGGAAGAAGAAATAGAGGAGATGGATGGGGAGTTAGTGTTTCGGCCAAGGAGAAGAAGTAGTGTTTAAGATGTGTGAAAATGAAGGAGTGAAGATGGGTTTATATAGGAGTGGAGAGGGGGGTTTGGTTCGGCCATTTATGGGTGGGTTTGGGAGGGAAAGTGGTTTGAATTTGAATGGTGAGGTAGGTGGGGTTTATGATGGATGGATGTGGATTGGTGAAGGGTTTATGGAGAAGAGGGTAAGATTTGATAGGTGAGGGGTTTTTGGGGAAGAGGTATTGAGTTGATTGGTAAAGGGTATTTGGGGAAGAGTATTATGAAAAGGTGTGAAGAAGAGAGAGAGTGAGTTGAGGTTGGTAGGGATCTTGTGGGGTCCACAGATCCTGAGGTGTCAAGGATTTCTCATCCCTGCACCAATTAGGCGTGCAAAATGCCCTCTGCTGCCCATCCTGGCGTTAAACGCCAGTAGGCTTCTCCTCCAGGATGTGCTGTTTTTTCATTCTGTTTTTCAGTTTGTTTTTGCTTTTTCAATTGTTTTTGTGACTTCACATGATCATCAACCTATAGAAAACATAAAAAAACAATGGGAAATAGAAATATAACATAGATAAGTAAAATTGGGTTGCCTCCCAACAAGCGCTTTTTTAATGTCAGTAGCTTGACAGTGGGCTCTCATGGAGCCTCACAGATACTCAGAGCACGATGATGACCTCTCAACACCAAACTTAGAGTTTGGTTGTGGCCTCCCAACACCAAATTTAGAGTTTGAATGTGGGGATTTTGTTTGACTCTGCATTGAGAGAAGCTTTTTATGCTTCCTCTCCATGGTTACAGAGGGAGATCCTTGAGCTTTAAACACAAGGGAGTCCTCATTCACTTGAAGGACCAATTCTCCTCTGTCAACATCTATCACAGCTTTTGCTATGGCTAGGAAGGGTCTGCCAAGAATGATGGATTCATCCATACACTTCCCAGTGTCTAGGATTATGAAATTAGCAGGGATGTAGTGGCCTTCAACCTTTACCAAGACATCCTCTACAAGTCCATAAGCCTATTTTCTTGAATTGTCTGCCATCTCTAGTAAGATTCTTGCAGCTTGTACCTCAAGGATTCCTAGCTTCTCCATTACAGAGAGAGGCATGAGGTTTATGCTTGACCCTAGGTCACACAGAGCCTTCTCAAAGGTCATGATGCCTATGCTACAAGGTATTGAGAACTTTCCAGGATCTTGTCTCTTCAGAGGTAATTTCTGCCTAGTCAAGTCATCCAGTTCTTTAGTGAGCAAGGGGGATTCATCCTCCCAAGTCTCATTACCAAATAGCTTGGCATTTAGCTTCATGATTTCTCCAAGGTACTTAGTAACTTGTTCTTCAGTAACATCTTCATCCTCTTCAGAGGATGAATATTCATCAGAGCTCATGAATGGCAAAAGTAAATTCAATGGAATCTCTATGGTCTCAGTGTGAGCCTCAGATTCCCATGGTTCCTCATTAGGAAACTCTTTGGAGGCCAGTGGACGTCCATTGAGGTCTTCCTCAGTGGAAATCACTGCCTCTTCCTCCTCTCCAGGTTCGGCCGTGTGGGTAATGTTGATGGCCTTGCACTCTCTTTTTGGATTATCTTCTGTATTACTTGGGAGAGTACTAGGAGGGAGTTCAGTAATTTTCTTACTCAGCTGACCCACTTGTGCCTCCAAATTTCTAATGGAGGATCTTGTTTCAGTCATGAAACTTTGAGTAGTTTTAATTAGATCAAAGACTACAGTTGCTAAGTCAGAATGGCTCTGCTTAGAATTCTCTGTCTGTTGCTGAGAAGATGATGGAAAAGGCTTGCTATTGCTAAACCTATTTCTTCCACCATTATTGTTGTTGAAGCCTTGTTGAGGCCTCTATTTATCCTTCCATGAGAGGTTTGGATGATTTCTCCATGAAGGATTATAGGTGTTTCCATAGGGTTCTCCCATGTAATTTACCTCTTCCATTGCTGGATTCTCAGGATCATAAGCTTCTTCTTCAGATGAAGCTTCTTTGGTACTGCCTGTTGCTGCTTGCATTCCAGACAGACTTTGAGAAATCATATTGACTTGTTGAGTTAATATTTTGTTCTGAGCCAATATGGCATTCAGAGTATCAATCTCAAGGACTCCTTTCTTCTGATTTGTCCCATTATTCACAGGATTCCTTTCAGAAGTATACATGAATTGGTTATTTGCAACTATTTCAATGAGTTCCTGAGCTTCTGCAGGCATCTTCTTCAGATGAAGAGATCCTCCAGCAGAGCTGTCCAATGACATCTTGGACAGTTCAGATAGACCATCATAGAAAATACCTATGATGCTCTATTCTGAAAGCATGTTAGAAGGACACCTTCTGATCAATTGCTTGTATCTTTCCCAGGCTTCATAGAGGGATTCACCTTCCTTCTGTCTGAAGGTTTGGACTTCCACTCTAAGCTTGCTCAATTTTTGAGGTGGAAAGAATTTTGCCAAGAAGGCATTGACTAGCTTTTCCCAAGAGTTCAGGCTTTCTTTAGGTTGTGAATCCAACCATGTTCTAGCTCTGTCTCTTACAGCAAAAGGAAAAAGCATAAGTCTATAGACCTCGGGATCAACCCCATTGGTCTTGACAGTGTCACAGATTTGCAAGAATTCAGCTAAGAATTGATGAGGATCTTCTAATGGAAGTCCATGAAACTTGCAATTCTGTTGCATTAGAGAAACTAATTGAGGCTTAAGCTCAAAGTTGTTTGCTCCAATGGTAGAGATTGAGATGCTTCTCCCATAGAAGTCAGGAGTAGGTGCAGTAAAGTCACCAAGCACCTTCCTTGCATTGTTGGCATTGTTGTTGTTTTCGGCTGCCATGTCTTCTTCTTGTTTAAAAAGTTCTGTTAGGTCCTCTATAGAGAGTTGTACTTTAGCTTCTCTTAGCTTTCTCTTCAAGGTCCTTTCAGGTTCAGGATCAGCTTCAACAAGAATGCCTTTGTCCTTGCTCCTGCTCATATGAAAAGAGAGGAGAAGAAAATATGGAATCCTCTATGTCACATTATAGAGATTCCTTGAGGTGTCAGAGGTAAAGAATAATATAAGGAGAAGGTAGAGAAGAAGGAATTCGAACTTATCAAGAGGGATAGAGTTCGAATTGTACATTGAGGAGGAGTGTTAGTCCATAAATAGAAGGATGTGGGAAGAGGGGAAGAATTTTCTAAAATAAAGTAAAAAGATTTTGAAATAATAAGAGCAATTTTGAAAATTTGGTAATTGATTTTCGAAAACTAAGATTGGGAAAGAAATTAAGTGATTTTTGAAAAAGATTTTGAAATTAGAAATAAAAAAGATATGATTGAAACTTAATTTTGAAAAAGATGTGATTGAAAAGATATGATTGAGAAGATATAATTGAGAATCAAATTAAAAAGAGAAGGTTTTTTTTTTTTAAAATTAAAGTTGATTACTTGACCAACAAGAAATTAAAAGATATGATTCTAGAATTAAAACTTTTGATCCTTTCTTAATAGGCAAGTAACAACTTGAAAATTTTGAATTAAATCACTAATTGTAGCAAGGATTTTCGAAAATAGTAATAAATAAAAAAAAAGAAAAGAAATTGATTTTGAAAAGATATGATTGAAAAGATATGATTTGAAAAAAAATTTGATTTTGAAAAATTATGAAAATTTGAAAAAGATTTGAATTGAAAACAAAATCTTCCCTCTAGTGTCCTCCTGGCGTTAAACACCTAGAATGGCATCCATTCTGGCGTTTAACGCCCAAAATGCTACCTTTTTGTGCGTTTAACGCCCAGCCAGGGTACCTGGCTGGCGTTTAAACGCCAGTTTTCCTTCTTCACTGGGCGTTTTGAACGCCCAGCTTTTTCTTGTAATTCCTCTGCTGCATGTTCTGAATCTTTAATTCTCTGTATTATTGACTTGAAAAGACACAATTTTCAAAATTTATTTTTGAATTTTTAATGATGAGAAACAACAAAATGAAACTAATCATGTAAAACTAAGATCAAATAGACAATGCATGCAAGACACCAAACTTAGAAATTTGTATACTAAGGACTATAACAATTTAAAAATGCATGTAAGAAACAACAAAAGACACAAAATAAGAGAAATTAAAGATCAGAGCACTGGAATTATCAAGAACAACTTGAAGATCAATGAAGAACATATTGCATATATTCGAAAAAATGCAAGAAGAATAAAGACATGCAATTGACACCAAACTTAAAATTAGACACTAGGCTCAAACAAGAAACATAAAATATTTTTTATTTTATAAATTTTATAATTTTTTTTTTGTGATTTTTCGAAAATTATATGGAAAAGAAAATAAAGAGATTCAAAATTTTTAATGAGAATTCCACGAATCATGCAATGTTAGTCTAAAACTCCGGTCCAGAAATTAGACATGGCTTATTAGCCAGCCAAGCTTTCAGTGAAAGCTTCGGTCTAAAATACTAGACATGGCCAATGGCCAGCCAAGCTTTAGTAGATCATTACTTTCAATAGCAAAGTTGATGGAAATCAATAAGCTCTTGTGATGATAAGTTGAAACCTCAGTCCAAAAGTTTAGACATGATTTCACAACCAGCCAGACTTCAACAAATCATCATGAAACTCTAGAATTCATTCTTAAAAACTCTGAAGAACAGAATATAAATTTTTTTTGTATTTTTGAAAAATTTTTTTCGAAAATAAAAAGTAAAAAGCTTAAACATAAAATAAAATTACCTAATCTAAGCAACAAGATGAACCGTCAGTTGTCCAAACTCGAACAATCCCCGGCAACGGCACCAAAAACTTGGTGCACAAAATTATGATCATCAATGGCACCAACAACTTGGTACGCACAATTGTAATCTCAACTCTTTATCACAACTCTGCACAACTAACCAGCAAGTGCACTGGGTCGTCCAAGTAATAAACCTTACGTGAGTAAGGGTCGATCCCACGGAGACTGTCGGCTTGAAGCAAGCTATGGTCATCTTGTAAATTTCAGTTAGGCAGATTCAAATGGTTATGGAGGATTGATAATTAAAAGATGAATAAAACATAAAATAGGATAGAGATACTTATGTAATTCATTGGTAAGAATTTTAGATAAGCATATGAAGATGCTTTGTTCCTCCTAAACTTCTACTTTCCTATTGCCTTCATCCAATCATTCATACTCCTTTTCATGGCAAGCTTTATGTTGGGCATCACCGTTGTCAATGGCTACTTCCCGTCCTCTCAGTGAAAATGTTCCAAATGCGCTGTCACCGCACGGCTAATCATCTGTCGGTTCTCGATCATGTTGGAATAGGATCCATTGATCCTTTTGTGTCTGTCACTATGCCCAACACTCGCGAGTTTGAAGCTCGTCACAGTCATCCCTTCCCAGATCCTACTCGGAATACCACAGACAAGGTTTAGACTTTTCGGATCTCAAAAATGACCGCCAATGATTCTAATCTATACCACGAAGGTTTTAATCTTAGATTAAAAACCCAAGAGATACACATTCAAGCTTGATTGCATGTAAACGGAAGTGGTTGTCAGGCACGCGTTCATAGGTGAGAATGGTGATGAGTGTCACAGATCATCACATTCATCATGTTGAAGAACGAATGGATATCTTAGAATAGAAATAGGCTTGAGTTGAATAGAAAAACAATAGTACTTTGCATTAATTCATGAAGAACAGCAGAGCTCCACACCTTAATCTATGGTGTGTAGAAACTCCACCGTTGAAAATACATAAGAACAAAAGGTCCAGGCATGGCCAACTGGCCAGCCCCCAAACATGATCAAGAGATCAAAAGTCTGATCAGTTGTGTAAAAGTCTATTAAAAGGTCCTATGTATAGAAAACTAGTAGCCTAGGGTTTACAGAAATAGGTAATTAATGCAGAAATCTTCTTCCGGGCCCACTTGGTGTGTGCTTGGGCTGAGCATTGAAGCTTTCACGTGTAGAGACTTTTCTTGGAGTTAAACGCCAGCTTTTATGCCAGTTCTGGTGTTTTGACGCCATAATTTCTATGCTGACTTGGAACGCCGATTTGGGCCATCAAATCTCGAGCAAAGTATGGACTATTATATATTTATGGAAAGTCCAGGATGTCTACTTTCCAACGCAATTGAAAGCGCACCAATTGGGCTTCTGTAGCTCCAGAAAATCCACTTCGAGTGCAGGGAGGTCAGAATCCAACAGCAATTGCAGTCCTTTTTCAGCCTTTGAATTAGATTTTTGCTCAGGTCCCTCAATTTCAGTCAGAAAATACCTAAAATCACAAAAAAAATACACAAACTCATAGTAAAGTCCAGAAATGTAATTTTTATTTAAAAACTAATAAAAATATAATGAAAACTAACTAAAATATACTAAAAACAATGCCAAAAAGCATATAAATTATCCGCTCATCACTCCACTCCCTTGTGCTCTTCTCTAACAACTTCTACCTCCTTGTAATCTTCTTCAATTTCAACCTCTTCCTCTTGGTAGCTTTCTTCCAATTCAATCTCCTCTTCACTGCTTTCCAAGGGCATGGAAGGTTGTGCTTCTTCTTGAATCTCCATCTCTTGATCGACCTCTTCCAAGTCCTTAACCATGACATGCCTTGGAGGTTGTACACCCTCCTCAACATCAAATGCAACTGTCTTGGAAGGAGGCTCTATGTCTTGACTTTCCCATGGAGGTTCAGCATCTCCCAAGTCTTCAGCCACTTCTTCCTCTTCAATAATTACTGCTTTGTCCAGTAGTTTTAATATAAAATCGTACTCATCCTTGATGATTTTCTTTCCATGACAACTCTTTTCAACTATTCTTTCATCTTCAAGGGTCTCTCCTATCTCCACATTCTGGGACTCCTCTTGCTCTAGGACAAAATCAGACTCCTCCTTGATGTCTTTCTTCACTAATTCTTCAACCACTCCTTCGACTTCAAGGGTCTTTACTACCTTCACCTTTCGGGCCTCCTCTAGCTCCTTATGAAGTATGAATTTGCAAAGATGATCCCTTCTCTCTTGTTCCATGTCAATAGCATCATTGGGATCATGTTACTCTTGGATTGATGGATGTGGGTGCTCTTCCATGGATGGTGGTGATGGGATGGAGAGATCATTCTGTGGTTGAAAAGGAAGTGCACTAGAGCTTGAGGGTTGATTGTTGAAGGTATTTGGTGGTCTGATTTGGGCGACAAGAGCTTGTATAGTAGAGTTTAGATCGGTAAGTGCTTTCTCCATGGAGGTTTGGGGTGGATAGGAGGGTTCATTTGTTAGGATAAAGGGTTCATGGTAGGAAGGTGGTTCATCTTGATAATGATAAGGAGATGGTGTATATTGAGGTGGTGGTTCATGAGAATAGTTGTGTTGGAATGGGGGTGGTTCTGTGTATGGTTCATTTGGCTCATAAGGTGGTTGGTATGGTGGATACGGGTTAGGGTCATATGGAGGTGAATGGTGGAAAGGGGCTTGTGAGTATGGTGGTTCAAAGTTGTGTTGAGGAGATAGTTCATAAGCATATGGCGGGGCTTGTTGGTAACTACAAGGGGGTCCACCATAGTCATCATTTTGGTATGCATCACAGAATGGTTGTTGGTTATAGTGTATTGGAGGGGGTTGTTACCAAGAGGGTTGATCAAATCCTTGTGGCTCCTCCCATCTTTGATTCTTCCAACCTTGATGCCTATTTTCATTATAGTTTCCATTCATTACAACAACATTGGAACCAAACTTAAAGCGATGGGGTGAGAACTCATAATAGCAAATAAAAATTAAAAATGAAAATAAAAATAATTTTAAAATTTGAAATTTGAAATTTGAAATTTGAAATTTGAAATTTGAAATTTGAATTTTAAATTTTGAATTTTGATTTTTGAAATTTAAAACTAAGATAAGATAAGATAAAAATTTTAAAAAAATCTGATTTTTTTATGCAAATTTTGAAAATTCAATTAAAATAAAGAGAAAAGATATTTTTGAATTAAATGAGGAAAGAGAAAAACAATAAAATGACACCAAACTTAAAATTTTTAGATCAAAACGAAGAAAACAACTAAGAGCAACTTGAAGGTCAAGATGAACACCAAGAACAAATTTTTGAAAAATTTTTAATAACTAAATAAAAACCAATAACCTCTTAATTTACGAAAAAGCAAAAATAAAAATAAAAATAAAAACAAATAAACAAGCAAAAAGCAAATATTTACAATAACAAAAAATAAGGCACACGTTTGCAATTCCCCGGCAACGGCGCCATTTTGAAAGAGCGGATTTTCTATCGGTAAAGAATAAAAGTAATCGCGTTGTAAGTATAGTTTCTAAACCAACAGAAAATCCTTTCGTACAAAAGTTTTGATTGTCACAAGTAACAAACCCAATAAAATTTATAAACCGAAGTATTCAAACCTCGGGTCGTCTTCTTAAGGAACTGCAGGGAGGTGTTCTTATTATTAGTTATGGAAAATAGTGTTTTTGGGTTTTAAAAGGTTTGAACAAGGGAAATAAATTGCAGGAATTAATAAATTAATAACTAATAAAACTCTTGGCAAGGTATGAAAATTTGGAAGTCCTATCCTAGTTATCTTTGTCGATGGTGATGAGAATTGAGTTTTAATCCCACTTAGTTAACCTTTACTAAAGCAAAGGAAAGTCAAGTGGACTAATTAGTTTGATCCTCAAGTCCTAGCCAACTCCTAAGAAAGGACTAGAGTTATCGGAATTCAATTCGATTAGCAAAAATAACAATTATCAATCACGATGAGTTTGATAACTCAAGAGTCTCCAATTAATCAATTAAAGCCGAGAATATGAAGAGCTAAATAAAAATCATAAATCTGAAATACCTCAATTGCATTAATAAAAGAAAATCAATCTAAACATAAAGAGTTCATAAGCCAAATTGGTAACATAAGTCAGATACGAATAAAAGTATTAGAATAAATAAAAATATAAAAGGAATATTGAACCTGAGAAGAAGTTGAAATCCTAAATCCCTTAAGAGGAATCCTAATCCTAAAACCTAAGAGAGAGGAGAGAACCTCTCTCTCTAAAAACTACATCTAAATTATGAAAAGTGAATAACGGAAGACGTGTTCATGAATGGATGCATTCCCCCACTTTATAGCCTCTAATATGTGTTTTCTGGGCCAAAAACTAGGTCAAAAACAACCCAGAAATCACCCCCAGTGTATTTTGGTACGTACAGGTCGCGGGAAAGTGACGCGGAAGCGTCGTCCACGCGTTTGCGTGGATTGCGTTTCTGCCAGGTCACGCGTCCGCGTGATCCACGCGTTCGCGTCACCTGGCTTTGGGGCAGCTATGACAAATTATATATCATTGCGAAGCCCCGGATGTTAGCTTTCCAGAACAACTAGAACCGCGTCATTTGGACCTCTGTAGCTCAAGTTATGGTCGATTTAGTACCAAGAGGTCAGGCTGGACAGCTTTAGCAGTTCCTTCAGTTTCTTGTATTCCTTCCACTTTTGTATGCTTCCTTTCCATGCTCTAAGCCATTCTTGCCCTGTAATCTATGAAATCACTTAGCACACATATCACGGCATCGAATGATAATAAGAGAGGATTAAACATATCAAAATTAAGACCAAAGAAGCATGTTTTCAATCATAGCACAAAATCAGGAAGGAAAACGTAAACTCATGCAAATCATATGAATAAGTGTATGAAAGATTGATAAAATCCACTCAATTGAGCACAAGATAAACCATGAAATAGTGGTTTATCACTGACCCACTTGTGCCTCCAAATTTCTGATGGAGGACCTTGTTTCAGTCATGAAACTGAGAGTGGTCTTAGATAGATCAGAGACTATGATTGCTAAGTCAGAGAGGCTCTGCTTAGAATTCTCTGTCTGTTGCTGAGAAGATGATGGAAAAGGCTTGCTATTGCCAAACCTATTTCTTCCACCATTATTATTATTGAAGCCTTGTTGAGGTTGCTGTTGATCCTTCCATGAGAAATTTGGATGATTTCTCCATGAAGGATTATAGGTGTTTCCATAGGATTCTCCCATGTAATTCACCTCTTCCATTGCAGGATTCTCAGGGTTATAAGTTTCTCCTTCAGAGGAGGCTTCTTTAGTACTGCCGGATGCAGCTTGCATTCTAGTCAGATTCTGAGAAATCATATTGACTTGCTGAGTCAATATTTTATTCTGAGCCAATATGGCATTCAGAGTATCAATCTCAAGAACTCCTTTCTTCTGAGTCATCCCATTATTCACAGGATTTCTTTCAGAAGTATACATGAACTGGTTATTTGCAACCATTTCAATGAGTTCCTGGGCTTTTGCAGGTGTTTTCTTCAGATGAAGAGATCCACCAGCAGAGTGATCCAATGACATCTTGGACAATTCAGACAGACCATCATAGAATATACCTAAGACGCTCCATTCTGAAAGCATGTCAGAAGGACACCTTCTGATCAATTGCTTGTATCTTTCCCAAGCTTCATAGAGGGATTCACCATCTTTCTGTCTGAAGGTTTGGACTTCCACTCTAAGCTTGCTCATCCTTTGAGGTGGAAAGAATTTGGCTAAGAAAGCATTGACTAACTTTTCCCAAGAGTTCAAGCTTTCTTTAGGTTGTGAGTCCAACCATATCCTAGCTCTATCTCTTACAGCAAAGGGGAAAAGCAGAAGTCTGTAGACCTCGGAATTAACTCCATTGGTCTTAACAGTGTCACAGATTTGCAAGAATTCAGCTAAGAACTGATGAGGATCTTCCAATGGAAGTCCATGAAACTTGCAATTCTGCTGCATTAGAGAAACTAATTGAGGCTTAAGCTCAAAGTTTATTGCTCCAATTGCAGGAATTGAGATGCTTCTTCCATAGAAGTTGGAAGTTAGTGCAGTAAAGTCACCAAGCACCTTCTTTGCATCTCCACCATTGTTGTTGGGTTCGGCTACCATGTCTGCTTCTTTTTCAAAATTTTCTGTAAGGTCCTCTCCGGAGTATTGTGCTTTAGCTTCTCTTAGCTTCCTCTTCAGAGTCCTTTCAGGTTCAGGATCAGCTTCAACAAGAATGTCCTTATCCTTGTTCCTGCTCATATGAAAAAGAAGAGAACAAAGAGAGAATGGGAATCCTTTATGTCACAGTATAGAGATTCCTTTATGTGAGTATAAAAATAGAAGAATAGAAGAATGAGAAGAGAGAGGAGATGAGTAATTCGAACAGAGTGAAGAGAGAGGGGTTCGAATTATGAGTAGAAGAGAAGTGCTAGTAATTAAATAAAATAAATAGAAAGAGATGAGAGAGAGAATATTCGAAATTTTTTTTAAGTAAAATAAAAGAAAAATATTTTTATTTTTATTTTAATTATTTAGTTAGTGTTCAAAAATATTAAAAGAAATAAAATAAAATTATAATTTAATTCCAGTTCTGGTGCCAGTTTCGGTGTTTTATGCCAGAAAAGGGTCTCTGGCTGGCGTTTAAATGCCAGTTTGGGCCATCAAATCTCGGCCAAAGTATGGACTATTATACATTGCTGGAAAGCCCAAGATGTATACTTTCCAACGCAATTGAAAGCGTGCCAATTGGGCTTCTGTAGCTCGAAAAGATCTACTTCGAGTGCAGGAGGGTCAGAATCCAACAGCATCTGCAGTCCTTTCTCAGCTTCTGAACCAGACTTTTGCGCAGGTCCCTCAATTTTAGCCAGAAAATACCTGAAATTACAAAAAAATACACAAACTCATAGTAAAGTCCAGAAATGTGATTTTTACATAAAAACTAATAAAAATATAATAAAAAGTAAATAAAACATACTAAAAACTATGTGAAAATAATGCCAAAAAGCGTATAAATTATCCCCTCATCATTGACGGTGACGTAGCTCCTTTTCCCCTTGAGTTCGGCCAATTAGAGTTCTAGGAGATATAGACGATTTCTGACGCTTTCCTCTTCAACAGCTCAGTCAGAAAGCTTCTCCGGAGCTTTCGTTTATTTTGATTTCATACGGAGGTAGGGGTTTTGTTTTAAAATTAACAGTTTTTAATTTAAGAATGCCCAAAAGTATAGTAAATAATTACAAATATGTTAGTAATTATAATATTATTGAGATTAGATTTCTTTATTGTGAATGATTAGCTATGATTTTGATTGATTTTGGTAATTAATTTGATTGATTCTGAATTAAGTACTGGTTTGGATTGAGATAAGTTAAGGAATGATAGAAGTGACAGAGTCATGAGAGTGGTGAAGTCTATTTTTAAAAGGGGGTTCTGTCTGAATACTTGCAAAAAATATACAAAAAAGTGATTTTATTTGGAAACCTGATTTACAAGCTTATTTTGAGAAATAACTCTATGTTAGAAAAAGATTTGATTTACGTATTTACTCCTATTGAGAAAAGGGTTTTGTATTCAAAGTTTGAGTTATAAATTTATACTAAGGAGTGACTTGGGTTTGAAACCGTTGGAAAGATTTTGAAAAAATATTGGTTTGATTCAATAGCAAAAGAACTGAAAAGGAGCTGAATTTTATTAAAATGGAAAGTGGCTTAGCTTCAAAGAAAATGTTTTAATTACTGAAAAATTATTTGACATTTGGAAAGGTTGAGAATTGGTTTGGTTGGAACCCTTGAAGGGTGGCTGGTGCACGAAATCACAATCACACTTTTGCAATTCCGCACAACTAACCAGCAAGTGCACTGGGTCGTCCAAGTAATACCTTACGTGAGTAAGGGTCGATCCCACGGAGATTATCGGCTTGAAACAAGCTATGGTTATCTTGTAACTCTTAGTCAGGATATCAATAATAATTCTCAGTTTTAATTGGAATGAGTAAAAGAACATGGATTAAATAATACTTGTTATGCAGTAATGGAGAACAGGTTGAGGTTTTAGAGATGCTCTGTCTTCTGAATCTCTGCTTTCCTACTGTCTTCTTCTTCACGCACGCAAGGCTCCTTCCATGGCAAGCTGTATGTTGGTGGATCACCGTTGTCAATGGCTACCATCCGTTCTCTCAGTGAAAATGGTCCAGCTATGGGTTTCATAGGGCTAATCATCTGTCGGTTTTCACTAGTGTTGGAATAAGATCCATTGATCCTTTTGCACACTGTCACTGTGCCCAACATTTGTGAGTTTGAAGCTCGTCACAGTCATCCCTTCCCGGATCCTACTCGGAATACCACAGACAAGGTTTAGACTTTTCGGATCTCAAGAATGCTGCCAATTGATTCTAGCTTATACCACGAAGACTCTGATCTCACAGATTTGAATGCTCTGTTGTCAGGAGAGGCAATCAAACTCGTGAACTAGGAACTAAAGAGATACACACTCAATCTAAGGTAGAACGGAAGTAGTTGTCAGGCACACGTTCATAGGTTGAGAATGGTGATGAGTGTCACGGATCATCACAGTCATCATGTTGAAGTGCGAGTGAATATCTTAGAATAGAAACAAGCGTGATTGAATAGAAAACAGTAGTAATTGCATTAATCCATCGAGACACAGCAGAGCTCCTCACTCCCAACCATGGAGTTTAGAGACTCATGCCGTAGAAGATACAAAATTCAGATGTAAAAAATGTCATGATGTCCAAAATAAATTTCTAAAAGTAGTTTTTATACTCAACTAGTAACCTAGGTTTACAGAAAATGAGTAAGCTAAGATAGATAGTGCAGAAATCCATTTTCGGGGCCCACTTGGTGTGTGTTTGGGCTGAGCACTGAAGCTTTCACGTGCATAGGCTATTCCTGGCGTTGAACTCCAGCTTTTGTGCCAGTTTGGGCGTTTAACTCCAACTTTTATGCCAGTTCTGGCGTTTAACGCCAGAAAAGGGTAAGGAGCTGGTGTTTAAACGCCAGTTTGCGCTACCAAATCTCGGGCCAAGTATGGACTATTATATATTTCTGGAAAGCCCAAGATGTCTACTTTCCAACAAAATTAAGAGCGTGTCAATTGGACTTTTGTAGCTCCAAAAAATCCATTTCGAGTGCAGGGAGGTCAGAATCCAACAGCATCTGCAGTCCTTTCTCAGCCTCTGAATCAGATGTTTGCTCAGGTCCCTCAATTTCAGCCAGAAAATACCTGAAATTATAGAAAAACACACAAACTCATAGTAAAATCTGGAAATATGATTTTTGCATAAAAATTAATAAAAATATAATAAAAAGTAATTAAAACATACTAAAAACTACATGAAAATATCACAAAAAAGCGTATAAAATATCCGCTCATCACAACACCAAACTTAAACTGTTGCTTGTCTTCAAGTAACTAGACAAATAAAATAGGATAAAAAGAGGATCAAGTTGCAATAGAATCCCAGTGTTTTAAGTGAAGCTCAAATTCTAATCAGATGAGTGGGGCTAGTAGCTTTTTGCTTCTGAACAGTTTTGGCATCTCACTTTATCCTTTGAAGTTCAGAATGATTGGCATCTATAGGAACTCAGAATTCAGATAGTGTTATTGATTCTCCTAGTTTAATATGTTGATTATTGAACACAGCTACTTTATGAGTCTTGGCTGTGACCCTAAGCATATTGTTTTCCAGTAACACTACAGGATACATAAATGCCACAAACACATAACTGGGTGAACCTTTTTAGATTGTGACTCAACTTTGCTAAAGTCCCCAGTTAGAGGTGTCCAGAGTTCTTAAGCACACTCTTTTGCTTTGGATCACGACTTTAACCACTCAGTCTCAAGCTTTTCACTTGGACCTGGATGCCACAATCACATGGTTAGGGACAGCTTGATTTAGCCGCTTAGGCCAGGGTTTTATGCCTTTAGGCCCTCCTATCCATTAATGCTCAAAGCCTTGGATCCTTTTTACCCTTGCCTTTTGGTTTAAAGGGCTATTGGCTTTTTCTGCTTGCTTTTTCTTTTTTCTTTTATTATTATTTTTTTCTTTTTCGCCATTTTTTTCGCAAGCTTTGTTCTTCACTGCTTTTTCTTGCTTCAAGAATCAATTTCATGATTTTTCAGATTATCAATAACATTTCTCTTTTTTCATAATTCTTTCAAGATCCAACAATTTTAACATTCATAAACTTCACTATAAAAAATATGCACTGTTCAAGCATTCATTCAGAAAACAAAAAGTATTGCCACCACAAATAAATAATTTTGAATTCTTCCCTTAAAAACTTGAAATAATTGCATATTTACTCAAAGAATCTACTATTTTATTCATGTTTAATGATGAAGAGAAAAATAAATTATAGCTTACTTGGAGATAAAAATAAAATTAAAAATAAAGACCCTACTTACTAATATTCATATAATTCTTAAGATAGGTTTCTAATAATAAAAGTTATCACAGAGTTAAGATTAGGACTCAACAACCTTTATTTTGGGAGATGGATGCTCCTTCAATCTGTGGGGTGTCTGGTCCCTCAAGGGAGAGCCTCTGGCGCTTCAGCTCCTGTAGCTCACGCCCTTGCTTTTCTTGCTCCTTAAGCAGTTTGCAGAGCATGCTATTTTGATTTTGCTCTTCTTCCTTAAGTTGATCCATAGCTTCTTGTAGCTTGGTGACAGACGCTTCTAGGCAGGTCCAGTAGTCAATCTGAGGGATTTCTAGGAGGAACTCTTACGCACTCCTTTTGATGGAGTTATCTTGCACTTGTTGTCCTTCCATTGACTTCTTGGTGATTGGGTACTCGACTGGGATGAACTCATCTACTCCCATCTTCACCCCAGCATCTTTACATAGTAGAGAGATTAAGCTTGGGTAAGCCAATTTGGCTTCAGTGGAGTTCTTATTCGCAATTGTGTAAATCTCACAAGAAATCAAATGATGAATCTGCACTCGTTTCCCAGCATAATACAATGGATCATCACTGCTCTTTTGACAGTGACCTCAGAGCGGTTGCTAGTGGGCAGTATAGAATGCCCAATGAAGTCCAGCCAGCCCCTAGCGACTAGTTTGAGGTCTCCTCTCTTGAGTTGGTTTGGGACACCTTTTGAGTTAGTTCTCCACTTGGCTCCAGGGAGGCATATGTCCTCTAGAACTTGGTCTAACTGTTTATCTATTCTCACCATTCTCCTATTAAAGGATTCTGGATCATCTTGCAGTTGAGGTAGCTTGAAGACCTCTTTTATTTTGTCAAGGTGGAAGTAAATAATCTTCCATCTGACCATAGTTCGAAAGGTATGGAAGGCAGTTCCAGTCATTCTCTGCTTATCTGTCAGCCACAGATTTGAGTAGAATTTCTGAACCATGTTTCTTCCCACCTTTGTCTCAGGATTAGCTAGAATTTCCCAGCCTCTGTTTCGAATCTGCTCTTGGATCTCTGGATATTTGTCTTCTTTCAGATCGAATTAACTTCCGGGATCACTGACCTCAGACCCATTATTTTGTGGTAATGGTCTGCATGTTCTTTGGTTAAGAACCTCTCTTGATTCCAAAGTGGCTTTGGAGTATTCTCTTTCTTTCCTCTTGAAGTGGTTTGTTTTCCTTTAGGAGCCATGTTCTTAATGAGTCTTAGCTCGGTGATCACGGAAAAACACACCAAACTTAGAGGTTTACTTGTCCTCAAGCAAAAGAAAGGAAAGGAGAGGAATATGAGGAGAGTCAAATTCGAGTTGTAGAGGAGAGGGGCTGGCCAAACGTGTATTTAAAAGTGGAGGGGTGGGATTTCGAAAATTTTGAAAAAGATATGATAGAAAGCTATGATTGGTAAAAAAAATGAATCATGATATGAAAAAGATGAGATTTTAAAATTCAAAAGATATGAAAAAGATATAAAGAAGTTAAATCTGAAAATTTGTTGATGCATCTAAGAATTAAAAGAAGATACAATGAGTTGGAAAAGATTTGAAAAGGAATTGAAAAGATAAATGAGTTTTTGAAAAAGATTTAGAAAGAATTTGAAAGAAATTTGAAAAGGAATTTAGAAGATTATTGAAATTTTGAAGATTGAGTGTGAGTGATGAAAATTTGTAACATGTTTATGCAGAAAATTATGAATTAAAACATAAAAGTTTGAAAAAATTTGAAGTGGAAACGAAATCTCCTCCCCCTGCGGCGTTAAACGCCCAGAATGGTATCCATTCTGGCGTTAAATGCCCATATGTTGGCCATTGTGGGCCCTGGCTGGGCGTTAAACGCCAAAAATCTTTTATCACTGGGCATTTTTCTAAACGCCCAGGAAGGTATCTTTACTGGCGTTTGCGAACCAGTAAGCTCTTTTTCTCTGCTTTGTGCTCTGAATCTTTCTATAACTCTGTAAACTTCTGCATTTGGACAAATAACCTTAAAGATAATTGATATCAAACTCCTATAATTATTATTTAAATAATAAAAACCTTTGCTAATGATTGGGTTGCCTCCCAGCAAGCACTTCTTTATTGTCTTTAGCTGGACCTTTACTGAGCTTTAGTCTAGTCTCAGTTTTGAGCATTCTTGCTCAACATTACTTTCAAGATAATGTTTGACTCTCTATCCATTAACAATGAACTTCTTGTCAGAGTCAGCATCCTGAAGCTCTACATATCCATATGGTAACACACTTGTGATCACATATGGTCCCCTCCACCGGGATTTTAATTTTCCAGGGAACAATCTGAGCCTAGAGTTAAATAGCCGAACCTTCTGTCCTGGATCAAAGACTCTGGATGACAGTTTCTTGTCATGCCACTTTTTTGCTTTCTCTTTATAAGTTTTTGCATTTTCGAAAGCACTAAGTCTGAATTCCTCTAGCTCATTCAACTGGAGTAATCTTTTCTCTCCAGCTAACTTGGCATCAAAGTTTAGGAATCTGGTTGCCCAGTAGGCCTTGTGTTCCAGTTCCACTGGCAGGTGACAGGCTTTTCCATACACAAGCTGGTATAGAGAGGTCCCTATAGGAGTTTTAAATGCAGTTCTGTATGCCCATAGAGCATCATCCAGACTCCTTGTCCAATCCTTTCTACGGGTACTTATAGTCCATTTCAGGATTCATTTTAGTTCTCTATTTGAGACTTCAGCCTGCCCATTTGTCTGTGGATGATATGGAGTTGCCACTTTGTGGTTAATTCCATATCGGATCAGAGCAGAGTCAAGCTGTTTATTATAGAAATGAGTCCCTCCATCACTGATTAGTATTCTAGGGACACCAAATCTGCTGAAGATATGCTTCTGGAGGAACTTCAGCACTGTCTTAGTATCATTAGTGGGTGTGGCAATTGCCTCTACCCATTTGGATACATAGTCTACTGCCACCAGAATGTAAGTGTTTGAGTACGATGGTGGGAAAGGCCCCATGAAGTCAATATCCCATACATCAAACAAATCAATCTCTAAGATCCCTTGCTGAGGCATGGCATAACCATGAGGCAGATTACCAGCTCTCTGGCAACTGTCACAGTTATGTACAAACTCTCGGGAGTCTCTATAGAGGGTAGGCCAGTAGAAGCCACATTGGAGAACTTTTGTGGCTATTCGCTCACCTCCGAAATGTACTCCATATTGTGATCCATGGCAATGCCATAGGATCTTCTGTGCCTCTTCTCTAGGCATGCATCTATGGATCATTCTGTCTGCACATCTCTTAAAGAGATATGGTTCATCCCACAAGTAGTACTTTGCATCAAAAATTAATTTTTTTCGTTTGCTGTCTACTATACTCTTTGGGTATGAATCTCACAGCCTTATAGTTTGCAATGTCTGCAAACCATGGTATTTCCTGAATGGTAAAAAGTTGCTCATCCGGAAAGGTTTCAGAGATCTCAGTGAGGGGAAGAGACGCCCCTGCTACTAGTTCTATCCAGGACAGGTGATTAGCTACCTGATTTTCTGTCCCTTTTCTGTCTCTTATTTCTATATCAAACTCTTGCAGAAGCAACACCCATCTTATGAGCCTGGGTTTTGAATCCTGCTTCGTGAGTAGATATTTAAAAGCAGCATGGTCAGTGTACACAATCACTTTTGATCCTACTAAATAGGATCTAAACTTGTCAATGGCATAAACCACTGCAAGCAGCTCTTTTTCTGTGGTTGTGTAATTCTTCTGTGTGTCATTTAGAACAAGGCTGGCATAGTAAATGACGTGCAGAAGCTTGTTATGCCTTTGTCCCAATACTGCACCAATAGCATGGTCATTGGCATCACACATTAATTCGAATGGTAATGTCCAGTCTGGTGCAGAAATGACAGGCGCTGTGACCAACTTAGCCTTCAGAGTCTCAAAGGCCTACAAACACTCTCTGTCAAAGACAAATGGTGTATCAGCAGCTAGCAGATTATTAAGAGGTTTTGCGATTCTTGAAAAATCCTTTATAAACCTCCTATAGAATCCTGCATGTCCCAGAAAGCTTCTGATTGCCTTAACATTGGCGGGAGGTGGTAATTTTTCAATTACCTCTACCTTAGCTTGATCCACTTCTATTCCTTTGTTCGAAATTTTATGCCCAAGGACAATTCCTTCAGTTACCATAAAATGACATTTTTCCTAGTTTAAAACCAGGTTAGTCTCTTGGCACCTTTTCAGAACAAGTGCTAGATGATCAAGACAGGAGCTGAATGAGTCTCCAAATACTGAGAAGTCATCCATGAAGACTTCTAGAAATTTTTCCACCATATCAGAGAAAATAGAAAGCATGCATCTCTGAAAGGTTGCAGGTGCATTGCACAGACCAAAAGGCATCCTTCTGTAGGCAAATACTCCAGATGGACATGTGAATGCTATTTTTTCTTGATCCTGAGGATCTACTGCAATTTGGTTATAACCTGAATATCCATCCAAAAAGCAGTAATAGTCATGACCTGCTAGTCTTTCTAGCATCTGGTCTATGAATGGTAAAGGAAAATGATCCTTTCTGGTGGCTGTATTGAGCCTTCTGTAGTCAATACACATACGCCACCCTGTAACTATTCTTGTAGGAACCAGTTCATTCTTTTCATTGTGAACCACTGTCATGCCTCCCTTTTTGGGTACAACTTGGACAGGGCTAACCCAGGGGCTATCAGAAATAGGATAAATAATCCCAGCCTCTAGTAATTTAGTGACCTCTTTCTATATCACCTCCTTCATGGCTGGATTCAGCCACCTTTGTGGTTGGACCACTGGCTTAGCATCATCCTCTAATAGGATCTTGTGCATGCATCTGGCTGGGCTGATTCCCTTAAGATCACTTATGGACCACCCAAGAGCTGTCTTGTGTGCCCTTAGCACCTGAAGTAGTGCTTTCTCTTCCCGTGGCTCTAAGGCAGAGCTTATGATCACACGAAAAGTGCCATCCTCTCCCAGAAACGCATATTTCAGGGATGGTGGTAGTGGTTTGAGCTCGAGTTTAGGAGGCTTATCCTCTTCCTGAAGAGTTTTCAGAGGCTTTTTTGTTTCCTCTGGTTCCTCCAGATCAGGCTGAACATCTTTAAAGATGTCCTCTAACTCTGATTCGAGACTCTCAGTCATATTGATCTCTTCTACCAAGGAGTCAATAATATCAATGCTCATGCAGTCATTTGATGTCTCTGGATGCTGCATAGCTTTGACAGCATTTAACTTGAACTCATCCTCATTGACTCTCATGGTCACTTCCCCTTTTTGGACATCAATGAGAGTTCGTCCAGTTGCTAGGAAAGGTCTTCCTAGAATGAGTTTTGCACTCTTGTGCTCCTCCATTTCCAGCACTACAAAGTCAGTGGGAAAGGCAAATGGCCCAACCTTGACAATCATGTCCTCAATTATGCCTGATGGATATTTAATGGAGCCATCAGCAAGTTGAAGACATATCTGGGTTGGTTTGACCTCTTCAGTCAAGCCAAGCTTTTTGATAGTGGATGCATGGATTAGGTTGATACTTGCCCCAAGGTCACATAGAGCTGTCTTAGTACAAGTACCCTCTAATGTGCATGGTATCATAAAGCTTCCGGGATCCTTAAGCTTCTCTGGTAAGCTTGTTAGAATGACTACATTGCATTCTTCAGTGAGAAAAACTTTTTCAGTTTCTCTCCAATCCTTCTTATGACTTAAGATCTCTTTCATGAACTTAGCATAAGAGGGTATTTGCTCAAGTGCCTCTGCAAACTAAATCTTTATTTCAAGAGTCCTGAGATAGTCTGCAAAGTGGGCAAATTGTTTATCCTATTCTGCTTGGCGGAGTTTCTGAGGATAAAGCATTTTGGCTTTATATTCTTCAACCTTAGTTACTGCAGGTTTATTTCCTACAGAGGCAGGTTGAGAAGCCTTCTTGAGGGAGTTATTATCAACACTTGCAGGTGTTTGATCCCTCATTGGCGTTTGAACGCCAGGATAGGGGGATGGATGGGCGTTGATAAACCACTATTTCATGGTTTATCTTGTGCTCAATTGAGTGGTTTTTATCAACTCTTTACCCACTTATTCATACTATTTGCATGGTTTTACTTTTTCCTTCCTGATTTTATGCTATGATTGAAACCATGCTTCTTTGGCCTTATATTTGCTAATATTAATCCTCTCTTATTACCATTCGATGCCGTGATACATGCGTTAAGTGATTTCAGGGATTACAGGGCAGGAATGGCCTAGAGGATGGAAAGGAAGCATGCAAAAGTGAAAGGAATACAAGAAGTTGGAGAAATTGCTAAGCTGTCCAGCCTGACCTCTTCGCACTCAAACGGTCATAACTTGAGCTACAGATGTCTAAATGATGCGGTTTCAATTGCGTTGGAAAGCTAACATCTGGGTATTTAAAATGATATATAATTTGCTATAGTGGCCATACATCTAGGTGATGCGAACGCATGCTCCACGCGGACGCGTCGCAGTGACGAAAATCAGCGTGTTTGAATTTGCAACCAGCAAATTCTGGGCTGTTTCTGGCCCAGTTCTCGGCCCAGAAAACACAGATTATAGGCTATAAAGTGGGGGAATGCAGAAAACAACTCATACAACTTTCAAATTCAAAATTTTAGGTTTTAGATATAGTTTTAGAGAGAGAGGCTCTCTCCTCTCTCTTAGGTTTTAGGATCTAGGATTTCTCTTAGGATTAGGATTTCATCTTCTTCTCAATTTCCAGGTTCAATGTTCCTTTTATTTAGTTTTCCAATTTAATTTATGAATTTCCATGTTAGATTTGATTTCTTTTATTAATGCAATTTGAGGTATTTCAGATTTATGATTTTTATTTAGCTTTTTATATTCTTGGTTTTAATTGATGAATTGATAAATTGGAGACACCTGAGTTAACAAACTCCTTGTTGATTGAAAATTGGAATTCTTTGCTGATTGATTTGAACTCAATAACTCTAGTCTTCTCTTAGGAATTGACTAGGACCTGAGGAATCAAATTGATTCATCCACTTAACTTACCTTCATAGTTAGAGGTTAACAAAGTGGGAGCAAAATCCAATTCTCATCACAATTAATAAGGATAACTAGGATAGGATGTCCAATTTTCATACCTTGTCAAGAGTTTTTTTAATTATTAATTTATTTTTCTTGTCATTTAAATTACTTGTTCCTTATTTCAAAAATCCAAAAATTATACCTTTTCCATAACCAATAATAAACACACCTCCCTGCAATCCTTGAGAGACGACCCGAGGTTTGAATACTTCGGTTATAAATTTTATTGGGTTTTGTTACTTGTGACAACCAAATTTTTGTACGAAAGGATTCTCTGTTGGTTTAGAAGCTATACTTACAACGCGATTATATTTTTATAAAAATTCTTTACTAGCAAAAGTCCTCTCGTCAAAATGGCGCCGTTGCCGGGGAATTGCAAACGTGTGCCTTATTGTTGGTTATTGTAAATATTTACTTTTAAATTGATTTTTCGAAAAAAAAAATTTCAGATTTTTATTTTAAAATTTTTTTTTATCTTATCCTATCCTAGTTTTAAATTTCAAAATTCAAATCTTTTTCAAAAATCATATCTTTTTCAAAATCTTATCTTATCTTATTTCAAAATCAAATTTCAAATTTCAATATTTAAATTCCAAAACTCAAAATTCAAATTTCAAAATTTAAATTTAAAATTTTAAAAATCAAACTTTTTCAAAATTTAAATCTTCAAATCTTCATCTTATATTGTTGACTTTTTCAAAATTCAAATTTCAAAATTTAAAATTCAAAATTTAATTTTCAAATTCAAAAATTTAAATTTCAAAACCTTTTAATTTAAAAACTTATATTCTCTTACCTAACTTATCTTATCTTTTCTAAAAATCAAATCTTTTTCAAACCTTTTCTCTTATTTATTTTATTTTATTTTATTTTATTTTCCTTTGCTTGTTTATTTATTTTTGTTTTTAATTTTTATTAGTTACTATGAGTTCCCACCCCCGTCACTTTGCTTTTGGTTCTAATGCTGTTAAAAGGAATGGAAGCTATAACAGGAACATGCATCAAGGTCAAAACAGTCAGAGATGGAAGGAGCCACAAGGATCTGATCAACCCTTTAGGCAACAACACCCTCCAAGATACCACGGACCACGACCATTCCATAATGCATGTCAAGACAATAGTTATGGTGGATCCCTTCGTGACAACCATCACCCACCAAATTACTATGGTCGAAAGCCATTCTGAGGTGTATACCAAGATGATAGATATGGCGGACCCCATCATATGCCTATGAACCACCTCCTTAACACAGCTTTGAACCACCACACTCACAAACCAACTACCACCATTCACCTCCGTATGACCCTAACTCTTATCCACCCCAATTCCAACCCAATTACTCCCAAGAACCACCACCTCCATATACACCATGTCTACATCCATCAAATCAAGAGCACTATGATCCTAATCATGTTATTCAAGCTGGACAAGAATCAAGGGATCGTCTCAAGAATACAGTAGATAAATTTCATGCAACCCTTCATCAACTGGAGCAAGCGATAAATCGATTACCTTCCCGACGTTCGGACACTCAAGGAACCCCCATGGCTTCATGTGAACAATCTAATGAAGAACGTAGCATGAAGGAGATATTAGAAACTCCAGTGGACAGTAAGGAGCATGACTTTGTACTGGAACAAGTGGAAGAAGCCGAAATTATCGAAGAAGAAGAATTGGTTGAAGACTTAGGAGATGCTGAACCTCCATGGGAAAGTCAAGTTATAGAGCCTCCTTCAAAGACGTTTGAAATTGATGTTGAGGAGGGTGTACAACCTCCAATGCATATCATGGTTGAAGACTTTGAAGAGGTTGATCCAGAGATGGATTCAATCATTGATGAATTCTTATCTACATTCGAATCCTCTCCCATTGGACTTGACATGGAAATTAAAGAAGAAGAAGTACAACCTCCCATGCCCTTGGTGAACAATGAAGAAGAGATCAAATTGGAAGAAAGCTACCAAGAGGAAGAGGTTGATATTGAAAAAGCTTGCAAAGAGGTGGAAGTTGTCAAAGAAGAGCCCAAGAGAATGGAGTTGAAAATCACCTTACCAAAGTTGCTGGAGACCTCTCCCCCAAAACCATCACCATCCATTCCTTCATTCAAGTGGGTAAATCTTTCATCTCTAAGCTTAATTAGCTCACTTGAATATGCTTTTCTTGAGACAGATGGGCAGCTTAGAGCTCTTTGTGGCTTTAAGAGTAAGAAGGAGATAGTTAGTAATCAGAGTTGGTATGCAAGATTCAATAAAGCTCTACGCTTCAATTTAAGGTGCAAGGATTGGTATCGAGTTCGATTGAATGGGTCTCGGAAGATGTTTGGTCATCTTAGTGAGAGTTCAAATTCCGTACTGCCCGGCTGGAAAAATGTAGATCAAGACAAAGACGGGTACAAAAGCAAGGTTTGGGATCCTGGAATCTATTCTGACATTCAACACCCCGGGAGCTTGAGAACCTGTTTGAACTTACTCGAAGGCTTTACGTGCCTCGTTTGGGACCCCGGAGGCCATTGGAATTCCAAACATTGGTGGAGATTCCTGGATGAGTTCAAGCATAAGCCACCATGACAAGGAGCTCACGAAATGTCCAACCTAAGGACTTTAACTAAAAGTGCTAGGTGGGAGACAACCCACCATGGTATATTCTTTCCTTTTTTATTCCTAGTTTTTTTTATTAGTGTCGTTCATAATGTTTGCATTAGCATTTACATACTGCATTCTGCATTTTGCATAATCAAAAAAAAAACATGCACGCGACGCGTCCGCGTCATCGGTGCATTCAGAAGAAAAGAGAATTGAAAAGAAAGTCACGCGAAAGTGTGGCTGGAGGCGTGCCTTACGCCCAAATATGCCCACGCAACTGCGTCGCTGACGCATCTGCGTCAGTTGAAAAATAGCCTCCCCACGCGTCCGCGTCACCCACGCGAACGCGTGGCTCTGCGAATTCGACGTAAATGGCTGTATGGCAGAAAGTTATGATGGAGCCAGGCAGGAATGGTGCTGGAAGCACAAGCCCTATCACGCAAACGCGTGCCCCACGCGTCCGCGTCATTTTTTGAAATATGGCCATTCACGCGATCGCGTCACCCACGCGAATGCGTCACCCAGATTTTTGGCAAAATGCATTTAAAACAGAGAGTTGTGCGAACGCGAGGCTGTACTCGCACCAATAGCACAAATCAGGTCACGCGATCGCGTGACCCACGCGTCCACGTCACCTAAACTTACCGCCCACCACGCGATTGCGTGACCCACGTGTCCCCATCGCATGCGCCGCACAGCTTATCCAGATCAGCGCCAAATATCTTATCTTTTCTTCCCCAATCCTAATTCTTTCTTCTCCCTTCTTTCTTCTTTATTCCTTCTTACTTTTTACTTTCTTTGTTTCCTTTTTTCTCTTTCATTATTACATTAATTTATGTTTCCTTCTACTTTATTTTTCTTTGAGTTTCATTATCCATGGTTTCTTTTTATCTTCTTATTCTTGTATTCTCATATTGGTGTTGGAATTTTATTTGGGTATTACCTTACTATACTAAAGCTTGTGGATATTATGAGAACTGATTTGACAATTGACATTTACTTATGGCTCTCATATACATTTGGATTACATTATTTTTATTCCTATTTTAACTTGCACACCCAGTGTTTGTGAAAAAGCTTTTATGTCATTTTGAATCTTATTTTATTTTACTTTTTCACTTGCATTCCTCTTTTTCACAACACTTGTGCTCCACATGTATTTGGGATTATCATTAACAATTGTCATTATTACACATGCTCTTTAATTTGGCACATTTATTACTTGATGCTTGAGCTATGCTTTTCATGCCTATTATTTGCATGTTTTTACCCTCTTGCATCTAATTATTTTGAATTGCCCTTTTTGATCTTTATTGTTGTCTTCCCTACATGTTGTAGCTACCATGTAGTTAGGCTATCATCTTTCCTTTGGCATTCCTTATCACTTGGAATTTTCTTCCTTCCGGTCTTAGTTTTCTATATTTCACACTCTTCCTTTTTCTTTTTCCTTAGGCATGGGTACCAAGAAAGGAAAAGAGAAGGCCACTGACAAGACACCGGTACGGAGAGGAACCAAGAGACCTCCAGCTAAGGCGCCTCTATCTACAAGCGTCAGTTGTAGCAACCTGTCCACTTGTACATCTCAGCATGTACCGAGGACGGTGCAATCTTTAAGTGTGGGGAGGTCGATACCGATCTCCATAGGTTAGTTACTCTTCTAACTCAACACCAATGTTTTATTTTCTTTGTTTGTTCATTGTTGCATTTGCATGTTTGATTGCATATTTGTTTGATTTTGTGCATATTTTACCACTTGGTTGAAGTAATATTTTCTTTTTCAAGAAACTTTTTATAGCATTTCACTAATTTGAAATAAACTTTTTGAAAAAATTGTTTGAAGAAATTTTAATTTGGAACATGGTTTTAGAGCTAGAACACACAACCTGTAATATTTTGAGCCTAATTACATGGTTATATTATTTAACCATAAATTTTTATTCTTGTGTGTTTACTTGTCTATGATTGCAATCTTTGCTTTGTTTTATTCTATATGTCCACTATTTAGTGTATTTACATGCTTGCATATGATTGATGCCATTACTTGTTTAGCTCACTGATGAGCGGATAATTTATACGCTTTTTGGCATTGTTTTTAGTATGTTTTTAGTAGATTCTAGTTACTTTTAGGGATGTTTTTATTAGTTTTTATATTAAATTCACATTTCTGGACTTTACTATGAGTTTGTGTGTTTTTCTGTGATTTCAGGTATTTTCTGGCTGAAATTGAGGGACTTGAGCAAAAATCAGATTCAGAGGTAGAAGAAGGACTGCTGATGCTGTTGGATTCTGACCTCCCTGCACTCAAAGTGGATTTTCGGGAGCTACAGAACTCAAAATGGCGCGCTTCTAATTGCGTTGGAAAGTAGACATCTAGGGCTTTCCAGCAATATATAATAGTCCATACTTTGGCCGAGTTTAGACGACGCAAAAGGGCATTGAACGCCAGTTCTACGCTGCAGTCTGGAGTTAAACGCCAGAAACACGTCACGAACCAAAGTTGAACGCCAAAAACACGTTACAACTTGGCGTTCAACTCCAGAAGAAGCCTCTGCACGTGTAACATTCAAGCTCAGCCCAAGTACACACCAAGTGGGCCCCGGAAGTGGATTTATGCATCAATTACTTACTTCTGTAAACCCTAGTAACTAGTTTAGTATAAATAGGACTTTTTACTATTGTATTTTCATCTTCAGATCATCTGGGGACGTCTAGTTCTTAGATCATGGGGGCTGGCCATTCGGCCATGCCTGGACCTTTCACTTATGTATTTTTCAACGGTAGAGTTTCTGCACTCCATAGATTAAGGTGTGGAGCTCTGCTGTTCCTCATGAATTAATGCAAAGTACTACTGTTTTTCTATTGAATTCAACTTATTCCGCTTCTAAGATATTCATTCATACTTCAATATGAATGTGATGAACGTGACAATCATCATCATTCCCCCACGAATGCGTGCCTGACAACCACTTCCATTCCACCTTAGATTAAATGAATATCTCTTGGATCTCTTAATCAGAATCTTCGTGGTATAAGCTAGATTGATGGCGGCATTCATGAGAATCCGGAAAGTCTAAACCTTGTCTGTGGTATTCCAAGTAGGACTCTGGGATTGAATGACTGTGACGAACTTCAAACTCGCGAGTGCTGGGCGTAGTGACAGACGGAAAAGGAGGGTGAATCCTATTCCAGTATGATCGAGAACCTCAGATGATTAGCCATGCTGTGACAGAGTATTTGGACCATTTTCACAAGAGGATGGGATGCAGCCATTGACCACGGTGATGCCTCCAGATGATTAGCCATGCAGTGACAGCGCATCGAACCATTTTCACAGAGAGGATGAAAAGTAGCCATTGACAACGGTGATGTCCTTACATAAAGCCAGCCATGGAAAGGAGTAAGACTGATTGGATGAAGACAGCGGGAAAGCAGAGATTCAGAGGAACGAAAGCATCTCTATACGCTTATCTGAAATTCTCACCAGTGATATACATAAGTATTTCTATCTTTATTTTATGTTTAATTATTATATATTTTCGAAAACTCCATAACCATTTGATATCCGCCTGACTGAGATTTACAAGGTGACCATAGCTTGCTTCATACCAACAATCTCCGTGGGATCGACCCTTACTCACGTAAGGTTTTATTACTTGGACGACCCAGTGCACTTGCTGGTTAGTTATGCGAAGTTGTGAAGTTATGTTTGGACCATGGTTCTGTGCATCCGTTTTTGGTGCCATTGCCAGGGAAAGAACGAACAAATAATTTTACAAATCTAAATCTGAGTGATCACGATTTCGCATACCAAGTTTTTGGCACTGTTGCCGGGGATTGTTCGAGTTTGGACAACTGACGGTTCATCCTATTGCTTAGATTGGGTAATTTTCTCCTTATTTTTTAAAAAAAAAAATTTTTCAAAAATCTTTCAAAAATTTCTCATCTGTTTTCGAAAATTATTCTAAATTTTTTTTTTAAAAATGAATTCTAGTGTTTCATGAAACATGTTGAAGCCTGACTGGCTGTAAAGCCATGTCTAAATTTATTTGGACTGGGGCTTCCAACCCAACATTATCAAGAGCAAGCTAGTTGTTGCTAATCCACCTGCTGTTGTTCCTGATCCACCTGATTTACATGCTAAAGCTTGACTGGCTATTAAGCCATGTCTAACCCTCAAATTGGAGCTTTAGACTAAGAGTGCAAGATTCCTGGAATTCATATTAAAAATTTTGGAATCCTTATTTTTCTTTTTCACATTAATTTTCGAAAAATCCAAAAAAAAATCATAAAATCATAAAAATAAAAAATATTTTGTGTTTCTTGTTTGAGTCTTGAGTCACTTTCAAGTTTGGTGTCAATTGCATTTTTTCTAAAAATACTTTGCATTTTTCGAAAATTCATGCATTCATGCATTGCATTCATCATGATCTTCAAGTTGTTCTTGGCCAGTCTTCTTGTTTGATCCTCATATTTTCTTGTTTTGAGTCTTTTCTTGTTTTTCATATGCATTCTTGCATTCATAGTGTCTATACATGAAAAATTTCTAAGTTTGGTGTCTTGCATGTTTTCTTTGCATTGAAAATTTTTCAAAAATATGTTCTTGATGTTCATCATGATCTTCAAAGTGTTCTTGATGTTCATCTTGACATTCATAGCATTCTTGCATGCATTCATTGTTTTGATCCAAAATTTTCATGCATTGCATCATTTTCATGTTTTTCTCTTTCATCATTAAAAATTCAAAAATAAAAAAAATATCTTTCCCTTTTTCACTCATAAATTTCGAAAATTTGAGTTGACTTTTTCAAAACTTTTTAAAACTTAGTTGTTTCTTATGAGTCAAATCAAATTTTCAATTTAAAAATCTTATCTTTTTCAAAATCTTTTTCAAAAATCAAATCTTTTTCATTTTTTATTATTTTCGAAAATTTTTAAAAATCTTTTTCAAAAATCTTTTTCCTAATTTTATCTCATAATTTTCAAAAATAACATCATCAATTAATGTTTTGATTCAAAAATTTCAAGTTTGTTACTTGCTTGCTAAGAAAGATTCAAACTTTAAGTTCTAGAATCATATCTTGTGATTTCTTGTGAATCAAGTCATTAATTGTGATTCTAAAAATCAAATCTTTTTCAAAAACTAATTTCAATCATATCTTTTCAAAAATATCTTCTTATCTTATCTTTTTCAAAAAATTTGATTTTAAAATATCTTTTTCAACTTCTTATCTTCTTATCTTTTCAAAATTGATTTTCAAAATTTGTTTCAACTAACTAACTAATTTTTTGTTTGTTTCTTATCTTTTTCAAAACTACCTAACTAACCCTCTCTCTCTAATTTTCGAAAATATCTTCCCTCTTTTTCAAAAATTCTTTTTAATTAACTAATTGTTTCAAATTTTAATTTTAATTTTCGAAAATCACTAACCATTTTTCAAAAATAATTTTCGAAATTCCTCTTTCTCTCTCATCTCCTTCTATTTATTTATTCATCTACTAACACTTCTCTCCCATCCAAAAATTCGAACACTACTCACACAGGGGAACCTCTATACCTGGGTAAAAAGGATCCCTATTATTATTATTTTTCTGTTCCCTCTTTTTCATATGAGCAAGAGCAAGGACAAGAATATTCTTGTTGAAGCAGATCTAGAACCTGAAAGGACTCTGAAGAGGAAACTAAGAGAAGCTAAATTACAACAATCCAGCAAGCACCTTTTAGAAATTTTCGAACAAGAAGAGGAGATGGCAGCCGAAAATAATAATGATGCAAGGAAGATGCTTGGTGACTTTACTGCACCAAATTCCAATTTACATGAAAGAAGCATCTCCATCCCTACCATTGGAGCAAACAATTTTGAGCTTAAACCTCAATTAGTTTCTCTGATGCAGCAGAACTGCAAGTTCCATGGACTTCCATCTGAAGATCCTTTTCAGTTTTTAACTGAATTCTTGCAGATCTGTGATACTGTTAAGACTAATAGAGTAGATCCTGAAGTCTACAGGCTCATGCTTTTCCCATTTACTGTAAGAGACAGAGCTAGAATATGGTTAGACTCTCAGCCCAAAGATAGCCTGAACTCTTGGGATAAGCTGGTCACGGCTTTCTTGGCCAAGTTCTTTCCTCTTCAAAAGCTGAGCAAGCTTAGAGTGGATGTTCAAACCTTCAGACAGAAAGAAGGTGAATCCCTCTATGAAGCTTGGGAGAGATACAAGCAACTGACCAAAAAGTGTCCTTCTAACATGCTTTCAGAATGGACCATCTTGGATATATTCTATGATGGTCTATCTGAATTAGCTAAGATGTCATTGGATACTTCTGCAGGTGGATCCATTCACCTAAAGAAAACGCCTGCAGAAGCTCAAGAACTCATTGACATGGTTGCTAATAACCAGTTCATGTACACTTCTGAGAGGAATCCTGTGAGTAATGGGACGCCTCAAAAGAAGGGAGTTCTTGAAATTGATACTCTGAATGCCATATTGGCTCAGAATAAAATATTGACTCAGCAAGTCAATATGATTTCTCAGAGTCTGAATGGAATGCAAGCTGCATCCAACAGTACTCAAGAGGCATCTTCTGAAGAAGAAGCTTATGATCCTGAGAACCCTGCAATAGCAGAGGTGAATTACATGGGTGAACCCTATGGAAACACCTATACTCCCTCATGGAGAAATCACCCAAATCTCTCATGGAAGGATCAACAAAAGCCTCAACAAGGCTTTAATAATGGTGGAAGAAACAGGTTTGCCAATAGCAAGCATTTTCCATCATCCACTCAGTAACAGACAGAGAACTCTGAACAAAATACTTCTAATTTAGCAAACTTAGTCTCTGATCTATCTAAGGCCACTGTGAGTTTCATGAATGAAACAAGGTCCTCCATTAGAAATTTGGAGGCACAAGTGGGACAGCTGAGTAAGAAAATCACTGAAACCCCTCCTAGTGCTCTCCTAAGTAATACAGAAGAAAATCCAAAAGGAGAGTGCAAGGCCATTGAATTGACCATCATGGCCGAATCCACAAGAGAAGGGGAGGACGTGAATCCCAAGGAGAAAGACCTCCTGGGACGTCCAGTGATCAATAAGGAGTTTCCCTTTGAGGAACCAAAGGACTCTGAGGCTCATCTAGAGACCATAGAGATTCCATTAAACCTCCTTACGCCCTTCATGAGGTCTGATGAGTATTCCTCTTCTGAAGAGAATGAAGATGTTACTAAAGAGCAAGTTGTCAAGTTCCTTGGTGCAATCATGAAGCTGAATGCCAATTTATTTGGTAATGAGACTTGGGGAGATGAACCTCCCCTGTTCACCAATGAACTGAATGCATTGGATCAACTGAGATTGCCTCAGAAGAAACAGGATCCTGGAAATTTCCTGATACCTTGTACCATAGGCACCATGACCTTTGAGAAGGCTCTATGTGACCTGGGGTCAGGAATAAACCTCATGCCACTCTCTGTAATGGAGAAACTGGGAATCTTTGAGGTACAAGCTACTAAAATCTCATTAGAGATGGCAGAAAATTCCAGAAAACAGGCTTATGGACAAGTAGAGGACATATTAGTAAAGGTTGAAGGCCTTTACATCCCTGCTGATTTCATAATCCTAGATACTGGGAAGGATGAGGATGAATCCATCATCCTTGGAAGACCCTTCCTAGCCACAGCAAGAGCTGTGATTGATGTTAACAGAGGTGAACTAGTCCTTCAATTGAGTGAGGACTCCCTTGAGTTTAAAACTCAAGGACATCCTTCTGTAAACATGGAAAAGAGGCACAGTAAGCTTCTCTCAAAACAGAGTCAACCAGAGCCCCCACAGTCAAACTCTAAGTTTGGTGTTGGGAGGCCACAACCAAACTCTAAGTTTGGTGTTGAACCCCCATATCCAAACTCTAAGTTTGGTGTTGGGGAGTCTCAACAATGCTCTAAACATCTGTGAGGCTCCATGAGATCCCACTGTCAAGCTATTGACATTAAAGAAGCGCTTGTTGGGAGGCAACCCAATTTTTATTTAATTATATTTTTATTAGTTATATGTTTTCATAGGTTCATGATCATGTGGAGTCATAAAAACAATTGAAAAAATTGAAGAAAAATCAAAAATAGCATTAAAAATAGCAAACCCTGGAGGAGGAGTTCACTGGCGTTTAAACGCCAGTAAGGAGCATCTGGCTGGCGTTCAACACCAGAACAGAGCATGGAGCTGGCGCTGAACGCCAGAAACAAGCATGAAGCTGGCGTTCAACGCCAAAAATATGCTGCATCTGGGCGTTGAACGCCCAGAACAAGCATCAGTTCGGCGTTTAAACGCCAGAATTGCATGCAAAGGCATTTTACATGCCTAATTGGTGCAGGGATGTAAATCCTTGACACCTCAAGATCTGTGGACCTCACAGGATCATCTCAGGATCTGTGGACCCCACAGGATCCCCACCTTCCCTCCTCATAATCCTAGTTTCTTCCACATCTTCTTCTTCATTTATTCTTTCTTCTCCTGTTCGAGGGCGAGCAACATTCTAAGTTTGGTGTGGTAAAAGCATTGCTTATTTTTCTTTTCCATAACCATTGATGGCACCCAAGGCCAGAGAAACCTCAAAAAAAAAAAAGAGAGAGAAGAGAAAAGGGAAGACAAAAGCTTCCACCTCCAAGTCATGGGAGATGGAGAGGTTCATGTAAAGGATCTATAGCTCAGTGGTAGAACATTTGACTGCAAATCAAGAGATCCTTGAGATACCTCAGGGGATACATTTTCCTCCACACAATTATTGGGAGCAACTAAGGGTGGAACATCAAGAGCACTCCATCATCCTTCATGAAATTAGAAAAGATCAAAGAGCAATGAGGGAGGAGCAACAAAGACAAGGAAGAGACATAGAAGAGCTCAAGGACATCATTGGTGCCTCAAGCAGGAAACGCCACCATCACTAAGGTGGACTCATTCCTTGTTCTTAAATTTTCTATTTTTCGTTTTCTTATGTTAAATGTTTATCTATGTTTGTGTCTTTATTACATGATCATTAGTGTCTAAGTGTCTATGCCTTAAAGTAGTGAATATGAATCCATCACCTCTCTTAAATGAAAAATGTTTTTAATTCAAAAGAACAAGGAGTACATGAGTTTCGAATTTATCCTTGAACTTAGTTTAATTATATTGATGTGGTGACAATACTTTTTGTTTTCTGAATGAATGCTTGAACAGTGCATATGTCTTTTGAAGTTGTTGTTTAAGAATGTTAAATATGTTGGCTCTTGAAAGAATGATGACAAGGAGACATGTTATTTGATAATCTGAAAAATCATAAAAATGATTCTTGAAGCAAGAAAAAGTAGTGAATACAAAGCTTGCAGAAAAAAATGGCAAAAAAAAATAGAAAAAGAAAAAACAAGCAGAAAAAGCCAAAAGCTCTTAAAACCAAAAGGCAAGAGCAAAAAGCCAATAACCCTTAAAACCAAAAGGCAAGGGTAAGAAAAAGGATCCCAAGGCTTTGAGCATCAGTGGATAGGAGGGCCTAAAGTAATAAAATCCTGGCCTAAGCAGCTAAACCAAGCTGTCCCTAACCATGTGCTTGTGGCGTGAAGGTGTCAAGTGAAAACTTGAGACTGAGCGGTTAAAGTCAAGGTCCAAAGCAAAAACAGAGTGTGCTTAAGAACCCTGGACACCTCTAATTGGGGACTTTAGCAAAGTTGAGTCACAATCTGAAAAGGTTCACCCAATTATGTGTCTGTGGCATTTATGTATCCGGTGGTAATATTGGAAAACAAAGTGCTTAGGGCCACGGCCAAGGCTCATAAAGTAGCTGTGTTCAAGAATCAACATACTGAACTAGGAGAATCACTAACACTATCTGAACTCTGAGTTCCTATAAATGCCAATCATTCTGAACCTCAATGGATAAAGTGAGATGCCAAAACTATTCAAGAGGCAAAAAGTTACAAGTCCCGCTCATCTGATTGGAGCTATGTTTCATTGATAGTTTGAAATTTATAGTATAGTCTCTTCTTTTTATCCTATTTGATTTTTAGTTGCTTGGGGACAAACAACAATTTAAGTTTGGTGTTGTGATGAGCGGATAATTTATATGCTTTTTGGCATTATTTTTAGTATGTTTTTAGTAGATTCTAGTTACTTTTAGGGATGTTTTTATTAGTTTTTATGTTAAATTCACATTTCTGGACTTTACTATGAGTTTTTGTGTTTTTCTGTGATTTCAGGTATTTTCTGGCTGAAATTGAGGGACTTGAGCAAAAATCAGATTCAGAGGTAGAAGAAGGACTGCTGATGCTGTTGGATTCTGACCTCCCTGTACTCAAAGTGGATTTTTTGGAGCTACAGAACTCAAAATGGCGCGCTTCCAATTGGTTTGGAAAGTAGACATCCAGGGCTTTCCAGCAATATATAATAGTTCATACTTTGGCCGAGTTTAGACGACGCAAAAGGGCGTTGAACGCCAGTTCTACACTGTAGTCTGGAGTTAAACGCCAGAAACACGTCACAAACCAGAGTTGAACGCCAAAAACACGTTACAACTTGGCGTTCAACTCCAGAAGAAGCCTCTGCACGTGTAACATTCAAGCTCAGCCCAAGTAAACACCAAGTGGGCCCCAGAAGTGGATTTATGCATCAATTACTTACTTCTGTAAACCCTAGTAACTAGTTTAGTATAAATAGGACTTTTTACTATTGTATTTTCATCTTCGGATCATCTGGGGATGTCTAGTTCTTAGATCATGGGGGCTGGCCATTCGGCCATGCCTAAACCTTTCACTTATGTATTTTTCAACGGTAGAGTTTCTGCACTCCATAGATTAAGGTGTGGAGCTCTGTTGTTCCTCATGAATTAATGCAAAGTACTACTGTTTTTCTATTGAATTCAACTTATTCCGCTTCTAAGATATTCATTCGTACTTCAATATGAATGTGATGAACGTGACAATCATCATCATTCCCCCCACGAACGCGTGCCTGACAACCACTTCCGTTCCACCTTAGATTGAATGAATATCTCTTGGATCTCTTAATCAGAATCTTCGTGGTATAAGCTAGATTGATGGCGGCATTCATGAGAATCCGGAAAGTCTAAACCTTGTCTGTGGTATTCCGAGTAGGACTCTAGGATTGAATGACTGTGACGAACTTCAAACTCGCGAGTGCTGGGCGTAGTGACAGACGGAAAAGGAGGGTGAATCCTATTCCAGTATGATCGAGAACCTCAGATGATTAGCCGTGCTGTGACAGAGCATTTGGACCATTTTCACAAGAGGATGGGACGCAGCCATTGACCACGGTGATGCCTCCAGATGATTAGCCATGCAGTGACAGCGCATCGGACCATTTTCACAGAGAGGATGAAAAGTAGCCATTGACAACGGTGATGTCCTTACATAAAGCCAGCCATGGAAAGGAGTAAGACTGATTGGATGAAGACAGCGGGAAAGCAGAGATTCAGAGGAACGAAAGCATCTCTATACGCTTATCTGAAATTCTCACCAGTGATATACATAAGTATTTCTATCTTTATTTTATGTTTAATTATTATATATTTTCGAAAACTCTATAACCATTTGATATCCGCCTGACTGAGATTTACAAGGTGACCATAGCTTGCTTCATACCAACAATCTCTGTGGGATCGACCTTTACTCACGTAAGGTTTTATTACTTGGACGACCCAGTGCACTTGCTGGTTAGTTATGCGAAGTTATGAACTTATGTTTGGACCATGGTTCTGTGCATCCATTTTTGGTGCCATTGTCAGGGAAAGAACGAACAAATAATTTTACAAATCTAAATCTGAGTGATCACGATTTCGCATACCACTCACTTATCCCAAATAAGCCTACCCTTTCAATTACCTTTGTTAGCCACTTTGAGCCTTTTTATCCCATTTGTTCTATATTTTACCACATCACTAGCCTTAAGCGGAAAAATAATTAATTATCCCAATTGAATCTTTGGTTAGCTTAAGTTAGAGATGGTGTGTCAATTAAGTGTAGGAAAACTGTGGGAACATGGGTTAATAAGGGAATGTGTCATGATAAAATATTGGAAATTTGGGTACCCACTCATGTGAAACTAGAAAAATTAAAAATCCATGTGCATTGATAAGTTATGTTTACTTTTACTTTTATTTTCAGATTTAAAAAAAAAAGAAAAAAAATCCAAAAATATTCAAGTAATTAAGTAATTAAATAAATAAGGGGACAAAATTACCCCAATGTTAAGTCTAATGAAAAATCAATGCATATGTGATGCAAGTTAAGTGAAAAGTTGATACATGAGTATGTGAAATATGCAAAAGTGGGAAAATTATGGGTAGCTAGACGTGATTCTAGAGTTATATAGAGTGTATGTATGTTAGGTGATAGCTTAGGTTACTCAAAGATTCAATTTATAGCTCATTTGGCCATACATATATCCTCACCCTTACCTTAACCCCATTATAACCTTGAAAAGACCTCATGATGTTTGCATTGGTGCATTAAATAATTGTTGATTGGTTAGATGAAGAACAAAGTTTTAGAAAGTATGACTAGAGAAGACTAGAGTGGACTACCCTATACACCTGAGAGATTAGAGTGCATATACATTACCAGTGAGGGTTCAATGCTTAATTCTATGTTCCCTGCTTTCATGAGCTATCTTCTTACAAGTTTACTTGTCTTTTATTGTATAATTTGAATTAGTAAAATCTGATTTATATTTGTCTTGAAGAGCTTATTTACTTTTAATCAAGTAGGTAGAAACATTTTGCATGTAGTTGCATTCACATAGACAGGTTGCATTTCATACATTTTACCATTCCTCTTCACTCCTTTATAGCTTCTCTTGAGCTTAGCATGAGGACATGCTAATGTTTAAGTGTGGGGAGGTTGATAAACCACTATTTCATGGTTTATCTTGTGCTCAATTCAGTGGTTTTTATCAACTCTTTACCCACTTATTCATACTATTTGCATGGTTTTACTTTTTCCTTCCTGATTTTATGCTATGATTAAAACCATGCTTCTTTGGCCTTATATTTGATAATATTAATCCTCTCTTATTACCATTCGATGCCGTGATATGTGTATTAAGTGATTTCAGGAATTACAGGGCAGGAATGGCTTAGAGGATGGAAAGGAAGCATGCAAAAGTGGAAGGAATACAAGAAGTTGGAGAAATTGCTAAGCTGTCCAGCCTGACCTCTTCACACTCAAACGGTCATAACTTGAGCTACAGATGTCCAAATGATGCGGTTCTAGTTGCGTTGGAAAGTTAACGTATGGGGCTTCAAAATGATATATAATTTGCTATAGTGTCCGTACAGCTAGGTGACGCGAACGCGTGCTCCACGCGGACACATCGCAGTGACAAAAATCAGCGTGTTTGAATTCGCAACAGCGAATTCTGGGCTGTTTCTGGCCCAGTTCTCGGCCCAAAAAACACAGATTAGAGACTATAAAGTGGGGGAATGCAGAAAACAACTCATACAATTTTCAAATTCATAATTTTAGGTTTTAGATGTAGTTTTAGGGAGAGAGGCTTTTTCCTCTCTCTTAGATTTTAGGATTTAGGATTTCTCTTAGGATTGGGATTTCATCTTCTTCTCAATTTCCAGGTTCAATGTTCCTTTTATTTATTTTCCCAATTTAATTTATGAATTTCCATGTTAGATTTGATTTCTTTTATTAATGCAATTTGAGGTATTTCAGATTTATGATTTTTATTTAGCTTTTTATATTCTTGGTTTTAATTGATGAATTGATAAATTGGAGATACTTGAGTTATCAAACTCCTTGTTGATTAAAAATTGGAATTCTTTGCTAATTGATTTGAATTCAATAACTCTAGTCTTCTCTTAGGAATTGACTAGGACCTGAGGAATCAAATTGATTCATCCACTTAACTTACCTTCATAGTTAGAGGTTAACAAAGTGGGAGCAAAATCCAATTCTCATCACAATTGATAAGGATAACTAGGATAGGATGTCCAATTTTCATACCTTGTCAAGAGTTTTCTTAATTATTAATTTATTTTTCTTGTCATTTAAATTACTTGTTCCTTATTTCAAAAACCCAAAAATTCTACTTTTTCCATAACCAATAATAAGCACACCTCCCTGCAATTCCTTGAGAGACGACCCGAGGTTTGAATACTTCAGTTATAAATTTTATTGGGTTTTGTTACTTGTGACAACCAAATTTTTGTACGAAAGGATTCTCTGTTGGTTTAGAAGCTATACTTACAACGCGATTATATTTTTATAAAAATTCTTTACTGGCAAAAGTCCTCTCGTCAGGCGTTTAACGCCAGATTCCCACCTTTTTCTGGCGTTTGAACGCCAGAACTGGACATGGATTGGGCGTTTAACGCCACTTTCTTACCCTTTTCTGGCATTTGAATGCCAAAATCATTCCTCTCTAGGCTCTTACTGTCCTCAGAGGGATTTTGGGCAGTGGGTTGGTCATCCTCTGTCAGTTGTTCCTTTCTTGGCTTTCTGTTGCTTTGAGTTGAGACATTCAATGTCTTCCCACTCCTTAATTGAACAGCTTGGCATTCTTCTATTATCTATTTAGATAGCTGCTGTCTTGTCTGATCCAATTGTGCTTCCATATTCTGGTTAGCATTTTTAGTGTCTTGGAGCATCTCCTTGAATTCTGCAAACTATTTTGTTATAATAAGTAGTTGCTGATTGAGTTCAGCAACTTGTTCTTGAGGACTAAGTTCAGTGGATACTGCTTTAACCTCTTCCTTCAGGGAGGACTCACTGCTTAAGTACAGATGCTGATTTCTAGCAACTGTATCAATGAGCTCTTGAGCCTCTTCAATTGTCTTTCTCATGTGTATAGATCCACCAGCTGAGTGATCTAGAGATATTTGAGCCTTTTCTGTAAGCCCATAGTAAAAGATGTCTAACTGCACCCACTCTGAAAACATTTCAGAGGGTCATTTCCTTAGCATCCCCCTGTATCTCTCCCAGGCATTGTAAAGAGATTCATTATCCTCTTGTTTAAAGCCTTGGATGTCCAGCCTTAGCTGTGTTATCCTTTTTGAAGGGAAATATTGATTCAGGAATTTGTCTGATAAATGTTTCCATGTTCTTATACTTGCTGTGGGTTGGTTATTTAACCACCTCTTAGCTTGATCTTTTACAGCAAATGGAAACAGTAATAATCTATAGACATCCTGATCTACTTCTTTATCACGTACTGTGTCAGCAATTTGTAAGAACTATGCCAGAAACTCAGTAGGTTCTTCCTGTGGAAGACCGGAATACTGACAATTTTGCTGCACCATGATAATGAGCTAATGATTTAGCTCAAAACTGCTTGCTTTGATGGGAGGTATACAGATGCTACTTCCATATGCAGCCGTAATGGGGTTAGCATATGACCCCAGAGTCCTTCTGGACTGTTCATTTCCACTTAGATCCATGATGGAGAAAAGGGAATTGATGTGAATTACAATTAAAATATATTTTTATTTTTATTTTATTTAATTAAAAACAAACCGAATAAATAAAAAAGAAATAAGATAAAATAAAATAATTAGAAATTAAAATATAAAATTCAAAAACTAAAAGAAAAAACAAAAATAAATTCGAAAACTAAAATAATTACTTAATTAAGAAGATTTGAAAAACTTTGGATATGATTTTTGAAAGGGATTTTGAATTTTTAAATTTTAAAACTAAGATAAGATAGAATAAAAATTTTCTAAAATAAAAATCTGAATTTTTAAATGAAATTTTCAAAAATTCAATTAAATAAATATGAAAGATATTTTTGACTTTAATGAGGAAAGAGAAAAAAAATAAAGTGACACCAAACTTAGAATTTTTAGATCAAAACAAAGAAAACAAACAGGAAAACTTTGAATATCAAGATGAACACTGAGAGCAACTTTTGAAAAAATTTTTAAGAAAACAGAAATACAAAGGACACCAAACTTAAAATATGAAACTAAATTCAAACAGAAGACTAAATTATGAAGTTATTGGTTTTGAAATTTTTCGAAAATAATTTAGAAAAATAAAATAAGGATTTTAAAATTTTAACCAAAAACAATAATAGAAGACTCTAAACCAAAAAGAGAAATTTTTCCTAATCTAAGCAACAAAATAAACCGTCAGTTGTCCAAACTCGAACAATCCCCAGCAACGGTGCCAAAAACTTGGTGCACGAAATCACAATCACACTTTTGCAATTCCACACAACTAACTAGCAAGTACACTAGGTCGTCCAAGTAATACCTTACGTGAGTAAGGGTCGATCCCACGGAGATTGTCGGCTTGAAGTAAGCTATGGTTATCTTGTAACTCTTAGTCAGGATATCAATAATAATTCTCAGTTTTAATTGGAATGAGTAAAAGAACATGGATAAATAATACTTGTTATGCGGTAATGAAGATCAGGTTGAGGTTTTGGAGATGCTCTGTCTTCTGAATCTCTACTTTCCTACTGTCTTCTTCTTCACGCACGCAAGGCTCCTTCCATGGCAAGCTGTATGCTGGTGGATCACCGTTGTAAATGGCTACCATCCGTCCTCTCAGTGAAAATGGTCCAGCTACAGGTTTTGTAGGGCTAATCATCTGTCGGTTCTCACTAGTGTTGGAATAAGATCCATTGATCTTTTTGCACACTGTCACTGTGCCCAATATTTGTGAGTTTGAAGCTCATCACAGTCATCCCTTTCCGGATCCTACTCGGAATACCACAGACAAGGTTTAGACTTTTCGGATCTCAAGAATGCTACCAATTGATTCTAGTTTATACCATAAAGACTCTGATCTCATAGATTTGAATGCTCTGTTGTCATGAGAGGCAATCAAACTCGTGAACCAAGAACCAAAGAGATACACACTCAATCTAAGGTAGAACGGAAGTGGTTGTCAGGCACGCGTTCATAGGTTGAGAATGGTGATGAGTGTCACGGATCATCACATTCATCATGTTGAAGTGCAAGTGAATATCTTAGAATAGAAACAAGCGTGATTAAATAGAAAACAGTAGTAATTGCATTAATCCATCGAGATACAGCAGAGCTCCTCACCCCCAACCATGGAGTTTAGAGACTCATGCCGTAGAAGATACAAAATTCAGATGTAAAAAATGTCATGATGTCCAAAATATATCTCTAAAAGTAGTTTTTATACTCAACTAGTAACATAGGTTTACAGAAAATGAGTAAGCTAAGATAGATAGTGCAGAAATCCACTTCCGGGGCCCACTTGGTGTATGTTTGGGCTGAGCACTGAAGCTTTCACGTGCATAGGCTATTCCTGGCGTTGAACTCCAGCTTTTATGCCAGTTTGGGCGTTTAACTCCAACTTTTATGCCAGTTCTGGCGTTTAACGCCAGAAAAGGGTAAGGAGCTGGTGTTTAAACGCCAGTTTGCGCTATCAAATCTCGGGCCAAGTATGAACTATTATATATTGCTGGAAAGCCCAATATGTCTACTTTCCAACGCAATTGAGAGCGCGTCAATTGGACTTCTGTAGCTCCATAAAATCTATTTCGAGTGCAGGGAGGTCAGAATGCAACAGCATCTGCAGTCCTTTCTCAGCCTCTGAATCAGATGTTTGCTCAGGTCCCTCAATTTCAGCCAGAAAATACATAAAATTATAGAAAAAAACACAAACTCATAGTAAAGTCCGAAAATGTGATTTTTGCATAAAAACTAATAAAAATATAATAAAAAATAATTAAAACATACTAAAAACTATATGAAAATATCACCAAAAAGCGTATAAAATATCTGCTCATTAATGGTAGAGCCTAAATTTTAGAGGAAATATTGCAGAAGTTTTTACAAAACTCTGAGGCTTTGCTTAAAGCATTATTTAAAAGGAAGCTGAATTTAGGGTTCATAATAGTTGATATTCGAATTATCAAGAAAAGTACTATGTTTTAAGTTTAATCTATTAAGAAAAGATTTTTGTTTTAAGTTATAATTTGAGTTCGATTTATTAAGAAAAAGAGTTTTTATTAAACATTACAAAGTTTGATTATTTAGAAACTAATCGATTTAAGATTATAATAGATGAGTGAATAGGTGGTGATGAGGAGGTGTAATTGATTATTTGGTGATGTGGATGTATGTGTAATTAAGTGGTGATGCGGAGGCACGTTTAATAATGTAGGTGATATAGAGGTGTGGGATGTAATTGGTGATGTGGAGGCTTAATAAAAAGAAAGGAAATGAGAACTAATGAAGGAAATAGATTCTTAAGAGGAAAAGAATGAGAAAGAATGAATAAGATAGATACTTGAAAAGTGTATGTTAAATAGGTCTTGTGCCAATGTGCTAATGCGGAAGTGCCCGCCTAACTGATAGCCTAAGGTTGCTAATGCAGGAATGTCCGCTTGACTGATAGCCTACAGTTGCTAATGCGAAAGTGCCCGTCTAACTGATAGCCCGTTTCTACTGTGATGCCAAAATATCCTAACTGACACAGTAAGAAACCATATTCAGGGTTGGCTCCGAGTAACGTCGGGTTGCAGGTAGACAATCGACGCGTGAGCTCATGGCCTGCATAGGAAAGGCATGCATCATATTGTTTGTGCATTTTTATTTGATTGTGGTTGTTTATCTTATTTATTTGTAATTGTGCTGTTGTCTTGGTGACTTGCTTGTATGCTTGATTAGACATTTTACTTGTGCTGTGGACTTAATAATGTGGTGGGAGATGATGTTTGTGGATGGGTTTAAGTATATTATTTGCGATGCTGGCTTATTTAGATATTGTGATAATTGAGGAATGTTGTTAAGAAATGAGGAATTATTAATGTGACGGAGATTTTGTTTAAGTAATGTGATTTAAAGAAAGGGTTTTACACGGCTTTAGGTAAGACTTCAGAAAGATTTCAAGGGTTTAATAAAGAAAACTGTTTTCATGTTATGAGTTAACTATTTGTATATTATTCTGTATATTTTTACGGCATTCGCTATCCCTACTGAGAACATGCGAGGACGACGTTCTCACCCCCTACAGATTTCCCTTTCAGCAACAGGTTCAGAAATCCTTGGCACGGAGCCGTGACTAAACATCAAAGCTTTATGTACATACGTATCCGTATCTCCTGTATTTTGTGTAGTCTTGGGTTTTCCCCTCGCCATTTATTGTCTTTGAATTTCAGAGGGGTAGGGCTTGTATTTGAGAATCTTGGAATAAGTCTATGTATATATTGTTATGTGAGTATATATATTTTTGTGATTAAGAGTTTTAAAGTAAAGACCTTTCGTTTTCTTGATTAGAATTCCAATTCGTATTTGCAAAGGCTCAATATTAAATAAAAATAGTATAAAATAAAAAAGGGTTAGAGGTAAGTAACGCCTAAGCTTTTAGTACGATCATGAGGTGCTAAAAGTTAGGGTGTTACACATCAGCGAGTAACCTTCCTGAGGTTGAAGCTCCAACAACTTTGGCACCATGAACAGAATCCAATAATTCAGTTTGAAAACTACTTTGCTGGAATAAAATATGAATGAATTACAAAATTTTAAATAGGATTAACAGAGGACAATAATATAATTGTAACAAAGAATAAGAACACAATTAAATTGAAAAACACAAGGTAAAATATGAACAAAATATTGTCATTGCAACCAAACCTTTTTATCATGCATTGAAGAAGCACCTTCAAAGAGATTGACCAATAAAACATCATCACAAATACAATGCACTATATACACAGTTGTCTTATACTCATAACTAATAGGTCTAGGATCTATCATTAAAACCATCTTCTTCCCAATTAACAGTCAGACATAGTTGGCGGGACTCTATGCTCATAAATTATCTATATAATTCAAAGAAAAATACAAAAAAAAGTAAGCCACAAAAAATAATTTAACCAGTAAGAATGAGAGGGAGAAATAAATAACAAGAGTGACATTTCTATGCAAGAGGAAATCCAGAAAAAACCATAAAAGGAATAAACAAACCTCGTTGAAATTTGATTTTTCATTCAATAAATCACCACAATTTTTTTTTGATAATATGCCTAACTTCACGATCACAAAGAATGAATACATTGCTACTACTTGCATGTGAAATCACCACTTTTAACCTATAGCTATTTAAAAAACTCAAAAGAAAAGAAGCATTATTGAAATAACTAAAGACTTATGCAAAAATGATGAATTTTGCAAATAAAAAAGGTAATGACAGTTAATTTGTTTAATATAATAAGAATCCAACCAAATTTTTTTAAACCTTGGAATAGCGTCAATACACTCAAGCTGGCACTCACTACAAAAAAAACTGTTCATTCTATGGATAAATAACTGCACAACAAAGACATGAAGAATACCACTATTTTTGTTCCTTTAATACAGATGTGATCTTTTCAAGCACTAAGCAGAAAACATACTACATGACTTTTTGTGTAAGTCAAATAAGTAAGACAATGTCAAAGGGAAGATAACAGAAAATGAAAAAAGACTAAAAATAGAGAAAAAAACTATTTTCCAGAAACCTTCATATGAAAAATAAATTTAATCTGATCCTAAAAATTCAAAAAAAAACTAAAATATGATTACATATTGGCTCTGGAGTAGAACGATAGTAACGCACAACAAAGGATCAAGCAGCATGTCATCAACATTGCAAGCATGAATAAAAGCATCACATGGAATTCGACTTTTATATTTTTCAACTTCTGCATAATAATGATAATCTTCACATATGGGAGTATAGATAGGTGTTTGAATACCACTCTACATTATAAACCAAAATATTACACTCAATAGATGAATATAACCTTGAATTAACAATTGAGTTCTATAAAACTCTGTAAATTAAATAATTAACACATAAATTAATTATGAGCCAAAAAATTAGAATTTTTTTTAAATTAGAGAAGGAAAAATAATTAAAATACGAATTAAAATACTAATTTTAATGATTTTGGCCCAAAATTGGGCCAATGGGCTAAACCGGTTGAACCGGACCCATATTGGGTCCAAGACCCAATATATAAAACCAAGCTCAGCCTTCTCTTCCCCCTCATTATCATGAAGCACGCTGAAGGAGAGGGAAGGAGCAAGAACCCTAACCTCCATTTTAATTTAATCTTCAATTCCTCTTAACTTTCAATTCGGAGCTTTGATCGCCACACTGTTTGCGGCCACGCGACCGCCTCGCCAAACTCTTCAAATTCATCTGAACAAAGTGGTAAGAAATTCGAAATTTCTCACCCAGCCCTTACCTCTCTTCAATTTTGCCATTTTGGTTCTTGGGTATTGAGAATTTTCAGGTTTTTGATGCTTTAGGTTTGATCTAGCAGTGGAACATTGTCAGGTTTTGTCCTAATTATCCGTGGGTAAAGTGAAAAACTTTTATCCCCTTTGAATTCTCCAATTTTATGAAGTTTAGGTATTGAAATTTCTGTTATGTATGAAATTGTTTGGAATTAGATTGAATTCATATGAATTGAAGTTAAATTGGTGAAGTGGAGTGCTTGAATTGGAACTCAGAAGGCTGGAAACTTGTAGGGTTTGGCTTGAAAGCTTGTGAAGAGGAGGGTTTTTTAGGTCTTTGAGCTTGGGAGGTATGGTTTTGGTTTCCTATAGTTAGTATATAATGTAGCGTGAGAACTTAGGCTAATTGTCATAAGATAGGCTTGAATGCTTTGAATTATTGGATTTAGTGGATTAGATATGTATAAATGTGATGTTGATAATGATTAGTGAAATTGGTAGAAATATGTTCGGAAATTCTTTAAATGCATTGATGTATTTAGGTGTTGGAATGATTGTGAATTGAATAAAGAGTATGTGATAGTGTGTAGGAGTAATTGGTATTGATTTGGTTGTGGTTTGGTTGGTTTTGGATTGAGAATTTTGGAAAATTAGAGGATTTGAACTTTTGGTAAAAAGTGAATTTTTTATTAACTTCGGCAGGCCATAACTTTCCTTCCGGACCTCCAAATCTTGTGAAACTTATTTTGAATAAAAATTAGGTCTGTGAAGTTTATAACATTTAAAGAACGGACTGAAAATTATTTTTAACGAAAAAGTAATGTGCATTGGAAGTTTGGTGTGAAAAACTGATTTTTTTTTTAACTTAACAGTTTTTTTTGGAAAAATTGATATGTTTGTGTACGCGATAGTGTCACATGACGTGACTTTTAGGTTCTGCCACATACTCGCGTACGCGAAAGCTAGCCGCATACGCGACATTGTCACTTTAACACTCATGCGTACGCAACATGTAGCATACGTACGTGGAACCCCTTCTCTGCTCAGTATTCTCGCATACGCGGGCAATGGATGCGTACGCGGCACTGTCTTTTTACAAATTCTTGCATACACAGCAGGTGGCTCACGTACACATGACTTTTGTTTTGCTGAAAATTGTAATTTTTGAGTTTTTAACCATTCCTTTAACTTTCTAAACATCTATAACCCCTATTTGAGGTCCGATAGCTAGTGTTAGGCTTAAGAAAGAGAGCGAAGCTCTTGAGAGAGTTAGGTTGACATTGAGGGAGATTGGTAAAGTGAAAAATTGAATTATTGAGGCATAGGTAAAGATGTATGAGATATGAATAAGAATGACGATGATAATAACGAATTGTGTTTGTATGAGATATGAATAAGGGTGATGATGATCTTGATGAATTATGACTAAAAGATCCATGTGGCATATGCATTTGAAATTTTTTGAGACACGAGTTTTTCTGGGTAGATGCAGTGGCTTGCCACTACTTGCTCCAGGTTGAGACTCGATATTCTATTCACCCTCCATTGCAAGATGTGACCGGGCACTTTAACTCCCTAGATTCCTCTAATGAGATGATAAATGATTGATTATATATATGCATAGACTCTTGGGGATGCACGCACGCAGGGACTGTCCAGGGTTTGCTACCGGACATGTCGAGTTTGGCTAGATAATCAACAGATGAGACTCATCGGCCATAGGGTAGACATGCATCATATGCACTTGTATGTTTTGTTTGAGAATGCAATTTTTTTGGCTTGCCTATTTGCTTAAATGTAATTAACTGCTATTTGACATAATTGCTATATCTGTCTCTATATTGGTGTTTTCCCTTGTTTGTCTTACTTGTGTTTGCTTCTGAGAGATTCCTCTGGCGGGTGAAGGAGGCATTGAGGGTTGTATCACTTGGTGAATTAAAGGTTTGCATAGAAAGGGAAACGAAGAGTTAGATTAGGATCCTTAGACATAGTTACCATATTTCTGGTTTAGTGAAAATTTTAGGATATAAATATGTGTTGTTGGAGTTTTGAATGCCTCTGGCTTTCTGAGACATTATTTATTATCTATATGGGCACCTTTACCATACTGAGAATCTCCGATTCTCATTTCATACATATTCTGTTGTTTTTCATATGCAGGACGTGAGGTACCTCGCTGAGCGTGCTAGAGACTCACTTGAAGCGAAGATCTATGAATTTTGGGGACTTTTATTATGTATCTAGTTTATATATGTATATATGTTCTCCACTTTGTATATATTTGTATTTTGTCCCTCCTAGAGGTTGACTTGGAGAAACAAAATTTATATTTTGTCTTTTGGTAAACTTTTGGATTGTATATATATATGTACTCTGGCCGGCCTTTGCTTCGCACGTCGAGTCTGGAGCTTGCTATTTGTATCTTTGGACCTCTGTGTTCGTATGTATATTATCTTTTTCATGCGCTGTTATCTGTCCCTTTGATGACAAATCATCTTATGCTAGTTTCACAAGCATTTTTTACTTGTTTTCATTAGGGTTCATGCACTTTCTTGCACAATAAGTAAGTAATTAGATTGGAATTTCATGCATCACTTAGTTTAATTAGACATGGGTATTTATGTGCTTCTTCATAACGTGTTATGCTAATTTTGCTTGATGTTATGAATGATGCAAATACCTTGTGATTATAGCAAACTTTGATGCAATTGTTTGATTGATAATAGGTGAAGAAGAAGCAAGAAAGAAGAGGAAAAAGCAGAGGAAGAAGCAAAGTAGAAGAAGTAACATTGGTGGCCAAAGTTGGCTCACCAACGTTACCTTAAATGTTGGAGGAAAAGGGGTATGCAATGTTAGTGCAAATTTGGGTGCCAACGTTAGAGGGAACGTTGGTGAACCAACGTTACTGATAAACCACTATTTTATGGTTTATCTTATGCTCAATTGAGAGGTTTTTATCAATTCTTTGCACACTTATTCATACTATTTGCATGATTTTACAATTACTTCCCAATTTTGCTCTATGATTGAAAACTTGCTTTCTAAGCCTTTAAATTATATATTTTTTACTCCTCTTTATACCATTCGATGCCGTGATTTGTGCGTTAAGTGTTTTCAGGCTTTATAGGGTAGGAATGGCTTAGAGGATGGAGAGGAAGCTTGCAAAAATGGAAGGAGCACAAGAAATAAAGGAGACAACCAGCGAGAAGCGACGCGCACGCATGGCTCACGCGTGCATGTGAATTGGAGTTCGCACGGCGACGCGTGCGCATGCCTGACACGTACGCGTGACAAGGAAAATCGCCAAACAACGCGTACGCGTGACTGACGCGTACGTATGACATGCGCTACCTGCAGAAATCACGGAAAAACGCTAGGGGCGATTTTGGGCCAAGTTTGGACCAAATTTTCGACCCAGAAACACAGACTAGAGCCAGGGGACAAGCAGAGACTCAACACACATTCTCATTCGCATAGTTTTTAGTTTTAGATTGGAATCTTAGAGAGAAATCACTCTTCCTCTAGGGTTTCTACACACTAATAGTTTTTATAGTTTATGCTTTTGCTTTGAATATTGAGAAGAGTCATTACCTCCGTTGAATTTTCTATTATTCTAGTTTGTTTTCTTATTCCTTTATTCTTTTGATTACTTATTAACCCTGTTCAGATACGTATGTTGCATTTTGGGATTTATTAATGCAAAGAATTATTTTTACTTTTAATTAATTTCAATTCCTATTTTATTCAATTTATCATGTCTTCTTTTTATATTTCTGTGAATGTTATATTCATGTTAATGGAGTAGACTCCCAACTTGACTTAGGGGTTGATTAAAAGGAGACCCTTGAGTTGGAATGCTCAAGTGATTAGTTAAATTGAAAGTTGTTGGCTAATTCTCTATTTACTAACGCTAATCCTTCCCAAGGGAGAGGATTAGGACTTGCGAATAAGAGTTAGCTCAATCACTTGACTTTCCTTTATTTAGTAAGGGTTAACTAAGTGAAAATAACAACCTCTTGATATTACACTTGAGAAAATCCAACAAGGAGAGTACTTCCAATTAATCATTCCCCCGGTCAAAGCTTTTTATTCTGAATACATAAATCTCTTTTAATTTACATTGATTTAATTCACAATCCTTTATTTTTCTATTCTTCAACTCTTAATATTTCTCGGAAAACTCCTGATTAATAAGATAGCACCCTTTTGTCAACTCGTTGGGAGATGACCTGGGATTCCTACTCCCAGTATTTTTATTCTAAATTTGTGACAACCTTTCTAAATTGATAAGCAGATTTTTCCTGGTTAAGAACTGTACTTGCAACGTATTTCTTATATTAATTTCTTAATTGGCTAATTTCCACCTCACCAGTTACCTCCAACGTCCTCGAAAACTTTTAAAAACTGGAGCTGGAAAAATTTTGGGCAATGCGTACGCGTGGAAGTGTAATTCACGCATACGCATGAGCTGCGCATACACGTGAAAAGGCAAAATTTACCATTCACGCGTACACTTGACCAAGCCAACGTTGGAGGGAATGTTGGTGGACAAATGCTACCTCCAACGTACGCGATAAGAAGCCCAAAAATTGGATTTAGAAAACTTGCATCGATGTGTATGCGTGGGTCACGCGTACACGTGGATGCAGACTTTGGTCACACACGTAAATGCGTGAGTGACGCATGCGCACAAAACGCTGTTTCTACGCGTACGCGTGTGCGACGTGCACGCGTGTGTGGAAAAACGTTGGTGCACCAACGTTGAGTCAAACGTTGGCGCCAACACTCATTCCTTTCAAAATCCTTTTTCAAGCCAAACGTTTGACTCAACATTTTCTGGCAAATGTTGAGCACCAACGTTGACATCAGCTTTAGTGAAAATTGAACACCCATGCAGATCAAAAACGTGAATTGTCAATTACTCCTCTTCAACATCACTAAAACCCATTCTAGCTTGCTTCAACAAGGCCAAAAAGCCCAACCCAAAGACTTGAAGATTGAATTAGAAAGTGTATAAATAGAGAAGAATTTGATTTAGAAAGGAGGTTGGCAGATCTCAGATCAGAAAGGCTAGAGAGTCAGGATCCCAATTGGGAAACTCTGCATTCAATTCTCTTTGTATTTTCACTTCTGTAATTTTTCTGCAACTTTTTTATTTTCTGTTTTGATTTGAGCAATGATGAACTAAACCCCAAATTCATTAGGGGGAGGAGCTCTATTGTAATTCCAATGAATCAATGAAATTCTTCTTCTTCTCAATTTATTTATGTAGCCATAGGATAACTTCTATTTTGATTGTGAATTACTCACTCCGAAAAGGGGTTTAATTCAATTGAATGCTTGTGTGAGCCTCGGAAGGGGAATCACTTGCATTAGAATTGGAGCTCTATCCTTCACAATTCTCTCAATCAACACTATTCGGGAGGAATTGAGGTTTTGAGAATTTATGTGGCTTATGGATAAGAGAATGTGCTCTGACTCTTCTCATGACAATTAGATCAAGAAATTGGCAAGATTGATTGTGATTAGAGAGATTAGATTGCTAAGAAATTGGGATCCAATCAATTTTAATCCGCCATAGATCTACTCATATGATTGAGAAAGGAGTTGAGACTCAATTGATTCATGGTGGATTATGATATCTCCAATCCCTGATGAATCACTTTCTTTGATTTTTTTTTCAATTTAGATCTCTCTGATTTCACTTAAGTTTCAATTGTTTACTGCTGTTTTGATTTACTGCGCCCAATTCCCTTTATTATTCATACAAAGTTTCCCTGCAATTAGATTCTGAAATTTTACTTTCTTGCACTCTAAGATTCAGTTATTTATATTTCTTGCAATTTAAGATTCAGCTCTTTTAGTTTCTTGCTCTTTAAGTTTCAGCAATTTAAGTTTCTTGCTATTTAAGTTTCTATCAATTTACATTATGCACTTTAATTTCCCAGCAATTTACATTCTGTTAGTCAATTCTCACTCAGATTTCCAACTGTCAGCTTAACTAGACTAATCATTCAACTAAATTTGCTTGATCCATCAATCCCTGTAGGATCGACCTCACTTTTGTGAGTTTTACTACTTGATGCGACCCGATACACTTGCCAGTTAGTTTATGCGGAATCAAGTTTTCCTCATCACACTTCTATGCTTAACCGTTTCAAGTGTAATGCAACTTTCGAGTTCTATTTTGTTTAACTTTTCTACAAGGCTCCTAGTTAAATTTCTTTTTATATATTCCTATGTACGCATTTTACTATTATTGATCGCAATACCTTACCACCTCTGATTTACGAACTTAAGCGTAAAGCTCTGTGTGGTAGGGTGTTATATTATGGTATCAGAGTAGTTCGTTCCTGTAGAGCCTGAGGGACGGACTGACTATGCTTTTGGGCATACTCTGGGTATGTGTATATGCTATTTAGGATTATCTAATTGATAAATGTAGCATACTTGTTCATGAGCATGCATTTGGGATTTTGAAGCACTAGACTTGAGATATTGATACTGATCACCTTGGTATCAATTGTTTGGTATGAACAGGAAACAAATGACGTCTTGTGGATGCGGACGTGGTCAAGAAAGAGGTCGGAGAGATAATGAAGGACCCGAAACGGCCAATAACAATAATTCGGTGAACTTCATGATTGCTCTAGAAAATATGGCTATTGCTATGCAGGCCACAGCTGAGGTACTGAGCCAACAGGCTGGTAATCGGAATGGCGGTGATGGTGGTAACGGGCTGATGACCTTGGCAACTTTCTCACTACCAAAAAGAACATAATTTTATAGGAGTTTTAAACAGAAGTTTTAAAAAACTCCCTCAAATTAGTTAAGAGAATTAGATTTTCCTTTAGCATTTTTTGTTCATAATTTGCAACAAATTTTAATCTCAATTAACAGTAGTTACAAAACTTTCCCAAATTAAAATTCTACTACTCCAAAATTCTTCTCTAATTTCACTTTTTTTCATATCACGCCAAATCAAATTCCCTTTCTGGCAAAACCGTTCTTTTCACTTTTCCTAGCACTACTCTCCCTCTCTTCTTCTCCTATCACCATAATCTCAAAACCCATCTTCGTCGATCCAGTCTCTAGCCCTTACCAGTCTACCCTCAACCTCCAGCCTCGACATCCCCGACTCTAGTCTCATCGCCTCCTCCTTGCCGACGCGTTGCTTCCTCTCGTCTCTTTCTTGTTGGTTTTTTGCGTCTTCGCCGGTCTCCGTCTCTGATAAACAAATCTCAGTTTCATATGGGGATACCTCAGGTAATAACATCTATGTTGAGTTTATGATTTTGGTTTATGACTTTCAATTCTTGGTTTATTCTGATTTTGTTCTATTTTTTAGTTTATTTTGATTTGGATTTCAGGGTTCATTCTGAGTTTGCTTTTTTATTTTTTTCATTGAAGTTATAGTTGCCAATTTTGACAATTCCTAAATTATTTTTCATGCTAGCAATCATGTGACAAATAGGGGAATAGAAAATTTATCTCTTGTTGTCTGTGATATAGATTCGAATTGGTGAAAGTAGAATGAAATGTTCATTTTTGTGTGGTGATTTTGTTGCAAACATTATTTATGTGTTGCTTTATGATGAAATGGAACTTGTAATGCGTGATTAGGCCCATGGAAGCTACTTGGGAGTCACTAGGTTTGCAACTTCAACTACAGTGGCTACAAAGCCTTCCTTAGGTGGATTGTTAAGATGGCTTACAAGGGAGAGTTCTAGTCCGCTTCCTCTACTTGGCACTCTATTTGAAGGCGTTGCCTTCCCTGATCCACTACCGGATTTGGTTGAGCCAAGCAAGACCAATATCACAACTCTCCACAATGGTCTCAAAATAGCCTTGGAGACCTCACCGGTATGTGCATGGTTATAGTTCTCTTTGCTTGTATTTTGTAAGTGCACAAAAAAGAATATGTCCTGGGAGACCAATACAAGTTTCTGTGCATTTTTATTCTAAGGTGATTTACCAATGGAAGCCACTATGTTGATATGTTCAATGACAATGCTACTTTGAGTGATAATAGTGTATTTGAGGTGATTGGTTAGCATAGTGACTATGTTTTTCATTTTAGTTGTTAATTAGAACCATGCAGCCTCAATTGGATTATCCCTTGACTGTGGTTCCATATATGAGAGACCATTGTCTAGTGGGGCTTCTCACCTGCTCGAGCGAATGGCTTTCAAGAACACAACAAACCATAGTCATTTTGGTATTGTAAGGGAGTAGAAGCTATTGGTGGCAATATAGGAGCCTCAGCTTCTCAGGAGCAAATGGGATACATGTTTGATGCTTTGAAGACATATGTTCTTCAAATGATGGCCTTCTTAAATGGGAGGTCAATGAAGATGTATTTTCTTTTTACGATTACAAAAGGATTGAATCTTTTTAATTCGTAAGGTTAAGTATTTGTCTTGTTTGTTTCACATTTTTATTTTCATTTCAATTTGTACTTTTTCATTTTAATTACTAGAGATGCTACCTATATGATCTTTGCAAGACCCAATGGTGCGAAATTTATAGTCCACAAACTAATCGGCAAGTGCACCGGGTCGTACCAAGTAGTACCTCAAGTGAATGAGGGTCGATCCCACGAGGATCGATGGACTAAGCAAAAATGATTGAATGATTTACTTAGTTAGACAAGAAGAAAATAGTGTTTGGGTCTCAATTGCATTAAATAGTAAATTCACAAAATCAGAAAGCAAGCAGTAAACGGGTTGTGAAATATATGAGTAAAACAGTTAAGGTTTCAGAGATGTTTATTTTCCGGATTAACTTTTCATACCAATTAATTTAATCATGTGATGAGTGAGCATCTTTCCTATCTTTTCCTAGTGAATTTGTATTTAATTTGTTGAGTTTAATCAAGAATTAATTATCTTTTAGCCACTATGGATGCTACTTTGAGTCTTATGTAATTCTGTTTATTTTAGGTAGCATTTGGTTGGATTTTATGGAGCTTCCGCAGAAAAAGAGAAGAAGGCTATATAGGCCAGGAATGGCTTAGAAGATGGAGAGGAAGCTTGCACAAATCGAATCAGCACAAGAATGGAAGGAGATGACAGCGAGGAGCGACGTGTACGCGTACCTGACGCGTGCGCGTGATTTGGAGCATTCCATAGCGACGCGTGCGCGTACCTGACACGTACGCGTGAAAAGCGAAGTTGCACAACGACGCGTGCGCGTACCTGACGCGAATAGTGTTTGGGTCTCAATTGCATTAAATAGTAAATTCACAAAATCAGAAAGCAAGCAGTAAACGGGTTGTGAAATATATGAGTAAAACAGTTAAGGTTTCAGAGATGTTTATTTTCCAGATTAACTTTTCATACCAATTAATTTAATCATGTGATGAGTGAGCATCTTTCCTATCTTTTCCTAGTGAATTTGTATTTAATTTGTTGAGTTTAATCAAGAATTAATTATCTTTTAGCCACTATGGATGCTACTTTGAGTCTTGTGCAATTCTGTTTATTTTAGGTAGCATTTGGTTGGATTTGATGGAGCTTCCGCAGAAAAAGAGAAGAAGGCTATATAGGCCAGGAATGGCTTAGAAGATGGAGAGGAAGCTTGCACAAATCGAATCAGCACAAGAATGGAAGGAGATGACAGCGAGGAGCGACGTGTACGCGTACCTGACGCATGCGCGTGATTTGGAGCATTCCATAGCGACGCGTGCACGTACCTGACACGTACGTGTGAAAAGCGAAGTTGCACAACGACGCGTGCGCGTACCTGACGCGAACGCGTGACACGCGAAGAAGACCATCGACGCGTACGCGTGACATGCGCAACATGCAGAAAACGCTAATTGATTTTATTGTTAATTCAGATTTAAACTTTTATTTAAAATAGAAAAAGATATTATTTTAGTTTTAGAAGATAGATTTTAAATTAATTAGGATTAGGTATAAAAAGGGGATCCTAACATTATTCTAATTAGTTAACTTTTCATTCTACCTCAGCCCAATTTACAATCCTTATTTTCTCTCTGAACCATGAGCAACTAAACCTTCACTGTTAAGGTTAGGAGCTCTGTCTATTGTATGGATTGATACTATTATTTTTCTAGTTTAATTCATGTACTGATTTATAATTTAAGAATTGTTTTCATTCTTTATCTTATGAATTTGGGTGGAACGGAAGTATGACCCTCTTTCTAATTGAATTCTTGTATAACTTGGAAAAGCTCTTTACTTGAACAACAGCTTGAAAATAATTTCTCCTAAATTCTAATTATCTGGACTTAATGGGATGCGTGACATATAATCCTCTTATATTTGGGTAATTAAGATTTTTGTGGCATAATAACTAGAATTAAACTTCACCCCCTTATTGGAATTAATTGACCAAGGAATTGGCGATTGATGAATTTTAGAGGAGACTAGAAAGGTCTAAGGAATTAGGGTCTAGTCACATATAGTTTGCCATGAATTAAATCTTGCATGATTAGAATAAAATAATAAGAAAAGTCAATCTGGAAAATAGATAACTTTGAAGCCTTAACTATTTTCTCCATATTTTATTCCCAACTTATTTATTTGCCTGTCTACTGTTTAATGCTTTTTGAATACTCAAACACTATTTTCTGTTTGCCTAACTAAGTGAATCACTTAACCATTGTTGCTTAGTCCATTAATCCTAGTGGGATCGACCCTCACTCACCTGAGGTATTACTTGGTACGACCCGGTGCACTTGCCGATTAGTTTGTGGTTGTAAATTCCGCACCAAGATTTTGGCACCGTTGCCGGGAATTGATAGTGATTAACAACTATCAGTTGTTTGATTGCTTAGATTAGGCGTTTTAATTTTAATTTTATTTAAATTTTGCTTAGTATTTTCAAAATTTTTTTTAAATAAATAAATAGCACTAATATTTTTCCTTAATTTCTGAAATTAAGTTTGGTGTCACCTAGTTAATTTCATTTTAATTTTCTCGTTTATTTTTCCTGTTAATTTTCGAAAATTTTTTGTCTAATTTCAGTTATCATTTTCGAAATTTTTCTATTTTATTTATTTAGTATTTCTATTTTATTATTTTACACAGGTTACCTCACTGGGAGTTCTCTGCACTCTGACGTAGAGAATCATATCTTTTCTTGTTTTCTATCTATTTATATGCAGGAACAGATACAAGGAACCTCTTTTAGACTATGATCCTGAACCTGAAAAGACTTTCAGGCGGCGTTTGCAACAAGCAAGACTTTACAAGGCTGCAGAATCCCCTATGGATCCTAATAATGCTGTTAATGCCAATGTGGCAAATCCGAATGGGGATGATCAACAAAGGAGAGTACTTGGCTCTTACTCTGCTCCTACTGCAGATCTTTATGGAAAAAGCATTGTGGTGCCTCCTATAGCTGCAAACAACTTTGAGTTGAAGCCACAATTGGTCACTCTGGTGCAACAAAACTGCTAGTATCATGGTCTTCCCCACGAAGACCCAAATCAATTTATTTTTAACTTTCTGCAAATTTATGATATTGTGAAGACAAATAGAGTGAACCCAGAGGTGTACAAACTCATGCTCTTCCCGTTTGCTCTGAGGGATGGAGCAAAGCTATGGCTAGATTCCCAACCCAAGGAGAGTTTGGATACTTGGGACATGGTTGTTACTGAGTTTCTTACTAAATTTTTCCCACCAAAGAAGCTGACTAAGCTTAGGTTGGAGGTTCAGACCTTCAGGCAGAAGAATGGTGAAACTCTTTATGAAGCTTGGAAGAGGTACAAGCTACTGACCAAGCAATGCCCTCCGGACATGTTCTCAAAATGGACCCAACTAGATATCTTTTATGAAGGCTTGGGTGAAATGTCCAAGATGTGCTTAGATAATTCCGCAGGTGGTTCACTGCACAAGAAGAAGACACTAGAGGAGACTATTGAGCTTATTGAATTGGTTGCTAGCAACCAATATTTATACTCATCTAACAGGAATCCTGTGAACTCTGAGGCTCCTCAGAAGAAGGGTGTTATGGAAGTAGAAGCTCTTAATGCTATTCTTTCTCAGAACAAGCTTATGTCTCAGCAAATAAATCTACTTACTCAGCAGATGGGTGGAATGCAAGTCTCAGCTATCAACACCCAAAATCCATCTCAAGAGGTCTCTTATGACATGACAGGTAATTTTGTGCAAAATGATAATTATGATTATACTCAATCCTCTTCTGAACAGGTCAATTATATAGGAAGTGGTCTTAGAAATCCCAAAAATGATCCATATTCTAAGGTATACAATTAGGGGTGGAGAAACCACCCAAATTTTGGATGGAGGGACCAACCTCAGAGACCTCAGAATTTCAACAATAATTCTCAGGGCGGTTTCCCACAGAACAATCACAATAACCACCAATTTCAATCTCATCAACAATAACCATCTCCACAGGCAAATTCTAAATCCCAAGAAGATTCTAATTGGGAGATGATGAGGAGTCTTATGCAGGAAACCAAAGCCTCCATTAGAAACTTAGAGGTGCAAATGGGCCAACTGAGCAAGCAAATACCTGAGAGGTCTACAAGTAAATTTCCAGGTGATACAGTGGTGAACCCAAGAGAAGATTGCAAGGTTATTCAATTGAGAAGTGGTAAAACAGCTGGCTCTGAGACAAAGGCCAATGACGAGCTAGTTGAAAAAGAAGCTCCAGAGGAGAAGAAGGAAGAAGTGGAGCACGCCCCTCCAAATCGTGTAGACAACCCGTTACCTGACCCTCTTGACACTTATCCTACATTGCCAAAGGCTCCTGAATACAAGCCAAAAATGCCATATCCTCAGAGGCTTCAGAAGGCTTCCAAAGAAAAGCAATTCTCTAAATTTTTAGATGTCTTCAAGAAGCTATAGATCAACATTCTTTTTGTAGAGGCTCTTGAGAAAATGCCTCTTTATGCTAAATTTATGAAAGAATTATTGACTAACAAGAGGAATTGGAAGGAGCAAGAAACCGTGGTGTTAACCAAGGAATGCAGTGCTATTATTCAACATAAACTTCCTGAGAAAATGCAAGATCCAGGGAGCTTTGTGATTCCTTGCACCATTGGAGATGTCACCATTCAGAGAGCTTTATGTGATTTTGGAGCTAGCATCAATCTCATGCCACCTTCAGTGATGAAAAAGCTTCAAATTGAGTAGGTAAAACTCACTCGTATTTCTCTTCAACTTGCTGATCTTTCTATTAAATTAGCTGTGGGTGTTGTTGAGGATTTACTTGTGAAAGTATGACCATTTATTTTTCCTGCTGATTTTGTTATATTAGACATGGAAGAGGAGGTAAAATCCTCTATTATACTTGGTAGACCCTTTTTAGCTACAGGTAGAGCTCTGATTGATGTGAAAAATGGTGAATTAACCCTGAGGGTCAATGAAGAACATGTGGTTCTTAATGTTTTTGAAGCTCTCAAGAACCCTAATGATTCTGAAGGGTGTATGAAAATAGATGTTATTGAATCACTTGTTCAAGAGGTACTGAAAGCTAAGGTGCTAGATGACATTCTGGATCCTATTTCTGAGTATGAATTAGTTGAAGTCGATGATTCACCACCCCAGAAGGCTGTGGTTTACACGCCTAAAGCAGAGGAGGAAGCCCCCAACCTTGAGCTCAAACCTTTACCTCCTTCTCTGAAATATGTGTTCTTGGGTGAAAATGATTCCTATCCAGTGATTATTAGCTCCTCCCTAAAGCCTGAAGAGGAAGAGGCACTTATTCCAGTGCTCAGGAGCCATAAAACAGCTCTTGGGTGGACTATTAGTGACTTTAAAGGGATTAGTCCAACCAAGTGTATGCACAAGATCCTCCTTAAAGATGATGCTAAACCAGTTGTGCAGCCACAAAGGAGACTCAATCCAACCATGAAAGAGGTGGTCCAAAAAGAGGTAATGAAATTAGGGGAAGCAGGTATTATTTACCCTATTTCTGACAGTCCTTGGGTAAGTCCTGTGCAGGTAGTTTCCAAGAAAGGAGGGATGACAGTGATCAAGAATGAACAGAATGAGCTTATTCCTACAAGGACAGTCACAGGATGGAGAATGTGTATAGACTACAGGAGGCTCAACACTGCTACAAGGAAGGATCACTTCCCCCTGCCTTTCATTGATCAGATGCTTGAGAGGTTAGCTGGTCATGCTTTTTACTATTTTCTAGATGGATATTCTGGATATAATCAAATTGTAGTGGACCCTCAAGATCAAGAGAAGACAGCATTCACATGCCCCTTTGGAGTATTTGCCTACAGGAGAATGTCTTTTGGACTCTGTAATACTCCAGCAACTTTTCAGAGGTGTATTCTTTTAATTTTTTCTGATATGGTTGAAAAGTTCATTGAGGTATTTATGGATGATTTTTCTGTTTTTGGTAATTCTTTTGAATCTTGCCTTAAGCATTTATCTCTTGTCTTGAAACTGTGTCAAGAATCAAACCTTGTTTTAAATTGGGAAAAATGTCATTTTATGGTTACAGAAGGTATTGTTCTTGGACACCAGATTTCAAGTAAGGGAATTGAGGTTGATAGAGTAAAGGTGGAGGTAATTGAAAAATTACCACCACCAGCTAATGTTAAGACAGTCAGGAGTTTCTTGGGTCATGCAGGATTTTATAGAAGATTTATAAAGGATTTTTCTAAAATTGCTAAACCATTAAGCAACCTGTTGGTTGTTGATGTTCCCTTTATTTTTAATACTGAATGTCTGCATGCTTTTGAAACTCTTAAAGCAAACCTTACCTCTGCTCCCATTATAGCTCCCCCTGACTGGCATTTACCATTTGAATTGATGTGTGATGCTAGTAATTTTGCTATAGGAGCTGTTTTAGGACAGAGGCATGGTAAGCTTGTACATGTCATTTACTATTCCAGTCGTGTGTTAAATGATGCCCAAAAGAATTACACAACTACAGAAAAAAGAAATATTAGCTATTGTGTATGCTGTTGATAAGTTTAGGTCATATTTAATTGGTTCTAAGGTTATTGTTTATACTGATCATGCTGCTTTGAAGTACCTTCTAACCAAACAGGATTCTAAACCAAGATTAATCATATGGGTGTTACTCCTTCAGGAGTTTGATATTGAGATAAAAGACAGGAAAGGGTCAGAAAATCAAGTAGCTGACCATCTCTCCAGAATTGAACCTGAAGCAGGATTACAACCACCCACAGCTGTGACTAAAACATTTCCTGATGAGAAATTGTTCCTCATTCAGCAGGCTCCATGGTTTGCAGACATTGCAAACTACAAAGCTATGAATTTTATTCCAAAGGAGTACAGTAGGCAACAAGTAAAGAAGCTATTGACTGATGCAAAGTACTACATTTGGGAGGAACCGTACCTTTTTAAAAGGTGCTCAGATGGTATAATCTGGAGATGTGTCCCAGATGAGAAAATGCAACAGATTCTTTGGCATTGTCATGGTTCTAATTATGGAGGTCACTTTGGTGGTGAAAGGACAGCTACAAAGGTCCTTCAGAGCGGGTTCTACTGGCCGACTCTCTTCAGGGACTCGAGAGCATTTGTGAAGCACTGTGACAGATGTGAAAAAGCCACAAATCTCCCTGCCAACCACGAAATGCCACAGCAGGGGATTCTTGAGGTTAAGCTGTTTAATGTGTGGGGTATTGATTTCATGGGACCTTTTCCACCCTCACATTCAAACAACTATATTCTAGTGGCAGTTGATTATGTGTCCAAGTGGGTGGAAGCTGTGGCCCTACCCACCAATGATGCCAAGGTGGTAATGAGCTTTCTTCAAAGATATATCTTTAGCCGGTTTAGTGTCCCAAGGACACTCATCAGTGATGGTGGAAGCCACTTCTGTAACAGACAGCTGGACTCTCTTCTGCAAAGATATGGAGTCCGTCATAAAGTGGCAACCCCCTATCACCCTCAGACAAGCGGATAGGTTGAAGTTTCCAACAGGGAACTCAAGAGGATTCTAGAGAAGACCGTCAGTGTTTCAAGAAAGGACTGGTCTAGGAAGCTTGATGATGCTCTCTGGGTATACCGGACAGCGTACAAGGCTCCCATTGGCATGTCCTCTTATCAGTTGGTCTATGGCAAAGCCTGTCACTTGCCAGTTGAGCTGGAGCATAAAGCTTACTGGGCGATCCGGTATCTGAATCTTGATTCAGAAGCTGCAGGAATCAAGCGAATGCTTCAGTTGAATGAGCTTGATGAATTTAGATATTCAACCTATGAGAATGCCAAGCTCTATAAGGAGAGAACCAAGTTATCGCATGATAAGAAGATTGCCATCAGAGTCTTTGAGCCAGGACAGAGAATGCTTCTATATAATTCAAGGCTCAAACTCTTTCCCGGAAAGCTGAAATCCCGGTGGTCAGGACCATTGTGGTTACCAGAGCTTCACCATATGGTCATGTGGAAATACAGGAAGAGAATTCTGACAGGAAATTTATAGTGAATGGCCAGAGGTTGAAGCACTATCTGGGGGCGAGATTGATCGCCAGAGGTTCGCTCATCTGCTGAATTAGCAGAACTGACCGTCAAGCTAGTGACGTTAAAGAAGCGCTTGTCGGGAGGCAACCCGATAATTTCGTATCCTTAGTTATTTTTCGTAGTAGTAGTTTTCTTACTTATTTGATTTTTATTGAGTTTTTACTGTTTTTCTGATCATGCAGCTATTTTAGAATAGGAATTGAATGCTTCAGGCTACACATTCAAAAAGAAAAAAAGAAAAACGAGCACACGATGCGCAAGCGTCACTGACATGTACGCGTCATATATGTGTGCGTGAAAAATAAAGTGAACAGAGAGTTGAGCAGGAGTGCCGCTGGAACTATGTTTTGCGCACAAACAAGCCCACGCGTACGCGTACCTCACGCGTGCACGTCGTTTGCGCTTTTAGCCACCCACGCATGCGTGTCCCTGACACGTACATGTGACCCTGAAAATCGGCATCAATGAGTGTTTGGGCAGAGAGTTGTGATGGCTTGGGGGCTGGAATTGTGCTAGAGGCACAAACTTGATCACGTGTACGTGTCGTTGATGCGTGCGCGTCCTTTCCACAAATGGCCATGCACGCGCACACGTCATATAAAAATTTTGGTTACCAGGCCACGCGAACAGAGAGTTGTGTGTGCGCGCGGCCGCTTTCGCACGATTCGCACAAACCAAGGGCACGCGTACGCGTGCCAAACGCTTACACGTCACCATCAAAATCGGGCGACCCACGCGTACGCATCGCCTGCGCCGCACACCTCCAATAGTGTGCCGTCCAGTTTTTAATTTTCATTTTCTCTCTCCCAAATCCTAATTTTCTATTGTTAACAATAGAGGACAAGCAAACCTTTAAGTTTGGTGTTATTGCGTCGCTTATGGATTTTCTATGGGACCAAAGGGAGGCGAATCATCTTCACTGAGGAGCATAGCCGGAGGAATGAGATGACCACCAACATAACTGAGGTGGTTGAATTTCTTTCATTCTATATTCCTTCCCGCTCTTACTATGTTATGTTCCAGTTTTCTGCTATTTCGTCTCGTTTATTGCATGATCCTTTATTAGTTAGATTCATAGGTTCTAGTTTAGTTCTGTTATTTTCAAAATTTCTGTTAGTTGCTTTAACTCTGAAAGGTGTCTCATGTATTGCCTACTGAGCTTGAAATTAAAAAGAAAGAAGAGAAGTGGATGTAATGCATGAGAAATTGAGTTTATTTTTTTGAGTAGTCTCATTTAATCAAATGTGGTGGTGTTCTCTGTGATTCTGAATGCATGACATAAACATTGCATATTTAAATTTGAATCAAAGAATGTTGATGTACAAGGAACAGGGATTTAGAGAATTATTATGACTTCTCTGAAATAAACAAAAGTTTAATCCTTGAAGCAAAAGAAACAGCAAAGAAAAAAAAGGATATAAAAGCAAGGTCCAGGCTCTGAGCATCAATGACTAGGGAGGTCAGAAATGATTAAAAGCTCAAAAAGTTGTTTCCCTAGTCATATGCTTGTGGTGTTCTTGTGTCAAGTAATCCTTGAGACAAAACATTTAGAGTCGAGATCAATTGCAATTAACAGAGTATGCCAAAGGCTTTGAGCACCACTGTCTGGGAGTAACTGAAAGGAAAATCAGAACTTAAAGAGAGTTTCCCAGTTAAGTGATTGTGGTGTTTCTGTATTAAGTGAAGCTTGAGACAAAACATTTAAAGTCACGGCTAGGATCAAGGTGCAAAGCACCAAAGAAAAAGGAATCAAAGAAAAATTGCTGTATTCAAGGGTTAAATTGAGTTACAAAAGATCAGAGAATTCATAATATTATCCGAATTCTAATTCCGAATGAAAGTGACATCCTTCTGATTCAAAGGAGAGTAAGATGCCAAAACTGCTCAGAATTGCAATAGATAAACCCCACTTTGATAAAAGACAGGAGCTTAATCGAACTCTCATTCTCATGCAAATTCACATCCTAAGCCTATATTATCATGCAAGATTCAATTCATGTCAAATTATATGTGACTAAATCCTAATTCCTTAGACCTTTTTAGTCTCCTCAACCTTCATCAACCGCCAATTCCTTGGTCACTTGATTCCAATTAGAGGGTTAAGTTCAAAACTAGTTTATGTGCCACAGAAACCCTAATTATCCAAATATAAGAGAATTATATGTCACGTATCCCATTAAGTCCAAATAATTAGTGATTTAGGAGAATTTATTTTTAAGCTGTTATTCAGGTAAATTGCTTTTCCAAGGTTTACAAGAACTCAATTAGAATAAGGGTCATACTTCCGTTCCACCCAGATTCATAAGATGAAGAACGAAAACAATTCTTGAAATTGAAATCAATACAGTAATTAAAATATAAGAGTAATAGTATCAATCTATACAATAAACAGAGCTCTTAACCTTAACAGTGGAGGTTTAGTTGCTCATAGTTTTGAGAGAAAATAAGGATTCTGAAAAACTGTAAATTGCGGAATGAGGTCAGAGAGAAGAGTGGCCCGAAGGGCTGATTCTTTTCCCTTTTATATCTAATTCTAATTAATGTAAAATATATTTTCTAAAACTAAATAATATCTTTTTCTATTTGTAATTAAAATAAATTTTTAATCAAAATTAAATAATATCTTCGTTGCTTGCTTCAATTGGCGTGGGAACCATTGCTTTCTTCAAGGTTGGCGCCTAACTTGGAGAATTCCAGGTTAGGCGCCACTATGGCAGCGTGGCTTGGAGGCGTCCCTTTCGTCTTGGTGCCTAACTTCAGGATTCTGAAGTTAGCCGCTGCCCTAGCAGTACATAATTCACGCGCAAGTCCTTCTGGCGCCTAACTTGGGAAAAGCCAAGTTAGGTGCCAGTATGGCCGAGTATTCTGGAGAAGAAGTGTATACTATTATATATCGTTGGAAAGCTCTGGAAGTTAGCTTTTCAATATCACTAAAATCACATCAATTAGATCTCTGTAGCTCAAGTCATTTTTATTGGAGTGCAAGGAGGTCAGGGTTGACAACATCATTCACTTTCTTCTCTTCTTCTACAAAACTCCATCAAATCCATCCAAATGCTACTTGAAATAAACAGAATTGCACACAACTCAAAGTAGCATTAATAGTGGCTAAAAATTATTTAAATCTTGATTAAACTTAACAATTCAAATGCAAATTCACTAGAAAAAGATAGGAAAGATGCTCACGCATCACCCAGCTTCCTTACTCACTGGCAGGTTTAATTCACCGATTCTTATTCCTCTTCTCAATATTTGATATCTTTGGGGAACATCAATTATATTATACCTATGTTTTATTCATCATGATTTTCAGCTTGACTATTATTCAAGCAGCAATTGTTGCATTCTTTATCAATCTTGCAGATGCCGATATTTATAGTTCAATGCTAGTATTTTTTTAATTAATTTCTATACTTAGCCTTTTAAAGTTTTATTGTGAATTTCTTGAAATTTTTCTTGTGAATTACCATGCTCAAGCCATTTTTAGCCTTCATGGTTCAATGATGATATTTTTCTCATTAATTTCCATATTGTGAATTTCCATACTTAGGCTCCTGAGTATCTTATTAGCAGTTTATATTTCATATCTTTTTTCTTGTGGAGTATGCATGTAAATCCCTATAAAATGTAGTATTATGTCATTTTTTGGTGTATGTAATAAGCTTTCAAATTGTTCTGATAATTTCAATTCAATACAAAAGTACATTATGTGAATAGTTTTAAATAATTGTTAACTTTTTGGCAATCCTTAAGAAAAAGTGGATAGTAATGCTGATTTGTATATTTCTTTTATTGCTTAGAAGAATTATCACATTAAGTTCTATAAGGACAATGCTCTAGATAATGTTCCACAGGGTCATTCACTTGTACACCAACAACATATATATGCAAAATCAATTGTGAAAATTGATGATTTTTTATTCTTAACTTTTTGTGTAGGAACTGCTATTGACAACCAAATTGGCAATCCTATACTATGTTTGATTACATTGGTTTTATTTTTTTTATCAATATTTTGATCTCAATGTAAATTTCATGACTAATTTTGTGAGATTGACAAAGCAGAATATTATTTTAAAATAGATGTATTTGATTAGCTTGTTTGATATAATGTATGTTTAAATCCATTGTCGCTCTTTTATTTAATATTGGGTTGCTAATTTGTGGGGGTTTCAAATATCAGTGTTATTTTTTTTTAATTTTAGCTTACCAAATTACGGGGGTTTTAAACTGCCACAAACTCAAAAAAATCGTTGCTAATTGTAGGGGTTAAAAACTGCTGCAATTAAATAGCAGGACACCTAATTGTGTAAGTTTTTCAAACCGACGTAGCACTTTTTGCAGGGGTTAAAAACTACCATAAATCCGAAAAAAACCCCGCAAAATAGCATGTTTTTTGTAGTGTCTTGAAGGTGAATCCATCTGTTTTTCGAGGAGCCATGAACCCTACAGAAGCGGACAATTGGTTTCAGGCGATGGAAATAGCTTTGCAGGCTCAACACGTGCCTGAGGACCAGTATGTCAAATTTGTCACTTATCAGTTGATGGAAAAAGCACAGTATTGGTTGCAGGTAGCTTACTGCTTACTGTAGTAGGGTAATGATGTGATAACTTGGGACGCCTTCCAATCCAAATTCTATAAGAAGTATTTTCCCAACTCAATCAGAGCAGCAAAAGAGCTTGAGTTATTGCAGTTGAAGCAAGGTTCCATGATTGTAGTAGAGTATACTAGCAAGTTTGAGGATCTTTGTTAGTTTTCTAAAGTTTCATAGGGTGCTCCGGAGGACTACGAAGAGTGAAAGTGTAGTAAGTATGAAGGTGGACTACAGAGCGATGTTTTGAGTTCTGTGGGGGCGAATGGAGGTCAGAATCTTCTCTAAATTGGTGAATAAGAGCAGGGTTGTTGAGAATTGCATAAGAAAAGTTGCTTTGGACAAGGGTGATCATTGAGCATTCTTCAAGAGGGATCAAGCGAAGAATTTTGCATCGAGAGGCCAGAATTTCATGAGAGATAGCTATGTTCCACAACCCCACCAGGGTCAGAACAACTTTTGGAGGTTCAATAACAATAGCAGCCTAGGAAGAGCAAAGGGGAAGCAAGCTCAGGTTTCTCCCAAAAACTTGACTTGCGGGAGATGTGGGGGGGGAGGGGGGTACTATCCGAACACACCGTGTAGAGCTGGTTTGGATTTGTGCTACTACCGTGGTGTTATTGGGCATATGTCATGGACATGTCTGGAGAAGAAGAACTAGGAGGCCGAGAGAGCTCAGCAGCGAGGTCGAGTTTTCACTACGATAGCGGATGGTGCTGCTAGGTCTGACATGTAACAACCCTATTTTTCGAGGACACGAGATCTTTTCTGAAGGAACGGATTTCTCTGGAAGATCAGTAAAGGGAACACCTCTGTTGTATCATCAAGCATCTCAATCCTCATTGTCATTATGTCATCTCTAAGCTAGAACCTCTGTTGAGATAAGTTTGACAACACAGTCATGAAGAACCTTATTTTTTAGCTGTATCAGTTAGGAGTTTTGATTCTAGTTTTCGTAAATAGTCTCTCAATTGTGTTAGTACACCCGAGACCCAGGAGCTATAGATTGGTTAGGCTAGCCTGAATGCTAGTTTAGTGGCTTTTTGTATGGGCTAGGCCCTGGGAGTGTCGTATATATGTTAGCTATGTAGGTTCGACGAGGATGTAACCCGACTTGATCTCTTGTAAACGCTACATGTTTTGTTATAGTGTACATGATGTATATTATCAGCTATGTTCTATGTTTTCTTATGCTTCCTTTATATTCCTGTCTATGTATGTTTATTTGTATTACCTCATCACTCGCATTTATATAAGTTAATTATATAAAAAAAAGTTACTCGTATAATTGGCATCACTCTAACAAGGAACAGGCTCATATATTAAATAATAGTTAATAATTAGGAAGAACAAGTTGGTGACACTTACCTTCTTGTATGACCATGGCATACCAGAAGTTAGGTCGTTACAATTTGGTATCAGAGTAGTTTATTCCCAGTAGAGCCTGGAGAATGGACTGACTATGCTTCATTGCATGCTCTGCTTGTGTGTCTCATGCTATAAGGGAATCTTCAAGATACATTTGGCATGAATGTCTATGAGTAATTATTTTGGGAATGTTTGTGCTTAACTTGAGATATTAAGATTGATCACCTTAAAGTTGATTGTTTGGTGTGGATAGGACCTTAATGACCTTAATCGAGTTCCGAACGACGAATCGATGCGAGGCACAGCTATCTTCATAGCTATTATGATCTCCCTGGCTATGACTATGTGAAATTTGGATGCTGTAAAGAATGGACCGATCTCTTCGTCAAGATGTCTTGAAGGAAATAGAACGCTTGAAGATGGATTCTTGCACGTAGCTGAAATTTTGAGGGCGAAACTTCTTTTAGGAGGGTAGAATGTAACAACCCTGTTTTTCGAGGACGCGAGATCTTTTCTGAAGGCACGGATTTCTCCGGAAGATCAGTAAAGGGAACACCTCTGTTGTATCATCAAGCATCTCAATCCTCATTGTCATTATGTCATCTTTAAGCTAGAACCTCTGTTGAGATAAGTTTGACAACACAGTCACGAAGAACCTTGTTTTTTAGCTGTATCAGTTAGGAGTTTTGATTCTAGTTTTCGTAAATAGTCTCTCACTTGTGTTAGTACACTGATGAGTCCATATTTTCCGACATATTTTAGCATAATTTGAGTTACTTTCATCACATAAACCCACATTTATTCATCTAAATAGCATGCTTTTGTGTTTTCTCCCTAAATTGAGCTTAATTATGAAAACATGCTATTTTGTGCTAAATTTAATTAATTTTATTCCACTTTTATTCCATTCGATGTCTTGATGTGTTTGATGAGTAATTTCAGGATTACAAGGCTAATATGGATGGAAGAAGTGATGGAAAAGCATGCAAAAAGGGAGAAAGCATGAAGAAATGAAGTTTTGGAAGATTCAGCTTCCGTGCGTGCACACATTGATGTGTGCGTATGTATGCCCATGCAAGTTTGGCGACGCGTACGCGTGGGAGCATATTTCGCCAAACGACGCGTACGCGTTGGTCGCTGCGGTCACGTGACTTCATTAATGCAGCATGCTGGGGGCGATTTTGGGGCTTTCTTGGCCCATTTCTGAAGGCTTGGAGGCTGAAATCAAGTGCTATATGAAGGGAACTTCATGCCATATGGGGGAGAGCTCACTTGTAGGGTAGAAGCTCATAATAGGAGTAGGAGTAGTTTTAGGGTAGTTTAGTTTAAGTTTTCTCTCAAATTTCCTTAGGTTTAATTAGGGTTTGTAGCATTTTATACTTCAATTTTGATCTTGGATTTAGCTATCTCATTATAAGTATTCCTTTAATTCATCTTTGATTACATTACTTGTTCTACACTTTCATCTATTTTCATTTCTCTTGTCAATATACGCATAGTTTACAATTTTGGATCTCTAGTTGGTTAATTTGATGTTTGATGATTATTGCATGTTTGTTTGAGTTGTATTTATTCATTTTGATCATTTATGGTTCATAGCTTTCATCAATTTTCCAATTTTGCCATGTTTTATGATTATGCTCTCTATGTGTTTGATGAAATGCCAATTTCGATTATGGGGTAATTTCCACCCATTGACTTGGGAAAAATGAGTTTATGGATTACTAGAGCCATAATGTCCAACATTTAGTGATAATTCTTGAGTTGTTAGTTGTTATTGTTTCCACTAACGCCAGCTTTTTACTAAGGTAATTAGTAAGTTAGCTAGGACTTATGGATTAATAACAATTATGCTCACTTAACTTATCCTTTGATGTTAAGGGTTGACTTAGTGAGATTAATCCATCATAATTATCATAGTTGTGGTTATGGCAAGGAAAGGATTCCATAACTCATCCCAAGTCAAGGTTTCGTTTATGTTTTAAACCACTTTTCCATCAATTTTGAGTCTTACTTATTTATATTACATACATAGTTCTTTTGTTCTTTCATTACTTCATTACTTGCAATTTTGTCTTGTTCTTTTATTTCTTTATTGCTTCCTCATCATTGAAAACCCTTTTGATCTTCACAACCAATTTTATGTACTTGTTATCACTAGTTCCTAGGGAGAATGACCTGGGAGTCTAAATACTCTCGGTTAATTTGATTTGAATTGTGACAATATCTTGGATTAAATTTTGATTAGGATCAATTGTTGGTTCGGAGCTATACTTACAACGAAAATCTATTTTGTGAAAAATTCGAAACCACATTTGGTCTTCTATCAAAATTTTGGCACCGTTGCCGTGGAGGCAAACAGTGTTATATCTTTTGGTTGTTGAGAATATGTTAATAGTGTAAATAGTACTTTTTGGTTGTTTGTTTGCTCTTGTTAGTAAGTTTTTGTTTATATTTTCTTTATGACTTTTTAACACCATTACCACAAATACTTACCTTTCTAGCCACCAATTCTATACACCATCACCTCACTACATACAAAACCATGACCCTTACCCTCCTGAGTTTGATTGTCAATCTTCATCACCTCAATCTTCATCTTCACATATGAATCAAGCCACATAAGAAGTACTTTTTATGCTCATTCAAGAACAACAAGAGTTCCAAAAGAAGCAAGAACAAGTCATATCTACAGTAACAGAAACTCTTGACCGGTTAGCCTCATTGCGTTCATGCCATGACCAAGAAATTCTAGTGGATGAATGTGTAGAACCAAGTGAAAAGTGTGGAGTGAGCGAAGAATTGCAAAATCAAGTAGAAAATATCAAGTCACAACATGAAGCACAAGAGGAGATAAATGAAGAGTTGGTAGGAGGTGATCAAGAGGATTCTATCATTCAAGATTTTTTGTCCAACTTGGTCAACCCCGCCAATGGCCTTCATAAGCCTCCCTTATTGGATTTGGAATGAGATGTTGATGTAGACTTCACACAACCTCCAATTTTTTACTTGAGTGATGATGAGGAAGATTCAAAGGAGGTTGAGGAAGATTTCATTCACCAAGAGGTAAAGATAGTTGTGCAAGAAAGAATTGAGTGGGTGAAGACTTCTTCAACAAGCTTTCTAGGCCCACATCAATATGCCGTCTTGGAGACGGATTGTCAACTTCAAACCCTTCTTGGAGTAGTTGATGGTGGAGAGAAGAATGTTAATTGGCAAAGAAATGAAAAGTTCATCAAAGGAGCCAACTTAACATTTGGAGCTCAATTTTTGTTCAAGAGTCAATTTAGTGGATTCCGGGGAGTGTATAAGTGTTTCAATGGTGATAGAGGAACTCAAGTATGGGATCCGGGCATTAATTTCAAGAATCAACACTTAAAGATCCTAGTTGCTAGCTTGAAGTCTCTTAAGAGTTTGGTGCAATTCATTTGGGACCCCGGAGGTAAAATCAATAGCAAACTTGGTTAGAGATTCAAGGAGGAGTGGAAACACAAGCCGCCTTAACAAGGATCTCCTCACCAAGTCCAACTTAAGGACTTTAAACCAAAGTGCTAGGTGGGAGACACCCTACCATGGTAATATCCTTCTAACCTTCTCTCTTTTAGCTTTTTTTCATGAATAATTGGTTATTTTGCTTGGTTTGTTAGCTTTATTTCGAAGTTTGTTGGGTAATTTTCGAGGAATAATGTGTTCTTGGGAGTTTTATGATGTTTTGGGACTTGAAAACCTGTTTTGGATGTCAAGTTTGATCCCTTAGCGGTAAAATTTTTGTTGTAGGAACAGAGTCCTGTGCTTCCGCATAGACTTGTGCGCGCGCACAGTTGCCCTGTTTTCCCGTCCCTGTGTGTCCGCACAGCGATGTGCGCACGCACACTCCTAAACACTTCCTCTGTTCACAGCACGCGCACGGCTTGTGCGTGTGTATACATCCCATCCTTTCTCTCTGTGCGACCGCACACCTTGCGTGCGTACGCACACTTCAGCCTGTTTCCTTAAATAAATGAGACACCTGTGCTCGCGCATAGGCATGTGCGCCCGTACAGACCTTGGCAACCTCTCTGGTCGCAGCACACGCATCCCTTGTGCGTGTGAACGCAACCCCTTCTTTCCCTCTGTGCATCCGCACATAACCTCGTGCATCCGCACAGGCCGCGATACCTCTTCTGTCCACAGCGCCCGCACGCTGCTGTGCACGCGCATACCCTTCCCTTCTTTCTTGTGTGCGTCCGCACAGGTCACTTTTCGAACGTTAATTCGAAAAGAGGGACACTCACGCTTTAGTTCCCTGAAAAAAAACCCCAACCCTTTTCTTTTCTTCTTCTTTTCTGAGAACCACGAACCCCTGTCACCACCAACCATCACCTCCGTCCGACAGCAACACCACCGGCGACCACCGTCGCCCAACCACACTCTCTCTCCCTTCTCTTTTTCATTTTCCTCTCTCCTCCATTTCCCCATCTTCTTCTCCTTTTCTTCCCTGTCTCTGCGCGACAGTATCCCTAGCCAACGCCCAGTCTCCAGTCGCGTCCTTCCAGTCCGGCGAACGCCACTAGCAGCGGCGAGCTTCTGCGCCGCCGCGACATCTGCAACCCTCCTTCTCCATCTATTTCTTCTTCTCTTTCCTTCTGCATTACAGGTTCCATTTCCTCCTCTGTAACCCGTTTCTACTACTTCTGTTTCATTTTCTTTCTTTAACTGCTTTTAATTTCTATTTAGTAACTAGGTGGCATTAGGTTAGTTGATTTCTAGTTTTCTGGACTGAATGTGATTGATTGTCTGATTGTCTGAATTTTTCTGGATTTCTCTAAATTTTGAATGCTGCCTTGATTGAACTGAGAATGCTGCTTTTCATTTCTGCACATAACATGCCTGATTAAATACCTGAATGAAATTTTTGATTCAACTTCTGTGTCTGATCAGCATAGGTTTAGAATTTTCTGTCCATTTTGCATTGCTAATTTCATACTTGTGCAACTTTCTGTTTATTTGGATGCTGCCTGAGTTTTAATTATGATCATGCACCATGTGAAACTTTTGCTGAAACATCAAGCTGAACTGGACTTTACCATTGTGATTATGGTGTTTGATGTCAATCTTTGCTGTGCATATCATACTTTACTGGATGCTCTGTTAGCTGGAGTCGAGCAGATAGTAGAAATGGTAGCAGAGCTAGATGACCAGGCAGTTGAGGAGCCGGCAGCTGAGACTACCACAGAGATATCCAGAGCCATCATTGTCTTATCAGCGTCACCACCACCCACCACCATCTGACGGTGGAGCTTCTGATGGTTGACCCCCCGTTTGATTCTTTTGAGCACGGAAGACCGTGCATGATTTAAGTGTGGGGGAGGATCTACGATATTTTGGGTGTAAATATTCTCTCCTAAACACTTTTTATTTAGTTTATTTCAATTTTATTATGCTTTTGTAGATATTTACAGCACTTTATCTTTTGCTACATATTGGTACTTTTGGTATGTATATATTAGTTGTTTCTAATCATCTTTAGTATTGTACTTTAATTTTGGTATATATATACATATTGCATCTTTATATTGCTTGGTATATAGTATAGATATAGATTGTGATTAGATGATGTGAATAGCATATGCCTAGTTCATTTTGATCCTAATTGTTCATGTTACTTTTTGCTTGTTGAAAATTAGGAAAAGAACTAGGAAATTTTGAAAAAGATTTGCATCCGTCACAACATACATACATATAGGAAATAAATTTTGGTGAAAAACAACACAAATTTTCAAGAATTTTGTTTCAAGGGTATTCTATTGAATTGATTGAGAAAATTATTTTCAAACTTGCTTGAATGAATTCTTTATGGAACATAGAAGAGTAAATAACAAATACCTTGTGAGTTTTTAGGCTATAATGAGTGGTTACACATTTTAACCACTAATTTTGTTCATTGAGTGTTATATCTCTTCTATGATTGTAATCTTGGTTTTGCTTAATTCTTTATGTCTAATGATTGATGTTTTGAATTGCATTGAGCATAATTGAGGCCATTATTAACCCTTTTTGAGCTTTATCTACCCCATTGTTCTTAATATTAGCACATCACAACCTTAAGCGAAAAACCATGATTTACCTTGGATTGTATCCTTGATTAGCTTAGGCTGAAGAAATGTGTTTCATTTAAGTATGGGGGAATTTTGGGAAACATTGGTAGTGAATGAAAATGTTTAATTTGGGTATTTCATTGAAAATTTTGGAAAATGGGAACAATCATGTATGAACTACCAAAACCATATGCATTTTACTTTTACATTCAATATATATATATATATATATATATATATATATATATATATATATATATATATATATATATATCTTCCTAAAAAAGGGGGATAAAAGTTACCCCTAAGTGAAGGAAAATGAATAAGAAATGCATATGTGATGTGAATGATAAATCATACATGAGTGTTTATGAAAAAAGAAATGATGGAAGGTTAGGATTGTATTTTATTTTGATTTGGTTGATATAGGTTGAGTTGGATACTTAAACTAATCAAGGATTCAATCATTTTATTCCACTTAGCCATATCTACCCCCACCTTGACCCTAAACCCATTGCAACCATATGAAGTCCTCATGATAACTGCATTCATGCATCACTTGTTGTTGATTGTTAGATAAAAAGCAAATCCTTAAAAACATGATTAGAAGATATTTGAGTGAATTGACCCTAGACACCGAGTGATTAGAGTGTACATGCACCTAGTGAGGGTTCAATTACTCAACTCTATGTTTCCATACCTCTTATCATGTATTCTTGCAAGTTGCTTCATTTTGATGAGTTGAATCAATTCTTTAGATTTTGCTTGCATTGAATTATCTCTTTGCTTTCCCCTAATTGTCTATACTTGCTTGGAAATTTGTTTATTTGTTTTCACCAATTTCATAGGATACTATAGATAGATAGATAGGTATATATAGTATATACATACTTGCATGCATATAGGTAGTTGCATTGAATAAGTTGCTTACCCTTTTATCCCTCTCCTTTGAGTGGTTTAGCATGAGGACATGCTGTTTTTTAAGTGTGGGGCAATCGATAAGTCCATATTTTCCGATATATTTTACCACGATTTGAGTGGATTTCATCAAATAAACCCACATTTATTCATCTAAATAACATGCTTTTGTGTTTTCTCCCTAAATTGAGCTTAATTGTGAAAATATGCTATTTTGTGCTAAATTTAATCAATTTTATTCCACTTTTATTCCATTCGATGCCTTGATGTGTTTGATGAGTAATTTCAAGATTACAAGGCTAATATGGATGGAAGAAGTGATGGAAAAGCATGCAAAAAGGGAGAAAGCATGAAGAAATAAAGTTTTGGAAGATTCAGCTTCCGTGCGTGCACACAGTGATGCGTGCGTACGCACGCGCACGCAAGTTTGGTGACGCGTACGCGTGACCTACGCGTACGCATGGGAGCATATTTTGCCAAACGACGTGTACGCGTGACCCACGTGTACGGGTCGCTGCAGTCACGTGACTTCATTAATGCAGCACGCTGGGGGCGATTTTGGGGCTTTCTTGTCCCATTTCTAAAGGCTTGGAGGCTGAAATCAAGTGCTATATGAAGGGAACTTCATGCCATATGGGGGACAGCTCACTTGTAGGGTAGAAACTCATAGTAGGAGTAGGAGTAGTTATTAGGGTAGTTTAGTTTAGGTTTTCTCTCAAATTTCCTTAGGTTTAATTAGGGTTTGTAGCATTTTATACTTCAATTTTGATCTTGGATTTAGCTATCTCATTGTAAGTATTCCTTTAATTCATCTTTGATTACATTACTTGTTCTACACTTTCATCTATTTTCATTTCTCTTGTCCATATACCCATAGTTTATAATTTTGGATCTCTAGTTGGTTAATTTGATGTTTGATGATTATTGCAAGTTTGTTTGAGTTGTCTTTATTGATTTTGATCAGTTATGGTTCATAGCTTTCATCAATTTTCCAATTTTGCCATGTTTTATGATTATTTCCTCTATGTGTTTGATGAAATGCCAATTTTGATTATGGGATAATTTCCACCCCTTGACTTGGGGAAAATGAGTTTATGGATTACTAGAGCCATAATGTCCAACATTTAGTGATAATTCTTGGGTTGTTAGTTGATATTGTTTCTACTAATGCCAGCTTTTTACTAAGGTAATTAGTAAGTTAGCTAGGACTTATGGATTAATAACAATTATGCTCACTTAACTTATCTTTTGATGTTAAGGGTTGACTTAGTGAGATTAATCCATCATAATTATTATAGTTGTGGTTATGGCAAGGAAGGGATTCCATAACTCATCCCAAGTCAAGGTTTCATTTATGTTTTAAACCACTTTTCCATCAATTTTGAGTCTTACTTGTTTATATTACATACATAGTTCTTTTGTTCTTTCATTACTTCATTACTTGCAATTTTTTCTTATTCTTTTATTTTTTTTATTGCTTCCTTATCATTGAAAACCCTTTTGATCTTCACAACCAATTTTATGCACTTGTTATCACTAGTTCCTAGGGAGAACGACCCGAGAGTCTAAATACTCTCGGTTAATTTGATTTGAATTGTGACAATATCTTGGATTAAATTTTGATTAGGATCAATTGTTGGTTTGGAGCTATACTTACAACGAAAATCTATTTTGTGAAAAATCCGAAACCACGTTTGGTCTTCCATCATACACCCGAGAGCTAGGAGCTATAGATTGGTTAGGCTAGCCTGGGCGCCAGTTTAGTGGCTTTTTGTATGGGCCAGGCCCTGGGAGTGTCGTGTATATGTTAGCTATGTAGGTTTGACGAGGATGTAACCTGACTTGATCTCTTGTAAACGCTACATGTTTTGTTATAGTGTACATGATATATATTATCAGCTGTGTTCTATGTTTTCTTATGCTTCCTTTATATTCCTGTCTATGTATGTTTATTTGTATTACCTCATCGCTCGCATTTATATAAGTTAATTATATAAAAAAAAGTTACTCGTATAATTGGCATCGGTCTAACAAGGAACAAGCTCATATATTAAATAATAGTTAATAATTAGGAAGAACAAGTTGGTGACACTTAACTTCTTGTATGACCATGGCATATCGGAAGTTAGGTCGTTACAATTTGGTATCAGAGTAGTTTGTTCCCAGTAGAGCATGGGGAGTGGACTGACTATGCTTCATTGCATACTCTGCTTATGTGTCTCATGATGTTAGGGTATCTTCAAGATACATTTGGCATGAATGTCTTTGAGTGCTCATTTTGGGAATGTTTGTGCTTAACTTGAGATATTAAGATTGATCACCTTAATGTTGATTGTTTGGTGCGGATACGACCTTAATGACTGCGAATAGGCATAGTTTAATCTATCTTCATAGCTATTATGATCTCTGTGGCTATGACTATGTGAGATTTGGATGCTGTAAGGAACGGACCGATCTCTTCGTCAGCATGTCTTGAAGGAAATAGATCGCTTGAAGATGGATTCTTGCACGTGGCTGAAATTTTGAGGGCCAAAATTTCTTTTAGGAGGGTAGAATATAACAACCTTGTTTTTCGAGGACGCGAGATCTTTTTTGAAGGCACGAATTTCTCCAGAAGATCAGTAAAGGGAACACCTCTGTTTTATCATCAAGCATCTCAATCCTCATTGTCATTATATCATCTTTAAGCTAGAACCTTTGTTGAGATAAGTTTGACAACACAGTCATGAAGAACCTTGTTTTTTACCTGTATCGGTTAGGAGTTTTGATTCCAGTTTTCATAAATAGTATCTCATTTGTGATAGTACACCTGAGAGCTAGGAGCTATAGATTGGTAGGCTAGCCTGGGCGCCAGTTTAGTGGCTTTTTGTATGGGCCAGGCCTTGGGAGTGTCGTGTATATGTTAGCTATGTAGGTTCGACGAGGATGTAACCCGACTTGATCTCTTGTAAACGCTACATGTTTTGTTATAGTGTACATGATGTATATTATCAGCTATTTTCTATGTTTTCTTATGCTTCCTTTATATTCCTGTCTATGTATGTTTATTTGTATTACCTCATCGCTCGTAACTATATAAGTTAATTATATAAAAAAAAAGTTACTCGTATAATTGGCATCGCTCTAACAAGGAACAAGCACATATATTAAATAATAGTTAATAATTAGGAAGAACAAGTTGGTGACACTTACCTTCTTGTATGACCATGGCATACCGGAAGTTAGGTTGTTACAATTTGTATCAGAGTAGTTTGTTCCCAGTAGAGCCTGGGGAGTGGACTAACTATGCTTCATTGCATACTCTGCTTATGTGTCTCATGCTGTTAGGGTATCTTCAAGATACATTTGGGATGAATGTCTTTGAGTGCTCAACTAACCAACTTAGAGCAAGTGAGGCATTCTACAACCCTTGCTTCTACCTAGGAGGTACGTTCTTATAAGTCCAGGTGGGGATCCTAACCTCCCACCATCTCGTTGGAGGCGATTTTACAATACTAGGAGGAACAAAGAAGGGGATCCTCACCTTCCACCATCTCACTGAGGTCACACTTTCGAGAAAGAGTGCTCGAGATAAAACAGTCACATTTATAATCAAATCACGCCCAATATTGTATTTATAATTAACATATAGTTCTTCAAATTTATCTCCATGATACTCCGATATCTTCTCTTTAATCAACTCAAAAGACTTCACGAAAATACTCTAGTTAACCTACCCACAATGCTCTGTACCAGTACACTATCGCTCATCCAAAAAGCCTAAACGGTAGCTAGGGAATCTCAAATGGTAGTTTACAGGGTTTTGGAAAGCTATAGGAATGGTTTAAAACTTAAAAATTCACTTTTGGCAACACACAGGATGGTCATGCGTACGCATGCTATCCGCGTACGTAAGACTGCAAACTTTGGCAGTTCTGCATACGCGGGCACCTTCCACGTACGCGAATTTTCAAAACAGAGGGGGTGGCTTGCGTACACATAAACACCACTGCATATGCACACGTTCAAATTTTGGCCATTCTCACATACGCATGCCTCATGCGTACGCATGAGTGTGAAAATTGGCAAAGTTCCATATGCATCCACCTTATGCGTACACGAATGTGTTGAACAAAAGAGAATTCTCGGGTACCCATGCATGTTTCTATGTACGCTTGTCTTGTGTTTTCCAAAAAAAAAAAAAAACTGTTAAGTCTGCAGAAATAACTTTTTTTTTTGTACCAAATTTCAAACGCGCATAACTTTTCTGTTAAAACTTATTTTTAGTTCGTTCTTCGAACGTTGTAAACTTCACGGGTCCAATTTTAATTCAAGATAAGTTTTAAAAAATTTGAAGGTAAGAAGCCAAGTTATAGCCTGCCAAAGTTGGTCAAAAATCAGTTTTTACCAAAGTTTACAAAACTCTAGTTTTCCAAAATTCTCAATTCCAAACCACTGACTTCACAACCAAAATAGTCCCAAATGTTTGCAAATCATGTTCATAAGCTTTCTAATCACTTCACAATATACCAACATCCAAAACCGTACAATTTATTCAACCAGTTCATTCATAAATTCTCACCAAATCCAACTTCAACCATTAACATTTCACATTAGATACACGTACCATATATACTCAACAATTCCCAACTACAATGCACATCAAACCTCCACATTTATTTTCTATATCTACTAAGTTTTCACGTAACATTATACATTAAATACGAGAAACTAAAACTATACGCTGGCTGATTCCTCCCTAAGCTCAAAATACCAAAATTCAAGCTTCAAAGATTCAAAATCGATTCCAACAAGCTCCAGCCACCAAAGCTTGAACCCAAGCACTCCAATTTGCCAATTTTACTTCAATCCAACACACATTCAATCTAACCCATTCAATTCACCACAATTAACACTAGGGTTCACAAAATTAGACAAATCACACGGATTTAGAATTTTTTTATCTTACCCATTAATGATTGGGGTAAAACACAACAATTATCCAAAACTAGATTGCATCTAAACCACCAAAATCATCAAAATCACTCAATACCCAAACCAAATTCGCATAAATGAAGGGGATAGAGAATTGAACACGAAATTCAGAGATACCTACCACTTTATTTAGATAGAATTGTAGAGCTCGACAAGACAAACGCGTGGCCGTAAACGATGCGGCGATCGGAGCTTTGGATTGAAAGTTATGGAAGATAGAAGATTAGAATGGAAAGTGGGTTAGGGTTCTTACCTTCACCCTCACCAATTCAGCATGTTTCACATTTGAAGGAGGGGAAGTGGCTAAGTTATGGGTTATATATGTTGGGCCTTGTGCCAAGTTTGGGTCTGGTCCAACTAGTTCGGCCCGTTGGTCCTGTTTTGGGACAAAACCTTTAAAATTTTTTTTTTAAATTCGTATTTTAATTATTTTTACTTCTTCAATTATAATATTTAATTTTTAAATTTCTTTGGCTTATAATTAATTTATTAGTTAATTTTTTATTAATTTTTGGGGTTTTACATACACGGCAGTGCCGCGCGACGTGGAAAACCTCTTCTGACCAGCATGCTCGCATACGCGAAAGTGGCTCACGCAAGTGACATACGTAGACTTTCAAATCTCGCGTACGCAGGTGGCATGCATACACATGACCATCCTATTTTGCTGAAATTGTATTTTTGAGTTTTTAACTATTCATCTAGTGTTCTAAACCTCCGTAACTACTGTTTAAGATCCCCTAGCTAGTGCTTAGGCTTTGGGACGAGCGAGAGTATATTGGGTGAAATAAAAGGGAAATTTTCAGTTATGAATTTAGAGCCGATACTTAAGATTATAGAGTACTGTGGGTGGATTAACTATAGTATTTTGTGGAGTGTACTGAGTGAATTAAAGAGGATATATTGGAGTATAATGGAGATAAGTTTGAAGAAGTATATTTTGATTATGAAACTGAGTTGGACATGATTGTTTTATCTTGATCACTCTTTTTCGGAAAAGTGCGACCCCAGTGAAATGGTGGAAGGTGAGGATCCACTTCTTTGTTCCTCCTGGTATACTAAAATCGCCCCCAACGATATGGTGGGAGGTTAGAATCCCCTCCTTTATTCCTCCTAGATATATGAGAACATTACTTCTTGAGTAGATGCAAGGGTTATGATTTTGCCCCCACTTGCTCCAGGTTGGTATTTGAGGTTCCTTGGGTAGAGGCAAGGGTGTGGTTCGCTCCACTTGCTCCAAGTTGAGATGATTTGAGCTTCTTGGGTAGACGCAATGGTTGTGATTTTGTTCTACTTACTTCAGGTTGGTAATTGATATTTATCTCAGTCACGAGTCCCCCTAGATAAATGCAGTGGCTCGTCCCAGTTGTTCCAGGTTGAGATTTGAGATTCTGTTGACTTTCCGTCGCAAGATGTAGCCGGACACTTTAACTTTTCGGATGAATCCTCCAATGAGATGATATGTATATATGTTGACTTTCCGTCGCAAGATGTAGCCGGACACTTTAACTTTTCGGATGAATCCTCCAATGAGATGATATATATATTTAAAAAGAAAATTATTAAACTTAAAATAAAACAAAATGAGAAATATTAGGTGATTAATATTTTTTATTTTGATAATGTATTTGAATCAATATTAATTATCTTTGCTTTTTATTTAATTTATATTTATTTAAAAAAATTTATATAATTATTTAATCAAATACATTTAAATAAAATTGTAAATAATAAATTTAAAAATTAATTATCCTTTTCTAATGTATAGAATGACATCATAAAAATATTATCATTATTATTTTTTTTATTTTAATATACTAATAATCATTCAATCAGATTTGTATATTTAAATAATTTTTAAAAAAACTATTTTAAAAATTAATATTTTTATTAACATGATTTTTAAAAATAGTTTTTAATTTTAATATTAGGCCAACAATTATATTTTTCGGTGTTATTGAGACTTGATGTATTTTACCATAATGTAAAATCGGATATCAACAAATCGAATAAAATTTTGAAATACACAGATCTAATTCTTAAATATGTGATTTTGAATTTTTTATTTTTTAAATATATAAATCTAATCTATAAATTTTATTCAATTACATAATTCTTTAAATTTGAGGGTTAGATTTTATAATTAAAATTTAAAAAAATTAATATCCATAATAGAAAAACCGTAGTTCTAAAAATCAGATCAGATTGATCGGTCGGTCAGTCCAATTGCAAACTAGACATTAATACGATTCGGTTTATAGTCCAAAACCGTCAATTTCAAAACCATCTATAAATCGTTGAACCGGCCAACAATCGGATGGTCGGATCGAAACGGAACAAGCCGGTTCTCATGAAACGTCGTCGTTCTACAATTAGGGTGAGAAAATGAAAGCCAGGTCCTTCATCCCTCACTTTCTCGAGCCATTCTCGTCTCCAACTTATTCCCCAAAACACAACCCTAGGTTACAGTGGTCTTCTCCACAGCCGCAAGGAGTGCGCCGCCGTTCCTTGCGATCAGGGGCCACTGGGTAGTCCGCGCTTCTTCGTCATTCAAGCTGTATCGCCATCTCTTCTCTCTTCTTCAAGCTGTGTCGCCGCGGCTGTCCTATTGCCGCCGTTCCAGCACCGCCTTCGAATCTGCTCCAGTCGCCGTCCCCGCTGTTCCACCGCCGTGGCAAATCGTCGCTGCCATCGCAACTCGTCGAATAGTCTCAATTGCGTCGCCTCTGTTCCACTTCTGTCGCGCCGCCACTGTTCCGTCGGGCTCCAACCGTCGCCTGTGTCTTCTGGTTCGAGTTCCTCATTTGTGCTCCCTCTCCCTCATCTGTGTTTGAGTTCCAGCCCAGTGGAAGGTGATTTTTGGGTTTTTCCCTTCAATCATCATTGTTTTTGACTTCTTTATTCTTGGGATTTGGTTTTATTTCTGGTTAGGATTGGTGATTTGAATTTTTTACTTGCAAATTGTTTTTTGGTGCTTTCCTTTTCAAGTTGCTTGCTGCTTCAATTTGAGGGAATTGTGAATTTTTGCTTGCTTGCTGCTCTAGTTAGGCTTTGATTCTTTGAGCATACACGTATCAAGTTAATGTTTTCAGCAATGGTGATTTTTAGATATTTCTTTTTTTTTGTTGCTTTGTTTTAAATGTTCCTGTTGGTGCTGTTGGTGTTGTCGTGATGTCGTGATGTCGCTGTGTTTTAAATATTCTTTTGTTTCTTGTGCTTGATGATAAAATTTAAATTGATAAGTCTGTTACTGGCTTACTGCATGATAAAAATTCACTTTTTTTTTTTTAATGTTATATTTTGGGGCAATTTACGAAAAAAAATATTTCTCTTTTAAAATTACTGAAATGCAACTTTTGCAATTTGAATACGAAAATACAACTTTTTACAAATTTATGTAATTTGTGGAAGGAGTCACATGGATTTAAAATACACGTAAATTGCAGAAGGAGTTTCACGGTTTATGTTGATGAATCGTTTTGAAAAAAACTGTGATAGAAATTCCACGGTTTTTGTGAGGATGCAAAATATACATGCATCGTGGAAGGGGTCCAACGATTTATACATAAGTTTTACTATATATACCAACTTAGAATGAGTGTGATATATTTACATCTATTATTTGTATTGTTAACGAAATAAGACTATATTTTGTAGTATATTTTAAATTTATTCAAATTGTAAAAATGATATAATTTTAAACAATTTGGATAATATTGATTTGATTTATACTTTTCAATCTAATTCAATTTTATACAAATGATTGATTTGTACATTGCTAATTTAAATTTATTTTTTAAACTATTTTAATTTAATCTAATATAATTTGAATTAAATAGAATTATATTCTATTAAAATTTTAATTTTTTAATTTAAGTAACTCATTCAAATTTTTAGTACATATATTCAAATAATATTTTAAATTTTTAATACGTATATTTATATATATTTATTCAAATAATACTCTCAAATTATTATTAATAATAACATATTTTACACTAAACTATTTAAAATTTAAATAAATATAATTTAAATTTTTAAAATTTTAAACTTTATTATTTGGATGATATATAATTTCATATATTTGTTAATAATTTTTTTTGGTAACTTAAAAAGGATAAATTCAAAATAAAAGAAAAAAAATTAAACCTCAAGAGGAATTGTAAGTCTACAACATCATTAGGGACAAGCATATTGAAGGTCTGGTCATGTCAACAACCATTTAGAATTAGTTTGGTAAAGCTTTTGATTTTTAAGAGTAGTTTATGAAAACTGTCTTTTAGAAGACAACTTTTTAAAAGTTGCAGTTTGATAAAATTAAATTAAAAATGACTATTAATAATTGTAGTATTTGTGCTGCACAAGACTGCACAAGTACTACAATTATATTATTGTTTGGTAAAATAGCTTTTAAAACTTAAAAAAATTATAATAAACGTGAAAAATAATTTATTTTTTCAAATTTTTTAAAATTTTATATAATATTTTAAAATAAAATAATTTTAAAATAAAAAATTCATAATAAATATAATAAATAAACTCTTTTATTTTTTAATTTTAAAATTTTATATAAGTATCATAAAAATTTATTTTATCCTAAACATCATCATTAAAAATACTAAATTATCTAACTCAAATTTTAGAAACTAATAGTTTAAATATTTACTCGGGTAAATAAAAATGACACTCTGAGTTGGTATATATAGCAGAATTCGGTATTTTGCAGCATGTTTATGCATGTTTTGCATCTTCACATAAACCGTGAAACACTACTACAATTTCTGTGCATTTGCCTTCTCTACGTAAATCGTGAAATTCCACCCACGGTTTACATTCATAATGCGTGGTACCCTTTCCATGGATTACATAGAATTCTAAAAAATTGGATTTTCTTATCAAAGAATTAAAAGTTGTATTTTGATAAAATTAAAATTCTATTATTTTATTTTGGTAAATTGTCCTATATTTTATTTAAGTTTCTTGATGATAAATTGTACTGTATTATTGATTCAGGGCTCATTTAGTACGTTTTTTTTGTTAATCATTGTGTTGAGGTTGTAAAAATTGAGTTAAAAATTTTGTTAATTTTTATTAAAGCATGTTAAGTATTGTGCTGACTTTATTAAAATGTTGTTGACAATTTTGTTAATCTTAGTTAATTTTTGTTAATTTTTTTTATCAAAGATAAAGAAACTCAAATCTGCAATCTCTTAAATGAATATAAAAAAATTATATCATTTAAGTTATAATTTATCAACAATTTTTATTCTCTTAAATATATTTATTTATATTTTATTTATTATTTTATTATAAAATGGTTCTGATTGAAGTACCCATAAATTGGTTAGAACAGTAAAGTAGTAAACTAAAACGGTACCACAAGTCCATAACTGATTCGATTTCCGGAACGTTGGAAAAAACGCACCACCTTGTTATTCCATTTAAAAAAAACCTTTAAAAACACTATTAAATATTAATTTTATTTAAAGTTATTAACCCGTGACATTTACGTGCAGAGAGTGGAAAAGGAATCCAAGTAAACACAACGCAGCCTCTCAGAACTCCTCTCGTCTCTCACTCACTCGCTTTTTTCTTGCCCGCCACCACCACGATCATCACGCAATGAACATCTCACACCTTACACTGGATTCCCACACGCTCTTCAACCCTCAACGCCCTTCATTCTCCTTTCTCCGTTGCACATCTCGAAACGTCGTCGTATGCTCATCCAAGTCCGTAGCCCCTCCTTCTCTTCCGCCCAAGCTCGCCACCGCCCAATCCTCCGACGGTCGAATCGGGTCTCTCAGTCAGGTCTCTGGCGTCTTGGGTTGCCAATGGGGCGATGAGGGCAAAGGCAAACTCGTCGACATCTTAGCTCAACACTTCGAGGTCGTTGCCCGTTGTCAGGTACTACTCCCCCTCTTATTCCTCTCAAAGTTCCTTCCTTCTTCCCCTTTTATCCCTCTTCGCTATCACACAAATCGTGAATAATTCTGGAAACTCGGTGAAATTGATATATGCTGAAGTTGTATTGGTGGTGTTGGATATTCTAAATGAAAAAATAGTGTTCTTTTTTTCTCTTAAAAAGTGTTTTGTTTGTTTATTTTGGTTTTCGGTGGTGGAATCGTTTCACTCGGTGCAAAGATAGTTGTTAAATTATTGTGTGGTTGATTTTGCTCTGTTCTGGTGGTTTTTGCGACAGTGTAATCGAAGCTGTGTAACTGAAGCTGTTTCTGCTTGATAAACCCACTTGCTAGCTAAATAGAACTGAATGAATCATTGCGTTGCCTAAAACTTTTGAAATGATTTAAGTTTCTGTAAATTTGGTTGGTAAGATAAGGAGAGTGAATGAACACATTTATTGTTTTGCATGCTTGCTCAGTAGAAGCTACCCTGTTGAATTTTGATGGTCTGTTGTAATATTTGGTCTCACTAGGTGTTGCTAATCACTATTATTTTGCCAGGCTAGGGAGATAATAACCAAAATTACCTTATTTAATTTAACATGTATATTTTATGCATGTAACATCTATAATTACATCTAATATTATTCAATTATTCTAGCAATAAATTAAGAGATGCAAAATAAGATAATTTTGGGCTGCTTTGGGCTGATTTTCTATTGCCTTCCAAATATTTTTGTTATATTGCTCTGATAATTTGTGATTATGTTTTATCAGGGTGGAGCTAATGCTGGGCATACCATTTACAATGCAGAAGGAAAGAAGTTTGCTCTTCATCTTGTTCCTTCTGGTATTCTTAACGAGGATACCCTTTGTGTTATTGGGAATGGAGTTGTGGTGCATCTTCCGGGGCTCTTTAAGGAAATTGATGGCCTTGAATCGAGTGGGGTCTCTTGCCAGGGGAGGATTTTGATATCTGATCGTGCTCACTTGTTGTTTGATTTCCACCAAGAAGTTGATGGGTTAAGGGAAGCCGAACTTGCTAAATCTTTCATTGGCACGACCAAGAGAGGCATTGGGCCATGCTACGCTAGCAAGGCTAACCGTAATGGTATTAGGGTAAGTGATTTGAGGCACATGGATACTTTCCCGCAGAAACTTGATCTTTTGTTATCAGATGCAGCATCAAGGTTCAAAGATTTTAAATATGGTCCAGAAATGCTCAAGGAAGAAGTAGAAAAGTACAAGAGATATGCTGAGAGGCTGGAACCATTTATTGCAGATACTGTGCATGTCATGAATGATGCTATAACACAAAAGAAGAAGATTTTGGTTGAAGGAGGTCAAGCAACCATGTTGGACATTGATTTTGGAACTTATCCATTTGTTACTTCGTCTAGCCCGTCAGCCGGTGGGATATGCACTGGTCTTGGTATTGCTCCAAGAGTTGTTGGTGACTTAATAGGAGTGGTATGTGGATGTTTATCTTATGTTGAAGTTATTACATTACAAAACACCTCTTTTTTAAGTTCAAACAAGCGCACTTAATTGTGCAATTTAAGCTTAATCGACACCTGTGGAATGGTTTCTTTAAGTTTTATTTTGAAATTTGCAGGTGAAAGCGTACACTACAAGAGTTGGTTCTGGTCCCTTTCCAACAGAAATTTTGGGTCCAGGGGGTGATCTCCTTAGATTTGCTGGGCAAGAGTTTGGTACAACTACTGGTCGTCCTCGACGATGTGGTTGGCTTGATGTAGTTGCGCTGAAATACTCCTGCCAGATCAATGGTTTTTCATCATTGAATCTCACTAAGCTAGATGTTTTATCAGATCTTGATGAGATAAAGTTAGGAGTCTCTTATAAACATGCTGATGGTACACCAGTCAAATCATTCCCTTCAGATCTCCGTCTTCTTGAGCAATTGGAGGTAGACTTCATCTATCTTTGTTCCTCTATGGCTGCACATTCCTGTTTTCTTTTGTTTCATGTTATTATTTATAAACTAACACAACTCTTAATGTGAAGTTGTAAGGTTCATGAACCATAGATGTCGTTTATTATTGCCTTTGAATTTGAAATGTATTTTCTTATAATTATTTATCTTAATGTTGCAGGTGGAATATGAAACACTTCCTGGATGGAAATCTGACATCTCTAAGATCAGAAAATATTCTGACCTTCCGAAGGTTGCCCAGCAGTATGTGGAAAGGATAGAAGAACTTGTTGGTGTCCCCATTCACTACATTGGTGTTGGGCCAGGACGCGACGCCCTCATATTCAAGTGATCTATTACTAATTCCTCAGATGTCACAGTTGTGCTTTCATGCTTCTAAAGGCAAATTGAGGTTTTTTTGTGGAAGAAGTAACTTATTCCCTCCAACTTTTGGAGGTTTGGGATGAAACATATTCATAGTGACTAGTGAGGATTTGCCTAATTGATGTATTATTCTGTTATCTATAAGCAGTGGTATTGTTAGATTTCTGCAGTAATTTGATATGGGGGATTTACCCTATAATTTTGCAGTTCTTGCAGGAATGCTGAGTAGTTAAAGTAGTATATGAATTTAGCTATATGGGAATAACCGAATAATATTTGTCCTTGCCTATGATTCATCTAGCAGAAATAATGTTGTACTTTTAACAACTCCAGGGACTTTTCATTCTCGATAGGTTCTCCATAGTTTCAGTGTTGTGATCTTGTTACATCTGATATGTGTTTTCAGTTATCAGTTATCTCTTACCACTGGCTTCACTTGTTTCAATTTTAGGAGTGAGGAACGAAAAATTTAAATTTCTTAAAAAGGTGAAGTATATTTTTTGTCCCTAAAGTTTGGTAAAAGTTTCAAAAATACTTTTAAGTCTTATTTTGTTTTAATTTTGTTCCCGAAGATTTTGATTTGCATTAAATATACTGTTGACGGTTAAATTTTTAAAAAATTTAAATCCAATCTAAAAATAATGTATGAAAATTATGCTTAATTTGCTTGTGATGAGAATTATTTTTATGAAATTGGTGTTGAATTGGTTTTAAATTTTTTGAAAAATTAGCCATCAGGGATTATATTTGATGCAAATTGAAATTTTTTTGGACAAAATTAAAACAAAATAAAACTTAGGAATATTTTAAAAACTTTTGTCAAACTTCAGAGATAAAAAGTATACTTTATCCTTCTTAAAAAATATAAGATACAGTGTTATCAAGCAATTTTTGTCTACGTTAATTTCTACCTTCGATGAGCAGCAAAACATCTTTGCTACAAGGGTAAAAAAAAAAACGAGGTAAAGAGACAAAGTTGTATGTGAGATGTAGATGAATGATAGAAGATGTTGTGTGATAAATGTGCTGCAAAAGGAAGCTATTTATAGGTTTAATTACTTTGCAGGTCTCTATAGTTTTACTGAATTTTTAATTAGGTCTTTATACTTTTTTTCTTTTCAATTGGGTTCCTAGATGTTAATTTTTTTTTTTAATTTAGTTCCTGTCGTGACAAAATCGTTTGAGATAATAGAATATTCTGTTAAAAAAACGAATATTGTTATAATTGGGTTAAAAAAAGCAAACTGAACCACCTCCAATTTTTCAAAATCACAAAACTACCCTTGACATTTTGTAGAACCTTAGCCAGGGCTTGTTTCTCCTCTGTTCGCTGGTGTCGTCATCCATCTGTGTTGTCGTCGTCCTTGGCGGCGTGAGCATCGGTCGTAGTCCGTCGTCCTTGGTCTGTGCTGCACTGCTCTACGCTGTTAGTAACAACTCCATAACACAGACGCCACTATCGAAGTCTTGGTTACCTCCACAGCTTTGGAGGAAGCTCTTCATTTTCTCTTAAACTGAATTCATTGACCTGAAGAATTCAAGAAAGAAAGAAAGAACGAAATTATAAATGGGTAATCAGAAGCAAATTCTCAAAGATCCCCAATTCGCACTCTTTCTCACTTCACATTCCAACATCGACCTCAAGGTGCAAAATTCTCCTAATTAGCCTTTTCAATTTTGCATCTTATCTCAATTTAGGGTTTTAAATTTCACCGCAATGTGCCTAATTCCCCTTCATGTATTCCGTTTTTTGGATAAATGGTGAAATTTGAATGTGAGAAAATTGAGTCAAGGGTTTAGAATTTTTAATTTTTGTTCTTTTGTGGTAATTTAGAATAAGTGGCGAAATTTGAGCGTTAGCAATGACGATCCAAAGAAAAATCTAGGATTCCTAGAATAAGGCTGCGGCCCCTGCTACCCAGTTGGTAATGCCATTGTTGTTTATGGGAAGATGCTATCCCTGTCACCACTATGATTCATCAACCTGATCCTTCTATTGCTGTGGATGATTCCTCTCAAAATGACGAAGATGCCAAAAATTCTCTGTAGTATGCAAATTGATGTCACTATTTTATGAAGATTATTGCAATTAAATGATGTGGATTAAAATTGTAATTCTGGTTAAAACTGTTGTATGTCTCAACAAAATAAGAAAGGTATTTTATTACTTTTGAATTGTTCTGAGACTTAGTTGATTTTGTTTATCTTCTCTTCAGGTACAATGTAATAATTTTAGAAGCGCTCTTAGCTCTGAAAGATGCTAAATCTGACCTGAATGTCATTGTTAATTTCATTGAGGTCAGATTATGAACTTATAGCAAGTGAAGGTAGCAGTGAAGAAAGTGATGCTAATTCTCAGAATGTAAGGTAGTTTACTTGTCAGCTTACCACTGTACTTCCAAGACATTTTTGTGAATTTTTTTCATCAATTATAAACTTGAAGGACTATAAGATATGTAAAAAAAAAAAATTTTTCATTAAAAGTTTGTTATAAAACAGCATAACATATCATGAGGTATAGTGTCCAGGAATGTGGAGAGAAAATTCTGGACTGTTTGTGTCTTGTCTTTTGTTGATACTTGAGAAAATATGTATTGCTTCTTGTAGCCTGAATATAGAAAAAATTCATACTTTCAATATACTTACTTTTAAATTTTTGTCGGTCAAATTGATTCTCTTATTTGAAGAACTATATAAAAATCAGTTTTTTTAAACAATTTTAGTTATTACTATATCAATGGTTCTTGTTACCATATGCCATATACAAGTTCTTTCATTATGTTTATATGATCATATATGATTGCATATATTTGTTTTTATATGTAATAAATTGCTCTTGCAATTGTGTGATGATTAATCCTTTTTTTGTTTTTCAATCCATACCAGTTACATGTACTAGTGATTGTTTTCAACAATAGAGGTGTATATGGATGTGACCGGAGACCCCAAAAGAGATGAATAGACTTCACAAAGATGATCCTACTATGACTTTCTTTGTTCCAAAAGTAGGCTACCATGTTTTGATTGAAGCTTTTGGTGAAAAGGGCTATCTTGTTGGAACATTTGATGAACTCAAGTCTAATCTTTTTCGACTCGAAAACTAGCCGTTATCAACGTTATTGTTGATTCCTATGCTGGTTCAGAGAGTGGGAGAATGCAACACAAGAACTGATTTTCAGTATACTGAAACTACGTTTTTTATAGTTTTCGTTTTTAGATTTTAAATTTCAATAAAGACACAAACTATATTCCATGAATCTACACAAATATAAAATATTACATGATCATAATAAATACTTGAATGATGAAAACTAAATTTTATATATACTTATTGTTACTATTCTGTTTCACTTTATCAATGTTATTAGAATATCTTTTATTAAATATTTATAGTTTCACCGAATTTTTAATTAGGTCTCTATACTTTTTTTTTTCAATTGTGTCCCTATATATTTTTTTTCTTTTCAAGGGTATACAAGTAATTTCACAGTTCACTAACATTTTTTTGACGTTTAACGTTAATAGGGACTAAATTAAAAAAAAATCATGTATAAGGACCCAATTAAAAAGAAAAAAATATAAAAACCTAATTAAAAATTTAATAAAAAACTTTAGGAACCTCCAAAATAATTAAACCTTATTTATATTAATTGAGGAGAAGTTGCAAAAGGAAGTTATTTATATTAATGGAGGAGAATTTGACAAATTGTAGAAGAATTTGGACAATATCATTTAACTGATACACATATTTTATCATAGGTAATATTTTATTTCATCACAACTATTCTCATGTTATGTTTCACAACCATATACAAGTCCCAAAACGATTTGATATTGATTTGTTTGGCAACAGTGCAACACATTTTAGTAATTAGAAAAATAACTTATTTTATAATTAGGTCATTTATTTGCTTAAATAGACATGAGAATAGGAGAAAAAAATAATTTAACTAATAACTAAAATTAAAATGTTATTTATTTCTTTGATTTAGACATTAGTGTATAAGAGTTGAAAAGATAAAAATATTTTTTTAATGATTAATATATATTTTAATTTTATTTTTTTATTAATAAAAAAAAACTTATAAACTTTAAATTGAAAAAAAAATTCAAAATAAAATTGAGTGCAAAATAAGATACAAATTTCTCACAAGAAAGGTGGTTAAAATGAAATAAGATTACACATACCGAAATGAAATTCATTTTGGCCCCTGAAATTTTTGACCGACCTCAATTTCGACCCCAAATTTATAGTTATCCAATTAACACCCCCAAATATTGGATTGTGCCCCACGCTTGCTCCCGTAGCTATCTACGTTAACGGAGATCTGATGTGGCATGTTAAGTTGACAGAGTGTGTATCCACGTGGCACCCAGCTTGGTAGAATGGATGTGTGATGGGTGAATGATGTGGGAAAATTTGAATGAACTCAATTTGCAACCCTCTTTTCCCAATATGTTCGAGACTTTGCTGGAGAAATTGAGTTCATTCAACTTTTTCCATGTCATTCACTCATCACACATCCATTCCGGCAAGTTGGGTGCCACGTGGATACACACTTTATCAACTTAACGTGCCACATTAGATCTTCGTTAACGGAGATAGCTACAAGGGCGAACGTGGGACACAATCTAATATTTGAGGGTGTTAATTGGGTAACTATAAATTTGGGGGTCGAAATTAAGGCCGGTCGAAAATTTTAGGAGCGAAAATGGGTTTCAACTCAACACATACCAGTGTTTAGCTGCATTGGTCTGCAATCCTTTTATAGCAGCTATGACACAGAAACAATAGAGAAAGGAGCGACTAAGAAGGAATCATCACCTCTCTCTCTGCAACAGTTCATCACTATCACCATCCCTCTTCTTGACTTGGAAAAGGTACCTACTAAGTAGCTAGTAGCTACATAACACACATTATTCAAAAGCTTTCGCTTTTCTCGTTTAATCCATTGCCCATCTTGTATACTCGTTTTGTGTGTGTCAAAATGGAATTAGAAGTTTAGAACTGAATAGACTAATATGACTCAAGCCCTGCAACTAAAGTTTCCACCTTTAGGAGGCCTCTCTGTATCAATTTTACGAATTCAAGACCAATTTTTACTGTCCCATGTAATAGCAAGTGTTCATGGGGTGATTAGAAGAGTGAAAAATGTTATAATTTTGTAAAGAATGGTTTATGTTGGGTGGTGGCTTCAGAATGGATGAATGATGGAGCTTCCTTTTCAAAATTTTCTCCTGTTTTTGGTTTTTTGGGCGCTTAGGAAGCTGAGATATCAAGCTCAATCGCTACAGGTGCTCAAGGAATTTGGATACTGCTCAAAAGAGAGATTCCAAAATCCTTAACTTGAAGTGTGTGGATGTCCAGGTTACTTGTTTTTAAGTTCATCACTTATGATAATTTTATGTATGATCTTATATTCAATTTTGTTTTCTTTCTTTTTTCTTGAGAATAAATGAGGAATTTGAATTTTTATGTTTGCCTTATTTTATAGTGTGCTATTTGATTAATAAGTAATAATTGATGAGTGGAGTTTCAGTTGGTATTCTTATATGGTGCTTCTCTTCCTTCTTTTTCATGAATATAGACAGGGCTTATGGGAAAATCTCTACTTGAGTTCTAGTCTACAAAAGGAGATGTTCTTCCTGCACAAAAGGTGAATAATTGACTTTCTTTTATCAATTACTTTGCATTCATAAATCTTTGACTGTTATATCATTCCACTCATATTTGAAGAATTTATCTTTAGTACTCAGTTTTATACGAACCTATTCGATTGTTCACATTTCTCAGTCTTTAAGTAATTTTCTATGTTACATTTTCTTCTGCCTTTTGTTATTCGCAGTAGAAATACTTTCTTCAATTATTATGAGACTTGTATGTAGCAAAAAAGGTTGCCACAAATTGCTGATACGACAGTTTTCTTATGTATTTGATCAATATTGTTATACCCTCAGGAGTTAATGAAGTCTTATTTTTGCAGTTTAGTACTCATGACGACGTCGTTTTAAAGCTCAACAAGGCTGATCTAGGTTCTCCTGCTCTTGGACAAGGTGTTGTTTATAGATTAAAGGTAATTCTTAAGTCTCCTATTGATTCAATTTATGGAAAAAAAATTGCCCATGCTGTTAGCTACAGGTGGTCCTAGCATTGGACACAACTTTGACTTGTTGGTTTGATACTAATGGAACTCGTTAATAACTGTTGCTTTTGATAACATACATGAAGATGGTTTAAATAGTCCCCTAAAGCTGAAAATGTTGCAAATGAGGTATGCTGTTAAGTTCCAGTTGCTTGTTCTCTCTTCTTATATAGAATGCCTTTGCAGATTGGTTATAAATAATAGCATTACTAGACTGGCATTTTGTTTTCCATGATGTGTTGTAACACTCAATTGGTATAACTAATGTCAATCAGAAAAAATAGTTATTCATCTACCTTTGTTAGTTACCATGTGAATTTTTAATATATTTTATTGAAGGTTTCCATAAAATATATGAATGGAACAATAATATGAAAATTTTGCTCTTCTTTTGGGGTATTAGTTAATCATTATCTGGTGTAAGCACACACTTTATCACTTTGCTTAAAACTTTTCTACTTTTTTCTATTGAAAAGTATTTTATCCATTCTTCATCTCATTTTCTTGCTTCTGAGTTCTTGTATGCTATAAATATTCATTACTCATGCCTCATGCAGGTGACATATCGCAAGATGAAAGATGCATTAGTACAGTTGAGTAAAGGAGTGCATAAGGGTCCAGCTGTTGATCTAATTCCGGTCTTATTTGGGAAGAGGTCACCAACAATGTCCAAGAAGAATTGTCCTTCACTCCTTTTAATACCAATCTTGATCACTCTCAGGTGCATAACCTATTTTATTGTATGTCTTTTTCTTTTAAATAACTTATTTCATGACTCTTCTGTACTTTTTGTAAATTATTTTCATTCAATGTATTATTTCATTTTTGTTGGGATTGATTTTGGGGTGAAGCAGAGCTAGCCCGGTGAATTTTGGTGCGAAATTGACTTAAGGATCATTTTGGTATGAAATTGGTGGAGAGGAGCTTTCCGAGGTTGGAACCGCCGTCTAAGAGGTATGAATTTTAGTTTCAAGTAGGCATTATGTAAGATTATGTGAATGCTTAGGTTAATTGCCCCTAGGATAGGATTGGATAGAAATTGGTGGTGGTTGTGATTAGTTGAATGGATGTATGTATGAGTATGTATGATTTAAATTGTTGTGGTGTGTTTGATTATGATAATAATTTGATTTCCTATGAGGTGTTGGTATGAAAATTGGGCTTGAGGTTGTGATATGGTGAGGTATCCCCTATGAGGTAAGCTATGGTAAGTTGCATAATTGTTATGTTGGGAATGATTGTGAAATGATATGGTTGATTGAATAATTATATTATTTATATTGGTTTGTTGGTGGAAGTTGGAAAGTGAATTGTTGTATTGAAGCTTGTTGGTTATGTGTTGAACAGATAGAGAGTGATGAATGAATCTTGAAAGGTTTAGAAAAGGCTTTGAAGAGGGTTGAAATTGATTGAATAATTATACTGTTTATATTGGTTTGTTGGTGAAAGCTGGAAAGTGAATTGTTGTGTTGAAGCTTGTTGGTTATGTGTTGAACAGATAGAGAGTGATGAATGAATCTTGAAAGGTTTAGAAAAGGCTTTGGAGAGGATTGAAATTGAATTGGATTGAGTTTTGGTGGAAATTGACAATTGGATAATTTGATGAATTGTGATGTATAAGCTAGAATTGGGTTGATTTGGTTTGGAATAGTTACAAATTGGTAATAAATTGTGGAGAAATGTTTTGGGGGCTATTTTGATAGGAATTAGGTAAAGGAGTAGGTGGAATTGTTGATTTAACGAAAATTGGTAAAAAAGATTTTTAACTAACTTCGGTGGGTCATAAATTGGTTTTCGTACCTTCAAATTTTGTGAAACTTGTCTTATATAAAAATTAGGTCTGTTTAGTTTATGACGTTCAAAGAACGGAAAGAAAATGATTTTTCACGAAAAAGTTATGCGCGTTTAAAGTTTGTAGTTAAAAACAGAATTCTATAGAAGTGCAAGTGAAAGAATTTTGTGCGTATACCATGCGTATGCACAAAAGCAAGGTCATGCGTACGTACAACTTGCATTTTCAAAATGAATCTTTTTCGTGCGTGTTCCACGCATACGAACAAAAAGGGGCTCATGCGTACACATAAGGCATGCGTACGCACGATTGCCTTTTTTTCAAGAAATATTATTTTCAACTGTTTTTGTCTATCCAGTCTATTTTTTCACCTTTGTAATCCCTATTTAAGTCTCGATGACTTGTTCTAGGCTTGAGAGTGAGTGTAAAATAATTAGTAAATGAATTTTTTGAATTTGAATAAGATTGTGGATTGAAGTATTGAAGATAATGATGGGATGATGAAAGCCTATGAGTAACAAGTTTACTGAATATTAAATTGAGATAAGACATGAATGATAAGATTGACGAGGACTGAGTATGGTCGGATTGGCTGAGATGGCAAGGTCTGTGTGATATCCTGCTTGCGTATTAATTGGTTATTGCGTTGGCACCTGCACCGAGCAAGGACGGAGGTCTCATCATGCTTGTTCGTGGTTGCGGTGTGACCTAGAAAAGGTGACAAGGCACTATCCCTCCGAGATGAAATGAATACCCCCAGTGAGATAAGTGACAGGGCACTATCCCTCTGAGACCAGCTTGTGATAAGCTGAGAATGTGCTTTTTTGGTAATGTGGTGGGTTGTCTTGCCCACGCTCCCTCTTATTGCAAGGTGACAGAGTACTATCTCTCTGAGACGAGTGACAGAGCACTATCCCTTTGCGACCGGCTTGTGATAAGCCCAAATAGATTTTCTCTTGGGGATGTACAATCGAGAGATAATGTCCGGGTTAGTTACCGGATATGTTGGGTTCTGACAGTTTAACTGGCACGTGAGCTCATGGCCAGTATGACAAGCATGCATTATTTGCATTTGTGTGTATTGATTGGGTATGCATTTTGTTTTGACTTGCCTTGCCGATTAACTATATCTATGTGCTACTTGACCTAATTGCTTTATCTGTTCTCTCTGCTTCTGTATTTCTTGTAATGCTTTGTATGTGTTTGAACAACTGAGAGATCCCTTATGCTGGCGGTGGTGACACTGAGGGTTGTTATTTATGGAATTTGATTAAGATTAAGACTCCTTGAGTAGATGCAGTAGTTCACTTCACTTACTCTGTGTTGAGCTTGAGACATTTGAGACTCCCTAGGTAGATGCAGCGGTCCGCCCCACTTGTTCCAAGTTAAGACTAAATATTGAGAATAAATCGATACCTTTGAGATTGAGACTGATATAGAATCACTGAATTTGAACAATTATGATAGTTAAAGAGATGATTTCTTGAATTGAGAAAAGCAAAAATTTGATATTTCTATATAGCTAAGACTATGGAGACTAAATGAGAATTTTTAAGACTTATGAGACATTGATAGATAGAATAATGATGATAATTAGATACCCGCGAGATTGTGTATTGTTAATGATAACTGTTTGAGACTGATAAGATTGAATGGGTTAGGACTTAGTCTAATTTTTCCTGTTTGGCTTAGAAATGATCCTAGGCTTGAACCTTGAATGATTGGAGTTTATGATTGCCTAGTGTGTTCATGTCTTTTTACATCATCTCTATTTGGAATTGTTATCTTACTGAGAATATGAAAGGATGATATTTTCACCCATATTGGGAATTGTTTATTTTACAGATACAAGACACGACCCACTTTGTTGAGCGTGTCGGGCTCTCTTGATGAAGCGAAGACCCTATTTTTGGGTTTATTTTGATCTCTGTAGTACTTTTCTTCACTTTTGTATATTGAAAATTTATATTCCTCTTAGAGATTGACTTTGGAGAACCAGGTTGTATTTTGTATCTTTCTAGGCTATATTATACTTACTAGTCGGCCTTGTCTTCGCAGGTCGAGACTAGTGTTGTTATGTATTCCTTTTGAATTTTATATATATATATATATATATATATATATATATATATATATATACGTCTCGTTCATTTCTATTTACTGACGCTTGTGATCTTCAACATTATCGAGTGTGATACGTTTTTATTCTGTCATTTTTCTTCACAGGTTCCTAGCTATATTTATATTCTTCAATTATATACATATGTATTAAGCTTCTAGAGGTTGCAATACTTCACCACTTCTGATTTACGACTATAACGGGTTTTGTGTGGTAGGGTGTTACACTCTAAAAAAAAAGAATTGATTATAAACAAGAAAAATTCATGAAGAGAAGAAATATACATAAGAACAATAATGGGTTCTTGTATAGCTTCAAAAATAGAAGCAAATAATCATCTTTAGAGTCACTCTTCAAATCCTCCTCCTAAAATATTAACTGATGAAGATTTCATAGTATTCTTTTGGTATTTATGCTTCATTATCATCGATTTTTATATTCTTCATTATTGAATTTCTTGTTAGGTAATACAAGGAGATAATAGTGGCCTTGCAAATGACATTCGAAAAGAAATGAAGGTAAGGTCTTTAGAGTAGAACTGTAGAAGTTAAAGAACTGATTTATTATCATTTGCCAAGGTTGATGGTGATTATCTAGCTGACGCTCAAAAGAACTTCTTTTTTTGTTCAAATTTCATAATTGATGACACTATCAACTTCGTATAGCATAACTAGATATAATTACAACAACCAACCCTGAAGAGAAAGCTATGAATGGAAAGCTATTGCATAACTAGATAATATATGTGAAATAGAATTTTGCACTAAATATGATGTGTTTCTTTCAGGCATTGAATGGAAAGCTATTGAAAACCAAAGACAAAAGTACAAGGAGAGACATACAAAGGGGAACATAGGGCTTCTGTGATTGTTGGCTGCTAAAATTTTAGTTGAATTATTGCTGAATTTGTTGTTGTGTTTCGACTATATTAAAAAATAAGGTACTAAAATGTTGTTAAATAATTGGCTGAAATCTGAGTTATACAATAGTATGTAAATGAGTTTTGATAGTCGAATTTTGATTTGGAATTAATTATAACTAAAGGGCAGAGGCTTAGCTTTTGAAAAAGATTTAATAAAATTATTTATTTATAAATATATGAATTTGTTCGATCGCTGGGTTCCAAACGGGTCAGGTAGGTGGAATGGGCGAAAGAGATTAGGTGGATCTGGACCTGATTGACGGACGGACGGATTCCTCGAGTTACGGTGTTGGAGAGTGGAAGACAGAGACTTTGGCGACCTCCCGAGCTGCGGTGTTGGAAAGGGGGGAGCGACCTGCAATGACACTCTGACGCTCTTGTCAGGGATCGTATAGGTGGCAGTGAAAGTGATGGGTTAGTAACGTACCTCGGGGGAGGGGTAGGCCCTCCCCTTATATACTCTGTTAGTAGGGCAGGTCCCACGGGGTAGGCCTCATTCCTGGAAGTTTCCTTGCCTAGCTGTCATGTGGCTGGCTGCTAGGGAGTGGGGCTCCGTGCATTACCCGCGGTCCGGGCGGGCGGGCGTAGTCCGCCAGGTCGGATACTCGGGTCGGAGTTCCTAGTCGCCTGGTCCGGGCCAGAACAGTGCCCCCAACGCGCCAGCTAGGGATGCGAGCAACACGGGTGGCGCGTTAAGGTTGCCTTCGGTAACTTCGTCGCTTGGTCGGTTCATCGTCGGCAGTGGTAGGGGCGTGCCCCCTACGCGCTAGTGAGGCTTGTCACTTCGAGAGAACGCCTTTTGTCGCTTCGTTCTTCGCGCCGAGTATTTAATGCTATTAATGGGTGATTTGAACCCTGCGCAAAATGTCCACTTTGCCCTTGTCTTTCGCGCTTCCTATGCGTCAGTTACTACTCAGCCCCCACCTTTTCATTTCAGTTTTTCCAAATCATAACCACTCATTTCTCATTTCTCCTTCGCACACCCTGAAGTTTTCTACTGCAAATCGCCTGTTTTGTCCAAATTTCCCTAAGGTTTCCAGCTCTTTTCGATAATCACCATCATTCTGGTAAGTTATTTTTTTTTATTTTTCTCTACTACCTTGCAGTTATGCCGCTTCTCTTCTGTTTTGGTTTTGTGCGTGTATTGTACATTTTGTTGGATTGCATGCTTGAATAGTTCCAATATTAGGTAGACATTCGGGGGGTAACCATTCCAGGTTGTTTTTGGTTTTTTGGCTTCGTTTTGACTATAGATTTAGCCCTTGCTTGACTACTGGATAGGCAAACTGTAGTCTCTGGTGTTAGTACCGGTTTTCCGACCTCATACACTGACTCTTGAGTGGTGCCCCCACTATAGGTATGGCCCAACGCCCCATCGCGAGGGTTCCCATCGCGAGAGCACCCTACGACAGATATGTCTGGGTGACCTCGGACGTGAGGGACGCCCCTAATCAGATGACCTTAGAGGAACTTATGGAGTTCCGACAAGCCAACTACCTCTGCGGGGGAGGCCCTGAGGAAGCTAACTACGAGGTGTTTGTTCCTGCTAACCAGGAACGGATATTCCATCTGAACCTACACACTCCCCGAGTCGCCGATTGGATCTGGATGTACAAGGCGATGTTCACCAACTTGGGGATACACATTCCTTTCTCCCCTTCCAAATGGCGTTGCTTAACCAATGTGATGTAGCACCGTCTCAACTGCATCCAAACAGCTGGGCCTCTATCAGCTGTTTCGAGATGGTTTGCGAGTTTTTAGAGCTACCGGCCTCAGTGGAGGTCTTTTTATTTCTTTTTATCCTAACAAATCCTTCCAAGGAGGGAAGAGCCAAGAAGGGATTCATGTCGTTTCGGTCAGCCCAAGGTCGGAGGATATTGGGTTTGTTCAAGGATTCCTATCACTGCTTTAAAGATAAATACTTTAAGGTCCGTCTCGTCGAAGGCCGGCATCCCTTCTGGCTGACTCTGGAGGGGGAACGCTACATCCCGACCTATTGGAGCTTTGGGGCAGGGGCCAATGTGTTCACGAAGGTGACGTATAAAGGCCTGACCCCTCAAAATAAAAAGATTGCCGAAATCCTACTGGCTATTTTTGGTAGGAATAATGTCAACCCACACCTTCTTATGGGTGACCCCGAAATAGCAAGAGGTTATATATGTGAGTAGTTGTCTAGTCGCATACTCGTGTTTGTTATTATCCCTTGTTTACTCAACCGGTTTAATAACTAACGAGCTTCCGTATTTTATTTCAGTATCAATGGCTGGCGAGCAAGTTGGGATTGACGCTTTGTTTAACACTTTTCTCGTCGAAAGCGGCGACGATAGTTCTGCCATCCATTCCAACGAGGCGCCGCCTTCTCCTACCGTTGAGGCACAGTCCCAGCCCACCCAGGGGGAGGTGGTCGGGACCAACACTGGTTCAAGTCCCCGACCGGTGGCAGAAGTGGAGGGTGGAGGTCCTGAGGTTATCGTTGTTGACAATCCAAGGAAAAGGAAACCGTCCTCTAGCCCTGAGGGGGTCTTCACGGTGATGGAGAAGAACTTTGATGTCGGAAACTTTATTGATTCCCAACTCTTGCCTGGCACGGAGGACTTCTTCCATGGTAGGGATCTTGCTTCTCAAGCTAAGTGGGTGTATTGCACCCTTCTCCGGGCAACCGCCATAGCACGGAAGGCGGAGCCCGTCTTGGCGAGGGCTCAGACTTTGGAAAATAAGCTTCAATCGTCCGTCAAAGCTAACAAAAAGGATAAGGTTGAGCTGAAGTCGCTGCAGACACAGCTAGCTGCCTCCGAGGAGAAAGCCAAGACTTCCGACGCAACGGTTGCGCGGCTTATTGAGCGAGAGCTCACTTTGGAGGGCCAACTTAACGCTGCTCAGGGTCGGTTGAAAGAGCTGGAGAATGAGCACGATGATGCCTTCTCATCGGCGACTGCGGCTAAAACTGAAGCTACCAAGTTGAAGAAAAAATACAAAGAAACTGTGAAGCACGGCCGGAATGCTATTATGGTGACCGAAGAGGCGATCAAGGCTCAAGTGAAACTGTTGGCTCCCGACTTTGACATCTCAGCCGTCAGCGTTTTCAAAACCATTAAGGATGGTAAGCTTGTTGATATCCCAAAGAAATGAGTTCTTTGTACTTGTTTGTTTTGGTAGTTTGCAGGACAATATTTGTCGTTCTACCGTTCTGATTTTTTGAAGCCGTCTCGGGGATTTTGTGTGTAATCTTTTGACTTTAGAACAATGTCATGACAAAAATGAAGCCGAGTTGTGGTTTTTTTGCTTAAGCGTTTGAAATTTGGCCTTATTTAGTAGCCGTTTACTGTAGCGTTCGCGACTTCAGTGGTTCCCGAGGTGATCAGTCCCAGGATTCCGCTTTGTAATTGAACCGGTTAATTTTCAAGGTGAAGTAATTTAAATGATTCGAACAGTGCATTAAAACATAAAACGAGAAGGAAATAATTAGTGTAATCTGAACACGATTATATCATGACAAACTGCTATTCACGCAAACAACCAGTGGGAAATAATGCTAAATGTGAACATAAAATAACTCGGGGCTTACTAGACCGTGAAACCGCTTGTTTTCTAGTTGCGCTTCGGCTTCTAGGAGTAGAACCTTCTTAGGCTTCTTGCATTCCACATTCTCGGGACCTCCCTGCCATCCAGGCGTTCCAACTTATAAGCTCCGTTGCCGACTACTTCCTTTATCCTGTATGGGCCTTCCCAATTTGCTGCCAACTTTCTTTCTCCTGGTGTCGGGAGCCCCACGTCGTTGCGCCGTAAGACTAGGTCGTTTGGTCCAAAATCTCTTTTTAGTACTTTGGCGTTGTAACGCAGGGCCATCCTTTGTTTCAACACCGTCTCCGACAAGTGGGCAATCTCTCTAGTCTCATCCACTAAGTCCTTCTCCACGGCTTCTTCGACTCCCCCCAATAGTAGTTGTGGGCTCGGTTCCCCAATCTCCACAGGTATTATCGCGTTCACCCCATAAGTGAGTCGGAAAGGCATCTCCCCGGTGGATGACTGCTGCGTTGTGCGATAGGACCAGAGGACCGACGCTAGCTCGTCTTCCCAGGCTCCCTTTTTCTGGTCAAGTCGCTTTTTAAGACCTTGCAGGATGACTTTGTTCGCTGCTTCGACTTGGCCGTTAGTTTGGGGGTGCTCGACGGATGAGAACTTCTGCTTTATTCCTAAGCAGGCGAGGAATTCCCTAAACTTTTTATCGGCAAACTGTGTTCCGTTGTCCGAGATGACAACCTCTGGGATTCCGAATCTGGCTATTACTTGTCTCCACATAAATTTTTGGTAGTTTGCCGAATATATGCTGGCCAATGGCTCGGCCTCCACCCACTTGGTGTAATAGTCAATGGCAACGATTAGGTATTTGACCTGCCCAGGTCCGACCGAGAAGGGTCCTAGCAGATCAACGCCCCATTGAGAGAATGGTCGAGAGGCCATCAGTAGGCTTAGTTCATCCGCCAGTGCTTTGTGAAAGTTGGCATTTTCCTGGCATCTCCTGCATTTCTTCACGAACTCTTGGGAATCCGCCATCATTGAGGGCCAATAGTAGCCGCCCCTGATGAGCTTTCGAGCTAAGGCCTTTCCTCCGATGTGATGGCCGCAACACCCCTCGTGGACTTCGCTTAACACGTAATCCGTCTGGTCGGGGCGTAGGCACTTCAATAGAGGTACGTTCAGCCCTTTCTTAAATAGATGGCCTTGTATTATTGTATACTTGGCCGCTTCTCTTCTCAGTGCTTTTGCCGCCTTGTTGTCATCAGGGAGCTTACCATTTTTCAAGAAGTCGATGATTGGATCCATCCATGAGGGGAAGTCAGCTGCCTGTGTTATATTCAAGGTCACTGTTGGCTCCTTCACTAAACCTTGAATCAGAGATCGGTTTCCCGTTCCTGGCTTTGTGCTTGCCAGCATTGATAGAAGATCGGCTCGGGTGTTCCTCTCACTCGGAACGTGCTGCACCTTGACCTCGTCGAACTCCTCACTCAGCTTTTTGACCCTCTCCAAGTATTTTTGTAGTAGTGAGTCCCTGGCCTGGTACTTTCCATTAATCTGTGATGTGATGACCTGAGAGTCGCTACATACTTTCACTCTAGTGGCCCCGACCTCTCTTGCTAAAAGAAGGCCGCCAAGAAGGGCCTCGTATTCTGCTTGGTTATTGGACACCAGGAACTCGAATTTTGACTGACTGCTCGTACACGACTCCAGTTGGGCTTTCTAGGATGATCCATGCTCCCCCGAACGTTTGGTTGGAGGCTCCATCCACATGGAGTTTCCACCGTGTGCTCGATGTCTCGGGAGGGTTTCTCGTTACCTCCATGGTGCACGAAATTGCGATCATCAACAATGGCGCCAAAGACTTGGTGCTCTCAAACGTGAATCACACTTTGTCACAACTTCGCACAACTAACCAGCAAGTGCACTGGGTCGTCCAAGTAATAAACCTTACGTGAGTAAGGGTCGATCCCACGGAGATTGTCAGCTTGAAGCAAGCTATGGTCACCTTGTAAATCTCAGTCAGGCAGATTCAAATGGTTATAGAGTTTTAATAATTAAAAGATAAATAAAACGTAAAATAGGATAGAAATACTTATGTAATTCATTGGTGGAAATTTCAGATAAGCGTATGGAGATGCTTTTGTTCCTCCTGAACCTCTGCTTTCCTGCTGTCATCCAATCATTCCCACTCCTTTCCATGGCAAGCATTATGTAGGGCATCACCGTCGTCAGTGGCTACATCCCATCCTCACAGTGAAAATGGTCCAAAATGCGCTGTCACCGCACGGCTATACATCTGTCGGTTCTCGATCATACTGGAATAGGATTCAGTAATCTTTTTGCGTCTGTCACTACGCCCAGCACTCGCGAGTTTGAAGCTCGTCACAGCCATCCCTTCTCGGATCCTACTCGGAATACAACAGACAAGGTTTAGACTTTTTGGACCTCAGGAATGGCCGTCCATGGGTTCTAACTTATACCATGAAGAATCTAATATCTCGGACTCGGTCCCCTGTATTAGATACCTAAGAGATACTCATTCTATCTCATCTTCATGTAGAACAGAAGTGATTGTCCAGCACGCGTTCATAGGTGAGAATGGTGATGAACGTCACATAATCATCATTTTCATCATGTTCTTGGGTGCGAATGAATATCTTAGAATAGGAATAAGCTTGAATTGAATAGAAAAACATTAGTACTTTGCATTAATTCATGAGGAATAGCAGAGCTCCACACCTTAATCTATGGTGTGTAGAAACTCTACCGTTGAAAATACATAAGTGATAATGGTCCAGGCATGGCCGAATGGCCAGCCCCCATAAAGGTCTAAGATAGCATAAAACTAATCAAAGATCAGATCCAAAGACTCTGAATACAATAGTAAAAAGTTCTATTTATACTAAACTAGTTATTAGGGTTACAGAAATGAGTAAATGATGCGGAAATCCACTTCTGGGGCCCACTTGGTGTGTGCTTGGGCTGATCATTGAGCTTTACACGTGTAGAGGCTTCTCTTGGAGTTGAACGCCAGTTTGTAACCTGTTTCTGGCGTTTAAATCCACTTTGCAACCTGTTTCTAGCATTTAACTCCAGAATAGGGCAGGAAGCTGGTGTTGAACGCCAGTTTTCATCTTCTAAACTCGGGCAAAGTATGGACTATTATATATTGCTGGAAAGTCCAGAATGTCTACTTTCCAACGCAATTGAGAGAGTGCAATTTGGAGTTCTGTAGCTCCAGAAAATCTACTTTGAGTGCAGGGAGGTCAGAATCCAACAGCATCTGCAGTCCTTCTTCAACCTCTGAATCTGATTTTTGCTCAAGTCCTTCAATTTCAGCCAGAAAATACCTGAAATTACAGAAAAACACACAAACTCATAGTAAATTCCAGAATGTGATTTTTATTTAAAAACTAATAAAAAATACTATAAACTAACTAAATCTTACTAAAAACTATGTAAAAACAATGCCAAAAAGCGTATAAATTATCCGCTCATTACAACACCAAACTTAAATTGTTGCTTGTCCCCAAGCAACTGAAAATCAAATAGGATAAAAAGAAAAGAATATACTATAAATTCCAAAATATCAATGAAACTTAGCTCCAATCAGATGAGCGGGACTTGTAGCATATTGCCTCTTGAATAGTTTTGGCATCTCACTTTATCCATTGAAGTTCAGAATGATTGGCATCTATAGGAACTTAGAATTCAGATAGTGTTATTGATTCTCCTAGTTCAGTATGTTGATTCTTGAACACAGCTACTTTATGAGTCTTGGCTGTGGCCCTAAACACTTTGTTTTCCAGTATTACCACCGGATACATAAATGCCACAGACACATAACTGGGTGAACCTTTTCAGATTGTGACTCAGCTTTGCTAAAGTCCCCAATTAAAGGTGTCCAGGGTTCTTAAGCACACTCTTTTTTTTTGCTTTAGACCTTGACTTTAACCGCTCAGTCTCAAGTTTTCACTTGACACCTTCACGCCACAAGCACATGGTTACAGACAGCTTGGTTTAGCCGCTTAGGCCAGGATTTTATTCCTTTAGGCCCTTCTATCCACTGATGCTCAAAGCCTTGGATCCTTTTTATTACCCTTGCCTTTTGGTTTTAAGGGCTATTGGCTTTTTGCTCTTGCCTTTTGGTTTAAAGAGCTTTTGGCTTTTTTTGCTTGCTTTTTCTTTTTCTTTCTTCTTTTTTTTTTCGCCATTTTTCTTTTCTCTTTTTTTTTTCGCAAGCTATTGTATTCACTACTTTTTCTTGCTTCAAGAATCACTTTTATGATTTTTCAGATTATCAAATAACATTTCTCCTTTTTCATCATTCTTTCTAGAGCCAACATATTTAACATTCATAAACCACAATATCAAAAGACATATGAACTGTTCAAGCATTCATTCAGAAAACAAAAAGTATTGTCACCACATCAAAATAATTAAACTAGTTTCAAGGATGAATTCGAAACCATGTAAACGAAAAACAGGAAAATAAGAACAAGGAGATTAAGGAATGGGTCCACCTTAGTGATGGTGGCGTCTTCCTCTTCTTGAAGAACCAATGGTGCTTTTGAGCTCCTCTATGTCTCTTCCTTGTCTTTGTTGCTCCTCCCTCATAGCTCTTTGATCTTCTCTAATCTCATGGAGGATGATGGAGTGCTCTTGGTGCTCCATCCTTAGTTGTCCCATATTGGAACTTAGTTCTCCTAGGGAGGTGTTGATTTGCTCCCAATAGTTTTGTGGAGGAAAGTGCATCCCTTGAGGTATCTCAGGGATTTCATGGTGAGGAATTTCCTCATGCTCTTGTTGAGGTCCATGATCTCTTGTTTGCTCCATCCTTTTCTTAGTGATGGGCTTGTCCTCTTCAATGAGGATGTCTCCCTCTATGTCAATCCCAGCCGAATTGCAGAGGTGGCAAATAAGGTGAGGAAAGGCTAACCTTGCCAAAGTAGATGACTTATCAGCCACCTTGTAGAGTTCTTGAGGTATAATCTCATGAACCTCTATTTCCTCCCCAATCATAATACTATGGATCATGATGGCCCGGTCTATAGTAACTTCAGACCAGTTCCTAGTAGGAATGATTGAGCGTTGAATGAACTCCAACCATCCTCTAGCTACAGGCTTAAGGTCCAGTCTTCTCAATTGAACCGGCTTGCCTCTTGAGTCAACTTTCCATTGAGCTCCTTCCATACATATGTCCATGAGGACTTAGTCCAACCTTTGATCAAAGTTGACCCTTCTAGTATAGGGGCATGCGTTTTCTTCCATCATTGGCAAGTTGAACGCCAGCCTTACATTTTCCGGACTGAAATCTAAGTATTTCCCCCGAACTATGGTAAGCCAATGCTTTGGATTCGGGTTCATACTTTGATCATGGTTCCTAGTGATCCATGCGTTTGCATAGAACTCTTGAACCATTAAAATCCTGACTTGTTGAATGGGGTTGGTGAGAACTTCCCAACCTCTTCTTTAGATCTCAAGTCGGATTTCCAGATACTCATTCTTTTTGAGCTTGAAAGGAACCTCAGGGATCACTTTCTTCTTGGTAACAACTTCATAGAAGTGGTCTTGATGGACCTTTGAGATGAATCTCTCCATCTCCCATGACTCAGAGGTGGAAGCAATTGCCTTCCCTTTCCTCTTTCTTGAGGATTCTCTGGCCTTAGGTGCCATTGATGGTTATGGAAAAATAAAAAGCAATGCTTTTTACCACACCAAACTTAAAATGTTTGCTCGTTTCTGGCGTTTAACGCCAGGTAAATGCTTGTTTCTGGCGTTAAACGCCAGCTTGGTGCTCGTTTCTGGCGTTAAACGCCAGAAACAAGCATCTGTCCAAAAACTTGGTGCACGAATTGTGAATAACACTTTTCACAACTCGTACCACTAACCAGCAAGTGCACTGGGTCGTCCAAGTAATACCTTACGTGAGTAAGGGTCGATCCCACGGAGATTGTCGGCTTGAAGCAAGCTATGGTTATTTTGTAATTCTTCGTCAGGAAATCAATAAGAGTGATTATATTTATGAAGAGTAAAAAGCATAAATTAAATAGTACTTATTATGCAGTAATGGAGAATATGTTGGAGTTTTGGAGATGCTTTGTCTTCTGAATCTCTGTTTTCCCCCTGTCTTCTTCTTAACACACACAAGGTTCCTCCTATGGCAAGCTGTGTGTTGGTGGATCACTGTTGTCAATGGCTACCATCCGTCCTCTCAGTGAAAATAGTCCAGGTGCGCTGTCACCGCACGACTAATCATCTGTTGGTTCTCACTCATGCTGGAATAAGATCCATTGATCCTTTTGCGTCTGTCATTACGCCCAACCCTTGTGAGTTTGAAACTCGTCACAGTCATTCAATCCCTGAATCCTATTCGGAATACCACAGACAAGGTTTAGACTTTCCAGATTCTCAAGAATGCTGCCAATGGATTCTAGCTTATACCACGAAGATTCTGATTAAGGAATCCAAGAGATACTCATTCAATCGAAGGTAGAACGGAGGTGGTTGTCAGGCACGCATTCATAGGTTGAGAATGGTGATGAATGTCACGGATCATCACATCCATCATATTGAAGTGCGAATGAACATCTTAGATAGAAACAAGCGTGTTTGAATAGAAAATAGAAATAATTGCATTAATTCATCGAGACACAGCAGATAGGGATGTCAATGGGGCAGGGCGGGGATGGGGGATGCCTCCCTGCTCCCCATCCCCACCCTCAGATTTACTCCCCATCCCCGCCCCATTCCCCGCCGTGGGGAAAATTGCTCCCCATCCCCATTCCCCACGGAGCCCCATTCCCCGCGGGGACCCCATTCCCCATCTACATAATAGTTCTAACTAATTATTAATTTCCATATGAATAGAGCTACAAGTATGTATCTTATACAAAAACTGCAAGATTTATATAAAAAGTCTAAATAACACGATGGTGACTTCTTTCGAAATAACGCAATGGGGAGACACAACGACGAGCCAAAGAAAAAAGAAGTGGATGAGGTGGGAGACGCGACAACAGATAGGAGAATGGACATGACGGTAGAGTTACAAAAAGGAACGCCGCAAATAGAAATTACAACGCGGTAAGGGTGATGGCACGGTGAGGTGTGACGATGCGGTGAGAAGGGTGACGAGGGGGTGGCTGCAGAGAGGTTGGATGGAGTATGGACAGCCTTAGGGATCTCTGAATTGAAGAGAGATTATGCAAATAAAGATTAGGAGTTTTGGGTTTCTATATATGTGTGTGTGTGAGAAATGACTAAAAAACATATATGAGAAATAAACTATTAAGGATAATTCAAGGAATTTATAAATTTCGGGAATAGCGGGGACGGGGCGGGGATCCCTGCTCGGGTCCCCGCACCAGCTTCGGGGGAATTTTGTCCCCATCCCCATCCCCGCAGGAAAAATTCCCCACAATCAGATCCCCATTCGGAGCAGTCCCCGCAGGGATCCCCGCGTCTCGGAGAATTTTGCCATCCGTAACAACAGAGCTCCTCACCCCCAACAGTGGAGTTTAGAGACTCATGCCATCAAAAAGTATAGATTTCAGATCTAAAAATGTCATGAGGTACAAAATAAATCTCTAAAAGTTGTTTAAATACTAAACTAGTGACCTAGGTTTACAGAAAATGAGTAAACTATGATAGATAGTGTAGAAATCCACTTTCAGGGCCCACTTGGTGTGTGCTGGGGGCTGAGACTTGAGCTTTACACGGGCCTAGGCTGTTTTTGGAGTCAAACGCCAGGTTGTAACCTATTTCTGGCGTTTAACTCTGCTTTGCAACCTGTTTCTGGCGTTTAACTCCAAAATAGGGCAGGAATCTGGCGTTGAATGCCAGTTTGCGTCATTTATCTTCGAGCAAAGTATAGACTATTATATATTTCTGAAAAGCCCTGGATGTCTATTTTTCAACGTAATTGAGAGCGTGCCATTTGGACTTTTGTAGCTCCAGAAAATCCACTTTGAGTGCAGGGAGGTCAGAATCCAACAACATCTGCAGTCCTTTTTCAGCCTCTGAATAAGATTTTTGCTCAGGTCCCTCAATTTCAGCCAGAAATTACCTGAAATCACAGAAAAACACACAAACTCATAGTAAAGTCCAGAAATCTGATTTTTATTTAAAAACTAATAAGAATATAATAAAAAGTGACTAAAACATATTAAAAACTACCTAAAAACAATGCCAAAAAGCGTATAAATTATCCGCTCATCACAACACCAAACTTAAATTGTTGCTTGTCCCCAAGCAACTAAAAACAAATTAGGATAAAAAGAAGAGAAGATACAATGAATTCCAAAAACATCTATGAAGATCAGTCTTAATTAGATGAGCGGGGCTATTAGCTTTTTGCTTCTGAACAGTTTTGGCATCTCACTTTATCCTTTGAAGTTCAGAATGATTGGCATCTATAGGAACTCAGAATTCAGATAGTGTTATTGATTCTCCTAGTTCAGTATGTTGATTCTTGAACATAGTTACTTTATGAGTCTTGGCCGTGACCCTAAGCATTTTGTTTTTCAGTATTACCACCGGATACATAAATGCTACAGACACATAACTGGGTGAACCTTTTCAGATTATGACTCAGCTTTGCTAAAGTCCCCAATTAGAGGTGTCCAGGGTTCTTAAGCACACTCTGTTTTTGCTTTGGACCTCGACTTTAACCGCTCAGTCTCAAGTTTTCACTTGACACCTACACGCCACAAGCACATGGTTAGGGACAGCTTAGTTTAGCCGCTTAGGCCAGGATTTTATTCCTTTGGACCCTCCTATCCACTGATGCTCAAAGCCTTGGATCCTTTTTATTACCCTTGCCTTTTGGTTTTAAGGGCTATTGGCTTTTTGCTCTTGCCTTTTAGTTTTAAGAGCTCTTGGCTTTTTCTGCTTGCTTTTTCTTTTTTTTCTTTTTTTTTGCCATTTTTCTTTTCTTTTTTTTTCTGCAAGAATTGTTCTTCACTGCTTTTTCTTGCTTCAAGAATTATTTTTTTTTTATTTTTCAGATTATCAATAACATTTCTCCTTTTCCATTATTTTTTCAAGTGCCAACAATTTTAACATTCATAAACAACAAATTCAAAAATATGCATTGTTCAAGCATTCATTCAGAAAACAAAAAGTATTGCCACCACATCAAAATAATTAAACTATTTTAAAATTCGAAATTCATGTACTTCTTTTTCTTTTTCAGAAAACATTTTTCATTTAAGAAAGGTGATGGATTCATAGGACATTCATATCTTTAAGACATAGGCACTAGACACTAATGATCATGTAATAAAGATACAAACATAGATAAAACATAAAGCATATAAATCGAAAAATAGAAAAACAAATAGATAAGGAGATTAAGAAACGGGTCCACCTTAGTGAGGGTGGCGTCTTCTTCCTCTTGAAGAACCAGTGGTGCTCTTGAACTCCTCTATGTCTCTTTCTTACCTTTGTTGCTCTTTCCTCATGGCTCTTTGATCTGCAGTCAAATGCTCTACCACTGAACTATGGACCCTTGAGATGAACCTCTCCATCTCTCATGACTCGGGGGTGGAAGCAACTGCCTTCCTTTTCCTCTTTCTAGAGGTTTCTCTGGCCTTAGGTGCCATAACTGGTTATGAAAAAAAAAGCAACGCTTTTTTTCCACACCAAACTTAAAAGGTTTGCTCGTCCTCGAGCAAAAGAAGATAGAATGGAGTAGAAGGAAAAGTGGAGGAGAAGGAGGTGTGTGAATGGGTGGATTTGGGAGGGGAATGCTTTTAATTGGAATGGTGAGGTAGGTGGGGATTCTGTGGGGTCAAGGACTTAGCATCCCTGCTCCATTGAGGCATGCAAAACGCCCTTAGTGTGCAATCCTGGCGTTTAACGCCAGACTGCTGCTTGTTTCTAGCGTTAAACGTCAGCTTTTCCCCTTTCTTGGTGTTGAACGCTAACTTGGTGATTGTTTCTGGCGTTTAACGCCAGCTTGATGCTTCTTTCTGGTGTTAGACGTCAGTTTGCTGCTTCTTACTGGCGTTTAAATGCCAGTAAGCTCTTCCTCCAGGGTGAGCTGTTTTATTGCTGTTTTTGACTTTGCTTTGATTTCTGTGACTCCACATGATCATCATCCTAAAGAAAACATAAAATAAAAATGGAAAAACAGAAAATTAACATAGATAAGGAAAAATTGGGTTGCCTCTCAATAAGCGCTTCTTTATTGTCTTTAGCTGGACCTTGCTGAGCTTTTAATCTAGCCTCAGCCTTGAGCACTCTTGCTCAATATTGCCTTCAAGATAATGCTTGATTCTCTGTCCATTAACAATGAACTTCTTATCAGAATCAATGTCTTGAAGTTCCACATAGCCATATGGTGACACACTTGTAATCACATATGGTCCCCTCCACCGGGATTTCAGTTTTCCGGGGAATAGCCTGAGCCTAGAGTTAAACAACAGAACTTTCTGTCCTGGTTCAAAGACTCTAGATGATAGCTTTCTGTCATGCCATCTTTTTGCTTTCTCTTTGTAAAGCTTGGCATTTTCGAAAGCAGTGAGTTTGAATCCTCTAGCTCATTCAGCTGGAGCAATCTTTTTTCTCCAGCTAATTTGGCATCAAAGTTTAGGAATCTGGTTGTCCAGTAGGCCTTATGCTCCAGTTCTACGGGCAGATGACAGGCCTTACCATACACAAGCTGGTATGGAGAGGTCCCTATAGGAGTCTTGAATGCTGTTCTGTAAGCCCACAGAGTATCATCCAAGCTTCTTGCCCAATCCTTTCTACGGGTACTTACAGTTTGTTCCAGGATTCTTTTTATTTCTCTATTAGAGACTTCAACTTGCCCATTTGTCTGTGGATGATACGGAGTTGCCACCTTGTGACTAATTCCATACCGGACCATAGTAGAGTAAAGCTGTTTGTTGCAGAAGTGAGTGCCCCCATCACTAATTAGTGCTCTAGGGACACCAAACCTACTGAAGATATGTTTCTGGAGGAACTTCAGCACTGTCTTAGTATCATTAGTGGGTGTGGAAATGGCCTCTACCCATTTGGATACATAGTCGACTGCCACCAGAATATAAGTGTTTGAGTATGATGGTGGGAAAGGCCCCATGAAGTCAATACCCCATACGTCAAATAACTTAATCTCTAAGATTCCTTGCTGAGGCATGGCGTAACTGTGAGGCAGATTACCAGCTCTCTGGTAGCTGTCACAGTTACGCACAAACTCTCGGGAGTCTTTATAGAGAGTGGGCCAGTAGAAGCCACATTGGAGGACTTTTGTGGCTGTTCGCTCACCTCCGAAATGTCCTCCATATTGTGATCCATGACAATGCCATAGGATCTTCTGTGCTTCTTCTCTAGGCACACACCTACGGATTATTCCGTCTGCACATCTCTTAAAGAGATATGGTTCATCCCACGGGTAGTACTTTGCATCAGTAATTAATTTTTTCTTTTGTTGCTTGCTGTACTCCTTGGGTATGAATCTTGCAGCTTTATAGTTTGCAATGTCTGCGAACCATGGTGTTTCTTGGATGGCAAACAGTTGCTCATCTAGAAAGGTTTCAGAGATCTCAATAGAGGGGAAAGACGTCCCTTCTTCTGGCTCTATCCAGGACAGATGATCAACCACTTGGTTCTCTGTCCCTTTTTTGTCTCTTATTTCTATATCAAACTCTTGCAGAAGCAACACCCATCTTATGAGCCTGGGTTTTGAATCCTGCTTTGTGAGTAGATATTTAAGAGCAGCATGGTCAGTATACACAATCACTTTTGATCCTACTAAGTATGATCTAAACTTGTCAATGGCATAAACCACTGCAAGCAATTCTTTTTCTGTGGTTGTGTAATTTTTCTGGGCATCATTTAAAATGCGGCTAGCATAATAAATGACATGCAGAAGCTTGTTATGCCTCTGTCCCAGTACTGCACCAATGGCATGGTCACTGGCATCGCACATTAGTTCAAATGGTAATGTCCAGTCTGGTGCAGAAATAACTGGTGCCGTGACCAGCTTAGCTTTCAGAGTTTCAAACGCTTGTAGACACTCTGTGTCAAACACAAATGGCGTGTCAGCAGCTAGCAGATTACTCAGAGGTTTTGCAATTTTTGAAAAATCCTTTATAAACCTCCTATAGAATCCTGCATGCCCCAGAAAGCTTCTGATTGCCTTAACATTGGCAGGTGGTGGTAATTTTTCAATTACTTCCACTTTAGCTTAATCCACTTCTATTCCCTTGTTTGAAATTTTATACCCAAGGACAATTCCTTCAGTCACCACAAAGTGACATTTTTCCTAGTTTAAAACTAGGTTGGTCTCTTGGCATCTTTTCAGAACAAGTGCTAAATGGTCAAGGCAGGAGCTGAATGAGTCTCCAAAGACTGAAAAGCCATCCATGAAGACTTCCAAAAATTTCTCTACCATATCAGAGAAGATAGAGAGTATGCACCTCTGAAAGGTTGCAGGTGCATTACACAGACCAAATGGCATCCTTCTGTAGGCAAATACTCCAGATGGATATGTGAATGCTGTTTTCTCTTGATCCTGGGGATCTACTGCAATTTAGTTGTAGCCTGAATAGCCATCCAAAAAGCAGTAATAATCATGACCTGCTAGTCTTTCTAGCATCTGGTCTATGAATGGTAAAGGAAAATGATCCTTTCTGGTGGCGGTATTGAGCCTTCTGTAGTCAATACACATGCGCCACCCTGTAACTGTTCTTGTAGGAACCAGTTCATTTTTTTCATTATGAACCACTGTCATGCCTCCCTTTTTGGGGACAACTTGGACAGGGCTCACCCAGGAGCTACCAGAAATAGGATAAATAATCCCAGCCTCCAGTAACTTGGTGACCTCTTTCTGCACCACTTCCTTCATGGCTGGATTTAGCCGCCTCTGTGGTTGAACCACTGGCTTAGCATCATCCTCCAATAGGATGTTGTGCATGCATCTTGCTGAGCTGATGCCCTTAAGATCACTTATGGACCACCCAAGAGCTGTCTTGTGTGTCCTTAGCACTTGAAGTAGCGCTTCCTCTTCCAGGGGATTTAAAGCAGAGCTTATGATCACCGGAAAAGTGTCACCTTCTCCCAAAAATGCATATTTCAGGGATGGTGGTAATGGTTTGAGCTCGGGTTTAGGAGGTTTTTCCTCTTCCTGAGGAAGTTTCAGAGGCTCTTTCAATTCCTCTGAATCCTCCAGATCAGGCTGAACATCTTTAAAGATGTCTTCCAGCTCTGATTCGAGACTCTCAGCCATGTTGATCTCCTCTACCAAAGAGTCAATAAGATCAACTTTCATGCAGTCTTTTGGTGTGTCTGGATGTTGCATGGCCTTGACAGCATTCAACTTAAACTCATCCTCATTGACTCTCAGGGTTACTTCCCATTTTTGGACATCAATGAGAGTTCGTCCAGTTGCTAGGAAAGGTCTTCCTAGAATGAGAGTAGCACTCTTGTGCTCCTCCATTTCCAGCACTACAAAGTCAGTGGGAAAGGCGAATGGCCCAACTCTAACAATCATGTCTTCAATCACGCCTGATGGGTATTTAATGGAGCCATCAGCAAGTTGGAGACATATCCTGGTTGGTTTGACTTCTTCAGTTAAACTAAGCTTTCTGATAGTGGATGCAGGTATTAGGTTGATGCTTGTCCCAAGGTCACATAAAGCTGTTTTAGTGCAATCACCCTCTAATATGCATGGTATCATAAAGCTCCCGGGATCTTTAAGCTTTTTTGGGAAGCTTTTCAGAATGACTGCACTGCATTCCTCAGTGAGGAGAACTCTTTCAGTTTCTCTCCAATCCTTCTTATGACTCAAGATCTCTTTCATGAACTTGGCATAAGAGGGTATTTGCTCAAGTGCCTCTGCAAACGGAATCTTTATTTCAAGAGTCCTGAGATAGTCTGCAAAGCGAGCAAATTGCTTATCCTGCTCCTCTTGGCGGAGTTTTTAAGGATAAGGCATATTGGCTTTGTATTCCTCAACCTTGGTTGCTGCAGGTTTATTTCCTACAGAAGTGGTTTGAGAAGCCTTTTTAGAGGGGTTGTTATCAGCACTTGTGTGTGTCTGATCCCTCACTGGCGTTTGAATGCCAGGGTTGGAAGCTTGATTGGCGTTAGACGCCAACTTCCTACCTGTTTCTGGCGTTTGAACGCCAGAACTGAGCTTCCATTGGGCGTTTGACGCCAGCTCCTTGCCTGTTCCTGGCATTTGAACGCCAGAACTGTGCGTGGATTGGGCGTTTAACGCCAGTTTTGCATCCTTTTCTGGCGTTTGAACGCCAGAGTTATTCCTCTCTGGGCTCTTACTGTCCTCAGAGGGATTTTGGACAATATTTTGCTCCTCCTCTGTCAGTTGTTCTTTTCTTGGATTTCTGCTGCTCTGAAGTGAGGTATTTAATGTTTTTCCACTTCTTAATTGAACTGCTTGGCACTCGTCTGTTATCTGCTTTGATAACTGCTGTTTTGTTTGCTTCAACTGTACTTCCATATTCATATTAGCCATTCTTGTGTCTTGTAGTATCTCCTTAAATTCGGCTAGCTGTTTTGTTAGAAAATCTAATTGCTGATTGAATTCAGTAACTTGTTCTGCAGGACTGAGTTCAGCAGTTAATGTTTTAGCCTCTTCTTTCATGGAAGACTCACTACTTAGGTACAGATGCTGATTTCTGGAAACTGTATCAATGAGCTCTTGAGCTTCTTCAATTTTCTTTCTCATGTGTATAGATCCACCAGCTGAGTGGTCTAAAGACATCTGAGCTTTCTCTATAAGCCCATAATAGAAGATGTCTAACTGCACCCACTCTGAAAACATTTTAGAGGGGCATTTTTTTAGCATCTCTCTATATCTCTCTCAGGCATCATAAAGAGATTCATTATCTCCTTGTTTAAAGCCTTGGATGTCAGCCTTAACTGTGTCATCCGTTTTGGAGGGAAATATTGATTCAGGAATTTTTCTGACAGCTGTTTTCATGTCCTTATGCTAGCCTTAGGTTGGTTATTTAACCACCTCTTAGCTTGGTATTTTATAGCAAATGGAAACAGTAATAATCTGTAGACATCCTGATCTACTTCCTTATCATATACTGTGTCAGCAATTTGTAAAAACTGTATCAGAAACTCTGTAGGTTCTTCCTGTAGAAGACCGGAATACTGGCAACTTTGCTGCACCATGATAATGAGCTGAGGATTCAAATTAAAACTACTGACTCCGATGGAGGGTATACAGATACTACTCCCATATGAAGCAGTAGTGGGGTTAGCATATGACCCCAGAGTCCTTCTGGACTGTTCATTTCCACTTAGGTCCATGATGGAGAAAGGGAGATGTTGTGAATTGCAAATAAAATATATTTTTTTTGAAAACCGAAATTAAAATAAAATAAAATAAAATAAATGAAAAATTGACTATAATTTCGAAAATTAGAATAAAAAGAGATAAAAGAAAATTAAAAACTAAATTAATTAATTAAAAAGATTTGAAAAAAATGTGGGTAAGGATTTTCGAAAAAATGAAGAGAGAGAAATTGGTTAGGAAGTTTTGAAAAAGATATGTCTTAAAATTAAAGATACTTGTAAGAAAATAAAATAAAATAAATAAAAAAGAAAAGATATGAAAAAGATTTGATTTTAAGATTTGAGATTAGAAAAGATAAGATAAGCAAGGTAAGAGAAGATAAGAAATTTAAATTAAAAAGTTTTGAAATTTAAATTTTAAATTTGAAAATTAAATTTTGAAATTTGAAATTTTGAAATTTGAATTTTGGAATTTAATTTGAAGTTTGAAATTGGAATTTGAAATAAGATAAGATGAGATTTTGAAAAAGATATGATTTTTTTGAAAAAGATTTGAATTTTGAAATTTTAAAACTAAGATAAGATAAAATAAAAATTTTAAAATAAAATCTGAATTTTTAAAAGGAAAATTCAAAAAATCAATTAAAATAAAGGAAAAAGATATTTTTGAATTTAATGAGGAAAGAGAAAAACAATAAAAATACACAAAACTTAAAATTTTTAGATCTAATGCTCCTTATTTTCGAAAATTTGGAGAAAAAACACCAAGGAACACCAAACATAAAAATTTTAAGATCAAAACACAGCAAAACTCAAGAACACCTTGAAGATTCACAAGAACACGAAGAACAAAAATTCAAAGACTCAAAGGACTCAAGAACATAAAAAAGAACAACAAACTTAACATTTTTAGAAAACCAAAAATAAATTTTCGAAAATTAAATAAAAACTAACAAGGAAACACCAAACTTAAAATTTGACACAAGATTTAATAAAAAAAAATTATTTTTGAAAAGATTTTAGAAAGAAAGACTCAAAGGAGCAACTATTCACAAGAACATAGACACATTCAACAAATGCAAGGATTAAACAGAGAAAAACTATTTTTTTTTGGATGACAAAAACACAAAGGACACCAAACTTAAAACATGCAACTAGACTCAAACAGAAAACTCTAAAGATTAATAAAGAAAAATAATAAAATTTTGGAAAATTTTGAAAAGAAAATAAAAGACTCTGACCCAAAAGACAAAATTTTCCTAATCTAAGCAACAAGATGAACCGTCAGTTGTTCAAACTCGAACAATCCCCGGCAACGACGCCAAAAACTTGGTGCACGAAATTGCGATCATCAACAATGGCGCCAAAGACTTGGTGCTCTCAAACGTGAATCACACTTTGTCACAACTTCGCACAACTAACCAGCAAGTGCACTGGGTCGTCCAAGTAATAAACCTTACGTGAGTAAGGGTCGATCCCACGGAGATTGTCGGCTTGAAGCAAGCTATGATCACCTTGTAAATCTCAGTCAGGCAGATTCAAATGGTTATAGAGTTTTAATAATTAAAAGATAAATAAAACGTAAAATAGGATAGAAATACTTATGTAATTCATTGGTGAGAATTTCAAATAAGCGTATGGAGATGCTTTTGTTCCTCCTGAACCTCTGCTTTCCTGCTGTCTTCATCCAATCATTCCCACTCCTTTCCATGGCAAGCGTTATGTAGGGCATCACCGTCGTCAATGGCTACATCACATCCTCACAGTGAAAATGGTCCAAAATGCGCTGTCACCGCACGGTTATTCATCTGTCGGTTCTCGATCATACTGGAATAGGATTCAGTAATCCTTTTGCGTCTATCACTATGACCAGCACTCGCGAGTTTGAAGCTTGTCACAGCCATCCCTTCCCGGATCCTACTCGGAATACCACAGACAAGGTTTAGACTTTTCAGACCTCAGGAATAGCCGTCCATGGGTTCTAACTTATACCACGAAGACTCTAATATCTCAGACTCGGTCCCCTGTATTAGATACCTAAGAGATACTCATTCTATCTCATCTTCATGTAGAACGGAAGTGGTTGTCAAGCACGCTTTCATAGGTGAGAATGGTGATGAGCGTCACATAATCATCACATTCATCATGTTCTTGGGTGCAAATGAATATCTTAGAATAGGAATAAGCTTGAATTGAATAGAAAAACAATAGTACTTTGCATTAATTAATGAGGAACAACAGAGCTCCACACCTTAATCTATGGTGTGTAGAAACTCTACCGTTGAAAATACATAAGTGATAATGGTCCAGGCATGGCCGAATGGCCAGCCCCCATAAAGGTCTAAGATAGCATAAAACTGATCAAAGATCAGATCCAAAGACTCTGAATACAATAGTAAAAAGTTCTATTTATACTAAACTAGTTACTAGGGTTACAGAAATGAGTAAATGATGCAGAAATCCACTTCTGGGGCCCACTTGGTGTGTGCTTGGGCTTAGCATTGAGCTTTACACATGTAGAGGCTTCTCTTGAAGTTGAACGCCAGTTTGTAACCTGTTTCTGGCGTTTAACTCCATTTTGCAACCTGTTTCTGGCGTTTAACTCCAGAATAGGGCAGGAAGCTGGCGTTGAACGCCAGTTTGCGTCATCTAAAGTCGGGCAAAGTATGGACTATTATATATTGCTGGAAAGCCCTGGATGTCTACTTTCTAACGCAATTAAGAGCGTGCCATTTGGAGTTCTGTAACTCCAGAAAATCCACTTTGAGTGCAGGGAGGTCAGAATCCAACAGCATCTGCAGTCCTTCTTCAACCTCTGAATCTGATTTTTGCTCAAGTCCCTCAATTTCAGCCAGAAAATACCTGAAATCCTAGAAAAATACACAAACTCATAGTAAAGTCCAGAAATGTGATTTTTATTTAAAAACTAATAAAAAATATACTAAAAACTATGTAAAAACAATGCCAAAAAGCGTATAAATTATCCGCTCATCACTCCACCAGGAAATCAGCAATTGCTTGGGCCTTGATTGCATGTCTGAGTTCATATTGTAGGTCATACTGAGACAGCTCGATTGTCCAGGTCATCATCCTACCTGCCAGGTCAGGTTTTTGGAGCACCTGGCGGATCGCTTGGTCTGTCCTAATGATTATCTGGTGTCCTTGGAAGTATTATCGCAGCCTACGGGAGGAGGTCAGGAGCGCATATGCCAGCTTTTCCAGCTTACTGTACCTCAGCTCTGCTCCCTACAACGCCTTGCTCACAAAGTAGACCGGTTGCTGGATCTTCCCTTCTTCCCGCACCAGGACGATCGCCAAAGTCTCATCAGTTATTGCTAAGTACAAGAATAGCTTCTCTCCACTCCGGGGTTTACGAAGGACAGGTGGTGCCGAGATTATGTTCTTGAAGTGATTAAAGGCTTCCTCGCATGCCGGGGTCCACTCGAACACTATCCCTTTTTTCATCAAGTTGAAGAACGGAAGAGCTTTGGCAGCCGACGTGCCGAGGAACCGGGATAGCGCTGTGAGTCTTCCCGCCAGTCTCTGTACATCCTTGACACATCCCGGGCTCGTCATCCACAAGATTGCTTCACATTTTTCTGGGTTGGCTTCCACTCCTCTTTGGGTTATCATGAAACCCAAGAACTTTTCGGCTTCCATGGCGAAGGCGCACTTGAGAGGGTTAAGCCGCATGTTGTGCTACCGAAGGGATGCGAACACGGTCACTGGATCAATGATGAGGTCTTCGGCCTGGGTAGTCTTCACTAGGATGTCGTCAACGTACACTTCCACTGTTTTGCCAATAAGACTACTAAATACCTTATTCATCAGCCTTTGATATGTGGCTCCTGCGTTGTTTAGTCCAAACGGCATCACCTTATAGTAGTATGTACCCCCTGGCGTTATGAATGCTATTTTCTCCTCGTCTGGCCGGTGCATCGGTATCTGGTTGTAACCGGAGTATGCGTCCATAAAACATAGAAACTGATACCCTGCGGCTGCGTCTACCAGAGCATCAATGTTAGGTAGGGGGAAGGAATCCTTAGGGCATGCCTTGTTGGGATCAGAATAGTCCACGCACATTTTCCACTTTCCATTGGCTTTCTTGACCAGGACTACATTCGACAGCCAGGTTGAGTAGTCCAGTTCTCAGATGAACCCTGCTTTTAGTAAGCTGGCCGTTTGCCTAGCCACCTCGTCAGCCCTTTCCTGGGAAATTTTTCTCCTTCTCGGTGCCACCAGTTTAGCTTTTGCCTTTACGGCTAGGTGGTGTGACATGAAATGGGGGTCAATCTCCGGCATGTCGGCTGGCGTCCAGGCGATCAGGTCACCGTTTGCTCGAATCATTTCCACCAAAGTTTCTTTTAAGTTATGAGGGAGGTTTCTGTTCACGAAGGTGAACTTTTCTTCCGAGTCACCGACCCTGAACTTCTCGAGGTATCCTTCAGGTTCTGGCCTGGGCTTGTCGTCGACCCTAGCGTCTAGATCAGCTAGGAAGACCCTGGATGCCTTTTTGGACTTCTTTCTTAGGGAGAGACTGGAATTGTTGCACGCGACCGCCGTTTTCAAATCTCCCCTGATGGATCCAACCGACCCATCGTTAGCAACAAACTTCATCATCAGTAGCTTGATACAAATCACTGCTCCAAACTCATTGATGGTTTTCCTTCCCAAGATGAGGTTGTAGGCCGTGGAGTCCCTTAGAACAACGAACTCCGCCATTACCAACCTCTTCCCTCGACCTCCTCCTATGGAGATTGGTAGGGAGACTATTCTATCAGGCTTGATAAAGTTATCGCCCAAGCCGATCACACCGTGTTGGTGGGTTTTCAGGTCGGTGTCTTGGAGGCCCAGAGCATCAAACACGTTACGGAACATGATGTTCGAATCGGCTCCGGTGGTTACGAGGATTCGCCTGACCAGATCAATTCCCACCCTTGCTGTGATCACCATAGGAGGGTTATCCGGCAAGTCGTCGAACCATTGGTCCTCTGGTCTGAATGATATTGACGGGACTCTCCTGGAGGAAGGTGCGGGACTAGACAACGACACGGCCAAGACTTTGGCATCTTTCCTGCATGCCAACTTTGACCTGGGAGCAACGTCTCTCCCGACTACAACGTTCACCATGGTGAGGCCACGTTCATTGTCCTCCTCGGGCTCTTGCATGGGTCTCACGGCACGGCTCCTGTCGTCGCCAAATCAGTCACAATCCTACCTCCTGGGTTCTCTTATGAGGTGAGAGAACTCTGCCTCGCCTGCTCTAAAGAATCCTTCAAATCAAAACAATCTTGGGTCTTGTGGCTGAAGCACTTGTGGTAGTCGCAGTAAAGGTTTTTATTCCCTCCAGTTATATCCTTGAGTTGTCGGGGCTTTGACAGGATGCCTTTGTCGGCTATTTGCTGGTACACCTCGACGATCGGGGCTGTCAGGGGAGTGTAGTTAGTAAACTTCCCTGCCCGGGGGAACGACTTGAAGGCTTTAGCTGGCACTCCGTCCTTAGAGTGCTCCTTAGGCCTTTCCCCGTTACCGAGCTGACGAGCAGGGTTATAGGCGGGCTGCCGCTTGTTGGCTGTTGGTGCGGAATTTATAATCCACAAACTGACTGGCAAGTGCACCGGGTCGTACCAAGTAATACCTCAGGTGAGTGAGGGTCGATCCCACGAGGATTGATGGATTAAGCAACAATAGTAAAGTGATTTACTTAGTTAGACTAACAAAAAATGGTGTTTGAGAGTTCAAAAGCATTAAATAGTAATTCAGAAATTAAAACAGTAAGCAGTAAATTGATGAGAATAATATATGGAGAAACAGTTAAGGCTTCAGAGATATCTATTTTCCGGATTGACTTTTCTTACTAACTATTTTAATCATGCAAGATTTAATTTATGGCAAACTATATGTGACTAAACCCTAATTCCTTAGACCTTTTTAGTCTTCTCTAAAATTCATCAACCGCCAATTCCTTGGTCACTTAATTCCAATTAGAGGGTGAAGTTCGATTCTAATTTATATGCCACAAAAATTCTAATTACCCAAATATAAGAGGATTATATATCACATATCCCGTTAAGTCTAGATAATTAGAAATTTAGGAGAATATGTTTTCAAGCTGTTGTTCAAGTAAATAGCTTTTCCAAGTTATACAAGAACTCAATTAGAAAGAGGGTCATACTTCCGTTCCACCCAATTTCATAAAATAAAGAACGAAAACAATTCTTGAATTATATGAATCAACACATGAATTAAAATAGAAAAATAATAGAATCAATCCATACAATAGACAGAGCTCCTAACCTTAACAGTGAGATGTAAATTTGGAATGAGATGGAATAATCCAAAAGAGAAGTTTCTTTTCTCTTTTATATCTAATCCTAATTAATTTAAATTATAATTTTTAAAACTAAATAATATCTTTTCCTATTTTAAAATAAAAATTAAAGTTTAAATCAGAATTAAAATAAAATCTTTGCGCGTCTTCAATTGATGAATGGGGACCACTTGCTTCGTAGGAAGGCACGCCTAACTTGGCTTGACATTGCGCCTTACTTGAAGGGTGTAGTGAGGAATGGCTATCCAAGCTCATGTGTTGCACCTAACTCAAGGATACCTTGCACCTTATTTGAGCTTGGCCGCATGGTTTTGAGTTCACTTGAATGATTCTGCGCCTTACTTGAGGAGTCACGCCTATGGTTGCATGTTGTTGTTGTTGTCTTGCGCCTAACTTGAGAAATCTCAAGTTAGGCGCAGCCTTGGAAGAATTGATGGAGGAGAAGTATGGACTATTATATATCGTTGGAAAGCTATGGAAGTTACTTTCCAACGAAACTAGAAGCACCTCAATTGGACCTCTGTAGCTTGAGATATTCAGGTTTGAGTGCCGAGAGGTTAGGGTTGACAGCATCATTCGCCTTCTCTTTTTCTGCGGAAACTCCATCAAATCCAGTCGAATGCTACCTAAAATAAACAAAATTGTACACGACTCAAAGTAGCATCTATAGTAGCTAAAAGATAATTAATTCTTGATTAAACTCAACAAATTGAATGCAAATTCACTAGGAAAAGATAGGAAAGATGCTCACGCATCACAACACCAAACTTGAATTGTTGCTTGTCCTCAAGAAACCAAAACTAATACAAGGTTAAGATGTGAATTTAAATGAGAAGTGAGAGTTCAATTATGCTCATGTTTCTTCTTAAAGTGGGATTCATCTATTGCAATTCTGAACAGTTTTGGCATCTCACTTTCCTTTGAATCAGAGGAATGTCAATGTCATTCGGAATTAGAATCCGGATCATATTATGAATTCTCTGATCTTTATACTTCAATTTAATCCTTGAACACAGCAGATATCCTTAAATTCTCAACTAACTAGTGCTTTGCACCTTAAGCCTAGCCGTGACTTTAAATGTTCTGTCTCAAGGGTTAATTGACACAAGAACACCACAAGCACTTAACTGGGGAACTCTTTTGAAGTTCTGATTTTTTCTTTCAGCTACTCCCAGACAGTGGTGCTCAAAGCCTTTGGCATACTCTACTAATTGCAATTGATCTCGACTCTAAATGTTTTGTGTCAAGGATTACTTGACACAAGAACACCATAAGCATATGACTAGGGAAACAACTCTTTGAGCTTTTAATCATGTCTGACCTCCCTAGTCATTGATGCTCAGAGCCTTGGACCTTGCTTTTATATCTTTTTTTTTCTTTGCTATTTCTTTTGCTTCAAGGATAAACTTTTACAAATTTCAGAAAATTCATAATAGTTCTCTAAATTCCTTTTCCTTATACATCAACATTCCTTGATTCAAATTCAACATGCACGGTTTATGTCATGCATTCAGAATCACAAAGAATACCACCACATTTGATTAAATGAGACTACTCTTAAAAAATAAACTCAATTTTTCATGCATTATATCTTTTTCTTCTTTTTTTTTTTGGATTCAAGCTCAGTGAGCAATACATGAGACACTTTTTCAGAATTAAAAATGAATAACATAATTAAAATAACTAATTTAACTAGAACCTAGGAATTGAAATAACAAAGGATCGTGCAGAAACCAAGTAAAATAGCAGAAAATAGGAATATAACATAATAAGAATGGGAGGAAATATAGAATGAAAGGAATTCAACCACCTCAGTTATCCTAGTGGCCGTCTCATTCTTCAGGCTGTGCTCCTCCATGAAGATGATTCGCCTCCCTTTGGTGCCATTAAAATAAACAGAAAAGTCACAAGCGAAGCGACAACACCAAATTTAAGAGTTTGCTTGTCCTCAAGCAAGATAAAAAAAACTGAAAATAGGGAACTTAAAACAGAAAAAGAAAAGGGGGACGAAGGGGCAGAGGGAAGAGGGTGGTTTATGTTTAAGGGAGGGGAAGGGTATGAAGATATAGGGGTCTAGTGATTGAAGAAGGCATGGGCTGGCTTTGGTCGGGAAGAAGGAAAGAAGGAACTTGGGTCGGAAAGGGAATGAAGAGAGAAGGCTGGGAATGCGGTGAAGGGTAGTGTTTGTTGTGAGTAAGGCTTGAAGGAGTGGGATTTATATAGAAGATTTGGGTTGGAGTTTGGAAAGAGAGAGGGTTGGGTTTAATGGTTAATGAATGAGGGGGTAGGTGGGGGTGATCACGGGAATTGGAGAGATTTCAAGGTTGGGGTTTGGTTGGAGTTTGGGAAGGGGAATATATGGGGATGGTGAGAGGCGTGTCCTGCGCCTTACTTAATCCTGCACCTAAGACTGGCGCCTAACTCAAGAACTGGTGCGCCTTACTTAGTGTGATACATGAAGTGCTGCGCCTAACTTGAACTTTAACTGCGCCTTACTTGAAGCCTAGGCCCACACTCAGCGACTTACTTGGATTGAGGCGTTATTCCTTGCACCTTACTTGAAGGCTCTCGCAAGGCCAAGCATTTGATGCGCCTAACTTAAAAAATGCTACGCCTAACTCAGGGCCTCCCGAGCGGACTAACGTGCACGGCGCCTTACTTGGTTTCCTTTGCGTCTAACTCGCCTTGAGTTGTCATATAACTCTGCATGATCTAAACACACATAAAACAAAGAAAAAACAAGAAGATCTCAATGAAAAATAAATAAAGAACAAAATTAAACCAACAGAAATCAAAATAAAGGATATGAAAACATCGGGTTGCCTCCCGACAAGCGCTTCTTTACCGTCACTAGCTTGACGGTCAGCTCCTCTAAGAAGGAGGATCATAGGGACTCAGCTCTTCACCCCTCACCTTGAACTTCTTTCCTGTCTCTCCATAAAGTATCTCAATATGCTCCACAGAGAGGATTCTATTTACTGTATAAGTCCATACTGGATTCCTAGTCAACACCACCTTCATTCCTGGGGAGAAACCTTCAGTGGGGATCTTTTTGTTTCTCCATCCACTGGGTATTTTCTTCTTTTTCGGAACCTCCTCCTCGGTGGATGATACATTCCCGACACCAAACTTAGGTTTGATGTCAGGAGGAATTTTATTGATTGTCACCAAAGGAGGTTTGAGCTGCAGATTCTGCTGTCCGTCATCAGGGGGTTCTTGAAGATTTGGATCAATAAGCTCAGTCTGCATGCACCTCTCTTCTTCACCTGTTGAATGTATATCTTTGAATACATGAAAGACCAGTTGCTCATTATGCACTCTAAGCACTAATTCACCTTCTTCCACATCAATCAGAGCTCTTCCTGTGACTAGAAAGGCCTTCTTAGAATTATAGAGGCGTTCTCATCCTCCCCCGTGTCAAGAATCACAAAATCTGCTGGGAGGAAGAACTTACCCACTTTGACCAAGATATTCTCCACTAATCCATATGCAGGCTTTAGAGATTTGTCTGCCATTTGTAATGCTATCCTTGTGGGTTGTGCTTCTTGGATTTGCAGCTTCTTCATCACAAATAAGGGCATTAGATTTATGCTTGCTCCCAGATCACATAACGCTTTCTCAAAGGTTGTTCTCCAATGGTGCATGGAATTTGAAAGCTCCATGGATCTGGCATCTTCCTTGGCAAGTTATTCTGAATGATGGCACTACATTCCTTGGTCAGGACCACTGTCTCATCTCCCTTTAAAGGCTTCTTCTTTGATAATAGCTCCTTCATGAACTTGACATAGAGAGACATTTGCTCCAAAACCTCAGCAAAAGGAATATTGATTTGCAACTTCCTGAAGACTTCCAAGAACTTTGAAAACTATTTGTCCTTGGTCTCCTTTTGAAGTCTCCGAGGATATGGCATTTTAGGCTTGTACTCAGGAGCCTTTGGCAATGTAGGATAAGTGTCAAGAGAGTCTGAGAATGGGTTGTCCGGATGCTTTGGAGGGACGTGATCTACTTCTTCCTTCTTCTCCTCTTGAGCTTCTTTTTCAACTGGCTCCTCGTTAACTTATGCTTTCGTACTTGCCACTTGTCCACTTATCAAGGTGATAGCCTTGCATTCCTCTCTTGGATTTGGAATTATGTTACTAGGAAGGCTATTAGTGGTCCTCTGATCAATTTTATTAACTTTTGTGGCTAATTGACCCACTTGAATCTCCAAGTTCTTGATTGATGCTCTGGTTTCCTGTCTAAAACTTGCCAATATTGCTTCCAAATCATTGTTCTATTGGAAGCCACCCTAAGAATTATTGTTGAGATTCTGAGGTCTCTGAGGTTGGTCCCTCCACCCAAAATTTGGGTGATTTTTCCACCCCTGATTGTATGTCTTAGAATATGGATCATTATTGGGATTTCTAGGACCACTCCCCATGTAATTAACCTGTTCAGAAGAGGATTGAGCATAATCATAATTATCATTCTGCACAAAATTACCTGTCATGTCATAAGAGACCTCTTGAGGTGGATTTTGGGTGTTGATAGCTGAGACTTGCATGCCACCCATCTACTGAGTAAGTAGATTTATTTGCTGAGACATAAGCTTGTTCTGAGAAAGAATAGCATTAAGAGCTTCTACTTCCATAACACCCTTCTTCTGTGGAGCCTCAGAGTTCACATGATTCCTGTTAGATGAGTATAAATATTGGTTGCTAGCAACCAATTCAATCATCTCAATAGTCTCCTCCGGTGTCTTCTTCTTGTGCAATGAACCACCTACAGAATTATCTAAGCACATCTTGGACATTTCACCCAAGCCTTCATAAAAGATATCTAGTTGGGTCCATTTGGAGAACATGTCCGGAGGGCATTGCCTAGTTAGTAGCTTGTATCTCTCCCAAGCTTCATAAAGAGTTTCACCATCATTCTGCCTGAAAGTCTGAACCTCCACCCTAAGCTTAGTCAGCTTCTTTGGTGGGAAAAATTTAGTAAGAAACTCAGTAACAACCTTGTCCCAAGTATCCAAAATCTCCTTGGGTTGGGAATCTAGCCATAGCTTTGCTCTATCCCTCAGAGCAAACGGGAAGAGCATGAGTTTGTACACCTCAGGGTTCACTCCATTTGTCTTCACAGTATCACAAATCTGTAGAAAATTAGGAATAAATTGATTTGGGTTTTCTTCGGGAAGACCATGATACTGGCAGTTTTGTTGCACCAGGGTGCCAATTGTGGCTTCAACTCAAAGTTGTTCGCAGCTATAGGAGGCACCACAATGCTTTTTCCATAAAGATCTGCAGTAGGAGTAGAGTAGGAGCCAAGCACTCTCCTAGGTTGTTCATTCCCATTCGGATTTCCCATGTTGGCATCAACAGCATTATTATGATCCATAGTAGATTCTGCATCCTTGTAAAGTCTTGCTTGTTGTAAACGCCGCCTGAAAGTCCTTTCAGGTTCAGTATCAAAGTCTATGAGAGGTTCCTTGTCTCTGTTCCTGCGCATAAACAGACAGAAGACAAGAAAGGATGGAACTCTCTACGTCAGAGTACAGAGAATTCCCAGTGAGGTAATGATAAACCACTATTTCATGGTTTATCTTGTACTCAATTGAGTGATTTTTATCAACTCTTTACCCACTTATTCATACTAATCGCATGTTTTACATTTTCCTTCCTAATTTTGTGCTATGATTGAAAACATGTTTCCTGGGCCTTTAAATTACTAACTTTAATCCTCTCTTATTACCATTCAATGCCGTGATATGTGTGTTAAGTGATTTCAGAGATTACAGGGCAGGAGTGGCTCAGAGGATGGAAAGGAAGCATGCAAAAGTGGAAGGAATACAAGAAGCTGAAGGAACTGCTAAGCTGTCCAGCCTGACCTCTTCGCACTCAAACGGTCATAACTCGAGCTACAGAGATCCAAATGATGCAGTTTTAGTTGCGTTGGAAAGATAACGTCTGGGGCTTCGCAACGATATATAATTTGCCATAGCTGGCTAAAGCCAAGCAATGCGAACGCATGGATCACGCGAACACGTGACCTGGCAAAAACCCAATCCGCGCAAACGCATGGACGACGCTTCCGTGTCACTTTCCCGCAACCTGTACGTACCAGAAATCGCTGAGGGCGATTTCTGGACTGTTTTTGACCCAGTTTTCAGCCTAGAAAACACAGATTAGAGGCTATAAAGTGGGAGAATGCATCCATTCAACAACATGTCTTCCATTATTCACTTTTCATAATTTAGATGTAGTTTTTAGAGAGAGAGGTTCTCTCCTCTCTCTTAGGATTTAGGATTAGGATTCCTCTTAAAGGATTTAGGATTTCTTCTTCTCAAATTCCAGGTTTAATGTTCCTTTTATTTATTTTTTCAATTTAATTTATGAACTTTTCCATGTTAGATTTGAATATCCTATTTAATATAATTTGAGGTATTTTCAGATCTATGATTTGTTTCTTTTATTTATGATATAAATAATTTAAAATTTTCCCTTTTGGCTTTGGTTAAGTGATTAGTGACGCTTGAGTTATCAAACTCGAGGTATTGACTGAAAATTGGAATTCTTTGCTGATTAATTTGGATTCCACTAACTCTAGTCTTTCCAAGGGAAAGACTAGGACTTGAGGATTCATATTGATTTATCCACCTGACTTACCTTCGTAGTTAGAGTGGGAGCAAAATCCAATTCTCATCACAATTGATAATGATAACTAGGATAGGACTTCCAGTTCTCATACCTTGCCAAGAGCTTTTCTAGTTATTAGTTTATTCCTTTTTCCATTTACTATTCTTGCTTTTTATCTTATACATTAAAAAACCCCACAAACATATCTTTTTCCATAACCAATAATAAATCATACCTCCCTGCAATTCCTTGAGAAGACGACCCGAGGTTTGAATACTTCGATTATTAATTTTATTGGGTTTGTTACTTGTGACAACCAAACTTTTGTAAGAAAGGAATTCTTGTCGGTCTAGAAGCTATACTTACAACGCGAATTTATTGTGAAACTTCTAGATTGCGCGAGAGTTTCGCTCTTTCAAAATGGCGCCGTTTCCGGGGAATTGCAAACGTGTGCCTTATTATTGGTTATTGTAAATATTTACTTTTAAATTGATTTTTTTCGAAAAAAAATATTCAGATTTTTATTTTAAAATTTTTTATCTTATCTTATCTTAGTTTTAAATTTCAAAAATCAAATTTTTTTTCAAAAATCATATCTTTTTCAAAATATTTTCTTTTTGTTAGTTTTTGTTTTTATTTTCCCTTACTACTATGAACTCTCACCCCTTTGGCTATGAGTCTGGTTACAATTATGTTGCAGGAAGAGGAGATTATAATGACAACTTGCATTAAGGATGGGACAATCAAAGATGGGCGGAGCCACAAGGACTTGATCAACCCTCATGGCAACAACCACCTCCAATGGACTATCAACAACCATTCTGTGATGCATATCAAGGCAATGGCTATGGTGAGCAACCTTTTGATTACCAGCAACCACCACCATATGCCTATGAACCCCCTCCTCAACATGACTTTGGACCACCATACTCACAAGCCCCTTTCCGCCATTCACCTCCATATGACCATAACCCTCAACCACCATACCAACCACCTTATGAGCCATATGAACCATATATAGAACCACCCCAATTCCAACACAATTACTCCCAAGAACCACCACCTCAATATTCACCATCTCCATATCCATCAATCCAAGAGCACTATGATCCTACTTATGATAGCCGAGCGCAACAAGAGTCAAAGGATCGTTTCAAGGAGACAATGGATCGACTCAATGCAACCATTCAACAACTGGGCCAAGCGATAAGCCGACTAGACTCCCGACATCTGGACACTCAAGGAACTCCCATGGCTTCATGTGGAGAATCTACTGAAGAATGCATCATGAAGGAGAAGCTAGAAACTCCGGTGGACAATGAACAACATGACTTTGTATTGGAACAATTGGAGGAAGCCATAATCGTTAAAGAGGAAGAAGTGATCGAAGACTTAGGAGATGCGGAACCTCCATGGGAAAGCTCAGTCATAGAACCTCCTTCTAAGGAGTTTGAATTTGTTGTTGAGGAGGGTGTACAACCTCCAAGGCATACTGATGAGCGGATATTTTATACGCTTTTTGGGGTTAATTTCATATAGTTTTTAGTATGATTTGGTTAGTTTTTAGTATATTTTCATTAGTTTTTAGGAAAAATTCATATTTCTAGACTTTACTATGATTTTGTGTGTTTTTCTGTAATTTTAGGTATTTTCTGGCTGAAATTGCGGGAGCTGAGCAAAAATCTGATTCGGGCTGAAAAAGGACTGCTGATGCTGTTGGATTCTGACCTCTCTGCACTCGGAATGGCTTTTCTGGAGCTACAGAAGTCCAATTGGTGCGCTTCCAATTGCGTTGGAAAGTAGACATCCAAGACTTTCCAGCAATATATAATAGTTCATACTTTTCTCAAAGATAGACAACGTAAACTGGCATTCAACGCCAGTTCTATGTTGCAGTCTAGCGTCCAGCGCCAGAAACAGGTTACAAGTTGGAGTTCAACGCTAGAAATAGGTTACAACTTGGCGTTGAACACCCAAAACAGCCCAGGCATGTGAGAAGCTTAAGGCTCAGCCCCAGCACACACCAAGTGGGCCCCAGAAGTGGATTTCTGCACTATCTATCATAGTTTACTCATTTTCTGTAAACCTAGGTTACTAGTTTAGTATTTAAACAACTTTTAGAGATTTATTTTGGATCTCATGACATTTTAGATCTAAAATTTGTACCTTTTGGCAGCATGAGTCTCTAAACCCCATTGTTGGGGGTGAGGAGCTCTGCAGCGTCTCAATGAATTAATGCAAGTATTTCTATTTTCTATTCAAACATGTGTGTTCCTATCTAAGATATTCATTCGCGCTTAATTATAGAGAAGGTGATGATCCGTGACACTCATCACCTTCCTCAATCCATGAACGTGTGTCTAACAACCACCTCCGTTCTACATCAGATTGAATGAGTATCTCTTAGATTCCTTAATCAGAATCATTGTGGTATAAGCTAGATTGATGGCGGCATTCATGAGAATCCGGAAAGTCTAAACCTTGTCTGTGGTATTCCGAGTAGGATTCTGGGATTGGATGGCTGTGACGAGCTTCAAACTCGCGAGTGTTGGGCGTAGTGACAGACGCAAAAGGATCAATGGATCCTATTCCAGCATGAGTGGGAACCGACAGATGATTAGCCGTGTAGTGACAGCGCACGTGGACCCTTTTCACTGAGAGGACGGATGGTAGCCATTGACAACGGTGATCCACCAACACACAGCTTGCCATGGAAGGAACTTTGCAGTTTTGCATGCATGAGGGAAGAGGAATACAAGAGAAAAGCTGAAATTCAGAAGACAAAGCATCTCCAAAATCCCAACATATTCTCCATTACTGCATAATAAGTATTTATTTCATACTCTTTTATTCTTTTGTAATTCAAACTGATAATTATAATTGATATCCTGACTAAGAATAACAAAATAACCATAGCTTGCTTCAAGCCAACAATCTCCGTGGGATCGACCCTTACTCACGTAAGGTATTACTTGGACGACCCAGTGCACTTGCTGGTTAGTGGTACGAGTTGTGAAAAGTGTGATTTACAATTCGTGCACCAAGTTTTTGGTGCCGTTGCCGGGGATTGTTCGAGTTTGGACAACTGACAGTTTATTTTGTTGCTTAGATTAGAAAAAAAATTTTCTTTTAAAATTTTCGAAATTTGTGTTCTTTGTTCTTCCTTCATCTTCAAGTTGTTCTTGTTTATTTTTCTTGTTTGATCTTTAGTTTTTCTTGTTCTGTTTCTTTTCTTATTTTTCGTGTGCCTTTTCAAAATATTAGTTTTCAAAAAAAATTATTCTTAGTTATTAAAAATACTTCTTCAAAACAAGTGTTACATTTACTGCCCAATTGGCTAGAGCGTTGGTCTATGTTCTTGGTAATTGGGTATCTTCTTTTTAAATTCTTTTTTTCAAAAATAAATTTTCTATTAAATCTTGTGCCAAACTTTAAGTTTGGTGTTTTCTTGTTGATTTTTCTTTGGTTTTCGAAAATTTTATTTTGGTTTTCTAAAAATTTTAAGTTTGGTGTTCTACCTTCATGTTCTTGTTGTTCTTGTGATTCTTCGAAGTGTTCTTGAGTCTTCCTTGTGTTTTGATCTTAAAATTTTTAAGTTTGGTGTTCCTTGGTGTTTTTCCTCCAAAATTTTCGAAAACAAGGAGCATTAGATCCAAAAATTTTAAGTTGTGTGTCTTTTATGTGTTTTTCTCTTTCATCATAAAATTCAAAAATAAAAAAATATCTTTTCTTCATTCCACTCATAATTTTTGAAAAATTAGCATTAAATTAGTCATCAAATTTAAAAATCTTATCTTTTTCAAATTATATCTTTTCCAATCAAATCCTTTCAATCATATCTTTTTCAAAACTTCCTAACCATTTTTCTGCTTTCTCTCTCTTCATTTTTCGAAAATCTTCACCCATCTTTATTTATTTTATTTTAGTTTATTTTATTTTCGAAATAAATAAATAAATAAAAATATTTTTTCTCTATTTTACATCATCTCCCTTTCTCCATCATGGATCTAAGTGGAAATGAACAGTCCAAAAGGACTCTGGGATCATATGCTAACCCCACTACTGCTTCATATGGGAGTAGTATTAGTATACCCTCCATTGGAGTCAGTAGCTTTGAGCTGAATCCTCAGCTCATTATCATGGTGCAGCAAAGTTGCCAGTATTCCGGTCTTCCACAGGAAGAACCTACAGAGTTTCTGGCACAGTTTTAACAAATTGCTGACACAGTCCATGATGAGGAAGTAGATCAGGATGTCTACAGACTATTACTGTTTCCATTTGCTGTAAAAGACCAAGCTAAGAGGTGGTTAAATAACCAACCTAAGGCTAGCATAAAGACATGGAAACAGCTGACAGAAAAATTTCTGAATCAATACTTTCCTCCAAAACGGATGACACAGCTAAGGCTGGATATCCAAGGCTTTAAACAAGGAGATAATGAATCTCTTTATGATGCATGGGAGAGATACAGAGAGATGCTAAGAAAGTGCCCCTCTGAAATGTTTTCAGAGTGGGTTCAGTTAGACATCTTCTATTATGGACTTACAGAAAGGGCTCAGATTTCTCTAGATTACTCAGCTGGTGGATCTATCCACATGAGAAAGACAATTGAAGAAGCTCAAGAGCTCATTGATACAGTTGCCAGAAATCAGCATCTGTACCTAAGCAGTGAACCTTCCATGAAAGAAGAGGCTAGAACAGTAACTGCTGAACTCAGTCCTGCAGAACAAGCTACTGAATTCAATCAGCAATTGGATTTTCTAATAAAACAGTTAGCCGAATTCAAGGAAAGACTACAAGAGACAAGAATGGCTAATATAAATATGGAAGTATAATTAAAGCAAACAAAGCAGCAGCTGTCAAAACAAATAACAGAAGAGTGCCAAGCAGTTCATTTGAGAAGTGGGAAAACATTAGATGCCCCACCTCAAGGTAGCAGGAAGCTAAGAAATAAGCAAACTACCCAAAATCCATCTGAGGACAGTAAGAGCCCGGAGAGGAATAATTCTGGCAATCAAACGCCAAAAATTGGGTGGAAAGATGGCATTAAACGCCCAAACCATGCTCAGTCCTGGCGTTCAACGCCAGAAACAAGCAAGGAATTGGCGTTGAACACCCAAAAGAAGCACAGTTCTGGCATTCAGACGCTAGGAACAGGTGAGGAGTTGGCGTCCAACGTCACTCTAGCTTCTAACCGTGGCATTCAAATGCCAGTGAGGGATCAGACATACACAAATGTTGATAACAAACCCTCTAAAAAGGCTTCTCCAACCACCTCTGTAGGAAATAAACCTGCAGCAACTAAGGTTGAAGAATATAAAGCCAAGATACCTTATCCTCAAAAACTCCGCCAAGAGGAGTGGTGTACGAAATTGTGATCTCAGGCAACGGCGCCAGAAACTCTGTACGCACGTCTTAATAAATCGTTTTTCATTCACAACTTCGATACAACTAACCAGCAAGTGCACTGGGTCGTCCAAGTAATAAACCTTACGTGAGTAAGGGTCGATCCCACGGAGATTGTTGGTATGAAGCAAGCTATGGTCACCTTGTAAATCTCAGTCAGGCGGATATAAAATAGTTATGGAGTTTTCGAACATAAATAATAAATAGATAGAAAATAAGGATAGAAACACTTATGTATATCATTGGTGAGAATTTCAGATAAGTGTATAGAGATGCTTTCATTCCTCTGAACCTCTGCTTTCCTGCTGTCTTCAACCAATCAGTGTTACTCCTTTCCATGGCTGGCTTTATGTAAGGACATCACCGTTGTCAATGGCTACTTTTTATCCTCTCTGGAAAATGGTCCGATGCGCTATCACTGCATGGCTAATCGTCTGGAGGCATCACCCTTGTCAATGGCTGCATCCCATCCTCTTGTGAAAATGGTCCAAATGCTCTGTCACAGCACGGCTAATCATATGAGGTTCTCAATCATACTGGAATAGGATTCACCCTCCTTTTGCGTCTATCACTACGTCCAGCACTCGCGAGTTTGAAGTTTGTCACAGTCATTCAATCCCAGAGTCCTACTCGGAATACCACAGACAAGGTTTAGACTTTCCGGACTCTCATGAATGCCGCCATCAATCTAGCTTATACCACGAAGATTCTGATAAAGAGATCCAAGAGATACTCATTCAATCTAAAGTAGAACGGAAGTGGTTGTCAGGCACGCATTCATAGGGGATGATGATGATTGTCACGTTCATCACATTCAGGTTGAAGTGCGAATGAACATCTTAGAAGTGGAACAAGTTGAATTGAATAGAAAAACAATAGTACTTTGCATTAATCTTTGAGGAACAGCAGAGCTCCACACCTTAATCTATGGAGTGCAGAAACTCTACCGTTGAAAATACATAAGTGAATATAGGGTAAGCATGGCCAAGTGGCCAGCCTCCCATGGAGGTCTAGGAACGAAACGTCCCAAGATGTCTAATACAATAGTAAACAGTCCTATTTGTACTAAACTAGTTACTAGGGTTTACAGAAGTAAGTAATTGATGCATAAATCCACTTCCGGGACCCACTTGGTGTGTGATTGGGCTGATCTTGAATGTTATACGTGCAGATGCTCTTTCTGGAGTTGAACGCCAGGTTGTAACATATTTCTGGCGTTCAACTCTGGTTTGTGACGTGTTTCTGGCGTTTAACTCCAGACAGCAGCGTAGAACTGGCGTTCAACGCCCTTTTACATCGTCTAAACTCGGCCAAAGTATGGACTATTATACATTGATGAAAAGCCCTGGATGTCTACTTTCCAATTCAATTGGAAGCGCGCCATTTTGAGTTCTGTAGCTCCAGAAAATCCACTTTGAGTGCAGGGAGGTCAGAATCCAACAGCATCAGCAGTCCTTCTTCTACCTCTGAATCTGATTTTTGCTCAAGTCCCTCAATTTTAGCCAGAAAATACCTGAAATCACAGCAAAACACACAAACTCATAGTAAAGTCCAGAAATGTGAATTTAACATAAAAACTAATGAAAACATCCCTAAAAGTAACTAGATCCTACTAAAAACATACTAAAAATAATGCCAAAAAGCGTATAAATTATCCGCTCATCACAACACCAAACTTAAATTGTTGCTTGTCCCCAAGCAACTGAAAATCAAATAGGATAAAAAGAAGAGAATATACTATAAATTCCAAACTATCAATGAAACATAGCTCCAATCAGATAAGCGGGACTTGTAGCTTTTTGCCTCTTGAATAGTTTTGGCATCTCACTTTATCCATTGAGGTTCAGAATGATTGGCATCTATAGGAACTCAGAGTTCAGATAGTGTTCTTGATTCTCCTAGTTCAGTATGTTGATTCTTGAACACAGCTATTTTATGAGTCTTGGCCGTGGCCCTAAGCACTTTGTTTTCCAGTATTACCACCGGATACATAAATACCACAGACACATAATTGGGTGAACCTTTTCAGATTGTGACTTAGCTTTGCTAAAGTCCCCAATTAGAGGTGTCCAAGGTTCTTAAGCACACTCTTCTTTTGCTTTGGACCTTGACTTTAACCGCTCAGTCTCAAGTTTTCACTTGACACCTTCACGCCACAAGCACATGGTTAGGGACAGCTTGGTTTAGCCGCTTAGGCCAGGATTTTATTCTTTTAGGCCCTCCTATCCACTGATGCTCAAAGCCTTGGGATCCTTTTTATTTACCCTTGCCTTTTGGTTTTAAGGGTTATTGGCTTTTTGCTCTTGCCTCTTGATTTTAAGAGCTTTTGGCTTTTTCTGCTTGCTTTTTCTCTTTTTTTTTTTCGCTATTTTTTTCTGCAAGCTTTGTTCTTTGCTGCTTTTTCTTGCTTCAAGAATCATTTTTATGATTTTTCAGATTATCAAATAACATTTCTCCTTATCATCATTCTTTCAAGAGCCAACATATTTAACATTCTTAAACAACAACTTCAAAAGACATATGCACTGTTCAAGCATTCATTCAGAAAACAAGGAGCATTGTCACCACATCAATATAATTAAACTAAGTTCAAGGATAAATTCGAAACTCATGTACTTCTTGTTCTTTTGAATTAAAACAGTTTTCATTTAAGAGAGGTGATGGATTCATAGGACATTCATAACTTTAAGACAAAGTTACTAAATACTAATGATCATGTAATGAAGACACAAACATGGATAAGCACTTAACATAGAGTAAACGAAAAACAGAGAATGTAAGAACAAGGAATGAGTCCACCTTAGTGATGGTGGCATTTCCTTCTTGAGGAACCAATGATGTCCTTGAGCTCTTCTATGTCTCTTCCTTGTCTTTGTTGCTCTTCCCTCATTGCTTTTTGATCTTCTCTTATTTCATGAAGGATGATGGAGTGCTCTTGATGTTCCACCCTTAATTGTCTCATGTTGGAACTTAATTCTCCTAGGGAGGTGTTGATTTGCTCCCAATAGTTTTGTGGAGGAAAATGCAATTGAGGCACCTCCGAGATCTCATGGTGATGAGCTTCATGCGTCTCTTGAGATCCATGAATGGGCTCTCTTGCTTGCTCCATCCTTTTCTTAGTGATGGGCTTCTCTTCCTCAATGGGAATGTCTCCTTCTATGAAAGCTCCAGCTGAGTAACATAGATGGCAAATAAGATGAGGAAAAGCTAGCCTTGCCCCAGGAGAGGGCTTTTTGGCTATTTTGTAGAATTCAAGGGAGATAACTTCATGAACTTCTACTTCCTCTCCAATCATGATGCTATGAATCATGATGGCCCGATCCACAGTAACTTTAGATCGGTTGCTAGTGGGGATGATGGAGCGTTGGATGAACTCCAACCATCCTCTAGCCACAGGCTTGAGGTCCAGTCTTCTTAGTTGAACCGGCTTGCCTTTGGAGTCAATCTTCCATTGAGCTCCTTCCACACATATGTCCATGAGGACTTGGTCCAACCTTTGATTAAAGTTGACCCTTCTAGTGTAGGGGCGTGTATCTCCTTGCATCATAGGCAAGTTAAACGCCAACCTCACATTTTCCGGACTAAAATCTAAGTATTTCCCCCGAACCATTGTAATATAATTCTTTGGGTTTGGGTTCTTACTTTGATCATGGTTCCTAGTGATCCATGCATTGGCATAGAACTCCTGAACCATTAGGATGCCGACTTGTTGGATGGGGTTTGTTAGAACTTCCCAACCTCTTCTTTGGATTTCATGTCGGATCTCCAGATACTCATTCTTCTTGAGCTTGAAAGGGACCTCGGGGATCACCTTCTTCTTGGCCACAACATCATAGAAGTGGTCTTGATGAGCTTTGGAGATGAATCTTTCCATCTCCCATGACTCGGAGGTGGAAGCTTTTGTCTTCCCTTTCCCTTTTCTAGAGGATTCTTCGGTCTTAGGTGCCATCAATGGTAATAGAAAAACAAAAAGCTTATGCTTTTACCACACCAAACTTAGAATATTGCTCGCCCTCGAGCAAGAGAAGAGAGAACAGATGAAGAAGAATAAGAAAATATGGATGAGAGGAGGGAGAGGTGTATTCGGCCAAGAAGGGGAAGAGAGGGTTGTGTTGTGTGAAAATGAAGAAGAATGGAGGGATATATATAGGGAAAGGAGGGGGGGTTAATTTCGGCCATATAGGGTGGGTTTGGGCGGGAAATTGATTTTGAATTTTTAAGGTAGGTGAAGTTTATGAGTTAGGTTTATGGGGAAGAGTGGATGGATGTGAGTGGTGAAGTGGTGATGGGGAAGAGAGATTGAGGTGATTGGTGAAGAGTTTTGGGGAAGAGTGTTTATGGGATTGTGTGAAAGAGGGGTGAGAAGAAGTGAGTGGAGGTAGGTGGGGATCCTGTGGGATCCACAGATCCTGAGGTGATCCTGTGGGGTCCACAGATCCTGAGGTGTTCAAGGATTTACAAACTTGCACCAAATTAGGCATGCAAAATGCCCTTGCACACAACTCTGGGCGTTCAGCGCCAGATTGGTGCTTGTTCTGGGCGTTGAACGCCCATTTGTTGCCCATTTCTGGCGTTGAACGCCAGAACCATGCTTGTTCTGGGCGTTCAGCGCCAGCTCTTCTCCAGGGTGCAATTCTGGCGTTCAAACGCCCAGATGCTGCCCATTTTGGGCGTTCAGCACCAGAACCATGCTCTGTTCTGGCGTTGAACGCCAGCCAGATGCTTCTTACTGGCGTTTAAACGCCAGTAAGGTCTTCCTCCAGGGTGTGATTTTTCTTCTGCTGTTTTTTGATTCCGTTTTCAATTTTTATATTTATTTTGTGACTACACATGATCATGAACCTAATAAAACATGCAAGAACAGGAAAAATAAAATTAGATAAAAATTGGGTTGCCTCCCAACAAGCGCTTCTTTAATGTCAATAGCTTGACAGTGGGCTCTCATGGAGCCTCACAGATGTTCAAAGCATTGTTGAGACTTCCCAACACCAAACTTAGAGTTTGGATATGGGAGTTCAACACCAAACTTAGAGTTTGGTTGTGGCCTCCCAACACCAAACTTATGGGGGCTCTGGTTGACTCTATTTTGAGAGAAGCTTACTGTGCCTCTTTTCCATGTTTACAGAAGGGTAACCTTGAGTTGTAAACACAAGGGAGTCCTCATTCAATTGAAGGACTAATTCACCTCTGTCAACATCAATCACAGCTCTTGCTGTGGCTAGAAAAGGTCTTCCAAGGATGATGGATTCATCCTCATCCTTCCCAATATCAAGGATTATGAAATCAGCAGGGATGTAAAGGCCTTCAACCTTTACTAACACGTCCTCTACTTGTCCATAAGCCTGTTTTCTTGAATTGTCTGCCATCTCTAATGAGATTTTAGCAGCTTGCACCCCAAAGATTCCCAGTTTCTCTATTACAGAGAGGGGCATGAGGTTTATCCCTGAACCAAGGTCACACAGAGCCTTTTCAAAGATCATGGTGCCTATGGTACAAGGTACTAGGAACTTTCCAGGATCCTGTTTCTTCTGAGGCAATCTCAGTTGATCCAGATCACTTAGTTCATTGGTGAACAAGGGAAGTTCATCTTCCCAAGTCTCAATACCAAATAATTTGGCATTCAGCTTTATGATTGCATCAAGAAACTTGGCAGCTTGCTCTTCAGTAACATCCTCATTCTCTTCAGAAGAGGAATACTCATCAGAGCTCATGAATGGCATAAGGAGGTTCAATGGAATCTCTATGTTCTCTAGATGAGTCTCAGATTCCTTTGGTTCCTTAGAGGGAAACTCCTTATTGATCACTGGACGTCCCAGGAGGTCTTCCTCCTTGGGATTCACGTCCTCCTCCTCTCTTGTGAGTTCGGCCATGATTGCTATATCAATGGCCTTGCACTCTCCTTTTGGATTTTCTTCTGTATTGCTTGGGAGAGTACTAGGAGGGATTTCAGTGATCCTTTTACTCAGCTGGCCTACTTGTACTTCCAAATTTCTAATGGAGGACCTTGTTTCATTCATGAAACTCACAGTGGCCTTAGATAGATCAGAGACTAAGTTTGCTAAATTAGAGGTATTTTGTTCAGAGTTCTCTGTCTATTGCTGAGTGGATGATGGAAAAGGTTTACTATTGTTAAACCTATTTCTTCCACCATTATTAATGCCTTGTTGAGGCTTTTGTTGATCCTTCCATGAGAGATTTGGGTGATTTCTCCATGAGGGGTTATAGGTGTTTCCATAAGGTTCACCCATGTAATTCACCTCTGCTATTGTAGGGTTTTCAGGATCATAAGCTTCTTCTTCAGAAGATGCCTCTTGAGTACTGTTGGATGCAGCTTGCATTCCATTCAGACTCTGAGAAATCATATTGACTTGCTGAGTCAATATTTTATTCTGAGCCAATATGGCATTCAGAGTATCAATTTCAAGAACTCCCTTCTTCATAGGCGTCCCATTACTCACAGGATTCCTCTCAGAAGTGTACATGAACTGGTTATTAGCAACCATGTCAATGAGTTCTTGAGCTTCTGCAGGCATTTTCTTTAAGTGAATGGATCCACCTGCAGAGGTATCCAATGACATTTTAGCTAACTCAGACAGACCATCATAGAATATGTCCAGGATGGTCCATTCTGAAAGCATGTCAGAAGGACACTTTTTGGTCAGTTCTTTCTATCTCTCCCAAGCTTCATAGAGGGATTCACCTTCTTTCTGTTTGAAGGTCTGAACATCCACTCTAAGCTTACTCAGCTTTTGAGGAGGAAAGAACTTGGCTAAGAAAGCCTTGACCAGCTTATCCCAAGAGTTCAGGCTATCTTTGGGTTGAGAGTCCAACCATATTCTAGCTCTGTCTCTCACAGCAAAAGGGAAAAGCATGGGCCTGTAGACTTCAGGATCTACTCCATTAGTCTTAACAGTATCACATATCTGAAAAGGATCTTCAGATGGAAGTCCATGAAACTTGCAGTTCTGCTGCATCAAAGAAACTAATTGAGGTTTAAGCTCAAAATTGTTTGCTCCAATGGCAGGAATGGAGATGCTTCTTCCATGTAAATCGGAATTAGGTGCAGTAAAGTCACCAAGCATCCTCCTTGCATTATTATTATTTTTGGCTGCCATCTCCTCTTCCTGTTCGAAAATTTCTGAAAGGTGCTTGCTGGATTGTTGTAATTTAGCTTCTCTTAGTTTCCTCTTCAGAGTCCTTTCAGGTTCTGGATCTGCTTCAACAAGAATGTTCTTGTCCTTGCTCCTGCTCATATGAAAAAGAGGGACAGAAAAATAATAATAATAGGGGTCCTTTTTACCACAGTATAGAGGTCCCTGTGTGAGTAGAAGAAAAGAAGAAGAAAAAATTCGAACACAGATGGAAGAGGGGGTTCGAATTTGGGTGAGATGAAGTGTTAGTAGATGAATAAATAGATAGAAGAAGATGAGAGAGAAGGAGAATTTTCGAAAATTATTTTTGAAAAAGAGTTAGTGATTTTTGAAAATAGTTTTTTTTTTAAAAAAGGTTAGTAATTTTTCGAAAATTAAAATCAACAATTAAATTAATTATTTAATTAAAAAGAAATTTTGAAAAAGAGGGAAGATATTTTCGAAAATTAGAGAGAGAGAGTTAGTTAGGTAGTTTTGAAAAAGATAAGAAACAAACAAAAAGTTAGTTAGTTAGTTGAAACAAATTTGAAAATCAATTTTGAAAAGATAAGAAGATAAGAAGTTAGAAAGGATATTTTAAAATCAAATTTTGAAAAAGATAAGATAAAGAGATATTTTTTGAAAAGATATGATTGAAATTAGTTTTGAAAAAGATTTGATTTTTAAAATCACAATTAATGACTTGATTCACAAGAAATCACAAGATATGATTCTAGAACTTAAAGTTTGAATCTTTCTTAACAAGCAAGTAACAAACTTGAAATTTTTGAATCAAAACATTAATTGATGATGTTATTTTCGAAAATTAGGAGATAAAGATAAGAAAAAGATTTTTGAAAAATATTTTTGGAATTTTCGAAATTAAATGAAAAAGATTTTATTTTTGAAAAAGATTTTGAAAAAGATAAGATTTTTAAATTGAAAATTTGATTTGACTCATAAGAAACAATTGGATTTTAAAATTTTTTGAAAAAGTCAAATCTAATTTTCGAATTTATGAGAAGAAAAAGGGGAAGATATTTTTTTTATTTTTGAAATTTTTTATGATGAGAGAGAAAAACATGAAAATGATGCAATGCATGAAAATTTTGGATCAAAACAATGAATGCATGCAAGAATGCTATGAATGTCAAGATGAACACCAAGAACACTTTGAATGTCAAGATGAACATCAAGAACTTATTTTTGAAAAATTTTTAATGCAAAGAAAACATGCAAGACACCAAACTTAAAAATTTTTCATGTATAGACACTATGAATGCAAGAATGCATATGAAAAACAAGAAAAGACACAAAACATAAAAACATCAAGATCAAACAAGAAGACTTACCAAGAACAACTTGAAGATCATGAAGAACACTATGAATGCATGAATTTTTCGAAAATTTTATGCAAACTTTAAAACATGCAATTGACACCAAACTTTCAACTTGACTCAAGACTCAAACAAGAAACATGAAATATTTTTTATTTTTATGATTTTATGATTTTTTTGGATTTTTTTTCGAAAACAGATGAGAAATTTTTGAAAGGTTTTTGAAATTTTTTTGAAAATAAAACAAAAAGAAAATTACCTAATCTGAGCAACAAGATGAACCGTCAGTTGTCCAAACTCGAACAATCCCCGGCAACGGCGGCAAAAACTTGGTGCACGAAATTGTGATCTCAGGCAACGGCGCCAGAAACTCTGTACGCACGTCTTAATAAATCGTTTTTCATTCACAACTTCGATACAACTAACCAGCAAGTGCACTGGGTCGTCCAAGTAATAAACCTTACGTGAGTAAGGGTCGATCCCACGGAGATTGTTGGTATGAAGCAAGCTATGGTCACCTTGTAAATCTCAGTCAGGCGGATATAAAATAGTTATGGAGTTTTCGAACATAAATAATAAATAGATAGAAATAAGGATAGAAACACTTATGTATATAATTGGTGAGAATTTCAAATAAGTGTATAGAGATGCTTTCGTTCCTCTGAACCTCTGCTTTCCTGCTGTCTTCATCCAATCAGTGTTACTCCTTTCCATGGCTGGCTTTATGTAAGGACATCACCGTTGTAAATGGCTACTTTTTATCCTCTCTGGAAAATGGTCCGATGCGATGTCACTGCATGGCTAATCGTTTGGAGGCATCACCCTTGTCAATGGCTGCATCCCATCCTCTTGTGAAAATGGTCCAAATGCTCTGTCACAGCACGGCTAATCATCTGAGGTTCTCGATCATACTGGAATAGGATTCACCCTCCTTTTGCGTCTGTCACTACGCCCAGCACTCGCGAGTTTGAAGTTCATCACAGTCATTCAATCCCAGAGTCCTACTCGGAATACCACAGACAAGGTTTAGACTTTCCAGACTCTCATGAATGCCGCCATCAATCTAGCTTATACCACGAAGATTCTGATTAAGAGATCCAAGAGATACTCATTCAATCTAAAGTAGAACGGAAGTGATTGTCAGGCACGCGTTCATAGGGGATGATGATGATTGTCACATTCATCACATTCAGGTTGAAGTGCGAATGAACATCTTAGAAGCGGAACAAGTTGAATTGAATAGAAAAACAGTAGTACTTTGCATTAATCTTTGAGGAACAGCAAAGCTCCACACCTTAATCTATGGAGTGCAGAAACTCTACCGTTGAAAATACATAAGTGAATATAGGGTAAGCATGGCCGAGTGGCCAGCCTCCCATGGAGGTCTAGGAATGAAACGTCCCAAGATGTCTAATACAATAGTAAACAGTCCTATTTATACTAAACTAGTTACTAGGGTTTACAGAAGTAAGTAATTGATGCATAAATCCACTTTCGGGGCCCACTTGGTGTGTGCTTGGGCTGAGCTTGAATTTTATACGTGCAGAGGCTCTTTCTGGAGTTGAACGACAGGTTGTAACATATTTCTGGCGTTCAACTCTGGTATGTGACGTGTTTCTGGTGTTTAACTCCAGACAGCAGCGTAGAACTGGCGTTCAACGCCCTTTTACATCGTCTAAACTCAGCCAAAGTATGGACTATTATACATTGTTGGAAAGCCCTGGATGTCTACTTTCCAACGCAATTGGAAGCGCGCCATGTTGATTTCTGTAGCTCCAGAAAATACACTTTGAGTGCAGGGAGGTCAGAATCCAACAGCATCAGCAGTCCTTCTTCTACCTCTGAATCTGATTTTTGCTCAAGTCCCTCAATTTCAGCCAGAAAATACCTGAAATCACAGAAAAACACACAAACTCATAGTAAAGTCTAGAAATGTGAATTTAACATAAAAACTAATGAAAACATCCCTAAAAGTAACTAGATCCTACTAAAAACATACTAAAAATAATGCCAAAAAGCGTATAAATTATCCGCTCATCAAGGAGCAGGATAAGCAATTTGCTCGATTTGCAGATTATCTCAGGACTCTTGAAATAAAGATTCCGTTTACAGAGGCACTTGAGCAAATACCTTCTTATGCCAAGTTCATGAAAGAGATCTTGAGTCATGAGAATGATTGGAGAGAAACTGAAAGAGTTCTCCTCACTGAAGAATGCAGTGCAGTCATTCTAAAAAGCTTTCCAGAAAAGCTTAAAGATCCCGGAAGCTTTCTGATACCATGCATATTAAGGGGTAATTGCACCAAGACAGCCTTATGTGATCTTGGGACAAGTATCAACCTAATACCTGCATCCATTATCAGAAAGCTTGGTTTAACTAAAGAAGTTAAACTAACCCGGATATGTCTCTAACTTGCTGATGGCTCCATTAAATACCCATCAGGCGTGATTGAGGACATGATTGTCAGGGTTGGACCATTCGCCTTTCCCACTGACTTTGTAGTGCTGGAAATGGAGGAGCACAAGAGGGCTACTCTCATTCTAGGAAGACCTTTCCTAGCAACTGGACGAACTCTCATTGATGTCCAAAAGGGGGAAGTCACCCTGAGAATCAATTAGGATGAGTTTAAGTTGAATGCTGTCAATGCCATGCAGCATCCAGACACACCAAAAGACTGCATGAAAGTTGATCTTATTGACTCTTTGGTAGAGGAGATCAACATGGCTGAGAGTCTCGAATCAGAGTTGGAAGATATCTTTAAAGATGTTCAGCCTGATCTTGAGGATTCAGAGGAATTGAAAGAGCCTCTGAAATTTTCTCAAGAAGAGGAAAAACCTCCTAAACCCGAGCTCAAACCATTACCACCATCCCTGAAATATGTATTTCTGGGAGAAGGTGACACTTTTCTAGTAATCATAAGCTCTGCTTGAAATCCACAGGAAGAGGAAGCACTAATTCAAGTGCTAAGGACACACAAGACAGCTCTTGGATGGTCCATAGGTGACCTTAAGGGCATAAGCCCAGCTAGATGCATGCACAATATCTTATTGGAGGACAATGCTAAGCCAGTGGTTCAACCACAGAGGCGGCTAAATCCAGCCATGAAGGAAGTGGTGCAAAAAGAGGTCACCAAATTACTAGAGGCTGGAATTATTTATCCTGTTTCTGATAGCCCCTGGGTGAGCCCTGTCCAAGTTGTCCCCAAAAAGGGAGTCATGACAGTGGTTCATAATGAAAAAAATGAACTGGTTCCTACAAGAACAGTTACAGGGTGGCGCATGTGTATTGACAACAGAAGGCTCAATACAGCCACCAGAAAGGATCATTTTCCTTTACCATTCATAGACCAGATGCTAGAAAGACTAGCAGGTCATGATTATTACTGTTTTTTGGATGGCTATTCAGGCTACAACCAAATTGCAGTAGATCCCCAGGATTAAGAGAAAACAGCATTCACATGTCCATCTGGAGTGTTTGCTTACAGAAGAATGCCATTTGGGCTGTGTAATGCGCCTGCAACCTTTCAGAAATGCATGCTCTCTATTTTCTCTGATATGGTGAAAAAATTTCTGGAAGTCTTCATGGATGACTTCTCAGTATATGGAGACTCATTCAGCTCCTGTCTTGATCACCTAACACTGGTTTTGAAAAGATGCCAAGAGACCAACCTGGTTTTAAACTGGGAAAAATGTCACTTTATGGTGACTGAAGGGATTGTCCTTGGACATAAAATTTCAAACAAGGGAATAGAGTTGGATCAAGCTAAAATAGAAGTAATTGAAAAATTACTACCACCTGCCAATGTTAAGGCAATCAGAAGCTTTCTGGGGCATGCAGTATTCTATAGGAGGTTTATAAAGGATTTTTCAAAAATTGCAAAACCTCTAAGCAACCTGCTACCTGCTGACACGCCATTTGTGTTTGACACAGAGTTCCTGCAGGCGTTTGAAACTCTGAAAGCTAAGCTGGTCACAGCACCAGTTATCTTTGCACCAGACTGGACATTACCATTCGAATTAATGTGTGTTGCCAGTGATCACGCCATTGGTGCAGTACTGGGGCAGAGGCATGACAAGCTTCTGCATGTCATTTATTATGCTAGCCGTGTTTTAAATGATGCCCAGAAAAATTACACAACCACAGAAAAGGAATTACTTGCAGTAGTCTATGCCATTGACAAGTTTAGATCATACTTAGTAGGATCAAAAGTGATTGTGTACACTGACCATGCTGCTCTTAAATATCTACTCACAAAGCAGGATTCAAAATCCAGGCTCATAAGATGGGTGTTGCTTCTGCAAGAGTTTGATATAGAAATAAGAGACAGAAAAAGAACAGAGAACCAAGTGGCTAATCATCTATCCCGGATAGAGCCAGTAGAAGGGACGTTCTTCCCCTCTCTTGAAATCTTTGAGACCTTTCTAGATGAGCATTTGTTTGCCATTCAGGAAACACCATGGTTTGCAGACATTGCAAACTATAAAGCTGCAAGGTTCATACCCAAGGAGTACAGCAGGCAACAAAAGAAAAAATTAATTACCGATGCAAAGTACTACTTGTGGGATGAACCCTATCTCTTTAAGAGAAGTGCAGACGGCATAATCCGTAGGTGTGTGCCTAAAGAAGAAGCACAAAGGATCTTATGGCATTGCCATGGGTCACAATATGGAGGTCATTTCGGAGGTGAGCGAACAGCCACCAAGGTCCTCCAATGTGGTTTCTACTGGCCTACACTTTACAGAGATTCCCGAGAGTTTGTACGTAACTGTGACAGTTGCCAGAGAGCTGGTAATTTGCCTCATGGTTACGCCATGCCTCAACAAGGAATCTTGGAGATTGAGCTGTTTGATGTATAGGGTATTGATTTCATGGGGCCTTTCCCACCATCATACTCAAACACTTATATTCTGGTGGCAGTTGACTATGTATCAAAATGGGTAGAGGCCATTGCCACACCCACCAATGATACTAAAACAGTGCTGAAGTTCCTCCAGAAACATATCTTCAGCAGGTTTGGTGTCCCTAGGGTACTAATCAGTGATGGGGGCACTCACATTCTGCAACAAACAGCTTTACTCTGCCATGGTCCGGTATGGGATTCGCCACAAGGTGGCAACTCCATATCATCCACAGACAAATGGGCAAGCTGAAGTTTCTAACAGAGAACTAAAAAGAATCCTGGAACGGACTGTAAGTACTCGTAGAAAGGATTGGGCACGAAGCTTGGATGATGCTCTGTGGGCTTACAGAACAGCATTCAAGACTCCTATAGGGACTTCTCCATACCAACTTGTGTATGGTAAGGGTTGTCACCTGCCCGTAGAACTGGAACATAAGGCCTACTGGGCAACCAGATTCCTAAACTTTGATGCCAGATTAGCTGGAGAAAAAAGATTGCTCCAGCTGAATGAGTTAGAGGAATTCAGATTCACTGCTTTCGAAAATGCCAAGCTTTATAAAGAGAAATAAAAAAGGTGGCATGATAGAAAGCTGTCATCAAGAGTCTTTGAACCAGGACAAAAGGTTCTGCTGTTTAACTCTAGGCTCAAGCTATTCCCTGGGAAACTGAAATCCCGGTGGAGGGGACCATATGTCGTTACAAGTGTATCACCATATGGTTATGTGGAGCTTCAAGACATTGATTCTAATAAGAAGTTCATTGTTAATGGACAGAGAATCAAACACTATCTTGAAGGCAATGTTGAGCAAGAGTGCTCAAGGCTGAGGCTAGATTAAAAGCTCAGCAAGGTCCAGCTAAAGACAATAAAGAAGCGCTTGCTGGGAGGCAACCCAGCCATTGGGAAAACTTTTTCTGTTATTTTGCCCTATTCTTGATTTTATTTGTTTATATAAAGTTCATTGTTAACAAGGTAAAGAGTCAATTGCATAAGTTCACAGGGTTACAGAAGGATTTAGCACACAAAACAGAGAGAAAGAGCTCACTGGCAAAAAAACGCCAGTAAGAGGCACAACTGGGCGTTAAACGCCCAAAAGAAGCATCTACTGGGCGTTTAACGCCAGTAATGATAGCCATCTGGGCGTTAAACGCCAGAAAGAAGCAACTTCTGGGCGTTTAACGCCAGATTGACAGCATCCTGGGCGTTCAAAAAAACGCCCAGTGACAAAGGAGTTCCTGGCGTTCAACGCCAGAAAGAAGCAACAGCTGGGCGTTGAACGCCCAGGATGGTGGGGAGGAGGTAAATTCGTTTTTATTTCACATTTTTTTATTTTAATTTTAATTTTCATGTTTCAATTCATGATTTCTTGCATAAACATGCTACAAACCCTAATTTCTAAAAACCATACTTTAAAAATATCAAATGTATCTTAATCCATAAACACAAATTCTTTTTCAATCCAATCCAACTCTTTTTCAAATTTTCCAAAACAAATCTATCTCTTTTCCTTCTAAAATCTTTTCAACTCATCAATATCTTTTTCAAATCTCCACATTATCTTTTTCAAAATCCAAATTTATCTTTTTCAAATATCTTTCATATCTTTTCAATTTTAAATCACATTTTTTCATATCATACTTATTTTTTATAAATCATATCTTCTATCTTATCTTTTTAAAATTTTCAAAAACCCACCCCCTTCCTTTTAAATCCACATTCGGCCTCCCTCCTCTCATCCACCATTCGACACTAGCTCTCCTTCTATCCCTCTCCTTTCTTTTCTTTTGCTTGAGGACAAGCAAACTTCTAAGTTTGGTGTGTTTATCCGTGATCACTAAATTATACCCACTAAGATCATGGCTCCTAAAGGAAAACAACCCACTCCAAGAGGCAAGAAAGAGAGTATTCCAAAACCACTTTGGAATCAAGGGAAGTTCTTAACCAAAGAACATTCAGACCATTACTACAAAATAATGGGTCTAAGATTAGTGATCCCAGAAGTCAAGTTCGATCTGAAAGAAGATGAATATCCGGAGATCCAAGAGCAGATTCGAAACAGGAAATGGGAAGTCCTAGCTAATCCTGAAACAAAAGTGGGAAGGAATATGGTTCAGGAGTTCTACGCTAATCTGTGGCAAATAGATAGGCAGAGAATATCTGGAACTGCCCTCTATGACTATCGGACTATGGTTAGAGGAAAGATTGTTCACATCCACCTGACAAAATCAGGGAGATCTTTAAGCTACCTCAGCTGAAAGATGACCTAGACTCCTTCAATAGGAGAATGATGAGAACAAACAAGGGCCTGGATAAGACTCTAGAGGATATATGCATCCCTGGAGCTAGGTGGACCACCAGCAGCAAGGGTGTCCCAAATCAACTCAAGAGAGAAGATCTCAAACCAGTCGCTAGAGGATGGCTGGACTTTATTGGGCGTTCTATATTGCCCACTAGCAACCGTTCTAAAGTCACCGTTAAAAGAGCAGTGATGATCCATTGCATTATGTTGGGAAAAGAAGTGGAAGTTCATCAACTGATTCCATCTGAATTTTACATACTTGCAAACAAGAACTCCAAGGATGCCAGACTGGCTTATCCAAGCCTAATCTCTATACTCTGCAAGGATGCTGGAGTAAGGATGGGAATAACGGAGTACATCTCAGTGGAGCAACCAATCACTAAAACCACAATGGAAAAACAACAAGTGTAGGATGACCCCATCAAGAGGAGGGCGCAAGAATTTCTCCCGGAAGTCCCTCAATTTGAATATTGGGAACAGCTTGAAGCATCTATTACCAAGTTGTAAGAATCTATGGACCAAATAAAGGAAGAACAGCAAAATCAAAACAGTATGCTCTGCAAACTGCTCATGGAACAAGAAGAGCAAGGGCGTGACTTAAAGGAACTGAAGCGTCAGAAGTTATCTCTTGAAGGACCAAGAACCCCACAGACTAGAGGAACATCCACATCCCAAACTCAAGGTTGTTGAGTTCTAATCTTAGCCTTAACTCTGTGATAATTGTTCTTATTTGAGTTTTACCTTAGAAGTTATAGTAGTAATTAGTAGTGATTTTATCTCCAATTAAGCTATAATTTATTTTTCTCATCATCATTAAACATGAATAATATAGAAGATTTTCTTTAGAATAAGGAGGCAATATTTTTTCGAATTCTTAATAAAAGAAATCCTAATTATTTACATGTGGTGGCAATGCTTTCTGCCTTCTGAATGAATGCCTGAACAGAGCATATGTCTTTGGAATTTGATGTTCTTGAATGTTAAATATGTTGGCTCTTGAAAGAATGATGAACATGAGACATGTTATTGATAATCTGAAAAATCATAAAAATGATTCTTGAAGCAAGAAAAAGCAGTGAATACAAAGCTTGCAAAAAAAAAAAAGAGCAAGCAGAAAAAGCCAATAGCCCTTAAAACCAAAAAGGCAAGGGTAATAAAGGATCCAAGGCTTTGGGCATCAGTGGATAGGAGGGCCTAAGGGAATCAAATCATGGTCTAAGCGGCTAAACCAAGCTGTCCCTAACCATGTGCTTGTGGCGTGAAGGTGTCAAGTGAAAACTTGAGACTGAGCGGTTAAAGTCAAGGTCCAAAGCAAAAAGAAGAGTGTGCTTAAGAACCCTGGACACCTCTAATTGGGGACTTTAGCAAAGCTGAGTCACAATCCGAAAAGGTTCACCCAATTATGTGTTTGTGGCATTTATGTATCTGGTGGTAATACTGGAAAACAAAGTGCTTATGGCCACAGCCAAGACTCATAAAGTAGCTGTGTTCAAGAATCAACATACTGAACTAGGAGAATCAATAACATTATCTGAATTCTAAGTTCCTATAGATGCCAATCATTCTGAGCTTCAATGGATAAAGTGAGATGCCAAAACTGTTCGGAAGCGAAAAGCTACTAGTCCCGCTCATCTAATTAGAATCTGAGCTTCACTCAAGAACTCTGAGATATTATTGCTTCGTGACTTATTTGTCTAGTTGCTTGGGGACAAGCAACAGTTTAAGTTTGGTGTTGTGATGAGCAGATATTTTATACGCTTTTTGGGGTTAATTTCATATAGTTTTTAGTATGATTTGGTTAGTTTTTAGTATATTTTCATTAGTTTTTAGGCAAAATTCATATTTATGGACTTTACTATGAGTTTGTGTGTTTTTCTATAATTTTAGGTATTTTCTGGCTGAAATTGAGGGAGCTGAGCAAAAATCTTATTCGGGCTATAAAAGGACTGCTAATGCTGTTGGATTCTGACCTCTCTGCACTCGGAATGGATTTTCTGGAGCTACAGAAGTCCAATTGTCGCGCTTCTAATTGCGTTAGAAAGTAGACATCCAGGGCTTTCCAGAAATATATAATAGTCCATACTTTTCTCAAGGATAGATGACGTAAACTGGCGTTCAACGCCAGTTCCATGTTGCCGTCTGGCGTCCAGCGCCAGAAACAGGTTACAAGTTGGAGTTCAACGCCAGAAACAGGTTACAACCTGGCGTTGAATGCCCAAAACAGCCCAAGCACGTGAGAAGCTTAAGTCTCAGCCCCAACACACACCAAGTGGGCCCTAGAAGTGGATTTCTGCACTATCTATCATAGTTTACTCATTTTCTGTAAACCTAGGTTACTAGTTTAGTATTTAAACAACTTTTAGAGATTTATTTTGGATCTCATGACATTTTAGATCTAAAATTTGTACCTTTTGGCAGCATGAGTCTCTAAATCCCATTGTTGGGGTGAGGAGCTCTGCAGCGTCTCGATGAATTAATGCAAGTATTTCTATTTTCCATTCAAACATGCCTGTTCCTATCTAAGATATTCATTCGCGCTTAATTATAGAGAAGGTGATGATCCGTGACACTCATCACCTTCCTCAATCCATGAACGTGTGTCTGACAACCACCTCCATTCTACATCAGATTGAATGAGTATCTCTTAGATTCCTTAATCAGAATCTTTGTGGTATAAGCTAGATTGATGGCGGCATTCATGAGAATCCGGAAAGTCTAAACCTTGTCTGTGGTATTCCGAGTAGGATTCTGGGATTGGATGGCTGTGATGAGATTCAAACTCGCAAGTGTTGGGCGTAGTGACAGACGCAAAAGGATCAATGGATCCTATTCCAGCATGAGTGGGAACCGACAGATGATTAGCCGTGTAGTGACAGCGCACGTGGACCCTTTTCACTGAGAGGACGGATGGTAGCCATTGACAACGGTGATCCACCAACACACAGCTTGCCATGGAAGGAACTTTGCACTTTTGCATGCATGAGGGAAGAGGAATACAAGAGAAAAGCTGAAATTCAGAAGACAAAGCATCTCCAAAATCCCAACATATTCTCCGTTGCTGCATAATAAGTATTTATTTCATACTCTTTTATTCTTTCGTAATTCAAACTGATAATTATAATTGATATCCTGACTAAGAATAACAAAATAACCATAGCTTGCTTCAAGCCAACAATCTCCGTGGGATCGACCTTTACTCATGTAAGGTATTACTTGGACGACCTAGTGCACTTGCTGGTTAGTGGTACGAGTTGTGAAAAGTGTGATTTACAATTCGTGCACCATATACCCTGGTTGAAGACTTGGAAGAGGTTGATCAAGAGATGGAGATTCAAGAAAAAGAGGCACAACCTCCCATGCCCTTGGTGAGCAATGAAGAAGAGATTGGATTGGAAGAAAGCTACCAAGAGGAAGAGGTTGAAATTGAAGAAGCTTGCAAAGAGGTGAAAGATGTCAAAGAAGAGCACAAGGAAGTGGAGCTTGCAAGTTCATTAGAGACACCTCCCCCAAGGCCATTACCATCCAACACAACATTCAAGTGGGTAAAATTCTCATCCTTGACCTTTACTTTCCCACTTGAATATGGGCTACTAGAGACGGATGGTCAACTTAGAGCTCTTTGTGGCATTAAGAGTAAGAGGAAGATGGTCAGTGGTAAGAATTGTCCTGCAAGGTTCATTATGGTTGGAAGCTTTAAGTTTAAACGCAAAGGTTGGTGTAGAGCTCAATTGAATAGGTCTAGGAAGCTGTTTGGATGTCTCAGTGAGAATTTAAATTACGTACCACCCGGATGGAATCATGATGATCAACAAGAAGACGGGTGCAAAAGCAAGGTTTGGGACCCCGGAATTCAGTCTAGAAATCAACACTCTTGGGGCCTTGTCACTTGCTTTAACCTGCTTGAAGGCTTTCTACACCTAGTTTGGGATCCCGGAGGCCATTGGAATTCCAAACATTGGTGGAGATTTTTGGATGAATACAAGCACAAGCCACCATAACAGGGAGCTCACCAAATGTCCAACTTAAGGACTTTAACTAAAAGTGCTAAGTAGGAGACAACCCACCGTGGTATGATCGTTCCATTTTCAATCTTATTTAGTTTTATTTGTTTTTGAGTTTTATTTATTTTATGGAACCTGGAATTATTCATAACATCTGCATCAGCATCTGCATACTGCATTCTGCATTTTGCATAAAAAAAATGGCACGCGACGCGACAGCGTCGCCGACGCGTCCGCATCATATGTGCGTTGGGAAAAAAACAAGATTGAACAGAGAGTCACGCGAAAGCATGGCTGGAGACGTGCCTTTGGCACAAATTGATCCACGCGACCGCGTTGCTAACGCGTCCGCGTCATGTGGAAAAAATGCCTCCCACGCGTCTGCGTCACCCACGCGAACGCGTGGCCTGTAAAATCGACGTAAACGGGTGTTTGGCAGCAAGTTAGGCTGGAATGGGGCTGGAACGGTGCTAGAAGCACAAGCCTTACCACGTGAACGCGTGCCCCACGCCTTCGCGTCACTTTTCAAAAATGGCCATTCACGCGATCGCGTCAACCACGCGACTGCGTCACCCTAAAATTTGGCAAAATGAGTTTCAAACAGAGAGTTGCGCGATCGCGAGGCTACACTCGCGCCAATCGCACAAATCAGGCCACGTGATCGTGTGACCCACGCGTCTGCGTCACCTGATAATTATTGCACACCACGCGACCGCGTCACTCACGCATCCGCGTCGCCTGCGTCGCACAACTTATCCGGATCAGCGCCAATTATCTTATCTTTTCTTTTCTAATCCTAATTTCTTCTATCTTTTCTTCTTTCTTCTTTCTTTCTTACTTACTTCTTCTTCATCTCTTGAACTTCTCATCCTTATTCTCTTCATTCTATTTTACTTAATTTATCTGCATACTTTCATTCATTGCATTTTAATTTTGTGCATATTTTTAGTTTCTGATGAGCGGATAATTTATATGCTTTTTGGCATTGTTTTTACATAGTTTTTAGTATGATTTAGTTAGTTTTTAGTATATTTTTATTAGTTTTTAAATACAAATCACATTTTTGGACTTTACTATGAGTTTGTGTGTTTTTCTGTGATTTCAGGTAATTTCTGGCTGAAATTGAGGGACTTGAGCAAAAATCAGATTCAGAGGTTGAAGAAGGACTGCAGATGCTGTTGGATTCTGACCTCCCTGCGCTCAAAGTAGATTTTCTGGAGCTACAAAACTCCAAATGGCACGTTATCAATTGCATTGAAAAGTAGACATCCAGGGCTTTCCAGCAATATATAATAGTCCATACTTTGATTAAGGATAGACGACGTAAACTGGCATTGAACGCTAGTTTCATGCTGCATTCTGGAGTCAAACACCAGAAACAGGTTGCAAAGTGGAGTTAAACGCCAGAAACAGGTTGCAAAGTGGAGTTAAACACCAGAAACAGGTTACAAACTAGTGTTCAACTCCAAGAAAGACCTCTACACGTGTAAAGCTCAATGCTCAGTCCAAGCACACACCAAGTGGGCCCCGGAAGTGGATTTCTGCATCATTTACTCATTTCTGTAAACCCTAGTAACTAGTTTAGTATAAATAGGACTTTTTACTATCTTTGGAAGATCTTTAGATCACGTTTGGGGGCTGGCCATTCGGCCATGCCTGGACCATTATCACTTATGTATTTTCAAACGGTAGAGTTTCTACACACCATAGATTAAGGTGTGGAGCTCTACTGTTCCTCATGAATTAATACAAAGTACTACTGTTTTTCTATTCAATTCAAGCTTATTCCTTCTCTAAGATATCCATTCGCACCCAAGAACATGATGAATGTGATGATTATGTGACGCTCATCATCATTCTCACCTATGAACGCGTGCCTGACAAACACTTCCGTTCTACATGCAAAAAAGCTAGAATGAGTATCTCTTAGATATCTAATACAGAGGACCAAGTCCGAGATATTAGAATCTTCGTGGTATAAGTTAGAACCCATGGATGGCCATTCCTGAGATCCGGAAAGTCTAAACATTGTCTGTGGTATTCCGAGTAGGATCTGGGAAGGGATGGCTGTGACGAGCTTCAAACTCGCGAGTGCTGGGCGTAGTGACAGATGCAAAATGATAGTAAATCCTATTCCAGTATGATCGAGAACTGACAGATGATTAGCCATGCAGTGACAGCGCATTGGACCATTTTCACAGAGAGGATGGGATGTAGCCATTGACAACGGTGATGCCCTACATAAAGCTTGCCATGGAAAGGAATAGGAATGATTGGATGAAGACAGCAGGAAAGCAGAGGTTCAGAGGAATGAAAGCATCTCTATATGATTATCTGAAATTCTCACCAATGAATTACATAAGTATATCTATCCTATTTTATGTTTTATTTATCTTTTAATTATTAAAACTCTATAACCATTTGAATCCGCCTGACTGAGATTTACAAGGTGACTATAGCTTGCTTCAAGCCGACAATCTCCGTGGGATCGACCCTTACTCACGTAAGGTTTATTACTTGGACGACCCAGTGCACTTGCTGGTCAGTTGTGCGAAGTTGTGACAAAGAATTAAGATTATGAACGTGCGTATAAAGTTTTCAGCGCCGTTACCAAGGAATGGAACCGTCACGATTTCTGCGCACCAAGTTTTTGGTGCCGTTGCCGGGGGTTGTTCGAGTTTGGACAACTGACGGTTCATCTTGTTGCTCAGATTAGGTAATTTTATTTTAATTTTAAGCTTTTTATTTCTTATTTTCGAAAGTAATACAAAAAAAATATTTCTTCTTTTTCATTTTTCCCAAAATAATTTTCGAAAAAAAACAAAAAAAAATTTATAAAATCATAAAATCAAAAATATTTTTGTGTTTCTTGTTTGAGTCTAGAGTCAAGTTTTAAGTTTGGTGTCAATTGCATCTTTTTAATTTTCTAAAAAAATTATTTTAGAAAATTTCATGCATTGCATTCTTCATGATCTTCAAGTTGTTCTTGGCCAGGCTTCTTGTTTGATCTTCATATTTTCTTGTTTTATGTCTTTCCTTGTTTTTCATATGCATTCTTGAATCATTAATGTCTAAAGAATAAAAATTTTTAAGTTTGGTGTCTTGCATATTTTCTTTTCTTGAAAAATTTTTCAAAAATAAGTTCTTGATGTTCATCTTGACATTCAAAGTATTCTTGGTGTTCATCTTGACATTCATAGTATTCTTGCATGCATCACATGTTTTGAACCAAAATTTTCATGCATTGAGTCTTTTTGATGTTTTTCTCTTTCATCATTAAAAATTCAAAAAAAATCAAAAAAGAATATCTTTCCCTTTTTCACTCATAAAATTCGAAAAGTTGAGTTGACTTTTTCAAAAATTTTTAAAATCTAGTTGTTTCTTATGAGTCAAATCAAATTTTCAATTTAAAAATTCTATCTTTTTCAAATCTTTTTCAAAAATCAAATCTTTTCAATTTTTCTTTCCAATTTTCGAAAATTTCAATTTGATTTTCAAAATCTTTTTCTTATTTCTATTTCATATTTTCAAACTTAATGCTAACAATTAATGTGATTAATTCAAAAATTTTAAAAGTTTGTTACTTGCCTCTTAAGAAAGGTTCAATCTTTAATTTTTAAATCATATCTTTTTAGTTTCTTGTTAGTCAAGTAATCAACTTTAATTTTTTAAAATCAAATCCTTTTAATTTCTTTTTCAAAATCAATTTCAAAATCTTTTCTAACTCCTTTTCTAACTTCTTATCTTTTCAAAATTAATTTTTAAATCTTTTTCAATCAATCTTATCTTTTTGTTTCAATCATATCTTTTTCAAAACTACCTAACTAATTCTTTCTCTAATTTTCGAAAATCCCTTCCCTCTTTTTCAAAATTCCTTTTTTTTTATTTAACTAATTGTTTTAATTTTTAATTTAATTTGATTTCAATTTTAATTTTCAAAATTTAACTTTAATTTTTATTTTTAATTTAATTAATTTTCGAAATTCCCTCTCTCTCATCTCCTTCTAATTATTTATTCATCTACTAAAACTTCTCTTCCACCCAAAATTTGAACATCATCTTCCTCTCTGTGTTCGAGTTTTTCTCTTCCCCTCCTTTTATTCTTCTCTTCTACTCACATACAGGAATCTCTATACTGTGACATAGAGGATTTCATATTTTCTTTTCTGTTTTCTTCTATTTTCATATGAGCAGGAACAAGGATAAGAACATTCTTGTTGAAGTTGATCCTGAACCTGAAAGGACTTTGAAGAGGAAGCTAAGGGAAGCTAAAGCACAACTCTCTAGAGAAAATCTGACAGAAATTTTTGAAAAAGGAGGAGACATGGCCGAAAATAATAACAATGCAAGGAAGATGCTTGGTGACTTTACTACACCAAATTCCAATTTACATGGAAGAAGCATCTCAATTCCTGCCATTGGAGCAAACAACTTTGAGCTTAAACCTCAATTAGTTTCTCTAATGCAACATAACTGCAAGTTTCATGGACTTCCATCTGAAGATCCTTTTTAGTTCTTAACTGAATTCTTGCAGATCTGTGATACTGTTAAGACCAATGGGGTTAATCCCGAGGTCTACAGGCTTATGCTTTTCCCGCTTGCTGTAAGAGACAGAGCTAGAGTATGGTTGGACTCTCAACCTAAAGATAGCCTGAACTCTTGGGATAAGCTGGTCATGGCTTTCTTAGCCAATTTCTTTCCTCCTCAAAAGCTTAGCAAGCTTAGAGTGGATGTTCAAACCTTCAGACAGAAAGAAGGTGAATCCCTCTATGAAGCTTGGGAGAGATACAAGGAACTGACCAAAAGGTGTCCTTCTGACATGCTTTCAGAATGGACCATCCTGGATATATTCTATGATGATCTGTCTGAGCTATCAAAGATGTCACTAGACCATTCTGCAGGTGGATCCATTCACCTAAAGAAAATTCCTGCAGAAGCTCAAGAACTCATTGACATGGTTGCAAATAACCAGTTCATGTACACTTCTGAAAGGAATCCTGTGAATAATGGGACGCCTATGAGGAAGGGAGTTCTTGAAATTGATACTCTGAATGCCATATTGACTCAGAACAAAATATTGACTCAGCAAGTCAATATGATCTCTCAGAGTCTGAATGGATTGAAGGAATCATCCAACAGTACTAAAGAGGCATCTTCTGAAGAAGAAGCTTATGATCCTGAGAACTCTGCAATAGCATAGGTGAATTACATGGGTGAACCCTATGGAAACACCTATAATCCCTCATGGAGAAATCATCCAAATTTCTCATGGAAGGATCAACAAAAGCCTCAACAAGGCTTTAATAATGGTGAAAGAAACAGGTTTAGCAATAGCAAGCCTTTTCCATCATCCACTCAGCAACAAACAGAGAATTCTGAGCAGAATCCATCTAGCTTAGCAAATATAGTCTCTGATCTATCTAAGGCCACTTTGAGTTTCATGAATGAAACAAGGTCCTCCATTAGGAATTTGGAGGCACAAGTGGGCCAACTGAGTAAAAGAGTCACTGAAACTCCTCCTAGTACTCTCCCAAGTAATACAGAAGAGAATCCAAAAAGAGAGTGCAAGGCCATTGATTTAACCATCATGGCTGAACCTACAAGGGAGGGAGAGGACGTGAATCCCAGTGAGGAAGACCTCCTGGGACGTCCAGTGATCAACAAGGAGTTTCCCTCTGAGGAACCAAAGGAATCTAAGGCTCATCTAGAGACCATAGAGATTCCATTGAACCTCCTTATGCCATTCATGAGCTCTGATGAGTATTCTTCTTCTGAAGAGAATGAAGATGTCACTGAAGAGCAAGTTGCCAAGTACCTTGGTGCAATCATGAAGCTGAATGCCAAATTATTTGGTAATGAGACTTGGGAAGATGAACCTCCCTTGCTCATCAATGAACTGAGTGATCTGGATCAACTGACATTGTCTCAGAAGAAACAGGATCCTGGAAAGTTCTTAATACCTTGTACCATAGGCACCATGACCTTTGAGAAGGCTCTATGTGACCTTGGATCAGGGATAAACCTCATGCCACTCTCTGTAATGGAGAAACTGGGAATCTTTGAGGTGCAAGCTGCCAGAATCTCACTAGAGATGGCAGACAACTCAAGAAAATAGGCTTATGGACTAGTAGAGGATGTGTTAGTGAAGGTTGAAGGCCTTTACATCCCTGCTGATTTCATAATCCTAGACACTGGGAAGGATGAGGATGAATCCATCATCCTTGGAAGACCCTTCCTAGCCACAGCAAGAGCTGTGATTGATGTGGACAGAGGAGAGTTGGTCCTTCAACTGAATGAGGACTACCTTGTGTTTAAAACTCAAGGATCTCCTTCTGTAACCATGGAGAGGAAGCATGAAAAGCTTCTCTCACTGCAGAGTCAACTAAAGCCCCCACAGTCAAACTCTAAGTTTGGTGTTGGGAGGCCACAACCAAACTCTAATTTTGGTATTGAACCCCCACAGCCAAACTCTAAGTTTGGTGTTGGGAGGTTCTAACCTTGCTCTGATTATCTGTGAGGCTCCATGAGAGCTCACTGTCAAGCTATTGACATTAAAGAAGCGCTTGTTGGGAGGCAACCCAATGTTATTTAATCATTTTTATTTTATTTTCTCTTTGTTATTTCATGTTTTATTAGGTTGATGATCATGTGGAATCACAAAAACTACTGAAAAATCGAAAACAGACTGAAAAATAGCATTGGAAATAGCACACCCTGGAGGAAGGGCTTACTGGCGTTTAAACGCCAGTAAGGAGCATCTGGCTAGCGTTTAACGCCAGAACAGAGCATGAAATTGGCGTTAAATGCCAGAAACAAGCAGCAGTCTGGCGTTTAAATGCCAGGATTTCACCCAGAGGAAAGCTGGCATTAAACGCCAGAAACAAGCATCAGACTGGCGTTTAACGCCAGAAACATGCACCATATTGGCGTTCAACGCCAGAAACATGCTATAGACTGGCGTTGAATGCCCAAAACAAGCAAGGAAGTGGCATTTAATGCCAGAAACATGCTGCAGTCTGGCGTTAAATGCCAGGATTGCATATATAGGGCGTTTTACACGTCCAAAAGGTGCAGGGATGAGAAATCCTCAAACACCTCAGGATCTGTGGACCCCACAGGATCCCCACCTACTTCTTCTCTCCTCTTCACACCTTTTCATAACTCTCTTCCCCAAATACCCCTCACCAATCAACTCAATCACTCTTCCCCATCACCTCTTCACCAATTACATCCATCCTCTCTTCCCCAAAAACTCCACCTACCTTTAAATTCAAAATAATTTCCCTTCCAAACCCAACCCTAAATGGCCGAACCCTAAACCCCTCCCCACTCCTATATAAACCCCTCATTCCCTCTTCATTTCACACAACAAAACCCTCTCTTCTTCCCCTTGGCCGAAACCATCTCTCTCTTTCTCTCTTCCATTTTTCTTCTTCTTCTACTTCTTTCTTTCTTCTTTTGCTCGGGGACGAGCAACCATTTTAAGTTTGGTGTGGTAAAAGCATAGCTTTTTGTTTTTTCATAACCATTCATGGCACCTAAGGCCAGAGAAACCTCTAGAAAGAGGAAAGGGAAGGAAATTGCTTCCACCTCTGAGTCATGGGAGATGGAGAGATTCATCTCTAAGGTCCATCAAGACCACTTCTATGAAGTTGTGGCCAAGAAGAAAGTGATTCATGAGGTTCCTTTCAAACTCAAAAAGAATGAGTATCCGGAAATCCGACTTGAGATTCAAAGAAGAGGTTGGGAAGTTCTCACCAACCCCATTCAACAAGTCGGGATCCTAACGGTTCAAGAGTTCTATGCAAACGCATGGATCACAAGGAACCACGATCAAAGTGTGAACCCAAATCCAAAGCATTGCCTTACTATGGTTCGGGGAAAATACTTAGATTTCATTCCGGAAAATGTAAGGCTGGCGTTCAACTTGCCAATGATGGAAGAAAACGCACGCCCCTACACAAAAAGGGTCAACTTTAATCAAAGGTTGGACCAAGTCCTCATAGACATATGTGAGGAAGGAGCTCAATGGAAAATTGACTCAAGAGGCTAGCCGGTTCAACTAAGAAGGTATGACCTCAAACCAGTGGCTAGAGGATGGCTAGAGTTCATTCAACGCTCAATCATTCCTACTAGTAACCGGTCTGAAGTTACTATAGACCGGGCCATCATGATCCATAGTATCATGATTGGAGAGGAGGTGAAAATTCATGAGATTATACCTCAAGAACTTTACAAGGTAGCTGACAAGTCCTCCACTTGGGCAAGGTTAACCTTTCCTCACCTCATATGCCACCTCTGAAATTCAGCTGGAATTGACATAGAGGGAGATATCCTCATTGAAGAGGATAAGTCCATCACTAGGAAAAGGATGGAGCAAACAAGAGATCATGGACCTCAATATGAGTATGAGGAAATTCCTCACCATGAAATCCCTGAGATGCCTCAAGGGATGCACTTTCCTCCACAAAACTACTAGGAACAAAGGATGGAGCAACTAAGGATGGAGCACTAAGAATATTCCATCATCCTCCATGAAATTAGAGAAGATCAAAGAGCTATGAGGGAGGAGCAAGAAAGACAAGGAAGAGACATAGAGGAGCTCAAGAGCACCATTGGTTCTTCAAGAAGAGGAAGACGCCACCCTCACTAAGGTGGACTCATTCCTTAATCTTCTTGTTTATTTATTTTCCTGTTTTTTTATTTTTGAGCTTTATGTTTTATTTATTTTTGTGTCTTTACTATATGATCACTAGTGTCTAAATGTCTATGCCTTAAAGTTATGAATATGAATCCATCACCTCTCTTAAATGAAAACTGTTTTAATTACAAAAGAACAAGAAGTACATGGTTTCAAATTCATCCTTGAAACTAGTTTAATTATTTTGATGTGGTGACAATACTTTTTGTTTTCTGAATGAATGCTTGGACAGTGCATATGTCTTTTGAAGTTGATGTTTAATGAATGTTAAATATGTTGGCTCTTGAAGAATAAAGAAAAAGGAGAAATGTTATTTGATAATCTGAAAAATCATAAAAATGATTCTTGAAGCATGAAAAAGCAGTGAATACAAAAGCTTGCAGAAAAAAAGAAAGAAAAAAAATGGCGAAAAAAAATAAATATATAGAAAAAGAAAAAGCAAGCAGAAAAAGCCAAAAGCTCTTTAAACCAAAAGGCAAGAGCAAAAAGCCAATAGTCCTTAAAACCAAAAGGCAAGGGTAAATAAAAAGGATCCAAGGCTTTGAGCATCAGTGGATAGGAGGGCCTAAAGGAATAAAATCCTGGCCTAAGCGGCTAAACCAAGCTTTCCCTAACCATGTGCTTGTGGCGTGAAGGTGTCAAGTGAAAACTTGAGACTGAGCGGTTAAAGTCAAGGTCCAAAGCAAAAACAGAGTGTGCTTAAGAACCCTGGACACCTCTAATTAGGGACTTTAGCAAAGCTGAGTCACAATCTGAAAAGGTTCACCCAGTTATGTGTCTGTGGCATTTATGTATCCGGTGGTAATACTGGAAAACAAAGTGCTTAGGGCCACGGCCAAGACTTATAAAGTAGCTATGTTCAAGAATCAACATACTGAACTAGGAGAATCAATAACACTATCTGAACTCTGAGTTCCTATAGATGCCAATCATTCTGAACCTCAATGGATAAAGCGAGATGCCAAAACTATTTAAGAGGCAAAAAGCTACAAGTCCCGCTCATCTGATTGTAGCTAAGTTTCATTGATATTTTGGAATTTATAGTATATTCTCTTCTTTTTATCCTATTTGATTTTCAGTTGCTTGGGGACAAGCAACAATTTAAGTTTGGTGTTGTGATGAGCGGATAATTTATACGCTTTTTGGCATTATTTTTACATAGTTTTTAGTATGATTTAGTTAGTTTTTAGCATATTTTTATTAGTTTTTAAATAAAAATCACATTTCTGGAATTTACTATGAGTTTGTGTGTTTTTCTATGATTTCAGATAATTTCTGGCTGAAATTGAGGGACTTGAGCAAAAATCAGATTCAGAGGTTGAAGAAGGACTGCAGATGCTGTTGGATTCTGACCTCCCTGTACTCAAAGTGGATTTTTTGGAGCTACAGAACTCCAAATGGCGCGCTCTCAATTGCGTTTGAAAGTAGACATCTAGGGCTTTCCAACAATATATAATAGTTCATACTTTGATTAAGGATAGATGATGTAAACTGGCGTTGAGCGCCAGTTCCATGCTGCATTCTGGAGTCAAACGCCAGAAACAGGTTGCAAAGTGGAGTTAAACGCCAGAAACAGGTTACAAACTGGCGTTCAACTCCAAGAAAGACCTCTACACGTGTAAAGCTCAATTCTCAGCCCAAGCACACACCAAGTGGGTCCCAGAAGTGGATTTCTGCATCATTTACTCATTTCTGTAAACCCTAGTAACTAGTTTAGTATAAATAGGACTTTTTACTATCTTTGGAAGATCTTTAGATCACGTTTGGGGGCTGGCCATTTGGCCATACCTGGGCCATTATCACTTATGTATTTTCAAACGGTAGAGTTTCTACACACCATAGATTAAGGTGTGGAGCTCTGCTGTTCCTCATGAATTAATACAAAGTACTACTATTTTTCTATTCAATTCAAGCTTATTGCTTCTCTAAGATATCCATTCGCACCCAAGAACATGATGAATGTGATGATTATGTGACGTTCATCATCATTCTCACCTATGAACGCGTGCCTGACAAACACTTCCGTTCTACATGCAAAAAAGCTAGAATGAGTATCTCTTAGATATCTAATACAGAAGACCGAGTCTGAGATATTAGAATCTTTGTGGTATAAGTTAGAACCCATGGATGGCCATTCCTGAGATCCTGAAAGTATAAACCTTGTCTGTGGTATTCCGAGTAGGATCTGGAAAGGGATGGCTGTGACGAGCTTCAAACTCGCGAGTGCTGGGCGTAGTGACAGACGCAAAAGGATAGTAAATCATATTCCAGTATGATCGAGAACCGACAGATGATTAGCCATGCAGTGACAGTGCATTGGACCATTTTCACAGAGAGGATGGGATGTAGCCATTGACAACGGTGATGCCCTACATAAAGCTTGCCATGGAAAGGAGTAGGAATGATTGGATGAAGACAGCAAGAAAGCGGAGGTTCAGAGGAACGAAAGCATCTCTATATGCTTATCTGAAATTCTCACCAATGAATTACATAAGTATCTCTATCCTATTTTATGTTTTATTTATCTTTTAATTATTAAAACTCTATAACCATTTGAATCCGCCTGACTGAGATTTACAAGGTGACCATAGCTTGCTTCAAGCCGACAATCTCCATGGGATCGACCCTTACTCACGTAAGATTTATTACTTGGACGACCCAGTGCACTTGCTGGTCAGTTGTGCAAAGTTGTGATAAAGAATTAAGATTATGAACGTGCGTATAAAGTTTTCAGCACCGTTACCAAGGAATGGAACCGTCAGGATTTCTGCGCACCAGTTTCTTTTCTAAATTTATTATTTTTCCATTAGTGTTAAATTTTCTTATTCAACTATGCATCTTGAATTATTTTGGTGCTTCGTGACTTGTTTTAAACTGTTGGGTATTATTAATTATAAGTCAATGCTACTTTTTATAATACTGGTATTTATTTTGCATTGACATGAATTTATATTGTCTTTCATTACCCACACTTCTCCCCCATTTGTTACAATTTTCGCACTATTGATATGCCATTTGCTTCTATTATTTTCTCACTTGCATGTTATAGCTACCATGTAATTGAGACCCTCATTATTTGGCATTAACCCACCCAGACTTTATTTATTTTCTTATCTTTATTTCTGGGTTATTTTTTCTTCTTTTTCCTCTTCTTTTAGGCTGGCCACCGAAGAAGGAAAAAGGGAGAAACTTCTAAAAGGGGAGACAGACAAGTCCATCTGCACAATCTCTAGAGAAAAGCATCAGTTGTAGCAGCCCGTCTACCTACACATCTCAGCATGCACCGAGGACGGTGCAATCTTTAAGTGTGGGGAGGTCGATACCGATCTCCATGGGTTAGTACTTTCCTGTCTCAACACCAATGTTTAAATTTTCTTTGTAGCTAGTTGTTGCATTTGCATGTTTGATTTTGTGCGTATTTTACCACCACTTGGTTGAAGTAATATTTTCTTTTTCAAGAAACTTTTTAGAGTATTTCACTAATTTAAATTAAAACTTTTTGTTGAACTTGTTTGAAGAAATATTATACTGGAACATGGTTTAGAGCTCGAACACACAAAACCAGTGAGATTTTGAACCTATTTGATTGGTTGCATTTTATCAACCAATATTTTATTTTTGTGTGTGTTGTTATCTCTAAAATTGTGATCTTTGTCTTGCTTAATTCTATATTTCCATGGTTCGATGTATGCATGCACTTATATGATTGAGGCCTTTGTTTCACTGAGCTTACATACCCATATGGCCTTAACCCTTCATTATCCCTTGCAAACCAATTTGAGCCTATTTTACCCCTTTTATTCTTTACTTTAGCACATCATTAACTCTAAGCGGAAAACAATAATGTCCTTAATCTGAATCCTTAGTTAGCTTGGACTAGTGAGAGTGCTCATGAATTAAGTGTGGGGAAAAGTGGGTTTGGAAATATTTGGTTTAAGAATTGGGCATTGTATATCTTTATGAAAATGTGAAAGAAATGTTTAGGACATGTTCATGCATTCAATAATTTAATCATATGCATTGAGAAAAAAATATAAATAAATAAAAATAAAAAAAAAGAAGAGAAAAAGAAAAAGAAAAAGAAAAAAAGTAAATAATAAAAAGGGGGACAAAATGCTCCAAAGTAAATGGTGAAAGCAATGCATGTGTACTGTACTTGAAATTAGAATGCATGAATATGTGAAAAACATGGTTAATGGATAGTTAGATGTGGTATTATGATTACATGGATTGTCTAAAGTTAGGTGGAAAGTTTAAGTTAATTAAGGATTCAGATTTTAGTCCACTTGGCCAAATACAATCCTACCTTGACCTTAACCCCATTACAACCCTTGAAAGACCTCTTGATATGTGTATTTTGTGCATTAAATTTTTGTTGATTGTTAGATGAAAAGCAAGCCTTAGAAAGCAAGATTAGTAGAGAATTGAGAGATCGAACCTTAAACACCTGAGCGATTAGGGTGCATACACTTCCAGTGAGGGTTCGATGCTCGATTCCTTGTTCCCAGCTTTCATGAGCTATTTTCTTCTACAAGTTTACTTGTACTTTATTTTGTGATTTGAATTAGTGAAATCCACTTCATATTTATTCTTGGAGATTTATTTACTTTTAACCAAGTAGGTATAAACATCTTAGCATATAGTTGCATTCATATACATAGGTTGCATTTCATACATTTTACCATTCCTCTTCACTCTTATAGCTTCTCTTGAGCTTAGAATGAGGACATGCTAATGTTTAAGTGTGGGGAGGTTTATAAACCACTATTTCATGGTTTATCTTGTGCTCAATTGAGTGGTTTTTATCAAATCTTTACCCACTTATTCATACTAATCGCATGTTTTATATTTTCCTTCCTGATTTTGTGCTATGATTGAAAACATGTTTCCTGGGCCTTTAAATTACTAACTTTAATCCTCTCTTATTACCATTTGATGCCGTCATATGTGTGTTAAGTGATTTCAGAGATTACCGGGCAGGAATGGCTCAGAGGATGGAAAGGAAGCATGCAAAAGTAGAAGGAGTACAAGAAGCTGAAGGAACTGCTAAGCTGTCCAGCCTGACCTCTTTGCACTCAAACGGTCATAACTCGAGCTACAGAGGTCCAAATGATGCAGTTTTAGTTGCGTTGGAAAGCTAATGTCTGTGGCTTTGCAACAATATATAATTTGCCATAGCTTCCCCGAAGCCAGATGACGCGAACGCGAACGCATGGGCGACGCGAACGCGTGCCTAGCGCGAAAATGCAGCGATGCGAACGCGTAAATGATGCGGACGCGCGCCTTGAGCAGAACGCAATTGACATGTACGTGTGACCGACGCGTACGCGTGACAAGGAAAACTCCCAAATGACGCAAACGCGTGACCCATGCGAATGCGTGACAGACGCCACGTACAACAATCTGCAGAAAATGCCCCAGCGATTTCTGGACCCTTTTTCGGCCCAAATCCAAGCCAGAAACACAGAATATAAGCCAGAGAATGGAGGAATCAATGGAGACACGTAGAACAACTGAATAATTCATAATTTTAGGTTTTAGATGTAGTGTCTAGAGAGAGGTTCTCTCCTCTCTCTTAGGATTTAGGATCAGAATTTCTCTTATTTTAGGATTGCTTCTACAATCACAGGTTCAATATTCTTTTAAATTTATTTTCTACTTTTATTTATATCATTACTTTAATTGTCATTTATCTTTTCATTATTGATTTACAAACTTTCCATATTAGGATTTGAATTTATGTTTAAATGAAATTTGAGGTATTTTAGATTAATGATTATTTTATGATGCTTTCAATTCAATTTAGATTTATTTTTTCCTTTTGGTTTTGGTTAAGTAATTAGCAACACTTGAGTTGTCAAACGCAGCTGTTGATTGAAATTGGAATTCTTGCTGATTAATTTGTACTCCAATAACTCTAGTCTTCCCATAAGAGTTGACTAGGACCTGAGGATCAAATTAATTTGTCCACTTGACTTTCCTTTGTTTAGCAAGGATTAATTAAAAGTGGGAGCAGAATCCAATTCTCTTCACACCTGATAAGGATAACTAGGATAAGACGTCTAGTTCTTATACCTTGCCAAGAGTTTTATTATTTATTTAAATTAATTCCTTACAATTTACTTTCTTGCCATTTACTATTCTTGTTTTTTATCTTATACATTAAAAAAACCCAAAAACATATCTTTATATATAACCAATAATAAATTATACTGCCCTGCAACTCCTTGAGAGACGACCCGAGGTTTAAATACTTTGGTTATAAATTTTATTGGGTTTTGTTACTTGTGACAACCAAACTTTTGAAAGAAAGGAATTCTTGTCGGTCCAGAAGCTATACTTACAACACGAATTTATTTGTGAAAATTCTAGATCGCGTGAGAGTTTCGTTCTTCAAAATGGCGCCGTTGCCAGGGAGTTACAACTGTGTGCCTTATTATTGGTTATTGTAAATATTTTATTTTGCTTGTTTATTTCTTTTTATTTTTATTTTCACTTTTAATTTTGATTATTTACTATGAATTCTCACCCCTATCGCTTTGAGTTTGGTTCTAACAATGTTGAAAGGAATGGAAGCTATAACAGGAAAATGCATCAAGGTCAAAATAATCAGAGATGGACGGAGCCATGAGGATCTGATCAACCCATTAGGCAACAACACCTTCCAAACTATCATGGACGACGACCATTCAATAATGCATGTCAGAACAATAGTTATGGTGGACCCCCTTGTAATTACCGACAAGCCCCATCATACGCCTATGAACCACCTCTTCAACACAGTTTTGAACCACCACACTCACAAGCCAACTACCATCATTCACCTCAATATAACCCTAACCCGTATCCACCCCAATTCCAACATAATTACTCACGAGAACCACCACTTTCCTACGCACCATGTCCATATCCATCACTCCAAGAATCAAGGGAGCAACTCAAAGAAACATTTGAAAAATTTCATGCAACACTTCACCAATTGAATCAAGCGATAAATAGACTACCTTCCCGACGTTCGGATACTCAAGAAATCCTCATGGCTTCATGTGGACAAACTAATGAAGAACGCAGTATGAAGGAGATACTAGAAACTCCACTGGACAGTAGGGAACATGACTTTGTACTGAAACAAGTGGAGGAAGCTGAAATTATAGAAGAAGAAGAATTGGTTGAAGACTTAGGAGATGCTGAACCTCCATGGGAATCCAGAATTGAGGAGAATTCCGTCAAGAAATTTACAATTGATGCTAAGGAGGATAGTGCACAACGCTCGAAACAGGAATCTTATGAAGAACTGGATGGAATAACTCAACAAGCAAGTTTCCTTGATAATGAAGATCACGTGTCAAGTTTTCCTAGTAATGAACTTGCATCCGCAAGTGAATTCTTTGAGATGGAAGAATCTTCCCCAAGTGAATACGAAGATGATGCGGAGGTAGACTTTTTGCAACCTCCAACTTATGACTTGAGTGATGAGGAAGATATCGAAGACTTCGATCAAGACATGGTTACAACTGAAGAAAATTGCAAAGAAGTGGAAGAATTCACAGAAGAATGCAAGGGAGTAGAGCTTGCAAAACCACTGGAAACACCTATCCCAAGGCCATTACCGCCCAATACAAACTTCAAGTGGGTAAAATCCTTAGCTTTTATCTTTACTTTTCCACTTGAATATGGTTTGCTTGAAACAGATGGTCAGCTTAGAGCTCTTCGCAGCTTTAAGAGTAAAAGGGAAATGGTTCGTGCTCAAGACTGGTATGCAAGATTCAATAAGGTTCCACGCTTCAATCTGAAGTATAAGGATTGGTTTCGAGTTCGATTAAATGGGTCTCGGAGAATGATTGGCCATCTTGGTGAGAATGCAATTTCCAACCCGCCCGGCTGGAAAAATATAAATCAAGACAAAGGCGGATATAAAAGCAAGGTTTGGGATCCTAGAATCTATTCTGACATTCAACATCTCAGGAACCTGAAAACCTATTTGAATTTACTCAAAGGCTTTACATGCCTAGTTTGGGACCCCGGAGGCTGTTGGCATTCCAAACAGTGGTAGAGATTTTTGGATAAATTCAAGCACAAGCCACCATAACAAAGGACTCCCCAAACGTCCAACTTAAGGACTTTAACTAAAAGTGCTAGGTGGGAGACAACCCACCATGGTATGATCGTTCCTTTTTTAACTTTATTTCGTTTTGTTTGCTTTTATTTTATTTTACTTTCATTGAACCTGGAATTATTCACAGCATCTACATCAGCATTGCATATTTTATACTGCATAATTGCATAAAAAAAATCACCCCACGCGAGCGCGCAGGCCACGCGTGGGCGTCGACTGGAAATCGGCGTAAAAATCCAATGCCCAGAAAGTTGGGCTGGAATCGTGCGGCTGGTGTGCCTTTAGCACAAACTAGCCCACGCGTTTGTGTCCCTGACGCGAAGGCATCACTGCACTATGCACATCCCACGCGAAAGCGTGAGCGACGCGTCCACGTCGCGTGGATTTTATGGACCCCATTAGAAACAGAGAGTTGCGCCAAAACGACACTGGAACTGTGCATTTAGCACATTTTTCAGCGACGCGTTCGCGTGCTTCACGCGTACGCGTCCCTTACCTTTTACCCAATTCACGCGATCGCATCAATGACACGTTCACGTCAACACCCTTTTCGCCCAAATCACTCGATCGCGTGCTCCACGCGTTCGCGTGGATTCAAAAACAGTAACCCCCATTCACGCGAAATTCTATCCATTCACGCGAAACCGCCCACCCCCCTATGCAACTTCTCTTCTCCAACCCCCCCCAACCACCACCAAACCCACCACCGCGCCGCCATCCCAGCCGCCGGACCGCCACCGACGCCACCCCCTTCTTCTTCCCCCCTCCCCTTCTTTCCCCTCCTCTTCTCCCCTTTCCTCCTCCCTCTACAACCACTAAACCCCACTGCCACCGCCCCATCACCGCGCCCCACCACCACGCCACCACCAGCCACCACAACCCAACCCTCACCCCCTTCTCTCTTCCCCCCCCCCTCAACCTTAACCACCCACACACCACCAATCCTCCCCTGCCTCCACCTCGGACCATCGCCATGCCGCCACCCATCGCCGCTGCGTCACCAACACCACTACCATCTCTCTCAGCCTACTTTCTGTTTCTACACACCAGGTTCCGCCGAACACCGATTTTGTTTTCCAATTAGTCAATTAGTTGCATATTTTACAGTTTTTTGTTCGAAATAGGATAGTTAGAGATGCATGATTGTATTGGATTTTAGGTGGTTAGGTAGCTAGGATGTGGTTAGTGGATTTAGGCCTGATAATTGCACCGTTCTTGCTAACTGTTTCTATCTGTTTCGCAATTCTGAATTTGATGTGATGATTCTGTTCATATGTTGTTCTTCATATTTGATGTTGTTGTTAAACTGTTCTTTAATGTTCTTGCTATTTGTTAATCTTTTCAACACTATTTAATTTCATATGAACTGATTTTTCTTGCTGTTTACTACCCGGAAACATCCAATTTTAGCCAGAATGCTGCCCAATTTTCTGCAAATTTATAGTTTAATCTACTCTATTCATGTATTGGTTTGAAAACTCGTTATTTTGCATTACTTGGCTACAACCAAACCAATTCATGAATGCACGGGCTAGCATTCTTATTCCTTTTTGTTCCCTTAGCACTAAATTGCTTATTGATGATTTCATTCTCATTTTAAACTTACTTTATTTATCAGAATTATCATCAATAAACTACAATCCTTGCTTGAATATGAGTTGACTGTTCCTCAACTTTGTGAAATTCTTGGTAACTAGGAAAACCAATCTCATGCCACTCACTTTAACTTCCTTTTTAACTACTAACCAGTTTAGCTTTCTAACTTCTCTTTTTGGTTTTTACCTAACTACTTTAACTTTCTAACTCAAGGCATGATTACTATTTTCCCTAATTAACTTGAATTCCACTTATAAGATATTTTGGATTGTGATTTTTAATCTCAGACTTTTAACTCGAATTCAATCCAAAATGTACATATATTTACCTCATTTCATGCTTCTATTACTTTTTTGCCTTTATGCTTACATTGACAAAATCCTACTTGCCTACTTGTTTTCCTGCTTTAATTCTTCAATTATACCATGCTACTTCTGCTTTTCAGGATGTCTGATCCCCAAAGGAAAGGAAAAGGCAAGGCTACTACAGACAAACGAAAAAGAGGAGAATCTTCTACCTCTATCCTGGATCTCCTTCACGACTATTCCTGGCGGGAAAAGAACTTTACCCCGCAGGAAAAGGCCGACCAGCTCCTCACTACCACAGATCAAGTCAAATTTGCAAACAGATACTGTGAGCTCAAGTATCCAGTGTTTGCCACTTCCAGGAACCTCTACCTGGAGAGAACTCTTAAAATTCCAGAAGAACCCACCCAGTACACTTCCGAACAGATAAAACAAAGAGGCTGGTTCTTCATGGAAAGGAACTTGACAGAGGTCAATGCTTCCTGGGTCAGAGAATTTTACTGTAACTATTTCAAGACCTCCCTGGATGCAGTGCACCTCAGAAGGAAATAGATTTTAGTCACTGAGGAAGCTATTGAGGATATCCTCCGGCTTCAGCCTAAGTCAGATCAGCCTGACGGTTACCAAAAGGCTGAAGAGGATATGAGATACATGAGATTTGACTAGGATGCAGTCAAGCAGAGAATAGCCCTTGATCCTACTGCCCCATGGGTCATGGGTAAGAATACAGTGATGCCTAAGGGAATCAAGCTGATATATTTGAATGATGAGGCTCGGCTTTGGCAGCAGATCCTGAGTAACTACGTGATACCGAGCACTCATGAGACAGAGGTGCCCGCTGCTATGATCACCCTCATCTGGTGTGTGATGGAGGGTAAGGACCTGTATCTTCCACGTTTCATCAGGTTTTATATGGCCAGGGTCCATGTCAGAGGCACTCTCCCTTTTCCTTATCTGATCACCCAGCTAGGTCGCCGAGCTGACGTGCCTTGGGAGCTGGCTGATGAGAAGCCAACTGCTGCAGACTGCAAGAAGATCATTCCTCACAGCAGGAAGTTTCTGGCATTAGGGTACAGACCTCCTTTTCTCACTGCCTCGGGTGAGGCAGCCACATCTTCAGATGCCCCTTCTGCATCCACTGCTGCACCAGCCCCATCCACTGCACCTCCATATGCTCCTGAGCCCATTTATCATCTGGTACACTGCCTCTTCGTATGCCTGGATTGTATGGAGCATCGCCACAAGCAACGCTATGAGCACCTAAAGTTGATGATCCGATCTGGCAGCGACATCCCCTCCGAGCCTGACACCGCTTCTGACCCTTTTGATGCGGAGGCGGATGATCATGAGGAGGAGGCACATGCCCAGGCAGAGCAGGGAGGACCTGAGCAGACTGCACCACACCATGAGGATCCTCACCAGATCTAGGCCGCAGATCCGGAGATTTCTCTATAGACAGAGCCTCCACTTCAACAGGCAGCTCCTCCTACACTTACCGAGACTGCAGATCCTCAGCCTACCATAGAGTCACCAGCAGCCCATCCTTCCAGAGATGACACTTACACTTCTCACACCCAGCCTGAGTGAGCATCGAGGACGATGCTATTATTTAAGTGTGGGGAGGCCGCCATCTCTGGCATACTTTATTTTGGTGAACCACTCTTCAGACACTTTCTTTTTTGCTTATTTTTTTGTATTTTTATCTTTATTTTTATTTTTATCTTTATTTTATCTTGTCTCTCAGTACTTGCACATTTTTCTATATTTTTACAGTATTTCTGCATTTTACACCTTAGTTATATACTTATCTTAGACATTTAGTTTAGTCTAGTTGCAATTTTAGTTATTAAATTGTGATATAGAATATATGGATTAATTAGTTTAGGTTACCCTTTTAGCATACGATAACTTGGATTAATTGAAAATAAAAAGAGTAAACTAAAAACTTTAGTATAACAGAATCACAACAGTCCACACACTGTATATATATAGCAATAAATGATTGGTTAATTTACACAATATTTTTTAAGGAAGAACACTAAGATTTTAAGGGCCACCCTAAGATTCACATTGAGAATAATGGGAACTCTTGATTTCTACTTGCATGACATACATAACTAATATATAGTTTTTGAGCCAGAGAACACACAACCTATGAGTTTTTGAGCTTATTTGTATGGTTACATTATTTAACCATAATTATTTCATTCTTGTGTGTTCGCCCTTCTTTTTTATTCTGGTGATCTTTACTTTGTTTTAATCTATATGTCCAATATAGAATATAGATACATACCAAGAGATGATTGAGGCCATCATTTAAATTTTTTTTCTCACTTATCCCAAATAAGCTTACCTTTTACATCACCCTTGTTAGCCCCATTGAACTTTTAATTCCCTCCTTGTTCTATAACCACATTACTAGCCTTAAGCAGAAAAACAAATTAAAAATCCCAAGTTGAATCCTTGGTTAGCTTAATATAGAGATTGTGTATCCACTAAGTGTGGAAAAACATGGGAACATGGGTCGATAGGAAAGGATTAATTCAATAAAGTAATAAGGATTTTGGGAGCATGCTCATGTAAAATAAATTTAAAAATTAAAATACCATGTGCATTGATATATGCTTATGTTTCAAAAAAAAATTTCTTTTTAGTTAAATAAGTAAATAAGGGGACAAAATTGCCCCAATAATAAGCTTAGTAAAGAAATCAATGCACATAAGGTGAAAATTCAAAGTAAAGTTAGTACATGAGTATGTAATAAAAAAGTGAAAAAATTTGGGTAGCTAGGTAAAGCATTTCAAATTATATAAAGTATATGTTAGGTGAGATCTTAGACTAATCAAGGATTCACTTTGTTAGCTCACTTAGCCTTATATATATACCCCTACCTTTACCTTGGCCCCATTACAACCTTTAGAAGACCTCATGATCTTTGTATGTCTGTATTCAATATTTGTTGATTGGTTAGATGAAGAACAAAGTTTTAGAAAGCAGGAATAGAAAAGAATAGAGTGATTAACCCCAAACACTGAGTGACTTGAGAGTAAACACAAATCCAGTGAGGGTTCAATAGCTCATCACCATATATCTCTGTTTAAATATTTAATTGTCTTGCAATCTTATGAAATATTTTAACCCGACTCAATTGTGACAGTGCTTTAACATGATTTAGGTTTGGCTATACATATATAATTCCTTGAAAATATGAGTTAGATTAACCACATGTAAGCTCTATATATATAGGTGGGTAATAATTAAAATTTGTGTGATTCATGTAGGTAGTTTGCATTTAGAATAGATTGCATTGCATGAGATTCCACCATTCTAACTTTACCCTTTCTCTTGGATTTAGCATGAGGACATGCTATTGTTTAAGTGTAGGGAGGTTGATAAACCCATATTTTATGATATAATTTGTGCTCAAATTGAATGTTTCTATCAATTCTTCACCCACTTATTCATGTAAATTGCATGGTTTCACTTTCCCTTCCTTATTTTATGATATATGCGAAAAACATGTTTCCTGTGCTTTAAAAATATTAATTTTAATTATCCTTTATTACCATTCGATGCCGTGATTTGTGTGTTAAGTATTTTCAGATCTCATAGAGCAGGAATAGCTCAAAGGACAAAAAGGAAACATACAAAAATGGAAGGAAAACACAAAAATGGAGTTTTGAAGAAAAGGGCAGTGATGCGAACGCATGGGCGATGCAAACGCGTGCCTAGCACAAAAATGCAGCGACGCGAACGCGTGGATGACGCGGACGCGCGCCTTGAGTAGAATGCAATTGACGCGTACGTGTGACCGACGCGTACGCGTGACAAGGAAAACTCCCAGATGACACAAACGCGTGACAGACGCCACGTACAAGAATCTGCAGAAAATGGCCCCAACGATTTTTGGACCTTTTTTTGGCCCAAATCCAAGCCAGAAACACAGAATATAAGCCAAAGAATGGAGGAATCAATGAAAACACGTAAAAAAACTGAATAATTCATAATTTTAGGTTTTAGATGTAGTTTAGAGATAGGTTCTCTCCTCTCTCTTAGGATTTAGGATCAGGATTTCTCTTATTTTAGGATTGCTTCTACAATCACAGGTTCAATATTCCTTTAAATTTATTTTCTACTTTTATTTATTCCATTACTTTAATTGTCATTTATCTTTTCATTATTGATTTACAAACTTTCCATGTTAGGATTTGAATTTATGTTTAAATGCAATTTGAGGTATTTCAGATTAATGATTATTTTATGATGCTTTCAATTCAATTTAGATTTATTTTTCCCTTTTGGTTTTGGTTAAGTAATTAGCAACACTTGAGTTGTCAAACTCAGCTATTGATTGAAATTAGAATTCTTGCTGATTAATTTGTACTCCAATAACTCTAGTCTTCCCATAAGAGTTGACTAAGACCTGAGGATCAAATTAATTTGTCCACTTGACTTTCCATTGTTTAGCAAGGGTTAATTAAAAGTGGGAGTAGAATCCAATTCTCTTCACACCTGATAAGGATAACTAGGATATGACGTCTAGTTCTTATATCTTGCCAAGAGTTTTATTATTTATTTAAATTAATTCCTTACAATTTACTTTCTTGCCATTTACTATTCTTGCTTTTTATCTTATACATTAAAAAAACCTTATGAGCGGATAATTTATACGCTTTTTGGCACTGTTTTTAGTATGTTTTTAGCATATTTTAGTTAGTTTTTATTATATTTTTATTAGTTTTTATTTAAAATTTACTTTTCTGAATTTTACTATGAGTTTGTGTGTTTTTCTGTGATTTCAGGTATTTTTTGGCTGAAATTGAGGGACCTGAGCAAAAATCTGATTCAAAGGCTGAAAAAGGACTGCAGATGCTGTTGGATTCTGACCTCCCTGCACTCAAAGTGGATTTTCTGGAGCTACAGAAGCCCAATTGGCGCGCTCTCAATTGCGTTGGAAAGTAAACATCCTAGGCTTTCCAGCAATATATAATAGTCCATACTTTGCTCAAGATTTGATGGCCCAAACCGGTGTTCCAAGTCAGCTTAAGAATTCTGGCGTTTAACGCCAAAACTGGCATAAAAGCTAGAGTTAAACGCCCAAACTGGCACAAAAGCTGGCGTTTAACTCCAAGAAAGGTCTCTACACATGAAAGCTTCAATTCTCATCCCAAGCACACACCAAGTGGGTCCCGGAAGTGGATTTTTACACTAAACACCCTAGCTTACTCATTTTCTGTAACCCTAGGTCACTAGTTTACTATAAAAACTATTTTTAGTGATTCATCTTGTACCTGATGACATTCTACACGTTTCATATTGTATCTTCTACGGCATGAGTCTCTAAACCCCATTGTTGGGGTGAGGAGCTCTGCTGTTCTTCATGAATTAATGCAATTACTACTGTTTTCCATTCTATCACGCTTGCTTCTATTCTAAGATATTCATTCACACTTCAACCTGATGAATGTGATGATCCGTGACACTCATCATCATTCTCACCTATGAACGCGTGCCTGACAACCACCTCCATTCTACATGCAATCAAGCTTGAATGTGTATCTCTTGGGTTTCTAATCTAAGATTGGAACCTTCGTGGTATAGGCTAGAATTACTGGCGGTCATTCCTGAGATCCGGAAAGTCTAAACCTTATCTGTGGTATTCCGAGTAGGATCTGGGAAGGGATGACTGTGACAAGCTTCAAACTCGCGAGTGTTGGGCGTATGACAGACGCAAAAGGATCAATGGATCCTATTCCAACATGATCGAGAACCAATAGCTGATTAGCCGTGCGGTGACAGCGCATTTGGAACATTTTCACTGAGAGGACGGGAAGTAGACATTGACAACGGTGATGCCCAACATAAAGCTTGCCATGGAAGGAGCCTTGCGTGCATGAAGAAGAAGACAGTAGGAAAGCAGAGATTCGGAAGACAAAGCATCTCCAAAACCTCAACCTGTTCTCCATTATTGCATAACAAGTATTTATTTCATGTTCTTTTACTTTTTACAATTAAATCTGAGAATTATTGATATCCTGACTAAGAGTTACAAGATAACCATAGCTTGCTTCAAGCCAACAATCTCCGTGGGATCGACCCTTACTCACGTAAGGTATTACTTGGACGACTCAGTGCACTTGCTGGTTAGTTGTGCGGAGTTACAACAGTGTGATTGTAATTTCGTGCACCAAGTTTTTGGCGCCGTTGCCGGGGATTGTTCGAGTTTGGACAACTGACGGTTATTCTTGTTGCTTAGATTAGGAATATTTTATTTATTTTGGTTTAGAGTCTTTTATTTGAGCTTAGTTTCATATTTTAAGTTTGGTGTCAATTGCATGCTTTTATTTTCTTTTACTTTTTCGAATTTGCTTGTTCCTAGTCCTTTCTTGATCTTTAAAAATTCTAAGTTTGGTGTCTTCTTTTTGTTTTCCTTTAAATTTTCGAAAATTTGTGTTTGATTTTCTAAAAAATTTTAAGTTTTGTGTTTTTGTGATTTTATTTACTTAAAAATTTTTCAAAAATTTGTTTTTGGTGTTCATCTTGATCTTCAAAGTGTTCTTGGTGTTCATCTTGACATTCAAAGTTTTCTTGTTTGTTCTCTTTGTTTTGATCTAAAATTTCTAAGTTTAGTGTCGTTTTGTTATTTTTCTCTTTCCTCATTAAAATTTAAAAATCAAAAAAAATATCTTTTCCTTATTTTACTCATAAATTTCAAAATTTTGCATTAAATTAGTCAAAGATTTTCAAAATCATATCTTTTTTTTAGTCAAGTCAAAATTCTAATTTCAAAAATTGATCTTTTCAAATCTTTTTCAAAGATCAAATCTTTTTAATTGCTTCAATCATATCTTTTTTTTTATAAATTGCAATCATATCTTCTCAATCATATCTTTTTCAAAATAATTTTCAATCATATCTTTTTTTTATAAATTGCAATCATATCTTCTCAGTCATATCTTTTTAAAATAATTTTCAATCATATCTTTTTGATTGCTAATTTCCAAAATCCTTTTAATCAATTAATTAATTTAGTTTTCAATTTACTTTTATTTCATTTTCTTCTAATTTTCGAAAACCATATCCAGAATTTTTCAAATCTTTTTAATTAATTAGCCGTTTGAGCATTTGAATTATTTATCTTTTTACTTTTTCTCTTAATTTTCGAAATTTTTATTCTATTTTTCATTTATTTCGTTTCATTTTATTCGGTTAATTTTAATTAAAATAAAATAAAAACAAAAATATATTTTATTTGCAATCCACATCACCTCCCTTTCTCCATCATGGACCTAAGTGGAAGTGAACAGTCCAGAAGGACTCTGGGGTCATATGCTAACCCCATTATAACTGCATATGGGAGTAGCATCTGTATACCTCCCATCAAAGCAAACAGTTTTGAGCTAAATCCTCAACTCATTATCATGGTGCAGCAAAATTGCCAGTATTCTGGTCTTCCACAGGAAGAACCTACTGAGTTTCTGGCACAGTTCTTACAAATTGTTGACACAGTACGTGATAAAGAAGTGGATCAGGATGTCTACAGATTATTACTATTTCCATTTGCTGTAAAAGATCAAGCTAAGAGGTGGTTAAATAACCAACCCACAGCAAGCATAAAAACATGGAGACAGTTATCAGACAAATTCCTGAATCAATTTTACCCTCCAAAGAGGATGACACAGCTAAGGCTGGACATCCAAGGCTTTAAACAAGAGGATCATGAATCCCTTTATAATGCCTGGGAGAGGTACAGAGGGATGCTAAGAAAATGCCGCTCTGAAATGTTTTCAGAGTGGGTACAGTTAAACATCTTCTACTATGGGCTTACAGAAAAAGCTCAAATGTCTCTAGATCACTCGACTGGTGGATCTATACACATGAGAAAAACAATTGAAGAGGCTCAAGAACTCATAGATACAGTTGCTAGAAATCAACATCTGTACTCAAACAGTGAGTCCTCCATAAAAGAAGAGGCTATGGCAGTAACTACTAATCCTAATCCTCAAGAACAGATTGTTGAACTTAATCAGCAATTACTCCTTATGACAAAATAATTAGCAGAATTTAAAGAGATGCTCCAAGACACTAAAAATGCTAACAAGAATATAGAAGAACAATTAAATCAGACAAGACAGCAGCTATCTAAACAGATAACAGAAGAATGCCAAGCTGTTCAACTAAGGAGCGGGAAGACATTGAATAATTCAGCTCAAAATAGTAAAAAGCCAAGAAAGGAACAACTAACAGAGGATGACCAAACCACTGCCCAAAATCTCTCTGAGGACAGCAAGGGCCCAGAGAGGAATAATTCTGGCATTCAAACGCCAGAAAAGAGAGAAAAATTGGCGTTAAACGCCCATTCCTTGCCCAGTTCTGGCGTTCAAACACCAAAAAAGGGTGGGAAGCTGGCGTTAAACGCCCATTCCTTACCCAGTTCTGGCGTTCAAACGCAAATGAGGGATCAGACACTTGCAAGTGCTGATAGTAACCCCTCTAAGAAGGCTTCTCCAACTACTTCTGTAGGGAATAAACCTGCAGCAACTAAAGTTGAAGAATATAAAGCAGAGATGCCTTATCCTCAGAAACTTCGCCAAGCAGAACAGGACAAACAATTTGCCCAATTTGCAGACTATCTCAGGACTCTTGAGATAAAGATCTCGTTTGCAGAGGCACTTGAGCAAATACCCTCTTATGCTAAGTTCATGAAAGAGATCTTAAGTCATAAGAAGGATTGGAGAGAAACTGAAAAAGTGTTTCTCACTGAAGAATGCAGTACAGTCATTCTGAAAAGCTTACCAGAAAAGCTTCAAGATCTAGGAAGCTTCATGATACCATGCACATTAGAGGGTGCTTGTACTAAGACAGCTCTATGTGACCTTAGAGCAAGTATCAACCTAATACCTGCATCTACTATCAAAAAGCTTGGGTTGACTGAAGAAGTCAAACCAACCCGGATATGTCTTCAACTTGCTAATGGCTCCATTAAATATCCATCAGGCATAATTGAGGACATGATTGTCAAGGTTGGGCCATTTGCCTTTTCCACTGACTTTGTAGTGCTGGAAATGGAGGAGCACAAGAGTGCAACTCTCATTCTAGAAAGACCTTTCCTAGCAACTAGACGAACTCTTATTGATGTACTTAAAGGGGAAGTGACCCTGAGAGTCAATGAGGATGAGTTCAAGTTAAATGCTGTCAAAGCTATGCAGCATCCAGACACATCAAATGACTGCATGAGCACTGATATTATTGACTCTTTGGTGGAAGAGATCAATATGACTGAGAGTCTTGAATCAGAGCTAGAGGACATCTTTAAGGATGTTCAGCCTGATCTGGAGGAACTAGAGGAAATAAAAGAACCTCTAAAAATCCCTCAGGAAGAGGAGAAACCTCCTAAACCTGAGCTCAGACCACTACCACCATCCCTGAAATATGCATTTCTGGGAGAGGGTGACACTTTTCCAGTGATCATAAGCTCTGCTTTAAATCCACAGGAAGAGAAAGCACTAATTTAAGTGCTAAGGACACACAAGACAGCTCTTGGATGGTCCATAAGTGATCTTAAGGGCATTAGCCCAGCAAGATGCATGCACAAGATCCTATTGGAGGATGATGCTAAGCCAGTGGTTCAACCACAGAGGCAGCTAAATCCAGCCATGAAGGAGGTGGTGCAGAAAGAGGTCACTAAGTTACTAGAGGCTAGGATTATTTATCCTATTTCTGATAACCCCTGGGTGAGCCCTGTCCAAGTTGTCCCTAAGAAGGAAGGCATGACAGTGGTTCATAATGAAAAAAATGAACTGGTTCCCACAAGGACAGTTACAGGGTGGCACATGTGTATTGATTACAGAAGGCTCAATACAGCCACCAGAAAGGATCATTTTCCTTTACCATTCATAGACCAAATGCTAGAGAGACTAGCAGGTCATGACTATTACTGCTTTTTGGATGGCTATTCAGGTTACAACCAAATTGCAGTAGATCCTCAGGACCAAGAGAAAACAGCATTCACATGTCCATCTGGAGTATTTGCCTACAGAAGAATGCCTTTTGGTCTGTGCAATGCACCTGCAACCTTTCAGAGGTGCATGCTCTCTATCTTCTCTGATATGGTAGAGAAGTTCCTGGAAGTCTTCATGGATGACTTCTCAGTATTTGGAGACTCATTCAGCTCCTGTCTTGATCATCTAGCACTTGTCCAGAAAAGGTGCCAAGAGACTAACCTGGTCTTAAACTGGGAAAAATGTCACTTTATGGTGACTGAAGGAATTGTCCTTGGGCACAAAATTTCAAACAAGGGAATAGAGGTGGATCAAGCCAAGGTAGAAGTAATTGAAAAATTACCACCACCTGCCAATGTTAAGGCAATCAGAAGCTTTCTGGGGCATGCAGGATTCTATAGGAGGTTCATAAAGAATTTTTTAAAAATTGCAAAACCTCTGAGCAACCTGCTAGCTGCTGACACACCATTTGTTTTTGACACAGAGTGTCTACAGGCATTTGAGACCCTGAAAGCTAAGCTGGTCACAGCACCAGTCATCTCTGCACCAGACTGGACATTACCATTCGAACTAATGTGTGATGCCAGTGACCATGCCATTGGTGCAATTTTGGGACAAAGGCATAACAAGCTTCTTCACATCATTTACTATGCCAGTCGTGTTCTAAATGACGCACAGAAGAATTACACAACCACAGAAAAAGAACTGCTTGCAGTAGTGTATGCCATTGACAAATTTAGATCCTATTTAGTAGGATCAAAAGTGATTGTGTACACTGACCATGCTGCTCTTAAATATCTACTCATAAAGCAGGATTCAAAACCCAGGCTCATAAGATGGGTGTTACTTCTGCAAGAGTTTGATATAGAAATAAGAGACAGAAAAGGGACAGAGAACCAGGTAGCTGATCACCTATCCCGGATAGAACCAGTAGCTGGGGCGTCCCTCCCTTCTACTAAGATCTCTGAAACCTTTCCGGATGAACAACTCTTTGCCATTCAGGAAGCACCATGGTTTGCAGACATTGCAAATTATAAAGCTGTGAGGTTCATACCCCAGGAGTACAGCAGGGTGCAAAAGAAAAAACTAATTTCTGATGCAAAGTACTACTTATGGGATGAACCATATCTCTTTAAGAGATGTGCATACGGGATGATCCACAGATGTGTCCCTAGAGAAGAGGCACAGAAGATCCTGTGGCATTGCCATGGATCACAGTATGGAGGACATTTCAGAAGTGAGCGCACAGCCACTAAAGTCCTCTAATGTGGCTTCTACTGGCCTACTCTCTATAGAGATGCCCGAGAGTTTGTGCGTAACTGTGACAATTGCCAAAGAGCTGGTAACTTGCCTCATGATTACGCAATGCCTCAACAAGAGATCTTAGAGATTGAGTTGTTTGATGTATGGGGTATTGACTTCATGGGTCCTTTCCCACCATCATACTCAAACACTTACATTCTGGTGGCAGAAGACTACGTATCTAAATGGGTAGAAGCAATTGCCACACCCACTAATGATACTAAGACTGTGCTGAAGTTCCTCCAGAAACATATTTTTAGCAGATTCGGTGTTCCCAGAGTACTAATCAGTGATGGGGGCACTCATTTCTACAATAAACAGTTTTACTCTGCTATGGTGAGATATGGAATTAGCCATAAAGTGACAACTCCGTATCATCCACAGACAAATGGGCAGGCTGAAGTCTCTAATAGAGAGCTAAAAAGAATCCTGGAACGGACTGTAATTGCCCGTAGAAAGGATTGGGCAAAGAGCTTGGATGATGCTCTGTGGGCATACAGAACAGCATTCAAGACTCCTATAGGAACCTCTCCATACCAGCTTGTGTATGGCAAGGCCTGTCATCTGCCCGTGGAACTGGAACATAAAGCCTACTGGGCAACCAGATTCTTAAACATGGATGCTAAGTTAGCTGGTGAGAAAAGATTGCTCCAGCTAAATGAGCTAGAAGAGTTCAGACTCAATGCTTTTGAAAATGTAAAAATTTATAAGGAAAAAGCAAAAAAGTGGCATGACAAGAAATTGTCATCCAGAGTCTTTGAGCCAGGACAAAAAGTTCTCCTGTTCAACTCTAGGCTCAGATTATTCCCCGGGAAATTAAAATCCCGGTGGAGGGGACTATATGTGATTACAGGAGTGTCACCATATGGTTATGTTGAGCTTCAAGATATTGATTCGGACAAAAAGTTCATTGTTAATGGACAGAGAATCAAACATTATCTTGAAAGCAATTTTGAGCAAGAATGCTCAAAACTAAGGCTTGAATGAAGCTCAGTAAAGGTCCAGCTAAAGACAATAAAGAAGCGCTTGTTGGGAGGCAACCCAGCCATTAGCAAGTTATTTGTTTTAATTAATACTTGTAGAAGTTTGATATATATTTTTTTCAAAGGTTAATCATCAAAATTGAAGGAATTCACAGAGTTACAGAAGGATTCAGTGTAAAAAGCAGAGAAAAGGAGCTTGCTAACAAGAAAACGCCAGTAAAGGGAATTTTGGGCGTTAAACGCCAGAATGGGTACCATTCTGGGCGTTTAACGCCAGAATTGCAGCATCCTGGGCATTCAGAAAATCGCCCAGTGATAAAGGGGTTTCTAGCGTTTAACGCCAGCCAGGGTACCTGGCTGGGCGTTAAACGCCCACAATGGCCAACAATTGGGCGTTAAACGCCAGAATGGATACCATTCTGGGCGTTTAACGCCAGAAAGGCAGGGGGAGGAGATTTTGTTTCCAACTTCAAATTTTTTCAAATTTTCATGTTTTGACCCATAATTTTCTGCATAAACATGTTTCAAACTTTCATCATTCACCCTCAATTTTCAAAAATTCAACAATTTTCTAAATCTCTTTTTAATTTTCTTTCAAATCCTTCCCAAATCTTCTTCAAAAACTCAATTATCTTCTTAATTTCTTTCCAAATCTTTTTCAACTCATCATATCATCTCTTATTTCTTAGATGCATAGCCAAATTTTAAGATTTAACCTCTTTATATCTTTTTCAATTGAAAATCTCATCTTTTTTCATATCATGATTTTATTTTCTTCCACCAATCATATCTCTATGGCATATCTCTTTCAAAATTTTCGAAATCCCTCCCCTCCTCTTATAAATACACATTCGGCCATCCCCTCCTCTCCACCATTCGAATTTGCCTCTTCTCCTCTCTCTCCCCTTTCATTTCTTTTGCTTGAGGACAAGCAAACCTCTAAGTTTGGTGTGTTTCTCTGTGATCACTGAGCTAAGACTCATCAAGATCATGGCACCTAAGGGAAAACAAACCAAATCAAGAGGCAAGAAAGAGAATACTCCAAAGAGTTTTTGGAATCAAGAGAGGTTCCTAACCAAAGAACATGCAGACTATTACCACAAAATAATGGCTCTGAGGTCAGTGATCTCGAAAGTTAAATTCAATCTGAAAGAAGATGAATATCCGGAGATCCAAGAGCAAATTCGAAACAGAGGATGGGAAATTCTAGCTAATCTTGAAACAAAGGTTGGAAGAAACATGGTTCAGGAATTTTACTCAAATCTGTGGCTAACAGATAAGCAGAGAATAACTGGAACCGCCTTTCACACCTACCGAACCATGGTCAGAGGAAGGCTTATTTACTTCTATCTGGACAAAATAAGAGATGTCTTCAAACTGCCTCAACTACAAGATGATCCAGAATCCTTTAATAGGAGAATGGTGAGAGTAGATAAGGGGTTGGATCAAGTTCTAGAGGACATATGCCTCCCTGGAACTAAGTGGATAACCAATTCAAAAGGTGTCCCAAACCAACATAAGAGGGGAGATCTCAAACCAGTTGTAAGAGGCTGGCTGGACTTCATTGGGCGTTCTATATTGCCCACTACAACCGCTTTGAGGTCACTGTCAAAAGAGCAGTGATGATTCATTGTATTATGCTTGGAAAAGAAGTGGAGATTCATCATCTGATTTTCTGTGAGATTTACACAATTGCAAACAAGAACTCCACTGAAGCCAAACTGGCCTACCCAAGCTTAATTTCTCTACTATGTAAAGATGCTGGGGTGAGGATGGGAGTAGATGAATTCATCCCAATCGAACACCCAATCACCAAGAAGTCAATGGAAGGACAAGTGCAAGATAACTCCATCAAAAGGAGGGCGCAGAAGTTCCTCCCAGAAATTCCTGAAATTGACTACTGGACCCTCCTAGAAGCATCTATTACCAAGATGCAAGAAGCTATGGAACAACTTAAGGAAGAACAGCAGAATCAGAACTGCATGCTCTGCAAACTGCTGAAAGAACAGGAGAAGTAGGGGCGTGAGCTACAGGAGCTGAAGCGCCAGAAGCTTTCCCTTGAAGGACCAAGCACCCCACAGATTGAGGGAGCATCCACTTCTCAAAATCAAGGTTTTTGAGTCCTAACTCTGTGATAACCTTTATTATTAAGAGTCTATTTTAAGAGTCATTTATTTTTCTGCTTTTAATTTTCTGTCTTCTATTATTATGGGTCTGCTCTTATATTTATTTTTTAGTCTTATTTTTATTCCATAATCAATAAAAATTTAAAGTTTATGTCTTAAAGCTATGAATGTCCTATGAATCCATCACCTTTCTTAAATAAAAAGTGTTTTTAATTGAAAAAGAAAAAGAAGTACATGAATTTCGAATTTTAAAACAGTTTAATTATTTTGATGTGGTGGCAATACTCTTGTTTTCTGAATGAATGGTTGAACAGTGCATGTTTTAGAATTTGTTATTTATGAATGTTAAAATTGTTGGCTCTTAAAAGAATGATGGAAAAGGAGAAATGTTATTGATAATCTGAAAAATCATAAAATTGATTCTTGAAGCAAGAAAAAGCAGTGAATAGAAAAAAAAAGAGAAAGGATGATATGCAAAAAAAAAGTGAAAAAAAAAAAAGTAAGCAGAAAAAGCCAATAGCCCTTTAAACCAAAAGGCAAGGGTAATAAAAAGGATCCAAGGCTTTGAGCATCAGTGGATAGGAGGGCCCACAGGAATAAAATCCTGGCCTAAGCGGCTAAACCAAGCTGTCCCTAACCATGTGCTTGTGGCGTGAAGGTGTCAAGTGAAGACTTGAGACTAAGCGGTTAAAATTGTGGTCCAAGGGAAAAAGAGTGTGCTTAAGAGCTCTGGACACCTCTAATTGGAGACTCTAGCAAAGCTGAGTCACAATCTGAAAAGGTTCACCCAGTTATGTGTCTGTGGCATTTATGTATCCAGTGGTAATACTGGAAAACAAAATGCTTAGGGTCACGGCCAAGACTCATAAAGTAGCTGTGTTCAAGAATCAACATACTTAACTAGGAGAATCAATAACACTATCTGGATTCTGAGTTCCTATAGAAGCCAATCATTCTGAACTTCAAAGGATAAAGTGAGATGCCAAAACTGTTCAGAGGCAAAAAGCTAAAATCCCCGCTCATCTAATTAATATTGATTTTCATAGATGTTTTTGAAATTCATTGTATATTCTCTTCTTTTTATCCTATTTGATTTTTAGTTGCTTGAAGACAAGCAACAATTTAAGTTTGGTGTTGTGATGAGCGGATAATTTATACGCTTTTTGGCACTGTTTTTAGTATGTTTTTAGTATATTTTAGTTAGTTTTTATTATATTTTTACTAGTTTTTATTTAAAATTCAGTTTTCTGGACTTTACTATGAGTTTGTGTGTTTTTCTGTGATTTCAGGTATTTTCTGGCTGAAGTTGAGGGACCTGAGCAAAAATCTGATTCAGAGGCTGAAAAAGGACTGCAGATGCTGTTGGATTCTGACCTCCCTTCACTCGAAGTGAATTTTCTGGAGCTACAGAAACCCAATTGGCACGCTCTCAATTTCATTGGAAAGTAGACATCTTGGGCTTTCCAGCAACATATAATAGTTTATACTTTGCCCAAGATTTGATGGCCCAAACCGGCATTCCAAGTCAGCTTAAGAATTCTGGCGTTTAACGCCAGAACTGGCATAAAAGCTGGAGTTAAACGCCCAAACTGGCACAAAAGCTGGCGTTTAACTCTAAGAAAAGTCTCTACACATGAAAGTTTCAATACTCATCCCAAGCACACACCAAATGGGCCCCGAAAGTGGATTTTTACACTAAACACCCTAGCTTACTCATTTTCTGTAACCCTAGGTCACTAGTTTACTATAAAAACTACTTTTAGTGATTCATCTTGTACCTGATGACATTCTACACGTTTCATATTGTATCTTCTATGGTATGAGTCTCTAAACCCCATTGTTGGGGGTGAGGAGCTCTGCTGTTCTTCATGAATTAATGCAATTACTACTGTTTTCTATTCTATCACGCTTACTTCTATTCTAAGATATTCATTCGCACTTCAACCTGATGAATGTGATGATCCATGACACTCATCATCATTCTCACCTATGAACGCGTGCCTAACAACCACCTCCATTCTACATGCAATCAAGCTTGAATGTGTATCTCTTGGGTTTCTAATCTAAGATTGGAACCTTCGTGGTATAGGCTAGAATTACTGGCGGCCATTCCTGAGATCCGGAAGTCTAAACCTTGTCTGTGGTATTCCGAGTAGGATCTGGAAAGGGATGACTGTGACGAGCTTCAAACTCGCGAGTGTTGGGCGTGTGACAGACGCAAAAGGATCAATGGATCCTATTCCAACATGATCGAGAACCAACAGCTGATTAGCCGTGCGGTGACAGCGCATTTGGAACATTTTCACTGAGGACGGGAAGTAGCCATTGACAACGGTGATGGCCAACATAAAGCTTGCCATGGAAGGAGCCTTGCGTGCATGAAGAAGAAGACAGTAGGAAAGCAGAGATTCGGAAGACAAAGCATCTCCAAAACCTCAACCTGTTCTCCATTACTGCATAACAAGTATTTATTTCATGTTCTTTTACTTTTTACAATTAAATATGAGAATTATTGATATCCTGACTAAGAGTTACAAGATAACCATAGCTTGCTTCAAGCCGACAATCTCCGTGGGATCGACCCTTACTCACGTAAGGTATTACTTGGACGACCCAGTGCACTTGCTGGTTAGTTGTGCGGAGTTACAAAAGTGTGATTGTAATTTCGTGCACCAAAACCCAAAAACATATCTTTATATATAACCAATAATAAATCATACTGCCCTGCAACTCCTTGAGAGACGACCCGAGGTTTAAATACTTCGGTTATAAATTTTATTGGATTTTGTTACTTGTGACAACCAAACTTTTGTAAGAAAGAAATTCTTGTCGGTCTAGAAGCTATACTTACAACGCGAATTTATTTGTGAAAATTCTAGATCGCGCGAGAGTTTCGTTCTTCATCGATCCCATGAGGATTGATGGATTAAGCAACAATGGTCAAGTGATTTACTTAGTTAGACTAACAAAAAATGGTGTTTGAGAGTTCAAAAGCATTAAACAATAATTCAGAAATTAAAATAGCAAGTAGTAAATTAATGAGAATAATATATGGAGAAACAGTTAAAGCTTCAGAGATATCTATTTTCCGGATTGACTTTTCTTACTAACTATTTTAATCATGCAAGATTTAATTTATGGCAAACTATATGTGATTAAACCCTAATTCCTTAGACCTTTTTAGTCTCCTCTAAAATTCATCAACCGCCAATTCCTTGGTCACTTAATTCCAATTAGAGGGTGAAGTTCGATTCTAGTTTATATGCCACAAAAATCCTAATTACCCAAATATAAGATGATTATATGTCACGTATCCTGTTAAGTCCAGATAATTAAAAATTTAGGAGAATATGTTTTCAAGCTATTGTTCAAGTAAATAGCTTTTCCAAGTTATACAAGAACTCAATTAGAAAGAGGGTCATACTTCCGTTCCACCCAATTTCATAAAATAAAGAACAAAAACAATTCTTGAATTATATGAATCAACACAAGAATTAAAATAGAAAAACAATAGAATTAATCTATACAATAGACAGAGCTCCTAACCTTAACAGTGGAGGTTTAGTTGCTTATGATTCAGAGTGGAAACTAGGATTCTCTTAAACTGTAAATTTGGAATGAGATGGAATAATCCAGAAGAGAAGTTTCTTTTCTCTTTTATATCTAATCCTAATTAATTTAAATTATAATTTTTAAAACTAAATAATATCTTTTTCTATTTTAAAATAAAAATTAAAGTTTAAATCAGAATTAAAATAAAATCTTCGCGCGTCTTCAATTGATGAATGGGGACCACTTGCTTCGTAGGAAGGCACGCCTAACTTGGCTTGACATTGCGCCTTACTTGAAGGGTGCAGTGAGGAATGGCTATCCAAGCTCATGTGTTGTGCCTAACTCAAGGATACCTTGCACCTTATTTGAGCTTGGCCGCATGGTTTTGAGTTCACTTCAATGATTCTGCGCTTTACTTGGAGAATTCGTGCGCCTTACTTGAGGAGTCACGCCTATGGTTGTGTGTTGTTGTTGTTGTCTTGCGCCTAACTTGAGAAATCTCAAGTTAGGCGCAGCCTTGGCAGCCTCCAGGGAGTGTTGTTAGTGAAACTGGGGCCTAACTTGATAATTTGGGCGCCTAACTTGGAATGTGGCCTCTCCTTGTGCGTGCTTGTTAATGTCTTGCGCCTAACTTGAGAAATCTCAAGTTAGGCGCATCCTTGGCAGAATTGATGGAGGAGAAGTATGAACTATTATATATCGTTGGAAAGATCTGGAACTTAGCTTTTTAAAGAAACTAAAATCACCTCAATTGGACCTCTGTAGCTTGAGATATTCAAGTTTGAGTGCAGAGAGGTCAGGGTTGACAGCATCATTTGCCTTCTTCTCTTTTTCTGCGGAAACTCCATCAAATCCAGTCGAATGCTACCTAAAATAAACAGAATTGTACACAACTCAAAGTAGCATCTATAGTGGATAAAAGATAATTAATTCTTGATTAAACTCAACAAATTGAATGCAAATTCACTAGGAAAAGATAGAAAAGATGCTCACGCATCAGCTGCCACGACTTGGCTAACCTCTTCGTCATTGATATACTCCCTAGACACATTTTGGATTTCTTACATTGTCCACACAGGCCGGGTGGTAAGGTGCTTCCTGAAATCCTTGTTCAGCAACCCGTTCGTCAAACATAAACTGGCCACCGAGTTGGTCAGGCCATCAATCTCCAAGCATTCATCATTGAACCTATCCAGGTACTTCCTGGTCGGTTCTCTGCTTCTCTGCGTCACCCCTAGCAAGTTGATCGGGTGCTTAGCTTTAGCAATATGCGTGGTAAACTGAGCCAGGAAGGCGCGGGTTATGTCCGCAAAAGTTATCACGGAGCCTTGGGGGAGAGCGTTGAACCAGCGAATTTCCGGCCCAGCTAAGGTCACGGGGAAGGCGCGACACCTCAGTTCATCACCCACACCTTCCAGATTCATCCTGGCCTCAAAGGCCGTTAGATGTTCTTGAGGATCTTGGGTGCCGTCAAATTGCATGTCCGTTGGCTTATCAAAATGCTTCGGAAGCCGGACCTCGAGAATGGAATGGTGGAAAAGGGTTGCCCCCATGATCACAGTGCGTTGTGGCGTTCTCCTTGGTCTCTCTTTGCTATCCACTCGATTTTTCTCCTCAGTGTGTCTCACCGGAGGCCGGATGTAGATTATAAGGTCTTGCCATCTCCTCGGCACCTCTCTACTTTCCCCTTGGCTTTCTGGATCGGACCGGTAGGTCGGTGTGCCCCTAGAGCGGTCTCTTCGGGGGCTTCTCCCTCTAGTTTCTCTCCTCCTTTGAGGGGATGGGGAACGATGTTGCCTTGGGGCAGGCTGGTAGTGCTCTCTGCTCGCTAGCTCCCGTTCCAGGTTCTGCACCCTGTGGTGCAGCTCCTGCATTATCCGAGGATAGTCGCTCCCCGTCCTTCCGAAGGGACGCCTTTCTCAGGAGCAGGAGGAAGGCTCCCCTCGCCGAAGGGGGGATCTCATGCACACACGAGAGGAAGCCAAGGAGGCTACCTCACTAGTTCGAGGAACCACTTCCTCCCCACACGGTTCTCCTCCATCGTCTCCTTCCATAGGACCTAATAGGAAATCCATTCGCGCCAGGTTCTCACAGACAGCGCCAATGTTCGGTTGCTGGGTTCCAAACGGGTCAGGTAGGTGGATTGGGCGAAAGAGATTAGGTGGATCTGGACCTGGTTGACGGATGGACGGATTCCCAAAGTTGTGATGTTGGAGAGTAGAAGACGGAGACTTTGGCGACCTCCGGAGCTGTGGTGTTGGAAAGGGGGGAGCGACCTACAATGACACTCCGACGCTCTTGTCAGGGATCGTATAGGTGGTAGTGAAAGTAATGGGTTAGTGAAGTACCTCGAGAGAGGGGTAGGGCCCTCCCTTTATATACTCTGTCAGTAGGGCGGGTCCCACGGGGTAGGCCTCTTTTCTGGAATTTTCCTCGCCTAGCTGTCATGTGGCTAGCTGATGCGTGAGCATCTTTCCTATCTTTTCCTAGTGAATTTGAATTCAATTTGTCGAGTTTAATCAAGAATTAATTATCTTTTAGCCACTATGGATGCTACTTTGAATCGTTTGCAATTCTATTTATTTTAGGTAGCATTTGACTGGATTTGATGGAGTTTCCGCAGAAAAAGAGAAGGCGAATGATGCTGTCAACCCTGACCTCTCTGCACTCAAACCTGAATAACTTGAGAAACAGAGATCCAATGGACATGATTCCATTGGCGTTGGAAAGCTAACTTCTAGAGCTTTCCAACGATATATAATAGTCCATACTTCTCTTCCATCAGTTCTGCCAAGGCTGCGCTTAACTTGAGATATCTCAAGTTAGGCGCAAGACGCAACAAAAGCACGCCACATTGATTTTGTTTCATTCAAGTAGAGCAACACAAGCCTTGCACACAAACACATGCTGCCCACATCCTCAAGTAAGGCGCAACAAATGTCCAAGTTGGGCGTGGGTTATTAAGGATCCAAGTGGTCACCAGCTCTCCTCAAACCCAGCATGCAATCTCCCAAATATTATGATTAAGCTCCAATTTTATTTAAAAATAGGAAAAGATATTATTTAGTTTTAGGAAATATAATTTATATTAATTAGGATTAGATATAAAAGGGAAAAATAATCAGCCCTTCGGGCTCTTCTCTTCTCTTCCACCTCATTCCGTAATTTACAGTTTTACAGAATCCTAGTTTTCTCTCTGAATCATGAGCAACTAAACCTCCACTGTTAAGGTTAGGAGCTCTGTCTATTGTATGGATTGATACTATTATTTTTCTATTTTAATTCATGTACTAATTTATATTTCAAGAATTATTTTTGTTCATTATTTTATGAATTTGAGTGGAACGGAAGTATGACCCTTTTTCTAATTGAATTCTTGTATAACTTGGAAAAGCTCTTTACTTGAACAACATCTTGAAAACAAATTCTCCTAAATTTCTAATTATCTGGACTTAACGGGATACGTGACATATAATCCTCTTATATTTGGGTAATTAGGATTTTTGTGGCATATAAACTAGAATTGAACTTCGCCCGCTAATTGGAATTAAGTGACCAAGGAATTGGCGGTTGATGAATTTTAGAGGAGACTAAAAAGGTCTAAAGAATTAGGGTTTAGTCACAAATAGTTTGCCATGAATTAAATCTTGCATGATTAAAATAGTTAGTAAGAAAAGTCAATCCAGAAGATAGATATCTCTGAAGCCTTAACTATTTCTCCATACATTATTCACATCTTGTTTACTGCTTGCTTTTCTGATTTCCTGAATTTACTGTTTATGCTTTTGAACTCTCAAACACCATTTTCTATTTGTCTAACTAAGTAAATCATTTAACCATTGTTGCTTAATCCATAAATCCTCGTGGGATCGACCCTCAGTCACTTGAGGTACTACTTGGTACGACCCGGTGCACTTGCCGGTTAGTTAGTGGTTATAAATTCCGCACCAAGTTTTTAGCGTCGTTACCGAAAATTGACTGTAATTGACAACTACTCGTTGTTTGATTGCTTAGATTAGATAATTTTTTCTTTCATTAGTTTCTTTTAGCATTATTAATTTTTATTTTCCGTTTCTTTATCTTTCTTTAATTCTTTTTCTTTTCTTCGTTAGTATTTTGCTCCCCTCCCCATGTCCTCGTTCAATTTTTTTTTCTTTAACTACAATTTTTATTTTTTTTCAACTTCCATTAGTTCCTTTTTTCCTTTCTACTTTCATTTTCTTTTCGTTTCGTTTTAAATTTTTTTCTTTCCATTATTTTTTATTCCTATATTTTATTAGTTTTATTTTATTTTGGTCTTTAAATAAAAAAAAATTGCATCATATATTTATTTTTTTTTAATTTCTGAAATTAAGTTAGGTGTCCCCTATTTATTTTTATTTTAATTTTTCCTGTTTATCTTTCTTATTAATTTCAAATTTTTTCTGTCTTAATTCTACCTATAATTTTTGAAAATTTTTTATTTATTTTATTTAGTATTTTTATTTTATTATTTTATACAAATACCTCACAGGAAATTCTCTGCACTCTGGCATAGAGAGTCCCATCTTTTTTGTCTTTTGTTTGTTTATGAGCAGGAACAGGGACAAAGAACCTCTGTTAGACTTTGATCCTGAACCTGAAAGGACTTTTAGGCAGTGTTTACAACAAGTAAGACTTTACAAAGCTGTAGAGTCCAACATGGATCATAATAATCATGCTGTTATTGCCAATATGGCAAATTCGAATGGGAATGAGCAACCTAGAAGAGTGTTTGGCTCTTACACTGCTCCTAATGCAGATCTATATGGCAAAAGTATTGTGGTGCCTCCTATAACTGCAAACAACTTTGAGCTGAAGCCACAGCTAGTTACTCTTGTGCAATAGAATTGTCAATATCATGGACTCCCTCAGGAAGATCCAAATCATTTTATTTCTGATTTTCTGCAGATTTGTGACACTGTGAAGACCAATGGAGTGAATCCTGAGGTATACAAATTCATGCTCTTCCCATTTGTTGTGAAGGATAGAGCAAAGCTGTGGTTAGATTCTCAACCCAAGGAGAGTCTGGATACTTGGGACAAGGTTGTCACTGGATTTCTGACTGAATTTTTCCCACCTCAAAAGCTTACTAAGCTAAGGGTGGAAGTTCAGACTTTCAGACAGAAAGATGGTGAAACCCTTTATGAAGCTTGGGAGCGATTCAAGCTACTTACTAGGAAGTGCCCTCCAGACATGTTCTCTAGATGGACTCAGCTGGATATCTTTTATGAGGGCTTATGTGAAATGTCCAAGATGCGCTTAGATAATTCTGCAGGTGGTTCTTTGCACATGAAGAAGACACCAGAGGAGACTATTGAGCTTATTGAATTGGTTGCTAACAACCAATACTTATATTCCCCCAACAGGAATCCTTTGCACTCTGAGACCTCTCAGAAGAGAGGCGTGTTAGAAGTGGAAGCTGTTAATACTCTTCTTGCTCAGAACAAGCTTATGTCTCAGCAAATAAATCTACTTACTCAACAGTTGAGTGGAATGCAAGTTTCAGTTGTCAACACTCAGAATGCACCTCAAGAGGTCCCTTATGACATGACAGGTAATTTTATGCAAAATGAAAATTATGATTATGCTCAATCTTCTTCTGAACAGGTCAATTACATGGGGAGTGCTCCTAGAAATTCCAATAATGATCCCTATTCTAAGACCTACAATCAGGGGTAGAGAAATCACCCAAATTTTGGGTGGAGAGAGCAACCTTAGAGGCCACAAAATTTTAATAATAATTCTCAGGGTGGTTTTTAACAGAATAATTTTAATAACCACCAGTTTCAGTCATCTCAGCAAGCAACTTCTCAGCCCCAGCAGAACAATAATTTGGAAGCAATATTTGCAAATTTTAGACAGGAAACCAGAGCATCAATCAAGAACTTGGAGATTCAGATGGGTCAATTAGCCACAAAAGTTAATGAAATTGATCAGAGGACCATTAATAGCCTTCCTGGTAACACAATTCCAAATCAAAGAGAGGAATGCAAGGCTATTACTTTAATAAGTGGACAAGTGGCAAGTACTGAAGCACAAGTTAATGAGAAGCCAGTTGAAAAAGAAGCTCCAGAGGAGAAGAAGGAAGAAGTAGAGCACGTCCCTCCAAAGTGTGCGGACAACCCATTCCCCGACTCTCTTGACACTTATCCTACATTACCAAAGGCTCCCGCGTACAAGCCTAAAATGTCATATCCTCAAAGACTTCAAAAGGAGACCAAGGACAAGTAGTTTTCAAAGTTCTTGAAAGTCTTCAGAAAGTTGCAAATCAATATTCCTTTTGCTGAGGTTTTGGAGCAAATGCCTCTCTATGTCAAGTTCATGAAGGAGCTGTTGTCAAAGAAGAAACCTTTAAAGGGAGATGAGACAGTGGTCCTGACTAAGGAATGTAGTGCCATTATTCAGAATCACTTGCCAAGGAAGATTCCAGATCCAGGGAGCTTTCGAATTCCATGCACCATTGGGGGCACAACCTTTGAGAAAGCGTTATGTGATCTGGGAGCAAGCATAAATCTAATGCCCTTATCTGTAATGAAGAAGCTGCAAATCCAAGAGGCACAACCTACAAGGATAGCATTACAAATGGCAGAAAAATCTCTAAAGCCTGCATATGGATTAGTGGAGAATATCTTAGTCAAAGTGAGTAAGTTCTTCCTCCCAGCAGATTTTGTAATTCTTGACACGGGGGAGGATGAGAATGCCTCTATAATTCTAGGAAGGCCATTCCTAGCCACAGGAGGAGCTTTAATTGATGTGGAAGAAGGTGAATTAGTTCTTAGAGTGCATAATGAGCAACTGGTCTTTCATGTCTTCAAAGATATACATTCAGCAGGTGAAGAAGAGAGGTGCATGCAGACTGAGCTTATTGATCCAAACCTTCACGAACCCCCTGATGACGGACAGAAGAATCTGCAGCTCAAACCTCCTTTGGTGACAATCAATAAAATTCCTCCTGATATCAAACCTAAGTTTGGTGTCGGGAATGCATCATCCACCAAGGAGGAGGTTCCCAAAAAGAAAAAAATACCCATGGGATGGAGAAATAAAAAGATCCCCACTGAAGGTTTCTCCCTAGGAATGAAAGTGGTGTTGACTAGCAATCCAGTATGGACTTATACAGTAAACAAAATTCTCTCTCTAGAGCATATTGAGCTACTTTATGGAGACACAGGAAAGAAGTTCAAGGTGAGGGGTGAAGAACTTAGCCCCTATGATCCTCCTCCTTAGAGGAGCTGACCGTCAAGCTAGTGACGGTAAAGAAGCGCTTGTCAGGAGGTAACCCGATGTTTTTGTATCCTTAGTTTAATTTCTATTGCTTTTATTTTATTATTTATTTGAATTTCATTGAGTTTCTACTATTTTTCCTTTGTTTTATGTGTATTTTGATCATGCAGAATATTAAAAAAAACAGAAATAGGTTCCTAAATACAGAGTTTCGAACACCCGGGAGAATATTGATTCAGATTTGGGTGACGCCTAACTTGAAAATCTCAAGTCAAGCACAGCATACTACGTGCAGAGGAGAATTTTGCACCGGAAAGTCTGCGCCTAACTTGAGAATTTTCAAGTTAGGAAAGTGGAGAGATTTGGTGAGAATGATGGATTGGAGTTTGATAAGAAAAAGATTGAAATCCATACCCACCGCATATTACGCACAAAGAAACAATTCTCTTTGGAGGGTCTGCGCCTAACTCGAGCATTTGCAAGTTAGGCGCAAACTGTGAAGACACACCTCAAGTAAGGCGCAGCGCTTAAAGGCCCTACATCCAAGTTAGACGCAAGGTCTTGCTCCTTCGCCTCAAGTTAGGAATAGCAATTCCTCAAGTCAGGCGCAGGGATAGCAATCCACCCCAAGTTAGGCGCAGCTTCTCTTAAATTAGGCGCAGGGTTATAATTTCTAACATCATTTATACGGTTCTAATTCCTCACCAAATCAATAGCATTGGTCCCACCCATCCACTTCCCTTTATTTCATTCACTATATATTACCCTTCGTGATCCCACGTTCCCTTTTTCCTTTTCTATATATTCCGTCCATAACTAAATCAATCAATAAATAACTAAAAAAATACAAAAATACAAAAATATAAAATAAACAAAAAAAAAACATATATTTTTTTTTAATTGTAACTTCTCTTGTTCTTTTATCATTTTATTCTTCTTTTGTACTAATTTTTGTTTTTACTCCTCCGTACACTTTTTATGTCCCTCCCTATTTTTAGTTTTTCTTTGCTTGGGGACAAGCAAACTTTTAAGTTTGGTGTTGTCGCTTCGCTTCCGGCTTTTCTGTTTATTTTAATAACACCAAAGGGAGGCGAATCATCTTCACGGAGGAGCACAGCCTGAAGAATGAGACGGCCACTAGGATAACTGAGGTGGTTGAGTTTTTTTCATTCTATATTTTCTCCCATTCTTATTATGTTATATTCCTATTTTCTGCTATTTTACTTGATTTCTGCATGATCCTTTGTTATTTTGATTCCTAGGTTCCAGTTTATTTTGCTCTTTTTTATTCTATTATTTGCTTTTAATTCTAAAAAGTGCCTCATGTATTGCTCACTGAGCTTAAATCCAAAAGAAAAAGAAGAAAAAAATGCATTGCATGAGAAATAGAGTTTATAACAAAGAATAGTCTTATTTACTTAATTGTGGTGGTATTAATTGTGATTCTGAATGAATGATATGAACAGTACATATTTGAATTTAAATCAAGGGATGTTGATGTATAAGGAACAGGAATTTAGAGAACCATTATGAATTCTCTGAAATTAGTGAAAGGTAATCCTTGAAGCAAAAAGAAACAGCAAAGAAAAAAATAAAAAGCAAGGTCCAAGGCTCTGAGCATCAATGACTACGGAGGTCAGACATGATTAAAAGCTCAAAGAGTTGTTTTTCTAGTCATATGCTTGTGGTGTTCTTGTCTCAAGTAATCCTTGAGACAGAACATTTAGAGTCGAGATCAAATGCATTTAGTAGATTATGCCAAAGGCTTTGAGCACCACTGTCTGGGAGAAGCTGAAAGAAAAATCAGAACTTCAAAAGAGTTTCCCAGTTAAGTGCTTGTCGTGTTCTTGTGTCAATTAACCCTTGAGATAGAACATTTAAAGTCACGGATAGGCTCAAGGTGCAAAGCACCAGTTAATTGAGAATTAAGGGATATATGTTGTGTTCAAGGATTAAACTGAGGTAAAAGATCAGAGAACTCATAATATGATCCAGATTCTAATTCCGAATGACATTGACATTCATCTGATTCAAAGGAGAGTGAGATGCCAGAACTGTTCAGAATTGCAAGAGATAAACCCCACTTTAAGGAGAGACATGAGCATAACTGAACTCTCACTTCTCATGCAAATTCACATCTTAACCTTGTATTAGTTTTGGTTGCTTGATGACAAGCAACAATTCAAGTTTGGTGTTGTGATGCATGAGCATCTTTCCTAACTTTTCCTAGTGAATTTGCATTCAATTTGTCGAGTTTAATCAAGAATTAATTATCTTTTAGCCACTATGGATGATACTTTAAATCATTTGCAATTCTGTTTATTTTAGGTAGCATTTGGCTGGATTTGATGGAGTTTCCGCAGAAAAAGAGAAGAAGGTGAATGATGCTATCAACCCAGACCTCTCTGCACTCGAACCTGAATAATTCGAGCTACAGAGATCCAATGGACGTGTCTTTAGTGGCGTTGGAAAGCTAACTTTCAGAATTTTCTAACGATATATAATAGTCCATACTTCTCTTCCACCAATTCTGCCAAGGCTGCGCCTAACTTGAGATATCTCAATTTAGGCGCACGACACAACAAAAGCACGCCACATTGATTTTGTTTCATTCAAGTAGGGCGCACTCCCATCTCAAGTAGGGCACAGCAACACAAACCTTGCACACGAACACATGCTGCCCACATCCTCAAGTAAGGCGCAACAAATGTCCAAGTTGGGCGTGGGTTATTAAGGATCCAAGTGGTCCCCAGCTCTCCTCAAACCCAGCACGCAATCTCCCAAATATTCTTATTAAGCTTCAATTTTATTTAAAAACAGGAAAAGATATTATTTAGTTTTAGAAAATATAATTTACATTAATTAGGATTAGATATAAAAGGGAAAAAGAATCAGCCCTTCGGGCTCTTCTCTTCTCTTCCACCTCATTCCGCAATTTACAGTTTTACAGAATCCTAGTTTTTTCTCTGAACCATGAGCAACTAAACCTCCACTGTTAAGGTTAGGAGCTCTATCTATTCTATGAATTGATACTATTATTTTTCTATTTTAATTCATGTATTGATTTATATTTCAAGAATTATTTTTGTTCTTTATTTTATGAATTTGGGTGGAACGGAAGTATGACCATTTTTCTGATTGAGTTCTTGTATAACTTGAAAAAGCTCTTTACTTGAACAACATCTTGAAAATAAATTCTCCTAAATTTCTAATTATCTGGACTTAACGGGATACGTGACATATAATTCTCTTATATTTGGGTAATTAGGATTTTGTGGAATATAAACTAGAATTGAACTTCGCCCGCTAATTGGAATTAAGTGACCAAGGAATTGGCGGTTGATGAATTTTAGAGAAGACTAAAAAGGTCTAAAGAATTAGGGTTTAGTCACAAATAGTTTACCATGAATTAAATCTTGCATGATTAAAATAGTTAGTAAGAAAAGTCAATCCGGAAGATAGACATCTCTGAAGCCTTAACTATTTCTCCATACATTATTCACATCTTGTTTACTGCTTGCTTTTTTGATTTCTTGAATTTACTGTTTATGCTTTTGAACTCTCAAACACCATTTTCTGTTTGTCTAACTAAGTAAATCATTTAACCATTGTTGCTTAATCCATCAATCCTCGTGAGATCGACCCTCATTCACTTGTGGTACTACTTGGTACGACTCGGTGCACTTGCCGGTTAGTTTGTGGTTTTAAATTCCGCACCACTAGCTGCTAGGGAGTGGGGCTCCGTGCATTACCCGCGGTCCAGGCGGGCGGGCGTAGTCCGCCAGGTCGGATACTCGGGTTGGAGTTCCTGGTCGCCTGGTCCGGGCCAGAACAGAATTTTATTGAAATCAATTGAATTTGGTTTTTGAAGAAAAATAATGGGTTTTCATTAAAGGGTTTAAAGTGAAAAGATAGTTTTAGGAGAAATATGATTCTAATTAACGAAAAAGGTTTTATTTTGAAAACGGAAGAACCGTGCCCAATCCACTAATTTTAATGAAGTTTTGAGTGTTTGAAATTTTATATAATATTTTGAATAATTTATAAAGTAATTATTGAAGATTGGGTCTCTTTTATAGAAGTTCAGAGTTATTTAAATTAATTTTAAAGTACGTCAATTTAATTAAAGTAATTTGTAGAATATCCAATTTTTCAAAGTTTAAGCATATTTATATATTTTATTCTCCTGGACATGTTTATGCATATTTTTAAAAGCATTTATAGAATTTAAGCATAACTCTGAGATATTTGGAAAAGTGATTCTAAAGTTAAATCGCATGACCTGCTCTATTTCAATTTATTATTTTAGAGAAATTGTGGTATTATAGATAAAGAATTATTATATCTTAAAAGGTATTTGATTATGTGATAAGATGATCGAGGTTTGAAGTGTTACACCAATGACTCTTCTTGTCATCGATTTATCCGGCACATTGCCGAGGAGCGGTACGGGCGCTATAGCCCAAGAGTGTGATTCGTCACTTTAATCGTGGGAGCGGTACGGGCGCTACAGCCCAAGAGCGTGCGGACGCTATAATCCAAGAGTGTATCGGATACTATACCCCAAAGCGATGGCAACGAGAGACAACGTACGTAAGGATGTAATGTCGGACGCGGGTCGAAAACCGACGGATGAGCTCATTACCTGCACTAAGGCCAGACATGCATCATACTTGTTTGCGCATATTTCTTGTATGTTTTGAATTCGTTCTTGTGGTTGTATGTTATGTGTTGTTTGCTCTTACTTGTTGTTTTCTCTATATTCTTTTGTTGTGGTCTGATTGATCTGAGACACGTGGCCGATATATATATAAAAAGCAACTTAAATTGTTTCACCCCGACCCTACAGAGAACTTCCAATTTTTACCGCCTATCTTTCTACCTCCCTTCAGATAGAGACGGGTGTCATTTTCTATGAGTTCGAGCAGTCTTATGTGTACGAGGATCCTGTCCTTCACAGCTTCTATGTGGTGGCCGCGGAGTCTTGAGTCCGTAAGTACATAGTTAGAGATCATTCCTTTCAGTACTCGCTAGCTTCACCCCCTCTTTGATCTTGATGCACCGTATGCTTTTCCGCTATCTTGGTTTCATCTCGATTCTATTCATCATCCTTTTGATTACGTGCATGGAGGTCCTCTTCCAGCATAGTAGGATGGTCAGGCGATGCCTGAGCCTATCCCTGTCATCAATGACTACATCCCGGAGTCTCTTCCAGTAGATTTGGATATGTTGATAGAGTCTCTTTCTACTCGCTCCTTTGAACCTTTCACCAAAGAGCCTATTGGGACTTCCACCATAGCTTCTGGTCAGCCCTTAGAAGTTGAGCATGTTTCTCCTAGTAGTACAGTTTTCGCAAGTGACAACAGTGATGGTAGTCCCATAGTACATCAGAGGTCATCATTATTTCTGACGACGAGGACATCGAGGAGATAAAAATTGTGGATCTGACTTCTGAGGACGATGAAACCTGAGATGGATATAAAGTTCATGGCCTTGATTTCTAACAGCGATTTAGGTAGCGGCATCAGCATCTTCTTTTGGCATCTCTCTGATTTAGTGTTTCTTTTGTTTTAGACTCACTTTTTTTAGTTGTATATATGTACATAACTGTGAGAGAGTAACTAACTTTTCATCTTTTGGATGCTGTGTATATATACGTATTATAGTTTATTATCCTGTTTGTGTATGTATCTATAAAGGTTTTAGAAGGCTTAGAGAAGGGGGGTTGAATCTAGACCTTCTTTGACTTTAATAAAATAACACTTTAAAACAAACTTTCAGTCTAATTCTGTTTGAACTCAGTAGCGAAAAATTTATGAGACAATTTTATTTTATCTCATGAATATCAGAAAATAGAACAGAGAAGGGAAGAGAGAAGCTGACACCATCATGTATCTTGGTTCAGTTGCCTTGTGCAATGCAACCTACATCCAGTCTCCACCAAAATTGTGGTGAAATTTCCACTATAGTTAAAGTATTACATACACCAATTCCACAGGATTGACACAATCCTTTCACTCTCAAGTTCTAACCTAACTCGACTTGGTTATGCTAATACCTAACTCTTCGCTCTTAGTGCTCACTCAACTAAGAAAGAGGTACCTCACAGGTACAAGATACAAGACACAACACTAACCTAAAAAAATCTGAAATCACTCTAGGCTTTTCACTCAAGTGTTTCTCTCTGCCTCTTTCCACTCTTAGGCTCTTTCAAGAACTCTCTCATTCAGCATTTTACCTCAATAAATTACAAAAAGATAAACATTGAAAAGAAAATTACAATTTGTAAAATATGAAGGAGATTAATGCTTCAACAGCCTCTTTGCTATGTGATAAACTAGATTTGCTTGCCTCTGATTTAGTTCCTCATTCTGGCGGAATGCTCCTTTGACTAAGAAGCACTGTCCAAGATGATGAACTTCTTTAGAGAACTCTTCTCAAAACATAAACCTCAAAACACTGGTTCTCTCTCCTTAGCCTCAGTATGAACAAAAATTTTCTTTTTGTATCTCCTTGTATGTTGCTGAGTTGCTCTCTTCCAAGTCAACTCCTCGAGCTGTGTGCTTCACCCACTTACTTTTTCACTTTCTTCCATTAATCCTCAAATTAGGAACTTTGGTTTTGACCCTCTTTCTTGACCGAAAGCCTCAGGATAGCAAAGAAAAATATTTTCAATGGTAAACCCAGATCTAAACCCTTGAGCTATAACTTTGTCTCCAACAAACAAGTTTGATCATTGATTTACAACAGTGGTGAACAGAGATCACTTTCTCCATTTATCCCAAATTGGAGTGGTAGAGAGTTGGGGAAGAGGAGAAGAAAGCACGATACATGTAAGAGGAAATAAATTACCTTTTAACTTCTGCCTTAGCCTAAGATGGGTGGATTTGGGTGATTAGACCTCAAACTCTTTTCTTTAACCTTTCTCTTTCTTTTCTTCTTTGATGAAAGACTTAGAAACGAAGTTTTCTCTCACTTCTCTGAGTTCTGACCAAAAAAGAAAAAGTGAACGTTGCTTTGGAGGCAACAACTTGGAGGAATGAGCTTGAGTGAACTTTCATTTGGGCTTGGGTTAGCTTTCATTCTAATCAGCCCAACTGATTTCTTTGCTCAATCAATTTGGGCTTTAAGTTATTTATAGTCCATTTTTGTTTCTGGTTTGATCTCCATCCTATTGGGCTGCTGCAATATTATTTCTTTGGCCTGCATCACTTAAACAAAGTCATCAAAACTAATTGAGTAATTTGCCCAATAAATTAATGTTTGTCATCATTAATCATGTCAGTTAATTTCTTAACTCAACAATCTGTTTATTGTTTTGGTTGTAATTTTATTTTCTTTGAAGAAGGTTTATCATAAAAATCGAGTTTTGTTAATCCGATTACAGGCTTGATATTATTAATAACAGTGTCAGTGTAATTTCAAGTTGGTAACACTCGATGTTTCGGTATGAGCATGTCATACTGAAAATTGGATCGTTACAACATGCATCACTCATCTTCATCACATTCCATCACGTGAGTTTTTTTTTTTTTTTTGTTGCTTGGGACAAGCAACCACTTTAAGTTTGGTGTTGGAGGCTGCATGGAACATAAGCCAAAAGAAAAATCTTTGTTTTTAGTCTTTAATTCTTTATATTTGTTTTTGGTTGATAATCATGATTTCACTCCTCTTCATTTCACTTTACTTTTGAATTTACTTGTGCCCAAAATTCTTAAACATGTAACGGGAGACTTTTGAACTAGATTTTTTATAAGTTGAAGAAAACTTGTTTTTAGGGGCAAGAAAGATTAAGGAAAAAATGGGAGTTTGACAGTGTGAGTATATAATGGGTTGTATATTTGTAAAACCCTGCATGAAGAGCTCAAAGACAGGGGAATGAAGTTTAAAAAAGTATTATAGAAGATCTCAAAAATTTATAAAGCCTTGAAACAGTAAAAAAAGAAAAGAAGAACAAGAGAAAGGTTCAATGCTCGAGCACTAATGACTGGAAAGGATAAAAAGAAACAAAACTCAAAGAACTTCTTAGTTAAGTGCTTGTGGTATTACTGTATAAAGGAGAGAGGCTTAAGTGAGTAAATCTGGCAGGTGCTTCATCACCCAATACCTTGAACCAACAAGTTTATTTAGAGTCAAATCAAAATACAAATACCCCCTAAAAGCTAAGAAAAGAAAAGGTTTAATTACTCTGTTGGTCCCTATAGTTTCGTGAAATTTTCAATTAGGTCCCTATACTTTTTTCTTTTTAATTGGGTCCTTGCACCAAATTTTTTTTTCAATTAAGTCCCTCTTAGTAGTAATTGGCTTAATTTTATAGGGACCCAACTAAAAAAAAAAGAATTGGTACATAGACCAAAATAAAAGGAAAAAAAAGTGTAGGGACCCAATTAAAAAAAAATTTGGTGCAAGGACTCAATTAAAAGAAAAAAAAAGTATAGGGACCTAATTAAAAATTTTACGAAACTATAGAGACCAGCAGAGTAATTAAACCAAAAGAAAATAACTATCACAACAAAAAAAAAAAAAGGGAAAAACTATCTTTAAGATGAAAATTTATAAAAAGGCTTTTATAATATAATCTGAATGAAATCCTAATTAAGTATTATTTAGTTATTTCTTAAGTACTCTAATTTTTAATTATTAATATTTTTTATTATTTATAAAATTTATATTTTTATGTTTATAAATACTCTATGATTATTTTGATTTTTCATGGTATGTTCGAGTCAGTGTAGTTTAAAAGCTAGGATTATTTGATTGTATGAAAGATTAAAATTTTGGATTTAAATTTAAAATCTGATTTGTCCTTTTGATTTAAAAATAGAAAATCATGTTATTCAAAATGTTTAATGTACCTTACTTTTGAGACTCTCTGGCAATATATTTGTTTAACTTATTAAAATGAATTAAAAATTAATATTTAATATTAAAATATAAAAATAAATAATTATTAAATATTTAAAATTTACCATAAAAAATAAGTCAAGTAAAAATTAGACATCAAATTATAAACACTATAAAATTTACTATATTTAAAACCTTTTGTGCTAGAATTTAGAAAAAAAAAATGAATTTGAAAAATTAATCAGTACTTACTGAAATTATTACAAACCACACCATTTTAATCGTTGGAAAAATTAGACGTGTCACTAAAATAGTTGAAAAAATATTAAAAAAATACTATATTATAAAAAAATTATGGACAGACAGTGGTTATGGCAAGATAAATAGTAAGTGTATACAATAAAAAAGAACCAGTAAATGGAAGATGTGTAAAATCATATCTTCATTTATTGTCAAATGGAATGATTCCTATTAAAATTTTTATGTTGTGAGTTAGTTATGAAAAAATTTGAAAATTATAATACATTAAGTATTTTTCAGGTAACTGTTTAAATAGGATTATATTTTATTTTAAAAATATAAAAATTAATCCTTCATTTTTTGATAATTCATCAAATCTTCTTCTTTTATATATATATATATATATATATATATATATATATATATATATATATTGGTAACTGAGCTCATATATAATAATATTATAAAAGTTAACATACATAATTATATAAATTTGGTTAGTATTTTAAGTACTTCTTAAGTACTCTAATTTTTAATTATTAATACTTTTTTTATTATTTCTTAAAAATTATATTTTAACGCTTATAAATATTCATGTCTTATTTTTAATATAAATTAATTATGTACTCACTGTATATTTAGAATATATGTTTGGTTTAAAAATGAAAAATATGTTATTCAAAATTCTTAATTTTTAAGGTGTTATTAGCATAATATTACTTTGAGGCGAGCTCTCAATATATTTAGAACTTTTCGTGTTAGAATTTGGAGAAAGATAAATTTAAAAAATCAATCCGTACTTGCTGAAATTATAGCAACGCCTAAATTTATATAGTTAAAATTTATGAGTATAATTTTTTATTTATATAAAATTTCTTCTGTAATCTTATAATACAGATTTTTATTCTATTTTACTTTGTGGGATTCTATATACCATGGTCCAAAGAGTTCATCAAATATTAAAATGATAGATTACAACTATACAATTTTGGTGGTTGGATGTGCTACTAAAATGGTTAAAAAATTATTAGAAGAATGCTTTATATAAAAAGTTTTTTTTTTTTGGAAAAGATGGTTATAGTAAAATATGTCAAATAGAATGATTTTTATTTATTTTATATTAGTAGTTGATTTTAATGGCTAATTTTAATATATACATAATATATTTGATATTCTTATGTCTTGATTCTTTTTATATTTCTATTTCTCCTCATTAAAATAGTCATATTAAAAAATTTTATTCAATATGTTGCATCTCTAATTCTCTATTTTCAGTGTTTCTGTGTCTATTTAGAGCATGATCGTTAGAGAAAATTTGGTTTCGGAACACTTTAAAATCACCACCAATCTAACAAATATTTAAATAGCGTGTGTATGATTCAGAGAGTCACTTACTATAGCTAATCCTAAAAGGCAATCGTTAAAGTTTTTAGGTTGTAAATTAGTTATGAAAAAAATATCAAAATTTGTGATACATTAAGTATTTTTCAAAATTTTTTAGGTAGGATTATATTTTATTTTAACCGATGTGACTTTTAAATTTTATGATGATGCTCTTTAAAAACTAATTCTCTATTCTTTGATAACTTATTAATTCTACTTTTATACAAAATATATACACACAATATTTATAATTGTGATTATATATTAATAATAATATTATAAGAGTTAATAGATGTAATTATGTAATTTTAGTTGCTAATGAGTAATAGCTCAAATGGCATAATCTCCCTATACTCATCTAAGAGGTTGCGGGTTTGAGTTTTCATATTTTTGGTAAAAAAAAATTATGTAAATTTAGTTAATATTTTAACTTATTAATTAAGTATTCTTTAGGTATTTCTAAAGTACTCCAATTTTAGTACTTTTTATTATTAATAAAAAAAAAATATTTTTACATTTACAAATATTCGTATCGTTATGAGATATAAGGAGTACGTCAATTTTTATATAATACGATTGCTCAGTTTTATTTATTTAAAATTTGTGTCTTTTATAATATAAATGAAATATAATTATAATTATTTTATTTACATGTTAAACAAGATAAACAATAAAACATACAAACATAAATTGTGTTTAAATTATCTATACTAATAAATAAATTATTTAAATATTTATTTAAAAAAATTTCTATATCAATATATTATACACACAAAAGAAATCAATACTATGGGAACTATGAATCTGTGTCTTGGTTTTCTTCCTGTATGACTCTGTCTAATAATGCTAATAATTCCTATAAGGTTGTCAACCAAAAGGGACATATTGTTTATTATGACATGGCCTCGATATCTTACGCAACTTTATTATTGTCTGCTATTAAACATAAAAGGACGTGGATGTTTTGGTATAAGAAATTAAAGTGCCTGGTGGCTGGTATGAAAGTATATGATAGCAAATTATATGTTCTATTTATTTATGATGACTAATTTTGCCTTTATATTCTTCATCTCCTTCCTTTTTCTCACTTGAACTAGTAATTAGATAAAATTGACTCAACAAATATTAGTTATTATTGTCATCTCCATTTGATATGAATACCTTCTATATTTGATTGAAAAAAAAAAAACATAAAAATGAAGCATGTCTGTATGAATTATGAAATGAAAATGCCTAAATCAGAATAGTGAAATGAAAGTTGAGAAGTTGATGGAGCAAAAGCTTGGTGCTAAACATAACTACGTTGCAGCTATCACATTTGTTATATTATTGGGCTTGAAAAGGAATGTATCATTCAATTATAATAATTACAGGATATAACTGACACTAGTTTTAAACTTTTCATGGACCTAAATGGATCGTGCGTGGGGCCAACCAATGAGTTAATTTTTATTTTTCATGGCTTTCTTCTCGTGGCGACACCAATCAATTGTTTGCCATCTATTGTTCTCCAAAGGGCCCAACTTAGTGTTTATTTCATTAAGTGGGACCAACTTAATTAAACTTTACCTCAAAAATACATGAAAATAATAATTGAACGTAGAGCTGGATCTCCTCCGAGGCCAGCAGCCTATCCAGCTTAGCATCTTGGTTTTACGACAGGAACCAGCATAGCGTCTTTGACAGGTAAAGGCATTAAAAATGGGTCAAATTTATGGAAGCAACATGTTTATTTTTTAAAATAAATAAATAATTAAATAGGTCTTTAAAAAATTTTGTTGGACTTTTTTATTATTAAAATTTTTTATTAACATTTTTTAAATTTACAAAAATAAAATATATAAATCATTTCGTTATATTTTTAATCATTTATTAATCTAAATAAAAATACTAAATTTGACTAAAATAAAAATTTATATATCTTATTTTTATAAAATTTATAAATTTTAATATAATAATTTTTTTTTAAAAATAAAATGCCTGATAAAAAATTTTTTAGAAACATATATATATATATCTTTAACCGCCTCATGTCTATCTCATCGTTATTTATTCCAAGTCATACACGGCACATATAAACAGGTCACTGATCCGCCCCATCTAATTTGCCAAAAAGAGTTGAGATTAAAATCTGAGCTCATAAAAAATAGAAAGCGTTCGAAACCCATGGCGAAGCTGGGAAGCTAGCCCAGCCTGTGGGGCCTTTTTTTTCTACTCTCTTAAGTATAAAATTCAAAATTTCAATCATTATCACACAGCACCATTATTAACGTTAACCCTCTTTTTCCCTTTCCAAAGTTACCTTACTAACCCTTCATTTTTTTTAATAAATTTGTAAATCTATTCTAATTTTGTTGATGTTCTTTGATTTGAATTTTTATCCTTTTTTTAAAGTTAAAACTAGATCATGAATAACTAAAATTTTAATTTAATTTTTATTTTTTGTAAAATATTTTTATTTTGACAGATTGGTTTGTCTAGCTATCGTTACATCCTGCACACACAAAAAAAAAGAGAATTTGATATTTCTAGTTCATTTATTTAAATGGTCAATACTCCATTTTAGTTGAGACTTGAGTGGAAGCAGGACAGTCGTGCCCATTTGTCACCCTACATATAACAATATCGAAATTATAGCTGATAATAGAGTTGAAAGTAAGTCAGTTCATGAACTAGTTTAAACTTTACTTATTAATAGTTTGATAAGCTGAATTCGTGAACTGGTGAGTCAAGCTTGATTTGAATTTGATCTCATAAATTAAATGAGTCGAGCTTGAACTTGGATAAACTCAACTCATTAGCTCATGAGTTGACTCGATTATATATATAATATTAAAAGTATAGATTAAATGTATATAAGATATGCATATTAATAATTTAATATATATATATATATATATATATAATCATCGGTTAAGATTTTTTTTCTCGGTAAAAGAGAAATAACCTCATTGCAAGTATAGTTCCAAATTGATAAGTGATGCTCAATCAAAGTTTAATTTTGGTTGTCACAAGGTCAACCCAATAAAAATAATCGAGAGTATTAGTCCCGGATCGTCTTCTCAAAGAATTGCAGTGAAATATGCATATTATTGGTTATGGTATCCAAGGAGTTGGGTTGATAAAAGGGCAAGAAAATAAATGATAAGAAAGTAAATAAAGCAAATAATAAAAAGAGGCATTCATGGTAAGGATTGAGAATCTAGACTTTCTATCCTAGTCACTAATCATATTACAATAATTATCAAGAATTTATCCTATTAAGTCATCTCCAACGAGAGAAGGTACAATGTCATCTCCAACACTCGAAGAAAGTCTAATAAGACTAGTTAATCTCAATCCAAAAGTCCTAATCAAATTACTAATTGAATTAGCAAAAGACTAACGTCAATGGAAACAATATTAACTAACAACTCTAGATCACCAACATAAGTTGGGTATTCATGACTCAAGATTGCCTAATTTCTCTTTCCAAACCAAGAATGTTCAGAAAGCTACTCTAATATCCAACCAAATATTTTGTCAAATACTTGGAAGGCATAAAAGGAAAGTATGGTAAAAGTGCAAGAAATATAAATTCTACAACTACCAATTGCAAGAAAATAACAATAACAACTCAAATTGACAATAAAAGAACATCAAACATGAAATTGCATTAAAGAAAATCCAAATCCAACAAAGAGAGTTCATAAACATAAAAAGAGGCATAAAAAGGAAAATTAACAAGAAGAAACTAGGGAATTAAACTACTAAAGCATGAAAATGTAAAAGAAACAAGATGAAAACAAGAAATCAAACCTAGATCTAAGAGGAAAATAAACCTAAGAACCCTAATTCTAGAGAGAAAATAGAGATTCTCTCTCTAGAAAACTACCTAAAGCATGATCCTACATTAACTAATTGCTCCTCATTTGACCTATCTTGAATTCTGCATGAAATAGTCTCAGAAATGAGTTGGATTTAGGCCTGGAAAACTCAAAAATTGCCCCTAGCGAATTCACTTTAATGAGGTCACGTGATCAGCGTCATGCGTGCGCGTGGACGACGCGTGCACGTCGCTGGCCAAAATTTCTCCTCATGCGTACGCGTGGGTGATGCGTGCACGTGGCCTTCAATTCTCTAAATGCTCATTTCTTCATGAATTCTTCACTTTGCATGCTTTTCTCTTCACTTTTTCCATCCAATACTTGCCCTATGAATCTGAAATCACTCAACAAACATATCAAGGAATCGAATGGAATTAAGGTGAATTAAATTTAGCTATTTTAAGACCTAAAAAACATGTTTTCACACTTAAGCACAAATTTAAGGAGAATTACAAAACCATGCTATTTCATTGAATAAATGTGGGATAAGTTGGTAAAATCCCCTAAATTAAGCACAAGATAAACCACAAAATTGGGGTTTATCAAATAGTAATATATAATTTTACATATATATATATATATATATATATATATATATATATATGTATATTTTTAATTGTTTAAAATTTTATACTCATTTTTTATATATAATTTTGATGTAGGACATAAATAAAAAATTTATAATTGATAGATAGATAATATATTAAATTTATTTTTTTAATATTTTTTAATATATATAAGTTATAATTTATTGATATAGAATTATAGATGATGTGTTCCTATTATTTGAGTTTGCTCGTGAACTCGAGCCAGCTCGTGAACTTTTGTGGAGTCGAGTTTGAGCTTACGAAATATGCTCGATTGTTAATGAGTTGAGCCATCAGCCAAGTTTAATTTTCGTGAGTCGAGCTTGGACTTGGTCTAACTCGTCTCAACTTGACTCACTTCCAGCCCTAACTAATAATACTAATTTTACTAGACGAGTCGGATTGCACTATATTATAATATATAATTAAAAATTAGTATATATATATATATATATATATATATATATATATATATATATATATATAGAACTCACATACTCTCTTTTCTACATCTACATAGAATCACTAAGTCAGTTACTTTAATTATGTTGTTTTAATTTTAATAAGAATTTGATGATGTGTTGATAATTATGTTATTTGTGATTTTAACTTGAATTCCATTAGGATTTTCAATGTTTTAAAAATCGGACTAGTTATTGAACTGTTTTAACTACTGATTTATTGATTTATTAGTTCAACTGATTTAACTGTAGTCTAACTAGAATAACAGTTTTATAATAAAATAATAAAAAAATATAAATAAACACACTAATAAATAGATAAGTTCATAACAAGTGCCCGCGCTTATGCATAGACACATTCAATTAGCACAGCACAGAACAAGTGCGAATGAATTATAATTAAGATTAGTGTTAATAGACAAATATACAGTTTTTGTAATATTCTCTCCAACTTTGACTCCTCTAATTACATGTATAGACTCTAACAACAACAGCTACAAAATCAGTCACTAAGTGTATGCCTCTAAAAGGTGAATAGATAAGTTTATAACAGTGCAAAATCAATCACGTAAATTGTTACTAGAAAAGAAAATAGTGCTAATCTTTCAGAGTTCAGCAAAATTAACATTGAAGGTAATAAAAAAGTTAAACACAAAATTTTTCATTCAACACAATTACTGAGTGGCAGCCTCATCTTATATTCATGTCTAGTGTTTTGGTCCATAAATGTTTCCTAGAGTTAAATCTTTCAGCAGACCTAAAATTATTAAGAAGGATCACTCTACTAATATAGAAGGAAAATATAATATCTATTATTGATATGATGAAAGAAGCAGAAATGAACCTAAAATCTTAATTCAAATAATCAATTCTATTATATCCACCAGTAGCATAAAATGCACCATTGAGTTCTACAGCAGCAAGCAAATCTCTAAGAATACAACATATTACAAACTATGAAATACGGACACTTCGCTGAGTTATCGTGTCTGTGTGTCGGACACATTTCGGACACGATACTCCCCGACACTCGTCCAATACGCGTGTCTGCTGTGTCCAACCGTGTCTTAATAAAAAAATAAAAAATTCTTCTTTGGACACGCCTGGACACACCTAAATACCATCACGTGTCAGCGTGTGCAGTCTTATTCTTAACATATATTCTTAAAATAAATTTAGATATAGTATATATTATTATTTATTAAAACAAAAAATATTTTAAATACTTGATATAATTAAAATAAGACATTAAAAATAATTAAAAAATTTAATTTATATCTTAATATCAATAAAATATCAAAATATCATTACAATTTATCTAAAAAATACTTTATATTTTACATGTATGCGTGTCCCCGTGTCATGTAAGATTTTAAAATTCGCGTATCGGCGTGTCTCGTGTTCATGTCAGTGCCCATGCATCATAGATTACAAATGATCATTTAATTGAGTGATACATAATGGAGTTTGAGCAGTGACAGTCAAAGTCATCATCAAGCAGTGATAGAGCATAGCCAGTCAATCAAGAATGAGTTCGAGCACTGAACAGAGCAACCATTACCTTCGCTGAGTGAGAAAAATGAGCAGAGTTTGAAGAAGAGCAGTTGAATACCATAGACGACGGCGACTTGGCGATGACCATGACGATGGACGATAGGGACGAGCAACAGAATAGGGCCTGTGGACGCGAACGCTGGCGATTAGCAAATATGGGGAGGGGTTCGAGAACGATAAGATGAACCTTGAGAGTTTCGAGGCTTCGAGGGACAAGCACGACGGACGAATTGACAGATGACGACGACAATGAAGGACAGCGGGCAAAGCGCGACTGAGTAGGATGAGGGGTTGAAGCACGACGACTCGACGAGCACGATGAAAAAGCTGGCGACTAGCGAATGAGGAAAGGGGCTGGAGCACGACAAAAATCTTGAGCGCGACGGATGGCGGTGAGAAGAGCGATGGCGGTAGTGGTGATGGGGGAAACTAGGATTTCCTTTGAGGGAGATGTTCTTTAGTTTTGAGAAACTAAGATGATGAGAGGATAAGAGTTCAATCAACGTTTCAATAATCTCTCTTTTTTCAAAAACAACTAACGACATCATTTTTGGAAAATCGGCTGGGTTCTAGTTTGGTTCAACTAGCCGGTTCAGTAGTTTTTAAATGGTTTTTGATTTAGCAATTTTGCTTGTTAAACCGAATTGTGATTACTTATTATTTTTGGTTAAACCGGTTCGGTTCAATTTTTAGAACTATGATGATTTTATTGTTTTTAATTTTAATTTGGACTTAATTTTGTATTTTCTGTGTTATTAGTGTGTTTATGAAATATGAAATGATTAAATATTGAATTTGGTTAGAAAATTTTGATTTTGTTGCGGATAGAATCGGATTGGAAGCTATACTTTACGGTGCGGATAGAGTTAGGGTTGAGAAATCCTTAATCCGCAGGTAAGATATAATTTTTAAAAAAAATTTAAACTAGCTGATAAGGTTAGAATGAAGAGTATATAGTTAGGATAGAGTCCAAACCTTACTTTACCCTATTTATTACACTTTCTAGTTATAATAAAAAAGATAATAACAAAATTTTTTAGTATACTGGTGATAAATAAAATGGTTCTAAACTAGTAATTTTTGTCTATTTTAGACAATATTTTAGATTGACTTACCAATATTGTTGTTAGATGCGAATGAAATGTGTTAAAATTATTAAAAGAAAATTTGCTTTAAGGTTACATATTTGCAGAAGTTTTTCCTTTTTTTTTTTCAATTTTTTTATAAAATTAATTTGTCATTGAATACTTGATTATCCAAATTGTTTCAACTTAAATTTAATTATTCAAATTGGTTAGAGTTTATTTTATCATATACAAAAAGATTTTATACTTGAACCAACTTAAACCGATTAAATTTTATCCATTTGATTCTTAGTTTTTTCTAATCAAACTTGAACTAACCTAGTTTGTGAACAATTTTATAATTCAAACTATTTTTTATTATCTACTGAATATTTAGGGAATATTATGAATGAGAAATCATATACACAAGAATCACGTGGTGAATGATTTCTAATTCTTTTAGTTTTGCCGAGAGACTACTAATAATATTTTAATAAAATAAATATTACAATAAAAATTTTATAATTATTTTTATACAAAATTTTTTTTTTATTTTTAAATAATAAATTAAATAGTTAAATTTTAATATATTATAAAAATATTTATTTAAATATAATTAAATAAATTATATTTTTAAATAAAATATCTTCATAAAAAATATTTTTGTCATCTTTATTTAAAAAGTTACCATTTAATAATTTCATCTCTAAATAATTAAGCAGAGATGGGCATAAAACGACAGACATACCTCATTCTGTAATAAAAATAATTTATTGCCCTAAAAATATGGTTTGATCCGAATTTATAGGCTCACGCACTCCACGCAATTTGACGTATTCGAATTAAAATTAACTAAATAGAAATAGACACATTATACTAACTGTTCAGCGTTGACTACTTAATCTGCGCTTAGATGTGCAATTTGAAATCTTTTCTTCGCAGACAAGTTGAGTATAAAATATAGTGTATCTTCTTGGAATTGTTAATTTATTTATTATTAATTAATTGGAGTAGATGCAGTTTCTGTTTCCATAATATATATTATTAAATAAATTTATTACCATAATAATCTAGTTCCATTTTTGTTTGTTAGAAATGAAAATATCTATTTTATTATATAAAAATTAAATTTATTTATTTAATAATAAAATTGATGTAATATATTTTTAAAATATTTTTTATTTATTTTATTTAATTTTTTAAAATAAATTAATTATAATTAATTAATAATATTAATTAACTAACTAGATTGAACATTTAAATTTTACAACTTATTATAATTTATATAAATTAATTTATTATAATTAATTATATCAATTAATTTAATTAATTGTTAATTATTTAATTTGATTGTAATAAATATTAAATTATTTAATAAATAATAAATATGACATCGAAATATATGAACTAATTTATTTTTTACAATACATGACGTTAGAAATGAAATAAATAGGAATAATGATGAGATCGAAATTATAGTAGCTCTATAAAAAGGTGTTAAAAAGATTAAAAAGAGGCATTTAAGAATATCTATAAACTTTTTTTGTTTGCAATAATATCTATTAAATTTGAACTTACCTTAACTAGTTGATCACTTATAGTTGTATAGTTTAGAGTGTTGTTAACCATAAAAATATTGTAACTACTGTAGTATCACCTAATACAGGCCCTACACTAGCAACAACAAACTTAGTACCAGATGTAAATACTTCAGCAGTATCATTCTAATTTAGCATAATGCCTTTAGCACCAACAACTATAAAGAGGGAAAGACCAACTTTTGTAAGAAAAAATTCAATTTTTAGAAAAAGAAGAAACAGCTCTAGGAAAAGAATGACAACCACTGCAGCACCACCAACAAGTTCACTAGTTAGTCTACCGATTAGGCCTAATTCTCAAGCCCAAGTTTTAACTCCATTTAGGCCACCAAATGTGATTAGGAAACTATAACAGCAGTAAGCCAAGCCACTTAGAACATGTTCATGGGTTTATGTCTACTCTATTTTTGAGGAGGAAGAAACAAGCAGGTCCACACCGAAGATAAGAAGACTTGAATCTGCGACTTTTTAGATGAGTATAGGGAGACTATGCCATTTGAATTATAGTTCGTTGGCAACTTAGTAGTATTTTGTTAAGTAATGTACTTTGAGTTCGGATTAGTAGTATGAATTTTGATGTTTTGTGTCCTTTTTTAAATTTTAGGTCTTCAATTGAACATTTACCTTGGTGGTATATTTAATTTTTTAGATTTTAGGTCTTCATTTGAACATTTGTGTTAGTGATGTGTTTGATATTTTGACTTAATTGAATATTAGCTCTTTAAATATCTTAATAAATAGGGTATCTGCAACTTTTTTACTAGTTAAATTTTTTGTCTATTAAAATTAATATGGATACAACATTGTTTGCTATTTTGCATAGTTTTAATACTTGGATTATAATTCATTTCTTTAGTTTGTAGCAATCACAAAAACAACAAATCATTCACACTCCCAAAAGAACATCATTTATTTATCATTAATTGTTCTGTATCTCAATTACATTCATTCACTGTGTATAATACATATCCACTAAACCATTTACTTATTACTTAGCCAAATAAAATAGATTCATAACCACACTTAATTCAATTAATAGACAAATAAAACTGAGAAGTAACTCAACCCTCCTACAGTGTTCATTCAATTCACTCATCACAGACAACACTATTACCATTCTATCAATCTCCACACCATTAACACACTTGCCCCTGATTTTTTCTTTTTTTCTTCACATCTGCATTACCCACCTTACTATTTTCGAAAGATCCTTCTTCATCCAAACAATGTTCTTGCATATCATCTAACCATTGAAAATATTTGCAACAAATTTGTTAGAAACAAGAGACTAGACTAGAGAAAGGATTTGTGTATTATTGAGTGTATTTAAGTTGTCTGAAATGATACAATATAAAAGGTATTTATAGGTGCTAAGAGAATCGTAATAATAAAGACGTAATATCCTATAATAAATATTCAGATATGCTAAATAATGCTAATTGATCCCAATTAATCCTAATTATATTCTAACATCCCCCTCAAACTCAAGTGACAATTTGAGTTTGAAACTTATTGAAAACAACGACATAAAGAGAAAAGAAAATGTATAAACTGATAGAACGGATGCAGACGGAACTGCCGGAAGAAAGCGCAGATGAAACTGCCGCTTGTTTGAAAGAAGCGTAGATGGAACTGCCGCTGTTTGAAGAAAGCGCAGATGAAACTGTAGGAAAGAAGCGCAGATGGAACTGCCGCTGTCTGAAAGAAGCGCACACGAAACTACCGAAAGGAAGCGCAGACGGAACTGCCGAAAGGAAGCAGACGAAACTGCCACAAGGAAACACAGACGAAACTACCACAAGAGAACGTAGACAGAACTGCCACGAGGAAAGCAGACAGAACTGCAAAGAGAGCAAAAACTATATGATTTCTTCATGAGAATAGGAAAATAGCGGATGACATTGGTGTTTGATCATTCAACTCAGAAAGACACAAGACTGAGAGAATAGGCTATTCGGTGAGGTGAAAAAACATCAAAGAAGTGACAAAAAGGAAGGGAAAAAAATGGCACGGAAGAAAAATATGAAAAATACGGTAATTTCAACCGAAGAAAAATAACTTATCCTCCTCAAGGAGGATACCATGGTTCTGATACCATGTTAGAAACAAGAGACTAGACTGGAGAAAGGATTTGTGTATTATTGAGTGTATTCAAGTTGTCTGGAACGATACAATATAAAAGGGTATTTATAGGTGCTAAGCGAATCGTAATAATAAAGATGTAATATCCTATAATAAATATTCAGATATGCTAAATAATGTTAATTGATCCTAATTATATTCTAACAAAATTTATTTGTTCTACCAAGACACAACAAATTCATAGATTAGATAAAGAAAGAGCACCAAAGTGAAATAAGAAGAGAAAACAAAATAAGTAGACACAATACTATGTCTTCCCTTCATATGCACAAAAGTTCAATTTTTATCTTTCATATAGGGCATTGCAAAAACAATCTATCAGGGTTGCTAGTTCTCTTCGACTTCAACGGAACTGCTGGAAGGCGACAAAAGCACGTTCTCTCGTAAGTTTTGCTCACAAGCTCTGACATACCATCCACTCCAAAAACTTCTATTGATGGGTTGTTTCTCCCCATATCAGATTTTCCACGAACTATAGATGAATTCATGTTTCAATATGCAAAATTTGGGCAAAACAAGTTAGAAAGTGCCAATTTAGGGTTCAGGGTAATGTTAGTGTGAATTAGGGATTTTTCACCTATGAATTGATTTAATTGGTAATTATAAGTAGGTTGTTACATCAACAAAAATGGTGGCCAGCTCAATATCATTCTCACCGGAGATGTGCTCCAACGAATACGAGGACCGCTTGTCAAATTTTAAATCAAGCAAATACCATTTTGTCAATAATAAAAGTCAGATACCATTTGATCAGCACCAGAATATTTTGGGTACCGATTCAGTATTTATCTCATTATTTATTTATTATTTAGTGCGGATCTGCGAATATACGGATCAAATACACAGATATTGAATATATTGATGAGATATCCATGATCCGATCCGATAAGAGTACGAATTGGATACAGATAAATACCACAAATTTGCGGATATGATCGGATTCATAAATACCCTTAATATGGAGTTAAATGTCATTATCCTCTATGTCTTCCTTCCTTTACCCATTGCCTACTATGTCTGAGTTTCTCTCAAAATTCAAATCAATGCCATTGTCCACTATAGTTTTTCACTTCCAAAGCTTTTGATTTCAACACTCTAAATTAATCATCTTCTACTAACCCTCATCGTAAGATATTTCATTATCATCACTATAAAATCACTTTTATATTACCAATAAATAACAAGGATGAGGATTAGTCTCTATTGGAGACCCCCATAGCTTATGTCTTGCTATTTTGAGTTGTATTTGGCTTTTTTTTTTAACTTAATAAATGAACATATATAAAATACTAAAAGTCTAAAAAAAACGAATATTTTATACAGAACTAGAAATACAAATAATAAAGGGTAAATATCCTATCCGATTTTTTTCATGAGACGTAACGTATCTTAATTATTCTTAAACCTTAATCAGGCCTCACCCACTAAAAAAAATGGACAAATCGACCCTGCTACTAAATGACAAAAGGTTGCCGCTGACGTATCAGGTAATAGTGCCACGTGTCACCTCCAAATAGTTGCAGGGACTAAAAACTCCCTCTCTATCCCTTTTTCTTCCTTCTTCTCCTCCTCCTCCTCATCTTTTTCAAAACTCCAACTTTGTGGCTTTATTTCTTCCTGGATAATGCACCCCTTTGTTTATTTTCTTCAAAGTCTTCCTTCTTTCACTCACTCATTTCCAATTTTTTTCACACAAACAACATTAAGCTTCCATTCCTTTATTAATGGCGAACACCGTTGAACTTCTATTCCTTTATTAATGGCGGATTTCACTGCCACCCCTTTTACAACTACTAAACCTCATTTTCCATTCACTTCAAGGATCACCATTCAAAATCTTCTACCGCCATCATCAGAAAAGGTAAATCTAAAATACCTAATAATTCATAGAAATTTTAAGCACGTAAAATTTAGGAACCATCTATGTAATATATCACATCACACGCATAAAAATTCAAACTTCTATTTGTTCAATAATAAAAAAAATGTAGAAATTGTAAATGAAGAAGAAGAAGCTAATGGCTTCAAATTTTCCGATGAGATTGGCGACGATGGAGGTGGCTTCGAAGAAGATGGAAGAGGTGTCGACGCCGTTGAGGAAGACATTGGTAGAGATGTTGAGGCACGGCATCGTTTCTCTCTTTGTTCTCTACTGCTTACCAGTGAACTGAACAAGTGACGAGATGGACAAGAAGAAAGGAAGAAGAAAGAAGGAAGAAGAAGAAAAATGGGGTAGGATTGGGATTTTTAGTCCTTGCAATCATTTAGAGGTGACATGTGGCACTGTTACCTGACACGACAGCGACAACCTTTTGTCATCCAATAGTTTCCTTAATAGGTGAGAGCCTGGTTGAAGTTTAAGAATGATTAAAGTATGCTATGTCTCACGGAAAAAAAATCAAAGACCGGATAGGGTATTTACCCAATAATAAACATATATAACCACCATACTCATTTTTTTGTCGTATCTCTCTCTTTACTTCTGTTCACAAACTAACAATCACATTGCACCTTTTGCTGTTTTTTATGGTAAAGTTGCTTAGACACATGGAAAGCTCTAAGCCAAACAGAACAGAACAATGTATGATATTGGCTGATTAGATGAAAAGTGAACAAGGTTTACAACTACAAAATCAAACTTCATAGTGTTTTCACAATGGCATACATAATAATTTTATAAAAGAATGATGTTTCAACTTTCTATTGATATGTACCAAAAAGAAAAAGCATAAATGTGGAGAAGAGAAGGCTTGTAATTATGCATTTCTGTTAAGGTTTAATCCCCAACCAAAACAAACAATGGGGAAACAAAAAAAAAAGCCCATATATTATAATTCTTCAGCATCAACAACCAAAGAATATTATCACTAAGAATTGCTTTTAAGTACAGTGAATCTATTCCCACTACAAAAGCCAGTTGATTGTTATGTTGCCAAGCCATGTAAACAATCGACACTGGACCAAAGCAATAAACAGCAAGAGATAGTGGTGTCTGCTTGAATCATAACTCCTCACCTCTGCGAAAAAGACTCTCTTCATTGTTTTCACCAAGAATACTCCCATGCATAAGCAGGTCCATGGCATCAAAAAGTAGTAAGAGTAACCCAATATTATTCTTCCAAGAACGGCCAAACATATACCGGTGAAAGTATAACCAGCATATGCTATAATGTCTAGCAGTGGCGCTTCCCCACTGCCCAACGAAAGTAATGTTACTTTTAGCAGTGAAGCTTGCATAAACCAACCAAGCAATCCCTTGATGAATAACAAGTTCAAGGCTTCTGGACTAAACCTGGACATAAATATTATACAGTACCATTAAGAAACTTTGAGAAAACAAGGAGAGAAGCTAGAGAGTGAACAAAACTGAGTTATACAGACTAAACTAAATTCTCAGTGTAACAAATCAAAACACAATCGTGAAAAAAATCTAAATAAAAATCATGAAAATAGAATTCACAATCTCTGTAACATCTAAGAAGCTCAAGACTTCTAATGCTTCCAATTAAGTTCTTACAGAATGTTAGACGGAAACATATTAATACATTTTCGACTCTGGAGAAAAACAATTGTAGTACTTCAAACATAACTGGAAGAAGGAAAAAAAAGTCATGACACCTGGAAACTACAACACATTATACACTGATATACCGAAGTTACTTGCAATGAAGAAAATTTCTATGTTAAGCACTTTCAATATAACTTAGAGCATCATCTGTTTCATTGCACCACCACATAAGAGGTATTGTACTTCCTTCCCCGCCACATTATACACCACAACACACAGATCCTTTTCACATAATCATTTACCAACACTTTAAAATAGAGCAATTAAATTCATAATACATGGTTGAGACATTAAAGCCTAAAGGAGGGAAGTAGATTGATCATTTAAAATTATCCCTGTCTACAATAGCACATTAGGCATTAGCTGCTATTTTGGTAAAATTGGTTCTGAAAATGCAATCTCTGGAACTGCTGTCATAGCATAACCACGAAAGTTTAAGCTATGCTTGCAATTTTCTTTCCAGGAGTACTATTTATTATGCAACATAGAGAAAATAATTGCAATATAAAAGACATGATATTTTACACAATCAGGTAATATAGCATCATCGTTAACCCAAACTTGATACTAATAGAGCATGAAAATGAAAGCAAGGAAGAGAAGATTCACGTACTTTCCACGAAGAACCAATGAGAGGCCCGCGAGAACAACATAGGTACCAAATGCCATTAATGGAATATATAGATCTAGTGCGTTTATGTCATAAACAGCCTGCCACCAACTGGTTCAGTAATTCTAGTCCAATGACCCTGAAGAAGGAAAAGAAAACAACAATATAACCAACAAGTACATGAAATAGGATAATAAAATGGAAACCCAAGGAAAGATGCAGGAGGGAGTGACAGTACCCGATGCAGGAATGGAAACAAAACTACCTTCAATTTGTTCTTGACATAATGGTCATTAACTTGAAAGTAGTATTGAGGGTCAGAAAATTATCGACTTATCTGCCATTTAAAAATGAAGATTAATCAAAATACATAAACATTGAATCCACATCTTTAGAGAATATCTATACTTAAAGTAAGCAGAGCTAGAAAATCAAGGTATATAATGCTAATTATTTATTTATTTTTGGTTTATCCTTCATAACTGAAAGTGAGAACATAAGACACATGAAATAGATTGTAAAAGCAAATAAAAAGAATCTCAAACTTTCATGAAAGTATGAAATTAAACTGAGAACTCTACAGTCTACACACTAAAGTGCCAATTACACATCGACTCTAAAAATCAACAGATAAGCACTGCAGACATTAGATCAACCACTTAGAGATGATACATAATCAAATGAATAAGCTTCAACATCATGTTTAACTACATGTAGACTTAGTTTAGTAAAGTTTTTACTTTTTAAAATAACTTATAAAAATTAGTTTTTAAGAGATAGCTTTTTAAAAAGTGTAGCATTTATGTTTGGTAATCAAATTAAAAATGGCTTTTAATAAACACAAGCAACAACAATTACGTTTGGTAAAATAATTTTTAAAATTTAAAAATACTAACATAAATTTAAACGTTAAATTTGAAAATGAGTTAATATATGAGGTTATATTAGACTTTTAAATTCTGAAAAGCACAAGCTAACTTTGAAAAACTTCATATTAAAGCTTAGTTTAGTAAAACTTTTACTTTTTAAAAGTAGCTTATAAAAATTAACTTTTAAAAAATGACTTTTTAAAAATTGTAACATTTATGTTTGGTAAATCAAATAAAAAATAGCTTTTAATAAATACAAGCAATATTAATTGCTTTGATAAAATAGCTTTTAAAATTTAAAAATACTATAATAGATATAAATGTAAGTATTAAATTTGAAAATTAATTAACATATAAGGTTATATTAGACTTTTAAATTTTGAAAAGCACAAGCCAACTTTGAAAAGCTCTATCTTAAATGCTTTCAAAAGTACCCCAATCTTTTAAAAGCTGTAAGTATAAGCACATGATCTTTTTAATTTACCAAACATAAAATGAGGAACTTGAGCTTTTAAAAAAACACAAATATTTCTTCAAAAAGTTTTATCAAACCAAGTCTAAGTATTTTTAAAAGTACTCCGATCTTTTAAAAGATGTAAATACAAACATATGGTCTTTTTTATTTATCAAATACAAAATAAAGATGTTAAACTCTTAAAAAACACAAGTACATTTTTAAAAAGTTTTACCAAATTAATCACACTGCATAGATCAACCGCCGCTATTTCTTCCCATCATAATGTTGAAATCATGTCCACAAGCATCTAGTAGAATAAATTCATTGCAAAGAACAATGGTAGAAGAATGAGACTTACATTGCTATGGATATACTCAAAACTTGATCCTAATATTCTCCCTCCATAAGCACCCAATCCACCTCGTATGAGTCTTGAGCCGGCAACATTGAATGCACTCCCAAAAGGATTAGGTTGCGAACTCGCCGGAGGCTGCGGTATTCCGGGAATCCGGGTTGCGGTCCAACATTATTGTACATTCTTGCTGCAGTTATCACAACAAAACAATAAGCACCATAAATCATTTCCACATATTTCATATTGCATAGTAATAAACATTCTTACAAAAACCGATCACAAGGGTTCAAAAAAATAACATTACATGCAACTAATTGATTCGGTTATAGAGAACGATAAGTACGAATGACTCAGCAGAACCAAAGCTCAGCAGACCGATTTATTTATTTTAATTCATTAAATATAAATTATTATAATAAATTAATTATATTAATTAATTAATTTGATTAGATATTTAAATATTACTTAATTTATTATAATTTATATCAATTTAATTTAATAATATTTTTTAATTTATTTTTTTAATGTTCTATTAATATTTTTTAATCTATTTCTTATAATTTATTAAATCAAATTTATTATGTGTATTAAATCAAATTTATTATGTGTATTAATTAATTTGATTAATTTATTAATAATTAAAATAGTAAATCTATGAATAAAATAGATAATTGAATATTTTTAACTAATAATTAAATCAAATCAAATCATATATAATAAGCCAAATTCAAATAATGTGAATTAAGGATTAAACTAAAATAAAATAATTTTTTTATTATTCAAATTGAATTCAATAAATACAAATTAATTTTGTTAGATAATTATAGTCTTTTGGTCTACTATATATAGATGACTACATAAAATTATAAGAATCTATCATTTTTATCGTTCTTTCTATTTCAACTCTTCTTTTTTTTTTTTCTTTATGTATAATTTCTTTTATGTATAAATATACTCAAAATGATAAGGTGTTTCATTGATTGTTTATTTGACCAATATTATAATCCGAAAATATCTCAATTTAGGCATTCTACTACTGTCGGTAGAAGTTAAACCTGTAGTAATTCAAGGTGGTCAGTATATTTTTTATAGTATTGGATAGAAGAATATTTATTAAAATGAATATACCCATTGTAATGAATTTTATTTCTCAATTGTTAAATTTTTATGTTAGTCTTGTGAATTCTTTAAAGGCATCGCACAAGACAATAAAATATGTTGACTTTAATATTATTAGAAGCCAAATTTAATTGTTCAAGTAAGCACCATTAATTATGTTAATAAAATAATTTTGTAATAATAATGTGATTTATATTTTAATTTTCTCGAATAAATTCATTTCAAAATGTAGGAATTAGACTCAATTACGCTAAAATTTTAAAGGTGATATAAAATTTCACAACAAAATTAACATTAATTAAGAAAATAAATTTATTTATGGCTCTTTTCTAATTATAAATAATAACAAGACGTAGAAAAAAATATTAACGTCGTTATTCTTATTAACTAAACCATAATATTAGGTAGTTGATAGTTTTATAAGCGAAAATTATTAAGTAATAACGTAAAAATTAACAACGAACAAGCAGTAAAGATTCATAAAAAATCAATTATATATTATCAATTTTATGATTAAAATATGTCACATATCATATTCTCATTTGTTCTATTTATTATTATTCTATTATATAAAAATCAAATTTTTGCACTTAATGATGAAGCTGACGTAGCATGCTTCTAAGAGTGTTTAGCGATTTATTTCTTTTAACTCGTTAAATACAATTTATTACAATAAATTAACTATATCAACTAATTAATTTAATTATATATTTAAATATCATATAATTTATATCAATTTTATTTGATAGTATTTTTTAATTTATTTCTCTTAATATTTTGTTAGTATTTTTTAATTTATTTTTTTAATTTATTAAACCAAATTAATTATACTAATTATCTGTATTAATTAATTAATTTGATTAATTTATTAATTATTAAAATAATAAATCTATGAATAAAATAGGCAACCGAGATATTTTTCACTAATAATTAAATCAAATCAAATCATACATATTGAGCTAAATTCAAATAATGTGAATTAAAGACTAAACTAAAATAAGATGATCTTTTACTTGTTCAAATTGAATGCAATAAATACAAATTAATTTTGTTAGATAATAATCATGGTCTTTTTTTTTCTTTATGTATAATTTTTTTTATGTATAAATGTACTTAAAATGAAAAGAAATGAATGAGTATTTCATTAATTGTTTGTTTGAAGAGTACTATAGCCTGAAAATGTCTCAATTTAGTCATTCTATCAATGTCGATGGAAGTTGAACTTGTAGTAATTCAGGATGGTCATAATATTTTTTTTATAGTATTAGATAGAAGAATATTTGCTAAAATAAATATACCCATTGTAATTAATTTTCTTGATCAATCTGTTGTCTTTTACCTAACAAACAATATCTATGTTGAATATATTATTTTTATTAGAAGTCATGCATAATTGATTGATAATTCTATGTACAAAAATACTCATGTGATAACTAAACACTGTATTGTTAACTCGCTAAAGTTAATTCTCCTATGGTTATGCCAATATATAGCACTATCAGATGAAAACTGATTAGATTACATTTATTTCCAACGAGGTGGGTGAGCTTTTAGGCCTAATCACGGTTGAAATCGAGGAAGGTTAGAAAAATGCTAACAATACAAATAGTTTTTATTTTTAATACCCAATAATAAATATATAAATTAAGACTAATATTGTTTCGTACGAAATATATTATGCTCAAAATATAACCAATCCGTACTAACAGTCATTGTTTATCAGGTATGTTATGATAAACCTAGTTATTAAAAAAATTAAAATGAATTTAAATATACACAATATTATTTTATGTCTTTTATTTTTATTTTATCATCATAAAAAGTTATATATATTATAAGAGAACCTTATCTTTTTACCAACGGTTCTTCCATTTAATAGTTTCTATGAGAAAAAAGATAAATGATTTTATTATTTTTAGTTCTTTGGTGTATATGGACAACGCATAATAATATTGTGTTTGACAAAAATATATAGAATTTTAAAAGGCTTAATAAGCATGGGTTTGGTCTTTGTCATATTGGTAGATGAAGTGCAGAGTAAATAAGAAGATAGCTAATAAAAGAATAAATTGTTAAAATTTCTTCAATGCTAACGATCGTAGTAGGGCATGATAGGTGTTTTATGACTTTTTTGAATTTGATTGTTTCTATATTATTATATGCTGTTCTGTTTAATTTGTGACTGATAGTAATTATTAAAAGAAATTGGTTTAATATCTATTTTATATTCTATTTAAATTATAATAGTGAATAAATATTTTTTAACATAAATAATACGATTTTTTTCATAAAAAAAAAGTTTAAATAATTGTGAAATTAGATTATACCACAGATGATGATAAATATCTTGGCATTAGATCTGCTATAAAAATTTTTTAGGAATATTATGTTGTATTATATAATTTGATTATATTTTTTTTATCTTCAATCTAGATTATTTGGATTTGCATATTTCTAAAACGTGTTATTCAATTTTTTTAAATTATTAAATCAAATTAGTTACAACTAATTATTTACGTTGATTAAATATCTAAATATCTTATAATTTAATATAACTTAATTTATAAAGATACATGACTTTTACAGTTTTACTATTTATGTAATAAATTCTAGAGATAATTTTGTAAGTTATAATTTATTTTTTTATTTGCATATTCAATTTTTAAGAATATTTTTTTAATTTTTATTTATAGATAGATTATAATTTTAGATTATTATATAAATATAATTAATATGATCTTATTTCTATTAATTGAACATCAATAATGCCTTTATACATATTTTTTATTGCATAATTCACTTTAACAAAAAAAAAATTTATTTATGAAAGTTTAAACTTGAGCGCTTACTATGGTTAATCTCAAATTTTAATTTATTTTGTCATATTATATAAATATTAAATTCTTTAATTAAACACTTATTTGATTACGATATGATATTATATATAACTTTCATGTTGGAAATTAAATTTCAGTTGCTACACAAATGTTATATTTTAGATAATTGTACATTTTTTTGTTATTTTAAAAATTATTATATATTTTTAAGATCGTTTAATTATGTTTATTTTTCTAAAAGTATTGTCGTAAACTCCGTTAAATTAGTAAGTAATTAGTCAATAAATTAATTTCTAATAAAGAAAATTAGAAATGTGAATATTATATTAAATTTAGATAGAGCTCATCAAAACGAGAATTTTGACACTAATTTTGAAGAATTCGGCCCAAGATTGGACCGAACGGGCCGAATCGGTTGAGTTAAATTAGTAAGTAATTAGCCAATAAATTAAGTTCTAATAAAGAAAATTAAAAATATTAATATTATATTAAATTTAGATAGCGCTCATCAAAACGAAAATTTTGACACTAATTTCGAAGAATTCGGCCCAAGATTGGACCGAACGAACCGAATCGGTTGAACCGGGTCCGAATCGGACCCGTGGGCCCAAACCAGCCCAAAAGGAAATTAAATGAACCCAAACTCTCCCCCTTCCTTCCATTTTCACGTTGCAGCAAGCCTGGAAGGGGAAGAACGAAAAACACTTCCGAACCTTCGTTCCAAATTCAAATCACCGTATCTCCTCCGTCCGAGTTCTGATTGCCGCACCATTTACGGCCACGCGACCACCGTCTCGAGCTCTACGTTTCTACCGGAACAATTTTATTGGTAACTTGCTTATTCACTCTTAGCCTCCTCTTCCTCCAAATTTTCGAAAATTGAATAAAGATGTTGAATTTCTTTGCTTTTTGATGTTTTAGGATCCAATTAGCTTGAGGAGAATGTTCACTCTTGCTTATAAGCTTGGGTAAGGTAAGGATTCCATAAATTCTATTTAATTTACTAAATTTATGTTTCGGGTATTAAATTGGGTATATATATGTTATAAACGTGTATTAGGTTGTGAATAAATAATTGGAGCTTAAAATTGTGAACATCGAAACTTGGAGGAAGCTGTTTTATTGGACTTTTGAGGGCTGTGTTTATTTTAGTAAATTGTCTTGGATAATACGTAGAAAAGTGGTCAAGGTATGATTTAGGTTTCTTGCATTTAATATATAATGTTCTATGAAAACTTAGGCTAGATGACCATATGATAAGTTGAAATGCAGGTGTATATTTAATGTTTAGTATCTTGTTAATGAACATGTTTCGTTTGGTGCTTGTTGGATAATTGGTGATACGATGAATTATTGTGGTTTGGTGCTTGTTGGTTGGTTGGTGATATTGATGGATTGTTGTTATAATGATTTGAGGATATAAGCAAATAAATTTAGAAGTTGTGACTTATAGTTTTGAATGATGGATTTTGGGGAAATGTATGGGTATTATTGTTGGCATGAGACATAATTGTTATGGTAGTTGATGTGTTAACGAAAAAGGACATATTGTGTTGGAAACTGCAGGTTTGCTGATTAATGGCATAGGATTTGTTTTGGTTGAAAATGAGGTTTTGAAAGTTTGCAAAAGTTAGTTTTTGGCCGAACTTCGGCGAGGCATAACTTGGCTTCCGGGACCCTCAATTTGCTTCCAACTTGTTTTAAAGTGAAAATTGGATTCATGAAATTTATGCCATTCGAAGAATGGGTGAAAAATATTTTAAATCGAAGAAGTTATGGGTGTTGGAAGATTATAACCAAAAACTGTTTTCTTTCTTTCAATTCTGCAGCTTTGCTACTGAATCTGATTTTTTTTTTTAAAAAAAACGTACGTCTATGCGTATGCGTGGGCATGGAAATTTTGACGATGCGTACGCGATTGGTCCTATGCGTACGTGTAAGGAGCTAGCAAGCATGTCCACGCGTACTGATGAGCGGATAATTTATACCCTTTTTGGCATTGTTTTTACATAGTTTTTAGTATGTTTTAGTACTTTTTATTATATTTTTATTAGTTTTTATGCAAAAATTACATTTCTGGACTTTACTATGAGTTTGTGTATTTTTCTGTAATTTCAGGTATTTTTTGGCTGAAATTGAGGGACCTGAGCAAAAATCTGATTCAGAGGCTGAGAAAGGACTGCAGATGTTGTTGGATCACTCTGCTGGTGGATCTCTTCATCTGAAGAAAACACCTGCAGAAGCCCAGGAACTCATTGAAATGGTTGCAAATAACCAGTTCATGTACACTTCTGAAAGAAATCCTGTGAATAATGGGATGAATCAAAAGAAAGGAGTTCTTGAGATTTATACTCTGAATGCCATATTGGCTCAGAACAAAATATTGACTCAGCAAGTCAATATGATTTCTCAGAATCTGACTGGATTGCAAGCTGCATCCGGCAGTACTAAAAAAGCCTCCTCTGAAGGGGAAGCTTATGACCCTGAGAATCCTGCAATGGAAGAGGTGAATTACATGGAAGAATCCTATGGAAATACTTACAATCCTTCATGGAGGAATCATCCAAATTTCTCATGGAAGGATTAACAGAAGCCTCAACAAGGCTTCAATAATAATAATGGTGGAAGAAATAGGTTTGGCAATAGCAAGCCTTTTCCATCATCTTCTGAACAACAGACAGAGAATTCTAAGCAGAGCCTCTCTGACTTAGCAACCATAGTCTCTGATCTATCTAAGACCACTCTCAGTTTCATGACTGAAATAAGGTCCTCCATTAGAAATTTGGAGGCACAAGTGGGTCAACTAAGTAAAAGAGTTACTGAAATCCCTCCTAGTACTCTCCCAAGCAATACAGAAGAGAATCCAAAGAGAGAGTGCAAGGCCATAAATATAACCAACATGGCCGAACCTATAGAGGAGGAAGAGGTAGTGATTTCCAGTGAGGAAGACCTCAATAGACTTCCACTAACCCCTAAGGAGTTCCCTAATGAGGAACCAAAAGAATCTGAGGCTCATACAGAGACCTTAAAGATTCCACTGAACTTACTGTTGCCATTCATGAGCTCTAATGAGTATTCTTCCTCTGAAGAGGATAAAGATATTGTTGAAGAGCAAGTTGCTCAGTGTCTAGGAGCAATCATGAAGCTGAACGCCAAGTTATTTGGTAATGAGACTTGGGAGAATGAACCTCCATTGCTCATCAATGAACTAAAATTACCTCAGAAGAAACTGGATCCCGGAAAGTTCTTAATACCATGTACCATAGGCACCATGACCTTTGAGAAGGCTTTGTGTGACCTGGGATCAGGAATAAACCTCATGCCACTCTCTGTAATAGAGAAACTGGGGATCTTTGAGGTACAAGCTGCAAGAATCTCACTAGAGATGGCAGACAGATCAATGAAACAGGCTTATGAACATGTAGAGGATCTCTTAGTGAAGGTTGAAGGCCTGTACATCCCTGCTGATTTCATACTCCTAGACACTGGGAAGGATGAGGATGAATCCATCATCCTTGGAAGATCCTTCCTAGCCACAGCAAGAGCTGTGATTGATGTGGACAGAGGAGAGTTAGTCTTTCAATTGAATGAGGACTACCTTGTGTTTAAGGCTCAAGGATCTTCTTCTGTAACCATGGAGAAGAAACATGAAAACCTTCTCTCAATACAAAGTCAAACAGAGCCCCCACACTCAACTTCTAAGTTTGGTGTTGGGAGGCCACCATCATGCTCTGAATGTATGTGAAGCTCTCTAAGAGGTCACTGTCAAGCTATTGACGTTAAAGAAGCGCTTATTGGGAGGCAACCCAATGTTATTTAATTATATTTAATTTCATAGACATTTATTTTCCATTATTATTTTATGTTTTCTTTAGGTTGATGATCATGTGGAGTCATAAAAATAGCTGTAAAATTAAAGCAAAATCAAAAACAGCACACCCTGGAGGACAGGCTTACTAGCGTTTAAACGCCAGTAAGGATAGCAGAATGGGCATTTAACGCCCAGTCTGGCAGCATTGTGGGTGTTAAACGCTAGAAATGGCAGGCAGACTGGCGTTTAACGCCAGAAAAGGGTGTCTGGTGTCTGGCTGGCGTTAAACGCTAGGAATGGCAGACAGATTGGCGCTTAACGCCAGAAAAGGTAGCAGAGTTGGTGTTAAATGCCAGAAATGGCATACAGAGGGCGTTTAAACGCCAGAAAGGTGCAGGGAGCAGAATTCCTTGACACCTCAGGATCTGTGGACCCACAGGATCCCCACCTACCCCACCTCTTTTTCTCTCTTTTTCACACCTTTCCATAACACTCTTCCCCAAAATAACCTCCACCAATCACCCCCATTTCTCTTCCAAAACCATCATACAACCCACCTACCCCCACCCATTCAAATTCAAACCATCTCCCTCCCAAACCCAACCCCTATTACACGAATTCCCTCTCCACTCCAATCCTATATAAGCCCCTCATCACTCGTCCATTTTCACACATCCTAACCACCTAAAACCCCTTGGCCGAACCATTCACACACCTCCATCTCCTTCATCTCTTCTTCCTCTATTCCTTTCTTTCTTCTTTTGCTCGAGGACGAGCAAACCTTTTAAGTTTGGTGTGGAAAAAAGCTCTGCTTTTTGTTTTTCCATAACCATTAATGGCACCTAAGGCCGGAGAAACCTCTAGAAAGAGGAAAGGGAAGGCAGTTGCTTCCAACTCTGAGTCATGAGAGATGGAGAGATTCATCTCAAAAGCCCATCACTAGAAAGAGGATGGAGCAAACAAGAGAGCCCACTCATGGACCTCAACAAGAGCATGAGTAAGTTCCTCATCAAGAAATCCCTGAGATGCCTCAAGGGATGCATTTTCTTCCACACAACTATTGGGAGCAACTCATCACCTCCTTAGGAGATTTGAGTTCTAACATGGGGCAATTAAGGATTGAGCACCAAGAGCACTCCATTATCCTCAATGAAATCAGAGAGGACCAAAAGGCCATGAGAGAGGAGCAACAAAGGCAAGGAAGAGACATAGAGGAGCTCAAGCACTCAATAAGATCTTCAAGAGGAAGAACTAGCCGCCATCACTAAGGTGGACCCGTTCTTTAATTTCATTGTTCTTATTTTTCTGTTTTTTTCGAATTCTATGCTTTATGTTTTGTCTATGTTTATGTCTTTATTACATGATCATTAGTGTCTAGTGTCTATGTCTTAAAGCTATGAATGTCCTATGAATCCTTCACCTTTCTTAAATGAAAAATGTTTTTAATTGCAAAAGAACAAGAAGTACATGAATTTCGAATTCTATCTTGAAATTAGCTTAATTATTTTGATGTGGTGGCAATACTTTTTGTTTTCTGAATGAATGCTTGAACAGTGCATAATTTTGATAGTGAAGTTTGTGAATGTTAAAATTGTTGGCTCTTGAAAGAATAATGAAAAAGGATAAATGTTATTAATAATCTGGAAAATCATAAAATTGATTCTTGAAGCAAGAAAAAGCAATGAAAAGCAAAGCTTGCGAAAAAAGAAAAAAAAATGGCGAAAAAAAGAGAAAGAAAAAGAAAAAGCAAGAAGAAAAAGCCAATAACCATTTAAACCAAAAGGCAAGGGTAAAAAGGATCCAAGGCTTTGAGCATTAATGAATAGGAGGGCCCAAAGGAATAAAATCCTAGCCTAAGCGGCTAAATCAAGCTGTCCCTAACCATGTGCTTGTGGCGTGAAGGTGTCAAGTGAAAAGCTTGAGACTGAGCAGTTAAAATCATGGTCCAAAGCAAAAAGAGTGTGCTTAAGAGCTCTGGGCACCTCTAACTGGGGACTCTAGCAAAGCTGAGTCACAATCTGAAAAGGTTCACCAGTTATGTGTCTGTGGCATTTATGTATCCGGTGGTAATACTGTAAAACAAAATGCTTAGGGTCACGGCCAAGACTCATAAAGTAGCTGTGTTCAAGAATCAACATACTGAACTAGGAGAATCAATAACACTATCAAAATTATGAGTTCCTATGGATGCCAATCATTCTGAACTTCAAAGGATAAAGTGAGATGCCAAAACTGTTCAGAAGCAAAAAACTACTAGTCCCGCTCATCTAATTGAAACTAATCTTCATTGATATTTTCGAGATTTATTGTATTTTCTCTTCTTTTTATCCTATTTTGTTTTTTGTTGCTTGGGGACAAGCAACAATTTAAGTTTTGTGTTGTCATGAGCGAATAATTTATACGCTTTTTGGCATTGTTTTTAGGTAGTTTTTAGTATGTTTTAGTTACTTTTTATTATATTTTTGTTAGTTTTTATGCAAAAATCACATTTCTGGACTTTACTATGAGTTTGTGTGTTTTTCTATAAATTCAGGTATTTTCTGGCTGAAATTGAGGAACCTGAGCAAAAATCTGATTCAGAGGCTGAGAAAAGACTGCAGATGCTGCTGGATTCTGACCTCCCTGCACTCAAACGCGTTTTTCTAGAGCTATAGAAGTCTAATTGGCGCGTTCTCAATTGGGCTGGAAAGCTAACATCTTGGGCTTTCTAGCAATATATAATAGTTCATACTTTGCTCGAGATTTGATGTCCCAAACTGGCGTTCAACGCCAGCCAGAGACCCCTTTTTTGGCGTAAAACGCCGGAACTGGCACCAGAACTGGAGTTAAATGCCCAAACTGGCATCCAAGCTGGCATTTAACTCTAGAAAAGGCCTATGCACGTGTAAAGCTCAATGCTCATCCCAAGTACACACCAAGTGGGCCCCGAAAGTGGACTTCTGCACTATTTGCACTTAGTTACTTATTTTCTGTAATCCTTAGTAACTACTTTAGTATAAATAGCACTTTTTACTATTGTATTCGTATCATCATCTTATTCCATTTTTCACATTTGGAGGTTGGCCACACGGCCATGCCAAGACATTTTTCTCTTATGTATTTTCTACGGTGGAGTTTCTACACCTCATAGATTAAGGTGCGGAGCTCTGCTGTTCTTCATGAATTAATAAAAGTACTATTGTTTCTCTTTCAATTTACACATGTCTCTTCTCCAAGATATACTCTTGTTCTTAATTTAGTTAAGTCAGAATGAAGGGGTGACCCGTGACAATCACCCACTATCTTCATTACTCGCTTAGCCAAGATCCGCGTGCCTGACAACCACAAACGGTCTACATGATGTTCAACGTAGTCATTGGATGACAGCTGGAGTATAATCTCTTAGGCCTCTGGTTCGTGACTTTGACTTGCATCTCCTGACAATAGAGCATTCAAACTCACAGAGATCAGAACCTTCGTGGTAAAGGCTAGAACAAACGAGCTTCAAACTTACGAATGTTGGGCGCAGTGACAGTGTGCAAAAGGATAGAGAGGTCCTATTCCAACACAAGTGAGAACCGACAGATGATTAGCCGTGCAGTAGCTGTGCCTGGTATTTTTCATCCGAGACGAGAGATCCGACAGATGATTAGCCGTACAGAAGCCGTTCCTGGACCATTTTCACTGAGAGGACGGATGGTAGCCATTGACAACGGTGATCCACCAACATACAACTTGCCATGGAAGGGAGCACGCATGATTGGATGAAGACAATAGGAAAGCAGAGGTTCAGGAGCAACAAAGCATCTCCAAACGCTTATCTGAAATTCCCACCAATGAATTACATAAGTATCTTTATTTTAATTTACGTTTTATTTATCTCTCAATTATCAAAACTCATAACCAATTGAATCCGCCTGACTAAGGTTTACAGGATGACCATAGCTTGCTTCAAGCCGGCAATCTCCGTGGGATCGACCCTTACTCGCGTAAGGTTTTATTACTTGGACGACCCAGTGCACTTGCTGGTTAGTTGTACCGGAGTTGTGAAAAGTGTGATCACAATTCCGTGCACCAAGTTTTTGGCGCCGTTGCCGGGGATTGTTCGAGTTTGGACAATTGACGGTTCATCTTGTTGCTTAGATTAGGTAACCTTCTTTCTTGTTTCAACCTTTATTTTCTTTTCAAAAAGTTTTTAAAAATATTTCCAAAAAAAAAAGTTTTCGAAAAAAATGTTCTTAAAAAATTTTAAGAATGAATTCCACCTTAGAGTTCCATGATGATATGTTGAAGCTTGGCTGGCTATTAAGCTATGTCTAATTCTTTTGGACCGAAGCTTCCATTTATCATTGCAGCTATTGGAGGAGCCTTTGGATTCTCATTTATAATTTTGTGCTAAAGCTTGGCTGGCCATTTGGCCATGTCTAATTCCTTTGGACCGAAGCTGTAGACTAACATTACATGAATCCTGGAATTCTTATTAAAAATTTTGAATTTCTTTATTTTCTTTTTCCAAAATAATTTCAAAAAATTACAAAAAGTTTAATAAAATCATAAAAACCAAAAAAATTTTGTGTTTCTTGTTTAAGTCTTGTGTCAAATTTTAAGTTTAGTGTCAACTGTATTTTTCTAATTTAATTTTTTTTAAATTTTTGAAAATTCATGTATTATGTTCTTCATGATCTTCAAGTTGTTCTTGATGATTTTCTTTGTTTGATCTTTACATTTTCTTGTTTTGTGTCTTTTCTTATTTTTCATATGTATTTTCAAATTGTTAGTATTCCTAGTACAAAAGTTCTTAAGTTTGATGTCTTGCATGTCTTTCTTTTCTTAAAAAATTTCAAAAATATATTCTTGATGTTCATCATGATCTTCAAAGTGTTCTTGGTGTTCATCTTGATATTCAAAGTGTTCTTGCATGCATTATTTGTTTTTATCTTAAATTTTTATGTTTTGTTTCATTTTGTTATTTTTTTCTCTCTCCTCATTAAAAATTCAAAAGTAAAAAAAAAAATCTTTTCCTTATTCTTCTCATAATTCTCAAAATTTTGAGTTGACTTGGTCAATAATTTTTAAAATTTAGTTGTTTCTTGTTAGTCAAGTCAAAATTTCAATTTAAAAACTTTATCTTTTCAAATCTTTTTCAAAATCAATTCTTTTTCATTTTTTTTATGATTTTTGAATTTCATTTTAAAAATTTTTCAAAATCTTTTTCATTTTTCTTTTAATGTTTTCGAAAATTTTAAAACTAATTTTTCAAAATCTTTTTCTTAATTTTATTTCATATTTTCAAAAATCTTTGCTAACAATTAATGTTTTGACTCAAAAATTTTAAGTTTGTTACTTTCTTGTTTAAAAAGGTTCAATATTTAAATTCTAAAATCATATCTTTTAGTTTCTTGTTAGTCAAGTCATCAACTTTAATTTTAAAAATCAAATCTTTTTAATTTCTTTTTTAATTCTTTTTCAAAATAAATTTCAATCATATCTTTTTAAAATTTTAATTTCAAAATCTTTTTCTAGCTTCTTATCTTTTCAAAATTTATTTTCAAATCTTTTTCAACTAACTACTTGAATTATTTGTTTTAATTTTAAAAAGTTTACTATTTCTTATCTTTTTCAAAACCACCTAACTACTTTCCACTTCTAATTTTCGAAAATCACTAACCACTTTTTCAAAAATCTTTTTAATTAACTAGTTGTTTTAGTTTTTAATTTTCTTGTATTTCTTTTCAAATTTTCGAAACTAACTTAATTAATTAAATAAAAATAAAAATATTTTTCTTTTCCCTCTTCTTAAAATTCGAATACTCTCTCTCTCATCTCTTTCTATTTATTTTATTTATTTACTAACATTTCTCTTCTACTGATTCGAACCCTCTCCCTCTCTCTGTGTTCGAATTCTTCTTATTCTCTCTACCTCATTCTTCTATTCTTCTTTTCCTCTGACACATAAATGAATCTTTATACTGTGACATAGAGGGTTCCTCTTCTCTCTTTGTTCTCTTCTTTTTCATATGAGCAGGAACAGGAATAAAGATATTCTTGTTGAAGCTGATCCTGAACCTGAAAGGACTCTGAAGAGGAAGCTAAGAGAAGCTAAAGCACAACACTCCGGAGAGGACCTTACAGCAAATTTCGAAAAAGAGGCAGACATGGCAGCCGAACCTGAGAACAATGGTGGAGATGCAAGGAAGATGCTTGGTGACTTTACTGCACCAACTTCCAACTTCTATGGAAGAAGCATCTCAATTCCTGCAATTGGAGCAAACAACTTTGAGCTTAAGCCTCAATTAGTTTCTCTAATGCAGTAAAATTGCAAGTTTCATGGACTTCCATTGGAAGATCCTCATCAATTCTTAGCTGAATTCTTGCAAATCTGTGACACTGTTAAGACTAATGGGGTTGATCCCAAGGTCTACAGACTTATGCTTTTTCCCTTTGCTGTAAGAGACAAAGCTAGGATATGGTTGGACTCACAATCTAGAGAAAGCCTGAACTCTTGGAAAAAGTTGGTCAATGCTTTCTTGGCTAAATTCTTTCCACCTCAAAAGATGAGCAAGCTTAGAGTGGAAGTCCAAACCTTTAGACAAAAGGAAGGTGAGTCCCTCTATGAAGCTTGGGAAAAATACAAGCAATTGATTAGAAGGTGTCCTTCTGACATGCTTTCAGAATGGAGCATCTTAGGTATATTCTATGATGGTCTGTCTGAATTGTCCAAGATGTCATTGGACCACTCTGCTGGTGGATCTCTTCATCTGAAGAAAACACCTGCAGAAGCCCAAGAACTCATTGAAATGGTTGCAAATAACTAGTTCATGTATACTTCTGAAAGAAATCCTATGAATAATGGGATGACTCAGAAGAAAGGAGTTCTTGAGATTGATACTCTGAATGCCATATTGGCTTAGAATAAAATATTGACTCAGCAAGTCAATATGATTTCTCAAAATCTGACTGGAATGCAAGCTGCATCCGACAGTACTAAAGAAGCTTCCTCTAAAGGAGAAGCTTATGACCTTGAGAATCCTGCAATGGAAGAGGTGAATTACATGGGAGAATCCCATGGAAACACCTGTAATCCTTTATGGAGAAATCATCCAAATTTCTCATGGAAGGATCAACAGAAGCCTCAACAAGGCTTCAATAATAATAATGGTGGGAGAAATAGGTTTGGCAATAGCAAGCCTTTTCTATCATCTTCTCAGCAACAGATAGAGAATTCTAAGCAGAGCCTCTCTAACTTAACAACCATAGTCTCTGATCTATCTAAGACCACTCTCAGTTTCATGACTGAAACAAGGTCCTCCATCATAAATTTGGAGGCACAAGTGGGTCAGCTGAGTAAAAGAGTTACTGAAATCCCTCATAGTACTCTCCCAAGCAATACAGAAGAGAATCCAAAAAGAGAGTGCAAGGCCATCAATATATCCAAAGTGGCCGAACCTATAGAGGAGGAAGAGGCAGTGATTTACAGTGAGGAAGACCTCAATGGACGTCCACTGACCACTAAGAAGTTCTCTAATGAGGAACCAAAGGAATCTGAGGCTCATACAGAGACCATAGAGATTCCACTGAACTTACTGTTGCCATTCATGAGCTCTGATGAGTATTCTTCCTCTGAAGAGGATGAAGATATTGTTGAAGAGCAAGTTGCTCGATATCTAAGAGCAATCATGAAGTTGAATGCCAAGTTATTTGGTAATGAGACTTGGGAGGATGAACCTCCATTGCTCATCAATGAACTGAATGCCTTGGTTTAGCAAAAATTACCTCAGAAGAAACCAGATCCCAGAAGGTTCTTAATACCTTGTACCATAGGCATCATGACCTTTGAGAAGGCTCTGTGTGACCTGGGGTCAGGTATAAACCTCATGCCACTCTCTGTAATGGAGAAACTAGGGATCTTTGAGGTACAAGCTGCAAGAATCTCACTAGAGATGGCAGACAAATCAATAAAACAGGCTTATGGACTTGTAGAGGATGTCTTAGTGAAGGTTGAAGGCCTTTACATCCCTGCTAACTTCATAATCCTAGATACTGGGAAGGATGAGGATGAATCCATTATCCTTGGAAGACCCTTTCTAGCCACAGCAAGGGCTTTGATTAATGTGGACAGAGGAGAGTTAGTCCTTCAATTGGATGAGGACTACCTTGTGTTTAAGGCTTAAGGATCTTCTTCTGTAAACATGGAGAAAAAGCATGAAAAGCTTCATCCAACTCTCTCCATACAGAGTCAAGCAGAGCCCCCACATTCAAACTCTAAGTTTGGTGTTGGGAGGCCACAATCATGCTCTGAGTATCTGTGAAGCTCTGTAAGAGCTTACTGTCAAGCTATTGACATTAAAAAAGCGCTTATTGGGAGGCAACCCAATCTTATTTATCTAAGTTAATTACTTTTTCATTTCATTTTCCACTGTTAGTTTATATTTTCTTTAGGTTGATGATCATGTGGAGTCACAAAAACAGCTGCAGAATTAAAGCAGAATAAAAAAATAGCATAAAAAATAGCACACCCTGTAGGACAGGCTTACTGGCGTTTAAATGCTAGTAAGGATAGCAGAATGGGCGTTTAATGCCCAGTCTGGCAGTATTCTGGGCATTAAACGCCAGAATTGGCAGACAGACTGGCGTTTAATGCCAAAAAAGGGTGTCTGGCTTGCGTTAAACGCCAGAAAGGGGCATCAGCCTGGCGTTTAACACCAGGAAAGGCAGCAGACTGGCGTTTAAATGCCAGAAAGGGCTGTCCAGGGGCGTTTAAATGCCAGAAAGGTGCAGGGACCAAAATTCCTTGACACCTCAGGATCTGTAGACCCCACAGGATCCCCACCTACCCCAACTCACTCTCTCTCCTCTTCACACGTTTCCATAACACTCTTCCCCAAATACCCTTGACCAATTACATCAATACATATTTCCCAAACGCCATTCACCTATCAAGTCCTACCCTCTTCTCCATAATCTCTTCACCACTCACATCCATCCACTATTCCCCAAAACCCATCATAAAACCCCACCTACCTCACCATTCAAATTCAAACATTTCCCTCCCAGACCCAACCCTTTCTTACACGAATTCCCTCCCTCTCTTACCCTATAAATACCCCTCCTTACCACCTTCAATTTCACACATCATAAACACTTAAACCCCCCTTGGCCGAATTCAAAACACCCCTCTATCTCCTCCATTTCTTCTTCTTCTCCTCCTTTCTTTCTTCTAATGCTCGAGGTTGAGAAAATCTTTTAAGTTTGGTGTGGGAAAAAGCTTTGCTTTTTGTTTTTCCATAACCATTAATGGCACCTAAGGCCAGAAAAATCTCTAGAAAGAGGAAAGGAAAGGCAGTTGCTTCTACCTCCGAGTCATGGGAGATGGAGAGATTCATCTCAAAGGTCCATCAAGACCACTTCTATGAAGTTGTGGCCAAGAAAAGGGTGATCCCCGAGGTCCCTGATAAACCCCATTTGTAGGGTTTATCTTGTATTGACTTTAGGGTATTTTATGACCTTTTACCCACATTTATCCAATGAAATAGCATGCTTTCATGATTGTCTCCTAATTTGTGTTTAAGAGTAAAAACATGCTTTCTAGGTCTTAAAATAGCTAAATTTAATTTTCCTTGATTCTATTAGATGCCTTGATATGTTTGTTAAGTGATTTTAGATTTAGGAGGCAAAGATTGGATCAAGGAAATGAAGAAAAAGCATGTAGAAATAGAGAACTCATGAAGAAATGAAGGAATCGCAAAAGCTGTCAAGCCAACCTCTTTGCACTCAATCGACCATAACTTGAGCTACAAAGGTCCAAATGATGCGGTTTTAGTTGCGTTGGAAAGCTAACATCTGGGGCTTCGAAATGATATAAAATTTGCTATAGTTGCATCGTGCATAGGGACGCGCATGCGCACGATACGTGTCCGCACCGATGGGTGCACACAATTCACTTAATGCAACTCGTGGCCAGCTATTTTAGAAGCCTTGTGGGCCCAATCCAACTCATTTCTGATGCTATTTAAGCCAATGATTGAAGGGGAATTAACATACTTTTTATCATTAGTCATAGTTTAGTTTTAGAAATAGTTTTAGTTAGTTTTAGAGAGAGAAGCTCTCACTTCGCTCTAGGATTAGAATTAGGATTAGGTTTAGTTCTTAGATATAGATTTAATTCATGCTTTGATTTACTTTTCCTTTACAATTTCTTGTTCCTCTACTCTTCCTCTCTCTAATTTTGTATTTCATTCTTGTAATTACTTACTTTGTTGTTGATGCATTCTTTCTTCTTCTATTTCCTTTAATGTAATTTGAGGTAATTCATTTAGATCTTGTTTTCTTTAATTGTTGTTGTTAATTCTTTGCAATTAGTTGTTGTTAGATTTTGCTCTTGTTGTAGATTTACTATGCTTTCCTTTTATGCCTTCCAAGTGTTTGATGAAATGCTTGGTTGGATTTTAGTATAGATTTTGTTCCTCTTGGCCTAGGTAGAGTAATTAGTGACACTTGAGTTATGTAATTCCTTTGTGGATTGATAATTAGAAGTTACTAATTGATTTGGATACTACTAAAGCTAGTTTTTCCCTTGGGAGTTGGCTAGGACTTGTGGAATCAAGTTGATTCATCCACTTGACTTTCCTCCATGGTTAGAGGTTAACTAAGTGGTAGCAATGGACAATTTGTGGTCACAATTGAAGAGGATAACTAGGATAGGACTTCTAGTTCTCATATCTAGCCAAGAGCTTTGTTAGTTATTAGTTTATTTCTTTTGCAATTTACATTCCTTGTTCAAAATCTCAAAAACCCCAAATATACTTCATAGCTAATAACAAGAACACTTTATTGCAATTCCTAGGGAGAATGACCCGGGGTTTAAATACTTCGGTTTATAATTTTAGGGGTTTGTCTTAGTGACAAACAAAATTTTTGTATGAAAGGATTAGTATTGGTTTAGGAACTATATTGCAACGAGACTTCATTTGTGAATTCTAGACCATAAAAAATCCAATCATCAAAATGGCGCCGTTGCCGGGGAATTGCAATGGTGTTGTGTTATTGGTTATTGTATATATGTGAATAGTGTGAATATGTTTGCTTTTGTTAGCTCTTGCTAGTTTTAGGATTTGGTTTTCTTTGTTTCTTATTTGATTTTATTTTCCTTTTCTCTTGTTAGCATGAATTCTCACTTTGGCTATGAGTTTGGTTCTAATTATGTTGTAGGAAATGAGGACTATAATAAGAATGTGTATCAAGGATGGGATAACCAAAGGTGGGAGGAGCCATATGCATATGATCAATCCTCATGGCAACAACCTCCACCAATGCACTATGAAGAAGAGCTATTCCATGATGCACTTTTGTTCTTCTATTTCTCTTTAATGCAATTTATGTTTTCATGTTCTTTTATTATTGATTTGATTTGTTGTTGTTTAATTCCTTACAATTGAGTAGAGTAGATTTACTTTCTTTGTAATTTTACTATGTTTTCCTTTTATGCCTCCCAAGTGTTTGATAAAATGCTTGGTTGGATTTTAGAGTAGAATTTTATGCTCTTGGCTTGGGAAGGTAACTTAGGAACTCTTGAGTCACTAATGTCCAAGTGATTGACGATTGGGAGCCATTAACGCTAGATCTCACTAATTGATTTGGTGTAGAACTAGGACTTATGGACTTGGATTGACATAGCTCATTTGACTTTCCTTTATTAGTTAGAGGATGACTTAATGGGGTTGATCCTTGCCAATTCTCATATTGTGGTTAGTGATAGGGATAGAGATCCTTGACCACCAAACCTTTGCCAAGACCTTTTTAGTTATTAGTTTATTTTCATTGCCATTTACATTTCATGTCTCTTATCCCAAAAACCCCAAAATATCTCATAACCAATAACAAGACACTTTATTGCAATTCCTAAGGAGAACGACCCAAGGTTCCAAAACTTCGGTTTATAAATTTAGGGGTTTGTTTTAGTGACAAACAAATTTTTCTATGAAAAGATTATTTGTTGGTTTAGAAACTATACTTGCAACGAAGATTCATTTGTGAATTCTAGACCATACAAAAATCCGATCATCAGTCCCCTTCATGCTCAAAAAGAGTGAATATCCGGAGATCCGACGTGAGGTTCGGAGAAGAGGTTGGGAAGCTCTCACCAACCCCATCCAACAAGTCAGAATCTTAATGGTTCAAGAGTTCTATGCTAATTCATGGATCACTAAGAACCATAATCAAAGTATGAACCCGAACCCAAAGAATTGGCTCACAATGGTTCGAGGAAAATACTTGAATTTCAGTCCGGAAACCATGAGGTTGGCATTCAACTTGCCAATGATGCAAGGAGATCCTCATCCTTTCACTAGAAGGGTCAACTTTGATCAAAGGTTGGACCAAGTCCTCACAGACATTTGTGTGGAAGGAGCACAATGGAAGAGGGACTCAAAAGGCAAGCCGGTTCAATTGAGAAGGCCTGACCTCAAACCCATGGCTAGAGGATGGTTGGAGTTCATCCAACGCTCTATCATTCCTACTAGCAACCGGTCCGAAGTAACTGTGGATCGGGCTATCATGATCCATAGTATCAAGATTGGAGAGAAAGTGGAAGTTCATGAGATCATACCTCTAGAACTATACAAGGTGGCTGACAAGCCTTCCACTTTGGCAAGGTTAGCCTTTCCTCATCTCATCTGTGACCTATGCAATTCAGCCGGAATTGTCATAGAAGAAGACATCCTCATTGAAGAGGACAAGCCCATCACTAAAAAGAGGATGGAGCAAACAAGAGAGCCCACTCATGGACCACAACAAGAGCATGAGGAAATTCCTCATCAAGAAATCCCTGAGATGCCTCAAGGGATACACTTTCCTCCACAAAGCTATTGGGAGCAACTCAACACCTCTTTAGGAGATTTGAGTTCCAACATGGAGCAACTAAGGATGGAGCACCAAGAGCACTCCATTATCCTCCATGAAATCAGAGAGGACCAAAGAGCCATGAGGGAAGAGCAACAAAGGCAAGGAAGAGATATTGAGGAGCTCAAGCACTCCATAGGATCTTCAAGAGGAAGAACTAGCCGCCGTCACTAAGGTGGACCCGTTCTTTAATTTCCTTGTTCTTATTTTTCTGTTTTTCGTTTCTATGCTTTATGTTTTGTCTATGTTTGTGTCTTTATTACATAATCATTAGTGTCTAGTGTCTATCTCTTAAAGTTATGAATGATTCCATGAATCGCTCACCTCTCTTAAATGAAAAAAAAATGCTTTTATTTGCAAAAGAACAAAAAGTATATGAATTTTGAATTTTATCTTGAAATTAGTTTAATTATTTTGATGTGGTGGCAATACTTTCTGTTTTCTGAATGTATGCATAAACAGTGCATGTTTGAAGTTGGAATTAAGAAAAGTTGGCTCTTGAAAGAATAATAAAAAAAGAGACATGTTATCGGTAATCTGAAAAATCATAAAATTGATTCTTGAAGTAAGAAAAAGCAGTGAAAAATAAAAGCTTGCAAAAAAAAAAAAAAAGCAAGTAGAAAAAGCCAATAACCCTTTAAACTAAAAGGCAGGGGTATAATGGATCCAAGGCTTTGAGCATCAATGGATAGGAGGGCCCAAAGGAATAAAATCCTGGCCTAAGTGGCTAAATCAAGCTGTCCCTAACCATGTGCTTGTGTCATGAAGGTCCAAGTGAAAAGCTTGGGACTAAGTGGTAAAAGTCGTGATCCAAAGCAAAAGAGTGTGCTTAAGAACTCTGGGCACCTCTAACTGGGGACTCTAGCAAAGCTGAGTCACAATCTGAAAAGGTTCACCCAGTTATGTGTCCGTGGCATTTATGTATCCGGTGGTAATACTGGAAAACAAAATGCTAAGGGTCACGGCCAAGACTCATAAAGTAGCTGTGTTCAAGAATAAAAAAGAACTTAACTAGGAAAATCAATAACATTATCTTAATTTCTGAGTTCCTAAAGAGACCAACAATTCTGAACTCCAATGGACAGAGAGATGCCAAAACTATTCAGAGGCAAAAAGCTACTAGTCCCGCTCATCTAATTGAAACTAATCTTCATTGATATTTTTGAAATTTATTGTATTTTCTCTTCTTTTTATTTTATTTTGTTTTTGGTTGCTTGGGGACAAGCAACAATTTAAGTTTGGTGTTGTGATGAGCGGATAATTTATACGCTTTTTGGCATTGTTTTTAGGTAGTTTTTAGTATGTTTTAGTTACTTTTTATTATATTTTTATTATTTTTATGCAAAAATCATATTTCTGGAATTTACTATGAGTTTGTGTATTTTTCTGTAATTTTAGATATTTTCTGGCTGAAATTGAGGGATCTGAGCAAAAATCTGATTCAGAGGCTGAGAAAGGACTGCAGATGCTGCTGGATTCTGACCTCCTTGCACTCATACGCGTTTTTCTGGAGCTATAAAAGTCCAATTGGCGCGTTCCCAATTGGGCTTGAAAGCTAACATCTTGGGCTTTCCAGCAATGTATAATAGTTCATACTTTGCCTGAGATTTGATGGCCCAAACTGGCGTTCAACACCAGCTAAAGACCCTTTTTTGGCGTAAAACGCTGGAACTGGCACTAGAACTGGAGTTAAACGCCCAAACTGGCATCCAAGCTGGTGTTTAGCTCTAGAAAAGGCCTATGCACGTGTAAAGCTCAATGCTCAGCCCAAGCACACACCAAGTGGGCTCCGGAAGTGGATTTCTGCACTATCTGTACTTAGTTACTTATTTTCTGTAATCCTTAGTAACTAGTTTAGTATAAATAGCACTTTTTACTATTGTATTATCATCATCTTATGACATTTTTCACATTTGGAGGTTGGCCACACGGCTATGCCAAGACATTTTTCTCTTATGTATTTTTTACGGTGGAGTTTCTACACCTCATAGATTAAGGTGCGGAGCTCTGCTGTTCTTCAAGAATTAATGAAAGTACTATTGTTTCTCTTTCAATTCACGCATGTCTCTTCTCCAACATGGATGGATCTATATATTGTATAGTGGACAAGCGTCCCCACTACAATTTGAAAATTTTTTGAGTAGTATATAATAATAATATTTATTTGCCCCCATTAAATTATTGAATTCAACCACACAATAATTTTTTACTCAACCTTTGGTACTTAATAGTCAGTTTAAGAATTTCATATTAAATGTTTATTAGAATAATCAATTCTCAATTTAAATAAGATTGGTGTTCTTTTTTACTTCTTAGAAATGAACTCAAAAGATATTATTTATTTTTTTAAATTAATTTTAGTTTTTTCTGTAACAACTACATTAATTGAAAAAAATTTCCAACTATAAATATCAGTGACAGTTGACTTTTGATTGTATGAGAAGTGAATTTCTAATAACTGTTTGGTAATATATATATATATATATATATATATATATATATATATATATATATATATATATATATATAGAGGCATTTCGATTGTATTAAAAAAAATTATTCAGTTTTTTTAAAAATATGAAACCTAAAAAATAAAATTATAAAATATATATTATTATTTAAATTATTATTTTAATATTTTAATTTATAAATTATATATTTTGAAGACTAATAATATTTTATAATAATAAAATATAATTATAACAATAATTATGCTATATGTACATAAAAAGTAACTATCTGTACAAAATACATATTGAAATATAAAATATATATTAAAAATGAATTAAAAAATAAATATATTTATACACAAATACATAATGGTTAATGAATAATTTTATAGCTGAATTTTATGCAATATAATATTTTTATTATAAAAATTATTAGAGTTTATTTACCTTGTGTTCTAAAGGCACGTATTATAAGATTACAAATTGAGAATATTTTTGTTGGAAATACAAAAAATTTAAGTTTTTAATGTATTTATTTTACAGTTATCAAATAAAAAAATTTAAAATATTCTACTAATAATAAGTTTGTCATGTGTCTTTAAGACACATATTAGCTAAACTTAAATTATTATTATTATGTTATATATATTTTGCCCCCACTATCAAAACTTTTTGGATTCGTCACTGTTCTCCAAGATATACTCTCGTTCTTAATTCAGTTAAGTTAGAATTAAGGGGTGACCCATGACAATCACCCACTATCTTCATTACTCGCTTAGCCAAGATCCGCGTGCCTGACAACCACAAGCGGTCTACATGATGTTCAACGTAGTCATTGGACAACAGCTGGAGTATAATCCCTTAGGCCTCTGGTTCGTGACTTTGACTTGCATCTCCTGAAAACAGAGCAGTCGAACTCATAGAGATTAGAACCTTCGTGGTAAAGGCTAGAACAAACGAGCTTCAAACTCACGAATGTTGGGCGCAGTGACAGTGTGCAAAAGGATAGAGAGATCCTATTCCGACACAAGTGAGAACCGACAGATGATTAGCCGTGCAGTAGCTGTGCCTGGTATTCTTCATTCGAGACGAGAGATCCGACAGATGATTAGCCGTACAGAAGCCGTGCTTGGACCATTTTCACTGAGAGGACGGATGGTAGCCATTGACAACGGTGATCCACCAACATACAGCTTGCCATGGAAGGGAGCACGCATGATTGGATGAAGAGAATAGGAAAGCAGAGGTTCAGGAGCAACAAAGCATCTCCAAACGCTTATCTGAAATTCCCACCAATGAATTACATAAGTATCTTTATTTTAATTTACGTTTTATTTATCTCTCAATTATCAAAACTCATAACCAATTGAATCCGCCTGACTAAGGTTTACAGGATGACCATAGCTTGCTTCAAGCCTGCAATCTCCGTGGGATCGACCCTTACTCGCGTAAGGTTTTATTACTTGGACGACCCAGTGCACTTGCTGGTTAGTTGTACCAGAGTTGTGAAAAGTGTGATCACAATTCCGTGCACCACCTGCATACGCGACATATAAAATTTCCACCCCTCGTGTATGCGACACACTCCCGCGTACACAAGACACCAAACCCGAAAGGAATGGCTGCGTCACGTGCAAGTGTCCGCGTACGCGGGTTCTGCAGATAGGCAAAAATTTCTAAATGATGCAGAATTTCAGTTTTACGCACCAAACTTTCGACGCGCATAACTTATGGTTTTAAAATATTTTTCATCCGTTTTTCAAATGGTGTAAACTTCATGGATCCAACTTTTATATGAAACAATTTTGAAAAGGTTTGGGAGTTCGGAAGCCGAGTTATGACTCGCCGAAGTTCGATCAAAAATCAGTTTCTCACAAAATTTATCAAACCTCTATTTTCACCAATCTTATAATCTCAATATAAAAACTCTAAGCTTTTCGGCAACATCCAAACATACCAACTCATATTTCAATGCTCAATTCATGTCATAGTACCCCAAATACGCAACTCCAATGAACTTAACATCTTCAACTCACAATAAATCAAGCTCAACCTCAAAATTCATACTCAATTCACAATCATATACTTAACTATCATCATCATGGTTTATCATTATCAACAATTCATTAATTTCAACGTTATCAACTCATTCTCAATCAATATTACACATTCATGTCATTATCCACCACCCCAAATATCCACAACCAAACTCAACACACATTGCATCAACCAAAACCACTAAACATGCATCAAACATACAGTTCAACTTATCCTAAGTTGTCTAGCTTAAGTTTTTACGACACCGTACATATTAAATACGAGAAATCAAAACCATACTTTTGCCAATTTCCTCGTATAGCCCAAAGACAACTCAACTAAGCAAGTTTACAAGCTCCACTACCAAAATTCAGCATCCAAAGTTCCTAATCAAGTTTCTATCTCCTTAATTATGCTCCAAAACACATATATATATACATCACGTATTTCATATCATTGTATCTATACATACACACTTAATACCCAAACACACATAACCAAGGAATTCAATAGGGTTTGAGAGTTCTCACCTCACCAACGGAGAATTGGGTCAACACACAAATATCCAAAATATCCACAACCAAACTCAACACACATTCCATCAACCAAAACCACTAAACATGCATCAAACATACAGTTCAACTTATTCTAAGTCGTCTAGCTTAAGTTTTCTCTACACCGTACATATTGAATACGAGAAACCAAAATCATACTTTTACCAATTTCCTCGTATAGCCCAAAGATAACTCAACTAAGCAAGTTTACAAGCTCCACTACCAAAATTCAGCATCCAAAATTCCTAATCAAGTTTCTATCTCCTCAATTATGCTCCAAAACACATATATACATCACCTATTTCATATCATTGTATCCATACATACACACTTAATACCCAAACACATATAACCAAGGAATTCAATAGGGTTTGAGAGTTCTCACCTCACCAACGGAGAATTGGCTCAAAGCTCGGCAAGCTCATTAAGCTAGCTTGGCACTAAACATTAAAACCAATAAAATCTCATCATCCAATTCATGGAATTTTCGAAAATTAGGGGAAGGAAAAATTGAGATTAAAGTTGAGACTTTCCTATCAAATTAACCACTGGGTTTTGTAGAGCTCGATACTACAGACGCGTGGCCGCAAACGGTGCGGCGATCGGAACTTAGAGTAAAAAGTTATGTGAGATTAAAGTGGAGGGTTAGGGTTGTTTCTTATTTCTCTTCTCCTCCATACATGCCTGCATGTTTTTCATTTGGGGAAGGAAAGAAGATCTGAGCTCTTTTGGGGTGTAATGGATTGGGTTGGGCCTTGGCCCAATATATGAGTCTGGTTCGTTTGGTTTGGTCTGTTTAGTCTAATCTTAGCCAAATTTTTTAAAATTAGTGTCAAAATTCTTATTTTAATTAGCTCTATCTCATTCAATTATAAAATTTCATTTTCAAATTTTTTATTAATATTTAATTTATTGGCTAATTATTCATTAATTGTGCGAAATTTATAGAAAGCATTATCATATCACACATTCCTAAATCCAATCTAACCATTTTTTACAAAAATCTAACTTCTTCATGACATTCCAAATGAAAGATCATTCCACTCTATCGTATACTTTGTTCATGTTAAGTTTCAGAACTAAATTACAACATTGTCACTTATTAACCTCCATTAGCCTTTAGCCTTCATTAGTTTTATTATTTTATTTTTGTAGTGATTACTTTATTTGGTACACTTTGTAATGACATTTTAATTACTTAATATATAGAATATTATCTAATTCGTTAAATAGTAAATTCATGGAAAATATTATTACAAATTTAACAATTAAAAAAACTTTCGAATTTTTTTCGACGGTAAAAGCAAAAATTTTTTTCATCGACTTTCTATTGTCATTTGTGTCGAAAATTCTGACGGTATGAATGACTTATAAACGGTAATAATTTTTTTGTCAAGGTTTCTTTTTTTTTTTTTTTTCCGAATTATATGACGGTAAAGTATGTTTTTGTCAAGAGTTTCTATTGAAATTCATCCACCAAAAAATCCTACGGTAGACAGATGGCGTGCCAAACTAAATGTTAAATGAGATATATCTGTATGTTTTAGCTTACCTTATTAATATTTAACATATCACCTCAATATTTAAAAAAAAAAAAAAAACTAACAGTAGTGATACTAACAAAAATAATAACAAAAATCTATAAAAACTAAAGGTTTATCTAAACTATTTCTGATAAACAAAATCCAAATTTTAGTGGTTGAATTGTAACCGAAGAACAATCCGGAATCGTGTTCTTCTATTAGTATAGTTAATTAACAATGAGTATATTAATGCAGGGACTACTCGCATTTATTCTTCCATGCAGGACCATAAAGTTGACATATATGTATGCTTAGGGTTGCAATCAAAACCTACCATTACCAAGAACCTCGTGATCAGTAGGAAATGAAAATGTGCTTTCCCATGTCTCCTTTTTTTTCTATTTTTTTTTCTTCTTTTTTTGGGATCTAAGTCATGCACGATCCATGCATATATGCATGGATGCCCACAAGGGCTACGCACGAGTGAGGAATGAAAAAGGTTAGGCTTACCAACTAAAAAGAACTCTCCTTTGATAAAAAGAGGAATGGAAAATTGTACTAGAAGTGTTTTAATTTGTGGTCAATACATATATAGAGGGAGAACCATATTATATGAAATCATTGATAACTTAGCTTGTTGATGAATTGAATGATGATTCTCAAGTTAATTAATGTGGGGAAGATTTTTTTGTTGTTGAATAATTTTGCTTTCGGTTCTTTCTTTACTGGTGAAAATTAATTGAACACACAAATATACTAATTCATATATAAAATCATACATTTTTTTTTTCAGAATTATCATTTTATTCTTCATTATATTAAAAATAATCCATATTGTACAAAAATATCATTATATGTGCATGAAGGATTTAAAGATTTACTTGTTACAAAAATCGTAATACTTAGAGGAAGAGAACATAAATGATTATATTTCTAACATTAAATTTATTTAATTTTTGCGTGCATAAACTTATTTTTTAGCTAATTTTATTTTTTTTTCACTTTGGAGTTTAGATCAAATTCTAAACCTTTTAAATATAGTATTTTGATATCATGTAATAAAATTATTCGTTCTAAAAATTTAAATTAAAAAAAAATAACATAAATAATTATATCTTTAACATTATATTTTTTAATTTTGATAAACATTTTGATTGGATCAATATAAACAACGGTATGTCTGCCTCTTTCATCTCACTGAGTAAGCAAAAATAAAATAATAATAATATATGAAGTAATAATAATATATGAAGTAGAGAAAATTAAAATATTAAAAGAGAACAGACTTTAACAAATAATGTATGTGAGGAGGAACAAAGCCCGTGATTCCCGACGAAAGGAAAACATTTCATATTATCTTTTGTTTTTCTTTTTTTTTTTTGAGAGATTTAATTTAGGTCTGCATCAGAGACAGCACAGCATTATCACACTTCACAGTCTCGCACACATGCATTCTTAGCTTGCTTTAGAAATTGGAAGAAAAAAAAAAAGAAAGAAAATAGAAAATTCCTTAGCACAGCTATTATCACACTTCACCATTATTTCTCACTGCTGTCAATTCATACATTTCTTACGGCCATTTCCACTTTTCCAATTGTTAATTTTATATTTTTTTAAAGGTAAGATAGTGATTTGTAATTTATTTTAGAGTAAATTTTCTATCCTCATGAATGTATATATGAAGAATTTTTAAGTGAAATGATTGAGTTATGCATGTAACTTTATTAAGACAAGTGTATCCTGTAGCTAAGAAACAAGAGATTGAGTTCTATAATTCTATTCGTTCTTTTTTTTTTTTTTGAGTTTGGTTCAAGTTATATTTCATACTAATTCCACTTATATTAATAATTAATAAATTTAAATAGAATAATATTTTAAATTGGTTCCTCTAACAATATTTATATTGAATAAATTAGTCTTGAATAAAATCTTTTGACAAATTACTCTCTTTTTAGAATGTTAGATAAATTAATTTTGAATAAAATAAAAAACAAATTAGTCTCAAATACTTCTTAAGAATTAAGAAACTATTCTTTATTTTTTTTCTCGAAAATAATATGGTTACATGACTTAATTCTCTAAGATTTCGAAAGACAAGAGACTAATTTACTTGTTTATTTTATTAAAGAATAATTTTTTATATTCTAAAATATTGGAGACAGTTTGTCAAAAGTTTTTCTATCAGAAATTAATTTGTTCGATATAAAAATCATTAGGGACCAATTTAGAGGGTATTAATTTTTAAATGATATATTTTTAAAATAGTAATAATAAACTATAATATTTACCAATGAGCTATACCTCAAATGACATAGTTTCTCTATACTCATTTAGAGGTTGTAGGTTTGAATCTCTCTATCTTTTGGTAAAAAAAAAACAATAATATTTTGTATTTATATTATATAATATTATTTTAGTAATGTGATATATTTATTAACTTCTAAATTCTTATTATTTTAGTTTTTATAATTTTCAAACTGATATATTGTCTAAATATCAACTTGACCTAATTTGACTTTTTATTTTCTAGGATTGAATTTATATTTTTAATATATATATATATATATATATATATATATATATATATATATATATATATATAAAAAGAGAGTTAGAGACAGGGTGAGAGAGAGAGAGAGGATTTAAGGTTTTTTTATATATAAAATATTTTCTATTTTTATTTTCAAAATATAAATGCTTTTTTAGAAAATAAAATTAATAAAATTTTTTTTCCTTAAAAATGTCTAAAAGCAAAATAATTGAAAATAAAAGAAAGACAAAAGAAGCAAATACGCCCTTAAATCTAATTCAACCCATCAATGTTTATACGACAAATACTGATTAGTAAATTATCTTTGTAAATCTTTACTATTAGTTCATATAAAATGTAAAAAAAAAAATGAAGAGTCATAATTTGTATAGTTATGGATTGGAGTAAGTAAAGAGTGTTGATGAACTCCTCAATTACTACAAGAGGACACTAGACATGGCGGCAGTTTTAGTCATGATTGACAGCAATTTTAAACTGCCGTAAAATTCAATATCGACGGTTTGGTAAATTTCCTTGGTTAGTGGCGTGAAAAGTAGGTTTTGTAGCAGTTTTCAATAACACTGGTATAATCATCGCTAAATCAGAATGTAAGTATATATATTAATAAAAAAATTACTTTTAATGAAAATAAAAATAACTATTAATATATTTACTAGTAATTAAACATTAACTATTTTATGTTTTATCGTTAAAAAATTCTAACAATAATTAATTATATAATTGTAGGAAAAAATCTTTTTAATGACCACAAAAAAATTATAATTACTATTATAACATATAGTAATAATAACAAATATATAATTATCTTAAAAATATAAATTAAATAAGATATATAATGAATGTTATTGTCACTAAAAATTTATTACTAAAAGTGATTTTTGCTGTAATATATATCAATATGAAACAAAAAAGAAAATCTATAAGACATGTGAGCATGTGCTCTCTTGTATATGCAATAATAATTTTTAAAATATAAAATTATTAGAATGGAATTAACGTTGAACCTCTATTTTGTCTTTAGTATATATGGCTGAAAAAGTAAATTAAATTAATAATGTGTATTTATATATGATATAATTATTTATGTATATTTTTTTATCAATTTAAATTTTTAGAAGAAGTGATTTTATAATATGGTATTAAAATTTCTATAACCTAAAAATGTAGACTTTAATTGATCTCAAAAAAAAAAAAATTTAGCATAAAATAAAAAAAGGGGCCTATAAATTTACGTAAATTAACTAAAAAAAAAACTCTTGCATGAAGAGTGATAAAAAAAATTAAGGTTTTTCCAGTAATTTATCTTCCAAAAATAAAATTATAATTCTGCATTTTTTAATAACTTCAGGCGATAAATTATTACTTTTATTATTATATTGTTCTATCGTTTCTTTGTTTAATTTCTTACCAAACTAAAGAATCTTTCTTTCTTGCATATATAATTAAATCAATAATGCATGACATCTCTACTACTTTCCCTACTAAGTATATTGTAATTATTAAGTTAATATTTTATACATGCCTAGTGTAAATAAACTAATTTATTACATGTAATTTTAACGTATTTTTATAGTTAAATTATTTTTTTAGGTGTTAATTTTTACATTTGTATATATTAAAGACAAATCCAAACTTATATATCTACATAGACCCCAGTACCAAAGTCATCGACAGATGATTGAACCCTAATCCAACACAATCATCAGAACTCAGAGCCATGATGACCACAAGGCAAACATTTTATTATTCAGCAACCACTGAGAAATTAACACACGTATATTTTTAAATTTTACAAAATTTATAAATGAAAGCCTAGATATTTGATGGAAGACTAATGTGGTAAATAAATGGATGAAACAAGTAAAGAACAATTTGATTCAACTTCTTACGGTGACTCTGATTTATTTACTTGTCTTTAAATTATTTGCTAGTATCAGTGAAAGTTACATCCTTATCATCATAATAAGAATCAAACTTGCCTTTAATTTCTATTTTCTCGAAATCTAAACCCTTTTTGTTTTCTATAGTATAATATATATATATACGATTCTATCATCATAATACTAAACAAATATTATTCCTATATCTATATACATAGTTTATTTATCTGAACTACTTTATTATAATTCCAATAAATAAATAAATAAAAAGCATTTTGTTATCAAGTTGGAAAGATAAGATTGTCGTCACATGAAATAATCAAGTATATTCCTACCATTCCTTGATGTCCATGCATATTTAATACAATTATATATACATCAATATGCGTACTACTATATGAAAACAAAATTATTCGTTTAATCATCCCAAAGAGTAGTCACACAATAGAAGGAGAGACAGACAAAGAGAGAGAGAGAGAGAGAGAGAAGAGAAAGTGTTCTCAAAATTCTTTAGATCAAGGGTATCACATAGGTGTATGAGTATATATGGGTTGTCATAGATTTCTGTGGCCAAAACTATAGTGTAGCAAAGTTCGAGAATTTTCTTTTTTTTTTTTCTTTTTTGTTTAATTATATGTCTACAATTTCAAACTATTCCTTTCATAGAATTAGAGGTTTGATTCCACCAATAATTAGCATATAGTGACATAGTAAACACTATTTCCTCTTGTCTTATTAATTATTGTCATCAATTTTTATTATGATTTATTTATTCATATATATCATAATACCCAATTAAGTAGCTATTAAGCTAAGCTATGATGTTGATGATGATGAAGATGGTGGAAGAAGAAAGCCATGGATCAGAATGTTCTAAGACAAGAAGCCCTTGCAATGATGATAATAATAATGAAGATGATGGCTATTGTGAAGATGAGAGTGAAACCAATAATGAAGAAGAAGAAGAAGATGAGAGTAGTTATAAGAAACAATACAAGAACAACAATGGTGGTGGTGGAGGGTGTTCAAGCAACAGCACAGTGGAAGAGAATAACGAGAAGAAGAGTTCATCAACATCAGTAAGACCTTACGTTAGATCCAAGTTGCCAAGGTTGCGTTGGACCCCTGATCTTCATCTTCGATTTATTCATGCTGTTCAAAGACTTGGAGGACAAGAGAGTAAGTTATTTTATTCCATTAACATAGATCTATTTTTTTCCAATTTGATTTACTCTTGTTCGGGTAATGATTAATTAACTTCATAGTTAAGTTAATTTGTATGTTATTATATATATTTGTTGTTTCTTTTTTTTTTTTAATTACTAATATGTTTGCTTATTTGAGATGTGTATATATATATAGGAGCAACACCAAAATTGGTTCTTCAGTTAATGAATATCAAAGGTTTAAGTATTGCTCATGTCAAGAGTCATTTACAGGTATATATATGAAGTTACATAATTGTTATCACAACCTGAATTTAAATCTTTTAATTTGGTTCATTTCTTTTATTTTCACCTATCTATTTCTTTTTTTTTTTTTCCAGATGTACAGGAACAAAAAGGTAGAGGACACAAATCATCAAGGTACATATATATAAAATGTTTAGTTTAATTTTTTAATTATTCTTTGCAAGATTATCAATGAATAATTAGGATTACATTTGTGCTTAATTGTAAACCTAATGAATTTGATTATGTGTGTATATATATGACAGTAGTAATGGCTGATCATCATAGATTTCTAATAGAAAATGGAGAGAGAAATAATGTTTATAATCTCAGCCAGCTTCCCATGCTTCAAAGCTATAGGTATACACACATTAGCTTCACCACATTAATTAATTTAATTAATTCAAATTCCCTCAAATGTTTTTTTATTATTTCATCAAAATACTGAAACAAAAAAGTTTCTTGATTTCTTACTAGTTAATTACTACTCTTAATGTGAACAGATATGGTCATGGATATGGAGTTGCTTCCGCTACTCTTGGTGTCTATGAAAACATGGCGCATAGGAACGCCAATTTGACTCATCATCATAGCATTTTTTCTCATAATTTTGGGGAACAATCATCAAGCCATCCTCATCATCATCATCATCATCATGAACAAAAAGATCATCAGTTTCTATCATTTGGAAATGGCCAAGGATCTTTATGCACGAATACTAATAACAATAGATTAATAAGCAGTCACATTGAAAAGCCTAGAGCTCAAGATTTCATGCCTACTAATACTAATAATAATTTGAAAAGAAAGGCTTCAGAAAATAGTGATATTGATTTGGACTTGTCTCTTAAATTAAATTCAAGGGTGGTTTTTAATGATGAGAAGCAATTAGGAAGAAGAAGCAGCATGATGATGATGGAGGAAGAAGAACACCATGAAGTTGTAGTTAATAGCAATCTATCACTCTCTTTGCACTCTCATCAATCCTCATCACCACAAGATCATTGTAATAAGGTGAAAGGGAAAAAGGCCACTACAAATTTGGATCTAAGAATCTGAATGGGACAAAGTTCTAACTGAGATCTTGAGGTTACTGTCAGAAATTATGTATTTTGTAACTTACATTATATAATTTATCTGACATAACTATATATATTTATATATTTTTCTATTGTCTCTTTCTATATATATAAGTGGACAGTGAATTAACAATTTATCTATATGTAATAGTGGTACTAGGTACAAAGAATCTGGATCTCACCCCCTAACATTAGCATTAGATTAGGTTTGTGTAAATCCACTAAAAAGGTGACATTATTAGTCAAAGTAGTTAGGTATTTTCATCCCTTAAGAGTTTTTTGTGAGTTTGGAGGAAAGTAGTAGCAAAGGATTTTTAGTATAAAATTTATACTATATATATACAAGCTTTTCTTTTATTTGTATTTTGTCATGTTTCTTTTTTCTTCTGAAGTTCAACTCGAAAATAATTCTTTCACGTTTTGTCTTTGAGTTGTATTAAGATGGTTAGAAAAAGAATAGATGACAAAAGAACTAAAACCCTAATTCATATAAAACCTCTAAAATCTGAGAAATATATTAGTGAGAAATCAAACTTGGATGAATCCATGCATGACCTTATAAGGAAGAATTTTTTTTTTCTAGACCTCATTAATTTTTTTTCATGACCTTTAAGGTAATTACCCTGTTCCCTAGACCTCATTTCATTAATTTTTTTTTTCTTGCCTCTCCTCTTTACACGCAAATTGAAAAGAAGAATTTTTTCATTCTGCCCTTGATTTTCCTTGCTGCTGAGGTGTGTAACACATTATCATGATCATTGACACTAGGGCTGAAAGTGAGGGTTTTTTTTTTTTTTTTTTTTTTTTCTGGAATAAATTAAAAAATTTCATTATTTCTTGAAAAGAAAACTAAAATGGTTTTAATTATCGGTATTTTTTTAATAGTTCGTCTACTGCACTACATATTACTCAGTTTGCTTAGACATTAGGCGAATTGTATATTCCATCTCTTTAGGTAGCGTTTGTTTTGAGGTACTGAAACAGAGATTGAGAGACTGAGACTTAGTATTGTGTTTGTTAGTTCAGAGACTGGTACTAAAATTTCTGTCTCTGTCTCTAAAATTTCAGTATTTTAGTACCTCCAAAAAGTAGGGACACAGGAGACTAAAATTTCTAGAGATGGAGACTGAAACTTTAATAACATTTTATATCTAAAATACTTTCATTTCAATTAATTAATTCTAATTTTACCCTTTGTGCAAATTAAATTAGAGTTTCATTCTTGTTTCAATTCCTGTCTCCCATTTTGCACCAAACAGAATACTGAGATTTATTTCAATCCCTGTCTCTTAGTCTCTGTCTCTCAGTCTCAGTCTTTCCGTCTCTGTCTCTCCACCAAACGCTACCTAAATGAACGGTCATAAAACCCAATGATATATATACAGCAGTGTGAGGTGAGATTTTTTTATATTTAAATTAAATAAATATAATGTTTAGCTTTTTTAATATTTAAATTAAATAAATACAATAATTATCTATCAAAATGTGTAATACGTAGACCATTCACAATTTTAAATACGTGTACACATTTCGAATACTATGACAAAGAAATCATTAAAAACGCAAATTAGGTACTGTGTACTCGAAATTTGATAAAAGTTAAAAAAATATATTGAAAATGTATTGAGATACATATATTATTGTAATAATTTAACTATAATATTATGTATTCGTATTATTGTATTTGTACAGTTAATTAAAGATTCAATTTAAAAAAATTAACAATTTAAATTTCTTAAATTAAAAAATTAATAAATTTATTTTAATAATTTTACCCGTATGGTTAATTATACTCGTATGCGCAATTCCTCTTGATACATTGATATAAATTGTCGGTTTAATTTTTATTTTTTTATTTCGTCTAATTTTATTTAAATAATTTAAAATTTTAAAATTATAAAATATTTAATTTAAAATTTAGATGATTATAATTTAAATTAACGATTTAATTTAATTCAATAAAAATAAATGTACTTGTATGATTAATTATGAATACTACCTAATTAATTTTTAAAAACTTTTTGAATATGAGTACAAACATTTGATGAATATTTAATAATTATGAGTAATCTCTTGCAGTTCGCCTAAGCGAACTGAATGCAAACTTCTAGTTTGCTGAGTAATTAGTGGTGAATTAAAAAAAAAATACTAGTAATTAAAGTTAGTTTTTTTTTTTAGAAATAATAATTTTCTTAATTTATTCTAGAAAAAAATTTCGAAAATGAGTCAAGCGAATTAGTGAGCCAATTTGAACCCAACTCGTTAATAGCTCAAAAAGCTGAGCTCATCAGTTTGTGAATCAAGTTTGAGCCTTGATTTGAGCTCATATATTAAATGAACTGATTCAATTATATATTGCTTTTTATAATTATTAATACTAATAATATATCATTACAAGAAAAATGGTGAATACCGTCGAATTTGCCGTCGGATTTAGCGTTACAGAGTAGCCGTGGCTTTACCGGCTGATTTACCTATGTGTTAGGCGTCAAATTCGTCAGGTCAAATTATTTTCCGCAGATTTACAATTTTGACAGTAAAGTTGCCAGTAATAATTGGAGGAAAAACAAAAAAAATTGGCACATCCTTTAGGGTCCAATTTACCGGCGGAAAAATCCGACGATAAACCCACTTAGTGAAACGCTTTGTTTTTGGCAACCTGCAATACGTTATTGTCGAATTTTTTCGATGGTAAAATCAACGGTAACTGTGCCATAAATTTGAAGTGTGAACCCTACCTCTTCCCCCTCTGACGCGAGAGCAAGTAGAGTTAGTAAGTCAATTATGTTAGTTACTTGTAATAAGGGGATACAAGTCCCATATTGCTTAGGATAGTGAATTTTGTGTTATCTATTAGTCCCACATTACTTAAGTCATGAAGGTTTTTCCTTTTCTCATTAGTATAAATAACTCATATACCATTTTTTTATGAAAAAAAGTTGAAGTTGTTTTGAATATGAAATAAGTTGTGTGCTTATTTTCTTCTAGGCTCTTTGAGAATAAGAGGTACATCCTTGACTTGGCCAACCATGGTGGGTTCATGGCTATTTTCACCATAGTGGGGTTGCTAACCTTGCCAAGATCGGTGAATCTAAACTATGTCACCATAGTGGGGTTGTTAACCTCGCCAAGATTGGTGACCCAAATGACATCTCGGCATCAGTTTGGTATCAGAACAAGCTCCGTCCTTGCAGCCTTCACCTTGCTTTAGTAGAATTTTTTTAAATTTGTGGGTGTGGATTTTTGGCGTAGATTCGCTAATGGGATCTTTTAGTGTGGATTTGTCAATGAGATCGTCTGCTGTTATAGGTCTTGTAAAATTTTGTCTTATTTGTGAGTGCAAGTCTTTGGTGTGGAGTCACCAATAGAATCTTTTAGTGTGGATTCACCAATGAAAACATATGCTATCACAAGTCTTTTTAGCAAGAGTTCTTTCCAATCCCGAGAAAATGACGCGGGAGCAAGCAGAGTTAGTAGGTCAATTATATTAGTTACTTGTAATAAGGGAATATAAGTCTTATATTGCTTAGGATAGTGAACTTTGTGTTATCTATTAGTCCTACATTACTTAAGTCATGAAGGTTTTTCCTTTTCTCACTAGTATAAATAACTCATCTACCATTTGTTTATGAAAAAAAGTTGAAGTTGTTTTGATTATGAAATAAGCCGTGTGCTTATTTTTCTCTAGGCTCTTTAGGAGTAAGAGGTGCATCCTTGCCTTGGCCAACCAAGGTGGGTTCATGCTATTTTTACCATAGTAGGGTTGCTAACCTCGTCAAGATTGGTGAATTTAAACTACGTCACCATAGTGGGGTTGTTAACCTTGCCAAGATTAGTGACCCAAGCAACGTCCCGATGTCATTTTGGTATCAGAGCAAGATCGGTCTTCGCGGCCTACACCTTGCTTTAGTAGAATTTAATTCGATTTGTGGGTGCAGGTTTTTGGCGTGGATTCACTAATGAGATCTTTTGGTGTGGATTCGTCAATGAGATTGTCTGCTTCCACGGGTCTTGTAAAATTTTACATGATTTGTGAGTGCAAGTCTTTGGTGTGGAGTCACCAATAGAATCTTTTGGTGTGAATTCATCAATGAGATTATCTGCTGTCACAAGTATTTTCACGCAAGAGTTCTTTGTAACCCCGGGAGAATGATGCGGGAGCAAGTAGAGTTAGTAGGTCAATTATATTAATTACTTGTAATAAGGGAAAACAAGTCCCGTATTGCTTAGGATAGTGAACTTTGTATCATCTATTAGTCCCACATTGCTTAAGTCATAGAGGTTTTTTCTTTTCTCATTAGTATAAATAACTCATGTACTATTTGTTTATAAAAAGGAGTTGAAATTGTTTTGAATTTTAAATAAGTTGTGTGCTTATTTTTCTCTAGGCTCTTTGAGAGTGAGAGGTGCATCCTTGACTTGGCCAACCAAGGTGGGTTCATGGCTATTTTCACCATAGCGGGGTTGCTAACCTCGCCAAGATTAGTGACCCAAGCGACGTCACATCGTCACTCTCATTCAAATATATATATATATATATATATATATATATATATATATATATATATATCTCTAACCCTCTCGCCTCCCACTCTCTTTCTACCCCTCTCATCTCTCCGGCAGCCCCCTCTTCTCCGGTGGCCACTCCTCGTCGTTTTTGCCATCACTGTTGTAGCTGCCGGATTCTGAACGAGCTACTACCGCTACTGCTACCGCCGCCAACGCCGTTGCTTCTGCCGTCGTCTACGCCGCTACTGCTATCGTCTACACTGCTTCTTCTTCTCAGCTCTGATGCTCTTATTCAGTTAATGCTTCAAACTTAGGGTTTTGTGAAATTCTAATTTGTTGATATAATTTTTAAGGTTTGTTTTGAGACTTCTGATTATTGTTGATTATTTAGTTCTGAACTTAGGGTACTAAACTTGTTTTGAACTTAGAATTTTCTAAAATTCTGAACTTAGGGTACTGAACTTGTTTAGTTTCAATTTTAATTAGAACATATTCTTATTTTTGTTCCTTATTTAGTTCTGAACTTAGGATACTGAACTTGTTTTGAACTTAGGATTTTCTAAAATTCTGAACTTCGAGTACTAAACTTGTTTAGTTTCAATTTTAATTAGAACATGTTCTGATTTGTGTTCCTTATTTAGTTCTGATTTTTATTTCGATTTTAATTAAAACATGTGTTGATTATTGTTGATTTATTTTGAACTAGTTATTATAATTTATAAGGTTGATTTGTTGTTCTGAATTTCTGATTATTGTTCATTTATGTTGATTATTGTTGATTTATTCTCTTTGTTTGATTCTTGATTATTGATGCCAGTCTTAGTTGATTTAGGATTGTAGGTTTGAACTGCTGAAAGTGTTTGGTATATCATGATTAGTGATTCTTGATTATTGATTCTAGTTTTAGTGGATTTAGGGTTGTAGGTTTGAACTGTTAAAAGTGTTCGATATATTGTGATTAGTGATTTTTGATTATTGATTCTAGTTTTAGTGGATTTAGGGTTGTAGGTTTGAACTGTTGAAAGTGTTTGATATATCGTGATTATTGACTATTAAGTATTGATTCTAGTTTAGTCAAGTTAGTGGATTTATGGATGTTGCTTCTTGATTATTGACCGTTGTTCATTGATTGTTGACAATCGGTGTTGTTTAAGTCAATTGTTGATGGATAAAGTTTATGGCGCATTCCAGTTATAGATGAAACTCTGCCAAAATTTCTAAAAAAATCTCTATATATTATGGTTATTTGCTTAAGTTTTAAATTATACTGCCATATTAGTTTGTTTTTGAATTGTTGATAGGTTTGTGCCAAACAACAACGCATGTATTCAGGAGATGACCAACGTCATCAAGCTGATGTACGACCATCCATGACCGAGCTACAAGAAGATCTCTTCTGAAACCAGAGAGCGATGGTTTCAGAAGTGAGCAGTAAAAACCTAATATAGGCAAACCTTATTAGCTAGTTTATATCTTCTATTTTGTTTAATGTGATATATTTTGATTAACTAATTTTAAAGTTTTTTTGTATAGCTTCTCTTTATACGGGACAAGGCGCACGATGCCCTCATTAGGAAGAAATATGACCATCGAATGGGTAGGCGGATTCAATAGATGCTAGAGGATCACTACTAGAAAATTATTTATTACAAATGGATATTTCTGATAGATTTTATCCCACAGAAATACAGAAAAATTTTGCAAGGGAATTTTTGTTGGAAATAAAGGAAAATGAATTAACATAAATTACAGATGGAAAAGAGAATCTGTTGATAATTTTGTCAAAAAAATTAGTTTTTTTAAAAATAGTTACCGATGGAAACTGCGTATGTATTTAAATAAATAAAAATATTATGTTTTATTAAATTATTACAGAAAGAAAATTTGTCTGTAATTTAAAATATTCCGTCGAAAATGTTAAAATAAGGGTTTGGTAATCACGTTCTCATCTATGCTGTCTTCATTTCACAAAACACCCCATCCTTCATCGACGCCGCTCCTCACCCATCCCCTCTAAATCCTTCATTGGCGGTGCCTCTCGCCCTTTCACCACCGTTACCCAAAGCTCCATCACACCCCTTCCCCAATCTCTCTCTTTCAGTTTTGATGCCATTGAATTTTTCCACCCTCTCAATGCCATTTTCTGTCGCTGCTCACTAAAGCTTGTCAGCGTCGTTGCCGCTTCTACCTCTTCTTGTCGTCGCCATTGATTTAGGTAGGTTCCGTCGTCCCTTTCAATTACATTGATTATCTTGCAATTGTATCTGTTTTGTTCTCAAAACATTTTAGGATTTTATTAGTTTCTAAATTCAACAGACATTAAAGAGTAAAAAAGTCACTTACAATTCCCAATGTAGCACTAGTGAAAAAATAATGAAACTCAAAAGTTTGGAATTGAAGGCTCAAGCTAGCCCAAAAATCTATTACTGGAACAAGAATATGAATGTGATTAGAAGGGCATTGAAGATAGAAGTTCAAGAATGTGTTGTTTGGAACAGGAATCGTTTGGTTAAAATAGGAATACCTCTTTATTCTTAGATCACAAAACTGATAAACAAAACATCAATTATCAACTGCAGCGAAGATTGCCAAACCATTCATAATAAAACCTGAAGATATTGTGCTGTGTGAAGGTGTTCAGAAGGGCCTCCAATCCCCAGATTGTTGTATTTTTGCTGAAAAGCAAACCAGTGTAAGCGACATATACACTCTAAATGTAATTTTGTTTTTGTTTTTGCTGAAAATTAAACTGTTTGATCATCTTGTATATTTGATTAAATAGTTTAGTATAATATGATGAGTTTGAAAAATTTCAATTTAATTTTGATGATGAACAAACATTATTGAAATATTTAATTACAAGATTATTAATTTGATTTTCATTTAACATATGTTAATTAATAATTTTGTGATGCAGATTTTAATTAGGTCGAAAATTAAAAGATTTGATGCAAGCCCAAGTGTGAATTTATCAGCATGGATATAAAAATTAAAATGATTGTATGGCTAAATTGTTGTGATATTAATTGGGCCAGAATGAATTTTGTTGCTCCAAGCCCAATTATAATTTATGCTAAGTGATCCAATGCTTGATCCAAAAATCCATCAGGAAAGCAAATGTTATCATTTGCCCTATGCTTTCCAACGGATTCCAACTCTTATTAAGGATGGATTTCAAATTTTAATTTGGTAGCATTGGAAACATAAATGAGAGAGAGAAAATGAGTGACATGATTGATGTGTTTAAGCTACACGCCACTCTAAGGGAAGTAAAAGCATCTTTTGAATTAAATTGATTAACTCATTTAATTGCTTTCCTTCCAAGATTGTTTATTCTCTCTCATCTCTTTCCTTCTCTGTTTCGGTCATTACCCAGGAAACCATGAAAGCAAAAATGAGTTGCCAAAATGAAGGAAAAACACTCTACAAGACCATCATGATGATGGCAAGAAAACATAACAAAATAAAAGTATGCTGTGGCTGAGATGTTCACCAAAAATGGTAAGATTTGGTGAGGTAATCTCAAGCTCTTCATACTCAAAAAGAAAGAAGAAGATTCGGCCAGCAAGGAAGAGATTCTTGGAGGCATGGCTTGTCACCACTTTTGAGTTCACTCATCACAGAAGGTAGCTAGGGTGGCTGCGTGAGGAAGGAAGCAAAAGTGGATCAGAAGAAGTCATCATCATCATGAAGCATCAAGGGCCAGAAATCCATCTTGGAGAGCAAGCCAAGGATGGAGAGCTCGGATTGATGAAGGGTGATGACTAAGAAAGGACTAGAGGTAATTGCATGGATTATCTCTTCTCTCTCTCTGGCCGAACCGGTTTATGTTACTTGGAGAAGAAGAAGTTGGCTTGGTTTTTGGCTTCAAAGGTGGAGGCTTCCCTCTTCTATAAAAAGGGAGAACAGCCACTGTTTGGAGCAAGGAGTTAGAAGTAAGCAGTGAGAGTGCAAGGCACAGGATTCTCATAGCTACCTAAGCTTACAGATTTTCTTCTCCTTCAATGTATTCTGTTTTGTATTTTTCTGTTTAATTTTGTCATGTCTTGAGTCTCATGGAAAAAGGCAAACAGTGAGGTTTGTATGAAAAAGCCATAGAGCGGAAAAAGGCAGAGAGTGCAAAATTAAAAGAAAAAGCCATAGATGTCCTTAGAGTTCCTTTGTTTATCTATGTTGTGTTTCATGATTCTGTGAGAATCCCCTTGTAAGTTGGGTTAGCACCTTACAGATTGTAATCAAGAAGATTATAGTGAAATTCCATCATATTTGTGATGGAGACTGGATGTAGGCTGCACTGCACTTAGCAGCTAAACCAGGATATATCTGGGTGTAATTTTCTCTCTTCTCTACTCCATTTCTGTTTCTACTACACAGGAGCAAAAACAAAAATATCTCGTGTCAAGTGACGAGACAAAAAGAAAAGTCTCATGGCTAGGGACGAGACAAAAAGACAAAAAGGTCTCCAAAGTTGATTTCAAAAGTCAGCAAGTATTATCAAGCAAAAAGGGGGCTAAGATTCAACCCCCATTCTCTTAGCCACTGATAACCATCATAATATTTATCTAAATCTTAGTTATTAAACAGTACTAAAGTTTGCAAAAAAGCCATTTTATTGCAAACTAAGAGGACTACTCAGTCAAACTCTACGAATTGAAGCACGGGTTCTTTTCTATTCTGTCCTAATTAACCACTCACTGTTATATGCACGGGTTAGGGGCATTAGGTTTGTACTTGTTATTGTTCTAGAAATTCATTAAGATGAGCAAGAGAAAGTACAAACAATTTTTAATCTATACTCCTACATTCATAATATTGTTCTGTCTTTTTGTTTTTTCTTTCCTTTTTCATGTTTTGGTTTTTTGTTGCTTTATTCTAATTATTTGAATGTGTTCTTATTCGACAGTTGACTGGACAAAAATTGACAAGAAGGGAAAAAGGTATAAGCTTTTCTTGTTTGAGGTTACTTGCTTGTTAAATTCACAGAGATAAATTCTTACCGACAACTATCCATGTAAACTTCATGTACGTATGTGTTTGATTTTTATGTTACAGAAGAGGCAATTCAAATATCTATTGCACAAGAGCAGGATGATATTCAAGTTTTGAGGTTTGTTACTTTATTTTATCAGGGCATCAGTGATGGATAGAGATAATGTATGTCAATGACTAAGCTTTGCTCGTGACTTTTTAAATTTGTTGATTTACTGTGATTGAGGCAGCTAGTCTCTCTTTGCAGTTTGATTATGAAAAAAATGGAAGATTCACTTGAAAAGTCCAGAGCAAAGTTAGCTTTAGAGGCACTTCAGGTAGCATTCATGATTCATCAATGACTTCATTAAGTTATGAAAAAGTGTTTTGGCAATTCAATGCTTCTCAAAACATTTTCCTGCTAATGTTTTCAATAGTTTTAGGCAACAAGCATTAAAAATAGACAAAGACTTTTTAGTTTGAAAAGAGAGGTTTAGCAAAAATGTTTGTTCAACACCGCTCAACTATTTCTAGCTACTCGAATTGATTGTTTGAGGCAACAAAAATAAGATAACCACTAGAATACTAGATGTGGACACCAATGTCTAAGATGTAAGATGGAAGCTGAATTTAGGGTTGCTATTATATTTATGAATAATATTATTAGAACATTCATATTTATATTTTAACACCATGGCGGAGAAACTGGTTATGAAGTTGATTATTATGTTGCCATTTTAAATGTGTGTCAAGCAGAAAAAAGGGTCCAAATCTTCTGATAAAGTTGCTTAGACTGACCACGGAGAATGCCTCATCATGCTCTTTACACTTTTCTTCAGGAGGAGAGAAAAAGTTGCCCATTTATCCTTATCATGAGGATTTGCTCTAAGCCATGCATAATCATCAGGCATGGTTTTTCCCCCTTTGCTTCTGTGTTCTTCCCTATTTTCTCTTGATTTTTTTATTTAACTATTTCTGATTGTTAGTATTTTATACTCTGTAGGAGTGAATTTCACCTCTTTTGTAAATAAACTGTTGCATTATGGTATTTAGTTGCATTTATTGTCATCTTATTAGCTTTATTCTTGTATATATATATATATATATTCATTCAAATTAACCTTGAATGTTTTTCTCAGGTGCTTGTAATTATTGGAGAAACGGGTTCTAGAAAAACCACACAGATTCTCCAATATCTTCATGAGGCCAGCTACATTTATAACTGATGAGCGGATAATTTATACGCTTTTTGGCATTGTTTTTAGTATGTTTTTAGTAGAATCTAGTTACTTTTAGGGATGTTTTCATTAGTTTTTATGTTAAATTCACATTTCTGGACTTTACTATGAGTTTGTGTGTTTTTCTGTGATTTCAGGTATTTTCTGGCTGAAATTGAGGGACTTGAGCAAAAATCAGATTCAGAGGTTGAAGAAGGACTGCTGATGCTGTTGGATTCTGACCTCCTTGCACTCAAAGTGGATTTTCTGGAGCTACAGAACTCAAAATGATGCGCTTCCAAATGCGTTGGAAAGTAGACATCTAGGGCTTTCCAGCAATGTATAATAGTCCATACTTTGGCTGAGTTTAGACGACGTAAAAGGGCGTTGAACGCCAGTTCTACGCTGCTGTCTGGAGTTAAACGCCAGAAACACGTCACAAGCCAGAGTTGAACGCCAGAAATACGTTACAAACTGGCGTTCAACTCCAAGATTGACCTCTACACGTGTGACATTCAAGCTCAGCCCAAGCACACACCAAGTGGTCCCCGGAAGTGGATTTATGCATCAATAACTTACTTCTGTAAACCCTAGTAACTAGTTTAGTATAAATAGGACTTTTTACTATTGTATTAGACATCTTTGGACGCCTGGTTCTTAGATCATGGGGGCTGGCCATTCGGCCATGCCTGAACTTTTCACTTATGTATTTTCAACGGTAGAGTTTCTACACTCTACAGATTAAGGTGTGGAGCTCTGCTGTTCCTCAAAGATTAATACAAAGTACTACTGTTTTTCTATTCAATTCAACTTATTCCGCTTCTAAGATATTCATTCGCACTTCAACATGAATGTGATGAACGTGACAATCATCATCATTCCCTATGAACGCGTGCCTGACAACCACTTCCGTTCTACCTTAGATTGAATGAGTATCTCTTGGATCTCTTAATCAGAATCTTCGTGGTATAAGCTAGATTGATGGCGGCATTCATGAGAATCCAGAAAGTCTAAACCTTGTCTGTGGTATTCCGAGTAGGATTCTGGGATTGAATGACTGTGACGAACTTCAAACTCGCGAGTGCTGGGCGTTGTGACAGACGCAAAAGGAGGGTGAATCCTATTCCAGTATGATCGAGAACCTCAGATGATTAGCCGTGCTGTGATAGAGCATTTGGACCATTTTCACAAGAGGATAGGATGCAGCCATTGACCATGGTGATGCCTCCAGACGATTAGCCATGCAGTGACAGCGCATCGGACTATTTTCTAGAGAGGATGAAAAGTAGCCATTGACAATGGTGATGTCCTTATATAAAGCCAGCCATGGAAAGGAGTAGGATTGATTGGATGAAGACAGCGGGAAAGCAGAGATTCAGAGGAACGAAAGCATCTCTATACGCTTATCTGAAATTCTCACCAGTGATATACATAAGTATTTCTATCTTTATTTTCTGTCTATTTTTTTATTTATTTTCGAAAACTCCATAACTATTTTATATCCGCCTGACTGAGATTTACAAGGTGACCATAGCTTGCTTCATACCAACAATCTCCGTGGGATCGACCCTTACTCACGTAAGGTTTATTACTTGGACGACCTAGTGCACTTGCTGGTTAGTTGTATCGAAGTTGTGAATGAAAAACAATTTATTAAGACGTGCGTACAGAGTTTTTAGCGCCGTTACCTGAGATCACAATTTCGTGCACCAAGTTTTTGGCGCCGTTGCCGGGGATTGTTTGAGTTTGGACAACTGACGGTTCATCATGTTGCTCAGATTAGGTAATTTTCTTTTTGTTTTATTTTCAAAAAAAAAAATTTCAAAAATCTTTCAAAAATTTCTCATCTGTTTTCGAAAATTATTCTAAAATTTTTAAGAATGAATTCTAGTGTTTCATGAAACATGTTGAAGCCTGGCTGGCTGTAAAGCCATGTCTAAATTCTTTTGGACTGGGGCTTCAACTAATCACCTCAATGGATGTAATTTACATGCTAAATCTTGACTGGCTATTAAGCCATGTCTAACCCTCAGATTGGAGCTTTAGAATAAGAGTGCAAGATTTCTGGAATTCATATAAAAAATTTTGGAATCCTTATTTTTTCTTTTTCATATAATTTTCGAAAAAAAAAACCAAAAAAATTAGAAAATCATAAAAATAAAAAATATTTTGTGTTTCTTGTTTGAGTCTTGAGTCAAGTTGAAAGTTTGGTGTCAATTGCATATTCATCTTGCATTTTTTGAAAAATTCATGCATTCATAGTGTTCTTCATGATCTTCAAGTTGTTCTTGGTAAGTCTTCTTGTTTGATCTTGATGCTTTCATGATTTGTATCTTTTCTTGTTTTTCATATGCATTCTTGCATCCATAGAGTCTAAACATGAAAGATTTCTAAGTTTGGTGTCTTGCATGTTTTCTTTGCAAAAAAAAAAAAAAATTTCAAAAATAAGTTCTTGATGTTCATCATGATCTTCAAAGTGTTCTTGGTGTTCATCTTGACATTCATAGTGTTCTTGCATGCATTCCTTGTTTTGATCCAAAAAGAAAAGAGAAAAACATGAAAATGATGTTTTAATTTTTTCTCTTTCATCATAAAAAATTCAAAAATAAAAAAATATCTTTCCCTTTTTCACTCATAAATTTTGAAAATTAGATTTGACTTTTTCAAAAATTTTTAAAATCTAGTTGTTTTTATGAGTCAAATCAAAATTTCAATTTAAAAATCTTATCTTTTTCAAAATCTTTTTCAAAAATAAAATCTTTTTCATTTTTCTTAGTTATTTTCGAAAATTTTAAAAATATTTTTCAAAAATCTTTTTCTTATCGTTATCAAATAATTTTCGAAAATAACATCATCAATTAATGTTTTGATTCAAAAATTTCAAGTTTGTTACTTACTTGTTAAGAAAGATTCAAACTTTAAGTTCTAGAATCATATTTTGTGATTTCTTGTGAATCAAGTCATTAATTGTGATTTTAAAAATCAAATCTTTTTCAAAACTAATTTCAATCATATCTTTTCAAAAATATCTTCTTATCTTATCTTTTTTAAAAATTTAATTTTCAAATATCTTTTCTAACTTCTTATCTTCTTATCTTTTCAAAAATTGATTTTCAAAATTTGTTTCAACTAACTAACTAACTTTTTGTTTGTTTCTTATCTTTTTCAAAACTACCTAACTAACTCTCTCTCTCTAATTTTTGAAAATATCTCCCTCTTTTTCAAAATTTCTTTTTAATTAACTAATTATTTTAATTTTTGATTTTAATTTTCGAAAATTACTAACCTTTTTCAAAAACTATTTTCGAAAATCACTAACCATTTTTCAAAAATAATTTTCGAAAATTCTCTTTCTCTCTCATCTCCTTCTATTCATTTATTCATCTACTAACACTTCTCTTCATCTCACATCTCTGCTCTCCTCACCCTTGTGTTTCTTTCTTTACATTACATTCTTTTCTTCTTCTTTTCTTCTACTCACACAGGGACCTCTATACTGTGGATCCCTATTATTATTATTTTTCTGTTCCCTCCTTTTCATATGAGCAGGAGCAAGGACAAGAATATTCTTGTTGAAGCAGATCCAGAACCTGAAAGGACTCTGAAGAGAAAACTAAGAGAAGCTAAATTACAACAATCCAGCAAGCACCTGTCAGAAATTTTCGAACAGGAAGAGGAGATGGCAGCCGAAAATAATAATAATGCAAGGAGGATGCTTGATGACTTTACTGCACCTAATTCCAATTTACATGGAAGAAGCATCTCCATTCCTGCCATTGGAGCAAACAACTTTGAGCTAAAACCTCAATTAGTTTCTTTGATGCAGCAGAACTGCAAGTTTCATGGACTTCCATCTGAAGATCTTTTTCAGTTCTTAACTGAATTCTTGCAGATCTGTGATACCGTTAAGACTAATGGAGTAAATCCTGAAGTCTACAGGCTCATGCTTTTCCCTTTTGCTGTAAGAGACAGAGCTAGAGTGTGGTTGGACTCTCAACCCAAAGACAGCCTTAACTCTTGGGATAAGCTGGTCACGGCTTTCTTAGCCAAGTTCTTTCCTCCTCAAAAGCTGAGCAAGCTTAGAGTGGATGTTCAGACCTTCAGACAGAAAGAAGGTGAATCCCTCTACGAAGCTTGGGATAGATACAAGCAAATGACCAAAAAGTGTCCTTCTGACATGCTTTCAGAATGGACCATCCTGGATATATTCTATGATGGTCTATCTGAATTGGCTAAAATGTCATTGGATACTTCTGCAGGTGGATCCATTCACTTAAAGAAAACGCCTGCATAAGCTCAAGAACTCATTGACATGGTTGCTAATAACCAGTTCATGTACACTTCTGAGAGGAATCCTGTGAGTAATGGGACGCCTATGAAGAAGGGAGTTCTTGAAATTGATACTCTGAATGCTATGTTAGCTCAGAATAAAATATTGACTCAGCAAGTCAATATGATTTCTCAGAGTCTGAATGGAATGCAAGCTGCATCCAACAGTACTCAAGAGGCATCTTCTGAAGAAGAAGCTTATGATCCTGAGAACCCTGCAATAGCAGAGGTGAATTACATGGGTGAACCAGAAACACCTATAATCCCTCATGGAGAAATCACCCAAATCTCTCATGGAAGGATCAAAAGCCTCAACAAGGCTTTAATAATGGTGGAAGAAACAGGTTTAGCAACAACAAGCCTTTTCCATCATCCACTCAGTAACAGACAGAGAATTCTGAACAAAATACCTCTAATTTAGCAAACTTAGTCTCTGATCTATCTAAGGTCACTGTGAGTTTCATGAATGAAACAAGGTCCTCCATTAGAAATTTGGAAGCACAAGTGGGCCAGCTGAGTAAAAGGATCACTGAAATCCCTCCTAGTACTCTCCCAAGCAATACAGAAGAAAATCCAAAAGGAGAGTGCAAGGCCATTGAAATGACCATCATGGCCGAACCCACAAGAGGAGAGAAGAACGTGAATCCCAAGGAGGAAGACCTCCTAGGACGTCCAGTAATCAATAAGGAGTTTCCCTCTGAGGAACCAAAGGAATCTGAGGCTCACCTAGAGACCATAGAGATTCCATTAAACCTCCTTATGCCATTTATGAGCTCTGATGAGTATTCCTCTTCTGAAGAGAATGAGGATGTTACTGAAGAGCAAGTTACCAAGTACCTTGGTGCAATCATGAAGCTGAATGCCAAATTATTTGGTATTGAGACTTGGGAAGATGAACCTTCCTTGTTCACCAATGAACTAAGTGATCTGGATCAACTGAGATTGCCTCAGAAGAAACAGGATCCTGGAAAGTTCCTAATACCTTGTACCATAGGCACCATGACCTTTGAGAAGGCTCTATGTGACCTTGGGTCAGGGATAAACCTCATGCCCCTCTCTGTAATGGAGAAACTGGGAATCTTTGAGGTGCAAGCTGCAAGAATCTCATTAGAGATGGCAGACAATTCAAGAAAACAGGCTTATGGACAAGTAGAGGACGTGTTAGTAAAGGTTGAAGGCCTTTACATCCCTGCTGATTTCATAGTCCTAGATACTGGGAAGGATGAGGATGAATTCATCATCCTTGGAAGACCCTTCCTAGCCACAGCAAGAGCTGTGATTGATGTTGACAGAGGTGAATTAGTCCTTCAATTGAATGGGGACTCCCTTGTGTTTACAACTCAAGGTTATCCTTCTGTAAACATGGAAAAGAGGCACAGTAAGCTTCTTCCTCTGCAGAGTCAACCAGAGCCCCCACAGTCAAACTCTAAGTTTGGTGTTGGGAGGCCACAACCAAACTCTAAGTTTGGTGTTGAACTCCCATATCCAAACTCTAAGTTTGGTGTTGGGGAGTCTCAACAATGCTCTGAATATCTGTGAGGCTCCATGAGAGCCCACTGTCAAGCTATTGACATTAAAGAAGCGCTTGTTGGGAGGCAACCCAATTTTTATTTATCTAATCTTTATTTTCATGTCTTTATAGGTTCATGATCATGTGGAGTCACAAAAATAACTGAAAAAATTGAAGAAAAATAAAAAACAGCAGAAGAAAAATCACACCCTGGAGGAAGACCTTACTGGCGTTCAATCTGGGCGTTTGAACGCCAGAATTGCACCCTGGAGAAGAGCTGGCGCTGAACGCCCAGAACAAGCATGGTTCTGGCGTTCAACGCCAGAAATGGGCAACAAATGGGTGTTCAACGCCCAGAACAAGCACCAATCTGGCGCTGAACGCCCAAAGTTGTGTGCAAGGGTATATTGCATGCCTAATTTGGTGCAAGGTTGTAAATCCTTGAACACATCAGGATCTGTGGACCCCACAGGATCACCTCAGGATCTGTGGACCCCACAGGATCCCCACCTACCTCCATTCACTTCTTCTCACCCCTCTTTCACACAATCCCATAAACACTTTTATCCAAAACTCTTCACCAATCACCTCAATCTCTCTTCCCTATCACCACTTCACCACTCACATCCATCCACTCTTCCCCATAAACCTACCTCATAAACTCCACCTACCTTCAAAATTCAAAATCAATTTCCCACCCAAAACCCACCCTTATGGCCGAACCTTACCCCCCTCCCTTCCCTATATATAGCCCTCCATTCTTCCTCATTTTCACACAACACAACCCTCTCTTCCCCTTCTTGGCCGAAACACATCTCTCTCTCCCTCTCCTCTATTTCTTCTTCTTCTTCATCTATTCTTTTTTCTCTTGCTCGAGGGCGAGCAATATTCTAAGTTTGGTGTGGTAAAAGCATAAGCTTTTTTTTTTTCCATTACCATTGATGGCACCTAAGACCGGAGAATCCTCTAGAAAAGGGAAAGGGAAGACAAAAGCTTCCACCTTCGAGTCATGGGAGATGGAAAGATTCATCTCCAAAGCTCATCAAGACCACTTCTATGATGTTGTGGCCAAGAAGAAGGTGATCCACGAGGTCCCTTTCAAACTTAAGAGAAATGAGTATCTGGAGATCCGACATGAAATCCGAAGAAGAGGTTGGGAAGTTCTAACAAATCCCATCCAACAAGTCGGCATTCTAATGGTTCAAGAGTTCTATGCCAATGCATGGATCACTAGGAACCATGATCAAAGTAAGAACCCGAACCCAAAGAATTATCTCACCATGGTTCGGGGGAAATACTTAGATTTTAGTCCGGAAAATGTGAGGTTGGCGTTCAACTTGCCTATGATGCAAGGAGATGCACGCCCCTACACTAGAAGGGTCAACTTTAATCAAAGGTTGGACCAAGTCCTCATGGACATATGTGTGGAAGGAGCTCAATGGAAGATTGACTCCAAAGGCAAGCCGGTTCAATTAAGAAGATTGGACCTCAAGCCTGTAGCTAGAGGATGGTTGGAATTCATCCAACGCTCCATCATCCCCACTAGCAACCGATCTGAAGTTACTGTGGATCGGGCCATCATGATCCATAGCATCATGATTGGAGAGGAAGTAGAAGTTCATGAAGTCATCTCCCTTGAACTCTACAAAATAGCCGAAAAGCCCTCTCCTGGGGCAAGGCTAGCTTTTCCTCATCTTATTTGCCATCTATGTTACTCAGCTGGAGCTTCCATAGAAGGAGACATTCCCATTGAGGAAGAGAAGCCCATCACTAAGAAAAGGATGGAGCAAGCAAGAGAGCCCATTCATGGATCTCAAGAGACGCATGAAGCTCATCACCATGAGATCCCGGAAATGCCTCAAATGCATTTTCCTCCACAAAACTATTGGGAGCAAATCAACACCTCCCTAGGAGAATTAAGTTCCAACATGGGACAATTAAGGGCGGAACATCAAGAGCACTCCATCATCCTTCATGAAATTAGAGAAGATCAAAAAGCAATGAGGGAGGAGCAACAAAGACAAGGAAGAGACATAGAAGAGCTCAAGGACATCATTGGTTCCTCAAGAAGGAAACGCCATCATCACTAAGGTGGACTCATTCCTTGTTCTTACATTCTCTGTTTTTCGTTTTCTCTATGTTAAGTGCTTATCTAAGTTTGTGTCTTATTACATGATCATTAGTATTTAGTAACTTTGTCTTAAAGTTATGAATGTCCAATGAATCCATCACCTCTCTTAAATGAAAATTGTTTTAATTCAAAAGAACAAGAAGTACATGAGTTTCGAATTTATTCTTGAACTTAGTTTAATTATATTGATGTGGTGACAATGCTTCTTGTTTTCTGAATGAATGCTTGAACAGTGCATATGTCTTTTGAAGTTGTTGTTTAAGAATGTTAAATATGTTGGCTCTTGAAAGAATGATGATAAGGAGACATGTTATTTGATAATCTGAAAAATCATAAAAATGATTCTTGAAGTAAGAAAAAGCAGCAAAGAACAAAGCTTGCAGAAAAAAAAAGAGAAAAAAAAATAGGCGAAAAAAAAAGAGAAAAAGCAAGCAGAAAAAGCCAAAAGCTCTTAAAACCAAGAGGCAAGAGCAAAAAGCCAATAACCCTTAAAACCAAAAGGCAAGGGTAAATAAAAAGGATCCCAAGGCTTTGAGCATCAGTGGATAGGAGGGCCTAAAGGAATAAAATCCTGGCCTAAGCGGCTAAACCAAGCTGTCCCTAACCATGTACTTGTGGCGTGAAGGTGTCAAGTGAAAACTTGAGACTGAGCGGTTAAAGTCAAGGTCCAAAGCAAAAGAAGAGTGTGCTTAGGAACCCTGGACACCTCTAATTGGGGACTTTAGCAAAGCTGAGTCACAATCTGAAAAGGTTCACCCAATTATGTGTCTGTGGCATTTATGTATCCGGTGGTAATACTGGAAAAAAAAGTGCTTAGGGCCACGGCCAAGACTCATAAAATAGCTGTGTTCAAGAATCATCATACTGAACTAGGAGAATCAATAACACTATCTGAACTCTGAGTTCCTATAGATGCCAATCATTCTGAACCTCAATGGATAAAGTGAGATGCCAAAACTATTCAAGAGGCAAAAAGCTACGAGTCCCGCTCATCTGATTGGAGCTATGTTTCATTGATAGTTTGGAATTTATACTATATTCTCTTCTTTTTATCCTATTTGATTTTCAGTTGCTTGGGGACAAGCAACAATTTAAGTTTGGTGTTGTGATGAGCGGATAATTTATACGCTTTTTGGCATTGTTTTTAGTATGTTTTTAGTAGAATCTAGTTACTTTTAGGGATGTTTTCATTAGTTTTTATGTTAAATTCACATTTCTGGACTTTACTATGAGTTTGTGTGTTTTTCTGTGATTTCAGGTATTTTCTGGCTGAAATTGAGGGACTTGAGCAAAAATCAGATTCAGAGGTTGAAGAAGGACTGCTGATGCTGTTGGATTCTGACCTCCCTACACTCAAAGGGGATTTTCTGGAGCTACAGAACTCAAAATGGCGCGCTTCCAATTGCGTTGGAAAGTAGACATCCAGGGCTTTCCAGCAATGTATAATAGTCCATACTTTGGCCGAGTTTAGACGATGTAAAAGGGCGTTGAACGCCAGTTCTACGCTGCTGTCTGGAGTTAAACGCCAAAAACACATCACAAGCCAGAGTTGAACGCCAGAAATACGTTACAAACTGGCGTTCAACTCCAAGATTGACCTCTACACGTGTGACATTCAAGCTCAGCCCAAGCACACACCAAGTGGGCCCCGGAAGTGGATTTATGCATCAATAACTTACTTCTGTAAACCCTAGTAACTAGTTTAGTATAAATAGGACTTTTTACTATTGTATTAGACATCTTTGGATGCCTGGTTCTTAGATCATGGGGGCTGGTTATTCGGCCATGCATGAACTTTTCACTTATGTATTTTCAACGGTAGAGTTTCTACACTCCATAGATTAAGGTGTGGAGCTCTGCTGTTCCTCAAAGATTAATGCAAAGTACTACTGTTTTTCTATTCAATTCAACTTATTCCGCTTCTAAGATATTCATTCGCACTTCAACACGAATGTGATGAACGTGACAATCATCATCATTCCCTATGAACGCGTGCCTGACAACCACTTCCGTTCTACCTTAGATTGAATGAGTATCTCTTGGATCTCTTAATCAGAATCTTCGTGGTATAAGCTAGATTGATGGAGGCATTCATGAGAATCCGGAAAGTCTAAACCTTGTCTGTGGTATTCCGAGTAGGATTCTGGGATTGAATGACTGTGACGAACTTCAAACTCGCGAGTGCTAGGCGTAGTGACAGACGCAAAAGGAGGGTGAATCCTATTCCAGTATGATCGAGAACCTCAGATGATTAGCCGTGCTGTGACAGAGTATTTGGACCATTTTCACAAGAGGATAGGATGCAGCCATTGACCACGGTGATGCCTCCAGACAATTAGCCATGCAGTGACAGCGCATCGGACCATTTTCCAGAGAGGATGAAAAGTAGCCATTGACAATGGTGATGTCCTTACATAAAGCCAGCCATGGAAAGGAGTAGGATTGATTGGATGAAGACAGCGGGAAAGCAGAGATTCAGAGGAACGAAAGCATCTCTATACGCTTATCTGAAATTCTCACCGGTGATATACATAAGTATTTCTATTTTTATTTTCTGTCTATTTTATTATTTATTTTCGAAAACTCCATAACTATTTTATATCCGCCTGACTGAGATTTTCAAGGTGACCATAGCTTGCTTCATACCAACAATCTCCGTGGGATCGACCCTTACTCACGTAAGGTTTATTACTTGGACGACCTAGTGCACTTGCTGGTTAGTTGTATCGAAGTTGTGAATGAAAAACAATTTATTAAGACGTGCGTACAGAGTTTTTAGCGCCATTACCTGAGATCACAATTTCGTGCACCAATAACCACTCACTATTATATGCTTACAAAATGCTAAGTGTCATTGTTTGGTAAATATGCACTGTTAGCAGCATATTCTCACTAAGTGTTCTGTATTTTGAATGGACATTTGTTTAAAATTGATAATCAATCAATAAAATTTTCCTGCTGCCTCAATTCTCTCATAGTTGATGATAACTTGGGTAGGTCTTTTGAGGAAAAAAAGTACTTCTAATTGGAGGGAAGAAAGATCCAAAAAGTGACAAGATTTCAGGTTCAGCTTTGTGCCCTTTATATCCAATTGATCTGTCCTGGTTCATGTTGTGTTATTGATCTAATTAGATTTTTTTATCTTTGTAGTATGGGCATTTGATACAAAGATTGAGTGCAGCTCAGAGATGTAACCGGTATGAATTTCTACTAATAATTATGCAAATGCCTCTAAATATCATTATTCATGATTGAATAAATATCTTCATAGAAATAACACTAGGCAATATTGATAAAGATTTTGTTCTTTGTAGGTTAGAGCGTCAAGTAGTTCTGGTGTTGTTCCACTACCACCGCCACCGCCGCCACCCTCAATCTCTTCGGATGAGGACTATGATGATAATGAGGATGAATATGACACTTAGGACTATAGTTGATAGTTTTAGTATGATTGAACAATACAGCGAGGATTATAGTTGATCTACCAATATATTTTGTTTATGTTTTGAATTGAAATGCTTGTTTATGGTACTTTTCTTTTAGTTTGATAATTCGATGAACATGTTTTTTTTTAAATATTATAAATGTTCGAATACAAGTTAGATAAAAATTTGTTTTCATTAAATTTATATTTATTTTATATGAAAACATGTTTATTTTGCAATGAAAAAATCTAAAAAAATTTCTATTTTACCTTACAGACGGATTTTCTGTTTGTATTCAGAGTTTGGAAATGCTTTCCAAGGCTCCAATTACCGACAAAAAAAACTGTCGAAAAACCTGACACTAGTTACTGACAAAAAATCTATCAAAAATCGGACGGTTTAAGTGAAATAAAAGTGACGATTACCGAAGAAAAATCTGTCGGTAACAAAAAAAATATGTTGGTAACTTACCGACAGAAAATCTGTCGAAAAATCTGACGATTTTTTAGCGAAAAGGGGGGACTATTACCGAGGAAAATTCTGGCGGTAACAGGAAAAAATCTGTCGGTAAATTACCATGGGAAAAAAATCTGTTGGTAAGTAATTTCCGACGAGGCTTTACAGAGGGACAAAATCCGCCGATGACCAAAAATTAGGGGTGGCAACGGGGCGGGTAGGCGCGGGTTTTTGCTCTACCCGACCCCGCCCCACTGTACAACATCCCGCATAGAACCCGCCCCGCTTTTACCCGCGGGTAGTAAAACGTTGAACCCTAACCCGCCCCGCCCCGCCCCTACCCGCCCCTATAATTATTAAAATCTAATAAATAAAATTAAATTTCAAAATTTATATAACTATTATCACATACATAACATAAATTAAAGTAAAAATTTAAAATATGATACAATATTATTAATCATTTACTAATTATTTTACATATATTATACATATTATATATTAAAATTATATATTATATATATAGCGGGGCGGGTAGGGGCGGGGTGGGTACCCGCGGTTCGGGTGGTATTGCCATCCCTACCAAAAATTTGTATGTAATGAAGACCAAATTTGTCTGTAAATTCATCTGTGATATGCAATTTTCTAATTGTGAATGTATGATAGGAGGCATGACCACCTCACTTTCGATCTTCGCCCAGAAATCAAGAAGGCTCTATACGTTCACTGGGAGGCCGGTGAAGGGTTCAGGAATTGGTGTCTCACAAACAGAGCTAATAGGGCATCGGTCAGGTCGATAAGTATACTAGCGGCTCAACGACTTCATGAAGACTAAGGCCAGGCTGGTATGTAGCTTCTCTAATTTTGTTATTAACTTAGTTATATTCTTTAACACATTATTAGTAGGCATCCATACATATTATTTCAATGTAACATGTGTAGTCAAAGTCGTTAGATTACGATGCAACATTAGCAGAGACCTTCAAGTACACCCACACTTTGAAGGAGAATAAAGAGAGATTTGTTGATTAGCGGTCTGCAGATCATTATGTGAGTAAACATCTGATCTTGTGATATAAAATTTTCAATTAACTGTACAGCTATCGTTCGAATCATAATAATATATTATACAAGAGTCCTACACACAGAAACTAGAGGCCACAACTCAGCAATCTCAGCAAATTAGTAGGAAGGACGCCAGTGGCTTTGCTCCTTCATTCGTCAATTCTGATGCAGTTTGGCGTGAGACCGTCTCAACACCGTACAAGAACTGCGTATACGGGTTGGGGTCGTTGGTTTCCAGGAGCCTCCACACCTCCATGTTGAAACCATCGTCCGCTTCTGCGACCAATCAAGCCATCGATCCTGAAGAAGGCATTAATTTGAGGCTGCAGGTGCAAGAGCTCACTTGAAGCCTTCATGAATAGGCTCAGGAGTTGAACAAGACTCGGGAGAGGTATCAAGAGATTCTCACGCGCATGACAGACAAGGATGACCTGAGGCTAAAGTGGAGGGAGCAACTAGAGCGGTTTCAGCGGATGGAGCAGCAGATGGCGGTGTACCGGGCTTAGATGCGTGCCAGTGGCAACGATGCTACTGGTGAGACACAAACATCATCGCCTTCTCTACCGCGTCGGCAAGACCACGGGAATGACGACGACGACTACTAAAATCTTTAGTGATTAGGACTTTGTTTTACTGTTTCATTGTATTTGACTTTTAATTTATTTGAACATTTGATATTTAATATTACATAATTAGTTTCTATTATTTACACTCCACGCGGGCCAAATATTAATCCAATATCAAAATTAGTTAGTAGGTATTAATTTAAAATTCATTTATATAATAGAATAGTACATATTGATTGATACTAATAGTTATTATTTTTACTTTAAAAAAATATTTTATGCATAAAACTTCATTGTATAAGATAAAATACTATTTCATCCTCTACTTTTGATAGCACAGATAATCTTTTTTTTAAGTCTACTACTATTTTATATTAGTGAATTCCACTTATATATAAAAAAACTATTATGTATGTGTATTTAAATAAAATTTATAACACTATATTACTGTTATACATAAAAAAATATAAAATACTTAATACAAATAATTGTTATAAGCAAATGCTTAATATATGTTATCGAATCTCTCGCAGTTTGTACATAAGTTTTCACTATGATAGTTACATTACTATATAACTAATATAAAATTGTTTGTCCAATTTTTTTAACAACGCATATTTCATCATACAATATCTCTTATACACGATATCTGTCCAATGTGTCAAAGAGTATCCAGTATAATGAATTAATTAGAACTCATTTACTTAGTTCAGCCGATTACAGAGAATTCAAGTGTACACAATTGAGGGATGATATTTATTTAAGATCCTATGAAACTTTTTCAAATATTTTACATACGAAATAAAATGGTCAAACTTGCTAATTGCATTATTTTTTTTATGGGATTTCCATTCTTTTAAACTCTTTATTTCCAAACAAATTATTTAATTAAAAGAGAGATCAGATGATTACAGTCATCAAAGCAAAATAATCCTATTTCAGTATTTTGCACCACTTTCTTCCCCTTTATATGTGATGGTGCTGCAATACGTGCCCTCTTATATACTTCATGTTCTGCGTAGTTTTTAATTCTCGTTATTATTCAATTTCTTCCATGTATTGTCCTTTAACAACATTAATGTATATAGGACATTCAGTAGGTAAGAAGTTTTCGAATAATGTTCCTGAACAGAATGACCTGAAATCTATCAAATTCAAACAAAGTAAAAAAACTTTTCCAAATAATAAGCACTGAATAGCTGAATGCATAGCCTTTTAAACAATTCACAAAGATGATATATATATATATATATATATATATATATATATATATATATATATATGAAAAGAAAGAAAGAGGAATATTAGCTAATAAATTATTACTTTTTAACATAGTTTTAGATGATGTACTGAACTGACATAAAAAGGAGAGTGAAAATAAAACAAATAAATTTATAGCAGTGAAACTTTTCAATTGCAGAAACTTACACAAAATAGTTTTTCTTTTTATTTGGGATGATTTTGAGAGTGAAAATAAAACAAATAAATAGGAAAAAAAAGAGAGTATAATCTAAAAACAAATCTAAATCAAGCATTGGCCAAAGATCAACAATAGAGAAGGATCACAGTATCATACTCACACGTTATCTTAACACAAAACTCACAAAAATCCATTTACATCAAGATGTAGCAGTTTGCAGCAAAGACAAAGAAATATTTTAATTTTATGATAAAAAATGTTGGAAAAAAAAACAGTAAGAAACTGGTCTTACAAACAATTATAGATTAGATATTTGTTCATGATAAAAAATGACAGATAGAAATATTTTAATTTTAAACTTTGATATATCTTTAAATCCAAGTGCATTCTTAACCCTTGATTCAAGGATCATTGGCAATTGAACATGAAATCTATGTTTCAATCTTTGATCCAGTTTTATTTCATTTTTCCAATTCCATCACCATTTGCTCTAAATCTCACATCTTTTCAAACAACAAATATAACTAATGTTAAAAAGACATATACAAATATTTTTTTAATGCTACATAAGTGTTCCAAATTGAATTTGAGCACTTATGCTCTAAATATTACTATCTCAACACATACTTTAAGCCTTGATAACAGTTAAAAAGACAAATATCAAAATAAATGAAACCTTTTAAGTCCTTGACCCTTTTTCCGAATGCAGTCAATTTGGCATGAATCTACTACCGCAACCTGTTCCTCCTGCCAACTCTCCAAATCATCATCTACAGGCTACCGTAAACAAAGGAACATACTTCTCACTGTTCTCAGTCTTTGGAAAGTATTGCAGTTCTAAAGAAAATCATAATTCATTAATTACTCATAATTCATTGCAAAACAAACAACACAATGCAACAATATCTTCATCCACCTAAGAATGAAAACTAATACACCTCAGTTTTAACAAAAATTAAATTTACAAGAGCCAGTGTGACAAATCAAAGAAAAAAATAGTGGAAGAAAAAGAAATAATTAACATAATTATTCTTCAGTTACTCTTCATTGATATAGACAAACAACGTAATGCAACAACAAAATCCAGATACTTATGAAAGCTAACAACACACTAATAAAGAAGGGTATTAAGAGCAACATAAAAGATATTGCTTCATTGTTTTGTACATTCTCAAGTAAAAAAGTAATGCTTCTATTAATCTGTTTGGAGAGAAGTTGGAATGGACAAAACAAAAACAAAAAACTTACTAAATAAATAAAAAGAATAATTTAAAAATATCAAAGGTTAAAGTGTATTGGAGATAAAATAATAATAATAATAATAAAACAGCTTTTGCTTTCCATGAGTTGGCACTTTACAGCAAAGTGGAATCAACTCATGATATCCGTAAGAATTGCACCCACCATTTCCATAAGCCATCTAGTATCTTCCTATGCTCTCTCCATTAATCCATACCTGACCCTTCTCCATTCTTTCCATGTCCAAAGCCAATGGTTCATTCCCATCCGGTGGCATTGGAATAAACTTGAAGTGTTTATTTATCATTATTGTATTGGTAAGCTTATATGTAGTTGTTAAAATTCAAATTCCTAATCCACATTAAAAGAAACTATTATTACCTTGTGCCATTTCAATTAGCTAGAGAATATGTGTTTTTATGAAATCAAGTTCTAGTGGGTTCAGTTTGAAAATTTATACACCTTATATAAACAATTATCGCTAGATATATATACTAAATAAAGCAGCTCTTGCTATGGCAACCTCCAGTGTGCACCACTATTACATCATCCATTTCTAGTATCTATAAAGAAACTGTCATAATATAAAGCAATTCGCTATTGATCACTATCTCTGTATATTTTCTTTGAATTTAAGAAATTATGTAAGAAAAATTATGGTTACAATCATGTAAGAAATTATGACTTTAGTAGCAAATATATTCTAGAGCAAATATGTTAAAATGATGATGCAAAAGTTTTTACTCCTCTCTAGATGTTCTGCTCATGTACCACCAAAAGTGTTGATATTTTTCATTCTTGTAACATCTTCAATAAATATAGCAAATTATGCAGTTATGAAAATTTTTTCACATCAATCATAAGCGTCATAGTTCATTAAGGAGAAATCAAGGGCTTTCCGATTTGATTAAGTAATGACATCAAAAGTGATTAAAAGGAAAAAATGGCTAAGACTAACCAAATGCTATACCACAAAGCAAAAATCAATATTTGAAGTGGAACTACGGCAACATAGCTATTTAGAGTACTCTCTAAATTAGGTTCTGTCATGTAAAAGTAAATTGCTCATCCAAACACAAATTCGAATGCAAATGGGATGAATGTAAAATGTAGTTGGGATATTATTTGGTGTATAAAATAAGAATATCTTTATTATTTGAAAAAATATATGAAAATTTGTAGGCCAGCTAAAATGATTTCTATTTAAAAATAAAAAAAGTAGTAATTAGGTAACATGAACATTTTTCAATAATATCAGTATCAGTTTTGCTTTTCTCTTTTCCTCCACACGTGTATTTGATATATATCACTTGCTCAAACATTTAGTTGAATTTCAATCAGATAGTAATTGATTGACAAATTTAATTGAATAAATCATGAACATTTTTGTATCAATACAAATGGGAGTTTCATAATATGCAATCACCAACTAATTTCCTATTTTCATTCAAGAAAAAAGAAATAAAGACAACATTGCATAATACTAACTATTTAACCAAATTAGAGATGATAAAAAGAACCCAGAGGCAAATAAGAAAAAATCCTGATTTCAGGCTTCACTATTGTTCCTTTTTGATAGAGACCAAAACGCAAGAAAATAAAATAAATTTTATCTCATATTACAAAAAATGAAAGACTGTAAATTTAATGGACAAAGAATATTAAACCAATTATAATTAAAATTTACAGAAGTGTATGAATTAGCTAAACTCTTTGATTTTTTACTTCAAGTTTTGTATTAAATAATTACTACTAACATGCATGCAAAAAATAGCCTGGGAAATATTCTAAGCAAAAAAATTAAATAAATTTTATGTCAAAAAGGACATTAAACACCAGAGAAAAATAGAAAAGAAAAAAGAATTAATAATTAAATTCAAATAGAATGAAAAAATTAAATAAAAAAAGATTAGTAAAAAACATATGAATTAATAAGAATGGTAATATCAAATTACACTAATACATCAGCTTTTTTTACCTAAAGTAACAACTAACCAATATACCCTATCCCCTTACAAAGATACTTATCATTGATGAAATCAAAACAAAAGCAAATGAATAATAACACTTTTTTATATTAAAGAATGTTGCTGCATTGTTACTTTTATATGATTGAATTCATTTGCTTAGTTTAAGATTTTAGAATACTGGATTATAGAATCATTCAAACAACAGTTGTTGCTAGTATTCAAATTTAATCTATATGAATAAAAATAAATCAATATAGCAATTAAAAGGTAGTAGAAATACTTACATCAAATGCCTTGGACTCCAATTGTTTTTGTTTTGCATTTCTCACCGATTCACCAACGAGTATTGCCTACTCATCATAATTTTCAAAGATATATTGAAGATTATACCAAAGTTTACTACCACACCTTAATTAACAACATATCTCCTTTAAGATGAATGTTGAATAAAATACAACTGCTGAATAAGATAATGCGAAGAGATAGTTTTTCACACAACAATAACAAAAGAAAATGGTGTTTATCGCGTTACTGACATAGTTGATTTGCACTTCACACAATTAATGCAAAAAAAACTTGTTATCATTTATTTGCACAACAATAATATTACTAAAACATAACTAACCGCTTAATTCGTTCATTTATTTGTTTACTGCAAAATAGATTTTAATAAAAGGCATTATTACATCTGGAAACAACAAACCCAGAATAAAAACAACTATATTGCAAGACATTATGAAACTACTTATGATCTTATTTGTAAAAATTCAATAACTTATCATTGTGAAGTATCATTGAAACATGCACACCCGTAAAAATACTACTCAACTGGACATTCTAGATTTCAAGATTTATACTAAATGCAAATTCAGAATTTTCCAATGAGAAAAAAGCTAAAATACTTACATCATACAAAGATGATGGCACCAAAGTTTCATACAGTTCATTAAGCGTGATGACACCTTTGACACCAAGTTTCTTCAAGTCGAGAACATCTTTGGAGATGGGACTGCACCCAACAACAAAATCGGTAAACAACAACAAACACACTAAATCGCTTGCTCAAACAAAGATAAAGCTTTTTTCTAACTCATGAAGAAGTTCCCACACAACCCTACCATGTATAAACTTGAAAAAGAAAGCTATTAAATTAAAATTGCAGATTGAACAACAGCAACTTCTATATGTTTTCTTTGGTCAAACTTTTCAATAATAATTTTAGAGTTACAAACAGATAGAACAAAGTATGGAATGCTTATTAAAAAAAATCATTAAAGGACCTTAAAAAATACCAATATTATTGTCTATTGGAATGCTTTACTTATAGTGATAACCTTGCAAAAATTTATTAATAGCTGATTCTTTGAAAATGCCATAATATAAAACAATTGTGTATATTTTCTTTAAATATAATTAATTAAATGATGCATATTCAAATACAAAAGAACAATTAATTTATTGTATATGCATACTTGTAGAAAGGAAAAAAAAAGAACTACTTAATTTAAAAGAATTCCATATTTACATTAATAAACTGGAGTAGTGCAGAGGAAATAAAAAAATTACTTCTAAGATAAGTGTCTCTCTTGGATGCTTTCTTTTTGAGAGTATAGAGTACCACTACTTGGTTATTCTCACTTTGAAGAGTACATTGTAGTGCAATTATCTTTATCAATGGAGGTGATAATGAATATCAATATAATCCTTTAAACATCCATAGTTCAGAAGAAAACTTGAATAGTACCTCTAAAAATAAACTTGCCATTTGCATTCATTCTTTTCTATATATCACCAATATATTCTGGATAAAGAAATGGAGAAACTTAAAAAACGCTAGATCTTTCAAAGAAATACTTTTCACGAATTGAGTATTTGCAACCTAGAAAAATTGTACAATGATAAAATAATTTTTTTTGTATCAATGTTCAAAGAATTGAAAAAGAAGCTCACACATTGTCGGATCAAAAGAAGTAATGAACTTACCACAAAAATAATCTCTTCAACTAACAAAGCTTTCATGACAAATAATATCTTTTCACCAATGTTCTCTCCACCAATAGGTTTTTCTTTGCTTGAAATTACTGCCCTCATTCCATCCAGTAGTATATCAGGCTTCACTTTTACTATTCTATTAATGGAAGCACAAAGTGAATATGAAAACAAATTTATAGAAATCAAAAAATAAAAAAAAACTAAAAATAAAAATAGAATCATAAACACATGATATCCTTTCACAAGATGTGTTCTAGTTTTTCAAAGCTATCAAACCTAATCTTTCGGTGAAGTTTAATGGTCAAAGAAACACTTCATACATTTCATTGATTTTGCGAAATCAAACAATTTGTGTGACTATTTTAACTTTTAAAAAGTAAATTACCTCTGCAACATGGCGGATCACAGCATCTCAGATCTCTGCGTTCTCTTCACCCGTATGGTCAACTTGCCGCCTCCAACTTCTTGTCTTCTCAACGGAAACAGCTCCGAAGCCTATGCCACTATGTTTTCTTTTTTTTGCTAGATGCTCTCCCAATTGCAATCGAAAAAGGATTCTCATACTTTATGCTAGAAAATAACAAAATTTAACCCATAATAATATCAACTGAAAAGACAATAGACGTTAAACATAACAAAATAAACATTAAGAACGAATCTTGGGAGGGCATCCTGTGCTAAGCACCTACTTCACATAAAATAACCCTTCACCTAGTTGTAAGCTGCAAACAAATTACAGTAGAAGAGTATTAGTTCTTATTGATTTGGAATTAGCACGGATCACATAAACTGCATTTTTCTAGTATCATTCAAGAGAAATGTATTAATATAAGGGTCTTTTGATAAGATATTTCTTTGGTCCTGTAACAGCAACTAAATGTTACCTGTTAAAACTGAATCTTTCCACTAATAATTATCTTCCCCTCTGGTCTCTGCATCCATGCATTTGGGAAAAGCAGGGAGGATCAAAAACATAGACGATGAGAGACTATATGTACTTAGCTCTCCATGCTTCACTGTAAGTTGTGCAGCTCTAGTGTATCTAAAAATAATACAGAAAATGAAAATCAGATACACAAACACAACAAAACTATAGTAACTAAGGAAGATAGTTCTCTACATCACCAGCCACTAAAATATTTTTGCTCCAAAAAACACAGTTGAAATTCAGAAAAAAAAATTATTTTCACAGCTAACCATTCACGGAGAGAGAACTAACCATTCTGAGGATGGCTATAATTAACGTAACCGAGCGATCGGCGAGTAGTCAACTCGCATTTGCAGGACCCACTGCTGCCGCTGGCAAAGGAGCGGCTGCAACGCTGTTTTGTAATGGAAGCTATTATGTGGATCCAACAGTGGCATGGCCTCCGTCATCATTATGCTTCGTTGTCTTTCTCTCTCTCCCTTAACCCTCTCTTCTCTATGACGTCGCCGGAGAAGTCTTCTCTTACAGGCGCCATCCCTGCCAAGAATTGCATCCCTCTCATCTTCCCTTCTCGTTTTCTAAATTTTTACTTTCTCAGTTTTTTAAATTTCTCACCCAACACTTTCTTCATAGAACTTTTTTGAATTTGTATTATTTTATGTTTTATTGATTTTTAATGATGTGCCACATGTCTATCACAGGAAGCTCCACTGGTCAATTATACAAACTGCCACTTGTCAAGCAACTAACATACTACTACTCTCTTATTATATATTAATAGATAGATTTGACTATTAATTGTGTGAAAGATAAATTCAAATAAAAAATAAAATTAAAAAGGAAAAAGTTTAGAAAAAATTGCGTCACAATATTATTTTAAAATTACCGTCGGATTTATGGAGAGCATAATCCAATAGTAATAGTGCAGAAAATAGGATATTGTGGCACCAACGTTACCGTCGGAAAAAATCTGCCGGTAACCAAATAATTTTTCGGGCAGGTAATCTGTCTCAAAATCCGACGGTAGTTACCATCGGACGACAAAATTCGATGGTACTGGTTACTGGCAAGGTTTATAATTCCAACGGTAAATCTGTCGGTACTTAACTTACCGTTGGATTTTATTCATTTTTCTGACAAAAATTTCGACGATACTCAGCGTTTTTCTTGTAGTGTATTATTAATTTTATACATTTAATTTATAATAATCATATATAATTTTATACCCTTATAATTTTCACATATAATCATGACAGAAGATATAAATTATAATTGAAAGATAGATAATATATATAATTGATAATTTTTCTTATATATAAGTTATGATTTATTTATATAAAAGTATAGATTATATTTGTTATTTAAGTCAATTCATGAATTCGAGTAAACTCTTGAGTTTTTATTAAGCCAAACTTGAATTTTGTAAATAGACTCAATTGTTAATAAATCGAGCCATAAGCTCAACTTAGTTTACATTAGCTGAGCTTGAGTTTGACTTGATTCGACTTAGTTCCACTCACTTTTAACCTTAATTGACACAATAAAAATGATTTCAAAGATTATAACGTAACTAAATATTAGTTAACACAAAATTACTCACCGGAACAAATTTATTAAAATCCTAAAAACTTGAAAGAATTTTTAATTTCGATACAGTGTCAGTGTAAAAGAGGTTTACATGTACATTTAATTACGTAACGTCATGCTAACAAAATAGTTACCTTTTATATTGATCGTGTGAAAGATCATCCAAAAAAACATATATGATTAGACAATTGATGAAGAGATAATACTCAATTTAGTCCCTAAAATTATACGTGAGTCTCAATTTAGTCCCTAAAGTTTCAGTTGTCTCTATTATTTAGTTTTCAAACATTACGAGTGTGACTCAAGTTAGTTTCTAGCATAATTTTCAACTCACAGACGTTAATGGAATGTTAGCGTGGACAACCAAATGCCATGCTGGACTCTGTAAAACGATGTCGTTTTAATTTTGACACTCAAATAATCTAAAAACAACATCGTAAGTGGTGTTTATTGAAACTTTTTCTCCAAAACAAGTGATACGACGTTATTTTTGGATTATTTGAATGCCAAAATCAAAATGATGTCGTTTTACAAGTTCTAGTGTGACATCTGACTATCTATATTAGCATTTCATTAACGTCTGTGTACCGAAAATTGTTCCAAGGATTAATGTGAATCACATTTACAAGGTTTAAGAACTAAATATAAAGGCAATTAAAATTTTACCGACTAAATTGAGGTTCATGTACAAATTCAAAGACTAAATTGAATATTAACTTTAATAGATGTGATTAGATATTTGTATAAAATATTTTACTGTGCAAATTTATTAAAATTAAACTCATAAACTAAAGAAATAAACGGTTTTAATATGATGACCAGGAAAATTGAATTAAATAAATGTAGTGAAAGTCTTAGAAGAAATGTCAAAATCAATTTGGAAGCAAAGGATAATGGTAAGGATGAAAGAAAAATAAACTCTAATGGGACAAAAATTTGTAAATCTTCTATACTAAAATCAAATAGTCATTTAAAGAAGAAAATTCAAAAATGATAAAACGCAGACACATAAATATAAAAAGTTAAGAACCAATTAAGGTCAACAAATCAAATAATCGCTCAGAATAAAATCTTTGTCAAAAATTTTCTTGTACGAGGAAACAATTAAAACATAAAGAAAACCATCATCACTAAGATCAAAGGACTTCACGCACATTTAGAATTAACTGTTGTTGTCATTCTTCTCAACAATCAAGGAGGAAATGTTGGACAAAATGGAACTAACTAATTTATCCTCAAGAAATAGTTAGCAGATTTCATATCCTAGCTCTGAGCCAACACCAACATCTCACGCTGTCTCAAAATAAAAAGAATTACAGAAAAATTTCTTTCCCTTCTCAGGTGGTGTTGTTATTGTACATGAACGAGAGTTGAAATTATGAGATAGAAAAACAAGAATAAGGATTAGAAAGAGTTTCGTAGAGTGGTTTTGAGAGAGAGAAAGAATTGGGGATTATTGTTTTTAAAATTTTTAAAATTGTTTTTATTTTATTTAATTACTCTAATTTTACAGGTTGTTATATTTTTTTTTAAATCGATATTTATTTGAGCGGACAAATAAATTAATCACTCCACCAACATAAGTTAATTTATGATTTGGAACAATTATTCTATATCATTAGTATTTATTATTCATTAAAAAAAGATACAAGTGATATTTTATGGAGAGATTTGTCACCTATTTATTCAATAATATAAAAAGGAAAAAAGAAAAAAAAAGTGATAGCAATATATAACATAGAAAAACTTTTAAGTATATTGGTATACTAGTATTTTAGTGATTTTTAATCATTGATCTTAATTATATATATCAACGGTTAAAATTTACTGAAATATTGGTATTAGTTCTTTAGTTAAGTTAACTAATTGTAGTTTGATATGGCATATTATTGATCCGGGAAGAATGTTATTATGAACCACTGCCATATTCTTTGTCTCAACCCAATTTTGGGACGTTTAATTTGCCTTACCAGAATGGAGAAGGAAGCGGATTATCTTCCGAGTCTCAATAATCTCAAATGGGGATCCAAGAGGAGAATACAGTGAATAATTCAGTCAATATCGCGGGTACTATATAATAATTCTGATTTTTACTTTGGCATATTCCACTTATTCTCTTGTTTAACTTTTCTCCCCTTCTTTTGGGTAGAGACAGAGATTGAAATTGATAATTATTTGTTTCTTCTCCATCAAACAATTTCTCATCCTTGGCTTCTGAAAAAGTGAGACAACCATTGCTCTCTCCCATGTAATTCTTCTATTCTTATTTACTTTGTATATTGAATTATGGTTACAACAAATGACTTGGTTTTACTATATAATGGCTTAGTAACTAGGCTAATTAAGAATTCTGTTTCTATGTCAATTCATTGGATTTTGTTAGTAGTTGCTTACAACTTGCAATTTATCAGGGATAATGTATATGAAACTTACTACTGCATAAATACATAATGGCCTCGAACAATCACATTGTTTCTTAATCATTGGTGCTTGGTTTCTTATGTGAGGGTTTTTCTGCATATATTATTGCTAATAAGTTAAGTTCTATATTTATCACTTGCAAAATGTTTATTTCTTTCTACAATATGCCCATGATCACAAAATCGTTTTCCTATAGCAACATATGGGCAATGATTATTGTTTTCCTTGCTTATTTCCTACTATAAGCTCCATGCGAGTAATTAACTTGTACTTATTTTGTTACGGTTTCTTTTCATATACTGGTTATTAGATGTATAGATTAGTTTTGTGAAGTTTAGTCCTCTATCATGTTAAATATATTAGTATAATATATTTTTTGAGTTTTAAATCTAGATCTCTGCTTTGAGGGCTTCCTCCTTCTATTCCCTATTTTAGATAAGCTTTCATACTAGTATTTTAAAATTAGTGTGTTGCTTCTATTATTTCTATTTAAAATCATGATTGTTGCTATGTGTATGTTCGGACCTTATCTTATTACTTTATTTATGTATGTATTGGAGAATAGACATAGCTTTATGCATGTTTAGTTAAATTAATACTGTAAGGTTATTATTATAGAGGAGTTAGTTGCAATTTCGGTTAGCTGATTAGGATGAGTTAGTTACACTAGGAATAGCTTTCTGTTATGTTTAGTATAAATATCAAAATTCTGTAGTATAAAAAGTGTGATTCATCATAATTTCAAAATCACTTTCTCAAACTCACATGCTTCTCTCGTTCAATTTCTCTCTCACTTCTATGATAGCACACACAAGTTCATCTCTCTAAACTTATTTTATCATGGTGCGGTGAGCGTGAATCAATGTGGTGTGCGATGAGAAAGTTTGAGATCGAGACTAGTAAGTGTGATTTCGAGCAATTCTTTTGAATCTGATTTGCAATTGTGAAGCCATGGATGCATCGAGCCATAGTTCGGCAGAAGATGAGGTGGATCCAAGCACTGTGAGTATTGAATCAATTGTTGTGTTCTTGAATATTAGATCTGCGAGCTCAACTTGGAAAGAAAAGCTCGAATCCTAGCGTGAATCCTGCAAGCCCATACAACTTGCATCCTTCCGAAAATCTTGGTACATCCATCACTCCTATTTTGATGACTAGTAAAAATTACAATGACTGGTGTAGATCTATGACCTTAGTTGTGAAATCTAAGAATAAACTACTATTTGTTGATTGAACAATTAGAAAGACTAGTGAATCTAACACTTTGTTTGAATAATGGGAGTATTGCAACACATATGTAGTAGCTTGGATAAATTTGTCTGAGTTCTGAAATTTCTCGTAGTGTGATTTGGAACAATCTATTTTATGATCTTGGAGTGACTTGAAAAGAAGATTTCAAATTACTAAACTAGAGGAGGAACATTATGCAATGAGTCAAGGCGAGTTGTTTATATCCTCATACTCACTAATTTGAAAGGCCTTTAGGCGGAGTTGGATGGATTTTAGCCAGTTCCATCATGTGATTGTTGAGAGAAATGTGCATATGGCCTTAGAATCATGAGAAAGTATCGAACAGAGGGATGTGTTATGCGATTTCTAAAAGTCTTGAGTGAGCAATTCAATGGAGTGAGATTGTAGATTATGCTGATGGATCCTCTACCTAACATTAATCAGACTTTTTCACTACGTACACAGCAAGAACGACATATGGTTAGTTTTGAAAGTGAATCAAATGTGTTTTTTAACTCCTCACAAGCTCGAGCTCCGAATAGTACTAAGAGTATGTTAGTCGATAAGAACAAGATAAATATACTCAAGAGGGGGTGAATTGAGTATTAATGACAAATTAAAAACTTTACGAAATATAGATAGAAACTTAAATTGCGAAAATATAAACTTGCGAACAAAGGTAACATACTTCTATTTTTCGTAGGCTTATAAGCGAACTTCAAGTGTTTCAACCACGTACTTAAATGCGAGTGATTTTATACTAGAACTTTTTCAAGGGCTTGAACAAGCTTTCAAGTACTTATAAGGAACCAACTTTCCACACCACTTTAGAAATATAAATAGCAAAAAATGTAAAGAATTTAAGGGTTAAGAAGATGTGCAAGCACGATATATTTTGGTTCTGTGTAATCTCTTCACCTACGTCTTTTCCTCCCTACCAAGGTACGGAAATTTTCACTATATCGCCAAGCTTATAGGGTGCTTGATAAACCATTACAAGATAGAGCACTTGATGAACACCTCACGGTATATGATCACCACTTCGATTAAGCCACAAAACACTTAGTACTACAAAAAAATGCCGAGTACCGTCAGAAAAATGAATAAAATCCGAGGGTACAATATTTACCGTTGGATTTTGTGTCGGTATTTATCTAATGGAATAAACCTCGTCGGTAACATATTACTGTCTGATTTTTGTGTCCGACGGTAATTTTTGTCGATTTTAGCAACGGAATATGGTTATTAAGGAAATAGAATTTGTTGTTGGTGCCATATCATATGTCTCCGCGCCATCTTACTGGTGGATTAATCCGACGGTAATACTAACGAAATTTTTTTTTAATTTTTTTAAAAAAATTGACTGGCCTATTACCATTGGTATATTTCGACGGTAGCCTTTTTATTTTTTAATAATATTTTTTTGTCCATCTATAATGTACCCTAATAATTAATAATTGAAACAGTTCTTTAAACCTGATGATATCAAATATACAAATTAAAAAATACGGAATCATGGTAATTGAAATATCTGAAACAATGCTAATTATATTACATTCTTCTCAAAGTTTGGTAAAGAAATACATATCATAGATCTATATTTATATTAACACTATTCAGATTCATCATCTTCTTCCTCTGGTTCACCATCCTCCTTTTTCGAGGTAGTTTCCTAATCATCGAATTTGTCTTCCTTTTCTTTGTCTATCGACCCCGTCTTCTTATTGAAGATATCTATTCCAAGGTCAATGATGTCATCATCCATAACAACTAACCTAAAGGTGATCGACTCACCGATATCAACCACCATTTTTGAAAGGGTTGGGTCCTCAATCTGGTAAGGTTCCTAACCTTCTATACTATCATCAAACTCGATGTAGACTCTTGGTATGATCCAAATTCGCGATAAGGAACATGAAAGCACAAGGACTACAATATCACTGAAGTTAATGTAACCAGGAAAAAATGATGGAGAGAATATTCTCTCTAGCTTACAAAGTATGATAGGAATGTTCTTGTCCATGACTGTGAAATCATTAATGCTAAGTTTCGTAGCACATAACTCCCTGAAGAACTCACTTATTTCTGTGAGGGATTTCCAGATGTTGGTTGGAAGTTCTCTAAATGCGACAAGAAGCAAAGACTCCATGAAGGTGTGACAATCATGACTCTTCTACCCAGCACACCTGCTCAAGTTAGAGGCATAATCATCAGAAAACCTTAATCCTCTAATCCACTTACAAACATTTTGTCTCTGGTCCTTCGTTAAAGTGAAGACCGCCTTTGGTTTAGCCCAACGCTCGTTATTAAGTCTCTTTAAGTTCAGATCTGGTCGTCTGCAAATGTCCTCTAAGAAAATGTTCACTTATCATCCATTACTGAGTGCATGATATTATCAAACACATTTTTTTCAATGTGAATCACATTAAGATAATGTCAAACCAAATTATCTTTTCAATAAGGCAACTTCCAAATATACTCTGTTTAGTCCAATTATACTCCCTTCCATATCCCGGAGGTCTCAACCCTGCCCCGTTATTGACGATCCTTGGGATTTTACTAACATGATGCCAAACTTGCATACCACCTAACCTTACGGGTGCCTCTTGTTGTTTAGTTTTATTCTTTTTGAACGAGTCATTGTTGCGCCGAAAAGGATGATCCATGTCAAAGAGTCTTCGATGGCAATCAAACCACAAATTCTTGTCACCATTTATCAACCAAAATACCTTTGTATTCTCCATACGAATGGAACATGCCATTCTGCCTTGAATGGACCAACCTGACAACATCCCGTATGCAGAAAATTCGTTAATGGTCTACATCAACGCAGCATGTAGTTAGAAGTTTGTCTTCATCGAAATATTTTATGTTTCTACATCATGGATTCACAACTCCTTTAATTCATTCACCAAGGGTTGAAAGAAGACATCTAGTTTGGCCTATGAATTGCTGGGACCAGGTATGATGTAAGTTAGGAATATGTGTGGGTCCTTCGTGCATATATCGAGACTCAGGTTATAAGGTGTCACGACTATAGGCCAACAAGAGTATGCATTACTGAAATTAGAATTTGGTGCGAACACGTCAGAGCACAAAGCTAGTCTAACATTTTTAGGCTCATTCATAAATGTAAGATGGACTCACTGAAAATGCTTCCAAGCTTCTCCGTGTGACGAATGTGTTATAGTTCTATTATCTCTCTTGTTGTTACTATACCAGATCATGTGAGACGCCGAACTTATTGATGCATACAATCATTTCAGCCTAGGGATTAAGGGCAAGTAGTGCATCTGTTTTATAGGAACCCTCTTTAACTGGTATTTACCAATCTATTCTCTCTCAACTTAGAACCTTGGTGACCTACAAAATCTGCATTCAGTTAGGTCTGCATCCCTCTTGTAATACAACATACAACCATTTAAATAACAATAAATTTTTACCAAATTTAGACCTAATTTCGAAACTAACTTCTTTGCTTTGTAGTAGTTTTGGGGGATGCCAGTGGTCCCAACAGGTACCAATTTGTTGCAAAGAGTGGCCCTGACGTTGGGATTTTTGCCAGTAAAGAATGTCATAAAAACAGTCGCGTTGTAGATATAGTCTCTAAACCGACAAAAATCCCTTCATACAAACGTTTTGGGTGTCACAAGTAACAAACCCCTTTAAAAATTGTTAATCGAGTATTTAAACCTCAGGTCGTCTTCTCAAGGAACTGCGAGGAGGTATGTTCTTATTATTGGCTATAAAGGTTGTAATCGGGGTTTAGAAGATGAGAAGCAAGTAATTTAAATGACAAGTAAAGTAAATGGCAATTAAATTAAATAAATACTGTAAAGCAGACTTTTGGCAAGGTAAGAGAAGTTGGAGGTCCAACGTAGTTATCTCTCTCAACTATAATGAAAGTTGAATCTAAACTCCACTTGGTCAACCTTTACTAGGGCAAAGGAAAGTCAAGGGACTAATTAAATTGACCTTTGAATCCTATTTATTTCCTAAGAAAAGGTTGGGATTACTTAAGTTCAGCTCAATTAGCAAGATAACGATTATCAATTATGTTGAGTTTAATAACTGTTGAGTTACTGAATTCTTAACCAGGACCAAAAGGGGAAAAAGTAAAATTGCTGGAATAATAAAAATGTCCTTAGATGGGAAGCAATGGTAACTTAAATCAAAGAGAACAATCATAAACTAAAAATACCTCAATTATCATTAATTCAAATAATAGTCTGTAACATGGAAGAATTCATAGATTCAATTATAAAGGTAAATAGCCAACTCAGATACTGAAATAAATAAATAAAGTGAAAGGAAAGTTTAAAACAAAGAAATATAAAACCTGGATTGAGAGTCACTCTTAAAGCGAGAAGAAATCCTAAATCCTAAGAGAGAGAGGAGAAGATCTCCCTCTCAACTAAATCTAAATTATTGAAAAATAAAATATGCGAGCTCTTTTTTTTGAATGGGTGCATTCCGACACTTTATAACCTCTGGTCTATGCTGTCTGTACTTGGATCTGGGCCAAAAAGGGCTTCAAAAATCGCTGGGAGCATATTATGTAAATTTTGATACGTGGCCTCTGTCACGCGTCCGCGTGGGTCACGCGGTCGCGTCATTCGGAGCTTTTCCTTGCCACGCAGTCGCGTCAGTCACGCGTCCGCGTCATATGCGTTTTGCTTATGTTGCGCGGTCGCGTCAGTCATGCGGCCGCGTCGCTGCATCTTCGCTTCTGGCACGCGATCGCGTCGTCCATGCGATCGCGTGAATACCAGTTTCCTTCAAAGCTCCGTTTTGCTTTCTCCTTCTATTTTTGTATGTTTCCTTTTCCATCCTTTAAGTCATTCTGCCTTAGAAAATCTGAAACTACTCAACACACTAATCACGACATCGAATGGAAATAAAGGTAATTAAAATATTTAATTTTTAAAGCTTAAAAAAACATGTTTTTCACAATATGACATAATAAGGAAGGGAAAGTAAAACCATGCAGTTAATATGAATAAGTAGGTGGAGGATTGAATAAATCACTCAAATTAAGCACAAAAGAACTCATGAAATATGGGTTTATCAACCTCCCCATACTTAAACACTAGCATGTCCTCATGCTAAACCCAAGGTAAATAATTAAGGTTAAAGTGATTGAATGTCATGCAATGCAACCTAATTTAAATGCAACTACCTAAATGAATGATGCCTCATGCAACTCTAAATTATTCACTCATATATAAAGCTTACATGTAGTCAAGTTTGTTCATATTCTCAAGGAGTCATGTATATGTATAGCCAACCCTTAAATAATGAAGCATTTCAGCAAATGAGATGGGAAAGAAAACATTGTACAAACTTGCAAAACAATTAGTAAATTAAGTACAGATATATGTTGATGAGTTATTGAACCCTCACTGGATTTTGTGTTTACCCTCTAGTCAATCAGTGTTTACTGGGTTTATTCACTCTACTTTTCTTTTTATTCTTACTTTCTATAGCTTTGTTTTTCATCTAACCAATCAACAATTATAAAATATAGTCATACCAAAAAGTCATGAGGTCTTTAATTGAGGTTGTAATGGGGTCAAGGTAAAGGTAAGGATTTATGTATAGGGTCAAGTGAGCTAATAAGTGAATCCTTAATTAGACTAAGATCTCACCTTAACATACATATTTAGTAAAACAAAATCTCTTTACCTATTTTCCCATATTATCCCACTTATTGTTACATGCTCATGTTTCACTTTTTATTTTTTTTATTCCATGTGCATTGCTTTTATTTTTCATTGGGGAGTTTCTTTTGTATCCCCTTTTATTAAATGCTGATTTTTTTTCAAGGAACATGGCAATTAAATCACTTTGATTTTCTCATGAGCATGCTTCCCAAATTTATTTTATTTCTTTTAGCTTCTCTACCCTTTTGTTTCTATCATCCATGTTCCCAATAGGTTTCCCATGTTCTAATCTATTCATAATTTTCTATCTTAAGCTAACCAGGGATTCAACTTGGGATTTTATTTTGTTTTTCTGCTTAAGGCTAGTAGTGTGGCTAAATAGAATAAAAGGGATTTTAAAGGCTCAAGGGGGCTGACAAGGGTGATGTGAAAGGTAGGTTATTCTGGGGTAAGTGAGCTAAAATCAAATGATGGCCTCAATCATTCTTTTGGTATGTATCTATTCTATATTCTATAATTGGACATATAGATTAAAGCAAAGTAAAGAACATCAGAATAAAAAGAAGCGAAACACACAGGAATTAAGTTATGGTTTGAATGCAACCATACAATTAAGCTCAAGACTCATAGGCTGTGTGTTCTCTAACTCAAGCATCATATATCATTCATATATGTTATGCAGGTTTAGTTAAAAATTCCCATTATTCTCATAAAAAAATCATTTAGGGTAGCTTTTAAAGTTTTAATGTTCCTCCTTGATGAAATGTTGTCAGCTTAACTACATCATGTAATGCTATATACAAGGTTTATGGATTTAAATCTGATATGTTCAATTTTCTAGCTTACTTCCTTTTATATTTTTCAATTTAAACTATACTATCTTATGCTAAAAAGGGTAAACTATACTAATTAATCCACTAATAAATCAGAATTGCAAACTAAACTAAATAACTAAAAATATGAACTAAAGATGCAATATGCAAAAATAGAGTAAAAATACATAAAAGCAATGTATAAGTACTCAGAAAATAACAGTAAAAAGAAAAATACAGAAAAATATTCAAAATAAAAGAAAAAGTATGTAGTGGTTCACCAAAATAAACGCCAGAGATGGCGACCTCCCCACACTTAAAATGAAGCATCGTCCCTGATGCTCAATCAAGCCGGGTGTGAAGGGGTGTCATCACTGGTAGGGATGGCAGCTGGAGGCTTTGTGGTGGTGGTGGGCTGAGGGTCTGGCTGCTGTAGAGGTGGGGCTGACTGGATCGGGATCTCCAGATCCGCAGCCTCTATCTGGGGCATAACCTCCTGATGCGGGGCAGCCTGCTCTGTGGCTGCCTGCTGATGGGTCTCCTCCTGGAAATGAGTCTCCTCCTCGTGCCCATCCTCCTCCTCCTCTGATGGCTCAGATGGTGTGTCGGGCTCAAAGGAGATGTCGCCGGATCGCATCATCAGCTTCAGGTGCTCATAGCGTCACTTGTTGCGACGCTCCAATCTCTCATACCGGCGCTGGTTACGGCACTCCATCTAATCAAGTTGTCGGAATAGGCGGTGCACGAGGTGGTATACGGGCTCAGAGACAGGTGAAGGTGCAGTGGTAGCAGCAGGAGCAGCAGTGGCAGCTGTGGATGAAGAGGGTCCAGCAGACGGTGGGGCTGGCTCATCAGTAGCAGTAAAGGGTGGTGGTCTGTAGCCCAAAGCTAAGGAGTTCCTGCTGTGAGGAATGATCTTCCTGCAATCCGCCGCTGGTGGTCTCTCATCGGCATCCTCCCATGGCACGTCAGCTCGACAGCCTAGCTGTCTAACCAGACACGGAAAAGGGAGGGTGCCTCGGACGTGGACCCTGGCCATAAAATACCGGATAAAGCGTGGCAGATAAAGGTCCTTCCCCTCCATCACACACCAAAGGAGGGTGATCATAGCAGCCGGGATCTCCGTCTCGTGAGTACTCGGCATCACATAATTACTCAAGATATGATGCCATAACCGAGCCTCATCATTTAAGTACGCTCTCTTGATCCCTCGAGGCATGGTGGTGTCCTGACCCATCTCCCAAGGAACTGTCGGGTCGAGAGCTATCCGTGCCTTCACGGCATCCCAATCAAACTGCATCTGACGCATGTCCTCCTCAGCCTTTGAATAACCATCAGGCTGATCGGACTTGGCTGGGAGCCGAAGAATGTCCTCTAAGGCCTCCTCAGTGACCAGAATTTATTTTCCTCTCAGGTTCACTGCATCTAGGGTGGTGAGGTAGTAGTTGCAGTAGAATTCCCGGACCCAAGATGCGTTGACCTCTGTCAGTGTTCTCTCCAAAAAGAACCAGCCCATTTGCTTGATTTGCTCAGTGGTGTACTGCTGGAGTGCTTCTGGAATCTTCAGAGTTCGCTCCAGGTATAGATTTCTGGAGTTTGCAAAAGCCGGGTACTTCAGCTCACAGTACCGGTTTGCAAATTTTATAGGATCATTTGCAGGGAGCAGCTGGTCAGCTTTTTCCTGCTGTGTGAAGTTCTTCTCCCGCCATGAGGAATCGGGCATGAGGGCAATGATGGACTGGGAGGAATCTCCTCGCTTGCGCTTGCCAGTAGCCTTGCCTTTTCCTTTCCTTTGTGAGGCAGACATCCTGAAAAATAGAAAACCAGGATGTGGATAAAAATAGTAAAACAAATAGGCAATTAAACAAAGGAAACTCAAAGCGGCAAAAGAAAAATAAAATAAGGAAAATGAGTATATGAAATGTGATTGAATTTATGTTAAATGGAAAAATAATCAATATGCCATGGTTAGAAAGTTAGAGGAAAGTGAAAATAAACAGAAAAGAGATCAAAAGGGTTAGTATGGTTAGAATTTGAAGAAGAAATTAGTAAATTAAAATTAGTGAGTTAGTAAAGTGCGGGTTAAAGTAAGTGGCATAGAGAAAAATTCCATATAACCAGGATTCACAGGTAAGAATAGAAGTACTCATAATCGAACAAGGAAAACAGGGTGATGCTGATTCGAATAGAAATAAAGAAAGCAAAAATTAGAATCAGTGAATCACAAATGCAGTTTATGAACCAGGAAACCAAAGAGGATAAGAAAGTCTGCCATAGCATTCATGAAACGGTTTGGGTAAAGCAGAGTAAAACAGAGTTCAGAAATGCCAAACCAAAATATGAATGAAAACAATTTACAAAAAATTTGGGCAGCATTCCGGCTAAAATTGGATTGTCCCGGAAAATAAATAGCAATCATAGCAGTGCATATGAATTAAAAACTTGCTGTAGTTACCTATAATTAATAGAAACAGGAAAATTCAGAGTAACAAGCAGCAAATGCAAGAAATCACAGCATATGAACGAGGTCACAGGAACAGCAGAATTGCAGTTATGATAAAACAGAAATAGGAACAGTGTAAGTAAACAGACCTAGATCCACTAACCACAGCCTAAGCTACCTAACAACCTAAAAATCCACTACAGCATGCATATCTATCTATCCTAAGTATGAACAAAAACGGAAAAAAATACAAGAAAAACGACGAACGGATAAAAGGGAGTGCGTGTTGCGGAACCTGGAAAGCGAAAGAAGCAGAACGGTTGGGTGATGGCGGCGGTGGTGTCCGGCGCGGTGGCGGGGCACGGCGGCGCGGTGGCGGCTGAGGGGGAATGGGGATAGGGTCTTAGGGTTAGTGATAAAGGAAGGGAGGGGGGGTTGCGGGTGGGTGGCGGAGGGGGGCGCGGCTGGATGGCCGGCGGTGGTGGGTGGTGGTTCTGGGTGATGGCGGAGAGGGGAGGAGAGAGGAAGAAAGAAGAAGAAAAAGGGGGAGGGGGTGGTACGGCGGCGGTGTCTGGACGGCGGCGGCGTCTGGGTGGTGGCGCGGTGGCGGCTGGATGGTGCTGGGTGGTGGCTGGAGGAAGAAGAAGCAGAGAGGGAGAAGAGGGTTGGGGGTGGGGGGCTGCGCGACTGATAGGGTTCGCGTGGCTGAGGGGTTATATTTTCGAATCCACGCGGCCGCGTGGGGCACGCGGTCACGTGGTTGGGGTGAAAATGGGAGTGACGTGATCGCGTGGGGCGCGCGATCGCATGAGAGAGGGGAAAGAGGGGTGACGCGATCGCGTGGGTCGCGTGATCGCGTCGCTGGAATTCGTGCTAAACGCACGACTCCACCGCCATTTTAGCGCAACTCTCTGTCTTCTTTTGGGGTGATGTGCAATCCATGCGACGCGATCGCGTCGCTCACGCGGTCACGTGGGATTGGTATTGTGCAAGTGACGCGATCGCATGAGGCATGCGATCACGTGGGCCAATTTGTGCGAAACGCACAAGGGCCGCACGATTCCAGCCTAACATTCTGTTCGTTGGATCCTTACGCCGATACATATATATCACGCGGTCGCGTGGGTCATGCGGTCGCGTGGGTGGTGTTTCTCGCAATATGACGCGATCACATGGGGCATGCGGTCGCGTCGTGCACCCTTTTTTTTTATATATATGCATGAAAAATGTAGAATGCAATGATTAACATGAATGCTATGCATGAATCCAGGTTTAATAAATTAAAATGAAAAAGGAAAAATGAAAGCAATTAACAAGAAATAAATTGAAAAAGAAGCGACCATACCATGGTGGGTTGTCTCCCACCTAGCACTTTTAGTTAAAGTCTTTAAGTTGGACATTGGAGGAGTATCCTGTTATAGCGGCTTATGTTTAAATTCGTCTAAAAATCTCCACCAGTGCTTGAAATGCCAATAGCCTCCGGGATCCCAAACCAAGCATGCAAAGCTTCTGAGCAGCTCCAAACAGATTTTCAGGCTCCCGGGACGACGAATGTCAGGATAGAGTCCAGGATTCCAAGCCTTGCTTTTAAATCCGCCTCCGTCTTGATCTACATGTTTCCATTCGGGCGGTTTAAAAAGTAGAATCTCACCTTGGTGACCAAACGTTTTCCGTGATCCATGCAATTGAGCATGATACCAATTCGTGTACTTCGAGGTGAAGCGTAGAACCTTATTGAACCTTGTGCACCAGCTCTGAGTACGAGCCATTTCCCTCTTACTCTTAAAGCCGCAGAGAGCTCTAAGCTGGCCATCTGTTTCAAGCAAACCATATTCAAGTGAATAAGTAAAGTTATAAGTTAAGGATTGTACCCACTTGAAGCTTGTATTAGGTGGTAATGGCCTTGGGATAGGTGTTTTTGGTGGTTCTGCAAGTTCCATTTCTTTGTGCTCTTCTGTGAATTCCTCCACTTCTTTGCAAAGATCTTCAATTGTATCTGTGTCCTGGTCAAAGTCTTCTGTTTCTTCCTCATCACTTGAGTCATAGATTAGAGGTTGAGAGAAGTCTACCTCTGCATCATCTTCATATTCACTTGGGGAAGATTCTTCGATCTCAGAGAATTCACTTGCAGATGCAAGTTCATCACTAAGAGAGCTAGACTTGTGACTATCACTATCGAGGGAATTTGTTTCTTGGATTATTCCGTCTGATTCTTCATAAACGACTTGCCTTGGAGAAATATCCTCCTTAGCATCAACTGTAGTCTCCTTGACGGCGTGTTCCTCAATTCTGGATTCCAATGGAGGTTCAGCATCTCCTAGATCTTCAACCAACTCTTCTTCTTGAGTGATGATAGCTTCTTCTACTTGTTCTAGTACGAATTCATTCTCTGTCTTGTCCACTGGAGTTTCTGGTATCTCCTTCATGCTATGCTCTTCGTTAGACTGTTCACATGGGGCTGTGGCTGATCCTTGTGTATTTGAGCGCCTAGAAACCCATTGAATTATCGCTTGCTCCAGCTGTTGAATGGTTGTTTGAAATTTATTTACTGTTTTTGTTAGGCGAACCTCTGCTTCTCGGGTTGCTGGACTTGGACATGACACAAAGGAAAGTGGTGGTGATTGGGAGCGATTGGATTGGCACTGGGGTAAGGAAGGATCATATGGTGGCGAATGGTGAAGAGGAGCTTGTGAGTGTGGTGGTTCGAGGTTATATTGAAAGGATGGTTTACATGCACGGGGTGGGGCTTGTTGGTAGTTACAAGGTTGTCCACCATATCTTTCAGCTGGGTATGCATTGTAGAATGGTCTTTGTCCAGGATATCTCGAAGGGTGTTGCTGCCCAAAGGGTTGATTAGATCCTCTTGGTTCCATCCATCCTTGATTGGTCTGACCTTTATGCGCGTTCCTGCTGTAACTTCTATTTCCTTTAACAATATTAGAACCAAACTCAAAGCGAGAGGGGTGAGAGTTCATGGTATCAAATAAAGATAAACAGGAAAAAACAAAAATAAATAAACAAGCAAAAGAAAAATATTTACAATAACCAATAATAAGGCACACGTTAGCAGTTCCCTGGCAACGGCGCCATTTTTGACGTTGGGATTTTTGCCAGTAAAGAATGTCATAAAAACAATCGCGTTGTAGATATAGTCTCTAAACCGACAAAAATCCCTTCGTACAAATATTTTGGGTGTCACAAGTAACAAACCCCTTTAAAAATTGTTAACCGAGTATTCAAACCTCGGGTCGTCTTCTCAAGGAACTGCGAGGAGGTATGTTCTTATTATTGGCTATAAAGGTTGTAATCGGGGTTTAGAAGATGAGAAGCAAGTAATTTAAATGACAAGTAAAGTAAATGGCAATTAAATTAAATAAATACTGTAAAGCAGACTTTTGGCAAGGTAAGAGAAGTTGGAGGTCCAACGTAGTTATCTCTCTCAACTATAATGAAAGTTGAATCTAAACTCCACTTGGTCAACCTTTACTAGGGCAAAGGAAAGTCAAGGGACTAATTAAATTGACCTTTGAATCCTATTTATTTCTTAAGAAAAGGTTGGGATTACTTAAGTTCAGCTCAATTAGCAAGATAACGATTATCAATTATGTTGAGTTTAATAACTGTTGAGTTACTGAATTCTTAACTAGGACCAAAAGGGGAAAAAGTAAAATTGCTGGAATAATAAAAATGTCCTTAGATGGGAAGCAATGGTAACTTAAATCAAAGAGAACAATCATAAACTGAAAATACCTCAATTATCATTAATTCAAATAATAGTCTGTAACATGGAAGAATTCATAGATTCAATTATAAAGGTAAATAGCCAACTCAGATACTGAAATAAATAAATAAAGTGAAAGGAAAGTTTAAAACAAAGAAATATAAAACCTGGATTGAGAGTCACTCTTAAAGCGAGAAGAAATCCTAAATCCTAAGAGAGAGAGGAGAAGATCTCCCTCTCAACTAAATCTAAATCATTAAAAAATAAAATATGCGAGCTCTTTTTTTTGAATGGGTGCATTCCCACACTTTATAACCTCTGGTCTATGCTGTCTGTACTTGGATCTGGGCCAAAAAGGGCTTCAAAAATCGCTGGGAGCGTATTCTGTAAATTCTGATACGTGGCCTCTGTCACGCGTCCGCGTGGGTCATGCGGTCGCGTCATTCGGAGCTTTTCCTTGCCACGCGGTCGCGTCAGTCACGCGTCCGCATCGTATGCGTTCTGCTTATGTCGCGCAGTCGCGTTAGTCATGCGGCCGCGTCGCTGCATCTTCGCTTCTGGCACGCGATCGCGTCGTCCATGCGATCGCGTGAATACCTGTTTCCTTCAAAGCTCCGTTTTGCTTTCTCCTTCCATTTTTGTATGTTTTCTTTTCCATCCTTTAAGTCATTCTGCCTTAGAAAATCTGAAACTACTCAACACACTAATTACGGCATCGAATGGAAATAAAGGTAATTAAAATAATTAATTTTTAAAGCTTAGAAAAATATGTTTTTCACAATATGACATAATAAGGAAGGGAAAGTAAAACCATGCAGTTAATATGAATAAGTAGGTGGAGGATTGAATAAATCACTCAAATTAAGCACAAAAGAACTCATGAAATATGGGTTTATCAGGCCCACTTATCAAAAGACTATTGAGTATGATTTGACTCTGACTTAATACTCATCATTCTAACACATGCAAATAACTCCGAATGAACGCACCTCTCAAACAAAGGTTTCGCAGCAGATTTTAAAAGATGATAAAATCTCCTTGCCTCTGGGTTAAGCTCTTGTTCAACCTCTTCCAATTCCATAATACCTGTTGCATCGAACACTATCTCATTGCATCTCTCTTGGTTACTGTTCCGAGGGTTACCTGAAACTATAGGTTGATCTCGGACGAGATCTTCTGTACTGGTCGGAGCTGACGTGTCCGGCTGGTGGGTGGCGGCCAGAGCTGTCGTGTCCGACTTGTTGGTCTGGCTGCACTGCTGATCCTTGGTCACCGGAGGGTGGAGGGTACCTGCAAGAGACTCCGATTCTTAAGTTAGCATAGGTATTAAACAGGTTTTTAGTAGAATCAGAGTATGAGTTATACCTGGGTGTTCGAGTGTATTTATAATAGTGTGGAGTGACCTTTTTAGATAAGATAAGTTAGTTATCTTATCTTATCTTTATCTTTGGGTGAGGTCAGCTTATCTTCAAGGGAACCGCCGTTGTCTCTATAGGCTTGGACTGTCTTTGGATTTGGGTCGTGTTCCTCTATTTGGGCCCTTTACTGAGCTTTCCTGTCGATTTGACCGAGCTCTTTGAGAAGAGGTCGGATAGCTTGACCTAAAGAGGTCGGTCGCTTTGTTACTGAACATCCCGGATCGGATAGGTCGACCCAGGGTGTGAACAGTGCCCCTGCTTGAGCTAGGTCTTCTTTTTTGAGGTCGAGTCCTTGACTTCGATCCTTCTCTAGTGAAGCCGAACTCGAGTATTTGTCGATTTCTTTCTTTGTAGAAAATTTTTTGAATGTGAAACGTTTTCCTCTGAAAGCGCGCGCTTTTATATCAGCACTCTGTTCTTGGGAACGTGCGAGGGTTTAATACCTTCATTAATTGGTTTTAATTGCCCCGTTTCCCTTGGCTTTTTATTTTGAATTTTGCAATCAGAAACGGTTTCTCTTCTTCGTTTTTCTTTGTAACTTCTCCCTTCACTCTCTCGCTTTCTGTTTTCGCCTACATTTTGCCTTTCTTGCGTTGCGGCGTCATTTGGCGATTTTCTGGGTGATTCCGTCTTTCCATCTTCAATCTCCTTCGAAGCTTCTTCCTTTGTTCAGGTTAGTTCTTCTTTCTTTGTGCTTCTTTTGTCGTTTTTGCCTTCAACTTTTGATAGGGTTTCGATTTTTCTCTTGAAGTCTGAATGTTTTCGTATCACGGTGTGCCTGCTTGTTTGCTGTTTAAGGGTTTTCTCTTGCTTTTGAAATGATCCCTTTGTATTTCTGGGGCTTACATTGCTTGTTTTCTTTGAAAGATTGTTCCTTTTGTCATGCTGATAGCTTTTGCTGATGAATTCTGTGAAAGCTAACGACATCTTCTTCGTGTTATTTTGCTTATTCTGGGGGATTTTTATTTTCCTGAAAAAGGTGGCATCTTTGATGACTTTTTCTTGATATGTTTTGCCATTGTGCTTGTTGATAAGCTAAGACTGTGAATTTGGAAGATATCTGTTTCGGTTTTGTCTGATTTGTAGCTTTCTGGGATGTTGCTTTCTTTTTCACTTTAGAAAGAGTTTTTCTCGTTAGTTTTGTAGGTTTTCCTGAATCCTTGTTCCCTGACTGCCTCCAAAGGACGCCCCTGGACCTTCTGTGCGGGTCCTGGGGTTTTCCTTTTGTTGTTTGTGTCGTCTGAATCATATTAGCCGTGTTGTTTTGTCCTTCGTCCGAGATATTTTTTAGTAATCCGATCTTCTTTTCTGGTTGTAGGATTAGTTGGCCTCATGTCTTCTCGCAAAAATATTGTTGAGACGTCTTCCCAAGTCCCTGAGGGCATGGCTGATTGGGTGGATTCTATGGTTCTGTTGCGTGTTTCTTTGGTTGAATCTAAGTTCTGTCAGCAACTTAGGCAATTTCATAAGATCTGTGGTAGTGGTGGTGATGAAAAGAACTATGAACTTGTATCTTTGAGTTCTGAGGAGAGGGTCTGTTTCTCTACCCGGATTGCCGGAGAGCGCCCTTTTTTCTATGCCTACGACTTCTTTTTTAGTCAAATGAATATTACTCTTCCTTTTTCACTGATTTTGAGACCAACCTGTTATGGTCCTGTAATGTTGCTCCTTCCCAACTTCACCCCAATCCCTGGGGTTTCATAAAAATCTTTCAATTGTTGTGTCATGGATTCGGTATTCCTGCTTCACAATCCCTTTTCTTCTATCTCTTTGTTTTGACGAAGCCTGGGGTAGTTAATAAGAAAGCCGCTTGGATTTCTTTCCGAGCTTCTGGTGCACAAATTTGTTACATGTCAATGTCAATATTACTATTTTTCACAAATTCGCACAACTAACCAGCAAGTGCATTGGGTTGTCCAAGTAATACCTTACGTGAGTAAGGGTCGAATCCCATGGAGATTGTTGGCTTGAAGCAATCTATGGTTACCTTGTAACTCTTAGTCAGGAAAACAATTCACTTATCAAATTGAATTGCAAGGAATAAAAGAGCATGAAATAAATACTTGTTATGCAGTAATGGAGAATATGTTGGAGTTTTGGAGATGCTTTGTCTTTTGAATCTCTGCTTTCTCCCTGTCTTCTTCTTCACGCACGCACGTCCCTCCTATGGCAAGCTGTGTGTTGGTGGATCACCGTTGTCAATGGCTACCATCCTTCCTCTCAGTGAAAATGGTCCAGGTGCGCTGTCACCGCACGACTAATCATCTGTAGGTTCTCGATCATACCAGAATAGGATTTACTATCCTTTTGCGTCTGTCACTACGCCCAGCACTCGTGAGTTTGAAACTCGTCACAGTCATCCAATCCCAGAATCCTACTCGGAATACCACAGACAAGGTTTAGACTTTTCGGATTCTCAAGGATGCTGCCAATGGATTCTAGCTTATACCACGGAGATTCTGATTAAGGAATCTAAGAGATACTCATTCGATCTAATGTAGAACAGAAGTGGTTGTCAGGCACACGTTCATAGGTTGAGAATGGTGATGAGTGTCACGGATCATCACATTCATCATAATGAAGCACGAATGAACATCTTAGATAGGAACAAGCGTGTTTGAATAGAAAACAGAAGTAATTGTATTAATTCATCGAAACACAGCAGAGCTCCTCACCCCCCAACAATGGAGTTTAGAGACTCATGCCGTCAAAGAGTACAAAGTTCAGATCTAAAATGTCATGAGATACAAAATAAATCTCTAAAAGTTGTTTAAATACTAAACTAGTAACCTAGGTTTACAGAAAATGAGTAAACTGTGATAGATAGTGCAGAAATCCACTTCTGGGGCCCACTTGGTGTGTGCTGGGGCTGAGACTTAAGCTTCTCACGTGCCTGGGCTGTTTTGGGCGTTCAACGCCAGGTTGTAACCTGTTTCTGGTGTTGAACTCCAACTTGTAACCTGTTTCTGGCGCTGGACGCCAAACTGCAACATGGAACTGGCGTTGAATGCCAGTTTACGTCATCTATCCTTGAGCAAAGTATGGACTATTATATATTTCTGGAAATCCCTGGATGTCTACTTTCCAACACAATTGGAAGCGCGCCAATTGGACTCCTGTAGCTCCAGAAAATACATTCCGAGTGCAGAGAGGTCAGAATCCAACAGCATCAGCAGTCCTTTTTCAGCCCGAATCAGATTTTTGCTCAGCTCCCTCAATTTCAGCCAGAAAATACCTGAAATTATAGAAAAATACACAAACTCATAGTGAAGTCCAGAAATATGAATTTTTCCTAGAAACTAATGAAAATATATTAAAAACTTACTAAAATATCCTAAAAACTACATGAAATTAACCCCAAAAAGCCTATAAAATATCCGCTCATCACAACACCAAACTTAAACTGTTGCTTGTCCCCAAGAAACTAGACAAATAAAATAGAATACAAATAAGTCATGAAGCAATAATATCTCAGAGTTTTTGAGTGAAGCTTAGATTCTAATTAAATGAGCGGGACTAGTAGCTTTTTCCTTCCGAACAGTTTTGGCATCTCACTTTATCCATTGAAGCTCAGAATGATTGGCATCTATAGGAACTTAGAATTCAGATAGTGTTATTGATTCTCCTAGTTCAGTATGTTGATTCTTGAACACAACTACTTTTATGAGTCTTGGCCGTGGCCCAAGCACTTTGTTTTCCAGTATTACCACCAGATACATAAATGCCACAGACACATAATTGGGTGAACCTTTTCAGATTGTGACTCAGCTTTGCTAAAGTTCCCAATTAGAGGTGTCCAGGGTTCTTAAGGACACTCTTCTTTTTTCTTTGGACCTTGACTTTAACCGCTCAGTCTCAAATTTTCACTTGACATCTTCACGCCACAAGCACATGGTTAGGGACAGCTTGGTTTAGCCGCTTAGGCCAGGATTTGATTCCTTTAGGCCCTCCTATCCACTGATGCTCAAAGCCTTGGATCCTTTTTATTACCCTTGCCTTTTGGTTTTAAGGGCTATTGGCTTTTTCTGCTTGTTTTTTTTTTTTTGCAAGCTTTGTATTCACTGTTTTTTCTTACTTCAAGAATCATTTTTATGATTTTTCAGATTATCAATAACATGTCTCATGTTCATCATTCTTTCAAGAGCCAACATATTTAACATTCAAGAACATCAAATTCCAAAGACATATGCTCTGTTAAGGCATTCATTCAGAAGGCTGAAAGCATTGCCACCACATGTAATTAATTAGAATTTATTTTATTAAAAACTCGAAAAATATTGCCTCCTTATTCTAAAGAAAATTTTCTATTTTATTCATGTTTAATGATGATGAGAAAAATAAATTATAGCTTAACTGGAGATAAAATAACTACTAATTACTACTATAACTTCTAAGGTAAAACTCAAATAAGAACAATTATCACAGAGTTAAGGCTAAGATTAGAGCTCAACAACCTTGAGTTTGGGATGTGGATGTTCCTCTAGTCTGTAGAGTGCTTGGTCCTTCAAGAGATAACTTCTGACGCTTCAGTTCCTTTAAGTCACGCCCTTGCTCTTCTTGTTCCCTGAGCAGTTTGCAGAGCATACTGTTTTGATTTTGCTGTTCTTCCTTTATTTGGTCCATAGATTCTTGCAACTTGGTAACAGATGCTTCAAGCTGTTCCCAATATTCAAATTGAGGGACTTCCGGGAGAAATTCTTGCGCCCTCCTCTTGATGGGGTCATCCTGCACTTGTTGTTTTTCCATTTTGATTTTAGTGATTGTTTGCTCCACTGAGATATACTCTGTTATTCCCATCCTTACTCCAGCATCTTTGCAGAGTATAGAGATTAAGCTTGGATAAGCCAACCTGGCATCTTTGGAGTTCTTGTTTGCAAGTATGTAAAATTCAGATGGAATCAGTTGATGAACTTCCACTTCTTTTCCCAACATAATGCAATGGATCATCACTGCTCTTTTAATGGTGACTTCAGAACGGTTGCTAGTGGGCAATATAGAATGCCCAATGAAGTCCAGCCATCCTCTGGTGACTGGTTTGAGATCTTCTCTCTTGAGTTGATTTGGGACACCCTTGCTGCTGGTGGTCCACCTGGCTCCAAGGATGCATATATCCTCTAAAATCTTAGCCAGGCCCTTGTTTGTTCTCATCATTCTCCTATTGAAGGAGTCTGGGTCATCTTTCAGCTGAGGTAGCTTAAAGATCTCCCTGATTTTGTCAGGGTGGATGTGAACAATCTTTCCTCTGACCATAGTCCGATAGTCATAGAGGGCAGTTCCAGATATTCTCTGCCTGTCTGTTTGCCACAGATTAGCGTAGAACTCCTGAACCATATTCCTTCCCACTTTTGTTTCAGGATTAGCTAGAACTTCCCAGTTCCTGTTTCGAATCTGCTCTTGGATCTCCGGATATTCATCTTCTTTCAGATCGAACTTGACTTCCGGGATCACTGATCTTAGACCCATTATTTTGTAGTAATGGTCTGGATGTTCTTTGGTTAAGAACCTCCCTTGATTCCAAAGTGGTTTTGGAATACTCTCTTTCTTGCCTCTTGGAGTGGGTTGTTTTCCTTTAGGAGCCATGATCTTAGTGGGTATAGTTTAGTGATCACGGATAAACACACCAAACTTAGAGGTTTGCTTGTCCTCAAGCAAAAGAAAAGAAAGGAGAGGGATAGAAGGAGAGCTAGTATCCAATGGTGGATGAGAGGAGGGAGGCCGAATGAGGATTTAAAAGGGAAGGGGGATGGGTTTTCGAAAATTTTAAAAAGATAAGATAGAAGATATGATTTATAAAAAAAATAAGTATGATATGAAAAGATGTGATTTAAAATTGAAACGATATGAAAGATATTTGAAAAGATAAATTTGGATTTTGAAAAAGATAATGATTAGTTGAAAAGATTTTAGAATGAAAAGAGATAGATTTGTTTTGGAAAATTTGAAAGAGTTGAATTGGATTAAAAAGAAGAATTTGTGTTTATGGATTAAGATACATTTGATATTTTTTTTAAAGTAGGGTTTTTAGAAATTAGGGTTCTTAAAAATCAGGGTTTGTAACATGTTTATGCAAGAAATCATGAATTGAAATATGAAAATTAAAATTAAAATGAAAAATATGAAGTGAAAACGAATTTACCTCCTCCCCACCATCCTGGCGTTAAACACCCAAACGCTGCATGTTTTGGGCGTTTAATGCCCAATTGCTGCTTCTCCTGGGCGTTCAACGCCCAGCTATTGCTTCTTTCTGGCGTTGAACGCCAGGAACTCCTTTGTCACTGGGTATTTTTGTGAACGCCCAGGACGCTGTAAATCTGGCGTTAAACGCCTAGAAGATGCTTCTTTCTGGCGTTTAACGCCCAGATGGCTATCCTTACTGGTGTTCAACGCCCAGTGGATGCTTCTTTAGGGCGTTGAACGCCCAAAACAGACTTTTACTGGCATTTTCTTGCCAGTGAGCTCTCTTTTGCTGTTTTTGTGCTCTGGATCTTTCTGTAGCCCTGTGACTTATGCAAATGATTCTTTACCTTGTTAAAATTAAGCTCATGTAATTAAACTAAAATAAAATAATAAAAGAAAAATTTAGCTAATGGCTGGGTTGCCTCCCAGCAAGCGCTTCTTTTCTATCTTTAGTTGGACCTTGCTGAGTTTTTAATCTAGCTTCAGCTTTGAGCACTCTTGCTCAACATTGCCTTCAAGATAGTGTTTGATTCTCTGTCCATTAACAATGAACTTCTTATCAGAATCAATGTCTTGAAGCTAAACATAACCATATGGTGATACACTTGTAATCACATATGGTCCCCTCCACTGGGATTTCAGTTTCCCGGGGAATAGCCTGAGTCTAGAGTTAAATAATAGAACCTTTTGTCCTGGTTCAAAGGTATTAGATGACAGCTTTCTGTCATGCCACCTTTTTTATTTCTCTTTATAAAGCTTGGCATTTTCGAAAGCAGTGAATCTGAATTTCTCTAGCTCATTCAGCTGGAGCAATCTTTTTTCTCCAGCTAATTTGGCATCAAAGTTTAGGAATCTGGTTGCCCAGTAGGCCTTATGTTCCAGTTCCACGGGCAGGTGACAAGCCTTACCATACAAAAGTTGGTATGGGGAGGTCCCTATAGGAGTCTTGAATGCTGTTCTGTAAGCTCACAGAGCATCATCCAAGCTTCGTGCCCAATCCTTTCTACGGGTACTTACAGTCCGTTCCAGGATTCTTTTTAGTTTTCTGTTAGAAACTTTAGCTCTCCCATTTGTCTGTGGATGATATGGAGTCGCCACCTTGTGGCGAATCCCATACCGGACCATGGCAGAGTAAAGCTGTTTGTTGCAGAAGTGAGTGCCCCCATCACTGATTAGTACCCTAGGGACACCAAACCTGCTGAATATATGTTTCTGGAGGAACTTCAGCACTGTTTTAGTATCATTGGTGGGTGTGGCAATGGCCTCTACCCATTTTGATACATAGTCAACTGCCACCAGAATATAAGTGTTTGAGTATGATGGTGGGAAAGGCCCCATGAAATTAATTCCCCATACATCAAACAAATCAATCTCCAAGATTCCTTGTTGAGGCATGGCGTAACTATGAGGCAAATTACCAGCTCTCTGGTAACTGTCACAGTTACGTACAAATTCTCGGGAATCTCTGTAGAGTGTAGGCCAGTAGAAACCACATTGAAGGACCTTGGTGGCTGTTCGCTCACCTCCGAAATGACCTCCATATTGTGACCCATGGCAATGCCATAAGATGCTATGTGCTTCTTCTCTAGGCACACACCTACGGATTATTCCGTCTGCACATCTCTTAAAGAGATAGGGTTCATCCCATAAGTAGTACTTTGCATCAGAAATTAATTTTTTCTTTTGTTGCCTGCTGTACGCCTTGGGTATGAACCTTGCAGCTTTATAGTTTGCAATGTCTGCAAACCATGGTGTTTCCTGAATGGCGAACAAATGCTCATCCGGAAAGGTTTCAGAGATCTCAATAGAGGGAGAGGGCGCCCCTTCTACTGGCTCTATTCGGGACAGATGATCAGCCACTTGGTTTTTTGTCCCTTTTCTGTCTCTTATTTCTATATTAAACTCTTGCAGAAGCAATACCCCTCTTATAAGCCTGGGTTTTGAATCCTGCTTTGTAAGTAGATATTTAAGAGCAGCATGGTCAGTGTACACAATCACTTTTGATCCTACTAAATATGATCTAAACTTGTCAATGGCATAGACCACTGCAAGCAATTCCTTTTCTGTGGTTGTGTAATTTTTCTGGGCATCATTTAAAACATGGCTAGCATAATAAATGACATGCAGAAGTTTGTCATGCCTCTGCCCCAGTACTGCACTAATGGTATGATCACTGGCATCACACATTAATTCGAATGGTAATGTCCAGTCTGGTGCAGAGATAACTGGTGCTGTGACCAGCTTAGCTTTCAGAGTTTCAAACGCCTGCAGGCACTCTGTGTCAAACAAAAATGGTGTGTCAGCAGCTAGCAGGTTGCTTAGAGGTTTTGCAATTTTTGAAAAATCCTTTATAAACCTCCTATAGAATCCTGCATGCCCCAGAAAGCTTCTGATTACCTTAACACTGGCAGGTGGTGGTAATTTTTCAATTACCTCTATTTTAGCTTGATCCACCTCTATTCCCTTGTTTGAAATTTTATGCCCAAGGACAATCCCTTCAGTCACCATAAAGTGACTTTTTTCCCAGTTTAAAACCAGGTTGGTCTCTTGGCATCTTTTCAAAACTAGTGTCAGGTGATCAAGACAGGAGCTGAATGAGTCTCCATATACTGAGAAGTCATCCATGAAGACTTCCAGAAATTTTTCCACCATATCAGAGAAAATAGAGAGCATGCATCTCTGAAAGGTTGCAGGTGCATTACACAGTCCAAATGGCATCCTTCTGTAAGCAAATACTCCAGATGGACATGTGAATGCTGTTTTCTCTTGATCCTGGGGATCTACTGCAATTTGGTTGTAGCCTGAATAGCCGTCCAAAAATCAGTAATAATCATGACCTGCTAGTCTCTCTAGCATCTGGTCTATGAATGGTAAAGGAAAATGATCCTTCCTGGTGGCTGTATTGAGCCTTCTGTAGTCAATACACATGCGCCACCCTGTAACTGTTCTTGTAGGAACCAGTTCATTTTTTTCATTATGAACCACTGTCATGCCTCCTTTTTTGGGGACAACTTGAACAGGGCTCACCCAGGGGCTATGAGAAATAGGATAAATAATCCCAGCCTCTAGTAATTTGGTGACCTCTTTCTGCACCACTTCCTTCATTACAGGATTTAGCCGCCTCTGTGGTTGAACCACTGGCTTAGCATTGTCCTCCAATAAGATCTTGTGCATGCATCTATCTTCCTGCTCCTCTTGGCGAAGTTTTTGAGGATAAGGTATCTTGGCTTTATATTCCTCAACTTTGGTTACTGCAGGTTTATTTCCTACAGAAGTGGTTGAAGAAGCTCTTTTAGAGGGGTTGTCATCAGCACTTGTGTGTGTGTGATCCCTCACTGGCAATTGAGTGCCAGGGTTGGAAGCTGGAGTGACGTTAGATGCCAACTCCTCATCTGTTCCAGGAGTCTGAACGCCAGAACTGTGCTTCCTTTGGGCATTCAACGCCAGTTTCTTGCTTGTTTCTGGCGTTGAACGCCAGTCTTGAGCATGGTTTGGGCGTTCAGCGCCAGCCTTCCACCCAATTTCTGGCATTTTAGCGCCAGAATTATTTTTTCCCGGGCTCTTACTGTCCTCAGATGGAATTTGGGTAGTTTGCTCATTTCTTGGCTTCCTGCTGCCTTGAGGTGGGGTATTTAATGTTTTCCCACTTCTTAATTGAACTGCTCGGCATTCTTCTGTTTTTTGTTTTGACAGCTGCTGCTTTGTTTGCTTTAATTGTTCTTCCATATTTATATTAGCCATCCTTGTCTCTTGTAGTCTCTCCTTGAATTCGGCTAACTGTTTTGTTAGAAAATCCAATTGCTGATTGAATTCAGTAGCTTGTTCAGCAGGACTGAGTTCAGTAGTCACTGTTTTAGCCTCTTCTTTCATGGAAGGTTCGCTGCTTAAGTACAGATGCTGATTTTTGGCAACTGTATCAATGAGCTCTTGAGCTTCTTCAATTGTCTTCCTCATGTGGATAGATCCACCAGCTGAGTAGTCTAGAGACATCTGAGCTCTTTCTGTAAGCCCATAATAGAAGATGTCTAGCTGAACCCACTCTGAAAATATTTCAGAGGGGCATTTTCTTAGCATCTCTCTGTATCTCTCCCAGGCATCATAAAGAGATTCATTATCTCCTTGTTTAAAGCCTTGGATGTCCAGCCTTAGCTGTGTCATCCGTTTTGGAGGAAAGTATTGATTCAGGAATTTTTCTGTCAGCTGTTTCCATGTCTTTATGCTAGCCTTAGGTTGGTTATTTAACCACCTCTTAGCTTGGTCTTTTATAGCAAATGGAAACAGTAATAATCTGTAGACATCCTGATCTACTTACTTATCATGTACTGTGTCAGTAATTTGTAAAAACTGTGCCAGAAACTCTGTAGGTTCTTCCTGTGGAAGACCGGAATACTGGCAACCTTGCTGCACCATGATAATGAGCTGAGGATTCAACTCAAAGCTACTGACTCCAATAGAGGGTATATTGATACTACTCCCATATGAAGCAGTGGTGGGGTTAGCATATGACCCCAGAGTCCTTCTGGACTGTTCATTTTCACTTAGATCCATGATGGAGAAAGGGAGATGATGTAAAATAGAAAAAAAATATTTTTATTTATTTATTTCAAAAATAAAATAAATTAAAATAAAATAAACAAAAATGGGTGAAGATTTTCGAAAAATAGAGAGAGAGAAAGAAAAAAATGGTTAGGAAATTTTGAAAAAGATATGATTGAAAGGATTTGATTGGAAAAGATATGATTTGAAAAAGATATGATTTTTAAATTTGATGACTAATTTAATGCTAATTTTTCAAAAATTATGAGTAGAATAAAGAAAAGATATTTTTTTATTTTTGAATTTTATGATGAAAAAGAAAAACACACAAAAGACACACAACTTAAAATTTTTAGATCTAATGCTCCTTGTTTTCGAAAATTTTGGAGGGAAAACACCAAGGAACACCAAACTTAAAAATTTTAAGATCAAAATACAAGGAAGACTCAAGAACACTTTGAAGACTCACAAGAACAATAAGAACATGAAGAACGAACACCAAACTTAAAATTTTTAGAAAACCAAACTAAAATTTTCGAAAATTATAGAAAGATTAACAAGAAAACACCAAACTTAAAGTTTGGCACAAGATTTAATCAAAGAAAAATTATTTTTGAAAAGAAAGATTTTAAAAAGAAGATACCCAATTACCAAGAACATAGACCAACGCTCTAACCAATTGGGCAGTAAATGTAACACTTGTTTTGAAGAAGTATTTTTTTAATAACTAAGGATAAAAAATTTTTTTTTTGAAAATTTTAAAAGAAAATAAAAAAAACATGCAATTGACACCAAACTTAAAATATGAAACTAAACACAAACAGAAAAACTCAATTATAAAAAATAAAATTTCGAAAATTTTTTGAAAGAGAAAATAAGGATTTTAAAAAGAAAATTTCAACCAAAAACAATAATAAAAGACTCTAAACCAAAAAGGAAAATTTTTCCTAATCTAAGCAACAAAATAAACCGTTAGTTGTCCAAACTCGAACAATCCCCGGCAACGGCACCAAAAACTTGGTGCACGAATTTGTTACATGTCAATGTCAATATTACTATTTTTCACAAATTCGCACAACTAACCAGCAAGTGCACTGGGTCGTCCAAGTAATACCTTACGTGAGTAAGGGTCGAATCCTACGGAGATTGTTAGCTTGAAGCAATCTATGGTTACCTTGTAACTCTTAGTCAGGAAAACAATTCACTTATCAAATTGAATTGCGAGGAATAAAAGAGCATGAAATAAATACTTGTTATGCAGTAATGGAGAATATGTTGGAGTTTTGGAGATGCTTTGTCTTTTGAATCTCTGCTTTCTCCCTGTCTTCTTCTTCACGCACGCACGTCCCTCCTATGGCAAGCTGTGTGTTGGTGGATCACCGTTGTCAATGGCTACCATCCTTCCTCTCAGTGAAAATGGTCCAGGTGCGCTGTCATCGCACGGCTAATCATCTGTAGGTTCTTGATCATACCAGAATAGGATTTACTATCCTTTTGCGTCTGTCACTACGCCCAGTACTCGCGAGTTTGAAACTCGTCACAGTCATCCAATCCCAGAATCCTACTCGAAATACCACAGACAAGGTTTAGACTTTCCGGATTCTCAAGGATGCTGCTAATGGATTCTAGCTTATACCACGGAGATTCTGATTAAGGAATCTAAGAGATACTCATTCGATCTAATGTAGAACGGAAGTGGTTGTTAGGCACACGTTCATAGGTTGAGAATGGTGATGAGTGTCACGGATCATCACATTCATCATAATGAAGCACAAATGAACATCTTAGATAGGAACAAGCGTGTTTGAATAGAAAACAGAAGTAATTGCATTAATTCATCGAAACACAGCAGAGCTCCTCACCCCCAACAATGGAGTTTAGAGACTCATGTCGTCAAAGAGTACAAAGTTCAGATCTAAAATGTCATGAGATACAAAATAAATCTCTAAAAGTTGTTTAAATACTAAACTAGTAACCTAGGTTTACAGAAAATGAGTAAACTGTGATAGATAGTGCAGAAATCTACTTCTGGGGCCCACTTGGTGTGTACTGGGGCTGAGACTTAAGCTTCTCACGTGCCTGGGCTGTTTTGGGCGTTCAACGCCAGGTTGTAACTTGTTTCTGGCGTTGAACTCCAACTTGTAACCTGTTTCTGGCGCTGGACGCCAGACTGCAATATAGAACTGGCGTTGAACGCCTGTTTATGTCATCTATCCTTGAGCAAAGTATGGACTATTATATATTGCTGGAAAGCCCTGGATGTCTACTTTTCAACGCAATTGGAAGCGCGCCAATTGGACTTCTGTAGCTCCAGAAAATACATTCCAAGTGCAGAGAGGTCAGAATCCAACAACATCAGCAGTCCTTTTTTAGCCCGAATCAGATTTTTGCTCAGCTCCCTCAATTTCAGCCAGAAAATACCTGAAATTACGGAAAAACACACAAACTCATAGTGAAGTCCAGAAATATGAATTTTTCCTAGAAACTAATGAAAATATACTAAAAACTTACTAAAATATCCTAAAAACTACATGAAATTAACCCCAAAAAGCGTATAAAATATCTGCTCATCAGCTTCCCAGGGAAAGAAGGTCTTCTCCATGTTTGATGAATTTTTCCGTGATTTTAAAAATTACCTTTTTAAGGTCCGAGATGTTGAAGGAGCTCGGCCCTTTTTTCTGGATGAAAATGACGAGCCCGCCTTTCCCTTGGAATGGCAAAAGGATGTGAGGGTATCTAGATATACATGGGAAATGTTGGATGAGGCTGAGCAAGCTTTCGTGACTGTTCTGGAAGAAAATTGGGGTCAGCCTCCCCATCTCGACACAAAAAAATTTTTAACCAATCCCTCTCTCCTCCGAACTGAGCTGGGTAGTTAATTTTTTTATTTTCCTCTTTTGTCTGCTCCCATATTGTTTGCAAGCTCTTTTCTGATTTGTGACTTGGTTCCTTACTGTTGTATTTTGCTTGCAGAGATGATTAAGAATAATGAATCTATGAAGGCCTTCAAAAGGGCGAGGAAAGCTACCGCAACCCAAAACATCTCGGCCAAGGCGGCCGGGGAGGGATCATCCCAGGCTCAATCGAAGCCGGCCGTACCGAGCTCACCGAGGGCGAGGAAGGTAATTCTTACTCCCCGGGTTCGTTTGGTTGATCCTCCTCAAGCTTCCGTTACTACTTCTGGTGCTCCTCCCAACAAAAAACAAAAAATAATTGAGCCTTTCAACCTTGATGCTCCTGACTTTGACGCGGTGTAGTTTGTCGACCAGCAGATCGGTCCTTATGGTGCCCTCCCTATGGATGATGTATCACTCCTTCGCCATTTAGATTTTACAACTCAGAGTATGGCACATATGGGAGCTGCCCTGTACCGAACTGCCCAAAATCTTCCTTTTCATGCCACCAAAGCCTTCATGGAGGAGGCTAAACAGGAGTGTGATCGGATGAAGGGCTTGAAGGAGGAGCTCGAAGTGAAAGTGACCAAACTGGAGAAGGAGCTGAAGAGCGAGAAGGCTAGCTCCCTTGCCTTGGTGGCTTCTATGAGGTTGGCCGAGGACACGGCATTGAGGCATAAAGACAGCTACGTCACAACCTATCGGGAGGTAATGCATCTAAAGGAGGAGTTGGAGTCTGCCCGACTTGATTACTCCGAGCTTCAGGGTCACCTTGTCGGTAGCGTAAATGCTGTTTATGAGAACTTGAAGGAGCAAGTTCGAGTTCTTGCTCCTGAGGTCGACCTTACTCTCTTCAGCCTGGACAATGTTGTGAGGGATGGTAAGATTGTCCCTGACGACCCGGATGATGATGATGTCGAACCTCCCCCTGCGCCTGCTGCCAAAGTGTCGACTTCTACAGTTCCTCCAGCTGGGGTCGTTCATCCAGAATTAGATCCTGATTGCCATATTTTGAATAGGGATGATGGCACAGTGGATGCAGTGCCTCTCTAGGCTCGCCCTCCTTCACCCCGTGCTGATGCTGCCGAGAAGGCTTTGGATCTTAGCTGAATTTTCTATTTATTTGTGTATATTGCCCGGCTTGTGGGTTTTTAAACTCTTTATTGATGTTTTGCTGACTGTTGATACTTTTTAGTTGCTTGTTTAGCAACCTTATTTTGAAAAACAAAAGTAGCTTCCAAGCTTTTGGGGCAAATTTTGGTGGCCTCTGAAGCTTGTTATAACTTTGTATTTTTATATCATGCCTATTTGCACTTGACTCGGCACCTTTCTGGGTTTTGAGAATGTTGGAGCCCTGCTGTTCGACCTCTTTGGATTGCTTTGAGGCAACAAACAAAATCCTGTTTTGTTTGGACCTTTTGTGAGGTCTCTGCCAAGTATTACTTTTTGTAGCTTTCGCACTTTATGTGGGTCGACTTCGTCATGTCGGGTCCTTCCTTATGTGGACCGACTTCGTCATGTCGGGTTAAGTTATTTTGTAATCCTCTTTCTTGGACTTTTGTTCAAGTCTCTTTTAAGGATTACTTATAATTTTTTGGGCCGACTTCGTCACGTCGAGCCCTTCTAAGTTATTTTTGTAATCCTCTTTCTTGGACCTTGTACAGGACTCTTTCAGGGATTACTTCTATAACTTTATGTTTTGGTCCGACTTCGTCATGTCGATCCCATCTAAGTTCTTTTTGTAATCCTCTTTCTTGGACCTTGTTCAGGTCTCTTTCAGGGAATACTACTATAACTTTTATGTTTCGGGCTGACTTTGTCATGTCGGGCCCTTCTAAGTTATTTTGGTAATCCTCTTTCTTGGACCTTGTTTAGGTCTCTTTCAGGGATTACTTTTATAACTTTTATGTCTCGGGCCGACTTTGTCATGTCGGGCCCTTCTAAGTTATTTTTGTAATCCTCTTTCTTGGACCTTGTTCAGGTCTCTTTCAGGGATTACTTTTATAACTTTTATGTTTTGTAGGAGACCGACTTCGTCATGTCGATCTCTTCTAAGTTATAGCAATCCTCTTTTATAGGGTTGGCCAGACCTCTTTCCAGGGATTTACTAATAACTTGGGTTGACTTGGTCCGACTTCTTAACGTCGGCCAGTCTTTAAGTTATCATTTAGCAATCCATAGGACCTCGTCAGGTCCTTTCTCCAGATCACTTTCGATAACTTCTTGCATTATTCTGTTTTCATCTTTGCCGATTTGTAGAAGGTGGTTTCAATCTTTGTTTGGTCCACCTTTAGATGATTTGTGTTTTCATCTTCTTTTGGTTTTTATCGTGATCATGCAGTGAATTTGTTTTTCACTTTCTGCCGATCTGTTGCTTTATAATCGGACGATGAATATTTCAGATTAATGCGTCTTGGAAATTTGTAGAATATCTAAAACATATTTTATTCAAAATAAAATGCAAATATATACATGCGGAAGTTTTTCAATTCCTTTAAGTTGGATAGTTCGTAGGTCTTGGCTTGGTGCCTCATTAAAAAACATTTTCAGGAAAAAGAGTGTACCTTATGCCAAGATCCTTTTATCATTCCTAACTGTAATACCTTCTTAAGTTGCAAGCGTGCCACGACCTAGGAAGCTCTCGTCCATCGAGTTCGGACAGTCTGTAGTAGCCCCTCCCAAGTACTTCTACGACTCGGTAGGGTCCTTTCCAGTTTGCTGCTAGCTTTCCTTCTCCAGGTCGAGTTGTTCCGATATCATTTTGGATTAGGATGAGATCGTTCTCCACGAAACCTCGTGGCACTACCTTTTGATTATATCTCAAAGCCATTCGACGCTTTAGTGCTTCTTCCCTGATCCGAGCTCTCTCTTGGACTTTAGGAAGTAGGTCGAGCTCTTCCCTTTGAAGTTGAGAGTTGGCTTCTTCATTGTAGTGGACCACTCTAGGCGACCCTTCTTCGATCTCCACTGGGATCATTGCCTCCACTCCGTATGCTAATCGGAATGGTAATTCTTTTGTGGTGGAATCTGGCATTGCTCGATATGCCCATAGGAGTTGTGGGAGCTCTTCGGGCCAAGCTCCCTATGCGTCTTGTAATCTCCGTTTTAGCCCAGCCAATATGACTTTGTTGGCAGCTTCAGCTTGTTGGTGCACGAATTGTAAATCACACTTTTTACAACTCGTACCACTAACCAGCAAGTGCACTGGGTCGTCCAAGTAATACCTTACGTGAGTAAGGGTCGAATCCCACGGAGATTGTTGGTTTGAAGCAATCTATGGTTATCTTGCAATTCTTAGTCAGGAAGTCAATTATATTTATCAGTTGAATTGCGAATAAATGATAGAGCATGGGTTAAAGGTTACTTGTTATGCAGTAATGGAGAATATGTTGGAGTTTTGGAGATGCTTTGTCTTCTGAATCTCTGCTTTCCTCTGTCTTCTGATTCACGCACGCACGTCCTTCTATGGCAAGCTGTGTGTTGGTGGATCACCGTTGTCAATGGCTACCATCCATCCTTCCAGTGAAAAGGGTCCAGGTGCGCTGTCACTGCACGGCTAATCATCTGCAGGTTCTCGGTCATACCGGAATAGGATTTACTATCCTTTTGTGTCTGTCACTACGCCCAGCACTCGCACGTTTGAAGTTCGTCACAGTCATCCAATCCCAGAATCCTACTCGGAATACCACAGACAAGGTTTAGACTTTCCGGATTCTCATGAATGCCGCCATCAATCTAGCTTATACCACGAAGATTCCGATTAAGAGATATAAGAGATATTCATTCATTCTATAGTGAAACGTAAGTGGTTGTCAGGCACGCGTTCGTGGAGGAATGATGATGATTGTCACGTTCATCACATTCATATTGAAGTGCAAATGAATATCTTAGATAGGAACACGCATGTTTGAATGGAAAACAGAAATACTTGCATTAATTCATCGAGACACAGCAGAGCTCCTCACCCCCAACAATGGAGTTTAGAGACTCATGCAGTCAAAGAGTACAAAGTCCAGATCTTAAATGTCATGAGATACAAAATAAGTCTCTAAAAGTTGTTTAAATACTAAACTAGTAGCCTAGGTTTACAAAAAATGAGTAAACTATGATGGGTGGTGTAGGGATCCACTTCTGGGGCCCACATGGTATGTGCTGGGACTGAGACTTGAACAATTCACGTGCATATGGCTGTTTTCGACGTTCAACGCCAGGTTTGGATCCATTTCTGGCGTTGAACTCCAACTTTTGATCCTTTTCTGGCGCTGGATGCCAGAATTGGGTAGAGAACTGGCGTTGAACGCCAGTTTACGTCGTCTATCCTTGAGAAAAGTATGAACTATTATATATTTCTGGAAAGCCCTGGATGTCTACTTTCCAACGCAATTGGAAGCGCGCCATTTTGAGTTCTGTAGCTCCCGAAAATCCACTTTGAGTGCAGGGAGGTCAGAATCCAACAGCATCAGCAGTCCTTTTTCAGCCTGAATCAGATTTTTGCTTAGCTCCCTCAATTTCAGCCAGAAAAATACCTGAAATTACAGAAAAATACACAACTCATAGTAAAGTCCAGAAATATAAATTTTTCCTAAAAACTAATGGAAATAAACTAAAAACTAACTAGAATATACTGAAAACTATATGAAATTAACCCCAAAAAGCGTATAAAATATCCTCTCATCACAACACCAAACTTAAACTGTTGCTTGTCCTCAAGCAACTAGACAAATAAAATAGAAGACTAATAGGTTGAGAAGCAATAATATCTTAGAGTTTTTGAGTGAAGCTCAGATTCTAATTAGATGAGCGGGACTAGTAGCTTTTTGCTTCCGAACAGTTTTGGCATCTCACTTTATCCATTGAAGCTCAGAGTGATTGGCATCTATAGGAACTTAGAATTTAGATAGTGTTATTGATTCTCCTATTTCAGTGTGATGATTCTTGAACACAGCTATTTCATGAGTCTTGGCCGTGGCCCTAAGCACTTTATTTTCCAGTATTACCACTGGATACATAAATGCCACAGACACATAATTGGGTGAACCTTTTAGATTGTAACTCAGCTTTGCTAAAGTCCCCAATTAGAGGTGTCCAGAGTTCTTAAGCACACTCTTCTTTCTGCTTTGGACCTTGACTTTAACCGCTCAGTCTCAAGTTTTCACTTGACACCTTCACGCCACAAGCACATGGTTAGGGACAGCTTGGTTTAGCCGCTTAGGCCAGGATTTTATTCCCTTAGGCCCTCCTATCCACTGATGCTCAAAGCCTTGGGATCCTTTTTATTACCCTTGCCTTTTGGTTTTAAGGGCTATTGGCTCTTTTTTTTTTTGCTACTTTTTCTTGCTTCAAGAATCATTTTTATGATTTTTCAGATTATCAATAACATGTCTCATGTTCAACATTCTTTCAAGAGCCAACATATTTAACAGTCTTAAACAACAAATTCAAAAGACATATGCACTGTTCAAGCATTCATTCAGAAGACAGAAAGTATTGCCACCACATGTAACTAATTAGAATTTCTCTTATTAAAACTCGAAATTTTATTGCCTCTTATTCAAAAGATCTACTATTTTATTCATGTTTGCTGATGATGAGAAAAATAAACTATGGCTTAATTGGAGATAAAATCAAAATAGATACTAATTACTACTATATGACTCCTAAGGTGAACTTCTATAATGACACTATCACAGAGTTAAAGCAGAAATTAGAATTTAACAACCTTTATTCTGGGAAGTGGATGTTCCTCTGATATGTGGGGTGCTTGGTCCTTCAAGAGATAACTTCTGGCGTTTCAATTCCCTTAAGTCACGCCCTTGCTCTTCTTGTTCTTTAAACATATAGGTAAGAATTTGACCGTGTTCCTTCTGTTCTTTTATTATTTGTTCCATAGCTTCCCGTATCTTGGTAATAGATGTCTCAAGATACTCCCAGTATTCAGATTGAGGGATTTCTGGGAGAAATTCCTGTGTTTTCTTCTTGGTGGGATCATCCTGTGCTTGTTTTTTTTCCATTGATGCTTTGGTGATTGGTTTCTCAACTGAGATATACTCAGTTATTCCCATCCTTACTCCAGCATCCTTGCAAAGCAGAGAAATCACGCTTGGATAAGCCAACCTGGCCTCTTTAGAATTTTTGTTAGCAATTTTGTAGAGTTCAGCTGATGAACTTTCACTTCTTTTCCCATCATGATGCAATGGATCATCACTACTCTTTTAACTGTGACTTCAGAACGGTTGCTAGTAGGCAACAGAGAATGCCCAATGAAGTCCAGCCATCCTCTGGCGACTGGTTTGAGATCTTCTCTCTTGAGTTGATTTGGGACACCCTTTGTGTTGGTGGTCCACCTGGCTCCAGGGATACATATGTCCTCTAGAATCTTATCCAGGCCCTTGTCTGTTCTCATCATTCTCCTGTTGAAGGAGTCTGGATCATCTTTCAGCTGAGGTAGCTTTAAGATCTCTCTGATCTTGTCAGGGGTGGTATGAATAATCTTTCCTCTGACCATGGTCCGATATTCATAGAAAGCAGTTCCAGATAGTTTTTGCTTGTCAGTCTGCCACATATTAGCATAGAACTCCTGGACCATATTCCTTCCCACTTTCGTTTCAGGATTGGCTAGGACTTCCCAGTTCCTGATTCAAATTTGCTCCTGGATCTCCGGATATTCATCTTCTTTCAGATTGAATCTAACTTCCGGGATCACTGATCTCAGACCCATTATTTTGTTATAATGGTCTGAATGTTCTTTAGATAAGAACTTCCCTTGATTCCAAAGTGGTTTTAGAATGCTCTCTTTCTTGCCTCTTGGAGTGAGTTGTTTTCCTTTAGGAGCCATGATCTTAGTGATCGCGGATAAACACACCAAACTTAGAGGTTTGCTTGTCCTCAAGCAAAAGAAAAGAAAGGAGAGGGATAGAAGGGGAGCTAGGTGCAATTGTTAATGGAAGGGGAGGGAGGCCGAACCCAAATTTAAAGGGGGGGGGGAGGGTGGGTTTTCGAAAAAAGAGATCAAGATGTGATAAAAAAGATTGATTTGGAAAAGATAAGATAGAAGATATGATAAGAGAGGATATAGTTTAAAATTGAAAAGATATGAAAGATTTTTTGAAAAAGATAGATCTAGATTTTGAAAAAGATAAAGTGGAGATTTTGAAAAAGATATTGATGAGTTGAAAAGATAGATTTGTTTTTAAAAAGATTTAAAAAGAGTTAGATTGAATTTGCAAAGAGGGTTGTGCTTATGGATTAAAATATATTTGATATTTTTAAAGTAGGATTTTTAGAAATTAGGGATTTTAGAAATCAGGGTTCTTAACATGTTTATGCAGGAAATCATGAATTGAAGTATGAAAATCAAGATTAGAATGAAAAAAATATGAAGAAAAATGAGTTTGCCACCTCCCCATCATCCTGGCGTTTGAACGCCCAAACACTGCCTGTTTTGGGCGTTCAACGCCCAAATGCTGATCTCCTGGGCCTTCAACGCCCAGTTGTTGCCCTTTTCTGGCGTTGAACGCCAGATTGCTACCCTTACTGGCGTTCAGCGCCCACTGGCTGCCCCTTTTGGACGCTGAACGCCCAAAATAGGCTCTTACTGGCGTTTTCTTGCCAGTGAGCTCTTTTTCTCTGTTTTGTGTGCAGATTCCTTCTGTAACCCTGTGAACTTATGCAATTGATTCTTTACCTTGTTATCAATGAACTCTATATAAATAAATAAAAATAAAAATAGAAATAGGGCAAAATGCTTAAAGGATTGATGCCCCATGGCTGGGTTGCCTCCCAGCAAGCGCTTCTTTATTGTCTTTAGCTGGACCTTGCTGAGCTTTTAGTCTAGCTTCAGCCTTGAGCACTCTTGCTCAACGTTGTCTTCAAGATAGTGTTTGATTCTCTGTCCATTGACAATGAACCTCTTATCAGAATCAATATCTTGAAGCTCCACATAACCATATGGTGACACACTTGTAATCACGTATGGTCCCCTCCACCAGGATTTCAATTTCCCGGGGAATAGCCTGAGTCTAGAGTTGAAGAGCAGAACCTTCTGTCCTGGCTCAAAGATTCTAGATCACAGCTTTCTGTCATGCCACTTTTTTTATTTCTCTTTATAAAGCTTGGCATTTTCGAAAGCCTTGAATCTGAATTCCTCTAGCTCATTTAGCTGGAGCAATCTTTTTTCTCCAGCTAATTTGGCATCAAAGTTTAGGAATCTGGTTGCCCAGTAGGCTTTATGTTCCAGTTCCACGGGCAGGTGACATGCCTTACCATACACAAGTTGGTATGGAGAGGTCCCTATAGGGGTCTTGAATGCTGTTCTGTAAGCCCACAGAGCATCATCCAAGCTCCTTGCCCAATCCTTTCTACGGGTACTTACTGTCCGTTCTAGGATTCTCTTTAATTCTCTGTTAGAGACTTCAGCTTGCCCATTAGTTTGTGGATGATATGGAGTAGCCACCTTATGGCAAATTTCATACCGAACCATGGCAGAGTAAAGCTATTTATTGCAGAAGTGAGTGCCCCCATCACTGATTAGTACTCTAGGGACACCAAACCTGCTAAAGATATGTTTCTGGAGGAACTTCAGCACTGTTTTAGTATCATTGGTGGGTGTGGCAATGGCCTCAACCCATTTTGATACATAGTCAACTGCCACCAGAATATAAGTGTTTGAGTATGATGGTGGGAAAGGTCCCATGAAGTCAATTCCCCATACGTCAAACAACTCAATTTCCAAGATGCCTTGTTGAGGCATGGCGTAACCATAAGGCAGATTACCAGCTCTTTGGCAACTGTCACAGTTACGTACAAACTCTCGGGAATCTTTATAGAGTGTGGGCCAATAGAAGTCACATTGGAGGACCTTGGTGGCTGTTCGCTCACCTCCGAAATGGCCTCCATATTGAGATCCATGGCAATGCCACAGGATCCTCTGTGCTTCTTCTCTAGGCACACACCTACGGATTATTCCGTTTGCACATCTCTTAAAGAGATAAGGTTCATCCCACAAGTAGTACTTTGCATCAGTAATTAATTTCTTCTTTTGTATCCTGTTGTACTCCTTGGGTATGAACCTTGCAGCTTTATAGTTTGCAATATCGGCAAACGATGGTGTTTCCTGAATGGCAAATAAATGCTCATCCGGAAAAGTCTCAGAGATCTCAAGAGAGGGGAGGGGCGTCCCTTCTACTGGCTCTATCCGGGACAGATGATCAGCCACTTGGTTCTCTGTCCCTTTTCTGTCTCTTATTTCTATATCAAACTCTTGCAGAAGCAACACCCATCTGATGAGCCTGGATTTTGAATCCTGCTTTGTGAGTAGATATTTAAGAGCAGCATGATCAGTATACACAATCACTTTTGATCCTACTAAGTATGATCTGAACTTGTCAATGGCGTAAACCACTTCAAGTAATTCTTTTTCTGTGGTTGTGTAATTTTTCCGGGCATCATTTAGAACGCGACTAGCGTAATAAATGATGTGCAGAAGCTTGTCATGCCTCTGTCCCAACACTGCACCAATGGCGTGATCACTGGCATCACACATTAGCTCAAATGGTAATGTCCAGTCTGGTGCAGAAATAACTGGTGCTGTGACCAGCTTAGCTTTCAGCGTTTCAAACGCCTGCAGGCACTCTGTGTCAAACACAAATGGCGTGTCAGCAGCTAGCAGATTGCTTAGAGGTTTTGCGATTTTTGAAAAATCCTTTATAAACCTCCTATAGAATCCTGCATGCTCCAGAAAGCTTCTTATTGCCTTAACATTGGCAGGTGGTGGTAATTTTTCAATTACCTCTATTTTTGCTTGATCCACCTCTATTCCCTTGTTTGAGATTTTATGCCCAAGAACAATACCTTCAGTCACCATGAAGTGACATTTTTCCCAGTTTAAAACTAGGTTGGTCTCTTGCCATCTTTTTAGAACAAGTTTCAGGTGATCAAGACAGGAGCTGAATGAGTCTCCATATACTGAGAAGTCATCCATGAAGACTTCCAGAAAATTTTCCACCATATCAGAGAAAATAGAGAGCATGCATCTCTGGAAGGTTGCAGGCGCATTATACAGCCCAAATGGCATCCTTCTATAAGCAAACACTCCAGATGGACATGTGAATACTGTTTTCTCTTGATCCTGAGGATCTACTGCAATCTGGTTATAGCCTGAGTAGCCGTCCAAAAAGCAGTAATAATCATAACCTGCTAGTCTTTCTAACATCTGGTCTATGAATGGTAAAGGAAAATGATCCTTTCTGGTGGCTATATTGAGCCTTCTGTAGTCAATACACATGCGCCACCCTGTAACTGTTCTTGTAGGAACCAGTTCATTTTTTTCATTATGAATCACTGTCATGCCTCCCTTTTTTGGGATGACTTGGACAGGGCTCACCCAGGGGCTATCAGAAATAGGATAAATAATCCTAGCCTCTAGTAATTTGGTGACCTCTTTCTGCACCACTTCCTTCATGGCTGGATTTTGCCGCCTCTGTGGTTGAACCACTGGTTTAGCATTATCCTCCAATAAGATTTTATGCATGCATCTAGCTGGGCTTATGCCCTTAAGGTCACCAATGGACCACCCAAAAGCTGTCTTGTGTGTCCTTAGCACTTGAATAAGTGCTTCCTCTTCCTGTGGATTTAAAGCAGAGCTTATGATCACTGAAAAAGTGTCACCTTCTCCCAGAAATACATATTTCAGGGATGGTAGTAATGGTTTGAGCTCGGGTTTAGGAGGTTTTTCCTCTTCCAGAGGAAATTTCAGAGGCTCTTTCATCTCCTCTGAATCCTCCAAATCAGGCTGAACATCTTTAAAGATGTCTTCCAACTCTGATTCGAGACTCTCAGCCATGTTGATCTCTTCTACCAAAGAGTCAATAAGATCAACTTTCATGCAGTCTGTTGATGTGTCTGGATGCTATATGGCTTTGACAGCGTTTAACTTAAACTCATCATCATTGACTCTCAGGGTTATTTCCCCCTATTGGACGTCAATGAGGGATCGTCCAGTTGCTAGGAAGGGTCTTCCTAGAATGAGAGTAGCACTCTTGTGCTCCTCCATTTCCAGCACAACGAAGTCAGTGGGAAAGGCGAATGGCCCAACCCTGACAATCATGTCTTCAATAACGCCTGATGGGTATTTAGTGGAGCCATCAGCAAGTTGGAGACATATCCGGGTTGGTTTAACTTCTTCAGTTAAACCAAGCTTTCTGATAGTGGATGCAGGTATTAAGTTGATGCTTGCCCCAAGATCGCATAAAGCTGTCTTGGTGCAATTATCTTCTAATATGCATGGTATCAAAAAACTCCCAGGGTCTTTAAGCTTTTCAGGAAAGCTCTTCAGAATGACTGCACTGCATTCTTCAATGAGGAGAACTCTTTCTGTTTCTCTCCAATCCTTTTTATGACTCAAGATCTCTTTCATGAACTTGGCATAAGAAGGTATTTGCTCAAGTGCTTCTGCGAATGGAATCTTTATTTCAAGAGTCCTGAGGTAATCTGCAAAGCGAGCAAATTGCTTATCCTGCTCCTCTTTCCGGAGTTTTTGAGGATAAGGTATCTTGGCTTTATATTCCTCAACCTTAGTTGCTGCAGGTTTATTGCCTATAGAAGTGGTTGAAGAAGCCTTTTTAGAGGGGTTGTTATCAGCATTTGTGTGTGTCTGACCCCTCACTGGCAATTGAGTGCCAGGGTTAGAAACTGGAGTGACGTTAAATGCCAACTCCTTGTCTGTTCCTGGCGTCTGAACGCCAGAACTGTGCCCATTTTGGGCGTTCAGCGCCAGATCTTTCCCATTTTGGGCGTTCAACGCCAGATCCTTGCCTATTTCTGGCGTTGAACGCCAGTCCTGCCTTGTTTCTGGTGTTGAACGCCAGTCCTGAGCATGGTCTGGGCGTTCAGCGCCAGCCTTCCACCAAATTTCTGGCGTTTTAGTTCCAGAATTACTTTTCCCTGGGCTCTTACTTTCCTCAGGTGAATTTTGGGTGGTTTGCTTATTTCTTAGCTTTTTGCTGCCTTGAGGTGGGGTATTTAATGTTTTCCCACTTCTTAATTGAACTGCTTGGCATTCTTCTGTTATTTGCCTTGACAGCTGCTGCTTTGTTTGCTTAAACTGTTTTTCCTTATGTATATTAGCCATCCTTGTCTCTTGTAGTCTATCTTTGAATTTGGCTAACTGCTTTGTTAGAAAGTCCAATTGCTGATTGAATTCAGCAGCTTGTTCTACAGGACTGAGTTCAGCAGTTGCTGTTTTAACCTCTTCTTTCATGGAAGGGTCACTGCTTAGGTACAGATGCTGATTCCTGGCAACTGTATCAATGAGCTCTTGGGCCTCTTCAATTGTCTTTCTCATGTGGATAGATCCACCAACTGAGTAATCTAGAGACATCTGAGCTCCTTCAGCAATCCCATAATAGAAGATGTCTAACTGAACCCACTCTGAAAACATTTCAGAAGGGCATTTTCGTAGCATCTCTCTGTATCTCTCCCAGGCATCATAAAGAGATTCACTATCTCCTTGTTTAAAGCCTTGGATGTCCAGCCTTAGCTATGTCATCCGTTTTGGGAGAAAGTATTGATTCAGGAATTTTTCTGTCAGCTGTTTCCATGTCCTTATGCTGGCCTTAGGTTGGTTATTCAACCACCTCTTCGCTTGATCTTTTACAGCAAATGGAAACAGTAATAGTCTGTAGACATCCTGATCTATTTCTTTATCATGTACTGTGTCAGCAATCTGTAGAAACTGTGCCAGAAACTCTGTAGGTTCTTCCTGTAGAAGACCGAAATACTGGCAACTTTGCTGCACCATGATAATGAGCTGAGGATTCAACTCAAAGCTACTGACTCCAATGGAGGGTATGCAGATGCTACTCCCATATGAAGCAGTAGAGGGGTTAGAATATGACCCCAGAGTCCTCCTGGACTGTTCATTTCCGCTTAGATCTATGATGGAGAAAGGGAGATGATGTAAAATAGAGAAAATATATATATATATATTTTTTTTTCGAAAATAAAATAAACTAATAAAATAAATACAAATAGGTGAAGATTTTCGAAAAAAATGAGGGGAGAGAAAGTGGTAAGGAAGTTTTTGAAAAAGATATGATTTGGAAAAGATTTTAAATTTTGAAAAAAATCTGAATTTTAGAAATAGATTTCGAAAAAGATGCTTTAAAATAGAGAGAAAATATATTTTTGAATTTTAAGAAGAGAGAGAAGAACAATAAGATAGCACAAGATTTAAAATTTTTAGATCTAATGCTCCTTGTTTTTGAAAATTTTTGGAGGGAAAAACACCAAGGAACACCAAACTTAAAAAGTTTAAGATCACGACACAAGGAAAACTCAAGAACAATTTGAAGACTCACAAGAACACAAGAACACGAAGGAAGAACACCAAACTTAAAATTTTTAGAAAATCAAACTAAAATTTTCGAAAAACACAGAAAAATCAACAAGAAAACACCAAACTTAAAGTTTGGCACAGGATTTAATAGAAAAATTATTTTTTTCTTTTGAAAAAGATTTTAAGAAAAAGAAAATAAGGATTCTAAAATTCTAACACGACAACAATAAGAGACTCTAAACTAAAAAGAGAAATTTTTCCTAATCTAAGCAACAAAATAAGCCGTCAGTTGTCCAAACTCAAACAATCCCCGGCAACTTGCGCCAAAAACTTGGTGCACGAATTGTAAATCACACTTTTTACAACTTGTACCACTAACCAGCAAGTGCACTGGGTCGTCCAAGTAATACCTTACGTGAGTAAGGGTCGAATCCCACGGAGATTGTTGGTTTGAAGCAATCTATGGTTATCTTGCAATTCTTAGTCAGGAAGTCAATTATATTTATCAGTTGAATTGCGAATAAACGATAGAGCATGGGTTAAAGGTTACTTGTTATGCAGTAATGGAGAATATATTGGAGTTTTGGAGATGCTTTGTCTTCTGAATCTCTGCTTTCCTCTGTCTTCTGATTCACACACGCACGTCCTTCTACGGCAAGCTGTGTGTTGGTGGATCACCGTTGTCAATGGCTACCATCCATCCTTCCAGTGAAAAGGGTCCAGGTGCGCTATCACCTTACGGCTAATCATCTGCAGGTTCTCGGTCATACCGGAATAGGATTTACTATCCTTTTGCGTCTGTCACTACGCCCAGCACTCGCGAGTTTGAAGTTCGTCACAGTCATCCAATCCCAGAATCCTACTCGAAATACCACAGACAATGTTTAGACTTTCCGGATTCTCATGAATGCCGCCATCAATCTAGCTTATACCACGAAGATTCCGATTAAGAGATCTAAGAGATATTCATTCATTCTATAGTGGAACGTAAGTGGTTGTCAGGCACGCGTTCGTGGAGGAATGATGATGATTGTCACGTTCATCACATTCATATTGAAGTGCAAATGAATATCTTAGATAGGAACACGCATGTTTGAATGGAAAACAGAAATACTTGCATTAATTCATTGAGACACAGCAGAGCTCCTCACCCCCAACAATGGAGTTTAGAGACTCATGCCGTCAAAGAGTACAAAGTCCAGATCTAAAATGTCATGAGATACAAAATAAGTCTCTAAAAGTTGTTTAAATACTAAACTAGTAGCCTAGGTTTACAAAAAATGAGTAAACTATGATGGGTGGTGCAGAGATCCACTTCTGGGGCCCACTTGGTGTCAGCTGGGGTTGAGACTGAGACTTGAACAATTCACGTGCATAAGGATGTTTTGGGCGTTCAACGCCAGGTTTGGATCAATTTCTGGCGTTGAACTCCAACTTTTGATCCTTTTCTGGCGCTGGACGCCAGAATTGGGCAGAGAACTGGCGTTGAACGCCAGTTTACGTCATCTATCCTTGAGCAAAGTATGAACTATTATATATTTCTGGAAAGCCCTGGATGTCTACTTTCCAACGCAATTGAAAGCGCACCATTTTGAGTTCTGTAGCTCAAGAAAATCCACTTTGAGTGCAGGGAGGTCAGAATCCAACAGCATCAGCAGTCCTTTTTCAGCTTGAATCAGATTTTTGCTCAGCTCCCTCAATTTCAGCCAGAAAATTACCTGAAATTACAAAAAAACACACAACTCATAGTAAAGTCCAGAAATATGAATTTTTCCTAAAAACTAATGGAAATAAACTAAAAACTAACTAGAATATACTAAAAACTATATGAAATTAACCCCAAAAAGCGTATAAAATATCCGCTCATCACTTGTCCATTGGCTTGGGGATGTTCGACGGAAGTGAACTGGTGCTTTATGTTCAAGTCGGCTACTAATTTTCTGAAGCCTGCATCTGTGAATTGGGTGCCATTGTCTGTGGTGATGGAATATGGAACCCCGAACCTTGTGACAATGTTCCTATATAGGAATTTTCGACTTCTTTGAGCAGTAGCATTAGCAAGGGGTTCTGCCTCGATCCACTTTGTAAAATAGTCTACCCCTACTATGAGGAATTTAACTTGTCCCGATCCCTGAGGAAAAGGTCCGAGAAGGTCGAGTCCCCATTTTGCAAATGGCCAAGGTGAGGTTACGCTGATGAGCTCCTCTGGCGGGGCGATGTGAAAGGTGGCATGTTTTTGACATGGTGGACATGTCTTTATGAACTCTGTGGCCTCCTTTTGTAGAGTTGGTCAATAAAATCCTGCCCAGAGTACTTTTTTGGTGAGCGCTTGTGCTCCGAGATGATTGCCACAGATGCCACTGTGTATTTCTTCTAGAACTTCCTTCGTGTTGGAAGTCGGTACACATTTTAACAATGGTATTGAAATTCCTCTTTTGTATAGAGTATTGTTTATGATAGTGTAGTATTGTACCTCCCATTTTAACCTTTTTGCCTCCTTTTCATCTGTAGGAAGTGTTTCTGTTTTGAGGTAGTTAATTATAGGAGTCATCCATCCTTGATCTAGACCTGTTATGGCTAGGACTTTTTCCTCTTCCGAGATTGACGGGTTCTATAGTATTTCCTGGATGAGGTTTCTATTGTTGCCTCCTGGTATGGTGTTGGCTAGTTTTGAGAGTGCGTCAGCTCGGGCATTCTGTTCGCGGGGTATGTGGCGGATCTCATATTCCCGGAATTGTCCGAGTTGTTCCCTGGTTTTACCCAGGTACTTTTTCATATTGGGGTCCTTGGCTTGGTAGCTCCCCGTTATTTGTGAAGTGATCACCTGTGAGTCGCTGAAGATAATGAGTCTTTGAGCTCCGACCTCTTTAGCCAGCTTTAAACCAGCTAGTAGTGCCTCATATTCCGCCTGGTTGTTTGAGGCAGGGAACCCGAATTTGAGAGAGAGTTCGATTTGGGTTCCTTGATTACTTTCAATTATCACACATGCGCCGCTTCCAGTCTTATTCGAGGAACCGTCCACGTAGAGATTCCATTCTGTGGGGTTTTCCGGGGTGTCTGTAAATTCTGAAATGAAGTCGGCTAAGTACTATGATTTGATGGTTGTCCGAGCTTCAAATTGGAGGTCAAACTTGGATAACTCGACTGCCCATTGTAAAATTCTGCCTGCTAGATCTGTTTTCTGCAATATCCCTTTTATGGGCTGGTTGGTCCGAACCTTAATGGTGTGAGCTTGGAAGTACGGGCGAAGTCGTCGAGATGTTAGTAAGAGAGTATAGGCGAACTTTTTTATTTTTCGATAGTTCAGCTCGGATCCTTGTAATGCTTTACTGATGAAGTATACGGGTTATTGCCCACTGTCCTCTTCTCGAACTAGTGCTGAAGCTACTGCCCGACTCCCTACCGCGAGGTATAATGAGTGGTTCTCCTTCTCGTGGCCGAGATAGGATAGGTGGCCGTCCTAGAAATCTTTTGAAATCTTGGAAGGCTTGTTCGCACTCCGTTGTCCATTCGAACTTCTTTCCTTTCCTTAGAGTAGCATAGAAGGGAAGAGATCTTATCGCTGATCCCGCTAGGAATCTGGATAAGGCTGCCAATCTCCCGTTGAGTTGTTGTACCTCTTTGACACAAGTTGGGCTCTTCATATTGAGTATGACCTGGCATTTATCCGAATTTTTCTCAATTCCTCTTTGTGTGAGCATAAAACCTAAGAACTTGCCTGCTTCTACTGCAAAGGTGCATTTTGCAGGATTGAGTCGCATGCCATGCTTCCTTATAGTGTCGACCACTTGGACTAGGTCAGACAATAATGTCTCTTCACTTTGTGTCTTTATCAGCATGTCGTCCACGTAGACTTCCATGACTTTTCCGATATGATCTGAAAAGACTTTATTTATTAGCCTTTGATAAGTAGCAGTAATTTGCCTTTGGTGTTAAAAACGAGGTTTTTTCTTGATCGGGTGGATACATGGGGATTTGATTGTATCCGAAATATGCATCCATAAACGAGAGGTATTTATATCCAGAGGAGGCATCTACCAGAGCGTCGATACTTGGGAGTGGATAAGGGTCTTTTGGGCAGGCTTTGTTGAGATCTGTATAGTCGGTGCACATTCACCACTTCCCGTTTGATTTTTTCACTAAGACGACATTAGCTAACCATAGTGGGTACTTGACTTCTCTTATGAATCCTGCCTCCAATAGAGCTTGTACCTGCTCTTCCACAGCTTGGGATCTTTCAGGTCCGAGCTTTCTACGCCTCTGTTGTACTGGCCGAGATCCAGGGTAGACTGCTAGCTTATAACATATTAACTCGGGGTCTATGCCTGGCATGTCTGCAGCCTTCCATGCAAAGAGGTCGACGTTGTCTCGTAAGAACTGTACGAGTGATTCTTTTATGTCTCCTTTTAGAGTCGTGCCAATATTGGTTGTTTTGTCCGGGATGTCTCCGATCTGGACTTTCTCTATTTCACCTTCAGGTTGTGGACGGAGTTCTTCTCGCCTCTGAACTCCACCGAGTTCGATTGTGTAGAATTCTTCTCCTCTGCCTTTGAGGTTTAGACTTTCGTTATAACAGCGGCGCGCCATCTTCTGATCTGCTTTTATCGTAGCTATCCCTTCTGCAGTTGGGAATTTTATGCATAGATGTGGTGTTGAAACTATTGCGCCGAGTTGATTTAATGTTGTCCGACCTATTAGGACATTGTAGGCTGAACTCACGTTGACTACGATGTAGTCTATTTTGAGTGTTCTGGATTGGTTTCCTTTTCTGAAGGTTGTGTGTAGCGGGACGTATCCCAGTGGTTGCACTGGAGTGTCTCCCAGTCTGAACAAGCTGTTTGGATATGCTTTGAGTTCTTTATCTTCCAGGCCGAGCTTGTCGAAGGAAGTTTTGAATAAGATGTCGGCGGAGCTCCCTTGGTCTATCAGTGTGCGGTGGAGATTTGCATTTGCCAGTATAATAGTGATGACCATGGGATCGTCGTGTCCTGAGATGATGCCGGATGCATCTTCCTTGGTAAACGTAATTGCGGGGATGTCGGGTGCTTCCTCCTTTCCCCCGACATGATATACTTCTTTGAGATATCTTTTGCGAGATGATTTGGAGATTCCTCCTCCTGCAAACCCACCGTGTATCATATGAACATGTCTTTCTGGTGTACGAGGTGATCGCTCGGTTCGTCCTACCTCCTCGTCCCTTCTCCTTTTTCTTTGCGCATCGTCCCGGGTGGCCAGATACCGATCTAGTTTTCCTTATCTCACTAATTTTTTTATGACATTTTTTAAGTCAAAGCATTCGTTGGTGGAGTTCCCACGGACTCGATGGTATTCACAATATTCATTCCGGTTTCCTCCCCCTCTTTTGCCTTTGAGCGGTCGAGCTGGGGGTATTTTTTTCGTGTGGCAGACTTCTTTGTAAACATCCACAAGGGACACCCGAAGAGGGGTGTAATTATGATATTTTTTAATTTTTCCCCTTATCGATCTTCGTTCTTTTTGGACTCTTTATCTTTGTCTCGGTAGGTGAATCCGGATTTTGAGGTTTCTCCTAGTCGAGAATTTTCTTCCATGTTGATGTATTTCTCTGCTCGTTCTTGCACTTCGTCAAGAGATGTGGGGTACTTCTTTGATATAGATTGGCTAAAAGGTCCCTCACGTAGGCCATTGATGAGACCCATGATGGCGGCCTCTGTTGGCAAGCTTTGTATGTCTAGGCATGTTTTGTTGAATCTTTCCATGTAGTTGCAAAGACTTTTCCGATCTCCTTGCTTGATTCCTAGTAGGCTGGGGGCGTGCTTAGCCTTGTCTTTTTGGATGGAGAATCTGGCCAGGAACTTTTTGGCTAGGTCATCAAAGCTTGAGATGGACTTCGGAGGTAGGTTGTCGAACCATCTTATTGCTGTCTTTGTGAGAGTTGTTGGAAAAGCTTTGCAGCGAACTGCATCTGAGGCGTCGGTGAGGTACATTCTACTTCTGAAATTACTGAGGTGATGGTTGGGATCTGTAGTGCCATCGTACAAAGTCATATCCGGAAGTTTGAAGTCCTTAGAAATTTTGGTCTTCATGATTTTCCTAGTCAATGGATCTTGATCTTTGCGTGAGTTGTCCTCAGGGGTGGTCCGAGTAGCTTTTACTTTGAGATCGGTTTCGAGTTTTAGAAGTTTATCTTCTAATTCTCGACGTCGCCTTACCTCCCTTTGTAGATCCTTCCCAACTTCTCGTTGATGCTGGGTTTCTTTTTCAAGTTGCTTTAAATGATCTTGAAGCGCTTCTATCACTCCCGGATTTGATGAGTTTTTGTCCCCGTTAGATTTCGGAGTATCTTTTAGTGTAGTGTCCGCGTTTTCGTGCGGTGTTCTATCATCTAGATCCGAATCGTGGTCGTTGTCATGATCGTCCGCCATGGTGATGGGATGACTTCCAAGTTCTCCAGCAACGGCGCCAATGTTCCGAGGGTTACCTGAAACTATAGGTCGATCTTGGACGAGATCTTCTGTACTGGTCAGAGCTGACGTGTCCGGCTGGTGGGTGGCGGCCGGAGCTGTCGTGTCCGACTTGTTGGTTTGGCTGCACTGCTGATCCTTGGTCACCGGAGGGTGGGGGTACCTGCAAGAGACTCCGATGCTTAAGTTAGCATGGGTATTAAACAGGTTTTTAGTAGAATCAGAGTATGAGTTATACCTGGGTGTTCTAGTGTATTTATAATAGTATGGAGTGACCTTTTTAGATAAGATAAGTTAGTTATCTTATCTTATCTTTATCTTTGGGTGAGGTCAGCTTATCTTCAAGGGAACTGCCTTTGTCTCTATAGGCTTGGACTGCCTTTGGATTTGGGTCGTGTTCCTCTATTTGGGGCCTTTACTGGACTTTTCTGTCGATTTGACCGAGCTCTTGGAGAAGAGGTCGGATAGCCTGACCTAAAGAGGTCGGTCGCTTTGTTACTGAACATCCCGGATTGGATAGCTCGACCCAGGGTGTGAACAGTTACCCTCCCAAGTTATTTCTTCTATGTTTAGTTCTCTCACCACCCGAACTTTCGTTGATCAACCATTGGACCTATTCAAATTTTGAGGCGGACCGGTTAATTTCCTACTCGTCCGATTTTCTGTGTTCCGTTCACATCAAATACCCACCCTTGAACGTTACAGTAGAGGTAAAGCATTATGTCTGTAGGTCCTAACCACTTAGTCAGTCGACACTTTTGACACAGACACCTAGATACCCTTCATACTTAAACAGTTCCATGTTGAAGACATGCACAACAAACGCATCAACCCTCTCAAAGAATTCAGATTTTGAACCTCCCTCCCTCGTCCACTGTTATTTCTATCATACATTCAAAGACGATGACTTGGAATCATATTGAAACACACACCCTAGAATTCAACTAACAACACAACTTATTAAATTTTTTAGAAAATTCGGCAGAGTATGCCCTAGAATTGGAATCTTCCGCCAAATACAATTATCATTTTTTGACTAATCAAATATATTTTAAACAATTTAAACGATAGTTCGGCTGAACTTATCTTTAATTCAGAGACATCTATCAAATAAATATAACAATTTTCATAGAGAAAACAGCTGCAGGAATAAATTATAGCATACACGTATTCAATAAAACATCAAATCCTAACCGTTCTAGTGCGCAACCCCTTATAACTCCACAATTTTCTAGTAAACAAGGGTTTTAGGAAGGCGCCACTACGCGACCTTCTCCCACTTCTATCCTAAAACTCTATCCTAGGAAAAGTAAGTCCAACATAAAATTTAAACAATTCATTATATTCAGAAATAGAAAACCAACCTGGAATATTACTGCACAAACAACAAAAAAAAACGCAAACTCCAACTGATCTAAGAGAAAATAGCACCGTCCTAATAAAAAGGACAACGTATTAAATTCACAAGCTGAAACTAATTCAAAAACAAATTTGATAGAATAAGTAAATCTCATTATTCCAATGAATTCAAACCTAATTCTAATTTTACAAAACTAAAAAGAGGCATGACAAAAATAAGCAACATAAGGTTAATGCAATTTAAAGAAATTCATTCACTAAACCCAACTAAAATCTTACAACAACTCAAGCACTCTTATCTTACCTTACTTAACCTACTCTAACATTATTTAATTTTTTTATCCATTAAATTAACACAACAAATCCTAATGACACACTTCATTAAACAAATTTAACCACTGATTTAACAAAAATTCTAACAAAATGCTAAAATCACAAATTAATATGTAAAAATACAATAACCATACCAACAATAAATCTTATGAAAGTGGCTGCAGGTCTCTTTAACATGGGGGTGACAGAGGAGGCAGCGATGGCAACGTGAACGGCAACCACGGTGGAGGATACGGTGGGGATAGCAGCAGCAGCAGAATCAACGACGATGTGCAGCGGTGGCTCCAAGTGGGTGTTCCAAGCGGCGGCGATGACGACGAGCTCTCGACGGTGGCAACAGTGACAGTTTGACGGCGACGGAGAAAGAAGATGAGAAGAGAGAGAGCATTCGCACAAGTGAGGTGGAAGGCTTTTGCGTTTGAATTTTAATCCAATTTCACCGTCAGATTTTTTGACAGTAAATCACCAAAACGACGCATTTTATTAAACCATGATACCGGTAGAAAATATCGACGGTAACACTGGCGCTAGTGAGTTATATTTTCGCGCCAATAATTACCATCAGCTTTAGCGATGGAAAATCTCTTCCGACGGTAAATCTGCCAGTACAGATTTATATAGTGATGAATTTCTCCTCCTTTTCATCGAAAAATCCTACAGTAAATCTGCCAGTATATATAGATCGACGCTAAATCCGATGGTAATTCTGACAATACTCAGCGTTTTTTTTTAGTGTAGAGACTGCTTCTCTAATAACTCAAAGTAATACCAACTTCAAGTATTTTTTCCGTGAGTTCTTAATGATCTTAGGTATCCTTACCAACTATAGTGTTTAGCAAGTCTCACCACTTAGAGAAAACAACTTCTAAGTCTCTCAACAATCAAGAAAAGCTACAAAACTCTCTTTTTACAATATGTGATAGTGAACTTTAAAAATAATGAGCTCTCTTAAAAGTGTATATGATTACAAATGAAGCATTATGAGTAATCGCAAGCTGTCTCTCAAATATTTATGAAAATCACTTTGAAAACTTATGAAATTTGATTACAATGAAAGCTTATATCATGAAAGAAAGTTGTATCCTGAAACAAAGGACCAAGACCTTTATTTATAGGCATCCCATACACCCATGAATGTTAGGAGTGAGTGGAGAGAGCAAATAATGCAAAAACATACGTTTTTGGTAGGGTCCTGTGTCCACAAGGACGTATAGGATCAAATTTGCATGAAATATAGCACTATAGAACGTGAGGATCGATCCTCCCATTTAGCATAGGGATCAATCCTCTAGGCTTAAATTTCAACAAATATAAATTGAGTTATAGTGCCTTGTGCATGATCGGTTTAGGTCCTACTTTCCATAATCCATTTTAAACAGGTTAGGATCATCATAACACGACCCATACTCATCCTTAATGATGGGTTTTTGAAATCATTGAGTAAAAACAATTTTACTTTGATTAAAATATGATTTTAACTTGAGAGATAAACTTGATTTAATTTTGACAAGTAAAAACTAAAGTCCTACAACTAAACCCTGTTTGTGATGAGCTTGTATTTGAGTTTGATGCAAGAATCCTCTAGTAAAAATCTTCGTCAAAACTTTTTTTCCTTCAAAATCACTTATCAACCTTGATGTTATATCATATAATATATGTCATGCAATGATTATCTATTTACCATATAGTCAATAATGATGTTAGGTTAAAGTTGAGTAAAAGATTAAATTCGTTATTTTTTAAAAAATACTAGTTATCTTATTGACAGAAATCACATGTTGTCATTCATCAAAACACATAAGCCTTACATACGATGCAAGGTAAAGAATATTAATTCAACTAAGATAGCGTATCTAACAAAGTAATGAAGGGAATAGTTCCAGAACTTATGAGCCTACCTATAGAGGACAAGGCAGAGGGAAACCTCATAGAAGGGGTTCTGGTCAAGGCCAAGTGCAGTGTACTCACTGTGAAAAACTTGGTCACACACATGTGCTACAAGAAATACGGTCTTCCACCTCACGTCAAGGAAAGATATGGTGGTGCTGCGACATTCAATTATGCAATTACTGAAAAAACTCATGATGAAGACAACACAGATCAGAAGCACAAGGTTGATGATCAAGTTTTAGAGTTCACTCCGGATAATAAGCTTGCGTTACTCGCCCTCCTTTAGAAACAGTAGTTGTAACACATCCATAGCATAACCAAATAAACACACAACCAAAACATCAAAAGGTAAAAGAGTGATTCAGATTTTTACATTTCAAATCACACATAATGGCCGAGTATATTGTGATGAAACAGAAAAATCAAAATCTTGGGTGATTGACACTGGTGCAATAGCCCATATGTCACATTCCCTACAAGATTTTGATACTTATATTCACATACCACCTATTATAGTGAAACTCCCCAATGGATCCTACACCACCACTAGTATAATGAGGATAGTTTCATTTTTGAGGGACTTATACCTCACAAATACACTCTATATCCTTACCTTTAACTTCAAGCTTATTTTTGTTTCATCTATCATATTCAATTTAAAATATGAATTAAGAATATCTGATACTGTTTGTGAGATACAGGATTCGTCAAAGATGATAATTAGTGCAACTAGAGTAGTAGATAGACTTTACATTCTGAATAATTCGATGCATTATGCATTTAACATATCATCTGAATTTAGGGACATTTCTATAGTTGGAATTTCAAATTATAGTAGCATTTATCGTACTCACTTAGGACAACTATCTTACAGTAAACTGCTTGTAATGAAAGAAAATTTTTCCTTCATAGATTGCAACCCAGATAAGGATCCTTGTGATCCCCGCCACTTTGGCAAATAAAAGAAATTACGATTTCCTTTTAGTTCAAGCATACATGATTCTTGTTTTGATAATCTACATATGGACATTTGGGAACCTTTAAGTGTAATATCTCTTAGTGGACACAAATACTTTCTTAGTGTGGTTGATGATTAAAGTCTTTTTACATGGATTTATCTCATGAAACACAAGTGAGAAGCTTCTAATTTGGTTAAGAATTTTGTTCAACTTGTTAAAACATAGTTTGGTAAATCTGTGAAGACTATTTGTTCTTAAAATGGCTTGGAATTCAAGATGTTACCTTTCTATGAATCCATTGGGATTATCCATTGAACATCGTGTATGAAAATTCCATAACAAAACATAATCGTAGAAAGAAAACATTAGCACATTTTAGAAGTAACTTGTGCACTCATGTTTCGTTCTCATCTTGCAAATCATTTTTTGAATTACGCCACTAAGCATGTCATGCATCTAATAAATAGATATCCAAGTACTTTTCTTAAGATTTTGTTTTCAAATGAAATTTTATATGAAAAATCACCAGACGTCTCTCATTTGAGGGGTATTTGGATGTGAAGGTTTTCAATGGCCAAGAGAAGGGGATTAAATCTATGGCCTCTTTTTACTTCTTTTAAACTTTAGCACGAAAAATAGGTTCTGCTACGTCTGCAATATAAATTATGCAGGAGACAATTTAATTTATCTTATATCGAATCAAACAAAAACAGAATAGAGAATAATGAAGTACACAACCATGTATCCTAGTTCAACCACCTTGTGCAATGTGGCCTACATCTAGTCTCCAACATAACTATGGTAGAATTTTCACTATCTTTATCAAATATTACAATCACCAATTTCCAAAGATTCTTTCTAATCCTATCAGGGATAAACCAAACTTCTAACTAAGCTTGATTTGGCTAGGTTCATTCCCTATATTTTCTACACTAAGTTCTCACCCAACTAAGTAAGGGATACCATTCAGATACAAGAAACAAAACATAAACTAATTACAAAAGATATTGACATAATTTTGACTTTTTTCCAAGCTAACTCTCTTTATCTTTTCTCTAAATGGCTTTTCTAAATCCTCACATTTATGTCTTTTTTCCATTGAATGAAACAAAGATAAACTGAAGAGTGACTTGGGTTTATGAGTTACTAGCCTTGTGATCTATTTGGGCTTCATAAACAAAAGAGTGACTTGGGCCTACACTGTAAAACACACTCCAAACAACTTTGAGCTTTTAACCTAACCAAATATAATATGTTTGTCATCACCAAAAATATGATTATTGTTTTCTAAACTCAACAATCTCCCTTTTGATGACAAACATCATTAAAAAAAAGAAACTAAAGGAATTGAAATACAAGATTGAGATTAGAAACTTCCCTTTGGTTGTACCACTTTGACTTGCAAGAAAAGCTCCCCCTTTCTTTTGTAATTTGTGCTCCCACTTGATGGAAATTAGACAAGGTACCTAAGTCACAAACTCTTAACAATACAATTAAAAATATGATATTCATGGTTACGCTGCAGTTAAAAGGATTTAACCAAAAGATGCACTCAAATGCACCACATATGAATCAGTAAACTAAATGCAATAACCAAACACGTCAGAATTTAACACTATCTTATCTATCAATCTTTCATGGTCCACTTTTGGTACGTACTACTCCCCCTTTTGTCATCAAAGAGGAAAAATAAACACCAAATAGCGCAGCAAGAGATAAGTTGGATGCAAAAGATGAGATCATCACTAGGAAAGTATCAAAAGATTAATTCAATTTTACAATCTTTTAGAGAATATAAAAAATAGTAACTGTTCCGAGGGTTACCTGAAACTGGAGGTCGATCTCGGACGAGATCTTCTGTACTGGTCGGTGCTGACGTGTCCGGCTGATGAATGGCAGTCGGAGCTGTCGTGTCCGGCTTGTTGATCTAGCTGCACTGCTGATCCTTTTTCACCGGAGGGTGGGGGGTACCTGCAAGAGACTCCGATGCTTAAGTTAGCATGGGTATTAAACAGGTTTTTAGTAGAATCAGAGTATGAGTTATACCTGGGTGCTCTAGTGTATTTATAATGGTGAGAAGTGACCTTTTTAGATAAGATAAGTTAGTTATCTTATCTTATCTTATCTTTGGGTGAGGTCAGCTTATCTTCAATGGAACCGCCCTTCTCTCTATAGGCTTAGGCTGCCTTTGGATTGGGCCGTTTGTTCCTTGAGTTGGGCCCCTTTTGGGCTTTCCTGCCGATTTGGCCGACCTCTTTTGTAAAGAGGTCGGATAGTCTGACCTGAAGAGGTGGGTCGCTTTGTCTCCAATCATCCCAAGTCGGATAGCTCGACCCAGGGTATGAACAGTGCCCCTGCTTGAGCTCGGTCTTTTTGTTGAGGTCGAGTCCTTGACTTCGGCCCTCCTCTAGTGAAGCCGAACTCAAGCATTTTGTCGATTCCTTTCTTTGTAGAGTCTTTTTTAATGAAGACCATTTTCCTCTAAAAGCACGCGTTTTTATACCAGCGCTTTGTTCTTTGGGAACGTGCGAGGATTTAATACCTTCATTAATTGGTATTAATTGCCCTGTTTTTCCTTGGCTTTTTATTTTGAATTTCCCAATCAAAAACGGTTTCTCTTCTTTTGCTCTTTTTCGTAACTTCTCCCTTTACCCTCTCGCTCTCTGTTTCTTGCCTGGAATTCATAGTTCCTTCCCGTGATGCCTGCTTTGCTACTGCCTTTCGTGGAAGAGGAAGGGTGATTCTGGATTTCCGCTTTTTTGCTTCTGGTGAATTCGAGGGGTGGCCCTTTCGTCTGTCGCTTCCGCTTTCTATGTCACTTTTTGTGTCTATTTTGGGAGAGCTTGGAGAAAGCTTGGATCTTTCTACCTTGGTTTCTGCCTCCAAAGGATGCCCCAGGACTTTGGTTTGAGTCTTGGAGTTTTTCTTTTCTATTTGTTCGCCTGTGTCATTTTTAGTCGAGTTGTTTTGCCCCTCATCCGAGATGTTTTTTAGTAATCCAATCTTCTTTTCTTATTTGTAGGATTAGTCGGCGTCATGTCTTCTTGCAATAACATTGTAGAGGTATCTTCCAAAGTTCCCGAGGGGACGTCTGATTGGCTGGACTCCCTTGTCCTAATGTGTGTCTCTGTCATGGATGCTGAATTTTGTGTAGAACTGAGGAAACATCATAGGATTTGTAGTAGCAGTGCCCGTGAGAGGGATTATGAGCTTGTAGCTCCTGACTCTGATAAGAGGGCTTGTTTTCCTACTTTCTTCGAGGGGGAGCGTCCCTTCTTCTATGCTTATGAATACTTCTTCAGCCAGTTGGATGTTACTTTTCCTTTTACTGCTTTCGAGACTGACTTGTTGTGGTCATGTAACATTGCTCCATCCCAGCTTCATCCGAATTCCTGGGGTTTTATCAAAATATTTCAACTGTTTTGCCAAGAGTTAGGCGTAACACCTTCTGAAACTCTTTTCCTCTATCTTTTTGTCTCGGCCAAGCCCGGAGGTTCCTCCAAAAAGAAAGCTTCCTGGGTTTCTTTCAGATTGGCCCAGGGGCATAAAGTTTTTGCCATGTATGATGAGTCTTTTAAAGATTTTAAGAACTATTTCTTCCGAGTCTGTACTGTTGAGGGGGTCCGCCCCTTTTTTCTTGATGAGAATAACGAGCCTGCTTTTCCTCTAGAGTGGCAAAAGAATGTGAGAGTGCCACGTTATACATGGGAGATGCTTAATGAGGTTGAGCGGACTTTTGTAGTTGTTCTTGAAGATTTGTGGGGGGAACCACCCCATCTGAATACAAAAAGATTCTTGAGTGATCCATCTTTGGTTCGAACTGCTTTGGGTACTGTCTGACTTATTTTTATACTTGCTTCTGAGCTTTTCTTCTCCTATGTTGTAACTCGTCATTATGGTTGATTCTGTATTTTCAGAGATGTCGAAAAATAATGATTCCATGAAGGCCTACAAGAAGGCGAAGAAGGCTACTGCTGCTCAAAAGATCTCGGCCAAGGTGGCTAGAGAGGGATCTTCACAAGTTCAGGTGAAGCCGCCCGTACCGAGCTCTCCTGGGCCTAGGAAGGTGATTCCGACTTCTCGAGTTCGTCTGGCCGAGCCTCCACAGTCTTCAGCTGCTACTTCTGGTGCTCCTCCCAATAAGAAACAAAAAACAATTGAGCCTTTCAATCTGGACGCCCCTGATTTTGATGCGGTCGAGTTTGTAGATCAGCAGATCGGCCCTTACGATATTGTCCCTACTGACGATGTCTCTCTCCTTCGCTATTTAGACTTCATCACTCGGAGTAGTATTAAGATGGCGCATATGGGGGCTGCTATGTACCGTACTGTTCAAGATCTCCCTCTTCATGCTACCAAAGCCTTTATGGAGGAGGCCAAACGGGAGTTTGATCGGATGAAGGACTTGAAGGAGGAGCTTGAAGTGAGGGTGGCCAAGCTGGAGAAGGATCTGGAGAACGAGAAGGCGAGTTCCCTTTCTCTAGCGGCTTCTGTAAGGCTGGCCGAGGACACCGCACTGAGGCATAAAGACAGCTATGTCACATCTTATCGGGAAGGAATGCGTTTGAAGGAGGAGTTGGAAAACGCTCGAGCTGATTACTCCGAGCTCCAAGGTCATCTTGTTGGTAGCGTAACTGCTGCCTATGAGAACCTGAAGGAGCAGGTTCGGATTATTGCTCCCGAGGCCGACCTTACTCTCTTCAGCCCGGATAATGTTGTGAGGGATGGTAAAATTGTCCCTGATGACCAGGATGATGATGATGTTGAACCTCCCCCTGTGTCCTCTGCCAAAGTGTCGACCTCTTCAGTTCCTCTAGTTGTGTCTGATCTAGATTGCCAGATTCTGAACCGGGATGATGGAACCGTGGATGCTGTGCCTATTCAGACTCGACCTCCTTCTCCCCGTACTGATGTTGCCGGGAAGGCTCCCGATCTTTGCTGATTTCTCTTTGGCTATTTGTGTAGTTGGCCTGGCTTGTGGGCTTTTAAACTCTTTATTTGTAGTTTGAATATTTTGCTGACTGTTGATATTCCTTTTCGTTGCTCGTTTAGCAACTTCTATTTTGAAAAACAACAAGTAGTTTTTATGCTTTTGGTCCTGACCCCGAAGCTTTATAATATTGCATTTCGTATCATGCTTGTTTGCATTTGTCTTGACGCCTTTCTGGGTTTTGAGAATGTCAGAGCCTTGCTGCTCGGCCTCTTTGGGCTGCTTTGTACGTATTGCTTGTAGCTTGGATCCTTTGAGTTTGTGGATATGTGGGTCCAACTTATATTTCGGTTTTCTCGCTTTTACTGGCTTTGTAACCGATTTCTTCACGTTGGTCCGCTTTCCAGTTATTTTTGTAATCCTCTTTCTTGGACCTTTGTCAGGTCTCTTTCAGGGATTACTTTTATAACTTGTTTTTTGTAGGAGACCGACTTCCTTAGGTCGATCTCTTCTAAGTTATTTCATAATCCTCTTTCTTGGACCTTTGTCAGGTCTCTTTCAGGGATTACTTTTATAACTTGTTTTTTGTAGGAGACTGACTTCGTTAGGTTGATCTCTTCTAAGTTATAGCAATTTCTCTTTTATAGGGTTGGACAGACCTCTTTCCAGGGATTTGCTGATAACTTGGGTTGACTTGGTCCGACTTCTCAATGTCGGCCAGTCTTTAAGTTATTATTTTAGCAATCCATAAGACCTCGTCAGGTTCTTTTTTCGGATCACTTTTGATAACTTCTTACATTATTCTGTGTTCATCTTTGCCGATTTGTAGAAGGTGGTTTCTGTCTTTGTTTGGTCGACCTTTAGATGAATCGTGTTTTCATCTTTATTGGTCTTCCATCGTGATCATGCAGTGAATCTGTTTTTCACTTTCTGCCGATCTGTTGCTTTATAATCGGATGATGAATGCTTCAGATTAATGCGTCTTGAGAATTTGTAGAATATCTAAAATATATATTATTCAAAAGGAAATGCAATTATATACATGCGGGAGTTTTTCATCCATTTCGGTCGAATAATTTCTAGATCTCAACTTGGTGCCTCATTAAAAAACCTTTTCAGGAAAAAGAGTGCATCCTTTGACGAGATCTTCTAGCTATAGTACCTTTTTAGGTTGCATGCGTGCCATGATCTGGGAAACTCTCGTCCATCGAGTTCAGACAGTCTGTAGTAGCCCTTTCCGAGTATTTCTGTAACTCGGTGGGGTCCCTTCAGTTTGCTGCCAGCTTTCCTTCTCCGGGTCGATTTGTTCCAATATCATTTCGAATTAGGATGAGATCATTCTCAGCAAAACTTCTTGGCACTACCTTTTGATTATATCTTGAAGTCATTCGGCGTTTTAGCGCTTCTTCCCTGATCCGAGCTCTTTCTTGGACTTCTGGAAGTAAGTCGAGCTCTTCTCTTTGAAGTTGAGAGTTGGCTTGTTCGTTGTAGTGGACCACTCTAGGGGACCCTTCCTCGACCTCTACTGGGATCATTGCCTCCACTCCGTACGCTAATCGAAATGGTGACTCGTTTGTGGTAGAATGTGGTGTTGTTCGATATGCCCATAGGACTTGTGGGAGTTCTTCGGCCCAAGCTCCCTTTGCTTCTTGCAGTCTCCGCTTCAGTCCAGCCAATATGACTTTGTTGGCAGCTTCGGCCTGTCCATTGGCTTGAGGGTGTTCGACGGAGGTGAACTGGTGTTTTATGTTCAAGTCGGCAGCTAATTTTCTGAAACATGCATCTGTGAATTGAGTGTCATTGTCTGTGGTGATGGCGTGTGGGACTCCGAACCTTGTGACAATATTTCTATATAAGAATTTCCGGCTTCTTTGAGCAGTGGCGTTGGCTAGGGGCTCTGCCTCAATCCACTTTGTAAAATAGTCTATCCCAACTATGAGGAATTTGACTTGTCCCAATCCTTGAGGAAAGGGTCCGAGAAGGTCGAGTCCCCATTTTGCGAATGGCCAAGGTGAATTTACGCTGATGAGTTCTTCTGGCGGGGCAACGTGGAAGTTGGCATGTTTCTGGCATGGAGGACATGTCTTTACAAACTCTGTAACTTCTTTTTGTAGAGTTGGCCAGTAAAATCCCGCCTGGAGTACCTTTTTGGTGAGAGCTTGTGCTCCAAGATGATTACCACAAATGCCGCTGTGTACTTCCTCTAATACTTTCCTTGTGTTAGAGGTCGGCACACATTTTAGCAATGGTATTGAGATCCCTCTCTTGTATAAGGTATTGTTTATGATAGTGTAGTACTGAGCCTCCCGTTTTAACCTCTTTGCCTCCTTTTCATCTGTGGGGAGTGTTTCTGCTTTGAGGTAGTTAATTATGGGGGTCATCCATCCTTGATCCTGGCTTGTTATGGCTAGGACTTTTTCCTCTTCTGAGATTGACGGGTTCTGTAGCATTTCCTGGATGAGGCTTCTATTGTTGCCCCCTGGTTTGGTGCTGGCTAGTTTTGAGAGTGCATCAGCTCGGGCATTTTGTTCTCGGGGTATGTGGCAGATCTTATATTCCCCGAGTTGTCCGAGCAGTTCCTTGGTTTTATCTAAATAACTTTTCATGGTGGGATCTTTGGCTTGGTAGCTCCCCGTTATCTGTGAGGTGATTACTTGTGAATCGCTGAAGATGTTAAGTTTTTGAGCTCCACCTCCCTAGCCAGCTTCAAACCAGCTAGTAACGCTTCATATTCCGCTTGGTTGTTTGAGGCGGGGAACCCAAATTTAAGGGAGAGCTCAACTTGGGTTCTGTTCATACTCTGAGTCGAGCTATCCGACTTGGGATGATTGACGACAAAGCGACCGACCTCTTCAGGTCGAGCGGACCGACTTCTTCTTAAAGAATTTGGCAAATCGACAGGAAAGCCCATAAAGGGCCCAAGTAGAGGAACACGACCCAAATCCAAAGGCCGTCCGAGCCTATAGAGATAAGGGCGGTCCCCTTGAAGATAAGCTGACCTCAATTCAAAGATAAAGATAAGATAAGATAACTAACTTATCTTATCTAGAAAGGTCACTCTACAACTACTATAAATACACTGGAGCACCCAGGTATAACTCATACTCTGATTCTACTAAAAATCTGTTTAATACCCATGCTAACTTAAGTATCGGAGTCTCTTGCAGGTACCCCCCCACCCTCCGGTGACCAAGGATCAGCAGTGCGTCCAGTCCAACAAGTCGGACACAACAGCTCCGACCAGCACAGAAGATCTCATCCGAGATCAACCTACAGTTTCAGGTGACCCTCAGAACATTGGCGCCGTTGCCGGATACCTGGAAGTCATCCCATCACCATGGCGGACAACCATGACAACGACCACGATTCAGGTCTGGAAGAGAGAATGCCGCACAAGAACGCGGATGTCACGCTACAAGATACTCCGGAAACCAACAAGAACAAAGACTCGCCAAATCCAGGGGCAATAGAAGCGCTCCTAGATCGCCTAAAACAACTGGAAAAAGAAACTCAACAACAATGGGAAATCGGAAGAGATCTACAAGTGCAGCGACGTCGGGAGTTGGAAGAAAAACTACAGCAATTAGAAGTCGATCTCAAATCAAAAGCCCCTCGGGCCAATCTCGAAGAAAATTCATGCAAAGAGCAAGACCCGTTCACCAGGGAAATCATGAAAACCAAAATTCCAAAAGACTTCAAACTCCCGGATATGACCCTATACGATGGCACCACGGATCCCAACCACCACCTCAGTAACTTCAAAAGCAGAATGTACCTCACCGACGCCCCAAATGCTGTTCGCTGCAAAGCCTTCCCAACAACTCTCACAAAGACAGCCATTCGATGGTTCGACAACCTACCCCCAAAGTCCATCTCAAGCTTTGATGACCTAGCTAAAAATTTCCTAGCCAGATTCTCCATCCAGAAAGATAAAGCCAAGCACGCCCCTAGTTTACTAGGGATCAAACAAGGAGACCGGGAGAGCCTCTGCAACTACATGGAGAGATTCAACAAAATGTGCATGGACATACAAAGTTTACCCACAGAGGCCGCCATCATGGGACTCATCAACGGCCTACGAGAAGGACCTTTCAGCTAATCTATATCAAAAAGTACCCGACCTCCTTAGATGAAATGCAGGAACGAGCAGAAAAATACATCAACATGGAAGAAAATGCTCGGTTAGGAGAGACCTCAAAATCGGGGGCCTCTTACCGAGATAGAGACAAGGAATCCAAGAGGAAAGAAGATCGACAAGGGGAGAAAATAAAAAAATACCATAATTACACTCATCTCAGGGCATCTTTGGTCGAGATATACAAAGAAGTCTGCCATACAGAAAAAATCCCCCCAGCACGGCCACTCAAAGGCAAAAAGGGAGGAGGAAACCCGAAGGAATATTGTGAATACCATCGAGTCTGAGGACACTCCACAAACGAATGTTTCGACTTAAAAAAATATCATAAAAAAATTGGTGAGAGAAGGAAAGTTAGATCGATTCCTGGCCACCCGAGATGATGATCAAAGAAAGAGACGAAGAGATGAAGATACCGAACGAACAGAACGATCGCCTCGGACACCAGAAAGACATGTCCACATGATACATGACGGATTCACAGCAGCTGGGATCTCCAAATCCTCTCGCAAAAGATATCTCAAAGAAGTATATCATGTCGAATGAGAGGATGAAGCACTCAACATCCCGGCAATAACATTCACTAAAGAGGACGCGTCCGGCATCATCGCAGGACACGACGATCCCATGGTCATCACCATCATATTAGCAAACACCAACCTACACCGCACCCTAATAGACCAAGGAAGTTCTGCCGACATCTTATTCAAAACAGCCTTTGATAAACTCGGCCTAGAAGAAAAGGAACTTCAAGCATATCCAAACAGTCTGTTCGGACTAGGAGACACCCCGGTTCGACCACTAGGATACATACCACTACATACAACTTTCGGAAAAGGGAACCAATCCAGGACCCTCAAAATAGACTACATCGTGGTCGATGTAAGTTCAGCTTACAATGCTCTCATAGGTCGGACAACACTCAACCAACTCGGCGCAATAGTCTCGACCCCACACCTATGTATGAAATTTCCAACATCAAAAGGGATAGCCACGATAAAAGCAGATCAAAAAATGGCACGTCGCTGTTACAACGAAAGCCTAAACCTCAGAGGCAAAGGAGAAGAGTTCCACACAATCGAGCTGGGCGGAGTTCAACGACGAGAAGAACTTCGTCCCCAGCCAGAGGGTGAGATAGAAAAGATTCAAAGGAATTACTAATACAATTCTTGCGAGATAATGTCGATCTCTTCACATGAAAAGCCGCAGATATGCCAGGCATAGACCCTAAGCTGATGTGTCACAAGTTGGCGGTCTATCCAGGATCTCGGCCGGTACAGCAGAGATGAAGAAAACTTGGACCAGAGCGATCCCAGGCTGTGGAAGAACAAGTACAGGCACTACTGGAAGCAGGATTCATAAGAGAAGTCAAATATCTACTATGGCTAGCCAACGTTGTCTTGGTGAAAAAATCAAATGGGAAGTGGCGAATGTGCACCGATTACACCGATCTCAACAAGGCTTGTCCAAAAGACCCTTACCCACTCCCAAATATCGACGCTCTCATTTATGGACGCATACTCGGGATACAACCAGATCCCCATGTATCTACCAGATCAAGAAAAGACTTCGTTCCTAACACCGAAAGCAAACTACTGCTACATTGTGATGCCTTTCGGTCTCAAGAATGCAGGAGCTACTTATCAAAGGCTAATGAATAAGGTTTTCTCGGATCACATCGGAAAGATCATGGAAGTCTACGTGGACGACATGCTAATAAAAACACAAAGTGAAGAGACATTATTGTCTGACCTGGCCCAAGTATTCGACACCATAAGGAAGCATGACATGCTACTCAATCCCGCGAAGTGTACCTTTGTAGTAGAAGCAGGGAAATTCTTAGGTTTCATACCCACACAAAGAGGAATTGAAGCAAATCCAGACAAATGTCAGGCCATACTCAACATGAAGAGCCCAACCTGTGTCAAAGAAGTACAGCAACTCAACGGGAGATTGGCCGTCCTATCCCGATTCTTAGCAGGAGCTGCGATAAGATCTCTCCCCTTCTATGCTACTTTAAGAAAGGGAAAGCAGTTCGAATGGACGACAGAATATGAGCAAGCCTTCCTAGACTTTAAGAAGTTCTTAGGACAGCCACCTATCCTCTCTCGACCACGAGAAGGAGAACCACTCATATTATATCTCGCAGTAGGAAGCCGGGCAGTAGCATCGGCACTAGTCAGAGAAGATGAAAACGGACAACAACCCGTCTACTTCATTAGTAAAGCACTGCAGGGATCCGAGTTGAACTATCAGAAAATAGAAAAATTCGCTTATACTCTCATTCTAACATCTCGACGACTCCGCCCTTACTTCCAGGCCCACACCATCAAAGTTCGCACTAACCAGCCCTTGAAAGGAATATTGCAGAAAATAGATTTAGCAGGTAGAATTCTACAATGGGCAGTCGAGCTGTCAGAGTTCGACCTCCAATATGAAGCTCGGACGGCCACTAAGTCACAATATCTGGCCGACTTTATCGCAGAATTCACAGATGCCCTGGAAACCCCCACAGAGTGGAATCTCTATGTGGACGGTTCTTCAAATAAAACTGGAAGTGGCGCAGGAGTGATAATAGAAAGCAACCAGGGAACCCAAGTTGAGCTCTCCCTCAAGTTCGGATTCCCGGCTTCAAATAACCAGACGGAATACGAAGCATTGCTAGCTGGTTTGAAGCTGGCTAAAGAGGTTGGAGCTCGGAAACTCAACATTTACAGCGATTCGCAAGTTGTCACATCACAAATAACATGGAGCTACCAAGCCAAAGATCCCACCATGAAAAGGTATTTGGATAAGACCAAGGAACAACTCGGACAAATCGGGGAATATAAGATCTACCACATACCCCAAGAACAAAATGCCCGAGCTGATGCACTCTCGAAATTAGCCAGCACCAAACCGGGGGGCAACAATAGAAGTCTCATCTAGGAAATACTACAGAACCCATCGATCTCGGAGGAACAAAAAGTCCTAACCATAACAGGCCAGGACCAAGGATGGATGACCCCCATAATCAACTACCTCAAAACAGGAACACTCCCCACGGAAGAAAAGGAGGCAAAGAGGCTAAAAAGGGAGGCACAGTATTACACTATTATAAACAACATCCTGTACAAAAGAGGGATCTCAGTACCATTACTGAAATGCGTACCGACCTCCCACACAAAGGAAGTATTAGAAGAAGTACACGGCGGCATTTGTGGCAACCATCTCGGAGCACGAGCTCTCGCCAAAAAAGTACTCCGGGTGGGGTTTTATTGGCCAACTCTACAGAAAGAAGCTACAAAATTTGTAAAGACATGCCCACCATGTCAGAAACATGCCAACTTTCACATCGCCCCGCCAGAAGAGCTCATCAGCGTAACTTCGCCTTGGCCGTTTGCAAAATGGGGACTCGATCTTCTCGGACCCTTTCCCCAGGGATCAGGACAAGTAAAATTCCTCATAGTCGGAGTAGACTATTTCATAAAATGGATTGAGGCAGAGCCCCTAGCCAATGCCACTGCTCAAAGAAGCCGGAAATTCCTATACAGGAACATTGTCACAAGGTTTGGGGTTCCACACTCCATCACCACGGACAATGGCACCCAATTCACAGACGCATGCTTTAGGAGACTAGTAGCCAACTTAAATATAAAGCACCAGTTCTCCTCCATCGAACACCCTCAAGCCAATGGACAGGCCGAAGCCGCCAACAAAGTCATATTGGCTGGGTTGAAATGGAGAGTACAAGATGCAAAGGGAGCTTGGGCCGAAGAACTTCCACAAGTCCTATGGGCATATCGAACAACGCCACACTCCATCACAAATGAATCACCATTTCGACTAGCATATGGAGTGGAGGCAATGATCCAGTAGAGATCGAGGAAGGGTCATCCAGAGTAGTCCACTACAATGAAGAAGCCAACTCTCAAATTCATAGGGAAGAACTCGACCTACTACCTGAAATCCAAGAAAGAGCTCGGATCAGGGAAGAAGCACTAAAACGACGGATGGCTTTCAGATATAATCAAAAGGTAGTGCCGAGAAGTTTCACAGAGAATGATCTCATCTTAATCCGAAATGATATCGGAACAACTCGACCAGGAGAAGGAAAGTTGGCAGCAAACTGGAAAGGACCCTACCGAGTTGTAGAAGTACTCGGGAAGGGCTATTACAGACTGTCCGAACTCGACGGACGAGAGCTTCCCAGATCATGGCACGCTTGCAACCTAGGAAGGTACTACAGTTAGGAAGGTAACAGATCTCATTATTGGATGCACTCTTTTTCCTGAAAAGGTTTTTTAATGAGGCACCAAGTTGAGACCCAGACACTATCCGACTTAATGGGATGAAAAAATTCCCACATGTATATATTTGCACTTTTACTTTGAATAAAGTTTATTTAGATATTCTACAAGAATTCAAGACGCATTAATCTGAAGAATTCATCGTCCGATTATAAAGCGACAGGTCGGCAGAAAGTGAAAAATAATTTCACTGCACGACCACGATAAAGACAAACTGTCCGATAAAGGTGAAAGCGCGATTCACCCAAAGGATGATCTAAAGATGCCAACCACTTTCTACAAATCGGCAAAAATGAACACAGAATAATGTAAGAAGTTATCGAAAGCAATCCAAAAAAGAACCTGACGAGGTCTTATAGATAGCTAAAATAATAACTTAAAGAGTGGCCGACGTCCAGAAGTCGAACCAAGTCAACCCAAGTTATAAGTAAACCCTGGAAAGAGGTCTGGCCAACCCTATTAAAGAGGATTACTTTAACTTAGAAGGGCTCGACTTAACAAAGTCAGCCCAAAATAAAAAGGTTATAAAAGTAATCCCTGAAAGAGACCTGACAAAGGTCCAAGAAAGAGGATTACAAAAATAACCTAGAAAGAGATCGACCTAACGAAGTCGATCTCCTACAAAATACGAAAAGTTATAAAAGTAATCCCTGAAAGAGACCTGACAAAGGTCCAAGAAAGAGGATTACGAAATAACTTAGAAGAGATCGACATAAAGAAGTCGGTCTCCTACAAACGAAAAGTTATAAAAGTAATCCCTGAATGAGACCTGACAAAGGTCCAAGAAAGAGGATTACGAAGTAACTTAGAAGAGATCGACATAAAGAAGTCGGTTTCCTACAACGAAAAGTTATAAAAGTAATCCCTGAAAGAGACCTGACAAAGGTCCAAGAAAGAGGATTACGAAGTAACTTAGAAGAAATCGACATAAAGAAGTCGGTCTCCTACAACAAACAGGTTATAAAAGTAATCTCTAAAAGAGACCTGACCAAGGTCCAAAAAAGAAGATTACTTTAAATAATTGAAAAAGATCGACATCGGTCAAACTACTTGGAAAAGGACAAAGAAGTCGAGCATGGATTGCTAATCGGATCCACGCATCGACAACAAACCAGTTCAAAGAGGCTAAGCAACAAGGCCTCAAAGAAGCTAAGACAGGCGCAAGCAAGCGTGACATAAAATAACAAAGCCTCAGGGTCAGACCCAAAAGCTCAGAAGCTATTCGTTGTGTTTTTCAAAATAATGTTGCTAAACAAGCAACTAGAAAGAGCGTCAACAAAATAAACCAACCACAAAATAAAGAGTTTCAAAGCCCACAAGCCGGGCCAACTACAAATATATTCATAATAAATCAGCTAAAGGTTAGAAGACTTCTTAGCAGCATCAGTCTGAGGAGAAGGAGGGCGAGCCTGGAGAGGAACATCATCCACAGTACCATCGTCCCGGTTTAAGATCTGACAGTCAGGATCAGAAGTGGGAGGGTCGACCTTGGCAGGAGGAACAGTAGGCACTGACACCTTGGCAGAAGACACAGGGAGGGGATCGACCTCATCATCAGGGACAATCTTACCATCCCTGACAATGTTGTCCAGGCTAAAGAGGGTGAGATCGGCCTCGAGAGCAATGACCCGAACTTGCTCCTTCAAGTTCTCGTAAGCAGCAGTCACGCTGCCAACGAGATGACTTTGGAGCCCGGAATAATCTTTCCGGACATTGTCGAGCTCCCCCCTCAGGCGCACCACCTCCCGATAAGATGTAACGTAACTGTCCTTATGCATCATGGCTGTGTCCTCAGCCAACCTCAAAGAAGCTGCCAGTGATTGAGAACTCGCCTTCTCGTTCTCTAAGTCCTTCTCCAGCTTGGCTACTTGATGAGCGGATAATTTATACGCTTTTTGACATTATTTTTAGTATGTTTTTAGTAGAATCTAGTTACTTTTAGGGATGTTTTCATTAGTTTTTATGTTAAATTCACATTTCTGGACTTTACTATGAGTTTGTGTGTTTTTCTGTGATTTCATGTATTTTCTGGCTGAAATTGAGGGACTTGAGCAAAAATCAGATTCAGAGGTTGAAGAAGGACTGCTGATGCTGTTGGATTCTGACCTCTCTGCACTCAAAGTGGATTTTCTAGAGCTACAGAACTCAAAATGGCGCGCTTCCAATTGCGTTGGAAAGTAGACATCCAGGGCTTTCCAGAAATATATAATAGTCTATACTTTGTCTAAGTTTAGATGACGTAAACTGGCGTTCAACGTCAGCTCTCTGCCCAATTCTGGAGTTCAGCGCCAGAAATGGATCAAAAACCAGAGTTGAACGCCAGAAATGGATCAAAACCTGGCGTTCAACTCCACAAATGGCCTCTGCACGTGGAAAGTTAAGGCTCAGCCCAAGCACACACCAAGTGGGCCCCGGAAGTGGATTTATGCATCAATTACTTACTTCTGTAAACCCTAGCGACTAGTTTATTATAAATAGAACTTTTTAGCATTGTATTCAGAGTCTTGGTTACTCCGGTTCCCCTCTGGGGCCGAGACCAATGAACTCCATTATCACTTATGTATTTTCAACGGTAGAGTTTCTACACTCCATAGATTAAGGGGTGGAGCTCTGCTGTTCCTCAAAGATTAATGCAAAGTACTACTGTTTTCTATTCAATTCATCTTATTTTGCTTCTAAGATATTCATTCGCACTTCAACCTGAATGTGATGAACGTGACAATCATCATCATTCCCTATGAACGTGTGCCTGACAACCACTTCTGTTCTACATTAGATTGAATGAGTATCTCTGAGATCTCTTAATCGGAATCTTTGTGGTGTAAGCTAGAATGATGGCGGCATTCAAGAGAATCCGGAAAGTCTAAACCTTGTCTGTGGTATTCCGCGTAGGATTCAATGACTGAATGACTGTGACGAGCTTCAAACTCGCGATTGCTGGGCGTAGTGACAGACGCAAAAGGATAGTAAATCCTATTCCAGCATGATCGAGAACCGACAGATGAATAGCCGTGCCGTGACAGGGTGCGTTGACCATTTTCACTGAGAGGATAGGATGTAACCATTGACAAGGGTGATGCCTCCAGACGATTATCCGTGCCGTGACAGAGCACTTGGATCATTTTCCCGAGAGAAGACCGAAAGTAGCCCTTGACAATGGTGATGCATTACATAAAGCCAGCCATGGAAAGGAGTAAGACTGATTGGATGAAGATAGTAGGAAAGCAGAGGTTCAGAGGAACGAAAGCATCTCTATTCGCTTATCTGAAATTCTCACCAAAGACTTACATAAGTATTTCTATCCCTATTTTATTAATGATTTTCGAAAACCCCATTACTATTTTATATCCACCTGACTGAGATTTACAAGGTGACCATAGCTTGCTTCATACCAACAATCTCCGTGGGATTCGACCCTTACTCACATAAGGTATTACTTGGACGACCCAGTGCACTTGCTGGTTAGTTGTGCGAAGTTGTGAACCATGGTATTGGCATCATGTTTTTGGCGCCATTACCAGGGAAAGAAAGAGCGATGAATTTTACATAATCAAAGTGTAATCACAATTTATGCGCACCAAGTTTTTGGCGCCGTTGCCGGGGATTGTTCGAGTTTGGACAACTGACGGTTCATCTTGTTGCTCAGATTAGGTAATTTTCTTTTTGTTTTCTCTTCAAAAATCTTTCAAAATTTTTTCCTTTGTTTTCGAAAAAAAAAAGAAAAAAAATATTTTTAAAATAAAAATGTTTTCAAAAATAAATTATTCTATGGCTTCAAAACTTTCAAGAATGAATTCTAGAGTTTCATGGTAACATGTTGAATCCTATCTGGCTGAAAAGCCATACCCAAACTCTTTTGGGATTGGTCTTCAACTAATCACCTCAATGGATGTAAATCCATTCTAAATCTTGAATGGCTATTAAGCCATGTCTGACCCTTTGATTGGAGCTTTAGACTAAAGAGCACAAGATTCCTGGAATTCATATTAAAGATTTTGAAATCCTTATTTTTGTTTTTCAAATAATTTTCAAAAAAATACAAAAAAAATTAGAAAATCATAAAAATCAAAAATATTTTTTGTGTTCTTGTTTGAGTCTTGAGTCATGTTATAAGTTTGGTGTCAATTGCATGTGCATCCTGCATTTTTCGAAAAAATCATGCATTCATAGTGTTCTTCATGATCTTCAAGTTGTTCTTGGTAAGTCTTCTTGTTTGATCTTTGCATTTGCATGTTGTGTCTTTTCTTGTTTTTCATATGCATTCTTGGATTCTTAGTGTCTAAGCATTAAAGAATTCTAAGTTTGGTGTCTTGCATGTTTTCTTTGCATTAAAAATTTTTCAAAAATGTGTTCTTGATGTTCATCATGATCTTCATAGTGTTCTTGGTGTTCATCTTGACATTCATAGCATTCTTGCATGCATTCATTGTTTTGATCCAGAACTTTCATGCATTGCATCATTTTTCATGTTTCTCTCTCTCATCATTAAAAATTCAAAAATAAAAAAAAATATCTTTCCCTTTTTCTCTCATCAAATTCGAAAATGTGGATTGACTTTTTCAAAAAATTTTAAAATCAAGTTGTTTCTTATGAGTCAAATCAAATTTTCAATTTGAAAATCTTATCTTTTTTCAAAAATTTTTTTAAAAATCAAATCTTTTTCAAATTTCTTAGTTATTTTCGAAAATTCCAAAAATCTTTTTCAAAAATCTTTTTCTTATTTTTATATCAAATTTTTGAAAATAACAATAACAATTAATGTTTTGATTCAAAAATTTCAAGTTTGTTACTTACTTGCTAAGAAAGATTCAAACTTTAAGTTCTAGAATCATATCTTGTGATTTCTTGTGAATCAAGTCATTAATTGTGATTTTAAAAATCAAATCTTTTCCAAAAAAAAAAACTAATTTCTATCATATCTTTTCAAAAATATCTTCTCATCATATCTTTTTCGAAAATTTGATTTCAAAATATCTTTTCTAACTTCCTAACTTCTTATCTTTTCAAAATTGATTTTCAAAATTTGTTTCAACTAACTAACTAACTTTTTGTTTGTTTCTTATCCTTTTCAAAACCACCTAACTAACTCTCTCTCTCTCTAATTTTCGAAAATATCTCCCTCTTTTTCAAAATTTCTTTTTAATTAACTAATTATTTTAATTTTTGATTTTAATTTTCGAAAATTACTAACACTTTTCAAAAACTATTTTCGAAAATCACTGACCCTTTTTCAAAAATAATTTTCGAAAATTCTTCGCCCTCATCTCCTTCTAATTATTTATTCATCTACTAACACTTCTCTTCATCTCACATCACTGCTCCTATCCTTATTACCCTTGTGTTTGGATTCTTCATTTTTCTTCACCCCTATTCCTTTTCTTCTTCTACTAACAATAAGGAACCTCTTTACTGTGACATAGAGGATTCCTCTTCTTTTCTTGTTCTCTTCTCTTTCTTATGAGCAGGAACAAGGAAAAAGGCATTCTTGTTGAAGCTGATCCAGAACCTGAAAGGACTCTGAAGAGGAAACTAAGAGAAGCTAAATTACAACAATCCAGAGACAACCTTATTGAAAATTTCGAACAAGTAAAGGAGATGGCAGCCGAACACAACAACAATAATGCAAGGAGAATGCTTGGTGACTTTACTGCACCTAATTCCAATTTACATGGAAGAAGCATCTCAATTCCTGCCATTGGAGCAAACAACTTTGAGCTGAAACCTCAGCTAGTTTCTCTGATGCAGCAGAACTGCAAGTTTCATGGACTTCCATCTGAAGATCATTTTCAGTTTTTAACTGAATTCTTGCAGATATGTGATACTGTTAAGACTAATGGAGTAGATCCTAAAGTCTACAGGCTCATGCTTTTCCCTTTTGCTGTAAGAGACAGAGCTAGAGTGTGGTTGGACTCTCAACCCAAAGACAGCCTGAACTCTTGGGATAAGCTGGTCACGGCTTTCTTAGCCAAGTTCTTTCCTCCTCAAAAGCTGAGCAAGCTTAGAGTGGATGTTCAAACCTTCAGACAGAAAGAAGGTGAATCCCTCTATGAAGCTTGGGAAAGATACAAACAGTTGACCAAAAAAATGTCCTTCTGACATGCTTTCAGAATGGACCATCCTGGATATATTCTATGATGGTCTGTCTGAGTTATCTAAGATGTCATTGGATACCTCTGCAGGTGGATCCATTCACCTAAAGAAAATGCCTGCAGAAGCTCAAGAACTCATTGACATGGTTGCAAATAACCAGTTCATGTACACTTCTGAAAGGAATCCTGTGAATAATGGGACGCCTATGAAGAAGGGAGTTCTTGAGGTTGATACTCTGAATGCCATATTGGCTCAGAACAAAATATTGACTCAGCAAGTCAATATGATTTCTCAGAGTCTGAATGGAATGCAAGCTGCATCCAACAGTACTCAAGAGGCATCTTCTGAAGAAGAAGCTTATGATCCTGAGAACCCTGCAATAGTAGAGGTGAATTACTTAGGTAAACCTTATGGAAACACCTATAACTCATCATGGAGAAATCATCCAAATTTCTCATGGAAGGATCAAAAGCCTCAACAAGGCTTTAATAATGGTGGAAGAAACAGGTTTAGCAATAGCAAGCCTTTTCCATCATCCACTCAGCAACAGACAGAGAATTCTGAGCAGAATCCATCTAGCTTAGCAAATTTAATCTCTTATCTATCTAAGGCCACTGTGAGTTTCATGAATGAAACAAGGTCTTCCATTAGAAATTTGGAAGCACAAGTGGGCCAGCTGAGTAAAAGGATCACTGAAATCCCTCCTAGTACTCTCCCAAGCAATACAGAAGAGAATCCAAAAGGAGAGTGCAAGGCCATTAACATAACCAAAATGGCCGAACCCAAAGAGGGAGAGGAGGACGTGAATCCCAAGGGGGAAGACCTCCTGGGACGTCCAGTGATCAATAAGGAGTTTCCCTCTGAGGAATCAAAGGAATCTGAGACTCATCTAGAGACCATAGAGATTCCATTGAACCTCCTTATGCCATTCATGAGCTCTGATGAGTATTCCTCTTCTGAAGAGAATGAGGATGTTACTGAAGAGCAAACTGCCAAGTTTCTTGGTGCAATCATGAAGCTGAATGCCAAATTATTTGGTATTGAAACTTGGGAAGATGAACCTCCCTTGTTCATCAATGAACTAAGTGATCTGGATCAACTGACATTGCCTCAGAAGAGACAGGATCCTGGAAAGTTCATAATACCTTGTACTATAGGCACCATGATCTTTAAGGCTCTGTGTGACCTTGGTTCAGGAATAAACCTCATGCCCCTCTCTGTAATAGAGAAACTGGGAATCTATGGGGTGCAAGCTGCTAAAATCTCATTAGAGATGGCAGACAATTCAAGAAAACAGGCTTATGGACAAGTAGAGGACGTGTTAGTAAAGGTTGAAGGCCTTTACATCCCTGCTGATTTCATAGTCTTGGATACTGGAAAGGAAGAGGATAAATCCATCATCCTAGGAAGACCTTTCCTGGCCACAGCAAGAGCTGTGATTGATGTGGACAGAGGAGAATTGATCCTTCAATTAAATGAGGACAACCTTGTGTTTACAACTCAAGGATCTCTCTCTGCATCCATGGAGAGGAAGCATAAAAAGCTTCTCTCAAAGCAGAGTCAACCAAAGCCCCCACAGTTAAACTCTAAGTTTGGTGTTGGGAGGCCACAACCAAACTCTAAGTTTGGTGTTGAACTCCCATATCCAAACTCAAAGTTTGGTGTTGGAGAGTCTCAACAATGCTCTGAACATCTGTGAGGCTCCATGAGAGCCCACTGTCAAGCTACTGACATTAAAGAAGCGCTTGTTGGGAGGCAACCCAATTTTTATTTATCTAACTATATTTTTCTTAGTTATATGTCTTTGTAGGTTCATGATCATGTGGAGTCACAAAATAAATATAAAAATTGAAAACAGAATCAAAAACAGCAGAAGAAAAATCACATCCTGGAGGAAGCATCTGCCTGGCGTTCAACGCCAGAACAGAGCATGGTTCTGGCGCTGAACGCCCAAAATGGGCAGCATCTGGGCGCTGAACGCCTAGAACAAGCATGGTTCTGGCGTTCAACGCTAGAAATGGGCAACAAATGGGCGTTGAACGCCCAAAATGGGCACCAACTTGGCGCTGAACGCCCAGAGTTGTGTGCAAAGGCATTTTACATGCCTAATTTGGTGCAAGGGTGTAAATCCTTGAACACCTCAGGATCTGTGGACCCCACAGGATCATCTCAGGATCTGTGGACCCCATAGGATCCCCACCTACCTCCACTCACTTATTCTCACCCCTCTTTCACAAAATCCCATAAACACTCTTCCCCAAAACCCTTCACCAATCACCTCAATCTCTCTTCCCCATCACCTCCTCACCACTCACATCCATCCACTCTTCCCCATAAACCTACCTCATAAATTCCACCTACCTTCAAAATTCAAAACCAATTTTCCACCCAAACCCACCCATATGGCCGAAACCTTCCCCCCTCCCTTCCCTATATAAAGCCCTCCATTCTTCTTCAAATTCACACAACACAACCCTCTCTTCTCTTCTTGGCCGAAACACAACCCCTTCTCCCTCTTCTCCATTTCTTCTTCTTCTTCATCTATTCTCTCTTTTATTGCTCGAGGGCGAGCAATATTCTAAGTTTGGTGTGGTAAAAGCATAAGCTTTTTGTTTTTCCATTACCATTGATGGCACCTAAGACCGGAGAATCCTCTAGAAAGGGGAAAGGGAAGACAAAAGCTTCCACCTCCGAGTCATGGGAGATGGAAAGATTCATCTCTAAAGTCCATCAAGACCACTTCTATGATGTTGTGGCCAAGAAGAAGGTGATCCCCGAGGTCCCTTTCAAACTCAAAAGAAATGAGTATTCGGAGATCCGACATGAAATTCAAAGAAGAGGTTGGGAAGTTCTAACAAATCCCATCCAACAAGTCGGCATCCTAATGGTTCAAGAGTTCTATGTCAATGCATGGATCACCAAGAACCATGATCAAAGTAAGAACCCGGATCCAAAGAACTATGTTACAATGGTTCAGGGGAAATACTTAGATTTTAGTCCGAAAAATGTGAGGTTGGCGTTTAACTTGCCTATGATGCAAGGAGATGAACGCCCCTACACTAGAAGGGTCAACTTTAATCAAAGGTTGAACCAAGTCCTTATGGACATATGTGTGGAAGGAGCTCAATGGAAGATTGACTCCAAAGGCAAGCCGGTTCAACTAAGAAGATTGGACCTCAAGCCTGTGGCTAGAGGATGGTTGGAATTCATCCAATGCTCCATCATCCCCACTAGCAACCGATCTGAAGTTACTGTGGATCGAGCCATCATGATTCATAGCATCATGATTGGAGAGGAAATAGAAGTTCATGAAGTCATCTCTAATGAACTCTACAAAATAGCCGAAAAGTCATCCTCCATGGCAAGGCTAGCTTTTCCTCACCTTATTTGCCATCTATGTTACTCAGCTGGAGCTTTCATAGAAGGAGATATTCCCATTAAGGAAGAGAAGCCCATCACTAAGAAGAAGATGGAGCAAGCAAGAGAGCCCATTCATAGAGCTCAAGAGGCGCAAGAAGCTCATTACCATGAGATCCCGGAGATGCCTCAAATGCAATTTCCTCCACAAAACTATTGGGAGCAAATCAACACCTCCCTAGGAGAATTAAGTGCCAACATGGGACAATTAAGGGTGGAACATCAAGAGCACTCCATCATGCTTCATGAAATAAGAGAAGATCAAAAAGCAATGAGGGAGGAGCAACAAAGACAAGGAAGAGACATAGAAGAGCTCAAGGACATCATTGGTCCTCAAGAAGGAAACGCCACCATCACTAAGGTGGATTCATTCCTTGTTCTTATTTCTTCTGTTCTTCATTTTCTATGTTATGTGCTTATCTATGTTTGTGTCTTCATTACATGATCATTAGTAGTTAGTAACTTTGTCTTAAACTTATGAATGTCCTATGAATCCATCACCTCTCTTAAATGAAAAATATTTTAATTCAAAAGAACAAGAAGTACATGAGTTTCGAATTTATCCTTGAACTTAGCTTAATTATATTGATGTGGTGACAATGCTTCTTGTTTTTTGAATGAATGCTTGAACAGTGCATATGTCTTTTGAAGTTGTTGTTTAAGAATGTTAAATATGTTGGCTCTTGAAAGAATGATGACAAGGAGACATGTTATTTGATAATCTGAAAAATCATAAAAATGATTCTTGAAGCAAGAAAAAGCAGCAAAGAACAAAGCTTGCAGAAAAAAAAATAGGCGAAAAAAAATAGAAAGAAAAAAAAAAAGAAAAATCCAAAAGCTCTTAAAACCAAGAGGCAAGAGCAAAAAGCCAACAACCCTTAAAACCAAAAGGCAAGGGAAATAAAAAGGATCCCAAGGCTTTGAGCATCAGTGGATAGGAGGGCCTAAAGGAATAAAATCCTGGTCTAAGCAGCTAAACCAAGCTGTCCCTAACCATGTGCTTGTGGCGTGTAGGTGTCAAGTGAAAACTTGAGAGTGAGCGGTTAAAGTCAAGGTCCAAAGCAAAAGAAGAGTGTGCTTAAGAACCTTGGACACCTCTAATTGGGGACTTTAACAAAGCTGAGTCACAATCTGAAAAGGTTCACCCAATTATGTGTCTATGGCATTTATGTATCCGGTGGTAATACTGGAAAACAAAGTGCTTAGGGCCACGGCCAAGACTCATAAAGAAGCTGTGTTCAAGAATCATCATACTGAACTAGGAGAATCAATAACACTATCTGAACTCTGAGTTCCTATAGATGCCAATCATTCTAAACCTCAATGGATAAAGTGAGATGCCAAAACTATTCAAGAGGCAAAAAGCTATAAGTCCCGCACATTTGATTGGAGCTATGTTTCATTGATAGTTTGGAATTTATAGTATATTCTCTTCTTTTTATCCTATTTGATTTTCAGTTGCTTGGGGACAAGCAACAATTTAAGTTTGGTGTTGTGATGAGCGGATAATTTATACGCTTTTTGGCATTGTTTTTAGTATGTTTTTAGTAGAATCTAGTTACTTTTAGGGATGTTTTCATTAGTTTTTATGTTAAATTCACATTTCTGGACTTTACTATGAGTTTGTGTATTTTTCTATGATTTCAGGTATTTTCTAGCTGAAATTGAGGGACTTGAGCAAAAATCAGATTCAGAGGTTGAAGAAGGACTGCTGATGCTGTTGGATTCTGACCTCTCTGCACTCAAAGTGGATTTTCTGGAGCTACAGAACTCAACATGGCACGCATTCAATTGCGTTGGAAAGTAGACATCCAGGGCTTTCCAGCAATATATAATAGTCGATACTTTGCCCAAGTTTAGACGACGTAAACTGGCGTTCAACGCCAGCTCTCTGCCCAATTCTGGAGTTCAGCGCCAGAAATGGATCAAAAACTAGAGTTGAACGCCAGAAATGGATCAAAGCCTGGCGTTCAACTCCACAAATGGCCTCTGCACGTGGAAAGTTAAGGCTCAGCCCAAGCACACACCAAGTGGGCCCCGGAAGTGGATTTATGCATCAATTACTTACTTCTGTAAACCCTAGCAACTAGTTTATTATAAATAGAACTTTTTAGCATTGTATTCAGAGTCTTGGTTACTCCGGTTCCCCTCTGGGGCCAAGACCAATGAACTCCATTATCACTTATGTATTTTCAACGGTAGAGTTTTTACACTCCATAGATTAAGGGGTGGAGCTCTGCTGTTCCTCAAAGATTAATGCAAAGTACTACTGTTTTCTATTCAATTCATCTTATTTCGCTTCTAAGATATTCATTCACACTTCAACCTGAATGTGATGAACGTGACAATCATCATCATTCCCTATGAACGTGTGCTTGACAACCACTTCCGTTCTACATTAGATTGAATGAGTATCTCTGAGATCTCTTAATCGGAATCTTCGTGGTGTAAGCTAGAATGATGGCGGCATTCAAGAGAATCCAGAAAGTCTAAACCTTGTCTGTGGTATTCCGCGTAGGATTCAATGACTGAATGACTGTGACGAGCTTCAAACTCGCGATTGCTGGGCGTAGTGACAGACGCAAAAGGATAGTAAATCCTATTCCAGCATGATCGAGAACCGACAGATGAATAGCCGTACCGTGACAGGGTGCATTGACCATTTTCACTGAGAGGATAGGATGTAACCATTTACAAGGGTGATGCCTCCAGACGATTAGCCGTGCCATGACAGGGCACTTGGATCATTTTCCTGAGAGAAGACCGAAAGTAGCCCTTGACAATGGTGATGCATTACATAAAGCCAGCCATGGAAAGGAGTAAGACTGATTGGATGAAGATAGTAGGAAAGCAGAGGTTCAGAGGAACGAAAGCATCTCTATTCGCTTATCTAAAATTCTCACCAAAGACTTAACTGAGATTTTCGAAAACCCCATTACTATTTTATATCCGCCTAACTGAGATTTACAAGGTGACCATAGCTTGCTTCATACCAACAATCTCCGTGGGATTCGACCCTTACTCACGTAAGGTATTACTTGGACGACCCAGTGCACTTGCTGGTTAGTTGTGCGAAGTTGTGAACCATGGTATTGGCATCATGTTTTTGGCGCCATTACCAGGGAAAGAAAGAGCGATGAATTTTACATAATCAAAGTGTAATCACAATTTCTACGCACCACTACTTTTATCTCAAGTTCCTCCTTCAACTCCCTCATCCGATCAAACTCTTGTTTTGCATCCTCCATAAACGCTTTAGTGGCGTGGAGAGGGAGATTCTGAGCAGTCCGATATATGGCAGCCGCCATATACACCATCTTTACGTGATTTCGGGGCATAAATTCCAAGTGATGGAGGATGGACACATCGTCCATAGAAAGGGCGCCATAGGGACCGATTTGCTGATCCACAAACTCAATGGCATTAAAATCAGGAGTATCGAGGTCGAAGGGCTCAGCTGTTTTTTGTTTTTTATTGGGAGGAGCAACAGATTGAGCGGCAGAAGCAACAGATTGAGCGGCAGAAGTTGGGTGAGGATCCACCAAACGAACTCGGGGTGTAGGGATCACCTTCTTCACCCCAGGAGAACTCGGCACTGGTGGCTTCTCGCGCACTTGGGAGGACCCCTCCCCAGCCGCCTTGGCCGCAATATTTCTGGCAGCAGTCGCCCTCTGTGCCCTCTTAAAAGCTTTCATGGATTCATTATTCTTCATTACCTCTGCAAATAAAAATAGAAATTAAGCTACAAGTCGGACAAGTCGGAAAGACAGCTACAAGCAACATAAAAGGAAACACAAGATACCCAGTTCAGTTTGAAGAAGAGAAGGATTGGTTAGAAATTTCTTTGTGTCAAGATGGGGAGGTTGACCCCAGCGTTCTTCCAAGACAGTCACAAAAGCTCGCTCAGCCTCATCCAACATCTCCCACGCATATCTGGAGACCCTCACATCTTTCTGCCATTCCAAGGGAAAAGCAGGTTCGTCATTTTCGTCCAAAAAGAAGGGCCGAGCTCCTTCAACAGCTCAGACCTTGAAAAAGTAGTTTTTAAAATCACGGAACGACTCGTCAAACATGGAAAAGACCTTCTTTCCCTGGGTAGAACGAAAGGAGACCCAAGCCAACTTCTTTTTCACGACACCGGGCTTAGTCAAGACAAACAGGTAGAAAAAGAGAGATTGGGAAGCAAAAATACCAAAATCATTGCACAACAATTGGAAAATTTTTATGAAACCCCAGGAATTGGGGTGAAGTTGAGAGGGGGCAACATTACAGGACCATAACAGGTCGGTTTCAAATTGAGTAAAAGGAAGGGTGATACCCAGCTGACCGAAGAAAAAATCATAAACATAAAAGAAAGGGCGATCATCAACAACCCAAGTAGAAAAGCAGACTCTCTTGTCAGAAGAGGGAGGGACAAGCTCATAGTTCTTCTCATCACCGGGATTACTACAAACCCTATGAAACTGCCTAAGCTGCGCACAAAACTCGGAATCAACCAGAGAGACACACATAAGAACCATCGAGTCCACCCAATTGGCTATACCCTCAGAAACCTAGGAAGGCATCTCTACAACGTTATTTCGGGAAGACATGAGGCCAACTAAATCCTACAAAAAGAAAAGAAGAACGAATTACTCAAAAACATCTCGGACAAGGGGGTAAAACATCTTGACGGGCAAATACACAGAAAAGGAAAAACTCCAAGACTAAAACTGAAAGTCGTGGGGCATCCTTTGGAGGCAATAACAAAGCAAGGTATCAAGGAAAATCTACTTACGTTCCGGCACCTCGCAAACAAGAATAGAAGATCTCAAACAGCAAACATTTTTCATAGGAGAAAGACAAAACACAAACAAAACAGAAAGTCATCTTTCTACAGTCTATCAGCAAGAAACAAACATCAAACATACCAGGAAAAAATCGTCAAAGATGCAGCCTTTTTTCTTCAGAATCAAGCAAATTATCATTCCAAAGCTTCAAAATCAAAAGCATTTCACAAAAGCCCTAAAGGTATCAAGCAACAGGAAAAGCAAAAGGCCATGCAAAAGACGAAGAAATTACGAAATGCACAGTGATCAGGCACAGCGAAAAGTAGAAAGATACAAACTTTTCCCAACTAAGATAAAAAAAAACTTTCTCAAAACAGACACAAAAATGGCGTAGAGGGAGAAAGAAAGAAGAATCAAACCTGGGAAAATGAGAGAAAGCTGCAAAGAAAAGCAGAAAGGTGGAAGGCAAAATCCAGAATCTCCCCTTCCCCCACGAAAAAGCAAAGTCACAAAGCAACGTCGCTGGGCTGAAACGCGAAAGCTACAGGTGGAGGCTTCAGAAAAATCAAAGGAAAAGCTGAAAGTGAGAAAGTAAAGGGAGAAGTTACAAAGAAGAAGCGAAACCGTTTTTGATCGATAAATTCAAAAACAAAGCCAAGAGAGAGTGGGGGCAATTAAATGCTAATTAAATGCGGATATTAAAACCGCTTGCGTTCCCAAAAAAGCGCTGATATAAAAGCGCGCGCTTTTAGAGAAAAACGTTCTACATTCAAAAGCTGCTACAAAAAAGAGTCGACAAAATGCTTGAGTTCGGCTTCGCTACGAGAAGGACCGAAGTCAAGGACTCGACCTTAAGACCGAGCTCAAGCAGGGGCACTGTTCATACCCTGAGTCGAGCTATCCGACCTGGGATGATTGACGACAAAGCGACCAACCTCTTCAGGTCGAGCGGACCGACTTCTTCTTAAAGAACTCGGCCAAATCGACAGGAAAGCCTATAAAGGGCCCAAGTAGAGGAACACGACCCAAATCCAAAGGCCGTCCAAGCCTATAGAGAAAAGGGCGGTTCCCTTGAAGATAAGCTGACATCAACTCAAAGATAAAGATAAGATAAGATAACTAACTTATCTTATCTAGAAAGGTCACTCTACAACTACTATAAATACACTGGAGCACCCAGGTATAACTCATACTCTGATTCTACTAAAAACCTGCTTAATACCATGCTAACTTAAGCATCGGAGTCTCTTGCAGGTACCCCCACCCTCCGGTGACCAAGGATCAGTAGTGCGTCCAGTGCAACAAGTCAGACACAACAGCTCTGACCAGCACAGAAGATCTCATCCGAGATCGACCTACAGTTTCAGGTAACCCTCGGAACAGGTTCCTTGGTTGCTTTCTATTATCACACCTGCGCCGCTTCCAGTTTTATTCGAGGAACCGTCCACATAGAGATTCCATTCTGTGGGGGTTTCCGGGGTATCTGTGAATTCTTCGATGAAGTCGGCTAAGTACTGTGATTTGATGGCTGTCCGAGCTTCATATTGGAGGTCGAACTCAGATAACTCGACTGCCCATTGTAAAATTCTGCCTGCTAAATCTGTTTTCTGCAATATTCCTTTTATGGGCTGGTCGGTCCAAACCTTAATGGTGTGAGCCTGGAAATACGGGCGAAGTCGTCGAGATGTTAGTATGAGAGCGTAGGCAAACTTTTCTATTTTTTGGTAGTTCAACTCGGATCCCTGCAGTGCTTTACTAATGAAGTAAACAAGTTGTTGTCCTTTGTCGTCCTCTCGAACTAGCGCTGAGGCTACTGCCTGACTTCCTACCGCAAGGTACAATACGAGTGGTTCTTCCTCTCGTGGTCGAGTTAGGATGGGTGGTCGTCCCAGGAAACTTTTGAAATCCTGGAAGGCTTGCTCGCACTCCATTGTCCATTCGAAGTTCTTTCCTTTCCTTAGAGTGGCATAGAAAGGAAGGGATCTTATCGCTGATCCCGCTAGAAATCTGGACAAGGCTGCTAATCTTCCGTTGAGTTGCTGTACTTCCTTGACACAAGTTGGGCTCTTCATGTTGAGTATGGCCTGGCATTTATCCGAATTTGCTTCAATTCCTCTTTGTGTGAGCATGAAACCTAAGAATTTGCCCGCTTCTACTGCGAAGGTGCATTTTGCAGGGTTGAGTCACATGTCATGCTTCCTTATAGTGTTGAACACCTGGGCCAGGTCGGACAATAATGTCTCTTCACTTTGTGTCTTTATTAACATGTCGTCCACGTAGACTTCCATGATTTTTCTGATATGATCTGAAAAGACTTTATTCATTAGCCTTTGATAAGTAGCTCCTGCATTCTTGAGACCGAAAGGCATCACAATGTAGCAGTAATTCGCTTTTGGTGTTAAAAACGAGGTCTTTTCTTGATCTGGTGGGTACATGGGGATTTGGTTGTATCCCGAATATGCATCCATAAACGAGAGGTATCTATATCCGGATGAAGCATCTACCAGAGCGTCGATACTTGGGAGTGGGTAAGGGTCTTTTGGGCAGGCTTTATTGAGATCGGTGTAGTCGGTGCACATTCGCCACTTCCCATTTGATTTTTTCACCAAGACGACGTTGGCTAGCCATAGTGGGTACTTGACTTCTCTTATGAATCCTGCCTCCAGTAGTGCATGTACCTGTTCTTCTACAGCTCGGGATCGTTCTGGCCCAAGTTTTCTTCGTCTCTGCTGTACCGGCCGAGATCCTGGATAGACCGCCAACTTGTGACACATTAACTTGGGGTCTATGCCTGGCATGTCTGCAGATTTCCATTCGAAGAGATCGACATTATCTCGTAAGAACTGTACTAGCAATTCTTTTGCATCTCCCTTCAGGATCATGCCGATATTAGTTGTTTTATCCGAGGTGTCTCCGATCTAAACTTTTTCTACTTCCCCTTCGGGCTGTGGACGGAGTTCTTCTCGTCTCTGAACTCCACCAATTGTATGGAACTTTTCTCCTCTGCCTCTGAGGTTCAGACTTTCATTATAACAACGGCGTACCATCTTTTGATCCGCTTTATCGTAGCTATCCCTTCTGTAGTTGGGAATTTCATGCATAGATGTGGAGTTGAGACTATTGCGCCTAGTTGATTTAGTGTTGTCCGACCTATTAAGGCATTGTAGGCTGAACTCACGTCGACCACGATGTAGTCTATCTTGAGTGTTCTAGATTGGTTCCCTTTTCCGAAGGTTGTATGTAGTGACACGTATCCCAATGGTTGTATTGGGGTATCGCCTAGTCCGAACAGGCTGCTCGGATATGCTCTAAGCTCTTTTTCTTCTAAGCCAAGTTTGTCGAAGGCAGTTTTGAATAAGATGTCGGTGGAGCTCCCTTAGTCTATTAATGTGCGGTGGAGATTGGCGTTTGCCAGTATGATGGTGATGACCATGGGATCGTCGTGTCCTAAGATGATACCGCATGCGTCTTCTTTGGTGAATGTGATTGCAGGGATATCGGGTGCTTCTTCCTTCCCTTCGACATGATATACTTCTTTGAGATATCTTTTGCGGGATGATTTGGAGATTCCTCCTCCTGCATATCCTCTGTATATCATGTAGACATGTCTTTCTGGCGTACGAGGTGATCGCTCAGCTCGTCTGACATCTTCGTCCCTTCGTCTCTTTCTATGTTCATCATCTCGGGTAGCCAGATACCGATCTAGTTTTCCTTCTCTCACTAATTTCTCTATGATATTTTTTAAGTCGAAGCATTCGTTGGTGGAATGACCTCGGACCCGATGGTACTCACAGCATTCGTTCCGATTTCCTCCTCCTCTTTTGCCTTTGAGCGGTCGAGCTGGGGGTATCTTTTCTGTGTTATAGACTTCTTTGTAAATATCCACAAGGGACACCCGAAGAGGCGTGTAATTGTGAAACTTTTTGATTTTTTCCCCCGTTTGATCCTCCTTCTTCTTGGGTTCTTTGTCTCGGTAGGTGAAATCGAATTTCGAGGCTTCTCCAAGTCGGAAATTTTCTTCCATGTTGATGTACTTCTCTGCCCGCTCTTGGACCTCGTCTATAGATGTGGGGTATTTCTTTGATATAGATTGGCTGAAAGGTCCCTCTCGTAGGCCGTTGATGAGGCCCATGACGGCAGCCTCTGTTGGCAAGCTTTATATGTCTAGGCATGTTTGTTGAATCTTTCCATGTAGTTACGAAGACTTTCCTGATCTCCTTGCTTGATACCTAGTAGACTGGGGGCGTGCTTGGCCTTGTCTTTTTGGATGGAGAATCTGGCCAGGAACTTTTTGGCCAGGTCGTCAAAGTTTGAGATGGACTTTGGAGGTAGGTTGTGGAACCATCTAATTGCTGTCTTTGTGAGAGTTGTTGGAAAAGCTTTGCAGCGAACGGTATCTGGGGCGTCAGTGAGGTACATTCTGCTTCTGAAGTTGCTGAGATGATGGTTGGGATCTGTAGTGCCATCATACAAAGTCATATCTGGAAGTTTGAAGTCTTTAGGGATTTTAGTCTTCATGATTTCCCTAGTGAAGGGATCTTGATCCTTGCGTGAGTTGTCCTCATGAGTGGAACGAGTAGCTTTTGCCCTAAGATCAGCTTCGATTTGGAGGAGTTTCTCTTTTAATTCTCGACGTCGCCTTACCTCTCTTTGTAGATCCTTGCCAACTTTCTGTTGATTCTGGCTTTCTTTTTCGAGTTGCTTTAGGCGATCTTGAAGTGCTTCTATTACTCCCGGATGCGATGAGTTTTAGTCTTCGTTGGATTCTGGAGTATCCTTTGGTGTGGCATCCGTGTTTTTGTGCAGCGTTCTATCCTCTAGATCTGAGTTATGGTCGTTGTCATGGTCGTCTGCCATGGTGATGGGATGACTTCCAGATTCCCCAGCAACGGCGCCAATGTTCCGAGGGTTACCTGAAACTGATGGTCGATCTCAAACGAGATCTTCTGTACTGGTCGGTGCTGACATGTCCGGCTGATGAATGGCGGCCGGAGCTATCGTGTCCGGCTTGTTGATCTAGCTGCACTGCTGATCCTTTTTCACCGGAGGGTGGAGGGTGCCTGCAAGAGACTCCGATGCTTAAGTTAGCATGGGTATTAAACAGGTTTTTAGTAGAATCAGAGTATGAGTTATACCTGGGTGCTCTAGTGTATTTATAATGGTGAGAAGTGACCTTTTTAGATAAGATAAGTTAGTTATCTTATCTTATCTTATCTTTGGGTGAGGTCAGCTTATCTTCAATGGAACCGCCCTTCTCTCTGTAGACTTAGGCTGCCTTTGGATTGGGCCGTTTGTTCCTTGAGTTGGGCCCCTTTTGGGCTTTCCTGTCGATTTGGCCGACCTCTTTTGTAAAGAGGTCGGATAGTCTGACCTGAAGAGGTCGGTCGCTTTGTCTCCAATCATCCCAAGTCGGATAGCTCGACCCAGGGTATGAACAGTAGCTAAAATAGAATTGTCTCATAAGTTCAAATATAACAGAAACACAAATCTAAGTCTACAACAAGAGACATTCCTAGGCATCCGAGCCTTCATCCTCTGAGTCCAGGGGCTCCTAATGATCTGTCTACGGTGTTTCATCATCATTTAGGTTGTCCACATACTTTAAAAGAACAACAACTCTATCTCTTAACTTGCGCAATGCATTCTCATTATGAACTGCAAGCTTTCTTTCTTGTTGGCTAGAAGAGATGAGGTGATTGGACAGATTGATGAACTCTTGCAAGACATCTTGGACAACTCCATTAAGAAGAAACATGTGGCCCGAAGATGCAGATGTTCCTGTGGTAGATCTAGGAAGAATGTCTTCAAACTTTTCTTCTTCATCAATATCCACCCTTTTAGATCAAATTGGTCCTTTCATTTGTTTCTTAACTGCACCACCGTCTTTTAGGTAAGAGTTTCTATTTTTATAGGACTCATGGTTCAGGTCAACACCAAATTATTCAAAGAAGCAAGTTAAAAATATGCCATATGAAAGTGAAAGATTCTTATCACTCTTGACGCAGTCATACATATGCCTCATTATCATATATGCAAATAAAATTTCAATTTTCATAAGAATCGCATACAAGACCAATGTGTTATAAAAGGAAACTTTTTTATATGTACTGCTTTGAGGGGGAATAATGTGATTTATGATTCAGTGGAGTTGAGCACAGACAGGACCTAGAGCTTTGTGTTTATGAGTAGGACCACCAATGAGAGAAATGTTCATATATACAGAGACTAGGGCTTATTGGTATGAAAGACCTAAGTCTTCATCTCATTTACTAGAAGTATATGCATTCACACCAACATCAGTGTAACCAAGAGCATCACTGATAGTTTCTTTATTCAAGTTTATTTCACAACCTTTAACATAAGAGTGAACATTTTCATTATGATAGGTCATGTTTGCATAAAATTCACAAACTTAATTAGGGAAAATAGGTTTCTGAATGAAGAATAAATGTTTCTATTCCAAAAATTCAATATTGTCAACAAAATCAAGTCATTTGATTGCTAAAGAAGATAGATCAGTAAGATATGAAGAACATAGAGGACATTTCACAACAACAGCCTTATAAAACTTAAATTTCATGGCAGATGAAAAATAAAAAGGGTTAAAATGTGAGTAAGGTAAGTTTGCAAAGTGAGATTTGAAAGCAAATGGGTGAATATCAGAAGGTTCTTTGATTGAACAAAAAAGGATACGAGGGTTACCTCTTTGAGGGCAAGGAGGAGGATGAGGAACGGACCGAGGGTTAGGTATTGTGGAAGGACAAGCAAAAGAATAACAAGGTTCCTTTTCAGCCATTGGACGTTTTCCTTTGAGATGCTAGGGCAAGAAGGAAGATGAGAGGGTTCGACGGCTTGAGAGGCGGAGGGATGATGAGTGGTTGACTTAGTTTGAGCCATACGTTCTATGTGTGGATGAAAAGGAGTAGGAGAATGAGAGTGTGAGTGAATGTGGATATGAGTGTGGGTTGGTGCAAATGGAGGTTTTCGAGAGGTTTTTGGGATTCTGGGTTGGTTTTGAACAAGCGTGCCTCTTCATGTAGTGGTTTTCTTCCTCATCTTGATGACATAAAGGAGTTGCAGATTCTTAAAAAACTTTTTGAAATGATGATAATGAGAAACATGAAGAGTTTTGCAAGTTATATGATGATGTGATATGAAGGTAATGGCAATTGCAACAAATTATGAAAGCTTCTTGGGAAAAAGAAAAGACAAAACCTAATAAATACTAGCTTTAAAAAGTGGTTTGACAAAAGTTGAAAAGGTTGTACTTGAAATAAAATGTACAAAAAGACAAATTTAAAGAATGTGAATTAATTTTTGACAAAAACCAATGAGGCCCACTCATGTAAAGAGAAACTCATTTTGAACCCAGAAAGGAGTCTTAAGGAAACACAAGGGACCACTAGAAATCAGCAGATTCGCTTGGCCTACTTGGTGTATTTTTCAAAAATTAAAACCAACTTTAATGTTCTTGTTAGAAGGCTCTTCATCTGCCCAGAAATGTCTCATACCGACCTGTGAGACAATATCTTCACACACCATATTAGAAATATTAAAACAAGGAATCATAACAAAGAATGCCCAAATTAGTTCTAAGTTTGCAAAACCTGTCTTCTGCCAAAGATTTGGTGAATATATCAGCGAGTTGTTCCTTCGATTTAACAAATTGAATATCAATATTATCGTTTTGAATGTGTTATCTTATTGAGTGAAATCTCACTTTAATATGCTTTGTTCTTGAGTGCAAAACTGAATTTTTAGAAATATTTATCGCACTCATATTATCTCAAAGCAAAGGTATATTTTTAGCTTTCAATTTGTAATTGACTAATTGAGTTTTTAACTATAATAATTGGGAACAACTGGTGCTGCTATATATTCGGCCTCGGCAGTGGATAGAGTCATGGTGGACTGCTTTTTGCTTGACCATAAGTTAAGGGGTCATCCAAAAAAACAGCAAATTCCTGAAGTGCTTCTTCGATCCACTTTATATTCGGCAAAGTTTGCATCACAATAACCCACTACAGAAAAATCATCAGACTTAGGGTACCATAAACCGAAATTGGATGTGCCATGAATATATCTAATAATTCTTTTAATTGCTGGAAAATGTGATTCCTTGGGTTGTGATTGGAATCTAGAACAAACTTTAACACTTTGTACGATGTTAGGTCTAGATGAAGTAAGATACATAAGAGAACCAATCATCCCTCTATATCTAGTTTCATCCACATCTTTCCCAATTTCATCCTTTTCTAGCTTAGAATTCGGATGCATAGGAGTGTTCATAGCCTTGGCATACTCCAATCTGAATTTCTTAACTAATTCCTTGGCATACTTCTCTTGATGTACAAAAGTACTGTTCCGAGGGTTACCTGAAACTGTAGGTCGATCTCGGACGAGATCTTCTGTACTGGTCGGAGCTGACGTGTCCGGCTGGTGAGTGGCGGCCGGAGCGGTTGTGTCTGACTTGTTGGACTGGTGATGCAGCTGATCCTTTATCACCGGAGGGTGGGGGTACCTGCAAGGGACTCCTATGCTTAAGTTAGCAAGGGTATTAAGCAGGTTTTTAATAGAATCAGAGTATGAGTTATACCTGAGTGCTCCAGTGTATTTATAATGGTGTGGAGTGATCTTTTTAGATAAGATAAGTTAGTTATCTTTATCTTATCTTATCTTATCTTTGGGTGAGGTCAGCTTATCTTCAAGGGAACTGCCCTTTTCTCTGTAGGCCTGGGCTGTCTTTGGATTTGGATCGTGTCCCTCGATTTGGGCCCTCTTTGGGCCTTCCTGACGATTTGGTCGAGCTCTTTGAGAAGAGGTTAGATTGCCCTGACCTGAAGAGGTCGGTCGTCTTGTCAGTAGAACATTCTGGGTCGGACAGCTCGACCCAGGGTATGAACAGTGCCCCTGCTCGAGCTCGGTCTTTCTTTTGAGGTCGAGTCTTAGTTTTAGGACTTCGATCCTTCTCTGGTGAAGCCGAACTCGAGCATTTTGTCGACTTCATCTTTGTAGAGTTCTCTTTTGAATGCGGAACATTTCTTCTTTCGTTTCCTCTGAAAGCGCGCACTTTTGTATTAGCGTCCTAGCCTTGGGAATGTGCGAGGGTTTAATACCCTCATTAATTGGTTTTAATACTCCGTCTCTCTTGGCTTTTTTATTTTGAATTTTGCCCTCAAGAAACGGTTTTTTTCTTTTCTGTAACTTCCCTCTTTTCTTTGTTCTTCTGTTTCGCCTGGAGCTTGCCTTTTCATTTTTCTCTGCGATGCTGTGTCTTGGTACTTTGTTGGTGTTTTGAGAGAAAACTTTCGTTGCTCCGGCTTCCAACTTTCTTCAGAGCTCTTTTTCCTTTCTCCAGGTTGGTTTTACTTTCTGTTTGTTTATTTCTTTCGTCATTTTGCCTTCGGTTTTTGGTAAAGTTTTGATTTTTCACTTGAAGTGCGTGCTGGAAAATCTGAATCTTTTCGTGTCGTTTATGCTCAACTGTTGTGATGCATGTTCTTGGTATCTTTCTTGATGATTGAGGTTTTTTAGGGCTTTGCATGTTTCGCTGCCTTTATTTGATGGATTCATTTAATTCTTTTGAACAAAAAGGTTGCGTCTTTGGTGTCCTCCACTTAGCGTGTTTTGCTATTTTCCTTTTGGTTGAGCTGCTATTATTTTTGTCTGTTCTTTTGATGACTTTGTTTTGTCTGCTCTTTTCTCTGCTGGGAGTTTTGCTGGGATGTTAGTCTTGTAGATTTTTCTGAGTCCTTACTCTGTCACTACCTCTAAAGGATGCCCCTGGACTATGTCTTGGGGTTTTCCTTTTTCTTGTTTGTTTGCTTTAAGTCATGCTCTGCTATGAGTTGATTTTGGCTTTGCCCGAGATGTTTTGGTTAGTAATTTGTTTTCTCTTCTTGCTGTAGGACTAGTTGACCTCATGTCTTCTCGCAAAAATATTGTTGAGACCTCCTCCCAAGTCTCTGAGGGCATGGCTGATTGGGTGGATTCTATGGTTCTTCTGTGTGTTTCATTGGTTGACTCTGAGTTTTGTCAGCAGCTTAGGCAGTTTCATAGGATTTGTAGTAATGGTAGTGATGAAAAGAACTATGAGCTTATGTCTCCCAATTCTGAGGAAAGGGTTTGTTTTTCTACCCGAATTGTTGGAGAACGCCCCTTTTTCTATGCGTACGACTTCTTTTTTAGTCAGATGAATGTTACTCTTCATTTTACTCCTTTTGAGACCAATCTCTTGTGGTCTTGTAATGTAGCTCCATCCCAACTTCACCCCAACTCCTGGGGTTTTATAAAAATCTTTCAGTTGCTGTATCATGAACTGGATATCCCTGCTTCACAATCCCTCTTCTTTTATCTTTTTATTTTGACAAAGCCCGGAGTGGTTAAGAAGAAGGCCGCCTGGGTTTCTTTCCGAGCTTCCCAAGGGAAGAAAGTTTTTTCCATGTTTGATGAATCTTTTCGTGACTTCAAGAATTACTTTTTTAGGGTCCGAGCTATTGAAGGAGCTCGGTCCTTTTTTCTGGATGAGAATGATGAGTCCGCCTTTCCTCTGGAATGGCAAAAGAATGTAATGGTGTCTAAATACACGTGGAAGATGTTGAATGAGGCTGAAAAGCCTTTGTGACTGTGCTGGAAGAAAATTGGGGCCAGCCTCCCCATCTTGATACAAATAAATTTCTAGGAAATCCCTCTCTCCTCCGAGCTGAGCTGGGTAGTGGTCGATTTCTTTTTTGTTTTTTGCTTATTTTGTCGAGTTTATCTCTTATAAGATCTTTTCTGATTCATAACTTGGTATCTCGCTGTGATGTTTGTTTGCAGAGATGATTAAAAATAATGAATCTATGAAGGCCTTTAAAAAGGCAAAGAAGGCTACTGCAGCTCAAAACGTCTCGGCCAAGGCGGCCGGGGAGGGGTCATCTCAGGTTCAGTCGAAGCCATCTGTGCTGAGCTCTCCTGGACCGAGGAGAATGATCCCTACTCCTCGAGTCCGTTTAGTTGATCCTCCGCAGTCTTCTGCTGCTGTTTCTTCCCCCCTCCCCCGGCCGTTCCTCCTTCCAAAAGACCTCGGACGGTTGAACCCTTCAATCTGGATGCGCTTGATTTTGACGTTGTTGGGTTTGTCGACCAACAGATCGGTCCCTATGGTGCCCTCTCTATGGATGATGTTTCTCTCTTTCGTCACTTAGATTTTATAACTCGGAGTAGCATCAAGATGGCACATATAGGAGCTGCCCTGTACCAAACTGCCCAAGATCTTCCCCTTCATGCTACCAAAGCCTTTATGGAGGAGGCTAAGCGGGAGTTCGATCGGATGAAGGGCTTGAAAAAGGAGCTTGAGGTGAAAGTGACCAAACTGGAGAAGGAGTTGGAGGGCAAAAAGGCTAGTTCTGTTTCCTTGGCAGCTTCTGTGTAGTTGGCTAAAGACACGGCATTGAGGCACAAGGAAAGCTATGTCACAACCTACAAGGAAGTAATGCGTCTCAGGGAGGAGTTGGAGTCTGCCCGGGCTGATTATGCCGAGCTCCAGGGTCACCTTGTAGGCAGTGTAAATGCTGTTTATGAGAACCTGAAGGAGCAGGTTCGAGTTCTTGCACCCGAGCTTGACCTTACTCTCTTCAGCCTGGACAATGTTGTAAAGGATGGCAAGATTGTCCCTGACGACCCTGATGACGATGATGTTGAACCCCTCCTGTGCCTGTCGCTGATGCGCATAAACTAGTTATGCTACGATTTAGGAAATTGCACGATCGGCAAAATTCCTTCCGGCAAGTGCACCGGTTATCGTCAAGTAAAAACTCACAATAGAGTGAGGTCGAATCCCACAAGGATTGGTTGAGTGAGCAATTCGGATTAGAAGTGTGTTCTAGTTGAGCGGAATCAAGATTGAGATGAGAATTGCGGAATGTAAAATTGGCGGGAAAAGTAAATGACAAGAAATTAAAATGGCGGAATCTTAAATTGCAATGAATTAAAGAGCAGAAACTAAATTGCTGAAATTAAAAGGGAGTGGGGGTGTTGCATGAATTGAGTTGCAGAATGTAAAGAGAAAGTGGAAATCAGAAATGGGGAATTCATTGGGTTATAGGAGATATTGAGATCTCCGAATCAAAACATGTTTATCTCTTCCTCAACCAATGCGTTCATTGAATTTTGCTTGGCAATCTTATATGATTGGATCCCAATCCCTTGGCTCACCAATTCTCTCTAAAAACAAACAAATTCCCAATCCCTTGGTTTAAATGTTCATAAGAAGAGATGATGCTTGATCACTGATTATACCACACAATTTCATGAACCACAATTTGGTAGGATTACATGTCACAATATCCATCCAAACCCCAATCCAATTCACTGTGAGAAAGCTTCTCTAGCATGAATCCTCCATTCCTTTCCCAAGGCTCCGAAGGATTCCAAGTATGGGTAGTTTCTTTCCCAAGACAACTACTCAATGGAATTAGATCGAGAAGCTTTCTAACAAAATTCAAGAGAAAAGATTGAAGAAGAAGATAAACTATTATTGATTCATTGAATTACAATAGAGCTCCCTAACCCAATGAAAGGGGGTTTAGTGAATCATAGCTCTGAATTCAATTACAAAGAAAAGGAAAACTAGCTAAAAGTGAAAGTCCCCCTCTAACTTAACTTCTATCCTATTTATACACTTTCTATATTGAGCTTCAGTTGTGCTTCTTGGGCTTTGAGGCCTCTCCTTGCTTTCCTTTTGCCTTGGGTTTATGATCCATAATCTTGATGAGGTTGTTGATCCAAATCCTGTAACATTTATTGAGCCAACTTAGTGATAATCAAATAATGACACATGACTCAATAAATTGAGATTTCAAACTCATCAATCCTTCAGGCCCAATCCCATAAACCATGATATTCAATTGGGTTTCATACCAAAGTAAGTTTAAGTTAATATTTGTGCTCAAAGACTAACTTAAATCACAATATTTTTGGCCCAGAAACCTTTTCCAAGAGTGGCGTTTAAGTTGTAGTTTAAGCTTAAACTGCAGCTTAAACGCCAGACACTTCCAGTGAGGCCTTTTGTAGAAGCACGTTTAAGCTTCAGTTTAAGGTTAAACTGAAGCTTAAACGTGGAAATGGAAGAAGGTAGCCCTGGAGAGTCATGTAGTCGAACACGTTTAAGCTTCAGTTTAAGGTTAAACTGAAGCTTAAACGTGGAAATAGGAAGGGCAGCCCTGGAGGTCGAACACGTTTAACCTCCAGTTTGAGGTCAAACTGGAGGTTAAACGTGGAAGCTTAGAATGGTAGCCCTGGAGGTGTCGAACACGTTTAACCTCCAGTTTGAGGTCAAACTGGAGGTTAAACGTGGAAATGGAGAGAGCAACCCTGGAGGAGAAAAGCTGTCGAACACGTTTAAGCTCCAGTTTGAGGTCAAACTGGAGCTTAAACGTGGAATGGCTCCCTGGTACTCTTCCTGGTTCTGGCGTTTAACCTCCAGTTTGAGGTCAAACTGGAGGTTAAACGTGGAACTCCTCCATGAGTGGTATCATCATTCTGGCGTTTAACCTCCAGTTTGAGGTCAAACTGGAGGTTAAACGTGGAATGCTTCTTTAGTGAGGCTTTTCATTCTGGCGTTTAACCTCCAGTTTAAGGTCAAACTGGAGGTTAAACTTCAATTCCAGCATTTCTTATCCTTCATGATTTTGACGTTTAAGCTCCAGTTTAGGCTTAAACTGGAACTTAAACTCCACATGTGATATTCAAGCTTCCTTCATTGATTTTGTTGCTTCCTTGCTTAGCCTCTTCTTCCCTGAAATCATCCAAACAATTGCATCAAAGTCTTGCAAAATTTCATGAGAAATCTTCCATTCATAGTATTTAAGTATTATAACTAAAACTCATGGAATATGCATCAAAATCATGTTGTTTGGATGGTTCATTGCTTTGTTCTTCATTTAACCATTTTTGGTTACTTTAAGCTCAAGAAAATGCATAAAACAACTAAAACTAACAGAAGAATGCTAGTGAAACTAGCCTATGATGCCTTGGCATCACAACACCAAACTTAATACTTGCTTGTCCCTAAGCAAGTCCTGAGTTATTTGAGAAGAAAGTATGAAACAGAAAGCAATTACATTGGCTATATTAGCAAGCATTTGAAGTTCATCAGAAGGGTTTTATGCAGAAAGTTGCAGCATCACTTTTTCATACTTATCAGGTAGGATTATCACTTTTTCATTGCATTCATCAAACATTGCTATGGCCTCTTGTTATTCTTATGTCTTTGGCACTTTTCTCTTCTTTGTTTTCTTTTCTTTTTTTTTTCTTAGAGCTCCTTTGCTCCTTGTTTGCTTAGTGTCATGTGTTGCACAAGCCTTTGGCATTTTCTTTTTCTTATCAGTGCAATACACATATCCACTTTAGGCATTTTAGTTCACATTTCTTCTTGAGACATTGGTGCCCAGCACCTCTTTGTGTGACTAAGTGTTTTGTATTTAGGTTGCTCTTGATAATGGACTTTTGGTTGATAATCCCGGGTTAGTTAACCCAAGTTACCAAGTGTTGAAACACTCCTCAGAACCTATTCATCCAAGCATATCCTTAATACATAAACACCACAGGCATTTGTCTCAGAAGTTCAAACCATTGGTACCTAGCTTATTTTCTCAATTTTTTTTGCTTTTTGGTTGCCCTTTGGCTTTTTCTTCTTCTTTTTCTTTCTTTGTCATGGCCAAAGACATTTATTCATCAAAATCCATAGACAATTTTTACTTTCTACATAAAAAATGATAATTCTACACTCTAATTCTAGTGATCTGACTAAACAATCAAGCATGCATACCACCACTTAATTCTACTTGATTTGTCACTAATTTAGCCAAGTTACTTTTGTTCAAACTTTTCTTTTATTTTTGGAAACAGAACAAGCATGGCAAGCACTCGTTTAAGAAGGTGAAGTTATATCCAAACATCTAGGCATTCACTTTATTCAAAGCAATAAACAGACACACATACTAGAAAATCTCTACATTCCAGAAAGATTCAACATTTACAGTTTAAACCAGAACACGCATGCTTTTGTTTGCCCTTTTTAAAGAATTATCAAGGAATAATACCACCTTGTGAAATTCCTTGTTTTCTCTTTGTTGTCAGGAAACAATTTGATTTCTCCTTCTTCTCCTAAATGTTGCTTCATGCTTTAAGATTTTTGTTTCCTTTCCTGCAAAGAGTGATGAAGTTGCTTGCTTCTCAAGCACTTGAGTGGTTAGCTCAACTGTGTGTGGGTAAGTATCGGAGTCTTAGGTTGGTGTGTGAACACCAAACTTAGTCTCCCACTTACTTCTCTGTTCTTTGAATCCTTGAGTTCTCTTGGAATGATGTTGCTACTAAGGGTTTTAAGCATTTCTGTGACTGCTTAGAATAGTTGTTCCTTTCATATAATTCAAAGGTTGTTGTGTTCAGTTGATCTTTATGGTGGAACACCAAACTTAGAGTCACACATTCCCCTTTGAATTATTGATCTATGAATTCATTGTTTGGTGTGAAACACCAAACTTAATTCTTTGCAATGCACAGAAACTACTTCACCCTTTTTATTGAAACAAATAAAAGAAACAGCAACAAGGTATTACCTCAGGTTGGGTTGCCTCCCAACAAGCGCTTCTTTAACGTCATTAGCTTGACGGTCAGCTTCCTCAGTTGAGGTGATATTTAACTTTGTCCTTCTCCTCCACATCTCCCAAGTAATGTTTGAGTCTTTGACCGTTAACAATGAAGGTTCGTTGTGACTCTTCTTCCATGATTTCTACTTGTCCATAATTGGAGACCTTGGTGACAAGGAATGGTCCAGACCACCTTGATTTTAGCTTCCCTGGAAATAGCTTCAGCCTAGAATTGTAGAGCAATACTTTTTGCCCTTCTTCAAATTTCCTTGGGGCTATGTTGCTGTCATGCTTCTTCTTTGCTCTTTCTTTGTAAATTTTGGCATTCTCATAAGCTTCCGCTCTGAATTCTTCCAACTCTTGAATTTGCAACATCCTTCTTTCTCCAGCAGCTTTGTTGTCCAAGTTCAGAAGTTTCAAGGCCCAGTATGCCTTGTGCTCCAACTCCAGTGGCAGATGGCAAGCTTTTCCATATACTAGTTGGTAAGGAGACATTCCAATTGGTGTTTTGAAAGCTGTCCTATATGCCCAAAGAGCATCATCTAGCTTAATCGACCAGTCCTTCCTTGAAGTTCCCACAGTCTTTTCCAGGATCCTTTTGAGTTCTCTGTTAGATATTTCGGCTTGCCCACTTGTCTGTGGATGGTATGGTGTGGCTACCCTGTGTTTGACTCCATATTTTAGAAGCAATGCCTCTAATGGTTTGTTGCAGAAGTGGCTTCCTCCATCACTGATGATTGCTCTTGGAACCCCAAAACGGCAAAAAATGTGTTTTCTGAGGAAGTTCATGACTACCTTATTATCATTGGTTGGAGTTGCTACTGCTTCAACCCATTTGGAGACATAGTCTACTGCCACAAGAATGTAATTATTTGAGTATGAGGAGGGAAATGGTCCCATGAAATCTATTCCCCATACATCAAACAATTCAAGTTCCAGAATGAATTGTTGTGGCATTTCATTTCTTCTTGGCAGGTTCCCAGCTTTCTGGCATTCATGGCAGTGCTTCACTAATTCTTTTGCATCTTTGAAGATAGTGGGCCAATAAAAACCACACTGCAACACCTTAGCTGCTGTTCTTTCTCCTGCAAAGTGCCCTCCATAAGTGGAGCCATGGCAGTCCCATAAAACTTCCCTTCCTTCTTCCTCGGATATGCATCTTCTGAGTATGCCATCGGAACATTTTTTGAACAAGTATGGTTCGTCCCAGATGAAGTATTTGGCATCATTTACCAATTTCTTCCTTTGATGTTTGTTAAATTCCCAAGGTACACTCCCAGTGGCCTTAAAGTTTGCTATGTCTGCAAACCAGGGTGCTTTGTGAATTACCATGAGTTGTTCATCAGGAAAGCACTCATTTATATGTGTGCTTTGTGTGCTTCCTTCTTCACATGGTATCCTTGATAAATGGTCTGCCACCTTGTTCTCTACACCCTTCTTGTCTTTGATTTCAATGTCAAATTCCTGCAACAAAAGAACCCATCTAATAAGTCTTGGTTTAGATTCTTGTTTAGCAAGTAAATATTTTAAAGTTGAATGATCAGTGAAGACAATGACTTTAGATCCAATGAGATAAGATCTAAATTTGTCAAATGCAAAGACTATTGCCAAGAGTTCTTTTTCAGTGGTTGTGTAATTCCTTTGGTTAGCATTCAAGACTTTACTGGCATAATAAATCACATGTACCAAATTGTCTTTCCTTTGTCCTAACACTGCCCCAATAGCAAGGTCTGATGCATCACACATCAGTTCAAAAGGTAAGTTCCAATCAGGTGGGGCAATGATAGGTGCAGAGGAAAGTTTTTGCTTCAAAAGTTCATAGGCTAGCATGCAATTTTTATCAAATACAAAGGGTGTATCAGAGACAAGCAAGTTACTCAAAGGTTTGGCTATTTTAGAAAAGTCTCTAATAAACCTTCTGTAAAAACCAGCGTGTCCCAAAAAACTCCTAACTGCCTTGACATTACTTGGTGGAGGTAGTTTTTCAATGATTTCCACCTTAGCTCTGTCCACCTCCATGCCTCTATTAGAGATTTTGTGGCCAAGGACTATTCCTTCTGTGACCATGAAATGACACTTTTCCCAGTTTAATACTAGGTTAGTCTCTTGGCACCTCTTAAGCACCAAGGCAAGGTGGTGTAGGCAGCTGGGAAAAGAATCCCCAAACACAGAAAAATCGTCCATGAAGACCTCAATAAATTTTTCAATCATGTCTGAAAAGATGGACAGCATGCATCTTTGGAAAGTGGCAGGTGCATTGCACAATCCAAAGGGCATGCGTCTATAAGCAAAAACTCCATATGGACAAACAAATGATGTTTTCTCTTGATCACTAGGATCAACTACTATTTGGTTGTATCCTGAATATCCATCCAAGAAGCAATAGTAAGCATGTCCGGCAAGCCTTTCAAGCATCTGATCCATGAATGGGAGTGGGAAATGATCCTTTCTGGTGGCTTCATTTAGCTTCCTGTAGTCTATGCACATCCTCCACCCAGTGACGGTTCTTGTGGGTATGAGTTCGTTCTTCTCATTTAGCACCACAGTTATGCCACCTTTCTTAGGAACTACATGGATGGGACTAACCCATGGGCTATCAGAAATGGGGTAGATTACCCCTGCCTGCCATAACTTCCTGACTTCCTTTTGTACCACTTCTTTCATGACGGGATTCAATCTTCTCTGAGCTTGAATGGAGGGTCTAGCATCCTCTTCTAACAAGATTTTATGCATGCATATGGATGAACTTATCCCCTTCAAATCAGCTAGGGTCCATCCAATGGCATCTTGATGAGTTTGCAGCACCTTGATCAATTCTTCTTCCTGTTCTTGGCTCAGGGCAGAGCTAATGATAACAGGGTGACTCTCATCACTACCCAAGTATGCATACTTGAGATTAGGGGGCAAGGCTTTGAGCTCAGGTTTTGGTGCTTCCTTTTCTTCTTTCACTCTCTCTGGCATGCTTAGCATGGTTGTGTCAGCACCCTTGATATCACTAACTTCAATATCCTTGGTGAACTCCTCCTCTGCCAATTCCTTTATTGTTTCCTCAAAAGTTTCTTGTACTGCAATGTCCACTACATCAACCCTCATGCATTCCCTTAGTGATTCTGATGGATAGCTCATTGCCTTGAATACATTAAACACCAATTTCTCATCATGTAGTCTAAGAGTGAGTTCACCCTTTTGTACATCTATGATGGCTCCAGCAGTAGCTAGGAAGGGTCTTCCCATAATTATTGAAGCTTTGGCTTCTTCCTCCATATCTAACACCACAAAATCAGCAGGAAATATAAATTCTCCCACTTTCACCAACAAATCCTCAACTATCCCATGAGGGAATTTAAAAGTTCGATCTGCCAATTGGAGGGCCATTCTTGTTGGTTTGGCTTCCTCAATCTTCATTCTTCTCATCATTGTTAGCGACATCAAATTGATGCTGGCCCCTAAGTCACACAAGGCCTTCTCCACCATGACTTCTCCTATGATGCAGGGGATTTGGAAACTGCCTGGGTCCTTCAATTTCTGAGGCAATTTGTGCTGAATGATGGCACTGCATTCTTCAGTTAACAACACAGTTTCCTCATTTCTCCAGCTTCTCTTCTTGGTCATTAATTCTTTTAAGAATTTTGCATAGAGTGGCATTTGCTCTATTGCCTCAGCAAAGGGAATGTTGATTTGAAGCTTCTTGAAAATCTCCAAGAACCTGGAGAATTGGCCATCCTTTTCACTTTTCATCAAACGTTGAGGATAAGGTGCTTTAGGTGTGTAAGGCTTCAGGACCTCTTTTTCTTTTTCTTTTGTTGCAGACGGTGTAAAAGATTGTCCTTGTTCTTTGTCTTTCACATTTTCCTTTGCTTCATCCTCTGTGGTTTCCCTTGAGATCTCCTTTAGATTCTTTCCACTTCTGAGGGTTATGGCCTTACATTCTTCCCTTGCAATAGCCTTGGCAGCATGAGAACCGCTTGTCCCAGGGGCTTGCTTAGTCAAATACAAAATTTGATTTTCTAGCTTCTGGATGGCAGCTCCTTGATTTTGCAAGTTAGAATTTACTTCTTCCTTAAAAGCTTTCAATTCAATTATGTCTTGACTCATGGTTGCCATCATTCCTTCTATCCGGTTTAATTGATCTTGAAATTGTTGGTTTGGATTAGGTTGAGTAGGTTGATTATTTTGGCCATGATATGGTGGTTGGGAGTAGGTGTTTTGTGTGGCTTGGTATGATCTTTGGTTGGAGTTTTGGTATGTGGAATTGTTATATTGGTTGTGGTTGTAAGGTTTGTGGTTTTGTGGTTGGGTTTGTTGGTTTCCCCACCCAAAGTTTGGGTGGTTTCTCCAGCCTGGGTTGTAAGTGTTGGAATGTGGATCATATGATTGCCTTTGTTGGTTTCCCACATAATTGGCCTCTTCCCAATCACCTCCTTCAATGCTTACTTCCTCTTGATCTTGTGTGTGTATTGCAGCCACTTGCTTTGTTTCTAATTGCCTGGTAAGCTCTGCTAGTTGCTTGGCAAACACCTTGTTTTGGGCTAGAATTGTATCAACATGGTTCAGCTCCATGACTCCCTTAGTGTTGTGCCTCTCTGATGCATAGTAGTACTCATTCTCAGCCACTGTCTCGATCACTTCAATGGCTTCTTCCACAGTCTTTTTCCTGTTCAATGAACCTCCTGATGAATGGTCTACAGCCTTCCTTGATTCATAAGAGAGCCCATCATAGAAGATGTGCAATTGCACCCAATCATGGAACATGTTTGGTGGGCATTTCCTTGTCAAGTCCTTGAATCTCTCCCATGCCTCGTAGAGAGTTTCACCATCTTGTTGTCTAAAAGTCTGAACCTCCGATCGAAGCCTATTGACCTTTTGTGGAGGGTAGAAACGTGCCAGAAACTTGCTTTCCACCTCATCCCATGTTGTTAGACTCCCCCTTGGGAATGATTCCAGCCACTTAGCTGCTTTGTCCCTAAGTGAAAATGGGAACAAAAGCAGTTTATAGGCATCTTCCTGGACTCCATTGGACTTCACAGTGTCACAAATTCTCAGGAATTTTGTGAGATGTTGGTTTGGGTCTTCATTAGCACTTCCTCCAAAGGAACAATGATTCTCCACTAGTGATATTAGCTGTGGCTTGAGCTCAAAATTGTTGGCCTGAATGGGTGGTTTCTGGATGCTACTACCACAATTCCCAGAGGTTGGGTTTATGTATGAACTAAGAACCCTCCTCTCAGGAATGGCATCGTTTCCATCAGCTCTCTCATGGTTGTGAACTTCTCTATCCATGTTGAGATCTAAAGCTTCCTCAAAATTGTCCTCAGATTCTCCTTCAGATTCCTCTTCTCCCACTACTCTCTTCCCTCTCGCTTCCCTTCTAAGTCTATGAAGGGTCCTCTCTGGTTCGGTATATGGAGGAGTTGATGTCTCTCCTCTCCTACCTGTCATACAAGAACACAGCTCAAACACAAACAAGTGAAATACTCTTGGTTAATGGAAGAGTATGGTTAGATCAATTGAGGAATTAATTCAAACAGTTAGTGAGTCAGTGAGTTAGTTGCATGAATTTAAAGGCATAAAGAAGGAAAGCATGTAACCGAGTGCAGAAATTAAATCTCAACAAGTATCTTGAACAGAATTAACAAAGCAAGAGAAAATTGCTCAATCTAGTTAGCTTCCAATTTGAGAATTGTCAATCGAAAACCAATCCCCGGCAACGGCGCCATAAACTTGATGCGCATAAACTAGTTATGCTACGATTTAGGAAATTGCACGATCGGCAAAATTCCTTCCGGCAAGTGCACCGGTTATCGTCAAGTAAAAACTCACAATAGAGTGAGGTCGAATCCCACAAGGATTGGTTGAGTGAGCAATTCGGATTAGAAGTGTGTTCTAGTTGAGCGGAATCAAGATTGAGATGAGAATTGCGGAATGTAAAATTGGCGGGAAAAGTAAATGACAAGAAATTAAAATGGCGGAATCTTAAATTGCAATGAATTAAAGAGCAGAAACTAAATTGCTGAAATTAAAAGGGAGTGGGGGTGTTGCATGAATTGAGTTGCAGAATGTAAAGAGAAAGTGGAAATCAGAAATGGGGAATTCATTGGGTTATAGGAGATATTGAGATCTCCGAATCAAAACATGTTTATCTCTTCCTCAACCAATGCGTTCATTGAATTTTGCTTGGCAATCTTATATGATTGGATCCCAATCCCTTGGCTCACCAATTCTCTCTAAAAACAAACAAATTCCCAATCCCTTGGTTTAAATGTTCATAAGAAGAGATGATGCTTGATCACTGATTATACCACACAATTTCATGAACCACAATTTGGTAGGATTACATGTCACAATATCCATCCAAACCCCAATCCAATTCACTGTGAGAAAGCTTCTCTAGCATGAATCCTCCATTCCTTTCCCAAGGCTCCGAAGGATTCCAAGTATGGGTAGTTTCTTTCCCAAGACAACTACTCAATGGAATTAGATCGAGAAGCTTTCTAACAAAATTCAAGAGAAAAGATTGAAGAAGAAGATAAACTATTATTGATTCATTGAATTACAATAGAGCTCCCTAACCCAATGAAAGGGGGTTTAGTGAATCATAGCTCTGAATTCAATTACAAAGAAAAGGAAAACTAGCTAAAAGTGAAAGTCCCCCTCTAACTTAACTTCTATCCTATTTATACACTTTCTATATTGAGCTTCAGTTGTGCTTCTTGGGCTTTGAGGCCTCTCCTTGCTTTCCTTTTGCCTTGGGTTTATGATCCATAATCTTGATGAGGTTGTTGATCCAAATCCTGTAACATTTATTGAGCCAACTTAGTGATAATCAAATAATGACACATGACTCAATAAATTGAGATTTCAAACTCATCAATCCTTCAGGCCCAATCCCATAAACCATGATATTCAATTGGGTTTCATACCAAAGTAAGTTTAAGTTAATATTTGTGCTCAAAGACTAACTTAAATCACAATATTTTTGGCCCAGAAACCTTTTCCAAGAGTGGCGTTTAAGTTGTAGTTTAAGCTTAAACTGCAGCTTAAACGCCAGACACTTCCAGTGAGGCCTTTTGTAGAAGCACGTTTAAGCTTCAATTTAAGGTTAAACTGAAGCTTAAACGTGGAAATGGAAGAAGGTAGCCCTGGAGAGTCATGTAGTCGAACACGTTTAAGCTTCAGTTTAAGGTTAAACTGAAGCTTAAACGTGGAAATAGGAAGGGCAGCCCTGGAGGTCGAACACGTTTAACCTCCAGTTTGAGGTCAAACTGGAGGTTAAACGTGGAAGCTTAGAATGGTAGCCCTGGAGGTGTCGAACACGTTTAACCTCCAGTTTGAGGTCAAACTGGAGGTTAAACATGGAAATGGAGAGAGCAACCCTGGAGGAGAAAAGCTGTCGAACACGTTTAAGCTCCAGTTTGAGGTCAAACTGGAGCTTAAACGTGGAATGGCTCCCTGGTACTCTTCCTGGTTCTGGCGTTTAACCTCCAGTTTGAGGTCAAACTGGAGGTTAAACGTGGAACTCCTCCCTGAGTGGTATCATCATTCTGGCGTTTAACCTCCAGTTTGAGGTCAAACTGGAGGTTAAACGTGGAATGCTTCTTTAGTGAGGCTTTTCATTCTGGCGTTTAACCTTCAGTTTAAGGTCAAACTGGAGGTTAAACTTCAATTCCAGCATTTCTTATCCTTCATGATTTTGACGTTTAAGCTCCAGTTTAGGCTTAAACTGGAACTTAAACTCCACATGTGATATTCAAGCTTCCTTCATTGATTTTGTTGCTTCCTTGCTTAGCCTCTTCTTCCCTGAAATCATCCAAACAATTGCATCAAAGTCTTGCAAAATTTCATGAGAAATCTTCCATTCATAGTATTTAAGTATTATAACTAAAACTCATGGAATATGCATCAAAATCATGTTGTTTGGATGGTTCATTGCTTTGTTCTTCATTTAACCATTTTTGGTTACTTTAAGCTCAAGAAAATGCATAAAACAACTAAAACTAACAGAAGAATGCTAGTGAAACTAGCCTATGATGCCTTGGCATCAGTCGCCAAGACCACTGTTATGCCGACTTCTTCAGCTCCTTCAGCTGAGGTTGGTCATCCCGAGCCAGAACCTGATTGTCAAATCTTGAACCGGAATGATGGGACAGTGGATGCGGTGCCTCTTCAGACACGCCCTCCTTCACCCCGTGCTGATGCTGTCGAGAAGCCTTCGGATCTTTAAATGAATTTTCTAAATGTTTGTGTAGATAGCCCAGCTTGTGGGCTTTTGAACTCTTTATTTTGTAAATGGTGGTTGCTGGCCCTTGACACTTTCTTGGTTGCTTGTTTAGCAACTTAATTTTGAAAAACAAAATGGTTTCCAAGCTTTTGGGGCTGGTTTTGGTAGCCTCTTGAGCTTGTTATTATTATGACTTTATGTTTTCCATAACATGTCTGTTTTCGTCTGTCTTGGTACCTTTTTTAGGTTTTTTGGAAGTGTTGGAGCCTTGTTGCTCGACCTCTTTGGATTGCCTTTGTGTTTTATACTTGTGGCTTGATTCCTTTGAGGTTGTGGATGTTTGGATCCAACTGGTATGTCGGCTTCCTCGCTTTGGCCTGAAGTTATTTTTAGTAATCCATTTTGTTTGAACCATTGTGAGGTCTCTGTTAGGAATTACTCTTTATAACGTTAGAGTTTTTGGGAGGCCGACTTTGTTATATAGTTATTTCTAGTAATCCTCTTTCTTGGACCTTGTTCAGGTCTCTTTCAGGGATTACTTTTATAACTTTATGTTTTGGGCCGACTTCATCATGTCGGGCCCTTTCTAAGTTATTTTAGTAATCCTCTTTCTTGGACCTTGTTCAGGTCTCTTTCAGGGATTACTTTTATAACTTTATATTTTGGGCTGACTTCATCATGTCGGGCCCTTTCTAAGTTATTTTAGTAATCCTCTTTCTTGGACCTTGTTCAGGTCTCTTTCAGGGATTACTTTTATAACTTTATATTTTGGGCCGACTTCATCATGCCGGACCCTTTCTAAGTTATTTTAGTAATCCTCTTTCTTGGACCTTGTTCAGGTCTCTTTCAGGGATTACTTTTATAACTTTATGTTTTGGGCCGACTTCATCATGTCGGGCCCTTTCTAAGTTATTTTAGTAATCTTCTTTTTTGGACCTTTGTCAGGTCTCTTTCAGGGATTACTTTTATAACTTGTTCGTGGGAGGCCGACTTCTTCATGTCGGTCTCTTCTAAGTTATTTCTAGCAATCCTCTTTGTTAGGGCTGGCCAAGCCTCTTTCCAGGGATTGACTTTTTATAACTTTGGTTATTGTGGTCGAATGGTCCGACTTTTTTTATGTCGGCCTATCTTTTAAGTTATTTTTAGCAATCCATGTTTCGTTTCAGACCTCGTTAGGCCTCTACACCTGGATTTACTTTCTGATAACTTCTTGCATTAATCTATTTTTTGCCGCTTTTCATCTTTGCCAATTTTATAGGAATTGGGTGGTGAGTTTGCTTCTCACTTAGCCGCCCTTGTTGAAGTCGGGCGGTGAATTTGGTTTTCACCTTGCCGACCTTCGTCGAAATTTGGATGATGAATTTGATTTTCACTGTGGTCGGACGGTGAATTTGTTTTCACCTTTGCCGACCTGTAGCTTCGTAATCGGACGATGAATTCTGTTTTCACTTTTTTGCCGACCTGTTTGAAATCGGGCGATGAATTCTGCTTTCATCTTTGCCAACTTTTATTGTGATCGGGCAATGAATTTGTGCGCTCAGATTAATGCGTCTTGAAAATTTTGTAGAAAATCTAAAACTTTATTCAAAAGAAAATGCAGATATATACACGTGGGAGTTTTATCCCTCTGAATCTGACAATTTGTAGATCTTGGCTTTGTGCCTCATTAAAAAACCTTTTCAGAAAAAAGAGTGCACCTTATCCTAAGATTTTATTACCTCTAACGGTAGTATCTTCTTAAGTTGCAGGCGTGCCATGACCTAGAATGCTCTCTCCCTTCGAGTTCGGACAGTCTGTAGTAGCCCTTTCCAAGTTCTTCTATGACTCGGTAGGGTCCTTTCCAGTTTGCTGCCAGCTTTCCTTCTCCAAGTCGAGTTGTTCCGATATCATTTCGGATTAGGATGAGGTCGTTCTCGGCAAAGCCTCGTGGCACTACCTTTTGATTGTATCTTGAAGCCATTCGACATTTCAATGCCTCTTCTTTGATCCGAGCTCTTTCTCAGATTTCCAGAAGTAGGTCGAGTTCTTCCCGTTGAAGTTGGAAGTTGGCTTCTTCATTATAGTGGATCACTCTAGGCGACCCTTCTTCAATCTCCACTGGGATCATTGCCTCCATTCCGTATGCTAATCGGAAGGGTGATTCCTTTGTGGTAGAATGTGGCGTTGTTCGATATGCCCATAGGACTTGTGGGAGCTCTTCGGCCCAGGCTCCCTTTGTGTCCTGTAATCTCCGTTTTAGCCCAGCCAATATGACTTTGTTGGCAGCTTCGGCTTGTCCGTTAGCTTGGGGATGCTCTACGGAAGTGAATTGGTGTTTTATGTTTAAGTCGGCCACTAACTTTCTGAAGCCTGCATCTGTGAATTAGGTGCCATTGTCCGTGGTGATGGAGTATAGAACCCCAAATCTTGTAAAAATGTTTCTATATAGGAATTTTTGACTTCTTTGAGCAGTGGCGTTAGCTAAGGGTTCTGCCTCGATCCACTTTGTGAAATAGTCTACTCCTACTATGAGGAATTTGACTTGTCCCAATCCCTGAGGGAAAGGTCCGAGAAGGTCGAGTCCCCATTTTGCAAATGGCCACGGTGAGGTAACGCTGATGAGTTCCTCTGGCGGGGCGATGTGAAAGTTGGCATGTTTCTGACATGGTGGACATGTCTTTACGAACTATGTGGCTTCCTTTTGTAGGGTTGGCCAATAAAATTCTGTCCGGAGTACTTTTTTGGTAAGTGCCTGCACTCTGAGATGATTGCCACAGATGCCACTGTGTACTTCTTCTAGAACTTCCTTTGTGTTAGAAGTCGGCACACATTTTAACAGTGGTATTGAAATCCCTCTTTTGTATAGCGTATTGTTTATGATAGTGTAGTGTTGTGCCTCTCGTTTTAACCTCTTTGCCTCCTTTTCATCTGTGGGGAGTGTTTCTATTTTGAGGTAGTTAATTATGGGAGTCATCCATCCTTGATCCTGACCTGTTATGGCTAGGACTTTTTCTTCTTCCGAAATTGACGGGTTCTACAGCATTTCTTGGATGAGGCTTCTATTGTTGCCCCCTGGTTTGGTGCTGGCTAGTTTTGAGAGTGCGTCAGCTCGGGCATTCTGTTCTCGGGGTATGTGACGGACCTCATATTCTCCGAGTTGTCTGAGCTGTTTCCTGGCTTTGTCCAAGTACTTTTTCTTGGTGGGATCTTTGGCTTGGTAGCTTCTTGCTATTTGTGAAGTAACTACTTATGAGTCGCTGAAGATGATAAGCTTTTGAGCTCCAACCTCCCTAGCCAGCTTCAAACCAGCTAATAGCGCCTCATATTCCGCTTGGTTGTTTGAGGCAGGGAACCCAAATTTGAGGGAGAGTTCGATTTGGGTTCCTTGGTCGCTTTCAATTATCACAACTGCGCCGTTTCCTGCTTTATTTGAGGAACCGTCCACGTAGAGATTCCATTCTGTAGGGATTTTTGGGGTGTCTGTGAATTCCGCAATGAAGTCGGCCAGGTATTTTGATTTGATGGTTGTCCGAGCTTCGTATTGAAGGTCAAATTCGGACAACTCAACTGCCCATTGTAAGATTCTGCCTGCTAGGTCTATTTTCTGCAAAATTCCTTTTATGGGCTGGTTGGTCCGAACCCTAATGGTGTGAGCTTAGAAGTATGGACGAAGTCGTCGAGATGTTAGTATGAGAGCATAGGCAATTTTTTTTATTTTTTGGTAGTTCAGCTCGGATCATTGTAATGCTTTACTGATGAAGTATACGGGTTGTTGCCCACAGTCGTCTTCTCGAACTAGTGCTGACGCTATTGCCCGACTTCCCACCGCGAGGTACAATGTGAGTGGTTCTCCCTCCCTTGGCCGAGTTAGGATAGGTGGTTGTCCCAGGAATCTTTTGAAATCTTGGAAGGCTTGCTCGCACTTCGTTGTCCATTCAAACTTCTTTCCCTTTCTTAGAGTGGTGTAGAAGGGGAGAGATCTTATTGGCGATCTGACTAGAAATCTGGACAAGGCTGCCAACCTTCCATTGAGTTGTTGTACCTCTTTAACACAAGTCGGGCTCTTCATGTCGAGTATGGCCCGACATTTATCCGGATTTGCCTCGATTCCTCTTTGTGTGAGCATAAAACCCAAGAATTTGTCAGCTTCTACTTCGAAGGTGCATTTTGCAGGATTGAGTCGCATGCCATGCTTTTTTATAGTGTCGAATACTTGGGTCAGGTCAGACAATAACGTCTCTTCACTTTGTGTCTTTATTAACATGTCATCCACATAGACTTCCATGATTTTTCCGATGTGATCCTTAAAGACCTTATTCATTAATCTCTGATAAGTAGCTCCCGCATTTTTAAGACCAAAAGGCATGACGATGTAGCAGTATTTTGGGGTTAAGAATGAAGCTTTTTCTTGGTCGGGTGGGTGCATGGGGATTTGATTGTATCCCGAATATGCGTCCATAAATGAGAGGTATTTATATCCGAAGGAGGCATCTACTAGAGCGTCGATACTTGGGAGTGGATAAGGATCTTTTGGGCAGGCTTTGTTGAGATCAGTGTAGTCGGTGCACATTCGCCACTTCCCATTTGATTTTTTCACCAAGACGACATTAGCTAGCCATAGTGGGTACTTGACTTCTCTTATGAATCCTGCCTCCAGTAGAGCTTGTACCTGCTCTTCCACGGCTTGGGATCGTTCTGGTCCGAGCTTTCTTCGTCTCTGTTGTACTGGTCGAGATCCTGGGTAGACCGCCAGCTTGTGGCACATTAATTTGGGGTCTATGCCTGGCATGTCTGCAGCCTTCCACGCAAAGAGGTCGACATTATCTCGTAAGAACTGCACGAGTGAATCTTTTATATCTCCTTTTAGGATTGTACCGATATTGGTTGTTTTGTCCGGGATGTCTCCGATCTGGACTTTCTCTACTTCACCTTCGGGTTGTGGGCGGAATTCTTCCCGCCTCTGAACTCCACCAAGTTCGATTGTGTGGAATTCTTCTCCTCTGCCTCTGAGGTTTAGACTTTCATTGTAACAGCGGTGCGCCATCCTCTGGTCTGCTTTTATTGTAGCTATCCCTTCTGCAGTTGGGAACTTCATGCATAGATGTGGAGTCGAGACTACTGCGCCGAGCTGATTTAATGTTGTCCGACCTATTAAGGCATTGTAGGTTGAACTCACGTCGACCACGATGTAGTCTATCTTGAGTGTTCTTGACTGGTTTCCCTTTCCGAAGGTTGTGTGTGGTGAGATGTATCCAAGTGGTTGAACTGGGGTGTCTCCCAGTCCGAACAGGCTGTTCGGATATGCTCTGAGTTCTTTTTCTTCCAGGTCGAGCTTGTCGAAGGCAGTTTTGAACAAGATGGCAGCAGAGCTCCCTTGGTCTATCAGTGTGCGGTGGAGATTTGTGTTTGCCAATATGATAGTGATGACCATAGGATCGTCGTGTCCTGAGATGATGTCGGATGCGTGTTCCTTAGTAAAAGTAATTGTGGGGATGTCGGGTGTTTCCTCTCTTCACTCGACATGATATATTTCTTTAAGATATCTTTTGCGAGATGATTTGGAGATCCCCCCTCCCGTAAATCCTTCGTGTATCATGTGGACATGTCTCTCGGGCATACGAGGTGGTCATTCAGCCCGTCCGACATCTTCATCCCTTCTTCTTTTTCTGGGATCATCTGCTCGGCTCGCTAAATACCGATCTAGCTTTCCCTCTCTTACCAGTTTTTCTATTATATTTTTCAGGTTGAAACATTCGTTGGTGGAATGTCCATAGATTCGATGATATTCATAATATTCAGCCCGATTTCCTCCTCTTTTTTTGCTTTTAAGTGGTCGGGCTGGAGGTATCTTTTCAGTATGGCATACTTCTCTGTATACATCCACAAGGGATACCCGAAGAGGGGTATAATTGTGGTATTTTTTTATCTTTTCCCCATTTTGATCTTTTTTCTTGGATTCTTTGTCCTTATCTCGGGAGGAATGGGAGAATCCGGATTTTGAGGTCTCTCCTAGTCGAGAGTTTTCCTCCATGTTGATATACTTCTCTGCTCATTCTTGTACCTCATTTAGAGACGTAGGATACTTTTTTGATATAGAGTGGCTAAAGAGCCCTTCTTGCAAGCCATTGATGAGGCCCATGATGGACACTTCTGTGGGCAGACTTTGTATGTCTAGACATGCCTTGTTGAATCTTTCCATGTAGCTGCGGAGACTTTCCCGATCACCTTGTTTGATTCCTAATAAACTAGGGACGTGCTTGGTTTTGTCTTTCTAGATAGAGAATCTAGCTAGAAACTTTTTGGCCAAGTCGTCGAAGCTTGAGATGGACCTGGGTGGTAGATTGTCGAACCACTTAATCGCCGTTTTGGTTAAGGTAGTCGAGAAGACATTGCAGCGGACTGCGTCTGAGGCATCGGTGAGGTACATTCGACTCCTGAAATTACTGAGCTGATGGCTAGGAATTTTGGTCGTATAAAGTCATATCCGGGAGTTTAAAGTCCTTAGGGATTTTGGTCTTCATGATCTCCCTAGTGAATGGATCTTGATCCTTGCAAGTGCTGTCCTCATGGGTGGATCGAGTAGCTTTAGCTTTGAGATCGGCTTCGAGTTTTAGAAGTTTATCTTCTAATTCTCGGCGTCGCCTTATCTCCCTTTGTAGATCCTTCCCAGCTTCTCGCTGATGTTGGGCTTCTTTTTCAAGTTGTTTTAAACGATCCTAAAGCGTCTCTAGAGCTCCCGGGTTTGGTGAGTTTTTGTCCCCGTTAGATTTTGGGGTACCTTTTGGTGTAGTGTCTGCGTTTTTGTGCGGCATTCTATCTTCTAGATCTGAATCGTGGTCGTTGTCATGGTCGTCCTCCATGGTGATGGGATGACTTCCAGATTCTCCGGCAACGGCGCCAATGTTCCGAGGGTTACCTGAAACTATAGGTCGATCTCGGACGAGATCTTCTGTACTGGTCGGAGCTGACGTGTTCGGCTGGTGAGTGGCGGCTGGAGCGGTTGTCTCCGACTTGTTGGACTAGTGATGCAGCTGATCCTTTGTCACCGGAGGGTGGGGGTACCTGCAAGGGACTCCGATGCTTAAGTTAGAATCAGAGTATGAGTTATACCTGGGTGCTCCAGTGTATTTATAATGGTGTGGAGTGACCTTTTTAGATAAGATAAGTTAGTTATCTTTATCTTATCTTATCTTATCTTTGGGTGAGGTCAGATTATCTTCAAGGGAACCGCCCTTCTCTCGGTAGGCCTGGGCTGTCTTTGGATTTGGGTTGTGTCCCTCGATTTGGGCCCTGTTCATACCCGGGGTCGAGCTGTCCGAACCGGGATGTTCAGTAGCGAAGCGACCGACCTGTTCAGGTCAAGCGGACCGACTTCTTTACGAAGAACTCGGCTAAATCGACAGCAAAGCCCAATAAAAGGGCCCAAATAGAGGAACACGACCCAGAATCCAAAGGCAATCCCAGCCTGTAGAGATAAAGGCGGTTCCCTTGAAGATAAGCTGACTTCACTCAAGATAAGATAAGATAAGATAACTAACTTATCTTATCAGAAAGGTCAGCCCACGCTACTATAAATACACTGGAGCACCCAGGTATAACTCATACTCTGATTCTACATAAAAAACCTGCTTAATACACGTGCTAACTTAAGCATCGGAGTCTCTTGCAGGTACCCCCCACCCACTGGTGGCCAAGGATCAGCAGTGCAGCAAGTCCAATGAGTCGGACCCAACAGCTCCGGCCGTCATCAGCCTGCCGGACACGACATCTCCAACCAGTACAGAAGATCTCATCCGAGATCGACCTCCAATTTCAGGTAACCCTCGGAACATTGGCGCCGTTGCCGGAGAACCTGGAAGTCATCCCAAAATCATGGCGGACGGCCATGACAACGACCACGATTCAGATCTGGAGAACAGAACGCCGCACAAGAACGCGGACACTACGCTAAAGGATACCCCGGAATCCAACGGGGACAAAAACTCACCAAATCCGGGAGCCATGGAAGCACTCCAAGATCGTTTAAAGCAGCTAGAGAAAGAAACCCAGCAACATCGGGAGATCGGAAAAGATCTACAAAGAGAAGTACGGCGACGTCGAAAACTAGAAGAAAAACTACAGCAATTAGAAGCTGACCTCAAAACAAAAGCTCCTCGGACCACTCCTGAAGAAAAATCACGCAAAGAACAGGACCCATTCACCAGGGAAATCATGAAGACCAAAATTCCAAAGGACTTCAAGCTTCCGGATATGGTTTTGTACGATGGCACTACAGATCCCAACCATCATCTTAGCAATTTCAGAAGCAGGATGTACCTTACCGATGCCTCGGATGCCGTTCGCTGCAAAGCCTTTCCAACAACTCTCACAAAAATGGCGATCAGATGGTTCGACAACTTACCTCCGAGGTCCATCTCAAACTTCGACGATTTGGCCAAAAAGTTCCTGGCCAGATTCTCCATCCAGAAAGATAAGGCCAAGCACGCACCCAGCTTACTGGGGATCAAGCAAGGAGATCGGGAGAGCCTCCGCAACTACATGGAAAGATTCAACAAAACATGCATGAACATACAAAGTTTACCAACAGAGGCCGCCATCATGGGGCTTATCAATGGCTTACGAGAAGGACCTTTCAGCCAATCCATATCAAAAAAGTATCCTACCTCCTTAGACGAAGTACAGGAGCGAGCAGAAAAATACATCAACATGGAAGAGAACGCTCGGTTGGGAGAAACCTCAAAATCTGGAGCCTCCTACCAAGACAAAGACAAGGACTCCAAAAGGAAAGAAGATCGACGGGGTGAGAAAATCAAAAAGTACCACAACTACACTCCTCTCAAAGCATCCCTGGTCGACGTATACAAAGAAGTCTGCCATACAGAAAAAATCCTCCCAGCGCGACCACTCAAAGGCAAAAGGGGAGGAGGAAATCGGAAGGAATATTGTGAATACCATCGAATTCGAGGGCACTCTACCAACGAATGCTTCGACTTGAAAAATATCATAGAAAAATTGGTAAGAGAAGGAAAATTAGACCGATTTCTGGCCACCCGGGATGATGACCAAAGAAAAAGACGGAGAAACGAAGATGATGGACAAACTGAACGGTCACCTCGGACACCAGAAAGACACGTCCACATGATACATGGCGGATTCGCAGGAGGTGGGATCTCCAAATCGTCTCGAAAGAGATATCTCAAAGAAGTATACCACGTTGAGGGAAAGGAGGAAGCACCCGACATCCCAGCGATAACATTTACTAAAAAGGACGCGTCCGGCATCATCCCGGGAGACGACGATCCCATGGTCATCACAATTATACTGGCAAATGCCAATTTACACCGCACACTAATAGACCAAGGGAGTTCTGCCGACATCTTATTCAAAACAGCTTTCGACAAACTCGGCTTAGACGAAAGTGAACTTAGAGCATATCTGAACAATCTGTTTGGACTAGGAGATACTCCAATACAACCCTTGGGATACGTATCGCTACACACTACTTTTGGAAAAGGGAACCAATCTAGGACCCTCAAAATAGACTACATTGTGGTCGACGTAAGTTCAGCCTACAATGCTCTCATAGGTCGGACAACACTCAATCAACTCGGCGCAATAGTCTCAACTCCACATCTATGCATGAAATTCCCAACTACAGAAGGGATAGCCACGGTAAAAGCAGATCAAAAGATGGCACGTCGCTGCTATAACGAGAGCTTAAACCTCAAAGGCAGAGGAGAAGAGTTTCATACAATTGAGCTTGGTGGAGCTCAGCGTCGAGAAGAACTCCGTCCGCACCCAGAAGGCGAGATAGAGAAGGTTCAGATTGGAGACACCTCGGATAAAACGACTAATATCGGCACGGTCCTAAGAGGAGACTCAAAAAAATCACTGATACAATTCTTGCGAGATAATGTCGACCTCTTCGCATGGAAAGCCGCAGACATGCTAGGAATAAACCCTAAGTTAATGTGCCACAAGTTAGCGGTCTATCCAGGATCTCGACCGGTGCAGCAGAAACGAAGAAAACTCGGACCAGAATGATCCCGAGCTGTGGAAGAACAAGTACAAGCGTTATTGGAGGCAGGATTCATAAGAGAAGTCAAGTATCCACTATGGCTAGCCAACGTCGTTTTGGTGAAAAAGTCAAACGGGAAGTGGCGCATGTGTACCGATTACACCGATCTCAACAAAGCCTGCCCAAAAGATCCATATCCACTCCCAAGCATTGACGCTCTGGTAGATGCTTCCTCTGGATATAGATACCTCTCGTTTATGGACGCCTATTTGGGATACAACCAAATCCCCATGTATCCACCAGATCAAGAAAAAACGTCGTTCTTAACACCAAAGGCGAACTACTGCTACATCGTGATGCCTTTCGGTCTCAAGAACGCGGGAGCTACTTATCAAAGGCTAATGAATAAAGTCTTCTCAGATCACATCGGGAAAATCATGGAAGTCTATGTGGACGACATGTTGATAAAAACACAGAACGAAAATACATTATTGTCCGACCTGTCCCAAGTATTCGACACTATAAGGAAGCATGACATGCGACTCAACCCGCAAAATGCACCTTCGCAGTTGAAGCAGGCAAATTCTTGGGTTTCATGCTCACACAAAGGGGAATTGAAGCAAATCCAGACAAATGCCAAGCTATACTCAACATAAAAAGCCCAACCTGTGTCAAAGAGGTACAGCAACTCAACGGGAAATTGGCCGCCCTATCCCGATTTTTAGCAGGAGCTGCGATAAGATCTCTCCCCTTCTATGCTACTTTAAGAAAGGGAAAACAGTTCGAATGGACGACAGAATTTGAACAAGCTTTCCAAGACTTCAAGAAGTTCTTAGGACGGCCACCTATCCTATCTCGACCACAAGAAGGAGAACCACTTATATTATATCTCGCAGTAGGAAGCCGGGCGATAGCCTCAGCACTAGTCAGAGAAGACGAAAATGGGCAACAACCCGTCTACTTCATCAGCAAAGCACTACAGGGATCCGAGCTGAACTACCAGAAAATAGAAAAACTTGCCTATACTCTCATCCTAACATCTCGACGACTCCGCCCGTACTTTCAGGCTCATACCATTAAGGTTAGAACTAACCAGCCCATAAAAGGAATACTGTAAAAAACAGATTTAGCAGGCAGAATTCTACAATGGGCAGTCGAGTTATCGGAGTTCGACCTCCAATATGAAGCTCGGACGGCCATCAAATCACAGTATCTGGCCGACTTCATCACAGAATTCACAGATACCCCGAAAACTCCCGTAGAATGGAATCTCTACGTGGACGGTTCCTCAAATAAAACTGGAAGCGGCGCAGGCGTGATAATAGAAAGCAACCAAGGAACCCAAGTTGAGCTTTCCCTCAAGTTCGGGTTCCCGGCCTCCAATAACCAAGCGGAATATGAAGCACTATTAGCTGGTTTGAAGCTGACTAAAGAGGTCGGAGCTCAAAAACTCAACATTTACAGTGATTCACAAGTGATCACATTACAAATAACAGGGAGCTACCAAGCCAAAGACCCCACCATGAAAAAATATTTAGACAAAACCAAGGAACTACTCGGACAAGTCAGGGAATATAAGATCTGCCACATACCACGCGAACGAAATGCCTGAGCTGATGCACTCTCAAAACTAGCCAGCACCAAACCAGGGGGCAACAATAGAAGCCTCATCCAGAAAATGTTGCAAAACCTGTCAATCTCGGAAGAAGAACAAGTACTGGCCATAACAAGTCAGGACCAAGGATGGATGACCCCCATAGTCAACTACCTCAAAGAAGGAACACTCCCCGCAGAAGAAAAGGAGGCAAAAAAGTTAAAAAGAGAGGCACAGTACTACACCATCATAAACAACATCCTGTACAAAAGAGGAATCTCAATACCTTTACTAAAATGCGTGCCGACCTCCAACACAAAGGAAGTGCTAGAAGAAATACATAGCGGCATTTGTGGCAATCATCTCGGAGCGCGAGCTCTCGCTAAAAAAGTACTCCGGGCAGGATTTTATTGGCCAACTCTACAGAAAGAAGCCACGGAATTTGTAAAGACATGTCCACCATGTCAAAAACATGCCAATTTTCACATCGCCCCGCCAGAAGAGCTCATCAGCGTGACTTCACCTTGGCCATTTGCAAAATGGGGACTCGATCTTCTCGGCCCCTTCCCACAGGGATCAGGACAAGTTAAATTTCTCATAGTTGGAGTAGATTACTTTACAAAGTGGATTGAGGCAGAGCCCCTAGCCAATGCCACCGCTCAAAGGAGTCGGAAATTCTTATATAGAAACATTGTCACGAGATTCGGGATTCCATATTCGATAACTACAGACAATGGCACTCAATTCACGGATGCAGGCTTCAGAAAACTAGTAGCCGACTTGAATATAAAGCACCAGTACACCTCTGTTGAGCATCCACAAGCCAATGGACAGGCCGAGGCGGCTAACAAAGTCATATTGGCTGGGCTAAAACGGAGATTACAAAATGCAAAGGGAGCCTGGGCAGAAGAGCTTCCACAGGTCCTATGGGCATATCGAACAACTCCACATTCCACCACGAAGGAATCCCCCTTCCGATTAGCATACGGAACGGAAGCGATGATTCCAGTAGAAATTGAGGAAGGATCGCCAAGAGTAGTTCACTACAATGAAGGAGCAAACTCCCAACTTCAAAGAGAAGAGCTCGACTTGTTACCCGAAATCCAAGAAAGAGCTCGGATCAAGGAAGAAGCCCTAAAACGCCGAATGGCTTCCAGATACAATCAAAAGGTAGTGCCGAGAAGTTTTGCGGAGAATGATCTTATCCTAATCCGAAATGATATCGGAACAACTCGACCGGGAGAAGGAAAGCTGGCGGCAAACTGGAAAGGACCCTACTGAGTTATAGAAGTACTTGGAAAGGGCTACTACAGACTGTCTGAACTCGACGGACGAGAGCTTCTCAGGTCATGGCACGCCTGCAACCTCAGAAGGTACTACAGTTAGAAAAAAGGATATAAAAGATCTCATCATTGGATGCACTCTTTTTCCTAAAAAGGTTTTTTAATGAGGCACCAAGTTGAGACTCAGACAATCCCATATGTATATATTTCTACTTTTTCTTTTAATAAAATATATTTGAGATATTCTACAAAGATTTCAAGACGCATTAATCTGAAGCATTCATCGTCCGATTATAAAGCGACAGATCAGCAGAAAGTGAAAAACAATTTCACTGCACGATCACGGTAAAGACAAACCGTCTGATAAAGGTGAAAACGTGATTCACCCAAAGGACGATCTAGAGATGACAACCACTTTCTACAAATCGGCAAAGATGAACACAGAATAATGTAAGAAGTTATCGAAAGTGATCTAAAAAAAAGAACCTGACGATGTCTTACGGATCACTAAAATAATAACTTTAAGACTGGCCGACATTGAGAAGTCGGACCAAGTCAACCCAAGTTATAAGTAAACCCTGGAAAGAGGTCTGGCCAACCCTATTAAAGAGGATTACTTTAACTCAGAAGGGCTCGACATGACAAAGTCAGTCCAAACTAAAAGTTATCAAAGTAGTCCCTGAAAGAGATCTGACAAAGATCCAAGAAAGAGGACTACAAATAACTTAAAGGAGATCGATATAACCAAGTCGGACTCCTACTACTAAAAGTTATCAAAGTAGTCCCTGAAAGAGATCTGACAAAGATCCAAGAAAGAGGACTACAAATAACTTAAAGGAGACCGATATAACCAAGTCGGACTCCTACTACTAAAAGTTATCAAAGTAGTCCCTGAAAGAGATCTGACAAAGATCCAAGAAAGAGGACTACAAATAACTTAAAGGAGACCGATATAACCAAGTCGGACTCCTACTACTAAAAGTTATCAAAGTAGTCCCTGAAAGAGATCTGACAAAGATCCAAGAAAGAGGACTACAAATAACTTAAAGGAGACCGATATAACCAAGTCGGACTCCCACTACTAAAAGTTATCAAAGTAGTCCCTGAAAGAGATCTGACAAAGATCCAAGAAAGAGGACTACAAATAACTTAAAGGAGACCAATATAACCAAGCCGGACTCCCACTACTAAAAGTTATCAAAGTAGTCCCTGAAAGAGATCTGACAAAGATCCAAGAAAGAGGACTACAAATAACTTAAAGGAGACCGATATAACCAAATCAGACTCCTACTACAAACAAGTTATCAAAATAGTTCCTGAAAGAGATCTGACAAAGATCCAGGAAAGGGATTACAAATATAACTTGGAAATGGACTACGAAAACAACTTGGAGACCAACTTGAAGGAATCGGTTACGAATCGTCAGAAATAAACCAGAGCGAGAACGAACCAAAAAATTCTTAGTTAGACCTACCTAGCCACAACCACAAAGGATTCAAAATACAAATTACAAAAGCAATCCAAAAGAGGTTAAGCTGTAGGGTTCCAACATTCACAGAAAAAGAAATACCAAGTCAAGCACAAAAGACAAAGTTATCATCCACAAGGTTAAAAAGCCTCGGAGGCAACCAAAACCTACCGCAAAAGTAGAAGCATGCTACCATTTGTTTTTATAAAAAACAAAAGTTGCTGGGCAAGCAACAAGAAAGTGTCAGCAAAACATAAAGAGTTTAAAAAAGCCCACAAGCCGGGCCAACTACATGTCCAGAATAAAAATAAAAAGCTAAGAGTCAGAAGATTTTTTAACAGCATCAGGCTGAGGAGACGGAGGCCGAGTCTGGAAAGGAACGGCATCTATAGTACCGTCATCCCGATTCAAAATCTGGCAGTCAGGATCAGAAACAGGAGGACCAACCTCGGCAGGGGCAGCAGAAGTAGACACCTTGGTAGAGGTTACAGGGGGAGGATCGACATCATCCTCCTCCTCGTCATCAGGGACAACCTTGCTATCCCTGACAACGTTCTCCAAGCTAAAGAGGCTCAGGTCAGCCTCGGGAGCAATAACCCGAACTTGTTCCTTCAGGTTCTCATAGGCAGCAGTTACACTGCCAACAAGGTGACCTTGGAGTTCGGAATAATTCTCTCGGGCACTCTCCAATTCTTCTCTTAGACGCAGCACCTCCCGGTAAGACGTCAAATAACTATCCTTATGCCGCATAGCCGTGTCCTCGGCCAGTTTCAGAGAGCCAGCCAAGTAAGTAGAAATAGCCTTTTCATTTTCCAAATCTTTCTCCAACCTGGCCACCCTTACTTCAAGCTCCCCCTTTAAATCCTTCATCCGATCAAACTCCTGTTTGGCCTCCTCCATAAAAGCTTTAGTGGCATGGAGAGGAAGACTTTGAGCAGTCCGATATAGGGCCGCCCCCATGTGTGCCAACTTGATACCACTCCGGGTGATATAATCAAAATGATGAAGAATCGACACGTCATCCACAGGAAGAACACCATAAGGGCCGATTTGTTGATCTACAAACTCAACTGCATCAAAGTCAGGAGCATCAAGGTTGAAAGGTTCAGTTGTTCTTTGCTTCTTATTAGGAGGGGGACCGGAAGCAGCAACGGAAGATTGTGGAGGATCGACCTGACGGACCCGAGGAGTAGGAAATGCTCTCCTCGGTCCGGGAGAACTCGGTATAGGAGGTTTAACCAGCGGCTGAGAAGACCCCTCTCCGGCCGCTTTGGCCGAGAGGTTTAGTGCAGCGGTCGCCTTCTTCGCCTTCTTATAGGCTCTCATAGAATCATTATTCTTCGACATCTCTGAAAAACACAAAAAACAAAGACAAGTTACAACACAGGAAAAACAAAGCCCAAGAGCAAGTATAAAAACAAATCAGGCAGTACCCAAAGCAGCCCGAACCAAAGATGGATCACTCAAAAATCTCTTCGTGTCCAGATGGGGTGGCTTCCCCCATAAATCTTCAAGAACGACCACAAAGGCCCGCTCAACCTCACTAAGCATTTCCCACGTGTAACGTGGCACTCTTACATTCTTTTGCCACTCCAGAGGAAAAGCAGGTTCATCATTTTCATCAAGAAAAAAGGGGCGAACCCCCTCAATGGCACGGACTCGGAAGAAATAGTTCTTAAAATCTTTAAACGACTCATCATACATGGTAAAAACTTTATGCCCCTGGGCCGACCTGAAAGAAACCCAGGAAGCTTTCTTTTTGGAGGAACCCCCAGGTTTGGCCGAGACAAAAAGATAAAGGAAAAGAGTTTCAGAAGGTGTTATATCCAACTCCTGACAAAGAAGTTGAAATATTTTGATAAAACCCCAGGAGTTTGGATGCAGCTGGGATGGGGCAATGTTGCAGGACCATAACAAATCAGTTTCAAAGGCAGTAAAAGGGAAAGTAACGTTCAATTGGCTAAAAAAGTATTCATAAGCATAGAAAGAGGGACGCTCCCCCTCGACGGAAGTCGGAAAACAAACTCTCTCATCAGAGTCAGGAGCAACAAGCTCATAATCACCCTCGCAGGAACTGTTAGCACAAATCCTATGCCGCTTCCTCAGCTCTGTGCAAAATTCAGCATCCACAATAGAAACACACAACAAAACAAGGGAGTCCAGCCAATCGGACATCCCCTCGGGAACTCTGGAAGACATCTCTACAATGTTATTGCGAGAACACATGAGGCCAACTAAATCCTACAAGTAAGAAAAGAAGAGGGGATTACTAAAAACATCTCGGACAAGGGAGAAAACAACTCAACACGATACAGGAGATCACACAGAAAAGGAAAACCCCAGAACTCAAACCAAAATCTTGAGGCATCCTTTGGAGGCAATAATCAGGCAAAGTTTCCAGAAAAAATCTACAGCTCGCACCCCAGCATCTCTTAGAAAGAAAACAAAAGAAAGCAAAAAATGCAAAAAAGATCACCCTCATACAGTTTATCAGAAGAAAGCACTATTTCTACAGTGTGGTAAAAATGGCCAAACGGAAAGGCGCAAACTTTTTTCAAAATCAAGCAAAAAGCAAGCACCAACACCGAGCATACCAAACAAGAAATCATCGAAGACACCAGCCTTTTTTCCAGAATCAAATGCATTATCATCATAAGCACAAACGAAAAATAACATGCAGAAGCCCTAAGCACATTAAAGCAATAGAAAAGGCGAAAAAGATTTAGAGCACGTATTACGACTGTAACCAGGCACAGTAGAAGCAGAAAGATCCAAACTTCCCTCAAAGCAAAATCGCAACTTAATCACAAAAAGCCAAAAGTAGCGAAAGAGAAAGAAAACGCGAATGGAACTCATCTGGAGAAGAGAAAAGCTTCAAAGGAAAAAAGGAGATGTAAGTTGTCCCGAGAATCGCCAAGCGACGCTGCCACGAAGGAAAAGAAGAAACGAAAGCGAAAAACAGAGAACGAGAAAAACGGAGGAAAATGGTGAAGAAGTTACGAAAGAGCAAAAGAAGAGAAACCATCTCTGAGCTTTCAAAAATCAAAATAAAGAGCCAAAGGAAAAACGGAGCAATTAATACTAATTAATTAAGGTATTAAACCCTCGCACGTTCCCCAGGACAAAACGCTAATACAAAAGGGCGCGCTTTTAGAGGAAAACGTTCTACATTCAAAAAAGCTTCTGCAAAGGAATCGACAAAATGCTTGAGTTCGGCTTCACTAAAGAAGGACCGAAGTCAAAGAACTCGACCTCAAAAAGAAGACCGAGCTCAAGCAGGGGCACTGTTCATACCCAGGGTCGAGCTGTCCGAACCGGGATGTTCAGTAGCGAAGCAACCGACCTGTTCAGGTCAAGCGGACCGACTTCTTTACGAAGAACTCGGCCAAATCGACAGCAAAGCCCAATAAAAGGGCCCAAATAGAGGAACACGACCCAGAATCCAAAGGCAATCCCAGCCTGTAGAGATAAAGGCGGTTCCCTTGAAGATAAGCTGACTTCACTCAAGATAAGATAAGATAAGATAAGATAACTAACTTATCTTATCAGAAAGGTCAGCCCACGCTACTATAAATACACTGGAGCACCCAGGTATAACTCATACTCTGATTCTACATAAAATACCTGCTTAATACCCGTGCTAACTTAAGCATCGGAGTCTCTTGCAGGTACCCCCCACCCTCCGGTGGCCAAGGATCAGCAGTGCAGCAAGTCCAACGAGTCGGACCCAACAGCTCCGGCCGTCATCAGCCCGCCGGACACGACATCTCCGACCAGTACAGAAGATCTCATCCGAGATCGACCTCCAGTTTCAGGTAACCCTCGGAACAGGCCCTCTTTGAGCCTCCCTGACGATTTGGTCAAGCTCGTTGAGAAGAGGTTGGATTGCCCTGACCTGAAGAGGTCGGTCGACTTGTCAGTAGAACATTCCGGGTCGGACAGCTCGACCCAAGGTATGAACACGTACCATTAGAATTTTGCTTAATTTGAAGTCCAAAGAAAAAGGTAAGTTCTACTATCATGTTCATGTCAAACTCACTTGGCATGACGAGCTTGCTAAAATAAGCACAAAGGAATTCATTAGCTGAACCAAATATAATGTCATCAACATATATTTGTACAAGGATGAAAAAGTCATTAGAATTTTTACTAAATAGAGTAATATCGGAGGTGCCTCTTTGAAAGCCATTTTTCAAAAAAAAAAGAGCTAAGTCTTTTATACCATTCTCTAGGAGTTTGTCTTAAACCATAAAGTACTTTTGAAAGTTTGAAAATATGGTTTGGAAATTTTTTATTTTCAAATTTCGGGAGGCTGAGCCACATATACTTCTCTATTTATGATACCATTCAAAAATGTACATTTTATATCCATTTGAAAAAGTTTAAAACCACAATGAGCAACATAATCAAGAAGAAGAATAATTGCTTCCGTTCGGGCCACTGGTGCAAAGGATTCATCAAAATCTATTTCTTTCTCTTGGTCAGATCCTTGTGCCACTAATCTTGCCTTGTTCCTTGCTATGCTTCCATCTTCTCCTAAGTTGTTCCTAAAAATTCACTTTGTTCCCGTCACTTTCTTTTCAATTGGATTAGGTACAAGTGTTCATACTTTATTTTTCTCAAATTTTTGTAGCTCTTCTACCATGGGCTTGACCCAAGAAGGATCACCAAGAGCTTTATTTACATCTTGAGGCTCAATTTGAGAAATAAGTGCCAAATTATTTTCCTCCATTCTTCTTCTAAAAGAAGATCTTATTGTGACTCCTTGAGATGAATCTCCAATGATGAATTCTTGAGAATAGTTTTTAAAAAATCTTTATTATCTAGGTTTAGATGACCACAAAGAGGCCAGACAATGTTACAATGCAGGATTGAAGACCACCTTAAAAGAAACAATCCCAAGAATCCATTTTGTGTACAACTCGGAAAGCATCCCAACTCTAGCCGAAATGGATCCAAGAAACAAAAATAGTCGCCCATCTCCAATGGACGACCTAGAAAAGTTACAATTGGGAGAAATAAATCAGTTTACTAACATCAGTTCGGCTTTCTCTACAGGAACAAGAAAAAACCTGGTAGGCATATTGAAGGAGAATGCCAACCTGTTCACGTGGACCCCTGCCGACATGCCAGGGATCGTTCCGAACTTCATATGCCACAAGCTAGTACTCAACCCTAACGCCCGACCTATAAGGCAAAAGAAACGCAATCTGGGCACAGAAAGAAGAAATGCAGCAGTGGCAGAAACACAAAAATTACTCGATGCAGGTTTCATCCGAGAAATTCGCTTTTCCTCATGGCTAGCAAACGTGGTCATGGTTAAGAAGAGCTCGGAAAAATGGCGAATGTGTGTAGATTTCACAGATCTGAACAAATCCTGCCCGAAAGATTCTTACCATTGTCGAACATTGATAGGCTAGTAGACGACACCTCTGGATACAACCAGATACAAATGCACCCAGAAGATGAGGATAAGACGGCATTTGTAACCGACTGGTGCACGAAATTGTGATCATCAATGGCGCCAACAACTTGGTACGCACAATTGTAATCTCAACTCTTTATCACAACTCCGCACAACTAACCAGCAAGTGCACTGGGTCGTCCAAGTAATAAACCTTATGCAAGTAAGGGTCGATCCCACGGAGATTGTCGGCTTGAAGCAATCTATGGTCATCTTGTAAATCTCAGTCAGGCGGATTCAAATGGTTATGGAGGATTGATAATTAAAAGATGAATAAAACATAAAATAAAGATAGAGATACTTATGTAATTCATTGGTGAGAATTTCAGATAAGCGTATGAAGATGCTTTGTTCCTCCTAAACCTCTGCTTTCCCATTGCCTTCTTCCAATCATTCATACTCCCTTCCATGGCAAGCTTATGTTGGGTTTCACCGTTGTCAATGGCTACCTCCCGTCCTCTCAGTGAAAATGATCCTGATGCGCTGTCACCACATCGGCTAATCAGCTGTTGGTTCTCGCATGTCGGACTAGGATCCATTGATCCTTTTGCGTCTGTCACACGCCCCACACTCGTGAGTTTGAAGCTCGTCACAGTCATCCCATCCCAGATCCTACTCGAAATACCACAGACAAGGTTTAGACTTTTCGGATCTCAAGAATGCTGCCAATTGATTCTCGCCTATACCACGAAGACTCTGATTTCATGGAATGGAGGACTCGGTTGTCAGGCGAGGCAACCATGCGTCATGAACCAGAAGGCTAAGAGATAAACATTCAAGCTTGATTGCAGGTAGAACGGAGGTGGTTGTCAGGTACGCGTTCATAGGGGAGAATGGTGATGAGTGTCACATAATCATCACATTCATCATGTTTTTGGGTACGAATGAATATCTTAGAACAAGAAGTAGGCGTGAATTGAATAGAAAATAGTAGTAATTGCATTAATTCATGAAGAACAGCAGAGCTCCACACCTTAATCTATGGTGTGTAGAAACTCCACCATTGAAAATACAAAAGTGATAATGATGTTCATTGGCTTCGGCCCCAGAGGGAGAACCAGAAGAACCAAGATGAAAATACAATAGCAAAAGGTCCTATTTATAGAAAACTAGTAGCCTAGGGTTACAGAAATAAGTAATTAATGCAGAAATCTTTGTCCGGGCCCACTTGGTGTGTGCTTGGACTGAGCATTGAAGCTTCCACGTGTAGAGACTTTTCTTGGAGTTAAACGCCAGCTTTTGTGCCAGTTTGGGCGTTTAACTCCAGCTTTTATGCCAGTTCTGGCGTTTGACGCCAGAATTTCTATACTGACTTGGAACGCCGGTTTGGGCCATCAAATCTTGGGCAAAGTATGGACTATTATATATTGCTGGAAAGCTCAGGATGTCTACTTTCCAACACAATTGAGAGCGCACCAATTAAGCTTCTGTAACTCCAGAAAATCCACTTCGAGTACAGGGAGGTCAGAATCCAATAGCATCTGCAGTCCTTTTTCAGCCTCTGAATCAGATTTTTGCTCAGGTCCCTCAATTTCAGCCAGAAAATACCTGAAATCACAGAAAAACACACAAACTCATAGTAAAGTCCAAAAGAGTGATTTTTATTTAAAAACTAATAAAAACATAATAAAAACTAACTAAAATATACTAAAAACATACTAAAAACAATGCCAAAAAGCGTATAAATTATCCGCTCATCACAACACCAAACTTAAATTGTTGCTTGTCCCCAAGCAACTGAAAATCATATAGGATAAAAAGAATAGAATGTACAATGAATTCCAAAAACATCTATGAAGATCAGTATTAATTAGATGAGCGGGGCTTTTAGCTTTTTGCTTCTTAACAGTTTTGGCATCTCACTTTATCCCTTGAAGTTCAGCATGATTGGCATTAATAGGAACTCGGAATTTAGATAGTGTTATTGATTCTCCTAGTTAAGTATGTTGATTCTTGAACACAGCTACTTTATGAGTCTTGGCCGTGACCCTAAACACTTTGTTTTCTAGTATTACCACCGGATACATAAATGCCACAGACACATAACTGGGTGAACCTTTTCAGATTGTGACTCAGCTTTGCTAGAGTCCCCAATTAGAGGTGTCCAGAGCTTTTAAGCACACTCTTTTTGCTTTGGACCACGACTTTAACTGCTCAGTCTCAAGTTTTCACTTGACACCTTCACGCCACAAGCACATGGTTAGAGACAGCTTGGTTTAGCCGCTTAGGCCAGGATTTTATTCCTGTGGGCCCTCCTATCCACTGATGCTCAAAGCCTTGGATCCTTTTTCTACCCTTGCCTTTTGGTTTAAAGGGTTACTGGCTTTTTCTGCTTGCTTTTCTTTCTTTTTCTTTTTTTTCTCTTTTTTTTATTTTTTTCTTTTTTTTTCTGCAAGCTTTTTATTCACTGCTTTTTCTTGCTTCAAGAATCAATTTTATGATCTTTCAGATTATCAAATAACATTTTTCCTTTTCCATCATTCTTTCAAGAGCCAAAAATTTTAACATTCATGAACAACAATTTCAAAAATATGCACTGTTCAAGCATTCATTCAGAAAGACAAAAGTATTGCCACCACATCAAAATAACTAAATTGTTTTAAAATTTGAAATTCATGCACTTCTTTTTCTTTTTCAATTAAAAACATTTTTCATTTAAGCAAGGTGATGGATTCATTTTCATAGCTTTAAGGCATAGAGACTTAGACACTAGTGATCATGTAATAAAGACACAAACATAAATAGACATAAGGCATAATTTTCAAAAAAACAGAAAATAAAGAACAAGGAAATTAAAGAACGGGTCCACCTTAGTGATGGCGGCTTGTTCTTCCTCTTGGAGATCTTAGGGAGTGCTTGAGCTCCTCAATGTCTCTTCCTTGCCTTTGTTGCTCCTCTCTCATAACTCTTTGGTCTTCTCTAATTTCATGGAGGAGGATGGAATGCTCTTGGTGCTCCACCCTTAGTTGTCCCATGTTGGAACTTAATTCTCCTAGGGAGGTGTTGATTTGCTCCCAATTGTTTTGTGGAGGAAAATGCATCCCTTGAGGCATATCAGGGATTTCATGATGAGGATTTTCCTCATGCTCTTGTCCATGAGTGGGATCTCTTGTTTGCTCCATCCTTTTTTTAGTGATGGGCTTGTCCTCATCAATGAGGATGTCTTCCTCTATGTCAATTCCAGCCGAATTGCAAAGGTGACAAATGAGATGAGGGAAGGCTAACCTTGCCAAAGTGGAGGACTTGTCCGCCACCTTGTAGAGTTCTTGGGATATAACCTCATGAACTTCTACTTTCTCTCCAATCATGATGCTATAGATCATGATCGCCCGGTCTATAGTAACTTCAGACCGGTTGCTAGTGGGAATGATTGAGCATTGGATGAACTCCAACCATCCCCTAGCCACGGGCTTGAGGTCATGCCTTCTTAGTTGAACCGGCTTCCCTCTTGAATCTCTCTTCCATTGAGCGCCCTCTTCACAAATGTCTATGAGGACTTGGTCCAACCTTTGATCAAAGTTGACCCTTCTAGTGTAGAGGTGTGCATCTCCTTGCATCATGGGCAAGTTGAATGCCAACCTTACATTCTCCGGACTAAAATCTAAGCATTTTCCCCGAACCATTGTAAGCCAATTCTTTGGGTCCGGGTTCACACTTTGATCATGGTTCTTGGTGATCCATGCGTTTGCATAGAACTCTTGAACCATTAAGATTCCGACTTGTTGAATGGGGTTGGTGAGAACTTCCCAACCTCTTCTTTGAATCTCATGTCGGATCTCCGGATATTCACCCTTTTTGAGTTTGAAAGGGACCTCGGGGATCACCTTCTTCTTGGCCACAACTTCATAGAAGTGGTCTTGATGCACCCTTGAGATGAATCTCTCTATCTCCCATGACTCGGAGGTGGAAGCTTATGCCTTCCCTTTCCTCTTTCTAGAGGTTTCTCCAGCCTTAGGTGCCATAAATGGTTATGAAAAACAAAAAGCAACGCTTTTACCACACCAAACTTAGAAGGTTTGCTCGTCCTCGAGCAAAAGAAGAAAGAAGGACGGAGAAGAAGAGAAAAATGGAAGAGATAGAGAAGTGGGAGTGATTCGGCCAAGGGGGTGAAGATGGGTTTATATAGGGGTGGAGAGATGGGTAGGGTTCGGTCATGTATGGGTGGGTTTGGGAGGGAAAGTGGTTTGAATTTGGATGGTGAGGTAGGTGGGATTTATGATGGATGGATGTGGGTTGGTGAAGAAGAGAGAGAGATGAGGTAGGTGGGGATCCTGTTAGGTCCACAGATCCTGAGGTGTCAAGGATTTCTCATCCCTGCACCATGTGGCGTGCAAAACGCCCCTTGCTGCCAATCCTAGCGTTAAAACACCAGGTTGCTACCCATTTCTGGCGTTAAACGCCAGCTCTGTGCCCATTTCTGGCGTTTAAACGCCAGTACTATTTTTCATTCTATTTTTTTCAGTCTATTTTTGCTTTTTCAATTGTTTTTGTGACTTCACATGATCATCAACCTACAGAAAACATAAAATAATAAAAGAAAATAGAAATTTAACATAGATAATTAAAGATTGGGTTGCCTCCTAACAAGCGCTTCTTTAATGTCAATAGCTTGACAGTGGGCTCTCATGGAGCCTCACAGATACTCAGAGCATGATGATGGCCTCTCAACACCAAACTTAGAGTTTGGTTGTGGCCTCCCAACACCAAACTTAGAGTTTGAATGTGGAGATTTTGTTTGACTCTGCATTGAGCGAAGCTTTTCATGCTTCTTCTTCATGGTCACAGAGGGAGATCCTTGAGCCTTAAACACAAGGGAGTCCTCATTCACTTGAAGGACTAATTCTCCTCTGTCTACATCAACCACAGCTTTTGCTGTGGCTAGGAAGGGTCTACCAAGGATGATGGATTCATCCATACACTTCCCAGTGTCTAGGATTATGAAATCAACAGGGATGTAGTGGTCTTCAACCTTTACCAAGACATCCTCTACAAGTTCATAAGCTTGTTTCCTTGAATTGTCTGCCATCTCTAGTGAGATTCTTGCAGCTTGTACCTCAAAGATCCCTAGTTTCTCCATTACAGAGAGATGAATGAGGTTTATGCTTGACCCTAGGTCACACAGAGACTTTTTAAAGGTCATGGTGCCTATGGTGCAAGGTATTGAGAACTTTCCAGGATCTTGTCTCTTCAGAGGTAATCTCTGCCTAGTTAAGTCATCCAGTTCTTTGGTGAGCAAGGGGGGTTCATCCTCCCAAGTCTCATTACTAAATAACTTGGCATTTAGTTTCATGATCGCTCCAAGGTACTTAGCAACTTGCTCTTCAGTAACATCTTCATCCTCTTCAGAGGAAGAATACTCATCAAAGCTCATGAATGGCAGAAGTAAATTCAATGGAATCTCTATGGTCTCAGTGTGAGCCTCAGATTCCCATGGTTCCTCATGAGGAAACTCCTTGGAGGCCAGTGGACATCCAGTGAGATCTTTCTCAGTGGAGATCACTGCCTCTTCCTCCTCTCCAAGTTTGGCCGTGTGGGTCATGTTGATGGCCTTGCACTCTCCTTTTGGATTCTCTTCTGTATTGCTTGGAAGAGTACTAGGAGGGAGTTGAGTAACTTTCTTACTCAGCTGACCCACTTGTGCCTCCAAATTTCTAATGGAGGACCTTGTTTCAGTCATGAAACTTTGAGTGATTTTAATTAGATCAGAGACTATGGTTGCTAAGTCAGAGTGGCTCTGCTTAGAATTCTCTGTCTGTTGCTAAGAAGATGATGGAAAAGGCTTGCTATTGCTAAACCTGTTTCTTCCACCATTATTGTTATTGAAGCCTCATTGAGGCCTCTGTTGGTCCTTCCATGAGAGATTTGGATGATTTCTCCATGAAGGATTATAGGTGTTTCCATAGGAATCTCCCATATAATTCACCTCTTCTATTGCTGGGTTCTCAGGATCATAAGCTTCTTCTTCAGGGGAAGCTTCCTTAGTACTGCCTGGTGTAGCTTGCATTCCAGACAGACTTTGAGAAATCATATTGACTTGCTGAGTCAATATTTTATTTTGAGCCAGTATGGCATTCAGAGTATCAATCTCAAGAACTCCTTTCTTATGATTTGTCCCATTATTCACAGGGTTCCTTTCAGAAGTGTACATGAATTGGTTATTTGCAACCATCTCAATGATTTCCTGAGCTTCTGCAGGCGTCTTCTTCAGATGAAGAGATCCTCCAGCAGAGCTGTCCAATGACATCTTGGACAGTTCAGACAGACCATCATAGAAGATACCTATGATGCTCCATTCTGAAAGCATGTCAGAAGGACACCTTCTGATCAATTGCTTGTATCTTTTCCAAGCTTCATAGAAGGATTCACCTTCCTTCTGTCTGAAGGTTTGTACTTCCACTCTAAGCTTGCTCAATTTTTGAGGTGGAAAGAACTTTGCCAAGAAGGCATTAACTAGCTTTTCCCAAGAGTTCAGGCTTTCTTTAGGTTGTGAATCCAACCATGTTCTAGCTCTGTCTCTTACAGCAAAGGGAAAAATCATAAGTCTATAGACCTCAGGATCAACCCCATTGGTCTTGATAGTGTCACAGATTTGCAAGAATTCAGCTAAGAACTGATGAGGATCTTCCAATGGAAGTCCATGAAACTTGCAATTCTGTTGCATCAGAGAAACTAATTGAGGCTTAAGCTCAAAGTTGTTTGCTCCAATGGCAGGGATTGAGATGCTTCTCCCATAGAAGTCAAGAGTAGGTACAGTAAAGTCACCAAGCACCTTCCTTGCATTGTTGGCATTGTTGTTGTTTTCGGCTGCCAGGGCTTCTTCTTGTTTAAAAAGCTCTGTTAGGTCCTCTATAGAGAGTTGTACTTTAGCTTCTCTTAGCTTTCTCTTCAAGGTCCTTTCAGGTTCAGGGTCAGCTTCAACAAGAATGCCCTTATTCTTGCTCCTGCTCATATGAAAGAGAGAAGAAGAAAGTATGGAATCCCCTATGTTACAGTATAGAGATTCCTTGAAGTGTCAGAGGAAAAGTAGAATAGAAGGAGAAGGTAGAAAGAGAAGAATTCGAACTTATCAAGAGGGATAGAGTTCGAATTGTTGATAGTGGAGGAGTGTTAGTCCTTAAATAGAAGGATGTGAGAAGAGGGGAAGAATTTTCGAAATTAAAGTAAAAGATTTTGAAATAATTTAAGAGAAATTTTGAAATTTTGGTAAATGATTTTCGAAAACTAAGATTGGGAAAGAAATTAAGTAATTTTTGAAAAAGATTTTGAAATTAGAAATCAAAAAGATATGATTGAAACTTAATTTTGAAAAAGATGTAATTGAAAAGACATGATTGAGAAGATATGATTGAGAATCAAATTAAAAAGAGAAAGTTTTTAAAATTAAAGTTGATTACTTGACCAACAAGAAATTAAAAGATATGATTCTAGAATTAAAACTTTTGATCCTTTCTTAATAGGCAAGTAATAACTTGAAAATTTTGAATTAAGTTACTAATTGTAGCAAGGATTTTCGAAAATAGTAAAAAATAAAAAAATGGAAAGAAATTGATTTTGAAAAGATATGATTGAAAAGATATGATTTGAAAAAGATTTGATTTTGCAAAATTATGAAAATTTGAAAAGGATTTGAATTGAAAACAAAATCTTCCCTCTAGTGTCCTCCTGGCGTTAAACACCCAGAATGGCATCCATTCTGGCATTTAACGCCCAAAATGCTACCTTTTGGGGCGTTTAACGCCCAGCCAGGTCCCTGGCTGGCGTTTAAACGCCAGTTTTCCTTCTTCACTGGGCGTTTTGAATGCCCAGCTTTTTCTGTGTGATTCCTCTGCTGAATGTTCTGAATCTTCAATTCTCTGTGTTATTGACTTGAAAAGATACAATTTTAAAAAATTTTTTGAATTTTTAATGATGAGAAACAATAAAAAAAATGCAACTAAGATCAAATAAACAATGCATGCAAGACACCAAACTCAGAAGTTTGTATACTAAGGACTATAATAATTTAAAAATGCATGTAAGAAACAACAAAAGACACAAAATAAGAGAAATTAAAGATCAGAACACTGAAATCATCAAGAACAACTTGAAGATCAATAAAGAACATATTACATATATTCGAAAAAATTCAAGAAGAAGAAAGACATGAAATTGACACCAAACTTAAAAATTGACACTAAGATACATAAAATATTTTTTATTTTTATGGTTTTATAAAAAAAAAATTTTGTGATTTTTCAAAAATTATATGGAAAGGAAATTAAAGGGATTCAAAATTTTTAACGAGAATTCCATAAATCATTGCAATGTTAGTCTAAAACTCCGGTCCAGGAATTAGACATGGCTTACTAGCCAGCCAAGCTTTCAGTGAAAGCTTCGGTCCAAAATACTAGACATGGCCAATGGCCAGCCAAGCTTTAGCAGATCATTACTTTCAACAGCAAAATTGATAGAAATCAACAAGCTCTTGTGATGATAAGTTGAAACCTCGGTCCAAAAGATTAGACATGGCTTCACAGCCAGCCAGACTTCAACAAATCATCATGAAGCTCTAGAATTCATTCTGAAAATCTCTGAAGAACAAAATAGGAAATTTTTTTGTATTTTTGAAAATTTTTTTTCGAAAATAAAAAGTGAAAAGCTTAAACATAAAATAAAATTACCTAATCTAAGCAACAAGATGAACAGTCAGTTGTCCAAACTCGAACAATCCCCGGCAACGGCGCCAAAAATTCGGTGCACGAAATTGTGATCATCAATGGTGCCAACAACTTGGTACGCACAATTGTAATCTCAACTCTTTATCACAACTCCGCACAACTAACCAGCAAGTGCACTGGGTCGTCCAAGTAATAAACCTTACGCGAGTAAGGGTCGATCCCACGGAGATTGTCGGCTTGAAGCAAGCTATGGTCATCTTGTAAATCTCAGTCAGGCGGATTCAAATGGTTATGGAGGATTGATAATTAAAAGATGAATAAAACATAAAATAAAGATAGAGATACTTATGTAATTCATTGGTGAGAATTTCATATAAGCGTATGAAGATGCTTTGTTCCTCCTGAACCTCTGCTTTCCCATTGCCTTCTTCCAATCATTCATACTCCCTTCCATGGCAAGCTTATGTTGGGTTTCACCGTTGTCAATGGCTAGCTCCCGTCCTCTCAGTGAAAATGATCCTGATGCGCTGTCACCACATCGGCTAATTAGCTGTTGGTTCTCGATCATGTCGGAATAGGATCCATTGATCCTTTTGCGTCTGTCACACGCCCCACACTCGCGAGTTTGAAGCTCGTCATAGTCATCCCATCCCAGATCCTACTCGGAATACCACAGACAAGATTTAGACTTTTCGGATCTCAAGAATGCTGCCAATTGATTCTCGCCTATACCACGAAGACTCTGATTTCATGGAATGGAGGACTCGGTTGTCAGGCGAGGCAACCATGCGTCATGAACCAGAAGGCTAAGAGATAAACATTCAAGCTTGATTGCAGGTAGAACGGAGGTGGTTGTCAGGCACACGTTCATAGGGGAGAATGGTGATGAGTGTCACATAATCATCACATTCATCATGTTCTTGGGTACGAATGAATATCTTAGAACAAGAAGTAGCGTGAATTGAATAGAAAACAGTGGTAATTGCATTAATTCATGAAGAACAGTAGAGCTCCACACCTTAATCTATGGTGTGTAGAAACTCCACCGTTGAAAATACAAAAGTGATAATAGTATTTATTGGCTTCGGCCCCAGAGGGGGAACCAGAAGAACCAAGACGAAAATACAATAGCAAAAGGTCCTATTTATAGAAAACTAGTAGCCTAGGGTTACAGAAATAAGTAATTAATGCAGAAATCTTCTTCCGGGCCCACTTGGTGTGTGTGCTTGGGCTGAGCATTGAAGCTTTCATATGTAGAGACTTTTCTTGGAGTTAAACGCCAGCTTTTGTACCAGTTTGGGCGTTTAACTCCTGCTTTTATGCCAGTTCTGGCATTTTGACGCCAGAATTTCTATGCTTACTTGGAACGCCGGTTTTGGCCATCAAATCTTGGGAAAAGTATTGACTATTATATATTGCTGGAAAGCTCATGATGTCTACTTTCCAACGCAATTAAGAGCGCGCCAATTGAGCTTCTGTAGCTCCAGAAAATCTACTTTGAGTGCAGAGAGGTCAGAATCCAATAGCATCTGCAGTCCTTTTTCAGCCTCTGAATCAGATTTTTGCTCAGGTCCCTCAATTTCAGCCAGAAAATACCTGAAATCACAGAAAAACACACAAACTCATAGTAAAGTCCATAAGAGTGATTTTTATTTAAAAACTAATAAAAACATAATAAAAACTAACTAAAATATACTAAAAATATACTAAAAACAATGCCAAAAAGCGTATAAATTATCCGCTCATCACCGACCAAGGTAATTTTTGCTATAAGGTAATGCCTTTCGGACGAAAAAACGCAGGGACAACTTATCAGAGACTGATGGACAAAATCTTCAAAAATCAAGTCGGACTAAACATCGAAATATATGTCGACGATATGGTCGTCAAATCAAGTTCGGAGAAACTACACGAAGCCGACCTTCGGGAGATTTTTCAACAACTTCGAAGATACAACATGAGGCTAAACCCAGAAAAATGCGCATTTGGTGTATAGAAAGGCAAATTTCTCGGGTGTATGCTCACAAACAGAGGTATAGAAATCAATCCCGACAAATGCCAAGCCGTACTAAACATGCAGTCACCAAAGACAGTCAAGGAAGTACAATGTCTCACAGGTTGCTTAGCCGCCCTATCAAGATTCTTACCAGCTACAGCCACCAGATCCTATCATTTCTTCAAAACCATGAAGAAGTCAGACAAGTTTGTTTGGACAGAAGACTTTGAAAAGGCCTTTTTCGAATTCAAACATATTTTGGGGTTACCACTTATACTTAAGAAACCAGAACAAGGTAAACCACTTTTTGTATTCCTTTCAATTTCCACTAACACTATCAATTCCATGCTTGTAATAGAAGTAGGGAAAGAGCAACACCCGGTGTACTTCGTAAGCAATGTCTTACAAAATGCGGAGACAAGATACCCGATGATAGAAAAATTGGCATACGGTCTAGTCATCACTGCTTGACAGTTGAGGCATTACTTTCAAATACACCCAATTATAGTTCGGACCGGTCACCCCCCACGACAAATATTATCAAAGCCAGACCTAGCAGGATGATTGACAAAATGGGCGATAGAACTCTCTGAATTCAACATATCATATCAGTCACGAGGATCACCTAAAGCCCAAGCATTGGCTGACTTCATCTCAGAATTCATAAGCAAAGAGAAGACAAGCAAAACATGGGAATTATACGTGGATGGAGCATCAAACGAAAATGGATGTGGAGCAGGAATCCTCCTGAAAGACGATACTGGAGTCCAGTCTGAGCAGTCAATAAAGTTTCTTTTCGAAACGACCAATAACCAGGCCGAGTATGAAGCTCTCTTAGTCGGCCTAAGGCTAGCTAAGGAAGTAGAGATCTCCAGCTTAAAAGTACACTGTGACTCTCTCCTTGTAGTACAACAAGTAAACGGTCATTTTCAGGTACGAGATTCACTTCTGGAAAAAGTATTTAAACTCGGTCAAAACCATGATGAAATTTTTTCAAAATTTTGAAATACTGCATATATCTAGAGAGCAAAATTGTAGGGCCGATCTTTTATCTAAATTAGCTACATACAGGGTAACCGATCAAACAGAAAAATTGAATCATCTCGCACTAACAGAACCAAGTTTAGATACCAAATCTGTTCTTAGTGTGTCACAGGAAGAAGACTGGCGAAGCCCATTTATTCGCTACCTAAAAAGTGGAGAAACACCAGAGGGCGAAAACCTGAGAATATTCAGATACAAAGCAAACCATTATACCCTATTAGGGGCGGACCTATACAGGCGACGTATTTCCAGACCACTGGTGAAGTGCCTTGGCCGAGCAGAAGTAGAAGCCGCCATAGAAGAGGTACACGACGGGGCCTGCGGACACCATACCGGAAGTTGAAGTTTGGCTAGAAAATACTACGAGCAGGATACTATTGGCTGACATTAAGGAGCGATTGCAGGAATAAGATGCAAAGCTGCGATGCATGTCAAAGATATGCACCGCTCATCCACAACCCGGCCGAGCTATTACATACCTCAGATGTCAGCCGGCCATTTCACAAATGGGGGATGGACATACTTGGACCATTCCCAGTTTCAACAGGGCAGGTAAAGTTTCTTTTGATAGCCATTGATTATTTCACAAAATGGATAGAAGCACAGCCTCTTGCGAAAATAACAGTAGAAAAGGTACAAAATTTCATTTGGAAATTAATTATATGTAGATTCGGTTTACCTAGAGAAATTGTATATGATAACGGCAGACAATTCACGGATAAGAAAATTGCTTCATATTTAACCGACCTGCATATCAAACATCGTTTTTCCTCCGTCGAACACCCACAAACCAATGGGCTCGCGGAGGTGGCTAACAAGGTTATTTTGCAGGCCTTAAAAAAGAAATTGACAGATGCTAAAGGACGCTAGATCGAGCTTATACCAGAGGTGCTGTGGAGTTATAACACAACACCCCAAACTACAACAAATGAAATCCCATTCCGACTAGTCTATGGTACATACCGTATGATACCTATCGAGATCAGCCAAGGGTCCACTCGAACTGAGTACTTTGACGAGCAGGATAACTCGAAAGCCAGATCGGCTGAACTTGACCTGATAAGTGAAGAACGAAGCCTAACCAAACTAAGGCAAAAAATGATGTAGGCTGCAATGCGAAAGCAATACAATAAAAAGGTATGACCAAGAACCTTAAAGGAAGGAGACTTGGTACTAAGGCAAATGGAAGAAGTTCAAAAACCAACAGGACACGGGAAGCTAGCTGCTAATTGGGAGGGCCCTTTCCACATCTCTAAGGTAATTGGAAAAGGAGCATACTCTCTTGAAACACTTGAAGGATAGCTCTCCCCAACACTTGGAACATTTTGTCTTTAAAGATTTATTATAGTTTAATACCTATTTTAAGTATGAAATGGCCAAGTACTCTTTCCTGATCATGAGGTTTTATCCCTAAGGAGGGTTTTACTCGGACAGGTTTTAACGAGGCCGACCACTTCAGACCCTTCCAATCACTCTTGCAAACAAATAAATTTATTACTATTACCCAGACTTTATACTTTTCAAAATCGATAATATCAAACCAACAAAACAAAGTTGGAAATTGCACAGGCAATAATACAAACACTAAACCCAACTCTAAATGTCAAGCAGGCAACATCTAAAAGACCGATTTCGAAATCGGTATCCAAGAATAAGTCAAACAAAGAACAAGTCGTGTGTTCCAAATTACAAACATCGAACGATACCAGACCTACCAAACAAAAACCTCTTTTTCAACTACGAACAAACTCTGATAATGAGTTCCTATCCGATCGTCCACACGCGTATCAATTATAACTATCTAACCAACAGAATAAAAGTTGGAATCAAAACAATCATCCAAAGGCAATTCATGACTTAAAATCGGCGCAAAAATCCGGATAAAATAAGTTCAAATTACTCCAAACAAAGTCGGACAGCCACAAACAGTTTCAAAATACATACAAAACTATTTTTTCAAAGGGGGGGGGATATTCTCAGCATGCTCCTCGCCAGCTTCATCAACGGCGAGCTCCCCATTAACAACTATTTTTGTCACATTAAGTTTCCTCACATCAGAGTTTGGAGAAAACAATGTGACTTGGCTGACAGCACGATCAAAACCAGCTACGGACATGTCCATCTTCTCCTCTTCAAGCTCGTTGATACGAGAGGTCATCTCACGTTTAGTCTTATCATTCTCCTTAATCATAGCCTGCAATAGTCTAATTTGTTTTTGAAGACGGGAAACCTCGTCTTCGCTCTCCTTCATTTTTGAGGTCACACCTATGACAACCTCATCTTTTTCTTCCAACAAAAGTTCAAGTCCTAAAATTTATTATCCATCGCTTACTGCTCCGAACCTAATAGCTCGGTAGCACGCCCAACACATCAAGCGAGATACAACAATCTGCAAGCACACAATGAAGAAATCTCAGAGAAACAAAACGATTAAAGAGAATCAGTAGATACAAAACCAACCTGAATAAATTTTCCCATCCCTTCAACTCCAGTCCGACGTGTAAGGATCATATCTCCAGGATACTGAGACACGCAGTCAGCAAGTTCGGATATTGGAAATTGATCACTCCATACGGATTGAGAACTCGTCCCAGGTATAAAACCATGCAAAACAGACTTCACAGTAGCACCATGATCACCTTCGAAAATCACCTCCAGAGACTTCTCCGACTCAGTCCTCTTCCTTTGTGGAGAAGAAGGAGGCTGAGCAGAAGAATAAGCAATATCACCTCCCATCTCTTTCACAATCCCAGAAGCGCTACTACCTTTTTCACCCTTCTTTTTCAAATAAGCCTGAAATTTGGCCGAGCTCAAATTTGGAACCCTACCGCCTGCAACAAGGAAAAACAGAAGATGAATAACCACAGCCAAACAAAGATCAAAGTATATAAAACCAGTATTACCTATATACAGTTCAAGCCCTTCTTTGTCATTTTCCTCCTCAAATTTCAATAAATCAGGAATGGATAAACATTCCCCAGCAGCAAAATTTTCAATTAAAAAAAAAAACTAAAAACAGGTCCTCTTCCTCACTCCTCTCATCGGCTTCAAGGATTTGCATCGGTTCCGAACACCAATACAAAGGGTATTTTTCTATCAGTTCATTATCTAAATAGAACGAATATTCAGACTCCAAAAAATGGAATTTTACAAACATGGATTTGAGGTTTTTAAAAGATGACTTATACAAAAGGAAGATGGAACGGCCCGGAAAACTACTCAGAAAGACCCAAAGCCCTTTTCGTACCCCCTTTTAATTGAAACAGAGAAAAGAAAACATTAAGAGAAGCTGGAAAATTCAGAAAATTCATCAGAAATTCAAATGCATACAGAAATGCCCAGGAGTTAGGATGTAACTGCGACGGAGCACAGTTTAACTGGGTTAAAACCTTACATTCGAAATTCGAAAAGGGAAACTTTACATGCAACTCAGACAGACAGGGAATATACATATAAAAATAACCCCAATCCCCTCTCCTCTCACAGACCCTCTCCTCACTAGTACAGGGAAGAAATTCCACACGGACACCAGAACCTTCCCTAACAAACTTCAAAGCTTCTAGCTTACGAAGCGACTCAACATCGCAATAAGACGACGCACGGGTTTTTACATCAACATGAACCCAATTGTAAGGGTTCTCTTTGTTCACTTCAACAACTTTCAACTTCTCTTTCTCTCTTTCTTTACCCATTTTTTAGAATAAAACAAAATAGAAGAGACAGTAAAAAGATGAGAAGACAGTGCGAAGTTGAGAAGACTAACCTCTGGAAGACATGGTTTTTTACACTTATGAGATTTACAACTGAACCTGTGTTTTGTGTTTTTCCAAAAAGAAAACGGTAAAGGCTTAATTACAACCCACTATTTTAGTAGGAAGTGGAAATAATAATGGCACGGCCAATATGAAACGATCCGCATCCAACTTAGCCAAAAAATTTATTGCGGCCCAATTAACAAGGTAAATCCTTTTAACTGTTCCCTATCCATTTATACCTAGCAAAAATCATTTATTTTCTAAACCCAAGCTTGATACGTGTGTTGATCTTGGGGGCTACAAGTATTTCACCTCAAAACACCGAGGTATAACTTTACAAGGAAAAGCTCAACTTGCTAAACTACGTTTTACCAAGTCAAGCTTGGGGGCTATGTACTGTACCACATCTCACGGATAAAACCAAGTTATACCTCGGCACGACTTATCATGAAAACGACTCTATCTTAACGAAACACTCCCCGTAATCTCGCCACGAGATTGGCCGCAAAGATCTTGGATGAAATCAACAACCAATTCAACATTAATCGGGCTATAAATCAAGCACGGTACCGACGATATAAGGCAGAGAAAATTCATTCCAACAATAAGACACCAAAAAGCAATACCCTGATCATATACTCGCTTTTATTCTTTAAGTGATTCTTTTTACTGACTTGGGCATCGCATCCTTTTTGTAGGTACTACGCTCGGGTCCGAGTTCACGACGGTATTCCCAATTCGGTTCAGGCCACAAGGCGCCCCAGGATTGACGCGAGGCCGACACATAACTCGAAAGGAGTATCCTTGCCAGAACACTCATTAATTTATAATATGTGATAAATGAAGTACAAATAACGTTTTTCATTAAAAAAATCTTCTATTACTATTTGCTTTTACAAAATAAGATATAAAAAATGATTATTATAATGTCTAAAAAATAGTTTTAATTTATCAAAAAAGATTAAGATTCAATATTTAATTTAATAAATATAAAAATAAATAATTTTAAAATTATTTGAAGTTTGCTATAATAAATAAATTAAAAAAATTAGACACAAATTATAAATATCATAGAATTAACTATAAGAAAATAGCGAAAAACTAAAAAGTTTCAGATCGAGACTGTTGATAATGACATGAACTTAACTAGAAGGAAAAGTATATGGAACCAAAAGGTTATCAGTCAAAAACTAAACAAAACCACATTAATTTATATTAATAATTAATTTTAAATTTTTTAAATTCAAAATTTAAAAAATTTAAAATTAATTAAGTAAACCTAATTAAAACCTATAAAAGCCTTCCTCTTCTCTCTCACATTAATCTATTTAAAACCTATAAAACCCTTCCCCGCCGGTACATCTTTCGCCGTCGTCGTCGCAGCCACCACAGCCACAGCAACAGCAACAAATCATGACATCGATTTTGTCACCTACATTATCACCAATGTACAACCAATACATTAATTCTTCACGTTCTTCATCTTATTCTTCTTCGCTTTGTTCTTCAGCATGTGCAACACCAGAGAGAGGTTTGTTGAAGAAGAAGAAGAACATACTCATGGTAATGCTATTACTGAATCACCTTTACTTTCGCCACTTTCATTGCCATCCAATAGAGCTCTGGAGGAGAAAACCCTAATTGCAAATTTGGACCATCTTCTTCATCACCATAAAGGATTTCGGAAACATACGAAGCTGCATCACCAAGGAATTCTAATGTCTCCAATGGAAGTAGAAAGTCTTCCTCATCATCAGCATCAGCAAGGGTTTCTAATGGTTCCAATGGAAGTAGAAAATCTTTGCCACGATCAGCATCGTTAGATAGGGTTTTGAAGTAGAAAGTCTTCCTCATTCATTCTCATCAATCTAATCCATTCTCACATGCATTTGTGTGTTTTTCTTAATATAATACAATATGGATCTTGATGATGATGCAGGTATTTTTATACGGAGGTCAGGTTACATCTTAGAAGAATGAACTTGGGAAAGAATTGCTATTTGTCAGTATTAATTATAAAAAAACATTTATTTAATATGAAAAAAAAATCCTAATACTTAACAAAAGAAACATCTAATTATATTTTAGTAAAAATAATTAAATATCTATAAAATTTAAAAAAATATGAAAAAAAAAACATTCAATTATATTTTAGCAAAAATAATTAAATATTTATAAAATTTTTAAAAAAAATAAAATTCTTAAAGAAATAGAGACATTCACATTTGCAATACAAAAAATTCGAAAAATATATTAAAAAACATCTATTTAGTATGAAAAAGAAACATTCTGATACTTAGCAAAAGAAACATCCATATATATTAACTCGTATAAATTTTAGATTCACTCAAAGGTATTTGGCTGATTTTTTGCTATACCTTTTGGTTCCTAGCATTGCTCATTCATTCTTCTTCTCGACTTCTCTTGCTTTATCTCAACTTCATCATGAGTTCCTTCCACCACCTTTTACCTTTCCCAAAAGAAGGAAAATATCTTCCTCATCCTCATGCCAAGCACAATGTTGTGCAATATATATATACACCCCCTCCATCCCTCCAGGCCAGTACAATAGGACCCTAACATACGTGCGTAAAGCATCATCTAAACCTGCAGTCATCAGCAAATTAAACTTGTTTTATTTAAATTATTCACTTATTACTTCTGATTCATCGAAATGGCTACCGCTACTGAGAAAGCCATTGGCATCGATCTCGGCACCACTTACAGCTACGTGGCCGTGTGGCAGAACGACCGCATAGAGATCATCGCCAACGACCAAGGCAACCGAACCACTCCTTCCTACGTTGCCTTCACGGACACTGAGCACCTCATCGGAGATGCTGCCACCCACAGAACACGGTGTTCGACGCCAAGCGCCTCATTAGTCGTAGATTCTCTGACCCTTCCGTCCAAAGCGACATGAGGCACTCGCCCATGATCATCGTCAACTACAAAGGCGAGCAGAAGTAGTTCGCACCCGAAGAGATTTCCTCCATGGTGCTCACCAAGATGAAGGAGATCGTCGAGGCCTACCTGGGAAAAACCATCAAGAACGCCGTCATTACCGTCCCCGCCTACTTCAATGACTCTTAGAGGCAGGCCACCAAGGACGCTAACGCCATTGCAAGCCTCAACGTCATGAGAATTATCAACGAGACAACCGCTGTTGCCTACGGCTTAGACAAGAAGGCCTCCAAAACTGGCGAGAAGAACATCCTCATCTTCGACCTCGGGAGCGGCACCTTTGACGTGTCTCTCCTGACTATCGAGAAGGACATCTTTGAGGTGAATGCCACTGCCGGTGACACCCACTGGGGGGCGAGGATTTCGACAACAGGCTGGTGAATCACTTCGCGGCGGAGTTCAAGAGGAAGCACAAGAAGAACATGAGCAGCAACGCGAGAGCACTTCGGAGACTGAGGACAGCGTGTGAGAGGGCCAAGAGGACACTCTCCTCCACCTCACAGACGACCATCGAGATCGACTCGCTCTTTGAAGGTATTGATTTCTACGCGACCATCACTCTGGCCAGGTTTGAGGAACTCAACATGGACCTATTCAGGAAGTGCATGGAGCCCGTTGAGAAGTGTCTCCGTGATGCTAAGGTTGATAAGGTTCAGATTCATGACATTGTCCTTGTTGGAGGCTCCACTAGAATCCCCAAGGTCCAGCAGCTTCTGCAGGACTTCTTGAACGGCAAGGAGCTCTGCAAGAGCATCAACCACGACGAGGCTGTGGCTTACGGGGCTGCTGTCCAAGCTTTCATCCTGAGCGGCAAAGGCGACCAGAAAGTCCAAGACTTGCTTCTTCTCGACGTCACGCCCCTCAGCCTGGGCATTGAAACCACCGATGGGGTGAAGACGGTCTTGATTCCCAGGAATACCACCATACCTATCGAGAAAGAGCAGGTGTTCTCCACCTACTCGGACAACCAGACCAGCGTGCTGATTCAGGTGTATGAGGGTGAGAGGTCAAGGACCAAGGACAACAACCTTCTGGGAACATTTGAGCTCAATGGGATTCCGCCGGCACCAAGAGGGTGCCTCAGATTAACGTGTGCTTCGACATGATGCCAACGGCATCTTGAACATGTCTGCGGAGGACAAGACGGCAGGGGTGAAGAACAAGATCACCAGCACCAACGACAAAGGAAGGCTGAGCAAAGAGGAGATTGAAAGAATGGTGCAGGAAGCAGAGAAGTACAAAGCAGAGGATGAACAGGTCAAGAAAGAAGTGGACGCTAAGAACTCACTGGAGAATTATGCATACAGCATGAGGAACACCATCAAGGATGACAATGTTTGTGCCAAACTGGATCCTTCCGACAAGCAGAGGAACGAGAAGGCCATTGATGACACCATCCAGTGGTTGGACGGGAACCAGTTGGCGGAAGTAGATGAGTTTGAGGACAAGCTCAAGGAGCTCGAGATTTTATGCAACCCTGTCATTTCCAAGATCTATCAAGGTGGTGGTGGTTTTGCTCCATCCTCTGCTGATGCTGCCCATGACAACTCCGCTGGTGGACCTAAGATTGAAGAGGTTGATTGAGCAAGCTTCAACCTTCAATTTTTATAAGCCTTCTTTTATCGCGCTAGACACTGCCCTTTGTCTCTCTTTGTTTTTTCCCTCTCGGAGCGCGCGTTGAATGTAAACTATGAATGAATAATGGTGAGGTACGGTAGTATCCTAACAATGTCATATCCAAGTGTTGTTTTCTTTTTTCCTAAATAAGCACATGATTTTTCTTACAACAATATAGTGACAGAGACAACTGCGAATGAATCATAATTGGCATATGCGGGGAATTAAAAGGCAAAAAATACTGCAGGAAGTTGTCTACAGAATGAGGCAGATATTTTATGAATCAAGCCTCACAATAATATTATACATTGATTGGATCAGAGCACAATATATATGCAGCCGCTAATATGATTGTATATTTTTGTTGATGAAAAAATAGAGATGGACAATAAGGGTGCCCAAACTTTGCCAGAACAAATTCATGTAGGAACAACAGGTTATTAACTTACTTTCGTCGTGCTCCCCCCCCTTAATTATTAGTTTGGTGTAGCCATTATTTCGGACACAAAAATAAATGGCACCTACTCAAATGAAAGGTGGAAACTCAGGTGTAGTCGATTTCACGTGAATTTGATAATTGAGAGCTATTGGAAGATTTGATTGATTTGACTAAACTTTTATCTAACGGTTTTTCGCTATCAACTTCACGTGAAGTCGACTACACTTGAGTTTTCACTCAAATGAAGATGCTAAAAACATCTTCTTATAAAGATTCTTGTATTAAAAGTATATTTTGTTTGTTTAGCCACACTTTTAAAAAAATAACAATTTTGTAACATATTAAAATCAAACCTTATAATTTATCATCTAATAATAAAAAAAAAAATATTCATAGACAATTATAAAATCTTCATAATAGTATCCACATAAATAAATAGGCTCAAAAGATTTATCAAATACGTGGAATACTTTCGTGTCCATGCATATATATGTGTGTGCGCGCATGTTTTTTTATTTCTTGGCAAAGGATTCGGTCGCCCTCTCTAAGCCTTTTCCAAAAATAATTATGATTTGAACCTTATTTTTTATCTAAGTTGCAAAAGTCTAATTGATTTGGAAAAGTATAGGTAGGCAATGAAAATACTAAACAATATGAACAATAGATATATCAAATGTTCATTTTACTAGGTGTGCGGATGGTTATTCTAATATTAAGATTTAGGTGGGTAATTTGGAAGTGTAGTGTGTTTTGATTTGATTGGTGGTTGTTCGTGTTGTTCAAAAAGGTTATTGGTTACTGTTCTGGGGCTTACCTAGAACTGGATGATTAGGCTCAACTGAGAGGCCCAAACGTTAGAAGGGGGTGGTCTTCGAGCTGTTACTGCTTGGGGAGCCTCTGTCCGAGTTGTATGTTTTAAGGAATGGGAGGTGGTACCTGTAGAGACACTTCGATGCCTAAGTCAGCAAAGGGTAAAGCAGGTTTAAGTGTATTAGAACTTAGTTTTACCTGAGTGTGTCAGTGTATTTATAGGTGATGAATCAATAACCACCGTTGAAGTAGTTCCACTTCTAATGATGGATAACCGTACCTTTATCTTAGGGTTGTTGAGATATCTCTTCTAAAAGTAGGAGAGAGATTTGAGGAGGCAGTTATTTATTTGAATCTGCCAGCATGTATCGAATCCAACCTCTTCAGGAAGTCGGGCGAATTAGTGAAGGTCAATCCTTTAGATTGGACCTTGTTGGCTTAATTGGACCTAGCCATTACATTGAATTAGGATATGAACAGTTACCTAGCATAACCCGATTGATTTTTTTAACCCAATCCTAGTTCTCACTCTCCCAAATTGCAGATAGAACAACCTACAATGGTCCCCATTTTCTTCTTCCTCTTCCACTCCCTAACCCTTTGTGCTCCTAATTTCAAAGACAATTAAATTCATTCCATCCGTCTAGTGTTGTGCTCTATACCATTCAATTTGAAACTTTATTGTTCTCTCAATTTGGAATTTTATCGTTCACCTCCTTCCTTTCACCTTGGCCCAGTCAAGTCAATGTCAACACGTGTTAAGTGCGGTGGCCCCAATTGTTTTTTCCTTCTTCACATTTTCTTAGCCTCTAGTTTTTTTTTTTAAATTTTCTGTGGTACAGATTGGTGGTAAATGTAATGTAGTGTTATAGTTTTGCTAAACAACACAAATGAAAACTTCCACCGTGGGATGCTGGAAAAAAAAATAGGCCCCCGAAAATCTTGGGTGAGCTTGAAATATACAGTGATGCGTCAATATATATACTTAAAATAACAGTTTTAGTAGATAACAAACCGATAAACATACAAACATAATAAGGTAAAAATATTGATCCTTGGTGAACGGTGGACCAATATTTTGTTGGTGAAGCACGTCATCAACATAAAATTGGAATAGGAGCGAGAGTTCAACTCTGTTTGTCTGAGTCTCTCTAACGACAATGCAAGATTCCACGTCATGCCACGATAGCCTCTGACCCAATGGATAAGAGCTCCAATCACCTACGTTGACCTCTCACATTTCTTTTCTATTTATAGCTTCCGCTTCCAGATCCCATTTTGGATTTGTAGCGCCTTTCATTTTATCTAATATCACCTTCGAGTTCTCAACGAGGAAAACCACTATTTTAGGATTTAATCTCAATTCTCAAGTCTTAAAATTCACGTGTCGTAAGGATTTCTGATTGATTATGGCTGTTGCTGGGGTTATTGGTGGTAATTCATGGTCATGGATGCAATTAAAATGTCAAGAAAGGAAACAGAAAAGACTTGAGATTTGTTGCTCCTCTTCTTCTTCTTTGACGGATTGTTACAAAACCTTAAGAGTCCAACCCGGTGCGTCTCAATCCGAGGTTAAGAAGGCTTTTAGACAGCTTGCACTGCAGGTTTCATCCCCGGTCTCCTTAATTAATTAATTAATATTTAAAACATTTGAAAATTCTTAATTAATAAATATATTTGGTCTTTTGTTGTGTTTCAGTACCATCCAGATGTATGCAGATGGAGCAAATGCGGGGTGCAGTTTCACCAAATCAACCAGGCTTATGATGTGAGTTATCTTGCTGAGCTTATTGCTTTTGTAATGCATGAATTTGATATTGATAATGCTTATGACGGTGATGCTAAGTCAAAATATGACCTTTTTGGTATGATTGATTTGAATAAAAATGCTGAGATTGGAATTGCTAATTGCCATAACTTTCGTGGGCCACATAGGTTGTAGCAGAATTTCGGATCTAATTGGGGTTTCCATGTGACTTATGTGGAATGCAGGTTGTAATGTCCAATTTGAGAGGAGAATCCAATGAAATGGAAATGGAAATGTACGAAGCATGCGAAGATGATGCAGGCATCGACGAAGCAATGAGGGGAATGAATGATCCAGATTGGGACCTGTGGGAAGAGTGGATGGGATGGGAAGGAGCAGGAATTCGTGATTATTCATCTCACATTAATCCTTACATTTGAAATTGCTTTGTTCTCTCTTTTATTCTTTTTTTTTTTTTGAAAGTTTAATTCAATTATGTATTTAGTTAAATGCTAAGGCCCTTCTTCCGCCTTCAAAAGTGGTTGGGGTTTGTGTAGATAGAGAGTGTAGAGCTCAAGAGGATTAAAGGTAGTCTTGACCTTTGCATAATTTAAGCCTATGTTAACAAAACCAATCAAACTTGAAAAAGAATAAAAACTTAAAAAGCTTCAACACCCAATTGCAGGTTGATCATACTGCGAGTGATCTATATTATTATCTTTTTGTAAATAAATTCAAAAACATCAAAAAATAATAAAAAAATTAACCTATAAAGGACTCATAATATTATGATCTTCCTCATTCATTTGTAGAGCAAACAAGAAGCAGACGTCATATACTTTTCTCCTCATTGGATAGCTTGTCGTAGGTGCTTTCTAGGATTTATATACGCGGTTTTTATTTTTATCCTTTTCTTTTCAACAAGTGCCACTACCATTGCTGATCATTGACGAGATCTACGGGTTGAACCTTAACAATAACAAAACTAAAATTAAGGTATGAAAATAAAATATAGTTATTAAGAATAAGATAAATGAGGCTTGCAAAAATAAGAAAAATAAAAGCAAGTGTAACTATAATGTCGGAGAAACATACGGCGTCATAAGTGTCTTAAATAACCAAATCAGGTAGAGAGATGAATCCCGATGCATGTTTCTCCTTCTCTTTCTCTACTTGTGGATCTCTTTTTGCCTCTGCATTCTTATGGTTCTCATTTCCATGCACGCAGACTCATCCACTTGTTATTAATAATTTTAATTATATGTATTAAGTTCATCTTCAAATCATAGATATGTTCAATAATTAATATAATTTAGTTCCTCATCCTGTCTTTCATCCTTGGGCATTTGGTATTAAGAATACCAGAGACACATGCATACGCAATCGTTATTTTCTCCAGGACAATATCTGCGTGGGAGCATTAAACTGCTAGTAATCTTCAAAATATTTGATTGATTGCATGTCACACAGTAATAGTGTCTTCAAAAATATTTTAACATCTTTATTTAAGTAAGTATCTTTAAATAATACATAACAACTCATTAAAAAGTAATATCTTTATGTTTTTTTCATTGAATCCCTTTAGTGAATCGTAACTTAGATTTTCTTTTTATTTGAATGTCTAATCACTTTGGTCCAATTAAATATGCAAACTATTAAGGTGGTATAAAAAAGTTAAGGTCTCTAATAAAGATCATCTAAAAAGATACAAATAAAAAATAAGTTACTGTAAAATTTAAAAAATACGATAAAAATAATTAAATATTAAATATATATCTATTAAAAATTTAAAGGTTAAATTTTGGTGTAATTTTTTTCAAATATTATTAAAAAATAAAATTTTTTATCCTTAAATTTTAATAATTTATGTCAAGTGAGTTTATTTTAAAAGACCTTTTGTAAATAACCAAGTTTTTTGAAAAATTTAAAAAAAAATTAAAGAGCAAATTTTGCTCTAATTTTTTGTGTACTTTAGCACTTTTTAAATAATTATTTAAATATCGTCACAAAAATTCATACAAAATGAATAAGTCATTTATTAAATACAATAGATTTTTTGCCCCTTAAAAAGAACATAATATTGCTACTATTAACATATTTTATGTGTATAATTTTATGTTAAATTTGTGTTTGAATAGTATTTAATATAATATATTTAATTAAATTATAAGATTTTATTATGATTGTGTTTTTTTTTTTTAATTTAAAACTTAGTATTCATATATACTCGTGAAAATAAACAGATATTCGTGGAAATGAAGTAAAGGCGAGAGATAGTTTATTAAACGAAGACGGACATAGAGTAGAGGTTCCGCCCCCATAAAGATTCATTGTTATCCCTATCCCTAGTCCTAAAAACTGATATTTGGATGATGGAAAAGTATAGGTAATCAACAAGATTTTTGAACAATGTGTAAACAATGTGAATTAATATGGTTAAAAGAGTAAATTTAATTAGTAGCATTAAATTAGGATGTAGTGTATTTTCATTTGATTGGTGGTTGTTCATGTTGTTCAAAATTTTCATTGTTCCCCTAGCACTCCCCTTGGATGATTGGTATGGTTTGTTCATGGCAAGGGAGTTGGGAATAACACTATTGATTTGTGAGACATTGATACGTGCTTCAAATGTTCGTGATATGAAGAGTTCAAGAGTTATTTAGAAGATATTTTAGTTTACATTTTTAGAATATTTTATTTAATGTATTTTGATTTTGTTTATTTAATTACTAGATTGGGCCTTATGTTTATGGGCTTTAGGGTTTCTTTGTTTTAACCTAATAAGAGGTTATAAATACCTCTTTAGTTATTGTAGTCGTAGCATAGAATTTTTAGAAGTTTCAAAACCCCTTTTTGGTTTCGTGATGAAACCATGGTGTGGACAATTGAGGTTGAGGAGTCCCTCTCTTGTTGCATCGGGGAATTGGTTAGAAGGTTGAGGAGTCCCTTCGAATCAATTTCCAAACCATGGCGTTGACAAGTTAGGTTGAGGAGTCCCTTTCTTGTTGCGTCAAGAAATTGAGTAGAAGTAGAGTGATTCTCTTTGTACTCAATTTCAATCTATCATTTTTGTTTCTATTTCAATTTTAATGTATCTTTTTATTCAGTTTGAATTCTTGTCTTTATGTTTATCTATTATTTCCGTATCATTTGGTATCAGAGCTCAGGTATTAGATTAATTCTTATTAATCTATATTTGTTTTTCTTTTATCATAAAAAAAAGAGTCCAGTGTTTGTTGCGTCTTTCTTTTTGTTCTTGTGTTCTTGTTTTCGTTTGCGTTTCATTATTTTAAAAAAAAAAAAGAAGAATAAAGTGAAAAAAAAAACAAAAAAAAGAAGAAAAAAAAAACAAAAAAAAAAAGAAATTATCTTCCTTATAATTATTGTCCTTTTCATATATTTCTTTTTTTTCCACCTACAAGATTCGAGGACGAATCTTTTTTGAAGAGGAGGAGAATGATACGTGCTTCAAATGTTCGTGATATGAAGAGTTCAAGAGTTATTTAGAAGATATTTTAGTTTACATTTTTAGAATATTTTATTTAATGTATTTTGATTTTGTTTATTTAATTACTAGATTGGGCCTTATGTTTATGGGCTTTAGGGTTTTTTTGTTTTAACCTAATAAGAGGTTATAAATACCTCTTTAGCTATTGTAGTCGTAGCATAGAATTTTTAGAGGTTTCAAAACCCCTTTTTGGTTTCGTGATAAAACCATGGTGTGGACAATTGAGGTTGAAGAGTCCCTCTCTTGTTGCATCGGGGAATTGAATAGAAGGTTGAGGAGTCCCTTCGATTCAATTTCCAAACTATGGCGTTGACAAGTTAGGTTGAGGAGTCCCTTTCTTGATGCGTCAAGAAATTGGGTATAAAGTAGAGTGATTCTCTTTGTATTCAATTTTAACTTATCTTTTTATTTTTATTTCAATTACAATTTATCTTTTTTATTCAATTTCAATTCTTGTCTTGTTTATCCTTTTAAATCCGTATCAGACATACTCTATTAAAGTTTTATCGCTAATGAACAATTAAAAAATTCTAGATGATCATGAAAAATAAGAACTTCTTTAAGGGATTTTTTAACTCAAACACAAATAATTTCAGAAATAAGATTTTATTTTAATTTAGAGAAAATTGAACCATGTTGTAGACTAGATGATAAAAACTAGAGCTCAGAATTACTAATGCAGTCGATTTAATTGTTCTTCTGTCTTCTTCTTAAGAATTTTTCTTAATTGATGTTCCTCTTATTCTTTTGTTTTTTTATAATTTCCTTTTTTGATTGTTTTCTTTTATTCTCTATGCACAAAAAAAAAGAGATCCTGGATTGTCACAATTTTATTATATCTACTGTATAAATTTTCTTTCCATTATTTCCTACTGATAAAAAAAATATATTTAGACAAGCGAGGGGACAAATAAAATGTGGGAAGGGGGAAGTAAAAACATTGGACATTGGAGTTTCCACAAATTGGATTGCTGTAATCGCACAAAACGGTTTTGGCATGAAGATATTATCCAAGATCTGAAAAACCAGAGTATATTCTTTAAATTGTGTCTTGAAGAAAATTTGAGTGCAATAAAAGACAAGAATGAGAATGTTTGCCTTCAAAGGGCAAATTAATAAACTTAAATCCTTACAAAATCTCTTCTACCAAATTGTGCTTTTTCAGAAGCTTTATAGGCATCAATCGTCTTCATCACCCCTCCTCTTTGGGTTCTGGTATTTTTCCCCTATTATATTTGCCATAATTAAGGCAGTGTCAACTAGCTTCTTGATGTTAGGAACTTGATAATTCTGGGCCACATAAACCCCCAAAGGCTGTCAGCATTTGTTTAAGATCAAATGAAAAGTGTTCTTAGAGATTTTGTGTGGTGGACGATCATAAAATAAAAATGAACAGAAAGAAACAAAAATGAATGTATATTCTGAGATCAATCTTCCACAAGTAAATCACATAGAATTTATATAAATAAAAATAAAAGAGAATCAGCTAAGTAAAACTATTGCTCGAACTGGAATGAACATTCAGGTTACATTACCACATCACTAATTCACTACCACCTAATCCCACTGTCAAATCCGCTGCAACGCAGGGACTGAAGAACCTGCTCTACTTATGGATTGCAAGCCCTATCAAATTGCAATCCACCTTCTTCCTTGCTTCCCTTTCCATACTCAATTTTCACTCCTTTTTTGGGCATATTTTACCTTATCATATAAATATCACCCCAATTTACTGATTGGGGTTTAAATATGAGGGAAAAACAATTAGGAAGTTAAAAATCAACTTAAGAATAAGACGTGGTTTTAATTTCTTTTTGGCATAATTTGGTAAGTTAAGAAAAACAGGAATTTGACCTCTGATTCCTTCATCAGTAAGTACTTACGACAGGTAAGGAATGTCCCTGGTTTCAATTTGAATTGGTTTGGAGCTGAAATGTAATCTGATCTAAATACTATAGTTTGTTGTGGTTCAGTTTGAAGTTGACTAAACTGAATGTTTCCAAAGGGTTAAATAGAATCAGTAAAGATTCTGAGAAATATTCGTTGATTCAATAATCGGTATTCCACAAAAACATATGAAATGAAGTCACTGGCATTGAAGTAGATTTGGAGTTACGATTAATCAACAAAATTCATGTTCAAAGTTAACAAGCTCCTTAGTGGATCACACGCAGACACTAAGGCAAATCAACTGATTAAGTTGGAAATACTCACGAAAAGCAAACAATGGTGGATGGAAGTAAGTATTATATAACAGAGCTGATCTTGGCGTGGCTGTCGACCAACATAGGAGGTTCTGCAGTTAGCGGCAGTTCCGGCTGGAATCGGGCGACGGCAGTGACAACCTGGAACTTGAAGGTCTGCTATGGAGGTCGCATAACTCAACGTCGAGGGAAGTGGCAGTTAAAATCCGGCTCGGGTTTGGGAATGGAAGTTCGTTTCCTTGGGATCTGGGCCGGTTTGTTAGCCTGGGTTCTGTCAAAAAAAAAAAAAGACAACACTAATCTACAAAATTCAAGAGAAGTGATAAATGAATTAAGAAAAATACTTGTTGAACCTTAACAATAACCAAACTAAAATTAAGGGATGAAAATAAAATAAGTTATTAAGATAAATGAGGCTTGCAAAAAAAATAAATAAATAAAAGCAAGTGTAACTATAATGTCGGGGAAAATATACAGCCGTCATAAGTGTCTTAAATAACCAAATTAGGTGGAGAGATGAATTCTGATGCATGTTTCTCCTTCTCTTTCTCTACTTGTGGGTCTCTTTTTGGCTCTGCATTCTTATGGTTGTCATTCCCATGCACGCAGACTCATCCGCTTGTTCAAACATCGCCATTAATTATATGTATTAAGTTCATCTTCAAATCATAGATATGTTCAATAATTAATATAATTTAGTTGCTGATCCCGTCTTTCATCCTTGGGCATTTGGTATTAAAAATACCAGAGACACATGCATATGCAATCGTTATTTTCTTCACGGCAATATCTGTCTATATGCTTTGCAATTGTACGTAGGAGCATTAAACTGCTTGTAATCTTCAAAACGTTTGATTGATTGTATTTCACACAGTAATAGGAGAGCTTTACCAGCAGTTAGGCAATAATTAATAATGCAGTGTCATCCATGTGCATTAATAATTCCTATTTGATTTGGTGTATGCGCTTGATGCAGCATATATAGGAATAGATGAGGAAACTAAGATTTAATCTGAAGGGACTGGGGCCGCTTCCTCCGACTGGTGGGAGTGGCGGAATAAGGAGAAACGACAATGCATCAAAATCTTTTAGGGTAGGAATGAGAAGGGGGTCGAATGGGCTAAGAGTACTTGGGAGATCCCTGAAAAGTGGAGTGACGTGGGCATCAGTGTTCCCAGAAGATCTTAAAGTGTCTGAGAGAAAAATATTTGACCCTCAAGACAAGACCCTTCTGCAGTGGAATAAATTCTTTCAAGTTTTGTGTATCATATCTGTATCTTTTGATCCCCTTTTCTTTTATCTCCCATATTTCAATCACAAATCATTCTGTCTTGCCATAGACAGCAGCCTGGCAAGCTATGCAGTTACACTCAGAACAATCTTCGATGCTATCTACATCCTTCGCATAAGTTTCCAGTTTCGCACTGCTTTCATTGCGCCTTCTTCTCGTGTCTTTGGACGAGGTGAACTCGTCATAGATCCTGCAGAGATTGCTAAGAGATATTTGCAACGTTACTTCATTGTTGACTTCCTCTCTGTGTTGCCTTTGCCACAGGTTATTAGCTTTTGTTTTGTTTCCTTTCAATTTGGAGATTAATTAAATATTGTTGAGTCGATCATTATTTGTCATGCATGTAGATTGTCGTGTGGAGATATCTTCATGATCCAGCGCGCACAAAGGTATTAGCCACAAAAACGCAACTGTTGAACATTGTCATCCTCCAATATTTTCCAAGATTTCTACGCTTTCTACCTTTGGCCTCAGAGATTAGCAAGACAGCAGGTGTTTTTTCGGAGAATACTTTGGTCGGCGCCGCATATTACTTGACCTGGTACATGCTTGGTAGCCACGTAAGTGCATCTTAATTGCAACAAGAGGTCATGCAAACTTTACTAGCTAGTATGCCTACTATTACTATACATCATCAACCTTCTTGTGATTCTAATGTGCAATGCTCACGTCACAGATAACTGGGTCTGTATGGTACTTATTAGCTGTAGAACGTAATGACACGTGCTGGAGGAATGCTTGCATGGAGGAAGAGCGATGTTTCACGCATTTCTTGTACTGTGGGGGTTCAAATAAGCGTGCTACTGGCTATGAAGAATGGAGAAAGATTAGCCCAAAGATTCTTAAGGATAAGTGTTCCGCTGATGATGACGACGCCCCATTTGACTATGGAATTTTCAATCAAGCCATAACATCTAATATTGTTGCATCAATCAATTTCTTTCCTAAACTATGTTACTGTTTATGGTGGGGTGTCCAAAACATAAGGTATTTTCCTAATCAAGCTAGCATTAGTGTATTGATTATTGGGACTTGTTAAGAAGTGTGTTTGAAGCTGTGTATCTGTTAACAGGTTTTACTAAGCTAAGAAGCTTCATTCTATTTTGCTTTACGCAGCACACTTGGTCAAGGGCTTCAAGCTAGCACCTACGTCGGAGAAATTCTTTTTTGCATTTTATTAGCTGTTTTGGGGCTTGTCCTTTTTGCTGTTTTGATTGGAAAGATGCAGGTAAATGCATGCCAATAAGTGTTGATATATATATATATATATATTAATTAAAGATGAAAAGGTTTCTATAATAATTTATTTTGGTCTTGTATCCAGAACTTTCTTCAATCGATGTCTGTCCGTCTAGAGGAAATGAGGATCAGAAGACGTGACTCAGAGCAATGGATGCACCACCGCTTGCTTCCAGCGGAGCTAAGGGAAAAAGTTAGACGCTATGAAAAATGTAAATGGTTTAACACACGTGGAGTAGATGAAGAGAGCTTGGTTCAGAAACTTCCCAAAGATCTGAGGAGAGACATCAAACGATACCTTTGTTTGAATTTGGTTAGAAGGGTAAGCTAGGTAGCTATATATATATAAGCAAAGCATGTGTATGTATGTATGTATTATACATTGATAGATGATGATGCATGGATGGACGGATGGATGATCAGGTTCCTCTGTTTGCCAACATGGATGAGCGGTTGCTGGATGCGATATGCGAGCGACTGAAGCCATGTCTGCATACAAAGGGGACATGCATAATAAGGGAAGGGGATCCGGTGAATGAGATGTTGTTCATTGTACGTGGCCAACTTGAGAGCGTGACGACGGACGGCGGAAGAAGTGGATTCTTCAACAGAGGTTTTCTGAAAGAAGGTGACTTCTGTGGAGAAGAGCTGTTAACATGGGCACTGGACCCAAAATCATCGTCGAATTTACCGTCATCTACAAGGACTGTGAAGGCCATGGATGAAATGGAGGCATTCGCTCTGGAGGCAGAGGAGCTCAAGTTTGTTGCTTCCCAGTTCAGGCGCCTTCACAGCAGGCAGGTTCAGCACACCTTCCGTTTCTACTCCCAGCAGTGGCGGACTTGGGCTGCCATCTTCATCCAGGCTGCCTGGAGGCGCCACCAGAGGAGGAAAATTGCATCCATGCACCACATCAACAAGCTTGATGATGATGACGATGATGATCAATCCCATCATGATGATGATGACGACGACGATGATGATACAAAGGCCTTGATTCCATCTTCTTCCTTTTCATCTTCTACTGCTAATACTACTACTGCTGCTGCTGCTGCTGCTACTTCTACTATGCTTATTGGGTTAGATTCGGCTATGTATGCTTCCCGGTTTGCAACTAATTTGCGTGGGCAGAGGCCCCGTTCTTCCAGTTCGGAAGGCATCGGCCTTCCCCCCCAAAAGCCTCGAGAACCCGACTTCAGCCATCTTGATGATGATGATGACCAACGCTAATAATCGCTCCTATCAACCACTTCTTCAGCTGCTTGCCCAACAATAATATTACATATATTTTTGTATTTATTTTATTGATTAATACAAAATATGGACACCAAATCCCACCTATGTATATTAATAAAATAAATTAGTTACTTTAGGATTCTCATTCGGTTCAACCTTGATATTGCCGTTCACAATATGGATAATAATTTCCATCTCTGGGACAAAAATATTTAAACAAGGTAGATACTCTAACCAACTTTATAATTATTATCTTTATGTGAAATAATTTTTTTATTTTTGAATAATAAATTATAGAATTAAATTTTGATATGTTATAAAAGTGTTATTTTTATTTAAAAGATGACTAAATACTAAACGAAAATATTTAGTAACAAAAAAAATTAAAATCAGTTAGAATTTATTTTATTTAGCATATATTAATTACTACAATAACTAATAAATATTAAATAAGACACAGATTCATATTAGTTTGGTTCAAGGTTGTTAAAACTTTTAGGAAGTTCTACAGTTGCAAAAGATAAAATGAGATTGTCTCCTACAAAATAATCTGCAACATCAGAATCAAGACATCTTGCAAAGATTTAGATTTTTCTTGAACTTGGACTTCATTTCTTTTGTTTTAAACTTGATTACCTGCATCACTATTTTTCACAACACTTGGAATATAGTTAGAATCATAGAAAGTAACGTGTATGATTTTCTCAATGGTCTTAGAGTCTTTGTGGTACACTCTATAAGTTTTGCTAAAGGTTGAATCTCCCACAAAAATACATTCATATGACTTTGGATCAAACTTTTTCAAATTATCTTTTATATTCAAAACAAAGCATTTACACCCAAAGACGTGAAAGTATTCAAGATTTGGTGGAGTTCTTTTCCAAAACTCATAAGGAGTTTTTTTTAAAAGTTTTCTAATAGTTGTTCTATTCAAGATATAACAAGCTGTATTTACAGTTTCAGCTCAAAGAAATTTAGGTACATCACTTTCGCAAAGCATAGCTCTAGCTATTTTTTAAAGGCTTCTATTTCTCTTTTCTATAACGCCATTTTGTTAAGGTGTTCTGGGATAAGAAAAATTGTGTGAAATACTTAATTCATCATAAAATGATTCAAAATGTTGATTTTCAAATCCTTTTCCATGATCACTTTTAATAGAAGCGATTTTTAGATCATTTTTTTTTTAACATTTTTGCAAAAAATATTGAAAGCTGAAAAAGCATCATTCTTGTGAACTAGGTAGAGAACTCATCCAAATCTAATGTAATAATTAATAACAACTAGAACATAATGTTTGTCTTCCAGACCTTAAGTTCTAGTAAGACCAAAGAGATCAATGTGTAGCAATTCCAAAGATCTCTTAGTTGAGACATCTTTCTTTGGTTTGAAAGAACTTTTGGTTTGTTTATCCAATTGGCATCACAAGTGATGTCTTTGTCAAATTTGATTTTAAAAAGACCTCTTACTAAGACCTTTTTTACTAGCTTAGAGATTTGAAACATGCTTGCATGTCCCAATCTCTTGTGCTAGAACCTTTTTTTTTTTTTTTTGAATCTATGAAGGTAAAACATGCTACATTTTGTTCTCTTAGTTCTTTTAAAGTGAGAATATACACATTATCGCATCTTTTTGCTACAAATAATATGTCATCAGAATTTTCATTTACGACTAAGCATTCCAACATTTTGAAAGTAACCAATATCCCAAATCACAAAGTTGACTAATGTTTAGAACATAGTGTTTCAATCCATCAACCAAAAATACATTGTCAATGAAGTTAGAAAAATTCTTATCCACTTTATCTATGGCAATGATCTTGCCATTTCCATTATCACCGAATGTCGCAAATCCTCCAATACACTTGTTGAGTTTGACGAAGAAGATGGACTTTTCGGTCATGTGCCTTGAACATTCGCTATCAAGATACCACATATTTTTCTTCTTCTTGGATGTAAGGTAAATCTGCACAAGGCTTTAAGTTAGGTATCTAAATAAATTTGGAAAGTTGACATTGAAATTATTTACCACTTTGTACACTTTGTTACCCACTTTTCTTTCAACAATAAAACATTGAAGAGATGTATGACCATGTTTTTTTGCAATTTTGGTAATAATTTCTTTTTGCCGAATTTTAAAAGTGATGAGAGGTTTGAAGGTTTTTGGTTTTTGAGGTTGAAGCTTCGGTTTCAACATGAAGCTTTTTAAAAACAGCTTCATTTTTCAACATACCGCAAACCATATTTTTCAAACAAGACTTTTTTACTAGCTAGCAATTTATCCAAGTTTTCGGAACTTTGAGCAAATTTACTATGTCTTGATTCAAACCTCTAATCACTGTATGCAATCTCTCATTTTCAGTAATGAGGTCCAATGATGCATTAGCCGTGTGTTTTCCTTTAAATTTTTCAGTTTTAAATTTAAGAAATCTATTTTCTTCTAATAAGTCAGCATCACTTTTGGTTTCCATCAATTTTTCTTTAAAGAAAATATTTTTAGATTTCAAGAAATCATTTTCCAACTTGCATTTATCATATTTATCCAGAATTTTGCTAACATGTGTAGTTAAGTCATCAATGATTATATGCAAGTCCTCATTAGATAGATAAAAATAATTTACCCCTTCCAGTTGATCTTGGCCATCCATGAAGCACACTTGAACTTCATGTTCAGGTTCCTCTTCTTCTTCTTCTAAGTCATTCTCAAGATCTTCTCATAAAACTATCAACACTTTTTTCTTCTTTTTTTTTTTTTCGTCTTGTCCTCCATTTTAAGTTTAGGACAATCGAACTTGAAATGACCAACCTCCTTGCAATGATAACATATAATTTTGCTAAGATCCTTCTTGTACTCCTTTGAACTCGAGTTTTTACTCTTACCTTTGCTCCTCATGAGTCTTCTCATTCTCCAGCAAAAAAAAACACAATTTCGTCATCCAAAAAACTATCATTGGATTCATCTTCCAATGAACCAACTTTGGCTTTTAGGGCCACTCCTTTCTTTTTTGTGTCACGGTTTATGTGTGTGGCTTTATATGCAAGAAATTTTTCTGTCAACTCATTATAAGTCATTTGATTCAGATTGTTGCTCTCAGCAATAACAGTTGCTTTCGTGTCCCACTCTTTTGTGAGACTTTTGAGTATTTTTCTCACTAGAACTTATTGGTATGGGTCATCCCATAGCATCCAAGATATTTATGATGATCGAAAATCTTTCAAACATTTTTCTGATGGTTTCTCCTTCCCTCATAAAGAGCATCTCATACTCCTTTCTAAGCAAATCAATCCTTGTTTTCTTGCCTTGTTAGGTGCCTTCATAAGTAACTTGGAGTTTATCCCAAATCTCTTTTCCTATTTTGCATCTTGACACCTTCTGATATTCCTCAAAGTTGACAGCACAATGCATCATGTTGATTGCCTTGGCATTCAGCTCCACATTTTTCTTATATTTGTCATTCCATTCGCTCTCTTCTTTAGGAGTCACAACTCCTTCAGCGCTTGTGTTTGTTGGAACTTGTGAACCATCCATAATTTTTTTTCAGATATTGTAGTCAACGGATTACACAAATATTCGCATTTTCTAATTCTATTAAGTGTAGTTTTTGCTGTTGAAGAATGGTGGTCTGTTGTTTAACTGTCCTTCGGTGAGGGTGTATGCAACAACGTTTTCCCCTATGTTGGCCATTTTGAATCTTTCCTCCAAGTTATCAAACTTGATGCTTTAGACCTGACTCTTAATACCAATTGAAGATTTTCAATGGCCTAGAGAAGGGGGTTGAATTTATGGCAACTTTTTACTTTTTTTAAACTTTAGCACAAAAAACCAAGGTTCTAAAAACTGAACAGGTCATCAAACCACTCTAGCTACTGGTTCACTAGTTCATAGGTTCAACTGGTTTGACCGTGGTTGAATTGAAAAAATCGTTTTATAATAAAATATAAATAAACACATTAAAACATAATTATAGTCTAATATAAATCTTAAAATATCATCCAAATTAAAAGTAGTATATAAACCAGAATACTATAATCTCATTCAAATACAAACTCAAAAGTCAAATAACAAAAACAACCAATCAAACATAAACATGCCACAGAAAGACCCACAGAATTAAAGCTGTTGATGGTAATACAACAGTTCCTCCTGGAACATAAAGACCCACAGAATTAATACTTCTTGCAACTTGTTTGCATTGAACAACCTGGTATTTTCAGAAGACTCAAAACAAAAATATTGGTGTAACACCCAAAGAATGAACAAACACATAAGCATAATTACAAAATCAAAGGACTTGGCACAAACATAATGGTGAAAATCCACAAATCAGGGGCAGTATATGCACATCTGACTAGAACCATAATTGAAATGACATACATACTTTCATGTTCTCAACAATTCTCTCAGGTGTCTTCTGAGCGGCATGGAATGCATATATATTATTGTAGGCCACATCAAAAGCTTCCTTAACAGCTCCATCAAGTTGTACTCCCATAAAACAACATGAAGTTAAACAGCAGAAAAAGCTGACTCTTACTCAAATCAGAAAATTAGTTGCAGAATTTCAATTTCAATTCAAGAGAAATAAACAAACAAAACCTACCTATCAATTAGATGCAGAATTTCAATTTCAATTATTCAGTTGAAACAGGCAAACAATTATTCAATCACTATATCAGCTCACACTTCACAGTTCACAGAAAAATAATTATTCAATCACTATATCACCATATCAGTACACAATTGAATGACTTGAATCAGAGTTCACAAAACTTCACTATATCAATAAACCACATATCAGATATCACTATATCAGAGTTCACAGAACTTCACAGAATCAAGCAATTATTCAATCATAAATTCATAGTTAATAAAAAAATTACTTAGAGAACACGCAAGAGACAGTGGTTGCAGAAGGGGACAGAGACACCGAGAGACAGAGACAGAGACACCGAGCGACCAAGGGAGACAAAGACACCGAAAGACACCGAGGGAGACAGAGCATGCAAGAGTGGTGGAGCACACGGTGGCTTCGAAGGTCGCGATGGCTGCTGCGCAATGGAGGCTTCGAAGGTTGCGCGACGGAGGCTTCGAAGGTTGCGCGACGGAGGCTTCGAAGGTTGCGCTGGCTGCTACGCGATGGAGAGGAAGTGAGCGAGCACGAGGCGGTGGCTGTTCGAAGGAACGACGATGTCGGCGGCACGAGACGGTGGCTGGACGGAGGTGAGCTCGATGAGATTGAGGAGCCCTCCTCCCTGACTGAGTGTGTGTGCGAGACTGAGAGGAGCTCGACTAAGGCTTGGCTGCGCGATGGAGTAAAAGTTAGGGTTGCTGGTGATTGAAACGGCAACGTTTAGTTGCCTTCCCTAAAAACCGGTCGAGTCACGGTTTGGTTCGACCGACCGGTTCACCGGTTCGATGGCGGTTTCTGAAATCTACGATTTTGCCTTTTGCCCGAACCGTTTTTCTGAACGGTTCACGGTTTGACCAGTCTGACCGACCAGTTCGAACCGGTTTTCAGAACCTTGCAAAAAACAGATTCTGCTGTGTCTGCGATATGGATTATGCAGGAGACAATTTAATTTTGTCTCATATCAAATCAAATAAAAATAGAGCAAAGAAGAATGAAGTACACAACCATGTATTCTAGTTCAACCATCTTGTGCAATGTGGCCTATATCTAGTCTTCAACTATGGTAAAATTTTTACTATTTTTTTTATCAAATATTACAATTACCGATTCCCAAATATTCTTCCTAATTCTATCAGGGACAAACCAAACTTCTAACCAAGTTTGATTTGGCTAGGTTCATTCCCTAGACTCTCTACACTAAATGCTTACCCAACTTAGTAAGAGATACCATTCAGATACAAGAAATGTAAGACCCAGAATTTTCGAATAAATCTTATTATAAATTAATTTCAATTCATTAGAAAATTTATCTTTAGGAATTATTTTATTAAAGCTAATTAAATCAAAAATTAAATCAGGTTTTGATAATTAATTAGAATTTTACCTAATTTTATAATTATTGAATTATTTGCTATATTTAAATTTCAAAATTAGTAGTTATTAGATGACAAGAATATTTATGTGATTTAATTCAAATAATTGATATTTCTATGATTTAATACTTCAAGTTTTAGAAATAAAGAAAATTAATCTTATTATCTTATAAATTCAATTAGAGAATTTGATTTTAAACCAATTAGTATTTTAATACAACAAATAATATTTTAAAATAATTTTGAAGATTAAAATTAGATTTCAAATTAACATTATATACTCTAATTTGATTAAAAATAACTAAAATCTAAATTAAATCCTAAATTGCTAAAACAAAACCATAAGCCTAATTTTTATAAACACTCACACTCACATCTCTCAGTTCACACGCACACACAGCTGCACCCCTTTCCCTACCCTCACTTACCCACAAAAATCCCATCAGAAGGAAAGAAAGAAAAAAAAGAAAGGAGAAGAAGGATGGGAACCGAGGAAGGAAGGAGAGGGGGGAGAAGAGTGAGGCGGCGCGGTGGGTGTCACTGCCACCATCGCCGCCGCTGCTGGCAGAGGAGAGAGGAGATCTGAGAGAGAAGGAGAGTGTCGCGTGGGAGCCGCTGCGTCGCGTCACCGCTGTCGGATCTGTCATCGAGCCGCCGAGGAAGAGAAGAGGAAGACCCGTGAGAGAGGGAGGGGAGGAGGAGCTGTTCGCACCGCCTCCGTCGTGTCACCTGCGCCGTCGCCACCATTCGTCGCGCCGCCACCACGCTGCGCCGCCATCGTCATCATCGCGGGCTGCTGCTGCGCGAATGGTCGTCACCGCCTCTGGGTCCGTCATCGTCAAGGCTGGTCGCGGGTAGAAAAAGGAGAAGAGATCTCCGTTGCCGCCGAGCCAAACGCAGGAGAGAGAAGGAGCCCGCGGGAGAGGAGCTTGTTGCCGCCGCTGCCATGGCTTCCTTGCCGTCGCCGTGGTTAGGTAGTCACCGGAGGGAGCCGTCGTTGTCAGTGCCGCCATCGGGGTTACCGCCGCTTCTGCCGCCGGAGAACACCTCTGCCGCCACCGAGATCTACTGCCGGTAAGGTTTTAAGTTGGTTTTTGTTTCCTTTGAATTTCCGGGAGCTCAATCATCGCTGTATGTTTGTTTCAGTCGCCGTTGCCGGAGTTCTGGTCGCCGCTGCCGTTCGAGGTGGCTGCCGGAGCTGCCGCCAAACCGGTTCAGCGACCGCCGCTGTTTCATTTTCTTAGTTTGGTAAGTATTTATGTTCTGGAAACCCGTGTTAATATTCTGTTATGTTTGGTTATAAACTCTGAGGTTCTGGTAACGTAGGGTCGTGTTTTGAGCGGTGCATGTCGCTTTTAAGTTGCTGTGAGTGCTGCGAAAATGATCAGGGACTGAGTTTGCGGTTGCTGTTGATTTCGGGTTAAGAGAAACGGTTTCGTTGGCGCGTTTTGAGTTATGGTTTCGACGATTCGAGGTAGGGGTTTTTCTTAAATTCTATTTTATATTACAGAGTTGTTATAAATAGATATTGACGCAGGAAGATATACTTTTGTGATTATATTTGTCTTGTGAATGTGATGGTTTGTTAGACTGATTTATTGGTTGCTTGATTGCTTGAGTGAAGTACGGTTATTGATAAGAAATAGGTTTGAAAAGTTATTTACCTAATTATTATGAAAAGTGGGTTTTCTTGGTTTGGAGTTAAAGCGGTTTGATTTTGAGTTGGTCTGATTTGAGAATAATTTGATATGGGAGCTGGTTCAACTCTGGAAAGTGATTGAAATTTAGAAATGGTTTGAGAAATGTTTGGATGGGACCCGAAAAGGATGGCAGTATCCGAGTTTTAGAGGAGATGCTGCCGAAATTTTATAAAATTAGAAGCTTCATTGAAAGTAGTTATTTTAAAAAAAGGTTTAAGTATTATATGATTTAAAACTACCTCATTTATCAAAGGAAGAGTTATGTTTTGGATTGAGAATTGTTAGTGAACGAAATGGAAAGAAGGATGATTGAGAATTTTCTCTGAAATATGGTTTTTGAATGAAGTTGGAAATGAGGTTTGGAATGATGAATGATTATGATGTTAAGAATGTTGAGATATGATCTTTGAATTATTTATATGGCTTATGAATTTGAAATATCTGAGATACGAGGTTCCCTGGATTAAGTGTCGTGGCTTGCCACCACGTGTACCAGGTTGAAAACTCGATACTCTGTTGACCCTACGATGTAAGTGTGTGACCGGGCACTATATAAATTCCTGGGAATGTTACCCCCATTGAGTAATATTAATTATTTGAGAAAAAGCTATGCATAGACTCTTGGGGATGCACGTCGGGGGACAGTCTAAGTACAATTCAGACTTGTCGGGTTGGCTGGATAACCGACAGATGAGCCTCATCAGCCATAGGACAGGCATGCATCATATGCATTTGTATGCTTTGCTTGGGTTTGAACTTGTTTTGGTTTGCCTAATTGCTAAACTGTTCTTAATTGCTACTTGAACTATTTGCTGTAACTGCTACCTACTTGTGTTTTCCTTGTCTGTTTTGCCTGTGATTGTCCTGGCGTGCTACATTTGAGAATGGACTTTGGTGCTGAATTAATGATTGTGTTGTTTGATTGCGAGGTTGGTTTCTGATTGAGATTTTTCATATAAGAAAGCAAAGGTTTCAGATTTTTGATAGATTGAACGATTACCTATTGGTTTTTAAAAGATTCATAAGGCAATGATAATCACTGAGTTTGAAAACAGTTTTTTTATTAAATATCTTCTTATGACAACTTTGAAACTCAGTGGTGAGACCGTGTGGTTAGGTTCTCACCCCCCTACAGCTTTACCTTTTCAGGAACCGGAAGAAGCGTTATGAAGAGTTACACTGCGTTTGGCTTATATGTTGTTGTATTCATTAGATTATTTTTCTTCCCTCGTCTTTGTTATTACAAGTTTGTAAGAGGGATAGGAATTGTATGTTTTATATGTATAATATAAAGTTATTATGTAAGGAGTCTTGTATATGAATCTATGCCTGCTTGTTTATTTTAGATGAAGTATGTATTTCCGATTTATAAAGTGATCAGCGATACAATGTCGAGTCACAGGCTCCTATTTTATTATTTAGTATGTAAAGTAGTCGTAATACTTCTTGCTATCAGAGTGGCGCAGCCGGAAGCGTGACTACTAATAGTGAGGGTGTTACATTATGGTATCAGAGCGGTCTTTCTTGTAGAGCCTGAGAAATGGACCGATTATGCTTCAATTGCATACTCTGAGTGTCTGTCATGTTATAGGTCTTGTCCGAATGACGAGAATCAGAGTTTTATGCACATGACTATCTTTTGATTAACGCTGTTAGCTTACTATTGCATATCTGTTGATATTAAGTCTGGCCAGCTTAATGTTGATGGTTTATGTGTACGGTAAAGTTAATGGGTTATCATGGGCAAAGTGGAATTAATAAGCGATGCGGTTCACGGGTTCTGGGAACGTTAGAAATTAATTTTTGAAGTTAGTTCCATTTTGACGTATAATTTTGTTCGTGTCGCGTAGCTTAATACACCGTTTTCTCTTTTATTGGTTATGTTGGAATTCCTTGTTCTAGATTTTTCCTTTTAGAATATGATTCGACTCTGTTCCTAGCGATACTTATTCATTCCTATATATATATATATATATTTCTGTTTGATTATAATCCTGATTATTCACTTGAAATCATTTGGAACCTCTACCCTGATGTTGCTCATATTTCTCTCTTCGAATCATGAGTTTTTTTTCTTTGAGTTGGTTTTGAACTTGTTTCGCATGACAACGGTCTTTAATTCTTTGACAAACGTCAAATGTTATTTCTTGATTAGTTTACACTGAAGTTAGGTGCTTTAATCATGCCACATGATGCGTGTGTTGCTTATTCTTCGATTTATTATCTTTTTCGCTCCCTGTTTCAATTCTTTTTGGAACCAGATTTGATTATCCATCATTGTTATTATTTATACATTTCTTCATAAATTTTGTATCCTTTTATTCGATCTTAAATCTGTTCTAGCGTAACACATAATTCTTAATACTTGAGTGATTTGAAACCGTGAAAGTTACGATTCATAGTAAGCTAATTGTGTGATTTGGTTCTTCTACTTCACCTTCTACAACTTATGCGTATTTTGCGCAGGTTACAATTTTTTATCCTGTTTTCCTTTAAATGAATAAAGTACTCTCCTTGGTAAAAATTTCGAGTTTGTTTTGGTATGAGATAATAATTCTAGTAATATTCTTTCGAAGTTTTTGTTTCGAAATCTACATTGAGAAAAGTTTTGATCTTTTTATTCTATTTAATCTTGTTTATAACCATTCTTTGAATTCTGGATATAACTATCTCTGATCTTACATGTACTTTCCTACAAGAAATAAATAAATCATTTATGTAGCTAAAGACATACTTGTTTTTAAGGGTACTATCTATACTTTTATTAACTATATAGGAACACTTTACATTAGATTTCTTTCTTTGAACATAATTTGATTCTCCTCTAATATTTACTCAAATTTTTATATATGTCTTTACTTGATTATGTACTCTAAGATTCTTGATAAGCAGTTCTTGCTTCTGTTCTAGTTAATTGACTAACTTCATATAATTTATTTTAAATTGGATTATTTTGACGCAATACCTTATTAAAACTTCTTGTAATTATTTTGGGAAAGTGAATTCATTCCTTCATAGGGTTACAACTTGATTTTTCCTTTCAGTACATCTTCCTGTTTTTATACATCCTTGCTTACCTATAATTTCAAACATTTCTCCAAGTTTTTGTGAAATACCATTTTGGTTGCTTATTCTTCTTTATCAAAATTTGTATTCCTTTGAGTAAACTTCAAACTTATTTTGGTGCAACATACCACTTTTTATAATCTCGTTCTAAGATTTTTGTTTTGGATTTCATTGGAAAAAAAAATTTCAATTCAGTTCTTTTGTTGGATTCTATTTGTAGCCTTACTTTAAATTTCAATAAAATCGTTTTGGAACTTCGCATATATTCACTATATGAAGCTTTAAAACTTTCTTATGCAAACGAAACTTACTTGTTTGTAATATACCAAGTATTCTTTTATTGACTAATTTACCTCGGACCTCCTCTTCTGAATAAAATTTAAATTTTTATGCATATTCTTGTTTGATTATGATCTTTTAAGATTTTTCAACATTTTTAGTTCAATTAATTTTTATTATTTCAAGTTTTACACAAATAATCTAATTTAACTTGAATTCGATTTAACATAACTCAATATTTACGCTTCTATTACCTCACTTGAAGGATATTTATTTCATATCTTTTCTTTTTAAAATGAGAAATCATACTTTCTTAAATATTTCCATGCTTTTGAGTTTTGCAAATGATGTCGTTAGTTCAGTCATTCCTTTCTTGTGAATTTAGTGTTCCTTTGTTCTGGCTTGAACTTATTTCAATTTAAATCATCACTACTTTTCTTATTTCTTATGGAGTTCCTGGATTCAAATTTCCTATTTAGATGCAAAAAGATTTTCTTTCCAGAACATTCTCTCGTGCCTGTAAATCGTTATTTAGTTGCAATCTTACGCATCCTCTTGAATTTATACGAATTTTATCCTCGTCAGCATAATCTTTAATCATTTCTTTTCTATGAAATCTCATATTTTTTCGACTCAGCTTGGATATGTTAAAAACTAATACGCAGATTTTCTTCTTATTGGTCCTATTGAATTTCTTTTGATCCAAGGGTTATCCTTGAAATTATCAATTGATTCCTTTCTAGCAAACTTCATTGCTTGAGCATCCTTGTTTACCTGCAATTGCATTTATTCTTTCAAATTCTCGCGAACGCGGCCCTTGTCGCTTTTCTTTCTTTTTCATGGTTTATTATCGTTCTGAATATACTCGAGATTAGTTTTGGTATCTTGTGTAACCGTTAGACTTAGTAAACAACACATTAGTCCTTTAGGACAGGTTTGGTGAACGCAAAAGGTGAAATTCGTAAGTGTACGACGTTGCAGGGAGTTGTGGAACCTTATTTCATGTGAAAGAATTTTGTTGATGTTGGGTTTGTGACCATTAAGATTTGCGAAGTGTTGACGAGGTTGAAAACCTTCGGATGAGTTACTCAATGAAGTACGGTTGAGAATAGTGGAGATAAGTTATGTTGAAGTTTGAATAGTTGAATCTCTGAAGTTGGTATGAGATCAGTAAACGGACATTAAGCACATCGTTTTAACCCCGGCTTATTTTATAAACTTTTTCCACCTTACTTTACCATTACATGTCGAAACATATCATCTTGTACATCAAGCCTATCTTGTAATTTCTATTTCACATCATACTTATACCCTTTAAGTTTTTATGCTATATGAAAATTCTGGTATTTGAAGTGATATAAAAATCTCTTTTATTTTGTATCAATTTTCGAGGACGAAAATTTTTATAAGGTGGGTAGGATGTAAGACCCAGAATTTTTGAATAAATCTTATTATAAATTAATTTCAATTCATTAGAAATTTTATCTTTAGGAATTATTTTATTAAAGCTAATTAAATCAAAAATTAAATCAGGTTTTGATAATTATTTGCTATATTTAAGTTTCAAAATTAGTAGTTATTGGATGACAAGAATATTTATGTGATTTAATTCAAATAATTGATATTTCTATGATTTAATACTTCAAGTTTTAGAAATAAAGAAAATTAATCTTATTATCTTATAAATTCAATTAGAGAATTTGATTTTAAACCAATTAGTATTTTAATACAACAAATAATATTTTAAAATAATTTTGAAGATTAAAATTAGATTTCAAATTAACATTATATACTCTAATTTGATTAAAAATAACTAAAATCTAAATTAAATCCTAAATTGCTAAAACAAAACCATAAGCCTAATTTTTATAAACACTCACACTCACATCTCTCAGTTCACATGCACACACAGCTGCACCCCTTTCCCTACCCTCACTTACCCACAAAAATCCCATCAGAAGGAAAGAAAGAAAAAAAAAAGAAAGCGGAAGAAGGATGGGAACCGAGGAAGGAAGGAGAGGGGGGAGAAGAGTGAGGCGGCGCGGTGGGTGTCACTGCCACCGTCGCCGCCGCTGCTGGCAGAGGAGAGAGGAGATCTGAGAGAGAAGGAGAGTGTCGCGTGGGAGCCGCTGCGTCGCGTCACCGCTGTCGGATCTGTCATCGCGCCGCCGAGGAAGAGAAGAGGAAGACCCGTGAGAGAGGGAGGGGAGGAGGAGCTGTTCGCACCGCCTCCGTCGTGTCACCTGCGCCGTCGCCACCATTCGTCGCGCCGCCACCACGCTGCGCCGCCATCGTCATCATCGCGGGCTGCTGCTACGCGAATGGTCGTCGCTGCCTCTGGGTCCGTCACCGTCAAGGCTGGTCGCGGGTAGAAAAAGGAGAAGAGATCTCCGTTGCCGCCGAGCCAAACGCAGGAGAGAGAAGGAGCCCGCGGGAGAGGAGCTTGTTGCCGCCGCTGCCATGGCTTCCTTGCCATCGCCGTGGTTAGGTAGTCACCGGAGGGAGCCGTCGTTGTCAGCGCCGCCATCGGGGTTACCGCCGCTTCTGCCGCCGGAGAACACCTCTGCCGCCACCGAGATCTACCGCCAGTAAGGTTTTAAGTTGGTTTTTGTTTCCTTTGAATTTCCGGGAGCTCAATCATCGCTGTATGTTTGTTTCAGTCGCCGTTGCCGGAGTTCTGGTCGCCGCTGCCGTTCGAGGTGGCTGCCGGAGCTGCCGCCAAACCGGTTCAGCGACCGCCGCTGTTTCATTTTCTTAGTTTGGTAAGTATTTATGTTCCGGAAACCCGTGTTAATATTCTGTTATGTTTGGTTATAAACTCTGAGGTTCTGGTAACGTAGGGTCGTGTTTTGAGCGGTGCATGTCGCTTTTAAGTTGCTGTGAGTGCTGCAAAAATGATCAGGGACTGAGTTTGCGGTTGCTGTTGATTTCGGGTTAAGAGAAACGGTTTCGTTGGCGCGTTTTGAGTTATGGTTTCGACGAGTTGAGGTAGGGGTTTTTCTTAAATTCTATTTTATATTACAGAGTTGTTATAAATAGATATTGACGCAGGAAGATATACTTTTGTGATTATATTTGTCTTGTGAATGTGATGGTTTGTTAGACTGATTCATTGGTTGCTTGATTGCTTGAGTGAAGTACGGTTGTTGATAAGAAATAGGTTTGAAAAGTTATTTACTTAATTATTATGAAAATTGGTTTTTCTTGGTTTGGAGTTAAAGCGGTTTGATTTTGAGTTGGTCTGATTTGAGAATAATTTGATATGGGAGCTGGTTCAACTCTGGAAAGTGATTGAAATTTAGAAATGGTTTGAGAAATGTTTGGATGGGACCCGAAAAGGGTGGCAGTATCCGAGTTTTAGAGGAGATGCTGCCGAAATTTTATAAAATTAGAAGCTTCATTGAAAGTAGTTATTTTAAAAAAAGGTTTAAGTATTATATGATTTAAAACTACCTCATTTATCAAAGGAAGAGTTATGTTTTGGATTGAGAATTGTTAGTGAACGAAATGGAAAGAAGGATGATTGAGAATTTTCTCTGAAATATGGTTTTTGAATGAAGTTGGAAATGAGGTTTGGAATGATGAATGATTATGATATTAAGAATGTTGAGATATGATCTTTGAATTATTTATATGGCTTATGAATTTGAAATATCTGAGATACGAGGTTCCCTGGATTAAGTGCCGTGGCTTGCCACCACGTGTACCAGGTTGAAAACTCGATACTCTGTTGACCCTACGATGTAAGTGTGTGACCGGGCACTATATAAATTCCCGGGAATGTTACCCCCATTGAGTAATATTGATTATTTGAGAAAAAGCTATGCATAGACTCTTGGGGATGCACGTCGGGGGACAGTCTAAGTACAATTCAGATTTGTCGGGTTGGCTGGATAACCGACAGATGAGCCTCATCAGCCATAGGACAGGCATGCATCATATGCATTTGTATGCTTTGCTTGGGTTTGAACTTGTTTTGGTTTGCCTAATTGCTAAACTGTTCTTAATTGCTACTTGAACTATTTGCTGTAACTGCTACCTACTTGTGTTTTCCTTGTCTGTTTTGCCTGTGATTGTCCTGGCGTGCTACATTTGAGAATGGACTTTGGTGTTGAATTAATGATTGTGTTGTTTGATTGCGAGGTTGGTTTCTGATTGAGATTTTTCATATAAGAAAGCAAAGGTTTTGGATTTTTGATAGATTAAACGTTTCTTTGAAAAGGTTTTGAACGATTACCTACTGGTTTTTAAAAGATTCATAAGGCAATGATAATCACTGAGTTTGAAAACAGTTTTTTTATTAAATATCTTCTTATGACAACTTTGAAACTCAGTGGTGAGTCCGTGTGGTTAGGTTCTCACCCCCTACAGCTTTACCTTTTCAGGAACCGGAAGAAGCGTTATGAAGAGTTACACTGCGTTTGGCTTATATGTTGTTGTATTCATTAGATTATTTTTCTTCCCTCGTCTTTGTTATTACAAGTTTGTAAGAGGGATAGGAATTGTATGTTTTATATGTATAATATAAAGTTATTATGTAAGGAGTCTTGTATATGAATCTATGCCTGCTTGTTTATTTTAGATGAAGTATGTATTTCCGATTTATAAAGTGATCAGCGATACAATGTCGAGTCACAGGCTCCTATTTTATTATTTAGTATGTAAAGTAGTCGTAATACTTCTTGCTATCAGAGTGGCGCAGCCGGAAGCGTGACTACTGATAGTGAGGGTGTTACAAGAAACAAAATAGACAATGATTACAAAAGAAATTGACATAATTTTAGCTTTTCTCCAAGCTAACTTTCTTTGCTTTTTTTCTTAATGGCTTTTTTTTAAATCCTCACATTTATGCCTTTTTTTTTTCATTGAATGAAACAAAGAAAGATAAAATTGAAGAACCAGAATATTCAATAGAGAAACATGAAGGAGAAGAATCAAAACAGCTTGAAAGCAATTAACATAACCCAATTTTAGAACTCTCAAATGTTGCCTTCTATCTTAGCAAAATGCTTCATTTAGTGTAGGTAAATTACTTCTAAAATTTCAAGCTTTGATTGGTGAGAGTGCTAGGTTAACTCAGAATTGTAGGTTCTCTCTCCTTGTCTTAATCTTTGGCTAATTACTCCCTTTATGTATGGGATAATGCTTCCAAAGCTTGATTAGAGGTAAGACTCAACACCTTGAGAATTGAACCAGCTGAGTTCCTCTTCTTCTCTCAAGAAATTGAAGCAAAAAATTAGGGTTGAAAATCAGAGTTGAATGGCACAGAGGAGAGACGGGCAACAACAATAACTTGGTCATGAGACCTTCAATGGATTTGCCAAATCAACACCCTTAATCTTATGATTTGGCCCCAAGTTTTATTTCTAACCCTTGGATGTGAATCAGAAAAAATAACCTCTATTTTCTTCTTCTTACCCGAATTGTAAATGCAGAGAAGAGGTAGCTTTGTCAAGCCATTTGACTTGCACAAGAGTAAAAACAATACAACTTTTTTCTTCTGAAATAGATCAGCCCTTTGATTTGAATATGAAGCTCACATCTGTTCTGGATGGAATATGAAGGTCACAACTATTCTAAATGGAGTAGGATTTACTTACTCCAAACTTGATCATTCTTTGTTCACCAAACATACTACTCGTGGAATCAGCATCATCCTTGTCTATGTGGATGATTTGGTTTAAACAAGTGACGATCTTTGTGAGATTGATCAGATCAAGAGCATTTTTTACGACAAATTCTATATCAAGAACTTGGGTGATCTTCAATATTTCCTTGGCATGGAGGTGGCACGTTCCAACAAAGGCATAGCAATCTTTTAGAGCAAGTAGATAAATGATTTGCTGTGTGATTATGGATTACTTGAATACAAACTCAACTCTACGCCCATGGATTATACTTCGAAACATAGCAAAGACCGTGGAGACATCATTGAAGAGTCCACTGGACACCATTGATAAGGAAGTTGCTTTATTTGACAAACACAAGGCCTAACATTTGCTTCACTGTTGGCAAATTAAGTCAGTATCTTTACCATCTACGGTCGGGACATATGACAATCGCTTTGAGAATATTAAGGCACCATAAAGGGTGTCCAACTATAAGGCTTTATTTCTCTTCTACTTCTGATTAGAATAATGTTGTAGTTTTCCCGACTCAAATTGGGTTTCGTGTAGTTATTCTAGAAGATCGATTTTGGGTTATTGCTTCTTCTATGGCTCTTCCCTCTTCTCGTGAAAGAGCAAAAAGCAATTTACTGTAGTCAAGTCCTCCATGGAAGCAGAATATAGGGCATTGGCTCTTACTACTTATGAGACGCAATGGCTCTTCAATTTATTCAACGAGTTGCATATTTCACTCATCAAATCTATCAATCTTTATTGCGATAATCAATCCACATTGCATTTGGCTTCCAACCCCATGTTTCATGAGAGAACGAAGCACATCGGAATTGATTATCACACCACTAGAAAGAAGACACGAATTGGACTTACCAGACTCCTTCCAGTTGCTACAGCTCGTTGACATCTTGACAAAGCCTTTAGCGCCTGATCTGTTTTCAAAGCTTTATCTCAAACTTGAATTGTGAGACATTTACAATCCAAATTTGTAGGGGACTATTGAAGAATAAACATATCTTGATGTATGCTTAGTTAAATTAATTTTGCAAGGTTATTATTATTGAGGAGTTAGTTGTAATTTTGGTTAACTATAAACTAGGATGAGTTAGTTGCACTAGAAATAGTTTTCTGTTATTCTTAGTATAAATATCAGAACTCTGTAGTATAAAAAGTGTGATTCACTATAATATCAAAATCACTTTCTCAAATACACATGCTTCTTTCATTCATTTCTCTCTCATTTCTATGAGAGCACACATAAATTCATCATTTCATCCGAATATTTGATTAAGGTTATATAAAGATTATATATTTGTTGTTGATGATATTGATGTAATTTAAAGAGTGTCAAAAGGAATTGCATAGTATTTTATAATCTATGTTATTAAATTTAAGTATATTTTTCATATACTCTTATTCTTGTTGATAGAGGGATAACTTCTGAATCCATAAAGACCCTACAAACATACAAATTCAACATGAAGAAAAATAAAAGAAGTGATGACAGGTAACTCAACTGTCGTTAATGGGTGGTATGTCTATTATTTTTTTTCATTACCCTTGATGGACTACCTAAAGTACAGTTGTAACATCACAATCAATCCTATCTTAATTAAATGATTTTTAGGTTTTTTTTATCTGATAGATATTGTAACTTTGTTATTAATATTGTGAGTTTAATAAAATACTTTACTTTAAATTTTAGCATATTTATATTTTATATGTTATGTAAAAGTAAGAATACTTGTTGGTAAAACAAATTTTGATATTAAAAAAATGTTACCAATCATGTAACAATAATGAGTATAATTAAGAAAAAACTTTAGTTTTAACGACAATAATAATGTCAACCAAAAGTAATTACAAGATAATTCTAGAACTAATTTTAATAGCCATAAATGTTCCGAGAATAATAGTCACTAAAAATTATTAAAAAAATTTTAGTCACTAAAAAAGTATTTACTAATGATTGTTATGATTATTATTAAAATATTTTAGTAACAAAACATAGTATAACACTATAACTAATGTCAAATTATCAATAAATATATTAATGTTATTTTTATTACAACTGAAAACAAAACAATTTTTCACTAAAAGTGATCTTTCTTCTAGTAACAAATAAAAATGTCGTCCTGATAATAAAACATGATGATCAATTTATGTTTTATTTATAGTATGCTACTCATCATTGTTTCATTTGTTTGGGCAAATTATATAGTTGTGCTTCTTGGACTATTATTCTTCTTTCCATTGACTAGTTTGCAAAGCCACCGCACAAGTAACCAACCCTATCAGTAACATTTATGAGACCAAAATATCAATTCTCGGTTACCATCTATCCAGGGTATGTATTACAATAAATGTCCTGAATAATCAATTACTAAAAATCTAAAACTATTTCTTTGGCTAGACAATTATTAAAACTATTCATAGTTTCATTTCATTTTCACCTGTTTGTAAGGAAATTTCCTAATTCGAAAAACAATAATATTTAAAAGATAATAAAAAATCAGTTCAAACAATTTAAAATTATCTTATTTAATATTTATTAATTATTATTAAATAATTATATAATTTTAGATATAATAAATAATTACAGATATTATATATATAAAATTATAAATATTATATTATATAAAATAATTTTAGATATTGTTTATCTAGTATTATTATTCTGAAAATTATCATCAAGACTACCTAATGAACTAATGAAGCTTAAAAAAGAGAGATGAAAGAAACCATGCCAAATTCCAAACACATATTTGCATTATTAACCACTTTATTTTATGGATGTATTTTTTTTCTTTTATTGGTAATATTGAATTCATATGTAAAATTTCATATGAATTTATTTTTTTGTTAATTAACTACTTGTTTAACCCACCATGATATACCAAAAGTTTATTTAAAAAAGTTATTTTTTTCAGTGAAACTTGTTTCCTATTAAAAGGTTATCTAAAATCATTATTAGCTTCAACAAATGTGTTTTTTTGCACAAGTGTTAATAAAAGTTTGTAATTTTAAATAAAAAAAAGTTTGTAAATTTTGGACATGCATGTTTGTAACATTTCAAAAAACAAAGAAGACCAGAAATTATATTAAAATTAAAGGATACATTATGAGATCTAAACTGCTATTACTCGATTTTAAAATTGACTAGCAATAGTTCAAATCAAGGATAAAATATAAAAAATAAAGTGTTAGAAGCAAGATTATATATTATTCTATAAATTACAATAAAATGGGCTCACAAAATAAACTATAAGAAACATTGACATCAGAATCAGAATTTATTATTGTTTTTGATAATTACTTATTAGTTATTAATTTTATATTTTTAATATTAATGACTTATAATTAAATATAATAAATTTTAATGATTTTTTTAATATTTTGATAAACTAAATATGATGTAAAAGGAGTTGAGTGTTAAAATTACATTCCTCTATCCTAAAATCAAGGCCATCATTGTCATACAATCAAGTCAAACAAAAGTATCTAAAATATGAACCCAAAATAAAAAAGTATCTAAAATAAATTAATCATCCATTACTATTTTCATTTTATTGCTAATCTATTTATTTTATTTGTTAGTTGCTGAAAGCTGTGTAAACACAACCGAAGTTCAAGTGAACCTTCCAATGTTTCAAAACGAGTGTCCGAGTTTTCAAACCACACAACAACAATGGTCAACCAACACTAAAGCCCACAAATATTGAAAAAAAAATATATATATATATATATATATACACAAATATTCCACCGTATATCTAAAAACTTGATCAACAGTTATACTGTGTCCAATTTTTTCCTTCAACACCAGTTGCTTCTCCTCCTCCTCCTATGGCGAGCGCATACCAAGAGCAACTACCGGCATCACCGGACTGGCTAAACAAAGGCGACAACGCATGGCAGATGACGGCGGCCACACTCGTCGGCCTCCAAAGCATGCCGGGACTGGTTATACTCTACGCAAGCATAGTAAAGAAGAAATGGGCTGTCAATTCGGCTTTCATGGCTCTCTATGCTTTTGCAGCGGTTCTAATATGTTGGGTCCTTGTGTGCTATCGCATGGCCTTCGGTAAGAACCTTTTGTAAACATATACTTCAAAATTATCTGCAATACTAAAAATTTAATGAAGTTATTTTTATATAAAATTAATAATTAAAAATTATTAAATAATAATATAATATTAATTATTAATTCAAGTAAGGACAATTTTACATAAAAAAATTTTAGATATGTATCTTCTATTCAATCATATTAAGAAAATAAAAAAATAATCTAAATTTATTTTATTTAATATTTATTAATTCAAATAATTCAATATTTTTACTTAATTTGAATTTGATGGAAATTCAGGTGCAGTCAACTTTATGTGAAGATAATAGTTAAGAACGGTTAAATGATTTAATTAATTTGATTAAATTTCTATTTAATAGCTCTCATTTATTAACTTCATGAGAAGTTCCATGAAATTGATTGCACCTAAATTTCTACCTTTAAATTTATACCTTTTCGAACAAAAAAATTGTCTCGTATCAGAATTGGTAATATTATGGTATATGGCATTCATTTTTAGAAATTTTCTTTTCATTAAAATGAAATTAAAAAATATTTTCTAGACACTTATAATGGTTGATTCTACATTTTAAATTTATAATATTAAAGTTATATATATTAATTAGTCATCCTTGCTCTAAACTTTATTATTCCTTTGACATTCTGAATGATTATAAGAATCTTTTTGAGTTTAAAATATGAGTTTTTTTTTTTTTTTTTATAAAAGATCTTACATAACTAACAATTTTTCTTGATATTATCTTTTTAAAATAATATTAATTAACTTTTTTTTCACGTTAATTGTGTTGGTAGTCCCTAACAGGCTAACAACTATTCGTTTAATTTTTTTTAGTAGTCCCTTTTTTATATTATAATTTTTTTATATTATAATAGAAAATCCAAGTGTAGATTTTTTGATAATGAATTTTTATTTTTGCAGGTGACCAGCTTCTTCCATTTTGGGGGAAAGGAGCACCAGCACTAGGTCAAAAGTACCTAATAGGACAAGCCAAGGTTCCTGAAACCGCTCATTATTACAAAAATGGTAAACTTGAGAAGGCTATGGAGACACCCTTTTTCCCTATGGCTTCCGTTGTGTATTTTCAGTTCACTTTTGCGGCAATAACAATGATCTTGCTGGCTGGTTCTGTTCTTGGGCGCATGAACATCAAGGCTTGGATGGCTTTTGTGCCTCTTTGGCTCATATTTTCTTACACTGTTGGTGCTTTCAGCCTCTGGGGTGGTGGCTTTCTTTATCACTGGGGTGTTATTGATTACTCAGGTGGCTATGTTATTCATCTTTCATCTGGAATTGCTGGATTCACTGCTGCTTATTGGGTAGGTACATCAACTACTTCAAACTTAATTAAGTTCCCATTATTGATGTTACTTCCTCTATCTCATCACTTCCTTATTTAATATATAAAAAATAAGTCACATAAATATTTTTTTCATCCTTTAGTCTTTTCATTAATATTTTAATTCTCTAAGTTAGTTATCATTTATGAATGTCTTTTAATTATTAAAATTTTTTAAAGTATACTTTTGTTATTACATTTTTTGAAAATTTTTTAAAATATCTATAATATTTAATTTAATTTCATTTTCATGATAACATTTAATATATTTCAAATTCCGTCCTTCAATTAATTTTTTTATTAGTCAAATGATTTTTTTTTCAATATCCTATTGCATCATCAATTCATCATCCTCTCTCTTCCTCTTGTATCATCTTCATCACCTATTCACCTCCATCCTATATATATATATATATGATAATATTAAAAAACAAAAATATTTTGACTAATAAAAATTTTAAATTACAAAATAAAAAATATATATAAAGTGTGAGTAATAAAATTGAAATATTTAACGTTAGAAAGTTTTTAAAATTATTCAAAATTTTAGCAACAAAAATATATTTTACCTAATCTTTTTATTACATAAAAATTATTATTATTATTATTTGATAGGTAACTAATTTCTTCTGCATATAATTAGCTACCTATCATCTAATTTATTATTATTTCCTTGTTAATACGTGCGTTGCCACTTGCCGATACCTGATTATGTATTTATTTACCTTTGGAAAAAGAATAATCATCATAAATCATAAAGTAAGATGAAAACTTATTACGAGTGTAATTAATTTGCTATGTTCATGCATCATATAATATTTGTATTAGCAACTTGGTTTATAATGATTAATTACCGTGGTGGCCACACCGACATGGGCACATAAATCACAATTAAGAAAGTTTTAATATTCTTGAATATTATTATGGGTGGGCAGGTTGGGCCAAGGCTGAAGAGTGATAGAGAAAGGTTCCCGCCAAACAACGTGCTACTTATGCTTGCGGGAGCAGGGTTGCTGTGGATGGGGTGGTCAGGGTTCAATGGAGGTGCACCGTACGCCGCAAACACAGCGTCGTCGATTGCTGTGTTGAACACTAACATATGTGCGGCCACTAGCCTCCTTGTGTGGACCTCTCTTGATGTTTCTTTCTTTGGGAAGCCCTCTGTCGTTGGCGCTGTTCAGGGTATGATGACTGGACTTGTGTGCATCACCCCTGGTGCAGGTATACATTTACATCTGCATATGCATTGCGTTTCTTCTAATTATTTCATATATAATGCAATTCAAGTTAATTAACTGAGGCCCATATTATTCAATCTAATTATCAAGAAAAACAAGTTTATTTTATTAACAGCACAAAGATAATACAATATATATATATATATATATAATTATTCATGTTAAATTTTTTTATTACTTTAAATTTTTAGAAGAAGTGGTAGCATGATAATATTTTTTCTTTATAATGCTATATATTATCAAGTAATATTAGAAAATTAACACTATAGCAGTTAGTTTCAACCAATATTATAGTAAATTATTAAATAAATCTAATATGAAATTCACTAAAGACGATCTTTTGTTGATTTGAATTTTAAATTTTCTTAATTAAATTTTAGATATTTTTATTTTTAAAATTTTCAGATTATTTTTTATATTAAATGTTGACTATAATATTAGTTATATAATATAGACTTTTATGACTTTTTTTTTCTATAATTATGGTGGATATATATATATAACTTTAATAATATTTTTAGTTAAGAAATAAAATTATATCATTTTAATTTTATCAATATTTTTTAAACATTGCTAAAGTTATTTAGCCACTATAAATATCGTAATTAGTTAATTATAGACAATATAAACTCAACCTTTAATTTTATACAATAATAAAACATATTAATGAAAAAAGTGAACAACTAATATATATAATTATATATAGTTCCTTGCAAATAGCAAGTGTGTTATGAACTTATGATACAATTTACATACAATTACTTAAAAATTTATAATAGTGACATAAGATTCCATTAGTATTAGACCATATATATGTAGATGCAGTATTTGTTGAAAAGAAAATAAATAAAATGATAATGGGGCCTTGAAAACTTGCTTACACACACAGGGCTTGTGCAATCGTGGGCGGCTATAGTGATGGGAATGCTATCTGGAAGCATTCCGTGGGTCTCAATGATGATTCTTCACAAAAAGTCAAGCCTCCTTCAGAAGGTCTTCCTCCTCTTTAATTTCTCTCTTTTCTCTTCAAATAACACTCTATTATTTCTCACCGTTAATTAAGCAAAAAGTTTAATTAGGTGTAGGGTCACGTTTATTTTTCTCATTTGTTATGCACGTGAATCTTTTAACTTTTAACACTTCATTCAATGATACAAGAAGCAAGCCAATAATATCATACGTCATTCAACTTCATCGTCAGCTCATAAGCACTCTAAGCTGAGGTTGAAACTTGAAAGGATAATCTGGAAACTTGAGTTTAATTTGTATGTGTTAATATTATAAAAAAAATAATTTTATATGATCATTCAATTAAATTAATGTATTTAAATATTTTTTTAAAAAAATAAATAACAAAATTAGCTATTTATTGTTAATATAATAATATATAAAAATTCTTTTATATTATCAATATATGAATATTAAATTTTAATAATAAAATAATAATTTACTTTATTTATAAAAAAATTTACTTTCATCTATATATTATTAAATGTATTTAAATTTACTTGTTACAAAATTCTTTTTATATTTTATATTTTTCTCATTTATTTTAGTTATTAGTACTATATATTTATATTAGCTGGTGGGGTATTCCATTTTGTTTCTATCTCTTGGGTTTTCGTGTTTGAATAGTTGACTTGGAATTTAGTCTGGTCTGTTAAATTTTCCATGGAGAATAGTTGCATTATTTTTATTAATTTATATGTAATTTGGGGGGTTCAGTTCACACATGCTATTATCATGTTTAAGTCTAATTGATTAATTCGTAAAATGGGTTCTACTTAACTATGGTGGTAGGCTGGTAGTTAATTATACGGTTAATATAATATTTTATGTCACCAGTTTATACGGGCTGAACTATTTTAGTTTTTTTTTTTTTTACAAAATTAATTGTTTATTTAAAAAAAATTAAAAAGTCAGCACTTTTATTAAAATTTGACTAGTATTTAACCAGCAAAAAAAATGAATAATTTCATATTTTTTTATTTGGTTGCTCACGGTATCCCCTAACCCGACGAATAATTTCATATTATTAGATGAAATCTCACACCATTAAAAATATCAATGATGACTACAAATCACAAAATTTGCTGATTCCTAACACTAACACTCCTCTTTAAAAAAATTATAATTGTATGTAAGATATTTTGGATCATATATTCCTTAATTTATTATTGGAATAACAACAAAAGAGAATAATAAATAAATAAAATAATCAAGAAAGATGATCATTATTAATGGTAACTTTGTAAATTAATTCTTTTTTCGTAATTTAATTTTAATACACATTTCAATCATGTTTCTAATATTGAATATAGTGGACAATTATCTGTAAATAAAGAGAGTATATGATAATATAAGAAGGTGAAGACCAACAAATAATTATGATGCATAGTTACTTTTGTACTTAAAAAAACATTAACCACAATATGATTTTTTAATCTATCTATAAGTATCTAGTTAATTTGTTTACCATATATGATGTGCATATTTATTCTATTTTTCTCCTTACACAATTAATTTTCAATATTATGTTCAGGTAGATGACACCCTAGGTGTATTTCATACACATGCAGTAGCTGGCCTATTGGGTGGGCTTCTCACAGGTCTCTTCGCAGAACCAACACTTTGCAACCTGCTACTACCGGTAACCAATTCAAGAGGTGCATTCTATGGTGGTAATGGTGGTGTTCAGTTCCTAAAACAATTGGTTGCAGCATTGTTCGTAATTGGTTGGAACTTGGTCTCAACCACCATAATTCTTCTCGTCATCCAATTGTTCATACCTTTGAGGATGCCTGATGAGCAACTTGAGATTGGTGATGACGCTGTTCATGGTGAAGAAGCTTATGCACTTTGGGGTGATGGTGAAAAATATGATCCTACAAGGCATGGGACACAAAATAATAATGGCAATTCTTCTGTTTCACCTTATGTTAGTGGTGCAAGAGGTGTCACCATCAATTTGTGAGTAGTATAGTAGTGTTTTTTTAATCACAATTATTTTTGCATGATAGACATTTTGAAATTTTAATCATTTATTTCATAAGGATAGATGGTTAAAATATCTTTTGTCTATATTTTCAGGTATTCAAAAAATACACATTGATGTTCTAATAATTTTAATAGTTGATCTTACGATTAAAATTATTAGAATACCATACCAGTATTTCTAGAATACATGGAATTTTTTTTTGTTTAAGTGGTATGAGATGTAAATCTGTTGTAAGACTTTATTACCCTTCTCCTTTTCCTTTGAGCTGGGTATACTAAAACTGAAACGTCATAAAGCTATTATTAGTATTGACACTATAATTAGGTTTTCTCCATATTTAAGAGTCAGAGAAGAGAGGCTCTACTCTACTAGTGTTGTAGCTGAGCGTTGAAGCTTTAATTTAATTTGTTCACTCAATTGTATAAAGTGGATCTGTATGAAATTAATACCATAGGCAAATGATGCTAATTAATTTTGAGGGTGATGTAAGTAGAATTTTGATTTTCAGGAATGGAAATTTCTAGTTCAATGTCAACGACATGGTTATGATTTCTGTTCCTCTTGTCGTATAATTTACATTTGAAAATAAAATAATGTCTATTACTTTGATAAATAAGCTTAACTATATATTATTATTTTTAATCACTATATATTCCCAACTACTTTTAAAACCGGATTTAACTTTGATTCACTTTGTACACTATCATTAAGTAATTAGATTATATATATAAACCAAATCTTTATTAGCTGATAGCAAGATTGATGTAATCTACGATACAGAAAAAAAAAAAAAAGAAAAAGAAAAGCTAATTTTATTATATAAGCTTTAATGTCATTCTCAAGGCATGGTACTACAATTGTACTTTGTCCAAAGCAATTGACTTTTGTATGGTGACACATAAGATCAATTAAAGAGATTAAAAACACTACGAGAAAAAGTCTTACTCTATATTATGATGACATAAGATTTTATTTAATACTTTCAATTTTGCGTCATAGAAGAATACTTTAATTTTGTAATAAATTATAAAAAAAATAATTATTTATACCCATAAATTTTATAAATACTAATAAAAATACTCATAAAAAAACTAATTTTATACCCATCAAATGAGTTTTGTACGATGTCTAAACACTAAAATTTTATTAACTTTTTAATAAAATTTTTAAATTATCTCATCATTTATCTTCAACCTCAAACTCCACCACCATCTCTTCTTTTTCAAATCTCAAACTTTCACATTTCTTCTTCAAATTCAAGCCCTAACGAACGGTGTGTTTGTTTCTTATTATAACATTGAAGAATGCATCTTACCAACACTTCCAGAGGCAAAGCTATGAAAGTCCTACGATATCAACCTTTGTCAAATCCAGGTAGAGGAATGAAATAACCAACACGGCTAACCACAATCAGCACGGCAGTCACGAACAATCTCCTCCTTATCTTGCTCTTAAAGAACGATTCACATCGTTGATAATAGAACTAAACCGCACAAGCAACTAACGGCCAAAGACTGTTATTGAGAATTACTAAAAATTTTAGAATTCGATTTTTTATTATCTCTTAAAAAAATCAGCATAAGCTACATAAATAAAATTTATATAAAAAAATTTAAATAAATATTAAAAAAAAGACTGTTATTTAAAAAAATGTAAGAGAGATAATCGTTCATGTAATTTTTTTTATCATTTTAAGTTTTTGAAAGAAGTAATATTATGTATGACTAAAAAATAAACAAATTTCTAATAATTTTTTGAAGAAAAAAAAACATAAAATTTTAATTAAAAGTAGATATTTATAAATCTCTAATTATTATTGAGAAAACAAGATACACGAGTTTACAAAAATGATTGTGTTTTAATAAAATGACTTATATATCTCATTTTTTTAATGGTGAAAACTCTAAAATATTTAATTTGGCTGAAAACTTATATGTATATATATATAAAAAAAAAAGAAACATTTTGGTTTTTTTTTTAAATATTATTTATACATTAAAATCAGTCACTAAAATCAACCACAAATATATTTATGTATAAATATATATATAGTTTAATTTATTTTCAATGTGTATTTATATTCGAATATATATTTTATACTAATACCTGATTTATAGTTAATTTTAGTGTACATGTAATATTACTTTTTTTTTTTCTTGGTCATGGAAAAAGAAACCATGGTTAGCTGTTCTTCATGAAAGACATAACACGAGATGGACCTTTCCGTCCCTTTGTGTTTCTTGTTCAACTTCGACAACATAAATTTTATATAAAAGTGAATCCATTATATTCCACAACTTATGCTTGCGGTGAACATTCTAAGAAAATGCCATGAAATAATCCAAGTGGAGTATTGATCATGCTAGTTGGAAAAGAATAAATAATAATAATAAGAATCATAGAAGAAAAAGAAAATTGAAACAGTTAAAAAGGCAACATTATCAAACGGTTTGTTTTGTATGGAAAAATAAATGAGATTGCAATCTCACTTGTCGGCTAGTGGGACAAGACCCTATCGTCACCTTTTATTATCAAATAATCCTTTAAATTGTTGAAGTTAGTAGTTTCTTTCTTTGTTCAATGTTCACTTGATTTATGAAAAGTCTTGTTATGGCGACTTTTTTTTCTAAGGAACTTATAGGGGTGAGCACGAGTCGGATTGGCTCGGGTTTAAAGTAAAATTAGAATCGAACTAATTGAATTATAATTGGTTTGGTTTGGTTTGAATTTGCGTTTTTTTGTGTGTACTCGAACTAAACCAAATCGATTAAAAATGGATTGGTTCGGTTCGGATAATTGGGTACCTAATGAAACAGAAATTCATAGAAAAAAAATTAAAAAAAAAAAATTATCTTAAAAATTCTGTAAATACAATAAATATGTAATATTAATAGAAATAATCCAAACATGTTAAACACTAAATACATTAAAAATTAAACACATCAAAATCTAAACATATTAAATACTAAAGACATTAAAATCCAAACATATTAAAAGGTATATATATATATATATATATATATATATATATATATATATATATATATATATATATATATATTAAATTTTTATTTTTTATTTAATTAATATATTATCGAGTCTACGGATTGGTTCGGGTTCCACATTCCTAGAACCGTTATCCGAACCAATTACTAAAGAAAGTCATTGGTTTGGTTCAGGTTGGATCTGATTACCCGTTGATTTCAAAACCAATTTAATTGGTTCGGTTCGAATTCGAACAGGTAATCGGATAGCCGCGACCCGTGCTCACCCCTAGAAACTTATATATATTAATATTAGTATTCCAAAATATCAACTGTGACCACACGACAAATATTGTTTGGAGTCTCTTCTATCCACAGAGTATCTGTAATGGTAAAAACTTTTTCGGCTAGGAAACGGACAATTAAATTCCCTTCTCTCCTTACATATATAGCCTAACTACTCCTGAGTCTATTTAACAAAATTTTATAATTTGAAACGATGAGATCAAAATAATTATTGTAAGACTGTGTCATATGTAGTGCTTGCATCCCTTCTAAATTTTCTCCTTCAACCTAAATAGTACTCAGGGTTTGTGTGTACGCACAGGTGGGTACGTACGTACATTGGCTAAATCTCGATTCGTACGTATGCATAAATTGTATGCGTACGCACACTTAAACTCTTGTCTAATATAGACATATACATATCAATTTGAAGCTCCTGGTGTTAGCTTTCCAATGCAGTTAAAATTGCCTCATTTTGACCTCTGTTACTCAAGTTATGATCAATTTAGTATAGAGAGGTCAGGATTAGCAGCTTTATAAATTCCTCATTTCTTGAATTCTTCCTTTTTGCATGTTTTTCTTCCTCACTTCTTCAATCCATACTTTCCTTGTAAGGCTGAAATTACTCAACAAATACATCAAGGTATCAAGTTGAATTAAAGTGAATCAAAATTAGCAATTTAGGGCCTAAAAAATATGTTTTTACTTTTGAGCACAATTTAGGAAGAAATTATGAAACTATGTTATTTCAATGGATAAATGCAAGAAAAGTTGATGAAATCCACCCAAATAGAACAAATAAATATCATAAAATGTGGATTCATCAGCAAGCCAAAGCTATAAATACTTATAAAATCACAAAAATAAGTGTAAAAAAGAACTACGATAGTCAAAAGTCCAAAACAAGGCAACAAGTATCAAAACTACTTAAACTATTACAAAAAGGTGTTCAAAGACCCACAAGTCGGGCCAATAATTACCAAGTAAACTATGAAAGAGGATCTTTTTCTTCCATGGCTATGTCAGGCTAGGGAACTTCCTCGGTTGGGGCAGGAGAGTGCTGAAGGGCTTTGTTGGCAAGAAGATAAAATGTTTTTGGGTCCTTAGAAGGAGTGGCCTCAACCTCGGGAGAAACTATCTTCCCATCTACCACGATCTTGTCTGGATCGATGAGAGAGAGGTCCACCTCGGGAGTAAGAAGTCAGAACTGCGCCTTCATGTTCTCAGCCATTTGATCCATACCCTCAGCTATATTAAACTCCAAGTCCTCATGCTTTTATTTAAGCTACTCCAACTCCTCTTGAAGCTCTAATTTCTCACCAAAAACTTGGGTATAGCTCTTCTCAGCTTTCTCCTTCAAACCCTCAGCCATGGCACAAGTTGCTTGAGAGAGCTTCAGTTTTTCTTTAAGACTTGAGATGTCTGATCTCAAGGTTGTCTGCTCGGCTTCTAGCTCTAACTTGGACTCCGTTAGCCTAGCCACTTCAGCCCTCAGATTAGTCACTTTCCTCTACGTAGCATCAAGATGAGTCTCTCTAAGGCTCTTCAACAAAGAAGTGCAAACCCTACTGTCTGTATTCCACCCTAACAATAGCAAGCACTTCCAGATGCCTTTCCACTGAGGTGTAAACAATAGTAGTTGAGCTATGAGCCAAGATATACTCCTCACTAAACCTAAAAGTGCCAAACCCAGGGTCATAAGCACTCCCGAACTTAGAAGGAGGAAACTTACGTTTACGAGGGTTGCTAGATTTAGTATTCTCTTTCGAAGGCTCGTGAAAAGGGGGAGCCACTCGGGCCTCAACTTCTTTGATAGGAGGAGGAAGTCAGTTTTTGGCTGACTTGGAGGGAGAAGAATCTGATTGCAGAGAAGAAGTTCCCAACTTCTCGGCCTCGAGCTGCTAGGCAAGTCAAGATAATATGTTCTTCTTGGCCATCCTCAGCTTTGCAAGAGAATCACTACCACTGATTATTTTTACTACAAAAAGAAAGGAAAAACAACTTCAGAATGCAACAATAAAAACACACTTATCTACAAAATAAACAGATAACTATCTAGCTTGGTTCGAACATAACTCGGCTTGGCTAACAAATATTTCTTAGTATCCAGGTAAGGAGATCCGCTCCAACAATCTTGAAAAAAGGCAATTGTACACTGCTCCACTTCATCCAAATTCTCCATGTTATACTTTACGACATTCGAGGTTTCCTCTCAGCAAAGACAAAACATATATTCTCTCCTCTTATTTTAATAAAAAGGTCGGACACCCTCAACAGGTCGGACCTTGAAAAAGTAGTTCTTAAAGTCATGAAAAGAATATTTAAAAATCGAAAAAAAATTGACCTTAGAAAACTCAGAAAAAAGTCCATTATTGTTTTTTTTAGCTAAAAAGTTTGGTAAGTTGGAAAAGATAAAAAAAAAAGACTTTGACAGAGGGATGGATATCAACTTTCCAACGTATCAGCTGATAAACCCTCATAAATCCCTAAGAGTTCGGGTGAAACTGGCAGGGGGCGACCTTCGAAGCCAAAAGGACATCCATTTCAAAGTCGAAAAAGGAATAGAGACTCCTAATCTAGTAAAAAGACACTCATACATAAACAAAAAATGTTCTTCTTACCTATTAAAATGGGCATAGAAAATTTTCTCTTGGAGATCAGGGGACTCTAAAGTGTACTTCTCCCCGTCTTCCCAACTTTTGAAGATCCTATATTGAAGTCAAAATTTTTTTAGATATTCCCTATGAACTACGGGAATGGCTGAAAAAATGGAACTATCAACCTAGTATAACTCGGAAGGAACGTTAGAAGGAATTATGTGAACTACTAAATGAGACATAAAGCGTTATACCTACAAAAAAAATAAAAAGAAGCTATGTCACTATAAAAACTCACGAACTATAAGTTAGGTACAACAGCACAACATTCAAATACTCAAAGAAGTCAGATCAAACTCATGAAGAATGGATCCAAATCTCCCACTACCAATCAAAACAAGGATGAAAATCTAACCTATTCTAATAGAACATGAAATGACACCATTTATCAAGAAAATAGTATCATTTGGGAACAAGGTAAAATCCCAGAACTTAACACAAACCTAGAATCTAAAAATTTTACAAGTTTCTGCAGCAACAACAAAAGTCCACAACAAATGGACAACTCACAGAAGTGATAAACAAGGAAATTACTACTACAAAGTTACACATAGCAGCAAGCAAGAAAAAACAGTAACAAAAAAATACATTTTCAAAGAGACTATTTCCTAAAAAAAGCATTAAGACAATATTATAAAAAAACATCACTCATAAAAAAATATCATCCAGCTGTGACAATGATGAATAAAAGAGAAAGAAAAACCAACCTTGATGAAGAATAGAAAGAGCGTGTGCAACAGCAATCAAACGGACGATCCCAAAATGTCCCAAGCAACACGACAAAGATTCAAAATAGAATTCCAAAATAGAAAAATCTTGGAAAAATATCAATAGAAATGAAGTCACAGTGAAGAAGAAGAAAGTCTTGAGAGAAAGGAAGTAAATTCTCAGAAGTTGAAGAGAAAAAGGAGAAAGAAAAAGAGAATTGCATTTATATAACCACTAGGGACAAAACGGTAACTTTACCCCCATTTAATGACACACACGGTTACCAATGTAACCGAAAAGACGCATGAACGATTACGAAAAGACGTAATGCTCAGATTCAAAAACACGTCGAGTATTCAACCTATTTTCCAAGGAAGAATGTAAACCTGACTTGACTGAATAAACGCTATAAGAGACTAAGACCGACTTAAAAATGCTTAAACCCGACCTAAAGAAGGCCGGTCTCAAGTAGGGACACTGTTCATACCCTGCCCCACAACTTAGTTAGGCCCAAAAGGAATAAAGCCCAATCAACACTCTTCAGATAATGTTCGGCTCTACACTACTACTTACCCGACCATACAGAGGTCGAACACAGCGACATGGGCCTAGTTTTACTTATCTAAATAAGTAACTATCTCCTACAATCTCTCTTCCTTATCTAGAAAAGAGATCTCAATAACCTCCCTACCAAAAGGGAGTAACCAACCCACCATCAAAGGTGGAGCTACTTAAAAGGTAGTTATTGACTCCACCTCTATACTTATAAATATCCTGACACTCATAGGTAGGGTGCACATAGGATCGAATGAAGTCGGGTTCGCCTTGACCTGGACCTAGTTCTAAATAATGACCGGGTATTTTTTAGATTCTTACCCGATCCTAAACCCGATGAAATCACACTACTTTCGGACCACACTAAAACCGAGTCTTGATAAACTTTATGTCAAAAAATTATGATGCACTTATTTATAAAGAAGAAAAAAAACATACTTGTTACCGAGGAGTTGATATCCATACTTGAACTTGAATTTGTCTATAAATTCTAATTTCATGTTTTTTTGATCTATTTCTTAATTCAACAAATGTAATTAAAAACAAAATAATAAGTTTATAATTAATATAACATAATATTAGAATTAATTTTAAACATATATGCCTTTTTTAGTCCCCTACAGTGCACATGGACGGGTGAAGTCAGCTTTGTCTTGACCCGGATCCAACCCTAAATAATGACCGTGTCTATTTTTTTGAGACCCTTATCCGGCTGTAGACCCGGTAAAATCAAACCAAATTAGCCCTAAAGTATTCGGGTCACCCGGTCCGAGTCATGTGCACCCTTACTCACAGGTATTCTTCGAACTCTAATCTATTAAAAATCTGTCTAAAAACCCTTTCTAACTTAAGTATCGGAATCTCTTACAGGTACCACCCCCATCACACCAAGACATTGGACTCTACTTTAAAAGGAGCTTAAACCTCACATTTAAACCTAAATCACAGTTTGGTAACTCCCGGAATAGTTTCTATAATTTAAATGAAAATTTTATTCATGTGCTTTGTAAATATTATGAACTTCATCGCCTTTTATGGGTATAAAGTAAGTTTCGTTTATTCATAGATCATGTTTTAAACTTTTGTTGATAAGAATAGTAGTTTATTCTTTTGTTGATATAAAGTAAGTTAATATTTTTTCTATTTTTTCTTCAGTTTTGTAAATTATAAAGAATTTTTGTAGTTCTTATATCACCGTTGATTTGTGTCATTTCGTGTATATACATGTAATGGATTGGTTCAACCCTACTGATGGGTCGTCGTTCGTCAGTGTAGTTTAAATTACTATGTTATCCAAGTTTGTAAATATCAGATCAGTTAATGATCGGCAAACACCGGTTAGTTAATATAAAAAAATTTATAACATTAATTTTTGCGCATGATGCGAGTCTAAATTTAGTATAATATAATAGTATACGTTAAACACATGACTCGGTAATTGATACAGTTGGTTCATTCAATCATCTCTGCCATTTTTCTCTTTTCTCTCTCTACAAGTAATTGATACTCTCTCTACCTTGCTCTCAATCAGCCGTATGTAAAGACCTCACCACCCATAAGGTGATCTAATGCTACCATGCTTTAATTTTGATGCTTTAATTGCATTGTTTGGCTATTTGCAATACAATTTTACATGATATGTATATAGTTTAAAATGTATACTGTGATCCATTATTAGGAATTAATTAGGAGTAATATTTAAGTGTTCTTGTCACTAAATGTTTCTCTTTTTACATGTTGGAGACTTGGAACTTGTTAGAGCTACCTCCACGTTGCTTCCTTCGACTAGCATTGTTAAAGACATGTTGAATTTTCACATGGTGATGGGACGAACACGATGAGATGTTAATCACGTTATTGTGAAAAAGTAATATGATTTTCCATGCACGCGGAATTGGAAGAAAGAAATAAATCGAGCAGAAAGGGACAAAAGAAAAAAAGAGAAGAGAAGGGGACTGGTGGAAGGCAGATCTTCTGCAGATTAATTTACACTTAAGCATGGTTGATTTTTATTGGTAACCATTTTAAAATCACCCAAGAGATGCATATATTTATACTTTGAATGGTAAATGTGATATGTGAAATTAATCTGTACAAGAAATGCAATCAGGGATGATATAGTTTATTTTTACCAAAATCATATATCGCTAAAATTGAGTAAAAAATATATTTTGATTTATTAAACAAGTTTAAATGTTTATATTAATAATAAATATCTGAAATTAAAACTAACTATAACGATATAATATAACAAAATTTAATTTTAATTTATGTGTGTAATTAAATATTGCGTAAACTAAGCTCCCAAAAACAAAAGAAAAAGAAAAAAACGAGTTTATGTGCCAATTGGGAACATTTCAAAAGCTAAGCCACAAAAGAAAAATCTTCAGATAAACGAAAGAGACTAACGTGGAAAAAGTGTTGATGGAATAATGATAACGGTTTTTTTTTTCTATCTTGGAGCACGGTTTACTTTGACTCAGCTTCATCCAAGTCTGTGTGTGTGACCCCCACCTTCTGTGTCACTCTAGTCTTCCTTTGCATTCATTTCTACGCTTCTGGCCACAGTTTGCTGTTACTTTGGAATGCAAACCATGGTACAGAAAAATAAAGAGCCTTGTTCATAGGTCCTGAGCCACATTATCTCCATCTTTATTTATTAATCTATACAGTTCTTCATCCTTGCATTGTGTGTTCTGTATCTCATAGCAGAATCCAATGAGAATTTCATTTGTTCCATGGCTTTCCTTCATATTCTGCTATTGGTATTGGACTCATCATGGTGTTGCAATCACTGTGGTCCATGGCCAATGTCTCGAGGATCAACAATAATTGCTGCTTAAATTGAAGAGCAGCCTCAAATTCAAGCATCAATTTTCCAGCAAACTGGTGTCTTGGAATGAAAGCATTGATTGCTGCCAGTGGAATGGTGTAACATGTTTTGATAATAGACATGTTTCTGGTCTTGACCTGAGTCTGGAATCAATCCAGGGTGGTTTCGACAATTCAAGTAGCCTTTTCAGTCTCCAAAATCTCCAAGTTTTGAATTTGGCTATCAATAACTTCAACTCAGTGATACCAGCAGGATTCAACAAGTTGAAGAACTTGACTTATCTGAATTTGTCATATGCTGGCTTTGTGGGAGATATTCCAGTAGAGATTTCACAGTTGACAAGGTTAGTTACTCTGGATATTTCTTCCTCCTATTCTTATTTCGCGCAGCGCCAACTAAGATTAAAGAATCCAAATATGCAAAAGATTGTCCAGAAGCTCACCAGGATTAGGCAACTGTATCTGGATGGTGTCACTATAACAGCTCAGGGACATGAATGGTGCAATGCTTTGTTGCAACTACCAAATTTGTAAGAAGTGAGCATGTCATGCTGCAATCTCTCGGGACCCCTTGATTCTTCGCTTACTAGACTTAAGAATCTCTCGGTGATTCGACTCGATGGGAATGATTTATTTTCATCTGTTCCAGAATCCTTTGCCAATTTCAAAAACCTAACCTCCCTGAGCCTTAGTGATTGCAGATTGAGAGGAAAGTTTTCAGTGAAGATCTTTGAGGTAGCAACATTGTCTGATATAGACATCTCATTCAACATGGATCTTCATGGCCCTTTGCCAGAATTTTCGCTGAATGGACATCTTCGAAAGTTGGTTGTAAGTGACACAAGTTTATCAGGAGCACTACCTGTATCTATAAGTAATCTGAGTCAGTTATCCCACTTAGATCTTTCTTTCAGCCAATTTAATGGAACACTTCCTATTTCATTGTCAAAACTCAAGGAACTCACCTATCTGGACTTATCATTCAATAACTTTAGTGGTCCAGTTCCATCTTTCTATATGTCCAAGAAACTCACACATTTAGACATGTCTTTCAATCTCCTCAATGGATGCCTTCCTCCTTCTCTTTTTACACTTCCATGCATTCGACTTATTCAACTTTCCGACAACAATTTTCAGTGTCCTCTGCATTTACTTTCAAGTTCTACTTCCAACGTGTTAGAGACTCTGGATTTAAGCAATAACAATTTACGAGGGTCCATTCTTGTAACTATTTTTCAATTCAAATCACTTGGTGTTCTGCAGTTGTCCTCCAACAAGTTCAATGGAACAATACAGATAGATATGTTTCAAAAACTTGAATACCTAACCACACTAGATCTTTCACAAAATAACTTGTTAATAGATGCAAATGTTAGGGACTCACATCTATCTTTCCTCCCCAAAATGAGGAATGTAAAGTTGGCTTCCTGCAATTTGACAAAATTCCCAAGTTTTATAAGAAACCAATCCAAATTAGTTTCTTTGGACCTCTCAAGCAACAATATTCAAGGATCTATACCTAGATGGATTTGGCAACTTGGGTCCCTCATTCAATTCAACATCTCCAACAATTTTCTCACCATGATTGAAGGACCTGTGCAGAATGCTAGTTCTACTTTGAGTGTGATTGACCTTCACTCGAACCAACTCAGGGGCAACCTTCCAGTATTTCCAGTACATGCCACTTATTTGGACTACTCAATGAATGACTTCAGCTCCTCTATTCCACCAAAGATTGGAAGTTACCTTTCATCCATAATTTTCATGTCTCTTTCAAGAAATAGATTAGTTGGGAGTCTTCCTGAATCATTGTGCAATAATTCAAATCTTCTAGTTCTAGATTTTTCCTACAATCAACTTAAAGGGACAATTCCAAGGTGCTTAATGCAATCTGAGACCATTGTGGTGTTAAATCTGCAACATAACCAACTCAGTGGAAACATCGATTTTACCTTTCTGGTATCTTGTGCATTAAGGACTTTAAATCTCAATGGAAATCAACTGGTTGGTCCAATTCCTAAAACTCTTTCGAATTGCAAAGAATTAGAGGTCTTAAACATTGGAAATAATCATTTTAATGATGGATTTCCATGTTTCTTAAAGAAGTTATCCACACTTCGTGTGATGGTTTTGCGGGAAAATAAAATGCATGGTATCATTGGATGTCCTAATATCAGCAGTAACTGGCAGATGCTCCAAATTGTTGATCTGGCTTTGAACAACTTTAGCGGCTTACTTCCAGGAAAGGCCTTCAAAACTTGGAAATCAATGATGCTTGATGAGGATCCGGGTATATTAAATTTCAGTCAAATTCAATCTCAGGTACTTAAATATTATGGTGGTATTTACTATCATGATTCAGTGACAGTTGCCATTAAAGGTATACAAGTAGAGCTCGTTAAAATCCTAAATGTGTTCACTATTATTGACTTCTCATCCAACAAGCTTCAAGGGCCAATACCAGAAGAACTCATGAACCTTACAGGACTTGTTGCTCTGAACTTGTCACATAATGCTTTGACAGGCCATATACCACCATCGATAGGGAATTTAAGACAACTCGAGTCGTTGGACCTGTCTAGTGAATCATTTTGAAGGTAGCATTCCCACACAGCTTGCAGATTTAAGTTTCCTTTCATACCTGAACCTCTCCTATAATCAGCTGGTTGGAAAAATCCCTATAGGTACACAGCTTCAATCATTTGAAGCAACTAGCTTCGCTGGCAATGCAAGATTATGCGGTCCTCCTTTAACCCGAAACCGTAATGAAGCCTCTAATATTCCTAATGCCAATTCAACAGATGAAGCACACACAGATTCAAGAGACACATTAGATTTGTCATTCTTATTAGGTGGAGTGGGTTTTGGGGTTGGAGCAGGATTGGTTGTTGCCCCATGTATGTTTTGGAAGAGGGGAAAGAAATGGATCAACCACATAATTGATTCCATTCTCCTAACTGTTCTTCCAATGTTTGGTTAGTCATACACACCCATTGATAATGATGATGAGACAGAAGAAGATGCTGAAGAAGAGGACTCAGATATGGACGAGGAGAGTGATTATAGTGAAGATCAAGATATATTCAGTTATCTGTTTCAAGAGAGGTATTGTGTTTCATGCTCCAAGTTTGACATCAGCAACAAGAAGGTTCTACATGATCCGAGGTGTACATGCTACCACTCACCAATTGTTTCAATTTCTATTTATTCAAAATCATGTTCTTCTTAGTACGTATGTATGTATATTTACAATTGCACATAGAACTCATCCCAGGGGTTGCAAACAATAATGAGAAAAAGCAATAGGTCCTGATTTTTCAGGTGGTTCTGGGGGCATTGTGTGATTATCACAAATTTCATTGAAAAATGGAATCCCAGAACCCAGTGTTTTCGTTAAGGACTTCCATCAAATACTTAATACAGTTAGGACCAGTCACTGAAATTGCAACAATGTCTAACATTATGCACCAAGTGGACGTTCTTTCTGCATTATCAACTGCATGAACTTGTAGTTGTACCGATTTTTCTGCATTGCTGAGAAAATAGCTAGCAATTCAAATGAGTGAAAAATATTGCATGTATAAGATATAGTTAGAGCAAAAGGATTGGTTACATTCCAAGGTGCTATAGATATAACTGTCAATAGCTAGCAATTCAAATGACTAAGGCTTGGTTTGGTAAAACTTTTCGAAGATATGCTTGTACTTTTTAAAAGCTCAAGTTCCTCATTTTGTGTTTGGTAAATCAAAAAGACCATGTGCTTGTATTTGCAGCTTTTAAAAGATCGGAATACAAGCACCTAAGATAGAACTTTTCAAAGTTGGCTTGTGCTTTTTAAAATTTAAAAGTCTAATATAATCTTATATGTTAACTAATTTTCAAATTTAATACTTGCATTTATGTCTATTATAGTATTTTTAAAATTTAAAAGCTATTTTACCAAATGCAATTATTGTTGGTTGTGTTTATTGAAAGCTATTTTTAATTTGATTTACCAAATATAAATGCTACAACTTTTAAAAATCTATCTTTTAAAAATTAACTTTTATAAGCTATTTTTAAAAAAGTAAAAGTTTTACCAAACTAAGCCTAAGTAGCACAAAAATTTTCACTCCAACTAGAACCCAACAGAGGGATCGGGGCTTTGCGCAGGTTTAGTTCTGTTGAGTTAAGTTTGATTTTGGGTTTTATATATATGATGACAAACATTATGTAAGTTGAAAGTCCAAGTCTGTTTAATGAGTGCGTGCTAGTGATGCAAGCCCATTTGCTTACTCCTTAGCCCAAGTTAATGTTGTTTCAGCAACCGTAAAGTTTCAGCCCATTATATGCTAATGAGATACAAATCAAAACATATGAGCAGAGAGAAAGATCTAAATGTTCATGGTTTGAACACATGTAAAAAAGGTAAAGTAACATTCGTCAATATTATGGGACAGCTATGACTCTAGCAAAACAACAAGACACAAGGACAATTCCACTACTCCAAGGACATCAGTAAAGTAAAGTTCAGAATATAAGAGAGCAAAAAATAAACTTGCAAGAGTGCAGAAGTAGTGGAGAAACCTCTCGGATAGTAAAGATAATGGAGCAGAGTGAAAAAAATGCATGCCAAGGAAGACAGCAGATCCAAGAACAGCAGAGGTGGTGGAGTGGCTCATCAACAAGCAGTGTTAGTGGAGCAGAATGGAAAAAGGATTGCATGCCATTGAAGATAGCTACAACAGGTTGATGGTACAAAGAATTGGAAGAGGCAATGAAAAGCAAATTAAAAGAGCAATATGATTCTATAAAAGAGGCCTCACTCCAACATTTGCAAGACAAGAAAAAGAGAGAAAATTCAAGAACATTATCTAAACATACTTGAACTGAATTCTTTTTCTTCTATTTGTGCTTCATTTCTATTTTTTGTTATGGTTATCTAAAGTTATCTTTCTGTAATTGAGAAAAAGGCTAATTGTGTGAGTAGAAAAAGCTATGAGAGAAGAGGTAAGAGAGATGCACAAAAAAGCTAAATGAATCATTTCTACGTAATTTAGTTTTAGTGAACTAGGATTAGTTCTCCTTACCAAGTTGGGATAGCACTTGGTGATGATTTGAACCTTGTTGGATTTCTCTTTCAAGTTGGGACAGCACTTGGGAAGCTGAGCTTTGGGGTAGAAAGCTTAGTGAAAGATACTAGATGAATTAGGTTGTAATTCATTAGTATTGATGATTGTAATCAGTTTGATTATAGTGAAAATTCCACCATGGTTGTGGTGGAGACTAGACATAGGTTTCATGGCACATAGAAACCGAACCAGGATACATGCTGGCCTCTTTCTCTTCTTTCATTCTCTGATTTTATCTGGTGTATGAGACAAAACGAAAAAAAAATCTCCTGCATAATTGATATCTGCAAAAACAGAGCTCAAAATTTTAATTCTGAGTTAACTTGATTCGACCACCCCTTCTCAAGTTCTAGCAAATCCATCAATTGGTATCAGAGTAAGGTTTCAAGAAGTCAAGCTTCACAACTTGGAGTAAAAGTTCATGGCCAACAATATGGGCCATAATATCATGGCGTACACACTCACCGAAGGACAGTCTAACAATAGACCTCCCCGCTTCAACGGCAGCAATTATTCATATTGGAAGGAGAGAATACGAATCTTCGTGCAGTCAATCGACTACAACATCTAAAAGATTATTATCAATGAACTAGACATTGCAACAAAGAAAAATGCTAATGGAGATGTGGTGCCAAAGGAAGACAACGAGTGGACAAAGGAAGAAAAGAAGAAGGTTGAACTCAATGCCAAGGCAATCAACCTAATGCATTGTGCTATCAGTTTTGAAGAATACAGAAAAATTTCAAGGTGCAAAATAGCTAAAGAAATCTGGGACAAGCTCAAACTCACCCATGAAGGAACCTAGTAAGTAAGAGAGACCAGGATTAATATGATGATGAAGGAGTATGAGATGTTTAACATGAAGGAGGATGAAAGCATCGATCAAATATTCGAAAGGTTCTCAATAATAATCAATAACCTGGATGCCATAGGGAAGAGCTATTCTAAAGAAACTTTGGTAAGGAAAATCTTGAGGAGCCTTACTGCCATCGCTGAAAGAAATAATTTGGTAAAAATCACTTATGATGAGCTAAGAGGTAAGCTGCTGGCCTATGAAACTACTCACATGTTTCAAGACAGAGATGACAAAAAGAAAAATGTAGCATTGAAATCAAGAACGATAGCCAAAGAAGAGGAATTTAATGACAGTTTCTCAGATGAAGAAATGGTACTCTTTGCAAGAAAAATAAGATGACTGAGATTCAAAAATAAAGGCAAAGGAGGTTCTTCATCCAAAGAATTCAAGAAGGATCAACCCAAGTTTACCTGTCACCACTGTAAGGAATCGGGTCACTTCAAGTCCGACTATCCTCAATTGAAGAAAGGCGAAAAATCAAAGAATGACAAAAAGAAAGTGATGATGGCAACATGGGAAGACTTGGAAAACGACACTGATTCTGAAGATGAAGAAGATTCAGATCAAGAGGCTCAACTATACTTAATGGCTGACCACACTGATATAGATGAGGTAGATTTCTCTGACTTATCTATTGATGATGAATTGCACTACATTATCAAAGATTTTACTGTGAATTCTAAGAAACTCTTTGATAAATATGTTAAATACAAGAAAAATAATGAAGCATTGAGAGCTGAAAATGAACATTTATTAGAGAAAGTTAAAGCAACCGAAGTTTGTGATGAAAATTTTTTAAAAGAAGAAAACAATGCTTTGAGAGCTAAATTAAATCAATTCAAACTCAAGAATTCGGGTTTCAGTCTTTACTGATTTAATTGCTAAAAATGAAAGGTTGAATGAGAAAATTAACAATCTTAATGAAGACTTAGCAAAATTTGTTCAAGGTTCGCAAAATCTTGACAAATTACTTGCTTATTAAAGATCCAACTTTGAAAAATCATTACTTGGATTCTAAGAGTCTGTTTTCAAATCAACATTTCAAAAATCTGAAGCTTTTTCTTTGATGCGTGAGCATCTTATACCATTTTTTTAATTGTTTTTATATTGTTTTTACTTAGATTTTATTACGTTTTATTATATTTTATTGCAAAATTCATCTTTGGATGCTACTTTGAGTTTTTCTTGTGTTTTTTATGATTTTAGGTGAAATTCAAAACAGTTTGGAGAAGCCTGGAGTAAGAATAAAAAATTCTATCAGCTTTCCCTCCCGAGCACTGAACGCCCAAACTAGCGTTCAACGCGAACAAGGGGGCATGAAGTCAGAAGTGCGCTCTCCTCTATGAGCGTTCAACGCCCAGACTAGCGCTGAACGCCAACATGCAGACCGAAGCACACACCTATTGGTCCTCCAAGTGAATTTTAATACTTATTAGTTATCTTATTTTATCTTTGTAATTTTTATATTTAAAATAATATCTTTTAGGTTTAGTATTTAAAGGAGGAGATCACATAGGTTTATTAAGAGATCTTCTTCTTTTTCACATCTTTTTAGAAAACCTGTTTTCTTTGTAAAGTTATGAGCAACTAAACCTCCTGGTTAAGGTTAGGAGTTCTGTTTATTTCTATAGATTAGGATTATTATTCTTCTATTTTAATTAATGTTTGATTCAATTCTAAGGTGTTGTTTTTGTTCTTAATCTTATGAATTTGGGTGGAACAAGAGTATGACCCTTATTTTAGATGAACTCTTGTGATTCTCGAGAGAGCTATCTCGCTTGAGCTATAGCTTGAAAACACTCCTTTAGATCTTGCATTCTTATTTATGGATTTTTTTTTAGTTAATTGTTTACTTTATCTTATTTTATTTCTTTTAGTATATCTCATTGGGATTTTTCTATACTCTGACATAGAGACTGCCACCTCTTTTTCTTTGTTTCTTGTTATCTATGAGTAAGAACAGGGACAAGGAACCCCTACTTGGTTTTGATTCTGAATCTGAAAGGATCTTAAGGCAGCATTTGCAACAAATCTAAGCTTACAAAGCCAGAGAGAATCTCACGGAACTTTTTGAGAAGAAAGCTGAAGAGACCAATATGGCAGCTAACAATCTAAACGCTGGAGAAGAAGCAAGGAAGGTGCTTGGCTCATACACTGCACCCACTACTGACTTCTATAGGCGCAGCATATCTGTACCTACCATTGGTTCCAATAATTTCGAGTTTAAACCTTAATTGGTCACTCTAGTGCAACAGAATTGTCAATTTCATGGACTCCCGCAGGAGGACCCCAACAAGTTCATATCTGATTTTCTGCAGATATATGATACCGTTAAGACAAATGGAATGAACCTCGAAGTTTACAAGCTCATGCTCTTTTCTTTTGCTGTAAAGGACAGAGCAAAGTTATGGCTGGATTCTCAACTTAAGGAGAGCTTGGACACATGGGATAAGGTGACCACTGAATTTTTGGCCAAGTTCTTTCCATCCTAGAAGTTGAGTAAGCTTAGAGCGGAAGTCCAGTCCTTCAAACAGAAATTACTTTCAAGCTGAGTAAGCTTATAATCTAATTACTTCTTAACTTTTTCTCACTCACTTTCTTTCAATGCTTCCCACCTTTCAACACACACTCTCTCTTCTCTTACCACCTTCATTTTCTTCTTTTTTTCAACTCACTTAATATAATATATGCTTATTTTTTTTTAGAAGGTCTACTATATAAATTTTTAAAAACATCTACACTATAGATTTTATGTGTTTAACTTAGTGACACCAAGCATTTACCAGGTTGCTATGTCTGAACATTTTAAATTGAAGTTGTATCAATTATGACACTAGTGTTTGGTATAATTTTGTTCCATTTTAATGATATTAATTAGTTATTATAATTTGCTGCTAATAACTAATTTTATTTTTACTTGTTATGTCACTAGACCATTCAAGAAGTTCATTCTTGATAATTCATATTTATTTTTTGTTGTTAGTTTGTCATTAACTAGAATCAACCATAAAGAACTATTTAATTTTTAATTAATAAAAATATTTTTTAAATTTAATATTTTTATATTAATCCAATTTTTTTAAAAGAGGTGAGCAAATTTTAATTAAAAAAATTTAAGTAAAAAATTTAATTTTTTTAATTATTTTATATAATTCAATAAATAAATATGTTTATTATTTAAATATAATATTATATTAATAAAAAATAAAATTATCCACTAGAAAACTTCAGTTCATTTGATAAAATTTTCAAATACTAGAATTTAATTCAATTTTATACTTTTTCTCATTCATTCAAAACACTAAAATTCAATTTAATTTTATACTTTTCCTCATTCATTTAAAACACTAGAATTCAATTCAATCTATATTAATTAAAAGTTTTTAAACAAAACATTAAAAATATGTCACATCAATTTTATCATTAAGTGCAGAAATTTAATTTTTATATAATAAAATAGATAAATTATCTCTTTAATATAATAAATATATAATTTTAAATATTATATACATAAAATTATAAATATTAAATTAAATAAGATAAATTTAGAGGTTCTATCTCTAGCATTACTCTAAGATATAATACTTTTCAAATCAGCAATAAATTATTTGCAGCATGCTCTAGAATTTTAGAAGCATAAACTCTTTGCTTTTTGGAGCTTAGTTTACGTAATATGTAATTACACACATAAAATAAAAATTAAATTTTTGTTATATATCTTTATAGTTATGTCTTTAAATTTAAGAAATTTAATATAAACATTTTAATTTGTTTAATAAATCGAAATATATTTTTGGCTCAGATTTAGCGATATATATATATAAAGAAACGGATAGAAACGGGTATCACTGCCTCCGACCCCATGAAAGACTGACATGTCGCAACATCCATAATTGCTAGTCCTAAACCCATATTTCTCAAAGCTTTTCTCCTACTAAGTTGCATCTTGTAGAGTTATGCAGTGGTTTTAGAAAAGACAAACTAGGATTCACTGGTAAAAATTAGGATGGAAAATATAATTTTATTTGAAAGAAATAGTAAATTTGAGGATTCAGATTACATTTAACTTCAATCTTCTGTTTTGATGTATGAAAAGTTTATTGAGCAAAAATCTAAGAATTAATAAAATCTTAAAAACACATGCATGTTGCAAAGAAAAGTTAAACTGTCTAAAGAGCAAGAACATGGCATACTACCTTCATAAATATGAGCTAACAGTAAGAGCTGCATTATCCAATTGTCATAAACACATCCTTGTTCTGTTTTACAAATGGATTATTCTTCATTTTATCATATTCAACTCTTCAACCATATCTCAAATTAAAAGCCAGCAATAAAAGCATACCTCAAACACATCAATATAACAAATATGTAGTTTTCTGAAACATTTCATAACCATGCATTATTGCATGTGTAACTATGTATGTATCAATGGATGCACACATGCATGCATCACTTTTGCTACTTTATTACAACTTAGGTCTCATGATTAAAAAAAAAAAAAAGATAAAAATTGAACGTAGTTAGTTTTTGCTACTTTCTCTCGCTTGCCTTGATGACCTGCTCAACAGAATCATTATTTTGACACAACTGATTATCAGAATTCAAAAACAAAGAAAGATCAAGAAATACAAAATATGAGAAACAAATAGAGAGAGCGAAACTTACACTTTGTCTTCCTGGTTATTCAACTTAGACACATTATTGAGACCTCCACCTTAGAGTTCTATAATTTTTCCCTCCATGCTGCTGATATATAAAATCAAGCTGAGGGAAGACCCTGTAAAGAATGTTATCCACATGATTCCAGTACCAAAACCTCCATCTCTTGCAGAACAACATTGGCATAATAATAATGCCAAGTCCAAAGACAGAACCCAACTCCACACTCAAGATACTCCAATCAACAAAACTGCCAGAATCTGAGTTTACTTTCGATGGTGGTGGTGGCAGAATTGGGCCAGAGCAATTATTTGTTAATGGTGGTCCACATAAGCCTGCATTTCCTAGAAAGGAACCTTCGGAGAATGACTGAAGTTGTGTACCTGTTGGGATTCTTCCAAATAACTGATTGCATGAAAGATTTAGATATGAAAGGAAATTTAAACTTGCAAGTTGAGTGGGAATTCGTCCACCAAATTTGTTACCGGATAGGTCCAACGACTCGAGTTGCTTTAAATTCCCTATGGAGGATGGAATTTGGCCATTGAAAGAATTATGTGAGAAGTTAAGAACATGAAGTCTTGTGAAATTCATAAGCTCTTCTGGTATTGGCCCTTGAAAGTTGTTGAATGAGAAGTCTATAGAAGTGAAGTCACTTAAGATTTTAACCATCTCCAATTGTAAGCCTTTGTTGGTAATTATCATGGAATCCTGGTATTTTCTCATAAAGAAGCCTACGACTTCATATCGGTTTTGCTTTTCACCAACACCAAGCATCATTGTGACCCAACTTTTGAAGTCTTCTCCCGGAAGTAAACCACTAAAATTATTGAAAGACAGATCAATAATTTGGAGGGATTGCCAAGAACCATTTAACTTGGGACATTCAATGTGACCCTGCAGTCTGTTTTGGCGCAAAACTACAACACGAATTGTGGATAACCTCCTCAAGAAGCATGGGTACACATCATAAATCTGATTATTTCCAAGATGCAAGACTTCAAGTGTTGTGCAATTCACAAGAGAGTGGGGAATTCGGCCTCTAAGTAGATTTCCATTTAGATGTAGAATCTTTAGTGCAGAATGTTGAGGAAATGCATCAGGAATGTGGCCATCAAGCTTGTTATGCTCCAGATTTAGTATCTTAAGATACTCCATCCGCATTAAACAATCTGGAATCTCCCCTTTCAACTGATTATAGGAAAAATCAAGAGCTTGAAGATATGACATCTTGCACAAGGATTGAGGAAGGTTCCCAGATAAACTATTGTTGGAGAAAGACAAGAAATATGTGGAAGACATATAAGTGCTAATATCTGATGGAATGATAGAGCTGAAGTTGTTCATTGAGCAGTCCAAAAAATAAAGTTGTTTTGAGAGAAATGTTGGAAAGTTCCCTTGGATTTGGTTAGAGTGAAGGTCAATGAAGTACAAAGAGGCACTAACATTCTGTATCGGCTCTTCAAACATGGTGAACAAATTGTTGGAGATGTTTAAGAAAGTAAGGGAGGAAAATTGCCAAATCCACCTTGGTATAGGTCCTTGAATAAGATTTCCTGAGAGGTCTAAATTGGATAATCTAGACTGATTTCGCAGAAAACTAGGGAACCTTGTCAAATTGCAGGAAGCCAAATTTACATCCCACTTTCTGAGGATGGAAGATATGCCCAAGTCGGTAGTAACATTTGCTTCTATGCCCAAGTCAGTAACATTTGCTTCTATCAACAAGCTATTGTGTGAAAAATCTAGTGTAGTTAGATTTTCAAGCCTCCGAAACATTTTTGTGTATATTGTAACATTTAATTTGTTTGAAGACAACAGGAGTTCTTCTAGTGACTTGAGTTGAAAAATGAACTCAGGAATGGGGCCTTGTAAGCTATTATTGCTCAAATCCAGAGTCTTTAACATGGTGGAAGATAAGTTTGGAAATTCATGTGGGAATGCTTGAAAATTGTTGTTGTAAAGTTTAAGATATTCTAGCAATGGAAGTTCAAAAAGAGAAGAAGGTAGGCTTCCGTTGAGGCGATTGGCCCCTAAATCAATGTAGTTCAACTCCATGAAGCCTTTGAAGTGATCAGATGTAATTGAACCTGTTAAATCATTGTGAGACAGGTCTAAATGAGTGAGATTCTTGAACATATTGAAGGATGGAATTGGCCCTTGTATATTGTTACTGCTTAAGCCTAGATGGCTCAAGAACATGGTAGAAGATAAATTTGAAAACTCAAGTGGGTGACTCTGAAAATTATTGTTGGAAAGTACAATGGTTTGTAGCAATGGGAGTTCAAAAAGATAAGAAGGCAGGCTTCCATTGAAGAAATTGTTAGACACATCTATATCAACAGCAATCAATGGTTTCATTCCAGGACACCAGTTTGCTTGAATGTTCATGCTCGAATACGAAGCTGCTCTTTAGTTGAAGCAGCAATGATTGTTGATCCTCAAGACATTGGCCATGGACCAATGTGACAGTAACAGCAAGGTGAGTCCAGCAGCAGTAGCAGAATATGAAGAAAAGCCATGAAACTAACGGAATGTTCATTGCACACTATTTGAAGAGACACCACACAACACAACTCAAGGCTCAGAAAGTTTTGAGACGGAGAAATGAATGACCAAAAGCATAGAAATGTTTTGAGCACGGCATGATCAAAGAGACAGACTTAGACTCGGTAAGTGAAGATATTTGTCAAAGTAAACCATGCTCGTACAGAGAAAATAATGTCATAAACTCATAATTTCATGCCGTGTTATACATTTTCCATGTTAGTCCCTTTCTGTCGGAAGATTTTTCCATGTTCTAGCTTGTGAAATGGGGCGTGAATATAAGGAATTTTAGATGAATTTCCACTGCTACTGTTACGGTGGATTCTCGTATCATTTTAGATGATGGAACTAAACATTCATTATTTCAATATTTTGGACAATGGGGTTGAAATCATTTGCATGGTATTAGAGTAATTACTGTCTTGTTAAATTGATTGGTGGCTACTGGCTAGTGACTACCAAATACTTTCTAGTATAAACTAATATATAGAAATTTGTCTTAACAGGTAATTATAGAGAGTAACCGGATAAGTTATAATCCATATAATATTACAAATTAAATCTCTACACTCGAATAATGTTATATATCTAAGTCTTTTTGTTAACCAAATTCAACTAAGTTTGTCTAATATAACAAAAATCAATTATAATTAACATTATTTCAAGTCTTATTGTTTAACTTGATTGAACTTGGTTCATAAAAAAATTTGAATGTGTAGTATTATTCAAATAAATTTTTGTTACTGCTTGATAATTTTTATATCGAAACACTCCTATTGTCTCACTTTTTTATTTTATTTACTTGTTCTTTCCTATATTTTGCTTTTTACAAACTATTAACTTAATGACTTTATTAAACAATGGGAACAACGGACTCTAAAATTGGCCCAATTTAAGTAAAACACACTACATTCTAAATTACTCATTGAACATCCAATATATATATTATTCGCATTGATTAATATTTTTATTGTCTACCTATATTTTTCCTTACACTAATTATTTTTTACAGTTTTAGTATTATTGTATAATATATAAATCTTAAGAGCAACTTACAAAAAAAATTATATCTATTTTCTAAATTAAAATTTTTATACAAATTTAATTGATAATTTATTTATTTAAATCGAACAAAATCTAAGTAAAACACTACATACCTAGTTCTCGGTCATGTTATATAGGACTACTAGATTTTTTTTAAAGATAAATATTATTTTATTATTATAAAATAAAAGTGTTTTCGTAAAGAAGTAAAAAAAAAATTAGGCATTCCCAATTATTACCAACCATAACTGGAAGACAAATAGTTTAAGAAAGTGTAAAGTAAGAATAAAACAAAAATAGCAACATCCATCATATATAATTATTGAGTTCAGGTATTAAACAAATAACTTCTTTCGCTATCTCTATGATCATTGTGTTTACGTACTAAATTGCTAGCTTTTTTCACTATCTCTGGTGTGGAACTTATTAGCTTATATAGGACTACTAGATTGCATCTAAACATAAATAATATAATATCCATATTTTTATCATTAATTTGTTATTTGAGAAAAAAGTATCAAATAAATAAACAATAGAACGAATATGTGTTTATTTCAGTTACCCGAAAATATAGGAAGCTGGAATAATGCATCAGCGGTCAAGTAGGTGGACGGAAAAAATTTTGACTTCATAAAGATGAATTTAAAAAATAATTTATTTCTAAAAATTTTATTAATTAAATTACACTTTTAAAGATTATAAATTAATTATTTGTGTTCTTCTATTATTCCATTAATAATTTTTATCAACAATTAATAATATAAAATATTTATTAATAAGATATATAACATCTAACATAAACAAATATGTTTATAAAATTCCGTATTCCCCATAATTAATGACTAAGCATTCCATCACTCAATAATTAAGTAAAGAATTCCACATGCTGCAATCATGCGACTTATAATATCATGATTACCATTGCCATCCCTAATTAGTAATTACCAACTACTACCTTGCTCGTGGTTGATTTATTATGTCCTTGAGATTGGTTATGAAGTTGAGTTGTTTACCAAAATTATGGATTAGTACCGTGATGTAAGATATTTTAATATTTTTAATCATTAATCTCAATCATAAAATTTATATGATTGTTAAAATTACTAGAACACCTAATACTATAATACATGTAAAATGCTTTATTAATACATGACGATTGTTCAGATATTAAAATATTATGTCAAAACAATTTAATCAAATCAAAATGTTTAACCACTCTCATATCAATATATTTTTGTGTTAAAAAGGCAAAAGCTATGAAGCACGGATTCTCTCATGGTGCCGGCGTATCTGTGTGGGATGCGAATCCGATGCCGACACGTGGTGGATATTTCAAACGAGCGTATCGGCGATGTGTCTTCTTGCGGTACAGAATTTTGGTAGAGCTATCACAAATTCGAACGAGTCCGACTCTATTCAGATGTTCATGAGACGAATCTTTTTGCAAATCTTCAATTGATTTTGTGATTTTATGTCCGATTAATTAATTTTTTATTTCTAATTTTAAAATATTCTAAAATTAAAACAAATTAAAATTTAAATTTAAAAATAAAATAATTAATAAATCAAAATCTAAATCTACTTACCGTTTATTTTTGGTAGCTTATTTACTCACTAGCTTAAAATTTTTTATTTTTTTAATAATTACATAATTTTAAAACCTTTTTATGCCACTATATTTATTCTTATATTTATAATATGATATTTTATTAATTTAATATATTTTATTAATTTAATATATTATTTAAATTTTAATTCACAACATATCCAATTTTTTATAAAAAGATATAAAAAAAATTATAAAAAGATATAAAAAAAAACGCGTCAGCGTATCCGTATCGGTGCTTCCTAGGTTAAAAGTTACAGTATATTAAATATAGAATTACAATATAATTGTAGAACTAGACCTTCACTTCCATAAATAAATAAAAAGAAAAAAAAAAGCACAAAGATACCAATTGCATTGTTTCAATCGAGACCAACTATGCAATGTTACGAAGTGAAGGAAGATACTTTTCTTTCTATGTTCCATATTCTGTCTGAATTACAAATGGTGAATACGAAATTTGATGTGACTCGGTGAAACAAGTTGCCTAATTAGTTTCACAAAACTTGTCCTCCTGTAGATATTTAGCAAACCGTTCTAGACCAGAAACATGCAATAGATTCACATTAGACGGAAACACAAGACTACTGAAGCCACCAAGCAACAACAAAAAAGTGATGATTTTGATTATTTATCTAGAGAGAATGAATTTACAGAAAACCACTGCAAGAAATTTATGCAACTAACAAAAGCAAGTTCCGTACAGGTAAGAGTTGACAAAATCCAACAAATTTGGTAAAAGAGCGGGTTATTCCAGCAAATGTGATAATGGATTGAATCTGAAGTTTTCACTGAGGATTTGGTGGGCGGCTGTTGGCTGCAGAGACCCTGGAACCCCATTCAAGCAACTCTTTGCTTGTGTCATCTTTGTGAACAATCACTTCAATGAAGCATAAACAATCTTTCTTTGGTCCAGTTGCTGTAGCAATTGCTTCTATGAGCTCCTCTTCACAGAACACCTACAATAAAATCATGCATCGGTGGATAAATTTAGGGTATTATAATATACACTATCATTAAAAATTTCTCTAAAGAGAATGTGCTACATTTGCAACAAAACTCACCTTGGCAGTCCAGCAGTTTCCTTCACCATTGTGGATTGCATCAATCAACCCAGTGTAGTTCCAGTTCTTGATCACATTGTAAGGCCCATCATGAATTTCAACCTCAATTGTGTATCCACCATTGTTGATCAGGAAGATTATAGTCTTTTGCCCGCATCGCAGCATTGTTGATACATCCTGTGCAGTTACCTGCAAAGGATTTTGAAGAGAATCAAAATCAGTTCGAGCGTTGGTTTCATCAGAAGACTGTGAGGAATGTTATAAAAGAAAAACATCAAGACAGACCTGAAAGCTTCCATCACCAATGCAAGCAATCACTCGCTTCTCGGGGACAGCCTGTGCATAACCAAGAGTTGCACCAACTGACCATCCGATGGACCCATATTGCATTTGGAACTCATACCTGTTGACAAAAATTTGTTATCAACCCAATCGACAACGAGACCAAAAACACTTGGAATCACATTCATTTAGCTACTTACCCACATCCCTTGGGAAGTTTCAGCTTCTGGCAGTTGAACCATGAATCACCTGTCTCGGCAATGATGGCCGTTTCACTGGAAATCAACTTCTGAATGTGTTGGAACAATACATTAACCCTCAAAGGTTCTTTTGGTGCAGCCTTCAACGGTTGCCCTTCAGGTACATAGATCCTGTGGTAGTTTTCATATGCGGTATTGTTGTGCTTGAGGCGCTTTGCGAGTGCCTTGAGGAAATCCTTCATGAGCACACACCCAAATGCAGGGCCATTCGCAATCACAACTCGGTCAGGTTGCAAAATGATTGCCTTCTCTTTCTTGAGAAGAAGGGAATACCCCACGGAGCTGTAGTCATTGAAAATGGGACCAGCAAACAAGTATGCATCAGCAGACTCCACAATCTCGGCACAGAATGCGGTACTCACAGCACCCCAATAGGTTCCAATGAAATGTGGATGGTGCTCGGGGACTAGCCCTTTGGCTGATGGCATCACGGCAAGAGCATAGCCACAGGCATTGGCGAGCTCAACAAATGCTTCACATGCATTCGCCACTCTCAGCTTGGGACCACCCACCAATACCGGTTTCACTGCCTTATTAAGGAATTCAGCAGTTGCTTCCACTGCTGCCTCCAATCCTAACTGATTACTCAATCTGCAAAACACGCCAAACAAAACAGGGATCAGATAAGATTAATCACCATTAGATTCTTCATAAACCAATCCATGATTAACGAGAACAAAGGAAATTAGAAATTACTTGGGGGACAACGAAAATGGAACAGGCTCTCGACTGAAGGTGGGGTGAGGAATACCGGATAGGTTACAGCCAATGCTTATGTAGACAGGCTTACTTTCTTTCAATGAGGTTGAGATTGCTGTATCAATCAGTTCATGAGCATCATCCAAGTTATTCACCACAGCCTATAAAAAAAAATGACCAAAATCCATTTAGATCGCAACTCAACAAAAGTTTGCAGCACAATCAGATAAATCCCCTGAAAGCTAAAACAGATCATCAATGTGGTGGTATAGAGACTCACATAATATGAAAAATCACCACAATAACCAAATATGCATAAACTCCAAACTTCGTGAAACACTCACATAATGCCAAAACCCGTCATAGGAATATTCCAAAATTATTCACCAAATCTATCACCATACCAACCATTCTGTCCAATCACCAGAACCCGTCAACTTCACATCCAACACCAAAACCAGAAAATAAAGAAAGCAATCATTTAAATTAAATTTAAGAAAAAAAGGATGGCTCCTCACATCATCAGCATCAACATGTCTTTGTGAATACGTGAATTAAAAGTTTAGCCAAAACTCAAAAGTTTAGTCTCAACCTCACATCGTCTAATCACCCAAAAAACCTCCATAAAAAATAAAGGAAAAGTCTAGGGGACCAGCAACAAACCCATGTCCAACTCCGATGAATAATCACAAAAGCAAAACACCCCAGATTTCAAACTTCATGAATCATCCCCATAACAAAAAATATTTAAATAATAATAAAATAACTAAGGGAATCTTTAAAAAAATAAAAGTTACATAGAAAAAACACCAAAAAACTAAACCATGGAATACATTCCAACTGAACCGATCAACTTCGAGCTTCAAAAAACCAACCGAGTATAGAAATGGTACCTGGAAGCAAGTGACAGTTTGAAAGCACCTCAACTCTTGTGAAAAATCGGGTAAACCAATGGTATGATGAAGAATCCTGTTAGTTCCATAGTCATTAGAGTTGGGACCACCAACTATGCATATCAATGGTAAGTTCTCACTGTAAGCTCCAGCTATGGCGTTCAGCACACTAAGCCCTCCAACAGTGAACGTCACAACGCACGCGCCAACTCCACGCGACCGCGCGTAGCCATCTGCCGCGTACCCTGCGTTGAGCTCGTTGCAGCAACCAATAAGGTTGAGGCCTGGCTCCGCTATGAGGTGGTCGAGGAGAGTGAGGTTGAAGTCACCGGGGACGGAGAAGACGTCGGTGACGCCGATCTGGACGAGGCGGCGGGCTAGGTGGCGGCCGAGTGTGGCCTCCGATGAGCAGATGGCGGTGGAGGGGACGGAGGTGGAGTTGTTGTTGGCGCAGGAGATGATGTCGTTGCTTGGGGGCTTGTGTGAGTCGACGGATCCAATCTTTGTGTCCATGGCGGCGGTGGAAGACGGTGGCGGTTTGGGGAGGTGGAGTGAGAGTGAGAGTTCGAAGGAGAATGAAAATGAGAGAATGATTGGTTGTTTTTAACTTTGAAGTATTTCTTTTTTTTTTTTTTCTTTGTGGTTTGAATTCTTGGTGAGGAGAGTGTGGTTTAAGGAGGGGGTTTTATATGTAGAACTAAGAAGGGTGGTGGGTTTGTGATGGTGTGTGAAGAGTGGGAGAGTGGTGGCGGTAAAACTGAAAGAGGAGATACAGGGTGCTGGTTTTTGGTTTTCGGTTTTGTGCTGCCCCTGTTTGGGACATTGGTCTTGGGTCTTGGCGGTGGTCTACTCTCGTGTACAACTTGGCTAATTTTTTTGGCTAATAGATCCTCATTAGGTGTATCCATTGGTATGGATTGTTAGTACGTTTTTTACTTTTTTTATGGATATCGACATAATTTTATTTTATTTTTTAAAATTATAATTCACAAATCGAATGGAATTGCACGGATGACAAAATTTAGGGTCTGATTTGCATATTTAAAATTTTTTTAATATTAAAATACAAATCAAAAAGTAGAATTATGATTATAGTATTAAATGCATTATAGAGTGTAAATTGAGGTAAAAAAAATTTAGTCGTTATTTAAATAGTTCATCTCAACCTTCCATTAATAATTATACAATAAAAATAAGATAAAAAAATTAATATAAATCACAAATATTAAGTTAGAAGATAAAATAATCAAAACTTTAAATTTTAAATTAAAACATAAATATAATTTTAGAGACCAATTTAAATATTACTTCGTATTTTAATAGCAACAATTTTTATAATAAATATTCTAATACTATAAATTTAAAATGTATTTCAGATGAAAATTGTGCAACATCTATAATACTTATTTTATTTTTAAAAGTATAATACATTCTTTGTTTCAAATTTGATAATTTAATATTTATATTTAATTTGTAATATGTTAATATATATATAATAACATGATTGAAAAATATTAATTTTGTTTTATCTTAATATATTATATTTTTCTTTTTTTAGAATAATCTCATAGAAATCGATGGAATTACATATTTGGTGGAAAATGGAAATTGAAGATGGAGAGAACAAATTTTCAGAAGTTCAGGAATGCAGATGTGGAGAAGTTTGAGAGTGAAGAGTGGGAATTGTCTCATGACTCATGTCTTCATTCTCCTACACATTGTCATCTCCTAACTAATATCATAGAAAGTATCTTCAGTTATTTTTGTACATTGAAAAATGTTAAGTAAATAATTGATTTTTTTATAATTACACTGAAACATTTTTTTTATATAGTTATCATGAATAATTGTTAAATTTGGATGTTTATATAACATTTTGTTAACTATATGACTTTCTGCATATTATTTTAAAATATTATGTCAACTAATTTGGTTTAAATTAAATACTAAAGTGTGAGTCTCGTGTTATTTAGATTATTGGATTTTGACTTATTCTCACTTATAATATAATTCAATAAAATATTAAATTTGGTTAATGAATTTAATTGTTATTGATAACAAATTTTAAATTTATTATTAATACATGTGGACACGTAATATGGTATGTGGAGTGTGGACACATAATATGGTATGTGTTCGGCAAAGATCACAGAGGGAGGAGACGAGAGATATCTGTTGAATGCGACTTGGTGGTTTGCTTTCAATGGCATTGTTACATTTGTTTCCCCTTATACCTACCTGCTGAATTTAGAGGGCGAAAGTGAAGTTGGATTTTGGTGAGAAATGAAACTAAACATTCTTTTCTTTTCAATGGCAAATTGGCAAGAAACCATATGTCCTCAGAATCACAAACTTTGGTGTGTCGGTCTAATTTGAGAAAGTTTTGAAACTCCTTGTAAAGGTAAGAATGTAAGATGTTAATGTTAGTGTTTTTTTTTCTTAAATAAATAAAAAATAATTGTTTTCAATAAAAAATAAAAGAGTATTATTTACTAAGATTTCTTTTGCCTCAAATGTAGTTCGGCTTTTAATTCGGCAAATTTTCCCTAACAAACAAAATTAGAAATCAATTCTTATTTTTTAAAAATACGATAAAAGTATAAAATAAATAATAAAATAATATTTTTGTAATAAATAGTGCCATCTATTTTTACTGAATATTTATAATAAATTTTTTTATTCATATCGTGTATTGTTGATCTATGACATGCAAAATAAAATTTTTTAACGTTATTAACTATCTCACTTCAAGTGGTATGTAGACAAAAAAAAACGTTTAAACTTTAAATAAAATTAAGAATAAAGGACATTTTTGTCTTTCATTTTTTTTTTTGCGGATATTTTCGTTCCTGATCATTGTCCCTCCGTCCAAATGCCTCCGTTAGACCCAACGAAAAAAGCTGGCGTGGCTCCCGTAATACTTGTCACGCGTACGCATGGACTTCCCACCCACGCGTACGCGTTGCCATGAATTCTCCACTTCACCATAAATTCTCCACTTTGCATACTTTTAATTTAGTATTCTTTTACATAGTACTCGTATTCCACTACTCTCAATAATCTTATTACTAATATTATTTTAGAATCCAACATTTATGATTTTATTATTACCTATGATTTTTTATTTAATTTGTCTTTTTTATTCCAGTACTCTCAATAAAAAATTATACTAAAATATAGTACACGAAAATTACAATTATAAAAGAGAGTACTAAAAATAATAAAAATTAAATATTTATCTTGACAATGATGAAAATATATCTAAAAGTTTTTTTATGATATTTTTATATAGATATTTTTAGTACTCTTAGTACTCTTTTTTAGTACGTTATAATTTTACTATTATTATTCTATAAAAAAAATAATAAGTAAAAAATGTATATAAACAAAAAAAATAAGAATTCCATAAAAAATGATAATATCTATGAGAGAGTACTAGAGAAAAAATATTATAAAAAAAAGCAACAAAAATAATCATATGAACAATGAAGGATAAAATTGGAAAATAGAAAATAAATTTCAATCTAACGTGAAAATGTAAACGCAAAAGCTATCATTTTTAGCTTTAACTAAACTTGGGTTGAAGAACAGAATCACGTTCAGAAGAAGAAAAAATACCCAAACTAAAAAGTGAAACTTTCAAAACAACTAAACCTACCTTTGATGCTTCAAACGCTAAGTCAAACACACCCTAAATTGCTAAATTTAATTTACTTTTCTCCCATTTAATGTCTTGATATGTTTATTTAAGTGATTTAAAGTTTTGAAGGCAAGAATGCTTAAAAAGAAATGGAAAAAAAGTATGCAAAGTGAAGAATTTACGGTGAAGTGGAGAATTCATGTCGACGTGTACGCCTGGGTCACGCGTACGCGTGAGTGGGAGTTTGACATACGACGCGTACGCGTGACAAGCATTACGGGAGCCACGTCAGCTTTTTTGTTGGGTCTAACGGAAGCATTTAGACGGAAGGACTGATCCGTCTAGTTTTTAAGGACGTCACGGACTTAAAAGTATTTTTCAATGGTTAGGGACGAAAATATCCTTTACTCAAATTTAATATAACAAATTTATTTTGATCTAATATTATTTCTCTATCACAATAAATTAATAACAATAACGTTCTATACATTTTAGAAATAAAAAGAATGAGAAAAAGAAGTGAAAAAAAAAGTAAAGATTTGGATATTTTTTTATTTAAATTAAATAAATATATAATTATGAAAATACATAAAACATGAAGTACTTACTTAAATGTGTAACCTTACATATTTCGGATGTTGATAGGTAAGATAAACAAATGTGCATATCTCGGCGTTTGAGACACCGTTTTGTGACCGGACGACACCGTGACATATCTTGGGTACATTCAGGATATGTTTTACATGGAAGATCGAATACTGAGCACCCGAGATACGTTTAAATTCAGAAGGAGGTCTCAGTACTCGAGATACGTGCAACATGCCTAATTTGGGCCTCAACATCCGAAATATAGTCAAACGTGTAATTTGGCTCGCAGTACCCGAAATATGTGTATTATGGTTTAGGAGGCACCCAAGATATTTTGGAGAATAACTCTATTTATAGAGCTCATCCCTCAACCATCTCCTCACAATTTACAAATTAATCTTTTCTTTCTCTTCTTTTCGTTTTGTTCTCATGGAGAATAATCCGTTTTTTTCTTTTTTTTTGTGGTTTATCCCAATGGGATAGTAAAACACGATGATGAATGAGTGATTTTCGAGTCTGATTCAACTCTGATGTTGCGCACTAACCGAGTTGATACCCTACATCCGCTAAAGATGGGTCATACTGAACAATACGCGGGAATAGGTACCAAAGAGGTTGGGCGGGTTGCATATAGATTTATGCATGCGCTTCCAAGCAGTAGATTTAACCAAGAGGTTATTTTGGATTGATGGAGATCGACATGTGAGAGTAATGTTTGACGTACATGCACGACTAATGCCACAACAAGTGATGGAGTGGTATGCTGTGGTGTGTGACGCGGTTGTTTGTGGTAGGCCGTCTCCTTCGAGTCCTAAAGTTGTCCCGCTAGATGCAACACCAATCCACTGCGCCCAGCCTCATGATAGTGCCGACGAGGAAGACAGTTAGGGCGATTCAACTTATGTTGCCAGATCCGAGTCGTCTAGTGATACTTTTTCCTCTGATGAGTATGTGTTGGAGACTCTCATAGGTAGTAGTGCTCGGTTTCTCTTGCCTCCCCATTTACCCATTTCTCGATTGTTAGAAGTTCCTAATCGTTATAACACTTTGAATTTGGACGCAATGTAGCCGTACGATCTTTTCAATGCCGGTGAAGGGGATGATTACAATACGGATGGTGGGGTAGAATTCTGAGTTGACCATAAGTTCAGGAACCGTGATGCAGTTCTGATGGCGGTGAAAAATTATAATATTCGAAGGAATGAGAAGTATAGAGTTTTTGAGTTGGATAGGCTTAAATACCACTGTCGTTGCAAGCAATTCACCAATGGTTATCAATAGAGTCTTCGCGTGGCATTACGCTAGAACTTGAACTATTGGTATATTTTACGATTTATTTTGGATGAATTAAAGTCTATTACGTTAATTATGTGTTATACTAAACATTGACATCCACGAGTAATTTGTAGGGAGGTGCGTAGATTTGGTGGAGCATACACCTATTTGGCACCAATCATGTCTCAGGACCATGCTCAGTTGGATAGTAGTTTGATTTTCAAAGTCGTGTTACTTATAATAAAGACTGATTCGTCAGTGTCTATCCCGGTATTGCAAAGTGTGGTGCATCAGAGTTACCATTTCAAGCCATCGTACCGAAAGGTGTGGATGGCGAAGAAGAAAGCGATTGCTTAGATTTATGGTGACTGGGAAGAGTCGTACAACAGGATACCCACCCTCTTACAAGCTTTGCAGGAATGCCTCCCAGGTATGATTCAAGATTGCGTTGCTGTTTTTTATTACAACGGAGACATAGTTGATGGAGAGTAGAGCCAATTCGATAAGGTCTTTGGGGCATTCCCTCCATGCATTGAGGTATTTAAGCATTGCAAGTCTTTTGTATTTGTGGACGGGACACACTTGTACAAAAAGTACGGGGGCGTGCTGTTAATTGCTGTGGCTCAAGGTGGTAATAACAAAATTCTGCCCATAGCTTTCGCATTAGTCGAGTATGAGACAACCGAGTCATGGTCGTTTTTCCTTTCAAATCCGAGATAGCATGTTACTCTGCAGCCTGGAATTCTTATCATATCAGATAGATCGTAGGTCATTTGCGCTGGCCTAAATGCACCTCACAGTGGATGGCATCTTCCCTCGGCATATCATTCGTACTGCATCACATGGTTTCAAACTTTAATTCACGGTTCAAATCAGCCGAGGATAAGAGATACCGTATAAATGCAGCGTATAGTCCAAGCAATGAGAATTGCAATTGGTACTTAGATACTTTGGGTACATTATCCCGTGAGATGTTGGATCAGGCTCTTTATTTTAGGAAGGATTTATGACATCAACATTGTGATGAAGGTCGTCAATATGGTCAGAAATCTAACTCTACATGACTACTGCTACCAGGTGAGATACTCCTGTGTCGAACGAAGATCAGGTGGCCATTGATGGTAACCAAGTGCTATAGTTGGTTACGGCCCCTGAATAAATCGTACCACTGACAGTGCATATCAGGCCACTAGGAGTCATCTCCACTCGTCATCTTGAAAAGATACTCGTCGATATTCACTGAATCTGCTGGCCTGTGCTACTTCCCCTGAACTTTCTCTTCACTCTGTCAACATGATGAAACTCTACAAAGTGAAAGAATACGAGAGAACAATAGCCCTCCATGTATATATCTTTGCGTCACTCATAAGCCAGTCGGCCACAATCTGAGGTAGCTGGAGATCCTTGTATAGTGTCCATCGAAACTGTACACATTGCGTTAAAGAACAATAATTAGGAACGGCATATCAATGCATGATTTAATATAGAAACAAAAAAATATCGTACCTGGTCAAATGTGAAGGCATCGATGCGACGACATAGAGTCTGGATCCTACCATTGTGGCGATTTCGACTTTGTGCCCTAGTCCTGCCAACCTACACAGAATAAAAATATTTTCAACAGAAATTAATTAGTTATAATAATTAAGACGTATCCAATGCCTACTACTTGTTAAATTAAAAATTAATTACAATAAGTACATACTTAGCTGCAAGTGGGAACCTAACGACGTTGTTAAGTTAAGTATATAACTAATTTTAAATTGATGATGACAAACATTATTTTATTGGGTTAAACACCCAATTAATTTTGATTGTGTTTGATTAGTGTTGCAGGCCAAAGAAATAAAATAGCAGCAGCCCAAACAAATGGGAAAAGAAACAGAAGCTGCTATAGTGTGCAAAATTTACAAGCAAAACCCAAATAAAATGTGACGAAGAAGTCATTTGGGTTGAATAGAAAGAAGCCAATCCAAACTCAAGTTCCTCATCCAAGTTGAAGCCATCGTTCACTTTACCTACTTCGGTCAAACTCAGAAAAAGAGAGAGAGAGAGCTTCGTTCTTCTTGTTTATTTCACCAAAGAAGAAAGAAAGAGAAAGGTAAAACTCAAAAGGTAGTGTCTAATCACCCAAATTAAAGCAAGCTATGCTAAGTCGGAGGATAAAGGTGATTTATTTCCATTTGCATGCAATTTACTTTCTTTACTCCTTCTCCAAATTTCTGCAACTCTAATTTGGGATAAATGGAGAAAGTGTTCTCTGATAATCACTACTGTAAATCAAGGCTAAAATTGTTTCTTGGGAACAAAGCACTTGCTCAAAGGTTCAAATTTGGGTTTACCATTGAAATATTTCTCTTTGCTGATTTGAGGTCTTCGGTCAAGCAAAAAGACCAGCTTTGAAATTCCTAATTTGGGGGTTAATTGAAGAAAGTGAAATGACAAACCTGGTAAGCACATAGCTCAAAGAGTTGACTGAGAAGAGATCAATACAGCAACTTGGAAAAATGTACAAAAAGAAAAATCTTCATCTTTCTGAAGACAAGGAGAGAGAACCAAATATTGAGTTTGTTTTGAAGAGCTTCTCTGTGAAGAGTTCATCACTTTTGGACAGTGTTTTCTAAGTTAAAGAAGAATTCCGCCAAGATGAAGAACTTAATCAGAGTCAGTTGAATCCGGTTTAACTTAAAGCAACAGAGGCTGTTATTGCATTAATCTCCTTCATATTTTACAATCTGTATTTCATTTTCAATGTATATCTTTCTGTAATTTTTTGAGGGGTAAAAGGCTAAAAGAAAGAATTCAAGAAAAAGCCAATGAGTGACAAAAGGTTGAGTGAAACACTTTAGAGAAAAGCCTAGAGTGATTTCAAATTTCTTTAGGTTGTTTCTTATGTCTTGCGTCTTGTACCTGTGAGGTGCCCCTTTCTAAGTTGGGTTAGCACTTAGAGTGAATAGTTAGGTATTAGCATAACCAAGTCAAGTTAGATAAGAACTTGAGAGAGAAAGGATCGAGGGAATCCTAAGAAATTGGTGTATGTAATACTTTAACTATAGTGAAAATTCTACTACTGTTGTGGTAGAGACTGGATGTAGGTTGCATTGCATAATGCAACTGAACCAGGATACATGCCTGTGTCATCTTTTTCTCGTTCTCTAAGTTCTGTTTTATGATATTTATGAGACAAAATGAATTTGTCTCATAAAATTTCTGCTGCACAGTTCAAACAGATTTTAACAATAACTTTGATATTAAAGGCTTAATTCATTAAAGTAAAAGAAGGCCATAGATTCAACCTCCCTTTCTCTAAACCTTCTACAACCTTCAGACGTCATATCCTTCCGGACAAAAATTTGGGAACCTATGATAGATCTAGGAGACAACAAGCGGCATAGAACTCGCAATGTCGGTCACATCACGCCCTGCCGCGGTGCATAGTGGGTGGTACGTATGTGCTAGCAGTGCAGACCCATGACAATTGACTGCAACAATGGAAATCCTCCAGCAACAGCAGCCACCTCAACGGAACAAGTGTAGATGACTTGTCCGTGAAAAGAAACCCTCCAATAAGCATCATCAAGTAGTACCTTGCGTACTTACGGAGTGTATCCGGAGCTTCCCCAGCTAGAATATGTAAAATCCTGTCCTTCAGTCAGATCATTCTCAACCCGAAAATATGTTTCCCTTCCTCTGGCTATGGTGGCGGCTTGGCGCCAAGTAAATCCTTAATCCATTCCTACATGGGATGTCCATGGTATTACTGGAAGTCTCTGGTACAACTCCCAATCGACTCTCCATTAATGTGCAGACCAATGTGGTAGGCAACATCCTGCAGCGTAATGCTAACCTCACCCCATGAAAGGTGGAAGGTGTATGTCTTAGGCCTCCACCGCTCGACAAATACAGAGATCAAGGAATTGTCAAACATGAAGTCCCCCAACTCTCCTGCATTATATAAAATATCAAAACATACTATACTAGATTAAATTAATATAGAACTTCTAACTTAGTTTACTCAAAATACCTACCACATTAACTAAGTTACTTAAACCTAAACATCTAAACTAATTATTCACTGAAAATAAAACAAGAAAGAACTACTAACCTCAAAATCTAAAACTCCAGCTACGTGCCAAGTAGCATTTAGTTTGTTGATGTTTCTATCGCAAACATATTCTCTGAGGGTCATATGTACTTAAGGAACTCAAACTTAAGCGGCTAGAAAGTCACAAAATTTTTAAAAACTATTCAAATCAATGCAAATCTCGGTTGCTGTGACCTTATATATGCATCCGAACATATTTTGGATGTTGAAACTCAAATTAGGCATGTTGCACGTATCTCGGGTACTAAGACCCCTTCTGAATTTAAATGTATCTCGAGTGCTCAGTATTCGATCTTTCATGTAAAACATATCCCAGGTGCACCCAGGATATGTCACGGTGTCGCTCGGTTATAGAACAGTGTCTCAAACCTCGAGATGTGCACATTTTTTTTCATCTTACTTTTCAGCATCCAAAGTGTGTAAGGTTATGCATTTAAATAATTACTTCATATTTTATATATTTTCATAATTTATATATTTATTTAATTTAAATAAAAAATCCAAAGATTTGGTGCGAGTAAATTTACCTCACAGTTACTAGTATTTATAGACAAGAAGCTTGGAATTTTATCATTGAGGGTGCACTAGATCGCCGAATCAATAAATGAACTGAGTTTAGGAGTCCAATCTCGTTACGTTACCAACAGCATTTTTGCCAACTTCTGCCAACTCTTGTTTATGACTATGTTTAATGGAAGTGTCTTTGCGGATGTGTCTAATAAAAATGTCTTTTTTATAGCTGTGTTTAATGGAAGTGTCTTTATAAATGTATTTCCTAGATGTGTCTCCTTATAATAATTAATTATTGTTGGCAATAAATTGGCAGATAGTATATTGGTACCTTATACTTTTCCTTAGGAGTCATGCAGATTGAGTAATATTAGGTAAACTGGGGTTGAGAGGCACACAAATTGCCTAAACAATAGGCAAATTGGATAGAAAGAGGGAGATCGTCTCATCTTTAGGGGAAGTAAATAGCAGATTGCCTCTCGATTAGGCGAACCGCCTATTGGCCCAAAAAAATTTGTATTCTAATAAATAGTCATTTTTTTCTTTTAAAAAATATTTTTTTATTTATTAAAAAAAATCCTAAGATGGAAATATCCTTATCATATTATCCATTTTTTGAATTAATAATGTAATATCCTACTATAATCTCATGATTAAAATTTAAAAAATGTTATAAAGAGATAATAATTTGCCTTTTTTTTTAATTGAAGATCTTAAACGATGGTGGATGCAACTGATGACAGAATCTCTTTAAAAAAGTAAAAATTATCATTAATTAAAACTTTTGGCAGTTCACACGACATGAAAATAATTGGAAAGCAAAAAATAATTTAATCTTCAGTCTTTATCGATTCTAAAAAAATCCCTTTTAGTAGTAGAAGCAGTACAAAAAGCTATTGAAAATCCATCAGCTCATTTTCTTTCCCCTTTAAATGCTTGTACATTGTTTTTAGTTGGAACTTCCTGCTTTTGTCTTTTTGGTTGTAATTCCATATGGACCTTAACTCTATCTAACGAAATCATCTATACATTTTTTGATAAAAAAAATTATTATATAAATATTTATCATTATATATTTATTATATTTAATATTTGTTCCGGTCCAGTTCAACAGTGACCAAGGACCCGGGTCCGGACGTCCGACCGATCCGATAGGTTACCGAATTCGAGTCAAGGAGTGACCCGAATGTCACCCCTCCCCCGCGTGCGCGAACTTGGATAGTTGGGAAGGAAACTTCCAAGAAAAAGAGTTTACCCACGTGGGACTCATTTCAGTACAGACTATATAAGAGGAAGATTCTACCCCTCTTCAGAGGTACGTCACCTAACCTACTCCTAATAGCCGTCTTTTGTATAGACATTGATTTGAGCATGGAAGTCTTTGCAAGTGGTCCCACCTCATTCTTAACTCGTCAGGCCAAAGGAATCACACCTCATTCTTAACTCGTCAGGCCAAAGGAATCACTCATCGGAGTTCTCTGACATTCATCTCTCAGTCACCTCCACCTTCATCATCTTTAGATCCGACTCGTTCAATACAAGAGAGACCAAACAATATTAATTAATTATTTTAATAGTGATTAAAAAATATAAAATAAGATAAATAGTAATTAATAAATATAAAATAAAATAATTTTAAAGTGTTTTGGATTAATTTGTAATTGTATCTGAAACGCTTTTGCTAAAATAAATTGTCAATGTAATGGAATGTCACGTGAAACAACGAATACGTGCCATAAAAATTTTCAGTCACGGATTATTAGTCATACAGTCATTTATGATGCATTATTTTTTCATAAAGCTGTACACGTACCTCGATCTTTCTCTCCATTTTAATTTATAGCAAAATTGTACTCGTATTGAATTTTTGAAGTGTCATCCACCAGACCACCACCCCTAAATAATGCGGTGAACTTTGGTAATACGTTATGGCAATAGCCACCATTATTATTCTATTCGTTTTTTATGATCTGTACGTTATTAATATTCTATTGGCTATTGATGATATGTATCATTGTATGTAAATAATTTAAGGATTATCTATGATTTTAGTCTTTAAAGTATAAATTAAAATTTATTTTTGTCCTTAATTTTTTTTTTATACAAAAATCGTTTATAAGATTTAAAATTAAGTTTTTAAATCGCTTTTTTATTTAAATATTAAAATTTTAGATTAAATTATCCATAACAAAAAAAATTTAAAATATAAAAATAAGACAAAGAGAGTGTTTTTTCTTTTTCGAAGAGGAAAGAGAAGAAAGAGATAGAAGGAAAAAGAGAAGAAAAAGAAAAAGTTATCGACGATTCATCTTTGCTTCCGCTTTCGCCGTCACCTCTGTATGATTTTGGTCCCTAAAGTAAGGACGATTTTAAAATCAATTTAAATCTTAGGGACTATTTTGTATACAAAAAAAGATTGGGGACGAAAAATTTTTTTGACTTATACCTTTAGACCAAAATTATACTTAACCCATAATTTAATGATAATAATGAGTGATAAATCGGTCATTGGCAGGATAAGATATATAGTTTAAGGTTCACTTTAATTCTATTTATAGGTATACATCCAAATTATTTGATAAATAATTTTAGGATTTATCTATTTTGTGTCTTAAGAATATATATTAAGTTTATAAATTAAAATTTTTTTATTATAAATATAAAAAATTTAAATTTTTAATGTATTTATTTTGTATTTATTAAATAAAAATATTTAAAATTTTTTATTAATAGTAAACTTATCATATGACTTTAAAAAATATGTTAGCTAAACTCGTAATTTTATAATAGTTTAATGACAAAGCATCAAAATTAATTATAAAATATTATGACACTGACAAATTTAATTATGAAATAATTAAAATCAAGATGTAATTATAAAAGATGTAATTTAGTAGACAAAATTATCTAATTTTTAAAAAATTATAAAAAAAATTTCTAAATTACTCATCTAGACTCCCAAGCCCCCTCCAATATCCCAAATCCTCTCCTCTCCTTTCATTTTCTCCCTTACCGCACACAATTTTTAGCAAGTTCAGCGTCATAAATCTCAGCGCGCTATAATATATTTCACTGACATAAGAATCGGTGAAACTCGGTTCTTCCACTCTCAGTCATGGTCACTGCTGTAATCACCACCAAAAAAACAAAAATGTAGAGTAAACTTACAAATTTAATGTTGCAAAAGATAGATGAGCCATTTGCATAGGACACGAGAAAAAAAAGATTCTAAAATTCGAGCAAAGTTGAGAGCGAAACACTGGAACTAAATTTGGTTATAATTGAAGGATGGGGAGAAGAGGTGCATTGGTGGTAGTGGTGTTGGGAGAGGAAACAAGACGAGCCTGAAGTATATGGGTCTAAGTGAAGAGTAGCACAAGCAATGGTCCTTGAGCAGACATTAGCGTTAGAGATGGGGTAGAACTTAGAAGTGGGACATAGAATTTGACACGGCGGTCTACACAAAAATTTTAGCTTGAATGTGGTGGCTACAGTAGCAAAGGAGAACAAAACAAGTTTATTGATGAAGAAATTATCATTGTTGTTGTTGTCATTGTTATCAGCTTTCTAAGAGTGCGGCGATGAGTTACGAGAATTGGTGATGCTGAAATTATTGGCGTCATGCATTGGTGGTGGTGATGGTGTTCATGGCGGAACTAGGGTTGGATTTTGGAAAATTAAAGGGTTTGAAGGAGGCTATTGAAATTGGAAATTGAGAAATTAGATAGTGGAGAATCGAGCTTAATTCGTGTTTGAGAAGTAATAAGTGACAGTGAAAAGAAAAATAGCATAACCATAGTGGAGTGGATGAGGGAAGAGAGAATTCAGAAAAGGAATTGGGAGTGATTAAGTTAGTTTAGAAGGACAGATTGAAAATTTTTGATAAATTTTTAGGCTTTGAATAATTTGTCTATCCGAATTTATTTTTCATAGTCACAAGTTAGTTTTATTAATTCTTCTGTGGTCAAAATTGTCAGCATCATAATCTTTAATGGTCAGTTTTGGTACTGTAGCCATAGTTTAAAATATTAAATATAAGGGTTAAGTACGATTTTGGTCCCTAAAGTAGGGGCTGAAAATTTTTTTCGTCCCCAACCTTTTTTTGCATACAAAATCGTCCCTAAGGTTCACTTGATTTTAAAATCGTCCTTCGAACAATTATACCCTTACCCGTATCACAATTTCGTCATTTCCTCTTTTGCTCTACTTCTTCATCTTCTTTATCCCTACTCAGTGATTTCCATAAATTTTTTTCCATGGTAATTCCTCGAATTCGAGTTGGGATCAAATTTAAACTCGTTTACAAAACTTGAATTCAGATTATAAAAAACAGACCAAAATACTTAAAGAAATTCAAGCAACTTGCACCAAAATTTGTGCAACCTTGAACAATAATCAACAAATTCAGTAGCATCAATATTCTAGGTTCAAGCCAAATCAGAAGTAGAGATTCACCCAATCAACAGAGCATGACGTTCAAATATTCCACAACAAATTCCACAAGAAATTCAGAACAAATTCCACAACAAATTCAGATATTCCACAACAAATTCAGAATCACTAAGCGAAAAATTCAGATATTCCAGAACAAATTCCACAACAAATTTAGATTATGTAAGACAAACAAAAAATCTAGTTCACACAGAAGAAGAGGGTTTACTAGTTCAATCACAGTAGCTACAAGCAACGTCAACAGAAACTATAGAACAAGCCACAATTCAGCACGGCGAGAGGGGAGGACAAGCGGAATAGCGGCGGGCGGTGAGGGTCGTGGAGTAGTGGCGAGGACACGAGAAGCAGCAACGAGCGGCAAATAGAGAGGAACAACAGCGAACGGTGAGGGGCGAGGACCGGCGACAATAGCGGCAGTAGCGGCAATGGAGGATGCAAATCCCTTCAGCTCGCGCATCCTTCTCTATCTTCCCTTCAGCTCGCGCATCTCTCTCTCTCTCTCTTCGCGGTCAACGACGATGGCGACGAGTCCAGTACGACGACGCGGCTCAACGATGGCAACGAACCCAGTATGACGGTGGCTCCCCTCCTTCCCCCTCGTAATCCCTTCTCCCATTTAACTCATTTTCTTTCTTTCTTTTTTAATTAAGGATATTTTTAGAATAAAAATTAAAAATTTAGTAAAAAGAACGATTTTAAAATTAAGTTAAACCTTATGAACGGTTTTGTAAGAAAAAAAAATTGGAAACGACAAAAATTTTTAGCCCCTATTTTAAGGATCAAAATCGTATTTAACCCTGAATATAATTTGCAAAATGACTTTTCAAACTAAATAAAAAGATTTTTTTTTTTTTCCGTATGCTGGTGTCTTCCTCCTAAAAATGTTAGAAAAAACATTTATACGTGTAACACTTTTCATATTAAAAGCTTGAAACATGAAGATGCTTTTAGGTAAGAAAATATCGAAAGAGAAAATGCTTCTCATTCCACCAACCTTAATCGGATTTCACTCTTTTGTTGGAATCAAATTGCTCTTATGGTTTATCTACATGATTGGTTCTTTTATTAGTATGGTTTCTTCAATATTAAGTGTACGTCAAACATAAGTCACTAATATATATATTTATATAAATATATGTATAATTTAATTTGTTTTTAAGAGTAAATTATTAAAATAGTATCTAAAAGTTTATATTACTGACAAAAATAACTATAAAAGATGTTAACAATAAATAAATTTTTAAAAATTAAAAAATATGACAAAAAAAACTAAATATTAAATATATATTCTAAAAAAAGATTTTAAAGATCATATTTTGATGCAATTTCTTGTAAGTATTATTAAAAAAATAAAATCTTTTTATCCTCAAAATTTGTAATTTTATGTCAAATGACTTGTTTTTAATTTCTTTTTATTATGAATGACCAATTTTTTTTAAAATAAAAAAATCTAGAGATTAAATTTTATTCTAAATTTTTTTTAGCACATTCAAATATTATCACAAAAATTTGAATTTAATGAATAGGTTATTTGCTAAATATGAAAGATTTTTGTCACTTATAAAAATTTAATATTTATTAATTATTTCTGTCGCATTTTCAAAAAGCATTTAGATGTTGTTTTGTCGATAATATCTTTTAAAAAAAAATTTCGTCGGCAATTGAATTTTTCAGATATCAAATTAGTACTTAACTTTATTTTTAATATGTATTATATATTGCATATATATTGTATATTAGTAATTAAGTTGATTTTAGAATATATTTAGGTCCAGTTTGGGTAAACAGCTTAATTAACTTCTTTTTAAAAAAATAACTTCAACAATAAATGACTATATTAAAAGTAACTTATAAATAAGTTATTTTGTGTTTGGATTTTAGTTCTAAAAGTGCTTATTTTATAGAAATGTGATAAAAAGTAGTAGTATTATGAGAGAAGTCATTTTTTTTAACTTCTCCATAAGCTCCTAAATAATTTCTTAAAGACCTGCAATTTGGTTTTGAAAATTGCACCAGACATTAATATTACTACTTTTCATAAGTCAAAAACTAAAAAAATTACTTTTCAAACTTTCGAAACGGACTCTTAATATGGTTGTTCTTCAATTAGCATATTATATTCACAATTCATTTTTTCCATAAAAAACCATATATAACTTTTTTTAGTCGAATCGTTATTTTTCTTATTATTTCTTCCAAACTAAAAGGCAGAATAGCAATGATCTTCCAATCTTACTGTTGATCGAAAAATATTTTCGATTAAGGTAAATTAGTTCGAGATAGTGAGAAAGTCAATCGGGGTGTCAGCTGTTGTCGAAGAAGTGTACGTACAGGAGTTGGTTGAAGGCACTTGACACGGATTCGATTTTCAACACTTTACTAAATCGAACGGATCCAATCGAAGTAAGTATTCAAAGGAAGAAATCGAATAGTGGTTCGAATAGCAGATCAAGTAGTTACGTGAGTGGAGAAGTTAGAGGTTTTCACCACGTGAGGAATTGATGGGTAACATTTCATTAGCAAAGGAGGGGGAACGGTTACCAAGTAGTGCGCATTCAAGACAACATCGTGTGATTAATAATCGGTTACAATGAGTAGACTATAAATATTAGAAACAAATTGGGAATAAAAGTTGGAATCTTTTCAGAGAAAACAATCACACTCACTTACATTCCCAGCGACTTTCTGAATCAGTTAAGAGTCTTTGTTTTTGAAGGATTTCTTCCATGTCTTTACTTTTCATTTAAATTTTCTATAACTTTTTTTTCATGCAATTCATCTTCCTTGTAATGTGTTTTTCTTTCCTTTAAAATTCAGCAACTTTTATCCTTTCCATTCTTTACCTTTTAATTTGCCATTTATTTTTCCAAACACTTTCTTTCTGTAATTTAATTTCTCTTTTATTCAAGTCATTTAAGTTTTATTATTCATTTCGAATTTCTGCAAAGCTTTTGGTTCTTTTTTTTTTCGTCATTGTCAAAGGTATAGATTTTAATACAAATAAAACTAATACCCGTAAAAGAGAAGTAGGTTTCACTCCCAGACCATTAGAATCGAACCACTATCAATTTGTTAAAAATCAACAAAATACTTATCTTTATTATTAATTATCTTGGTTAACTCTCGTTGTTATTATTGTTGGATGTTGTTGTTAGTGATTATTAATAGAGTACAAAAAACCAGGTGCTCTAAGGAAAAAAAAATGAAATGTGCATAAGCTACAAAAAAAACATGAAAGGGAGAAAATAAATAGATTGTGCATAATATGAAAAAGAAAAATAGTTGCTCTATGGATTGTTCATAATAAGCCATGAGAGCAACTGATTCTAGTAAATGAGCGTGTTCGGTTTATTAAGTCAGGGGAACAATTTGATTCCATGTTGGTACGTGGAGGGAGAGATGCTTTCTTGTTTGGCGTTTTTTCTACTTGAAAGCATTAGGGAAGAAGGGAATAGAGGGATATATGCGTAGACATTTTTTTTCTTCTGAAGACACGTCTGCAATGGTGTTTTTCACGTGTAAGGCGCTAGGCAGTTAGGCGCCTCCCAGGATGAAGTATCATTGTGAGAGTTAAACTCCAAAGTAGTCTATGAGATCCACAAAATGCATCGATTTAGTCCCTGACTTTTTAATTACACTAATTAAGTCCACCAGATTAAAAAAAATACATCAACGTAGTCCCCCTCATATTTTTCGGTCATATTCGTTGCCGGCGGGAGTGACATGGCAAATGAGTGCTGGCTGATGTGGCAAATGAAAGTTTTTATGACCCAATTTAGTCCCTGACCCCTTTTTAAACCCTAACTCACAAGTAGCGCAGCAGTTCTTCGTCAGCTACCTTCTTCTTCATCATCATCTTCTTCTTCTTCTTCTTTCCTGGTCATGGAAGCACATCTCCCTTAATTCATCATCAGTGGTCAGAGCTCTCAATCCAACCTCCAAGCTCCTCTCCGGAACTAACCACCAGCACTCAACTACCTTGTCATATCCCAACTCCTTAAAATAGTTCCTGATGAAGAAGACGTCAAGTGTATCCTCATCTAAATCTCCTAAGCAAGCTCTATTGTCAGGTGAGTAAACCAACTTTCCATCACCATTCTTCTTAAATGTTCCACCATGATGGAACATTATATCCAGCAACTTTTCCATCTGCAATGAAAAAAAAAAATATACAACGTTGTACAAAAAAAAAGGCCTATGGCCACGGTAAAAAACCGTGACCATAGCTAGTAAAAAGAGTGACTATAGATCTATGGTCACGGTTTTGGACCTATGGTCACGATTTTTTACTGTGGTCTATTCTCTCGTGGCTATAGGTCTATGGTCACAGTTTTTTGAGCTATGGTCACGGTTTTTATGGTCACGATTTCAATTTTCAAAATCTGACACTTTAGGCCACGTTTTTTTACCGTGACCATAGGTTAATCTATGGTCACGGTAAAAAACCGTGACCATAGCCTTATCTATGGTCACGGTTTTCACCGTGACCATAGCCTCTATGGTCACTCCTCCTTAAAACCGTGACCATAGATAAGGCTATGGTCACGGTTTTCACCGTGGCCATAGTCTCTATGGTCACCCTTCCTTAAAACCGTGACCATAGCCCTATCTATGGTCACGTTTTTCACCGTGGCCATAGACTCTATGGTCACCCCACCTAAAACCGTGACCATAGCCCTATCTACGGTTTTTACTAACATATCGCATCAGCAAACAACAATAGATCATATTCCAAAAAACCCTAACTAACAACTACTTCAGTCACTATGCCATTATAGAAATGCCCATATTTTTGGTTTGAAAACAGAGCATTCCGATAACCCCTACCCGCACCACCCAATGCAAAAACCCTAGCTACTAACATAGTATCCATGGTTTCCCATCAATCTACACCAATTTCCCAAGTAAAATCCATAACGATGAATACTTTACCACTATGTAAAACAAAACAAGACTATCTAATATACTGCATGCCTACCTCTGTCACAAGGGATTTCACACAGAATCTTTGCTCCTTCCTTCACCGATCTTCAGCCAATATTGACCAGGTTCCTTTGAATTCCAAATTGTTTCACTCCAAAAATCCACACCAGGGTTCTCCAATGCCAGGGTTTGGTGCTTTCAGTTCAAGGGAAGATGAAGAAGACGAAGTGATCTTTGAATATTGGGGGAGGGGGTTTGAATGTTTTGTACATGCTTACTTGAAACGGTATCGTCTATTAGTGGGTTTAGCGCAAAAACCCAACACGACGACGTTTTACACTCCTCCAGCGTGGCACTCATTCGCCACGTCACTCCCACCGGCAACAAACATGACCGGAAAATATGAGGGGGACCACGTTGATGCATTTTTTTCAATCTGGAGGACTTAATTAGTGCAATTGGAAAGTCAAGGACTAAATCGGTGCATTTTGTGAATCTCATGGATCATTTTAGGGTTTAACTCATCATTGTGATAAAACGATAGCACTCAAATAAATTATTTAAAAAATGTGACATTTTACTAATAAGTTTTTGAAACAACTAGTGTATGAACTCGTGCTCAGCATAAAAAAATTTATAAAAGTAAAAAAAAATTATATACTTCGATATTTAAAATAAAAATATAAAATAATTATTATTTTAAGAAATTTATAAAATTATTATCAAAATCAAAGTTTAATTTAAAAAAAGTGAGTAATAATTATTTTATATTTTTTAAAGTAAAATATTTATACATTGATACAGAATTTAAAATAAAATTAAAATATTTACATTAGAATACTATTTTTTCAAAAACTTTTCTATAAACAATATTGATGGTTGAATTTACAGACATTCCTACATGATTCATAAATAAAACTTTTAAACCTCTCTTATTCTTAACTCTTGAAAGTGCCACATATAGTTGGCCATGTGTAAAAATTGGTTTGGGCAAGTACAATCCAATATGAGATAAAGTTTGTCCCAGAGACTTATTAATTGTCATGGCAAACGATACTATTATGGAAAACTGTCTTCGTTTGAATCTAACTGGGACGGTTTCATTTTTTGGTACCATATTCATTCTTGGAATCAAAGCAATATGACCAACATTGTTACCCGTTAAGACTTCACATTCTATGACATGATTTCCAAGCTTCCTAACTTATAGCCTTGTACCATTACAAAGACCACTGGATTGGTCAATATTTCTCAGTAACATCACCGGAACACCAACCTTGAGTATTAATTTATATGGAGGCAAACCGGAACAATTTATGCTATTCAGTAATTCAGGACCATAGAGATCTAGTTGACTCTCCATATTCCCTTCATCTATACAAATGGAATCCAAACTAAGATATAATTTTTTCCCTTCAGGAATGATAGCCATCAGATGGTTGTTGACCTCTTCAATGATGTCTAGTGTGGGAGCCAATATAGTTCTTGCTTTGAAAAAATCCTTTGAGGACATATTTTCCAAAATATTTGGATAAAAAAATGAACCAACTCATCAAATGCCTGGTCCGAAGAAGGAATAACAATATCTCCTGGAAGACATATCTCAGATTCACCATCCATATTGTCACCTATTAGACCATCACCAACTTTCAATAACCACTCACCAAATTGCTCTGTCTCATCTTGATCTGAAGTAGTCGTCCCTACAGAGAGTCTCATGTTTTTTGTTAGTTTGAGCACCTGACAAAACTTTCAAAGGTAAGACGAATTCACGGTTGAATGAACGATATCTTGTCTCGATCCTCGTGGAATGACAGGAAGAATTTGTTTAAAGTCTTCACCTTGTACAACCATTTTTCCTCCAAAGGAAAAATCTTTTTTATATATTGGAGAACACCTCATGATATCACCCAAGCATTTATCAAGCGCTTCATAGCAGTACCTACTAACCATTGGAGCCTCATCCCAAATTATAAGTTTGGCTTTCAACAGCAACATTGCTTGAGGGGAACCAGGTTTGATGTTACATACAGAATCCTCAGTTATATTCAGCGGTATTTTGAACCTTGAGTGTGCCGTTCTTCCATTGGGAAGAAGTAAAGATGCAATACCACTTGAAGCAACATTTAACACTATATCACCTCTTGAGCGAATCTCAGCAGATATAAGGTTCTAGAGAAATGTTTTTCCAGTACCCCCATGACCATACACAAAGAAAAAACCCCCTTCATCACAATACACAGCTGTAACAATTTTATCGAATGCATATCTCTGCTCAGGTGTTACGATGGCTAACATGTCTGAGGCATTTTTCTTTAAATCATCCCTGTTAAAGTTTAGCTCTTCCCTAATAACCCTTTTAGTTAACAAAGAACTATCAACTTCAGTTGCTAAAGGCATAGGAGGATAGTCTTTCAAGGTTTTACTATAGGAATGTAAGATCTTGTCTATATCCATTAAGCACAACTGCTTAATCTCATCATCTGACATTGTTAACTCTGCATATTATACGATACTGTAAAAATTCAATCAAACTAAAAATGATCAATAAGGAAGAACTTTTATCATTGTAATTAATAAAAACTCACCCCTCATGTTCATCACGGCTCTCTATCGATACAACATATCATCTGAGAGTTCATGCCAACATCTATCCTAGACATGTTCTGATCTTGAGATATTGTTGGATGTTAATAGAATGACAAATAACCTCCTAACATATGATTCTGGGGCCTATGAGCTTGCTTCCTTAATTGCATCAATGAATTCTTTGTCATCTTGCAAGAGTCCAAGGGCGAAGCATGCATCTCTATACATAGCATAAATTGTTCCTCCTACTGTTCTTATATCTCGAAAACTCATACATTCTCTTTGAGTATTCAAGAGAATTCGTTGGTAATATTCTTCGGTATTTGCTGCAAAAAACTTGGTTAAAATCCGACTTTTAAGTTGTTAAATGGATTAAGCTACGCTATTTTAATTATTATGTAGCTACACATCCGCATAAGAATAATTTTCCTAAAAAATATAGAAAAATAAAAAATTGTATAATCTACAGATTATAACTGTTGAAAGTTATTTGAACATTTATTTTCTAGTGTAGATAAATCGAATAAAATAGATGTAGGGTACAGGCTGTTAAGATTTTAAATTTAAATCATTAAATAAGTAAGATCAAAATTGAATATAAACTCGTCATTACCTGCAGGTACATGAGTCAACCTTCGCGAAGCCTTTTTTTCGAGAAAACCACTTTGAAGAATCGTCCTTCCAAACAAACTTGGTTGGAAACTCAGCATAAGTCATACTTCGAGCATAGGGATATGACATGTTCACTGCCATCCATCCCAAAAATATGGACTTATGAGATATTGCTCTTTCGACGATATCATTCACATTAGAAGTTTCACCATAAACCACAGGTTGCTCATCCTCCAAATGGAATGGAAGTCTAATCACAAATGGTCCTTTCTCTTGGATTTCGTATCCAAATAGGCGCCAGACTGCCTCACATACCAAAATGTACCTACAATCGTAGTAATTCCTAATTTCGTCAACAACTTGTGTGGCTTCTAACAGATCACCCGCATTGTATAGAGTAGCTGTTACGCGGTCATTACCCTTGTGTACATACTTAAACAGATACTTAATAGAACTTGTTTGGCATGTGTATTCCACATTTATGTGGCACCCAAACTTGAGCAACAATTCTGGATTATACGGAACAATGAACTTATTATCTAGTATACATTCTCTTTTCTTCACTGTTTGACCGTTATCAGTACGCCTATATTTGGAAAATCCGGCCTTGTCAATAAGTGTTCGTTGTCTAAACTCTTTAGGATAGAACTTTGAATAGGATCCATTCTTCATGCAAGGTGAATTCTTCTTGTACGGACCACATGGACCATGTACCATATAATTTGAACAGCTCCATATAAATTTGGCCTTTCATTTTCATCAGGAATCTCAGCTGTTATATGTTTGTCTATGTCATCTGGTGTTTGTGGCTTGAACTCGTTACTCATGAATAAAAGGATATGTGCATGCGGAAGCCCTCTCTTTTAAAACTCTACAGTGCAAACGTCTGAAAATTGAAAAAGACAAATGAGCAAAGCATTACAACATAAGATTTTAATAAAGCGTTGCATAAACACAGACTTACATCCCAAAATTTTGCCAAAGATTTTTTCCTCTTTTAGGTCATCAATCAAACCATCAAGCTTGATCTTGAAAACTCGACACAATATATCAGGACGGTCTTCTGCCTTCAATCCAATGGGAGTCACTTCTCTTTTTATCTCATCCCATTCAGGGTTACAGGTATGGTGATAAAATAGTTAGGATATCCTGCGTATCTACAAATTACAAATACATCTTTACAATTATTCATCATATACCTAGGTCCACCGGTAAAAGTACTGGGAAGAATGATTCTTTTGCCAAGCCTTGCAGCATCTACATCCCCGTTTATAAGACTTTCATGCAAACATTTATATTTATCAACTCTCAATTGTGGTTATTTACACCTAAAAAATTTAACCTCTCTGATTCCACCATTGTGTAGGCATCTACCAGAAATTGTTGGAATAATCTATTTGATCTCAGAATTAACGGAGATTCACCCGTCCTTTTCTTTGAGGTCTAGCCAAAATGTGTGTAAAGTCTACAATGATTGATCCCCCTCTTTTTTCCTAGTGTTATTGAGTCTTTTCCATGCATATTCCCTTTGGATTTGGGCCTGGAGCCCCTCAGAAATCGCCTGCCACGATTTCATTAATGAGGTCACGTGATGAGCGTCACGTGTGCGCGTCGTCTGAGTTTTACGATCCACACGTACGCGGCATTCACGCGTACGCGTCGCTGGAAATTTCGCCAATCCACGAGAACGCGTCAATTTTCGTGCGCCATTCCTAGCTTCTTGCACCCACGCGTGCGCGTCGGCCACGCGTGCACGTCACAGCTGATTCTTCCAAAGCTCCATTTTCCATATTCCTCCCACTTGTGCATACTCCCTTTCCATCTTCTAGACCATTTCTGTCATATAAATCCTGAATTCACTCAACAAACACATCACGGTATCGAATGGTAATAGAAGATGATTAAAATATAGCATTTTTAAGGTAAAAGAAGCATGTTTTCAACCATGAAGCAAAATTAGGAAGAAAACACAAAACCATGCAATTCATGTGAATAAGTGCGAAAAATATTGATAAAACCCCCCAAATTCTACACAAGATGAACCACAAAATTAGGGTTTATCACATGTACATGATAATAAATTGTTCAATAATTTGTATTATGCACGCGATAAGGTTGAAATTATAATTTTAAATTATTTTATTGAAATTAATTTGAATTGTAATAATTTGATTAATAAAAAAGTAACATGTTATGCATTCATTTTTCTTAATCTAGTGTTAAGTGTATCAACCTTAATACAGTTATCAATCGTTTTTGTTAATATACTTTTTTTTCTAAATTTATGATTAAAATAACAATTATAAATATTAATAATTAAACAAATTATTATATTATAATTATTTACGTTTTATTTTCAAAATTAAAAACATATTATTTCTTTTTTTAATTAATGATTTTTTAATTTATACTACCAGTTATATTGATCGTTTAGTCATTAATTTTTTTTTATTCGTAGGATATATTTATTTATTTTGTTTAAATCATTTTAAATTTTTTCTTATTTAACTATACATGTATATTTAGTCACATATGTTAATTATTTTTAATTTTTTGATTAAAAATATTTTTTTAGCCTACATTCATTCAATGATTTTGTTATTCTATTAATACCATCGTACGCATAATAATATTCATAAATCATACTAATTTCTATATTATTTATACGTATATATCAATTGTTTAGTTAATAATTTTCTTTATTTAGTATATATATATATATATATATATATATATATATATATATATATATTTAAATCGCATATATTAATTATTTTTTATTATGATTAATTTTTTTTGAGTCTACAATCATTCGATAATTTTTTATTTTTTATTATTAATGTCATCGTATGTGTAATTTTCATAAATTAAAATAATTTTTTATTTTATGTATACATACATATATATTAATTTTGTTAAATAATTCTAAATATTTCTTTATATATATATATATATATATATATATATATATATATTAATTGTACATATAAATATTTAAGTTACATATATTAATTATTTTTTTATAATTATTTTTTTATATGTATATGATTATTTTTTATTCTACAATCAAGCAATAATTTTTTATTTCTTATATCCATGCATATTCCCTAATCCCTTTTCATATGCATAATTAATAACTTTTTTAAATGGTGATATTTTAATTTTTTTTCACGTATTTTTATATATTAGCAAGAAAAGCAAAATCACGTATTGTAACTTTTTTTTCTTTTTCACGCCTTAATCTTAATTAATCAATCTTGTGTCTATACAATATAATTAAACTTTTAATCATTCTAATTTATTGATGAATTATATTTCTCTTAATAATTGCATTACTAATCTGAAATACAAAAAAAAAAAAAAGGTGATACATGCATTATATATTAATCTCCGTTATAACACTATATAGAATTAAAAAATTAGACCTCAAAGAATTAAACACATGCATTATAGATTAATTTAACAAAGTACTTACCAACTAAATAACCATCTTCTTTAGACTCTGCATGAATTGTTTTGAATGAAACAAAATTGAATCCGTTCAATGGAACTGAAGAATCTTGTACCAGATGCACAATCGTGTCCCTCTTGAAGTGGATTCTAAATTCGTGTCTAGTAGGCTTGAACTTGATGGTATTCAAAGTAACTCCAAAATTAGTGACCACGTACACGTTGCCCTCAGCGAGTAGGCCCTCGAAGATAGGAACAAATATGTCTTTAACAGTGCATTGAATTGTATCCCCCTAAATGCATTAATTTTATAGAGTCATAGATAAATGAGGTTTATTGCTCATTCATTACCAAAATAAATATCAAATGTAAAGAGAAAATTTTACCTCTTCATCAAGGACAACCATCTCAATAGGTGCCTTCATTCCAGATTTTGTAAAGTGAGAAACGGTCCAAAGTCTAATAACACGTACTTTGAGTTTCCACACCTTATACGCTGGACTAGCATTGATACACTTGATGAGATCATACCTAAGAAATCAAGGACCTCATATTTAGTGAAAGATAAAAAATATTATTGTGAAACAATCCACGTGGCACATGAACTCACCTAGCTGCCATTGCTACCTACTACTACAAAATTACTCAAATATTATGAATTTTAGTATAGATAAAGAGTAAGTGTGGTGATCACCTATGCTATACTTATAGAGAGTCACAGCACTGTTCAACCCCAGTATTGCTATGGATTGCAAGAATCTTTACGTTTCTATCAAAATCCAACTAAAAAATTTTTTTTTGGACTATTCAGAATTGAAGAATCTGAATCATATCAATAAAATAATTATCAAAATTAGGATATAAATTAACGGCCAACATTTATTGTGTTCCATTTACATCGCAAACTGGAGTTTAATTTTAAAAAATCAAAATAAGAAGCAATATATGCTAAAGAGGAAATCACCATATTTACATACGCTAATTAGGTATTGTAAATCACAAGAAGTTTCAAAAAAGCATGAAATTATTTTATTTCTGTATGTTGTCAAATCATTCTATATCATAGATACTGACATTTCAAGAGGTACAGAATAAAAAGGGTATGAGAATAAAATTTGATATATATCACCAATTTTTTGTTTCTTAATCTGATATAATTCTCAAAAGATTTGTTAACAGTACCTTTAATATGACCAAAGATTGTGTTGATCGCAGCAAGCCATTTATCTCTTTCACCCTGCATCCATTACTATAAGCATTCTCCTTTTATGATCCTCAGTCAATTGCTTCATCCGCTTGACCTTCAGCCTCTGCTATTATTTTAACTACAATAATAGATAATTCTATCTCAGCACGCTCTCTCTCAGTCTGACGCTGCAGTGGCTGCGGACTTGCGATTTGGGGAGTTAGGGTTTCTCTTTTAATATCAAAATTTCACGTCAGTTTCAGAGAGGAGAAGCGAGGAATGTGGGAGTGGGACTGCGTTACGGGTTACGAGCTTAAGCCATTGGGGATTCATTTTTTTTAAGTCAAAATGGCACCGTTTGGAGGAGTTATTAACAAACCAGAAACCCTTTAAAAAAATCGATCCGTTCTAACGGTTCATCAAGTAATTACAGATTCGACCGATTTTGTAATCAGTTTTTTGTTAGACGGTTTATTCATAACATCTTTTAAGTCATTTTTAAATTTTATAAAATTATTTTTAATAATTACAAAAAGTGTTTATAATAAAAAATTTTAAAATTTTATAAAAATATAATATTTAAAATTGTTAGTAAAATCTTAGTTGTACTCTGTTTTAATAAATAATTATAATGATATTAGTATTTTATATAACAACCCATACAAAAAAATTAAAATTTCATATAACATTTTTTCGTTCATTTTTAATAGCTCATAAATACATAAAAAATATTGTACGGAATTTAAATTATTTTTGTATTAATTTTTATATACAATACTCATGTCATTATAATTATTCAGAAGTTGCATGTAATTCGAACCTTATGAATTCAATTTACTATATATTTGCCTAAATCGAATTTATTCAATTTAATCTATATAGATATGTAAATTCGATTTATTTTTACATGTGGTATGATTTGATTGAAAGAGCAATAATTTATCCTGCTTTGTAGATTCTTCTATAATTTTATCTAGCATCAATAAAAATTCCATTATCAATGGTTTAAAAAAAATAAAATCTAAAACGATGGTTAAAAATAAATAAAAAGGATAGATTTAATTCTTCTATAATTGTATGCATTTTTTTTCTGATTTGCGTTTTTTCACGATCCACAAGTTTTATGTATTATAAATTAATGTTAATTCATATATAGTATATAAATAAATTTAATTAGAATAAATAACAATTTATTTATTTTATTTTAGACTTTATAAGTGAAAAGACTAATTCACTAATATAACGAATTATAATTAATGTAGTATAATTAATTAAATAATATAAATTATAATAAATTATATTAATTATATTAATATTTAAATATCTAATCAAATCAATTAGTTGATATAATTAAGTCAGTACAATAAATTGTATTGAATGAGTTAAAACAATTAAATCGGGAAACACTCTCCGAAGCATGCCACGTCAGCTTCATCATTAAGTGCAGACATCCGATTTTTATATAAAAAAAATAAATTAATTATAATTGATATAACTCATTTCACTATATTTTCTAAAAAAATAATTAAAAAGACACGTTTTAATTTTTTGTTAAAGTAAAATAAAATAAAATACATAAATTGAATAGATATAAATCTGAAAATTATAAAATTTTATTAACAATTCAAATAAATTAGTACCATAAAACTAAATTTAATGTCTATTTAAAATAATTACCGACCTTCTATTCTTCTAATTATTAATAATTTAAATAAAATAATACTCTATAACTTATTTTTTATTTATTTTAAGTAATTACTAATATTTTATTTTTTTAAATTATTTTCTTGTCTTATTTATCATTCATGCTTTCGATCAAATATATTAATAAACAAATAAACTAAATTAACTACCTTAATTATACTTGGACTATTCAATAATTTAACATAATCTTTTCAATGTGGAATTAACTACTAACCATCGAAAATAGAAATTTAGAGTAATTTAGTATTATGAACATTAATTATGTATTGTGAAATAACCTAAAATCATAATGTAATTTATTTTTAAAGAAATAATCAAGCATTATTGTTAATTGTGAAATAACCTGAAATTATAATGCATTTTATTTTAAAACACCGTAAAAAAGACATATCTCTTTTGTTAATCAAAAGTTAGAAGGAAAAAAATATGCGCCTAATAATGAGAAACTAAAATAGACAAAAATATTTAAAAAATATAAAAAAATAAAATGTATAAGTAAAGATAAAAGAAATAAAAATTAAATAAATTATAAAAATTGTACCCTAAACACAAGGGAGAGAAAAAGAGAGAAAAGAGAACAAATGAGTAAAAAAGACATTATGATCTCGTATAAATAGATGACATTGAAAAAAATAAACTAATTAAATTAATTCATATATTTTGTTATTATATTTATTATTTACTGAAATAATATGATATTTACTCCAATAAAATCAAATCAAATAATTAATATAATTAACTAAATTAATTAATTGATATAATTAATTATAATTAATCAATTTATATAAATGATAATAAATGGTGAGATTTGAATGTATAATCAAATTAATTAATTGATATCATTAATTAGTTATAATTGATTTGCTTTACATAATTAAAAAAATAAATCAGAAAACACTCTCAGAAACATGCCACGTTAGCTCCATCATTAAGTGCAGAAAATCAATTTTTATATAATAGAATAGATGATATATTGAAAAAAAAAACCAAATAAAAGATATAGTTATTAGTCCAATGTAAAAAAAGAAATAAAATAAAATGGAGAGAAAGAGAAAGAAGAAATTTCAAACTAAATCTGAAAATCTAAAATTTTAACCCTATGAAAAACAATACATTCCAAATTTTGATAAATCAATAATTTTATAATGCTATATTCATATTATCGTTAGAATTTTTCTATAAAAAATTGGACGTTAATCTTCATGCCAAATTATCCCATATATTTAGAGTGAACATTTAATTTGGTTTCTGTCCATTTTAAATTAGGATAAGACGATTTTTGTCAAAAAATGCACTCATGTCGGTCCCTGTCTGTTTTAAAAGTGAGTTATTGCGGCTCCTCCATCGTATTTCCTGACCAAACTTGACGAAAAAATCCTATGTAACAGTTACTGGTGCTGATATGGTGAATGTGGTGGTGCTGGACGTGCACACGAACCAGCTTAGAAGCCTATCGAATAGGGATGTCAATGGGGCAGGGCGGGGGCGGGGGATGCCTCCCTACTCCCTATCTCTGCCCCAGATTTACTCCCTATCTCCGTCCACATTTTTCACAAGGCCCCATTTTTTTCGCAGGGACCCCATTCCCCATCTCTCTAATAGTTTTGACTAATTATTAATTTCTATAGGAATAGAGCTGAAAGTATCCATCCTATACAAAAACAACAAGATTTTATACAAAAAGCTCAAACGTCAAGATGGTGACTTTCAAAATGACGCAGTGGGAGATGTCATGGCAAGGTGGGGGACACAACATCAGAGAGGAGAATGGACACGACGACAGAATTGTGGAAAGAAACACCACGAATATAGAGAACAACATAGTGAGGGTGATGGAACGGTAAGGGGTGACAACGCGGTGAGACGGGAGAGTGGCGAGGGGGTGGCTGCAGAGAGGTTGGATGGAGTATGGATGACGTTGGAGATATATGAACTAAAGAAGGGTTATGCAAATGAGGATTAGAAATTTTGAGTCTCTCTCTCTCTCTCTCTATATATATATATATATATATGACATGTGAAATAACTAAAAATCATATATGAGAAATAAACTATTAAGAACAATTAAGCAAATTTAGAATTTCGGGGATTAGTGGGGACGGGGCGGGGATCCCCCTCGGGTCCCGCACTTACCTCGGGAGAATTTCGTCCCCCATCCCGCGGAAAAAATTCTCCACAGTCGGATCTCTATTCACGGCAGTCCCTGCATGGATCCTCGCATCTTAGGGAGTTTTGCCATCTCTACTATCGAACCCCATTGGCTGCCTTTGCAAGCTTAATGTCTTGAATGTCGCCGGAACCTCATCGAATACCTTCCCAAAACCATTGACGATTGTAGATCATTGGAGGAACTGAATTCCAACTTCAACAAACTGATACAACTTCCAGAAAACATTGGCTTGGAACTGAGAAAGCTGAAGAAGCTACCAGTGAACTCCAACAAACTCCTCTTCCTTCCACGTTCCACCTCACACCTCACCTCTCAAGGTCCTCGACGCCGGCCTCAACTGCCTCCCCTCCCTCCCCACGACCTTGAAAACCTCGTCAGCCTCGAAATCCTCAACATCAGCCATAACTTCTTTTGCTCTCTTCCTTGCTCTGTTGGCCTCCTCTTCTCTCTCATTGAATTTGACATCAGCTACAACAGGATCACCTCCTTATCTCCCTCTATTGCTGCCTCAACAAGCTCCAGAAACTCTGTGTTGATGGTAATCCGCTCATGTCGCCGCCACCAAAAGTGGTGGAGCAGGGATTGTATACCGTGAAGGGTATCTTTGCCAAAAGATGAACTCTTTGACGTCGCCGTCGTCGTTGTTGTCTCATGAAAGCCCATCCACGAAGAAGTCATGGGTTGGGAAGATGGTGAAGTATGGAACGTTCAGTGGAGGAGAAACTAGGAGTAGTAAGAGAAGAACGAGAAGCTTTCATAATGTCGGATTATAAACTGCCACATAGGATTTTTTTGGTAAGTTTGATAAGAGGATACGATGGCTCACTTTTGGGACAGATAGGGGCCAGCGTGGGTGTTTTTACAGGGGTTGAATTGTCCTAATTTAGAATGGATACAGATCTAATTTTGGTGATATATGGAGAAGGTGGATATAATGTCGTTTGAGAGTCTCTATGTCTATTCTTGTCAAAGGGACAACAACAAAATCTTTTGACTTAGAGAGAGGTTTAAGACAAAGTAATCTCCTATCACCTTTTTTTTTTGTACTAATTGGAGAAATCCTATATGGTCTACTATCAGAGGATGTGTGGTTCAAGTATTATTTTTTTACAAAGATTCCATTCTCATAGGAATTAAATATACCCAAGGAAAAGGTGGGAATTGAAATGATGGTATTTTAATTCCCTGAAATCAAATTTACTTGGGAATAACTTTTCAAACTTTGAACCAAACATGGACATATAATATTCTCATCTTAAAATTTTTAGGAATTATTTATAATTCCCCCAACCACACACACTATCAGGGTTATGCAAAAAAGGTCTCATTAAACCCTTGGAGGTTGGATGAAACAAAGTGAAGCTTGCGCACTTACAGTTTGCTAATGGTTCGGTGCTGTTTTGTCCATGTGATATGGAAACCGTTAGAAATTTAAGAAGAATTCTTCAAGGGTTTGTGCTAATGTCTAGGATGAAGATAAACTATAATAAATATGCTGTTATCGGTTTGAATTTTTAGAAGCAAATTTTGGAAGAGGTATTTTGAGTCTTAAAGTGTGGGAGAACAAACCTTTCGAGTTTCGATCAGATATCTCAAGGTCCCTTTGGGTGCAAACCCAATAAAGATTAAAACATGGAAGTCTATTCTACAAAAAGTGGATGAGAGGCTCAAAGGATCGAAAGATAAACTCTTGTCTAAAGTTGAAAAATTAATATTGATTTTATTTTTGTTGAATAGTTTATCATTGCATTATTTGAGTCTGTTTAAAATCCTAAAGGCTATGGCAAAAAAATTTTTTTCTCTTCAAACGTGATCTTTTTAGGGTAAAGGGGATGGCAGTAGAGGATGTCTATGGTTAGGTGAAAAATAATTCAAAAACCTAAGGAGTTGGGTGGGCTTAGAATGGGTGATGTTGTTATGAAAAATTATGTTCTATTGTTTAAAAAGCAGTGGAGATTTCAAAAGAAAGAGTGTCCTCTTCAAAAGGTGATTTTTCATATAATCAAGTTGTGTCATTTAGTGTGCAACCCAACATGCACATATGAAAGGTGGAGCAATATAGGGAGATATCATGAAGGTTGGTTAGCGTGATTTGAAGTTAGTAGATACCTTGCAACAAGGATTGCAACCAGGGACGTATCCAGAAATTTTAATATGGAGGGGCCGAATTTTAAATAATTTTTTTTATTCTATAAAAATAATTAACATATAGTTATTAGAGTTAGTTTTTTAAAAGATTTATCAATATATATAATTTTTTTCATAATTTTATTTTTAATATGATAATTACATCATAAAAATATAACAATATCAATAGTACATTATAAAATTATAAAATACCAATAATTTATAGCGTGTTTAGGTAAAAATTATCACATATCTTATTAATTAAAATTAATTCATTCAAAAATTTTAAAAAATTTGAAAATAAATTATAAATTATTAATTATTTAAAAGACACAATACCTTTATAGAATACAAGATATAAGATATTTTTATAAAATTTTTCTTTTAACAACGTAAATTTAGAAGAAAATGAGTATTTTTTATAAGAAAATAATATATAAAGTACATAATGTGATTACTAAAATATAACTACGTAAGTTATTATTAATATAATAATATAAATGTTAAATATATTAATATAAAAAATAAAAGATTTTTTTAAAAATAAATATAGAGATTATTATATACAAATTAATTTGAAATAGTTAAGTAAAAATATTAGTGAATTAAACAATTAAGACATAAATCTATTATATAGTAAAAAATAATATATATAAAACTATTAAATTACATAATAATTTTTTATTTTTTAAACACATATCTTATATATAAATATAATTTTTTAAAATTTTGGGGGCCGAGGCCACTACTTGTCCCTCTCTAGATCCGTCCCTGATTGCAACTAGAGACGGGTGATGGGACGAGAACGAAGTTTTGGTATAGTGTTTGGTTAAAGGAGGGAGCTCTTAAGAAAAGATATATTAGGTTATTTATGTTATCTACCAACAAGAAATACACTATAAATGATTGTAGCTTTTGGAATGATTTATCATAGATGTGAAATTTGGAATGGAAAAGAACTTTGAGAACTTGGGAAGAGGAGAACCTTTAGGACCTGTTTTTTTTTTTTTTGACTAAGGTGGGTGTGTACAAAAGGACTAGTCACAAGATGGTATGAAAGTATACTAAGAGGACTTTTTGGTTAAGTCATTCTTACAAGTTTTGTATATGAATAGCGAGCATACAAGTGAATCGAATATGTATAACTTCACTAAAACATTATGAAAGAGTCTTTGTAGCTCTGAGAGTATAATTATTTGTTTAGTTTGTAGTTTTGAATAAATTGAATACAAGAGAAAAACTAGCAAGGTGCAATATGATTTCATCTTTGATAAGCTATTGTGTTCTATGTGAAGAGAAAGAAGAGAATGTGCACCACTTGTTCTTTACTGGTAAATTTTTCTAAAAATTGTGGATATTCTCTTTGATTGGTGCTTGTGTTGGGTGTGGTCTAGTAACGTGAGGTTGCTTTGAGTTTTGGGTGATTGCCATGCATTTGAAGAAGGAAAAACATGTATGGATTATACTCTTTCTTGCAAAAATTTGGGGTGTTTAGAAGTGCAGAAATAACAAGATTTTTAACAGCGGTAACATGAGTTTGGAGAAAGTGTACCAGTATATAATATCTTTTAAAGGCGTCTAAATTTTTAATTGGAATTATAGGAGAGTGCATGCTAGTGATGTTTGAGATCCTAAGGCTGATACATATTTTTTATGTTAGTCTCTTGTATTTTTTATTGTGTTTTGTGATCTTTGTTTATTTTTTAACCATAGGTGTTGATTCTAGCTTCATTTGTATTTTTATCTTTGATGTTTGTGTGGATGTTTTAATTGTTTATAGCTCACTTTTCATGTTAGAGTTGTGGTGGGTAAACTAATTATAAAAAAAAATGATAAAAAAATAAGAGCAAGAAGAAGATAATAATAAAGAAAGAAAATATATTTTTTTTAAAAAAATTAATTTTTAGCAGAAGACAAAAATAGACTAAAACAAAATATTTAGGATAAAAATAAGATATTTTAAACATTAAAAATAAAATCAAAACTTAAATAAAACATTAAATACTAAAATAATACTTAACCCTAATCAAAATATTATTACTCACTATAATTATCCAATGATATGATACTAATCTACTTTATTAATTGTTGGAAGGCTACAAAAGATATATATATATATATATATATATATATATATATATATATATATATATAAAAACCCATATGAGATACCGAGGAATAAGCTATTCTTTTCTTTAAATTACGTTGACCAAGAGATGTTGAAGCTGCATAGATTATTTGAATTGAAGAAATCGAATTTCAATTATTTGCGGAAACATACCAATTAGTAGAACCCTTGATAAAAGAAAAAGATGCTGTATATGAATCACTTACATATTCCTCTGAATTATATGTGGATCATGCACTTTTTCCTATTTATATATATAAAGAAAAAAGTGCAGTTGGTTCGATCATTTATCAACAGATTTTTTTCTTCCATTTGAACTAATTTCAATAATTCTCTTAGCTGCTTTGATAGGTGCAATTGTCGTGGCTCGCCATCACATGTGGATTGGTGGATTTCTCATAGTTGGTGCTGCTGCGCACGCAGCCATCTTTATGGTAAGAGACTATGATCTAACTATTCGATACAAATTCTTATGCTTTCATTCAAACCTTTTGTTTTTATTATTTTAGATTATAGAATCGTTTTATTCTCAATTCAAGTCTGATTGAAGAACAAAATCTGATAGTTATATGAGTGAAATCAGACAGCTTCTATCGAAATAGAAATTCGAGATTCTATTTAGATAATTTACAAATACTATATTAGATTAGATAGTAGATTACCAATAATTATATATATATATATATATATATATATATATATAATTGACCAAAGAATATTAGTTGTAATATTTTAATGATACAATAATTCAAATTAACATAATAATGATATGTAAGTATAAATTATTTCTATATTTTTAGTATATAAGGGATGTTTATGGATTGGATAAATCGAGTTCATTTTATTCTATATCCACCCTAAATTATTACTGTTTTTTTTTTTTTAAATTTATCCGCTCTTAGACTAATAAAATTTTAACTGTTCGAGCCAATTATATATCGGATTTTAACTAGAAATTGAACATAAAGATAGATCACAACAAGTAGTATTCAGTAAATGAATAAAATAATAATAACATTGAAAAAAAATAAATAGAATCAAAGTTAAAGACCAAGAGAACAATATCAAGAACACAATTAAAAATATTAAAATTCCTTCCATTTAATAGAAATTATTTCAGTAACAACATTACCTATCATTCATACTAAAAAAGGGTTAAGTACGATTTTGATTCCTAACGTAGAGACCGAAAATTTATTTTGTCTTCGGCCTTTTGTTCGCCACAAAATGGTCCCCAAGATTTCAGTTTATTTTAAAATCGTCCTTTTTCCAAAATTTTTTATTTTTATTACTAAATTACCCTTAATAAAAATATTTAAAAAAAGAAGAAAGAAAACGTGTCAAGCAAAGGGGAAAGGGGGAAGGGGTTACGTGAAGGGAGAAGGGTGGGGGGAGGGGGTTTGGGAAGAAGAGGGGGAAGGAAAGGGGAAGGGTCCTCGCCATCACCGCCGCTGTTTTTCTTCGCTGTCGCCGTTCAACAACACCAGAATCAGTCGCAGTTCCGCCTTCAAATGTCAGCCGTAAATCAATCGTTTCGGGATCAGGGCATGAAAGCTATGCAAACTGCACAATCCACACTAGATCCATTTGGTTTGCTTGGCTTGTTAAGTGTGATCAGGATGAGTGATCCAGACTTGACATCTCTTGCACTTGGAATTGATCTTACTACACTTTGAATTAAATTTGAATTCATCTGAAAATCTACACAAGACGTTTGGGTCTCCGTGGTCCGATAAACCTGCAAAGGGTGATCCATAGTTTAATATGCCGCAATGTTATTACGCAAAGCAACCCCCCATTTTATATGTGAGGTTTTTTAATTATGCTATAGAATCAATTTCTTTATTTGCAAATCCTTCGTTAAGCTTACTGCTTATTACATGATGCAACAAGGTTACTTTTTAAAGTTTTCGGTGAAAACATTGTTTTACATATTATAAATAACCACTTTTTTTTCTTAGTTGCAGCATGCCCAAAGACGATTCACAATTATATGCTACAAATGAGCTGTATGCACATACCCTCCAGTTCATCTTTTTTTGTTATTTATATTTTATTTTTCTGTGGTTAGGGCTTATTTCCAAATTATGTTAGGATTATTAGAATTTGGGAGCAATTAATGGTTAATTCAGTTAATACTTGGTAACCTTTCGTTTGATTCCATTGTTATTGTTGTTGTTGTTTCATTGGTGTTGCTTTTGTTTTCCTTCTGTTCTCTTTCTGTTTCTGTTCTGCTTCAGCTTTTGCATTTGGATGATTTTGGGAAAGAAGGGGGAATGGTATTTTCGTCCGAAGGACAATTTTAAAACAAACTGAAACCTTGGGGACCATTTTGTAATGAAAAAAAGGCCGGGGACGAAATAAATTTTTGGCCTTTACGTTAGGTACTAAAATCGTACTTAACCCTACTAAAAAATCAAAGCAAAAATTTTGCTCACAGCTGAGAGAGAGAGAGAGAGAGAGAGAGAGAGAGAGAGAGAGAGAGAGAGAGGATCACCACGATTTCACCTCTGTGACCTCAACCTCAACATAGGTGGAACATGGTAGATCCAATGAGAAACAATGGCAGAGAGAAAGCTGATGGTGGCACCAGCAAAGAGCAAAAGCAAAAGGAGACGACAAAGCACAATGAGAGGCAACAATAGTATAGTATTAGCTACGAGAAAGAGCCGCGAGAGAGAGGTAGCAACGAAAATCCAAATCTAGCGGTGAAGAAAAGTATAGGTGAGATCTAAGCACAAGAAGCACACCAATGGTGAATCGTGGTAGATTGGTGATTGAGGTTGGCTGGTGAGAAAGAAAGGAGATAAAAGAAAAAAAGAGGAAAAAAAGGAAAAAAGGTTGTGGTTGGTGTGCTCTTGTGCTGCTGCGTAGAGTTAGTCGTGGGAGGTGGCTGAAGCACAAAGAAAAAGGCAAAACTTGAAAGTAGCCAAGCTGAAGTTTTCTGTTTTTTAGTGAGTGTGATTGTGTAGTGTATATCATGCATTGCCTTAATTCCCTTTTTTTGAGTTCAATCAAAATAGGTCGAGTGACCTAAGCCATGACCCTAACCCAATTGAGTGCTAATTTAGTTGGGTTAATTTTTTAAAATTTGAATTTAACCTAATCACTATCAAAATGGGCTAAATTTGACTCAAACCAACTAAACCTAGGTCAGTTTTTCAGAACAAATTGAATCATATGCACCCCTAGATATAAATTAGTATACATTTATGAAATGCTTAGTTTAGACCAACCAAACATTATAACACCACTTTGATATTTGTATTTATTTCTTAGCATTATCGTAGTTCTTAATTCTTATAACTTTTTTATGTAAACACAGTCTTTATTATAAACTTAAAAGTAAAGTATACTTTTTATTCCTGATGTTTACCAAAAGCTTCAAAAATACTCCTAAATTTTGATTTGTTTCAATTTTATTCCTCAAGTTTTTTATTTGCATCAATTTTACTCTTCTGTTAATTTTTTTATAATTAATATTTTTTTTCCAATTATACCCCTCTTTTATACCCCTCTCTCTCTCTCTCTCTCTCTCTCTCTCTCTCCCCCCCCCCATAACCTAATGCACCACCTTCACCGTTGCTATCCAACAATGGGAAAGTTTCTCTGTAATCCCACCATTGTTGCCACCAAACCATTCCAAGGTATGCCGTAAACGACTCTTTCTTAGCAGGATCTGAAATTACCGACGAAGACTATCGAAGCTGTAGATCTTGTTGCTCCGACCAATGTTGCCAGCATTGGAGGCATCGATGACAGATAGGAGGACGTTATTGGCTTGGAGTACGAGTAGTGGCACTACTTTACAGAGCTTGCGCTCTAAAGGCATACTCTAAAAGCCACTGCCAGAGGATGAGGTGGACGATGACGATTCTTCTTTGTCTTCCTCCTCTACGCCATCGTCATCTTCTCTCAGATCAATCGTTTTCTGCCTCTCTCACGGTGGCAAGGTCTTCTCTCAAAATTTTAGTAATTATTTTTTCTGTTGTTGCTTATTTAATAGTCTATTTGGTTTTTATTTGATATTCTTATTTGATTATGTTTTTTATATTTTTTGTTGATACTTGATGTTTGTTAATTCTAATAGTTCAACTTTAATTATTGTCTTCTTCTTGACATTATATATTAATACTATTCAAATAATTCTAAGCTTGTGTGTTAATGTATAAATTGGAATCACATCCCAAAACAATGAGCTCATATAGTCATATTTTTTTTATTAGCTTCTTCTATTTAATCATATTTTTTAGCAACCTTTTGTTTTGTTTTTTGTCCTTTTGATATTTTTATTTTATTATGATGCTTTGATAAAATTATTGGGATAAGGCAGTTAAAGGATTCACCTCGTTAATAGGTGAAGTTGACCAAGATAAAAATGGTGCGTGGTAGAATAGTGATGAGAAAAAGAAGAATGTGATGATGATTAACAACAATTGAAATAGAGTAAAGAATTAGAAGCATGAGAGTGTTCTCATTCACTGACGCAGAAAATAGAATTAGAGAAGAAGACTTGAGACATGGAAGTAAAACTGAAACTCATACATTGTAATTGTAGCACCTATCCTGGGTGATGGAGTAATACAACATATATAGTGAAAGTACCTATAGTTTAACAACAATAAAAATCAATAGAGACTAATTCACTTATATTCACTCACAGCCCCCTTCAAACTTAGTAGTGGGTTGAAGAACCACTCTAAGTTTGTCTTGAAATTTGTGAAATAGAGGTGATAAAAAGGGTTTAGTAAAAATATCCCCAATCTGATCTATAGAGGGTATATGGAGGACATAGAGTTGTTTTTGATTCACCATCTCTCTTAGGCAGTGAAGGTCAATTTCCATGTGTTTGCACCTAGTATGCAGGACCGGATTAGCAGCTAATGAGCAAGCACTTTGATTATCACAGTAAATAGTAGGTGCCATTAGTTGTGGAATTCGAAGCTCCTTTAGAAGCTGCTGTATAGATACTAGTTCTGACTGAGATGCTGCCATTCTTCTGTACTATGCCTCAGTACTACTGCGACTAACTTTGGCTTGTTTATTGCTTCTCCAAGATACCAAATTGCTTCCTAAGTATACACAATAGACAGTAATTGATTTCCTGTCCTCCAAATCCCCTGTCCAGTCTGTATCTGCGAATGCAAGTAATCTAAAGTCAGCATATTTTTGAAATTTAATGCCTGCTGATATTGTACGTGCAATATATCTGAGGACGTATTTGACATCCTTCCAGTGCTCTATTGTTGGAGAGTGCATGTATTGAGAGACCTTATTCACAGAGAAAGCAAGATCTAGTCTTGAAATAGTCAAATGCTAAAGTGATCCAACAATCTCTCTATACAATTTTGGATCCTAAAAATGCTCAGCACCGTTTGATGTAAGCTTCAAGGCTGAGACCATAGGGGCAGACATTGAATTTACAGTGTCCATTTTGGCTTTTTGTAACAGATCTCGAGCATACTTTTGTTGAGAAACTAGAATGGATCCATCTGTTAAATAAGAGAATTCTAACCCAAGAAAATAACTGAGTTTTCCAAGATCTTTAAGCGGAAAGATTTTATTGAGATCAGAGATAAGTTTGTCTATTTCACCAGTATCACTTCCAGTGACAACAATGTCATCTACATAGGCTAAGAGAAAGGTGGTAGATGTACTTGTGTGTTTAACAAACAATGAGATATCACTTTTAGTTCTGGTGAAACCAAACTGTAATAACATAGCAGTTAATGTATTGAATCAAGCTCTTGTTATTGTGAGATGTTTCCATAAGCTTGAAAGTTAGGATCGAATCTATGGAAGCAAGTTTGAACCACATGGCCTTGGCGACCACAAAGTTGACGCTGAGGTCGATTACTTTGATTAGAAAAATGACCTCCTCTTCCAAATTTTCTCCCTCTTCCTCTTTGAATAAAAGAGCCTCTTTGAGATTGAACGGTATACAGTGATGATGCTTGTGCCAGATTTGTCATGGGGGTGCCACCTTGTGGTTTCTTGTATCTTTCCAACATATCATTATAGACTTTGAGAAAAGACTCAACTTCAGGCACACTATAAGTTGATAATTTTGACATTACAGAAGTAATAAAGACAATATACTCCTCAGGTAAACCATCAAGGATTACTGAGATATGGTCATCTTGTTGAATTTGGTATCCAATGGATTGTAGAAAGTCAACAAGATCTTGAATTTTTTAGAGATAATCTGGTATCGATCCAGTTTTTCTTACTGATTTCAGTTGAGCTTTTAAGCTTTGAATTCTTGTAGCAGAGATAGGCATGGCAATTTTTCCCGGCGGAGCAGGTATCCACAGGGATTTACCCGCCGGGGAACAGATTTGGGGAGGGATTTTACCCTGCAGGGACGAGGGGCGGGGACCCATTAAATAAACGGGGCGGGGGCATGGATCGAAGTCCCCGCCCCGTGGGTATCCGTGTAATACCCGTATGTACAAAATGATATATATATATATATATATATATATATATATTAGTTTCACATGAATGTGTGAAACCCTAAATCTCAATTTCATTCACTCATTGCTGTCACTTTCTCTAAGCCACTCTTCTCAAATTCGCAAACCCTCTCCAATCTCCACCTCTCCTCTCACTGTGGTGCGCCACCCTTGTCCCCCTCACTGCCGTGTTTCCCTTTCTCAGCGCTTCCCTCCTCTCACTCTCAAAGTCACCGCAGAACCATCGTCCCACAAGTGAGAAATCTGGCCGAGGAGAACATTGCCGTCGCGCCCCGTCGCGTGCCTAACCCAACCCGAGGAGAATCGTCAAAGGCAGAAGTGTTGCCATCTTCGTTGCGTGAGAAGCAGAATCGTCACCGTTTTCGTCGTGTTAGAAGAGGGTTATCTTCGTCGCCGTTCAGAAAGATCGTTGGAGGCAAAATCGTGTTTGTTGCAGTCTAGTCTTGTCACTGCCGTTGGTCGTCATGGCCGCCATTCCTTCCACTAACTCAGCCTCTTTGATTTCTGTAATTTTATTTACCTTAAACATTTGTTAATTACTATGGCATTGTTGTGATTTCTTGTGATTTGCTAAGTTAGCCTCTGTGATTGATTTTGCATTAGTTGCTGTCTCTGTGTTAATGATGGAATTTTTTGCTTGTGATTATGCCTCATATGAGTTTGTTTAATTGATCTATAGTATTTGTTAGTCAATCAATTTTGCAGTGGCTAAAGAAAATTTGGTTAATTTGATTGAGGATATGCGATAATAGATAACTGAATGTTTGAATTTTTCATTGATGATTGTCTTTTTTCTTCAAGTTTTTTCTATTTTTTCCTTATTTTTTGAATTTATTTTAAATATCCGCGGATATCCGTGGGGACCTAAGTCCCCAGCGGATACGGGGTCCCCGTTACATGCCGCAGGGACGGGACAAGGACGGAGACAGATTGTGGAGGCGGGCGGCGGGGGGCATGTCCCCGCCCATGGGGACCCGTTGCCATCCCTAGGCAGAGGTCTCAGCAAAATAGTCATTAAGTGCATTCCAAATTTCATAAAATTGATGACACTAAAGGATCTTGTTCTTGAAGGGCTTTGTGACTGATGCAAGAACCCAAGTTGATAGAGTAAGATCATCTAACCTCCATTGTTTGAAGGCTTCAGTTTCTGTTTTAGTCTTCTTAGCAGCATCTTCTTCGTATTGTTGTGGAATCTTGCTTTGGTACAAATAATCTTCAAGACTCAAACTCTAATTGTAAGCAAAGCTTGGTGTCTCCATGTATTATAACTATTGTGATCCAACTTCTCAGGAATTGGGGAGATCGATCTCTTGGTTGAAGATTCTAATAGAGTAATTGACATTGTGGAACACCAAATTGAAGAAATCAAGAAAGGAAAAAAAAAGAAAAAAGGGGGAAGAATAGAGACAAGAGGAGAAAAAATTGGGGCAAAATTTGAAAGAAAATGAAAGAAAAATCAGAATTTGAAAATAAGTAGGATCTCAGGCTCTGGATACCATAACAACAATTGAGATAGAGTAAAGAATTGGAAGTATAAGAGTATTCTCATTCACTGATGCAGAAAATAGAATTAGAGAAAAAGACTTAAGACACGGAAGTGAAACTGAAACTCAGACATTGTAATTGTAGCGAGTAAATACCTATAGTTGTCCCTGAGATTCACGCAAATACCCATAATAATCCCTAAGATCCCGATTTCCCCATTGTAGTCCTCCAGATAGAGCTCCGAGTACTCAAACTGGTCCCTGGCCATATTTCAGGTGATGACTCATCATCGGAGCGCTGACGTGGCCTCGGATTGCCACGCTGGAGGGGTCCAATGGCTAGCTGAGCTGGCTAATTTCTAATTTGTACCCATGTTGGTCCCTCGTATTATATGTAACCCTAAATTCTCAAATTTTCATACCGTTCATCTCTGCTTCGTCTTCATCTCTTCTTCTTCTTTTTCATATACTACTTGCTGTTCATACTCTTTCGTCTGGGCCGCTACTCATGCCGATGATGGGTGGTGGTAGCGCTGCAGGTGGAAGCTCTGTTCAAATCTTTACCACTAATGTTTCCACCACGATGAACTTGGTTGATGATGGGCAATTACGATCTTTATAAGCTGTTTTAGTTCAAACCAAAGTTGGCCGTAATACATCTTATTTTAGTGTTTCAGTCAATTAAAAATTCTTCTTCTGCAGTAAAAGTTGTAAGTACAAATAGCCTAAAAAATTGTAGCAAAAAATCACGAAAAAAAATTAAGCAAAAGCTTAGGTGTTACACATGTAAAGAGAAAAGAAAATGAATCAGGAGACAATTGGAATGGTATTAGTGACGTTGCCAGGTCTACATTCACAAGTGCAAACATTTCTAGACCCTTGAACTACACGTTGTGATCTTCGGAAATGAAGCTTGATGTTCACCACCTTCCCAGCCATCTGTAGCATCATCATAAACAGAACAATGCCATAGTTAAAGGAGAACAATGCCATTCAATTCCTAAAAAAAGCAGTCTAAGAATACTGAAGGTCAAGCATATCGGAAAATGACAAAACAGAAAGTAACAAACCATTCTCTAAACCAAGTCTTCAGGACCTAATGGTTGAGCTGGACTAGAATACAAGAAATGCCTTGAGTACTGGAAAACAAAATAAAAGCAATTAATGCCAAATAGGAAAGCAAGACAATGAACTAAATATCAATTTTAGAAAAATAACAAATATGCAGGGTGATTAGTGGTTATATTGCACGGGACATAAATTATGCTTAAACTTACCATTGGCATTGGTTTTATCAGAAATTTTTTGCAAGGTTTCAGCAGCAAAAGACTGTACATAACCCAGAACACAAACCTTGGAAAGATTTTGTTGCATTTTTTTATACGAGTAGCACTAATGTCTTTCAAAAAATTTAGAAGCCAACCTGACCTCACAACATCAAAGGAAGAGACAAACAAGGCTATCTGCATGTGTGGCAAAAATGTCAACCTCTTAGCACTTTCCACCAAAAAATAAAAATAAAACATAAAACTACAATTCAGTTAAGCTGGCATACAAGAATGCAGCCAGATCCACCAGAAATCACAGTGGCAATTGCCTGCATGGCAAGACATATACTTCTTTATGGAACAACTTTATGATGTATTTGAAAAGCACTAGGTGAACCTAAAGCAATTTTCATTAAGTGTTCATAGAGGTTTTGGTAAAATGAAGGAGCAAAATCCTGAGATAACGTGCATTTTGTGCTACTCTTTAGTGCCCTTGGCTGCAACAGAATGCTTGCACCTTTAAGTGCCTCCCTGCACTGAAATCTCTTGGGGATTGGATTATGATTTTAGTTTCTGTTCACTGTTATGCCGATGGGTCTAGATCACCTAAATAAGCTTTGTTGTCGGAGGATATACCATAATCCTTTCTTCATTTTTTTTGAAATCACCCCATGATGAAACATGATGTCCAACTTCTCTTCCATCTGCAAGAAATTTTAAATTTTCACATAATACGGGCAGAATTTGAAAGCCTACTAATGCATTAAAAAAAATCACCACAAGAAAACAAAACATTTTTCCAATCCTGCATAAAACTCCTGTTTCATCCCTGTTTCATTCGGGTTAAATAGAGTAACCCCACAAACTCCAGCCAGCCTTCAAACCCTAGACACTACAATGACACCAAAACTCCAGAACCTCAACTATACTAACAACTTGCATATCATCAACCAACACTGTATTGAAAATGTAAAGTAAAAAAAAAAGGAAGGTTACCTTGAGTCTGATCACAAAGTCAGAACCTTGTGCTTATGGTGAAGGAGGGGAAGAACGATAACAACTTCTGGTCGGATTACTTCTTCTCTCAAATTTTCCTAAACCCAGCGAATACAACCCTATGGCTACGCCATTGATGGGGAGATGAAGAAGAAGTCAGATGGTGGACGAAGAAGAGACGAGTGAAGTGAAGTGTTTGTGTACGGCGTCGTTTTTGGCTTTCTAGGGCGCCAAACCCAAAACGACGACGTTTTGGACTCCTCCCACGTGGCAATCCGAGTCCACGTCAGCGCTCCGGTGATGAGTCATCACCTGAAATATGGCCAATGACCAGTTTGAGTGCTCAGAGCTCTATCTGAAAGACTACAATAGGAAAATCGGGATCTTAAGGATTATTATGGGTATTTGCGTGAATCTCAGGGACGACTATGGGTATTTACTCAATTGTAGCACCTATCTTGGGTAATGAAATAATACAACATATATAGTAAAAGTACCTATAGTTTAACAGCAATCAAAATTAATAGAGACTAATTCACTTATATTCACTCACAATGATGATGGCGACTAATGAGTATAAGAAAAGAGTACAACTAAAAATAAAAGCTAACTTTTAAAAAATTAACAATAAAAATAAAATTAATATAAATAAAAAATTTAAGAGATAAAATTAAAATAAATCAAAATTTAAAAATATTTTTAAAATGTTTAATAAATATTATGGATAAAAATATATTTCACCTTAAAATTAATATTTTTTGCGACTCGATCATATCTTGATTATTGTTATTTGACATTTGTTAATATAATCCTCACAACTCATAGCAAAAATATGTTGAGTTGTTCCAGAAATTTCGTTCCAAACCATTGGCGAACAACGGCAACAGGTAACACTAATACACTATAAAGAAACTAGAAATCTCGTGTCCACTGTCTTTGACTCTTGACCCTTGACCCCTTGAATTATGAACAACAAAATTAGAAATAACGGTTCAACTCTTTAAGCTTTCACATTTGTATTGGCGAAAAGTAATTGTAATTCTATATTTCTCCGACTCTAAACAATTTACTACATACGTACTTTAATATATTTTTGTTCATTCCTAGTATTTGATAATAGAACTTTAAAATAGCTTATGGACCAAACTGTGCCATATACCTTTTAATGATACAAGTTGCTCAACTTGCTAAGTTTCATTTTATGCTTCAATTTTTTATAAACTTAGTTGAGATTCTCTATTTACAACTTAAACACCCACCTTAATCTAAACGATTTCACGGAATTCATGGTTTATTTACTTATCAATTCTGTTTAATTGACAACAGAAATTATAAATAATATAAACAATGAATTACATCTCAAGTTCACTAAACATAAATAAACTTAATTAATTTAAATTTTAAATTTTAAATTAAGACTAATTTTTTTATCTATTATTTATATTATTTAAAAAAAAACGTTATTTCCTTATATTTTGTCTTTATTTATTTCTTACTTACTCTTGTTCTTTTGCTATTAAGAAACCAGATCCACTGATTTATTGAGGCAACAAACCAGAAAGCCTGTGGTAATAGAATCCAATAAAGAGTGACCCTTTTTTAATTACGTTAAAAGGGGTCACCACTCACCACGTTGTTTTTTATACTCTGGAAATATTGAAATCTTCGCCTCGTGTCAGGAAAATGTTAATGCATGCAAGTTGCAATACGTACAAGAGTGGAGATTTATTTTTTATTCTAAATTTGAAATGAATATCTTTGACAATTGACTAGCAATTTTATTATTAAAATGAAAAATCTTCAAAGACGGTTTATTATGTATGTATCAATTCCTCAGATAATCTAATAATAAATACATTGTTTCATTTTTCTGGAGATATCTACCGACTACCATTACCATCCACAGCTTGCAGTCATTATTATTTCATTCGAGGTTAAAGTCTAAAAAAAATTTGGTCTCGGAGGTTAAAGTTAAATTAAAATCTTGCAAGATGAAAACTCCCACAGGACTAATAAACCTTTTTATCACAAAGCCCTCTCTATACCCACCACAAAAAATGAACATCAAAGCGCCAAAATATATCAACACCGCCACGCACAAACAAAAAAAAAATAAAGAAAAATCAACGACAACAAATGGTTATATCAAACAGTATACTAATGCGCAGCTTATAGAATACTCTGATAGAATTGATTCTGAATATATCTCTCATTATGATCTATTTTTGAGTATTCTTTACAGTTGCCTCAAGGACATTTTTAGATAATGCCACACCCATGACTACAACTCTACATGCTCATCATTCCACCAAGCACATCACATGTCTAAAGAACAAAATTCATTGTAGTCTGTTCTCAAAGCAAAATTGCCAGTGACGGTGAGAGCAAGATGCAGCATCCCATTATCCCATGCATGACGCATCAATATTCAATTAGCATTTTTTCTTTTAAAACCTCCATATATTCTTTGCTGGTATAAAATACAAAAGACCCTATTCTGTGAGTTATGTACATGGGTTGGCATAACCAAAAGTGCTGCAAAACCCATCATTATTGTTTAATCTTCTACTTGAGTAGAGGTTTATTTTGTGTTTCCCTGAAGGGTATATCTCCACTGAGGACTGAGCTGATGAAATTCTCAACCTCCTCCATTGTCATATCACCCTTAAATACAGTGTATTTACCTCTCCTAGGCTTGTAGGCGATCAACAATTTATCTGATGACTTGTAATCTGTCTTGGTGAATGCTTTTAGAAATGATTCTTGCTTTGCAGCATCTAAGAGCGCATAGGATATTGAATCCCTAGAGCTTGCTCCTTGATTTGGTCGCCTTGAAAGTGATTTCTGGGAGACCTAAAATGAAAAAAGTTCTCTCCCTGTGAGAGCTTTGCATAAAATAAAATTATACTGCTACCTCTATTTCAAAACAACCATGCTATGTGTACATAAAAAATCGGCCACCAATATAAAATACATGTAGAAATACAAAATACACATTGAAAATAAGTTAAATCAACACATGTATTTATACACATACAAGGTGGCTGAATTTTTTATGCCCATATAGCATTTTTTACATCCAAAATAACAAAATTAGACACATTAGTACATTGAAGAATTAATCATTAGAATGGTGCAAATTCATTTTGGTACCATTAAACTTAGGTTTGACCTCTCCAAAGAGCAAAACAAACATGGACCAAAATGGAAATTACACTTACCTGAGAGAGAATTGACTCTAGCTTTTCTCTGGCTTTAGAAGACCTGAAGGCACCAATGATGCATACCGGAGCTTTATCACCACATAGCTCCTCAAAGTTAGACTTAGAAAGCAACTGTATGTGTCCCTCTTCAGAATCAGTTTGCGTCTTCCTAGCATGCCCAGATGCTTCCTTTTTACATAATTTTTCAAAACTATCAAGTAGACTACTAAGATCAACAACTGCAGATTTCAAATCTTTTACAGAAATCCCTGATTTCAAAATGCGCTTCTCTCCATTAGGTAGCCAACCCACAATAGCTGGAAGTCCATCAACTCCTAGCTTTTTCACTCTTGGATCAGAAACATCTTGAACCTACAAATGATAAGCACAAAATAAATGTTTAAAGCTGAATATGAACTTAAAAATACCAAAATATTCTTGGTTTAAAGCTGAATGCAAACTTAAAAATACCAGACAAGTACTTATGAACGTTTGTAAGTTGAGGTTTTAGAGGGACAGAGAGAAAATATCAGGGCTTAAAGAGTGTAACTCGAACTCATAATTACCATTCAAGCCCTTGCCTTCCAGTCCTATTCCTCCAAAGCCACAACTCACAAACAGCCAAATTATTATCTTCCCTTAACTTCTAAACAAAGGGGGAGACCCTGTGTATACCTGTGCATCATTGAATGCCAAGCGCTTTTGATACAAGCCACTAAGCACACGCCAGATTACAGGAGTGTCTTTTTTGGTCGAGAGAAGCATCACCCTAGGCAACTTTCCAGTAGTGCTTAATTGATCAAGAGATTTCACGTCAATCCGTTTGGAAAGCCTAGGCAAGTGTTCTTGACAAAAAGCCTTCAAATCCTTAACAGACAAGTCACCAGTATACTCAACCAGAGAACCCTTTTCATTCTCCTTGTAAGAATAAACAAAAAGCCGTGGAGCTCTGCGCGGATTCACACCAATCTCCTTACAGAATGATATTTCCTTTTCACAATTAATACTTCCAACCTGTAACATAATGGAGAAAAATAAGCAATGGAGCTCCAAACAATCAAGTAATCAACAAAACTGAGAAAGGTTTAAAGATAAATAAGAACCTTCAATGCCCCTTGCAATGAACTGGAAGTCTCCTCAGAGACAGATTCGAAGTGTTGGATCCCCTTCAATGATGGTGTATAAGCTAACAAAATCCACGTCATCCCCTGATCAAATATTTCTTTCTCATATACTCGTGAATTTATGGCTTTAAAGCTTTTAGAGGATTTCTTGGACGCAGATTGAGAACCAGTTGAACTACCAAAACCTCCAAATTGAGAACCAGTTGAACCGCTGCCAAAACCCCCAAACTGACTCCCACCACCTCCTCTGCCACCGCCAAAAAAACTTCCAAAAATATCATTCAAATCGAATCCAAAAGAACCGCCAGATCCACCGGACCCACCACCACCAGGCCCACCAAAGGAAAAGGAGAATGACTTCGATCCTCCTCCTTGCCCACCCATACCCTGCCAGTCCCCTGGTCTGAAGTTGAACTGGTTTTGTCCCGGTCCACCACCCGTGAAATAAGAATATCCACCCTGACCTCCAGCTTGGCCAGCTTCAAATCCAGGATGTCCTTTCTCATCACCATACATGTCATAATTCTTCCTTTTCTCCTCATCAGATAAAATCTCATACGCTGTTGAAAAGGACGAAAAAGAATATTAACATCCCAAACAAAAAATGTTTCGACAAAGAAAGCAAGCAAAACAATAAAAGACTATCATATAATGAAGTAATGAACAACGGTATCAAATCTTTGTTTCAGTATGAGCCTCTTTTTTGAGGTGCGGCGTGTCTCTGTGTCTGTGTGTGTCTGAGAGAGAGAAAGAGACTTTGTGTACCGTTGTTAATCTGAGCAAACTTCTCTTGTGCACCCTTGGCTTTGTTCTTGTCAGGGTGATACTGAAGAGAGAGCCTGAAAAGCAGGAAAAAGAAAATGAACCAAAATAAACAAAGAAAATCAATCATATGTGAAAATGACAAGCATCAAGAACAACATCGACATCAGAGGTGTGAACATACTTGTGGAAAGCCTTCTGAATTTCCCTCTGACTTGCATTCTTATCAACCCCAAGAACCTGATGAAAAACATTAAAATTCAGTTTATGAACACAATCAACATTAATAATCAAACCTTTTATTTTTGCTTGGAAAACTATCTCGATTCTTTCTCAAAGACAGCTCCAAACAAATAGTTATCAATGTACATATTCAAAATAGAAGACAATAACTTGCTTCTTGCAGCCTTGCAGGTTTATACTCTCAAACCATACAAATACATAAAAATTCAGGTTTTCGTTGCAACTAAAGACAATGACTTGAAAAAATGAATATTCAATTCAAACATCCAAAAGTCACTCATTAGAACTAGCTTAACATTGTTTTCTACAGTCAAACCAAGAAAAACAGAGAGATTATCCAAATTCTTGTAATGCGGATCAAGACTACAAGCGAAAATCAAATTATGGCATGGAAAAAATCCAATTTTGCAAGTTCCAACCCCCAAATTTCATCGATTTTAGATTAGCCCCATATTTAGTATCAAATAGCAACTAGAACTAAAAGGCAAGATCATAGAAAGAAAAAAGTATATATATTGCCAAGCATGCAACGATGCAACTACATCACCAATTATCCACTTGAAAGTTGAAACCCCACAATAATGACTAACCCCTGCAAAATTAACACCTTTTGCACCAGTTTTGTTCCTGTAATTTATCAAATTCTCGAAAGCCCTACTTTTGAGAACACTCAATTGAGGGGAAGAAAAAAAGAGGAGTGCGAAGCTAACCTTGTAAGGGTCGATGGCTTTGGCTTCGATTTTGAAGCACGCGAGGAAGCAGAAGAGAGTGACCAAGACGCAAATAACCCATTTGGATGAACGGGTCTTCATACCCGGATCGGTATATTCGACGGAGACTCTCTATTCTTGTGTGTGGCAATGATTCAGAATCGTGAGAGCCTGCGTTTTCTTTCTTTCGTTTGTCTTTTTTCTTTAATTTCAGATGAAAATAATGGCGATTAACGGTGATGATGACGGACGATTAAGAAGCTTTGGCGGTTAAATAGGTTCGCGGGGGAGAAAATCTAGATACTTCGAGGTTAAGGGAGTTAGCCAGTTTTAGATACACGTGGCTATTTTATTGGGACACCAGCGCATATCAACCAATCAGATTTTAGGATTCTTGTATATTTTCATACAAGACTAGCAACTTATCGCGGCTACGTGACAGTAAGCACTAAGCAAGTCTAAATGGGTACATATGTGTAAAATCATGTCGCTTTTTTTTTTTTTCCCCTTCTTTCTTATCTTTTCATGCGCCTCTTTTGCTTTTTGTATTGGTGCTGTAGTTGCTATATTTTATTTGTTTTTTCGTCGTTTTTTTTTTTTTTTGATATTGCAGTTATTTTTTTATTTAATTTTTTTTTTATTTTTTTAAGATAATAAAACAAAAAATAATAAAAATATAAAATAAAAAAAGAAAGATAAAAAAATAAAAATGAAAAAGAAGACACAGAAGATATAGAGGAATAAGAGAAAGAGAAAAAAGAAAAATTTTAAATTATATAGAATTTTATAGAATAAAAAATATCAAAATCTTTTAATAATATCAGACCGATTTTTAAGTTTTGGTATCAAAATTTTGTTATAAATATACAAAAATGTCTTTTTTAATGCTGTATTTTTTTTATTATTCTTTTTTTTTTCTGTTACTCTTATTTCTTTTTTTAAGAGTATTGTTTCTCATATTAAACTTGAATGAACATGTATATATTGTATTGAATCTTATTTAATTGAATGAATGTAGGTTTCTCTTCTTTTTACTGATATTGCAGCATTATGTATTTTTTCTTCTTTGTTTGATGTTTTCTTATTTTTATTCTTGTTAAGAGAATAAAACAAGAAGAATCATGAGAAGGTAAAACAAGAAGGATAAGTTGAACAAAAAAAAGATGATGATGATAATGAAGGAGGAGGAATTGTTTTGAGTTATTATTAAGTAAACTGTGCTTGTTTTGAATGGAGTTTGTTTGTATGTCGTTATTATTAAGTAATTTCGATGTATTTTGGATTTAATTTTAATGAATTCGGAATTTAATTTCGGTGCATTTTGAATATAAATAAGGTGCACTTTTGGTCTGAAATTGTTTTGAATTGAGTTTGTTTGTGTGTCCTTATCATTAAGGAATTTCAGTGCATTCTGGATTTGAACTGTTATACATATAAGAAAAAGACGACGATGATAATAATAACCATGATGGAGGAAGAGGAGAAAAAAGAAAGAAGAGATGGAAAAATTCAAATGAGAAAAGAAAAAAGAGAAGGAGGAAGAGAAGATAGAGGTTGTGGTGTGATAATGGTGATGACGATGACAATGAAAGAAAAAGATGGGAAAAAAAAGAAGTAGCAACATTAGTGCGGGAGGAGGAGGAGGAGGAGGAACACGAAGAGTGTGGAAAACGGTTATAACAACTTGGTTGAATTTGATTAAGTATTTTACTTTTTTTTTTACCAAAAATAGGAGACTCGAACCCGCAACCTCTTAATTGAGTATGGGGAGACTATGCCATTTGAGTTATTACTCATTGGCGATTAAGTATTTTACTTGGTTGTAGAGTTTTATTCTAATTAAATTAGTTTCTAAAAATCACGATTAATTTAGTCTTTGTAAAATTAGATGTCTTAAATAAAGAGTTTAATTTTGATAAAAAAAAATATTTTATACGGTCATCCAATTTTATTCGTTCATTTAGATTTTTTGTTTTGATAAACAATAGAATAGTAACGCCTAACAGAGAAAATAAATGTTTTGAAAACTGAATTGGACCCATCAGTTCGACCTGGTGATAAACCCCATTTTGACGGTTTATCTTGTATTGATTTTAAGGGATTTTATCACCTTTTACCCACATTTATTCAATGAAATAGCATGGTTTTGTGATTGTCTCCTTATTTGTGCTTAGATGTGAAAACATGCTTTTAGACCCTTAATTTGATGGTTTTAATCTCCCTTTGATTCCACTAGATGCCTTGATATGTTTGTTAGTGATTTCAGATTGAAAAGGCTAGGAATGGATCAAAGGAGTGAAGAGAAAAGCATGCAAAGTGGAGAAATCATGAAAAGTCAAAGAAGTTGAACTCGCCCATGGACGCGCGCGCGCACCTGGCGCTTGCGCGCACCTGCGAATCACCCCATGGACGCGTACGCGTGCTGTGCGCGTACGCGTCGGTGCTGGTTTATGATTTTTTAATGAAAACGTGACCAACGAGTTCTCAAGGGTTGTGGGGCCCAATCCCAACCAACTTTGGCGCCAAAGATGCTATTTAAAGCCAAGGATTGAAGAGCAAAGGGACATTAGTTCATACACACTCATTAGGATTAGTTTAGAGTTAGTTTCTAGAGAGAGAAGCTCTCCCTTCTCTCTAGAATTAGGATTAGGATTAGGTTTAGTTCTTAGATCTAGGTTTTAATCTTTGCTTTCTTCCACTTCTATCTCTCAATTCTTTGTTGCTACATTCAATCTTCTTCTATTCTTTTGTTGTAATTTCCTTTATGTTGTTCTTATATTTTGTTGTAGATCTAGTATTGTTCCTTCTACATTCTTCCAATTCAATAAGAGGTAATTCATAATAAATGTGTCTTCTTTGCTTTTCTATTGTTGATCTCTTGTTTTTGTAGTTGTAGATTCCTTTAATTCTTGCATTTAATAATGTTTACTTCTATTGCACTTTATGTGTTTGTTGAAATGTCTCTTTTAGTTTTAGTGTAGATTTTGTTCCTCTTGGTCTAGGTAGAGTAATTAGTGACACTTGAGTCATCTAATTCCTTTGTTGATTGATAATTGGAGAGATTGCTAATTGGTTTGGAGTGCACTAAAGCTAGTCTTTCCTTGGGAGTTGGCTAGGACTTGTGGCTCAAGTCAATTCATCCACTTGACTTTCCTTTAATTAGTAAGGGTTAGTTAAGTGGTAGCAACGAACAATTCTCATCACAATTGAGAAGGATAACTAGGATAGGACTTCTAATTTTCATACCTTGCCAAGAGCCTTTTATAGTTGTTAGTTTATTTTCATTGCCATTTACTTTTCATGCTTCTTATCCAAAACCCCAAAATAACTCATAACCAATAACAAGACACTTTATTGTAATTCCTAGGGAGAACGACCCGAGGTTTGAATACTTTGGTTATTAATTTTAGGGGTTTGTTTTAGTGACAAACAACTTTTTGTATGAAAGGATTAGTGATTGGTTTAGAAACTATACTTGCAACGAGAATTCATTTGTGAAATTCTATACCATCAAAAATCCAATCATCAAAAATGGCGCTGTTGCCGGGGATTTGCAATGGTGTTATGTTATTGGTTATTGTATACATGTGAATACTGTGAATATGTTTGCTTTTGTTAGCTCTTACTAGTTTTAGGATTTAATTTTCTTGCTTCTTATTTGATTTTGTTTTCATGTTCCTCTTGCTATCATGAATTCTCACTTTGGCTATGAGTGTAGTTACAATTATGTTGTAGGTGATGAGGACTATAATGAAGATGTGTATCAAGAATGGGATGACCAAAGGTGGAAGTAGCCATATGCATATGATCAATCTTCATGGCAACAACCTCCACCAATGCACTATGAAGAAGAGCCATTCTATGATGCATACCAATCCAATGGCTATGGTGACTCACCTTGTGATTTTCAAGAACCACCACCATATGCCTATGATCCATACCCTCAACATAACTCCCAACCATACTCACAAGCCCCTCCTTACCAACCATCTTCATATGACCCTAATCCATATCCATCCTACCAACAACCATATGAGCAATATGAACCACACATAGAGCCACCATCACGCCAACATCAACATTTTCAAGAGCCAGCTCCTCCACATTATTACCAAAATAAACCACCTCCAATATATGAAAATTTTCAACCACAAGATGAATACTACTTTCCACCACAACTTCCCATGGAAGAATACTCATATCCATTGATCCAAGAGCCACATGATCCTAATCATATTATCCAAGAGGAACAAGAGTCAAGGGATCGTCTCAAGGAAGCATTGGATCAATATCAAGCAACCATGGAGTGTGTTGTGCAACAAGTGGAAGGAGTGGAAAACATTGAACCACCAAAACTCTACCAAGAAGAACCATCTTCCTACTATGAACCTTTCCCCCAAAATGATGAATCCTTCCGTCCACCCCAACCTCTAATGGATGAAACCCTTGGTGTTCTTGTTCAAGGGCAAGAAGAGATGAAAAGGGATGTGCAAAATTTCATGGCCACCTTGGATGCGGTAACAAATCAATTAGCCTCCCAATGCTTGAACACTCAAGGAACTCCCATGGCTACATGTGGAGAATCAAATGAAGAACATAGCATGAAGGAGAGATTGGAAACTCCGGTGGAAAATGAGGGAAGTTGCTTTGTATTGGAACAATTGGAGGAAGCTTTAATTGTTGAAGACAAGGAAGAAGTGGTAGAAGACTTAGGAGATGCGGAGCTTCCATGGGAACATAGAGTTGAAGAAAACCCCTCCAAGATGATTGAAATTGATGCTAGGGAGGAAAGTGCACACCGTCCAAGGCATATTCCATATGAAGACTTGGATGGGAGAGAGCAAGAACTGAGTTCCCATGGCAATAAAGAGCAAGCATCAAGTCCTAGTAGTGGAGAATCCTTTGAACTTGAAGAACCTTCTCCCGGTACATTTGAAAAGGTTGTGGAGGTAAACTCCTTTCACCCTCCCAATTATAGTTTGATTAAGGGAAAAGGCTTAGATAGTTTGATTATTAATGAACAAAGGATTGAATTAGAGAAATCTTGTGAAGAGGTGGAAGTCCCTAGAAATAGAAGAACGGGGGTTGGTTATGCTTTGTCAAGATCTTTGGAAGCATCTTTGCCTAGGTGGCCATCTACTCCTTCACTTGAGTGGGTAAAATTCATTTCTATTAGCTTTATTGTCCCACTTGAGTATGGCTTGCTTGAAACGGATGGTCAACTTAGGATCCTTTGTGGGATGAAGCGTAAGCGAAAGATGTTTCGTAGTTGGCGTTGCAAATCAAGGCTCATTATGGTTGATGCATCAAACATGAGATATAAAGGTTGGAGTAGTGCTCAAATAGATGGGTCTAAGAGGATTGTTGGCCACTATATAGAGAATTCACCTTACTCACCACCCGGTTGGACTAATAATGATGATCAACCTCAAGACGGGTGTGAAAACAAAGTGTGGGATCCCGGATTACAAGAAGAGGATCAACTTTGGGAGCCCCAAGCTTGTGAAGAACTCCATCAAGACTTGGCTCAATCCATGAAGAATCTATGGGCACAATGGAGAACCAAGCATTGGTGGGAGTTCCAAGATGAATACAAGCACAAGCCACCTTGATGAGGAGCTCCCCATAAGTCCAACTTAAGGACAATAAACAAAAGTGCTAGGTGGGAGACAACCCACCATGGTAAAATCCTTTCATTTTCTCTTTTGTACATATTGATAGAATTAGTTTAATTTCATGTTTTGTTTAAATAGTTGAGTTTAATTGGTAGTTTAGTATGTTAAATAAGGTTTTAGGGTGTTTTGGTAGATGCTTGGAGGTTTAGAATGCTGAGATTGGTGCAAAAACATTAAAAAAAAAAAACCATCCGCGCGTCTGCACACCTGGCGCGTACGCGCCCATCATGCTGAATTCGCAATACACGCGCAAGCGCACATACCGCGCGCGCGTCGATTAGGCCACCTGCACTCCTGGTACTTTTACCAGAGAGTTGTGCCAACTTTGGGCCAACATTAGGCCGCCGGCCTGGCTAGCCATCTACGCAGACGCGCAAGGTACGCGTGCGCACCCATGCCCACATCCCCATCTACGCGTGAGCGCAGAGTACGCGTCCGCGCCTCTCTCTCTATTCCACCACCCGGCGCCCGCGCCATGTGCGCGTTCGCGTGGATGCCCTTTCTTCCATCCATTTCTTTTCTTCTCCTCTTTCCATTTCTTCCCTTCTCCTTTCTTCTTCCCTCCTCCTACCCCTCATCCAACACTTTCAAACACCATCAATAACCAATTATTTTAGTTACCTAGTTAGTTAGCTAGTTAGTTAGTCGATTAGTTAGTTTTAGTTTAGTTTTCATTTTATTTTCTCTCTTTTCATCATAAGTGTTGGAGTATTGACTTTGTTTACTATACATTGCTATATCCCTTATTGCCTAAATGCTATTTTAGCATGAATGTTTTTAGATAATCTTTGTTGGATTCTATGATTGAGGTTATATTTTATTACTTGGTTTTGAGTTCTTCATGCTTACCTTTTGAAAAATACCAAGTGATGAGAATTGTCTTCGAGCTTATAACTCTTTTGAATTGCATGTTGTAGCTAGCCATCATGTGATTTGGATCCTTTTCCCTCGATTAGGCAACCTCTTGATGGATGATGTTGTGCATTTACCTTAATGCATTGTGTTCATGATTATATCCATCCATATGTTTGACTTGAATGCTTTCATGCTTCTCTAATGCTTGTCTTACCTTACAAGCTTACTTAAAGTATCTCAAGCACACTAGGATAAGTGAAGTGCATGCTTCTTTTGTGACATAGCTTTTATGCTAATGTGTATTCTAAACCGCGCAATTTAGAATTCACACACCTAATATTTCTTAATGTCACACTAATTCACTCACCTCATTCTAGTGATTTACCTCATTCCAACAATGTATGCTTCCTTGCTTTTATATCTTCTCATCTTATGGTGTTATATTTTTGTTTTTCATAACGAATGCACCACAAGCAACCATGGAAGCGGAAGAAAGAACACATAGCAATCCGGAGAGTCGCCGTACCCCCTTGCTCATCTTTGAGTGCACCGAGGACGGTGCAAACTTTTAAGTGTGGGGAGGTCATCCGACCGATCGGCGATCTTGGGTGACAAATTTCTAATTCCAATACTTTTGCATTTCATTCTAGGATTTTAGGATTTTTACTTGCATTTTCTTATTTTTGCATATGTATACACAATAAGCTTAGTCAAAATAATGAAATTTTTCAAGGATTTCTATCTATAGGGCACCTCAATTGATTTGAGTAAAAATTTTTCATAGAACTTGCTTGAATTATATATATTGTGGATCATGTTTTTGAGCTAAGAACACAAGCAAGAGAGTCTTGAGCCTAATGGCGTGGTTACATCTTATAACCACTTATTTTTCCTTCTTGTGTGCATTATTCTCTTTCTATGATTGTAATCTTTGATTTGTTTGATTCTTTACACCCATTATTTTGTGTATTTATGCATTTATATGATTGAGGCCATCATTTCATTAGCTCACTCGCCCATATAGCCTACCTTTTATCTTTCTTTGTTAGCCAAATTTGAGCCTACGCTTAACCCACTTATTCTTTAATTTAGCACATTACTAGCCTTAAAGCGAAAAACAATAAATATCCTTAATTTGGATCTTTGATTAGCTTAGGCTAGTGTGTGTGAGTATCATTCAAGCGTGGGAACCTTGGGACATTGGGTGAATAAAAGGGTAGTTTTGTAATGTTATTGGAAATATTGGGAATTGGGTACATACTCATGTATTGATCAAATGTAAAACCTTATGCATTGAGGTTCTTGTATATAAAAAGAAAAAAAAAATAAGAAAAAGAAAAGAAAAAGAAAAGAAAAATAATATGGAAAAGAAAAAAATAGAAAAAGAAAAAAAAAAGAGAGAAGAAGAAAAAAATAATAAAAAGGGGACAAAATGCCCCAAAGTAAGGTCCAATAAAATCAATGCATAAGTGTTGCGAAATGAAAAAGAAAATGCATGAGTATGTGAAAAAGTGAAGAATGGGTAGTTAGGTTAGAACTTAATTGTATAGGATGTCATAGGTTAGGTGGGAAGTCTAAGCTTATCAAAGATTCAAACTTCAAGCTCACTTGACCATATATGCATCCTACCTTGACCCTAACCCCATTACAACCTAAAGAAAAGACCTCATGATACTTGTATGCATGCATGAAATGTATGTCGATTGTTAGAAGAAAAACAAATCTTGGAAAGCATGATTAGGGGAGAATTGAGAGAATCGACCCTAAACACTTGAGCGAATAGAGTGCAAACACTACCGGTGAGGGTTTGATGCTCAATTACATATTTTCACTTATGATCATCTCCTTTCATGCAAGTTTGTAAAAATATTTAATAACTCAATTCAATTGCGGATTAGACTTGCTAGTCTTTAGCCCTTGTGCATATATGCTTCTTGGGAATTGATTTATTTTGACCAAGCAATTGCATTCATTTAGATAGTTGCATATAGGTAGATTGCATTTAATTAGTTTCCATTGAATAAATGCCATGCCCTTTGCTTCATTCTTGGTTTAAGCATGAGGACATGCTTGGTTTAAGTGTGGGGAGGTTGATAAACCCCATTTTGACGGTTTATCTTGTATTGATTTTAAGGGATTTTATAACTTTTTACCCACATTTATTCAATGAAATAGCATGGTTTTGTGATTGTCTCCTTATTTGTGCTTAGATGTGAAAACATGCTTTTAGACCCTTAATTTGATGGTTTTAATCTCCCTTTGATTTCACTAGATGCCTTGATATGTTTGTTAGTGATTTCAGATTGAAAAGGCTAGGAATGGATCAAAGGAGTGAAGAGGAAAGCATGCAAAGTGGAGAAATCATGAAAAGTCAAAGAAGTTGAACTCGCCCATGGACGCGCGCGCGCACCTGGCGCTTGCGCGCACCTGCGAATCACCCCATGGACGCGTACGCGTGCTGTGCGCGTACGCGTCGGTGCTGGTTTATGATTTTTTAATGAAAACGTGACCAACAAATTCTCAAGGGTTGTGGGGCCTAATCCCAACCAACTTTGGCGCCAAAGATGCTATTTAAAGCCAAGGATTGAAGAGCAAAGGGACATTAGTTCATACACACTCATTAGGATTAGTTTAGAGTTAGTTTCTAGAGAGAGAAGCTCTCTCTTCTCTCTAGAATTAGGATTAGGATTAGGTTTAGTTCTTAGATCTAGGTTTTAATCTTTGCTTTCTTCCACTTCTATCTCTCAATTCTTTGTTGCTACATTCAATCTTCTTCTATTCTTTTGTTGTAATTTCCTTTATGTTGTTCTTATATTTTGTTGTAGATCTAGTATTGTTCCTTCTACATTCTTCCAATTCAATAAGAGGTAATTCATAATAAATGTGTCTTCTTTGCTTTTCTATTGTTGATCTCTTGTTTTTGTAGTTGTAGATTCCTTTAATTCTTGCATTTAATAATGTTTACTTCTATTGCACTTTATGTGTTTGTTGAAATGTCTCTTTTAGTTTTAGTATAGATTTTGTTCCTCTTGGTCTAGGTAGAGTAATTAGTGACACTTGAGTCATCTAATTCCTTTGTTGATTGATAATTGGAGAGATTGCTAATTGGTTTGGAGTGCACTAAAGCTAGTCTTTCCTTGGGAGTTGGCTAGGACTTGTGGCTCAAGTCAATTCATCCACTTGACTTTCCTTTAATTAGTAAGGGTTAGTTAAGTGGTAGCAACGAACAATTCTCATCACAATTGAGAAGGATAACTAGGATAGGACTTCTAATTTTCATACCTTGCCAAGAGCCTTTTATAGTTGTTAGTTTATTTTCATTGCCATTTACTTTTCATGCTTCTTATCCAAAACCCCAAAATAACTCATAACCAATAACAAGACACTTTATTGTAATTCCTAGGGAGAACGACCCGAGGTTTGAATACTTCGGTTATTAATTTTAGGGGTTTGTTTTAGTGACAAACAACTTTTTGTATGAAAGGATTAGTGATTGGTTTAGAAACTATACTTGCAACGAGAATTCATTTGTGAAATTCTATACCATCAAAAATCCATTCATCACCTGGTTAATTGAAAATCGGTCTTTTAATCGGTTTGGTTGACATAAAAAATCATCTAGTAAAAAACTGATAAAAAAATCGGTCAAACCGACAATAAATTGGTGAACCAGTAGAACCAGCTAGTTTTTAATGATTTTTAGAGGTTTAATAAAAAAAACTTTGAAGAAAGAAGCCTAGACCCTCGAATACCTACCCCCTCTCTCTCAGAGATCCAATTTAGCCAACAACAGCAGCCAGCCCCCAATCCCATTGTCGTCGAACTCTTCTCCTCAGCCAGAGAGTGTCGTTACTGCTAGCAGTGACAGAGAGAGGGCCAGTTCGAAACTCTTGGCTGTCGATCCTCTTCTCCTATATGTCTTCGCCTCTGGACTTGCAGATCGAAGCTCGTGGCCATCTTCTTTATGTCGTTGTCGTCTCCTCTTCAAGCACGGTCAGTTTGATTCCTCCTTGCTGGTTAGTTTGCTTAATCCTCGTCTTTATCTCGCCGTCAGCTTAGTTCCTCCCTCTCCAGAAGCTCTGTTTGTAGCTACTATTGGTGTCACTATCTCTGCCCTCATCGTCAAGCTCATCTTTGTCTTCGAGACCTCTCTGTGAATGTCTCTCTTATGCCTTCATGGACCCTTCACCGTTACTCTCTCTGCCACCTTGGAATTACAGTGTTTGATTATATTACTCTTTCTTTCTTCAATTTAATTTTTTTATTTTGTTAATTATAATGATTTTGAGTTATTATATTTTTTTGTCCTGGATTCTAGTCGTCAGACAAAATAGATTTTGGTTGCTGTGTGAAAATTTGATTAACTCTGTTGATTAATTTCGTTGTTGGATAGAATAGATTCCAGTTGCTGCTTCTTTTTTTTTGTCTTATTAATTTTTATGAAACTGGAATAATTTTGTTGATGGCTGATTTCAATAATTTTGGAATTATTCTATTGATGGTGCTTCACTATTTTGTTAAATTTTGATTTCAATGATTTTGGAGTTTGAGTTTGAATTCAGTTCTAGTATGATAGCATGCCCATGTTAATTAACATATTAGAAATTAGTGCGGTCTAAGAAATACCATGTCTTTATTAATTGAAGTAATTAATTTTTTGGTGAATGGAGTCTCGATTGTGGCCTTGTATATGGTAATTAAGAGAGGTGAAAGAGTTCCGATGCTATGCAATTTGATTTGATTGAGAATTGTGGTTCAAGTGCTTTTATTTGTAGTTTTCTTTATGTTTGTTTCTTTGTTGTGGATTAGATGTAGGCTAATTTTGAAGTTTATGGTGGGGCAAAGGGATTGAGTTGCTGTTTATGGTGGGACAATGAACCAGTTGGACTACAGTTGGACTAGTGAACCAGTGAACTAGTCACTCGACTGGTTCATTGATCGGTTCGATTCTCGCAACTTTGGGAAAAACAAACTACATAACTATTACTCTAGGAAACATAGTTCTAACCGAATCGGGAAAAAATAAGAAAAATACAAGGAGACAGAGAAGGAAGTTTATGCCAACTATATTGTAAATCATGTCCATATAAAACTAGGCTATCCACACAAAAATTCACTTCTCTAAACTCATGGTGGAGGCTCCCCAACCTGCTACAACGGTTCTAAATGACCAAGATCAAAGGACCTGTGGAATGAAGATCAATTAAATTTTGAAGACACATAGTCACAACCACTTTTGAGTCAACTTATACCTCAAAATGAGCAAAACCCACATTCAGCGCCAAATTCAACCCTAAGAGGATGCCTAGAGTTCAGAAAACGTCACTCTACACGTGCCCGAGTTAGCATTATAGGCTACTATGAATTTTTTGTTCATGATCCCTTAGGATTCCTCCACATGTCTCCTTCTCGTCCTTCAATATAGAATCATATGAATTAAGTTTAATGAACAGAAGTTTACTGCCAGCCAACGCATTTGTTTCTCCATGAAGTTACCCTTTTCGTCCTTACGCAAGACAACTCAGTTTGGGTCAGGTGATAGTCTTTGGCCAAATAGAGAGCTAGTTCATGAATCTTACCTTCATATCAAGGGTTCTATCCCTTTCAAAAATGATGAAACCATAGTGAATTCATAGTGCTAGAAAATATGAGGGGTCATGGGATCCCTTTGATATGGGACGAGAAGATAAATAACCAAGGGCGAGGAATAAGATGAAGAAATTACTTAAACTTAGTCTTTCGACTATACTCTTTCACGTCCTATGTGCAACTCTGCAGTCACAGAGAACGTGAAGCAAACACTCAAATGAAGATTCATAAACACTTCACAAATTATCCAAAGCAATATGCCTTCTAAAAGGGAGCTCATAAGTCAGCAGCACCTCCTTAACAACTATCCAACAAAAACTTTGAATTCTTTGGGGTGATTCAACCCTCTAAATATTAAAGTTTGACCTTATCATCCTCCAGAGACTTTAAGTAAAGACTACAAGTCGATTTAATAGTAAACAAACCATTGGAGTTCAGGATCCCACGACTATAACCTCCCCCTTACCTGGCTTCGAGGCCTTTAAGGCAGTGAAAATAGGTTGTCAGTCTTCTCCCAAAACATCATCAATGCGGTCCAAGTCCTATCCATTTCTAGCAACACAATCACAAATATTCTCATCAAATATTTCCTTAGTTACATCACTCTGAGCAAAATCAATTAAATTATGGATATGTAGGACCCAATAGTCTTTCCAAAAGTTAATATTATCACCAGAAGTAACACTCTAAACTAGATTTCTTTCAAATTTCTACCACATTTGAAAATGCATTTCCAATCATTTAAATAGATAATTCGGTTCTTCATAATTGGGATAGGCTTGGTATCAAAACCATACTTGTTGCATATTATGCTTATCTAAAAAGAATCTCTATTTTAGACTAATTTCTAAATTAGCTTCATCAGATTAGTGCTATTAACCACGAAAGTAGATCTAAATCCCAGTCCTCCTTGATTTTTCGGCAAACATAGTTTGTCCTAGCTCACCCAAGTGCTTCATCCTACTAGCAGCACCACCATCCCAAACAAACCTCCTACAAATAATGTCAATCTTATCACAAATGCTAAGAGGTAATTTCATGGGCTGTATAATCTACATCAGAATTGTGGCCAGTGCCGATTGGGTCAGGGTCTCCCTTCTTGCAAGAGAGAGATTTTGGGTCTTCCAAGTGCTCAACCAACCCGCCATCCAATGAATGATGAACTAGAAGTCTGCACTTTCGAGTCGACTATGCAGCAGGGGGTACACCCAAGTATTTTTTCATATTAGTAGTTAATGTCATCTTCAAAGCACTACTTAATTCTGTCTTTCATTCATATATATATATTATTAGAGAGGTAAACATAAGAAATTTCAAAGTTTACCTTCCGACCAAAACACCGACAAAATAAATCAAGAATTTCCAAATAATCTCAACTTGTTCCATAGACACCTGCCCAAACAGGACAATGTCGTCTACAAAATATGAGTGTAATAGGGGTTCTCCTCCTATTTAATGCGATTGGCTATCAAATTTTGTGCTTCACCACCACCTAAATGATTTGAGAGAGGCACTCATTATAGAGAACGAACAAGTCAAGGATATTGGATCCCTTGCCGGATGCCTCTAGAAGGAGAAAAAAGCTAGAGGAAATATCATTCCACAGTACTTAAATTTAAAGAGAGGAATAGCAAGTCACAAAGTTCTCTAGTAAGATGGCTTTCGAAAGGGTAATCTATATAATTTTTGTTATAATCTTATAAACAACATTGTAGAAGTCTATAGTGCAAAAATTACTAAAATTTTTCAAAGTGTCAATCTTTGGAATTATGGAACTGTAGGTATTATTCACAAATTTTATTTCTTCTTAGTTCTGAAAAATCTTAGAGACCTACTCAAGAACAGAAGCTTTCACAATTTTCCAATTGCTTTAATAAAACATAGGAGGGAGTACATATGACTTTGGGAACTTCTAATCTCCCAGAGAGAATTGCCCAAGTTGTTATTCTCATCTTCTGTTAATGGTAAAAAAAAGTTCAGGAGCTACTAATTATTCATATGGAATATCCTAATAATACAAATTTTAAAATGCTAGATGGTGCACGAAATCGTGATCGTTCATTCCTTGGTAACGGCGCTAAAAACTTAATACGCACGTTCATAATTTTAGTTCTCTTTCACAATTTCGATACAACTAACCAGCAAGTGCACTGGGTCGTCCAAGTAATAAACCTTACATGAGTAAGGGTCGATCCCACAGAGATTGTCGGCTTGAAGCAAGCTATGGTCACCTTGTAAATCTCAGTCAGGCGGATTCAAAAGGTTATAGAGTTTTAATAATTAAAAGATAAATAAAATATAAACTAGGATATAAATACTTATGTAATTCATTGGTGAGAATTTCAGATAAGCGTATAGAGATGCTTTCGTTCCTCTGAACCTCTGCTTTCCTGCTGTCTTCATCCAATCATTCCTACTCCCTTCCATGGCAAGCTTTATGTAGGGCATCACCGTTGTCAATGGCTACATCCCATCCTCTCTGTGAAAATGGTCCAATGCGCTGTCACTGCATGGCTAATCATCTGTCGGTTCTCGATCATACTGGAATAGGATTTACTATCTGTTCTTGCCTGAGTGAGTGAAGGTATAACTCGGCTCTTGACGAAGGTCGGCGATCCTTCCCAGCAAAGTGTAGTATACGTCGGTTAACTGGAACGGGGAGATTGAGTACCTGCAAAGGCACTCCAATGCTTAAGTTAGCAAAGGAATATATGTGTATGAATACTCTTTTTACATCAAAAGATGATCCTACCTTTGGTTGTTTCCTCGTCCTTTTATACCTGTGTGGATGAGGTTGTAATGTCTGAGGAGAGGATTAATTACATATCTGACGTTATCAATTAGAGATTAATGCTGTCCTTCAAAAAGGTCGGTTATAATTGAGGATTATGCGTTTCCGAGCTATAACTCGTAACCGATGTTTACTGGTCATATCACAGCCTCCAAGCTTGTCCTGACTTAAAAGAGACAGGTTAAGCTTTTAAATGGTCATTAACGAGTTATAGTTCGGAATATGGAGCCCCCAGCTTAACGTGGTTCATTTAAGTAAATCCGTTTTCTTATGAAAGGGTATAGGAGATGGAAGGTTAGTGGGAATTAATGTTTGTGGTTTTTCATGGCACACTTTATTTATTGTTTTAATAATAGTGTGCTATTTCCAAGGCGTTGCATCTACCGTTGAGAGTGGGTGGATGTGAATGGTGGATATTAACTTACGGAACTGAAAAGTTTGATTAAATGAAAGGGAAGGGAACTTGGTATTTTTCTTTCGTTGCAGTAGGAGATTTCGACAGAAGCTTTTAAGGAGAATGAGTACTAGAGTTTAGTGAAATTTCCTTCATTACTTACTATCAGAAGTACTTTTCTTAATTTTGTTTACAAAAATGAGTGAGAGAAAGAAAAAGGCATTACCCCAGGTTGAAGATAGTGAGTCTTATGACTAGGTGGACAGTGATGTTCAGATACGGGCTTCGCTTTTCTTAGATGTAGATAGTGTGAGTAGAGTGGTTTTGTCCAGGATAGTGAAACTAGGGTTTCGTCTGGAATTGTTGCCATGCAACCGGTCTGATCGAGTCTACCATAGGAGGAAAGATTTTGAGAGTTTTTATATGTATAGTTGTGTGTTGGAGGAGTTGCGTGTTAAGCTTCCATTTTCCAGTTTTGAGTGTGACGTGATGGCACAGATGAACTGTTCCCCGTCTCAAATCCATCCTAACGGTTGGGCATTTATCAAATGTTTTGAAATTTTGATGGAGTTTCTCGAAGTTGAAACAGATTTAGAGTTATTCTTTTCACTATTTCAAGCCAAGGGGGTCTGGAAAGGGTTGTGGATAAATCTAAATAGCACTCCAGGTTTCTCTATTTTCAAACTCTATAAGTCATCTTTCAAAGATTTTAAAGAAATGTTTCTAAAGGTAAAATCTGTAGATGAGGAGTTCCCATTTTATCTTGATGAGAACCTGGGGGAGAAATTTCCCATGTATTGGTGTTGTGACAAACCCCATTTGTAGGGTTTATCTTGTATTGATTTTTGGGGATTTTATCAACTTTTACCCACATTTATTCAATGAAATAGCATGGTTTTATAACTTCTCCCTTAATTGTGCTTAAGAGTGAAAACATGCTTTTTAGGACTTAAAATAGCTAAATTTAATTCACCTTGATTCTATTAGATGCCTTGATATGTTTGTTAAGTGATTTCAGATTTAGGAGGCAAAGATTGGATTAAGGGAATGAAGAAAAAGCATGTAAAGTTTGAGAACTCATGAAGAAATGATGGAACCAAAAAGCTGTCAAGCCTGACCTCTTCGCACTTAATTGACCATAACTTGAGCTACAGAGGTCCAAATGATGCGGTTCCAGTTGGGTTGGAAAGCTAACATCCGGGGCTTCAAAACGATATAAGATTTGCCATAGTTGCATCGCGCATAGGGGCGCGCACGCGCACGGTACGCGGACGCGCCGATGGTGGCACATGACCCACTTAATGCAAACGTGGCCAGCGATTTTAGAAGCCTTGTGGGCCCAATCCAACTCATTTCTGATGCTATTTAAGCCAAGGATTGAAGGGGAATCAACATACTTTTCATACTTTACTTTTACTTTTAATCATTAGTCATAGTTTAGTTTTAGAAGTAGTTAGAGTTAGAGAGAGAAGCTCTCCATTCTCTCTAGAATTAGGATTAGGAATTAGGGTTAGATTAGGATCTCATAGTTCTAGGTTTAATTCAAGTCTCCTTCTACTTCTACCTTCAATTGATGATTGCTACACTTTGGTTCTTCTCTCTATCCCTATTCTCTTGTTGTAATTTCTCTTATTTTGTTTCTAGGTTTTGTAATTGAGATACTCTTGTTCTCTTTATTTTCTTTCAATAATGCAATTTGAGGTAATTCATGATAATTGTGATTTCCTTGATTGTTGTTGTTAATTCTTTACATTCAATTGTAGTTAGAATTCATTCTTGTTGTGATTGACTATACTTTTCTTTTGTGCCTTCCAAGTGTTTGATTAAATGCTTGGAAGAATGTTAGACTAGAATTTTATGTTCTTGGCTTGAGAAGGTAACTTAGGATTTATTGAGTCACTAGTGTCCAATTGATTGATAGTTGATAGCCATTAACTCTAGCCTTCATTAATACAATTAGTGGAAAGCTAGGACTTATGGACTAGGATTGATATAACTCACTTGACTTTCCTTTGTTAATCGATTTAAGGATGACTAAGTGGGATTAATCCTTGCAACTACCATACTTGTGGCTAGTGATAATGATGAAGACCCTTGACAACCAAACCTTGCCAAGACCATTTTGTGAATAAAGTTTTCCTACGATTTACTATTCACATTCCTCATCCAAAACCCCAAAATAAACAAGTCCATAACCAATAACAAGAACACTACCCTGCAAGTCCTTTGAGAGACGACCCGAGGTTTAAATACTTCGGTTTATAGGTTTTAGGGGTTTGTACTTGTGACAAACGAATTTTTGCATGAAAGGATTATTGTTGGTTTAGAGACTATACTTCAACGAGATTTTATTTGTGAAATTCTAAACCGTCAAAAATTCATTCGTCAAAATGGCGCCGTTGCCGGGGACTTGCAATGGTGTTATGTTATTGGTTATTGTACATATGTGAATAGTGTAAATAGTTTGTCTTTTGCTTGTTTACTAGATTTTGTTAGTTTTATTTTGTTTTTCCATGATGAATTCTCACTTTGGCTATGAGTTTGGCTCTAATTGTGTTGTAGGGAATGTGAACTTCAAAGCTAACATGTACCAAGGATGGAACACTCCAAGATGGGAGGAGCCTCAAGGAATTGATCACTCCTATTGGCATCAACCTTCGGACACTTATAGGTATAATTCTCATCCTAATGCATGTCAATTCAATGGCTATGGTGACTCCTTTTATGACAATCAACCACCACCATATGCCTATGAATCTTATCCTCAACATGATGCTCAACCATACTCACAAGCCCCTTTCTACCAAGTACCTTTATGTGACCCTTATCCATCATATAACCAATCACCCATACCACATCCTTGTGATCATTATGAGCAAGAACCTTTAGAACCACCACAACCCTATCAAGATTACTACCATGAACCACCTCAACTCTCACCATCTCCATACCCTTACCAAGAAGAACCACCTTCCTACTATGAACTCTCTCTCCAAAATAATGAACCTTCCTATTCACCCCAAGCCCCAATAGACGATCCTCTCACTTTGTTACTCCAAGGACAAGAAGCCATGAAGCGGGATACACTTGAGTTTGTGACCAATTTGACCAAGGTGGTACACACTTTAGCCCACCAATGCTTGAATACTCAAGGTACTTCCGTGACCACATGTGAAAAGTCAAAAGAAGAGCAAAGAATGAAGGAGAAATTGGAAAATTCGGTGGAGAAGGAGGAGTCAAATTTTGTGTTGGAACAATTGGAGGAGCCTATGATCATTGAAGAAAAGGAAGAGGTGGTTGAAGATTTAGGAGATGTTGAAAGTCCAAGGGAATGTAGCATCATGGAGCACTCTTCCAAAGAGCTTGATATTGATGTTGAGGAGGGTGCGCAACCTCCAAGGCATATCATCGTTGGAGACTTGGAAGAGGCTTATCAAGAGATGGATTCAATCATGGATGAATTTCTCTCTACAATGGAATCCTCTCCCATTGGACATGGAGTTGAAAGTATAAAAGAGTGTGCACAACCTCCCATACCCTTGGTGAGCAATGAGAAAGAGAGCTACCAAGAGGAAAACGTTGGCATGGTGTATATCGAAATTGAAGAATATGAAGAGGTTGACCAAGAAATGGATTTCTTCATCAATGAATTTCTATCCAAAATTGAACCACCTCCCATTAGGCAAGAAATCAAAGTTCTTGAAGACAACACCAAGCTATGTGATAAAAGGGGAAAGGTTGAAATCAAGGAAGCTCGCAAAGAGGTGGAAATACACAAAGAAGAGCACAAGGAAGTAGACCTTGCATTGTCTAAGTGTGGGGAGGTCTCCCTTCCCAAGTTACCATCCAATACAATATTTAAGTGGGTAAAATCTCTATCTCTAGACTTTAATTTCCCACTTGAATATGGTTTGATTGAAAATAATGGACAACTTAGAGCTCTTTGTGGACTTAAGGGAAAAAGAGAATTGTGTAGTGGTTGCAAGTTAGGAATTAGGCTCATTGAGGTCAAGGTTTCAGGACATAGGAACGATGATTGGAAGAATACCACTTTGCATGGGTCTCAAAGGAAGGCTTGGTATATTAAAGAGAATTCCATATGTCTACCACCCGGAAGGAAAAAGTATGAGGATCAAATTGAAGACGGGTGCGAAGATAAGATATGGGACCCCGGCTTGCTAGATGAAGACCAACTATGGGGACTCATATCTTGGGTTGAACTTTGCCCAAGCTTGGTGAAGACGGTTGGATATTCTGTCAACCAATTGAGAGGCAAAGATCCTTGGAGATTCAAGGATGAGTACAAACATAAGCCACCATGACAATGAGCCCCTCAAAATGTCCAACTTAAGGACTTAAACTAAAAGTGCTAGGTGGGAGACACCCCACCATGGTAACCTCTTTTCATTCTCTTTTGGTTTTGTATAATAAGTGATTTGAGTTGCCATTGTAGGTAGATTTTCATTTCATATTGATTTGTTTGTAAAGATTGGTTGTTAGTATGTTGTATTCATTAGTAGTAGATGAATAAATCCTAAAATCAAATTGCATTTTTGTGAATTGTTTGATATTTGATTGAATAAAGAAGAGTTTTGGACATTATAGGGAGCTAAAAAAAAAAAAAAAACGGCCATCGGCGCGCTAGCACGCTGTGCGCGCGCGCGCAAATTGCACTTCCGCAACTTCTGGTACAAAAACCAGAGAGTTATGCGCGCATTGTGCCAGCATTGTGCTTGGAGCACAAGCTCATCCACGCGTAAGCGCGCTGTGCGCGCGCGCGCGGATCGTCCCTGCTGCATCCACGCGTGAGCGCGCTGTGCGCGCGCGCGGATTTGCACCCTGCTTTTCTCCTTCCTCCTTTCTCCTTCTTTCCTCTTCTCTTCTTTTTTTTTTCCTTCTCATTTTTTTTCTTCTTCCTCTCTTGAAAGATTTTTTTTCCTTTTCTCTTTTAATATAAATAAAAAAAAAAGAAAAAAATTTTTTTTAATAATAAAAAAAAATATAATAATAAATAAATAAATAAAATACTAAAAAAATTAAAAATATATAAAAAAAAGTTTTTTTTTCTCTTTTTTTTCTCTTCTTCCATTTTCTTTTGTCTATTACATTTGCATACTTTTATTCTTTGAATTTTAATTCTATTTGTTCTCATTTTATTTTCTAAATTTCTCATTTTAATAATGGTGTTAAATTCTCTCACTAAATTGTTGAGGAATTCTTGCATTTGTTTTGGTGCTTCATGACTTGTTACATTAATTGTAATGTTTGTCAACACACAAGATTAGTGCTTTAGCCCTTCCTAATTCATTACCCTTTGTTTTTTTTTCTTGTACCGCTTTATCATTGAGTTAGGATAAGAATCAAATGCTTTCATGCGTATCACTGATCTTGATATGCCTTTTGCTTATATTGATTTCTCACTCACATGTTGTAGCTACCATGTAGTAGAGAATCATACTCTTATTTGGCATTAGCCCCCGCCTACGTTCTATTTACTTTGATATCTTTGTTGTAGGCTTAATTTTCTTTCTTTTTCTCTCCTTTTAGGCTGGCCACCAAGAAAGGAGGAAACGGAAAAGCTTCTAAATGGGGCAACGAACAGGTCATCCGCACAACCTTTCGAAGAAGCTCATCAATTGTAGCAACCCATCCACCTTGCTCTTCTTTGCATGCACCGAGGACGGTGCAATCTTCAAGTGTGGGGAGGTCATTCGACCGATCTCCATGGGTAACAATTTCCTTTTCAACACCAATTTTTTTTTATTTTTCTTTGTTAGAGTAGCTATTGCATTGCATGATAGGTTGCATGTTAGTTAGAATTTGTACATATTCTTACCACTTCTTTCATATTAGGACTACTTGGTTACGGTGATGAATTCTTTTCCAAAAAAAAAAAAAAACTATGTTTTTAGGGTAACCTACCAATTTGAAAATTTTTTGTTGAACTTGCTTGAAAGAATTTATTTTGGAACATGGTTTTGAGCTAAGAACACAAGCTTGTGAGATTTGAGCCTAATGGTGTGGTTACATCTTATAACCACTTATTTTCCTTCTTGCGTGTAATTGTTCTCTTTCTATGATTGTAATCTTTGATTTGTTTGAATCTATATGTCCCATTATTCCTTGTATTCATGCATTTATATGATTGAGGCCATCATTTCATTAGCTCACTTATCCAAATAGCCTTACCTTTTACTCTCCTTTGTTAGCCGATTTTGAGCCTACGCTTAACCCACTTGTTCTTATTTTAGCACCTTACAAGCCTTAAAGCGGAAAACAATGAATGTCCTTTATTTGGATCTTTGATTGGCTTAGGCTAGTGAGTGTGAGTGTCATCCAAGAGTGGGAAAACTTTGGGACATTGGTTGGGATAAAAGGGTGTTTGTGTTTTGTATTTTTATATTGGGGAATTGGTACATACTCATGTATTGATTAAATGTATAGACCTTATGCATTAATGTTCCTGTATATAGTTTGAAGGAAAAAAGAAATAAAAGTGAAAAAGAAAAAAAAAAGAAAAGAAAAGAAAAAAAAATGTATGTAGAAAAAGAAAGAAAAAAAAAAAGAAGAGCAATAAAGGGGACAAAATGCCCCAAAATGAAGCTCAATAAGAATCAATGCATAAGTGTTGTGAAATGAAAAGAAAATGCATGAGTATGTGAAAAAGTGAGGAATGGGTAGTTAGATTAGTACTTAATTGTATAGGTCATTATATAGGTTAGGTGGGAAAGTTTAAGTTAATCAAAGATTCAAATCCTTAAGTCCACTAGCCATATATGATCCTACCTTGACCCTAGCCCCATTACAACCTAAAGAAAAGACCTCATGATACATGTATGCATGCATTGAATAATTGTTGATTGTTAGAAGAAAAACAAATCTTGGAAAGCATGATTAGGGGAGAATTGAGAGAATCAACCCCAAACACCGAGCGACTAGAGTGCAAACACTCCCGGTGAGGGTTTGATGCTCAATTCCTTGATTCCCGGCTTTCATGAGCGTTCTTCTCGCAAGCCTACTTGAACTTCATTTTGATATTCGAATTGGTAGGATTCATGAATCGTTATATGATCTTGACCCTACTTGTGCATGTATGACTTGGAGGATTGATTTATTTTTAACCAAGTAGGTAAAACCATTTTGCATTTAGATGCATCCATTTAGATAATTGCATATAGTTTAGGTTGCATATAGTTTATTTACATTGAATAAATGTTGATACCCTTTGTTTCTCTCTTGGCTTAAGCATGAGGACATGCTTGGATTAAGTGTGGGGAGGTTGACAAACCCCATTTGTAGGGTTTATCTTGTATTGATTTTTGGGGATTTTATCAACTTTTACCCACATTTATTCAATGAAATAGCATGGTTTTATAACTTCTCCCTTAATTGTGCTTAAGAGTGAAAACATGCTTTTTAGGACTTAAAATAGCTAAATTTAATTCACCTTGATTCTATTAGATGCCTTGATATGTTTGTTAAGTGATTTCAGATTTAGGAGGCAAAGATTGGATTAAGGGAATGAAGAAAAAGCATGTAAAGTTTGAGAACTCATGAAGAAATGATGGAACCAAAAAGCTGTCAAGCCTGACCTCTTCGCACTTAATTGACCATAACTTGAGCTACAGAGGTCCAAATGATGCGGTTCCAGTTGGGTTGGAAAGCTAACATCCGGGGCTTCGAAACGATATAAGATTTGCCATAGTTGCATTGCGCATAGGGGTGCGCACGCGCACGGTACGCGGACGCGCCGATGGTGGCACATGACCCACTTAATGCAAACGTGGCCAGCGATTTTAGAAGCCTTGTGGGCCCAATCCAACTCATTTCTGATGCTATTTAAGCCAAGGATTGAAGGGAAATCAACATACTTTTCATACTTTACTTTTACTTTTAATCATTAGTCATAGTTTAGTTTTAGAAGTAGTTAGAGTTAGAGAGAGAAGCTCTCCCTTCTCTCTAGAATTAGGATTAGGAATTAGGGTTAGATTAGGATCTCATAGTTCTAGGTTTAATTCAAGTCTCCTTCTACTTCTACCTTCAATTGATGATTGCTACACTTTGGTTCTTCTCTCTATCCCTATTCTCTTGTTGTAATTTCTCTTATTTTGTTTCTAGGTTTTGTAATTGAGATACTCTTGTTCTCTTTATTTTCTTTCAATAATGCAATTTGAGGTAATTCATGATAATTGTGATTTTCTTGATTGTTGTTGTTAATTCTTTACATTCAATTGTAGTTAGAATTCATTCTTGTTGTGATTGACTATACTTTTCTTTTGTGCCTTCCAAGTGTTTGATTAAATGCTTGGAAGAATGTTAGACTAGAATTTTATGTTCTTGGCTTGAGAAGGTAACTTAGGATTTATTGAGTCACTAGTGTCCAATTGATTGATAGTTGATAGCCATTAACTCTAGCCTTCATTAATCCAATTAGTGGAAAGCTAGGACTTATGGACTAGGATTGATATAACTCACTTGACTTTCCTTTGTTAATCGATTTAAGGATGACTAAGTGGGATTAATCCTTGCAACTACCATACTTGTGGCTAGTGATAATGATGAAGACCCTTGACAACCAAACCTTGCCAAGACCATTTTGTGAATAAAGTTTTCCTACCATTTACTATTCACATTCCTCATCCAAAACCCCAAAATAAACAAGTCCATAACCAATAACAAGAACACTACCCTGCAAGTCCTTTGAGAGACGACCCGAGGTTTAAATACTTCGGTTTATAGGTTTTAGGGGTTTGTACTTGTGACAAACGAATTTTTGCATGAAAGGATTATTGTTGGTTTAGAGACTATACTTCAACGAGATTTTATTTGTGAAATTCTAAACCGTCAAAAATTCATTCGTCAAAATGGCGCCGTTGCCGGGGACTTGCAATGGTGTTATGTTATTGGTTATTGTACATATGTGAATAGTGTAAATAGTTTGTCTTTTGCTTGTTTACTAGATTTTGTTAGTTTTATTTTGTTTTTCCATGATGAATTCTCACTTTGGCTATGAGTTTGGCTCTAATTGTGTTGTAGGGAATGTGAACTTCAAAGCTAACATGTACCAAGGATGGAACACTCCAAGATGGGAGGAGCCTCAAGGAATTGATCACTCCTATTGGCATCAACCTTCGGACACTTATAGGTATAATTCTCATCCTAATGCATGTCAATTCAATGGCTATGGTGACTCCTTTTATGACAATCAACCACCACCATATGCCTATGAATCTTATCCTCAACATGATGCTCAACCATACTCACAAGCCCCTTTCTACCAAGTACCTTTATGTGACCCTTATCCATCATATAACCAATCACCCATACCACATCCTTGTGATCATTATGAGCAAGAACCTTTAGAACCACCACAACCCTATCAAGATTACTACCATGAACCACCTCAACCCTCACCATCTCCATACCCTTACCAAGAAGAACCACCTTCCTACTATGAACTCTCTCTCCAAAATAATGAACCTTCCTATTCACCCCAAGCCCCAATAGACGATCCTCTCACTTTGTTACTCCAAGGACAAGAAGCCATGAAGCGGGATACACTTGAGTTTGTGACCAATTTGACCAAGGTGGTACACACTTTAGCCCACCAATGCTTGAATACTCAAGGTACTTCCGTGACCACATGTGAAAAGTCAAAAGAAGAGCAAAGAATGAAGGAGAAATTGGAAAATTCGGTGGAGAAGGAGGAGTCAAATTTTGTGTTGGAACAATTGGAGGAGCCTATGATCATTGAAGAAAAGGAAGAGGTGGTTGAAGATTTAGGAGATGTTGAAAGTCCAAGGGAATGTAGCATCATGGAGCACTCTTCCAAAGAGCTTGATATTGATGTTGAGGAGGGTGCGCAACCTCCAAGGCATATCATCGTTGGAGACTTGGAAGAGGCTTATCAAGAGATGGATTCAATCATGGATGAATTTCTCTCTACAATGGAATCCTCTCCCATTGGACATGGAGTTGAAAGTATAAAAGAGTGTGCACAACCTCCCATACCCTTGGTGAGCAATGAGAAAGAGAGCTACCAAGAGGAAAACGTTGGCATGGTGTATATCGAAATTGAAGAATATGAAGGGGTTGACCAAGAAATGGATTTCTTCATCAATGAATTTCTATCCAAAATTGAACCACCTCCCATTAGGCAAGAAATCAAAGTTCTTGAAGACAACACCAAGCTATGTGATAAAAGGGGAAAGGTTGAAATCAAGGAAGCTCGCAAAGAGGTGGAAATACACAAAGAAGAGCACAAGGAAGTAGACCTTGCATTGTCTAAGTGTGGGGAGGTCTCCCTTCCCAAGTTACCATCCAATACAATATTTAAGTGGGTAAAATCTCTATCTCTAGACTTTAATTTCCCACTTGAATATGGTTTGATTGAAAATAATGGACAACTTAGAGCTCTTTGTGGACTTAAGGGAAAAAGAGAATTGTGTAGTGGTTGCAAGTTAGGAATTAGGCTCATTGAGGTCAAGGTTTCAGGACATAGGAACGATGATTGGAAGAATACCACTTTGCATGGGTCTCAAAGGAAGGCTTGGTATATTAAAGAGAATTCCATATGTCTACCACCCGGAAGGAAAAAGTATGAGGATCAAATTGAAGACGGGTGCGAAGATAAGATATGGGACCCCGGCTTGCTAGATGAAGACCAACTATGGGGACTCATATCTTGGGTTGAACTTTGCCCAAGCTTGGTGAAGACGGTTGGATATTCTGTCAACCAATTGAGAGGCAAAGATCCTTGGAGATTCAAGGATGAGTACAAACATAAGCCACCATGACAATGAGCCCCTCAAAATGTCCAACTTAAGGACTTAAACTAAAAGTGCTAGGTGGGAGACACCCCACCATGGTAACCTCTTTCCATTCTCTTTTGGTTTTGTATAATAAGTGATTTGAGTTGCCATTGTAGGTAGATTTTCATTTCATATTGATTTGTTTGTAAAGATTGGTTGTTAGTACGTTGTATTCATTAGTAGTAGATGAATAAATCCTAAAATCAAATTGCATTTTTGTGAATTATTTGATATTTGATTGAATAAAGAAGAGTTTTGGACATTATAGGGAGCTAAAAAAAAAAAAAAAAACGGCCATCGGCGTGCTAGCACGCTGTGCGCGCGCGCGCACATTGCACTTCCGCAACTTCTGGTACAAAAACCAGAGAGTTGTGCGCGCATTGTGCCAGCATTGTGCTTGGAGCACAAGCTCATCCACGCGTAAGCGCGCTGTGCGCGCGCTGTGCGCGCGCGCGCGGATCGTCCCTGCTGCATCCACGCGTGAGCGCGATGTGCGCGCGCGCGGATTTGCACCCTGCTTTTCTCCTTCCTCCTTTCTCCTTCTTTCCTCTTCTCTTCTTTTTTTTTCCTTCTCATTTTTTTTCTTCTTCCTCTCTTGAAAGATTTTTTTTCCTTTTCTCTTTTAATATAAATAAAAAAAAAAGAAAATTTTTTTTTTAATAATAAAAAAAATATAATAATAAATAAATAAATAAAATACTAAAAAAATTAAAAATATATAAAAAAAAGTTTTTTTTTTCTCTTTTTTTTCTCTTCTTCCATTTCCTTTTGTCTATTACATTTGCATACTTTTATTCTTTGAATTTTAATTCTATTTGTTCTCATTTTATTTTCTAAATTTCTCATTTTAATAATGGTGTTAAATTCTCTCACTAAATTGTTGAGGAATTCTTGCATTTGTTTTGGTGCTTCATGACTTGTTACATTAATTGTAATGTTTGTCAACACACAAGATTAGTGCTTTAGCCCTTCCTAATTCATTACCCTTTGTTTTTTTTTCTTGTACCGCTTTATCATTGAGTTAGGATAAGAATCAAATGCTTTCATGCGTATCACTGATCTTGATATGCCTTTTGCTTATATTGATTTCTCACTCACATGTTGTAGCTACCATGTAGTAGAGAATCATACTCTTATTTGGCATTAGCCCCCGCCTACGTTCTATTTACTTTGATATCTTTGTTGTAGGCTTAATTTTCTTTCTTTTTCTCTCCTTTTAGGCTGGCCACCAAGAAAGGAGGAAACGGAAAAGCTTCTAAATGGGGCAACGAACAGGTCATCCGCACAACCTTTCGAAGAAGCTCATCAATTGTAGCAACCCATCCACCTTGCTCTTCTTTGCATGCACCGAGGACGGTGCAATCTTCAAGTGTGGGGAGGTCATTCGACCGATCTCCATGGGTAACAATTTCCTTTTCAACACCAATTTTTTTTTATTTTTCTTTGTTAGAGTAGCTATTGCATTGCATGATAGGTTGCATGTTAGTTAGAATTTGTACATATTCTTACCACTTCTTTCATATTAGGACTACTTGGTTACGGTGATGAATTCTTTTCCAAAAAAAAAAAAAAACTATGTTTTTAGGGTAACCTACCAATTTGAAAATTTTTTGTTGAACTTGCTTGAAAGAATTTATTTTGGAACATGGTTTTGAGCTAAGAACACAAGCTTGTGAGATTTGAGCCTAATGGTGTGGTTACATCTTATAACCACTTATTTTCCTTCTTGCGTGTAATTGTTCTCTTTCTATGATTGTAATCTTTGATTTGTTTGAATCTATATGTCCCATTATTCCTTGTATTCATGCATTTATATGATTGAGGCCATCATTTCATTAGCTCACTTATCCAAATAGCCTTACCTTTTACTCTCCTTTGTTAGCCGATTTTGAGCCTACGCTTAACCCACTTGTTCTTATTTTAGCACCTTACAAGCCTTAAAGCGGAAAACAATGAATGTCCTTTATTTGGATCTTTGATTGGCTTAGGCTAGTGAGTGTGAGTGTCATCCAAGAGTGGGAAAACTTTGGGACATTGGTTGGGATAAAAGGGTGTTTGTGTTTTGTATTTTTATATTGGGGAATTGGTACATACTCATGTATTGATTAAATGTATAGACCTTATGCATTAATGTTCCTGTATATAGTTTGAAGGAAAAAAGAAATAAAAGTGAAAAAGAAAAAAAAAAGAAAAGAAAAGAAAAAAAAATGTATGTAGAAAAAGAAAGAAAAAAAAAAAGAAGAGCAATAAAGGGGACAAAATGCCCCAAAATGAAGCTCAATAAGAATCAATGCATAAGTGTTGTGAAATGAAAAGAAAATGCATGAGTATGTGAAAAAGTGAGGAATGGGTAGTTAGATTAGTACTTAATTGTATAGGTCATTATATAGGTTAGGTGGGAAAGTTTAAGTTAATCAAAGATTCAAATCCTTAAGTCCACTAGCCATATATGATCCTACCTTGACCCTAGCCCCATTACAACCTAAAGAAAAGACCTCATGATACATGTATGCATGCATTGAATAATTGTTGATTGTTAGAAGAAAAACAAATCTTGGAAAGCATGATTAGGGGAGAATTGAGAGAATCAACCCCAAACACCGAGCGACTAGAGTGCAAACACTCCCGGTGAGGGTTTGATGCTCAATTCCTTGATTCCCGGCTTTCATGAGCGTTCTTCTCGCAAGCCTACTTGAACTTCATTTTGATATTCGAATTGGTAGGATTCATGAATCGTTATATGATCTTGACCCTACTTGTGCATGTATGACTTGGAGGATTGATTTATTTTTAACCAAGTAGGTAAAACCATTTTGCATTTAGATGCATCCATTTAGATAATTGCATATAGTTTAGGTTGCATATAGTTTATTTACATTGAATAAATGTTGATACCCTTTGTTTCTCTCTTGGCTTAAGCATGAGGACATGCTTGGATTAAGTGTGGGGAGGTTGACAAACCCCATTTGTAGGGTTTATCTTGTATTGATTTTTGGGGATTTTATCAACTTTTACCCACATTTATTCAATGAAATAGCATGGTTTTATAACTTCTCCCTTAATTGTGCTTAAGAGTGAAAACATGCTTTTTAGGACTTAAAATAGCTAAATTTAATTCACCTTGATTCTATTAGATGCCTTGATATGTTTGTTAAGTGATTTCAGATTTAGGAGGCAAAGATTGGATTAAGGGAATGAATAAAAAGCATGTAAAGTTTGAGAACTCATGAAGAAATGATGGAACCAAAAAGCTGTCAAGCCTGACCTCTTCGCACTTAATTGACCATAACTTGAGCTACAGAGGTCCAAATGATGCGGTTCCAGTTGGGTTGGAAAGCTAACATCCGGGGCTTCGAAACGATATAAGATTTGCCATAGTTGCATTGCGCATAGGGGTGCGCACGCGCACGGTACGCGGACGCGCCGATGGTGGCACATGACCCACTTAATGCAAACGTGGCCAGCGATTTTAGAAGCCTTGTGGGCCCAATCCAACTCATTTCTGATGCTATTTAAGCCAAGGATTGAAGGGAAATCAACATACTTTTCATACTTTACTTTTACTTTTAATCATTAGTCATAGTTTAGTTTTAGAAGTAGTTAGAGTTAGAGAGAGAAGCTCTCCCTTCTCTCTAGAATTAGGATTAGGAATTAGGGTTAGATTAGGATCTCATAGTTCTAGGTTTAATTCAAGTCTCCTTCTACTTCTACCTTCAATTGATGATTGCTACACTTTGGTTCTTCTCTCTATCCCTATTCTCTTGTTGTAATTTCTCTTATTTTGTTTCTAGGTTTTGTAATTGAGATACTCTTGTTCTCTTTATTTTCTTTCAATAATGCAATTTGAGGTAATTCATGATAATTGTGATTTTCTTGATTGTTGTTGTTAATTCTTTACATTCAATTGTAGTTAGAATTCATTCTTGTTGTGATTGACTATACTTTTCTTTTGTGCCTTCCAAGTGTTTGATTAAATGCTTGGAAGAATGTTAGACTAGAATTTTATGTTCTTGGCTTGAGAAGGTAACTTAGGATTTATTGAGTCACTAGTGTCCAATTGATTGATAGTTGATAGCCATTAACTCTAGCCTTCATTAATCCAATTAGTGGAAAGCTAGGACTTATGGACTAGGATTGATATAACTCACTTGACTTTCCTTTGTTAATCGATTTAAGGATGACTAAGTGGGATTAATCCTTGCAACTACCATACTTGTGGCTAGTGATAATGATGAAGACCCTTGACAACCAAACCTTGCCAAGACCATTTTGTGAATAAAGTTTTCCTACCATTTACTATTCACATTCCTCATCCAAAACCCCAAAATAAACAAGTCCATAACCAATAACAAGAACACTACCCTGCAAGTCCTTTGAGAGACGACCCGAGGTTTAAATACTTCGGTTTATAGGTTTTAGGGGTTTGTACTTGTGACAAACGAATTTTTGCATGAAAGGATTATTGTTGGTTTAGAGACTATACTTCAACGAGATTTTATTTGTGAAATTCTAAACCGTCAAAAATTCATTCGTCAAAATGGCGCCGTTGCCGGGGACTTGCAATGGTGTTATGTTATTGGTTATTGTACATATGTGAATAGTGTAAATAGTTTGTCTTTTGCTTGTTTACTAGATTTTGTTAGTTTTATTTTGTTTTTCCATGATGAATTCTCACTTTGGCTATGAGTTTGGCTCTAATTGTGTTGTAGGGAATGTGAACTTCAAAGCTAACATGTACCAAGGATGGAACACTCCAAGATGGGAGGAGCCTCAAGGAATTGATCACTCCTATTGGCATCAACCTTCGGACACTTATAGGTATAATTCTCATCCTAATGCATGTCAATTCAATGGCTATGGTGACTCCTTTTATGACAATCAACCACCACCATATGCCTATGAATCTTATCCTCAACATGATGCTCAACCATACTCACAAGCCCCTTTCTACCAAGTACCTTTATGTGACCCTTATCCATCATATAACCAATCACCCATACCACATCCTTGTGATCATTATGAGCAAGAACCTTTAGAACCACCACAACCCTATCAAGATTACTACCATGAACCACCTCAACCCTCACCATCTCCATACCCTTACCAAGAAGAACCACCTTCCTACTATGAACTCTCTCTCCAAAATAATGAACCTTCCTATTCACCCCAAGCCCCAATAGACGATCCTCTCACTTTGTTACTCCAAGGACAAGAAGCCATGAAGCGGGATACACTTGAGTTTGTGACCAATTTGACCAAGGTGGTACACACTTTAGCCCACCAATGCTTGAATACTCAAGGTACTTCCGTGACCACATGTGAAAAGTCAAAAGAAGAGCAAAGAATGAAGGAGAAATTGGAAAATTCGGTGGAGAAGGAGGAGTCAAATTTTGTGTTGGAACAATTGGAGGAGCCTATGATCATTGAAGAAAAGGAAGAGGTGGTTGAAGATTTAGGAGATGTTGAAAGTCCAAGGGAATGTAGCATCATGGAGCACTCTTCCAAAGAGCTTGATATTGATGTTGAGGAGGGTGCGCAACCTCCAAGGCATATCATCGTTGGAGACTTGGAAGAGGCTTATCAAGAGATGGATTCAATCATGGATGAATTTCTCTCTACAATGGAATCCTCTCCCATTGGACATGGAGTTGAAAGTATAAAAGAGTGTGCACAACCTCCCATACCCTTGGTGAGCAATGAGAAAGAGAGCTACCAAGAGGAAAACGTTGGCATGGTGTATATCGAAATTGAAGAATATGAAGGGGTTGACCAAGAAATGGATTTCTTCATCAATGAATTTCTATCCAAAATTGAACCACCTCCCATTAGGCAAGAAATCAAAGTTCTTGAAGACAACACCAAGCTATGTGATAAAAGGGGAAAGGTTGAAATCAAGGAAGCTCGCAAAGAGGTGGAAATACACAAAGAAGAGCACAAGGAAGTAGACCTTGCATTGTCTAAGTGTGGGGAGGTCTCCCTTCCCAAGTTACCATCCAATACAATATTTAAGTGGGTAAAATCTCTATCTCTAGACTTTAATTTCCCACTTGAATATGGTTTGATTGAAAATAATGGACAACTTAGAGCTCTTTGTGGACTTAAGGGAAAAAGAGAATTGTGTAGTGGTTGCAAGTTAGGAATTAGGCTCATTGAGGTCAAGGTTTCAGGACATAGGAACGATGATTGGAAGAATACCACTTTGCATGGGTCTCAAAGGAAGGCTTGGTATATTAAAGAGAATTCCATATGTCTACCACCCGGAAGGAAAAAGTATGAGGATCAAATTGAAGACGGGTGCGAAGATAAGATATGGGACCCCGGCTTGCTAGATGAAGACCAACTATGGGGACTCATATCTTGGGTTGAACTTTGCCCAAGCTTGGTGAAGACGGTTGGATATTCTGTCAACCAATTGAGAGGCAAAGATCCTTGGAGATTCAAGGATGAGTACAAACATAAGCCACCATGACAATGAGCCCCTCAAAATGTCCAACTTAAGGACTTAAACTAAAAGTGCTAGGTGGGAGACACCCCACCATGGTAACCTCTTTCCATTCTCTTTTGGTTTTGTATAATAAGTGATTTGAGTTGCCATTGTAGGTAGATTTTCATTTCATATTGATTTGTTTGTAAAGATTGGTTGTTAGTACGTTGTATTCATTAGTAGTAGATGAATAAATCCTAAAATCAAATTGCATTTTTGTGAATTATTTGATATTTGATTGAATAAAGAAGAGTTTTGGACATTATAGGGAGCTAAAAAAAAAAAAAAAAAACGGCCATCGGCGTGCTAGCACGCTGTGCGCGCGCGCGCACATTGCACTTCCGCAACTTCTGGTACAAAAACCAGAGAGTTGTGCGCGCATTGTGCCAGCATTGTGCTTGGAGCACAAGCTCATCCACGCGTAAGCGCGCGCGCGCGGATCGTCCCTGCTGCATCCACGCGTGAGCGCGATGTGCGCGCGCGCGGATTTGCACCCTGCTTTTCTCCTTCCTCCTTTCTCCTTCTTTCCTCTTCTCTTCTTTTTTTTTCCTTCTCATTTTTTTTCTTCTTCCTCTCTTGAAAGATTTTTTTTCCTTTTCTCTTTTAATATAAATAAAAAAAAAAGAAAATTTTTTTTTTAATAATAAAAAAAATATAATAATAAATAAATAAATAAAATACTAAAAAAATTAAAAATATATAAAAAAAAGTTTTTTTTTTCTCTTTTTTTTCTCTTCTTCCATTTCCTTTTGTCTATTACATTTGCATACTTTTATTCTTTGAATTTTAATTCTATTTGTTCTCATTTTATTTTCTAAATTTCTCATTTTAATAATGGTGTTAAATTCTCTCACTAAATTGTTGAGGAATTCTTGCATTTGTTTTGGTGCTTCATGACTTGTTACATTAATTGTAATGTTTGTCAACACACAAGATTAGTGCTTTAGCCCTTCCTAATTCATTACCCTTTGTTTTTTTTTCTTGTACCGCTTTATCATTGAGTTAGGATAAGAATCAAATGCTTTCATGCGTATCACTGATCTTGATATGCCTTTTGCTTATATTGATTTCTCACTCACATGTTGTAGCTACCATGTAGTAGAGAATCATACTCTTATTTGGCATTAGCCCCCGCCTACGTTCTATTTACTTTGATATCTTTGTTGTAGGCTTAATTTTCTTTCTTTTTCTCTCCTTTTAGGCTGGCCACCAAGAAAGGAGGAAACGGAAAAGCTTCTAAATGGGGCAACGAACAGGTCATCCGCACAACCTTTCGAAGAAGCTCATCAATTGTAGCAACCCATCCACCTTGCTCTTCTTTGCATGCACCGAGGACGGTGCAATCTTCAAGTGTGGGGAGGTCATTCGACCGATCTCCATGGGTAACAATTTCCTTTTCAACACCAATTTTTTTTTATTTTTCTTTGTTAGAGTAGCTATTGCATTGCATGATAGGTTGCATGTTAGTTAGAATTTGTACATATTCTTACCACTTCTTTCATATTAGGACTACTTGGTTACGGTGATGAATTCTTTTCCAAAAAAAAAAAAAAACTATGTTTTTAGGGTAACCTACCAATTTGAAAATTTTTTGTTGAACTTGCTTGAAAGAATTTATTTTGGAACATGGTTTTGAGCTAAGAACACAAGCTTGTGAGATTTGAGCCTAATGGTGTGGTTACATCTTATAACCACTTATTTTCCTTCTTGCGTGTAATTGTTCTCTTTCTATGATTGTAATCTTTGATTTGTTTGAATCTATATGTCCCATTATTCCTTGTATTCATGCATTTATATGATTGAGGCCATCATTTCATTAGCTCACTTATCCAAATAGCCTTACCTTTTACTCTCCTTTGTTAGCCGATTTTGAGCCTACGCTTAACCCACTTGTTCTTATTTTAGCACCTTACAAGCCTTAAAGCGGAAAACAATGAATGTCCTTTATTTGGATCTTTGATTGGCTTAGGCTAGTGAGTGTGAGTGTCATCCAAGAGTGGGAAAACTTTGGGACATTGGTTGGGATAAAAGGGTGTTTGTGTTTTGTATTTTTATATTGGGGAATTGGTACATACTCATGTATTGATTAAATGTATAGACCTTATGCATTAATGTTCCTGTATATAGTTTGAAGGAAAAAAGAAATAAAAGTGAAAAAGAAAAAAAAAAGAAAAGAAAAGAAAAAAAAATGTATGTAGAAAAAGAAAGAAAAAAAAAAAGAAGAGCAATAAAGGGGACAAAATGCCCCAAAATGAAGCTCAATAAGAATCAATGCATAAGTGTTGTGAAATGAAAAGAAAATGCATGAGTATGTGAAAAAGTGAGGAATGGGTAGTTAGATTAGTACTTAATTGTATAGGTCATTATATAGGTTAGGTGGGAAAGTTTAAGTTAATCAAAGATTCAAATCCTTAAGTCCACTAGCCATATATGATCCTACCTTGACCCTAGCCCCATTACAACCTAAAGAAAAGACCTCATGATACATGTATGCATGCATTGAATAATTGTTGATTGTTAGAAGAAAAACAAATCTTGGAAAGCATGATTAGGGGAGAATTGAGAGAATCAACCCCAAACACCGAGCGACTAGAGTGCAAACACTCCCGGTGAGGGTTTGATGCTCAATTCCTTGATTCCCGGCTTTCATGAGCGTTCTTCTCGCAAGCCTACTTGAACTTCATTTTGATATTCGAATTGGTAGGATTCATGAATCGTTATATGATCTTGACCCTACTTGTGCATGTATGACTTGGAGGATTGATTTATTTTTAACCAAGTAGGTAAAACCATTTTGCATTTAGATGCATCCATTTAGATAATTGCATATAGTTTAGGTTGCATATAGTTTATTTACATTGAATAAATGTTGATACCCTTTGTTTCTCTCTTGGCTTAAGCATGAGGACATGCTTGGATTAAGTGTGGGGAGGTTGACAAACCCCATTTGTAGGGTTTATCTTGTATTGATTTTTGGGGATTTTATCAACTTTTACCCACATTTATTCAATGAAATAGCATGGTTTTATAACTTCTCCCTTAATTGTGCTTAAGAGTGAAAACATGCTTTTTAGGACTTAAAATAGCTAAATTTAATTCACCTTGATTCTATTAGATGCCTTGATATGTTTGTTAAGTGATTTCAGATTTAGGAGGCAAAGATTGGATTAAGGGAATGAAGAAAAAGCATGTAAAGTTTGAGAACTCATGAAGAAATGATGGAACCAAAAAGCTGTCAAGCCTGACCTCTTCGCACTTAATTGACCATAACTTGAGCTACAGAGGTCCAAATGATGCAGTTCCAGTTGGGTTGGAAAGCTAACATCCGGGGCTTCGAAACGATATAAGATTTGCCATAGTTGCATTGCGCATAGGGGTGCGCACGCGCACGGTACGCGGACGCGCCGATGGTGGCACATGACCCACTTAATGCAAACGTGGCCAGCGATTTTAGAAGCCTTGTGGGCCCAATCCAACTCATTTCTGATGCTATTTAAGCCAAGGATTGAAGGGGAATCAACATACTTTTCATACTTTACTTTTACTTTTAATCATTAGTCATAGTTTAGTTTTAGAAGTAGTTAGAGTTAGAGAGAGAAGCTCTCCCTTCTCTCTAGAATTAGGATTAGGAATTAGGGTTAGATTAGGATCTCATAGTTCTAGGTTTAATTCAAGTCTCCTTCTACTTCTACCTTCAATTGATGATTGCTACACTTTGGTTCTTCTCTCTATCCCTATTCTCTTGTTGTAATTTCTCTTATTTTGTTTCTAGGTTTTGTAATTGAGATACTCTTGTTCTCTTTATTTTCTTTCAATAATGCAATTTGAGGTAATTCATGATAATTGTGATTTCCTTGATTGTTGTTGTTAATTCTTTACATTCAATTGTAGTTAGAATTCATTCTTGTTGTGATTGACTATACTTTTCTTTTGTGCCTTCCAAGTGTTTGATTAAATGCTTGGAAGAATGTTAGACTAGAATTTTATGTTCTTGGCTTGAGAAGGTAACTTAGGATTTATTGAGTCACTAGTGTCCAATTGATTGATAGTTGATAGCCATTAACTCTAGCCTTCATTAATACAATTAGTGGAAAGCTAGGACTTATGGACTAGGATTGATATAACTCACTTGACTTTCCTTTGTTAATCGATTTAAGGATGACTAAGTGGGATTAATCCTTGCAACTACCATACTTGTGGCTAGTGATAATGATGAAGACCCTTGACAACCAAACCTTGCCAAGACCATTTTGTGAATAAAGTTTTCCTACCATTTACTATTCACATTCCTCATCCAAAACCCCAAAATAAACAAGTCCATAACCAATAACAAGAACACTACCCTGCAAGTCCTTTGAGAGACGACCCGAGGTTTAAATACTTCGGTTTATAGGTTTTAGGGGTTTGTACTTGTGACAAACGAATTTTTGCATGAAAGGATTATTGTTGGTTTAGAGACTATACTTCAACGAGATTTTATTTGTGAAATTCTAAACCGTCAAAAATTCATTCGTCAAAATGGCGCCGTTGCCGGGGACTTGCAATGGTGTTATGTTATTGGTTATTGTACATATGTGAATAGTGTAAATAGTTTGTCTTTTGCTTGTTTACTAGATTTTGTTAGTTTTATTTTGTTTTTCCATGATGAATTCTCACTTTGGCTATGAGTTTGGCTCTAATTGTGTTGTAGGGAATGTGAACTTCAAAGCTAACATGTACCAAGGATGGAACACTCCAAGATGGGAGGAGCCTCAAGGAATTGATCACTCCTATTGGCATCAACCTTCGGACACTTATAGGTATAATTCTCATCCTAATGCATGTCAATTCAATGGCTATGGTGACTCCTTTTATGACAATCAACCACCACCATATGCCTATGAATCTTATCCTCAACATGATGCTCAACCATACTCACAAGCCCCTTTCTACCAAGTACCTTTATGTGACCCTTATCCATCATATAACCAATCACCCATACCACATCCTTGTGATCATTATGAGCAAGAACCTTTAGAACCACCACAACCCTATCAAGATTACTACCATGAACCACCTCAACCCTCACCATCTCCATACCCTTACCAAGAAGAACCACCTTCCTACTATGAACTCTCTCTCCAAAATAATGAACCTTCCTATTCACCCCAAGCCCCAATAGACGATCCTCTCACTTTGTTACTCCAAGGACAAGAAGCCATGAAGCGGGATACACTTGAGTTTGTGACCAATTTGACCAAGGTGGTACACACTTTAGCCCACCAATGCTTGAATACTCAAGGTACTTCCGTGACCACATGTGAAAAGTCAAAAGAAGAGCAAAGAATGAAGGAGAAATTGGAAAATTCGGTGGAGAAGGAGGAGTCAAATTTTGTGTTGGAACAATTGGAGGAGCCTATGATCATTGAAGAAAAGGAAGAGGTGGTTGAAGATTTAGGAGATGTTGAAAGTCCAAGGGAATGTAGCATCATGGAGCACTCTTCCAAAGAGCTTGATATTGATGTTGAGGAGGGTGCGCAACCTCCAAGGCATATCATCGTTGGAGACTTGGAAGAGGCTTATCAAGAGATGGATTCAATCATGGATGAATTTCTCTCTACAATGGAATCCTCTCCCATTGGACATGGAGTTGAAAGTATAAAAGAGTGTGCACAACCTCCCATACCCTTGGTGAGCAATGAGAAAGAGAGCTACCAAGAGGAAAACGTTGGCATGGTGTATATCGAAATTGAAGAATATGAAGAGGTTGACCAAGAAATGGATTTCTTCATCAATGAATTTCTATCCAAAATTGAACCACCTCCCATTAGGCAAGAAATCAAAGTTCTTGAAGACAACACCAAGCTATGTGATAAAAGGGGAAAGGTTGAAATCAAGGAAGCTCGCAAAGAGGTGGAAATACACAAAGAAGAGCACAAGGAAGTAGACCTTGCATTGTCTAAGTGTGGGGAGGTCTCCCTTCCCAAGTTACAATCCAATACAATATTTAAGTGGGTAAAATCTCTATCTCTAGACTTTAATTTCCCACTTGAATATGGTTTGATTGAAAATAATGGACAACTTAGAGCTCTTTGTGGACTTAAGGGAAAAAGAGAATTGTGTAGTGGTTGCAAGTTAGGAATTAGGCTCATTGAGGTCAAGGTTTCAGGACATAGGAACGATGATTGGAAGAATACCACTTTGCATGGGTCTCAAAGGAAGGCTTGGTATATTAAAGAGAATTCCATATGTCTACCACCCGGAAGGAAAAAGTATGAGGATCAAATTGAAGACGGGTGCGAAGATAAGATATGGGACCCCGGCTTGCTAGATGAAGACCAACTATGGGGACTCATATCTTGGGTTGAACTTTGCCCAAGCTTGGTGAAGACGGTTGGATATTCTGTCAACCAATTGAGAGGCAAAGATCCTTGGAGATTCAAGGATGAGTACAAACATAAGCCACCATGACAATGAGCCCCTCAAAATGTCCAACTTAAGGACTTAAACTAAAAGTGCTAGGTGGGAGACACCCCACCATGGTAACCTCTTTCCATTCTCTTTTGGTTTTGTATAATAAGTGATTTGAGTTGCCATTGTAGGTAGATTTTCATTTCATATTGATTTGTTTGTAAAGATTGGTTGTTAGTATGTTGTATTCATTATTAGTAGATGAATAAATCCTAAAATCAAATTGCATTTTTGTGAATTGTTTGATATTTGATTGAATAAAGAAGAGTTTTGGACATTATAGGGAGCTAAAAAAAAAAAAAAAAAAAACGGCCATCGGCGCGCTAGCACGCTGTGCGCGCGCGCGCACATTGCACTTCCGCAACTTCTGGTACAAAAACCAGAGAGTTGTGCGCGCATTGTGCCAGCATTGTGCTTGGAGCACAAGCTCATCCACGCGTAAGCGCGCTGTGCGCGCGCGCGCGGATCGTCCCTGCTGCATCCACGCGTGAGCGCGCTGTGCGCGCGCGCGCGGATTTGCACCCTGCTTTTCTCCTTCCTTCTTTCTCCTTCTTTCCTCTTCTCTTCTTTTTTTTTCCTTCTCATTTTTTTTCTTCTTCCTCTCTTGAAAGATTTTTTTTCCTTTTCTCTTTTAATATAAATAAAAAAAAAGAAAAAATTTTTTTTTTAATAATAAAAAAAAAATATAATAATATATAAATAAATAAAATACTAAAAAAATTAAAAATATATAAAAAAAATTTTTTTTTTTCTCTTCTTCCATTTCCTTTTGTCTATTACATTTGCATACTTTTATTCTTTGAATTTTAATTCTATTTGTTCTCATTTTATTTTCTAAATTTCTCATTTTAATAATGGTGTTAAATTCTCTCACTAAATTGTTGAGGAATTCTTGCATTTGTTTTGGTGCTTCATGACTTGTTACATTAATTGTAATGTTTGTCAACACACAAGATTAGTGCTTTAGCCCTTCCTAATTCATTACCTTTTGTTTTTTTTTCTTGTACCGCTTTATCATTGAGTTAGGATAAGAATCAAATGCTTTCATGCGTATCACTGATCTTGATATGCCTTTTGCTTATATTGATTTCTCACTCACATGTTGTAGCTATCATGTAGTAGAGAATCATACTCTTATTTGGCATTAGCCCCCGCCTACGTTCTATTTACTTTGATATCTTTGCTGTAGGCTTAATTTTCTTTCTTTTTCTCTCCTTTTAGGCTGGCCACCAAGAAAGGAGGAAACGGAAAAGCTTCTAAATGGGGCAACGAACAGGTCATCCGCACAACCTTTCGAAGAAGCTCATCAATTGTAGCAACCCATCCACCTTGCTCTTCTTTGCATGCACCGAGGACGGTGCAATCTTCAAGTGTGGGGAGGTCATTCGACCGATCTCCATGGGTAACAATTTCCTTTTCAACACCAATTTTTTTTATTTTTCTTTGTTAGAGTAGCTATTGCATTGCATGATAGGTTGCATGTTAGTTAGAATTTGTACATATTCTTACCACTTCTTTCATATTAGGACTACTTGGTTATGGTGATGAATTCTTTTCCAAAAAAAAAAAAAAAAAACTATGTTTTTAGGGTAACCTACCAATTTGAAAATTTTTTGTTGAACTTGCTTGAAAGAATTTATTTTGGAACATGGTTTTGAGCTAAGAACACAAGCTTGTGAGATTTGAGCCTAATGGTGTGGTTACATCTTATAACCACTTATTTTCCTTCTTGCGTGTAATTGTTCTCTTTCTATGATTGTAATCTTTGATTTGTTTGAATCTATATGTCCCATTATTCCTTGTATTCATGCATTTATATGATTGAGGCCATCATTTCATTAGCTCACTTATCCAAATAGCCTTACCTTTTACTCTCCTTTGTTAGCCGATTTTGAGCCTACGCTTAACCCACTTGTTCTTATTTTAGCACCTTACAAGCCTTAAAGTGGAAAACAATGAATGTCCTTTATTTGGATCTTTGATTGGCTTAGGCTAGTGAGTGTGAGTGTCATCCAAGAGTGGGAAAACTTTGGGACATTGGTTGGGATAAAAGGGTGTTTGTGTTTTGTATTTTTATATTGGGGAATTGGTACATACTCATGTATTGATTAAATGTATAGACCTTATGCATTAATGTTCCTGTATATAGTTTGAAAGAAAAAAGAAATAAAAGTGAAAAAGAAAAAAAAAAGAAAAGAAAAGAAAAAAAAATGTATGTAGAAAAAGAAAGAAAAAAAAAAAGAAGAGCAATAAAGGGGACAAAATGCCCCAAAATGAAGCTCAATAAGAATCAATGCATAAGTGTTGTGAAATGAAAAGAAAATGCATGGGTATGTGAAAAAGTGAGGAATGGGTAGTTAGATTAGTACTTAATTGTATAGGTCATTATATAGGTTAGGTGGGAAAGTTTAAGTTAATCAAAGATTCAAATCCTTAAGTCCACTAGCCATATATGATCCTACCTTGACCCTAGCCCCATTACAACCTAAAGAAAAGACCTCATGATACATGTATGCATGCATTGAATAATTGTTGATTGTTAGAAGAAAAACAAATCTTGGAAAGCATGATTAGGGGAGAATTGAGAGAATCAACCCCAAACACCGAGCGACTAGAGTGCAAACACTCCCGGTGAGGGTTTGATGCTCAATTCCTTGATTCCCGGCTTTCATGAGCGTTCTTCTCGCAAGCCTACTTGAACTTCATTTTGATATTCGAATTGGTAGGATTCATGAATCGTTATATGATCTTGACCCTACTTGTGCATGTATGACTTGGAGGATTGATTTATTTTTAACCAAGTAGGTAAAACCATTTTGCATTTAGATGCATCCATTTAGATAATTGCATATAGTTTAGGTTGCATATAGTTTATTTACATTGAATAAATGTTGATACCCTTTGTTTCTCTCTTGGCTTAAGCATGAGGACATGCTTGGATTAAGTGTGGGGAGGTTGACAAACCCCATTTGTAGGGTTTATCTTGTATTGATTTTTGGGGATTTTATCAACTTTTACCCACATTTATTCAATGAAATAGCATGGTTTTATAACTTCTCCCTTAATTGTGCTTAAGAGTGAAAACATGCTTTTTAGGACTTAAAATAGCTAAATTTAATTCACCTTGATTCTATTAGATGCCTTGATATGTTTGTTAAGTGATTTCAGATTTAGGAGGCAAAGATTGGATTAAGGGAATGAAGAAAAAGCAAGTAAAGTTTGAGAACTCATGAAGAAATGATGGAACCAAAAAGCTGTCAAGCCTGACCTCTTCGCACTTAATTGACCATAACTTGAGCTACAGAGGTCCAAATGATGCGGTTCCAGTTGGGTTGGAAAGCTAACATCCGGGGCTTCGAAACGATATAAGATTTGCCATAGTTGCATTGCGCATAGGGGTGCGCACGCGCACGGTACGCGGACGCGCCGATGGTGGCACATGACCCACTTAATGCAAACGTGGCCAGCGATTTTAGAAGCCTTGTGGGCCCAATCCAACTCATTTCTGATGCTATTTAAGCCAATGATTGAAGGAGAATCAACATACTTTTCATACTTTACTTTTACTTTTAATCATTAGTCATAGTTTAGTTTTAGAAGTAGTTAGAGTTAGAGAGAGAAGCTCTCCCTTCTCTCTAGAATTAGGATTAGGAATTAGGGTTAGATTAGGATCTCATAGTTCTAGGTTTAATTCAAGTCTCCTTCTACTTCTACCTTCAATTGATGATTGCTACACTTTGGTTCTTCTCTCTATCCCTATTCTCTTGTTGTAATTTCTCTTATTTTGTTTCTAGGTTTTGTAATTGAGATACTCTTGTTCTCTTTATTTTCTTTCAATAATGCAATTTGAGGTAATTCATGATAATTGTGATTTTCTTGATTGTTGTTGTTAATTCTTTACATTCAATTGTAGTTAGAATTCATTCTTGTTGTGATTGACTATACTTTTCTTTTGTGCCTTCCAAGTGTTTGATTAAATGCTTGGAAGAATGTTAGACTAGAATTTTATGTTCTTGGCTTGAGAAGGTAACTTAGGATTTATTGAGTCACTAGTGTCCAATTGATTGATAGTTGATAGCCATTAACTCTAGCCTTCATTAATCCAATTAGTGGAAAGCTAGGACTTATGGACTAGGATTGATATAACTCACTTGACTTTCCTTTGTTAATCGATTTAAGGATGACTAAGTGGGATTAATCCTTGCAACTACCATACTTGTGGCTAGTGATAATGATGAAGACCCTTGACAACCAAACCTTGCCAAGACCATTTTGTGAATAAAGTTTTCCTACCATTTACTATTCACATTCCTCATCCAAAACCCCAAAATAAACAAGTCCATAACCAATAACAAGAACACTACCCTGCAAGTCCTTTGAGAGACGACCCGAGGTTTAAATACTTCGGTTTATAGGTTTTAGGGGTTTGTACTTGTGACAAACGAATTTTTGCATGAAAGGATTATTGTTGGTTTAGAGACTATACTTCAACGAGATTTTATTTGTGAAATTCTAAACCGTCAAAAATTCATTCGTCAAAATGGCGCCGTTGCCGGGGACTTGCAATGGTGTTATGTTATTGGTTATTGTACATATGTGAATAGTGTAAATAGTTTGTCTTTTGCTTGTTTACTAGATTTTGTTAGTTTTATTTTGTTTTTCCATGATGAATTCTCACTTTGGCTATGAGTTTGGCTCTAATTGTGTTGTAGGGAATGTGAACTTCAAAGCTAACATGTACCAAGGATGGAACACTCCAAGATGGGAGGAGCCTCAAGGAATTGATCACTCCTATTGGCATCAACCTTCGGACACTTATAGGTATAATTCTCATCCTAATGCATGTCAATTCAATGGCTATGGTGACTCCTTTTATGACAATCAACCACCACCATATGCCTATGAATCTTATCCTCAACATGATGCTCAACCATACTCACAAGCCCCTTTCTACCAAGTACCTTTATGTGACCCTTATCCATCATATAACCAATCACCCATACCACATCCTTGTGATCATTATGAGCAAGAACCTTTAGAACCACCACAACCCTATCAAGATTACTACCATGAACCACCTCAACCCTCACCATCTCCATACCCTTACCAAGAAGAACCACCTTCCTACTATGAACTCTCTCTCCAAAATAATGAACCTTCCTATTCACCCCAAGCCCCAATAGACGATCCTCTCACTTTGTTACTCCAAGGACAAGAAGCCATGAAGCGGGATACACTTGAGTTTGTGACCAATTTGACCAAGGTGGTACACACTTTAGCCCACCAATGCTTGAATACTCAAGGTACTTCCGTGACCACATGTGAAAAGTCAAAAGAAGAGCAAAGAATGAAGGAGAAATTGGAAAATTCGGTGGAGAAGGAGGAGTCAAATTTTGTGTTGGAACAATTGGAGGAGCCTATGATCATTGAAGAAAAGGAAGAGGTGGTTGAAGATTTAGGAGATGTTGAAAGTCCAAGGGAATGTAGCATCATGGAGCACTCTTCCAAAGAGCTTGATATTGATGTTGAGGAGGGTGCGCAACCTCCAAGGCATATCATCGTTGGAGACTTGGAAGAGGCTTATCAAGAGATGGATTCAATCATGGATGAATTTCTCTCTACAATGGAATCCTCTCCCATTGGACATGGAGTTGAAAGTATAAAAGAGTGTGCACAACCTCCCATACCCTTGGTGAGCAATGAGAAAGAGAGCTACCAAGAGGAAAACGTTGGCATGGTGTATATCGAAATTGAAGAATATGAAGAGGTTGACCAAGAAATGGATTTCTTCATCAATGAATTTCTATCCAAAATTGAACCACCTCCCATTAGGCAAGAAATCAAAGTTCTTGAAGACAACACCAAGCTATGTGATAAAAGGGGAAAGGTTGAAATCAAGGAAGCTCGCAAAGAGGTGGAAATACACAAAGAAGAGCACAAGGAAGTAGACCTTGCATTGTCTAAGTGTGGGGAGGTCTCCCTTCCCAAGTTACCATCCAATACAATATTTAAGTGGGTAAAATCTCTATCTCTAGACTTTAATTTCCCACTTGAATATGGTTTGATTGAAAATAATGGACAACTTAGAGCTCTTTGTGGACTTAAGGGAAAAAGAGAATTGTGTAGTGGTTGCAAGTTAGGAATTAGGCTCATTGAGGTCAAGGTTTCAGGACATAGGAACGATGATTGGAAGAATACCACTTTGCATGGGTCTCAAAGGAAGGCTTGGTATATTAAAGAGAATTCCATATGTCTACCACCCGGAAGGAAAAAGTATGAGGATCAAATTGAAGACGGGTGCGAAGATAAGATATGGGACCCCGGCTTGCTAGATGAAGACCAACTATGGGGACTCATATCTTGGGTTGAACTTTGCCCAAGCTTGGTGAAGACGGTTGGATATTCTGTCAACCAATTGAGAGGCAAAGATCCTTGGAGATTCAAGGATGAGTACAAACATAAGCCACCATGACAATGAGCCCCTCAAAATGTCCAACTTAAGGACTTAAACTAAAAGTGCTAGGTGGGAGACACCCCACCATGGTAACCTCTTTCCATTCTCTTTTGGTTTTGTATAATAAGTGATTTGAGTTGCCATTGTAGGTAGATTTTCATTTCATATTGATTTGTTTGTAAAGATTGGTTGTTAGTATGTTGTATTCATTAGTAGTAGATGAATAAATCCTAAAATCAAATTGCATTTTTTTGAATTATTTGATATTTGATTGAATAAAGAAGAGTTTTGGACATTATAGGGAGCTAAAAAAAAAAAAAAAAACGGCCATCGGCGCGCTAGCACGCTGTGCGCGCGCGCGCACATTGCACTTCCGCAACTTCTGGTACAAAAACCAGAGAGTTGTGCGCGCATTGTGCCAGCATTGTGCTTGGAGCACAAGCTCATCCATGCGTAAGCGCGCTGTGCGCGCGCGCGCGGATCGTCCCTGCTGCATCCACGCGTGAGCGCGCGCGCGGATTTGCACCCTGCTTTTCTCCTTCCTCCTTTCTCCTTCTTTCCTCTTCTCTTCTTTTTTTTTCCTTCTCATTTTTTTTCTTCTTCCTCTCTTGAAAGATTTTTTTTCCTTTTCTCTTTTAATATAAATAAAAAAAAAGAAAATTTTTTTTTTAATAATAAAAAAAAATATAATAATAAATAAATAAATAAAATACTAAAAAAATTAAAAATATATAAAAAAAATTTTTTTTTCTCTTTTTTTTCTCTTCTTCCATTTCCTTTTGTCTATTACATTTGCATACTTTTATTCTTTGAATTTTAATTCTATTTGTTCTCATTTTATTTTCTAAATTTCTCATTTTAATAATGGTGTTAAATTCTCTCACTAAATTGTTGAGGAATTCTTGCATTTGTTTTGGTGCTTCATGACTTGTTACATTAATTGTAATGTTTGTCAACACACAAGATTAGTGCTTTAGCCCTTCCTAATTCATTACCTTTTGTTTTTTTTTCTTGTACCGCTTTATCATTGAGTTAGGATAAGAATCAAATGCTTTCATGCGTATCACTGATCTTGATATGCCTTTTGCTTATATTGATTTCTCACTCACATGTTGTAGCTACCATGTAGTAGAGAATCATACTCTTATTTGGCATTAGCCCCCGCCTACGTTCTATTTACTTTGATATCTTTGTTGTAGGCTTAATTTTCTTTCTTTTTCTCTCCTTTTAGGCTGGCCACCAAGAAAGGAGGAAACGGAAAAGCTTCTAAATGGGGCAACGAACAGGTCATCCGCACAACCTTTCGAAGAAGCTCATCAATTGTAGCAACCCATCCACCTTGCTCTTCTTTGCATGCACCGAGGACGGTGCAATCTTCAAGTGTGGGGAGGTCATTCGACCGATCTCCATGGGTAACAATTTCCTTTTCAACACCAATTTTTTTTTATTTTTCTTTGTTAGAGTAGCTATTGCATTGCATGATAGGTTGCATGTTAGTTAGAATTTGTACATATTCTTACCACTTCTTTCATATTAGGACTACTTGGTTACGGTGATGAATTCTTTTCCAAAAAAAAAAAAAACTATGTTTTTAGGGTAACCTACCAATTTGAAAATTTTTTGTTGAACTTGCTTGAAAGAATTTATTTTGGAACATGGTTTTGAGCTAAGAACACAAGCTTGTGAGATTTGAGCCTAATGGTGTGGTTACATCTTATAACCACTTATTTTCCTTCTTGCGTGTAATTGTTCTCTTTCTATGATTGTAATCTTTGATTTGTTTGAATCTATATGTCCCATTATTCCTTGTATTCATGCATTTATATGATTGAGGCCATCATTTCATTAGCTCACTTATCCAAATAGCCTTACCTTTTACTCTCCTTTGTTAGCCGATTTTGAGCCTACGCTTAACCCACTTGTTCTTATTTTAGCACCTTACAAGCCTTAAAGCGGAAAACAATGAATGTCCTTTATTTGGATCTTTGATTGGCTTAGGCTAGTGAGTGTGAGTGTCATCCAAGAGTGGGAAAACTTTGGGACGTTGGTTGGGATAAAAGGGTGTTTGCGTTTTGTATTTTTATATTGGGGAATTGGTACATACTCATGTATTGATTAAATGTATAGACCTTATGCATTAATGTTCCTGTATATAGTTTGAAAGAAAAAAGAAATAAAAGTGAAAAAGAAAAAAAAAAGAAAAGAAAAGAAAAAAAATGTATGTAGAAAAAGAAAGAAAAAAAAAAAGAAGAGCAATAAAGGGGACAAAATGCCCCAAAATGAAGCTCAATAAGAATCAATGCATAAGTGTTGTGAAATGAAAAGAAAATGCATGAGTATGTGAAAAAAATGAGGAATGGGTAGTTAGATTAGTACTTAATTGTATAGGTCATTATATAGGTTAGGTGGGAAAGTTTAAGTTAATCAAAGATTCAAATCCTTAAGTCCACTAGCCATATATGATCCTACCTTGACCCTAGCCCCATTACAACCTAAAGAAAAGACCTCATGATACATGTATGCATGCATTGAATAATTGTTGATTGTTAGAAGAAAAACAAATCTTGGAAAGCATGATTAGGGGAGAATTGAGAGAATCAACCCCAAACACCGAGCGACTAGAGTGCAAACACTCCCGGTGAGGGTTTGATGCTCAATTCCTTGATTCCCGGCTTTCATAAGCGTTCTTCTCGCAAGCCTACTTGAACTTCATTTTGATATTCGAATTGGTAGGATTCATGAATCGTTATATGATCTTGACCCTACTTGTGCATGTATGACTTGGAGGATTGATTTATTTTTAACCAAGTAGGTAAAACCATTTTGCATTTAGATGCATCCATTTAGATAATTGCATATAGTTTAGGTTGCATATAGTTTATTTACATTGAATAAATGTTGATACCCTTTGTTTCTCTCTTGGCTTAAGCATTATGACATGCTTGGATTAAGTGTGGGGAGGTTGACAAACCCCATTTGTAGGGTTTATCTTGTATTGATTTTTGGGGATTTTATCAACTTTTACCCACATTTATTCAATGAAATAGCATGGTTTTATAACTTCTCCCTTAATTGTGCTTAAGAGTGAAAACATGCTTTTTAGGACTTAAAATAGCTAAATTTAATTCACCTTGATTCTATTAGATGCCTTGATATGTTTGTTAAGTGATTTCAGATTTAGGAGGCAAAGATTGGATTAAGGGAATGAAGAAAAAGCATGTAAAGTTTGAGAACTCATGAAGAAATGATGGAACCAAAAAGCTGTCAAGCCTGACCTCTTCGCACTTAATTGACCATAACTTGAGCTACAGAGGTCCAAATGATGCGGTTCTAGTTGGGTTGGAAAGCTAACATCCGGGGCTTCGAAACGATATAAGATTTGCCATAGTTGCATCGCGCATAGGGGCGCGCACGCGCACGGTACGCGGACGCGCCGATGGTGGCACATGACCCACTTAATGCAAACGTGGCCAGCGATTTTAGAAGCCTTGTGGGCCCAATCCAACTCATTTCTGATGCTATTTAAGCCAAGGATTGAAGGGGAATCAACATACTTTTCATACTTTACTTTTACTTTTAATCATTAGTCATAGTTTAGTTTTAGAAGTAGTTAGAGTTAGAGAGAGAAGCTCTCCCTTCTCTCTAGAATTAGGATTAGGAATTAGGGTTAGATTAGGATCTCATAGTTCTAGGTTTAATTCAAGTCTCCTTCTACTTCTACCTTCAATTGATGATTGCTACACTTTGGTTCTTCTCTCTATCCCTATTCTCTTGTTGTAATTTCTCTTATTTTGTTTCTAGGTTTTGTAATTGAGATACTCTTGTTCTCTTTATTTTCTTTCAATAATGCAATTTGAGGTAATTCATGATAATTGTGATTTTCTTGATTGTTGTTGTTAATTCTTTACATTCAATTGTAGTTAGAATTCATTCTTGTTGTGATTGACTATACTTTTCTTTTGTGCCTTCCAAGTGTTTGATTAAATGCTTGGAAGAATGTTAGACTAGAATTTTATGTTCTTGGCTTGAGAAGGTAACTTAGGATTTATTGAGTCACTAGTGTCCAATTGATTGATAGTTGATAGCCATTAACTCTAGCCTTCATTAATCCAATTAGTGGAAAGCTAGGACTTATGGACTAGGATTGATATAACTCACTTGACTTTCCTTTGTTAATCGATTTAAGGATGACTAAGTGGGATTAATCCTTGCAACTACCATACTTGTGGCTAGTGATAATGATGAAGACCCTTACAACCAAACCTTGCCAAGACCATTTTGTGAATAAAGTTTTCCTACCATTTACTATTCACATTCCTCATCCAAAACCCCAAAATAAACAAGTCCATAACCAATAACAAGAACACTACCCTGCAAGTCCTTTGAGAGACGACCCGAGGTTTAAATACTTCGGTTTATAGGTTTTAGGGGTTTGTACTTGTGACAAACGAATTTTTGCATGAAAGGATTATTGTTGGTTTAGAGACTATACTTCAACGAGATTTTATTTGTGAAATTCTAAACCGTCAAAAATTCATTCGTCAAAATGGCGCCGTTGCCGGGGACTTGCAATGGTGTTATGTTATTGGTTATTGTACATATGTGAATAGTGTAAATAGTTTGTCTTTTGCTTGTTTACTAGATTTTGTTAGTTTTATTTTGTTTTTCCATGATGAATTCTCACTTTGGCTATGAGTTTGGCTCTAATTGTGTTGTAGGGAATGTGAACTTCAAAGCTAACATGTACCAAGGATGGAACACTCCAAGATGGGAGGAGCCTCAAGGAATTGATCACTCCTATTGGCATCAACCTTCGGACACTTATAGGTATAATTCTCATCCTAATGCATGTCAATTCAATGGCTATGGTGACTCCTTTTATGACAATCAACCACCACCATATGCCTATGAATCTTATCCTCAACATGATGCTCAACCATACTCACAAGCCCCTTTCTACCAAGTACCTTTATGTGACCCTTATCCATCATATAACCAATCACCCATACCACATCCTTGTGATCATTATGAGCAAGAACCTTTAGAACCACCACAACCCTATCAAGATTACTACCATGAACCACCTCAACCCTCACCATCTCCATACCCTTACCAAGAAGAACCACCTTCCTACTATGAACTCTCTCTCCAAAATAATGAACCTTCCTATTCACCCCAAGCCCCAATAGACGATCCTCTCACTTTGTTACTCCAAGGACAAGAAGCCATGAAGCGGGATACACTTGAGTTTGTGACCAATTTGACCAAGGTGGTACACACTTTAGCCCACCAATGCTTGAATACTCAAGGTACTTCCGTGACCACATGTGAAAAGTCAAAAGAAGAGCAAAGAATGAAGGAGAAATTGGAAAATTCGGTGGAGAAGGAGGAGTCAAATTTTGTGTTGGAACAATTGGAGGAGCCTATGATCATTGAAGAAAAGGAAGAGGTGGTTGAAGATTTAGGAGATGTTGAAAGTCCAAGGGAATGTAGCATCATGGAGCACTCTTCCAAAGAGCTTGATATTGATGTTGAGGAGGGTGCGCAACCTCCAAGGCATATCATCGTTGGAGACTTGGAAGAGGCTTATCAAGAGATGGATTCAATCATGGATGAATTTCTCTCTACAATGGAATCCTCTCCCATTGGACATGGAGTTGAAAGTATAAAAGAGTGTGCACAACCTCCCATACCCTTGGTGAGCAATGAGAAAGAGAGCTACCAAGAGGAAAACGTTGGCATGGTGTATATCGAAATTGAAGAATATGAAGAGGTTGACCAAGAAATGGATTTCTTCATCAATGAATTTCTATCCAAAATTGAACCACCTCCCATTAGGCAAGAAATCAAAGTTCTTGAAGACAACACCAAGCTATGTGATAAAAGGGGAAAGGTTGAAATCAAGGAAGCTCGCAAAGAGGTGGAAATACACAAAGAAGAGCACAAGGAAGTAGACCTTGCATTGTCTAAGTGTGGGGAGGTCTCCCTTCCCAAGTTACCATCCAATACAATATTTAAGTGGGTAAAATCTCTATCTCTAGACTTTAATTTCCCACTTGAATATGGTTTGATTGAAAATAATGGACAACTTAGAGCTCTTTGTGGACTTAAGGGAAAAAGAGAATTGTGTAGTGGTTGCAAGTTAGGAATTAGGCTCATTGAGGTCAAGGTTTCAGGACATAGGAACGATGATTGGAAGAATACCACTTTGCATGGGTCTCAAAGGAAGGCTTGGTATATTAAAGAGAATTCCATATGTCTACCACCCGGAAGGAAAAAGTATGAGGATCAAATTGAAGACGGGTGCGAAGATAAGATATGGGACCCCGGCTTGCTAGATGAAGACCAACTATGGGGACTCATATCTTGGGTTGAACTTTGCCCAAGCTTGGTGAAGACGGTTGGATATTCTGTCAACCAATTGAGAGGCAAAGATCCTTGGAGATTCAAGGATGAGTACAAACATAAGCCACCATGACAATGAGCCCCTCAAAATGTCCAACTTAAGGACTTAAACTAAAAGTGCTAGGTGGGAGACACCCCACCATGGTAACCTCTTTCCATTCTCTTTTGGTTTTGTATAATAAGTGATTTGAGTTGCCATTGTAGGTAGATTTTCATTTCATATTGATTTGTTTGTAAAGATTGGTTGTTAGTATGTTGTATTCATTAGTAGTAGATGAATAAATCCTAAAATCAAATTGCATTTTTGTGAATTGTTTGATATTTGATTGAATAAAGAAGAGTTTTGGACATTATAGGGAGCTAAAAAAAAAAAAAAAAACGGCCATCGGCGCGCTAGCACGCTGTGCGCGCGCGCGCACATTGCACTTCCGCAACTTCTGGTACAAAAACCAGAGAGTTGTGCGCGCATTGTGCCAGCATTGTGCTTGGAGCACAAGCTCATCCACGCGTAAGCGCGCTGTGCGCGCGCGCGCGGATCGTCCCTGCCGCATCCACGCGTAAGCGCGCTGTGCGCGCGCGCGCGGATCGTCCCTGCTGCATCCACGCGTGAGCGCGCTGTGCGCGCGCGCGCGGATTTGCACCCTGCTTTTCTCCTTCCTCCTTTCTCCTTCTTTCCTCTTCTCTTCTTTTTTTTTTCCTTCTCATTTTTTTTCTTCTTCCTCTCTTGAAAGATTTTTTTTCCTTTTCTCTTTTAATATAAATAAAAAAAAAAGAAATTTTTTTTTAATAATAAAAAAAAATATAATAATAAATAAATAAATAAAATACTAAAAAAATTAAAAATATATAAAAAAAAGTTTTTTTTTTCTCTTTTTTTTCTCTTCTTCCATTTCCTTTTGTCTATTACATTTGCATACTTTTATTCTTTGAATTTTAATTCTATTTGTTCTCATTTTATTTTCTAAATTTCTCATTTTAATAATGGTGTTAAATTCTCTCACTAAATTGTTGAGGAATTCTCGCATTTGTTTTGGTGCTTCATGACTTGTTACATTAATTGTAATGTTTGTCAACACACAAGATTAGTGCTTTAGCCCTTCCTAATTCATTACCCTTTGTTTTTTTTTCTTGTACCGTTTTATCATTGAGTTAGGATAAGAATCAAATGCTTTCATGCGTATCACTGATCTTGATATGCCTTTTGCTTATATTGATTTCTCACTCACATGTTGTAGCTACCATGTAGTAGAGAATCATACTCTTATTTGGCATTAGCCCCCGCCTACGTTCTATTTACTTTGATATCTTTGTTGTAGGCTTAATTTTCTTTCTTTTTCTCTCCATTTAGGCTGGCCACCAAGAAAGGAGGAAACGGAAAAGCTTCTAAATGGGGCAACGAACAGGTCATCCGCACAACCTTTCGAAGAAGCTCATCAATTGTAGCAACCCATCCACCTTGCTCTTCTTTGCATGCACCGAGGACGGTGCAATCTTCAAGTGTGGGGAGGTCATTCGACCGATCTCCATGGGTAACAATTTCCTTTTCAACACCAATTTTTTTTATTTTTCTTTGTTAGAGTAGCTATTGCATTGCATGATAGGTTGCATGTTAGTTAGAATTTGTACATATTCTTACCACTTCTTTCATATTAGGACTACTTGGTTATGGTGATGAATTCTTTTCCAAAAAAAAAAAAAAAACTATGTTTTTAGGGTAACCTACCAATTTGAAAATTTTTTGTTGAACTTGCTTGAAAGAATTTATTTTGGAACATGGTTTTGAGCTAAGAACACAAGCTTGTGAGATTTGAGCCTAATGGTGTGGTTACATCTTATAACCACTTATTTTCCTTCTTGCGTGTAATTGTTCTCTTTCTATGATTGTAATCTTTGATTTGTTTGAATCTATATGTCCCATTATTCCTTGTATTCATGCATTTATATGATTGAGGCCATCATTTTATTAGCTCACTTATCCAAATAGCCTTACCTTTTACTCTCCTTTGTTAGCCGATTTTGAGCCTACGCTTAACCCACTTGTTCTTATTTTAGCACCTTACAAGCCTTAAAGCGGAAAACAATGAATGTACTTTATTTGGATCTTTGATTGGCTTAGGCTAGTGAGTGTGAGTGTCATCCAAGAGTGGGAAAACTTTGGGACATTGGTTGGGATAAAAGGGTGTTTGTGTTTTGTATTTTTATATTGGGGAATTGGTACATACTCATGTATTGATTAAATGTATAGACCTTATGCATTAATGTTCCTGTATATAGTTTGAAAGAAAAAAAAAATAAAAGTGAAAAAGAAAAAAAAAAGAAAAGAAAAGAAAATAAAATGTATGTAGAAAAAGAAAGAAAAAAAAAAAGAAGAGCAATAAAGGGGACAAAATGCCCCAAAATGAAGCTCAATAAGAATCAATGCATAACTGTTGTGAAATGAAAAGAAAATGCATGAGTATGTGAAAAAGTGAGGAATGGGTAGTTAGATTAGTACTTAATTGTATAGGTCATTATATAGGTTAGGTGGGAAAGTTTATGTTAATCAAAGATTCAAATCCTTAAGTCCACTAGCCATATATGATCCTACCTTGACCCTAACCCCATTACAACCTAAAGAAAAGACCTCATGATACATGTATGCATGCATTGAATAATTGTTGATTGTTAGAAGAAAAACAAATCTTGGAAAGCATGATTAGGGGAGAATTGAGAGAATCAACCCCAAACACCGAGCGACTAGAGTGCAAACACTCCCGGTGAGGGTTTGATGCTCAATTCCTTGATTCCCGGCTTTCATGAGCGTTCTTCTCGCAAGCCTACTTGAACTTCATTTTGATATTCAAATTGGTAGGATTCATGAATCGTTATATGATCTTGACCCTACTTGTGCATGTATGACTTGGAGGATTGATTTATTTTTAACCAAGTAGGTAAAACCATTTTGCATTTAGATGCATCCATTTAGATAATTGCATATAGTTTAGGTTGCATATAGTTTATTTACATTGAATAAATGTTGATACCCTTTGTTTCTCTCTTGGCTTAAGCATGAGGACATGCTTGGATTAAGTGTGGGGAGGTTGACAAACCCCATTTGTAGGGTTTATCTTGTATTGATTTTTGGGGATTTTATCAACTTTTACCCACATTTATTCAATGAAATAGCATGGTTTTATAACTTCTCCCTTAATTGTGCTTAAGAGTGAAAACATGCTTTTTAGGACTTAAAATAGCTAAATTTAATTCACCTTGATTCTATTAGATGCCTTGATATGTTTGTTAAGTGATTTCAGATTTAGGAGGCAAAGATTGGATTAAGGGAATGAAGAAAAAGCATGTAAAGTTTGAGAACTCATGAAGAAATGATGGAACCAAAAAGCTGTCAAGCCTGACCTCTTCGCACTTAATTGACCATAACTTGAGCTACAGAGGTCCAAATGATGCGGTTCTAGTTGGGTTGGAAAGCTAACATCCGGGGCTTCGAAACGATATAAGATTTGCCATAGTTGCATCGCGCATAGGGGCGCGCACGCGCACGGTACGCGGACGCGCCGATGGTGGCACATGACCCACTTAATGCAAACGTGGCCAGCGATTTTAGAAGCCTTGTGGGCCCAATCCAACTCATTTCTGATGCTATTTAAGCCAAGGATTGAAGGAGAATCAACATACTTTTCATACTTTACTTTTACTTTTAATCATTAGTCATAGTTTAGTTTTAGAAGTAGTTAGAGTTAGAGAGAGAAGCTCTCCCTTCTCTCTAGAATTAGGATTAGGAATTAGGGTTAGATTAGGATCTCATAGTTCTAGGTTTAATTCAAGTCTCCTTCTACTTCTACCTTCAATTGATGATTGCTACACTTTGGTTCTTCTCTCTATCCCTATTCTCTTGTTGTAATTTCTCTTATTTTGTTTCTAGGTTTTGTAATTGAGATACTCTTGTTCTCTTTATTTTCTTTCAATAATGCAATTTGAGGTAATTCATGATAATTGTGATTTTCTTGATTGTTGTTGTTAATTCTTTACATTCAATTGTAGTTAGAATTCATTCTTGTTGTGATTGACTATACTTTTCTTTTGTGCCTTCCAAGTGTTTGATTAAATGCTTGGAAGAATGTTAGACTAGAATTTTATGTTCTTGGCTTGAGAAGGTAACTTAGGATTTATTGAGTCACTAGTGTCCAATTGATTGATAGTTGATAGCCATTAACTCTAGCCTTCATTAATCCAATTAGTGGAAAGCTAGGACTTATGGACTAGGATTGATATAACTCACTTGACTTTCCTTTGTTAATCGATTTAAGGATGACTAAGTGGGATTAATCCTTGCAACTACCATACTTGTGGCTAGTGATAATGATGAAGACCCTTGACAACCAAACCTTGCCAAGACCATTTTGTGAATAAAGTTTTCCTACCATTTACTATTCACATTCCTCATCCAAAACCCCAAAATAAACAAGTCCATAACCAATAACAAGAACACTACCCTGCAAGTCCTTTGAGAGATGACCCGAGGTTTAAATACTTCGGTTTATAGGTTTTAGGGGTTTGTACTTGTGACAAACGAATTTTTGCATGAAAGGATTATTGTTGGTTTAGAGACTATACTTCAACGAGATTTTATTTGTGAAATTCTAAACCGTCAAAAATTCATTCGTCATGTTGCCAACCAAATCACATACTAGGTCCCGAGCTTATTACTGGTCGGAATGAATGCATACTGTCTTTTCTTATTGAAATGGTTGATAAGGGTGGGTTAGTGTCTGTATCTGACTTACTCCCCTGGGAGGATAACAGATCGGCTGTTTTGGACTATCTAGGTGAGGAATTTTGTGAATGTAGGCTTTTTCATGTGAGATATGTTTGTTCGGATATTTATATATGCTACTTATGTTTTGTTTTTGTTTTTTTTTTTTTGTAGCGGGGAAGTATCCTGGGGTATCGGCCTCAAGCCTAAGGTCTCGGTTCAAGGCGAAGAATTTTGAAGGTTCCTCTTTAAACCTCGAAAAGGTTGATGGTGGGGCCGAGGTTAACCAACCTTTGAAGAAAAAGGGAATCGTGTTTAAGAAAAGGAAAACAGATTTGGTGGATTTGGATGGTGGAGGAAGTAAGCAAGAAATGTTATTACTAGAGGATTTGTCGAGTTTTACCTTGAAACAAGAAAAGTTGCATGCTTTTGATAATGAAAGAGAGAGCTCTTCTGTTTGGTGTCCGAAGTTTCCTTTTAATGTTGTTGCTGATGATGTCGTTCAATCATCTACCGATGTTTCTTTGGTGGAGGAGGTCGGGGACATAGGAGTCGATCAATTTCTGCAGATGAGTTTTCTTTTCCAGTCTTACTGATTTGTACAGAAAATAATATAGTTACTTACTCATTGCCTTTTTAAATTGTAGGTACTGGGTTTTCGGCTTGCCAGTATTGGTCGCAGTCAAGAGAAGAAACACAAAAAGTTCTCATATGATGCTTCTGCAGCTGTTGCTCTAAAAGAGGAGCTTCTGTTGAAGGACAAGGCCTTATCTGATCTGAAAGAGAAATTTGCTGAAGTTGAAAGTGAATTAAAGAGTGAAAAAGAAGGTCGGGAGAAGACAGTTGAATTGTTGGCGAAGAAGGAAGATGAACTCAGCAGTCTAAGTAATCGAGTTATTGAATTGACCTCTAAAATGAAGGAAATGGAGAATGCCAAAGAGGGTGACATTCTGGATGCGTTTGCAGATGGGTTTGAGCGAGCTGTTAACCAGGCAAAATTTCTTGTACCTAAGGGGGATTTCTCTGCTATGGATCCTGGAAAAATAATTCGCGAAGGCGAGCTTGTTGATGATGAGGAAGCTGCCGAGGAAGGCGATGATAACTTAGCTTATTAGGGTTTTTTTTTGTTCATCATTTTGGGTTGTGTTTTGCAGAGGGCTCTGACTTGCCTCTTACTTTTTGGAATAGGAACTGTTATTTCTGTATGTACTGGAAACTTTGTTTGTTATTGCTGAATGTTTGTTATGATTCTGTCTTATCCTTATGAGGATATCTTGACTGTATTGTTATTTAAGCGTTTGGTATTGCTTAAATGTTGCGCATTCGTGATTGAATAATGCGACTTTGTTATGTGGTTTGCAACCCTTTTGTAAAAGGTCGTCGTGGTCTGATAGTTCGGTAACATCTTTTAACTTGAAAAAGGCATAAAAATTTGTTAAAAATGTTGGGATTTACTTATAAACAGTACCTTGACATCTTATATGTCGGTAAGCTAGCCTCGTTAAAACCTTCTTGAGCAAAACCTCTTTTGGGAAAAATCTCAAGATAGGAAAAAGAGTACTAGCGTGCTGTTGTCCTTAACTGTAGTATTGTTTTAAGGAGTGTACATTCCATGTGCTGGAGATTTTGTCTCCATCTAAATGCTCTAACTTGTAGGCGCCTTTTCCTATAACTTCACATATTCGGTATGGACCATCCCAAGTTGCTGCGAGCTTTCCGTGGGTGGAAGGTCGGCGAGCCTGTTCTGTTTTCCTTAGTACTAAGTCGCCGATGTGGAATCCTCTAGGAATTACTCTCCTTGCATATCGTCGGGCAAGTTGCTGTTGTAATGCTCGCTGTCGAACAGCTGCTATATCTCGTATTTCTTCAGCTAGGTCAAGCTCGGCCAACCGAGCTTGGTCATGATTTGTAGCTTGCGTTCTCAGTGAGCTTTGTGAGACTTCAATGGGGATCATCGCCTCCGAGCCATAAACTAGACGAAACGGAGTTTCCTTAGTTGTTGAATGTGCCGTAGTGTTATATGCCCATAGCACTTCAGGAATAAGCTCAGCCCACGCCCCTTTTGCGTTATCGAGCTTTTTTCTTAGCACTTGTAAGAGGACCTTGTTCGCTGCCTCTGCCAACCCGTTTGATTGTGGGTGTTCTACTGAAGAGAAGTGTTGCCTGATTTTTAAATTCTGCAAAAATTCTTTAAAATTATGGTCGGTAAATTGTCGACCATTGTCAATAATAATGTGCTGTGGTATTCCAAATCTACAGATGATATATTTCCACACGAAATTAACCATTTGTGATGATGTTATTTTTGCTAAAGGCTGTGCCTCGATCCACTTAGAAAAGTAGTCGATGGCAACTACCAAATATTTTACCTGTCCTGAGGCCGTGGGGAAAGGGCCGAGGATATCAATGCCCCACCTATTGAAAGGCCAGCTTACCACGGAGTGATGAAGGTGCTCGGCAGGTAGGTTAATGATCGGTGCGTGCTTCTGGCACTTGTCGCAAGTCTTGACCTTTTTTCAACTGTCTTCCCATAACGTGGGCCAGTAAAATCCGGCTCGTAAAACTTTCTGCGCTAAGCTTCGAGTTCCGGTGTGTATTCCACATATGCCTTCATGGGCTTCGGATAGAACAAGGTCGGCTTCAGCCCTGTCCAAACATTTTAAGAGAGGTCGAGAGTAACCTCGCCTATATAAAACATTATTTAACAATGTAAAGAAAGATGCTTGTCTTTTAAATTTTTTCTTATCTTGAATTTCATCGGGAATAAATCCATGACGGAGGTACTGAATATAAGAATTTTGTGCCAACTGTCCTTATCCAGGATGGTTAGAATCCGTATTGTGTCAATGCCTGGTTTATCTAGAGTCGATTGCAACAGTGTGGCAGTGTGTGCTTGCGTTGATGCTAATTTTGAGAAAACATCTGCTCTATGGTTTTATTCTCTAGGTATGTGGTGGATTTTAACTTCTGGGAAGTTTGCTAACAGTTGTTGAACAACATCTAAATATTTTAGTAGAGTCTGATCTTTTGCCTGGAAACTTTTATTTACTTGTTGAACAACTAATAAAGAGTCACAATATATTGTTAAATTGGTAATATGTAAATCGACTGCTAACCTGAGCCCAGCTATGAGGGCTTCGTATTTCGCTTGGTTATTACTGGCTTTGAAGGAGAAACGGAGGGAGTGTTCCAGAGCTATGCCGTCCGAGCTTTCCAGTAGTATGCCAGCTCTAGACCCTTGAGGGTTTGAGGCACCATCAACAAACAAGGTCCACGTCTGGTTGTCCCGTTCTGGATGTGAGCTTGTCAATTCAGCAACGAAATCGGCTAACCATTGTGGTTTGATGGGACCTCGTGGTTGATATAAGATGTCAAACTCGGAAAGTTCGATGGACCACTTAATTAGTCGGCCTGCTAATTCAGGTTTACTGAGTATCTGACGAAGTGGGTGACCGGTTCTGACGATGATCGTGTGGCTTTGAAAATAAGGTCGGAGTCGTCTTGCCGAGAAGACGAGGGCCAAGGCGAGCTTCTCGAGCCTTGGATAACGAAGTTCTGCATTCTGTAATGACTTGCTAACGAAATAGACTGGTCGTTGCTGCTTGTCTTCTTCCGTAGTGAGAACAGAGCTAATCGCCACATCAGTGATAGATAAATACAAACATAGTGGTTTGCCGAGCTTGGGTTTCTGCAAAATAGGTGGTTTTGAAAGGAGTTGTTTTAAATCGGCGAACGCTATTTCACAATCTTCATTCCAGGTAAAGAATTTTTTGTCTTTCTTCAGACATTGAAAAAAGCTGTGTGATTTAGATGCCAAGCATGGGAAGAATCTGGATAAAGTGGCCAGTCTGCCTGTTAAACGCTGCACTTCTTTTATAGTCATCGGACTTTGCATATTAAGTATCGCTTGGCACTTCTCTGGATTTGCCTCAACAACGACATAAAATGGGGTCGGATGCCCCATTAACGATCATAATAGATCTGAATTTTTTGATGTGCTGCTTAAGATCCCCTAGCCCGTCGTAGGGAGTTAGGGTTGTCGGCAACGTGAATTGTCTGGGCAGTTGGAAATTCATGATGTTAGCCGTAAAAGGTCCTGCCAAGTTGTCACGCACATCATTCTCGTCCTCGGGCATAGCCTCCTCGTTCTGATGATCAGCATCGTCGTCATTTTCTTGTCGCTCACGACGATCATTGTTATGTTCCACTCGAGCGTTAACCAATTGTTGAATTTGTTGTTGCATTCTTTGGTTTTCTTCTGTCATGCACTGGTTTGTTTCATCCATACGTTGATTCGCTTGCTGGAGCTCAGTTACCATCCGAAGAAGCTCGGACGGGGTGGGGGGAGGGGCATCGGCCATTGATAAACCACTAATTTATAGTTTATATTGTGTTTAATTGTGTGGTTTTGTCATGATCCTTACCCACTTATCCATCAATTTAGCATGCATTTAGATTTCCTTCCTAAATTCAGTACATGTTTAAAAATTGCTTCCTAGAGACTTTAATTATTTAATTTTAATTCTCCTTTATTCCATTCGATGCCGTGATCTGTGTGTCAAGTGTTTCAGGCTTTATAGGGCATGAATGAGATGGAGATTGGAGAGGAAGCTAGCAAAAAATGGAAGGAATACAAGAATTTGAGGAGATAACCAGCGAGAAGTGACGCGGTCGCATGGCTCACGCAACCGCACGAAGGAGCGCAAATCACAGTGACGCGGCCGCATGGCTTGCGCGGATTGGAAAGCGCAAGCGACGCGGTAGCGTGGACGACGCAAACGCGTGGAGAGGAAAAAGCGCAAGCGACGCGTCCGCATGGACGACGCGATCGCGTGACATGTGTGATCTGCATAATCTGCAAAATTCGCTGGGGGCGATTTTTGGACCTTATTTTGGCCCAGTTTTCGGCTCGGAACAGCAGACTAGAGTCAGAGAATATGCAGAAACAACACATACATTCATTCAGTAGTTTTAGATCTAGTTTTTCACTCTCTTAGGTTTTTCTCTCTAGTTTTTAGAATTTTAATTTTCAATTGGTCTTAGCATTGGAACATTGAGAAGAGTTATTTCCTCATCAAGACTTCATCATTCTAGTTTGTTTTCTTAACTTGGTTTTATTCTTCCATATTCTTTGTTTTGTTCAATTTTATTATTTAGATACTTTTATGATTATTTAATGCAAGGATTATTTCTTTTTAATTCAATTTCAATTCCAATAATCATGTCTTCTTTTAATTCCCTTTTATGTGTATGGGTTTATTATTTACAATGCGTGAGTAGTTTCATTACTTGATGGGGAATTGATTGAAAAGGAACTCTTGAGTTGGAAGGATTGAAAGAAAATTTGTAATTGGGTTAATTGTTGAATTGCTATCCTCTCACCAACGTCAATCCCTTGAACTAAGTGGGTTGTAACTCGTGAACGGATCTAGTAATCCAACTTGTTTGACTTTCCCTTACCTAGTAAAGGATAACTAAACAGAGTAACCGTTAATTATAAATCAATCTAAAAAATCATTCCATCAATGATAGAGATTCTAACTAATCAATTCCCAGTCAAGGTTTTTTATTCATATCATTTAATTTTCCTCAGTTTACATTCCAATTTACTTACCTCAACTTCTTCGAACCTCTGATTAATAAGATAGCACCCTTCTCTGCAACTCGTTAGGAGACGACCTAGGACTTAAAACTCCCAGTTATTTTGATTTAAACTCTTTGTGACACATTTCTAAATTGATAGGCAGATTTTCGGTGAATTAAGAACTATACTTGCAACGTATCAAATTTAATAATTTTTTTTTAATTCATCAGCTTCTGCTTCCCATCAATTTTTGGCGCCGTTGCCGGGGAGTTGCGATAGAGTGCTAATTTTATTAATTAGAATTTATTTATTTGCATTTTATTTAATTTTGCTACTATGAGCTGCATGTTTCTTCCGTCAAATGACGCGTTCACTTCCTGATCCGCACTTGCTAATATTCGATCCTGAAATTGAAAGGACTATTTCACGAATAAGGCGAGAACAGCGTAGGTTAGCCCGCTCTAAGGGCGGATCTGAAATTGAATCTGAGGAAGAAACCAGCCCCCGTTCTACTGATTCGGTTGTTTTACGTGCAGAAAACATGGCAGCTAGAAGAGTTACCATTCAGGAGGAAGGAGCTCCTGATTTTACAATGCAACCATTTCAAGCGCATCATCCAGTGGTAGCTACAGATTTTGAAATAAAGACCGCACTGTTAAATTTGATGCCCAAGTTTCATGGCCTACCTGCTCAAGAGCCTATCAAGCACTTGAGAGATTTCCAGGCAGCCTGTTCTACTGTCAGGCGTGATGGCACTGATGAAAATTCAATTCTACTGAAAGCTTTTCCATTTTCTCTTGAGGGAAAAGCAAGAGAGTGGTTCTACACTCAACCTCTAGCAAATGTATCCAACTGGGATACACTCAGAAAGGAGTTTCTGGAGAAATTCTTTCCATCTGAAGTTACTGATAAACTGAGGAAGGATATCTCTACGATTGTTCAGGATGACAATGAGACTCTCTTCGAATACTGGGAGCGCTTCAATAATCTTCTGGAAGCATGCCCCCACCACATGATTGACAAGATCGTGCTACTCAGCTATATCACACAAGGTATGAGGCCCCAAGATAAGACCACATTGGAAAGTGCCAGCAATGGGTCTATGAAGAAGTACAAGACCACTGATGAAGCTTGGCAATTGATCACTGATTTAGCTGAATCTACTCGGAACCACAGACAGAAGCAAAGCTGTTCAAAAGCCGTTGCAGAAGTATCTTCTGGCAGAGAGACTGCTGCTCTAACTCAAAGCATCTGTGAGATGACCAACCTGCTGAAGCAAATGCAGTTGAATCAACAAGCTCAGCAAACTCAACCGCAGCAAAACCAACAACTAGTCCCACAAAGAATTTGCAAAATTTGTGCTGATTACAGCCATTACACTGATGAATGCCCGCAGCTCCAACAAGAAGACAACATGGTGGCATCCACTCACAACTTCTATGACCGCCCCAACCAAGGGTACAATCAAAGTGGAAATAATAACCATGGATGGCAGGACAATTCAAACCAGAATTGGAGGGACAACAATAACAGGGGAGGTAGAGATAATCAGGGAAATCAGAGGTGGAATAATAACAACAGCAAGCAGCAAAATCAACCTTACCGAGCACCTCACCTGAGGCAAAACCAAGGACCACCGAACAATCAGCAGCAAACCTCTCAATTTACTCATTCTTCTGTATCTTCTAATGAAGATTTATTACAAGCTTTTGAGAAAAGACAACTGGCGATGGAAAGTACCATTGTGAACAGTATTAACGCCAGTCTGAATGGTCTCACCTCTACTCTGCAAGCTTTTATGACACAGCTTGGTTCAGCACAAAATTCCAGTAACCAACCTTCAAGCACCACTGGAATTCCCTCTCAACCATTATCCAATCCAAAGGGAGGCATTAATGCCATCACCCTGAGGTCTGGAACTACACTACAGGAGAGGAACCAGGAGGAACCAAGCTCACCAGAATACGCCTCAGCTGAAGAGGTGGTGAAAATCGAAGATGTTGAAGAGGAAAATGATATACAGGACATAGCTGAAGAAGAGATAGCTCAACCACAAGAAGAAGCACCAAAAGGTGCAGGCACCACGGAAACCACTATTCCCATTCCATTTCCACAGCTTGCAAGGAAGCCCAGGAAGCAGCTGGAACCTGATCCTAAAATGGTAGAGATATTCAAAAAGGTCGAGGTAGCTGTCCCCCTTTTTGATGTTATCCAGCAGGTACCTAAATATGCAAAGTTTTTAAAAGACTTATGTATCCATAAAGACAAGATTAATGAATTAGAAACTATTCCTTTAGGTAGTTCTATATCTGCTTTAATGGGAGGATTACCTGAAAAATGTAGTGATCCAGGTCCTTGCATAGTTAGTTGTACTATTGGTGGTGTAGTAATTTATGATTGCATGTGTGATTTAGGAGCATGTATCAGTATAATGCCTTTGTCCATATATGATGTTTTGAGGCTCCCTCCCTTAAAAAGGTTGGCAGCTCGTTTTGTGTTAGCAGATAAAAGCATTATTACAGTGGCTGGAGTTGCTGAAGATGTTTTGGTGAACATTAAAGGGCTCACATTTCCCACTGATTTTTATATCTTGGAGATGCCCCATAATGATTCAGATAAGCCATCATCAATCCTACTTGGAAGACCATTCCTGAAGACATCAAAATTCAAATTGGATGCTTTTTCAGGAACATACTCCTTTGAAATAGATGGCCGCATAGTGATCTTTAATCTGAATGGAGTCATTAACAACCCCCCAGAAGATCATTCTATCTTCCAGTGTGATGTCATAGATGAAAGTGTGGCTGAAGTTCAAAAAGAAGAGTTTGAAGAGAGGCACACTGGACAAGGTCCGAGTGTGGGGACCCTCTTAACTGACAGTGAGGGCACTTCGCCATTTTTACGAGCTCCAGATAATCCAGAGCCTGCCTATGATCAAAAGTTAGAATTGAAACCTCTTCCTCCACATCTCAAATATGCTTATCTTGAGGATGAGCAGAAGCTTCCGGTTATTATTGCAAGAGAACTGACTCCTCAACAAGAAGAGCAGCTACTTGATGTGCTGAGAAAGCATAAGAAGGCAATTGGGTGGAGCTTGGCAGACATAGTGGGAATCAACCCTCAAGTATGCGAGCATAGAATATTTTTAGAAGAGGGAGCAAGACCTGTACGTCAACCCCAGAGAAGATTGAATCCCACCATCTTGGAAGTTGTCAAGAAGGAGGTGACCAGACTATTGGAGGCCGGTATCATATATCCCATTTCAGACAGTGAATGGGTAAGCCCAGTACAAGTGGTGCCCAAGAAGTCTGGAGTCACTACAGTGAAGAATGAGCATGGAGAGCTCATAGCAACTAGAGTTCAGAATGCTTGGAGAGTCTGCATTGATTACAGGCGTCTCAACCAAGCTACCCGTAAGGATCACTACCCACTTCCATTCATTGATCAAATGCTGGATCGCCTGTCAGGTAAATCACATTATTACTTTCTAGATGATTACACAGGTTATTTCCAGATTCATATAGCTCCTGAGGATCAGGAAAAGACTACTTTTACATGTCCTTTTGGGACTTATGCTTATAAGAGAATGCCCTTTGGCTTATGCAATGCACCAGCTACTTTCCAAAGGTGCATGATGAGTCTTTTCTCTGATCTTACTGAGGACTGTATGGAAGTTTTTATGGACAATTTTAGCGTTTATGGTGATTCTTTTACCCTTTGCTTAGAGGGATTATCTAGAGTATTAGATAGATGTATTAATACAAACCTTGTATTGAATTTTAAAAAATGCCACTTTATGGTAAAACAAGGGATTGTATTAGGACATGTGGTATCTAATAATGGCATTTCTGTAAACCCAGCAAAAGTGAATGTTATTTCTAGTTTACCTTACCCCTCTTCTGTGAGGGAAGTCCATTCGTTCCTTGGCCATGCAGGTTTCTACAGGAGATTTATTAAAGACTTTAGTAAGGTGGCACTTTCCTTATCCAGATTACTGCAGAAGGACATTGAGTTCGAGTTCAGTGAAGATTGCAAACAAGAATTTGATAAGCTGAAGACTGCTCTAACTCAAGCCCCAATTGTAAGAGGACCCGACTGGAGCCAGCCGTTTGAAATCATGTGCGATGCTTCCAACCATGCAGTAGGAGCAGCACTGGCTCAGCGTGAAGGTAAGGATCCTTTTGTTATTGCCTATGCGTCTAAGACTTTAGACACTGCCCAGTCCAATTATACTACTACTGAGAAAGAACTTCTTGCTACTGTTTTTGCTCTGGATAAATTTCGGGCCTATTTACTTGGTACCAAAGTAGTAGTGTATTCGGACCACACAGCTCTAAAGTATCTATTAGCTAAAAAGGAGTCCAAACCAAGGCTTATACGTTGGATACTGCTGCTACAAGAATTTAATTTAGAAATAAAGGATAGGAGTGGTAATCAGAATTTAGTAGCAGACCACTTGAGTCGCCTTGAACATATTAAGGATGATTCTACTCCTATAGATGATAATTTTCCTTTTGATAACCTACAAGCAGTATCTGAGGTAGTCCCTTGGTATGCACCTGTTGCTAATTATTTAGTTAGCCGCACATTTCCTCCACATTTTTCTAAACATCAAAGAGACAAGCTGAAAAGTGAGTCTAAATATTATATATGGGATGACCCATATTTATGGAGATGTGGCGCTGACCAGATAATTAGACGTTGTGTGCCTCAATCAGAATTCCAGTCCATTTTAGAGGCCTGTTACTCATTTGAGAGTGGAGGACATTTTGGCCTTCAACGAACAGCTAGAAAGATCTTAGACTGTGGATTCTGGTGGCCTACTCTTTTTAGAGACGCTGCTGAGTTTTGCAAATCTTGTATCCCATGCCAGAAATTTGGTAATATATCCAGGAGGGATGAGATGCCTCAACACTATATGCTTTTCTGTAAAATTTTTGATGTATGGGGCATTGACTTCATGGGTCCATTTCCAAATTCTAGTGGATATTTTTATATATTGTTAGCTGTGGATTATGTTTCCAAATGGGTGGAAGCAATCCCTACCCGCACTGACGATGCTAACACTGTTGTTTCCTTTGTGAGAAACCACATTATATGCCGTTTTGGATCACCACGAGCGATCGTGAGCGATCAAGGCACCCATTTTTGTAACAGGAGACTAACAGGATTGATGAAGAAGCATGGGATAATCCATAAAGTTGCAACAGCTTACCATCCCCAAACTAATGGGCAAGCCGAGGTGTCGAACAGAGAAATTAAGCGTATCTTGCAAAAGATAGTGAAGCCTCATAGAAAAGACTGGAGCACCAGGCTACAAGATGCACTATGGGCATATAGAACAGCATACAAGACACCCATTGGGATGAGTCCCTTTCGCTTAGTTTATGGAAAAGCTTGCCATCTCCTAGTTGAAATCGAACACAGAGCCTTCTGGGCAGTTAAAGAGTGCAACATGGAAATTGAGAAGGCCGGAGCTAAAAGGAAGTTGCAACTGCAGGAACTGGAGAACCTTCGCCTAGAAGCTTATGAGAATTCCAGAATTTGCAAGGAAAGGATGAAAGCTGTGCATGATCAAAACATCAAGAAGAAAGAATTTCAACCTGGAGATTTCGTCCTCCTTTACAAATCTCGACTAAGGCTAATGCCCGGTAAGTTAAGATCAAAATGGGAAGGTCCATACAGAGTAGAGAAGGCTGAACCGTACGGAGTTTATCACCTAAGCCATCCTTCAAGCTCTGAACTTATTAAGGTTAATGGACACCGCCTGAAGCTGTACCATAGTGAGAAAGTGCAGAAAAGCAAGGAGCTTGAGATCCTCCACTTGGAAGATCCTCACATAGCAGCAGATTGAGCTAGTGGAGCGTCCAACTTACGGACGTTAAAGCAAAGTGCTTGGTGGGAGACAACCCACCGCGGTATGATCATTCTTTTCTTCACTTTTAGTTTTTTAGTTTTTTTTTTCGCCGCGCGACACGATTGCACCAGCGACGCGTCCGCGTGGTAGGAGGAGTAAAAAAAATAAAAATGAACAGAAAGTTACGCAGGAGCAGCGCTGGAGTCGTGCCAATGGCACAAATTACCCCACACGACCGCGTCGCATGGAAATCATGGCCTCCCACGCGACCGCGTGCCCCACGCGGCCGCGTGCCCTGAGTTTTCGACGTAAAAGGGTGCACAGTCGCATTCTGTGCGAGAGTGATGCTAGATTGGTGCTGGAAGCACAATCCTTGTCACGCGACCGCGTCGCTGACGCGGCCGCGTCACCCATTTTATAACGCACACTCATGCGATCGCGTGACCCACGCGACCGCGTCACCCAATTTTGGCAATTAAAATGAATCGAACAGAGAGTTGTGCTGGAGCGAGGCTGCACTCGCGCCAGCAGCGCAACATAGGTCACGCGACCGCGTGACCGACGCGATCGCGTCACCTTCCCTGGAGCGCAACCACGCAAACGCGTGCCTTCCGCGGCCGCGTCGTATGCGCCGCACAGCTCAACCTCAGTTGCCAAATTATCTTATCTTTCTTTCCTCCAAATCCTAATTTTTCTTTTCCCTCCTTCTTTCTTCTTTCTCCCTTCCCCTTTCTATCTCACCTTTCATTCTCTATCTTTCTCACCCCCATTAACAAGGTTTTTCTTTTCTTCTTTCTCACTTTTCTACTATTCTTCTTATTTTCATATGTTATCTTCTTATCTTTTCTTCATTGTTCTTATTTTCTTTTCTTTTCTTTTCCTTTTTACTTGGTGTTATCTATTTATGTGAGTCATTATTTATCTTTATATGCTTATGGTTTGTTATAAATTTGTTTGACAATCATATATATTATTTTTTTAAGGGATTGCTTGCATGTTCAAATTCATACTTTCAAGAGCTTATTCTACATGCATGCTATGTATTTGTGAAAAAGCCCATATGGCATTATGCACTTTTTCACATTATTTTACTCTAATATGCAATGCTTGCTTTTCACAAATTCCCTTTCATATTTTATTAATTAAATTTAATTGTCAATACAAACGTGATGGCTAGTTTGTTACAAATGGTAATCTAAATTGGACATTGAATGTTTGATATATGCTACTCATGCCTTTGCCTGCATGCCAATAAACCTCTTGCATTCCATTGTCCTACATGCACTTGCTATATTTCCATTGATGAGCTTTTCACATGTAATTCGGACCATGTGTTAATGCCATTTATCTTTATTGTGCATTGACTATCACTTACAATACCCTCTTCCTTGCTCTATCTCTTTGAATTTAATTTCCTTTCTCTTCCCTTCTTTCAGGATGGCCACCAAGAAAGAAAAAGAGAAAGCTACTTCCAAACCACCAGCAAGAAGAGGAACTAAAAGAGCATTAGTGGCAGAGCCTTCTTCAACCACAGTCAAGCCCTCAACAAAAAGAGTTAAGAGGATAATAAAGGTTGACGACAAGGAGAAAGCCTTTCCATCAAAGGACACTGCGCGATTTCCCAATCGCTACTGTGAGCAGATGTTCCCTATCCTAGCAGAAAGGAACTATAACAATGAATACCTTCTTATCCTCCCATCCAATATTGCCTCCTTTGTTGAGCCGCAAATTGAACGAAGACAATGGGGTTTCTTACGGAGACAGCCGAGGCAGGTCAATCTCTCTTGGGTAGTTGAGTTCTACTCCAACTTCTACATACCGACCCTGCAGTCTGTTTATGTCCGGCAGCAACAAGTCCCCATCACAGAAGAGGCCATTCAGCACGTTCTGAGTCTTCCCCCCCTATTCCAGCAGGAAAGGACGCTTTTCAAGAAGCCACCCTTCAGCGCCAGAGATACCAATTTGACTGGGACTCCGTTCTCGGAGTCATCGCATTACCTGGCAGCCGTTGGATCTACGGATACCACTGTACCCGCCCTAAGGAATCTTGGCTTCCGCACTTACCTTGGAGGCTCGCGTATGGGCACAGATCATGTCCCATTACGTCTTTCCGAGCACTCATGAGTCCTCCTTCACTGCAGACATGGCTGTTCTACTATGGTGCATCCTTACAGACCAACCTCTGAATCTCTCAAGACACATCCGGAATGCCATGGAGCACGTACAAATCGTGGGTAACCTACCTTTTCCCGCCCTGATCTCAGATCTTGTCTCAGCAGCCGGAGTCTCCTACAGAGCTGGGGACACCAAAGCCATGCTTCCACGGGATGATCAATATGTCCCTAACGGAAAATACCTCAGACTTTCAGCAGCCACTACAAGCCAGCCTACTGAGCCAGTTGAAGATATTCCTTCTTCAACACCACAAGCATCTACAACTGAGAAATTGCTCCAGCAGATACTTGAAAAATTGGATCGGCATGAACTGAAAGCTAAGATGAGAGAGCGCCGTAACAAGCGCCGATTCACATACCTCAAGGAGCTGATCATGGGCAAATTCAAGGACTCAGACACTTCGGACTCCACTTCTTTTACCAGTACCGGGAGCCATGATAGTCCCGACTGTGGAGATACTGCTACCAGCCCACCCCTGTTCCTGACAGATGGCACTGAGGACGGTGTAAAGCCTTAAGTGTGGGGAGGTCGGTCAGTACCTGATGTCCGGAGGTAATTTCTCTTTTCTGTACACCAATAATTAGGATATTTTAGTTAGATTTTTCCCCTTTATAGAATAGAATAAATTGCATAGGTTAGAATAGTTGCATGCATGTTCTACTTGATTGAAAAGACAATAAGTTTCTTTTAAAAATCTATCTTTGGAATAAAATTTCACTAATTTTTCAAAATTTTTATGATAAATCTGCTTGAGTTGTATTTGGAACATGATGTTTGAGCTAAAGAACACACAACCTGTGAAAGATTTGAGCCTTTATGTATGGTTACATTATTTAACCATAATTATTTTATTCTTGTGTGTTTACTTCTCTATGATTGTAATCTATATTTTGTTTTATCTTATATGTCCAATATTTATTATATTTACATGCTTGCACATGATTAAGGCCATTATTTGTTTAAACTCACTTATCCAAATCAAGCCTACCCTTTTCAATTACCTTTGTTAACCACTTTTAGCCTTTAAAACCCCATTTGTTCTATATTTTACCACATTACTAACCTCAAGCTGAAAAACAATTGCATATCCCAAATTGAATCTTTGGTTAGCTTAAGATAGAATTGTGTGTGCTAGTTAAGTATGGAAAATTGTGGGAACAAAAGTTGTTAAGGGAATGTGTCATGAAAATTTAAAGGGAATTTGGATACCTATTCATGTGAAACTATAAGAATCAAAAATCTATGTACGTTGATAAGCTTTATTTATTTCAATTCAAAAAAAAAATGATAAACAAATAAATAAGGGGACAAAATTACCCCAATGTTAAATTCAGAATTCAAAGATCAATGCACATATGATAGAATTAAAATACAAAGTTGAAATATGAGTATGTGTTGAAAAAGGGAATTATGGGTAGCTAGGCATGAATTTAAAAGTATATAGAATATATGTATATTAGGTGAGAGCTTAGGTTAATTAAAGATTCAATTTATAAAGCTCACTTAGCCATATGTATACCCTTACCTGCACCTTGGCCCCATTACAACCCTGAAAAGACCTCATGATGTTTGCATTGGTATATTAACTGTTGTTGATTGGTTAGGAGAAAAACAAAAGTTAGAAAACATGACTAGAGAAGAATAGAGTGATTACCCTATACACTAGAGATTAGAGCGTACATACATTATCAGTGAGGGTTCAATGCTTGAATTTTCATGTTTCCTGCTTTCATAAGCTATCTTCTTGCACTTTTATCGGTTTTATTGTATAATGATAGAATTAGTGAAATTTGATTTGTAATTGTTTTGAAGGGCTTATTTACTTTTGATCAAGTGGACAATAATCATATAGTTGCATTTATTTATATATGTAGGATTGCATTGCATTTCATGAGTTTCTACATGTTCATACTTATTTCCTTGTCTCCTTCAATTTAGCATGAGGACATGCTAATGTTTAAGTGTGGGGAGATTGATAAACCACTAATTTATAGTTTATATTGTGTTTAATTGTGTGGTTTTGTCATGATCCTTACCCACTTATCCATCAATTTAGTATGCATTTAGATTTCCTTCCTAAATTCAGTACATGTTTAAAAATTGCTTCCTAGAGACTTTAATTATTTAATTTTAATTCTCCTTTATTCCATTTGATGCCGTGATCTGTGTGTCAAGTGTTTCAGGCTTTATAGGGCATGAATGAGATGGAGATTGGAGAGGAAGCTAGCAAAAAATGGAAGGAACACAAGAATTTGAGGAGATAACCAGCGAGAAGTGACGCGGTCACATGGCTCACGCGACCGCGCGAAGGAGCGCAAATCGCAATGACGCGGCCGCATGGCTTGCGCGGCCGCGCGGATTGGAAAGCGCAAGCGACGCGGTAGCGTGGACGACGCGAATGCGTGGAGAGGAAAAAGCGCAAGCGACGCGTCCGCATGGACGACGCGATCGCGTGACATATGCAATCTGCATAATCTGCAAAATTCGCTGGGGGCGATTTTTGGACCTTATTTCGGCCCAGTTTTCGGCCCGGAACAGCAGACTAGAGTCAGAGAATATGCAGAAACAACACATACATTCATTCAGTAGTTTTAGATCTAGTTTTTCACTCTCTTAGGTTTTTCTCTCTAGTTTTTAGAATTTCAATTTTCAATTGGTCTTAGCATTGGAACATTGAGAAGAGTTATTTCCTCATCAAGACTTCATCATTCTAGTTTGTTTTCTTAACTTGGTTTTATTCTTCCAAATTCTTTGTTTTGTTCAATTTTATTATTCAGATACTTTTATGATTATTTAATGCAAGGATTATTTCTTTTTAATTCAATTTCAATTCCAATAATCATGTCTTCTTTTAATTCCCTTTTATGTGTTATGGGTTTATTATTTACAATGCGTGAGTAGTTTCATTACTTGATGGGAAATTGATTGAAAAGGAACTCTTGAGTTGGAAGGATTGAAAGAAAATTTGTAATTGGGTTAATTGTTGAATTGCTATCCTGTCACCAACGTCAATCCCTTGAACTAAGTGGGTTGTAACTCGTGAACGGATCTAGTAATCCAACTTATTTGACTTTCCCTTACCTAGTAAAGGATAACTAAACAGAGTAACCGTTAATTATAAATCCATCTAAAAAATCATTCCATCAATGATAGAGATTCTAACTAATCAATTCCCAGTCAAGGTTTTTTATTCATATCATTTAATTTTCCTCAGTTTAAATTCCAATTTACTTACCTCAACTTCTTCGAACCTCTGATTAATAAGATAGCACCCTTCTCTGCAACTCGTTGGGAGACGACCTGAGACTTAAAACTCCCAGTAATTTTGATTTAAACTCTTTGTGACACATTTCTAAATTGATAGGCAAATTTTCGGTGAATTAAGAACTATACTTGCAACGTATCAAATTTAATAATTTTTTGTAATTCATCAGCTTCTGCTTCCCATCAGCCATCGTCAAATGTTAGGGTTTCAAGGGCTCGCGAAAGGAAATATCTCAAACGTGGCCCTTCCTCTAGCGCCAATCTGTTCTTGCCTGAGTGAATGGAGGTATAACTCGGCTCTTGACGAAGGTCGGCGATCCTTCCCAGCAAAGTGTAGTATACGTCGGTTAACTGGAACGGGGAGGTTGAGTACCTGCAAAGGCACTACAATGCTTAAGTTAGCAAAGGAATATATGTGTATGAATACTCTTTTTACATCAAAAGATGATCTTACCTTTGGTTGTTTCCTCGTCCTTTTATACCTGTGTGGATGAGGTTGTAACGTCTGAGGAGAGGATTAATTACATATCCGACGTTATCAATTAGAGATTAATGCTGTCCTTCAAAAAGGTCGGTTATAATTGAGGATTAAGCGTTTCTGAGCTATAACTCGTAACCGATGTTTACTGGTCATATCACTATCCTTTTGCGTCTGTCACTACGCCCAGCACTCGCGAGTTTGAAGCTCATCACAGCCATCCCTTCCCAGATCCTACTCGGAATACCACAGACAAGGTTTAGACTTTTCGGATCTCAAGAATGGCCGTCCATGGGTTCTAACTTATACCACGAAGATTCTAATATCTCGAACTCGGTCCTCTGTATTAGATATCTAAGAGATACTCATTCTAGCTTGTTTGCATGTAGAACGGAAGTGTTTGTCAGGCACGCGTTCAAGGGTGAGAATGATGATGAGCGTCACATAATCATCACATTCATCATGTTCTTGGGTGCGAATGGATATCTTAGAGAAGGAATAAGCTTGAATTGAATAGAAAAACAGTAGTACTTTGTATTAATTCATGAGGAACAGCAGAGCTCCACACCTTAATCTATGGAGTGTAGAAACTCTACCGTTGAAAATACATAAGTGATAAGGTTCAGGCATGGCCGAATGGCCAGCCCCCTGAACATGATCAAAGGATCAAAAGATAATCCAAAGATGAACAAAAGATGTAAATACAATAGTAAAAAGTCCTATTTATGCTAAACTAGTTACTAGGGTTTACAGAAATGAGTAAATGATGCAGAAATCCACTTCCGGGGCCCACTTGGTGAGTGCTTGGGCTGAGCATTGAGCTTTACACGTGTAGAGGCTTCTCTTGGAGTTGAACGCCAGTTTGTAACCTGTTTCTGGCGTTTAACTCCACTTTGCAACCTGTTTCTGGCGTTTAACTCCAGAAAGCAGCATGGAACTGGTGTTCAACGCCAGTTTGCATCATCTAAAATCGGAAAAAGTATGGACTATTATATATTTCTGGAAAGCCCTGGATGTCTACTTTCCAACGCAATTGAGAGCGCGCCATTTGGAGTTATGTAGCTCCAGAAAATCCACTTTGAGTGTAGGGAGGTCAGAATCCAACAACATCTGCAGTCCTTCTTCAACCTCTGAATCTGATTTTTGCTCAGGTCCCTCAATTTCAGCCAGAAAATACCTGAAATCACAGAAAAACACACAAACTCATAGTAAAGTCCAGAAATGTGAATTTTAATTAAAAACTAATAAAAATATATTAAAAACTAACTAAATTATACTAAAAACTATGTAAAAACAATGCCAAAAAGTGTATAAATTATCCGCTCATCACAACACCAAACTTAAATTGTTGCTTGTCCCCAAGGAACTAAAAATCAAATAGGATAAAAAGAAGAGAATATACTATAAATTCCAAAATATCAATGAAACTTAGCTCCAATCATATGAGCGGGACTTGTAGCTTTTTGCCTCTTGAATAGTTTTGGCATCTCACTTTATTCATTGAGGTTCAGAATGATTGGCATCTATAGGAACTTAGAATTCAGACAGTGTTATTGATTCTCCTAGTTCAGTATGTTGATTCTTGAACACAGCTACTTTATGAGTCTTGGCCGTGGCCCTAAGCACTTTGTTTTCCAGTATTACCACTGGATACATAAATGCCACAGACACATAACTGGGTGAACCTTTTCAGATTGTGACTCAGCTTTGCTAAAGTCCCCAATTAGAGGTGTTCAGGGTTCTTAAGCACACTCTGTTTTTGCTTTGGACCTTGACTTTAACCGCTCAGTCTCACGTTTTTACTTGACACCTTCACGCCACAAGCACATGATTAGGGACAGCTTGGTTTAGCCGCTTAGGCCAGGATTTTATTCCTTTAGGCCCTCCTATCCACTGATGCTCAAAGCCTTGGATCCTTTTTATTACCCTTGCCTTTTGGTTTTAAGGGCTATTGGCTTTTTGCTTTTGCCTATTGGTTTAAAGAGCTTTTGGCTTTTTCTGCTTGTTTTTTCTTTTTCTTTTTTTTTCTTTTTTTTCGCATATTTTTTCTACAAGCTTTTGTATTCACTGCTTTTTCTTGCTTCAAGAATCATTTTTATGATTTTTCAGATTATCAAATAACATTTCTCCTTTTTCCTTATTCTTCAAGAGCCAACATATTTAACATTCATAAACATCAAATTCAAAAGACATATGCACTGTTCAAGCATTCATTCAGAAAACAAAAAGTATTGTCACCACATCAAAATAATTAAACTAGTTTCAAGGATGAATTCAAAATCATGTACTTCTTGTTCTTTTGTAATTAAAACATTTTTCATTCAAGAGAGGTGATGGATTCATATTCATAACTTTAAGGCATAGACACTTAAACACTAATGATCATGTAGTAAAGGCACAAACATAAATAACACATAAGGCTCAAAAATCGAAAAACAGAAAATAAATAGACAAGGAAATTAAGGAATGAGTCCACCTTAGTGAGAGTGGCGTCTTTTTCTCCTTGAAGAACCAATGGTGCTCTTGAGCTCCTCTATGTCTCTTCCTTGTCTTTCTTGCTCCTCCCTCATAGCTCTTTGATATTCTCTAATTTCATGGAGGATGATGGAGTGCTCTTGATGCTCCACCCTTAGTTGTCCCATGTTGGAACTTAATTCTCCTAGAGAAGTATTGATTTGCTCCCAATAATTCTGTGGAGGAAAGTGCATCCCCTGAGGCATCTCAGGGATTTCATGGTGAGGAATTTCCTTATGCTCATGTTGAGGTCCATGATCTCTTATTTGTTCCATTCTTTTCTTAGTGATGGGCTTGTCCTCTTCAATGAGGATGTCTCCCTCTATGTCAATTCCAGCCGAATTGCAGAGGTGGCAAATGAGGTGAGGAAAGGCTAACCTTGCCCAAGTGGAGGACTTGTCAGCCACCTTGTAGAGTTCTTGAGGTATAATTTCATGAACTTCCACCTCTTCTCCAATCATGATACTATGGATCATGATGGCCCGGTCTATAGTAACTTCAGACCGGTTACTAGTAGGAATAATTGAGCGTTGAATGAACTCTAGCTATCCCCTAGCCACTGGTTTGAGGTCATGCCTTCTTAATTGAACCGGCTTGCCTCTTGAGTCAATTTTCCATTGAGCTCCTTCCTCACATATGTCTATGAAGACTTGGTCCAACCTTTGATCAAAGTTGACCCTTCTTGTGTAGGGGCGTGCGTTCTCTTCCATCATTGGCAAGTTGAACGCCAGCCTTACATTTTCTGGACTAAAATCTAAGTATTTCTCCCGAACCATAGTAAGCCAATGCTTTGGATTCGGGTTCACACTTTGATCAGGGTTCCTAGTGATCCATGCGTTTGTATAGAACTCTTGAACCATTAGGATCCCGACTTGTTGAATGGGGTTGGTGAGAACTTTCCAACCTCTTCTTTGGATCTCAAGTCGGATCTCTGGATACTCATTCTTTTTGCGCTTGAAAGGAACCTCAGGGATCACTTTCTTCTTGGCCACAACTTCATAGAAGTGGTCTTGATGGACCTTTGAGATGAATCTTTCCATCTCCCATGACTCAGAGGTGGAAGCAATTTCCTTCCCTTTCCTCTTTCTAGAGGTTTCTCTGGCCTTAGGTGCCATTAATGGTTATGGAAAATAAAAAGCAATGCTTTTTACCACACCAAACTTAAAATGTTTGCTCGTCCCTGAGCAAAAGAAGAAAGAAAGAAGAAGTAGAAGAAGAGAAATGGAGGAGAGGGAGAGAGAGGTTGTTTCGGCCAAGGGTGAATTTAGGGTTGTGTTGTGTGAAAATGAAGAAGGAATGAGAGGTTTATATAGGAGTGGGGGGAGGGTGAAGTTTCGGCCATTAGGGTTAGGTTTGGGAGGGAAATTAGTTTGAATTTGAAGGTAGGTAGGGTTTTTGGGGAAGAGAGGATGGATGTGATTGGTGAAGGGTATTTGGAGAAGAGAGTCATGAAAAGGTGTGAAGAGGAGAGAAAAAGGGTAGGTGGGGGTCCTGTGGGGTCCACAGATCCTGAGGTGTCAAGGGTTTTTCATCCCTGCACCTTTTAGACGTGTAAAACGCCCTATACATGCAATACTGGCATTTAACGCCAGACTGCTGCTTGTTTCTGGCGTTAAATGCCACTTCCATGCTCTGTTGTGGCATTTAACGCCAGCTTGGTGCCTGTTTCTGGCGTTAAACGCCAGACAGATGCTTGTTTCTGGCGTTTAAATGCCAGACTGCTCTCCTCCAGGGTGTGCTATTTTTTTCTGCTGTTTTTCATTTTGTTTTTTATTTTTCAGTAGTTTTTGTGACTCCACATAATCATCAACCTAATAAAACACGAAATAACAATAGAAAATAAATAAATATAATTAGATAACATTGGGTTGCCTCCCAATAAGCGCTTCTTTAATATCAATAGCTTGACAGTGAGCTCTCATGGAGCCTCACAGATGTTCAGAGCATTGTTGGAACCTCCCAACACCAAACTTAGAGTTTGAATGTGGGGGTTCAACACCAAACTTAGAGTTTGATTTTGGGGGCTTTGGTTGACTCTGTAGTGAGAGAAGCTTTTCATGCTTCCTCTCCATGGTTACAGAAGGAGATCCATGAGTTTTAAACACAAGATTGTCCTCATTCAGTTGAAGGATCAATTCTCCTCTGTCCACATCAATCACAGCTCTTGCTGTGGCTAGGAAGGGTCTTTCAAGGATGATGGATTCATCCTCATCCTTTCCAGTGTCTAGGATTATGAAATCAGCAGGGATGTAAAGGCCTTTAACCTTTACTAGCACGTCCTCTACTTGTCCATAAGCCTGTTTTCTTGAGTTGTCTGTCATTTCTAATGAGATTCTGGCAGTTTGCACCTCAAAGATTCCCAGTTTCTCCATTACAGAGAGTGGCATGAGGTTTATCCCTGACCCAAGGTCACATAGAGCCTTCTCAAAGGCCATGGTGCCTATGGTATAAGGTATTAAGAACTTTCCAGGATCCTGTTTCTTCTGAGGCAATGTCAGTTGATCCAGATCACTCAATTCATTGATGAGCAAGGGAGGTTCATCTTCCCAAGTCTCATTACCAAATAATTTGGCATTCAGCTTCACGATTGCACCAAGGTACTTGGCAACTTGCTCTTCAGTGACATCTTCATTCTCTTCAGAAGAAGAATACTCATCAGAGCTCATGAATGGCATAAGGAGGTTCAATGGAATCTCTATGGTCTCTAGATGAGCCTCAGATTCCTTTGGTTCCTCAGAGGAAAACTCCTTGTTGATCACTGGACGTCCCAGGAGGTCTTCCTTACTGGGATTCACGTCCTCTCCCTCCCTTGTAGGTTCGGCCATGATGGTTAAATCAATGGCCTTGCACTCTCTTTTTGGATTCTCTTCTGTATTGCTTGTGAGAGTGCTGGAAGGAGTTTCAGTGACTCTTTTACTCAGCTGGCCCACTTGTGCCTCCAAATTTCTAATGGAGGACCTTGTTTCATTCATGAAAATTAAAGTGACCTTAGATAGATCAGAGACTATATTTGCGAAGCTAGATAGATTCTGCTTAGAATTCTCTGTCTGTTGCTGAGTGGATGATGGAAAAGGCTTGCTATTGCTAAACCTGTTTCTTCCACCATTATTAAAGCCTTGTTGAGGCTTTTGTTGATCCTTCCATGAGAAATTTGGATGATTCCTCCATGAGGGATTATAGGTGTTTCCATAGGGTTCACCCATGTAATTCACCTCTGCTATTGCAGGGTTCTCAGGATCATAAGCTTCTTCTTCAGAAGATGCCTCTTTAGTACTGTTGGAAGATTCCTTCAATCCATTCAGACTCTGAGAGATCATATTGACTTGCTGAGTTAATATTTTATTCTGAGCCAATATGGCATTCAGAGTATTAATTTCAAGAACTCCCTTCCTCATGGGCGTCCTATTATTCACAGGATTCCTTTCAGAAGTGTACATAAACTGGTTATTTTCAACCATGTCAATGAGTTCTTGAGCTTCTGCAGGCGTTTTCTTTAGGTGAATGGATCCACCTGCAGAATGGTCCAGTGACATCTTTGATAGCTCAGACAGACCATCATAGAATATATCCAAGATGGTCCATTCTGAAAGCATGTCAGAAGGACACTTTTTGGTCAGTTCCTTGTATCTCTCCTAAGCTTCATAGAGGGATTCACCTTCTTTCTGTTTGAAGGTTTGAACATCCACTCTAAGCTTACTAAGCTTTTGAGGAGGAAAGAACTTGGCTAAGAAAGCCGTGACCAGCTTATTCCAAGAGTTCAGGCTATCCTTAGGTTGAGAGTCCAACCATATTCTAGCTCTGTCTCTTACAGCAAATGGGAAAAGCATAAGCCTGTAGACCTCGGGATCAACCCCATTGGTCTTAACAGTATCACAGATCTGCAAGAACTCAGTTAAGAACTGAAAAGGATCTTCAGATGGAAGTCCATGAAACTTGCAGTTCTGTTGCATCAGAGAAACTAATTGAGGTTTAAGCTCAAAGTTGTTTGCTCCAATGGTAGGAATTGAGATGATTCTTCCATGTAAGTTAGAATTTGGTGCAGTAAAGTCACCAAGCATCTTCCTTGCATTGTTATTATTTTCGGCCATATCTCCTTCTTTTTCAAAAATTTCTGTCAGATTTTCTCCAGAGAGTTGTGCTTTAGCTTCCCTTAGCTTCTTCTTCAGAGTCCTTTCAGGTTCAGGATCAGCTTCAACAAAAATGTTCTTATCCTTGTTCCTGTTCATATGAAAAAGAAGAAAACAGAAAAGAAAATATGGAATCCTCTATGTCACAGTATAGAGATTCCTTTATGTGAGTAGAAGAAGATATGAATAGAAGATGGAGAATCCAAACACAAGAGTGAGAAATAGGTTCGAATTCTTAGATGAAGAGGAGTGTTAGTAAATAAATAAATAAATAAAAGGAGGTGAGGGAGAAGAATTTTCGAAAAATTAGATAAAATAAAATAAAAGTATTTTTGTTTTTAAATTAGAATTAAAATTAAAAATTCAAAAATTAAGAAAGGAAAAATTAAATCAAACTAAATTAAAATTAAAACAATTAGTTAATTTAAAAAGGAATTTTGAAAAAGATGAAGGTGATTTTTGAAAATTAGAGATAGAATTAGTTAGGTAGTTTTGAAAAAAAAAGATAAGAATCAAACAAAAAGATAGGATTAGTTTGAAAAAGATTTGAAAATCAATTTTTGAAAAGATAAGAGGTTAGAAAAGAAGTTAGAAAAGATTTTGAAATTGATTTTGAAAAGATGTGATTGAAACTTATTTTAAAAAAGAATTGAAAAAGAAATTTAAAAAGATTTAATTTTGAAATTAAAGTTGATTACTTGACTAACAAGAAACTAAAAGATATGATTTAAAATTTTAAAGATTGAACCTTTCTTACTAGGCAAGTAACAAACTTAAAATTTTAGAATCAATCACATTAAATGCTAATAAGATTTTCGAAAATATGAAAAGGATTTTTGAAAATTAATTTTGAAAATTTCGAAAATTATGAAAGAAAAATGAGAAAGATTTGATTTTTGAAAAAGATTTGAAAAAGATAGAATTTTTAAATTGAAAATTTGATTTGACTTATAAGAAACAACTAGATTTTAAAATTTTTTTGAAAAAGTCAATTCAAATTTTTGAATTTGATGAGAAGAAAAAGGGAAAGATATTTTTTTGATTTTTGGATTTTTAATGATGAAAAAGAAAAACATCAAAAAGACTTAAAACATGAAAATTATGAATCAAAACAAGAAAAATATGCAAGAACACTTTGAATGCAAAGATGAACACCAAGAACACTTTGAAGATCATGATGAACATCAAGTATGTATTTTTGAAAAAATTTCAATAAAAGAAAACATGCAAGACACCAAACTTAGAAATTTTTAAACTTTAGACACTAACAAATTAAAAATGCATATGAAAAACTAGAAAAGACATAAAACAAGAAAATATGAAGATCAAACAAGAAGACTTGTCAAGAACAACTTGAAGATCATGAAGAACACATGCATGAGTTTTCGAAAAATGCACAAATTTTAAAAACATGCAATTAACACCAAACTTAAAATTTGACTCAAGACTCAAACAAGAAACACAAAAATTATTTTTGATTTTATGATTTTATAAAAAAAATTTTTGGATTTTTCGAAAATATTTTGGAAAAGAAAATAAGGATTTCAGAATTTTTAATGAGAATTCTAGGAATCTTGCAATGTTAGTCTAAAGCTCCGGTCCAGGAATTAGACATGGCTTACTAGCCAGCCAAGCTTTTAGTGAAAGCTCCGGTCCAAAACACTAGACATGGCCAATGGCCAGCCAAGCTTTAGCAGATACAAATCAGACATACAACAACTGATACTTCATCCAACTTCATATGCTGATAAGTGGAAGCCTTGGTCCAAATGAATTAGACATGGCTTTACAGCCAGCCAGGCTTCAACGTGCTTCATGAAACTCTAGAATTCATTCTTAAAAATTCTGAAGAAAAATATATTTTTGAAAATAATTTTTTTTTCGAAAATAAGAAATAAAAAGCTTGAAATTAAAATAAAATTTACCTAATCTGAGCAACAAGATGATCCGTCAGTTGTCCAAACTCGAAAAAATCCCCGGCAACGGCGCCAAAAACTTGGTGCACGAAATCGTGATCGTTCATTCCTTGGTAACGGCGCTAAAAACTTAATACGCACGTTCATAATTTTAGTTCTCTTTCACAATTTCGATACAACTAACCGGCAAGTGCACTGGGTCGTCCAAGTAATAAACCTTACGTGAGTAAGGGTCGATCCCACGGAGATTGTCGGCTTGAAGCAAGCTATGGTCACCTTGTAAATCTCAGTCAGGCGGATTCAAAAGGTTATAGAGTTTTAATAATTAAAAGATAAATAAAATATAAACTAGGATAGAGATACTTATGTAATTCATTGGTGAGAATTTCAGATAAGCGTATAGAGATGCTTTCGTTCCTCTGAACCTCTGCTTTCCTGCTGTCTTCATCCAATCATTCCTACTCACTTCCATGGCAAGCTTTATGTAGGGCATCACCGTTGTTAATGGCTACATCCCATCCTCTCCGTGAAAATGGTCCAATGCGCTATCACTGCATGGCTAATCATCTGTCGGTTCTCGATCATACTGGAATAGGATTTACTATCCTTTTGCGTCTGTCACTACGCCCAGCACTCGCGAGTTTGAAGCTCGTCACAGCCATCCCTTCCCAGATCCTACTCGGAATACCACAGACAAGGTTTAGACTTTCCGGATCTCAAGAATGGCCATCCATGGATTCTAATTTATACCACGAAGATTCTAATATCTCGGACTCGGTCCTCTATATTAGATATCTAAGAGATACTCATTCTAGCTTGTTTGCATGTAGAACGGAAGTGTTTGTCAGGCACGCGTTCATGGGTGAGAATGATGATGAACATCACATAATCATCACATTCATCATGTTCTTGGGTGCGAATGGATATCTTAGAGAAGGAATAAGCTTGAATTGAATAGAAAAACAGTAGTACTTTGTATTAATTCATGAGGAACAGCAGAGCTCCACACCTTAATCTATGGAGTGTAGAAACTCTACCGTTGAAAATACATAAGTGATAAGGTTCAGGCATGGCCGAATGGCTAGCCCCCTGAACATGATCAAAGGATCAAAAGATAATCCAAAGATGAACAAAAGATGTAAATACAATAGTAAAAATTCCTATTTATGCTAAACTAGTTACTAGAGTTTACAGAAATGAGTAAATGATGCAGAAATCCACTTCCGGGGCCCACATGGTGAGTGCTTGGGCTGAGCATTGAGCTTTACACGTGTAGAGGCTTCTCTTGGAGTTGAACGCCAGTTTGTAACCTGTTTCTGGCGTTTAACTCCACTTTGCAACCTGTTTCTGGCGTTTAACTCCAGAATGCAGCATGGAACTGGCGTTTAACGCCAATTTGCATCATCTAAAATCGGGAAAAGTATGGACTATTATATATTGCTGGAAAGCCCTGGATGTCTACTTTCCAACGCAATTGAGAGCGCGCCATTTGGAGTTCTGTAGCTCCATAAAATCCACTTTGAGTGCAGAGAGGTCAGAATCCAACAGCATCTGCAGTCCTTCTTCAACCTCTGAATCTGATTTTTGCTCAGGTCCCTCAATTTCAGCCAGAAAATACCTAAAATCACAAAAAAACACACAAACTCATAGTAAAGTCTAGAAATGTGAATTTTAATTAAAAACTAATAAAAATATATTAAAAACTAACTAAATCATACTAAAAACTATGTAAAAACAATGCCAAAAAGCGTATAAATTATCCGCTCATCACTAGACCTCAAGGTCATGAAGTTCTTATACATCTTCCACCCATACCCTATCTACATTCTTTAACATTTTTACTTTATTTCTTTTTTTCCTAAAGGTGGTGGTACTTTGGAAATAAGATGTTTTCCAATTGCCAAAGTTGATCTACAATGCAGCGGAAGTATTGCCCAATAAATCTCTTTCTGATTTAGCAGGGTCTCTAATTCTCTCCAAAGTTTGGCTGCAACTAATCTAGGAATAGGCTTGACTACAACTTGTCTAAGTAACTCCCCAAACACCTCCTTGTTCTACACTTTAGCAAGCTCCATAAATTTTGCAATATTATTCACCAACTCAAGTATCCCTTTGTCAATTATTCTTTAAGAGATTATTGAAGTCTTCATGTGTCAGCCAGGGAGTTAGGAACCAGAAAGAGCAGGCAACACTAGGTTCTTCAAAAGACAAATTTAACAAGACGGGTACATGATTTGACTTTAACTTCGACATATGTTAAACCTTAAGTTAATTGAAGCATTGAGACCAATTATCTGTAGCCACATATATGTCCAATCTTCTTTTAATAGTCCTATTTTGCCAAGTGAATAGTTGACCTTGGAAGCTTAAGTACTGGAGACCATAATCCAATAGATAGAATATTGGTGATCATTATATAGATTCGAACTATCTCCAGTATTTGCTATAGATAGAATACAGTTAAAATCACCCTCAATACACCATTCATTAGTCCCTAATCGACTATTCTTCTTAATCCCTTCCACAGTTCATTTCATGAGCCGCAGTGAAGAACCACTTATTCTTTTGATAGGAACCTAATTTTAGGTGAATAAATTGTCTGTGTGCTTCAATCACCTCACATTCCAAATAGAAGAATTTCACAAATCTAGATACCTCCTAAAAATCCAATGCCTTCCATAAGGTACCAATATGAAAAACCAAAATTTTTAGCAATATTATTATTTTTAGAGTCCGAAATGTGCCTTTAACAAACAAAAAGAATAGCCTTATACTGCGATAAATATTCTTAATTAACAAAGGAAAACCTTTGTTACCCACCTTTTTACAATTCTAGGTTATTATATCCTTAGAAAAAACATAAAATAACTAGAAAGGTGAGAAAGATACAAAACAAATAGCAAAAAAAAGATAACTTATAGATGTAGTAGGTTAATCAACTGTCATTATCACTGAATCTTCCTCAAACACGAGTTATTGATCTGAGAAATTCAGCACATCATGACTGGAGCTGGATCTTGGGTGTCAAGTGGATTAGTCACAAAGTTGGCATTCTTCAAACTTCTCCTGAGAAATTCCACAACGGCCATGGTTCCTTAGTGGGATGACTAATCTGAACAAAAAAGGCTCCAGCTAGAGATAAGAAGTCGCCGCCTTCCTGGCTTCAAGCGTATTTCATCACCTCCAAGGTCTCCTAGTACTCCTTCCCTTTATGAATCTGAGTACTCTATTACTACTGCTTTTTCTTTCTCTAAAATGAACCTAGGGGGTATGCCTTTTTGTCTTCTTTGATCCATTTGGTCCATCTCTTGTACTCCTTTTATGGACCGCTACAACCTGAAACTTGTTTAAAGGTATTTGTTTGGGTTGTACATATTTTTGTTCCTAGTAGTAAGTGCTATTTGTTTCGCTTTATCCAAGGACTTTTTTCCACTAGTTGGGGGATGGTCCAAATTATCGGATTCTTCTCTCTCTAAGATTTGGTATAAAAAATATGATTAACTTTTGTTTTTGTTGGGCTTCATTACGTTTGGGTTGTTACTCTTTCCATTCTTGCCTTGGTGCCGTTTAGCTAACATCCATGGCACAAAGCATCCCGAAATGCCCTCCTGGTTCATAATGACATCACTTCTTAAAAGAAATGAATTTTGCTCCTCAATCATCACCAAAGGTTTATCTGAATTTAAAATTTTCGGGGCCAATTCTGCCTCATCTGCACCATTCTTATTTGGAGATTCTGTCGAAGTACCAACCGAGTTATTTACCACCACTTAAGTCTCAACCTTTTGACTGTCTCCTCCCATACACATTTTCTTCCTATGGCCATACTTACCACAACCAAAGCATATAAAGTGTAAGCCTTCATATTTAACTCTGAAATCCCTTCCTTGACTTGAATTGCTAGACTAATTTTCTTATTAGTTCAATCTCTACGTATAGACATGCAAACTTTTCTCTAGAGTGGATAGATGTGTTCTGATCAATCTTTAGTATGGTGTCAATTATGCTGCCATCCCTCCATAGAAACTGATCAATATAAAGTACTACTGAGAGTTCCAAAATCATAATTCAAACAACCAACTTTTACACTATATCTCTTGAAGGCTGGAATCATCTTAAAGTCAAACAAATTCGATCAATTATAATATTTATATATTAGAAAAATAAAGATAAAAATTATACCAATAGAAATGTCTGTTCACAACACAAAACATGAATAGGAATAAATGAGATTTGTGGATGTGGATAAAAAAAATGGTTATGATACTATAATTTACATTTTATTCAATTGAGTATTTTTTTTCAGTTTTTGCATTTATTCTGCAGAAGCAAATTAAGTCAAAAGGAGATGATATATTATGTTTTTAAATAAAAAGTTTAATGGATATAAAAGAACAAAGTGCACAACTAGGGCATACCATTTTATGTAAAGTAGTGGAAAATTATGGGACAAAAAATAAATCCGCTCACTTTCCGACTTGGTACAACTCAAAGTCATGATTCTCTTTAGTTTGAAAAATCAATCAATTATTTAGAGAATCTACAAGAAGATAAAAAAATACGAGATTAAATAAAAAATTATATAAAAATAAATATAAGAATATCTTCTGGTATGGAGGGAATAACAGAAATGAAGATTAAAAAAAGAATTGATTTGATTCAAGTCATAATCTCTATGAGATTTTCAAAGTTATTAATTGAGGATAAGCTTGAAAGAAAGAAGATTTACAGAAGGTCTCTAGCATAGACAAGAAGATAGTAATTGACAACTTGTCAGGACCCTCTAAGAAGGGTGGTAGTCATATTTATTGAGAAAGCTAACCAAAAAAAAAAAGTCATATAGTAGATCCATTACCTTTGCTTCCCCACCTTTTATCTAAATTCTCTTGATCTAGGATACCATAGCCCTAAAGCCAATAAATTTTCCAAGCAATTTCACACTTAGAATGAACTTCTATGATTTACACCACTTATCATAGTCATATAGTAAAACTTCCACAATTGGTTTTGAATTGAAGCGAGTCAGCACATCATTTGCTGCCTCAGATACTTTGTTGAAGATCTAGTCTTCTACCACTATCTTTACGATTTCGTCCAGGAAAAGGTCATCATTAAATTTTTTATTCATCAAACTATTTCTATAAGAAAAAACGCCATCAATACTCTCCTTAGCTTCCCCCAATTTCATAGCATGATCAAGTTAATTATTTTTTAAATAATCACATAACTTCTTTTTGTTTTATTTTTTAATTAAATATTTATTAAATTAATAAAATAAGACACATTACACATGAAACATAATATAACATAATATAATTTCTTATATTCTTCTGCTTAACTCATGTGTCATTATTTCAATTCATGGTTTAAGAAATATATTTTTTATAATATGCATCTTTAAGCAATTATATGCATAACTCAATTTATCAATTAATATGAGTCATAGGAGTTATACATCATTTAATTGGTATAGTCCCTTCTAAATCCTAAAAAAGTCAGCCACATCTTTATGATGAGCAATAATCAGAAAGTATATAACATAATTAGTCTAACAATAATGTCTTTACTATAAGACAATACTTGTTAACATTATTCCAGCTCTATCATGTATACAAATTTGATAAATAGGTAATACAAATATATTTATTCATTTAATCTCAAAATGCTAATATACATACAACACACAAACTTCACGTACATTGATCCTATAAACCTATAATATTTGTTAATATTATTCTCACTCTATCATGTATACAGACTTGGTAAACAAATAATACAAAAATATTTATTCATTTTAACTAAAAATATTAATTTCCATACAAAACACAAACTTCACATACATTCATCCTATAAACCCATAATACCTATCATTTCAAGATGACTAATAAAAGTTTTAGCCAATACCCCTTTAGTCAAAGGATCAGCAACTATAACATTGCTGCTGATGTGCTCTATTGACACTTTATGTTTTTGAACTTCTTTAACGGCAAGTATTTCAATTCCATATGATTAACACATTTGAAATCCTTGTCATTTTTCGAAAGGAGACTACTATAAAATTATCATAATACATTTTTAATAGTCTAACAATATTGTCAACAATTCCAAATCTTAAAATAAAGGTTTGTAACCAATTAACTTGGATAATAGGCTTTCCTCAAGGTGAGACTTTTAATTATGGTCAATTTTTCTCTGAACAGGTTAATTTTGTGGGCTATTGATGAGCGGATAATTTATACGCTTTTTGGCATTATTTTTAGTATGTTTTTAGTAGGATCTAGTTACTTTTAGGGATGTTTTTATTAGTTTTTATGTTAAATTCATATTTCTGGACTTTACTATGAGTTTGTGTATTTTTTTGTGATTTCAGGTATTTTCTAGCTGAAATTGAGGGCCTTGAGCAAAAATCAGATTCAGAGGTTGAAGAAGGACTACTAATGCTGTTGGATTCTGACCTCCCTTCACTCAAAGTGAATTTTCTGGAGCTATAGAACTCCAAATGGCGTACACGCAATGGCGTTGGAAAGTAGACATCCAGGGCTTTCCAGCAATATATAATAGTCCATACTTTGCCCGAGTTTAGACGACGTAAAAGGGCGTTGAACGCCAGTTCTACGCTGCAGTCTGGAGTTAAACGCCAGAAACACGTCACAACCCAGAGTTGAACGCCAAAAACACGTTACAACTTGGCGTTCAACTCCAAAAGAAGCCTCTGCACGTGTAAACTTCAAGTTCAGCCCAAGCACACACCAAGTGGACCCCGGAAGTGGATTTATGCATCAATTACTTACTTCTGTAAATCCTAGTAGCTAGTCTAGTATATATAGAACTTTTTATCATTGTATTCAAAGTCTTGGTTACTCCGGTTCCCCTCTGGGGCCGAGACCAATGAACTCCATTATCACTTATGTATTTTCAACGGTAGAGTTTCTGCACTCCATAGATTAAGGTGTGGAGCTCTGCTGTTCCTCATGATTTAATGCAAAGTACTACTGTTTTTCTATCCAATTCAACTTATTCCGCTTCTAAGATATCCATTTGCACCCAAGAACATGATGAATGTGATGATTATGTGACACTCATCATCATTCTCACTTATGAACGCGTGCCTGACAAACACTTCCGTTCTACATGCAAACAAGCTAGAATGAATATCTCTTGGATATCTAATACAGGGGACCGAGTCCGAGTTATTAGAATCTTCGTGGTATAAGTTAGAACCCATGGATGGCCATTCCTGAGATCCGAAAAGTCTAAACCTTGTCTGTGGTATTCCGAGTAGGATCTGGGAAGGGATGGCTGTGACGAACTTCAAACTCGCGAGTGTTGGGCGTAGTGACAGACGCAAAAGGAGGGTGAATCCTATTCCAGTATGATCGAGAACCTCCAGATGATTAGCCGTGCCGTGACAGAGCATTTGGACCTTTTTCACAGAGAGGATGGGATGTAGCCATTGACAACGGTGATGCCTTACAGAAAGCTTGCCATGGAAAGGAGTAGGAATGATTGGATGAAGACAGCAGGAAAGCAGAGGTTCAGAGGAACGAAAGCATCTCTATACGCTTATCTGAAATCCTCACCAATGATTTACATAAGTATTTCTATCTTTATTTTCTGTTTATTTATTATTATTCGAAAACTCCATAATCATTTGATATCCGCCTGACTGAGATTTACAAGATGACCATAGCTTGCTTCATACCAACAATCTCCGTGGGATCGACCCTTACTCACGTAAGGTTTTATTACTTGGACGACCCAGTGCACTTGCTGGTTAGTTGTATCGAAGTTGTGACAAATTATGAATTAAGATTAGAGCACCAAGTTTTTGGAGCCATTACCAAGGATCACAATTTCGTGCACCAAGTTTTTGGCGCCGCACCGGGGATTGTTCGAGTTTGGACAACTGACGGTTCATCTTGTTGCTCAGATTAGGTAATTTTCTTTTTGTTTTATTTTCAAAAATTTTTCAAAAATTTCTCATCTGTTTTCGAAAATTATTCTAAATTTTTAAGAATGAATTCTAGTGTTTCATGAAGCATGTTGAAGCCTGGCTGGCTGTAAAGCCATGTCTAATTCTTTTGGACTGTGGCTTCCAACCATCAGCATAGAGGCAAGTTAATTGGAATATCAGCTGTTGCATGCCTGATTTATATCCTAAAGCTGGCTGGCTATTAAGCCATGCCCAACCCTTGGATTGGAGCTTTAGGCCAACATTGAAAGATTCCTGGGATTCTTATTAAAAATTTTGAATTTCTTTTTTTTTTTTCCTATATGTTTTTCGAAAAAAATATACAAAAATCCAAAAAAATTAATAAAATCATGAAATCAAAAAAATAATTTTGTGTTTCTTGTTTGAGTCTTGAGTCAGATTTTAAGTTTGGTGTCAATTGCATACTCATCTTGCATTTTTCAAAAAAAATCATGCATTCATAGTGTTCTTCATGATCTTCAAGTTGTTCTTGGTAAGTCTTCTTGTTTGATCTTGATGTTTTCTTGTTTTATGTCTTTTCTTGTTTTACATGTGCATTTTTGCATTCATAGTGTCTGAACATGAAAGATTTCTAAGTTTGGTGTCTTGCATGTTTTCTTTGCATTGAAAATTTTTCAAAAAAATATGTTCTTGATCTTCAAAGTGTTCTTGGTGTTCATCTTGACATTCATAGTGTTCTTGCATGCATTCATTGTTTTGATCCTAAATTTTCATGCATTGAGTCTTTTTCATGTTTTTCTCTTTCTTCATTAAAAATTTAAAAAAATCAAAATAAAATATCTTTCCCTTTTTCACTCATAAATTTCGAAAATTTGGATTGACTTTTTCAATTTTTTTTAAAATCTAGTTGTTACTTATGAGTCAAATCAAATTTTCAATTTAAAAATCTTATCTTCTTCAAAATCTTTTTCAAAAAAAATCATATCTTTTTCATTTTTTTTATTTTCAAAAATTCTAAAAATATTTTTCAAAAATCTTTTTCTTATTTTATCATATTTTCGAAAATCACATCATCAATTAATGTTTTGATTCAAAAAAAAATTCATGTTTGTTACTTACTTGTTAAGAAAGATTTAAACTTTAAGTTCTAGAATCATATCTTGTGATTTCTTGTGAGTCAAGTCATTAATTGTGATTTTAAAAATCAAATCTTTTTCAAAACTAATCTCAATCATATCTTTTCCAAAATATCTTTCCTATCATATCTTTTTAAATAATATCTTATCCAAAAATTTGATTTCAAAAATATCTTTTCTAACTTCTTATCTTCTTATCTTTTTAAAATTGATTTTTAAATTTTTTTTTCAACTAACTAACCAATTGAATTTTTTGTTTGTTTCTTATCTTTTTCAAAACCACCCAACTAATTTTCCCTCTCTAATTTTCGAAAATACCTCCCTCTTTTTCAAAAATTCTTTTTAGTTAATTAATTGTTTAAATTTTAATTTTAATTTTAATTCTCCTTTAATTTTCAAAAATAATCAACTTCTTTTCAAAAATTAATTTTCGAAATTCCCTCTCCCTCATCTCCTTCTATTTATTTATTCATCTACTAACACTTCTCTTCACCCAAAATTCGAACCCCTTCCTCTCCTCTGAGTTCGAATTCTTCTCTTCTACATTCTTATTCTTCTTTTCTTCTACTCACACAAGGAAACCTCTATACTGTGGTAAAGAGGATCCCCGGTATCTTTAGTCCTCTTCTTTTTCACATGAGCAGGAGCAAGGACAAGAACATTCTTGTTGAAGCAGACCCTGAACCTGAAAGGATTCTGAAAGAAAAACTGAGAGAAGTTAAAATACAACAATCCAGAGACAACCTTACAGGAATTTTCGAACAAGAAGAGGAGATGGCAGCCGAAAATAATAATAATGCAAGGAGGATGCTTGGTGACTTTACTGCACCTAATTCCAATTTACATGGAAGAAGCATCTCCATCCCTACCATTGGAGCAAACAATTTTGAGCTTAAGCCTCAACTAGTTTCTCTGATGCAACAAAACTGCAAGTTTCATGGACTTCCATCTGAAGATCCTTTTCAGTTCTTAACTGAATTCTTGCAGATATGTGATACTGTTAAGACCAATGGGGTCGAACCCGAGGTCTACAGGCTTATGCTTTTCCCTTTTGCTGTAAGAGACATAGCTAGAACATGGTTGGACTCTCAACCCAAAGATAGCCTGAACTCTTGGGATAAGCTGGTCACGGCTTTCTTAGCCAAGTTCTTTCCTCCTCAAAAGCTTAGTAAGCTTAGAGTGGATGTTCAAATCTTCAGACAGAAAGAAGGTGAATCCCTCTATGAAGCTTGGGAGAGATACAAGCAACTGACCAAAAAGTGTCCTTCTGACATGCTTTCAGAATGGACCATCCTGGATATATTTTATGATGGTCTGTCTGAATTAGCTAAGATGTCATTGGATACTTCTGCAGGTGGATCCATTCACCTAAAGAAAACGACTGCAGAAGCTCAAGAACTTATTGACATGGTTGCTAACAACCAGTTTATGTACACTTCTGAGAGGAATCCTGTGAGTAATGGGACGCCTCAGAAGAAGGGAGTTCTTGAAATTGATACTCTGAATGCCATATTGGCTCAGAATAAAATATTGACTCAGCAAGTCAATATGATTTCTCAGAGTCTGAATGGAATGCAAGCTGCATCTAACAATACTCAAGAGGCATCTTCTGAAGAAGAAGCTTATGATCCTGAGAACCCTGCAATAGCAGAGGTAAATTATATGGGTGAACCTTATGGAAACACCTATAACCCCTCATGGAGAAATCACCCAAATTTCTCATGGAATGATCAACAAAAGCCTCAACAAGGCTTTACTAATGCTGGAAGAAACAGGTTTAACAATAGTAAACCTTTTCCATCATCCACTCAGCAACAGACAGAGAATTCTGAGCAGAATCCATCTAGCTTAGAAAATTTAGTCTCTGATCTATCTAAGGCCACTCTGAGTTTCATGAATGAAACAAGGTCCTCCATTAGAAATTTGGAGGCACAAGTGGGCCATCTGAGTAAAAGGATCACTGAAATCCCTCCTAGTACTCTCCCAAGCAATACAGAAGAAAATCCAAAAGGAGAGTGCAAGGCCATTGATATAACCATCATGGCCGAATCCAAGGAGGAAGGGGAGGACGTGAATCTCAAGGAGGAAGACCTCTTGGGACGTCTAGTGATCAATAAGGAGTTCCCCTCTGAGGAACCAAAGGAATCTGAGACTCATCTAGAGACCATGGAGATTCCATTGAACCTCCTTATGCCATTCATGAGCTCTGATGAGTATTCCTCTTCTGAAGAGAATGAGGATGTTACTGAAGAGCAAGTTGCCAAGTTCCTTGGTGCAATCATGAAGCTGAATGCCAATTTATTTGGTAAAGAGACTTGGGGAGATGAACCTCCCCTGTTCACCAATGGACTAAATGTATTGGATCAACTGAGATTGCCTCAGAAGAAACAGGATCCTGGAAAGTTCCTAATACCTTATACCATAGGCACCATGACCTTTGAGAAGGCTCTATGTGACCTTGGGTCAGGAATAAACCTCATGCCACTCTCTGTAATGGAGAAACTAGGAATCTTTGAGGTGCAAGCTGCTAGAATCTCATTAGAGATGGCAGACAATTCAAGAAAAGAGGCTTATGGTCAGGTAGAGGACGTGTTAGTAAAAGTTGAAGGCCTTTACATCCCTGCTGATTTCATAATCCTAGACACTGGGAAGGAAGAGGATGAATCCATCATCCTTGGAAGACCCTTCCTAGCCACAGCAAGAGCTGTGATTGATGTAGACATAGGAGAATTGATCCTTCAACTGAATGAGGACAACCTTGTGTTTAAAACTCAAGAATCTCCTTCTGTAACAATGGAGAGGAAGCATGAAAAGCTTCTCTCAGTACAGAGTCAACTAAAGCCCCCACAGTCAAACTCTAAGTTTGGTGTTGGGAGGCCTCAACCAAACTATAAGTTTGGTGTTGAACTCCCATATCCAAACTCTAAGTTTGGTGTTGGGAGTCTATAAAATTGACCTGATCACCTGTGTGGCTCCATGAGAGCCCACTGTCAAGCTATTGACATTAAAGGAGCGCTTGTTAGGAGGCAACCCAATGTTATTTAATCATTTTTATTTTATTTTCTCTTTGTTATTTCATGTTTTATTAGGTTGATGATCATGTGGAGCCACAAAAATTACTGAAAAATAAAAAACAGAATGAAAAATAGCATTGAAAACAGGACACCCTGGAGGAAGGGCTTACTGGCGTTTAAACGCCAGTAAGGAGCATCTGGCTGGCGTTGAACGCCCAGAACAAGCATCACTTCGGCGTCTAAATGCCAGAAATGCATGCAAAGGCATTTTACATGCCTAATTGGTGCAGGGATGTAAACCCTTGTCACCTCAGGATCTGTGGACCCCACAGGATCCCCACATACCTCCACTCACCTTCCCTCCTCATAATCCTATATCACCTCAATCTATCTTCCCCATCACCTCTTCACCACTCACATCCATACACCCCACCTACCTTCAAAATTCAAAATCTCTTTCCCACCCAATCCCACCCATATAGCCGAATACACACATCCCTCCATCTCCTCCATATCTTCTTCTTCTTCTATTCTTTCTTCTTTTGCTCGAGGACGAGCAACATTCTAAGTTTGGTGTGGTAAAAGCAGAGCTTTTTTTTGTTTTTCCATAACCATTGATGGCACCTAAGGCCAGAGAAACCTCTAGAAAGAGGAAATGGAAGACAAAAGCTTCCACCTCCAAGTCATAGGAGATGGAGAGATTCATCTCAATGGTCTATAGCTCAGTGGTAGAATATTTGACTGCAAATCAAGAGATCCCTGAGATACCTCAGGGGATACATTTTCCTTCACACAATTATTGGGAGCAACTAAGGGTGGAACATCAAAAGCACTCCATCATCCTCCATGAAATTAGAGAAGATCAAAAAGCAATAAGGGAGGAGCAACAAAGACAAGGAAGAGACATAGAAGAGCTCAAAGACATCATTGGTTCCTCAAGAAGGAAACGCCACCATCACTAAGGTGGACTCATTCCTTGTTCTCAAATTTTCTGTTTTTTGTTTTATTTATGTTAAGTGCTTATCTATGTTAGTGTCTTATTACATGATCATTAGTATTTAGTAACTTTGTCTTAAAGTTATGAATGTCCTATGAATCCATCACTTCTCTTAAATGAAAAATGTTTTTAATTCAAAAGAACAAGAAGTACATGAGTTTCGAATTTATCCTTGAACTTAGTTTAATTATTTTGATGTGGTGACAATACTTTTTGTTTTTTGAATGAATGCTTGAACAGTGCATATGTCTTTTGAAGTTGTTGTTTAAGAATGTTAAATATGTTAGCTCTTGAAAGAATGATGATAAGGAGAAATGTTATTTGATAATCTGAAAAATTATAAAATTTATTCTTGAAGCAAGAAAAAGCAGTGAATACAGAAATCTTGTGGGAAAAAAAAGAGAGAAAAATGGCGAAAAAATAATAGAAAGAAAAAGAAAAAGCAAGCAGAAAAAGCCAAAAGCTCTTAAAACCAAAAGGCAAGAGCAAAAAGCCAATAGCCCTTAAAACCAAAAGGCAAGGGTAATAAAAAGGATCCCAAGGCTTTGAGCATCAGTGGATAGGAGGGCCTAAAGGAATAAAATCCTGGCCTAAGCGGCTAAACCAAGCTGTCCCTAACCATGTGCTTGTGGCGTGAAGGTGTCAAGTGAAAACTTGAGACTGAGCGGTTAAAGTCAAGGTCCAAAGCAAAAGAAGAGTATGCTTAAGAACCCTGGATACCTCTAATTGGGGACTTTAGCAAAGCTGAGTCACAATCTGAAAAGGTTCACCCAATTATGTGTCTGTGGCATTTATGTATCCGGTGGTAATACTGGAAAACAAAGTGCTTAGGGCCACGGCCAAGACTCATAAAGTAGCTGTGTTCAAGAATCAACATACTGAACTAGGAGAATCAATAACACTATCTGAACTCTGAGTTCCTATAGATGCCAATCATTCTGAACTTCAATGGATAAAGTGAGATGCCAAAACTATTCAAGAGGCAAAAAGCTACAAGTCCCACTCATCTTATTGGAGCTATGTTTCATTGATAGTTTGGAATTTATAGTATATTCTCTTCTTTTTATCCTATTTGATTTACAGTTGCTTGGGGACAAGCAACAATTTAAGTTTGGTGTTGTGATGAGCGGATAATTTATACGCTTTTTGGCATTGTTTTTAGTATGTTTTTAGTAGGATCTAGTTACTTTTAGGGATGTTTTTATTAGTTTTTATGTTAAATTCACATTTCTGGACTTTACTATGATTTTTTGTGTTTTTCTGTGATTTCAGGTATTTTCTGGCTGAAATTGAGGGCCTTGAGCAAAAATCAGATTCAGAGGTTGAAGAAGGACTACTGATGCTGTTGGATTCTGACCTCCCTGCACTCAAAGTGGATTTTCTGGAGCTACAGAACTCCAAATGGCGCGCTCTCAACGGCGTTGGAAAGTAGACATCCAGGGCTTTCCAGCAATATAAAATAATTCATACTTTTCTCGAGTTTAGACAATGCAAAAGGGCGTTGAACGCCAGTTCTACGCTGCAGTCTGGAGTTAAACGCCAGAAACACGTCACAACCCAGAGTTGAACGCCAAAAACACGTTACAACTTGGCGTTCAACTCCAAAAGAAGCCTCTGCACGTGTAAACTTCAAGTTCAGCCCAAGCACACACCAAGTGGACCCCGGAAGTGGATTTATGCATCAATTACTTACTTCTGTAAACCCTAATAGCTAGTCTAGTATATATAGAACTTTTTATCATTGTATTCAAAGTTTTGGTTACTCCGGTTCCCCTCTGGGGCCGAGACCAATGAACTCCATTATCACTTATGTATTTTCAACGGTAGAGTTTCTGCACTCCATAGATTAAGGTGTGGAGCTCTGCTGTTCCTCATGATTTAATGCAAACTACTACTGTTTTTCTATTCAATTCAACTTATTCCGCTTCTAAGATATCCATTCGCACCCAAGAACATGATGAATGTGATGATTATGTGACACTCATCATCATTCTCACTTATGAACGCGTGCCTGACAAACACTTCCGTTCTACATGCAAACAAGCTAGAATGAATATCTCTTGGATATCTAATACAGGGGACCGAGTCCGAGTTATTAGAATCTTCGTGGTATAAGTTAGAACCCATGGATGGCCATTCCTGAGATCTGAAAAGTCTAAACCTTGTCTGTGGTATTCCGAGTAGGATCTGAGAAGGGATGGCTGTGACGAACTTCAAACTCGCGAGTGTTGGGCGTAGTGACAGACGCAAAAGGAGGGTGAATCCTATTCCAGTATGATCGAGAACCTCCAGATGATTAGTCGTGCCGTGACAGAGCATTTGGACCTTTTTCACAGAGAGGATGGGATGTAGCCATTGACAACGATGATGCCTTACAGAAAGCTTGCCATGGAAAGGAGTAGGAATGATTGGATGAAGACAGCAGAAAAGCAGAGGTTCAAAGGAACGAAAGCATCTCTATACGCTTATCTGAAATCCTCACCAATGATTTACATAAGTATTTCTATCTTTATTTTCTATTTATTTATTATTATTATTCGAAAACTCTATAACCATTTGATATCCGCCTGACTGAGATTTACAAGATGACCATAGCTTGCTTCATACCAACAATCTCCGTGGGATCAACCCTTACTCACGTAAGGTTTTATTACTTGGACGACCCAGTGCACTTGCTGGTTAGTTGTATCGAAGTTGTGACAAATTATGAATTAAGATTAGAGCACCAAGTTTTTGGAACCATTACCAGGGATCACAATTTCGTGCACCAGCTATTCCGCTAGACCCTCCAATAATGATCCTTTCTCCAAGACATAAAATTTGGGGTAGAGGAATTACCCAAATTTTGGATGGGAAAATCAACCACAGAGGCACCAGAATTTTAATAACAATTAGGTCCATCAAAAAAGTTTCAATCAGAGTAATTTCAACAACAATAATCCACCATCTAATTCTCATAAGTACTCTGACTTAGACTCCATAGTTGCAGAGCTCTCCAAGAGTACTCTTAGTTTCATGAAGAAAATCAGAGCTTCACTTAGGAACTTGGAGGTTCAGATCGGTCAAAAGCCACAAAAGTTGCTGAAATTGATCAAAGGTTATTTCTTTTCTAGTAACACAATTCTAAATCTAAGAGAAGAGTGCAAGGTTATCACCTTGGTAAGTGGACCAGTAGTAGGTTCAAAAGCTAAGGTTAATGAGGAAGCACAAGTTACTGAGGGACCAGTTGAAAAAGAAGCTCCGGAGAAGACACAAGCCAAGGAGAAGCACGCCCATGAGAGGCACCCTGATAATCCTTTTTCGGTTGATCTTGAGCAATATCCGACGAAGCCTAAAGCACCTGAGTACAAGCCAAATATGTCATATCCTCAGAGGCTTCAAAAGGAGACCATGGACAAGCAGTTTCAAATTTTTTGGAAGTCTTCCAAAAGTAACAAATCAATATTCCTTTTGCTGAGGTTTTAGAGTAAACGCCTCTCTATGTCAAGTTCATGAAGGATTTCCTTTCCAAGAAGAGGACTTTAAAGGGAGATGGGACAGTGGTCCTGACTAAGGAATGTAGTGCCAAAATTCAGAGTAATTTGCCAAGGAAGATGCCAGATCCAGGGAGCTTTCAAATTTCATGCACCATTAGGAGCACAACCTTTGTGAAAGCCTTGTATGATCTTTCATGAAATATGCACATCGCCTCTGAAATATGCATTACAACAAGGATAGCATTACAAATAGTGGACAAATCTCTGAAATATGCACATGGAATAGTGGAGAATCTCTTGGTCAAAGTGGAGAAGTTCTTCCTCCCAGCCGACTAAAATATTCTTGACATGGGGAGGATGACAATGCCTCTATAATCCTACAGAGGCCATTCCTAGCCACTGGAAGAGCTCTAATTGATGTAGAGGAGGGTGAACTAGTGCTCAGAGTGCATGAAGAGTAGTAGGTCTTTCATATCTTCAAACATATGCTTTCATTAGGTGAAGAGGAAAGGTGTATATAGACTGAGCTCATTGATCCAAACCTTCAAAAACCCCCTGATGATGCACAATAGGGTCTGTAGCTCAAGCCTCCTTTAGTGACAAAAAACAAAATTCCCTTGACATCAAACCTAAGTTTAGTGTTGTGTGTGTGTCATCCACCAAGGAGAAAGTTCCCAAGAAGAAAGTGCCAAGGGGTTGGAGAAACAAAAAGATACCCACTGAAGGTTTCTCACCAGGGTTAAAAGTGGTGATGACTCAACATCCAGGGTTACCTTATACAGTAAACAAAATCCTCTCTCTTGAGCATATTGAGCTGATCCATGAGGACATAGGGAGAAGATTCACAGTGAGAGGGGAGGAGTTGAAGAATTATGATCAATGATAAGGAGGTGCCCTCTTGAGATGTTCTCAGATTGGATCCGGTTGTAGATTTTCTATGATGGACTCTCTGAAATGGCTAAAATATCTCTGAATAATTCTGCAGGTGGATCTCTACATATGAAGAAGACTCCTGAAAAGGCTAATGAGTTGATTGAGATGGTTCTAACAACCAATATTTATACTCTTTTGAGAGGTCCTCTATGAAGAAAGGAATCTTGGAAGTGGATGCCTTGCATGCTATTCTTGCTCAGAACAAGACCATGTCTCAACAAATTAGTATACACTTGAGTGAGATGCAAGTTTCAGCTGTTAGTGCTCAGAATGCCCCTCAAAAGACTCCATATGACATGAATGGTGGCTTCACTCAAGGTGAGAATTATGAATATGCTGAATTTTATCCTGAACAGGTCAACTTTATGGGGAATGCTCCTAGAAATCCCAACAATGATCCATATGCCAAGAACTTTAATCAAGGTTGGAGAGATCACCTAAACTTTGGGTGGAGAGAGCAACATCAGAGGCCACATAATTTTAATAATTCGCAAAGCAGTTTTAACCAGAATAATTTCAATAACCGCCAATTTCAATCATCTGAGCCACAGCAACCTCAGCAAGCAACTTCTCAGCCTCAGAAGACCACTGACTTAGAATCGCTAGTTGCAAGTTTTTCATAAGAAACATCTTGGGCATTAATAGCTGAGACTTGCAATCCACCCAAGTGTTGAGAAATAGCTTTTATCTGTTGAGACATGGCTTTATTTTGGGCAAGAAGGGCATCCAAAGCATCCAGTTCCATGATTCCTTTCCTCACAGAAGTCCTCTCAGAAGAATACAGATATTAGTTGTTAGTAACCATCTCAATCAAATCTAAAGCCTCCCCAGGGGTCTTTTTCATGTGAAGAGATCCGCTTGCAGAATTATCTAAAGACATTTTGGCGGCCTCAATAGCTCCATCATAAAAGATCTGTAGCTGGATCCAGTCTAAAAACATGTCAGGAGGACATTTTCTAAGCATCAACTTATACCTCTCCCAAGATTCATAGAGAGATTTACCCTCTCTCTGCCTGAAAGTTTGAACATTAGTCCTCAGCTTGGTCAACTTCTGAGGTGAAAAGAATTTGGTCAGAAATCTGTTGACCAATTTGTCCCATGTATCCAAGCTTTCCTTAGGTTGTGTGCCAAGCCACTGCTTGACTCTGTCCCGTATAGCAAACAGAAAGAGCAACAACCTATAGACATAAGGATGAACTCCATTGGTCTTCACCGTATCACAAATTTATAGGAAATTTGAAATGAATAAATTTGGGTCTTCCTGGGGGAGTCCCTAAACCTGACAGTTTTGTTGCACTAAAAGTGATGAGCTGAGACTTCAGCTCAAAGTTGTTAGCAACCATAGGGGGTACAACAATACTATTACCAAAGAAGGTGGGACTAGAAGCGATGTAAAAGCCAAGTGTCCTTCTAGGTTGCTCAAACACATTAGGAGCATTAAGAGCATTGGGCATGACAACATTGTTGGTGTTGTTTAGCTCCATGATGAACTCTTCAGCTTCCTCCTTAGAATGTTCTCTGAGACTCTCAGCAGCTCTAAAATTTCTAACTAACTAACTTGTTGTTGGCGTCTTCTAATAGTTCTTTCAATCTCAGGATCAAATTCAAGAAGAGGTTCCTTGTCTCTATTCCTACTCATAAATAAACAGAAAACAAGAAAAGGTGGAAATTTCTATGTCAGAATGAAGAGAATTCTCAGTGAGGTAACCTGAGTAAAAGAAATAAAATAAAATAAACTAAATAAATTCAATTAACTTTCGAAAATTAAATAGAAATTTAAAATAAAAATTTCAAAAATTAAAAGGAAAAAGGGAGCAACAATTTCGAAAGTAATAAGAAAAATAGGAAAATAAAATGAATAAAACAAAAAAGAAAACACTAAGCAAGTTTTTTGAAAAAATAAGGAAGAAAATTAACAAAATTAAAGTAAAGAACGTCTAATCTAGGCAATCAAACAACGCGTAGTTGTCAATCACAGTTAATCCCCGTAACAGCGCAAAAACCTTGGTGCAGAATTTTAGGATACCACACTGAACTGGCAAGTACACCGGGTTGTACCAAGTAATACCTCAGATGAGTGAGGATCGATTCCATGAGAATTGATGGATCCAGCAACAATAGTTGAGTGATTTACTTAGTCAGACAAGCAAAAAGAGGTGTTTTGAGTTCAAATTGCATTAAACAGTAATTCGGAGAAATTAAGAAAGCAAACAATGACTTGGGTGTGAAATGTATATGAGAAACAGTTAAGGTTTTGGAGATATTTACTTTTCTGGATTAACAATTCTTACCAACTACTTCAATCATGCAAGATTCAATTCATGGCAAACCCTAATTGATTAAACCCTAATTCCTTAGTGATTTAATCTCCTCTAACCTAATCAACTGCCAATTTCTTCATCACTTAATTAGATTAAAGGTTGAAGTCCAATTCTAGTGTGTTAGCCACACAAACCCTAATTACCCAAAGATAAGATGATTATATATCATGTATCACGTTAAGTCCAGATAACCAAAGAATTGTGAGAATTTACTTTCAAGCTATTATTCAAGTGAGTTAACTTTTCCAAAGATTCAACAAGAATTCAAGTAGAAAAAGAGTTATCTTCCAATATACCTGAATTCCTAGGATAAAGAATGAAAGTAATTCTTGAATATAAATTAGTACATTGATTGAAAGTATGATGATAATGGTATTAATCCATAGAATAAACAGAGCTCCTAACCTTAACAATGGAGGTTTAGTTGCTCATGGAAAAAATAAACCCTAGCAGAGAAAAAATGTGTAATTCTGAAAAGTGCGGAATAGGAGAAGATGAAAACCCTAGGCCAAGTTATCTTCTCCTTTTATATCTAATCCTAACAAATGAAAAATATAAATTTCTAAAATCTAAAAATATCTTTTTTTTAATTCATAACTAATTTTAAAAACTAAATTAAATCAAAATATTTGGTGAGGATCACGCTAGAAACCTTCTTTTTCATCATACTAGCGCCAAACTTGAGATTGGTGGCGTTTGGCGCCAAGTATGCAACAAGTAAGCACGTGTTCCCAGGCTTCTGACGCCAAACTTCAGGTTCTGGTGTTTGGTGCCAGCATATTAGTGGCGAGTGTGAGTTCTGGCGCCAAACTTGAGGTTTGTGGCATTTGGCACCATGATGCGAGAAAAAAAGTATAGACTATTATGTTTCATTAGAAAGCTCTGGAAGTTGGCTTTCTAATGCCACTAGAACTGCATCAATTGGACCTTTGTAGCTCAAGTTATAATCATTGGAGTGCGAGGAGGTCAAGGTCGATAACATCCACTTTCTTCTTTTTCTTCTACATGAACTCTGTCAAACTTGCTCGAATGCTACCTGTAATAAATCAAATTGTAAAACAACTCAAAGTAGCATTCATGATGGCTTAAAACACCTAAATCTTGATTTAATTCAACAATTTCACATGCAAATTCACTAAGAAAAGATAAGAAAGATGCTCACACATCAAAGCTCGGGCCAGAAAGGACACAGCTCGTGGAGGAACAAGTGCAGGCCTTGTTAGAAGCAGGGTTCATAAGGGAAGTAAAATATCCATTGTGGCTAACTAATGTTGTTTTGGTGAAAAAAAAAACAAAATAAAAAGTGGAGGATGTGTGTTGATTATACCAACCTCAATAAGGCTTGCCCCAAGGATCCATATCCTCTCCCTAGCATTGACACTCTAGTCGACTCAGTCTTAGGCTATTGGTATCTATCCTTCATGGACGCTTACTCAGGATACAACCAAATCCCGATGTATAAGCCAGATCAGGAGAAAACCTCGTTCATAACCCCAAAGGCTAACTATTGTTACATAGTAATTCCCTTCGAGTTAAAGAATGCTGGAGCCACATATCAACGCTTGATGAATAAGGTATTTTCTTCCCACCTAGGGAAGCTTATGGAGGTAATGTAGACGACATGCTTGTCAAAACCAAGGAGAACTTGACTCAATTATCCGACTTGTCGGAGGTGTTCTCCACAATAAGGAAGCACGAGATGAGGCTGAATCCTTCAAAATGTGCCTTCACAGTAGAGGCAGAAAAGTTTTTAGGCTTCATGTTAACCCAAAGGGGCATAGAGGCAAATCCAGACAAGTGTAAAGCCATACTAGACATGAAGAGCCCAACATGTGTCAAAGAAGTTCAACAACTAAATGCAATGTTAGCAGCTCTATCTTGATTCTTAGTAGGATTAACATTGAAATCTCTGCTTGTGTACTCAATCCTCAAAAAGGGAAAAACAGTTTGAATGGACTCAAGAGCACAAACATGCCTTTCAAGGCTTTAAAAAATTCCTGGGAAAACCCCTATACTTACCCGACCTGTCCCAGGAGAAGAACACATCCTCTAGTTGGCAGTGGTAAGCCATGCTCTAGCTTCAGCCTTAATTAGAGAAGATAAAGACGAACAACAACCTATCTACTTTGTTAACGAAGTCCTACAGGGGGTAGAATTGAACTATCAAAAGATAGAAAATTTTGCATATTCCCTTTTCATCGCCTCTCGAAGACTCTGATCTTATTTCCAAGCTCATACCATAAAATTCCGTAATAATCAACCAATGAAACACGTCCTACAAAAGACGGACCTCGCAGGACGGATGCTACAATGGGCTGTTGAATTGTTCAAGTTCGATTTAAGATATGAAGCTCAGACCGCAATTAAGTCCCAATACTTCGGCGACTTCATCGTTGAATACACTAAAAGTTGGGGAGATCCGACCACATGGAGCCTATATGTAGATAGGTCATCTAACAATGCTAGTAACGGGCAGGGGTCATCCTGGAAAGTGAACAAGGAACTCGAATAGAACTTTCATGAGGAGGTTCGAGTTTCCTACTTCTAATAACCAGGCAGAGTATGAAACCTTACTAGTTGGCCTGAAGTTGACTAAAGAAGTGGGGTCCGAAAGGTTAATAGTGTTCAGCGATTCTCAAGTAATAACTTCACAAATTAATGGAACCTACCAAGCCAAAGACCCCAACATGAAAATATACTTAGATAAAGTGTGAGAACAACTCATACAGTTCTCGGAAGGAGAGGTTCGACATATAACTCGGGAATCCAATGTCCGAGCTGATGCGCTCTCCAAACTAGCCAGTACTAAGCTAGAGAATAACAATAGAAGACTTATTCAGGAGACTCTACAAAGACCATCAATATCAAAAGAAGAGGACAACTCAAAGGTAATGACCATATCTGACCAAAATTTAGGATGGATGACCCTTATAGTCAACTATCTCAAATTTGATGTCCTCTCCGAGAATGAAAAGAAGGCCCGAAGACTCGTAAAAGAGGTACAGAATTACACATTGTTCTACGATTCCTATACAAAGGGGGATATCAACACCTCTCTTAAATTTCGTCCCTACTTCCAACACAAAGGAAGTCTTAGAGGATATACATAATGGCATATGTGGGAATCATTTGGGAGCCCGGTCACTAGCCAAGAAGGTAATCCGAGCTGGTTTCTTTTTGCCGACCTTAAAAAAAGAAGCGGCTGAGCTTGTTAAGAAGTGTCCACCTTGTCAGAAACATGCCGACTTCCATGTTGCGCCTCCTGAAGAACTCATTAGCATTATCTCGCTATGACCATTTGTAAAATGGGGTCTCGATCTACTCAGACCATTTTCTCAAGCTCTAGGACAAGTCAAATACCTCATAATGGGATTGACTATTTCACTAAGTGGATCAAGGCAGAACCATTAGCAACTATTACTGCCCAAAGAAGTCAAAAATTCCTTTACAAGAACATTTTCACAAGGTTTGGAGTTTTCCACTCCATTACCACGAACAATGGGACACAATTTACCGACTTGACCTTCAAGAATCTAGTGGCCGATCTCAAGATAAAGCACCGGTTCACATCGATAGAACACCCTCAGGGCAATGGACAAGATGAAGCTGCAAACAAGGTCATACTAGCCGAGTTTAAACGCCGATTGCAAGAAGCAAAGGCGGCATAGGCAAACAAGGTCCCTCAAGTCTTATGGACATATCGGACAACCCCGCATTCCACAACAAGAGAGTCACTTTTTCGACTTGCCTACGGGATGGAAGCTATGATTCCTATAGAAATCGCTGAAGAATCACCTAGAGTTATATTCTATAATGAAGGGGCCAATACCCGAACACAAAAGGAAGAGCTCGATCTCCTCCCAAAAGTCCGAGAAAGAGCTCGAATTAAAGAGGAATCCTAATTTAAGAAAATTGTCGTGGTGGAGAATTTCCTCAAATGAATTAATTCTCGTCGCAAGTATAGTTCTACACCAACAAACAATCCTCCAAATCAAAAAAATTGAGTTGTCACAAGTACAAATCCCAATGAAAATTAACCGGAGTATTTAGACTCCGGGTCGTCTCACAAGGAATTGCAATGAAGTGCTCAATTATTGGCTATGAAGTATGTTTTGGGGTTTTTGGAATAAGAGACATGAAAAGTAAATGATAAGGAAATTCAAATAACAAAAAGGCCTTGGCAAGGGTTGGTGGTCAAGGATCTCTATCCTTATCACTAACCACAATATGAGAATTGGCAAGGACCAACCCCACTAAGTTAACCCCTAACTAATAGTAGAGGAAAGTCAAGTGAGCTATGTCAATCTAAGTCCATAAGTCCTAGTTCTACACCTAATCAATTGGTGAGATCTAGCGTTAATGGCTCCCAATCGTCAATCACTTGGACATTAGTAACTCAAGAGTTCCTAAGTTACCTTCCCAAGCCAAGAGCACTAAAATCCTACTCTAACATCCAACCAAGCATTTTATCAAACACTTGGAAGGCATAAAAGGAAAGCATAATAAATGACAAGAAATAATAAAATCTATCAACTACCAATTGCAAGAAAAGTAAATCAACAATTCAAATTAACAATAAAAGAACATCAAACATTAAATTGCATTAAAAGAAAATCAAATCCAACAAGTGTTCATCATCACAAAAGAAACATAAAAGAGAAATTAACATGAAAACTAAGAGAATCAAGTAGTAGGAACAAGAAATCATAAAAGAAATAAGATGAGAACAATAATCAAAACCTAGATCTAAGAAATTCTAATCCTAATTCTAGAGAGAAGAGGGAGCTTCTCTCTCTAGAAACTACTCTACATGATGCTAAGCTACCAAACAATTGCTCCCTCTTTACCCAAGCTTGAATTCTGCATGAAATAGCATTAGAAATGAGTTGGGTTGGGCCCAAAGTGCTTCAGAAATCGCTGGGGGCGATTTCACTTTAGTGGGCCACAGACAGCATCGGCGCGCACACGTACATGGTGCGTGCGCGCCCCTGAGCACGAAGTAACATATGGCAAATTTTATATCATTTCGAAGCCCCGGATGTTAGCTTTCCAACGCAACTAGAATCGCCTCATTTGGATCTCTGTAGCTCAAGTTATGATTGATTGAGTACGAAGAGGTCGGATTTGACAACTTTACGGTTCCTTCATTTCTTCATGAGTTCTCCCACCTTGCATGCTTTTCTCCTCACTTCTTCCATCTAATACTTGCCATGTGAACCTAAAATCACTCAACAAATATATCAAGGCATCGAATGGAATTAAAGTGAATTGAATTTAGTATTTTAAGGCATAAAAAAGCATGTTTTCACATTTAAGCACAAATCAAGGGAGAATTGCAAAACCATGCTATTTCATTGAATAAATGTGGAAAAAGGTGATAAAATCCCCCAAATTAAGCACAAGATAAACCACAAAATTGGGGTTTATCAAATCTCCCCACACTTAAACTAAGCATGTCCTCATGCTAAAATCAAGAAAGAAGTAAAGGGATATCAACATTTATTCAATGCAAACTAACTACATGCAACCTATCTATATGCAATCTATCTACATGAATGCATCCACTTAGTCAAAATAAATCAATTCCTAAGAATACATATACAAACACAAGAGCTAAGGCAATAGCAATCACTCAACCAACAATTGAATTGAATTATTAAAAAGATTTTACAAACTTGCAAGAAAAGATGATCATGGGTGGAGACATGTAATTGAGCAATCGAACCCTCACCGGATGTGTATCCGCTCTAGTCACTCAAGTGTATGGGGTTGATTCACTCAATTCTCCTCTAATCATGTTTTTTAAGATTTGTTTTTCATCTAACAATCAACAATTAATTCATGCATGCATACAAATATCATGAGGGCTTTCCCATAGGTTGTAATGGGGCTAGGGTCAAGGTAGGATGCATATGGTCAAGTGGGCTTGAGATTTGAATCTTTGATTAACTTAAACTTCCCACCTAACCTATGACAACCAATATAATTCTAAACAAACCTAACTACCCATTCTTCACTTTTTCACACACTCATGCATTCTCTTTTTGATCACCACCCATATGCATTGACTTTTATTGAACCTTGTTTTGGGGCATTTTTGTCCCCTTTTTATTGTAATTCTTTTTTCTTCTTTTCTATATATTTTCTTTTTTTTCTTATATATATATTCTTTTTGTTTTTCTCATTCATTTTTTTTTCAAACTAAAATATATACAAGAACATCAATGCATATGGTTTACACATGATTAATACATGAGTATATACCCAATTCCCAATATTCTCAACACAAATACAAAAACACACTTTGATCTCTACCCAATGTTCCCAACTCTCCCAAAATCAAATGATAAATGGTGCACGAATTGTTACTCTCTTACAATTTCGCACACATGACCAGCAAGTGCACTGGGTCGTCCAAGTAATACCTCACGTGAGTAAGGGTCGAATCCCACAGAGATTGTTGGTTTGAAGCAATCTATGGTTATCTTGTAAATCTTAGTCAGGAAGTCAATTATGTTAATCAGTTGAATTGCAAATAAACAATAGAGCATGGATTAAGGGTTACTTGTTATGCAGTAATGGAGAATATGTTGGAGTTTTGGAGATGCTTTGTCTTCTGAATCTCTGCTTTCCTCTGTCTTCTTGTTCACGCACGCACGTCCTCCTATGGCAAGCTGTGTGTTGGTGGATCACCGTTGTCAATGGCTACCTTCCATCCTTCCAGTGAAAACTACGCTCACGCGCTCTGTCACAGCACGGCTAATCACCGGTTGGTTCTCGATCCGGTTGGAATAGGATTTACTATCCTTTTGCGTCTGTCACTAACGCCCAGCCTTCAGGAGTTTGAAGCTCGTCACAGTCATTCAATCCTTCAATCCTACTCGGAATACCACAGACAAGGTTTAGACCTTCCGGATTCTCATGAATGCCGCCATCAGTTCTAGCTTATACCACGGAGATTCTGATTAAGGAATCTAAGAGATACTCATTCAATCGTATATAGAACGGAGGTGGTTGTCAGGCACACGTTCATGGGTTGAGGAAGGTGATGAATGTCACAGGTCATCACCTTCATCACAGTTAAGCGCGAATGAACATCTTAGATAGGAACAAGCGTGTTTGAATGGAAAACAGAAATACTTGCATTAATTCATTGAGACACAGCAGAGCTCCTCATCCCCAACAATGGGGTTTAGAGACTCATGCCGTCAGAGAATACAAGGTTTAGATCTAAAAATGTCATGAGATACAAAATAAGTCTCTAAAAGTTGTTTAAATACTAAACTAGTAGCCTAGGGTTACAAAATATGAGTAGACTATGATGGATGATGCAGAGATCCACTTCTGGGGCCCACTTGGTGTGTGCTGGGCTGAGACTTAAGCAATTCACGTGCAGAGACCATTTGTGGAGTTGAACGCCAGTTTTTATGCCAGTTTGGGCGTTCAACTCCAGCTTTTGATCCTTTTCTGGCGCTGGACGCCAGAATTGGGCAGAGAACTGGCGTTGAACGCCAGTTTACGTCATCTATCCTTGTGAAAAGTATGGACTATTATATATTGCTGGAAAGCCCTGGATGTCTACTTTCCAATGCAATTGGAAGCATGCCATTTTGAGTTCTGTAGCTCCAGAAAATCCACTTTGAGTGCAGGGAGGTCAGAATCCAACAGCATCAGCAGTCCTTTTTCAGCCTGAATCAGATTTTTGCTCAGCTCCTTCAATTTCAGCCAGAAAAATACCTGAAATTACAGAAAAACACACAACTCATAGTAAAGTCCAGAAATTTAAATTTTTCCTAAAAACTAATGAAAATAGACTAAAAACTAACTAGAACATACTCAAAACTATATGAAATTAACCCCAAAAAGCGTATAAAATATCCGCTCATCACAACACCAAACTTAAACTGTTGCTTGTCCTCAAGCAACTAGACAAATAAAATAGAAGACTAATAGGTTGAGAAGCAATAATATCTCAGAGTTTTCTTGAGTGAAGCTCAGATTCTAATTAGATGAGCGGGACTAGTAGCTTTTTGCTTCTGAACAGTTTTGGCATCTCACTTTATCCATTGAAGCTCAGAGTGGTTGGCATCTATAGGAACTCAGAATTCAGATAGTGTTATTGATTCTCTTAGTTCAGTGTGATGATTCTTGAACACAGCTATTTTATGAGTCTTGGCCGTGGCCCTAAGCACTTTGTTTTCCAGTATTACCACCGGATACATAAATGCCACAGACACATAACTGGGTGAACCTTTTCAGATTGTGACTCAGCTTTGCTAAAGTCCCCAATTAGAGGTGTCCAGAGTTCTTAAGCACACTCTTCTTTTTGCTTTGGACCTTGACTTTAACCGCTCAGTTTCAAGTTTTCACTTGACACCTTCGCGCCACAAGCACATGGTTAGGGACAGCTTGGTTTAGCCGCTTAGACCAGGATTTTATTCCTTTAGGCCCTCCTATCCACTGATGCTCAAAGCCTTGGGATCCTTTTTATTTGCCCTTGCCTTTTGGTTTTAAGGGTTATTGGCTGTTTGCTCTTGCCTCTTAGTTTTAAGAGCTTTTGGCTTTTTCTGCTTGCTTTTTCTTTTTCTTTCTATATATATATTTTTTTTCTGCAAGCTTTGTTCTTTGCTGCTTTTTCTTGCTTCAAGAATCATTTTTATGATTTTTCAGATTATCAATAACATGTCTCATGTTCATCATTCTTTCAAGAGCCAACATATTTAACAGTCTTAAACAACAAATTCAAAAGACATATGCATTGTTCAAGCATTCATTTAGAAGACAAGAAGCATTGCCACCACATGTTACTAATTAGAATTTTTCTTATTAAAAACTCGAAATTTTATTGCCTCTTATTCAAAAGATTTACTATTTTATTCATGTTTGCTGATGATGAGAAAAATAGACTATAACTTAATTGGGGATAAAATCAAACTAGACACTAATTACTACTAATGATCATGTAATGAAGACACAAACATAGATAAGCACTTAACATAGAGAAAACGAAAAACAGGGAAAGTAAGAACAAGGAACGAGTCTACCTTAGTGATGATGGCATTTCCTTCTTGAGGCACCAATGATGTTCTTGAGCTCTTTTATGTCTCTTCCTTGCCTTTGTGGCTTGATTCTTAGTGATTTTTGGTATTTCTATCCTCAGTGATTTTTGGTATTTCTATCCTCAGTTGCTTCCAATAATTATGTGGAAGGAAGTGCATCCCCTGAGGTATCTCTTGATTTGCAGCCACATGTTCTACCACTGAGCTATAGATCCTTCACATAATTGTTTTACCACACCAAACTTAGAATGTTGCTCGCCCTCGAGCAAAAGAAGAGGGAATAGATGAAGAAGAAGATGTGGAAAGAAAAAACTAGGATTATAAGGAGGGAAGGTGGGGATCCTGTGGGGTCCACAGATCTTGAAATGATCCTGTGAGGTCCACAGATCTTGAGGTGTCAAGGCATTTACATCCCTGCACCAATTTGGGCATGCAAAATGCCCTTGCACACAACTCTGGGCGTTCAGCGCCAGGTTGGTGCCCATTTTGGGCGTTCAACGCCCATTTACTAGCCCTTTCTGGCGTTGAACGCCAGAACCATGCTTGTTCTGGGCGTTCAGCGCCAGGATGTTGCCCATTTTGGGCGTTCAGCGCCAGAACCATGCTCTGTTCTGGCGTTGAACGCCAGACAGGTGCTTCCTCCAGGGTGTGATTTTTCTTCTGCTGTTTTTGATTCCGTTTTCAATTTTTAATATTTATTTTGTGACTCCACATGATCATGAACCTAATAAAACATGAAAAACTATGAAAGTAAATAAAAATTGGGTTGCCTCCCAACAAGCGCTTCTTTAATGTCCTTAGCTGGACCTTGCTGAGCTTTTAATCTAGCTTCAGCCTTGAGCATTCTTGCTCAATGTTGCCTTCTAGATAATGCTTGATTCTCTGTCCATTGACAATGAACTTCTTATCAGAATCAATATCTTGAAGCTCCACATAACCATATGGTGATACACTTGTAATCACGTATGGTCCCCTCCACCGGGATTTCAGTTTCCCGGGGAATAGCCTGAGTCTAGAGTTAAACAACAGAACCTTCTGTCTTGGTTCAAAGATTCTAGATGACAGCTTTCTGTCATGCCATTTTTTTTATTTTTCTTTATAAAGCTTGGCATTTTCGAAAGCTGTGAATCTGAATTCCTCTAGCTCATTTAGCTGGAGCAATCGTTTTTCTCCTGCTAATTTGGCATCAAAGTTTAGGAATCTGGTTGCCCAGTAGGCCTTATGTTCCAGTTCCACGGGCAGGTGACATGCCTTACCATACACGAGTTGGTATGGAGAGGTCCCTATAGGGGTCTTGAATGCTGTTCTGTAAGCCCACAGAGCATCATCCAAGCTCCGTGCCCAATCCTTTCTACGGGTATTTACTGTCCGTTCCAGGATTCTCTTTAATTCTCTGTTAGAGACTTCAGCTTGTCCATTGGTTTGTGGATGATATGGAGTGGCCACCTTGTGGCGAATTCCATACCGAACCATGGCAGAGTAAAGCTGTTTATTGCAGAAGTGAGTGCCCCCATCACTGATTAACACTCTAGGGACACCAAACCTGCTAAAGATATGTTTCTGGAGGAACTTCAGCACTGTTTTATTATCATTGTTGGGTGTGGCAATAGCCTCAACCCATTTTGATACATAGTCAACTGCCACCAGAATATAAGTGTTTGAGTATGATGGTGGGAAAGGTCCCATGAAGTCAATTCCCCATACGTCAAACAACTCTATTTCCAAGATCCCTTGTTGAGGCATGGCGTAACCATGAGGCAGATTACCAGCTCTTTGGCAACTGTCACAATTACGTACAAACTCTCGGGAATCTTTATAGAGTGTGGGCCAATAGAAGCCACATTGGAGGACCTTGGTGGCTGTTCGCTCACCTCCGAAATGGCCTCCATATTGAGATCCATGGCAATGCCATAGGATTCTCTATGCTTCCTCTCTGGGGACACACCTACGGATAATTCCGTCTGCACATCTCTTAAAGAGATAGGGTTCATCCCACAAGTAGTACTTTGCATCAGTAATTAATTTCTTCTTTTGTATTCTATTGTACTCCTTGGGTATGAACCTTGCAGCTTTATAGTTTGCAATATCGGCAAACTATGGTGCTTCCTGAATGGCAAACAGATGCTCATCAGGGAACGTCTCAGAGATCTCAAGAAAGGGGAGGGACGTCCCTTCCACTGGCTCTATCCGGGACAGATGATCAGCCACTTGGTTCTCTGTCCCTTTTCTGTCTCTTATTTCTATATCAAACTCTTGCAGAAGCAATACCCATCTGATGAGCCTAGGTTTTGAATCCTGCTTTGTGAGTAGATACTTAAGAGCAGCATGGTCAGTGTACACAATCACCTTTGATCCTACTAAGTAGGATCTGAACTTGTCAATGGCGTAAACTACTGCAAGTAATTCCTTTTCTGTGGTTGTGTAATTTTTCTGGGCATCATTTAAAACGTGACTAGCATAATAAATGACATGCAGAAGCTTGTCATGCCTCTGTCCCAATACTGCACCAATGGCATGATCACTGGCATCACATATTAGCTCAAATGGTAATGTCCAGTCTGGTGCAGAAATAACTGGTGCTGTGACCAGCTTAGCTTTCAGCGTTTTAAACGCCTGCAGGCACGCTGTGTCAAACACAAATGGCGTGTCAGCAGCTAGCAGATTGCTTAGAGGTTTTGCGATTTTTGAAAAATCCTTTATAAACCTCCTATAGAATCCTGCATGTCCCAGAAAGCTTCTGATTGCCTTAACATTGGCAGGTGGTGGTAATTTTTCAATTACCTCTATTTTTGCTTGATCCACCTCTATTCCCTTGTTTGAGATTTTATGCCCAAGAACAATTCCTTCAGTCACCATGAAGTGACACTTTTCCCAGTTTAAAACTAGGTTGGTTTCTTGGCATCTTTTCAGAACAAGTTTCAGGTGATCAAGACAGGAGCTGAATGAGTCTCCATATACTGAGAAGTCATCCATGAAGACTTCCAGAAATTTTTCCACCATATCAGAGAAAATAGAGAGCATGCATCTCTGGAAGGTTGCAGGCGCATTACATAGCCCAAATGGCATCCTTCTATAAGCAAACACTCCGGATGGACATGTGAATGCTGTTTTCTCTTGATCCTGGGGATCCACTGCAATCTGGTTATAGCCTGAATAGCCATCCAAAAAGCAGTAATAATCATGACCTGCTAGTCTTTCTAGCATCTGGTCTATGAATGGTAAAGGAAAATGATCCTTTCTGGTGGCTGTATTGAGCCTTCTGTAGTCAATACACATGCGCCACCCTGTAACTGTTCTTGTAGGAACCAGTTCATTTTTTTCATTATGAATCACTGTCATGTCTCCCTTTTTTGGGACGACTTGAACAGGGCTCACCCAGGGGCTATCAGAAATGGGATAAATAATCCCAGCCTCCAGTAATTTGGTGACCTCTTTCTGCACCACTTCCTTCATGGCTGGATTTAACCGCCTCTGTGGTTGAACCACTGGTTTGGCATTATCCTCCAATAAGATTTTGTGCATGCATCTAGCTGGGCTTATGCCCTTAAGGTCTCCTATGGACCACCCAAGAGCTGTCTTGTGTGTCCTTAGCACTTGAATAAGTGCTTCCTCTTCCTGTGAATTTAAAGCAGAGCTTATGATCACTGGAAAAGTGTCACCTTCTCCCAGAAATGCATATTTCAAGGATGGTGGTAGTGGCTTGAGCTCGGGTTTATGAGGTTTTTCCTCTTTCAGAAGAAAGTTCAGAGGCTCTTTCATGTCCTCTGAATCCTCCAAATCAGGCTGAACATCTTTAAAGATGTCTTCCAACTCTGATTCGAGACTCTCAGCCATGTTGATCTCTTCTACCAAAGAGTCAATGAGATCAACTTTCATGCAGTCTGTTGATGTGTCTGGATGCTGCATGGCTTTGACAGCGTTCAACTTGAACTCATCATCATTGACTCTCAGGGTTATTTCCCCCTGTTGGACGTCAATGAGGGATCGTCCAGTTGCTAGGAAAGGTCTTCCTAGAATGAGAGTAGCACTCTTGTGCTCCTCCATTTCCAGCACAACAAAGTCAGTGGGAAAGGTGAATGGCCCAACTCTGACAATCATGTCTTCAATCACGCCTGATGGGTATTTAGTGGAACCATCAGCAAGTTGGAGACATATCCGGGTTGGTTTAACTTCTTCAGTTAAACCAAGCTTTCTGATAGTGGATGCAGGTATTAGGTTGATGCTTGCCCCAAGATCGCATAAAGCTGTCTTGGTGCAATCACCTTCTAGTATGCATGGTATCAGAAAACTCCCAGGGTCTTTAAGCTTTTCAGGAAAGCTTTTCAGGATGACTGCACTGCATTCTTCAGTGAGGAGAACTCTTTCTGTTTCTCTCCACTCCTTTTTATGACTCAAGATCTCTTTCATGAACTTGGCATAAGAAGGTATTTGCTCAAGTGCCTCTGCAAATAGAATCTTTATTTCAAGAGTCCTTAGATAATCTGCAAAGCGAGCAAATTGCTTATCCTGCTCTTCTTTCCGGAGTTTTTGAGGATAAGGTATCTTGGCTTTATATTCCTCAACCTTAGTGGTTAAAGAAGCCTTTTTAGAGGGGTTGTTATCAGCACTTGTGTGTGTCTAATCCCTCACTGGCAACTGAGTTCCAGAGTCAGAAGCTGGAGTGACGTTAGACGCTAGCTCACTGTCTGTTCCTGGCGCCTGAACACCAGAAATGTGCCCATTTTGGGCGTTCAACGCTGGATTCTGCCCCATTTGGGCGTTGAACGCCAATTTTGCCTTGTTTCTGGCGTTGAACGCCAGTTTTGGGCATGGTCTGGGCGTTCAGCGCCAGCCTTCCACCCATTTTCTGGCGTTTTAGCGCCAGAATTATTTTTCCCTGGGCTCTTACTGTCCTCAGGTGAATCTTTGGTGGGTTGCTCATTTCTTGAATTTTTGATGCCTTGAGGTGGGGTATTTAATGTTTTCCCACTTCTTAATTGAACTGCTTGGCATTCTTCTGCTATTTGCCTTGATAGCTGCTGCTTTGTTTGCTTAAACTGTTTGTCCATATGTATATTAGCTATCCTTGTCTCCTGTAGCCTGTCCTTGAATTCAGCTAGCTGCTTTGTTAGAAAATCCAATTGCTGATTGAATTCAGCAGCTTGTTTTACAGTACTGAATTCAGCAGTTACTGTTTTAACCTCTTCATTCATGGAAGGGTTGCTGCTTAGGTACAGATGCTGATTCCTGGCAACTGTATCAATGAGCTCTTGAGCCTCTTCAATTGTCTTTCTCATATGGATAGATCCACCAGCTGAGTAATCTAGAGACATCTGAGCTCCTTCTGCAAGCCCATAGTAGAAGATGTCTAACTGAACCCACTCTGAAAACATTTCAGAGGGGCATTTTCGTAGCATCTCTCTGTATCTCTCCCAGGCATCATAAAGAGATTCATTATCTCCTTGTTTAAAGCCTTGGATGTCCAGCCTTAGCTGTGTCATCCTTTTTGGAGGAAAATACTGATTCAGGAATTTTTCTGTCAGCTGTTTCCATGTTCTTATGCTGGCCTTAGGTTGGTTATTTAACCACCTCTTAGCTTGATCTTTTACAGCAAATGGAAACAGTAATAGTCTGTAGACATCCTGATCTATTTCCTTATCATGCACTGTGTCAGCAATTTGTAAAAATTGTGCCAGAAACTCTGTAGGTTCTTCCTGTGGAAGACCGGAATACTGACAACTTTGCTGCACCATGATAATGAGCTGAGGATTCAACTCAAAGCTACTAACTCCAATGGAAGGTATGCAGATGCTACTCCCATATGAAGCAATAGAGGGGTTAGAATATGACCCCAGAGTCCTCCTGGACTGTTCATTTCCACTTATGTCCATGATGGATAAAGGGATATAACTTGGATTGATTTACCTTTTTATTTGTTTTATTTTATTTATTTATTATTTTTTTTATTTCGAAAATAAAATAAATTAAAATAAAATAAATAAAAATAGGTGAAGATTTTCGAAAAAAATGAGGAGAGAGAAAGTGGTTAGGAAGTTTTGAAAAAGATATGATTTGGAAAAGATTTTAAATTTAAAAAAAAAATCTGAAAAAAAAAATTTTTTTTTAATTTAATTTTCGAAAATTTGTTTTGAAAGTAGAGAGAAAAGATATTTTTGAATTTAGTGAGGAAAGAGAAAAACAATAGGATAGCACAAGATTTAAAATTTTTAGATCTAGTGCTCCTTGTTTTCGAAAAATTTGGAGAGAAAACACCAAGGAACACCAAACTTAAAAATTTTAAGATCAAGACCAAACCAAAATTTTCGAAAATCAAAGGAAATCAACAGGAAAACACCAAACTTAAAGTTTGGCACAAAATTTAATAGAGAAAATATTATTTATGAAAAAGAAGGTTTTGAAAAGAATATAAAAGACTCTAACCCAATTACCAAGAACACAGATTAACGCTCTAGCCAAATGAGTTATGGAAATTTTCAAAATTTTTAAGAAAAATCAACAAGAAAACACCAAACTTAAAGTTTGGCACAGGATTTAATAGAAAAATGATTTTTGAAGAAGGTTTTAAAAATATGATAGCCAATTACCATGAACATAAACACCACGTTCTAACTAACTGAGCTATAAATTTAAAGTGTTTTAACAAGGGATAAATAATAAAAGACTCTAAACCAAAAAAAAGAGAATTTTTTCCTAATCTAAACAACAAAATAATCCGTCAGTTGTTCAAACACGAACAATCCCCGGCAACGGCGCCAAAAACTTGGTGCACGAATTGTTACTCTCTTACAATTTCGCACACATGACCAGCAAGTGCACTGGGTCATCCAAGTAATACCTCACGTGAGTAAGGGTCGAATCCCACGGAGATTGTTGGTTTGAAGCAATCTATGGTTATCTTGTAAATCTTAGTCAGGAAGTCAATTATGTTAATCAGTTGAATTGCAAATAAACAATAGAGCATGGATTAAGGGTTACTTGTTATGCAGTAATGGAGAATATGTTGGAGTTTTGGAGATGCTTTGTCTTCTGAATCTCTGCTTTCCTCTGTCTTCTTGTTCACGCACGCACGTCCTCCTATGGCAAGCTGTGTGTTGGTGGATCACCGTTGTCAATGGCTACCTTCCATCCTTCCAGTGAAAACTACGCTCACGCGCTCTGTCGCAGCACGGCTAATCACCGGTTGGTTCTCGATCCGGTTGGAATAGGATTTACTATCCTTTTGCGTCTGTCACTAACGCCCAGCCTTCAGGAGTTTGAAGCTCGTCACAGTCATTCAATCCTTGAATCCTACTCGGAATACCATAGACAAGGTTTAGACCTTCCGGATTCTCATGAATGCCGCCATCAGTTCTAGCTTATACCACGGAGATTCTGATTAAGGAATCTAAGAGATACTCATTCAATCGTATATAGAACGGAGGTGGTTGTCAGGCACACATTCATGGGTTGAGGAAGGTGATGAATGTCATAGGTCATCACCTTCATCACAGTTAAGTGCGAATGAACATCTTAGATAGGAACAAGCGTGTTTGAATGGAAAACAGAAATACTTGCATTAATTCATTGAGACACAGCAGAGCTCCTCACCTCCAACAATGGGGTTTAGAGACTCATGCCGTCAGAGAATACAAGGTTTAGATCTAAAAATGTCATGAGATACAAAATAAGTCTCTAAAAGTTGTTTAAATACTAAACTAGTAGCTTAGGGTTACAAAATATGAGTAGACTATGATGGATGATGCAGAGATCCACTTCTGGGGCCCACTTGGTGTGTGCTGGGCTGAGACTTAAGCAATTCACGTGCAGAGGCCATTTGTGGAGTTGAACGCCAGTTTTTATGCCAGTTTGGGCGTTCAACTCCAGCTTTTGATCCTTTTCTGGCGCTGGACGCCAGAATTGGGCAGAGAACTGGCGTTGAACGCCAGTTTACGTCATCTATCCTTGTGAAAAGTATGGACTATTATATATTGCTGGAAAGCCTTGGATGTCTACTTTCCAATGCAATTGGAAGCATGCCATTTTGAGTTCTGTAGCTCCAGAAAATCCACTTTGAGTGCAGGGAGGTCAGAATCCAACAGCATCAGCAGTCCTTTTTCAGCCTGAATCAGATTTTTGCTCAGCTCCTTCAATTTCAGCCAGAAAAATACCTGAAATTACAGAAAAATACACAACTCATAGTAAAGTCCAGAAATATAAATTTTTCCTAAAAACTAATGAAAATAGACTAAAAACTAACTAGAACATACTCAAAACTATATGAAATTAACCCCAAAAAGCGTATAAAATATCCGCTCATCAATAAACACTCTCACTAGCCTAAGCTAATCAAAGATCCAAATTAAGGGATATTTATTATTTTTTACTTAGGCTTGTAATGTGCTACAATTAAGAACAAATGGGTTAAGCATAGGCTCAAATTGGTTATCAATTGAAGATAAAAGGTATGCTTATTTGGGTAAGTGAGCTATTTGAACAATGGCCTCAATCATATAAATGCATGTATACACAAAATAATGGACATATAGAATTAAACAAATCAAAGATTACAATCATAGGAAGAGAATAATGCACACAAGAATGAAAATAAGTGGTTATATATGATGTAACCACACAATTAGGCTCAAATATCACATGCTTGTGTTCTTAGCTCAAAAATCATGTTTCACAAAGTATATAATTCAAGCAAGTTCTAAAAAAAATTTTTTTCAATTGGGGTGCCTATAGATAAAATTCTTGGAAAATATCATGATTTTGACTAAGCTTATTATATACATATGCAAAATAAGAAAATACAACTAAAAATCCTAAAATGAAATGTAGAAGTATTGGGATTAGAAACTTGTCACCCAAAAATGCCGAGCGGTCGGATGACCTCCCCACACTTAAAAGTTTGCACTGTCCTCGGTGCATCTAAAGATGAACAAGGGGGTTCGACGACTTTCCTAGTTGCTACCTTCAGTTGGTAGGTCAACTGATGCTGCGTGTTCTTCTTCCGCTTCCGTTTTTGCTTATGGTGACTCATCCTGAGCATAGAAAACAGGAGATAATAAGACAAGTAAATGCACAAGCAAGGAAGCATGGATTGTTGGAATGAGGTAAATCACTAGAAATGAGTGAGTGAATTAGTGTGACATTAATGAAAAATAAGTGTGTGGATCCTAACTTGCATGCAGTTTAGAACTCACATCCTAGTATTTAAAAATCATGTCACAATTATACAAAAAAAAACATGCACTTCACTCATTCTAGTGTGCTTGAGATACTTTAAAAGACTTGTAGGCTAAAACAACCCAACGAGTAGTGAAGAAGCATAAAAGCATTCAAGCAAAAAATCAAGCAATTGTGAAATTGGATAATGCATGGACATTGATTGATGTGTAGGTAGACTTAGTGAACAAAATGGTATATGAAACTCACACAACAATCAATGATACATATTGAAGTTGTTGCAACACTAAGTGACATAGAGGTGAAACACATGGATGCTATGGAACTTAGGAAAAAGAAGATAGGAGTGGAAATCAATCACATAGCAAGCATGGCCCACTAAGCCTTACAAAGCTCAAAAATATGTCACTAGGTAAGCTTTCGATCCAATTTCACAATTCTATGATCTCAATGCATGGAATAAGTGATGTGAATAAGAGTAAACCATAAACAAGCATCACCTAAAAAAAATGCATCGACAATGTACAATTGCCCAACAATAGATGATGAATGGATGGTGGCCAAAACATGCAATTCAAAAGAGTTAAGAAGTTTAAAGGCAATGTCACATGTATTTGGTATTCAAAAGTATTAAACATGAAAATTCAAAATCAAGTAATAAATTGCAACCTCAATAAAGGAATCCAACAATGACAATAACAACAATGATGTTAAACTAACATCCCATTAGTAATAAGCAGCAGTAAATGGTAAACAAGATTAGTAATCCAACACTTATAATGGAAAACAAAAATTAAACTAACTAACTAACTAAAAGAAATGGTGTTACATGATGCTTGGTAGTGTTGGATGATGTTTGAAGGGTGGAAAGAAAAGAAGAGAAGAGAGAAGAAGGAAAGAAATGGAGAGAAGAGAAGAAAAGAAGGTGAGTGAAACAGGGCAATCCACGCGTGCGCGTCATGTGCGTGTAAGCGTGGATTGATGAAATGGAAGCGACGCGTACGCGTGCAGTGAACGTATGCGTGCATGGCAAAGCAGAGAGTCGACGTGTACGCGCAAGGTACGCGTTTGCGTGCCCTGGGGCACAAAGTTGGCACACTTCAGGCACAACTCTCGGGTGAATGTATGGGAGGTGGGAAAAATTCAATCCACGCGTACGCGTACATGGCACGTCCGCGTGGATGGCCAAAATTGCTTGATTCACGCGTACGCGTGGAGTGTGCGTGCGCGTGGGTGGTACTCTATTTTTCAAAATTTTTCTATGTTTTTGCACCAAACCAAGCATTCTAAACCTCCAAACAACTACCAAAACATCATAAAACCTTATTTAACCTACTAGACTCCCAAACAAACTTAACAAATCAATCAAAACATGAGATTAAACCTATTTTACCAATATGTACAAAAGGAAAAATGAAAAGATGTTACCATAGTGGGGTGTCTCCCACCTAGAACTTTTGTTTATTGTCCTTAAGTTGGACTTATGGGGAGCTCTTCATCAAGGTGGCTTGTGCTTGAATCCATCATTGAACATCCACCAATGCTTGGACTTCCATTGTGCTTCATCATTCAAAGTTAATAACTCCAAGCTTTGATGGAGTTCTTCACAAACCATAGGCTCCCAAAGTTGATCTTCCTTGTGCGATCCGGGATCCCACACTTTGTTTTCACACCCGTCCTTGAGTTGATCATGGTAATTTCCTCCGGGTGGCAAGAGAGATGAATTCTCATGGAGGCACCAAACTATTCTCCTAGACCCATCCAATTGAGCACTAGTCCAACCTTTGCTCTTTATGCTTCAACCATAATGAGCCTTGATTTGCAATGCCAACCACAAAACATTTTTCTTTTATGCTTCATCCCACAAAGCATCCTAAGTTGACCATCTGTTTCAAGCAAGCCATATTCGAGTGGTATAATAAAGATAATAGAAATAAGTTTCACCCACTCAAATGAAGGTGTAGATGACAACCTAGGTAAAGGTGATTCCAAGGGTCTTGACAAGGCGTATTCAATTCCCATCCTCCTTTTTCTAAGGACTTCCACCTCTCCACAAGATCTCTTAATTTCAATCCTTTGTTCAATAATTTTATCTAAACCTTTTCCCTTACTCAAATCATAAATGGGAGGACGAGAGAGATTTACCTCCATATTGCTTTCCATCTCCTTGGGAGAAGGTTCTTCATGCTCAAAGAATTTTTCACCACTAAGACTTGATGCTTGATCTTCATCACCAAGGGAACTCAATTCTTGCTCTATCCCATCCACTTCTTCATAAGAGATATGCCTTGGAGGTTGTGCACATTCCTCCTTAGCATCAAATTCAATCATCTTGGAGGGGCTTTCTTCAATCCTAGACTCCCAAGGTGGTTCTGTATCTCCTAAGTCCTCAACCACTTCTTCCTCTTCTTCAATAATCTCTACCTCTTTCTCTTGTTGTATTTCTTGCTTTAACTCTTCTTCTTCACCTTGGAGCTTCAAGCTCACTCCCTCACTAAGCTCCTTCGTTGCTTCTCCACATTCCACAATGGAAGTGCCTTGATCGCATAGGCTTAGGCGGAATGAGACTATGTTGCCAATGGCTTCTACCATGATAGCCATTTTTGCTCTTAACTCCACAAATATCTTGTCATTCTCTTCGTGTTGCCTTAAGATATGAGATTCAAGATTCCTTAATTCTAGCATAAAGGCTTCATCGGAGGGTTGTGGTGGAAGAGAGTGTTCATTGTTTGGGGGAAAGGTATTATAGTTGGAAGGTGGTTCTTCTTGGTAAAGTTGTGGTGGTAAGTAGTATTCATCTTGGTAATAATATGGAGGGGGTGGTTCTTGAAAATGTTGATGTTGGAATGGTTGTGGCTCTATATGTGGTTCATATGGCTCATATGTTTGTTGGTAGGATGGATATAGATTAGGGTCATATAAAGATGGTTGGTGAAAAGTGGCTTGTGAGTATGGTTGATGGCTATGTTGAGGATATGGTTCATAGGTGTATGGTGGTGGTTCTTGGAAGTCACAAGGGGATTCACCATAACCATTGGATTGATATGTATCATAGAATGGCTCTTCTTCATAGTGCATTAGTGGAGGTTGTTGCCATGAAGATTGATCATATGCATATGGCTCCTCCCACCTTTGGTTATCCCATCCTTGATGCACATCTTCATTGAAGTTCCTATTTCCTACAACATAGTTGTAATCACACTCATAGCCAAGGTGAGAATTCATGATAGCAAAAGAAAATGAAAACAAAATCAAATAAGAAGCAAGAAAATTAAATCCTAAAACTAGCAAAAACTAACAAAGAAGCAAAAGGTAAACCTATTTACAATATTCACATATATACAATAACCAATAACATAACACCATTGCAACTTCCCGGCAACGGTGCCATTTTGATTTAAGAAAATTGTCGTGGTGGAGAATTTCCTCAAATGAATTAATTCTCGTCGCAAGTATAGTTCTACACCAACAAACAATCCTCCAAATCAAAAAAATTGAGTTGTCACAAGTACAAACCCCAATGAAAATTAACCGGAGTATTTAGACTCCGGGTCGTCTCACAAGGAATTGCAATGAAGTGCTCAATTATTGGCTATGAAGTATGTTTTGGGATTTTTGGAATAAGAGACATGAAAAGTAAATGATAAGGAAATTCAAATAACAAAAAGGCCTTGGCAAGGGTTGGTGGTCAAGGATCTCTATCCTTATCACTAACCACAATATGAGAATTGGCAAGGACCAACCCCACTAAGTTAACCCCTAACTAATAGTAGAGGAAAGTCAAGTGAGCTATGTCAATCCAAGTCCATAAGTCCTAGTTCTACACCTAATCAATTGGTGAGATCTAGCGTTAATGGCTCCCAATCGTCAATCACTTGGACATTAGTAACTCAAGAGTTCCTAAGTTACCTTCCCAAGCCAAGAGCACTAAAATCCTACTCTAACATCCAACCAAGCATTTTATCAAACACTTGGAAGGCATAAAAGGAAAGCATAATAAATGACAAGAAATAATAAAATCTATCAACTACCAATTGCAAGAAAAGTAAATCAACAATTCAAATTAACAATAAAAGAACATCAAACATTAAATTGCATTAAAAGAAAATCAAATCCAACAAGTGTTCATCATCACAAAAGAAACATAAAAGAGAAATTAACATGAAAACTAAGAGAATCAAGTAGTAGGAACAAGAAATCATAAAAGAAATAAGATGAGAACAATAATCAAAACCTAGATCTAAGAAATTCTAATCCTAATTCTAGAGAGAATAGAGAGCTTCTCTCTCTAGAAACTACTCTACATGATGCTAAGCTACCAAACAATTGCTCTCTCTTTTCCCAAGCTTGAATTCTGCATGAAATAGCATTAGAAATGAGTTGGGTTGGACCCAAAGTGCTTCAGAAATCGCTGGGGGCGATTTCACTTTAGTGGGCCACGGACAGCATCGGCGCGCACGCATACATGGCGCGTGCGCGCCCCTGAGCGCGAAGTAACATATAAAAAATTTTATATCATTTAGAAGCCCCGGATGTTAGCTTTCCAACGCAACTGGAATCGCCTCATTTGGACCTCTGTAGCTCAAGTTATGATCGATTGAGTGCGAAGAGGTCGGATTTGACAGCTTTACGGTTCCTTCATTTCTTCATGAGTTCTCCCACCTTGCATGCTTTTCTCCTCACTTCTTCCATCTAATACTTGCCCTGTGAACCTAAAATCACTCAACAAATACATCAAGGCATCGAATGGAATTAAAGTGAATTGAATTTAGCATTTTAAGGCCTAAAAAAGCATGTTTTCACATTTAAGCACAAATCAAGAGAGAATTGCAAAACCATGCTATTTCATTGAATAAATGTGGGAAAAGGTGATAAAATCCCCCAAATTAAGCACAAGATAAACCACAAAATTGGGGTTTATCAAATCCCTAAAGCGAAGGATGGCCCTAACGTATAATTAAAAGGTGATCAAATGAAGCTTTTCCACTAACGACCTTGTCCAAATCCCAAACGACATCGGAGTGCAGCAATCAGGTGGTGCGGATTTTATAACCCACAAACTAACCGGCAAGTGCACCGGGTCATACCAAGTAATACCTCAGGTGAGTGAGGTCGACCCCACGAGGATTGATGGACCAAGCAACAATGATTAAGTGATTTACTTAGTTAGGCTAACAGAAAATGATGTTTAGAGAGTTCAAAGCATTAACAGTGAATCAGAATATTAGAAGACAGGCAAGTAAATAAGTTGGGAATAAAATATGGAGAAACAGTTAAGGCTTCAGAGTTATCTATTTTTCGGATTGACTTTTCTTACTAACTATTTTAATCATGCAAGATTTAATTCATGGCAAACTATATGTGACTAGACCCTAATTCTTTAGACCTTTCTAGCCTCCTCTAATTCTCATCAACCGCCAATTCCTTGGTCAATTAATTCCAATTAGGGGGTGAAGTTTAATTCTAGTTATTATGCCATAAAAATCCTAATTATCCAAATATAAGAGGATTATATGTCACGTATACCGTTAAGTCCAGATAATTAGAATTTAGGAGAAATTGTTTTCAAGTTGTTGTTCAAGTAAAGAGCTTTTCCAAGTTATACAAGAACTCAAGTAGAAAGAGGGTCATACTTCCGTTCCACCCAAATTCATAAGATAAAGAACGAAAACAATTCTTGAATTATAAATCCATACATGAATTAAAATAGAAAAACAATAAAATCAATCCATACAAATAGACAGAGCTCCTAACCTTAAAAATTGAAGTTTAGTTGCTCATGGTTCAGAGAGAAAAACTAGGATTCAGGTAAATTGTAATTTTCAAAATAATAATGGGGATCCCCCTGAAGAGAAGTTTCTTTTCTCTTTTATATCTCATCCTAATTAATGTAAAATCTAATTTTTAAAACTAAATAATATCTTTTCCTATTTTTAAAATAAAAATTTAAATTTAAATCAAAATTAGTTATAGCAATCAGCAAGTCTTCAATTGATGGATGGGGACCACTTGCATCATAAGATCCACGCATAACTTGGGAAATAGCAAAAAGTGTTCCCATGATTCCTCGACTCTGCAACCTCTAATATGTGTTTTCTGGGCCAAAAACTGGGTCAAAACAGCCCAAAAATCGCCCCAGCATTTTTTGCATTTTCTGAACGTGGCGCATGTCACGCGTACGCGTCAGTCACGCGTACACGTCGATGGTCTTCTTCGCGTGTCACGCGTACGCGTCGCTCCTCGCTGGTTATCTCCTCTTCTATAGAAACTCCATCAAATCCAGCTGAATGCTACCTAAAATAAACAGAATTTCACAAGACTCAAAGTATCATCCATAGTGGCTAAAAGATAATTAATTCTCGATTAAACTCAAAAAATTAAATGCAAATTCACTAGGAAAGTAATTATCTTTTCCTATCTTTTCCTAGTGAATTTGCATTTAATTTGTTAAGTTTAATCAAGAATTAATTATCTTTTAGCCACTATAGATGCTATTTTGAATCTTGTGCAATTCTGTTTATTTTAGGTAGCATTCAGCTGGATTTGATGGAGTTTTTACAGTACAAGAATTAAAGGAGATGACAGCGAGAAACGATGCGTGCGCGTACTTGACGCGTGCGCGTGATTTGGAGCTTTCCATGGCAACGCGTGCGTGTGCCTGACGCGTACGCGTGAAAAGCGAGTTGCTCAGCAACGCGTGCGCATACTTGACGCGTACGTGTGACATGTGAAGAGGACCATCGACGCGTACGCGTGACTAACGCGTATGCGTGACATGCACCACGTGCAGAAAATGCAGAAAATGCTGGGGGCGATTTCTGGGTTGTTTTTGACCCAGTTTCCAGCCCAGAAAACACAGATTAGAAGCTGCAGAATGGACGAAACAAGTGGTCCCCATCCATCAATTGAAGACTTACTGATTATTTAATTAATTCTGATTTAAATTTAAATCTTATTTTAGGAAAAGATATTATTTTAAATTTAGAAATTATATTTTAAATTTATTAGGATTAGATATAAAAAGAAGAAACTCTTATTCTGAGGGGGATCCCAATTAGTTAACTTTTCATTCCACCTCAGCCCAATTTACAATCCTAGTTTTCTTCTCTAAACCATGAGCAACTAAACCTCCATTGTTAAGGTTAGGATCTCTGTCTATTTGTATGGATTGATTCTATTGCTTTTTCTATTTTAATTCATGTACTGATTTTTAATTTAAGAATTGTCTTCGTTCTTTATTTTATAAATTTGGGTGGAACGGAAGTATGACCCTCTTTCTAATTGAGTTCTTGTATAACTTGGAAAAGCTCTTTACTTGAACAACAGCTTGAAAACAATTTCTCCTAAATTCTAATTATCCGGACTTAACAGGATATGTGACATATAATCTTCTTATATTTGGATAATCAGGATTTTTGTGGCATAATAACCAGAATTAAACTTTACCCTCTAATTGGAATTAATTGACCAAGGAATTGGCAGTTGATAAATTTTAGAGGAGACTAGAAAGGTCTAAGGAATTAGGGTCTAGTCACATATGGTTTGCCATGAATTGAATCTTGCATGATTAAAATAGTTAGTAAGAAAAGTCATTCCGAAAAAATAGATAACTCTGAAGCCTTAACTCCTTTCTCCATATTTTACTCCCAACTTATTCACCTGTCTGTCTTCAAACCTTTTACTTTATTGTTTACTGCTTTTGAATTCTCAACACTCTTTTCTGTTTGCCTAACTAAGTAACTTAATCAATCATTGTTGCTTAGTCCTTCAATCCTCGTGGGATCGACCCTCACTCACCTGAGGTATTACTTGGTACGACCTGGTGCACTTGCCGGTTAGTTTGTGGTTGTAAATTTCTGCATCAAGTTTTTAGCGCCATTGTCGGGGATTGATAGTGATTAACAACTATTAGTTGCTTGATTGCTTAGATTAGGCTTTTTAGTTTTAATTTTTATTTAATTCCTACCTTATTATTTTCGAATTTATTACTAGTAATTTTTTTTAATTTCTGAAATTAAGTTTGGTGTCACCTAGTTAATTTTATCTTAATTTTCTTGTTTATTTTCCTATTAATTTTTGAATTTTTTTTATTTATTCAGTAATTCTATTTTATTATTTTACACTGGTTACCTCACTGGGAGTTCTCTGCACTCTGACATAGAGAATCCCATCTTTCTTGTCTTTTGTCTATTTATGAGCAGGAACAGAGACAAAGAACCTCTGTTAGACTTTGACCCTGAACCTGAAAGGACTTGTAGACGACGTTTACAACAAGCAAGACTTTACAGGGCTGCAGAATCCACTATGGATCCTAACAATGCTGTTAATGCCAATGTGGCAAATCCGAATGGGATGAGCAACAAAGGAGAGTGCTTGGCTCTTATTTTGCCCCTACTGTGGATCTTTATGGAAAAAGCATTGTGGTGCCTCCTATAGCTGCGAACAACTTTGAGTTGAAGCCACAATTGTTCACTCTGGTGCAACGAAATTGCCAGTATCATGGACTTCCTCATGAAGATCCAAATCAATTTATATCTGATTTTCTGCAGATTTGTGTTACTGTGAAGACAAATGGAGTGAACTCAGAGGTGTACAAACTCATGCTCTTCCCATTTTCTCTGAGGGATAAAGCAAAGCTATGGCTAGATTCCCAACCAAAGGAGAGTTTGGATACTTGGGACAAGGTTGTTACTGAGTTTCTTACTAAATTTTTCCCACCAAAGAAGCTGACTAAGCTTAAGTTGGAGGTTCAGACTTTCAGGCAGAAGGAGGGTGAAACTCTTTATGAAGCTTGGGAGAGATACAAGCTACTAACTAGGCAATGCTCTCCGGACATGTTCTCCAAATGAACCCAACTAGATATCTTTTATGAAGGCTTGTGTGAGATGTCCAAGATGAGTTTAGATACTTCTGCAGGTAGTTCATTGCACAAGAAGAAGACACCAGAGGAGACTATTGAGCTTATTGAATTGGTGGCTAGCAACTAATATTTATACTCATCTAACAGGAATCCGGTGAACTCTGAGACCTCTTAGAAGAGAGGCATGTTAAAAGTGGAAGCTGTTAATGCTCTTCTTGCTCAGAACAAGCTTATGTCTCAGCAAATAAATCTACTTACTCAACAGATGGGTGGCATGCAAGTCTCAGCTGTCAACACCCAAAATCTACCCCCAAGAGGTCTCGTATGACATGGTAGGTAATTTTATACAAAATGATACTTATGATTATGCTCAATCCTCTTTTGAACAGGTCAATTACATGGGGAGTGCTCCTAGAAATCCCAATAATGATCCCTATTCTCAAACCTACAATCAAGGGTGGAGAAATCACCCAAATTTTGGATGGAGAGACCAACCTCAGAGACCTCAGAACTTCAACAATAATTCTCTGGGCGGCTTCCAACAGAACAATTACAATAACCGCCAATTTCAGTCTCAGCAGCAACAACCACCTCCACAGGCAAATTCTAAATCCCAAGAAGATTCTAATTGGGAAATGATGAGGAGTTTTGTGCAAGAAACCAGAGCATCAATCAAGAATTTGGAGATTCAGATGGGTCAAATAGCCACAAGAGTTAATGAAATTGATCAGAGGACCACTAATAGCCTTCCTGGTAACACAATTCCAAATCCAAGAGAGGAATGCAAGGCTATCACCTTGATAAGTGGACAAGTGGCAAGTATTAAACCACAAGTTAATGAGGAGCCAGTTGAAAAAGAAGATTGCAAAGTTATTCAATTGAGAAGAGGTAAAGTAGCTGGCTCTGAGACCAAGGTCAATGGAGAGTTAGTGGAAAAAGAAGCTCCAGAGGAGAAGAAGGAAGAAGTAGAGCACGTCCCTCCAAAGCATGCGGACAACCCATTCCCAGACGCTCTTGACACTTATCCTACACTGCCAAAAGCTCCTGAGTACAAGCCTAAAATGCCATCTCCTTAGAGACTTCAAAAGGAGACCAAGGACAAGCAGTTTTCAAAGTTCTTGGAAGTCTTCAGAAAGTTGCAAATCAATATTCCTTTTGCTGAGGTTTTGGAACAAATGCCTCTCTATGTCAAGTTCATGAAGGAGTTGTTGTCAAAGAAGAAGCATTTAAAGAGAGATGAGACAGTGGTCCTGACTAAAGAATGCTGTGCCATTGGTGCACGAATTGTAAATCACACTTTTCACAACTCGTACCACTAACCAGCAAGTGCACTAGGTCGTCCAAGTAATACCTTACGTGAGTAAGGGTCGATCTCACGGAGATTGTCGGCTTGAAGCAAGCTATGGCTATTTTGTAATTCTTAGTCAGGAAATCAATGATAAGAGTGATTATATTTATGAAGAGTAAATAGCATAAAATAAATAATACTTGTTATGCAGTAATGGAGAACAGATTGAGGATTTGGAGATGCTCTGTCTTCCGAATCTTTGCTTTCTTACTGTCTTCTTCTTCACGCACGCAAGTCTCCTTCCATGGCAAGCTGTATGTTGGTGGATCACCGTTGTCAATGGCTACCATCCATCCTCTCAGTGAAAATGGTCCAAATACGCTGTCACCGCACGGCTAATCATCTGTCGGTTCTCACTCATGTTGGAATAGGATCCATTGATCCTTTTGCGTCTGTCACTACGCCCAGCACTCGTGAGTTTGAAGCTCGTCACAGTCATTACATCCCAGATCCTACTCGGAATACCACAGACAATGTTTAGACTTTCCGGATCTCAGGAATGGCCGCCAATAATCCTAGCCTATACCACAAAGACTCTGATAATGAACCAAGAGGCTAAGAGATACACACTCAATCTAAGGTAGAACGGAAGTAGTTGTCAGGCACGCGTTCATAAGTTGAGAATGATGATGAGTGTCACGGATCATCACATTTATCACGGTTAAGTACAAGCGAGTATCTTAGAACAGAAACAAGCATGATTGAATAGAAAACAGAAGTAATTGCATTAATTCATCGAGACACAGCAGAGCTCCTCACCCCCAACCATGGGGTTTAGAGACTCATGCCGTCAGAAATACAATATGAAAACATGTAAAATGTCATGAGATACAAAAATAAATCTCTAAAAGTTGTTTAAATACTAAACTAGTAACCTAGGTTTATAGAAAATGAGTAAACTATGATAGATAGTGCAGAAATCCACTTCTGGGGCCCACTTGGTGTGTGCTAGGGCTGAGACTTGAGCTTTACACGTGCCTAGGCTGTTTGTGGAGTTAAACGCCAGGTTGTAACCTGTTTCTGGCGTTTAACTCTGCTTTGCAACCTATTTCTGGCGTTTAACTCCAGAATATGGCAGGAAGCTGGCGTTGAACGCCAGTTTACGTCATTTATCTTCGAGCAAAGTATAGACTATTATATATTGCTGGAAAGCCCTGGATGTCTACTTTCCAATGCAATTAAGAGCGCGCCATTTGGACTTCTGTAGCTCCAGAAAATCCACTTTGAGTGCAGGGAGTCAGAATCCAACAGCATCTGCAGTCCTTCTTCAGCCTCTGAATCAGATTTTTGCTCAAGTCCCTCAATTTTAGCCAGAAATTACTTGAAATTACAGAAAAACACACAAACTCATAGTAAAGTCCAGAAATTTGATTTTTATTTAAAAACTAATAAAAATATATTAAAAACTAACTAAATCATACTAAAAACTATATAAAAACAATGCCAAAAAGTGTATAAATTATCCGCTCATCAGCCATCATTCAGAATAACTTACCAAAGAAGATGCCAGATTCAGGGAGCTTTCAAATTCTATGCACCATTGGGAGCACAACCTTTGAGAAAGCCCTATGTGATCTGGGGGCAAGCATAAATCTAATGCCCTTATCTGTGATGAAGAAGCTGCAAATCCAAGAGGCACAACCCACAAAGATAGCATTACAGATGGCAGACAAATCTATGAAGCCTGCATACGGATTAGTGGAGAATATCTTGGTCAAAGTGGGTAAGTTCTTCCTCCCAGCATATTTTGTGATTCTTGACACAGGGGAGGATGAGAATGCCTCTATAATTTTAGGAAAACCATTCCTAGCCACTGGAAGAGCTCTGATTGATGTAGAAGTGGGTGAATTAGTGCTTAGAGTGCATAATGAGCAACTAGTCTTTCATGTCTTCAAAGATATACATTCAACAGGTAAAGAAGAGAGGTGCATGTAGACTGAACTTATTGATCCAAACCTTCAAGAACCTCCTGATGATGCACAGCAGAAATTGCAGCTCAAACCTCCTTTGGTGACAATCAATAAAATTTCTCCTGACATCAAACCTAAGTTTGGTGTTGGGAATGCATCATCCACCAAGGAGGAGGTTCCCAAAAAGAAGAAAATACCCAGGGGATGGAGAAACAAAAAGATCCCCACTGAAGGTTTCTCCCCAAGAATGAAGGTGGTGTTGACTAAGAATCCAGTATGGATTTATACAGTAAACAGAATCCTCTCTCTGGAGCATATTGAGCTCATTTATGGAGACACAGGAAAGAAGTTCAAAGTAAGGGGTGAAGAGCTGAGCACCTATGATCCTCCTCCTTAGAGGAGCTGACCGTCAAGCTAGTGACGTTAAAGAAGCGCTTGTCAGGAGGCAACTCGATAATTTCGTATCCTTAGCTATTTTTCGTAGTAGTAGTTTTCTTGCTTATTTGATTTTTATTGAGTTTTTGCTATTTTTCAGATCATGCAGCTATTTTAGAACAGGAACCGAATAGCATAAAAAAAAAGAGCACACAACGCGCAAGCGTCACTGACGCGTACGCATCATATGTATGTGTGTGAAAAATAAAATTGAACAGAGAGTTGAGCAGGAGTGGCACTGGAACTATGCCTTTCGCATAAACAACCCCACGCGTGCGCGTCGTTTGCGATTTTAGCCATCCATGCGTGCGCGTCCCTGACGCGTACGCGTGACCTTGAAAATTGGCGTCAATGAGTGTTTGGGCAGAGAGTTGTGCTAGCTTGGGGCTGGAAGCATGCTAGAGGCACAAACGTGATCACGCGTACGCGTCCCTGACGCGTGCGCGTCCTTTGCACAAATGGGCATCCACGCATGCGCGTGCATTACGCGCACGCGTCGTATGAAAATTTTAGTTCCCAAGCCACGCGAACAAAGAGTTGCGCGTCGACGCGGCTACCTTCGCGCGATTAGCACAAATCATAGGCACGCGTACGCGTGCCTGACGCTTACGCGTCACTATGAAAATTGCACGACCCACACGTACGCATTGCCAGCGCTGCACAATTACATGAGTTCGCCGCCCAGTTTTAATTTTCTTTCTCTCTCTCCCAAATCCTAACTCTCTCTCTTGTTCTTTCATCCTTATATTCTTCTTTCCTCTTACTATTTGTTTTTGTTTTCAGTTCTTCTTTGCTTGAGGATAAGCAAACCTTTAAGTTTGGTGTTGACGCTTCGCATATGGATTTTTTGTTTATTTTTATGGCACCAAAGGGAGGCAAATCACGGGGGAGCACAGCCTGAAGAAAGAAACAACCACTAGCATAACTGAGGTGGTTAAGTTCCTTTCATTCTATATTCCTTCCCGCTTTTTCTATGTTATGTTCCAGTTTTCTGCTATTTTGTCTCGTTTATTGCATGATCCTTTATTAGATAAATTCCTAGGTTTTAGTTTAGTTCTGTTAGTTGCTTTAATTCTTAAAGATGTCTCATATATTACTCACTGAGCTTGAAATCAAAAAGAAAAGAAAATGATGTACTGCATGAGAAATTGAATTTATATTGAAGAATAGTCTTATTTACTTAAATATGGTGGTATTTTCTGTGATTCTGAATGCATAAAATGAATAGTGCATAGTCGAATTTGAATCAAAGAATGTTGATGTACAAGGAACAGGAATTTAGAGAACTATTATGAAGTCTCTGCAATAAGTAAAAGTTTAATCCTTGAAGCAAAAAAAACAGCATTGAAATATATATATATATATATATATATATATATATAATAAGCAAGGTCCAAGGCTCTGAGCATCAATGACTAGGGAGGTCAGACATGATTAAAAGCTCAAAGAGTTGTTTCCCTAGTTACATGCTTGTGGTGTTCTTGTGTCAAGTAATCCATGAGACAAAACATTTAGAGTCGAGATCAATTGCAATTAACAGAATATGCCAAAGGCTTTGAGCACCACTGTCTGGGAGTAACTGAAAGAAAAATCAGAACTTAAAGAGAGTTTCCCAGTTAAGTGCTTGTGGTATTTCTGTGTCAAGTGAAGCTTGAGACAAAACATTTAAAGTCACGACTAGGCTTAAGGTGCAAAGCACCAAAGAAAAAAAGAATCAAAGAAAAATTGATGTGTTCAAGGGTTAGAGTTACAAAAGATCAGAGAATTCATAATATTATCCGGATTCTAATTCTGAAGAACAGTGACATCCTCCTGATTCAAAGGAGAGTGAGATGTCAAAACTATTCAGGATTGCAGTTGTAAACCCCACTATAGAAAGAGACCTGAGCTTAATCGAACTCTCATTCTCATGTAAATTCACATCCTAAGCCTATATTAGTTTTGGTTGCGTGAGGACAAGCAACAATTCAAGTTTGGTGTTGTGATGCGTGAGCATTTTTCCTATCTTTTCCTAGTGAATTTCCATTTAATTTGTTAAGTTTAATCAAGAATTAATTATCTTTTAGCCACTATGGATGCTACTTTGAGTCTTGTGCAATTCTGTTTATTTTAGGTCGCATTCGGCTGGATTTGATGGAGTTTCTACAGCACAACAATTAAAGGAGATGATAGCGAAGAACGACGCGTACGCGTACTTGACGCGTGCGCATACTTGACTCGTACGCATGACATGCGAAGAGGACCATCGACGCGTACGCGTGACTGACGTGTACGCGTGACATGCGCCACGTGCAAAAAACGCAGAAACCATTGGAGGCGATTTCTGGGCTGTTTTTGACCCAGTTTCCAGCCCAGAAAACACAGATTAGAAGCTGCAGAATGAACGAAACAAGTGGTCCCCATCCATCAATTGAAGACTTGCTAATTATTTAATTAATTTTGATTTAAATTTAAATCTTATTTTAGGAAAAGATATTATTTTAAATTTAGAAATTAGATTTTAAATTTATTAGGATTAGATATAAAAAGAAGAAACTCTTCTTCTGAGGGGGGGGATCCCAATTAGTTAACTTTTCATTCCACCTCAGCCCAATTTACAATCCTAGTTTTCTTCTCTGAACCATGAGCAACTAAACCTCCATTGTTAAGGTTAGGAGCTCTGTCTATTTGTATGGATTGATTCTATTATTTTTTCTATTTTAATTCATGTACTGATTTTTAATTTAAGAATTGTCTTCATTCTTTATTTTATGAATTTGGGTGGAACGGAAGTATGACCCTCTTTCTAATTGAGTTTTTGTATAACTTGGAAAAGCTCTTTACTTGAACAACAGCTTGAAAATAATTTCTCCTAAATTCTAATTATCCGGACTTAACGGGATACGTGACATATAATCTTCTTATATTTGGATAATCAGGATTTTTGTGGCATAATAACCAGAATTAAACTTCACCCTCTAATTGGAATTAATTGACCAAGGAATTGGCAGTTGACAAATTTTAGAGGAGACTAGAAAGGTCTAAGGAATTAGGGTCTAGTCACATATGGTTTGCCATGAATTGAATCTTGCATGATTAAAATAGTTAGTAAGAAAAGTCAATCTAGAAAAATAGATAACTCTAAAGCCTTAACTGCTTTCTCCATATTTTACTCCCAACTTATTCACCTGTCTGTCTTCAAACTCTTACTTTATTGTTTACTGCTTTTGAATTCTCAACACTCTTTTCTGTTTGCCTAACTAAGTAACTTAATCAATCATTGTTGCTTAGTCCTTCAATCCTTGTGGGATCGACCCTCACTCACCTGAGGTATTACTTGGTACGACCCGGTGCACTTGTCGGTTAGTTTGTGATTGTACATTGCCGCACCACATAGCAGGGATAGCAGCGAAAGACGAAGGAGAAGTCTCAATGTTAACGACCTCAGGCTGGACCTCGGAAGTTGCAGAATTTGGTACTATAGTCTTTGGGTCGGGCAGAGGGACTTCCGCCTCATCATCTAGGGTCGAAACGATCTTCCCATCAACCACTATATTGTCTTGACCGAATAAGGAAAGATCGACCCTGGGAGCCAGGACCTAGACTTGAGCTTTTAGATTCTCGAATATTTTATCCATGCCCTCAACCACAGACTCCTGAAGAGAGGCATATTCTTCTCGAGCATTTTTTAACTCCTCCTAGAGGTCAAGCCTTTCCCCGTAAACCTGAGTATAACTCTCCTCTGTCCTCTTCTTCACACCTCCCGATGTCTTAATTCGGGTCCGAGCTTTTTCTAGATCGGATTTTAGCCCGACCCTCTCCTCCTCCATCTCCTTCTTTATTTCCTTAAGTGTCTCTTCCTTAGATCGGGCAGCCTCAAGGGAACTTTGGGTAAAACTGAGGGGAGTCTTTTTTAACTCCTTAGATAAAGCCATACATATTCCCGCTATCCAGATCCCATTCCGAGCCATAAACTGGAGGTGATTTTGGATAGCCACATAATCCATGATGATACGGTTGTGAGAAAGAATGTTTCTCTTACTTTAGGAAATCTTGTCAAAATCTTTATTGTAAATGCCCCCACCTTCAGCAACTTTCTGTTTTTTGGGAGGAGGCTCTGAAGACAAAGGAGAAGAGGGGACTGTCATACTGTCAGAAGGAGATTTAAGAGCGATAATCTGAACAAAAGGAGTAGCGATGATTTTCCTCTGAGCTGAAGCACTCGAGTCCGTCTTATTAGGTGAAGGGCGGGAGGAAGTACCCACGGCCTCCTTATCTTGAAGACCTCGGCCACGACCGTCTTCTGGGTCTGGCACAATTCTTTTATAGCTGCAGTCTTGGGAGCCGTAGTTTATGCAAAAAAGAAACAAAAGGCACCTTAGTAAAACAAATCACAGGCAAGGAGTCACTAAAGCTAAAGGTTAGGAAGCTACCTAGCTTGAATATAAGCAGACTAAGATTTCCTAAGAATCTTTTTGTATCCAAGTAAGGAGCCTGGTCCCAACACTCTTAAAACACATTCACAAAACACTTTTCGATTTTCTTTAGATTACCTACACTATACTTGGCAACTTCTTCTTGCTAGTACAAGGGAGAGGAAGGCTCATCATTCTCATCTAAAAAGAAAGGCCGGGCACCCTCCACAGCTCAAATTTTAAAGAAATAGTTCTTGAAGTCATGAAAAGATTTATCATAAATGAAAAAAACTTTCCTACCCTGAATAGCGCGAAAGAAAAACTAAGAAGCCTTCCCTTTTAGCCACCCAGGTTTAGTCAAAACAAACAAATAAAAGAAGACCATAGTAAAAGGTCAGACCTCAAGATCTCGACATAAAAGCTGGAGAATTTTTAAGAAAGCCCAGGAGTTCGGGTAAAGATGAAAAGGGACAACATCGCAAGACCAAAGAATATTTGTCTCAAAATCGGTAAAGGAGAGTGAAACGCCTAATTTGGAGAAAAAGCAATCATAGGCATAAAAAAAGGGTGTTCCGACTTAGTTAAGGGAGGAAAACAAACTCTCTCCTCGGGATCGGGTACCATTAATTCATAATTTCTCTTATCTTCTCGGTACTAAGATATTCTATGGTGCCTACGGAAGACCTCGCAATATTCTTTTTAACTATAGGGACACAGGAAAAGACAGAAGCATCTACCCAATTTAAGAGGCTAGGGGGAACTTTAGTCGACATATTCAGAATAATAGAGCGCGACATAAAGGCTACACCTACAAATGCAAAATAAAGAAGCCGTTACTAAAAGAGCTCGGACGTCATCCAACACAGGTTGGGCAAAGACAAATAAAATCCATCAATACAGTTTCAAAGTTCTTCTACATACAGAAAGTGTCAAAATGGTGTCACTCCTATAGTAACAGTAATGACATCATCACATAGTAGCAACACCATTGGGGACAATAAGAATGCAACCAAACATACAACAAAAAATGGTTTCAAATGACTAGAGCTCCACAAAGATAGCAGACACATAACCAAACACTCTACATCAATCTCAATCGATGAAAAAGACCAAAAAGACTTCTTAGCAAAAGAAACGCAATAACAGTTAAATCAAGTCAGTCAAAGCAACTCCAAGAATAAAAAAACAAACATATAAGCATCGACACCATTTTATCAGGGACCCCCAGAACATTCTCAAGTAAATAGAATACAAAGGTTATCAAGAAGATAAAATACTAACCTTGATAGGGAGAGGGGCACGTCAAGCAGCAAATCGCGGATGATCCTCTTCGCTAAACACAAGCCAAGATAAAGAAAATTTTGGGAAAGGGAATCGCAAAGTGAACGACTAAAAGAAAGGAGAGAAGTTTTACGGTAACAAAAGGTACTTTGCGAAGAAGAAAGCAATGGAAGATTTTCAGAAATGTGGAAAGGGAGAAGAAGAACCAAGGCGCTTTTATAAGAGACAAGAGGTAAAATAGCCTCATAACTCCTCTTTAAAAACGTGTGCGGATCACAAGGAAACTGCCGTGCAATGTTCACCTCGTATTAAAGGAAACAACGTTCAAATTTTTGAAAAATAAGTCGAGTACCCGACCTCTAGAAGGCGGAGTACCCGACGTCGAAACAAAAGGCCACAAATTGCTTGACCTTGACCTATTGAAAGCTCAGGACTCAAGGAGGAGCACTATTCATGTCTGACACAAACAAAAGAACTAGGCCCAATAAGGATAAGAGAACCAACTAAAAAAGGAGGTCTCCGACCTGTACCCGACCTATTCTAGGAGGTCAAACACCGCAAAGGAGTACAACTCTACTTGCCCAAACAAATAACTGCCTCCGCGGATCTCTCCCGCGATCTCTATCTTCTCCTAAAAAATAGATTCCGAAAAATTCTCAAGATAAAGGGAACGGTTATCCATCAATAAAGATGGAACTACTCTAATAAAGGTGGTTACAAGCTCTACTATAAATACATTGACACCCCTTAGGTTTAATTTACGTTCTAATCTACTAAAAACCTGCCTAAAGCCCTTTCTAACTTAAGTATTGGAGTCTCTTGCAGGTACCATCCTCATCTCCTCACGAGGAACTCGAACGGCGGCACCCCGGCACAAGAACAAGTCGGATGCTGCCTCACAAGGAGTCTGGACCTCACGTTTAAGCCCAAATCAACATTTCAGGTAATACTCGGAACAATAACTAATTTTTAAATAAAAAGAGTCTAACCAAATTAATCTTCTCCAGTGGATTCATCCAAATGAAAGTGCACAGTAAATACTTACCTTTTCCTTTTGAACATCCTCCCATGTAAAGTGAATGAAAAAAGACTTGTAAGCTTCGATTTATATCTTCGTTTCATCCTTCCAAGTAATCATTAGTCTATCCCCTTGATCAATCAGATCCACACAAAATAAAGCCTGAAAACTAACACCCTTAATCAACCTCTCCACATGTGACGTATTGCTTTTGGTTTCACTTGGATGATACGAGATCCAATCATTGCCCTTTGCTCATCAATTTGGAAAGGGAGAGAACTAGAACTAAAAGAAGATTCAGGTTTGAAGAGCGCTGGTATGATAGAGAGGACGTATCTGTAATTGTTGAATAGGCTTGGGACTTAGAAGTTGAGGGCTCTCCTATGTTCAAATTTGCTGCAAAGTTAAAAAATTACAAGCATAGATTGGTTAATTGGATGAAACCAGTAGCTTCAAACTCTAGGTAACAAAATTGAAGTATACAAATGAAGCCAGAGAAAGAGAATGGAAAACGGGTGGATGTGGATGGCATAGTAATCAAATTATTAGAGGATAAGTTAGAGGAGAATTCTAAGCAAGAAGAACAATTTTGGAAGGAGAAATCGAGAGCATAATGGCTAAATTAGGGAGACAAAAACACAGTTTTTTCACTCTAAATTTTCATCAAGATGCTAGAGGAATAAAATTCAAGAACTCGTTGATGAAAGTGGTAATGTGGCCTCGGATCAGCAAGGAATTACTGCTGTAGCCCAGAAATATTTTGTTAATATTTTCACCTCGGTTAACCCAAAGAAGCCTACTAAAGTTCTCAAGGAAATTTCTACAAAGATGGATGATAATACAAATTGGATGGTCACTAGACCAATATAAAAAAGAGAGATAAAATCAGCCATAATTTTCATTAATCCGTTCTTAGCTCTGGGTAACAATGGCTTCACAAGAAAATTTTTTCAATTTGATTGAAAGCTGATTAAGAAGGATGTGATATATGTAGTCAAGAGTTTCTTCTCAGGAGGTAAATTGTTGAAAGCTTTCAATTATACAAAAATTTGTCTTATTCCAAAAAATTATAAATGCTAATCCTATGAAGTAAGTTAGGTCAATCAAACTCAACAGTGTATTTTATAAAATCGTTTCAAGATTTTAGTGCATAACTGCAAAATATGATGAACAAGGTATAAGTGATACTCAGAGTGCATTCATCAAAGAAAGATCGATTAGTGATAATATTCTAATTTTGTACGAGTTTATGCACTTTTTGAAAAATAAGAATTATGGTGACTATGATTTGGATTTTAAGCTTGACATGAGTAAGGCTTATGAGAGTGTTCAGTAGGCTTTTTGTGTGAGAGATTATGAACAAGATAGGTTTTTACAAAACGTGAATGACTGGATCAAAGAGTGGATGATGATGATTTTTTACTCCGTTACTATGGAAGGTTGACCTCATGGTTTCTTCAAACCATGTAGAGGCTTACGCTAGGGTGATCTTCTCTCTCTCTCTCTCTCTCTCTCTCTCTCTCTCCCTATTTATTTTTGTTAAGCACAGAAGATCTTTCTCGTCTACTCACAAAGGAGAATGGAGGCTAGAGTTTTCTAGTTTTAGATTGAATCCTAGATGTCCTAAGGCCAACCATTTATTTTTTATGGATGACTCTGTCCCTTTAGTAAGTTGACAGTGAAATATTGCGAAAGTTTGTTGAAGATTTTACAAGTCTATGAAGAGGTAAGTGAGCAGGTTGTGAATTTAGACAAGTCTTCGATGTTTTTTTGCAAGAATATTCCTCCAAAAATCCGAGATCAACTGGCTGCTCCACTATCTATACCACATGTTGGCTATTAGAATAAATATCTAGGCTTTCTACTAGTGATTAACAAATAAAAAAGGGAGACTTTTAATTATATTAAGGATAAAGTACTATAAAAGCTGCAACACTGGAAGATGGTCATCGGCTAATGGCAGAGAGTTATTGATTAAAGCAGTGGCAACTGCAATGCCTATTTACACACTAAGCTGTTTTAAGTTTCTTGAGACTTTACAAAAAGAGATTCAAAAGGCAACTATGTTGTTTTGGTGGGGATAAAAGAACACAGAGAAAAAATTGCAGTGGGTTAATTGGCAAATTGTTTGTAGACTAAAAAGTCAAAGTGGGTTAAATTTCAAGGACTTTAGGACATTCAACTTGGCTATGTTAAAGAAACAAGAATGGAGATTGATTTCTTGACTTCACTCTGTAATTCACAGAGTCTATTAAAACATATTTCAGGCATTCAAACTTCATATGTGTAGAATCAGTAATAATCCTTCCTGACCTGGAAAAGTGGCCTTGAGGGCAGAAGGGCTTTGGAAAAATGTATTTTTTGGAGGATAGGAAGGGGGCATTCAGTAAAAATTATAAAGGATAATTGAATAAAATAATTATAACCAAATAAAATCTAGTTTCTCTACAACACACACAGTCGACCAGTTTAGGTTTCTAAACTCCTACTACCGAACATAAATTTGAATAAAGCATTCTACATTAACATATCTTGTGGCTCAAGCAATTATAAACACAAGCATTATTGAAGGAGAAGATGTTGTTCCCCGAGACTAAGGAGAAGAATGAAAGCTACTCGGTTGCCTTTGGGTATTTATTGGCCTTCCAGCTTTGTCATGCTCCAGTTGAGTTCTTGCCGGAACACTATAGAAGAAAGGAAGTTTGAAACTCAATGTTCAAAATTAAAACATTTCTCTAGAAGGTGATGCATGGAGGATTACCAGTTAAAGAAAGATTACATACCATAATCAAATTGGTGAGTTTAATGTGCAATCAATGTGAAGTAGCAAGTGAATCAACCATTCACCGTCTCACCCCAGTGCCTATTCAACGAATGCATGGAAAAAACAAGCTTGCACTAGACAAATCAAGAAATGGAACACATGAAGGTGGTGGTTATGGCCTTAAAAATAGCTTCGAGGAAGCTTAAAAGCCAAAGAGACAACCCATTTTACAACAACACTCATATGACAGATATGGAAGATGAGGAGGAACTTGAGACTCTTTGAAACAAAATTTATTGCCCCCAAAAGGTAGTAACTATTGCAAGATCTAAAGTTTCTGAAGCCGTGACAGTCATCCATTGACAAAGCATTTTTTATTGTCCTTTCCTTTTTTATTTTACTCTATTCTCTTCTTCGAAAATCAATTATTTTCTTTCTTAAGACATTTTCTTTTAGATATTTTTCAGTTGAATAAAAATATCCATTTTTATTCTTTGCTATAAGTTCAATACGAACATCTTATTTTATTGCAACAATAAAATTTGTCTTTGAAAAAAATTGAAGAGAGTTAAGTTTTCAAAACTTTTTTTTTTATTTTAATTTTTTTTAGTAATATGATTTTCTTATAAAATCAAGCATGTTAGGTTCATATTAAAAATCAATCATAAAATTAGCATTTGTATATAATATATGTTGAAATATAAAATAGACATTACAAATGAATTAAACTATAGGTGGTGTATATATATTTTTATAAAATTTATATAAAAGAACGAAAAAACATTTGTTTCAATAATTGTTTGTTACCCCAAAAATTAAACCTTACCCATCAATACAAACATTTACTTTGTGCTCTACTTTCTCCAAACCATTGGGTTACAAACTTGCATCCTTTTACACACTTGCAATCGAGGAAGCAAATGTGAGTTGGCAAAGGAAAGGGTTATTGACGCAGCAATGAGTGAAGAGTGTGGTGGTGCAGTATATAAATGGCCGAATGGAGAACATCCCAAAACGACAACGCTCTTATTCACGCTCTGTCCTCTCTCCCAATTTTCTTCCTTCTTTCCTTCAACGTAGAGAACACACACTCTCACTCGCGAAGCTCACACTCAAAAACTTCCATTTCCTCCAACCAACTGTAAAAATATCCACACGATCACTCATATAAAGCACATTCCATAATTTTATATTTTCACAAATCCCGGACACAGTAGAGAGAAAGAGAACGGGGGAGGGGGAGAGTTTCTCTATACGGTGATGGCGGTTTCAGGCTCCGACGTGGCGGCGCTGTACACGCTGCTTTCAAATTCGATGAACGCCGATCAACGCCTCCGTGGCCCCGCCGAAGAAGCACTTGCGCAATCGGAGTCTAGGCCTGGCTTCTGCTCCTGCCTCCTTGTAATTCCTCTTTCTTTCTCTTTCTTAGGGTTTCGATGATTGAACTTCGCATTGTTTATGAGAGTTTCTATTTTTCGTTGATGGAACTGCAGGAGCTGATTATGGCAAAGGATTTGGCGTCGCAAAATGACGTGAGATTGATGGCCACCTTATACTTCAAAAACAGCGTTAATCGCTACTGGCGGCACCGCCGTGATTCCTCGTGAGTCATTTCTTTTTATTTTTCCTCTTACACTAATGGTTGATTTTTAGTTAGTATTTGGATTAGGTTACTTTTTGTGTTGAGGCTTAGGGTCAATGCATGTCTGTAGCTGATATTCAAAATGCTGCTGAAAGTGTTATTCTTCTAAGGATGTAGACTCTATTTTGGCTAGTACGTGGATGGGAATGTGACTTCATTTTTGTTTTCAGTGGGATTAGCAATGAGGAGAAAACGCATCTGAGGCAGAAGTTGCTGTTATACTTGAGAGAAGAGAATGAACAGGTGCTTGTTGTTTACTTTTTCTTTGCTGGCTATGATTGTGAATTTATTGATAAGGCGTAGTCTTACTTCTATTTACTTTCATTTCTGTCAAATGCAGATTGCTCAAATGTTGGCAGTGCTCATCTCCAAAATTGCACGCATTGATTATCCTAAAGAATGGTACTTTCGGTATTTATTTGCTCTAAACAATTCTGCAATTGCAGTTTCATCACCCACTCTCATCATGTTTTTTTATTTTTGTTTATTTTTTTTTTTAGCTGGGTTATGGCCATAAGATTTTTTCTTTTCTCTTGCGGGTTTCCTAAGTTGTTTTTATTATACATTCTTAATTTTTGTACAAAATAAGCGTTAGCTTTGTGGAGCATTATCAACATGCAATGCAAAATTGCTTTTTTCGCCACTTATCTCTATTAATTTTTTTGCTTTTGTGTTTGATTCATTCGATTTAAACATTTGATTATAAAGAAATATATATCAATGTACTAGTTTTAATGACTTCTCAGGGCAGACATCTTTATGGTATTATCACAACAGCTTCAATCAGCAGATGTTCTTGCCTCCCACCGAATATTTATGATTCTGTTTAGGACTTTAAAGGAGTTGTCCACAAAACGCCTTACTTCTGACCAGCGAAACTTTGCTGAGGTGTGGTTCCTTCTGTTCTTTTCTTCCAGATTTTGCTTGCTTTGATGTCACAATGTTTGCTTCTTTGTATGTTGAGAAACTTCAAACATGCCTGAGACAGTGACATGCAAACCTGAATAACTCACTCTACTATGATCTTGTTTTATCAAACGAAAAATTTTTAATAGCTGTTATCCGTGTAATGAGATATTGATCACAGACGTATGTTCAACGTCACACCATCATGCATACCCATGGTTTTCATACTCTATTTTGACTTATATCTTTTCTTACAAGCATAGGTTGAGGTTCTTTTGGATGGGTTGTGGAAAGTTAAATATAGGTATTTGATGCCTCTATGGCTTGTTTCAAGAGACTTTTGATATAGCCACCTTAAATGGCTGAGTCCCAACTATCCATTACTTCTTAGGTAGCTTTAAGATCTGTAGGAGTTGATTTGTGTTTTGTTTGGGAAGGGATGTGTATCACTCAATCAGTGCGTTTTCAAATTTCAGGCATTTCTGCATGGGAGTGTGACTCATTGCTTTATGTGGATCTTTTCTTGAATTTCAACTAATAGATTGGAAGTTTGGTGCTGACTGTGATAGAGTAAGAGAAACTTTTAAGTGTTCGTAAATCTAATAGAATCCTTACAAGAGAATGACGAACTAGAATTCAGTGCATATGTGGTCTTGAGTAAATCCTGAGGGTGTCCAACTCCAATGGTGTATGTTGCATGTTTTATTTTTATTTCGTTCGAGACAAAACTTGTGGTCTATCTATCTACAACAAGCTAGATAAAAAAAGCAGTTAAAATGCCATTGGGCATCTCGAGTTTTTTGCCCATTATTTTCCTTTTTGTTAATATATTGCAGCTTTTATATCCATGTCCTATATGTGTTTGATAATCCTTTTGTGTGTGTGCGTGTGGGTGCGTTCGTGCACATTGTGTGGGTGCCTGGTTTGCTGCGTGAAGGTGTGCTTGACTTATAGGTGGCATGTATCCATGCAAGTTGTTCTACTTTTGAATGGATCCTGATGAGTTAGCAACTTTGATAAGCTTTGTAGAAATGTGTGAAACAGATCATCATGTATGTATCAAGTATAAAAGTTAATGTGTTTGAAATGATTCAACTACCAGATTATATGCTTGTTTCAATACGCTTTTTGTGATTAATTTATTTGAAGTGCTTTTGTTAGTTTAGTGTGTTTGAATGAGCATCTGTACAAGAAATATTGTATGTCCACTTTTTATGTTTTGATAAAGAATGTCCACTTAATCATACAAAGAAGAAAGTCATGCCTTTTGAGCTCCCTAGAGAGTGAAGTCTTAAACTTCTATATTTGATTGTTTTTATCTTATGTAAAAACTGGTTAGCAATCTTGATAGGAAAATGCTGAATCCTTTAAGGAAACGGTACAGAATGTGACTAGGACAACTTGGAGGTACTAGGTAAAAAATAAAAGCTTCTATACATAAGTACGTTACATACATAGCTTGAAAGAAGCATGAGTTGTGTGTGGTGTAAGTTACAGCTTTCATATATTATTCTTTTTATGTATTACTATGTTACTAAATCCTATTTTTATTTAGCCTTTAATATTCCAGTCTTGTGAGTTATATCATATATGGTCTAACTACTAGGCACTGTGATTGTTTTCTTCCCCGAATGCTTGCATCTTCAAGTTCTGCCTAAAATCTGCATTTGATTGACTAGATATTTTTAGATTAAGATGAATATTTAGCAACCTGTCCTTATGCTAAATACTAAAGTATTCAACTGATTCCTTTGGCAGATATCATCCCATTTCTTTGATTATAGCTGGCACCTATGGCAAAGTGATATGCAGACAATATTGCATGGTTTCTCATCTCTTTCTCAATCCTATAATTCAAATCCTGACGATCAGCATCATGAACTTTATCTTACATGTGAGAGATGGTTGTTATGTTCAAAGATAATACGGCAATTAATTATTTCAGGATTTCAAAGCGATTCAAAGTGTTTTCAGGTAATTATGGGGTTCATTTTATGTCATCATCCTCTAGTAATATATCTATCTTGAAGTTTTTAGTACCCTTTCTTCTTTCTACTTTTCAAATCAACCAATCCTAAAATGAAGGTAGTAAGTCTGATGTTACTATTTTACAGGAGGTTCGGCCAGTCAAGGAAGTCTCACCTGTATTCCTAAGTGCACTTCAGTCTTTCCTTCCATACTGTGAGACTTCTATCTCCCATCTCATTTGTGTATATTCTTGGGTTTAAGTTAATATCAGCAACTACATGATCCCATTTTTTTAAAAATGAAAACATCTAGAATAGTTTGTTTCTTAATTGAGTCATTCCAGCACACAATAGCATGTTAAGCAATGCTCATGTACATTGTTATACAATGATGATGCTAATTTAGTCTTTTCATCGTAGCTATTTAACTGGGACTTTGATAATCCAAACCTGGTGTGGAATATGCAAATACTTTTTACATAATTGATATTGGTATGAAAATTTCGTGTAGTTGTGGAAGATTTGTTGCTTTTCAACTTTGTATCATACCTCATTAGATAAAGATTGGATGTGCTTAATAAATAAATAAATGTTGCCAAGAAAAATGAATTAGGAGTCAAGGCTTACTTCACTGATAATATTGGCAATGCATAATTGACAATATATCTGCTTTCTCTTTAATCTAGGGTAACGACATTGTAAACTAAGTTGGATAAGCATATTAATCAGTTATCATGTTAGTTAATTTATCTTTAACTTTCAGTGCCTAGAGTCCATTTGGATAACATCACTTATGATTTATACATAATTTTTCTGTTCTGTATGACTATATCTCATAACTTCTCAAACCATCATGTTAAATGCTTTTCAGAAGATAAAATATCTAACTTTTCCACATGCACTTGGCAAATACTCAAAAGAAGCACTTGTGTAATCACTTATATAAATACTAAATAATTTATTTAAATTCTTTCTGAGAATTTCCTTTCCCATGAGTGCTTAAATAAGCTTGTTATTCAGACAGGCCCTTAGAATCGCAACTTCTTAGGCATTAGCTTTTGCCTTTTCTCTCCTCCTTTTTGTTGTTTTTGAAAATAGCAATGAACAGATATATGCTTTGTAGTTAGATACCATGCCAAAATGTTGAACCCCCCCCCCCCCCCCCCTAAATGGGACCTTTTATGACATCTATTTCTCATATTTATCGACTTCCTCTACTTTTATAGTTTTATTGCATGTGAAATGTTAGCTTATTTACTTCTGGTGGTTGTTGGAAATAATAATGAACATATAACATATATATGCTTTGTAGTTAGATTCCTTGCCAAAAAGTTGAACCCTGAAATTGGACCCTATATGACATCTATTTTTCATATTTATCGACTTTCTCTACTTTTGTTGCACCAGAAATGTTAACTTATTTCTTCCTTGTAGTCTAACTAGACATATCTTTGTTTGCAGATTCATCTTTTGAAAAGCAATATCCCAAATTTTGGGACTTTCTAAAGAGGGCTTGTACCAAATTGATGAAAATTTTAGTTGCCTTTCAGGGCAGACATCCTTATTCATTTGGAGATAAATTTGTGCTTTCCTCAGTTGTTGACTTCTGTTTAAATAAGATAACAGATCCTGAGCAATATGTGTTGTCATTCGAACAGTTTCTCATTCAATGTATGGTAATGATTAAGAATATCCTGGAATGTACGGAATACAAGCCAAGTTTTACTGGTAGGGTGATGGATGAAAATGGAGTTACACTGGAGCAGATGAAAAAAAACATTTCCAGTGCTGTCGGTGGTATTTTGACTTCCCTTTTGCCCAATGAACGGATAGTCCTCTTGTGTAATGTGTTGATAAGAAGGTATCCACTATTCAGATCCGTCCAGGCTTTATTAGTTTGCCGTGTTTGGTCTTGTACTTTAGTTTATACATGTTAGTTTATTTGTGATATCCACTATTTAGTCCTTCTAGGCTTTATTAGTTTACCAAGGTGCATTGTCTGACCTAAATCATTGCTTCCAAATATGTTGAGAGTTTGGAAAGCTACACTAAATAGATAATTCTTCTTTGATTGTTCTTTTGCTCCTCCATCTTATATTTTTCTTCTCTTCTTCTAAATGATATTCTTCTTGTATAAAAAAAAAGGGTGTGAAAATTATGAGTATTAAATTAAACTTTCCTTTTATTTATATTATTGTTGTTGTTGTTGTTGTGGACATTGATGAAAAGATGTTGCTATATTCATATATGTTTCAATATGCTTCAAAACAAAGATGTTGCTCCTTTCAAATGCTCTTTATCCATGCCACAGGTATTTTGTTCTGACAGCGAGTGATTTGGAGGAGTGGTATCATAACTCTGAGGCTTTTCATCATGAGCAGGATATGATTCAGTGGACGGAAAAACTAAGACCATGTGCTGAAGCTTTGTACATTGTATTGTTTGAAAATTATAGCCAAGTAGGTGACATTCAAAATCAAGGTGTCTTGTATTCTCTTGTGATTTTTCAATCATTGACATAGATTAATATGGTGCTTGGTTGTGACTTAAACTTTAGCTGCTAGGCCCTGTTGTGGTCTCTCTTCTCCAAGAGACTATGAATAATTGCCCAACTTCAGTGACGGAAATTACTCCAGTGTTGCTTCTTAAAGATGCTGCTTATGGAGCTGCTGCTTATGTTTATTATGAACTCTCGAATTATCTGAGCTTTAAAGACTGGTGAGTCTGAAGTTATTGGGGTATGTGTAAATATTGTTCTGATTATTGGAGGCACATCCACTGTTTCCTTTCACCTGCCATCATTCACACAAGAAAATTTCTTTCAATTATCCACTTCATTTATTTACGTTTATTATTATCCACTTGAACTTTTCCGTTTTTCTTTTGGCTGTTTCCTGTTCTATTTGTTTATGTAGGAGCATACCTCATCTCCTTTCTCTTTGAAGTTTTTCTGTTCATGTTCATGAATTTACATTGCCAAAAAATTATATGCAAATTAAAAAATTGCTGATAACAAAGTGATCATTACCTTGAGATCTAAGTGGATTTTGTTAATTTATATAAAGGTTTATTTCATAGTTTATTATTGATATTGATACTTTCTCCTTTTAAGGCTTTGATTGGAGAATAGAGTACTCTGATAATGACTCTGGTATCTTCTTTTTAACAATATACTTGTAGGTTTAATGGTGCTTTATCCCTCGAGCTCTCAAATGAACATCCCAATTTGCGTATTATTCATCGGAAAGTTGCTATAATTCTTGGGCAGTGGGTTTCTGAGGTATATAATTTATTGTGCTGCTCTGTGGATGAACTAAATATTTGATGCGTGACTTTCTTTCACAGCCTGATTATTGTGATATGAAATTCAAAAACATTTATATATTAAAAAATATTGTTGTATAAGTAGTGAAGTTTTATGGCAGTAAATTTACTTATTTTCTTTATGTCTTAAACCTTAAAATAAAAAACAAAAGCCATTTGTACTTACTATATTGTTGTTGCTTTTCTCTACTTCATAGGTTAAAGAAGATACAAAAAGACCTGTGTACTGTGCTTTAATCAGATTGTTACAGGGAAATGACTTATCTGTCAGGGTATGTTACAGCTTTCTATTCCTGCTGCCGTTATTTATGCTCTTTCTGCTAAGTCACTGTGGTTCCTAATTATCAGTTTTCCTATTTGTGTCACTTTTAGCTTGCAGCTTGTCGATCCTTGTGTTTACATATTGAAGATGCAAATTTTTCAGACAGGGAGTTTGTTGATCTTCTCCCTATCTGTTGGGACTCATGTTTCAAGCTGTTTGATGAAGTTCAGGAATTTGACTCAAAGGTAAAACCTATTGATAGGAAACATTTCCCATTTTTTGGTAGGGGGCAAAAAGTCATCGAGTCTATTTTCGATGAAGTTGTAATGTGGGGAATGGAAGGTAATAACCTATGAAAGCACGGACATGAGATGCCACGGGACACACGGACACATCAATTTTAATTTTTGATAGAGATGGAGACAAAAATCAGTGACCCATATAGAATACTTATTGAAATACAAAATACACTGGAAGTGTGTGAAAAAACACATGTATTTATACACAAATGCAAGATGGATGTACATATAGCTTACACACACACACACACACACACACAGAGGGAGAGAGGGAGAGGGAGAGGGAGAGGGAGAGAGAGAGAGAGATTTGTAGACAAAATCTAATAGTATTTTCATATTTTATTGATATTAAAGTTCAAATTAAGTTTTTAATGTTTTTAATTTCTTTTTTAATTATATCAAACATTTTAGATCATTTTTGTATTGATAATTTATAATACCTATTATTTATAAACTCATTTTAAGAATATAGGATAAGAATAAAGTTGGACACGTTGACACATCATTATTTGGGTGTGACCAAGCATGTTTGAATTTTTTTATTTTTTATTAAGATACAGTTGGACATAAAAGACGTGTTGCACGAGTGTCATGTTTGAAATGTGTCCAACACTTGAAGACGACAGCTAAATGAAGTGTCGATGCTTATAGTAATAACCTTACTTGGTTGGACCATTTAAACTTATGGAGAGGGAAGGATTGTGCTGTGAAAGCATTCCCCTCTGGTCTTCAACTTTGTTTTCCCTTCTCATTGGGGAGTGTGGAGTTGATTCATTGTTGATGATGCGGTAGTGTGTGTTTCTATGTATTGCTTCTCTCTTCAGTATTACCACATTCATGGTGTGAAATGGAGGCCATTGCCAAGGAAGAGAGCTGCATGCTTTAATTATGAATTAGGTTCTGGGTACCACTGATCATTGAGTGAGAGCAAGAACAACATGTGAATTTGTTTCTGGAAGAGTAATGATGTGATGTTGGAAGATATACTGAACAGCGTTCTGTGTAGAAGGGATACGCAGCAGAGGCTGATTGATTCTCTGGCAAGTGTTCATGAACATGGGCTAAGGCACATGATGTCCAACTGCCTTAAGCCTGAATTCAAGGCTATTAATAACTAAAGCTAGTGAAAGGACTCAGCATGCATACATTTGGTTGTGGTTTAATACCAAATATACATTGTTGGCATTCAACTTCTTTTTAACTTTGAATGCTGGCAAGAGCTAAAACATAGTACTTGTGAATTATAATTTGACCTGAATTTGTTCTGGATTTAGTCCAGTTGGTGAAATCATGTTCTTTTTTAAATGTTTCTCCAGGTCCAGGTTTTGAATTTGATTTCCACCCTTATCCTTCATGTTAGTGAAGTTATTCCATTTGCAGAAAAGTTGGTTCAATTTTTTCAGAAGGTACATAAGAGAATCCTATGTTTTGTTTTTTCTACTTATTAGTGTTATACATTCAATATTTGGCTGTCAGTATTTAAGTAAAATGTGAATAAGATTTTTATTTCGAGAAGAAGTATGTGATAGGGACTCGGGTAAGTAGCCCAAGTCCTATGTTGAGTAGGGATAATTTTTTTTTTTTTTAATTTTCCTTTTCTTTTATTTGTCCCCTTCTCCAAATTTTGGTGCAGGTGAGTAACCAAATGCTACCTGAGAAAACTTGGGGGGAATGACCAAAAGGGCTATTAATGGTTTAAACATGGATATGATTCCTGATAGAGCACTATGGCACACTTTAATCCATGTAACTGATCTCACTTAGTGGACTAGGCTTAGTTATTGTTGGATAAGTTATCCCAATGAATTTAGGGTTATGATATATGTACAGAGCATTTCAGGAACTTAATCCAGAATAGCTTTCCAAGATGTTGAATATTGATTTTGAATGCTAGATTAAGCATAAATCTAAAAACATTTCAATGGCAATGTTCACCTCTTAATTGTTTGCCTTTTACCCTATGTCTGCTGGTGTTATCCATGTAGCTAAAGGTAAACATATAGCTTATCAAAATGAATTTATCTTCTCTATTGCTCCTATTTTTGCAAGGTCTGGGAAGAATCCTCTGGTGAAAGTTTGCTGCAGATTCAGCTTCTTGTTGCTTTGAAAAACTTTGTGGTTGCACTTGGTTACCAGTCACCCATTTGCTACAGCATATTATTGCCAATTCTGGAGAATGGAATTAATATTAATAATCCAGATGAACTGAATCTCCTAGAAGATAGCATGCTGGTAATAATGCTGTCTTGTTCTTATTAATTAAGATGGGTATGATTTTTGTGCGAGAATGTCATGATAATTCAACTCCATAACCTTTCAGTTATGGGAGGCCACACTTTCCCATGCCCCGTCAATGGTGCCTCAATTACTGCCACATTTTTCACGCCTTGTGGATATCATGGAAAGAAGCTTTGACCATTTAGAGGTTAGATTTTTCTCCATACTATAATAATATTTTGACTAAAAGAATCTGTGTTCAGGAGAATGATAGAGTCTGCGTTAGTGATAGACTGATAGTGAGTAGTGACAATAGAATGAAGTGGTCATTTAGTTAGCTTGATGGGTTGTACTTGAGGTAATTTACATGGTGTACAAATATTTAAATTAGTTAAAAGATATTTCCTTTGATTTCCCTGCTTGCCATCTCTTCTTCTGTACCTCTTAAATATTTTTAGACCACTATAAAGTTGATTTGATTGCTTGGTGAATCTCTGGCTTCTGAACTTAGTTTGTTAGGTTTGAAACTCAAACAGGTAAAACTACTCTTGGTTTCTACTTTGTACCAAATTAAAAGGTCTTAGTGCAATATAATATATATATGAAGTTAATCAATGTATTTTTCGGTCATCTACTTTACATCAAACTTAATTGAGATGAAGTTAATGTTGTTAATACTAAATATTCATTCAGCTATTGATTTCATGGAAAGGTGTAAAAACTTCAGCCGCTGCCATCGCTCTGATTATTATAATTTCTGTATTTATTTCTTTGATAACTACTTTGGTTCGTGATCTATTCTTGATGAGTCATTGTTTTAGTTACTCCAACCGTAACGGCCAATTGTTCTTGATATAATTATAATAAACGTGTTTATTTTATTTGTATGTTATTTCTGTTTGTCGAATTACAGGTTGCAGTAAACATAATTGAAGATTACATAATTTTGGGTGGAAATGACTTTCTGAGCATGCATGCTGCAAATATTGCTAAAATTCTTGATTTAGTTGTTGGAAATGTTAATGACAAAGGTCTTCTTTCAGTTCTACCTGTCATTGATATCTTAATACAGGTATGTTTTTCCCATATTGACAAATATAGTTTCAATATATTGTGGAAGTTTGTGCAAGTCTTGAACCCATTCCCATCTAACTGATCGGAGATTAAACTAACCATTAGATGAGTGCATTACATGCTTATTATTTCAAGGTTAGTTGTGAATGGTGAACCATTGAGACTTTAGTAGATGGCTATGTAGTTTGTAGCTTCTTGCTCTGTTTCCCACAAGCTTGCATATGGACTAGTCTCAGTCTTTGGTGGTTGCTTAAATAGTTTGATATTGGACCAAGATGATAACCGGGGAATTTAACTATGACTATTGTGGTTGACATTCTTAGCACATAGAAGGTTTGTCATTGGAGCTATTAATAATGGACCATTTGAAGGGTTTAGGATTGATTCAAAAGGGTGTTGCGGTTCCATCTTCAATTTGCAATAACTTAATTATAAACAATTTAACTTCAAATTTAGCCTGCTAAAGTTCGTGTTAGAGAACTATTTCGGTAAATGATTTGTTTTAACCGATGTCTACATCCCTAAATGGATATTATAAATGGCTGTGTTTGTGTCTCGATTTCCAGTGCAAGGTTATCAATAGTGGATAGCAGCTCATCGGTTGTGAAATTTCCGCTACACAATAGTGCTATTGCGCCGATAAATGTGGATATTTGACAACCTTGAGAGGAGGTCAAGGTATCAATAGCGGATTGCGGCTCTTCGCGTTTTGCTAAATTTCTGCTACGCAATAGCGCTATGGCATGTAGCGGATATCTGACAACCTTGTACCCGTGCAGGACCATTCTCTAATTATTTGGTCTCAGTTGGATTAGAATTTAGTTTCTTGTTGTATTTGATTTAAAATCTCAAAACAATTTATCTTGATTCGCCCCTTTACAGTGTTTTCCTATGGAAGTGCCACCGCTCATTAGCAGTACTTTACAAGTAAGGAGTTGTATGCTTGTTGAATAAATAGGATTTTGTGTTCAACTCACCTTGTTACTAATATGGACATGTTTTTAATCTGTTATTTCTTTTTTATTTCAGAAATTAATTTTAATATGTTTGAGTGGAGGAGATGACCGTGATCCTTCTAAAACATCTGTCAAAGCATCTTCTGCTGCCATCCTAGCAAGGCTTCTGGTGATGAATACAAACTCACTTGCCCAATTAGCATCAGATCCATCTACTTCTCTACTCCTTCAAACAGCATCCATACCTGTTCAAGAAAATATACTTCTTTGTCTGGTTGACATTTGGGTCGACAAGGTTGGTGTTGTTAAGCTATAATATGACTAATTTTGTTTGGTTTTAAATAATTGAATTATTTAATACTCCGCAAGTCTGAAACTGTATTGTGTTTAGTTTTATATCAAAGAATTACTTAATACTCTACATGTCTGAAACTGTAATATGATTTATATTTGTTTGGCTTTTGATGTTTATATGAGAATATATATTTCTGCAGAACAATCATCATGTTTGAATTTCATAATCTTCTGCATTTTTAATACAATTTCTTTCTTTCTTTTCATTCAATACCATAAGAATGGGGTAGGAAAAACAACAATTGGTATTTCTGAACAGTGATGTCTTTAGCCAATATTTGGACATAATTATTTCATTTGGTCCTATTGAATATGTTGTATCCTTACTTTATTGTAAATGTACATTTTCAATTTTTTCAGGTAGATAATGTTTCTTGCATCCAGAAGAAGACAATTGGCTTAGCCCTCTCAATAATTCTGACATTAAGGCTACCGCAAGTCATTGACAAACTTGATCAAATTTTGAGGTACTAATATAGTGAACATCATAAACATGTTAATGTGAAGTAAATGACTATTTGTTGTTTTGTGCAGTGTTTGCACAAGTGTAATTCTGGGAGGAAACAGTGACTTGACTGAGGAAGAATCCAGGTTAGTTTTTTGCATTTTGTTTTTATCTTTTTCTTTTCCTAAAAAGATTTTAAACTTTATAACCTAATATGTCTCTTGCACTTCATGTTTAATAATTGAACTTGGACCCGATCTGAGTTCGGTTTTACTTTCATACGAGGATATATTATTCTCCCTATTAGAAGTGGGAACGGTTTTGAAGGCAACTGAAGAGTTTAGAAATTGAGGGGTTGTCCCTGTTATTATATGGCTTTTGCTCATGTTTTACTATCATATAATTCTTTATGTCTGATGTAAATAACAGTGGTGTTATGAGCTCCAGTACGTCTCCTGATGATGGCAATATCCCAAGTAAAGAATTCAGAAAAAGACAGGCAAGAATTTATGAAACTTAACCATAATACTCATTCTGGGACAATGTGATTGTATGAAAAACAAAGGGTGTTATGCATATGTATATTTTCTCTCCAGATCAAATTTTCAGACCGTATCAATCACATATCACTTGAGGACTCTGTGAAAGAAAATCTACAAACTTGTGCTGCTATTCATGGAGAATCGTTTAATGCTGCAATGAACAATATGCACCCATCTGCGCTTGCACAATTGAAGCAAGCATTAAAGATGCCATAATTGGCGTGCCATAATAGTTTGTGGCTGGGACATGGCTTGGTGGTTGTTGATCAGGTGGAACTATGTGCATTTGCGGATCTTCTGTCCATAGATTGTGACTTTTCTATAGGGTATGTTCCCTTTTTTGCTTGCTGCAACTTCAGAAAGAAAACATAACCTGTTGCTGGCATTGACCAAATAATAGTAAGGTTGATTACAGGATCACTGACATATACTGAATAGCTTTAAAACTATAGGCTACTTGCTGCAAATTATAACTCTGGAAATCATGGCACACTGAATTTGAGATGTTTTCTTGAAAATAATGAAAAAACTGTTAGACAGGAACAGCTTCAGTAATTAACATATTATTTGTTTCCAGTTTGTACTCATCACCATCTCTTCCTTTTTGGCATTATGATATATTATGTCTGGCTCGAGATTTAGGACTAAGAAATAGTGTGCGGATTAAATTACTAGATGATTATTTTAATGTAGTAGTATTTTTAGTTAACTGACAGTTAACTTATCTTTCTGCAGGTGAAATTCAAGCTTATTACAAGAATTATTGGTTTTTATTCACATTTTAAATTGTTTCCAAGTCATGTTTTTTTAGCACTAAAAAATCATTCATTAGTTATGCCAGTCCGGCATCGTGAAACTCTGTAAATAGGATGCTGTCCTCTATTATATATAAAAGGAGGATCAGCATTGAGTCTACAGTGTTCTATTTAACTGAGAAGAATTACAGGAAATATGAAATGGTCTGTGTAGATGCTGTTTTTGAACATTTTGGGATGTGTAGTGGAAATTTCAGCAGTCTAATCTGGAAAAGTTAATTTTGATTGCATATTATTTGCTAGATTAACATTTTTATTTCTATTTTCTCACACTAGTTATGGATCAATATGTAAAGTCATAAATAACTAGTTAAGTCATACAATCTCTTTTTTTTCTTTAACCTAAGCTTTAAATTGTAAGATTTTACTCAGTATTTATTCAAGTACTGAAGCTCGACTAAGATGTATTAATATTTGATGACACTTGTGCAACCTGTGGATACTGGTACGTATGAGACTGATGACTTTCAATTATTGGGTGTGATGTAGTAGCTTTTTATAATCTTAATTGATGACAAATTGAAATACTGGTGTTTTAGGAACATTTGAAATTTTTCCTAAATTCCAAAGTTACAATGTTTTGGAACTGTAATAGTAGCAACTTTTATTTTGATCTGACTTAGAAATTCAATCTTAACTGACGTACAAAGGAAAAGGAAGCGTACGATAAAAAGAGGGGAGCAAATTATGTATTTTTGTTACTAGAGAAGGAGCAATAGATTACAGGACAGAGTAAACCGATTTGTAATTTTTGCCTTGTGATCCAAGCAAAGTTTGAGAGAATTGTATGAGCCTGACCCCAAGAGAGTTTAATTTAAAAGACTTGCTGTGTAAGAAAGCACCTAGACTTTGAGTAGTAATGAATTGGAAAAATAGGAATTCCTAATGAGAAACTTGCAACATTGTCATGCCCATTAAAGAAAATCGAAAGCCACGATAGGCAACTCGTTTTGCTTTCGTTCATGCTAAATCTATGGATGAAAGCATATAAAACAATCCAATTGAAAAGTCAACCCAAAAAAGCCGCACCAAAGTATGAGTATGGGTTTGTTTAGTTGAAGGGCAACAATGAGGATTATTTGCTTTTATTCAAATAAATGTTCATGTATATGTATGGATTTAATCAATTTATACATAAAAGGCATTTGCATAAAGTTTGCCTCTACTTTTATCTTCCAACCATTCCAACCAAACATGTCCTAAGAAGAATCCTCACCATTAGGACTGAACTCACCAGGAGAATCCCAAGCAAACCAAGATTAACAATTTCACTTAATAGTTTTACGTGCCCCAATCTTTGAATTAATACTTATTTCTACGACTACCAGTCTATAGGAGGTATCTATTACCTTTGCTCCATAAATATTGTTAGGCATTAGAAATAAGTGGCTACTCCAACGAAGATTTCATAATTGTCATTATGTAAAGATACTTCATTTTGATCATTATGATAAAATTATAGAGCTTGATTTTTATATGTCATAAAAGTGTTACTTTTATTTAAAATGTGGTCAAACAAATATGTTACACTGTTTAAACAAATATTATTATGAAAAGATGTTTTTGCCATTTTCATTGAAGTAGTTGGCTTAGAAATTTGACTGTTAGAAGAAAGCAATTAAACAACTAAGTACCTATTTCTACATTGGTTTTCCTATTATCCTCCCATACTCCCCTGGCCGCAGCTAATTACACACCTGTCTTGATTTTGGACAAATTAAACTAATCCTCCCTTACCGTTTTTTTTCTCATTTACTCTTATTTAACAAGGCAGCGTTTGAATGTTGTTCATGTCTCAACACACATTTTTTGTTTGGTTTGGTAAAACACGAATATTTAATGAAGACAGAAGAATATAAATATGCAAAATTTGTAGACCACGTTTAAGCTAAGACACTACAATAGACAAAATACAGTTTTTTTTCCATCCTTCAATAATTTTTAAATTTCAATTTTAACCTTAACCCTGAGAATTCTTTTTCCTCTCTCTCCCTCCCCCTCCCCCTCCCCTCCTCCATCTTCCTCTGCCAACTACCCTCTCACCTCCATCACTGTTCCCTCTGCCATCACGGTTGGCAGTGGCAGGAGTGGTTCTCCTCACCATCGTCACCATTTCCCTCACCTTGTTTCATACTCGGCGCCACCTTCTTCCCCAATTTCCCTCCCTTCGTTCCCGTCGCTCCTTTTCTTTTTCTTTTGTTTCGTTCCCTCTTCCTGGGCATGTGGGTTTAATGTGTTCCAGATCTACAATCACTAGTGTTGTTTAGGTTTGATTGAATTTGTTTGTTTGAATAAAGAGAAGTTCTGTGGTGTGGATTGGAAAAAAGATCCATACATATAAATAGTAAGGTGTGTATATCAGGTAATAACGCCTGGCTTCTTTCTTCTGACTTGCATGGAGAACTGCAAGCACAAAAGGCTGTCACTGCAGGTTTATGTAGACGTTGTCGTACTTGGCGCAAGTTTAGTTTAAGAAAAGAAAAAAGGACAAATAGGTCCCTCACCTTTTGTTCCGCAGATATTTTTATCCCTGACCATTAAAAAATACTTTTTTAAGTCATTGACCTTCACAAAACTTGGACAGATCAGTCCTTGATGGAGGCATTTGGACGGATCAATTCCTGACTGAGGCATTTGGACAGAGAGACTGATCTGTCCAAATTTTGTGAAGGTCAAAGACTTAAAAGTATTTTTCAAATGGTTAGAGACGAAAATATTTGCTGGGCAAAAGGTTAACCTATTTATTTTTTTCTCTTAAGAAAATTATTATTAATGTGAGTGATTATAATATTTGAAAATTGGGCTGAAACTTTTTGAACTTGCTTAGGGTAAATGGACTTCTTGTTTTGTACAAAATGAGATTATACAATTTCCTTTGAATTTCTTTTATCATTTATGTTCTAATATGAAAACTGTTTGGATTTTACATTCTTAAATGGATTAAGAAAACAAGAATCTGCAGGACATTGATTTGAGCTTTTACAAAGAAACCAAAAAAAAAAAGAAAATGATATATGTTAATAATAATAATATAAAATATATATTTATTATTGCTATAGTCAAATTATTAATACATAAAATTTATTATGGTTACAATACGATGATAATAATTATGTTTACAAATAGTAAAAATTTATTATCTAATACTTTTAATTATAAGTATAATATTTAAGAAAAAAATAAATTATTTTAGAATTTTTCATGTTTTTTTAACGGTTTTTTAGTCTAACTTTTAGAATTTTCATGTTATTATTATAACAACCGTTAAAAAATTAGAGATAAAAAAACATGAAAAATTTGACTAAAGAACCCTTAAAAAGATTTATTAACAAACTTATTAAAAAGGACCAAATGTTTTCATTAATATTTATAAGAAGGAGGACTAAATTTTTTTATAAAAAAATAAATATATTTTTAATTATTTTTTCACTTATTTTTCATAATTTTTATATTAATAATTTTCATTAACTATTTATTTTTGTGTTAATTTATTTTCATAATCTTTACATTTTTATTTTAACTTATTTCCATGACTTTTTATTTTTATTTGTTTTCATAATCTTCATTTTTTTATTTTTATTTGTATTCTTATTTACTTATTCACGTTAATTAAAATTACTAAAATTAAAAAAATTTATTTATATAACAATAACGAAATTAAATAATAAAATAATTAAAAATATAATTATCTCTATAAAAAAATTTAATTTTTTTCTTAAATATTATACTTATAATTAAAAGTATTAGATAATAAATTTTTACTATTTGTAAACATAATTATTATCATCGTATTGTAACCATAATAAGTTTTATGTATTAATAATTTGACTAAAGCAATAATAAATATATATTTTATATTATTATTAACATACATCATTCTCTTTTTTTTTTCGGTTTCTTTGTAAAAGCTCAAAACAATGTCCTGCACGTTCTTGTTTTCTTAATCCATTTAAGAATGTAAAATTCAAACAGTTTTCATATTAGAACATAAAAGTTTCAACCCAATTTCCAAACATTATAATCACTCACATTAATAATAATTTTGCACCACAACAACTCACATTAATAATAATTTTGCACCACAACAACGTCTACATCAACCTATCAATGCGTTATTACCTAATGTACACACCTCACTATCTACATGTATGGATATTTTCCTAATCCACACCACAGAACTTTCCTTGAATAAAAGTAATTGAATATATTTGTTTGAATAAAAGTAATTTGGTTGGTGTGTAACAATGAGGGTGGAATTGGTGATTGAATTAAAAGTAACTTTAACTTTTTTGAATATTTGTATGCCTTGTTCATTAGATTTTGTTTATTAGTTTTTCCAAACACACTAGATAGACACAATTATTTTGTTTTTATATTTTGATGTCTGTCCCATCCTATCAGTCAACTAAACAAAGCCTAATTACAGTCACCAAAAGAAGCCAGTTACGAAAAAAACCAATCTAATTGATGTTGTCTTAGCTTTTCAAAATAATCACTTATTTAAAAACAAATCAAATTTTTAAATCAACAATTATTTGAAATCAAAGGGTATATATATAGACTATTATTGACCAGAACAAAGCTTAGGTAAAACAAATTGAAACCCATCTTTATAAAGTACAAACTCTTTGTTTTGAGAAAAGGGATATTTGCTCTAAGAAAAGGCAGAACAAAGTAAGCATTTGGGGTGCAACAATAATGGGCATACGAAAACTTTGCTGTTAGTATCTAATATTTGAACAGTGAATACTATACTAAATTCATATCCAAGCAGAGATACAATTCAGTGAACAGTGTACCAAAATTGAAAAGGGGTTGAAAAATGAAACGAGATCATTTTAAACTCATTCTTGACCATTTGTAGAGTCCATAGGCTCAGCTTCAGCTGATTCATCTGCCTTGTCCCCCTTCTTACCTATGAGGAAGAAAAAAAAAATCATGTTATTGAAAATTAATCAGAAATCTATAGAAGCAATGATACGATACAGCAAAGAATGATAACATATAACCAATCTTATACCTTTCTTCTTTTTTCCACCACCTTTCTTCTTTGTTTTTGTGCCCAAAGCCAGCCATGCCTTGATATCTGGATCCTCTATGGTTTTCGTTGGCTGCAACTCCTGGAGTGGATAAGAGGTGACTCGATCTGATCCATTTGGCATTAGCAAGACTGTGAATTTGATGTGCGCAACATAATCACCTGAAAACAACTAATTGTGCATAACATGAGCATGACTCAGATGAATCAAAACACCAATAGATTTAATCATACTACTGGCCAAGAAAAGTTTTCACCCGGCTTTTCATGCAGAACAGGATATGGCTGCAAGAGCTCATGATTCACACATTCCACTAGACCCAGGCGAGCTCTTTTCTCTTCCAAAGCCCTGTATCACACAATTAACATCTTAGAAGAATGAAGACAACACATTTGAATAAAATACTAGAAATATGCAGGTAGGAATTTACCTAGCAGAGAATGGCATAATTGGAAATTTTTGGCTTATTTCACTGAAAATGAATCTAGATGCTTTCATCTTTAAGTGATAACTCTTGTCAACGGCTCTCTTATAAATAGTTGTCTGCTTTTCGTCCAACAGCTTGGGCTGCACGTTATTAAGAAGTTGCTTTAGCAACTCATTCGATAATTACCTCGTATTCATAAGTGATAACTCCGCCTATGTTACACTTGCGGTACATAGCCGGTCCCAAGCCCGGATAAAGGAGGAGGGTTGTGTTAGGTCTTCGGCAACCAACATAAAAATATAGCCGAACCCCCATGACAATTCATAATAGATAAAATACCTACCTTGCCTTCTCCAGTGCTTGTTACTATATCAATTGCATAAACTTCGTTTTCCTCAAACTCCGCGTCATCAACCCTTGTATCTGGATTTGTTACACTAAGCACAACTTTGTTCCCATCAATTACAAATTGCTTCATTTGGTGACTAAGCACACCCTCAACAATTTTACAATCATAGGCAGCAGCAACCTTTTGAATTGCCTCGGTTACATCCTTATTCTGCCAAGAGAAATAAATTGATTAATAAATTATTTACAATAATAATATAAATCAGCATAATCATGATTCATGAAACAATCTCTATATTAAATCAATAGTTGTATCAGAAACCACAAAAAAAATCAATTGTTAATTTGCTATGAAAGTACAAACCATTCCCTCAATTAAGCATTTATATCAATAAGTAATATGTTAAACCTTGTACAATGTTGGCTATAGTAGCAAGTATACTGACTATAAAATTCAGCACGACTGTGAAACTATTATAAGCCAATTATGTTTAGGCAACAGGGAAAAGAGGAAATCAATATAGTACTAATCACCTCGGCAAAGTTGCCAATTCTACAAAGAATGGATTTCCTTAAGTATTAGGAGGGCTTGGAAAATGAGTTACAAATGCAACCAATTGGTGTCAAAGAAGCACACTAAGTTGATACCAACTTGATTGTGTCTATATATCCTGAGAGATGGTCAAAATGTATTATGGAAAAGATTTTCCGGTAAAAGGACTATGGAAAAGATAACCATGGAAAAGATGACCAACTATGAAACGGAAGATGAATGATTATCCATCAGTGTAACTATGACAAAAATGGCTTCATTGGGATTACCCATAGCCTATGATGTCTACATCATATGGAGATCATATCATCCAAACTTAAAATCATTTTGTAAAACCAAACATTAATTTGGGAGGGAGACAAAATCAAGGAACAGAACCAGCTAATATTTCTCAAAATTCCAAAGATAGCAAACTTTTGAATGATGGTGCATGATAAAATCCATCGGTGTGACAAAACCGTATGTCTAATATGCTTGAACTTGAAAGCAATTTTACTCAAGTGTATACTAAAAAGTTAATCAAGTAACTCTAGCTGAGATTACACAATGAAAAGCATACATGACCTCTATCAGTGTAACTATGACAATGAAGCTTCATTGGAGTATATCCATGGCTCATGATATTTTTCATCCTTTAGAGATCAATGAACCCCCTTGAAAGAGAGATTTAAAAATAATCTAATTTCATGCATATTTCAATAAGCTGAATTGCCTATGTAATCTATATTATAAATATAGAATAGTAAACAACTTGTGTTCAACATAAGCCAGTGCACTGGAAAAATGAACATAATAGTCCGAATTATAGAGCACAGAATAAGAATCATTTAAGATTTCTAGAGATTCCTATAAGGTGCACCTAGTTACCTTCTTTCCTGGCCTTACAAGTCTTAAGGCTACTTCGGCAGCAGTGTTTGCAGCTGTGATAACATCAGCTGCCCGTCCTGTAACTGGGCCATCCTGAAGCACATGTGTGTGTGCCACAGCAGCAATGAATCCATCTATATGACAAGCCATATCACTGGGAAAAAATGCGGAAAAGATAAATTAGCATTAATAGCCAAAACCAATCTCCCACCATTCTTAACAAAAGTATTCTCCAAACATCTCTCTCTTACATTTTCAATATATCACCTCCTTCCAACACCGCCTCATCGCTTGCTAGAGGAGAGAAATGACAGACTGTATTGTTTACAGATATGCAGGTTGGAAAAGCAACGCCTCTCTCAATCTTTCTCTTAACATTCTTGTACACATTACCAGTTTGCCTTCATTAAAAGAAAAAGGGAAAACAGTTGAACACTAAGAACCATAATACAAAAAGAGAAACTAACACAGCTATTACATACAAATATGAGAAATGGCACAGAACATTGAACATTGCTAATTCCATTGAATTATAAAAGAGAACATATAAGCTTACTCTCTAATGTATGAATCTCCTTTTTCGCAAATGTCCACAATCTTGGCCTTCGGTTTACATTCTGAGACCACCAACTTCAAAGCCTCTGCTCCCAAAAACACAAGGCATCCATTATTACCAACATAAAAAAAAGGAAAGAAAGAAAAAAACACAGGAATTGGAAAAGAGAACGGTATCTTAATAATTCAACATATTCATGTATGAAATATATAGAATAATTTAAAAAAATTTAAAAAAAAAATAGAAGAGTGAGTAACGCACTGTTAACGATCTCAGCCGCAGTCTTGTATTTGGTGACAACTTCAGGAGAAGAGAGATCCAACTCCTTCTCCTCCCTTTCATCATCTGACATGGTTGCTTTCTTGTTCAATTGTTCTCACTTCTGCCAACAAATAAAAAACACAGAGAAAAAAGGATATCATACATTTGCCGAATTCGATAGTGAGAAAAAAAACTAAAATTTGCAAAGAAAAAAGTTAGACGGAGACTAGAATTTGTGAAATTGAAGAGTTTTGGAGAATCACTAACAGCGAAGGGTTTGGTGGCAGTGAAGAACGAAAGGTAGGGTTTTAGAAGTGAATGGAACGGTGTGCAAGTGTTAGAAAAGCAGAGAGGTGGCTGTGGCTCGGTGCAACTAGGGTTACACCTTTGCAGATCAGCTTTGGCTTATATAGGATTTTTTCATTTTCATTACATTAAAATTACTATAAACTTATGTGTAAGGGTTTATCTATCCAAAAATGTCATTAGCTGATTGGCTCCTATATTATTATTATTATTATTATTATTATTATTATTATTATTATTATTATTATTATTATTATTATTATTATTATTATATATGTAATGTGTAGTGATCTAAGAAAAAAATGCTACAACTGCAAGACATTAATTTGAATATCATGTCGAGTTTTATAATATTGTACAATAATTATGGTTGTGTTTGTCTAAGATTCTAACAAACAAAAAGAAAAGAAAATATCTTCTTATAATTTATATTGTATATAATTAACAACGTTGAAAACATTTTTTCTTGATTAATTTTTATTCCATTTAAATATGGAGAGATTTGGTTACTTTTTTATAAAATATACAAGTACTAAAAATAATTTAGTAAAAAATATTATTAATAAAAAATAAAGAAGTTGTTCTGTGAGTTACTTGAAATTGGGTTTGTATTTGGACCTGTATGTGAGGTCCAAGCTCCTTGTGGGACAGCGTCCGACCTATGTCAGGTAGCCGTCATCCGAGTTTTTCGTGAGGAAATAGGGGTAGTACCTGCAAGATACTCCGATTCTTAAGTCAGCAAAGATATAAGCAGATTTATAGTTGATTGTCTTAAGCATACCTGAGAGATATTAGTGTATTTATAGGTGATGAGCAAATAATTACCGTTGGAGTGGTTCTATTATTGGTGATGGATAACCGTCCTCTTTATTTAGGGCTGCTGAGATCTCCCTTGAGATAAATGAGAGATAGTGGGGTTAGTTATAACTCTTTTAAGGGAGATTTATCACTTTGTAATATTATGTTCAATCTCTTTGGAAGCCGGCTACTCAGTGACTGTCTTCTAAACTTTCTCTAATTTGGACCAAGTTTGAATTTTAGGTTAGAGTATGAACAGAAGTACATTCCCAAAATTTATAATCATGTCAAAAGAAAAGGTTGAATAATGGCTTAATTTAAATTTATGCATATTTAGATAAACAAATTAGGTAAAATGTTAAAAATTTTCTAATTTTATTTTACAATAATAAAAAAGATAAATTTATGCAATGGCACATAAATATTTATATCTCATTTTTTATTTTGTGAAAATTTGTATACATATTTTTTAAAAAATATCTTATAATATTTTTTTTGGGTATCAATAAAAATTTACCTTTAGATTTTCTGATTATAGAAATTCTAACATCATGTCATAAAATCACTTTTTAAAAAAATTAAGTTGATAAAAAGAATAACATCAATGATTATATCTCTTAAAAAAATAAAAAATATGTAATTAACAATATACCTTGATTGAAATAACAATATCTAATTCTCACATTGTTAGCTTAAAAATTTTGAGATTTGTACACTAATTTAAAACAAGTTACAAATGCCAAGAACAAAATCTAGCTTCTAAATAATTCAATGGTCATCGTATCTCTTTTGTCTTTTTCAAGCTACTAGATTATATTAAATGAGTAATTAGCAAATCAGTCTTTGGAAATTTTAAGATCGAACACCTTAATTCACCAGCTTTTGAAATATACAAAAAAAAACTCTTTCAAGTTTAATTCCGACAAACAAATAATTCCCTAACCTTATTTCTCCATCAATGACAAATGGAAAATGCTAACATAAATCCTAGACCAGCATACATGGCAGTCAGTTATCTACGTGTGCAAACAAGATAAATTAGTCTTTAGGCTTATGGTTGCAAAACGCAACATTTGAAATTGGGTGGAGGTCGAAGATGAAATCCCCCTTCGCGTGGCTCTAGAATCCTATTATATGCACTCTACAATGGCCAATGCTTCAGCGATAAATTAGCGACGAAAGCTCTGTTGGGTCTAGTCGTCGGCGAGGGAGACTAAGCCATGATACCATTAGCAAGATAAGGTTAAGCAAAATCGAATTCACAAAAGAAAAATACTTGAATTGCTTTTGTAGGTATTATGCGAGAATATGCAAGTTAACTAATATAGAGAATCCTCAAATATTGTTTTTTGTATCCCCAATATACAAGGTAAGAAACCAAATCGTTGCATAACAAGTTTTTGGAATTTGTAGAATGGTTCAGAGCAGAATCAGAGATTGGGTTCATTGCAGGAAAATCAACCATATTGCAAAAAAATCAACCATATTGCAAGTTCTTCATTAGATTGACACTGTTTTTTATCTCAGCTACAAGAACGTTGCTGTGAAAGATGCTAACGAACTGCATAAATTAGTGGGTATAGTTGGTGGGTTCCAAGATAAATTGAATGTGGGGGATGAGGGTTGAAGGTGACACAAATGAAAGTGGGTGATGGTGATTATGTGGGGGTTTAATGTTGAAGACAGGTTACAGTTCTTTTTGTAAATTGAATAAAAGAGAGTGGGATTTGGAGTCTTTTCGTTTTCAATAGAGGAAAATGAAAGGGATATATGATAAACCACTATTTTATGATTTATTTTGTATTGAATTGAGTAGATTTTATCAACTATTCTTACACTTATTCATATAAATTTTATGGTTTTATAAATCCTTTCGAATTTGTGCTATGATTGAAAACATGCTTCTTTGGCCTTAAAATTGTTAATTTTTAATCTTCTCTTATTACCATTCGATGCCGTGATATGTGTGTTAAGTGTTTCAGGTTTTATAGGACAGGAATGGCTTAGAGGATGGAAAGGAAGCATGCAAAAGTGGAAGGAACACAAGAATTTAGAGATTTGAGAAGTTGGCCTTGATGCGCACGCATGGATGACGCATACGGGTGACCGGTGCAGCAGACAAACGACGCGTACGCGTGGATGACGTGCACGCGTGGCCATTTAATATCCAATGACGCGTATGCGTGGCTGACGCATACGCGTGACAAGCGTCACGTGCCTCAGTTATGGGAAAACGTTGGGGGCAATTTCTGGGCTGCTTTTGACCTAGTTTCAGGCCCGAAAATGAAGACAAGAGGCTGGGAAGTGGAGCTGGACATTCACTTTTTTCATTTATTCACATACTTTAGGTTTTAGATATAGAATTCTAAAGAGAGAGGCTCTCTCCTCTGTCTAGGTTTAGGGTTTCTTCTTTCAATTTTTCCTTAAGTTTAGGTTTCAATCTTATTTTAATTTAGTTTTCTTTTACTTTTATTTATTCTAGCACTTTAGTTATCTACTTCTGTTATTGATTCGTTTATTTTTTTCCTTTTAGTTTATGAACTCTTGTGTTACTTTCAATTTCTTTTTTAATGCAATTTTATGTTTCCATGTCTTTTTTTATGTTTGCCTTGGTTTCTTTTATTGCTTTCTTGCTTGTATTAGTTATAACTTTTATCAATTCTTGTATTTTATGATGTTTCTCTTTATTGCATTCTATGTGTTTGATGAAATGTCTCTTTTAGCTATAGAGTAGATTTTTCTATTCTTGGCTTGGGTTGGTAACTTGGGTAACCTTGAGTTGCTAATGCCCAAGTAATTGATGGTTGATATCCATTGACACTAGCTTTCACTAATTCGATTAGTCAGTGGCTAGGACTTTTGGATTGGGATTGATGAAGCTCATTTAACCTTCCTTCAATTGTTAGAGGATGACTAAATGAGATTGATCCCTACAACTATCATATTGTGGGTAGTGACAAGGATAGAGATCCTTAACCATTAACCCTTGCCAAGACCTTTTTACCATTGGAGTTTTCCTTACTTTCTTACTATTTATATTTCTTGTTCCTTATTTCAAAACCCCAAAAAGAAGTATATCATAACCAATAAGAAACACACTTCCCTGTAATTCCTTGAGAGACGACCCGAGGTTTGAATACTTTGGTTATTTTATTGGGTTTGTACAAGTGACAAACATATTAAACGTTGACTGAGGCTTAATTGTCAGTTTAGATCTATACTTGCAACGCAATTTTATTGAGAAATTCTTTACCGACATTTTTCTCCATCAAGTTTTTGGCACCGTTGCCAGAAAATTGCAAATGTGTGCCTTATTATTGGTTATTGTTAATATTGTGAATATATTTGCCTTTATGTTTCTTTGTTAGTTTTTGCTAGTTTTAGGAGTTTATTTTTATTAGTTTTTATTAGTATTTATTTTTATTTTCTCTTGCTATTATGAATTTTCATCACTTTGGCTATGAGTTTGATTCAAATTATATTGTAGGGAATGGAAGCTTCAATGAAAACATGCATCAAGGATAGAACAATCAAAGGTTGGAGGAGCCTTAAACACATGATCAACCTTTTTGGCAACAACCTCCTCCAACTTACTATGAGCAAGAGCCATTCCAAGATGCATACCAATCCAATGGCTATGGTGGATCTCCTTGTGACTACCAACAACCACCACCATATATGCCTATGAACCTCCTTCTCAATACAGTTCTCAACCTACCTCACAAGCCCCATTTTACCAAACACCTCCATATGACTCTAGTCCATACCCCTCATACAACCAATCACTCTCACCTCATCCTTGTGACCACTATGAAAGACAACCTATAAAACCACCCACATTCCAACTCAATTACTCCCAAGGACCACCATACTCACATATACCACCTCAATATACACCATCTCCATATCCTTATCAAGATGAACCACCTTCTTATAATGAACCATTTCTCCCAAATAATGAACCCTCATATCCACTCTAATCTCCAATGGATGACACCCTTGGTCTTCTTCTTCAAAGGCAAAGAGAGATGCAAAGGACGACACTAGAATTCATGGCTACCTTGACTGAGGTAGTAAATATTCTAGCCTCCCAACGCTTAGACACTCAAAGTACTCTCATGGCCACATGTGGGGAATCAATTGAAGAGCGTAGCATGAAAGAGAAATTGGAAACTCCAGTGAAACATAAGGAGTGGGATTTTGTATTGGAACAAGTGGAGAAAGCCCAATTAGTTGAAGAGGAGGAAATGGTTGAAGACTTAGGAGATGTTGAAAGTCCATGGAAATTGAAAGTTATAGAGCCTCCTCCCAAGAAGCTTGATATTGATGTTGAGAAAGGTGTACAACCTCCAAAGCATATTATAGTTGGAGATTTTGGAGAGACTGATCAAGATATGGATTCAATTATTGAAATTTTTTTATCTATAATTGAATCCTCTCCCATTGGACATGAGTTGGAGATCAAAGAAGACAGTGCACAATCTCCCATATCCTTGGTAAATGATGACAAAGAGATTGATTTGGAAGAAAGATACCAAGAGGAAGAGGTTGAAGTTGAAGAAGCTTGCCAAGAGGTGGAAGTAGTTAAGGAAGAGCACAAGGGAATGGAGCTTGCAAGATCACTAGAAACACCTCTTCCCAAGCCATTACCATCCAACACAACATTCAAGTGGGTAAAATTCTTATCCTAAATCCTTACTTTCTCACTTGAATATGGCTTGCTTGAGTCAACTTAGAGCTTTTTGTGGCTTTAAGAGTAAAAGGGAGATAGTAAGTGGTTGAAAACACAAGTTTTGGTTCATTGTGGTTGAAAGCTCAGAGTCTAAATGCACAGATTGGTGTAGAGCTCGATTGAATGGGTCTAGGAAGTTGTTTGGATGCTTCAGTGAGAATTCGGATTGCTTGCCACCTAGTTGGAACAATGATGATCAACTTGAAGACAGGTGTAGAAACAAGATTTGGGATCCGGAATATATGAGGATCAATTGTGGGAGCCCTTAGCTTGTGTGGAACTTCATTAAATCTTGGAGCTATTAAATTTGAACTTTGGAGCTTATTGGAAGTCCAAGTATTGGTGGAAGTTTCAAGATGAGTTCAAGTACAAGCCACCATGACAAGGAGCTCACCAAATGTCTAACTTAAGGACTTTAACTAAAAGTGCTAGGTGGGAGACACCTCACCATGGTATATTCTTTCATTTTCCCTTTTTATTTAAATTGGTAATAAGTTGAATTTTTAATTTTAGTTAGGATTATTTAGTTTAAGTAGTGGTTTCACTTGTTTAATAATGTTTGGCACTACGTTGATAGCTTGTTAGTTTATTTAAAAAAAATTTCCTTCTCACGCGTGCGCATGGCCGACGCGTACGCGTCATATTGGATGCTGATGCTCTCCGGTCCAAAAATCAGAGAGTTGTGCTGGAACCGCGCGGGTGGAGTGCTAGGCGCACAACCCAACCCACGCGTGTGCTTCGCTGATGCGTACGCGTCATTTACATTTTTTGGCCTCCCACGCGTGAGTGTGACCGACGCGCACGCGTCGTATCTCAATTCCGCAATGCTGGTACAAAAAACAGAGACTTGTGATGGAACGGTGCGGCTACTGTGTGCAAACCTCACGCGTACGCGTGCCTGACACGTACATGTCACCCCTCTGTTCTTCTTGGTCACGCGCACGCGGGAACCATGCGCACGCGTCGCGTTCGTGCCCTGTTTTGCCATGTTTCTTTTCCTTTCTTCTTTTTTCTTCTCTCCTTTCTTCTTCTTTCTTCTTCCTTTCTTACTTTCTTCTTCTCCCTCTCCTCATATTTCCACTCCTCATTTTTATCCTCTTTCTTTTCTTTTTCTTATTACATTTGCATACTTGCATTCATTGCATTTTAACTTTGTTGTTAGTTCCTCTTTTCTTTTCTATATTTATTGTTTTAACATGGTGTTAAATTTTCTTACTCAGCTGTTGAATATTTCTCACATTGTTTTGGTGCTCAGTGACTTGTTTTATATTGTTGGGTGATATTATTTATAGGTCAATGCCTAATCTTTTATGACACTTGTATTCCTTGTGCATTGATATGGACTCACATTGTCTTTCATAACCCACTTCTTCTTACTTATTATTTGCAAAGTTTGCCCCACACACAACATTAGTACTTTAGTCCTTCCTAACTCATTATTCTTTATTTTTGTGCTTCATTATCATTGAGTTAGGATGGGACCACATGCTCTCATGCTTATCACTAATATTGTCTGTGTCAATTCTTGTTTTAACTTGATGCTTTCAAGTATTCTTTTCATTTACTTATGCTTTGACTTTACTCGTGCATCAGGTGTTAGTTGATATGCCATTCGCTTATATTGTTTTCTCACTTACATGTTGTAGCTACCATGTAGTTGAGAACCCCACTCTCATTGGGCATTAGTGCCACTATATTTTATTTGCCTTGATATCTTTATTGTTGGGCTCAATCTTCTTCCTTTTTTCTCTCTTTTCAGGCTGGCCACCAAGAGGGGAAAGAAAAAGCTTCGAAATGAGGGCAACAAGCAAGTTCTTCCGCACAATCCTTTGAAGAAGGTCATCAGTTGTGATAACCCACCTTGGACAAACCCGACTTTCCGTACCCACCCATTGCTCATTTTTGCATGCACCGAGGATGGTGCAATCTTTAAGTGTGGGGAGGTCGAGACTGACTTCCATGAGTAACAATTCCTTTTTCCAACACCAATTCTTAATCCTCTTTGTTAATTAGTAGTTGCATTACATGATAGACTGCATGTGTAGTTAGTTGCTCGCATTTAGGTACTACTTGGTTGAAGTGATAATTTCTTTTTCAAGGAACTGTTTTAAGGCATTTCACTAATTTGAATTAAAATTTTTGTTGAACTTGCTTGAAGAAATTTAATTTGGAATATAGTTTTAGAGCTCGAACACACAAACCCAGTAAGATTTTGAGCCTATTGATTGGTTGCATCTTATCAACCAATATTTTATTTTGGTGTGTGTTGTTCTCTCTAAAATTGTGATCTTTTTCTTGCTTGATTATATATTTCCATTGTTTGATGTATGCATGCACTTATGTGATTGAGGCCTTTGTTTCACTATAGCTCACATGCCCATATGGCCTTACTCTTTCACCATCCTTTGCAAACCAATGTTGAGCCTATTGTACCCCTTTTGTTCTCTATTTTAGCACAACACTAACTCTAAGTGGAAAACAATAAATGTCCCTAATTTAAATCCTTGTTTCGCTTAGACTAGTGAAAGTGTTCATGATTTAAGTGTGGGAAAATTGGGTTGGGAAAATTTGGTTTGAGAAGTGAGTATTGTATAATTTTAGTGAAAATGTGAAAAGGATAGTTGAGCACATATTCTTGCATTCAATATCTTAATCATATGCATGGATCTCTCATATACATGTTATCCACCACATATGAAAAAAAAAAAGAAAACAATAAAACGGGACAAAATTCTCCAAAGTAAATGGTGGTAGTAATGCATATGTATTGTAATCAAATTTAGAATGCATGAAAATGTGGAAAAGATAGTTAATGGGTAGTTAGATTTTGTATTTTTCTTACATGGATTGTCTTAGGTTAGATGGGAAGTTTAGGTTAATCAAGGATTTGAATTTTAGTCCACTTATCCAAAAATATTCCTACCTTGACCCTAACCCCATTACAACCCTTAAAAGATCTCTTGATATGTGTATTGGTGCATTAAATTTTTGTTGATTGGTAGAAGAAGAGCAAGCCTTAGAAAGCAAGATTAGTAGAGAATTGAGAGAATCGACCCTTAAACACTTGAGTGATTAGAGTGTATACACTTCCGGCGAGGGTTCGATGCTCAATCCGTGTTCCCGACTTTCATGGGCTTTCTTCTTGCAAGTTTACTTGTACTTCCTTTTGAGATTTGAATTAGTAGAATTCAGTTCATATTTGTTCTTGGAAGATTGATCTACTTTTAACTAAGTAGGTAGAAACATTTGGCATGTAATTGCATTCATATAGATAAATTGCATTGCATAAGTCTCACCATTTTTCCTTCACTCTTTTGGTTCCCCTGAGTTTAGCATGAGGACATGCTAATGTTTAAGTGTGGGAAGGTTGATAAACCACTATTTTACGGTTTATTTTGTATTGAATTGAGTGAATTTTATCAACTATTCTTACACTTATTCATAAAAATTGTATGGTTTTATAAATCCTTCTGAATTTGTGCTATAATTGAAAACATGCTTCTTTGGCCTTAAAATTGCTAATTTTTAATCTTCTCTTATTACCATCCGATGCCTTGATATGTGTGTTAAGTGTTTTTAAGTTTTATAGGGCAGGAATGGCTTAAAAGATGGAAAGAAAGCATGCAAAAGTGGAAGGAACACAAGAATTTGGAGATTTGACAAGCTGGCCTCGACGCGCACGCATGGATGACGCGTACGGGTGACCAGTGCAGCAGACAAATGACGCTTACGCGTGGATGACGCGCACGCATGGCCATTTAATATCCAGTGACGCGTATGCGTGGCTGACGCGTGCCTCAGTTACGGAAAAATACTGGGACGATTTCTGGGCTGCTTTTGACCCAGTTTCAGGCCCGAAAATGAAGACAAGAGGCTGGGGAGTGGAGCTGGACATTCACTTTTTCATTCATTCACACACTTTAGGTTTTAGAGAAGTAGAATTCTAGAGAGAGAGGAGAGCCTCTCTCTAGGTTTAGAGTTTCTTCTTTCAATTTCTCCTTAGGTTTAGGTTTCAGTCTTATTTTAATTTAGTTTTCTCTTACTTTTATTTGTTCTAGCACTTTAGTTATCTACTTCTCTTATTGATTCTTTTATTTTGCCCATTTAGTTTATGAACTCTTGTGTTACTTTCAATTTCCTTTTTAATACAATTTTATATTTCCATGTCTTTTTTTATGTTTGCCGTGGTTTCTCTTATTGCTTTCTTACTTGTGTTAGTTATAGCTTTTATTAATTCTTGCATTTTATGATGTTTCTCTTTATTGTATTCTATGTGTTTAATGAAATGTCTCTTTAGCTATAGAGTAGATTTTTCTATTCTTGGCTTGGGTTGGTAACTTGGGTGACCTTGAGTTGCTAATGCCCAAGTAATTGACGGTTGATATCCATTGACACTAGCTTTCACTAATTCGATTAGTGAGTGGCTAGGACTTATGGATTGGGATTGATGAAGCTCATTTAACCTTCTTTCATTTGTTAGAGGATGACTAAATGAGAATGATCCCTACAACTATCATATTGTAGGTAGTGATAAGGATAGAGATCCTTAGCCATTAACCCTTGCCAAGACCTTTTTACCATTGGAGTTTTTCTTACTTTATTACTATTTACATTTCTTGTCCCTTATTTTAAAATCCCAAAAAGTAGTATATCATAACCAATAAAAAATACACTTTTCTGTAATTCCTTGAGAGACAACCCAAGGTTTAAATACTTTGGTTATTTTATTGGGTTTGTAGGGAGAAATTGTAATTCTCAAAGAATGTTATTTTATATAAATTTTTAATTTTTTATCTTTATATTTTACTATTTTATTTGTCTGATACCTAACAGTGATATCAGAGCCAAATGTTGCTAATTAATAATTTAATTTTTCGTTGCGAGTTACTGCATATTAAAAAAATGGCAGCAAAGTATGAGATTAAAAAATTTAGTGGGTATAATTTTTTCTTATGGAAATTAAAAATAAAAGCAATTATAAGGAAAACAATTGCATGGCAGAAATTAAAGGTAGACCCATTGGGATTACAGATGAAAATGAAAAGGAGATAGATGATAATGTTGTTGTAAACTTATACTTGGTACTAGGTGATTCAGTCTTGTCAAATGTAGTAGAGAAAAGAACAACAAATAAAATTTGGGATGCTCTCACCAAATTATATGAAATCAAGTCACTTTACAACAAGATATTCTTAAAGAGAAGACTTTATACTCTTCGAATGAGTGAATCTATATCGTCAACAGATTCCATTAATAATCTAAATACGCTATTTTTCCTACTCTCATTATTGGATTACAACATAGCAGAAAATGAACGTGCAGAGCTTCTACTTCAAAATCTACCAGATTCATATGATCAGCTCATCATTAACTTAACCAATAATTTTTGACAAATTATCTTTCTATTGATGATATGGCTTCTGCAATTCTTGAAGAAGAATCCAGATATAAGAATAAGAAAAATAGATTAAAGAGCTCAAAAAAAAATAGAGACACTATTGATGACGAGAAGAAAATCAATGGAGCCCGATTTCAGTGGAAGCCAAAATAGACCAAAATCATGAGGAAAGAAGCAATTCAAATGCTACAATTATGGCAAGAGAGGATATTTCAAAAAAATTCATAATAAGAAGAGTATAAAAAAGGTTCAAGAAGGATCAAGTTTTCAAGGATGTGTTGTGGGTACCTCTGATGATGGAGAAATCCTGTATGGTGAAGCAATAATTGGTTCTAAAGGCAACAAACAACTCACTAATGTATGGATTGTTGATTCAGAAGTAACTTGGAATATGACTCCTCACTGTGATTAGTTTTGTACATATGAACCTGTCTTGGAAAGATATGTGTTTATGGTAAATGATCATGTCTTAAGAATTATTGGAATGGGTACTGTCAAAATAAAAAAGTTTAATGGTTTTAGTCATTCACTTCAAGGGGTAAGACATGTGAAAGGCTTGAAGAAGAATTTGTTGTCAATTGGACAAATGGATGAACTTGGTTACAATATTCATATTGAAGATGAGATCTTGAAGAGGTGCTTTTGTGGTAATAAAAGTAGAAAAGATTGTAGCAAATCTATACATGCTTATGGGAGATACTTTGCAAGAGGCAGAGACATCAATTGCTTTAGCAAGCCAAGAAGAATTGACAATGATATGGCATCGCAAAGTCGGCCACATGTCAAAATGACGCTTGAAGATTCTTGTGGAACGTAATCTCATTCTCGAGCTTAAATTAGTAAACTTACGATTTTATAAGCACTGTGTTACAAGCAAGGAATATAGATTGACGTTTGGTAGATCAAATGCTCGGAGCAAGCATATATTGAATTTGATTCATTCTGATGTATGGAAATCACTGAACATGTCTATAGGAGGAGTAAAATATCTTGTATCATTTATTGATGATTACTCTAGAAAGTTATGGGTGTAGTGATCAAGAAGAAGTCAGACGTGTTTGCGATGTTTAAGGAGTTCAAAGCAAAGTTGGAACTTGAATATGGAAAGAAGATCAAGTATTTAAAGATAGATAATAGAGGAGAATATGTCGATGGTAATTTTCTAATATTTTGCAAGCAAGAATTCAACAACAATTTACATTTGTATATACGCCTCAGTAAAATGGTGCAATAGAGTGAATAAATACGACTCTCCAAGAAAGAGTACGAGCTATGTTGTAAATTGCAAGTTTAGCTAAGTCTTTTGGGAAGAAGCTGTTAAAACTACCTATTATCTAATAAATCGATCACCATCAAGTGCAATTGGATTGAAGACACCAATGTACGTGATGGATAATTTTCACGAAAGAACAAAGTTGGACCCAAAGTCTAGAAATTGTATATTCTTAGGTTATGCTGAGGGAGTTAAGGGGGTATCGCCTGTGCGATTCCACTGCCCGCAAGATAGTTGCCAGCAGAAATGTGATATTTGCAGAAAATAAATTATAAAGAGGACAAGAAAATGACAGCACTATTAAAGAGATAACCACTGTTCAAATAGATGAGAAATGCATAGAAAGTGATTTTTTGAAGTAGAGCCAGAGCACGAAGAACAAGAACCAAAGGCAAATGACATAGCAGTTCGTCGATCCACTCAAAAAAGAAAAATATCATGACAAAAGACAGAGAGCCAACAACTTTTGTGGAGGCTATACACAATCCAGATGTTTTTATGTGGATGACAGCAATGCAAGAAGAAATCCAGGAATTACATAGGAACCATACCTAGAAACTTGTTGCACTTCCAGCAAGTCTGAAAGCTATTGGAAACAAATGGATTTATAAGATCAAGCGAGATGGTAACAATCAAATGGAACAATATCGTGCAAGATTGGTTATCTAAGGATATGCTCAGAAATAAGATATTTTTGGCTATGTGTGCTGCATTTGATTTACATCTAGAACAAGAAAAATAAGAGATATATATGCTCCAACCGAGAGATTTTGAAGAACTAGAAAAAGGAAACTTCGTTTGCAGGTTAATTAAATCTTTGTATAGTTTAAAGCAGGCACCAAGGTGTTAGTACAAGAGATTTCATTCTTTCATTATCAGCCTTGGATACAATAGACTTAGTTCAGATCATTGTACCTATTACAAAAGGTCTGGTGATAATGATTTCATCATTTGGTGTTGTATGTGGATGACATATTAGTGGTAGGTCCCAACAAAGATGAAATCCAGGAATAAAAGGCACAGTTGGCTAGGGAGTTTGATATGAATGACTTGGGACCAACAAACAAGATTTTAGGGATGCAAATCCACTGAGACAAAAGGGATAGGAAGATTTGGCTATCGCAAAAGATTTATTTGAGGAAGATTTTACAATTCTTTAATATGCAAGAATGTAAGCCAATTTCAACCTCCGCTTCCTATGAATTTTAAATTATTCTCAAGTATGTGTCTTAGTAGTGAAACAGAGAGGCTGAAAATGTCTCGAGTACCGTATGCATTAGCAGTGAAAAGCCTTATGTATGCCATGATTTGTACAAGGCCAAATATAAGCAGTTGCGGTGGTAAGTCGATTTATAGTAGATCCGGGTAAACAACATTCGAATATTGTTAAGAGGATGCTGAGATACATCAAAAGGACCTCAAACGTTACATTATGTTTTGGCAAATCGAAATTCATTGTCAATTGATATGTCGATTCAGACTTTGCAGGTGATCTTGATAAACAAAAAATCAACTACAAGATAAGTGTTCATACTTGTAGGAGGAGCTGTGAGCTGGCTATCTAAGTTATAGACTATTATAGATCTATCTACTACATAAGTTAAATATATGGTAGGTACACAAGAATACAAAGAAGCTATTTGGATCCAAAGGTTGATAGAGAAACTCGGACACATTGCAAGAAATTTTGTCTTTCATTTAAGAACAAAACACATCAAAGTATAATATCACTTTGTTCAGGAAGTAGTAGAGAAAAAAAGTGTTGATATGCAGAAGATTCACACTGAAAAAAATCTAGCAAATATCATGACAAAACCAATCAACACTGAAAAATTTAAATGATGTAAATCCTCATATTGCCCATCAAATACATGAGTAATATGAATTTTAAAAATTTACCAAAATTAGTTTTAAGTGGGATATTGCAACACTAGTAAAGCTATTTTGGTAATATGCTAAATAAAAGATGATAAACACCCCCTGGCTTTTAGGCATTAAATTTTAATGGTGGAGAGAGAGAGAGAGAGAAGAATTATCCATTTCTAATTGATGGATGGTTTATGTTAAAGAAGAGCACTTTTAAATTGAGCATTCTTGACTCATTTTAATCAATTCATCCAATAACAACAACAGTAATTATGAGTTACATAGAGAGTTTTTTCTTTGAAATATTTTCTCTTATATTAAGATAGTGTTATTGTAATCTCCTTGTAATAGAGAGTTTTTCTTTGAAAGATTTTCTCCTATATTAAGAGAGTATTATTATAATCTTGTAATAAAGAGAAATTATAATTCTCAAAGAAAGTTATTTTATATAATTTATAATTTTTTATCTCTATGTTTTGTTGTATCATTTGTCTGGTACCTAACAGAAAGCTATTGAATTCATCTATATTTATTTGTGACATTACTAATAGTAATAATAGGAGTCACAAGAGAGGCGACATATGATGGAAGATCTCTTATCATTGGTTCCTTCATTGTCTCTGCAATACTCCTCAGGTATTTATGTTCATGTAATGCCATTTTATTTCATTCATTCTCCTATCACTACTCAGCTACATTATAATATCATCTTTGTATAAAGATGTCTTAGGGAAGTAACAAACTTATTCATTATCTTTTTTCTGATCTTCATTATCTTCTATTTGTGACCACCACCGTTATATATTAGTCGAACTTATTAATTACCTGGCTATCTTGTTTGTTTGACTCCAAAAGTTACAGTTTTGTTTAATGTTTTCATTCACATCATGTTATTTCAAATAAAAGTCATCAAATTATTTTATTTATCTCTTTGCTAGACATTCATTCTAATGCTAGTCTAATTTAAAAGAAAATTGTAAATATGATGTTGGAAATAACGAGGCCACATTGATATAAGATGGGTTGATGACTATGACATAGTTATATGGAAGTGATACGTTCTAGTACAAGAACCAATATACAAGACGTCATGTAAAATATTTTATGTGAAAAATATACATATAATATTTCAGTAGGTAGATGAATTAATATGTAGTACACGCAAATTGGTACATGGTACGCTACCTAATCGGTGAATTCATATAACTAAATACATTCACGGCTCGGACCAATCATACTCTCTAATACTCACTTTGAAAGTTTTAAGTAAAGAGGAAGTATAAGGAAACAATGCTAATTGTGAACAATGGATTAAAAAAGGAAGGTAAAATTAAAATTAAAAATCAGATTATTAATTAATTATTTAATTTCAAATTTTAAAATTTAAAAAATTAAGATTAACATTTAAACCCATTCACACTACGTACGGTTATTCCTAATTTCACCATAACTTCTGTCTAAAACTTGTCGTCATCTTCTTCGGTCCTCACATCGCTTGTTGCACTCCCTACCGATGATACCGACACCGCCTCCACCTTTGCCAGTCACTCCAACGCGCCTCGCCCTCTGGCGCTCAGCCCAACTAGGGCTGGCAATAGGTAGGGTAGGGTAGGGTTTAGACTCTAACCTAACCCTATCCGCGGGTTAAAAACTTTATTAAAACTCTACCCTACCCTACCCGCAGGTTGAGAATCTCTCAACCCTAACCCTACCCGCACCCAAAAGTTCTAAACCCTACTCTACCTGACCCTACCCGCAGAAACAAAAAAAAATTTCAAATAAATATAAAATTCAACCATTCCAAATTTCATACATATTAATAAAATAGAAAATAAAAAACTAAGTTCAAATTAAAATTAAAAATAATAAAATCTTAAAGAATTTCAACATAAAATTACAAATAATATGATCATCAACTATCTTAGTGATTATTTCAAGTTTTTATAAGAAGAAGATTGTGAGTACAAGACTCACTTTCTTCACTACATACATAACTTTTACATATATATTATATAATATATTAAGGATGTGGGTAGGGTAGGGTAAGGTATACCCTAAACTCGTACCCTACCCTACCCTACCCGCAAGCAAATTTGCACCATACCCTATCCTACCCTACCCGTAGGTAGACAACCCTACCCGAACGGGTTGGTCCGGGTAAGGTACCCGCGGGTAGGGTATATATTGCCAACCCTAAGCCCAATGCTGCTGTCACTGTTTTCGCGCCATTCTCTTGGCCATCATCATCGCGGACGACAAGTCCTCTCCGTCGCGCGTCCATTGTGCCAAACTCGTCTCTCTCTCTCTCTCTTGCGCCAGAAGCTAACCTCGGGGTCATTTTCAACCACCGCCGTCTCTCTCTTTCCATACAGTCGTATTCCTGACCCTTGAACTTGTCGGCCCCGGCGCTGCTACACCACGCACACCCCATCCATCGTGCGTGAAAAATTTCCTGAGAAATGTAGGACCCTTTACCTATACTCTTTCGTGTATATTTACAGAAGAGATTGAATTTGAATGCTTCCTTCATTATCATTGCATGGAGGATATTTGGACTTTGGGATACTTAAATGGCCACAGTCACAACTGAGCATATTATACGATGATCATTTTAGTAGGTATACGGATGGTTATTTTAATTATTATGTGGATGATTATTTTGATTGGATGGAGTTTAGTAATATATAATTAACATATGTTGGATATCCAATTTATTAGGTATGCAGATGATTATTTTTTTCCTTAAGTGGATTGTTATTTTCATTATGGGTGAGCGACGCTAGTGACGGCGTGTGGCAATAGTCAAGCAGTGATGGTGAAGTGGGATGATTATTGATGAAGGTGGGGGTGGTAGCCAGTTGGGAGAGAAGAGGGTATTGGGGTGAAATGCTTTTATAAATTAAGGTTTGAGATGGTTATTTTTTTTTGAATAATAGTGAGTTTTTTTATTTAGATAATTTGTAGAGTGTTTTCTATTTTTTATATGTATTTGGGCTAAATCTGCAGCCAATTGTTCACATTGTTTAGATTTTTCATTGTCTCTCTAGCGAAGTTCGTAAGTAAAATATTTAATATTAACATATTTAGGTAAAAAATCCAATAGGCTTAGAGTGATTTGGGAATTTAGCTCAGCTTCTTTGCAGGACAAAAACTAAAATAATCTCTCTCTCTCTCTCTCTCTCTCTCTCTCTCTCTCTCTCTCTCTCTCTCTCTCTCTCTCTCTCTCTCTCTGAGAGAGTAAAAGTAGAGAAACTAAGTAGCTAACTAGTAAATTAACTAATGTGCTAGCTTTACCTTGTGCAATTACATGGATTTTTTATTTGTTTTAATTTATGAACATTTTATTTTATGTAATTTTGGTTCCTAATTGATTTAATCTTACTATTTTTTATTTTATATTTTCATATTTTCCTTGCCTTGTTGCAGAGCAAGCATTTTTCTTAGATTTTGCAACTCCTTTTTTCAAAACATTTTTGTAAGTTTTACTTCTAACTTTGAGTCTTTCTAATTTTGGTTCTGAAATCCAAATCTTCCATCCCTTGTGAAATAAAGTATGCATTCCATTTAGAGGCATCATGTCTTTAAAGACCAAGTTAATGTTAGATGTACGGCTTTGTGTATGCACATTTGCATTTTGCAAAATTTAAGGGGGCAACAAGGATTTTTCAAATAATGGAATATGATCTTTTATGATTATGATTATGTATCTATGAAGATTGTATCTCATGCTAATTAAGTTTAGACTATGTATGAGAAAATCAGATGTCGATGATTGATATTTTTATTATGGTTTATAATCACTGATTTTTTGTTGAGAATTTATGAAGACTGTATATTTTTTCTATAGAATAAATAGTTATTTTGGCACCCAAAAGATTCAGTTTTGACAAAACAGACTCCAAAATTTGTTTTTGACAAAATGATCCCTAAAATGTATATTTTGTTTAACAAAGTCATCCAAATGTTTAGTCTGATTTATTCATCTAGTTAATAATTAAGTTTTAATAAAATTATGAATCTACCCCTATCATCATTATCACTACCATCACCCTCATCCCATCCCATTCCTTTTCTCCATCTCATTCCTCTATCACCACCCATGTCCACTACCTACCTTCATCTACTGTATCATCATTGTCATCACTCCCACTCCACCTCTATTCGTTGTCCTATTCTATTTCTTTGCCACCATTCCATTCCATTGTCCTCACTCACTAGCATCATCAATATCTTCCTCACCATCATCTAGGGAGTATTCACCATAAATTGAAGCTAATATTGTTGAATTTTTGAATTGAAAATTTTTTTTATGCTTTTAACTTCTAAAGACACTGAAATTAAATTAAATAAGGGACAAAAGAAATAAATTAATAACTGCCTGAAGGAATAAATTTTGACAATACTAAAGAATTACTATAAGAAAATATAGGGATACGTAAAATAATAAAGAGCATAGAAGCAAAAAATGGTACCATAAAAGGGAGAAATGGAAAAAAATGACAATATTGGGTCAGCCATGACACTGGCCAAACAAAGGTAGTGATGCTCAGGGAGATGAGAGAAGGTAGAACTTAAGGAGCGGTGAACCTCCAGGCTCAGTGAATCGCGAATAACAGAGTTCCAAACATAGAATATCGTAGATGACAGAACTCCAGGTATAGGAAATCGTGGATGGCAAAGGTCCAAATGTGGTTAACCACGAACGACAGAGCAAGAACTCGAGGCACTGTGAATAGTGGACATTGGGTGACCCTAGAGTGTGTGGGAGAAGAGAAAAGTGATGAGTGATAGGTGATGAGAATAGAGAAATCAGGCAATGTAAATGGTGAATAAGAAAGTGATTCAGGATTTATAGGTATGTGATTGGGTGGGGTGATGGAGGAGATAGACTGGATTAGGGGTATAATGGGAGAAGGATAGGAAAATGATGATAGGTAACAGTGATGAGAGAGGGGGTAAATTAGTAATTTCATTGCCATATTCTTCCTCATCTTTCTCATCGTCCTCTTCGTCACCTTTTAGGTTATGTAGAGCATAGCCTCCAACATTAAATTTCGAACGGTTGCTTGCCTTCAAGCAACAAAAAAAAAATAGTGGTGAGGAATGATCATGATTATCTAGTAAAACAAACAAAATTGCTATTAAGTGTTGCGGAAACTTATTCAAGTAAAATAAACAAAATTAAAAACTAAACGAAAGAAAAGACAAAACAATGTAACATAAATAAGTTACTAATGTGTTTACGTGGGGGTTGGACCTTGCATGGGTGAAGTATGGCAACATCAAACTTGGTGTGAGAACACCAAACTTAGTGCGACACAATCAATGTAAAACTGGACCAAGTACCCAGTGAAATGCAAGTATCCTGTTGGTGTAGAAACACCAAACTTAATCTAGAAATACATACACAACTTTAAACAAAGCAAAAAGAAAGATGAAAAAAATATCAAATGTTGAGTTGCCTCCCAACAAGCGCTTCTTTAACGTTACTAGCTTGACGGTTGTTTCTTGCTAAGGTGGAGGTTGATCATAATGCTCCAATACCTCCCTTCTCACTTTGAATGTCCTCCAATTGCCTTTATCTATGAGTTCAATATGTTCCAAGGAGAAGATCTTGTTTACAGTGTAGGGTCCATACCATTTGTTGGACTTGTCTGACGATATCCATGGTGGAGAAGAGAATTGAATCACTTTTTGTTCCGGTGAGAAGTCACTTGTGGGGATTTGCTTCTTTCTCTACTCCCTAGGCTTCTTTAGAATCTTCTCTTTCCCTTTAGGTGATTGTACACTCACGTTAAACTTGTGCTTGATGTCAGGGGAAGTCTTGTTAGTTTTTACAAAGGGGGGGCTTAGATTGTAACTTCTTGTTAGTCTCATCAGGAGGTTCTTGGAGGTTTGGATAATTCAATCTTTATATAATTCTCCTCCTCACTAGAATGATGCATGGTTTTAAAGATATGAAAAACCAAGTGCTCATCATGCTCCCTCAACATTAATTCATCTTTTTTCACATCTATTAGAGCTCTTCCACTGGCTAGAAAAGGTCTTGCTAGAATGATGAAGGCATTATCATCTTCCTCCATGTCAAGAATAGCAAAATCTACTGGAAGAAAAACCTTTTCCACCTTGATCAAGATATTTTAACCACTCCATATGCATGCTTGATTAATTTGTCTGTGATTTGTAGAGCTTTCTTGTGGACTTCATCTCTTGAATTTGAACCTTTTTCATCACATAGAGAGGCATCAAATTGATACTTGCTCCCAAATCACACAATGCTCTTTCAAAAGTTGTGTTTCTAATGGTGTAGGGGATTTGAAAGTTTCCAAGATCTTTCTTCTTACTTGGCAACTTCCTTTGAATAATTGCACTATACTCTCTAGTCATCACCACTGTTTGCCCTCCCTTTATGGATCTTTTCTTGGACAACAATCCCTTCATGAATTTAACATACAGAGCCATTTGTTCAAGTGCTTCTACGAATGGAATGTCGATGTGCAGTGACTTGAATATCTCTAAAAATTTAGAGTATTGCTTTTCCTTGTTCTCTCCTTTGAGCCTTTGAGGGTATGAAATTCTTGGCTTGTATTTTGGCACCTTAACCTTTACAATTGGTGGCTCTTTTGAAGCTTGAAGTAAAGGTGTAGGGGGATTGATAGTGGCGTGTTCTCCTTGGGAGGGTGTCATCTTCCAGTGCTTCTTCCTCTTGCTTGTCATGGCTTGTGATTTTATTGCCCACCACCCTTCCACTTCTCAAAGTAATAGCCTTACATTCTTCTCTAGGGTTTGAAATTGTGTCATTGGGAAGGTCATTGGTTGGTTTTTCAGAAATTCACTTAGCCAATTGATCCATTTGGACTTTTAAATTTCGAATAGAGGCTTTAGTTTCCATCATGAAATTTTGAGCATTTTGGAAGAAAGTGGAGGTTTGTTGGGTGAGTGTCTCTATGGCATTTTTCATATGAGAGAGCTTTTGATTAATTTAGGATTCTTGTGATGGTTATAGAAGTTGTGAGGATTAGTAGTGAGGGTTGAAGTTATTCTGATGGTGGTTGTGGTTAAGGTTATTTTGGTGAGAGTTGAGTATCAAGCCACTACTTAACCCTATCCCTTACAACAAAAAGGAACAACAACAAATGATAAACTTCAGCTGGGACTCCATTAGTCTTGACCGTGTTATAGATTTTTAGGAAGTTAGAGATGAACAAGTTAGGATCTTCCTGAGGGCTCCCGCTAAACTGACAGTTTTGTTGCACCAATGGAACAAGTTGGGGTTTCTACTAAAATTTATTGGCGTTCATAGTAGGTGTCACAGTGCTACTTCCATAACTAACATGATTAGGAGTAGTGAAAGATCCAATAGTCCTCCTAGGTGGACAAACATTAGCATTGTTGTTTGCATTGTCAGCCATGTTGTATTCAAGTTCTTCTTCAATTGTCTCTTCAATCTCTTCTTCAACTCTCTGATCTCTAGCTTGTCTCCTTTGTCACCAAAGAGTTCTTTCAATTTCAGAATCATAGTGAAGAGGTTTTTTATCCCTTATTGTTCTGTATAGACACAAAAATAACAAGAGAATCAAATTGGAATTTCCTTCAACAAAGTGAAGGAAACTCCCAGGGAGGTAGATAAAGAGTAAATAACAAAAAACTATAAAAAGTCTAATCTAGGTAATCAAATGATTGGTACTTTGTTAACCACTATTAATCCCCAGCAACAGTACCAAAAACTTGATGCGGATTTTCAAAATCACAAACTACCGACAAGTGTACCGGGTCGTATCAAGTAATACCACGGAAGTGGGTTATCATTCCCACGAGGATTAACGGACTAAACAAGCAATATTCAATTAATTATTCTAGTTAGACAATCAAGATTAAGGGTTTCAAGAACAATGGCATAAAAATAGTAAATTGAATAAAAGCAAGTCATAAGTAATTGAGAAAGAAATATGATTCAAAAGAGTTAAGGCTTCAGAGATGCTGAAACTTCCGAAAAAACGTTTTTCACTTTCCACCTTAATCAAGCAATGATATATCTATGGAAAATCATAAGTAATCAAACTCCAATTCTTTTTTAATTCAATTTCTCTAATCATAATCAATTATCAATTATTTGATTAACTAATTGTGACAAGAGGTTAAGAACGTTCACTGATTTAAAAATCACACAATTCTCAAGAGCCCAACTTGGTTGATTCGGTGTCACTTATCAAGTCCAAGTTCAAAACCTAAGAATCATGAGAAGAATTTTTCAAGCTTAATTCAATAAATTAACTTTTTCAAGATATTAAGAGAATTCAAGTCAGAACGAAAACTTTTTCTTAAGAAAAATCAACGTATTAATCAAGATAGAAAAGCTATAACATTAGTCCATAGGAGTCAACAGAGCTCCTAACCTTAACTGAGAAGATTAGTGACTGATAAACCCATATTTTATGATGTATTTTGTGCTTAGTTTGAGTGATTTATTCAATCTTTCACCCACTTATTCATGTTAATTGCATGGTTTTACTTTCCATTCCTTATTATGTGATGTATGTGAAAAACATGTTTCCTATGCTTTAAAATTAATTATTTTAATTACCTTTATTTCCATTCGATGCCGTGATTAGTGTGTTGAGTAGTTTCAGATCTTCTAAGGCAGGAATGACTCAAAGGATGGAAAGGAAACATACAAAAATGGAAGGAAAGCGCAAAATAGAATCCTTGAAGAAACTGGTATCCACGCGATCGCATGAACGACGCAATCGCGTGCCAAGCACGAATCAGCAGCAACGCGGCCGTATGACTGACGCGACCGCGCGCCTTAAGTAGAACGCATATGACGCGGCCGCATGACTGACGCGATCGCGTGGCAAGGAAAAGCTCCGAAAGACACGACCGCGTGACCCACGCGGACGCGTGACAGAGGCCACGCACCAGAAATTATAGAAGACGCTCCCAGCGAATTCTGAGGCCCTTTTTGGCCCAAATCCAAGCCCAGAAGGCATAGACCAGAGGTTATGAAATGAGGGAATGCATCCATTCAGGGAGAGCTCGCCAATTTCCACTTCTCATGTTTTAGATCTAGTTTTGAGAGAGGTTCTCTCCTCTCTCTCTCTTAGGATTGGGATTTAGGACTTCTCTTAGTTTTAGGAGTAACTCTCAATTCCAGGTTCTTTATTTTTATTTATTCTTCCAATTTAGTTTATGAACTCTTCATGTTAGATTACAATTTCACTTATTAATGTTATTTGAGGTATTTCAATTCATGATTGGTTTCTTTAATTTATGTTATTGTTGCTTTACATCTGAAGGCATTTTTATTCCAGCAAATTTACTTTTTCCTCTTTTGGTTTTGGTTAAGAAAGCAGTAACTCAGGAGTTATCTTATCTCAACATAATTGATAACTGTTGTCTTTGCTAATTGAATTGAACTTCAATAATCCCAACCTCTTCTTAGGAAATAAATAGGATTCGAAGATCAAGCTAATTATTCCCTTGACTTTCCTTTGCTTTAGTAAAGGTTGACTAAGTGGAATTAAGATTCGACTTTCATTGTTGTTGATAAGAATAACTAAGCCTGGACTTCCAATTTCTCATACCTTGCCAAAAGCTTGCTTTACAGTATTTGTTTATTTATTTTAATTGCTATTTAAATCAATTGTCATATTTGTCCCTCATTCTTAAAACCCCCAATTCTACAATCTCCATAACCAATAATAAGAACATACTTCCCTGCAGTTCCTTGAGAAGACGACCCGAGGTTTGAATACTTCGGTTATCAATTTTTAAGGGGTTTGTTACTTGTGACAACCAAAACGTTTGTATGAAAGGACTTTTGAAGGTTTAGAAACTATACTTGCAACGAGGATTTATCCGCAAATTTCTAGACCACGCAAAAGTTCCTCTCATCAGTGACTCATGCTAAACTTCAAAACAAAACAGAGGTATGTTAACAGTAAAATGTCTGAAGGTCCTCGTCAAAGTTTTTCAAGAACCCTATATACTAAAACCTAAAACAAAACCTAATCGTTAAATTCAAACTTAATTCAAAACAAAATCAAATCAAATTAAATCTTCCGCATTAAATCTTCAACTTTCAATTGTGTCTACCGGTTCAAGGCTTCAGTGATCCAATCCTTTAGGATCCTTAGTGGGCTTGGTGTGTTGCAAGATGACTTGTAGAATGCTGGACCTTGGTATAACACTCCGAGTTTTTAAAAAAATTAAATAATAAGTTATTCATAATTTATTATTTTATTTAAAAAATTATTCTCCTAAAAATAATTAAATTAAATTTTATGATACTTTGAATTTAAAATTTATTAAAATTTTTAAATAATTTTTATTATAATGAGATATTTAAAAAAAATATTATTATTATCATTATTATTATTATTATTATTATTATTATTATTTCTTCCTTTTATATATATATATATATATATATATATATATATATATATATATATATATATATATATATATATATCATGATACATGTTTACAATTTTCCTTAATCACCATCAATTGTCTTTCATTCTTCCTAAATGAAATTACCGAACCAAAATCAAGGCAATACGGGAAGGAGGAGTGATCGAGTGAGGGAGAGACCCCGCGACTCTCTTCGATCTTTTGACTTCGATTTTTTGAGATTCGTAATTCGAATAAAAAATCTAATCCAATAAAAATATTCGTATCTTTCTTCTCTACGTGTTGATGTCACTTTTATTCAGTAGAATTTTATGGTGATGTAGCTCCTCTTTCTCTTGAATTCAGTCAATTGAAGTTTTAGGAGGCACAGACGATTTCTGACATTTTTCTCTTCAGCAGCTCGGTCAGAAAGCTTCTCTAGAGCCTCGAGTATTTTGATTTCGTAGGGAGGTGGAATTTTAGTAACTTTATAATAATTAAATGTGAATTTGATAAGTGAATGTTGATTTGGCTGATTATTGTTTGAGTTTGAATGAGTTTATGTTGAATTATTGTTGTTGTTTGTAATTTGTTGGTTTGGCTTTGAGGAACAGCTCAGGTGTGGTTGTTTAATGGTTTTAGGACTGTTGTGATGTGTTATTTTGAGAAAATTGATGAAATTTGGTGGTTGAAAGATTAAATTAAAAGTTGAAAAAAATCGGTAACCAAAAGACTCGAAAAAGGATTAAAATACAAGTAATATTTTGAAAGGGAATGGATAAGGGTTTCGGTTTTGGTATAAGAGGAAGGTTAATATTTAAACTTTATTTTTGAAGGGTAACATTGTATTTGTATATAAAAATCGAGGTACAATTTGTAATTATATAAGTTTTGGGTATTTTGGATAATAAATATAGTATGGAGGGTAAAATGAGTATTTTATAAAAATTCAAGGTTACTTTTATAAATATTGAGATAAGTGAGGGTTTCAAATATAATTTTATAAAAATATTGGGTTAAAAATGAAGTATTTAAAAGTTTGAAGTTTAAAACATAGATAATAAGAGTTAGGAATAAAAGCTTTACAAACCTAGGTTTTTAAGAAAAGATATAAATATTATTTATTCACCATTTAAATTATTCTATTTATATTATTGTTAATATTTTATTACGAATATTAATTAGTAGAGATATTATTAATAATATTATAAGTCAGAGAAGAGCAAACAGAATGATCTTAAAAGCTTTAGAGAACACAGACTTAATTAAAGTACTTTATAATTCTTTTCCATAATAGATTTAGGGAAAGGCAAGGGAAGAATGTGAAGTTGAGTTATGATAAAGAATTAAAAGATTAAAGAAAAAAAGAAGAAAGAAAAGAAGAGAAAAGAAGAATATTAAAGAAACCTCTGTCACAGGAGAGCAGAGAATAAAGATTAAAAGAATTTAAAGGAATTCATGCCACAAGAAAGCAGAGCACAGAAAAGAAAAGAAAGAAAGAACGAAAAGAAAAGGAGATAAGTAAAGGTATTGTTTGGCACTGAAAACGAGCTAAGACGATTGTGTATCTACTGAAGATAAGCAGAAATATGGTGGTGAGTCCACTGAAATTTACTTTCCAGAGATACATCGGCCAATCTAGAGGATGGTCGCACCTGTAAGACAGAGGTTGCTTACAGAGATTATTGATACATACATTGGCCAGAGAAAGTCTCACCTGTAAGACCGAGGTTGCTTATAGAGATTATGTTTGCATACATCGGCTCAAGAGAGTCGCACCTGTAAGACAGAGGTTGCTTACAGAGGTTATGACACTGGAAACCAAACTCAGACAAAGGTTGCTGAGTTACGTCGGTAGCAGGTCAAAACCGACAGATGAGCTCATTACCTGCACTACGGATAGACATGCATCATACTTGTTTGCACATATTTGTTTGTGATTGTATTTCCTGTGATTGTGGGTGTGCTAAATGGCTATTTAAATTCTGTGTTCTATAATTGTTGAATTGGATTGTCCCTTATTGACTGTTTTTGCTGACCGAGTATATATAAAATGAACTTAACTTCTAACCTGATCCTACTAAGAATTCCCCAGTTCTTACCCCCTATCTCCATCCCTTTCAACTACATGTGCAAAGGTTTAGTGCGGAACTACAAGAGCATAGAAGATTCTGTTTACAAGTTGAGTTGTTAGATTTTATTTTTCCCTCGTCATTTATTATTTTAGTTTTTAGAGGGGTAGGAATTGTATTTGAGGATCTTTGAGTAAGTCTATGTATATAATGCTACATGGATATATATAATTTTGTGATTAAATGATTTAAAGTACCGACTCTTCGTTTTCTTGGTGAAAGTTTTGGTTCGTATTCATGAAGGCTCAATATTAAATAAAAATAGTATAGAATAAAAAGGTTTAGAGGTAAGTAACGCTTGAGCTTTTAGTACGATCATGAGGTACTAAAAAGGGTGTTACACCTAGGGCATGTGGAACGCTACTCTGTTGGCGTGTGAAACGCCACTATTTTCTTTCCCCTAGGAATGTTAGTGCTTGGCGTCTGACACGCCCTTGATATGGTGTGTTGCACGCCACTTCTTAGTCACCCCTACAGCTTCATTCTTCTTGGTGTGTGATGCACCCTTGCTGTAACGTATGAAATGCTCAACTGGTGCATTGAAGTGGTCTTCTAGAATTCTGGCCCAGCGTGCAATGTTGTGGGTCCGCGTGTGGCACGCCATGATAAGATCCAATCCTAGGAGGAGTAATTTTGGCGTGTGGCACACCCTACATATGGCATGTGATACGCTAATAATATGCATACAATTGAGCCTCAAAGGCGTACTCATGGGAGATGCGTACGCATGATCATGCAAAATTCCTCATTTGCGCGTACGCATGGGGATGCGTACACGTGATTCCTCAATCTTCTAGGTATTGTGCATACGCACGGGGATGCGTATGCATAAATCAGCAATCTTTATGTGTTGTGCGTATGCAAGGGGGATGCATATGCGTCCTTTTGAAGGCGTGCCAAAATGACACGCCCCTTCACTTTGGCGTGTTACACGCCATGCATCTTGGCCTCCTGGAGCACGCTTTTTGGGAGTGTGACGCACCCTAGCTTTGGCATGTTGCACACCTACTGTTATGCACATACACTATGAACTATTATATATCATTAGAAAGATCTGAATGTTAGCTTTTTAATGCCACTGGAAGCACTTCATTTGGACCTCTGTAGCTAGAGTTATCTTTGTTGGAGTAAGAAGAGGTCAAGGTTGCACGCCAAGTGTGCATAAAATCATCCCTTGGACTCTTGGCCCAACGTGCCACGCCCACATGTTGGTGTGTGGCACGCCCTCTCCTATGCTTCCTTGGGAGTGCTTTCTTGGGTGTGTTCCTTTGTTTATGCTTTGCTCTTCTTTTGCTATCATTTTACTACAATTAACAAGAAATTCAAGCACTCAAAATACTAATAAAATATCATATAAAATCCCATAGTTATCGAGCAAAAAGTTATCAATTTCACCTAAGAAATACCCAAAAAAAAGTACATAAGATGCTCATGCATCAAGTATATTTTAATTTGTTAAGATCACTTGCAAAGTCTGAATCAACATATTCATTGATAATGTATTCTGATCTTACAACATAATGCAACATTCGAAATTCTTTTAATATATCTTAGGATCCTCTTAACCACATTCTAATGCTCTTTATATTAATCTGCTATAAATTGACTTACTACCGTAACTGTTTGAGCATTATCTGGCCTTGTACAAATAATGGCATACGTATAACTTCTCATCGCCAATGCATATGGTACTTGAGACATTTTCATCTTCTCCGCTTTACTACTAGAGCACATACCTGAGGATAATTTAAAATTCATAGGAAATGAGGTTGAAATTGGCTTACATTCTTACATGTTGAAGAGTTGCAAGATCTTCCTCAAATAATTCTTTTGTGATAGCCAAATTTTCCTATTCCTTTTGTCTCAGTAGATTTGCATTCCTAGAATCTTGTTTGTTGATCCCAAGTCCTTAATATCAGAATTCCTAGCCAAATTACCTTTAATTTTTGGATTTGATCTTTGTTGGGGATAACGCTAACATGTCATTTACATACAATAGCAAAATGATGAAATCATTATCGCAGATATCTTGTAATAGGTACAATCATCTGAACTAAGTCTATTGTATTCAGGGCTAATAATAAAGAAATTTGGTGCTTGTTTTAGACCGTATAAAGATTTGGTTAATCTGAAAACCGAATTTTCTTTTTCTTGTTTCAAAGCCTTCTGGTTGGAGCATATATATCCCTTCTTCAACTTCTCTATGAAAAAAAAATCATTATATTTAGTTGCTCTAAATATAAATTAAATGCAGCACACATAGTCAAAATTACTCTAATAGTTGTTAGTCTTACCACTGAAAAAAAATATTTCATTGAAGTCAATACCTTCTTTCTGAGCATATTCTTTGACAACTAATCTTGCACGATATCATCCCACCTATCGATGACTATCTCGCTTGATCTTGTAACATTATTAGTTACCGATGACTTTTCGACCTGCTAGAAGTGCAACAAGTTCTAAAATATGATTCTTATGTAATACCTTGATTTTTTTTCTTGCATTATTGTTATCTACATAGAAGTATATGAATTGCACATAGCCTCCATAAAAGTTGTTGGATTTCTTTCTTCTATTAGAAGATAATATGCATCGTAGCTTGCTAAAACATAATCTGAGTGCTATATAATAGTATTTTTTTTGTCGAATGGATCCAAGAATGTCTGTGTCATTGGCATCTGATTCTTGTTCTTTGTACCCTGGTTCTGCTTTTGAAAAATCATATTTTCTGCATTTTTCATCTATTTGAATAGTGGTATCAAAGCCAAAAGTTGTTAATTAATAATTTTATTTTTTTGCTGCGAGTTATCACATATTAAAAAAATGACAACAAAGTATGAGATTCAAAAATTTAGTGAGAATAATATTTCTCATGAAAATTAAAAATAAAAGTAATTATGAGAAAAGGTAATTGTGTGGCAGCAATTGAAGGTAGACCTATTGAGATTATAAATGAAAAATAAAAGGGGATGGACGACAATGTTGTTGTAAATTTACACTTGGCACTAGATAATTCAGTTTTGTCAAGTATAGTAGAAAAAAGGCAACAAAAAAGATTTGAAATGTTCATACCAAATTATATGAAGTCAAGTCACTTTGATAGATTATATTTCCTTTGATGATATGACTGTTGCGATTTTTAAAGAAGAATCCAAACGCAAGAACCAAAAAGATAGATTCGAGAGTTCAAAGCAAACAGAGGCTATGACAAGAAAAATTAATGGAACATGATTCTAGTAAGAATAAAAATAGACTAAAATCAAGAAATAAAGAAGCAATTTAAACACTACTGAAGGTTGTAAAAGGCTTAGAGAAGGGGGGTTGAATCTATGGCCTTCTTTTACTTTAATAAAATAACTCTTTAATTACAAACTTTCAATCTGAATCTGTTTGAACTCAGCAGTGAAAAATTTATGAGATAATTTTGTTTTGTCTCATGAATATCAGAAAACAGAACAGAGATGGGAAGAGAGAAGCTGACACCATCATGTATCCTGGTTCAGTTGCCTTGTGTAATGTAACCTATATTCAGTCTCCACCACAACAGTGGTGAAATTTTTACTATAGTTAAAGTATTACATACACCAATTCCAAAGGATTGACACAATCCTTTCCCTCTCAAGTTCTAACCTAACTTGACTTAGTTATGCTAATACTTAACTCTTCACTCTTAGTGCTAACTCAACTAAGAAAGTGGTACCTCACAGGAACTGGATACAAGACAATAAAAACAACCTAAAGAAATCTGAAATCACTCTAGGATTTTCTCTCAAGTGTATCACTCAGCTTTTTGTCACTCTTTGGCTTTTTCTTAAGCTCTCTCTTTCAGCCTTTTACCTCTCAAGAAATTACAGAAAGATATACATTGAAAATAAAATTACAATCTATAAAACATGAAGGAGATCGATGCTTCAACAGCCTCTGTTGCTATAAAATGAACCGGGTTGAGCAAACACTAATCAAGTTCTTCATCTTGGCGGAATGCTTCTTTCTTTAGATATATAGCACTGTCTAAAATGTTGAACTTTCTCAAGAAGCTCTCTATGAAACTCAGACTCTGGTTCTTTTCTCCTGCCTTTCAGAAAATTGAAAATCTTTCTTTTGTATCTCTTTCCAAGTTGTTGAGCTGCTTTCCTCTGAGTCAATTCATCGAGTTGTATGCTACCAACTTACCATTTCACCCTTTTCAATTAATCTCTAAATTAGGAATTTTGAATCTGAGCCTTTTTGCTTGACCGAAAGCCTCAGGGAAGTTATGAAAAAGCTGTTCAATGGTAAACCTAGATCTGAATCCTTGAGCTACAACTTTATCCCCAAGAAACAATTTTGGCCTTTGATTCACAGCAGTGATTATCAGAAATCACTTTCTCCATTTATCCCAAAATAGAGTAGCAGAGAGTTGGAGAAGGAGTGAAGAAAGTTTGCATGCAAATGAAAATAAATCACCTTTAGCTTCTGACTTAGCTAGAATTAGATTGATTTGGGTGATTAGACCTTTGCCTTTTGGATTAAGCTTTCTCTTTCTTTCTTCGGTGGTGAATGAGTAAGGAACGAAGCTCTCTCTTTCTTTTCTCTGAGTCTGACCAAAGCAAACGTGAAGAGGTTGGAAGGCATTAGCTTGAGTGAAGTACCTTGGGTTTGGATTTTCTTCAGCTTGATGGAGTCTTCATGGGCTTGGGTTGGATTTGTTTTATTTTGCCCAGTAGTTTTCTTTGCATTATTTTCTATGGACTTTGTTGGTTAGAATGACCCACCAGCAATGATTTTGATTCCTTGCATTTGGGCTGCTGTTTCTATTAATTTTGGCCTGCATCACTTTATCAAACACAATAAAAAACTAATTGGATGATTAACCTAATAAAATAATGTTTGTCATCATCAATTGAAATTAGTTAATTTCTTAACTCAACAATCTCCCCCTTGATGACAAACATAATTATATCATTGATTAAAGGAATTGAATTTGAATAAAGTTAAAGAACTTCCCTTTCAGTGATGTCACTTGCATTTGTGTTGCTCCCCCTTTCCCTTTCAAGAGTTGCTCCCCCTAGATTTATGCTCTTCTCTTCTTTTCTGTTTGCATATTCTCATAGGAAACACAATAATGGACTATATACAATATGTTATCCATGGATGAAGCAATCAGCAAGGTTTTTCAAATACTTTATCATCTAATGAAGGTGAATCAAGGGAGTGTGCAAACACCCAACTGTGCATTGATAAACCATTATTTTATGATTTATATTGTGTTTAATTGAGTGGATTTATCAAGTCTTTACCCACTTATTCATATGATTAGCATGTATTTACAATTCCTTCCCAAAATTGTTCCATGGTTGAAAACTTGCTTCCTAGAGATCTTTTAATTATGTATTTTAATTCTCCTTTATACCATTCGATGTCGTGATCCGTGTGTTAAGTGTTTCAGGCTTCATAGGGCAGGAATGGCTTAGAGAATGGAGAGAAAGCTTGCAAAATGGAAGGAACACAAGAAACCAAGGAGATGACCAGTGAACACTGACGCGAGCGCATGGCTCACACGAGCGCGCGGAATGAAGAAATCACAGCGACGCGAACGCGTGCCTGACGTAAACGCGTGAATTGGAGTCTGCACAAATGACGTGAACGCGTGGACGACGCGAACGCCTGGCAAGGAAAACGCTGTGACGCGAATGCGTGGACGACGCGTACGCGTGACCTGCGCAATCTGCAGAAATAACAGAATACGCTGGGAGCAATTTCGGGCCACGTTTTAACCCAGTTTTCGGCCCGAAAATATAGATTAAAGTTAGGGAACATGCAGAGACTCATCACGCATCCATACACATTGAGATACAGTCACATACATTGATATTAGGATTACTTTTAGTTTTAGATCGGAATCTGGATTTGCATTACATTCATAGTTTATGCTTTTGCTTGGATTTTGGATGTTGGAGAGTCATTACCTCCGTTGAAGTCGTCACTTTAGTTTGTTTCCTTATTCCTTTACTCTTTTTAGTTGTTCATTAACCCTATTCAGATAAATATGTTACATTTTGGATTTATTAATATATAGAGTTATTTTTATTTTTAATTCATTTTAATTCTCTAGATTATTTTATTTAATTTATTATGTCTTCTTATATTTTTATGAGCGTTATATCCATGTCAATGGAGTAGAAATTTCACTTGACATGGGGGTTTATTAAGAGGAGACACTTGAGTTGGAATACTCAAGTGCTTAGTTAAATTGGACGTTGTTAGCTAATTCTGTACCTACTAACGCTAGACCTCCCCAAGGGAGAGGACTAGGAATTGCGGGTAAGAGTTAGTTCAATCACTAGACTTTCCTTTATTTAGTAAGGTTAACCAAGTGAAAATAACAACCTCTTTACACTACACTTGAGAAGATTCCAACAAGGATAGGACTTCTATTTAATTATTCCCCCAGTCAAGACCTTTTAATATTAATAATAATTCTTAGTTCACTGCTTTAATTTATAATTATTTTTTATTACTCATTATCCAACTCAAACTTTCTGGAAATTTTCTGATTAATAAATTAGCACTCTTTTCTGCAACTCGTTGGGAGACGACCTGGGACTCATACTCCCAGTATTTTTGTTTCTAAAATTTATGCCACCCTTTTTTAAATTGGTGAGGCGGATCTTAGCTGGTTAAGAGCTATACGTGCAATGCTGTTCTCTTATTTAAAAAAATCTCTTAATTGGCCTAACTTCTGCCACGCACCAATTTTTGGCGTCGTTGCCGGGGAGTTGCAATAGTGTGCTAGATTATTAATTAGTGTACATATTTTATTTTATTTGCATATTTTATTTTTATTTTTGTTACCATGAGTTATATGTCTTTCTCGTTGAATGACTGCGTTCATTGCCTGATCCGAGCTTAGCCCCATTTGATCCTAAAATTGAAAGAACTCTTTTACGTATTAGGCGAGCTCGACGCAGGATAGCCTCTGAGGGTGAATCTGAACCACCATCTGAGAGCGAGACAAGCTCATTTACTACTGATTCAGTTGATTCAAGTGCAGGTGACATGGTAGCACCTAGGAGGATTACTCTTTTGGAGGCAGGAGCCCCAGACTTCACTCTACAACCGTACCAAGTGCGTCATCCAAATCTGGCTGCAGATTTTGAACTGAAGACTGCACTAATCAACTTGATGCCCAAGTTTCATGGCTTACCTGCTCAAGAGCCTATCAAGCACCTTAGGGATTTCCAGACAGCCTGTTCTACTGTTAGGCATCATGGTGCAGATGAAACTTCTATTCTGTTAACTGCCTTCCCGTTTTCTCTTGAGGAAAAGGCGAGGGAGTGGTACTACACTCAACCTGAAGCGACTGTTACTAACTGGGATACGCTTAGAAGAGAATTTTTGGAAAAATACTTTCCAGCTGAAGTTACTGATAGATTGAAGAAAGAGATTTCAATGATTATTCAAGGCGAATCTGAAACTCTCTACGAATATTGGGAGCGCTTCAACAATCTCCTGGACGCATGTCCCCATCACATGATTGATAGACTAGTATTGATCAGCTACTTCACTCAAGGCATGAACCCCCAGGATAAGACTACACTGGATGGTGCTAGTAATGGTTCTCTGAAAAAGTACAGGACCGCAGATGAAGCATGGCAACTGATTAGCGACTTAGCTGAGTCTACTAGGAATCATAGGCAGAGGCGCAGCCACCCAAAAGCTATTGCAGAGGTTTCCTCTAGCATTGAAACTACTGCTCTTACACAGAGTATATGTGAAATGACCAACCTACTGAAGCAGATGCAGTTAAATCAACAACAAGCACAACAAGTTCAGTCCATCCCACCACAACAAGGCCAACAGTTGGTTCCGCAAAGAGTATGCGGGATCTGTGCTAATTATAGTTATTATACTGATGAATGTCCACAGCTCCAACAGGAAGACAACACTGTGGCAGCCACTCACAACTTTTATGACCGCCCGAATCAAGGATACAATCAGCAAGGCGGCAACTACAACCAAGGTGGCAAATATAACCATGGATGGCAGGATAACTCCAATCAAGGTTGGAAAAATAATTCTAACCATGGATGGAGGGACAACTATAACAGAGGAGGCAGAGACAATAATGAAAATTAGAGGTGAAATAACAATAACAACAACAGACAGCAGAATCAGAACCAACCTTACAAAGCACCTCACCTAAGACAATCACAAGGAACCCAACACAACCAACAACAAGTTCCTCAGATCACTTACTCCAATTCCTCATCAAATGACGAGATACTCCGTTCTCTCGCACAAGGACAACAAGACATGCAAGCGTAGCTGAACTCTACTTTGAATGGTCTGACTGCCACTTTACATGCTCTCGTCTCCCGGATGGATTCATCACCTAATTCCACACATCAACCTCCAAGCTCCAGTGGAATTCCTTCTCAACCACTACATAATCCTAAAGGTGGCATCAATGCCATCACTTTGAGGTCCGGAACCACATTGCAGGAGAGGAACCATGAGGAGTCAAGCCCACCAGAACACATCCCAACAGAGGATGTGGTGGAAGTGGAAGATGCTGAAGAGGAAGAGGACGCACAAGACATAGTTGAAGAAGAAAAAGCTCAACCACAGAATGAAGCACCAAGGGATGCTGAAGCTACAAGTAACAGCCATCCTATCCCCTTTCCACAACTTGCAAGGAAGCCTAGAAAGTAGATGGAACTTGATCCCAAAATGGTAGAAATATTCAAAAAGGTTGAGGTAACTGTTCCCCTTTTTGATGTTATTCAGTAGGTACCTAAATACGCAAAGTTTCTAAAAGATTTGTGCATACATAAAGATACAATTAATGAATTAAAAACTATTCCTTTAGGTAGTTCTATATCTGCTTTAATGGGAGGTATACCTAAAAAATATAGTGATCCAGGTCCATGTATGGTTAATTGTACCATTGGAGGTGTGATATTTTCTGACTGTATGTGTGATTTAGGAGCGTGTGTTTGTATAATGTCTTTGTCTATATATGATACTTTGAGGCTCCCTCCCTTAAAAAGGTCGGTAGCTCGTTTTGTATTAGCAGATAAAAGTATTATTACAGTAGTTGGAATTGCTGAAGATGTATTAGTGAGCATTAAGGGGATCACATTTTTCATTGACTTCTATATCCTGGAAATGCCCCCTAATGACTCAGGAAGACCATCGTCAATCCTGCTTGGAAGACCATTCCTGAAGACTTCGAAGTTCAAGCTGGATGCATTCTCAGGAACTTACTCCTTTGAGATAGATGGCAGAGCAGTAAAATTCAGTTTGAATGAAGCTATGAAGCACCCACCGGAAGATCATTCTATCTTCCAGTGTGACATTATTGATGAAACTGTAAATGAAGTTTACCAGGAAGAATTAGAAGAGAAGTACATGGAGCAAGGTCCAAGTGTAGGGACACTTTCTGAAAACAATGAGAACACTTTACCATTATCACCAGCCCCGGATGATCCAGAGCCTAGCTATGAGCAGAAATTAGAATTAAAGCCCCTCCCTCTACACCTCAAGTATGCTTACCTTGAGGACAAGCAGAAGTTCCCAGTCATCATTGCAAGGGAACTCACTTCCCAACAAGAAGAACAACTGCTTAATGTGCTAAGAAAATATAAGAAAGCAATTGGATGGAGCTTGGCGGATATAGTAGGCATCAGCCCTCAAGTTTGTGAGCACAGAATATTCTTAGAAGAGGGAACAAAGCCTGTCCGTCAGCCTCAAAGAAGATTGAATTCCACCATCTTAGAAGTTATCAAGAAAGAAGTGACCAGGCTACTTGAAGCATATATCATTTACCCTATTTCAGACAGTAAATGGGTCAGTCCAGTGCAAGTGGTGCCCAAGAAGTCTGGAGTCATAACAGTAAGAAATGAGCACGGAGAGCTCCTGACAACTAGAGTACATAATTCATGGAGAGTTTGCATTGACTATAGGCGTCTCAACCAAGCCACTTGCAAGGATCATTACCCCTTGCCATTCATTGATCAGATGCTTGATCGCTTGTCAGGTAAATCACATTACTGCTTTTTAGATGGTTATACAGGCTACTTTCAAATTCATATAGCTCCTGAAGATCAGGAAAAGACTACTTTTACATGTCCTTTTGGGACTTATGCTTATAAGAGAATGCCCTTTGGCTTATGCAATGCACCAGCTACTTTCCAAAGATGCATGATGAGTCTTTTCTCTGATCTCATTGAGAACTGTATGGAGGTTTTTATGGATGATTTTAGCGTATATGGTGATTCTTTTAGCCTTTGCTTGGATAGCTTATCTAGAGTATTAGACAGGTGTGTTAGTACAAACCTTGTATTAAATTTTGAAAAATGTCACTTTATGGTAAAACAAGGAATTGTACTAGGACATGTTGTGTCTAATACTGGCATTTCTGTAGATCCAGCAAAGGTGGATGTTATTTCCAGTCTACCTTATCCCTCCTCCGTGAGGGAAGTTCGTTCGTTCCTTGGCCATGCAGGTTTTTATAGGAAATTTATTAAGGACTTCAGTAAGGTAGCATTGCCCTTATCCAAATTGCTACAGAAAGATATTGAGTTCGAGTTCAGTGAGGATTGTATGCAAGCGTTTGATAAGCTAAAGATCACCCTGACTCAAGCTCCAATTGTGAGAGGACCAGACTGGAGCCAGCCATTTGAAATTATGTGTGATGCTTCCAACCATGCAGTAGGAGCGGCGCTGGCTCAGCGCAAAGGTAAGGATCCTTTTGTAATTGCTTATGCGTCCAAGACCTTAGACGCTGCTCAATCTAATTATACTACTACTGAAAAAGAGCTTCTAGCTATTGTTTTTGTTCTGGATAAATTTCAAGCCTATTTACTTGGCACTAAGGTAGTAGTGTACTCCGACCATGCAGCTCTAAAATATTTATTAGCTAAAAAGGAGTCCAAACCAAGGCTAATACGTTGGATACTGCTGCTGCAAGAATTTGATTTAGAAATTAAATATAGGAGTGGTAACCAGAATTTAGTGGCAGACCACTTGAGTCGCCTTGGGCACATTAAGGATGACTCCACTCCTATAAATGATAATTTCCCATTTGATAGCTTACATGCAGTATCTGAAGTAGTTCCTTGGTATGCACCTGTAGCTAATTATCTAGTTAGCCACACTTTTTCTCCAAATTTTACTAAGCACCAAAGCGACAAACTGAAAAGCGAGTCCAAATATTATATATGGGATGATCCATATTTATGAAGGTGTGGTGCTGACCAGGTAATTAGACGGTGTGTACCTCAATTAGAATTCCAATCCATTTTAGAGGCTTGCCACTCATCTGAGAGTGGAGGACATTTTGGCCCTCAAAGAACAGCTAGAAAAATTCTAGACTGTGTATTCTGGTGGCCTACTCTTTTTAAAGACGCTACTGAATTTTGTAAATCTTGTTCCTCATGCCAAAGGTTTGGTAATATATCCAAGATGGATGAGATGCCTCAATAGATTATGCTTTTCTGTGAAATTTTTGATGTTTGGGGCATTGACTTCATGGGTCCGTTTCCAAATTCTAATGGTTACTTTTATATACTGTTAGCTGTAGACTACATTTCTAAATGGGTGGAAGCAATTCTTACCCGTACTGATGATGCTAACACTGTTGTTTCCTTTGTTAGAAACCATATTATTTGTCACTTTGGATCACCACGAGCAATCATAAGCGATCAAGGCACCCGTTTTTGTAATAGGAGACTAACAGGATTACTGAAGAAGAATGTGATAATTCACAAAGTAGCAACAGCTTACCATCCCCAGACCAATGGGCAAGCAGAAGTCTCTAACAGAGAAATTAAGCGTATTTTGGAGTAGATAGTAAAACCTCATAGGAAGGACTAGAGTGCCAGGCTACAAGATGCACTCTGGGCATATAGAATAGCGTACAAGACACCCATTGGGATGAGCCCCTTCCGCTTGGTATACGGAAAGGCTTGCCACCTCCCAGTAGAGGTGGAACACAAGGCTTTCTGGGCTGTAAGGGAGTGCAACATGAATTTTAAGAAAGCTGGTGCTGAAAAGAATTTGCAACTAGCAGAACTAGAGAACCTTCGCCTAGAAGCATATGACAACTCCAGGCGTTACAAGGAGAAAATGAAGGTTGTCCATGACAAGCACATAAAAAGGAAAGAATTTAGACCAGGGGTGTTAGTTCTTCTATATAACTCCAGACTGAGGCTCATGCCAGGTAAACTGAGATCAAGATGGGAAGGTCCATATAGAGTAGAAAAAGTAGAGCCATACGGAGTTTTCCACCTGTGTCATCCTACTAGCTCTAAATTTCTAAAGGTCAATGGACATCGCCTGAAGCTTTATCATGGATAAAAGATTAAGGATCACAAAGAACTAGAGGTTTTCCTTTTGGAAGACCCACCAACAGAAGCAGAATGAGTCTGAAGAGCGTCCAACTTAAGGACGTAAAAGCAAAGTGCTAGGTGGGAGACAACCCACCATGGTATGATCGTTCCGTTTCAGTCTTAATTTTATTTTACTATATTCTATTTTTATTTATGATGATGACTCTTCTCATAATCCATGCATATAGCTGCATATAGTTTGTATTTGCATTTGCATTTTGCATAAAAAAAAAACACGCACGCGACGCGTAAGCGTCGCTGACGCGTCCGCGTCACCGGTGCATTAGGAAGAAAAGAAAAGTGAACAGAAAGTCACGCGAAAGCGTGGCTGGAGGCGTGCCTTAGGCACAAACATGCCCACGCGACCGCGTCGCTGACGCGGCCGCATCATTTTGAAAAATAGCCTCCCACGCGTCCGCGTCACCCACGCGAACGCGTGCCCCTAAAAATTGATGTAAAAGAGGTGTATGGCAGCAAGTTATGATGGAGTGGGGTTGGAATGATGCTAGCAGCACAAGCCCTATCACGCGAACGCGTCACCCACGTGTCTGCGTCATTTTTCAATATATGGCCATTCACGCGATCGCGTCAACCACGCGAACACGTCACCCTAAAATTTGGCAAAATGAGTTTCAAACAGATAGTTGCGCGAACGCGAGGCTGCTCTCGCGCCAATCGCACAAATCAGGCCAAGCAAACGCGTGACCCACGCGTCCGCGTCACCTGAACTTATCGCACATCATGCGACCGCACGACTCACACGTCCGCGTCACATGCGGCGCACAGCTTATCCAGGTCAGCCAAAATATCTTATCTTTTCTTCCCCAAATCCTACTTTTTCTTCTCCTTTCTTATTTCTTTCTTCTCCCTTCTTCCTTCTTCCTTCTTTCTCACTTTTTACTTCCCCCATCCTTTTTTTTTCACATCCATTATCAAGGTTCTTTTCTTTTCTTCTTCCCTTTTTTACCTTTCTATTATTATTATTCTTATTTTTATGCTTTCTTCTTCTTTTCCTTTTACTTTTATTATATATGTTTTTCTTTTTCTTTCTTTTTCTCTTTATTCCTTTAATTGGTGTTAGAAATTTATTTGTGTCATTATTTTCTATATTTTACTTGTGGATTATTGTGGAATTTTTGACAATTATTATTACTTTTTAAAAGGTTGCTTGCATGTTCTATTTTATATTTTCAAAAACCTATTTACCATGCATGCTAAGTGTTTGTGAAAAAGTCCGTATGGTATTGTGCATTATTTTTAAATTATTCTATTCTACTACTTTAATGCCTATTTTTCACAAAACTCCTTTTATATTTTATTGATTAAATATAATTGTCATTACAAACAGATTATTCGTTTGAAAGGCTTGGTAATCTAACTTGGACATTGAATGCTTGATCTATGCTACTCATGCCTTTGCCAGCATACCAATAAACATCTTGCATTTAATTGCCGTAACATGCACTTGCTATGTTACCTTTGATGAACTTTTCACATGTAGTCTAGACCATATGTTAACGACATCCTTCTTTACCGTGCATTGATTATCACCCATACTATTCGCTCCCTTGCTCGAACCCTTAGCTTTACATATTACTTTCTTTTTCTTTTTTTAGGATAGCCACCAAGAAAGGTAAAGAGAAAGCTACTCCAAAACCACCAGCAAGGAGAGAAACAAAAAGAGCATTAGTGGCAGAGCCATCTTCAACAGCGGTGAAACCCTCAACAAAATGAATCAAGAGGATCATCAAGGTCGATGAAAAAGAAAAAGTTTTCCCAGCAAAGGACACTGCGCGGTTTCTTAATCGCTACTGTGAGCAGATGTTCCCCATCCTAGCAGAGAGGAATTACAACAATGAGTACATTCTTATCCTCCCGACCAACATTGTTGAAATTGTTGAGCCCCGCATTGAGCAAAGACAATGGGGATTCCTACAGAGATAGCCATGGCAGGTTAACCTATCATGGGTAGTTGAATTCTACTCCAATTTTCACATGCCAACCCTGCAGTCTGTCTACGTCCGTCAGAAGCAAGTCCCCATAACTGAAGAGGCCATTCAGCGAGCTCCAGATCTTCCCCCTACTCCAGAAGGATTGGACGCATTCCAAGAAGCCTCACTCAAGCGCCGGACATACCAATTTGACTGGAACACCGTTCTCAGAGTTATCGTAAAACCTGGCAGCAGATGGATTTATGGAAACCATCGATCCCGACCTAAGGGAATCTTGGCTTCAGCACTTACCTTGGAGGCTCGAGTATGGGCATAAATTATGTCCCATTATGTCTTTTCGAGCACTCACGAGTCCTCCTTCACTACAGAAAGGAAAGGAAAGAGAGCGCCGTAACAAGCGCAGATTTACATACCTCAAGGAGCTACTTGTTGGTAACCTACCACCTAGAGAAGACCCAGACACCCTGGACTCCACTTCATTTACCAACACAGGGAGCCATGATGGTCCCGATGGTGGAGATGCTGCTACCAGCCCCCCTTTGTTCCTGACAGATGGCACCGAGGACGGTGCAAAGCCTTAAGTATGGGGAGGTCGGTCAGTACTTGACTTCCGGAGGTAACTTCTCTTCTCTAAACACCAATAAAATAGGATACTTAGTTAATTTTTCTTTTGTTTAGGATAGAATAGGTTGCATAGAAATAGGTTAATTGCATGCATGTTCTACTTGATTGAAAAATAATAAGTTTCTTCTAAGACCCTATTTTTGAAAAATTTCACTAATTTAAATCAAAATTTTTGTGTTAAATTTGTTTGAAGTTGTATTTGGAACATAGTTTAAAAAGCTAAGAACACACAACCCGTGAGATTTTGAGCTTAATGACATGGTTACACTATTTAACCATAAATATTTTATTCTTGTGTGTTTACTTATCTATGATTGTAATCTTTATTTTGTTTCATCCTATATGTCTAATGTTTAATATGTTATATGCATGCATATGATTGAGGCCATTATTTGTTTAGCTCACTTATCCCAAATAAGCCTACCCTTTAAATTACCTTTGTTAGCCACTCTGAGCCTTTTTAATCCCATTTGTTCTATATTTTACCACATTACTAGCCTTAAGCGGAAAAACAATTAAATATCCCAATTGAATCTTTGGTTAGCTTAAGATAGAAATTGTGTGTTAATTAAGTATGGGAGAATTGTGGGAACAAAGGTTAATAAGGGAATGTGTCATGATAAAATAATGGAAATTTGGGTACCTACTCATGTGAAACTAAAAAAATTAAAAATCCATGTGCATTGATAAGCTATGTTTATTTTCCTAAAAAATCCAAAAATATTCAATAAATATTTAAATAAATAAGGGGACAAAATTACCCCAATGCTAAGTTAAGTTAATGAAAAATCAATGCATATGTGATACAAGTTAAGAGAAAAAGTTAATACATGAGTATGGAATGTGAAAGTGACAATCAATGATAGCTAGGCATGATTCTAGAGTTAAATAGAGTGTATGTATGTTAGGTGAGAGCTTAGGTTAGTCAAAGATTCAATTTATAGCTCACTTAACCATATGTATACCCTTACCCTTACCTTAGCCCCAGTACAACCTTGAAAAGACCTCATGATGTTTGCATTGGTACATTAAATATTGTTGATTGGTTAGGTGAAGAACAAAGTTTAGAAAGCATGATTAGAGAAGGAAAGAGTGATTACCCTATACACTTGAGAGACTGGAGTGCACATACACCATTAGTGAGGGTTCAATGCTTAATTCTATGTTCCCTGCTTTCATGAGCTATCTTCTTACAATTTTACCTATTTTTACTATATAATTTGAATTAGTGGAATTTGATTTATGTTTGTCTTAAAGAGCTTACTTACTTTTAACCAAGTAGACAAGAATCATATAGTTGCATTCATATATATAGGTTGCATTGCATTACATGAGTTCTACATTTTCCTACTCATTTATTTTATCTCCTTAAGCTAAGCATGAGGAAATGCTAATGTTTAAGTGTGGGGAGGTTGATAAACCATTATTTTATGATTTATATTGTGTTTAATTAAGTGGGTTTATCAAGTCTTTGCCCACTTATTCATATGATTAGCATGTATTTACAATTCCTTCCCAAAATTGTTCTATGGTTGAAAACTTGCTTCCTAGAGATCTTTTAATTATGTATTTTAATTCTCTTTTATACCATTCGATGACGTGATCCGTGTGTTAAGTGTTTCAGGCTTCATAGGGCAGGAATGGCTTAGAGAATGGAGAGGAAGCTTGCAAAAATGGAAGGAACACAAGAAACCAAGGAGATGACCAGCGAACACTGATGCGAGCGTATGGCTCACGCGAGCGCGCGGAATGAAGAAATCGCAGCGACGCGAATGCGTGCCTGATGTAAACGCGTGGATTGGAGTCTGCACGAATGACGCGAACGCGTGGACGACGCGAACAGGTGGCAAGGAAAACGCTGAATGATGCGAACGCGTGGATGACGCGTACGCGTGACCTGCGCGATCTGCAGAAATAATAGAATACGCTGGGAGCAATTTTGGGCTGCGTTTTAACCCAGTTTTCAGCCCGAAAACACAGATTAAAGTTAGGGAACATGCAGAGACTCATCACGCATCCACACACATTGAGATACAGTCACATACATTGATATTAGGATTACTTTTAGTTTTAGATCAGAATCTGGATTTGCATTACATTCATAGTTTATGCTTTTGCTTGGATTTTGGATGTTGAAGAGTCATTACCTCCGTTGAAGTCGTCACTTTAGTTTGTTTCCTTATTCCTTTACTCTTTTTAGTTATTCATTAACCCTATTCAGATAAATATGTTACATTTTGGATTTATTAATATATAGAGTTATTTTTATTTTTAATTAATTTTAATTCTCTAGATTATTTTATTTAATTTATTATGTCTTCTTATATTTTTATGAGCGTTATATCCATGTCAATGGAGTAGAAATTTCACTTGACATGGGGTTGATTAAGAGGAGACACTTAAGTTAGAATACTCAAGTGCTTAGTTAAATTGGACGTTGTTAGCTAATTATGTACCTACTAATGCTAGACCTCCCCAAGGGAGAGGACTAGGAATTGCGGGTAAGAGTTAGTTCAATCACTAGACTTTCCTTTATTTAGTAAGGTTAACCAAGTGAAAACAACAACCTCTTTATACTACACTTGAGAAGATTCCAACAAGGATAGGACTTCCATTTAATTATTCCCCCAGTCAAGACCTTTTAATATTAATAATAATTCTTAGTTCACTGCTTTAATTTATAATTATTTTTTATTAATCATTATCCAACTCAAACTTTTTGGAAATTTTTTGATTAATAAATTAGCACTCTTTCCTGTAACTCGTTGGGAGATGACCTGGGACTCATACTCCCAGTATTTTTGTTTCTAAAATTTGTGAACCCTTTTTTAAATTGGTGAGGTAGATCTTAGCTGGTTAAGAGCTATACATGCAACGCTATTCTCTTATTTAAAAAAATCTCTTAATTGGCCTAACTTCTATCACACACCATGCATCCCAAAACTGAACAAACTATATCAGCTATAATAATTAATATTCAGTTCAAAACTACTCAACCTTAAACAAAACAGAGCATCAAGACTAACAATGGCAAAACATCAATAGATCATGTAAAGCAAGTTCAAATTCACATGCCAAAAATAACAGCAGTAACAAAAACTCAAAAATTCTCCATATGCCATTACTCTCCCTTTTGTCATCAAGGGTGGAACCAAATTGAACTAAAACCTACAATAAAATGTTAGTTCAAAGTCCAAAACAAGGAAGTAACAGTTGTTAAAAGTATTGCAGTCATCCGAAATAGACATAGAATAGTTCAAAAGTAAACAACAACAGTTTTTATGAGACAAAAGTGAACAAAGGCTGCAGCAACATGAGACAATTTTAGGCATCCGAACCATCTTTTTCAAAACCAGCATCTTCTTCAGGATCAGTGGCAGCATCGTCATTCTCTTGGAGATTGTCAATGAATTTCAAGAATACAGCCACTCTATCTCTGGATTTCCTGAGGAAGTTTTCATGCTTGGTGGATAGCTTTCTTTGCTCCTTACTCATAGCAATCAGATGGTTTGACTGAGAGACAAACTCTTGCACCACATCTTTAACAACTTCATATAAAGTAGATTTGTGTCCAGTGGAGGCTGAAGTACCCGTGGTAGAAGGAGGAGGAGTGTCCTCTGGTTCATAGTCATCATCATCATCATCAAGAACCACCCTTTTCAGAATGAGTGGGTCCCTTTTTCTACTGTTTCACTGAACCACCTCTTTTTAGATAAGAGTGTCTATTTTGATATGACTCATTTGACAAGTCAACACCGAAATGTTCAAAAATACAGGTTAAGAACATGCCATAAGGAAGAGCTTTATCCTTCTTCTCACTTCTAACACATTCAAACATATATCTTACCATTAAATATGCAAAAGAGATTTCTGTTTTGTGAGAATAGCATGCAAAACTAGAGTATCAATGTAAGACACCCTTTGATATGAGCCACTTTGAGAAAAGATGATATGGTTCACTATACAGTACAACTGAGCACAAGTGAAATTGGTTCACTCTTGAGGGATTTTTTGTGCGAGCCATAGGGTCTGTGCGAGGAGGAGAAGTAGGAGGAGAAGGAGATAGTGTAAATGTCTGATCTTGAGAGCGTGTGGAAAGTTTTGATGTTGTTGGGAGCTTGAGAACCTTTTTATGAGGAGGCTTTTGAAGAATAGTTTTCTTCTTCATTTGGATGGACCTTGGTTTTGAACGAAGAAAAGCACTAAAGGTAGTGGGGGAAAGAAACCGAAGGATTGGAGAAAGGAGTTATGAAGGGAGAAGATTGAAGGTTGGTAACCACACCATGAAAAAAGGTTTCTTGAAACATGCAACTGCATCATCTATGATTTCACCTTGAAAAGACTTGACATCAAGAAGAAAGTGTTTTAATTAAAAAAACATTTAAATATTAAAAAACTGATTTAAATAAAACTTTTTCACTAAAAGACAAAAAGAATAAAAATAAAACATAAAGATAAAAATAAAAGAAAACAAGTATTTAAGGAAACATATTGGAGCATCATATGTAACACTCATTGGGCCCAAAGATAGTAGTGTTTTAAGAAAACATGTTGGACCACTCAGAATATGAATTTTAGGGTTAGTCCAGATGATTCAGCACGTGCATTATAGCCCAGAAAATGAAGTTCAGAAAGATAGTTCTTCATTTGCCCAGAATTGTCTCATCCCATCCCGTGAGACAAAAACTTCAACAAACACATCAGCAATGCGCAAATAATGAATCATGACTTAAAATCCCTAGAGTAGTCCTAAGCATGAAGAATCTGTCTTCAGCTAGAGGTTTGGTGAAAATATATGCTAATTGGTCCTCTGATTTAACAAATTGAATGCTAATATTCCCTTTTTGAACATGTTCTCTTATTGAGTGAAATCTTACTTCAATATGTTTAGTTCTAGAGTGAAACATCGGATTTTTAGAAATATTAATGGCACTCATATTGTAACACAATAAAGGAATATTTTCAGCATTTAAATTATAATAAGCAAGTTGAGTTTTCAACCAAATAAGCTGAGAACAGCAAGAAGAAGCAACTATATACTCAGCCTCTGTAGTGGATAAAGCCACTGTGGACTGCTTCTTACTTGACCACACGTTAAGAGACTTTCCAAGAAAGCAACAAATACCTGATGTTCTCCTTCTATCAACTCTATCTCCAGCAAAATCTGCATCACAATAACCAACTACAGAAAAATCATCAATCTTAGGATACCATATACCAAAATTGGATGTGCCATGAACATATCTAATGATCCTTTTAACTGCTGAAAAATGTGATTCTTTTGGTTTTGATTGGAATCTAGAACACATTCCAACACTTTGAACAATGTCAGGTCTAGAGGAAGTTAGGTACATGAGAGATCCAATCATTCCTCTATACCTAGTCTCATCAATATCTTTCTCAGTTTCTCCCTTTTTTAATTTTGAATTAGGGTGCATGGGAGTTTCCATGGGTTTGGCATTTTTCATACCAAATTTCTTAACTAGTTCCTTGGCATACTTCTCTTGATGAATAAAAATACCATTTTTAGTTTTCTTAATTTGAAGCCCAAGGAAAAAATTAAGTTCAACCATCATACTCATGTCAAATTCACTTGTCATGAGTTTTCCAAATTCAGTACAAAAGAATTCATTGGCTGATCCAAAAATAATGTCATCAACATAAATTTGGACTAGAATGAAAGAATCATTAGAATTCTTAATAAATAGAGTAGTGTTTGTGGTGCCTCTTTGAAAATCATTTTTCAAGAGAAAAGAGCTAAGTCTCTCATACCAAGCTCTAGGAGCTTGCCTTAAACTATAAAGAACTTTTGATAGTTTGAAAACATGGTTAGGAAATTTCTTATTTTCAAAACCAGGTGGCTGTGCCACATACACTTCTCTATCTATTACACGATTCAAGAATGCACATTTCACATCCATTTGATACAATTTGAAACCACAATAAGTAGCATAAGCAAGAAGTCTTATGACTTCCAGTCGGGCAACAGGGGCAAAGGATTCATCAAAATCTATTCTCTCTTCTTGGTCATATCCTTGTGCCACCAATCTTGCTTTATTTCTAGCAATGCTTCCATCTTCACCCAACTTGTTACTGAATATCCACTTGGTGCCTGTCACTTTCTTGTCACTTGACTTTGGAACTAATGTCCAAACATGGTTCTTTTCAAACTCATGAAGCTCTTCCTTCATTGCCTTTACCCAAGAGGGGTCATCAAGAGCTTCCTTGATGTTTTGAGGCTCCATTTGAGAGAGAAAATCAATGTTTGTTTCTTCATTTGCCTTTCTTGTGGAGGAACGAGTTTTGACACCTTGTGAGACATCCCTAATGACAAACTCCTGAGGATAGTTCTTGAGGAATCTCCATTCACAAGGTCTTGTGAACTTAGAAGCAGATTCGGTCACTGAGGGATTCAATGAACTGGTGGTTTTAGGATGTTCACCAGATTCATGAGACAAAACAAAATTGTTTCCTGCAGAATTTTCTACAACTGTATTTTCAGATTCATTTTGTTCAGAATTTTCATTCTTTTTCATCATCCTTTTGAACATGATTACCTGCATCACAATCTTCTAAAATGCTTTGAACCAAGTTAGTGTCACAAAATATAACATGTATGGACTCCTCAATTATTCTAGAATCTTGAGGATAAACTCTATATGCTTTACTATTTGTGGAGTATCCTACAAATAAACACTCATATGCCTTTGGATCGAATTTTCCCACATTATCTTTGTTATTTAGAACAAGACATTTGCATCCAAAGATATGCAAGTAATTTAAATTTGGTGGGTGACCTTTTCAAAGTTCATAAGGTGTTTTCTTCAAAAATTTCCTTATGATAGTTCTATTCAAAATGTGGAAAGCTGTGTTAACTGCTTCAGCCCAAAGAAATTTTGGAACATTACTCTCACAAAGCATAGTTCTTGTCATTTCTTGAATACTTCTATTTCTTCTTTCAACAATACCATTTTGTTGTGGTGTTCTTGGACAAGAGAAGTTGTGTGATATTCCAAATTCCTCACAAAAGGATTCAAATAATTGGTTTTCAAATTCAGTTCTATGATCACTTCTTATTGATGTGATCTTTAAATCCTTTTCATTTTGAACTTTCTTGCTAAAAATTTCAAAAGCCGAAAAGGCTTCATTTTTATGAGTAAGAAATAAAACCCAACCAAATCTAGTGTAGTCATCCACAATTACCAAACCATAATTTTTACCACCTAAACTTTGAGTTCTTGTTGGACTAAATAAATCAATATGTAACAATTCAAGTGGTCTATTAGTAGAGATGTCTTTTTTTTATTTAAATAAATTCTTTGTTTGTTTTCCCATTTGACAAGCATCATAAGTGATGTCTTTGTCAAATTTTATCAAAGGAAGACCTCTTACTAATTCTTTCTTAACAAGCTTATTTATTTGAAATATGCTAGCATGGCCCAATCTCTTGTGTCATAGCCACTTTTCAGATTCTTTAGAGTGGAAACAAGCTACATTTTAATCTTTTAGTTCATCAAGTGTAAGTCCATACACATTATCACATCGCTTAGCTATAAACAATACATTATTGGTCTTTTTATCTACAACACAGCATTCCAATCTTTTGAAAGTCACTAAATAACCCAAATCACACAATTGACATATACTCAAAAGATTATGCCTTAAACCATTAACCAAAAAGACATCATCAATGAAAGTAGAGTGATTATTACCTACTTTTCCAACAGCAACAAGTTTACCTTTTCCGTCATCTCCAAAGGTCACAAAACCTCCATCATACTTGTTGAGTTTGATGAAGAAAATTGACCTTCCAATCATGTGACTAGAACACCCACTATCCAAGTACCACATATCTTTCTTTTTCTTGGATGCTAGGCACATCTGCATAAGATTTCAATCAACCATAGTATCCAAATTAATTTGGATCCTTTGAAGTTAATCCACCTTGGTTGCCCAAGTACATTAAAGTCACAAACAACATTGTAAATCTGGTTTCCTACTTTTCTTTTTTCAATGAAGCATTGTAAGTAAGAGTGACCAACTTTCTTACAATTAAAGCAATGATTTTTTGAAGCATGTTGCTGAAAAAGACGTGAATTATGATGCTGGAAATGATTAAAGACCTTAATTTTTCTGATTTTTGGAAGATGTGCATTTCTTTTAGCAAAGTGATTTCTATTTTTATTGTTCTTTTTTGCAAAAGCATTCAGTCAGAATTTTCGAAAGCATTTGGGCCTTTTGAAAATGAGGTTTTGTTTTGAAAAGATGGATTTTGGAACTTGATCTCATTGGTTGAAACATAGCCCAGACCTGCTTTGTTTGAAATCGGATCATTCTTGAAGATGATTCAGTTTTATCAAAATAAGAATTTTCAAATTCCTCTTCGTGGGTGGGAATAAGTTCCAAACCAGATTTGTTGATAATTGATTTTATTTTTGAGAAAGAGGCCATGAATTTTGTGGAGGAGTTATCAGAAACTGCATTATCTTTTATCACATATCTTAAACCAGATTTTTCAAACAATGGTCTTTGATTTGCAAGTAGTTTGTCCAAGTTTCTTGAATCATGAGCAAACTTTGCTAAATCCCTATTCAGTCTCTTTATCATTTCATTTGATCTCTCGTTTTCAGCAATGAGCTCTTGGGAAGGATCCACAATGTGCTTTCCTTTTAGTTTTTCAAGTTCAGATTTCAAAAATCTATTTTCTTCAATAATATCCAAAGCACATTCAGTTTCCTTCACCTTTTCTCTCAAAAAATCATTTTCAGCTTTAAGCATTTCTTTTTCAGATTTGCATTTATTATATTTATTCAACAATTTTTCAGAATTGAGGGTGAGATCATCAATGATAACATGTAAATCATCTATGGACAAGTCATAATAATTTACCTCATCGACTTGTTCCTCACCAGCCATGTAGCAAATATGAGCTTCACATTCGGAGTCTTCTTCCTCTTCCGAATCATTCTCGAGGTCCTCCCAAAATGCCATGAGCACTCTCTTCTTTTCTTTCTTCTCTTTGTCCTCCTTCTTGAGTTTTGGACAATTGTATTTGAGATGTCCAGCCTCCTTGCAATGGTGACATACCACTTTGCTCAAGTCCTTCTTATACTCTTTTGAGCTTGAGCCCTTGTACTTGCCTTTATTCCTCATTAGCCTTTTAAGTCTTCTAGAAAAAAACACAAGTTTATCATCTGAAAAGCTATCACTAGACTCACTTTCTTTTTATTCAACTCTTGACTTAAGGGCTATTCCCTTTTTCTTTGAGTCTTAGTTTGTGTTTGGGGTTTCATAGGCAAGAAGTTTCCCTCTCAACTCATCATAGGTTATGGGACTTAAGTTATTGCTTTCGGTTAGGACAGTGGCCTTTGTTTTCCATTCCTTTGTGAGGCTTCTAAGGATTTTTCTCACTAGAGTTTATTCTGAGTATGTTGTACCCATAGCATCAAGGTTGTTGATTATGATTGAGAATCTCTCAAACACTTCATCAATACTTTCTCCGTCCTTCATGTTGAACATCTCATACTCTTTTCATAGCATATCAATTGATGAGCGGATATTTTATACGCTTTTTGGTATTGTTTTCATATAGTTTTTAGTATGTTTTGTTTAAATTTTATTATATTTTTATAGGTTTTAGTGCAAAATTCACATCTTTGGATTCTACTTTGAGTTTGTGTGTTTTATGGTGATTTCAAAGATTTTCTGGCTAAAATTGAAGAGCTTGAGCAGAAGTCTGACTCAGAAGCAGAGAAAAGACTGCAGATGTTGTCAGGATCTGACCTCCGTGCACTCGAAGGAGCTTTTCTGGAGCTACAGAAGTCCAAATAGAGCACTCTTAATGGCTATGAAAAGCTAACATCCAGGTCTTTTCAGAATACATAATAGTCCATACTTTATTTCGGAAATGAAGGCCCAAAACTGGTATTCAACGCCAGCCACCAGCCTCATTCCTGGCGTCCAACGCCCACAGGGGAGCAACTGGAGTTCAACGCCCAAGAGGAGGTCCCTAGCCAGTGTTCAACGCCCCCAAGGGATACTAGCACGTGGGAGACACTCAAGCTCAGCCCAAACACTCAACAAGTGAGTCCCGGAAGTGGATTTTTGCACTATCAACTTAGTTTATCTTATTTCTATAATCCTTAGTCATTAGTTTAGTATATATAGAAGAAGATCACCCATGTTTAGGATCTTCTTCCTCCCCCATTCTTATACTACTTTTGTACAATATGAGTCACTAACCTCCTAAGGTTAAGGTTAGGAGCCCTGCTGAGTTTCATGGATCAATAATATTACTGTTTTCCTTCAATATGTCTGATTCTATTCTCTTATGCAACCTTGTTCTTCATCTTATGAATTGATGGTGACCCGTGACAATCACCCTTGTTCTACCTAGGTTCCGTGCAATTCCTGACCCGAATAGCATTGAACTAAAGCTAGAGATTGCATTGCGGATTTCTATAGAGCATCTGAGCAACCTTGGATACATGACATATAATTCCGTTGACTATGGGTGCGTGAAGTCTCTGTGGCATTAAGGCTAGAGTCAAAGAAGCAGCACTTTATGATCCGGAAGATCTGCCTTGTCTGTGGCACCTTGAGTAGGATCGTGAAGGGGCGTGGACTGCTTAGAGCTTCATCTTCTGCTATAGTGAGAAACCTAGAGGTGGCTTGATGAGAGGACATGAGTCATCTCAACATGGTGGATTGCTGCAGTAGAAGAGGTTAACTTGATGAAAGGACACGAGTTAATCACTTACGGCTGCCATTGAAGGAATCAGAAGGTTATTGAAGAAGACAGTAAGAAAAGTTAATCCAGAAAGACAAAGCATCTCCGAAGCCTCAACCATTCTATACCATTGAATTCCTATTTATCCAGTAACCTTTATTTATTTATTTATTTTGTTTCATGCTTTTTCCGTGACAACTCATAATTTTCTATCCGCCTAACTAAGATCTGCAAGGTGTCCACTGCTTGTTCAAACTAACAATCCTCGTGGAATTGATCCTGACTTACCTCAGGTATTACTTGGACGACCTGGTATACTTGCTGGTCTATCTGTGCGAATTCTGCAGATCTAGTTTTGTGCACCATCAATCCTCGTTTTTTTGACCTGTTTAGTGCGTGTGTAACCTAGAGTTTCTCCCAGATCTCTTTAGCTGTCTTGCATCTAAACACCTTCCGATACTCTTTAAAGCTAATAGCACAGTGAAGAAGGTTGATGGCTTTAGCGTTCAGCTCCACTTTCTTCTTGTCATCATCATTCCATTCATTTTCTTGTTTTGGAGTCACCACTCCATCAGCACTTGTTTTTGTTGGAATTTTGGGGCCGCTTACAACAATCTTCCATATGTTATAATCAATGGTTTGGATGAAGATCCGCATCCTCTCTTTCCAGTAGGCATAGTTCTTTCCATTAAAGAAGGGAGGGCTATTGTTTGATTGGCCTTCTGTTAGAGTGTAGGCAACTGTGGTTGTGCCCAAGTTGTTCGCCGTTGGACCTTTGTTCCAAGCAGTGAAGCTTGATTCTTGAGACCATGGCTCTAATTACCAATTGAAGGTTGTAGAAGGCTTAGAGAAGGGGGTTGAATCTATGGCCTTCTTTTACTTTAATAAAATAACTCTTTAATTACAAACTTTCAATCTGAATCTGTTTGAATTCAGCAGCGAAAAATTTATGAGATAATTTTGTTTTGTCTCATGAATGTCAGAAAACAGAACAGAGAAGGGAAGAGAGAAGATGACACCATCATGTATCCTGGTTCAGTTGCCTTGTGCAATGCAACCTACATTCAGTCTCCACCACAACAGTGGTGGAATTTTCACTATAGTTAAAGTATTACATACACCAATTTCAAAGGATTGACACAATCCTTTTCCTCTCAAGTTCTAACCTAACTTGACTTGATTATGCTAATACCTAACTCTTCACTCTTAGTGCTAACTCAACTAAGAAAGGGGTACCTCACAGGAACTGGATACAAGACAATAGAAACAACCTAAAGAAATCTGAAATCACTCTAGGCTTTTCTCTCAAGTGTTTCACTCAACATTTTGTCACTCTTTGGCTTTTTCTTAAGCTCTCTCTTTCAGCCTTTTACCTTTCAAGAAATTACAGAAAGATATACATTGAAAATAAAATTACAATCTGTAAAACATGAAGGAGATTGATACTTTAACAGCCTTTGTTGCTATAAAATGAACCAGGTTGAGCAAACACTAATCAAGTTCTTCGTCTTGGCAGAATGCTTCTTTCTTTAGATAGCACTGTCTAAAACGTTGAACTTTCTAAGGAAGCTCTCTATGAAACTCAGACTCTGGTTCTTTTCTCCTTCCTTTTAGAAAATTGAAAATCTTTCTTTTGTATCTCTTTCCAAGTTGCTGAGTTGCTTTCCTCTGAGTCAATTCATCGAGTTGTGTGCTGTCAACTTACCATTTCACCATTTTCAATTAATCTCTAAATTAGAAATTTTGAATCTGAGCCTTTTTGCTTGATCAAAAGCCTCAGGGAAGTTATGAAAAAGCTGTTCAATGGTAAACCCAAATCTGAACCCTTGAGCTATAACTTTGTCCCCAAGAAACAATTTTGGCCTTTGATTCACAACAGTGATTATCAGAAATCACTTTCTCCATTTATCCCAAAATAGAATAGCAGAGAGTTGGAGAAGGAGTGAAGAAAGTAAATTACATGCAAATAAAAATAAATCACATTTAGCTTCTGACTTAGCTAGAATTAGGTTGATTTGGGTGATTAGACCTTTGCCTTTTGGATTAAGCTTTCTCTTTCTTTCTTCTATGGTGAATGAGTGAGGAACGAAGCTCTCTCTTTCTTTTCTTTGAGTCTGACCGAAGCAAATGTGAAGAGCTTGGAAGGCATTAGCTTGAGTGAAGTACTTTGGGCTTGGATTTTCTTCAGCTTGATGGAGTCTTCATGGGCTTAGGTTGGATTTGTTTTATTTTGTCCAGCAGTTTTCTTTCCATTATTTTCTATGGGCTTCGTTGGTTAGAAGGACCCACCAGCAATGATTTTGATTCCTTGCATTTGGGTTGCTGTTTCTATTAATTTTGGCATGCATCACTTTATCAAACACAATTAAAAACTAATTGGATGATTAACCCAATAAAATAATGTTTGCCATCATCAATTGAAATTAGTTAATTTCTTAACTCAACAACTACAATTGTGACATAAAGGACTTTAAAACAAATTGTTGAAATAAAAAGAATATAAAAAATTTCCAAAAAAGTTAAGTTCTTATAGATGTGTTGCGAATATCTCTAAAAAATTTTGAAATTGCTAAATTAGTTTACGAAATTTACATTCAACATATGTTTTATTGAAATTTGTCGTTGAACATATTGGATTATTCACCTTTCAGATTCTAATTTTTTTTATTTCAAATACTAATTTTTTAAAAATAGATAAATATGATATATTATTCATTGATATGGATAAGTGGAGTATTTTTTTAATGTGAAAATAAGAAAGTTGAGAATTAGATTTTGTAATAAAATTTTACTAATATATAAATCTAGCTTTCAGATTTGTAATTTAAAACAAAAAAAAATCATAAACACAAATTCAACCATCAGATTTGTGATTAAAAAAATAAAAAATTATATGCAGAAATATGGCTCTTACATCTTAATTTTTTAAATTTGATTATCTAATTTTTTTATTTCTCTTCTACAATTTTGTGATATTTTTTTTTGTGACTAAATAGAAAAGAAAGAAAAAAAAGAGACAAAACCAAATTAATTGGCTAGGGTCATATCTAAATCTATTAGATGTTGAAGCTCACTCCATGGTTGGCTCCAATTCGAGTGAATGTCCGCGACAGAAGCAGCTGTTTTAGCCATACAATCTGCAACACTATTTGCAGTCCTCTGAATTAAAAGAATAGAGACTCTCCAATTCTAATTCATAACCTCCTGTATATGTTTTGCCAAATCCCATTCCGGAATATCCTTACCAAGCATTCTTTGGTTTACCAAGAAAAGAGCTTCTAAACAGTCTGTTTCACAAATAACCTCACGAAATCCACTCTCCCAAGCAAGAAGTAAGCCTCTCCAAATTGCATACAATTCAGCAAAAAGAACACTGCACACTTCGACTTTCCCAGTGCAACCTTTCAACCAACATCCATCAGAATTGCGAATGATACAACCAAAACCAGCATAGCCAGAAGGAGCAAACCAACTAGCATTACAATTCAATTTAACAGAATAAACTGGAGGTGGAACCCAATGCAAACAAAGTGAAGGAGGAGACAGAGATTGATGCATAGCAAAAATAGTGTGAAACTCCCTTACTGAACTATGAATCAAACTCACCACTTTACTAGCACTCCATGAATCATCTATATTAAATAAGTCATGGTTCCTGCTTCTCCAAATCCACTAGATGGTCGAAAAGAAAAGAAAAATATTTTCACTCCTTGCACCTCTATAGAGCCAATCATGTAAATTCGAGTTATCTGAATACAGGCCTAAAAGGTTCCAGACCTCCTTGGCACTAGGGCACTCCCGAAGACAATGAAGAATTGATTCAGAACCATTCTGACATCGATGACAGGTGCTAGATAAAGCTAAACCACGACCCAAACGAAACTCTGCCGTAGGAATAGCATTATGAAGACTGAGCCAAATCAAGAACTTGTACTTCTCAGGAATATGCAGTCGCCATATCCACAACCAATTATCATGCTCATTCCAGTCAAACTTTCTTTTGGCTAGCCAACTGTACCCACTCCTAGCTGAGTAAAGTCTAGAAGATGCCACACCCCACGACCAACCCAAACTCTCTCCAGCATTCAAATCTGGATTATAAGCATTCAAACGCTGTTTGACATCTTCTGGAATGATAGAGAAAATATCATGGAGATTCCATTGACCATCTTTCCAAACGTCTCTAATAGTTAAATCAGAGTCAGATATATGTACAAAAAGGACATCTTGAGCAATTGGACCCTCAATACTCCAATTGTCAAACCAAAAAGATTGATCAAGTGACCCAACGCACCAAGAGAAGGCATCCTTAAGAGCACCAAAAGCCTTTGAGATACTCTTCCAAACATGAGAAGCATTGCAAGGGACAGGGCCATCTAAAACTCCCTCATTCCTCATATACTTCGCCCTCAATAGAGCAACCCAAGGCTTGTCCTGACAATGAAAAAGTTGCCACACCAATTTACCAAGTAAAGATATATTAACACACGCAGGATCTCTAACACCCAGGCCACCAAATTTTTTTGGAGTGATCACGGTCCTCCAATTAACAAGAGAAAGACCTTTACCATCAACTTGACCCTTCCAAAGGAACTGTCTCATCATAGAAGATAATTTATCGCAAACCCAATTTGGAAAAAAAGATACCTGCATATGATAGACAGGAATGGATGCTGCAACAGAATTGATCAGGCAAAGTCTCCCTGCTTTATTTAGAAGCCTTCCTTTCCAATTAGCTAATCTTCCCCTCACCTTTTCAATCACCGAATGAAAAGAAGCCCTACTGGTATGGGAATGATTAAGGTTAACTCCAAGATATCTTCCTAAGTCCAAAGCAAAACGTATTGAAGAAACACTAGTAAAAATATCTCTTCTACGAGCAGTCACATTTTTAGAACAAAAAGCTTTAGACTTTTCAAGATTCACTTTCATGCCAGATGCCTTGCAAAAAATGTTAAGAGAATGCATGACCATTTGGACCTGACTCTTTGTAGCCTGATAGAAGAGTAAGAGATCATCTGCAAACATCAAATGAGAAAATTTTGGGCCACCCCTAGTGACAGAAACTGGTTTCCACACACCCTCGACCACCTTATGAGATATATAGCAAGCAAGTCTTTCCATACAAAGCACAAATAAGTAAGGAGACATTGGATCGTCCTGTCTAAGCCCCCTTCTAGGAGCAAAACTATCCAATCTATTCCCATTCCACATAATAGAAAGAGATGATGCACGGACACAAGTCATAATCAAATTAATAGTGATGATAGGAAAACCAAAAGCAATGAGAGTACTCTCCAAAAACCTCCAATCCACCATATCATAAGCTTTTTCAAGATCAATTTTAAAAGCAAGAGTACCTTTCTTGGATTTTGTATGCTTCATGAAATTCAGAATTTCTTGGGCCACAATAATATTATCAGGAGCACCACGACCCGGAATAAAACCTCCTTGTAAAGGACTAACAATATCTGGAAGAAAAGGCCGAAGTCGGTTAGTCAATACTTTTGTGATAATTTTATAAACAACATTACACAAGCTAATAGGCCTGAAATCCTTCATAAAGGTAGGGTTATCAATTTTAGGAATAAGCACAATCAGAGTTTCCATGATGCTAGGATTTAAGAACTCTCCCAAAAAAGCGCTCCGGACAATATTCCAAATCTCAGTGCCTACTATCTCCCAATATTCTTTAAAAAAATAAGCTTGAAAGCCATCTGGACCAGGAGCCTTAAAAGGGCTCATACTGAATACTGCTGACTTGACTTCCGCAAAAGAGACAGGGTCAATTAACCTAGCACAAGCCTCAGTACTTAGAGTGGGCATCGGAACATCCCCTAAACAATCAACCTCAACCTCTTCCGTTGTACCAAAGAGATTCTTGTAAAAAGCGAGAGCTTCTTCCTGGAGAATATCTGGATCAGTAGACCAAGACCCATCTCTAACATATAATCCATGTACTCTATTATGGTTTCTACGTACCAAAGTCTGAAGATGAAAGAATTTAGTGTTTCTATCCCCATAATTGACCCACTGCTCTCTAGATTTCTGGTACCAAAAAAGTTCCTCTTGCAACAAAAGCCTATTGTAATCTTCCCTCAGTTCAGCTTCTTTAATTCTCAGAGATAACACATCGGTAACCTCCAAACGCCGTTGAATCTGATCAATCTGATATTCCAGCTTATGTTTTCGCACAAAAATATTTCCAAAAATCTTTGAGTTGAAGTCCAAAGAAGCCTGTTGAACCATCTTAAGCCTTTTGGTAACACTTCCAAACTCTTGATTCCAAGCCTTACTAATAACATGTTTATAAGAAGGATGTGTTGCCCACGCAGCTTGGAACCTAAAAGGACGTGAACCTTTCACTCTGGGGCTACCATGACAACGAACTAAAATAGGACAATGATCAGAATGAAGCCTGCTAAGAATTTCAGAATAACCCTCAGGAAATATTGTCATCCACGCCTCATTAACTATAGCTCTATCCAACCTTTTAGCCAAGTCCCTGCCAGCCTGAACTGCTCTATACCAAGTATATCTCCTACCAGTCACTTTAAGATCAAAGAGCTCACAGTCATCTAGAGTAGTAGCTAATAGACTAGCTCTGTGAGAAGAAAAATAAGCACCTGTACTCTCATCTGGTGCCACAATCTCATTAAAATCACCAACGGCCATCCATGGTCTATTATGGCCTGAATTAATAGAACGCAAATGATCCCAAAGCATACATCTTTTTTTGAATTGAGGACTCCCATATACTGCACTACAAAGCCAAACTAAGTTACCCACACTCACTTTTACTGTGATACATTGGTCAATTTGATCAATAACCACACAAGAAGCATTAGCAATAGAAGATAGAAACCAAATGCCACCCCTGTGTCCTACTGCTTCCTCAATACCAACACAATGAAAACCCAACTTATCCCAAAAATTCTTCAAATTATTAAACATGGTATGAGTCTCAAAGAGAAAGAAGAAAGATAGTTTATATATTCTCACCAAATTTTTGCAATGCACACGGGCCATCTTGTTAGACGCACCCCTCACATTCCAGGCTATGATATTGAAACTATCCATAAAAACAGCAAAAAGAGAGCTCCAATAACAAACCCGAGACTCAACATGATGTCCCTGTCTTCGACGATCCTGCCTTTAATGGACTCTCAAGTTGCAGCCCAATTTTCTCCGTCGAAACTTGTACCATACCCGCCGTCGATGCTCCATCCTTATCTACTGGTGAATTCTGCAAAGAGTTTGGGCGAGGACGCTTTCGCACAGTGCCGTTTGTTGTCTCACCTTGCTGCTGATGATGAACATTGTGCCGGGTCCCCGAAGAAGCCACACTAACCGGTTTTCCAATATTGATGCCCCTGCTTAATTTTACTTTGGATCCAGTTGCATGTGTTGTACGTTGGTGATTAGGCCTTGTCCAAGTATTGGTAGCCTTGTTAGGAGTCTTCTTTACTTTTGGTTGGACCTGATGGGTGCTAAGAGAAGGCTTTTGACCCATTTTATACTTTCCTTTCCTAATCACTTGAGTCCAACCTTCCAAATCCTCATGTTGTGCATGGTCTACATGAACAGCATGCAAATCACTCTCCACCAAATCCGGGACAGTAACATTTACAGTCTCATCTCCAAGATTCTTGCCAAAATGAAAACTTGCCTTTTCTACATGTACTGGATTTTTTGAATTTGAGCTTTCTGGCTGCTTTGCTACATCGCTGATCACCTTGGCATTAGTTCCTCCTCCTGCATTGCTGTCAGTCTTGCACACCTTCATATCATGACCAAACTTGAGACAGGAGCCACAAATAAGGTGAAGACTTTCATATTCAACCTCATATTCAACACCTTCAACATGAATCTTCTTAGTCACTAGCAATCCTAAATCTATCTGAACACAGGCTCGAGCATATCGTCCTCTTTCAGCTAATTTTGTTGCCAAATCAACCTTAACGGGAATGCCAACTGCAGCCACAACACGGAGCATTGCATCTTCTTGGTAGCACCAAATTGGTAATCCGGAAATTCTAATCCACACTAAAGTTGCTCCAAAATAGTTTTCACTTGATCTAAACTCTTGATCCCAAGGCTTCACAGCCACATAATTTCCCTCGATCATCCACGGACCTCCTAAGAGAACCTTTTCTCGCTCCTCAGCTACATCAAACTTCACAAGAAAGTAGTCAAATCCCACGTCCAATAAATCAAAACCTCCCTTAATCCTCCATACCGTTCGGAGTTTATGAGACAATACAGTGTAGCTATAATGTTTACCTAGCACCTTAATCACTATAGCATCCTTATAAGGTTCTGCCAAGCAATTCTTAGCTTCTTGGGTAAACGTGACACTCGGTGGCAAGAGATCTCCTTGCTTCCCAGAAACTACCGCAATGTTATCTCCCGATAAAGTTTCAACAAGTGAAAAAGCTTTAGCAATCTTGGAACCCACAACTTTGTCCCTGAAAGAAACCTTCAAAGGCTTAGAAATCCTTCCCGAAATATGATCCTCCTTTTCCCCTGATGCAATCCCTCCCCCGCTCTCCCCCTTATCTCTTCCGCCGATATTACTGGCTGCCTCACCGTGTTTCACCCTCAAAGTCTCTTCCCCGCTCACTCCACCGCTCATCTTCAATTTTCAAAATTATACAGAGTACGGAGTACGTACTCCCACTAAACCCTGAAGAACCACTACACTATAGATTGATAACAAATCACAAGTTCGAAAAGTTATATTGCATTGCTTTTTTTTTTTGGGTGTGATTTCCTACAATTTTGTGATATATCTCTTATTTCCATGATCCAATAAAATACATCTTTTCTAAGCTTAAAAAAATCATGATATATACATCTTTCCCTTTTCTAAGCTTAAAAAAATCATGATATATACATCATGGTTCCTCATTTTCTTCAACAACAAATGTTCAAATGGATTGGATGAAAGAGGAAAACTGTTGGAATTATCATTCCTTTTTATTCTTATCGATCTGAATTCCATTTAGTTGTAGGAAGCTATGCTTTTCTCATGCTTCTATCAAATTTAAGGAAACCAACCTAATACGTTCAAATTAAAGCCTTCATAATGAGTTCTTGAATTAGTTTAGGAGTGGCTAGCGTATCAATCTACTGAGCCGTGAGGATGAACCTTTTACGTGTTGTGAACTACTAAGTACGAGTAATTTGAAGAAAAGCAGATGTTACTTTTTAATTTTCTTCTGCATTCAATCCGAAAATAATTGAATGTAAAAGTTCTAGCGAAGCAACGTAGAGTCAGCGATTGAAAATAAAATCCACGATAATATTTAAAAATTAATCTAAAATTATTTTATTTTAAATTTATTAATTATCTTTAAAATAAATATTATAAATATATAATTTTTAATATTATATATATAAATTATAATATTAAATTAAATAAAATAATTTTAATAACAATTTATATATTTAAACAAAATGAAATTTTAAATTATGCATTTATAAAGGATTACATTTCGATCCTAAATGTACTCTATGTAAATTACTATAAAGTACGTAAACGATTATGATTTATGAATATTAGCAATTTACACATATGTTAGGGGATTAGAGCTACTCTAACGTGTTGCAGTTTACGAATAAAATAAAGACATCGTTATGAACAATGCTAGGGAACCAAAAGAGTATTAGTCAAAAATTAGTTAAATATTTTTGGGTGAATTTAAAATCTCTATGAATTAATATATATGGATGTTTCTTCTGCTAAGTATCAGAATGTTTCTTTTTCATACTAAATGGATGTTCTTTAATATATTTTTTGAATTTTTTTGTATTGCAAATGTGAATATCTTTATTTCTTTAAAAATTTCATATTTTTTTTAAATTTTATAGATATTTAATTATTTTTATTAAAATATAACTAGATATTTCTTTTGTCAAGTATTAGGATGTTTTTTTCATATTAAATAAATATTTTTTTATATTTCTGTAATTGTGGTCGTTGAATACAGTTCTTAGTTCAACTATTTCTGCCAACCAATATTAGTATTTAGATTATGTTGAATTTTAAGGATTAGCTGACACTGATCGGTTGATTGAATTGTTATGATTGCTTGTTTTAATTAGTGTACTCTGCTTGTGCTTGTTTGTGCACGATTGATGGAGGTGCAGGAAAAGGGGATATATTAACAACCGAGACAGATCTGAAAGCTTGCTCCAATAGTAAAACAAGTGTTCCTAGAAAGAATAAATACCGTATGAGAAACATCACATTGTTTGGTGTAGACTTATCGCCGTTGCTATGGTATACTTTGTTCAAGGTGTTTTAGGCCTTGCAAGGCTGGCTGTCAACTTTTTTTCTAAAGGATGATTTACATCTGGATCCTGTTGACGTATGTCTTCTTAGTTGAAGGTGTAATCAATTAAGTTTAAGCCAAATGTCGGTGATAACACGTCTGGTTCACGAAAGAGAAGTGGTTCTTATCGATGGTGGCGAATCCGACGAGTCAGATGTCAGAGAGAGAGGTCTGTGTGTGAGTGTTGGAGGTGGGTAGGTTAATGTGAAAGAGAATAGGAAGATTTTTATAGATTTTAATTAGGTTTACTTAAATTAATTATTAATATAAATTAATGTGATTTTGTTTCTCTTGATTCCATATATTTTTCTTTATTTAATCATTGGTTTCACGTTGTCTGAGAACTTTACAATCTTCATCAATAGTTATATTGAACAACCTAACAAAATAATAATCTTTTAAAATTTTTTGGGATCAAGCATCCTATAAGAATCTCATTATAAAACTTGTATACATAATTTATGAGAATATTATTATAATACTTGTATATATTTAAAAATTAAAAGATTCTTGTTGGAATCCATATGCACGTACATATGGTTATAATGGAAACAAATATTTACATAAAGTATTCGATAGAAAGTGTAGGATCAATACTTAATAAAAATGTGTATTCATTTTGCGCATCTTCTTGCATACGAAAAGATTTTTGAAATAAATTTAAAAAAACAATTATTTTCTAAAACAAATAATTTTATCTTTAATTTTTAAAATGTTTTTTTTTTAAGAATTTGAAACAAGTTATCCACTGATATGACAAATTTGCTCTTATTTTTATACAATTTAGATCGTATTGGTATATTTTTTATTTTAATTTACATAATTTAAATAGATATAATTTAACTCAATGATTTAATTTAATTTAATAAAAATAAAAGTAGTCATATTATTGTACTTATGTGATTAATTGTGTTTATTTAATTTCAAAAAAATTAAATTAATTTACTCTTTTAAATTAATATGATATTTAACAAGTTAAATATTTAAATAATGCATTAAATATTATAATATTTATATCTTATTTACTTGAGCTCCCATCTTGAGTTCAATGTTATATATTTTAAAAATTTTATTAAATTTTAAAATGAGTTTAAGATCCATTTTCACATAAACTGTTTATTTTAATACAGTATTTTTAAAATTGTCCATTTATTTTTGTGTAAAATCATGTAATTAATTTATTATATTATGAAAAGATTCAAATTGTTGATTTATTAAGTGTCTAATCTATTTAAAGAGTGTTTTTATTTATATTTTTTAATTTAAAAATAATATTAGTGCATTGATTTTTTAATTTAAAATTATCAATTTTAAACGATTAATTTTTTTTAAATCGAATAAACATAATTAATCATATGAGTACAATAATATGACTATATTTATCTTTACCAAATTAAATTAAATTATTAATTTAAATTATACCTATTTAAATTAAAAATTTTATAATTTAAAATTTTAAATGATGTGAATTAAATGAAAAAAATATTCCAATACGATCCAAATTATATGAAAATAGGAATTTATTGGTTTCAATGAAGTTTGTCGGCAAATTTCATTTAGTAAATTCTTGATAAACTTGTTTCAAACTCCAAAAAAAGTATTCTAAAAATTAAAGATGAAATTATTTATTTTGGAAAATAAATAATTTTTTTAATTTATTTCAAAAAAATTTCCTCCTGCATGCACTTCATGTTCTTTGTTGATATATATTTTTTTAACAGTCATTGTGTAACACCCTAACTTTTAACACCTCATGATCGTACCAAAAGTGAGGCGTTACTAACCTAATTCCTTTTATTATCTATTTAATATTGAGCATTTACGTATAAAACTATCGATGGTTTTACTAAAACTTATAACTTTTTCAACAAGAACAAATAACACATATTCACATACTTAATATTAATAATACATTGTAGTATTACATACAAAAGCAATTACAGAACCTACCGACTACCTCTCTAAATAAAACTCTAACTGACAAGACGAGGGAAAAAATAAATTCTAACAACTCAACCCGTAAACATATTCCTCTGTGCTCCCGCAACTTCGCAATAAGCCTTCGCACCTGTAGCTGAAAGGGATGGAAATAGAGGGTAAGAATTGGGAAGTTCTTAGTAAGGTCGGGGTTAGAAGTTAAGTTCATCATCCAAATTTAAAACTCTTATTTTTCTTATAAAAATTTCACGCAAAATGACATTTCATATATTTCACCGCTTACTAAGAAACCATTTTAACCAAAGCCTACTGCTGGTCCTTCCAATCACGGCCTTTGGCCCAAATTAAATCAACTCGGTTTTTTGTCCAAATTAAATCAACTCGGCCTAGGGTCCAATTCAACACGAATCACCATCAAAACTCAATCACAAAACAGAATCAATCATAGGCACAAATAATGCAAGACAAACACAAATCAGAAGGCAATTACAGAACATATAATCCAATCACAAGCACACACAATTATGAAACATAATCACAACAAGTATGCGCAAACAAGTATGATGCATGTTTAGTCCTATGCAGGCCATGAGCTCATGTGTTAGTTTGTTGCCCAATTTCCGACACTGGTCCTGAGATAAGCATTTCGTACCGCCGTCCTTATCTCAGCCAACGTCCCCTCTATGAGCGTTATGCATCGCCGTCCTCATGGAGAACTGTAGCATCCCGTTACCCTAAGCCTTACCTCTAGCCGTAAAGCGAAGGATAACAAAGTGCCACAACAGTTCTAAACTTATAATATATAATATATTTAGAAGGAAATAGTAATACTAGAAGCCCGATGAAGGAATAAAAACTCAAGAATAGCATAAAGTGGATTTACAAAACAGGGAGCGTTCACACACGATAACTAAACACGCAAGCACGAACAGGACAAAACGTAATACATATAAAACCTTGTAGATAGCTCCAGGATACACAAGGCAATAATTAAATTAACAAGATATATATATAAGTATGAAATATCAAAAAGAGGACTAGTCACAGCCTGCGGAGTTTAGGCCGGCTAATCTAACTGAATACAATAGAGTTTTGAAGTTTAAAACAGCAACAACCTATCTCTCAAAGTTTTTTAGAAATAAAGCCTCTAAGGCAACAACGTTAAATATACAAAAGGTGAGAGTACTTCAACAAAAGTAAAATGAAAGAAAACTTAAGGAAGATCATACTCCGCTCTGTTACCACATCTGCAAACTCACCATGCTGGGTTGCAACCTGCATCTGAAAACAACAACAAAGTATAGAATAAGAACCGGAGGTTCTCAGTATGATAACAGTGCCCAATAATGTAAGATATACGATTCCGGGACGTCTAAGACAATCCTAGAACTTCACATCGATAGAGAATATTCAAGCCTTAACAAAATAAATAATATAAACCATAAACCATGAACAGGATTATCTAAACTTAGGGGATTTCTAACTAAAACTAGTCACCGCTATCCCACAGCCTTCACCAACCTACCCTCCGTGCGATCCCATCGCCACCGCCTACCTAACCTCCTCAGCACTAGACAATCACAGATAATGCAAGCAAGTAAAACACAGGTAGTATTCATATATAACAAGTAATTCAAGAAGCAGGTAGGCATATTATACAATTAGGCAAAAACTCAAGTAATCAAAGCAAACAGGCACATAAGAGATGCATATGATGAATGCCTGTTCTATTGGCTCGTGATATCACTTGTCAGTTTGTAAATGCCAACCAGAGACATCCTTCCGGATGTAGCATTTTCTGCCACGCCAGAGATATAGTGCCCTGCACACTCATGCAGCAGCGAATCTGCTACGCCAGAGATATAGTGCTCTGCACACTCACGCAATAAGGATTCTACTACGCCGGAAATATAGGCCCCACACACTTCATGCAGCAGAGAAGAAAACAATCACAACTACTCATGCAGCAGAAAAAACTACCACGCCAAGGATATAGGCCTCGCACACTCATGCAGCAGAGAAATCTGCCACGCCAGGGATATAGGCTCCGCACAATCCCATATAATCCAATAATTTCCTCATTCATTTCCAAGCCCTCAACTCATCATAACCATTACCAGTTTCCAACTTCTCAAAAATCTCTTCAACCGTATACTTCATAACTCAACACTCACCACTCAAACTAGAAATTACACAAACCTTCCAAACCTAGATCACCAGCTCTAAACTCATAACTAAAATACACTTTTTATTTCTTTATTATTTTCTCCCTTGATTCAAGATCCTAAAACTGGCAAAAAGGTTTTAAACAAGTGTTACGAAAGTTTGCAAGCTTGCCGAAAAGGTAAAACGGTTAAAAACAAGATTTTTATTGAAAAATAGGACAGTGTGCATACGCATAGGGTTGTGGGTATGCACGCTCAGGGGGATTTTCAAGACGTGTGCGTACGCATAGGGGTGTGCGTACTCACAGAAAGTAAAATTTTTCATTCTGTGTACACGCACAAATACGTGCGAACGCCCTCAACAGAATGCACCTTCCAGCGTGTGTGTGCGCACCAGAGTGTGCGTGCTCACACAAACCAGAAATCACAATTCTGCAACATCACAGAATTTCAGATTTCTGGCACTAACTTCCAACGATCATATCTTTCTCTACAAAATCTATACCATTTTAAAGCTCTTTAAATTATCTTTAATTTGATACAAAAATCATTCAATTTCAAAAACTGTAGCTCAAGATATGATCTGTCAAAGTTCACCAAAAATCCATATTCACTTATCCTCCAATTCATTCAACAACCTAAAATTAACATTTTCATCATTTCCATACCAAATTCACCCAACCATTACACCATATTCAAATCATTTAGTTTCAAATCCTCTATTTCCCCCACAATTCCTACATCACAAATATCCATTATAACCAACAATCCATTCAAGAATTAATAAGTCACATATTCATAATTCCAAACCATCATAAATACTATAGATTTACTTATTACCATAAATTCTCATAATCCTCATGAATCATCAATATAACCAATCACCATCAATACTCATCAACACCAATAATTTCCAACAATCATCATCAACCACAATAATCAATAACAACCAATAACTAACATCAATTCAATCCTATCCTAAGGTCTACTAGCCTAAGTTTCCAAAAACATTACATATTACATAAAGGAAATGGAAACCATACCTTGGCCGATTTTCAATATGCTCAAACACCAAACTTGATTCCAACAAGTTTCCACCAAGCTCCAAACCACCAAAGCCAAACCAAAAGCCATCACCAACTCCAAAAACAAGCTTTATACATACAACATAACCATGAATTAACAACTAAATCTCACACTACACTAAACCACAAGGATATAGAGGTTCCTTATCTTATCCAATAGTGATTGGGGCAAAGCTCAAAATTACCCGCTACTAGAGATTACCTAAACAAGCAAAATCACAAAGTCTACTAAAAAATCAAACACAAAAACGTAGAAACTCTAGGGCTGGAAAATGGAGCTTGAGTTTCAAAATCTTACCAAAAATACCTAAATAGAAACGAAGAGCTTGTCAAGAGCTTCGTGTGGCCATAAACGGCTCGTCAATCGGAGCTCCGTAGCTCAAGTTATAGCTCCCAAAAGGTGACAATGAATAGTGTCACCCCCCTTTCTTCTCCCTCCTCTCTCAAACCACGCCTCTCTCTCTCTTTGCGATGAAAATGAGCTCAAAGTTCATTAGTTAGGGCATATATATGTTGGACTTGGGCTCACTTGGACCCGGTCCGGCCCGCTAAGTGTTTTTGGTCCGTTTGGCCTACTTTGGGCCAAAACCTTTAAGATTAGTACCCGATTTTCGACTCTAAATTATCTTTATCCTTTCAAAACAATAAATTTAATTTTTCCAAAATCTCATTTTTCAAAATACGCGGTACTGGATAGACTAGAGCCGGTACTGCCGGCTTAAGCGCTAGTACGCATTTTTACTTTACAAAAACTTTTTGAAAAAGATACATTTTCCGACTCAAAAAAATTCATTGAAATCAAATTTCACCTTTTTATTCTCAAAATATCATTTCTATATTTTTAAACCTATTTCGGACAATTAAATTATTATTTTATTAAAACGGTTAAACCGGTTCTTATAGGAACCTTCTTTACGGTCTCCAGTGAGCGTTACGCATCGCCCTCACTGAGCCGTTCCTATAGTATCAATGTCCCCTCCATGAGCGTTACGCATCGCCGTCCTCATGGGAACCTTCCTTTCAGTCTCCAGTGAGCGTTATGCATCGCCGTTCTCACTGAGTCGTCCTTATAGAGTTATAGTGTCAAGTGAGCGTTACGTATCGCCGTCCTCACTAGACACTTGGCACTAAGGCCCAAACAACACTCAATTTCTTTTCAATCTTTGCTCTCTACTCTACTGCGGTAGAGATCCCTTTAACTAATACCTTCTCTTCTATCTGCTCTACTGTGGTAGACATTCATTAAAATCTTTTAGTCTTTGCTCCCTGCTCTCCTGTGGCAGACAGTCTTTTAAAGTCTTTTTATCTTTAGTCTCCGCTCTCCTGTTGCAGATATTCCTTTATTTAATACATTCTTTTCTTTATCATCTTTCTTTTTATTTTCTTACTTCTTTTCTTTCTCTCTTCTTTTCATCAATCTTTTAATTCTTTATCATAACTCAACTTCACATTCTTCCCTCGTCTTTCCCTAAGTATTGATGAGCGGATAATTTATACGCTTTTTGGCATTGTTTTTAAGTAGTTTTTAGTAGGATCTAATTACTTTTTAGTATATTTTTATTAGTTTTCAAGCAAAATTCACATTTCTAGACTTTACTATGAGTTTGTATATTTTTCTATGATTTCAGGTATTTTCTGGCTGAAATTGAGGGACTTGAGCAAAAATCTGATTCAGAGGCTGAAGAAGGACTGCAGATGTTGTTGGATTCTGACCTTCCTGCACTCGAAATGGATTTTCTGGAGCTACAGAAACCCAATTGGTGCGCTCTCAATTGCGTTGGAAAGTATACATCCAGAGCTTTCCAGAAATATACAATAGTCCATACTTTGCCCGAGTTTTGATGATGAAAACTGGCATTCAAACGCCAACTTCCTGCCATATTCTGAAGTTAAATGCCAGAAATAGGTTGCAAATCAGAGTTAAATGCCAGAAACAGGCTACAACCAAGCGTTTAACTCCAAGAGAAGTCTCTACATGTGTAAAACTCAATGCTCATCCCAAGTACACACCAAGTGGGCCCCGGAAGTGGATTTCTGCATCAATTACTTATCTCTGTAAATCCTAGTAACTATTTTAGTATAAATAGGACTTTTTACTATTGTATTTGAATCTTTTGGATCATTTTAGATCTTTTGATCAATCTCTGGATGTTTAGTTCTTAGATCATGGAGGCTGGCCTCACGGCCATGCCTAGACCTTTTTCACTTATGTATTTTCTACGGTGGAGTTTCTACACCCCAAAGATTAAGGTGTGGAGCTCTGCTGTTCCTCATGAATTAATGCAAAGTACTATTGTTTTTCTATTCAATTCAAGCTTATTCTTATTCCAAGATATTCACTCGCACTTTAACTTGATGAATATGATGATCCGTGACACTCATCATCATTCTCACCTATGAACGCGTGCCTGACAACCACCTCCGTTCTACCTTCACTAAGTGTGTATCTCTTAGCCTCCTGGTTCGTATCAGAGTCTTCGTGGTATAAGCTAGAATCAATTAGCAGCATTCTTGAGATCCAGAAAGTCTAAACATTGTCTGTGGTATTTCGAGTAGGATCTGGGATGGAATGACTGTGATGAGCTTCAAACTCGCGAGTGTTGGGCGTAATGACAGACGCAAAAGGATCAATGGATCCTATTCCAACATGAGTGAGAACCGACAGATGATTAGCCATGCGGTGACAGCGCATTTGGACCATTTTCACTGAGAGGACATGAGGTAGCCATTGACGACCGTGATACCCAACATACAGCTTGCCATGGAAAGGAGTATGAATGATTGAATGGAGGCAGTAGGAAAGCAGAGATTCAGAAGGAATAAAGCATCTCCATACGCTTATCTGAAATTCTCACCAATGAATTACATAAGTAACTCTATCTTATTTTATGTTTTATTTATATTTTAATTATCAAAATTCCATAACCATTTGAATCTGCCTGACTGAGATTTACAAGATGACTGATGAGCGGATATTTTATACGCTTTTTGGGGTTAATTTCATATATTTTTAGTATAGTCAAGTTAGTTTTTAGTTTATTTCCATTAGTTTTTAGGAAAAATTCATATTTCTAGATTTTACTTTGAGTTGTGTGTTATTCTATAATTTCAGGTATTTTTCTGGCTGAAATTGAGGGAGCTGAGGAAAAATCTGATTTAGGCTGAAAAAGGACTGCTGATGCTATTGGATTCTGACCTCCCTGCACTCAAAGTGAATTTTCTGGAGCTACAGAACTCAAAATGGCGCGCTTCCAATTGCGTTGGAAAGTAGACATCCAGGGCTTTCCAGCAATATATAATAGTTTATACTTTGCTCAAGGATAGATGACGTAAACTGGCGTTCAACGCCAGTTCTCTGCCCAATTCTGGCGTCTAGCGCCAGAAAAGGATTAAAAGTTGGAGTTCAACGCCAGAAATGGATCCAAACCTGGCGTTGAATGCCCAAAACAGCCTTATGCACGTGAATTGTTTAAGTCTCAGCCCCAGCACACACCAAGTGGGTCCCAGAAGTGGATCTCTGCACCACCCATCATAGTTTACTCATTTTTTGTAAACCTAGGCTACTAGTTTAATATTTTAACAACTTTTAGAGACTTATTTTGTATCTCATGACATTTTAGATCTGAACTTTGTACTCTTTGACGGCATGAGTCTCTAAACTCCATTGTTGGGGGTGAGGAGCTCTGCTGTGTCCCAATGAATTAATGCAAGTATTTCTGTTTTCTATTCAAACATGCGTGTTCCTATCTAAGATATCCATTCGTGCCTAACTATAGAGAAGGTGATGATCAGTGACACTCATCACCTTTCTCAATCCATGAATGTGTGTCTGACAATCACCTCCGTTCTACATCAGATTGAATGAATATCTCTTAGATTCCTTAATCAGAATCTCCGTGGTATAAGCTAGATTGATGGCGGCATTCATGAGAATCCGGAAAGTCTAAACCTTATCTGTGGTATTCCGAGTAGGATTCTGGGATTGGATGACTGTGACGCACTTCAAACTCGCGAGTGCTGGGCGTAGTGACAGACGCAAAAGGATAGTAAATCCTATTCCGGTACGACTGAGAACCTGCAGATGATTAGCCGTGCGGTGACAGCGCACTTGGACCCTTTTCACTGGAAGGATGGATGGTAGCCATTGACAACGGTGATCCACCAACACACAGCTTGCCATAGAAGGACGTGCGTGCGTGAATCAGAGGACAGAGGAAAGCAGAGATTCAGAAGACAAAGCATCTCCAAAATCCCAACATATTCTCCATTACTGAACAACAAGTAACCTTTAACCCATGCTCTCTTGTTTATTCGCAATTCAACTGATAAATATAATTGACTTCCTGACTAAGAATTGCAAGATAACCATAGATTGCTTCAAACCAACAATCTCTGTGGGATTCGACCCTTACTCACATAAAGTATTACTTGGACGACCCAGTGCACTTGCTGGTTAGTGGTACGAGTTGTGAAAAGTGTGATCCACAATTTGTGCACCAAGTTTTTGGCGCCGTTGCCGGGGATTGTTCGAGTTTGGACAACTGACGGTTTATTTTGTTGCTTAGATTAGGAAAAATTTCTCTTTTTTGGTTTAGAGTCTCTTGTTATTGTCGTGTTAAAATTCTAGAATCCTTATTTTCTTTTTAAAATCTTTTTCAAAAATAATTTTTCTATTAAATCCTGTGCCAAACTTTAAGTTTGGTGTTTTCTTGTTGATTTTTCTGTGTTTTTTTTCGAAAATTTTAGTTTGATTTTCTAAAAATTTTAAGTTTGATGTTCTTCCTTCATGTTCTTGTGTTCTCGTGAGTCTTCAAAGTGTTCTTGAGTCTTCCTTGTATCTTGATCTTAAAATTTTTAAGTTTAGTGTTCCTTGGTGTTTTTCCCTCCAAAAATTTTTGAAAACAAGGAGCATTAGATCTAAAAATTTTAAATCTTGTGCTATCTTATTGTTCTTCTCTCTCTTCTTAAAATTCAAAAATATCTTTTCTCTCTATTTTAAAGCATCTTTTTCGAAATCTATTTCTAAAATTCAGATTTTTATTTCAAAATTTAAAACTCTTCTTTTTAAAATCATCATATCCTTTTCAAAATCTCCTAATCACTTTCTCTCTCCTCACTTTTTCGAAAATCTTTCACTCATTTTTATTTATTTTATTTTGATTTATTTTGTTTTCGAAATAAATAAATAAATAAATAAATAAAAATATTTTTTCTATTTTACATCATCTCCCTTTCTCCATCATGGACCTAAGCAGAAATGAACAGTCCAGGAGGACTCTGGGGTCATATTCTAACCCCTCTACGGCTTCATATGGGAGTAGTATCTGCATACCCTCCATTGGAGTCAGTAGCTTTGAGTTGAATCCTCAGCTCATTATCATGGTGCAGCAAAGTTGCCAGTATTCCAGTCTTCCACAGGAAGAACCTACAGAGTTTCTGGCACAGTTTTTACAAATTGCTGACACAGTACATGATAAAGAAATAGATCAGGATGTCTACAGATTATTACTGTTTCCATTTGATGTAAAAGATCAAGCTAAGAGGTGGTTGAATAACCAACCTAAAGCTAGCATAAGGACATGGAAACAGCTGACAGAAAAATTCTTGAATCAATACTTTCCTCCAAAACGGATGACACAGCTAAGGCTGGACATCCAAGGCTTTAAACAAGGAGATAATGAATCTCTTTATGATGCCTGAGAGAGATACAGAGAGATGCTATGAAAATGCCCCTCTGAAATGTTTTCAGAGTGGGTTCAGTTAGACATCTTCTACTATGGGCTTGCAGAAGGAGCTCAGATGTCTCTAGATTACTCAGCTGGTGGATCTATCCACATGAGAAAGACAATTGAAGAGGCTCAAGAGCTCATTGATACAGTTGCCAGGAATCAGCATCTGTACCTAAGCAGTGACCCTTCCATGAAAGAAGAGGTTAAGACAGTAACTGCTGAACTCAGTCCTGTAAAACAAGCTGCTGAATTCAATCAGCAATTGGACTTTCTAACAAAGCAGTTAGCCGAATTCAAAGATAGACTACAAGAGACAAGGATGGCTAATATACATATGGAAGAACAGTTTAAGCAAACAAAGCAGCAGCTGTCAAGGCAAATAACAGAAGAATGCCAAGCACTTCAATTAAGAAGTGGAAAAACATTAAATACCCCACCTCAAGGCAGCAAAAAGCTAAGAAATGAGCAAACCACCCAAAATTCACCTGAGGACAGTAAGAGCCCAGGGAAAAGTATTTCTGGAACTAAAACGCCAGAAATTTGATGGAAGGCTGGCGCTGAACGCCTAGACCATGCTCAGGACTGGCGTTCAATGCCAGAAACAAGGCAGGACTGGCATTCAACGCCAGAAATAGGCAAGGATCTGGCGTTGAACGCCCAAAATGGGCAAGATCTGGCGCTGAACGCCCAAAATGGGTACAGTTCTGGCGTTCAGACGCCAGGAACAGACAAGGAGCTGGCGTCCAATTTCACTCCAGCTTCTAACCCTGGCACTCAATTGCCAGTGAGGGATCAGACACACACAAATGCTGATAACAACCCCTCTAAAAAGGCTTCTTCAACCATTTCTGTAGGCAATAAACCTGCAGCAACTAAGGTTGAGGAATATAAAGCCAAGATACCTTATCCTCAAAAACTCCGGAAAGAGGAGCAGGATAAGCAATTTGCTCGCTTTGCAGATTACCTCAGGACTCTTGAAATAAAGATTCCATTTGCAGAAGCACTTGAGCAAATACCTTCTTATGCCAAGTTCATGAAAGAGATCTTGAGTCATAAAAAGGATTGGAGAGAAATAGAAAGAGTTCTCCTCACTGAAGAATGCAGTGCAGTCATTCTGAAGAGCTTTCCTGAAAAGCTTAAAGACCCTGGGAGTTTTCTAATACCATGCATATTAGAAGGTAATTGCACCAAGACAGCTTTATGCGATCTTGGGGCAAGCATCAACCTAATACCTGCATCCACTATCAGAAAGCTTGGTTTAACTGAAGAAGTTAAACCAACCCGGATATGTCTCCAACTTGCTGATGGCTCCACTAAATACCCATCAGGCGTGATTAAAGACATGATTGTCAGGGTTGGGCCATTCGCCTTTCCCACTGACTTCGTTGTGCTGGAAATGGAGGAGCACAAGAGTGCTACTCTCATTCTAGGAAGACCCTTCCTAGCAACTGGACGATCCCTCATTGACGTCCAACAGGGGGAAATAACCCTGAGAGTCAATGATGATGAGTTTAAGTTGAACGCTGTCAAAGCCATGCAGCATCCAGACACATCAACAGACTGCATGAAAGTTGATCTTATTGACTCCTTGGTAGAAGAGATCAACATGGCTGAGAGTCTCGAATCGGAGTTGGAAGACATCTTTAAAGATGTTCAGCCTGATTTGGAGGATTCAGAGGACATGAAAGAGCCTCTGAAATCTCTTCTGGAAGAGGAAAAACCTCCTAAATCCGAGCTCAAGCCATTACCACCATCCTTGAAATATGCATTTCTGGGAGAAGGTGACACTTTTCCAGTGATCATAAGCTCTGCTTTAATTCACAGGAAGAGGAAGCACTTATTCAAGTGCTAAGGACACACAAGACAGCTCTTGGGTGGTCCATAGGTGACCTTAAGGGCATAAGCCCAGGTAGATGCATGCACAAAATCTTATTGGAGGATAATGCTAAACCAGTGGTTCAACCACAGAGACGGCTAAATCCAGCCATGAAGGAAGTGGTGCAGAAAGAGGTCACCAAATTACTAGAGGCTGGGATTATTTATCTTATTTCTGATAGCCCCTGGATGAGCTCTGTCCAAGTCGTCCCAAAAAAAGGAGGCATGACAGTGATTCATAATGAAAAAAATGAACTGGTTCCTACAAGAACAGTTACAGGGTGGCGCATGTGTATTGACTACAGAAGGCTCAATACAGCCACCAGAAAGGGTCATTTTCCTTTACCATTCATAGACCAGATGCTAGAAAGACTAGCAGGTCATGATTATTACTGCTTTTTGGACGGCTACTCAGGCTATAACCAGATTGCAGTAGATCCTCAGGATCAAGAGAAAACAGCATTCACATGTCCATCTGGAGTGTTTGCTTATAGAAGGATGCCATTTGGGCTATGTAATGCGCCTGCAACCTTCCAGAGATGCATGCTCTCTATTTTCTCTGATATGGTGGAAAAATTTCTGGAAGTCTTCATGGATGACTTCTCAGTATATGGAGACTCATTCAGCTCCTGTCTTGATCACTTGAAACTTGTTCTGAAAAGATGCCAAGAGACCAACCTAATTTTAAACTGGGAAAAATGTCACTTCATGGTGACTGAAGGGATTGTTCTTGGGCATAAAATCTCAAACAAGGGAATAGAGGTGGATCAAGCAAAAATAGAGGTAATTGAAAAATTACCACCACCTGCCAATGTTAAGGCAATCAGAAGCTTTCAGGGGCATGAAGGATTCTATAGGAGGTTTATAAAGGATTTTTCAAAAATCGCAAAACCTCTAAGCAATCTGCTAGCTGCTGACACGCCATTTGTGTTTGACACAGAGTGCCTGCAGGCGTTTGAAACACTGAAAGCTAAGCTGGTCACAGCACCAGTTATTTCTGCACCAGACTGGACATTACCATTTGAGCTAATGTGTGATGCCAGTGATCACGCCATTGGTGCAGTGTTGGGACAGAGGCATGACAAGCTTCTGCACGTCATTTATTACGCTAGTCGCGTTCTAAATGATGCCCAGAAAAATCACACAACCACAGAAAAAGAATTACTTGCAGTGATTTACGCCATTGACAAGTTCAGATCATACTTAGTAGGATCAAAAGTGATTGTGTATACTGATCATGCTGCTCTTAAATATCTACTCACAAAGCAGGATTCAAAACCCAGGCTCATCAGATGGGTGTTGCTTCTGCAAGAGTTTGATATAGAAATAAGAGACAGAAAAGGGACAGAGAACCAAGTGGCTGATCATCTGTCCTGGATAGAGCCAGTAGAAGGGACGCCCCTCCCCTCTCTTGAGATCTTTGAGACTTTTCCGGATGAGCATTTTTTTGCCATTCAGGAAACACCATGGTTTGCCGATATTGCAAACTATAAAGCTGCAAGGTTCATACCCAAGGAGTACAACAAGATACAAAAGAAGAAATTAATTACTGATGCAAAGTACTACTTGTGGGATGAACCCTATCTCTTTAAGAGATGTGCAGACGGAATAATCCGTAGGTGTGTGCCTAGAGAAGAAGCACAGAGGATCCTGTGGCATTGCCATGGATCTCAATATGGAGGCCATTTCGGAGGTGAGCGAACAGCCACCAAGGTCCTCCAATGTGGCTTCTATTGGCCCATACTCTATAAAGATTCCCGAGAGTTTGTACGTAACTGTGACAATTGCCAAAGAGCTGGTAATCTGCCTCATGGTTACGCCATGCCTCAACAAGAAATCTTGGAAATTGAGTTGTTTGACGTATGGGGAATTGACTTCATGGGACCTTTCCCACCATCATACTCAAACACTTATATTCTGGTGGCAGTTGACTATGTATCAAAATGGGTTGAGGCCATTGCCACACCCACCAATGATACTAAAACAGTGCTGAAGTTTTTTCAGAAACATATCTTTAGCAGGTTTGGTGTCCCTAGAGTACTCATCAGTGATAGGGGCACTCACTTCTGCAATAAACAGCTTTACTCTGCCATGGTTCGATATGGAATTCGTCATAAGGTGGCTACTCCATATCATCCACAAACTAATGGGCAAGCTGAAGTCTCTAACAGAGAATTAAAGAGAATCCTAGAACGGACAGTAAGTACCCGTAGAAAGGATTGGGCACGGAGCTTGGATGATGCTCTGTGGGCTTACAGAACAGCATTCAAGACCCCTATAGGGACCTCTCCATACCAACTTGTGTATGGTAAGGCATGTCACCTGCCCGTGGAACTGGAACATAAAGCCTACTGGGCAACCATATTCCTAAACTTTGATGCCAAGTTAGCAGGAGAAAAAAGATTGCTCCAGTTAAATGAGCTAGAGGAATTCAGATTCACAGCTTTCGAAAATGCCAAGCTTTATAAAGAGAAATAAAAAAAGTGGCATGACAGAAAGCTGTCATCTAGAATCTTTGAACCAGGACAGAAGGTTCTGCTATTTAACTCTAGACTCAGGCTATTCTCCGGAAAATTGAAATCTCGGTGGAGGGGACCATACGTGATTACAAGTGTATCACCATATGGTTATGTGGAACTTCAAGATATTGATTCTGATAAGAGGTTCATTGTCAATGGACAGAGAATCAAGCACTATCTTGAAGGCAACGTTGAGCAAGAATGCTCAAGGCTCAAGCTAGACTAAAAGCTCAGCAAGGTCCAGCTAAAGACAATAAAGAAGCGCTTGCTGGGAGGCAACCCAGCCATGGGGCATCAATCCTCTAAGCATTTTGCCCTATTTCTATTTTTATTTTTATTTGTTTGTATAGAGTTCATTGATACTAAGGTAAATCATCATTTTCATAAATTCACAGGGTTACAGAAGGAATCTACACACAAAACAGAGAAAGGGAGCTCACTGGCAAGAAAACGCCAGTGAAGGCCCATTTTGGGCGTTCAGCGCCCAAAAGGGGCATCCAGTGGGCGCTGAACGCCAGTAAAGGATAGCTTTCTGGCGTTCAACGCCAGAAAAGGGCAACAATTGGGCGTTGAACTCCCAGGAGAGCATCATTTGGGCGTTGAACGCCCAAAACAGGTAGTGTTTGGGCGTTCAAACGCCAGGATGGTAGGGAGGAGCCAAATTCGTTTTTCTACATATTTTTCATTCTAATTTTAAATTTTATGTTTCAATGCATGATTTTTTTACATAAACATGTTAAGAACCCTGATTTCTAAAATCCCCAATCTCTAAAAATCCTACTTTAAAAATATCAAATATATCTTAATCCATAAGCACAAACCCTCTTTGCAAATTCAATCCAACTCTTTTCAAATCTTTTTAAAAACAAATCTATCTTTTCAACTCATCAATATCTTTTTCAAAATATCCACTTTATCTTTTTCAAAATCTAGATCTATCTTTTTTCAAAAATCTTTCATATCTTTTCAATTTTAAACTATATCCTCTCTTATCATATCTTCTATCTTATCTTTTCCAAATCAATCTTTTTTTTTATCATTTCTTTATCTCTTTTTTCGAAAACCCACCCTCCCTCCCTTTAAATTTGGGTTCGGCCTCCCTCCCCGTCCATCAACAATTGCACCTAGCTCTCCTTCTATCCCTCTCCTTTCTTTTCTTTTGCTTGAGGACAAGCAAACCTCTAAGTTTGGTGTGTTTATCCGCGATCACTAAGATCATGGCTCCTAAAGGAAAACAATCCACTCCAAGAGGCAAGAAAGAGAGCATTCCAAAACCACTTTGGAATCAAGGGAAGTTCTTATCTAAAGAACATTCAGACCATTATAACAAAATAATGGGTCTGAGATCAGTGATCCCGGAAGTTAGATTCGATCTGAAAGAAGATGAATATCCAGAGATCCAGGAGCAAATTCGAATCAGGAACTGGGAAGTCCTAGCTAATCCTGAAACGAAAGTAGGGAGGAACATGGTTCAGGAGTTCTATGCTAATATGTGGCAAACTGACAAGCAGAAACTATCTGGGACTGCTTTCTATGACTATCGGACCGTGGTCAGAGGAAAGATTGTTCATACCCACCCTGACGGGATCAGGGAGATCTTAAAGCTACCTCAGCTGAAAGATGATCCAGACTCCTTCAACAGGAGAATGATGAGAACAGACAAGGGCCTAGATAAGATTCTAGAGGACATATGTATCCCTGGAGCCAGGTGGACCACCAACACAAAGGGTGTCCCAAATCAACTCAAGAGAGAAGATCTCAAACCAGTCGCCAGAGGATGGCTGGACTTCATTGGGCATTCTCTGTTGCCCACTAGCAACCGTTCTGAAGTCACTGTTAAAAGAGCAGTGATGATCCATTGCATCATGATGGGAAAAGAAGTGGAAGTTCATCAGCTAATCTCAGCTGAACTCTACAAAATTGCTAACAAAAATTCTAAAGAGGCCAGGTTGGCTTATCCAAGCGTGATTTCTCTGCTCTGCAAGGACGCTGGAGTAAAGATGGGAATAACTGAGTATATCTCAGTTGAGAAACCAATTACCAAAGCATCAATGAAAAAACAACAAGCACAGGATTATCCCACCAAGAAGAAAACACAGGAATTTCTCCCAGAAATCCCTCAATCTGAATACTGGGAGTATCTTGAGACATCTGTTACCAAGATACGGGAAGCTATGGAACAAATAATAAAAGAACAGAAGGAAAACAGTCAAATTTTTACCTATATGTTTAAAGAACAAGAGGAGCAAGGGCGTGATTTAAGGGAATTGAAGCGCCAGAAGTTATCTCTTGAAGGACCAAGCACCCCACAGATCAGAGGAACATCCACTTCCCAGAATAAAGGTTGTTAAATTCCAATTTCTGCTTTAACTCTGTGATAGTGTCATTATAGAAGTTCACCTTAGGAGTCATATAGTAGTAATTAGTATCTATTTTGATTTTATCTCCAATTAAGCCATAGTTTATTTTTCTCATCATCAGCAAACATGAATAAAATAGTAGATCTTTTGAATAAGAGGCAATAAAATTTCGAGTTTTAATAAGAGAAATTCTAATTAGTTACATGTGGTGGCAATACTTTCTGTCTTCTGAATGAATGCTTGAACAGTGCATATGTCTTTTGAATTTGTTGTTTAAGACTGTTAAATATATTGGCTCTTGAAAGAATGATGAACATGAGACATGTTATTGATAATCTGAAAAATCATAAAAATGATTCTTGAAGCAAGAAAAAGCAGCAAAAAAAAAGCCAATAGCCCTTAAAACCAAAAGGCAAGGGTAATAAAAAGGATCCCAAGGCTTTGAGCATCAGCGGATAGGAGGGCCTAAGGGAATAAAATCCTGGCCTAAGCGGCTAAACCGAGCTGTCCCTAACCATGTGCTTGTGGCGTGAAGGTGTCAAGTGAAAACTTGAGACTGAGCGGTTAAAGTCAAGATCCAAAGCAGAAAGAAGAGTGTGCTTAAGAACTCTGGACACCTCTAATTGGGGACTTTAGCAAAGCTGAGTCACAATCTAAAAGGTTCACCCAATCATGTGTCTGTGGCATTTATGTATCCGGTGGTAATACTGGAAAACAAAGTGCTTAGGGCCACGGCCAAGACTCATGAAATAGCTGTGTTCAAGAATCATCATACTGAAAGAGGAGAATCAATAACACTATCTGAATTCTAAGTTCCTATAGATGCCAATCACTCTGAGCTTCAATGGATAAAGTGAGATGCCAAAACTGTTCGGAAGCAAAAAAAAAGCTACTAGTCCCGCTCATCTAATTAGAATCTGAGCTTCACTCAAAAACTCTGAGATATTATTGCTTCTCAACCTATTAGTCTTCTATTTTATTTGTCTAGTTGCTTGAGGACAAGCAACAGTTTAAGTTTGGTGTTGTGATGAGCGGATATTTTATACGCTTTTTGGGGTTAATTTCATATAGTTTTTAGTATAGTCTAGTTAGTTTTTAGTTTATTTCCATTAGTTTTTAGGAAAAATTCATATTTCTGGACTTTACTATGAGTTGTGTGTTTTTCTGTAATTTCAGGTATTTTTCTGGCTGAAATTGAGGGAGCTTAGGAAAAATCTGATTCAGGCTGAAAAAGGACTGCTGATGCTGTTGGATTCTGACCTCCCTGCACTCAAAGTGGATTTTCTGGAGCTACAAAACTCAAAATGGCGCGCTTCCAATTGCGTTGGAAAGTAGACATCCAGGGCTTTTCAGCAATATATAATAGTCCATACTTTGCTCAAGGATAGACGACATAAACTGGCATTCAACGCCGTTTTCTGCCTAATTCTGGCGTCCAGCGCCAGAAAAGGATTAAAAGTTGGAGTTCAACGCCAGAAATGGATCCAAACCTGGCGTTGAACGCCCAAAACAGCCTTATGCACGTGAATTGTTTAAGTCTCAGCCCCAGCACACACCAAGTGGGCCCCAGAAGTGGATCTCTGCACCACCCATCATAGTTTACTCATTTTTTGTAAACCTAGGCTACTAGTTTAGTATTTAAACAACTTTTAGAGACTTATTTTGTATCTCATGACATTTCAGATCTGAACTTTGTACTCTTTGACGGCATGAGTCTCTAAACTCCATTGTTGGGGGTGAGGAGCTCTGCTGTGTCCCAATGAATTAATGCAAGTATTTCTGTTTTCTATTCAAACATGCGTATTCCTATCTAAGATATCCATTCGCGCCTAACTATGGAGAAGGTGATGATCAGTGACACTCATCACCTTTCTCAATCCATGAACGTGTGTCTGACAATCACCTCCGTTCTACATCAGATTGAATGAATATCTCTTAGATTCCTTAATCAGAATCTCCGTGGTATAAGCTAGATTGATGGCGGCATTCATGAAAATCCGGAAAGTCTAAACCTTGTCTGTGGTATTCCGAGTAGAATTCTGGGATCGGATGACTGTGACGCACTTCAAACTCGCGAGTGCTGGGCATAGTGACAGACGCAAAAGGATAGTAAATCCTATTCCGGTACGACTGAGAACCTGCAGATGATTAGCCGTGCGGTGACAGCGCACTTGGACCCTTTTCACTGGAAGGATGGATGGTAGCCATTGACAACGGTGATCCACCAACACACAGCTTGCCATAGAAGGACGTGCGTGCGTGAATCAGAGGACAGAGGAAAGCAGAGATTCAGAAGACAAAGCATCTCCAAAACCCTAACATATTCTCCATTACTGCACAACAAGTAACCTTTAACCCATGCTCTCTTGTTTATTCGCAATTCAACTGATAAATATAATTGACTTCCTGACTAAGAATTGCAAGATAACCATAGATTGCTTCAAACCAACAATCTCTGTGGGATTCGACCCTTACTCACATAAGGTATTACTTGGACGACCCAGTGCACTTGCTGGTTAGTGGTACGAGTTGTGAAAAGTGTGATCCACAATTCGTGCACCAATGACCATAGCTTGCTTCAAACCGACAATCTCCGTGGGATCGACCCTTACTCACGTAACAAGATGACCATAGCTTGCTTCAAACCGACAATCTCCGTGGGATCGACCCTTACTCACGTAAGGTTTATTACTTGGATGACCCAGTGCACTTGCTGGTTAGTTGTGTGGAGTTGTGAAAAGAGAATTGAGATTATGAACGTGCGTACCAAGTTTTTGGCGCCATTGAAGATCGCAATTCCGTGCACCAAGTATCTTATGGAAAAGAGTTGTAAAGTACTTTAATTAAGTCTGCATTCTCTAAAACTTTTAAAATTACTCTGTTTACTCTTCTCTAACATATAATAATATTAATAATATATTTACTAGATAATATTCTTAATAAAATAATAATAACAATAATATAAATAAGATATTTTAAATAGTAAATAAATAATATATTTATATCTTTTCTTAAAACTTAATTTATAAAACCTTACTTTTAAACTTTTATCAATTACTTTCTAAATCACGAATCTTTTAATGTTCAATTTTTTTAATCTCAATATTTTATAAAATTATATTCAAATCCTCAATTATTTTCATATCTATAAAATTAGCTTAAACTTTTATAAAATATCCATTTTATCCCTAAATTTTATTTATTACCCAAAATACTCGAAAAACATATATAATTATAAAATTAACTTCAATTTTTTATTAAATTAGTATTTCATCCTCAAATATAAATCTTAATTCTCCAATTATAACTTTATCAAAAAACTGAATCTTATTTCCAAAATTCTTCAAGTTTTTAGCTTGAGTTTTAAGTTCATTTTTTAAGTTACTATTACCAATTTTTTCTCAATTTTTAATTCAATCTTTCAACTACCAAATCTCACCAATTTTCTAAAAAATATCATATCACAATAGTCCCAAAATCATTAAAATAACCACAGTTGAGTTGTTCCTCATAGCCAAACTAACAAATCACAAGCAACAACAATAATTCAACACAGACTCATTCAAACTCAAACAATAATTAGGGATGGCAATACCATCCAAACCCGCGGGTACCCACTCCGCCCCTACCCGCTCGGGGTTGGTTTTTAGCGGGACGGGTTCTTGAGAGAGGCGGGGCGGGGTCGAGTTTAGGTAATACCCGCCCCTACCTGCCCCGCCATATATATAATATATATGATTTTAATATATAATATGTATAATATATGTAAAATAATTAGTAAATGATTAATAATATTGTATTACATTTAAATTTTTACTTTAATTTATGTTATGTATGTGATGATAGTTATATAAATTTTAAAATTTTATTTTATTTATTGGATTTTAATAATTATAGGGGTGGGTAAGGGCGGGGCAGGTACTAGGGGTGTTCGCGGTGCGGTTTGGTTCGGTTTTAAGGGAAAAAGCCATCCGATCCGAACGTTTAATTTATGTGCGGTGCGGTTTGGATTGGATGAACATTTTTTGGAAATCCGATCCGATCCGATCCGATTACAAGCGGTTTGGATCGGTTTGGATTTGCGGTTTTTTAAATAAAAAAATTAAATACATATAACAAGTCTCAACATCAAATTTTAAATAATCAACAATGATATAACAAGTCTTAACAATATCTTAAAAAGTCAACGATAACATAACAATAGAAATAAAATTATAGGTTAGTTAAAATAAATAAATAAATAATATTTTGAACATAAAATATTTATTAAATAATAATAATACATGAATAATAGAAAAATGTATAACAAATTAAACATGTTATAAGTATAATTGTAAATATAATAATAAAATAATAATATTATAGCACATTGTGCGGTTTGGATTGGATTGGATCGGTTATGAAAAATAGATCCGAAATCCGATCCAATCCAGCGGTTTGCAAAAAATAGAATCCAATCAAATCCGAATTAGTGCGGTTTTAATCGGTTTTCGGTTTGGATTGGATTGGATGAGCGGTTTAATTTGGATCGGTTTGGATTTGAACACCCCTAGCAGGTACCCACAGAGGCAGGTTAGGGTTCAATGTTTTACTTCCCGCGGGTAGAAGCGGGGACGGGTTCTATGCGGGTTGTTGTACGGCGGGCGGGGTCGGGTAGAGCAAAAACCCGCCCCTACCCGCCCCGTTGCCACCCCTAATAATTAACCAAATCGACATTCACTTATCAAATTCAAATTTAATTATTATAAAGTTACCAAACCCTAATTCCGTATGAAATCAAAATACTCGAAACTCTGGAGAAGCTTTCTGACCGAGCTGCTGAAGAAAAAAACGTCAAAAATCATCTGTGCCTCCTAGAATTTTAATTGGCCGAACTCAAGGGAGAGAGGAATTACGTCACCGTCAACTTTTACCAAACAAGAGTAATGTCAACGTGTAGAAGAAGAGAATACGAATACTTTTATCGGATTAAATTTTTTATTAGAGTTATGAATTTAAACTAATCGGAGTCGAAAATTTGAAGGTTTGACGGTTTCTCTCCCTCACCTTCGGTCACTCTTTCTTTCCCTTAATCCTTGATTTTTGGTTTCAGTGATAAAAGAAATCAAATGAGGGAATGTCTTTGGTGGGAAAGAATAATCAAGAGCTTTAAAGACCACATAAAAAAATTCTATATCAAGGGTTGGGAGAGCTGCTGTACAATAATTGTTGATAATGTTAGTTTTGACCCATATTATATGTATTTACAAATTGATATAACATGGCTTGGTTAGACCAATCATTTAATAACCGATTTTTTTTTAGATAAATTGGTTTACAATTTTTTTTTTTGGTTGGACTTTACCATATGGGTCATACGCCATACCCATAAGGCCATAATCCACACAAACATAACTCATAGAAACACAACTCTTAAACACAACTCTTGTTTTTTTTTTTTTTAATTTACCTGTCAACATCATGAATAATTTCATAGAAAAAATAGACAAAAGTACACCCGAATTTTTATACGATGGACAGATATACTCCTTAATTTTTTAATGAGTCATTTGCACACACGAATATAAAATTTTATTGTCAATTATACCCTTCCATGACCTGAGTAATTTTTCCGGCAGTAGTGAAGGCCAGGTGGCACGGTATTATATGATGTGGCCAATTTGAGATGACATAGTGGAAAATAAAAATATTACATTCTGAAATTTGTTGAAATATTTATAAGAAAATGGCATAATGGAACCATTGTTCATCCTCTTCCTTCTACAATTCCTTTGAACCCTAACACAGGTGGAAAAAACCAACCAAAATTACAATCAAACTCATAAGCCAACATCTCCCAATCCTGCTCCAACAACCCAATCAATGCCACAACCTGAAATCCCAAATGTCAACTGAAACACGACCCAGCAGCAAAGTGAAGCAGAAGTCCCACCTCCTAATGGTTCCAGCAAGATGGTCAGAATGAAGTGCCCACCCAGCAATCTAAGAATAGTCAGAAGATCAGAAGAGTATCATATAAAAAGCCAGCACCGACTGGTCAAAGGTTTGGGCAAAGAGGAAGGAATGAGACACCAAAGATCTTTGTTACTCGTGTGGAGCCTGATTCTTCTTATTCAACAACAAAATCAGAATTCACATACCTCAACGAATCTTCCAGGGTTCCACTCTGTAGCAGATTCAAGCACCGCTACATCAAGTCCATGCAGACACTTGCCATTATTGTAGTCAAAGTTCTTCTTCTTGTTCCTATTTTTTAAGGCAGAAGTTGAGCCACCACAACTACTGGCACAAGCATGAGGTATATTCTTCCTTTGTTGAGAGGTGTGACATTTTGATACATTAGAGTTTACAAACTCTTATTACGACAGACAGAAAGAAGATGTACAGAAAAAAATGAAGAAAACGAAGGAAGAATTTTGTTCCACCCTGTGTTAGGATTCTTAGCGTTTGAAGGAATTGGAGAAGGAATAGGATAGTTCTATTGTGCCCTTTTCTTATATTTATTTTAATAAATTTAATAATGTAAGAATTCTATTTTCCACTGTGTCATCCCAAATTGGCCACATCACACAATACCGTGTCACATGGCCTCCACCACCGCTAAAAAAATTACTCAGGCCACGGAAGAAGAGAATTGACAACGAAATTTTATATTCATGTGTGCAAATGACTCATTAAAAGATTCAAGAGTACATCTATCCACCGTGTGAAAATTCAGGTGTACTTTTGTCTATTTTTCCAATTTCATATTATTTCCGGTATAATTTTCTGCTTCGGTTATTTTTTCTCTATAAGATTTTTATTTTTTTATGGTAAAATAAAATCAAAACTTGTACACATTTTTGTTTCTATTTATTATTATTATTGTTATTATTATTCTTTTTTATTAAAACAAAGCACATCTTTTTTCTATTGTTGCATATCTTTTTTTACCAGTAAAAATTAATTTTTTATTTTTTTACACTATTATTTGATTAAAATAAAATAAAATAACAGACTAAAATACACACAGATATTCTATGTACAAAAGTAGTGACTTTATTCTTCAATAAAATAAAAATATTAATATAATAATTAATTAAATTAATTATTTAGTGTTTTACATATATAACACATTTAAAATAATAAGATAATATATAAAATATTTTTGGTATACACTAATATTATTAGACCTACAACCTAATATTATTAGAGTCATTCTTATTAGGCCTATTATTATTATTATTATTATTATTATTATTATTATTAGAGTAATTACCCAAATCAGTCTTCGAGAATTTTAAAAGTGGATATTTTAGTCCCCAAGAAAAATTAATATACAAATCAATCCCTAAAGATTTTACTCCGGCAGATAAATTAGTCCCCAGTTTATTTTTCAGCAGAGTAATCACCCAGATCAGCCCTCAGAAATTTTAAAAGCGGACATTGTAGTCTCCAAAAAAATTAATATACGGATCAATCTCTAACGTTTTTTTATCAGATATAATAGTCCCCCGTCTATTTTACTTTTACTATATGTCGACCTTTATTATTATTAACTTAGTTTTGTGCATGTGGACAATGACATTAGCATATTAATACACTCTTTTCAATAGAAACAAGTAAGGTGAATAATAATGTTCTGAAATTCAAATTAAAATATTTTCTTTTAATACAAACATATATTTTAAAATAGGACATCTTTTGATTATATTAAATACAAAAATATCAAATGATTTTAATCTTAAATTTCTTATATAATAATCTCTAATAAATTTATTAATTATTATTATTATTATTATTATTCTGTGATAATATATATATATATATATGGGAAAAAGGCACAATTAAACCAAATGGAGGACAAAATTACATGATTCTACCAAATTTAAAAATCGTTACCTGAATCACCCAAAACCATCTTCTTATGTAATTCAAATGAATTCCATTCGAATTAAGGAAACAATAGTAATTCAAATTAGTAGTGATATTTGTAATTCGAATTTGGCCAATTCGAATTATGCATGCATGTGGTCTTAGGGTAGTTCGAATCAGCTTTATTTGAATTATACATGCATTAGTGTTAAGGTAGTTCGAATCAGATTAATTCAAATTTTACATGCGTATAGTATTAGGGTAGTTCGAATAAGAGTGACATCATTTTAATAAATTTATTAAAAAAATTAATAATTTAAAAATTAAAAATATATATTTTATTCCATACATTAAAAATAAAGCTAACAAAATATTTAATTACGAGACTTTTTCAAAATATTTATTAGGAGTGTTCATGGATCTAATCCGATCCTCATATCTGCGGTATTTATCCGAATCCAATCTGAAAATTGCGGATATTGATCCGATCTGCAAGACTATCGGATCGGGTTGTGGATTTTGTGTTGATATCTGCATATCCGCGTATCCGCAAAAATAAAGAAATAAATAAGTAAATATTTTTTTATGTTTTATTTCAACTAATAATTATCATATATGTTGTATTATTTTAATTTATTATTTTAAAAAAAATATGTTTAATATTATTTTAAGAGTACACATATTTAAAAGAATAGAAAAAATAAATTTTATTGATACTTTTTTAATAAAAATAAGCTTTTAAAAATATTTTTGTGTTTTGCGGATATATCCGATATCCGATATCCGATCCGATCCGCAAATGTGCGAATCGGATCCAAGCTTAAAATATGCGGATATGGGATCCGATCCAATCCGATGATTTAAGTGCGGATCGGATCGAAATTTTGGTCATATTCGATCCGATCCGATCCACGTTCACCTCTAATATTTATGAGCTATCAATTCGAATTTCATACCATACTCTTCCTCCATTCTTGATGGCTCCTGATTATTAAAAAAAATATCGTAATTAAATATTTTATTATTAGCTTTTTTCTTAATGCATGGAATAAAATATATATTTTTTATTTTTAAATTATTAATTTTTTTAATAAATTTATTTAAATTATGTCATAAAAAAATATTTTATTCCATGTAAAATAATTTTAAAAAATGGCTTAAAAGATGTTAGGAGCATAGTTGTAAGAACCGGGCCGGACCGGCCGGTTCGACTGAAAAATCAGTAAACCGGTGGTCCAGCCGGTTCGGTTTTAGCTTTAGACCGAAGAAGGAAGCAAACCGCTTAAACCCGAGCGGTTCGTCACAAACCGGACGAAATCGATCAAAATCGGCCAGTTCGATGCAATCCGTGAACCGGCCGGTCCTATGGTGCTCAAATATTCAAAAATGCATACAGTGGGTTTCAAACTTGTGCCTCCTTGCTAGGCAAGGATAAGGATTGCCACCAAGCTAGTGTGTTCATTTGAAAATTTATGTGCTAATTATTCTATATATTATATACATACACAACTAAATTATTTTATATTTATTTAATTTAATTTTTGTTTTATACTCATTTTTTTAGTTCTTTAGAATTTATAGAATTATTAAAATAAGTATCAAATATTTTAATATTTACATTTACATATTAAAATATTAGTAAAGATATTTATTTTAAATTTTTTAGAGTATTGAGTTAGTAGGTTTTCGAAGATTTCGACTTAAGACTAATTAGTAGGGACATCTAAGCATCACCACTAAATTTCACATGAAAAATTAATGGAGAGACGTAATGTGTTCATCGTTTACTATCTTGAAGGACTAAATTGATATTTTATTTTTTTCAAGGGCTAATTAATTTGAAGTAAAAAATTTTTAGGATAGACCTAATTGTCACTTTATTCAATTTTTTCTATTTTATATTTTTTATTTACGTACGACCGGTTCTATCGGTTCAACCAGTGACCCAATGACCCAGTAACCTGACCGGTTCGATCACTGGTTCGGTTCTGACAACTATGGTTAGGAGTACTATAAAAATTTATAATGTTCCAGTGACTTAGGTAAATATATGATAAAAATATTTTTTTTTTAATTTCTAAATTATTATTGACTATGTAGAGTATTTTATTTAAAATTTAAGTACATGCATCTATTTACCTAAATCACTAGGACATTACAAATTTTTATAGTTTCCTTAACATCTTTTAAGTCATTTTTTAAAAATTATTTTGCAAGGAATAAAATATTTTTTTGTGACATAATTTAAATAAATTTATTAAAAAATTAATAATTTAAAAATTAAAAAATATATATTTTATCCCATGCATTAAAAAAAAGCTAACAAAATATTTAATTACGAGACTTTTTCAAAATATTCATGAGCTATTAAGAATGGGTGGAAGAGTATTGTATGAAATTCGAATTGATAGCTCATAAATATTTTGAAGAAGTCTCGTAATTAAATATTTTATTAGCTTTATTTTTAATGCATGGAAAAAAATATATTTTTTAATTTTAAATAATTATTTTTTTAATAAATTTATTTAAATTATGTCACTTTGATTCGAACTATCCTAACACTATATGCATGTATAATTCGAATCAATTTGATTCGAATTACCTTAATACTTATGCATGTATAATTCGAATGGGTCAAATTTAAATTACAAATATCACTATTAGTTCGAATTGATCTCATTCGAATTACACAAGAAAATAGTTTTGGGTGATTCAGGTAACGTTTTTGAATTTGGTAAAATCATGTAATTTTGTCCTCAATTTGATTTAATTGTATATTTTGCCCTATATATATATATAATGATTAAATTTATCATTTTTTGTTCAAAAAATTATGGTATAGTATTATTGTATAATAATAATAATAATAATAATAATAATAATAATAATAATAATATACTTTTTTTTTTAACGGAAGACTGTTATATCTAACAAAAAACGTTGGATATTGATTTATATATTAATTTTTTTACTAAATTGTCTGTTTTTAAAATTTTTTGAGACTGATCTGGTTAATTATTTTACCAAAAAATGAACAGAAACTGATTTGTCTGTCGAAATAAAATTTTAAGAATTGATATGTGTATTAATTTTTTTTAAGACTAAAATGTTCAGCTTTAAAATATTTAGATAATTACTCTTAAAACAATGATAATAACATTAACAACTATAATAATAAGAATAATAGTAATAATCATTTTAATAATCAAAGTAATACTAGTACTAATTATAACAATAATAATGATAATAGAGATATTATAATAATAACAGTAATGATAATAATGAGCTAATGAAAACAATAACAGCAATAATAAGTGAAATAATAATTATAACAATAATAAGAAAGAGCAGTATAATAGACCAAAACAAAAAAAAAAAGCAGTATAGAAGTGAAGGTTAGTACAAAAAAACTAATATTAACTATGACTATAAAGTTAACTTATATTTAAATTTGTCCCAATTAATACAATTAAATATTTATGAACCGATCCTTATATTATTGGGTATCTTTATTTATTGCTTGGTGCTTCAAACTCTTGATTATACTTTCCCCACCCAAAAAAACTCCATCAAATGAAGTAAAGATGGTAATGATAAATAATAAATAGAAGGATAGGTATCATGTATATATGTATACATCTATCTATTATCTATCTATTACTTGTATAATAATAGCCGTGGCTTCAGAAGCCACGCGTCAGCCTCACATTCATTTGAGTTAAAAAAATAATAAAACGTAGTAACCCTTCACGCGTTTCTCTATCATCTCAACTTTTCCCTTTCTCTTCTCTCTTCTTTAGTTGACGCGCCCCTCTTCCGCCCACTACATCTCAAAAAAATCCTACACTCCTTTCTTCCCTTGGTTTTCTCTCGATGGGGTTTGCTATCCATCTGAGTCGGATCTCCTCTCTAGTGGTGGTTGATGTATCTCTCTGGATTACGATGTATATGTGGTCGGGTGCATTCTGCTTGTCTCTGCGCTTTGGGTAGTTGGAGTTCAAAGCGCTGGGGTGGTGGTAGGTAAGGGTTTACAGATATGAGATCCCATTTTTGGGAGTGGATTCTGAGAGAAGAGAATAGATGTCTTGATCTCTGAGCGTGGTCATCTCTGGCGCTGTGTCTCTGAAACCCTAGGTCTTCAAATTCGATCTCCACAATCTGGTTTGTATGTTGTTTTCAGTGGTTGCTACTTCTTCTTCATTTTTGTTGTTTCACTCAATTTAACGCCAAGGAAACTAACCTAATTTCGTTGGTTGCAGCTCAAGTAGTCAAAGTCGGAAATTGAAAAGGCGAGTTGAACATAGCCGATTAGCCGATTCGGGTAAGTAGCGTGGGTTGTTGTTCTGTTGTAGCTTATTTGTGCTTATTGTGTTGCTTGAGTCATGTATTAGGGCAAAGAGCTTAATTTGTATTCGTGCTTATTCTGTTTATCTGATTCTTTGGTTTTCTATCCTTTGCAAGTGCTTTCGTTTTATTTAATTTAAGCTTTTTTGGATTGGTTGTGTCTGAGTGTCATATTGCATTTTCGATCCCGGAAGGAAGGATCTTTGGTTTTTTGGCTCAGATTTTGTGTTGGTGACCAAAGATAGTTGACTTTCTGATTTTTACAACTGCAGATGTTGGTGGAAAATGGTTGAAATGGCAAAGTCTAAATTTGAGTCGTTTAAACATGCCATGGATTGGACTCCTGGATTTCCAACAAAGGTACAAAACTCTGGTTTTTTTATGAAAGTTTGCAGGTTGATAGGTTTATTTATGGCCTTTATTACAAGTCGTCTTGACTTATTTATTTCTTTTTTCCTTGTCTGAATCTTTTTTTCCTTCTGTTTTCTTGGGTGTTGAGCTAAAATCCGTGTCTATTTAAGTGGTGAAGAATTTAGTGGTTGGTGTTGATATCCATTGTTTTCTTTTGCATTGTTAGTGTCTAGAGAAAATGAGTTATTTGGGCGTAGGTGTTAGTCCTGGAACAGTTCCAGTGTACCATAGCACAAACCTGAAATTGTTGGATAAGAGGATCAAGATAGCTGAGTTGGTGCTAAGGTGGTTTTCTCCTTTGAGAAGGAAGCTAAATTCACTGATGTTAAGGCTTTGGTGTAAGTATCTATTAATCTATGTTCTATGTTAATTTCAAGCAATAAAAGTGTTGCATGTTTTGTTGTCCTAATTCATTAGTTTTTGATGGATTAAAAAACTTTGCAGATTCTTGGTAGTTGCTAATGGTTTGGCTGCTGGATACTCTTTGATTCAAGGACTTCGTTGTGTTGTGAGTTTGGTTAGGGGAAGTGTTCTCTTCAGCAAGCCCTTAGCTTGGGCCATTTTCTCTGCTGATCAGGTACCCTTTTATATTTGAAAGATCACATAATAAGAGCTATATACACTCCATATGAAAACACTTCAATTGCTCTCCGAATATCCTAGAAATTGTAGGCATCATATTGAATTTGGTTTTCTAATATGTAATCCATAGTAGCTTTGAATAATTTTGATTCTTTTTCTGAACTCTCTCTTCATGAAGAGAGATTATTTTTTGATTTTCTGTTAGGTTCATTTTCAGTATGCAGGAATTTTATTAGGGTTTGCAATTGTGTTTCTAATTTTCTACTGGGGTTTGCGTGTTTCCATGGCAATTTCAAACTTATTCAGAGCATTTTTGTGTAGTTAAATCTGAGTTTTGTAATTTTCCGTTGATTTTAATACTAAATTTTCTATAATGTACACTGAACTATTGAGCTATTAATACTCATACACACTTTCTAAAACTTTATTGATTTAATTTTTTTTTTCACTTTCAGAATGACCCAAACAAAACTCCAGCACTATCACGCCACAAGAGAGGATGTAACTGTAAGAAATCATTCTGCCAAAAGAAATACTGTAAATGCTTTCAGGTATTCATCCATCCTTACTAGGTATCATGAATGCTTCAGTTTTAGTTATAATATCAGTTACTAATGGTAGTATGTTTTGTTTTTCAAAGGCTGGTGTTGGATGTTCCATAAACTGTAGATGTGACACGTGTAAGAACACGTTTGGTAGAAAGGATGGTGAGTTGTCCCTTCTTTTGCAAATTAAATACGTGTCAGAATTTAACTGTTTTATTGTTTCAGTTCTAATTCTGTAGGAGTAGAAACCCAACCAGAAGTAGAAATAGAGGCCTGTGGTAAAGAGTTTGTTGAAAATACATCACGGAAAATTGAAATTCAGAACTCCCACGGGATGTCTAGGTTGGAAATGTTGTTTTTTGGTTAGTTTTGAAATGATAAAATTGATGATTTTGCTTATTAATGCTGATTTGATTTATTTTTTTATTTTTTCTTTTTATGTGACAGTTCATTGAATTTTCCGTTAGAGAGTAAGATGTTTGGGACTCTTTGCTCTCAGCTACTTGAGCATTCTCAAACTGTTTCACACCACGAAACGACTGGAGGCAGAGGCAGAAGTGGATAGGTCTCCGATGACTTGGACCAAAACTACTTCTCCAAATGGGAAGAAATTTTTAATTGATAGTCAATAGTTATTAGTTAGGTCTTTTTCCTTTTAAGTCAGGTTAGTAGTTTGTACCTTTAGGCATATTTAAGTATATTTTAGTTTTAAGTATATTTTAGTTTTAGTGCGATCTTTAGATGTGTATGAAAAAATTATATTATTTGTGCTGTAATTAGTTGGCTTAGTTTTATTTTATTTGTGTTATTTCAGAAGAAATTTTTTCGCTTTCATAATGGCAATTGTGAGGTGATCCAATAGTTTCGACAGATTAGTAGGCATTAGATTGATTTAAGTTTTCTAATGATGTATTCACTGGGACACTTGCTCTATTGGGTCTTCCTTTGTTTTCTTCAATTTGTTGTTGAAAAAAGCTATAGCAATAATAGAAGTATAATGTCTAAAATTAATTCTAACTATATGAATTTACTGTTATTTTAGTTGCAATCATTTTTGTATGTTTATCTTTATTGGTCCATTTTGTTTTCTTGAGATTTTGTTTGATGTGTTTTGAGTACATACACATGAACTAATTGTTCTATGTTTTTTTCCCCTTTATATTGAGGTCCAACTATGTTTTTTTTTTCCACATATGCAAGGTGCTTCTGTTTTCTCTAATGACGATGAGTTGATATCCGGTTAGTTGTCTATATGATTAAGTTTATGCTATGAATGGCCATTTCCATATATTATATGAAGTCAATCCTTACCTTGTCTTTTCTATGGAAAATCCTTTCTTTTTGGTATTTTTTTTCAAAATAAAATCGATATAATGCTGGTACAGGTACTCATCTTAAACTCAAGTGAGCTGAGAAAGCTTGTGCCTTGGTTGCCGAAATTCCAGGTATTTATATTTTATACATATTTTTATTTTTTTTACATTACCTTTACCAGTTTACGGCCATCTTGGCTTGATGATATTTTTCTATTTCGGTGTCTCATTGTTTGTTGTTTTAGGTAGGGATGAAATTTTTATTTTCTTTTGTTTGTATGTAGGAATGGTAGAAGCATTGAATTCAAAAACTACAGAATGGAAACAAGAGATTGAGTTCAAATAGGATGATGTAAGTACTCCCTCCTTAATATACTTGATACGTATTCACTAAAAGAAGAAAAAAACTTGATATGTAAGTCTCAAAAGAAATGTTGGATGTTAACTGATGCATTCTAATTGGTTGCTCAAGTTCTAGTTTGTGTCAAAATGATTTTTGCTGTGCGTGACTTTCTAGGCCCGTCTGCTCTCTATGCTTGAAGATTACACCAACGCCCGGCAAGAAAAAGAGCAAGAACCTCATAAGCTGCGGGTAAGGTCCTCTTATTGGTTGAAATATTTTTTTAATTGGAATCCAGACAACACTTCTTTGTATCTGTCAAATTCACTTCCCACAAATTCACTTTCCCTTCTCTGTTCATCTTTCTTTGCTTTTAACATTTTGTTTGACTTTTTATTTAGTATTTTTTTTGTCTTTTCTTTTCACCATTATTTTTTGTTGATTTTAATTGGTTATTTTCTGTTTTGGTTCCTTTTACTTTTTCATGGTTGTTCCTTCCTATTTTATGTGTTGCTCTGTGTACTCTTATTCTCTTTTCAGTTACTGCTTAAATGAACTCATATATGTATCTCCAAGCTTTTCTTAAGGTTACGTACAATTTTTTTTCTTTTGCACAGTAGATCCTCAAAAGTTAATGCTATACTAGAGTTTGTTGTAAATATTCTTCACTAATTTCTTTTTCTCATATTAATTTGTTTATTTGATAATTTATTGGATAAATCTTGCTCTCTTATATGATTTTCTTCGTTCAGCTGGAGTTGCAAATTTGTGGAGGAGACTTTGTGTCTTAGATGCACAATGGATTTATGGGCACTATTCTAAAAGGTATGGTCTTTTTTACCTATTATCCTTGGATTCTACATTATAGATTGTGCCTTCTTATTTATTGTTCCCCAATTTTCTTGCACATATCTCAAAATTCAGTTGTGTTTAGATAATGATTCTTTGTTTATGGTCATTGTTTTTGGCTCTGATAATGTCAACTATCTTTTGTAACTGCCATTATGTCATGCTTATAATTCTACTGTTTTTGGGTTAAATCTTTTGTTTATTGCTAATATAATTAAAGTTACTAAAGTTTATTATGATGTCAAAAGATAATCTGAGCCTCTCATTATATAGATGTTAAACGATTAATTCAAAGTTGCTAGAGAATTCATTAGTATTTCAATCAGGATATTAATCTGCTTTTAGAAATTGAATATTACTTTAGAGACTTCTAAATTTTTAGATAGTTAATTTCTTTCTACTGGTGAAGACATTGATAATTGCCTATGTTATCAGGCTCTGAATGGGTTAACAAATATGCTTATTTAAGGATCAATTTTATAAGCTGATCAAATATGCAAATTTTGTTGAATTTCTCTTGGTTTCATAATAAAGAGAAAAAAAAATACATGAGATTTTGAGTTTGGGTTCTTCTTTTATACCATAACTTTATTTTTATCACCGATATGGTGATGTATAATTTTTGCATTGTAACCAATATTTTGGAAAATATATCTCTTTTTTGCGATAAATGATCTAATTCAGGGATCACTGCTATGCAAAAAAAAAGTGTATAAATACATCTACTATAGCATGAACTGTGAAAAATTGTTTCTACTTTGTTGGTTTGTCGTATTCTTTAAAGTTCGAGTCATGTATTCATATTTATTTAGCTACCTTTTTGTATCTAGAAATGTGATATAGATATGTGTTCTTTAATCTTATTAAAGAGCATGGGACAACTGCATTAAAAATCTGTTGAGAAGATGGAAACTTTGACTATTTCGAAAAGAAGTTTTTTGTATTTCTATATGGTTTTCGCACAATAGGCAGAATTTTATTTGGTTTTTTATACCTATTTGTATTAATTTGCCTTAATTTCGTTTAAATTTTAATGGATTTTTTGAAATTAGGAATATGTTGTGCCCAGGATTAGAAAAAGGAAAAGCCTCCCTTGAAGAGGTTGAGAAGGTCATTGAAGCTCGAATTTGATGAATCTGATGATGCTGATCTTTTTAAGGATGAATCTGCATCTGGTCATGAGGTCAAGTGACATGATTTTCTATGTCATTTAACTAGACTTATTCTGATCAAGACTTATAGAAGGCATTAGATATGGGTAGTGCAAATAGTGTCCACCCTTCTTTGATGTGTAATGTGAAATTTTTTGGTTGTGTTCATGTAATAGGAATTGGTATTTAATATTTGGTATGTAATGTGGTGTGTGTCTTAGGATGTTTGATGTTTTGTATGTCCATATTTTGTACTTTATTGGACTTATTGATCATGTAATACATCAATTGTTAGGATGTGGACATAGCATTATTAGCCAATAGACAAATTTAATTATGTAGCCTTTTATTTTTATAATTCAACTCTATAAAGATTAATAAAATGCAGTAGCTTTTTAGTGTTGTATGTTAAAGTTTTGGCAAATGATTTATATTTAAGAAGTTATATATATACTGTGTTACTAATTTTATTTAAGAGAAAGTTGAGAATTTAGTTGTAAATGATAATTGTTGAGAATTTACATGACATGTGCTAAAGGTTTTATTACAATATAAGAATTAATTATAGAGACAAATATTTAAATAATGTTATTTTACAGAGTTAACCTTTTTGCATTGTTAATTTGAATGGCAGTTTCACTATTATTGTTTTATGTAATGAACAGAAATTTTTGACCCGTGCGTTACACGGATCCTCTGCTAGTATATATATATATGAATACAGGTAGCCACGTTGTTTTCTTTCTTTTTATTTCCCTTAATGTCTTCGGTTAGAAAGAAAGAAACTAAGGCATTGTGATTAAAACAAATGATGATTTAAGTTATTGCTAATAAAAGTGGCCCAAACTTATATATGTATGTACATATGTATATATAAGCCATCTTATTTTCTTTGTTTGGCTTTGGCTTTTTTTTTTTAATGGCATTTGGCTAGTAGAAAGAAAAAAACTATTGATAATAATAATAATAATAATAATAATAATAATAATAATAATAATAATAATTTTTTTATTTATTTTTTGAAATATTTTATTATATTAAAAATTATTTAAAAATTTTAAACTCAAAGTATTTAAAATTTAATTTAATTATTTTTAAGAAAATAATTTTTTAAATATAATAATAAATCATAAATAACTTATTATTTAATTTTTCAAAAAATTCAAGTGTTATACATTAGTTTTCATGTTATTGTTTCGCTTTAGTTTCTTACACATATTTGTCTTATTTAAAACAAAATGATTTACATGACAAAAAAAGCAAAATAATTCGTATTATTGTAGCCTTGTAGTTGTAGGCCCATCTCTTTTAGGACTTTTATGAAAATATTTATTTTTTTAAGACTATTAAATAATTTTGAACAATGGATGAGATTTTTATGAATTTCATGCAAAAATTGGACACCAAAGCACTAAATTATGTCAGAAGTATTAGGCGTACCATTTATTTCATTTAGCCAGGTGCAAGCTAAAATTCACCGGTTGTGGTGATGCATTTTTCAATTTGGTAACCACTAAAAATATGTGTATAATTTTGTTTAAATAGGTGGATTTTAGCCTGTACCTGGCTAAATCAGGTAAATAATACGCCTGATACTTCTGACATAAGTTAGTGCTTTGGTGTTCAGTTTTCATATAAAATTCATAAATACCTCATCAGTTGCTCAAAATTATTTAATAGTCTTAGAAAAACAAATATTTTTATAAAAGTCCCATATTAAACAAATGGGTCTACAAGGCTACAATAATACAAATCATTTTGCTATATATCAATAAAGAACATCAAGTGCATCCAAAAAGAATTTTTTTTAAAATAAATTAAAAAAATTATTTATTTTTCAAAATAAATAATTTCATCTTTAATTTTTAGAAGTTTGAAACAAGTTTATCATGAACTAAACGAAATTTGCCGGCAAACTTCATTAAAACCAATAAGTTCCTATTTTCATATAATTTGAATCGTATTGGAATATTTTTTTTATTTAATTCACATAATTTAAAATTTTAAATTATAAAATTTTAAATTTAAATAGATATAATTTAAATTAATAATTTAATTTAATTTGATAAAAATAAACGTAGTCAGATTATTGTATTCATATGATTAATTATGTTTATTCGATTTAAAAAAACTAATCATTTAAAATTGATAATTTTAAATTAAAAAATCAATGTACTAATATTATTTTTAAATTAAAAAATTATAAATAAAACACTCTTTAAATAGATTAGGCACTTAATAAATCAACAATTTGAATCTTTTCATAATTAATATAATAAATTAATTACATGATTTTACACAAAAATAAATGGATAATTTTAAAAATATTGTATAAAAATAGATAGTTTATGTGAAGTTGGATCTTAGACTCATTTTAAAATTTAATAAAATTTTTAAAATATATAACATTGAACTCAAGATGGGAGCTCAAGTAAATAAGATATAAATATTATAATATTTCATGCATTATTGAAATATTTAACTTGTTAAATATCAAATAAATTTAAAAGAGTAAATTAAGTTAATTTTTTTGAAATTAAATAAATATAATTAATCACAAAAGTACAATAATATAATTACTTTTATTTTTATTAGAATAAATTAAATTATTAAATTAAATTATATCTATTTAAATTATGTAAATTAAATAAAAAATATACGAATATGATCTAAATTATATAAAAATGAGAGCAAGTTTGCCCATATCAGTGGACGAACTTGTTTCAAATTCTTAAAAAATATATTTTTAAAAATTAAAAATAAAATTATTTGTTTTAGAAAATAATTATTTTTTAATTTATTTGAGACCTTTTTTTCGCATGCGAGAAGATGCGCAAAATGGATACACATTTTTATTAAGTATTTATCCTACACTTTCTAGCAAATTCTTTATGCAAATATTTGTTTCCATTATAATCATAGTTGTTGTCAGAATTAAACGGTGATCGAACAGGTCAAGTCATCATTAGGTCACTGATTCAACTGGTGGGTCACTCGTTGAATCGGTTGATTCGGTACTATGTAAATAAAAAATAAAAATAGTAAAAAAAATTTAAAATACATATTTTTACTAATATTTTAAAAATACCAAGCTATTATAAAATAATATGAACCAGAAATAATAAGTATTTTATTATTTTTACTCTATCATAAATATTTTTATTTTGTTTTTATATTAAAATAATTTTTATTTTTAAATTTTAATAATTTATTAATTAGTTTATATCTATTATATTATTATAAAAAAATAAATGAGTTTATAATTATTTTTAAAATAAAAATATAATTAATTTAAGAATAAGTGAATTTATAACTAAATTTAAAATGAATTAGATAGGAATAATTATTTGATAAAAGATATATATATATATATATATATATATATATATATATATATATTATAATTTTCATTATTATAGTCCGGTGGTTGTGAATAGGATTCAAACCCCACTTTTAATATTTTGTTAAAATTTAACTCCTAAACAAGTATTTATCGGGATTAAAAAACACTTTTATATTTTTTATTTATTTTATTTTTATATACTTTTATTTATTTTTCACTTCACTTTTTTTTATTCTTTTTCGATTTGGCTTTAATTTTTTTCAGTCTTCAGTTTGGCTTTTTTATAAAAAATTGTTAGAAGTAATTTTTGCTTTTTATAATTTTTGCTATTATCTAACAACTCATATATTATGGATTTTAAAAAATATAAACCTTTTATATTATAAATTGTTAAAGTAACTTTTTCTCTTTATAATTTTTGAAGCAACTCACTTCATATTAGATTACCAATTCACATTCCACACGTCAATATGGTAGGAGGGACAACAAACTAAAAAAAATATCAGGTATATCAGGTATCAGGTGCAGTATCAGGTGCAGGCTAAAATTCATCCACCGCAATAGAGTTAGTCTCTTTCACTATATGTTGTATGTACGTGTCACCATCATCCCACCTAATAGTGTTATCATTGTGCACGTTTTCATTCACGTGTCAATGCATGGAACCGTACACAAGTCAATGCATGCAAGTGTAAGCGCGTCCTTCATCTTTACTGGTTCACATGCAATGTAACCCTATATGTCTCTAACTATATATAAATGACGCTGCTCTTGGCTTATTTCTCATTCAAACTACGTCTTTAATTACCACTATAAACATCTCTAGAAGAAGGAAAATTCTATAGGGTGAAAAAAAAAATCTGAGCGTGTAAGCAACATGACAACTCGGCAAAAAAAGCGTGAAGAGCTTGATGAGAGAGCAAAACAAGGTGAAACCGTGGTTCCTGGTGGTACTGGTGGCAAGAATCTAGAAGCTCAAGAGCACCTTGCTGAAGGTATACAATTGATTTGTGTTATTTAAATTATTTTTCATTAATAATAATATAAATTCAATTCTAATTCATTTTTTAATGAGAGTACATCGTGAATACATAAGATATAAATTTTAATAAATATTTTAAATTTTTTAAAATATTTTTTATGTATTTTTATTATCACAATTGAGTCTAATTAAATTATTACTAATAAAAAATAATTTAATAATTTAAATAATAATTTGTATTATTTGTATAATCCTTTTTTTTTTTTGGTGACTAGTATAATCCTTTTTAAGTGTATATTGTTTTATTTAAAAACTTTTTAATATATTATACTATTCTTTTTTAAAAGATTTAAATGAGTAAGAAGAAGAGACAAATTTTTCATGTTTTTTTTCTTTTTTTAATCAATTTTTGTATGGAAATTTTTTCTTTTTGGGATGAACAAATCTAAATCCTAGACTTAGACTATTGAAAATTCGTTTTAACATGTGATACTATTTGTTTAAGAAAACTTTAAAACCGATAAAAAAAACATGAACGCTATTACTTATTACCTTTTGAAAATGAAAAAATGTTCTTTATATTTCTAAGATGATCTTTTCGATCTTATTAGTATCACTTATATATGGATATAAGTAAAAGTATAGGAAGAAGCAGAGAAGGCCAAATTAGGAAGGAGCAGCTGGGATCAGAAGGATATCATAAGATGCGTACAAAAGGAGGATAGACTAGGAAGGAACAGGGACTGCGGGCTACCAAGAAATGGGACGTAAAGGAGGTCTCTCTACCATGGATAAGTCCGGCGGAGAGCATGCTGCTGAGGAAGGCATCGATATTAATGAATCCAAGTTTACCAACGAAAAAAAATAGATGTTATGAAGTTGTTGCCTTGATGCATGTTCCCATGCTTAGTTGCTAATAATGTCGTAGTTCTCATACTTAGTTCCTCGTACTATCGTTGTTAGGATTTATATATTGTTTTATGTCTACTGTTTGTGTCAGTTTATCTTTATTGTCCTTCTACTTAGTTGCTAATAATGTGGTTTGCTAGGATTTATATGTTGTTGTTTTGTGTGTGTATTGTTTCTGTCTCTTTATCTATAAAGACAGATGCTATAAAGTTGTTGTTTTGACTGTTATTTTTGACTTATTTAGGTTTATCATATTCAAATGCTACAGTACTATACCTCTTGTCTTCGTTTTTTATTGTAATTTAGCAATATTTTAATTTTTATCTTAAAATCAAGGAGATAATTTAAAACGAAGGTAATTTATATATTTAAATAAAATAAAATTTAAAATTATGTATTTATAATATTTGTAAAATATTATATTTTAGTGTTAAATTTAATCTATTTAAATTGCCAACATAAACTAATAAAGACTTGCAATTTATAAATAAAAAATATTTAAAAGTTAAATAGAGAATATAACGTAAAAAAGTTAATACAAAAATCATAAATATGTACAACAGTTTATGTACAATAATTTTTTAAATTATTTTTATCTATTTTAGTTTTTATGATTAGTGACATCAGTTTTTAGAATAAATTCTCTTTGTTTCAATGAGCTAGTTATTTATTATTTAATATTAAAAAATATGTTACTTTAAGAAAAATTAAACACTAATATTTTTATAAAAATATATAAAAAATAATAGAAAATACACTAATAATTTAGCATATTAACTTAAATGAATATTAAATTAAATTATAAAATTATAATAAATTATATAAGCTCTATACAAAATTAGTATATAAGGATATTATTATTTCTATTATATATATAAGTATTTTATCAAATGTTATTTTTTGAAGTATGTTTAATTTTTTTTAGTATCTTTTTTAGTACTCTTAGTATTTTGTTTTAATGCGTTATATTTTTTCACAATTAAAGTTAATTTTTTGTGTAATTTGCTCTGTCTAAACAATCAATAATTTATATTATAAAAAAATAACAATAATAAAAATAATATACAAAAACAATAACTATAAAATTATACAATATTAAACAAAAAATTATATATTTTGGTACTTTTCAATAATTAATTTGTCAATTAATTGTGACCCAGAATAAATGAAAAAACCAAAATTTTTCATTTTTTAAGATAAATAAAAAAATTAATTATAATAAATTTAAATAATTATGTTTATAAATATACTTTATAACATTTTAATTTTAAGAATGGATTTGTTTTTACATCCTGAATTTTAATTTTAACTTTTAGCATTTATTTATCTTATCATAACATAATTCAAAACATTCTTACCCATAAGTATATATATAATTTTAAGTTATTTTCAAGTTATTGTATGTTATATTAGTCTCAAATAATAAGCATTATTTTGTTAATAAAATGCTTATGTAAAAAAATCTTAATTATTCTATTAATTTTATAATTTTATTAAATTTTTAATTAAATTTTTATATTTTTCTTTAATTGGATTTTGTTCTGAAACTTATCTAAATTTTCGTAGAGAGATAAGGGTGGTATTTAAGGGATTCAGATACTTAACAAAATTTTAGACAGATTTTTAGGAGGTTAGAATTTAAAATTCAAACCTGTAGAGTTTATAACCATCTCTTGAGTAGCCTCACTTTTTCTGGCGATTAGTTACTCTTTTGGTAGAAATGTTGGAATCTCTCTTCTAGATGGATAAGAGCAATAGTAAAAGTTAGTTAAGTAAGATTATTGAGCTCACGTAGTCCCGATCGACCTCTACAAAATCGAATAAACTTGGTCTTGATAACATATGTGAATTGGGCTTTATCCTCTTTAGGTATGAATAAGTTCCTAATTTTGTAATTAGATATTTTTTATATGAAAAAGTTAAACTTAACTAAATATTTCTTCTAAAATAGATGTAGACAAAAATCTAGTTAAGTTTTTAATTATGAATGCCTTCAATTATTTGTGAAGAAATATTTAGTTATCTTAAAAAGAATTTAATTATAAAATAAAAAATATTGTAGGAACTTAATTAAAAAAACAAAATATAAAAAATTAATTAAAATTTTGATAAAAAAAACAAATAAAGTAATTAAACTCAAACAAAATAGAAAAAGTTAAAAATTTATTGTGCATCAAGATTACCACACACACACATATATATATATATATATAATGAAGACGAGAAGCGCCTGTAAACATAGAAATTGTCTGTCTAGCTATCGGCTATTACCTCCAAAGCTAGTCGCTCGTCTGCGCCTACGAAAGTAAGGCACTTGAAAGAGTGACATGGTCTAAAGGGAGGCTCAATTATGTGTATTGATTCCGGACATAAGGAATTCACTAAGTATAATAAGATCTTAGTGAGAAAGGAGCTCTGCCATCTCTATTAGCTAGAATGTGGTTTCGATCCTTTCGGTGATGCTAGAAGTCGTTTCGACTCTTTCTGTACCCCGATATCTATTGAGGAGCAAATCCCTGCACTATATATATATATATATATGAAACCAAGAGGTTATCAACCAAAAACTAAACAAAATTATATTAATTTATATTAATAATTAATTTTAATTTTTTATTGAATATATTTATTGAAGATTAAAAAAACTTATATTTATTTTATTTTATTTTATTTTTATATATTTTATATTTATTTTTCATCTGATTTTTTATTTTATTCTTTTTTGACTTGGCTTTAATTTTTTTTTTTCGATCTTTAGTTTGCCTTTTTTAGAAAATGATTGAAGTAACTTTTGTTCCTTATAATTTTTGCTATTATCTAACAACTCATATATTATGGATTTCAAAAAACATAAGCATTTTATATTAGTACAGTAGAAGTCCAAAAGCAATGCCAAAATTTTTTTTATATTTAAGCATGACAAACTAGTATTATTGCAACATAAACCCAGAATTAAAGTAACTATGTTGAAAGATCTGTAATTTAATTCATTGATCATAAAGCAACTTACTTCATGTTAGATTAACAATTCACATTCCACACGTGTCAATATTGTAGGAAGAACAGCAAACTAAAAAGGTATTAAGCGTATTATTCACTATTTCACCTCATTTAGGCTCATCATTTAAATAACGGTTAAGTTAAATGGCAGTGACATGTACATTATTGATTTTAGCATTATCACGGTGAAAGAGACTAATTCGGATACAGTGATGCATTTTTTAATTTAGTAAACATTGAAAATATGTGTATAATTTTGTTTAAATAACTGTTAGGTTGGATAATAATGAGACGTACATTATTGATTTCAGCGTTATTTCGATAAAAGAGACTAACTCAATTACCGTGATGCATTTTTCAATTTTTTTTGGGTGACTATGCATTTTTCAATTTGATAAACACTAAAAATATTTATATAATTTTGTTTAAATAATTAATTTTTATATATACTAACTAAAATAATCAATCGAGCCGCAGTAGTTGTCGCAGTCGAAAGCTTCTGAATCGAGCCACTGTTTCAGATCTGTTTTCTCCTTCCAACTACCGCTGGTATTCTTCTTCTTCTCCATAGTTCACTTGTCTCTGTCTCTCTGCTTCTTTGAAGTTCCAATTGAGATTGTTCTGTTCTTCTTGAATGGTGAGTCCCACCTTAGTCACGAATGTACTTTCCTCCATTTTCTCAATATTTTTGTTTGCTTATAATGGTGACTGATAAGCTTGCGAAGTTCTTTTGTGCATCATCCAAATTGAACAAGTTTCTTTTTGACCTTCTTATATTTCTTTTTCACTAATCTTATTTAGTATGATTTCATTTTATCCTTTTGCTACATGTTTTATGTTCCATTATCACATTATATCAACCTTTTATCCTCATAGTTAAGGATGTCTCCAATACTAGTATGTGATTGTTCTCAACAATTTGGTGATTGTGGAGCAGAACCCCCTTCCGTATCTTGCTCGTCATCCTGAAGCAGATGTATTGACGTCTAGCGATCAAGTTATACCAACAGTTGTTGATGATATCTGGAAGTTTGGCAAGAAGGTGAAAATCTGATAATGAACAGAACTTAATGATTTAGATTTAAGTGTGACCTGATTGCTCTTCTAGTGGGGCTTATTTACTGCAACTGCATAATTATGAATCATGTTGAACTCTTAACATATCATTTGCAAGTGATAATCAAGTGAAACCTATTTATATGAGAATGCTCCTTATAATGATAGTCACCTTTTATGCCATTTTGTACACACTTAGTTTTTCAGGCATCATTTTAGATTTTCTCATCATGCTTTTGGAATGACTTAAGATATGAAACCAGCAAAATTTATTTTCAGGATGAAGCTTTTTACTGTAGTATTATTGGTATTCTTTGGTTTCAGAAACAAAATTTAATCTGAATGAGATAAGTAGCTAATTGATAAATAAGTAGATGATACCTTTTACAAACTAGGTAAGTTTACATTTCCATTCAGCAAGGCATTTAAGTTGATAGTGCATTAATTTTTCTTCAGATGCTATGGAGTTTATGACTATGATTTTATATACTTAATAATTATAAAAAAATTTTCCTATCTTTTGTTGGGTCTATTAGCTTTTGAAGTCAAGGCTTTGAAGTGTAGAAACATATAGGTATAGACCTTTTTTGCTTAAGCTGTTGTGTAACACTGCATTTGCCTTTGTTTCCAATCACTACAAAGGTTGTGATTAGGATTGTATTTGGAAGTCAACAACTGCCATAAAATTGTCGGTATGGCATTAAAAAATTTGGTCGGCTTATCCTTTCGTTCATTAGTAATGCACTAAGCATGGTTTTGAACATCTTCATGTAGTGTTGTGGCCTATGGATAACGAAACAGGATAACAAACTTGGTAAAGAAACGAGTTTATTGTAATTAGGAGGTGCCTTGTGACATTTTAGAGATGAAATCGGTTGAAAAGGATACTGTAAAAATGTTATCCAAATTGGATTTATTGCATGATAATATTTAGGGTGCACAATCTCACAGCATAGTGAACTCCATGACGGGTTGTTATTTAGTTTTAAAAATTTTTTCCGCTTTGGTTCTGTGGGTGTGCTTTTGAATGTAATTGGTGCCAGAGTCCTTGTGAATTGTTGTTATATCACTTGTCTCTGAAATTTTCTGTTTCAGTTTATGAAGTCTTATTCATAAATTAAATATTAAAAGAGATTTAAGCATAAATGCGCTTTAAACACACAAGGCTTTGTTGTTGTCGTCATCGTTGTTTGGTTTATAAAGCTTTGTATATTTTGAGGAACATGCCACAAAAACCATATAGCCAATGAAACTGTATGTCTTTGTCTAATGCAGTTTTTTCTATTTGACAGATGAAGAAGGCATGTGATGTCGTCAATAGCAGAATCCACTTTTGTTGTTCCAACTTAGTTGACACATGCTTACTTTGATTATTTATTGGTAAGAGTAGTTATTCTTGACTAAAAATTAACCCATCCAGATTTTGAAAAGGAAAAGTAACTAGTTGGTTTAGATTGTTAGAAAAATAAACTAAATTTTGACTAAGTATTTTATTTATTTATTTATATATTGTGTGCTACAAAAGAATTTCAGGTTTTTATGATGGGCGAGTCAGGAACATCAAGAAGAATGGAAACGGTGTGTTCCCTAAGAATGGAAAAGGTACGATCCCCAACAAGCTTCAGAATGTTCTTAAGGTAGGTGAATCAATTATATTTTCAGCTTATGGGCATGTTATTGTTAATTAGCATTTCATTTCTCTTTATGGGCATGTTCTATCTTATAAAAAATCTTATTTTTGTACATGCACTTTTTTTGGATCTTAGTGGTATATTGTTTTGAAGCCAATAGTGAGACAATAATATAAACCATGCATTTCAGGTCCATATTACTAATGCTAAAATCTGGAATGCATAGGATCCAAGTATCAAGGAACTGGCTGAACAGATCAGCTTGAGGAGAGAATGGCACGCATAAAAAAAGATCCGTCTTTGAAGCATATTTTAGATGAGATAGAGACTGGTGGTTCCTACTGCTATGATGAGGTTTAGATGGCAAAATTTCTTATCTTTGTGGCCATTTTAAAATTTCTATCAGTTCAATGGTTTCCAAATTTTAAATAGTTTCTGAAGTGTTTCAGGTTATTTGTGCAGTTTGTGACACTGAGCAGCCGGTAAGTATTTTTCTTCCAACTTATTTCTTGGAGATGGACTAGGCTGAATTTGATGCATAATTCCAGCTAGGAATTGTTAATATTCTTGCTTCATCAATGATGCTGAATGTTTTTTTAATCAATTTGCAGATACGGAAACAACAGTTTCATTGTGATGATTGTAGAATCTGTAGGTGCGATTCACTTAGCTGTGCTTGAGTATATCCATCTCTTTATGTCACCTGAATTTATGACATTCAAGCTAATTTTTTATGATCTAATTTGGAAACAGGGTTGGTGGTCAAGAGAATTATTTCCACTGCGAGAAGTGTGGTTCTTCCACTGCGAGAAGTGTGGTATGCATTCATATCATTCAACCAGCATTGTGCATTTTTTTTCTTTCCCTTTTGTTTGTTTTTCCTAAGCTTGTCCATACTTTGTTTTTCTGTGAATAATTAGAAGGGTTTACTCCTTTCAGGCTTTGGTTTATCAGCATCATAGAATAATTTTTAAATTTAGTCCTTGATCAATGGCATGCAAGGTCATGCTAGTCATAGAATAATTTTCTTTGAATAATCTGCAGGGTCTTGTTATTCAGTTACACTACGTGACAATCATTGTGTGGAGAACTTCATGGGCATGTGCATTACTGATGCTGCTGTTATTGGATATGTTTGAAACTATTGACATTGAGAACTTTTATATATAGAGAGAGAAAGAGTTGTCTTATATTGAGAAATTACTATTTTTTGGTGTCATTGAGGAATTATTGTGCTATAAATAATTTAGTTTTTAAATTTTAATGTTAAAAAATTTTAATTTGAGTAGTGCGGAAATGAGATGGAATTAATAAATGTTTTGAAATGAAAAATAAATAAATAAACAATCAAAAGGTTTGTGAAAGTTTAAAAATCTCATAAAATAGATAATTTTTGTTAAACTAAAAAATTAATTTGTGAGAATTTTAAATTATTACAAAAGTGATTTAAAATTGTTACAAAACACCGGTATAAAATTTTTACTAAACACACAAAACCCTCTGCTAAAGCTTTTGTGACATTTTAAATTTTAGAGGTTTTAAAAATTTTTCAAAAATTATTTGGTGGGGTTATAAATCTCTATAAATAAGAGAAAAAATTTTCACAAATAAATAAAAACTTTGTAATGCTAGGACGCTGAGAATAGAATAATAAAATTGCATATTTTATATGAAGGTGGCTGTTTATATATTCATATCTTCTTCACTAAGAAGAGAATTTCCTCTGAAACAGCGAAAAATTTTAAAGTTGAAAACAAGAAAAAAAAAAACTCAGTCTATTCGTTAAAAAAGTTTTATTATTTAACAGCGACAATTAAAATAGCAATATAAAAAGAAGTCTTAGAATTTTTTTTAGTATCATTAAGTTAATAGAAAACAAATTTAATAAAAATATTTTTTAGTATATTTGATAAAATTTTAATAATAAAAATAAAATATAAAAAAATCTAAAGTTATAATTTATATTTTTTCTAAAAATTTTTATTTAAAAAATATATTTTTAATATAATAATAAAATATAAGTTTAATTATTCTGTTAGTCTCTATAGTTTTGCAAAATTTTTTATTTGGTTCCTGTACTTTTTTCTTTTTAATTGAGTCCTTACACCAAAATTTTTTTTATTTAGGTCCACACACTTTTTTTTCTTATTTGGGTCCATGCACCAATTTTTTTTAATTGGGTCCCTATAAAATTAAACCAATTACTACCAAGAGGAACCTAATTGAACAAAAATTTGGTGTAGGGACCCAATTAAAAGATAAAAAGTATAGGAATCTAATTGAAAATTTCGCAAAACTATAAGGACCACAGAATAATTAAACCTAAAATATATTATTGTATGTAAATATAATTGTTAAATAAATTTTTTATATAAAATATTTAAATATAAAATTATTTTTACTTTATTAAAAGTGTTTTAAAAAAATATATTTTAGCCTTTTAAAATGTATTCTTAGATATTTTAATTTTTTAAAGTCAAATTCAAATTTAATTTTTAATACAATTTAATATTTTTTAATTTAAAATGGTATCTTAATTCTTTTCTAATTAATATTTTTCTAAAATATTAAAAATAACATTTTAATACTTTTACAACACAATTCAAAGGAAATTTTTTTAAATAATTAATTTAATTATTTTAATTACCGAAATATGTAATTTGTAGCGTATTTACTATTTTATATTGCATTGATTTATCTCGTTTACGGTATAAACGAGATATGTGTATTTGTAAATATAAAAATATAATTTTTGAAAATAATAAAAAATATTAATAATTTAAATAAATTGGACCAAAGTATTATGTGAAATCGCCCATCTTTCTTATTATGTGAAATCGTCCATCTTCCTAATATTTGGAAGTGTTCTATTGTTAAGAGTTTGGTCTAATTTAAATTATTAATATTTTTATTATTTTTAAAAATGATATTTTTTATTTACAAATATACATATCTCGTTTACACTACTGTAAATGAGATTTCTGTATTTTTTTAAATTTTATATATCTTGTTTATACAGTATAAATTACTGCGATATAAATTGATAAATACGCTACAAACGGCAGGAAAGGGCAGAGGAAGTGGCCAGACAGACGGCCAGCCTCCTTGAAGCAGGGTTTATCCGGGAACTGGACTATTCTACCTGGCTGTCAAACGTGGTCCTGGTAAAAAAGCACAATGGGAGATGGAGGATGTGTGTGGACTACTCTGATCTCAACAAGGCATGTCCCAAGGACTGCTACCCCCTCCCCAACATTGATGCACTCGTTGACGTGGCCGCGGGGTACCGGTATCTGAGCTTCATGGATGCCTACTCCGGCTACAACCAGATACCGATGCACCGGCCAGATGAGGATAAAACGGCGTTCATAACGCCATGAGGGACCTACTGCTACAAGGTGATGCCGTTTGGTCTGAAAAATGCGGGGGCGACGTACCAGAGGCTGATGAACAAAATATTCAGCGATCTTATCGGCAAGACGGTGGAAGTCTACGTGGACGATATCCTTGCAAAAACCGCCCGACCCGACGACCTCATAAGCGACCTAGAGAATGTGTTCGCATCCTTCCGACAACACGACATGAGGCTTAACCCGCTTAAGTGCGCCTTTGCCATGGAGGCCGGGAAGTTCCTGAGGTTCATGATAACCCAAATGGGAGTGGAAGCCAACCCCGAAAAGTGCCAAGCGATACTCCATATGAGGAGTCCAGGTTGCATCAAAGACGTTCAGCGGCTGGCGAGAAGGCTCACTGCGATGTCCCAATTCCTCGGTGCGTCGGCAACAAAGGCCCTACCCTTCTTCAACCTGATGAAGAAGGGAATAGCGTTTGAATGGACCCCTGCATGCGAAGAGACATTCAACCACTTTAAAGAAATTCTGGCAGCACCCCCTGTGCTCGGGAAGCCCAGAACCGGAGAATCGCTCTACCTATACCTAGCCATAACAGAAGAAGCTCTTGCAGCGGTGCTGGTGCGAGAAGAAGGAAAGACCCAACAACCGATCTACTTCGTAAGTAGAGCGTTGCAAGGGGCAGAACTTAGGTACAGCAAGCTGGAGAAACTGGCACTAGCGCTCTTGATCTCCTCCTGCAGACTACGACAATACTTCCAGGATCACCAGGTGGTCGTGAGAACGGACCAGGGGATCTGTCAGGTGCTCCAAAAACCTGATTTGGTGGGGAGGATGATGACCTGGGCCATCGAACTATTCCAATACGATATGAGCTACGAGCCCCGACACGCAATTAAGGCACAAGCAATGACGGACTTCCTAGTGGAAGTAACCGAAAATCCAACCGAGGACACGGGCACACGGTGGAAGCTCCATGTGGATGGAGCTTCCAACCAGACATCTGGAGGTGCCGGGATCATCCTAGAAAGCCCAGCCGGAGTCATTTACGAACAATCGGTTAAGTTCGAGTTTCCCGTATCAAACAACCAAGCAGAATACGAAGCCCTTCTGGGGGGCTTGATCCTAGCTCGGGAGGTCGGGGCCACAAGGTTGGAAGTATGCAGCGACTCGCAGATCGTCACCACGCAAGTAAATAAAAGCTACCAAACCAGAGACTCACTGCTGCAAAAATACTTGGAAAGGGTCAAAGAGCTGAGCGCACAATTTGAGGAGGTCACGGTCCAGCACGTCCCAAGGAAAAGGAACACACGAGCAGACCTCCTATCCAAGCTGGCAAGCACAAAACCTGGTACTGGCAACTGCTCCCTCATTCAAGGCATCACGAAAGAACCTGCGGTTGCCTTACACCTGACCAAGACGAGCCCCTCTTGGATGGACCCCATCGCCGATTTCTTGAAAAATGGCAAACTCCCTGGGAATGAGAAGGAAGCCAAAGCGTTGAGAAGGGAGGCTGCCAAATACACGGTCATACAGGACCAGCTATTCAAAAGGGGACTCAGCCAACCTTTGCTGAAGTGCCTACATCCCGACCAGACGGACTACGTCCTCAGAGAAGTCCATGAGGGATGCTGCGGCCACCACATCGGGGGCAAAGCCCTAGCAAGGAAGCTCATCCGTGCTGGGTACTACTGGCCGACAATGATGAATGACTCCAGAGAATTTGTGAAAAAATGCGCCAAGTGTCAACAGAACGCCAACTTCCACAGAGCGCCAGCTTCCGAGCTGAGCCTACTGACGTCCCCTCGACCTTTCGCGCAATGGGGAATCGACCTCCTGGGACCCTTTCCGGTTGGCCCAGGACAAGTCAAGTACCTCATAGTTGCCGTCGACTACTACACCAAGTGGATAGAGGCTGAACCACTGGCCAGCATATCCTCATCCAATTGTAGAAAGTTCATATGGAGGTAGGTGATAACCCGGTTCGGCATCTCGGAGGTCGTCATTTCGGATAACGGGACGCAGTTCAGTGACAAGAAGTTTGCAGAGTTTCTCACCGGCTTGGGGATAAAACAGAAGTTCTCCTCGGTTGAACATCCCCAGACAAATGGACAAGTGGAGTCCGCAAATAAGGTCATCTTATTATGTCTCAAGAAGCGTCTAGACAGCAAAAAAGGCGCATGGGCCGATGAGCTCGCCTCGGTCCTCTGGTCCTACCGAACAACTGAGCAAAGCTCCACAGGGAAAACCCCCTTTCGCCTAACATACGGGGTCGATGCGGTAATACCCGTGGAGATCGGTGAGCCGAGCCCGCGGTTACTTCTCGCGGGAGTAGAAGAAGTGGTGGACAAAGACCTGGTAGACGAGGTCAGAGAAATGGCCCACTTGTCAGAGGTAGCGCTGAAACAAAGAATAGCCCTACATTACAACACCAAGGTCCTCAGAAGGGAATTCGAGGAAAGAGACCTCGTCCTGCGACGCAACGACGTCGGGCTACCAACCCCAGGAGAAGGAAAGTTGGCGGCAAACTGGGAAGGTCCCTACAGAATCAGAGAAGTGCTTGGCAAAGGCACCTACAAATTGGAGAGACTCGACGGCAAAGAAATCCCGAGAACATGGAATGCAGGTAACCTGAGGAGATTTTACTCGTAGCTCGAGCGCACCGGCCGAGCGGCCTGACGAGCTAGATAATCTACTTTAATTTCCACAATAATTTGCTTTTACTAAGTATCTACCATGTCCATGAATTTGTTTAGCTAATGACTAATGTTTACTTGTCTGAATTCTTCAATCTACTAATCCCCAATACGTATCCCACACAATTGCGTTCTTCAACAACAATCCGGGACTGATCACCCCGGGCGCCAGTCAGATCATAGCCATAACTAACGGCCGCGATAATAAGACCAAGATGGTTTCAACCACGTTACGAACGTAAACGGCAAAACGGACACAAGCAATAAGTCCACACCGAAAAAACGGTAACAAAAACAAAAAATGCTATTAAACAAAGCAAGACAAAGGCGATAAAAACTAGCCGACCAGACGACCCTTAAGATATAAAAAATTTCAACAAGTGTTCACAACAAAATCACAAAATCCATGCAAAAAACAGAAGGCGCGAGAACTCATTTCTTCGGCAAATCAACGATCTTGCCATCCTTGATCGTCTTGAAAACCCCAATCGCTGATGTGTCGAAGTCAGGAGTCACAATCTTCACCTGAGCCTTGAGAGCCTCCTCAGTCATGAAGATCGCGTTCTTCCCCTGTTCTTTGGTCGCCTTGAGCTTCCTCTTGAGATCTTCGACTTCGGCTTGGACAGCTTTGGCCGATGAAACGGCCTGGTCGCGCTCCTTCTCCATAGCGACCGCCCGACCTTGCGCGACGCTAAGCTGGCTCTCCAAAGTCATCTCCCGCTCGGTTAAACGGGAGACGGTGGCATCGGAGACCTTCATTTTTTCCTCAAAGGACGCGGCCTTCTCCTCGGCATCCTTGCGCCCCCTCTCCGCTGCGGACAGTTGTTCTTGAAGCCTCTCGACCTGGACCTTGAACTCGTTGTTGGCCTGGGCAGTAGTCTCGAGCTTCCTTCTCAACGCCTGCATGCCCGACAACTTGAACTCAGCCTTCCGAGCTATCATCGCTCCACGGAGAAGCGTGCGGTACATCCACCTCGCTTGCCCCGCGAGCTCGGTACCAAGAAAGTGATCCTTCGTACCAAGAATCAGCTGATTGTCAATAAAGGCCCCAGCATCGAAATTCCTTTCCATCACGGTCAGAGTTCCTTCTGGGCTGGAGGATGCCCTCTGCCTCTTGGGAGTAGGGACAAGCTTCAGATCGTCATACTCCCGATGGGTAGAGGATGACTACCCAATACCGGCCGTCTCCTCGGGAATGAGAGAAGCCTTCATCTCGGCAGAGTTCTTGTCGGACATCTCGGCGTCCCGAGGCGAAGGTATGGCCTGATCCTCCTTCTCCTCGGTAGGGTCTCCCGACTTCCCGGCAGCCTGCTCATCAGCCTTCTCCTTATTGCTGTCCTCCAAGAAGGTCTTGACTAAACCTTCGAGCCCGGTTACCGAAGCAGACATCTCCACTACAATAGAGAAACAAATACGTCAGCCGTGAAGTCGGCAACAGCAAATTAAATGATAAAACAATACAAAAGTACAGATAAAACAACTCACAAATATAACTCCTGGCGGCCTCCCGTTCACCCATAAGGAGGTGGGGGTTCATGTGGTTCTTCCCGAAGACCGCCCACAATACGTCGACAATTCTCTTATTTAAGGGGGACATCCCCTTATAGGTCACCTTAACGAAGGTGTTGGACCCCGCCCCGAAACTCCAATATGTCGGGATGAGGCGTTCCCCCTCCAATGACAACCAAAAGGGATGGTGACCTTTGACGGGGCGGACCTTGAAATACTTATCCTTGAACCCATGATAGGAGTCCTCGAACAAGCCGAATATCTTCCGACCTTGGGCAGATCGGAAAGACAAGAACCCTTTCCTCGCTTTCCCCTCCTTGGAGGGGTTAGTAAGGTTGAAGAAAAAGAGAAAGACGTCCACAGACACCGGCAGCTCGAGATATTCACAAACCATCTCGAAACAGCGAATAGAAGTCCAGCTGTTCGGATGAAGCTGCGACGGCGACACGAATATCCGATTAAGAAGCGACATCTGGAAGTTGGAAAACGGTATGCGAATGCCCACCTGGGTGAACATGGCTTTGTAAAACCAAATCCAGTAGGCAACTCGGGGGGAGTGAAAATTAATCTCATTCAGCCGTTCATGGGGAGCAGGGACAAAGACATCATAATTGGCTTCCTCGTCTGTCCCACCGCACAGATACTCGGCTTGCCAGAACTCCGTCAACTCCTCCAGGTCCATCTGATTTGGCGAATCCTTCACATCCTTAGTCACCCAGGCATAGGGATCGTAGTTCGCAGCGGAAGAAGAAGCCCGGGAAACGATGCGAGGCATACCTACAGTGGGCGTATCACTCCGTTAGTCTATGAGGTCGGGAGTCCAGGAAAAACCTAGAAACTATGTCCATCCTATTCAACAGTTAAGATCAAGCGTGGCTAAAGTCATCTATCATGCAAGCTACCTAAAAGCCTACCCTGGAATGGTACCCCTCCCCTAACGCATCTACTTGGCACTAGAAAGTCATCCAGCAGCAAAAACCAAACAAAAACAGCAAGAACGCAGAGCAAATGCAAACAGCAAACATGCAACAATGAAGCAGAAAAGAGAAAGGATCAAAGATTACCCGAATCGGTTGCGAAAACTGAGAAAGAAGAAGGAAAGATGCACGGAGATGCTAGAACGAAACTCTGAGATTTTCTGAGTGAAGAAGAAGGAGATAGTAGGGAGATAGTAGGAGCAAGAGTGTAAAGGGAAAGATCAAAGCAAAAACTGTTTAAAACTGCCACCCAGGAAGCGCGAAAGACCTGGGGGCAAAATAGTCTTTGCATACGGGGTTTTCCAGCCCATTATGAGCATTAAATACCCTGTGCAAAGAACGAGGCGACAAACGGTCGTTCCAACAACGAACAGACACGCGCGCAAGAGGCACGTCCACCCCACGGACGGCCGACCTGACGACAACGCACGAGAGGGGAGATGACGTGCCACCAACGATTCTCACGGTCGTTGCTAGCGCGTCGGGGGCACTGTTACGGCCTGGCCCAAGCAATTTACGGGCCGGCCCGACCCGGGCAGCACCCGACCCGAACGGTCGGGAGTGAGACGCCCAGATGCCGACCCGGACACGCGTCCCTGACACGCGTCCCTGACAGCTTCACCACAGCTGTGCGGGGGAGGCCTCGAAGAAGGTGGGCCTATCCCTGCAGGGCCTACCTCTGACACGGTATATATGGGGAAGGACCTACCCTTCCCCCAAGGTACGTCACATACCACTCAATCCTTACTCGCCTGCACTCTTGACTGACTTGAGCGTCGGAGTGTCTTTGCAGGTGACACCCTCTCTACATCCAAAGAGCCCGGGACCTCGTCTACTTTCAGCCCAGAGACGTACAGAGCAGATGACCTCCCCCCTACGATCAGGATATCTACCCCACCTATCCGGTATCCGACCTACCGAACATAATTAAATTATTTATTTTAAAAATTTCCTTATTCAAAAAATATTTTAATATTCTTATAATTAGTTAAGATAATATTTTAGTATAAAATATCATATAATATATTTTTAAATTAAATTAATATCTAAAATAAAAGTATAAGAAAATATAAAAATTAAATCTATCTTGTCTTCATATGCAATCAAACAAGATTCAGCTTTTGTAACGGTAAAAGAAGATAAAAGAGACATAACATGCTAAATGTATATTAAAATTAGTTATTAAAATTAATTATTATATGTTTGTATATAAATATATGTATAATTTAATTTATTTTTTATGTGTGTTTTGTATTTTAATGTATATTTTATTTTAATAATTAATTCTAATAACTAATTTTAGTATATAAATAATATTTGTCAAAAATATGATCCTATAAAATTTTCGTTCTTTTAGAGAAGTTTACAGTGGTAATTAAAGACGCAATCTGAACGAAAAATAAATAAAGAGCAGCATGATTTACACATAATTAGAGACAAATAGGGTTACATTGCATGTAACCACTAAAGATAGTGTACTCGTGTACAATTTCATGCATTGATTGGTATATGCTTCCATGCATTGACACGTGAATGAAGATGTGCACAATGATAACACTCTTAGATTATATGATAGTAACACGTACATTATAGATTTCAGCACTATCACGGTAAAAGAGACTAATTTGGTTGTAGTGATGCATTTTTGAATTTGGTAAATATTAAAAATATGTGGATAATTTTATTTAAATAACTGTTAGGTTAAATGATAGTGACACCTACATTATTGATTTCAACACTATCATAATGAAAGAGACTAACTCAATTACGGTGATGTATTTTTTAATTTGGTAAATACTAAAAATATGTGTATAATCTTGTTTAAATAATTAATTTTTATATATACTAACTAAAAAATTAAAAGAAAAAGATACCAGATGCAAATGATATTTTTACTGTTAATCTGAATTTTGTTTATAAATTAATATTAAAGTCCAACTTTAACAGCTGTGTGTCAAATATAATGAGAAATTTTTGGGTTAGCAATATTTAGTATTTTTTATTATTATATTAAAATGTTTTTTAATTATTTCAAAAATTAAAATTCTATAGATGCGAAAATTGAAAATTTTGTACATTCAAATTGAAAGAAAAATTAAAATTTTATAAATAATTAAAAAAGAAATAGAATAATAAAATATAGGAGTACAATTAACTAATTATCAGTGGCAACTTGCAAGAGCAGTCACCAACATGCCAAGTACGAGAAATGGCTCTGCACTAACCTGCAAACATTAAAATAAGATGCATATTTCATTTGATATAAGTGTAACTCCGCTCTTTAGATTTTCATAATAGTAATTTTCCTTGTAATAAATGCAAACAATTATGTTTTTTTTTTTTTCAGATTATTCGTACATACTTCGATCAATGATGGATAATAGATAATTGAAAAAGAGAAAACTAATAATTTGTAAGGACATATATAAGAAAATGCGTCTAAACTATTTTATTTAAGAAGCAGAGAGATAGTGTCAACCAAAATTTCACGTGGTGACTGGTGAACATGTACTTATATTTAACATCGTATTTCTCAGGGTCCTTGAGAAAGTACTGGAACTGAGAGGCAAAAGCCATTAAGCTAATCATTTAGTATTGGTATGCAAATTTTTAGCAAATCTGAATTGGTTTAATATCTAATAATCTAGAAACGAAATCTATTCCTTTTTATAAATATCAATTTTAAATTGTGCACCAAAGATTTTAATTTGAACTAACAAAAAAAAAAAACTTGAAATGGAAAAGAGAAATTAAAAAGACTAAAATAAAAAAGAATTCAAAAGAAACCAAAGATAACGAAATAAAACTAAGAGTAAAGTATCGTTTTTGTCCCCAACGTTTAGGATAAGTCCTATTTGTGTCCCTAACGTTTAAATCGTCCTATTTGTATCCTTAACGTTTATAAAAGTGATTCAATGTTATCCTACTATCAATTATACTAACAAATCAGATTATATTTTTCAATTATTCTCACTTGGATGTATTCATTCTCAACTAGGTCTCACTTGGATGTGTTCGATTTTAATATTATACCCACTATTTGTGTTTAGATTCAATTATGTCCCTAGAAAAGTAAATTATGTAAATGTTGTAGGAATTAGTTTCAACTTTTAATGAGCTATTTTTTGGAGTGAATCATCGATTCTATTCCAGACATTTGTATTCTAACTTCAAGAAGAGATTTTTAAAACTCAAACTAAAGCGTTTATGATATGTAATTGACGGCAGGATAACATTGAATCACTTTTACAAATGTTAGGGATACAAATAGGATGATTTAAACGTTAGGGACACAAATAGGATTTACCCCAAACGTTAGAGACAAAAACGATACTTTACTCTAAAAATAATTTAAATAAATAAAATGTCTCTGACATGATCTGAGGGTTTTGAATTCAAATACAATGCGTAAGCATAAAAGAAAGTAAAGAAAGGAAAAGCTTTGCAAAGAAAGTAATTTGCAAGAAAAAATAAAAAGAAATGTAAAACAGTGGAAGAAATTCAACAAAAACTGTAAACTCTGAGTAAAATCAGAAAGTTTGTTGGATGTTAAATTGCGAGAGTGATTTTTTCTGAAAACAAATTCCAACCTCAATTCCTTCCAAACTTTGTCTATTTATAGCCACATTCAACCAATCAAATTCAATCACGTGTTTTGTAGATGAAAAACCAAATATAATTGTTCCCGCCATATAAATGATGCAATAACCGTCTTTAATTATCTCAATTACTAGTCTTTCCATTGTTTCGATTATTGAATCTTACACAAACCTTTTCTATCAATCTTCCTTGTTCATCTATGATTACATTCGATAAACTCAAGAACCTGCTCGAGGAATCCTAACAAATATTATTGATATATTTACCACCAATTTTGGATTTATTTCGAAGCAACAATTTGTCCCCTTGAATCGACGACTTCTAGGCTTAAAAAACAACAAGTCTGTCTATTCAAACAAATTTTTCTTTTTCCTTTTTATCTTAGTAAAATTTGCGAAGAAGAAATGAATTTAAATTTAAAAAGAGAAAACGTTTGGAATCCATAATTGACATCAAATCTGGGGAATGGCTCCACTAAGTATATCTATTAAATGCGCGTCCTATCATGCACACTTCCCTATTAATTTCGGACGTTTAACTTCTTCTTTGTTAAATCCTTTCATTTTCTTTTATATATACTTCACTTCATGAACTTTTGAATTTTTTCAAAAACTTTTTCATTACACACCTTTCTTTCCTAGTGTAATATTATTTCAATTACCTTGTTCTTCGTCTGTAAACAAAAACCTTTTCCTTCTCAAAATTTTTATTGTCTGTGGAATTCAACTTCATCAACTCTTTCTTTCTTCAAGGTATTTTTCATATACTCGCCACATACTTTTGAATTATCAATTAAATATAGGTTTAATTACTCTGTTAGTTCCTATAGCTTCACCAAATTTTTAATTAGGTCCCTATACTTTTTTTTCTTTCAATGGGTCCCTATACTACTTTAATTTTATAATTAACTTCTTCCTAGTATAAAGAATATTAGAGTTAACTGAATATTTCTTCGCAAATTGAAGGTATTTATAATTAAAAAACTTAATTAAATCATTGACTGCATGCATTCTGGTAAAAATATTATGTTAATTTTAACATTTTTAACATGAAAATAACATAATTACAAAATTAAAAGTAGTGTAGGAATCCAATTGAAGGTATGTTGAAAGTTGGCCCAAACCATAGGTGAAAAACCTGCCACTATTGCTGCCTCGAAGAGAAAAGCAGAATCATCCAAAGTTTCAAGGAAAAAAAATGAAAGCCTCGAAAACTTCTTCTGCAGCATCAAGTTTGGCATAGGTGTCAAAACAAATAATATTTCTAATTTTTTTTATACTTATGTTTCAAAGATTAGTTATCTAATTTTTTTTAGACAAAAAACAACACTCTAATAAGTCGGTCGAATCTCCTTTAAAAACACCAAGTACCAGAAATTCTCCATCGAACACTGCAAGTGTCGAGGTTGACCCTGAAGACATTTCTTCTAGTTCTTGATTATAACTTAGAAGATTCTGAGAAAACCAAGGCATTTGCATTTTCTATTATATATACAAACGTAAGAATACAACTTCTTTAATTGAAAGGTTTGTATGCAGGAAACAATTCCTCCTCAGAGAAAGACTACCGCCAGCCCCACTTTTCACCAATTATCTTTTACTTCTTTTAGCGCCAACTCGTCTCTACCAATCAATACTGAGCCAAAAAAAACAACAAATATTGAAATAAATTTATTGCAAACTAGGGTTGTCATTGAAGCTCCATCGACTACACATGATGTCATCATAAATACTCCTTTCAACAAAGTCGAGCTCACATCCTTTGCACAATACCCAATTTCTTATTTGCTTCAGACTAGAAATACAGAAGTCGTAAACCAAAAAGAAGAAACAGTTGATGTTAGCCAAGGTGATGATGTTGTTAGTGAGTTTTTTGGAGTTATCTCGAAGATCTCCAAAGGCAAAAAAGCTAAGTTATCAAGTTCTGAGAACAAATTAGTTCATCTAGATCAGAACCCACAAGTTCCTAATCTTCTTGAAAGCACACATGATCAAAATGTAACAAGAGATTCTATTGATCCTGGTGTTTTCGATCTTCTTCAGAAACTAAAATTTCTGCTTGTCAATCCTGTTGAAGAATGATTTTCAGAAGATGAGCTTGATGCTGCATTTAATCAGATTTTGATTTCTAATATTCCCCTTCAAGATCCTTCTAATCAAGTCAAGCCATTCGTGTCTTTTATGAATCACACAAAAAAGCTTTTCTCATGCCAAAATGAGCTTGAGCTCCATCGAAAAGGAATGAAAGAGATTAAAGATCAAAGTGTCCAGGTTGAAGTTTTCTTAGCTGATAGAAAAAATAAAGTATCAGATTATGAAGCTCATCTAACTGATGCTTCTATTGAAATGAATCAGCTAATCATTAGAGAAAAGGAACTCGAAAGAGAACTCGTTGAAATCAAGAAAAATAAAGTTCTTCTCCAAAAACCTCTCGATAAACTTCAAAATACCAAACGTGTACTTGACAAAGAGGTTCTTTCATTTTTAAAGGAAAAAGATGATTTGAACAGTCGAGCTTTCCAACATCAGATTGCAGAAAGCGAGCGTCTTCAAGAACTTCAGTCACTCTCACAAGATCACTCCTGGATAAAGGAACAACTAGACCAACTCTTGCAACTCTATGAAGATTGAAGGTTTAGAATGTCAAGTTTCTTTTTTGTAAAGACATTTTGAATTTATCTTTATTTCAGCTTCAAACTCAATTACGGTTTTGCAAACATCGATACTGTTTTAAGTACTTTCCGTTTATCGATTTAATTTCTATTCCAGTATCAATATGTTTAATTTGATATGCATTCTCTGAATAAAAATTAATTATTTGAAAATGTTCTTCTCAAGTAGGGGACCATTTTTCATAAACTCTTTATTTTTTATCAATCAGCAAAATAACTTTTAAAACTAGTTCACCAATACCAAACACTTTTTCTTTTACTCGTCGATTATATATGCGAGCCACATTCTCTTTTTGATGAATAATGTGATCGAGTGCTAATAAACACTCATTATCCAAGTTGTTCAACTTATCAAATATGGCATTCCAATAATTTTTAACTAATAATTTCTCTTGACGCATCACCCTCATAATATTAAGATTAATTTCTAAAGGCAAAACTGCATCACTGCATCATAGCCATAAACTAATTTATAAAAAGAGATTGATGAAATAGATCATTACTAGTAGTAATAATTTTTGTGATATTGATCATTTTTTTTTATTTTTTAAGATTTTATCAAAAAACAAAACAGAGTGAAAAATAGTAAATAAAAGATAGAATTGTATGTGTTATTTTTTATTATAATTTTGACTCTTTTTTTCCATAAAATTTTAAAATGAAAGTACAAAATATTTTTCAAATTAAACAGGTCTTTATATTTCTTAATTTTAAAAACAATCATATTAGATGTACAGAAAAAATCAATCATCAAATTATATTTTAATACAAAAATACACTTTGAAAATAAGTTAAACTATATATATATATATTAACTAATTTGGTGATTCATTTTTGGTGTGAACATAAGATTTTTGTTTCGCAAAATAATGACCTCCTGGCCTCTTCTTCTTGAAAATAAATATGCTAAGCAGCATTCATTTTTAGAACTAACTAACTCTACTTCAACATGCACCGGATAAATACCAAAACACTGAATTTTAGTTTAAAGTTACTTGTTGAAAAACGTTTAAAAAAAAGAACCAAATAATCAAATCAATAGCAACTTGCTATTAGATCTTTACCGATTAAACCATCGACTCTGATACCACTTGTTGGGCCAACCGTGGAGAGCTCTCGACTACCGGGGAAAATTCGGGGAGGAATCAAGTGAGAAGACATAAGATGAGAAGACATCACATCCAACTCAAAACCTTAAGATGTCAAGTTAATGGGTCTCTCATCTTATAAACTCCTCACTCTTCCTTTCTTTCTTTGATGTGGGATTAACTTCAACACTCCTCACACTTGCAACACTAACACTTAGCACAGTAAAAATGTACCACACCATGGCAAACTGATGTAACTTGCCCCAAGGGCCAGGTTTTCTATCCATCCATTTCGTTTTAACTAGAAAAATTAGAACACTTGTGAAGCTTAGACAAATGACAATACAAGATAAACGAAACAAGTGATGAAATAATACCTTCTTTAAACAAAAGACATGGAAGATAATATAGTTGTAAATTAAACTCACCTTTTAAATCGGGTACCAAATTACATGTTCTATTTAAAATCCACACATATACAGAAGGATTAACATGCCTAAGATAGATGAAAAACTTCTTTTTGTCTTCCATTTTTGGTTTTTGGTCAACAGAGAATATTATTAGAAAGGGTAATATGTTTTTTTTTCGGGACTACAATGAGTTTCAAAAATATTTAGTATTTCATTTATTTTGATTTTATTCCTAATGTTTACGATCAATTTTAAAGATATTTTTTTGTTAATTTTTTATAAATAACAATTAGTCAACTTTTTTTTTTAATTTTACCCTTTAATTATCCTCTATTCTAAAACACTAACTCAGCATAGAATTTGATGGCCTTGTTATATTTGAAACTTTTAAGTTGTACCAATTAAAAGTTAGCAAGATTATCCCCTATGCCACTTGCTTTTAGCAGAATATGGTATGGTAGATACTAGATACGAACAAGTTGTCCAAAACTTGTTTGTCGTGTAATGATGGGTGAATAAATTAACTGTGATAATCCTATTTTTATTAGTCGGACCAACTCAGTTTTAGCATAGAAGGGTGATGTGTGAGAAGCTTTGTTTTGTTTTTTATTTTTTGGTATTAAGACGGGGCTAAAGCCCTGTGAGAAGCTTTTTTTTTTGTTGAGAGCTAATCGGTGTTGGGCCTATGCTGTTTTTGTTCGATCCAGGCGGGTTTCTTTTAGCAGTGCCATTGGTGTCAGGTTGTTGAACTTACATTGCGAGGTGGTGCGTTTCATGACCAAAAAAAAAAAAGAAAAAGAGGTAGTGCGTTTTGTCTGACGGGGTCATTAGAATCAGACACTAATAAGATACAAGAGCAGTACATCTAATTAATTTGAGTATATTTTGAATTTGTATTACAATATTATAATAATAATATTACAATGATCATTCAATGAATTTAATAAATTATATAATTAATAGCATATTACTTATTTTTTTAAAATAATACGATATTTTTTATTGATTTTAATATCATTTAAAAAATATTTTCAATACAAATTGTAATTTTAAATTATTTTAATTACATTTAAAAATAAAAAATAATATCTAAGCTTAATTCCATTAACATTGCTCTAAATTTAATATTAATATTAAAATAGTATCTAGTAAGCCTAATTAATTGTTATTTAAATGTGCATATTCTAACTCTATTATTCTTTTTTTATGGAACTTTATATTAACTTGAGTTAAGTTAGCACTTACTAAACATGGATGCCCTTTATATAAACTTCTACTTTATTAAAAAAATAAAATAAAAATAAAATTATTTGTTTTAGAAAATAATTATTTTTTAATTTATTTTAGACATTTTTTCCGCATGCGAGAAGATGCACAAAATGGATACACATTTTTATTAAGTATTGATCCTACACTTTTCAGCAAATTTTTTATGTAAATATTTGTTTCCATTATAATTATAGTTGTTAGAATTGAACGGTGATCGAACCGGTCAAGTCATTAGGTTACTGATTCAACCGGTGGGTCACTCGTTGAATCGGTTGACTCGGTACTATGTAAATAAAAAATAAAAATAGTAAAAAAAATTAAAATTATAATTTAAAATACATATTTTTACTAATATTTTAAGAATACTAAGCTATTCTAAAATAATATGGATCAGAAACAATAAGTATTTTATTATTTTTATAATATCATAAATATTTTTATTTTGTTTTTATATTAAAATAACTATTATTTTTAAATTTTAAAAATTTATTAATTAGTTTATATCTATTATATTATTATAAAAAATAAATGAGTTTATAATTATTTTTAAATAAAAATATAATTAATTTAAAAATAAGTGAATTTATAACTAAATTTAAAATGAATTAGATAGAAATAAATTATTTGATAAAATATATATATATATAATAATTTGCATAAATATTAATGAAAATTATTATAGTCTGGTGTTGTGAATAGGGTTCAAACCCCACTTTTAACATTTTGTTAAAATTTTAACTCCTAAACATATATTTATTGGGATTAAAAAAAGACTTTTATATTTTTTTATTTATTTTATTTTTATATACTTTTTATTTATTTTTCACTTCACTTTTTTTTTTATTCTTTTTCGATTTGGCTTTAATTTTTTCCGGTCTTCAGTTTGGCTTTTTTTTTTTAAAATTGTTAGAAGTAATTTTTGCTCTTTATAATTTTTGCTATTATCTAACAACTCATATATTATGGATTTTAAAAAATATAAACTTTTTATATTATAAATTGTTAAAGTAACTTTTTCTCTTTATAATTGTTGAAGCAACTCACTTCATATTAGATTACCAATTCACATTCCACACGTCAATATGGTAGGAGGGACAACAAACTAAAAAAAATATCAGGTATATCAGGTATCAGGTGCGGTATAAGGTGCAGGCTAAAATTCATCCACCGCAATAGAGTTAGTCTCTTTCACTATATGTTGTATGTACGTGTCACCATCATCCCACCTAATAGTGTTATCATTGTGCACGTTTTCATTCACGTGTCAATGCATGGAACCGTACACAAGTCAATGCATGCAAGTGTAAGCGCGTCCTTCATCTTTACTGGTTCACATGCAATGTAACCCTATATGTCTCTAACTATATATAAATGACGCTGCTCTTGGCTTATTTCTCATTCAAACTACGTCTTTAATTACCACTATAAACATCTCTAGAAGAAGAAAAATTCTATAGGGTGAAAAAAAAAATCTGAGCGTGTAAGCAACATGACAACTCGGCAAGAAAAGCGTGAAGAGCTTGATGAGAGGGCAAAGGAAGATGAAACCGTGGTTCCTGATGGTACTGGTGGCAAGAATCTAGAAGCTCAAGAGCACCTTGCTGAAGGTATACAATTGATTTGTGTTATTTAAATTATTTTTTATTAATAATAATATAAATTCAATTCTAATTCATTTTTTAATGAGAGTACATCGTGAATACATAAGATATAAATTTTAATAAATATTTTAAATTTTTTAAAATATTTTTTATGTATTTTTATTATCACAATTGAGTCTAATTAAATTATTACTAATAAAAAATAATTTAATAATTTAAATAATTATTTGTATAATCCTTTTTAAGTGTATATTGTTTTATTTAAAAATTTTTTAATATATCATACTATTTTTTTTTTTAAAATTTAAATGAGTAAAAGTATAGGAAGGAGCAGAGGAGGCCAAACTAGAAAGGAGCAGCTGGGATCAGAAGGATATCATGAGATGGGTACAAAAGGAGGACAGACTAAGAAGGAACAGATAGAGACTGCGGGTTACCACGAAATGGAACGTAAAGGAGGCCTCTCTACCATGGATAAGTCCGGCGGAGAGCATGCTGCTGAGGAAGGCATCGATATTAATGAATCCAAGTTTACCAACGAAGAAAAATAGATGTTATGAAGTTGTTGCCTTGATGCATGTTCTCATGCTTAGTTGCTAATAATGTCGTTGTTCTCATACTTAGTTCCTCGTACTATCGTTGTTAGGATTTATATGTTGTTTTATGTCTATTGTTTGTGTCAGTTTATCTTCGTTGTCCTTCTACTTAGTTGCTAATAACGTGATTTGCTAGGATTTATATGTTGTTGTTTTGTGTGTATTGTTTATGTCTCTTTCTCTATAAAGACAGATGCTATAAAGTTGTTTTGACTGTTATTTTCGACTTATGTAAGTTTATCATATTCAAGTGCTACAGTACTATACTTCTTGTCTTCGTTTTTTATTATAATTTAGCAATATTTTAATTTTTATCTTAATATTAAGAAGATAATTTAAAACGAAGGCAATTTATATATTTAAATAAAATAAAATTTAAAATTATGTATTTATAATATTTGTAAAATATTATATTTTAGTGTTAAATTTAATCTATTTAAATTGCCAACATAAACTAATAAAGACTTGCAATTTATAAATAAAAAATATTTAAAATTTAAATAAAGGATATAACGTAAAAAAGTTAATACAAAAATCATAAATATGTACAACAGTTTATGTACAATAATTTTTTAATTTTTCATTTGATCTATTTTAATTTTTATGATTAGTGACATCAGTTTTTAGAATAAATTCTCTTTCTTTCAATGAGCTAGTTATTTATTATTTAATATTAAAAAATATGTTACCTTTAAGAAAAATTAAACACTAATATTTTTATAAAAATATAAAAAAAATAATAAAATATATTGTATATCAAAAATAAAAAATAATAGAAAATACACTAATAATTTAGCATATTAACTTAAATGAATATTAAATTAAATTATAAAATTATAATAAATTATATAAGCTCTATACAAAATTAGTATATAAGGATATTATTATTTCTATTATATATATAAGTATTTTATCAAATGTTATTTTTTGAAGTATGTTTAATTTTTTTAGTATCTTTTTTAGTACTCTTAGTATTTTTTTTTAATGCATTATATTTTTTCACAATTAAAGTTAATTTTTTTGTGTAATTTGCTCCGTCTAAACAATCAATAATTTATATTATAAAAAAATAACAATAATAAAGATAATATACAAAAACAATAACTATAAAATTATACAATATTAAACAAAAAAATTATATATTTTGGTACTTTTCAATAATTAATTTGTCAATTAATTGTGACTCGAAATAAATGAAAAAACCAAAATTTTTCATTTTCTAAGATAAATAAAAAAATTAATTATAATAAATTTAAATAATTATATTTATAAATATACTTTATAACATTTTAATTTTAAGAATGGATTTTTTTTTACATCCTGAATTTTAATTTTAACTTTTAGCATTTATTTATCTTAACATAATTCAAAACATTCTTACCCATAAGTATATATATAATTTTAAGTTATTTTCAAGTTATTGTATGTTATATTAGTCTCAAATAATAAGCATTATTTTGTTAATAAAATGCATATGTAAAAAAATCTTAATTATTTTATTAATTTTATAATTTTATTAAATTTTTAATTAAATTTTTATATTTTTCTTTAATTGGGTTTTGTTCTAAAACTTATCTAAATTTTCGTGGAGATATAAGGGTGGTATTTAAGGGATTCAATACTTAAAAAAATTTTAGACTGATTTTTAGGAGGTTAGAATTTAAAATTCAAACCTGTAGAGTTTATAACCATCTCTTAAGTGGCCTCATTTTTTCTGGTGATTAGTTACTCTTTTGGTAGAAATGTTGGAATCTCTCTTCTAAATGGATAAGAGCAATAGTAAAAGTTAGTTAAATAAGATTATTGTGCTCACGTGGTCTTGATCGACCTCAAGAAATCGAATAAACTTGGTCTTGATAACATATGTGAATTGGGCTTTATCCTCTTTAGGTATGAATAAGTTCCTAATTTTGTAATTAGATATTTTTTATATGAAAAAGTTAAACTTTACTGAATATTTCTTCTAAAATAGACATAGACAAAAATCTAGTTAAGTTTTTAATTATGAATGCCTTCAATTATTTGTGAAGAAATATTTAGTTATCTTAAAAAGAATTTAATTATAAAATTAAAAATATTGTAGGAACTTAATTAAAAAAAAAAATATAAAAAATTAATTAAAAATTTGATAAAAATAAAAAAAACAAATAAAATAATTAAACTCAAACAAAATAGAAAAAGTTAAAAATTTATTGTGCATCAAGATTACCACGATTTATATATATATATATATATATAGAAAAAGTATATGAAACCAAGAGATTATCAACCAAAAATTAAACAAAATCACATTAAAATTTTTTTTTATATTTATTTATTTTTATATACTTTATATTTATTTTTCATCTGATTTTTTATTTTATTCTTTTTTGACTTGGCTTTAATTTTTTTTTTCGGTCTTTAGTTTGGCTTTTCTAAAAAATGATTGAAGTAATTTTTGCTCCTTATAATTTTTGCTATTATCTAACAACTCATATATTATGGATTTCAAAAAACATAAGCCTTTTATATTAGTAGTAAAAGTAGAAGTCCAAAAGCAATGCCAAAATTTTTTTTATATTTAAGCGTGACAAACTAGCATTATTGCAACATAAACCCATAATTAAAGTAACTATAATGAAAGACCTGTAATTCAATTCATTGATCATAAAGCAACTCACTTCATGTCAGATTAACAATTCACATTCCACGCGTCAATATTGTAGGAAGAACAGCAAACTAAATAGGTATTAAGCATATTATTTACTATTTCACGAAGAACAGCAAACTAAAAAGGTATTAAGCGTATTATTCATTATTTCACCTCATTTAGGCTCATCGTTTAAATAACGGTTAAGTTAAATGGCAGTGACATGTACATTATTGATTTTAGCATTATCACGGTGAAAGAGACTAATTCGGATGCCGTGATGCATTTTTCAATTTAGTAAATACTGAAAATATGTGTATAATTTTGTTTAAATAACTGTTAGATTGGATAATACGTTTATTTTTTTACATATTGGTATAATTTTGGTGTAATACTCAATCATTAGATTTTATGGTGTTTTTTAGAATTGTGGGAACAGTACAATACACCTCCTTGTATTGTATATTTTAATACGCCCTCTTGTATTGTATATTTTAATTTAAAATATACAATACAAGGGGGGCGTATTGTCAATATAAGGGGGGCGTATTGTACTATTCCCACAATTCTAAAAAACACCATAAAATTCAATAATTGAGTATTACACCAAGATTTTTTCAATATACAAAAAAATTAACCTGGATAATAATGACACGTACATTATTGATTTCAGCGCTATTTCGATGAAAGAGACTAATTCAATTACGGTGATGCATTTTTTTGATAAACACTAAAAATATTTATATAATTTTGTTTAAATAATTAATTTTTATATATACTAACTAAAATAATCAATCGAGCCGCAGTAGTTGTCGCAGTCGAAAGCTTCTGAATCGAGCCACTGTTTCAGATCTGTTTTCTCCTTCCAACTACCGCTGGTATTCTTCTTCTTCTCCATAGTTCACTTGTCTCTGTCTATCTGCTTCTTTGAAGTTCCAATTGAGATTGTTCTATTCTTCTTGAATGGTGAGTCCCACCTTAGTCACGAATGTACTTTCCTCCATTTTCTCAATATTTTTGTTTGCTTATAATGGTGACTGATAAGCTTGCGAAGTTCTTTTGTGCATCATCCAAATTGAACAAGTTTCTTTTTGACCTTCTTATATTTCTTTTTCACTAATCTTATTTAGTATGATTTCATTTTATCCTTTTGCTACATGTTTTATGTTCCATTATCACATTATATCAACCTTTTATCCTCATAGTTAAGGATGTCTCCAATACTAGTATGTGATTGTTCTCAACAATTTGGTGATTGTGGAGCAGAACCCCCTTCCGTATCTTGCTCGTCATCCTGAAGCAGATGTATTGACGTCTAGCGATCAAGTTATACCAACAGTTGTTGATGATATCTGGAAGTTTGGCAAGAAGGTGAAAATCTGATAATGAACAGAACTTAATGATTTAGATTTAAGTGTGACCTGATTGCTCTTCTAGTGGGGCTTATTTACTGCAACTGCATAATTATGAATCATGTTGAACTCTTAACATATCATTTGCAAGTGATAATCAAGTGAAACTTATTTATATGAGAATGCTCCTTATAATGATAGTCACCTTTTATGCCATTTTGTACACACTTAGTTTTTCAGGCATCATTTTAGATTTCCTCATCATGCTTTTGGAATGACTTAAGATATGAAACCAGCAAAATTTATTTTCAGGATGAAGCTTTTTACTGTAGTATTATTGGTATTCTTTGGTTTCAGAAACAAAATTTAATCTGAATGAGATAAGTAGCTAATTGATAAATAAGTAGATGATACCTTTTACAAACTAGGTAAGTTTACATTTCCATTCAGCAAGGCATTTAAGTTGATAGTGCATTAATTTTTCTTCAGATGCTATGGAGTTTATGACTATGATTTTATATACTTAATAATTATAAAAAAATTTTCCTATCTTTTGTTGGGTCTATTAGCTTTTGAAGTCAAGGCTTTGAAGTGTAGAAACATATAGGTATAGACCTTTTTTGCTTAAGCTGTTGTGTAACACTGCATTTGCCTTTGTTTCCAATCACTACAAAGGTTGTGATTAGGATTGTATTTGGAAGTCAACAACTGCCATAAAATTGTCGGTATGGCATTAAAAAATTTGGTCGGCTTATCCTTTCGTTCATTAGTAATGCACTAAGCATGGTTTTGAACATCTTCATGTAGTGTTGTGGCCTATGGATAACGAAACAGGATAACAAACTTGGTAAAGAAACGAGTTTATTGTAATTAGGAGGTGCCTTGTGACATTTTAGAGATGAAATCGGTTGAAAAGGATACTGTAAAAATGTTATCCAAATTGGATTTATTGCATGATAATATTTAGGGTGCACAATCTCACAGCATAGTGAACTCCATGACGGGTTGTTATTTAGTTTTAAAAATTTTTTCCGCTTTGGTTCTGTGGGTGTGCTTTTGAATGTAATTGGTGCCAGAGTCCTTGTGAATTGTTGTTATATCACTTGTCTCTGAAATTTTCTGTTTCAGTTTATGAAGTCTTATTCATAAATTAAATATTAAAAGAGATTTAAGCATAAATGCGCTTTAAACACACAAGGCTTTGTTGTTGTCGTCATCGTTGTTTGGTTTATAAAGCTTTGTATATTTTGAGGAACATGCCACAAAAACCATATAGCCAATGAAACTGTATGTCTTTGTCTAATGCAGTTTTTTCTATTTGACAGATGAAGAAGGCATGTGATGTCGTCAATAGCAGAATCCACTTTTGTTGTTCCAACTTAGTTGACACATGCTTGCTTTGATTATTTATTGGTAAGAGTAGTTATTCTTGACTAAAAATTAACCCATCCAGATTTTGAAAAGGAAAAGTAAACTAGTTGGTTTAGATTGTTAGAAAAATAAACTAAATTTTGACTAAGTATTTTATTTATTTATTTATATATTGTGTGCTACAAAAGAATTTCAGGTTTTTATGATGGGCGAGTCAGGAACATCAAGAAGAATGGAAACGGTGTGTTCCCTAAGAATGGAAAAGGTACGATCCCCAACAAGCTTCAGAATGTTCTTAAGGTAGGTGAATCAATTATATTTTCAGCTTATGGGCATGTTATTGTTAATTAGCATTTCATTTCTCTTTATGGGCATGTTCTATCTTATAAAAAATCTTATTTTTGTACATGCACTTTTTTTGGATCTTAGTGGTATATTGTTTTGAAACCAATAGTGAGACAATAATATAAACCATGCATTTCAGGTCCATATTACTAATGCTAAAATCTGGAATGCATAGGATCCAAGTATCAAGGAACTGGCTGAACAGATCAGCTTGAGGAGAGAATGGCACGCATAAAAAAAGATCCGTCTTTGAAGCATATTTTAGATGAGATAGAGACTGGTGGTTCCTACTGCTATGATGAGGTTTAGATGGCAAAATTTCTTATCTTTGTGGCCATTTTAAAATTTCTATCAGTTCAATGGTTTCCAAATTTTAAATAGTTTCTGAAGTGTTTCAGGTTATTTGTGCAATTTGTGACACTGAGCAGCCGGTAAGTATTTTTCTTCCAACTTATTTCTTGGAGATGGACTAGGCTGAATTTGATGCATAATTCCAGCTAGGAATTGTTAATATTCTTGCTTCATCAATGATGCTGAATGTTTTTTTAATCAATTTGCAGATACGGAAACAACAGTTTCATTGTGATGATTGTAGAATCTGTAGGTGCGATTCACTTAGCTGTGCTTGAGTATATCCATCTCTTTATGTCACCTGAATTTATGACATTCAAGCTAATTTTTTATGATCTAATTTGGAAACAGGGTTGGTGGTCAAGAGAATTATTTCCACTGCGAGAAGTGTGGTTCTTCCACTGCGAGAAGTGTGGTATGCATTCATATCATTCAACCAGCATTGTGCATTTTTTTCTTTCCCTTTTGTTTGTTTTTCCTAAGCTTGTCCATACTTTGTTTTTCTGTGAATAATTAGAAGGGTTTACTCCTTTCAGGCTTTGGTTTATCAGCATCATAGAATAATTTTTAAATTTAGTCCTTGATCAATGGCATGCAAGGTCATGCTAGTCATAGAATAATTTTCTTTGAATAATCTGCAGGGTCTTGCTATTCAGTTACACTACGTGACAATCATTGTGTGGAGAACTTCATGGGCATGTGCATTACTGATGCTGCTGTTATTGGATATGTTTGAAACTATTGACATTGAGAACTTTTATATATAGAGAGAGAAAGAGTTGTCTTATATTGAGAAATTACTATTTTTTGGTGTCATTGAGGAATTATTGTGCTATAAATAATTTAGTTTTTAAATTTTAATGTTAAAAAATTTTAATTTGAGTAGTGCGGAAATGAGATGGAATTAATAAATGTTTTGAAATGAAAAATAAATAATAAACAATCAAAAGGTTTGTGAAAGTTTAAAAATCTCATAAAATAGATAATTTTTGTTAAACTAAAAAATTAATTTGTGAGAATTTTAAATTATTACAAAAGTGATTTAAAATTGTTACAAAATACCGGTATAAAATTTTTACTAAACACACAAAACCCTCTGCTAAAGCTTTTGTGACATTTTAAATTTTAGAGGTTTTAAAAATTTTTTAAAAATTATTTGGTGGGGTTATAAATCTCTATAAATAAGAGAAAAAATTTTCACAAATAAATAAAAACTTTGTAATGCTAGGACGCTGAGAATAGAATAATAAAATTGCATATTTTATATGAAGGTGGCTGTTTATATATTCATATCTTCTTCACTAAGAAGAGAATTTCCTCTGAAACAGCGAGAAATTTTAAAGTTGAAAACAAGAAAAAAAAAACTCAGTCTATTCGTTAAAAAAGTTTTATTATTTAACAGCGACAATTAAAATAGCAATATAAAAAGAAGTCTTAGAATTTTTTTTAGTATCATTAAGTTAATAGAAAACAAATTTAATAAAAATATTTTTTAGTATATTTGATAAAATTTTAATAATAAAAATAAAATATAAAAAAAATCTAAAGTTATAATTTATATTTTTTCTAAAAATTTTTATTTAAAAAATATTTTTTTTAATATAATAATAAAATATAGGTTTAATTATTCTGTTAGTCTCTATAGTTTTGCAAAATTTTTTATTTGGTCCCTATACTTTTTTTCTTTTTAATTGAGTCCTTACACCAAATTTTTTTTTATTTAGGTCCACACACTTTTTTTCTTATTTGGGTCCATGCACCAATTTTTTTTTAATTGGGTACCTATAAAAATTAAGCCAATTACTACCAAGAGGAACCTAATTGAACAAAAATTTGGTGCAGAGACCCAATTAAAAGATAAAAAGTATAGGGATCTAATTGAAAATTTTGCAAAACTATAGGGACCACAGAATAATTAAACCTAAAATATATTATTGTATTTAAATATAATTGTTAAATAAATTTTTTATATAAAATATTTAAATATAAAATTATTTTTACTTTATTAAAAGTGTTTTAAAAAAATATATTTTAGGCTTTTAAAATGTATTCTTAGATATTTTAATTTTTTTAAAGTCAAATTCAAATTTAATTTTTAATACAATTTAATATTTTTTAATTTAAAATGGTATCTTATTTCTTTTCTAATTAATATTTTTCTAAAATATTAAAATAACATTTTAATACTTTTACAACACTATTCAAAGGAAATTTTTTTAAATAAATAATTTAATTATTTTAATTACCGAAATATGTAATTTGTAGTGTATTTACTAATTTACATTGCATTGATTTATCTCGTTACTATAAACGAGATAATTATGAATGTGTCTCATTTACAGTATAGACAAGATACATTTATAATTATCTCGTTTATTGTGTAAACGAGATATATATATTTATAAATATAAAAATATAATTCTTGAAAATAATAAAAAATATTAATAATTTAAATTGGACCAAACTATTAAAAATGGAATATTTCAAATAATAGAAAAGATCGACTGTTTCAAATAATAGAAAAGATGAGTAGTTTCAAAATAATATGGGAGAAACGGGATTTTAACTAATTGTGACTGGCCGTATAATGTATTTTGAAATTGCCCATTTAGAATTAGCACATTATTTTTTTAGAAAATAATGTGCTAATTCAAAACGGGCAGTTTAAAAATAATCCATTTACTCTTTCTACTAGGGTTTAGGTATGAGTGACGGAGTGAGCGGGGGGTTTATAAAGAGGGTGACACACAGTGAGGTAATCGGTAATGCCGGCGGTAGAACGAAGGGGGAGAGCGTCGGGGGTTGTATCTGGTGAGAAGGAGGAGGGTACTAGGGTTTCTAAGGAAGAACATGGCTTTCAAAAGGTTTTCTTCCGCGACATGGTGACTAGACAGAAGTCTGTCTCCTATGCTTTGGAATGAGGCTTTAGATGGAGAGAGGCTAGCCAAGGTGATCAAAGGAAACCACGGGGATTCGCATCCTCTTCGGGTCATCTTCTCAGAAGAAGGGCTGGCGGCGTTATCTGTACCATATAAGGAAGCGATCGTCGTCAAAGTCTTAGGCAAGCATATGAGTTACACGGCGATGATGCATAAGCTAGGTATGGTGTGGAGATTGAAGGGTGGGTTTCAAGTTCTGGACGTAGGAAATGGTTATTTTCTGGTGAAGTTTTATGCTTTTGAAGATCAGGAGAGGGTATTACTTGGTGGTCCTTTGATGATATCTGGGTTCTATCTTGCTGTAAAGCCATGATCACCTGAGTTCTATTCAGAGGAGGAAGTTTTTGGATCCACCATGGTATGGGTACACTTTTATGGCCTAGGGATTCGTTACTACCATGAGAAGGCTATGTTGAGGATTGCCGCTGCGGTGGGAAAGCCAGTGAAAGTCGATGTAGCAACTAAGATGGCAGCAAGAGGGAAGTATGCGAGGACTTGTGTGGAAATTGATTTAGGCGTTCCCATTACTCGTAGTGTTGAGGTGGATGGGAGAGTTTTGGATGTTGAATATGAAAGCCTTGAGTTGGTTTGCAATACGTGTGGTTGTTATGGGCATGTTGGTGTGGATTATAAATTGATTAGTTCAATTTCGGCGAACATTGATGAAACAGGGGTGAATGAAGACAAGGAACAAGATCATAAGAAGATGGATCAGGTACCATTTTCTTCTAATATTGAGAAGCCTTTTGTTTTCGGTAGTGCTACAATTGGGATAGAGAAGAATAAGGATAAGAAAGTGCATGTAATGGAAGGGGCACATGCAGGGGATACAACGTGGACCAAGGTGAAAAGAAAGGCAAAGAGCAAGAAGGTCTTTTTGGGTAGGCATGACCAGGATAAGTCCAAAAAAACTTATATGGATAAATCTTCTAATTATGTTGCTAAAGGAGAATCTAATATGAAAGGCATCAATGGGGTTGAGTCATCTTTACACATAAGTAAGGGCAATCAAGTGCTAAAACAAGCAAGGAACTTTAAATTAGCTTCGTCAGGTTCTACCTCTACTCAAGGTGTGACGGGTGGCAAGCAAGGACCTGGTTCAAAATGGGAAGGGGCTTATTCTCAAGGCGCGGGGACTTCTAAAACGCCATTCAGAAGCAATTTAAAGAGATTAAGGCCTAATTCTCTTCAGAATTCCCCGGTCGAGAATGGGCACAGTGTGGTTACAGTGGAGACCCCACTCACTACCCTCAAATAATCTGAGGTGTGGGTCTCACTCCAAGTAATATTAATATGGATTGTGCAAACATTATAGCTTGGAATGTGAGAGGAGCTAGAAATAAGCTGGCTCGGGTGCATCTGAAACAATTGGTAAAGAATTTTCATCCGTACATTTTTATCATTTTAGAGACTCATTGTGCTTTCCAAAAGGTGGCTGTCTTTTGGAACATATTAGGTTATACTTCTATTCATATTGAAGAAGCTCAGGGGCATAGTGGAGGTATTTGGGTGCTTTCTGTATGGCCTGGAGTATCTTGCATTGTCATGGCAGTGAGTTTGCAAGTGGTGTGTATTGAGTTTTTGAATGGCGGTTTCTCTTGGGTCTGTGCAGTGATTTATGCAAGTCCCGTTCCTAGCATAAGGGAAGAAGCTTGGAGGGTTTTGACAGATTTTTCTAGAAATTATTCAGGTCCTTTATTAGCTATTGGGGATTTTAATGAGATCCTTCTTTCATCTGAGGTTAAAGGTGGAAACTTTGTCTCTCGAAAGGTAGATCGGTTTAGAGCTCTCCTAGATGAGTGTGGTTTGATTGATTTGGGAGCTCATGGATCTTTGTTCACTTGGTTTAGACATATGCAGGGTAATCGGTTCATCTCGAAGAGGCTGGATAGGGCTGTGGCTACTGATGCTTGGTGTTTTCGTTTTTCGGAAAGCTATGTGGAGAATTTGGCGAGGATACATTCTGACCATTGTCCCATTATGGTGCGATGTCAAGGTAATGATAGAAGAGTCGGGGTAAAACCTTTTCGTTTTCAAGTAGCTTGGTCTTATCACCCAAGTTTTTCATCGGTGGTCAGGGGTGCTTGGGACAAGGGTAGACCCAATCCAATTCGTTGCCTTTCTCAGGTCAGAGATGATGTTTTGGCCTTTAACCAAGATGTCTTTGGGAATATTTTTAAAAGAAAGAGGGAATTGGAGAGGCCTGTGACCAGTATCCAACAGAGAATGGAGAGAGTTGATGCTTTATCCCTTATACAGGAAGAAAGGGAGTTACAGGCTGAATATAGTAATCTGCTTATGCAAGAGGAGTTGTTTTGGTATCAAAAATCCTGAGAGCACTGGGTCAGATTTGGAGATAGGAATGCTAAGTTCTTTCATATGCAAACCATTATGCAGAGGAAGCGTAACAAGGTCCAGGGGTTGTTTTTGGAGAATGGAAGATGGAGTACTGATTTGCAAGAACTCGAAAACTGTGCAATTGGATTTTATAGAGATCTTTTTTGCAATGTGGAACAGGTAGACCTTGATGTGATAGGGGATCAGGAATTACCTTCTTTATCTCGTGAGGCTATTGAAAGTCTCACAAGAGATGTTTCTAAAGAAGAGGTTAGGAAGGTGGTTATGGGCATGAACTCTTTTAAGGCCCCAGGTGCCGATGATTTTCAGGATTTTTTCTTCAAGGAATATTAGGAAGTGGTTGGTACAGAGGTATGGGAACTTGTTAAGAAGGCTTTTGCTGGGTTTGATCTGGATAGTGCTCTGTTTGACACTTTGGTGGTGCTGATTCCTAAAGTTGATAACCCGTCTCGCATGAAAGAGTTTCGTCCTATCAGCCTCTGTAATGTCATCTACAAGATTATAACTAAGGTGGTTTTGCAGAGGTTACGACCTTTTCTACAAGATATCATTGGCCCTCTGCAAGGAGGGTTTATTCCTGGAAGGGGTGCCCCAAACAATATCATTGTAGCCCAAGAAGTTCTCCATTTTATGAAGAAAACCAAATCAAAGAAAGGTGTTCTTGCTTTTAAAATTGACCTAGAAAAGGCTTATGACAGGGTAAGCTGAGAGTTTTTGGAGCAATCTCTCCAAATGTTTGGCTTTCCAGGTACTATTATTTCTCTTATTATGAAATGTGTAAAGTCTTCCTCCCTTTCTCTAATGTGGAATGGTAATCGGTTGGATGATTTTCAGCCAAATAGGGGTTTGAGGCAAGGAGACCCTATGTCTCCTTATTTATTTGTTATTTGTATGGAGAGGTTGAGTTGCCTCATTGCTAGGCAAATGGAGGTTGGTAGATGGAAATCAGTGACTGTGTCTAGGGGAGGTCCTGTAATCTCCCATCTCCTTTTTGCAGACGACCTTATCCTTTTTTGCAAAGCGAAGAAATCTCAAGTGCTTCATGTTTTGGACACTATGGCCACCTTTTGCAGAGCATCTGGTATGAAGGTGAATTTTGACAAATCTCGTGCTATCTATTCTATGAATATTTCTAGACAACGCAAGGATCTCTTCACTGGTATTTTTTCTATCCGCTTTGCTAATTCTCTGGGAAAATACCTTGGTGTCCCCCTCAAGCATGGCAGAGTTACTAAAGCTGATTTTAATGATGTGGTTGATAAGCTTACTAATTGGCTAGCATCTTGGAAAGGTCGCTTCCTTAATAAAGCTGGTCGGATTTGCCTTGCTAAATCAATTTTATCTTCTATACCTATTTATAGGATGTAAGTAAGCCTTTTTCCATCAGGTGTGTGCTCTAACATTGATAAGTTTACTAGAAGTTTTATTTGGTGTGGTAGTCATAATCACCGTGGTCTTCATTTAGCATTTTGGAGAGTTTTGATGACTCCAAAAAAGTTTGGAGGTCTTGCTTTGCGGGAGTCGCAGTTGGTCAATTTTTCTTTATTAGGAAAGCTAGTTTGGTAAATTTTGATGAATCAAGAGAAACTGTGGGTCAAGATTATGCTTCAGAAATACCTTCAGAATAGAAACCTATTTGCAGTTAAAGCAATGGGTTCTTCATCATATATATATGGAAGTCTATTGTGTACACAGCTTCCGTATTAAAGGAAGGGTTTGTTTGGGAAGTGGGAGCTCTTTCTAAGAATTTCTGGTTTGACTCTTGGTTGCACTCTGGGCCAGTAGGAGCGAGGGTTGAATTTCTTGATATTTGGGAGGCTACTTTGACCATTAAAAATATTTATCGTGATGGAGTTTGGCATTTGGAGAGGATTTACTCTTTTATTCCTAGAGACTTAAGGGAAGACATTCTTAGTTTAGTACATATTTCGGCTTCTGATCGTGATTTGGGTTGGAGTTGGGAGCACACTCTTTACTCTACTAAACAAGGATATTTATGGTTAATTCAGAATAAGTTGAATTGGGATAGGAATATCAATTGGCTTTGGCTTTGGAAGGCGCGGGTCCCTGAAAAGTTGAGGCTCCTAGTGTGGCTTTGCCTGCATGATGCTGTACCAACTCAATATCTACGTTTTCGGCGACATCTCTCCTCCTCATCCTTATGTACACGTTGCAATCAACTTCCGGAGACAATTCTGCATTGTTTTCGGGATTGTGAAGTGGTGTGATCAGTTTGGGTTTCTCTAGGTTTTTCTGATGTGTGTTTCTTTGGCTCTTACGAGGTGCATGATTGGTTCAAGCATGGCTTCCTCAATGAAGGTTGTTCCAAATTTGCAGCTATAATATGGTCAATTTGGCAAGACAGAAATATTGGTAATTTTCAGGGAGTTTTTGGATCTCCTGGGTCAATTGCATACAAGGCTCGCATGTGGATGGTGGATTTTGAATATACAACTCAGAATCGAATGTGTTGCGTCCAGGGATTAAAACCTCTGTCTTGGTCTCCGCCAGAACCTGGTGCTTGGAAGTTAAATTGTGATGAGAGTGTGAACTTGGGGGATGATTGTGCTGGTTTTGGGTGGATAATTCGCGATAGCTCCAGTTAATGGGTAATGGGATGCTCAGAAAATTCCTTTGGATCTAGTGTCATCAAGATGGAGTTGTGGAGTATATGGAAAGGTTTGGCTTGGGCTTGGGAGGCGGGTCTTAAGCTTGTTGTCTGTGAGACAGATTGCGCAGTAGCTTTTGAGCTAGTGACTGATTGGCAAGTTCCACTCTAGCATCTTGAAAAAGAAGTGATACAACTGATCTTTGAGTTGAAGTTAAGAATGGATTGGGATATTCGTTTTGAGCTTATCCCGAGAGAAGCTAATGTCGTGGCAGATCGATTGGCAAAGATAGGATCTGGAGGTAGCGGAGCTGATGAGGTTCACCTTTGGCACCAGCCACCAGAGGTGGTTTGTCCTCTCTTACTGTTAAGAACCTGATTTCTTTTCTTTTTCTTTTCTGCTCTTTCGTTTTTTTTCACTTGGTTGTTCACCAAATAAATGGGCAGTTTTAAATTACGTTATACGCCCAATTCCCATTAATCTTAAAGCCGTCTATCTCCCATCTTATTTTGAAACAGCTCATCTTTTCTATTATTTAAAATCGCTCATCTTTTCTATTATTTGGAAGTGTTCTATTTTTAAGAGTTTGTTCTAATTTAAGTTATTAATATTTTTTATTATTTTTAAAAAGTATATTTTTTATTTTACAAATACACATATCTCGTTTACATTGTAAACAAAATAATTATGAATGTATTTCGTTTATACGGTAAACGAAATAGGTATATTTTTTAAATTTCATATATCTCATTTATACAGTATAAACGAGATAAATCAATGTGATATAAAATATAAATACACTACAAATTTAATTAAAATAAAATTATTTATTTTAAAAAATTTTCTTATTCAAAAAATATTTTAATCTTCTTATAATTAGTTAAAATAATATTTTAGTATAAAATATCATATAATATATTTTAAAATTAAATTAATATCTGAAATAAAAATATAAGAAAATATAAAAGTTAAATCTATCTGTCTTCAGTGTACAAGATGTCTCTGGTACGGGTTGAGAGATGGATTGAGAACTTGCGGGTTGAGGCAGATGCCGGATCTCTTGACTGGAGCAATGGGGGGAGGTACCTGCAAAGACACTCCGACGCTCAAGTCAGAATGGATCTAAGAGGTATAAGGTGTGTGGAATGAATGAATACCTGGAGGGACCTGGGTCCTCTATTTATAGGTGATGGTAAATATCTTATCTTATCTCGTTTGGCTAAGATAAGAGAGATGTTTGAATTCAAAAGTTGGTTGGGAGCTCTGAAGGACCGGTTCTGGGCCTTTGGGCCGAAACGGGTAGTTCCCGAGTGACCGGGTATGCGGGATCCGTGGGTTGGATCCGTAACAGTTGCCCCCGCAGCGGGAGAGCGAGTGGGATCGGTCTGTCGCTGGGAGACGTTTGTTTTCGTTGTGGGCTCGATTTTTCTCGGGTGCCCGTCTGGTTCCTTCGAGATGAGGTTGGCATCTTGGTTTCGTATCGTGGAAGATTCGTCTGACCGTTTGGGCCTGACGTGACTCTTCCGTATCAGTCACGTCTGTTGCGTTCTTCGAGGCGTTACTTTTTTCGATGGGGGGTATTTATTGCGAGCCATGTTTTTTCTCTTTTGCCCTTGCGTTTGCTTTGCTTCCTAGGGGTATTTTTGTCATTTTACTTTTTTCAAAACCGTTTTGGTTTTCCTTCTTCAGTTCCCTCGTTTTGCTTTTACTCCTCTATTGCTTCTTTTTCCAATCAGAGTATTTTCCATTCTCCATTTCTCTTTCTGTGGTTTTTATTGATCTTCTTCTGCGGCATTTTTCCTTCGGGTTCGCTTCCTTTGGTTTATCAGGTTGGTATTTCTCTGTTTCTTTTTGCTTCTTCTACTCTGTCTTTTGCTGCATTTTTGTTTTGTTTTAGCTGAGCGTAGTTTTTAGAGTAGTTTTTTGGTAGATAGTTCTGTTGTGTCCCGTAAAAAAAAGGGGGGGGGGGGGCGAGTGCCACCGTATAATTTGGTGGTGTGCGGTAGCGGTATTTGTTTTACGGTTTTCATCCGCCGTTTTCTGCCGTGAGGTTTGGCTGACGGTGGTGCTCGTCGATATTTTAGGTTATGGCTCGCCGAAGGACGGAGGGTGTGAGGGTTCCGGTGGCCCCGGTGGGGGGTGTCCCTGGTCTTTTTTCTTGGGTCATTAGTGACGTCTGGGGGACGCCGTCGCGGATAACGGAGGCGGACCTCCAACGGCTCCGCGATGAAGGGGCTGTTTGTGGGGTGGTGATGCTGAACGCCACTATGAGCTTTCCCTTCCTGGGGTTGACGAGAGGGTTTGCTATACCAATCTCGACTCCCCGACTGTGCCGGATTGGATGTGGGTGTATGAGGCGAAGTTTACCCGGCTCGGTGCCTTTTCTCCGTTTGTCCAGCAGTTATTGAACCGGTGCTCCGTGGCGCCGTCCCAGCTACATCCGAACAGCTGGGCGGCGATACAGTCTTTCGAACTTGTTTGTGATTTTTTAGAGCTACCTGTCTCAGTAAATGTTTTCCTTTTCCTCTTCTTGTGTACTCTTCCGACTAAGGAGGGGAAGCACAAGAAGGGGTATGTGTCTTTCAGAGCTCAGCCCCATCGTCGTGTTTTCGGTTTGTATGAAAATTCCTTTCACGGTTTTAAGAGTGGTTATTTTAAGGTTCGTCCCGCGGGGGGACATCATCTTTTTTGGTTGACGTTGGAGGGTGAACGTCGGTTCCCCACTTATTGGAACTTTAAGGCGGGTCCGTCCGTGTTCACTCGGGTTTCGAAGGAGTTCTTGCCCCCGGAGGAGCGGGATATCGCTCTCGTTCTGTGGCAGTTATTTGGAGAGCGTCCTCTTAATCCTCGGAACGTGATGGGTGATCCGGTTGCTTGCCAGTCGTATGTTGGTGTGTGTCTGTTCTTTTCTTGGTTTTTGTGTTTTGTTTCCCGTTTTCGTAACTTGGGATTTTTGTATTTTTTGCAGTTGAGATGGCTGGTGGCTTGACATCCTTGGCATGTTTGAAGGCGGCGATGGCCCAGGAGGAGGGGTCGTCGTCCCCGGCTACTCCTGCTTCTAACCCCGTTGCGGGGTCGCGGGCCACTTCTCAGGAGGTAATTTCCTCGGGCGTGCAGGTCGATGCCCAGGTTTCTCCTGGCCCCGTGAACTCGCCTGAGGTTGTCGTGGTGACGGCCGCTGAGGCTTCTCGGAAGAGGCAGAGGTATGGGGAGCCGAGTAGCGAGACCTTTCAGGGAGAGGGTCTTGTGCCTAGTATGATGGATCGACGCTTTGATGCCCCGGGATTCATTGATGAACACTTGATGCCTGGTACGGAGCCATTTTTTGATGGCTGCGATGTTTCTTTCCAGGCCATGTCGGTGTATCGTGCCCTCCTCCGGTCTGCCGTTGTCGTTCGGAAGGCTGAGCCCGTGATGGCACAGGTTGGTTTGCTGGACAAGAAGCTGCGTCATTCTCAGGCTGAGGTGGCTAAGTTGAAGGAGGGGCTTGAGGTTGCCGAGGTCGCGAAGGAGAAGGATTTGAAGTCTTCAGAGGAAGCTGGGGCGGAGATTCTCCGACTTTCTGAGGTTGAGACTTCGCTTCTTTCCCAATTGGCGGAGGAGCGGCAGCGGGCTTCAGATGCAGGTACTCAAGCTGTCGTGCTTCTCGCTGAGTCGGAGGCTCTGAAGGCCGAGGTCGCTGCCTTGAAGAGGGAGAAGACGGAGTTGCTAGCTGATGCAAAGGATGCAATTGCGGCTACCGAGGAGACGATGAGGGCTCAAGCTTCATTGCTGGCTCCCGGTGCGGATGTGTCCGTGATGGGGGCCTTCAAGACTGTTCGTGATGGCCAGATCGTTGACCTCGAGTAGTTTTTATCTCTTTGGATTTTTCTTTAAACTTTGTTTTGGATATTTTCGGTTGGCCAAGGGCCGTGTATTTTGAGATTTTGGAACACCGTTCTTTCGTTTTAATAGTGTTTATTGGCCGTCCGGGCCTTTTTGTATGTTCCGCTGTTGCATTGTTTTTGGGCCGTCCGGGCCTATCGTATATTCCGTTTTAGGCTATTCCGTGTGTATTTTATTTGTTCCCTCGGACCGTCGTTTGGTCGGGTTCTTTTCGTGGATATCCGCGTGTTTGGGCCTGGGGGGTGATCAGTCCCCCAGTTGTGACCGTGTTTTTTGTTCCGTATTCGGGACACTTATGAAAATAGAAATAGCTGTTTAATGGAACTTTTATTGATGGATGGGCCTCGTTAAAACCCTCCGTTGATGGCGGGAAAGAGTACCCGAGATTAAAACTTAGATGAGAAATCTAATCTAAAGTCTTTAGGAATCGTAAACTGGTAGGAGAAGTACTTAAAAAACATAAATAAAAAATAGTAATGAGAATAAAGGGGCGACCTATTTAGGTCGGTTTAGGCGTAGTATCGTCGCAAGTTGGCGGCGTTCCATGTCCTCGGGACTTCGTCGCCGTTGAGCCGTTCGAGTTTGTACGCTCCTTTTCCGATTACAGCCTTGATTCTGTACGGTCCTTCCCAGTTGGGGGTGAGCTTCCCTTCTCCTGGGGTCGGGGGACCGATGTCGTTTCGTCGTAGGACGAGGTCGTCGGCCGCGAATTCTCGTCGGATGACGCCGTGATTATATCTTAAGCTGATTCTTTGTTTGAGTGCTAGTTCTTTGATGTGAGCTATGCTTCTTTCTTCTTCAATGAGGTCTCGTTCTGCTTCCTCGTCGTTACCTCCGACCATTTTCCTGGGGCTGGGGTCTCCGATTTCTACCGGGATGACTGCTTCTACGCCGTATGTTAATCGGAAGGGTGTTTCCCCCGTGGTCGTTTGAGGTGTTGTTCGGTATGACCATAGGACCGATCCTAATTCGTCTGCCCACAGTCCTTTGGCTTCGTCGAGCCGTTTTTTGAGTCCTTTGACGATTATTTTGTTTGCGGATTCCACCTGTCCGTTTGTTTGGGGGTGTTCCACCGAGCTGAAGCGATGGGATATATGTAATCCTCCTAAGAACTCTATGAATTTTTTGTCAGCAAATTGGGTTCCGTTGTCCGAGATGACGACCTCGGGGATCCCGAAACGGGTGATGATTTGCCGCCAGACGAATTTTCGGCACTGGGTCGCCGTTATAGAGGCCAGAGGTTCGGCCTCGATCCATTTGGTGTAGTAATCTATGGCGACGATGAGGTATCTGAGTTGGCCGGGTGCTGTAGGGAAAGGTCCGACGAGGTCAATTCCCCAAGTGCCGAATGGACGCTCTGCCGATATGGTGCTGAGTTGGTGAGGGCGGCTTGGTAGATATTGGCGTGCCTCTGGCATTTGTCGCAGTTTTTTACTAATTGTATGGAGTCTCGAATAATTGTAGGCCAGAAGTAGCCTGCCCTAATGACTTTTTGGGCTAATGTTTTACCTCCGACATGGTGACCGCAGCAACCTTCGTGGATTTTGCGGAGTATATACTCCGTGTCTCCGGGTTCGACACATTTGAGTAGGGGTTGTGAGAATCCGCGTTTGTATAGTTGTCCGGCGATGGTGGTGTAGTTGGCGGCTTCCCTTTTTATTCGTTTTCCCTCTTTTGGGTCTGGCGGCAAAGCTCCGTTGAGGAGGTACTGTAGGATAGGGTAGGTCCAAGATTCCTTGTTCGAGGATGTCAGGTGGGCGTTGTTTGTTATTGACACGGAGGGCGACCTAACGACTTCCTGGATTAGCGATTTGTTACCGTGCCCTGGTTTGGTACTGGCTAGTTTGGAGAGTAGGTCTGCCCTAGCATTTCATTCCCTGGGCACGTGTTGTATGGTAACGTGTTCGAATCCCTCTTTCAGTTTGTTAACCTTGGTGAGGTATTGCTGGAGTAGGGGATCTCGTGCTTGGTAGTCTCCGTTAACTTGGGAACTGACTACTTGTGAATCGGTATTTACTTCTAGGACCTTTGCTCCGACTTCCCGGGCTAGGGTCAGTCCTGCCAAGAAGGCTTCGTATTCTGCCTGGTTGTTTGATACTGAAAATTCGTATCGTACCGACTGTTCAATTGTGATCCCATTTTGGTTTTCGAGTATGACCCCGGCGCCTCCGTAGGTGGAGTTTGATGAGCCGTCAACGTGTAGTTTCCATGATTCGGGGGTGGGCTTTCCCGGAGTCATCTCGGCGATGAAATCGGCCATGGCTTGTGCTTTGATTGCATTTCGGGGTTCGAATTTAATCTGGAATTGAGATAGCTCGATGGACCATGCTAGCATTCTTCCCGCTAGGTCGGGTTTCTGCAAAACCTGCTTGACCGCCTGGTCGGTTCGGACCGTCACGGGATGCGCTTGGAAGTATTGTCGTAGGCGTCGGGAGGCTGTAAGGAGTGTGAAAGCTAGCTTTTCTAAGCGTGAGTAGCGAGCTTCAGCATCCTGTAAGACTTTACTTATGAAGTATACGGGTTTTTGCTCCTTTTTCTCGTTTTCATGGATGAGTGCTGCTGCTAGTGCCTCTTCCGTTATGGAGAGGTATAGGTAAAGTGTTTCCCCTGTTTGGGGTTTGGCGAGGATTGGTGGCTCCGCTAGGACCCTCTTGAAGTGTTGGAATGCTTCTTCGCATTCCGTCTCCCATTTAAAAGGGGCTCCTTTTTTCATTAGTTTGAAGAGAGGGATCGCTTTTTGAGCCGATGCCTCGAGAAAGCGTGATGATGCCGTCAGTCGCCCGGTGAGCTTTTGGATGTCTTTAAGGTTTTTGGGGCATGCCATCTCGAGGACGGCACGACATTTTTCCGGGTTTGCTTCAACTCCGCGTTGCGTAATCATGAAGCCAAGAAACTTTCCTGCCTCCATTCCGAAGGCACATTTTGTAGGGTTGAGCCGCATTTGGTGTTTTCGTAGGGTGTTCATGATGGCCTCGAGGTCGTTGGTGAGTTGCTCGCCGGATTCAGTCTTGGCGAGCATGTCGTCTATATATACTTCTATTTTGCTTCCGGACAGGTTTCCAAATATTTTGTTGACGAGTCTTTGATAGGTAGCTCTGGCATTTTTTAGGCCGAATGGCATCACTGTGTAGCAGTATGTCCCATCCGGGGTGATGAACGCTGTCTTCTCTTCGTCTGGTCGGTGCATCGGGATCTGGTTGTACCCGGAATATGCGTCCATGAAGCTGAGGTATCGGTGGCCGGATGTGGCGTCTACTAGTCCGTCGATGTTTGGCAGGGGAAAGGCGTCCTTCGGGCAGGCCTTGTTGAGGTCCGTGTAGTCGACGCACATTCGCCATTTCCCGTTAGATTTCTTCACTAGTACGACGTTGGCTAGCCAGGTCGTGTAGGGGAGTTCCCTGATGAAGTTGGCTTCGAGTAGGGCTTTAACTTGCTTTTTGACCTCGGCGGCCCAGTCAGATGACATTTTTCGTCTCCTTTGTGCTACGAGTTTGGCTTTGGGGTCTACGGCGAGTCGGTGGGACATTAGGTCGGGGCTTATTCCTGGCATGTCGGCCGGTGTGAATGCAAACAAGTCCCTATTTTGTTTCAGGAGTTGAGAGAGTTCCTCTTTGAGGTCGTATGGGAGGTTTCTATTAATGAAAGTGTATTCTTCTTTGGTTGGCCCTATTTGTAGTTTTTCCATGTCTCTTTCTGGTTCTGGCCTGGGTTGGCCGTCTTGTCGGGCGTCCAGATCGGCTAGGAATACTCCGGCCGCGTCTCGGGACTTTTTCCTTAGGGCTAGGCTGGTGTTGTCGCATTCGGCAGCGACTTCTCGGTCCCCGTGGATGGTACCGACGGAGCCGTCGTCGGTTCTGAACTTCATAAGGAGGTATTTAGTGAAGATGACTGCGGAGAAGTCATTGATTGTTTTCCTTCCGAGGATTACGTTATAGGCTGTGGAATCTTTCAGAACTACGAATTCAGATAGGATTGTTTTCTTCTGGCTGCTCGTTCCTATGGTGATGGGAAGTGTGATTGAGCTATCTGGTTTGAGAAAGTTGTCTCCTAGTCCCGTGACGCCGTTGCGGTGTGTTTGGAGGTTGTCGTTGTGGAGCCCGAGTTTATCGAAGGCTCCTCGGAAAAGAATGTTCGAGTCTGCCCCGGTGTCTACTAGTATCCTTCGCACTAGTCCTGTTCTGATTCTTGCCGAGATGACGAAGGGGGCATCCTCGGCCGAGGTGCCGTGCTGGCAATCCTCTGGTAAGAAGGTTATCATGTTGTCGGCCGCAGTAGGTGGGGTTTGGTTTCTGACAGCCATTACTTTGAGATCTTTTTTCATCGTTAGTTTTGATTTACTTGATATGTCCTTGCCTGTGATGATGTTTACTATGATGGTCGGATCTTCCTCCGGGCTTTCCCTGGGGGGTTGCTTTTGGGTTCTTGGGTTACGTCCTTCTCTTTTCGTCGACCTTTCTCTTTCCGCGCGTCTTGGTTCTCTGTTGATTTTGGCAAATTTTGGGAGTTTGCCGTCTCGTATGGCTTGTTCGAGGGCGTCTTTAAGGTCGAAACAATCTTGTGTTTTGTGACCGTAACCCCGATGGTAGTCGCAGTAAAGGGTTTTGTTGCCTCCTGTCCTTTCCTTGAGTTGTCGGGCTTTTGGAATTATACCTCGGTCTGTTATTTGGTGATATATCTCAGTAATTGGTGCCGTTAGGGGCGTGTAGTTAGAGAATTTGCCGATTCTTGGTGGTCGGCTGGTATTTGTCGGTCTGGGGTGGTCTCTTTGGTTTTCTCTGGGTGGTGGGTTTTGGCGAGAAGCCGAGTTGCCGTGTTGGGTGTTGCCGTGTTGCCGTTTGTTGGCTGCGACGACCTGGTTGACTTCTTCGTCATTGATGTAATCTCTGGCGACATTCTGGATCTCGTGCATGGTCCATACTGGTTTAGTGGTGAGGTGTTTGCAAAAATCTTTGTTCATGAGTCCGTTGGTTAGGCAAAGGCTTGCGACGGAGTCCGTGAGTCCGTCGACCGTCAAGCATTCGTCGTTGAAGCAATCGAGGTATTTCCTTGTGGATTCGTCTTGTTTTTGCGTGATCCCCAGTAAGCTGATGGGGTGTTTTGCTTTAGTGATTCTGGTTGTGAATTGGGCCATGAATTTTCGTGTTACATCGTGAAAACTGGCTATGGATCCGTTTGGGAGGGCGTTGAACCATTTGATCGCCGGTCCTGCCAGGGTTACCGGGAAGGCTCTGCATCGGATCGCATCGGCCGCTCCTTCCAGGTTCATTCTGGCCTCAAAGGCCGTTAGATGTTCCTGGGGATCTTTGGTTCCATCATATTTCATGTCGGTAGGTTTGTCGAAACCTTTGGGGAGTTTTGCTCTTAAGATTCTTTCCGTGAAGGGTGTAGCTTCCATTATTATATGGTCGTTTCTCGTGCGCTTGGTGTTTCGGTACCTCTGATCTTCGTCTGAGTAGTGTTGATGACTCGGATCTCGGGAAGCGTTGCGGTCGTGTTTCTTGTTGTATCACCGTTCTGGCGATTTCTCGTGTCTGTAGTCGCGTGAGGTACTGCGACCGTTTCTACTATCGTGTCGTCGGGTTGGCGACCTGCCGCGGTGAGACTTGGATCTGGAAGTTGCGTGGCTTCCGCGTTCGTTGTTGTGTTTTTCTCTACTGGTCAATTTGCCTTCGAGTTCCTGGACCCGGAGGTAGAGATCCTGGATGATTTGTGCTGCTTTGTCCTTAGCTTTCTTGGGATGTTGTTGGTCTGTGACGACGTGGTCGTTCGTGTGGTGAACAGTGCTTGCTATTCTTGCTTGGTTTGTGACCTCCCGGGGTTCTGGGGTTGGGTTAAGCGGTCGTGAGTTATCCTGGCTTGAGGGGGTTTCCTCCAGGACGTCCCCCATCCGGCCCAGCTGGCGCAAGTTCCCCACAGACGGCGCCAATGTACAAGATGTCTCTGGTACGGGTTGAGAGATGGATTGAGAACTTGCGGGTTGAGGCAGATGCCGGATCTCTTGACTGGAGCAATGGGGGGAGGTACTTGCAAAGACACTCCGACGCTCAAGTCAGAATGGATCTAAGAGGTATAAGGTGTGTGGAATGAATGAATACCTGGAGGGACCTGGGTCCTCTATTTATAGGTGATGGTAAATATCTTATCTTATCTCGTTTGGCTAAGATAAGAGAGGTGTTTGAATTCAAAAGTTGGTTGGGAGCTCTGAAGGGCCGGTTCTGGACCTTTGGGCCGAAACGGGTAGTTCCCGAGTGACCGGGTATGCGGGATCCGTGGGTTGGATCCGTAACAATATGCAATCAAATAAGATTCAGCTTTTGTAACTATAAAAGAAGATAAACGAGACATAACATGTTAAATGTACATTAAAATTAGTTACTAAAATTAATTATTATATATATGTATATAAATATATGTATAATTTAATTTATTTTTTATGTGTATTTTGTATTTTAATGTGTATTTTACTTTAATAATTGATTCTAATAACTAATTTTAGTGTACAAATAGCATTTATCGAAAGTATGATCCTATAAAATTTTCGTTCTTTTAAAAAAGTTTACAGTGGTAATTAAAGACGCAATTTGAATGAGAAATAAGCAAAGAGTAGCATAATTTACACATAGTTAGAGACAAATAGGGTTACATTGCATGTAACCACTAAAGATAGTGGACTCGTGTACAGTTCTATGCATTGACTCGTATACCTTCCATGCATTGACACGTGAATGAAGATGTGCACAATGATAACTCTCTTGGATTGTATGATAGTAACATGTACATTATAGATTTCAGCACTATCACAGTAAAAGTGACTAACTTGATTGTAGTGATGCATTTTTCAATTTAGTAAATATTAAAAATATGTGTATAATTTTATTTAAATAACTGTTAAGTTGGATGATAGTGACACGTATATTATTGATTTCAACGCTATCACAATAAAAGAGACTAACTCGATTACGGTAATGCATTTTTTAATTTGGTAAATACTAAAAATATGTGTATAATTTTGTTTAAATAATTAATGTTTATATATACTAACTAAAAAATTAGAAGAGGAAGATATCAGATGCAAATGATATTTTTATTGTTAATCTAAATTTTGTTTATAAATTAGTATTAAAATCCAATTTCAACAGCTGTCTGTCAAATATAACGAGAAATTTTTGAGTTAGCAATATTTAGTATTTTTTATTATTATATTAAAATATTTTTTAATTATTTCAAAAATTAAAATTTTATAGATGCGAGAATTGAAAATTTTGTACATTCAAATTGAAAGAAAAATTAAAATTTTATAAATAATTAAAAAATTTATATTAAATTGATTTAGACATATAGTTTTTAATCAAATTAATAAAAAAATAAAAAAAAAGAATAATAAAATATAGGAGTACAAGTAAGTACTTTTAATTGATTAAGTGTTTTTTTGTAATGTTATGATAATATTTAGAGTAATTTCAATGGCATATTTATTTTATTTTATTTTATTATTTTTTTGGGTTGTCGAAGGTAGACTTGAACCCATAATCTCATAGGTGAGTATGAAGAGATTATACTATTTGAGTTATAGTTCGTTGGCAGCATATTTTTTTTTATTACTTTTAACTTTTACAGGAATTGAATTGATTTAAAATTAAAATTTTTATTGGATATTATTTTTAAAATGATACTCATATTAGTAAAAAAATACCATATCATTTCAAGAAAAAACTAATAAAATACTGATATCTGTATATTTATTAAATTCACTAAATAAACATTGTAATTTTGTTATGTAATGTTAAATTAAAATAAAACAAAGTATTAAAATGATAAATTTTATATTAAATTTTAAATTAATTTTTATAATATATAATCTCATAAATATTTATGTGGTATTACGTAAAATTTAAAATAAAATTAAATTAAAATCAAATACTACGATACTCTTGATACTAGTATTAAAATGGTATTTAGTATGTTAATTTTTATTTAAGTGTGTATATTCTAACTATTATTTTTCTTCTATTGAATTTCTATATATTAACTTTAGTATTTACTAAATATAAATGCCCTATTATAATCTTTTACTCTAGAAAACTAAATAAGTCAAAAACCTTCTACATTTCTACATAACTAAAAGCTTCCTTAGAATGTTGAGAATAGAATCATAAAGTTTATATATTCATATCTTCTTCACATAGAAGAAGAGAGTTTTCTCTGAAACAAGAAATTTTAGAGTTGAAAACAAGAAAAAAAAACTCTCAATCTATTCGTTAAAAAGATTTTATTAACGATAATTAAAATAACAATATAAAAAGAAGTCTTAGAATTTTTTTAGTATCATTAAGTTAATAGAAAAAAAATTTAATAAAAATCTTTTTTAGTATATGTTTATACTCTGACCCAATGATGAGACCCAGGTCCAAACAAAAGGCCCAATCTAAAGGATTGAGCCTCGCCCTACACCGACCTTCACCCCACGAAGTCGGTCCCCATCACGACTTGCTCTAAAGAAGTCGAGACGAAGATTAGCTGGCAGATAAACACTCATTCAAATGAGTAACTGCCCCTAAAATCTCTCTACCCACTTCCTGGAGCCATATCCCAACCTCCCTAAGATAAAGGGACGGTTATTCCCCATAAATAACGGAACTACACCAGTGGTGGTTATGGGTTCACCACTATAAATACACTGACACTTCTCAGGTATCTCAGAAGCCCAATACTCTCTAGACCTGTTTTGCTCCCTTTGCTGACTTTGGCATCGGAGTGTCTTTGCAGGTACCACCCCCCATTCTCTCATACCGAAGTCGGACGGGGGCTTTGGATCATCAATCCGCTTGGATACTTCCTCATTCAGACGATTGGGCCAGCCAAACTAATCCAACCCAATAATCTCCGGTTACCCATCGTAACATTGGCGCCGTTGCCGGGGACCCGAGAGATCAACCAGTAATGGCGGATGTACCCCTTGAGGATGGTCATGTGGCGTCGGATTCCGAACAAGAGAATTTGGATACCAGAAACAACGACGCAGACCTGACCCTCCACCAGGAAACCAACGACCAACACAGGGAAGGAACCTCCGGATTTAAAAATCCGAAGACAAATTCCTCGGAGGGGCGTGAGTCAGAAAAGGATGGACCACCCCATGCAACTGAACTAATGGGGCTAGTCCATGTCCACCAAAGTCGCTTGGAACAGCTGGAACAGGAATGGGAGCGACAAAGGGAGATAGAAAAGCACCTAAGAGAGGAGATGGATCGACGAAAAGAGTTAGAGAAAAAACTCTTAAAATTAGAATCCTCCCTCAGAGGTCAGAACTCCCGTGACAAGCGAGAAGAATCACCCCCAGGAGGGGAATATCCTTTTAGTGAGGACATAATGAGAGCAAAAGTTCCAAAAAACTTCAAAAGTCCCGATATGGACCTCTATGACGGAACCACCAATCCGAAGCACCATTTAAGCAACTTTAAAAGTTGGATGTATCTGGCTGATGCTTCTGATGCAACGCGCTGCAAATCTTTTCCGACCACCTTATCGAAAGCAGCGATGAAGTGGTTCGATAGTCTCCCTCCAAGGTCGGTCACCAGCTTCGAGGACCTCTCGAGGAAGTTTCTAATGAGGTTCTCCATTCAGAAAGATAAGGTAAAGCATGCACCGAGCCTCCTGGGAATAAAGCAGGAGGTCGGAGAACCTCTACGAGATTATATGGAAAGGTTCAACAAAGCATGCTTAGAGATTCAAGACCTGCCCACCGAGGCAGTCATTATGGGGCTGGTAAATGGACTTAGAGAAGGTTCCTTCTCACAGTCCATATCAAAAAGGCACCCTACCTCCCTGAGTGATGTACAAGAAAGAGCCGAAAAGTACATCAACATGGAGGAAAATACCAGACTGAGAGAGTCGAGTTGGCGACCTGGGCACCTTCCCTCGATAAAAGAGAGGGAGAGGGAGCCCAAGAAGAAAGAAGACCTCGGTCTCGACAGACCCAGAAAATATCACTCTTATACTCCTCTAAAGGTTTCTACAGTGGACGTATACAGAGAAATTTACAATACTGAAAGGCTGCCACCTCCCAGACCTATTAAAAATAAAAAAGGGGGAGTCGCAGCGACTACTGTGAGTACCATAAAATATATGGTCACTCAATAAATGACTGTTACGACCTTAAAAATGTGATAGAAAAGCTGGCCAGAGAAGGCCGACTTGACAGATATCTCATAGAAAGGTCGGACAATCATGGGAAGAGAAAGCGAGACGATGCGGATAGAAGAGACCCGCCACCGCAGACTCCGAAGAGACATATACATATGATCTCAGGCGGATTCGCGGGAGGGGGACTCACCAAGTCCGCTCGCAAAAGACACCTCAAGCGAGTCTACCAGGTCGGAAATGAATCATCCGACCTCCCCACTATCTCATTTACAAAGGAAGATGGGCAAGGAGTAATCCCTGGACACGACGATCCAGTGGTAATAACTATGATCCTAGCTAATGCCCATCTCCACAGAATCCTAGTAGATCAAGGAAGCTCGGCGGATATCCTTTTCAAGCCCACGTTTGACAAACTGGGGCTGGATGAAAAGGAGTTAAGAGCCTACCCCGACACCTTGTACGGCCTAGGCGATACGCCAATAAAACCACTAGGATTTCTACCCCTCCACACTACCTTCGGAAAGGGGGAAAAATCCAAAACTCTGAGCATAGACTTTATAGTCATCGACGTAGGGTCAGCATACAATGCCCTAATCGGCAGAACTACCCTGAATCGACTCGGAGCGGTGGTGTCTACCCCCATCTTTGCATGAAATTTCTGACACCTGCGGGAATAGCAACAGTGCGGGGAGACCAGAAGTTGGCAAGAAAATACTACAATGAAAGCCTGAACCTGAGGGGAAAAGGCAAAGAGGTTCACACCATAGAGCTCGGTGGTGCAAGGGCCAAAGAAGAGCTACGACCACAGCCAGGTGGAAAAACTGAAGAAATACAGGTCGGCGAAGAGAAAGGGAAGAATACCAGCATAGGAGCCAACCTAGGGGAAACCCTGAAGCAAGGGTTGACTAAGCTCCTAAGAGACAATTCCAACATCTTCGCCTGGAAGGCTTCCGACATGCCCGGGATAGACCCCGAGCTCATGTCCCACAAGCTCTCGGTACATCCGGGATCCCGACCTGTACAACAGAAAAGGCACAAGCTCGGCCCAGAACGAGCCCTAGTGGTAGAAGAGCAAGTTCAGGAAATCCTAGAAGCCGGCTTCATTAGAGAAGTTAAATACCCAACATGGCTAGCAAATGTAGTTCTAGTCAAGAAGCAAAACGGCAATTGGAGGATGTGTGTTGACTACACCGACTTAAATAAGGCATGTCCCAAAGACCCTTATCCACTCCCGAGTATTGATACTCTAGTGGACTCTAGTTCGGGATATCAATACTTGTTGTTCATGGATGCCTACTCGGGATATAACCAAATCCCAATGTATGAGCCAAACCAGGAGAAAACATCATTCATCACGCCCAGAGCAAATTTTTGCTACGTGGTCATGTCATTTGGATTAAAAAATGCAGGGGCCACATACCAAAGGCTGATGAACAAGGTGTTTGCTTCTCACCTTGGGAGCTTAATGGAAGTCTATGTAGACGACATGTTAGTAAAAACCAAGGAAGAAGCCGACCTCTTGGCGGACCTCTCGCAAGTATTCGATACCATAAGGTTACACGGGATGTGGCTAAATCCCGCAAAGTGTACCTTCGCGGTGGAGGCCGGAAAATTCCTAGGATTCATGCTAACACAGAGAGGGATTGAAGCAAATCTCGATAAGTGTAAAGCTATCCTGGAAAAGAAGAGCCCGACTTGCTTAAGAGAGGTTCAGCAACTGAATGGCCGACTTACAGCCCTCTCTAGATTTTTGGCAGGATCGGCACTAAAATCCCTTCCACTGTTTTCTTTATTAAGAAAGGGATGCCAGTTCGAATGGACTCCAGAATGTGAAGGAGCATTCCAGGAGTTCAAAAGGTTCTTGAGCCAACCACCAATACTAACTCGACCTCTAGTCGGGGAAGACCTCGTCCTTTATTTGTCCGTAGCAGACAAAGCTGTCGCATCAGCCCTGATAAGGGAGGACGAGGTCGGACAGCATCCAGTTTACTTCATCAGCAAAGTTCTACAGGGCCCCGAGCTAAGGTACCACAAACTAGAAAAGTTTGCCTACTCCTTAGTAATAGCCTCACGACGGCTACAGCCTTACTTTCAAGCACATACCATAAAAGTCCGGACGAACCAACCCATGAAGCAAATCCTCCAAAAGAAGGATGTTGCAGGGAGAATGGTTCAATGGGCAATAGAGCTCTTCAAGTTCGACTTGAAATATGAAACTCGGACAGCAATCAAATCCCAATGCCTCACCGACTTCATAGCAGAATACGCGGGAGATCGAGAGGAAAAGCCAACTACATGGGAACTTTATGTAGATGGATCCTCAAACAAGACAGGAAGTGGTGCAGGCATAATACTGGCCGACGAAAGGGGAACTCAAATAGAGGTATCCCTCAAATTTGAATTTCCAGCTTCAAATAATCAGGCAGAATATGAGGCCCTGATTGCAGGATTGAAGCTGGCCGAAGAAGTCGGTGCAACAAAAGTGATGATATACAGTGACTCTCAGGTGGTGACCTCCCAGATAAATGGAGAGTATCAGGCCAAAGACCCAAACATGAAGAGATACCTGGAAAAAACTCTAGAGTACCTCGGGCACTTTGCTGAAACCGAGGTTAAGCATATAACTTGGGATCTCAATAGTAGAGCGGACGCCCTCTCTAAGTTAGCAAGTACTAAGCCAGGAGGGAATAATAGAAGCCTGATACAGAAAACTCTCCAAGAGCCTTCTGTAGTGAAAGCAGAGGGCAAACAAGATGTCCTTGAAGTATCCGGGCTAAATCTCGGATGGATGAATCCTCTGGTCGAATACCTAAAATTCGACATCCTCCCCAAAGAGGAAAAAGAGGCCAAGAAAATCCGGAGGGAAGCACAATATTACACTCTGATGAAAAATATCCTTTATAAAAGAGGAATATCAACGCCATTGTTGAAGTGCGTACCGACCTCAAGGACCACTGAAGTGTTAGAGGAGGTCCACAATGGAATCTGCGGAAACCATCTCGGAGCCAGGTCGCTAGCTAGAAAAGTAATCCGAGCTGGATTCTACTGGCCAACCTTGCAGAAAGATGCCACTGAATTTGTGAAAAAATGCCAACCTTGCCAAATGCATGCAAATTTCCGTGTGGCTCCCCCCCCGAGGAGCTCATTAGTATAACTTCTCCATGGCCCTTCGCAAAATGGGGAATAGATTTGTTAGGTCCTTTTTCCCAGGCGCCAGAACAAGTCAAATACTTGATCGTGGGAATAGATTACTTCACAAAGTGGATAGAAGCAGAACCATTGGCTACCATCACAGCCCAAAGAAGTAGGAGGTTCCTCTACAAAAATATCATCACAAGGTATGGGATACCTTATTCCATTACTACAGACAACGGAACTCAGTTCACCGACTCTACCTTTAGAAGTCTAGTGGCCAGTATGAAAATCAAACACCAGTTCACCTCGGTAGAACACCCACAAGCAAATGGACAAGTCGAGGCAGCCAACAAAGTCATACTGGCAGGGCTAAAGAAAAGACTACAAGATGCAAAAGGAGCCTGGACAGAGGAGCTCCCCCAAGTGTTGTGGGCTTATCGGACGACACCCCAATCTGCCACTGGAGAAACACCCTTCCGACTTGTCTATGGGTAGAAGCTATGATACCAGTGGAAATCAGTGAGCAAAGCCCAAGAGTGATTCTCCATGATGAAATCGGAAACATACAGGGGCACAAAGAGGAGCTTGAGTTGCTCCCCGAAGTCCGAGAACAAGCCCAGATAAGAGAAGCAGCGCTGAAGCAAAGGATGGCTACCAGGTGACGAGTGGATTTTTGATGGTTTAGAATTTCACAAATGAATTCTCGTTGCAAGTATAGTTTCTAAACCAATCACTAATCCTTTCATACAAAAAGTTGTTTGTCACTAGTACAAACCCCTAAAATTTATAAACCGAAGTATTGGACCTCGGGTCGTTCTCCCTAGGAATTACAATAAAGTGTCTTGTTATTGGTTATGAGTTATTTTGGGGTTTTGGATAAGAAGCATGAAAAGTAAATGGCAATGAAAATAAACTAACAACTATAAAAGGCTCTTGGCAAGGTATGAAAATTAGAAGTCCTATCCTAGTTATCCTTCTCAATTGTGATGAGAATTGTTCATTGCTACCACTTAGTTAACCCTTATTAATTAAAGGAAAGTCAAGTGGATGAATTGACTTGAGCCACAAGTCCTAGCCAACTCCCAAGGAAAGACTAGTTTTAGTGCACTCCAAACCAATTAGCAATCTCTCCAATTATCACTCAACAAAGGAATTAGATAACTCAAGTGTCACTAATTACTCTACCTAGGCCAAGAGGAACAAAATCTATACTAAAATCCAACCAAGCATTTCATCAAACACTTAGAAGGCATAAAAGAAAAGCAAAGTAATTTGATAACAAAAATAGAATCTAACAACAATTATGGCAAGGAATTAACAACAACAATCAAAAGGAACACAATTATTATGAATTACCTCTAATTGAATTGAAAGAAAATAGAAGGAGCAAAAGTAGATCTACAACAAAACATAAGAACAACATAAAGGAAATTACAACTAAAGAATAGAAGAAGATGAATGTAGCAACAAAGAATTGAGAGGTAGAAGGAGATGAAAGCATGAATTAAAATCTAGATCTAAGATTATTGAACTAAACCTAATCCTAATTCTAGAGAGAAGTGAGAGCTTCTCTCTCTAGAAACTAACTCTAACCACTAAACTAAGCTAATTGGTAACTAACACATGTTTCCCTCTTCACTCCTTGGGTTAAATAGCATCAGAAATGAGTTGGATTGGGCCCACAAGGCTTTAGAATTCGTTGGCCACGTTTTGCTTTAAGTGAACTAGGTGGCAGCAACGGCGCGTGCGTGTACTTTGCGCGTGCGCGCCACCATACGTGTAGCAACTATGGCAAATCTTATATCGTTTCGAAGCCCCGGATGTTAGCTTTCCAACCCAACTGGAACCGCATCATTTGGATCTCTGTAGCTCAAGTTATGGCCGATTAAGTGCGAAGAGGTCGGCTTGACAGCTTTCCGGTTCTTCCATTTCTTCATGAGTTCTCCAACTTTTCATGCTTTCTTTCTTCATTCCCTTGATCCAATCTTTGCCTCCTAAACCTTAAATCACTTAACAAACATATCAAGGCATCTAATAGAATCAAGGTGAATTAAATTTAGCTATTTTGAGACCTAAAAAGCATGTTTTCACTCTTAAGCACAATTAAAGAAGAATATACAAAACCATGCTATTTCATTGAATAAATGTGGGTAAAAGGTGATAAAATCCCCTAAATTCAATACAAGATAAACCATCAAATTGGGGTTTGTCAACCTCCCCACACTTAAACCAAGCATGTCCTCATGCTTAAGCCAAGAATGAAGTAAGGGTATGGCATTTATTCAATGGAAACTAACTAAATGCAATCTACCTATATGCAACTATCTAAATGAATGCAAGTGCTTGGTCAAAATAAATCAATTCCCAAGAAATATATATGCACAAGGGCTAAGGACTAGCAAGTCTAATCCACAATTGAATTGAGTTATTAAATATTTTTACAAACTTGCATGAAGAATGATGATCATAGGTGAAAACATGTAATTGAGCATCAAACCCTCACCGGATGTGTTTGCACTCTATTCGCTCAAGTGTTTAGGGTTGATTCACTCAATTCTCCTCTATTTCATGCTTTCCAAGATTTGTTTTTCTTCTAACAATCAACATTTATTTCATGCATGCATACAAGTATCATGAGGTCTTTTCATTGGTTGTAATGGGGCTAGGGTCAAGGTAGGATGCATATTTGGTCAAGTGAGCTTGAAATTTGAATCTTTGATAAGCTTAAACTTCCCACCTAACCTATGACATCCTATACAATTAAGTTCTAATCTAGCTACCCATTCTTCACTTTTTCACATACTCATGCATTTTCTTTTTCATTTCACAACACTTATGCATTGATTTTATTGGACCTTGCCTTGGGACATTTTGTCCCCTTTTTATTATTTTTTTCTTCTTTTTTTCTTTTCTATTTTTTTTCTTTTCCATATTATTTTTTCTTTTCTTTTTCTTTTGTTTTTCTCATTTTTTTTTCTTTCTATATACAAGAGCATCAATGCATAAGGTTTTACATTTGATCAATACATGAGTATATACCCAATTCCCAATATTTTCAATAACAATACAAAATACCCTTTTATTCACCCAATGTCCCAAGGTTCCCACACTTGAATGATACTCACACACACTAGCCTAAGCTAATCAAAGATCCAAATTAAAGGACAATTATTGTTTTTCGCTTTAAGACTTGTAATGTGCTAAAATAAGAATAAGTGGGTTAAGCGTAGGCTCAAATTTGGCTAACAAAGGAAGATAAAAGGTAAGGCTATTTGGGTAAGTGAGCTAATAAAATGATGGTCTCAATCATATAAATGCATGAATACACAAAATAATGGACATAAAGAATCAAACAAATCAAAGATTACAATCATAGAAAGAGAATAATGCACACAAGAAGGAAAAATAAGTGGTTATAAGATGTAACCACACCGTTAGGCTCAAATCTCACAAGCTTGTGTTCTTAGCTCAAAACATGTTCCACAATATATATAATTCAAGCAAGTTCTATGAAAAGTTTTCACTCAAATCAATTGACATGCCCTATAGATAGAAATCCTTGGAAAATTTCATTATTTTGACTAAGCTTATTGTGTATATATATGTGAAAATAAGAAAATGCAACAAAAATCCAAAAAAACCTAAAATGAAATGCAAAAGTGTTGGGATTAGAAATTTGTCACCCAAAATCACCGACCGGTCGGACAACCTCCCCACATTTAAAAGTTTGTACCGTCCTCGGTGCACTCAAAGATGAGCAAGGGGGTACGGCGATTCTCCGGATTGCTATGTGTTCTTTCTTCCGCTTCCATGGTTGCTTGTGGTGCATTCATTATGAAAAACAAAAATATAACACCATAAGATGAGAAGATATAAAAGCAAGGAAGCATACATTGTTGGAATGAGGTAAATCACTAGAATGAGGTGAGTGAATTAGTGTGACATTAAGAAATATTAGGTGTATGAATTCTAAATTGCGCGGTTTAGAATACACATTAGCATAAAAGCTATGTCACAAAAGAAGCATGCACTTCACTTATCCTAGTGTGCTTGAGATGCTTTAAGTAAGCTTGTAAGGTAAGACAAGCATTAGAGAAGCATGAAAGCATTCAAGTCAAACATATGGATGGATATAATCATGAACACAATGCATTAAGGTAAATGCACAACATCATCCATTAAGAGGTTGCCTAATCGAGGGAAAAGGATCCAAATCACATGGTGGCTAGCTACAACATGCAATTCAAAAGAGTTATAAGCTCGAAGACAATTCTCATCACTTGGTATTTTTTTCAAAAGGTAAGCATGAAGAACTCAAAACCAAGTAACAAAATATAACCTCAATCATAGAATCCAACAAAGATTATCTAAAAACATTCATGCTAAAATAGCATTTAGGCAATAAGGGATATAGCAATGTATAGTAAACAAAGTCAATACTCCAACACTTATGATGAAAAGAGAGAAAATAAAATGAAAACTAAACTAAAACTAGCTAATCAACTAACCAACTAACTAACAACCAACTAAAATAAATGGTAATGCATGGTGTTTGGAAGTGTTGGATGAGGGGTAGGAGAAGGGAAGAAGAAAGGAGAAGGAAAGAATTGGAAAGAGGAGAAGAAAAGAAAAGTGGATGGGAGAAAGAAATCCGCGCGTGCGCACGCATGGCGCGCGCGCGTCGTTGGCTTATTTCGAGAGTGGCGCGTACGCGTCATGTGCGCGTGTGCGCAAGTGGGGTTTGTGCCAGAGGCACAACGTTGGCGCGGCGCAGGCACAACTCTCTGGAAAATGTATGGAGGTTGGAACTTCTCAATCCACGCGTACGCACGCCTGGCGCGCGCGCGTGGATGGTCGAAAATGCTGGAAGTGCGCGTACGCGCCATGTACGCGTACGCGTGGATGGTGCTCTGTTTTTCAAAAAAAAAAATTTCTATGTTTTTGCACCAATCCAAGCATTCCAAACCTCCAAACAGCTACCAAAACACCATAAAACCTTATTTAACATACTTAAACTACCAAACATACTCAACTAACTAAACAAAACATGAAATTAAACTAATTCTATCAATATATACAAAAGAAAAAATGAAAGGATTTTACCATGGTGGGTTGTCTCCCACCTAGCACTTTTGTTTATTGTCCTTAAGTTGGACTTATGGGGAGCTCCTCATCAAGGTGGCTTGTGCTTGTATTCATCTTGGAACTCCCACCAATGCTTGGTTCTCCATTGTGCCCCATCATTCAAGATTAATATCTCCAAGCTTTGATGGAGTTCTTCACAAACCATGGGCTCCCAATGTTGATCCTCATGTGTTCCCGGATCCCATATTTTGTCTTCACACCCATCTCCAAGTTGATTATCATTAATCCATGTGGGTGGTGAGCAAGGTGAATTCTCAACAAAGTGACCAAACATCCTTCTAGACCCATGTACTCTAGTTATACACCAACCTTTGCTATCAAGCTTTGGACACGTGACCATAATAAACCTAGAATGATGCTTCCAACCACTAACCATCTCCTTTTTACTCTTAAAGCCACTAATTTTTCTAAGTTGATCATCCGTCTCAAGCAAACCATATTCAAGGGGAATAACAAAGCTTAAGTATAAGGAATTTACCCACTTGAATGAGAGAATGGATGGTGGTGGCTTGGGGAGAGGTATCTCCAATGTGCTTGCAAGCTCTACTCCCTTATTTGCTTCCTTGTCAATCTCCACCTCTTCATAAACTTCTTCATTTTCAATCCTTTGTTCATCAACTTCCTCTAACTCTTCAACATCACTCAAGTCATAAATGGGAGGTTGAGAAAAATCTACCTCCACATCACTTTTAAATTCATTGGGAGAAGGTTCTTCAAATTCAAAGGATTCTTCACCAAGAAGATTGGATGCATGATCTTCATCACCAAGGGAACTCAATTCTTGCTTCATTCTCTCCAAGTCTTCATATAGAATATGCCTCGGAGGTTGTGCACATTCCTCCTCAACATCAAATTTACTCTTCTTGGAGGGATTTTCTTTGATTTTAGCTTCCCATGGAAGTTCCGCATCTCCTAAGTCTTCAACCACTTCTTCCTCTTCTTCAATGGTCCTAGGTTCCTCTAATTGTTCTAACACAAAGTAGCCTTCCTCCTTTTCCACCGGAGTTTCCAATCTCTCCTTCATGCTATGCTCTTCTTGAGCCATGGGAGTTCCTTGAGTGTCCAAAAGTTGGGATGCTAACCGGTTTACCACCACATCCAAGGCGGTCATGAATTGTTGCACATCCCTTGTCATCTCCTCATGTCCTTGAAGAAGAACACCAAGGGTTCCATCCATTAGAGGTTGGAGTGGATAAGAAGGTTCATTGTCATGGAGAAAGGGTTCATTATAGGAAGGTGGTCCTTCTTGGTAAGGTGGTGGTGTGTATTGAAGTGGTTTTTGGGAGTAGTAATCTTGGAATTGTGGTTCCATGTATGGCTCATATGGTTCAAAAGGAGGTTGGTATGGTGGGTAAGGATCATGGTCATATGGAGGTGTTTATTGAAAATAGGCTTGTGAGTGTGGTTGAGGGTCATGTTGAGGATATGACTCATAGGCATATGGTGGTGGTTCTTGAAAATCACAAGGAGATCCATCATAGCCATTTGATTGATATGCATCAAAGAATGGCTCTTCCTCATAGCGCATTGGTGGGGGTTGTTGCCATGATGATTGATCATAAGCATATGGCTCTTCCCACCTTTGATTGTCCCATCCTTGATACACATCTCCATTATAGTCCTCATCACCTACAACATAGTTGTAATCACACTCATAGCCAAAATGAGAATTCATAATGGAAAGAGAAAACAAAAATCAAAAGATAATGGAAAATAAGAGAAATAAAATTCTACAACTAGCAAATAAATCAAAAAGCAAGATATCCACACTATTCACATATGTACAATAACCAATAACATAACACCATTGCAATTCCCCGGCAACGACGCCATTTTTGACGAGTGGATTTTTGATGGTTTAGAATTTCACAAATGAATTCTCGTTGCAAGTATAGTTTCTAAACCAATCACTAATCCTTTCATACAAAAAGTTGTTTGTCACTAGTACAAACCCCTAAAATTTATAAACCGAAGTATTGGACCTCGGGTCGTTCTCCCTAGGAATTACAATAAAGTGTCTTGTTATTGGTTATGAGTTATTTTGGGGTTTTGGATAAGAAGCATGAAAAGTAAATGGCAATGAAAATAAACTAACAACTATAAAAGGCTCTTGGCAAGGTATGAAAATTAGAAGTCCTATCCTAGTTATCCTTCTCAATTGTGATGAGAATTGTTCATTGCTACCACTTAGTTAACCCTTATTAATTAAAGGAAAGTCAAGTGGATGAATTGACTTGAGCCACAAGTCCTAGCCAACTCCCAAGGAAAGACTAGCTTTAGTGCACTCCAAACCAATTAGCAATCTCTCCAATTATCACTCAACAAAGGAATTAGATAACTCAAGTGTCACTAATTACTCTACCTAGGCCAAGAGGAACAAAATCTATACTAAAATCCAACCAAGCATTTCATTAAACACTTAGAAGGCATAAAAGAAAAGCAAAGTAATTTGATAACAAAAATAGAATCTAACAACAATTATGGCAAGGAATTAACAACAACAATCAAAAGGAACACAATTATTATGAATTACCTCTAATTAAATTGAAAGAAAATAGAAGGAGCAAAAGTAGATCTACAACAAAACATAAGAACAACATAAAGGAAATTACAACTAAAGAATAGAAGAAGATGAATGTAGCAACAAAGAATTGAGAGGTAGAAGGAGATGAAAGCATGAATTAAAATCTAGATCTAAGATTATTGAACTAAACCTAATCCTAATTCTAGAGAGAAGTGAGAGCTTCTCTCTCTAGAAACTAACTCTAACCACTAAACTAAGCTAATTGGTAACTAACACATGTTTCCCTCTTCACTCCTTGGGTTAAATAGCATCAGAAATGAGTTGGATTGGGCCCACAAGGCTTTAGAATTCGTTGGCCACGTTTTGCTTTAAGTGAACTAGGTGGCAGCAACGGCGCGTGCGCGTACTTTGCGCGTGCGCGCCATCATACATGTAGCAACTATGGCAAATCTTATATCGTTTCGAAGCCCCGGATGTTAGCTTTCCAACCCAACTGGAACCGCATCATTTGGACCTCTGTAGCTCAAGTTATGGCCGATTAAGTGCGAAGAGGTCGGCTTGACAGCTTTCCGGTTCTTCCATTTCTTCATGAGTTCTCCAACTTTTCATGCTTTCTTTCTTCATTCCCTTGATCCAATCTTTGCCTCCTAAACCTTAAATCACTTAACAAACATATCAAGGCATCTAATAGAATCAAGGTGAATTAAATTTAGCTATTTTGAGACCTAAAAAGCATGTTTTCACTCTTAAGCACAATTAAAGGAGAATATACAAAACCATGCTATTTCATTGAATAAATGTGGGTAAAAGGTGATAAAATCCCCTAAATTCAATACAAGATAAACCGTCAAATTGGGGTTTGTCAGGTACAACAAGAAAGTCATTCGAAGAAGTTTCGCACTAAACGATCTGGTCTTGATCAGAAACGACATAGGAGTCAACAAATCGGGGGAAGGAAAACTCGCTGCCAATTGGAAAGGACCCTACAAAATTAGTGAGGTCTTAGGAAAAGGTTATTACAAGGTGACCGACTTAAACGGCACCGAGCTACCAAGGTCGTGGCATGCTTGTAACATGAAAAGGTACTATAGCTAAAAGCGAACTCTACTCCCTGATGTACTCTTTTCCCAACTTCATGATTTTTTCCCAAAAATTAAAGGGTTTTTCTGAAGAAGGGTTTTTAATGAGGCATCATAGTAGAGGCTAAAGGGGGAATAGATCATTAAACCCTTAGTAGCCGTAAAATACCTTCCCAAATAAATAAAGATCTTTTTTACAATATCTCTTATAAATTCCTTCTGGTTTACTTTTCTACGAAACGCGCCGACTTAAGCTCGATAAAACGTGAAAATCCCATGAACCGACCTAGATGGTCGTCAGGATAAAACGACGAGGTACAAGTCGGTGTAAAGAGGTTATAAAAGTTGATTGTGAGAAACTCGGAAACATTCCGACTCATAAGTCGAAATGAAAAACCGAGTAGAAAAGAAAACGCATCGCAAAAATAACCTAAGTTATAAAAACTCAATAAAACAAAGTTGAGTATAAGGAATAACAAAAAGGGATCGAAAAAACCTAGAAAAAGCTTAAAAGCTGTCCTAAAGTCCTTAAAAGCGAAAAGGCTCAGAAAGACAGACAAGCCAAAGAAAAGGTTTTCAGAAAAGATCAAAGGGACTTCGAAAAATCAAAATTAGAAAAGCATGCACACAAAAAGGTAGCTGAAACCCTCATACCAAAAAGGGTATTTTTAAAATAACCCTTATCCAAAGAAGGTAATTATAAATATTCTTTTTGTTTACGGCCATAAAAGGCCAATGTCGACACACCACCACCACAAATATAAAGAGTTTAAAAAAGGGGGGACCCATAGGCCAGGCCCCCATATAGCCAACAAATAACAAATTCTTAAAGAGCATCACCACCAGGACCAAAGGGAGTAGTCGGATCACCACCAGAGTCGGGAAGAGGAGTCGGAGCGCCATCAGGATCAGGGAGAGAAGTGTCCATAGGAGTCGGAGAAGAGGTGTCGAGAGGTCTGGAGGAACTCAGAACATCCTTTTGACGAGGAGGGGACTCAATGATTCTCTGCCCACGAGTCTTCAAATCTGACTCGGTGACGACCTCGGGAGCTGGGGGATAAACCATGGCACCATCAATAACGACCTTGTCAGGATCCAAAGGAGAGAGATCCAGGTCGGGAGCAAGGACTCCGACCTGCTCCTTAAAAATCCTCCAGGCCTCCTCTGCCCCCTCAGCAATAGAGTCCTCCAACTCGGTGTAGGCAGTCTGAGAGTTCAACAAATCCCTCCTTACAGCCACAAGGTCCTCAAATAAACTCTGATAACTCTCCTGCGCCTTCTTTCTCAAGCTCTCCTCCATGTTACATAGGGCTTGTAACTTGCTCTCCTTCTTTCGGAGGCCATCCCTCTCCTCCTTCAATTTGGCGACCTCCTTCTTCAACTCCTTCTCATGTTCCTGATATATGAGAAGCCTTCCCTCCAACTCTTCAACCCTAGAGGTTGAACCTAGAGAGCTAAGAGGAGTCTTCTCAAAAATATCGAGGAACTTGGCACAAATCCCTGCTGCCCTGATACTCTCCTCAGCCAGAATAGTGAGGTGGTTCCGAATAGAAACATCATCCATACCTATACGGGTATGGGATAGATGCATTTTCGGATAAATGCAGGAGCATCCACCTTAGCCTCACCTTCAAAAGAAGAGCCAGACTCTAAAGCCTTGCGCTTCTTCTTCTCTGGCTCAGGAGAAGGTCGGGGAGGAGGGGACGGCTGAGAAGAAGCCGAAGAAGAGATAACAATGGGTTGAGAAGGAGTCCCCAAATTTCGGGAAGAAGGGGGAGGAAGAGGAAGAGGAGAGCTAGTTACCCTGGCACCACCGGTTCTGGCGCGAGACCTCGCCTTGGCCTCCTGAACTCTCTGGTAAGACTCATTGGAATTCTTCCTCGCCATCTCTGTAAAAGAAAACAATTAGTAAAACAAGTCGGTAAACTTCAAGTCGGCAGAAACAAGTCGAAAACAAAGTAGATAAAAGCTACCTAGTTGTGTCTGGACAAAAGACGACGATCCCTGGAGAAATTTTTTGGTATCCAGATATGGGGCCCTCCCCCATACTTCTCGGAGGAACCCTACAATGGCTGCCTCCACCTCATCCAGATCCTCCAAACCATATTTCTCACAGGGGGAAGCCTCTAACCAGTACAAGGGAAAGCGAGGAGAAGAATTCTCATCCAAGAAAAAGGGGTGGTGACCCTCTACGGCTTGAACTTTGAAAAAATAATTTTTGAAGTCATGAAAAGATTCATCAAAAAGGGTAAAAAGCCTCCGACCTTGTATAGCTCGGAAGGATACCCATTGTTACTTATTATTCTGCCCACTGAAGGGCTTAGTCATGTGGAAAATAAAGAAAAAAAATCCTCAAAGAAGTCAGAAATTCCAAGGCATGGCTGATAAACTGATAAATTTTCAGGAAACCACATGAATTGGGGTGAAGGTGGGTAGGTGCAACATGGCAGTGCCGTAAAACAGCAATCTCAAAATCAGAGAAAGGGAGAAAAATGCCCAGGCGGGTGATCATGCTCTCGTACATATAAAAGAAATGAGGGGCTGCCTCTGAAGCCCTCCCAAAGCAAACCCGGTCTTCCGGACCCGGGGCCACCAGTTCATACTTTGGCTCATCCTCATCAGAGGTGCAGAGCCGGTGACGAGTGCGAAGGACAGTGATAAAATCAGTATCAACCAGAGGTTCCTCTCCTAAGACCGTGACATCGACCCACTGAGCAAGAGTTTCTATGGAAGTCATTTTTCTTTTCCTAAAAAAGGATTAGCCAAACCTACAAAGGAAAAAGGAAAAAGGAAAAAGATCACGAACAGGGTCTCTAAGGGATACGGAATCAAACAAAAAGCCTACGAAGTCAACTCCTCTCTCTAGAGTAAAGGCATGCAAACAGAAGCATTTCATAAAAGAGACAAGGAGAAAAAGACTAACCTTTTCCTGGTAATAAGGTAGAGGAAAACGAAAGCCTTCAAACGAGAAATGCTCCACGAACGGATGAGAAGAAAAATTTGAAAAATTGCAGAAACGAAGCAACGAAAGAGAAGGGAAGTATTTATAAGCACGTTAGGGGCATAATGGTAAAAGCGGACGCAGTCATTAATTGGTGCACCGTTACCAAGACAACCCCTACGCAAACCTCTAACGGACGCGACGTTTGATTAGACATAACTGTGAAAATCAAAAGTCACGAAAAGTCATGTCGGTTCCAAACCATCACGTCGGTCCGCCAACAAGTCGGCTACGACACCAAGTAGAATACTCGAACCCAAGTCCTAAAATAAATTGGGCTCGAGTAGGGGTACTGTTCATACCCTGGCCCAATGATGAGGCCCAGGTCCAAACGAAAGGCCCAATCCAAAGGATTGAGCCTCGCCCTACACCGACCTTCACCCCACGAAGTCGGTCCCCATCACGACTTGCTCTAAAGAAGTCGGGACGAAGATTAGCTGGCAGATAAACACTCATTCAAATGAGTAACTGCCCCTAAAATCTCTCTACCCACTTCCTGGAGCCATATCCCAACCTCCCTAAGATAAAGGGACGGTTATTCCCTATAAATAACGAAACTACACCAGCGGTGGTTATGGGTTCACCACTATAAATACACTGACACTTCTCAGGTATCTCAGAAGCCCAATATTCTCTAGACCTGTTTTGTTCCCTTTGCTGACTTTGGCATCGGAGTGTCTTTGCAGGTACCACCCCCCATTCTCTCATACCGAAGTCGGACGGGGCTTTGGATCATCAATCCGCTTGGATACTTCCTCATTCAGACGATTGGGCCAGCCAAACTAATCCAACCCAATAATCTCCGGTTACCCATCGTAACAGTATATTTGATAAAATTTTAATAATAAAAATATAAATATTAAAAAAACAAAAAATCTTAAGTTATAATTTATATTTTTTCTAAAATTTTTATTTAAAAAATATATTTTAATATAATAATAAAATATATTATTGTATCTAAACATAATTTTTAAATAATTTTTTATATAAGATATTTAAATATAAAATTAATTTTACTTTATTAAAAGTTTTTCAAAAAATAGATTATTTTAAAAAAAATTGTAAAAATTTATCCAAATAAACTCTTATTTTATCTTTTTAAAATTAATATTAAAAAATATATTTTAGCCTTTTACAATGTATTCTTAGATATTTTAACTTTTGTTAAAGTCAAATTTAAATTTAATTTTTAATACAATTTAATATTTTTTAATTTAAAATGGTATCTTAATTCTTTTCTAATTAATATTTTTTAAAATATTAAAAATAGTATTTTAATACTTTTACAACATTATTCAAAGGAATTTTTTTAAATAAATAATTTAATTATTTTAATTACCAAAATATGTAATTTGTAACGTATTTACTAATTTATATTGCATTAATTTATCTCATTTACGGTATAAACAAGATATGTGTATTTGTAAATATAAAAATATAATTTTTGAAAGTAATAAAAAATATTAATAATTTAAATAAATTGGACCAAAGTATTATGTGAAACCGCCCATCTTTCTTATTATGTGAAATAGTCTATCTTCCTAATATTTGGAAGTGTTCTATTGTTAAGAGTTTGGTCTAATTTAAATTATTAATATTTTTATTATTTTTAAAAATAATATTATTTTTATTTACAAATATACATATCTCGTTTACACTACTGTAAACGAGATTTTTGTATTTTTTCAAATTTTATATATCTTGTTTATACAGTATAAATTAATGCCATATAAATTGATAAATAGGCTACAAATTTAATTAAAATAATTAAATTATTTATTTTAAAAATTTCCTTATTCAAAAAATATTTTAATCTTCTTATAATTAGTTAAAATAATATTTTAGTATAAAATATCATATAATATATTTTTAAATTAAATTAATATCTAAAATAAAAGTATAAGAAAATATAAAAATTAAATCTATCTTGTCTTCATATGCAATCAAACAAGATTCAGCTTTTGTAACGGTAAAAGAAGATAAACGAGACATAACATGCTAAATGTATATTAAAATTAGTTATTAAAATTAATTATTATATATTTGTATATAAATATATGTATAATTCAATTTATTTTTTATGTGTGTTTTGTATTTTAATGTATATTTTATTTTAATAATTGATTCTAATAACTAATTTTAGTATACAACTAATATTTGTCAAAAGTATGATCCTATAAAATTTTCGTTCTTTTAGAGAAGTTTACAATGGTAATTAAAGACGCAATCTGAACGAAAAATAAATAAAGAGCAGCATGATTTACACATAGTTAGAGACAAATAGGGTTACATTGCATATAACCACTAAAGATAGTGTACTCGTGTACAATTTCATGCATTGATTGGTATATGCTTCCATGCATTGACACGTGAATGAAGATGTGCACAATGATAACACTCTTAGATTATATGATAGTAATACGTACATTATAAATTTCAGCACTATCACGGTAAAAGAGACTAATTTGGTTGTAGTGATGCATTTTTCAATTTGATAAATATTAAAAATATGTGGATAATTTTATTTAAATAACTGTTAGGTTAAATGATAGTGACACCTACATTATTGATTTCAGCACTATCATAATAAAAGAGACTAACTCAATTACGGTGATGTATTTTTTAATTTGGTAAATACTAAAAATATATGTATAATCTTGTTTAAATAATTAATTTTTATATATACTAACTAAAAAATTAAAAGAAAAAGATACCAGATGCAAATGATATTTTTACTGTTAATCTGAATTTTGTTTATAAATTAGTATTAAAGTCCAACTTTAACAGCAGTCTGTCAAATATAATGAGAAATTTTTGGGTTAGCAATATTTAGTATTTTTTATTATTATATTAAAATGTTTTTTAATTATTTCAAAAATTAAAATTCTATAGATGCGAAAATTGAAAATTTTGTACATTCAAATTGAAAGAAAAATTAAAATTTTATAAATAATTAAAAAAGAAATAGAATAATAAAATATAGGACTACAATTAACTAATTATCAGTGGCAACTTGCAAGAGCAGTCACCAACATGCCAAGTATGAGAAATGGCTCTGCACTAGCCTGCAAACATTAAAATAAGACGCATATTTCATTTGATATAAGTGTAACTCCGCTCTTTAGATTTTTATAATAGTAATTTTCCTTGTAATAAATGCAAACAATTATGTTTTTTTTTCAGATTATTCGTACATACTTCGATCAATGATGGATAATAGATAATTGAAAAAGAGAAAACTAATAATTTGTAAGGACGTATATAAGAAAATGCGTCTAAACTATTTTATTTAAGAAGCAGAGAGATAGTGTCAACCAAAATTTCACGTGGTGACTGGTGAACATGTACTTATATTTAACATCGTATTTCTCAGGGTCCTTGAGAAAGTACTGGAACTGAGAGGCAAAAGCCATTAAGCTAATCATTTAGTATTGGTATGCAAATTTTTAGCAAATCTGAATTGGTTTAATATCTAATAATCTAGAAACGAAATCTATTCCTTTTTATAAATATCAATTTTAAATTGTGCACCAAAAATTTTAATTTGAACTAACAAAAAAAAAAAACTTGAAATGGAAAAGAGAAATTAAAAAGACTAAAATAAAAAAAAATTCAAAAGAAACCAAAGATAACGAAATAAAACTAAGAGTAAAGTATCGTTTTTGTCCCCAACGTTTGGAGTAAGTCCTATTTGTGTCCCTAACGTTTAAATCGTCCTATTTGTATCCTTAACGTTTATAAAAGGATTCAATATTATCCTACTATCAATTATACTAACAAATCAGATTATATTTTTCAATTATTCTCACTTGGATGTATTCATTCTCAATTAGGTCTCACTTGGATGTGTTCGATTTTAATATTATACCCACTATTTGTGTTTAGATTCAATTATGTCCCTAGAAAAGTAAATTATGTAAATGTTGTAGGAATTAGTTTCAACTTTTAATGAGCTATTTTTCGGAGTGAATCATCGATTCTATCCCAGACATTTGTATTCTAACTTCAAGAAGAGATTTTTAAAACTCAAACTAAAACGTTCATGATATGTAATTGACGGCAGGATAACATTGAATCACTTTTACAAACGTTAGGGATACAAATAGGACGATTTAAACGTTAGGGACACAAATAGAATTTACCCCAAACGTTGAAGACAAAAACGATACTTTACTCTAAAAATAATTTAAATAAATAAAATGTCTCTGACATGATCTGAGGGTTTTGAATTCAAATACAATGCGTAAGAACAAAAGAAAGTAAAGAAAGGAAAAGCTTTGCAAAGAAAGTAATTTGCAAGAAAAAATAAAAAGGAATGTAAAACAGTGGAAGAAATTCAACAAAAACTGTAAACTCTGAGTAAGATCAGAAAGTTTGTTGGATGTTAAATTGCGAGAGTGATTTTTTCTGAAAACAAATTCCAACCTCAATTCCTTCCAAACTTTATCTATTTATAACCACATTTAACCAATCAAATTCAATCACGTGTTTTGTAGATGAAAAACCAAATATAATTGTTCCCGCCATATAAATGATGCAATAACCGTCTTTAATTATCTCAATTACTAGTCTTTCCATTGTTTCGATCATCGAATCTTACACAAACCTTTTCGATCAATCTTCCTTGTTCATCTATGACTACCTTCGATAAACTCAAGAACCTGCTCGAGGAATCCTAACAAATATTGTTGATATATTTACCACCAATTTTGAATTTATTTCAAAACAACAATTTGTCCCCTTGAATCGACGACTTCTAGGCTTAAAAAATAACAAGTCTGTCTATTCAAACAAATTGTTCTTTTTCCTTTTTATCTTAGTAAAATTTGCGAAGAAGAAATGAATTTAAATCTAAAAAGAGAAAACGTTTGGAATCCATAATTGACATCAAATCTGGGAAATCACTCCACTAAGTATATCTATTAAATGCGCGTCCTATCATGCACACTTCCCTATTAATTTCGAACGTTTAACTTCTTCTTTGTTAAATCCTTTCATTTTCTTTTATATATACTTCACTTGATGAACTTTTGAATTTTTTCAAAAACTTTTTCATTACACACCTTTCTTTCCTAGTGTAATATTATTTCAATTACCTTGTTCTTCGTCTGTAAACAAAAACCTTTTCCTTCTCAAAATTTTTATTGTATGTGGAATTCAACTTCATCAACTCTTTCTTTCTTCAAGGTATTTTTCATATACTCGCCACATACTTTTGAATCATCAATTAAATATAGGTTTAATTACTCTATTAGTTCCTATAGCTTCACCAAATTTTTAATTAGGTCCCTATACTTTTTTTTCTTTCAATGGGTCCCTATACTACTTTAATTTTATAATTAAGTTCTTCATAGTATAAAGAATATTAGAGTTAACTGAATATTTCTTCGCAAATTGAAGGTATTTATAATTAAAAAACTTAATTAAATCATTGACTGCATGCGTTCTGGTAAAAATATTATGTTAATTTTAACATTTTTAACATGAAAATAACATAATTACAAAATTAAAAGCAGTGTAGGAATCCAATTGAAGGTATGTTGAAAGTTGGCCCAAACCATAGGTGAAAAACCTGCCACTATTGCTGCCTCGAAGAGAAAAGCAGAATCATCCAAAGTTTCAAGGAAAAAAAAAATGAAAGCCTCGAAAACTTCTTCTGCAGCATCAAGTTTGGCATAGGTATCAAAACAAACAATATTTCTAATTTTTTTTATACTTATGTTTCAAAGATTAGTTATCTAATTTTTTTTAGACAAAAAGCAACACTCTAATAAGTCGGTCGAATCTCCTTTAAAAACACCAAGTACCAGAAATTCTCCATCGAACACTGCAAGTGTCGAGGTTGACCCTGAAGACATTTCTTCTAGTTCTTGATTATAACTTAGAAGATTCTGAGAAAACCAAGGCATTTGCATTTTCTATTATATATACAAACGTAAGAATACAACCTCTTTAATTGAAAGGTTTGTATGCAGGAAATAATTCCTCCTCAGAGAAAGACTACCGCCAGCCTTACTTTTCACCAATTATCTTTTACTTCTTTTAGCGCCAACTCATCTCTACCAATCAATACTGAGCCAAAAAAAATAACAAATGTTGAAATAAATTTATTGCAAACTAGGGTTGTCATTGAAGCTCCATCGACTACACATGATGTCATCATAAATACTCCTTTCAACAAAGTCGAGCTCACATCCTTTGCATAATACCCAATTTCTTATTTGCTTCAAACTAGAAATACAGAAGTCGTAAACCAAAAAGAAGAAACCATTGATGTCAGCCAAGGTGATGATGTTGTTAGTGAGTTTCTTGGAGTTATCTCGAAAATCTCCAAAGGCAAAAAGGCTAAGTTATCAAGTTCTGAGAACAAATCAGTTCATCTAGATCAGAATCCACAAGTTCCTAATCTTCTTGAAAGCACACATGATCAAAATGTAACAAGAGATTCTATTGATCCTGGTGTTTTCGATCTTCTTCAGAAACTAAAATTTCTGCTTGTCAATCATGTTGAAGAATGATTTTCACAAGATGGGCTTGATGCTGCATTTAATTAGATTTTGATTTCTAATATTTCCCTTCAAGATCCTTCTAATCAAGTCAAGCCATTCGTGTCTTTTATGAATCACACAAAAAAACTTTTCTCATGCCAAAATGAGCTTGAACTCCATCGAAAAGGAATGAAAGAGATTAAAGATCAAAGTGTCCAGGTTGAAGTTTTCTTAGCTGATAGAAAAAATAAAGTATCATATTATGAAGCTCATCTAACTGATGCTTCTATTGAAATGAATCAGCTAATCATTAGAGAAAAGGAACTCGAAAGAGAACTCGTTGAAATCAAGCAAAATAAAGTTCTTCTCCAAAAACCTCTCGATAAACTTCAAAATACCAAACGTTTACTTAACAAAGAGGTTCTTTCATTTTTAAAGGAAAAAGATGATTTGGACAATCGAGCTTTCCAACATCAGATTGCAGAAAGCGAGCGTCTTCAAGAACTTCAGTCACTTGCACAAGATCACTCCTGGATAAAGGAACAACTAGACCAACTCTTGCAACTCTATGAAGATTGAAGGCTTGGAATGTCAAGTTTCTTTTTTGTAAAGACATTTTGAATTTATCTTTATTTCAACTTCAAACTCAATTACGGTTTTGTAAACATTGATACTGTTTTAAGTACTTTCTGTTTATCGATTTAATTTCTATTCCAGTATCAATATGTTTAATTTGATATGCATTCTCTGAATAAAAATTAATTATTTGAAAAGGTTCTTCTCAAGTAGGGGACCATTTTTCATAAACTCTTTATTTTTTATCAATCAGCGAAATAACTTTTAAAACTAGTTCACCAATACCAAACACTTTTTCTTTTACTCGTCGATTATATATGCGAGCCACATTCTCTTTTTGATGAATAATGTGATCGAGTGCTAATAAACACTCATTATCCAAGTTGTTCAACTTATTAAATATTGCATTCCAATAATTTTCAACTAATAATTTCTCTTGACACATCACCCTCATAGTATTAAGATTAATTTCTAAAGGCAAAACTGCATCATAGCCATAAACTAATTTATAAAAAGAGATTGATGAAATAGATCATTACTAGTAGGGGTGTCCGCGGATCGGATCGGATTGGATATGGCCAAAAATTCGATCCGATCCGCATTAAAATTATCGGATCGGATCGGATCCAATATCCGCAGCTTTTAAGGTCGGATCGGATCGGATATCGGATATATCCGCAAAACACAAAAATATTTTTAAAAGCTTATTTTTATTAAAAAATATCAATAAAATTCATTTTTTCTATTCTTTTAAATATGTTTACTTTTAAAATAATATTAAACATACTTTTCTTAAATAATAAATTAAAATAATATAACATATATGATAATTATTAATTGAAATAAAACATAAAAAGAATATTTACTTATTTATTTCTTTAATTTTGCGGATACGCGGATATGCGGATATCAACACAAAATCCGCAATCCGATCCGATTAGTGTGTGGATCCGATCCGATCCGATCCAAAAGCCTTGCGGATCGGATCCATATCCGCAATTTTCGGATCGGATTCGGATAAACACCGCGGATATGCGGATCGGATCCGATCCATGGACACCCCTAATTACTAGTAGTAATAATTTTTGTGATATTGATCATTTTTTTTATTTTTTAAGATTTTATCAAAAAACAAAACAGAGTGAAAAATAATAAACAAAAGATAGAATTGTATGTGCTATTTTTTATTATAATTTTGACTCTTTTTCTATAAAATTTTAAAATGAAAGTACAAAATATTTTTCAAATTAAACAGATCTTTATATTTCTTAATTTTGAAAACAATCATATTAGATGTACAGAAAAAATCAATCATCAAATTATATTTTAATACAAAAATACATTTTAAAAATAAGTTAAACTATATATATATATAGTAACTAATTTGGTGATTCATTTTTGGTGTGAACATAAGATTTTTGTTTCGCAAAATAATGACCTCCTGGCCTCTTCTTCTTGAAAATAAATATGCTAAGCAGCATTCATTTTTAGAACTAACTAACTCTACTTCAGCATGCACCGGATAAATACCAAAACACTGAATTTTAGTTGAAAGTTACTTGTTGAAAAACATTAAAAAAAAAAAGAACCAAATAATCAAATCAATAGCAACTTGCTACTAGATCTCTTAGCACAGTAAAAATGTAGCACACCATGGCAAACTGATGTAACTTGCTCCAAGGGCTAGGTTTCCTATCCATCCATTTCGTTTTAACTAGAAAAATTAGAACACTTGTGAAGCTTAGACAAATGACAATACAAGATAAACGAAACAAGTGATGAAATAATACCTTCTTTAAACAAAAGACATGGAAGATAATATAGTTGTAAATTAAACTCACCTTTTAAATCGGGTACCAAATTACATGTTCTATTTAAAATCAACACATATACAGAAGGATTAACATGCCTAAGATAGATGAAAAACTTCTTTTTGTCTTCCATTTTTGGTTTTTGGTCAACAGAGGATATTATTAGAAAGGGTAATATGTTTTTTTTTTTCGGGACTACAATGAGTTTCAAAAATATTTAGTATTTCATTTATTTTGATTTTATTCCTAATGTTTACGATCAATTTTAAAAATATTTTTTTGTTAATTTTTTATAAATAACAATTAGTCAATTTTTTTTTAATTTTACCCTTTAATTATCTTCTATTCTAAAACACTAACTCAGCATAGAATTTGATGGCCTTGTTATATTTGAAACTTTTAAGTTGTACCAATTAAAAGTTAGCAAAATTATCCCCTATGCCACTTGCTTTTAGCAGAATATGGTATGGTAGATACGAACAAGTTGTCCAAAACTTGTTTGTCGTGTAATGATGGGTGAATAAATTAACTGTGATAATCCTATTTTTATTAGTCGGAATGTCTTAAATGACCAACTCAGTTTTAGCATAGAAGGGTGATGTGTGAGAAGCTTTGTTTTGTTTTTTATTTTTTGGTATCAAGACGGGGCTAAAGCCCTGTGAGAAGCTTTTTTTTTGGTTGAGAGCCAATCGGTGTTGGGCCTAAGCTGTTTTTGTTCGATCCAGGCGGGTTTCTTTTAGCAGTGCCACTGGTGTCAGGTTGTTGAACTTACATTGCGAGGTGGTGCGTTTCATGACCAAAAAAAAAAAAAGTGGTGCATTTTGTCTGACGCGTTCATTAGAATCAGATACTAATAAGATACAAGAGTAGTACATCTAATTCATTTGAGTATATTTTGAATTTGTATTACAATATTATAATAATAATATTACAATGATCATTCAATGAATTTAATAAATTATATAATTAACAGCATATTACTTATTTTTTTTAAAATAATACGATATTTTTTATTGATTTTAATATCATTTAAAAAATATATCCAATACAAATTTTAATTTTAAATCATTTTAATTACATTTAAAAATAAAAAATAATATCTAAGCTTAATTCCATTAACATTGCTCTAAATTTAATATTAATATTAAAATAGTATCTAGTAAGCCTAATTAATTGTTATTTAAATGTGTATATTCTAATTCTATTATTCTTTCTTTATGGAATTTTATATTTACTTGAGTTAAGTTAGCACTTACTAAACATGGATGCCCTTTATATAAACTTCCACTTTACATAATTTAAAAGAACAAGTCAACAAGCATCTAAACTACCATGGTAGCTGAAAATCTCCTCACTGACTCTGTAAGAAGATGTAGCATAATGACTTGAATGAAGAAGAAGCCAAGAACAACGTGATTTATATATAGTTAGGAACAAATATGATTGTATTGCATGTAAAATAGTAAAATCATGAATAGTAAACAACAAAGGATATGTTTCATACATTGACTCGTAGACACAGATGCAGCTAAAAGTGAATTAAGACGCACATAATAATAATACTGTGAAGGTAAACTATATTAATAAAGACATACATAATGATAACACTGTTAAATTAGATGATAGTGACACGTATATTATTGTTTTCAGCGTTGTTATCATGGTAAAAGAGACTAATTTAAATGCAGTGATGCATCTTTTAATTTAATAAACACTAAAAATATATTTATAATTTTATTTAAATAATTAATTTTTATGTACACTAACTCAAAAAGTTAGAAGCGGAAGATACAATATGCAAATAATATTTTGACTGTCAGTTTGAATTTTGTTTATAAATTAATATTAAAGCCCCGCTTTAGCAGCGGTCTGTTAAATATATAACGAGAAATTATTGGATTAGCAATATTTAGTATTTTCTATTATTATTTGATTAATATAAATATTAAATTATTTTTAATAAATAAATTTTATTAATTTATATATATAAATTAAAAAAAATTAAATAAATTATATTAATTTATGTATGTCAATTTTAATAAATATAAGTTAAATTATATAATTTTTATGTATAAAATTTTTATAAATATAAAAAATTATTATTAATTAAGTATTGACAAAAAATAATAATATTTACTGATTATATAGTATTATTCACATAGAATATAATAATAATAATTATTATTAATTAAAGTTATTTAATACTAAAAATATCTCCAATGCTTAGGTTTCTGTTTTATATTTATTTTAAATCCTACAAAATATCATATAGTATTTGTAAAATTATATATTATAAACGTAATTTAAAATTTAACATAAAATTTATTACTTTAATATTTGATTTCATTTTAATTTAAACTTAAATGTCTTTTAATTATTTCAAAAATTAGAATTTTATAGATGTGAGGATTTAAAATTTTGTACATTCAAATGAAAAGAAAACTTAAAAGTTTATAAATAATTAAAAAATTTATATTAAATTAATTTAGATTTATTTTTTAATCAAATTAATAAAAAAATAAGAAAGAAATAGAGTAATAAAATATAGGAGTACAATTGAGTTTATATCAAAACAAATTATTTTAAAACAGAAATAATATCCGTATAATATAAAAAATATTAATTAAATTATAAAAGTATAATATAATATTACTAATTAATCCAAATATATATTTTTTATGATAAAAAGTAACTTCGAATCAGGATGGGTGACACGAAATGAAATTTGAACCTGATCCAAAAATAATACCGAACAAAAAAATTCAATGTGAGATTTGTTATTCTAATACTTAGTTTTATTTTAATTTAAATTTAAATATTTTTTAATTATTTTTAAAATTAAAAAAATTAAAATTCTAAAGATGTGGAGATTAAAATTAAAAAAATATAAAATTTTATAAATAATTGAAAAAAATTGACATTAAATTAATTTTGATCTATTTTTTATTAAATTGATAAAAAAATAATAAAAAAAATAAAATACAAGAATATAAAAGACTATATCTAATTGATTTGAGTATATTTTGATTGAGTATTTGTTACAATGTTAATATAACAATATTACAATAATAATGTTACAATGTTCATTTAATGAGTTTAATGAATTATACAATTAACAGCATATCACTTCTTATTTTTTAAAATGATACGATATTTTTTTATTAATCTCAAAATTATTTCAAAAATAATATCTAATATAAATTTTAATTTTAACTTATTTTAATTACGGTTAAAAATAAAAAATAATATCCAAAATTAATTCCATTAAAATTGCTCTAATATTTAATATTAATATTAAAATGGTATCTAGTATGCCTAATTAATTGTTATTTAAGTGTGCATTTTTTAACTCTATTATTCTTTCTTTATAGAACTTTATATTAACTTTCACTCTAAATAACTTAAAAGAATAAGTCAACAATCATCCAAATTCCTATAGTAGCTGAAAACCTCTTCACTGACTCTATAAAAAGAAATAGGATATCGACCGATCTGAATGACAGCCCAGAGCAACATGATTTATATGTAGTTAGGAACAAATATAGTTGCATTGCAGGTGAAATAGTAAAATCATGAATAGTAAATAATAAAGCACTCGTTCTATGCATTGACACGTAGAAACAGACGTTGTTAAAGGTGAATTAAGACACGTATAATGATAATACTGTAAAAGTGAACTATACCAATTACGGAGATGTATCTTTCAGTTTGATAAACATTAAAAATAATTTTATTTAAATAATTAATTTTTATATACACTAACTAAAAATAATTAGAAATAGAAGATAAGAGATATAAATGATATTTTTAGTCTGAATTTTTTTTATTACTGACTTCGACAGTGAACGTGTCAAACATGTAATGAGAAACTTTTGAGTTAGTAATATTTAGTAATTTTTAGTATTATTTAATTAATATAAATATTAAATTATTTTTAATAAATAAATTTTATTATTTTGTATATATAAATTCTGATAAATATAAATTATATATTTTTATGTAAAAAATATCTGTAATATAATTAATATTAGGGATAAGTATTGTTTTGGTTCCTGAGGTTGAGGATCCGAATTGAAATCGTCTCTGATATAATTTTTGACTTAAAATCGTTATTAATGTTGCATTTCATTTTAAAATTGTCTTTTCTAATAAAATTTTTTAATTTATTCCTAAACTACCCCTATTATATTAAAAAAATTATAAAATTTAAAAAAAAATAAAAGAAAACGCGTTTGGGTGGGGGGGGAGGAAAAGGGTATACGAAGGGAGAGGGGAGGGAAAGGGGGAAAGGGGGAAGGGGAAGGGGGAGGGGGGACGGCGACGGTGGCTCTGTGGTGGTGGTGATGGAGGAGAGGGGAGGGGAAGTGGAAGAAGCCAGAGAAGAAGAGGAAGGGGACGCAGGTTCGGGGTGGGGGGAAGGGGAAAGGACGCGGGGTGGGGGTGGGCCGGTGGGGGGAAGGGGGGGAGGGGGGACAGCGACAGCGGCTCTGTGGTGGTGGTGATGGAGGAGAGGGAGGAGGGAAAGTGGAAGAAGCCAGAGAAGAAGAGGAAGGGGACGCGGGTTCAGGGTGGGGGGAAGGGGAACAGACGCGGGGTGGGGGTGAGGGGAAGGGGAGAGGGAAGGGGGAAGGGGGAGGGGGACGGCGGCCGCCTCGCCGCCTAGAAGCCTCTGCCTCGCCGCCTCAGCCTTGCTGCCTCAGTCTTGCTGCCTCCGCCTCGCCGCCTCCGCCTCGCCGCCTCTACCTCGCCGCCTCAGCCTTGCTTGTGTTTCTTATTTTCTATTTCTTACTTTCTTGCTTCTGCTTTCTTGTTTTCTGTTTCTGCTTCTTGGTTTGGTGTTGTTACTGTTGTTTGGTGTTCTTGGTGGTGGTGGTGGTGTTTGTGTTGATGGTGGTGGTGGTGGAGGAGGTAATTGTGTTGGTAGTGGTGAGGGTATTTTTGTTCAAAAAAAATAATTAAAAGGACGATTTTAATACGAAAAAAAAACGTTAAGGATGATTTTAAATTCAAAATTACAATGGGGACAGTTTCGATTCGGACCCTCAATGTCAGGGACCAAAACAATACTTATCCCTTAATATTATTATTAATTAATTAATTAAGATTATTTAATACTAAAAACATCTTCTTTAATTTATTTTGGATTCCACCCAATCTTCCATAAATATTTGTGAGATCGTATAGGAACACTCGGTCTTAAAAGCCTAACGGCTTTACTTTGACCCGACTCGAAGTAATCCGAAAAGAAATCGAGTTAAACCGGATCGATTCGATGGAATATTTGTATATACAAATTTAACACATGTTATATGATATTTATATCAAAATAAATTATTTTAAAACAAAAATAATACTATATAATTTAAAAAATATTAATTAAATTACAAAGTATAAAATAACATTATTAATTAACTTAAATATATACTTTTTATTATAAAAATCAGTTTCGAGCCGAGTCGGTGACCCAAAGCAAAATTCGAATCCAATCAGAAAACAACACCAGCCAAAAATAAAAATCTGAATCCGACAAAATATGTCTCGGATCCGGACTAGGTTTCGGGTCAGAACGGGTCTTGAACACCCCCTAGAATCATATATCATAAAATTTGATTTAAAATTTAGCGTGACATTTGTTATTCTAATGCTTAATTTTATTTTAATTTAAATTTAAATATTTTTTAATTATTTTAAAATTAAAAAATTAGAATTATGAAGATGTGAAAATTTAAATTGAAAAAAAAATTACATTAAATTGATTTTGATCTATTTTTTATTAAATTGATAAAAAAATAAAATAATAAAATAATAAAATAATAAAATACAAGAGTGTAACACCCTAACTTCTAACACGTCATGATCATACCAAAGTGAGGCGTTAATAACCTGTTTTCCTTATTTACTATTTAATATTGAGTCTTTAGTTCGATTTCGCGTTTCAATTTTCAGAACATGTCGAAAACTTTTCTTTTTTATTAATCAAACTCATTCATCAAATGACACCAAGTAATAATAATCACATAATTATTGGTAATAATAAATATTATACAAAAGAATTCAAAAGAAACTCATATACAATTCCTATCCCTCTGTATAAAATTAAATCTTAAATAACAAAGGCGAGGGAATTCTATAAAAACAATTCAACACATAAACTTAAATAAAACTCATAATCGCCCATAGTTTCAAACTAAGTATCTGAACCTGTGTCACTGAAAGGGTGAAAGATTTTGTGGTGAGAACAAACCACTAGTTCTCAGTAGGAAATAGGAATGCCGTAAAAGTAATGAAATAAAATGTAAATAATTAACTTTACTCAATAAAACTATATTTATCAAATCCATGAAAATACTTAGTTTTACTTTAGATAACCAATTACTTTTCTCTAAATTTCTAAACTCCAACAGATTTTAATCACAAAATTAATCATATTTATCATCTCTCAGCCACATAATCATTTCTCAACCACAACATTACACCTCAATGCATCCGTGAACCAACAGCACAAGTAAGAGATCCAAACCAACACACAAACAAGTCAAACAGCACAATCACAGAGAAGTAATACAAGCAAACACAGCCAAATACAAATATGCAAACAAGGATGATGCATGTCTAGTCCTATACAGGCCATGAGCTCATGTGTCGGTTTGTTGCCCGATTCCCGACACTGGTCCTGAGATAAGCGTCTCATACTGCCGTCCTTATCTCAGCCAACATCCCCTCCATGAGCGTTACGTATCGCCGTCCTCAGGGGGGGAACTTCCTTTCGGTCCCCAGTGAGCGTTATGCATCGCCGTCCTCACTGAGCCGTCCTTATAGTGTCAAGTGAGCGTTACGTATCGCCGTCCCCACTAGACACTTGGCACTAAGGCCCAAATAGCATTCAATTTCTTTTCAATCTTTGCTCTCTATTCTACTGTGGTAGAGATCCCTTTAATTATCTCTCTTTCCTTTACTCTTCGTTCTTCTTGTTTTCTTTCTTATCAACCGAACTCGAAACATAACTTAAAGTAAAATTCCTTTTCAAAAGATTGAGTTTAAAACATTATACTTTTCTTAATAAATCGATTTGAAAACAAAACTCTTTTCGTAATAAATCAAAATCAAACGATATTCTTAAATCAGATTTGCTTTTAAATAACACTTTAAATAAATTCTTAGTTTTATAAAAATTTGACAGCATTTCCTCTAAAATTCGGACTATGCCACCCTTTCAGGTCCCTACCAAATCATTTTCAATTCTCAAATCATTGCAACAGTACTTACTATTATCAAACAATTCCCAAATCATCAATCAAACTAAGAAATTAACATGACTAGAAATTCCAGCAACATTCACAGCCTCAATCCAAACTCAATTCATATCTCAGCTTAACAAACAACGCCAATTAAACACCATTCACAACCACAATTCGACAAATTCACATCAATTAGTAATACTAGACTCTCATAAATTATTTGCAATTATTCAATAACCTTTTTAGGCATTCTTAAATTAAAACATTTAACTTTAAAAACAAACCCCCTACCTTTGTACGAAATCAGAATCAACGAAAATTTTGGAGAAGCTTTCTGACCGAGCTGCTGAAGAAGAAAACGTCAGAAGTCGTTTGTGCCTTCTAGAACTCCAATTGGCCGAACTCAAAGATAAGAGAAGCTACGTCACCGTCAACTTCTACCAGACAAAAGTAACACGAACGTGTAGAGGAGGAGGATACGAACACTTTTACCGGATTCGATTTTTTATTGGAGGTACAGATCGCAAGAAATCCAAGGTAAAAAGCCAAAGAAGTCATGGTTTCCCTCCCTCACCCACGATCTCTCTTTTTCTTATCTTCCTTAAGCTTGGTTCGGTGGTAAAATGAAAAGAACAAAGGTGATTGATGATGTTTCCTCCAAGTGTTATTAGTTATTAAACGAATGAGGTTTATGTGTGTGTGTATATATATATATATATATGTTCGGTTGCTCGGGTACCGGACGGTTCGGAAAGGTTCTTGGGTTGATAAGGTGGGGTATTGCCTGGTTCTGGGTTGCAGAGGTGAAGCTGGAGCAGCCGACGTCCCGGGCTCTTTGAGTGAAGAGGGGGGTGCCACCTGCAAAGACACTCCGACGCTCTAGTCAGTCAAGTGTGCAGGCGAAAAGTGGGTAAAGTGATGTATGTGACGTACCTTGGGGGAGGGGTAGGACTCTCCCCATATATACCGTGTCAGGGTGGGTCCCGCAAGGGCAGACCCACCTTCCTCGAAGCTTCTCAATACAGCTGTAGCAGAGAACTGTCAAGGACGCGTGTCCGGGTCGGTGGTTGAGCGTCTCGCGCCCGACCGTTCGGGTCGGGTGGCCTATGGGTCAGGTCGTCCCGCATGACGTTTGGCTCGGGCCATAACAGTGCCCCCAACGTGCCAGCAATGATCGTGAGTGCCGTTGGTGGCGTGTTATGTTCTCTCTTGTGTGTTGTCGCTAGGTCGGCTGCTCGTGGAGAGGACGTGCCTCTTGCGCGCGTGTCTGTTTGTTGCTGGGGATAACTTTTCGTCACCTCGTTCTTCGTGTCAGGCATTTAATGCACATAATGAGTTATTTCAAAACCCTGCGCGCAAAGACTGTTTTGCCCTTTGCCTTTCGCGCTTCTTGAGTCAGTTTCCTAATCCCCCAGTCAGTTTTGTATTTCGTTTCCACCTCACTTCCTTGTTCTTTCTACTTCCATCTTCTTCCCTCTCGAATTTCCTACTGCTATTTCTGTATCCTTGTGCATTCGCTCCTTCTTGCTTCCCTTCGAATCCCAGCAACTGTCCTGGTAAGCACTCATCCTTCACTCTTTGTTCCATGTTTATTTTATCTTCACTGTTTGTGCTCCTGTATGCATGCTACTCTTCTGATTTGACTTGTATGTTGGATGACATTAGTGTTAGGTAGGTGTATTAGGGGGGTTACCATTCCAAGGCATTAGTTTTTAGGCTTTTACTTAGGATTTGCTTCGACCATGCTTGGTTGCAGTTGTTGAATAGGTAAAACGTAGTTTCTGGACCTTTTTCGAACTCCCGACCTCGTAGACTAATTGAGTGGTGCCCCCACTGTAAGTATGGCCCCACGTCACGTTTCACGAGCTTCCACCTCAAGCGCGGCTTACGACCGGTATGCTTGGGTGACCTCCGACATAAAGGATTCCCTAAACCAAATGGGTGAGGAGGAGCTTACTGAGTTCCGTCAAGCCGAGTACTTATGCGGTGAGACTGACGAGGAGTTTAACTACGATGTTTTTGTCCCCGCCCCTAACGAACGGTTATATGAACTCAACCTCCACTCCCCCCAAATTGCCGACTGGATCTGGTTCTACAAGGTAATGTTTACCCAATTGGGAGTTCGCATTCCTTTCTCTTCTTTCCAAATGGCGCTCCTTAACCGATGCTCCATGGCGCCGTCGCAGTTGTATCTGAACAGTTGGGCTTCCATCCGCTGTTTCGAGATGGTGTGTGAATATTTAGAGCTGCCGGTGTCCGTTGACGTGTTTCTTTACCTCTTTACCCTTACGAATCCTTCCAAAAAAGGGAAAGCAAGAAAAGGGTTTATGTCCTTCCGATCTGCCCAGGTTCGGAGGATTTTTGGCTTGTTCGAGGACTCTTACCATGGGTTCAAGGACAAGTACTTCAAGGTGCGCCCAGTCAAATGTCGCCATCCCTTCTGGCTGTCGTTGGAGGGGCAGCGCCTCATCCCGACATATTGGAGTTTCGGGACGGGGTCCAATACCTTTATTAAGGTAACATACAAAGGAATGTCCTCTGTGGACAAAAAGATTGTCGACGTGTTGTTGGCTGTTTTTGGCAAAAACCATGTGAACCCCCATCTCCTTATGGGTGACCGGGAGGTCGCTAGAAATTACATTTGTGAGTAGCTTTAACTTGCATTTCCTGCTATTGTTGCTTTGACTTGCTATGCCGATTTCACGACTAACGGGTTTTTCTATTTTGCTGCAGTGGGAATGTATGCCGAAGTGACCGGTCTCAAAACTTTATATAACACCTTTCTGGCTGGCGACAACGATGAGGAGACGAATGACGGGAATCAGGAGGCCCAACCCAAAAATAACGAGAATCAGGCGGTGCCTCCGCCCCATGATGTCGAGATGTCGGCCCAAAGTGCTGATGGGGTGCATGTTTCTCCCATCCTAGACGAGGCCGTTGGTACTGGCGAGGGCTCGATTTCCAACCCACAATTCAAGAAGGATGATGTGAAGGTTATCAACAACCCAAAAAGGAAGAAGTCGTACTCCAGTCCTAAAGGGGCCCTTACTATGATGGAGATGAATTTCGATGCTGAGAACTTTATAGACTCCCAGTTGTTTCTCGGCACGGAGGAATATTTCCATGGCTCTGACCTCCCTGGGCAAGCAAGGTGGATGTACCGTTCTCTCCTTCGCGGTGCCGCAATATCCAGGAAGGCCAAATTTGAGCTGTCGGGAATGCAGTTGGTGCAGAGGAAACTTGAATCCTCTGTTAAGGCCAACAATCAATTTAAAGTGCAAGTTGAAACACTTCGGTAGCAGCTGTCCAAAGCAGAGGAGAAGCTCAAAGATGCCGAGCAGAAAGCCACAGCCGCTGAGGAAAAATTGAAGACCTCTGATGCAGCCGTCTCCCGGCTAACCGAGCGGGAGCTGACTTTGGAGAGCCAGCTCAATGTTGCTCAGGGTCGGGTGGCTGCTTTGGAGAAGGAACACGACGAGGCCACTTCGTCGGCTAAGGCTGCTCAATCCGAAGCTGAAGAATTTAAAAAGAAGTACAAAGAGACTGTGAAATAGGGGAAGAGCGCCATCCTGATGACTGAAGAGGCCCTTAAAGCCCAAGTGAAGCTCGTGGCTCCTGACTTCGACACGTCGGCAATCGGGGTTTTCAAAACAATCAAAGATGGCAAGATTGTCGATATGCTGAAGAAGTGATCTTTGTACTCTTGTATGAATCTTGTAATTTTTTTTGTAGAACTTGTCGCATAGTTTGATGAACTTTGTAGAACTTGTAATCTTTAAACTACTTTAGTAGTTGCTTGGTCGGCTTATGATTACTGTCTTTTCTGGCTTACTCGGTAGTGCATTTTCGTTCTATTTTATTACCGTTTTGCTGGTATTGGCTTGTCGCTTGCGTTTGTTTACCGTTGCGTTGGTAGTTTGACGAAGCCAAGTCGTGGCTTTATTATTGCTATAGCCGTTTGTTATGGTGTTAATTTGGTTGGTTTTCGGGGTGATCAGTCCCGGGATACCATATCGTCGCCTCATTTAACACATACCATAAGAAATTCGTTGTCATGGGATGGATAAAAGGGTAAAAGTAAATTTGAACAAGTGAATATTAATCGGCTGTTGAACAAATCTATGACAATGATAAGTATTTAACAGAAGTAAATTATTTAATGATAAAGCAAAACCCGGGTCTTACTAAGCTTGTTAGGTCGCCTACTCGGCGTGTTTGGACTAGGAATAAAATCTTCTTAAGTTACCGCATTCCACGTTCTCGGGATTTCCTTGCCATCGAGTCTTTCCAACTTGTAGGCGCCCTTGCCAATCACCTCTTTGACCCTGTAAGGGCCTTTCCAGTTAGCCGCCAGCTTACCTTCCCCCTGAGTCAGCAGCCCGATGTCGTTGCGCTGCAGGACTAGGTCATTTTGTTCGAATTCTCTCCTGAGTACTTTGGCATTGTAGCGCAGGGCCATTCTTTGCTTTAGTGCTGCCTCTGACAAATGGGCCATTTCTCTAACCTCATCTACTAGGTCCTTTTCTACAGCTTCCTCTATTCCTCCCAGAAGTAACCATGGGCTCGGCTCGCCGACCTCTACAGGTATCATAGCATCCACCCCGTATGTCAGACGGAATGGGGTTTCTCCCGTGGACGATTTCTGGGTCGTGCGGTAGGACCAGAGGATTGAGGCGAGTTCGTCAGCCCATGCTCCCTTTTTCTTATCAAGCCACTTCTTGAGGCCTAGCAAGATGACCTTATTTGCGGCCTCAACTTGGCCGTTCGTCTGGGGGTGTTCTACGGATGAGAACTTTTGCTTTATGCCTGAACTGGCGAGGAACTCCACAAACTTCTTATCAGTGAACTGCGTCCCGTTATCAGAGATAACAACCTCCGGGATGCCGAATCGAGTTACCACTTGTCTCCACATAAACTTTCGACAATTGGATGAGGATATAATGGCCAGTGGCTCAGCCTCTATCCACTTGGTGTAGTAGTCGATAGCAACTATGAGGTACTTGACTTGCCCCGGACCGACCGGGAAGGGTCCCAAGAGGTCGACTCCCCAATGTGAGAAAGGTCGGGAAGACGTCAATAGACTTAGCTCGATTGCCGGCGCCTTGTGGAAACTGGCGTTCTGCTGGCACTTGACGCATTTCCTTACGAATTCTTTGGAGTCCATCATCATGGATGGCCAGTAATAACCAGCTCTGATAAGCTTTCTTGCTAGGGCTTTGCCCCCGATGTGGTGACCGCAGCACCCCTCATGGACCTCTCTGAGCACATAGTCCGTTTGGTCGGGGTGTAGGCATTTCAACAAGGGTTGGCTGAGTCCCTTTTTAAACAACTAACCTTGTATGATCGCATATTTGGCCGCCTCCCTTCTCAATGCTTTGGCCGCCTTCTCGTCGTCAGGGAGCTTGCCTCTTTCCAAGAAGTCAGTGGTCGGGTCCATCCAGGAGGGATCTATCTTTGTCAAGTGGAGGGTGACTGCTGGTTCTTTTATCAAGCCCTGAATGAGAGACCGGTTGCCGGCCCCTGGTTTTGTGCTTGCTAGCTTGGATAGGAGGTCTGCTCGTGTGTTCCTTTCTCTCAGAACGTGTTAGATCGTGACCTCCTTGAATTGTTTGCTCAACTCTTTGACCTTTTCTAGGTACTTCTGTAACAGTGAATCTCTGGCTTGGTAGGTCTCATTGACCTGAGAAGTAACGACCTACGAGTCACTGTACACTTCTAGCCTTGTGGCTCCGACTTCCCTAGCTAGGATTAAGCCGCCCAGAAGGGCCTCGTACTCTGCTTGGTTGTTCGACACCGGGAACTCAAACTTGATTGATTGTTCATATATGACTCCGGCGGGGCTTTCCAGGATGATCCCAGCACCTCCGAACGTTTGGTTGGAGGCCCCGTCTACGTGGAGCTTCCACCGTATGTTTGTTGCCTCGGTTGGATCCCCCGTTACTTCTACCAAGAAGTCGGCCATGGCCTGCGCCTTAATCGCATGCCTGGGTTCATACTGCAAGTCGTACTGGGATAACTCGATAGCCCAATTCATCATCCTTCCCACTAAGTCGGGTTTCTGGAGTACCTGGCGGATTTCCTGGTCTGTCCTCACGACCACTTGATGACCTTGAAAGTACTGTCGCAATCTATGGGAAGAGGTCAGGAGTGCAAGTGCCAACTTCTCTATTTGCTGTATCTCAACTTTGCTCCTTGCAGTACTTTGCTCACAAAGTAAATTGGTTGTTGGATCTTCCCTTCTTTTTGCACCAAAACTGCATCCATTGCTTCGTCCGTTATGGCCAAGTACAAGTATAGTGGTTCTCCGACCTTGGACTTCCCGAGAACAGGTGGTGTTGCAAGAATCTCTTTGAAATGCTTGCACACTTCTTCACACGCCGGGGTCCACTCAAACGCTATCCCCTTCCTCATCAAGTTGAAAAACGGCAGGGCTTTCACAGCCAACGCACCGAGGAAGCGGGACAGTGCGGTGAGCCTTCCTGACAACCTCTGAACGTCCTTGACGCAGCCTGGGCTCTTCATTTGGAGTATTGCTTGACACTTTTCTGGGTTGGCCTCCACCCCTCTCTGGGTTATCATAAACCCCAAGAACTTTCCTGCTTCCATGGCAAAGGCACACTTAAGCGGGTTAAGCCTCATGCCGTATTGCCGGAGGGAAGCGAACACATTTCTTAGGTCGCTTAAGAGGTCTTCAGGTCGGGTGGTCTTTGCAAGGATATCATCCACGTATACTTCCACCGTTTTGCCTATGAGGTCGCTGAATATCTTGTTCATTAACCTTTGGTATGTGGCCCCAGCGTTCTTCAGGCCGAATGGCATTACCTTGTAGTAGTATATTCCCCCCGCCGTTATGAACGCTGTTTTCTCTTCGTCTGGCTGGTGCATCGGTATCTGATTGTAGCCAGAATAAGCATCCATAAAGCTCAGATATCGATACCCTGCCGCCGCGTCGACGAGCGCATCAATGTTGGGTAGGGGGTAGCAGTCCTTGGGACATGCTTTGTTAAGATCGGAGTAATCTACACACATCCTCCATTTTCCATCGTGTTTTCTTACTAGAACTACGTTCGACAGCTAGGTCGAGTAGTCGAGTTCCCGGATAAATCCCGCTTCGAGGAGGCTGGCCGTCTGCCTGGCCACCTCCTCTGCTCTTTCTTGTGACATTTTTCTTCTCCTTTGGGCCACCGGTTTGGCCTCCGCCTTGACGTCCAAGTGATGTGACATGAGCTGGGGGTCTATCCCCGGCATGTCAGCTGGCGTCCAAGCAAAAAGGTCGCCGTTAGCCCTGATCATTTCCATTAGAGGTTCCTTCAATTTGTGCGGGAGGTTTCTGTTCACGAAGGTGAACTTCTCCTCTGTGTCACCAACCCTGAACCTTTCTAAGTTTCCCTCCGGTTCGAGTCTGGGCTTGTCGTTGACTCTAGCGTCCAGGTCGGCGAGGAACACTCCCGATGCTTCTTTAGATTTCTTTCTTAAGGAGAGACTGGCATTGTCGCAAGCAACTGTCGTTTCCAAGTCTCCTTTTATGGATCCCACGGATCCGTCATCAGCGATGAACTTCATTACCAACATCTTTGTACTGATCACTGCCCCAAGGTCGTTGATAGTCTTTCTTCCTAGGATGACGTTGTAGGCCGTGGAGTCTCGTAGGACCACGAACTCAGCCATTACCGACCTTCTTCCCCGTCCTAGTCCTACGGATACCGGTAGGGATATTATCCTGTCTCGCTTGATAAAGTGGTCGCCCAAGCCCACTACACTGTGTTGGTGAGTCCTTAAGTCGGCATCCCAGAGACCCAAGGCATCAAACACGTTGCGGAACATGATATTCGAGTCAGCCCCGGTGTCTACGAGGATCCACTTGATGAGGCCGGTTCCCACTCTGGCCATGATGACCATAGGAGGATTTTCCGCGACCTCTTCGAACCATTGGTCCTCCGGACCGAACGAGATAGGCGGGACCCTCTTGGAGCTTCGCGCTGGAGACGAGGAGACTGCCAGGACTTTGGCGTCCTTCTTATGTGCCGATCTCGACCTTGGAGCCGCGTCTCTTGCTGTTACCACGTTTACTATGGTAAGGCCGTGTTCGTTGTCCTCTGGCTCTTGACGCCGCTTCACCGTGCGGGTCTTGTCCTCTCCCTCGCGACCGCGATCTCGTCTTCTCTGCTCCCTGATAAAGCGGGAGAATTCGGCCAGCTTTCCGTCCCGGATCGCTTGTTCTAGTGCGTCCTTGAGGTCGAAGCAATCATGTGTTTTGTGCCCATAGCCCTTATGATAATCACAATAGAGGCTTTTGTTCCCCCCGGTTCTGTCCTTTAGAGGTCGGAGCTTTGACAGAATTCCTTTCTCAGCTATCTGCTGATAAACTTCTACGATGGCGACGGTGAGAGGGGTGTAGTTGGTGAATTTCCTGACTCGGGGAAACGGCCTGGATGTCTTGCCTGGCCCGCCGTCTCTGGCGTGCTCCTTCAGCCTTTCCCCTCCACCGTGCTGCCGAGGTTGATTGTAGGCGGGCTGCCGCTTGTTGGCTGCCACGACTTGGCTGACTTCTTCATCGTTGATATGTTCCCTAGCCACGCTTTGGATCTCTTGCATCATGCATACCGGCTTCATAGTGATATGCTTCCTGAAATCCTCATTCAGAAGTCCGTTCGTCAAACACAGACTGGCCACCGAATTAGTTAGCCCGTCAATCTCCAAACACTCGTCGTTGAACCGGTCCAGATATTTTCTGGTCGGCTCGCCGGGCCTTTGTGCCACCCCGAGCAAGTTGATCGGGTGCTTCGTCTTTGTAATTTTGTTAGTGAAATGGGCCAAGAAAGCGCGGCTATATCCGAGAACCTGGCAACAGATCCCTGCGGGAGGCTGTTAAACCACCGTATTGCAGGTCCCGCCAGAGTGACCGAGAAAGCGCGACACCTCACTTCATCGCCTACTCCCTCCAGGTTCATTCTGGCCTCGAAGGCCGTAAGGTGCTTCTGTGGGTCTTGGGTTCCGTCGTACCTCATGTCTGTCGGCTTATCAAAGTGCTTTGGTAGCCAGACCTCGAGGATGGAATGATGAAACGGGGTTGCACCCATTATCATGGGTCGTCGCGTTCTCTTCGGCCTTTCTCCGCCGTCTTCCCGATCTCTCTCTGTGGCGCGTCTCCCCTCAAGCCGAGTGTATATCACGGGGTCGCGCCGTCTTCGGGGCCGTCCCCGCTCCTCCCGACGCTTTCAGACTCATATCGTGGGCTGGGCGTGCGCTGGGAGCGACTTCTCTCACGTGTCTCGGGAGATCGGGAATAGTTTGGCTCGGGGGTTCGTTGACGACGTTCTTGATCTGCCAGCTAGCGCTCCAGGTTCTGTATCCTATGACGCAATTCCTGCATTATTTTGGCGCTGTTGCTGCCTGTTCCCCCGAAGGGGCGTCTCTCTTGGGATCGTGAAGACGGCTCGGGTCGTCATGGAGGGGACCTCGTGCGCTCCCGGGAAGAAGCTACGGAGGCTGCCCCCCCGGGATTTGTCCCGCGGCCATGGTCTCCTGGACCCTGTACGATGTCCATTTAGGCTTTTCCACAGACGACGCCAATGTTGGGTTGCTCGGATACCGGACGGTTTGGAGAGGTCCTTGGGTTGATAAGGTGGGGTATCGCCTGGTTCTGGGTTGCGGGGGTGAAGCTGGAGCAGCCGACGTCCCAGGCTCTTTGAGTGAAGAGGGGGTGCCACCTACAAAGACACTCCGACGCTCTAGTCAATCAAGTGTGCAGGCGAAAAGTGGGTAAAGTGATGTATGTGACGTACCTTGGGGGTCAGGAGTGGGTCCCGCAAGGGCAGACCCACCTTCCTCGAAGCTTCCCAATACAGCTGTAACAGAGAACTGTCAAGAACGCGTGTCCGGGTCGGTGGTTGAGCGTCTCGCACCCGACCGTTCGGATCGACCCGCATGACGTTTGGGCCTTATATATATATATATATATATATATATATATATATATATATATATATATATATCCACGTTACTTCCTTTAATTTTCTTTGATTTTGCTTAATGGCCTTTGCCAAATATATTTTAAACTAAGAAAATAATAATAATAATAATAATAATAATAATAATTAATTTAAATTTTTATCCATCAAAATAGTTTTTTAATAAATAATTCAAACTTATAGAATAAGTTATAATTAAATTAAACCTCAATAATTATAAAATTTAATTTAATATTTTTTAGTAAAATAATTTTTTTAAAAACAAAATCTCAATAAATATAATGACACGTAAATAATTATTTAATTTTCAAAAATTTTAGGTCTTACAAAGAGTACAATTAAGTACATCTAATTGATTTGAGTATATTTTGATTGAATATTTATTGTAATGTTACAATAATAATATTACAATAATAATAATATTATAACGTTCATTAGTGAGTTTAATGAATTATACAATTAGTAGCATATATATAACTTATCTTTCTTTAAAATGATACGGTATTTTTTTATACGTTTTAATATCATTTTAAAAATAATATTTAATACAAATTTTAATTTTAAATTATTTCAATTACGGTTAAAATAAAAAATAATACCCAAAATTAATACTATTAAAATTACTTTAATATTTAATATTAATATTAAAATGGCATATAGTATGTCTAATTAATTGTTATTTAAGTATGCATATTCTAACTCTATTATTCTTTTTTTATGGAACTATGTGTTAACTTGACTTAAGTTAGCACTTGTTAAATATGGATGCCCTCTATATAAACTTTCACTCTACATAACTTAAAAGAACAAATCAACAACCATCTATAAGGAGAAGCATCATATCGACCGATTTGAGTGAAGCAGCAGCCAAGAGCAATATGATTTATATATAGTTAAGAGCAAATATGGTTGCATTGCATGTGAAATAGTAAAATAAAAAATAATAAATAATAGAGGACTTGTTTTATGCATTATGTAAACTCCGGTTAAATTAGTAGATAATTAGTCAATAAATTAGTTTTTAATAAAAAGGATTAGAAATGTGAATATTATATTAAATTAGGGTAGAGCTCATCGAAATGAGAATTTTGACACTAACTTCGAAGAAAACAGTCCAAAATTAGACCGAAAAGACCGAAGTGGTTGAACCGAACCCAAACCGAGCTGTCGGTCCAACCGGACCAATCCTTTTAAGTGAACCCAAGCCCTTCGTCCCCTTCATTCCAACAGAAACGAAGCTTTCAGCTTCCAGGGGAGGGAAGAACGAAAACTTCACCGAAACCCTTACGTTACTTTCCAAATCCCATAACTTCTCCGTCCGAACTCCGATTACCGCACCGTTTGCGGCCACGCGTCCACCGCGTCGAGCTCTACATTTCTACCTGAACAATTTTACTGGTAACTTTTTAATCACCCTCAGCCCTCTTTTCCCCCAATTTTTGAATTTTTAATGGGAATGTTGAATTTCTTTGATTTCTGATGTTTTAGGATCCAATTAGCTTGAGGAAAATGTTCACTCTTACTTATGTGAAGTTTGGGTAAGGTGAGGATACGATAATTCTATTTTATTTTTATTGAATTTGAGCTTTGAGTATTAAATTGGATATATATGTGTTATGAATGTGTATTAGGTTGTGAATAAATAATTGGAGCTTGAAATTGTGAATACTGGAACTTGGAGGAAGCGTATTAGTTGAGTTTTGAAGGGCTGCCTTGGTTTTGAATAAATAGCTTTGGTTGTTACGTGGAAATTGGGCAAGGTATGGTTTAGGTTTCTTGCATTTAATATATAATGTTCTGTGAAAACTTAGGCTAGATGACCATAGGATAAGTTGGAATGCAGGTGTATGTTTAATGTTTAGTAATTTGTTGATGAATATATTTGGTTGAAGTTTATTGGATAATTAGTTATTAATTTTGGATGGTGAATGTTGTTATGTTAATTTGGAGAGAATTATGGTTGAATGTTATTGTTGATGAACATGGTTGGTTTGGTGCTTGTTGATTAACTAATGATTTGGTGAATTATTGATTTGAGGTATAACTATTGTGGAGGTTGTTGTGATGATGAGGTATTTTGTGTTAGAAGCCTAGGATTAGTGAACTATGATCCTTAGTTGAATTTTGGTTGTTGGATTTGAATATTGTATGAGTATAATTATTAATCTAAGGTAGATTTATTGTGGTGACTGTTATGATGATGAGGAAGGGTATGTTGAATTAAAAAAAAAAAAGCAAGTTTGGACCCAAAAAGGATAGTAAAGTCCGAGTTTTAGAGGAGATGCTGCCGAAATTTTATAAAAATTAAAGATTTTGTTTATATGATTATTTAAAAAGATTTAGATTCAAAGATTATATGGTTTGATTTAGAGTTATTAAGAAAATGAGCATGTTTTAAGTTTGATTCATTTAGAAAAGAATGAATTATGTTTTGAATTAGAACTATTGATGGACGGAATGGGAGGTGTGATAATGAAGGATAAGGATTGAATATGATTGACGTATAATAATGAATGAGATGCGATTAAGAATGATGTGGATGTTGATAAATTATAATTGAATTATTTATATAGCTTATGAATTTGAATAATCTGAGATACGAGATTCCCTGGATCAAGTGTCGTGGCTTACACCACGTGTACCAGGTTGAAAACTCGATACTCTGTTGACCCTACGACGTAAGTGTGACTGGACACTATATAAATTCCGGGAATGTTACCCCATTGAGCAATATTGATTATTTGAGAAAAAGTTATGCATAGACTCTTGGGGATGCACGTCGGGGGACAGTCTAAGGACACTCAGACTTGTCAGGTTGGCTGGATAACCGACAGATGAGCCTCATCAGCCATAGGATAAGCATGCATCATATGCATATTACTTGAATTACTTGCTTGTACTTTAATTGGGTGTGCCTATATGTACTTGCTATGCTAAATGTGTATTTGTTACCTGTAATAACTGTAACCTTCTTGTGTTTTCCTTATCTGTCTATTTGTCTGTGAAAATGCATGAAGGAGTTGGAGGTATGGAGGAATGGCAGTATGGGACTTAGATTTAAGGTTAAGTTAAGTTAGGATTAAATATTTTTAGAAAACCACCTTTTATGGCTTCTGTTTAATACTTTAAGCTCTATAATCTGAGTGTTGGCGTTCTAGGATTGCCTCTGGCATTTTCAGGACCTTATATATTATGTGTGTGGCACCTTTACCATACTGAGAACCTCCGGTTCTCATTCCATACTATGTTATTGTTTTTCAGATGCAGGTCGAGAGGCATCTCGTTAGGCGTCTGGACCCTTGAAGCGGAGTGGTTACAGTGTTATTTTGTTATGCTATGATGTGTATTTATGTACTTGGTTTTCTCTCCGCATAACCTGTTCTTTTGATCATCCTAGAGGTTTATGGAGAGGCAGGATTGTGTATATGTACTTTTGGGTTTTGTGATATGTATGTATATATGTGTAAATATTCTCTAGCCAGTCTTGACTTCGCAGGCTGAGTTAGGAGCTTATTATTTCATTTTTTTGGCACTCTATTCCTACTTCTGTTATCTTATGTTTAATAATTATGATTTTCTTAACACGTAAGTTAACTCGTACCTTGAGCGTTGCGCTTTTATTTTGCGATTTTTGTTTTTTCTTTTCTTCAAGGCTCTTAGCATATTATAATTTTTCTGCTAATATATGTATTACTCATTTTATTTTAGAAGTCGTAATATCACATCACCTTTGTTTTATGGCTCAAGCGTAAAGTTTAGTGTGGTAGGGTGTTACACATTGATATGTAGAAACAGACGTGATTAAAGGTGAATTAAAACACGCACAATAATGATACTATAAAGTTGAAACATGGTGACACATGCATTATTACTTTTAGTATTAGTGCGCTGAATTATACCAGTTGTGGTGATATATTTTTCGGTTTAATAAACACTAAAAATAATTTTATTTAAATAATTAATTTTTATATATACTAACTTAAAAAATAATTAGAAATAAAAAATAAGAGATGTAAATGATATTTTTAATCTGAATTTTGTTTATAAATTTGTATTATAGCCTGGTTTTGATAGTGTATCTGTCAAATATGTAATGAGAAACTTTTGAGTTAGTAATATTTAGTAGTTTTTATTATTATTGGATTAATATAAATATTAAATTATTTTTAATAAATAAATATTATTAATTTATATATACTGATAAATATAAATTATATATTTTTGCGTATAAAATTTCTGTAATATAATAATAATAATAATAATAATAATAATAATAATTAAAACTATTTAATACTAAAAACATCTTCTTTAATTTAGTTTGGATTCTACAAAATGTTTCATAAATATGTGTGAATCATATAAAGGTGTTTATGGATCGGGTTTAAGTAGATCCAAACCCGTCCTTACAAGGACAACGGGTTTACTTTAACCTGACCCAAAGCCAAAGTAATCCGAAAAGAAATCAGATTAAACCGGATCGATTCGATAGAACATTAGTATATACAAGTTTATAAATGAGGCCTGCTACACATACAAGTCTTTTTGGCTTACAAGTCTTACAAGTTGGCACAAGCCCAACAAAGCACACGCATTACACTCCCACATTCAAGAGTAAATAAATGCACGTTATTCAACCACTTCCTGTTTCCAAAGCGCGCTACTCACCATGCATTATGAACGACTCTTCTTCTTCTTCCTCCATGAAAACGAGTTTCTTGCCAAATTTGAAGATAATGGAACTTCAGAAATACACACAAACGATTACAAGAATTAACCCAAACGATTATAGAAATACACCTAAAGAATTACAGAAATACACCCAAAGGATTACAAAACTACACCCAAATGATTTAAGAAATATACTCAAAATTCGTTGAAGTACACCTTATGCATAATTAAGAACTCTTTCTCTTTCTCCTCCTCATCTTCTGCTGTTTCTTCTTCTTCAAAAATGATTTCAGAGCTTGATGTCAAAAAACAATAGAAATCGAGAATAATGAAGAAAGAAAACAGAGAGAAAAGCACGTAAATGAAGAAGGAGAAAGAGAAGGCAAGCAATGAAAGAAAAGAAGAAGAAGAAGAGGAAGAAGAACGTGCAGCAAGAAGAAGAAGAAGGTGCAGTGAAAACTTGCAGTAACGGTTGAAGAAGGAGAAAGAAAAGGCAAGAAACGAAAGAAAAGAAGAAGAAGAGGAAGAGGAAGAAGAATGTGCAGCAAGAAGAAGAAGGAGGTGCAGTGAAAACGGTTTGAAGCGCATTAATATAAATGATTTGTAAAGATTTGTATAAAAAAAATGCTTGTATGTGAAGAATTTCTCTTTATAAATTTTATATATTAAAATAATAATTTTTTTTAAAAATAAATTTAACAAATATTATATGATATTTATATTGAAAAAAATGTTAAAATAAAAATAATATCGTATAATATAAAAATATTAATTGAATTACAAAAGTATAATATAACTTTATTAATTAACTGAAATATTTTTTTATTGTAAAAAGTAATTTTGGGCCGAGTCAGGTGACCCGAAGCAAAATCCGAACCCAACCAAAAAGCAACACTGGACAAAACATGAAAACTCGAACTCGACAAAATATCTCTCGAGTTTAGGCCACAGGTTTTGAGTCGGAGCGAATCTTGAACACTCCTAGAATAATATATCATAAAATTTGATTTAAAATTTAACGTGAGATTTGTTATTCTAATGCTTAGTTTTATTTTAATTTAAATTTAAATATTTTTTTAATTACTTTAAAAATTAAAAAAATTAAAAGTCTCGAGATGTGAAGATTTAAATTGAAAAAAACTACATTAAATTAATTTTGATCTTTTTTTATTAAATTGATAAAAAATAATAAAAAAATAGAGTAATAAAATATAAGAGTATAATCGAGTACATCTAATTGATTTGAGTATATTTTGATTGAATATTTCTTGTAAAGGTTATAATAATAATATTATAATGTTCATTCAGCGAGTTTAATGGATTATACAATTATCAGCATATCACTTATCTTTCTTTAAAATGATACGATATCTCCTTATTGATCTCAATATTATTTTAAAAATAATATTCAATACAAATTTTACTTTTAAATTATTTAAATTTTGGTTAAAAATAAAAAATAATATCCAAAATTAATTCTATTAAAATTTTTCTAATATTTAATATTAATATTAAAATGGTATCTAATATGCCTAATTAATTGTTATTTAAGTGTGCATATTCTAACTCTATTGTTCTTTCTTTATAGACTTTATATTAACTTAAGTTAGTACTTGCTAAACATGGACGCCCTTTATATAAACTTCTACTTTACATAAGCTAAAAGAACAAGTCAACAACCATCCAAACTTCTATGGTAGCTGAAAACTTTCTCACTGACTCCATAAGAAGAAGAATCATATTGACCAATTTAAATCAAGAAGCAACCAAGAGCAACATGATTTATATATAATTAAGGACAAATATGGTTGTATTGCATGTGAAATAGTAAAATCATGACTCATTACATGCATTGACGTGTAAAAACAAAAATCTGATTAAAGGTGAATTAAGACACGCACGATGATAATATTGTAAAGTTAAAAATATCGTGACACGTGCATTATTGTTTTCAGTGCGAGTGCGCTAATTATACCAGTTGCAGTAATATATCTTTCAATTTGATCAACACTAAAAATAATTTTATTTAAATAATTAATTTTTATATACACTAACTAGCAAATAATTAGAAATGAAAGATAGGAGATGTAAATGATATTTTTACTCTAAATTTTGTTTATAAAACGGTCTGGCTTCGATAGTGGACCTGTCAAATATGTAATGAGAAACTTTTTGAGTTAGCAATATTTAGTAATTTTTATTATTATTTGATTAATATAAATATTAAATTATTTTTAATAAATAAATTTTATTAATTTATATATATATATATATTTTAAAAAATATAAATATAAATTAGATTATTTTATGTGTGAATTCTGATAAATATAAATCATATATTTTTGTGTATAAAATTTTTGTAATATTATTATTATTATTGTTATTTTTATTATCATTAATTAATTAAGACTATTTAATATTAAAAACAGCTTTATTTTATTTTGGATTCTACAACATGACCCAGACTCAACCCTAAAGAGGCAACAGGTCTACTTTGACCCGACCTGAAGTGACATAAAAAGGTCGATCCAATGGAATATTAGTATATGCAAATTTGTAAATTTTATATATTAAAATAATAAAATTTTATTTTTAAAAAATAAATTTAACAAATGTTATATGATATTTATATCAAAATAAATTATTTTAAAACAAAAATAATACCGTATAATATAAAAAATATTAATTGAATTATAAAAGTATAATATAACATTATTAATTAATTCAAATATATATTTTTTATTTTTAAAAGCAACTTCGGACCAGGGCGAGTGATTCGAAGCAAAATCTGAACCCGACCCAAAAATAACACCGGATAAAAATAGAAACCCGAAGCCGACGGGCGGGGCGGGTCTTGAACACTCCCAGGATCATCAAATTTAATGTTAGATTTGTTACTCTAATGTTTAGTTTTATTTTAATTTAAATTTAAATATTTATTAATTATTTTAAAAATAAAAAATTAGAATTCTGAAGATGTGAAGATTTAAATTGAAAAAAAAAATTGTATCAATAATTGAAAAAAAAATTATCTTAAATTGATTTTGATCTATTTTTTTATTAAATTGATAAAAAATAATAAAAAAATAGAGTAATAAAATACAAAGTATAATCGAGTAGATCTAATTGATTTGAGTATATTTTGATTGAGTATTTATTGCAATGTTACCATAACAATATTACAATAATAATATTACAATGTTCATTCAAAAAGTTTAATATTACAATGTTCATTCAAAAAGTTTAATAAATTATACTTCGTAGAATATCACTTATCTTTCTTTAAAATGATATAATATTTCCTTATTGATCTAAATATCATTTTAAAGATGATATTCAATACAAATTTTAATTTTAAATTATTTCAATTATGGTTAAAAATAAAAAATAATACCCAAAATTAATTCTATTAAAATTGCTCTAATATTTAATATTAATATTAAAATGGTATCGAATATGTCTCATTAATTGTTATTTAAGTGTGCATATTTTAACTATTATTCTTTCTCTATGGAACTTTGTATTAACTTGAGTCAAGTTAATACTTGCTAAACACGGATGCCCTCTATATAAACTTCCACTCTTAACTTAAAAAACAAGTCAACAACCATCCAAACTCCCATGTTAGTTGAAAATCTCCTCACTGATTCTATAAAAAGCAGCCTATTTGAATGAAGAAGCAGCCAAGAGCAACATGATTTATATATAGTTAGGGACAAATATGATTTATATATCCAAGTGAAGAAAGTAGTTATAAAGTAGTTAATTACACAGTTACACCAGAATTAACACAACTAATATTCCTTACAACTAATATTCCTTTCCTCCTGACAGTAAGTTCTAAAAAACATGAAAGGAAATCGTTGTGTCAAAATAGTACATTGTGTTTAATTTATTAGGCTTCCTAGAAAGACATTTCTTCTCAATTAAACCTCACGGAATAATTAAACGGCACCAAAAAGAAAAAATGAAATATACTAGAATGCACCTATCTTAATAATATCACTTCTTCATCTAGTTATTAATTCGATCTATATGAATTCCTTGGCTTCCTATGTAACTTTTGTACATTAACTAATCATCAGTGGCAACTTGCAAGAGCAGTCACCAACATGCCAAGTACCAGAAATGGCTGTGCACTAGCCTGCAAACATTAAAATAAGATAATGTGATTGAACGGTTAAATGATTGAAATTTATAATACATATATAAAAAATTATTTAACAATATAAAGCCATAAGACATATATTTCATTTGATATAAATGTAACTCCCCTCTTCAGATTTTCATAATAGTAATTTTCCATTTGATAAATGCAAACAATTATTTTTTTTTTCAATGATCAATAATAGATAATTGAAAAAGAGAAAACTAATTTATAAGGACATACATAAAGAAAATGTGTCTAAACTATTTTATTTAAGAAACAGAGAGATAGTATCAACCAAAGTTTTACGTGGTGAACATGTACCTGATATTTAACATCGTATTTCTCAGGGTCCTTGAGGAAGTACTGGAACTGAGAGGCAAAAGGCAATAAGCTAATCATTTAGTACTTAGAAGGGAATTTTCATATTTTTAAGAGTGAAGTATTCTGTTTTTATTTTTTATTTTTTCAAATTAAAGGACAATATGTACTCTATTGAAAGGTTTATACTATAGCATGACGATTGCTAGCTACTAGCTAAGTCAACACACACATTCGAGGTATATCTAGGAAACAATGATGATTAACGATTACATCTTAAATGTGCAATTATTAAAATATAGAATCAAGACCAGAAAATAGAAGAATAATTTTGAAACCCTTTATAAAAATGCATGTGATGTGTCATTACTTTACCTGAAAAATGACTTGTGGAACTGTCAAGACGAGTAAAGCCAAAGCGTGATATGGTTTACCAGCCCCAAGTAGATATCCTGCAACCATGAATAATATAATAATGTCGTTAATAATATATACTAATGTAATCTAATTCAATAATTCAATTGTAGTCTAAGATTATTATGCGCATTCCACACTAAAATTTGTTGCTGCTAGGGATGCTACAGCATGTGCAACTGAAACGAGCACAATTCTACTTGAAAATTTTTCAGGTTAGATTTTACATTTTGACCTAAATTTTCAAGATATCAAGTTATTATGCCATTCTAAATACATACATTTTTACTTCATTTAAACCTATTCGATATTAAGACTTAGTACACCATAGTTGACATATTGCAACGGTTGAAATTTTTTTTGTGGCGGTTTAAAACCGTAGCCAACCGGTTCGTTGACGCTTGGTGGAGTGTTGTCCTTAATGTCGAAAACGGTTTTTGTGGTAGTTTTCAACAACTGTTGATACAACCGCCACTAAATCAAATATTGGGGCGACTTGTTTTCTAAGACGCACATCACATCAAATAATAAATTATTAACATATCATATAAAATACGATAACGACTATAATTATGAAAACAAGTATCCATAATTTAGCTACAGAGGAATCAAAATGTACCAACAATAAGTAATTGTGTAATGTCAATAGCCCCAACAGATATCCACTTTGCTGTTTCAGCACCAAAAGCAACTGGAATAGACTGTTTCATAAAGGTATATCATAAAATTTCTGAGACAGATCAGAAAAGTTCATATTCTAACTAATTAATAAAGTCAAGTCAAGAGATCAGAATAAAAATCAGAGCATAAGTATATACCTGAAGACCATGAGCTCTGTCCCCTTCAACACTTTTGAAGTCATTGACAATACCAACCCCAAACTACAATTATATGTCATGCAGAAATTAAGCAATAATATTATAAGGATCACCAATACTATATATTTGACATATTTATTTTCATAATTCATATAGGATCAAATAAATTCTTGGTCATTTAAAATTAGCAATTTATAATTTTGGTTTTGCAAAGTTTTAGTGTGATTGGTAAAAATATTTCGTAAAATAAATGAAATTAAAAAACTATAGATCACTAATTTTATCATGATCAAAAACTTATTAACCCTATATATATATATATATATATATATATATATATATGGTAGTACATACTCCAGCTATGCTGTATAATAGTGTGAGAAAAATTATATCTGCTGATAGAGTCCCAAACAAAGCCTGACCAGCCAACCTGTTAGTAAGAGAAATTGATGAAATAATCACATACTAGTAGTAATAACTTTTGTGATATTGATCATTTTTTTTTTCAAGATTTTATCAAAAACAAAATAGAGTAAAGAACAGTAAACAAAAAATAGAATTGTATGTATTATTTTTATTATAATTTTCACTTTTTTTTCTTCATAAAATTTAAAAAACGAAAGTACAAAATGTTTTTCAAACTAAACAGGCCTTTATATTTCTTAATTTTGAAAACAACCATATTAGGTGTACATAAAAAATTAGCCACCAAATTATGTTGGAATACAAAATACACTTTGAAAATAAGTTAAATTACATATGTATTTATATATAAATACACATAGTAGCGAATTTTGTGATTGATTTTTGGTGTGTACATAGCATTTTTGTTTCGAAAAATAATGACCTCCTGGCCTCTTCTTCTTGAAAATAAATAAGCTAAGCAGCATTCATCTTTAGAACTAACTAACTCTACTTCAGCATGCAATGCATAAATACCAAAACACTGAATTTTAGTAACTTGAAAAAAAAAAAGAATCAAATAAATTAAATCAATAGCAACTGGCTACTAGATCTCTTAGCACAGTAAAAATGTACCACACCATGGCAAACTGATGTAACTTGCTCCAAGGGCCAGGTTTCCTATCCATCCATTTCGTTTTAACTAGAAAAAATTAGAACACTTGTGAAGCTTAGACAAATGACAATACAAGATAAACGAAACAAGTGATGAAATAATACATCTCTTTAAACAAAAGACATGGAAGACAATATAGTTGTAAACTCACCTTTCTAAATCGGGTACCAAATTACATGTTTTATTTAAAATCAGCACATATACAGAAGGATTAATATGCCTGAGATAGATGAAAAACTCGTTTTTGTCTTCCATGTTTTCTTTGGTCAACAGAAGATATTACTAGAAAGCGTAATGTTTTTTTTTGGGGCCCTACAATGAGTTTCAAAAATATTTAGTATTTAATTTGTTTTAATTTTGTCCCTAATGTCTTTGATAAGTTTCAAAAATAATCTTTTGTTAATTTTTTATAAATAACAATTAGTCAACCTTTTTTTTCAAATTTTACCCTTTAATCATCCTGTATTCTAAAACACTAAGTCAGCATGGAATTTGATGGTCTCACTATGTTTAAAACTTTTAAGTTGTACCAATTAAAAGTTATTAAATTGTAACTTTAATGTATTTTCAAAACAATCCTGTAGAATTTATATTTGTAAATGACTTATTTTCTTGCAGTTTTTTCCACACTTCACAAATATAAACAGAGTCATATACAACATTCTAACAATTGTCCAAATAGCTGACTTCCATTTGGACAATGGAAAAAAACATTGTCCAAAGGCGAGGGTCATGGCTGGGAAAGGAGGGCGAGGCAAAGGCAAATGTAGGGGGAGGACTAGGCCGGGGGGGGGGGGGGTGGATTTTGGAGTCAACGGATTAGAATTCGGGCCGGGGTTAAAGTTTTGAAATTTTGAATAATAAAAGATAAAATTTGTAGAAAAAAAAGTGATTTAATTCTTGACATTTAAAAATTAATAATAAATATTTTTAAATTGTTTGAAAATATTATGAATAAAAAGTATATTTTACGATATTAAAAGTTTAGAAATTTACTATAAAACTTAAATACCTTAAAAGGAGGTGCAGAATATATATAAGAGACCAGGGATCCACCTAGTGCAAGATCAAATATTGTTGGAAAAGTATGCCCTGCCTGCAAAATATAACATTTTAGCAACCTAAACTTGTCATAGATAAATTCACACCAACTTAAAAGAGATGGATCATTGAACTATTAATATTGTATGCGTACTACTGCACCCACCCATATGTCCAATATACCAGCCAAGGTTAGGCCTCCTAGTAGCAGAAACCATATTTGAGCTATTACCTGCACAGTTTTTAGCAGAATATATGCTCACAATAAGAGTACAGTAAATCTTTTGTGTCGTCACTCACAAAATAATAATGCCTTTTAGTTATGTAACAAAACATTTAATTAACCTACCGGACAAGTTAATCTCTCAAAATTAAAAAAATTAAAAACTTAATTTCATATACAAAAAGGGACTAATTTCTCAACTTTTTCCAAACGGTGAAGAAACATTATCCCCCTATGTTTTCTTTATTTTTTTTGTTAAGGCTTAGGTTGAAGATTTACCTTTTAAAAAATAGAGATCGTTGTTGTACTCTATAAAATTATAAGGTACCATAAGTATTCTCATGTTGTGTGTAGTTAGAAATTGCTGTGTCTCATTACTAAAATTAATAACTTTAAAAATTTTAAAAACTTGAAAACAAATCTTAAGAGAAGACATAAAAATCTGAAATTTACAACAGACCTCATTCTCAGATATTGCTCCGGAAGGAATTGGTCTGTAAGGTTCATTTATTGCATCAATTTCTCTGTCATACCAATCATTCATAGTCTGAAAGATTGAACACCCCAACAATTTAGCATCATCAAGTCAATTTATTTGTTACATTCAATAATAGCAGCTAGGGAAACATTGAACAACAATCAAATCTATCAGTACCTGTGTATATCCCATGAGAAATGGACCAGACATCATCATGCACACAATTGATTTAGCAACATCCTCAAAATCCCAGTGGAAATTTCCTTAACATTATCAGAAATTTGAATGATTCAAATCACATAGCTAAATTTATAGTCAATGTCTCAATGCATTAAAATCTGAAGCACTAACTTTGATCCTAGGATAAAATATGTATGACCAATCTTTATTATGACTAGGGATGACAAAAATACACGCGAAAGCGGGTACCCGTGGGTAGTACCCGCAATGGAGAGTTTAACGGGGACCCGCGAATAAATGAGGACGAGGTAGAGGTACCCAGCCCCATGGAGACCCGCCAAATCCCCGCAAAGGGTGAACTTATTAAAATACCCTCACTTATATATAAAGGTTATAATGTTACATTATTTTGTTGGCTATTTCTATTTCATTTTCTTTTTTGTGTAGGTTGGAGATTTTATGTGTTTGTGGATTATATAAAATTTGTCTTTGGATTGTGTTGTAAGATGATAAATTTGGTTGAATTGTATTGGATTATACTATGGTTGTATTAATTTTTTTTAGTTTTAAGGATTAATATTCATGGAAACCCGCAGGTATCCGCCTCTCCTGCGTGGAGAGAATTAAAAGGGAACGGGGGCAGGGGACATGATATCTATTGTCATCCCTAGTTATGACCACGCATGCAACATTTAATTAATTAATGTAATGGTAAAATTGATGAAGTTACCAGAGGCAGCAGCACCACAAGCTACCCCCCAAATTAATGGAGGCCAAGTCACAGGTTTTGTGAGTTGAAGACGAAGCTTACATTTGTTCTGCACAACATGGACTGCATTAAATGATCTAATGGGTAGATTTATGAAGTATTTTTTCTACATCAATTTATTTATTTTTTTTTTTTTAATAAAATCTACACCATTGAATTACTTAGCTTGTTGCATTGACAATGCAATGAACTCATAGATATGCCAATAATTGATACTAACTTAATGCAGATTAACAGGCACTGACAGATTGTAAAAGATACATATTCAGATTTATATGCGAAGTATGGCAGCGTAATTTAAATATAAAAAAAAATCACAAATCTAAATAAGAGAATGAGGAAAATTATTTGCAATGTGGTTGACTCACAGTTTCTTGGGCTGCTCCTTTAATACCAAGAAGTTGATTGAAGCTTGAACCGGTTTTAGTTTGTTGGTTAGGTTCATCAACTGCTCAAACCCCCAAATATAAAATAAATAAAATGTGTGAGAAATAGTACTAAGCAATGGGAAATGAACAACAAGAAGAAACCATTTTTTAAAAAATAAATTAAGAAAATTATAAATGACCTTGATTTCCAGCTGCTCTAATGGCTATTCTACTCCCTGCAATAATGTTAATACAAACAACCAAAAGCATAAAAAGGAGCAACCTTTAAACAATGTTTGGCTTCTTAGAAACAAATAAACAATGCATCGGATGCATGCAGGATCATTTGGCAACTTGGGTGTAGGAAATATAAAAGAAAATCCAAAAGGGTATTTAATTTGAGAACCTCAATACTCAATTAAGTCAACTTACTAGTGAATGGGAGAGGGAAAAATGGTGCAAGAGGAGGTCGAGAATGAACACTTGTGGTAGATGATGACGATGATAATGATGTTCTTGGTGAAACCGAAACTATTTTGAGTAGGGACGCCATTGAAGATTTATGTACGAGGTTTTTTTTTTCTGTTTGGACTTTTGAATCAGAGACAAAGACAGAGCAAATGAGAAAGGACTTGGCTTTTTGATGGCAATGTATGTTCTCATAGAAAGGACGTCTTTGAGGTTGACCTGAATCGAAGTTTTTTTTTTTTCTTTTTTTTTTTTACAGAGAGAGAAGAAAAGGGGGGGGGGGGGTAGGTAGGTACATCTGAAATAAATATTTTAGTTGAATTAATTGTTGTAATAGAAATTTTAGGTAATCCAATTTTAGTTAGTTGATATTCGATTATTCGTCATTATGTTTAAGTCTAATTTTTTTTTAAATTTAGGATTTAGTGTTTATAATTTAGAATTTAAAATTTAAATTTTAATAAAAATTAATTTTTAATATTATTTTTTTTAACTAGCGTGACTATAATAAATAAATAATATTTTCTAATATCACTTATGTTATAGTTTAAAAATAATTAGTGTTTTGATAATATTTAATGTGAGATTAATTAAGATGATAAAATTTTAGTCTTATGATTGATTGTTTTAAGTTCAAATTCTAAGAATAATTTTTTTTCCTTTTCTTAAAGTGAAAAGACTAAAACATAGATGAGATACCAAATAGATATAGAAACTAATTTCAAGTATTAATTAAAATATTCTTTATATTTAAGCAATGGCTCTGAAAATTAAATTGGTCATCAAACTACTTTAATTTTTGGTTTATTGTTTTAGAGACTTAATCGTGGTTCAATAAAAATAATCTAATATTTATAAAATAATAAATAAACACAAAAAGATAAATATATTCTAATATAAATTTAAAAATTACATTAATAATAAAATTATAACATGGATTAAAATTTTATAATCTTATTTAAGTTTATAAACTAATAGTATAATATAAAAAAAATGAATAAATTAAATATGAATATATTCTAATAAAAATTAAAAATACACAAATTAAAAGTAAGATACTAACTAAAATCTCATAATTTTATATAAGTACAACACAAGAGTTAAATATAAAAAATAGTCAATATTAAAAATTAACTTCAAGATTTATATATGCATAAATTTTATATATTACATGTTATAAAATATTAAGAATAAACACACACAAAAATATTTGTCAATATAATCTATCTTAATCCCTAATTTTTTAATTGAAAAAATGTAGTCTATATCTTTTAATTTTTAATATATAGTTTAAATTAGATGTACTATATTAATATTTTAAAGATAAATATAATTTATAATAAAAACAAAAAAATAAATAAATATTAACAAAAGAAAAACACAATTTTGTTTTTGGTATACGAAAAACACAAATCTTGCTCATGAATAAAGGGGGAAAAAATAAAAAAGAAACAAGCTTTTCATTGGACTTAAAAAGGTTTTGGCCCAAATACATTATATGATATTAATATAATTACTCTAGTTCCCCCCTTTTCAGTTTGGGTTTTGGGCTTAGCCCATGAAAAAAAAATATGTGACTTGCCATCACCGTCGCCGTCGTCTGCAACTATGCTGCTTCCTCTTGCGCCTTGTAATAATTTTCTCCTTCACTGATCTTCACCTGTGTCCTCGCCTCTGTTTCTGCTTGCTCTGCCTCTTCCATTCATCACCGTCGTGACTGTTCTGACTCTTCCTCTTGCATTTGACGATATTCCATTCATCTTGGTGTCTCTTTTCTTTTTAGCCATAAACGACTCTTGGGTGTCCTTTGGTCAGAATTGTCCGTATTCCAGTTCGGTCCAGTTCACCGGTTTCCAGACAGTTTGTGGTTTATCGCCAGTTCGAAAGTTGGACGGTTTTGCTTATGAATTGAATCGGATTAGACATCGATTCTTGGTTAAATCAGTTCGAGATGTTATGTTTGGAATTAAAAGAAGAAAATTATGAACAAAGTGAGAGTTGAATCCAATACAGTTAATTGAACTAACTTTATTTTTTGAATAAGGTAGTACTAATTCGTTTTTAAAAAAGTTTTGGGGTCATAATTCATTTTCAAAACTAAACTCCCTCACTAACAAAATCGATCAGTATGGAAAATCCATAAATCAACATTAGTATCCTTTAAAGCGGGCAATATTTACAAACGGTGAGTGTGAATGTTACAAAAGTGACCACCACATCCTCCTCTGCAAAAGAATAATCTCAAAAAAGAAAATGGAGTTTGAACATAATGTTGTTAAGCAAGCAAAGAATCAGGCTTCCTAAAGTTATTCAGCATGGCTTCATGAGCAAGGAGAGGGATTCAACTTCAACAAACAGTTATTGTTTCTAGTTTAGAGATGTACATACGAAATTCTTCAACAAGATCTTCAAGAATTGTTCGATTATGATCATTTTCTATGAGAAGATAATCAATAATATGTAATAAATCAACATCGCTGGAACTTAATTTTGTCACGTAATCAGAGATGGAACCTATTCTTTTAATTTTACTCAAGATTATGAGATCCAAATCAGTCATTAAATCGATTGCATATAATTCAATAATTTATTGATTTAACCGAACCGTAATTAAACTAATTTAACTAAATATATAATAAAATTATTAAAAATTTAATTTATAATTTTAAATATACAAATTTAATAATTTTTAAACTAATAAAATTTAAAAATTTATAATATGATATAATAACTTGTTTATATTTTATCATTAAAAATTTACAAAATAAAAAATTTATAATTAACTTCTAAGTTCTATAATCAATTAATTAGCAAGAATATGACAACAAAAATTTAAAATTATAAACTTACACAAAAACTCAAACCATCAGCAATAAAATATTTAGAATCACAAAAAATTTTAACAAAAACCTTTTAATTAAGTATTCAACAACAAAACTCAGAATCTAAAAATAGAAAACTCAGCGTCCAAAATCAGAAAATCCAAATAGAAAAACTAAGCAAAAAAAAAAAAAAAATCTAAACTCAACATCTAAACTAAATTCAGAATCACATAAGCAACAACTCGACTGAGAACACAATAAACTCAAAATCTAGTACACAAACTCAACTCAGAAATCAAAATCTTAGGAATTGAAACTGAAGAGGGTTACCGGAGACACGGCGAGGCAAGAACGGCAGTGACAGAGTGAGCTTGGAAGATGATCAGTTTGTGATGGCGAGGCCCTGAACAGAGATTACACAGCGAGGCTTCGGATAGCGATTCACGCAAGAGAAGAAGACGTACTTGAAGAGTATCAAGCAATCATTCGCGACCGATGAAAACAGGGCCGACGAGCAACCATATGCGATAATGACGGCAAGAGCTCCGAGACCTTCGTGTGACGTAGAGGAGAAGAGGATCGAGGAGAAGAGTTCAGGGCGGTAGTGATAAAATGTGTTTTAGGGTTGGGTTTAGGAATTTGGTCTATTTGTGAGAGAAAAAAGAGGAGACAATGAGTCATGTTCTGTTGCCTATTTTTTGTTTAAAAAAAAGTCACGTTCTGATTAATTGTCGATTCGACTTATTTTTTAACTAATTTTTGAAGATTAATTTTATATATCAATCAAACTGATTAGAAGACCAATTTTTAATTAATCTGATCGAATTAGCCAATCTGATTCTATTTTTCAAAACCTTGATTTTACCCTCTTCAATTGAGTTTTTAAATTCTAATTTTTTATTTTGGAAAAAGTAGTAAAATTTTGCTTGATTTAGAGTGACTCAATAAATATTCTCTCTCAATGAGCTTTGACTCTCTCCTCTCGGACCTCGATAAACGTTCGCCGGAAGAGGAAGAATTGGTCTCAAGGAGTACAAAAAAAGTAAAGATGAATAAAAGTAACATAGAAGAACAGGTAATGGATGACATGGAAAAATAAGGAGACTCCCCAGAACAGAAAAAGGAAACTGAAGGTAAAAATCAAACCGACAACAAAGGTGATTCAGAGAGACTCATGAAGCCTAAGATATCCTACCGTGACATGGTAGTAGAGAATGATTTCAAAAAACTGAATCCACAAGAGATTATAGAAATCATTTCAGAAGACTATAACTCAGAAGACTTAGTCATGGACTCTTCTATAGACGATGAAGCTCCCTTCGATCCTAAGCCCAACATTGATGTCTCTCTGGAAGAGTATGACGAGTAGTGGTGTAGACCTTGAAAACTATCGCTGATTGTTAAGCCGCTTGGAAAAACCTTTAACCTTCAAGCTCTTGATAGATGGGTACAGAGGAGATGGATGAAAAAAGGAGCGATACGAGTCATGGATCTAGCTGGTAACTTTTTTTGGGTCAAGTTCACGGATCAAGATGACTATGAATATGCACTCTTTGAAGGTCATTGGATGATAGCTGATCATTATCTCTTGGTGCAAAGGTGGAGACTACTCTTCTTGCCACAGGGGACAGATATTCAAAAAGTAGCAGTATGGATTAGGATCCCCAACCTACCTGAGAAATTATACAATAAATTCTTTCTCTAGATGGGAAAGCTCTCGGAATAATGCTCAAAGTGGATAAGCTCACCTCCATACACTCTCGAGGAAAATTCGCAAGGATATGTATGAAAATTGATCTGCAAAAGAAGATGGTTCCGACTATCACAGTCCTTGGCAAAGAGTTCAACATTGTCTACGAAGGATTACACCAAATCTGTTTCAACTGTGGTAAATATGGGCACAAAATGGAGTATTATAACGAGAGGACGATTGGGACAGCCACTGAAGTTGCCGCCGTGATGACGGAGGGCACCCGGTCTGGCCATCGGAAATCCCCTAACGGTCAAGAGACAAATCAGGACACGCAAAATCAACAATCGAATCTAGAAAGGAAAGAAAATCTCGCAGCAATTATTATGAATGACCCACCAATAACACCCTGAGGCTAGGCACCAAAACAAGCAAGTTTCCCAAAATATGGACATCAATCAGGAAAGCATTAATGAGGAGCAAAATGGTAACCTCTTTGGGCCATGGATGATTGTGAAGAGATATCAAAGAAAGAATAAAACCAAAGCTGATTCTTCGGAGAAGGAAAGAAAGGAAAGTTTCCAAAATTCAAGGTTCCACATTTTTGCATAGGCAAATCAAGAAGATAATCATTCCAATGAAGAGCTACCCTCAAATGAGACCCAAGCTATTAATTCAGGAGATGACAAAGATGCATGTCCAGCAGAACCTAGCAAAAAAAAGCAACAAATCAGAATCTCAGAAGCGGAAATACTCACCATGTACAAAAAAATCAACAGAGACAAAAAAGTTCCATTCCTATCACTAAAGAAAAGTATACAGCAATAAGTAAAAAAATAACACCTGCCGCTAAGCAAATCAAGCAGTTCAGTCAAAAGACCAAGATCATCCAAAGCATCCCCATAAATCAGGAGAAAAATAAAATTATACAAGCACACCAAAGTAGCAATGAAACTTCCCAAAAGAATCAGAAAGGCAAGGAAAAAAATTCATGATGAAAAAGCTGAGTATGTGCAACCAACTCTCCTAGGGGGCTCTTTAGATCATACAACTAATGCGCTCATCACTAGTATCATAGGAGGTGGGTACAATAATGAGATCAGTAAGGAAGAAGGGAACAAACTTCTAGACCCAAGCGAATCCAGCTCCAAACCAAAGAAGGAAAAAAAACATGAAAAAACTTGATATCCAAAAGGGAGAAGTCGCTTACCAGAATGTAGAGATGGACGTTCAAGCCATCAACAGCAAGCCAAATGAGGCTCAGTGAATTCTTTTCTTTAAGGGAGTTTTTTCGAAATTATTTTCATCATAATTTTTCTCATGAATATTTTAATTTAAAATTGTAGAGGGGTGTCTGCTAAAGGATTTCCCATTATTATTAAAGATTTAATCTATCAGTATAATATGAATTTGTGTGTCCTCCTTGAAACTCATGTTTCAGGATCTAAAGCTGAGGTGATTATCCGCAAGCTAGGTTTTAAATCTTGGTGTAGAAGTGAAGCTGAAGGTTTTGCGGGAGGCATTTGGTGCCTTTGGAACAAGAAAGAGTGGAATATCAAACCTCTAGAAGTCCATAAACAATTTACCCATCTGAATATCAAAGACAACGAAAATCAAAATTGGTACTGCACTTGTGTCTACGGCAGCCCACAACCTGGGACCCGGAGTAGCCTCTGGGAGGAGTTAGAAAATTTTGCAGTGATTATCCAAGGACCTTGGTGCGTTGGCGAGGATTTTAATTCTATCATTTTCCTTGAAGAAACAGGGGGCAGTTTCAATCTTTCTCAACACTCAAGAAGATTTCAAGAGTGTATTCAGAAGCGTGGCCAAAAGGACCTAGGTTTTTCAGGGCCCCCTTCACCTGGTAAATGAATAGAGTCAAACGAAGATTGGACCGGTTTTTTTGTAATTTGGGTTTCAATGATCTCTTCCTATCAGCCGGCGTTAAACATCTCCCTAAGTTGAAGTCTGACCATATCCCCATCCTTTTAGACTTCAATAACTTAGAGACGAGAAGAAGAGATAAACCTTTCAGGCTTCATGTGCCTTGGCTCCTTCATGAAGGCTACCAAAGATTAGTCAAAAACAGTTGGATCAAGCAGGGAGATCTTGTCTCTAATATTAATAATTTTACGAATAAAGCTAAGATTTGGAATAAAGAGGTTTTCGGTCACATCTTTAGAAAGAAGAAAAGAATCCTCCTCAGACTTGAAGGAATTAATCAAAGTCTCTCTTTTAACAATAACCCATTTCTAGAGAAACTCTATAACGACCTTTGGAGAGAATATGAAAGGATTGTTGTTCAATAAGAAAGTTATTAGATGCATATGTCTAGGTGTAATATCATCAATTTTGGGGACAAGAACTCTAAATACTTTTATCAACAAGCAAATAGGAGAAAAAGAAGGAACTATGTCACTTCGCTCAAGAACAATGAAGGAGAATGGATTGATGATGTGGAAGAACTCAGACACCTGGGTGTATCCTTTTTTAAATCTTTATATGCCCCTGATAATTACTCTTTGGTATTTTCTAACTTTCCTATTGCAGGTAAATTTTCCAGAGTGGCAGAAGATAACCTTGTCCACCTAAACAAGAACACCACTTTCGAGAAAGTCAAGCACGCAGTTTTCAATATGGGTAGTTGGAAGGCTCTCGGAAGTGATGGACTCCCAGCAAAGTTCTTTCAACATTCCTGAGATACTGTGGCAGATTCCCTAGTAAGTTGGGTTCAAATAATTTTGAGGAACCCAGAAAACATTGCTAGAGTAAACCAGAATCTTATCTCTATCATTCCTAAAGTCCCTTCCCCAGAGAACATTGCCCAGTTCAAACCGATCAACCTATGTAATGTTTGCTATAAGATCGTTACCAAGGTGATAACTGAAAGGATTAAGCCGACCCTAGGGGCTATCGTGTCTAATACTCAAGCAAGCTTCATCCCAGGAAGGGTCAGTGCAGACAATATCTTAGTCGCACAAGAGGTAATACATACGATGAGGACCAGAAATGGAGGAAAAGGTCTTATAGAGATTAAGATAGACCTGGAGAAGGTGCATGACTGACTCAACTGGAGATTCATCGTTGACACTCTTAAAGACATTGGCATCCCCGATAATATTCTAAATGTTATTTATCATTGCATCTCCTCTCCAACTATGAATTTGCTTTGGAATAGGTCTCATTCAGAAACTTTCATCCCGACTAGAGGCATAAGACAGGGAGATCCCTTATCCCCTTATCTTTTTGTCTTGTGTATTGAAAGGCTTTCCCATTTAGTTGACTGCTTGGTTGAAAAGAAAAGTTGAAAACCTATTACTTTATCTAGAAATGGGCCTCAATTATCTCATCTTTGTTTTGTAGATGATCTCATTCTCTTTTCTCAAGCAAATAAAGCTCAAGTCCAAATCATCAAGGTGGCTTTGAGTATATTTTGTGAAGCTTCCGATCAAAAAGTCAGTCTCAGCAAGTCTTGCGTGTTCTTCTCTAAGAATGTCAACCACAATATTAGAGCAGAGCTCAGCAGAGACCTTGGCATTCCCCTAACCAACAACCTAGGAAAGTATCTCGGAGTACCCCTTATTCATGAAAAGTGCGAGAAGCAACACTTTCAGCCGATCATTGACAAGATGCATGCCAAGCTGTCCAGTTGGAATATGAAGTCTCTCTCATTAGCAGGAAAGAGCACTCTTGCTCAATCCGTCCTCTCAATGATACGAAGTTATACTATGCAGACTATGAAGATGCCTAAGGAAGTTTGTAATCAAATTGACAAGATTTGCAGAGATTTTCTTTGGGGGGTCAAACGCAGGAGATAAAAAGATCCATCTCATCAATTGGGATTCTATTTGCAAGCCTAAAGAGTTGGGAGGCCTAGGTTTGCGTAAGGCTCAGGAAACAAACAACCTTTATCTCATGAAATTGGTATGGGGTTTAGTCCATAATGAACAAGCACTTTGGGTAAAGGTTATGAAGGCTAAGTATGGTTGTGGTGATAGCCCTATCCCCAAGGTGGCTAAGAGATTAAACTGCTCGAACGCGTGGGGAGGGATTGTTAAAGTTTGGGACGACTTTCAACACAATCTTGTTTGGCGAATTGGCGGCGGTAAGAGCATCAAGATCTGGAAAAGTCACTGGATCCCTGGTATTAAAAATTTTAGTGAGTTATTACTCAGTCAATTTAGCGATGATAGGGATAACGAAACCCTGGAGGCCTATGCTACGGATGATGGATGATGGGATTTGGAAAAATTATCTCAAGCCCTCCCAAATGATGTTGTTGACATGATACGTACATTGAAAACTCCAAACCACTCCCTAGGTCGAGACTCTATCAGTTGGCTACCGGAACCACATGAAAGTTTTTTTATTAATTCAGCTTATAAGACTTATTATGTGGAAGACATAAATCCTGATCAGATTTACAGATTATATTAGAAAGTCAGAGTGTCTCAGAGACTAAAGACTTTTTCTTGGTTATTAAGTCACAATGCTCTATTAACTAATGCCAAGAGAAGGAACCGAGGACTTACTGATAATGGGTGTTGTCCCAAATGCCCAGATCAAGATGAGAGTCTGCTCCATGTTCTGAGGGACTGTCTTTTTGCCCGAAGTATTTGGTTTAGCAGCTCAAATAGAGATTCACGTGACCCATTTTTTAGCCAGTCTCTTCATGAATGGATTACGGACAATCTGAATAAGGTCCCTCGCACTGACAGTGGGACTTCATGGCCCACCTTCTTTCTCACCGCATGTAATGTAATCTGGAGAAAGAGAAACGATTTAATTTTTCAACAGGAAAACAACCCATTCCAGTAAGTCATTCCTGAAATCAAAGGAGTAGCTAGGAATTATGATGAAGTTCTAGAACTTACTGAGATAAGTAGAATGACTCTGAGAACAACGGAGTCAGTTTTGGTTGGGTGAAAACCTCCGGAAAATGGTTGGAGTAAAATTAATGTTGATGTATCAGTCCTCTAAGCTTCTGGTTCAGGGGTTTGCGGTGGAATTATCAGGGATTCTAATGATCTAGTGCTAACTGGTTTCATGATGAACATCGGCAAGATTATTATTACAGAAGCAAAATTGTGGACAATTTATTTGGGCCTTAAGATTGTAATTGATATGAGATTTAACAATATTAAGATAGAATCTGACTCTACCTGCGCGGTTAGGTTGATTCAGAGTAGCTCAACCTCCCTCGATAGAAGCACGACCCTCATCCGTGCCATCAAAGAGCTTTAAGCCAAGCCAAGAAAATTAAAATTGATCATATTTTAAGAGACGCCAATTTTAGTGCAAATGAGCTTTCCTAACACGGCCATAGCCTACTAATAGATCTTCATCAATTTATTGTTCCACCTTCTTTCATTATTCATACGCTGAATGTAAATAAAAGGAACATTAAATTTGCTAAAGTGATGAATTTTTAGTATATACACAATTGACCAGCTAATAATTCATCTAAAAAAGAAAATAAAGACTAACCAAATATCTCTATTTATTGTTTTAAAAGTCTTATTTCTATTTGTGATGTTATTCCAATGTTTAAATATGGTTACATTATTATATAGAAGTTCCATTTTATATTTTATCAATAACAATACGAGACATGTGTTTTTTCCTTCGAAAAATAAGTGTACAAAGTTATTATAGAATTCAAGATCGCATAATATGTATGTAATAAAAATATTATAAATTGTATTAATGAGATTAATTACAAAAATATTACAAATAAATGGTTAAATTTGTCTTTGAAATATTATTTATTTTTAAATTAATTAAAAAAAATTTAATCAAATTTATCTTTTAAAGATGATAAAGTTAGTCACGTTACTCCTTCCATCATTTCTGTTACTGAATTGCGATAAAATTTACCAATACGATATATTAAGTGAGGTCACACTGACTACAGTACACACATGATAGTCTTAATTAACTGTTAAAATTATAACTTTATGAAATTAGATCAAATCAATGCTAAATTGATTAGAACCTTGTGGCATTGAAATTTCTTAATTTAGAATTGATTTGATATAATTTTATGAACTTATCATGTTTGCAGCGAATTACGACTATCATGTGTGCGCAGTAATATCACTTAACGTGCCATATCAGCGAATTCTAACGCCATCAACCACATAAGTAATGGAAGGACTAATATAACCAACTTAAAATATTTGGAGGACGAATTTGATTAAAAAAAGTTTTCGAGACCAATTTAAAAACGAGTGATATTTGGGAGATGAATTTGATCATTTACTCAAAACATTATCCAAACAATTAAAACTAATAGGCATAACAATGTACTATCGTATAATTAATAGCAAACTACTAAAATAGTATTCGAAAAAGTTGCATTGCTAATAAAATAAATCTCAAAAATGCTAACGACAAATAAATTTTTAAAAAATTTAAAAAACATGACAAAAAATTATATATTAAATATATATTTTAAAAACAATTTTAAAGATCAATTTTTGATGCAAATTTTTACAATTATTATTAGAAAATAAAATTTTTTCATTCTTAAAATTTGATAATTTTTTGTTAAGTAAATATTTTAAAAAAAATTATTGTGAATAACTATATATTTTGGAAAATAAAAAAAATTTAGAAGTCAAAGTTTACTTTAAATTTTTCGTATCTTTTAAATATTTAATCAAATATTGTTATAAAAATTTAGATATAATAAATAAAATATTTGTTAAATATAAAAGTTCTTTTATTATTTATAAAAATATAATATTTATTAATTTTTTTATTGTTTTTTTTAAATTATTCAAGAATTATTTATCGATAATATTTTTTAAAAAATTTTTGTTAGCAATTGAATCTTTCAAAGACCGAATTGATTGTTAACCCGGCAATTAATTACTAACCTGCTACACTTTATGTATTACACAAACTATAACAATTCATTTCTTTCAACTCACAAAGTTAATTACTTACACTCCATTACCTCCTTGTTTGAGTTTAGGGAATCATTTTGAAGGAGAGTTTGGTCCTAAGTCCTAACAATAGCACCTTTATTTTGGCCACTAACCATATAATATTACCAGTATGATGTGATGGATTTTGGTCAGATCTCGTCAAATTCTAAAGTTCTTTCAAATATTTTCTCTTTTTGTGTGTAAAACTAATTACTAATTCCTCTAATATATAATGCGATCTCCACGTATATGCATAAATTAATTTTAACTTCTCTTTAAAAGTACGATCTCTTTATTTTATGTTTGGAAAAAAAAATCATGTATTTATATTTGTAGTTAGGAGTGTTTAAGATTCAATTTGATTTAAAATCTAACCCAAAATTTAAGACATATTTTGATTGGAGTTCGAATTTATTATTTTTATTTGGTATTATTTTTGAGCTGGGTTTAAATTGTACATGGGGTCATCCGGTCTAATCTAAAATTATTTTTTTATAATAAAAATATATATTTCAGAATAAATTTAATAATATTATATTATATTTTTATATTTTAACTAATATTTTTTATATTTTACGGTATTATTTTTATTTTAGAATAATTTATTTTAGTATAAATATAATATAATATTTGTTAAATTTAATCTTTAAAGGTAAAATTTTATCGCTTTAGTATATAAAATTTACAAATTTATATATACTAAAATTTTATGTCAGATTGATCTGGTTTAACTCGGTTTCTTTTGGATCACTTTTGAATCGGACAAAATAGATCTGATGATGTCCTTTTAGGACCAAGTCCGGGTTTAATTAAACTCGGTCCAGCATATGAATAGTCTTGTTCGCAGCTTCTAAAAGATAGGAGTGTTTTGAAAGCACCTAAAGTGAAGCTTTTTAAAGGTGATTTGTGTTTATCAAAATTAAAAAGTCTAATATAATCTCATACATTAACTAATATCCAAATTTAATTTTTATATTAATGTTTATTAATATATTTTTAAATTTTAAAAACTATTTTACTAATACAGTTATTGTTGTTTGTGTTTATTAAAAATTATTTTTAATTTAATTTATCAAATATAAATATTATAATTTTAAAAAATATTTTTTAAAAGTTAATTTTTATAAAAAAAAATTTAAAAAATAAAAATTTTATCAAATCGGCTCAGAAGAATAATTTTCTAAAATTTCAGCTTAATTCCGCGATCTTGCTCTTTTGTATACTTTAAGCTATAAGTTATTTCAGGATGTGATTCTTAAGTTTCTTTCTTTGCTGTTCAGGTGAGTGTCAAATTCAGAATCTAGCCTACTACATTGGATGGACTTTGATATTAAAATTAGGGAATTGTCTATTGTGGAAAAAGTTGAACTTAGTTTTTAAAGAACTAGGTGAGTATATTCCAATTTGTTAGCCCTCATTGGTATCGTACAAGTAGGTAAAAATTTACAAAATTTGTTCCTGAATTTATACTATTTACAAAAGACATTGGTTTGATTAATTAAAGTATTGGGTGTTTGTACTAGTTCCATCGTCCAGGTGCACAAATCTTCCTCCCCCAGTTTGAAAGAATTTGGTCTGCTGAAAAATAAGGAGCTCCTCCCATCTCTACAAAAAGCGCAAGACAGTCTTCAACTCAGGCACAACCGGCGGGTATCACAGCTACCTCCTCAATCTGATCTGGTAGTCAGAGATACCCTTCGTAAAAACTGAAGAAGCCTATGCGAGTTTGAACGCTTGAAGCCAAGCATTTGGAAGATGCGGGAATGAATGCTCACTTGTTGTTAGGTGAAGTAGTGATGTTAGTTGTATTTAAATGTAAGTATCCCATCCTAATTGAGGTCGATAGGGGTTGATGTATTTGGGGCAAGGTTGATGGGGTTGCGTTTTCATAACTGAACTATTTATTTATTTTGTTGTAATTTGCATTAGTAACTTATATCACAAATTCACAATAAGATGACATTATTTATAAGTTGTCTCTTCTTTCTTCTCTTGAAGAAATTGAAATAGTTATTAGCATGCATCGCTGGTACGCAGAAAATTTCCATGCCAATAAGAAAAAAGCAGCACAAGACAAACTTCAATAGTCATTAAACCATGTTTTGAAATTGAAACAGATTCCTCGTTTGAATTGAATATGTGTGTCATTGTTAGCACTTGTATTCAGTTTTGTGTCGTAAGAAAGTGAGAAAGTTTAGAACTTTTTGGGAAGAGAAGAAGAACTTGACAACAAAGAGATAATGAAGGTCTTATGAATATGACTGAATTAAGGTTATTGGATTAGTAAAATGGTAAAAGTTGAAAAATTGGGAAAAAAATGGCAGAGATTTTAGTGATGTAAGACTAACTGATAATGTTGCTGATGATTGTGCTACTTTGATGGCCTCCATAGTTGTTACTCCCTTTCGCTTATACCACTCTTTCTTCTTTCTACAATTAACAGAAGAAATAAATAAAATAAAATAAAAATATAGGGTTAAATGGAGGCTTTTTGTAAAAAACATAATTACAAAATAATTTTACAATTGGTGAAAAATTCAAAAACTATTCTAGTCGTAGCGTTTGTTTTGAGTTATTGGGACGGAGACTGAGAGATTGAAACTCAGTATCATGTTTGTTGGTTCAGAGATTGGTACTAAAATTTTAGTTTCTGTATCTAAAATTTCAGTATTTCAGTATCTCCAAAAAGTGGGAACATAGGGGAATGAAATTTTTGGATGTTAGAGAATCATTAGCATCAATTTAGACCAATTAGTATCGCCTATATTTATATAGTATATCTGTATATTAATTATAGGATTCTATGCCTTTATTATTCTGATTCATTTAGCACCTATAAATACCACTTGTATATTGTACCTTTGATCACACTCAATAATACACTTTTCAGATTACTCTCTCAGTCTCTTGTTTCTAATATGGTATCAAGAGCCTAAAGTTTTTTTTTCCATGAAATTATGTTCCTAGCCTCCTTGTTTTTCTCTTCCGACAGTGCCTCTTCGCTCTCGTTTTTCGATCTGTTTTCGATGCTTTGGTTCGTCACCTCTGGTATCATCGTGTTCTTCGTTTCGTCATCTTTCCAACGCCGCCAGCAGCCTCCGGATGCGCCGTCACGCGCCGCCGGAAGTTCGCTGTCCACCTCCATTGTTTCATTCCAGAAGCTTCAGCAGCCGTTGATCTTGGTGCTGATCGCACACTCCTGGTGCTGCTACGTGTCGCAACGAAGCCATCCCTGGTATCCACGACCCGCGGACGACACGACCCGATCCGCACCTGACCCGCGCCTCCACCTCACTGCCAGCGTGTCTCTCTCGTCCACTCAGGTGCTGCCACGTGTCATTGTCTCGCTGACGTGGCGCTGACGTCACTGCTGACGTGGCAGATAAGCGGGACCCTCCCTAAGGTTTTTTTGGTGAGCTCTTTCCGATTCTGCACTCCGATTTTTCATTTTTTGCTCCGAAATTGTCGTTTTCTCTCCTCTCTTTGATCTTTGTGACCACTATCATGGAAAAGCCAGATATTTTTGCTGCCACCGACAGAAAGGGTAAATTCTGTCGAAATTGTAACCGTTCTGGGCACCTCTTCCCCGACTGTCCTTCTGTTGAATGTCGCACATGCCACAAGACAGGTCATATTAGCTACCATTGTTCACAGCTGTTTTGCAGTTACTACAAGTTCTCGGGACATTTAATTACTGCCTGTCCTACTCACCTACCACGTCCTGATCCACTCCACTCAACTCCTGTCTCTCTATCTGATATTGCATCTCTTCTTCAGCGTCTTTTCTCTGTTTCTGGTAATACCCCTGCTGCTTTATCGACCCCTCCAGGTAATTCTAAATGGTATTTTGACTCGGGTTGTTTTAATCACATGTCTCCGTTACATAATATTTTCTTGTCCATCTCTACCACTACAAATGGACCTTCTGTCAATACTGCAAATGGCTCCCTCTTGCACGCAACACACAAGGGTTCTATATCCCAGTCAACTCTTAATCTTCCTGATACTTATTATATTCCCAAATTAAACTTCAATCTTATTTCTGTTGGTCAACTTGTTGATCCGGGTTTTGAAGTCACTTTTTCCGTTTCTGACTGTCGTGTATAGGATCCTCGGACGGGACAAATCATCGGGATTGGACGTAAGGTCGGAAGGTTGTTTGAACTCGAGAATCTTCATATTCCTCCTGTACCAAATCTCTGTGCTGCTTCTTCTCCCTCTACCCTTCACTTATGGCATCAACGTCTTGCCCACACCTCCTTAGGAAAACTGCGTCCTCTTGTGTCTCAGGGTGTTTTAGGTTAGGTTCCAAATGAATCTTTTGATTGAATTTCTTGCCAAACTGCCAAACAACCTGCTTTATATTTTCACAATAATTCATCTCTTGCTTGCCCTCCTTTTGATCTCATTCACTCTGATGTTTGGGGCCCACTCCCACTGCTTCTATGGGCGGAGCTCGATACTTTGTCATTTTCATTGATGATTATTCCCGTTTTACTTGGGTTTATTTGATGACTAATCGCCATGAGTTACCTCATATCTATATCAACTTTGCTACTATTATTAAAACTCAGTTTTCCAAGGTCATTAAGGTTTTCCGACGTGATAATGCTATGGAATACCGTGATTTCAAACTCTTAGCCTTTCTTGCAGAACAGGGTACTTTGTCAGAGTTTTCTTGTCCTGGTACGTCTCAACAAAATGGTAGAGCTGAATGCAAACACCGTCACATTCTTGACTCCGTCCGTGCAATGCTCCTTTCTTCTTCATGTCCCGGGCGTACTTGGGGTGAAGCTGTTCTTACTGCTGTTCATGTTATCAATAGACTCCCTTCTTCTGTTCTTGGTAATGTTACTCTCTTTGAGCGTCTTTATCATACCCCCCAGATTATAGTTCTATTCGAGTTTTCAGTTATGTATGTTTTGTTCTTCTTCAGCCTCATGAACATAGTAAACTTGAACCTCGGGCTCGTATGTGTTGTTTTCTTGGTTATGGCACTGAACACAAGGGTTATCATTGTTGGGATCCTCTCTCTAAACGTATTCGTATATCTCGTCATGTTGTCTTCTGGGAGCACCACATGTTTTCTCGGTTCTCATTCTTTGAGTCCATTCCTACTACTCAGTCACCTTTGTTTACTAACCCCGATGTTGATCTTTTTCCTAGTGATGATTCTCCAGATTCTCTCTCGAGTGACCCTCCACAGCCTCCTGTTCTTTCGCCTTCTCCATCTCCCGATGATTCCAGACCGGACGATGATCCTGCTCCTACCGTCATGCCTCCTCCTCCCGCTCGTTCTTCTAGGGTAAGGAATCCACCTCCTCATCTTCTTGATTATCATTACTTTTCTACTATCCTTCATCAACATGAACCTAAGTCATTCAGAGAAGCCTCCTCAAACCCAAATTGGCAACAAGCAATGCAGGAAGAAATATAGGCACTTGAAAAAGCACACACTTGGAATTTGGTTGATCCTCCTTCTGATCAGGAAGTTGTGGGCAGTAGATGGGTATACAAGATCAAGACTCGCTCTGATGGCTTTATTGACCGTTATAAGGCCCGCTTGGTTGCTCAAGGTTGTAAGCAAGAGTATGGTATTGATTATGAAGAGACTTTTGCTCATGTCGCTCGTCTTACGTCTGTTAGAGCTCTTCTTGCCATTGCCGCGGTTAAAAAATGGTCTCTCAGTCAGATGGATGTGAAGAATGCATTTCTTAATGGGGATTTAAAAAAGAAAGTCTATATGAAACCACCTCCGGGATATCCTTGTCCTTCTAATAGGGTTTGTCTCCTTCGTAAGGCACTTTATGGACTTAAGCAAGCTCCTCGTGAATGGTTTGACAAGTTCAGCACTACCATATGCAGTCTTGGTTTTACTTCTAGCCCTCATGAGAATGCCCTCTTCATTCGTAAAAGCGAACGTGGAGTTGTTCTTCTACTTTTGTATGTTGATGACATGATCATTACTGGGGATGATGTTGATAGTATCTCTGATCTCAAGGCCTCACTTCACCGTACCTTTGAGATGAAAGATCTTGGTTCTCTCAGCTATTTTCTTGGTCTCGAGGTCATCTCCACCGATGATGGCATTTATCTCTCTCAGGTTAATTATGCTTCAGATCTTCTTGCTCGCACTGGGATTACAGATAATCGTACTGAGTCTACTCCTCTTGAGCCTAATGTTCGATTTACCCCTATGGATGGCACTGTTTTGGATAATCCAACTCTCTATCGACAGTTAGTTGGCGGTCTCGTCTACTTAACTGTCACCTGACCAGACATCGCCTATCCGGTTCATGTACTTAGCCAGTTCTTGTCAGCTCCTCGTACTACTTACTATGCGGCAGTTCTTCGCATTCTTCGCTACATCAAAGGCACTCTATTACATGGCCTTTATTTTTCTGCCCATTCCTCTTTGTCTCTTCAGGCTTACTCCGATACTGATTGGGCTGGTGATCTCACTGATCGTCGTTCTACTACTGGTTACTGTTTGTTTCTTGGCGACGCTCTCATTTCTAGGCGTGCTAAGAAGCGAACGTTCACTGCTCGCTCAAGCACAAAAGCTGAGTACCGTGCCCTCGCCGACACCACTGCTGAAGTTATCTCGGTTCGTTGGCTTCTCGAAGATCTGGGTGCTCCTCAGTCGTCCCCTACTGATATTTTTTGTGATAACCGCAGTGCTATTCAGATCGCCCATAATGATATGTTTCATGAACGCACCAACACACATTGAGATTGATTGTCACTTTGTTTGGCAACGTATCCTTATTGATGCTGTTCGTCTCATTGCTGCTGGTATACTAGATCAGACTGTTGATATCTTCACGAAAGCTCATCACCCGACTCGTTTCTGGACTTTGTTATCCAAACTCAAGTTGGTATCCTTAGCTCCCACTTGAGTTTGAGGGAGGATGTTAGAGAATCATTAGCATCAATTTAGACCAATTAGTATCGTCTATATTTATATAGTATATCTGTATATTAATTATAGGATTCTATGCTTTTATTATTTTGATTCATTTAGCACCTATAAATACCCCTTGTATATTGTACCTTTGATCACACTCAATAATACACTTTTCAGATTACTCTCTCAGTCTCTTGTTTCTAATATTGGAGACAGAGACTGAAACTTTAATAACATTTTATACTTAAAATACTCTCATTTCAATTAATTAATTCTAATTTTATTTTTTGTGCAAATTAAATTAGAGTTTTATCTTTATCTTAGTCTTTGTCTCTCATTTTACATCAAACACAATACTGAGACTTATTTCCATCTCTAACTTTTAATTTTTGTCTCTCAGTCTCAGTCTTTCAATCTCTGTTTTTCTTCTAAATGCTACGTAAAGAACTAGAAAATATTTTCATCATTCTAGATTCTTCTACTAGTTACATATTGGAAATTTGTCGAAGATAAATGCCCCTGTTGATAAAGCATTAACTTGTATATTTTATTTATAACAATATGAGTTTATTTTTTACTGATGTTGAAATATGAAGATTATTTTAAATTTCTAACAGATATTTTGTAAGTGTTGCTATAATAAAACTCAAATGTACTTAAAGGCACTTTGATTTTAGAATAATATACACGGTATCTTTTAAGAATTCATATATTGGAGATCTTTCTTTCTAAAGCTACTGCAAAATGATGTACTAAGCAGATTTGGGACAATACTCCTCGAATATGGCAATATAATACATCCCTCGTTTTAAAGGAAATCGTAAAGTATAGAAGAATAACAAATGTTTTTAGAATATAAGTGTTTCGATAATTTTAGTCATTAATTTTAATTATAAAAATATATAATATATATTTATTAAAATTAATGATTAAAATTATTAAGATATTCGTATTTTATGAATATTTAAAAAAATTTAAAGTATAAATAACCTAAAAATAAGTAAAAATAAAAAAATACTTTATATAATTTTAGACTTTCTTCATGTCTCTGTCATTAGCTTTTTTTTAAGGATAAAATATATTTTTTATTTTTGAAATTTGTCAAAAATTTTAAAGATATTTTTAAATTTTATTTTATTTTAATTTTTTTCAAAAAAAATTTTATTTGTATTAAATATATCTCTAACACTTAAATTTTCAAAAAATTTAGGACTAATATAATAATAATGTATAACAACTATCTCTAATTTGCTTGTGTTGATGATTGTTCTGGTAAAATTGTTGTTGAATTCATCCTAAGTTTTTTGAAAAATTAGGCGTCAGGGGTATATTTGATGCAAATCGAAAACTTTTAAAAAAAAATTAAAACAAAATAAAACTTAGAAATATTTTAAAAATTTTTAGCAAAATTTAAAAATAAAAAATATACTTTATCCTTTTTTTAATATATGAAAAGAATCATATTTATCGGTATATTTAAAATATAATTTTTTTTTATCATTTTAAGTAATATTTTTTTATTATGCAGGTAGAAACTATTTTACAGTTAAGGAATGCAAAATAGAGGAATAATGCTATAGTGCATACAGGTGGCATAGCGGACCAACCCACTCTGCCAAAGTCTACCCAAATACAGTATGGGCCGGTCTACACCCGTCAAATTGATATGGACTCAACTTGCTACCTCGTCCCGCCAAAGGGCGAATTGGCGGGTTGGTGGGTAGGCTCGCCTCTTTTTTTTTTTTTTTTTTTTGAAAGATTTTAAAATAATATGATTCTCAATTTCAAACACATTTAAATCACAATATTAACCATAATAACTTAATAAGTCTCAAACACAACAGTAATAAAACATAATCACATAACTCATATCAGATAATCAAACTACACTTAAAACAAAACACACAACGTAATTCATAAATCAACACACAATTTTTGTGAAATATCTCCACATATCAGATGTTGTTGCCTCCGTCTTTTTCTTTCTAATGTTTTCTGCAGGTTTATATCTATCTTTGTTTTCAGGATTGTGTCAGATTTTCACCATCAACTTCCATAGAGTTATCCATGACAGAATCCATAACTCAACCTAAATAACACAACGATATCTAAATCAGTAAGATAGTAACTACTAACTACATCATCAAAAACTAAATTAATTACAAAATAACAGTAAGAGAATCTTCAAACGAAATCAATAACAGTAATCAAACAGAATCAGTAATCAATAATAAACATAATCAATAATCAAATAGAATCATCAACGCATCAAACATACCTCCCAAAATAGAAAAATAAAAGAAAAATTAACAAATATCTTACCAGTTATCAGAGGAGGAGCTTGCCGCCGTCGAGAGAGCCAGAGACGAGCTGTGAGAGAGAAGAAATGAGCACGCCGCCGCACGTGAGAGAGACTTGCCACCGCTGAGAGGAAGAGTTATGAGAGAGGAGAGACGAGTGCATCGTCGCGAATGTGAGGGAGCCAGAGACGACGAGAGGCATATCTGTGAGAGAGGAGAGGCGAGTTCCACGACGAATGTCAGGAAGACTTGCCGCCATCGAGAGGCAGAGTTTTGTTAAATTATTAAAATAACCTTAAAAAATATGACAACTCTCTACTCTCTTTTTTTTTTGCGATTTTGGCGGTTTAACCTGGCATGTTAGACCCATTTTGCCACCGCTAATAGCGCATTTGTTGTCATCGCAATAGCAGCGAAACAGATCTTCTACAATAACACAAGTGCTGCTTGCGAAATCGCTGACACCACTATATAACAATGCATGAAGCCCTTACGCATTGCACTGAAATCATTTGCAAAGTGTTTTTGCAAGGTAAATTGAGAGAGAATAGAGAAAAAGAAAGAAAAGAGAAAAAAAATTGTTAGCGTGATGACTCGAAGTAACAATATCAACCGTTTGAATCAAGCAGACATATTGAGGGCCACATTGATAACTAGATTATAATTTAAAATAAATTTTTTATTTATTATATTATAATTGTTAGTTAGTTTGATAATAGTTATAAGTTTAGGATAATTTTAATATATTAGGGTATAGATATTTATAAATTTATAGATTAGGAAGATTTTTAAATTTAATGTAGAAATCTTTTGGTTTAGGCTATATATTGTAGATTAGTATGAAACGAAATAAATGTTGATTTAGTAGATTTTTAGAGATGTTTTACATAGTAGGTATTATTGGTTAAATTTAATGCAAAAATTTTTGTATTTAGGCTAATTGCTGTAGTTTATTTTGATTGAGATGAATTGGGATCTATAGTTGATAGAGTTTTTTAGGGATTCTTTACATAATAGGTATTATTTTTAGTTGTGGTTTAAATTGAGCTTAATATCAAAATTACATAGAGTCGGCAAGTCCTATTTCCAAAGAGGAATATGGACTCAACAGTAGAGGGTCTTCCTGATGCATTGCTGCCTTATTTGGAGAAGGTTGATTTCGCCCACGCAGCTCGAGTTAAATATTTTCACATCAACAACTTGCCTTGTCAGCCTTCGTCGAGAGATAGCATCCAGAGACCCATTGTTTCATGTACCGTAGGATGAGGGTACTGATGAGCGGATAATTTATACGCTTTTTGGCATTGTTTTTACATAGTTTTCAGTATGATTTAGTTAGTTTTTAGTATATTTTTATTAGTTTTTAATTAAAAATCACATTTCTGGACTTTACTATGAGTTTGTGTGTTTTTCTGTGATTTCAGGTATTTTCTGGCTGAAATTGAGGGACCTGAGCAAAAATCAGATTCAGAGGTTGAAGAAGGACTGCAGATGCTGTTGAATTCTGACCTCCCTGCACTCAAAGTGGATTTTCTGGAGCTACAGAACTCCAAATGGCACGCTTCTAATTGCGTTGGAAAGTAGACATCCAGGGCTTTTCAGTAATATATAATAGTTTATACTTTGCCCGAGTTTATATGACGTAAACTGGCATTAAACGCCAGTTCCATGCTGCATTCTGGAGTCAAACGCCAGAAACAGGTTGTAAAGTGGAGTTCAACGCCAAAAACACGTTACAAACTGGCGTTCAACTCCAAGAATGACCTCTTCACGTGTAAAATTCAAGCTCAGCCCAAGCACACACCAAGTGGGCCCCGGAAGTGGATTTCTACATCATTTACTCAATTCTGTAAACCCTAGTAACTAGTTTAGTATAAATAGGACATTTTACTATTGTATTAGACATCTTGGGACGTTTAGTTCTTGGATCATGGGGGCTGGCCATTCGGCCATGCCTGAACCTTTCACTTATGTATTTTTCAACGGTAGAGTTTCTACACACCATAGATTAAGGTGTGGAGCTCTGCTATTCCTCAAAGATTAATGCAAAGTACTACTGTTTTTCTATTCAATTCAACTTATTCCGCTTCTAAGATATTCATTTGCACTTCAATATGATGGATGGGATGATCGTGACAGTCATCATCATTCTCAACTTATGAACGCGTGCCTGACAACCACTTCCGTTCTACCTTAGATTGAATGGATATCTCTTGGATATCTAATACAGGGGACCGAGTCCGAGTTATTAGCGTCTTCGTGGTATAAGTTAGAACCCATGAATGGCCATTCCTGAGATCCGGAAAGTCTAAACCTTGTCTGTGGTATTCCGAGTAGGATCTGGGAAGGGATGGCTGTGACGAGCTTCAAACTGCGAGTGCTGGGCGTAGTGACAGACGCAAAAGGATCAATGGATCCTATTCCAGTATGATCGAGAACCGACAGATGATTAGCCGTGCCGTGACAGAGCATTTGGACTTTTTTCACAGAGAGGATGGGATGTAGCCATTGACAACGATGATGCCCTACATAAAGCTTGCCATGGAAAGGAGTAGGATTAATTGGATGAAGACAGCAGGAAAGCAGAGATCAGAGGAACGAAAGCACATCCATACGCTTATCTGAAATTCTCACCAATGAATTACATAAGTATCCCTATCCTATTTTAATTTTCATCCACTATAATCTCTTAATACATTTGAATCTGCCTGACTGAGATTTACAAGGTGACCATAGCTTGCTTCAAGCCGACAATCTCCGTGGGATCGACCCTTACTCACGTAAGGTTTATTACTTGGACGACCCAGTGCACTTGCTGGTTAGTTGTACGAAGTTGTGAAATAGATATAAGATCATGAACGTGCGTATCGAGTTTTTAGCCCCGTTACCAAGGAATGGAATGATCACGATTTCGCACACCAAGTTTTTGGCACCGTTGCCGGGGATTGTTCGAGTTTGGACAACTGACGGTTCATCTTGTTGCTCAGATTAGGTAACTTTCTTTTCGTTTTCTTTTCAAAAAAAAAATTTCTTCAAAAATCTTTCAAAAAAATTTTTTCCCTTTGTTTTCGAAAATTATTTTAAAATTTTTAAGAATGAATTCTAAAGTTTCAAAATGGTATGCTGAAGTTTGGTTGGCCATCAAGCTTTAGACTAACCTGGTATGATTCCTGGAATCTTGATTGAGAACTTTGAATTCATTGCTTCCTTTTCCCTATATGTTTTCAAAAAAAAATAAAAATATACAAAAATCTAAAAAAAATTAATAAAATAAAAAAACATAAAAAATATATATTTTGTGTTTCTTGTTTGAGTCTTGAGTCAATTTTTAAGTTTGGTGTCAATTGGATTTTTTCTAAAAATTTATGCATTTTTCGAAAATTCATGCATTCATAGTGTTCTTCATGATCTTCAAGTTGTTCTTGGTAAGTCTCCTTGTTTGATCTTCATATTTTCTTGTTTTGTGTCTTTTCTTGTTTTTCATATGCATTTTCAATTTGTTAGTGTCTATACATGAAAAATCTTTAAGTTTGGTGTCTTGCATGTTTTCTTTTCTTGAAAATTTTTCAAAAATAAGTCTTGATGTTCATCTTGATCTTCAAAGTGTTATTGGTGTTCATCTTGACATTCATAGTGTTCTTGCATGCATTGAGTGTTTTGATTCATAATTTTTATGTTATGAGTCTTTTTCATGTTTTTTTCTTTCTTCATTAAAAATTCAAAAATAAAAAAATATCTTTTCCTTATTTTACTCAAAATTTTCGAAAATATGATTTGATTTAGTCAAAAAGTTTTTAAAGTTAATTATTTCTTATGAATCAAATCAAATTTTCAATTTAAAAATCTTATCTTTTCAAAATCTTTTTCAAAAATCAAATCTTTTTCATTTTAACTTCATATTTTTGAAAACTTTTTTAAATTTAATTTTCAAAATCTTTTTCTTATTTTATTTCTTAATTTTCAAAATCTTTACTAACATTTAATGTGATTGATTGAAAAATTTCAAGTTGTTACTTGCTTATTAAAAAAGATTCAATCTTTAAACTTTAGAATCATATCTTTTTAGTTTCTTGTTAGTCAAGTAATCAATTTTAGTTTTCAAAATCAAATCTTTTTAATTTTCTTTTCAAATCTTTTTCAAATTCAATTTCAAAATCTTTTCTAACTTCTTATCTTTTTAAAATTGATTTTCAAATCTTATCTTTTTGTTTCAATCATATCTTTTTAAATTTCAATCATATCTTTTTCAAAAACAAATTTCAAAACTTTTTCAATCAATCTTATCTTTTTGTTTCAATCATATCTTTTTCAAAACTACCTAACTAATCCTCTCTCTCTTATTTTCGAAAATACCTCCCCCTTTTTCAAAATTCCTTTTTAATTAACTAATTGTTTTAATTTTAATTTAATTTCAACTTTAATTTTCGAAATCTAACTTTCAATTTTAATTTTTATTTTAATTAAATTTCGAAATTCTCTCTCTCATCTCCTTCTATTTATTTATTCATCTACTAACACTTCTCTCCCATCCAAAAATTCGAACACCACCTCCCTCTCAGTGTTCGAATTTTTCCTCTTCTCTTCTTTACATTACATTCTTTTCTTCTTCTACTCACACAAAGGAATCTCTATACTATGACATAGAGGATTCCATATTTTATTTGTTATTTCCTTCTTTGTCATATGAGCAGGAGAAGGACAAGAACATTCTTGTTGAAGCAGATCCTGAACCTGAAAGGACTCTAAAAAGGAAACTAAGAGAAGCTAAAATACAACAATCCAGAGACAACCTTACAGGAATTTTCGAACAGGAAGAGGAGATGGCAGCCGAAAATAATAATAATGCAAGGAGGATGCTTGGTGACTTCACTGCACCTAATTCCAATTTACATGGAAGAAGCATCTCAATTCCTGCCATTGGAGCAAACAACTTTGAGTTGAAACCTCAATTAGTTTCTCTGATGCAGCAGAACTGCAAATTTTATGGACTTCCATCTGAAGATCCTTTTCAGTTCTTAACTGAATTCTTGCAGATCTGTGATACTGTTAAGACCAATGGAGTAGATCTTGAAGTCTACAGGCTCATACTTTTCCCTTTTGCTGTAAGAGACATAGCTAGAATATGGTTGGACTCTCAACCTAAGGATAGCCTGAACTCTTGGGATAAGCTGGTCAAGGCTTTCTTAGCCAAGTTCTTTCCTCCTCAAAAGCTTAGTAAGCTTAGAGTGGATGTTCAAACCTTCAGACAGAAAGAAGGTGAATCCCTCTATGAAGCTTGGGAGAGATATAAGCAACTGACCAAAAAGTGTCCTTCTGACATGCTTTCAGAATGGACCATCCTGGATATATTCTATGATGGTCTGTCTGAATTAGCTAAGATGTCATTGGATACTTCTGCAGGTGGATCTATTCACCTAAAGAAAACGCCTGCAGAAGCTCAAGAACTCATTGACATGGTTGCTAATAACCAGTTCATGTACACCTCTGAGAGGAATCCTGTAGGTAATGGGATGCCTCAGAAGAAGGGAGTTCTTGAAATTGATACTCTGAATGCCATATTGGCTCAGAATAAAATATTGACTAAGCAAGTCAATATGATTTCTCAGAGTCTGAATGGAATGCAAGCTGCATCCAACAGTACTCAAGATGCATCTTCTTAGGAAGAAGCTTATGATCCTGAGAACCCTACAATAGCAGAGGTGAATTACATGGGTGAACCCTATGGAAACACCTATAATCCCTCATGGAGAAATCACCCAAATCTCTCATGGAAAGATCAACAAAAGCCTCAACAAGGCTTTAATAATGGTGGAAGAAACAGGTTTAACAATAGTAAACCTTTTCCATCATCTTCTCAGCAACAGATAGAGAACTCTGAACAAAATACCTCTAATTTAGCAAACTTAGTCTCTAATCTGTCCAAGGCCACTCTAAGTTTCATGAGTGAAACAAGGTCCTCCATAATAAATTTGGAGGCACAAGTGGGCCAACTGAGTAAGAAAATTACTGAAACACCTCCTAGTACTCTCCCAAGCAATACAGAAGAGAATCCAAAGAGAGAGTGCAAGGCCATTGATATAATCAATATGGCCGAATGCATGGAGGACAGAGAGGACGTAAACCCCACTGAGGATAACCTCATGGGACGTCACTCAAGCAAGAAGGAGTTTCCCTTTGAGGAACCAAAGGAATCTGAGGCTCATCTAGAGACCATAGAAATTCCATTGAACCTCCTTATGCCCTTCATGAGCTCTGATGAGTATTCTTCTTCTGAAGAGAATGAGGATATTACTGAAGAGCAAGTTGCCAAGTACCTTGGTGCAATCATGAAGCTGAATGCCAAATTATTTGGTAATGAGACTTGGGAAGAAGAACCTCCCTTGCTCACCAATGAACTAAGTGATCTGGATCAACTGACATTGCCTCAGAAGAAATAGGATCCTGGAAAGTTCTTGATACCTTGTACCATAGGTATCATGACCTTTGAGAAAGCTCTATGTGACCTTGGGTCAGGGATAAACCTCATGACACTCTCTGTAATGGAGAAACTGGGAATCTCTGAGGTGCAAGCTGCTAGAATCTCATTAGAGATGGCAGACAACTCAAGAAAATAGGCTTATGGACAAGTAGAGGACGTACTAATAAAGGTTGAAGGCCTTTACATCCCTGCTGATTTCATAATCCTAGACACTGGGAAGGAAGAGGATGAATCCATCATCCTTGGAAGACCCTTCCTAGCCACAGCAAGAGCTGTGATTGATGTGGACAGAGGAGAGTTGGTCCTTCAACTGAATGAGGACTGCCTTGTGTTCAAAGCTCAAGGATCTCCTTCTGTAACCATGGAGAGGAAGCATGAAAAGCTTCTCTCACTACAGAGTCAACCAAAGCCCCCACAGTCAAACTTAGAGTTTGGTGTTGGGACAACCAAACTCTAAGTTTGGTGTTGGGAGGTCCCAACCTTGCTCTGATTATCTGTGACGCTCCATGAGAGCCCACTGTCAAGTTATTGACATTAAAGAAGCGCTTGTTGGGAGGCAACCCAATGTTATTTAATCATATCTATTTTATTTTCTCTTTGTTATTTCATGTTTTATTAGGTTGATGATCATGTGGAGTCACAAAAACTACTGAAAAATTGAAAGCAGAATGAAAAACAGCATTGAAAACAGAACACCCTGGAGGAAGGACTCACTGGCGTTCAAACGCCAGTAAGGAGCATCTGGCTGGCGTTCAACGCCAGAACAGAGCATGGAGCTGGCGCTGAACGCCAGAAACAAGCATGGAGCTGGCGTTCAACGCCAGAAATATGCTGCATATTGGCGTTGAACGCCCAGAACAAGCATCACTTCGGCGTTTAAACGCTAGAAATGCATGCAAAGGCATTTTACATGCCTAATTGGTGCAGGGATGTAAATCCTTGACACCTCGGGATCTGTGGACCCCACAAGATCCCCACATACCTCCACTTACCTTCCCTCCTCATAATCCTATATCACCCTTTCCCAAGAACCCTTCACCAATCACCTCAATCTCTCTTCCCCTTCACCTCTTCACCACTCACATCCATTTCTTCTTCTTCTATTCTTTTTTCTTTTGCTCGAGGGCGAGCAATATTCTAAGTTTGGTGTGGTAAAAGCATAAGCTTTTTGTTTTTCCATTACCATTGATGGCACCTAAGACCGGCGAAACCTCTAGAAAAGAGAAAGGGAAGACAAAAGCTTCCACCTCCGAGTCATGGGAGATGGAGAGATTCATCTCAAGGGTCTATAGCTCAGTGGTAGAACATTTGACTGCAAATTAAGAGATCCCTGAGATACCTCAGGGGATACATTTTCTTCCACACAATTAATGGGACAACTAAGGGTGGAACATCAAGAGCACTCCATCATCCTTCATGAAATTAGAGAAGATCAAAGAGCAATGAGGGAGGAGCAACAAAGACAAGGAAGAGACATAGAAGAGCTCAAGGACATCATTGGTTCTTCAAGAAAATTCCACCATCACTAAGGTGGACTCATTCCTTGTTCTTAAAATTTTCTGTTTTTCATTTTTTTTATGTTAAATGTTTATCTAGGTTTGTGTCTTATTACATGATCATTAGTAGTTAAGTGTCTATGCCTTAAAGTCATGAATATGAATCCATCACCTCTCTTAAATGAAAACTATTTTAAAAACAAAAGAACAAGAAGTACATGGTTTCGAATTCATCCTTGAAACTAGTTTAATTATCTTGATGTGGTGACAATACTTTTTGTTTTCTGAATGAATGCTTGAACAGTGCATATGTCTTTTGAAGTTGTTGTTTAAGAATGTTAAATATGTTGGCTCTTGAAAGAATGATGACAAGGAGACATGTTATTAGATATTCTGAAAAATCATAAAAATGATTCTTGAAGCAAGAAAAAGCAGTGAATATACAAAAGCTTGCAAAAAAAAATAAAAAATAGCGGAAAAAAAAGAGCAAAAAGCCAGTAACCCTTAAAACCAAAAGGCATGGGTAATAAATAGGATCCAAGGCTTTGAGCATCAGTGGATAGGAGGGCCTAAAGGAATAAAATCCTGGCCTAAGTGGCTAAACCAAGCTGTCCCTAACCATGTGCTTGTGGCGTGAAGGTGTCAAGTGAAAACTTGAGACTGAGCGGTTAAAGTCAAGGTCCAAAGCAAAAGAAGAGTGTGCTTAAGAACCCCGGACACCTCTAATTGGGGACTTTAGCAAAGCTGAGTCACAATCTGAAAAGGTTCACCCAGTTATGTGTCTGTGGCATTTATGTATCCGGTGGTAATACTGGAAAACAAAGTGCTTAGGGCCACGACCAAGAATCATAAAGTAGCTGTGTTCAAGAATCAACATACTGAACTAGGAGAATCAATAACACTATCTGAACTCTGAGTTCCTATAGATGCCAATCATTCTGAACTTCAATGGATAAAGTGAGATGCCAAAACAATTCAAGAGGCAAAAAGCTACAAGTCCCGCTCATCTGATTAGAGCTATGTTTCATTGATAGTTTGGAATTTATAGTATATTCTCTTCTTTTTATTCTATTTGATTTTTAGTTTCTTGGGGACAAGCAACAATTTAAATTTGGTGTTGTGATGAGCGGATAATTTATACGCTTTTTGGCATTGTTTTTACATAGTTTTCAGTATGATTTAGTTAGTTTTTAGTATATTTTTATTAGTTTTTAATTAAAAATCACATTTCTGGACTTTACTATGAGTTTGTGTATTTTTCTGTGATTTCAGGTATTTTCTGGCTGAAATTGAGGGACCTGAGCAAAAATCAGATTCAGAGGTTGAAGAAGGACTGCAGATGCTGTTGAATTCTGACCTCTCTGCACTCAAAGTGGATTTTCTGAAGCTACAGAACTCCAAATGGCATGCTTTCAATTGCGTTGGAAAGTAGACATCCAGGGCTTTTCAGCAATATATAATAGTTCATACTTTGCCCGAGTTTATATGACGTAAACTGGCGTTCAACGCCAGTTTCATGCTGCATTCTGGAGTCAAACGCCAGAAACAGGTTGCAAAGTGGAGTTCAACGCCAAAAACACGTTACAAACTGGCGTTCAACTCCAAGAATGACCTCTCCACGTGTAAACTTCAAGCTAAGCCCAAGCACACACCAAGTGGGCCTCGGAAGTGGATTTCTACATCATTTACTCAATTCTGTAAACCCTAGTAACTAGTTTAGTATAAATAGGACCTTTTACTATTGTATTAGACATCTTGGGATGTTTAGTTCTTAGATCATGGGGGCTGGCCATTCGGCCATGCCTGAACCTTTCACTTATGTATTTTTCAACGGTAGAGTTTCTACACACCATAGATTAAGGTGTGGAGCTCTGCTGTTCCTCAAAGTTTAATACAAAGTACTACTGTTTTTCTATTCAATTCAACTTATTCTGCTTCTAAGATATTCATTCGCACTTCAATATGATGGATGGGATGATCGTGACAGTCATCATCATTCTCAACTTATGAACGCGTGCCTGACAACCACTTTCGTTCTACCTTAGATTGAATGGATATCTCTTGGATATCTAATACAGGGGACCGAGTCCGAGTTATTAGCGTCTTCGTGGTATAAGTTAGAACCCATGAATGGCCATTCCTGAGATCCAGAAAGTCTAAACCTTGTCTGTGGTATTTCGAGTAGGATCTGGGAAGGGATGGCTGTGACGAGCTTCAAACTCGCGAGTGCTGGGCGTAGTGACAGACGCAAAAGGATCAATGGATCCTATTTCAGTATGATCGAGAACCGACAGATGATTAGCCGTGCTGTGACAGAGCATTTGGACCTTTTTCACAGAGAGGATGAGATGTAGCCATTGACAACGGTGATGCCCTACATAAAGCTTGCCATGGAAAGGAGTAGGATTGATTGGATGAAGACAGCAGGAAAGCAGAGATCAGAGGAACGAAAGCACCTCCATACGCTTATCTGAAATTCTCACCAATAAATTACATAAGTATCCCTATCCTATTTTAATTTTCGTTCACTATAATCTCTTAATACATTTGAATCTGCCTGACTGAGATTTACAAGGTGACCATAGCTTACTTCAAGCCGACAATCTCCGTGGGATCGACCCTTACTCACGTAAGGTTTATTACTTGGACGACCCAGTGCACTTGCTGGTTAGTTGTACGAAATTGTGAAACAGATATAAGATCATGAACGTGCGTATCGAGTTTTTAGCGCCGTTACCAAGGAATGGAATGATCACGATTTCGCACACCAGGTACCATTACTCTTTAGGATGTTGCATATCACCATGGCTTGCAGACGTATAGGTAGTCGGTAGGAGGTTGCAGCTGTAATTTTCAGACTTATTATGATTGTGACACATAAGAGAAGGTTGAGGAGGCAGTTAGAGTGTTGCCATTGCACTGGGAGCCACCAAAGGGCAGCAATCCGAGTCTTTCACCATTAAGATGATATAGTTGAAGGCTCGCCTGAGACAGATGCCTGATGATGTAAAATTGAAGCAAAACGATTGGATTCATGCACACCCATCTTGGGGATAGCATCCATGTTTTTCTGAACATTTTTCTCAGGTACTATGAAAACATGTTTCCCCGATTAAGTCAAGCAAATGCTTCTTGGCCTTTCCTAACAAACAAGTTCTGCTGTCGCATATATGTGGACTAAATAATGGCTGTGATGGGAAGGTTACACATCTCACTTAGCATAGCATTGGTGCATTCAGATAGGTTGGTAATCATGTGGCCAAACCTTTGGCCCAGAATTATAGTGTCGTAGCCAGACTTCTTTGCGAAACATATTTGCCCACGTAGAAAATTTTGATTTGAGATCTCTTAATGCTCTCATATACGCCAAATGTTTCTCCTGATTTGGAGAATATACTGCATTGATCAGGCTCATTTTTCTTTTTTTACACTGGAACCGACTCATGAAATCAGCAACCATATGACGGATACAATAATAAGCATGGTATGCCCCTAGAGGATGCCATCCACTACCCTCCTCTTTCTTTGTGGCATATATAGCTCCAGCTCTATCATATATGGCAAGAATATCTTGCTGAGGAGTCACATGCTGCTGTGAATTCCTTATAAAGAACAACCAAGACTCTATTGACTCCGACTCAACCAATTCAAAAGTAATGGAAAGAATGTTTGAGTTGTCGTCTTGTGCAAAGGCCATCAACAAAATCCATCTCTATCACCCATACAAATGTATGACATCAATAGATACCAGAGATTTGCAATACTTGAAGACTTTAATGCAGGGAGGAAATATCCCCTTATCAAATTGCATAGAACAAAAGTCTCGAAGTATGCCTTCATAATGTGGCACGAGCTTGATATCATGAACTATACTACGCAAATATTGGTCAATCGCATTTGGCAACCTCAGAAGCTGATTGTACGACTCTTTTCAATCCCCATAGAACTAAGCAATTATTTTTTGTTTCACCATCTAAAATTTCTTTTACGATAGCTTAAATATGTAACTCTACTTTACTGCCCCTTGTAGTACTCTTATCGGAACGGAAGGATTATCTAAATTGATTAATATGTCAACTATTTTTAGAAATCTTACAACAATAACATGATAAATATGTAACTATTTTCCCAAACACAAATGTAAAAATTTCAAAAATTTACCTTCTATCATGGGAAAGATAACTTTGTAGATCAGGTTGCTGTTGAGATTTGAATGATCTTGGGATGTTGTTGGCGCCAAGCACGTGTGCATAAACTCATATTTAAAAAACCCCCCCAATAACCAAGATTCTGTCAATATACAACCCGAATGCTTCACTGACAATGATACTTCAGATAATCAGATTCAACCACTTAATACTCTACACTTCGACAAATGTTGTAGTTCTTGATGGCAAGAAACAGACTCTCTACCGTAAAATCCATGACCAATTCTTAGATCTATGCGCCCATCTATATTATAGTCATTAGCACCATTAGACCAAAAGGCATTGGCTCCACTTACATAGTATCTAAATCTAATGTCGAATAATGGCTTGGAACTTGGGCTCGGCTAGGAAGTGACAAAAGTGATGGCAATACATGCCGTGAGGAAGTAAAAGATGATAAAGTCTCTAGAACAAACTTTTGTATCGTCATTGTTATCACTATTAGAATCAATTTGGATCCACTTCTCATCTGACTCAGACTCTTCGAAAGCCAAATCAGCACTGGATTCAGCCATTGGGAGAGAAAACCGATTTCTTGTGGGGAATTTGGTTCTTCCTACTGCACAACCGGTTGGGGATACACGTGAGGAAGAAGAATTACCGCCAACGTCTACTTGTTCAGTCACAATCTTTCTATGGCAATCAAACATAGCTCGCACATGATCATCATCCTTTAGCAACGATGCCTTATATTGAATATTCCTTATGGCGTCCAATGAAATGCACCAATAACAATTTTTCAAACATGCTTAATTCCAAGTATATTCTCATGTTGACTAGAATCAATCTTTTAAACTTGGTCAACGAATGCAACTACAAAGTATGCATAACAACAGAGTCACTACATTCAAAATATGCACCATCATCTTTGCATAATATTGTTATATTTGGAAAAACAACAACAACTACACGTCTATTAGCCATTTTAGAGAATTTATGTTTGTGAGAAAGAAAAAAGAAAAGATGAAAGGTGAAAGTAATTCGGTGGATGTGATATATATAGCAATCTTTCGCGACAAATTTGCATATAATTTCGCAAGTAACACATGTGCTATGGCGTTCTCATACTATTACAATGCCAATAGCTGCGCTGTAGCAATGCCCACCACTATTACGCTGCAGCATCTGTATTATAGTCTTTGTAGGCTATTTTGCAGTTTATGTCTGAACTATAGTCTGCTTGTGAAATAGTTACTGAATGTTTAAAAGGACGACAAAATTTTAAAATGTTTAAAAGAGTAAGTATAATTTTTTTAACTTATTTAAAAAAGAGCCTTCACATGTCATTAGTTTAATTAGGTTATTATCCCGCTTTGAGAAATACAATTTTCTATCCTAAGTTTCAAACAAGAACGGTTGCGATATACTAGAATTGTTGAATCTCATATAAGTTACCTTTATATATCTAATAACAAATTAGTGAATAATGTTAGGTAATTAATTTTTTAAAATTATTTTATTTATTTAAATTTTATATTTTAAATTATAAATATTAAAATTAATTAATATAATTAACTAAATATTAATTTTGTGTAATTTTTTTTAATGAATCCAACTATATACCACTGTAACATAACATTTTTAATATGTTGCCATGTTTGAAGGTAACTTATATTGGTATTAAAAATTGTAATTTTTGAATTATGGTCCGTGTTTTTGAGTTATATATGGTCATAGTTTATAATTGTAATAAATACCAGCATCGTCATAATTTAATAATAATGATAATAATAAATATGAAAATAGTAAAAAAAATAAATATAAATGCTTTATTTTATAATGACTGACTTAGAGTCAAATGATAGAAGGAAAAGGAATAGGATAACAGCCCTTAAGAGTGATTCAGGAGAATGGATTGACGATGTTGAGTAGTTAAGAGGGGGTTGATTCTTTCAAGACCTTATACTCTATGGATTCAAATAGATTCAAACTACAATCTTTTTTCCCTATATGGCTGTTTCTCAAAGCTTGTTAGAAGGGATTATACTGATATTTGGGAAGAGGTATCTCAAGAGGAAGTTAAAGCTACCATTTTTGATATGGAAAGTTGAAAGGTCTCGGGAAGTGATGATATTCTAGCAAAATTTTTCCAGCAGTCTTGGAATATTATTGCTGAATCCTTCACAAATTGGGTGAAATCTATTTTTCAGCAACCCACAAATATTAATGAAGTTAACAGGACTCTTATTACAATCATTTCTAAAATTTCTGTACCTAAAAATTGTAGTCATTTTAGATCTATTAGTCTATATAATGTTTGCTACAAAGTGGTTACTAAGATTATTGCCTCTAGACTTAAAAATTATATGCTTGTACTTATTTCTAACACTCAATCTAGTTTTATTCTTAGCAGGATAAGTGCACACAATATTCTAGTGGTACAGGAGGTGGTTCACACCGTGCGTAATAAGAATCAAGGAAAAGGAATCATGGCTATAAAGATCGACCTGGAGAAGGCCTATAACAGGTTAAACTAGAATTTTGTGGTGGATACTTTGAAAGATGTTGGTATCCCAAAAGAAATCATTAACGTCATTGCCCACTGCATTTCTACCCCTACCATAAATCTCTTTTGGAATGGTCACTCTCTGAGATGTTCTCCCCAACAAGAGGGATTAGACAGGGAGACCCTCTCTCACCTTATCTTTTTGTTCTTTGTATTGAGCGTTTATCCTACCTTATTAACAAACTAGTTGCTGATAAAAAATGGGAGCCAATAACTATTTCTAGAAATAGACCTAAAATATCTCATCTTTGTTTTACAGACGATTTGGTTCTCTTTGCTAAAGCTTCTAGTGAACAAGTGCGAACGATTAAGGAGACCTTACAAACTTTTTGTGAGAGCTCAGGACAACGAATCAACTTCCACAAGTCTTGTGTCTACTTCTCTAAAAATGTTAATCATAATATTAGGCAGCTACTAAGCCAGGAGCTTGGAATGACCCTGAAGACTAATCTGGAAAAATACTTAGGAGTATCCTTGATCACGCAGAAGTGTAAGTCATTTTTAGTTCATCCTTGACCGCATGCAAACCAAGTTATCTAGCTGGAACAAGAAATCTCTATCTTTTGCAGGGAGATGCACTCTTATCCAATCGGTGTTATCAACCATTCCTAGTTACTACATGCAGACTATGAAGATTCCTATTGCGGTTTATGTTAAAATAGATAAACTTTGTAGGGACTTCCTATGGGGCAATAGCGAAGATGATGAAAAGGTCCATTTCTTAAGTTGGGAGAAAATCTGTAAACCAAAGGAGGAGGGTGGATTGTGGATTCAAAAGGCACAGGAGACCAATCAACTGTTTCTTATGAAACTTGCTTAGGGATTAATCTACAAAAGGAATTCCCTATAGGTTCAAGTCATGAGAGCAAAGTATGCGGGAAGAGACAACATCATACCCAAAGTCCATAAGAAGACCAGCAGCTCAAACGATTGGATTGGAATAACAAAGTATGGAAAAAATTTCAAGGGAACCTAATTTGGAGAATAGGTGACAGAAAAAGTATTTCTTTTTGGGATGACTATTGGATCCCAGGAATTCATAAATTAAGAGACTTAGCTACCATTAACCTCGATGAAGAAACGCTTGGAGAAAGGTTGTGTGATTATATTAGTTCTCAGAATACTTGGAATTGGACAAAAATTAGTCAGGTTTTGCCTGAGGATGTTCTAGAGCACATTAGAATTTTAAAATCTCCCAATTCTCACATTGGAGCAGATACTATGGGGTGGCTTCCAGCAGCAGATGGCAAGTTTACAATTAAATCAGCCTATGAGACTTTTTTCAATAACAAGAAAAATAATAATAGGTTACACATATTGCTTTGGAAAAATAACTTATCTCAGCGTTTGAAAACCTTCTGTTGGCTCCTTACCCATGAAACTTTGCTTACCAACAGCAGGAAGAAGAGCAAAAACCTCATAGATAATATAGACTGTCCAAGATGCTGTGGAGAGAAAGAGACTGTGCTCCACGCCTTAGACATGGATTATCATAGTAAATAGAGACGCACAGAAAATTTTTTTCTACCAATCCTTTCAGGGATGGCTTAGTACTAACCTTTCATTGGTCTCTCAAAAGTAGTATGAGACTCTGTGGCCCATCATCTTCGTCACAACATGTAATATAGTCTGAAAGTGTAGAAATGATCTCTTTTTCAGGGTCGAGATTCTGGCGAACAATCAACTTTACCAAATAATAAAAAAAATTATAGAAAATTATAGCATTATTTTGAGCATAACTGAGCATAGTAGTAGCTTACTAAATCTTACCAGAGAGGAGCTTGTCGGATAGAAGGTGCCAAATTGGGGATGGACTAAATTGAATTTAGATGAATCAGTCATTCATCCTGGTAGCAGAGGTGCCTGCGGGGGTATTATTAGGGATTAGGCTAGCTGCATGATTGCTGGTTTCACTATGAACATCGGAGCCTATACCATAACCATGGTTGAATTATGGGGCTTGTATATTGGGATTAAACTAGCTTTTGAGCTAATGATCGCAAAATTAGTGGTAATATCATACTCTAGATGTGCCGTAACATTGGTTCAGAAGGTGTCTCCTAAGAGCCTTGGTAGTTCTTCTCTCGTTTGCTCAATCAAAGAGCTTTTGGCAAAGATGAATAATGTAGAAGTAAGATATATCTACAAGGAGGCTAATTTCTGCATGGATGCTCTCGCTAAACTGGGTCAAGGAGAAGTTCCTGAAATTAAGTTCTTCGAGCAGCCTCTTCTATGCTTGTTTCATCACCTTCTTGCTGATGCAAGTGGTGTTAAGTTTAAAAAATTAGTAATAATCTAGTTTTTTTCTTCTTTCTTTAAACCCCGTATCATTGTTACTCATAATATATATATATATATATATATATATATATATATATATATATATATATATATATATATAAAAGTGACTTTTAATTTTATATAAATATTTTATTTTTTATCCAAATGCGTATTGACAATATAAAAAAATGTATATAGACATCTAATTATATATTATCATATTATTATCACAAGTAATTAATTTTTATATTTATTATTTAATTTTTTTTAAATATATAAATTTGGTTAGATGATGATATAATTTATTTATACTATTACTATATCAAAATAAATTATATTATATATATTATGGAACAAATTAAATATATGATATATGATATATAATAACTATATCCATATTATATATATATAATAAGAATATGAGAAGAATTGGTTTACATTTTTTTCTTAAAATATTATTTATTATATAATTTATAAAAAATATTTTTTAATTAGCTTTGACTTGAACCATTATAAATAATTTAGCATCTCAATTATTAGTTTTATTTATATACTCTCTTATATTTAATAAATAAAAAAATAAATCAGATACCCTCCTATCCTATAATAATGTATGTTTTGCACCTTATCCTTTGCTTTTTTTGCGGTAATGAAAAATTTATAGGAGCAATAATATAACTAATTTTGTTAATCATATCAGATATATATCAAAATTAGATATTAATATAAAATATATATTAAAATATAAATATATATTAAAAATAAATTAAATAATATATTTATATATAAATATATTAATAATTATTTTTATTATAAATAGATTTTTATTAATTTATAGTCTATTCAAGCTAGAAAGAGACATGATTATTGTTTATACCCTATCTTAAAGCACAAAAATCAGGCCCAATAAATATGAAAGACCCACCTAAGAGGGTGGCCCCACCTCTTTAACAAGGTCGAGCACGATGAAAAGAGGCAGCTTATATTTATCTAAGTAAGTAACTGTCTCCTCAAATTTCTCCAACTATCTCTATCTTCTCTAAACGATAGATCCTAACAAACTCTCTAGATAAAGGGAATGGTTATCCATCAATAAAGATGGAACTACTCCAACAAAGGTGGTTATCTACTCTAATATAAATACACTGACACTTCTCAGGTATATTCACGTTATAATCTATTAAAAATCTGCCTAAAGCCCTTACTAACTTAAGCATCGAAATCTCTTGTAGGTACCACCTCCCATCTCCTCATGAGGAACTCGGACATGCGGCAAGTCGGCACCAAACAAGTCGGATGCTGCCATCAAAAGGGATTTGGACCTCACGTTCAAGCCCAAATTAACATTTCAAGTAACCCTCGAAACATTGACGCCATTGCTGGAGACCTGGAATTCACCTTCTGGTAATGACAGACCACCAGTATGAAGATGGCTACACAACGTCTAAATCTAAAGTTGAGCCCTAACCAAAAGGCAACGCCATTATACTACCTTCACCACACCAGACGCATGGTCCTCATGGGGAAAGGCCATCAGAAAAATGCCAGCCAAGGTGGATTCATTCGGAAATCTGTCACCTTGAAGAGGAAGAACCCCCACAAACGGCTGAGATACTGGGCCTATTTTGTGGCTAGCGAGAATGGCTGGAACAGCTGGAGTATGAGGCTGAGCGACAGCGAGAAGCAGAACGAGAGTTGCGGAGAGAGGTAAGACGACAAAAGGAGCTAGAAGAAAAGCTCCAGAAGTTAGAAGCCGACCTTCGCAATCAAAGTAATTGAATAGATCGAGAAGACAGCTCCCTAGGTGGGGAAAACCTGTTCATAGAAGAGATCATGCGGGCTAAAGTTTCCAGCAATTTCAAAACACTTGACATGAATCTCTATGATGGGACGACCGATCCAAGGCACCATCTCAGTAACTTCAAAAGCAGGATGTACCTGGCTGACGCCTCTGACACTACCCGTTGCAAAACCTTCCCAACAATGTTGACCAAAGCGGCAATGAATTGGTTTGACAACTTGCTCCCATGTTGATAACTAGTTTCGATGACCTAGCAAGGAAGTTTCTAACCAGATTCTCCATCCAGAAGGATAAAACAAAGTACGCCCCGAGCCTACTAGGAGTTAAGCAAGAAGTCGGCGAGACTTTTCGTGACTATATGGAAAGGTTTAACAATGCCTGCCTAGAGATTCAAAATCTGTCCACTGAAGCCGTGATTATGGGCCTAGTCAATGGTCTCAAAGAGGGACCATTCTCCCAGTCAATATCCAAATGATACACGACTTCTTTGAATGAAGTTCAAGAAAGGGTAGAGAAATACATCAAAATAGAAGAAAATTCTCGACTCAGGGAACCCTTTCCACGGACAAACCTGCCCTATTACCCTCGAGACAAGAAAAAGAATCCTTCAACCAAACGACTCATACAGAAACGATTTGGAAAGGAAAGAAAGGATTGTAAATATTTTGAACAAAATCAAAACGTAAAAACAATTCTCTAATTAAAACAGGTCGGGTAAAAATGAGTTATATCATACACAAGGATGACAACCTTGTAAAAACTAGAAAAGGGAGGGAATAAGAATATAATCCATTCACCTAAGGCGCCAATTTATGCTCGACAAAGCACAAAATTCATGAGCCGACCTTTTTAAATGGTCGCTCGGATAAAGCGACGAGGTTCAAATTGGTGTCGAATGGTTATAATAAGGATTGATGATTAAAACTAGAAAAGGGAGGGAATAAAAGAATATAATCCATTCACCTAAGGCGCCAATTTATGCTCGACAAAGCACAAAATTCATGAGCCGACCTTTTTAAATGGTCGCTCGGATAAAGCGACGAGGTTCAAATTGGTGTCGAATGGTTATAATAAGGATTGATGATTTAAAACAACTGAAGCTCATGAGTTAAACAAAATCAAGTAAAAAATGACCATATGTTCTAAGCGATTTGTATTAAAAACAAGTTGTATAAAATTCTATCACTCTAGAAACAACTTGAATCAAACAAGTTGAATAAATTATTGAAATTCATTCGATAATCCTATCCACTTAATTGCTCGAGTTCGACTTTATAAAGCTCGATCTCGAGCAGGGACATAATGGATAAAGCAATGAAGTCCGATGGCTATAAAGATGATCTGATACTTTAAAAGGACTCAAAGTAAACAAGTTGTAAAACAAGTTGTGGAGTATTAAAAACAACTCGAACTAAACGAGTTGCATGAAATCAGATCAAGAAATAGCCACATTTTAATTAAATGATTTGAAATGAAACAAATCGTAAAACCTTAAAACTACTCGTATCGAACGAGCTAGACGAGTACCCAGAAATAATTACGAGTTTTGAAATAAACGATTTGCATCAAAACAAGTTGTACAAAATTTGTACTATTAGTTTCAAAAATGATTTGTATTAAAACAAGTCATTATGCTACAAAACAACTCGAACTAAGCAAGTTGCATAAAATTCGATCAAGAAATAATCATCTACAATCTTCAAAATAACTCGGTATAAAATGAGTTGTACAAAATCAAAATAAGTTTCAGAAAGGTGATTTGTATTAAAACAAGTCATGCATCCTCAAAACAACTCGATCTGAGCGAGTTGTACGAAATTATGACAAGAAATATTCTCTGGTTAAGAAAGATGTGCTAAAACCAATCATACAAAGCCTACAAGCCTTAAATAACTCAGAAAGAACGACTTGTACAAATCAGTTCTAAGAAAATACTTGGCCAAAAACAAGTCGTGTAAAGAGAGCAAGTCACACAGAACATAAAAATGACTTGTAATATCAGATTGCAATACGATAAAGTAACAATTACCCTACAACAAAATGATAGCGCACGGGAAAAGCGCACAAATAGTTATGGAGTAACGATTACGAAAATGTTACATCATTCAAAGCATGTTGAGTTGACCGACTTCCTTGGCTTCAGATCTCAAAACTACTAGGCAGCTTCTCCACAACTCAACATTTCGAGTTGGTAATCCAATTGCTCGAGTCCGACTTTGTAAAGCTCAACCTCAAGCAGGGGCACTGTTCATATCCTGGCCCAAAACACAAAAACCAGGCCCAATAAGGATGAAAGACCCACCTAAGAGGTCGGACACAATGAAAAGGGGCAGCTTATGCTTATTTAAGTAACTAACTGTCTCCCCAAATCTCTCCAAATATCTCTATCTTCTCTGAAAGATAGATCCTAACAAACTTCCAAGATAAAGAGAACGGTTATCCATCAATAAAGATGGAACTACTCCAACAAAGGTGGTTATCTACTCTACTATAATTACACTGACACCCCTCAGGTATATTTACGTTCTAATCTATTAAAAATCTACCTAAAGCCCTTGCTAACTTAAGCATCAGAGTCTCGTGCAGGTACCATCCCCATCTCCTCACGAGAAACTTGGATAGGGGACAACTCGACACCAAACAAGTCAGACGCTGCCATCTAAAGGGATCTAGACCTCACATTCAGACCCAAATTAACATTTCAGGTAACCTTCGGAATAATTATATATGACACTTTTTATATATATTAATTATTAAATTGCACTATTGCTCTGGCTTCCACTTTTTTTTATTTTTTATTTCTAAAAATCATTATTAAATGAAAAGTGATCGAAACGTTTTATATATTTAAAGTGCATGCTTTAATTGGTTACTTAGTCACACAATCTTAATTTGCGACCAATTTTTTTAACCCAAATATTTTTGGGTAGTTGCTTAAATTAGTAGCTAAATCCGTCACAATCTTCTTTTTACGACAAATATGATGTCAAATAATTTTCAGTCACAAATCAGTTACTACTATTATGATATATTTTCATAATAGTCGTGTCCCGAAATTTTATTTCAGGCATACTAGATGTTGTGCTTTTGAGTGTGTAACAATTGCGGTTGAGAAAATTTTATGGATAAATTCATATTATAAAATAATTTTAAATATTATCTTAATACTTACTATTATGAAGATGCATATATAATATAAAATGTATCTAAATTTATTTTACTTTTGTTTTATTCATAATATTTCTGGAACATTGTGTCACCAAGAATAATTTAAAATGACTGGTACCGTTGAGTTTGCCTTATAGTTATCCCTGATGTATGTTTTTGAAAGGAATAATGTTATATATACATCTAAGTATTTTTATTAATCAAGTTCAATCAAGTTAATTTAACATTAATAAAAATTAATTATAGATAACATTGTTCTATGTTTTATTAAATTAGGGTTTAAGGTCCACTTTTCAATTTAGGGTTTAGGGTCACCCACCAAGGAAAGTCATCAATTACATATTGGAAGGATTCGCATGCGGCGGCGACACAAGCTCGGCCAGGAAAAGAAGCTATCAGATCATGCTAATACTACAAGATGACCCAACATCACAAACAAATGCTTTCCACATCCCGGAAATCACGTTTGCAAACAAAGATTTTCAATCCAAAACTCATAATCTTGATGACCTAGTTGTAATCTCGGTAACAACAGGAGACTTAACGATCCAAAAGGCCCTCATGGATCCCGGAAGTAGTGCCGATGTCCTATTCCTATCTACTTTTAAAAAGATGCAGTTAAGTGAAAAGGTGTTACAACCATCCTCTTGCGAATTGGTCGGATTCTCCGGAGAAAGAGTCCCGGTAACAGGTTATGTTTGGGTGAGGACTACCCTAGGGGAGTATCCTTATTCCAAAACTTTAGATATTCAATATTTAGTTGCCGATTGCTTTAGTCCTTATAATATCGTACTCGGGAGACCATCTTTAAATGCTTTCGAAGCTATAGTCTCCGCAGTTCACCTCTGTGTTAAGTTTTTCTTACAGGATGGAACCATAGCGACAGTACACTCTGACAGAAAGGAAGCGAGGCAATGTTACAATGTTGGACTCAAAATGAAACAACCACTAATGCCGAGAATCAATTCGGTCTACAATACCGATGATATACCAAGATTAGCCGAGCTAGATCCTCAGACAAATATAAAGGAACGACTTGTGCCGATCGATGACCTCCATAAGGTAAGCATTATTGGCAATGACATCCAAGGCACTAACATCAGCTTCGCATTGTCTGTAGGATATATGCAACAAATTATCGATCTACTCCAAGCAAACGCCAACCTGTTCACTTGGACCTCAACCGACATGCCAAGGATAGACCTAGAAGTTATATGCCATAAACTCGCTCTGGATCCAAAAGCTCGTCCAATAAAACAAAAGAAGCGACTCCTAGGACAAGAGAAGATAAAAGCTGCTATCAAGGAAACACAAAAATTACTAAGTTCAGGGTTCATTCAAGAAATCTGCTTTACATCTTGGTTAGCAAATGTTGTCATGGTAAAAAAGAATTCCAGAAAATGGCAAATGTGCGTTGACTTCACCGATCTAAACAAAACCTGTCCAAAAGACTCATACTCATTGCCGTGCATTGACAAGCTTGTAGACAACACTCTGGGTACAAAGTTTTAAACTTCATTGACGCCTATTTAAGCTATAACCAGATACTCATACACCCTTTAGATGAGGACAAAACAACCTTTATAACTGAACACAGGAATTTTTGCTATAAAGTAATGGCTTTTAGCTTTAAAAATGTAGGTGCCACCTACAACGCTTGATGAACAAAGTTTTTTAGAGCTAGATCGAAAGAAATGTGGAAGTGTACGTAGACGATATGGTCGTCAAGTTGGGAAATGAAAAGGCTCATTTGTCCGATCTCAAGGAAGTATTTAAGCAATTGAGGAAGTACAACATGCGCCTTAACCCTGAAAAGTGTGCATTCGGGGTACAAGGAGGAAAGTTCCTAGGGTTCATGTTAACCCACAGAGGAATTGAAGCAAATCCCGACAAATACAACGCGGTCATACAGATGAAGTCGCCAACAACGATCAAAGAAGTACAATAGTTAACAGGAAGGTTGGCGGCCTTATCAAGATTCCTACCAACGCTAGCAACAAGATCATGCCATTTCTTTAACACACTGCGAAAGTCTAGAAATTTTGCATGGTCTGACAAGTGCGAAACAGCCTTCACTGAGTTCAAGACAATCCTGGCATCACTTTTGATATTGAAAAAACTAATACATGGTAAACCACTGTATTTATACCTCTCAGTTTCTGCTAATTCAATTTTATCTATGCTTGTAATAGAAATAGATCGGGAGCATCACCCAGTCTACTTTATCAGTAAAATGCTACAGAATGTAGAAACACGATACCCAACTATTGAAAAACTAGCCTATGCTTTGCTAATTACAGCACGGTGTCTATGAAATTATTTTCAGGGCTACGAGATCGTGATACGAACTAATCAACCATGGTGGCAAGTACTCACAAGACCCGATCTTGCAGGAACGGTAACATAGTGGTCGGTTGAGTTATCTGAATACGCCATCAACTATCAAGCTTGAGGCTTGCTGACTTCATTGCAAAATTCACCCCAACAGACAAGCTCTATTCGGAGTGGGAATTATATGTGGACGGTGCTTCCAATAAGGATGGCGGGGGTGCTGGAATTGTGCTCAAAGACAAAGCAGGGGTTTCTACCGAGCAATCAGTAAAGTACATATTTCCAGTAAGCAATAACCAATCCAAGTATGAAGAACTGCTGGTCGGCCTATGCCTAGCCAAAGAAAGTAGAATTCAACACATCAAGGTCTATTGTGACTCCTTACTGGTGGTTCAGCAGGTAAATGGCATCTTCCAGGTACATGAGCCTTTGTTAGAACAATATCTAACATAGGTAAAACATTTAATTCAGCAATTTCAAAATTTTTAAATTACACATGCTCATAGGCATGAAAACAATAGGGCCGACATCTTATCTAAACTGGCTACATCAAGAAAAACAGATACACCACCAAAATTATCACAGATAACCCTGGAACAACCTAGTATATGCAACGACCTTATTCTAAGTTTGTCACAGGACAAAGACTGGAGAACTCCATATGTCAACTATTTAAAAAATAGAACCATACCAACAACAGTGGAAAACTCAAAGATCTTCAGGAAAAAAGCCAATTTTTTCACTCTTATTGGAAATGATCTATATAGAAGAGGATTCTCCCGGCCTCTGCTAAAGTGCCTGGGAGACGAAGACGCCGCCCTAGCAATGTCAAAAGTACATGAAGGCATTTGTGGCACACACATAAGAGGTCAAAGTTTAGCAGCAAAGTTACTAAGAGCAGGGTATTATTGGCCCTTCCTCAAGAGAGATTGCATGAACAAGGTCCAACGGTGTGACAACTGTCAAAAGTGCGCATTCGTAATACACAACCCAGCCGAGATGCTACACACGTCAGAGATCGGATGGCCATTCCACAGATGGGGGCTTGACATTTTTGGTCCTTTTCCAGTATCACAAGGCCAGGTAAAATTCCTACTTGTAGCAATTGACTACTTTACGAAGTGGATAGAAGCTCAACCACTCGCCAAAATAACAGCAGACAAGGTACAAAGTTTCATTTGAAAATTTATTATATGTCGATATAGGTTACCTATGGACATCGTCACTGATAATGGTAGACAGTTTACTAATAAGAAAATAGCATATGTTTTACAAAAATTGAACATAAACCATCATTTTTCATTGGTCGAACACCCACAAACTAACGGGCTCGTCGAAGCAGCTAACAAGATCATTTTGTAGGTATTAAGAAAAAAGCTAACCTTGGCCAAAAGTCAGTGGGCCAAGTTAATACCAGAAATACTTTAGGGATACAACACCACCCCACAGTGACGGACCCAGAAAATTTATGTTGGAGGGCAACAATAATATACATTACTATCCAAAGATATATTAATCTAAATTAAAAAAAAAATAAAAGTGCACATTAATTATTCGAATAAAAAAACTAAAAATTACATATAATAAAATAAAATGAAAGATATTTTTTTAAAATAATCTTCTATTATTATTTCTATAAATAAAAAATATATATTCTAAATTAGTAAATTGATCAATTGACTTTAGAAATGTATATGCAACATAATTACATATAATAAAATAGAGCGAAAGATAAACAAATAAATAATAAAGATCACTAAATTGAGAATAAAATAAAATATATAAATTTATAAAGAGAATAAAAAATTAGATTAATACCTAAACTATAATTGCTTGAATTATAATTTGTAATTGAAAATATCAAAAAGAGAAACAATGAAATTGAAAGATACATAGAGTCATGAAGAGTTATATTTAAAAAATAGAGAATTTAAAATTTAACTTTTGATGAAGAAAAGATGACCACTAGAAAATGAATAGAAAAAGAAGGTTGAAACTAAGAAGAGGATTTAAGAGAATAAAGGAGTGATGACGATTGGGATTTGAGAATGAGAGAAGACTAAATTTGATTTGGTTAACTAATAGTCAAAATGATATAAAGATAAAGTAGATTTGAGACTTTAAATAATAGGCTAAATTTATTTGCAATAGGGTTATTTAAAATTTAAAATGGGGGCATATTATATATGTATATATTTTTTTTTTAAAAAATAAGAGTGGGGGCAAATGCCCCCTTATTACCCTACCTGGGTCCGTCCCTGCCACCCCACAAAGTTCGACCAAAGAAACACCTTTCAAGCTAGTTTTCAGAACCGATGCCATGATCCCAGTAGAAATATCCCAAGGGTCAATCAGAACCGACTATTTTAATGAAGAGGCAGATGACCAAATGAGGAACGCTGAGTTGGATACCATAGAAGAGGAACGACAAGCCGCAAGAATACGACAAGAAGTAATGCAGCTCATAATACAACACAAGTACAATAAGAAGGTCAGACCTCAGCCATTACAACAAGGACCCCTCGTCCTCAAATGCCTTGAAGATGTCAGCAAAACCCTAGGGCAAAGCAAGCTCGCCGCAAATTGAGAAGGTCCCTTCCGAGTTTCGCAAGTTCATGGCGGAGGAGCATACTCCCTACAAACTTTGGAAGGGGTCGATTTACCAAATACATGGAATATTTTGTCATTACGGTTATACTACATTTGACCATTTGTAAACAATTCGAAGATCCGGAAGGTACTCTTTTTCCTACCACTGAGGTTTTTCCCAAAAAGAGTTTTACTCGGGGAGGTTTTAACGAGGCCGACCACTTCAAAGCATCTCAACATTATCTTAAAATAATAATTCATGCATCTTTTCTAAACGATCTGTCAAAACAAACATGCGATGAAAATCAAAGCACCATTTCAAACATACAAAAAGCAACAAAAGATGTTGCACGGTCATTTAAAAAGCATTATAGCTTTACAATCCGAGAAGGTTCAAATGAAACTATCAAAAGACTAAAGTCCATCCAAACAAACTAGTACAAAATAAAAGTTCTAAACATCAATTATCTTTTCCAACTGCACCTGCAGTCTCATCCTGGACCTTCCCTCCAAGTTCGTCATCCACCAGATGTCCATCCAAAACAATTTTTGTAACATTAAAACGACTAACATCAAAGTCAGGAGAAAAAACAGCAACTTGATTTATAGCGCGATCAAATCCCGCCGCAAATAACTCTAGCCCTTCATCCTCAAGCTCTCTAATTCGAGATGTCGTTTTACCCTTCTCCACATTAGATTTCTGCAACTGGCTCTGAAGTGTTCGAATCTAATCTTGCAAGTTTTCTACCTCCACCGCCAGATCTTTCATCTTCTTGGTAAGATCGATAACTACCCCTTTCCTCTCAGCAACAGACCTCTCAAGCTTCATAAAATTCTTAGCATCATTCCTTTCTTCAACCCCCAGTAACTCTGTACTCCGACCAACACAAGGCAACATTGTACCAATAACCTTCAACAAACCAAATTTTCATACAATTAAAAGCCACAAATAACGAACTAGGAAAAAGTCTATATCACAAATCAAATTCACCTGAAGATACTACCCATTACCTCCCTCCCAGCATCCTTTAGCACTTAAACATCAATTGGATTTTGAGCGACCCTATCTGCCAGGGCAGCAAAAGGAAATTGATCACTCCAAGTGGATTCTACACTATCACCATTCACAAAGCCATGTAACCGCATTTGCTTCTTTACCTCATGTCTAACCCCAGAACCAAAAACCAAGTCTACACCAGAAAGGATCTCAAGCGAGCGTTCAGGCTCAAGACTCTTCCGTTTCTCACCCCGAGGGTGCGCACTAGACTGTGCAGTATCAGCAACATTGTTCTTCATCACCTAACTCCCCGAGACCTCCCTACCCTCCTTGTCGTTTATCACCTTACTCCCTGAGACCTCCATACCCTCCTTTTTCTTTTGATCAAAGAAAGATCTCATCCTTGCCGAGGACAAGCTCAGAACCCTTCCACCTGTACAAACAAAGTACAACAAATTATCACCATATAAAACAGTCTAAACAACAAAGCAACATTAGCATGACCCTCAACAATGTAGCTATTTAACCCATCAACATCATTTTTAAACTTCAAAATCTTCGCAATAGATAACAATTTCCCGGCAGAAAAATAGTCAATAAGATACTCTAATAGCAAGTCTTCTTCCTCAGACCTCTTAACAGCATCCAGAACCTGCATGGATTCGGGGCACCAATAGAGAGGAAACTTTTCTCCTAATTCACTATCTAAGAAGAAAGGATACTCTATTTCACAGGAGCGAACTTTCACAAACATTTCCTTAAAGTTTTTTAAAGAATATTTGTACAAGACAAACAAAGAGCGCCATGGATAACTGCTCAAGTTTATCCAGAGACCTTTTTGAACCCCCTTCGTTTGGAATAGCGAAAAGAAGATGTTCAAAGAAGGCTCATACTCCAGAAACCCCATTAAACACTCAAAGGCACGAAGAAAAGCCTAAGAGTTGGGGTGGAGTTTGGAGGAAGCACAGTTCAACTGTGTCAAAATCATACACTCAAATTCTGAAAAAGGGAACTTTACATTTAGTTCCGTCACTAAACAAGTATACACATAGAAATAAGCCCAATCACCCATTTTTCACAAACCCTCTCCTCCCCGTTACAGGAAAGTAGTTCGATACCAACACCAGAGCCGCGAAGACCCAACTCACGGCGTTAAGCTCAGCTAAACTCTTAGAGTTTTGGAAAAGGGAAGCGCGACACTTCACGTCCGCATGTACCCATTCACATAAATCATCCTTAACCTCCACTACTTTATCTTTTGGTTTTTTCATTTCTAAAACATATTAGAACAGACAACAGGGAACAAATGATGGAAGAAACAAAATACTAACCTTTCATTGTCATCTTCTTTGACTTGAGGCTACAAAAAACATTCATGAGCACATGAGCAAACTAAAGAGGCCCCAAGTACATAACGCACTATCACACGATTCACATTAGGAAATTAATCCTGACCGTTGGATATCGTAACTATTCACTTACCCAATGAGACATTCACGGTCATGATCACCTCAAACCAATACCCCATTAACATTTATTACTGAGAAAAATGAACGTGTCATTTTGTCTCCCAAAGTCAGCAATAAAGACACGCATTAAATAAGGCTGTCACAAAGGGTTGACGAATGCTAAAATCGGCATCACGTTGAGCTTGGGGACTCAGGTGCTACAAAAAAAAGGTATAACGTCGGAAATTCGGACATAAGCTCTCAACTTGCTACCGGCACCAGCAAGTCAAGTTTGGGGGCTGTGATCCATACCCAAACGATTCGGGGCCGACGTTACACCTCAGAACTGCTAGGTCAAAGTCGGTTGAGCCAAAATAAAAGAGAGGGATCCGCGATACACCTCAGTTGAGGTCCCAGGAATCTCCGAATTACAACAGATGCACTTTTCAAAGATAAATAGCAAAACACAAACGACCTAGCACACACATGAGACAAATCACAAAACAGAGCTCTCCGAATACTATTATTATATTGTTGAGATCACAAACTGACTTAGCCGTTGGAGTTCTTTTGCAGGTTCTCCACATTGTTCGGACGAAGAAAGAATTTGTGGTGCAGCACATAGGAGGAGGACATCACTAGTGCTCTTCCAGTTGCAGACGACCCATACCTCGGGTCCAATTCCGACAAGAACAGTATTAATGAAAAATATTAGTTGTTTAATATTTTTCTTAAATGTATTTATACATTTGTTATATTAATTTTATTTTATTATTTAACAATAATTAACAAATATAAAATAAATAAACAAAAACTAAATAATGTAAAATAGAATAATTTTAGATTATTTTAAATTAATTTTTTATTGATTTCTAAATACTTTGTGTTCTTTAAATCTAATCTGATAGATGATTAGTTATAGATTCTCGCTAGGGAGACAATGAGATATCTATATAATGAGCTGTTTATTTGACCCAATATGTATTAATAATGTAAATTAAACATCATTAATCCTAATTTCTAGTTGCCTATTCTGTTTTGTAATATCTACCCCCAATTTATCATAAATTCTTTCACATTAATCCTTCATCACCCACCGTTACCCTAACCCCAAAAAACTCCATTGTTTGTTAAATTACTCGAAGAATAAACAACCACGAAAACTGAGAAAGTGAACATCCAAAATTATACAAAAACGAACATCCAATGTGAACGTGTATAAATAACAACGTAATTACTTTATAAAATGACTCACACAATATGAACAAGCAGGAATAACCATCCACGTTCATAGAGAAAGGGAACATCCGGCGATGGGAAAAAGGCACAAACCGACTGCGACGGAGGCGCTGGACATCCAGATTGCTGCGGTGCCGCGAGCTTGACTCACACAATATGTGCGTCCTCCCTATGTACGGTGGCCTGTGCGGACAACGACGCTAGTCGGAAGAGTGTCGGCGCGATGTCCGACGACAGCTGGTAACCTTGGCGGCACTTTACCGGCTTTTGCTTCGAGGAGAGAGTGAGAGAAAAAGTTCACACCGTATTGAAAGAAGGAAGTAATCCTAATTTAATTCCATAAATAACGGAATTCATGATTTGATTCAAATTTTAAATTGAAAACTACTCAAAATTAATTAATTGTCATAATTGACCGGAATCATGATTTAATTTAAATTTTAAATTAAAAATTACACAAAATTAATTAATTACCTCTAATTTAATTCTAATTTTAATTTAACCCTATTATACACATGGTATAAAACATATATTGACTTCTCATACTTTTTTTTAGTTATATTGATCGGGAAAAAAAAAAGTTTTTGACTGAGAATTAGTTATAGGGCTTCTTTATGTGTAGTAACTAGTAACACTTCCAACTCATATTCAGTTAGCCAATAGCGTACCATTCCTAAACTTGGCTTTTACTCGGTAGTAAGGTCAAGTGCGCGGCAAACTGTAGCTATAGGCTTCTACTCGGTTGAAAAGTCAAGTGCGTGCAAATTGTAGCTATAAAAGCGGGCATAGGGAAAGCAGGAGTTTATCACTTTTCACAAACTAATATAAGCAACCAGTCAACCAAGCACTCTCATCTATACTCTCTAAGCCATCAATTTCATTCTCACTCAAACTAAAATTGATGACATGCAAATTGCAGTTAGGGGCATTTGCTAGCAGCAGCAACCATTACAGGCAGCAAGGAGCACCCAATAAAGTGCGCTCCTGTTTGATGGTTGCCACTGATGATCATCAAGACACCTTTTATAAGACTAACCTCCCTACCAAATTGGCCAAAACTTATGTGCCTACTATAAAACCCTTATCAGAGAAGGAGCTGAAAGAGAGGAATAATAATACTGATGCCCCCATCATTAATTCTGGTAAATTTGGTAGGTTTGGAGGCAAGTTTGTACCTGAGACACTTGTAGTTTGTTTGAGCCAGCTTGAAGCTGAGTTCAACAAGGCCCTACATGATGAAGCTTTTAAGGTTAGAAAATTCACGTCAAGCTAATAAGTTTCACATGCATTATGCATGAACAACAATAAAATATAATCAAATCCGGCAATTAATAAGTTACGTTTCGTTTCGTTGTTATTGTGGAATGCAGGCAGAGATAGCAGAGTCATTAAAAGACTTTGCAGGGAGAGAGACGCCACTGTATTACGCGCGGCGGTTATCGGAGTACTACGAGATGAACAACAATGGAAAAGGCCCTGGCATATACCTCAAGAGAGAAGATCTCAACCACGGTGGCTCCCACAAGATGAACAACGCTCTTGCACAAGCCATGATTGCCAAACGCATGGGCAGAAAGAGCGTCGTGACGGCCACCGCAGCTGGACAGCACGGCATCGCAACCGCCGCAGCCTGCGCTAAGCTTGGTTTGGAATGCACAGTGTTCATGGCCGCCAAAGAAATGGAGAAGGAAAGTTCTAACGTGCAGTTGATGAAACTGTTAGGTGCTAAGGTAGAAAGAGTTAATGGAAGCTTCAAGGACGCAGCTAGCATCGGAGGCATTTCGGTGTTGGGTGGGAGAAATGGAAAACAGTTACCACTTGACGGGTTCGGCAGTTGGGCCGCACCCATGCCCGACGATGGTGCGTGAGTTTCAGTCAGTGATAGGGAGAGAAACGAGGAAGCAAGCGTTGGAGAAATGGGGAGGGAAGCCAGACGTGCTGGTAGCGTGCGTGGGGACTGGATCTAACGCTCTTGGTTTGTTCCATGAGTTCTTAGAAGACAAGGATGTGAGGCTCATTGGTGTTGAGGCCGGTGGGTGCGGCTTGGAGAGTGGAAGACACTCTTCCACACTCGTCACTGGTGAAGTGGGTGTCTACCATGGAGTTCTAAGCTACCTCTTGCAGGATCAGGATGGACAAATTATTGGACCACACTCCATTTCTCCTGGGTCCGTATTTATCGATCTTATTCTTATTATTAACTCCTAATTACTTAGTTACTGCATGCTCTTTATGTTTAACCTCAAAGTAATTGGTTCGTTGCTTCAATTTGCAGGATGGAGTATCCAGGAGTTAGTCCTGAGTTGAGTTACCTAAAAGAAACCGGACGCCCCGAATTCTGCGTTGCAACTGATCAAGAAGCTCTTGATGGCTGGTAAGGCAAATTTCACCTTTATTATGCTTATACAACACACAGAAATTAATTAATGCTTAAACTCTTACTTTTTACTAATTAATTGATGATGTTTGGCAGCTTATGAAAGATTATGCAAATTGGAAGGCATATTTCCATCATTGGAGGCTGCTCATGCATTGGCTATCTTAGATAATCTGGTCCCTACTTTATGTGACGGCAGCAAGGTCGTTGTAAACTGCAGTGGTTGTGGAGATAATAAGGATGCAGCTATAGTCTTTGATCGCAAATTATTTCATGGAAAATTTTAAGCACACAAAGGGTAAAGAAGAGCGAAAGAGAAAAGGGGGGGGGGGGGGTAAAGGAAAAATAAAATAAAGAAGAATGCCAGCAACTTTTGGTATTTATAGCCATCAATGATAATTTTAATGGTGTGAGATTTCATTCAATGACTCACTTTTTTTTATATATTGACCAGAATTTAAAAAAGTTGTTGGCTCTAGACTTAAAATAAATATCCATGATACCTCATGGCAAAAATTTTAAGAAAGGAATTGATAGAATGGAGGATTAGATAAATAGGAATAATTAATTCATTATTATTTTGTTTGTACCAATCCGTGTATAGTCAATCACTTTGCCATTTTGGCCAAGTTGTATAGTATAAGCACAGTTGCTTTAATAATTTCTTCCCCCCATATGAATTGAAATCGTATATATGTTGTCTCCCTAAGCACAACTTTTCAACAGCCTCATACAATGCAAAAACATCTTTGATAAACATTAAGTCTTTGAAAAATATGATATATGAGCAATAAACGAGCTACTTATAATGTAGTAATTCCATAACTTCATTTTTATGTTCCACAGATTTATTCAAACACAAAAAAGTACTTAAATTATCCGCACCTCACATCCACATTATTCACGTAACTCTTTCTAGGTATCACATATATAATAGGAGAATAATAATATGGATGTTCCTATTAACCAAGAAAGTTAAACTACAAAATAGTAAAAAAAAAAAAAAAGCGTATAAAAGGAGGATATAGAAAACTTTTTCCTATTAGCCAAGTAATTAAATAATTATGTTAATTTAAAAAAAATCAAATGGTGGTAAATTAAATCTGGTCAATTCACAAGCCCTAAAATTTATTTAAATTTTTAATATCTAAGTAGAATTTAATTGATATACACTAACCTTTATACTTATCCAATCAAATGCTTTCCTTAATAAGAAGGAACAAGACTTTTGAATGGGTAAGCAACTAAATCAAAACATTTTCTTATATAGCAATACATATGCTTTTACTTTATTGAATGTCTTGTTAGAATAAGTACGAATGTCCATCTCTTCAATCAAGTTAACTTTGAACCGTGTAATATTAATTATGAGTGGTGCTTTGTTTTTTTTTATGATAGATTTTATATTAATGAAGTTTAAAAAGGAAAATTTTGGACAAATATAAATAGAGCATAGATTTGTGATCATACGTATACACAAAATCAATAACAATTCTTCCTCTCTTTATACTGCCATACAATAATAAACATTCTCTTCTTTCTTTTTACACTATTAATATCTCTCTTTCTATTTACGTTACTACATATATTAATAAATATATATGAATAATTCTTATTGAGTTAGTTATAATATTAGAGTCTTCTATTTACACATTTTTATTTTATATTTAGTACATCTTTCTTATTTATTTTACAACACGTTATTAGCACGAGACTCTGACCAAAATTTAGGAAGACTCAGGTAACAAATTTTCATTATGTCGAATCTCTCTCATCTTGAATTCAATGCTCTTGATATATCTGTAAACAATTATTTATCATAGATATTAGATGCTGAAATCCATCTTGATTTAATGGATCTTAGAGATACTATTAAGGCTAAAAATAATGCATCCCAGAAGGATAAAGCCAAAGCCATGATTTTTCTTCGTCGTCATCTTGACGAAGGATTGAAAAATGAATATCTTACATTAAAAGTTCCTGCAGATCTTTGGAAAGACCTTGAAGAAAGGTATAATCATCAAAAGACGGTGATACTTCCTCAAGCCCGATATGAATGGACGCACTTGCGTCTACATGATTTTAAATCCATAAATGAATATAATTCTGCAATGTTTCGAATCACCTCACGAATGAAATTATGTGAGAAAAAGATAACTGATAATGATATGTTGGAGAAAACTTTCTCAACCTTCCATGCCTCGAATGTGCTCCTACAGCAGCAGTATCGAGAAAAAGGATTTAAAAAATATTATGAGTTAATTTCTTGCCTTCTTGTTGCTGAACGCAATAATGAGTTGCTTTTAAAAAATTACGAAGCGCGCCCAGCTGGCGCTGCCCCATTTTCTGAAGTAAATGCGGCAAATCATTACCCCAGAAGAGGTAAATGGCAAAGCTTTAGTAACAAGAAAAACTATGGAAGGAAAAGGAATTATGTTCAAAAGAGAAGATCTCACCAGAAGTGGGATAAAGAAAGAAATATTGGGCAAAATAAATCAACAGAGGATAAGTGTTTCCGTTGTGATGGAAAGGGTCATTGGTCACGTACCTGTCATACCCCAAGGCACCTAGTCGATCTTTATCAAGCATCTTTGAAAAAAGACGACAAAGGAAAAGAGTCGAATTTTGTTTCAAATGATGTTGAAAATTCCACCACTCATTATGATGTATTTGACTTCTTTGAGGATCCTGAAGGAAATATTGGTCATTTGATCAATGATGGAATAGTTTGATATATGAGATTGTTAAGTATTCATGTAAATAAATAATATAAATAACTTCTTGTTAAGTTTTATTTTCTATGCATATGAATAATGTATATAAATAATGTTTAATAAAATATTTATGAATTTCAAAATTAATGAATGTGTCAAATTTTAAAATAAAATTTTAGTATATGACATTATGTGCAGTGTTTCTTAGAAAAATAATTCCAATCAAGAATTCAATTTGACTGTGCATGCTACTCATTTTATTATTATTTATCTTTGAAGAAAATGGCAAGAATATATAATGAAGATGTATGCCTTGCGGATAGTGCAAGTTCGCACACCATTCTCAAAAGTGATATATATTTTACCCATCTTGTGCCAAAAAAAGAATATGTTAATACTATTATTGACTCAGACAATGTGATTGAAAGCTCCGGAAGAGCTATAATTTTGTTTCCTAGAAGAACAAAATTCATAATAAATAATGCACTATTGTCTACCAAGTCTCTAAGGAACTTATTGAGTTTCAAAGATATTTGCCGAAATGGATATCATATTGAGACTATGAATGAGGGAGGTCATGAGTACTTATGTATCACAACTCATGATTCAAATAAAAAGGTTATATTAGAAAAATTATCCTCACTTTCATTTGGGTTATATTATACCAAGATTAGTGCAATTGAATCACATGCCATTGTAAACAAGAAGTTTACTAACCCAAATGAATTCATAACTTGGCACGACTGATTGGGTCATCCGGGAACAACCATGATGCGAATAATTATTGAAAACTCCCATGGACATTTACTAAAGAACCAGAAGATTCTTAAATCTAGTGAATTTTGTTGTGCTGCATGTTCTCAAGGGAAGTTAATTTTAAGGCCATCACCAGTAAAGATTGGATTTGAGTCCCCTGAATTCCTAGAAAGGATTCAAGGCGATATATGTGGATCTATTCATCCACCATGTGGATCTTTTAGATATTTTATGGTCCTAATAGACGCATCTTCGAGATGGTCACATGTGTGCTTATTGTCTTCTCGCAACCTGGCGTTTGCGAGATTACTGGCTCAAATTATTCTATTAAAAGCACAATTTTCAGAAAATCCAATCAAAGCAATTCGTCTTGATAATGCTGGTGAATTTACTTCCCAAGCCTTTGATGCTTATTGTATGGCTAATGGAATAAGTGTTGAACATCCAGTAACTCATGTTCACACACAAAATGGGTTAGCAGAATCACTTATTAAACGCCTCCAATTAATTGCTAGACCCTTACTTATGAGAACAAATCTACCAACTTCGGTTTGGAGCATGCTATTTTACAAGCCGCAACACTTATTCGTTTGAAGCCAACGAGTTACCATCAGTTCTCTCCTATGCAATTAGCCTTTGGCAAGCAGCCAAATATTTCCCATTTAAAAATATTTGGGTGTGCGATATATGTTTCCATTGTACCACTTAATCACACCAAAATGGGACCCCAAAGAAAATTGGGGATATGTGTTGGATATGATTCTCCCTCTATAATGAGGTATCTTGAGATACAAACTGGAGATGTATTTAAAGCCCGATTTGCGGATTGTCATTTTGATGAATCAAAATTTCCAACATTAGGGGGAGAGAATAAGCTTTTTGAAAAGGAACTTAATTGGAATGCATCATCCTTGATGTATTTAGATCCTCGATCAGGACAATGTGAACTAGAAGTTCAAAAGATTATACATTTGCAAAGAATAGCAAATGAATTGCCTGATGTATTTCCCGATATAAAGAGGATAACCAAATCTTATATACCAGTAGAAAATGCCCTAATTCGAATTGATGTCCCAGTTGGACAAATTACCACCGAAGCAAATACACGCCAGAAGCGTGGTAGGCCTGTCGGTTCCAAAGACAAAAATCCTTGAAAAAGAAAAGAGGTAAATACTATTCCTGTTGAAAAAGACATAGTAAAGACACCTGCATTTGTCCAAAATTTTGATATAGTTTTAACGCCAGAAGACGTTCAGGTACCTGAAAATTGTGAAAATGACGAGATCTCAATAAATTATGTCTTTACAGGAGAGAAATGGGACCGAAATAAGACAATTGTCAATGAAAAATTTGCATATAATGTGGCATTAAATATCATGCATGAAAGTAAGGATCTTGAGCCAAGATTAGTCGAAGAATGTCGACAAAGAAATGATTGGCCAAAATGGGAAGAAGCCATGAAGGCTAAATTAGACTCACTTGCAAAATGTGAAGTCTTTAGACCTGTAGTCCGTACACCAGAAGATGTAAAACCTGTTGGATACAGGTGGGTATTTGTGAGAAAGTGAAATGAGAAAAATGAAGTTGTGTGCTACAAAGCCCGACTTGTGGCACAAGATTTTTCACAAAGGCCTGGTATAGATTATGAAGAAACGTATTCCCTTGTAGTGGATGCGATAACATTGCATTATTTGGTCAGTTTATCTGCATATCATAAACTGCATATGCATTTAATGGATGTGGTAACAGCCTACTTATATGGCTCATTATATCGGGATATCTATATGAAAGTCCCTGAAGGACTAAAGATATCTAAACCATCCAATAAATATTCACAGGGATTATACTCAATTAAATTGCAAAGATCTTTATATGGTCTAAAACAATCTGGAATAATGTAGTATAATCGTCTTACTGAGTATCTGACCAAAAACGGATATAAGAATGATGATATCTGTCCATGTGATTTCATAAAGAAAACTGCATCTGGATTCATTATAATTGCTATGTACGTAGATGATTTAAATATCATTAAAACTCCTGAAGAGATTCCAACAATTATAAAAACTCTAAAAGAAGAGTTTGAGATGAAAGATCTTGGAAAGACTAAATTTTTTCTCGGCTTGCAGATCGAGCATACAAAAAATGGGATCTTTATGCATCAAACAACATACACAAAAAAAATCTTGAAAAGATTTTATATGGATAAATCACATCCCTTGAGTACCCCAATGATCGTAAGATCTTTGGATGTGGAAAAGGATCAATTCTGTCCCAAAGAAGAAAATGAAGATATCCTTGGTCCTGAGGTACCATATCTTAGTGTCATTGGAGCGCTAATGTATCTTGCAAATAATACAAGACCCGATATATCATTTGCTGTGAATTTACTAGCAAGATATAGTTACTCTCCAACCAAAAGACATTGGAATGGAATCAAACAAATCTTTCGATATCTTCATGGAACGGTTGATATGGGATTGCTTTATCTCTATAGATCCAAGTCACAACTAGTTGGCTATGCATAGGGGTGACAAACAGGCCTAAACCCGTCGGGCCGGCTCGCGTAACCTGTCAAAAAAGGAGGGGCGGGCTGAAAAATTAGGACCGCCAAATAGCAAAAGCCCGCCTAACCCACACCGCTTAAACCGCGGGCTTTGGCGGGGTGGGGCGGACTTCCCACCGGACTTAGTATTTTTTTAGTGAGGGGATATTTTTACAATTTTCTGGCCAAAATCTAACTTCCCCCAACCTAACTTATAAGAGTTTGAAGATAAAAATTGAGTAGTTTGGATTATGTTTATGTTACTTTAGAGACAATATTTATAATTATGTTTTAAATTATGTTTATTTTGCTTTGGAGAGAATATTTATACTTATGTTTTGGATGAAAACTTGGTTCATAATTATGTTTATTAGATATTTATAATTATAAAGATTTTAAAGTTTATGAATATAAAAAATATAATTTTTTATGCCTTTAGAAATTATAAATTTATTAATATGATTGTGAAATTATATATATTATTTAGTAGTTAATGGTAAAAAAAAAAAGAGGAGCTCTGGCGGGCTTAGCCCGCCAGCCCGCAGTTAGGCGAGACGAGGTGGGATTCTAGGACCGCTGCACTAGGTGGGGCGGGGTGGGCTTCTCCGCTTGCCACCCTTGCTTATGCAGATGCTGGATACTTGTCTGATCCACACAAAGGAAGATCTCAAACGGGATACCTGTTCACATATGGTGGTACAGCTATATCATGGATGTCCACAAAACAAACGATAGCAGCAACCTCCTCTAATCATGCTGAAATACTAGCAATACATGAAGCTAGTCGCGAGTATTTTTGGCTCAGGAGTTTGATCCAATATATTCTGTCATCATGTGGACTAATTGATCATAAGATAGCTCCAACTGTCCTGTTTGAAGATAATACATCATGCATTGCTCAACTTAAAGGCGGATACATCAAAGGTGATAGAACAAAGCATATTTCTCCCAAATTCTTCTTCACTCATGATCTTCAAAATCAAGGGACAATTGATGTCCAACAGATCCACTCAAGTGACAAGCTAGCAGATTTATTCACAAAGTCACTCCCAAAATTCTCCTTTGAAAAATTGGTACATGAGATTGGGATGCACCGATTTCGAGACATTAAATAATGTCGACAAGAGGGGGAGACTGTACTCTTTTTTCCTTGGTCAAATTTTTTTCCCATTGGGTTTTTCTTAACAAGGTTTTTAATGAGGCAGTCCCCATCACAGAATATTGTACTCTTTTTCTTTCACTAAAGTATTTTTCCATTGAGTTTTTCTTTAGTAAGGTTTTAATGAGACAATAATCCTAAATGGACATTCAAGGGGGAGTGTTATGATAAGTATTAATGTCCATCTCTCCAGTCAAGTTAACTTTGGGCTATGCAATATTAACTATGAGCGGTGCTTTGTTTCCCCATGATAGACTTTATATTAATGAAGTTTGAAAAGGGAAATCTTGGACAAGTATAAATAGGGCATGGATTTGTGGTGCTTTGTTTCCCCATGATAGACTTTATATTAATGAAGTTTGAAAAGGGGAATCTTGGACAAGTATAAATAGGGCATGGATTTGTGATAGTATAATACGTACACACAAAATCAATAATAATTCTTCCTCTCTTTATACTGCCGCACAATAATAATCATTCTTATTGAGTTAGTTATAATATTAGAGTCTTCTATTTACACATCTTTATTTTATATTTAAATACATCTTCCTTATTTATTTTACATGTCTTATGTTTTTTTATATTTTTTATTTTTTATATATACCTATTAAACTAAATCATAATTCGGAACACAAAGTTTTATTAAATTCAATGAATTAAACATGCTTACTGCTACAGTAATATAATGTGATTTTGCTGATGAATGAAATCTACTGCCGGGGCTCCCACCCGAACAACAATAGAGCACTAGCAACAGCAACTAATAGTATTTGACGGCAAGAAATTGGGAACACTATTAGCGTAACTATAGCTATACATGATTCAACTCTACCCTAAAAAGTATTAGTAAGTCCTAATTAAGGGTGCACAAAACTGATGTTTGGTCGACCCGCAATCTTTTTCTCTTACTACTCCCTTGGTAGGTTCCCTGCATACACAAACAAAATAAAGAAGAAGAGTAAATAATAGTAGCAGTAAGCTAATATATTGTAACTAGGATCGTATATAAAAGGCAAATACCTATTGGTTGAGGGCATAGTAGAGTCAGAGTCAGATCTGCATTTGGAATGAACAATGGGTCCTAGTTGATGTCTGTCCATGGTGGCCAATGTTGTTCCCATGGGTGCCTTAAGGTATGTGGCTCCTCTATACATCCACTCATCCATTTCGTCGCTGTAAAACTCATCGAAGCCCTCTCCACACAGTGCACATCGACTCTGATCCTCTTCAGCAGGAACACCTAACTCTTCCTCATCTTTCATTTCCTCTGTATCCTTGGGAGCCAACGACCCTGGAATCGATTCCTTTCCCGAAGCCTCTGCACCACTTAGCCACATGCTCTCACTTGCAAACCACTTTTGAGACCCCTTCTGCTCCGGCTTTTCGACATTCGGTTCCTAGTCACGTGCCAATCCATATGTCTACTGTGCTCATCTTGCTTTTTGAATCGGAGACCGCAGCTCGTGCATTGTCTAGAAAGATCACCGTATAAGGCACTGATTACACCTTCATGACGAACCTTCAAGATATCTGGATCGAACTCTGTCCCAATGGAATCCTAAAACATGAGTTCATTTAAATAACTATCTCAAATCAACAAACTAGAAAGGGAGGGAAACTAATGAAAGTATAGTTACCAGTCCGGTGGGTGGATTGGTGGGTGGATTAGTTACCGAGATCACACCGTGGTTCACTAGTGAACTAATCAAATTAAGATATGCAGGTGGTGGTTGACTTGTCACCGAAGCATCGGTATAGGGATGAGACATCATTTGTGATGGAGCATGTGGGAGGCTTGGATGTAAAGGTGGCAAGGTTCCCCCATGTGAATGTAAACTTTGGCCCTGCATATCAGGTAATGGATTTGAGATGGGCGTACTTATTGAGGCACCATGTGCTTGCAAAGAGCTCCATGACTAATTTGTGTTGAAGATGGAACTTGAGGTGGAAGAAACTGTAGTTGAGGTGTTTGTCCATGATTTTGCACGTTAGAGGAAATTGGTCCAGGTTGATTAGGCAACTAGTCATGTAGAAACAAAGTTCTATTTGGACCATGACCCACATTGGTGTTATTATTAACGTTTATTGGTTCAAACAAACTCCTAGGACGTTTTTGCAATGGAAATGCTGGATTCAAGCCAGAAGGACAAGTAGCATGAGCATTGACAGCAGGGAGAGAAGCCCCCATATTAAAGGGGTACTGTGAAGAATTAGATAGATCATTAGATAACTTCCTTTTCCTGGAGAATCTAACACTTAATTGCATAGAACTGCTGTTTCTACTACAGTCTACTAATCCTAGATTTATATTTTTCTACGAAACACGAACACTTCGCTAAATTGTCGTGTCTGCGTGTCGGACACATTTCGGACACGACACTCACCAACACTCGTCCAACACGCGTCCGACACGCGTGTCTGCTGTGTCCAAAACGTGTCTTAATATAAAATAAAAAATTCTTCACCGGACACGCTTGGACACACCTAAATACCATCACATGTCAGCGTGTTCAGTCTTATTCTTAACATATATTCTTGAAATAAATTTAGATATAGTATATATTATTATTTATTAAAGCAAAAAATATTTTAAATACTTGATATAATTAAAATAAGATATTAAAAATAATTAAAAAATTAGTTTATATTTTAATATCAATAAAATATCAAAATATCATTACGCTTTATCTAAAAAATACTTTATATTTTATACATATGTGTGTCCCTATGTCTTATAAGATTTTAAAATTCACGTGTCGGCGTGTCCCGTGTCCGTGTCAGTGTCCGTGCATCATAGAATTATCTTTCCAATCATACTCCTCTTCTTCAGTGTCCTGCCATGATGCCAATAAAAACTTGCTCCTTAAACCATTTCTGCCAGGCTGCTCCACCAACAAAAGCTTAGTACTAGGAATTTCAGAGCCTTTGTTACAACCATATGCCTCAATAAGAGCTCTTGGACTTTGACCTTGTTGTTCATCATTGAGATTATAAGTCTTGGAAGTTTGAAATATGTTCCAACCATCACTAGAAAATCTCTTTTGCTGCCATTCATTCAACCCTCTTTCTCTTGTATTACCTACAGTTTCCATTGAGTCCAACCTATCACCACCAACCTGTGAGGATGAAAACCAACACACTGTCAGAATGCAGCTTATCTGTCTGCAGGATCTCTCTTTCTATTAAGAGGTATAAACAGACACATTTCTATTAAAACAAAAATTTGGCGGCCACATCATTCAGGTTGAGATACACAAAAGCTTACATTACTGATATATATTATTTTCATCAATCATGACAAACAGCCTTAACGTATCAACAAAATCACTGATATTTGTGCATTCAACACATATTTCACACAAAAGCTTACATTATCCATAATTGAACTAGAGTGTTCCATCTGTTGCAAGGATTGTGGTTTAATAACATGTTCCCCAAGAATCGGTCCACGAAAATCATATGCCCCAAGGTGATTAGCAAAGGATTGTTGATTATTAACTGCTGGTGAAGATTACAATTGAGCTTCAATATTGCTTAGGATAGCGGGAGGGAAGATCTTTGACCAGGTACCAAAGAGACGTTGCAGAACAGAATGCAGATTGGGCTGGACCTGCCTGTATGCCACACAGTAAACCTTGGCACACAATAGAATTGTTTCAATCTTTCAATAACAGAATAAAATAAAAATGAAATATAAATAGAAATAACCATGCTTTAATTGACCTACTTGAGGTAGACGTAAAGAGAAGTGTTTAACATATTCCTGGCCAAAATTCTTCACAATACTGTCTAGAAGATAGAGAGAAGGAAGTTTTTTATCAGCAGGCACCTGGCAGAGGATAGATTTAAACAATTGAGGAACCATATAAACCGAGATTTAAATAATATTATAGCTTAGCTTTACTAATTTTCTTCTGCACAAATATAAGCAAAAATGCTTGACAGAATATCATCGTTATTTGCTAAATTGAAACTCAGGAGCAAAAGTAACATTTAAAAAGCCATTCTTTACAATTTCTTTACAGACAATTCTCATCATGCCTTTTTTTTATGTGGCGGTAGGAAAAGTGATTTCTGAAACTCAATCTTAACAAAGGGTTGAGACTTTATTGACAAGATAAACCTTAAACCTTAACACATGTTCTTAATTACTTTGCCCCTGAGGTCACCAATATATGAGATACAGCTAGGGCATGCCCCAACTTTACATTGTATGCTTCGAATTTTGTTCCAGTTCAGTCAAGACCTGAAATGCATTGTTTTATTCTTGGGTCTTAAGCTCAGTTTCGTCCTTTCTACGGGATTCATGTGCCAATTGCTAGTTATCCGGAAAGTTATGTTATCCTAAAATTCTCTATTCTTAGTTGAATAATAATAATAATAATAATAATAATAATAATAATAATAATAATAATAATAATTTTATTATTATTATTATTATTATTATTATTATTATTATTATTATTATTATTATTATTATTATTATTATTTAGAATCCTTTCTCTCTCATAAATCAAAGGCAAGAACAGATGGAAGGATGAAGCCCATTGGAATTGGAAGTAATGATTTTTCCTTGTATTCACAATCAAATAACGCAAATACAAAATAAAATATGAAATAAGATTGGGAAAGAAAAATAAAACTTAAATGCTGATTTATGGGTAACTGCCAAAATTGAAACAACGTCCATAGAGGGACAACTTTCAACCCCAATAAAAGTAAGGTTTTTTGGTTACAAATGGTGCGAAAAGGTGATAACTTTCCGCAGCAATGGAGACAGACCTCAAGAATCCGGTTGCAAATGGCATCGGCGATGCCCTTGGCGTGTTTCCTCTGCTGGCCGGCAATGATAGTGAGATCCGTAATGATAGGGTTCACGTTGGAGGTGAGTTCTGACAACAAGAGCCCATATGTCCGAATAATTTCTTTGGTAGAGAAAGCCTTGAGGTAGCCTTGGCGCTGTGGAAGTAAGGCGTTAAACCGGCCAACGAGCATGGAAGGAGAAGGCTCGTGCGTAATACCATTCGTCATTTGTGCGCAATAGAATTTTAGAGAATTTTTAACCTTGACGACGGAGAACTGAGTTATGTACAATTGAGAGAAGATGAGATTGGATGAGATGTAAACGGGATTGTGGCCTCTAAATAACTATTTATAGAATTCTAATTAAAATTTGCTCATGTTCAACAACAATTCTAATTTATTCAAGTGTTCAACTCTGTTATCCAGCAACAAAATTTAATCCAATGATGTATCCAGCAACAAAAAATTTGCTCAGGTTCAGCAACAATTGTAAAAAATCAAATACAACAGCAACAACCATCAGATTCAACAACAATTGTAATTAAAATTTGCTCAAGTTCAACAACAATTCTAATTTATTCAAGATTGACACTGAACCAGTGAAAGAACAGGGTCGAAAATTTGAAGGGAGCTCACCTGGTTGACTGGTTCCGAGACGAGACGAAACAAGAAGACGATGACCACCACCACCACCCGATGGAGTAGATGCTGCTTGACTGGTTCCGTCTGCTTCTGCTGCCGAAGAAGCGAAGCAGGGGTACGAGACTGCGACGACGAGCTTATGAGTGTGAGACCGAGAGCGAGAGAGTGATGAGGTGAGGCTGTGAGAGGCTGAGAGTGACAATTGACGAGGTGAGGGGAGAGATGAGAGAGTGACGCGGTGAGGTGAGGCCGTGGAGTGTCGAGAAGAGAAGAGAGATGAGGCTGGGGGTGGGGGCTCCATTCAGATTAGGTTTTAACTTTTTAACAAAAGGGGGGAGAAGGCACCTGAAACGATGCCGTTTTCAGGTAAAATTAAAAAAGAAAACAACCCGAACCGGGTTGCATTAATCGGTCGGGTCACCGGTTTTAATAAAAAAAACTGACCGGGTCGAACCGATTTTCACCGGATCTCATGCTTATTCGGTTTGATAAGTGACTCGGTCCGGTTAGATGACTAAGTGATCAGATTTTCGGTCGAACTGGTCAGATCAAGCTGAGTTTGATAACATTGTTATCTAGATCTGTTAAGACATAATTAAATATATAAATAATTTTTTTATTAACAAAATTATGAGATATTTTAAATTTATTATATTTTATTATAAATATTTTTGTATATTTTAAATATTTTAAAAGTTTAAAAAATTTTATAAATATTAAATATGACATATTAGATATAAATATTTTTATTAAAAAATATTTTTTAAATAATATTTTTATTTTTATAAAAAAAACTATCAAGCCTTTTAACAGGCTTCAAACCAGATCAGACTGAATAATAGGCCAAATTTAGTACTTTAAAAAAAGTCTATAATAGGTCAAACTCAAGCTAATTAACTACATGACAGAACAGGCCTGTTAAGAGCAAAACCTGGCCTATTTTCACCCCTAATTCTAAGTCCCAGCCACCCAATATCCTATGTTGTTGCCGTACGCGTCAAGTCAGCATATTTTCGGATCTTCATAATCATGTGGGCTTGTAGTGAAGGAGTTCTTTGTTAATAAAGTTAGGTGGAAAAATAAAACCCTAAAGATGAGGGTTTCCACCAAAAAAAGACAAAAAAAACTTTGTAGTAGTAAAAACATATTAGAATTAGTTTACTTTTGTCACTTTTACTCTTTTAGAACATTAGTAGGTAACCCGTGCGAATAAATAGATTCCTTTCAGTTAATTTTACTTTTAATTCTTGGATTCTAATCAAATACAAAAAATCCAATTTAGTGTTACAATTGATAATAATGACTATTCACTTGTGAACATTGTCACAAATTTACGATATAAATATAAGATGATTAAACATATTTGGATTGAAAAGGGAAAAAAATAATATAATTTAAAATTTAAAAACATATAATAATTTGGTTAAAAACTTTTGTGATGAAGTCAGTAAATTTCTTAATATGCTTGCATAATAAATTACTTATCCCCAATAACACAGTTTTATCCAAATATTCTCATTAACTATTATAGATCATTCGGTTCTTTTTCAATAGCTATTAATTAAATAATTCTTTTCACACACTGCTCACAAAATAAAAATTATATTCTAGCTATTAAAACTAAAAACTAAACATCAAGCACCACACTCGTCGATATACTCATCAAGATTATAATTCGAATCTTTCAGACTAGCAAGTTATTGCTCATCTCTGGTAGACAGACCACTACCATGTTTAACATTTGGACTATGTGAACATTTGGCACTCTGATTAATAACATCCTAAATAACATGAAAAAAATTAAACAATAATCTGTAGTATCAATATCTACTCATATACTTCATTGAGTATACAATTTTATAGAGATCACCTTGTATTATGGATCCCTCAAACATGCAATATTACTTGTTGGGTTATTAACATAAATCTGTATTGTTTTAGAAATAGATAAGTTAACACATATATAATTAACTTACATTAATAGTTTCAAAAAATCTAATTCTCAAACTATAGAAACTACGTGTATACCAAATGACTTGATTTGAAAACAAAAATTGGAGATACTTCCAGTCACAGAATCACTTGAGCTTGAAACAGCATTACCCACAGATTAAAAATTTAGATAGAGGCAACAATTTTTTTCCCAAAGGAATATGAGAACCATCACTAAATTAACAAAATGTCTTTAGACAATAACAAACATGAGTAAAAGGCGAAAAAAATAGTTCTATAATTATTGTTTAGATCTCAAAAAGATAAAAATAATTAAAAAAAACCTTAGTCATACTACATAATATCAAGTAATAATATATATAAAACCTGAAATACGATGTGTTGCGTGAGAATATAATTATAAAAAGATAAAAAAAATGTAAATATAATATAAAAAACATAAATATAGTAATAGGCATAAATTTAGATTATCTCTCACTGCTCAATTCTTGAACTTAGAATATATAAATTATAAATTATATCACCAAAGCAATCAGTAATATCTAAATTTACACTCCATTTTATATCATCAAGTGCATTGTATTTGCATAATCTCTTAAAGATATTGGTTGAATAGCTTCTTCAATCATATTATTTTTCTAAAATAAGAATTTTGAGAGTTGAAGCAGAGCTGAATAGTAGAAAAACTCTATCACAATAAATGATCTAATTAGATTAGTCTCTCTCTCTTCACAAAACAGTGCAATTCAAAAGATAGTTTTTCAGTTTTTTAGTAATGTAAGAAAAATTTGATAACTCTCATATTGTAGAGTAAAGAACACAAAATTAAAACTCATTCGTTCATATGCCTGAAAGGTATATACAAAGAATACAAAATCAAAACTCATGACTTCATACAATGAAAAACCAACCAATTATGTATATATCACTTTCTTTATATACACATTTAACAATCCAACATTTTTTTTCTTTCATTTACTTGCATATTGATCATGTTTTTAACTTGAACAAAAAACAACAAAAGAACATATTTATAGAAAATTTTGATGCATTGGTTAATCGTAAAGCAAACCTTCCTCCACTAATGCCACTTTATAAGCAAGGAAGTGTTATTTCCAAATCAATAGCTATAATAACGAAGCAGCAAACAATTAGGGACATCAAAAGAGAAAACTATAAAAATTATATTACACATCTTGTTCATGGATCTAACTTTAAAATTTAAGTGAATCAAAATAAGTATCAATTAATGGAGAACACAAAATTATAACTGACAAATGGCAACACCAATATTCTTTTCAATGTATACAAACAACAACATTTGTTAATTACTCAAGAGATGGAAGTTATCGGAGATAAACTGTTCAAACAAGTTTAAATAGGAAACACGTGCTTTGAAAATCAACTTTTCCTCCATTTGTAGTAGGACGTCACTCACCCCATAGAACCAAAGTAAAAAAAATAGATATATACATTGGGGTTGTCATCATTATTCACACATGGAAGAACAATAAATCTTAAGATGATACCAAAATTTTTCATCATAATTCATAACAATATAATAAAGATTGCAACCAGAGAATCAAACGTGGTGCACAGATGAATGAGCTTATATTAAGATCAAAGGTTTCTTGATTGCTTATTTCTATCCTCACGCACAATCTTATTGAAAGACTCAACAAACTCATACTTCCGAAAATTCACGTTCATTATCACACATTAAAAATTAAGTATTTCATTTACAAATTTTGTCTTCTTTTTTCTTTTCGTTGAATTTCTGATCATTAAAATTTAATAAATTAAAGCAAACCTTAATGTAACACCCTACCACACAGAGCCTTATGATTAAATCATAAGACAAAGGTGGTGAAGTATTACAACTTCTAAAAGTAAAATTATATATATAATAATAGTGAAAAATATTTTTAACTAGGAGCCTTTGAAGAAAAGGGTAAAGCAAAATCATTAAATTAAAAAGCGCAACACTCTCGAATGCGATAACGTAAGCGAAATAAGGTAAAATATAGGCTAACACAGATATATATATACAGAAGAGTGCCAAAAATACAGATAACAAAGCTTAAGATTCGGTTCGCGAAGGTAACCATATATATATATATATATATATATATATATATATATATATATATATATATATATATATATATATATATATATATATATATATATATATATATATATATATATATATTATGTATGAGCTTAGAACTGTCGTAATCTTTGATTAACCTTGGCTTTACGACGCGAGGTAAAGCTTAGGCTAATTAGGATATTACATTTAGTGGTATCAGAGCGGTTCGTCCTCGTGAGCCTGAGGGAGGGACCGATTATGCTTCATTGCATACTCTGTGTGTCTTTTTCTTTGATGCTATTAGGTTATCTGTTTGGTATTGCATAGCATGCTTGTTTGTCAGTGCCTGTTTGGGATAATTGAAGCACTAGGCTTTTGATATTGAGACTGATCACCTTGATATCGATTGTTTGGTGTAGACAGGAACCCTACATGGCCACTCGCATACATATATATATATATATGTATGAGCTTAGAACTGTCGTAATCTCTGATTAACCTTGGCTTTACGACGCGAGGTAAAGCTTAGGCTAATTAGGATGTTACATTTAGTGGTATCAGAGCGGTTCGTCCTCGTGAGCCTGAGGGAGGGACCGATTATGCTTCATTGCATACTCTGTGAGTCTTTTTCTTTGATGCTATTAGGTTATCTGTTTGGTATTGCATAGCATGCTTGTTTGTGAGTGCCTGTTTGGGATAATTGAAGCACTAGTCTTTTGATATTGAGACTGATCACCTTGATATCGATTATTTAGCGTAGACAGGAACCCTACATGGCCACTCGTGGGCGAGGTCAAACACGTATCCGAGAAAGTAGGAATGAGCAACCAGCTGACAATCATGCCAAATTCATGGCGACAATGGCGAATCTCGCTAATACCATGGAAGCTAATGCTGCTCCGACTCTGCAAGCTGTGCAGAGGTTAGGCCAACCGGCGGGGAATGGCAATGGAAACGGAGAAGGAAATGCCAATGATAATGCTGAGGAAAATGACGATGACACGGGAGGAATTCTGATGACTTTGGCGACGTTCCTCAAGGTTCATCCGTCAACTTTCTGAGGATCCACTAATCCTACTGAAGCATATCACTGGTTTCAAGCTATGGAGCGTGCTTTACAGGCGCAACATGTTTCCCTCAATCAATATGTCGAGTTTGCCGCTTATCAGCTAGCGGGAGAGGCCCAGCCCTGGTGGCAAGCAGAGTGTCACTTGATACAACTTCAGAACGCCGACATTCCATGGGAGGTGTTCCAAACGGCCTTCTACAAGAAGTACTTCCCTGAGTCTGCAAGGGAAGCAGAGGAGATGGAACTAATGCAGCTGAAGCAAGGTTCCCTATCTGTGGCGGAATACACCAACAAGTTTGAGGAGCTCTGTAGGTTTTCTAGGGTATGTCAAGGTGCCCCGGAGACTTACGAGAGCTGGAAGTGCATTAAGTACCAGAGGAGTTTAAAGGATAGCATTATGACTGCTGTGGCTCCTATGAAAATTCGTGTCTTCTCTGACTTAGTGAACAAGGCTAGAGTAGTGGAAGAGTATGCCAAGACTGTTGCGGCAGCCAAGGACACTCATGGAGGGAGCTCTAGTCGGGGGCGTGGCAAGTATTTTCATCCGAGAGGGCAAAGCTTCAAAAGAGAAGGATATGCGCCTCAATGTCAAGGAGGTTTCAGGAAGAACACTCAGACTCAGTTTCAGTATGCTAAGGGGAGAGGAAATCAGAGTAAGAATTCTCCGAATTTGACTTGTGTACATTGTGGGCATTTCCATCCTTATGCAAAATTAGTTTAGGTGGTTGTTTCAATTGTGGGTTGCCTGGCCACATTGCGAGGGATTGCACTCGTGGGAGGAACCAGAATGCGAGCTAGAGTCAGCATCAAGGTCGAGTCTTTACTGTGAATGCCAAGGATGCTTCTAAGGCGGATCCATTGATGAGAGGTATATGTCTAATTGGTGATAAGTCCTTAGTTGCATTATATGATACTGGAGCTTCAAATTTGTTTATTTCGTTTGCTAAAGTTGAGGAATTAGGTTTGAAAATGTCAGAGTTACCTTTTGATCTGCATGTACATACTCTGCATCAGATAGTTATGACTAGGTCAGGTTGTAGACAAGTAGGTTTCAAGCTTGAGGGTAGAAGTTTTGTGCATGATTTGATCTGTTTATCAATGGTAGGGCTAGAAATGATTTTAGAGTTTGATTGGTTGTTGAAGAATTGGGTTTTGTTGGACTGCTTTGAGCGAACCATTCGGTTTATGCTGGAAGGAGAGAATTGAGCAGTGGTAGGTACGGGGTATTATCTAAACTTTGTAATGGTGCATTGTAGCGGGAAGGAGTGTCAGGGTTATATTCTATTGGCTGCTATTGCGTTGGGTGATGCCCAGAACTTGGATCAGATACCGGTGGTTAGAGAATTTCCGAAAGTATTCCCAGAAGATATCCCTGAGTTCCCACCTCAAAGGGAAATTGAATTTGCGATTGAATTGGTGCCGGGAGCCGGACTAGTATCGATTGCGCCGTATAGAATGGCTCCAATAGAGCTGGCAGAGTTAAAGACTCAGTTGGAAAAGCTTTTAAACAAGAGGTTCATTCGACTGAGTGTATTACCGTGGGAGCGCCAGTTTTATTGGTGAAGAAGAAAGATGGAGGAATGCGACTGTGTGTAGATTACCGACAGTTAAACAAAGTGACATTGAAGAACAAGTACCCGCTGCCCAAGATAGATGACTTGATGGATCAATTGCAAGGAGATGGAGTGTTTTCCAAGATCGATTTGAGATCCGGTAACCATCAAATAAGCGTGAAAGAGGATGATATCCCTAAGACTGCGTTTAGAACACGCTATGGACACTACGAGTTTGCGGTAATGTCCTTTGGGTTAACGAATGCACCTGCTGTTTTCATGGATTTCATGAACAAGGTGTTTCGTCCCTTTTTGGACAAATTCGTGGTGGTTTTCATAGATGACATCTTGGTTTACTCTAAGACGGTAAAGGAGCATGAGGAACACTTGAGGGTTGTGCTACAAATCCTAAAGGAGCAAAAGTTGTACGCTAAGTTGTCGAAGTGTGAGTTTTGGAAGGAGGAAGTGAAGTTCTTAGATCATGTGGTGAGTAAAGGAGGACTAGCCGTAGACCCTTCGAAGGTAGAAGCGGTGATGGAATGGGAAAGACCGACAACCGTGACGGAAGTGATAAGCTTCTTAGGTTTAGTTGGATATTACCGGAGATTTATCGAAGGATTCTCCTGGATTGCGCTACCGATGATGAAATTAACAAGGAAAGAAGTGCCATTTGTGTGGACGTCGGAGTGTGAAGAGAGTTTTCAGACTTTGAAGCAGAAGTTAACTTTAGCACCTGTTTTAATCCTACTGGAACCGCACGAACCGTTTGAAGTATATTGTGATGCGTCGCTAAAGGGTTTGGGTTGCGTGTTGATACAACATCGGAATGTGGTGGCTTACGCATCGCGTTAACTGAGACCGCATGAGGTGAATTACCCCACTCATGACTTGGAATTAGAGTTGATTGTGTTTGCATTGAAGATTTGGTGACACCACTTGTACGGAGTAAGGTTTAGTGTCTTTTCTGATCATAAGAGTCTCAAGTACATCTTCGATCAGAAAGAGCTTAATATGCGTCAGAGGAGATGGATGGAGTTGCTAAAGGATTATGATTTTGAGCTAAGTTATCATCCTGGAAAGGCGAATGTGGTAGCAGACGCTTTGGGTCGGAAATCTTTAACAATTGCTTGGATGAGAATCAAGGAGGAGGAGTTAGTGGATAAGTTTGTGAATCTTAAGCTGGATATCGGTGAAGTTGCCGGAAGAGCTTGTTTGAACTAGTTACAAATCTCAAGCACGTTTAAATCAGAGATACAAAGGGATCAGTAAGATAAGCAAAAGTTTCAGCAATTGCTTCAACCAGTTGGTGATAAGAGGCGTGAAGAATTCACTAAGGATGGTGAAGGATTGTGGAGATATAAGGGGAGGATTTGCATACCGGATATTAGGAGTTTGAGGCAAGACTTATTTTCAAAAGCTCATAACAGTGAATTTTCTATTCATCCCAGAAGTACGAAGATGTATTATGACTTGAAGAAGATGTTCTGGTGGCCTGGGATGAAGGGTGATGTAGCAACATTGGTATCCAAGTGTTTAACGTGCCAAAAGGTGAAGATAGACCATCAGAAATTGCCGGGAATGCTACAGCCTCTTGAGATTCCTCAGTGGAAGTGGGAAAGAATTGCAATGGATTTTGTGACCGGTTTACCGAGGACTAGGTCGGGATTTGATATAATTTGGATGATCGTGGATTGCTTAACCAAATCTGCTCACTTTCTGCCTATCCGAGTAAACTGTTCTATGGAGGAGTTAGCAAGATTGTACATCAAGGAGATAGTAAGGTTGCATGGTGTGCCGTCGAGCATAGTGTCGGACCGTGATCCCCGATTCACATCAAGGTTTTGGGGAGCTTTCCAAAGAGCTTTCGGTACGAAGCTATGTCTCAGTACCGCATATCATCTGCAAATCGAGATGGACAGTCGGAAAGGACTATTTAGACGTTAGAAGATATGCTCAGAGCATGTGTGTTGGATCAACCCGGGAGTTGGGATCGTTACATGCCATTGGTGGAGTTTGCATACAACAACAGCTTTCATGCAAGCATTGGGATGGCTCCGTATGAAGCCTTGTATGGACGAAAGTGCCAATCTCCACTTTGTTGGTACGAATCTGGTGAAGTAAGTGTATTGGGTCCAGATTTGATACCGGAAACTATTGAGAACATTAAGAAGATTCGTGCAAGGATTCTAACTGCTCAGAGTCGACAGAAGAGCTACGCGGACCAGAGAAGGAAACCGCTAGAGTTTGAAGTGGGAGAGCATGTATTTCTTCGGGTGACACCGACAACTGGGATTAGAAGAGCAATCAAGACTAAGAAGTTGAAGCCAAGATACATAGGACCGTTTAAAGTTCTAAGACAATTCGGGCTGGTAGCGTATCAAGTAGCTTTGCCACCTCATCTGTCTAACTTGCATGACGTATTCCACGTGTCACAACTCCGCAAGTACATGTCGGATGCGGCTCATGTGTTGGAGCCTGAGTCGGTGGAGTTGAGGGAAAACTTAACCTTCCAAGTAACGCCAATGAAGATCGATGACACTAGTGTGAAGAAGCTGCGAGGAAAGGACGTTTCATTGGTTAAAGTTGCTTGGGAGCGAGCAGGAGTAGAAGAGCATACGTGGGAATCAGAGTTTGAAATGCAAAAGGATTATCTCAAGTTTTTCTCAGGAAATTCAAATTTTGAGGGCAAAATTTCTTATTTGGTGGGGAGAATGTAAGAACCGCAACTAATCAACCGGTTAATTAAGTAATTAATATTGCACAAATTAGATTCCAAAAAGTTAGAGTGAGAATTTGAGGATTTAAAGGTGATTTTTGGACTCAGTAGGTTTTTCTGGGTCAGAAAATGTGCTTTCTGTGAAAAACCGTGAAAAACTGCGAACCAGTAGTTGAACCGGTTGAACCGGTTTAAGTCTTCCTGGTACCGCATGAGAAAAAGTGAAAACCGTCAAAAACCATAGAAAATGTTAGAAACGGAAAACCGGGCATTAATTTTAAAGGTTTGACCCGAAGTTGGGCCAAACGGGCTAAAAACGCTAACGGATTGGACCGGGCCTAAGTTTGGCCCAAGCCCAACATATAAAAAGCTCATTGAGTGAATCAAACTAGCCACATCTCCATTAAACACACACACACACACTTCAGAAATAGAAAGGGGAGGAGGGGAAGAAGAGAACACTATTCACACCTCTCTTCTCTTCGCGATATCTTGAGCTACGGTGCTCCGATTTGGGTGCCGTCAGTGGCTACGTGTTCCTTGTGAAGAGCTCTATAAAACCCATGTATAAAAATGGTAAGGAAAGCTCGAAATCCCTTCATTTCTTCTCCTCTAAATTTCGGGTTTCTAGGGTTTTAGATTAAATGAGTTTTTGTGATTTTGGATGTTTAGGTTTGCTCTAATCCTTGCTTAGCATTGGGTTTTGACATCCAAATCTATTGGAAAAGGTAATAGCCACCAAACCCTTGTAAATTTATGTTTAATTGGAACCCTAGGTTGATTTGAGGTGATTTATATGCATATAGTTTGATTACTGTGGCTTTGGGAGCTAATGGAACTTATTTGTGCTTATTGGAGTGGAATTGAGAGCTTGGATTATGGTTGGGAGCTTGTTTGGGCTAAATCAGAGTTTTGGCGCATATAGGGAATCGGCCAAGGTATGGTTTCGGTTTCCTCTATGTAGTATATAATACGCACGGACACTTAGGCTAGTGACCCATAGGATAGGTTTGGAATTTATATGTTGTTGATAATTGTTTGAGTTGTTGATGTTGTAAATATTGATTGAGATAATGGGGTTGGAATATGATGTATGATGAACTTGTATGAATATGTATCTTAGTCATTAATATGGAGTAGGAATGAGTTGATGAGAAAGATTGATATTGATGAAATAAGAAATTGTGAATGTGTTGGTCGGAAATTGCTTAATGTGTTGGATTTTGATGAGAAAAGAAGTTTTGAAAGGTTTGGTATAGGTTGGAACGTGTATGGTAAGAAATGGTGGTAATTGTGAAGTTTGGTAAAATTAGGTTTTTGGTGAACTTTGTTCGATCATAACTTTTGCCTCGGTTTTCGAAATTGATTGAAATTTGTTTAGAATTAAAGATCTTTGAAAACCCCTTTAAATCGATATAAAGTTTGTGAAAATTGGAATTTTGTAGAGGAAGTTATGATCATTCAAAATTTGTGTTAAAAATCTGAAATTCTGCTAAGTTGCAGAATTTCATGATTTCTGATATGTGCGAGCGCACACCCTTGTGCGGATGCACAACCTGCGAAAATTTTGATCTGTGCGCATGCACAGGCAGAAAAATGCATTCTGTTTGCAGCGCTAGCACAGCTTGTGCGCTCACATATCTAAGGAAGAATTTCAACATGTGCCGATGCACAAGTCTGTGCGGACGCACACGTTGGGAAGGCCAGTCTGTTGGGGGCGCTGGCACAGGTTGTGCGAGTGAACAGATCTTGGAAAATTTGACACCTGTGCGTACGCACACCCATGTGCGTGCGCACACATTTTAAAACTCACCAGAGCGTGTGCGCGCACACCCTTGTGCGGCCGCACACGCCTTGTTTCTCAAATTTTACTTTATTTTCAACTATTCTACCTTCCCAACAAGGTTGTAAGCTTCTCTAACACCATTTTAGGACCCTTGGGCCTAGTTTTATACTTTTAAAACATTAGGAAAGATTTTAGGGGAGTTAAATGACATTAATTAGATAACTTAGAAAATGGAGGTCTAGGTTTCTGGCATGCCGAGGGTGGCTTGATGTTATGTGATGTATGGTTGATGTATGAGACGAGAATTGAGGAACTATTGAGTTCGGAATTTGAGCTACTTCTTTAATCGGGCTTTTAGATTATATTATTCCTTCTATATATATTATGTATGAGCTTAGAACTGTCGTAATCTCTGATTAACCTTGGCTTTACGACGCGAGATAAAGCTTAGGCTAATTAGGGTGTTAAGATCCCAACTCGCCAGCTGGTCCAAAACATAAGCCCTCAACATATCTTTTAGGGTTTGGATCATCCTCTCAGATTGGGCATCTGTTTGAGGATGGTAAGTCGTACTCAAGCTTAATCGGGTTCCAAAAGCTCTCTGAATTGCACCCCATAACCTTGAAATGAAACAGGAATCTCTGTCAAAAATTATAGTGGTAGGCACACCGTGAAGTCTCACAACTTTATGTATAAACTTGCTAGATCCTCAAGGGTATAGTTCATCCGAATGGGTAAAAAGTCAGCCGACTTTGTCAGTCGATCCACAATTACCCAAATAGCATCAAAACTAGCTCTAGTTCTTGGCAATCCCGATACAAAGTCCATCGTAGTGCTTTCCCATTTCCATTGTGGAATCTCTAATGGTTGCAAAGTCCCAGAAGGTCTCTGGTGTTCAATCTTCACTTTCTGACAAGTTAAACACTTTGAAACATGTAATGCTACGTCGTTCTTCATTCCCGGCCACCAGAACATTGCTTTTAGGTCTTGATACATCTTAGTGCTTCCCGGATGAATAGAGAATTCGCTTTTATGCGCCTCCCTCAAAATATCTTGCCGTAAGGTCCTAACATCCGGTACACAAATTCTACCCTTGAACCTCCATAACCTGTCATCGGCTCATGATACTCTCCATCGCTTCCCTTGTTCAATTGCCGGCCATACCTTCTGCAATTCCTTCTCGTCCTGCTGAGCTTCTTCAATCCTGGACTTAAAGTCACTCGAAATTTGCAATTGACTCAAGCACAGAGTTCCAGACACTTCTTGAGCACCTATCTTTAGGCTCTCAAATGCTTTAAGTAATTCCTCTTCTCGAAGCATCATCCAGGCAGCACACAATGATTTCCTACTTAAGGCATCCGCCACATCAATTGCTTTTGTCGGATGGTAATTCAGTTCAAAGTCGTAATCCTTCAGTAACTCCATCCACATCCTCTGCCGCATATTCAGTTCTTTCTGATCAAAGAGATATTTCAAGCTCTTGTGATCAGAGAAAACTTGGAACTTAACCCCATAGAGGTAATGCCTCCACACCTTCAGTACAAACACAACTGCAGCAAGTTTCAGGTTGTGCGCGGGTAATTAACTTCATGATGTCTCAACTGTCGTGAGGCATACGCCACCACATTCCAATGCTACATCAGCATGCATCCTAGACCATTTACTGAGGCATCACAGTACACCTCAAATGGTTCATTCGGCTCAGGTAACACTAATACAGGTGCAGTGGTCAATTTTTGCTTCAACGCCTGAAAACTCTTCTCACACTTAGAAGTCCAGACAAATGGTGCATCTTTGCGGGTAAACTTCGTCAATGGCAAACCTATTTGAGAAAAGCCTTTGATGAATCTCCGATAATAGCCAGATAATCCTAGAAAACTCGTTATCTCAGTTACTGAGGTCGGTCCCCTCCCCCCCCATTCCATCACTGCTTCCACCTTAGAAGGATCTACCGCTATCCCCTGTTTACTCACTACATGGCCAAGAAACTTCACCTCGTTCTTCCAGAACTCACATTTAGACAGTTTTGCGTAGAGTTTCCTTTCCTTGAGAATCTATAACATAGTTCTTAAGTGTTCCGCACGCTCTTCCTTGGTCTTAGAATAAATTAGTATATCATCAATGAAGACGACAACGAACTTATCAAAAAATGGGCAAAAAATTCTGTTCATATAGTCCATAAACACTGCAGGAGCGTTCGTCAACCCAAAAGATATTACAGTGTACTCGTAATGACCATAACGAGTCCTGAAAGTGGTCTTAGGGATGTCTTCATCTCTTACCCTTATCTGGTGATAACCGGATCATAGATCAATCTTAGAGAAAACTACGACTCCTTATAACTGATCCATGAGATCGTCAATCCTCGGCAGTGGGTACTTATTCTTTATTGTGACCTTATTTAGTTTCCTGCAATCTACACAGAGATGCATACTCCTGTCTTTCTTCTTCGCCAGTAACACCGGTGAGTCCCACGGAGAAACACTAGGTCAGATGAAGCGTTTACCCATTAAGTCTTCCAGCTGAGCCTTGAGCTCGGCCATTTCTAAAGGTGACATCCTATAAGGGGCAATAAAGATTGGCCCTGTCCCAAGCACCAATTCAATCGCAAACTCAACCTCTCAGGAAGGAGGGAATTCATCAATGTCGTTTGGAAACACTTCAGAAAATTCACAAACAATCAGAATCTGCTCTAAACTTTGTTCCTCCCCGAAAACACCCGTAGTTAACAGCATAACACCCTGACATTCATATTCAGAATAGCTTACTGTCATGGAGTTCAAATAATAGCTATTCACTACTACCGGCCCTTTCGATCCTTCTGACATAAAGTACAACGACTTCTCAGAACAGTCAAGCAAAACATGATTCTTAAATAACCAATCCAGTCCTAGAATGAGATCTAGACCAGTCATTGTTAAGAAAATCAGACCATGGATGAAATATCGCTGTTTAACTCGGAATGACACTTGTGAACAGCCTAACTTAGTCACAACAGCTTTCGAAGTAGCATTATACACATTCAGATCATAATCTAACACAACTATCTTTAGCTCTAATTCACTAGCCCTCTCAAATGCAATGAATGAATGAGTAGCTCTAGAATCAAATAAAGCATTCAAAGTTTTACCGGCTATTTCACATTTATCTCAGATAAGCGTACCAGACCCATCGGCACCTACAACTGAGGTAGTGAACACCCGACCAAGCTGCTGTGCTCTCCTAGTACCTTACCTCTGCTTCTCCAGACAGTTTGAGGCTTTATTCCCTGCCTTACCATAAGAGTAGCACAAGCCCCTTCTAGCTTTACATAGGACTCCCGGATGGTGACTTCCGCATCTAGCACATGCTCGCTCATTCACAGACTGCTTACCAAATCTTCTCCTCGGGTAACTGTTATTTTTAGGCCTTCTAAAACTAGCCTGGCCCTAAGTCTGACCCCTAGGAGCAAAACTTCTCCCTCGGTTATGCTGAAAAGGCCCCCTATGACTCCCATTCTCTGCAGCCACCTTTTTCACATAGTCTTCAGCAACTTTGCTCGTATTCACCAACTCTAAGAAAGTCCTGATCTCTATTGGTCCCACTGAGCTTAAGATATCACTCTGGAGTCCTCCTTCAAACTTAATGCACTTCTATTCCTCGAAGTCTCCCGGAGCTCCCTGACATATGCGCGAAATTCTACATAGTTCCTCAAACTTGTTTATATATTCAGACACGGACATAGCACCCTACTTCAGCTGTAGTAACTCAAGTTCCTTTGCCGTCCTTACAGAATTCGTAAAGTACTTCTTGTAAAATTCCACCTGGAAAGCATCGCAGGGGATAGGGTCATCACCCTACTGCAGGAGGTGTCGTGTACCCTGCCACCAATGCAATGCTTCCCCAGTGAGCTGATAGGTAACAAACTCGATACACTGCTCTTCAGGAACCAATTGTGCTTGCAGTGCTCTTTCCATGGCCTGAAACCAGGTATCTGCTTCAGTCGGATCGGTGGTTCCTCTAAAACCTGGCGGGTTGACTTTCAGGAATGCTGAGAGCATCATTGGCCCGTTTCCGCCATTTCCCCCATTATTATTATTATTCATCTGATTCCCAAATGCCTCAGCAGTGGCCTGCATAGCAGCATCCATATTCTCCAACGTCGTCATAAAGTTTACTAGGTTATTCGTGTTAGTTTTCAATTCCTGAGTACTAGTACGACCTCTCCCACAGCCTCGACCGCGTCCACGAGGCACCATCTGGTTCCTATACACACCAAACAATCGATATCAAGTTGATCAGTCTCAATATCGGAAGTCTAATGCATCAAAGTCCCAAATGCATGCTCATGATCGTTTATGCCAGTTATATCAGTTAGATATCCTAATAGCACATAGACACACAGACACAGAGAATGCACAGAAGCATAGCCAGCTCGTCCTCAAGCTCTACAGGAACGAACTGCTCTGATACCATAATGTAACACTCTACTAGACAGAGCCTTATGCTTAAGTCATAAGACAGAAATGGTAAAGTATTACGACCTCTAAAAGTAAAATTATATATATAATAATAGTGAAAAAGATTTTTAACTAGGAGCCTTTAAAGAAAAGAGTAAAACAAAATCATTAAATTGAAAAGTGCAACACTTCCAAATGCGATAACATAAGCGAAATAAGGTAAAAGATAGGCTAACATGGATATATATATATATATATATATATATATATATATATATATATATATATATAGAAGAGTGCCAAAAATACAGATAAAAAAGCTCAAGACTCGGTTCGCGAAGGTAACCGTAGCATATATATATATATGAGAACCCAAAAGAAACCCAAAATACAGAGTTACAGAACCTGTTTCTCCAAAATAACCTCTAAGAGTAGTTAATACAGTATATATATAAACAGTAGAGATAATAAGTATCTATATAAATACATACAACCAAAATAAAACCTCGAGAGATAGGGATCTTCGCTAAATCAGAAGCTTCCAGCATGCCTCAGCAAGGAGCTTCACGTCCTGTATCTGAAAACTACAAAATCCGCATGGGTGAGAACCAGAGGTTTTCAGCATAGTAACAATGCCCACATATCTAACATGTAATGTCCTGGGAATGCCTAAGGCAATCCTAGAACTTCTGACATATAATTAAAGCTTATAAACATAACTAAACCATAAAATAAAATAGGCAACTAGCTAACGATCTTCATACTATTCTAAATTTCTAATACTCCCCAATCTAACTCCTCCAAACCTCCCAACTGCCACCGGAACCAGCTGTTACAAATACATTTATTACAGACAAGAAAATCACAGGTAGAAAACATATATGGCAGATAAACAAATAGCAAGTAATTATAAGTCAATTAGGCATTTCGCATTCCAAATAAAACAATGAAACAAACAAATAGATGCATATGATGCATGCCTATCCTAGTGGCTGATGAGTCTCATCTGTCAGTTATAAAGCCAACCCGACAAGTCCTGGTAGCTAACCATTGGACTGTCCCTCTGTCGTGCATCCCCAACTCGAGTAATTCTCAATCATAATCATAATCATGTAACACCCACACTAGTGTTTATTCACGAGGGCGAACTTATCCGGAACTTTTATAGTGTCCGACCACACTTACGACATAGGGTCAGCAGAGTATCGAGTCTCAACCTAGAGCACGTGGTGGCTAGCCACTGCTTTCACCCAGAGAAACTCGTATCTCAGATAGTTGGAAGTGTATCAAATCACATTGTCAATCAACAATCATAAACATATACATACTCAGCCATAAATTAATATTTATCACAGCCATACGGCTCATAACATAATCCATAACCAGCCAAAATTCATTATCAAATACAGCTATTCAGCTCATGGCATACACAACACTTCCACCATCATCCTCAACAACTCATACAATCATCATTAACATGATTCATCATTAATTCTCCCCTTACTTCATCCACAAGTTACCACCTTTCCTAGCTTCTTCTCATTACTAGGCATATTATTAGGATTTGGGGCTAAAAGAATGAAAATAAAGGCTTAGAGGTTTGGAATTAGGTTTTAAAACACAAAACTCATTTTTGCTGAAAGCAGGGGTCACGCATACGCGTGAGCCACGCGTACGCGTAAGCGCGCACTTTGGCTCATGTCGCGTACGCAACACCCTTCCCATGTACGCACGCTTGCTAAACAGAAATCAATGGCCGCGTATAATGGGGTTCGCGTACGCAGAAACTTCAGGTTACTAGCCTAAATTTTCACAATACATTATATTTTAGATACGAGAAACCGAAACCATACCTTGGCTGATTCCCCGCGCAAACCCAAAACACCTCCAATTCAACTTTTTGCTCAAGCTTCCAAGGCTCAACACCTCCCAAACAGATTTTCCAGCACTAGAAGTCTACTTTCAAGCTTCCAAACCACATACATACATATTACCTAACATACATAATAGACACCCACATATACAAACTCAACACCCAAACACAAATCAAGAATTCCACTAGGGTTGAGAATTCTTACCATACCCAAGGATCAAAGAGGCAATATTAAGAGTTTTTCTCAAGTTAATTGGATCCTATAACATCAAAGAGTTCAAAATCTCAACACTTTTACTCAAGATTTTTGAAATCAAGGGCTGGGAAAATGGTGCACGAAATTGTGATCTCTGGTAATGGCTCCAAAAACTTGGTGCTCTAATCTCAATTCATAATTTGTCACAACTTTGATACAACTAACCAGCAAGTGCACTGGGTCGTCCAAGTAATAAACCTTACTTGAGTAAGGGTCGATCCCATGGAGATTGTTGGTATGAAGCAAGCTATGGTCACCTTGTAAATATCAGTCAGGCGGATAATAATTGATTATGGAGTTTTCGAAAATAATACTAATTAAACAGAAAATAAGGATAGAAACACTTATGTAATTCATTAGTGAGAATTTCAGATAAGCGTGTAGAGATGCTTTCGTTCCTCTGAATCTCTGCTTTCCCGCTGTCTTCATCCAATCAATCCTACTCCTTTCCATGGCTGGCTTTATGCAAGGGCATCACCGTTGTCAATGGCTACATCCCATCCTCTTGTGAAAATGGTCCAAATGCTCTGTCACAGCACGGCTAATCATCTGAGGTTCTCGATCATGCTGGAATAGGATTCACCCTCCTTTTGCGTCTGTCACTACGCCCAGCACTCGCGAGTTTGAAGCTCGTCACAGTCATTCAATCCCAGAATCCTACTCAGAATACCACAGACAAGGTTTAGACTTTCCGGATTCTCATGAATGCTGCCATCAATCTAGCTTACACCACGAAGATTCTGATTAAGAGATCCAAGAGATAATCATTCAATCGAAGGTAGAACGGAAGTGGTTGTCAGGCACGCGTTCATGGGGAATGATGATGATTGTCACGTTCATCACATTCAGGTTGAAGTGCGAATGAATATCTTAGAAGCGGAATAAGTTGAATTGAATAGAAAAACAGTAGTACTTTGCATTAATCTTTGAGGAACAGCAGAGCTCCACACCTTAATCTATGGAGTGTAGAAACTCTACCGTTGAAAATACATAAGTGAATATAGGGTAAGCATGGCCGAGTGGCCAGCCTCCCATGGAGGTCTAGAGATCTAAAAATGATCAAAAGATCAAAATATAATCCAAAGATATCTAATACAATAGTAAAAAGTCCTATTTATACTAAACTAGTTACTAGGGTTTACAGAAGTAAGTAATTGATGCATAAATCCACTTCCGGGGCCCACTTGGTGTGTGCTTGGGCTGAGCTTGAAGTCTACACGTGGAGAGGTCATTCTTGGAGTTGAACGCCAGCTTTTGTGCCATTTTGGGCGTTGAACTCCACTTTGCAACTTGTTTCTGGCGCTGGACGCCAGAATTGGGCAGAGAGCTGGCGTTAAACGCCAGTTTGCGTCATCTAAAATTGAGCAAAGTATGGACTATTATATATTTCTGGAAAGCCCTGGATGTCTACTTTCCAACGCAATTGGAAGTGCGCCATTTTGAGTTCTGTAGCTCCAGAAAATCCACTTTGAGTGCAAGGAGGTCAGAATCCAACAGCATCAGCAGTCCTTCTTCAGCCTCTGAATCTGATTTTTGCTCAAGTCCCTCAATTTCAGCCAGAAAATACCTGAAATCACAGAAAAACACACAAACTCATAGTAAAGTCCAGAAATGTGAATTTAACATAAAAACTAATGAAAACATCCCTAAAAGTAACTAGATTCTACTAAAAACATACTAAAAACAATGCCAAAAAGCGTATAAATTATTCACTCATCACAACACCAAACTTAAATTGTTGCTTGTCCCCAAGCAACTGAAAATCAAATAGGATAAAAAGAAGAGAATATACTATAAATTCCAAACTATCAATGAAACATAGCTCCAATCAGATGAGCGGGACTTGTAGCTTTTTGCCTCTTGAATAGTTTTGGCATCTCACTTTATCCATTGAGATTCAGAATGATTGGCATCTATAGGAACTTAGAGTTCAGATAGTGTTATTGATTCTCCTAGTTCAGTATGATTATTCTTGAACACAGCTATTTTATGAGTCTTGGCCGTGGCCCTAAGCACTTTGTTTTCCAGTATTACCACCGGATACATAAATGCCACAGACACATAATTGGGTGAACCTTTTCAGATTGTGACTCAGCTTTACTAAAGTCCCCAATTAGAGGTGTCCAGGGTTCTTAAGCACACTCTTTTTATGCTTTGGACCTTGACTTTAACCGCTCAGTCTCAAGTTTTCACTTGACACCTACACACCACAAGCACATGGTTAGGGACAGCTTGGTTTAGCCGCTTAGGCCAGGATTTTATTCCTTTAGGCCCTCCTATCCACTGATGCTCAAAGCCTTGGGATTCTTTTTATTTACCCTTGCCTTTTGGTTTTAAGGGTTATTGGCTTTTTGCTCTTGCCTCTTGGTTTTAAGAGCTTTTGGCTTTTTCTGCTTTCTCTTTTTTTTTTCTTTTTCTATTTATTTTTTTTTTCTGCAAGCTTTGTTCTTTGCTGCTTTTTCTTGCTTTAAGAATCATTTTTATGATTTTTCAGATTATCAAATAACATGTCTCCTTGTCATCATTCTTTCAAGAGCCAACATATTTAACATTCATGAACAACAACTTCAAAAGACATATGCACTGTTCAAGCATACATTCAGAAAACAAGAAGCATTGTCACCACATCAATATAATTAAACTAAGTTCAAGGATAAATTCGAAACTCATGTACTTCTTGTTCTTTTGATTTAAAACATTTTTTATTTAAGAGAGGTGATGGATTCATAGGACATTTATAACTTTAAGACAAAGTTACTACTACTAATGATCATGTAATGAAGACACAAACATAGATAAGCACTTAACATAGAGAAAACGAAAAACAGAGAATGTAAGAACAAGGAATGAGTCCACCTTAGTGATGGTGACGTTTCCTTCTTGAGGAACCAATGATGTCCTTGAGCTCTTCTATGTCTCTTCCTTGTCTTTGTTGCTCCTCCCTCATTGCTTTTTGATCTTCTCTTATTTCATGAAGGATGATGGAGTGCTCTTGATGTTCCACCCTTAGTTGTCCCATGTTGGAACTTAATTCTCCTAGGGAGGTGTTGATTTGCTCCCAATAGTTTTGTGGGAGAAAATGCATTTGAGGCATCTCCGGGATCTCATGGTGATGAGCTTCCTGCGCCTCTTGAGCTCCATGAATGGGCTCTCTTGCTTGCTCCATCTTTTTCTTAGCGATGGGCTTCTCTTCCTCAATGTGAATGTCTCCTTCTATGAATTCTCCAGCTGAGTAACATAGATGGCAAATAAGATGAGGAAAAGCTAGCCTTGCCCCAGGGGAGGGCTTTTCGGCTATTTTGTAGAGTTCAAGGGAGATGACTTCATGAACTTCTACTTCCTCTCCAATCATGATGCTATGGATCATGATGGCCCGATCCACAGTAACTTCAGATCGGTTGCTAGTGGGGATGATGGAGCGTTGGATGAACTCCAACCATCCTCTAGCCATAGGCTTGAGGTCCAGTCTTCTTAGTTGAACCGGATTGCCTTTGAAGTCAATCTTCCATTGAGCTCCTTCCACACATATGTCCATGAGAACTTGGTCCAACCTTTGATTAAAGTTGACCCTTCTAGTGTAGGGGCGCTCATCTCCTTGCATCATAGGCAAGTTAAACGCCAACCTCACATTCTCCGGGCTAAAATCTAAGTATTCCCCTGAACCATTGTAACATAATTCTTTGGATTTGGGTTCTTACTTTGATCATGGTTCCTAGTGATCCATGCATTGGCATAGAACTCTTGAACTATTAGGATGCCGACTTGTTGGATGGGGTTTGTTAGAACTTCCCAACCTCTTCTTTGGATTTCATGTCGGATCTCCGGATACTCATTTCTCTTGATTTTGAAAGGGACATCGGGGATCACCTTCTTCTTGGCCACAACATCATAGAAGTGGTCTTGATGAGCTTTGGAGATGAACCTTTCCATCTCCCATGACTCGGAGGTGGAAGCTTTTGTCTTCCCTTTCCCTTTTCTAGAGGATTCTCCGGTCTTAGGTGCCATCAATGGTAATGGAAAAACAAAAAGCTTATGCTTTTACCACACCAAACTTAGAATTTTGCTCGCCCTCGAGCAAGAGAAGAAAGAATAGACGAAGAAGAAGAAGAAAATATGGAGAGGAGGGGGGAGGTGTGTTTCGGCCAAGAAGAGAAAAGAGGGTTGTGTTGTGTGAAAATGAGGAAGAATGGAAGGTTATATATAGGGAAGGGAGGGGGTTAGGTTTCGGCCATATAGGGTGGGTTTGGGTGGGAAATTGATTTTGAATTTTGAAGGTAAGTGGAGTTTATGAGGTAGGTTTATGGGGAAGAGTGGATGGATGTGAGTGGTGAAGTGGTGATAGGGAAGAGAGATTGAGGTGATTGGTGAAGAAGTAAGTGGAGGTAGGTGGGGATCCTGTGGGGTCCACAGATCCTGAGGTGATCCTGTGGGGTCCACAAATCCTGAGGTGTTCAAGGATTTACAACCTTGCACCAAATTGGGCATGCAAAATGCTCTTGCACACAACTCTGGGCGTTCAGCGCCAGATTGGTGCTTGTTCTGGGCGTTGAACGCCCATTTGTTGCCCATTTCTGGCGTTGAACGCCAGAACCATGCTTGTTCTGGGCATTCAGCGTCAGCTCTTCTCCAGGGTGTGATTTTTCTTCTGCTGTTTTTGATTCCGTTTTTAATTTTTATATTTATTTTGTGACTCCACATGATCATGAACCTAATAAAACATGAAAAACAATGAAAATTAGATAAATAAACATTGGGTTGCCTCCCAACAAGCGCTTTTTTAATGTCAATAGCTTGACAGTGGGCTCTCATGGAGCCTCACAGATGTGCAGAGCTTTGTTGAGACCTCCCAACACCAAATTTAGAGTTTGGATATGGGGGTTTGACACCAAACTTAGAGTCTGGTTGTGGCCTCCCAACACCAAACTTAGAGTTTGACTGTGGGGGCTTTGTTTGACTCTGCTTTGAGAGAAGCTTTTTATGCTTCCTCTCCATGGATGCAGAGAGAGATCCTTGAGTTGTAAACACAAGGTTGTCCTCATTTATTTGAAGGATCAATTCTCCTCTGTCCACATCAATCACAGCTCTTGCTGTGGCCAGGAAAGGTCTTCCTAGGATGATGGATTCATCCTCCTCCTTCCCAGTATCTAGGACTATGAAATCAGCAGGGATGTAAAGGCCTTCAACCTTTACTAACACGTCCTCTACTTGTCCATAAGCCTGTTTTCTTGAATTGTCTGCCATCTCTAATGAGATTTTAGTGGCTTGTACCCCATAGATTCCCAGTTTCTCTATTACAGAGAGGGGCATGAGGTTTATCCCTGAACCAAGGTCACACAGAGCCTTAAAGATCATGTTGCCTATGGTACAAGGTATTACGAACTTTCCAGGATCCTGTTTCTTCTGAGGCAATCTCAGTTGATCCAGATCACTTAGTTCATTGGTGAACAAGGGAGGTTCATCTTCCCAAGTCTCAATACCAAATAATTTGGCATTCAGCTTCATGATTGCACCAAGAAACTTGGCAGTTTGCTCTTTAGTAACATCCTCATTTTCTTCAGAAGAGGAATACTCATCAGAGCTCATGAATGGCATAAGGAGGTTCAATGGAATCTCTATGGTCTCTAGATGAGTCTCAGATTCCTTTGGTTCCTCAGAGGGAAACTCCTTATTGATCACTGGACGTCCCAGGAGGTCTTCCTCCTTGGGATTCACGTCCTCTCCTTCCCTTACAGGTTCGGCCATGGTGGTTATGTCAATGGCCTTGCACTCTCTTTTTGGATTTTCTTCTGTATTGCTTGGGAGAGTACTAGGAGGGATTTCAGTGATCCTTTTACTCAGCTGGCCCACTTGTGCTTCCAAATTTCTAATGGAAGACCTTGTTTCATTCATAAAACTTACAGTGGCCTTGGACAGATCAGAGACTAAGTTTGCTAAATTAGAGGTATTTTGTCCAGAGTTCTCTGTCTGTTGCTGAGTGGATGATGGAAAAGGTTTATTATTGCTAAACCTGTATCTTCCACCATTATTAAAGCCTTGTTGAGGCTTTTGTTGATCCTTCCATGAGAGATTTGGATGATTTCTCCATGATGGATTATAGGTGTTTCCATAAGGTTCACCTAAGTAATTCACCTCTGCTATTGCAGGGTTCTCAAGATCACAAGCTTCTTCTTCAGAAGATGCCTCTTGAGTACTGTTGGATGCAGCTTGCATTCCATTCAGATTCTGAGAAATCATATTGACTTGCTGAGTCAGTATTTTGTTCTGAGCCAATATGGCATTCAGAGTATCAATTTCAAGAACTCCCTTCTTCATAGGCGTCCCATTATTCACAGGATTCCTCTCAGAAGTGTACATGAACTGGTTATTAGCAACCATGTCAATGAGTTCTTGAGCTTCTGCAGGCATTTTCTTTAGGTGAATGGATCCACCTGCAGAAGTATCCAATGACATCTTTGATAGCTCAGATAAACCATCATAGAATATATCCAGGATGGTCCATTCTGAAAGCATGTCAGAAGGACACTTTTTGGTCAGCTGCTTGTATCTTTCCCAAGCTTCATAGAGGGATTCACCTTCTTTCTGTCTGAAGGTTTGAACATCCACTCTAAGCTTGCTCAGCTTTTGAGGAGGAAAGAACTTGGCTAAGAAAGTCGTGACCAGCTTATCCCAAGAGTTCAGGCTGTCTTTGGGTTGAGAGTCCAACCACACTCTAGCTCTGTCTCTTACAGCAAAAGGGAAAAGCATGAGCCTGTAGACTTCAGGATCTACTCCATTAGTCTTAACAGTATCACAGATCTGCAAGAATTCAGTTAAGAACTGAAAAGGATCTTCAGATGGAAGTCCATGAAACTTGCAGTTCTGCTGCATCAGAGAAACTAGCTGAGGTTTCAGCTCAAAGTTGTTTGCTCCAATGGCAGGAATGGAGATGCTTCTTCCATGTAAATTGGAATTAGGTGCAATAAAGTCACCAAGCATTCTCCTTGCATTATTATTATTTTCGGCTGCCATCTCCTCTTCCTGTTCGAAAATTTCTGTAAGGTTATCTCTGGATTGTTGTATTTTAGCTTCTCTTAGTTTCTTTTTCAGAGTCCTTTCAGGTTCTGGATCTGCTTCAACAAGAATATTCTTGTCTTTGCTCCTGCTCATATGAAAAAGAGGGACAGAAAAAAAATAATAATAATAGGGATCCTTTTTACCACAGTATAGAGGTCCCTGTGTGAATAGAAGAAAAGAAGAAGAAGAGATTCGAACACAGATGGAAGAGGGGGTTCGAATTTGGGTGAGATGAAGTGTTAGTAGATGAATAAATAAATAGAAGGAGATAAGGGAGAAGAATTTTCGAAAATTATTTTGAAAAAGGGTTAGTGATTTTCGAAAATAGTTTTTGAAAAAGGTTAGTAGTTTTCAAAAATTAAAATCAAAAATTAAAATAATTAGTTAATTAAAAAGAAATTTTGAAAAAGGGGGAAGATATTTTCGAAAATTAGAGAGAGAGGGAGTTAGTTAGGTAGTTTTAAAAAAGATAAGAAACAAACAAAAAGTTAGTTAGTTAGTTGAAACAGATTTGAAAATCAATTTTGAAAAGATAAAAAGATAGGAAGTTAGAAAAGATATTTTGAAATCAAATTTTTAAAAAAAAGATAAGATAAGAAGATATTTTTGAAAAGATATGATTGAAATTAGTTTTGAAAAAGATTTTATTTTTAAAATCACAATTAATGACTTGATTCACAAGAAATCACAAGATGTGATTCTAGAACTCAAAGTTTGAATCTTTCTTAACAAGCAAGTAACAAACTTGAAATTTTTGAATCAAAACATTAATTGTTATTGTTATTTTCGAAAATTTGATATAAAAATAAGAAAAATATTTTTGAAAAATATTTTTAGAATTTTCGAAAATAACTAAGAAAAATGGAAAAGATTTGATTTTTGAAAAAGATAAGATTTTTAAATTGAAAATTTGATTTGACTCATAAAAACAACTAGATTTTAAAAATTTTTGAAAAAGTCAAATCTAATTTTCGAAATTTTAAGAGAGAAAAAAGGAAAGATATTTTTTTTATTTTTGAATTTTTATGATGAAAGAGAAAAACATGCAAAATGATGCAATGCATGAGAATTTTGGATCAAAGTATGTGATGAATGCAAGAACACTATGAATGTCAAGATGAACACCAAGAACACTTTGAATGTCAAGATGAACATCAAGAACTTATTTTTTTGAAAATTTTTATATGCAAAGAAAACATGCAAGACACCAAACTTAGAAATCTTTCATGTTTAGACTCTATGGATGCAAAAATGCACATGTAAAACAAGAAAAGATGCAAAACAAGAAAACATTAAGATCAAACAAGAAGACTTACCAAGAACAACTTGAAGATCATGAAGAACACCATGAATGCATGAATTTTTCAAAAAATGCAAGATGAATATGCAATTGACACCAAACTTTCAACTTGACTCAAGACTCAAACAAGAAACATGAAATATTTTTTATTTTTATGATTTTATGATTTTTTTGTATTTTCTTTTAATTTTTTTTTCGAAAATCATTTTGAAAAAGAAAAAATAAGGCTTCCAAAATTTTTAATATGAATTCCAGGAATCTTATGCTCTTTAGTCTAAAGCTCCAATCAAAGGGTTAGGCATGGCTTAATAGCCAGCCAAGCTTTAGTAAAAATATGAGTGTAATTCATTCAATTTTAAGCCAAAACTTCTGTCCAAAAGAATTTAGACATGGTTTTATAGCCAGCATGCTTCAACATGCTTCATGAAACTCTAGAATTCATTCTTAAAAATTCTGAAGAAAAATATATTTTTGAAAATATTTTTATTTTAAAAAGTTTTTTTTTTCGAAAACAAAGGAGAAAATTTTTTGAAAGATTTTTGAAAAATTTTTGAAAACAAAACAAAAAGAAAATTACCTAATCTGAGCAACAAGATGAACCGTCAGTTGTCCAAACTCGAACAATCCCCGGCAACGGTGCCAAAAACTTGGTGCACGAAATTGTGATCTCTGGTAATGGCTCCAAAAACTTGGTGCTCTAATCTCAATTCATAATTTGTCACAACTTCGATACAACTAACCAGCAAGTGCACTGGGTCGTCCAAGTAATAAACCTTACGTGAGTAAGGGTCGATCCCACGGAGATTGTTGGTATGAAGCAAGCTATGGTCACCTTGTAAATCTCAGTCAGGCGGATAATAATTGATTATGGAGTTTTCGAAAATAATACTAATTAAACAGAAAATAAGGATAGAAACACTTATGTAATTCATTAGTGAGAATTTCAGATAAGCGTGTAGAGATGCTTTCGTTCCTCTGAATCTCTGCTTTCCCGCTGTCTTCATCCAATCAATCCTACTCCTTTCCATGGCTGGCTATATGCAAGGGCATCACCGTTGTCAATGGCTACATCCTATCCTCTTGTGAAAATGGTCCAAATGCTCTGTCACAGCACGGCTAATCATCTGAGGTTCTCGATCATGTTGGAATAGGATTCACCCTCCTTTTGTGTCTATCACTACGCCCAGCACTCGCGAGTTTGAAGCTCGTCACAGTCATTCAATCCCAGAATCCTACTCAGAATACCACAGACAAGGTTTAGACTTTCCAGATTCTCATGAATGCCGCCATCAATCTAGCTTACACCACGAAGATTCTGATTAAGAGATCCAAGAGATAATCATTCAATCGAAGGTAGAACGGAAGTGGTTGTCAGGCACGCGTTCATGGGGAATGATGATGATTGTCACGTTCATCACATTCAGGTTGAAGTGCGAATGAATATCTTAGAAGCGGAATAAGTTGAATTGAATAGAAAAACAGTAGTACTTTGCATTAATCTTTGAGGAACAGCAGAGCTCCACACCTTAATCTAAGGAGTGTAGAAACTCTACCGTTGAAAATACATAAATAAATATAGGGTAAGCATGGCCGAGTGGCCAGCCTCCCATGGAGGTCTAGAGATCTAAAAATGATCAAAAGATCAAAATATAATCCAAAGATATCTAATACAATAGTAAAAAGTCCTATTTATACTAAACTAGTTACTAGGGTTTACAGAAGTAAGTAATTGATGCATAAATCCACTTCCGGGGCCCACTTGGTGTGTGCTTGGGCTGAGCTTGAAGTCTACACGTGGAGAGTTCATTCTTGGAGTTGAACGCCAGCTTTTGTGCCATTTTGGGCGTTGAACTCCACTTTGCAACTTGTTTCTGGCGCTGGACGCCAGAATTGGGCAGAGAGCTGGCGTTGAACGCCAGTTTGCATCGTCTAAACTTAGGTAAAGTATGGACTTATATATTGCTGGAAAGCCTTGGATGTCTACTTTCCAACGCATTTGGAAGCGCACCATTTTAAGTTCTGTATCTCCAGAAAATCCACTTTGAGTGCAGGGAGGTCAGAATCCAACAGCATCAGCAGTCCTTCTTCAGCCTCTGAATCTGATTTTTGCTCAAGTCCCTCAATTTCAGCCAGAAAATACCTGAAATCACAGAAAAACACACAAACTCATAGTAAAGTCCAGAAATATGAATTTAACATAAAAACTAATGAAAACATCCCTAAAAGTAACTAGATTCTACTAAAAACATACTAAAAACAATGCCAAAAAGCATATAAATTATCCGCTCATCAGAAAACAAGTCAGAAAACGTGGCTTACCTCTTAAAAAATGTCATGGGCGTTGTAGAACTCGACGCCGTGGTCGCGTGGCCGCAAATGGTACGGCGATCGGAGCTCCGGATCAAAAATTACGATCAAATGAAATTTGAATTGAATTTGGGCAAGGGTTTCAAGCTCTCCCTTTTCCTTTCAGCGTGTTTGTGTTTCTTTTGGGAACAAAAAAGGCTGTTGCCTTCATTAAAGGGTGATTGGTTTGCGCCTTGGGCCTAATACAGACTCGATTTGTCCGGTTCGGCCCAATTTTAGGCAAAATTCTTTAAAAATTAGTGTCAAAATTTTTCTTTTAATTTTTTATCACAATTAAACTATAAAATTTTATTTTCTAATTTTTTAGAATAGATTTTAATTTATGGGTTAATTATTCATTAATTAACCGGATTTTACATTAAAAGTATCAAATATACACAAGATTAAATGACTTTATTAAAGAGAAAAAAAATTAAGTTATGCTATTCTTTCTTCAACTGTATGTTAATTGTTAGTATTAGTTAGCAAAACCTTTCTTCAGCTAATACATTGAAAATTCAAGTAGCCAAGCACCAGGGTGAGCAAGAAAGAATAACTTAGAAAACCTCAAACTATATTCAATCATTCTTGAACCATGGCTTTCGAAGGATGGTTTAATAACTAATACCAATTTAATCAAAAGAAATTTTAAACAAATTCAGCACAACCAAGTAAAAACAAAAAAGAATCTAGTATCTAATATTACACAACTTTGAAGCTTTTGTCATTGATAGTCAATTTTTTGAATGCCACAAAAATAAGAAATAAAAGACATGAATTGAGATAAAAGTTCTAGCGCAAATTCTAAACACCTATGAAAAAGCTCAACATAAAAATAAAAGAAAAACTAGAATTCAAAAATGCAAATCATTAAAAAAACAGAAAAAAAGATATTTGAACGAGAATGAGAAAGAAGAGTGAACCACAAGTTAAAAGATGTACATCACCTACTCCCTGTGACTCACATGCAAACTTTTTTCAATCTGATAAAGGAGAAAGATTATAACCAAAACAAACATAGGCTAATGTGAGAAATATAACTGCACATCTATAAAAAGTACTAACTACCTCAACTACCCTCAAATCCTATGAGATATCATGACACCCTATAATATAGAACCTAAGAATATGATAATAATAAATTTTAATAAACAATGTACTTAACCAATAATATTAGATGCACAATTTTCAAGGTTACCTAACTACTTCAACTACTCTAACATGTATCTATAGAAAAAAACTAACTACCTCACTTGTTCTAACCTCCTATAGCATAGTTGACAAACCTATGAAACAAAACCTATGTAGTGATCTATGACTCACAATCTTGTAAACACAAAAGAGAATATCAATGACATAATGAAGCTAATAAAGCTATACTAACGAAACCTAATAAAGCTAACCTATGAAGTTGGTAAAACATATAATTCAGATAGAATGCAAGTGCTGCAATATGTCATCATTATTCTGTAATAAAACAATAGTAAACAACTAAACATGACAAGTAATGGTTAGTCCTTTATTTTAAATGATAAAACCAGTGAATTTTTTAAACGAACACAACACGTGTAACTGCATGCATCTTAAGTTAAGCAACAAACCAAACCTTCCTATTTTAAATCAACCAATTCAATTAGGTCAAAGTAAATATAATTAGTTTGTTTGAATTTCATTTACTAAAACAAATAAATAGAAAAAAATATATTTTTGTTAATTAGATCAAGGCTTCAAAGGCACACACAAAAATTACTTTAAGAATTTTCGTTCTATTCTCACACAAAATGAAATGAAAATTAAGATTAAATATCTTAATTCTAAAGTTTATTGTAGATCACAAGTACCACCTAATAGGAGCTAGCTCAGCAGGACTGGGTTGAATTCTAAGTAAATCTTACTATAGTCAATCTCAAAAGCTCCAATCTTAAAAATCTCTCTTGGGAGGAGCCATGTGCCGGTTACCACTATAGATTCTGGGACTTAAGAGTTTCCTTCCTTACCTTTGGTCAATCAAAAAAAAAAGGTTGTAAGTACCTGGTGAATTCTTGCTATAAAGATACTTAGTCGGATGATCAAAGGAAAGGAAAAGACAAATAAAAATATGCTGAACTGTTTCATTTCCACTAAAAACCAATCTTTCTAACATAAGAAAAGGACCCTTCAACATCATAAAATATTATGTTTACTAGCAGAAATCAGAGACATTAATTCACACATTTTAAAGAGTTTATCTTCATCTTAGAGAAAGAAACATATGCTGAAAATGAAAAATAGTTAAAAAATAGGGTGAAAAATCAATATTTTTTATACATACACATTTATGCATATCCAGAATGACAATATGCCAATTTTTCTAGCCAAAAAAATTTTTATCTTTTAACATCAAAATATGATCACTTGTTTTTAGATAACAAATTTTCATAAATATAATCCAAAAAAAATGATCACATAACTTTTATTAGAACAAATTATTATCAACTATACAAAAGCAAATTAGAGTGAAGAAGAACAATAGATTAAGAATAAAATAGAATAACAAACCTGAAAAAAATAGTGATTAAAGAAAATTATGCATGTCCTTATAATAATTTAGAATCAAAGATTTGATAAAATTTTAAGAAATTAAAAATAAACGACCAAAAATTTCAGAAAATAAAAGTTCGTACCCCAAAGGAAAGTAAACCTAGCATTGTCCATGTTGAAGTCATCTTAAATTTCATCGATGGAGGTCCCGGATGAAGCCATCAACTCTCTGCCGAGAACGAGACAGAGTGGCATCGGTGACTGCGGCAAATTGGTAGTGATGCACTGGTGGGGATCGAAGACGCACGACGTGGAAGAGCTGTCGCGGTGAGCAGCATCGCCGGAGGAGAATAAGGTGTTGTCGATTCACCTTGAAAAGGAATCATCAAGGATGAATGACCTAAAACCAAAAAGGTTTAAATAAAAGTTTGAAATTAAGAAAAAAATTATGAAATCGAAAGAAGAACAAGAAAAAAAAAAGATGGATGTATACTATTGTTGAAGGGGAGAAGAATCAGTGACCATGGCTTCCCTGAGTTCTCTTTCTTTTTCTCACTTCTTTTCCTATTTGTCTCCTTATTTCTTCCTTGGGCTTTTAACCCTCTATTTTGTGAAACAAAGAAAAGGAAAAAGAAAAGTGGACTGCGAGTAATGATATTTTATTTATTTATTTCATTGTGCCCCTCTGATGGACCCAACTATGGCAAAGGTTAACTTCAGTGATTAGATTTTCCAATGATTAATATTTGTTAAAAGTGTTGGTGATACTTGTGATGGGTTTCAATAACTGGGCCAGAATTAAGAGTTTCAACTTATTGTTAAAAGGTATGATATTTTTGCTAATTCATCGTTTTCGATGTGTTTTTTGCGGAAAAATATGTTGCTTGCATAATTTTACTAGCTGAAAAAGGGAATATGATACAAAAAGTACAATTACAATTTACAAGGCAAAGCGTTTTAGGTTGCCTGAGTTTGATAGAATTCGATCTTTTTTTTAGTTAGTTTCGGTTAGATACTGAGTTAAGAATTAAATATGTGGTGCTCTTTTTCCTTTTATGCTTTTATGTTTCTTCTTCACTATATCATTATTTCTGTGGTGGAAACTTTTAATCTTCATAATGTGCACTTCCAAGGGACTTTTGTGCTCTTAGGTTCACTTAACTAGATTAGTTGTATGTCCTAAATCAATAAAATTTATTGCAGGTGAATTTTAAGAAAGTAGTGGTAAATTTTATTAAAGTTGGAGTGTGGACATTGATGCTAGCCCATGAAAATAGTATAAAATATCTTTGTAGTTTTAGAGGGTTGTAAAATAGAAATTTATTTATTGCAACAGTCTCTTTTATGTTATTTTTTCTTCGAGTTAGTTCAGATTTGTGGCATGTTTATGTGTTTTTTCATTCCTTTTGGATAGGAAAAATGGAAGTCATGGCAAAGTTTCTAGCTACTGAGAGTTTTTATTAAACCATTGTAAGTAGAAGAAGTTTACCTTTGAATTTTTATAGCTGAAGAAGTTTATATATTTGGGCATTGTTTGTTATTGAAATTAATATAATTAATATACTTTATCAAGAACTTAAAATATTACAAGAAAAAAGGAAAAAAAAAGATATATATGTATCAGTATGATTTAAAAAATCCTATGTTGTTTGATTTACAAAACCATCCCCGTTTGGTGGGACTATTCTAAAGTAGGTGAGTGTAAATATATTTTAGTCAGATATCTATTTATGTATTGCTGATATATTCCATTTCTAATCAATGTCATTTTTTTATGCAATATGGCTTTAGAAGATGACTTTGACAGGTTAGCAGCTGAGTATATTTGTAGATTAGTGGGAATTAATGTCATCTTCTAATGGGTCAATCTTTTCTGCCTCACCCAATTATTAATGTTGCTTTAATTTTGTAAGCTTTCCATCACCATCTTATGCTTAACATGTGTTGGATATTGTGCATCATTGTTACTCTGCCTAAAGCTGGCATAGTTAGTTATTTCTTATAGATGCGACATTGATTCTAATAGAAGTTAAACTTGGAAATCGTTAACTTGATGTCATTGGTTAGGTACATTGTTTACTGAATTTTATTGCTGTTTACGTCATTGGTGTGAGAAAATATCAAGAAGTTTTAGTCAAGGAGAGTAAGTTAGATGAGTGCATATGAGTCAAGAGAAGTAGGTGATGCACTTATTTTACTTGTGGCTTACTCCACTTTCTCTTTCACTTTCTTTTTCACTCTTCTCTATACCAAAAATAGTTATCAATAGTTACTAAGTTATAGGCAACCTTAATAAACAAGTCTAAGAAAATGAAGTTAGATTTAGATAAGATACATAAAGATCAACTGTCAATAGATAGATGTCAAATCAGTAATTTCTTTCTTCTATACATTCAAAACCATAGATTCAGGTCAAAGTTCAAAATACCATGTTTTAAATAGTGACCAAATCTACAACTATGACATGAACTAAAAAGATAAAAAGAAAAAAGACTACACTTTATGTAAAACGTGTAATGCAAGTTTTGTTCTTTTATGCTTATGTTGTTGTTGATGTCGTCATCTCTTGCTTCATTTAATTTAGTGTGAGAATCATTTTATATAGCAAAAGAATATACACTCTACATTTTTCACTTATACCTTCCTATTATGATAATATGCTCATGTTTGTTTCTAAACTTTTTCACTTTTACACACTTTGGTATTTCTACCCTGTTTGATGAATATTTAAATTTGCATGATAACAGTAATAAATCTACTCTTATTTGCATGGTTCTATACTCAAATTAATGATTATGGTGATTCAGATTAGTTGTTCATATGGCTTATCTTATATTGTACATGCTTATTTTCATAATTGATTTAGAATATAGAGCCTTATGTCCTTAATATAATTGAAATTTACCTTTGCTAATTTAATAATGATAAATATCATTGCTCTTATAATATAGTTTTAAATTTTAACATTGAGATTACATGATTAAGAAAAGGTGGCAGTAAAAGACATTATAGTGAAATTGATGAAGGGTGATGATAGCAATGGTAGAAGAACCATGGGGATATTGATAGTGATGAAGCTATGATAGGTTATATGTTCCTATTAAATTAGAAAAATTTTCTTCTACTTTTGATCTTTTTAATCAATATATCAAGCTGAAGAATAAGAATATTGGGTCTTAATGAATTAAGTGTAAACTTTTTGAACTATTGAATGCGCACATTATGTTCATCCACTTTGGCCTTCCTTTTGAGGAGTGTTGTTCATTTGTGTAAAATTGCTTATTAAAGATGCAAAATCACTGGAATCGCAAGTTCAACTCCAAGGAAGCAGTTTAAGCTAGAACCTAACTGAAAATGAAATCCTAACCCGTTTTAAGGATTAGGAAATAGGAACCCTAGGTTTTGTTGCAGTGCAGCGATGATTACAACATTTTTAGTGAGAAAAAAAATTTGTTGTTTAAGAGATGACCTAAGATATAAATATGTGAGATACAAGGATAAGGAGATTTTGTTTAATAAGTATATATCTGAATTAAAAGCTGCTGAACATGCTGCAAAATGAGAGAACAAAGCCAAAAGAGAAGAGCAGCCGGTATAAATGTCTTTCTCTATAACTTTTGTGATACATCTTAGAGATGACTTTTTTTTAATAATGTAGCTAATTCTCTTCATCTATTATTTGTGTTGATTTATTGTGTTAGTCATATTCTAGCGTTCACTCAGCAATTTATTTTGAATAGCTTTTTTTTGACATGTTAATTATATTCAAAATATTTACAGGATACATTGAGGGAGAGAGAACGGGAGCTTTGGAAAAGGAAGGAAAGAGAGGAGCTGGAAATGGAAAGGGTGCAGGTGAAAATTTGAAGAAAGGAGGCAATCACTTCTTTTCAAACTTTACTTGTGGAGACAATCAAAGACTTTTTGGTATAACTTTCATTCTATATGTGGTACCATTAATCTTATTGCTATCTTTAGGATGAGTTTGGTATGTGGTTAAAATGGAGAGAAAATTATTTAGATCTATATGCACAAAAATCTTGAATCCATACATAGCTCACCCCTAGAGGATGTACGGACTCTTCTCTAACACTTGATGGTTGAAATTTGAAAGGTTCTATATTTTTATTACTTGCGAGTAATTTATATTATTTCATAGGAGGTTGTCTTCTAACAACAACAATAACATGATAGGATAAAAATATAAAACTTGAGGAGCTGATATGCGAAATAAAATAGTGGAGCCAAATATGGGGAAAGGAGAGGTAGACACGAAATAAGGATGCAGTGGCTTGAGGAATTATTATAGGTGTTTAGTGGATGGATACTTAGTGAAAAAGAGAGTAGAGAAGGATTCGAATGATCCAAGGGAGAAATGGAGAACATGCACCACTTTTTCTTTTCTTGCAGGTTAGCGTGGAATTTATGGACTACATTATTAGAGCTTAGAGACAAATTTGGATATGGTCTGGAACAACTAAACAATGCTTTGAAGCTTGGCCAGTGGCGGGTATAGCAAAGAGAGAAAAATGTATGAGAGTCTCTATTTTTGTAACAATATGGACCATATCAAGAACAAGAAATAGCATTATTTTTCAAAATAAGATTTTAAACTTTGATGAGATGAAGAATGAGGTTTTATATTGGCGTGATACATGGGAAAAAGAAAGAGAAATCCGAGCAGATGGGGTAGAAGAGATAGGTGGAATCCTATAATATAGCTGATTTGTTATAGATTTTAGTGTTACTTATGTTGTTGTTTTTGTTTGTTTTGATTTGGATAGTTTTGTTTTAAAAAGTGGTTAGAGATTATACTGTGATGTAGAACATGGGATTCGTATGCTGTTTGAGAACTTGATGATTTTAATTATATAAAAAAAGTCATCCCAAAAATAAAAACACACCGATACTAAGGGTAAAAATACATTAGAATCCACTAAATTTGCCTCGGAAGCTGGGAGATCCCATGAGAGAAGATGATTCTTGAAAGATTAAGTCTCTAACTTTAAAGCCTTGATGTTGTAACAGATGAAGTTCTAAATTCTGTATTCATTGCTTCATATATTATGATCCGTCCGTTGGCTATAATTCAGCTCAAGTAAAACTAAAACTATAAATCGGAATCAATCTGGTTAAAACTAAATACACACGTGCAGGAATACGTGGAGAGCACGTGTTTTGCTCTCCTAACGAACTTATCCTATACAATCAAATAACTACGTGCCAACCCAGATGACACAGAAATCTCTTCGCAAATCTCTCTAAACAAGCTCACTAAAGAGCAATTATCACATAATTAGACTCATTAAGATCAGAGTAACCATACCACAACAATTCTATAAATATTTTCAGTCCTGACATAAAAGAGGTACACTATTCATTCTGAGTCATTTGATATTCATCTTCTACTCTTACTAACTTGAGCGTTGGAGTCTCTTTGCAGGTCCCAACCTCCTCCGGTGTTCCTTAACGGGCTGAAGTATAGCTTGAAGTCTTTACTCTTAGAACAGAAAACTCTATACACAGAGAAGAAGGAGTTATACCTCGGCTCAGATTACTAGACAGGAACATATGGCGCCCACCGTGGGCCAAGTTTACTTAACCCCACTATCATTTTTTCTACCCAAATATTTATCCTATTTTGCAGGTTATAATTAATAACGGACGAGTAAAATAATTCTCCTCCTCCTCTCACCGAGGCCGAGCGCTGTGAACAAACGTTTAATAATGAGGTAATGAGGCAATGAGGAGGAAAAAAAATTCTAGTAATGATAACACTATACCTCGGAGGCTAAAGCCGCTTTTGATAGACACCCAAAGCTCGTCAGACGAGATACATACATTTTGTGGCAATACTCTAACAAGTACAGTGAATATCTTTTTCTCAAAGGTGTATTTCAGCTAAGTTTATATGTCGAAACACAACTATGTGCTCTCTTTTATTAAATAATATATCTTTACTTTTTTACTTTCAATTTTTTTTTCTATTAATCTTCCTTGATCTATAAGTCATTTAGTACACGATTAAATCAAAACTGAACTATACTCCTGTTCCTTTCCAGTAGTCTGAGCCGAGGTATAACTCCTTCTAGTGCCGAGATATAACTCCTTCCGTGTGTATGGAGTTTTCTGTTCTAAGAGCACAGATACCGAGCTATACTTCAGCCGTCAAGGAACACCGGAGGAGGTTGGGACCTGCAAAGAGACTCCAACGCTCAAGTTAGTAAGAGTATAAGATGAATATCAAATGACTCAGAATGAATAGTGTTGTGTACCTAAGATTGGAGGTGGACGTATTTATAGAATTATTGTGATACGATGTGGGTCTAATAACTGCTCTTTAATGAGCTTGTTTAGAGAGATTTGCGGAGAGATTCCTGTGCCATCTGGGTTGGCACGTAGTTATTTGATTGTATATGATAAGTTCGTTAGGAGAGCAAAACACGTACTCTCCACGTACTCCTGCACGTGTGTATTTAGTTTTAACCAGATTGATTCCGATTTATAGTCCTGAGCCGAATTATAGCCAACGGACGGATCAACTCCAATTTCCCAACGCACAAGATACCAACCTATCTATTATGTTCAATTATCCCTAACAACCGACCATAAAGATCAGACACTCAAGCTCAAGTACAACTCACACAACTGATACTTTGATGCAATCATTCAACTTCAAAATCAATTAATCAATCCGAAAAAAATAACTTTTTACATGATAGTTACTTTGATACATAGGTGATGGACTCATCCCTTTTATTTTTCTATTTTACAATAATTTATGCATGTTTACTTTCAACTCATTTTATTTATGTTACAATCTTTATTATTTAATCAATATTCAATAATTAATTATTTTGGGCAAGAAATTCGTCAATAAATTATTGTGGGTCGGAAAAATTCTCAAAGACAATTGATCATTAAATTCTCGTATCATACAATCGATTCGATCAATGAATACGAACGAACTTTTCAGTTCGCGTCAATCAAATACTATATGCCATCCATAAAAAATTGTTCTCAAGCAAAAAAGTATCCCCAACATAATTATATTGATCGAACAACTCTTACCATTCAATTGTTTTTGAATAAATATCGACTAACTGGCTAAGTTTGGGAGCTACCACTCATTGAATAGCCATAACTATCTCACTTTCTAATCTTTTTTATTCATCTTTTTTTTTTATTTGTTTATCTATTTCATCTGTTACTACGAATTTTTTTCATTTTTCTCTCTTTTCAATCTAACAGGTTGAGCTTGGGGTCTGCCATAATCACAATTCCGATTTATAGGTCGGAAGCTCAACCCGTTTAATTGAAAATTTTCACAGGTCAAGCTTAGGGGCTATGATCCGTCCGTTGGCTATAATTCGGCTCAGGTAAAACTAAAACTATAAATCGGAATCAATCTGGTTAAAACTAAATACACACGTGCAGGAGTACGTGGAGAGTACGTATTTTGCTCTCCTAACGAACTTATCCTATACAATCAAATAACTACGTGCCAACCCAAATGGCACAGGAATCTCTCCGCAAATCTCTCTAAACAAGCTCACTAAAGAGCAGTTATCACATAGTTAGACCCACTAAGATCAGAGTAACCATACCACAACAATTCTATAAATATTTCCACTCCTGACATAAAAGAGGTACGCTATTCATTCTGAGTCATTTGATATTCATCTTCTACTCTTACTAACTTGAGCCTTGGAGTATCTTTGCAGGTCCCAACCTCCTCCTCCGGTGTCTGTACTCTTAGGACAGAAAACTCCATACACAGAGAAGAAGGAGTTATACCTCAGCTCAGATTACTAGACAGGAACATATGGCGCCCACCGTGGGGCCAAGTTTACTTAACCCCACTATCATTTTTTCTACCGAAATATTTATCCTATTTTGCAGGTTATAATTAATAGCGGACGAGTAAAATAATTATCCTCCTCCTCCCACCGAGGCCGAGCGCTGTGAACAAAAGTTTAGTAATGAGGTAACGAGGCAATGAGGAGGAACAAAAAAATTTCTAGTAATGATAACACTATACCTCGGAAGCTAAAGCTGCTTTTGATAGACACCCAAAGCTCATCATACATTTTGTGGCAATACTCTAACAAGTACAGTGAATATCTTTTTCTCAAAGGTGTATTTCAGCTAAGTTTATATGTCGAAACACAGCTATGTGCTCTCTTTTATTAAATAAAATATCTTTACTTTTTTACTTTCAATTTTTTTTTCTATTAATCTTCCTTGATCTATAAGTCATTCAGTACACAATCAAATCAAAACTGAACTATACTCCAATTTGTGGCAATACTCTAACAAGTACAGTGAATATCTTTTTCTCAAAGGTGTATTTCAGCTAAGTTTATATGTCGAAACACAGCTATGTGCTCTCTTTTATTAAATAAAATATCTTTACTTTTTTACTTTCAATTTTTTTTTCTATTAATCTTCCTTGATCTATAAGTCATTCAGTACACAATCAAATCAAAACTGAACTATACTCCAATTTCCCAACGCACAAGATACCAACCTATCTATTATGTTCAATTATCCCTAACAACCGACCATAAAGATCGGACACTCAAGCTCAAGTACAACTCACACAAGTGATACTTTGATGCAATACAGGTAGTAAGAGTCGAACTTGGGTCTTCTGGATTAAAGACCAAGTGGACAACCACCACACTAACCCGTTACTTTAGTATTGCTAGTGCTTTTTATAATATATATTTCAATTTTTTATAACTAATACATATATATATTTATACATGGAAATACTTAACTCAATATTTTTTAAATTAATTATTTTTTAATTGAAATACAAATTAATTAATTTTAAAATAAAAAATAATAATGAATATAAAAATAAAATAAAAATTATTTATTTTGAGAAAAAAATTAATTTATATAATTATTTAATTATATAAAAATATTTAGACCTTGAAATTATTCTTTAGATATAATTCATAGATTGTTATTCTTATTGTGTTTAATTAAGATACTATACAGTAGTATGAACTAATTATATGTCTATTTTTGTATTAGTTATTTATAGAATTCGACTTAATTGTTCTTAAAATGTTAGTAAAAATATTATTTTTAAAAATTTAATTTTAGGTTTTTGACTATTTTTATTTTTTATTTGCATAGTACCGAGTCAACCGGTTCAACCAGTGACCCACCGGTTGAACCAGTAACCCAGTGACCCAGTGACTTGACCGGTTCGATTACCGGTTCGGTTCTGACAACTATAATCTTTATTATTTAATCAATATTCAATAATTAATTATTTTAGGCAAGAAATTCATCAATAAATTATTGTGGGTCGGAAAAATTCTCAAAGACAATTGATCATTACATTCTCGGATCATAAAATCGATTCGATCAATGAATACGAACGAACTTTTCAGTTTGCGTCAATCAAATACTATATGCCATCCATGAAAAATTGTTCTCAAGCAGAAAAGTATCCCCACATAATTATATTGATCAAACAACTCTTACCATTTAATTGTTTTTGAATAAATATCGACTAACTGGCTAAGTTTGGGAGCTACCACTCATTGAATAGCCATAACTATCTCACTTTCTAATCTTTTTTATTCATATTTTTTTTATTTGTTTATCTATTTCATCTGTTACTACCAATTTTTTTCATTTTTCTCTCTTTTCAATCTAACAAGTTGAGCTTGGGGGCTGCCATAATCACAATTCTGATTTATAGGTCGGAAGCTCAACTTGTTTAATTGAAAATTTTCACAGGTCAAGCTTGGGGCTATGATCCGTCCGTTGGCTATAATTCGGCTCAGGTAAAACTAAAACTATAAATCAGAATCAATCTGGTTAAAACTAAATACACACGTGCAGGAGTACGTAGAGAGTACGTGTTTTGCTCTCCTAACGAACCTATCCTATACAATCAAATAACTACGTGTCAACCCAGATGGAACAGGAATCTCTCCGCAAATCTCTCTAAACAAGCTCACTAAAGAGCAGTTATCACATAATTAGACCCACTAAGATCAGAGTAACCATACCACAACAATTCTATAAATATTTCCACTCCTGACATAAAAGAGGTACACTATTCATTCTGAGTCATTTGATATTCATTTTCTACTCTTACTAACTTGAGCGTTGGAGTCTCTTTGCAGGTCCCAACCTCCTCCGGTGTTCCTTAACGGCTGAAGTATAGCTCGGCGTTTGTATTCTTAGGACAGAAAACTCCATACACAGAGAAGAAGAAGTTATACCTCGGCTCAGATTACTAGACAGGAACATATTAGATTGCTATAGAGTAGTACACTATAATCATATCGTCATTATGTTGTAAAATGAAAAAAAAGTATCATTCTTATGAGTTTGGCCAATGCTTCACGTCTTATTTTAATTTCCCTATGCAAATTGCAATGAGAAATTCCCAATAATTTCATTGTAAACAATTAAACATTCGTTCAAATCCCATGACAGTATCAAGTTAGTTTGTCCAAATGTTGAGTGCTTCACATAAGAAAAATAGATGAAAAATAAAATGAAAAAAAAAACCATATGTATGATACATTTTTCATTCCTTTTAATACTCAATTTTACTTACAAGCTATTTTGAATTGAAACATAACTATCATAGTGCAAAAGAAAATTGTAGCTCATCCTGTAAAAAAAAAAAATTAATCTGTTGTTATTTGATTTTGTGCAGTGTACACACAAAAAGTGCATCCAGTATTGGTGCAACGAAAAAAGAGACATAATTTGTGAGATATGATATCAGGATGTTTCTGTGTTTTATTTGTGTGTGTAATTATATTCTTATAATTTTATATTCTATCAATTTTGTTGTTTTATTTCCAAGTTATCATCTTACTAGAAAAATGAGTATGTTGAACAAGAATATTGAAAAATGGGGTTAACTTTATCTTGAATTTTTTAAAGTGAAGAGATCTTGGGCCATAAGTGGAGAGGCTTTTAGGCAAATGAGTATTATTCTTTAATTCTTGGGAGTATATGAATAATTGATATCCTCACTTTTTGTTTTTAGCAAGAAAATTCTTGAGTTTTTATCTTGAAGGATGTTTGCCTTCCATTTAGGATAGTGTAAGCTCTTTGGTTCTTGAACTTACATTTACACATTTCTTTGCTACAAAAATTGGAGAGGAAATTTTGTTAGATCGTGGGACTGGCGTGATTATTAGTGAAACTGCTGTTATTTGAAAGAGTTTCATTAATGCAAGTGAGTTTGTTTTACTTCTAATTATTTTATGTGAATTTTAACAAGTTGACCTTTGTATAAGAGAAAAAGACTTTTATTAAAAATTGGTGTCTCTCAAGAGATTTGTATTTTCTATACAAAAAATTGACAAGAAAATAGTTAATTATGATCATTGTCAGTGTTAAAAAATGTCCTTCTGCATAGGTATAAATTAACAACCAGCTAGATGTACATCATAATCAACCACCAAAATTAGCCACCAAGGTAGAATATACATTGAAATATAAAATACACATTAAAAATAAATTAAATTACAAATATATTTATATACAAATACATGATGACTAGTTTTAGTCACTGATTTTGGTGTGCAAATAATATTTTTAATAAATTAATAACTTTTAGAGAACAATTATTACTTGCAATTCTACCTGATTAATGATTTGTTTTGTAAGAAAATGTTGATTATTATAGTGTGGTTGAATTGTTTTATTTCTTTGTTTTAAAGAATTGTGTCCTTTATTGATTTTTTTTTTACTTTTTTTTTTCTTTGATAGTCTTATTATAACTACATTGTTTCTGTTAGAATAATCTCTGATTTGATCAATAGGAAGCTACTATTTGTGGCAAATCTAAGTGTTGTTAGATATGAATTAAATACATCCCTGCATGTTGTTAAATGTTAATTATCTTTTTTGATCTTTGTGTGTGTTTCTGTTTAAAAGACATTTTGTTTACTAAGTTGTCTTTTATATTTATTGCAGTTGTTCAATCTACATGCTGATGGTCTTCATATTCCTTTAGAGAAAAATATGATCTCCATCAACATTCTCATTTTGTTGGTAGTGTTGTTTCAAGTTCATGTGTCGGATGTTTTCCCAGTCTGTTTTTAGATCAAATCATTGGGTATAGTAATTAAAACAAAGCTTTCATATTTTACTTTTTTATATAAAATTTTTACTATATTTTTTGTTTGTATAGTTTGAGATTTTGAATTCTTTTAATGTGTATTGTTTATGTTGTGTAACTATATTAATGTTATTTATTATTTCTTTTTTTGAAGAAATATAGGATTCTATTAGTAGTTCAAGAATTAATACTACATGTATAAAAGATTCAGAGTTCAACGTGATCCATGTAAAATTGTGTAATCAATAAAATATATTATATTAATTTATATTTAGAATCTTGCTTAGGTCCTTTTTTTGGATGTTAGTTTCATTGTATTGAATACATAAAATTTTTTTTCATGTTATGCAGGATGTTATTCATAAGAATATCAAGTGTTCACATAGCTTAGACCTGCTGCACAACATAGTAGCCCTTTGACAATTAGATGGGAGCTAGAACTTGCTTTTAGGAAATATTTGAATAGTAATTCGGATGAGCATATGGATAAATGTAGTGCTTAATATCTAATTTTTATTGATCGTATCATGTTTAAAAAAGTTTAAAGTATATGAAAGACATAATTATAATTTAATTTAGTAAAAAACAATTTACAATGTGTAATAATTAAAGATAATATGTGAACAATTATGTGTGTTTCTAGAAACAATCAAATTATTGTGTAAAGATATTAAGAAATTTATTCTGCCCGTTTCAAAACTTCGATGCTTTTTTTTCAATGGCTTTAAATACTTTGAAATAGTAAAAAGGATTAAAATTATCTTGAAAAAGTACAATAGTTTAAGTAAGTTTAATTATATTGTTGTTTCTTTTATGTGAGAAATATTTTACTCAGATATAATAGTACATATGCAAAAGATGGATTCCCCCTCCCATTGAATTGCAAAGGTTAAATATCTCCAATTTAGTTTAACTAATTTTTACAAAAAAAAAAAAGTGAATTGGAATAATGCTATTTGCACGTTAATTAGGTTTGTTATATACAAAGTATAAATTGATTACAGGAGCTTTCTTCAGTGGGGAAAGTATCTTTTGGTCCTTGATGGACCAAGAAATAAATGAAATTAATGAAAAATCTAGGGGTTCGTTCACAATAATAAAAAGTTCACAAATAAACTTCCATTTAACATATGGGGCAAATTTAAATGTAGGGTTAAATTGAGTTGGGGTCACGGCGAAGCCTGGGTTGGACATCTAAGTGGCAGACGGCACTGCACGACGGAGCAGAGGGAGTGGTAGAGCACCGCCAAAGTAGACGCGTAGATCGGACCCTGGCCGAGTTCAGGTACACCAGACAGAAGGCAATGGACGACATGGGAAAACCGTCGATGCAGGCACTGCGGTGGAGACGTCGGAAGAGCAGCTCTGCAATGAGATCGATGAGCTTCTCCGCCAACAGCGCGAGGTCACTCATTACTCTCTCGCCAATTACCACACTACTCTACTTCCACTATCTCCAATCCATTCATCAATTCTGCTTCTTTTTTGTTCAATTTTCTCATATTACGAAGCGGCTTTGTGATCCTCGAGGCCTTCGAAAGAGTCCCTTCTCAGCTCCTTGCCGACAACCCTTTCCTCCCCATGTCAGTCTCACTCCCCCTCCCCCTTCTTTTCTAGAGCAGAAAATATTATCTTTCTTGTAATTTGAGTTTAGGGATTCGGTTAAATAGTGTAATTTGACATACAGGGAGACAAGAATGAAGCAGAAGGTCAACCTCCTGTTAAATGTCGACTTTCTTATATTGTTGTCAGGGTAATAACATTATAATCTTCTCATTTTCATGTAATTTGGTTCTGTTTGCACATTAAAGGATTAGAATACATCATAGGAGGAAGCATAAGATATAGTTTAAGTTGATTATGGCTTATTAATTGATAATGGTAGAGGAGGAGGGAGAATTGATTCAGGATGATCCTGCTCATGCACCGAAGAGTGTTAACACTAATGGGACCAGTGCTACTGATCCTATATCCCGCTTTCTGGTAACTAGAGTTTCACATCAATATTTTGTTGATAAAAGAATAGTTTTGGTAGAATTTCTGAATCCATTCTTTTTAGTTGTTTAATCGGACTACAATATTTATCTAAATGTGATTTAATTGTATTATACACAGTTCATTGATGCTGGAACAATGGTTTCTCCTACCGTCTATGCACGACGCAGTCTGTGTTATCTTATTAGCGATATGTATCAGGAAGCGCTGAACAATGCAGTGCAGACTGTAAACCCCGGGATTTTTAGAAAATAAATAATGAATTATTTATAATTATATATATGATTTTCTTTTTAGAAAGGTTATGAGACTTCATGTTTTAAATTAATTTGGTTTTATATAACTTTCAATTATAATTAGATATTTTTTTTTACTAAAATTAATAGTTTGTGCTTAATTAAAATTAAGAGTTTTAATGATTGAAGATGAAAGAGAATTTTGTATATAATTTAAATTGAAATAATTTAAAATTTTGATTAATATTATGAATTAAAAGAAAATTTATTTATTTATCTATAATTTTAAATTAAAGTATTTAATTACAAATAATCTGTAATTTGAGAAATAAAATAGTATTCTTAAAATTAATTATATTTATTAAATTGGGTTGTAAATCAAAACTCTACTCAAATTCCTAAATTCCCAATTTTAAACCCTAATTTCACTAATCCTAACCCCTCTCACCCAAATCACCCACGTAACCCCTCTCCACACTTGTTCATCCCTCTGAGTGCCACGCTCACTCACCACCGCTACTCCCTTTCCCAGATATACACGCACAGACACAGCTCACAAACAACAAAAACATACACACACACACTGTGAATCAGAGAAATAAGAGGGAAGAAAGAAAGGGGAAAGAGAGAACGAGGAAGAAGAGAGAAGAGAGGAAGGAGGCGTCACTGCCTGTTGCCGCCGAGCCTGCTCCACCGCCGATCATCACGCTCTACTGCAGCCATCGCATGCATCGCCGTCCAACGAGCGCCGCCGACCCGTCAACTCCATGGTTGGGTTGTCGTGGCCGTCAAGTCCAGACGAGAGAGGGGAGATGCGGGACTAAAACCCCAACTAGCCGAGAAGAATCAGCGCTACCGCTGCACCGCTCGTGGATCCCATTGCCGCCGCTGAAGGTTCCGATCGTTCAACTCGTTGCTGCCGTTGCCTCGCTGCAGATCCGTCACCCCTGTCGTTGTTGGAGTCACGCATAACCTTGTGGGTTTCGACTAACTGAGTTAGGGGATTTGTTTTAAAAGTAAAGGTTTTAACTTATGAATGCTACTAAAATCAAATGAGTAACTGTAAATGGTTTATGATTGCTTTGTGTGAATAATTGACGGAATTGAGTTGGATTATAACTGTAGTTGGTGATTGATTTGATGATTGTGCGTACTGAATGTTGTAAGGGATAGAATAAATGGTGTTACTTTTGTTGCTGAGCTTGCTGGTGTGAATTGATGAGTTATTATGTGTTTGAATGATGATGAGTGTATATGGAAAATTATGCTTGGCATAGTGTAGAAAAGAAAAGGTTTGATGATGCTTAAGTACTTGACATCGTGTGAATTATTGATTCTGGGTTCTTGGACTGTGTTGGCAATGAAGACAATTTTGAATAACTGGAAAGAGGTTAAACGTGTGATTTTGGAAGGGTTATAAGTTCAAATGTGGTTTTTGATAAGTAAGGTTGTTGAAAATGCTTAAGGCAGAATTTCTGCATACATGACAGTAGAAAGAATCAATTTCTGGGAGCATCCCAGGTCATATACTTGAATGAAACTATTTTTTCATGAAACTTTAATGTGTTTTGAGCATCTCATAAAAAATTCAGAATTTATTGATGAGTATTTTGGGAGAAACGAATTTTTGAAGATTGATGGTTTCTGCAGAAAATTCTGTTTCCTTACTGCAGAAGCACCAACTTCCAACTCACTTAATTTTCAATTCTGGTAAGTATTTGAGCTGAAACTAACGGTATTTTCAAGCTTCCTGTGTCCACAATCTTCATTTTAAATTTCATGTCAATATCTTATTTAACCAAGTAGATATGTTGAAAAGAGTATGGATAGCTCACTGGATTTTGGAAACCGAATTCTAAAAGGCATGGCTGTGTTTCTGACTTCATAACTTTTTCATATGATGTGGTATTAATCTGGAATTTGATTCAATGAAAAGCTAAAAGAGTCTTGTTTGAGGTAGTGAATTTTGAAAGGCAATGGGTGAAAATTGGATTTTTAAGGAATTTATCAAACTTACTACTTCCTGCTGTTTTTCTGCATTTTATCAAAATTACCTCAACACCAAGTTTTTCTTTTAAACCAGTAGTACTATAACAACTAGGAAAGGTTTAAAGTTAATTGGGTGATGCGGAGGTATGTATAGTTAAGCGGTGATGCGGAGGTACGTTTAATATTATGGTGATGCGGAGGTATGAGTATGTAAATGGTGATGTGGAGGTATAATGAAATGAAAGAAAATGAAAAGTCATGAATGAAATAAATAAATGAGAATTGTATGTTAAACGGGCCCTGTGCCAAACTGCTAATGCAAAATTGCCCGCCTAACGGATAGCCTGAGATTGCTAATGCGGGAATGTTCGCCTAATTGATAGCACTGTTCCTTACTGTGATACACATTGAACTGTTATTATAATGAGGCCTAATTGATACGGGTAACCTGATGCCAAGGTGTCTAATTGACACAGTAAAGGGACCATATTCGGGGTTCATTCCGAGTAACGTCGGGTTGCGGGTAGACAGCCGACGCATGAGCTCATGGCCTGCGCTAGGAACAGGCATGCATCATCTTGTTTGCGCATTTACATTTGATTGTGTTTGCTTTATTTTATTTATTTGTGTTTGTGCTGTTGTTTTGGTGATGTGCTTACGTGCTTTATGGATATTTTACTTATGTTGTGTTGTGGTTTTAATAATGTATTTAGGAATGATGTTTATGGATAAGGAATTGTTAATGTGATTGGAATTTTGTTTAATTAACGTGAATTAAAGGAAGGAACTTAAACTATTTTAAGTGAAATTATTTTTATGATATGAATTAGCTATTTGTATTTACTCTGTTTAGTGCGGCATTCCTATTCCCTACTGAGAACTAGTGGTTTGTTCTCACCCCAAAATCTTCCACCCTTTCAGTGACACAGGTTCAGAGACTCAGTTTGAAGCTGCAGGTGATTATGAGTTTTATTTAAGTTAAGTTTATGTGTTGAGTTGTTTTTATAGAATTCCCTCGCCTTTGTTATTTAAGATTTTATTTGATACAGAAGGATAGGAATTGTATCTGGGTTTCTTTTGAAATTTTTTGTATAATATTTATCATTATTAATAGTTATGTGATTAGTATTGCTTCTGTTCGTTGATAAATGATTTTTATTGATGAGAAACAAAAGATTTCGGCTTTTTCCTGAAAATTGAAACGCGGTATCGAACTAAAGGCTCAATATTAAATAGTAAATAAGGAAAACAAGTCAGTAACGCCTTGCTTTTGGTACGATCATGACGTGATGAAAGTTAAGGTGTTACACAGACAAGAGTGATTTCCCCGGCACATTGCATTTTATCTTGAATTTGTTGCACTTGAAGGACTTGGAATGGAGAATGAAGCACAAGTAGCAATTAAAGAAGCTACAACACTTGAAGCTAAGAGGAGTTCAAATGCTAAACAAAAGTGAATAAGGCTTTGTACAGATACAAACCTTTCTTGCTGATTTATGTTCTGCATGATGATGATGACAACCACCACCCCCACAAGATTAATTATTACAAAGATTTCATCTTTGAATTACACCATAGATCCACAACAACAAAGTTGAATGTGTTTTTTTAAGACTACTACTTCAAGAAATGGTGATTGGATTGGATGAGTGTTGGTTATGACACACCCCTTCCCCCTTTTTTGTTGGGTTGGTTAGGATGTTTAATTTAGTTTATGATTTGATTCATCGAAGCATGGCTCCTTACTTCTGGCAAAATTTTTCATTTTTTTTTCATTTTATAAAAGGTTGAAAGTGTGAAAAGTGAATAACTTTGTTGATCATGGCCTTGTATTTTCACTATTTTTTGTTGGAATGCCAAGATATTGTGTTCATTTGTTGGTGCCTTGAATCTTGTGACATCAACGCTTTTGATTGAATGAAAAAAAAAAAGGTTGGATGAGAAGTAAAAAATGGGAAGAAAAATACCTATGATCTTGTGACTTGGATGAAGAAAGTAAAAATATTTTTTCTTCTTATCTTTTACTTGATAAAAGGAAATTGGAGAGAAAATAATAATATGTTGGTTGTAGAGAAAAAGTAAGAGTAAAGAGCATAAAACATATTAAATGATATTTTAACGATTATTATAGGTGAAGAGTAGATATCTAATATTTTTTTTGCAGTGTTTTTGTTTTTCCTTTCTTCATCATACTTAAGGTGTCATAATGTTGGATATGCTGCTCATTCAATAATGATGAGAGCTATTTGCTCACTTTACACAATATGAAGGTTGGTTCATAACGAAAATATACACTTGTGAATGCATCATTTTATATGATAGGCCATAGGATCCAAATAAAAGGGAAGGAAAGTTAACAAATGATAAACGAAATATTTATGCCATTTATGCCATTGGTACTGAACTTGAGTCGGCACACTTTCTCATGTAAAATGAGTATAATGAACATTTCTTGTCATTAAACCATTCTATTAGACAACATTAATTCACAGATGCAAATGGCTAAAAAGAAAAACTTCACTCAACAAGATGAATCAAATGTTTATGATCATAGTATGAAGATTTGTTTGAGACAAAAAATTCCAAATTGCAGCCATGAAACTTGCAACTAATAAGTAATAGCCCATAAACCAGAAAATCAACTAAGAAGTTTGGGAAAAACTAGAACATCTATCCAATAATAATAACAATAAAATAGAAAAGGAACAAGATGAAGAAAAGGGTAAAGATTAAAGCTTTTGAATGACAAAAAAAGGAAAGATTATAGACAGGGTCGAGAGCGTTGGGCTGAAGGCCATAATCAGTGATCAAGAGGAAATAGGAAGCGGTGACGGTTGCAGCAATAGTTACCCTTTTCACTAGCTTCTCCATTTTTGGACTCAACAAACTCATTTTTATTCAATTTGATCAGATCCAATGCGATTATCTTCTTCGCTTCTCTCTAACTTCAAGCTTCAAGCTTCAAACTCTGTGTTCGAGCTTAATTATTAATTTTATTTGCCGTTTATTTATATTACAAGAGAAAAGGTAACCCATTTCGTCCAAAAAAAACTAACAAACCGGGTCTTATCATTCAAATCGAAACAGACCAAGCTGAATCGGTTTGCAATTTGTTCAAGCTTTGGGTCAAATACATAATTTCCAAGAATTTCTGTACAGACGTGATGAGTCCATATTTGATGATATATTTTAGCTTGAATTGGATGGATTTCATCACATAAACTCACACTTATTCACTAAAATAGCATACTTTTGTGTTTGATCCCTAAATTGAACCTAAATGTGAAAATATGTATTTTTGTGCTTAAGTTGAGCAATTTAATCCCACTTTTACTCCAATCGATGCCGTGATATGTTTGTTGAGTGATTTCATGTCCTAAAGGCAAGAATGGTTTGGTAGAAGTGGAAGAAAGCATGCAACAAAAGGGAGAAAACATGAAGAAAACAAAGGAGAAGAGCTCAGCCTAGTGTGCGTGCACACAGACATGCGTGCGTACACACCGCCATCGAATTAGAGTCACGCGTGCGTGTGGGCTGTGTCGCGCGTCCAATCAATCATCGCCTGGTGTGCGCACGCACAACTTCCTGTGCGTATGCACAGGTCGAGATTTTCCGCAGAGTGTGCGGACGCACACGTCTGTGCGTCCGCACAGGTTCCAGTGCATGCCTTCATTAAAAATGCACGTGTACTCGCGATTTGGGGCTCCTTTTGGCCCATTTATGAAGGCTTGAGGCTGGTTCAAGAGGCTATATTAGGGAGCAACACATAGCAAGGAGAGCCATCTTAGAATAGGAAAAACACATAGTAGGAGTAGGAGTAGTGTAGATTAGGAAATTCTCTCTTAAGGTTTTAATTAGGGTTTGTAGCATTTTATACTTCAAGTTTGGATTTGGATTATAGCAAATTTATTGTAAGTATTTCTTTAATTCTCTCTTTTATGACATTACTTGTTCTACACTTTCTCATATTTTCATTTCTCTTGTCAATTTATATAGCTTTACAATTTTGGAATTCTAGTTGTTTAATTTGATGTTTGATGGCTTTTATATGTTTGTTTGAGTTGCCTTTATTGATTTTTATCATTTATGGTTCATAGCTTTCCTTAATTTACCAATTTTGCCATATTTTATCATTATGCATATTAGGTGTTCGATAAAATGCCAATTTTGATTATGGGGTAATTTCCACCCCTTGGCTTGGGGAAAATGAGTTTACGAATTACTAGAGTTATAATGTCCAACATTTAATGATAATTCTTGGGAAGTTAGTTGATTCTTGTTTCCATTAAAGCTAGCCTTTTATCAACTAGTTTGAGGTAAGTTGGTTAGAACTTATGGATTAAGGTCAATTATGCTTGCTTGACTTACTCCTCGATGTTTGGGGTTAACTAGGCGAGATTAACTCATGATAATTATCATAGTTGTGGTTATGGTAAGGAAGGGATTCCATAACTCATCCCAAGTCAAGGTTTCATTTATGTTTAAACCACTTTTCACTTACTTTATAGCATTACTTGTTTATATTACAGACATAGTTCTTTTATTCCTTTATTACTTTATTAATTGCAATTTCGCCTTGTTCTTTTATTTCTTTATTTGTTTGTTTTAAACATTGAAAACCCCTTTGGCTCTTCATAACCAAAATTGTGCACTTGTTGGCATTAGTTCCTAGGGAGAATGACCCGGGAGTTTAAATACTCTCGGTTAAATTGGTTTGAATTGTGACATTATCTTGGATTAAATTTTGATTGAGAGGATCCATTGCTGATTTGGACTATACTCACAACGGAATTACTTTATCTAGTCTTCCGAATTGGCATAAATTCTCTTCTATCAGGACGCCATCCTCACCATTAAAATGGCATCTTTCTACCTAGTCCACCAAGGTTCGGAAAATACTTTTCTCACCAAAAACAAAGCCTTAATTACAATACTACTATAGTTATTCTTTAAATTGAAAAAAGGGATCTGTTTTAAACCGTGCAAGTGCACGGGTTTACTACTAATATAATATTTTTTTTTAATGTATCCAAATTTATTTACTTTTGTTTTATTCATAATATTTCTAGAACAGTGTCACCAAGAATAATTTAAAATGACCGGTACCGTTGAGTTTGTCTTATAGTTATCCCTGATGTATGTTTTTGAAAAGAATAATGCTATATATATATATATATATATATATATATATATATATATATATTTTATTAATCAAGTTCAATCAAGTTAATCTAACATTAATAAAAATTAATTATAAATAATATTGTTCTAAGTTTTATTATTTAATTTAATTAGACTTAATTCATAAAAAGATTTGAATATGTAGCATTATTCTTATAAAAAAATTGTTACCTATAAACTAAAGTTTGGGACTCATTTTTTTTAGAGATGAAAAAGATCGTATGTAATTCATTGTAATGGTTAATTAGTATGTATTTTATATGGATTTTAATTATCTTTTTAAATTTTAAATAACAAATTGGGCCTTTAAATTTAAAAAATAATAAAATTTATAGAAAAATTTGAAGGTCAGATTTCATCATGATTCGATTTGTGTTGAAACAATTTCTTTACTTTAAAACAAATTGAAAGATCTGATTTACACATTAAAAAATCTGACCTTTGCTTAAATTTACATTTTAAAAAAATTTGAAAATCATCAGATTTATGATCTCTACATTAAAAAACACACAACGTCTCAATATTGTTGAAAAACACCACTACAAGCACAACACCAAAATTAGAAAGCGAAAGTTTGGAGACTTAAATCCAGAGACTGGTCCTTGAAATTAGTGTCGTATATTAAAATTATGGTAAATTCTATGATACCTTTGTTGTGATGCTTAAATTGCCTAATTTATCTTTTAAAGTAAAAAATAAAATGTTTAAAGTAAAAAATAAATCATTTAAAATTTATTAAATATTATTTATTTACCTTTTTTAGTAACTTAGGTACAAAGTAATAGGCATCATAGGATTCACTTAAAATTATTTTTGAGATTTTAGTTGCACCAATTATATTTTTGAGATCAGTAAAAGTGTACTACGTTAGTCTCTGACTCATTTTTTGTTAACGACGTGCAAATATAGTTTGATGACATGGATGGTTAGTGACTTCAGAGTTTGACTAGATATAATGGTACGATGATGAGTCGATTAATGACACGTGTCAGCTTGTGCCACATGTCGTAACATTATTCGTCCATGTGTCATCCGCTATGTCATCATTGTAAATATACCAAATTGGTTTTTGACTTTCCATTAAGTTACTCATTTTAGTTACTGAAATTGCATGTCATGCACAAAACTAGCCCCTTCACTATTTTTTTATATAAATTCAAAATTCTCAATATCTTTGAATGCATTAATTTTAATTCTATTTTTTCATATGCCATTTAAATACAAGTGTTTTTATAAAATATTTTTAGGTTTTTAGTTTTCATTATATAAATTTTCTATAATAATTTAACATTGATAAATTTTATGATATATAAATGCTATTATAAAAAAATTATATGATTGATTAAATACACTATTATTTTTGTCCAAAAATACACGTATTTTTAGCAATAAATCAAGAATTAAAATACACACTTTTTTTCCGATTCTTATAAAATACATGTTTTTGGACTTAAAAATATATTTTTTTAATTAATCATATCATTCTTTTATTAAGGGCCTATTTGGATAGGTTCGTAAGTAACTTTTTTTAACTTTTAACTTATGAAAATGTATAGTATTAATGTCTGGTACAATTTTCAATATCAAATTGCAGCTTTCTAAAAAGCCATTTAAGTGCTTATGGAGAAGTTTAAAAAAATGACTTCTTTCATAATAAAAAAAACTTTTTATCACTCTTCTCTTAAAATAAGTATTTTTAGAACTAAAAAATCAAATACAAAATAATTTATTTATAAGCTACTTTTTATATAAGCATTTATTGTTTAAGCTATTTTTTCAAAAAGAGTTTAATTAAACTGGTAACCCAAACTGGACCTAAATAACATAATCATTGTTACGAGGTGTACCTAAAACTGATTGTATACAAAGGAGCTAGACAAAAGAGGTCTAAGATAGTAGTGAGAGTGCTTGAAATTCTTTCATGTTAGCTCCAAGACAACAATTGTCACTCTTGTGAGTACTTGTAAGGAACTCCCATGCCTAAATACGCAAGAGTTTAAGTTAGTTTATGTGAAAATTCGGTTGAGAAATACCCGAATCTATTGAGATATTTATATGGAGAGATGATGACTTAGTCAACTAAATTGATGATCTTATCTAAAAAGAGTATATGGTTTTCTTCTCTTATTGCATGGGAAGTTAGCCACATCATATAGTTATTGGTACTAAATTATTATGGAAAATATTTTGTACGATTAAAACTAAAATCTTAAAATTATTTATCAAAAGCACTTGTATTTAAACAAATAAATAAGAGTAAATAGCTATTTTTAATAATAAAAAATTGAAACGCTAACAATATTAACCATGACTAATTTAAATAAGAATTATCACCATCAATGTTTATCTCCATCTAACATTTTTTAATCAAACATTGATTTGACAATAAATATCATTATGATCATAGGTGATTATCAAGTGTCCAACATAACAAATGATAATCCAACATGTCATCCAAACTCCCCTTCCTCATTCCCTCCTCGAAATAACTCATCATTCTTCACTCGTTCTCATCTTCTCCCCTAAATAAAATTTTGATTCCCCAAAACAAAAACCCTAATTCTCAATCCCCCAAAGAGAAGAGAGAGACAGAAGCGAGAAGTGTCGAGAGCAGAAGCTACTTGTAACACCCTACCACACAGACCTTTACGCCTAGGATGTAAATCAAAGGTGGTGAAGCGCTACGACCTCTAAAACAAAAATACATAAATAGATATATAAGAAGAATAGTTTAACTAGGAGCCTTGGAAGAAAGGATGATCAAAAGCAGAATGAAAACGCGTCACACTCGAAAGGCGTTTGGATAGAAGGCTTATATAGATATATAAAATTAGAGTTCTAAATGATAGTTATATAATCAAGATCTAAACTCGACCTGCGAAGCAAAGGTCGGCTAGAATATATATATATATATATATATAAACCAACAGATAAATATAAATCCTGTTTCTCCAAGTCAACCTCTAAGAGGGACAGAACATAATATATACAAGATGGAGAATCTATACACATATATAAACATAAACCAAATACAAACATCAAGTTCCAAGATAGTTCTTCACTTCCAAAATTTACCAGAATGCTCAGTACGGTGCCTCGCGTCCTGCATCTGAAAATAACATAGATATGGAATGAGAACATGGTAAAAGTACCCACATTGATAATATATAAGGTCCTGGGAAAGCTAGAGGCAATCCTAGAACTCCGACACTCAGATTTAAATCTTAAAGTTCTTATTTCTAATTTCTCTCTAACTTAAGCCCTAATTTTCGCCTTCCTCCAATTCTCCAAAACTCTGGTGCACAGACAAAAAATACAGACAAAGCAAATGCAAGTAGGACACAGATACAGCAGGTAGCAAATATAGCAGGTAAGCATAATAATCACATAGGCAAGCCCAATTAATGCATAATCAAACAAAACACACATATGCATATGATGTATGTCTGCCCTATGGCCGATGAGTCTCATTTGTCGATTATAAAGCCAAACCCGATATGGCCAGTAGCTAACCCTGGACAGAACACCAAACACTGAGCAAGCGGGACAATGCTGCAACCCTTGCATCTTACCCGCGTACTCGGGGAAGGGGACAACCTCACCACTGCCTCTTACCCAGGCGGTGTTACAGTTCTCGACCCGGAGCAAGTGGCGAAAGAACTCAGCCCTTGCATCTTACCCGAAGCCTCGAACTTTCCTAGAGCAAGTAGATAACACCACTGCATCTTACCCAGAGTCACATTCAGAAAATCATTCTTATTATCATTACAATTTATTCATATTCATTCAAATTCATAATCAAACTTAGTCCTCAACCTTCCTCTTCCTCATAGCCAACCTTATCCTCAATCATATCTCATACAACTTCATCACTGACCCAGAGTGAGTGGACAACGCCACCGCATCTTATCCGGTGTCTCAATTTATTCCCGGCCACATATATATATATATATATATATATATATATATATATATATCAGTCAATCACAATCAGTCATCATCATCTCAATTCAAACTCATTCATCATCTCATTATCATTATAATTCATTCATATTCATTCAACAATTATACTTAAAAATCAATTCTCGTCAACCTTCATTCCTTATTATTAGACCTCCCATTTCGTCCATTAACAATTCATACTCAAAACAATTCAATATTTTCTAAATAAAACAATCTCAAAACGTAATCCTTTTCTTAATAACTCAAAATCAAATTATAAAATCCTTAAAAATCAAATCTTTCTAAATAACCACTTCAAACGAAATCTCCTATTTTCATAAAAATTTCGGCAGCATCTCCTCTAAAACTTGGACTTTTGCCACCTTTCAAGGGTTCCAACCACCAAACCAAACATCTCTCAGTCATTCAAATCATTCCAGTATTAAATTATTTTAAAATCAAACTAACTCCAATATCAAATTGTTTACAAAATTAAATCACACATTTCTCAATCAATCCATTTGATTCAATTTCACAAACCTACCATCAACCCTCAACATATTAACAAATCATTATTAATCTATACTCATTAGAATCATAATCTAACTCATACAAATTCATTCATCATTTATACACACATTATATACCATATACACAATCCATCAATAATTCATTCAGTTCATTCCTATCTTAAGATCTTTTAACCTAAGTTTTCACATGACATTAAACATTAACTACGAGAAACCAAAATCATTCCTTGTCCAGTTCCTCCCTAAGCTCGGAACACCTTAAAAACCTATCCTTTCACAAAATCCAAACTTCCAAACGTCAATTCCTCAAGCTTAATCACCTGGATTTCGTTCCAAACCGCTCAATTGAACTCCAAATCAACAAGAACACAATCTAATTCACACAATATCACTATAATCATCAAAGAGTTTACTAATTTACTAATTCACAAGAGTTCAACAGTTTCTTACCTAATAGTTTCCTCAAGTTAAGTCAAGCCTAGAAGATCAAAATCACATAATCTATCAAACTTAAAACCTTAAATTTTGAAATTAGGAAAGAGTGGTTGAGTAATAAATTTCTAGATTCTTAAAAAATTGATATGTGAGTTTTGTAGAGAATTTCGAGATGAACACGTAGCCACTGATGGCTCGTCAATCGGAGCTCCGAATTGAAAGATACGGGTGATTAACTTTTCGGAGACGTTAGGTTTTCTCTCCCGATTCTCTCTTCCTCAACATAACTCCCAGGGCTGAAACGAAAGAAGGAGAGCACGTTCTTTGTGTTTAATAGGTTGGGCTTTGGGCCCAGTTCGGGTCCGGTTCAACCGGTTTAGTCTGTTCGGTTTAATCTTGGGTCAAAACCTTTAAAATTAGTGTTAAAATTCATATTTTAATTATTGCTACTTCATGAAACTATAAAATTTAATTTTTTAATTTCTTTAAATAATAATTAATTTATTGTTTAATTATTTACTAATTACTCGGGGTTTATACTTCTCACTCAGGCAACAATTCAATATCCCTTCTCATCCTTCCTCTCGGCGTCGCACCATCACCGTCACCATCTCGCAGTTTGCAGGTTTGTTCTTAATCTCACAATAATTCATTCTGGAAAAAGTGTTGTTTGATTATTGCGTCTAGATTTCAACAGATGAATGTCACCATGATTCATGGCTCAAACATACAAGATTCATAATAATATCTGTGTTTTTCCTTCTTTCTGTTAGAGCTATAGTTTCTTAAACACACTTATGAACTTCAACCTCCAAGCAAAATGCTCCAATTTGTTATGTGTTAATTTTTTTTGCCTTTACAAGTAGAAAGCACGAAGAAAAAGAAAAGACGAGCAAAATCAGATTCAGATCTTCTCATCTTCTCGAATAGTGGCTCTTTCTCCTCCCGATTGGGCTCCCTCCTCACAAATGGCCTCTGGAAACTACACAAGCCCGATTCACAAACGATGAACGACGGTTCAGAACAACAATTCCATTGGATTTATCAGAACGGAAACCATCATTGTTAGAAAGCTCTCTTTTTTCTTTGCACGAAATTACTTTTTTCATGACTCTTCTTATGTTTAAAGCAAAAGACGGGCAAAGTTAAATATGTAAATTTCACGGGTTAAATACAATTTTGGTCTCTAAGGTATAGGTCGAAAAAAATTTTCGTCCCTAACATTTTTTTGTATACAAAATCGTCCCTTTTACTTAAATACTAAAATTTTGGTCCCTAAAATAAGTACGATTTTAAAACCAAGTTAAACCTTAGAGACGATTTTGTATACAAAAAAGATATTAGTAAAAAAAATTTGTGACCTTTACCTTAGGAAATAAAATCGTACTTAACACTAAATTCCACTAATAATTAAAATAAGTATTGATATGTTGGATAATCATTTTTCATGTTGGACACTTGACAGTCAAATAGGATTATAACTAACGACGTTTATAGTCAAAGTAATGTTTCGTTAAAAATGTTAGATGGAGATAAACATTGATGAGTATAACTCTTGTTTAAATTACTCATGGTTAATATTGTCAGTATTTTAATATTTCATAGTCAGAAATGATTATTTACTCAATAAATAATATGTAAAAAAATAGAATTAAAATTAATGTATTTAAAGATATTAAAAATTTTAATTTTATAAAAAAAATGAGAAAATAGTAAAGAGACTAATTTGATGCACGATATTTAATTTTAGGGATTAAAATGAGTCACTTAGTGCAAGTTCAGGGATTAATTTGACGTATTTACAATAATAACATAGTAGATGACATGTGAACAAATAATATTGTGACACGTGACCAAATAGTATTGTCACATACGGTACAATTATCTATGTCAATATGCCGCGTGTCACTGATAAATCCACTACATACTATTATACATGATCAAATCATAAAGTGATGCATGTCACTAACGATTTACATCATCAAGCCACGTCGATATGTTGTTAACAAAAAATGGATAAGATACTAATATGGTGTACTTTTGTCATCTTTAAAATATAACTAATACAATTAAAATCTCAAAAATAATTTTAATGTACAACATCAATCTCAAAAATCACTTTAGAATTTAATTCCAAATTTAGATTAGAATCTTTGGACTATGATAGGAGGAAGATGAAAATAATTAAAATTCTATGTACTATTCATATAGAAATTTGATTACATATTACCAGTTTATTACTATAACTCTAAAAAGAATTTTAAATGTTTTTAAAGTATCGATATTTCAAAAATTTTAATGTCCATTATAAAAAATATATAATACATATTAATTGAAATCAATGATATACTAAAATTATTAGAATATCAGTGTTTCAGCAACATTTAAAAATTTTTCATTACTATAATAGAAAGAATTATATTTTATACTCATTATTTAAAAAGAATAAAATATAATAGAATTAGTTAAATAAATGTGTAGTAATATATAAAACGTAACAAAACTCATATATATTGAAAAATGATAAATTATCGAAAATGCACCCATATAATTTTGTTGCTAATAAAAATGTATTTGAATTTTTTTATTTACAAAAATATTCTTAAATTATTTAAAAACGCGACAAAAATACTGAAAAGAATATTTTTTTTATAAGCGGCAAACAACTTTTGTATTTATATTTGACAAACTGTTTATATGCATTTGATCCAAAAATTTATAGGAATATTTAGATAACTATTTAAAAAATACACAAAAAACGAATACGAATTTGATCTCTATATTTTTTTATTTTTTAAAAGTATTATTGGTTGTTGACAAAAAATCACAAAAAATTTATACTTAGTAAAAAATTACCACATTTTAAGAATAAAAATATCTTGTTTTTTAATCATGCTTACAAAAGAGCTAATCAAAATTTAATTTTTAAAATATTTTTTAAAAATACATATTTAATATTGAGTGTTTTTGTGACGTTTTTAAATTATCTAAAAGTATTTTTATCGATAACAAAATTCGAATGTACTTTTATCAATAATAAAATTTTTTGAATGTATTTTTAATAATTTATCCATTAAAAAATGTAAGTGAGTTCTATAGAGATGAAGAAAGAATAAGAAATGCCTCAAGATGAATATGATAAGCCAAAAGAAAGTTGGTTGAGAATTTAATAATCACACACACACACACTAATGCTTAGTCGAATAATTAACTCTGCTAGCTATCACCAACAGATTCTGTTTCTCAATTTGTTATATCTTATGTCAATAGTTTAAATTTTAAAAAATTAACATACCGATTAGGTTAATCACTTAGCTTTTTTGATAAAATTATATAAAAAAAAAAAAAACCAAAAAAGCTGCTAATTATTTATTATTTCTAATAGTAGATAATTTTTAAGAAGCATTGCACTTTCTATTTTTCCTAGAATAAATTAACATTCACCAAAATTGAGATCATACCTTTTTCTATTTAGTCATATTTTAAATTTGTAACACTTTTTATTTCATTATTTTTTAAATTAAAAATATTATCAAATATAAAAATTTATAACTTTAATTTATCTACACGTTTTAAATATTATGAAAATTTTGTATATTATAATAACGATCACAGTAACATTCATCTATTAATATTCCTTGTATTTGCTATTTCTTTCGATGTTTCCTTTATTCAATATTTCTGTTTAACAAGGAAACATAAAGACCCACTGAAAGAATTATTAAGATCATTAATTGAAGAATTTTTGACATGTTGATGGGATGAGGATTGAGAATTTGAGATGACACTCATCTATTTGGCATGTTTTTGAAAATGAGTGGATAATGACAATGACGCAATCCACTCAAAATATATTTGGCACACACCACTGCTTGACGAAGCAGCACCTACTCTCTCGTCCTTTACTGCATTATTTGGCCCACTTCCTCCTCCTTCTTTTTTTTTTCTTTTTAATTTTTTAAGAGAGATTGGCCCACTTCCCTCTTTGACATGTGTTTCTTAAACAACACATTATCCATGACAAAAAACAAAAGAGCACATTATCTGTCCCAATAAAAAAAAAAACAATACATTATAATTGAAGTAAGAGTTAATAGTCAAATTAATCCTGAAAAATAAGATATTTTTTAAATTATTTTTTAAAGATTTTTTTAATTAAATTGGTCAAAGACTACAAATTAATCATATATGTCCTTCAATTACTCTACTCATAATTTTCGTCAAACAGTTGATAATGTAAAATAGTAATTGATAGCATATATGACACATAACATGTTCAATTAGATATTGACTAAATATGTTTACGAAAATCTATCAATTTAGTCACTAGGTCATATTAGGAATAGAATTTTTGTAATCGAAAAAAATGACAAAATTAATAAATTTTCATAAACATATTTGGTCAATATCTAATTAAATATATCAGATACTATATATGTTATCAATTAACATTTTACGACATCAATCTTTGAAGAAAATTGTTAATGGAGTGACTCGAGGACATGATTAATTCGCAATCTTTGAATGACCAATTTGATTGAAAAAATCTTTTAGGATGAACTTAAAGAATATCTTATCTTTCAGGGACTAGTTTGACTATTAACCCATTGAAATAATATACTAATATCTCGTTCTCTAACAAATTTTGAAGGAATAAATTAACTTTTATTAAAATATTTTGATAAATCAGTATTTAATTTTTTTAAAAGATTAAATAGATAATTTTTTAACAAAATATAAGGACAAATTAATTCATAAAAAATCAAAATTGACTTTTTTTTTTGTGGAAAGGATTTTACCTATAAGGATCTATCAGCCCAAGTTTTTTAGCATTTCTTAGTATCCAAAGAAAATTTAATATATCCTAGTCTCCTAGAGTTGCTTGATGTTGATAGAAAACAAAGAAAATATAATAGAAATAGAAATCATTGGCTGTAAAATAATGTGATGTAAAAAAAAAAAAAAAAAGAGAAAGAGAATATCTTCATAAAATCAGGTCTCCTAACTTTCTTGTTGATCAAGAGTTCCAATTCTCAAAGTTTCAAAACTGAATTTGCTCAACGTGGGTAACAAAATGACAATGAAAAACTACTTAAATTATCTTGAGAAAATGATGTTTTTTTTTATGTAAAATGTTTAAATTATGCTTTTTTTTTCTTTATTTATAAAATATACACTTTTTTTTCTTGTAAGATTAAAATAACACATTTTTTAGTCTTTACTTAACCAAAATATTGTTCAATGATTATTATAATTATATATATAAATTAATGTTAATTATTTAGTTGATTCAAATAATAATTAAATAATAATAAATATAATATAATAAAATTTATTTGTTTTTATTACATTATTATTATTATTAACTTTAATTAAATAATTATTACTAATTTATATATATAATTGTCATGATTATTGAAAGATGCTTTAATCAAATAGGCCAAATAGTGTATTATTTTAGTCTTCCAAAAAAATATATATTTTATAGTTAAATATAAAATATCATATAAATATCTCACAAAAAGAATTTTTTTTTATAGATTAAGTGATTAATAGAATATTATGCCGAAAAAATATCATATAACATTACATGAATCATTTAAGATTATATGACTCTTCTCACATCATTATCTAAAATTAATCTTAGAATATTACTTAGATGATCCATAAAATAGAAATATGCCATTTCAGTTGGACTCTTCCTTTGTAAAAAATATCAGACTTCCAATAATTCTGTGTGAAGAGAAATTGAGAGTGAGAAAGAAGAGTAGAAAGTGAATTGAGAGAAAGAGAATGAGTTTTATTAGATATTTAGTAGGTGATAAGTATGATATATATAGTAGAGTACTTAAATTCTAATTAATTGTATTACATCTTATCAAACTTGGATTAATTGTAACTAATCTTGATTAACTCTAACTGACTTCTATACATTTTCATCCTCCTTCAAACTCAAGGTGTAGTGAGTTTACAACCTGTGTTTGTCTCAAAATATGAGGAATTTATCAGAAAAAACAACTTTGGTCATGATATCAATAATTTGAACATCTCCTGATATCTGACTAATTTTCAAGTACCTTTTGGTAATGTGATCTCTAAAAGAATAAAGATCAGTTTCAAAATGTTTCGAACGTGAGTGCTAAACTAGGTTGGCAGACATGAGAATAGCTTTTTGGTTATCACAGTATATCATAGGAACTAGCAATGTGATGTGAATTTCAAGTAGTAGCTATTCGATTGCAAGTAATTCAGTGGCAAGATTGCAAACACTTCTGTATTCCACTTCGGTACAAGATCTAGAAACAGAAGTTTGCTTTCTGGATGACCAAGAAACTAGATTAAGACCCATATAAACACAGCACTCAGATATCGACTTTCGATCTTCAAGATCTGAGGCCCATTCTATGTCATTATACCCGGTGAGCATGAGAGATTTTGCACGCTTTAGATGTACTCTAAGGATGATTGTTCCTTAAATGTATCGAAATATGCATTTTACTGCTTTTCAATGACTTTCTCTTGGAGCTTGCATGAACTGGCACATTTTGTTTACTGAGAAGGAGAGTTCTGGTCTTATCACTATAAAATATTGAAGGCTGCCAACTATGAACTTATAGAGACTGGAATTATCAAAAAGATCATCTTCATTTGCTGTCAGCTTCAAATTTGAAATCATAGGTGTAGGAAAAAGCTTGCAGTTCTCTAAACCAGCTTTCTTCAAAAGATCAGTCATGTATTTGGATTGAGTAAGAAGCAATCCATCTACTACAGGTGTCACTTCTATACCCAAAAAGTAATGGAGATCTCCCATATCTTTGAGAGAAAAGTTGGGATTGAATTTTCTTATAACTTCTATAATAGCATTATTTGATCCATGTAAATTTAGTGCAAGCATCAATGAAATGCAAGTAGTAACGAGCTCCATTTATTGTTGGAACTGAGGAAGTCTCTAGATGTCAGTGTATACAAACTCTAATGGACTATTATATTTTGTATTAAAATGAGAAAAGAGAGCTATTGTGATTTTTATAGACAGCAACAGACATAAATAGAACCTAAAATTTGAAAGAGAATATTGCATAATTTTAAGACTCTAGATACACCATCAAATGAAAGATGTCTTAATCTGAGATGCCAAAGTTTGAAGTTGTCTTTATTTTGAACAGATGTGACAAGTGCAGTAGGTGACTCATATCTTTTATTATTTGGACCAAAGGAATAAAGTCCGTAATCATCTAATCCTTGGAGAAAAATCTTTTTGGTATCCTGAGATTTGACAAGATATTTTATCAGTATGAAGTTCAACCCAAACATCATTGTCAGTATCAAATTTGTGGACACTCAATAAATTCTTTGTAAGTTCTAAAACATGCATTAAATTGTGCAATTTAAAAGATTTAATTGCTGAAAATAGTTTAAACAATGAGCTACCAATTTTAGAGATAAAAAGTGTGTTACTACTACCAACTTGCACTTGTTCAGTTTCATGATAGGGTGAATAATCTGTGAGTTGTGATCTATCTGGTGTCATGTGGTGAGTGACTCCAGAATCTGGATACCAATTAGAATCAAAGACTGTTGATGGAGAAATAAATGGATCAGTGGTAGTGAGATTATCTTGTGATCTGAACTGTGAGTTGCTGGTGTCAGGAGCTTGTACATTGCTTGAATACTTTCTATTAAATCTATGCTAACAATCCATAGTCGTGTGTTCATACCTGTTGCAAAATTGACAGGTAGGCCTTTCTTGATATTTTTGCTTCTTCCTCTTGAAGGCATTAAGGGCGGCAGCATGCACACTACCCGTGGGTATCCAACCTTATCCAACCCGGTCAGGTAGAGTTGCCAAACCGATCCGCTGCGGATAGGATTGAGTGCGGAACGGGTTTGAGTATAGGTAACCTGCACCATATATATGTATATGTTATAAATATATGTTATAGGTTGATGTTGAACTAAGAACTTCTCACTTAATGCAAAAGGTCTTTACTATTGAGTCAAGATCATCAAGTAATAATTTAACATTTTTGTTTATATAAAAACCAATTCTATTTTAGTGATATATAAATACAACATTGTATCACAATATTTTATTTGTGTTTGTGTTATTAATTTAAGTAAAGACTTTTATGTAGAATTGAACATTTGATGGTAATATTGTTTATGAGACAATTGTGTTATTTGTGCGATGATTGTGTTGTTTGTATTGAATTTTTAATTTGCATGCTCAATATGTTATATAATAATATTGCATATTTTGTGAAAACTCGCGGGTAGAATCAGATACCCACGGGTAGGGTTAGGGTTGGATTGTTCTCAACCCGTGGGGTAGGGTAGGATTGAGTTTTAATAACAAATTCAATCCGCAGGTAGGGTTAGGGTTGGATTCAAACCCTACCCTATCATACCCGTTGCCACCCTAGAAGGCATATAGTTTCTGCCTCTTCCTCTTGAAAAATTTTTAAATCCTCTTCTAAAATTGTTACCTCCAATTCTATTGTATCTATCATTCATGTATCTTTCTGAGCCTCTTTTATTGTTTAATCTTCTTTAAGTTAAATTTGCTTGAATAAGTTGAGAGTTTGATTTTGTAAATGTTTTTATTCATGCTTCTTGCGCCAATAACAAAGATTTAAGTGCTGCTACTGAAATTGGTGTTTCTCTTACATTGATTACAATAACAAACGGTTCATACTCTTCAAATAATCTTCCCAAAATTGTTGTGACATTTGCTACTTCATTCATTTTCACTCTTATAGATATTAATACATTAATTATTTTTTTGATTTCAAGTAAGTAATCTGTCGTTGAACTTTCTTTTTTAATATTATTCAGCTTATTTCTCAATTGATTTTTCTTGGCTATGGTCAGAGATACAAAGAAAGTTTTCAATCTCTTTCCGATCTGATACGAGAAAGTGCAACCTACTATTCGTGTGGTGAAAGAATCGGACATTGAAGCTAAAAGCCAGGATTTAAAAAATTCATCTTGTTTTTTCTAAATTTTATATTCTGATGTGGTTATTCTATTTCTACGATGCTCGTCTAAGTTGAACATCACTAAAATGTTTATTCTAAGAACATGATTCAACAATTTGTGACCTATGGTTAATTCAGCTTGATCTCTAATTTGCTTCTTTCAACTTGATTTCGATTGGATTTGAGGAGCTATGTACTCCAGCTCCAATATTTGCTTCAAGATTTGCCATGATTCAAGATCTGTAAGTTCTGATATTATGAAAGATATCAGACTCCAAGTAATTATATAAAGCGAAAAGGAGAGTGAGAGAGAAGGGTAGAGGATAAGAGTTGAGAGAAAGAGAATGAGTTATATTAAATATTTGGTAGGTGTTTAGTACGGTATATATAGTAGAGTACTTAAGCTCTAACTAATTCTTACATCTTAACAAATTTGGATTAATTGTAACTAATTCTGACTAACTCTAACTGACTTTTATACTCTTTGATTTTATAAGATAGTGTGTTATTCTCATACTCATTTTTTCAATTATCTTAAACTTTACCACTAATACTCAAATCCAATTGGTAAATTACAAAGTGTTTTGATTTTTGGTGAAAAAAAAATACTAAATCGCTATCAAAATTTATTATTTTTTGTTATTAATTAATTATTAATATTTAAAAATATGAGTTAAAATATGTTGTTAAATTACTAAATTAAAAAATTTAGATTAATAATTAAAATAATAACAAAAAATAATAAATTCTAATAACTTCTAATAACATTACCTCTGAAAAAAAATACGGAATGAACAAAATCCATCCAACTTTACTAAGTGCTCTAATCCATGCAAATTAACTATTGAAATCTAATCATGCAAGTGTAAATATAAATTAGAAGAGCATAATAAAATATGGTAGACTTTCCAACATACTACAGGTTGCGTCCTACTCTCCTACACTACTAATGGGCTAATAATCCTAACCACTTTTTATATTTAAATAGACTTTTTACTAAAATAAAATAAATATAATATGTGATAATTGTAATGACAAAAATTCTTACGTGCATAGCTCATAAATCGTAGTTTAAAAGTTCAAATATATGTAATTCATGTTTAAAATTATTATTTATGCACAAATAATATAAAAAAATAAAGAAAGGAATTGTGATACTAAGCCACAAAAATAATTGTTGTTTAATATAAATATAAGCCCTACATCTTTTAAAGATATGATTTCTAAATATTTTATAAATATTAAATATTTTTATTTATTTTTTTAGAGATTAAATTAAATTTACTCAATCTCAATTTTAATATAATATCAAAGTCTATTTAATTTAATATCGTAATCTCTAAATAATTTATAAATATTAAATATCTTTTATTCTTTATACTAACTTTTAGAATTGAATTAGATCTACATAATCTCAATTCTAATAAGATTCACCATTCATTCATTATTTTAATTAACCAAAGATATAAGAGTGATGATTCATGTGAATAAATGGTATATAATAAAAAAAGTTTTAGAGCATTAGATATTCATTTTAAATATTTATTTCAAAAAAATATTTTTTAGATAACACAGCCGGACAACAAAGAGGAATTGATGATAACTTTTTCAATTGCAAAATCTATTTGGCATAGTCAATTGCAAAATCAGTTTTACACATAATCAACTATAATTTTCACTTAAGAGGATGCACTTTCGGGTGTTGGTTGGTAAATAAAGTCAACTTACTTTAACCTACTTTTTGGGCTATATTTAAACGGAGCAAGATAAATGATCTGACCTAATAATATGTGTTCTAATACTCAATCTATATTATGTTTGGTGGATTAACAGTATTAAGTAAAAAATATTATATTAATTATTAATTAAATAAATTTTAATTCTTTATTTATTATATTTCAATTAATGACTTAAATTTATTATTTAGAAATTTAAATTTAGAGTTAGGGTTTAAAATTTATAATTTAGAATTAAAAATTTAAGAAAAAATTAATATTAAAAACCGTTAGGAAGATTTAATTATTAAAAAAATTTTAATATTAAAATTATTTAGAAGTATTAATTTTTATAATAATTAAAAAAATGACCAAATTTTTTTTGTGAAAAAACAAATATATCTTTAAGTTATTTTTTATTTATTTATTTTTTTGTAAACATATCTTTTCTCTACTTTTTTATCATACTCAAATTCTTATTGATAAACCTTCATCTTATTGACACACTTTCATCCATAATTTATAACAGAGATTTATTGGTGCAAATCACAAATTCATCATTAGTAAGTCTTCTAATTTTTTTTTAATTTGTTGACTAATTATTAACTTTAAAAAACGTTGATAATAGAATAATTAAGAGATAGATACAGAGGTAGAGCAAAGTCACAGTAATTAGGGTTACAAGTTACAAGGTGTGACATTCTTGATCACCGTTTTTCAAGTCTCAAAATTGATTTAAGCATCATGAATGCTGAATATAAATTTATGAATTCCAGATGTCACACATTTATCATGCATGGTTCATGAGACATGGCATGATGCGAATCAGGGTCGGTAGTTATTTTGGAACTGGCTTCAAAATTAAATAAGAGGCACAACACCATATTGCTATATTAGATTGATATCATCCCATAATACTAGAGAGCTGCAAATTCTTTTTTTGGAATAGCTAATAAGGTTACTAATAATAAACGTATGTAAGATCTGGGGAATATATTCCTCTTTTGGTTTTATAAACTAGTTCTTCTCAAACCTTAAGGCTACAGTATTCATATAAAACTCGTTGATTTATTAGTCAAAGCTACAGTATTCGTATAAAACTCAACGCTACAGTATTCATATAAATTGTCAAAGCATAAAATAATTAGGACGCATTTATTAGTCTTTCAGCTTTATTATTTGATTCACAGCAACAAATTTCTATTATGAGTTACGGATGAAGGTTTGTCAATAAGATAAAGGTGTATCAATAAGAATTTGAAAATGATAGATAATTAAAGAAAAGATATGTTTATATAAAAAAATAAATAAATAATAATTTAAAAATGTATTTATCTTTTTATAAAAAAGATTTGGTTATTCTCTCTAGTTATTATAAAATTAATACTTTTAAATAATTTTAATATTGAACATTTTTTAATAATTAAATATTTTTAACAGTTCTTTGTAATAATTTTTTTAAAATTTAAAGAATATTGCACTCGTTTTTTTACTGGGGCGTATTAGCATTCGTCCAAGTTAATATATCATTGATAAAAATAAAAATAAAATAAAATAAAAATAAAAACAATTAAAGATGATCCTGATTGAGAAATTAGAAAAGCAAGTAACATGGAGGCAACGATTGATGATAAGGGGAAGAATACATAAATCATGAAGAGGAGGATGGAGGAAGTGTAATGGCCAATGGTTGCTGAGAATATATGTCTCACTTATATATACTATGGCCCATCCACTACCATTACCATGCTTGGCTACTTGTCATTAGAAAATAGTTGCTATACTTACATACTTACATGTATTTGAGTCCACTTGGCATCTTCTCCTCATTTGTTGTGCTTGCCTAGCGTCGTTAATAACTTAATATTACGGTATGACGGTATGTCATGTTATGTGCTCGTGAATCCGATATATGAAAAATATTTATTTAATTCGTATTTTTATTAATATTTTTAATTTTATTTTTTATTATTTAATTTATATAAAAATTATTAGGAGTCTTAATTTATTTTTTAATTATTTTTATAATTTTTAAATAAAATTTATTTTTTTTTATTTTTTTAGTATTGAAAAGATATATTTAAATTCTTATTCATTTAAGTATTAAGAAGATAATTAAATTCTTATTCATTTTTAATAGTGTTCTGTTAGGGTTTTTTAGTGCTCTGTTAGGGTTTTTTAACGGAGTTTCTACTGCCGTCAAGACTACATTGTCAACGTCAATTAAATCTCAATACAAGTCTACGTAATTTGCATGGCTGAGACAACGAGGGATGAAGATCGGACCGAGGAAGACAACCAGAAAGGAGGTAGGAATGTGATTCTACTGGAAGAGGCAGACATATAAGAAGGTATTAACGCTTGCTCCAATAGTCTCTATGGCAGACTCTTTGCTTCCAAAACCTTCTCAATTGGAACCATGGGGAATGCTTTAAAGGCTATATGGGAAAACCCGGAATGATTTAGCGTGATTGACAAAGGGGATAATTCCTTCCAATTCTTTTTTAATAAAGAAGTGGATGTCTTGCGTGTTGAACGTGGTTCTCCATGGCTATTCAAAGATTATGTGCTCCATGTCAAGATATGGAAGGAAGATCAGAACTGTGAAGAAGAGATTATTTCCAATTTTTCAGTTTGGGTTCAATTTTGGGATTTGCCAGTATCGTTTAAAACCCTCGAAGTTGGACGTAAATTGGGAGAGAAACTGGGCACAGTGTTGGAGGTAGGTAAATTTCAGATGCGAGGCAGAGAAACTAGGATTGTGAATATCAAAATCAATATTGATGCTGCCAGGCAAGTGAGAGATCAGTTAATAGTGGCAGGACCTAATAAAAAGGAGGTAGAAGTGGCACTGCGCTATGAGAGACTTGGAAAGTTTTGTACCTATTGCGCAAAATTGGGGCACGAGGTGAAAAACTGCCATGATCTGCTGAAGGACACAGAGAGTGATATGGTAAAAGAGGATGACATTGGCGAATGGGTTAAAGCCAGCCAAGTGGGAATGCGAATCTACTCTGAAGGAGAAAGAACATTCAATAACTCAACCCAAAACCAAAATAAGGCCACTCAACGTAAGAAAAAACCGGTCTTAAACTGCTTATTGAAAGAATTTGCAGGGATGTCAATGCAAGAAGGGAAACAAAGTTTGAAACCACAAGACACTGATAACAGGGCAGCACCTGAGTCACCTCAATCAGCCAATTCTAGAACAGAATGCATGAAGGTTATCATAGCTGGCCAGTCCAATACCAAGGAGGATGAAGGGCAGCTTATGCAATTCGCTATTGGACAGTGTCTCACCACAGAGAAAGGTAGGAAGTGGAAAAGGTTAGCAAGACAAGGTGCTGCAGAGTTAGATACTAAAAGTGAACCCAAAAAAAGGTTGATGAGTGGTATAGCTGAAGGATCTACAAAGAAAGCAAGAACAGATGATGAAAATGCAGTTGAACAGATGGTGGAGGGTGCCAGACTACAAATGGCACCCAAGACGCCATGAGAACTATAGTTTGGAATTGTCCTGACAATTCACACCTTAAAAGGGATCTGTAAATCCCACTCCCCCGAGATTGTATTTATAAGTGAAACAAAGAACCAATCTCGACAGGTGGAAGCAAAATTTCGGGTATGTGGCTACGAAAACTGGCATATTGTTAACCTGGCAGGAGTGGCAGGAGGACTTGTGCTAGCTTGGAAGGACAGCATCAGTGTTCAAATTATTAGTAGTGGAGAATTCTTTGTGGCAGCCGAAATTAAGGAAGTCGGAAGCAGTGAGGTATGGGCGTTCATTGGTGTCCATTTAAGTTGTTCGGAACAAATTCGATCCTTACAGTTTGAGGAGCTTACAACAATGAGCCAACATCTAAAAGGAAAAGTGGTAATAGCAGGCGATTTTAACGCTATAACAAGTCAAGCGGAAAAGGAGGGTGGAGGCCAAAAATCAGCAACCACCATTGCAACATTCACTAATTTTATTGACAGTAACGAATTAGTGGATATTGGAATGGTGAGGCGCCCTTTCACGTGGAAAAATCAAAGACAATTAGAGGATTTGGTGAAGGAGAGGCTTGACCGCTATTTAGTTGGGATGGAATGGAAGTTGAAGTTTTCGAATGTAGTGGTGCACAGGCTCACAGAGTTAGGATCGGATCATGCTCCAATTTTGATGGAAACCGAACCTCAATCCTGGCATAGTAAAAAGCGGTTTAAATACCAGGAACGTTGGTGTGGAGAAGAGGATGTCAAGAGAATTGTCAGTGAAGTGTGGAGAATAGAAGTTGTAGGCTCGTCTATGTTCTCCTTGGCCCAAAAGTTGAAAGTTTGTAGACATAGACTAGTTCAATGGCAGAAAACTCACAAAGCAAACTCCCGGAAAGAAATTGAGGACCTTCAAGCTAAACTAGAGGAGTTGCGGGTGGCTGGAATCAATGGGGGAGAGGAGGTTACCGGTTTGGAGGAGAAGTTGGAGCTGGCATATTTGAAAGAAGAGAGCTATTGGCGAGAAAAATATAGAGTCAAGTGGCTAAAAGAAGGAGATCAGAACACTAGATTCTTTCACCAGAAATTTCAATCAAGGATGCAAAGGAACAGAATCTGGAGATTAGTGGGGAGGGACAATGAGATTGCATCGAAATCGGTGGATATTGCAAAGGTAGCTGAAGACTACTTTTGCGATATTTTTACTTCTTCTTGTTCGGCTGACCCGAATCCATACTTAGAGGATTTGGAGCCTAAGGTTACAGCTTCCATGAGCCGTAGGCTCCAAAGGCCAGTAACTATGGACGAGGTCAAAAGAGCTACATTTAGTGTTCATGCTCAGAGTGCTCCTGGTGATGACGGGTTTACAGCTAAGTTTTTTCACTTTTTCTGGGATATAGTTGGAGGTGACGTTTTTAAGGTAGTGAGAAGTTTCTTTCACAGTGGTAGAATTCTAAAAAGTTTCAATCATACTCAAATTTGTTTGATTCCAAAGGTGCCAGATGCCAGTGACATGACTCAGGTACAACCGATCAGTTTGTCTTCAGTTATGTATAAAATTATTTCTAAAGTTATGGTGCACCGATTACATGTATTATGAATAAAATTATAAGCCCAAATCAGAGTGCGTTTCTTAAAGGTAGACTCATTTCAGATAATATTCTAATTGCCCACGAATGTATGCACTATTTGAAAAATAAGAGAAGTGGGGCAGAGCATGAGATGGCTATTAAACTAGACATGAGCAAGGTTTATGATAGGGTTGAATGGCATTTTTTATGGTATATTATGGATAAGCTGGGCTTTGATGCTAAATGAATTAACTGGACTAAGGAATTGGTAACGACTGTTTCTTACTCTGCCGTTGTGGAAGGTCAACCTTTTGGCTATTTTAGGCCAAATAGGGGCATCCGACAGGGTGACCCCCTATCTCCATATCTCTTTCTTTTTTGTGCAGAAGGGCTTTCCTTCTTGCTACACAAGGCAGAGCAAAATAGATTAATTTAAGGAGTTCAAGTTAATTGGAGATGCCAAACAGTTAATCACCTTTTGTTTGCTGATGATTCAATCTTTTTTTGCAAGAGTGCACCTAATACAAGCCAAAGTATTCTAGAATTGCTAGAGATCTATGAGGATTTCAGTGGACAAAAAGTCAATTTGAATAAGTCGGCTATCTTTTTCAGTCACAACACACCTCAGAACACAAGACTAGCAGTTGCTCAGACACTAAATATTGAACATATCGGAGCATAAGACAAATACCTGGGACTGCCCTCTATAGTTCAAAAATTAAAGAAAGCAATCTTTGGAGCTATCAAGGATAAAGTTCAGAAGAGGATTATGGGTTGGAAAAGAAATCTATTATCATCAAGTGGCAGGCACACGCTATTGAGAGCGGTGGGGGAGGCGATTCCTATTTATACACTCTCTTGTTTCAAGCTCCCGGACACGCTGTTGACTGAGATTCATAGCATGCTCTTGCAATTTTGGTGGGGTCAAAAAGGCGCAGAACGAAGAATGGTTTGGATTAAATGGGACACAATGACAAGACCGAAGAAAGATGGAGGGCTGGGGATCAAGGACCTAAGGGCGCAAAATTTGGCTTTATTGGGCAAGCAATGTTGGCGTCTAATGAAATAACCTAATTATACTCTATCAAGAATGCTCAAAGCTAAATATTTTAGATATACAGATTTTCTACATGCAGAGATAGGAAGCGTACCGTCATGGGGCTGGAAAAGTGTTCTTGAAGGGCGCAAGGTGATCGAAAAAGGCTTGTTATGTAAAATAGGCTCTGGCACTAATGTTCGCATCTTCCATGACCCCTGGCTCCCACCACCAGTGCCCCTGAATGTCCCTCAAAATGCACTCACAATCCCGCCAAATCTGCAAGTGTATTACGTTAGTGCGTTACTAAATCCTGATAGAAGTTGGAATAGAAATCTAATTGAGTCGATTTTTTCAGCTGATATATGCAATAAAATTTTTTCAATCAAACCAACAGAGGAGGAGGGTGAAGTTAATTGGTGCTAGACAAAATCTGGTATATATGAAGTTAGGTCAGGATACAAAATTGCTTATGGATTCTTTCATTCTCCTACTTCATTGAGGCCCCAGAACATACACAACAGAGTCTGGAATAGTATTTGGGAGTTGAAATTACCACATAAAATTAAGATTTTTCTATGGAAAAGTCTTCATGAAAAGCTTCCGGTGTTGCAACAAGTTCACAGCCGGTTCGCATCCACTCCTGCCACTTGTCCAAGATGTATGTTGAAGGCTGAATCAATTTCTCATGCTTTGTTCCAATGCCCCCTGTCTTCAATAATATGGAGTCTAAGCTTAATAACCCCTGACCTATGGATGAGAGAAGAAGAGACATTTTTCAATTGGTGGCAACGAGTCTTATCCTGGGCAGCGGCTCAATTCGACGGTAGACAAAAGACCCTCCTCATAGCGGCGCTGTATTGGAGCACTTGAAAAGCGAGGAATCGGTGTGTTTTTGAGAAGGTAATAAGCCCGGCACTAGAGATAGTGAAAGAAGCCAACAATTTAGTGCGTGAACTCGTAAGCCATACTTGATAGATGCTGCTAATTTTCTTTACTCTTACTTTACTCTTCTTTAAGCTCTTAGTATTTCAATCACAGTTGGTGATAAATGGAAATACCCAATTCTTTTGTACTTCTTTACAGAAACACTTTTATTTTATATTAATAAAATAACATTTATCTTTGAGAAAAAAAAAAGATAATTAAAAGAATAAATTAGGTCTCTTAATCATTATTTATATTTTATTATTCTAGAATGATATTATTTATAAGTTTTATTTTTAATAGATATTTGACTAATTAATTCAAATAATGAGGATTATATATTTTATTTGTAAATTATATTAATTAAGGTTGATATATAATAAAAAAAATACAAATTAGATTTATTAAAATAATTAACAATTAGTAAGATTTTAGTTATTAAATATCAATTTTTATATAATTTTAAAAAAGATATTTTTTAAAAATATTCTGAGAGGAGAGAGAGGTATATATATTGACACAAGAATGCATTATGTCAATATTTTTGACCCGGATACTACCTATTGTAAAATAATATTAGTGTATGTACTCGTGCGATGCACAAAAAAATCTTATTTTTATTTATATCTAAAATATTTTTAATAAAAAAATTCTTCAATATATTTAATTTTAAATTAATCTTAATTTATTATTTTTTATTGGTGTAAATACTAAGCAAGAATGCATAACAAAGAAATTAACAAAATAATTAGATTAATTAAAAAAAAAAAGTAGCATGCATGCAATAAATAAATGTCTTAATTTTTATAAAAAAATATGTTTATAATTTTTTGTAAACAATCAAAATTTTAGTCTATGTTTTTGAAACATTGATCATTGCACAGTCACAAGCTGTATTTTTATTTCCGTATTAAAATATCCTAATTTTAAATTTTATGTCCAGATATTTTTTTGAGATTCTTAATAAGATTATACCTGTAAAATAATTAAGATAAAATCAAAAGTGAAAGAATCTAAGTAAACAACTTAGAAAAAATTATATTTAACAATATATTAAACTCAAAATTAAAATATAACTTAGTAGTCATAATAATTGTTAAAAAAAATATAAGTCTCAAATATAAACGTTTACAATTACGTAATACACTAAAAAGACATATATATAGTGTAGGATTCATCTAATAATTTAAATTAAAAATAAAAATATTCAATTAATACTAAATAATTAATTTGATTATCTATTTTTAGAACAATCATTTTAATTATACGTGATCAATAAAAAAGGGATACATATTAGATTTATTATAGTGATCAACAATGAGTAGAATTTTAGTCATTAAATATTACTTTCGTATAATTTTAAAAAATATACTTTTTTAAAATATTATGAAAAGAGAGAGATATACATATTAGTATTAAAATGTGTTAGGTTGGCATTTTTTTTTGCCAAAATATTACGTGATCTAAGATAATATAATAATATTATTTGTAGGTTTTAATAAATATTTGACTAATTAGTTCAAACAATGAAATGTATATATTTTATTTATAAATTATATTAATTAATGTTGATACAATAAAAAAAGATATTAGTTAGATTTATTAGAATAATTAATAATTAATAAAATTTTAGTCATTAAATATTAATTTTTAAATAATTTTAAAGGAGATATTTTTTAAAATATTTGAAAAGAAAAAAAATATACATACTGATATTAAAGCGTATTATATCCGTTTTTTTTTTTTTTGCTAGAATATTAAGTGTGTTTTAAGATAATGTAATGATCAAGGAAGACTTCTACAATAAATAAATAAATTAATGACATGGATAAGAATAGAAGAAGAGAAGTAGATATGCAATGTAAACTAGTGAGAGGAGGACAAGACTTTAAAAATAGGCAAAAAGAAAAAAAATGACTTGAGGATTTAAGTTAGGTTTTTTTATTTATCTTCTTATGTACTATTTTTATTTATAATATCTAAAAATTATATATAAAACTCTTGTTGGATAAATATTTAGGTTGAGAGAAAAGGGTTTTTACAGTTCAATTTACTTATTTAGAGGTTAATTAGATGGATAAATTAAATTTTTTCAATCAGATCAAAAGTTTTGTACTATTAAAAATATTTGGGTGCATTGTAATGGATTAGATTCTTTTGCCACTTCTAAATGAAAACATAAAAATAAAATAAGATTGTATATAAAATATATTATTTTTTTGGTGGATTATAAAATATATTAATTTAAAACTATTGGTTTTTAAAATCTTTTAACAATAATAAAAAATATGTCAAATATACTAAAATTTGACCGTGTTAAACGATTTTTCTGTAGTGTTAGATTTTGAAAAATGTTTAGTGTGCGTGATTTGTCAAAAAAACTATTACTTTTATACATAAATATTTAGAATGCAATAGAATTATTCATAAAAATAAAATTTAATTTTAACAAGTACCCTTTGTCAAGAATCGATGACTTAATGAATCAGTTGCAAAGAATTAGAGTGTTTTCGATGATCAATTTGAGGTTAGGTTATCACCTGATAAGAGTGAAGGGGAGGATATTCCGAAAACTGCATTCAGAACACGTTATGATCATTATGAATATGCGATAATGTTCTTTGGGTTAACGAATATACCTGTTGTGTTCATGGATTATATGTGATATGACCAGTAAAGTCGGTTACGAGTTATAAGCTCGGTAACGTGCTCACAATCATAACCGAATATTTGCAATAACCAGCATTCATTTTCACTTAATAACGTCGGACAGACAATCAATTTCCTCTCCAGACGTTACAACCTACATCTAACGTTCAGCCTCAAATGGATATAAGAAGGAAGACAGGAACGAAGGAAGGTATGTAATCTTTCTAAGAAATATTTACATACAAAAATACTCTCACTAATTTGAGCGTCGGAGTGCCTTTGCAGGTACCCACCTCCCTGGTTCCTCATCGTCGGCATCGCCCGCGTTATACTTCGGAGATTCGCCGACTTTATCAGGAAGGCGATCTATTCTTCGGCAAAGTCTGGTAAGAACAATATGAATATAGTATTTCGTCCCTTTTTAGATAAATTTATGGTGGTGTTTATATATGACATCTTGGTCTATTTAAAGATGAGAAAGGAGAACGAGGAGCACCTGAGAACAGTGTTGCGATTTCTGAAGGGAGAGGAAGATTTATGCAAAGTTGCCTAAGTGTGAATCTTGAAAAGAAAAGGAAAAGTTTTTAGGCCATGTCATGAGTAGAGGAAGAATAGCAGTGGATCCTTTAAAGATTAAAGCGGTGATGGAATGGAGAAGACCGACGTCAGTGACTCAGATTAGGAGTTTTTTGGAATTAGCCGGATACTACCAAACAAAAATATCTAAATATTAAATTGTTGGTGACTCCATTAAAATATTATGTTCAATTTTTAAATTATCTAATTTCATCATTTTCAACCTTTTGAAATTCTCATATTTACTAATAAAAACCTTTAAATCAATCATTTTGAACTAAAAAAAAGTCAAACCATCTTCGCAAACTATAACATCAGTGCCACCAAAATAAGAATAACAATAGGTTTATCATCAATGACACCATCACAATTGCATCTCCTTCTATATTGTTACAATCTCTCTCTCCCTTTTCTAATTGAAATCTGCCATTGCCATCCAAATCTTCTCACTCTTTATTCGTCTTTGTAGCGTTGTGTCACCCTCTATCACCATCTTCATCTTTTCTATGCTTTTAGGTTTCAAATCCATGTTAATATCCTGCCAAAATAATTCAACAAAATATGTAACAACACTTCAACCGACAAACACTACCTTACTATCTCTCCCCCTCCCTTTGTTTTTTTCCTAATTTTTCTTTATAGCTTAATTCTTCAAACTCTACTTATTACAAATAGGGATGACAATAGGTATTTGTGAGGGCAGGTACCTTTTTCATACCCATTTTTATTTATAAAAATGTCTCCTGTTCTCTCTCTATTTTTGTTGCGAGTCCTCATTTAATTGTCCTTGTGAAGATGATGAATATTCGCGAGTATCTATATACATAATCTCTAAAAAAGTTTTAAAATAATTTAACGTAAAATCCATAACACAATCCTTAAAAAATTCAACAAAGTTTAACTTAAAGATAATCCATTCAAAGTTTGAAACACAATTTAACACAATTGAAGACAATCATTAAATATTCAACATGATAACATATAACTTTTACATATAAATAAGGATATTTTGGTAAATTATCTCCGTGAAAAAATTTTGCAGCTCTTCAATGGGCAAATAATTCTACCTCGTCTTCATTTATTCGTGGCGACTAGTCCCCATCACATGGAGATTTCACGGATACTCGTTTCTATGGGTATTTTTGTCATCTTGTATAAATTTTCTTTTTCTTTTCTCAATGATTTTGAAGGGTTGAATGTGGGCCATTATCAACATTTAGTGATTTGGGTGACAAAGGACAAGTAAGAAATGGTGGAGGAAGATACATATTTTGTGCACAAAAGATTTGAAAAAAGGGATGTTGAAGAAAAAGGAAAGGGAGGTGTTCAACAAAAAATGAGTAAATAGTTATTTCTGATCATTAAAGATTTGGATGCTGACATTGATAATGAAAAATTGAAATTAAAGTTATACCAATATAAGATAAGTTTCATTATACAAAAATGACTAATTGTCAAACTTTTGTTGATAATTTCATAAATATCCCTCTCCTTTCCTCTTCTTTTTTCATCTTTGTAATACCTTAAGTTAAGTCCTATCTCTGAAGGCCTTTGGATAGGGTGTCACTCTTTTGAGAAGTAACTTATCCTCCAAGCGTTATGAAAGAAAGAAAAGAATATTCATAAAGATCTGGGTAAAATCAATAACGATTAAAAGATGGAATTGAACACACATAACCAGGTTCGAGCAAATAAATAAAGAAAGGCAAAACAACAAGGTTCCCATGAGTATGGCTCCTAATCGAAAGAGAAGTGGTAAACAAAAATAACTATGACAAAAAAATTCAACGTGTCCTAACTAAATTCGTCGAAGAAACTCCCATCTTTGTGTCATATTTCGTCCTTCGTCAGAACCCTTTAGTCCTCTATAAATCGGGGTACCAACAGTCCTCTCCTAACACTTTTTCGCGAGGTGAAGATCCGGTTCTGTTGTGTGGGGTGAACTAAGATCTAACGGGGTGCTGAAATGGGAGAATAAGGCACGTACTCCACCTTTGGGCTCCCATGAAAGGTTAATTTCTCCTCCGGGTCCTCCTCCTGACTAGGGCTGCTGGACTCTTCTTCCTCTGTCTCAGAATCTGATTTGAGATAGACCACCTTGAGTGATCATTTTTTGGGTGCTGGAATGTTCGTATCTAAGAAGGTTATGACAGCAGTTGGAGGTTTTCTTCTACGGAACCTCAACCTAAGTAAATAGTCTAGAGCACGTTAGTAGTGGTCGTAACTACCCACGCGTGCTTTGAGGGATCATACTCAAAAGTCACCCTCGGGGGGCACTGTGTCGTCTCCACCCGGTGTGCCATGCTCCTCTAGAGATAGTATGGAAAAGAGAAAAGGGTGAGAACTTAAAAGATCTCAATAGGAGTGCTATGTAACACCTCTATATCTATTCTCAGCTCACTTATGGGATTTTAAAAATGATATGGCATGGCATGTATTATGAACTTTTCTTGTAAAGCATAAAACATAATATGCACAAAAGGAAAGCATGTAACGTTGATAGACAAGCTAAGTAGAAAGGATAATAACTTATGAAAAATCAACATGACTTAAGAAAATAACCTTGAAAATAATAATCACAATCAAACTTCCCTTTATACTTTCCATTTCTTAACTTGTAGCTTTTATAGAAGGTATTGAGTTCAAACTAGTATAAAAGTGGGAGTCCCCTTCACTTACTGAAGGTTCTTATCTCAAATGTTTTGGCAATCACATGCCTTTACCGAAGGATCATCTTGATTGATCACCTTCCCTTACCAAAGGATCATATCGATATCTTGTCTTTGGGGGTCACCTTCCCTTATCGAAAGATCATTTCCTCAGTTCAATTTACAAATAAGGTTGTTTAGGCATACACTAAAAGAGAATCATGCAAAGGAAATAAGTGTATATGAGGGTGACAAAGGGGCACGTTAAAATAATGATATCATAATGATAGATACATGGAATAGGAGAGACATGTACTCTCTAAAAAGATAGTAATAGTGACATAAATTACATAAATGCAAGATCGTGTAGTATCACATGTTTTAAAGAATTCCATGATAATGGGGGCATATTAAGGAAAAGTATTGGGAACCAAGATAGAGTCTGCCAAGTTTTGACAACAACAATTAATTATTAATTTTAAATTAAAAAACAAAATTTGAATAATTAGCATTAAACAGAATTTGAAATATAAGGATTAGGCAAATAGTAACCTCCCCATAAACATCTCCACCCCTTCTCATCCCAGCTTCTGAAGTGCCCTGGCTCCCATCGTGCAGACTGTCGCATCGTCGTTTCTGCAGTGCGTCGCGCACGTCGCCACTCTCCTGTCACACCGCCGGCTGATTTGCATCACTTGCATCCACGCTGCTCGCTTGTCGCATCCTCGCCGCTTGCCACTCGCATACCCAAGGCCAAGCTCGCGTTTGTGCTCCTGCAGCCTCCACCTTGATGATCCTTTGTGCAGTGCTAATGCCCTCCGCAATCAATCTCCGTCGTCGCAACGCGCTCTCTACATGTGCTGTTTCCTCCTCCACAGGACCACCATAGCGCCCTTCCCATCGTGATTTTTTGCGTCGCCGCCGTCCACCGCAGTGCGCTCCCTCTCTCTTGTATCCACCTTCTCAATCCTTTTTACTCTCTTTCTGGTGAGCCAATTCATCTTCGTTTACTTTTTCTTTTCTAATTTCCTTCTTTTTCTGGAATTTAATTTAAAAATACATTTTTTTAATTATTTTGGTTGTTCCAATTTACTTGTTTTTATTATAGACTATGATGATGAGTGTGGCAGATAGTGAATTTGTGTCGAAATTTATGATTTTTTTTGTTGTTGGTTCATTTTTGGAATTTGCACTGTTTGTTGATTTTGTGTTATGTTGTTGCTAATGAAGATTTAGGTATGCGATTATTCTTGGAATATGATTCTACCTTTGTTGTGAAGTTGTTGCCCTGTCAAGAATCATGAAAATTTTGCCGAATTAAAGATGTGAATATTATAGCTTAGGTTAAAAGTTTTAGGTTTCAAAATGTGTTTTTAACTCCTTAATTTTCAATCTATTATGGTTCTTTTTTTAATTGACATAAATTGTGATTATTTTAAGGTATAAGTAATATTTTCAAGTATGTAATATATTGTTTGTGTTGAAATGTAGCTTTCTTTAGTCACCAAAAAAAAAATATAGCTTTCTTTGGATTGAAAATTGAATTCAAACATGTATGTTCCCCTGATTTGTGGATATTGTGTTCTTATGTTTAAAATTAAAGTCTAGCTTTCTTTGTTTTATATCTTTCCTCAGCAATTAAGATGTGATTGGTTATATGGTTGGAGTTGTACTCTTCAGCTTATGCCTTCCATAGAAGAGTAGTTAGTCTTTTTATAATTAAATTTTGTAGATTGGAAGCAATAGTGAAAAACTAGAAGTTTTTATTGATATGAATTCATAGTTTAGAGTTTAATTGCATTAGTTCTCTTTGTTTTTGATTTGCCTTTTATGATTTGACTTTATGCGCTCTGAAAAACTAGAAGCTTTTATTAATATTTCGGTTGTTTCTTGCAAAATAAATGGATGTTATGCTGTATGAACATGAATTATATGTGCCATTTTGAATTTGGTTGTTGCCTAAGGACTTGGACTCTCCATTTTGGTATGAAGACAATTGGTTCAGGTTGATGATTATGTTTCTTAGTTTTGGAATATAGATGGTGCTTGATAACATAAGTTACTAACCTTCAAATTTAATTTCCTTATCTGTATTAGCGGATCATATGTTGGGAGAGGCAACTAAATCTGATAGATCAAGGCAGCCTAATCCGTCTGAAGACCCTATGGTGTCCTATGATGCTCATGACCAAAATAATAAATAATTGATTTGTTTTAAAATTTTTGTTAAATCTTTTACTCAAATTTTCTATTTTTTACATAGATAAACTGTGAAGCTATTAATATCTTGTTGAAATTAAATGCCTAAAGCATGATAACTACAATGTATAGTGGTGTTGCTTACAAGCCTTTTATTCAGGCATGTTGTTTTCTCGTGTATTATCAACCTTGGAATATGACATAATATTATTCTCAAATTTGAAGTTTATTGTTTAGTTTCATGAACAGCAAACATTGGGTTGTAGTCAATTATGTTCAAATCATATGACAAATAATTATTTGTTTCTTTTTTATTTTTGTAGTCTTGATCAAGGGTTTGTCCTCTTTACTAAAGGTAGGGGCTTGTATTCAAATATTAGATTAGGGTGCACTAGAGAGAATCTAAATCTTGTCTGATTTTAAGTAGTTATGAAATTAACGACACATCCAAACAAGTTTTAAAAAGAAGACACATTCATAAAAGACATATCTAACAGCAAACACATCCATTAAAGACACATATATTAAAGACACACTCCTGTTTGGGAAACTATTTAGTCAAAAGGTACATTCATGAAAGACACATCAAATCAAGTTTTAAACAAAAGACATATCTATCACAGACACAGCCAAAGAAGTTTGAAACACATGACACATCCAAACATTAGTTGGTTAAAACTTAAAACAAAACAAGTGTTTAACAAATGCAAAAAGACATGTTAATGTCTTAACAGAGAAGACACATTCACACTTAAAAAATTTCACAAGAGTCTCAATAGAGATATGCACTAATAAGTCCAACAAAGAAGAAAAATTCGGGTCATAACCAAAGAAAGTCTACAAGTCTTGAAAAGTAACATCGAAGTTCTAAACAGAGGACACATCCATTAAAAACACATTCAAATAAGTTTTAAATAGAAGACACATCCATTAAAGATACTTCCAACAAAAGACACATTCATTAAAGACACATCCAAACAAATTTTAAACAGAAGACACATCCAACAAAAGACACATCCATTAAAGACACATCAAAGTATTAACCGGCTAAAACAAAACAAGTGTTAGCACTCTTAACATAGCAAGGAAATTAGATACCTCTGCTGTCTTCATTTCTAACAATTTCTCCTTGTATGCTAATTAATCAAATAAAGTATCTTAAGAAACTATAATAGAATAATTTAACTAAAAATAATGGCTCTACCAAGCTAGAATAATTTAACTAAATGAATTCAAAGGACATAAGGGAATGTTATAACATTCTAATTCTCGTTCAAAAAAAAAAAAATACAAGTTGACTTTCAACAAGTTTTTTGAGCATCTCATCATTTGTAAGATCAGGTGAAGCAAGGGTCCTATCAAAGAATTCTCTATACTGTACAATCTTTTGTTTCTTCTCCATCTATGCATCTCCCAAAAAATTGGAACAAGCTTTGTCTTAGGAATTCATGTCAAGCACCATATGATCAACTATTTACAAGTTCCTACTTTGCTCTTAAATCAACAACAGAAGAAATTCACCATAGTTATAAATAAAGACTAGCCATTCATGACTATTTCAACATCTCATCATAAGCATATAGAGCGTATATGCATACTCTGAAAGTGGATCAATTAGGTAGATATTAGCAATAGTGCTTCCTAAAACAAATAACTTGAACCTTTACTCAAATTGACACATCCTAATAGTCTAAACAAAGATGCTAGATACTTATTATGATTCATGGTGGTCATTACTTTCCCTTGAAGGGTGATGTCATTTATCGGTTCTCTTGAATCAATGTCCCCAATATACACTACACTGAAAACTTATGCACCAAATAATAAAGCCTCATTTTCTTTTTGTTATTATTTGAATTCTAAATGCAAATGCTACTACACAATTCTAACTTCTAACACCTAGACAATGACAGGTTTTAGCTTGTAACTAGTTTTTGTGTTTACCAATTAAGAGTATGGATAATGAAAATAAAAAAGTCTACATATGCGGTGATCAATTTGAATAATATCCAAAAATCTTCTAAAGAAGTTACCCGGGACAATGTAACCATATGATCCAGCAACCCTGGACATGGCACCGGCACCGGCACCAACACCAGCACCTTCCTCAACAGCGTCACGCTGCAAGGTCTTCGCAAGCCCAAAATCCGCTACATGAGGCCTAAACTCATGATCAAACAATATGTTATTGCTCTTCACATCCCTATGAACTATAGTAGGCACATAATCATAGTGAATTGGTGTTTAATAACGATGGATTTTTGCTAAATTCAATTCTATGGTGTTTCCATTATAGCATATAACTAATAAAAAACTAATAAACTCATCATAGCATATAGCTAAAAATAACAAAGTTACACCAAACATACATATAACCAAGTAACAAACACATAGTGGCAAATGGAAATTAAATGAAATTACATGAAAGTCCAGAATCAAAATTCGGCATTAAAATCAATATACACCATTATTTTAAAAGGCACAAACAATAATATATATTTTTAGGACAATTTACTTAAATAAATTAAGTGGAGGAAAAATTTATCCAATTACACATTTCTGAATACCAATACGCAAATGCATTTTTTCATAATTCTATAGAAACCGCTACTGGTACTAGCGGATTAGGGGATAACAGAAATCGTTATAGGCAGCAGTGGTTTCTATGGAAAGAGATTTGGTCATAAACCGCTACAGGCAGTAGCGATTTATGTGTATTGGGTGTTGAATGTAGATCGCTGGAGGCAGTAGCAGTTTACGTGGAGTGTGTGTGTATGCTGGTTGCCTATAAATACCCCTCCAAGGCATTGAGCTAAAAAGAGTGTGTGTCATTTCTCATAAATGGATGGTGAGGAGTGTTTTCTGGCTCTGGTGCATTGCTCTGGGAAAATTCAAAAAAGCAAAAGGCACGGTGTTAAATTTAGAGACAGGAACCGCTTAGTGTTTTTATTCGGTCGTCAAGTACATTGGTAGAGATAAAACATAGCATATTACAGAAGTTGGATGTGTGTGGGATAAAGTGGGTTAAAAAATTGTTCTACAAAATTCCCATTGCCGTTGTGTCGGCCGGTGTGAAGTATGAGACGTTTGTGATAGGGTCCGATGAAGACATGCAGGTCTTGTTTCATCGTCGGTGGAGTTTTTCGGAGGTCAGAATACCCAAGTTATTTGCGAAGTTAGAAGATGGCGTCGACAGCTCTGGGGCATCGGCACCGAATCCTCAGTCGACGACGATGGGTGGTGCCTCGACGTCAATGCCGGTGGTAGCACCTTCCGGTCCAATCCCCGATCCTCCATGTGTTGCGGTTGGTACTGCTAGTGTGCCTCGTGGTGTTCTCGATTTTGACTTTGAGGTTGGACCAGATCGTGTTGAAAATGCCATGCGAGACGATGATTCAGCCGATGAGCCAGTCGACATTGTTGAGGATAGTGATGATGATATTCCGAGCAATAGGCATATACCCCAATGAGCATATGGTTCTGACACACAACAATATCCTCCACACTTGTCAGCGTTGAACTTGGAAGCCATAGGTGAACAGCAGGAGGTCGGGGCAACCTATGTGGGTCAGGGTCTGCATGATGCAACCGCTCTGACGAAATTTCAGATTGGCCAATCTTTCCAGAGTAAGGAGGAAGCCGTGCTGAGTGTGAAGGATTACAGCATCCGACGTGGAGTTGAGTACAGGGTGATGGAGTCAGACCATCTCAAATACCAAGGGAGATGCAAGGAGTTTTGAAAAGGGTGTAGTGGATGATTCGTATCGCGCTGCGGCAACGAAAGAGCAGTTGGGAAGTTAGGAAGTACAACAAACCGCACACGTGTTTGGCCACTTCCATATCGAGCGACCATAGACAACTTAATTATCATGTCATTTGTGCGAGGATCTTTCCATTGGTCAGGGCGGATGTGTCGGTTACGATTAAAGTGTTGCAGGAAGCAACTGAGTCCACCTATGGTTTCAGGCCTAGTTATAGGAAGGTTTGGATGGCGAAGCCGAAGGCAGTAGCACAGATCTACGAGGACCAGGAGGAGTCTTATGGCGAGTTGTCCCATTGGATCCTTGCGGTGACGTCCACCATGGAAGATACAATAGCACTTCTGAAGACCTCTCTGGTTAGAGTGGGTGATCAGGTTGACGAATCGACTGTCTACTTTCATCGTCTTTTCTTGACATTTCCTCCCTGAGGCCTTCTGACACTGTAAACCGCTAATCAGATGGTACGCAATTGTATGGCAAGTACGGAGGGACCTTGTTATTAGCTATTGCTCAAGACGGAAACTCGAACATCTTGCCTATTGCATTTGCACTTGTGGAGGGAGAAAATGCAGAGTCTTGGACATACTTTCTGACCAACTTGAGAAGACATGTGACTCCACAATTGAGCATTCTGGTAATCTCTGACAGGCACAACAGCATCAAGACGGCACTAGAGGCACTTGATAGTGGTTGGCAACCTCCTCATGCTTATCAGACATTTTGTATTCGACATGTTGCCGCCAATTTTGTTCCCACGGTTTTTGTAGACACACCCTCCACATAAACCGCTACTGCCTCTAGCGGTTTACGTTCAGCACCCAATATACATAAACCGTTACTATCTGTAGCGGTTTATGGCCAAATCTCGTTCCACAGAAATTGCTGTTGCCTATAGCGGTTTTTGTTATGCCACCAATATACGTAAACCCTAATTCACTACTACTAGTAGCGGTTTCTATAGAATTATGAAAAAATGCATTTGCGTCTTGATATTTAAAATTGTGTAATTGGATAAATTCTTTCTCCACTTAATTTATTTAAGTAAATTGTCCTATTTTTTTATAAATAATACTATACATTCAAGTCTTTTTATAAATAAAATTTAACTAAGTTAAATAATAAAATTTGAAATAATGCTAATAATAATTAATTTTTCTTATATTAGACCAACTTAATTAGACTTGATTAATAAAAAGCTTAGATATATAGTATTATTCTTTTTATATTTAACAAATAAAAATAAAGTATATGTACTTTTTAAAAATTCAAATACCTAATCAAAAAATTTTATCCAACTAAATCTCAAAAGATTTTATAGACTTTATGATTTTTCTTTAAAGTATTTTTTGTTATTTGTGAAATTAATGAACACAATTTACTTTTTTTATTTATTCAATATTATAATATAATAATATAGAATTAGTTAAATTAGTCCATGCTTTATCTTTTTAACTAATAATATTGAGTTAATGTTTATATCATTAGATTAGATTTTTTTATTAATTTTGGTTCAATTTTATTCCTTTATTTTTGACATCCTTGCCATTATTAAAGAGAGAGAGAGAGAGAGAGGTGTGAGGTAGACATACCCTCCTGGCTGGACTGTTCTTGCTGGTGTTCTTTTCTATAAATACGGACATACCATCTCTTCTCTCTCCCCTCTCAGGTCTCACCTCACCTCACCTCACCTCACACTTCTCTCTGACTCATAACTCTTTCTTTTCTCTCTTTCTTCTTTCTCTTCGCTGCCATTTCCACCACTTGTAGGGTTTATCTATCTCTCTATTTCTCAACACTCTCACTATTTATAACAATATTCATCATAGCGATTGATGATGGACGCTTATGCCTTCCACCTCGCTCTTGCCGCTCTCGTCGGAGCTTCGGCGGTAGCTGTCTCTGCCTACTTCATGCACCGCAAGACCCTCTCCCAGCTCCTTGAGTTTGCGCGCGCCGTCGACGATGACGCCGGTGATACCGGCGGTGACGGAGATTTGACGAACCATGCAAGGAAGCATGTCAATGGTGGCGGCGGTGGAGTCCGCGCCAGGAGGAGGGGGAGAGGTTACTACCGGCGAGGGCTGTCGCTGCCGGATGTCGGAGCGATCTCCGGCGGTGGCGGAATGGACGGTGAGGATAAGTGGAACGGACTGCCTCCAGTCGATGGGATTCCGGCAGGATTGCCGCGGCTGCAATCGCTCCGGGAAGGTATGGCTGTCATCAAAATGCTTGATAGTAAAATTGTATAATTTGAAAATATGAAATTGAAGTCACTGTTATGAATTATGATGTGTTTTTCATTGATTCATGGATTGGAGTTAAGGGCTATGTGAATTGATGCGGTAGTTTCTGGAGCTACTCTATTAGTGGTTTATGAAATTTTTGAATCTTTGTGAATTTTTATTTGTAGTAGTAATCTAGTAATTCGAAAATTTGATCTTTGCTTTGGAAGGCTTGGAAATTCGGATTCCATTGAATTAATGGTACAGGCATTGGATAATGGATATGCCTTCTTTTTTCTCTTTAATCTTTTTCTTTTTATCCTCCATTGTTTTGTTCCAGTTCATAGTATATGTGATTGAATGAAAAGTTCAGAAGATAGAGGATCAAGCTGGGTAATTTAAAAATTTTAACATATAGAAAAACAATTTAAAGAAAAAGCCACTGAAGAGGAGAGAATATGGAGCACTAAGCAAAAAGTTCCTTTTTAAAAAAAAAAGGTAAAAAGAGCAAACAAGAATATTTTCTATGAATAAAAATATTAAAGTATCAAACTTCTTGTAGGCATCTTCACCTCTTTTGGATAGAAAATGAATCTTAATCATCCAAAAAATGGAAAATTAATTCTAAATTGTTTTCTGAGTTTATTCTGCTGTCTGGTTGAGATGGAATAATTGAATGGGAAAGATGTTCCACTATATTGAATGTGGGAATATTACTTTATTAGTAAAGTGGGTTTTAAAGTATAAAATTGATTGAAATAGTGAGAAGCATTTGGTTTCTAGTATAAGTATATCAGAAAGGTGCTTTTGGTGAGAAAATGATCCCTTGAGCTAATATGGATTGCATCTAATCTACTTTAAAATGTTGCCATGCCCTTTTCTACAACAAAACTTTATGCTATGTTTAAGCATAGTTATCACTGTGCTTTCTTTCTTCCCTGCCTTCTTTTTGGCATGATTCCCACGTAAATACAAGAAATGTTTGATCAAATCATTAATTTGTTTTATTAACCAAGGAAAAAACTTTACAGCAAAATCCATGCATCCTGGTACCCCAAAGAGAAATATTTTAAGACCGATTTCTCCCAAGTCACCTGTTGCAAGTGCCAGTGCCTTTGAAAGTGTAGAAGGATCAGACGATGATGATATTGCCGCTGACAATGCTGCAATGGATACAACATATCTGCATACAAATGGAAATGTTGTAAGTCTTGTGATGTTGTTCTTCATAGGTTTAAATCTACATTCATATAGCATTCTATAAGCAGAACCTGTTAACTGTTTTCATGATATAAATTTTGTGATGTTGCCAACTTGCCATTGCTCTGTTCCATCTGATGCGGTGTTTTGCAAAGTATAATAATAATATTTAAATGCTATACATTGTTGAATTTTATATAACGTGCGAGCAGGGTACAGAAGTTAAAAACCCATATGAGACTTTACCTGATAATGTTAATGCTAATGGAGAGAAGATGCAAATAGCTGCCACAACACCAAGTATGATCCGTTCTCATAGTATGTCCGGTGACCTGCATGGTGTTCCACCTGATCCAATTGCAGCGGACATTCTCAGGAAAGAGCCAGAGCAAGAAACTTTTGTTCGACTTAAAGTTTCTCCCATTGGTATGAATATTTCCTGTCTCTTAATTCTATGATTTGCCTTAAATTTGTTTTTCGATAGCCTGCAGAGTCCATTTTCTTTTGAAAAAAAAAAAACAACAGATTTAACTTCTGTCTACATGTGGTGGCCTTGCAAATTTGCCAGTGTTGAAAATCATTTGCCAAAATTATAATTTATATATTTTTATTGGGTTTAGAGGCTCCATCACCTGATGAAGTGGAAGTCTATGTGGTTCTTCAAGAGTGCCTTGAAATGAGAAAAAGATATGTTTTTAAAGAAGCGGTTGCTCCATGGGATAAAGAAGTTATATCTGACCCCAGCACTCCAAAGCCTAACCCACAGCCATTCTTTTATGCACCTGAAGGAAAGTCTGATGTGAGTTTTTATGAGTTTATTTTATACTTTTCCATCATCGAAGAGGTAGATATCCCAATTTTATCTTCTGTGATTAAATGAATGTTATTTTGTTTTGTAATGCAGCACTACTTTGAAATGCAAGATGGGGTTATTCATGTATATCCAAATAAAGACTGTAAGTAATTAGTAATACACCAAGTTTCTTGTAGTGTTGTCTTTAGACCTTTTTTCAAAAGAAATTTGTTTCTTCTTTTTAACTGGATTCTTATGCAACTTTGCTTATAATATGCAGCAACAGAAGAGCTTTATCCTGTTGCAGATGCAACTACTTTTTTCACCGACCTCCATCATATACTTCGAGTCATAGCAATAGGGAATATACGAACTTTATGTCATCACCGGCTTAATCTTCTAGAACAAGTAAATACTAAATACATTCAATGTTGCTGTAACTTCTTATTAAAGTCATAAACTGCATTATACTTGTATTTCATTTAAAAATAATATTTGACAGTTCTATATATATTTTAGAAATTCAATCTGCATTTGATGCTAAATGCGGATAGGGAATTTCTTGCCCAAAAAAGTGCTCCACATCGAGACTTCTACAATGTCAGGAAAGTTGATACACATGTCCACCACTCAGCCTGCATGAATCAGAAACATCTTTTAAGGTTTATAAAATCAAAGCTGAGGAAAGAGCCCGATGAGGTGATAATTTTGATATGTTATATATTTATATTATTACATGAATTGCTTCTCTCTCTCTCTCTCTCTCTCTCTCTCTCTCTCTCTCTCTCTCTCTCTCATATTTTTCTAGAATTATTATTATTATTGTTATTATTATTATTATTATTAAGCTAAAGTTATGAATTCAATTTTCAAGATGAATGGTTTTCTTTTAAGCTGCTGTACTGGATAAGTATGTACCAACAAAATGTCGGTGTGTGTATGTTTAACCAGTATGCAGTGGGACAATTGATAATTCACATGTAGGCAATTGTTTTGCTTATTAGTGCATGCTTCTTTAGTAAGTGTAAAATGAAATGTCTTACATGTAAAAGGTTTCAGTTTACTATGGAGTTCAATTGTTCAAAAAATTACAAGAGTTCTTAGACATGCAAATGATTGATTGATTTCATGAGATGCACCAGTACAGATGATATTCATGCTTGCAAGTTACAAAACCAAAATATGATATGCTATGCATTATGTTATGCTCTTTCAGTTATGGATACTGTGACTGATAATCTTGGAAAGTGGTATACATTGCAATGATTGGATACTCATTACAACCTCTATAATTTTAACTTCATTCAGGTTGTAATATTTCGAGATGGGACATATCTCACATTGAAAGAAGTTTTTGAGAGTCTGGATTTGACTGGGTAACAACTTCTATCTAATTCATACCATAATTATAATTTCTAATTGAATTTTCTTGGCTACATCTTAAAATAACAATTTTTTTTTTCAAATTGCTTTTTGAGCAGATATGATCTCAATGTTGACCTTTTGGACGTTCATGCAGACAAGAGCACATTTCATCGCTTTGACAAATTTAATCTTAAATACAATCCTTGTGGGCAAAGTAGGCTGAGGGAGATATTCCTTAAGCAAGATAATCTCATTCAAGGTAATTTTTTTTTTAATGAGGACAGTTGAATCTCTCTCTCTCTCTCTCAATAGAACAACAACCCCCCCCCCCCCCCCAAAAAAAAAAAAAAAAAAAAACCACAACAAAAATTACAAACACTCAATCTCAAAATTGTGTCAAACTTTTTTGTATTTTTTATTTTACTAAATATTGCTTCAGAGGCATCACCTCGTTTTAGTGTTCTTAAGAATTGGATCATTAATTTGCTTTAAATAGAGTTACGGGTTCCTAATTGGGAAATTTGTATCTGTGATTAAAATGGGCTGGTTATTATTGAAGGAGGTTCATAATTCTTTGAAGTTGGAAATTTCATATATTTATTGTGGTCTTGGCATTTTCAATTGGAAACAAGCAGCCAGGCTTTGAAGTCAGTTTTTGAATTATATTTCCAAAAGCAACTATGATTGTGGATTGGTATAGTAGTAGAAGCATCAGAGAAAGAATACCGGTGGTTGTTGGGAATCAGAACTCATTTGCATTAATTCTAATCATTTCAAGATCATCTGACTCATGTTCATAATGTTGTCATTTGTGTTACACCAAACAGGTCGTTTCCTTGGTGAGGTGACAAAGCAAGTGTTTGCTGATCTTGCGGCCAGTAAATATCAGGTATTTTCTTAACTTCATCTATATGTTTTCCTCTATTATTGTCTAATGAAATGTAAAATTCAAGTTAGACTGCTAATTTTCTGTGCTGGGTCTTTCAAATTTGTGCTTCTTGTCTTATACACCCTAAGAATCAGCATGGTTTTACTTTGGTGAGTCATGCCGGTTAATGTGTTAAATTTGCCCTTGCTTCCATAATCATGCCCACTTCTTTTGTTCTTCCCTCCACCCCACATTTTGTACTCACAAGAGGTTGAAATGTTGATGAGGATTGTACTTATAGCTAGCTGTATTTCATTCATGTCGAAAACCTTTTTGTAACCGATGATAAAAAAAATTCTCACGTATATTTTATAGCATTGAGGGGTAATAGAATTTACTTTTTATTTTTATAACTTACTATAATCTTTCATCTCTTGATTTTTATTTCTGTATGCTTATTCCCTTTGAAGTGGGTGCCAAATGATTGCGAGCTTATTGCTTTGCATGTATTGTTCACAGATGGCAGAGTATAGAATATCAATATATGGGAGGAAACAAAGTGAGTGGGACCAACTAGCAAGTTGGATAGTCAATAATGAACTGTATAGCGAGAATGTTGTTTGGCTGATCCAGGTATTTATTTATTTCACTCCTTGATTACTATGCATAGTAGTTAGTTCAGGAGTTTTTAGATATATACTTCAGTTTTTGTAATTATTCTTTTGCCACATCTCTTAGGAGTCTCTATTATTTATGACATTTACCCTTTTTTCTTTATTGCTAATAGATTGTAAAGTGTAGCTAAGTAGTTTTAAAAAATTGTCTTGCAGCTTCCAAGGTTGTACAACGTGTACAAAGAGATGGGAATTGTGACCTCATTCCAGAACATCCTTGACAATATCTTTATTCCACTTTTTGAGGTTACTGTGGACCCTGATTCGCATCCTCAACTGCATGTTTTCTTGAAACAGGTTTGATAGGATTTCATTTAATTTAAATTGTTAAATAGTAGTTTGACTTGGGCTTACTTTGGTAAAGTTTTTACTTTTCAAAAGTAGCGTATAAAAGGTAGCTTTTTAAAAGTTGTAGCATCTGTGTCTGGTAAATTAAATTAAAAATGACTTTTAACAAGCATAAACAACAAGTGCGTTTGGTAAAATAACTTTTAAAATTTAAAAATACTATAATAGACATTAATGTAAGAATTAAATTTGAATATTAATTAATGTACGAGGTTATATTAGATTTTTTAATTTTGATAAGCATAAGTTAACTTTGAAAAGCTCCTCCTTAGGTGCTTTCAAAAGCGCTCCTAACTTTCAAAAGTTGCAAGCATAAGCACATGAGCTTTTTATTTACCAAACCCAAAACGAAGTGCTTGCTTTTGAAAAGCACAAACACCCCTCCGAAAAGCGTTACCAAACCAAGCTTGCTAGTTTTGCTTTGTAATTTTATGTCTCGCCCACCCGAAAAATTATTTTAAAAAAAGAAAACAAAACAAAAACAGATTTAGAGAGATATTTAATCAATCATGTTTTATTGTTTTGTAGTGCTTTTCTTGTGAAATATAGAGCCGTTGCCCAGTTATGAGTTTTTGTTTATGTATGTTTAGGTTGTTGGGTTGGATTTGGTGGATGATGAAAGCAAACCTGAAAGACGGCCAACAAAACACATGCCTACACCTGCTCAATGGACTAACGTATTCAATCCAGCATTTTCATACTATGCCTATTACTGTTATGCCAATCTTTACACCTTAAACAAGGTTTGTAATGGTTTTTCTTAAACAACTTTATACTTTCGTCAATTTTGATTAGCTGTTCTAGCTATTCACTTCACCACAATAGAAATCAACTCCCTTTGTTGACAAGAGGAAGAGTAAACAAGGGTTCGCACTCTTTTCTTTTAACTACTATGTAGCATAAGTTGCAGACCTCTTGATCATATTGTACCAAAATCATTACTATATATATTTATTGTGTTGCTTTCTTCTTCTTTCATCAGTCATCCATGGATTCCCTTAGATGGGCATACTAAGATTTTCTGCTTTTAAATTCATAATGAGTATCCAGAAACCCCCAACTAAAAAATTAAAAAACAAAAGAAAGAAACAATAATCATAGTGAGTATATAGGTATCTAGAATTTGTTTTGACACACCAAAATTTGACATAATGTAATATTTCTCAGCTACGTGAATCAAAGGGAATGACAACAATTAAATTCCGTCCACATTCTGGAGAGGTAATTATTGGATTGCAATTTCTTTTGTTTGCAAACTTGTTAGTTGTATTGGTCCCTGATATATCATGTTTGATGCAGGCTGGTGATATTGACCACCTAGCTGCAACCTTTCTTACGGCTCACAACATTGCGCATGGAATCAATTTGAGAAAATCTCCTGTGCTTCAGTATTTATATTATTTAGCTCAAGTATGGTTAATTTTCAATTGATTTTTGTTTATTTAAATTTTTTAAGTGACTAATTGGTAATTGTATATTTGTTATCAGATTGGGCTGGCAATGTCTCCTCTCAGCAATAACTCCCTATTCTTAGACTACCATCGAAATCCTTTTCCAATGTTCTTCTCACGGGGATTGAATGTTTCACTTTCTACCGATGATCCACTCCAAATTCACTTGACAAAGGAACCATTGGTTGAAGAATATAGCATAGCAGCTTCTGTAAGTTACATATTTCATTCTCTACCCCTTTCTCTCTCTATGAGCAGGCATTGCTGATAGAACACAATTCCTCTACAGGTATGGAAGCTGAGTGCATGTGATTTGTGTGAGATTGCCCGCAATTCTGTTTATCAATCAGGTTTTTCACATGCATTGAAGGTAATCTTAACTTGAATTTGGTACTCTTGTGAATAAGTGAAAAAAGCTGAGATCTTTTCTGTGGCCTAAGTATGGATGGCGAGAGGTGTCATATGTTTACAGTGAGCTCTTCTAGGAGAGCATTATCCAATACTCAATATCATTCTTGGTATTTTAGAATTATAAAATTTTTAACATCATTATTTGGATGACATATGAATCCTTGTTTATATTCAAGGAGAGAATATGATTCACTGAACGAGGATAATAGTACATAACTGCAAAGTGTGAACTACCAACTTAATTCAATGTTATACTTTGACGATATTGATGAAATTCAAACTTAATAATCACTTAAATCATTGCTTGAATATAGTGAAGAGACAAGAATGATAATTATACATACATGGATAAAAATATATTTTATATATACACATACACACACAAATTCATCAGCTTTTCCTGTGGCAGTCACATTGGATAGGTCAGGAGTACTATAAGAGGGGGCCAGATGGAAATGATATTCAAAAAACAAATGTTCCACATATACGATTGGAATTCCGAGACATGGTATGATTTCAATGAATGGGTGAATTCAATATTTTAAACTAGATTCTTTTTGTGCTATATAAACAAATTAGGATAGAAAATTACGTTGAAGCTATGTGTATAATTGCTGTCCTTGCAGATTTGGAGAGATGAGATGCAACAGGTTTATCTGGGCAAAGCCGTCATTCCTGAAGTAGTGGACAGATAGATAATATGCCGGAGGCACATAGCATTTGTATTTGGCTCTTTCTCACTTGCTCCATAGAATGATTGAACCTGTTGCCCTTAGCCCACATTACCCACCCGGCAATCCAGCATAAGGTTTTAGGCTTTTGGCACGCACAAACTTAGGCCGAAGGCATTTTGGTTCGAAGAGTTGGACCTGAGACAGAGTATATATGTATCCCACATGATGTCCTAGCTGCGCCATGGATCAAATCAATTTGGTGCTGTAAAAGTGCTTTTTCTTTTGTTCATTTGGGGGCTAGAGTGAAAAGAGTGGGGTTGCCAATAATTGCAGGTGCATTGATCAGTGATGCTTGTTGCAGTTAGTAATATATGTGACATAACAACGCAGTTGAAAGAGAGGCATCCAGTCTCAAATTTTGATTCCAATTTGTTTATAGGGTGTTCTTTCATTGTTGGTGTATGACTATAAGAGGGCCTCAGTTTTGGCATTGTGAAGTACTGAAGTGTATCAAAATTACTTAACAATATAGCTAGATAACCCAATGAAACCTAAAATCATAACAAAAAACTGTTTTTTTCCCACTCAATCCTTCCCTTTCAAATTCAAATTGGTTCAAATTAAATTATTCATCTAATTCAATTCAACCGAAAACATTAAAATTGTACTAATTTAGATTTAATTGGATTTTATTTTTGATAAATTGTATAGATTGGATTAGATTTTAGATCTATTTCTAAAAAGTAATCTAAATTGCATAATGTGATATAATATTTATTATATTTAAAATTTTAGTTATAATATGTTTAGTTTGTTATTATTATTATTATTATTATTATTATTATTATTATTATTTAGTGAACATTTTATGAATTTAGAATGAGATTTATTTATTCAATAATATTTTACATCCATGCAAAAAAACTTAACCAAGTCATCCAAGTAAAACTTAACCAAGTCATCCAAGTTCTTTTTATTAGACGCGCCTTTCCTCCTCCCGTTCTGTGAAATACACGTGCTCCTCCTTCTCCCTCCTATTAACGTAATAGAATTACGTAAAGCTACTTCTTCAACGTAAGCATTCTTTAATGTTAATGATTTGCATTGTAATTTTTGGATCTGCAATCTTTGCTGCTTGTTCTTTTTTCTTCTTTGCTGCTCGTTCTTCTTTGTTGCTCGTCGTTTTTCTTGTTATTCTTCTTCGTTTTCTTCTTCGATCTGTGGATTTCAATAGGCTATCAAAACAATAAATGATTCAGCTTCAAATCAGTTGAATGGGAGCGATTTGGATTATTCTTTTGAAACGAATTAAGTGGACGAGGTTTGGATTATTTTTCAATCGAATTGAATGGAATGTAATTGCTGAATTGAATTGAATGGACGCAGGTGTTCTGAATTGAATTGAATTGATAATCTCTAAATTGTAGACACAGGTGTTTTGAATTTGATTTTATATAATGGATAATGTTCCGTTCATTTAGTACTATACAATTGTTTCATCTTAATAAAATGTTCGGTTCATTATGCAAACCAGGTGTGTTGTGGATGAATAATTTGTCCCAAAGGTCAGGATGACTTTCAAGATACTAGAAAAAGCTGGAAAGTTCTACAAAAATTATTTCAAACTTGCCGGTTTTTCTACCAAAATAAGGAACACGACTCGGAAGGGAGATAAGATTAAGAATCAACTAATCGTATGCAGCAGAGAGGGGAGGTGGAAATCCAAGATATCTCCAACTCTGAATAGTCACTTTTTTGTGTTAGTTTTTATTGAATAGCCACTTTTTTGTGTTTGATATTAGCTTTCTAAAATTCTTTATTGAATAGTCACTTTTTTGTTTATTGAATAGGCAATTTTTTCTGTTATGTTAAAGAGTTCAGGTGTTTCTGAAATTGAATACTGATAGCAATATTTTTTTTTTAAAATTTAGCTCTCTGCTATATTGATATATGCACTTTTTCAGTTCATTCAGTGTATTAATTTTGGTTCATTTGTGTTTTGGGGGCTCTTAATGTTTGATAAATGCCCTGATTTCATTCACTGTGAACTTAGAACAAAACAACAGCTAGACAGTTCCAACAGATATATACATTAACATCTCAGACCGACAGGATAAGGACTAATCCATCTTGAATCAGATATATACATTAACATTAGATTTCCAATAACATTTACATTAATATTCACATATATACATTGAAAGAAGCAGTGTTTGCTTTTTTAAACAAGTTAAACAAAATAGTCTTAATTACAACCAGTCAAACAAAGTATATCCTATTTACTATCTATATCCCCATATGTGAATTTACAATAAGGGCTGGAGAGGGCAGCAGATAGCTTTGGGAGTCTTATTGCTTCAGATGCCCGAATCACTTGGTCTCTAATTTTGGTGATAAATATATTTAATGTGTACATATTCTTACATTATAGCGTGGCTTCTCCTTCTTTGTGGCCATTGTCTTCTTCATATTTGCTGTAAGGACAAAAAAATTTGGTCAATACTTTACTCAATACACCGACAAGTACAAGCATGTATATTTTAATCAAGTGAATCAAAATGACCAAGCCCACTGAACCAAACTCCCTTGATGTTCTGAATAAAATGTGATAAATATACAAACAGCTAGAAAAATATTTTTGCATGCAAAAGAATCCAACTGAACACATAACAATCAGGTGAATCAAAATCATCAACTCCACTGAACCGAACCCTATTCATGATTTGAATAAAATGTGATAAACATTCAATCAACAAGATAAACATTTCTGCATGCAAAAGAACTCTACTTAACACACTAACAATTAAGTGAATCAAAATGGCTAACTGCACTGAATTGAACGCAATTCATGTTTTGAATAAAAATGTGATAAACATTCAATCATCAAGAAAAATATTTCTGCATGCAAAAGGACTCAACTGAACACACTAACAATCAAGTGAATGAAAATCACTAAGCCCACTGAACAAAACACTGTTCATGTTTTGAATAAAATATGATACGCATTCAATCATGAAGAAAAATATTTTTTCATACAAAAGAACTCAACTGAACACTTAACAATCAAATGAATGAAAATGACCAACTCTACTAAACTGAACACCATTCAAGTTCTGAATAAAACATGATAAACATTCAATCATCAAGAAAAATATTTCTGCATGCAAAAGGACTCAACTGAAACACACTAACAATCAAGTGAATGAAAATCACCAAGCTCACTGAACAGAACACCATTCATGTTGTGAATAAAACGTGATAAACATTCAATCAGCAACAAAAGTATTTCTGCATGCAAAAGGACTCAACTGAAATCACTAACAATCAATTGAATCAAAATGACCCACTCCATTGAACTGAATGAAAATAAGAACACATTTCCATTCCTATGCCCTAGTTACACAAAAAAAATTGATTCAAAATAAGTCGATCTACTAAACGAAGCAACTCAATCCAGTAAACCTAAAATGCAACTAGGAGAAACGCGAGATTACGAGATTTTAAATGAACAGTAGTTTTTATCATACCTTTCGCAGTCTCTGCTGCTGTTTTCGTTTGTTTTTTCTTCTTCCTTTCAAAATCTTCTTGCGATTCCTGAGTAGAAGCAGTTTTCGTAGAGAAAACGATCGAGCTTTGAGAGATTTGAGAGAGATTCGAAGTACTCCAGTAGCAGTTTCAAAGTTGAAGAAGGAACATTTTTTCATAATGAAGCGCGAATGAATGTTAAACATTTTCGGGGGTTTGGGCGTGTGTAATACACGCTCATTTAATGGGATTCGGTTTTTTTGGTATTGGGCCAGCTTGGATGAACTTGGATGGAAAATTATATGGATGTGTAGCATGACTGTTATTTATTTGTTTATTTTAACTAACTTATAATTTTACGAAAAAGTTCTACAACTAAGCAAAATACCTAACTAAGTCCAACTAAGTTATTATAATGTATTTCACATATACGCACTCGCACCTAGACTCCTGCCGCTTCTTCTTCTTCTTCTTCTTCTTCTTCTCCTCCTCCTCCTCCTTTTTCCTTATCTTTCTTTTTCGTTATCATTGTCGTCATCACCACCACCTCCTTCTCTTCTTCCTCCTCCTTTTCTCATTTAGTTTCTTGTTTTCTTTTTTCCTCCTTCATTATTATCACCACCACCACCACCACCACCATCATCCTCTTAGTTAAATATCACAGATTTATTTAGTTGTAAATGATATGGTTAAAAAATTTCGGTGTCAAAATTAAAATTTTATATGTCACAGTTAAAAAATTTTGGTGCTACTTTTCTAATATAATTCAAAATTCTTATTCCTCCTCTTCTTCATCATGATCATGATCATGATCGTGATCATCATCTTCTTCTTAACAAGAACCTGTGTCACGGTTAAGAAAATTTGATATCAAAATTAAGAAACTTCTTGTGTCACACTTAAAAAGTTTCGGTACTATTTTTTGTTGAATTTTGGATAACTTAAGTCCTCTTTCTCTTTTTCTTCTTTTTCAGTTTAATACCACACAATTAATTCAGTGATCACAAAACACATTATTTAGTTAGAAATGACACATAAATTTTTGATAAATGATACAAGAAATCTTTAAAGAATTACAAGTCCAAAATCTTAACTCACTCAACTAACAAAAAACTGTCAAATATGTTTTAAAACAAAAAATTATATCAATTATTGTAAATGACACAGGCTAAACCTCTTATATATGAATTCAATACCCACCTAACTAGTTTAACGATAATAAAAATACATTATTTAATTGAAAATAACACGGTTATGAAATTTCTATGTCACAATTAAGAAATTTCGATGTCAAAATTAAGAATTTTTTTTGTGTCACGATTGAACAATTTTGGTATTATTTTTTTTAATAAATTCTGCACAATTCAAAACTCTCCTTCCTCCTCTTCTTGGTTCACATTATCATAATTCTTGTTTTATCATCTTAACAAGAACTTGTGTCACGGTTAAAAAATTTTGATGTCACAATTAAAAAGTTTTGGTGCTATTTTCTAATGAGTTCTGCATAACTCGAAAACTACTTCTCATAATCTTCATCATTATATTCTTGTTTATTTCACCTTCTCATAATTCTTTATTCCAAAAACTACTTCTTTATTTCACCTTCTCATAATTCTTGTTTTACCCGCTTAACAAAAATAAAAATAAGAAAAAATTAAATAAAGAAAAAAAAACACATAATGTTACAAAACTACCAGGAAGAGGAAGAAAAAAAATGCAACAACAAAAAATGACAATGAAGAGAAAACAAATGAAGAAGAAGGAACACAAAGAAAAATGTATTTATGTTAAAGAGCGCGGGATATGTTCACGTTAGTGGAAAGTTGGAGCGTGTCTAACACCTCTCACTAATGGAAATTGGCCTGGGATACACCCTGACCTCATGAGTCACAAGCTTGTTGTCTACCTGAGCTCACGACCTGTTCAACAAAAGTGACAAAAGCTCGGTCCTAAAAGAGCACAAGTCATTGAAGAGCAAGTGCAATCTTTATTAGAAGCCGGATTCATAAGAGAGGTAAAATATCCTTTATGGCATACTAACGTGGTACTCGTGAAAAAACAGAACATGAAGTAGAGAATGTGCGTCGATTATACCGACCTCAATAAAGCCTGTCCTAAAGACCTATACCCATTTTTCGGCATTGATATCTTGGTGGATTTAGCTTCAGGGTATCGATACTTGTCTTTTATGGACGCATACTTGGGGTACAATCAAATCCCTATGTATAAGTTGGATCAAGAGAAGACCTCCTGCATTACCCCAAAGGTCAACTATTGTTATGTAGTGATGCCTTTTGGATTAAAAAATTTTGGAGCCACCTATCAACGGCTAATGAATAAGGTGTTTTCATCCCACCTTGGTAAATTGATGGAGGTCTACATTGATGACATGCTCATCAAAACAAAGGAAGACACTAAGATCTTGTTCGACTTAGCTAAGGTGTTCAACACCATAAGGAAGCATGTGATGATATTAAATTCCTCAAAATACACATTTGCAATGGAAGCCGGAAAGTTCTTAGGCTTCATGCTCATCCAAAGGGGTATCGAAGCCAACTCGGACAAATGTAAAGCAATACTCAAGATAAAAAGCTCGACTTGTCTAAAAGAAATCCAACAATTGAATGGAAGATTAGCAACCTTATCCAGATTCTTAGCAGGATCAGCCCTGAAATCTCTACCCATGATCTCAATACTCAAGAAAGGGTGCTAATTTGAATGGACTTGGGAATGTGAGCAAGCTTTTCAAGACTTCAAAAACTTCCTGAGTCAACCACCAATACTCACCCGACCTGTTCTAGGGGAAGAGCTCGTGTTGTACTTAGCAGTTGCAAGTAGGGCCATAGCCTTAGTTTTAGTCCGAGAAGATGAGAACGGATAGCAGCTGATTTATTTTGTTAGCAAGGGTCTACAGGGGGCAAAACTAAACTATCAGAAAATAGAAAAGTTCGCATATGCCCTTGTGCTCACTTCCAGAAGGCTCCAATCACATTTCTAAGCTCATAGCGTAAAAGTCTGAACTAATCAACATATGAAGCATATCCTCCAAAAGACAAACACAGCAGGTCGGATGCTACAATGGGAAATAGAACTGTCTGAATTCGACTGAAGATATAAAATTCGGATAGCAATCAAATTCCAATACCTGGCCAACTTCATGGCCGAGTACACCGAAACCTAGAAAAGTCTTACAACCTGGAATTTATATGTGGATGGATCATTCAATAAAGTTGGAAGTGGAGTAAGAGTCATCCTGAAAGGTGAATAAGAAACTCGGATAGAGCTTTCATTAAAATTTGAGTTTTCAGCCTCCAACAATCAAGCACAGTATGAAATATTACTTGCTGACTTGAAGCTAGCCAAAGAGGTCAGGGCAGTAAGGTTGATCGTGTATAGCGATTCTCAAGTGATAACCTCTCAGGTAAATGGGACTTATCAGGCCAAAGATCCCAACATGAAGAAGCACTTGGAAGAAACATTGTCACAATTAGCTCAATTTCCCGAGGAAGAAGTCTGACATATAGCCCGAGAATCAAATATCCAAGCTGATGCCCTCTCCAAGTTGGCCAGCACCAAGCTAGGGACAACAATAGAGGTTTAATCCAAGAAACCCTTCACACACCATGAGTGGTCAAAGAAGTTGACAAGTTGGAAATAATGACCATTTCCAATCTAGGTCTGGGTTGGATAATCCCTATTATTGAATATCTTAAATTCGATATCATCCCTAAAAAAGAAAGAGAAGTAAGGAGGCTCATAAGAAAAGCACAAAAGTACACATTGGTCCACAACATTCTCTATAGAAGAGGAGTATCTACACCTTTATTAAAGTGTATCCTGACCTCCAAGACTAAAGAAGTCCTAGAGGAAGTCCACAGTAGCATATGCGAAAACCACTTAGGAGCATAGTCACTAGCTAAGAAAGTGATCCGAGACGGCTTCTTTTGGCCGACCTTACAAAGAGAGATAGCCGACTTCGTCAATAAATGTCCACCCTGCCAAAAGCTTGCTAACTTCTATGTGGAACCCCCTAAAGAGCTCATTAATTAGCATGACCTCACCTTGGCCATTTGCAAAATGGGGTTTAGACCTCCTCTGACCATTCCCACAAGCACCCGGGCAGTTAAAGTATCTCATAGTTGGGATTGATTATTTCACTAAGTGGATAGAGGCAGAATCTCTAGCAACCATCACAGCTCAAAAAAGTCGGAAGTTCCTCTATAAGAATATTGTCACTCAATTTGGAGTTTCACACTCCATCACCACGGACAATGGAACTCAATTCATTGATTCATCATTTAGAAGCTTGGTGGCAAGCCTCAAAATTAAGCACCAGTTCACATCGGTAGAACACTCTCGAGCTAATGGACAAACAGAAGCTGCAAATAAAGTCGTACTAGCCGGGATGAAGTGCCAACTACAAGATACAACAAGAGCATGGGCTAATGAGCTCCCTCAAGTCTTGTAGGCATATTAAAACCCCCCACTCAACAATTGGGGAATTTCCATTCTGACTTGCTTATGGAATCGAAGTCATGATTCTTATAGAAGTCAATGAAGAATCACCAAGGGTTAGATTCTATGATGAAGTAAGAAACATTTGAGTTCAAAAAAAGGAACTTGATCTCCTCCCAGAAGTATGAAAACATGCTCGGATAAAAGGGGAAGCATTAAAGAAAAGAATGTCCCTAAGGTACAACAAGAAAGTCATCAAAAGAAGTTTCGCCACAAATGACCTCATACTAATCCAAAATAACATCGAAGTACCAAAGTCAGGCGAGGGAAAGTTGGCTGTAAACTAGAAAGGACCTTACAAGATCATCGGAGTCTTAGAAAAAGGTTGTTACAAAGTATTTGACCTGTAGGAAAGTGAGCTCCCAAGGTCGTGGCATGAATGTAACTTGAAGAGGTATTATAGTTAGAAAGTGCACATTGCTCCCTGGTGTAATCTTTTTTCCGACTTCATGATTTTTTTTCGAGAAAGGTTTTTCTGGAGGGGGTTTTAACGAGGCACCATAGCAAGGGCTAAGGTTTAATGAAAAACTCTTAGTTGCAAGAAAATTTATGTAAATAATTTTTTCTTATTAATGATATTTTATTTTCTCATTGAATTTCCCCTTCAAACGCACAAATTTAAGCACAAAAAATCGTAAAAATTGTTGCCTAACCTAGGTGGTCGACAAGATGAAGTGACGAGGTACAATTTAGTATGAGAAATTATATAACAAATCATGGTCCAATCTCATTGAAACTTAAAGAGTTTGACCTAAAACGAATTGCAAAAGTAACTTGCTAAAACTGTCTACTTAAAGTTGAAGCACAATTAATTAAAGGGAAACAATATTGACCTTACAAATAAAAGGTCCAACATAAAGGCTGATATACTTTGACCGACAACTTAAAAAACTTGACGAAGTTAGAATCAAAAGTTATCAAATGACTAAAATTTTACTAAGTCACAGAGAACTAAAACACCAAATAGTGCTAATCCAAGAAGAAATTATTTAACAATCAGTCGTACAAAAAACCACCACTAATCAGAAAAGTGGGGAAACATTTTTAAGCAAATACCAAAGTAAAGAAACAAAGTATCCAAAATAAAACTATTACAAAAGTTGTTCATAAAAGACCCACAAACCGAGCCATTAGATATCGCAAAGTAAAACTAAGAGGGAGGAAGTTGCTCATTGGAAATCATGTTGGAGGTGTCTTCAACCTGTACTGAAGGAGATGGGAGAGTTTCAAGATGGGAGGAAACAAGCTCGTCTTCTATCCGAGTGGGGAAGCTCTGAGAAGCTCCTTCAACTCGGATGTCTAAAGTCTTTAGGTCGGGCATATGAGTGTCGTTCTCATCATCAGAAGCGGGAACAATCTTTCCATCAACCATGATCATATCGGGACTGATAAGGGAGAGGTCCACCTTGGGAGCTATAACTCAGAACTGGGCCTTCAGGTTCTCAACTAGTTCATCCATCTCCTGAGTTATAGTCTCCTCCAAGTCGGCATATTTCTCCTTTGACTTGGAGACCTCATCCACCAAATCCAACTTCTCCCTAAAGACCATGGTGTAGCTCTCCTTAGCCTTCTTTATCAAGCCCTCCGTCATAGCACAAGCAGCTTGAGATTGTTTTACCCTCTCTCGAGCCTTCGCAAGGTCGGTCATCAGGACCTCCTTCTCTATTTCTAACCCTAATTTAGCATCCCACAAAGATGCTACCTCAGCCTTCAAGTCGGCCAAAGATTGCTGATTAGCACTAAGGAGAGTCTTCTTAAGCTGCTTCAGTAAGGCAAAATACACTTCCGCCGTCCTTATCCAACCCCGAGCTAAGACTTGAAGATGGTGTTTTACAAAAACATCATCCATACTTATAAAATTGTTTAGGAAGATGTGTTTCTCACAAAATGCCACCGCGTCAAAGCCTTGTTTGTAGATACCCACCGATTCAGAAGTCTTATGCCTTTTAGGCTTCGGCTCGAGAATAGGAGGCGAGAGGGGAACTATTTGATTACCAAAACCAGTAGAAGGAGGAGTGATGCGTGAGCATTTTGTACCCTTTTTCTTATCATTTTCTAGTTGTTTTTAGTTAGATATTATTTTTTTACTTGATTTTAGTGCAAAATCCTCTTTAGATACTACTTTGAGTTTTTTTAGTGTTTTTATGATTTCAAGTGAAATTCGGAGCAATTTGGTAGAGTTTGAAGCAAAAAGGAAAAAAAGCTGGCAGCACCCCCCTTGGGCGCTAAAACGCCCAACTGGCGTTTAGCGCCAGCAAGGGATACAAACCAGAACGCCACTGCTCCCTCTAGGGCGCTAAACACCAGAGCAAGGCTGACCGAATTCCCTCTCTTTGGGCATCTCAAGTGGATTTAGCATTTATTAGTTTTATTTTATTTTCTTAATTTTTATTTACAAGCAACACCTTTTATTTTTGGGATTTATTATTTTATTTTATTTCTGAATCAAATTAGGTTAGTATAAAAGGAATAAGATCAACCCTTTCTGGGAGATCAGACAGCCGCACATTTTTCAGAACCCTAGTTTCTTTGTAAGTCATGAGCAACTAAACCTCTTAGTTAAGGTTAGGAGCCATGTTTATTTCTATGGATTAAAATTATTGCTTTTCTATTTTAATTAATGTATTGATTCAATTTCAAGGATCATTTTTGTTCTTAATCTTATGAATCTGGGTGAAACGAGAGTATGACCCTTATTCTACTTGAGTTCTTGTGATTCTCGAGAGAGTTATCTTGCTTGAACAATAGCTTGAAAACAAACTCCTCCTAAATAGCTGGTATGCGAAATTGTTACTCAGGTTGTGAATTATTGTTCGAAATTGATTCCCTGGTGATGGCACCAAAAACGGATGCACAGAACCATGGTCTAAACATATCTTCACAACTTCGCATAACTAACTAGCAAGTGCACTGGGTCGTCCAAGTAATAAACCTTACGTGAGTAAGGGTCGATCCCACGGAGATTGTTGGTATGAAGCAAGCTATGGTCACCTTGTAAATCTCAGTCAGGCGGATATAAAATAGTTATGGAGTTTTCGAAATTAATACTAAAATAAGGATAGAAATACTTATGTAAATCATTGGTGAGAATTTTAGATAAGCGTATGGAGATGCATTCATTCCTCTGAACCTCTGCTTTCCTGCTGTCTTCATCCAATCCGTCTTACTCCTTTCTATGGCTGGCCTTATGTAAGGATGTCACCGGTGCCAATGGCTACTTTCAATCCTCTCGGGAAAATGGTCCAAATGCTCTGTCACAGCACGGCTAATCGTCTGGAGGCATCACCCTTGTCGTTGGTTGCATCCTATTCCTCTCTGTGAAAATGGTCCGATGCGCTGTCACTGCATGGCTAATCATCTTGGAGGTTCTCGATCATACTGGAATAGAATTTACTATCCTTTTGCGTCTGTCACTACGCCCAGCACTCGCGAGTTTGGAGTTCGTCACAGTCATTCAATCCCAGAGTCCTACTCGGAATACCACGGACAAGGTTTAGACTTTTCGGACTCTCATGAATGCCGCCATCAATCTAGCTTATACCACGAAGATTCTGATTAAGAGATCTAAGAGATACTCATTCAATCTAATGTAGAACGGAAGTGGTTGTCAGGCACGCGTTCATAGGGAATGATGATGATTGTCACGTTCATCACATTCAGGTTGAAGTGCGAATGAATATCTTAGAAGCGAAATAAGATGAATTAAATAGAAAACAGTAGTACTTTGCATTAATCTTTGAGGAACAGTAGAGCTCCACACCTTAATCTATGGAGTGCAGAAACTCTACCGTTGAAAATACATAAGTAATGAAGGTCCAGGCATGGCCGAATGGCCAGCCCCCAAACGTGATCAATAGATCAAAAGATAATCCAAAGATGTTCCAAGATGTCTAATACACTAGTAAAAAGTCCTATTTATAATAAACTAGCTACTAGGGTTTACAGAAGTAAGTAATTGATGCATAAATCCACTTCCGGGGCCCACTTGGTGTGTGCTTGGGCTGAGCTTGAAGTCTACACGTGGAGAGGTCATTCTTGGAGTTGAACGCCAGCTTTTGTGCCAGTTTGGGCGTTGAACTCCACTTTGCAACTTGTTTCTGGCGCTGGACGCCAGAATTGGGCAGAGAGCTGGTGTTGAACGCCAGTTTGAGTCGTTTAAACGTGGGCAAAGTATGGACTATTATATATTGCTGGAAAGCCCTGGATGTCTACTTTCCAACGCAAGTGGAAGCACGCCATTTGGAGTTCTGTAGCTCCAGAAAATCCATTTTGAGTGCAGGGAGGTCAGAATCCAACAGCATCAGTAGTCCTTCTTCAACCTCTGAATCTGATTTTTGCTCAAGTCCCTCAATTTCTGCCAGAAAATACCTGAAATCACAGAAAAATACACAAACTCATAGTAAAGTCCAGAAATATGAATTTAACATAAAAACTAATGAAAACATCCCTAAAGGTAACTAGATTCTACTAAAAACATACTAAAAACAATGCCAAAAAGCGTATAAATTATCCGCTCATCACAACACCAAACTTAAATTGTTGCTTGTCCCCAAGAAACTGAAAATCAAATAGGATAAAAAGAAGAGAATATAATATAAATTCCAAACTATCAATGAAACATAGCTCCAATCAGATGAGCGGGACTTGTAGCTTTTTGCCTCTTGAATAGTTTTGGCATCTCACTTTATCCATTGAAGTTCAGAATGATTGGCTTCTATAGGAACTCAGAGTTTAGATAGTGTTATTGACTCTCCTAGTTCAGTATGATGATTCTTGAACACAGCTATTTTATGAGTCTTGGCCGTGGCCCTAAGCACTTTGTTTTCCAGTATTACCACCGGATACATAAATGCCACAGACATATAATTGGGTGAACCTTTTCAGATTGTGACTCAGCTTTGCTAAAGTCCCCAATTAGAGGTGTCCAGGGTTCTTAAGCACACTCTTTTTTTGCTTTGGACCTTGACTTTAACCGCTCAGTCTCAAGTTTTCACTTGACACCTACACGCCACAAGCACATGGTTAGGGACAACTCGGTTTAGCCGCTTAGACCAGGATTTTATTCCTTTAGGCCCTCCTATCCACTGATGCTCAAAGCCTTGGGATCCTTTTTATTTGCCCTTGCCTTTTGGTTTTAAGGGTTATTGGCTTTTTGCTCTTGCCTCTTGGTTTTAAGAGCTTTTGGCTTTTTCTGCTTGCTTTTTTTTTCGCCTATTTTATTTTTTTTTCTGCAAGCTTTGTTCTTTGCTGCTTTTTCTTGCTTCAAGAATCATTTTTATGATTTTTCAGATTATCAAATAACATGTCTCCTAGTCATCATTCTTTCAAGAGCCAACATATTTAACATTCTTAAACAACAACTTCAAAAGACATATGCACTGTTCAAGCATACATTCAGAAAACAAAAAGCATTGTCACCACATCAATATAATTAAACTAAGTTCAAGGATAAATTCAAAACTCATGTACTTCTTGTTCTTTTGAATTAAAACATTTTTCATTTAAGAGAGGTGATGGATTCATAGGACATTCATAACTTTAAGACAAAGTTACTAACTACTAATGATCATGTAATGAAGACACAAACATAGATAAGCACTTAACATAGAGAAAACGAAAAACAGAGAAAGTAAGAACAAGGAATGAGTCCACCTTAGTGATGGTGGCGTTTCCTTCTTGAGGAACCAATAATGTCCTTGAGCTCTTCTATGTCTCTTCCTTGTCTTTGTTGCTCCTCCCTCATTGCTTTTTGATCTTCTCTTATTTCATGAAGGATGATGGAGTGCTCTTGATGTTCCACCCTTAGTTGTCCCATGTTGGAACTTAATTCTCCTAGGGAGGTATTGATTTGCTCCCAATAGTTTTGTGGAGGAAAATGCATATGAGGCATCTCCGAGATCTCATGGTGATGAGCTTCCTGCGCCTCTTGAGCTCCATGAATGGGCTCTCTTGCTTGCTCCATCTTTTTCTTAGTGATGGGCTTCTCTTCCTCAATGTGAATGTCTCCTTCTATGGAAGCTCCAGCTGAGTAACATAGATGGCAGATAAGATGAGGAAAAGCTAGCCTTGCCCCAAGAGAGGGCTTTTCGGCTATTTTGTAGTGTTCAAGGGAGATGACTTCATGAACCTCTACTTCTTCTCCAATCATGATGCTATGGATCATGATGGCCCGATCCACAGTAACTTCAGATCGGTTGCTAGTGGGGATGATGGAACGTTGGATGAACTCCAACCATCCTCTAGCCACAGGCTTGAGGTCCAATCTTCTTAGTTGAACCGGCTTGTCTTTGGAGTCAATCTTCCATTGAGCTCCTTCCACACATATGTCCATGAGGACTTGGTCCAACCTTTGATTAAAGTTGACCCTTCTAGTGTAGGGGCGTTCATCTCCTTGCATCATAGGCAAGTTAAACGCCAACCTCACATTTTCCGGACTAAAATCCAAGTATTTCCCCCGAACCATTGTAACATAGTTCTTTGGATCCGGGTTCTTACCTTGATCATGGTTCTTGGTGATCCATGCATTGGCATAGAACTCTTGAACCATTAGGATGCCGACTTGTTGGATGGGATTTGTTAGAACTTCCCAACCTCTTCTTTGAATTTCATGTCGGATCTCTGGATACTCATTTCTTTTGAGTTTGAAAGGGACCTCGGGGATCACCTTCTTCTTGGCCACAACATCATAGAAGTGGTCTTGATGAGCTTTGGAGATGAATCTTTCCATCTCCCATGACTCGGAGGTGGAAGTTTTTGTCTTCCCTTTCCCTTTTCTAGAGGATTCTCCAGTCTTAAATGCCATCAATGGTAATGGAAAAACAAAAAGCTTATGCTTTTACCACACCAAACTTAGAATATTGCTCGCCCTCGAGCAAGAAAATAAAGAATTAGATGAAGAAGAAGAAGAAAAGATGGAGAAGAGGAGGGAGGTGTGTTTCGGCCAAGAAGAGAAGAGAGGGTTGTGTTGTGTGAAAATGAGGAAGAATGGAAGGCTTTATATAGGGAAGGGAGGGGAGGGGGGTTAAGGTTCGGCCATATGGGTGGGTTTGGGTGGGAAATTGATTTGAATTTTGAAGGTAGGTGGAGTTTATTGGGTAGGTTTATATGGAAGAGTGGGTGGATGTGAGTGGTGAAGGGTTAATAGGGAAGAGGGATGGGGGTGATAGGTGAAGGGTTTTGGGGAAGAGTGTTTATTGGGAATAGAGAATGATTGAGAAGAGAGAAGAGAGTGAGTGGAGGTAGGTGGGGATCCTGTGGGGTCCACAGATCCTGAGATGATCCTGTGGGGTCCACAGATCCTGAGGTGTTCAAGGATTTACAACCTTGCACCAAATTAGGCATGTAAAATGCCCTTGCACACAACTCTGGGCGTTCAGCGCCAAGTTGGTGCCCATTTTGGGCGTTCAACGCCCATTTGTTGCCCATTTCTGGCGTTGAACGCCAGAACCATGCTTGTTCTGGGCGTTCAGCGCCAGCTCCTCTCCAGGGTGCAATTCTGGCGTTCAGCGCCCAGATGATGCCCATTTTGGACGTTCAGCGCCCAGATACTGCCCATTTTGGGCGTTCAGCGCCAGAACCATGCTCTATTATGGCGTTGAACACTAGGCAGGTGCTTCCTCCAGGGTGTGATTTTTCTTCCACTGTTTTTGATTCTGTTTCTAAATTTTTCGTTTATTTTGTGACTCCACATGATCATGAACCTAAGAAAACATGAAAAACAAAAATAAAATTAGATAAATAAACATTGGGTTACCTCCCAATAAGCGCTTCTTTAATGTCAATAGCTTGACAGTGGGCTCTCATGGAGCCTCACAGATGTGCAGAGCTTTGTTGAGACCTCCCAACACCAAACTTAGAGTTTGGATATGGGGGTTTGACACCAAACTTAGAGTTTGGTTGTGGCCTCCCAACACCAAACTTAGAGTTTGACTGTGGGGGCTTTGGTTGACTCTGCTTTGAGAGAAGCTTTTTCTGCTTCCTCTCCATGGATGCAGAGAGAGATCCTTGAGTTGTAAACACAAGGTTGTCCTTATTTAATTGAAGGATCAATTCTCCTCTGTCCACATCAATCACAGCTCTTGCTGTGGCTAGGAAAGGTCTTCCTAGGATGACGGATTCATCCTCTTCCTTTCCAGTATCCAGGACTATGAAATCAGCAGGGATGTAAAGGCCTTCAACCTTTACTAACACGTCCTCTACTTGTCCATAAGCCTGTTTTCTTGAATTGTCTGCCATCTCTAATGAGATTTTAGCAGCTTGCACCCCATAGATTCCCAGTTTCTCTATTACAGAGAGGGGCATGAGGTTTATTCCTGAACCAAGGTCACACAGAGTCTTAAAGATCATGGTGCCTATGGTACAAGGTATTATGAACTTTCCAGGATCCTGTCTCTTCTGAGGCAATGTCAGTTGATCCAGATCACTTAGTTCATTGGTGAACAAGGGAGGTTCATCTTCCCAAGTTTCAATACCAAATAATTTGGCATTTAGCTTCATGATTGCACCAAGGAACTTGGCAGCTTGCTCTTCAGTAACATCCTCATTCTCTTCAGAAGAGGAATACTCATCAGAGCTCATGAATGGCATAAGGAGGTTCAATGGAATCTCTATGGTCTCTAGACGAGTCTCAGATTCCTTAGGTTCCTCAGAGGGAAGCTCCTTATTGATCACTGGACGTCCCAGGAGGTCTTCCTCCTTGGGATTCACGTCCTTTTCCTCTCTTGTGGGTTCGGCCATGGTAATTAATTCAATGGCCTTGCACTCTCCTTTTGGATTCTCTTCTGTATTGCTTGGGAGAGTACTAGGAGGGATTTCAGTGATCCTTTTTCTGAGCTGGCCCACTTGTGCTTCCAAATTTCTAATGGAAGACCTTGTTTCATTCATGAAACTCACAGTGGCCTTAGATAGATCAGAGACTAAATTTGCTAAGCTAGATGGATTCTGCTCAGAATTCTCTGTCTGTTGCTGAGTGGATGATGGAAAAGGCTTGCTATTGCTAAACCTGTTTCTTCCACCATTATTAAAGCCTTGTTGAGGCTTTTGATCCTTCCATGAGAGATTTGGGTGATTTCTCTATGATGGATTGTAGGTGTTTCCATATGGTTCACCCATGTATTTTAACTCTGCTATTGCAGGATTCTCAGGATCATAAGCTTCTTCCTCAGAAGATGCCTCTTGAGTACTGTTGGATGCAACTTGCATTCCATTCAGACTCTGAGAAATCATATTGACTTGCTGAGTCAATATTTTATTCTGAGCCAATATGGCATTCAAAGTATCAATTTCAAGAACTCCCTTCTTTATAGGCGTCCCATTTCTCACAGGATTCCTCTTAGAAGTGTACATAAACTGGTTATTAGCAACCATGTCAATGAGTTCTTGAGCTTCTGTAGGCGTTTTGTTTAGGTGAATGGATCCACCTGCAGAATTATCCAATGACATCTTTGATAGCTCAGATAAACCATCATAGAATATATCCAGGATGGTCCATTCTGAAAACATGTCAGAAGGACACTTTTTGGTCAGCTGCTTGTATCTTTCCCAAGCTTCATAGAGGGATTCACCTTCTTTCTGTCTGAAGGTTTGAACATCAGCTCTAAGCTTGCTTAGCTTTTGAGGAGGAAAGAACTTGGCTAAGAAAGCCGTGACCAGCTTATCCTAAGAGTTCAGGCTGTCTTTGGGTTGAGAGTCCAACCATATTCTAGCTCTGTCTCTTACAGCAAAAGGGAAAAGCATGAGCCTGTAGACTTCAGGATCTACTCCATTAGTCTTAACAGTATCACAGATCTGCAAGAATTTAGTTAAAAACTGAAAAGGATCTTCAGATGGAAGTCCATGAAACTTGCAGTTCTGCTGCATCAGAGAAACTAGCTGAGGTTTCAGCTCAAAATTGTTTGCTCCAATGGTAGGAATGGAGATGCTTCTTCCATGTAAATTGGAATTAGGTGCAGTAAAGTCACCAAGCATTCTCCTTGCATTATTGTTGTTGGGTTCGGCTGCCATCTCCTTTACTTGTTCGAAATTTTCAATAAGGTTGTCTCTGGATTGTTGTAATTTAGCTTCTTTTAGTTTTCTCTTCAGAGTTCTTTCAGGTTCTGGATCAGCTTCAACAAGAATGCCTTTTTCTTTGTCCCTGCTCATAAGAAAGAGAAGAGAAAAAGAAAAGAAGAGGAATCCTCTATGTCACAGTAAAGAGGTTCCTTATTGTTAGTAGAAGAAGAAAAGGAATAGGGGTGAAGAAGAATGAAGAATCCAAACACAAAGGTGATGATAGGAGCAGAGATGTGAGATGAAGAGAAGTGTTAGTAGATGAATAAATAAATAGAAGGGGATGAGAGGAGGAGAGAATTTTCGAAAATAATTTTTGAAAAAGAGTTAGTGATTTTCGAAAATAGTTTTTGAAAAAGGTTAGTAGTTTTTCGAAAATTCAAATAAAAAATAAAATAATTAGTCTAATTAAAAAGAAATTTTGAAAAAGAGGGAAGATTTTTTCGAAAATTAGAGAGAGAGAGATAGTTAGGTAGTTTTGAAAAAGGTAAGAAACAAACAAAAAGTTAGTTAGTTAGTTGAAACAAATTTTGAAGAGATAAGAAGTTAGGAAGTTAGAAAAGATATTTTGCAATCATTTTTTTGAAAAAGGTAAGATAAGAAGATATTTTTGAAAAGATATGATAGAAATTAGTTTTTGAAAAAGATTTGATTTTTAAAATCTCAATTAATGACTTGATTCACAAGAAATCACAAGATATGATTCTAGAATTTAAAGTTTGAATCTTTCTTAACAAGTAAGTAACAAACTTGAAATTTTTGAATCAAAACATTAATTGATGATGTTATTTTCGAAAATATGATGTAAATTAAGAAAAAGATTTTTGAAAAAGATTTTTGAAATTTTCAAAAATAACTAAAAAAATTGAAAAAAAAGATTTGATTTTTGAAAAAGATTTTGAAAAAGATAAGATTTTTTTAAATTGAAAATTTGATTTGACTCATAAAAACAACTAGATTTTAAAATTTTTTGAAAAAGTCAAATCTAATTTTCGAAATTTTAAGAGAGAAAAAGGGAAAGATATTTTTTTGATTTTTGAATTTTTATGATGAGAGAGAAAAACAAGAAAAATGATGCAATGCATGAAAGTTATGGATCAAAACAATGAATGCATGCAAGAATGCTATGAATGTCAAGATGAACACCAAGAACACTATGAAGATCATGATGAACATCAAGAACACATTTTTGAAAAATTTTTAATGCAAAGAAAACATGCAAGACACCAAACTTAGAATTCTTTAATGCTTAGACATAAAGAATTCAGGAATGCATATGAAAAACAAGAAAAGACACAAAACATGCAAATGCAAAGATCAAACAAGAAGACTTACCAAGAACAACTTGAAGATCATGAAGAACACTATGAATGCATGAATTTTTTCGAAAAATGCAAGATGAACATGCAATTGACACCAAACTTATAACATGACTCAAGACTCAAACAAGAAACACACAAAAAATATTTTTGATTTTTATGATTTTCTAAATTTTTTTTTCTTTTAATTTTTTCGAAAATCATTTTGAAAAAGAAAAATAAGGATTCCAAAATTTTTAATATGAATTCCAGGAATCTTATGCTCTTTAGTCTAAAACTCCAATCAAAGGGTCAGGCATGGCTTAATAGCCAGCCAAGCTTTAGTATGTAACTCAGACATGACACGCCTAGCATGCCCTATCCAAAAGAATTAGACATGGCTTTACAGCCAGCCAGGCTTCAACATGCTTCATGAAACACTAGAATTCATTCTTAAAAATTCTGAAGAAAAATATATTTTTGAAAACATTTTTATATTAAAATTTTTTCGAAAACAAATGAGAAATTTTTGAAAGATTTTTGAAGAATTTTTTGAAAACTTTTTGAAAATAAGAAGGAAATTACCCAATCTAAGCAACAAGATGAACCGTCAGTTGTCCAAACTCGAACAATCCCCGGCAACGGCGCCAAAAACTTGGTATGCGAAATTGTTACTCAGGTTGTGAATTATTGTTCGAAATTGATTCCCTGGCGATGGCACCAAAAACGGATGCACAGAACCATGGTCTAAACATATCTTCACAACTTCGCATAACTAACCAGCAAGTGCACTGGGTCATCCAAGTAATAAACCTTACGTGAGTAAGGGTCGATCCCACGGAGATTGTTGGTATGAAGCAAGCTATGGTCACCTTGTAAATCTCAGTCAGGCGGATATAAAATAGTTATGGAGTTTTCGAAATTAATACTAAAATAAGGATAGAAATACTTATGTAAATCATTGGTGAGAATTTCAGATAAGCGTATGGAGATGCATTCATTCCTCTGAACCTCTGCTTTTCTACTGTCTTCATCCAATCCGTCTTACTCCTTTCTATGGCTGGCCTTATGTAAGGATGTCACCGGTGCCAATGGCTACTTTCAATCCTCTCGGGAAAATGGTCCAAATGCTCTGTCACAGCACGGCTAATCGTCTGGAGGCATCACCCTTGTCGTTGGTTGCATCCTATTCCTCTCTGTGAAAATGGTCCGATGCGCTGTCACTGCATGGCTAATCATCTTGGAGGTTCTCGATCATACTGGAATAGAATTTACTATCCTTTTGCGTCTGTCACTACGCCCAGCACTCGCGAGTTTGGAGTTCGTCACAGTCATTCAATCCCAGAGTCCTACTCGGAATACCACGGACAAGGTTTAGACTTTTCGGACTCTCATGAATGCCGCCATCAATCTAGCTTATACCACGAAGATTCTGATTAAGAGATCTAAGAGATACTCATTCAATCTAATGTAGAACGGAAGTGGTTTTCAGGCACGCGTTCATAAGGAATGATGATGATTGTCACGTTCATCACATTCAGGTTGAAGTGCGAATGAATATCTTAGAAGCGAAATAAGATGAATTAAATAGAAAACAGTAGTACTTTGCATTAATCTTTGAGGAACAGCAGAGCTCCACACCTTAATCTATGGAGTGCAGAAACTTTACCGTTGAAAATACATAAGTAATGAAGGTCCAGGCATGGCCGAATGGCCAGCCCCCAAACGTGATCAATAGATCAAAAGATAATCCAAAGATGTTCCAAGATGTCTAATACACTAGTAAAAAGTCCTATTTATAATAAACTAGCTACTAGGGTTTACAGAAGTAAGTAATTGATGCATAAATCCACTTCCGGGGCCCACTTGGTGTGTGCTTGGGCTGAGCTTGAAGTCTACACGTGGAGAGGTCATTCTTGGAGTTGAACGCCAGCTTTTGTGCCAGTTTGGGCGTTGAACTCCACTTTGCAACTTGTTTCTGGCGCTGGACGCCAGAATTGGGCAAAGAGCTGGCGTTGAACGCCAGTTTGTGTCGTCTAAACTTGGGCAAAGTATGGACTATTATATATTTTTGGAAAGCCCTGGATGTCTACTTTCCAACGCAATTGGAAGCACGCCAGTTTGAGTTCTGTAGCTCCAGAAAATCTATTTTAAGTGCAGGGAGGTCAGAATCCAACAGCATCAGCAGTCCTTCTTCAACCTCTGAATCTGATTTTTGCTCAAGTCCCTCAATTTCTGCCAGAAAATACTTGAAATCACAGAAAAATACACAAACTCATAGTAAAGTCCAGAAATGTGAATTTAACATAAAAACTAATGAAAACATCCCTAAAAGTAACTAGATTCTACTAAAAACATACTAAAAACAATGCCAAAAAGCGTATAAATTATCCGCTCATCAATAGCTAATTTTATGAACTAATGGGGATATGTGACATATAATCTTGTTAGCTTTGGGTAATTAGGGTTTTTATGACCATAAACTAGTTTTTGAACTTAACCCTCTAATCAAAATTAAGTGACCACGAGAGTGGTGGTTAATGAAGGTTAGAGGAGGCCAAATCACTAAGAGATTAGGGTTTAGACATTTATAGTTTGTTATGAAATGAATCGTGCATTGTTAAAATAGTTGGTAAGAACTTTTAATCCAGAAAGATAAACATCTCCAAAGCCTTAACTATTTTCTTGCACTGTTTTACACCAAACCCTTTATTTGCTTTCTTTACGCTTTTGATTAGTGTTTTATGCATTTTTAACCATTAACAACCCTTTTCTATTCGCCTAACTAAGCCAATTGGATAATTGTTGTTGCTCAGTCCAAAAATCCTTGTGGGATCGACCCTCACTCACCTGAGGTATTACTTGGATGACCTGGTGCATTTGCCGATTAAGTTGTCGGAATCTCGAATTTCCACACCAAGTTTTTGGCGCCGTTGCTGGGGATTGTTTGTCATTGACAACTACCAGTTGTCTAGTCGCTTAGATTAGGTGTTTTTCTCAGTTTTGTTTATTTAGTTTTATTTTTTATTTTAGTTTTATTTATTCTCCCTTAATTTTCAATTTTAAGTTTGGTGTCCCTCTAGGGATTTTATTTTTCTGATTTTCGAAAACTTTAATATTTTCCATTATTTAATTTTCAAAAACCCTGCTTTATTTTTTTGTAGTTTTTGAAATTTTTAGTTAATTTCTTGCTTTATTTTATTTTATTTCTTTTTACATAGAATACCTTACAGGGAATCCTCTACACTCTGACGTAGAGATTTCCATTTCTCTTTGTTTTCTGTTTGTGTATGTGCAGAAACAGGGAGAGTTCACTATGGATCCGAATGGTAATGCACAACTTAGAAGAACCCTGGGCTCTTACATAGCTCCCATTTCTGATTTCTATGGAAGGAGTATTAGTGTGCATCCTATTGGAGTAGATGATTTTGAGCTCAACCCACAGCTGATCATCCTAGTGCAACAAACTTGCCAGTTTCATGGACTTCTACAGGAAGATCCTAATATGTTTATTTTTAACTTTTTTTTCTACAGATCTGTGACACTGTAAAGACCAACGGAGTGGACGCTGAGGTTTATAAGCTAATGCTCTTCTCATTTGTTGTAAGGGATCGAGCAAGGGAATGACTTGATGTTCAACCCAAGGAGAGCTTGAACACCTGGAATAAAGTAGTTAATAAGTTCTTGAACAAGTTCTTCCTCCCACAGAGATTGACTAAGCTGAAAAAAGATGTTCAGACCTTTAGGAAGGAAGAGAGCGAGTCCCTCTATGATGCTTGGAAGAGGTACAAGTTGATGCTTAGGAAATGTGCTCCTGCTATGTTCTTAGATTGGATCAGGGTACATATTTTCTACGAAGGACTCTCTGATATGGCTAGGATGTCTCTATATAATTTTGCAGGTGGCTCCCTGCACATGAAGAAGACACCTGAGGAGGCCAATGAGCTCATTGATATGGTTGCCAAGAACCAGTACTTATATTAATCTGAGAGGACTCTAGTAAGGAAATGAGTTTTGGAAGTGGAGACTGTAGATGCACTTCTTACTTAGAACAATCTTATATTTCAACAGATGAGTCTTCTCACTCAACAATTGGGTGGCATGCAGAGCCCAGTTGCAAAAATTCAGAGCACCTCTCCAGATGTTCCTTATGATATGCATGGTAGCTCCCCTCAAGGTGAAACTTGCAACTATGACCACTATGCACCTGAGGAGGTCAATTACATGGGAAGTTCCTCCAGACGTACTGATAATGTTCTTTATTCTTAGAACGTTAACCAAGGAAGGAGGAATCAGCAATCGACTTATGCCAGCAGCTCTCAGGGGGACTTTCCTTTTCAGCCCCCACAATCTCAGAGTACCTTAACTTGGCATCCATTGTTATAGAACTTGCAAAGAGCCGAAAACCTTTATGCAGGAAACCCGAGCCTCCCTCAGGAACCTAGAGATGCAAATGAACCAGAAAGACCAGTGAACACCTGAACAAACCCCACTTAGCAATATGGCCCCCAAAGGCGGAGAGGAATGCCAGACAATTCAATTGAGGAGTTGCAAGACATTAGTCACTCAACATTAGAACAGTGAGGAATAGGGTGAGAAAGAGACACCAGAGAGCAAAATTGTAGAAACAGAGAATACCACCAAGGGCACTGAACGCTCGGTAGGGAGCACCAAGGGCGCTGAATGCCCAGAAAGGGGGGCATTAAACGCCAATGAAAATTCAAAGAACTTTCCCCCCAGGCACTCTGACAACCCCTTTCCAGTCACTCTTGACATCCATCCTGTACTACCCAAGGCCCCAGAGTACAAGGCCAAATTATCATACCCTCAGAAACTTTAGAAAGCAGAAAAAGACAAGCAATTCTCCAAGTTTTTGGAAGTCTTTCGGAAGCTTGAGATCAACATCCCCTTTGCAGAGACCCTTGAACAAATGCCTCTGTATGCTAAGTTCATGAAGGAGATGTTGAGCAACAAGAGGAACTGGAAAGAAGTAGAGATAGAGGTACTTACTAAAAAATGCAGTGCAATCATCCAGAGGAATCCCCCTGAAAAACAGCAGGATCCCGGGAGCTTTGTGATTCCTTGTACCATTGGAAACACCCTTATTCGGAAGACCTTGTGTGATCTTGGAGCAAGCATCAACGTCATGCCACTATCATTGATGAAGAAGCTCCAAATTGATGAAGTAAAGCCTACCCGTATTTGTCTCCAACTTGCTAACCGTTCTATCAAGTTTTCCTTTGGAGTGTTGGAGGATCTACTTGTGAAAGTAGGGTCTTTTATCTTCCCTGCTGATTTTGTGATATTGGATATGGAAGAGGACAAGAATGCATCCATCATTCTTGGAAGACCCTTCTTAGCCATAGGAAGAGCCCTTATAGATGTTCATAAGTGTGAAGTAACTATGAGGGCCAATGAAGAGGAGATTGGGCTAAATGTTTTAGAGGCTTTGCAATATCCTGATGATTCTGAAGGATGCATGAGAATTGATATCATTGAACCTCTGGTTGAAGAATTGTTTGAAGCTGAAAGGCTTGAAGATGATCTCAACACTTCTCCTGAAGACACTCTGCTTGAAGTTGATGAGGCAGCACTGATGAGCGGATAATATATATGCTTTTTGGCATTATTTTTAGTATGTTTTTAGTATATTTTAGTTAGTTTTTATTATGTTTTTAAATAAAAATCACATATTTGGACTTTACTATGAGTTTGTGTGTTTTTCTGTGATTTCAGGTATTTTCTGGCTGAAATTGAGGGACCTGAGCAAAAATCTGATTCAGAGGCTGAAAAGGACTGCAGATGTTGTTGGATTCTGACCTCCCTGTACTCGAAGTCGATTTTCTAGAGCTACAGAAGCCCAATTGGTGCGATCTCAATTGCGTTGGAAAGTAGACATCCTGGGCTTTCCAGAAATATATAATAATCTATACTTTGCTCGAGATTTGATGGCCCAAACTGGCGTTCAAAGTCAGCATAGAAATTCTGGCGTCAAAATGCCAGAACTGGCAGAAAAGCTGGAGTTAAACGCCCAAACTGGCACAAAAGCTGGCGTTTAACTCCAATAAAAGTCTCTACATGTGAAAGCTTCAATGCTCAGCCCAAGCACACACCAAGTGGGCCCGGAAGAAGATTTCTGCATTAATTACTTATTTCTGTAAACCCTAGGCTACTAGTTCTCTATAAATAGGACCTTTTGCTATTGTATTTTCATCTTGGTTCTTCTGGTTCCCTCTCTGGGGCCGAAGCCAATGATCACCATTATCACTTTTGTATTTTCAATGGTGGATTTTCTACACACCATAGATTAAGGTGTGGAGCTCTGCTGTTCCTCATGAATTAATGCAAAGTACTATTGTTTTTCTATTCTATTCAAGCTTATTTTTATTCCAAGATATTCACTTGCAATTCAACCTGATGAATGTGATGATCCGTGACACTCATCATCATTCTCACCTATGAACGCGTGCCTGACAACCACCTTCGTTCTACCTTCGATTGAGTGGGTATCTCTTAGCCTCCTGGTTCATGATGCATGGTTGCCTCGCCTGACAATCGAGCCTTCCATTCCATGAAATCAGAGTCTTTGTGGTATAGGCGAGAATTAATTGGTAGCATTCTTGAGATCTGGAAAGTCTAAACCTTGTCTGTGGTATTCTGAGTAGAATCTGGGACGGGATGACTGTGACTAGCTTCAAACTCGCGAGTGTTGGGCGTAGTGACAGACGCAAAAGGATCAATGGATCCTATTCCAACATGATCGAGAACCAACAGCTGATTAGCCGTGCGGTGACAGCGCATTTGGAACATTTTCACTGAGAAGACGGGAAGTAGCCATTGACAACGGTGATGCCCAACATAAAGCCTACCATGGAAAGGAGTATGAATGATTGGAAGAAGGCAATAGGAAAGCAGAGGTTCAGAAGGAACAAAGCATCTTCATACGCTTATATGAAATTCTCACCAATGAATTACATAAGTATCTCTATCTTTATTTTATGTTTTATTCATCTTTTAATTATCAATTCTCCATAACCATTTGAATCTACCTGACTGAGATTTACAAGATGACCATAGCTTGCTTCAAGCCGACAGTCTCCGTGGGATCGACCCTTACTCACGTAAGGTTTATTACTTGGATGACCCAGTGCACTTGCTGGTTAGTTGTGCGGAGTTGTGACAAAGAGTTGAGATTACAATTGTGCATACCAAGCTGTTGGCACCATTGATGATCACAATTTTGTGTACCAAATTTTTGGCGCCGTTGTCGGGGATTGTTCGAGTCTGAACAACTGACGGTTCATCTTGTTGCTTAAATTAGGCAATTTTATTTTATGTTTATGCTTTTTACTTTTTATTTTTTTCAAAAATACAAAAAAAAATATTTCTATTTTGTTCTTTAGAACTTTTAAGAATGAATTTTAGAGTTTCATGATTATTTGTTGAAGTCTGGCTGGCTGAGAAGCCATGTCTAATCTTTTGGACCGAGGTTTCAACTTATCATCACAAGGGCTTGTTGATTTCTGTCAAACTTGCTGTTGAACGTAATGATTTGCTAAAGCTTGGCTGGCCATTGGCCATGTCTAGTGTTTTGGACCGAAGCTTTCACTGAAAGCTTGGCTGGCTAGTAAGCCATGTCTAATTCCTGGACCGGAGTTTTAGACTAACATTGCATGATTCCTGGAATTCTCATTAAGAATTTTGAAGTCCTTTTTCTCTTTTTCCATATAATTTTCGAAAAATCACAAAAAAATTTATAAAATCATAAAACCAAAAATATTTTGTGTTTCTTGTTTGAGTCAAGTGTCAATTTTTAAGTTTGGTGTCAATTGCATGTCTTTATTCCTCTTGCATTTTTGAATATATGCATTATGTTCTTCATTGATCTTCAAGTTGTTCTTGATGATTTCAGTGCTCTGATCTTTAATTTCTCTTATTTTATGTCTTTTGTTGTTTCTTACATACATTTTCAATTTGTTATAGTCCTTAGTACACAAACTTATAAGTTTGGTGTCTTGCATGCATTGTTTATTTGATCTTAGTTGCATTTTTTATTGTTTCTCATCATTAAAAATTCAAAAAATTTTAAAATTGTGTCTTTTCAAGTCAATAACACAAAGAATTGAAGATTCAGAACATTCAGCAGAGGAATTACACAGAAAATGCTGGGCGTTCAAAACGCCCAGTGAAGAAGGAAAACTGGCGTTTAAACGCCAGCCAGGGTACCTGGATGGGCGTTAAACGCCCAAAAAGGTAGCATTTTGGGCGTTAAATGCCAGAATGGATGCCATTCTGGGCGTTTAACGCCAGGAGGACACTAGAGGGAAGATTTTGTTTTTAATTCAAATCTTTTTCAAATATTCATAATTTTTCAAAATGAATTTTTTTTCAAATCATATCTTTTCAATCATATCTTTTCAAAATCAATTTCTTTTCAATTTTTTTATTTATTACTATTTTCGAAAATCCTTGCCACAATTAGTGATTTAATTCAAAATTTTCAAGTTGTTACTTGCCTATTAAGAAAGGATCAAAAGTTTTAATTCTAGAATCATATCTTTTAATTTCTTTTTCGTCAAGTAATCAACTTTAATTTTAAAAACTTTCTTCTTTTTAATTTGATTCTCAATCATATCTTCTCAATCATATCTTTTCAATCACATCTTTTTCAAAATTAATTTTCAATCATATCTTTTTGATTTCTAATTTCAAAATCTTTTACAAAAATCACTTAATTTCTTTCCCAATCTTAGTTTTCGAAAATCATTTACCAAATTTTCAAAATTTCACTTAATTATTTCAAAATCTTTTTACTTTATTTTTGAAAATTCCTCCCCTCTCCTCACATCCTTCTATTTATGGACTAACACTCCTCCTCAATGTACAATTCGAACTATATCCCTCTTGATAAGTTCGAATTCTTTCTTCTCTACTTTATCCTTCTATTCTTCTTTACCTCTGACACCTCAAGGAATCTCTATACTGTGACATAGAGGATTCCATATTTTCTTCTCCTCTCTTTTCATATGAGCAGGAGCAAGGACAAAGGCATTCTTGTTGAAGCTGATCCTGAATCTGAAAGGACCTTGAAGAGAAAGCTAAGAGAAGCTAAAGTACAACTCTCTGAAGAGGACCAAACAAAACTTTTCAAACAAGAAGAAGCCATGGCAGCCGAAAACAACAACAATGCTAACAATGCAAGGAGGGTGCTTGGTGACTTTACTGCACCTACTCCCGACTTCTATGGGAGAAGCATCTCAATCCCTGCCATTGGAGCAAACAAATTTGAGCTTAAGCCTCAATTAGTTTCTCTAATGCAACAGAATTGCAAGTTTCATGGACTTCCATTAGAAGATCCTCATCAGTTCTTAGCTGAGTTCTTGCAAATCTGTGACACTGTCAAGACCAATGGGGTTGATCTCGAGGTCTACACGCTTATGCTTTTTCCCTTTGCTGTAAGAGACAGAGCTAGAACATGGTTGGATTCACAACCTAAAGAAAGCCTGAACTCTTGGGAAAAGCTAGTCAATGCCTTCTTGGCAAAATTCTTTCCACCTCAAAAATTGAGCAAGCTTAGAGTGGAAGTCCAAACCTTCAGACAGAAGGAAGGTGAATCCCTCTATGAAGCCTGGGAAAGATACAAGCAATTGATCAGAAGGTGTCCTTCTGACATGCTTTCAGAATGGAGCATCATAGGTATTTTCTATGATGGTCTATCTGAACTGTCCAAGATGTCATTGGACAGCTCTGCTGGAGGATCTCTTCATCTGAAGAAGATGCCTGCAGAAGCTTAGGAACTCATTGAAATGGTTGCAAATAACCAATTCATGTACACCTCTGAAAGGAATCCTGTGAATAATGGGACAAGTCAGAAGAAAGGAGTTCTTGAGATTGATACTCTGAATGCCGTATTGGCTCAGAACAAAATATTGACTCAGTAAGTCAATATGATTTCTCAGAGTCTGTCTGGAATGCAAACAGCAACAGGCAGTACCAAAGAAGCTTCATCTAAAGAAGAAGCTTATGATCCTGAGAACCTAGCAATGGAAGAGGTGAATTACATGGGAGAATCCTATGGAAACACCTATAATCCTTCATGGAGAAATCATCTAAACCTCTCATGGAAGAATCCACAGAGGCCTCAACAAGGCTTCAACAACAATGATGGTGGAAGAAATAGGTTTAGCAATGGCAAACTTTTTCCATCATCTTCTCAGCAACGAACAAAGAATTCTAAGCAGAACCACTCTGAATTAGCAACTGTAGTCTCTGATTTAATTAAAACCACTCAAAGTTTCATGACTGAAACAAAGTCCTCTATTAGAAATTTGGAGGCACAAGTAGGTCAGCTGAGTAAGAAAGTTACTGAACTCCCTCCTAGTACTCTCCCAAGCAATACAGAAGAGAATCCAAAAGGAAAGTACAAGGCCATCAACCTAACCCACACGGCCGAACCTGGAGAGGAGGAAGAGGCAATGATCTCCACTGAGAAGACCTCAATGGACGTCCACTAGCCTCCAAGGAGTTCCCTAATGAGGAACCATGGGAATCTGAGGCTCACACTAAGATCATAGAGATTCCATTGAATTTACTTTTGTCATTCATGAGCTCTGATGAGTATTCTTCCTCTGAAGAGGATGAAGATGTTACTGAAGAACAAGTTGCTAAGTACCTTGGAGCAATCATGAAGCTAAATGCCAAGCTATTTGGTAATGAGACTTGGGAGGATGAACCCCCCTTGCTCACCAAAGAATTGGATGACTTGACTAAGCAAAAATTACCTCTGAAGAGACAAGATCCTGGAAAGTTCTCAATACCTTGTACCATAGGCATCATGACCTTTGAGAAGGCTCTGTATGACCTAGGGTCAAGCATAAACCTCATGCCTCTCTCTATAATAGAGAAGGTAGGAATCCTTGAGGTACAAGCTGCAAGAATCTCACTAGAGATGGCAGACAATTCAAGAAAACAGGCTTATGGACTTGTAGAAGATGTCTTGGTAAAGGTTGAAGGCCAATACATCCCTGCTAATTTCATAATCCTAGACACTGGGAAGTGTATGGATGAATCTATCATCCTTGGCAGACCCTTCCTAGCCACAGCAAAAGCTGTGATTGATGTTGACAGAGGAGAACTGGTTCTTCAAGTGAATGAGGACTCCCTTGTGTTTAAAGCTCAAGGATCTCCCTCTGTAACCATGGAGAGGAAGCATGAAAAGCTTCTCTCACTGCAGAGTCAACCAAAGCCCCCACAGTCAAACTCTAAGTTTAGTGTTGGGATGCCACAACCAAACTCTAAGTTTGGTGTTGAACCCCCACATTCAAACTCTAAGTTTGGTGTTGGGAGGTTCCAACAATGCTCTGAACATCTGTGAGGCTCCATGAGAGCCCACTGTCAAGCTATTAACATTAAAGAAGCGCTTGATGGGAGGCAACCCAATTTTACTTATCTATGTTAAATTTCTATTTTCCATTGTTATTTCATGTTTTCTATAGGTTGACGATCATGTGAAGTCACAAAAATAATTGAAAAAGCAAAAAACAAACTGAAAAACAGAATGAAAAATAGCACACCCTGGAGGAGAAGCCTACTGGCGTTTAAACGCCAGTAAGGGCAGCAGAATAGGCGTTAAACGCCCAGTCTGGCACCATTCTGGGCGTTTAACGCCAGAAATGGGCACCAGATTGGCGTTTAACGCCAGAAAAGGGCAAGAAGCTAGCGTTTAACGCCAGAAAAGGGTAAGAAGCTGGCGTTAAACGCCGAAAATGGGCAGCAACCTGGCGTTTAACGCCAGGATTGGCAGCAGAGGGCGTTTTGCACGCCTAATTGGTGCAGGGATGAGAAATCCTTGACACCTCAGGATCTGTGGACCCCACAGGATCCCCACCAACCTTAACTCGCTCTCTCTCTTCTTCACCAATCAACTCAATACCTCTTCCCAAAAAGCCCTCACATATCAAATCCTACCCTCTTCTCCATAAACTCTTCACCAATCCACATCCATCCATCATAAACCCCACCTACCTCACCATTCAAATTCAAACCACTTTCCCTCCCAAACCCACCCATACATGGCCGAACCTTACCCTCTCCCCACTCCTATATAAACCCATCTTCACCCCTTCATTTTCACACATCTTAAACATTACTTCTCCCCCTTGGCCGAAACACTAACCCCCATCCATCTCCTCTATTTCTTTTTCCTCTACTCTCTTCATTCTTCTTTTGCTCGAGGACGAGCAAACCTTCTAAGTTCGGTGTGGTAAAAGCGTTGCTTTTTGTTTTTCCATAACCATTTATGGCACCAAAGGCCGGAGAAACCTCTAGAAAGAGGAAAGGGAAGGCAAAAGCTTCCACCTCCGAGTCATGGGAGATGGAGAGATTCATCTCAAGGGTGCATCAAGACCACTTCTATGAAGTTATGGCCAAGAAGAAAGTGATCCCCGAGGTCCCTTTCAAGCTCAAAAAGAGTGAATATCCGGAGATCCGACATGAGATTCGAAGAAGAGGTTAGGAAGTTCTCACCAACCCCATTCAACAAGTCAGAATCTTAATGGTTCAAGAGTTCTATGCCAATGCATGGATCACCAAGAACCATGATCAAAGTGTGAACCCAGACCCAAAGAATTGGCTTACAATGGTTCGGGGGAAATACTTAGATTTCAGTCCGGAAAATGTAAGGTTGGTATTCAACTTGCCAATGATGCAAGGAGATGCACACCCCTACACTAGAAGGGTCAACTTTGATCAAAGGTTGGACCAAGTCCTCATAGACATTTGTGAAGAGGGAGCTCAATGGAAGAGAGATTCAAGAGGGAAGCCGGTTCAACTAAGAAGGCATGACCTCAAGCCCGTGGCTAGGGGATGGTTGGAGTTCATCCAACGCTCAATCATTCCCACTAGCAACCGGTCTGAAGTTACTATAGACCAGGCTATCATGATCCATAGCATCATGATTGGAGAGGAAGTAGAAGTTCATGAGGTTATATCCCTAGAACTATACAAGGTGGCGGACAAGTTCTCTACTTTGTCAAGGTTAGCCTTCCCTCATCTCATTTGTCACCTTTGCAATTCAGTTGGAATTGACATAGAGGAAGATATCCTCATTGATGAGGACAAGCCCATCACTAAGAAAAGGATGGAGCAAACAAGAGATCCCACTCATGGACAAGAGCATGAGGAAATTCCTCATCATGAAATTCCTAAGATGCCTCGAGGGATGCATTTTCCTCCACAAAACTATTGGGAGCAAATTAACACCTCCCTAGGAGAATTAAGTTCCAATATGGGACAACTAAGGGTGGAGCACCAAGAGCATTCCATCCTCCTTCATGAAGTTAGAGAAGATCAAAGAGTCATGAGAGAGGAGCAACAAAGGCAAGGAAGAGACATTGAGGAGCTCAAGCACTCTATAAGATCTTCAAGAGGAAGAACTAGCCGCCATCACTAAGGTGGACCTGTTCTTTAATCTCCTTGTTCTTTATTTTCTGTTTTTCGAATTTTTATGCTTTATGTTATCTATGTTTGTGTCTTTATTACATGATCATTAGTGTCTAAGTGTCTATGCCTTAAAGCTATGAATATGAATCCATCACCTTTCTTAAATGAAAAATGTTTTTAATTGCAAAAAGAAAAAGAAGTACATGAATTTTGAATTTTAAAACAGATTAATTATTTTGATGTGGTGGCAATACTTTTTATTTTTCTGAATGAATGCTTGAACAGTGCATATTTTTTTGAATTTGTTGTTTATGAATGTTAAAATTGTTGGCTCTTGAAAGAATAATGAAAAAGGAGAAATGTTATTGATAATATGAAAAATCATAAAAATGATTCTTGAAGTAAGAAAAAGCAGTGAAAAGCTTGCGAAAAAAAAAAGAAAAAAAAGAGAGAAGAAAAGCAAGCAGAAAAAGCCAATAGCCATTTAAACCAAAAGGCAAGGGTGAAATAAAAAGGATCCAAGGCTTTGAGCATTAGTGGATAGGAGGGCCCACAGGAATAAAATCCTGGCCTAAGCGGCTAAACCAAGCTGTCCCTAACCATGTGCTTGTGGCGTGAAGGTGTCAAGTGAAAACTTGAGACTGAGCGGTTAAAGTCGTGGTCCAAAGCAAAAAGAGTGTGCTTAAGAGCTCTAGACACCTCTAATTGGGGACTCTAGCAAAGCTGAGTCATAATCTGAAAAGGTTCACCTAGTTATGTGTCTGTGGCATTTATGTATCCGGTGGTAATACTGGAAAACAAAGTGCTTAGGGTCACGGCCAAGACTCATAAAGTAGCTGTGTTCAAGAATCAACATACTGAACTAGGAGAATCAATAACACTATCTGAATTCTAAGTTCCTATAGATGCCAATCATTCTGAACTTCAAAAGATAAAGTGAGATGCCAAAACTGTTCAGAAGCAAAAAGCTAATAGCCCCGCTCATCTAATTAAGACTGATCTTCATAGATGTTTTTGGAATTCATTGTATATTCTATTCTTTTTATCCTATTTGATTTTCAGTTGCTTGGGGACAAGCAACAATTTAAGTTTGGTGTTGTGATGAGCGGATAATTTATACGCTTTTTGGCATTGTTTTTAGTATATTTTTAGTATATTTTAGTTAGTTTTTATTAGTTTTTAAATAAAAATCACATTTCTGGAATTTACTATGAGTTTGTGTGTTTTTCTGTGATTTTAGGTATTTTCTGGCTGAAATTGAGGGACCTGAGCAAAAATCTGATTCAGAGGCTGAAAAGGACTGCAGATGCTGTTGGATTCTGACCTCCCTACACTCGAAGTGGATTTTATGGAGCTACAAAAGCCCAATTGGTGCACTCTCAATTGCGTTGGAAAGTAGACATCCTGGGCTTTCTATCAATATATAATAGTCTATACTTTGCTCGAGATTTTATGGCCTAAACTGGCGTTCAAAGTCAGCATAGAAATTCTGGCGTCAAAACGCCAGAACTGGCAGAAAAGCTGGAATTAAACGCCCAAACTGGCACAAAAGCTGGCGTTTAACTCCAAGAAAAGTCTCTACATGTGAAAGCTTCAATGCTCAGCCCAAGCACACACCAAGTGGGCCCGGAAGAAGATTTCTGCATTAATTACTTATTTCTGTAAACCCTAGGCTACTAGTTCTCTATAAATAGGACCTTTTGCTATTGTATTTTCATCTTGGTTCTTCTGGTTCCCTCTCTGGGGCCGAAGCCAATGATCATCATTATCACTTTTGTATTTTCAACGGTGGAGTTTCTACACACTATAGATTAAGGTGTGGAGCTCTGCTGTTCCTCATGAATTAATGCAAAGTACTATTGTTTTTCTATTCAATTCAAGCTTATTCTTATTCCAAGATATTCACTTGCAATTCAACCTGATGAATGTGATGATCCGTGACACTCATCATCATTCTCACCTATGAATGCGTGCCTGACAACCACCTCCGTTCTACCTTCGATTGAGTGTTTATCTCTTAGCCTCCTGGTTCATGATGCATGGTTGCCTCGCTTGACAACCGAGCCTTCCATTCCATGAAATCAGAGTCTTCGTGGTATAGGCGAGAATCAATTGGCAGCATTCTTGAGATCCGGAAAGTCTAAACCTTGTCTGTGGTATTCTGAGTAGGATCTGGGAAGGGATGACTGTGACGAGCTTCAAACTCGCGAGTGTTGGGTGTAGTGACAGACGCAAAAGGATCAATGGATCCTATTCCAACATGATTGAGAACCAACAACTGATTAGCCGTGCGGTGACAGCGCATTTGGAACATTTTCACTGAGAGGACGGGAAGTAGCCATTGACAACGGTTGTGTCCAACATAAAGCTTGCCATGGAAAGGAGTATGAATGATTGGAAGAAGGCAATAGGAAAGCAGAGGTTCATAAGGAACAAAGCATTTTCATACGCTTATCTGAAATTCTCACCAATGAATTACATAAGTATCTCTATCTTTATTTTATGTTTTATTCATCTTTTAATTATCAATTCTCCATAACCATTTGAATCTACCTGACTGAAATTTACAAGATGACCATAGCTTGCTTCAAGCCGACAGTCTCTGTGGGATCGACCCTTACTCACGTAAGGTTTATTACTTGGATGACCCAGTGCACTTGCTGGTTAGTTGTGCGGAGTTGTGACAAAGAGTTGAGATTACAATTGTGCGTACCAAGCTGTTGGCACCATTGATGATCACAATTTCGTGCACCAAGCACCTTAGAGAGAGACGCTTTGCATGCCTAGCACTGAGGAAGGACCTCCTAAGCTCGAGTTAAAGATATTGTCTCCATCCTTGAAGTATGCATTCTGATGCGTGAGCATCATATACCCTTTTTCTAGTTATTTTTATATTGTTTTTAGTTAGATTGTATTTACTTTTACTTTATTTTAGTGCAAAAAATCACCTTTGGATGCTACTTTAAGTTTTTCTTGTGTTTTTATGGTTTTAGGTGAAATCCGGAGTAGTTTAAAAAAGCCTGGAGAAAGAAAGGAAAGTGCTGGCAGCTCCCCCTGGGCGCTGAATGCCTACATGGCGTTCAATGCCAGCAGGGGGCATAAAGTTAGAGGTGCGCTTCCCTCTCTAGCATTCAATGCCCAATCCTGACGCTGAACGCCAGCTTGCAATCTATTTCGAACACTATTGGGCCTCCAAGTGGATTTAGGCACTTATTAATTTTATCTTATTTTATCTTTGTAATCTTTATTTTAAAATAATATCTTTTAGGCTAGCATTTATTATTAGGTTAGTATTTAAAGGAGAAGATCAGTTAGGTTTAGGATCATCTTCCTTCCGTAACTTTTCATAACCTTGTTTTCTTTGTAAGTCATGAGCAACTAAACCTCCTAGTTAAGGTTAGGAGCTCTGTTTATTTCTATGATTAGAACTATTATTCTTCTATTTTAATTAATGTTTGATTCAATTCTAAGGTGTTATTTTCGTTCTTAATCTTATGAATTTGGGTGGAACGAGAGTATTACCCTTATTCTACATGAGCTCTTGTGTTCTCGGGAGAGTTATCTCGCTTGGGGTACAACTTGAAAATACTCCTCCTAAACTGTGAATTACCTGGACTAATTGGGATATGTGACATAAAATCCTGTTAGCTTTGGATAATTGAGGTTTTTATGGCGCTAAACTAGTTTTAAGAACTTCACCCTCTGATCTGAATTGAATGACCACGAGAGTGGCTTTTGATGAGGATTAGAGGAGATTAAATCATTAAGATATTAGGGTTTAATCACTTATGGTTTGCCATAGAATGAATCACTCATTGTTAAAATAGTTGGTAAGACGTTTTAATCCAGAAAAATAAACATCTCCGAGACCTTAACTGTTTTCTCATCATTGAATTACACCAAACCTGTTTATTTGCTTTGTTTACTTGCCTTTCACTACTTATGCATTTTACACCAACAACCACCTTTTACTGTTTGCCTGACTAAGTCCAACAGGATAACTATTGCATACTCAGTCTGACAATCCTCGTGCGATCGACCCTCACTCACTTGAAGTATTACTTGGATGACCCGGTGCACTTGCCGGTTAAGTTGTGCGAGTTCTAATTTCGCGCACCAAGTTTTTGGCGCTGTTGCTGGGAATTGTTCGTGATTGACAACTACCAGTTGTCTTGTTACTTAGATTAGGTATTTTTTTTACTAGTTTTTATTTAATTATTTTTCTTTTTAATTTTCGGTTCCTATTTTGTTTATTTTCCTTAATTTTTGATTGCTATGTTATTTATCTTTCCCTTTATTTTCGAATTTTGTTCTAATTATTTTATTTCATTTAATTTCTAATTCTAAGTTTGGTGTCCTTTAGTATTTCCTTTTTCTTTTTGAATTTCAAAAATTTTAAATCCTTTTATTTTAATTTTCGAAAATTTTTTAGGTTAGATTTTGCATTCTTATTTTTGAATTTTCCTTTTTGTTAATTACTTTATCTTATTTTATTTTTTAGGATACCTCACTGGGAGATCTCTATACTTAGACATAGAGACTCCCACTTTTTCTTTGTTTCTTGTTGTTTATGAGCAAGAACAGGGATAAGGAACCCCTTCATGATTTTGATCCTGAACCTGAGAGGACCTTAAGGTGGAGTTTGCAACAAATTAAAGTTTACAAAGCCAGAGAGAATCTCATGAAAATTTTTTAAAAGGAAGCTAAAGAGACCACTATGGCAGCTAATCCGAACGCTGAAGAACACGGAAGGAAGGTGCTTGGCTCATACACTGCACCCACTGCCGACTTCTATAGGTGATAAACCCCGATTTTGTGGTTTATCTTGTGCTTAATTTGGGGGATTTTATCACCTTTTCCCACATTTATTCAATGAAATAGCATGGTTTTGCAATTCTCCCTTGATTTGTGCTTAAATGTGAAAACATGCTTTTTAGGCCCTTAAATTGGTGATTTTAACTCACCTTAATTCTATTTGATGCCTTGATGTGTTTGTTGAGTGATTTCAGGTTCATAAGGCAAGTATCGAATGGAAGAAGTAAGGAGAAAAGTATGTAAAGCGGGAGAACACATGAAGAAATGAAGGAACCGGAAAGTTGTCAAGCCCGACCTCTTCGCACTCAATCGACCATAACTGGAGCTACAGAGGTCCAAATGAGGCGGTTCTAGTTGCATTGGAAAGCTAACATCCGGGGCTTCAAAATGATATAAAATTTGCCATATGTTGCTTCACTTTAAGGGACGCGCACGCGCCATGTACGCGTGCGCACCGATGCTGCTCGTGGCCCACTAAAGTGAAATCGCCCGCAGCGATTTCTGAAGCACTTTGGGCCCAGCCCAACTCATTTCTGATGCTATTTCATGCAGAATTCAAGCTTGGGCAAGGGGGGAGCAATTGTTTGGTAGCTTAGCATCATTTAGTTTAGTTTCTAGAGAGAGAAGCTCCCTCTTCTCTCTAGAATTAGGGTTCTTAGGATATTTTCATCTTAGATCTAGGTTTAATTCATGCTTTTATTTAATCTTCCTTTGCAATACTTCTTCTTCTACTCTTCCTCTTTCTTGTTTTGCATTCAGTTCATGTAATTCTCTACTTTTATGTTGATGCATTTTTGTTCTTCTATTTTCAATTCAATGCAATTTATGATTCATGTTCCTTTATTGTTGATTTGATTTTGTTGTTGTTTAATTCCTTGCAATTGAGTAGTGTAGATTTACATTCCTTGCAATTTACTATGTTTTCCTTTTATGCCTTCCAAGTGTTTGATAAAATGCTTGGATGGATTTTAGTGTAGATTTTAGTGTTCTTGGCTTTGGTAAAGTAATTAGTGACGCTTGAGTTATCTAATTCTTGTGTTGATTGATAATTAGAAGTTGCTAATTGATTTGGATACCACTAAAGCTAGTCTTTCTCCTTGGGAGTTGGCTAGGACTTGTGGAATCAAATTAATTCATCCACTTGAATTTCCTCCATGGTTAGAGGTTAACTAAGTGGTAGCAATGGATAATTGTGGTCACAATTGAGGAGGATAACTAGGATAGGACTTCTAATTCTCATTCCTTCTCAAGAGCTTTCTAGTTATTATTTTAATTTCATTGCCATTTACCTTTCATGTCTAATATCTCAAAAACCCCAAAACATAACTTCATAGCTAATAATCAGTCACTTCATTGCAATTTCTCGTGAGACAACCCGGAGTCCAAATACTCCGGTTAATTCTTATTTGGGATTTGTACATGTGACAACCTAAATTTTTGTATGTGAGGACTCTTTGTTGGTCTAGAACTATACTTGCAACGAGAATTAAATTGAGAAATTCTATATCAACAAGAGTAGTCAACACATCAAAATGGCGCCGTTGCCGGGGAATCACAATGGTGTTATGTTATTGGTTATTGTATATATGTGAATATTGTGAATAGCTTGATTTTTTGGATTGCTTGTTAGTTTTTGCTAGTTTTAGGATTTTGTTTCATTATTTCTTGTTAGCTTTTGTTTCTTATTTTCACTTTTCACCATGAATTCTCACTTTGGCTATGAGTGTGGTTACAACTATGTTGTAGAAAATGGAAACTTCAATGAAGATGTGCATCAAGGATGGGATAACCAAAGGTGGGAGGAGCCATATGAATATGATCAATCCTCTTGGTAACAACCTCCACCAACGCACTATGAAGAAGAGCCATTCTATGATGCATACCAATCCAATGGTTATGGTGAATCCCCTTGTGACTTCCAAGAACCACTACCATACACTTTCACCAATCCTCAACATAGCCATCAACAATACTCACAAGCCACCTTTCACCAACCATCTTCATATGACCCTAATCCATATCCATCCTACCAAAAACTATATGAGCCATATGAACCACATATAGAGCCACCACCATTCCAACATCAACATTTTCAAGAGCCACCCCCTCCATATTATTACCAAGATGAACTACCTCCAATTATGAAAATTTCCAACCACAAGATGAATACTACTTTCCACCACGACCTCCCATGGAAGAATATTCATGCCCTTTAATCCAAGAGTCATATGATCCTACTCATGATATCCAAAAGGAGCAAGAGTCAAGTGATTGTTTCAAGGAGGCATTGGAACAATTCCAAGCAACCATGGAGTGTGTTGTGCAACAAATGGAAAGAAGAAAAAACATTAGACCACCACAACTTTACCAAGAAGAACCACCTTCCGACTCTGAATCCTTCCCCCAAATTGGATTTGAAAGCAATGTGGAGGTAAATCTCTCTCGTCCTCCCATTTATGATTTGAGTAAGGAAAAAGGTTTAGATAAAATTGTTGAACAAAGGATTGAAATTAAGAGATCTTGTGAAGAGGTGGAAGTCCTTAGAAAAATGAGGATGGGAATTGAATACGCCTTGTCAAGACCCTTGGAATCACCTTTGCCTAGGTTGCCATCTACACCTTCATTTGAGTGGGTGTAACTCATTTCTATTAGCTTTATTATCCCACTTGAATATGGTTTGCTTGAAATGGATGGCCAACTCAGGATGCTTTGTGGGATGAAGCGTAAAAGAAAGATGTTTCGTGGTTGGCGTTGCAAATCAAGGCTCATTATGGTTAATGCATCAAACATGAGATATAAGGGTTGGAGTAGTGCTCACCTAGATGGGTCTAGAAAGATTGTTGGTCACTTTATAGAGAATTCACCTTGTTCACCACCCGGATGGGTTAATAATGAGAGTCAACTTCAAGACGGGTGTAAAAACAAAGTGTGGGACCCCAGATTACAGGGAGAAAATCAATTTTGGGAGCCCCAAACTTGTGAAGAACTCCATCAACACTTGTTGCAAATGATAAGGAATCTTGAGGCACAATGGAGAACCAAGCATTGGTGGATGTTCCAAGATGGCTTCAAGAACAAGCCACCTTGAGAGGAGTTCCCCATAAGTCCAACTTAAGGACAATAAACAAAAGTGCTAGGTGGGAGACACCCCACCATGGTAATATCCTTCCATTTTTCTCTTTGTAAATATTGGTAATTTAGGTTTAATTTCATGTTTTGATTACTTAGTTGAGTTTATTTGGGACTCTAGTAGGTCAAATAAGGTTTTATGATGTTTTGGTAACTGTTTGGAGGTTTGGAATGCTTGGTTTGGTGCAAAAAATATAGAAAATTTTTGAGAAACAGAGCACCATCCACGCGCACGCGCACTTCACGCGTATGCGTGAATCAAGCAATTTCGGCCATCCACGCGCACGCACCATGTGCGCGGACGCGTGGATTAAGTTTTTTCCCCTCCATACATTCACCCGAGGGTTGTGCCTGAAGTGTGCCAATTTTGTGTCCAGGGCACGCGCACGCGTACGCGCCCCTCTCAAAATAAGCCATCGACGCGGACACGCCATGTGCGCGTACGCGCCACTTCCATTACGCCACCATCCGCGCGCGCGCACCATGCACGCGTATGCACAGATGCCCCTCTTTCAATACAACTCTCTTCTCCTCCTTTTTCCATTTCTTTCCCCCTCCTTTCTCCCTCCTTTCTCCTACTCCTCATCCAACACTACCAAACACCATGTAACACCATTTCTTTTAGTTAGTCAGTTAGTTTAATTTTTGTTTTCCATTATAAGTGTTGGATTAATAATCTTGTTTACTGTTTACTGCTGCTTATTACTAATAGGATGTTAGTTTAACATCATTGATGTTAATTGTCATTGTTGGATTCTTTGTTGAGGTTATATTTGGTTACTTGGTTTGGAATTTTTCATATTTAGCACTTTTGAATACCAAGTACTTGTTACATTGCCTTCATGCATCTTAACTCTTTGAATTGCATGTTTTGGCCACCATGCATTCATCATCTATTGTTAGGAAATTGTACATTATCAATGCATTTTTTTTAGGATGCTTGTTCTAATTGATCATCACCTATTTCATGCATTGAGTTTGTGGAATCGTGAAATTGGATCGAAAGCTTACCTAGCGACATATTTTTGAGCTTTCTAAGCTTTGTGGACCATGCTTGCTATGTGATTGATTTTCACTTCTATCTTCTTTTTCCTAAGTTCCATAGCATCCATGTGTTTCACCTCTATGTCACTTAGGCGTTGCAACAACCTCAATGTGTGTAATCGATTGTTGTGTGAGTTTCATATACCATTTTGCTCACTAAGTCTACCTACACATCAATCAATGTCCATGCATTATCCAATTTCACAATTGCTTGATTTTTGCTTGAATGCTTTTATGCTTCTTCACTACTCTTTGGGTTGTTTTAGCCTACAAGTCTTTTAAAGTATCTCAAGCACACTAGAATGAGTGAAGTGCATGTTTTCTTTTGTACAATTGTGACATGATTTTTAAATATTAGGGTGTGAGTTGTAAACCGCATGCAAGTTAGGACCCACACACTTATTTTTCATTATTTTCACACTAATTCACTCACTCAATTCTAGTGATTTACCTCATTCTAACAATCCATGCTTCCTTGCTTGTGCATTTACTTGTCTTATTATCTCCTATTTTCTATGTTCAGGATGAATCATCATAAGCAAAAATGGAAGTGGGAGAAGAACACGCAGCATCGGTTAACCTACCAACTGAAGGTAGCAACTAGGAAAGTCGCCGTACCCCCTTGTTCATCTTTGGATGCACCGAGACGGTGCAAACTTTTAAGTGTGGGGAGGTCGTCCGACCGCTCGGCATTTTTGGGTGACAAGTTTCTAATCCCAATACTTTTGCACTTCATTTTTAGGTCTTTTAGGATTTTTAGTTGCATTGCATATGTATATATTAAGCTTAGTCAAAATCATGATATTTTCCAAGGATTTTATCTATAGGGCACCCCAATTGAAAAAAAAATATATAATTTTTTTTAGAACTTGCTTGAATCATATACTTTGTGGAACATGATTTTTGAGCTAAGAACACAAGCATGTGAGATTTGAGCCTAATTGTGTGGTTACATCATATATAACCACTTATTTCCATTCTTGTGTGCATTATTCTCTTCCTATGATTGTAATCTTTGATTTGTTTAATTCTATATCTCCATTATTTTGTGTATACATACATTTATATGATTGAGGCCATTGTTCAAATAACTCACTTACCCAAATAAGCCTACCTTTTTTCTTTCGTTGATAACTAATTTGAGCCTATGCTTAACTCATTTGTTCTTAATTGTAGCACATTACAAGCCTAAGTGAAAAATAATAAATATCCCTTAATTTGGATCTTTGATTAGCTTAGGCTAGTGAGAGTGTTTATCATTTGATTTTGGGAGAGTTGGAAACATTGGGTAGAGATAAAAGTGTGTTTGTGTTTTTGTTGAAAAAAATATTTGGTAATTGGGTACATACTCACGTATTAATCATGTGTAAAACCATATGCATTGATGTTCTTGTATATATATTTTAGTTTGAAAAGAAAAAAAAATTATGAAGAAAAAAAAAGAAAAAAATGAAAATAAATAATAGAAATAGAAAAAGAAAGACAAAGAATTACAATAAAAAGGGGACAAAATGCCCCAAAGTAAGGTTCAATAAAAGTCAATGCATATGGGTGGTGATAAAAAAGAGAATGCATGAGTGTGTGAAAAAGTGAAGAATGGGTAGTTAGGTTTGTTCAAAATTGTATAGGTTGTCATAGGTTAGGTGGGAAGTCTAAGTTAATCAAAGATTCAAATCTCATGCCCACTCGACCATATGCATCCTACCTTGACCCTAACCCCATTACAACCTATGGGAAGTCCTCATGATATTTGTATGCATGCATGAAATAATTGTTGATTGTCAGATGAAAAACAAATCTTAGAAAATATGATTAGGGGAGAATTGAGTGAATCAACCCCATACACTTGAGTGACTAGAGCGGATACACATCCGGTGAGGGTTCGATTGCTCAATTACATGTTTCCACTCATGATCATCTCTTTTCTTGCAAGTTTGTAAAATCTTTTTAATAATTCAATTCAATTGTGGGTTTGATTTGACTGCTATGGCTTTAGCCCTTATACTTGTATATGTATTCTTGGAAATTGACTTGTTTTGACCAAGTGGATGCATTCATATAGATAGATTGCATATAGATAGGTAGCATTAGTTAGTTTGCATTGAATAAATGTTGATACCCCTTTTGTTCTTTCTTGATTTTAGCATGAGGACATGCTTAGTTTAAGTGTGGAGAGATTTGATAAACCCCGATTTTGTGGTTTATCTTGTGCTTAATTTGGGGGATTTTATCACCTTTTTCCACATTTATTCAATGAAATAGCATGGTTTTGCAATTCTCCATTGATTTGTGCTTAAATGTGAAAACATGCTTTTTAGGCCCTTAAATTGGTGATTTTAACTCACCTTAATTCCATTTGATGCCTTGATGTGTTTGTTGAGTGATTTCAGGTTCATAAGACAAGTATCGGATGGAAGAAGTGAGGAGAAAAGCATGCAAAGTGGGAGAACACATGAAGAAATGAAAGAACCGGAAAGTTGTCAAGCCCGACCTCTTCGCACTCAATCGACCATAACTGGAGCTACAGAGATCCAAATGAGGCGGTTCTAGTTGCGTTGGAAAGCTAACATCTGGGGCTTCAAAATGATATAAAATTTGTTATATTTTGATTCGTGTTCAGGGGAGCGCACACGCCATGTACGCGTGCACGCCGATGCTGCTCGTGGCCCACTAAAGTGAAATCGCCCCCACCGAATTCTGAAGCACTTTGGGCCCAACCCAACTCATTTCTGATGCTATTTCATGCAGAATTCAAGATTGGGCAAGGGGGGAGCAATTGTTTGGTAGCTTAGCATCATGTAGTTTAGTTTCTAGAGAGAGAAGCTCCCTCTTCTCTCTAGAATTAGGGTTCTTAGGATATTTCCATCTTAGATCTAGGTTTAATTCATGCTTTGATTTAATCTTCCTTTGCAATACTTCTTCTTCTACTCTTCCTCTTTCTTGTTTTGAATTCAATTCATGTAATTCTCTACTTTTATGTTGATGCATTTTTGTTCTTCTATTTTCAATTCAATGCAATTTATGATTCATGTTCCTTTATTGTTGATTTGATTTTGTTGTTGTTTAATTCCTTGCAATTGAGTAGTGTAGATTTACATTCCTTGCAATTTACTATATTTTCCTTTTATGCCTTCCAAGTGTTTGATAAAATGCTTGGTTAGATTTTAGTATAGATTTTAGTGTTCTTGGCTTTGGTAGAGTAATTAGTGACGCTTGAGTTATCTAATTCCCGTGTTGATTGATAATTAGAAGTTGCTAATTGATTTGGATACCACTAAAGCTAGTCTTTCCCCTTGGGAGTTGGCTAGGACTTGTGGAATCAAATTAATTCATCCACTTGACTTTCCTCCATGGTTAGAGGTTAACTAAGTGGTAGCAATGGATAATTGTGGTCACAATTGAGGAGGATAACTAGGATAGGACTTCTAATTCTCATTCTTTGTCAAGAACTTTCTAGTTGTTATTTTAATTTCATTGCCATTTACCTTTTATGTCTAATATCTCAAAACCCCAAAACATAACTTCATAGCCAATAATCATTCACTTCATTGCAATTCCTCATGAGACGACCCGAAGTCCAAATACTCCGGTTAATTCTTATTTGGGGTTTGTACATGTGACAACCTAAATTTTTGTATGTGAGGACTCTTTGTTGGTCTAGAACAATACTTGCAACGAGAATTAAATTGAGAAATTCTATATCAACAAGAGTAGTCAACACATCAATAGGCGCAGTATATCTGTACCTTCCATTAATGTTAATAATTTCGGGCTCAAGCCTCAATTAGTTACTCTGGTGTAACAGAACTATCAGTTTCATGGACTTCTGTAGAAGGACCCCAACAAATTCATTTCTGACTTCCTGTAGATCTGTGACACAGTCAAGATGAATGGAGTGAACCCCGATGTTTACAAGCTCATGCTCTTTTCCTTTGCTGTAAGGGACAGAGCAAAATTATGGCTGGATTCTCAGCCCAAGGAGAGTCTGGACACATGGGACAAGATAGCCACTGGATTTTTGGCCAGGTTTTTTTCACCCCAGAAGCTGAGTAAGCTTAGAGTGGGAGTCCATACATTCAGACAGAAAGAGGGAGAGTCCCTCTATGAAGCCTGGGAGAGATACAAGCAGCTGCTCAAGAGATGCCCTCCCGACATGATTTCAGATTGGATCAGGCTAGAGATCTTTTATGATGGCCTCTCTGAGATGGCCAAGATGTCACTGGACCATTCAGCAAGTGGTTCACTACACATGAAGATGACACCTGAGGAAGCGAATGAGCTGATTGAGATGGTTGCCAACAACCAATACATGTACACTTCTGAAAAGAACCCTGTGAACACTAGGACCACTCAGAAGAGAGGAGTCATAAAAGTAAAAACACTGGATGTGATTTTGGCACAGAACAAGCTCATATCCCAACAGATAAGCATGATCTCTCAACAAGCTCATATCCCAACAGATAAGCATGATCTCTCAACACTTAACCGAGATGCAAGTTTCAACTATCAACACTTAAGATGCATCCTATGAAGGAGGTGTTGGTGACATTGCTCAGCCCACCATGGAAGAAGTTAATTACATAGAAAATTCATCCAGAAATCCTATTAATAATCCTTACGTGAATACTTTTAATCAGGGATGGAGGAATCACCCTAAATTTAGATGGAGGGAGCAGCAGAGGCTTCAACAAGGCTTCAATAACAACTAGGGTGGAACCAATCAAAACAGGTTCAACAACAGACAGTTCCAACACTCTCAGCAGCAGATGGAGACGCCTAAGCAAAGCCTCTCTGACTTGGCCACAATAGTCTCTGACCTTTCCAAGAGCACACATAGCTTTATGTAAGAGACTCGGTCTTCAATTCAGAACTTGTTAATACAAGTGGGTCAGTTGAGCAGCAGGATACCTGAGAGACCTCCCAACACTCTTCCAAGCAACACAGAGGTGAATCCAAGGGAAGAGTGCAAGGTCCTCACTATGGGAAAAGAGGCCAAACCAAAGGAGGAGCAGGCTGCTGAGGATTTGAAAGAGGAAGAGGCTCAAGAAGAGATTGGGAATGCACTAACACACGCCCCAGTAAAGATAAAGTAGCCTGAAGTACAACATTCTCTAAATGTGCAAAAGGAGATTGAGGATGAGCAAATTGCTAAATTCTTGGCAGTCTTCAAGAAGTTACAAATCAATATTCCTTTTCCTGAGGTGTTAGAGAAGAAACCTTCATATATGGCCTATCTACAAAGTGTATTCTCTGAGAAGAAGGTCCTGAGGGGAGATAAAACTGTGGTGCTAACCAAGGAGTACAGTGCATTAGTGCAAAAGAAGCTACCGCAGAAAATGCCAGGCCGAGGAAGCTTCCTGATTTCCTACACTATAGGGACCATGACATTTGAGAAGGCACTATGCGACCTTGGATCAAGCATAAATCTGATGCCCCTCTCTGTGATGAAGAAGCTGGGGATCTAAGAGGCGCAGCCCACAAGGATCTCACTGGAGATGGTAGACACGTCCCTGAAAAGGGCATATGAATTGGTGAAAAACATCCTTGTAAAGGTTGAAAACCTTTACCTCCCTGAGGATTTCGTGGTACTGGATACTGGAAAAGGAAAGGATAACTCCATCATCCTAGGAAGGCCATTCCTAGCTACTGGGAGAGCCCTAATTGATGTAGAAGGGAGGTCGCTTGTTCCACTAGCCTCCTTCAATTATATACTCCGGGCAATGATGTTCTTCTTAGCAGTACAGAGAGTTTTCATGGCAGCTAACTTCCCAACTATCTTTTCTGCACGACATCAAATTCGGGTTACATTAGCCAAAAAAATAATCAACAAATTACATCTATAAAATGAAAAATAATGCTACCTAGCTCGGATTAGATCTGACTTGGATTTCCTAAATCTTTCTTGGTGTCCAAATTAGGAGCTCGGCCCCAACACTCTTGGAACAAGGTGACTATACTCTCTTCAACCTCATTCAATTTGTCCAAACTCTATTTAATGACTACAGGGATCTCCTCCCAATACAAGCTAAAAAGAGGCTCATCCCTCTCATCCAGAAAGAAAGGTTGGACACCCTCAACAGCTCGGAATTTTGAAAAAGTAATGTTTGAAGTCATGGAAAGAATCATCAAAAATAGCAAATAATTTCCTCCCTTGGACAATTCGAAAGGAGATATATCCATGCTTCTTAGAACTAAAGGGTTTGGTAAGTACAAAGGGATAAAAGAAAACCTTAGAAGGAGGAGGGACACCGAGTTCACGGCAGAGGAGTTGATAAATTTTTAAGAAACTCCAAGAGTTAGGGTGAAGTTGGGAATGAGCAACATTACAAAGCCTAAGTACTTCAGCTTCAAAGTCGGTAAAGGGAAGGCTAACCCCCAATCTTGTGAAAAAATATTCGTACATGTATATATAATGGTGTTCCAAATTGTCAAGTAGGGGGAAGAAAATTCACTCCTCGGGATCAGTAACTACAATCTCATACTTACGCTCATCCTCTCGATCTACACATAACCTATGGTGCCTACGAAAGGTTTCGGCATATTCGTTATCAATAACAGGAACAACGAAAAGAACGGATACATCTACCTTGGTTAGATTGGACAAAATTTTAGACGACATGTTGAGAATAACTGACCGAGACATAAAAACTATACCTACAACACAATAAAATGGGATCATCACAAGAAGTTAGAAAGTCAGGTACAGCAACGAAAGTATTTAGACAGAGGCTAGGTCGTCTTCAATGAGACCAAAACTATTATAGTTCTTCCAACCTCTCATATACGAAACTAACACATCACATTATCAAATATGAAAATGGTGCCATCTTTATTAGATAAAGTAGCACCATTTGAGGGACAACACTAAGTAAAACTCTACAATCAGATTCACAGTGGCAACAACAATTAATGTTTAAGTTCAAGAAAGAAGCAAACTTTCAAAACTTCATTTTCGAACTAACAAAGAAACATTGCCAAAGTAACCAGAAAATAAAGCAACAACACATCACTCAGAATGTAGAGAGAAGTCCAAAATATTAAAGGAACCAACCTCGAAGGAATGCAAAGCGGAAAGGATGCACAACAACAGCAAGACATATACAATCTAAAACCTCCAATAAACGAAAAAATCCCAACAGGAATTCAAGATAAAGAAATCTTGAAAGAAGAAGAGGGGTTACGAAGAACTTTTTGAGAAAAAATAAAAATGAAAAAATTCAGAAAAAGAAGCGAAAAAGAAGAAAGAGAAAGGATTTTTGGTATTTATAAGATGCTCGGGGCGAAGGAGTAATTTCGTACCTCCTCATTTATGACAGCACGATTACCAAGGTAACTGTAGAAGTAGCATACAAAGACTACGAAAGGACATTACGTTTCAAAATTTTTACAAAAACACGTCGAGTACCCCACTTAGTCCCAATAAGCCAGTGTATCCGACATGATCTGTTAAGCGCACAAGGAAGCAACATGATCTACAAATGCTTGAGGCCGACCTCGTCAAGTTCGGGCTCAAGCAGTGGCACTGTTCATACCATGGCCCAAAAACATAGCCAGGCCCAAAATAATTAAAAGTCCACCCAAGAGAGCTGGCATCATCTACACCTATGAGGTCGGGCGCGACGACAGCAGTTTAGCCCTACTTATCTAACTAGCTCCTAAGATATCTCTCATTTCTCTAGAAGGAAGATATCAACAACTCCCCTAGAGAAAAGAAATAGTTGTCCACCATCAAAGGTGGAACTACACTAAAATGTAGTTATCTATTCTACTATAAATATACTGACATCAAGTATATTCAGAACCTATTCTACTAAAAAACATATTTTAAACCCTTTTTAACTTAAGCATCGGAGTCCCTTGCAGGTACCATCCTCCACCTCCTCACGAGGAACTCAGACTACAGCACCTTGGCACAAGTATAAGTCGGACGCTGCCCCAAAATGAGTCTGGACCTTAATTTCAGTCCCAAAAGTAATCCAGTTTCAAGTAACCCTCGGAACAATATGGTTTGTTAAATTTTTGAAATTAAATAACCTATAAAAAAATTAGTTAAAAAAAAGATGAAGCAGAGCATTATAACGAAAAAATATACACAAAGGTTAAGACGACACAAAAAACTAAATTAAAAAATAGAAACAAATAGCTTACAAATGAAAAAAGAGAAAAAAATTCCTCAAACCATTCATCCAAAATCACTCCATCAAAACTATCCTTAGTATTCTTACTACATAATTCAAGTCCATCATATACTAAACCAACTTCTAACTATTTCATAAAAATAACAGTGATACCTTGTCTTCATGTCCTTCTATAACAAACCCTTGTGGTTGATCAATATATACTTCTTCTACCAATTCTTCATTTGAAAAGGCATATTTCATGTCTAGTTGCTAGATCTTTCATTGCTTTTGTGTGGCTAATTAAATGAGTGCCTTCATTGTATCTACACGAGCTACAGGCGCAAATGTCTCTATGTAATCTATCCTAGGAATTTGCGCATAACCTTTAGCTACGAGCCTTGCCTTGTGCTTCTGAATAAATCCATCGAGATTAAGCTTAGTCTTGTATACCCATTTGACTCCAATCATATCTTTATTGAACGGCGATCTACCAGTTTTTGTGTGTTGTTCTTCTTAATCATCTTGATTTCTTCTTCCATGACATTTCTCCATTCTTCTTCCATGGCAAAATTACATGTTTCATATACATATTGTAGAGGCTTAGTTTTTTCTTGGAGGAAAATTAATGAGCCTACACTCTACATCAAGACGCAAGGTAATTCAAACACTCTCATAATTTCTTTGTATGTAGACGATCTTATCTACACAGAAAATAATGAGACCATGATCAGAGAATTCAAAGAAGAAATGAAGAGAATATTTGAGATGACTGACTTAAGATAGATGCACTATTTTCTTGGCATTGAATAAACTAAAATAAAGACAATTTTCATCTCGCAAAAGAAATACATTCAAAATTTTCTACAAAGGTTCAAGTTGAATAATTGTAAAACAGTATGTACTCCTCTAGTCCATAATGAAAAATTACAAAAAGAAGATGGATCTGGAGAGGCAGATGCTTTGCAATATAAAAGTCTCATTGGAAGTCTCCTTTATCTAACTACCGCAAGACCCGATATCATGTATGCAACAAGTCTATTGTCAAGATTCATGCAAAAGCCAAGTTAGAAGCACTATGGAGCTACAAGAAGGATCTTAAGATATTTACATGGTACAAAGGATTATGGCATTACTATAAAATTCTAAAGATCCAAAACTAGTTGGATATATCGACAGTGATTGGGCAGGCATGATCAATTGATGACATGAAAAGCACTTCTGAATATTCATTTATACTAGGATCTGGAGTATTCTCTTGGACATAAAAAAAATAAGAAATTGTGGCTCAATCATCTGCTGAAGTCGAGTACGTTGCAGCCGCAAATGCTACTAGTCAAGCAATATGGCTAAGAAAAATATTCGAAGACATAGGAGAGCAACAAGAAGAACCAACAACTATGTTGTTCGACAAACAACCCATTCCATCATAGTAGGACGAAACATATAGCTATCAAGTATCATTTTATACGAGAAGTTATATTGGAGAAAAAGATATAGATCGAGTGTTGCAACACAGATGAGCAACTGGCTGACATCTTCACCAAGGCACTACCAAGATCAAAATTCAAACTATTTTGAGAGATGTTTAGAATTACACAAATGTGCATCAAGAAGGAGTATTGATTATGCTACATATTTGTAGAATTTTCTAGAATTCTCACGATCTTGTTCATAAAAAAAATCTAGATATTATGATGGAAAAGTCTAGAAATTAAGTAAATAGATCAAGTACTAGAAATATCAAAGATTAGTATTTAGAAATATCTAGGTTAATATCTAAAAATATCTAAGACTTAAAATTATCTAGAACCAACTTAAGAAGCCTATAAATAGGACATCATAAAATTTATGGTAAAAACTAACAAACACAAATTTCACTAACCTTTGTACTCTTTCTTTAACATATCAATAATATAACTATCAAATTTTTTAAACTATTTATCCATAATAACTCCTTCATCAAAACTATCTTTAGTATTCTTACTCTATCATATACTAAATCAATTTTTAGCTATTTCATACCACTAACAAAAATTAAATTAAACCTCATTTGAATTTTAGTTTTCTAAAGAATGAATAGTGGTTATATGAAAATTAATATAATTAAGTTTTTTTATTTAGAAGTTGATTAACAGTTGAAGACTTGTTAGGTAAATAGCATTTCTCTTGCTTTAACGCTATTCTTTTATTGATATTTTTCTTTTAATATGTGTATAATTAGAGACTTCTAATTAGAGGTATTATGCTTTTCATTCATATCCTATGTTCGAGTAATGATAGTATGTTATTCTCTCCTCTCTTTTTTTTTTGACAATTTCTAATATTTTTTTCAAACATTCTCTTAAATACGATAAATTTAAGAGAAATTTTTCGTGTTTATCAGTGATTGGAGAGAATAAAATATTTTGAAAAATTATTCCGTATGGCAATCACTCTTAGTGGAATAACGTGTTTCGTGTACGAATAAGTTACCCATTAACTATTTATCGTGTAGTGAAGGATTAAAGGACCAAAATAACCCATGTTTTTATAGTAAATTATCTGAAATGACCAGCTCTTGCGATTGGTAATGGCTAATACCCGAACTTATAGGTAAACTTGGAGTTCTTGGACCTAAGCTGTTAATGCACGAAGGCCAATTTGTCCTTTCTCCTTATAGTTTGATATATAGAAAATGGGAGCTACTCAGAAAAAAATGTCTAAAACGTCTTTTTTTAAAGATATTTTCTAATAATTAAAATTTAACACATACAATCGATTAAATCGTGTTACTTTTGTTAAAATTAGGGCAAACAAATTAATTTGACCAAAAAAGTAGTAAATCAAATATTAAAGTGGTCTTAAATTAATATTATTTTTTATAGAATGAAAATGATTACAAATACTCTTATTATAAAAAATAACTAAAATACTCCTATTATATATATATTAATTTTAAGAATCCTAAATTTTAGTCCTTTATTTCTCTGTGTCATAGGGTTAGAATTTAGAATTTTCAAAATTATATATATATATAATAGAAGTATTTTAGTCCTTTTCTATAATAAGAGTATTGTAGTCATTTTTTATAAAAAAAATAATATTAATTTAGACAGGTTTAAGATTTGATTCACTATTTTTTGGTCAAATTAATTTGTTTGACCTAATTTTGATAAAAATAACATGGTTTAATCGATTATATATGTTTAATTTTAATTACTAAAAAACATCTTTAAAAAAGACGTTTTAGACGACTTTACCTGAGTGGCTCCCATAAAAAAATAGTTCAAATATTATTGTTACAGTTAGAAAATTATACGTTTTGCTCTGTTTTTCTTTCTTTTCTTTTTTGCTTTTTTTTTACTTATAATATTTTTATATTTGATAAAAAAATTATTTGTCAACTTTCACTATGAAAAAAAAGAGTTAAAGAACATCATGCCTCTTTAAATATTTATAATATTTTGATAGAATTTCTTTTAATGGCAATTTACTCATTTAAAATTTTTGGAAAAAAAATGTTACCAGATTACAACTTTTCAAAGATCCAAACGCAAATGCAACTTTTTAACTATATGCAAACCACAATAGGATACCACGGAATAGGGTTTGAACGTAAACCGCTACACCTTAGCACGGTTTATGTTGAATTTGGCCTGTGCATAAACCACTACACCCTGTAGCGGTTTATGTTAAAAGTGATGCGTGAAGAAACTCCGGTACCCTCTAGCAGTTTCTTCGAAAATTGGATGTCTATAAAATCCGCTTGAGGCAGTAGCGGATTATGCATTTAGAGAATTTCAAACTTTGTAGAGAGATAAATTAGTAAAAAGGTAGAGAGAAAAAATTGGAAATAGTTTGAGTTCCTTGGAGCAATCTCTTCAAGTGGGACCATGGCAGATGGACGGCGCTTATACTGACTTGACGGCAATATCAATGAAGAGGTATGTTTGTTTTCTTTTGTTTGGATACTTATGTATATTTATGTAGTATTCAGATTATATTAATTAGAAAACAGAACCTAAGGTATGTAGTTTAGAGTTTGAAAAGCAAAAATTAAAATATAAAAATAAATGTAGAGAATTTGAAGTTAGCTTTTTAAAAATTAAGATTAGAATTTGAAATGTAGGATTTATGTCTTGTTTTTAGTATTTGAAAATGAATATTTAGATTTTGAAAATTTTAATTTAAAATTTTGAAGGTTTAGGTTTTATTGTTTGAAATTTAAGAATTAAATTTTAAATAAATAATATAAGGTGTGTTGATTCAGGATTGAAATTTAAGAGGTAAATCTTAAACTTTAAATTTTAGAACCTAGGACTTATGGATGTAAAAGTTGGGCATTCGTTAGTTGTTGTAATGTTCATGCATTCATTGTATAGTTTAATATAAATGATGATACATGTTTCTCTTTTTGAATAAAATTTATATTAATAGTGATTATATGAGAACTATATTTAACATTTTAGTTAACTGATTGGATACATAAGGCAACCGTAATTTTTGTTTTGAATTATAAATTATAGTTAGGATCTGTAAGTGTTAGAAATTAATCAGGTTTTGGTTATTCTTTCTCATAACATGCAGCCAAGTCGGTGCATTTATAGCGTTCGAAGGCAATAGAATATGTCGTTGCATGATAGGATCATACCTTATCTCGAGAGGGCTGGTTTATACCACTTGGCGAGGTTGAACACGCGTTGGTTCTGGCTTGATGAGCCTTTGGTCAGTGCATTTATTGAGAGGTGGCATCCTGAGACCCACACTTTTCATATGCCATTCAGAGAGTGCACCATCACGCTCCAGGATGTGGCATATCAGCTGGGTTTGCCCGTGAATAGAAAGGCTATTTCTGGGTTCCTGACAGACTTCCACCTGCATATCGAGGGCGGCCGACCGGTTTGGGAGTGGTTTCAGGAATTATTTGGTAAGCTTCCGGCCCCGAAGAAGGTGAAGCAGTTCACAGTCCATTTCACATGGCTCCATGAGAGGTTCAGGGTGTTACTGGAGGATGCAAGTGAGGAGACCGTGCACATATACGCACGTGCATATATTATGATGCTGCTATCAACCCAGATGTTTGGTGACAAGAGTGGGAATCGGGTCCATATTCGATGGTTGCAATCCTTGACCCCGAAAGGTAGGAATTATGTTCGGCAGTTGGCCGATGGCTTCCAAGTTCAAGGTAGAGAAGTGTGGAGGATGTTGCTGTGTGTCGGAACTTGACGGTACTCGACGTGTAGATGGGTTTGTCGAAATATCATCATCACTGTCCCCACCAATGTCAATAGGATCTTCATCCGAATCATCCTCTCGCATCGCATTTTCAACTCGATCTAGTTCACCCTCACGTAAAATGTCCGGAATCGTACGAGCCGATGTAGCTACCCGACTGCAACAGATGGACGATTAGCCAACAAACAATCATATGCAACAACAGGCATCGAGGTAGAAGCATCCCCATTGTAGTCAATTGAGGATTCGGCGCCGATGCCCCAAAACTATCGATGCCATGTTCCAACTTCGCAAACAACTCGTGTATCCTCACTTTTGGAAAACTCCGCCGACAATGAAACAACACTTGCATATCTTCGTCGGACCCTATCACAAATGTTTCATATTTCACGCCAGATGACACAACTGCAATAGGAATCTTATAGAACAGCTTTTTCACCCACTTTGTCCCGCATACGCCCAACTTTTGCAATATACTAGTTTTCAGATCTAACAGCATATTCAACAACCGGATAAAAATACTCAGTGATTCTCTATCGGTAAACTTTACACCGAGACTTTTATTTTTTTTTTAATTTTTCTAAAGCAATGCACTAAGACTAAAAATCTCTCCTCACTCTCCATTCTAAAAGTTTTGAATGGAAATGACACTCTACACAACTTGTTGAGTATATATAGGCATTTTTCAAGCAGCCATATTGTGAAGAAATCGCAGTTTCTTCATCCACGCCATTCCTTCAAAAATCGCTACAGGATGTAGCGAATTCTGTGTTTACAAAAATCAAGATAAACTGCTATAGAGTGTAGCAGTTTGCGTTCAAATCCTATTCCATGGTACCCTATCGCGGTTTACATATAGTTGCAGAAGTTGCATTTACATCTGGATCTTTAAAAAGTTGTAATCTGATAACATTTTTCTCCAAAAGTTTTAAATAAGTAAATTGCCCTGCTTTTAATATAATAATACAAGTGGCTTTTTTATTTTTATCTTTTAAATACGCAGATGGTTAATTGATAATTACTCTCTAATAAACATTGTCATATTCTGTATTTTAGAATGAAAAACTATGGTAATGTAAATTCTCTCTTTATATATATATTACACTATTCATCGTTTATTTCTTAACCTTTTATATTCAGTGAATTGTTAAGTTTTATATTCTCATGAGCAAAAGTAATACAAGGCGAATTTTTTTTCATTCTAAAAGAAATTATTCTATGTATTGTTAACTAATATCATTAGATTTAATTCATTAAAAATATATATTTATATTTTAACTATTATTTTTTTATTAAATATTTTTATTTGAATAGCTATGTTATTTAAAGTATCACAAATAAAACATGATAAAAGCACAACTCTTTGTTTAATTTTTGCTTCTTCAATGGATTTGTAGTATGAACTAGGGTATGACCCGTGTTACATGCGAGTCGTGTGATTAATCTATTTTGTTATTTGTATGTATAATTTATTTATAGAAAGATAATATATATATATTTTGAAAGAATTAATTTAAGTAATATATATGTAGATTGAGTGATTATTTTTCATTATGCTTTTAATTTAATTATAAAAAATCAATATACAAAATTTAGAATGGTTAATATCAATAAAAAATTAATCATTTTTTTCAATACTTGACTAGTACTCTTAATACTAAGCACTAATTTCATTGTAAAATTTTAATAATATAAAAATAAAATACTAACATAAAAAATTGGCCCCTAATATTTTTCTAAAAATAAATGCACTCATGTTATTTCATACATAACCTTCTACATATAATCTTAATACCTTAAGCCTACTTTTTCATTGTAATTTTCTTATAAACTATCATATGTTGTAAGATTTTGTTATTATTTAATTATTAAATTTAAGATTTTATTTATAATATATTTAATTTATTATTAATTTTTATCTTAATTATGAGATATTATTATGAGTATTTATCTAAATTGGTCTTTAAAAAATTTTAAAGTAGATATTTTGATCTTTAACTAAAATTAATTACTTAATTAGTCCTCAACATTTTCTGGTATCAGGCAAATTGACCCTTCCGTTAGATTGTTCTGTTAAATCCTAACGGCGAAATCCAATGTGTCACATTAAACTGATGACACAGATGTTAAGTGACACGTGAGAAAGAAGACAAAGTGGTCCCTACTTGTATTGCACAAAAACGATAATGGAGAACTGCTAATAGCCATGAAACGACGTGTGAAATCAATTTCTTCTTCCTCTTGCCAAAACCTTCTATTATCGAATAGCAAATAACACAATAGAGAAGGCTATAGTTGTTAATAATGGCAACCGGAGAAAGTTGTGAAAGTTCATATTGGCGACGAGTTAAAGCTAGTGGTGACGGCAGTGTTAGCAGTGGTTTTTCCCGTGGCGCTAGGTTAAGAGTCGCAAGAGGAAAAAATCCAAGATGCTATTATGGAGCCTATGCCATAGTTATAAAGTCCAGAATGGAGTAAAACCCCAAAAGACTTTTCTTTGGCTGTCCTTTTTCCAGGATAATGTATCAATAATTTTAAACTTTTTTGTATGCAAAACTTGATTTCTAATAATGTTGTACCCTAAAACCTTCTAATTGTATGGGCAGGAGAAAATTTCGCACTGTGATTTCTTTGTATGTTTTGATAGGGTATTTCAATGTGAAGTTCATGGTGGAGAGGATGATGATGCTCTAGCGGGTAAGGTGAAGAAACTGAAAGAATTGGTTGATGCATTCGAGAAGAAGAACAAGAATTCTATTGAGAATAGATGATGGTTCGGATGCTGCAATAGTGTATTCTTTTTCGTTCTAGGATTTGTGGTCTGTCTTCTTGTAGGTAGGATTTAGGTAGATTGAGAAAGATTTTATCTTAAGTTATATAGTTGAACAAGTAATTACAGTGTTAGCTTTTGTTTATGCAACACTAATGTGTAAGTGTTTGGACAAATAATGAATGATGAGTATTTACTGAATGACAAAAGTTTTAGTAGAAATGAAATCAAATTAAACATACTTAGATCTAAGTACCATAATATCATTCCATATAACTAAAGTTTTAAACAACTACTAACTTCAACTAAGGGTAGCTAGTCTTTAAGTCTTTGCTAGGACTAATAAGTATTCCACCAAAAGGTGCACTGAAATGCACTATCAACATAAGAACCAAATATAGACAGACCACATTGTCTCAACAAAATGCACTAACAACATAACAAAATATCAAAAAGTTGTATTAAACTCATAAAACTACATTTACATAGTAGGATCAAATCTATTTTGGAAGCCTTAATCTAGGTGTTGGCATGAACTTGAAGATTCTTGAAGCTGTGCCAGAACTTGCAACAACAAGTGTATGTTTCAGGTGATGCTGATTGGATTGGCCTCTGTGGTGGTGCAGAGATAGCTGGAGCTGGAGAGGAAACTAGAGCAGACGGTGGGGTAGGTACTGGAGGAGGATGTATCAGACAAACAGGTCCTTAATGGTGATGCCAGGGCATTTTGGCCAGTTTCACTGACCTTTTCTTTACTGTTTTTAAGGTAGTTTCATGCATTTTCTTAGGAAATAAGCTAGTTTTGGGTAGATATTCACTTACATCTTGATTCAAGCATACATTGTGCACTTTACATGATTTCATGAGAATTTTGCATGAATTATATGATAAATTAGATGATGCATGATCCCATGATTAAGAGCAAGACTTTGATGCACTTTGTTTGATTGATTTCAGGCCAAAAGAAGAAGAGAAGAAGCCACGTTAGTGGCTACGTTAGTTACACTAACGTGGGCACTAACGTGGAAGGAAGGAAAGCCCCAACGTTAGGGAGAAAAGTTAGTGGCATTAACTTTGAAGAAAGGAAATAGAGCCAACGTTAGTGACACTTAACATTATCACTAACGTTGGACTAAGCTCATAAGTGGCCACGTTAGTTGCCACGTTAACTTAGTTAACGTGGCCTCTAACGTTAAGAAGTAAAGGGAAAGCCAACGTTAGTGACATTCAACTTTATCACTAACGTTGGCCAAGTCACAATAAGCCACGTTAACTCCCACGTTAACCTAGTTAACGTGGAAGCTAACGTGAAGAAACAAGGTGGTCGACAACGTTAGTGACACCAAACATTGTCACTAACGTTGGAAGGAACCCACACAAGCCCCAATAAGCCACGTTAACTCCCACGTTAACCTAGTTAACGTGGAAGCTAACGTGAAGAAGGGAGGTGATCGCCAACGTTAGTGACACCCAACATTATCACTAACGTTGGAATAAGCCCACACAAGTCACTATGAGCCACGTTAACTCCCACGTTAACTTAGTTAACGTGATAGTTAACGTGGGCAAAAGTCCCACTTGGCAGCCTGACCATGCCTTCTTCAAACAAGAATAACTTGAGCCACAAAACTCCAAATGAGGTGATTCCAGTGGCATTGGAAAGTAGGATTTCAGAGCTTTCCAAGCATATATGACACTACATGGTTGACACTAAATTTGAGGGAGAAAACCTGCCCCGAAAGTGCAATGATGAACATGGTATCAACCTGTATTAAGGCCAGCTGACCTCTTCACCTTCCAAGAAATGTAACTCGAGTTGTAGAGCTCCAAATGATGCGCTTCCAAAGGCATTGAAAAGTAGACATCCAGGACTTTCCAACAATATATAATAGTATGGGGTGGACACTATGTTTGAGCTCCAGAAACTGGCAATAATGAAGCCCTGATCACTAGCGTTATTGGCACTCAAGTTTTCCAGTAACGCTGGCAACTATGCCAGCGACCATGTCCACTTCAAACGAGCATAACTTGAGCTACAGAGGTCCAATTGAGATGATTCCAGTTGCGTTAGAAATCTGACATTCAGATCTTTCTAACGATATATAATACTCTATAATGGGCATGAAATTGAAGCACAAACAAGAGGCATCTTTTAAGCCCTAAAAACACCAACTGGGCAGCAAGTGCAACGTTAGCCACAATAACTTTAGCACTAACGCCACACTTGTAGCGTTAGTGTGGCTAACTTTAGCACTAACTTTAGCACCTGGACCTCAACTTGACCCACTTCTCTCTCAAGTCCACTTCAAAGCTCAAGCATGCAAGCCCACAATTGTCAACCAATCAAGACCACAAGAAGCATCTAGAATAGGAATTTTCATTTAATTGTAATTTACTTTTAATTTTATTTTATAATTTAGGAGAGCCTATATAAAGGCCTTAGTCTTTACATTGAAAATATCTTGGGAGGGGGGACCTGGAAATTCTGGAATGGGGGATTGAAGAGGGGTCTTCGGACTCCCTCCCCTCACACACTTTTCCTTCTCTTTCTTTTAGTTGTAATTTTCATTTATGAATGTTGAATTTTCAATTTCAGTTTGAATCTTCATCTTTACTTTTCTGCACTTTCTTTCTTTTCTATTTTTGTAGAGCAATGATAAACTAACTCTTTACATTGGGTTAGAGAGATCTATTGTGATTCAATGGATTAAGTGTAGTTCTTATTCTTCTTCTTCTTTCTTTTCTCTTGATTTTACTAGAGAGCTTTCGATCTTCATCCAATTGGGTAGTTATCTTAGAAAAGAAACTATTTATACTTAGATCTCTTCTGAACCTTGAAAGAGGAATGAAGAGATCATGCTAGAAATGCTTTCTCATGCTGGACCAAATTGGGTGTGGATGGATATGTGACTATAATCATTCCAACACATGATTTGGGAAATGCATGTGGTATAATCAGTGACCATACTTCATCTCTTCTCATGAGCAATTGACCAAGGAATTGGCTATTGATCAAGATTTGAGAGATTGAATTACAAGGAATTGTAATTCGATCACTTAAGATTGCCAAGGAGATCAATGAACACATTGATTGAGGAAGAGATGAGAATGAACTTGATCCGGAGGATTGCAATATCTCTTGATCCCAATGTTCATTTTATTTTTAGTTTTTACATTTACTTTTCTTGTCATTTTACTTTTCTGCACTTTATTGCTTTCTTTACTTTTCTGTCAATTTACATTTCCTTGTTACTTATCACTCCATTATGATTCGTCTAACTAGGATAATCAATTAATCATTGATTGCTTAATCCGTTAATCTCTGTGGGATTCGACCTCACTCTATAGTGAGTTATTACTTGACGACAATTCGGTACACTTGCCTAAGGGAAATTTGTTGAGAGACAAATTTTTCGTGCATCAAATGATTTCACCAGTCAGTCACTTAACCCTTACATAAATCCAAAACATGACCATAATATCACATATTAAATCAAAGAAATGCAGATAGCATCACACCAACATAATCACAAGAATATAAATGTAATGACAATAAAACTATAAAATTAATAACTATAAACCAAAAGAGTTAAATATGATACTGTGGTGTTTTCATTTTCATCAAAATGCTACCTAAAGTATGAATAGAATCAAATTATAATAATATTGGATGTTAGGATGCTCCAAATTATTCGGGACAACAAAAGTGAGCTACTTAGATTAACTTCAAGAATTTGTATCTAACTCACCTAGCTTGAAGAATTCATAACATAAACTAACAGAATTCTGTCTATACTATCTGTGCAAACAAGAGAAAGTGTGAAATGGAGTTGCTTAGTTTAGAAAACTCCATTTGAGGAATGGTTATCTAATTATTAAGAAATACTCATCACATCAAAATTATAAAGATAATTAGTTTTGATACCGTAGTTATATAATTAGATGTTGCTTTTAAAATTAAATTCATATACAATTATTAAGATATAAATTCACCTACAGACTACATTTAAGAATTTTTAGATAATTTTGACTAAATTATTGTTTAACACATTAATTATGATTTAAGAGATAAAATTCTAGCCTTCTACTATGTAAGCACCACGGTCCTCTTGTAGGAGTTGTAGAAACTATTTCCAACTTTGCTTCGTTTCACTGTCAACTATTGCATAAGCAATCACATAAAAGTGATTGTTTGCATCTTGAGCTACCACTGACAATAGTTGCCCCCATAATATCCTTTTAAATAACATCCATCCAACCCAATCAATGGTCTACATCCGGTCTTAAAGCTCCTTCTACAACCATCCAGGTAGGCATACAACTTGCTGAACAATGGTGGTAAATCAGGAATTGTTGAGATTAATTCCACTAATGCAGTGCTACCAAAGTTACTTTTGTGTATTTCCGTGAGGTAATCTCTTAATTTTTCATACCGAGTCCTCTCATTCCCAATATAGCTTTTTCTAGCAACCCTTAATGCTCTATAAATTATCTTGTCACTATACACCACATTAAAGTCTATCTCAATGTGATCAAAGGCTTCTCCGTGAGTCAGGTAAGTCTGGGTCAATAGCCTCTGCTCTAGTTTATCAGCCACCCAGTTCTGGTCAGCCATGTTAGAACCGAATTCCTGTGCACAAGTATGTTTAGAGTCATAGGTCTTAATTTGGTAGCACTTCCTTGCACTGTTCCAGGCACAATAAATCAGCCACGGACATTCATTTTCATTGCTATCACTCTAACTTCTCCGTTCAGCAATAGTATAATCCTTTAGAGCTTTCTTGAATTGTTTAAGTGTGGTAAACTCCATGTTCAACTAGAGTTGAACATCATCGAAGACTGCTTCCTCATTGAATTAGGGCTAATCAAAACATCTCCCTCATTGTCAATGATTAAGGTGTATTAAAACTCTCTGACTCAAAATCTGGATCATCAGACTCATCACTAAAGTTCTCACTCTCATCCATTGCTATACTATGTCTAGCACCTAAATTTAACCAGCCAGCATTAGGAGTAAGCCCAACAGTAGGAGTAGGCCTAGTAGTATCATTGGACCTAGCAGTGTTATTGGGCCCAATAGTGTGTTTAGGCCCAACCTTCTTCTTTACATTTTTCACAAGTTTCTTCTTACCAGCCTTCTTATCTCCTTTGCCATATTTTCTCTTTGTTATATTCATGAGCAATTCATCTTCATCATCCTTGGTATCATCCTCAGCACTTTCATAGCTATCATAGCTATCACTATCAGAGATTGGTTCATCAGAAAAGACCTCGGCCTCTCTATCATCATCAGTGTCTTCTTCATTTATGTTGTTATTAACATAATCTCCCTGACCAAAATTCATCTCATCTTCTTCCAAAAAATTAGCATCGTACATAATTGGGTGATCAAAAAACAAACATAATTCATCAGGAGCTCTTGGATCATACCAATACATCTTCTTGTATTCATGGTAACCAAGCTCTTCAAACATTTTCTTCAAGTCAAAGTAATTCAATAAGTCCAGATCCATCAGAGAAAATCTTTTTACATTGCCATTAAGGTAAAGAAGTTCACCCTTGTTATCTTTGATAATGCTCCCCCCATGTTGAAAGACAGGAATAACCCAATCAGTCATCTGTAGTTCACAAAGATAGAATAACAATATCACAGTAAGAATACTAAACATTATCCTTAAATCAGAAACTTCTACATAGCAATGGCATACCAAACCCTAACTTCTCTTATTTGGATAAAATTTTATAATCAGATCAATCCATGGATAAGTTGTGTTTATCATAAAATATTGCATCTTTTTTTATGTTAACCTCATATATGTATGCACTACAACACTTATCAGTAACCCTTTTAAAAAAGTATCAAAGAACCAAAAAACACTTTTATTTCCAGCAACTAATAGTATGCTAGCAAAAACAACTACTCAAGGATCACACAGTTAAACAATGGCAACAATGATCAACTATACCATCAATAACTTAATGGAGAAGGGATATTGAAAGAGAAAAATCGTCGGCTAAGAATTTTCTTCTCGGTTAGAGGAAATAACTTCATTGCAAGTATAGTTCTCAACCGACAAGCAATGCTCAAATCAAATTTAATATGGTTGTCACTAGTTCAACCCCAATAAAATAACCGAGAGTATTAATCCCGGGTCGTTCTCCCTAGGAATTACAATGAAGTGCTTTATTATTGTCTATGAAGGGATGTTTTAGGGTTTTTGTAATAAGGAACAAGAAATGTAAATAAGAAGAACTAATAAAATAAAGGAAAGAACTCTTGGATAGACATAGGTAATTGAGATCACCATCCTTGTCTACAAACCATACATTGATAATTATGAGGGACCAACCCATTAAGTCTACCTCTATACTTGAAGTAAGTATAATGTCAACCTCAAAGCATTAAGTACGTCAAATAGACTTGATCAACATCAACCATAAGTCCCAACCTAGCTATTAATTAGCTTAACAGTAGGTCAATGGACAACAAATTGACCACATAAGGTTCTCAAATCACCAATTCAATGAGACCTAATGACTCAAGGTCACTCAATTCCCTTAGCCTAGGCCAAGAGTCAAGAAAACTACTCAAAAACTAGAGAAAACATTTCAACAAACACCTAGAGTGCAATAAAAGTAAACATCATAAAATGCAAGAATTAATAAAAGCTATAACTAACATGAGCAAGAAATTAACAATAACAATGAAGATAAACATAAAGAGACATAGAAAGATAAAATTGCATTAAAAGGAAATTAAAACCAACAAGAGTGCATGAACATAAAAAATGGCAAAATAGGAAAATTAACAACAAGAACAAGAAGAACAAAGATGTAACAACAAGAAATTAAAAAGAAAAACTAAATCAAAACAAGAATTAAAAGATAATCTAAGAGAATTTAACCTAAACTACCCTAAATTCTAGAGAGAAGGGAGAGCTTCTCTCTCTAGAATTCTACCTACAACATGATGGAAACTACACTATGGTCCCCCCCCCCAATCCCTTGCCATCCTTGGGTTCAAAAGCATCAGAAACGAGTTGGATTTGGGCCTTCTTGAGCTTAGAAATCGCCCTCAACGTTTTGCCTTTAGTGAAGTCACGTGACCAACATCACGCGTGCGCGTGGATGACGCGTGCGCGTCGCTTGATGATTCTCTGGTCACGCGTGCGCGTGGGTGACGCGTGTGTGTCGCTGGCGAATCCCCATCTCATGCGTACGCATAGGTGACGCGTGCGCGTGGCATTCAGTTCAGCAAATCCTCAATTCTTCATGAATTCTCTATTTTTGCATGCTTTTTCTTCATTCCTTTAACCCAATCTTTCCCTTCTAATCCTGGAATCACTTAGCAAACATATCAAGGCATCGAATGGAATTAAAGTGAATTAAAATGATCCATTTTAGGGCCTAGAAAGCATATTTTTACTCTTAAGCACAAATTAGGATAAATTTACAAAACCATGCTATTTCATTGAATAAATGTGAAAAAGATGATAAAATCCCCTAAAATCAACACAAGATAAACCAAAAAATTAGAATTTATCAAACCTCCCCACACTTACCCAACCATGTCCTCATGCTAAACCAAGAAAGACAAGAGAAGGGGTATGAACATTTATTCAATGCAAATAAACTAAATGCACCTATCTATATGAATGCAACTAAATACAAAATGATTCTACCTACTTGGTTAAAAGTAAATCAATCTCCAAGAACATATATGAACAAGTAGGGCTAAGGTCATATGATGATTCATGAATCCTACCAATTCAAATATCAAAATGAAGTTCAAATAGACTTGCAAGAAGAAAGCTCATGAAAGCTGGGAACAAGGAATTGAACATCGAACCCTCACCGGAAGTGTATCCGCTCTAGTCGCTCAAGTGTATAGGGTTGATTCACTCAATTCTCCTCTAATCATGCTTTTCAAGATTTATTTTTCTTCTAACAATCAACAATTATTCAATGCATGCATACAAATATCATGAGGACTTTTTCATAGGTTGTAATAGGGCTAGGGTCAAGGTAGGATGCATATGCACTACAAGAAAAATCACTTTTAGCGGCCATTTATTTTGCTTTTAGCGGCAATAAAAATAGCCGCTAATACATTTACCGGCAATTAGACATTAGCCGTCTTATGCTTCGCCGCTAAAAGGTTTTAGTGACAATTATAACATTTGCCGGTAAAGATCTTTTTAATGGACGCAAAAAGTATATAACTATTAGCGGCCATTTTCTTGGCAATTTATATGGCCACCAAAAGTAATCATAAGATTACAATGTTATTCACTTTTAGTGGCCATTACTATTGCCGCCAAAATCCATTTTACTGGCAATTTATATAGCCACTAAAAATAATTTTAAAATTATAATGTTATTCACTTTTAGTTGCCATTATTATTGCCACTAAAATCTTACGACTTTTGTTAGATATATTATACTCGTTTTCTTAGAAGTACCAAACTATCTTTCTTCTAGAATCAAATATATATTTTTTCCAACAATTATTATTATTATGCATAATATAAATATACTGAAATTAATTACTATAAAATGAAATATTTTATTAAACTCAAAATATTAATACACAAATTTCTTTTAAAAAATAATAAATCATGTTACAAATCTAAACAACAAAAAATGCTACAAATTACAAATCTCCACAAGATCTAGATGCTATTCTTTCTCCTATCTTCAACAACCTCTTGTCTATCTCCCAATTTCCACATTTTGCTTTTGCAACTAAGGGTTCCTCCACAGTTGAAAGGGAATTAATTTGAAGAGCGTGACCTTGATCCCTATGCCAAGAAAGAAGATGTGATTAGATGTCATACAAAAAATAGAAATAGAACAAAAATACAGTTGCTCAATAACTAATCTAAATTATTTCTTAACTAGCATTTCTAATGAGGTATTAAATTTGTCCATGTTACAAAGAATGGAAATATATAAAAGATTAACAATATAACAGTGTATAGATCATAATGACACCAAAAAAAAATTCTCCACTGGTCGAGAACTATTTACCACAACAAGATTTTTCATTTCATTAGTGACTTCCCGCAAAAAAATGTCTTTGACGTGTCCCCATGATATCCCTGAAACATACAATTAGCAAAGCATACAATTAATTGATAATTAACAATAATAAAGAGGAATCAAAGAGAAAGCAGAAGATCAATTACTATGCAAGCAGAAGGACTAATGAGGAAAATATATATATATATATATATTAGTGTGAAAGTAGGATCCTAATATTAAAAAGGGACAAAATGACCCCATGACCTTTTCAGGGCTTTAAGTCTCTCCCTATCACATTCCACTAGGAGTTTAACTACCCTATCATGCTGCTTATTCCCCCTCAATATTGATGCAGTATATTTTGACACACTATCCTATACTACCCTGGCCCTTTCTACTCCTTACTTGGACCCCCTTCATTCCCCTCTTTATTTGTTCTTTTATGTACTCTACTAATAGGTGGTGCAACATATGAGGTCCTACCAGATTATGTATACACTTTACTTTGAGATTACTAATTACTTAATCCCAATCCTAAGCACTTTCTTGAACATGCATATAATTATAATTCTTAAAACAGCGAGAATGACAATTAAGAATGTAGTTCAAGATGATTTCCATTTTCTGGATATAAGAGCATACACCGAAAGGCAATCAAAAAAGTGATCTGTTCACTAAATAAATTTTCACCAGGAAATTAGAAGCATACATTCAGGTATACTGTCACAACAATATTAATAATGTCACTATTCTGCAGAAAAGAGATAAGTGTCATCGGCTTATGAGTGATATGCATACCAAGGATAAAGTGAAAAAATAAATTAATAATTATGTATATAGAGAGAGGCTTGTGAAACCTGTAACTGCCTAGAATCGGGTATTCCATGGCACATGCACTCATTAACTGATGTGCACACATTTTTTGGAAATCCACCATAGCCAAGGGGTGAGGGATAAGCACCAGCATCAATTATCATCTGATGCACTGCTTTATCAATTTCATTAGTTGTAACAGACGGCTGACAATATAAACAAAAATAACATCAGATATAGAAAGAAAAGATGTGTACACTACTTTACATAGAGGCATCAGACAGAATGAAAAAAACATATCAAACAAAAATAACATAACTTGCCACTTGAATAATTAAATTAAAATCCAAACAAGGTCAACTAAGTAAAGGTTCTTTTGATCCATAAGATTAAACTCCTATTGTCATTTTAATATTTATTATGAATTTGCTGACATAGTCATGATGCATTAGTAGATCCATCTAATAGCAAGACTAACATAACTTACAAAGTGAACAACTTTTGAAATCATCAGAGAGCCATGTGATGGTGCTTATAAACTCAAGTATCAAAGTGAAACTGCTATGGATCTTACTTAGTCCAGCAAGTTTTTTACTTTATCAGTGGTTAGCTTTAGCAGTCGGTTAAACTTCCATTGTGTTTTCAAATCTCCCTCAAATAATCACCACTAGGGTGCAACAATACCCTGAAGATAGGCCTACAATGGCTTCTGTGATTCTCATGTTAGGAAGTGAGATAGATTTAGTTGAGCCTAAAGATCCCGGCTTCTTTCCCAAGAGGGTTTCTATCAAAGTGAATTCACAGCCACATCAATGTGAAATATCTACAAATGATGAATTAACCAACCTCATTAGATGGCTGGTGAATTCATCAAATTTGCTGTGCAAGTTACATGAAGGCACTTTTGTAAATTTGCAATTGAAGAACTAGTCTTTCAAAAACTGTTTTGGTGCTATAGAGTTTATTAACTGAATATGCATAAAAAGTTAATCATAGAATTTTCTTAAAATGAAGAGAAAATGCATTCTGGCATATGTTGAATTGATGATTATTACAACTACACATTTTACATTCAGATAATTATCAAGAACACATATTAATTAATATTAATAGGGGGTGTGTGTGTGTCTATATATACCTTGCTGAGAAACTGGGAAATCAAAGTTTTCCAGAGATTGACCTGCTGAACTTGTGCCAAATGGCTTCAAATCCTTCAAGTTCTTGTATGCTTGCTGCTTTATATTTCCACCCAACGCAGCCATTCACATGTATAAGTCTTTTCATCAAATTAGGCACTATATAATTATGATCTGATATTGAAACAGTGGCAAGTGTTCTCATTCATACTCATATGAACAAGCCGCAGAAGAGGATATAGAAAATACAAACCTTGCCTTCCGAATTCAAAGACTCTAGGCTGCAAAAATTTTGGCCATCAAATGAAATTGCTACGGGCTCATAAATGGAATTTAAGACAAGGGATGTTGCAAATTTATTGGTTGCTCTGCTGTGGTGGGAAGGACCTCATGCGGTGGATTATCATAATTGAAGAAGGCAGAGAAGTGAATGTGGCCGTCCATCATCAGATTAGGGTACTCAAAAGGATACTTTTGGCTGTTATCTTTTAGGATCAAAATCAAAATCAAACACTTAAACACTTACAATGCATCAAATATCTTGAACCATGCATAGCTGAAGTATCAAAATCAATCATCAAATCATTGTGAGGGAAGTATAAGATTAATCTGCAAAATGTTCACTCCCTTAAGCGCTTCACATCCTAGAGCTCTTAAAAGAAACTGAGATGATGCACTGTCCAAACCAGAAGTGGGTTCATCCAGGATCAGAAGTGAAGGTTCCATAACCATTTCTAATCCGACAATTACATGCTTCCTTTGGCCGCCAGAGATCCCTTTGCTTTTCCAATGTTCCAACCAAGGAATTCCTCACAGACTGAAGCCACAAGAATTCAATAACTCTTTCAAGAACTAGAACTTTTTCTGGTTTTGACAAATCAGCTGATAACCTTTAACATTAACAAAAAAATTCACTTGAATAAGTTCATTTCTAGCACTCAAAAGTAACAACATAGTTCAGTTAGAATGTGCAGAAATATAATGTACCTGCATTGTGCACTAATCCATAGATTCTCTTCTACTCTCAAGTTTCCATGAACTACATCATCTTGTGTCACAAAGCCAATAATTTTCTTGAAGGAGTGGATTGATTCATTCCTTCCATTTATAAGAATCGAACCGCTCGTGAAGCATCCAAAGGCCTTTCCATTAGATAATATTTGGCTGTTATCCCAAAATAAAAAACAAACACTTAAACACTTTGATTTTAGCTTGATCTACCAGATTCATTAGGATCAAGCAAGCAAACATAGCAAAAGTAATAACACAGAGAGAGAATCACATGCTTCTGAATATTCAAACCAAAATAAAAAAATAAACGGAGAAGATCTACCGGCAGCGACGATCTTGTGCGTCTACTTGAAAGAACGGCGGCGGTGCAAGCGGCGGAGGTGTTGTGTTGCGACAAGAGCAACAATGGTGGCTGGAAGACCTTGGCGATGTAGATCTGAGACAAACAACGATGACAGAGATGCAGATCTGAGGTGAATCGAATGCACACAAAGTCCAAGGAGTAGGATGATGAACGACGGCTATCGGCAATGGTTATGGTGGTGGTGATGGTGGTCGGCGATGGCAATGGTTACACGAGTTAACCCAGACAATGGCTACGTGAGTTAACCCAGCCCAGTAGCAAAATCAATCTTTCATTGATGAAGAAAAGAGAGAGCGAGAAAGCGAAGAGAAAAAAGGGATGGAGAGGGTTTGGGGAAGCTTACAGGTGAAAGAGGAAGGCGGCGCTTTGTGTAAGAGTGAAATTTTCTTTACTTTTTCTGTACGTGTTTTCAATTTGATTTACGGATGAGAGAAAAATTGGGAATAAGAGTTTAGCGGCAATAATGGTAATGGCCGCTATAATAAATTAAAAAAATTAAATTAAAAATACAAAAAGATAATAATTTTCTGGTAATAGTAATAATGGCCACTATAATATACAATAATGATGGCCAATATATAATTGCCGCAAAAAAATAACTTAAATTAAGAAATTAGTGGCCATTATGTTATTACCATTAAAAGTTTGTCGCTAAAACATCATTTTTTTTGTGGTGATGGGTAAGTGGAATAGAGTTTGAATCTTTGATTAACCTAAGCTTCCCACCTAACCTATATAACAACCTATAAAATTCTAAACAAACCTAACTACCTATAATACTTTTTCACACACTCATGCATTCTCTTTTCAATTCACATTCCATATGCATTTTTAATTATTACTTTGCTTTGGGACATTTTTGTCCCCTTTTTATTGCATTTTTTTTCATATATTTTTGTTTCTTTTATTTTTTTCTATTTCTTTTTCTACATCTTTTTCACATTTTTTCTCACAACAAAGTACATACAAACGTATCAATGCATATGGTTTTACATACTTAATGCATAAGCACGTACCGAATCTCATGATTTTCAACAAAAATACAAAATATACTTTTACCTCAACTAATGTCCCAAGTTTCCCATACCCAAATGATACACACCCTCACTAGCCTAAGCTAATCAAAGATCCAAATTAAGGGATATTTATTATTTTTCACTTAGGGATAATGATGTGCTAAAATTAAGAACAAAAGAGATTAAATAGGCTCAAAATTGGCTAACAATGGTTGATAAAAGGTAGGCTATTTGGATAAGTGAGCTAAATGAAATGATGGCCTCAATCATATAAATGCATGTATACATAGAATAATAGACATAAAGAATCAAACAAATCAAAGATTACAATCATAGAAAGAGAATAAGACACACAAGAATGAAAATAATTGGTTATAAGATGTAACTACATAATTAGGCTCAAAACTCACATGATTGTGTTCTTAGCTCAAAAATCATGTTCCAAAATAAATTCTTCAAGCAAGTTCAACAAAAAATTTTTTTTTCAAATTGGTAGAGTGCCCTAAAAATAGTTTCTTGGAAAAGAAATCATCACCCTAACCAAGTAGTCCTATCATAAAAAAATGGTAAAATATGTACACATTCTAACTAACATGCAACCTATCATGCAATGCAACAACTAACTACTAACTAATCAAAGAAAATTAAAAATTGGTGTCGAAAGAGGAAATTGTTACCCACAGAGATCGGTCGGACGACCTCCCCACACTTGAAGATTGCACCGTCCTTGGTGCATGCAAAGAAGAGCAATGTGGATGGGTTGCTACAACTGATGAGCTCCTTCAAAAGATTGTGCGGGTGACTTGTTTGTTACCCCATTTTGAAGCTTCTCCTTTCTCTCTTGGTGGCCAACCTAAAAGGAGAGAAAAAGAAAGTGAATTAAGCCTACAGCAAAGATATTAAAGCAAGTAGAACATAGGCGGGGGCTAATACCAAATAAGAGTAGGGTTCTCACTACATGTTAGCTACGCATGTAAGTGAGAGAGCAATATAGGCAAAGGGCATATCAACTAAGACTTGATGCAAGAGTAAAGTCAAAGTATAAGTAAATGCCATGAAGAGCATGTTGAGCATCAAGTTTAAATAAGAAAGAGTGGGTCATGAAAGACAATAGAAGCTCATATCAATGCACAAAGGACGCAAGAATCATCAAAGGTTAAGCATTGATTTAAAAGTTTCATCACCCAACAATATCAAACAAGTCAAGAAGCACCAAAATAATGCAAGAAATTCTCAACAATTGAGTAAGAAAATTCAACACCATTATTAAAATAGAAAACTTAGAAAAGAAAATAAGAACAAACTACAAAAAAAAATTAAAATGCAATGAATGATAATAAGTTAATGCAACATATAAAATAAAATGAAGATAAGAAAAATAAAAAGTGAAATTTTAAAAGGAGAAGAAAGAAAGTAAGAAAGGGAGAAGAGAGAAGAAGAAAGGTAGAAAGAAAGAAGAAGGAGAGAAGAAAAGAAAAGGAAAGACAAAGAAAGGAGAAAGAAGAAAGAAAGGAAGAGAAGAAGGGAAAAGAAAACAGGGCAGAACAGGGGAAGCAGGGCGCGGAGGGCGACGCGTAGGCATCGTCCACGCATACGCGTGGATCGCAGAGAGTACAGGTGACGCGTAAGCGTCACCCACGCATACGCGTGGGTAGCAGTTGTGCTCCCCGCACAGTTCTCGCACAAATTTCGCACAACTCTCTGGTTTTTGTACCAGGAGTCCCAAAATGCCACACGACGCGTGCGCGTCGGCCATGCTTAGGCATGGCGCGCATTTTTTTTTACATATGAAAACAGAAACAGGGTACTCTCCTATTCTACAAGCATTCTAAAACAATCAATATTCAAATTTAACAACTTTTTGGTTTTTGAAAAAAAAAATTTCAAATACAAAGCAAACAAAACTTGCACTTCAAGTAAAATATAATTCAACAACTAACCTACAACTTAAGGCATAAATCTAATCAAACAAACTAGCAACTAAAACACTAAAACAAGAGTATGCAAAGAAGAAAACTACCTACAATGGTAACTCAATTCAATCATTTATATATACAAGAGAATGGAAAGAGTTTATCATGGTGGGGTGTCTCCCACCTAGCACTTTTATTTATTGTCCTTAAGTTGGACTTTTGGGAGGCTCCTTGTCAAGGTGGCTTATGCTTGTATTCATCCTTGAACCTCTAAGAATGTTTGCTCCTCAAACGGTTGTCAAAATTTCCAACCATCTTCACCAAGCTTGGGTGAGGTTCTTCCCAAGATATGAGCTCCCAAAATTGGTCTTCATATTGTGATCCGGGATCCCATATCTTATTTTCACACCCATCTTCTAATTGATCATCATGATTCCAATTGGGAGATAGATGCATAGAATTCTCATTGGGGCCTCCAAACAACTTCCTAGACCCATGTAATTTAGTTCTACACCAACCATTGCTATTCAACTTTGAGTATGCAACCATCATGAACTTAGAGTGATGTTTCCAACCACTACACAACGCTCTCCTACTCTTAAATCTACAAAGAGCTCTAAGTTGACCATCATTTTCAATCAAACCATATTCAAGTGAGAAAGTAAAGCTTAGGGATAAGAATTTTACCCACTTGAATGTTGTGTAGGATAGTGACTTAGGAAGGGGTATCTCCAATAGTTTTGCAAGTGTCATTCCCTTATGCTCTTCCTCGACTACCTCCACCTCTTTGCAAGCTTCTTCAATTTCAACCTCTTCCTCTTGGTAGCTCTCTTCCAATTCAATCTCTTCTTCATTGCTTACCAAGGGCATGGGAGGTTGTGTATCTTCTTTTTTTATCTCAATTTCATGTCCAATGGAGGAGGATTCAATTTTAGATAAAAATTCCTCAATGATTGAATCCATCTCTTGATCAACCTCTTCAAAGTCTTCCACCATGATGTGCTTTGGAGGTTGCGCACCCTCCTCAACATCAATGTCAAGCTTCTTGGAAGAGGCCTCTCTAATTCTACATTCCCATGGACTTTCAACATCTTCTAAATCTTTAACCACTCCTTCCATTTCAATCATCTCTACCCTCTCCTCTTGTTGCACTCCTTACTTCAGCTCATCTTCTTCACCTTGAAGCACCAAACTCACTCCCTCACTATGCTCCTTGATTGCTTCTCCACATTCAACAATGGGAGTACCTTGATCGTATGAGCTTAGGCGGGAAGAGACCATGTTGCGAACGGCTTCCGCCACAGTGACAAGCACAACTTCTATCTTCTTGAACTCCTTTTGTGTCTCTTCTTGCCTTTGGAGGTAAGAGTTAATATCTCTTTGTTGTGCTAGCTTGAAGGCATGGAGAGACTCATCCATTGGAGGTAGTGGTGGAAGAGAGGGTTCATTGTTTGGGGGAAAGGGTTCATAATTGGAAGGTGGTTCATCTTGATAAGGGTATGGAGATGGTGTATATGGAGGTGGTTCTTGGGAGTAATTGTGTTGGAATGGTGGTGGTTCCATGTATGGTTCATATGGCTTATAAGGTGGTTGGTATGGTGGATAAGGATTAGGGTCATAATGAGGTATTTGGTGGTAGGGGACTTGTGAGTAAGGTGGTTCAAAATTATGTTGAGAAGGTGGTTCATAGGCATATGGTGGTGGTTGTTAACAACTACAATAAGGATCACCACATCCATTAGATTGATATGCATTAGGAGTGGAATTATACCTATAAGAGACCAGAGGAGGTTGTTACCAAGAAGGTTGATCAATCCTTTGAGGCTCCTCCCATCTTTGATTGTTCCATCCTTGATGCAGGTTGTCATGGTAGCTCCCATTTCCTACAACATAATTTGAGCCAAACTCATAGCCAAAAGGATGAGAATTCATAGTGAAAGGGTAAACAAAAACAAAAGCTAACAAGAAACAAAGAAAGCAAAGTTCTAAAACTAACAACAACTAACAAAGAAGCAAAAGGAAAACATATTTACAATATCAACATATATACAATAGCCAATAACATAACACCATTGCAATTCCCCGGCAACGGCGCCAAAAATTTGAAAGAGCAAAACCGTCGACTAAGAATTTTCTTCTCGGTTAGAGGAAATAACTTCGTTGCAAGTATAGTTCTCAACCGACAAGCAATGCTCAAATAAAATTTAATATGATTGTCACTATTTCAACCCCAATAAAATAACTGAGAGTATTAATCCCGGGTCGTTCTCTGATGAACGGATAATTTATACGCTTTTTGGCATTATTTTTTAGTATGTTTTTAGTAGGATCTAGTTACTTTTAGGGATATTTTTATTAGTTTTTATGTTAAATTCACATTTTTGGACTTTACTATGAGTTTGTGTGCTTTTCTGTGATTTCATGTATTTTCTGGCTGAAATTGAGGGACTTGAGCAAAAATCATATTCATAGGTAGAAGAAGGACTGCTGATGCTATTGGATTTTGACCTCCCTGCACTCAAAGTGGATTTTCTGGAGCTACAAAACTCCAAATGGCGCGCTCTCAACGGCGTTGGAAAGTAGACATCCAGGGCTTTCCAGCAATATATAATAGTTCATACTTTGGTCGAGTTTAGAAGACGCAAAAGGGCGTTGAACGCCAGTTCTACGCTGCAGTCTAGAGTTAAACGCCAGAAACACGTCACAAATCAGGGTTGAACGCTAGAAACACGTTACAAACTGGCGTTCAACTCCAAGAATGACCTCTCCACGTGTAAACTTCAAGCTCAGCCTAAGCACACACCAAGTGGGCCCCGGAAGTGGATTTATGCATCAATTACTTACTTCTGTAAACCCTAGTAGCTAGTTTAGTATAAATAGGACTTTTTACTATTGTATTTAGATCTTCGGATCATCTTGGGATGTTTAGTTCTTAGATCATGGGGTCTGGCCATTCGTCCATGCCTGAACCTATCACTTATGTATTTTCAACGGTAGAGTTTCTACACACCATAGATTAAGGTGTGGAGCTCTGCTGTTCCTCAAAGATTAATGCAAAATACTACTGTCTTTCTATTCAATTCAACTTATTCCGCTTCTAAGATATCCATTCGCACTTCAACATGAATGTGGTGATCGTGACAGTCATCATCATTCCCTATGAACACGTGCCTGACAACCACTTCCATTCTACCTTAGATTGAATGAGTATCTCTTGGATTCCTTAATCAGAATCTTCGTGGTATAAGTTAGAACCCATGGATGGCCATTCCTGAGATCCGAAAAGTCTAAACCTTGTCTGTGGTATTCCGAGTAGGATCTGGGAAGGGATGGCTGTGACGAGCTTCAAACTCGCGAGTGCTGGGCGTAGTGACAGACACAAAAGGATCAATGGATCCTACTCCAGTATGATCGAGAACCGACAGCTGATTAGCCATGCAGTGACAGCGCATTGGACCATTTTCACTGAGAGGACAGGATGTAGCCATTGACAATGGTGATGCCTAACATACAGCTTGCCATGGAAAGGAGTAGGATTGATTGGATGAAGATAGCAGGAAAGCAGAGGTTCAGAGGGACGAAAGCATCTCTATACGCTTATCTGAAATTCTCACCAATGAATTACATAGGTATCTCTATCCTAGTTATATTTTACTTATCTTCTATCTATCACTTTATAAAACCATCTGAATCCGCCTGACTGAGATTTACAAGGTGACCATAGCTTGCTTCAAGCAGACAATCTCCGTGGGATCGACCCTTACTCACGTAAGGTTTTATTACTTGGACGACCCAGTGCCCTTGCTGGTTAGTTGTATCGAAGTTGTGACAAATTATGAATTAAGATTAGAGCACCAAGTTTTTGGAGCCATTACCAGGGATCACAATTTTGTGCACCAAGTTTTTGGCGCCGTTGCTGGGGATTGCTCGAGTTTGGACAACTGACGGTTCATCTTGTTGCTCAGATTAGGTAATTTTCTTTTTGTTTTATTTTCAAAAAAAATTGTTTTCAAAATCTTTCAAAAATATTTTCCCTTTGTTTTCGAAATTTATTTCAGAATTTTTAAGAATGAATTCTAGAGTTTCATGAAGCATGTTGAAGCCTGACTGGCTGTAAAGCCATGTCTAAATTCATTTGGACTGAGGCTTCCAAGTCATCATTACAAGAGCAAGCTAGTTGTTGCTAATCAAATTTGTTATTGTATGACTGATTTGTATCTTCTAAAGCTTGGCTGGCTATTAAGCCATGTCTAACCCTTGGATTGGAGATTTAGGCTAACATTGAAAGATTCCTGGAATTCTTATTAAAAATTTTTTGAATTTCTTATTTTCTTTTTCCTATATGTTTTTCGAAAGATATATACAAAAATCCAAAAAAATTAATAAAATCATAAAAAATCAAAAAAAATATTTTGTGTTTCTTGTTTGAGCCTTGAGTCAATTTGTAAGTTTGGTGTCAATTGCATTTTTTCAAAAAAAAAATTTTGCATTTTTCGAAAACTCATGCATTCATAGTGTTCTTCATGATCTTCAAGTTGTTCTTGATAAATCTTCTTGATTGATCTTCATATTATATTGTTTTGTGTTGTATGGTGTTTTTCATATGCATCCTTGAATTCTTAGTGTCTAAGCATTAAAGATTTCTAAGTTTGGTGTCTTGCATGTTTTCTTTGCATCAAAAATTTTTCAAAAAAATGTTCTTGATGTTCATCATAATCTTCAAAGTGTTCTTGGTGTTCATCTTATCATTCATAGCATTCTTGCATGCACTTATTGTTTTAATCTAAAATTTTCATGCATTGAGTCTTTTTCATGTTTTTCTCTCTCTTCATTAAAAATTCAAAAATAAAAAAAAATATCTTCCCCTTTTTCTTCTCATAAATTCGAAAATTTGAGTTGACTTTTTTAAAACTTTTTAAAATTTAGTTGTTTCTTATGAGTCAAATCAAATTTTCAATTTAAAAATCTTATCTTTTTCAAAATCTTTTTCAAAAATTAAATTTTTTTCATTTTTCTTATTTATTTTCGAAAATTCTAAAAATATTTTTCAAAAATCTTTTTCTTAATTTTATATCATATTTTCAAAAATATCATCAACAATTAATGTTTTGATTCAAAAATTTCAAGTTTGTTACTTACTTGTTAAGAAAGATTCAAACTTTAAGTTCTAGAATCATATCTTGTGATTTCTTGTGAATCAAGTCATTAATTGTGATTTTAAAAATCAAATCTTTTTCAAAACTAATTTCAATCATATCTTTTCAAAAATATCTTTTTATCTTATCTTTTTCAAAATCATATCTTTTTAATCATACCTTTTCATATCATATCTTTTTCAAATATCTTTTCTAACTTCTTATCTTCTTATCTTTTAAAAATTGATTTTCAAAATTTATTTCAACTAACTAATTAACTTTTTGTTTATTTCTTATCTCTTTCAAAACTACCTAACTAACTATCCCTCTCTAATTTTCGAAAATACCTCCCTCTTTTTCAAAAATTCTTTTTAATTAATTAATTGTTTTTAATTTTAATTTTAATTTTATCTTAATTTTCGAAAATCATTAACTCTTTTTCCAAATTTATTTTTCGGAATTCCCTCTCTCCCATCTCCTTCTATTTATTTATTCATCTACTAACACTTCTTTTCATCTCAAATCACTGCTCTTATCCTCACCCTTGTGTTTAGATTATCCATTCTTCTTCACTCTTATTCCCTCTCCTCTTCTACTAACAACAAGGGAACCTCTATACTGTGGTAAAAAGGATCCCTATTATTATTTTCTATTCCCTTCTTTTTCATATGAGCAGGAGCAAGGACAAGAACATTCTTGTTGAAGCAGACCCTGAACCTGAAAGGACTCTGAAGAGGAAACTGAGAGAAGCTAAAATACAACAATCCAGAGACAACCTTACAGAAATTTTTGAAAAAGAAGAGGAGATGGCAGCCGAAAATAATAATAATGCAAGGAGGATGCTTGGTGACTTTACTGCACCTAATTCCAATTTACATGGAAGAAGCATCTCCATCCCTACCATTGGAGCAAACAATTTTGAGCTTAAGCCTCAATTAGTTTCTCTGATGCAACAAAACTGCAAGTTTCATGGACTTCCATCTGAAGATCCTTTTCAGTTCTTAATTGAATTCTTGCAGATATGTGATACTGTTAAGACTAATGGAGTAGATCCTGAAGTCTACAGGCTCATGCTTTTCCCTTTTGCTATAAGAGACAGAGCTAGAGTATGGTTGGACTCTCAACCTAAGGATAGCCTGAACTCTTGGGATAAGCTGGTCACGGCTTTCTTAGCCAAGTTCTTCCCTCCTCAAAAGCTTAGTAAGCTTAGAGTGGATGTTCAAACCTTTAGACAGAAAGAAGGAGAATCCCTCTATGAAGCTTGGGAGAGGTACAAGCAACTGACCAAAAAGTGTCCTTCTGACATGCTTTCAAAATGGACCATCCTGGATATATTCTATGATGGTCTGTATGAATTAGCTAAGATGTCATTGGATACTTCTGCAGGTGGATCCATTCACCTAAAGAAAACGCCTGCAGAAGCTCAAGAACTTATTGACATGGTTGCTAACAACCAGTTTATGTACACTTCTGAGAGGAATCCTGTGAGTAATGGGACACCTCAGAAGAAGGGAGTTCTTGAAATTGATACTCTGAATGCCATATTGGCTCAGAATAAAATATTGACTCAGCAAGTTAATATGATTTCTCAGAGTCTGAATGGAATGCAAACTGCATCCAACAGTACTCAAGAGGCATCTTCTGAAGAAGAAGCTTATGATCCTGAAAACCCTACAATAGCAGAGGTAAATTATATGGGTGAACCTTATGGAAACACCTATAACACCTCATGGAGAAATCACCCAAATTTCTCATGGAAGGATCAACAAAAGCCTCAACAAGGCTTTACTAATGGTGGAAGAAACAGGTTTAACAATAGTAAACCTTTTCCATCATCCACTCAGCAACAGACAGAGAATTCTGAGCAGAATCCATCTAGCTTAGCAAATTTAGTCTCTGATCTATCTAAGGCCACTCTGAGTTTCATGAATAAAACAAAGTCATCCATTAGAAATTTGGAGGCACAAGTGGGTCAGCTGAGTAAGAATATCACTGAAACCCCTCCTAGTACTCTCCCAAGCAATACAGAAGAGAATCCAAAGAGAGATTGCAAGGCCATTGATATAACCATCATGGCCAAATCCAAGGAGGAAGGGGAGGACGTGAATCCCAAGGAGGAAGACCTCCTGGGATGTCCAGAGATCAATAAGGAGTTCCCCTCTGAGGAACCAAAGGAATCTGAGACTCATCTAGAGACCATGGAGATTCCATTGAACCTCCTTATGCCATTCATGAGCTCTGATGAGTATTCTTCTTCTGAAGAGAATGATGATGTTACTAAAGAGCAAGTTGCCAAGTTCCTTGGTGCAATCATGAAGCTGAATGCCAATTTATTTGGTAAAGAGACTTGGGGAGATGAACCTCCCCTGTTCACCAATGAACTAAATGCATTGGATCAACTGAGATTGCCTCAGAAGAAACAGGATCCTGGAAAGTTCTTAATACCTTGTACCATAGGCTCCATGACCTTTGAGAAGGCTCTATGTGACCTTGGGTCAGGGATAAATCTCATGCCACTTTCTATAATGGAGAAACTGGAAATCTTTGAGGTACAAGCTGCTAGAATCTCATTAGAGATGGCAGACAATTCCAGAAAATAGGCTTATGGACAAGTAGAGGACATGTTAGTAAAGGTTGAAGGCCTTTACATCCCTGCTGATTTCATAATCCTAGATACTGGGAAGGATGAGGATGAATCCATCATCCTTGGAAGACCCTTCCTAGCCACAGCAAGAGTTGTGATTGATGTGGACAGAGGAGAATTGATCCTGCAACTAAATGAGGACAACCTTGTGTTTAAAACTCAAGGATCTCCTTCTGTAACTATGGAGAGGAAGCATGAAAAGCTTATCTCACCGCAGAGTCAACCAGAGCCCCCACAGTCAAACTCTATGTTTGGTGTTAGGAGGCCACAACCAAACTCTAAGTTTGGTGTTGAACTCCCATATCCAAACTCTAAGTTTGGTGTTAGGAGTCTATAAAATTGACCTGATCACCTGTGTGGCTCCATGAGAGCCCACTGTCAAGCTATTGACATTAAAGAAGCGCTTGTTGGGAGGCAACCCAATTTTTATTTATCTAATTTTATTCTTATTTTTATTGTTCTTTCATGTTTTATTAGGTTCATGATCATGTGGAGTCACAAAATAAATCCAAAAATTAAAAACAGAATCAAAAACAGCAGAAAAAAAAATCACACCCTGGAGGAAGGACTTACTGGCGTTTAAACGCCAGTAAGGAGCATTGATGAGCGGATATTTTATACGCTTTTTGGGGATAATTTCATATAGTTTAGAGTATATTTTAGTTAGTTTTTAGTCTATTTCTAGTAGTTTTTAGGAAAAATTTATATTTCTGGACTTTACTATGAGTTGTGTGTTTTTCTGTAATTTCAGATATTTTTCTGACTGAAATTGAAGGAGCTGAGCAAAAATCTGATTCAGGCTGAAAAAGGACTGCTAATGCTGTTGGATTCTGACCTCCCTGCACTCAAATTGGATTTTCTGGAGCTACAGAACTCGAAATGGCATGCTTCCAATTGCATTGGAAAGTATACATCCAGGGCTTTCCAGCAATATATAATAGTCCATACTTTGCACAAGGATAGATGACGTAAACTGGCGTTCAACGCCAGTTCTCTGCCCAATTCTGGCGTCCAGCGCCAGAAAAGGATCAAAAACTGGAGTTGAACGCCCAAACTGGCATAAAAACTGGCGTTCGACTCCACAAATGGCCTCTGCACGTGACTCACTTAAATCTCAGCCCCAGCACACACCAAGTGGGCCCCAGAAGTGGACCTCTGCATCATCCATCATAGTCCACTCATATTTTGTAACCCTAGGCTACTAGTTTAGTATTTAAACAACTTTTAGAGACTTATTTTGCATCTCATGACATTTCAGATCTAAACTTTGTATTCTCTGACGGCATGAGTCTCTAAACCCCATTGTTGGGGGTGAGGAGCTCTGCTGTGTCTCGATGAATTAATGCAAGTATTTCTGTTTTCTATTCAAACACGCTTGTTCCTATCTAAGATGTTCATTCGCGCTTAATTGTGATGGAGGTGATGATCTGTGACAGTCATCACCTTCCTCAAACCACGAACGTGTGCCTGACAACCACCTCCGTTCTATATCCGATTGAATGAGTGTCTCTTAGATTCCTTAATCAGAATCTCCGTGGTATAAGCTAGAACTGATGGCGGCATTCATGAGAATCCGGAAAGTCTAAACCTTGTCTGTGGTATTCCGAGTAGGATTCAAGGATTGAATGACTGTGACGAGCTTCAAACTCCTGAAGGCTGGGCGTTAGTGACAGATACAAAAGGATAGTAAATCCTATTCCAACCGGATCGAGAACCAACCAGTGATTAGCCGTGCTGTGACAGAGTGCGTGAGCGTAGTTTTCACTGGAAGGATGGAAGGTAGCCATTGACAACGGTGATCCACCAACACAGAGCTTGCCATAGGAGGACGTGCGTGCGTGAATCAGAAGACAGAGGAAAGCAGAGATTCAGAAGACAAAGCATCTCCAAAACTCCAACATATTCTCCATTACTACACAACAAGTAACTTTTAATTTATGCTCTACTGGTTACTCACAATTCAATAGATAAACATAATTGACTTCCTGACTAAGATTTACAAGATAACCATAGATTGCTTCAAACCAACAATCTCCGTGGGATTCGACCCTTACTCACGTAAGGTATTACTTGGACGACCCAGTGCACTTGCTGGTTAGTGGTACGCGTTGTGAAAAGTGTGATTCACAATTCGTGCACCAAGTTTTTGGCGCCGTTGCCGGGGATTGTTCGTGTTTGAACAACTGACGGATTATTTTGTTGCTTAGATTAGGAAAAATCTTTCCTTTTTTTGTTTAGAGTCTTTTATTATTTATCCCTTGTTAAAATACTTTAAACTTATAGCTCAGTTATTTAGAACGTGGTGTTTATGTTCATGATATTTGGCTATCATATTTTTTAAAAAAAAACCTTTTTCAAAAATAATTTTTCTATTAAATCCTGTGCCAAACTTTAAGTTGGTGTTTTCAAAAATAATCTTTCTTAAAATTTTTGAAGGTCCCATAACTCATTTGGCTAGAGCGTTAATCTGTGTTCTTGGTAATTGGGTTAGAATCTTTTATACTCTTTTCAAAACCTTCTTTTTCAAAAATAATTTTTTTCTATTAAATCTTGTGCCAAACTTTAAGTTTGGTGTTTTCTTGTTGATTTCCCTTTGATTTTCGAAAATTTTGGTTTGGTTTTCTAAAAATTTTAAGTTTGGTGTTCTTCCTTCATGTTCTTGTGTTCTTGTGAGTCTTCAAAGTGTTCTTGAGTTTCCTTGTGTCTTGATCTTAAAATTTTTAAGTTTGGTGTTCCTTGGTGTTTTCCCTCCAAATTTTTCGAAAACAAGGAGCATTAGATCTAAAAATTTTAAATCTTGTACTATCTTATTGTTTTTCTCTCTCCTCACTAAATTCAAAAAAAAATATCTTTTCAAAATATCTCTTCTAACTTCCTAACTTCTTATCTTTTCAAAATTTGTTTCAACTAACTAACTAACTTTTTGTTTGTTTCTTAACTTTTTCAAAACTACCTAACTAACTCTCCCTCTCTCTAATTTTCGAAAATATCTTCCCTCTTTTTCAAAAATTTCTTTTTTTTTATTAACTAATTAATTTTTTTTAAACGAAAAAAAAAATTTATTTTCAAAATTCAAATTCTTTTTAGTTATTTTATTTTATTTAAGTGTTTACTCCTTATAAAATAAAATAAAAAAAAAGATAAATCAGTCCAAGTTATATCCATACATCCATCATGGACATAAGTGAAAATGAACAGTCCAGGAGGACTCTGGGGTCATATTCTAACCCCTCTACTGCTTCATATGGAAGTAGCATCTGCATACCCTCCATTGGAGTCAGTAGCTTTGAGTTGAATCCTCAGCTCATTATCATGGTGCAGCAAAGTTGCCAGTATTCCGGTCTTCCACAGGAAGAACCTACAGAATTTCTGGCACAATTTTTACAAATTGCTGACACAGTACATGATAAGGAAATAGATCAGGATGTCTACAGACTATTACTGTTTCCATTTGCTGTAAAAGATCAAGCTAAGAGGTGGTTAAATAACCAACCTAAGGCCAGCATAAGAACATGGAAACAGCTGACAGAAAAATTCCTGAATCAATATTTCCCTCCAAAAAGGATGACACAGCTAAGGCTGGACATCCAAGGCTTTAAACAAGGAGATAATGAATCTCTTTATGATGCCTGGGAGAGATACAGAGAGATGCTACGAAAATGCCCCTCGGAAATGTTTTCAGAGTGGGTTCAGTTAGACATCTTCTACTATGGGCTTGCAGAAGGAGCTCAGATGTCTTTAGATTACTCAGCTGGTGGATCTATCCATATGAGAAAGACAATTGAAGAAGCTCAAGAGCTCATTGATACAATTGCCAGGAATCAGCATCTGTATCTAAGCAGCAACCCTTCCATGAATGAAGAGGTTAAAACAGTAACTGCTGAATTCAGTACTGTAAAACAAGCTGCTGAATTCAATCAGCAATTAGATTTTCTAACAAAGCAGCTAGCTGAATTCAAAGACAGGTTACAGGAAACAAGGATAGCTAATATACATATGGACGAACAGTTTAAGCAAACAAAGCAGCAGCTATCAAAGCAAATAGCAGAAGAATGCCAAGCAGTTCAATTAAGAAGTGGGAAAACATTAAATACCCCACCTCAAGGCATCAAAAATTCAAGAAATGAGCGACCCACCAAAGGTTCCCCTGAGGACAGTAAGAGCCCAGGGAAAAATAATTCTGGCACTAAAACGCCAGAAAATGGGTGGAAGGCTGGCGCTGAACGCCCAGACCATGCCCAAAACTGGCGTTCAGCGCCAGAAACAAGGCAGGATTGGCGTTCAACGCCAGAAATGGGCAAGAATCTGGCGTTGAACGCCCAAAGGGGGCATAATCCAGCGTTGAACGCCCAAAATGGGCACATTTCTGGCGTTCAGGCGCCAGGAACAGACAGTGAGTTGGCGTCTAACGTCACTCCAGCTTCTGACTCTGGTACTCAATTGCCAGTGAGAGATCAGACACACACAAGTGCTGATAACAACCCCTCTAAAAAGGCTTCTTTAACCACTAAGGTTGAGGAATATAAAGCCGAGATACCTTATCCTCAAAAACTCCGGAAAGAGGAGCAGGATAAGCAATTTGCTCGCTTTGCAGATTATCTAAGGACTCTTGAAATAAAGATTCCTTTTGCAGAGGCACTTGAGCAAATACCTTCTTATGCCAAGTTCATGAAAGAGATCTTGAGTCATAAAAAGGAGTGGAGAGAAACAGAAAGAGTTCTCCTCACTGAAGAATGCAGTGCAGTCATTCTGAAAAGCTTTCCTGAAAAGCTTAAAGACCCTGGGAGTTTTCTGATACCATGCATATTGGAAGGTGATTGCACCAAGACAGCCTTATGCGATCTTGGGGCAAGCATCAACCTAATACCTGCATCCACTATCAGGAAGCTTGGCTTAACTGAAGAAGTTAAACCAACCCGGATATGTCTCCAACTTGCTGATGGTTCCACTAAATACCCATCAGGCGTGATTGAGGACATGATTGTCAGAGTTGGGCCATTCGCCTTTCCCACTGACTTTGTTGTGCTGGAAATGGAGGAGCACAAGAGTGCCACTCTCATTCTAGGAAGACCCTTCCTAGCAACTGGACGATCCCTCATTGACGTCCAACAGGGGGAAATAACCCTGAGAGTCAACGATGACGAGTTCAAGTTGAACGCTGTCAAAGCCATGCAGCATCCAGACACATCAACAGACTGCATGAAAGTTGACCTTATTGACTCTTTGGTAGAAGAGATCAACATGGCTGAGAGTCTCGAATCAGAGTTGGAAGACATCTTTAAAGATGTTCAGCCTGATTTGGAGGATTCAGGGGACATGAAAGAGCCTCTGAACTTTCTTCTGAAAGAGGAAAAACCTCCTAAACCAGAGCTCAAGCCACTGCCACCATCCTTGAAATATGCATTTCTAGGAGAAGGTGACACCTTTCCAGTGATCATAAGCTCTGCTTTAAATTCACAGGAAGAGGAAGCACTTATTCAAGTGCTAAGGACACACAAGACAGCTCTTGGGTGGTCCATAGGTGACCTTAAGGGCATAAGCCCAGCTAGATGCATGCACAAAATCCTACTGGAGGATAATGCCAAACCAGTGGTTCAACCACAGAGGCGGCTAAATCCAGCCATGAAGGAAGTGGTGCAGAAAGAGGTCACCAAATTACTAGAGGCTGGGATTATTTATCCCATTTCTGATAGCCCCTGGGTGAGCCCTGTTCAAGTCGTCCCAAAAAAGGGAGGCATGACAGTGATTCATAATGAAAAAAATGAACTGGTTCCTACAAGAACAGTTACAGGGTGGCGCATGTGTATTGACTACAGAAGGCTCAATACAGCCACCAGAAAGGATCATTTTCCTTTACCATTCATAGACCAGATGCTAGAGAGACTAGCAGGTCATGATTATTACTGCTTTTTGGATGGCTACTCAGGCTATAACCAGATTGCAGTAGATCCCCAGGATCAAGAGAAAACAGCATTCACATGTCCATCCGGAGTGTTTGCTTATAGAAGGATTCCCTTTGGGCTATGCAATGCACCTGCAACCTTCCAGAGATGCATGCTCTCTATTTTCTCTGATATGGTGGAAAAATTTCTGGAAGTCTTCATGGATGACTTCTCAGTATATGGAGACTCATTCAGCTCCTGTCTTGATCACCTGAAACTTGTTCTGAAAAGATGCCAAGAAACCAACCTAGTTTTAAACTGGGAAAAGTGTCACTTCATGGTGACTGAAGGAATTGTTCTTGGGCATAAAATCTCAAACAAGGGAATAGAGGTGGATCAAGCAAAAATAGAGGTAATTGAAAAATTACCACCACCTGCCAATGTTAAGGCAATCAGAAGCTTTCTGGGGCATGCAGGATTCTATAGGAGGTTTATAAAGGATTTTTCAAAAATTGCAAAACCTCTAAACAATCTGCTAGCTGCCGACATGCCATTTGTGTTTGACACAGCATGCCTGCAGGCGTTTGAAACGCTGAAAGCTAAGCTGGTCACAGCACCAGTCATTTCTGCACCAGACTGGACATTGCCATTTGAGTTAATGTGTGATGCCAGTAATCATGCCATTGGTGCAGTATTGGGACAGAGGCATGACAAGCTTCTGCATGTCATTTATTATGCCAGTCGCGTTCTAAATGATGCCCAGAAAAATTACACAACCACAGAAAAAGAACTACTTGCAGTGGTTTACGCCATTGACAAGTTCAGATCATACTTAGTAGGATCAAAAGTGATTGTGTATACTGACCATGCTGCTCTTAAATATCTACTCACAAAGCAGGATTCAAAACCCAGGCTCATCAGATAGGTATTGCTTCTGCAAGAGTTTGATATAGAAATAAGAGACAGAAAAGGGACAGAGAACCAAGTGGCTGATCATCTGTCCCGGATAGAGCCAGTGGAAGGGACGTCCCTCCCCTTTCTTGAGATCTCTGAGACGTTCCCTGATGAGCATCTATTTGCCATTCAGGAAGCACCATGGTTTGCCGATATTGCAAACTATAAAGCTGCACGGTTCATACCCAAGGAGTACAATAGAATACAAAAGAAGAAATTAGTCACTGATGCAAAGTACTACTTGTGGGATGAACCCTATCTCTTTAAGAGATGTGCAGACGGAATTATCCGTAGGTGTGTCCCCAGAGAGGAAGCACAGAGAATCCTATGGCATTGCCACGGATCTCAATATGGAGGTCATTTCGGAGGTGAGCGAACAGCCACCAAGGTCCTCCAATGTGGCATCTATTGGCCCACACTCTATAAAGATTCCCGAGAGTTTGTACGTAATTGTGACAGTTGCCAAAGAGCTGGTAATCTGCCTCATGGTTACGCCATGCCTCAACAAGGAATCTTGGAAATAGAGTTGTTTGATGTATGGGGAATTGACTTCATGGGACCTTTCCCACCATCATACTCAAACACTTACATTCTGGTGGCAGTTGACTATGTATCAAAATGGGTTGAGGCTATCGCCACACCCACCAATGATACTAAAACAGTGCTGAAGTTCCTCCAGAAACATATCTTTAGCAGGTTTGGTGTCCCTAGAGTGTTAATCAGTGATGGGGGCACTCACTTCTGCAATAAACAGCTTTACTCTGCCATGGTTCGGTATGGAATTCGCCACAAAGTGGCCACTCCATATCATCCACAAACCAACGGGCAAGCTGAAGTCTCTAACAGAGAATTAAAGAGAATCCTGGAACGGACAGTAAATACCCGTAGAAAGGATTGGGCAAGGAGCTTGGATGATGCTCTGTGGGCTTACAGAACAGCATTCAAGACCCCTATAGGGACCTCTCCATACCAACTCGTGTATGGTAAGGCATGCCACATGCCCGTGGAACTGGAACATAAGGCCTACTGGGCAACCAGATTCCTAAACTTAGATGCCAAATTAGCAGGAGAAAAACGATTGCTCCAGCTAAATGAGCTAGAGGAATTCAGATTCACAGCTTTCGAAAATGCCAAGCTTTATAAAGAAAAATAAAAAAATGGCATGACAGAAAGCTGTCATCTAGAATCTTTGAACCAGGACAGAAGGTCCTGTTGTTTAACTCTAGACTCAGGCTATTCCCCGGGAAACTGAAATCCCGGTGGAGGGGACCATACGTGATTACAAGTGTGTCACCATATGGTTATGTGGAGCTTCAAGATATTGATTCTGATAAGAAGTTCATTGTCAATGGACAGAGAATCAAGCATTATCTTGAAGGCAACACTGAGCAAGAATGCTCAAGGCTGAAGCTAGATTAAAAGCTCAGCAAGGTCCAGCTAAAGACAATAAAGAAGCGCTTGCTGGGAGGCAACCCAGCCATGGGGCAACAATCCTCTAAGCATTTTGCCCTATTTCTATCTTTATTTTGTATATAGAGTTCATTGACAACAAGGTAAATAATCATTTACAGAAGACCTCGGCACACAAAACAGAGTAAAAGAGCTCAATGGCAAGAAAACGCCAGTAAAGGGGCATTTTGGGCGTTCAGCGCCCAAAATGGGCATCCACTGGGCGCTGAACGCCAGTAATGGCAGCATTTGGGCGTTCAACGCCAGAAATGGCCACCCACTGGGCGTTGAACGCCAGGAATGGCAGCAACTGGGCGCTGAACGCCCAGGAGATCAGCATTTGGGCGCTGAACGCCCAAAACAGGCAGTGTTTGGGCGTTCAAACGCTAGGAGGACAGGGAGGAGCCAAATCCAGTAATCCCACACGTATTTCCATTTTAATTTCAAATTTTATGCTTCAATGCATGATTTTTACATGAACATATCAAGAACCCTGGTTTCTAAAATCCCTAATTTCTAAAAATCCATCTTTCCAAATTCAATCCAACTCTTTTCAAAATCTTTTCTGAAAACAAATCTATCTTTTTCACTCAAAAATCTTTTCAACTAATCCATATCTTTTTCAAATATCCATATTATCTTTTTCAAAATTCAGAGTTATCGTTTTCAAAAATCTATCATATCTTTTCAAAATTAAACTCTATCTTCTATCTTATCTTTTTCAACTCAATCTTTTTATCTTATCTCATCCAATTTTTCGAAAACCCACCCCCCACCCCTTTAAATTGGGCTCGGCCCCCCCTCCTTCATCATCAAGTGCTATTCAATCTCCTTCTATCCCTCTCCTTTCTTTTCTTTTGCTTGAGGACAAGCAAACCTCTAAGTTTGGTGTGTTTATCCAAGATCACTACTAAGATTATGGCTCTCAAAGGGAAACAATACACTCCAAGAGGCAAGAAAGAGAGCATTCCAAAACCACTTTGGAATCAAGGGAAGTTCTTATCTAAAGAACATTCAGACCATTATCTTAAAGTAATGGGTCTGAGATCAGTGATCCCGGAAGTTAGATTCGATCTGAAAGAAGACGAATATCTGGAGATCCAGGAGCAAATTCGAATCAGGAACTGGGAAGTCCTAGCTAATCCTGAAACGAAAGTAGGAAGGAACATGGTCCAGGAGTTCTATGCTAATATGTGGCAGACTGACAAGCAAAGACTATCTGGAACTGCCTGCTACGAATTTCGGACCATGGTCAGGGGAAAAATTGTTCATACCAGAGAGATACTAAAGCTACCTCAGCTAAAGGATGATCCAGACTCCTTCAACAGGAGGATGATGAGAGCAGACATTGGCCTGGATAAGATTCTAGAGGACATCTGTATCCTTGGAGCCAGGTGGACCACCAACACAAAGGGTGTCCCAAATCAACTCAAGAGGGAGGATCTCAAACCAGTTGCCAGAGGATGGCTGGACTTCATTGGGCATTCTCTGTTGCCCACCAGCAACCGTTCTGAAGTCACAGTTAAAAGAGCAGTAATGATTCATTGCATCATGATGGGAAAGGAAGTGGAGGTTCATCAGCTGATTTCAACTGAGCTCTATAAGATTGCTAACAAAAATTCAAAAGAGGCCAGGTTGGCTTATCCAAGCGTGATTTCTCTACTCTGCAAGGACGCTGGAGTCAAGATGGGAATAACTGAATATATCCTAATTGAAAAGTGAATCACCAAAGCATCAATGGAGAGACAACAGGCACAGGAGGATCCCATCAAGAAGAGAGCACAAGAATTCCTTCCAGAGATACCTCAAGCTGAATACTGGGAATATCTGGAGACATCCATCACCAAGATGCAGGAAGCTATGGAGCAGATAATGAAACAACAGAAGGAACACAGTCAAATGCTGACCCATATGCTTAAAGAACAAGAGGAGCAGGGACGTGACTTAAGGGAACTGAAGCGCCAAAAGTCTTCTGTAATACCAAGCCTCCCAAGGATCAGAGGAACCCCCATACCCCCAGAATAAAAGGTTGTTAATTTCCAATTTCTGCCTTAACTCTGTGACAGTGTCCTTATAGAAAGTTTACCTTAGAAGTCATATAATAGTAATTAGTATCTATTTGATTTTATCTCCAATTAAGCTATAGTTTATTTTTCTCATCATCATTAAACATGAATAAAATAGTAGATCTTTTGAATAAGAAGCAATAAAATTTCGAGTTTAAATAAAACAAATTCTAATTGGTTAAATGTGGTGGCAATGCTTTCTGTCTTCTGAATGAATGCTTGAACAGTGCATATGTCTTTTGAATTTATTGTTTAATACTGTTAAATATGTTGGCTCTTGAAAGAATAATGAACATGAGACATGTTATTGATAATCTGAAAAATCATAAAAATGATTCTTGAAGCAAGAAAAAGCAGCAAAAAAAAAAAACAAAGCTTGCAAAAAAAAAAAAAGCAAAAGCAAAAGCAAGCAGAAAAAGCCAATAACCCTTAAAACCAAAAGGCAAGGGAAATTCAAAAGGATCCCAAGGCTTTGAGCATCAGTGGATAGGAGGGCCTAAAGGACTGAAATCCTGGTCTAAGCGGCTAAACCAAGCTGTCCCTAACCATGTGCTTGTGGCGTACAGGTGTCAAGTGAAAACTTGAGACTGAGCGGTTAAAGTCAAGGTCCAAAGCAAAAAGAAGAGTGTGCTTAAGAACCCTGGACACCTCTAATTGGGGACTTTAGCAAAGCTGAGTCACAATCTGAAAAGGTTCACCCAGTTATGTGTCTGTGGCATTTATGTATCCGGTAGTAATACTGGAAAACAAAGTGCTTAGGGCCACGGCCAAGACTCATAAAGAAGCTGTGTTCAAGAATCATCACACTGAACTAAGAGAATCAATAACACTATCTGAATTCTGAGTTCCTATAGATGCCAATCACTCTGAGCTTCAATGGATAAAGTGAGATGCCAAAACTGTTCAGAAGCAAAAAGCTACTAGTCCCGCTCATCTAATTAGAATCTGAGCTTCAATCAAAAACTCTGAGATATTATTGCTTCTCAACCTATTAGTCTTCTATGTTATTTGTCTAGTTGCTTGAGGACAAGCAACAGTTTAAGTTTGGTGTTGTGATGAGCGGATATTTTATACGCTTTTTGGGGATAATTTCATATAGTTTAGAGTATGTTTTAGTTAGTTTTTAGTCTATTTCTAGTAGTTTTTAGAAAAAATTCATATTTCTGGACTTTACTATGAGTTGTGTGTTTTTCTGTAATTTCAGGTATTTTTCTGACTGAAATTGAAGGAGCTGAGCAAAAATCTGATTCAGGCTGAAAAAGGACTGCTAATGCTGTTGGATTCTGACCTCCCTGCACTCAAATTGGATTTTCTGGAGCTACAGAACTAGAAATGGCATGCTTCCAATTGCATTGGAAAGTAGACATCCAGGGCTTTCCAGAAATATATAATAGTCCATACTTTGCACAAGGATAGACGATGTAAACTGGCGTTCAACGCCAGTTCTCTGCCCAATTCTGGCGTCCAGCGCCAGAAAAGGATCAAAAACTGGAGTTGAACGCCCAAACTGGCATAAAAACTGGCGTTCGACTCCACAAATGGCCTCTGCACGTGACTCACTTAAATCTCAGCCCCAGCACACACCAAGTGGGCCCCAGAAGTGGACCTCTGCATCATCCATCATAGTCCACTCATATTTTGTAACCCTAGGCTACTAGTTTAGTATTTAAACAACTTTTAGAGACTTATTTTGCATCTCATGACATTTCAGATCTAAACTTTGTATTCTCTGATGGCATGAGTCTCTAAACCCCATTGTTGGGGGTGAGGAGCTCTACTGTGTCTCGATGAATTAATGCAAGTATTTCTGTTTTCTATTCAAACACGCTTGTTCCTATCTAAGATGTTCATTCGCGCTTAACTGTGATGGAGGTGATGATCTGTGACAGTCATCACCTTCCTCAAACCACGAACGTGTGCCTGACAACCACCTCCGTTCTATATCCGATTGAATGAGTGTCTCTTAGATTCCTTAATCAGAATCTCCGTGGTATAAGCTAGAACTGATGGCGGCATTCATGAGAATCCGGAAAGTCTAAACCTTGTCTGTGGTATTCCGAGTAGGATTCAAGGATTGAATGACTGTGACGAGCTTCAAACTCCTGAAGGCTGGGCGTTAGTGACAGATACAAAAGGATAGTAAATCCTATTCCAACCGGATCGAGAACCAACCAGTGATTAGCCGTGCTGTGACAGAGTGCGTGAGCGTAGTTTTCACTGGAAGGATGGAAGGTAGCCATTGACAACGGTGATCCACCAACACACAGCTTGCCATAGGAGGACGTGCGTGCGTGAATCAGAAGACAGAGAAAAGCAGAGATTTAGAAGACAAAGCATCTCCAAAACTCCAACATATTCTCCATTACTGCACAACAAGTAACTTTTAATTTATGCTCTACTGGTTACTCACAATTCAATAGATAAACATAATTGACTTCCTGACTAAGATTTACAAGATAACCATAGATTGCTTCAAACCAACAATCTCCGTGGGATTCGACCCTTACTCACGTAAGGTATTACTTGGACGACCCAGTGCACTTGCTGGTTAGTGGTACGCGTTGTGAAAAATGTGATTCACAATTCGTGCACCAAGCATCTGGCTGGCGTTCAACGCCAGAACAGAGCATGGAGCTGGCACTGAACGCCAAAAACAAGCATGAAGCTGGCATTCAATGCCAGAAACATGCTGCATCTGGGTGCTGAACGCCCAGAACAAGCATCAATTCGGCGTTTAAACGCCAGAATTGCATGCAAAGGCATTTTACATGGCTAATTGGTGCAGGGATGTAAATCCTTGACACCTCAGGACCTATGGACCCCACAGGATCAACTCAGCATCTGTGGACCCCACAGGATCCCCACCTACCTCCACTCATACTCTTCCCTCTTCTCATTCATCCTCTCTTCCCAATAAACACCCTTCCCCTATTACCACCTACCACCACTCACATCCATCCACTCTTCTCCATACACCCCACCTACCTTCAAAAATTCAATATCTCTTTCCCACCCAATCCCACCCATATAGCCGAATACACACATCCCTCCATCTCCTCCATATCTTCTTCTTCTTCTACTATTCTTTCTTCTTTTACTCGAGGGCGAGTGACGTTAGGATTTTTGCCATTAAAAAATGTCATAAAAACAGTCGCGTTGTAGATATAGTCTCTAAACTGACAAAAATCCCTTCGTACAAACGTTTTGGGTGTCACAAGTAACAAACCCCTTTAAAAATTGTTAACCGAGTATTCAAACCTCGGGTCGTCTTCTCAAGGAACTGCGAGGAGGTATGTTCTTATTATTGGCTATAAAGATTGTAATCGGGGTTTAGAAGATGAGAAGCAAGTAATTTAAATGACAAGTAAAGTAAATGGCAATTAAAATAAATAAATACTGTAAAGTAGGCTTTTGGAAAGGTAAGAGAAGTTGGAGGTCCAACGTAGTTATCTCTCTCAACTATAATGAAAGTTGAATCTAAACTCCACTTGGTCAACCTTTACTAGGGCAAAGAAAAGTCAAGGGACTAATTAAATTGACCTTTGAATCCTATTTATTTCCTAAGAAAAGGTTGGGATTACTTAAGTTCAGCTCAATTAGCAAGATAATGATTATCAATTATGTTGAGTTTAATAACTGTTGAGTTACTGAATTCTTAATCAGGACCAAAAGGGGAAAAAGTAAAATTGCTGGAATAATAAAAATGTCCTTAGATGGGAAGAAATGGTAACTTAAATCAAAGAGAACAATCATAAACTGAAAATACCTCAATTATCATTAATTTAAATAACAGTCTGTAACATGAAAGAATTCATAGATTCAATTATAAAGGTAAATAGCCAACTCAGATACTGAAATAAATAAATAAAGTGAAAGGGAAGTTTAAAACAAAGAAATATAAAACCTGGATTAAGAGTCACTCTTAAAGCGAGAAGAAATCCTAAATCCTAAAAGAGAGAGGAGAAGATCTCCCTCTCAACTAAATCTAAATCATTGAAAGTAACAAAAATTGCGAGCTCTCCTTGAATGGGTGCATTCCCACACTTTATAACCTCTGGTCTATGCTGTCTGTACTTGGATCTGGGCCAAAAAGGGCTTTAGAAATCGCTGAGGGCGTATTCTGTAAATTCTGATACGTGGCCTCTGTCACGCGTCCGTGATGAGCGGATAATTTATACGCTTTTTGACATTGTTTTTAGTATGTTTTTAGTAGGATCTAGTTACTTTTAGGGATGTTTTCATTAGTTTTTATGTTAAATTCACATTTCTGGACTTTACTATGAGTTTGTGTGTTTTTCTGTGATTTCAAGTATTTTCTAGCTGAAATTGAGGGACTTGAGCAGAAATCAGATTCAGATGTTGAAGAAGGACTGCTGATGTTGTTGGATTCTGACCTCCCTGCACTCAAAGTGGATTTTCTGGACCTACAGAACTCGAAATGGTGCGCTTCCAATTGCATTAGAAAGTAGACATCTAGGGCTTTCCAGAAATATATAATAGTCCATACTTTGGCCAAGAATAGACGACGCAAACTGGCATTCAACGCCAGCTCTCTGCCCAATTCTGGCGTCCAGCGCCAGAAAAGGATCCAAAACCAGAGTTGAACGCCAGAAATGGATCAAAACCTGGCGTTCAACTCCACAAATGGCCTCTGCATGTGGAAAGTTAAAGCTCAGCCCAAGCACACACCAAGTGGGCCCCGGAAGTGAATTTATGCATCAATTACTTACTCATGTAAACCCTAGTGACTAGTTTATTATAAATAGGACCTTTTACTATTGTATTAGACATCTTTGATCAGCTGTATGCTATCTTAGATCACGTTTGAGGGCTGGCCTCTCGGCCATGCCTGGAATTTCACTTATGTATTTTAACGGTAGAGTTTCTACACTCCATAGATTAAGGTGTGGAGCTCTGCTGTTTCTCAAGGATTAATGCAAAGTACTACTGTTTTCTATTCAATTCATCTTGTTTCGCTTCTAAGATATTCATTCGTACTTCAATCTAAATGTGATGAACGTGACAATCATCATCATTCCCTATGAACGCGTGCCTGACAACCACCTCCGTTCTACCTTAGACTGAATGAGTATCTCGTAGATCTCCTAACCAGAATCTTCGTGGCGTAAGCTAGAATGATGGCGGCATTCAAGAGAATCCGGAAGGTCTAAACCTTGTTTGTGGTATTCCGAGTAGGATTCAATGAATGAATGACTGTGACGAGCTCCAAACTCGCGATTGCAGGGCGTTAGTGACAGACGCAAAAGGATAGTAAATCCTATTCCAGCATGATCGAGAACCGACAGATGAATAGCCGTGCCGTGACAGGGTGCGTTGATCATTTTCCCGAGAGATGACCGAAAGTAGCCGTTGACAATGGTGATGTATCACATAAAGCCAGCCATGGAAAGGAGTAAGACTGATTGGATGAAGATAGCAGGAAAGCAGAAGTTCAGAGGAACGAAAAGCATCTCCATTCGCTTATCTGAAATTCTCACCAATGAATTACATGAGTATTTCTATCCCTATTCTATTAGTTATTATTCGAAAACACCAGTATCAATTTATATCTGCCTAACTGAGATTTGCAAGGTGACCATAGCTTCTTTCATACCAACAATCTCCGTGGGATTCGACCCTTACTCACGTAAGGTATTACTTGGACGACCCAGTGCACTTGCTGGTTAGTTACACGGAGTTGTGAACCATGGTCTTGGCATCATGTTTTTGGCGCCATTACCAGGGAAAGAAAGAGCGATGAATTTTACATAATTAAAGTGTAATCACGATTCCGCGTACCAAGTTTTTGGCGCCGTTGCCGGGGATTGTTCGAGTTTGGACAACTAACGGTTCATCCTGTTGCTCAGATTAGGTAATTTTCTTTTTGTTTTCTTTTCAAAAATCTTTCAAAAATATTTCAAAATTTTCTCACCTGTTTTCGAAAAAAAAATTTTAGATTCAAAATTTTTAAGAATGAATTCTAGTGTTTCATGAAGCATGTGAAGCCTGGCTGGCTGTAAAGCCATGTCTAAATTCTTTTGGACTGAGGCTTCCAACCATCAGCTGTTATACGACTGTAGGGTATGTCAGGCATGTCATGTCTGAATTACATGCTGAAGCTTGGCTGGCCATTGGCCATGTCTAGTGTTTTGGACCGGAGCTTTCATTGAAAGCTTGGCTGGCTAGTGAGCCATGTCTAATTCCTGGACTGAAGCTTTAGACTAACACTGCAAGATTCCTGGAATTCATATTAAAAATTTTGGAATCCTTATTTTCCTTTTTCAATTAATTTTCAAAAAATCCAAAAAAATTAGAAAATCATAAAATTAAAAAATATTTTTCTGTTTCTTGTTTGAGTCTTGAGTCATGTTATAAGTTTGGTGTCAATTGCATGTGCATCTTGCATTTTTTTCGAAAATTCATGCATTCATAGTGTTCTTCATGATCTTCAAGTTGTTCTTGGTAAGTCTTCTTGTTTGATCTTGATGATTTTTTGTTTTGTGTCTTTTCATGTTTATCATATGCATTCTTGAATTCTTAGTGTCTAAGCATTGAAGAATTCTAAGTTTGGTGTCTTGCATGTTTTCTTTGCATTAAAAATTTTTCAAAAATATGTTCTTGATGTTCATCGTGACATTCAAAGTGTTCTTGGTGTTCATCTTGACATTCATAGCATTCTTGCATGCATCACATGTTTTGATCTAAAATTCTCATGCATTGCATCATTTTTCTTATTTTTCTCTCTCTTCATTAAAAATTCAAAAATAAAAAAAAATATCTTTCCCCTTTTTCTCTCATCAAATTCGAAAATTTGGATTGACTTTTTCAAAAAATTTTAAAATCAAATTGTTTCTCATGAGTCAAATCAAATTTTCAATTTGAAAATCTTATCTTTTTCAAAATCTTTTTCAAAAATCAAATCTTTTTCAAAATTCTTAGTTATTTTCGAAAATTCCAAAAATATTTTTCAAAAATCTTTTTCTTATTTTTATACCAAATTTTCGAAAATAACATAATCAATTAATGTTTTGATTCAAAAATTTGAAGTTTGTTACTTGCTTGTTAAGAAAGATTCAAACTTTAAGTTCTAGAATCATATCTTGTGATTTCTTATGAATCATGTCATTAATTGAGATTTTAAAAATCAAATCTTTTTCAAAACTAATTTCTAAAATATCTTCTTATCTTACCTTTTTCAAAAAGTTGGTTTCAAAATATCTTTTCTAACCTCCTAACTTCTTATCTTTTCAAAATTTGTTTCAACTAACTAACTAACTTTTTGTTTGTTTCTTAACTTTTTCAAAACTACCTAACTAACTCTCTCTCTCTAATTTTCGAAAATATCTTCCCTCTTTTTCAAAAATTTCTTTTTAATTAACTAATTATTCTTATTTTTATTTTTGATTTTAAAAATTTTCGAAAAATACTAACATTTTTCAAAAACCATTTTCGAAAATCACTAACTCTTTTGTCAAAAATATTTTTCGAAAATTCTCCCTCTCCCATCTTATTCTATTTATTTATTCATCTACTAACATCTCATCTCACATCTCTGCCCTCCTCACAGTTGTGTTTCTTTCTTTACATCACATTCTTTGTCTACCTCTTTTCTTCCACTCACAAAGGGATCCATATTATTATTATTATTATTATTTTTGTATGCCCTCTTCTTTGTCATATGAGCAGGAGCAAGGACAAGAACATTCTTGTTGAGGCAGATCCAGAACCTGAAAGGACTCTGAAGAGAAAATTAAGAGAAGCTAAATTACAACAATCCAGAGATAACCTTTCAGAAATTTTTGAACAGGAAGAGGAGATGGCAGCCGAAAATAATAATAATGTAAGGAAGATGCTTGGTGACTTTACTGCACCTAATTCCAATTTACATGGAAGAAGCATCTCCATTCCTGCCATTGGAGCAAACAACTTTGAGCTGAAACCTCAATTAGTTTCTCTGATGCAGCAGAACTGCAAGTTTCACGGACTTCCATCTGAAGATCCTTTTCAGTTCTTAACTGAATTTTTGCAGATATGTGATACTGTTAAGACTAATGGAGTAGATCCTGAAGTCTACAGGCTCATGCTTTTCCCTTTTGCTGTAAGAGACAGAGCTAGATTATGGTTGGATTCTCAACCCAAAGACAGCCTGAACTCTTGGGATAAGCTGGTCACGGCTTTCTTAGCCAAGTACTTTCCTCCTCAAAAGCTGAGCAAGCTTAGAGCTGATGTTCAAACCTTCAGACAGAAAGAAGGTGAATCCATCTATGAAGCTTGGGAAAGATACAAACAGTTGACCAAAAAGTGTCCTTCTGACATGCTTTCAGAATGGACCATCCTGGATATATTCTATGATGGTTTATCTGAGCTATCAAAGATGTCACTGGACACTTCTGCAGGTGGATCCATTCACCTAAAGAAAACGCCTGCAGAAGCTCAAGAACTCATTGACATGGTTGCTAATAACCAGTTTATGTACACTTCTGAAAGGAATCCTGTGAGTAATGGGACGCCTATGAAGAAGGGAGTTCTTGAAGTTGATACTCTGAATGCTATATTGGCTCAGAATAAAATATTGACTCAGCAAGTCAATATGATCTCTCAGAGTCTGCATAGAATGCAAGCTGCATCCAACAGTACTCAAGAGGCATCTTCTGAAGAAGAAGCTTATGATCCTAAAAACCCTGCAATAGCAGAGGTAAATTATTTTGGTGAACCTTATGGAAACACCTATAACTCATCATGGAGAAATCATCCAAATTTCTCATGGAAGGATCAAAAGCCTCAACAAGGCTTTAATAATGGTGGAAGAAACAGGTTTAGCAATAATAAACCTTTTCCATCATCCACTCAGCAACAGACAGAGAACTCTGAACAAAATACTTCTAATTTGGCAAACTTAGTCTCTGATCTGTCCAAGGCCACTGTGAGTTTCATGAATGAAACAAGGTCTTCCATTAGAAATTTGGAAGCACAAGTGGGCCAGCTGAGTAAAAGGATCACTGAAATCCCTCCCAGTACTCTCCCAAGCAATACAGAAGAGAATCCAAAAGGAGAGTGCAAGGCCATTGACATAAGCACCATGGCCGAACCCAAAGAGGGAGAGGAAGATGCAAATCCCAAGGAGGAAGACCTCCTGGGACGTCCAGTGACCAATAAGGAGCTTCCCTCTGAGGAACCAAAGGACTCTGAGGTTCATCTAGAGACCATAGAGATTCCATTAAACCTCCTTATGCCCTTCATGAGCTCTGATGAGTATTCCTCTTCTGAAGAGAATGAGGATGTTACTGAAGAGCAAACTGCCAAGTTTCTTGGTGCAATCATGAAGCTGAATGCCAAATTATTTGGCGTTGATACTTGGGAAGTTGAACATCCCTTGTTCACCAATGAACTAAGTGATCTGGATCAACTGACATTACCTCAGAAGACACAGGATCCTGGAAAGTTCATAATACCTTGCACCATAGGCACCATGATTTTTAAGGCTCTGTGTGACCTTAGTTTAGGAATAAACCTCATGCCCCTCTCTGTAATAGAGAAACTGGGAATCTATGGGGTGCAAGCTGCTAAAATCTCATTAGAGATGGCAGACAATTCAAGAAAACAGGCATATGGACAAGTAGAGGACGTGTTAGTAAAGGTTGAAGGCCTTTACATCCCTGCTGATTTCATAGTCCTGGATACTGGAAAGGAAGAGCATGAATCCATCATCCTAGGAAGACCTTTCCTAGCCACAGCAAGAGCTGTGATTGATGTGGACAGAGGAGAATTAATCCTTCAATTAAATAAGGACAACCTTGTGTTTACAACTCAAGGATCTCTCTCTGCATCCATGGAGAGGAAGCAGAAAAAGCTTCTCTCAAAGCAGAGTCAACCAGAGCCCCCACAGTCAAACTCTAAGTTTGGTGTTGGGAGGCCACAACCAAATTCTAAGTTTGGTGTTGAACTCCCATATCCAAACTCTAAGTTTGGTGTTGGAGAGTCTCAACAAAGCTCTGCACATCTGTGAGGCTCCATGAGAGGCCACTGTCAAGCTATTGACATTAAAGAAGCGCTTGTTGGGAGGCAACCCAATCTTTATTTATCTAACTATATTTTTTTTATTTATATGTCTTTATAGGTTCATGATCATGTGGAGTCACAAAATAAATATAAAAATTGAAAACGGAATCAAAAACAGCAGAAGAAAAATCACACCCTGGAGGAGCATCTGCCTGGCGTTCAACGCCAGAACAGAGCATGGTTCTGGCGCTGAACGCCTAAAATGGGCAACATCCTGGCGCTGAACACCCAAAATGGGCACCAACCTGGCGCTGAACGCCCAGAGTTGTGTGCAAGGGCATTTTACATGCCTAAATTGGTGCAGGGATGTAAATGCCTTGACACCTCAGGATCTGTGCACCCCACAGGATCCCCACCTTCCTTCCTCATAATCCTAGTTTTTTTCCACATCTTCTTCTTCATCTATTCCTTCTTCTTTTGCTCGAGGGCGAGCAACATTCTAAGTTTGGTGTGGTAAAACAATTATGTAAAGGATCTATAGCTCAGTGGTAGAACATGTGGCTGCAAATCAAGAGATCCCTGAGATACCTCAGGGGATGCACTTCCCTCCACATAATTATTGGAAGCAACTGAGGATAGAAATACCAAAAATCACTAGGAATCAAGCCACAAAGGCAAGGAAGAGACATAGAAGAGCTCAAGAACATCATTGAAACGCCATCATCACTAAGGTGGATTCATTCCTTGCTCTTATTTCTTCTGTTTTTCGTTTTCTATGTTATGGTGCTTATCTATGTTTGTGTCTTCATGATCATCAGTAGTTAGTAACTATGTCTTAAAGATATGAATGTCCTATGAATCCATCACCTCTCTTAAAAGAAAAATGTTTTAATTCAAAAGAATAAGAAGTACATGAGTTTCGAATTTATCCTTGAAGTTAGCTTAATTATATTGATGTGGTGACAATGCTTCTTGTTTTCTGAATGTATGCTTGAACAGTGCATATGTCTTTTGAAGTTGTTGTTTAAGAATGTTAAATATGTTGGCTCTTGAAAGAATGATGACTAGGAGACATGTTATTTGATAATCTGAAAAATCATAAAAATGATTCTTGAAGCAAGAAAAAGCAGCAAAGAACAAAGCTTGCAGAAAAAAAAATAAATAGGCGAAAAAAAAATAGAAAGAAAAAGAAAAAGCAAGCAGAAAAAGCCAAAGCTCTTAAAACCAAGAGGCAAGAGCAAAAAGCCAATAACCCTTAAAACCAAAAGGCAAGGGCAATAAAAAGGATCCCAAGGCTTTGAGCATCAGTGGTTAGGAGGGCCTAAAGGAATCAAATCCTGGCCTAAGCGGCAAAACCAAGCTGTCCCTAACCATGTGCTTGTGGCGTGTAGGTGTCAAGTGAAAACTTGAGACTGAGCGGTTAAAGTCAAGGTCCAAAGCAAAAAAAAAAAAGAGTGTGCTTAAGAACCCTGGACACCTCTAATTGGGGACTTTAGCAAAGCTGAGTCACAATCTGAAAAGGTTCACCCAAGTATGTGTCTGTGGCATTTATGTATCCGGTGGTAATACTGGAAAACAAAGTGCTTAGGGCCACGGCCAAGACTCATAAAGAAGCTGTGTTCAAGAATCATCATACTGAAATAGGAGAATCAATAACACTATCTTAACTCTGAGTTCCTATAGATGCCAATCATTCTGAACCTCAATGGATAGAGTGAGATGCCAAAACTATTCAAGAGGCAAAAAGCTATAAGTCCCGCTCATATGATTGAAGCTATGTTTCATTGATAGTTTGGAATTTATAGTATATTCTCTTCTTTTTATCCTAATTGATTTTCAGTTGCTTGGGGACAAGCAACAATTTAAGTTTGGTGTTGTGATGAGCGGATAATTTATACGCTTTTTGACATTGTTTTTAGTATGTTTTTAGTAGGATCTAGTTACTTTTAGGGATGTTTTCATTAGTTTTTATGTTAAATTCACATTTCTGGACTTTACTATGAGTTTGTGTGTTTTTCTGTGATTTCAGGTATTTTCTGGCTGAAATTGAGGGACTTGAGCAGAAATCAGATTCAGAGGTTGAAGAAGGACTGCTAATGCTGTTGGATTCTGACCTCCCTGCACTCAAAGTGGATTTTCTGGAGCTACAGAACTCTAAATGGCACGCTTCCAATTTCATTGGAAAGTAGACATCTAGGGCTTTCCAGAAATATATAATAGTCCATACTTTGGCCAAGAATAGATGACGCAAACTGGCGTTCAACGCCAGCTCTCTGCCCAATTCTGGCGTCCACGCCAGAAAAGGATCCAAAACCAGAGTTGAACGCCAGAAATGGATCAAAACCTGGCGTTCAACTCCTCAAATGGCCTCTACACGTGGAAAGTTAAAGCTCAGCCCAAGCACACACCAAGTGGGCCCCGGAAGTGAATTTATGCATCAATTACTTACTCATGTAAACCCTAGTGACTAGTTTATTATAAATAGGACCTTTTACTATTGTATTAGACATCTTTGATCAGTTGTATGCTATCTTAGATCACGTTTGAGGGCTGGCCTCTCGGCCATGCCTGGACTTTCACTTATGTATTTTAACGGTAGAGTTTCTACACTCCATAGATTAAGGTGTGGAGCTCTGCTGTTTCTCAAGGATTAATGCAAAGTACTACTGTTTTCTATTCAATTCATCTTGTTTCGCTTCTAAGATATTCATTCGTACTTCAATCTAAATGTGATGAACGTGACAATCATCATCATTCCCTATGAACGCGTGCCTGACAACCACCTCCGTTCTACCTTAGACTGAATGAGTATCTCGTAGATCTCCTAACCAGAATCTTCGTGGCGTAAGCTAGAATGATGGCGGCATTCAAGAGAATCCGGAAGGTCTAAACCTTGTCTGTGGTATTCCGAGTAGGATTCAATGAATGAATGACTGTGACGAGCTCCAAACTCGCGATTGCAGGGCGTTAGTGACAGACGCAAAAGGATAGTAAATCCTATTCCAGCATGATCGAGAACCGACAGATGAATAGCCGTGCCGTGACAGGGTGCGTTGATCATTTTCCCGAGAGATGACCGAAAGTAGCCGTTGACAATGGTGATGTATCACATAAAGCCAGCCATGGAAAGGAGTAAGACTGATTGGATGAAGATAGCAGGAAAGCAGAGGTTCAGAGGAACGAAAAGCATCTCCATTCGCTTATCTGAAATTCTCACCAATGAATTACATGAGTATTTCTATCCCTATTCTATTAGTTATTATTCGAAAACACCAGTATCAATTTATATCTGCCTAACTGAGATTTGCAAGGTGACCATAGCTTGCTTCATACCAACAATCTCCGTGGGATTCGACCCTTACTCACGTAAGGTATTACTTGGACGACCCAGTGCACTTGCTGGTTAGTTACACGGAGTTGTGAACCATGGTCTTGGCATCATATTTTTGGCGCCATTACCAGGGAAAGAAAGAGCGATGAATTTTACATAATTAAAGTGTAATCACGATTCCGCGTACCACTCCGCGTGGGTCACACGGTCGCGTCATTCAGAGCTTTTCCTTGCCACGCGGTCGCGTCAGTCACGCGCCCGCGTCGTATGCGTTCTGCTTATGTCGCGCGGTCGCGTCAGTTATGCGGCCGCATCGTTGCATCTTCGCTTCTGGCACGCGATCGCGTCGTCCATGCAATCGCGTGAATACCAGTTTCCTTCAAAGCTCCGTTTTGCTTTCTCCTTCCATTTTTGTGTGTTTTCTTTTCCATCCTTTAAGTCATTCTGCCTTAGAATATCTGAAACTACTCAACACACTAATTACGGCATCGAATGGAAATAAAGGTAATTAAAATAATTAATTTTTAAAGCTTAGAAAAACATGTTTTTCACAATATGACATAATAAGGAAGGGAAAGTAAAACCATGCAGTTAATATGAATAAGTAGGTGGAGGATTGAATAAATCACTCAAATTAAACACAAAAGAACTCATGAAATATGGGTTTATCAACCTCCCCACACTTAAACACTAGCATGTCCTCATGCTAAACCCAAGGTAAATAATTAAGGTTAAAGTGATGGAATGTCATGCAATGCAACCTAATTTAAATGCAACTACCTAAATGAATGATGCATCATGCAACTCTAAATTATTCACTCATATATAAAGCTTACATGTAGTCAAGTTAGTTCATATTCTCAAGGAGTCATGTATATGTATAGCCAACCCTTAAATAATGAAGCATTTCAGCAAATGAGATGGGAAAGAAAACATTGTACAAACTTGCAAAACAATTAGTAAATTAAGTACAGATATATGTTGATGAGTTAATGAACCCTCACTGGATTTTGTGTTTACCCTCTAGTCACTCAGTGTTTACTGGGTTTATTCACTCTACTTTTCTTTTTATTCTTACTTTCTATAGCTTTGTTTTTCATCTAACCAATCAACAATTATAAAATATAGTCATACCAAAAAGTCATAAGGTCTTTAATTGAGGTTGTAATGGGGTCAAGGTAAAGGTAAGGATTTATGTATAGGGTCAAGTGAGCTAATAAGTGAATCCTTAATTAGACTAAGATCTCACCTTAACATACATATTTAGTAAAACAAAATCTCTTTACCTATTTTCCCATATTATCCCACTTATTGTTACATGCTCATGTTTCACTTTTTAATTTTTTATTCCATGTGCATTGCTTTTATTTTGCATTGGGGAATTTCTTTTGTATTCCCTTTTATTAAATGCTGAAAATTTTTATTTTTTTTTTTTTCAAGGCGCATGGCAATTAAATCACCTTGATTTTCTCATGAGCATGCTTTCCAAATTTATTTTATTTCTTTTAACTTCTCTACCCTTTTGTTTCTATCATCCATGTTCCCAATAGGTTTCCCATGTTCTAATCTATTCATAATTTTCTATCTTAAGCTAACCAAGGATTCAACTTGGGATTTTATTTTGTTTTTCTGCTTAAGGCTAGTAGTGTGGCTAAATAGAATAAAAGGGATTTTAAAGGCTCAAGGGGGCTGACAAGGGTGATGTGAAAGGTAGGTTATTCTGGGGTAAGTGAGCTAAAATCAAATGATGGCCTCAATCATTCTTTTGGTATGTATCTATTCTATATTCTATAATTGGACATATAGATTAAAGCAAAGTAAAGAACATCAGAATAAAAAGAAGCGAAACACACAGGAATGAAGTTATGGTTTGAATGCAACCATACAATTAAGCTCAAGACTCACAGGCTGTGTGTTCTCTAACTCAAGCATCATATATCATTCATATATGTTATGCAGGTTTAGTTAAAAATTCCCATTATTCTCATAAAAAATTATTTAGGGTAGCTTTTAAAGTTTTAATGTTCCTCCTTGATGAAATGTTGTCAGCTTAACTACATCATGTAATGCTATATACAAGGTTTATGGATTTAAATCTGATATGTTCAATTTCCTAGCTTACTTCCTTTTTATATTTTTCAATTTAAACTATACTATCTTATACTGAAAAGGGTAAACTATACTAATTAATCCATTAATAAATCAGAGTTGCAAACTAAACTAAATAACTAAAAATATGAACTAAAGATGCAATATGCAAAAATAGAGTAAAAATACATAAAAGCAATGTATAAGTACTCAGAAAATAACAGTAAAAAGAAAAATACAGAAAAATATTCAAAATAAAAGAAAAAGTATGTTGTGGTTCACCAAAATAAACGCCAGAGATGGCGACCTCCCCACACTTAAAATGAAGCATCGTCCCTGATGCTCAATCAAGCCGGGTGTGAAGGGGTGTCATCACTGGTAGGGATGGCAGCTGGAGGCTCTGTGGTGGTGGTGGGCTGAGGGTCTGGCTGCTTTAGAGGTGGGGCTGACTGGATCGGGATCTCCGGATCCGCAGCCTCTATCTGGGGCATAACCTCCTGATGCGGGGCAACCTGCTCTGTGGCTGCCTGTTGATGGGTCTCCTCCTGGAAATGAGTCTCCTCCTCGTGCCTATCATCCTCCTCCTCTGATGGCTCAGATGGTGTGTCGGGCTCAGAGGGGATGTCACCACCCTGTCGGATCATCAGCTTTAGATGCGAATAGCGTCGCTGGCTGCGACGCTCCAATCTCTCATACCGGCGTCGGTTACGGCGCTCCATCCGATCAAGCTGTCGGAATAGGCGGTGCACGAGGCGGTATACGGGCACAGAGGCAGGTGAAGGTGCAGTGGTAGCAGCAGGAGCAGCAGTGGCAGCTGGGGATGAAGAGGGTCCAGCAGACGGTGGGGCTGGCTCATCAGTAGCAGTGAAGGGTGGTGCTCTGTAGCCCAAAGCTAAGAAGTTCCTGCTGTGAGGAATGATCTTCCTGCAATCCGCCGCTGGTGGTCTCTCATCGGCATCCTCCCATGGCACGTCAGCTCGACGGCCTAGCTGTGTAACCAGATACGGAAAAGGGAGGGTGCCTCGGACGTGGACCCTGGCCATAAAATGCCGGATAAAGCGTGGCAGATAAAGGTCCTTCCCCTCCATCACACACCAAAGGAGGGTGATCATAGCAGCCGGGATCTCCATCTCGTGAGTACTCGGCATCACATAATTACTCAAGATCTGGTGCCATAACCGAGCCTCATCATTTAAGTACGCCCTCTTGATCCCTCTAGGCATGGTGGTGTCCTGACCCATCTCCCAAGGAACAGTCGGGTCCAGAGCTATCCGTGCCTTCACAGCATCCCAATCAAACTGCATCTGGCGCATGTCCTCCTCAGCCTTCGAATAACCATCAGGTTGATCGGACTTGGCTGGGAGCTGGAGAATGTCCTCTAAGGCCTCCTCAGTGACCAGAATTTATTTTCCTCTCAGGTTCACTGCATCTAGGGTGGTGAGGTAGTAGTTGCAGTAGAATTCCCGGACCCAAGATGTGTTGACCTCTGTCAGTGTTCTCTCCAGAAAGAACCAGCCCCTTTTCTTGATTTGCTCAGTGGTGTACTGCTGGAGTGCTTCTGGAATCTTCAGAGTTCGCTCCAGGTATAGATTTCTGGAGTTTGCAAAAGCCGGGTACTTCAGCTCACAGTACCGGTTTGCAAATTTTATAGGATCATTTGCAGGGAGCAGCTGGTCAGCTTTTTCCTGCTGTGTGAAGTTCTTCTCCCGCCATGAGGAATCGTGCATGAGGGCAATGATGGACTGGGAGAAATCTCCTCGCTTGCGCTTGCCAGTAGCCTTGCCTTTTCCTTTCCTTTGTGAGGCAGACATCCTGAAAAACAGAAAACCATGATATGGATAAAAATAGTAAAGCAAATAGGCAATTAAACAAAGGAAACTCAAAGCGGAAAAGGAGAAATAAAATAAGGAAAATGAGTATATGAAATGTGATTGAATTTATGTTAAATGGAAAAATAATCAATATGCCATGGTTAGAAAGTTAGAGGAAAGGGAAAATAATCAGAAAAGAGATCAAAAGGGTTAGTATGGTTAGAATTTGAAAAAGAAATTAGTAAATTAAAATTAGTGAGTTAGTAAAGTGCGGATTAAAGTAAGTGGCATAGAGAAAAATTCCATATAACAAGGATTCACAGGTAAGAATAGAAGTACTCATAATCGAACAAGGAAAACAGGGTGATGCAGATTCGAATAGAAATAAAGAAAGCAAAAATTGGAATCAGTGAATCACAAATGCAGTTTATGAACCAGGAAACCAAAGAGGATAAGAAAGTCTGCCATAGCATTCATGAAACAGTTTGGGTAAAGCAGAGTAAAACAGAGTTCAGAAATGCCAAACCAAAACATGAATGAAAATAATTTACAAAAAATTTGGGCAGCATTCCGGCTAAAATTGGATTGTCCCGGAAAATAAACAGCAATCATAGCAGTTCATATGAATTAAAAACTTGCTGTAGTTACCTATAATTAATAGAAACAGGAAAATTGCAGAGTAACAAGCAGCAAATGCAAGAAATCATAGCATATGAACGAGGTCACAGGAACAGCAGAATTGCAGTTATGATAAAACAGAAACAGGAACAGTACAAGTAAACAGACCTAGATCCACTAACCAGAGCCTAAGCTACATAACAACCTAAAAATCCACTACAGCATGCATATCTATCTATCCTAAGTATGAACAAAAACGGAAAAAAAAATACAGAAAAATGACGAATGGATAAAAGGGAGTGCGGGTTGCGGAACCTGGAAAGCGAAAGAAGCAGAACGGTTGGGTGATGGCGGCGGTGGTGTCCGGCGCGGTGGCGGGGCACGGCGGCGCGGTGGCGGCTGAGGGGGAATGGGGATAGGGTCTTAGGGTTAGTGATAGAGGAAGGGAGGGGGGGTTGCGGGTGGGTGGCGGAGGTGGGGGGCGCGGCTGGATGGCCGGCGGTGGTGGGTGGTGGTTCTGGGTGGTGGCGGAGAGGGGAGGAGAGAGGAAGAAAGAAGAAGAAAAAAGGGGGAGAGGGTGGTGCGGCGGCGGCATCTGGGTGGTGGCGCGGTGGCGGCTGGGTGGTGCTGGATAGTGGCTGGAGTAAGAAGAAGCAGAGAGGGAGAAAAGGGTTGGGGGTGGGGGGCTGCGCGACTGATAGGGTTCGCGTGGTTGTGGGGGGGTTATATTTTCGAATCCACGCGGCCGCGTGGGGCACGCGGTCGCGTGGTTGGGATGAAAATGGGAGTGACGCGATCGCATGAGAGGGGGGAAAGAGGGGTGACGCGATCGCGTGGGTCGCGCGACCGCGTCGCTGGAATTCGTGCTAAACGCACGACTCCAGCGCCATTTTAGCGCAACTCTCTGTCTCCTTTTGGGGTGATGTGCAATCCATGCGACGCGATCGCGTCGCTCACGCGGTCGCGTGGGATTGGTATTGTGCAAGTGACGCGATCGCATGGGGCATGCGATCGCGTGGGCCAATTTGTGCGAAACGCACAAGGGCCGCACGATTCCAGCCTAACTTTCTGTTCGTTGGATCCTTACGCCGATATATATATATCACGCGGCCGCGTGGGTCATGCGGTCACGTGGGTGGTGTTTCTCGCAATATGACGCGATCGCATGGGGCATGCAGTCGCGTCGTACACCCCTTTTTTTTATATATATATGCATGAAAAATGCAGAATGCAATGATTAACATGAATGCTATGCATGATTCCAGGTTTAATAAATTAAAATGAAAAAGGAAAAATGAAAGCAATTAACAAGAAATAAATTGAAAAAGAAGCGACCATACCATGGTGGGTTATCTCCCACCTAGCACTTTTAGTTAAAGTCCTTAAGTTGGACATTGGAGGAGTATCCTGTTATGGTGGCTTATGTTTAAATTCGTCTAAAAATCTCCACCAGTGCTTGAAATGCCAATAGCCTCCGGGGTCCCAAACCAAGCATGCAAAGCTTCTGAGCAGCTCCAAACAGATTTTCAGGCTCCCGGGACGACGAATGTCAGGATAGAGTCCAGGATTCCAAGCCTTGCTTTTAAATCTGCCTCCGTCTTGATCTACATGTTTCCATTCAGGCGGTTTAAAAAGTAGAATCTCACCTTGGTGACCAAAAATTTTCCGTGATCCATACAATTGAGCATGATACCAATCCGTGTACTTCGAGGTGAAGCGTGGAACCTTATTGAACCTTGTGCACCAGCTCTGAGTACGAGCCATTTCCCTCTTACTCTTAAAGCCGCAGAGAGCTCTAAGCTGGCCATCTGTTTCAAGCAAACCATATTCAAGTGAATAAGTAAAGTTATAAGTTAAGGATTTTACCCACTTGAAGCTTGTATTAGGTGGTAATGGCCTTGGGATAGGTGTTTTTGGTGGTTCTACAAGTTCCATTTCTTTGTGCTCTTCTGTGAATTCCTCCACTTCTTTGCAAAGATCTTCAATTGTATTTGTGTCCTGGTCAAAGTTTTCTATGTCTTCCTCATCACTTGAGTCATAGATTGGAGGTTGAGAGAAATCTACCTCTGCATCATCTTCATATTCACTTGGGGAAGATTCTTCGATCTCAGAGAATTCACTTGCGGATGCAAGTTCATCACTAAGAGAGCTAGACTTGTGACTATCACTATCGAGGGAATTTATTTCTTGGATTATTCCGTCTGATTCTTCATAAACGACTTGCCTTGGAGAAATATCCTCCTTAGCATCAACTGTAGTCTCCTTGACGGCGTGTTCCTCAATTCTGGATTCCCATGGAGGTTCAGCATCTCCTAGATCTTCAACCAACTCTTCTTCTTGAGCGATGACAGCTTCTTCTACTTGTTCTAGTATGAATTCATTCTCTGTCTTGTCCACTGGAGTTTCTGGTATCTCCTTCATGCTATGCTCTTCATTAGACTGTTCACATGGGGCTGCGGCTGATCCTTGTGTATTTGAGCGCCTAGAAACCCATTGAATTATCGCTTGCTCCAGTTGTTGAATGGTTGTTTGAAATCTATTTACTATTTCCGTTAGGCAAACCTCTGCTTCTCGGGTTGCTGGACTTGGACATGACACAAAGGAAAGTGGTGGTGATTGGGAGCGATTGGATTGGCACTGGGGTAAGGAAGGATCATATGGTGGCGAATGGTGAAGAGAAGCTTGTGAGTGTGGTGGTTCGACGTTATATTGAAAGGATGGTTTACATGCACGGGGTGGGGCTTGTTGGTAGTTACAAGGTTGTCCACCATATCTGTCAGCTGGGTATGCATTGTAGAATGGTCTTTGTCCAGGATATCTCGGAGGGTGTTGCTGCCAAAAGGGTTGATTAGATCCTCTTGGTTCTATCCATCCTTGATTGGTCTGACCTTGATGCGCGTTCCTGCTGTAACTTCTATTTCCTTTAACAATATTAGAACCAAACTCAAAGCGAGAGGGGTGAGAGTTCATGGTAGCAAATAAAGATAAACAGAAAAAAAAAACAAAAATAAATAAACAAGCAAAAGAAAAATATTTACAATAACCAATAATAAGGCACACGTTAGCAGTTCCCCGGCAACGGCGCCATTTTGACGTTAGAATTTTTGCCAGTAAAGAATGTCATAAAAACAGTCGCGTTGTAGATATAGTCTCTAAACCGACAAAAATCCCTTCGTACAAACGTTTTGGGTGTCACAAGTAACAAACCCCTTTAAAAATTGTTAACCGAGTATTCAAACCTCGGGTCGTCTTCTCAAGGAACTGCGAGGAGGTATGTTCTTATTATTGGCTATAAAGGTTGTAATCGGGGTTTAGAAGATGAGAAGCAAGTAATTTAAATGACAAGTAAAGTAAATGGCAATTAAAATAAATAAATACTGTAAAGCAGACTTTTGGCAAGGTAAGAGAAGTTGGAGGTCCAACGTAGTTATCTCTCTCAACTATAATGAAAGTTGAATCTAAACTCCACTTGGTCAACCTTTACTAGGGCAAAGAAAAGTCAAGGGACTAATTAAATTGACCTTTGAATCCTATTTATTTCCTAAGAAAAGGTTGGGATTACTTAAGTTCAGCTCAATTAGCAAGATAACGATTATCAATTATGTTGAGTTTAATAATTGTTGAGTTACTGAATTCTTAATCAGGACCAAAAGGAGAAAAAGTAAAATTGCTGGAATAATAAAAATGTCCTTAGATGGGAAGCAATGATAACTTAAATCAAAGAGAACAATCATAAACTGAAAATACCTCAATTATCATTAATTCAAATAAAAGTCTGTAACATGGAAGAATTCATAGATTCAATTATAAAGGTAAATAGCCAACTCAGATACTGAAATAAATAAATAAAGTGAAAGGGAAGTTTAAAACAAAGAAATATAAAACCTGGATTAAGAGTCACTCTTAAAGCGAGAAGAAATCCTAAATCCTAAGAGAGAGAGGAGAAGATCTCCCCCTCAACTAAATCTAAATCACTGAAAGTAACAAAAATTGTGAGCTCTCCTTGAATGGGTGCATTCCCACACTTTATAACCTCTGGTCTATGCTGTCTGTACTTGGATCTGGGCCAAAAGGGCTTCAGAAGGCATATTCTGTAAATTCTGATACGTGGCCTCTGTCACGCGTCCACGTAGGTCACGCGGTCGCGTCATTCGGTGCTTTTCCTTGCCACGCAGTCGCGTCAGTCACGCGTCCGCGTCGTATACGTTCTGCTTATGTCGCGCGGTCATGTCAGTCATGCGGCCGCATCGCTGCATCTTCGCTTCTGGCACGCGATCGCGTCGTCCATGCGATCGCGTGAATACCAGTTTCCTTCAAAGCTCCATTTTGCTTTCTCCTTCCATTTTTGTATGTTTCCTTTTCCATCCTTTAAGTCATTCTGCCTTAGAATATCTGAAACTACTCAACACACTAATCACGGCATCTAATGGAAATAAAGGTAATTAAAATAATTAATTTTTAAAGCTTAGAAAAACATGTTTTTCACAATATGACATAATAAGGAAGGGAAAGTAAAACCATGCAGTTAATATGAATAAGTAGGTGGAGGATTGAATAAATCACTCAAATTAAGCACAAAAGAACTCATGAAATATGGGTTTATCAGCGAGCAACATTCTAAGTTTGGTGTGGTAAAAGCATAGCTTTTTTTTTTGTTTTTCCATAACCATTGATGGCACCTAAGGCCAGAGAAACATCTAGAAAGAGGAAAGGGAAGACAAAAGCTTCCACCTCCGAGTCATAGGAGATGGAGAAATTCATCTCAAGGGTCTATCGCTCAGTGGTAGAACATTTGACTGCGAATCAAGAGATCCCTGAGATACCTCAGGGGATATATTTTCCTCCACACAATTATTGGGAGCAACTAAGGGTGGAACATCAAGAGCACTCCATCATCCTTCATGAAATTAGAGAAGATCAAAGAGCAATGAGGGAGGAGCAACAAAGACAAGGAAGAGACATAGAAGAGCTCAAGGACATCATTGGAAAACGCCACCATCACTAAGGTGGACACATTCCTTGTTCTTAAATTTTCTGTTTTTCGTTTTCTTATGTTAAATGTTTATCTATGTTTGTGTCTTTATTACATGATCATTAGTATCTAAGTGTCTATGCCTTAAAGTAGTGAATATGAATCCATCACCTCTCTTGAATGAAAAATGTTTTAATTACAAAAGAACAAGAAGTACATGGTTTCGAATTCATCCTTGAAACTAGTTTAATTATTTTGATGTGGTGACAATACTTTTTGTTTTCTGAATGAATGCTTGAACAGTGCATATGTCTTTTGAAGTTGTTGTTTAAGAATGTTAAATATGTTGGCTCTTGAAAGAATGATGATAAGGAGAAATGTTATTTGATAATCTGAAAAATCATAAAATTGATTCTTGAAGCAAGAAAAAGCAGTGAATACAAAAGCTTGCAGAAAAAAAGAAAAAAAAACAAAAAAATGGTGAAAAAAAAAATAGAAAAAGAAAAAGCAAGCAGAAAAAGCCAAAAGCTCTTAAAACCAAAAGGCAAGAGCAAAAAGCCAATAACCCTTAAAACCAAAAGGCAAGGGTAAATAAAAAAGATCCCAAGGCTTTGAGCATCAGTGGATAGGAGGGTCTAAAGGAATAAAATCCTGGCCTAAGCGGCTAAACCAAGCTGTCCCTAACCATGTGCTTGTGGCGTGAAGGTGTCAAGTGAAAACTTGAGACTGAGCGGTTAAAGTCAAGGTCCAAAGCAAAAGAAGAGTGTGCTTAAGAACCCTGGACACCTCTAATTGGGGACTTTAGCAAAGCTGAGTCACAATCTGAAAAGGTTCACCCAATTATGTGTCTGTGGCATTTATGTATCCGGTGGTAATACTGGAAAACAAAGTGCTTAGGACCACGACCAAGACTCATAAAGTAGCTGTGTTCAAGAATCAACATACTGAACTAGGAGAATCAATAACACTATCTGAACTCTGAGTTCCTATAGATGCCAATCATTCTAAACTTCAATGGATAAAGTGAGATGCCAAAACTATTCAAGAGGCAAAAAGCTACAAGTCCCGCTCATCTGATTGGAGCTATGTTTCATTGATATTTTGGAATTTATAGTATATTCTCTTCTTTTTATCTTATTTGATTTTCAGTTGCTTGGGGACAAGCAACAATTTAAGTTTGGTGTTGTGATGAGTGGATGCATTGTTTTTTAGTATATTTTTAGTAGGATCTAGCTACTTTTAGAGATGTTTTTATTAGTTTTTATGTTAAATTCACATTTCGGGACTTTACTATGAGTTTGTGTGTTTTTCTGTGATTTCAGGTATTTTCTGGCTGAAATTGAGGGACTTGAGCAAAAATCAGATTCATAGGCAGAAGAAGGACTGCTGATGCTGTTGGATTCTGACCTCCCTGCACTCAAAGTGGATTTTCTGGAGCTACAAAACTTCAAATGGCGCTCTCTCAACGGCGTTGGAAATTAGACATCCAGGGCTTTTCAGCAATATATAATAGTCCATACTTTGGCCGAGTTTAGACGATGCAAAAGGGCGTTGAACGCCAGTTCTATGCTGCAGTCTGGAGTTAAACGCCAGAAACACGTCACAAACCAGAGTTGAACGCCAGAAACACGTTACAAACTGGCGTTCAACTCCAAGAATGACCTCTCCACGTGTAAACTTCAAGCTCAGCCTAAGCACACATCAAGTGGGCCCCGGAAGTGGATTTATGCATCAATTACTTACTTCTGTAAACCCTAATAGCTAGTTTAGTATAAATAGGACTTTTTACTATTGTATTTAGATCTTCGGATCATCTTGGGACGTTTAGTTCTTAGATCATGGGGGCTGGCCATTTGGCCATGCCTGAACCTATCACTTATGTATTTTCAACGGTAGAGTTTCTACACACCATAGATTAAGGTGTGGAGCTCTGCTGTTCCTCAAAGATTAATGCAAAGTACTACTGTCTTTCTATTCAATTCAACTTAATCCGCTTCTAAGATATCCATTCGCACTTCAACATGAATGTGGTGATCGTGACAGTCATCATCATTCCCTACGAACACGTGCCTGACAACCACTTCCGTTCTACCTTAGATTGAATAAGTATCTCTTGGATTCCTTAATCAGAATCTTCGTGGTATAAGTTAGAACCCATGGATGGCCATTCCTGAGATCCGAAAAGTCTAAACCTTGTCTGTGGTATTCTGAGTAAGATCTGGGAAGGGATGGCTGTGACGAGCTTCAAACTCGCGAGTGCTGGGCGTAGTGACAGACGCAAAAGGATCAATGGATCCTACTCCAGTATGATCGAGAACCGACAGCTGATTAGCCATGCAGTGACAGCGCATTGGACCATTTTCACTGAGAGGACAGGATGTAGCCATTGACAACGGTGATGCCTAACATACAGCTTGCCATGGAAAGGAGTAGGATTGATTGGATGAAGATAGCAGGAAAGCAGAGGTTCAGAGGGACGAAAGCATCTCTATTCGCTTATCTGAAATTCTTACCAATGAATTACATAAGTATCTCTATCCTAGTTATATTTTACTTATCTTCTATCTATCACTTTATAAAACCATCTGAATCCGCCTGACTGAGATTTACAAGGTGACTATAGCTTGCTTCAAGCAGACAATCTCCGTGGGATCACTACAAGAAAAAAGCGTATTTGTAACAAAAAAAATTGTTACAAAACGTCGAAATTTTGAAACAAAAGTTTTTTGTAACAAAAAAAGGGGCCGTTGCAGTAAGTCCCGTTACAAAAAGTTTTTGTAACGAAAAATAGAACTATTACAATTCAATATGATATTTTGTAACAATTTGTTTTGAAACAAAAAACCAAAAACCGTTACAAAAGTGGTAACAAATTTTGATCTTGAAGGTATTTTTCGTGACAATCTATTTTTTCCTATCAACAAATTTTGTTACAAAATGTAACATGATTTTGTAACATTTTTTTTCTTTAGTTACAAAAGCAAATTAATTATTTTGTAACAACTTTTTTTTAATACAAATTGCATGCATAATTTACTAAATTATTTTTAAATTAACTAATATATTAACTATTTTAATAAGCAAGTTTACATCTATATAATATGCAAAAACATACATAAGTCAAACAAGATCATTTTAGCTAAAATTGTTTTCAAACAAAATAACATTAGTGAGTATATGTCTACAAGTTCTATAAGTACTACAAGTTATATGTCTTGCATATATAAGTTCAACCAAAACATAAAAGTTCTAACATAGATTAGTGTCTCTATGCATCAAAATATTCTTGAGCTCTCAAGGTAGCATATGATCACCAAGAAAGATTGGAGTAATTCCCCAGAATATTGGACTAATCATCAGACAATTCTCAACTCAAGGTTTGGATATCCAGCACAAGCTTTGTACCATTCAAAAAGATCTTGAAGTGATACAACAAACTGACTATGCACCGTAGCAACCTAATATGGAGAAGATATCAAATTTACAAACAATATTAGAGATACCCCACATGCTTTACATTGAAATATAAGGTTCCATAAAAGATTTGAATAAAGTTTTTTTTTTCATGGAAGCTAGAATCTTTAGTGAAAGCATAACACAAGTCAATGTAATGAACATTTTGGAGATGAATAGGGAACAATACAAGAGAGAAAAAGAATGCAGCATGTTAATATGTTATCCCAGGATAACTTAATGGATAAACGCTGCATGAAGGACATATACCTCTTCTGCTGTTGGTTTTGGATTTTTGTCAAGCTCAATCGGTCTACCCACAACAATATACATTGGATGCTTGAATGGTATTGGAGATCTAGTCAACTTCAAATATAAATTTAGTTACTCTGATTTTTCATGGAAGAAACATTGTCTAGTGAAAACATGGATAACGAAAATGATGAGGATTAACAAATTGGGATGTAGAAGAAACACACACCCGAAAATTCCCCAAAAGTATATGGGGGTGAACTTGATAGCCCTTGCAAAATTCAGAATTAACTTCCCACCAGGTTTCCACCACTTATAGATATCTGACTATAGCAAACATTGCAGTGATGAAGGAAAATGAGAAATGGTAGTTAATGATAAACATAAATCAGTAACACTAACATATAAGGATGTGAAACACTAAATAATTTTTAGTGTTGTAAAGCTGATTTGGACAAGAAATAAGTACCTGTCCAAAACAAAAAATCGGAACAAGGGGTTGGCCCTTCTGCATTGCTATGCGGATAAATCCTTTTCTTGCCTTGAGATAGGCAGTCTACAGGGTAAAAATATCTTAATATCACTGACCCATTTAAAGTTTTTAACATAAATCATGCAATGACAATAATGATGCTCATCTTGAAAGACACAATTTATTTCAAATCCTCTTCAGCCTGTCTTTAAAATCAGTAGAAAGGAGAAATACAGCACAAAATCAAATATCAAGAAGAACCAGTAAGATGTAGGCACTAAAAGATCTAACTAACACAATGTACTCCTTAATTATATTTACAATTTTTTTAGGAATTTTTTGACTATACACTAATATAATCATACAAGGAAAATGTAGAATGTTAAGTTCCTAGTATGTCATGTTATAGGATAGTTGGCCTCAACCATTTACATAGCATTAGAAGGGAAATTTTCCATAACAATATAATACTAAATATTTCATCAATCATAGCACTACAATTATTAAAAATATAATAGAAATACTAAAAAGGAGTGAGATGGAACACACCTCGGTACCATGCTCCACGAGAAATGTTTCTTGCACTCCACCAGGTATTAAAATGCAACTGTAGCCATTATCCAAGAGGGAGAGGAAGTTTTTCTTTGTTGCTAGTGTAAGACCCAACCATGTCCATATGTGTCTCAAAAATGGTGTATAGAATACCTATGCATCAATTGAGAAAATTTTAATGTTACATACTTAAGAACCAATTACAAAGCAGAGTTGCAATTCTCAAGCGAAAGTCTTACCGCACTACTAGCAAGAACCTTTATCTTTGGAATAGGCATAAACCTTGTGTTGTCGGCAAGCGCAACAACACCAATTGGCAAAACCGAATGTGGTTCAAAACCAAAAACTTCATGAATAAAATTTAACTTCCATGCAACAGAAAAAGGAAAAGGTTAGTAATGTTACATCAATTTGTTTAGCTTTTTCATTGACCCATTCTCCATTAGTCTTTTGATGAGTAATTTGCCACAATTCTTGGATGTCAGGCTCGACACCGGTTCTAGGATGGTGCTGCAAATTTTTTGGAAGTTTAAAATATAAAACCCAGAAACAAAAAATAGAATAAAAATACCAACTCTCCAAATAACCAAAAAATCAGATAATCAACCATGTTACACACCAATACTTTCAACCACAACAACATCAGTATAATCAACTAATAGTATTTTCAACCACAATATCAGCAGTCTCAAGGTTCAATATTTCAGCTAAGATTATCAACTAACAACATATTTAACAATACTCAAATAAACTGAAGTTACCTTTAGTAGAGACGTAATCGGACCAGACCAGACCAGCAGGAGAAGAAAGACAGCCGAATCAGACCAGCAGAGGCAAAGGACAACACCGGATGAGCAGAGAAGCATAAACTATCCTAAATCAATGCAATGTAAAATACACAAAATTAATAACAGAATTTAATCAATATTTCTATGTTACATAGGATCACGTAGTTACCTACTTTACTCAATTCACAAACACAAAAATATAAAAAAAAAAAACTGAATCAAAATCACTGAAAAAAAAAAAAGCAAAAACTAGAATCAAAATAATAGATCAGAAAAACAAAAATTAGAATCAAATATCAACTCTCCTAATAAGCTAAAATAAAATTATCTACCAGATATAACACTAATATTTTCAACCACAACATCAGCAGAATCAAGGTTCAATATTTCAGCTAAGATAATCAACTAACAACATAGTTAATAAGGATAATGTAGTTACCTACTTTACTCAATTCACAAACACAAAAATATAAAAAAAAAAACAGAATCGAAATCACTAAAAAGAAAGCAAAAGCTAATAGCACTAATATTTTCAACCAGATATCAAAATAATATTTTCAGTCACAACATCAGCAGAATCAAGGTTCAATACTAAATTAAACTGCACTTACCTTCAGTAGAGGAGACGATCGGAGCAGACCAGCAGCAGAGGAACAAAGCACGGCTGAACCAGAAGACTTTAAAGAGTGCTACACAACACCAGAAGAAGACCCTTTTATTAAATCTTCATCATTTCACTAGCAAGCTAGGAGACAAACTTAAAAAAAAACTCACCTCTACACTGCAGAATAACTACACCAGAAGAAGACTCTTTTATTAAATCTTCATCATTTCTCTTCTAAACCTACAATAAAACAGCAAAAATGAAGTCCACAAAATTAATATAGAATAACTATATATTAAAAAAAACTCACCTCTACACTGCAGAATGTCAGAAGAAGAACCAAAGTCAGCACTCAGCGACGGGTTGGGGCCGTTCCACCGTCGAAGACGCAGGCCACCGGCGAGGACAGGTGACCGCACGAGCAGAGCTTCGGCACGAACAGAGCAGATCCAGCAGAGGAGCGAACCAACAAGAGGACGACAGAGACGGAGGTAGCAGATATAGAGGAGGCACGACGCCGGAGGCAGATGAGGCGGAACACGGCGGAGCCAAGATGGCCAGTTCGACACAGACGGAGGTGAGGAGTGGCACACACGAAGCAGATTCGACGAGCGACTGGAGGCGCTTGCGACGGAACAAACACCACGGAGGACCACGACGCCGCCGCAGACGCTTCCCAGGGGCTACGCCGGTGATTCTTCTTCCGGCAGCAGCTGCATGTTCCCTCGCAGATAGAGACGGCACGATGAGGGTTCAGAGTAACTGAGGGAGGCTTAGAGTGAGGGGTGGGGACTTAGGGTTTTTTTACAACCTTACCTTCACTATCATCATTTGGTTTTTACAGCTTTACCTTTAGTATTTTAATTTTTTTGGGATATATTTAATTATTGTTATTTATATTTATAAATTAATAAAAAATTTAATTTCACAAATTAGTTTTTAATTACTTTAAAAATCTAGTTATTAATTAAAATTATATACTAATTTTCTAAAGGCATATAAATTAATATTTACATCATTTAAAAATTAATGAATATGTCAAAAATAATATGTAAAATATATTTTAAAAGAATTATATGAACAATTTTTTAATTTCTGAAACAAAATAAAATTATTTTAAAAAATTATATATACAATTCTTTTTTATTCTTAAAGTATTTAACATTTTGAAAAAAAAATTATAAAATATACATATATTTTGTGACACAAAAATAATTTGTTACAAACAATATTAAAGTTTGTGACAAATTAATTTTTTGTTACAAAATACTTCGAATTTTTGCAACTACTTCACTTTTTGTTACAAAATATTATAATATTTTGTAACAATACACCGGCGCGCTACAAAAACTAACATAATTTGTAACAAAAAAAAATAGATTGTTACAAAATATTTGAATGTTTTGTAACAACTTGTAATGTTGTTAAAAAACATAGTTTTTTTTGTAACAATTTTAAATTTGATACAAAATTTTTGTTACAAATGTTCCATTTTCTTGTAGTGGATCGACCCTTACTCACGTAAGGTTTTATTACTTGGACGACCCAGTGCACTTGCTGGTTAGTTGTATCGAAGTTGTGACAAATTATGAATTAAGATTAGAGCACCAAGTTTTTGGAGCCATTACCAGGGATCACAATTTCGTGCACCATTCTCCCTAGAAATTACAATGAAGTGCTTTATTATTGGCTATGAAGGGATGTTTTGGGGTTTTTGTAATAAGGAACAAGAAATGTAAATAAGAAGAACTAATAAAATAAAGGAAAGAACTCTTGGCTAGACATAGATAATTGAGATCACCATCCTTGTCTACAAACCATACATTGATAATTATGAGGGACTGATGAGCGGATAATTTATACGCTTTTTGGCATTGTTTTTAGTATGTTTTTAGTAGGATCTAGTTACTTTTAGGGATGTTTTTATTAGTTTTTATGTTAAATTCACATTTCTGGACTTTACTATGAGTTTGTATGTTTTTCTGTGATTTCAGGTATTTTCTGGCTGAAATTGAGGGACTTAAGTAAAAATCAGATTCAGAGGTTGAAGAAGGACTGCTGATGTTGTTGGATTCTGACCTCCCTGCACTCAAAGTGGATTTTCTGGAGCTACAGAACTCAAAATGGCGCGCTTCCAATTGCGTTGGAAAGTAGATATCCAGGGCTTTCCAGAAATATATAATAGTCCATACTTTGGCCGAGTTTAGACGACGCAAAAGGGCGTTGAACGCCAGTTCTACGCTGCAGTCTGGAGTTAAACGCCAGAAACAAGTCACGAACCAGAGTTGAACGCCAAAAACACGTTACAACTTGGCGTTCAACTCTAGAAGAAGCCTCTACACGTGCAACATTCAAGCTCAGCCCAAGCACACACCAAGGGGGCCCCGGAAGTGGATTTATGCATCAATTACTTACTTCTGTAAACCCTAGTAGCTAGTTTAGTATAAATAGGACTTTTTACTATTGTATTAGACATCTTGGGACGTCTGGTTCTTAGATCATGGGGGCTGGCCATTCGGCCATGCCTGAACCTTTCACTTATGTATTCTTCAACGGTAGAGTTTCTACACTCCATAGATTAAGGTGTGGAGCTCTGCTGTTCCTCATGAATTAATGCAAAGTACTACTGTTTTTCTATTCAATTCAATTTATTCCGCTTCTAAAATATTCATTCGCACTTCAACATGAATGTGATGAACGTGACAATCATCATCATTTCCCCACGAACGTGTGCCTGACAACCACTTCCGTTCCACCTTAGATTGGATGATTATCTCTTGGATCTCTTAATCAGAATCTTCGTGGTATAAGCTAGATTGATGGCGGCATTCATGAGAATCCGGAAAGTCTAAACCTTGTCTGTGGTATTCCGAGTAGGATTCTGGGATTGAATGACTGTGACGAACTTCAAACTTGCGAGTGCTGGGCGTAGTAACAGACACAAAAGGAGGGTGAATCATATTCCAGTATGATCGAGAACCTCAGATGATTAGCCGTGCTGTGACAGAGCATTTGGACCATTTTCACAAGAGGATGGGATGCAGCCATTGACCACGGTGATGCCTCCAGATGATTAGCCATGCAGTGACAGCGCATCGGACCATTTTCACAGAGAGGATGAAAAGTAGCCATTGACAATGGTGATGTCCTTACATAAAGCCAGCCATGGAAAGGAGTAGGACTGATTGGATGAAGACAGCGGGAAAGCAGAGAGTCAGAGGAACGAAAGCATCTCTATACGCTTATCTGAAATTCTCACCAATGAATTACATAAGTGTTTCTATCTTTATTTTCTATTTATTTATTATTTATTTTCGAAAACTCCATAACTATTTTATATCCGCCTGACTGAGATTTACAAGGTGACCATAGCTTGCTTCATACCAACAATCTCCGTGGGATCGACCCTTACTCACGTAAGGTTTTATTACTTGGACGACCCAGTGCACTTGCTGGTTAGTTGTATCGAAGTTGTGAATGAAAAACAATTTACTAAGACGTGCGTACAGAGTTTTTGGCGCCGTTGCCTGAGATCACAATTTTGTGCACCAAGTTTTTGGCGTCGTTGCCGAGGATTGTTCGAGTTTGGACAACTGACAGTTCATCTTGTTGCTCAGATTAGGTAATTTTCTTTTGTTTTATTTTCAAAAAAAATTTTTTTTCAAAAATTTTCCCTTTATTTTTGAAAATTATTTCAGAATTTTTTAAGAATGAATTCTAGTGTTTCATGAAGCATGTTGAAGCCTGACTGGCTGTAAAGCCATGTCTAAATTCATTTGGACTGGGGCTTCTAACCCAACATTATCAAGAGCAAGCTAGTGTTGCTAATCCACCTGCTGCTGTTCCAGATCCACTTGATTTACATGCTAAAGCTTGACTGGCTATTAAGCCATGTCTAACCCTCAGATTGGAGCTTTAGACTAAGAGTGTAAGATTCCTGGAATTCATATTAAAAATTTTGGAATCCATATTTTTCTTTTTCACAAATAATTTTCGAAAAAATACAAAAAAATTATAAAATCATAAAAATCAAAAATATTTTGTGTTTCTTATTTGAGTCTTGAGTCAATTTTTAAGTTTGGTGTCAATTGCATACTCATCTTGCATTTTTCGAAAATTGCATTCATGCATTGCATTCATCATGATCTTCAACTTGTTCTTGATAAACCTTCTTGATTGATCTTCATATTTTCTTATTTTGTGTCTTTTCTTGTTTTTCATGTGCATTTTTGCATTCATAGTGTCTGAACATGAAAGATTTCTAAGTTTGGTGTCTTGCATGTTTTCTTTTCTTGAAAAATTTTCAAAAATAAGTTTTGATGTTCATCTTGATCTTCAAAGTGTTCTTGGTGTTCATCTTGATATTCATAGTGTTCTTGCATTCATCACATGCTTTGATCCAAAATTTTCATGCATTGCATCTTTTTCATGTTTTTTCTCTCTCTTCATTAAAGATTCAAAAATCAAAAAAATATCTTCCCCTTTTTCTTCTCATAAATTCGAAAATTTGAGTTGACTTTTTCAAAACTTTTTAAAATTTAGTTGTTTCTTATGAGTCAAGTCAAATTTTCAATTTAAAAATCTTATCTTTTTCAAAAATCAAATCTTTTTCATTTTTCTTATTTATTTTCGAAAATTTTAAAAATATTTTTCAAAAATCTTTTCTTAATTTTGTCTTATAATTTTCGAAAATATTCTCATTAATTAATGTTTTGATTCAAAAATTTCAAGTTTGTTACTTGCGTGTCAAGAAAGATTCAAACTTTAAGTTCTAGAATCATATTTTGTGATTTCTTGTGAGTCAAGTCATTAATTGTGATTTTAAAAATCAAATCTTTTTCAAAACTAATTCTAATCATATCTTTCTATCATACATTTTTTTTAAAAAAAAAATCTTATCTTTTTCAAAAATTTGATTTTCAAATATCTTTTCTAACTTCCTATCTTCTTATCTTTTCAAAATTGATTTTCAAATTTGTTTCAACTAACTAACTAACTTTTTGTTTGTTTCTTATATTTTTCAAAACTACCTAACTAACTCTCTCTCTCTAATTTTCGAAAATATCTTCCTCTTTTTCAAAAATTCTTTTTAATTAACTAATTGTTTCAAAATTCAATTTTAATTTATTTCTTCTTTTAATTTTCGAAAATCACTAACCATTTTTTAAAAATAGTTTTCGAAAATTCTATTTCTCTCTCATCTCCTTCTATTTATTTATTCATCTACTAACACTTCATCTCACCCAAATTTGAACCCCCTCTTCCATCTGTGTTCGAATTTTCTCTTCTTCCCTTCTTTACATTACATTCTTTTCTTCTTCTACTCACATAAGGGAACCTCTATACTTGGGCAAAAAGGATCCCTATTATTATTTTTCTGTTCCCTCCTTTTTCATATGAGCAGGAGCAAGGACAAGAACATTCTTGTTGAAGCAGATCCAGAACCTGAAAGGACTCTGAAGAGGAAACTAAGAGAAGCTAAATTACAACAATCCAGAAAGCACCTTTTAGAAATTTTCGAACAGGAAGAGGAGATGGCAGCCAAAAATAATAATAATGCAAGGAGGATGCTTGGTGACTTTACTGCACCTAATTCTAATTTACATGGAAGAAGCATCTCCATCCCTACCATTGGAGCAAACAATTTTGAGCTTAAACCTCAATTAGCTTCTCTAATGCAACAAAATTGCAAGTTTTATGGACTTCCATCTGAAGATCCTTTTCAGTTCTTAACTGAATTCTTGCAGATATGTGATACTGTTAAGACTAATGGAGTAGATCCTGAAGTCTACAGGCTCATGCTTTTCCCTTTTGCTGTAAGAGACAGAGCTAGAGTGTGGTTGGACTCTCAACCCAAAGATAGCCTGAACTCTTGGGATGAGCTGGTCACGGCTTTCTTAGCCAAGTTCTTTCCTCCTCAAAAGCTGAGCAAGCTTAGAGTGGATGTTCAAACCTTCAGACAGAAAGAAGGTGAATCCCTCTATGAAGCTTGGGAGAGATACAAGCAACTGACCAAAAAGTGTCCTTCTGACATGCTTTCAGAATGGACCATCCTGGATATATTCTATGATGGTCTGTCTGAATTAGCTAAGATGTCATTGGATACTTCTGCAGGTGGATCCATTCACCTAAAGAAAACGCCTGCAGAAGCTCAAGAACTCATTGACATGGTTGCTAATAACCAGTTCATGTACACTTCTGAGAGGAATCCTGTGGGTAATGGGATGCCTCAGAAGAAGGGAGTTCTTGAAATTGATACTCTGAATGCCATATTAGCTCAGAATAAAATATTGACTTAGCAAGTCAATATGATTTCTCAGAGTCTGAATGGAATGCAAGCTGCATCCAACAGTACTCAAGAGGCATCTGCTGAAGAAGAAGCTTATGATCCTGAAAACCCTGCAATAGCAGAGGTGAATTACATGGGTGAACCATATGGAAACACCTATAATCCCTCATGGAGAAATCACCCAAATCTCTCATGGAAGGATCAACAAAAGCCTCAACAAGGCTTTAATAATGGTGGAAGAAATAGGTTTAACAATAGTAAACCTTTTCCATCATCCACTCAGCAACAGACAGAGAACTCTGAACAAAATACATCTAATTTTGCAAACTTAGTTTCTGATCTATCTAAGGCCACTATAAGTTTCATGAATGAAACAAAGTCCTCAATTAGAAATTTGGAGGCACAAGTGGGCCAGCTGAGTGAAAGGATCACTGAAATCCCTCCTAGTACTCTCCCAAGCAATACAGAAGAAAATCCAAAAGGAGAGTGCAAGGCCATTGACATAGTCAACACGGCCGAACTTAGAGAGGAAGGGGAGGACATGAATCCCAAGGAGGAAGACCTCCTGGGACGTCCAGTGATCAATAAGGAGCTTCCCTCTGAGGAACCAAAGGAATCTGAGACTCATCTAGAGACCATAGAGATTCCATTGAACCTCCTTATGCCATTCATGAGCTCTGATGAGTATTCCTCTTCTGAAGAGAATGAGGATGTTACTAAGGAGCAAGTTACCAAGTACCTTGGTGCAATCATGAAGCTGAATGCCAAATTATTTGGTATTGAGACTTGGGAAGATGAACCTCCCTTGTTCACCAATGAACTAAGTGATCTGGATCAACTGACATTGCCTCAGAAGAAACAGGATCCTGGAAAGTTCCTAATACCTTGTACCATAAGCACCATGAACTTTGAAAAGGCTCTGTGTGACCTTGATTCAGGGATAAACCTCATGCCCCTCTCTGTAATAGAGAAACTGGGAATCTTTGGGGTGCAAGCTGCTAAAATCTCATTAGAGATGGCAGACAATTCAAGAAAACAGGCTTATGGACAAGTAGAGGACGTGTTAGTAAAGGTTGAAGGCCTTTACATCCCTGCTGACTTCTTAGTCCTAGATACTGGGAAGGATGAGGATGAATCCATCATCCTTGGAAGACCCTTCCTAGCCACAGCAAGAGCTGTGATTGATGTTGACAGAGGCGAATTAGTCCTTCAATTGAATGAGGACTCCCTTGAGTTTAAAACTCAAGGACATCCTTCTGTAAACATGGAAAAGAGGCACAGTAAGTGATGAGCGGATATTTTATACGCTTTTTGGGGTTAATTTCATATAGATTTTAGTATGTTTTAGTTGGTTTTTAGTTTATTTTCATTAGTTTCTAGGAAAAATCCACATTTCTGGACTTTACTATGAGTTTGTGTGTTTTTCTGTAATTTCAGGTATTTTCTGGCTGAAATTGAGGGAGCTGAGCAAAAATCTGATTCAGGCTGAAAAAGGACTGCTGATGCTGTTGGATTCTGACCTCCCTGCACTCAAAATGGATTTTCTGGAGCTACAGAACTCCAAATGGCGTGCTTCCAATTGCGTTGGAAAGTAGACATCCAGGGCTTTCCAGAAACATATAATAGTCCATACTTTGCTCAAGGATAGACGACGTAAACTGGCGTTCAACGCCAGTTCTCTGCCCAATTCTGGCGTCCAGCGCCAGAAACAAGTTGAAAGTTGGAGTTCAACGCCAGAAAAGGATCCAAAGCTGGCGTTGAACGCCCAAAACAGCCCCAGGCACGTGAGAAGCTTTAGTTTCAGCCCCAGCACACACCAAGTGGGCCCCAGAAGTGGATTTCTGCACTATCTGTTATAGTTTACTCATTTTCTGTAAACCTAGGCTACTAGTTTAGTATTTAAACAACTTTTAGAGATTCATTTTGCATCTCATGACATTTTAGATCTGAACTTTGTACTCTTTGACGGCATGAGTCTCTAAACTCCATTGTTGGGGGTGAGGAGCTCTGCTGTGTCTCGATGAATTAATGCAAGTATTTCTGTTTTCCATTCAAACATGCGTGTTCCTATCTAAGATATCCATTCACGCCTAAATATGGAGAAGGTGATGATCAGTGACACTCATCACCTTCCTCAATCCATGAACGTGTGTCTAACAATCACTTCCGTTCTACATCAGATTGAATGAATATCTCTTAGATTCCCTAATCAGAATCTCCGTGGTATAAGCTAGATTGATGGCGGCATTCATGAGAATCCGGAAAGTCTAAACCTTGTCTGTGGTATTCCGAGTAGGATTCTGGGATTGGATGGCTGTGACGAACTTCAAACTCGTGAGTGCTGGGCGTAGTGACAGACGTAAAAGGATAGTAAATCCTATTCCGGTACGATTGAGAACCTGCAGATGATTAGTCGTGCGATGACAGCGCATTTGGACCCTTTTCACTGGAAGAATGGATGGTAGCCATTGACAACCGTGATCCACTGGTGCGCAGAAATTGTGATTACACTTTAATTATGTAAAATTCATCGCTCTTTCTTTCCCTGGTAATGACGCCAAAAAATATGATGCCAATACCATGGTTCACAACTTCGCACAACTAACCAGCAAGTGCACTGGGTCGTCCAAGTAATACCTTACGTGAGTAAGGGTCGAATCCCACGGAGATTGTTGGTATAAAACAAGCTATGGTCACCTTGCAAATCTCAGTCAGGTAGGGTTAAATGTGATTGGATTAGATAATTAAAAGATAAATAATAAAGGATAGAAATACTTATGTAATTCATTGGTGAGAATTTCAGATAAGCGAATAGAGATGCTTTCGTTCCTCTGAACCTCTGCTTTCCTGCTATCTTCATCCAATCAGTCTTACTCCTTTCCATGGCTGGCTTTATGTGATACATCACCATTGTCAATGGCTACTTTTGGTCTTCTCTCGGGAAAATGATCCAAATGTCCTGTCACGGCACGGCTAATCGTCTGGAGGCATCACCCTTGTCAATGGTTTCATCTTATCCTCTCAGTGAAAATGATCAACGCACCCTATCACGGCACGGCTATTCATCTGTCGGTTCTCGACCATGCTGGAATAGGATTTACTATCCTTTTGCGTCTGTCACTACGCCCGGCAATCGCGAGTTTGGAGCTCGTCACAGTCATTCAGTCATTGAATCCTACTCGGAATACCACAGACAAGGTTTAGACCTTCCGGATTCTCTTGAATGCCGCCATCATTCTAGCTTACACCATGAAGATTCCGATTAAGAGATCTAAGAGATACTCATTCAATCTAATGTAGAACGGAAGTGGTTGTCAGGCACACGTTCATAGGGAATGATGATGATTGTCACGTTCATCACATTTAGATTGAAGTGCGAATGAATATCTTAGAAGCGAAATAAGATGAATTGAATAGAAAATAGTATTACTTTGCATTAATCTTTGAGGAACAGCAGAGCTCTACACCTTAATCTATGGAGTGTAGAAACTCTACTGTTAAAGTTACATAAGTGAATAGAGTTCATTGGTCTCGGCCCCAGAGGGGAACCGGAGTAACCAAGACTGTGAATACAATGATAAAAAGTTCTATTTATAATAAACTAGTCACTAGAGTTTACAGGAGTAAGTAATTGATGCATAAATCCACTTTCGGGGCCCACTTGGTGTGTGCTTGGGCTGAGCTTTGAGTGTTGCACGTGTAGAGGTCCTCCTTGGAGTTGAACGCCAGCTTTTGTGCCAGTTTGGGCGTTCAACTCTGGTTTTGGATCCTTTCTGGCGTTGGACGCCAGAATTGGGCAGAGAGCTGGCGTTGAACGCCAGTTTGCGTCGTCTATTCTTGGCCAAAGTATAGACTATTATATATTGCTGGAAATCCCTGGATGTCTACTTTCCAACGCAATTGGAAGCGCACCATTTCGAGTTCTGTAGCTCCAGAAAATCCACTTTGAGTGCAGGGAGGTCAGAATCCAACAGCATCAGCAGTCCTTCTTCAACCTCTGAATCTGATTTTTGCTCAAGTCCCTCAATTTCAGCCAGAAAATACCTGAAATCACAGAAAAATACACAAACTCATAGTAAAGTCTAGAAATGTGAATTTAACATAAAAACTAATGAAAACATCCCTAAAAGTAACTAGATCCTACTAAAAACATACTAAAAACAATGCCAAAAAGCGTATAAATTATCCGCTCATCACAACACCAAACTTAAATTGTTGCTTGTCCCCAAGCAACTGAAAATCAAGTAGGATAAAAAGAAGAGAATATACTATAAATTCCAAACTATCAATGAAACATAGCTCCAATCAAATGAGCGGGACTTATAGCTTTTTGCCTCTTGAATAGTTTTGGCATCTCACTTTATCCATTGAGGTTCAGAATTATTGGCATCTATAGGAACTCAGAGTTCAGATAGTGTTATTGATTCTCCTAGTTCAGTATGATGATTCTTGAACACAGCTTCTTTATGAGTCTTGGCCGTGGCCCTAAGCACTTTATTTTCCAGTATTACCACCGGATACATAAATGCCACAGACACATAATTGGGTGAACCTTTTCAGATTGTGACTCAGCTTTGCTAAAGTCCCCAATTAGAGGTGTCCAGGGTTCTTAAGCACACTCTTTTTTTGCTTTGGACCTTGACTTTTACCGCTCAGTCTCAAGTTTTCACTTGACACCTACACGCCACAAGCACATGGTTAGGGACAGCTTGGTTTAGCCGCTTAGACCAGGATTTTATTCCTTTAGGCCCTCCTATCCACTGATGCTCAAAGCCTTGGGATCCTTTTTATTTGCCCTTGCCTTTTGGTTTTAAGGGTTATTGGCTTTTTGCTCTTGCCTCTTGGTTTTAAGAGCTTTTGGCTTTTTCTGCTTGCTTTTTCTTTCTATTTTTTTTTCTATTTTTTTCGCCTTTTTTTTTCTGCAAGCTTTGTTCTTTGCTGCTTTTTCTTGCTTCAAGAATCATTTTTATGATTTTTCAGATTATCAAATAACATGTCTCCTAGTCATCATTCTTTCAAGAGCCAACATATTTAACATTCTTAAAACAACAACTTCAGAAGACATATGCACTGTTCAAGCATACATTCAGAAAACAAGAAGCATTGTCACCACATCAATATAATTAAGCTAAGTTCAAGGATAAATTCAAAACTTATGTACTTCTTGTTCTTTTGAATTAAAACATTTTTTCATTTAAGAGAGGTGATGGATTCATAGGACATTCATAACTTTAAGACAAAGTTACTAACTACTAATGATCATGTAATGAAGACACAAACATAGATAAGCACATAACATGGAAAACGAAAAACAGAAGAAATAAGAACAAGGAATGAATCCACCTTAGTGATGGTGGCGTTTCCTTCTTGAGGAACCAATGATGTCCTTGAGCTCTTCTATGTCTCTTCCTTGTCTTTGTTGCTCCTCCCTCATTGCTTTTTGATCTTCTCTTATTTCATGAAGCATGATGGAGTGCTCTTGATGTTCCACCCTTAGTTGTCCCATGTTGAAACTTAATTCTTCTAGAGAGGTGTTGATGTGCTCCCAATAGTTCTGTGGAGGAAAGTGCATCCCTTGAGGTATCTCAGGGATCTCTTGATGATGAGCTTCTTCATGTGCCTGTTGAGATCCATGAATGTGCTCTCTTGTTTGCTCCATCCTGTTCTTAGTGATGGGCTTGTGAGATGAATCTTTCCATCTCCCATGGCTCAGAGGTGGAAGCTTTTGTCTTCCCTTTCCTCTTTCTTGAGGTTTCTCTGGCCTTAGGTGCCATTAATGGTTATGGAAAAACAAAAAGCTTATGCTTTTACCACACCAAACTTAGAATGTTGCTCGCCCTCGAGCAAAAGAAGAAAGAATAGAAGAAGAAGAAGAAGATATGGAGGAGATGGAGGGATGTGTGTATGGATGTGAGTGGTGAATAGAAAACAGAAGGGATGGTCATGAATGGAGAGAGAGGGTGAGGTGGGTGGGGATCCTGTGGGGTCCACAGATCCTGAGATGATCCTGTGGTGTCCACAGATCTTGAGGTGATTCTGTGGTGTCCACAGATCCGGAGGTGTCAAGGATTTACATCCATGCACCCTTTAGGCATGTAAAAATGCCCTTGCACACAACTCTGGGCGTTCAGCGCCAGGTTGGTGCCCTTTGGGCATTCAACGCCCATTTGTTGGCCATTTCTGGCGTTGAACGCCAGAACCATGCTTGTTCTGGGCGTTCAGCACCCAGACACTGCCCATTTTGGGCGTTCAGCGCCAGAACCATGCTCTGTTCTGGCGTTGAACGCCAGGCAGATGCTTCCTCCAGGGTGTGATTTTTCTTCTGCTGTTTTTGATTCTGTTTTCAATTTTTTTGTTTATTTTGTGACTCCACATAATCATGAACCTATAAAGACATATAACTAAGAAAAATATAGTTAGATAAATAAAAATTGGGTTGCCTTCCAACAAGCGCTTCTTTAATGTCAATAGCTTGACAGTGGGCTCTCATGGAGCCTCACAGATGTTCAGAGCATTGTTGAGACTCTCCAACACCAAACTTAGAGTTTGGATATGGAAGTTCAACACCAAACTTAGAGTTTGGTTGTGGCCTCCCAACACCAAACTTAGAGTCTGACTGTGGGGGCTTTGGTTGACTCTGCTTTGAGAGAAGCTTTTTCTGCTTCCTCTCCATGGATGCAGAGAGAGATCCTTGAGTTGTAAACACAAGGTTGTTCTCATTCAATTGAAGGATTAATTCTCCTCTGTCCACATCAATCACAGCTCTTGTTGTGGCTAGGAAAGGTCTTCCTAGGATGATGGATTCATCCTCTTCCTTTCCAGTATCCAAGACTATGAAATTAGCAGGGATGTAAAGGCCTTCAACCTTTACTAACACGTCCTCTACTTGTCCATAAGCCTGTTTTCTTGAATTATCTGCCATCTCTAATGAGATTTTAGTAGCTTGCACCCCATAGATTCCCAGTTTCTCTATTACAAAGAGGGGCATGAGGTTTATCCCTGAACCAAGGTCACACAGAGCCTTAAAGATCATGGTGCCTATGGTACAAGGTATTATGAACTTTCCAGGATCCTGTCTCTTCTGAGGCAATGTCAGTTGATCCAGATCACTTAGTTCATTGATGAACAAGGGAGGTTCAACTTCCCAAGTATCAATGCCAAATAATTTGGCATTTAGCTTCATAATTACACCAAGAAACTTGGCAGTTTGCTCTTTAGTAACCTCCTCATTCTCTTCAGAAGAGGAATACTCATCAGAGCTCATGAAGGGCATAAGGAGGTTCAATGGAATCTCTATGGTCTCTAGATGAGCCTCAGAGTCCTTTGGTTCCTCAGAGGGAAGCTCCTTATTGATCACTGGACGTCCCAGGAGGTCTTCCTCCTTGGGATTCACGTCCTCTCCTTCCTTTACAGGTTCGGCCATGGTGCTTATGTCAATGGCCTTGCACTCTCTTTTTGGGTTCTCTTCTGTATTGCTTGGGAGAGTACTAGGAGGGATTTCAGTGATCCTCTTACTCAGCTGGCCCACTTGTGCTTCCAAATTTCTAATGGAAGACCTTGTTTCATTCATGAAACTTGCAGTGGCCTTGGATAGATCAGAGACTAAGTTTGCTGAATTAAAAGTATTTTGTTCAGAGTTCTCTCTCTGTTGCTGAGTGGATGATGGAAAGGGTTTATTATTGTTAAACCTGTTTCTTCCACCATTATTAAAGCCTTGTTGAGGCTTTTGATCCTTCCATGAGAAATTTGGATGATTTCTCCATGATGAGTTATAGGTGTTTCCATAAGGTTCACCTAAGTAATTCACCTCTGCTATTGCAGGGTTCTCAGGATCATAAGCTTCTTCTTCAGGAGAAGCCTCTTGAGTACTGTTGGATGCAGCTTGCATTCCATTCAGACTCTGAGAAATCATATTGACTTGCTGAGTCAATATTTTGTTCTGAGCCAATATGGCATTCAGAGTATCAACTTCAAGAACTCCCTTCTTCATAGGCGTCCCATTACTCACAGGATTCCTCTCAGAAGTGTACATAAACTGGTTATTAGCAACCATATCAATGAGTTCTTGAGCTTCTGCAGGCGTTTTCTTTAGGTGAATGGATCCACCTGCAGAGGTATCCAATGACATCTTAGATAACTCAGACAGACCATCATAGAATATATCCAGGATGGTCCATTCTGAAAGCATGTCAGAAGGACACTTTTTGGTCAGTCCTTTGTATCTCTCCCAAGCTTCATAGAGGGATTCACCTTCTTTCTGTCTGAAGGTTTGAACATCCACTCTAAGCTTGCTCAGCTTTTGAGGAGGAAAGAACTTGGCTAGGAAAGCCTTGACCAGCTTATCCCAAGAGTTCAGGCTATCCTTAGGTTGAGAGTCCAACCATACTCTAGCTCTGTCTCTTACAGCAAAAGGGAAAAGCATGAGCCTGTAGACTTCAGGATCTACTCCATTAGTCTTAACAGTATCACATATCTGCAAGAATTCAGTCAAGAACTAGAAAGGATCTTCAGATGGAAGTCCATGAAACTTGCAGTTCTGCTGCATCAGAGAAACTAATTGAGGTTTCAGCTCAAAGTTGTTTGCTCCAATGGCAGGAATGGAGATGCTTCTTCCATGTAAATTGGAATTTGGTGCAGTAAAGTCACCAAGCATTCTCCTTGCATTGTTGTTGGGTTTCGGCTGCCATCTCCTTTACTTGTTCGAAATTTTCAATCAAGTTGTCTCTGGATTGTTGTCATTTAGCTTCTCTTAATTTCCTCTTCAGAGTCCTTTCAGGTTCTGGATCAGCTTCAACAAGAATGTCTTTTTCTCTATCCCTGCTCATAAGAAAGAGAAGAGAAAAAGAAAAGAAGAGGAATCCTCTATGTCACAGTAAAGAGGTTCCTTATTATTAGTAGAAGAAGAGAAGAAGAAGAAAAAATTCGAACACAGATAGAAGAGGGGGGTTCGAATTTGGTGAGTGAGGGAGAGATGTTAGTAGATGAATAAATAGATAGAAGGAGTTGAGAGAGAATGATTTTCGAAAATTATTTTTGAAAAAGAGTTAGTGATTTTCGAAAATAGTTTTTGAAAAATGTTAGTAGTTTTTTTTTTCGAAAATTCAAAATAAAAATAAAATAATTAGTTAATTAAAAAGAAATTTTTGAAAAAGGGGGAAAATATTTTCGAAAATAGAGAGAGAGTTAGTTAGGTGGTTTTGAAAAAGGTAAGAAACAAACAAAAAGTTAGTTAGTTAGTTGAAACAAAAATCAATTTTGAAAAGATAAGGAGTTGGGAAGTTAGAGAAGATATTTTGAAATCAAATTTTTTGAAAAAAGATAAGATAAGAAGATATTTTTGAAAAGATATGATAGAAATTAGTTTTTGAAAAAGATTTGAATTTTTAAAAACACTATTAATGACTTGATTCACAAGAAATCACAAGATATGATTCTAGAACTTAAAGTTTGAATCTTTCTTAACAAGCAAGTAACAAACTTGAAATTTTTGAATCAAAACATTAATTGGTGATGTTATTTTCGAAAATTTGATATAAAAATAAGAAAAATATTTTTGAAAAATGTTTTTAGAATTTTCGAAAATAACTAAGAAAATTGAAAAAGATTTGATTTTTGAAAAAGATTTTGAAAAAGATAAGATTTTTAAATTGAAAATTTGATTTGACTCATAAAAACAACTAGATTTTAAAAACTTTTTGAAAAAGTCAAATCTAATTTTTGAATTTATGAGAGAGAAACAGGGAAAGATATTTTTTTTATTTTTGAATTTTTAATGAAGAGAGAGAAAAACAAGAAAAATGATGCAATGCATGAGAATTTTAGATCAAAACATGTGATGCATGCAAGAATGCTATGAATGTCAAGATGAACACCAAGAACACTATGAATGTTAAGATGAACACCAAGAACATATTTTTGAAAAATTTTTAATGCAAGGAAAACATGCAAGACACCAAACTTAGAATTCTTTAATGCTTAGACACTAAGAATTCAAGAATGCATATGAAAAACAAGAAAAGACACAAAATATGCAAATGCAAAGATCAAACAAGAAGACTTACCAAGAACAACTTGAAGATCATGAGGAACACTATGAATGCATGAGAATTTTCAAAAAATGCAAGATGAGTATGCAATTGACACCAAACTTATAACAGGACTCAAGACTCAAACAAGAACACAAAAAATATTTTTGATTTTTATGATTTTATGATTTTTTTTTTTGTATTTTCTTTTAATTTTTTCGAAAACCATTTTGAAAAAGAAAAATAAGGATTCCAAAATTTTTAATATGAATTCCAGGAATCTTATGCTCTTTAGTCTAAAGCTCCAATCAAAGGGTCAGGCATGGCTTAATAGCCAGCCAAGCTTTAGCATGTAACAGGTAGATCATGAATCAGCAGTAGGTGGATTCGCACCAACTAGCTTGCTCTTGATAACAAATTGGAAGCCTCAGTCCAAATGAATTTGGACATGGCTTTACAGCCAGCCAGGCTTCAACATGCTTCATGAAACACTAGAATTCATTCTTAAAAATTCTGAAGAAAAATATATTTTTGAAAACATTTTTATTTTAAGAATTTTTTTTTTCGAAAACAGAGGAGAAATTTTTGAAAAATTTTTGAAAAAAAAACAAAAAGAAAATTACCTAATCTGAGCAACAAGATGAACCGTCAGTTGTCCAAACTCAAACAATCCCCGGCAACGGCCCCAAAAACTTGGTGCGCAGAAATTGTGATTACACTTTAATTATGTAAAATTCATCGCTCTTTCTTTCCCTGGTAATGGCGCCAAAAAATATGATGCCAATACCATGGTTCACAACTTCGCACAACTAACCAGCAAGTGCACTAGGTCGTCCAAGTAATATCTTACGTGAGTAAGGGTCGAATCCCACAGAGATTGTTGGTATGAAGCAAGCTATGGTCACCTTGCAAATCTCAGTCAGGTAGGGTTAAATGTGATTGGATTAGATAATTAAAAGATAAATAATAAAGGATAGAAATACTTATGTAATTCATTGGTGAGAATTTCAGATAAGCGAATAGAGATGCTTTCGTTCCTCTGAACCTCTGCTTTCCTGCTATCTTCATCCAATCAGTCTTACTCCTTTCCATGGCTGGCTTTATGTGATACATCACCATTGTCAATGGCTACTTTCGGTCTTCTCTCGGGAAAATGATCCAAATGCCCTGTCACGGCACGGCTAATCGTCTGGAGGCATCACCCATGTCAATGGTTTCATCTTATCCTCTCAGTGAAAATGATCAACGCACCCTGTCACGGCACGGCTATTCATCTGTCGGTTCTCGATCATGCTGGAATAGGATTTACTATCCTTTTGCGTCTGTCACTACGCCCGGCAATCGCGAGTTTGGAGCTCGTCACAGTCATTCAGTCATTGAATCCTACTCGGAATACCACAGACAAGGTTTAGACCTTCCAGATTCTCTTGAATGCCGCCATCATTCTAGCTTACACCACGAAGATTCCGATTAAGAGATCTAAGAGATACTCATTCAATCTAATGTAGAACGAAAGTGGTTGTCAGGCACACGTTTATAGGGAATGATGATGATTGTCACGTTCATCACATTCAGATTGAAGTGCGAATGAATATCTTAGAAGCGAAATAACATGAATTGAATAGAAAATAGTAGTACTTTGCATTAATCTTTGAGGAACAGCAGAGCTCTACACCTTAATCTATGGAGTGTAGAAACTCTACCGTTAAAGTTACATAAGTGAATAGAGTTCATTGGTCTCAGCCCCAGAGGGGAACCGGAGTAACCAAGACTGTGAATACAATGATAAAAAGTTCTATTTATAATAAACTAGTCACTAGGGTTTACAAGAGTAAGTAATTGATGCATAAATCCACTTTCGGGGCCCACTTGGTGTGTGCTTGGGCTGAGCTTTGAGTGTTGCACGTGTAGAAGTCCTCCTTGGAGTTGAACGCCAGCTTTTGTGCCAGTTTGGGCGTTCAACTCTGGTTTTGGCTCCTTTTCTGGCGCTGGACGCCAGAATTGGGCAGAGAGCTGGCGTTGAACGCCCGTTTGCGTCGTCTATTCTTAGCCAAAGTATGGACTATTATATATTGCTGGAAAGCCCTGGATGTCTACTTTCCAATGCAGTTGGAAGCGCGCCATTTCGAGTTCTGTAGCTCCGGAAAATCCACTTTGAGTGCAGGGAGGTTAGAATCCAACAGCATCAGCAGTCCTTCTTCAACCTCTGAATCTGATTTTTGCTCAAGTCCCTCAATTTCAGCCAGAAAATACCTAAAATCACAGAAAAACACACAAACTCATAGTAAAGTCCAGAAATGTGAATTTAACATAACAACTAATGAAAATATCCCTAAAAGTAACTAGATCCTACTAAAAACATACTAAAAACAATGCCAAAAAGCGTATAAATTATCCGCTCATCATCCACCTACACATAGCTTGCCATAGGAGGACGTGCGTGCGTGAATCAGAAAATAGAGGAAAGCAGAATTTCAGAAGACAAAGCATCTTCAAAACTCCAGCATATTCTCCATCATTGCATACAAGTATAATTTGTGTTCTGCCCTTTTATTCCTTGCAATCAAATTTGATAAGTGAATTATTTTATTGTTTTCCTGACTAAGAGTTACAAGATAACCATAGATTGCTTCAAGCCAACAATCTCCGTGGGATCGACCCTTACTCACGTAAGGTATTACTTGGACGACCCAGTGCACTTGCTGGTTAGTTGTGCGGAATTACATTGTGAAGTAATTTTCGTGCACCAAGTTTTTGGTGCCGTTGCCGGGGATTGTTCGTGTTTGAACAACTGACGGTTTATTTTGTTGCTTAGATTAGGAAAATTTTTCTTTTTGGTTTAGAGTCTCTTATTATTGTTCTTGGTTAAAAATATCCTTCTTCAAAACAAGTGTTACATTTATTGCCCAATTGCCTAGAGTGTTGGTTTATGTTCTTGATGATTGGGCACCAGTTTTATTAAAAATCTTTTTCAAAAATAATTTTTTCTTGATTAAATCTTGTGCCAAACTTTAAGTTTGGTGTTTTCTTGTTGATTTTTTTCTTTGGTTTTCAAAAATTTTATTTTGGTTTTCTAAAAATTTTAAGTTTGGTGTTCGTTATTCATGTTCTTGTGTTCTTGTGAATCTTCAAAGTATTCTTGAGTTTTTTCTTGTGTCTTGATCTTAAAATTTTTAAGTTTGGTGTTCCTTGGTGTTTTCCCTCCAAAAATTTTCGAAAACAATGAGCATTAGATCTAAAAAATTTTAAATCTTGTGCTATTTTATTGTTTTTCTCTCTCCTCTTTAAATTCAAAAATATCTTTCCTCTCTATTTTAAAACAAATTTTCGAAAATTATTTTTAAAAAACTCATATCTTTTTCAAAACTTCCTAACCACTTTCTCTCTCCTCAGTTTTTTGAAATTCTTCACCCATTTTTATTTATTTTATTTTAATTTTTTTATTTCGAAAATAAAATAAATTAATTAAAAAAATTATTTTTATTCTATTTTACATCATCTCCCTTTCTCCATCATGGATCTAAGCGGAAATGAACAGTCCAGGAGGACACTGGGGTCATATGCTAACCCCTCTACTGCTTCATATGGGAGTAGTATCTGCATACCCTCCATTGGAGTCAGTAGCTTCGAGTTGAATCCTCAGCTCATTATCATGGTGCAGCAAAGTTGCCAGTATTCCGGTCTTCCACAGAAAGAACCTACAGAGTTTCTGGCATAATTTTTACAAATTGCTGACACAGTACATGATAAGAAAATAGATCAGGATGTCTACAGACTACTACTGTTTTCATTTGCTGTAAAAGATCAAGCTAAGAGGTGGTTAAATAACCAACCTAAGGCCAGCATAAGGACATGGAAACAGCTGACAGAAAAATTCCTGAATCAATACTTTCCCCCAAAACGGATGACACGACTAAGGCTGGACATCCAAGGCTTTAAACAAGGAGATAAGGAATCTCTTTATGATGCCTGGGAGAGATACAGAGAGATGCTACGAAAATGCCCCTCTGAAATGTTTTCAGAGTGGGTTCAGTTAGACATCTTCTATTATGGGCTTGCAGAAGGAGCTCAGATGTCTCTAGATTACTCAGCTGGTGGATCTATCCACAGGAGAAAGACAATTGAAGAGGCTCAAGAGCTCATTGATACAGTTGCCAGGAATCAGCATCTGTACCTAAGCAGTGACCCTTCCATGAAAGAAGAGGTTAAAACAGTAACTGCTGAACTCAGCCCTGTAGAACAAGCTGCTGAATTCAATCAGCAATTGGACTTTCTAACAAAGCAGTTAGCCGAATTCAAGGATAAACTACAAGAAACAAGGATGGCTAATATAAATATGGAAGAACAATTGAAGCAAACAAAGCAGCAGCTGTCAAGACAAATAACAGAAGAATGCCAAGCAGTTCAATTGAGAAGTGGGAAAACATTAAATACCCCACCTCAAGGCAGCAAAGAGCCAAGAAATGAGCAAACCACCCAAAATTCACCTGAGGACAGTAAGAGCCCAGGGAAAAGTAATTCTGGCGTTAAAATGCCAGAAATCTGGTGGAAGGCTGGCGCTGAACGCCCAGACCATACCCAAGACTGGCGTTCAACGCCAGTAACAAGCAAGGACTGGCATTCAACGCCAGAAACAAGCAAGGATCTGGCGTTGAACGCCCAAAATGGGCACAGTTCTGGCGTTCAGACGCCAGGAACAGACAAGGAGTTGGCGTCTAATGTCACTCCAGCTTCTAACTCTGGCACTCAATTGCCAGTGAGGGATCAGACACACACAAGTGCTGATGACAACCCCTCTAAAAGGGCTTCTTCAACCACTTCTGTAGGCAATAAACTTACAGCAACTAAGGTTGAGGAATATAAAGCCAAGATACCTTATCCTCAAAAACTCTGGAAAGAGGAGCAGGATAAGCAATTTGCTCGCTTTGCAGATTATCTCAGGACTCTTGAAATAAAGATTCCATTTGCAGAGGCACTTGAGCAAATACCTTCTTATGCCAAGTTCATGAAAGAGATCTTGAGTCATAAAAAGGATTGGAGAGAAACAGAAAGAGTTCTCCTCACTAAAGAATGCAGTGCAGTCATTCTAAAAAGCTTTCCTGAAAAGCTTAAAGACCCTGGGAGTTTTCTGATACCATGCATATTAGGAGGTAATTGCACCAAGACAGCTTTATGCGATCTTGGGGCAAGCATCAACCTAATACCTGCATCCACTATCAGAAAGCTTGGCTTAACTGAAGAAGTTAAACCAACCCGGATATGTCTCCAACTTGCTGATGGCTCCATTAAATACCCATCAGGCGTGATTGAAGACATGATTGTCAGAGTTGGGCCATTCACCTTTCCCACTGACTTTGTAGTGCTGGAAATGGAGGAGCACAAGAGTGCTACTCTCATTCTAGGAAGACCCTTCCTAGCAACTGGACGAACCCTCATTGATGTCCAACAAGGGGAAATAACCCTGAGAGTCAATGATGATGAGTTTAAGTTGAATGCTGTCAAAGCCATGCAGCATCCAGACACACCAAAAGACTGCATGAAAGTTGATCTTATCGACTCTTTGGTAGAAGAGATCAACATGGCTGAGAGTCTCGAATCAGAGTAGGAAGACATCTTTAAAGATGTTCAGCCTGATTTGGAGGATTCAGAGGAGATTAAATAGCCTCTGAATTTTTCTCTGGAAGAGGAAAAACCTCCTAAACCCGAGCTCAAACCATTACCACCATCCCTGAAATATGTATTTCTGGGAGAAGGTGACACTTTTCCAGTGATCATAAGCTCTACTTTAAACCCACAAGAAGAGGAAGCACTTATTCAAGTGCTAAGGACACACAAGACAGCTCTTGGGTGGTCCATAGGTGACCTTAAGGGCATAAGCCCAGCTAGATGCATGCACAAAATCTTATTGGAGGATAATGCTAAACCAGTGGTTCAACCACAGAGGCAGCTAAATCCAGCCATGAAGGAAGTGGTGCAGAAAGAGGTCACCAAATTACTAGAGGCTGGGATTATTTATCCTATTTCTGACAGTCCTTGGGTGAGCCCTGTCCAAGTCATCCCAAAAAAGGGAGGCATGACAGTGATTCATAATGAAAAAAATGAACTGGTTCCTACAAGAACAGTTACAGGGTGGCGCATGTGTATTGACTACAGAAGGCTCAATACAGCCACCAGAAATGATCATTTTCCTTTACCATTCATAGACCAGATGCTAGAAAGACTGGCAGGTCATGATTATTATTTCTTTCTGGATGGCTACTCAGGCTATAACCAGATTGCAGTAGATCCCCAGGATCAAGAGAAAACAGCATTCACATGTCCATCTGGAGTGTTTGCTTATAGAAGGATGCCATTTGGGCTGTGTAATGCGCTTGCAACCTTCCAGAGATGCATGCTCTCTATTTTCTCTGATATGGTGGAAAAATTTCTGGAAGTCTTCATGGATGACTTCTCAGTATATGGAGACTCATTCAGCTCTTGTCTTGATCACCTGAAACTTGTTCTGAAGAGATGCCAAGAGACCAACCTAGTTTTAAACTGGAAAAAATGTCACTTCATGGTGACTGAAGGGATTGTCCTTGGGCATAAAATCTCAAACAAGGGGATAGAGGTGGATCAAGCAAAAATAGAGGTAATTGAAAAATTACCACCACCTGCCAATGTTAAGGCAATCAGAAGCTTTCTGGGGCATGCAGGATTCTATAGGAGGTTTATAAAGGATTTTTCAAAAATTGCAAAACCTCTAAGCAATCTGCTAGCTGCTGACATGCCATTTGTGTTTGACACAGAGTGTCTGCAGGCGTTTGAAATGCTGAAAGCTAAGCTGGTCACAGCACCAGTTATTTCTGCACCAGACTGGACATTACCATTTGAGCTAATGTGTGATGCCAGTGATCACGCCATTGGTGCAGTATTGGGACAGAGGCATGACAAGCTTCTGCACGTCATTTATTATGCTAGTCGCGTTTTAAATGATGCCCAGAAAAATTACACAACCACAGAAAAAGAATTACTTGCAGTGGTTTATGCCATTGACAAGTTCAGATCATACTTAGTAGGATCAAAAGTGATTGTGTATACTGACCATGCTGCTCTTAAATATCTACTCACAAAGCAGGATTCAAAACCCAGGCTCATCAGATGGGTGTTGCTTCTGCAAGAGTTTGATATAGAAATAAGAGACAGAAAAGGGACAGAGAACCAAGTGGCTGATCATCTGTCCCGGATAGAGCCAGTAGAAGGGACGTCCCTCTCCTTTCTTGAGATCTCTGAGACTTTTCCGGATGAGCATTTATTTTCCATTCAGGAAACACCATGGTTTGCCGATATTGCAAACTATAAAGCTGCAAGGTTCATACCCAAAGAGTACAACAGGCCAAAAAAGAAAAAATTAATCACTGATGCAAAGTACTACCTGTGGGATGAACCCTATCTCTTTAAGAGATGTGCAGATGGAATAATCCGTAGGTGTGTTCCTAGAGAAGAAGCACAGAGGATCCTATGGCATTGCCATGGATCTCAATATGGAGGCCATTTCGGAGGTGAGCGAACAGCCACCAAGGTCCTCCAATGTGGCTTCTATTGGCCTACACTCTATAAAGATTCCCGAGAGTTTGTACGTAACTGTGACAGTTGCCAAAGAGCTGGTAATCTGCCGCATGGTTACGCCATGCCTCAACAAGGAATCTTGGAGATTGAGTTGTTTGACGTATGGGAAATTGACTTCATGGGACCTTTCCCACCATCATTCTCAAACACGTACATTCTGGTGGCAGTTGACTATGTATCAAAATGGATTGAGGCCATTGCCACACCCACCAATGATACTAAAACAGTGCTGAAGTTCCTCCAGAAATATATCTTCAGCAGGTTTGGGGTCCCTAGAGTACTAATCAGTGATGGGGGCACTCACTTCTGCAACAAACAGCTTTACTCTGCCATGGTCCGGTATGGGATTCGCCACAAGGTGGCGACTCCATATCATCCACAGACTAATGGACAAGCTGAAGTCTCTAACAGAGAGCTAAAAAGAATCCTAGAACGGACTGTAAATACCCGTAGAAAGGATTGGGCAAGAAGCTTGGATGATGCTCTGTGGGCATACAGAACAGCATTCAAGACTCCTATAGGGACCTCTCCATACCAACTGGTCTATGGTAAGGCATGTCACCTGTCCGTGGAACTGGAACATAAAGCCTACTGGGCAACCAGATTCCTGAACTTTGATGCTAAATTAGCTGGAGAAAAAAGATTGCTCCAGCTAAATAAGCTAGAGGAATTCAGATTCACTGCTTTCGAAAATGCCAAGCTTTATAAAGAAAAATAAAAAAAGTGGCATGACAGAAAGCTGTCATCTAGAATCTTTGAACCAGGACAAAAGATTTTGTTGTTCAACTCTAGGCTCAGGCTATTCCCCGGGAAACTGAAGTGCCGGTGGAGGGGACCATATGTGATTACAAGTGTATCACCATATGGTTATGTGGAGCTTCAAGATATTGATTCTGATAAGAAGTTCATTGTCAATGGACAGAGAATCAAGCACTATCTTGAAGGCAATGTTGAGCAAGAGTGCTCAAGGCTGAAGCTAGACTAAAAGCTCAGCAAGGTCCAGCTAAAGACAATAAAGAAGCGCTTGCTGGGAGGCAACCCAGCCATGGGGCATCAATCCTCTAAGCATTTTGCCCTATTTTTATTTTTATTTGTTTATATAAAGTTCATTGATAACAAGGTAAAGAATCAATTGCATAAGTTCACAGGGTTACAGAAGGAATCTGCACACAAAACAGAGAAAAAGAGCTCACTGGCAAGAAAACGCCAGTAAGAGTCTGTTTTGGGCGTTCAACGCCCAAAAGAAGCATCCACTGGGCGTTGAACGCCAGTGAGGATAGCCATCTGGGCGTTAAACGCCAGAAAGAAGCTCTTTCTGGGCGTTTAACGCCAGATTTACAGCATTCTGGGCGTTCAGAAAAACGTCCAGTAACAAAGGACTTCCTGGCATTCAACGCCAGAAAGAAGCAGCAGCTGGGCGTTGAACGCCCAGGAGAGGCAGCATTTGGGCGTTGAACGCCCAAAACATGCAGCGTTTGGGCATTCAAACGCCAGGATAGTGCTGAGGAGGTAAATTCATTTTTTTCTTCATATTTTTCATTTTAATTTTGATTTTCATGTTTTAATTCATGATTTCTTACATAAACATGTTAAGAACCCTGATTTCTAAAATTCCTAAATTCCAAAAACCCTATTTTAAAAATATCAAATGTATCTTAATCCATAAGCACCAACCCTTTTTACCCAATTCAACTCTTTTTCAAAATTTTCAAAACAAATCTATCTCTTTTCATTCAAAAATCTTTTCAGCTAATATCTTTTTCAAATATCCACATTATCTTTTTCAAAATTTTGATTTATCTTTTTCAAAAATCTTTTATATCTTTTCAATTTTAAACTATATCCTCTCTTATCATATCTTCTATCTTATCTTTTCCAAATCAATCTTTTTTTATCATATCTTTTCTAAATTTTCGAACCCACCCCCCCTCCCTTTAAATATGGGTTCGGCCTCCCTCCCCTTCCATCAACAATTGCACCTAGCTCTCCTTCTATCCTTCTCCTTTCTTTTCTTTTGCTTGAGGACAAGCAAACCTCTAAGTTTGGTGTGTTTCTCCGTGATCACTAAGACCATGGCTACTAAGGGAAAACGACCCACTTCAAGAGGCAAGAAAGAGAGCGTTCCAAAACCACTTTGGAATCAAGGGAAGTTCTTATCTAAAGAATATTCAGACCATTATTACAAAATAATGGGTCTAAGATCAGTGATCCCGGAAGTTAGATTCGATCTGAAAGAAGACGAATATCCGGAGATCCAGGAGCAAATTCGAATCAGGAACTGGGAGGTCCTAGCTAATCCTGAAACGAAAGTGGGAAGGAATATGGTCCAGGAGTTCTATGCTAATATGTGGCAGACAGACAAGCAAAAACTATCTGGAACTGCTTTCTATGAATATCGAACCGTGGTCAGAGGAAAGATTGTTCATACCATCCCTGACAAGATCAGAGAGATCTTAAAGCTACCTCAGCTGAAAGATGATCCAGACTCTTTCAACAGGAGAATGATGAGAACAGACAAGGGCCTGGATAAGATTCTAGAGGATATATGTATCCCTGGAGCAAGGTGGACCACTAGCACGAAGGGTGTCCCAAATCAACTCAAAAGGGAAGATCTCAAACCAGTCGCCAGAGGATGGCTGGACTTCATTGGGCATTCTCAGCTGCCCACTAGCAACCATTCTGAAGTCACTGTTAAAAGAGAAGTGATGATCCATTGCATCATGATGGGAAAAGAAGTGGAAGTTCATCAACTAATTTCAACTGAATTCTACAAAATTGCTAATAAAAATTCTAAAAAGGCCAGGTTGGCTTACCCAAGCTTGATTTCTCTGCTCTGCAAGGACGCTGGAGTAAGGATGGGAATAACTGAGTATATCTCAATTGAGAAACCAATCACCAAAGCATCAATGGAAAAACAACAAGCACAGGATGACCCCATCAAGAAGAAAACACAGGAATTTCTCCCAGAAATCCCTCAATCTGAATACTGGGAGTATCTTGAAACATCAGTTACCAAGATGCAAGAAGCTATGGAACAAATAATAAAGGAACAAAAGGAACAAAGTCAAATTCTTTGCTATTTGATTAAAGAACAGGAAGAGCAAGGGCGTGACTTGAGGGAATTGAAGCGCCAGAAGTTATCTCTTGAAGGACCAAGCACCCCACAAATCCGAGGAACATCCACTTCCCAGAACAAAGGTTGTTAAATTCCAATTTCTGCTTTAACTCTGTAATAGTTGTCGTTATAGGAGTTTACCTTAGAAGTCATATAGTAGTAATTAGTGTCTATTTTGATTTTACCTCCAATTAAGTTATAGTCTATTTTTCTCATCATCAGCAAACATGAATAAAATAGTAGATCTTTTGAATAAGAGGCAATAATATTCGAGTTTTTAATAATAAGAAAAATTCTAATTAGTAACATGTGGTGGCAATGCTTTCTGTCTTCTGAATGAATGCTTGAACAGTGCATATGTCTTTTGAATTTGTTGTTTAAGACTGTTAAATATGTTGGCTCTTGAAAGAATGATAAACATGAGACATGTTATTGATAATCTGAAAAATCATAAAAATGATTCTTGAAGCAAGAAAAAGCAGCAAAGAATAAAGCTTGCAGAAAAAAAAAGAGAGAGAGAGAAAGAAAAAGCAAGCAGAAAAAGCCAAAGCTCTTAAAACCAAAAGGCAAGGGTAATAGAAAGGATCCCAAGGCTTTGAGCATCAGTGGATAGGAGGGCCTAAAGGAATAAAATCCCGGCCTAAGCGGCTAAACCAAGTTGTCCCTAGCCATGTGCTTGTGGCGTGAAGGTGTCAAGTGAAAACTTGAGACTGGGCGGTTAAAGTCAAGGTCCAAAGCAAAAAGAAGAGTGTGCTTAAGAACCCTGGACACCTATAATTGGGGACTTTAGCAAAGCTGAGTCACAATCTAAAAGGGTTCACCCAATTATGTGTCTGTGGCATTTATGTATCCGGTGGTAATACTGGAAAACAAAGTGCTTAGGGCCACGGCCAAGACTCATAAAGTAGCTGTGTTCAAGAATCATCATACTGAAATAGGAGAATCAATAACACTATCTGAATTCTAAGTTCCTATAGATGCCAATCACTCTGAGCTTCAATGGATAAAGTGAGATGCCAAAACTGTTCGGAAGCAAAAAGCTACTAGTCCCGCTCATCTAATTAGAATCTGAGCTTCACTCAAAAACTCTGAGATATTATTGCTTCTTGACTTATTATTCTTCTATTTTATTTGTCTAGTTGCTTGAGGACAAGCAACAGTTCAAGTTTGGTGTTGTGATGAGCGGATATTTTATACGCTTTTTGGAGTTAATTTCATATAGATTTTAGTATGTTTTAGTTGGTTTTTAGTTTATTTTCATTAGTTTCTAGGAAAAATCCACATTTCTGGACTTTACTATGAGTTTGTGTGTTTTTCTGTAATTTCAGGTATTTTCTGGCTGAAATTGAGGGAGCTGAGCAAAAATCTGATTCAAGCTGAAAAAGGATTGCTGATGCTGTTGGATTCTGACCTCCCTGCACTCAAAATGGATTTTCTGGAGCTACAGAACTCCAAATGGCGTGCTTCTAATTGCGTTAGAAAGTAGACATCCGGGGCTTTCCAGAAACATATAATAGTCCATACTTTGCTCAAGGATAGACAACGTAAACTGGCGTTCAACGCCAGTTCTCTGCCCAATTCTGGCGTCCAGCGCCAGAAACAAGTTGCAAGTTGGAGTTCAACGCCAGAAAAGGATCCAAAGCTGGCGTTGAACGCCCAAAACAGCCCCAGGCACGTGAGAAGCTTTAGTCTCAGCCCCAACACACACCAAGTGGACCCCAGAAGTGGATTTCTGCACTATCTGTTATAGTTTACTCATTTTCTGTAAACCTAGGCTACTAGTTTAGTATTTAAACAACTTTTAGAGATTTATTTTGCATCTCATGACATTTTAGATCTGAACTTTGTACTCTTTGACGGCATGAGTCTCTAAACTCCATTGTTCGGGGTGAGGAGCTCTGCTGTGTCTCGATGAATTAATGCAAGTATTTCTGTTTTCCATTCAAACATGCGTGTTCCTATCTAAGATATCCATTCGTGCCTAAATATGGAGAAGGTGATGATCAGTGACACTCATCACCTTCCTCAATCCATGAACGTATGTCTGACAATCACTTCCGTTCTACATCAGATTGAATGAATATCTCTTAGATTCCCTAATCAGAATCTCCGTGGTATAAGCTAGATTGATGGCGGCATTCATGAGAATCCGGAAAGTCTAAACCTTGTCTGTGGTATTCTGAGTAGGATTTTGGGATTGGATGGCTGTGACGAACTTCAAACTCGCGAGTGCTGAGCGTAGTGATAGACGCAAAAGGATAGTAAATCCTATTCCGGTACGATTGAGAACCTGCAGATGATTAGCCGTGCGGTGGCAGCGCATTTGGACCCTTTTCACTGGAAGGATGGATGGTAGCCATTGACAACGGTGATCCACCTACACACAGCTTGCCATAGGAGGACGTGCATGCGTGAATCAGAAAACAGAGGAAAGCAGAATTTCAGAAGACAAAGTATCTCCAAAACTCCAACATATTCTCCATCATTGCATACAAGTATAATTTGTGTTCTGCCCTTTTATTCCTTGCAATCGAATTTGATAAGTGAATTATTTTATTGTTTTCCTGACTAAGAGTTACAAGATAACCATAGATTGCTTCAAGCCAACAATCTCCGTGGGATCGACCCTTACTCACGTAAGGTATTACTTGGACGACCCAGTGCACTTGCTGGTTAGTTGTGCGAAATTACATTGTGAAGTAATTTTCGTGCACCAGTAAGCTTCTCTCAAAACAGAGTCAACCAGAGCCCCCACAGTTAAACTCTAAGTTTGGTGTTGGGAGGCCACAACCAAACTCTAAGTTTGGTGTTGAACTCCCATATCCAAACTCTAAGTTTGGTGTTGGGGAGTCTCAACAATGCTCTGAACATCTGTGAGGCTCCATGAGAGCCCACTGTCAAGCTATTGACATTAAAGAAGCGCTTGTTGGGAGGCAACCCAATTTTTATTTATCTAATTTTAATTTATTTTTATTGTTATTTCATGTTTTATTAGGTTCATGGTCATGTGGAGTCACAAAATAAATATAAAAATTGAAAACGGAATCAAAAACAGCAGAAGAAAAATCACACCCTGGAGGAGGATCTCACTGGCGTTTAAACGCCAGTAAGGAGCATCTGTCTGGCGTTCAACGCCAGAATAGAGTATGTTTCTGGCGTTGAACGCCAGAAACAAGCAGCATCCTGGCGTTCAGACGCCAGAAATGCACAGTGAAGAAGAGCTGGCGCTGAACGCCAGAAACAAGCATCTGGCTGGCGTTCAACGCCAGAAATATGCTGCATCTGGGCGTTGAACGCCCAGAACAAGCATCAATTCGGCGTTTAAACGCCAGAATTGCATGCAAAGGCATTTTACATGCCTAATGGGTGTAAGGATGCAAATCCTTGACACCTCAGGATCTGTGGACCCCACAGGATCAACTCAGCATCTGTGGACCCCCACAGGATCCCCACATACCTCCACTCACTCTCTTCCCTCTTCTCAATGTTCATCCTCTCTTCCCAATAAACACTCTTCCCCAAAACTCTTCATCAATCACCTCAATCTCTCTTCCTTATCACCACTTCACCACTCACATCATCCACTCTTCCCCATAAACCTACCTCATAAACTCCACCTACCTTCAAAATTCAAAATCAATTTCCCACCCAAAACCCACCCTTATGGCCGTACCTTACCCCCCTCCCTTCCCTATATAAAGCCCTCCATTCTTCCTCATTTTCACACCACACAACCATCTCTTCTCTTCTTGGCCGAATACACCTTTCCCTCCTCTCCTCCATATTTTCTTCTTCTTCGTCATCTATTCTTTCTTCTCTTGCTCGAAGGCGAGCAAAATTCTAAGTTTGGTGTGGTAAAAGCATAAGCTTTTTGTTTTTCCATTACCATTGATGGCACCCAAGACCGGAGAATCCTCTAGAAAAGGGAAAGGGAAGACAAAAGCTTCCACCTCCGAGTCATGGGAGATGGAAAGATTCATCTCCAAAGCTCATCAAGACCACTTCTATGATGTTGTGGCCAAGAAGAAGGTGATCCCCGTGGTCCCTTTCAAACTCAAGAGAAATGAGTATCTGGAGATCCGACATGAGATACATAGAAGAGGTTGGGAAGTTTTAACAAACCCCATCCAACAAGTCGGCATCCTAATGGTTCAAGAGTTCTATGCCAATGCATGGATCACTAGGAACCATGATCAAAGTAAGAACCCGAACCCAAAGAATTATCTCACCATGGTTCGGGGGAAATACTTAGATTTTAGTCCGGAAAACGTGAGGTTGGCGTTTAACTTGCCCATGATGCAAGGAGATGCACGCCCCTACACTAGAAGGGTCAACTTTAATCAAAGGTTGGACCAAGTCCTCATGGACATATGTGTGGAAGGAGCTCAATGGAAGATTGACTCCAAAGGCAAGCCGGTTCAACTAAGAAGACTGGACCTCAAGCCTGTGGCTAGAGGATGGTTAGAATTCATCCAACGCTCCATCATCCCCACTAGCAACCGATCTGAAGTTACTGTGGATCGGGCCATCATGATTCATAGCATCATGATTGGAGAGGAAGTAGAAGTTCATGAAGTCATCTCCCTTGAACTCTACAAAATAGCCGAAAAGTCCTCCCCCATAGCAAGGCTAACTTTCCCTCATCTTATTTGCCATCTATGTTACTCAGCTGGAGCTTTCATAGAAGGAGACATTCCCATTGAGGAAGAGAAGCCCATCACTAAGAAAAGGATGGAGCAAGCAAGAGAGCCCATTCATGGATCTCAAGAGACGCATGAAGCTCATCACCATGAAATCCCGGAGATGCCTCAAATGCATCTTCCTCCACAAAACTATTGGGAGCAAATCAACACCTCCCTAGGAGAATTAAGTTCCAACATGGGACAATTAAGGGTGGAACATCAAGAGCACTCCATCATCCTTCATGAAATTAGAGAAGATCAAAAAGCAATGAGGGAGGAGCAACAAAGACAAGGAAGAGACATAGAAGAGCTCAAGGACATCATTGGTTCCTCAAGAAGGAAACGCCACCATCACTAAGGTGGACTCATTCCTTGTTCTTAAATTCTCTGTTTTTCATTTTCTTTATGTTAAGTGCTTATCCATGTTTGTGTCTTATTACATGATCATTAGTATTTAGTAACTTTGTCTTAAAGTTATGAATGTCCTATGAATCCATCACCTCTCTTAAATGAAAAATGTTTTAATTCAAAAGAACAAGAAGTACATGAGTTTCGAATTTATCCTTGAACTTAGTTTAATTATATTGATGTGGTGACAATGCTTCTTGTTTTCTGAATGAATGCTTGAACAGTGCATATGTCTTTTGAAGTTGTTGTTTAAGAATGTTAAATATGTTGGCTCTTGAAAGAATGATGACAAGGAGACATGTTATTTGATAATCTGAAAAATCATTAAAGTGATTCTTGAAGCAAGAAAAAGCAGCAAAGAACAAAGCTTGTAGAAAAAAAAAGAAAAAAAAATAAATAGCGAAAAAATAGAAAAAGAAAAAAAAAGCAAGCAGAAAAAGCCAAAAGCTCTTAAAACCAAAAGGCAAGAGCAAAAAGCCAATAACCCTTAAAACCAAAAGGCAAGGGTAAATAAAAAGGATCCCAAGGCTTTGAGCATCAGTGGATAGGAGGGCCTAAAGGAATAAAATCCTGGCCTAAGCGGCTAAACCAAGCTGTCCCTAACCATGTGCTTGTGGCGTGAAGGTGTCAAGTGAAAACTTGAGACTGAGCGGTTAAAGTCAAGGTCCAAAGCAAAAAAAAAAGAGTGTGCTTAAGAACCCTGGACACCTCTAATTGGGGACTTTAGCAAAGCTGAGTCACAATCTGAAAAGGTTCACCCAGTTATGTGTCTGTGGCATTTATGTATCCGGTGGTAATACTGGAAAACAAAGTGCTTAGGGCCACGGCCAAGACTCATAAAGTAGCTGTGTTCAAGAATCAACATACTAAACTAGGAGAATCAATAACACTATCTGAACTCTGAGTTCCTATAGATGCCAATCATTCTGAACCTCAATGGATAAAGTGAGATGCCAAAACTATTCAAGAGGCAAAAAGCTACAAGTCCCGCTCATCTGATTGGAGCTATGTTTCATTGATAGTTTGAAATTTATAGTATATTCTCTTCTTTTTATCCTATTTGATTTTCAGTTGCTTGGGGACAAGCAACAATTTAAGTTTGGTGTTGTGATGAGCGGATAATTTATACGCTTTTTGGCATTGTTTTTAGTATATTTTTAGTAGGATCTAGTTACTTTTAGGGATGTTTTTATTAGTTTTTATGTTAAATTCACATTTCTGGACTTTACTATGAGTTTGTGTGTTTTTATGTGATTTCAGGTATTTTCTGGCTGAAATTGAGGGACTTGAGCAAAAATCAGATTCAGAGGTTGAAGAAGGACTGCTGATGTTGTTGGATTCTGACCTCCCTGCACTCAAAGTGGATTTTCTGGAGCTACAGAACTCAAAATGGCGTGCTTCCAATTGCGTTGGAAAGTAGATATCCAAGGCTTTCCAGAAATATATAACAGTCCATACTTTGGCCGAGTTTAGACGACGCAAAAGGGCGTTGAACGCCAGTTCTACGCTGCAGTCTGGAGTTAAACGCCAGAAACACGTCACGAACCAGAGTTGAACGCCAAAAACACGTTACAACTTGACGTTCAACTCCAGAAGACGCCTCTACACGTGCAACATTCAAGCTCAGCCCAAGCACACACCAAGTGGGCCCCGGAAGTGGATTTATGCATCAATTACTTACTTCTGTAAACCCTAGTAGCTAGTTTAGTATAAATAGGACTTTTTACTATTGTATTAGACATCTTGGGACGTCTGGTTCTTAGATCATGGGGGCTGGCCATTCGGCCATGCCTGAACCTTTCACTTATGTATTCTTCAACGGTAGAGTTTCTACACTCCATAGATTAAGGTGTGGAGCTCTGTTGTTCCTCATGAATTAATGCAAAGTACTACTGTTTTTCTATTCAATTCAATTTATTCCGCTTCTAAGATATTCATTCGCACTTCAACATGAATGTGATGAACGTGACAATCATCATCATTCCCCCACGAACGCGTGCCTGACAACCACTTCCGTTCCACCTTAGATTGGATGATTATCTCTTGGATCTCTTAATCAGAATCTTCGTGGTATAAGCTAGATTGATGGCGGCATTCATGAGAATCCGGAAAGTCTAAACCTTGTTTGTGGTATTCCGAGTAGGATTCTGGGATTGAATGACTGTGACGAACTTCAAACTTGCGAGTGCTGGGCGTAGTGACAGACGCAAAAGGAGGGTGAATCCTATTCCAGTATGATCGAGAACCTCAGATGATTAGCTGTGCTGTGACAGAGCATTTGGACCATTTTCACAAGAGGATGGGATGCAGCCATTGACCACGGTGATGCCTCCAGATGATTAGCCATGCAGTGACAGCGCATCGGACCATTTTCACAGAGAGGATGAAAAGTAGCCATTGACAATGGTGATGTCCTTACATAAAGTCAGCCATGGAAAGGAGTAGGACTGATTGGATGAAGACAGCGGAAAAGCAGAGAGTCAGAGGAACGAAAGCATCTCTATACGCTTATCTGAAATTCTCACCAATGAATTACATAAGTGTTTCTATCTTTATTTTCTATTTATTTATTATTTATTTTCGAAAACTCCATAACTATTATATATCCGCCTGACTGAGATTTACAAGGTGACCATAGCTTGCTTCATACCAACAATCTCCGTGGGATCGACCCTTACTCACGTAAGGTTTTATTACTTGGACGACCCAGTTGTGAATGAAAAACAATTTACTAAGACGTGCGTACAGAGTTTTTGGCGCCGTTGCCTGAGATCACAATTTCGTGCACCAAGGACCAACCCATTAAGTCTATCTCTATGCTTGAAGTAAGTATAATGTCAACCTCAAAGCATTAAGTACGTCAAATAGGCTTGATCAACATCAACCATAAGTCCCAACCTAGCTATTAATTAGCTTAATAGTAGGTTAGTGTCAATGGACATCAAATTGACTACATAGGATTCTCAAATCACCAATTCAATGAGACCTAATGACTCAAGGTCACTCAATTCCCTTAGCCTAGGCCAAGAGTCAAGAAAACTACTCAAAAACTAGAGAAAACATTTCAACAAACACCTAGAGTACAACAAAAGTAAACATCACAAAATGCAAGAATTAATAAAAGTTATAACTAACATGAGCAAGAAATTAACAATAACAATGAAGATAAACATAAAGAGACATAGAAACATAAAATTGTATTAAAAGGAAATTAAAACCAACAAGAGTGCATGAACATAAAAATGACAAAATAGGGAAATTAACAACAAGAACTAGAAGAACAAAGATGTAACAACAAGAAATTAAAAAGGAAAACTAAATCAAAACAATAATTAAAAGTGAATCTAAGAGAATTTAACCAAACTACCCTAAATTCTAGAGAGAAGGGAGAGCTTCTCTCTCTAGAATTCTACCTACAACATGATGGAAACTACACTATGGTTCCCCCTCCCCCCCCCCCCCCAATCCCTTGCCATCCTTGGGTTCAAAAGCATCAGAAATGAGTTGGATTTGGGCCTCCTTGAGCTCAGAAATCGCCCCCAGCGTTTTGCCTTTAGTGAAGTCACGTGACCATCACGCGTGCGCGTGGATGACGCGTGCGCATTGCTTGATGATTCTCTGGTCACGCGTGTGTGTCGCTGGCGAATCCCCATCTCACGCGTACACATGGGTGTCGCGTGCGCGTGGCCTTCAGTTCAACAAATCCTCAATTCTTCATGAATTCTCCATTTTTGCATGCCTTTTCTTCATTCCTTCAACCCAATCTTTGCCTTCTAATCCTGAAATCACTTAGCAAACATATCAAGGCATCGAATGGAATTAAAGTGAATTAAAATTATCCATTTTAAGGACTAAAAAGTATATTTTTACTCTTAAGCACAAATTAGGAGAAATTCACAAAATCATGCTATTTCATTGAATAAATGTGAGAAAAGATGATAAAATCCCCTAAAATCAACACAAGATAAACCACAAAATTGGGGTTTATCAGATATACTAACCTCGACCAGTGGCAGTGGTGATTGATAGACTCACCGAACCTTCTTCTACAATAACTTTGTCTCATACAAAGCCTAGCGTTGACAATGTCAGCGGAGGTGGTCGGAGGACTAGCGGTTGACGTGGTGGTGGATTTCTTCGTAAAACCTAGGAGAAGAGAGGAAGTTCCGAGTAATTTTGTTTTGGTGGAGGGAAGTCGAAGAGATGCTCCGTATTAGAAACACTTTTCCTATCACGAAACGATGTCGTTCCCTACTCCTAAACGCAGCGTTTATATCTGATAAACTCTAATTTTGTGGTTTATTTTGTGTTGAATTTAGGGAATTTTATCAACTTATCTCACATTTATTCAATGAAATAGCATGCTTCTGTAATTCTTCCTAAGTTGTGCTTAAGAGTGAAAACATATTTTTTAGGCCTTTAAACTGCTAATTTTAATTCACTTTAATTCCATTCAGTGCCTTGATATGTTTGTTGAGTGATTTCAGGCTTATAAGGCAAGGATTGGATGGAAGAAGTGAAGAGAAAAGCATGCAAAGTGGAGAATTCAAGAAGAAACGAGCATTTGGAGAATTCAAGGCCACACGCACGCGTCATCCACGCGTACGCATAAGGAGGAAATCTGCCAGCGACGCGCACGCGTCATCCACGCATACGTGTGAGAAGGGAATTTGACAAGTGATGCGCACGCGTCATCCACGCGCACGCGTGATTCTGGTTGTGTGACCTCATTAAAGTGAATACGTTGGGGGCGATTTCTGAGCTTTCCAAGCCCAAATCTAACTCAATTCTGAAGCTATTTGATGCAGAATTCAAGAGAGAACAAGGGGGAGCAATTAGATTAGCTTAGGACCATGTTTTAGGTAGTTTTCTAGAGAGAGAAGTTCCCTCTTCTCTCTAGAATTACGGTAGATTTAGGTCAAACTCTCTTAGATTTAGGTTTTAATTCTTGTTTTCATCTAGTTTTCTTTTCAATTTCTTGTTCCTACATCTTTATTCTCTTAGTTTACATTGTTAATTTCTCTTTTGAGCTACTCTTTTATGTTGATGAACTCTTGTTAATTTCCATTTCATTTAATGCAATTTGATGTTTCTTTGTTTATTGTTGCTTGATTGAGTTGTTAGTTTTATTTTCTTGCATTGGGTAGTTGTACAATTTACTATTTCTTGCAATTCACTATGCTTTCCTTTTATGCCTTTCAAGTTTTTGACAAAATGCTTGGCTTAGGTTTAAAGTAGATTTTGTGCGTTCTTGGCTTGGAAAGAGAAATTAGGCAATCTTGAGTCATTAACACCCAATTTAGATTGGTGATCTACAGTTTTTAGTTAATATTATTTTCATTGACTCTAATCTCTTTCTAATTCAATTAGTAAATTGATTAGGACTTATGGATTGAGATTAACTAGTCTTATTTGACTTTCTCTCAATGTGAAGATAACATTGTACCTTCTTCCAATGTTGGGGATGACGAAATAGGATTAGCTCTTATTAATTATTGTATTATGATTAATGACTAGAATAGAAAGCCTGAATTCTCAATCCTTGCCATAAATGCCTCTTTTTAGTATTTGTTATCTTTAATTGTTTGTTTTATCTTCTTGTCATTTATTTTCTTGCCTTCTTATCTGCAAACCCCCTTGAACCTCATAACCAATAATTGAGCATTTGATTATAATTCCTAGGGAGAACAACCCGGGAGTAATACTCTTGGTTATTTTTATTGGTTTTGCATTCGTGACAACCAAAATTAAACTTTGATTGAGTATTATCCGTCAGTTTGAAACTATACTTGCAACAAGGTTATTTCTCTTTTACTGAGAAGAAATTCTTAACCGACGGTAATGCCACTTTCAGTATCCATCCGGCAAGGGGCCAATTTGTCTTAATGAAACACGTGAAACTTAACGGCTGACTCATCACCGTCACATGACACATCACCTCATTCTGTTAGTGGTTAATGTATTTGAGTTCAAAAAGACCAATTTGTCTGACGTCAGAAAACGTTGAGGACTAATTGAGTAATTAATTTTAGTTAAGGATTACAACGTCCATTTTAGAATTTTTTGGGACCAATCTGAATAAATACTCTATTATTATTTAATGAGTATTTTGTGAATAAAAAATTTATTTTACCAACCTAAAGTATCTTTTATTTCTTTTAAAAATAAAATCTTAAAATTATATTTTAAAAAAAAAAACTGAATAAACCGATCCAATTCAAAAAATACAATAGTTTGTTTTGCGTTGAAGTCGATTTAAAAATGAAATCAAACTTATCAAAACCCAAAAACACCTTTACAATTTGTCCCCTGCTAAATAAAATGGATATATAAGAAAGAAATCATTTGATTAAAAGTAAAATCCATTTCATTGATTTTGACTAAAAGAATCATCGACAAAAAGTAAAATCCATTTCGTTGATTTTTTTATTATTTTAAAAAAATAAATTTGACACCATTGTTATGCATTAATATGTTATACCTAGTCATCCTAAATTTTGATCCAATGTGAATGGTCTTCGTCATCTACACACAAAGCTTAAACATATGGCAATAGCATCACATAACTCTTGTTTACATTTGTTTTTGGTGTTGTTATGGGTTTCAATGCCACCTGTGATTCCTGAATTCTTGCTCTGATTTTCTGAAACCTCATTTATAAAGTATTTCAACTTCCATAAGGTCGGCTCACTCTGCTTCAGGAATGCAAAAACATTCGTTAAAATACTCATAGTATTTCTTCATTCCACCAGTCCCCGCTATGTTCATAATATTTCTTCATCTCGCAACCTAACATCCAATGCCATCTCTTCGCCACACTGCTATAGTTCCTCCCTCTCCTTGGACTCCCTTCTCTTCATTGTTCTTTGCGACGGTGGGACTGTTGCCGATTTTCCATGCAAAGTGTGAAGGGAGAAGGAAAAAGCCGATTCAAGAGGGTGAAGCACGGATCGGTTACAATACTTAAAGGTTGTTCAAGTGTGATGCTTTTTTTGTCTTACAGTATTTCTTGACCCGATAATTGAAGGACTAATGTGCCAGGGTCTCCAAATGTAAAATTAGGCCTCTCAAATTCCAAGCAAAATTGTCACCAAACTATAACTTACCTTGCTATAAATGACGCATAAATAGGTTCAACTAATCAACCACGTTTTATTGATGCAGATCATCAATAATCAAATCCAAAGTGACCGTTTCAAAATTGTCTTGCATCCAATGTAAGCACGTAAAACTTTTTTTTTTCACATAAGTCAAAGATGATTAATTATCCCACCATTTAGACATTCAAATTCCAATCAAGGGGTAAATAATTGCCCTTGCCCATGAGGCCATGACGAAGGGTTTCACATTCAAATCCGTTCACAAGAATAAAAGATCCACTAGACCACTCTCTCAAGGGTTCGTCAAATTCATTTTCGATGTCTATTTGCATTTGTTATGCATTTGGATCAAAACACTTTTGCTAACATAATAATTGAGCACATGAATCAAAATCCAAAGTATAAACCATGGCTTTATTAAAACTGACCCCAAGATTTCACATATTCCGTGATTTCATTTTTGGAGTTTAATATCAATCATTAAAACAATGACACTAATTGAATTGCTGCTCTTAAAACATACCAAATCTCTAGAAGTATATTCAGATTTGGTAGTGTAATCTTCTATGTCCTATCTTAAAGCCAAAAGCTCTAACAATTTATCCCCAAAGGATGTATTAATAGAATGAGATGAATTACTTCTTATACTGCTTTATCTCTTTGATTATTCCATCAGTAAGAGAGTCAATATCATTGTTCTTGCCAAAAAACTTCACAAATTCCATGTTAGGCCCCATCAAGTACCTACAAAATTACCAAGTTATCAGATATTCATTATTTAACAGGAATTATCTATCATAATAGCCATATAATCTTGCAGATGGAACTGCACATAAAATATAATTATGCACAAATAACAAGTAAACAAGAAGCAAAATCAGAAAGAGAACCAATGGTATACGTAGCATGAAAATGAAATTTCCAGATATGCATCCTAAACAAATGGCTAAAATGCTCTCTAAATTATGTCAAAACGCCATGCTATTAAATTTAAATAGAAACTCATTAATATTCAAAGTTTTATTTATTTCAATTTGGTGCACGCTATTGGCATTTGTCAGGTAGCATGCGTTTTCAAGTTCCAAAATATGATGTATAAAACGGTGTCTGTGTGTGCACAAGTGAGTGCATTTGTGCATAGTACTCATCATGCTGCGTATTAGAGACCTTAATTCCATAATCATCACTGTCCACCATTTAACAGAATTATGTCAAAGATTAGGCCATTCCCGAATTTCATTTCCATGGTAAAGATTCTGAATTCACAAACAAACAGGTAGCATATAAACACAGCATGAGTAATCCGAGACATGTAGGAGATGTGATATATAGGCAATAAGATATGTTTTCTGGTGATAAAAAGAAGTAAAAGAAATTACATACATAACTATGGAGTGGTCAACAAGATAATCTGAATCTTCCTCTGCTGTCTTCATATAATAAACACGATACGCACGGGCTACGCTTTTTATTTCTTCTGGGGTACCAGTTAACCCGATCAATGATGGATGGAATTCTGAAAAACAAATTCCCACAATGATATTACAACTAGAACTCAGCAATATTTATCTATGAAAAAAATAGAAAGTAAAAAAGAAGCAACAAAACTCGAGGTTAACTTGAGTTTGATGCAGGTACCTTTAACATATTCCCGCACTTGTTCAACAGTATCCCTCTCAGGATCAACAGAGATAAAAACTGGTACAATTTCAATTCCGGCTTTCGCCTCTGCAAGGCACCAAACAGATGTATATATATATCTATAAACTCATTGTTGACAAGATCAAAAATGAAGATTAAAAAATAATAACAAGCTTTCAGAAGCGGCCTTCTAATCTTGACAACTCATGCCACATAACTAGTCTTCAATCTCATAAGAAACAAGACACACTGTATCAAGTATCAACATAGTTGCTGTGGTGGTGGAAAAAAGTGGCTGTTGGTATGTCCCGACAAAGTCAAACTTTCATGTAAGCACTTCTAACTTGATTTGTTTGGCTATTTCCATTAAACTGTTGCAACTCCGGTAAACTTGAGATACTAATTGAATTCATATCTCATGAATCCGTTAAAACAAATTTAGGATTAAAGCATATTTTTCAAATTTTCTATTTCAGAATAACATGAAACACCAGTATTGCCATTAACCAGCCTGACCAACAAGAAACACTTACTTATTTTATCAACTGCAGCTGCTAACTTCACTAGTTCATCAGGGCAGATATCTGGGCAATGTGTGAAGCCAAAGTATAACAGCGTCCATTTGCCCACGAAATCCTTTTCAGTTACATATTTCCCATCATGGTTGATAAGGTGAAATGGCCCCCCAATTGCAGCTTTTCCTGCCGAAGGTCCCTGCTTAACTGCCTCAGAAGCAGTACGTATTTCTGCAGCAACAAAAGTTAAATCAATAAATGGAAAGAAAATTATTCACCGCACTCCAGAATCAGATTAAATGCAAACAGAAATGAAGCTAGTTGATCTGATCTTTTTTTACACTGCCTATAGTTAAAAAAAGAAAAGAAAAGGTCTGGGACAATATGTAATGCACCCAACTTCACCCTGCAGCTTGTTTTGAAAATACTATGGTGTAAGGCTTCATAAAAAGAATTTACAAAGAAACATGCCAAGCTTTCTTTCTTCTGAAGGAGCCCTTGAACAATCATATGATAACAAACAACAAACAAATGCCTTACCCCACTAGGTGGTGTTAGACTACATGGATCAAACGACGCTATTGAATCCTATCACGTATCATGTCTATAGTGAAATTGTTTATGCGTAAATCTCCTTTAACCACCTCACGTATGATAACATGCTCAAATAATGGCTCAACCCTGAATGCAAAGGAATATGCAATTAACAGAGACACAACTCGCAAATGGCATCCACATCAACATGCACAATCATAAAAATGCTCAACTCACCATAGTAATCTACCTTCAATATGTCGTTTCTTTTCCCGGTCGTAGTATACTACCAATCCAGCTCCAGTGACAACCAGCAAAAGAAAACTCAACCAAGAAACAGGCTGCAAGATCCAAATGTAATGTCAGCTCACAAGTTAAGATAGCAACATGAATCAAACAATGCAATAACCTTACATTACATCAACTGAATATACGTAAGAGGAAAAAACCAAAACGAGATCTGAATCACTGAAATCAACTTCAGATACACACCGATCCACGAACTGATTTCCCAGCATCACTTTTCTGATCTCGTTCGCTCCCAGACTCTCTTTCTTCACCAGAATTACCTTTTTCAGAGGCACCTTGTGCTGGCGTTTCTTCATTAGCATTACTAGCATTAGTTCCCGATAGAAGCCTCTGATACAACATCAAGTACCCATTACCATAACCTTGGTTCCCAACCTACAAACTCAAAAGAACAGCAACACAAATAAAAAATTGGGAACTGACCCATTTCAAATGGAATAAGAACAACAATACTTGGAAGCCAAATAAAACAAACTTTAGGAAAAAAATTGGAGCACAGAAGAATAAAAATCAATTTTTATTTTCTATAATCATAAACAAAAACAACGGAAAGGGAATTGAAGTGAACCAGGTGAGGGTGAGTTGAACGGTGATAAACATGATGGGAGAACGGTGGAGAGAGCGACGTGGGTCTGCCATGGTTTCGAAGAATGCGAGCAGCGTAACGAAAGTGGTTGGTCTTGGCAGAAAGCATGGACGCCATTGGATGAAAGAAATCTGTGTGCGTAGCACAAACCAAACCTTAAACCTCTTTAAAGAGTTGAACACATTACGGGACAAGAGTTTTAAGCAAGGATATGAATAATATGATAATCGAACCAAATATCAAACCAATGGTTTAGAAACGGTTCAAGAATTCAGAAATTAATCAAACCAATAAAACACAACAAACTTAAAATACAATTGAAGAAATAACAACTCAACAATGTAGCAAAGGATCACAGAACACAACACCTATCAGAATGAAGGTAATAGAACGGAAGTAAGTCAAACTAACCCGTAAGCTCGCTTGATTTAATTCGTTACCAATTCTATAAACTAAACTCATGAGCTTGTAAATTAATTTCGAGCCTGAATTTGAATTTATATTTAAATAAATCAAGTTTGAGTTTAAATAAATTAGCTCATGAGTTTATAAAATGGCTCAATAATATATATGCATATAAAATTATAATTATATATTATATATTTTATAATTTTAATTTATAATAATAATATATAATTTTATACACACAATTATAACATTGTTATTTATTAAATATATGAGTGCATTAATTTTTGTCATATTTAAATTGTAATATATTTGTTTATTTTATTGTAGACTAAATAGATAATAAGTCTAATTAAATTATTTATGGTAAGAGAGAACGCTACTTTTAATAAATAAAGAAAAAAACCTTGATTACAAGAAGGAAGAATTAAAAAAATGTTACAAAAATGTGATATTCGTAGTTTGTACCAAATAATGCCACAAAAGATATGCAGTGTTCTAGACTTTTAGTTATATAGATCACCCACCCTTAAGGTTTTGAAAATCGAATTATTTTAGTTACTGATTTATTAATTCAATAGGTTCAACTATAATGTAATTGGAATAACTATTTTATAACAAAATAATAAAAAAATATACAAATAAACACAATAAAATATAATTACAATTTAATATAAATCTTAAAATATAATCTAAATTGAAAGTACTATATTAACCAAAATGTAATCAATTCATCCAAGTACAAATTCAAGAAGTCAAATAACAAAATTATAACAAGTGCTTCATGATTGATACTATCATTTATAACTAAAAAATATATAAAAATATCAATCAGACACAAATTATACAAGATCGTCATGAATTGAACAAGGGCAAGAACAATTATAAGTTTATAAACAGCAACCCAACAAGTTAACAAATTATAAGCCAGAAACAATTAACAAGTTATAACAAATTATAATAAAACAAGAACATGAGCATGAACATGAACTAAAAATCACAATAACAGGAACGATTAAAACACAGCATCAACACACAACACCAATAGGAACAATTAAAACACATCAACAAAGTGAAAAATATGAGAATGGCCATTGCTGAAAACAATAACTTCATACGTGTATGCTCAAAGAATCAAAGGCTAAGCTTCCATACACATAGTGGTAACTACCATCACTGGGAAAGTGAAGACCCCAAACAAAGAAACCTTCAATCACAGCTTAAAACAAAATTCACAATCCCCTCAAGTTGAAGCAGCAAGCAACTTGAAAACGGAAGCACCAAAAACCAACTTCCAAGAAAAAGATTCAGATCACCAATCCCAACCAGAAATAAAACCAAAGCTCAAAAACAAAGAGATCTAACACAGTGATGATTGAAGGAAAAAAACCTAAAAATCACCTTCCACTAGGGCTGGAACTCGAACACAGAAGAGGGAGAGGGAGAATAGATGAGGCCCGGAACTCAAACAACGAGAGAGAGGGAGCACAGATGAGGAACTCAAACTAGAAGACACAGGCGCGGAACTGGAACAGAGAATAGTTGGAGCGCGGCGGAACAGAGGCGGCGCGGCGGAAGTGGAATAGAGGCGACGCGTCTGAGATGATTCGACGAGTTGCGACGGCGCTGGAGCAGTGGGGACGGCGGCGACAACACAGCTTGAAGAAGAGAGAAAAGATGGAGGATTAGGGCTTTCCGGGTCTGGGAGTCGGTGTCGCGCGAGGAGGGAGCGAGGGGATTTTTTTTTTTTGAGTAAATTATTAGGTTAAATGGTTAACAGTTAAATTAATTTTTAAAAAATAAGATATTTTTAAATTTATTTTAATTTTTTTATCTTTATTAATAGTTTTTTTTTTTAAGATTAATCTTATAAAATATTAATTAATAACATATATAATATTTGATATATTTAATTAGATATTGATTACATATGTTTATCAAATTTTATTTCGTTATTTTTTTTAATTACAATAATTTTATTCCCAATATAACTTAGTAACTAAACTGATATATTTTTTTAAACATATTTAGTTAACGTCCAATTGAATATGTTATGTGTCATATATACTATCAGTTAATATTTTATATCATCAATTTTTAACAAAAATTATGCGTGGAGTAACTGAATGACAGATATGATTAATTCGTAATTTTTAAAGGAGCAATTTGATTGAAAAAATCTTTAGTGACAAATTTAAAGAATGCCTTATCTTTTTCAGACTAATTTGACTATTAACCCTTATCAAAATAGCACCAAAAGTTTATAACTTTATATTGCTCATAAAAGTAAATCTTAAAAGATGTTAACTATGCATAAATCTTTGAAAAATTTAAAACATGACAAAAAATATTTTAAATATTAAATATATATTTAAAAAAATAATTTTAGAGATAAAATTTTTGATAAGGGAATAGAACAAGAAAACCAAGAAACCAAAGTACTTGCTTTTTTTGACAGTAAGATAAATTAACTTGTATCAATTATAACAGCTACTATATATATAAATATAACAGTCATATGTCCATTGTGGTTTCCATAAAACAATTACAATAAGCATTTACAATTCAATTTTAATTTCTCAATTCATCTCTATATTGATTCTTTCTGATATGAAGAGCTGAGGTTCGGATCTCATAGGATCTATTGTTCCAATTAATACTACTACACATTTTTCTATTCCTACCATGCCTTTTCTTGATAAATTAGATGAAAAATCATTCAAGATTTAGCAACATCTTGCTCTTCACATCATTAGTGACAACTAGTATTTTTATCCGTAATAACATTACAAGAATATAAACTTTTGAAAATTACGGATCACTTTGTTCTGATAATATAGATTATGCATGTCGCAAAAAATTTATAAAATCAAACTACTTTTACCAAAAAAAAAGTCATAGGTTGACAAAAGTCTCTGGCTAAGAAGACCAAAATCTCTATAGATAAAAAATCAAATAACAAAATTTTTAGTTATTATTTTAATATTAAAAAGTCTAATTTTTTATTTAAATTATATTATTTTGTTTAATTTTATTTTCTGTAAAACAAAGAGGTAGAAAAATTAGAGAATAAGAGAAAAGAGAGAGAAAGATAAAGATGAAGAATGAGAGTGAAAGTGAGAATGAGAGAGTTATGTTAATTTTGAAAGAAAATATTTTATTTTAATTGTAATAAAAATATATCAGATGACATATTTTGATTTGTCAAATTACTAATATAAAATATAAATTATATATAGAATGAAAATGGTAGAGAGAAATAGAAAATAGAGAGAGGTAGATGAGAGAATTTAAGAAGGGAGTTTATTAATTTTAGAGAAAAATATGTTCTCTCAATTTTAATAAGAGAGTGTCATGTGATACATTTGATTATTAAATTAGATAGTAATATATGATACATAATAATAATATAGGTATATTTCAATTTTAATTTTAATGCAATTAAAGAATGTCATGTTGTACATTCTGATTTTAAAATGAATAATTAGTAATTGATATTGATGATAATATATTAAATAGATAGAGTGGTTGAAGGAATAAGAGAGATAGAAAAATGAAGAAGGAGGTGGGGAGAACTCTCTAATTTTGAAGGGAAATATTTGATTTCAATTGCAATGAGGGAGCAAGGTTCTGAGAACCGAACCGGTTATCGACCGCTCTAATTACTGGTTCACTAGTTTATTGGTCCAACCAGTCTAACCGTGATTCAACCAAAAAAACCGTTTTAAAATAAAATAATAAATAAATTATAAATAAACATCCTAAAATATAACTCATCCCATTTTTGTCTCATGACAACACTATCATTCAGACAACATAATCATTGAATACAATGCAAAGCTACTTATTCATTGAGATCTCACATTATACAAACAACTTTCATGACTTAAGTTCACATTTTCAGCAAACAATTGTAACCAATGTTATTTTTTCTTTTACGATGATATGTACAAATCACGTATAGTACAAAACTACAAACTAACTGGAAATAGATATGAGCTTAGATGCATGATTATGTAGTCTAGTGAGGTGAATTTTTGTCTCTGTTGTTAACATGAGATTATACAGTGCTCCCCCTTGAATTTGTCTCCAAGAAACATTATAATATTCATGAATTCACAAAATGTTTACTCTAGGGAACCAGAGAGCATACATACTGGACTAGGCAAATAATGCTTAACTACATTGAATAAATTTGCATGGCCTTGACATGACTTTGACTAATAACACAGATACAAATATGCATTGAAATAACCCCAATCATAAACACCATTACCAAATTAAATAAAAAATCAACCAAAAATCACCTTGCAAATCAAAAACTCAATCTCTTGAACTCAATAATTACATCCGATATCCAACTAAATAATTGCATCACAGTTATCATAAACTGATTTCAAAGCCTAGAAGCAGAGTGAAATTAAAAACATGAAGCATATAATAAATCAAAAGATCACCAATAGCAAGTTTTTTAATAAGAACAGAAGTTAAGAACAATGAAAAATGAAAAAAGATTCAACAGTTTTCAACCCAATTTTAATAAAGCTCATCACAATGATTAACAACAACAAAAAGTACTGAAGGAACAGTGAATCAGTAACAGGCGGTGCAAATTTAAAATTTAAAAGTTATCAATTTAAAATTTTTCATCAAATACAATCAGTGAGCAAAGCCAATCAACCAAGCACTAACTAAGTATTCTGTTCTCATTCTGTGACTAGGAAGCAACAAATTCAGCCACAAATTCAAGTTACAGCAACAAATTTAACAAATCCAAGTAAAGTCCCAATTTACAGTAACATTTAGATTAGCAACAAGGCAAATTTAATTAGCAATTCAGCAACAATCAGTGAGCAAAGCCAATCAACAAAGCACTAACTAAGTATTCTGTTCTGATTCTGTGACTAGGAAGCAACAAATTCAGCCACAAATTCAAGTTACAGCAACAAATTTAACAAATCCAAGTAAAGTCCCAATTTACAGTAACATTTAGATTAGCAACAAGGCAAATTTGATTAGCAATTCAGCAACAATCAGTGAGCAAAGCCAATCAACAAAGCACTAACTAAGTATTCTGTTCTGATTCTGTGACTAGGAAGCAACAAATTCAGCCACAAATTCAAGTTACAGCAACAAATTTAACAAATCCAAGTAAAGTCCCAATTTACAGTAACATTTAGATTAGCAACAAGGCAAATTTAATTAGCAATTCAGCAACATGCAAAAATACAGGGAGAAGGGAAATCTGAAAAAGAGAAAACAGGGAAGGATGGTGCAGGGACTCACCAACGGTCGACGGCGAGTCGGCAACCACCCCACGGAAGGCGACGAAGCAAGAGACAACCCCACGAGTTGCTTCTGCCGCCGGCAACGAGACAGACGAACCACGAGATGCCAGTGACTGAGACAAGACTCGAGTGAGACTGGGAGGCAGAATCGAGCAGAGACAACCACGGACGACGAGCAGCAACCAACACGCACAGCTCGAGCACTCACTGGCGGAGGGAGGCGCGAGCAGCCGAGCACAGAGGAGAACGGCGAGATGCGAGCACCCAACGTGGAGGATCCGGCGAGAGGCCCGAGAGCACGAAGACAGAAGTTCTTGAATGCGATGGACGGCGGCAGCAGTCTCTCACTCCGACAGACGGCGACAACTATTGGTGGAGGCTAGGGTTTGCTTTCTTTGGTGGAGGCTAGGGCAATTTGCTCTTTGCTGAAGGAAGGAGTTGGAGAAGGGGGAATGGGGGATAACGCGTGCTTTGTGCCTTTCAAGGAAGGAAACGACGTCGTTTTCTGTAAATCGGCCGGATTCCAATCCGGTCCGACCCGCCGATAACCGGCGGGTTCATCGGTTCTTGAGCAGTTTTTTATTTTGTGGTTTTACACATTGGATCGGACTGTTTTTTTGTCGGTTTCCGGTTGAACTGATTCGACCGGTCAATTCAGTCTGGTTTTTAAAACATTGTGAGAGAGTGACATGTGGCACATCTTGGTTGTAAAATTAGTATGGAAGAGAGAAGAATTCTCCTTAATTTTGAAGGAAAAGATTTAATTTCAATTATAACGAGAGAATGACACATTTTGGTTGTAAAATTAGAAATATATAATAGATGAACTCGGTGATCACTTTTTCAAGGACCATGTTCCAGCAAGATTCAATTCTGATGCTGCAAGATTAGCAGGAACAGAATCAGCAACATACAAATTTTGGACTACAAAATACCACTTTCTTATATCATGGCTCCTTCAATCAATGGATATCTCATTCAGAAATAAGATGTTGGACTGCAAACTTGCATATCAATTATGGGATCGAATTCAAGATTATTTCCCTAAATCAACAAAAGCCACAATTAAACAACTTAAAGCAGAACTCAAAACTATCAAAAAGTAAGGAATGACTGTCTCTGACTATCTCAAACGCATTTGATCAATTGTTGATTCTTTGGCTGCATTGGATCATCCACTCTCTCTTGAAGATCATGTCGAAGCCATTACTGAAGGTCTTGATGTGGATTATGCAATGTACATTTCCTCAATCGCACCTACGCTTGAGTCTGTGTCTCTGATTGAGGTAGAAACCCTGCTTCTTAGGCATGAAACCATGCTTGCACGATTCTGAAAAACTCAATTATCCCTTCCCCAAGCCAATTTTACACAAGCCACTTCTCAATTTTCACGAGGCACTGCTAGAGGTTTTAATTGTGGCAGAGGAAGGGGCGGACGATTCTCTCGCGGGGCCGAGGTTCTTTTCAACAAAATCGTCCTCAATGCCAAGTGTGTGGCAAATTTAGCCACATTGCCATTTCTTGCTTCCACAGATATGATCCAAGTTATCAACAGTCACCTCTGGTTTCTAATGCCCCCAATTCTGCATCATCATCTATGCCAGCTCCACCACCTCCATCTTATCATAACCCTCGGGATTATCTTGCCACACCATCTACTCTCTCTGAGGCTTCATAGTTTTCAGATACTAGTGCCTCTCATCACGTCATACATGATCCATCCAGCTTTCTTGAAGCAGAAGCATACACTGGCCAAGAACAAATTATGTTAGGTAATGGGTCAGATACCTGTATTACTCATATTGGCAATGCAAATCTTTATTCTCTTGATAATCATAAACAATTTGTTTTGAATAATTTACTTCTTGCACCAGATATAGCTCATAATCTTGTAAGTGTGCAGAAATTCACTACTGACAATGCATGCTTTTTTGAGTTTTCATGTTGATTTTTGCTGTGTCAAATATCAGGCAACCAAACAGATTCTTCTTCCAGGTGCTCCTAAAGCTGGAATTTATGAATTTGAAAATGTAGCTCTTCATAATTCAAGATCAACCACTAGTACTGCACCAAAAGCTTTTCATACTAATATTGATAATTACTCGCTCTGGCACTCTAGACTAGGACACACAGCACCTAAAACTGTTGTTACTGTACTAAGAACTTGCAATATTCTATTTACTGTTCCATCTTCTAACTCTCTTTGTAAAGATTGTTGCTTAGCAAAAATGCATCATTTGTCTTTTACTCTTGATTCCTATCAGTTTCATGCTCCTTTGGACATGATTTATAGTGATGTTTGGGGACCAGCCCCTATTCTTTCATGGTTTTAGCTATTATGTTGTGTTTATTGATGCCTACACTCGCTATACATGTATCTATATGCTGCCTTCTAAGTTTTAGGTTTTTGCTGCATTTGTGCAATTTAAATGTCTAATGGAGAATTTTACAGGTTTAAAAATTAAAGCATTTCATAGTGATAATGGAAGGAAATATCTTTCTTCTGCATTCACTGATTACCTATCATCTAATGGCATTGCTCATAGATTTTCTTGCCCATATGCACCACAACAAAATGGTCGGGTTGAGCGCAAATATCGCCATATCACAGAAACTAGTTTGCAATGCTTGCTTCAGCATCACTACCTTTAAAGTTTTGGGATGATGCTTTTCTATCTGTCACTTATATCATTAATCGATTACCATCTTCCAATATCTCTAATAAGTTCCCTTCTGAACTGTTGCATCACAAATTGCTTGATTATTCTTTCTTAAAAGTTTTCGGTTGTGCTTGCTATTCTTCTTTTAAACCTTATACACATAATAAATTAGAATTAAAATCTCAACAATGTGTGTTCTTAGGTTATGCTACAAATCATAAGGGCTATAAGTGTATGGAGGTTATTGGTAAGATCTTTATTAGTAGACAAGTTTTGTTTGATGAGTTTATATTTCCTTATTCTTCTATATTTGGCCACAATACTGTCTCACCTACCAAAATTCAATATCCTCATACTATTTTGCCAATTCCCCCTCTTTTGTTACTGATACTCCTCACCATGCCACTTCCACTGATTCTTCTAATTCTTCCCTTTCAAGTTCTGCTTCACCAACCCCATCTCTTCCATTGCCATCCACTTCTTCCTTACATATACATGGGACCCCTTCTTTAGAGCCTTCTTCTCTTAATGCACAACCTATATCTCAACATTCTACACCTATACCAATTTCTGGTACTCCGGTTCAGCTTCCTCATCCCCCAAAACCAAATTCTCATCCTATGCAAACTCGGTCAAAGAGTGGTATCTCTAAGCCTAAATTAAATTCTACTATTGTTAATACTTCATCATTTATTGATTATTATGAAAATGTTCTTAAAATTGTTACTACTGCCTTAAAATTTGAACACTGGACGAATGCCATGAAAGAAGAATTGCATGCTCTTTCCAAAAATCAAACGTGGACTTTAGTTGTTCCACCCCCAACCAGTAAAATCATTGGTTGTAGATGGGTGTATGCCATTAAACGACATCCAGATGGTCGGAACTTGAAATATAAAGCAAGGCTTATTGCTAAAGGCAACCATCAAATCAAAGGAATCGATTTTAATCAGGGTTTACACCTGTCATTAAGCCTACGACTATAAGAGTAATTCTGACTTTGGCACTAACTCAGAAATGGATAATTCGACAGTTTGATTCTAACAATGCATTCTTAATGGCGATTTATCAGAGTTGGTTTATATGCAACAACCTCCGGGTTTTGAATCTTCCAACTCTGGTCAAGTCTGCAAATTAAATCAAGCTCTATATGGCTTGAGACAGGCCCCAAGGGCCTGGTTTTTGTAATTAGCAGCTACCCTATCCACATTTGGCTTCACCAACACCAGGTCTGACCCTTCTCTCTTCATTCACTACTTTGGCAAGCTTGTCATTTATCTCTTAGTTTATGTTGATTATATCTTGATTACGGGTAATGGTCCCACTGCTATTTCCCATTTGATTTCCCAACTTCATACTATTTTTTCGTTAAAAGACCTTGGTGAATTCTTTTACTTTCTTGGTATTGAAGCCCATAAATTGTCATCTGGTTCTTATCATCTCTCTCAATGTAAGTATATTAATGATCTTCTTGACAAAGCTAATATGAAGGGATGTAAATCAGTCCCTACTCCAATAATCACAACTCTAAAATTTACTGCATCTGCTGGTAAACCATTTGATAACCCATCTCTTTATAGATCAATTGTTGGTTCTCTTCAATATGCTACATTTACTAGACCAGACATTGCATTTTCTGTAAATAAGGTTAGTCAATACATGCATAATTCATCTATTATACATTGGCAGTGTGTCAAACGAATTCTCAGGTATCTTGTTAGAACAACTCATCATGGTTTGATATTTCATCCTAGCACTAATCTTCGACTCTATGCTTTCTCAAATTCGGATTGGGGCTTTGATCTTGATGATAGACGCAGCACTTGTGGCTAATGTGTATATTTTGGAGACAACCTTGTATCTTGGTCTAGTAGGAAGCAAGGAATTGTTAGTCGATCCAGTGCTGAGGCAGAATATCGAGGCTTAGCAGCAGTTGATTCAGAACTCATTTGGCTCGAAAACTTACTCATTGAGTTGCACATTCCAATTACCACTCTTCCAACACTTTTTTGTGATAACATCAGTGCTGTTTTACTTGCTTCCAATCCTATACTACATCACAAAACTAAACATTTTGAGTTAAACCTCCACTATGTCAGAGACCGGGTCAATAGCAACAGACTTCACATAGTGCACATTTCTGCTTTGGATCAGATTGCGGATCTGTTCACCAAACCGTTGTCCCTGGCTGGTTTTGATTGGTTTCGACTCAAACTCAAGGTTATTCCTCGAACATCCATGAGTTTGCAGGGGCTGATAAGGGAATAGAGCAAGAAAACCAAAAAACCAAGCTACTTGCTTTTTGACAGCAAGATAAATTAACTTGTATCAGTTATAACAGCTTTTATATATATAGCAGTTATATGTCCATTGTGGTTTACACAAAACAACTACAATAAGCATTTACAATTCAATTTCAATTTTTCAATTCATCTCTATCTTCAGTGGCGGAGCTTGAAACAAAATTTTGGGGGGACAAAAAATTTAATATAAAAATTTAAGGTCAAACTCATCTAATGCAACTCTTTGAATTTTTGAAGGTTGTATCTCACTTTCTTCGTGATTCATTAAAGTAGAAGAACTATTTATAGGTGTTGATATTGTAGAAATTATATGTTCTCCTTCTTTAATATTAGTCTTCCTCTTAAAAAATGCATCAATTCTTTGATTTTTCATCATTATTTTGTATAAAAATTTGAATATATATCCTGTAAAATAGGTAAAAAAAATTAGAAGGATAAATATTAAAATTTATAATATTTATTGATTTTTTTATCAATTTATACAAATACAATAATCAATACTTATTGAATATTCTAATATTTTTTTATCATATGAAAAATTAAATTAAATAAACAGTAATATATAAAATAATATTAAATTAAATAAATAAAAAATACCTAATTTTGAACCTGGGTACCCTAAATTATAATAAAGCATTTTAGCCAATCGAACTACTCTTTATTTTTTGAAGAATTACTACTAACTTTTTTATAAAAAAATTTGGGAGGTCATGGCCCCATTACCTTAGTTAAACTCTGTCACTGTCTATCTTGATTCTTTCAATTTTAATGTAAATGTTGGCAATCATTATTAAAAAATAAAAAAAATTATTGTGAATTATCACATTTATTTAAAAAATAAAAAGAAAAATCTAGAAATGAAATTTTGTTCTAAATTTTTGTGGCACATTCTAAATATTTATTCAAATGTTAGTACAAAAATCTAGATCTAATGGATAAGTCGTTTGCTAAGTATAAAAGTTTTTTTATTACTTACAAAAAAATAATATTTATTAATTTTTTTTATCGTATTTTCAAATCATTCAAAGATTATTTCGGCTGAATCTTTCAAGTATTGAATCGGTAATTAACCCCATTTTGTAATAGTGTATTACAGTGGAGAACAAATTATTAAAAAAAAATACAAATTATAATGTTATCTTTTTTTTTGCTATAAATACCTCTCCTTCATTTGAGACAGATACAAGCATTTCTTCAACTTACTTTCACCTTATTTTCACTTTTATTATTTCATGTGTAATTTTTTTTTTTACTTCAGATTTATGTTTTATCTTTTGTGTTTGTTTCGTAATTTTTTTTATATTTACATTTTAAGAAAAAAATTTAAACATAAATGTTGTAAGTATTATTGGCTTAATATATTTAATGAGACTGTTATAAATTATGATGATGAAAATATAATTTTTAAATGTAAAAGTTCAATCTTTTAAAATATTCTTAAAACCATTTCATTTGAAGGATTGAAAGTAATTCTTGTTCATCATATGGTTTCATGGTAGCGATAATGGTTGTGGTGTTGCTTTTCCACGGTGTTGCTATTGCTGTGATCAGGGACGTTGCCAAGAAGAAAAGTGTTAGGGCCTAGGGGAAATCAATGTGTTCTTTTAGTTGATTAACCAATTGTTTTCTTATCTCCTGTTTTATTTGGACTAATTGTAACCTCATTTATTTGGCCCCCTCTTCAGTCAAGTAACGAGAAAATTTCCTTATTGGGGCAACTAGACAGTGTAATGTTCCTTATAATGATAGTGGTGATTTATAACAGTGTAATGTTCAAGCATTCTATTCCCCATTGGGGCAAGTGTAAAGAAGGAACAACTATACACAAGTTCCAATATTATTTGTAATCAATCTTCTACAATTTGAAAGAAATAGCTGCCCAGTATGCTGCTCCAAAATATCATAAACTACGTAATATCCTAATCCTGCTGTTTTTCTGGTTCGCCATGTAAACTAGAAGCAGGCAATTACACAAGGCTTCAGATCATGAGGAAAAAAAGGGAAAAAAACCAACCAGGCAAAGGTCAATTACAAAAGAAATTTACATACACTCTATCTTAGTCTTCATAAAAAATCCTTGGCAAAGAGAAATCACCACCTTTATTTTCTTCAGCAATTTAGGAAGAATAACAAAATCAGCGGCTCTTGAATGACTGCAAACGAAAAAGAGAAAGTTAGATCATTAGCAAAGTGGTGCTAGTGCATAATTTAATATGTGATGGATTGCATACATCTTCCATATTTTTCGAGATGTCCTTGATCTGCTCCGCTAACTCTTGCCTTTTCTGAACAGCTGCAGAAAACATATAGTGTAAAATGAAGCTAATTTGTTCATGAGGGCGAATAATTATTATTTTATAATTACTTTGCTGTTACCTTGTTTCGAAATATTTTCAATTTGCTTTGATGTCCTTACCGCAAACCTCTGAAATGCAGGGCTGAAACGAACCACAATCAAAGATTCACATGAGAACATATAGAAAAGAGGCTAACAAGAACTACATACACAACAGAAGATTCCTAAAGCAATAAAACAAACTTCAAAACCACAAATATAAACGCTGGAAACATCACTTCAGCAGAATCATTTCAAGTGTACACAAATCATCTTCGGCATCAATATTGATACATTTACTTTAGCTGTCTACTGATAAGTATCTCCAGAGAATGTTTTTAACTTCACTAATCAGTCTAAAGTCTTAACCATTTTTTTTTGGGACCTGAAAAAACTAAGCAAATCTGAGAGGGTATGCACCAGCGATACATAGCTGGATGATCCCAAGGGTCAAGGGACATTTCCAGTTCAGGCACATAAAATAGTTGGTTGTCTACTAAATTTGGATTCCTTTTTTTTTCTTTTTCCGTATTCTTTTCCAATTCAATTCATCCAAAGCATAAGAGTTTTAAAAGATAAAACAATCCTAGAACAAATATGGCTTTCCTTCTCTGCTCAAATCACATCAATATGATTCATACACAACAATAAGAAGCATAGGTAAAACAACCCGTATCACCTATCACCTATAAACCTATTGTCACTGGTATATAGATGGTTAAATGGCTTTAAATTGCATGCAGTGGTAGCAATTAGCACTGCAATTCTCAGACAGGGTGATAATTATAACACAAGGATAGCTGCCACCATAACCATAAACATAATCTAATATCATATGTATTAAAATATCTCAAACTCTTTAAAATTTTCCAGTGGAATAAACATGCTCCCACAGAGACAACAAAAACTCAGGAATTTGAGGTTCAATCTTGCTTCAATGGAACGAGCCAATTAGGAACCAGATTTGTCCCACCGGCCAGAGAAAGAAGCTTACAACTTACAACCTCATAAATCAAAAACAAATTCCTTCAACAAAAAAAGGAATACTAAAAAATCATTTTTTTAAAAGAAGAAAAAAGTGGCTGTACTTCTTTGTACCTGTTGGCAAGACCATTGACAACAACCTCATTCACAACGTATGAAATAACTCTGTGCATAAAATTCCCACCGGCCATTTTTGTCGGTCAGTTTCAAACTGCAATCGATTGAAACAAAACAATAACCCCCAAAATTAAAGCAAAACCATTTTTAAGCATCATAAATTAAACTACATGTTATCGATTATCCCTAACAAAGTTAGGGTTTGAGAAGGGAAATCGGTATCTGAAAAGAGAAAACTAGGGTTTAGAAGGCACAAACCTTGATGCGAAGATGGATTGGTGCGGGAGACGGAGAAGGGAGAAAAGAAGAGTCTAGAAATAGATTATGCAACTGGCGCCTAATTAAACCGAGTTTTATATGGTAAGGTTTTGAAAACCGAACCAAACATCAAGCCGTTAAACCACCATCTAAGAAATTTAACGGTCAAGCCGATTTAATTGCGGTTTTGAGGAGGCGTGAGCTTCAAAGAGTAAGGTTGCAATAACCGAATCGGTTAATAAACCGATCAAGTGATGGATTTACGATTCAATTATCCAATTGGAATTGCATCATAGTTACAATTTAATTAAATATAAAATAAATTTATTAAAAATATAATATATAATTTTAAATATTTAAATTTAATAATTAAAGAGTGTTAGGAGTCGGTAGATTTTGTGATTTGTAAATATCAATTAGCGATCAATAGAATTTTTAATAGTATAAAATTTTATTTTAAGGTAGAGAATTATTCATTTTTTTTTTCTGGTTAAGTATTGGTCAAATTTTAATAAAAATATTGACTTCTTAAATTTTTTCTTAATAATTTATAAACTAATATAAAATTTAAAATTTCACAATTTTATCCAAAAATTTGTCTAAAATCTACTTCTACTTAATATATTAAAATTGGGTTTTTCCCCAATTGATGAAGATGAGGTGTCGATTTCTCGTGATTCCATTTTCCCTCTAAAATGAATGTATTTTTTCTATTCTAAACTAGCAAGATACCCGCGCATTGCGTAGGCAAGATAAACGAATAGTATAATAACATAAATATAAAATATATTTAGAATATTATTTGGTATAAAAAATAAAAAAGCATTGATATTGTTTGAAAAAGTATATGAAAATTTTTAAGCAAACAAAAAAGATAGCTATTAAAAAAATGCTATAAAATATTATGTTACGTTGTTATTTATAAGTGATTCTATTAAAATATAAATGATGTTTTAAATTTTCTGTTATTTAATCCAAATATTAAAAATTAAAATAGTACATAATTTATATTAAATTGTATTATATTATTTTTTTAAACACTAATAGTGCTCTTTTATTTTTCACACCAATTAACAATTTAAATATGACTTACATTCACTTCATAATTGTATTTTTCTTTTGTTTTACTCAAGGAGACACCCAGAGAAATTGCAAATATAGATAGAAAAAACTAACACATTCAAAAAAAAAGAATCAATAATAATAAAAATAATAAAAATGACCAATTCAAGAGTAATATGTTATGTCGGTTATTAAGAATTTTTACTTTAAAATAAAAAATATACAATACATTCTCTTTTATATTCGTATCATAAAGTATCGAATAATTAGTAACTTATATAAAATTTAAATAATTAAATAAGACTATAATAGACAGAATATTTAAAACAAAAAATAACCTTATTAAATTAAAAAAGAAAAGAAAAAGCCTTAATTACTTCATTGTCAAATTGACAATTATTATTGTTTTTGAAATAGAATTTGGCTAGAGTAAATCAAGTGTTTCTATAACCTCAAACAAATACATCATCTAGAGAATAAATTTAAATTAAATATAAAAAAAAATCATAGCTACTAATAAAAGAATATATCTATCCATTGACTTCTTAAATTTTTTCTTAATAATTTATAAACTAATATAAAATTTAAAATTTCACAATTTTATCCAAAAATTTGTCTAAAATCTACTTCTACTTAATATATTAAAATTGGGTTTTTTCCCAACTGATGAAGATGAGGTGTCGATTCCTCGTGATTCCATTTTCCCTCTAAAATGAATGTATTTTTTCTATTCTAAATTATTTTATAAAAAATATCTTTATTATAATTATATTATAATTAATATTTAATAAATAATACATAATTATACTAATTTAGAAACATATCTTCATCATAATTATATCAAATCAATATTTAATGCATTATTAAACTACTTATCAATTATATATCAATTGAAAATACTTTTAATAATAATAATAATAATAATAATAATAATGACATCGGTCATGGTAATCATGATAAGAATATTTGATTCTAATCATAAAATATCAAATCTTATGATATTAATAACGCATATTGATTTTAAATCTTTTTAGTCATTTTAATTATATTAATTTTAAAAATATTTATATAATTCTAATTATTATTCATTATTCAATAGTAATAATAATAATAACTTAAAAAATCCCCATATAAACTATTTCAATTAGCTGTGTATTATTTTTAATTCAATCAATTATTTCAACTAATTAATTCAATCAATTATTTCTTAATTTATTTTTTTGAATTCAATAAATCAAATAAAATCAATTATACTAATTGATTTGATTAATTCTTAAAAATATTTTTATTTTATTTATTTCAATACATGAGTTATAACTAATTAGTTATTTAATTTTATTAGGATAAATATCAAATTCTATTCCTAATATAAAAATACAAAATTTTATACATTCCATTTTTATTTTACCACTATAAAAGACCAAATATGCTAGAAGAAAATATCATTTGTTTATCCATTACTCTTTCATTGGGTAGCTTTTACAACAATTCTTTTTCTTCCTATGAGGCGTCGTCGTAAGAAGGCAGCTATCGTGGACACAAACCACAACACACTCTCCAACTCCCGTGCTCATCATTCAGAGCAATATATGATATGTTATCTACGAGGCATTTATAAACCATGGTGTTATCATGTATGCATAAATAAAAAAAAATTCGTATTTAAACTTAAGTCATTTATCTGTTTGTGTGGTATATTGTAGTGTAAAATTACTTTCAATTTGTGTTGTGCAATGATATTATGGTTTGATTTAAGATTTTACTTTAGAACTGTGTTATGATTTTATTTCATCATTTTCTCTTAGATATCGATCAAGTTGACGTATTTTTATTTATTATTATTGAAATGGATGTGATATAAAATTTATAAAAAAAAAATCTCACACTGAATTTATTTTATTATAGTCTTCTATCTCTTCTATTTCATTTTATTTTCTTCTTATTCATTTTTTTTTTGAATATCATATAATCTATTATAATTTATACCAATTAATTAATTATAATTCATTATATCAGTTAGTTTGATTTGTTAAATTATAATATGCATGATAAAATAGATCATTTGTTACCTATAACGTTAATTCTTCTAAAATCTAAGTCTGAATAATTATATTTTTACTTTTTGTTATGAAAAAAATATTATTAATAATTAACCACTCATACTTTTAATCAAAGTGTTTGGATGATTTTTATATTTATTAATATTAATCTACTTAATATACTAAAACTGGATTTTCCCCCAACTAATGAAGGTGAGGTGTTGATCTTTCGTGATTCCGTTTTTCCTCCAAAATGAAAGCACTTTTTTCTATTCTAAATTATTTTATAAAAAATATCTTTATTATAATTATATTATAATTAATATTTAATGAATAATACATAATTATACTAATTTAGAAATATATCTTCATTATAATTATATCAAATCAATATTTAATGTATTATTAAACTACTTATCAATTATATATCAACTGAAAATACTTTTAATAATAATAATAATAATAATAATAATATGATAATGGCACCGGTCGTGGTAATCATGATAAGAATATTTGATTCTAATCATAAAATGATCAAATCTTATGATATTAATAATGCACATTGATTTTAAATATTTTTAGTCATTTTAATTATATTAATTTCAAAAATATTGATATAATTCTAATTCTTATTCATTATCCAATAATAATAATAATAATAATAATAATAATAATAATAATAATAATAATAATAATAATAATAATAACTTGAAAAATCTGTATGTAAACTATTTCAATTACCCGTGTATTATTATTAATTCAATCAATTATTTCAACTAATTAATTCAATCAATAATTTCTTAATTTATTTTTTTAAATTTAATAAATCAAATAAAATCAATTATACTAATTATTTTTATCAACTAATTGATTTGATTAATTCTTAAAAATATTTTTATTTTATTTATTTAAATACATGAGTTATAACTAATTAGTTATTTAATTTTATTAGGATAAATATCAAATTCTATTCCTAATATAAAAATACAAAATTTTATTCCTTCCATTTTTATTTTACCACTATAAAAGACCATATATGCTAGAAGAAAATATCATTTGTTTACCAATTACTCTTTCATTGGGTAGCTTATACAACGATTCTTTTTCTTCTTATGAGGCATCGTCGCAAGAAGGCAACTATCGTGGATACAAATCACCACACACTCTTCAACTCCCGTGCTCATCATTCAGAGCAATATATGATATGTTATCCATGAGGCATTTATAAACCATGGTGTTATCATGTATGCATAAACCGATCAGATCGGATAAGTTTTTGACTCAAAACTGATCCAAACCGCACCACGAACTCCCCTAGCGTGGGGCGTTGTGATAGTCACGTGTCACATAACATCTGTCGCAGTAAGTGAGGTTGCATGCTGGTTGTCGGTTCGATTTTTCTTTGTTTTTCATAGGATTCTCCAAGGCGATAGATAAAAAATTAATTTATTGTAGATTATGTTATAAAATAACTAAATAAATAAATAAGGAAGAGGTAACAAATAAAATAAAGAAATATAAAGAGAGAGATATTAATAATGTAGAAAGAAAGAAGAGAATGTTTATTGTTGCTGTGTATTTTTATTCAGAGGCTTAAGCCTCTATTTATAGGTGCACATGATGACATTTTTCAAACTACAATAAATAGAGTCATCCTTGATAAACCAAGTTACATTGGAAATGGGCATCCACATAAGATCTTATCACAACACTCCCCCTTGAATAACCATTTAGGATTATTGCCTCGTTAAAATCTTACTAAAGAAAAACCCAGTGGAAAAAAATTTAGTGAAGGAAAAAGAGTACAATATCATTTAGTGATAGGGACTGCCTCATTAAAAACCTTGTCAAGAAAAACCAATGGAAAAAAACCTGACCAAGGAAAAAAGAGTACAATCTCCCCCTCTTGCCGACATTATTTTATATCTCGAAATCGGCGCATCCCAATCTGATGTACCAATCTTTCAAAAGAAGATTTTGGGAGTGACTTTGTGAATAAATCTGCCAGATTATCACTTGAGCGGATCTGTTGGACATCAATTGTCCCTTGATTTTGAAGATCATGAGTGAAGAAGAATTTGGGAGAAATATGTTTTGTTCTATCACCTTTGATATATCCGCCTTTAAGTTGAGCAATACATGCTGTATTATCTTCAAACAGGACAGTTGGAGCTATCTTCTGATCAATCAGTCCACATGATGACAGAATATATTGGATCACACTTCTCAGCCAAAAATACTCGCGACTAACTTCATGTATCGCTAGCATTTCAGCATAATTAGAGGATATTGCTGCAATCGTCTGTTTCGTGGACCTCCATGATATAGCTGTACCACCATATGTGAATATGTATCCTATTTGAGATCTCCCTTTATGTGGATCAGACAAATATCCAATATATGTATAGCCAACTAATTGTGACTTGGATCCATAGGGATAAAAAAATCCCATATCAACCGTTCCATGAAGATATCGAAAGATCTGTTTGATTCCACTCCAATGTCTTATGGTTGGAGAGGAACTATATCTTACTAGTAAATTCACAGCAAATGATATATCAAATCGTGTATTATTTGCAAGATACATTAGTGTGCCAATAGCACTAAGATATGGTACTTCAGGACCAAGGATATCTTCATTCTCTTCCTTAGGACGGAATTGATCATTTTCCACATCCAAAGATCTTACGATCATTGGGGTACTCAAGGGATGTGACTTATCCATATAAAATCTTTTCAAGATCTTATTTGTGTATGTTGTTTGATAAATAAAGATCCCATTTTTTATATGCTCGATCTGCAGGCCGCGACAAAATTTAGTTCTTCCAAGATCTTTCATCTCAAACTCTTCTTTTAGAGTTTTTATAATTGTTGGAATCTTTTCAGGAGTTTCAATGATATTTAAATCATTAATGTATACAATAATTATAATGAACTCAGATGCAGATTTCTTTATGAAAACACATGGACAGATATCATCATTCTTGAATCCGTTTTTGGCTAAATACTTAGTAAGACGATTATACCACATTCGTCCAGATTGCTTTAGACCGTATAAAGATCTTTGCAATTTGACTGAGTATAACCCTTGTGAATATTCATTGGATGGTTTAGATATCTTTAGTCCTTCAGGGACTTTCATATAGATATCCCGATCTAATGAGCCGTATAAGTAGGCTGTTACCACATCCATTAAATGCATATGCAGTTTATGATATGCAGATAAACTGACCAAATAACGCAATGTTATCGCATCCATTACAGGGAAATACGTTTCTTCATAATCTATACCGGGCCTTTGTGAAAAACCTTGTGCCACAAGTCGGGCTTTGTAGCGCACAACTTCATTTTTCTCATTTCGTTTTCTCACAAATACCCATAGGTATCCAACAGGTTTTACATCTTCTGGTGTACGGATTACAGGTCCAAAGACTTCACGTTTTGCAAGTGAGTCTAATTCAGCCTTCATGGCTTCTTTCCATTTTGACCAATCATTCCTTTGTCGACATTCTTCGACTGATCTTGGCTCAAGATCCTTACTTTCATGCATGATATTTAATGCCACATTATATGCAAATATTTCATTGACAATTGTCTTATTTCAGTCCCATTTCTCTCCTGTAAAGACATAATTTATCGAGATCTCGTCATTTTCACAATTTTCAGGTACCTGAATGTCTTCTGACGTTAAAATTATATCAGAATTTTGGACAACTGCAGGTGTCTCTACTATGTCTTTTTCAACAGGAATATTATTTACCTCTTTTCGCTTTCGAAGATTTTTATCTTTGGAACCGACAGGCCTGCCACGCTTCTGGCGTGAATTTGCTTCAGTGGCTACTTGTCCTACTGGGACATCGATTCGAATTGGGACATTTTTCGCTAGTATATAAGATTTGGTTATCCTCTTTGTATCGAAAAATGCATCAGGCAATTCATTTGCTATTCTTTACAAATGTAGAATCTTTTGAACTTCTAGTTCACATTGCCCTGATCGAGGATCTAAATGCATCAACGATGATGCATTCCAATTAAGTTCCTTTTCAGGAAACTTATTCTCTCCCCCTAATGTTGAAAACTTTGATTCATCAAAATGACAATCTGCAAATCGGGCTTTAAATATATCTCCAGTTTGTATCTCAAGATACCTCACTATAGAGGGAGAATCATATCCAATATATATCCCCAATTTTCTCTGGGGTCCCATTTTGGTGCGATTAGGTGGTGCAATGGGAACATATATCGCACATCCAAATATTCTTAAATGTGCTACTGCAAGAGCACATTCGAGGCATGGAAGGTCGAGAAAGTTTTCTCTGACATATTGGGTTTAAGGAGGTATCACCGTTTTTTGATGATTGTACATTTCTTCAAGGTCTTTCCATAGATCTGCAGGATCTTTTAATGTGGGATATTCATTTTTCAATCATACGTCAAGATGACGATGAAGGAAAATCATAACTTTGGCTTTATCCTTCTGGGATGTATTATTTTCAGCCTTAATGGTATCTCCAAGATCTATTGAATCAAGATGAATTTTAGCATCTAACATCCATGATAAATAATTGTTTCCAAATATATCAAAAGCATTATATTCAAGATGAGAGAGTTTCGACATAATGAAAATTTGTTATCTGAAGTCTTCCTAAAATTTCGTTAGAGTTTTGTGCTGATAACGTGTTATAAAATAACTAAATAAATAAATAAGGAAGAGGTAACAAATAAAATAAAGAAATATAAAGAGAGAGATATTAATAGTATAGAAAGAAAGAAGAGAATGTTTATTGTTGCTGTGTGTTTTTATTTTATTTATAAGTGCACATGATGACATTTTTTAAACTACAATAAATGAAGTCATCCTTAATAAATTAAGCTACATTGGAAATGGACATCCAAATAAGATCTTATCACAATATATTAGAATTTTATTGAAGAGTTTGTTGTTATCTAATAGGTTACTATATTCACAAAGTGGATTCTGATTAAAGTTTAATGAAGATAAGAAAGCTATTGGGCTTTTTGGTATTTGCAGAGAAGCACTTTTGGTGAGCTTAAGTGTTAATAGAATTTTTGAATTGGTGTTTGGAGGGCGTGCATTGGTTGTTATAATTTTTGTGGATTGGCAAATTTTGGTCGGATGGCTTTAGAAAAGAAAAATAAATCCAGGAATTAAAAAGAAAAGAAGAAAAAATAAATTAATGCTGTTAAGGTTCTAGACTAAAGAAAAATTAAGTTTATAAAAGATTACACAGAGAAATGGATAATTTAATACGGTTACCTCGTCACGTTCCTTCGCCAACAACAAAGACTAACCAAGGCCCCTTTCTTACCCTAAGCCCTTAGGCCTTAATATTGTATTGTTTCATGCTAATAATAAGAAATTTCTTTTTCTTGTTCTTGTTTGAAATTAAATCTTTTTTATGTTAAAAATAGATTAAATATTATTTTTTTCACATTTAATATTATGTCTTTTAGGGAATAAAAAAATAATGTATGATATTTTTCATGTATTATATTATATTATATTATATTTTATATATTAACAGTAAATTTAATATTATATTCATATATAATATTATAATTTCGTTTTAATAACATATAAGATGAAAGAATCTTTTCAGTCATATTAAAATTTAGTATTATAAATATTTTTTAAATTAATTTAAAAAATACAAACCCTGATATTTATTGATAAAAAATCTAAACTTATTATTATTATTATTATTATTATTATTATTATTAATGGATGAGTTAGTCGGAGTCGGGCTTTTTCACACTTTTGGAAAAATAATTGTTTATATTCACACAATGTGGACATATGACATTTATCAATGAACGTTGTTGTTGTTGTTGATCATATTTTGGATCGGCTATTTTTGTCGTTCTTGAGCTCAAATTCATTATTATGATAGTCCACAAAATTTTAAAGGCAAACCAAAAATCCGGTCCAATTATGCTTTACTAAAAAATTATCTCTGAAACACCAAAAACAGTCTAATTGATTAATGATCATATCAATCACTGCGTAAACTACTATTATCATCATACTTTCCACTATACTTTCTGCCACTACTGAGGAAGCTGTCTGAAAATCTTAGAGCATATAGAACATGTGTCCTCTCCCAATTACGCCAACACATTTCAGCAGATGAGAAAAAAATTTTCTTTCCTCAAAGTAGCATAACCCTTAAAAGTTCACAAACAAATTTAAACATAATAACAAACACATTAATTAACTCAGAAAACAGTAAACACACTAAATTAATCCATGAATCATGATGTGTATTGTTCTCAACCTTAAAAATAAGGCAGATCAAAACGAAATATAAAATTAACTTAGAGAAAGTTCGATTACATGAAGTCGAAACTCATAAAAGAAAAACAACACTTATATACGTATAGAAAAGACCGATCTACTTTGCTGACATTTTTTTAATTTAGCAAAAAAGAACATCGAAAGTTGTCAAAATGATAAAAAAAATTTCAATTAAACAATTGTACCAACTAAGATATTTTTCAAATAACACAGATCATTCGTACCAAAAAACCACCACTAAAATAGTGGAGAAAGGTTTTTAAATAAAATAAAAAAGTTGTTCAAATTATAACTACGACAAAATAAAAATGGTTCAAAATTAACTACTTCAAAAATTCAAGACCCACACATCGGGCCATTTAAAACTACAAAAGTTGAAAGAAGTTACAAAAAATTGAGTTTTTCTCTTGTGACAGCATCCTCGGCTAGGGGTGAAGGATTACCATGTGTTTATAACACGCAGTGGAAGAAAAAAAGGTAATCCTAAAAATCTATTTTGTGCTTAAATTTTATTCTAATAATGTAATATATGTATAGATCAGATCTAAATACCTTTAGACGCTTTAATAAAAATTTTATTTTTCGATTGTACGAAGACTCTATGCGTATCCACACCGAGACCAATCTTTGTTGTCAACTCCTTGACCAATGGACATCTGGTCTAAATTGAGAAACCTTTTGCAACTCTTTGCACGCCATAAAATTCTTCTCCAAGAATTAGGCTCACATACGTTTATGTGTGTAGAGGTAAAAAAATAAAACTCTTGTTATTCTCATCTGTCACTTTCCTCTACCCTTGGCATACATATATATAGTATGAAATTTGTTACTGATTTTAAATTTGATTCTCAATTCAAATTTAAATTATATCTTTAAATTCCAAATCTGAATCCTTTAAATTTTATAAATCATATCATAACAATTTAAAACATAATCGATTTGGATCTCATCCAAATTTATAATTCAAATTCAGAAATAGAATAACTAATTATTCTCAAATCTCATTTAATATTCTCAATTATCATATTATTATTATATTCTTGGTGCTAGCAAAGAATATAATAATATTCCATTTGAATTAATATAATTATTTATTTGATCAAATCAAAATAATAATTAAATAATTCTATAGCAAAGATTAGAACACTCGTTAGTGTGTGACCCCATAGGTTCAATACTAAGCGGGTAGTAAATTAGTCATACTAAATTTACTAATCAAGGTTGGCGTCTAGCAGCACTCCTCAACAACCCGATAGTATGAAGTAATATATTTTTACTAAGAACCTCAGAAGAACAAAGTATAATTCTTTCCATCTTTTCAGCTCTTGGTTAACCCTTAGAGTATGATTTAATTGTCAAACTCTAACTTGTTACCATTATTATAATGAACTGTGAATGACCTAAGAAACTCATTTCTTCATTCATTCAATCCCCTTGGCCAAGGTTTTATTCATCTCAATCATTATAATCTAGAGCTCAAACTCTTTACCGAGAGTTGACGGATTCCTTATTGACTAATCATTAATTCTACAAGTATTTAAATCATACCTAATATCCATTCAACTAGCACCCTAGGGTATTAGGTGTCCAAAATCAAAGTATAATAAATACATTGTTAATTTCTATGACAGTCGCAGGTCAAAGGAAACTCTATTATTATGTTCATCTTGAGAATATCCTATTGACAAATATACGGTAATTATAACCATTAAGAATTCTCAGAGTGAGTCAGTTCAATGGTCATATCTCTATATGCACCATATATATATATATATATATATATATATATATATAGATCTTTTCGGATTATTAATGTCCTTTTTAATAATCCTATGACCAAGAACAATTTAGATTAAATTATAAAAGATTTATCTCTCAATATTATGATCACTATCACAATAATAAATCTCTAAATTTAATCATAGACCTTATTATATTAACATTTTAATATAATAACAATAACAAATTATTTGACATATGATTGATTGGATTGTGGTCATACTCCTTATTCCCAACAAGAGGGAAAAAGGTCGGGGAATATTCAGATACTGGCACTGTGGGAATTGGACGAGTTGGAGAAGGAAGGGGCTCGCCAGTGGATTGAGGATCGGGAATTTGAGAAGTCTTTTCGAGCTGTTCCCCTGAGGTATTTGGATCGGGCGCATGGATGTCCTCCTCATCATCTGGAGCAGAGACGATTTTTCCGTCTACCACTATATTGTCTGGGCTGATGAGGGAAAGGTCCATCTCGGGAGTAATAACTCGAAACTGAGATTTCAGGTTTTCAACCAACTCGTCCATACCCTCAGCCACAGACTCCTCAAGCTCTGCATACCTGTCCCGAGCTTTAGTAACCTCATCAACCAAATCAAGTTTTTCCCCAAAATTTGGGTATAACTCTCTTCGACCTTCTTCTTTAAACCCTCTGACATGGCTAGAGCAGCCTCCACTTGTTTGACTTTAGCCATAGCTTTACCAAGGTTGAAGAGTAGTCTGTATCTCTCTTTTACCAACTTCTTCTTGGACTCCTTCAAGGAGGCCACTTCAGCCTGTGAGGCCACCAAGGAGCTTTGAGTGGCATTGAGGAGAGTTGTTTCCAACTCCCTAGCTAAGGTTGCATAAATGCCGGCGTCCAAACTCCACCTCGAGCCAAGAGCTAAAGGTAGTTTTTGATAGAAACATCATCCATGCTGATATAACTATGTGGAAGGATGTACTTTTCACTCTAAGCAAAGCCGTTAAAGCCCTGCTCATATATACTCCCCGACTTTGAGGTCTTGCGCCTTTTAGGATTCAGTTCGGTAGTAGAGGGGTGGAGGACGAATTGTTTGTTTGGCCGAGCCGGGAGGAAGAGTTGATTAAGAGGTTGGATCCGGGATAATTTTTAAAGAAGACGACGCACCCTAGTCCGACTTCGAGGGTGAGGATAGGTTGGCAGTTTCACCACCTTCCTTCAACTGTATGCTCCGTGCAACAACATTCTTCCTAGTAGCTCGGAGAATTTTCATGGCAGCCAACTTGGGAGCCATCCTTTCTGTAATACCCATATCAGGGTACATTAGTCATCAACACAATTTTACAAAGCAAAATCTATAAAAGGAAGAGAAAACTGCCTAGCTCATACTGAAGCTGGCTCGGGTTCCCTAAATACCTTTTTGTATAAAGGAGCACAGCCCCAAAACTCCTGAAATACCTCGACCATACTCTCTTCTACCTCGTCTAAGTCATCCAAACTTGACTATCACAGGATTTTCTTCCCAATACAAAGGAAAAATAGTCTCATCCCCATCATTCAAGAAAGAAGGTCGGACACCCTCTGCAACTCGGACCTTAAAGAAATAATTTTTAAAGTCGTAGAATGACTCATCAAAAATAGCGAAAATCTTCCTACCCTGAATAGCATGGGAAGAGAGCCAACCTTGTTTTTTAGAACTAAAGTGTTTGGTGAGCACGAAGAGGTAAAAGAAGACTTTAAGAGAAGGTTAGACATCTAGTTCCCGACAAAAAAGTTGGTATATTTTTAAGATGCCCCAAGAATTGGGATGCAATTGGGTAAGGAAAATATTGCAGAATTTAAGGACCTCGAACTCAAACTCAGAAAAAGAAAAAGTAACCCTTAACTTCGTGAAAAAACAGTCATAGACATATATGAAATGCCATTCCAACCTATCAAGTCGGGGGAAGCAGATCCTTTCCTCAGGGTCAGCAATAACAATCTCATAGCTCCTCTCATCCTATCGACTTAAACATAACCTAAGAGGTCGGGCACGACAAGGGTGGTTCAACCCTACTTATCTGAATAAGTAACTACCTCCTAAAATACACTGACAGAACCTCATGTATATTCAGAACCAAATCTACTAAAAATTTGCTTAAAATCCTTGCTAACTTAAGCATTGGAGTCTCTTGCAGGTATCACCCCCACCTCCTCACAAGGAACTCGGACGGCGGCACCTCGTCACCAACACAAGTCAGACGCTGCCTCAAAAGAAGTCTGGACCTTACGTTCAGGCTCAAATCATCGTTTCAGGTATCCCTTGGAACACACCCTTTGAAGTAGTTCACCTTTATTGGTGGATAAATGTTCCTCTTTTCTAGGGAATCCAATGATATCTCCTTTTTAGAAAGGTGGGAGATATCTTAGGAGTTAGTTATTTATTCAGAAGGAGGCTGAGCTGTCTTTGTTATGCCCGACCTCTATGAAGTTGGGTAGGGGTAGAGAAAGCCACCCTTTTGGGTGGACTTTCTTCTTTTTGGGCCCGACTTTATGTTTTTAGGCTAGGGTATGAACACGTATAATCCTTTGATGTTTGGAAAGTAAACATTCAAAAGTCATCCTGATTTTCATTGTGTTTGAAAATTCTGTTCATATAACTTGGCAACAACTTAAATCCATTGTCAAATTTTAAATTTTGAAAAAAATAAAAATAAATCTGAAAATATATGTAATATAAACAAAGACTTGGTGAAGCATCACTTCCCATGAATCATGGTGCGTATAATTCTAAGCCAGCCCTAAAAACTATTTCAAAGAAGGATTTAAATCCCTGTAAACTCAAAAAACACGCTAAACTCAGAAAAATTACTAACAATCCAACAATAATTAAATTAGAAGTCAGAACAAAATTAACATTAACTAAGAAGCAGTAGAGGCTTACCAATAGAGAGAGAGAGAGAGAAAGAGAGAGAAAGAGAGACAGAGAGAGAGAGAACCACCGCTACGCTGAGAAGAAGATTGTGATGGAGAAACGAAGAGTGCCAGATAGAAAACAAACGACGGGAGCGATATGAGAGATGGGAGAAAACAAAAGACCCGTGGGTTCCATGCACGTGAGCGACATCAACAAAAGAAGTGGGAGGCTTGGTTGAGGCTAGGCTGATGGTGACAACACCCTCCAGCTAACGGAGAGTAGCTCGACGATGAAGAAGGCATGGCATGGGGTTGAGTGGCTACTAGGGTTTAGGTCTCTCTTCTCTTATGTGGTGTGGGAGATGGGCGAGAGACTGAGAAGTGAGAATGGCTGAGAGATTGAGCAGTGTGAGACTGTGGGCTTTTAATTTTTTTTCATTAATTAAAATAACGTTTTAGCACATACTAGTGGGGTGGACAAATTCCAAAAAAAGGACCGATTCACACGAATTGTCAGCTAACTATCAGTTTAATCGATTTTTTTAATTAATTTTCTGCTAGACAAATATTCAAGTTAAGCGAATCGCTCGAATGATTGATTCTTAATTAATTTGATTGAACCGACTGATCCAATTCGATTTTTAAAGCTATGAATGAGAGTTTGTAAAGCAAAAATAAAATACACAAAATACGAACTAAGGAAAGTGGCAATTGTCTAAAGAAGAGAGATATCTCAAATGATAAAAGAATAGGTTATCGTTTAAATTGGACTGAGTGATTTTGGGGTTTTTTTTTTAGTCTAAACACTAGTTTTTACTACCAACAATTTTATTATCTCTCGAATTATGCTGGAAGTTTTCAATTTTTCCCGATCAACAAGACCGATCCCGACAATTATATAAATGAGAAATTACATAAACTTCCTTGAATTGTTTTTACTTTTCTTTTTTTTTTTAAATAAATTATATTTACCTTTTTTCATATTTTTTTATTTTAATAAAAATCTAAAATCTTATTTTTAAAAATTTTAGTAGTTAAACTAAATAGTACTACAGAAATAAACATACATTCCATCCATTGGTGGCGCATATAAGACAAGTAATTCTTTCCTTTTTTTTTTAATAATCGGAAGTTAAATCTTAAAACTTAAGTGACAATGACTTCTAAGCCCTCGGTTTATTTTTCTTTTCATTCTTATCTCTCTTGTTTTATATAAAACTATAAAAGTTTAATTTAATCTCTTCAATATAGATATACTTTTTTCTTCCTCCGTCATAATACACGTAGCATGTTCCTAAACCGAATCATATATAAAAAAGTATAAGGGTGTGTTTGGATTTGTGTTGGAGAAAAGAGAAGCTCGTTTGAGTTTCTTGAAAGCTTTATCTTTATGTTTGGCAATATTTTTATGCTGTAAACGCAGAAGTGATTTCTGCTTTCAACCCAGGTTTACCAAAAGCTAAAAATTCTAGCTTTTCCGTTCACCTTTTCACGTTGGATTGAACTTTAGGTTCTATGTACTAATTATGTCCTTCGTTATTCATATGTTTATTTTTTTTATAGTACTTTTTTCTAATACTCTCTTATGTATATTATTATTTTTTATAAAATTTCTGTTTTTTTATATGAGTTCTTTTACTGTTATTGTTATTTCTTTTTTGTATGGAATATTTTTTTTACTTTGTATTATAATTCTATTAATCCTATTAGAATACTAAAAAATATTGAGAGTACTAAAAAAAATATTAAAATTTATTTAAATATTTAAAATAAAATTATAAGAACATAAAATAATTATTTAAATTCATGTCCTTTTTTGTAATTTTTTATCTAAAAGTGATTTTGAATAATGTAATCCAAACAATATTTAGTTTATTATAATCCATTTTAAATAAGAATTACCAAACATAAATCACGTTAATACTAACTCACTTTTGATCAAAATCAATTCTACAAAATCAATTTTATACAAACCTCAGTTTGCAAACTGTAATCCAAACACACACTAAGTAGACAATAAAAATATTAAATAATATAAATAATTGATATATTAAATGTTCATTTTATTAGATATGTAGATAACTATTCTAATATTAAGATTTAGGTAGATAATTTAAAAATATAGTGTGTTTTGATTTAATTGATAGTTATTTATATTGTTCAAGAAAGTTATTGATTACCTAACATTACCCATCATATATATAAATTTATGTTATATATTCGCATTCAATACAATTTACACTTTTGCAAATATAATTCGATTTGTAAGATGATAAAATTCAATTTTATTTACATTTTAATTGTATTGGATCGTGGATATTACATCTATAACCACGGATTTAATTTGCATATTCGAACCAAATAATAAATAAGTAATATATATATATATATATATATATATATATATATATATATATATGTTGTATTTATATTTTATTTCAATTAATAATTATTATTCATATATGTTGTATTATTTTATTTTTATTATTTAAAAAAAATTGATTTATTAATATTTTAAAAGTAAACATGTTTAAAAGAGTGAAAAAAGAAGAATTTATTAGAGTAAAAAATGAAATTTTGTTGACATTTTTTATAGAAATAAGTTTTTTTAATATATTTTTATTTTGCCGATATATCTGATATCTGATCCGATTCGATCCGTAAATCGGATCTGAGCATAAAAAAATGCAGATATTAGATTCAATTCGATCAAATTAGTTTAGTGCAAATCAGATCGAGATTTTGATCATATCCGATTCGATTCGATCCGCGAACACTCCTAAATAGACATTCTCGCCACTAAAATAGTGACAATTTTTTGGGGTAAAATCACAATTATTTTTCTATTAGAGCATTAGAAATTTTACAAAAGACTTATCTTGTATTCATGCAAATTATTTTAGTGGTTATTTTCATAAAAACATTTTTATATAAAGATCATATTACAAACTATTTTATTTTATTTTTTTACCAAAGATATGAGACTCGAACCCGCAACCTCTTAATTGAGTATATGGAGACTATGCCATTTGAGCTATATATTACAAACTATTTAAGAGTTCATAATATCATCTTTACATAAAGATATTTTCATAAAAATAACCACTAATTATTTCATGCAAAAGACTTGAACTTGAAAATATTGATTAAAAAAAAATCAATAATTCCAATTGATATTTTGATGCCTGACAATTTGGTGCTCTTTTAATCTGCTAATGGAATTTGCATTATGGTAGTCATGATTTACCCATTTTTATATCAATCAATTTGGCAACGGCAGAAGAATATACATACACAAAATACATGACATCTGCATGTCACCATAGAATAATAAAAAAAAAGGCCATGGCATGGAAGCTTTTTACTATACATTTGTTATAACATTGCCAATAATATTTGATTCCATGTGTCTGGTATTCCAGGCAAACACCAATGTATGCAATCTGCATTTTGGGGATTGGCCCTTTCTTCCTCAGTTAGCAATTTGCCTCCAGTTTCAGTGTAAACTGAAGAGTGGCCATCAATTCTGTATTCTGAGATCTGTGTTATGTTTATAACACTCACTGGAACCTTCATTTTCTTCATCACTCTGGACACTACATTCATTATGTCCTTGTTAGAACCAGTTCCCCAGTGATTCTTTTTCCTCACAGGCTTTGTCTCATTGAAACATTTCACACCTTCCATGTTGCCCCAATCTTCACTTCTATTAACAAAAATAATTTAAGTCTTTTAGTTCCAATTTTTAGCTCCAAAAATTGGTGCCTTTTTTTGTTTTTGTTAAATAGTAAGGTGGAAAATTGCATGCAATTATCTTCATGCAAAGTTGATAATTGACACATTAGATGACAATTTAATCAAATATATCAAATCATCTAATGATTCTCAATTATCAACTTTACATGAAGATAATTGCATTTAAGTCTTTGCCAAATACTAATAGGTCACATATCAATTGTCTATCAAATATTTTATGAAGACAAATTAACGATAGAAACTAAAACTTAAACCGAGTATTTTGATTTTTTGTCTGAACCAAAACGAATACATAATTACATATTTTACTGAAATCCCAAACTAAATTACACTTTAATTGTTAGGTTCTTTGGATATTTCATAACTCTTTTCACCGAATTTCTAGGTGCAACTCATAGGATTATTAGTTAAGGTACTTCGGTACTTGTAATTGTAAAAGATGAAATTGTAGTTTTGATAAGAACAAGAAATAGACCTTGAGTGTGTAGGAGACATTGTTGTGAAGAAGACCTTGGTTTTGTTTGGATTGATAGTTGAGTCAACCCAATTGGCCCAAGTCTTCAAAGCTAACTTGTAAGCAATTGAGTTGTCCAATTCTTCATACCCTTTTTCTCCATTTGCAAATGAACCCCACCTTAAAATTAACAAACTACATGTTAGAACCATTTTTTTTTACACTTCATATAATCTTTGAGAAGAGAAAATTTGATGATTATGTATCTTGGAAAGAAAGAAAATTTACAGTGATTTAATCTTAGCACTGCTCATCCACCAAACATAGGTATTGAAAACAAGAATGTCCACTGCTGTCCAATTTTTGGCTCTGTCCATGATAGCATCCACTTTTATTATCCTCTTCTTTGGATCTCCTATGATATCAACATCAGAGTTGGACTCTACTATGTATGGAGCCCAGTAGAATTCTATAGTAGCATTGTATTGCTGTCAAAAAAAAGGAAAAAAAAAAAAGAAGAAGAAAGAAAGGTAACAAATAAGTTACAACTTAATTATGAGAATAACTAATAATAATTAGTAATTATAACTAATGTGACATCTAACTACTTAACTAATTCATTGATATATCTAATACAAAGATTAATATGTTATATTTAAGGAAATCTCTAAGTAATTATAATTAATGTGACATCTCATATACATGGTTGATTGAGAACTAGAAGAAGAGCCTATGTTTAAAGGAACCGAAATGCTTGAGTTACATATTTCAATACCATAGCTTTGAAGACCGAGTGAATATTTCTTCTTTCCATAGATTTCTGGTCTTGAGGTATGATCCATTCCACCAAACAAACAAAAGATTCCCATTGGTTTCTTTGTAGTGAATCCCCAACAAACATCAGCCTTTTTCCTTGAAGCTTTCTCAGAGCTAGCTCAGGATTGAATCTACAACAAAAGTTAGCCATTTCTTGGTTACGTATATTAAGAAAAAGTTTCCCACAGAAAAGAATTTATAAGGGTAACAAAATTTATATATTAACAAAATAATTTAATTTAAATGTATTATTATTGTAAAACAATTTTACATATGTATTTAATTATATAATGTTACGTCAGCAAAAATTATATTTTTATACATTAGAGCAATACAAAATAAATATGTACATAAAATACAAGTGTTGGCATGTTTGGTAGTGAAATTATATTATATTTTAAAAAAATTATGGAATCCACATGTTTGACCATTCATTTTTGTTCTCACTCGATATATTCTGTATACAATTATTGCAATCTATCCGAGAGTGGTACCCTTTATATTAATTACATAAATAATCATCTAAAAGAACAGATGTAATTGAACGATTCTGTAAAACATTTTATACTAGATTAAAATTAAACTAATCTATTGTTATAAAAAGAAAAAGAGAGATACAGGAACAAAGATCATGAAATTTACCTTGGCAAGTTGCAATCTTCCGGCTGCCATTCCCAGTGCATGTAATCATTATCATTTCTTCCATTTTTGACACAAGAAAACTGCCTCTCTATATAGGGGCAGCTTATGTCAGAATATAGTGGCTTTATTGAATGGTTGAAAACCCATTTTCCATTTGCAACATTGCATTCTCCAGCATCAAAATCAAACCTGTCATCAACCCATGATGCATTCACAACCTCTTTTCCAACCTCCTCCTCCTTTACTCTTTTATCGTCTGCTAAAATAATCATGATATGATAAAAACATTTCATTAATTACTATCATATATTGTTAGAATCAGAACTAACTCTTGTTTTGTTCAATTCAGCTTATCACAGTAGCAGATCTTAAAAAATTGGATAACGGAGGCAAAAATTTTATGTAAATAGAATTAAAATTTTTGTATAATTTTTATTTTAGTGTGGGATCAAACATTAAAAAAGAAGAAAAACGCAAATTGAGAAAAATATATGTACATATATACTTCAAAACAAAATTTCAAATTGTAACAAGGGACTAAATGGTAGTATTATACATATGTATTTTTCTGTGACGGACTGACACTTGTTTCGCATAACAAAATTGCTATCTACAAATAAAAATCAGTTATCATATATTTATATATAAATACATATGTTATTTAATTTATTTTCAATGTGCATTTTGTATTCGCAGGTGATTTTTAGTGATCGAGTAATATAGTTGTTATACATATATAGAAAGAAAGGGACTAGCAATGATAAAGTTATCTCCCAACTTGAGTCGACTAAACTCATAAGAAGAATAATAGACTTACTAGATTTGGGTTCGGTGTTCTTTCTTGGACAAAAAGGCTTGAGCTTGAGAATTGAGATTGATGAAAAGGAACTGAATTTCTCAGCATACAACAGAGCCATGAAGACAAGAACACATAGAATGATGATAATGGTTGTCAGAGGAAGCTTTACTATTCCTACTCTAGGAGGCTTCATCATCATGATTACCCTGATGAAGAATGAAGAATTGAAGCTCAAAGATTGTAAGATGAAACTAAAAAAGAGGCTGAATTATTGTTGCAAGGCAAAAACAACAGAATGATGAGGACATTGTAGGGGTGAGAGGGTTTACAGGGTGAGAGAGGTTTTATGCAAATTTTGAGTAGGAGTGAAGTTAAAGCATAGTATTCTTGTTTTGCTTAGGACTAATTAAAATTTAGTAAAATATGGATGAGAAAGGGTAGTGGAGGTTAAAGAATGAATTGAAAGGCTAACATATTTGGCACTACTACCCTACCATCATGCATATTTATTTACACACGCATAATGCATTCTCTGTTTATATATTGTGATTTAGACTCTAATATTTTATCACATGGGAAATTATACTATGTTAAGTTTCATGTAGCCACTTGTATGTAGAATATGATGAATAATTCAACAGATGTGATCATATGGTAGTTGGTGCTGTGAAGAAATGATTAATTAATACAAACAAAGAATTGTGCTTTATTCACCGTTGAACACGATTTTGGATTTCTATAGGACTATTACGTTTTAAAAAATATTCTATAAACATAAAAAAAAAACACACATCGATCCGGGTTCTGACTCACACAAGACCTCACGGTTTTGTCTTTGACGATAGGGATGCTAGTCGAAACCCCCTACACTCACTCGTCAAAACACATCATGCTAGGAAGATGTATCCACACCCTTATAAGGCATGCTTCGTTCCCCTCCCCAACCGATGTGGGCCTTACATAGTATGGTTTTTTTATGGTTCTTCAAGAAGCGTGTTATTTGTAATATGATATTGAAATATCTATACATATTTACATTAATTAAATGATAAAAAAAATAAGAGTTATATTGAAATAAGCACTACACCAAAATCTAGGGAGGATGATGAGTATTGAAGTAAATGTCCATACGAATATACGATCTATGAGAAGTTGTTCCAAAATATATAAGGCTCACATACATGATAGATATATTGTGCTGGATCTAACTTATGCGCAAGTTTAAGACTAATAGTAAATAGGTGAAGTCTATATGCTGTAGAAAGGAAAAAAAAATCTCTACGCGCGCCTATAAATTTGTGTTGTCTTAACAAATAATTGACAAATATCTCTAAAAAGGGATAAAGTCTACAATTTTGCAGGTGAGGTGCAAAACCTCCTCTCTATTGCACGTAAGAATTTTTATATAGTTAGACTGATTATTATTATGTTTAAGATGTTTAATTATTTTAATATGATAGTAGACTTTTATGTACTGATTTCTTTTTTTGTCTTTGGATATTTTACAAAGACAAATACAAAATAAATCGAAGGTTTTGTGAAAATTAGTAAAGCTAATTTTAGAAAATAAATAAATAAATAATAACTAAATAAAATGAAAGATAATAAACAATTCTAGTTTATAATCTTAGAATTTTAATAGTTGAAAAAGAGAAAAATTATATACATTTAATTGACGGATGGTTTATATTAAAGAAACTCATTTATAAATTAAGTTTTTCTTTAATTCATTTCAATCAAGTCATCCAGATAGAATAACATAATATTTCTTTGAGTAGTTTTCTCCTATATATGTAGAGAGAAGTGTGTTCTTCTTTTGTCAAGAGAGAGTGTTATTGTAGTCTCCTTGTGATAGAGAGAAATTGTAATTCTCAAAGAAAGTTATTCAATTGTTTCCATATTTTATACAAATTTTTAATTTTTCATCTCTATATTTTGCTGTGTCATTTGTTTGGTACCTAACAGTGGTATAAGAGCCAAAGGTTGCTGATTAATATATTTTTTTCGCTGTGAGTTACCGTCTAAAAAAATGGCAGCAAAGTATGAAATTTTGAAATTCAGTGGGAGTAATTTTTCCATATGTAAATTGAAGATAAAAACCATTATGAGAAAATACAATTGCGTGACAATAATTGAAGGTAGACCTACTGGAATTACAGATGAAAAATAGAAGGAGATGGATAACAATGCTGTTGCAAACTTACACTTGGCACTAACTGATTCAGTTTTATCAAGTGTAGCAGAAAAAAAGACAGCAAAGGAAATTCGGGATGCTCTCACCAAATTATATGAAGTCAAGTCACTTCACAACAAGATATTTTTGAAGAGAAGACTTTATACTCTTTGAATGAGTGAGTCCACACCGGCAACGGATCACATCAACAATCTAAATACGCTATTTTCCCAACTCTCATCGTTGGAATATACCATAGAAGAAAACGAACGTGCAGAGCTCTTACTTCAAAGTCTACCAGATTCATATGATCAGCTTATCATTAACTTAACTAATAATATTTTGACTGATTATCTTTCTTTTGATGACATGGATGCTGCGGTTCTTGAAGAAGAATCTAGACGCAAGAATAAGGAAGATAGATTAGAGAACTCAAAACAAGCAGAGGCTTTGTTGATGACAAGAGGGAGATCAATGGAGCGTGGTTCCAGTGGGAGTCAAAGTAGACCAAAGTCACAAAGTAAGAAGCAGGTCAAATGCTACAATTGTGGTAAGAGAGGACACTTCAAGAAAGATTGTTGGAATAAGAAGAGTATAGAGAATGTTCCAGAAGGATCAAGTTCTCAAGGATGTGTTGCGAGCACCTGTGATGATGGAGAAATCCTGTATGGCGAAGCAACAATTGGTTCTAAAGGTAGCAAACTGCTCACTGATGTTTGGATTGTTGATTCAGGAGTAACCTGAAACATGACTCCTCATTGTGATTGGTTTTGTACATATGAACCTGTCTTAGAAGGATCAGTGTTTATGAGAAACAATCATGCTTTAGAAATTGTTGGAATGGGTACTGTCAAAATAAAAATGTTTGATGGTTCTATTCATTCACTTCAAGGGGTAAGACACGTGAAAGGATTGAAGAAGAATTTGTTGTCGATTGGGCAATTGGATGAACTTGGTTGCAAGACCCATATTGAAGATCTTGAAAGTTGTTAAAGGAGCTCTTGTGGTAATAAAAGCAGAAAAGATTACAACAAATCTATACATGCTTGTGGGAGATACTTTACAAGAGGTAGAGGCATCAGTTGCTTCAGCAAGCCAAGAAGAAATGACGATGACATGGCATCGCAAACTGGGCCACATGTCAGAACGAGGCTTGAAGATTCTCGTGGAACGTAATCTCATTCCCGGGATCAAATCGGCAAACTTACCATTTTGTAAGCACTGTGTTACAAGCAAGCAACATAGATTGACGTTTGATAGATCAACTGCTCGAAGCAAGCACATATTGGAGTTGATTCACTCTGATGTGTGGGAGTCACCAGAGATGTCCCTAGGAGGAGCAAAATATCTTGTATCATTTATTGATGATTACTCTAGGAGGCTGTGGGTGTACCCAATCAAGAAGAAGTCAGACGGGTTTACGATGTTCAAAGAGTTCAAAGCAAAGTTAGAACTTGAATCTGGAAAGAAGATCAAGTGTTTAAGAACAGATAATGGAGGAGAATATGTCAATGGTGATTTTCTAACATTTTACAAGCAAGCAGGTATTCAACGACAATTCACAGTTGCATATACGCCTAAGCAAAATGGTGTAGTGGTAGCACGAATCCCCACACTTTCGTACTATTGTACCAGCAAGTGCACTGGGTCGTCCAAGTAATACCTGACCGAGTCAGGATTGATCCCACAGAGATTGTGGTTTGAGGCAAGCTATGGTTATCTTGCAGGTCTTAGTCAGGCAGATCAGAAGGTTTATATGTTTTCATTCATAAAGAGAAACTATTTAATGGAGGAATAAAGAAAAAGAGGTAGAAAATACTGATAGGAATATAGTTAAGGATTGGAGTTGCTTTGTCTTTCTGAATTAACTCTGGTACTACTGTCTTCTTTGCTTGTGAATGATCTTCTTCTATGGCAGGCTGTATGTGATCAACGCCATGGGCCGTGGTCATCCAATCTAACGAAGGGTGAAGCGCTTAGTAGTCCATTCTCTTGGCGATCCTACTCAAAACGCCACAAACAAGGTCGAATCTTTCGGATCAGAGGATGCTGCTTCTTAGAATTCTAGCCTATACCACGGAGACCCTAATCTCCCCAGAAATTGGCTGAACTAGTGTCTCAAGTCCCCAACAAAGTCGTGGATTAGCCGTCTGAGAGATGCATAAACATAGCTGTTGGCTCATGCTTTCCAATCATGTATTCACACGAACCTAAGTAGACGCGGGTGTTTTTCAGGCACATTCATCTTAATGTGATGAACAAAGCTAATTGGTTAGATCATTCTATTCGCCACGATGAAGATTGGATTATACATCTTAGAGATAGATCAAACACGGATCGAAGAAGAAACAATAATACTTTTATTAATTAATAGGACAGCAGGGCTCCTCCCCTCAACCTAGGAGGTTTAGAAACTCATACTGAAGTAAAACACAATGTAAACATGTATGATAGGCGAAGATGGTGAAAAAATCTCTAATTACATAAATAAAATTCCTTAAATACTAAATAGATGACTAGTAAGGGTAAAACAATCTATTTAGTGCTAAAATCCACTTCTGGGGCCCACTTGATGAGTGTTTGGGTTGAGCTTTGATGAGATCCACGTGCTATGAGGTCTCTTGGGCATGGAACACCAGCTAGGGGGCCCTCTTTGGGCATTTGTACATTGGTCTCTGCTCTTTGGGCGCTGGACGCCTGGAAGGGGGTAGGAAGCTGGTGTTGGACGCCAGTTTTGGGCCTTCTAATCCGAAGCAAAGTATAAACTTATATATTTTAATGGAAAGCTCTGGAAGTCAGATTTCTAGGGATGTTGAGAGCGCTCCATTTGGATTTATGTAGCTCCAGAAAAGGTCTTCCGAGTGCAGGCAGGTCAGATTTGGACAGCATCTGCAGTGCTTTCTCTGTCTCTGAATCAGACTTCTGCTCCAGCTCCTCAATTTCAGCCAGAAAATACCTGAAATTGTACAAAAACACAAAAACTCATAGTAGAATCCAAAAAATGTGAATTTAACATTAAAACCTATAAAAACTAAATAAAATCTACTAAAAACTATATGAAAGTGATGCCAAAAAGCGTATAAAATATCCGTTCATCACAACACCAAATTTAAACCGTTGCTTGTCCCCAAGCAACTAAAAACACAGTAGGATAAAAAGAAAATTAAGGTACAATAAATTTCTAAGTTTCAAATGAAGCTTAGTTACAATTAGATGAGCGGACTTAGTAGCTTTTTGCTTCTGAATTGTTTTGGCATCTCACTATCCAATGAAACTCAGAGATGTTGGCATCCTTAGGAACTTAGAATTTAGATGATATTATTGACTCTCTTAGTTCAGTTCTTTTTTATTCTTGAACACAGCTTTCAGAGTCTTGGCCGTGACCCTAAGCACCTTGTCTTCCAGTATTACCACCGGATACAATAATGCCACAGACACTTTAACTGGGTGAACCTTTTCAGATTCTGACTCAGCTTTGCTAGAGTCCCTAGATAGAGGTGTCTAGAGTTTTTAAGCACACTCTTTTTGCTTTGGACCACAACTTTAACTGCTCAGTCTCAAGTTTTTCACTTGACACCTTCACGCCACAAGCACATGGTTAGGACAGCTTAGTTTAACCGCTTAGGCCAGGATTTTATTCCTTTGGGCCCTCCTATCCACTGATTCTCAAAGCCTTGGGTCATTCTACCCTTGCCTTTTGGTTTAAAAGGTTATTGACTTTTTCAATCTGCCATCCTTTTCCTGCATTTTTGGGCAGTAATGGATTTTTCTGCTTTTTATTTATTTATTTTTCTATTTCTTTTTGCCATTTTTTTCGCATGCATATAATTTTTTTTTTCTTTTGCAACATACTTTTTCTTTTTGTTGCTTTTTCTTGCTTGAAGAATCAATTTTTAGATTTTTTAGATTATCAATAATATTTTTTCTTTTTCCTTATTCTTTTAAGAGCCAACGTTCTAAAATTTCAACTTCAAACATGCACTATTTAATCATAAATTCAGAAAACAAAAGCAAAAGACACCACATCAACATAATTAAACTATTCTTATTTTAAACTTGAAATTTATTTTTCTCTCAATTCTTTTCGATTTAAATTCTCTTTTAAGCAAGGTGAGAGATATATGGAACATTTTACAACTTTAAGACAACAATGCAAATGATCATGCAACAAGAACAAGAGAACAGATAAATAAACAGATAGAAAACAAAAAAATAACAGGAAATGAGTGTAAAGAGAATGAATCCACCTTTAATAGTGGCGTCTAGTGCTCCTCCTTGAGGATCCAATGTGATGCTTGATCTCTTCTATATTTAATAAACCGTTATTTTACGATTTATTTTGTATTGAATTGAGTGGATTTTATCCATTATTCTCACACTTATTCATATAATTCACATATTTTACATTTTCCTTCCTAATTTTGTGCTATGATTGAAAACATACTTCTTTGGCCTTAAATTTGCTAATTTTAATAATCTCTTATTACCATTCGATGCCGTGATATGTGTGTTAAGTAATTTCAGGTTTTCCAGGGCAGGAATGACTTAGAGGATGGAAAGGAAGCATGCAAAAGTGGAAGGAATACAAGCAGTTGGGAATTTCAGAAGTTGGTAGCGACGCGCACGGATGGACGACGCGTACGCGTGACTGGTGCAGCAGACAAATGACGCAAATGCGTGGATGATGCGTACACATGACTAAGAATTCTTTCATCGACGCATACGCGTGGCTGACGCGTACGCATGACAGAGCGTCACGTGCTGCATTACACAAAAAACGCTGGAGGCAATTTCTGGGCTGCTTTGGACCCAGTTTCAGACCCAAAATTACTGATTAGAGGCTGTAGAATGGAGCTGGAAGGAGATCAATCAATCATTCACACTTTCATTCACACATTAGTGGAGCTGGAAGGAGATCTATGTTTTAGAGTTTTTAGGTTTATTTCTTCTCCAATTCAGCTTTCCATCTTACTTTAGTTTAGTTTTCTTCTACTCTTATTTGTTCTAGTACTTTAGTTATTTACTTCTCTCATTGATTCCTTTATTTTGCTAATTTAGTTTATGAGTTCATGTGTTACTCTCAATTTTCATTAATGCAATTTATGTTTCACGTTTCTTATTGTTCAATTGCTTTGTTATTGTTATTTCTTTGCTTTGGCTAGTTTTAGATTTTGCTATGTCTTGTTAATTTTCTATGTTTTTATTTTACGCCTTCCAATTGTTTGATAAAATGCTTGGTTGGATTTTAAATTATATTTTTGTTTTCTTAGCTTGGATTGAGTATTTAGAGACTCTTGAGTTATCAAAAGTCTTTTGTTGAATGGTAATTGAGACTTGCTGGTTGGCTTAGGCTTCACTAAATCTAGTCTTTGATTAGGACTTGTGAACTTAAGTTGATTTTGCTCCCTTGACTTTCCTTCATTGTTAGAGGTTAACTAAGTGAAAGCAAAAGAAAATTACCATCACAATTGATCATGATAATGAGGATAGAAATTCTAATTCTCAATCCTTGCTAGGACTTTTCTTAGTTGTTATTTTATTTCCTTCTTATTTATGTTACTTGTCTCTTATCACAAAAATCCCAATAATACTTTTCCATAACCAATAATAAATACACTTCCCTACAATTCCTTGAGAGACGACCCGAGGTTTGAATACTTCGGTTGATTTTATTTGGTTTGTATTTGTGACAAACAATCTAAACATTGACTGAGGTTGAATTGTTAGTTTAGAACTATACTTGCAATGCGACATTTTTGTAAAAATCTTTACCGACATTTTTCCTCCGTCAATATCATCCCTTTGCCTTTGTTGCTCATCCCTCATAGCCCTTTAGTCTTCCCTTTTGGCTCTTTGATCTTCTCTTATTTCATTGAGGGTGGTGGCATGTCCTTGATGCTCCATCCTCAATTGCTCCATGTTAGTGCTCAATTCTCCAAGAAAAGTTTGCCATTGATTCCAATAGCTTTGGGGAGGAAAGTACATCCCTTAAGACATTTCAGGGATCTCATACTGAGGCGGCTGCACAGGCTCTTGTGCATGCTCTCTGGTTTGCTCCATCCGCTTCTTTGTGATGGGCTTATCCTCCCCAATAGAGACATTTCTATTTATGACAATTCCAGCTGAATTGCATAGATGAAAGATGAGGTGTGGGAATGCCAACCTAGCATTGGTGTGAGGCTTCTCAGCTACCTTGTACAATTCTTGAGGAATCACCTCATGTACTTCCACCTCAGTTCCAATCATGATGCAATGAATCATGATGGCTTTGTCAATGGTCACTTCTGACCGATTGCTATTAGGGATGATGGATCTTTGGATGAATTCCAACCATCCTCTAGCTATGGGCTTAAGCACCATGAGAATCCCAACATCCTGGATTGGATTGGTTAGGACTTTCCAACCTCTTCTCCGGATCTCTCTTCGGATTTCCGAATACTCATTCTTCTTGAGATTGAAAGGGACCTCAGGGATCACTTTCTTCTCAGCCGCTACTTCATAGAAGTGGTCTTGGTGGGATTGGCTACTGCCTTTCCTTTCCTCTTTCTAGAGGAGTCTCCAACTTTGGGTGCCATGAATGGTAATGAAAAGAAAAAATCTATGCTTTTCCCACACCAAACTTAAAACTTTGCTCGTCCTCAAGCAAAATTAAAGAAAGGAGAAGAATGGAGTAGAAGAAGAAGAAAATAGAAGGATAAATAAGGAGAGAGAGGGCTCGACCTTGTGGGTGTATGAGCGTATGAGAGGTGTGTGTATGAAGGGTAATGGAGAGGGATATTTATAGGAGTGGGGAGTAGGTAGGTTCAGCCATAGGGTGGGTTTTGGGTGGGAAATTTGATTTTGAAGTGGGTAGGGGTAGGTGGGAGTTATGATGGTCATGAGAAAGTGGTATGGATGTGATTGGGCTAGGGTTTATAGGGAAGTGTGTATGGAAAAATGTGAAAGTAAGTGGGGTAGGTAGGGTAGGTGAAAGATGCTGTGGGACCCACAGGTCCTGAGAGGCTAGAAAATCCAGTTTCCCTGCTCTCTGCACTGGCGTTTGAACGCCCAGGGGCTGCTCCCTGGTTGGCGTTCAACGCCAGTAATGCTGCCCATCATGATGGGCGTTGAACGCCCAGTGAGGGTGGTGCGCAGAAATTGTGATTACACTTTAATTATGTAAAATTCATTGCTCTTTCTTTCCCTGGCAATGGCGCCAAAAACATGATGCCAATACCATGGTTCACAACTTCGCACAACTAACCAGCAAGTGCACTGGGTCGTCCAAGTAATACCTTACGTGAGTAAGGGTCGAATCCCACGGAGATTGTTGGTATGAAGCAAGCTATGGTCACCTTGTAAATCTCAGTCAGGCAGATATAAAATAGTAATGGGGTTTTCGAAAATAATACTAAAATAAGGATAGAGATACTTATGTAATTCATTGGTTAGAATTTCAGATAAGCGTGTAGAGATACTTTCGTTCCTCTGAACCTCTGCTTTCCTGCTATCTTCATCCAATCAATCTTACTCCTTTCTATGGCTAGCTTTATGTAAGGATGTCACCGGTGCTAATGGCTACTTTCGATCTCTCTCGGGAAAATGATCCAAATGCTCTGTCACAGCACGGCTAATCGTCTGGAGGCATCACCTTTGTTGTTGGTTGCATCCTATTCCTCCCTGTGAAAATGGTCCGATGCGCTGTCACTGCATGGCTAATCATCTGGAGGTTCTCGATCATACTGGAATAGGATTTACTATCCTTTTGCGTCTGTCACTACGCCCAGCACTCGCGAGTTTGAAGCTCGTCACAGTCATTCAATCCCAGAATCCTACTCGGAATACCACGGACAAGGTTTAGACTTTCCGTATTCTCATGAATGCCGCCATCAATCTAGCTTATACCACGAAGATCCCAATATATCGGACTCGGTCCCCTGTATTAGTAATCTAAGAGATATTCGTTCAATCGAAGGTAGAACGGGAGTGGTTGTCAGGCACGCGTTCATAGGGAATGATGATGATTGTCACATTCATCACATTCAGGTTGAAGTGCGAATGAATATCTTAGAAGTGGAATAAGTTGAATTGAATAGAAAACAGTAGTACTTTGCATTAATCTTTGAGGAACAGCAGAGCTCCACACCTTAATCTATGGAGTGTAGAAACTCTACCGTTGAAGAATACATAAGTGAATAGAGGGTAAGCATGGCCGAATGGCCAGCCTCCCATGGAGGTCTAGAGATCTAAAAATGATCAAAAGATGTCTAATACAATAGTAAAAGGTACTATTTATAATAAACTAGCTACTAGGGTTTACAGAAGTAAGTAATTGATGCATAAATCCACTTCCGGGGCCCACTTGGTGTGTGCTTGGACTGAGCTTGAATGTTACACGTGCAGAGGTCATTCTTGGAGTTGAACGCCAGCTTTTGTGCCAGTTTGGGCGTTGAACTCCACTTTGCAACTTGTTTCTGGCGCTGGACGCCAGAATTGGGCAAAGAACTGACGTTGAACACCAGTTTGCGTCCTCTAAACATGGGCAAAGTATGGACTATTATATATTTCTGGAAAGCCCTGGATGTCTAATTTCTAACGCAATTGGAAGCGCGCCATTTTGAGTTCTGTAGCTCCAGAAAATCCATTTTGAGTACAGGGAGGTCAGAATCCAACAGCATCAGCAGTCCTTCTTCAACCTCTGAATCTGATTTTTGCTCAAGTCCCTCAATTTCAGCCAGAAAATACCTGAAATCACAGAAAAACACAAAAACTCATAGTAAAGTCCAGAAATGTGAATTTAACATAAAAACTAATGAAAACATCCCTAAAAGTAACTAGATTCTACTAAAAACATACTAAAAACAATGCCAAAAAGCGTATAAATTATCCGCTCATCACAACACCAAACTTAAATTGTTGCTTGTCCCCAAGAAACTGAAAATCAAATAGGATAAAAAGAAGAGAATATACTATAAATTCTAAACTATCAATGAAACATAGCTTCAATCATATGAGCGGGACTTATAGCTTTTTGCCTCTTGAATAGTTTTGGCATCTCACTTTATCCATTGAGGTTCAGAATGATTGGCATCTATAGGAACTCAGAGTTCGGATAGTGTTATTGATTCTCCTAGTTCAGTATGATGATTCTTGAATACAGCTATTTTATGAGTCTTGGCCGTGGCCCTAAGCACTTTGTTTTCCAGTATTACCACCGGATACATAAATGCCACAAACACATAATTGGGTGAACCTTTTCAGATTGTGACTCAGCTTTGCTAAAGTCCCCAATTAGAGGTGTCCAGGGTTCTTAAGCACACTCTTTTTTTGCTTTGGACCTTGACTTTAACCGCTCAGTCTCAAGTTTTCACTTGACACCTACACGCCACAAGCACATGGTTAGGGACAGCTTGGTTTAGCCGCTTAGGCCAGGATTTTATTCCTTTAGGCCCTCCTATCCACTGATACTCAAAGCCTTGGGATCCTTTTTATTTACCCTTGCCTTTTGGTTTTAAGGGTTACTGGCTTTTTGCTCTTGCCTCTTGGTTTTAAGAGCTTTGGCTTTTTCTGCTTGCTTTCTCTTTTTCTTTCTATATTTTTTTTTCGCCTATTTTTTTTCTGCAAGCTTTGTTCTTTGCTACTTTTTCTTGCTTCAAGAATCATTTTTATGATTTTTCAGATTATTAAATAACATGTCTCCTAGTCATCATTCTTTCAAGAGCCAACATATTTAACATTCTTAAACAACAACTTCAAAAGACATATGCACTGTTCAAGCATACATTCAGAAAACAAGAAGCATTGTCACCACATCAATATAATTAAACTAAGTTCAAGGATAAATTCGAAACTCATGTACTTCTTGTTCTTTTGAATTAAAACACTTTTCATTTAAGAGAGGTGATGGATTCATAGGACATTCATAACTTTAAGACATAGTTACTAACTACTAATGATCATGTAATGAAGACACAAACATAGATAAGCACATAACATAGAGAAAACGAAAAACAGAAGAAATAAGAACAAGGAATGAATCCACCTTAGTGATGGTGGCGTTTCCTTCTTGAGGAACCAATGATGTCCTTGAGCTCTTCTATGTCTCTTCCTTGTCTTTGTTGCTCCTCCCTCATTGCTTTTTGATCTTCTCTTATTTCATGAAGGATGATAGAGTGCTCTTGATGTTCCACCCTTAGTTGTCCCATGTTGGAACTTAATTCTCTTAGGGAGGTGTTGATTTGCTCCCAAAAATTCTGTGGAGGAAAGTGCATCCCTTGAGGTATTTCAGGATTTCATGATGATGAGCTTCTTCATGTGCCTGTTGAGATCCATGAATGTGCTCTCTTGTTTGCTCCATCCTTTTCTTAGTGATGGACTTGTGAGATGAATCTTTCCATCTCCCATGGCTCAGAGGTGGAAGCAATTGTCTTCCCTTTCCTCTTTCTTGAGGTTTCTCTGGCCTTAGGTGCCATTAATGGTTATGGAAAAACAAAAAGCTTATGCTTTTACCACACCAAACTTAGCACGTTGCTCGTCCTCGAGCAAAAGAAGAAAGAATAGAAGAAGAAGAAGAAGATATAGAGGAGATGGAGGGATGTGTGTATGGATGTGAGTGGTGAAGAGGTGATGGGGAAAAGAGATTGAGGTGATTGGTGAAGGGTTTTGGGGAAGAGTGTTTATGGGATTGTGTGAAAGAGGGGTGAGAAGAAGTGAGTGGAGGTAGGTGGGGATCCTATGGGATCCTATGGGATCCACAGATCCTGAGGTGATCCTGTGGGGTCTACAGATCCTGAGGTGTTCAAGGATTTACAACCTTGCACCAAATTAGGCATGTAAAATGCCCTTGCACACAACTCTGGGCGTTCAGCGCCAGGTTGGTGTCCATTTTGGGCGTTCAACGCCCATTTGTTGCCCATTTCTGGCGTTGAACGCCAGAACCATGCTTGTTCTGGGCGTTCAGCGCCAGCTCCTCTCCAGGGTGCAATTCTGGCATTCAGCGCCCAGATGATGCCCATTTTGGGCGTTCAGCGCCCAGATACTGCCCATTTTGGGCGTTCAGCGCCAGAACCATGCTCTATTCTGGCGTTGAACGCCAGGCAGATGCTTCCTCTAGGGTGTGATTTTTCTTCTGCTGTTTTTGATTCCGTTTTCAATTTTTATATTTATTTTGTGACTCCACATGATCATGAACCTATAAAGACATATAACTAAGAAAAATATAGTTAGATAAAAATTGGGTTGCCTCCCAACAATTGCTTCTTTAATGTCAATAGCTTGACAGTGCGCTCTCATGGAGCCTCACAGATGTCCAGAGCATTGTTGAGACTCTCCAACACCAAACTTAGAGTTTGGTTGTGGCCTCCCAACACCAAACTTAGAGTTTGACTGTGGGGGCTTTGTTTGACTCTGCTTTGAGAGAAGCTTTTTCTGCTTCCTCTCCATGGATGCAGAGAGAGATCCTTGAGTTGTAAACACAAGGTTATCCTTATTTAATTGAAGGATCAATTCTCCTCTGTCCACATCAATTACAGCTCTTGCTGTGGCTAGGAAAGGTCTTCCTAGGATGATGGATTCATCCTCTTCCTTTCCAGTATCCAGGACTATGAAATCAGCAGGGATGTAAAGGCCTTCAACTTTTACTAACACGTCCTCTACTTGTCCATAAGCCTGTTTTCTTGAATTGTCTGCCATCTCTAATGAGATTTTAGCAGCTTGCACCCCATAGATTCTCAGTTTCTCTATTACAGAGAGGGGCATGAGGTTTATTCCTGAACCAAGGTCACACAGAGCCTTAAAGATCATGGTGCCTATGGTACAAGGTATTATGAACTTTCCAGGATCCTGTCTCTTCTGAGGCAATGTCAGTTGATCCAGATCACTTAGTTCATTGGTGAACAAGGGAGATTCATCTTCCCAAGTCTCAATACCAAATAATTTGGTATTTAGCTTCATGATTGCACCAAGAAACTTGGCAGCTTGCTCTTCAGTAACATCCTCATTCTCTTCAGAAGAGGAATACTCATCAGAGCTCATGAATGGCATAAGGAGGTTCAATGGAATCTCTATGGTCTCTAGATGAGTCTCAGATTCCTTTGGTTCCTCAGAGGGAAACTCCTTATTGATCACTGGACGTCCCAGGAGGTCTCCCCCCTTGGGATTCACGTCCTCTCCTTCCTTCATAGGTTCGGCCATGGTGATTAGTTCAATGGCCTTGCACTCTCCTTTTGGATTTTCTTCTATATTGCTTGGGAGAGTACTAGGAGGGATTTCAGTGATCCTTTTACTCAGCTGGCCCACTTGTACTTCCAAATTTCTAATGGAAGACCTTGTTTCATTCATGAAATTTACAGTGGCCTTAGATAGATCAGAGACTAGATTTGCTAAGCTAGATGGATTCTGCTCAGAATTCTCTGTCTGTTGCTGAGTGGATGATGGAAAAGGCTTGCTATTGCTAAACCTGTTTCTTCCACCATTATTAAAGCCTTGTTGAGGCTTTTGATCCTTCCATGAGAAATTTGGATGATTTCTCCATGATGGATTATAGGTGTTTCCATAAGGTTCACCCATGTAATTTACCTCTGCTATTGCAGGGTTCTCAGGATCATAAGCTTCTTCTTCAGGAGAAGCCTCTTGAGTACTGTTGGATGCAGCTTGCATTCCATTCAGACTCTGAAAAATCATATTGACTTGCTGAGTCAATATTTTATTCTGAGCCAATATGGCATTCAAAGTATCAATTTCAAGAACTCCCTTCTTCATAGGCGTCCCATTATTCACAGGATTCCTCTCAGAAGTGTACATGAACTGGTTATTAGCAACCATGTCAATGAGTTCTTGAGCTTCTGCAGGCGTTTTCTTTAGGTGAATGGATCCACCTGCAGAAGTATCCAATGACATCTTTGATAGCTCAGATAAACCATCATAGAATATATCCAGGATGGTCCATTCTGAAAGCATGTCAGAAGGACACTTTTTGGTCAGCTGCTTGTATCTTTCCCAGGCTTCATAGAGGGATTCACCTTCTTTCTGTCTGAAGGTTTGAACGTCAGCTCTAAGCTTGCTCAGCTTTTGAGGAGAAAAGAACTTGGCTAAGAAAGTCGTGACCAGCTTATCCCAAGAGTTCAGGCTGTCTTTGGGTTGAGAGTCCAACCACACTCTAGCTCTGTCTCTTACCGCAAAAGGGAAAAGCATGAGCCTGTAGACTTCAGAATTTACTCCATTAGTCTTAACAGTATCACAGATCTGCAAGAATTCAGTTAAGAACTGAAAAAGGATCTTCAGATGGAAGTCCATAAAACTTGCAGTTCTGCTGCATCAGAGAAACTAGCTGAGGTTTCAGCTCAAAATTGTTTGCTCCAATGGTGGGAATGGAGATGCTTCTTCCATGTAAATTAGAATTAGGTGCAGTAAAGTCACCAAGCATTCTCCTTGCATTATTGTTGTTGGGTTCGGCTGCCATCTCCTTTACTTGTTCGAAATTTTCAATAAGGTTGTCTCTGGATTGTTGTAATTTGGCTTCTCTTAGTTTCCTCTTCAGAGTCCTTTCAGGTTCTGGATCAGCTTCAACAAGAATGCCTTTTTCTTTGTCTCTGCTCATAAGAAAGAGAAGAGAAAAAGAAAAGAAGAGGAATCCTCTATGTCACAGTAGAGAGGTTCCTTATTGTTAGTAGAAGAAGAGAAGAAGAAAAAATTCGAACACAGATAGAAGAGGGGGTTCGAATTTGGTGAGTGATGTGAGGAAGAAATGTTAGTAGATGAATAAATAAATAGAATAAGATGAGAGAGGGAGAATTTTGAAAATAATTTTTGAAAAAGAGTTAGTGATTTTTGAAAATAGTTTTTGAAAAAGGTTAGTAATTTTCGAAAATAAAAAATCAAAAATTAAAATAATTAGTTAATTAAAAAGAATTTTTGAAGAAGAGGGAAGATATTTTCAAAAATGAGAGAGAGAGAGTTAGTTAGGTAGTTTTGAAAAAGATAAGAAACGAGCAAAAAGTTAGTTAGTTAGTTGAAACAAATTTTGAAAAGGTAAGAAGTTAGGAAGTTAGAAAAGATATTTTGAAGTCAAATTTTTGAAAAAGATAAGATAAGAAGATATTTTTGAAAAGATATGATAGAAATTAGTTTTTGAAAAAGATTTGAATTTTAAAATCACAATTAATGACTTGATTCACAAGAAATCATAAGATATGATTCTAGAACTTAAAGTTTGAATCTTTCTTAACACTATGAAGATCATGATGAACATCAAGAACACATTTTTGAAAACTTTTTAATGCAAAGAAAACATGCAAGACACCAAACTTAGAATTCTTTAATGCTTAGACATAAAGAATTCAGGAATGCATATGAAAAACAAGAAAAGACACAAACCATGCAAATGCAAAGATCAAACAAGAAGACTTACCAAGAACAACTTGAAGATCATGAAGAACACTATGAATGCATGAGAATTTTCGAAAAAAAATGCAAGATGAGTATGCAATTTACCACACCAAACTTATAACATGACTCAAGACTCAAACAAGAAACACAAAAATATTTTTGATTTTTTATGATTTTATGATTTTTTTTATTTTCTTTTAATTTTTTTCGAAAATCATTTTGAAAAAGAAAAATAAGGATTCCAAAATTTTTAATATGAATTCCAGGAATCTTATGCTCTTTAGTCTAAAGCTCCAATCAAAGGGTCAGGCATGGCTTAATAGCCAGCCAAGCTTTAGTATGTACTCAGACATGACACGTTTAACATGCCCTACAGTCGTGGCTTTACAGCCAACCAGGCTTCAACATGCTTTATGAAACACTAGAATTCATTCTTAAAAATTCTGAAGAAAAATATATTTTTGAAAACATTTATATATATATATATATATATATATATATATATATTTTTTTTTTTGCTTTCGAAAACAAAGGAGAAAATTTTTTTGGAAGAATTTTGAAAATTTTTTTTTTGAAAACAAAATAAGAAGAAAATTACCTAATCTGAGCAACAGGATGAACCGTCAGTTGTCCAAACTCGAACAATCCCCGGCAACGGCACCAAAAACTTGGTGCGCAGAAATTGTGATTACACTTTAATTATGTAAAATTCATTGCTCTTTCTTTCCCTGGCAATGGCGCCAAAAACATGATGCCAATACCATGGTTCACAACTTCGCACAACTAACCAGCAAGTGTACTGGGTCGTCCAAGTAATACCTTACGTGAGTAAGGGTCGAATCCCACGGAGATTGTTGGTATGAAGCAAGCTATGGTCACCTTGTAAATCTCAGTCAGGCAGATATAAAATAGTAATGGGGTTTTCGAAAATAATACTAAAATAAGGATAGAGATACTTATGTAATTCATTGGTTAGAATTTCAGATAAGCGTGTAGAGAGATGCTTTCGTTCCTCTGAACCTCTGCTTTCCTGCTATCTTCATCCAATCAATCTTACTCCTTTCTATGGCTAGCTTTATGTAAGGATGTCACCGGTGCCAATGGCTACTTTCGATCTCTCTCGGGAAAATGATCCAAATGCTCTGTCACAGCACGGCTAATCGTCTGGAGGTATCACCTTTGTCGTTGGTTGCATCCTATTCCTCCCTGTGAAAATGGTCCGATGCGCTGTCACTGCATGGCTAATCATCTGGAGGTTCTCGATCATACTGGAATAGGATTTACTATCCTTTTGCGTCTGTCACTACGCCCAGCACTCGCGAGTTTGAAGCTCGTCACAGTCATTCAATCCCAGAATCCTACTCGGAATACCACGAACAAGGTTTAGACTTTCTGGATTCTCATGAATGCCGCCATCAATCTAGCTTATACCACGAAGATCCCAATATCTCGAACTCGGTCCCCTGTATTAGTAATCTAAGAGATATTCGTTCAATCGAAGGTAGAACGGGAGTGGTTGTCAGGCACGTGTTCATAGGGAATGATGATGATTGTCACGTTCATCACATTCAGGTTGAAGTGCGAATGAATATCTTAGAAGTGGAATAAGTTGAATTGAATAGAAAACAGTAGTACTTTGCATTAATCTTTGAGGAACAGCAGAGCTCCACACCTTAATCTATGGAGTGTAGAAACTCTACCATTGAAGAATACATAAGTGAATAGAGGGTAAGCATGGCCGAATGGCCAGCCTCCCATGGAGGTCTAGAGATCTAAAAATGATCAAAAGATGTCTAATACAATAGTAAAAGATCCTATTTATAATAAACTAGCTACTAGGGTTTACAGAAGTAAGTAATTGATGCATAAATCCACTTTCGGGGCCCACTTGGTGTGTGCTTGGGCTGAGCTTGAATGTTACACGTGCAGAGGTCATTCTTGGAGTTGAACGCCAGCTTTTGTGCCAGTTTGGGCGTTGAACTCCACTTTGCAACTTGTTTCTGGCGCTGGACGCCAGAATTGGGCAGAGAACTGGCGTTAAACGCCAGTTTGCGTCATCTAAACTTGGGCAAAGTATGGACTATTATATATTGCTGGAAAGCCCTAGATGTTTACTTTCCAACGCAATTAGAAGCGCGCCATTTTGAGTTCTGTAGCTCCAGAAAATCCATTTTGAGTGCAGGGAGGTCAGAATCCAACAACATCAGCAGTCCTTCTTCAACCTCTGAATCTGATTTTTGCTCAAGTCCCTCAATTTCAGCCAGAAAATACCTGAAATCACAGAAAAACACACAAACTCATAGTAAAGTCTAGAAATGTGAATTTAACATAAAAACTAATGAAAACATCCCTAAAGGTAACTAGATTCTACTAAAAACATACTAAAAACAATGCCAAAAAGCGTATAAATTATCCGCTCATCAGAGGGCTTCCTCACTGGCGTTCAACTTTGACACTCCATCCAGAATGCTCTATTTTCACTACTGTGAAATTTTGTCTCTTGACTGATTCACATGATCATGACTCTGACAAATAAAAGAAAAACAAAATGAAAGAACATAAATATGGTTGAGTAAGGTTGGGTTGCCTCCCAACAAGCGCTTCTTTAACGTCACTAGCTTGACCTTTAGCTCCTTACGGAGGTGAGTATGGGCTCAGATTTTTGCCCCTTATAGTGAATTTTCTTCCTGTCCTCTCATGAATGAGCTCTACATGCTCTAGAGATAGGACACGACTCACTGTATGTGGTAAGGCTGGCTTCTTAGTGAAGACAACTCTCATGCCAGGTGAGAGGCCTTCAGTTGGGACTTTCTTGTCTGTCCAGCCTTTAGGTACTTTCTTTTTAGTACCTTTGTGCTTAGAGCTTGTTGATGGCTGCCTAACACCAAACTTAGAGTTGATGTCTGGGGACTCTGTAAAGCTCTGCACAGAAAGAGAGGGTTGGAACACAAGGTGTTGCACAGTTATCTCTCTTTTAGAGGGAGAATTGGGATGAGGCATCTTGAATAAGATATAGTCCTCTCCTAAGTGGAAAACCATTTCTCCCTTAGCTACATTAATAAAGGCTTTTGCAGTAGCTAAGAAGGGTCTTCCAAGGATGACACAGTCATCCTCATCCTCTCCTATGTCCAAGACAAAGAAGTTTGCAAGGATGTAGTGGTTTTCAACCTTAACCAAGACATCCTCTACTAAGCTATATAGCTTCTTCATTGTCTTGTCTGCCATCTCTAATGAGATGTTTGAAGATTTCACCTCAATGATGCCCAGCTTCTCCATTACAGAGAGTGGCATGGGGTTAATGCTTGACCCTAGGTTACACAGAGCCTTTTCAAAGGTCATGGTGCCTATGGTGCACAGAATCAGAAAGCGTCCAGGATCTGGAAGCTTCTGAGGTAGCTCTTGCAGAACCAAAGCATGGAGTTCTTTGGTAAGTAGTGGGGGTTCTTCCTCCAGAGGCTTTGTACCAAATATCTTGGCATTCAGCTTCATAAGAGCTCCTAGGTACCGAGCAACTTGCTCTTCCCTAGTGTCTTCATCCTCATCTGAGGATGGGTAGTCATCAGAACTCATGCACTGCAGAAGTGCATGCAAAGGAACCTCAATTATCTTTATGGATTCCTTTGGTTCTGGGCTAGAGGGTTCTTGAGTGGGATTTAGGCACTCAAAGGGTGTGCTTTGACTGGCGTTCAATGCCAGCTCTGTTAGCTTATTGGGCGTTGAACGCCCTTGCTGTCTGTCCACACTGACTGGCGTTAAATGCCAGTCCCTCTAGCATTCTGGGCATTGAATGCTTAACAGGGATGTCCTTGCTGGCGTTCAACGCCAGCTTCCCTGGAGTGGTGGGCATTGAACGTCCAGTGAGGGGTTCATCATTGGCGTTTAGCGCCAAACAGCCTACCTGATTGGGCGTTGAACGCCAGGAAGCCTGGGTGTTTGGGTATTGAATGCCCAGCCAGTACTTCCTGGCTGGCGTTCAATGCCAGCTCTTCTACCAGGTTGGGCATTAAACGCCCAGTGAGGGGTTCCTCACTAGCGTTTAATGCCAGGATTGCTGCCATTGTGGGCGTTGAACGCCTAGTAAAGGCTTCTTCACTGGCGTTCAACACCTTCCCATTCTCCTCTGATTCGGCCATGTCTTCCATGGTTATGGCCTTGCACTCTTCTCAAGGATAAACTTTAGTATTACTGGGAAGAGTTTCAGGAGGAATCTCAGGGATCCTCTTGCTCAGTTGACCAACATGTACCTCCAAATTTCTAATAGATGACCTTGTTTCATTAATGAAACTGTGAGTGGTCTTTGTGAGGCTGGAGACCAGAATGGCTAAGTCAGAAAGGCTCTGCTTAGAGGTCTCCATGTTCCCTTGAGAAGATGGGAATGATGGTCTATTGTTGAACCTATTATGGTTTTTTCTACCTTGATTGTTATTGAAACCTTGCTGAGGTTTCTGTTGATCATTCCATGAGAGGTTAGGATGATTCTTCTATGAAGGATTGTAGGTGTTTCTATAGGGTTCTCCCATGTAATTCACCTTTTCTATGGTAGGTTGATCTGGATCATAAGCTTCTTCTTTAAGAGAAGCTTCCTGAGTACTACCAGTTGCAGTTTGCATCCCAGTCAGATGTTGAGAGATCATGTTGACCTGTTGGATCAAGATCTTATTTTGAGCCAAGATGGTATTCAGAGTCTCAACTTCATGAACTCCTTTCTTCTGAGGGATTCCATGGTTTATAGGGTTTCTCTCAGAAGTGTACATGAACTGGTTGTTAGCAATAATTTCAATGAGTTCTCTTGCTTCTGCAGGTGTTTTCTTCAAGTGGAGTGATCCATCTGCAGAGCTATCCAATGAAATCTTGGATATCTCAGACAAGCCATCATAGAACACGCCTATGATGGACCATTCTGAGAGCATGTCAGGAGGACATCTCCTGATCAGTTGCTTGTATCTTTCCCAAGCTTCATAGAGGGATTCACCTTCTCTTTGTCTGAAGGTTTGAACTTCCACTCTAATCTTGCTCATCCTTTGAGGAGGAAAGAATTTAGCCAGAAAAGCATTAACCAACTTTTTCAAGAGTCAAAACTCTCTCTAGGTTGGGCATCCAACCATAGCTTAGCTCTGTCTCTTAAAGCAAAGGGAAAGAGCATTAGCTTGTAAACTTCAGGATTAACTCCATTAGTCTTTACAGTATCACAGACTTGTAAGAACTTAGCTAAAAACTGATGTGGATCTTCCATTGGAAGTCCATAAAACTTGTAATTCTGCTGTAAAAGAGAGACTAACTGAGGCTTAAGCTCAAAATTGTTAGCTCCAATAGCAGGTATAGCAATGCTTTTGCCATAAAAGTCAGAGGTAGGCATGGTAAAGTCACCAAGGACCTTTCTGGGCTCCTCTTATGGTTCGGCCATAGCTCCTTTTTCTTGTTCAAAGCTTTCTGAAAGGTCTCTTCCGGAGTGTTGTGCTTTAGCTTGTTGTAAACGCCTCCTTAGAGTCTTCTCAGGTTCAGGATCATGAGTCAAGAGGGGTTCTTTATCCATGTTCCTGGTCATAAACAAGAAAGAAAAAGAAAGAAAAGAAGAAAGCTTTTTGTACCACTTGGAAAAAAGAGCTTCCAGTGAGATGTGAAGAAAGAAGACAGAAATAAAAGAAGTAGAAGAAGAATACTTTGAAAATAGGGGATAGAAGTAATTAAGAGATAGAAGATGAGAAGGAAGAATACAGAGGGGGAAGAAGAAGAATGATATGAGTAGAGATGAAAAGAGAGGAAGAATAAATAGAAAAAGTAAATAAGAATTAAAATATTTTTGTTTTTATTTTATTTATTTATTAATTAGTTTTCAAAAATTATGGTTAATAATTTAAAAGGATTTTAGAATTGGTTAGTGAGTTTTCGAAAATAGAAGAGAGAGAAGAGAGAGAAGTTTTCAAAAATTAAGAAGAGATGAGAGTTAGTTAGGTAGTTTTAAAATAGAAGAGAGAGAAAATAAGATATTAATTAAGAAAAGATTTGAATTTTAAAATAAGCTAGAAGATAAGACAAGAAAAGATTTGAAATTAAAATTGAAATTAGAAAAAGATAAGATAAGAAATTAAAAAGAATTGAAATTGATTTTAAAAAGATATGATTTTTAAAATTTGAAATTTGATAAGATTTTTTAAATTTTGAAAAAGATAAGAAAAAGATTTGATTTTTGAAAACTTGACAACTAAGATATGATAAGATAAAAACTTAAAATTGAAATCTGAATTTTTAATGAAGATTTCGAAAATTATGTTAAAATTAAGTTAGAAAAGATATTTTTTTATTTTTGAATTTTATGATGAAAGAGAAAAACAAGTAAAAGACACAAGACTTAAAATTTTTAGATTTAGCACCCTTGATTTTCCAAAATTTTTGGAGGGAAACACAAAGGGACACCAAACCTAAAAATTTTAAGATCAAAACACATAAAAGACTCAAGAACACTTTGAAGACTAACAAGAACACAAAGAACAAAATTCAAAGACTCAAAGAACACAAGAACATAAAAAGAACACCAAACTTAAAATTTTTAGAAAACTAAACAAAGATTTTCAAAAATTTGAAGAAAACTAACAAGAAAACACCAAACTTAAAGACTTGACACAAGATTTAAACAAAAAAAAATAGTTTTGAAAATTTTTTTAAAAGAAAGACTCAAAGAACACGAAAATTTACCAAGAACATAAACAAAAAGACTCAAACTAAGAACAAAGATTAAACAAAGAAAATAAACAAAATAATTTTGAAAAGGATTTTGAAATTTTTGAAAAATAGAGAAAAATAAAATAAAAATAAAAGAATCAAATAAAAAAAAGTTATACTCTTACAAAAATCAAAGACTCAACAAGAACATAAATTGAATAAAGAAAAGAAAAATATTTTTGAGAAAGTTTTAATTTTTTTCGAAAAAAATAAGAAGAAGAAAACAAAAATTAAAAGATTCAAATAAAATAAAAATTACCTGATCTAGGGAGCAAAAGACAATCCGTCAGTTTGTCCAAACTCGAACAATTCCCGGCAATGGCGCCAAAAACTTGGTAGCACGAATCCCCACACTTTTGTACTGTGGTACCAGCAAGTGCACTAGGTCGTCCAAGTAATACCTGAGCGAGTCAGGGTCGATCCCACGGAGATTGTGGTTTGAAGCAAGCTATGGTTATCTTGCAGGTTTTAGTCAGGCAGATCAGAAGGTTTATATGTTTTCATTCATAAAGAGAAACTATTTAATGGAGGAATAAAGAAAAAGAGGTAGAAAATGCTGATAGGAATAAACTATTTGTCTTTCTAAATTAACTCTAGTACTACTGTCTTCTTTGCTTGTGAATGATCTTCTTTTATGGCAGGCTGTATGTGATCAATGCCATGGGCCGTGGTCATTGATCTCCTCTGCTACAGATTGAATGCCATTGGCCGTGGTCATCCAATCTGACGAAGGGTGAAGCGCTTAGCAGTCCATTCTCTTGGCGATCCTACTCAAAACGCCACAAATAAGGTCGAATCTTCCGAATCAGAGGATGCTGCTTCTTAGGATTCTAGCCTATACCACGGAGACCCTAATCTCCCCAGAAATCAGCTGAACTTGTGTCTCGAGCAGTCCCCAACGAAGTCATGGATTAGACGTCTGAGAGATGCATAAACATAGCTGTTGGCTCGTGCTTTCCAGTCACGTATTCACATGAACCCAAGTAGACGCGGGTGTTTGTCAGGCACGTTCATCTTAGTGTGATGAACAGAGCTAATTGGTTAGATCATCCTATTCACCATGATGAAGATCGGATTATACATCTTAGAGATAGATCAAACACGGATCGAAGAAGTAACAGTAATAGTTTTATTAATTCATAGGACTCAGCAGGGCTCCTTCCCTCAACCTAGGAGGTTTAGAAACTCATACTGAAGTAAAACACAATGTAAACATGTATGATAGAAGAAGATGGTGAAAAACTCTCTAATTACATAAATAAAATCCCTTAAATACTAAACAGATGACTAGTAAGGGTAAAACAATCTATTTAGTACTAAAATTCACTTCTAAGGCCTACTTGGTGAGTTTTTGGGCTGAACTTTGATGAGATCCACGTGCTATGAGGTCTCTTAGGAATGGAACTCCAGCTAGGGGGTCCTCTTTGGGCATTTGTACATTGGTCTCTGCTCTTTGGGCGTTGGATGCCTGGAAGGGGGCAGGAAGCTGGTGTTGGACGCCAGATTTGGGCCTTCTAATCCGACGAAAAGTATAAACTATTATATTTTAATGGAAATTTCTGGAAGTCAGCTTTCCATGGATGTTGAGAGCGCTCCATTTGGACTTCTGTAGCTCCAGAAAAGCTCTTCCTAGTGCAGGCAGGTCAGATCTGGACAGCATCTGCAGTGCTTTCTCTGTCTCTAAATGAGACTTCTGCTCCAGCTCCTCAATTTCAGCTAGAAAATACCTGAAATTGTACAAAAATACAAAACCTCATAGTAGCATCCAAAAAATGTGAATTTAACACTAAAACCTATAAAAACTTAATAAAAACTAAATAAAATCTACTAAAAACTATATGAAAGTGATGCCAAAAAGCATGTAAAATATCCGTTCATCACAACACCAAACTTAAACCGTTACTTGTCCCCAAGCAACTAAAAAAATAGTAGGATAAAAAAAAATTAAGATAGAATAAATTTCTAAGTTTCAAATGAAGCTTAGTTACAATTAGATGAGCGGGACTTAGTAGCTTTTTGCTTTTGAATAGTTTTGGCATCTCACTATCTATTAAAACTCAGAGATGTTGGCATCCTTAGGAACTTAGAATCCAGATGATATTATTGACTCTCTTAGTTCAGTTCTTTTTTATTCTTGAACACAGCTTTTAGAGTCTTGGCCGTGACACTAAGCACCTTGTCTTCCAATATTACCACCGGATACAATAATGTCACAGACACTTTAACTGGGTGAACCTTTTCAGATTGTGACTTAGCTTTGCTAGAGTCCCCAGATAGAGGTGTCCATAGTTTTTAAGCTCACTCTTTTTGCTTTGGACCACGACTTTAACCGCTCAGTCTCAAGCTTTTCACTTGACACCTTCACGCCACAAGCATGTGGTTAGGGACAGCTTGGTTTAGCCGCATAGGCTAGGATTTCATTCCTTTGGGCCCTCCTATCCATTGATGCTCAAAGCCTTGGGTCCTTCTATCCTTGCCTTTTGGTTTAAAGGGTTACTGGCTTTTTCAATATGCCCTCATTTTCCTGCATTTTTGGGCAGTAATGGATTTTTCTGCTTTTTATTTATTTTTTTTCTATTTCTTTTCGCAATTTTTTTCACATGCATATAATTTTTTTTCTTTTGCAACATGCTTTTTCTTTTTGCTACTTTTTCATGCTTCAAGAATCAATTTTTAGATTTTTCAGATTATCAATAATATTTTTCTTTTTTCCTTATTCTTTTAAGAGCCAACATTCTAAAATTCAACTTCAAACATGCACTATTTAATCATACAATCAGAAAATAAAAGCAAATGACACCACATCAACATAATTAAACTATTCTTATTTTAAACTTGAAATTCATGTATCTCTCAATTCTTTTCAATTAAAATTCTCTTTTAAGCAAGGTGAGAGATATATGAAATATTTTACAAATTTAAGACGTCAATGCAAATGATCATGCAACAAGAACAAGAGAACATATAAATAAACAGATAGAAAACAAAAAAATAACAGGAAAGGGGTGTAAAGAGAACGAATCCACCTTTAATAGTGGCGTCTAGTGCTCCTCCTTGAGGATCCAATGTGATGCTTGATCTCTTCTATATCATCCCTTTGCCTTTGTTGCTCTCCCCTCATAGCCCTTTGGTCTTCCCTTATGGCTCTTTGATCTTCTCTTATTTCATTGAGGGTGGTGGCATGTCCTTGATGCTTCATCCTCAATTGCTCCATGTTAGTGCTCAATTCTCCAAGAGAAGTTTGCCATTGATCCCAATAGTTTTGGGGATGAAAGTGCATCCCTTGAGGCATTTCAGGGATCTCATACTGAGGTGGCTGTACAGGCTCTTGTGCATGCTCTCTGGTTTGTTCCATCCGCTTCTTAGTGATGGGCTTATCCTCCCCAATGGAGACATCTCCATTTATGACAATTCTAGCTGAATTACATAGATGACAGATGAGGTGTGGGAATGCCAACCTGGCATTGGTGTGAGGCTTCTCAGCTACCTTGTACAATTCTTGAGGAATCACCTCATGTACTTCCACCTCAGTTCCAATCATGATGCAATGTATATTCTTGGGTTATGCTGACGGAGTTAAGGGGTATCGCCTGTGGGATCCCACTGCCCGCAAGGTAGTTGTCAGTAGAGATATGATATTTACAGAAGATTAATTGCAAAAAGAATAAGAAAATGACAACACTATTAAAGAGATAACCACTGTTCAAATAGATGAAAAATGCAGAGAAAGTGATATTTTTGAAGCCGAACCACAGCACGAAGAACAAGAAGCAGATGCCAATGACATAGAAGTTTGTCGATCCACTCGACAAAGAAAAACACCATCATGGCACTCAAATTATGTTTTGACAAACCATGATACATATTGTCTTTTAACAGAAGATGGAGAGGCCAACAACTTTTATGGAGGCGATGCGCAATCCAGATACTTCTACGTGGATGACAGTAATGCAAGAAGAAATTGAGGCATTACATAGGAACCATACTTGGAAACTTGTTAAACTTCCAGCAGGTCGGAAAGCCATTGGTAACAAATGGGATTACAAGATCAAACGAGATAGTAATAATCAGGTGGAACGATATCGTGCAAGATTGGTTGTCAAGGGATATGCTCAGAAAGAAGGTATTGACTTCAATAAAATATTTTCTCCAGTGGTAAGACTAACTACTATTAGAGTAGTTTTGGCTATGTGTGCTATATTTAATTTACATCTAGAGCAATTAGATGTAAAGACTACTTTTCTTCATTGAGAACTTGAAGAAGAGATATATATGCTCCAACCAGAAGGTTTTGAAGAACAAGGAAAAGAAAACTTGGTTTGCAGGTTAACTAAATCTCTATACGGTCTAAAGCAGGCGCCAAGGTGTTGGTACAAGAGATTTGATTCTTTCATTATTAGCCTTGGATACAACAAACTTAGTTCAGATTATTGTACCTATTTCAACAGGTCTGGTGATAATGATTTCATCATTCTGCTGTTGTATGTGGATGACATGTTGGTGGTAGGTCCCAACAAAGATCAAATCCAAGAGATAAAGGCACAGTTAGCTAGGGAGTTTGATATGAAAGACTTGGGACCAGCAAACAAGATTTTAGGGATGCAAATCCACTGGGACAAAAGGGATAGGAAGATTTGGCTATCGCAAAAGAGTTATTTGAAGAACATCTTGCAACGCTTCAACATGCAAGAATGTAAGCCAATTTCAATTCCACTTCCTATGAATTTCAAATTATCTTCAAGTATGTGCCCTAGTAGTGAAGCAGAGATGATTGAAATGTCTCGAGTACCGTATGCATCAGCGGTGGGAAGCTTTATGTATGCCATGATCTATACAAGGCCAAATACTGCTCAAGCAGTTGCGGTGGTAAGTCGATTTATGGCAGATCTGGGTAAAGAGCATTGGAATGTTGTTAAGAGGATCCTGAGATACATCAAAGGGACCTCGAAGGTTGCATTATGTTTTAAAGGATCGGAATTCATTGTTAATGGATATGTTGATTCAGATTTTGCAGGTGATCTTGATAAACGAAAATCTACTACAGGATATGTGTTTATGCTTGTAGGAGGAGCTGTGAGCTGGCTGTCTAAATTTCAGACTGTTGTAGCTTTATCTACTATAGAAGCTGAATATATGGCAGCTACACAAGCATGCAAGGAAGCTATTTGGATCCAAAGGTTGATGGAAGATCTCGGGCACAAACAACAAAAGATTTCTGTGTATTGTGACAGTCAGAGTACCTTGCACATTATAAGGAATCCTGCCTTTCATTTAAGAACAAAACACATTGGAGTACAATATCACTGTGTTCGGGAAGTAGTAGAAGAAGGAAGTGTTGATATGCAGAAGATTCACACGAAAGATAACCTAGCAGATGCCATGACAAAACCAATCAATACAAAAAAGTTTCAATGGTATAGATCCTCATACGACCTATCGAATACATGAGCAACATGAATTTTAAAATTTATCAAAATTAGCTTTAAGTGGGAGATTGTGAAAATTAGTAAAGCTAATTTTAGAAAATAAATAAATAAATAATAACTAAATAAAATAAAAGGTAATAAACAATCCTAGTTTATATACCTCTAATTGACAGATGGTTCATATTGAAAAAACTCACATATAAATTGAATTTTTCTTTAATTCATTTCAATCAAGTCATCCAGATAGAATAACATAATATTTCTTTGAGTAATTTTCTCCTATATATGTAGAGAGAAGTGTGTTCTCCTTTTGTCAAGAGAGAGTGTTATTGTAGTCTTCTTGTGATAGAGAGAAGTTGTAATTCTAAAAAAAAAATTATTCAATTATTTCCATATTTTATACAAATTTTTAATTTTTCATCTCTATATTTTACAATGTCATTTGTCTGGTACCTAACAAGTTTGAGTTTGTGAGCATATAATACTATGTATACTATTTATCATTCATTTAATTCGTAACATTCATTATTATTATTACCGTGGGAAAATAAAAATGAATCTTCTCTATTTTTTTATTGATATTGTTAATAAGTGTATTTTTTTTATCATATAATATATATTTTTATATTTTTTGTTTTATTTAAAAATAATGTATGACAGAGATTTACAGTTTATCATATTTATTGAAAAAAAAATGAAAAAGTTTATTCCCCTAGTACAATTACTATTCTTACTAGTGATCCTCCTATGATAATTAACTTCCATATATTTTTAATTTTTATAAAAATTATATAGGTTGGGATGATTTTATTATTCTCTTAAAAAAAGTAATTTTTATTATCTTGGATTTTACAAAGTTGGGAAAAAGCTGGACTAATTTTGAGTAGCAACAATTTATTTATCTTTATTGTAAAATAATTTTAAAGAATCAATTTCCATTTGAAAAAAAAAATTATGAAAAAAAATGACTGTTTTACTATTATTATTCAAAAACATAAAATTTATCTCTATTATTAAAATTATATGAAATTTATTCTTTTATAAAATACTTATATTAAAATCTAACCGATGAATAAAAAATTAATTTTCAAATTTTAAGATATTATTTTATTCTTTCATATTTTTTAGTTAAGAATAAAAATTAAATCAACTTGTATAAATATGTACTAAGGGATATATATTTCAATAAAATTTTGTTTGATAAAATAAAAAAGTTCTTTAAAATTTATGGAGCAATAATAAAAAAACTTGGCCTCAATCCAAAATGCTTCCTTTTGTGCAAAAACAAAAAAACTCCAACTCACTATAATTAACCATCATAAATATAATTATATAAGTTAAGCATTATATTAAAATTATATTCTTACGTGAAAGAGAGAAAAGATTTCTACATCCCGCTTTTAAAATTGTAGACTTTATCCTTTTTTAAGAACAGTTGTCAATTATTCTTTGAGACAGTATAAATCTCCATATATATATAAAAAACTTTTTTCTTTTTACACCGTAGACTTGACCTACATAACTGTCAAATTAATTAAGTAGAAGAGTAGTTAATTGTGAGATTGAAGAGAAAGACATAGAGTTATTATACTTTTTGAACTTCTAAACTCGTAATCTTGATTATTTATATATCAATTATATGACTTATATTAGATTTGTTCCTCTTAATCTGATGAAAAATTACCCCTCCCGCTAAATAGATCCTCTGTAGCCGAGTTTCATGTGAATGAACGGAAACAAAAAAAAAGAAGGAAAAGTGATATCTCAATTTAAATATTACTAACGACTCTTTAACAGAAGTTTTGAAGGTATTTGTGTAAACTGTAAGCCTAATCATGGTTTTCGAGTTGGAGATCGCTATGATATAGTCACATAATTGATGAGTATATAAACTTGTGATTCACGATAATAAGTAACTTGATATGAGATTTTAAATAATCATTTTCTATGGACTAGGGAGTAGGGACGTATTAATGACTAACATGCTAAAAAAGGTAAAAGCTGTCGCCCAAAATAGGCTGACAATTCATATCCTATTTGCGGGTACTCAATCTGGTGCAGATAGGATAGGCTAGTCAACTCAATGCGGATAGGATAGGGTATGGGTTTAGAGTGTACCCTATTCTATTCTACCTGCATCTTATATATAACACATATTTTATAAAAATTAGGTATATAGTGAAAGAAGTGAGAGTTGAATTCACAACCTCCTTTATATAATATAATGATTTACAATAAGTGAACAACCACTAAAACTAGTTAATTAATTTAGTAATTTAGAGCATTAATTTTTTATTTTTTTATGTTATTAATATGTATAAAATTCGAAATGATTGAATTTTATATTTACTTTGAAAAAATTTGATATTTCTGCGGGTAGGATAGAGTAGGATAGGATTTAGAATTTTAGGGTGCGAGTAGGGTTAGAGTTGAGAGATTCTCAACCTGCGAGTAAGAAGGATAGGATAGAATTTTAATAAAATTTTCAACTCGCGGGTTGGGTTAGGGTAGGATCCTACCCTACCCATTATTAGCTCTAAGTATAAGAAAATAGTATTTTTTTTTTCGAAAATAATATTACGAAATTTTAAGTTTTATTAAATAAATTTATATATACAATTTTTTTTTATTTTTGATATTGAAAAGAAAACAACAGTTTACAATGTTGTTGAAGTATGATGTATTTAACTCACATGTGAAAAAAACAAATTAGACTATCATATTTATTATTTAAATACAAATATGACCTTCATATTTGTGTATTTTGACTTTTTAAAATTTTTAATGTGCAAATCTAACCTTTAAATTTGTATACCTCATTTAAATTAGACTTTTAAATTTTATTTTTTTTCTCTTCTTATCAAATCTGAGTAGATTTCTGTAGAAATTTAGAGAAGCCAAATCAGAACCTTCGATTTGCTTTTTCTAATTTTAAAAAAATCTTCTTCATAACCATAGAAAACATATCCATCATTTCATAATGCTATATAACACGTCAAAAGCCTTCATTACTAAAAAAAATGAGCCTTATATATATATCTACTTAATATACTAAAATTGGGATTTCCTCCATCGAATGAAAGTGAGGTATCACTTTTTCGTGAACCCATTTTTCTTCCAAAATGAATGTATTTAATGAATAATACATAATTATACTAATTTAGGAAAATATCTTTATTATAATTATATAAAATTAATATTTAATGTATTATTAAACTACTTATCAATTATTAATCAAAAATATTTTTAATTATTTTAATAAATAATACATAATTATACTAATTTAAAAAAATATCTTTATTATAATTATATAAAATCAATATTTAATGCATTATTAAACTAATTATCAATCGAAAATATTTTTAAACATTTTAATTATATTCATTTTAATTATATCGATATCCTTCTAATTCTTATTCATTATCCAATGATTTTATTAGTGGCAAGTTGTTAACCCATTTATATTGATGATAATAATAATAATAATAATAATAATAATAATAATTTTATTAGGATAAATATTAAATTCTATTCCTAATATAAAAATATAAAATTTAATTCCTTCCATTTTTATTTTACTACTATAAAAGACCATATATGCTAGAAGAAAATATCATTCGTTTACCATCTTTTATTTGATAGCTTTTACAACAATTCTTTTTCTTCCTATGAGGCGTCGTTGCAAGAAGGCAACTATCGTGAACACAAACTACCACACTCTCCAACTTTCGTGCTCATCATTCGGAGCTAATATAAGATATGTTATCTATGAAGTATTTATAGACCATGGTGTTATCATGTATGCATAAATAAAAAATATTTCGTATTTAAATTTAAGTCATTTACCTGTTTGTGGTATATTGTAGTGTGAAATTACTTTCAATATGTGTTGTGTAATGATATATGTTCTAATTTAAGTTTTTACTTTAGAACTGTATTATGATTTTATCTCATCATTTTTTTAGATATCAAGTTGACGTATTTTTATTTATTATGATTATTAAAACGGATGTGATATGAAATGTACAAAAAAAAATTTTCACATTCAATTTATTTTATTATAGTCTTTTATCTATTCTATTTATTTTTATTTTCTTCTTATTCATTTTATTTTCTTTTTAAATGTTATATAATTTATTATAATTTATACCAATCTACTTAATATACTAAAATTGGGTTTTTCCCCAACTTATGAATTATGATGGTAAGGTGTCATTTTCTCGTGAATCCATTTTTCCTCCAAAATGATTGCACTATTTCTCTCTTTTAAATTTATTTTTAAAAATTATCTTTAATTGATATAATTATATTATAATTAGTATTTAATGAATGATACATAATTATACTAATCTAAGATAATCTCTTTATTATAATTATACTAATCTCTTTTAAATTTATTTCAGAAAATTATCTTAATTATAATTATATAACAATATTATACTTAGCATTTAGCATTTAATGAATAATTCATAATTATACTAATTTAAAAAATATCTCTATTATAATTATATAAAATCAATAATTAATGTATTATTAACCTAATTATCAATCAAAAATATTTTTAACTATTTTAATTATATTGATATAATTCTATTCTTTATTCATTATCCTAAAATTTTATTAGTGACAAGTTATTATCTTAATGGTGACCTATATAATAATAATAATAATAATAATAATAATAATAATAATAATAATAATAATAATAATAATAATAATAATAATAAAAAGATAAAAAATTATATTTTAGAGAAATATAAATTAGTTATTAATAATTAGTTATTAATAATGATAATTATATGATTAATTTTTAGTAATCATTAAATATATTTAATATAAATAACCAAGTTTAATTAGTTAACAAATGAAAGAAAATATTATTGCACGATTGTAGAAGCAAATATATATATATATATATATATATATATATATATATATATATATATATAAAACGATAATTATCGTTATGATTCAATAATAATAATAATAATAATTATCTTTTTTTTGTATTAAAATACTCATCTAATTGAATTAATATAAATATTTAATGAAAATAAAGGATGGATTTTTTGGCTTGAAGGATAATACAATCGTATATTCTTGAAGATTTTAAAGCTGTGAGTATATATTCTTCCTATATTAATATATATACGCATGCATGTTACCTCATTTTTTTCATATATGGAAAATAACATTTACCCGTTAAATTTATTAGTTGCTCAACCGATTCATCTTATTTATTGTGATTGTGATTGATATATAATCATAAAGATTTTTTTTCCTCCATTAATTTTAGTAAAGAAATCCATGACATAAAATAAAATAAAATAAAGTCAGTATCTACTTTTTTTTTCAATATTTTTTATATTTACGGTAAATATTAAATGTAAAAAAGAAAAAATAATATTAATTATTATCAATTTTATTTATTTACATTATAATTAAATTTAATATAATTATAGTAAGTCTCTATAATTATAGCAATTTATATCTGTTACATAGATAGCAATTGTATTATATATAATTATATATCTCCTCTTTTATATATACTTAACAAGTATTTTTATTTATATAATCTACTTAATATATTAAAATTGGATTTTTCCTCAACTAATGAGAGTGAGGTGTGAATTAATCATGAATTAATTTTTCCTCCAAAATGAATGCATTTAATGAATAATGCATAATTATACTAATTTAGGAAAATATCTTTATTATAATTATATAAAATCCATATTTAATACATTATTAAACTACTTATCAATTATCAATCGAAAATATTTTTAATCATTTAATTAATAATAATAATAATAATAATAATAATAATAATAATAATAATAATAATAATAATAATAATAATAATAATAATAATAATAATATACTTCTACTTAATATACAAAAATTTTATTTTTTCCTAACTAATTGAAGTAAGGTGTCAATTTTTTATAAATTCATTTTTCTTCTAAAATGAAAGCACTATTCTCTCCTAAATTTATTTTAGAAAAATATCTTTATTATATTTATTTACAATTAACATTTAATGAATAATGCATGATTATACTAATTTAGGAAAATATATTTATTATAATTATATAAAATTAATATTTAATGCATTATCAACTAATGAAAGCGATGTGTCAATTTTTCATGAATTTATTTTCTCTCCAAAATGAAAGTACTATTCTCTTTTCTAAATTTATTTTATAAAAATTAAAATTTCATGCTAAATATAGGTGGCAAGTTAAAAAAAATAAGCAAGTTAATGGAACCAAATCATATTTCTATAACATATATAAGAATGTATATTTTTATTATATAAAAATTAAATTTCTGCATTTCATGATGGGCGTGGCATACTTCTTAGCGTGTTTCTTAATTTATTTTTTATAACTCATTGAATACAATTTATTACAGTAAATTAATTATATCAACTAATTGATTTGATTAGATATTTAAATATCACACGATTTATTATAATTTATATCAATCAAATAATTGTAATTTATTATAACAATTATTTTAATTCATTAATTTATAAGGTACATAATAACATAGATGATTTGTTACTTATACTGATTAAATACAATAAATATATATTAATTTAGTTAAAAAAATCATTCTCTCCTATATTTTTCTATTTATTTTTTTAATTCATTAAATCCAATCAATTATAATAAATTAATTATATCAACTAATTAATTCAATCAATTATTTTTTAATTTATTTTTTGAATTCAATAAATCAAATAAAATTAATTATACTAATTATTTGTATTGACTAATTGATTTGATTAATTCTTAAAAATATTTTTATTTAATTTATTTAAATATAACTAATTAGTTATTTAATTTTATTAGGATAAATATTAAATTCTATTTCTAATATAAAAATACAAACTTTTATTCTTTCCATTTTTATTTTACCACTATAAAAGACCATATATATTAGAAGAAAATATTATTCATTTACCAATTACTCTTTCATCGGGTAGCTTTTATAACAATTTTTTTTCTTCCTATGAGGCGTCGTCACAAGAAGGCAACTATCATAGAAACAAATCAGTATACACTCTTCAACTCCGGTGCTCATCATTCAGAGCAATATATGATATGTTATCCATTAAGCATTTATAGACCATGGTGTTATCATGTATACATAAATAAATAAAAAATCCGTAATTAAGCTTAATGTAAGACCCAGAAATTTTAGAAAATTTTATTATGAGCCAATTTTAAATTTATTTATTTATTAGACATTTTATTTTCATAAATTATTTCATTGAAAATAATTAAATCAGGTTTTGATAATAAAAATATAAATTTTTCTCAATTTCATTATTAATGAATAATTTTCTATACTTAAATTATAAAATTTAACAGTTATAAAAGAATAGAAATTTTATATGATTTAGTTTTAAATAATTGAGATTTTAGAATTTAATACTTTAATTTTATAAACAAAGAAAATTAATTATATTATTTCTAATTTTAAATTAGAATACTTAATTAAATGCCAATTAGCAAATTGATAATTAAAATAATATTTTTTTTTTAAAAAAAGTAATTTTAAAGAATTAAATTATATTTTAAATTTATACATTATACCCATAATTTTATTAAAATTACCTAAACTACCCAAAAATTCCCAAATTGAACCCACTAGCCCTAACCTAACCTAGCCACCTCCTTACCCACCGCCACACCCTCCTTTCCCCAACAACACCCACACACAACAGAACCCACATACCTCAACAGAAAAAAAAAAAAGAAAGAGAAAAAAATAAAAGAGAAGGAAAGGGAAATCGGAGGGAAGGGGAGAGCCGAGAGGAGAAGAGGGGAGGGAGGCGCACCGGCGTTGCTGGGCCTCGCCGCCGCCATCGCGTCCTCACCGAGCCTTGGAGGGAGACCGCGCCACCACATGCAGCCATCACCGCTGCGCCGCATCGCTGCTCCGGCGCCGTTCACGCTTCTGTCACCGTCAGAACCGCACGCCGCCGTTGGAAGTATTTTCATCGTCGCCGTTAATGGAGCTTGGTGAATAGTGGGAAGACGCGCGAGGAAGGAGAAGCCTTCGCCATCGCGCCTTGTGCTTCCAGTTTCCGTCGTCACCGTGCAGAGCCGCCGCCATCGTCATCATCACGGGCTGCTGCTGCTGCGCGTGCGATCATCGCCGCCTCTGGGTCCGTCACCGTCGAGCCTGGTCGCGGGCAGAAGAAGGAGAAGAGACCTCCGTCACCGCCGAGCCAAACGCAGGAGAGAGAAGGAGCCCGCGGGAGAGGAGCTTGTTACCGTCGCTTCTACCGCCGGAAAACACCTCTGCTGCCACTGAGATCTGTCGCCGGTAAGGTTTTAAGTTGGCTTTTGTTTCCTTTAAATTTCCGGGAGCTTAATCATCGCTGTATGTTTGTTTTAGTCGCCGTTGCCGGAGTTCTGGTCGCCGCTGCCGTTCGAGGTGGCTCCCGGAGCTGTTGCCAAACCGGTTCAGCGACCGCCGCTGTTTCATTTTCTTAGTTCGGTAAGTACTTATGTCTCGGGAACCCGTGTTAATAATTTGTTATGTTTGGTCATAAACTCCGAGGTTCTGGTAACGTAGGGTCGTGTTTTGAGCGTTGCACGTCGCTTTTAAGTTGCTGTGAGTGCTGCGAAAGTGATCAGGGGCTGAGTTTGCGGTTGCTATCGGTTTCGGGTTAAGAGAAACGGTTTCGTTGACGCGTTTTGAGTTATGGTTTCGACGAGTCGAGGTAGGGGTTTTTCTTAAAATCTATTTTATATTACAGAGTTGTGATAAATAGATATCGATGCAAAGAGATTTACTTCTGTGATTATATTTGTCTTATGGATGTGATGGTTTGTTGGACTGAATTATTGGGTGCTTGATTGCGTGAGTGGTGTGTGGTTGTGGATAAAAACTGGTTTGGAATGTCATTTACTTGATTATTAAGACAGGTGGATTTTCTTGGTTTTAGAGTTTACTTAGTAATATAAATGAAACGATTTTGGAAATAATTTGAGATATGAAAATAAAATTGATTCTGGGAGCGGTTTGATTGTGAGTTAGTTTGATTTTATGAACGATTTAATATTTGAGCTGATTCGATTTTAAAAAGAGTTTTATTGTTAGAATTGGTTGATATGAAAATAATTTGACATTGGAACTGGTTCAATTCTAGAAAATGTTTGAGATTTGGAAATGGTTGAGAAAAGGTTTGAGAAATGTTTGGATGGGACCCGAAAAGGGTGGCAGTGTCCGAGTTTTAGAGGAGATGCTGCCGAAATTTTATAAAGTTGAAAGTTTTATTTAAAGTAATTAATTAAAAAGATTTGTTTTTAAGCATTATACGTTTTAAGATTGATTTGTCTATTAAAAAAAAGAATTTTGTTTTGGGATTGAGATTGTTAACAAACAGAATGAAAAAGAGGATGATGAGAATTTTATTTGAAATATGGCTTTGAAATGAACTTGGAAATGAGATTTGGATTGATGAATGATTATGATGTTGAGAATGTTGAGATGTGAACTTTGAATTATTCACATGGCTTATGAATTTGAAATATCTGAGATACGAGGTTCCCTGGATTAAGTGCCGTGGCTTGCCACCACGTGTACCAGGTTGAAAACTCGATACTCTGTTGACCCTACGACGTAAGTGTGTGACCGGGCACTATATAAATTCCCGGAAATGTTACCCCCATTGAGTATTATTGATTATTTGAGAAAAAGCTATGCATAGACTCTTGGGGATGCACGTCGAGGGACAGTCTAAGTACAATTCAGACTTGTCGGGTTGGCTGGATAACCGACAGATGAGCCTCATCAGCCATAGGATAGGCATGCATCATATGCATTTGTATGCTTTGCTTGGGTTTGAACTTGTTTTGGTTTGCCTAATTGCTAAACTGTTCTTAACTGCTACTTGAACTATTTGCTGTAATTGCTACATACTTGTGCTTTTCTTGTTTGTCTTGCCTGGGTTTGTCCTGGCGTGCTACATTTGAGAATGAACTTGGATGCTGAATTAATGATTGTGTTGCTTGATTGCGTGGTTGATTTCTGATTGAGATTTTTCTTATAGGAAAGGAAAGATTTCGGATTTCTGAAAGATTAAACATTGTTTCTTTGAAAAGGGTTTTGAACGATTTCCTATTTGTTTTAAAAGATTCATAAGGCAAAGTTAATCACTGAGCTTGAAAACAGTTTTCTTATTGAATATCTTCTTATGACAACTTTGAAACTCCGTGGTGAGACCGTGTGGTTAGGTTCTCACCCCCCTACAGCTTTACCTTTTCAGGAACCGGATGAAGAAGCGTTAAGAAGAGTTATACTGCGTTTAGTTGATATGTTGTATTAATTAGATTATTTTCTCCCCTCGTCTTTGTTATTACAAGTTTGTAAGAGGGATAGGAATTGTATGTTTTATATGTATATTATATTATGAGTTATTATGTAAGGAGTCTTGTATATGAATCTATGCCTGTTTGTATTTTTCTTAAGATAAAGTGTTTATTTCCGGTTTTCAAGGAAATCAGCGATACAGTGTCGAGTCACAGGCTCCTATTTTAGTACTTAGTATGTAAAGTAGTCGTCATGCTCCTTGCTATCAGAGTAGCGCAGCCGGAAGCGTGACTTCTGATAGTGAGGGTGTTACATTATGGTATCAGAGCGGTCTTTCCTGTAGAGCCTGAGGAATGGACCGATTATGCTTCAATTGCATACTCTGAGAGTCAGTCATGTAATAGGTCTTGTTTGGATAACGAGAATAGAGCTTTATGCACATGACAGTCTATTGATTAATGCCATCAGTCTTGCATTGCATAATTTCTGGTATTAAGTTTGGCCGGCTTAACACTAGTGAATTATGTTTGTGGAAGTACCAATGGGTTATCATAGACATTATGCGAGTTATAGAAAATGCGAATCGCGGGTTTTGGGAACGTCAGGAGTTAATTCTTGAGGCTATTCGGTTAGGAATCTTGAACTCTGCGAATATCATGTATCTTGTTCCTGTGGTATGCTCTAAGGATTTTCTTTGTGATTCTTTTCTTGAAAAGTGATCGGATTATTTTCCAACCCTGCCCTCCTGTTCACATGCGCTCTTGTTTGATTCTAACTACGTATGTCTGCTTAAAATCCTTAGTCTATTTACCTTCTTTATTCAGGCACTTCCTCTTGTGTCATGTATTCTTTCATATACATTTGAATTTGTTTTGATGCAGTATACCTTTTTAAGTTTTTATTCCCAGTCCTTTATAAACAAATTGTGATTTATTTTCCTCTTATTTGACGATAATTACAGCTACACTTCAAATCTTAACAAAACCGCTTTTGATTTGATATATATATGCTTCTCTATATAAACTTGAAAGTTCCTTATAGAGTTTAAAACTAAATGTTTTTAATATCTCGCTTCTTCATTCACTGATTTATGGAGATATATTTACTTTAAATACAATTTGATTTTCTAACTACTTTATTACAGTTTTTACAAATATCTTTATTTGATTATGTATTTAAGTATTCTTCAAAAGAAAGATTTTTGCCTCTTTTTAGTTGATTTTCATTTGACAAAGTTATTTTAAAGTTAGCATGCGCTATTTTAAATGAAATTTTGAAAAGCTTCCTTATTTAGCGGAAATCTGTCTGTTTGCAACGCACCACTTATTTCTCTTTATGAATTTTATACCCTTTGATTCAAGCTTGAATTTGTTTCGGTATAAAGAATGATCTCAAAATTTAAAAAAAAAAAAAAGTCATTGACCTGAGCTGTCTTTATTTCTGGACTTTGTATTCTATTTCAGTCGGAACTTGTTTCGATCAATATATTATTTTTTCTTTTATTCTTTCTATCAAAATTTTCTAAATTAGATTCTTTCTTAAGATTATTTGACTCTTTAGTTTCATATTTTACATTTTATGTATTCTACTCTAACCATATTCATTAGTTATTTTCATTAGTTATCTTGTAGATTCTTGAAATCACGGTTTTTTAATTTTGTGTTTCTATACATGGAAAACATAATTTCTTGATAAGCTTCAAATTCATTTTGCTATACCATACCTTATGGCGCTCTTTTGAGGTTTTGTTTGGATCTTTCTAAAGAAGTTGATTGAAGCGTCCTTTGCCTAATTTTATCCACAACCAAATTTAAAATTTTTTTTATGAGAATTGTTTTTACTTTTACATGTACCTCCCTACATGAACTTCAGAATTTCTTTATATGGTTTAAACCTACATATTTGCAATATACGTCTACTCCTTTTCTGATTTATAGAACATTTCACTTTTGATTCTTTATTTAAATGTAATTTGATTCTTACCAACTTTGTTGCCGTTTTTATGCTTATCTTTGTTAGTTATGTACTTAAATGTCTTCCAAAACTCTTGAAGGAAGATTTTTGTTCTTATTTCAAATGACCTTTATTTTACAACCTTCACATAACTCCTTTCAAGTAGAATATGTTTTGATGTAACGCAAATATTTATATTCTTCGTGGTTCTTCTGAAGAATGTTTAATTCATATCTTTTCTTTTTCAAAGGTAAAATAATCCCTCCTTATGTTTTTCCGTTTCTCTGTGGACATGTTATTCGGTTATGTTTTTATACATTCTTTCGAATTCGGTAAACGACGCCATTGACTTTGATCATTTTTCTCTTGTAAATCTTATACTTTGATTCAGCTCAACTTTAATTCTGATAAATGCAAAATTTTTTTCTCATTATTTCCGTTGAAGTTCTTTAAACTCTCAATGCGTCCGCCTCTTATTCGTAAACTACCGTTTGAATCTTTCAGAACGTCTATCCTTGTCATTATACTTCTCTTTATAAATTTTGTACTCTTTGATGTAACATTGGAATTGTTTTGGGTACGATGCCGACCCTTGAATCTTTGAAAATGTAAAGTGCCCCTTTTTATTATATTGCATTGGTTTATGTGTTCTAAATTGTGCCATTCAATTTAATGTGTCGTTCCCACTTCTTTTTCCTTGGAGTGTAATTTAAATTTCCTTGCTTTGCCATTTGTACCTTACTCACATCTTAACCGTTTACACTTCTGACTATGTTAAAACTCTTGCAACACGGCTATTGATTCCATATTCCTCCCCCAACTATGAAAACCCCGTCATCATTTGAAGTTGTTCCGCAATAATGCGTCACCATAGTCTTTAATCATTCCTTTTCTATGAAATCTCATACTTCTTCAACTCAGCTTGGATATGTTTCAAACTAATGCGCTGATTTCCTTCTTTTTGATCCTATTGAATTTCTTTGATCCAAAGGTTATCCTTGAAGTTGTCAATTAATTTCTTTCTAGCAAACTCCATTGTTTGAGCATCCTTGTTTACCTGCAATTGCATTTACTCTTTCAAATTCTCGCAAACACGGTGCTTATTATCCTTTTGAGTATACTCGAGATTAATTTTAGTATCTTGTGCGATCGTTAAACTTAATAAATGGCACATTAGCTCTTTAGGACACTTCTGGTGAACGCAAAAGGTGAAAATTTGTAAATATACGACGTTGCAGGGAGTTGTAGAACCTTATTACATGCGAAAGAATTTTGTTGATGTTGGGTTTGTGACCATTAAGATTTTGCAAAATATTTGACGAAGTTGAGACCCTCAGATGAGTTGTTCGATGAAGTACAGTTAAAAATGGTAGAGATAAATTATGTTGAAGTTGAATATCTGAAGTTAGTGCGAGATCAGTGTGCGAATATTAAGTATGTTGTTTTAAACACAACGTGTTTTATAATCTTTCACCGCCTTGCTTTACCATTATATGTTTGAACCATGTCATCATTTGTATCAAGTTTGCTTTGTGATTTCTATCTTGCAGTTACAATACTACCCTTATATCTTTATGCTATATGATAATCAAAGTATTTGAAACTATATAAATATGAATGCTAAGGTTCTTAGCTTTTACACAAAGTGTTAAAATAATGTAATGTATTTTGTAATACATTAATTTTTGAGGACGAAAATTTTTATAAGTGGGGTAGGGTGTAAGACCCAGAAATTTTAGAAAATTTTATTATGAGCCAATTTCAAATTTATTTATTTATTAGACATTTTATTTTCATAAATTATTTCATTGAAAATAATTAAATCAGGTTTTGATAATAAAAATATAAATTTTTCTCAATTTCATTATTAATGAATAATTTTCTATACTTAAATTATAAAATTTAACAGTTATAAAAGAATAGAAATTTTATATGATTTAGTTTTAAATAATTGAGATTTTAGAATTTAATACTTTAATTTTATAAACAAAGAAAATTAATTATATTATTTCTAATTTTAAATTAGAATACCTAATTAAATGCCAATTAGCAAATTGATAATTAAAATAATATTTTTTTAAAAAAGAGTAATTTTAAAGAATTAAATTATATTTTAAATTTATACATTATACCCATAATTTTATTAAAATTACCTAAACTACCCAAAAATTTCCAAATTGAACCCACTAGCCCTAACCTAACCTAGCCACCTCCTTACCCACCGCCACACCCTCCTTTCCCCAACAACACCCACACACAACAGAACCCACATACCTCAACAGAAAAAAAAAAAAGAAAGAGAAAAAAATAAAAGAGAAGGAAAGGGAAATCGGAGGGAAGGGGAGAGCCGAGAGGAGAAGAGGGGAGGGAGGCGCACCGGCGTTGCTGGGCCTCGCCGCCGCCATCGCGTCCTCACCGAGCCTTGGAGGGAGACCGCGCCACCACATGCAGCCATCACCGCTGCGCCGCGTCGCTGCTCCGGCGCCGTTCACGCTTCTGTCACCGTCAGAACCGCACGCCGCCGTTGGAAGTATTTTCATCGTCGCCGTTAATGGAGCTTGGTGAATAGTGGGAAGACGCGCGAGGAAGGAGAAGCCTTTGCCGTCGCGCCTTGTGCTTCCAGTTTCTGTCGTCACCGTGCAGAGCCGCCGCCATCGTCATCATCACGGGCTGCTGCTGCTGCGCGTGCGATCATCGCCGCCTTTGGGTCCGTCACCGTCGAGCCTGGTCGCGGGCAGAAGAAGGAGAAGAGACCTCCGTCACCGCCGACCCAAACGCAGGAGAGAGAAGGAGCCCGCGGGAGAGGAGCTTGTTACCGTCGCTTCTGCCGCCGGAAAACACCTCTGCTGCCACTGAGATCTGTCGCCGGTAAGGTTTTAAGTTGGCTTTTGTTTTCTTTAAATTTCCGGGAGCTTAATCATCGCTGTATGTTTGTTTTAGTCACCGTTGCCGGAGTTCTGGTCGCCGCTGCCGTTCGAGGTGGCTCCCGGAGCTGTTGCCAAACCGGTTCAGCGACCGCCGCTGTTTCATTTTCTTAGTTCGGTAAGTACTTATGTCTCGGGAACCCGTGTTAATAATCTGTTATGTTTGGTCATAAACTCCGAGGTTCTGGTAACATAGGGTCGTGTTTTGAGCGTTGCACGTCGCTTTTAAGTTGCTGTGAGTGCTGCGAAAGTGATCAGGGGCTGAGTTTGCGGTTGCTATCGGTTTCGGGTTAAGAGAAACGGTTTCGTTGACGCGTTTTGAGTTATGGTTTCGACGAGTCGAGGTAGGGGTTTTTCTTAAAATCTATTTTATATTACAGAGTTATGATAAATAGATATCGATGCAAAGAGATTTACTTCTGTGATTATATTTGTCTTATGGATGTGATGGTTTGTTGGACTGAATTATTGGGTGCTTGATTGCGTGAGTGGTGTGTGGTTGTGGATAAAAACTGGTTTGGAATGTCATTTACTTGATTATTAAGACAGGTGGATTTTCTTGGTTTTAGAGTTTACTTAGTAATATAAATGAAACGATTTTGGAAATAATTTGAGATATGAAAATAAAATTGATTCTGGGAGCGGTTTGATTGTGAGTTGGTTTGATTTTATGAGCGATTTAATATTTGAGCTGATTCGATTTTAAAAAGAGTTTTATTGTTAGAATTGGTTGATTTGAAAATAATTTGACATTGGAACTGGTTCAATTCTAGAAAATGTTTGAGATTTGGAAATGGTTGAGAAAAGGTTTGAGAAATGTTTGGATGGGACCCGAAAAGGGTGGCAGTGTCCGAGTTTTAGAGGAGATGCTGCCGAAATTTTATAAAGTTGAAAGTTTTATTTAAAGTAATTAATTAAAAAGATTTGTTTTTAAGCATTATACGTTTTAAGATTGATTTGTCTATTAAAAAAAAGAATTTTGTTTTGGGATTGAGATTGTTAACAAACAGAATGAAAAAGAGGATGATGAGGATTTTATTTGAAATATGGCTTTGAAATGAACTTGGAAATGAGATTTGGATTGATGAATGATTATGATGTTGAGAATGTTGAGATGTGAACTTTGAATTATTCACATGGCTTATGAATTTGAAATATCTGAGATACGAGGTTCCCTGGATTAAGTGCCGTGGCTTGCCACCACGTGTACCAGGTTGAAAACTCGATACGTTGTTGACCCTACGACGTAAGTGTGTGACCGGGCACTATATAAATTCCCGGAAATGTTACCCCCATTGAGTATTATTTATTATTTGAGAAAAAGCTATGCATAGACTCTTGGGGATGCACGTCGAGGGACAGTCTAAGTACAATTCAGACTTGTCGGGTTGGCTGGATAACCGACAGATGAGCCTCATCAGCCATAGGACAGGCATGCATCATATGCATTTGTATGCTTTGCTTGGGTTTGAACTTGTTTTGGTTTTCCTAATTGCTAAACTGTTCTTAACTGCTACTTGAACTATTTGCTGTAATTGCTACCTACTTGTGCTTTTCTTGTTTGTCTTGCCTGTGTTTGTCCTGGCGTGCTACATTTGAGAATGAACTTGGATGCTGAATTAATGATTGTGTTGCTTGATTGCGTGATTGATTTCTGATTGAGATTTTTCTTATAAGAAAGGAAAGATTTCGGATTTCTGAAAGATTAAACATTGTTTCTTTGAAAAGGGTTTTGAACGATTTCCTATTTGTTTTAAAAGATTCATAAGGCAAAGTTAATCACTGAGCTTGAAAATAGTTTTCTTATTGAATATCTTCTTATGACAACTTTGAAACTCCGTGGTGAGACCGTGTGGTTAGGTTCTCACCCCCCTACAGCTTTACCTTTTCAGGAACCGGATGAAGAAGCGTTAAGAAGAGTTATACTGCGTTTAGTTGATATGTTGTATTAATTAGATTATTTTCTCCCCTCGTCTTTGTTATTACAAGTTTGTAAGAGGGATAGGAATTGTATGTTTTATATGTATATTATATTATGAGTTATTATGTAAGGAGTCTTGTATATGAATCTATGCCTGTTTGTATTTTTCTTAAGATAAAGTGTTTATTTCCGGTTTTCAAGGAAATCAGCGATACAGTGTCGAGTCACAGGCTCCTATTTTAGTACTTAGTATGTAAAGTAGTCGTCATGCTCCTTGCTATCAGAGTAGCGCAGCCGGAAGCGTGACTTCTGATAGTGAGGGTGTTACACTTAACTCATTTACTTATTTGTGTGGTATATTATAGTGTGAAAGTACTTTCAATTTGTGTTGTGCAATGATATTATGGTTTAATTTAAACTTTTATTTTAGAATTGTGTTATGATTTTATCTCATCATTTTCTCTTAGATATTAAGTTGATGTATTTTTATTTATTATTATTGAAGCGGATGTGATATAAAATTTGTGAAAAGAAAAAAAAACTCACATTCAATTTATTTATTTTATTGTAGTCTTTTATTCTTCTATTTCTTTTTATTTTTTTATTCATTTTTTTAAATATCATATAATTTATTATAATTTATACCAATTAATTAATTATAATTCATTATATCAGTTAGTTTAATTCATTAATTTATAATATACATGATAAAATAGATCATTTGTTACTTATACGTTTATTTTTCTAAAATCTAAATTTGAATAATTATATTTTCAGTTTTTGTTATGAACAAAATATTATTAATAATGAATAATAATTAATCACTCATACTTTTAATCAAAGTGTTTGGATGATTTTTATATTTATTAATATTAATTATTGATTATTTTTTCATAAATAAATTATATTATAATTTAATGTTAGTTCATAATTGATTAATGATTAATGTTCATGAAGCTATGTTACTCTAAATTTTATATTTTATAAATATTTTATTTAAATATAATTTTTTTAACATAAAAATATATTATTTTTAATAATATCATAATTTTATATTTTTAATTATTCTAAATGAATATTTTATCAAATACTAATTAAAGTCATTCTTCCATTTGCTTTTACTAATCTATTATCTAACTATTATATAAAATATAAATCGTATTAATGAATTTAATATTAAAGTTAATTTGGCTTTTTATTATTTAGAGTGTTTTTCAATCAATAATTTTATACTCTTCACTTTTTTTTTTAGTTTTATTTTGAATTTTAATTTAGTACTCAAAGGTAGTGAAATTCCATTGATACTGAAATAAAGTTACAAAATGGTCCATAGGATAGAATAAGTAAAATAATGTGATACCCACATTGCAACATCCAAATGAAATAACTTAGGATCTAAAACATTTATCTTTCTCTTTCTCGCCGTCTATTATATTATCTATTCTATTATATAAAAATCAAATTTTTACCTTTAATGATAGAATTAACGTAGTATGCTTCTGATTTATTTTGTTTAACTCATCAAAGACAATTTATTATGATGAATTAATTATATCAACTAATTGATTTGAATAGATATTTAAATATCACACAATTTAAAATTATGTATATTAATTATTTGATTTAATTTTTATGATATATAAATTCAAGGAATAAATTAAAATAAGATAATTTATTACTTATTTAAATTGAATACAAAAAATATAAATTAATTTAGTTAAAATTTTATTATTTTCTAATCTTCTATACATAGAAATGACAAAATAAAATTATAAAAATAATTTTTTTATCACTTTTGCTATTTTAATTTTATTTTATTTGCTTTTTTTTATGTATAATTTTATTTTATATTAACTTTGTTTATTTCATAATAAAATATACTCATATTAATTCTATCATATAATAATATATTTTTCTCCTGTATTAATCGAAGAATTTCAATAGTTATCAACTACATCTAATAGAATGACTAAGAAATGAGAACTACGAGAAGTTAAACCCAAGTTCAAAATGCTGAAACAAAGAAAAGAAAATAGTGGATATATGATTAGAGAAAAATGTATAATAATGACAAAATATACTAAAACTAGATTTTTTCTCCAACTAATAAAAGTAAGGTGTTAATTTCTCATGAATTCATTTTTTCTCTAAAATGAAATCACTATTTTTTTTCTAAATTTATTTTAGAAAATATATATATTATAATTATATTACAATTAACATTTAACGAATAATGCATGATTATACTAATTTAGAGAAATATTTTTATTATAATTATATAAAATCAATATTTAATACATTATCAACTAATAAAAATGAGGTGTCAATTCCTCATGAATTTATTTTCTCTCCAAAATAAAAGCATTATTCTCTCTTCTAAATTTATTTTAGAAAAATATCTTTATTATAATTATATTACAATATTACAATATTACAATTAGCATCTAATGAATAATGCATAATTATAATAATTTAGAAAAATAAAATAAAAGTCCAGTAATATATTTTCTGACTGCACATGTGTGTAGAATAACTTTTAAGAATGAGCCATGTATAGTAAATACGGTCGATAATTGTAAAACTGTATACTAACATTGATATAATATTATTTCAGGTATATGTTTTGCAGGCATCAAAGAAAAGTGTTGAGTTATTTTTTAGTAGATTTAAATTATTTATTGTTTATTAGAGAATTTTGTGCATTAGAATTCTCTAATAATTTTTATTTATTTTGGGCTAATTTTGATATGTTCTTACTTGACAGTAAAACAACATATAAAAATTTGTTGGTGGGTTTAAGTATTATTAAGTTATTTATGGTCACATTGAGTATATATGTTTGATTTATTAAACAAAGTATATTACTAAAACCAATTAATAACTATTTTAGAGTTAATATATTTAACACTAGATTAAGAAAAAATAAATAATACATAATATGCTATATTTTTATTAATCAAATCATTATAATTTAAATTAATCTTAACAAAATAATTTAAAATTATAATTTTAATTTTATCACGTGCATGGCACGGGTTAAGACACTTGTATATATATAAAAAGGGTTAAGTACGATTTTGGTCTCTAAGGTAGGGGTTAAAATTTTTTTTTGTCCTAAACCTTTTTTTACTTACAAAATCGTCGCTAAGATTTAACTTAGTTTTAAAATCGTCGTTCAGACGAAAATACCCTTCCCCCTTCTTCTCCAAAATCAACCAGAAGCAGAAGCAGAACCAGAAGCTAAAGCTGAACCAGAAGCTAAAGAACAGAAGCAGAAGCAACAACAATGAAACAACAACAACCAGATACAGAAGAACAACAACAACAATGGATCATGTATACAGTTAACCATTTCCTAAAATTCACTAACAGAAAATCAAAATCCAGCTAAACTAATCCAGAATCAAATCAAGGAACTAAGACTAACAAAAAATAGAAAGTGAAAGAAATATGGTAACCTGGATTTTGAAAATAAAAAACAGAAATTAGGGGACAGGGGATGCAATGGTGTCGCAGCAGCAGTGACAGAGAAGTAGGGATAGTGCAGCAGCTGGTGGAGCGCCGATGGTCTGGGCATGACGGGAAGGGGTTGGAGGTGCCGTAAGTTCTGGTGTTTTGGTGGCTCTAGTTCCTTATGCGACAGGGATTGAGGGAGGCAGGGGCGAGATGGCGTGAACGGTGCTGGGTGGAGATGGTGGTTCGCGGAGGTGAATGAAGAAGAAGGAAGAACCGCGGCGTTGCTAGGGTTAGCGTGAAGGGAGAGGAGGGAAGCAGGTCATGGTGGAGATGAGGCTACGAACAGTGGGGAAGAAGGGCTCCACGTTGCTGCGCGGTGTGAAGTAGGGGAGGCTCGCCGGCGGTGAGCTGGTTCGAGGAGGTCCAAGACAGGGAAGGAGAGAAGGAGGGGAGAGGGTCGCGGTGGCTCTAGGGTTAGGGCGAAGGGGAGAGGAGCAGCGGCGGTGGCCTTTCCTCTTCCCTTCCCCACCTACCCTTCCCCCTCTTCTTCCTTGAACCAACTCCCCACTAGCGTGATTCCCTTTCCCCTTTCCCTCTTAAACCGTTTTCTTTTTTTTTTCTTCTCTTTTTTAGTTAGGGGTATTTGCAGAATAAAAAATAAAAATTTGGTAAACAAGAAAATTTTAAAACTAAGTTAAACCTTAAGGACGATTTTGTAAGCAAAAAAGGTTTGGGACGAAAAAAATTTTCAGCCTCTACCTTAGGGACCAAAATCATACTTAACCCTTACAAAAACCAAACCGAATCAGCCGATTTGACAAAAAATATGGTGAATTAAGGGTCCAATCGGTTCAACTTAGTGTTCAGACCATATAAAGAACAAACCAATTAGCGATAGCCAAATCCATCAGAAACCAAGCTGTTTGGCGCGAAGTGGTGTGTGTTGGACGCAAAATTCATGCACGCCCACCGTGCACAAGCAATGCGTTGAACTATTGTAGGAAACAACCTTCCAGAATTATTAAAAAATAACAGCAGGTGTGCCTCTCTAAGAAGTCTACTGTAAAACTCCGAATATTAATAATTAAAAAATTAGTTATGGGCTAAAGAAATTAAAAAATTAAATTTTATAATTTAGAGATGTAAAAATATTTAGAATAGGAATTAAAACACTAATTTTAAAGGTTTTGAGTTTTGACCTAAAATCAGATAAACGAGCTAAACCGGTAGAATCGGACCTATATTGGGCCAAGGTCCAACCCATTTAAGCCAAACTCAGCCTCCTTTTCCCCTCCATTTCTGATTTCACATTGAAAAAGAGGGTTGAGTTTAGAATCCTAACTTCCATTTCACTTCCAACTTCAATTTCGCATCACTTTCAATCCGGAGCACTGATCGTCACACCATTTGAGGCCACGCGTTTATCTCGCCTAGCTCTTCAATTTTATCCGAACAAAGTGCTAAGGATCTCAGATTTTTGTGCCCAGTTCTCCACCCCTTTATTTTTCACGTTTTTGGTTTGATATTGAGAGATTTTGATGATTTTGGTGGTTTCGGTGCAATCTAACATTGAATAATTGTTGGATTTTACCCCCAATCATCAATGGGTAAGGTAATGAAACTCTAAAGCTTTATGGGTTGCCCAATTTGCTATACCCTATTACTAATTTTGATGAATTATATGAATTATATTAAAATTATATTGAATTTGGTGTTGAATCGGTGAATTGGAGCACTTGGAACTTAGCTTTGGGTGGATGAAATTTATTGGGATTGATTTGGAGTCTTTGAAGCTTGAAGTTTGGTGTTTTTGGCTTAGGAGGAATCGGCCAAGGTATGATTTTGATTTCTCGTAGTTAATGTATAATATTACATGAAAACTTAGGCTAGTTGACCGTAGGATAAGTTGAATTATGTGAATGGTGCATGTTTAGTGGATATAGAAAATAAATATTGAGTTTGATGTGAATTGTAGTTAGAAATTATTGAGTGGTATGGATAAATGTATATGTTGAGGTGATTGTGGTGTGGTTTGTGCTGAATTGACATGAATTGGTTGGTTTGTTTGAGTAGAGATGGTATGTGTATCTAATGGAAAATGTTAATGATTGATGTTGGATTTGGTGAGAACTTATGAATGAAATTGTTGAATAGATTTGAAGGTTTTGGATGTTAGCAAGTGGTAAAGTGAATGGAGAGTATATGATTATGATTTGAACATATTTGGTATTGTTTTGGTCATGAGAGTTTTGGTTTTAAATTGAGAAGTTTGAAAACTTGAAGGTTTGGCGTTTTCTTGACAAAAACTAATTTTTGACCAACTTCGATGGGCCATAACTTGGCTTCTGGATATCCAAATTTGGTAAAACTTATTTTGAAAGAAAATTAGGTCCGTGAAGTTCGTAACTCGAAGAAACGGGTTAAAAATAATTTTTAACAAAAAAGTTACGCACATTCGAAGTTGGGTGTGTAAAACTGATTTTTGCAACTTAACAGCTTTTGGTGAAATTTTGATGCATGCATATGTGGAAGACCCTATGCGTACGCGACTTGGGAATTTTCACATCATGTGTATGTGGACGCAGGCATACGTACGCGAGAACTTTTTTCTGCGTATGCATGGGGTGGTTGCGTATGTGACTTTGCAAATTTTCACACTCATGCGTACGCATGACACCTCATTTTGCCAAAAGTATATTTTCAAGTTTTAAACCATTCCTCTAACTTTTCAAACCTTTGTAACTACCATTTGAGATTTCCTAGCTAGTGTTTAGGCTTTTGGGGTGAGCAAGAGTGTACGGGTAAAGTAAAAAAGATAGTTTCTGTTTTGTATTTAGAACCAGAGACTTATGGTTCCAAAGTACTGTGGGTAGGTTAACTAGAGTAGTTTCATGAAGTGTTTTGAGTTGATTAAAGAGAAGATATCGGAGTATTGGTGGAGATAAGTTTGAAGAAATATATGTTAATTATAAATATAATATTGGGCGTGATTTGATTATAAATGTGACTGTTTTATCTTGAGCACTCTTTTTCAAAAGTGCGACCCCAGTGAGATGGTGGAAGGTGAGAATCCCCTTTTGTATTTCTTCTAGTATTGTAAAATCGCCTCCAGCAAGATGGTGGGGTGGGGGTGGGGGTGGGGGGGGGAGGGAGGGTAGGATCCCCTCCTTTGTTCCTCCTGGACATATGAGAATTTACCTCCTAGGTAGACGCAAGGGTTGTGGTTCGCCTCACTTACTCTAGGTTGGTTAGTTGAGGCTCTCCGGGTAGATGCCTGATGAGTCCATATTTTTTGGTATATTTTGGTTTGATTTGAATGGATTTCATCATATAAACCCACATTTATTCATCCAAATAGCATGCTTTTGTGTTCTCTCCCTTAATTGAGCCTAAATGTGAAAACATGCTATTTTGTGCTTATTTTAATCACTTTAATCCACTTTTATGCCATTCGATGCCATGACATGTCTGTTGAGTGATTTTAGGTTTAAGAGGCAAGTTTGGCAAGGCAAAAGTGGAAGAAAGCATGTACAAAGGGAGAAAACATGAAGAAAACAAAGGAGAAGCACACATTGGAGTGTGCGTGCGCACAACCACCTGTGCGTACGCACAAAAGCCACAAAACCATGTGGGCGTACGCACGACAACCTGTGCGTACGCACAAGAAGAAAATCAGCATGCGCACACACCTGTGCGTCCGCACACGTCCCAGCGCGTGACTCATTTATTGCAAATCGCTGGGGGAGATTTCTGGGCCTCCAGGGCCCAATTTTGGGGCTTTCTGAAGCTGATTGAGTGCTATATAAAGGAAGGCCTCACTCCATGTGAAGGAGGGGGGAAATTAGGGTTAGATTAGCATTATGTAGGTTATTTTCTAGAGAGAGAAGCTCCCCCCTCTCTCTAGAATTAGGGTTCTTTAGTTTAATTTCTTGTAGTTTCTACTTTTAATTCTTGTTTCCATTTACTTTTCCTTGTCATTTATTGTTATTGCTTCTTGTTCTTCTTCATTTCTCTTGTTATTTCCTTTCTTTTGCCATTTTTATGTTATGAACACTCTATGTTAATTTTACTTTCAATTAATACAATTTATGTTTCCATGTCATTTATTGCTTTCTTTAGTTGTTATTGTTATTTTCTTGCTTTGGTAGCTTTAGAATTTATTTTAATGCATTTTAATATTATTTTATTCTCATGCACACCAAGTGTTTGATAAAATGCTTGGCTTAGTCTTTTTTTAGTTTTTCTACACTCTTGGCTTGAAATTGTTGACTTTGGTGATCCTTGAGTCATTGATATCCATTCTTGCTTGATACATTAGAGTAGTTAGTTGATTTGGTCTCCCTTGACTCTATGTGACCCCTTAGTGTTGACATAGGACTTAGGGATTGAAATTAACTATGCCTATTTGACTTATCTTCGATGTAAGGTTGACTAAGTAGGATTAACTCTTCATAATCATCATGTGTTTGTGATCAATGACTAGGATAGGTAGCCTTAGCTCTCAATTACATGCCAAGAGGTTTCTTACATTTAAAGTTTTATTGCTTTGACTTTTACTTGCTTTCATTTACTTTCTTGCATGTTAAGTTACTTTCTTGCCATTTCTTTTCCTTACATTTAATTGCTTTAACTTTTATTGCTTTGATGTTTAATTGCTTGCACGTTTAATTCCTTGGTTGAGAAATTGGGTGTTTGGGTGGAATTGAGTTGTGGATGTCCATCCCGCATTGTGTGAGATTAGTTAATTGATTTGGTTTCCATTGATGCTAGTCTTTCACTAAGTAATTAGTGAGTTGACTAGGACTTATGGATTGAGATCAATTATATCTTTTGACTAATTCTCAAGGAGGATTGATTGATTTAGATTGATTCCACACAATTACCATGTTTGTGGTCCACAACTAGGATAGGAAACCTAGATTATCCACTTCTTGCCAAGTGTCCTTTAATTGCTTTCTTTTCAATTCCTTGCATGCTTGTTTCAATTCTTGCTATTTACATTTCTTGCTCCATTGATTTCATTTCCAATCCCCCATGCTCTCTCTCATAGTCAATGATTATACACTTAATTGCAACTCCTAGGGAAGACGACCCGAGAGCTAAATACTCTCGGTTATTTTGTATTAAATTTATTATTTGATTGATGTTCAATTGTTGGGTTTAGACTATACTTGCAATGGACAAATTCTACTTTTAGTGTGAAAATCCAAACCCGTGCATTTGGGCATTCGTCAAATTTAGCGCCGTTGCCGGGGATGCAATCGGTGTTATATCTTTTGGTTGTTGTGAATATGTTAATAGTGTAAATAGCTCTTTTTGGTTGTTTGGTTATTTTTCCTTGTAGGATTTTGTTTATATTTTCTTGATGACTTTTTCACACCATCACCACAATGCACCCCAATGGAACCCAACCACTTACCTTTATAGTCACCAATCTTACACACCATCCCCTCACTACATACAAAACCAAAACCTCCACCCTCATGAGTTTGATTGTCAACCTTCATCACTTCAATCTTCATCTTCATATATGGATCAAGCCACACAAGAAGTACTTTTCATTCTCATTCAAGAACAACAAGAGTTCCGGAAGAAGCAAGAGCAAGTTATGTCTACCTTAGCAAAAGCTTTGGATCATTTAGCTTCATTACGTTCATGCCACAAGCAAGAAATTCTAGTGGATGAATGCGTGGGACCAAGTGAAAAGTGTGGAGTGAAAGAAGAATTGCAAAATCAAGAAGAAGACGTCAAGTCACAACATGAAGCGCAAAAAGAGATAAATGAAGAGTGGGTGGGAATTGATCAAGAGGATTCCATCATTCAAGATTTTTTGTCCAACTTGGGTAATTCCTTCTATGACCTTCATGAACCTCCATTATTAAACTTGGAAGGAGATGTTGATGTGGACTTCACACAACCTCCAATTTTTGACTTGAGTGAGGATGAAGAAGATTCAAAAGAGGTTGAGGGAAATTCTATTCGCCAAGAAGTGAAGATAGTTGTGCAAGAATGAATTGAGCGGGTGAAGACTTCTCTAACAAGATTTCTAGGCCCACATTAATATGCCGTTTTAGAAACGGATGGTCAACTTCGAACCTTTCTTGGAGTAGTGGATGGTGAAGAGAAGAATGTTAATTGGCAAGGAAACATAATGTTCATCAAAGGAGCCAACTTAACATTTGGAGCTCAGTTTTGGTGCAAGAGTCAATGTAGTGGATTCCAGGGAGTGCACGAGCATGTCAATGGTGATAGAGGAACTAAAGTATGGGAGCTAGGCATTAATTTCAAGAATCAATACTTAAGGATCCTAGTTGCTAGCTTGAAGTCTCTTAAGAGTTTGATGCAATTCATTTGGAACCCCGGAGGTCGAATCAATAGCAAACTTGGTTGGAGATTCAAGGAGGAGTGGAAGCATAAGCCGCCCTAATGAGGATCTCCTCACCAAGTCCAACTTAGGACAATAAACCAAAGTGCTAGGTGGGAGACACCCCACCATGGTAATATCCTTCTAACTTTCTCTCTTTTACCTTTCGTTTCATGAATAATTGGCTATTTTGCTTGGTTAGTTGGTTTTATTTTGATGTTTGTTAAGTAATTTTAGTGAAATAATGAGTTTTTGGGAGTTTCATGATGTTTTGGGACTTGAAAACCTGTTTTGGATGTCAAGATTGATGCCTTGGAGGCATAATTTTCATTGCAGGAATAGAGACCTGTGCATCCGCATAGCCTTGTGTGCGCGCACAGCTCCCCTGTTTTTCCGTCCCTGTGCGTCCGCACAGCAATGTGCGCCCGCACACCCCTCAATACTCCCTCTGTTCGCAGCACACGCACGGCTTGTGCGTGTGTACACCACCTTCTTTTTACCTTTTTATGTGACCGCACACCATGTGTGCAGCCGCACACGCCCTCTCTCTTAAAAAAAAATCTCTTGTGCATGCGCACAGGGCTGAGCGCACGCACAGCCTTAAACGCCTCCCCTGGTCGCAGCGCATGCACAGACTGTGTGCGCAAACCCAACCCCTCTTCTTCTTATGTGCGAGGCGCATACACTCCTTTCTTTTTCCCTGTGTGCATCCGCACACAACCTTGTGCGTCCGTACAGGTCCCTTTTCGAACGTTAATTCGAAAAAAGGGGGGCACTCGCGCTTTAATTTCCAAAACCCCCTTCCCTGCTTTCTTCTTCTTTTCTCTGAAACCTCTAACCCCCCTTCCTTTCACATCGCCACCTCCGTCCACCTTACTGAACCGCCGGCGGCCATACCCCCGTCGCCGACCCCCCCTCTCTCTCTCTCTCTCTCTCTCTCTCTCTTTTCCCTCTTCTTCTTCTCTTTCTTCTACATTTCTCTTCTTTCCCTATCTCTGTACCGCGCCTACCAGAACCCTAGGCCGCACCTTCCAGTCCGGTGGCCAGCCTCAGCGGTGGTGAACTTCTGTGCCGCCGCGCCATCTGCCACCACCTCTGCCCCCCATTTCCAATTCTTCTTCTACTTGTCAACGCAGGTTCCATTTCCTTCCCTATTTCCTATCCCTGTTCCATTTCTTACTGCTTTATTTTACTTGCTTTCTTTATTCTATTTTAATTTCGTTTTAGTAACTAGGTGGCATTAGGTTAGTTAATTTCTGATTTTTAGGATTGAATGTTGATTGATGACTGTCTGTTTTGGGTTTTTCTACATTTTTCTGAACTTTGAGCGCTGCTTATGAATATGGAATGTTGCTGTGACTGAACTGTGGATGCTACCATTGATGAACTGTGATTGATGCTTGTGAATAGTGCACATATTATGCTTGTTGAAATGCTTAAATGGGATTTTTGAATCAACTCCTGTGTCCGATCAACACAGATTTTGCATTTTCTTCCATTTTGCATTATTACTTCATACTTGTGCAACTTACTGCTAAATATGGACGCTGCCTGAAATGATTTGGTTAATGCACTCTGTGTTCTTGCTGAAACGTCAAACTGAACTTGACTTTACCTTCGTGACTATCTTGTTTGATGTCAATTTTCGTTGTGCATATCATCCTTTAACAATTAACCTACCAACTATGCACCTCATTACTGATTTTGTTCTTGAAACCAAATTGGACTGAAATGTACAGCTTTGATAATTCTATTTGGTACTTTTAAGTGCATAGCATGCTGATTTGCTGCACTATACTAACTGCTCACTTCTTTTTGCTCAAACACCAACTGGTATTAAACTTATACATCTTAAAATCTGTTTGGTGCCTTTTACAGCAGTACATACAATGTTTGTTGGTGAATTGACTAACTGCTTACTCATGTGTTCGTAACATTAATGATCATGTATAATTACTTGTCCCTTGTAAATCTTTTTGAGCAATGAAACCTGATTTCAATTGACATTGCTTTTAGGAACAAGAATTGGCTATGTGACCATTTTACTACTTAATTCTGTGAATAAGCAGGTGCTTTAAATTGCCAAAGTTGATTATTGCCTTTTGTGCACAAGCTTTCATTAGGGTAGATTAGGTAGAAAATGCATTAGGAGTAGGAGTAGGAGTAGTGTCCTTATTTGAGTCTTTTAATTCCCCTTTGTTCTTATTTGAAGCACATCGTTTGCCCTAAGTGAAAAACCATTAATGTCCTTGAATTGTATCTTTGATTAGCTTGGGTTTGAGTGTGTGTGTGTGTGTGTTAATCAATGCCAGGGTGTGGTTCACCCCCACTTACTTCAGATCGAGATGGTTTGAGCTCCTTGGGTAAATGCAAGGGTGTGGGTTACCCCATTTGCTCCAGGTTGAGATGATTTTGAGCTTTCTAGGTAGATGCAGTGGTCACCCCACTTGCTCCAGATTGGTATTTATGATTGATCTTAATTTTTCTGGGCAAATGTAGTGACTCGCCCCCACTAGTTCTAGGTTGAGATTTGAAATTTTTTTGACCCAGCCACGCGATGGATGATTGAATATTTATATATATGCATATGCTTTGAGCTTCGCACCGCTGGAACTGTCCAAGATTTGCTACCGGACATGTCAGGTTTGGCTGGATAACCGATAGATGATATCATCGGCCATAGGGCAGACATGCATCATGTGCATTTATATGATTTGTTTGAGTATGCATATATTGGTTTGCCTAATTGTTTATAAATGTCTATATTTGTATGATTTGTATGTGTTTGGCCTTGATAGACCCTTTTATGGTGGAGGCGTGAAGAGGATTGTTCCACCCGATGATTAGGAGGTTTGGAGGAGACAGAAGGTGCATAGTTAGATTAGAGCTAGAGTCTCTTAGATAGGTTACCGATATTTCTGGTTTAGAATAAATTTTATGATTAATCTGATTGTCGGAGTTCTAGGAGTGTCTCTGGCTTTTTCAGGACCTTGTATATTATCTATGCGGGCACCTTTACCATGTTGAGAACCGACGGTTCTCATTCCATACGTATATTGTTGTTTTTCATATGCAGATCAAAAGGCACCTCGTTGAGCGTCTGTAGACCCTCCATGAAAGCGAAGAACTATCTTCTGTGCCTTTATTTTTATGTTTATATTGCATATATATGTAGTTTTGTTCTCATATATATATATATATATATATATATATATATTGACTTGGAGAAACAGGTGTATTTATCTTGTCTTTTGGAATGTTTTTGGGTTGTATATATATATATACTCTGGTCAGCCTTAATTTTGCAGGTCGGGTCTAGAGCTTGATATTTTGTATCCTTTGGAACTCCGATCTGTATATATGTTATCCTTTCCGTTCGATCTTGTTTATCTATTATACGCTTATCCGGACGAGTGTGATGCGTTTACTATAACGGTTTTGGTTAGCTTCTTTTTAAACTCTCCTAGTTATAATTTCTTTCAACAATATCTATATACGTATTTTATTTTTTGAGGTCATAATACCTCGCCACCTCTACTTTACGACTTAAGCATAAGGCTCTGTGTGGTAGGTAGGGGTGGCAAGCGGGGAAGCCCGCCCTACCTGCCAAAAGCCCGCCCCGCCCCGCCTAGTGAGGCAGTCCTAAAATCCCACCCCACCTCGGGTTGGCGGGCTAACCCCACCAAATCTCCTCTTTTTTTTTACTATTAACTATTAAATAATATATATAATTTCACAATTATTTTAATAAATTTATAATTTCTAAAGGCATAAAAAAATATAATTTTTATATTCACAAATATTAAAGTCTTTGTAATTATAAATATCTAATAAACATAATTATAAATATTATCTCCAAAGCAGAATAAACATAATCCAAAATATAATTATAAATATTGTCTCCAAAGCAAAATAAAAATAATCCAAAACACTTAATTTTCATCTTCATTCTCTTGTAAGTTGGGTTGGGAGAAGTTGGATTTTGGCAAAAAAATTACAAAAATATCCCCTTACCAAAAAAACACTAAGCTCGGTAGGGAAGCCCGCCCCGCCCCCAAAGCCCACGGTTTAAGCAGTGCGGGTTAGGTCGGCCCGACGAGTTTAGGCCCGTTTGCCACCCCTAGTGATAGGGTATTACATTATGGTATCAGAGCAGTTCGTTCCCGTAGAGCTTGAGGGATAGACTGGCTTTGCTTCTGAGCATATTCTGAGTCATGTTTATATGCTATTTAGGATATCTGACTGATAAAAATAGCATAAAGTTCATGAGCATACATTTGGAACTTTGAAGCACTAGACTTGAGATATTGAGACTGATTACCTTGATATCAATTGTTTGGTATGAATAGGAACCAAATGACGTCTTGTGAACGCGGACGCAGTCGCGGTCGAGGACGGAGAGGCAACGAGGTAACCGTACTGGTAGGTAGTCTGATTGAATTCGTAACTACAATGACGAGCGTGGTTGCTGCCATTAGTGCTGTTGCTACTACGACCAGCCCAGCAATGGGTAGGATGGAACAACAAGTTGGAAGTGGCAATGGAACTGGTAGTAGACAGGATGACAGAAATAATGGTCCGAGTGCAGTGGAGTGTATGGAGATAGCAAGCTTTCCGGAGTTAGTTAACATGGGTCAAGTAACAGAAGAATGCTAGAGAAGGACTGTGGTGGCAAGGTGTAAGAACCAGAAGTTAATAGCCATTTAAAATAAAATAAAATAATAATTTAATTGTCCAAAATAGGTTCAAAAATTTAGAAGTATTAATTAGAAAATTTAAAGGTGAGATTTGAATTCAGTAGATTTTTCTGAGTGGAAAAATATAATTTTCTGCGAAAAATTACATAAAAACGCGTACCGGTAAATTAGCCGGTAGTACCAGCTTAAGTCTGTCTGGTACTGTGTAAATGTAATAAAAACTGTAGAAAAACATAAAAATATTTAGAATTGAAAACTGGACGCTAATTCTAAAGGTTTTGATCCAAACTTGGGCCAAATAAACCGAAAACGCTAAGCAGTTGGACCGGACCCAAGTTAGGGTTTATAATTATGAAATAGTTAGGGTTTGATTTTGTTAATTATAATTTCTGTGATTCTGAGTTACTGGATTTGATTAGGGTTTTGTTAATTTCTGGTTTTCTGCATGTAGTTATTTTGCTTGTTTTGAGTTGATTATGTAATTCAATTTGAGTTGAAAACTCTAATTATATAGTTCTGAGTTGTTAGATTTGTTTACTGATCTTGTTAAATTGAATTTGCTTGTTCTGATTTTGTTAATTTATTTTTGTTTGTACTGATTTTGTTAATTTATTTTGACTTTACTGATTTTATTAATTTATTTCTGATTTTGTAATTTAATTTATTAATAATTCTGGTTGATGGATTTGTACCAATTCTTGTTCCGCTTAATTTGACCTATTATGTTGTCTGCTGTTGGAACAAACCATTTTCTGCAACAAATGGGAAAACTCTTTTTAAATGCAGTGTTTGCTTGCTTAAGCATTTTCCTTTCATTGTAACTCATATATTGGAATCAGACTTAATCAATTGGAAATGAAAATGATCGAGTTATATATATGGTGATCCAATGCATTATTCAATATTCCCAATGTAGTTATATATATATATATATATACCTACTTTCCCTCAAATCAAGTTATGTAGTCCACTGTTGTATGTAGTCCGATTTCATTAGCTAATCCATCAACTAGAATTCTTGACCCAGTTAATGATTTTTTTAATTTATTTTGACTATGCCACTTGTTTAGTTATTATTTTATCATCATCACAAACTTTATTCTACTATGCCACTTGTTTAGTTATTATTTCATCAATTTTTTTATTAGATTCTATCTATCAGTCCTTAGCTATATTGTACAAGTTATTATTATTTATAAATTTTTAACTTGATACTTGTTGAGGCGTTAATTTACACTCAGCACTGGATACACTCTTCGGGTAAAAGTACTAATAACTTAAATTTTATTTCGTATTAAAGTTCAATTTCATGTTAAATTTAACTCTCGTAAATTGTTGGTTGATATAATATAGATAAATCAGGGTCGAAAATTCCAATTCCTTGAGACTATGTGATGGATACGGGGATTTAGGAGTTTAGGTAATTATTTTTTTATTATGTCAAATTCATATTAAATATATGATATTCTTGTTTATGATGTATGTTAACATATTTATATTTGTGTTGTATTTTAACAGAGAACATGGAGTTGTTTGGTGGAAGTTGAAGACTTTGTTTCATGGCTTTTTTTAAGAATGGAAGTTGTATTTTAAAATTTCGTTTTATGGATTATGATTTGTCATTTTATATTTCTTGACTTGTAAGTTGTAACCTTGGATAAGAAATGTATGTTTGTGTATTGTAATAATGTTTTGTGTTTTTTTTTATATTTTTTTTAAATTTTTTATTGTAATTTTCATATAAATGTTTAATATAAAGAGATGGGGAATAAGGACCCGCGGAGAACACAGGGAACGCGGGGAATGGGGATGGGGGCAATTATCTCCCCATGGCGGGGATCGGGGCGAGAACAGGGACAAAATTTGAGGGCGAGGACGGGGAGCAGGGAGGCATCCCCTGCCCCCGCTCCGCCCCATTGACATTCCTACCGACATATAAATACACTAAAAAGGAATCCTTCAGCCTCATTCACCACCTAAACACAAGGACATTCAGCTGAAGTGAGAAGAGAGGAGGTAAGGGTTGCACTATTCACTTTTATCTTCAATTGCTCATAACTTGATCTACGGTGCTCCGATTGGCGTGCCGTTTGCGGCCACGCATAGCTCTCGCTGAGCCCGTCAGTTCTAGCTAAAAGAAGTGGTAAGAAACTCACACTTTTTTGCCCATTTCTCTGCCCTATCAATTTCATGATTTTAAGGTTTAGTTATTGAGTAGATTCTTTGATTTTGGTTGTTTAGAGGTGATATAACATTGGATTATTGTTGGGTTTTTCCCCTAATACTATCGGATAAGGTAAGTCACTTCGAAACCCTCTGTGGATTAGTGATTTTGTGAACCCCAGAATTGATTTTGGTATATTGCATGATATTAGATTGAATTTGGTAATTATTGGAGTTGGTTTTGGCATTTGGATTGACCTTGGTGGCTGAAGCTTTGTGGAAACTTGTTTGGAATCATTTTTGGTGAATTATGCATATTGAAAATTGGCCAAGATATGGTTTCAATTTCTTTTAGTTAATATATAATGTTTCAAAACTTAGGCTAGTGGACTTTAGGATAGGATTGAATTGATGATGAATGTTGATGATTATTAATGTTGATAATGAATATTTATGAAAATGGATATCGATGAGGATTGGTGATGATATGTGATGAATGATGGTTATGACGAGCTGAATTTGCGCAAAATTTGTTGAGATTGTGTTCTTGGTTTGGAAATTATTGGTTTTGTTGAACTATGAGTGGAAGAGATGAAAATTTGAGTGAAATAGGTGTGAAAATACGTGAAGTGTATTTGAGAAGTAAATTGTAGTGTGTAGTAGTGTTTTGATGATAATTTTGAGTATGGTTGATTTGGTTAGAATTGAAGTTTGAAAAACTAGAGAAACTTTGTAAGTTTTGCTAAAACTTTCTTTTTAACCAACTTCAATGAGATATAACTTGTGCTTCGTGTAAAATCCGGTTAATTAATATATAATTAACCTGCAAATTAAAATTTATTCTAAAAAATGAGAAATGAGATTTTTATGGTTTAATATGATAGAGGAAATTAAAACGAGAATTTTGACACTAATTTTAAAGAAATCGGCCCAAGATTGGGCCGAACGGGCCAAACCGGACCAACCGGACCCATGTTGGGTCCAAGGCCCAGCCAAGCCCCATTAATCTAAAGAGATCAGCTCTCTCTCTCCCCTCTCAAACACACACACACGCTGAACACAACAAAGGGAAAGGGGAAAAGATTAAAACCCTTTTTCCAATTTCACTTTCAACTTCCATTGATCATAACTTTTGATCCGGAGTTCCGATTTATGCACCGTTTATGGCCACGCGACCATGGCGTCGAGCTCTAAAAAACCCATACAATTATTCTTGAGGTAAGATGCAGCTTCTTCTTCGAATTTACAGCCCTTGATTTCGAGTTTCTTGGGCAAAAATGTTGAAATTTCGAGTTTCTTTTGTGTTATAGGATCCAATTAACTTGAAGGGAAGGCTTATTCTTGTCTTCTTGGTCCTTGGGTTAGCTAAGAGACCTCAAACCCTAGTAAAATTCTGAATTTAAGGTATTGGGTATTGAGTTATTGTGTTTGGGTATGATAATTTTGGTTTAGGAAGTGTGTGTGTGCATATTGAAGCTTGATTGATATCTTGGAAAGTTTGGAAAGGAGCTTTGTGCTTGGAAATCTGATTTTGGGAGCTTTGAGACGTTGGAAGTTGAGGAAAAAGTGAAATTTGAAGTGTTCCGGGTGGAACGGGAATCATCCAAGGTATGGTTTTGGTTTCCTGTATAAAAAATGTAATGTGGTGTGAAAACTTAGGCTAGAGACCCTAAGATAGGATTTGAACTATTGAGGTTGTTACTTGGTTGAGGTGAAATGTGATGTGATGTATGTACCTTGTGGAGTTTTTAATGTTGATGTGGTTGTTGGAAGGTGAGAATTAAGTTGAGTATATGTTAACAATGATTGATTGGTTGTGTGTGGTGCAAATTGTTGGTAAAGCATATAAAGTTGTAATTGATATGGATTGGTATGCCTAGTTGTTAGTAGGGTTGAGGCTCTTGTTGATGAGTATGAAATTGTATGTGATAATTGATTTATATTGATTGATGGGATTGAGCATTGATTGGAAATTGAAAATGTGTAATGTTGATTAAACATTGAATTATTGAATTGAGATTGGCTAAAGTGGAAGAATTGGTGGGTTGATGATTGAATGAGAATTTGAAAATGCTTGATGTTGGAAGGGTTGAGTTTTGGTTGGTTTTGAACGAATTTGGAAGTGTATGTTTTAGAAATTGGGAATTTATGAGTTTTGGTAAAAATAAAATTTTGATGAACTTTAATGGATCATATCTTGAGCTATTGTTTTTGGAATTTGATGATTTTTATATCAAATGAAAGATAATTTCATAAGCTTTAAAATGGTTTAAATTTAGTTGAAATCTGAATTTTATGGGAGGAGATATGATCGTTGAAAGTTTGGGCCTGAAATCTGAATTCTTCAAATTTTGCAGAATTTGTGATTTTTGGTTTGTGTGCACACGCACAACCTGTGCACACCCACACCCTATGGATTTCTGGACCTGTGCGCACGCACACACTTGTGCGTACGCACACACAGGGAAGTGACTTCTGCTGGAAGTGCTAGCACGCCCTGTGCGCGCACACAAACAATAAGGTTTTGCAAGCTGTGCATACGCACATGGTGGGAATGACACTCTGTTGATGGTGCTAGCATACTTTGTGCACGCACTGAACAATGGAAATTTTACTTTCTGTGCATACGCACAAGCTTGTGCGCACGTACACTTTTGAAAATACTTCTGGGCGTGCGCATGCACACCTTTGTGCGTACGCACACGACCCTGTTCTTTTCTAAAGGTTTTGTTTTCAAGTCTTTCGCCTTCCCAACAAGCTTGAGACCTTCCGAGACGCTGTTTCAGGCTTATAAACCCCTAATTTCATTTTTTAAATCTTAAATTAATGTAAAATGCCTAGTTATTGAGAGGAAGCTAGGGAAGGGGGTAACTTGTGGATGAAAAAAGGAGATATTATGATGAGTTATGATTAATGATGATGATATGAGTTGTTAAGGAGGATGGTGGAGTGCTGAGTATGATATGAGCCGAAAGGGCTGAATGTGTTATGATCCGAAAGGGCTGAATGTGTTATGAGCCGAATGGCTGTGTGTGATGATGGTTTATGGCTAATAATGAATTGTGATTTGTAAGCCAGATGGCTGAGATGAATGTTAATGTATGGCTGTGATTGAATGCATATATGCTGAATTGAATTATTGATATTATGATTGTTGCACTCTACCTATCTGAGATACGAGTTTCCCTGGGTAAAAGCAGTGGCTAGCCACCACGTGTTCCAAGTGGAGACTCGATACTCTGCTGACCCTATGTCGTAAGTGTGGCCGGACACTGTGAAAGTTTTAGATGAGCTCGCCCCCGCGAATATACACCATTGAGGGTGTTGGATGTGAATTATGATTTATATTGTGAATAACTCAAGTTGGGGATGCACGACAAAGGGACAATCCAATGGTTAGCTACCGGGACTTGTAGGGTTGGCATGCATCATATGCATTATATGTGATTTGTTTGAAGTGCCTAATTGTCTGCATATTTACCTGCTAATTGCCTAATTGTTATATCTGCTTCCTACTTATGCATTTCCTTGAGTGAACTAATTATGTTTGCATATCAAGTTACTGTTGGTGGTCGGGAGGTTCGAAGGGTTTGGAAAGGGGATGTTTAGTTAGACTGAAGATCTTTAAGTTAGTCGCCTATTTTTCATTCCTCATGGTTTAGTATATTTATACGCTTTGGTTTATATATCCTAAATTTATGAAACTACCATGGTACAGGTGGTAACATAACAAAAACGAAGAAAAAAAATCCAATAAAAAATAACTAAACTTTCTTATATGCTGTTTTATAAGAGTTCGTTTGATGAGTCCCATTCATGGAAAACTGAAATGAGAAAACGATTAGTCATATCGAGAGACTAAACTATATTAGTTCCTTGATTCTATTTGGACAATTTTAATTTAAAAACTTGAGAAAGAATAGCTAATAGTACATCACATAATGGAAAAATATTGTCTGTAGAAGAATTCAAGCAACTAAGAAACAGAAGGGGTTTAGTGAAAGAAAAAAAAGTAAAATCCATTGCTAAAAAGGGAATCAAATAAACACACATAACAATACATAGCTTAGAGCTAGAAGTGATCATGAGAGTGAACTAATCGGGAATATGATGAAAGAAACTTAATTAAAACATAAGTAATTAATTAAATGCATGTCAATATAATTTACATTGACAATATCTTTATAGACTAATGATCTTCAAAGGCATGTTAGATTCATCATTGGGGTATACAAAAAATCTCAATAAAGTGCCATGGCTGAATCCATTAGACTTTGCAAAATGCTTCCAACCTCTAGTCAGATATAGCTGAATATTCTTTTTTTGTATTCTAGCGTAATCCCAGTTGGTATGGACATCTATTTTCGAGAACAACATTCACATTATCAACCCTTATAGGAAAAGCATTTTGTACGAATGTGGTGGGCAAAACCTATTAAAAAAAATGTTAGTACTATTTTGAATCTCTGAATAAATATAAACTCACCATAGCACTGTTTTGAATCTGGTTGTATGAAGTTTGTTTAATGCACCAAAAATCATTATCAATTAAGTAGCAGGTGTCTTTGGTATTAAAATCTAAAGTTTTAGCACAGTGGACATAACCTGACTTCAAGGGGTTGGAAGAACCTAAATATATCTTGGATGTAGATCCATTTTTAAAAGAGCCAAAGTTAAAATCCAGTGCATTACCATAAAGAACAGGTAAAGGATAATCCATGGAATTGTTGACATTATTATTAACTGAACCATAACGAAATGAGTCCTCATAGTATTGGAATTGAAAAGAGTTGTTTGCATTTGGATTTGTTGTCATTAGCTAATTGTGGACATTATATTGAGTAAAGGCAGAAAAGGTAGCACCAAGATCAACCTTCTGTATAGGAAAGGAACCATTAGTGCTACTATATGGAGTTGAAATAATAGGAGAAATATGAGTAAAAGTGTAAGCAAGGTTTGTATTTTGATGTAACGAATATGATATATCTTGAAGAATATCTGTAATACACTCAATGTTTAAATCTCCAGCAGGGTGGTTTATAATAATCTTGCACATGTTATTGTCTTTGACCTTTATCAAGACAAATACATCTTTCCCAACATACATTGTTCAACCAACCACCTTTCTTAAGAGAGTAGAACTTTAGTAAATTTTCCAAACCAGATAGAATATAACTAGAAGTTTTCTCTTTTCCTAAATGCAGTTCTATTTGATTATCATTCAGATCAACAAATAACATCCTCTTCTTGAGATGATCTTTGTAGGTGTGATAAAAAATTGAAGGCAACTCGTGCATTATTTAATACATAAAAAAATTAAAAGGAGTCCAAATACTAACATACAAAATAATTATTGAAAAAGTACAAAATATTTATCAAGATATAAGTTGATGAGCAATCATTTAAGAATATTATCCTAAGAGGATCCACTTGCATGTAGAAAATTTTGTCTTAGTCAAATTCGGGAGGCAAGAAATGAGTAGTATCCATTTCTAATATTGGTAACTAACAAAAATAAGAAGTAAATTTAAACGTATAATGGTATAAAAAAATGACTTTGTATAAAAGATATGATATTGAAAGGATAGCCAGTATTGAATTCGAAGAAGAAAGAAACTATAAACTTAAGAAGTAGGAGGAACCTATTAATTGTTGAAATATCTATGGAAAGAAAGGCAATGAATTGAAAATGGTGGATATACTTTATATAGATGTAATAGTCTTCTTGAAAATGGTAATGGCTATAATAAGTACATATAAGATATAAGATATAAATTATATTACTGAAATAGGGATAACCAAAAAAATCTAACATAAGTAATTAGTGCAAATTGTAAGATATCAATGTGTTAGGGGTAATGTCTTGAAGAATCAAGTCCAGTGAGAATAGTTGTACGTGTACTCATTGCATAATAAATTAGTAAGGAAATAAAAAAACAAATAAAAAAGATTAAATTTTCAGGCATTAAATTAGAAGAAGGTATGGTGTAAAGAACTGTTTGGTGAATAAGAAAAAGGAGAATATACATATAATATAAATATAAATATATACTAATCAAAGGTTAAACATTAAAAAGAATATATAGAACTTGGGGGTTTTTAATACATAATTTTAACTGTGATATGTTAGTCCATGCACGAATTGGTTGATATTAGCTGTGAAAAAAGTGTAATTAGATTTTATTAATTAATTAGAAAAAGGTATTTACATAACATTTTGTCAAGAAGATGTCAAATAAGAGTACTCATTGTGTTAAGATTTAAAAAATGGTGAGAACACAAACTATAAATAAAGGAATAATGAAATTAACAAAGATAATAAACCTGATTTAAATATATGAAATTGAGTTAATACATAAGAACCAAGCATGAGTAACCATGAAGAGTTACAGATGACATGCAAATTTGTCTACAATTTACTATAATAGAAAGACAATGAATTTTTTGCATAGCACTAACATTCTTATTGGAATAAAAGACACACTAAGACTAACTTAAAACATAACCTAGATGTGAGTAAATCGCAACATACATTATTTAGCAATCAAAACTAAACTGCTAAGCAATAAGACAGACATAACAAAAATATAAGAAAGGTTCTTGAGAAGCTATTCTTCATGAAGCTTTGCAACATTATGAACTTCTTCAACTGTAATCTTTCGAGACTTAGTAGATGACTGGTTCTCAGAATCTGGATAAATATTAATAAGACTTTTGGTACATGAAACAGCCTCGATGAGCCCCTTTTTGGATTTGAAAATGAATCAGTATTATTATCACCAATTATCTCAATGGAAGGCAAATCTGTTTGTTGTATAAAATGAAAAGTTGCAATTAAATTATATAGTTAATTATAGTATCCTAAAATGGTAAAGAAAAATGAGGAATTAAGAATTTGTAACCTTGAAAGTTTCAGTAGAGTCAGAGAGAATAATAATAAGCTCAGAATTCTCATGGACCAAATTTTCCTGAAATAAAATTTAGAAATATATACAGAATAAACCAAGAATACAAATTTAAAGAAACTTGAAATCTTTATAAACATACATCATATATCTTGTGTTTATCAAAGAATTTTGAGATGATTGAATGATCTGCATAAAGCTTAAGAACAACAATTCTGCATGGCTGGAAAGCATTGATATCTTATATCTTAACTGAAATATTAAATAGGAAGTTCTTGTCAACAAAAGCATTGAGCTGCTGAGGATATTCATCCTTCAAACCTCCCGTCTTAAAATATAACATATGAATTGAATTAATGAGGCAGAAAGTGGCATATTAATAACAAAAAAATAAATTAGAAAATAGAAAAAGGTTTACAAAATCAGATACAATCTTGTTGACATGAGACAGGCGCATATGAGAAGCAGATACACTAAGGTATTTGCTAGCTTCTTTGTCATATAGTATAAAGGAGGTAGTATCAAATTCATAGCAACTCTTAAATTTATACTGAACTTGAACATGTTTAATGTTAATAAATAAAAAGTTTGGCATTGATGAAGGTTAAGGAAAAATAATTATAAATGTAGAACTATATGTAACACCCTAATATTCAAATCCTTATGCTCGAGTCATAAGTCAATGATATTACGGTGGTACGACTCTCAGGTGGATTTTTAATATATAAATATAGGTAATTTCGAAAAGAGTATTAATCGAGAAGCCTGAAAAGAGTAGAAATAAAATCGCAAAGACGTATCACTCACGTTTCGACAACAAAAGATAAACCGTGAAGCCGAAAACATTATACGGACAAGGCGTAGAGGAGATTAAGAGATAGATAACAGATAGATATATATAACATAAGTAAATAGCCACTAGTCGCGACCCGCGAAGTTTAGGCCGGCTAGGGTACAGTATGAAAGTAGATGACAATAGTATATCCTAATCTCTCCCAAAGGAAACATAAGAGCCTCTATAGGCAAGTTCTAAAAGAGTTCAATACATAATATAATCTTTTCAAAACATAGGTGGAGAGATTCTAATCAAACACAAAGTAGAGGAAATAAAGATCTTCGCCGTCTCTCAGACGACCCACAACTCACTTCTGAGCACCTGGACCTGTATCTGAAAAATAAGAGATATATACGGAATGAGAACCCCGGGCCCATGGGTTCCCAGTACGGTAAAAGTGCCAAATAAATACAATGCACTGCAATAAAAACTCACCAAGCATCCTAAACTCCTTTTCACCAAGTATCCAGCCTAGATTCTCACTAATCTATAAATAGGCATCTGTCGTAAGGGAATACTAAATCTAGATCACATCTCATATGACTCCAAACTCGCTGACTCTCCCACGAATCAGATTTCAGAATCATAAACAAAGCCATCATCAGTCGTGCTGTCTCAGCAATTCTATATCAATATATCATGCCCTCCCTGGAACTAGTGAAACCACATCACTGCGTCTACCCAGGGAGCTCAAATCATCTCAACTAATGATCACCATCATCATGCAATCGCATCATCAATTCATCTCATCAAGAACAGCCCTCAACCTCCACCGACACCAACATGAGGGGCCTTTCAGTTGTACAAACACAAGCAATACAGGCAAGTAATACACAATTAGGGTACAAGTAGAACAACTAGCACATAATCAGGTAACTTAGCATATATAATGTAGAAATCCAAAACAAATAGGCAAACCCAAACAATTCAAACATATGCAAATGATGAATGCCTGCCCTATGGCTGATGATATCATCTGTCGGTTATCAAGCCAACCCGACATGTCCGGTAGCTAACCCGGGCACAGTCTCTCTGTTGCGTATTAATATCATTAGAGGGAATATGTGCCCTGTCACCATTAGAGGGTATCTGCGCCCTGTCGCCATTAGAGGGTATCGGTGCCCTGTCACCCTTACAACCAGAGAGAAAACACAAGCATGCTTACATTCAACATTTTTCATCATTATTCATTTATCATATTCGTTAATTTATCATATATGCCTTTATACTCAGCCATAATCCATAATGGCTTTGCCGTAACTCGGCAATAACTCAGCCACCCGGCTCACAGTTCAATCCAGAACTAGCCAATTTATCAACATGGCTCCGCCGTATCCGGCAAGAACTCAGCCATCCGGCTCATGGTCTAATCAAGAACCAACCATTTATCAATAAATATAGCCCTTCGGCTCATGGCATACACGGTACTTCCACCGCCATCCTCCATATCTCATATAATCATATCTGATCATCCTTGATCATAACCTTTTCCCTTGCTTCACTCGCAAGTTACCACATCCCCTAGCTCCTTCCTCATTGCTAGGCATACCATAATGATTTGATACATAAGGGGTGAGATCGGAGGCTTAAAAGTATGAGGTTTGGCTTTAAAAACTCAAAAATCAACTTTGGCATGAAAACAGGGCCACGCGTACGCGCACTCCACGCGCACGCGTGGATGGCCAAAAACTCATCGACGTGCAAGCGTCATACGCGCGAACGCGCGGGTTGAAAAATATCCAAACGGCGCGCAAGCGTTAGCCACGCGTACGCGTGGGTGCTCTTGCGCCCAGGCACAAAACTGGCACGACCCTGGCACAACTCTCTGGAAAATAGCTGGGCATTTGGTACAGCGCATCGACGCGCCTGCGCACACCACGCGCACGCGTGGATGGTGCTTTCTGGAAGAACGGCGCGCACGCGCCAGGTGCGCCTACGCGCGTAGGGTCGTTCTGCTAAAAATTTTCTAAGTTAAAAGCTGCAGAATTTACAGATTCAACCCCCAATCTTCCGACGGACATAACTCTCTCATTTTAAATCGTTTTTCACCCGTCCTTCGAACGGCATAGACATCCTGGATCCAATTTCATTTCTAAACAGATTTGGCAGAAAACAGAGATCCGTAGTCCAGGTTATGTCCCGTCAAAGTATGCCCCAAAACCATGTTTCCATACAAAACTACAAAGTGCTATTTTCAAAACAAGCCATTTTCAACTCTTTTCAAAATCAATCAAAACATGCCAATTTCAGCCTTTTCTTTGAAATCAATCAAAATATACCAAAATCAACATCAAGCCTCCTCAACTCGCACGTTGACACTTTCTCAAACTCAAACACATTTACATATCATATACTCTTTCTCATGCCAAATTTCAACAACACTATTTCCAATCAACCATCATTATACATAATCAATATCGTACTCACTATCATGTGGCTTTACCCACAAATCAATCTTAATCATTCCTCAAGCATATATCACGGCAAACATATCTCTAATGCATCATCATACCATCAAGGCATCAATAATCATAATCACATATATGACCTTATTATATATCTCAACCAAATCCAAACATACCTCATCTATATAATTGCACCCAAATTTACCAAATCCCACACCTCAACTCCTCAAACCTTATTATTCAATAACCAACCCAATCATTCATATATTCATTATCTGAAATTCATCCAATCACTTGTGTCATCATACAATGCACACATCAACTTACCTTTCTCACCTTTTTTCGGCCTCCGGCCCAAAATCCACGGCCTCCGGCCCAATATCATAATTTAAATGCATAAACAACAAATCAATACTCATTACCCAGTACATCAAATTCTCAATACATCAAGCATACAAGGCCACACAATTCTCAACCCAAATCATTAATTCACATTACATACCAACTATGCATATTAGCACCAACCATTTACACAATCCAAACTTAATCCTAGGGGCATCTAGCCTAGGAATTCTCATCACAACACACGGTACTTAAATGAAACTTAAACCGTACCTCTTGTAGCCAAACCAATTGAGCCTCTTCTTTGGAAGTCTTCACCAACCTTAGCTCCAAGCCTCACCAAAGCTCCTCAAACAATGCCAATCTCCCAATTGTGCACCAACATCACCAAATACACTAACATAACCAATATCACATACATACATCAACCTAGGGCTCATAAAAATGACAAGTCATAAGGGTTTGAGCACTTCTTACCTCAGCTCATATGAAGTAGGGATAGAACCCACTTAGAATTCATGTTGGAGTATCCCTAAACACCCAAAATCACAAGATTTCAACACTAATTACCCAAAAACGTGTAACAGTGGGGAATTTCGAAAACTGGGCAGAGATGAATGGAATACTCACCACAAAACTTAGATAGAATTGTAGAGGATGAGAAGAGCGACGCGTGGCCGCAAACGGCTCGTCAATCGGAGCTCCGTAGCTCAAGTTATGGTGGTTTGAAGATCAAAGAGAGTTAGGTTTTCTCTCTTCTCTTCTCTCTTCCCAATTTCAGCGCCCAACACCCCTTCTTTAGGGCAAAATGAGCTGAAATGCTCATAACTAATGTTTATATATGTTGGGTCTTGGGCCCACTTAGGCCCGGTTCACTTATTTTTGTCCATTGGCCCAATTTTGGGCCAAAACCTTTAAGATTAGCGCTCTAAATTGCACTTTAAATATTTCTACCTTCCCTAATTATAGTTCCTCATTTATTAATATTATTTATCCATAATCAGTTTCCTCAGCTGTAGTACCAGACAGATCTCAGCCGGTACTGTCGGTCAAAATTCCACTGCGCGCTTTTACGCAGAAAACTATGTTTTCCGACTCGGAAAAATTCACTGAATCCAAATATCATATTTGAATTATCAAATTCCAATTGCCAAATCTTCCAACCATATTCGCTCTTATTTAACTTATTATTTAATTAATTTCGGTTAGACCGGGTATTACACTATATACCTAGGAACATGAGAATTTGGAAATGTGTCACAGGTAGCATAATGGAATGAATTCTCATATTCCTTTAGAGCATGAAAAAAATGCTTGTAACTCTTGTACCACCAGCCACTCTTGTAGTCAATAGCAACAACAGTCCCATGTGTGACATAGGTACCATTCTAGAAAAAAAAGATTTAAGATCATCCAAAAAAAAAGATATAACTAGAAAAACCAAAACTCAGAGGATTCCTTAAGATCACATATGTTCTTGAAACTTGTTTGGTTAATAAGATCATTCTCAAGAGAGTATGATGGTCCATCAGATAACTAAGACAGTTGGCTTGCATGTGGAACCCTAACCATTATAACACTGTAAACAATTATAAAAAAAAAAAAATCATCTTTGAATAAATAATAATGATTGAAAAAAAATAAATTAATCAACATTACCTCTTCCTAAAATCCTTCACATCTGAAAAGTCAGTGTTGATGTACAAAATGGAGTTGCAATTTGTATTAGATACACTCGTTGAGCCTAAAATTTGATATAAAAAAATAAGAATGTAAATAAAAAAAGTAAAAATTTTACATGTTAATTAGCATATTTGTATAGAACACTACTATACTAACCCTTGAAGAGATTGAACTTTGCAAATTGAATTATTATTATATACTCAGAAGTGGGTTGATCCTCAATATGCTTAACTAACATCTTGGCATACTCTTCCCATAGAGTACACCTAATTTTACCATTATCTCTATTTAAAAAGCATATGACAAAAACTTAATGATGGTGAAAAAGAGTAATGAGATTATAAAACATAAATAACAGAGTTTAACAACATATATAATGGTTGGGAATACTTCATGTCATCAAGTTCAACCACAATGTATACACAACTCTTGTCATTTCTTATAAACTCAATTGTGTCACCCTTCCCATTAGGCAAGCCAATAACATCTAGCAAAAAAAATGAAAGTTACCTGTATAAAAGTTGAATAATATAAGAAAAAATTATCTTAAAAGTTCAAATGATTTATACTAATCTAGTGGGACTGAGGGTTGGAATGCTTGAGTATCACTTTATTAGATACAAAATGGAAACTATGATCAATGAAGCTAAGCTCGTGAACAATCCTAAGGTGAGTTTCTCTCTTGAAATATATACAATGAGAATGATTTGTTGTCTTGTACTTCTGATCATTTAGTGACAATGAGAAGTTGGATATTGTGTATACTTTGTCATCAGATAACTCACCTTCAAATAGTCTTCTGAGAGGATTCCTTATAGTACATTGAATACGATCCCCCTGCAAAAGCATAATGATATAAAGTTAATAACAAATTCTTTGTGAACTACTAAAATATCTTATATGAAAAATAGCAAACTACACAAACCATTTCATCTATCACAACCAGTTCAATCATCGGCTTCTGATACTTAAGCTCAGAATATGTTAGTGACCATGACTTAATGAGCCTTACTTTGATCTTATAGACTTGATTTTTAAATGAGGGGTCTATATCCTTCAAGAGAGTAAACTGTGAAGCCATTTCAAGTGAGAAAATAATTAAATAACAGGAAATGAGAGAGAGTTAGGAAACTAATAGTGGGATATAACTAGGATGTGAGGTATAGGGAATTCCTAGAAGGCAAAATATATAGAGGTTGGAATATGACTGCTTAGAAATTGGCCAGAGGACACCATAAATGGACAATAGCAATTAGACAGAAAAAAGTCATGAACATGTTAGAAAATAGTAGTGCATGAAATCAGACAAAGAGACAAAAATCTATAGAAGTGAATAAAGAGTAATTGTAAATTATGTTTGATGAAGTCATAATGAATGAGGAAAGTGGATGTCATCTTATATAAAAAAAACTATGTACATTATTAATACTTTTTAAGTTTATAAACATCGAAAAAGACAGGGATAGTGAACAAAAGATAGAAAGTTGTACTTGTGTGCTTATGAAGTACAACTAAAAAAATTAAATGTATGAAGTGAAGTTTTGTTGACTACATGACAACATTATAAAAAGAAATTCATGACTTAATAATTTGTTATTCAAGTGTACCTAAAATACTTAAAATGAAATTATACTTTGGATGAATAACTGGTCAGAATAAAAAGAGCATTGAAGTATGCTACATGATGAGTAATTAATTAAGCATTTCATTTGAAAGAGTAATATACTGAGTAAATAATAAGACTAAATATCAGCTAAGATAAGACTTTTTTGAAAATCATATTTCATATGGGATTCATTGTCTAGAAAGTGTGATCAAGTAAGAAAGAAAACTGTTAAATGTCTGAATTATATGAAATGAACAAACAGAAAACTATCAAATGTAACAAAGATATTTAAGAACATATTTTTTGATATAAATTGTCAATTAATGTGATTTTCAAAGAATTAAAACAACTACTGATATGAGAAATACATGGGCTTGAATGTGATTGATTACATTATTACCTTAAATAGAATAACAATATTATATGAATTAGAGGGGGAAATTAAAGAAATAGAGCAAAATTTAGCATTAATATACTTCAGATGAAATAAGGATTAATAAAGTCAAATTTGAGGTAATGATACAAATATACAATGAGTGTAAAGGATACCGTCATAAAATTAAAGGAATTCAAAAGGAAATTTGCAATTAATATAATCAAGATGAAATTACAATATAGTCATAGTTGAAATAATGAAACAACATTACAATTTGGAGAAAATCATAACATAAACTCAGACGACAACAACTAATCTGACTATGACATTGACAAAAAAATTAAATACTAATAATTTAAATTGACATGGTGATCTCATCATCAAAAGAAACAGTGAAACGAAGAAGACTTCTATCCTTAAGTCCATGTTTCAAGAAAAATCTACGCCAACCCTTTGTAAGAAAAGCCTCAGAGGATGTAGAGCTTCTCCAGTGTAATTTCATCACAACATTTGGTTCATCAGGTTGGATGACATTAACATGATCAAATCGAGATGGAAATGTCTGGGAGGCAAATCTTGAAGTCAAAAGCTAAATCAAAAATTTATTTAAAAAAATAAAAATTAGAGAAAAATGGATGCAGTGATAATGATAATAAACAAACAACAACTTAAATAGAATAACATGAAATGTTATTACCATAGAGTAGTTTGAAGAATGAAAAGCGGGTACAGGCTTCTCCAAAGTGTACACAATAATAGGAAATGTGTAACACCTTAATATTTAAATCCTTATACTCGAGTCAAAAGTCAATAATAATAAGGTGGTACGACTCTCAAGGTGGATTATATTACGTAATTATATATATGTTGAAAGAAAATATTAAACGAGAAGCCTGAAAAGGAGTAAAATAAAATCGCGAAGTTGTAACACTCACGTATCGAAGCATAAGAAAATTCAACGCGTTCGGCTATCGGATGAAATGACTAAAGCATATAAGGAAGAAATAGAAGAGACATAAATATAAGTATACTAACCACTAGCCGCGACCCGCAAAGTTTAGGCCGGCCAGTGTTAGAGAAGTAAAAGCAGTTTGACAACAGAAATTCCTATCTCTCCCAAAATACATCAAAGCCTCTATAGGCAAATTTCAGAAGATTAAATACATAGCATAAGATTTCATAAAAAAAGCAGAGAGAATCTAAGAAAATGTAAATTAGATAATTTCAAAGGTCTTCGCCATCTTTCAGATAAACCACAGCTCACTGCTGTGCACCTGGACTTGCATCTGAAAAACAAGAGATATATACAAAATGAGAACCCACGACCCATGGGTTTCCAGTGCGGTAAAAGTACCAAATAAATACACTGCATTATAATATAAATTCGCTAAGCATCTTAAACTTCTTATCTCGTCATATCCAACCTAAGTTTTCAATAATTCATAACTTGGCAACTATCATAGGGGACTCTATTCTAACCCAATTCCCTTCATATTTCACCACTTCTCAATCCGACTAACCCAAGAACCGAATCAAACACAAACAATATAGACAAGTAATACACAAGTAAGGCAAATAAGTCAATTAGCAAAGAATCATGAAACATGTGCAATTAGGCAAACCAAAGCAATTAAACAAACCCAAACAATTCAAATATATGCAGATGATGTATGTCTATCCTATGGCTGATGAGTCCCATTTGTCGGTTATCAAGCCAACCCGACGTATCCAGTACCTAATCCGGACACTGTCTCTCTGTTGCGCATTAATACCATTAGAGGAAATTCGTGCCCTATCAACATTAGAAAAATTATGTGCCATGTCACCATTAGAGGGTATCTGTGCTCTGTCACCATTAGAGGGGATCGGTGCCTTGTCACCCTTACAACTAGAGAGAAAATACAAGCATACTCACATTCAACATTTTCCATCATGATTCGTTTACCATATTCATTCATTAATCATATATGCATCTCCGGTATACTCGTTATATTTTCAAGCTACCTCAATAAATCATAATCATTTAATAATCAATCATATACATATACATACTCAGCCATTAATCAACGCTTATCACAGCCATCCGACTCCTAACATACACAGCACTTCCACTGTCATCCTCAGCAACTCATACAATCATCATTACTCATGATTCATCATTAATTCTCCCCTTACTTCATCCATAAGTTACCACCTTCCCTAGCTTCTTCTCATTACTAGGTATTCTATTATAATTTAGGACTAAAAGAATGAAACTAGAGGCTTAGAGGTTTGAAATTTGGTTTTAAAAATATAAAACTCATATTTGTTGAAAACCGGGTCACGCGTATGCGTGAGCGCCAAAAATCCCAGGTCACGCATACGCGTGAGCGTGCATGTTGGCCCATTTCGTGTGCACATTTCCCTTTTCGCGTACGCATATGGGCCAGCCCGAGGCGCATGTATGCGTATGAGAATGTATGCGTAAGCATATAATGCAGCAGCACCAACAAGCTGCTAAGTCTAGATGTTTCAATTTACACACCAAACTTTGATCGAGCATAACTTACTCATTTTAAAACATTTTTCCTCCGTTCTTCGAACGGCATACCAAATTTCATTTCTAAATAATTTTGACACAAATCAGAGGTCCGGAGACTAAGTTATGCTCCGCCAAAGTTGGGATAAAATCACAATTTTTACAAAAACCAACAAGCCTCAATTCTCAAACATACACTTTCCAAACCCTTTTAAACCCAACAAAAACCTTACCAATTTAGCGTCAACCATATTCCCATTTCCTCATACAAGCCACAACCTACCAATTTCCCACTTTCATGGATCTCAACTCAACAATTCAATTCAAACAACATCCAATCTTTCATGTTCAACAATCAACAAAACCTCATGTTCCAACACTTATATATTACTATCATTTATTCAATCACCAATCATCAACCATATACTTACCGTCCTTACCTCTTTTCGGCCTCCGGCCCAAATTCACGGCCTCTGGCCCAATGTTTTATCAATTCAATATACATAAACTCATCATCATATAATTCAGTATCCAATACCATTTTTAATCAACACAACAACAATGCATAAGATTCTACAATCCATATCCAATATCACTACACATATAATACTAATCAATCATACCATTCAAGCTTAATCCTAGGGGAAGCTAACCTAGGAATTCACAACATATCACATGGTACTTAAATGAAACTTAAACCGTACCTTAGTCGATTCCTCGTAAAACCCCAAAGATAACCCAACTAAGCAAGTTCACAAGCTCCACCGCCAAAATTCAGCATCCAAGGGCCCAGTCAAGCTTCTATCTTCACAATCTTACTCCACATCACATGTATACACTACTTATTTCACATCATATGTCCATATATACACACTCAATACCCAAACACAATTAATTAAGGGATTCACTAGGGTTTAAGGGTCCTTACCTTTAATATGCCTCAATCAAACAAAATCCTGCTAATTCTTTAAGTTAATTTGATCCTAAAACATCAAATTAACCAAAAACCTCAACACCTAAAACATATAATTTTCGAATTGGGAAAGAGGAAATTAAAACTTGAAATGTGACTTTCTTACAAAATTAAGTACTAGGATTTATAGAGAATTCCAAGATGAACACATGGTCGTTGACGGCTTATCAATTGGAGCTCCGGATCAAAAGTTATGTTGATTTGAATGTTGGCCAAGGGTTTGCTCTCTCCTTCCTCGACCTTTCAATGTTTCCCAGCGTATTTTGCTTATGGGAAGGGGAAGAAGAGCTGAGCTCTTTGTGTTTAATGAGTTTGGGTTGGGCCAAGGGCCAAATACAGGCCTGGTTCGGCCCGTTTGGTCCAATCTTTGGCCAAATTCTTTAAAATTAGTGTCGAAATTCTTGTTTTAATGTTCTCTATCACATTAAACCATAAAATTTATTTTTATAATTTTCTAGAATAAATTCTAATTTATGGGTTAATTATATATTAATTAACTGGGTTTTACAATCTACCCACCTAACAGAAATTTTCGCCCTAAAAAATTTGCGCTCAAATCTTTATATACGCTCTTTCAATACCAACCAACCTCACACCCACTTTCTACCATTCTCAAATATTAATTCAAACACAAATCCACATTCTTCACTCTCATGTACAAGATTATAAACTCAACCAAATTCAAGACTAAACCATGTCCGTTTGTTTCTTTCTTAGTTTCGTCTAGCTCTTTCTCAATGACTCCAACTTCCTTACCCTTCAAGAGTTCCAGGTAAGTCAAATTAATCTTAAATCCTTCTTAGCTATCTCAAACACTAACTAATTCTCCAATTTCTTAGTCTAATTTAATCTGTTATAACCTAAATCTCACACACTTTTCACTCCTCGTTCCTTTCTCAAATCATCCTCATATCCCAAGACTTCTTTCTCACATCCCTACGGTCCTAGAGCCACCAAAAATTGCCGCGCTTCCACAGCGCCACTCTTATTATAATCCATCGAGAATCTAATCATGTATTCACATCATATTCCCTTATTGGATCATAAAACCTAGGCTCAATTCTAAGCTTTCTCAACTTGACCGGAGTAATACTTATGCTCATCCTAAGACTCAGGCACAATCTTATTAAAATCCTAAAATTTAATACTCACATGACCTAATTATTCAAAATTTATAACATCAATTTCCTGGCAATTAGTCATTTCTCCATTTTCTACACAATGGTACAAATTCACGAACCTTTACTTCAAGTTCAAACCTAAGGTATACCAATACCGTCTACAAGTCTTCTCTCCTCTCAATCATTAAGGTCGAATCAATTCAAGCCTAACTAAACCGATCAATTTCAATTATTCGCCTCAAGGTATTTCACTCAACAATCAAAGCCAACACACTAATCTTGCATTTCCCACAACCAAGATTCCCATTTCGAGTACCTCACTCATGTCCATGAGACGACATTCAAGTCATGTCCATACCAAACAAGTGATATCAAGGTGATCAGCCTCAATATCTCAAGTTAAGTGCTTCAAATTACCAAAGGTGCACTCATGAACTTCATGCTAGACGTATCAACTAGATACCCTAACTAGCACAGGCACAGACTCAGAGTATGCATTGAAGCATAAGCAGTCCATCCCTCAGGCTCATGAGGACGAATTGCTCTGATACCAAAGTGTAACACCCTAATATTCAAATCCTTATACACGAGTCATAAGTCAATGATAATAAGGTAGTACGACTCTCAAGGTGGATTATATTACGTAATTATATATATGTTGAAAGGAAATATTAAATGAGAAGCCTGAAAAGGAGTAAAATAAAATCGTGAAGTCGTAACACTCATGTATCGAAGCATAAGAAAATTCAACGCGTTCGGCTATCAGATGAAATGACTAAAGCATATAAGGAAGAAATAGAATAGACATAAATATAAGTATACTAGCCACTAGCCGTGACCCGCAAAGTTTAGGCCGACTAGGGTTAGAGAAGTAAAAGCAGCTTGACAACAGAACTTCCTATCTCTCCCAAAATACATCAAAGCCTCTATAGGCAAATTTCAGAAGATTAAATACATAGCATAAGATTTCATAACAAAAGCAGAGAGAATCTAAGAAAATGTAAATTAGATAATTTCAAAGGTCTTCGCCATCTTTCAGATAAACCACAGCTCACTGCTGTACACCTGGACCTGCATCTGAAAAATAAGAGATATATATGGAATGAGAACCCTCGATCCATGGGTTCCCCAGTACGGTAAAAGTGCCAAATAAATACAATGCATTGTAATATAAATTCACTAAGCATCTTAAACTTCTTATCTCGTCATATCCAACCTAAGTTCTCACAAATCCATAACTTGACAACTATCATATGGGACTCAATTCTAACCCAATTCCCTTCATACTTCACCACTTCCCAATCCGACTAACCCAAGAACCGAATCAAACACAAACAATACAGACAAGTAATACACAAGTAAGGAAAATAAGTCAATTAGCAAATAATCATGAAACATGTACAATTAGGCAAACCAAAGCAATTAAATAAACCCAAACAATTCAAATATATGCAGATGATGTATGTCTATCCTATTGCTGATGAGTCCCATCTGTCGGTTATCAAGTCAACCCGACGTGTCTGGTAGCTAACCCGGACACTGTCTCTCTGTTGCGCATTAATACCATTAGAGGGAATTCGTGCCCTGTCACCATTAGAGGGTATATGTGCCCTGTCACCATTATAGGGGATTGTTGCCCTGTCACCCTTACAACCAGAGAGAAAATACAAGCATACTCACATTCAACATTTTCCATCATGATTCATTTACCGTATTTATTCATTAATCATATATGCATCTCCGGCATACTCGCCACATTTTCAAGCTTCCTTAATAAATCATAATCATTTAACAATCAACCATATACATATACATACCCAGCCATTAATCAACGATTATCATAGCCATCCGGCTCATAATATACACAGCACTTCCATCATCATCCTCAGCAACTCATACAATCATCATTACTCATGATTCATCATTAATTATCCCCTTACTTCATCCACAAGTTACCACCTTCCCTAACTTCTTCTCATTACTAGATATTCTATTATAATTTAGGACTAAAAGAATGAAACTAGAGGCTTAGAGGTTTGAAATTTGGTTTTAAAAACACAAAACTCATATTTGCTGAAAACCAGGTCACGCGTATGCGTGGGCGTGCATGTTGGCCATTTTGCATGCGCATTTCCCTTTTCGTGTACGCATATAGGCCAGCCCAAGGTGCATGTATGCGTATGAAAATGTATGCGTGCGCATATAATGCAGCGGCACCAAAAAGCTGCTAAGTCCAGATTTTTCAGTTTACACACCAAACTTTGATCGAGCATAACCTCCTCATTTTAAAACATTTTGCCTCCATTCTTTGAACGGCATAAACATCTCAGACCAAATTTCATTTCTAAACATATTTAACACAAATCGAAGATCCGGAGACTAAGTTATGCCCCGCCAAAGTTGGGCCAAAATAACAATTTTCACAAAAACCAACAAGCCTCAATTCTCAAACATACGCTTTCCAAACCCCTTTAAACACAACCAAAACTAATTTAGCATCAACCATATTCCCATTTCCACGTACAAGCCACAACCTACCAATTTCCCAGTTTCATGGATCTCAACTTAATAATTCAATTCAAACAACATCCAATCTTTCAAGTTCAATAATCAACAAAACCTCATGTTCCAAGACTTATATATTACTATCATTCATTCAATCACCAATCATCAACCATATACTTACTGTCCTTACCTCTTTCTGGCCTCCGGCCCAAATTCACGGCCTCCGGCCCAATGTTTTATCAATTCAATATACATAAATTCATCACCATATAATTCACTATCCAATACCATTTTCAATCAACACAACAACAATGCACAATTCTACAATCCGTATCCAATATCATCCACTACAGATATAATACTAATCAATCATACCATTCAAGCTTAATGCTAGGGGCAGCTAACCTAGGAATTCACATCATATCACATGGTACTTAAATGAAACTTAAACCGTACGTACCATAGCCGATTCCTTGTAAAACCCCAAAGATAACCCAACTAAGCAAGTTCAAAAGCTCCACCACCAAAATTCAGCATCCAAGGGCATAGTAAAGCTTCCATCGTCACAATCTTACTCCACATCACATGTATACACTACCTATTTCACATCATATGTCCATACATACACACTCAATACCCAAATTGTAACACCTTAATTACCCTAAGCGTTACCTCGCATCGTAAAAGGTTACGGCAGTTCTAAGCTCATACATATAATATATAGAAGGAATAATATAATCTAGAAGCCCGATGAAGGATATAGCTCAAAACAGGATTTGAAAAGCATAAAACGTACTCACGAAGCTTCTAACTTAACACACAAGATATATATATATATATATATATATATATATATATATATATATATATATATAATAAAAGATAAGAGTATAATAGCATAAGAATCTAGCCACGACTCGCGGAGTTTAAGCCGGCTAGCTATATACAGACCATACAGAAAATTGAAAGTTAAAAACAGCTTATACAAGATTTTCTCTCAAAGTAAGCCTCTAGGCAAAAGTAAATACAAAAGATGAGAGACATATACAAAATAAGAAAAAAGACTCCAAAAATGTATCCAAGATCCTCCGCTCTGTCACCATCGAAGCAACTCACCAAGGTGGGTTACGACCTGCATCTGAAAAATGCAACAGAAATATGGTATGAGAACCAGAGGTTCTCAGTATGGTAACAGTGCCTAGTGATGTAAGATATAAGACTCCGGGATGCCAGAGGCAATCCTAGAACTTCATATCCATCACAAGATTCATCTTAAAGCATAACTAAAACATCAAAGGATAAATTAAACCTTAACATAATAAAGGGTAATCCAACTTAAAGGATTTTCTAATCTAACAGATCTCCGCTGTCCCACAGCCTTCACCAACATATCCTCCATGCAATTTCATCGCCACTGCCTTCCGAACATCCTCAATCCCAGTAGAAAATACAATTAATATCAATGCTATTAAACCACAAGAATATGCATTTAGGGCAAGTAATTCAAGTAGGCAATTAGGCATGTTATACAATTAGGCAAGCAATTACAAGTCGGCAAAGCATACAAACAGATAGAAGATGCATATGATGAATGTCTGTCCTACTGGCTGTGATATCACATTGTCGGTTCAACTGCCAGCCCGACACATCTCCATGGAGATATCGCCCTTCGGAATCATAATTGGGAACCCACGAGATATGGTGCTCGGAATACCGTCTAGGATTTTGTGCCTGCACACTCTAGTGATCCGAAGGGATACGAGCGGGATACTCTTGCTACAGACCTCACATCTCAACGTAAGCGGGATTAACCATCGTCCTTACGCCGCCGCCGCTACCTCGACAGGCGGGATTAACCACTGTCCCTGCTAGGCGCATAGCGTCTCAACAATCTCAATATAAAACAGTAATTCAGTGGTTTTTAGAAAATATTTTCAATACAACATGGATCCATTATTTCATTCCGAGTCCTCGACTCATCTCAACCACTGTCAATTCAACATTTCCATTCTGAACTCATTAGTTCGTCAATTCCTCAATTCAGGTATCTTTCTCCCTTCTCATTTCACCAGACCCATCCTCAGTACACCAGATACCTAAGCCTTCGTTCTCTAACTTTTTAAAATAATACCAAATTCAATCCCCTAGGGTCTTTCCCATGTTTTGATACCCAAAAATAAGCCAAAGAATCTTAAATAGATGTCACAGAAGTTTAAAAACTTGTTGGGAAGGTGAAATAGTTTAAAACAAAGTTTAAGTTGAAAAACAGGGCGTATTCGTACGCACAGGGGTGTGCGTGCGCACACCCAGGAGAATTTTCAAAAAGTGTGCGTACGCACAAGTACCAAATTTCCTAATTATGTTCGCTCGCACAAGACGTGTGTACACTCTCAACAGAATGCACCTTCCAACGTGTGTGTGCGCACAGGGCTGTGCGTGCGCACAGGTTGTAAAACTTCGGTTGTTATGTGCGCGAACAGGTTGTGCTAGCGCTCTCAACAGAAGGCTTTCCCCTATGTGTGTGTGCACACAAGGCTATGCGTGCGCACAGATTCGAAAAATTATAGGGGTGTGCGTGCGCACAAGGCTGTGCGTGCGCACACAAACCAGAAATCACTAAATTCTACAACATTGCAGAATTTTAGATTTTGACACCAAACTTTCCACAATCATATCTTCCTCTACCAAAAATGGATTTCCACAAAACTTAAACCATTTTAAAGCTTGTTCAATCATCTGTCATCTGGTATAAAAAGCATTGAATTTCAAGCAAGGTTGCTCAAGATATGATTCATGGAAGTTCACCAAAATTTTAATTTTACCAAAAGTTCACAAAGTTCAATTTTCCACAATCCTCAACCAAAATCAAACCAAAACACTTCCAAATTCAATTTTTACATCAAAACCTACCCTCTTTTTTCATAATTCACCCCTCATTCAAATTTTCCACCCACATTACCATATCATCAACCTCAACATCACATATATCATACCAAATCATTTTTCAATCCACACAATTCCATCATATCATTATCAATCATCATAATTAAACTCATTCAACCTCCATCTCATTCTTCAACATCACTTTATCAATATTACATCACAATTCATCAAAATAGCCAAAACTCATCAATTCATTAACAATCCCAAATCAACAAATTACCACACATCATCATACCACAATTTCCAACAACCAATTTAATTCAATCCAATCCTATGGGTCACTAGCCTAAGTTTCTAGAAATATTATATACTACATAAAGGAAACCGAAACCATACCTTGGCCGATTCCCAATATGTATCAAAACCCCAATTGAGCACAAGCTAAGCTTCCAACCACAATTCAAGTCACCAATCACCCCAACAAGCATCAACAATCACCAACAAGCTCTAATATTCAAGCTAATATCACATATTTCACATAAATCAAAACCTAATACTCATCATAAATCAATTTACAAGGGTTCTTGAGAAATCTTACCTCATTCACTGAAATTTGGGTTAGAACCTAACATTTTTTCACTAATGATTAGCACCTAAACAACCAAAACACAAATTTTTCTCAAGATCAACACTCACCAAACTTGAAATTCTTAGGACAGCAAAAAGGAAGAGAAAATTCGAGTTTTTACCTAAGAAAGTTAGATGAAAGTAACGGCTCGGTGAGAGTTTCGCGTAGCCGCCGACGGCACGCGAATCGGAGCACCGTAGCTCAAGATATCGCGGTTTGAAGTGAAATGTCAATAGTGCTTCTTCTATCTTCTCCTTCTTCTCTCAATTTCTGGTGTGTGTTGTGTTTGTAAGAGTGTTATGGCTGATGGGTTCACTTAATGAACCCTTATATATATTGGACTTGGGCCCAACTTGGACCCGGTCCAACCCGTTAGCGTTTTTAGCAGTTAGGCCAAACCTTTGAAATTAACACCCGATTTTCCATTTCTAATATTTTTCTAAGGTTTTTGACTATTTTCACTTTTTCTCGCACAGTACTGGGCAGACCTAAACCAGTTCGACCGGTTCGACTGCCGGTTCACGGTTTTTTCTCGGTTTTTCACAGAAAATACATTTTTTGAGTCAGAAAAATCCACTGAGTCCAAAAATCATCTTTAAATCCTCAAATTCTCACTCTAAATTTTAGGAACCTAATTTGGGAAATATTAATTACTAAATTAGGTAATTAATTTGTCGCGGTTCTTACATTCTTCCCACCAAATAAGAAATTTTGCCCTCAAAATTTAGTGATTACCTGAGAATAGCTCGGGGTAATCCTTTCGCATCTCGGACTCCAATTCCCAGGTATGCTCCTCTACTCCTGCTTGCTTCCAAGCAACCTTAACCAATGAAACTTCCTTTCCTCACAGCTTCTTCCCACTAGTGTCGTTGATACGCACCGGTGTTACTTGGAACGTCAAATTCTCCCTTAACTCGACCGACTCGGGCTCTAACACATGAGCCGCATCCGACGTGTACTTACAGAGTTGTGACACGTGGAATATGTCATGCAAGTTAGACAAGTGAGGTGGCAAAGCAACTTGATATGCCACTAGCCCGAATTGCCTCAAGATCTCAAATGGTCCTATATACCTCGGATTCAACTTCTTGGTTTTGATTGCTCTTCCAATCCCAGTCGTCGGTGTAACCCTCAGAAATACATGCTTTCCCACTTCAAATTCTAATGGTTTTCTTCTCTGATCTGCATAACTTTTCTGTCGACTCTGCGCAGTTAGAATCCTTTCTCGAATCTTCTTAATCTTCTCAGTAGTCTCTGCTACCAAATCAAGACCCAATACACTTCCTTCACCAGACTCATACCAACAAAGTAGAGATTGGCACTTTCGTCTGTACAGGGCCTCATACGGAGCCATCCCAATACTCGCATGAAAGCTATTGTTGTACGCAAACTCCACCAATGGCATGTAACGGTCCCAACTTCCAGGTTGATCCAAGACACACGCCCTCAGCATATCTTCCAACGTCTGAATAGTCCTCTCCGACTGTCCATCCGTTTGTGGATGATATGCGGTGCTGAGACATAGCTTTGTACCGAAAGCCCTTTGAAAAGCTCCCCAAAACCTTGATGTGAATCGGGGATCACGGTCCGACACTATGCTCGATGGCACACCGTGCAACCTTACGATCTCCTTGATGTACAACCTTGCTAACTCTTCCATAGAATAGTTTACTCGGATAGGCAGAAAATGAGCGAATTTGGTTAAGCGATCCACGACCTCCCAAACCACGTCAAATCCCGACCTAGTCCTCGGTAAACCGGTCACAAAGTCCATCGCAATTCCTTCCCACTTCCACTGAGGAATCTCAAGTGGCTGTAGCATTCTCGACGGTTTCTAATGCTCTATCTTCACCTTATGACACGTCAAGCACTTGGATACCACTGTAGCTACATCACCTTTCATCCTAGACCACCAGAACATCTTCTTTAAGTTATAATACATCTTCGTACTTCCGGGATGAATAGAAAACCCATTGTTATGAGCTTTTGACAACAAGTCTTGCCTCAAACTCCCGACATCCGGTATATAAATTCTCCCCTTATATCTCCACAATCCTTCATCATCCTTAGTAAATTCTCCATGCCTCTCCTTACCAACTGTTTGAAATAATTTCTGAAGCTTCTGCTCATCTTACTGAGCCCTCTGAATCTCAGTTTTAAACGTACTTGAAATCTGCAACTGATTCAAACAAGCTCTTCCGGCAACTTTACCAATATCCAGCTTAAGATCTAAAAACTTATCCACTAACTCCTCTTCTTTGATCCTCATCCAAGCGATCATCAAAGACTTCTGACTCAAAGTGTCTACTACCACATTTGCCTTTCTGGGGTGATAACTTAGTTCAAAATCATAATCCTTTAGCAACTCCATCCACCTTCTCTGACGCATATTAAGCTCTTTCTGATCAAAGATGTACTTGAGACTCTTATGATCAGAAAAGACGCTAAACCTCACTCCGTACAAGTGGTGTTTCCAAATCTTCAATGCAAACACAATCACCGCTAATTCCAAATCATGAGTTGGGTAATTTACCTTATGCGGTCTTAGCTGACGCGATGCGTATGCCACCACATTCCGGTGTTGCATCAACACGCAACCCAAACCCTTTAAAGAAGCGTCACAGTACACTTCAAACGGTTCATGCGGTTCCGGCAAAATCAAAACAGGCGCTGTAGTCAACTTTTGTTTCAAGGTCTGAAAACTTTCTTCACACTCTGATGTCCACACAAACGGTACCTCCTTCCTTGTCAACTTAGTCATTGGTAGTGCAATTCGAGAAAATCCTTCAATGAATCTTCGGTAATATCTGGCTAAGCCTAAGAAATTTCTGACTTCGGTCACCGTTGTCGGTCTTTCCATTCCATCACCACCTCTACCTTAGAAGGATCCACCACTATTCCTCCTTTGCTCACCACGTGACCTAAGAACTTCACTTCTTCCTTCCAGAACTCACACTTGGAAAACTTAGCATACAATTTCCGCTCCTTTAAGATTTGGAACACAATTCTCAAGTGTTCTTCATGCTCCTTCATTGTCTTAGAATAAACTAAGATGTCGTCTATGAAAACCACCACGAATTTGTCCAAAAAGGGATGAAATACTCTATTCATGTAATCCATGAACACAGCAGGTGCATTCGTCAACCCAAAGGACATCACCACAAACTCGTAGTGTCTATAGCGCGTCCTAAATGCAGTTTTCGGGATATCATCCTCCTTCACCCTTATCTGATAGTAACCGGATCTCAAATCAATCTTGGAAAACACCCCAGCTCCTTGCAGTTGATCCATCAAGTCATCCATCCTTGGTAGCGGGTACTTGTTCTTCACAGTTACTTTGTTCAGCTGTCGGTAATCCACGCAAAGTCGCATTCCTCCATCCTTCTTCGTCACCAATAAAACTGGCGCTCCCCACGGAGATACACTCGGTCAAATGAACCTCTTGTTCAGAAACTCTTCCAACTGAGCCTTTAATTCTGCCAACTCTATCGGAGCCATTCTATACGACGCAATCGACATTGGCCCGGCTCCCGGCACCAATTCAATCGTAAATTCAATCTCTCTTTGAGGTGGGAACTCAGGAATATCTTCTGGGAACACCTCCGGAAAGTCTCTAACTATCGGGATTTGATCTAGGTTCTGATTATCACCTAACGCATTTGTAGCCAATAGAGCATAACCCTGACACTCTTCCCCACTACAGTGCAGTATCATATAGTTCAGATAGTAACCCTCAGCTATCACTGCTCCATTTTCTACTTCCGGCATAAACTGAATTGACCGCTCAAAGCAATCCAACAAAACTCGATTTTTCGACAACCAATCAAACCCCAATATCATCTCCAATCCAACCATTGGTAAACAAATCAAATCATGCACAAAGTCTCTACCCTCAAGTTTGAAACCTACTTGTCTACAACTCGATCTAGTCATAACCGTCTGATGCAGAGTATGTACATGCAATTCAAATGCTAATTCTGACACTTTCAAGCCTAGTTCCTCAACTTTAGCAAATGAAATAAACGAATGCGAAGCTCCAATGTCATACAATGCAACTAAGGTCTTATCACCAATTAAAGATATACCTCTCATCAATGGAACTACCTTAGAATTATCCTTGGCGTTCACAGCAAATACTCGCCCTTGGTGCGGACTCTAGCCCGCATTCGGGTTCTTCCCTCGAGTTTAGTCCCTCGCAATGTGACCAGGCAAACCACAGTTGAAGCAACCACCTAAACCAATCTTACAAGAGTCATACGTATGAAAATGTCCACATCAATCACAAGTTAAATACGGAGAAACCTTACTCTGGTTTCCTCTGCCTTTGCCATGCTGAAACTGATCATGAGTGTTCTTTCTGATGCCCCCTTATCCTTGAGGCGCATGTCCTCCTCTCTTGAAATTCTGCCCCCTCGGCAAAAAGTACTTGCCACGTCCCTTACTAGTATTTCCTCCATGAGTGTCCTTTGACGAGGCTACCGTCTTAGCATACTCTTCAACTACTCTAGCCTTGTTCACCAAATCGGAGTAAATACAAATCTCTATAGGAGCCACAATAGTCATGATGCTATCCTTTAAGCTCCATTAGTACTTGATACATTTCCAACTTTCGTAGGTCTTCGGGGCACCTTGACACACCCTAGAGAACCTACGAAGCTCCTCAAATTGGCTAGTGTAGTCTGCCACAGATAAGAAACCTTGCTTCAGCTGCATGAGTTCCATCTCCTTCGTTTCCCTTGTAGACTCAGGAAAGTACTTCCTGTAGAAGGCCGTTTGGAACACATCCCAAGGAACATCAGCATTCTGAAGCTGGAGCAAGCGGCACTCTCCTTGCCACCAATGTTGTGCCTCTCTCAAAAGCTGGTAGGCAGCAAACTCTACATATTGGTTATTTGGAACATTCTGTGCTTGTAAAGCACGCTCCAAAGCCTGGAACCAATTGTCCGCCTTTGTGGGGTTGGTTCATCCTCTGAAACTTGGAGGATGAACCTTGAGAAAAGTCGCCAAGGTCATCGGAGCGCCTCCCATGTTATCTTCATTCCTTTTAACATTATCATTCGTGTTTCCTTCGCCATTCCCATTTCCATTCCCAGCCGGTTGGCCTAACCTCTGCACAGCTTGCAGAGTCGCAGCAGCATTAGCTTCCATGGTGTTTGTGAGATTCGCCATTGCTGCCATAAATTTGGCATGGTTATTGGCCGGTTGTGCATTTCTACTCTCGGCTCGTGAATGTGTACGCCTTGTCCGCGAGTGGCCATTAGGGTTCCTGTCTACACCAAACAATCGATATCAAGGTGATCAGTCTCAATATCAAAATCCTAGTGCTTCAATTATCCCAAACAGGCACTCACAAACAAGCATGCTATGCAATATCAAGTAGATAACCTAATAGCATCAAAGAAAAGACACACAAAGTAGGCAATGAAGCACAATCGGTCCATCCTTCAGGCTCACGAGGACGAACCGCTCTGATACCACTAAATGTAACACCATAATTATCCTAAGCCTTACCTCGCATCGTAAAGCAAAGGTTAATCAAAGGTTGCTATAGTTCTAAGCTCATACATATAATATATAGAAGAATAATACATTCTAGAAGCTCGATGAATGATATAGCTCAAAACAGGATTTGAAAAGCACAAAACGTACTCACGAAGCTTCTAACTTAACACACAAGATATATATATATATATATATATATATATATATATATATATATATATATATATATATATATATATATATATATATATATACATATATACAATATAACAAAAGATAAGAGTATAATAGCATAAGAATCTAGCCACGACTCGCGGAGTTTAAGCCGGCTAGCTATATACAGACCATACAGAAAACTAAAAGTTAAAAACATCTTATACAAGATTTTCTCTCAAAGTAAGCCTCTAGGCAAAATTAAATACAAAAGATGAGAGACATATACAAAATAAGTAAAAAGACTCCAAAAATGTATCCAAGATCCTCCACTCTGTCATCATCGAAGCAACCCGCTGAGATGGGTTGCGTCCTGCATCTGAAAAATACAACAGAAATATGGTATGAGAATCAGAGGTTCTCAGTATGGTAATAGTGCCCAGTGATGTAAGATATAAGACTCCGAGATGCCAGAGGCAATCCTAGAACTTTATATCCATCACAAGATTCATCTTAAATCATAACTAAAACATCAAAGGATAAATTAAACCTTAACATAATAAAGGGTAATCTAACTTAAAGGATTTTCTAATCTAACAGATCTCTGCTGTCCCACAGCCTTCACCAACCTATCCTCTGTGCGATCCCATCGCCACTGCCTTCCGAACCTCCTCAATCCCAGTAGAAAACACAATTAATATCAATGCAAGTAAAACACAAGAATAGGCATTTAGGGCAAGTAATTCAAGTAGGCAATTAGGCATGTTATACAACGAGGCAAGCAATTACAAGTCGGTAAAGCATACAAACAGATAGAAGATGCATATGATGAATGCATGTCCTACTGGCTGCGATATCACATTGTCGGTTCAACTGCTAGCCCGACATATCTCCATGGAGATGTCGCCCTTCAGAATCATAATTGGGAACCCCCGAGATATGGTGCTCGGAACACCGTCCAGGATTTTGTGCCTGCACACTCTAATGATCTGAAGGGATGCGACCGAGATACTCTTGCCACAGACCTCACATCTCAATGTAAGCGGGATTAACTACCGTCCTTAGGCCACCGCTGCTACCTCGATAGGCGGGATTAAGCACCATCCCTGCCAAGCGCATAGCGTCTCAACAATCTCAATATAAAACACTAATTCAGTGGTTTTCAGAAAACATTTTCAGTACAGCATGGATCCATCATTTCATTCCGAGTCCTCGACTCATCTCAACCACTGTCAATTCAACATTTCCATTCCGAACTCATTAGTTCGTCAATTTCTCAATTCAGGTATCTTTTTCCCTTTTCATTTCACCAGACCCATCCTCAGTACACCAGAAACCTAAGCCTTCGTTCTCTAACTTTTCAAAATAATACCAAATTCAATCTTCTAGGATCTTTCCCATGTTTTGATACCTAAAAATAAGCCAAAGAATCTTAAATAGGTATCACAGAAGTTTACAAACTTATTGGGAAGGTGAAATAGTTGAAAACAAAGTTTAAGTTGAAAAACAGGGCGTGTGCAAACGCACAGGGGTGTGCGTGCGCACGCCCAGGAGAATTTTCAAAAAGTGTGCGTACGCATAGAGGTGTGGGTACGCAAAAGTACCAAATTTCATAATTCTGTTTGCTCTCACAAGACGTGCGAACGCCCTCAACAGAATGCACCTTCCAACATGTGCGTGCGCACAGGTTGTAAAACTTCGTTGGTTATGTGCGCTCACAGGTTGTGCTAGCGCTCTTGATAAACCACTATTTCATGGTTTATCTTGTGCTCAATTGAGTGGAATTTATCAACTCTTTACCCACTTATTCATACTATTTGCATGATTTTACATTTGCCTTCCTAATTATGTGCTATGATTGAAAACATGCTTCTTTGGACTTATAATTGCTAATATTAATCCTCTCTTATCACCATTAGATGCCTTGATATGTGTGTTAAGTGATTTCAGAGATTACAGGGCAAGAATGGCTCAGAGGATGGAAAGGAAGCATGCAAAAGTGGAAGGAATACAAGAAGTTGGAGAAATTGCTAAGCTGTCCAGCCTGACCTCTTCGCACTCAAACGGCTATAACTTTAGCTACAGAGGTCCAAACAACGCGATTTCAGTTGCATTAAAAAGCTAACGTCCGGGGCTTCGATTTGGTATATAATATGCTATAGTTTTCCTGACGCTAGGCAACGCAACCATGTGATCCATGCGGCCGCGTCGCAGTGACGAAAATCCAGCGTGGTTGAATTCGAGACCAGCGAATTCTGGGCTATTTCTGACCCAGTTTGCGGCCTAGAAAACACAGATTAGAGGCTATAAAGTGGGGGAATGCATCCATTCATAAGAAGGCTCTCATAATTTCACTTTTCATGTTTTAGATGTAGTTTTAGAGAGAGAGGTTCTCTCCTCTCTCTCTCTTAGGATTAGGATTTAGGACTTCTCTTAATTTTAGGAGTGATTCTCGATCCCAGGTTCAATGTCCCTTTCTATTTACTTTCGCTTCTATTTTTATTGACTCTAATGCTTTTATTTGTATTTGATTTATGTTGCCCAATTGGCTTATGAACTTTTCCATGTTAGATTTTACTGCTTTGAATGTATTTTATTTGAGGTATTCCAGATATTTATGATTTTAATTTAGCTTTCTACATTCTTTGCTAATTGAACTGAACTTCGATAATCCCAATCTTTCCTTAGGGATTAACTAGGATTTGAAGATCAAACTAATTAGTCACTTGACCTTCCCTTGCTCTAGTAAAGGTTAACTAAGTGGAATCAAGAGTCCATTTTCATTATTGTTGATAAGGATAACTGGTCTAGGACTTCTAATTTCTCATACCTTGCCAAAAGTTTATTTTACAGTTATTTATTTATTTTAATTGCAATTTAAATTACTTGCTCCCTATTCTCAAAACCCCAATTTTACAATCTTCATAACCAATAATAAGAACATACTTCCCTGCAATTCCTTGAGAAGACGACCCGAGGTTTAAATACTCGGTTATCAATTTTAAAGGGGTTTGTTACTTGTGACAACCAAAACATTTGTACGAAGGGATTTCTGTCGGTTTAGAGACTATATCTACAACGCGACTGTTTTTATGAACTTCTTTACTGGCAAAAAATCCTAACGTCAGCTCTCAACAGAAGGCTTTCCCCTGTGTGTGTACGCTCAAGGCAGTGCGTGCGCACAGATTCGAAAAATCACAGGGGTGTGCGTGCACACACAAGCCAGAAATCACAAAATTCTGCAACATTGCAGAATTTTAGATTTTGACACCAAACTTCCCACAATCATATCTTCCTCTACCAAAATCGGATTTCCAGGAAACTCAAACCATTTTAAAGCTTGTTCAATCATCTGTCATTTGGTATAAAAAGCATTGAATTTCAAGCAAGGTTGCTCGGGATATGATTCATGGAAGTTCACCAAAATTTTAATTTTACCAAAAGTTCACAAAGTTTAATTTTCCATAATCCTCAACCAAAATCAAACCAAAACCCTTCCAAATTCAATTTTTACATCAAAACCTACCCTTTTTGTCATAATTCACCCCTCATTCAAATTTTCCACCCACATTACCATATCATCAACCTCAACATCACATATATCATACTAAATCATTTTTCAATCCACACAATCATTCATCACGATCATATCATTATCAATCATCATAATTAAACTCATTCAACCTCCATCTCATTCTTCAACATCACTTTATTAACATTACATCACAATTCATCAAAATAGCCAAAACTCATCAATTCATTAACAATCCCAAATCAACAAATTACCACACATCATCATACCACAACTTCCAACAACCAATTTAATTCAATCCTATCATATGGGTCACTATCCTAAGTATCCAGATATATTATATATTACATAGAGGAAACCGAAACCATACCTTGGCCGATCTCCAATATGTACCAAAACCCCAATTGAGCACAAGCTAAGCTTCCAACCCCAATCCAAGTCACCAATCACTCCAACAAGCATCAACAATTGCCAACAAGCTCCAATATTCAAGTTAATATCACATATTTCACATAAATCAAAACCTAATACTCACCATAAATCAATTTACAAGGGTTCTTGAGAAATCTTACCTCATTCACTGAAATTTTGGATAGAACCCAACATTTTCTCACTAATGATTGGCACCTAAACAACCAAAATACAAATTTTTCTCAAGATCAACACTCACCAAACTCAAAATTCTAAGGGCACCAAGAAGGAAGAGAAAATTCGAGTTCTTACCTAGGAAAGTTAGATGAAAATAATGGGCTCGGTGAGAGCTTCACGTAGCCACTGACGACACGCGAATCGGAGCACCGTAGCTCAAGATATCGCGGTTTGAAGTGAAATGTGAATAGTGATTCTTCTCTCTTCTCCTTCTTCTCTCAATTTCTGGTGTGTGTTGTGTTTGTAAGAGTGTTATGGCTGATGGATTCACTTAATGAACCCTTATATATGTTGGGCTTGGGCCCGGTCCAACTGGTTAGCATTTTTAGCCCATTTGGCCCAACTTTGGGCCAAACCTTTAAAATTAATGCCCGGTTTTCCAATTCTAATAATTTTCTTAGGTTTTTGACTGTTTTTACTTTTTCTCGCGTAGTGCCGGGCAGACTTAAACCGGTTTGACCGGTTCGGCTGTCGGTTCACGGTTTTTGAAAAAATCCACTGAGTCCAAAAATTATATTTAAATCATCAAATCTCACTCTAAATTTTTGGAACCTAATTTGGGTAATATTAATTACTTAATTAGACAATTAATTTGTCGCGGTTCTTACACAAACATAATTAATTAAGGCACTAGAGTTTGAGGATCCTTACCTTGAATATGCCTCAATCAAACAAAATCCTGCTAATTCTTCAAGTTAATTTGACTCTAAAACATCAAATTAACCAAGAACCTCAACACCTAAAACACATAATTTTCGAATTGGGAAAGAGGAAATTGAAACTGGAAAGGTGGCTTTCTTACCAGATTAAGTACTGGGCTTTTTAAAGAATTCCGAGACGAACACGTGACCGCTGACGGCTCGTCAATCGGAACTCCGGATCAAAAGTTATATTGATTTGAATGTTGGCCAAGGGTTTGCTCTCTCCTTCCTCCACCCTTCAATGTTTCCCAGCATGTTTTGCTTATGGGAAGGAGAAGAAGAGCTGAGCTCTTTGTGTTTAATGGGTTTGGGTTGGGCCAAGGGCCTAATACGGACCCGGTTGGGCCCGTTCGGCCCAATCTTAGGCCAAATTCTTTTAAATTAGTGTCAAAATTCTTGTTTTAATTTTCTCTATCACATTAAACCATAAAATTTATTCTTATAATTTTCTAGAATAAATTCTAATTTATGGGTTAATTATATATTAATTAACCGGGTTTTACAAATATCAAGAGAAGATGGTTTAACATTAAGAGTAACTGAAGGTAACGAGAAAACTATAGGGGGAGAAATATGTTGTTGGATATCAGACAATAAGTGGGAATATATGCAATGGGAAGGTTGATCATTAGATACATGATAGCAACTAGAGAAACTAACATTCAAAGGATTAGGACAAATTGAAGAAGAAGGGACCTCCTCCAATGACAAAACTTGTTTAAAAGGATCAGAAATATTTACAGGACCAATAACCATTTCACATGGAATATGATTGTCCGTAACACTATCTTGGATGTGATTTGCAATGGAATCAGAATAAATAGGGAGTTCTTTATGTAAAATATCATGAACATGAATAGGAAATTGTGACTCAAGAGGTGATGAGATATGAAAAGAAATTTGATTAGGTTCATTAAGGGAGATATTAATATCTAAAAAGTTTACAAAGTGTAAAATAGGATTAAGAACATCAGTAGACTCGGAAAGATCTATAACATCCTTAACAAAAATAGATGGCTTAATATCACCGATGTAAAACCTAAGAGATTAGTAAATAATTAGCTAATAATTATTTATTAATCAAGAAAATTAAAAAATTAAATTTTATAATTTAATGTGATAGAAAAAATTAAAATAAAAATTTTGACACCAATTTTAAAAGAATTGACCCAAGATTGGGCCGAACCGAACGAACTGCGCCCATAATGGCCCAATTAACACTTAATAAAGATAGCTTCAGCCATCTTCTCTCTCCCTCAAATGCAATTCACGCTGGAAGCTTCAAGAGAGGGAAGAAGAGAGTTCCAAAACACAAATCCTCACTTCCATAATCAAATCCTTGTAACTTTTGATCCGGAGCTCCGATCGTTGCACCGTTTGCGGTTACGCGTCCGCGGTGGCAAGCTCTACAGCCCAGTCATTGGTTAGGTAAGAAAGTCATGTTTTCTTCCTCAATTTCCCCATTTTCAGTTTCGAAATTCTTGGGCTTTGGTTTGAGATTTTATGTAATTTCGGTGTTTAGGATCAAATTAACTTGGTGGACTTGCCAAGTCTTGTCCCAATTTCCCGTTGGTAAGGTGAGAATCCTAGAACCATAGTTAATTCTTTAATTTTGTGTGTTGGGTATTAAGTTTTGGATATATATATATATATATATATATATGTGTGTGTGTGTGTGTGTGTGTGTGTGTGTGTGTGTGTGTGTGTGTGTGTGTGTGTGTGTGTGTGTGTGTGTGTGTGTGGTAATGTGAATTAGGTGTGTATATTTGTAAATTGGAGCTTGATTGTGAGCATTGGAGACTTGGTGGAGGTTGGGTGATGTTGCCTTGGTGATTTTGGACCTCTTGGGGCTGTGTTCAGTGCATTAGTGGGTTGCCTTGGGTAATACGTGAAAATTGGCCAAGGTATGATTTAGGTTTCATGTATTTAGTATGTAATGTTTTGTGAGAACTTAGGCTAGATGACCATAGGATAGGTTGGAATACAAGTATATGTTTGATGCTTAGCACCCTTAATGATGATTTTGATAAAAATTGAGTATTTGTTGGATGATTATGGTTCATGATGATAATAGAAAGCTAAGTGATGAGTTGATGATGAACAACATGATGATATGAATATATATGAAAACATGATTATATAAATACATATTGAGTAAGTGGATGGGAATCTTGTTGGTTTAAAAATGAGAATTTTATATGTGAAATTGTGATATATTGAAGTATAATTGAATATGGTATGAAGTGGGAGTTTTAGTGCTGTGTTGGTGTGTTATAATATGTTGTTAAGCTTAATATAGGTATAGGAAGTGGGACTTGAGTTAGGTTTGTAATGAAAATTAAGATTTGAGGTGTTTGTGAAAAAATGATTTTTGGCCAAACTTTGCCGAGTCATAACCTGGCTTCTCGACCCCTAAATGGTTTCAAACTTATTTCATATGAAAATTAGGTTCGTGAAGTTTACACCGTTTGAAAAATAGAAGAAAAATGATTTAAAACAAAAAAGTTATGCACGTCGGAAGTTTGGAGTGCAAAGTTGAAAATTCTATAGCATTCAACATTTTTTCTGTTCAGCATAACTTGCATATGCATGACCCCTATTTTCAGCAAATAGAATTTTTGTGTTTTAAACATGATTTTGAACCTCTAAACCTCTATTTTCATTCTTTTAGCTCCTAAAGATTGGTTTTAAGATGTTAATGATGAAATTGGGGATGACTGTGTGTGGCCGAAATGGTCGAGATGGCAAGGACTGGGTACGATCCCGCTCGTGTGTTAACTTGAAAATGTGTTCGGATGGCAAGTTGAGAATGGAAACTCCCTTTCTTGTCGTGATGGGGATGTGGAAAAAGTAGAAAGGCACTCTCCTTTGTATTATTTCCCCCACATTTTTCTCTAGTTGCAAGGTGGAAAGGCACACTCCTTTGATGTGAAAAGGCACTCTCCTTCATATATCCTTCAGGAGAAGGTGGAAAAGCACACTCCTTCGATGTGGAAAGGCACTCTCTTTCATTTATGATCCTCCTGGAGATGCGCAACCTAGAGACCAATGTCTAGGTTAGCTACCAGATGTGTCAGACTGTCAGGTCTTGGCAAAGTAACCGACACGTGAGCTCACGGCCAGTAAGATAGACATTCATTATATGCATATGTGTACTTTGTTTGATTGTGCATTAATTAGGATTGTCTAAGTGATTATAATATGCTAATTGTTATACTTGCTATTTGTATTACTTGCATCCTACTTGTGTTTGCCATTGTTTGCTTGTTTGTATGTGTTATTTCACCGGAGATGAAGGAACAGAGGAAAGGCGGAGATATTTAGGGTTCGAGTTAAGTTTTAGTTAGATTTAAGGATATGGTTAAGTTTTGAAAGCTTTAGAGAACCACCCTGATTTATGTTTTTTGTCTTAGTTTCTTTAAGCTTTATAACCTGATTGTCGGCGTTCTAGGATTGCCTCTGGCATTCCCGGGACCTTATATCTTATGTGTGTGGAACCTTTAACATGCTAAGAACCTCCGGTTTTCATCCCATATTATGTTGTATTTTTTAGATGCAGGTAGAGAGGCACCCCGCTAGGCGTCTAGAGCTTCTGAAGCGAAGTGGTTTCATTTTGGGGCTTACTTTTGATACTTTGCTTTATATATGTGTATAGACTCTCCTCATATGCTTATGTTCACTTTACTTTTGTACCTTTTAGAGGTTTTATGGAGAACTAGGGTTTATGTATGTGCATTTTGGGACTTGGGGCTATATATATATATATATGTAAATATTCTCCGGCTAGCCTTAGCTTCGCAGGCTGAGTTAGGAGCTTGTTATTTTGTACCTTTGATCCTCTACTCTTATCTTTTGTATATCAGTGTTAATGAACTTTAAATTTCTTCGTACGCAAGTAAACAAGTCTTTTGAGTGTTGCGCTTTTTATTTTGCGATTTTGTTTTATCCGTTTTTCAAGACTCCTCGTATACTGTATTCTTTCCAATATTATTATGTAATATTTTGTTTTAGAGGTCATAATACCACACCACCTCTGTTTTACGGCTTAAGCGTAAAGATCTGTGTGGTAGAGTATTACAACCGAAAAGCTTAACTGGGGGAGGGGGACAGGGTTCTTTAAACCGTATATTGTGGTCCTTAACTTCAAGAATAAGAAAGTTATCCTTCCTAGCATAACAAACGCTCAACCAACCACCTTGTTTAAGCCCATACAATATGTAAAAATTGTTGTAACCATGAACAATTATTGTAGTGTGGTGACCCTTCTCAATGATAAGTTGGAACTCACTGCCAGAGAAATCATAAAAGGATAAGTTGGTGGATAATTCATCCTTGAATCTCGTAAGAAATAGATGGCAATTCCTCCATCTCCTGTTGTAAAACAAAAATTATGATTTATTACAAAAAAAATGGGTAAATAGAAATGGTTACTCTGTATTCAAAACAAAAATCAAATAAAATATAAAAAATTAAAAAAATAAATTACAATAACGAACCAATGAGAGTGTCATGCATTCTAGAAAATTGTACAATTGGGCATGAACATAGAGCAGATAAGTGAGAAGGATTTTGAAATTATGATAACAATAGAAAGCAAGCAACGATGATTAGGCATTCATTAGGATGAGCAATCATGTCAAACAGAATATGACAAAGGCTTAAAAACAAAACTCAACTGATAAAGGTTACACAGTTTCTAAAAGAATACGAATGAATAACTACAATTAACAACACTGAGACGTGTATAAAATTGTAAAATTATATGGTTCAGTGTATATGACGTACTTGGAATGAATGTGATGACTAGGTAAAAGGTTCATTCATGTGTGTAGGGGTGGCAAGCAAGGAATTATAATTTCATAACCATATTAATAAATTTATAATTTCTAAAGACATAAAAAATTATATTTTTTATATTCACAAATATTAAAGTCTTTGGAATTATAAATATCTAATAAACATAATTATAAACCAAGTTTTCATCTACAATATAATTATAAATATTGTTTCCAAAGCAAAATAAACATAATTCAAAACATAATTATAAATATTATCTCCAAAGCAACATAAACATAATCCAAAACACTCAATTTTTTTCTTCTCACTCTTGTAAGTTGGGTTGGGAGAAGTTGGATTTTGACCAAAAAATTGTAAAAATAACCCCTTACCAAAAAAACTAAGCACGGCGGAAAAGCCCGCCCCGCACCACCAAAGCCCGCGGTTTAGGCGGTGCGGGTTAGGCAGGCTTTTGCTCTTTGGCAGTCCCAATTTTCCATCCCGGCCCGCCTTTTTTGTCAGGTTACGCGGGCCGGTCTGACGGATTTAGGTCCGTTTGTCACCCCTACATGTGTAATTGGGATGAATACATGAAATAAGTAAATGGTTCATATAGTTGTACTAAAATTTGAAGTCAAACGTTCTCCTTACTTTGCCAATATACAACGAATCAGTAAAGATATGTACGTACAAATCTAAGCAAAGCCAAAGTGTGGAGAATTCCAAATGAATAACAACAAAGAAAACAGGAAAAAGGTTAGGAAGCTTGATGAATAAGACAATAAATAGAGAGTTTAATTAACCTTGAAACGTGTAGGGATTTTATTGTTCCAAGCTGGATGTTTCAGCTTGAATTACTCTGGTGAAAGACACGTCAGAATTTCACTATCTTCAAAACCTTGCTTTATAAGAATGTTATAGGATTGTGTAGAAGCCCATGGTTTATATCAATCTTATTAGATTAGATTCTTATAGGCTTTTGTTTTTCTTTTCTTTTTACAATACTAAAAAATATTAAAGGCTAATAATTATATATAAGCAATAAAATTTATGTATCATTTATTTAAATTCAAATCATGTGAAATGTTATTTTTATTTTTTAATAATATTGTATTTGTTTATTTTTTTGTAAATATTAAATTATTATATCAAATAAATTAAAAAATAGACATGTAGTGTTGTTAATAACATCAATCTTCCATGGCTTTGGTCATAGCCTCATGAATTATGATGAAAAAGACGAAAGGGCTAAGGGACTACTTTTACAAAAAAACTCGTAGAACATAAATATCCTGTGGGCCGAGAAGACTAGGACCAAAAGCTCTGGTGGACAAAGGGGTCATCCAAGGTCAGTTAGCAGGCATCAAGAGATGGGAGGATGGTGATCGACCTACACAATTCGAGGTCGTCATCCAGTAGTCGATCAGGATTTGATAAGGTAGGTCAATAAGTATTGTTCGACAATCAAAAAGAGTCGTTTCACAGATGCTGACTAGTGGTCAATCAGTTGTCTTTGTTTGTCGAAGTCAATTAACAATTAATCGGGGTAGGCCGACATAAGGATAGGTTCTATTGACAAGTGGTTGTCCAACATTATAGATATATTTTTCTACAGAATGTTTCCCTCACTTTCTATTTAAAACTATTCTTTTTGTATTAATATATAAAGGATAAATCAATTATTTTACGTGATAATATAAAATAAGAGAAATAAAATGGGTGGAGGATAGCCTCACCTTTTTTTTAGAATCGGAGAAAATTTTTTTATTTCAATTTGATAATAGATAATGTATGTTAAATTTGTTGGTCCGAAAACCATTTATATATCTAATGACCTATCACTACAAGAAATTATAGAATAGCGACCGATTTTAGCGTCTGAAAAAATTGGTTGCTAATATCGACTGATTTAACGACCGATATAGAATTTCTAGGATCAGAAAAATGTTGGTCGCTAAATTATATTCAACAACCAAAAAAATCAGTCACGAATAGCAACCAAACTAGTGACCGATAAGTTTTTTATAAACAAGAATAAAGTTGGTCGCTAGAGTTGGTGTCTATTTTTTAATTTAGCGACCGAATTAGCAACCAAAACAAAAAGTAACGTCTTTGGGGATGTTGGTCACAAAATTGGTCGCTATTTTTTATTTTAGTGACCAATTTCACAACTGATAGTGAAATAGGGTGAAGAATTATTTGGTCGCTAATTCGGTCACTCAGACTTTGGTCGCTAAATTGGTTGCTAATTGTTAAGATAGTGACTAAGTTTAGTGACTAATAAAATCGGTCACTAATAGCAATCGAATTAGCAACTGATAAGTTTTTATACATCCAGAATAAAGTTGGTCGCTAAAATCAGTCGCTATTTTTCAATTTAGCGACTGAATTAGCAACCAAAATAAAGAAGTAATGTCTTTGCGACTCTTGGTCACAAATTTGGTTGCTATTTTTTAACTTAGCGACTAATTTTGCAACCAATAGGGAAACAGGGTGAAAATTGATTGGTTACTAATTTGGTCGCTAAAACTGTGGTTGCTAAATTAGCTGCTAATTGTTAAGATAGCGGCCATTTTAGCAACCAACAAAAACTAATGTTATAAACTAATCAGTCACTAAATCGGTCGCTAATTTAAATAAAATAAGATAGTTACTGAGTTACCCTCACTAATCCTAACTCATCCACACGATTCTCATCTTCTCTGAACACTTACTGAGTTACCCCCCGGAAGCACAAACACTTCTCCATTAGCGCCATTATTGCCTTCGTAGATAGCGTCATTGTCATCTTCTTCATCACTGCACCGTCTCCTGAGGTCTCGTCACCTTTGTCTTTGGGATCTCGACGCTTTTGCCTTTTTCTTCTGATATCTGGCATCGTCGTCGTCATCTTCAATTTGTTCATCGATATCTATTCCTTAATCGCCGATTGTAAAACTTTGTAAATTAATAAATAATTAAATAATAAATTAATTATGAGCCAAAGAAATTAGAAAATTAAATTTTATAGTTTGGAGAAGTAAAAATATTTAAAATACGATTTAAAACACAAATTTTAAGATTTTGGCGCAAAACCGGGCCAACGGACCGAATCAGTTGAATTGGGCCTATATTGGACCTAAGACCCAACGTATATAAGCCAAACTCAGCAGCCTCTTTTCCCCATCCATTTCTGCTTGCACGCTGAAGAAGAGAAGGAATCCATAGAACCCTAACTCCCATTCTAATTCAATCGTCTATCCCTCGTATCTTTCAATCCGGAGCTCCGATCGCCGCACCGTTTGTGGCTACACGGCCACCTCATTGATATCTTCAAATATTGAAACAAAGAAATTTGAATTTCTCACCCAGCCCTTCCCCTCTTCAATTTCGTAATTTTTAGGTTTTGAATATTGAGGAATTATGTAATTTTGATGGTTTAGGGTACTCTAGTGTGAGATATGGTTGGATTTCATCCAAGTGCTTAGTGGATAAAGTAAGGAACCACTAAACCTTTGTTAATTAGTGAACTAGTGAACCCTTATATTGATTATAGTGAAATTGTATGAAACTAGATTGAATTTCATGTTGATTTGGAGTCAAATTGGTGAACTGGGACAAAATTCTAGTGGTTGAAGCTTGTTGAGTTGATTTAGAGACTTGGAAGCTTGTGGACAAGAGATTTTGTGGTGTTTTGTGGCTTAGGGAGGAATCAACCAAGGTATGGTTTTAGTTTCTTGTAGATAATATATAATATTGCTTGAAAACTGAGACTAGTTGCCATAAGATAAGTTTGAATATTTTGAATGGTTGGATTTGATGGAATTAGTGTGTGTGATGTGTGATGAGTTGATATTGAAAAGTTAATAATTTAGGTGATTAAATGATTCATAAGTAAGAAATTAGTATTTGGGAAAGTATGTGAATGTTTGGGATTGATTTGGTTTTGATTTTGATTAGTTTTGGATTGAGAATTTTGGAAAACTAGAGGATTTGAACATTTGGTAAAAACTAGATTTTTTACCAACTTTGGCAGGCCATAACATGGCTTCCAGACTCCTAAATCATGTGAAACTTGTTTTGAATAAAAATTGGGTCCGAGGAGTTTATAACATACAGAGAATAGACTGAAAATAATTTTTAACCAAAATATTATGCGCATTTAAAATTTGGTATAAAAAACTAATTTTTCTGAACTTAAAAGCTTTTTGGCAAATTTGATATGGTTGTGTACGCGACAGTGTCACGCGACACGAGTTTTAGGCTCTGCCACATACTCGCGTATGCGGAACATGGTTGCATACGTGACATTGACATTTTTACACTCATGTGTATGTGGGATGTATCATGCATACGTGGAACCTCTTCGCTGCCTAGAAATCTCGCGTACGCGAGCAATGTATGCGTACACAGAACTGTCCTTTTCCGAATTCTCGTGTACGCATGACCCCTGTTTTGCTCAATAGTGCAATTTTTGAGTTATCGACCATTTCTTTCTTAATTCATTAATCCTCGTGGAATTGACACTCACTCACTGTGAGTTTATTATTTGGTATGATGATGCGTGAGCATCTTTCCTATCTTTTCCTAGTGAATTTGCATCTAATTTGTTGAGTTTAATTAAGAATTAATTATGTTTTATCCACTATGGATTCTATTTTGAGTTTTGTGCAATTTTATTTATTTTAGGTAGCATTCGGATGGATTTGATGAAGTTTCTGCAGAGAAAGAGAAGAAACCAAGGAGATGACCAGCGAATACCAACGCGGACGCATGGCTCACGCGACCGCGCGGAGTGGAGGAGATCGCAATGACGCGATCGCGTGCCTGACGCGAACGCGTAGACTGGAATCTGCACAAATGACGCGAACGCGTAAACGACGCGGACGCGTCACATGCACCACGTGCAGAAAAACGCTGGGGGCGATTTCTGGGCTATTTTGACCCAGTTTCCAGCCCAGAAAACACAGATTAGAAGCTGTAGCATGGACAATTCAAGTGGTCCCCATCCATCCATTGAAGATTTGATTATTTAAATTAATTCAAATTGAAATTCAAATTTTAATTCTAGGAAAAGATATTATTTTAAATTTTAGTTTTAGATATTAGATTTTAAATTTATTATGATTAGTTATAAAAGGAGGAAGCTTTCCTTCCTTTGGGGAGGGCCGGGGGAGATTCCACCTCATCCCATTAGGGGTACATTTTACTTGAATCCTTATTTTCTCTTTTCCATGAGCAACTAAACCTCCACTGTTAAGGTTAGGAGCTCTGTCTATTTCTATGGATTAATTTTATTGCTTTTTCTATTTTATTTATGTATGGATTTATAATTTAAGAATTGTTTTCGCTCTTTATTTTATGAATTTGGGTGGAACGGAAGTATGACCCTCTTTCTATTTGAGTTCCTGTAAAACTTGGAAAAGCTGTTTACTTGAACAACAGCTTGAAAACATATTCTCCTAAATTTTAATTATTTGGACTTAACGGGATACGTGATATATAATCCTTTTATTTTTGGGTAATTAGAGTTTTTGTGGCATATAAACTGGAATTTGATTATCACCCTCTAATTGGAATTAATTGACCAAGGAATTGGCTGTTGATGAATTTTAGAGGAGACTAGGAAGGTCTAAGGAATTAGGGTCTAGTCACATATAGTTTGCCATAAATTAAATCCTACATGATTAAAATAGTTAGTAAGAAAAATTAATCTGGAAAAATAGATAACTCTGAAACTTTAACTATCTTCTCCATATTTTATTCCCAACTTATTTATCTGCCTATCTTTAATATTTTGTATATTGTTTAATGTCTTTTATACTGCATCTCAACACTATTTTCTGTTTGTCTAACTAATCCTATCAAACGCTATTGTTGTTTAATCCATCAATCCTCGTGGGATCGACCCTTACTCACGTAAGGTATTACTTGGTACGACCCGGTGCACTTGCCGGTTAGTAAGTTTTTTCCTTCCATTAATTTTTTTTATTAGTTTTGTTTTATTTTTATCTTTAATTTTCAAAAAAAAATTTATTTAATAATAATTTAATACTAATACTTTTTTTTTAATTTCTGAAATTGAGTTTTGTGTCTCCTAGTTAATTTTATTTTGATTCTTCTTATTTTAATTTTTAGAATTTTATTCTTTTTTTTCTTTGCTTTCCTGTTTACCACATGGTGCGTTTAATTCTTTTTAGTGTGTTGTGCTAAGGAAAAATAATGGAGAGAGATCATATGGGTTACTACTCACACCCGAGTAGTGATTCATATCCTTATGAATGGGGAAACTACCCAAATTTTGGTTGGCAAGGTCAAAACCAAAGAAACCTCAGTGCTCTATGTTCCAACTATCAAGAGCCACCACCTCCATATTCATATCAAGAACCACCACCTCTCTATCCGTATCATGAACCATTATCTTTCTACCCATATCAAGAGCCACTATCTCCCTATCCATACCAAGAACCATCCTCTTTTTACACTTATCAAGAACCATCACCTCCTTCTTATTCATCTCAAATACCATCAGATCTTGAGCTTCTCATAAAAGAATGCTTACATGATATAAAGACAAGTGTCAAAAATATAGAGAAGCATATGCAGTCGATTATCAAGTACCAGGAAGAGGAACAAGCAAATTCCTTCCCAAAAGATACAATGCAAGATCCTATGGAAGAAGGTGAGGAAACCAATCAAAGGAGTTTATACTCCAGTGCATTAGAGAACTTTCCATCCTCACACATGGAAGAAGAGGAAGATGCAAAAACAAAGGAGGAAGATACACAACCTCCCATGCCCTTGGTAAGCAATGAAGAAGAGATTGAATTAAAAGAAAGCTACCAAGAAGAAGAGGTTGAAATTGAGGAAGCTTGCAAGGAGGTGGTAGAATTCAAAGTAGAACACAAGGGAGTAGAGCTTGCAAGACCTCTTCCAAAGCCATCACCATCCAATACAATATTCAAGTGGGTAAAATTTCTTTCCTTAATCCTTACTTTCCCACTTGAATATGGACTACTGGAGACGGATGGTCAACTTAGAGCTCTTTGTGGCATTAAGAGTAAGAGAAAGATGGTTAGTGGTAAGAGTTGTCAAGCAAGGTTCAATATGGTTGCATGCTCCGAATTGAAGTGCAAGAATTGGTGTAGAGCTAATCTGAATGGGCCTAGAAGGTTGTTTAGATGTCTCTGTGAGAATTCAGATCGCTTGCCACCCGGTGGGAACAATGGTGATCCACAAGAAGACGGGTGTAAAAGCAAGGTTTGGGACCCTGAAATTCATTCCCACAATCAACACTCTTGGGGTCTTGTCACTTGCTTCAACTTGCTCAAAGGCTTTATGCGCCTAGTTTGGGATCCCGGTAGCCATTGGAATTACAAACATTGGTGGAGATTTCTGGATCAGTACAAGCACAAGCCACCATGACAAGGAAGCTCACAACATGTCCAACTTAAGGACTTTAACTAAAAGTGCTTGGTGGGAGACAACCACCGTGGTATGATCGTTCTTTTTCATTCTTAGTTATTTTTCGTAATAGTAGTTTTCTTACTTAGTTGAGTTTTATTAAGTTCTTACTAATTTTCTGATCATACAGCTATTTTATCACAGGAACCGAACACCTCAAGCTATAAAAAAAAAAAACACCCGACGCGAAAGCATCGCTGACACGTACGCGTCATCTAGGGGTGCAAGAAAAATAAAAAGTTACAGAGAGTTGCGCGGGAGTGGCGCCAGAATGAAGTTTTTCGCACAAACAAGCCCATGCGGACGTGTGGCCCACGCGTTCGCGTCATTTGTGATTTTCGTCATTCACGCGGTCGCATCACCGACGCAATCGCGTGACCTGCAAATTCGACGTAACAGAGCATTTTGGGCAGAGAGTTGTGCCAGCTTGGGGCAAGAAGTGTGCTAAACGCACAAATTTGGTCACGCGGATGCGTGATTGACGCGTTCGCGTCAGTTACACATATGGCCATCCATGCGATCGCGTGCCTGACGCTAACGCGTCATTATGAAGAATGCGCGACGCACGCGATCGCGTCATTGACGCGAACGCGTCGCTTGCGCCACCCAGTTTTCTTCTCTCTCTCTCCCAATCCTAATTCTCTCTTATTCTCTTATCCTTTTATTTTTTTCTTTCATTTTAACATTTGTCTCTTCTATTTTCAGTTCTTATTTTCTTGAGGACAAGCAAACCTTTAAGTTTGGTGTTGACGCTTTGCTTAAGGTTTTTTGTTTATTCCTATGGCACCAAAAGGGAGGCGAATCATCTTCACTGAGGAGCACAACCTGAAGAATAAACGATTGCTAGGATAACTAAGGTGGTTGAGTTTCTTTCATTTTTTTTATTCCTCCCCTCTTTGTCTATGTTATGTTCCAGTTTTCTACTATTTTTCTTTGTTTGTTGGATGATCCTTTATTAGTTAGAATCCTAGGACTAGTTTAGTTTTCTTTTAATTACTTTAATGATGAAAAGATGTTTCATGTACCACTCACTGAACTTGAACCTAAAAAGAAAAGAAAAAGAAGTGATGTAGTGCATGAGAATTTGAGTTTAATTTTTAGAGTAGTCTTATTTACTTAAATGTGGTGGTATTTTCTGTGACTCTGAATGCATGCTTGAACAGTGCATATTTTTTATAGTGAAGTTTATGAATGTTAAAAATTATTGGCTCTTGAAAGAATGATGAAAAAGAGAAATGTTATTGATAATCTGAAAAATCATAAAATTGATTCTTGAAGCAAGAAAAAGTAGTGAAAAATACAAAGCTTGCGAAAAAAAAGAAAAAAATAAAATAAAATAAAATAAAAAGCAAGCAGAAAAAGCCAATAACCCTTTAAACTAAAAGGCAAGGGTAAAAAGGATCCAAGGCTTTGAGCATTAATGGATAGGAGGGCCCTAAGGAATAAAATCCTGGCCTAAGCGGCTAAATCAAGCTGTCCCTAACCATGTACTTGTGGCGTGAAGGTGTCAAGTGAAAAGCTTGAGACTGAGTGGTTAAAGTCATGATTAAAAGTAAAAAGAGTGTGCTTAAGAACTCTGGGCACCTCTAACTGGGGACTCCAGCAAAGCTGAGTCACAATTTGAAAAGGTTCACCCAGTTATGTGTCTGTGGTATTTATGTATCCGGTGGTAATACTGAAAAATAAAATGCTTAGGGTCATGGCCAAGACTCATAAAGAAGCTGTGTTCAAGAATCAACATACTGAACTAGGAGAACCAATAACACTATCTGAATTCTGAGTTCATATAGATGGCAATCATTCTGAACTTCAAAGGATAAAGTGAGATGCCAAAACTGTTCAGGATTGCAGTTGTAAACCTCACTATAAGAGAAGACATGGGCTTAATCGAACTCTCATTCTCATGCAAATTCACATCCTAAGCTTATATTAGTTTTGGTTGCTTGAGGACAAGCAACAGTTTAAGTTTGGTGTTGTGATGCGTGAGCATCTTTCCTATCTTTTCCTAGTGAATTTGCATATAATTTGTTGAGTTTAATTAAGAATTAATTATATTTTATCCACTATGGATGCTATTTTGAGTTTTGTGCAATTTTATTTATTTTAGGTAGCATTCGGATGGATTTGATGAAGTTTCTGCAGAGAAAGAGAAGAAACCAAGGAGATGACCAGCGAATACCGACGCGGACGCATGGCTCACGCGACCGCGCGGAATGGAGGAGATCGCAATGACGCGATTGCGTGCCTGACGCGAACGCGTGGACTGGAATCTGCATAAATGACGCGAACGCGTGGACGACGCGGACGCGTCACATGCGCCACGTGCAGAAAAACGCTGGGGGCGATTTCTGGGCTATTTTGACCCAGTTTCCAGGCCAGAAAACACAGATTAGAAGCTGCAGCATGGACAATTCAAGTGGTCCCCATCCATCCATTGAAGATTTGATTATTTAAATTAATTCAAATTTAAATTCAAATTTTAATTCTAGGAAAAGATATTATTTTAATTTTTAGTTTTAGATATTAGATTTTAAATTTATTATGATTAGTTATAAAAGGAGGAAGCTTTCCTTCCTTTGGGGAGGGCCGGGGGAGATTCCACCTCATCCCATCAGGGGTACATTTTACCTGAATCCTTATTTTCTCTTTTCCATGAGCAACTAAACCTCCACTGTTAAGGTTAGGAGCTCTGTCTATTTCTATGGATTAATTTTATTGCTTTTTCTATTTTATTTATGTATGGATTTATAATTTAAGAATTGTTTTCGCTCTTTATTTTATGAATTTGGGTGGAACGGAAGTATGACCCTCTTTCTATTTGAGTTCCTGTAAAACTTGGAAAAGCTGTTTACTTGAACAACAGCTTGAAAACATATTCTCCTAAATTTTAATTATTTGGACTTAACGGGATACGTGATATATAATCCTTTTATTTTTGGGTAATTAGAGTTTTTGTGGCATATAAACTGGAATTTGATTATCACCCTTTAATTGGAATTAATTGACCAAGGAATTGGCTGTTGATGAATTTTAGAGGAGACTAGGAAGGTCTAAGGAATTAGGGTCTAGTCACATACAGTTTGCCATAAATTAAATCCTACATGATTAAAATACTTAGTAAGAAAAATTAATCTGGAAAAATAGATAACTCTGAAACTTTAACTATCTTCTCCATATTTTATTCCCAACTTATTTATCTGCCTATCTTTAATATTTTGTATATTGTTTAATGTCTTTTATACTGCATCTCAACACTATTTTCTGTTTGTCTAACTAATCCTATCAAACGCTATTGTTGTTTAATCCATCAATCCTCGTGGGATCGACCCTTACTCACGTAAGGTATTACTTGGTACGACCCGGTGCACTTGCTGGTTAGTAAGTGTGGTTGTAAATTACCGCACCATATGACCCGGTGCACTTGCCGGTCGTATTGTGGTGTAAAATCCGCATCAATACTACAGTCACGCAAACAATGAAAAATGGACTCCATTCCACTGTAGCAACAAGTACAAATATCAGAATTAGCAAGATCTCTTTTAGCTTGGAGAGACACAGTAGTGGTGCAAAATTTACAATCCACAACTTACTGACTAGTGCACCGAGTCGTACCAACTAATAAACTAAGGTGAGTGAGTATCGATCCCACGAGGATTAACGGACTAAGAAAGCAATGGTTGATTAGCTATTCTAGTTAGACAGATGAAAATAAAGAGGTTGATGTTTGAATAGCATAAGAAACAACAAATTAGGAAGACTAGCAATGAATGGTTGAGAAATTGGTATGAAAATAAACTTAAGGCTTTGGAGATGTTTAAATGTCTGGATTAATATCAAATGTTAACTACTTTATTCATGCAATGATTATGTTTATAGCAAAACCCATGTGATTAAATTTCTATTCCTAGGCAATCCAATCTCCTCTAATCCAATTAACCGTCAATTCCTTCATCACCCAATTCTATTAGAGGGTTAAGTTCAATTTTCAGTTTACAGGCCACCCAACCTTAAGAATCCCAAAGCGTAATGCAGTTATATGTCACGTACCACACTAAGTCCAGATAATTAGAAGTTATGACATTGATTTCAAGCTATAATTCTAATGATATAACTTTTCCAAGACTCAAATAGAATTTAATAATCAAGAGTAGAAAAATAAATACTTATTAATCCATTCAAGTAAACAGAGCTCCTAACCTTAAAGTGAAGGTTTAGTTGCTCATGATGAAGAAAACCATAGTAGAGAAAAAGTATGAAAAGTGCGGGATAAAAATTAGGAGAAGAGAAGTCCCCTATGGGAAAATCTCAATCCTATTTATAGTCATAATTAAAATTTATTTGAAACTTAAATAAAACCTAAAAGATATTTTCTAATAGTCTTATGATTTACCTCCAAAAGCCTTGTTGATTTGTTATAAATGTGGTCCCCATCCTTTTTAGTAAGTGCTCGGCGCCAAACACCAGGTTATGGGAGTTTGGCGCCACCCAGGCAGTGGAGGAAGCACGCGAATTATAGGCTTCGGCACTTAACGCCAGTGGCTGTGCATTTAGCGCCAGGTCTCCAAAAACGAGGCAGGCGTTACGTGGTCTTGAGCGCCAAACTAGTTAGAGCATTAACCTTCGGAATTAAAATGATTAAAGTTTCAAAAATTGAAGAATCAATGGTATCACCCAAAAAAGCACTATTAACCAAAGCCCAAACATCTTTTCCCACTATACTCCAATATTCCTTGAAGAAGATAGCTTAGAATCCATCAAGTCCTAGAGCCTTAAGGGGACTCACACTGAACAAAGCTGACTTCACTTCTTCAAACTTTATAGGAGTTGTCAAAGGTTCACATGCTTTATTAGGGAGAGAAGGCAATGGGTACTCACTCATGCTGTCTAGCACTACCTTTTCTATGGAACAAAAAAGATTTTGAAAGAACGTCCTTGCTTCTTTTTGAAGGATATCTGCCTCCATTACCCAAGTTCCATCATTGCTAAATAGGTCATGAATCTTGTTGTATTTTCTTCCCACAAGTGTTTGTGTGTGAAATAATTTTGTGTTTTTATCACCCAAAAGAACCCACTTTTCCCTTGATTTCTGAGCCCACAACATCTCTTCTTGAAGTAGGATAACATTGTATTCATCAAGGCACTCTTTTTCCTTTGCTCTGAGAGATAGATTATCTAAATGCTCAAGCTATTTTTGAATGTCATCAATCTTCTTTTCCAAGTTTTGCTTTCTCATGAAGATATTGCCAAAAGTCTCGCTATTGAACTCCAATGAACTCTTTTGCACTTCAACTAAACAATCAATTATTCAAGATGTTTTCTTACTCCATGCCTGTTGTACCACTGTCTTGTAACTAGGATGAGTACTCAAGGCTTGTTGAAATCTAAAAGGTCTATTTCCTTTTGCCTATACTAAACCAAAGCATCTATGAAGAATGGGACAGTAATCTGAATGAAGTCTAGATAAAACTTCCAAATAAGCTTCTGGAAAGGAGTACCTCCAAGAAATGTCTAAAATTGCCCTATCAAATTTTTAGGCAATATTATAGTATCCATAAGTTTTTCAATACCAAGTAAAACCTTTACTTGTACAAGGCAAGTCAAGAAGACCACAAGCATCTAGTGTATTAGCAAAGACACTCAAATGAGTTTCATAAAAATTCTGCATGTTACTTCTTCTGGATGTAAATTATATTAAATTCTTCTATCAAGACACCAAGAACATTGACGACCAGAATTTAGAGAAAGAAAATGATCCCAAAGCACAGTATGATGGGAATATTGCGGACTTCTATACACTACGCTACACAAAATTTTTACCATCCAGCTGAACTTCAATAGTAAGACATTGATGAAAGGAATTCACAATACTGCAACTTACATTACTAACAGACGAGAGAAACTGAATTCCCCCTTTATGGCCACAAGCCTTGACAATACCCACATCATGAAATCCCAACTTCTCCCAAAAAGACTTTAAATTAGAAAAAGGGACATGAGTATCAACTAAAATAACAAATGAAGGATGATATCTCTTAACAAGTTTCTTGCAGTGAACCCTAGCCATTTTATTAGAGGCTTCTCTCACATTCCAAGCCAAGATGTTGAAATTTGTACTATCCATAGTAACCATGAAAAATGAAAGAGAGAAACCAAGTACCCGTTAATGAGTAGCCGTGGTGACATCCCTAGAAGCTTCATGAACATCTTGATTGGCTTCGACTTCTTTCTCGCTAGGTGCACTTGCCTAAACTTCCTGCTCCACTATATTGGGTAAGCTTTGCAGCGATGGAGGTCTTCTCCTTGTGTGCAGGAGAGTTTCAGTAACATTACGAGGCTTGATATGCAAACCAACACACTAAGGGAGTGTTATTTGTTTTGGATCCAGAAGAGGATGGTCTATTATTTTCTCTTAGTTTTGGGCCTGTGTTAAAAAGAATTGGGCCTTTTTTGTAGTGGACCCTTGCCCATTTTCTCATTTCCTTTTCGATGGACCACTTCCAATCTCGCCTCATCTGCATGTGGAGATACGTTACCCCCCCCCCTTTGCATGCTGATTTTTTTTAGATTCTGTTGAATTCGGTTTCTCATTAATTGCGCCAAGATTCTTGCCAAATTCAAAAACATCTCGCAAGTTGTTCGGTTTCCCACAATTTAAAATTTCCAATGCTGGAGCACCCTGTTGCTATTGCTGCTTCTTAGCTACCATTGCTGATGATGGACCGATCTTGATTTCATCGTTTTTCCCTTTTGAGCACTCTCCTGCAATATGTCTGTAGAAATCACAGAGCCCACAAACCAAATGCAAACTTTCATATTCAATATTATATTCAATTTCATCCACTACAATCCTTCGCACTACTGGTAAACCCAAATCCATCTGAACACAAGCACGAGCGTATTTACCCATCTCTGTTGATTGTTGCAAAATTTATCTTAATGGGGTTACCTATAGCCGAAGTTATCTTATTCATGGATTTTTCATGATAATACATGATAGGTAATCTCGCAATCCTAACCCATACCATGGTGGATCTAAAAGACCCTTCACCCGCCCAAAAAGAAGGATCCACGGTTTGACCGCTACATAGTGACCGTTCGCCATCCACGGTCCTCCTAGCAGAATTTTGTCTCTTCTTCTAGTATATCAAACTTTGCCAAAAAGTAGCCATATCCCACGTCAAGAAGTTTATAGCCACACTTCAATCTCCAAACACTGTTGAGCTTATATGACAAGGCGGTGTAGCTTAGATTCTTATCCTGAACCTTAAGAAATATAGCGTCCTTGTAGGGTTGAGCAAGAATCACTCTCACCTCTTCCGTGAAGGTAATGCTAGGAGGAGAAGGATCTCTCTGTTTTTCTTTGATTGATGCCAATTGATCTCCATAAAAAAGGTCCAATGCTCCCAGTATAGCTGATGTAGAAGCGCCCATAACTTTATCGTGAAATGAAACCCTACCCTGTGTTGGGACCTCCTTGAAACCTGAAGCAACCCCTCCCCCACTCTCTCCTTTATTTTCACCTCCAGCCATGCCGGAAACCTCACTTTGAGCCACCCTTGAACCCTCTTTCCCACTCGTATCGTTACTCATATTTGTCGTACTCTCAGTGTACTTCCAACTACGTTTTAACACATGGATGTCTACTTAGGGCTTTAATTTAGTTCTGGTAATATGGTTTGTATATTTTTTTATTTTTATCTTTTATTGTGTTTAGATTATCGTGGATAATAGGACCTAGATTTTTTTCTCTATGCAGATGTTGAATTGAGAATAGTAGACAATAGGGAAAAGACTTAAAATTTTATTTTTCATCCAACCACCCTTTGAAAAAAAATATTAATTAACTCTTTGGCTACTTGGTTAGAATAATAAGTTTCCAAGAAAACCTTTATTTTAGGGTATCCCATTAATTTGAGTTAAAGCTTTTCATTGAAACTTGCTTGTGTAAGGATTATGGAACATAGATTAGAGCTAAAACACACAACCTATTGAGATTTGAGCCTAAAATACGTGGTTGCATATTTTGAACCACTATTTCATTTTTGTGTGTGTTGCTCTCTTTATGATTGCAATATTTGACTTGTTTGATTCTTGATGTCCAATATTTTGTGTATGCATGTATTTATATGATTGAGACTATTGTTTATATAAACTCACTTGCCCAAAGAGCCTTACCTCATCAATCAACTATTGTTAACTAATTTTGAGCCTAATTGTAATACCCTACCATACAAAGCTTACGCCTAGGACGTAAATCAAAGGTAGTAAGGCACTACGACCTCTAAAATAAAAATACATACATAGATATAGTTGAAAGAAGTTATAACTATGAGCCTTGAAAAAGAAGTTAAGTGAAATCAAAACAGAAATTGCGTCGCTCATGAAAGATAAGCGTGGATGGATAAACAAGATCAAAAGGAAAGCTAAAAGACCATAAACATAGATTAGAATTTTAAAATACAAATATCAATCTCCAAACTCGACCTGCGAAGCAAAGGCCGACCAGAGTATATATATATATATATATATATATATATATATATATATATATATATATATATACATATAACCCAAAATATGCCAGACTCGTAAAACTGACAACCTGTTTCTCCAAGTCAACCTCTAAGAGGGACAAGCATAAAATACAAGATCGAGAATCTATATACATATATAAACATAAATAAAATACAGCTCTAAGTCCCCAGAGTTCTTCGCTTCTATAGAGTCTCTAGAATGCTCAGTGAGGTACCTCCTAACCTACATCTGAAAACCACAATATATGTATGGAATGAGAACCAGAGATTCTCAGTATGGTAGAGGTGCCCACGTATATAAGATATAAGGCCCCGGAAAAGTCAGAGACAATCCTAGAACTCCGACACTCAGATTTAAATCTTAAAGTTTATAAATTAAAAACCATAAACAGGGTAGGTTATCTAAAGTTCTTATTTCTAATTTCTTTCTAACTTAAGCCCTAATTTATGCCGTCCTCGAATCCTCCAAAACTTCGGTGCATAGACAAGCAATATAAACAAAGCAAACACAAGTAGGATACAAATACAACAGGTAGCAAATATAGCAGGTAAGCATAATAATCATATAGGCAAGCCCAATTAATGCACAATCAGACAAAACACACATATGCATATGATGTATGCCTGCCCTATGGCTGATGATATTATCTGTAGGTTATATAGGCAACCTCGACATGTCTTGGTAATTAACCGTGGACAGAAACACCATTCGCGAAGCAAGAAAGGCTGAGCCACAACCCCCTTGCTACTACTCGCTCAATCCGGAGCAAGTGGAATAACCACTACTGCTGCTACTACCCAGGTGGGTGTTTATAAACTCAACCTGGAACAAGCGGGACGAATCATAATCCTTGCTACTGCCCAGGTATCTCAAACATTGACCCGGAGCAAGCAGGACAAACCACAATCCTTGCTACTACCCAAGTATCACAAACATACATTCATTCAATCTTAATCAAATAAACTATTCTTCCATCCAAATTAACCAATACAAAACTTTCCAAAATTCTCATAAAATTTCGGCATCACCTCCCTTAAAACTCAGACTTTGCCACCCTTCTTAGGTCTCATCCAAACCACTCAATCATCTATAAATACATACATATATATATTCAACAAATCTCTACAACCTATCCTCATCATCATTTACTATCAATATTATTTATCACATTCATTATTCATTTCAAAACTCATCATTATAATTCAATATCATTTATCAATTATCAATCATTCTCATCATCATTATTCACAATCATTAATAATCAATCATCATACATTTTAATCACCCACTCAATAATTTCCAACAATGAGTCACTAAACCTCAACCTTCCATATCATACAACTTATCCTATGGTCATCTAGCCTATGATTTTACAAAACATTATATATTATCTACGAAAAACCAAAACCATACCTTGGCCGATTCCTCCCTAAGCCTGGAGCACCTCAATTATCCACCGTTCCTCAAGCTCCAAAGCTCTAATCCTCACTAATTGAATTTCCAGCTCCCAGGATTCAATTCCAAGCTTTTGATATCTATCATTTTAACTCCAATTCAACAAGATACACGATCGTTACCCATGAGTCAAATGAACAAAATTCGGTGATTATCCACCGCTAAAGTATCCTAAATTGTTTAATGGATTTTGTAGAGAATTTTGAGACGAACACGTGGCCATTCCAGATTGAAAGTTATGGACGATTGAATTTCTGAGATATTAGGTTTCTTTCCCCCATTTTCTCTCTTCTCCATTCAGCAACGTGAATTTCCCTTTCATTGAGGGAGAAGTGGCTGAAGCCACTTATAAGGGAATGAACGGGTTGGGCTTTGGGCCCGATTCAATTGGTTCGGTTCGTTGGTTCGGTTTTGGGGTAAACTCTTTAAAATTAGTGTCAAAATTTATATTTTAATTATTTCTACTTCATGAATCTATAAAATTTGATTTTCTAATTTTTTAAAATAATAATTAATTTATTGATTAATTATTTACTAATTACTCGAAATTTACACTAATGTATTTCTCTTTGTTCTTAATTTTTAGCACAACACTCCCCTAAATAAAAAACCATGAATATCCCCAATTTGATCTTTGATTAGTTTATACTAGTGGTTGTTACATTATTCAACTATGGGAAAAAAGAAAAACATTGGTGGAAAGAAAAAGCATTTTGATTGAAAAATTTGGGAAGTGGGTAAGCACATATACATGCGATGTATTGTAAAGCATATGCATTTATTAAAAAAATTAAAAAAATAAAAATTTGTATATAAAAAAAAGAAAAGAAGAAAAAAAAAACGGAAAGTGATAAATATTTTTAATATGGCATTCCTAGGAGTAATAAGTGTATAATTACGTATATGATGTGAATTAATTAAGAATGCATGTGTGTGTGCGTGAAAAGTAAAAGACAAAATATAATGGGTGGTAGGATTTTGCATTAGAGTTGAATAGGTTGTTGTAGGTTAGGTAAAAGTTTAAGCTATTTAAATTTCTAATTCATTTAACTAAATACATCCTCACCTTGTCCCTAGACCCATTACAACGCTCTAAAATCCTCTTGATATTTATATGTATGCCTCGAATATTTGTTGATTGTTAGAAGGAGACAAGTCGTAGAAAGCAAGGTTAGAAAAAAATTTGAGAGATTGAACCCTAAACACTAGAACGATAAGTAAACATGTCAGGTGAGGGTTCAATTGCTCAATTTATGCTCTCCCTTTTCATGAAAATCTTATCTTGCAAGTTTGTTTATTTTTTTGAACTCAAATTGATTGCTATATTGATTTTAGCCATATATGCTCTTATGTGTTGTTAGAAATTGATTTATTTTAACTAAGTACATCAAAGTAGAAAAAATTAGGTATAAAATAGTTGAATGAGTTTTAGGTAACATAAATTTAAAGAGTGTTAGTACCTCTTACTTCCTCTTTTATTAATTATAGCATGCAGAAATACTTTTGTCTAAGTGTTGGAGAGTTGATAAATCTATATTTTATGAGAATTTTTTGATTGAAAAGAGTGGAATTTATCGACTTAACTTGCACATATTTCTTGTAAATGCATATTTTTGTGAATTTTCTTCTAATTGTGCATAATTGATTGAAACATGCTTTTTAGACCTTTAAAAATTGTCAAATTAATTTCACTTATATTCTATTTGATTCCTTGATATATTTATTTAAGTTGTTTAAGATGTAGGAGGTAAGGATGACTCGAAAAAAATGGAAGAAAAGCATGCAGAACTGAGATTTCGCAAAAAAACGAAGGAAGAAGGGATTCATACTGGTGCACGCGCATAAGGAGAATTTTACTTTGGTGCACGCACACCCACTTGTACGTACGCACAATTCTGGTCAAGTGCTCCATTTAAAATGGCACGTGACTCGCGATTTGAGGTCCATTTTGGCCCATATCAAACCACTTGACGGTCATATTTGATGCAATTCATGAAGCGCACACGACATCATACACACATTTTTTTCTTGTTTTTAGGTTTTAGGACCTTGAACTTTAGAGAGAGAAGTTCCAACCTCTCTCTAGAATTCAAGAATTTTTTATAAATTTTTCTTTTGCTTTTAGGTTTTAGTTTTGTTAATTGTAGTTTTTAGTTTATAATTTTTTGTTTTGCTACTCTATTTTGTTTAGAATCTTTTGTTTGTTTTTATAGATTGTTATTTTAGTTTATAAATGTGTTAAATTCTCATTTTTTGCTAATGAAATTGATGTTTCATGTTTCATTTATGGTTATTTGCATTGTTATCATTGATTTCTTTCATTGGATTGTTATAGTTTTTGCTATTTTTTGAAATTTATAATGTTTATTTTTTTCATACATACCAAGTGTTTGATAAAATGTTTACATTGATTATGGAGTAGATTTTCTCTTTCTTGACTTGAGTTGAGGAATTTAGTGATCTTGGGTCATTATTAGTGTCCAATATTAATTAGTAATTTAGAGTTATTAGTTGATCTCATTTTCACTAACGCTAACCTTTTATTAAATTCATCAATTAGTAAGTTGGTTATGATTTATGAATTAAAATCAATTATACCTACTTGACTTTCCTCAATGTTTAGAGGTTGACGAACTGGGATTAACTCTTAACAATTATCATATTTGTGGTTAATGACAATGATAGAAATCCTTTACTCTCAACCCTATTTAAAACCCTTTAAACACTTGAATTTCATCTCTTTAGTAGTTCAATTATTTCTGGTTCAATTTTGTTGCTTCTTAGTGTAGTCGTCATTTTAAAGGTTGCTCCTTTATTTTCATGCTTGCTTAGCTGGTTATTTACTTGTTCATTGATTTTATCTTTTTGTAATTTAATTATTACTTGCCCTTTTAATTTCTAGTTGATTTACATTTTTTTAATTGTATTCAAACTTTGATCTCCATAATTAATGATAATGCATTCAATTGTAATTTAAAAGAAGAACGATCTGGAATTAAACTTTCGATTATTATTATTAATTATTATATTTTAATTATAAACTTTAAAAATGTTAAATTCTAATTTAGAGTTATAACAAACTTAAATTTTTTAATTTGTAAAATTTTTAAACCGATACTTAACACTTATCACCATACAACCTCGCTTTCTTGATAATTCTTACAACAAAAAATAATTTGTGAATACAATGAAAAATATGAATTTATTAAGAGTGTAGCTTAGATCATACATGATTTTCATCATTCCAGAAACAAAACAACCTCCTGTGCAATCATTTTACTTAGTCATATTAATCCGTACTAATTATGTTCTAACCATATAATATATAGTGAATAAGATAAATAAAAATTAGATAATATCCACCGCCTAAAATCCAAATAAATGAATGAGATTAGGATTAATTTAGATCAAGCTAATTAATACAAACAAAATTATGTAAGTACAAATATTTTCTATATATAAATTATTTTTCGATACAAGTTCATATAAGTTTCTTTATCTTAATTTATTTTACGCGCTATTATCTAACCAACTTTTCAATCAATACGTGAATATATAACTGTCTTTTTCGAAAGAATTTCGTTTTCATTTTCTAATTTTCTGAGTATTTTTTATCTACATTCTCTTCTATTTCTGCGTTCTCTGCGTTTCTCTTTGTTCGTTCTCTGCGTTCTCTTTCTTTGTTTTTCGCAATTTCTTTTGTTCTCTATATTTTTAAAATCAAGCTCTGAAATTAGTTTTGAACAGTTATTTCATTGTTGAAGATAATGAATGATTCAAGTTCAGATTGTCAATTGAACCAACACGAAGTAGATTATTGTTTTGAATCCAATCAAGTGGCTAAGGTGTGGTTCAATTCTAGTTAATATTTTTGTTATTAGTTTATCATTCTGTAGGTGAATAATATTGTTTTTGTTTGTGAAAATTATTGTTTATTGTTGATGGTTTAAATTGAATGTAATGTAGGAGTTTCGCATTAAAAAAAATATTTTTGTGTATTTGTAGCAAATTTCGGTATAAAACTAATATATTTATGTGTATTGTTTAAGAATTTTTTGTGTATGTGTACTGATAAGTTCTACATAATTCAAAACTCTTCTTCTCCCTCCTCCTTATCGTCTACTGCTTCTTCTTCTTTTTCATCATCATTATCTTCTTTTTTTTCTTATTCATCCTTTTCTTCTTATTTTACCTTTCTCAAGATTCTTCTTGTTTTACTCTTTTAACAAAAAAAAAAAGAAAAAAAATCAAACAAAGAAGAAGAAGAAACACATAATGCTACAAAACTACTTAAAAAAGGATAAACCTACATTCATTCAACTAAAAGAAAGGAAAAAATAAGAAAAAAAAAAGAAGAAGAAAATACAACAGTAAAGAAATTTTTTTCTGTATATGCAACAAATTTTGGTGTAAAACTAAGATATTTATGTGTATTGTTTAAGAATTTTCAGTATTTTTGTACTGATAAGTTCTGCATAATTTAAAACTCTTTCTCTTCCTCCTACTCATCTTTTGCTACTTCTTCTCTTTTTTTCATCATCATCACTATCTTCTTCTTTTTTTTTCTTATTCATCTTTTCCTTCTTGTTTTACCTTCTCAAGTTTCTTCTTGTTTTTCTCTCTTAACAAAAATAAAAACAAAAAAATCAAAGAAGAAGAAGAAACACATAATGCTGCGAAATTACTTGGAAGATGATGAACTTACATTCATTCAACTAAAAGAAAGAAAAAAATAAAAAAAAGAAGAAAAAAATGTAGCATTAAAGAAAATATTTTTGTATATTTGCAACAAATTTCGGTGTAAAATGAAGATATTATGTGTATTATTTAAGAATTTTTGGTATTTTTGTACTGATATAATTCAAAACTCTTCATCTTCCTTCTCCTCATCTTCTGTTGTTGCTTCTTCTTTTTTTCACCATCATCACCATCTTCTTTTTCTTCTTTTTCTTATTAATCTTTTTCTACTTGTTTTACCTTCTCAAGTTTCTTCTCATTTTACTCTCTTAACAAGAATTAAAAAAACAAACAAAGAAGAAGAATAAACACATAATGCTGCAAAATTACTTGGAAGATGATGAACTTACATTCATTCAACTAAAAGAAAGAAATAAATAAGAAAAAAAAGAAGGAAAAAAATGTAACATTAAAGGAAATATTTTTGTATATTTGCAGCAAATTTCAGTGTAAAACAAAGATATTTATATGTATTGTTTAAGAATTTTCGATGTTTTTGTACTGATGAGTTCTGTATAATTCAAAACTCTTCCTCTTCCTCCTTCTCATCTTCTGCTATTTCTTCTTCTACATCTTCTTACTTCATTTTCTCATAATTCTTTTCGAATTCAGCTTAGAAACTTCCTTCACTTTTTGCGACGATTTTGAAAAATTTTTGAGAGATTTTGATCCTTGTTTAAATTTTGAGTATTGCGGTTTTGATTGAGGGAGAAGAACCGTTTGTCATAATGGTTTTTGCGCTACTCAAGAGTTGGGAAAGCGCATGTTTACACTCAATCTAAACTAAGGGTTATTATTGTTGAGTTTGGACTAACTTGTATGAACTTGTATACCAAAAAAACTTATATGTGTAACCGGCCTCAATTATGTAATCTCTTTTGTTTTAATAGCTATCTCATATAATTTTGCTTACACTTCCTCTCACATGCCCTTAATCATTTCTCAGTTTTATATTCTTGTTTTCTGGTGAAACCTTTTTTCTCTTAAACTTGAGGCTAATTTTTTTAGATATTATTAAAGCATAGGTGTAATACGGAGATATTATGTTAGTTTAGTGTAATGCATTGATATGGAGATTGAGAAAATACAACAAGAAATCGTTATTAACAATTTCAGAATGGACAAAAAAAACTGTGAAAATGAGACTAACGATTTCTGAATAGGACAAAAAATATAGAAAATGGGACTTACGATTTCAAGTAGGACAAAAATAAGTTCTGAGTCAATGGGAACATGAAATCGTTAGTGCCGATTTCCTTTTTTATTAATTTTGAAATTATTTAATTCGTAAACGTGAGTAACGATTTGTTTATTAACTTCTCTATATATAGAGTGCGTGCGTGAATGTAATGTCTTGCAATTCTTGATCTCCTTTTCTCTTTCTAATGCTCTTCTTCTACTTCTTATTCTTCTTATTATTTCTCTTATTTCCTATGTGCAAGCAATTTTTTTGTTGTTTCTTATTGGGTAAATTTTTTTGTTTATTTTAGTTATATAAATATTTCATTTTGATACTATGATATTTCGTTAATTTGTGTTAAAAATTATAATAGAAATATAATTTTTGTGATCACAAAAATGAATAATAATAATAATAGTTTTAAAATTTATTATAATTGTCAAATTTTATCTGAAACAGCTGAAGGTGTGATATTTATGTGTAATAATTCTTGTATATCTGTTCTTTCTTTTATGGTGTCGTTCGAAGAATTTAAGAGTTATATTTGTCAAAATATAGATCCTCATATGTCAAAGAAGGTGACAAATATTTTATACAGACGACCTATATTAGTATTCGGTGGATTCGTTCAATTTCATGCAATGTGCATCAATGATGACACAAGTTTGCAAGAGATATTCTCAATCTACTATCAAGCCCAATCACAAGTGTCTGTTATTGAGCTGTATGTGGAGTTCGACCAATTACTGAATACGGTGGAACAAGATGATCATGATTTCTATTGGGAAAGTTATAACGGTGACAGCGAAGAGGAATATGAAGGAAATTACGATTTCGTTGATCCGAATGCAGACGAGGAACAAGAGGACTGCACCATTGAGTCGGATGTCGAAGACGTCGCAAATGCACTAGCGAGTGAGCATCCATTCGAAGAACCGTCTTTCATGCGCGCTTTGGATCTCGAGGCCATGAATTCTCCAGAATTTCCGGAGTATGCCAATGCAGGTTTGTAGTTGCATCACACCGTATTTGGATTATTACTTTAAATATTATGTTTGTGTATTAATATTATACATTGTGTAAATACGGGTTGGCGGTGTTATTGCAGATTCACCTGTGGTCAAAGATGGTGAATTTGCCATAGGGATGGAATTTAATTCTAGAGAGGCTGTGATCAAGGCAGTTAAAGATTATACCATTCACAGAGGTGTTGATTATCGGGTTTTTGAGTCTGAGCCGACGACATTTTACGCGAAATGTGTGCAATATGGGTAAAGCTGTGATTGGCTTATCAGGGTTAGCATGATGCGAAGAAAGTATTGTTGGGAGATTAGACGATAGAATGGCAGCCATACTTGTACTAGAGCCACTATTTCTCAGGATCATTCGAAGTTGGACTCAGACACTATTGCAGAAGCAATTAAGCCATTGATAGAGGCCGATCCATCCATAAAGGTGCGATCAGTGATTGCAGATGTCCAATCAAAGTTTAACTACACGATTAGTTATCACAAAGCATGGTTGGCTAAGCAGAAGGCAGTTGAAAAAAATTTTGAAGCGTAGGAAGCCTCTTATGAAGCGTTGCCCATATGGTTTGAGGCAATGGTGAAGAAAGAGCCATCAGCAGCCGTCGAATATGAAACGTTACCTTGCTACCGTGTGGATGAATTGGCTCAGGATGTCAGGGTTCTAAATCGAGTTTTCTGGAGTTTCTACCCATGTATAAGAGCATTTAGGCACTGCAAGTCGGTTGTACAGGTAGATGGCACACACTTGTATGGAAAATATAAAGAAGCGTTGTTGGTCGCAGTTTCTCAAGATGGTAACAACAATATTGTGCCAATTGCGTTTGCGCTTGTAGAGGGGGAGATATCAGATGCATGGTTCTTTTTTCTTCGTCATTTGCGAACCCATGTGGTGACGAAGGATGGGGTGGGACTTATCTCTGATCGACACGAGTCTATTAGGTCAGCAGTTTCTCGTTATGATGGAGCATGGGAGTCGCCAAGGGCCAGACACATGTTTTGCATTAGGCACATAGCATCCAACTTCTTGAGAAAGTTCAAGGCACCGTTCATGAAAAAGCTTGTGGTGAACCTAGGTAATTAACAATGTGTTCTATATAATATTTTATGCATCTTGTGGTTATGTTTCCAATGGTGGTTATCATTGTGTGTTTTCATTGTATCTTTTTGTCCAGGCTATTCTAAGACGGTGGATGAATACGAAATCCATTACCAGAGGTTTCGCAGTCGGGGTGAGGCATACACTCGCTGGCTAGATCGGATTCCCCATAAGCAACACTCTTTGGCATATGATGGTGGTCATCGATGAGGTCATATGACGACAAATCTAGTGGAGTGCATCAATGGGGTGTTGAAGGGTGCACGCAATCTTCTCGTCACAGCACTTGTAAAGGCGACTTTTTACAGAATGAATGAATTATTCACAAGGAAAAGGGATGATGCTGAGACTCGTCGTCGAGCCGGACACTTATTCTCCAAAATAGTGACTGAAAAGATTCAGCAAAATTTGATTGCGGCTGAAAACATCATGGTTAGTTGCTTCGATAGGCAGAATGAGGTTTTCGAGGTGAGGGAGATGCCCAGTGGTGTTGAGTATGCGGTAGACCTACGACGTAGGCACTGTGACTCTGGTTATTTTCAGGTAGATCGCTTTCCATGTCGTCACGTTTTTGCATGTTGTGCAAACCAACGTCTTGATTGGCAAGTTTACGTTCATGAGGTGTATCGGATGGATGAGATCCGAAAGGTGTACAGAGCTAGATTTAGGCCATTGGGCAACCCAACAACATGGCCCGTGTATGGAGGGCCACGGATGATACCTAATCCTTCACTTAAGAGAGTTACCAAAGGTCGTCCCTAACAAACTCACTTCTTGAATGAGATGGACACACGATCAATGCGAGGTCCAAGATGTTGTAGGCTATACGGTGTAGAAGGACACAGTCGTAGTAGGTACCCCCAGCGCGCCGGACCTAGTGCACGCAAGGCAGACCCACCGTAAGTGTATAATATAGGAAAAGCTAAGGACGTACATTACAGAGTTTAAAATGACCTTGAGTATATTATTGCCAATTACAATCTACTAGTAATGAAGAAAAAGTATGTATCCAGATTAAGCATTGATATTTTTAGTGAATATAGTAGTTTCTCATAGCATGGTTATAGATTCCAGTAGTACATAAATAAAATTAACATCACGAACTTTGCCATTAACTAGCACATCAAAGTAGAATCTAGTAGTTTGTCATAGCATGTACATAAATAAATTTAACTAGCACATCAAACTAGAATTTTGAAGTCACAAAATACATCGTGGAATGCCAAACCAATTTGCTACACATACTTTGTAAATTTTTTCTTTACTGTGTTCACCACTTTTTTGTACTTGTTCGACATTGCTTTCTTTATCGCTGATGAGGTATATCTCTTTTGGCTGCGATGGGGTGGATCTACCCTTAAATTGTAGTATTTATCCTGTTCTTGTTTTTCTGCTGTTCCAGTCACACCTGCCAACATTAACATCGTATCTCAATGTACATGTACGTAATAATTCTAACATAAATCACATTTATCTCAGAGTGATAATAATACAGACAGATGCTACAATACCATCACACTGTAATAATTACAAATGAATTACCTCTAGTCGGCCTAGGCTGCCCATTGTTATCTTCGTCGTCATCATCATCCTCACTTTCATCCGAATCTTCTTCCTCATTGTCCTCGTCACTTGAGTCCATCTTATCACGGTATGGACCGTATCTGCGTTGTGCAAACCGGTCTTCTTCATCTGTCTCCTGGATTGATGAATCAATGAGATTAAGATCAATTCTTGGAATATATGGACTAGTTCCAGAGTTGTACTCATGACCAATACCTCGAGCCCAATCGCTTCTGCTGGAGTCAAGTGACACTCTAGCGGCTAAATAAGAGGAACTGGTAGGTCGATGCACTCGTGAATCAAATGACAATCTACTAGGCACCACCTGAGGTGGCTGTGGCACCTCTTCCGGATGTAACTCCTACTGGTATATGGGATGTTGGGTCGGATCCAGCACATTAGACATTTGGGGCGTACTTGGATCTTGCATGAACCTGATGATCTGATCCCAGGTGGTTTCTGCCATTGCCTCTGTCAATTGTGGGATGTAATGAGTATGTGGTGCATCAAATGATGGGACATACGGATTTTCTATTGCCATGTTTTGTATAGCCATTTCATCTTGAGTTGGAATCCATCCAGCTTCACTAGGATGCGATGGTGGCTGCGACTGTGGTAGGTGTGTCGGCAGTGGTGGACATGGTTGTCGTTGTGGCAATGGCGACTGTGGACGTGCCTGGGGTGATGGCTGTGGCTGTGGTTGGTCTACACGAGCGAACAACTGTAACTGTTCAGCAAATTCTCTATGGTGCCAATCTATGTAAACATCTAACGGGTCAAAATTATCAACTATCTCTACACCAAGCACATCCCATTGTCTGCCTTACCACAAAGTGATCCATTCACTCCATTGTTGGGCCCAGTTATAATCTTTTGGACCCGTCAACAACATGTTGTGTGCATCTCCAAGAACCTTTGGACTCTCCGGTGGATCTTGTCGTCTCCTGAATTGTCTCTTAACCCTATCGGTTGGGCACCACTCAATACACTCGAAGGAAATGAGTGGAGACGGTGCAAGCCACATGCGTGCATCCTCATACATGTCATGCAACACGAAATCAGGTCCGAGATGTCGCGCACTATATGGGTCCCACAAAAACTGTGTCAACAGAAAAACACTAGATTAGGCAAACCCCTTAACAATGAAAATAATGCATGGTATAAAATTAGAGGACGAATGAAACATAAGCAATAATAATGACATACATTAGCATTTGTAATGTTATCAAGCATCTGCCTAAAATGTGCAGGTGTCCACCGTGTAAACTCACTCGAAGGGGCATCCCACTCATTCCACCTATCATTGAATAATGTTACATCAATATAATGCATTTACGTAGTTAATTAATAAAATATCAGTAATGAATATCCTTAGAGGTCATACCGATAAGCTAACGGAAAAGTCGGGGGACGGCGAATTGGTGCAAGGAAAGGCATCCGTTCCCAAGCCCATACGTGCAACAGTGCTAAAGGCCCATCCAAATCTTTGCAATCATATTGCGTGGCCCTTGTCTTTGGGGGTCACCTTCCTTTACCGAAGGATCATTCCCTCACTTTAATTTACAATCAAGGTTATTTAGACATACACAAGAAGGAAGTTATGGCAACCAAGATATATTATTATAAAATTGATGGGAGCCTCCTTCCCTTATCGAAGGTTCCCAAAAGTTTGCCGATCACCTTCCCTTACCGAAGGATCATCTCGATTCTATCATCTTCCTTTACCGAAGGATCATCTCGATTATCTTGTCTTTGAGGGTCACCTTCCCTTACTGAAGGATCATTCCCTCAGTTCTTTAATGCACATAAGATTGTTATTATAATGCATAATGCGTATGAAGGAAAGAGACATTATATCATGACATGTAATGCTAACATCTATATCCAAAAACATTTAAGACCTATACAAGTGAGCAAGACAAGCTGATCCCCAACTATATGTCCTGATTCTAGGAATATTACGGAGCAAGGGTAGAAATTTCCAATGCACCCCCACATCGAATTTGTCAGCAAATAACGTGGTACCAAACAGCGACATAATGTGGCACCTGGTGTAACGCTCCATAGCCTCATGAGTAGTCAAAATTATTCCATGCTTAACATTACACAACCATGTTAGCTTGATAAAGCTACCTCTGCATTCACTCGCTGTTAGGGCAACTCCAAAGTTCATCAGACATTCTTGCACCATAGATCCGTGATTACTGTTGGTTGGCCCTGTAACTGGTAGCCCAGTTCCTTGAAGCCCAAGTATCAAAGCTACATCTTCTAAAGTGATAGTACATTCACCTATAGGGAGATGGAACGTATGAGTCACTGGATTCCACCGTTCTACCAAGGCATTTATCAAGGCCGTTTGTCCTGGAATTTTTCGAATTCTGAGACACATTGTAAAAGCCAGCGGCTCTTAGACAGGGTTCTATTCTCCAATCATATGGTTCTGGAACATATACGTGTCTCAGTCCAATTACTCTAGATCCCTGACAGAAATAATCAACATATAATTATAACTGTTAAAATAATAATGATAATAACAACAATAACAATATCAATGTTAATAAGTATGGAAATGCACTCGGAAGTGAAACTATTAAAAATGAATTATAACAACCGTAATCACAATAACTATTAAAACTTAATAACACTATCAGTAAACCTGTAACTATCTCAATAATAATAATAATAATAATAATAATAACTAAAAAAATAAAATAGCCACTAAACTCTTAGAAACAGGGTACTCACATGTTTATTTGGACTAATAACCATGTTTATTAACTTTGTACACTCAAATCAATTATTATAACTAATTTTTTTTTGGTTTTCCACGGTATCCCCCAACTCGACAGGCCAAGGACTAATCCGTCGCGGATCGGAGCTCCATTCAAGGATCTGTCGCTGGCTAATGGGTTACTGCATGCACAAGGCGGGATTCGAACCCCCACACTTGCTTAACTATTATAACTAACTTTTAGTCTATAATAACACAATCAGTAATCATATAACTATTTCAATAATAATAATAATAATAATAATAATAATAATAATAAAAATAAAATAGCCACTAAACTCTTAAAAATAGGGTACTCACGTGTTTTATTTGGATTAACTATCATGTTCATATTAACTTATTACACTCAAATTTATTATTATAACTAACTTTTACTCCATCGTAACACTATCGGTATATAATAACACTATCATGTAAATATATAATAACTATCTCAATATTGATAATAATGATTAAAAAAATAAAAAGGCCACTAAACTCTTAAAAACAGAGTACTCATGGGTTTATTTAGATTAACTATCATGTTCACATTAACTTATTATACTCAAATCTATTATTATAACTAACTTTTACTCTATAACAGTACTAAGTTCATTTAACCAACTTATAATTGATGTTAACATTATAAATAATTTTATAGACAAAAAAAATTACTTACATATAAAGGATGATCAAGATATTTCACAATATATTTATCCATTGAGATTTTTTTCTTCTCCATCCTAAAAAGATAAATTTGGAGTTCCACAAAACATACAACCTTCGTATGGAAACAATAACACTTAAAAAGAAAGGAACCGAAACAAAGAGTAGAGAGTTAACACACACTTTGTGTTTTGGTATTTTGGTCTTTTCAATGATGAGTGAGAGCTTCTGGGAGAGAGGAGTCACAGACCACACAAGGGCTCACCGCATGCTAGCCACGTGGACATAGCATCAAATCGAAAGTACCAATTTGATTCATGCTTCCCCGCCGCCCATCTTTGCGGTTGCTATTCACTGTCTTTGCTCACCCCCATAAAATCGGTACCCTCATTTTGTTTGTTGATCCTAGCCGTTCTCACTTGATCCAACGCCTCCGGCTTCTCTTTTCACACTCTCTCTACTAATAGAAAACGCTATTCACAATTTGTTTAAAATTATTATTAACGATTTTTGAATATGCCAATTATCAAACTCATATCTGTGCATAACACATTCGAAACCTCATTTTTGGGTATTACCCACAATTTATCCTAATATTAAAAATAAAAAACTCTAAACTTGAATTTCAACTGAACGTATCAACTATCACTATCAAATCATACAACAAACAATCATTAAATGTACTGTGGGCAAAAGTAGAAGCATCCCCTCAGATTCCAAAAAGCATAACAATCATTAAATTCAAATTCCCTCCTACATTCCATTACAAACCATTTTCTCTTTTCTTCCTTTTGCCCACAATATTATTATTATTGTTATTATTATTATTATCAAACAAAGAACTACCAGTTAGTCACCGGATAAAAGAAAAAACAAAGAACTACCATAACCACGGCCAAAGAGTTATAACCATAATTTTGAACACAAAAAAAAAAAAATCTCTATTAGCAGCAGCAACAAGAATATAGATTTGAGCAACATAATTTTTAAAAAAATAACCACTACAAAAAACTAGATTATTATTGACAACCTTATCATAGGTTAAAGCATCGGTAATCACTTTTATCGATGTGACTAAACAGGTAAAAGTTTTGTTGGTAATTTTTGATAAATACTATTGACCGTATTAATTAATAATAGTGACGTCTGGGATATTGATAATAAATATTGTCAAAATTAAAATTTAAAAAATAAATTAAATTTTTCGACACTTAAATCATCAGTAAAATTAAATAATATTTTTTATCAGTTTTATATTATACTTTTACCGATGGCCTGACTGTCAGCAATAATGTTTTTACTTTTTTTTGTCCTATTTTCACATTAATAATATATATTTATTATATTTTCTAATACTTGCGTCACTAAGATTCAATTTGAGAAAATATCTTGGATAGTAATGTTTCGGACTTAGAATTTGATGTCTATGTGAGTGGATCATTTTCTTCGTTACCATTAGTGTCATATAAAATATCCACTGGCTCTTCATCCTTCTCGTCTCAAATGACATCCTTTAATTTGCAACATAGTTACTTAATTACATGAAAGCTTCATGTATAATTTGGTGGCTGTGGTGGGCCAGGTTCCGTCGTTGCAAGTTGATCATTCACATTGTATAAATTAAATAAAGACGATTTAATTTGTTCGTTTGGTGCAGATCTGTCAGAGCGTATTGTTGTTATAAAGGTTGTTCTGTCCATTGTTTCTGTAGTTTCACTATTGTGGTAAGCGATTGCAAAACAATTATCTACCATATGAAAAGAATAATGAAAATGACTCATATGAGCACGTTTGCTCTTTTATTTTCATAAGAATGAAAGTTCATGTAAATCGCAATGGTTCATCTTCTGCTATCACTTATTTGCTACTCCATATAAATCGAAATGACTCTGTCCTTTTTAATTTTACCAAGTAAATCCCAGAGGCTCTTCTCTTTTTTCCTTTTTACATGTAGGCCCGTTTGGAAACTCTAGAAATAATTTTTTTTTTTAATTTTTGATTTATAAAAAGTAGTAGTATTAATGTAGGTATGTCTAAAACGAGTATAACCATTATGTAACATCCCAACTTTTTGAATCAAATTATTATTTAATAACTAATTAATTAATTAAAATGGTAATGATTTAAAATTTGAATTTCAAATTTAAAGATATGAAAGTACTAGTAGTAGTAAATCTCTAACCGACAGTAAACAACCTTTTAAAAACGTAGTCGTAACTAATTCTACATTTATTAGATTTGAATGATATTTTGTTATATGAAAAGATAAGAATACTAGCTCTATCCCTTAAGTTCAGTATAAAATCAAATTCAAATTAAATTAGATAGATAAATCGGTTACGAGTTCAGAGTAGAAAATCGCGCTCTTATCAGCCAGCCTGATATACTAACAGTATTTCGGGAATATCTCAAGATGTGGTTATCCAATTTACTTCGTTTAAGATTCGTTTTAAAGCTCATTCAATTCTCTATAAATTTGTCTCTAATAGCTAATTCCAAATTCCAAACGTAGAAAAAGTTATAGGGCTCACAAAGTGACGATCCAGATTGAAGATTTCACCTAAATGCCTCCTAACATAATCTGCACATGCCCGAGAGCTATTTGATCCTTCCTTTCTCATTCTATACCCTTTTTCTATACAAAACATTCTAGTATACACAAAGTCTAGCCATAAAACAAGTCTCTCTTCACTAACAAAGCGCATCTATTTGCATCGGAATACCTAGCGGAACTTTACTCGAGGTAGGGGGTTTTTGTGCTAATTTTTATATGTCATGTTTTAAATGTTTTCGAACATAGATGTTAGCTTTATTTGCATGTCATGGTAGAATGTCTCTTTCCTTCATACGCATTATGTATTATAATAACAATCTTATGTGCATTAAAGAACTGAGGGAATGATCCTTCGGTAAGGGAAGGTGACCCCCAAAGACAAGATAATCGAGATGATCCTTCGGTAAGGGAAGGTGATCGAATCGAGATGATCCTTCGGTAAGGGAAGGTGATCGGCAAAACCTTTGGGATAAGAACCTTCGGTAAGGGAAGGGGACTATCCCATCAATTTTATATAATAATACATCATTGTTGACATGACTCCCTTCTTGTGTATGTCTAAATAACCTTGATTGTAAATTGAACTGAGGGAATGATCCTTCGGTAAGGGAAGGTGACCCCCAAAGACAAGATATCGATATGATCCTTCGGTAAGGGAAGGTGATCGATCGAGATGATCCTTCGGTAAGGGAAGGTGATCGCCAAAATGTTTGGGATAAGAACCTTCAGTAAGGGAAGGGGACTCCCACTTTTTATACCGGTTTGAGCTCAATACCTTCCATAAAAGCTACGAGAAAAAGTAATGAAAAGTGCAATGAAAAGAGTGATCATGATTGTTCTTCTTTTATCTTTTTTTTTTTTATGCTTATGTTTATTATTTCATTCAAAGATCCTTCTTTTATCCAAAGTTCCTTTTTGTATGATGTATGATATTGTTTAAAGATCTTTATTTTATTCAGATCTATTCTGTTTGACTTATCTATGGCAATGTTACTATTCTTCTCTTATTTATTATTTATTTTGCCTTGCTTTATGGCCTATAAGAACATCATACCAATGTTCATGAGTTTACCTTTGTATGTTTTAAACGCTATAGGCATTTTGTATGCATCACACATGTCATAGCATAAGTAAATGAGAAGCATCTAAAAGTCACACCACTCCGACTAATAAGGACTTTTGAAAATAATAATTGAATAACATTGCATTATCACTGTTTTTATATTAAAACTCAGAGTGGCTGGGGATGGATACGATGACACCGTATAGATAAACTACTGAGAAACTTTTGTTTCTCACCCCTCTCTCCGTACCATCTTCAGGAACGACGCAGTACGAAGCATTACAGTTGAGGTGAAAAGACAGGTGCACTAGTGGGAGCAAGCTATTGTTACCTTAAGAAGGAAGAATAGGCGATTGTTTTAGTCATAGTTAAACAAATTTAATTAGGATTTCCTATGTGTTTTGTTTTATCCTTTTTGACTGATTGCAATTGTAACTATAATGTTTTCTTTTTTATTTGGTATGAGTAAAGCTTGTCATTGTTGTGCCTTCATAGTTTAGCACACCAGTTTTTCATGTTAGTATTTTCAAATCCACTTATATTTTTCAACTAATAACTATTCTAATAAAAACTAATTGTTCAATATTTTTATTTATAAATTATTTTATATAAATATTTCACATTTGTTTTAAAAGAAAAATTTCGCAAAGTTTTTTTTTTGAATATCAGCTACTAAATATAATCCAAATAAAGCTTAACTCAATTTAAAAGTATTAGGGTGTTACATTTTGGTATCAGAGCAATTTGATCCCATAGGACACTTACAAGATTAATTTGTTATCATTTAGTTATAAATAGTATTATATCGTGAAATCTTTTCTATGTGATGAATTTAGATTAGAAATATTTGATCATCTAATAGTAAGAGTTATTATGCTCTTGAATGTTTTGTTTGAAACTTATTGCCGTAATTTTATGATCAAAATGTGTATGTGTTAATGTCAAAACATAGATCATCTAGGAACAACCCCACTCATAGTTAAAAATATATCAAAATACACATGAGACGTTAAAAAAAAAAGGGTTAGAAAATTATGTTTTTGTCACTTTATATGCTTAGCATGTGTTTTATTTATCCTCTCGTTTTCATGTTGTTGTATGATGTCTTTGTTATCATGATTATTGTTTTATACTTTATTCTTTCTTTTCTTATTTTATACTCATACATTTTAATCATTCAAATTCTTCTATGTGTAAAATCTATCATCATTTAAGTCTTTGTAATCGAGAGTACATGCATATCCTTATGTTTTTTTTTTTTTTTTTTTAAATTCTATTTTTATAATTATTACTACTATCTCGCAAGCCATTTAAGCTAGGAATACATGCATTTTTATGAACTCTATGTGATTATTTAGTATGTCCTATTATTATAAAATTCTCTTATACATGTGACCCTACACGATTTTTTTTATGTGTATGCTCTTTATGTTACTATTATTACCTTTTTTATCAGAGGAAAGAAGAGAATGTGAAGCAATTGATTTGCATGAGACTAATTATCGTTACTTTTTCGAACCCTGTTTATCATGTTTTTACTTAACTTGATTTGACATTAACTTCCTTGATTAGTTTTTTCTTTTCTTCCTCTTTGGTGTTTGAAAAAAAAAAAAAAGAATAAAATTATCTATCATGTGAATCTATTTTATATAATCATATTAAACTTAAACGTTTAATTCACATTTTAGTGCACTTAGTTAGTTCATGATGAGAATAGAGAATAGAACTGTTTTGTAATTTTACTTGATTTGATTGAATGTATGGATTGATTGAACTTATGTATGTTAGGAACTATCATATATTCCTATAAAAAGAAAAAAAAAAGGGTAGATAAAAGATAGATAAAACCTACTAGGATAAGATGAGGTTGATTAGTATGTTCTTAGAAGATGCGAATTTTGAGGACAAAATTCTTTTTTTTAGGGGGTGAGAATGTAACATCCCAACTTTTTGAATCAAATTATTATTTAATAACTAATTAATTAATTAAAATGGTAATGATTTAAAATTTGAATTTCAAATTTAAAGATATGAAAGTACTAGTAGTAGTAAATCTCTAACCGACAGTAAACAACCTTTTAAAAACGTAGTCGTAACTAATTCTACATTTATTAGATTTGAATGATATTTTGTTATATGAAAAGATAAGAATACTAGCTCTATCCCTTAAGTTCAGTATAAAATCAAATTCAAATTAAATTAGATAGATAAATCGGTTACGAGTTCAGAGTAGAAAATCGCGCTCTTATCAGCCAGCCTGATATACTAACAGTATTTCGGGAATATCTCAAGATGTGGTTATCCAATTTACTTCGTTTAAGATTCGTTTTAAAGCTCATTCAATTCTCTATAAATTTGTCTCTAATAGCTAATTCCAAATTCCAAACGTAGAAAAAGTTATAGGGCTCACAAAGTGACGATCCAGATTGAAGATTTCACCTAAATGCCTCCTAACATAATCTGCACATGCCGAGAGCTATTTGATCCTTCCTTTCTCATTCTATACCCTTTTTCTATACAAAACATTCTAGTATACACAAAGTCTAGCCATGAAACAAGTCTCTCTTCACTAACAAAGCGCATCTATTTGCATCGGAATACCTAGCGGAACTTTACTCGAGGTAGGGGGTTTTTGTGCTAATTTTTATATGTCATGTTTTAAATGTTTTCGAACATAGATGTTAGCTTTATTTGCATGTCATGGTAGAATGTCTCTTTCCTTCATACACATTATGTATTATAATAACAATCTTATGTGCATTAAAGAACTGAGGGAATGATCCTTCGGTAAGGGAAGGTGACCCCCAAAGACAAGATAATCGAGATGATCCTTCGGTAAGGGAAGGTGATCGAATCGAGATGATCCTTCGGTAAGGGAAGGTGATCGGCAAAACCTTTGGGATAAGAACCTTCGGTAAGGGAAGGGGACTATCCCATCAATTTTATATAATAATACATCATTGTTGACATGACTCCCTTCTTGTGTATGTCTAAATAACCTTGATTGTAAATTGAACTGAGGGAATGATCCTTCGGTAAGGGAAGGTGACCCCCAAAGACAAGATATCGATATGATCCTTCGGTAAGGGAAGGTGATCGATCGAGATGATCCTTCGGTAAGGGAAGGTGATCGCCAAAATGTTTGGGATAAGAACCTTCAGTAAGGGAAGGGGACTCCCACTTTTTATACCGGTTTGAGTTCAATACCTTCCATAAAAGCTACGAGAAAAAGTAATGAAAAGTGCAATGAAAAGAGTGATCATGATTGTTCTTCTTTTATCTTTTTTTTTTTTTATGCTTATGTTTATTATTTCATTCAAAGATCCTTCTTTTATCCAAAGTTCCTTTTTGTATGATGTATGATATTGTTTAAAGATCTTTATTTTATTCAGATCTATTCTGTTTGACTTATCTATGGCAATGTTACTATTCTTCTCTTATTTATTATTTATTTTGCCTTGCTTTATGGCCTATAAGAACATCATACCAATGTTCATGAGTTTACCTTTGTATGTTTTAAACGCTATAGGCATTTTGTATGCATCACACATATCATAGCATAAGTAAATGAGAAGCATCTAAAAGTCACACCACTCCGACTAATAAGGACTTTTGAAAATAATAATTGAATAACATTGCATTATCACTGTTTTTATATTAAAACTCGGAGTGGCTGGGGATGGATACGATGACACCGTATAGATAAACTACTGAGAAACTTTTGTTTCTCACCCCTCTCTCCGTACCATCTTCAGGAACGACGCAGTACGAAGCAATACAGTTGAGGTGAAAAGACAGGTGCACTAGTGGGAGCAAGCTATTGTTACCTTAAGAAGGAAGAATAGGCGATTGTTTTAGTCATAGTTAAACAAATTTAATTAGGATTTCCTATGTGTTTTGTTTTATCCTTTTTGACTGATTGCAATTGTAACTATAATGTTTTCTTTTTTATTTGGTATGAGTAAAGCTTGTCATTGTTGTGCCTTCATAGTTTAGCACACCGGTTTTTCATGTTAGTATTTTCAAATCCACTTATATTTTTCAACTAGTAACTATTCTAATAAAAACTAATTGTTCAATATTTTTATTTATAAATTATTTTATATAAATATTTCACATTTGTTTTAAAAGAAAAATTTCGCAAAGTTTTTTTTTTGAATATCAGCTACTAAATATAATCCAAATAAAGCTTAACTCAATTTAAAAGTATTAGGGTGTTACATTTTGGTATCAGAGCAATTTGATCCCATAGGACACTTACAAGATTAATTTGTTATCATTTAGTTATAAATAGTATTATATCGTGAAATCTTTTCTATGTGATGAATTTAGATTAGAAATATTTGATCATCTAATAGTAAGAGTTATTATGCTCTTGAATGTTTTGTTTGAAACTTATTGCCGTAATTTTATGATCAAAATGTGTATGTGTTAATGTCAAAACATAGATCATCTAGGAACAACCCCACTCATAGTTAAAAATATATCAAAATACACATGAGACGTTAAAAAAAAAAGGGTTAGAAAATTATGTTTTTGTCACTTTATATGCTTAGCATGTGTTTTATTTATCCTCTCGTTTTCATGTTGTTGTATGATGTCTTTGTTATCATGATTATTGTTTTATACTTTATTCTTTCTTTTCTTATTTTATACTCATACATTTTAATCATTCAAATTCTTCTATGTGTAAAATCTATCATCATTTAAGTCTTTGTAATCGAGAGTACATGCATATCCTTATGTTTTTTTTTTTTTTTTTAAATTCTATTTTTATAATTATTACTACTATCTCGCAAGCCATTTAAGCTAGGAATACATGCATTTTTATGAACTCTATGTGATTATTTAGTATGTCCTATTATTATAAAATTCTCTTATACATGTGACCCTACACGATTTTTTTTATGTGTATGCTCTTTATGTTACTATTATTACCTTTTTTATCAGAGGAAAGAAGAGAATGTGAGAATGTGAAGCAATTGATTTGCATGAGACTAATTATCGTTACTTTTTCGAACCCTGTTTATCATGTTTTTACTTAACTTGATTTGACATTAACTTCCTTGATTAGTTTTTTCTTTTCTTCCTCTTTGGTGTTTGAAAAAAAAAAAAAAGAATAAAATTATCTATCATGTGAATCTATTTTATATAATCATATTAAACTTAAACGTTTAATTCACATTTTAGTGCACTTAGTTAGTTCATGATGAGAATAGAGAATAGAACTGTTTTGTAATTTTACTTGATTTGATTGAATGTATGGATTGATTGAACTTATGTATGTTAGGAACTATCATATATTCCTATAAAAAGAAAAAAAAAGGGTAGATAAAAGATAGATAAAACCTACTAGGATAAGATGAGGTTGATTAGTATGTTCTTAGAAGATGCGAATTTTGAGGACAAAATTCTTTTTTTTAGGGGGTGAGAATGTAACATCCCAACTTTTTGAATCAAATTATTATTTAATAACTAATTAATTAATTAAAATGGTAATGATTTAAAATTTGAATTTCAAATTTAAAGATATGAAAGTACTAGTAGTAGTAAATCTCTAACCGACAGTAAACAACCTTTTAAAAACGTAGTCGTAACTAATTCTACATTTATTAGATTTGAATGATATTTTGTTATATGAAAAGATAAGAATACTAGCTCTATCCCTTAAGTTCAGTATAAAATCAAATTCAAATTAAATTAGATAGATAAATCGGTTACGAGTTCAGAGTAGAAAATCGCGCTCTTATCAGCCAGCCTGATATACTAACAGTATTTCGGGAATATCTCAAGATGTGGTTATCCAATTTACTTCGTTTAAGATTCGTTTTAAAGCTCATTCAATTCTCTATAAATTTGTCTCTAATAGCTAATTCCAAATTCCAAACGTAGAAAAAGTTATAGGGCTCACAAAGTGACGATCCAGATTGAAGATTTCACCTAAATGCCTCCTAACATAATCTGCACATGCCCGAGAGCTATTTGATCCTTCCTTTCTCATTCTATACCCTTTTTCTATACAAAACATTCTAGTATACACAAAGTCTAGCCATGAAACAAGTCTCTCTTCACTAACAAAGCGCATCTATTTGCATCGGAATACCTAGCGGAACTTTACTCGAGGTAGGGGGTTTTTGTGCTAATTTTTATATGTCATGTTTTAAATGTTTTCGAACATAGATGTTAGCTTTATTTGCATGTCATGGTAGAATGTCTCTTTCCTTCATACGCATTATGTATTATAATAACAATCTTATGTGCATTAAAGAACTGAGGGAATGATCCTTCGGTAAGGGAAGGTGACCCCCAAAGACAAGATAATCGAGATGATCCTTCGGTAAGGGAAGGTGATCGAATCGAGATGATCCTTCGGTAAGGGAAGGTGATCGGCAAAACCTTTGGGATAAGAACCTTCGGTAAGGGAAGGGGACTATCCCATCAATTTTATATAATAATACATCATTGTTGACATGACTCCCTTCTTGTGTATGTCTAAATAACCTTGATTGTAAATTGAACTGAGGGAATGATCCTTCGGTAAGGGAAGGTGACCCCCAAAGACAAGATATCGATATGATCCTTCGGTAAGGGAAGGTGATCGATCGAGATGATCCTTCGGTAAGGGAAGGTGATCGCCAAAATGTTTGGGATAAGAACCTTCAGTAAGGGAAGGGGACTCCCACTTTTTATACCGGTTTGAGCTCAATACCTTCCATAAAAGCTACGAGAAAAAGTAATGAAAAGTGCAATGAAAAGAGTGATCATGATTGTTCTTCTTTTATCTTTTTTTTTTTTTATGCTTATGTTTATTATTTCATTCAAAGATCCTTCTTTTATCCAAAGTTCCTTTTTGTATGATGTATGATATTGTTTAAAGATCTTTATTTTATTCAGATCTATTCTGTTTGACTTATCTATGGCAATGTTACTATTCTTCTCTTATTTATTATTTATTTTGCCTTGCTTTATGGCCTATAAGAACATCATACCAATGTTCATGAGTTTACCTTTGTATGTTTTAAACGCTATAGGCATTTTGTATGCATCACACATGTCATAGCATAAGTAAATGAGAAGCATCTAAAAGTCACACCACTCCGACTAATAAGGACTTTTGAAAATAATAATTGAATAACATTGCATTATCACTGTTTTTATATTAAAACTCGGAGTGGCTGGGGATGGATACGATGACACCGTATAGATAAACTACTGAGAAACTTTCGTTTCTCACCCCTCTCTCCGTACCATCTTCAGGAACGACGCAGTACGAAGCAATACAGTTGAGGTGAAAAGACAGGTGCACTAGTGGGAGCAAGCTATTGTTACCTTAAGAAGGAAGAATAGGCGATTGTTTTAGTCATAGTTAAACAAATTTAATTAGGATTTCCTATGTGTTTTGTTTTATCCTTTTTGACTGATTGCAATTGTAACTATAATGTTTTCTTTTTTATTTGGTATGAGTAAAGCTTGTCATTGTTGTGCCTTCATAGTTTAGCACACCGGTTTTTCATGTTAGTATTTTCAAATCCACTTATATTTTTCAACTAGTAACTATTCTAATAAAAACTAATTGTTCAATATTTTTATTTATAAATTATTTTATATAAATATTTCACATTTGTTTTAAAAGAAAAATTTCGCAAAGTTTTTTTTTTGAATATCAGCTACTAAATATAATCCAAATAAAGCTTAACTCAATTTTTTTTTTAATTTTTGATTTATAAAAAGTAGTAGTATTAATGTAGGTATGTCTAAAACGAGTATAACCATTATGTGCTTATTGAATGCGCCACATTTATATCGACCATTAGATTTGATTAGATGAAAATCAAAGGCTAATATGAAAGAAGAGCATTGATGGACTCTAATAAATACAGAATATCTTAGTATATAAATAAATACTTTAAATGACAATACTTTAATATACAATACTTTAAATGGTAATAGAATCTTTTATTTTTAAATAATTAAATATAAAACATAAATACAAAAATATGAGTATTCTTTATTCAATAAGATTAATTATTATGCAAAATTTTTTTATGATATTAAAAAATTATATTAAAATAAAATTTTAAACTGTAACATAAAAATATAAAATAATTAAAATTTTATTTTATATTACTTCACAAATAATTAGATTATTATATTCAAAATTTATTAATTAACTAATTTTGTTAAAGATATTATTATATAAAATAATTTTTTATCAAAATATTTTGAAAATATAATTTATTTAAAATATTATATATAATACATGAAAATATTAACCTTTTTTATTTTTTTCAATTTTTTTTAGAAAAACGGAATGAAAATAATATAATTCTAAATACATGCCTATTACATTTTATATTTATTTATATTAGTAAGGCCTAAACTAATCAAACTTACATAATTAAAAATATAAAATATATAAATATAAAAAATAAATATTTTTTATTTATTGAAATTAACATTTAAAGTTTCATATATATAATATTTAAAATTATATATTTATAATAAGATCATTTTTTATTGTTTTAGTTAAATTTTTTATTTTCTAATTCGACCAAATTTATATATATAGGTATATTCTACCAACACTCTCTAAAACAACATGTAAATTAGCCTCTATGATGTGACACATTTTAATTAGATGTTTAATTTTAATTTGAGTTAATTTTACTCAATGAGAGTTCACATCTTAACTAAAGTAGGACTATTTTATAATTAAATATTTTTTTAAGATGGATAATTATATAATTTTTGTAAATATTAAAAAGTAAATTTATATTCTTTTACCAAATCATTATTACTTAAATTCGTTCCACTCTTCTATTGAAAAACATATTCTCTGTTGACTGAAGTATATTTCCTCCCTTCCACTGTTCCTTCATCACTCAAAGCGCGTTGAAGGAACATACACTGTAACTCGAAGCAGGACGAAGAGTAAAGATGCAAGTATCCTTTGAATATCTAATGCAACGGATCTTGTGTACGATCCAATGATCCATAGCCATTTCCAAAGAACGGCTTTGATCTAATTGATAGAGTCCAATTTGAATTCTAATAGACGGATGGATCAAATACATATCTAATTCAAGTATCACTTTAATATATGCAATAATTATCTATCACAACCCTAAATCATAGATTAATGTATCCTGATAATCAAGAATTTATATGTTACACAAAATTATGTGAACTACAAAATAGCAGCACGACCAAATACACTATCTTCAACTAATCACAGATCCACTACAAATTGAAATCAACACAGAAGAGTAATCAGAGAGAGAAACAATGAGGTTGCAGGGAGCAAAGATTCAGTTTTTAGTATTTTATCAAATTATGCATTTATTCTTTTAAATAATTTTTTAATTACAAAATAGCTTAATCATAGTTAACATAACAACCAATTAGAAAGTGACATGTCATATAGGGTAATTTACATGTTAAAATATAAAGAATAAAGTAGAATTTACCATATATATATATATATATATATATATATATAATTAGTGTACAAATGTCATAATATTTCCAAAATACTTTTATTTTTTTGTATTTATATATTTTATATTTTTAATTACGTAAGTTTGATTAGTTTAGGTCTTACTAATATAAGTAAATATGTAATATGATAGACATATTTTTACAATTATATTATTTATTCCTTTTTTAAAAAAATTGAAAAAAAATAAAAAAGTTAATATTTTCATGTATTATATATAATATTTTAAATAAATTATATTTTTAAAATATTTTGATGAAAAGTTATATTATATAATAATATCTTTAATAAAATTAGTTAGTTAATAAATTTTAAATATAATAATCTAATTATTTATCAAGTAATATGAAATAAAATTTTAATTATTTTATATTTTTATGTTACAGTTTAAAATTTTATTTTAATATAATTTTTTAATATCATAAAATTTCTTTCATAATAATTAATCTTATTGAATAAAGAAGATTCATATTTTTGTATTTATATGTTTTATATTTAATTATTTAAAATAAAAAATTCTGTTAATATTTAAAGTATTGAGTTACTATTTCTAATTATTTAAAAATAAAAGATTCTATTAGTATTTAAAGTATTGAGTTACTATTTTTAATTATTTAAAAATAAAAAATTTTCTATTTAAATCATATTTTAATATGATTTTTTAATATCATAAAAATATTTAATTATAAAATGGTCCTACTTTTGTTAAGACGTTAGCTTTCATTAAGATAAATTAACTCAAATTAAAATTAAACATATAATTAAAATGTGTCACGTCATAGAGACTAATTTAATGTTGTTTTAGAGAGGGTTGGATAGAATTTACCTATATATATAAATTTGGTCGAGTTAGAGAATAAAAAATTTAACTAAAATAATAAAAAAATACTTGAAAATAATAAAAATAAAAATGATCTTATTATAAATATATAATTTTAAATATTATATATATGAAACTTTAAATGTTAATTTTAATAAATAAAAAATATTTATTTTTTATATTTATATATTTTATATTTTTAATTATGTAAGTTTGATTAGTTTAGGTCTTACTAATATAAGTAAATATATAATGTAATAGGCATGTATTTAGAATTATATTATTTTATTTTATTTTCTTAAAAAAAATAAAAAAGGTTAATATTTTCATGTATTATATATAATATTTGAAATAAATTATATTTTCGAAATATTTTGATGAAAAATTATTTTATATAATAATATCTTTAACAAAATTAGTTAATATTAAAATGACTTTAACAAAATTGCAACTTTCTAAAATATCTTTAAAATAGGTGTGAAGTGTGAGCTGTTTTAGATTTTCTTTTAATATTCAAATTTTTTATTTTAAAATATCTTTAACAAAATTGCAACTTTCTAAGAAGCTATTTTGGAGTTTATAGAGAAGTTAAAAAAAATGACTTCTCTCATAATACTTCTACTTTTCATTACATTTTTTTAAAATAAGCACTTTTAGAGTTAAAAATCCAAACACAAAATAACTTATTTATAAGTTACTTTTAACAGAGTCATTTATTGTTTAAGTTATTTTATCAAAAGGAACTTGATTAAGTTAGTTACCCAAACTGGGCCTAAATCGCATTGACTTTTTACTTCTTACAGATTAACAGATAAATTTACTAACAATATAAAAGGTGTTAAATCACACATATCTCCAATGTGATTTACTAATAATAAAAACATGACATTTACATCAATAATCTTCTGATAGAGAAAATACATTATTACCTATTTTTTTGTTTAAATAAGCAAAAAAGTCTAAATATTTTCATATAAAAATTAATTTATATTTTGTAACAACTAAATTGCAATTTTTACTCCTAACAATTTCTTAATCTTTTTGAAAAATAAAAAAATTAAATAAATAAACAAAACAAATTATTCCACAATATTATTACAGAATAAATACTGATTTATGGATTATGGACTCCTGTCAAATACCATGAAAAATATATAAAAGTATTAGAGGCTATCAATTAACTATTATTAGTGTTTTTAATGGTGTGAAATTTCATCTAGTGATATAAGATTACTCAATTTTCTTTTACTGATTAAGTACTGACTAAATTTTAATAAAAATGATGACCTAGACTTTTTCAAAAATATATTCGAGATGGGTGAAATATACTAAAATCATTGACAAGATGTTGTGTCCTTTCATTAAGTGCCCTCTCTCCAATCAATTAGTAGTAGTGAAATGCATGCAAATGCAATCCATATTATATTATATTCCATTTATATAAAATCAAGTAGTACCAACAAAATAAGCCACGTATAAATTTATTCATTTTAGGAAGATTTCTAATCATGAAGATCATCGTTTAACGAATTGAGGTGTGAAGTGTGAGCTGTTTTAGATTTTCTTTTAATATTCAAATTTTTGATTTTTCATGTTCAAATAGAGTGTATTCTACATTATTTAGGATGTATTTTGATCATTATCTAAGAATAGTAAGGATAGGAACACGGAAAGACAGAAGACTTTGGTTGTTCAACACAAGAGACACAAATTTTATTCGCTTCCACCTTGCGAACAATACAAATTGAAAGAGAAAAAGAAGTGCACTGATTAATAAAATTGTCTTCCTAGTTCCTAACGTATCTTTGTTTTTTAATATATATTAAAACAATCACCATATATTTATATATAAATACATTAATTTATCGTTAACGTATATTTTTATATTTTAACATGTATTCTATACTTACACACGTAAAAACATTTAAAGGATCTCCATTACTTGGCTTAGCTAAGCTTCAAATTCGAATGCAACACCTTGTACACAAAAATTTATTACTAAATTAAAGCCTCAACTGCCATGTTATTTCTTTAAAATATAAATCTTAAAATGTCTTTTTTCATCTTAACCAAATATAATACAAAGATAATTTTTATATACATGTTTCTATTTTTCTACTATTCTAAGACAGGAAGCAAATGCAGTCTTAATTATTAATAGAAGTTACACTTCATTTAGTAGTGACAAAAAGAAATTTAAAAACGAGAAAAAAAAAAAGGTAATCTAATCGCTTCTTGTAAAAAGAATATATGGAGAGCATGAAAAGTTTTGCTTCCAGCAGCTAGAAAAGTAGCAATGCAGCAATGAACCAACCCTAGCTAATATAATAGTGAAGGCTCAAACGCAAGAGTATAACAATTTCATTGGTGAAAGGCTACCTAGGATATATCATAGCTTTAGAAAAAATTGCAATTGGGAAATCGACATTACAACATGATTATGCACACAGTGGTTACAATATGAAAATTTGAAGATCACATCTTACAACTACAAATTGACCTCCCATGAAACGACCTTAAAATTGACAATTAACAATGTGTGTAATCACAAATATCACTAAACAATCCTTAATCAACAAAACAAAATCTTATTGGGTGTTGGCCCTAAACAATGAAAGCTGAAAACGAAAATTAAGCCAATCAAAGAGTAATCATTAACTTAACCAAAAAAAGAGTAATCATTAACCAATACATATCTCCTACCAATTTTTCACTTCGACATCAAAAGTTCAAAACCATAATTGGGTATTAATGAAAAGAAAGAAAAAAGTTAAATAGTGCAAATGTAATAGAAATAGCATAGCATTTTCGTGAAAATGTCATTACGTTGTTGCTTGAAAAATACATTTGACCTAATGGCCATTTAGTCAATTTTCCTATTTTAGGTAGCTATAGTTCCGTCTATTTGGATTTGCTTCATATTTCAAAGTCTTTTTTTTTTTTTTTACTTATTTCAATGTCTTTTATAGTGTAGAAATCTTTCAACTCTGTCCTTTCTATAAATGAAAACACAAAAAACAAAAATACACAATCTTTTTGACTGGGCTGAAACGATGTTTGGTTTTTGTCAGAGAAGGCAGAATGTTTAGGTCTCTCTTCTTTCTTGGTTGTCCAGTGGGCCTTGACTAAACCCATGTGGAGTCTAAAATGCAGATTGAGTTCTTGTTATAATCAAGACAAAAAGACAGGGTTCATGTTATACCTATATGCATGAGAATTCAATTTAAATTTTGTTTCTGATGTTTGTTAAAAATTTGAAAAATATATTTAATATTTAATTTTGTTCCTAAATTTTGATTAGTTTAAAATTTATCTTTGACAATTAATATTGTGTAAATCAATGACAGAAGTTAGTGACTTGGCAAATGAAAGGTCTAATGTGGCAAGTAAGTATTGATTGTGCTAAGATATTTTTTTTCAATTATTTTTTTTTATCTTTTTTTGTTAAAAATAAAATAGTGCAATGCTAGAGACTAGCAACTTTTGTGATTGGTAGCCATCAAATAGTCATCAATGATAATTTAATAGTGTGAGATTGGTGTGAGATTTCATCTAATGACTCACCTTTCTTTGCTGTTACATTCTGGCCAAAATTAAATAAAATTGCTACTCCCTAGACTTTTCTAATATAGATAGATAGATAGATAGATAGATAGATAGAGCATATTCTAAATCCTTAATGTCTAATTTGCTTCTTGTGAATTTAAGGCCATTGATGCTCCAGAAGACTTAGTTTGGTTTGTTAGAGGTAGCTAAATTTGTAACTTAACAGAAGACCTAAGATTTGATATGAACAGTACATGAAAATCATAAAGTCTTTAATATGCTCTTTGAAAGTTTCATTTATCTCTACCAATACAATTTGCTTAATCCGAAATGCCTTTTTTCTTGAAATATGTACATTCTATTTGCTAAGTATCCTACTTTGATGGCCTAACTTTAACTTAAGATTCTCTTCCATCTTCTTTTTGAAAACCTTAGCAAGCCACTAAAACTTCATCAGTTGAATCTCAAATACAAAATTATAAGAGTGATGATTGTTAACACTTTTTAACTACCAACTATCTTCGTTTTTCCATCTTCACTGCATATGTCCACCACCTAGGAACCCACCCTCTCACTTATAATGCCTTATATCCTTCAACAAGAAACTTCCTCTGGACCCTTTTACACCCTTCTTTATCATCTTCGCTAGCTATCTCTTCTAGCTCATTATTATTAACCTATTCATCATCACTTAAACAATAACTTAATCTCTCCCCAACAGTCTTCTTATTGACCATTGCAGTCATAGTTTTCTTGGTCTACTTTATTTCGTGGTGCATTTTTCAAAGAGTAATCTCAACATCAAACAATGCATCATCTCCATAAAAATTAATAAATTATCTTCACTGTTACTAAAGTAGAGATCTGAATCTACTTCATAATCTCAATCATCATCTACATCTTCATTATTCTTCTCATGATTACTTTTATCCAACACTTATCCATCACTAACATTTATGGACCCTCATTTCAACAGTTAGTTGAACACCTACCTGGGCCTCCACTTTAACAACTTGGGCCTTCAGAACATCATTTGACCTAAGATCAGCTTCTACATTCTCCCAACCAACTTTTTTATCAGCAACCTTGCTTCCATCCCCAACATCCATAGAACACATAGTATAACACGAAATTTGTCACGCTAATTAATTGTTTGGATATAGAAAAGAAAATGGAAGGAAAGAAAATGGGAGGAAAGAAAATGAGTGGAAAGAAAATAGAAGGAAAAGTAGAGTTATTTGTATGTTGTTTGGATTAAGAGAAAATGGATGGAAAGAAAATAAAGAGAAAATTTTCTTTTGTTTGGATGGAAAAAAAAGTGAGAAGAAAGAAAATCATGATAGTATAAAATTACATTAATACCCTTATATATATTATATGCAAATTATAATTTATTAATGACAAGGGGTAAATATGTAATTTTATTCACATTGCCCCCATTTCTCTTCATTTTCTTTTCATTTGTGGAGAGAAAATAATTTAGTGGGTCCCACACTAATATTTTCTTTCCTCCCTATTTTTCCTTCTCATCCAAACAACAAAAAACTTACTTTTCTTCCCATTTTCTTTTCCTTCAAAATCCCTCAATCCAAACAATGTGTAAACGTTTATATCCGTACAAGCAAGTTTTCTCTCCGTACAGGTTACCATTTTCTTTTTTCCAGAAGTTCCATGGAAGCTCCAAGTGAACAAACTAAATGAAGGACATCGCAGCAGGAGGACCTCCTTCACCGAAGCAAAAAGAAAGTTAGAAAGGGAGGAGAAAATTTTCAAATGATGTTTTTAGAGTCCCAAGAGAGGAGCCACGGATGGTAGATGAAGAATCTAAAAAGGAAATAGGAGTTTAGAAGGATTCCATGTCTTTTGCTGAAATTGTTAAAAAGGGGCCTAAGATTGGTCAAGTGGAAGATGAGAAGGAGAACCCAAGGTCATCAAAAGAAGAAGAAGACATGGAAGAGAGCTCAAAAGAGGAGGAAGTTGACTCTGATGAAGACCCTAGAGGAGATTCTAACAGCGAGCACCAAAGGATGTCACGGTAACCGAGGTGGATGAGGGGTTACACAACCTGCGCTTATATGAAGAGACCATCATAAAACTTTGGAAACCTTAGTGGAATTCATTGTTAGTTAAACTGATGGGAAGAAAAATAGGATATACAGTTATGAAAAGAAGGTTAGAAAGAATGTGGAGTGACAAAGGAAGCATAGATGTTATAGACTTGGGTCATGACTTTTACTTAGTTAAATTCTACTCACAAAAAGATTTAGACTATGCTCTTTTCGAGTGACCATGAAAAATCTATGATCACTACCTAGTTATGAGGTATAGGGAACCAAATTTTAATCCCTTTTTTGGCTACTATAGACAAGATTACAACATAGGTGGGGCTTCCAGGTTTGCCAATTGAGTTATATGATAGAAATATACCTAAGAAAATAGGAGAATTTATAGAAAAGGGTTGTAAAAGTGGATACTAACACCGCTAATATGTATAGAGAGAAGTTTGCAAGACTTTATGTAGAGGTGGATCTAACAAAATTATTAATAGGTAAATATATGATTAATGGTGTTTGCTTTAAAGTGAAATACAAGGGCCTACACCAAATATATTTCTTATGTAGAAGAGCTAACCACAACCAAAAAGAATGTATCATGAGAAGGGAACAAAAAGAGAGTGAAAATGAAGGAAATCAACAGGGAGAAGGTGGAATTATATCTAACCAAGATGGCCAACATAAAGGAAGTAAGGAAAAGGAAGATAATAGAGCAAAGGATAAGAAAAAACAAATTGTACAGCAACTAAGTGATAATTTTGAGCCATGGATGATTGTCCAAAGATCAAAAAGAGAAATAAAATGAGAAAAAGAGGGTGACAACAAAAATGGAGCGAGAACCAACAAAGCAGGGGGCAAAAGCACAAGCAATTCTAGATTTCAGGTGTTGGAGGTAGAAGAAGTTGAGGGAGGAAATGAATGAACTACAACCATAGAGGAACATGAAGCAACAATAGAGAACACATAAAGGAAGACAGCTAACCAAGAACCAAAGACTAAACCGACAAACAGCATGAACTTTAACAAAAAAAGCAAGTAGAAGAGAACCGAAAAATTTCAAAGGAACTTACACAGAACTATACTGCAAAAATAGTAAGAAGAAAAAACAGGCCAATCCAAATTATCCAAATGAAAGCAAGGGGGATGGATTAAATTAAAACAACACAATGCAGTGAAAAATATTTAATCACCATCAAGACAATTGACAAGAAAATAATTACGAAAGTCCAACCATAGATCACATGGAGAAAGAGGTTGACATTTTTCAGCAGACTAATCCCCTAAAAAGAAAACCTCCTGATCCAGTAGTAGAAGGTAAGGAAGAGAATGTAACAAGAGACATAGAGATGAAAAATATAGAAGGCATAAGTTTCACTATCCCACCAATGGAGGGGTTAAAGGAAGAAGAGATGCAGATTAATTAGGTGATTGCCTTACGACTTAAAAGATGTAGTCTTTGATGGTTCTCCTATTTTTCTATCTTGTTTTAATGATCATTCTCAATGGAAAAATAAGAGATGTGGCTAACAAAGCTTTTAGTTGTATCTTTAAAGAGGTCTCTAACCATCACAAATCTAATTTAACTATACTTGTGGAACCTATAGATGCAGGGAGAATAAGCTATTAAAAATATTAAAAGCTTAGGATTTATCAGTTACATCATTGAAGAGGCACAAGAGTACTCTGGTGGAATATGAATCTGTTGTAATAAATAGGACATCTGATGGATATCAGTGGCTAAAAGAAAAAGGGAGGTTGAATCTTGGCCTCTTTTAATTTTTGCTTTTAAACTAGGATTCTGTTAAGATATTTTGAGTAGAAAAACATGAGATACTTTGGTTTTATCTCTTGACGCAGTAGGAGCCAAAATAGAGTTACGAGCAAGGTGTATTACAGTGAAGTATAGCTGGATAGAAGAATTAGGAGATACTTTTATTTTGTCTCCTAAAGTGCAGAACCAGAAATAGAGAAGAGAAGAGAAGAAGTAACACGGCCATATATCCTGGCTCGGCTACTCAGTGCAATGCAGCCTACATCCAGTCTCCATCACAACAATGATAGAATTTCATTATCTTTTAACAAGATTACATACGTCAATTCTCCCTAGGATTCTAACCAATCCTATCTGGGACAAATCCATTTTTTAACCCAAACCAGATTTGACTAGGAACCGACTCTATCTTTTAATAGTAAAGTGCAAACCTAACTTATAAGGAAATCTCCTCAAGATCATGACAACAAAACAGAAAAACTTACAAAGAATTTCTTAAATAAACATGACTTTTTTTCCAAGTCTAACTCTCTTACCTTTTTTCACTCAATAGCTTTTTCATACATTCCTCACTATTATGTCTTTTACCATTGAAAACAAAGAAAGACTAGACTGAGAAAATAAGATATTCCATGAGAACCATGAAGGAGAAGAATGGTAATAGCTCTGTAAGCTATAGGAACCCAAACTTGTTGCTTTCTCTCCTTACTCTAATCCTTGGTCGTTCACCCAATAGAGGAGTAAAGCTTCCAGGACTTTAAACTTGCTTCAGCACTTGTTTGACTTCTTCTCCCAAAAATCAGAAGTAGCAGCGGTGTGACAGAGGAGAGATAGGATAGAAGTAGTGCCTTAACCATATATGCATCCATACCTTCTATCTTTTCTTTCAACCTTTTCCATCTTGCTTGTTGAATCTAAACCCTTCATTCTTGCTTTGGCTCTAAGTCAGATTCTTGATCATTGATTCACAACAGAGCTTTATGATCTTCAATATTTTTAACTTTCTACTTCTGTGCTTGCAAAGATAGTATTTCTTTATCAAGCTTCAATGAAGCACAAATCTAAAAATACGTCTTTGATGTTGCTTCAGAAGTGATGTTTGCTTTTCGCCCTAGCCACTATGACTTTCTCTTCTTTGCTTATATTTGAAAACTTACTTTCTGTTCTTCGATTTTGTCCTAACTCAGAGCTTTCCTTTTTCTTTCTTTTCTTCTGAGAAATCACGTGGGTGTTGGTAGAGAAAAAAGAGAGAGAAGAGAGAAATTAGTTTCGACGGTGAGGTTTAGTTCAGATGAAATAGAATTGAATTATTTAGTCAGCAACTAAGTTGAATGAATATATTTAGATGTGGACCACTAATTTGGACTTGTTTATGTTCTTGGGCAGACTTGATTTCATTCTTTTGGCTAGATACTTGCTTTTGTTTCTGATAAGTGATTTTGTGATAATAGAAAATATCTCCTTGGGCCATTGAGTGTGTGTGTGTGTGTGGGCCTGAGATCTTGCTTCTTGGGGGTCAATTTGATTAGTTTACTTGCTTATACACTTAACACACTAATCACACACATAATTGGTTTTTAGCCCAATAATAATATTTAGTCATCATCTTAAAATGTTGTTAGTTCTTCAAGCTCAACAACATCCAAATTTCAGTGGAAGAAACTCATCCCCATTTTTACACACCAAAATCTATTAAAAAAAAAAAGAGAAGAATGGTATCTCACAGCGATATATGCTAGCCTACAGCCCCATATTAGATGACAACTTTAGTCTAAAACCTTAGTCTTAGCTACCAACATCAATAAAGCTTGGCTCCTCACAGGAGATTTTAATGAAATAAAAAGGAGTTCGAAAATAAAAGGGGATCAAACGTTGATAAAAAGACATGTACAGCTTTTGCAGATTGGATAAACAACTGCAGCCTCATTTATTTGGGCTTCTCTAGATCTAGATACTCTTGGATATATCCGCAACGGGATGGACAAGATAGAATTTTCAAAAAGCTCGATAGAGCTTTAGCTAGGATTAGAGGACAAAAGTTTTATCATACCAAGACTATAATAAGAAGATTCAAGAATAAAATTAATAAACTCATAAATCAGGAAGAAAATTGGATAAGCAACGAAGCAAACATTAAAAACCATGCAATGCAGTTTTTCAAAGACTTATATTAAGATGAGATAAATATTAATCCCATAAATCTCCTCACTCAAACAAGTCCTAAAATAAATTCAAAATTTTGTAGGTTGTTGATTAAGATGCCAACAATGGAAGAGACCAAGAAGGTGATGTTTAGCTTTAGTTCGTTGGAGGTCCCAGGTAGAGATGGATTCCCAGCACTGTTTTTCAAAAAAATTGAAAAATCGTGAAAGACAAAACGATGGAGATGTTAGAAGTTGCTGGAACAATCTGAGAAGAATAGAAGAAGTCAATTCAACCTTAATTACTCTCATCCCAAAGACTCAAGCTCCAGATTTCATCACTCAATTCAAACATATAGCCCTTTATAATATGAATTACAAAGTGATAACTAAGATTCTGGTCAACAAAATTAAACCAGCTCTAAATGACATTATCGCTCCCTACTAATTAAGTTTTATTTCTGGGAGAAAATTTCAGGATAACATTCTTATAGGCAAGGAAGTGATGCATTCGATGAAAAGAATGAGAGGAAGAACCAAATTCATGGCAGTCAAAATTGATTTTTAAAAGACATACAATAGAATCAATTGGGGATTCTTAGAAAAAAGTTTACAGGAAATTAATCCTTCAAGAATCTGTATTAACATCATCATGAATTGTGTAACTACAGTTAAGTACAATTTGTTGTGGAATAGCAATATGACAGAGGATTTCTTGCTGAAAAGGAGAATTAGACAAGGAGATTCTAACTCCCCTTACTTATTCGTCAATTGTATGGATGCTCTATCTGAGTTTATTGAAAAAATAGTTCAACTAGCTAAATGGAAGCCTTTTGCAATCGGGAGAGGAAACCTGAGATATTTCATTTACTGTTTGAAGACGATCTTTTGATCTTTGCTGAAGCTATTCCCAGTCAGATACAGAATGTGTTTGAAATGATAGATATTTTTTAAAATACATTTGGACTCAAGGTTAATCAAGTAAAGTTATCTGTAGTTTTCTCTAAGAATGTCCTGAATCAGACCAGGAAAGAAACACATGACAACTCAGGGTTCAAAAAAGTAAAGAGCTGGAAAAATATCTGGGTGTCATGATCAACAATAATAGAAGAGGAAAGAATAGTTTCAAAAATGTTATGAAAAAAGTCTAAAATAAGCTAAAAGGGTGGAAAATCAAATGCTTCTCCCTTGCGGGAAGAATTACTCTGGCCCAAACAATTATCAGTCTAATGCTCAACTATCAAGTGCAGCACGAAAGGGTCCCTAAAAAGTATATGTTATGAGATTGAGAAATTCCAAGAAAAATCCATATGATGTGACAAAGAAAATAAGAAGAAAATGCATTATGTAAGCTAGAAGATGATATGTCAATCTAAGCATGAGGGTGGGTTGGGTTTTAAAAGACTCAATATCATGAACAATGTTTTCTTGTTGAAAGTTATTTGAAAATGGAAGACAAACTCAAATTCTCTATGGGCGAGCATCCTAAATCATAAATATGGAAGAAATGGGAGAATTGAGAATAGTATGCATAGCAGAACTTCAGTTTTCCAGTTATAGAAGGAGATGACCAAGCTATAGAATACTTTTCAGGATAACACCAACCACTATCTGGAGAATAGACTCGAAACTAAATTTTGAATAGATCGCTGGATGGAAAGTGGAGAATGCCTAATCAATTATACTCAAACCCTTGACGTGGATGAAAATAGTTTGGTTTGGAAATGGACAAACGATGAAAGGGAGCGGGATTTGAACAAGCTAAAAGAAGCCCTTCCTGATGAGGTGGTAGACACAATTAGAGCCATGGCGCCCCAAGTTTAGAACAAGAACAAGACACTTTCGGATGGAGGCATTCTATAGATGGAGATTTTTTAGTGGAAAGTACTTATAAATGGTTGGTTAGATGGATAGAACAAAAAATCTCTATTTGAAAAAGAGTCTGGAAATGACAAGGCCTCAAAAAAAAAAAAATAAAGTATTCATTGGCTAACTATGCGTGAAAGGATACCAAGTTACCAACAAAGGAGAGGTTGAAAAATTATTTTGGGACAAATTGATGTTACCATTACTGCATAAACAAAGAAGAGAGCATTCTTCATGTATTAAGGGACCGTCCTAAAGTCTCTAGAGTCTGGACATAGCTAATCAAATCAGAAGCTATTGGAGTCTTCTTTGGCAACCAGTTCGCAGAATGGATAGAATCGAATTTGAATAAAGAATTGGGAAAAGATAAACAAGCAGCATGCATAGACATATTTGTCATTACTTGTTGGAAGATATGGTTTTGGAGAAATCAAGAAGTTCATAATCAAAGTTGTCAGAGACCTAATGAAGCAACCAGAAAAATTCACATCCAAGTTCAACAAAATAGAGAAGCTTTCAAGAACAAGGAATACTTGGTCGATTGGACAAAAAAAGTTGAGAAGCACATTTTATGGAATCCACTACCAAAAAGATGGGTTGCCCTCAAAACTAATGGCGTGGCAAAGGGGAATCCTAGGCTGGCGTCTTGTGGAGGTGCGATTTGAGATAGTCAGGGGCGATGGTTTGGAGGCTTCTCGCACAACATTGGCTTGTGCTCTGCTTTTAAGGTTGAGCTGTGGGGAATCTATCAGAGACTTAAATTAGCCTGGACCATGGACATGAGAAACGTCTTTCATCTATTGTAACGCCGCAGCGGTGGTGGCTCTCATCAACAACCACCCAAATCCGTTAATGTGCCGAATTGAAGAGTGGAGGAAGAAGGACTGGGACATTTGCTTCAACCATACATTGAGAGAGGGGAATCGAGTTGCCAATGAGTTGGCTAGAAGAAGTTCCGGAATTGAACTAGGCTTCACTTTTTAAGACGCTCTACCGCAAGGAGTTTCGGTGCTTGACAATGAAAGGGTATCCATAGGGGTGGCAGTGGGGCGGGTAGAGGCGGGTTTTTGTCCTATCCGATCCCGTCCCGCCATCTTTGCACTCTACTATTATCCGCCCTACCCCTACCTGCGGGTAGTAGGCTGCTCTACCCTAACCCGTCCCCACGGTACCTGCCCCGCCTCTACCCGTCCCTATAAAAATTAAATAACATTCTAATTTTTACACATTCATATATAAATTAAGATAAAAACTTAAAATTCATAATTAAATTAAAATACAAACATAAGATTCATACAATGTCAAATAACTTGAAATTAAAAAAAGATTAATATTTAATCACTACAAATTTAACAGCATAATAAAGAAATTGCATCAAAAGAGTCTTCAATCATTATTCTTGTTCTTCCACCATTTAACAAATCTACATTAAAAACACAATATATAAACTAATTAAGTTAAGCATTATGATTAGTAAACAGTAAACACAAAATTTTACCAAATAACTTAGCACCATTTTTTTTAAAAAAAGTTAAAATAATTTTTCAGAAATAAAAGCAATACCATTGAGAAGAAAGCAACACCAAATTAAAATTCCAAAGTAAAGGTAACAAAAATAGAAGCAGCCAACACTTATTTCAAAATTGAACAATTTGCATAGGTATAGTTTCCATGGTCAACCAACAAAATAACTCTAATGATGATGCAATTAAAAATTACTATATAACTATGTAAAAATATTTACTCTAAAGGATAAAAAATTACTATATTACAGGAGTGCATAATTGATAAAAGGATAAAAAATTACAATGTTGGAAATCTGTACAAACCTCAAGGGCATTTCTTTCTTCTCTCAAGGAATTCAATTCTTTATCTGATTCCGCAGTCAATTCTTTGTACTTTGCTACTTCTGCTGTTAAATCCTTTACTTGCTTCTGTTGACAAGCACAGTCATCTCTGATTTGTTTTAACTCCTCACGAAGGCATTTTAGTTCATTTGCTAATTTTTCTTTCTCATTTAGAGCTTCATTCTGTGAAGCCTAAAAAAAGCACGTAACAGCATAATGCTCCAAATCAAAAGTATTTCCGATTTTCACAATAATATTTTACGACATGTTAGGAATCAGAGTACAAGTTGAAGTCCAGTGCCATCATGAAGAACTGCATTAGCAAGTGAAAAAAAGAAAGAAAAAACTTACTCGCTGTGCCTTGGTATGCGAAATTGCTACTCAGGTTGTGAATTGTTGTTCAAAATTGATTCCCTGGCAATGGCACCAAAAACGGATGCACAGGACCATGGTCTAAACATATCTTCACAACTTCGCATAACTAACCAGCAAGTGCACTGGGTCGTCCAAGTAATACCTTACGTGAGTAAGGGTCGAATCCCACGGAGATTGTTGGTATGAAGCAAGCTATGGTCACCTTGTAAATCTCAGTCAGGCGGATATAAAATAATAATGGAGTTTTCGAAAGTAATTAATAAAATAGGGATAGAAATACTTATGTAAATCATTGGTGAGAATTTCAGATAAGCGAATAGAGATGCTTTCGTTCCTCTGAACCTCTGCTTTCCTGCTATCTTCATCCAATCAGTCTTACTCCTTTCCATGGCTGGCTTTATGTGATACATCACCACTGTCAATGGCTACTTTCGGTCATCTCTCGGAAAAATGATCCAATGCCCTGTCACGGCACGGCTAATCGTCTGGAGGCATCACCCTTGTCAATAGCTTCATCTTATCCTCTCAGTGAAAATGGTCAACGCACCCTGTCACGGCACGGCTATTCATCTGTCGGTTCTCGATCATGCTGGAATAGGATTTACTATCCTTTTGCGTCTGTCACTAACGCCCCGCAATCGCGAGTTTGGAGCTCGTCACAGTCATTCATTCATTGAATCCTACTCGGAATACCACAGACAAGGTTTAGACTTTTCGGATTCTCTTGAATGCCGCCATCATTCTAACTTACACCACGAAGATTCTGGTTAAGAGATCTAAGAGATACTCATTCAGTCAAAGGTAGAACGGAAGTGGTTGTCAGGCACGCGTTCATAGGGAATGATGATGATTGTCACGTTCATCACATTCAGATTGAAGTACGAATGAATATCTTAGAAGCGAAACAAGATGAATTGAATAGAAAACAGTAGTACTTTGCATTAATCTTTGAGGAACAGCAGAGCTCCACACCTTAATCTATGGAGTGTAGAAACTCTACCGTTAAAAATACATAAGTGAAAGGTCCAGGCATGGCCGAGATGGCCAGCCCCTCTGATCTAAGAACCAGGCGTCCAAAGATGTCTAATACAATAGTAAAAGGTCCTATTTATAATAAACTAGTCACTAGGGTTTACAGAAATAAGTAATTGATGCATAAATCCACTTCCGGGGCCCACTTGGTGTGTGCTTGGGCTGAGCTTTGAGTGTTGCACATGTAGAGGTCCTTCTTGGAGTTGAACGCCAGCTTTTGTGCCAGTTTGGGCGTTCAACTCTGGTTTTGGCTCCTTTTCTGGCGCTGGACGCCAGATTTGGGCAGAAAGCTGGCGTTGAATGCCAGTTTGCGTCATCTATTCTTGGACAAAGTATGGACTATTATAAATTTCTGGAAAGCTCTGGATGTCTACTTTCCAACGCAATTGGAAGTGCGCCATTTCGAGTTCTGTAGCTCCAGAAAATCCACTTTGAGTGCAGGGAGGTCAGAATCCAACAGCATCAGCAGTCCTTCTTCAACCTCTGAATCTGATTTTTGCTCAAGTCCCTCAATTTCAGCCAGAAAATACCTGAAATCACAGAAAAACACACAAACTCATAGTAAAGTCCAGAAATGTGAATTTAACATAAAAACTAATGAAAACATCCCTAAAAGTAACTAGATTCTACTAAAAACATACTAAAAACAATGTCAAAAAGCGTATAAATTATCCGCTCATCACAACACCAAACTTAAATTGTTGCTTGTCCCCAAGCAACTGAAAATCAAATAGGATAAAAAGAAGAGAATATACTATAAATTCCAAACTATCAATGAAACATAGCTTTAATCAAATGAGCGGGACTTATAGCTTTTTGCCTCTTGAATAGTTTTGGCATCTCACTTTATCCATTGAGGTTCAGAATGATTGGCATCTATAGGAACTCAGAGTTTAGATAGTGTTATTGATTCTCCTAGTTCAGTATGATGATTCTTGAACACAGCTATTTTATGTGTCTTGGCCGTGGCCCTAAGCACTTTGTTTTCCAGTATTACCACCGGATACATAAATGCCACAGACACATAATTGGGTGAACCTTTTCAGATTGTGACTCAGCTTTGCTAAAGTCCCCAATTAGAGGTGTCCAGGGTTCTTAAGCACACTCTTTTTTTTTGCTTTGGACCTTGACTTTAACCGCTCAGTCTCAAGTTTTCACTTGACACCTTCACGCCACAAGCACATGGTTAGGGACAGCTTGGTTTAGCCGCTTAGACCAGGATTTTATTCCTTTAGGCCCTCCTATCCACTGATGCTCAAAGCCTTGGGATCTTTTTTATTTGCCCTTGCCTTTTGGTTTTAAGGGTTATTGGCTTTTTGCTCTTGCCTCTTGGTTTTAAGAGCTTTTGGCTTTTTCTGCTTGCTTTTTCTTTCTATATCTTTTTTTCTATTTTTTTTCGCCTATATATATATATATTTTTTTTCTGCAAGCTTTGTTCTTTGCTGCTTTTTCTTGCTTCAAGAATCATTTTTATGATTTTTTAGATTATCAAATAACATGTCTCCTAGTCATCATTCTTTCAAGAGCCAACATATTTAACATTCTTAAACAACAACTTCAAAAGACATATGCACTGTTCAAGGATTCATTCAGAAAACAAGAAGCATTGTCACCACATCAATATAATTAAACTAAGTTCAAGGATAAATTCGAAACTCATGTACTTCTTGTTCTTTTGAATTAAAACATTTTTCATTTAAGAGAGGTGATGGATTCATAGGACATTCATAACTTTAAGGCATAGTTACTAACTACTAATGATCATGTAATGAAGACACAAACACAGATAAGCACATAATATAGAAAACGAAAAACAGAAGAAATAAGAGCAAGGAATGAATCCACCTTAGTGATGGTGGCATTTCCTTCTTGAGGAACCAATGATGTCCTTAAGCTCTTCTATGTCTCTTCCTTGTCTTTGTTGCTCCTCCCTCATTGCTTTTTGATCTTCTCTTATTTCATGAAGGATGATGGAGTGCTCTTGATGTTCCACCCTTAGTTGTCCCATGTTGGGACTTAATTCTCCTAGGGAGGTGTTGATTTGCTCCCAATATTTATGTAGAGGGAAGTGCATCCCCTGAGGTATCTCAGGGATCTCTTGATTTGCAGCCACATGTTCTACCACTGAGCTATAGTCCCTTGAGATGAATCTTTCCATCTCCCATGACTCAGAGGTGGAAGCAATTGTCTTCTCTTTCCTCTTTCTTGAGGTTTCTCTGGCCTTAGGTGCCATTAATGGTTATGGAAAAATAAAAAAAGCTATGCTTTTACCACACCAAACTTAGAATGTTGCTCGCCCTCGAGCAAAAGAAGAAAGAATAGAAGAAGAAGAAGAAGAAGAAGAAGAAGAAGATATGGAGGAGATGGAGGGATGTGTATATTCGGCCATATGGGTGGGATTGGGTGGGAAAGAGATGTTGAATTTTGAAGATAGGTGGGTGTATGGATGTGAGTGGTAAATGGAAAACAGAAGGGATGACCATGAATGGAGAGAGAGAGGGTGAGAAGAAGTGAGTGGAAGTAGGTGGGGATCCTGTGGGGTCCACAGATCCTGAGGTGATCCTGTGAGGTCCACAGATCTTGAGGTGTCAAGGCATTTACATCCCTGCACCAATTTAGGCATGCAAAATGCCCTTGCATACAACTCTGGGCGTTCAGCGCCAGGTTGGTGCTCATTTTGGGCGTTTAACGCCCATTTACTAGCCATTTCTGGCGTTGAATGCCAGAACCATGCTCTGTTCTGGCGTTGAACGCCAGGCAGATGCTCCTCCAAGGTGTGATTTTTCTTCTGCTGTTTTTGATTCCGTTTTCAATTTTTATATTTATTTTGTGACTCCTCATGATCATGAACCTATAAAGACATATAACTAAGAAAAATATAGTTAGATAAATAAAAATTGGGTTGCCTCCCAACAAGCGCTTCTTTAATGTCAATAGCTTGACAGTGGGCTCTCATGGAGCCTCACAGATGTTCAGAGCATCGTTGAGACCCTCCAACACCAAACTTAGAGTTTGGATATGGGAGTTCAACACCAAACTTAGAGTTTGGTTGTGGCCTCCCAACACCAAACTTAGAGTTTGACTGTGGGGGCTTTGAGAGAAGCTTTTCATGCTTCCTCTCCATGGTTGCAGAGGGAGATCCTTGAGTTTTAAATACAAGGGAGTCCTCATTCCATTGAAGGACTAGTTCACCTCTGTCAACATCAATCACAGCTCTTGCTGTGGCCAGGAAAGGTCTTCCTAAGATGATGGATTCATCTTCTTCCTTTCCTGTATCCAGGACTATGAAATCAGCAGGGATGTAAAGGCCTTCAACCTTTATTAACACGTCCTCTACTTGTCCATATGCCTGTTTTCTTGAATTGTCTGCCATCTCTAATGAGATTTTAGCAGCTTGCACCCCATAGATTCCCAGTTTCTCTATTACAGAGAGGGGCATGAGGTTTATTCCTGAACCAAGGTCACACAGGGCCTTAAAGATCATGGTGCCTATGGTACAAGATATTATGAACTTTCCAGGATCCTGTCTCTTCTGAGGCAATGTCAGTTGATCCAGATCACTTAGTTCATTGATGAACAAGGGAGGTTCAACTTCCCAAGTATCAATACCAAATAATTTGGCATTCAGCTTCATGATTGCACCAAGAAACTTGGCTGTTTGCTCTTCAGTAACATCCTCATTCTCTTTAGAAGAGGAATACTCATCAGAGCTCATGAAGGGCATAAGGAGGTTCAATGGAATCTCTATGGTTTCTAGATGAGCCTCAGAGTCCTTTGGTTCCTCAGAGGGAAGCTCCTTATTGATCACTGGACGTCCCAGGAGGTCTTCCTCCTTGGGATTCACGTCCTCCTCTCCTTTTTTGGGTTCGGCCATGGTGCTTATGTCAATGGCCTTGCACTCTCCTTTTGGATTCTCTTCTGTATTGCTTGGGAGAGTACTAGGAAGGATTTCAGTGATCCTCTTACTCAGCTGGCTCACTTGTGCTTCCAAATTTCTAATGGAAAACCTTGTTTCATTCATGAAACTCACAGTGGCCTTGGACAGATCAGAGACTAAGTTTGCTAAATTAGAAGTATTTTGTTCAGAGTTCTCTGTCTGTTGCTGAGTGGATGATGGAAAAGGTTTATTATTGTTAAACCTGTTTCTTCCACCATTATTAAAGCCTTGTTGAGGCTTTTGATCCTTCCATGAGAAATTTGGATGATTTCTCCATGATGAGTTATAGGTGTTTCCATAAGGTTCACCTAAGTAATTCACCTCTGCTATTGCAGGATTTTCAGGATCATAGGCTTCTTCTTCATAAGAAGCCTCTTGAGTACTGTTGGATGCAGCTTGCATTCCATTCAGACTCTAAGAGATCATATTGACTTGCTGAGTCAATATTTTATTCTGAGCCAATATGGCATTCAGAGTATCAACTTCAAGAACTCCCTTCTTCATAGGCGTCCCATTATTCACAGGATTCCTCTCAGAAGTGTACATGAACTGGTTATTAGCAACCATGTCAATGAGTTCTTGAGCTTTTGCAGGCGTTTTCTTTAGGTGAATGGATCCACCTGCAGAAGTGTCCAGTGACATCTTTGATAGCTCAGATAAACCATCATAGAATATATCCAGGATGGTCCATTCTGAAAGCATGTCAGAAGGACACTTTTTGGTCAACTGTTTGTATCTTTCCCAAGCTTCATAGAGGGATTCACCTTCTTTCTGTTTGAAAGTTTGAACATCCACTCTAAGCTTGCTCAGCTTTTGAGGAGGAAAGAACTTAGCTAAGAAAGCCGTGACCAACTTATCCCAAGAGTTCAGGCTATCTTTAGGTTGAGAGTCCAACCATATTCTAGCTCTGTCTCTTACAGCAAAAGGGAAAAGCATGAGCCTGTAGACTTCAGGATCTACTCCATTAGTCTTAACAGTATCACATATCTGCAAGAATTCAGTTAAGAACTGAAAAGGATCTTCAGATGGAAGTCCATGAAACTTGCAGTTCTGCTGCATCAGAGAAACTAATTGAGGTTTCAGCTCAAAGTTGTTTGCTCTAATGGCAGGAATGGAGATGCTTCTTCCATGTAAACTGGAATTAGGTGCAGTAAAGTCACCAAGCATCCTCCTTGCATTATTATTATTTTCGGCTGCTATCTCCTCTTCCTGTTCGAAAATTTCTGAAAGGTTATCTCTGGATTGTTGTAATTTAGCTTCTCTTAATTTTCTCTTTAGAGTCCTTTCAGGTTCTGGATCTGCTTCAACAAGAATGTTCTTGTCCTTGCTCCTGCTCATATGACAAAGAAGAGGGCACAGAAAAAATAATAATAATAATATGGATCCTTTATACCACAGTATAGGGATCCCTTTGTGAGTGGAAAAAAAGAGGGAGACAAAGAATGTGATGTAAAGAAAGAAACACAACTGTGAGGAGGGCAGAGATGTGAGATGAGATGTTAGTAGATGAATAAATAAATAGAATAAGATGGGAGAGGGAGAATTTTCGAAAATAATTTTTTTGAAAAAGGGTTAGTGATTTTTGAAAATAGTTTTTGAAAAATGTTAGTAGTTTTTCGAAAATTAAGATTTAAAAATTAAAATAATAGTTAATTAAAAATAAATTTTGAAAAAGAAGGAAGGGATTTTCGAAAATTAGAGAGAGAGAGTTAGTTAGGTGGTTTTGAAAAAGATAAGAAACAAACAAAAAAGTTAGTTAGTTAGTTGAAACAAATTTTGAAAGGATAAGAAGTTGGAAGTTAGAAAAGATATTTTGAAATCAAATTTTTGAAAAAGATAAGATAAGAAGATATTTTGAAAAGATATGATTGAAATTAGTTTTTGAAAAAGATTTGAATTTTTAAAATCACAATTAATGACTTGATTCACAAGAAATCACAAGATATGATTCTAAAACTTAAAGTTTGAATCTTTCTTAACAAGCAAGTAACAAACTTGAAATTTTTGAATCAAAACATTAATTGATTATGTTATTTTCGAAAATATGATGTAAAATTAAGAAAAAGATTTTTGAAAAATATTTTTGAAATTTTCGAAAATAACTAAAAAATTTGAAAAAGATTTGATTTTTGAAAAAGATTTTGAAAAAGATAAGATTTTTAAATTGAAAATTTGATTTGACTCATAAAAACAACTAGATTTTAAAAATTTTTGAAAAAGTCAAATCTAATTTTCGAAATTTTAAGAGAGAAAAAGGGAAAGATATTTTTTTTATTTTTGAATTTTTTTATGATGGGAGAAAAAAAAACACTAAAAAGATGCAATGCATGAAATTTTTAGATCAAAACATGTGATGCATGCAAGAATGCTATGAATGTCAAGATGAACACCAAGAACACTATGAAGATCATGATGAACATCAAGAACACATTTTTGAAAAATTTTTAATGCAAAGAAAACATGCAAGACACCAAACTTAGAATTCTTTAATGCTTAGGCACTAGGAATTCAAGAATGCATATGAAAAACAAGAAAAGACACAAAACATGAAATCATCAAGATCAAACAAGAAGACTTACCAAGAACAACTTGAAGATCATGATGAACACTATGAATGCATGAATTTTCGAAAAAATGCAAGATGCATATGCAAGTGACACCAAACTTATAACATGACTCAAGACTCAAACAAGAAACAGAAAAATATTTTTGATTTTTATGATTTTCTAATTTTTTTTTTTGGATTTTTCGAAAAATTAATTGAAAAAGAAAAATAAGGATTCCAAAATTTTTAATATGAATTCCAGGAATCTTGCATTCTTAGTCTAAAGCTTCAGTCCAGGAATTAGACATGGCTCACTAGCCAGCCAAGCTTTCAATGAAAGCTCCGGTCCAAAACACTAGACATGCCCAATGGCCAGCCAAGCTTCAGCATGTAATTCAGACATGACATGCCTGACATACCCTACAGTCGTATAACAGCTGATGGTTGGAAGCCTCAGTCCAAAAGAATTTAGACATGGCTTTACAGCCAGCCAGGCTTCACATGCTTCATGAAACACTAGAATTCATTCTTAAAAATTCTGAATAAATTTTTTTTTTTTCGAAAACACAAGAAATTTTTTTTTGAAATATTTTTTTGAAAAATTTTTTTGAAAAGAAAACGAAAAGAAAGTTACCCAATCTGAGCAACAAGATGAGCCGTCAGTTGTCCAAACTCAAACAATCCCCGGCAACGGCGCCAAAAACTTGGTATGTGAAATTGCTACTCAGGTTGTGAATTGTTGTTCGAAATTGATTCCCTGGCAATGGCACCAAAAACGGATGCACAGGACCATGGTCTAAACATATCTTCACAACTTCGCATAACTAACCAGCAAGTGCACTGGGTCGTCCAAGTAATACCTTACGTGAGTAAGGGTCGAATCCCATGGAGATTGTTGGTATGAAGCAAGCTATGGTCACCTTGTAAATCTCCGTCAGGCGGATATAAAATAATAATGGAGTTTTTGAAAGTAATTAATAAAATAGGGATAGAAATACTTATGTAAATCATTGGTGAGAATTTCAGATAAGCGAATAGAGATGCTTTCGTTCCTCTGAACCTCTGCTTTCCTGCTATCTTCATCCAATCAGTCTTACTCCTTTCCATGGCTGGCTTTATGTGATACATCACCACTATCAATGGCTACTTTCGGTCATCTCTCGGGAAAATGATCCAATGCCCTGTCACGGCACGGCTAATCGTCTGGAGGCATCACCCTTGTCAATGGCTTCATCTTATCCTCTCAGTGAAAATGGTCAACGCACCCTGTCACGGCACGGCTATTCATTTGTCGGTTCTCGATCATGCTGGAATAGGATTTACTATCCTTTTGCGTCTGTCACTAACGCCCCGAAATCGCGAGTTTGGAGCTCGTCACAGTCATTCATTCATTGAATCCTACTCGGAATACCACAGACAAGGTTTAGAATTTTCGGATTCTCTTGAATGCCGCCATCATTCTAGCTTACACCACGAAGATTCTGGTTAAGAGATCTAAGAGATACTCATTCAGTCAAAGGTAGAACGGAAGTGGTTGTCAGGCATGCGTTCATAGGGAATGATGATGATTGTCACGTTCATCACATTCAGATTGAAGTATGAATGAATATCTTAGAAGCGAAACAAGATGAATTGAATAGAAAACAGTAGTACTTTGCATTAATATTTGAGGAACAGCAGAGCTCCACACCTTAATCTATGGAGTGTAGAAACTCTACCGTTAAAAATACATAAGTGAAAGGTCCAGGCATGGTCGAGATGGCCAGCCCCTCTGATCTAAGAACCAGGCATCCAAAGATGTCTAATACAATAGTAAAAGGTCCTATTTATAATAAACTAGTCACTAGGGTTTACAGAAATAAGTAATTGATGCATAAATCCACTTTCGGGGCCCACTTGGTGTGTGCTTGGGCTGAGCTTTGAGTGTTGCACGTGTAGAGGTCCTTCTTGGAGTTGAACGCCAGCTTTTTTGCCAGTTTGGGCGTTCAACTCTGGTTTTGGCTCCTTTTCTGGCGCTGGACGCCAGATTTGGGCAGAAAGCTGGCGTTGAACGCCAGTTTGCGTCGTCTATTCTTGGACAAAGTATGGACTATTATATATTGCTGGAAAGCCCTGGATGTCTAATTTCCAACGCAATTGGAAGAGCGCCATTTCAAGTTCTGTAGCTCCAGAAAATCCACTTTGAGTGCAGGGAGGTCAGAATCCAACAGCATCAGCAGTCCTTCTTCAACCTCTGAATATGATTTTTGCTCAAGTCCCTCAATTTCAGCCAGAAAATACCTGAAATCACAAAAAAACACACAAACTCATAGTAAAGTCCAGAAATATGAATTTAACATAAAAACTAATGAAAACATCCCTAAAAGTAACTAGATTCTACTAAAAACATACTAAAAACAATGTCAAAAAGCGTATAAATTATCCGCTCATCATGCCTCTAGTTCAGAGGGCTTTCCACTTGTGGACCCTTGAGTGTCATTGCTAAGGTTTCTCCACTTATCTTGAATTACAACAAAAGAATAAAAATTAAAAACCCTAAATTGATATTAGACGCGAAATTCAGAATCACATCACCAACAACCCCCAACTCAGAACACCAACTTTGGCCACACATCAAAGTCAGAATAAAATCAAAATTAAAACAGTACACCATGAGCATATTTTCTTAACAAAGAAAACAGAACACTATGAGCCAAAACAACTTCTGCATATAACCAATCAACAAAGAAGCCAAAACAACTTCAATTTTTCAAGCTTTATTCCAACTAAATCTGAGAAATTGAACCAACAAACATACTGTTCTTGTTATCACCCAAAAAACAAAAGAGCTTCTTCTTGTCTATTCTCATCATACATCCAAAATTAGCCAGAGATTAAACATATCAAATCATTCAAAAAGAAAAGAAAGGCTGGGATAGGGGCAAGAACAGTACCGATGCTCGATGGGGGGAGAATCTGGTGGAGGTCACGCGTTTGGGGACCAGGAGAGGCGCGGACGAGGCTCTATTCCGATGCAGAGGAGGCACGGGGGTGGTTCGTCTAGTGCGCGACTTGGAGGCCGGCGGGAGCGCAAAGGATGTGAGACTGAGAGGCAGCGCAGAGGAGGCACGGGGGTGGCTCGTCTAGTGCGCGACTTCGAGGCAGGAGGGAGCGCAGAGGATGTGGGACTGAGAGGCGGCACGGAGGAGGAGCCAGACGAGGCTCGATTACGATGCAGAGGAGGCACGGGGGTGGCTCGTCTAGTGCGTGACTTGGAGGCCGGAGGGAGCGCAGAGGATGTGGGACTGAGAGGCGGCGCGGAGGAGGAGCGACAGGCGGCTTGAACCTTGAAGGAGACGCGGAAGAGACAACGAGGGTTGGGACTGGGAGAGTGGGAGTTCAGTGACGGTGAGTGAGAATCAGAAGTGAGAACCAACCTACTAACCCTAATTGTTAAAAAGTTATATATATACTCCGGGGCGGGTTTACCCTGAATCTGACCCCGCCCCGCCCCGCTCATCAAACCCGCCACGGTTCAGACCCGCCCTGCACCGGGTCGGGTTTAAACCCGCTCCGACCGGGTAGGGGCGGGGCGGGTACCCGCGAATACGTGTACTGCTGCCATCCCTAAGTATCCATGCCCTGCATCACTTTAGATTCTAATTTGGCGTTGATTTCTTTGATTGTGTTGTTTTTTTTATCTTTCTTTAGGCCTTAAGCCCCTCCTGTAACAAAAAAAAAAAGAACACATAGTATAATAGAAATCATTTGACATTGATATCTTCTGCAATAAATATATATATATATATATATATATATATATATATATATATATGCTAATAATCATTTTTACAACTCCCATATTTGTTATCTCTATTGCATCTCTGTTGTTTTAACCATTTGTCCAACTCTAATTCTAAATTCCTATCCCAGAATCCACTAAATACTAATATTCTTTTTAAGGTACCCAATATTTTCATACACATTATCATAAGTCTCCATTGTAGTCCATCTATCTCAATCACACTAATCTACTATTATTTCTTCACCATCTACGTACTCAGTTATTCCTCTATAACAACAAAATCTCCCCATATAATAAACCGTAATGCTAAAATTATTCATCTTTACCAATCCGACCATGATTAGAAACAACTAAATAAAAAACTTTCACTAACAGAGCATGTATTTCACCTCAAACACAAATCCTCAACAAAATTAATCATGTACCAATAAAGTTGTTAATACGGTATGAATGTGGATCTCAAATTCATGTTAGTAGGCTTAATGGTGCTTTTGGTAAACTACAGAGATAGGCCAATTTTGAGGACTCCAATAAGGCCTGGAGCTAAGTGTAGAATATTTTTGTTTATAGAAAAGTTTTCTTACACTCATAAGAAGTATTAAACAACTCAACTTGACTCGTCTTTTCTCTTTTGATTCTAAAAAAAAGACATCATCTATCAATGTAGTTTGGAACATGGATCACATAGAACAACCTACTTGGTAAAAATGACAATATTTTATCTAAATAAATAGGGACCAATAAGTCCCTGAATAATTTAGCAATGATAATATGATACTTAATATACCAACTGATCACCCGAATGTGATAACTAGATAAATTTCATTACGAGTTAATGGTAGAAATGACGGAGGGATCGTGTTGTTTTACAGAAAAAAAAGTCAGGAATTAAGTGAATTCTTTTTTAAGGTATTGTATTGTTTTTCGTAAAAATAAATAGAGGTAGAATTTGTACTTCACTCTATTCTTAACTAATATTCTTAAAAAACACATGTCCGTAAAATCTAAATAAATAAGTAAAGTCTTGTTAACATATTTTTTTAAAGGACATATTAGAAAAAAAAGTATTTCTAAAAATGATTGAAAAGATAATATTTTTAATATATTGAATATATAAAAATTTTAAAAAACTCTATTGGTATACTATTAAGAGAAATAAATTATACACGTACAATATAGTATTATACTATTGTTCATATCCTGACCCAAACATTATGGCCCATGTTCAAACACACTAAAAGGCCCAATCTAAAGATTGGCCTTCACGACCCACCGACCTTTTCAGAGGAGGTCGGATTTAACATAGACTCCACCTCAAAGAAGTCGGGCTCGAAGGATAGCTGGCAGATAATACTTATTCAAATAAGTAACTGCCCCTAAAATCTCTCGATCCACTTCTAGGAGCCATATCCCAACTACCCTAAGATAAAGGGACGGTTATTCACCATAAAAGGTGGAACTACTCCAACGGTAGTTATTGGATCACCACTATAAATACACTTCAGGTATCACCAAGTTCCAATACTTTTTAAACCTGCTTACCCTCTTGCTGACTTAGGCATCGGAGTGTCTTTGCAGGTACCACCCCCTATTCTTTCATACACACAAGTCGGATGGCAGATTCCAGACGCCAACCAAGTCAAAGACCACCTCCTCTTAATGCTTGGGCCGATCTAACAAGCCCAATCCACCAGTTTCATGTTACCCACGTAACATTGGCGCCGTTGTCGGGGAGAATCAAGACACAACAACAGAGCCATAGTCACTCACCAAAGGGTGACTAATCAGCACAGAGAAGGCACCTCAGGGGTAAAGGACCCAAAACGAAACTCCTCTGAGGGACACGAATTCGGCAAAGAAGGACAACCCTATGCAACTAATTTCATGGGATTGTTCCATGGCCACCAGGGACGGCTAGAAAGCCTGAGGAGGGAGGTCGAGCGAAGAAAAGAGCTTAAAGAAAAGCTCTCAAGATTAGAATCCGCTCTCTGAGGACAAAACTCTCGCAGTGACCGAGAAGATTCTCCCTTGGGAGGGGAAGACCCGTTCAGCGAGGACATAATGAGGACAAAAGTTCCAAGGAACTTCAAAAGCCCCGATATGGACCTTTATGACAGGACTACCGACCCAAAGCATCACCTAAGCAACTTTAAAAGTCGAATGTACCTAGCCGACGCTTTTGATGCTACTCGCTGCAATGCCTTTCTGACGACCTTGACAAAAGCAGCGACGAAATGGTTCGATAGTCTCCCCCCAAGGTCAGTCACCAGTTTCAACAACCTCTCGTGTAAGTTTCTTATGCGACTTTCAACCCAGAAGGACAAAGTAAAACACGCACCGAGTCTCCTGGGAGTAAAACAGAAGGTCGGAGAACCTTTGAGGGACTACATGGAAAGGTTCAATAAAGCGTGTTTAGAAATTCAAGATCTGCCCACCGAGGCAGTGATCATGGGCCTAGTAAATGGATTGCGAGAAGGCCCATTCTCACAGTCCATCTCGAAAAGCCCCCCGACTTCTTTAAGTGATGTACAGGAAAGAGCTGAGAAGTACATCAACATGGAAGAAAATTCCAGGTTGCGAGAGCCGAGTTGGCGACCTGGGCACTCTCACTCATCAAAAGTGAAAGAGAGAGAGCCCAAGAAAAAAAAGAAGAAGTTGACTTTGAAAGGCCTAGAAGATACCACTCCTATACTCCTCTACGACTTTCCCTAATGGATGTCTATAGGGAAAATTGTCACACTGAAAGGCTACCTCCCCCTAGGCCCATCAAGAACAAGAAAGGGAAAAGTCGTAGCGAATACTGTGAGTACCATAAGCTGTATGGTCACTCAACAAATGAATGTTACGACCTGAAAAAATGTGATAGAAAAGCTGGCTAGGGAAGGTCAGCTTGACAGATATCTCATGGAAAGGTCGGATCATCATGGTAAGAGAAAGCGAGATGAGGAAGATCGAAGAGACCCACCACCACAGACCCCGGAAAGACATATACACATGATCTCAGGAGGGTTCGCTGGAGGAGGTCTCACAAAGTCATCTCGGAAGAGACATCTGAAGGAAGTCTACCAGATCGGGGGCGAAGTCCACGACCTTCCAACCATCTCATTTACTAAAGAAGATGGGCAAGGCATAGCTCCCGGACACGATGATCCGGTAGTAATCACTATGATCAATGCCAACGGCCATCTACACAGAACCCTGGTGGATCAAGGGAGCTCGGTCGACATCCTGTTCAAACCAGCGTTTGATAAGCTGGGATTAGATGAAAAGGAATTAAGAGTTACCCTGATTCCCTATATGGGCCGGGGGATACACCAATAAAGCCACTAGGATTCATGCCCCTACACACAACTTTTGGAAAGGGGATAAAATCCAAAACTCTAAGCATCGACTTCATAGTCGTCGATGTGGGTTCGGCCTACAATGCTTTAATAGATAGAACAACCTTAAATCGGCTTGGAGCAGTGGTGTCTACCCCCCACCTTAGCATGAAATTTCCAACGCCAGAGGGAATCGCAACCATCAGGGGAGATCAGAAACTGGCAGGAAAATGTTACAATGAAAGCCTAAACCTAAGAGGAAAAGGCAAGGAAGTCCACACCATTGAACTCGGAGGAGTTCGAGCTAAAGGAGAACTACGACCACAACCCGGGGGAAAGACTGAAGAAGTACATGTCGGAAAAGAAGAAGGAAAGAATACCAGCATAGGAGCCAACCTGAGAGAAGATTTGAAGCAGAATCTTATAAGGCTTCTACAAAAGAATTCCGACCTCTTCGCCTGGAAAGCCTTCGACATGCCAGGAATAGAACCCGAGCTCATATCGCATAAACTGTCAGTATACCTCGGATCACGACCTGTTCCACAAAGAAGACGGAAGCTCGGACCTGAACTAGCTCAAGTGGTGGAAGAACAAGTACAAGCCCTCCTGGAAGCCGGCTTCATCAGAGAGGTCAAGTATCCGGCTTGGCTGGAAAATATGGTGCTAGTCAAGAAATAAAATGGCAAGTGGAGGATGTGCGTCGACTACACTGACCTAAACAAGGCATGTCCAAAAGACCTATATCCACTCCCAAATATTGATACCTGTTCCGAGGGTTACCTGAAACTGAAGGTCGATCTCGGATGAGATCTGCTATGGTAGCCGGAGCTGTCGTGTCTGACTTGTTTGACTTGGTGGAGCTGCTGATCCTTTATCACCGGAGGGTGGTGGTACCTGCAAGAGACTCTGATGCTTAAGTTAGCATGGGCTTTAGGCAGTTATTTTTTGTAGAATTAGAGTATGAGTTATACCTGGGTGCTCCAGTGTATTTATAGTAGTGTAGAGTGGCCTTTAAGATAAGTTTAGTTATCTTATCTTATCTTTCTTTAGGGGAGTCGCCTTATCTTTCTAGACTTTGCTCCCTTTAGCTTTGGGCTGTGTTCCTTTATTTGGGTCTGTTTGGGCCTCTATGTCGATTTGGCCGAGCTCATTTGAAAGAGGTCGGTGTCGACCAACCTTTATAAGAGGTCGGCCGTTTTTGTCTTCAGTCAGTCTGGGTCGCATAGCTCGACTCAGGGTAGGAACAGTGCCCCTGCTTGAGCTCGATCTTACCCTTGAGGTCGTGTCTTTAGACTTTGACCCCTTTGAGGAAGTCGTGCTCGAGTATTTTGTCTTTAGTCGATCTCCTGTATAACTCCTGCTTGGATTCCTTGAATGCGAAGCATTTTCTTCCTTTTCTTTTTTAATTGCAGCGCGCGTTGCGCTTTCTTGGGAACGTGCGAGGGTTTTAAAAGCTCATTAATTCCCCTTTGCCGTTTCCTCCTTTCCCTCTTTTGCATTTGAATTTTAAAGAATCATTTTTCATTTTCTTCTCTCCTTTCTTTTCGCTCTTTGCTTGTTATTTGCTGTGGTGCTTTGTTCTCTTGTTTTTACGCCCCCAAGCCTTCCATTTTTCCTGAAAGCGAATGTTTGGCGTGGATTTCGTCGTTCTTTTGATTTTGAGCAGTTATAGTCTTCTCCTCTGCAGGTTGGTCTTTCTTTTTTACTGCATGCTTTCACTATCGCGTGTTTTCCAAAGTTTTGATTTTTGCTTGAGTTTGCCTTGAAAAGTTTGAGTATTTCTGCAAAAGATTGCATCTTTGTGCCTGATTATCGTTGTGATGTGCGCCTTTCGTGTTAGGGCATAGACTGTTGACTTTCCCTTTTTCTGGCGTTCTTGGCTTGTTGTTGCCTCCAAAGGGTGCCCCTGGACTTTAGTGTGAGTCCTGGGGACTCCCTTTTACTGCCGAATCTAATACTTGCTGTTTTACTTTTATTTGACCGAGTTGTTTCCTTATTTGCCCGAGTTGTTTGGTAGTAATCCAATTTTTCTTTTTTTTCTTATTTTAGGAATAGTTGGCCTATGTCTTCCCGCAAAAACATTGTTGAGATGTCTACTAAGATCCCTGATGGCATGTCTGACTGGCTGGACTCCATAGTCTTAATGTGTGTTACCGTGGCTGACCCCGAGTATTGCGTGAGGCTTAGGAGGTTTCATAGGATTTGTAGTAATAGGGATGATGAGAAGAACTATGAACTGGCGTCGCCTGACCCTGAGGAGAGGGTTTGTTTTTCTTCTTTAACTCAGGGAGAACATCCCTTTTTCTATGCCTATGACTACTTTTTTAGTCAGCTGGGTATCACCATTCCTTTTTCCGCTTTTGAGACCGACCTTTTGTGGTCATGTAATGTGGCCCCTTCTCAGCTCCATCCGAACTCATGGGGTTTTATAAAGATTTTTCAGTTGTTGTGTCAAGAATTGGGTGTCCGACCTACCCAAACTCTCTTTCTACACCTTTTCGTGTTGACCAAGCCTGGGGTAGCTAAGAAGAAAGCCTCTTGGATTTCTTTCTGAGCTACTCAAGGAAAGAAAGTGTTTTCGATGTATGATGAGTCCTTTCGCGACTTCAAGAACTATTACTTCAAGGTCCAGGCTGTTGAGGGAGCTCGGCCTTTCTTTTAAATGAAAATAATGAACCCACCTTTCCTTTATCATGGCAAGAGAATGTAGTAGTAGTCAAGTATCCCTGGGAGAGTCTGAGTGGAGTAGAACAAGCCTTTGTGGGTGTGTTAGAGGAGAACTGGGGGGAGCCCCCTCACCTGGATACAAAGAGGTTTCTGGGAGAGCCTTCCCTTCTCTGAGCTGAACTGGGTAGTGGCCGACTTCTTTTTAGCTTTTCTTTATTCGTTTGCCGACTTATCCCTTTCTTACTTAGTTTTGCTGGCTTCTTTTTCAGAAATGGTGAAGTCTTCGGATTCCATGAAGGCCTTTCGTAGGGCAAAGAAGGCGACAGCTGCAGAGAATCTGTCCGCAAAACCTAATGCTGAAGGGTCTTCCCAATTGCTTCCAAAGAAGCCGACCTCGGGTGCTTCTGGGCCGAGGAAGTTATTCTGACCCCTCAGGTTCGGACGGTTCCTTCCGACCCAGTTCAACCGACTTCCAGTGCTACCTTTTCTCCTACTACTGGTCCTCCTCCGAAAAAGCAAAAGACTGTTGGTCTTTATAACTTGGATGCCCAGGATTTTGACGCCGTGGGGTTTTTTTGATGAACAGATTGCTCCTTATGGCCAACTTCCAATGGATGACATGTCCATCCTTCGTCACTTGGATTTCATCACCAGCAATAGTGTTCGGATGGCCCATATGGGTGTGGCTTTGTTTCGTACGGTCCAGGATTCTCCGGTCCATGCGACTAAAGCCTTTATGCAGGATGCCAAGTCCAAATTCAATAGAATCAAGGATTTAAAGGATGAGCTTGATGCTAAGGTAATTAAGCTGGAGTTGGACCTGGAGAAGGAAAAGTCCTGAGCTACCAAGGCTGAGGCAACTATGAACTTGGCTGAGGAAATGGCGAAGAAACATAAGGAAAGCTACACCCACACCTATGGCGAGCTGCTGGAGATCAGGGAAAGGCTTCAGTCTGCCCATGCTGATTATGCTAAGCTTCAGGGTCACCTGGTGGGTAGTGTGACTGACGCTTATGAGAACTTGAGGGCCCAAATCCGGGTTCTTGCCCCTAAACTCGACCTGACTCTCTTTAGTCTGGATAATGTGGTGGAGGACGGCAAGATTGTGCCTGCCCCTGATGATGAAGATGAGGGTCCTCCTCCTGCTCCGCCAGCCAGAGCTTCTACAACTTCAGCCTCTTCAACTCCTTCAGCCAAGGAGGCTCCCCCTGGGTCCGATCCTGATGTGGAGATACGGAATGGCCCAGACGGGGTTGTCAATGCCGTCCCTCTTGCAACCAAACCTCCTTCTTCTAAGGAGGCTACTACTGGAGAGAATTTGAATCCCTTATGACTTTTGTGTATTTGTTTTAGTCTGGCTTGTGGACTTTAGACTTGTTGTTTTCTGTAACTCTTTATGCGGTTGACTTTGGTGACACTCGGTTGCTTCTTAGCACTTTATTTTGAAACACAAAACACTTTAGACTCTGAGGTTGCCTTTTTTGGATGGCCTTTTGAGTCTTTTAATGCTTTATTATGATGAATATATTTTTGCTGATATGTTAATCATACCCTTGCAGCTTTTGTGGATTTTTTACAAAGGTTTGGTACCTCCCTTGTCCGACCTCTTTGGCCCTTTTTTATTATGCTTTGCTTTGAGCGAGGTCGTCCTTTCGTGTCCGGGCTGACTTGTCTGATGACTTTTTAGTGTTCTTTATAGAACCCTTTTGGTCATCGACTTCCTTGTAGCCTTGTTCTTTTGTTTGAGCGGAGCTGTTTCCCTTTTAAGCCTTAAGTTGTTTCTCAACCTTTTGGCTTTTCTTTTGAGATCGTGCTTTGCGCCTCTTCTTGGCTGACGTTCGACCTGTAGGACTTCGCTATCCGGGCTTTTTAGTCACATTCCAACAACATTTTAGGTAGTGTTCTGACTAGGAACCTTTTCTTTATAGTTTGTTTGGATGATTTTTAAGCGCCGTCTTCGACTTGTGCTTTTGCTTTCTAGGTAGTGTCTTTTTTGCAAGACTGATACCTTTATAGCGAAGTAGCTCGGATCTTGTGGAGGTGTCTTTGTCCCTTTTTAGTGATCCTTTCTTTGGTCCGACTTCTCTTTTGGGTCTTCTTAAGTTATTTTTAGTAATCCATTTTTAGTCAGAACTCGTCAGGTCGCTTTGTATGGGTTACTTTTTATAACTTCTTGCATTAATCTACTTCTATCACTTTCACCTTGTCGACTTTTTGTAATCAGATGATGAATTTGGTTTTCACCTTGTCGACCTCTTCGTAATCGAACGATGAATTTGGTTTTCACCTTGCCGACCTCTTCGTAATTGGACAATGAAGTTGGTTTTCACCTTGCCGACCTCTTCGTAATTGGACGATGAATTTTTGCGTTTTATGAGCTTAGATTAATGCGTCTTGGTAGGAAACTTTTTAGGGAATCTGAAAACTTTATTCAAATGATAATAAAAGATAGAAATATGAACGAGAGTATATACATATGAGTGCTTACCCTACTAGATCTCGGCCTAGTGCCTCATTAAAAAACCTTTTCAGGAAAAAGAGTGCACCTTGACCCAAGATCTTTTACTATTTTCTAACTATAGTACCTTCTTAGATTACAAGCGTGCCATGACCTGGGTAGCTCTCGTCCCTCGAGGTCGGACACCTTGTAGTAACCTTTTCCTAGTACCTCTGTTACTCGGTATGGTCCTTTCCAATTAGCTGCTAGCTTTCCTTCTCCTGACCGACCTGCTCCGATATCATTTCGGATTAAGATGAGATCATTGGTGGTGAAGCTTCGCTGGACTACCTTCCGATTATATCTCAGAGCCATTCGACGCTTTAGGGCTTCCTCTTTAATCCGGACTCTTTCTCGGACTTCTGGAAGTAGGTCGAGCTCTTCCCTTTGAGCTTGGGAGTTGGTATCTTCATTAGAGAGGATCATTCTAGGAGATTCTTCTTCTATCTCTACGGAGATCATTGCCTCCATTCTGTAAGCAAGTCGGAATGGCGATTCCCCAGTAGTTGAGTGTGGTGTTGTCCGATATGCCCATAGGACTTGCGGGAGCTCTTCTGCCCAAGCTCCCTTGGCGTCCTGTAACCTCCGTTTTAACCCGGCCAATATGACTTTGTTGGCAGCTTCCGCTTGTCCATTGGCTTGTGGGTGCTCTACGGAGGTGAACTGGTGCTTGAATTTTAGATCAGCTACCAAATTTTTAAAGCCTGTGTCAGTGAATTGAGTACCATTATCTGTGGTGATGGAGCATGGGACCCCAAACCTAGTGACAATGTGTTTGTATAGAAATTTCCGACTTCTTTGGGTTGTGGCATTAGCTAATGGCTCTGCTTCAATCCACTTTGTGAAGTAGTCTATACCTACAATGAGAAACTTGACTTCTCTGGACCCTTGTGGAAAAGGTCCAAGGAGGTCGAGCCCCCATTTTGCGAATGGCTAGGGTGAAGCTATATGAGTTCTTCAGGTGGAGCTATATGGAAGTTGGTGTGCTTCTGGCAGGGTGGGCATGTCTTGACAAACTCTGTTGCTTCCCTTTGTAAGGTCGGCCAGTAGAAACCAGCTCGGAGTACCTTTTTAGCAAGTGCTCGTGCTCCGAGGTGATTGCCACACGTGCCACTGTGGACTTCTTCGAGAACTTCCTTGGTAGTGGAGGTCGGGACGCATTTTAGGAGAGGTGTAGATATCCCTCTCTGATATAGGACGTCTTGTATTATGGTATAGTACTGAGCTTCTCGTACTAGCCTCTTTGCCTCCTTTTTGTCTGCTGGGAACGTTTCTAACTTGAGGTAGTTGATTATGGGAGTCATCCATCCTTGATCCTGTCCTGATATGGCTAGGATCTTTTCTTCCTCCAAGGTTGATGGACTTCGAAGTGTTTCTTGGATGAGACTTCGTTTGGTGCTGGCTAGTTTTGAGAGTGCATCAGCTCGGGCATTCTGCTCTCGAGGTATGTGTCGGACCTCATATCCCTTGAATTGTCTGAGCTGTTCTTTAATCTTATCCAGATATTTTTTCATAGTGGGATCCTTAGCTTGATAGCTCCCTTCTATTTGCGAAGTGACTATTTGGGAGTCACTAAAGATGTTCAGTCTTTGAGCTCCTACTTCCCTAGCTAGCTTCAAACCAGCCAGTAGTGCTTCGTATTCAGCTTGATTATTTGAAGCAGGAAACTCAAACTTTAAGGAGAGCTCGAATTGAGTTCCCTGATCGCTTTCTAAAATGACGCATGTGCCACTTCCGGCTTTGTTGGAGGAGCCATCTACATAAAGGCTCCATTTCGTGGGAGTGCCCGGGGTGTCAGTATACTCTGCGATGAAGTCGGCCAGGTACTGGGATTTGATAGCGGTCCGAGCTTCATACTTGATGTCAAATTCGGATAACTCGATAGCCCATTGTAGGATTCTTCCTGCTAAGTCCGTTTTCTGCAAGATCCCCTTTATGGGTTGGTTGGTCCGTACTCTGATGGTGTGAGCTTGAAAGTATGATCGGAGTCATTGGGAAGTAAGTATGAGGGCGTAAGAGAACTTTTCTATCTTTTGATAGTTTAATTCAGCCCCTTGTAAAGCTTTACTAATGAAGTAGATGGGTTGTTGTCCACTTTCGTCTTCTCTAACTACTACTGATGCTATTGCCCGACTTCCTATGGCGAGGTATAGTATGAGCTCTTCACCTTCCCGAAGTCGAGTAAGGACAGGTGGTTGCTCCAGAAATTTCTTGAAATCTTGGTAGGCTTGTTCGCATTCTGGGGTCCACTCGAACCTCTTTCCCTTCCTTAATGTTGCATAGAAGGGGAGAGATCTTAAGGCTAATCCAGCCAGGAACCTAGATAGAGCCGCTAGTCTTCCATTGAGCTGTTGGACCTCTTTTACACAGGTCGAACTTTTCATGTGAAGTATAGCCTGGCACTTATCTGGGTTTGCCTCGATTCCCCTTTGGGTGAGCATGAAGCCCAGAAATTTGCCAGCTTCTACCGCAAAGGTGCACTTTGCGGGATTAAGTCGCATACCATGCTTTCTTATGGTTTCCAACACTTTGGTGAGGTCGGCTATCAACGATTCCTCTCTTTGTGTTTTTACCAGCATGTCGTCCACGTACACCTCCATTAGCTTTCCGATGTGGTCGGTGAAGACTTTGTTCATCAGTCTTTGATAGGTGGCCCCTGCGTTCTTAATTCTGAAGAGCATAACTATATAGCAATAGTTTGCTTTTGGGGTTAAGAATGATGTCTTCTCTTGGTCGGGTTGATACATTGGAATCTGGTTGTATCCCGAGTAAGCATCCATGAAGGAGAGGTATTGATAGCCTGACGAAGCGTCGACTAGTGTGTCAATGTTCGGGAGTGGGTAGGGATCTTTTGGGCAGGCTTTGTTGAGGTCGGTGTAATCTGTGCACATCCGCCACTTCCCGTTTGACTTTTTGACCAACATCATATTGGCTAGCCATAATGGGTATTTCACTTCCCTTATGAACCCTGTCTCCAGCAAGGCCTGTACCTGCTCCTCCATAGCCTGCGACCTTTCTGGGCCGAGCTTCCTACGCATTTGCTTTTCATGAGCGGATATTTTATACGCTTTTTGGGGTTAATTTCATATAGTTTTTAGTATGTTTTAGTTAGTTTTTAGTTTATTTTCATTAGTTTTTAGGAAAAATTTATATTTCTGGACGTTACTATGAGTTGTGTATTTTTTCTGTAATTTCAGGTATTTTTCTGGCTGAAATTGAGGGAGCTGAGCAAAAATCTGATTCAGGCTGAAAAAGGACTGCTGATGCTGTTGGATTCTGACCTCCCTGCACTCAAAGTGAATTTTCTGGAGCTACAGAACTTGAAATGGCATGCTTCAAATTGTGTTGGAAAGTAGACATCCAGGGCTTTCCAACAATATATAATAGTTTATACTTTGCGCAAGGATAGACGACATAAACTGGCGTTCAACGCCAGTTCTCTGCCCAATTCTGGCGTCCAGCGCCAGAAAAGGATTAAAAGTTGGAGTTCAACGCCAGAAAGGGATCCAAACCTGGCGTTGAACACCCAAAATGGCCTTATGCACGTAAATTGCTTAAGTCTCAGCCCCAGCACACACCAAGTGGGCCCCAGAAGTGGATCTCTATACCATCTGCTATAGTTTACTCATTTTTCTGTAAACCTAGGGTACTAGTTTAGTATTTAAACAACTTTTAGAGACTTATTTTGTATCTCATGACATTTTAGATCTAAACTTTGTACTCTTTGACGGCATGAGTCTCTAAACTCCATTGTTGGGGGTGAGGAGCTCTGCTGTGTCTTGATGAATTAATGCAAGTATTTCTGTTTTCCATTCAAACATGCGTGTTCCTATCTAAGATATCCATTCGTGCCTAACTATGGAGAAGGTGATGATCAGTGACACTCATCACCTTCCTCAATCCATGAATGTGTGTCTGACAATCACCTCCGTTCTACATAAGATTGAATGAATATCTCTTAGATTCCTTAATCAGAATCTCCGTGGTATAAGCTAGATTGATGGCGGCATTCATGAGAATCCGGAAAGTCTAAACCTTGTATGTGGTATTCCGAGTAGGATTCAGGGATTGAATGACTGTGACGAGCTTCAAACTCGCGAGTGCTAGGCGTAGTGACAGACGCAAAAGGAGGGTGAATCCTATTCCAGCACGATCGGGAACCTCAGATGATTAGCCGTGCTGTGACAGAGCATTTGGATTATTTTCACAAGAGGAGGGGATGTAATCATTGACAACGGTGATGCCCCAACACACAGCTTGCCATAGAAGGACGTGCGTGCGTGAATCAGAGGACGAAGGAAAGCAGAGATTCAGAAGACAAAGCATCTCCAAAACTCCAACATATTCTCCATTACTGCATAACAAGTAACCTTTAACCCATGCTCTCTTGTTTGTTCGCAATTCAACTGATAAATACAATTGACTTCCTGACTAAGAATTGCAAGATAACCATAGATTGCTTCAAACCAACAATCTCCGTGGGATTCGACCCTTACTCACGTAAGGTATTACTTGGACGACCCAGTGCACTTGCTGGTTAGTAGTACGAGTTGTGAAAAGTGTGATTCACAATTTGTGCACCAAGTTTTTGGCGCCGTTGCCGGGTATTGTTCGTGTTTGGACAACTAACGGTTTATTTTGTTGCTTAGATTAGGAAAAATTTTCCTTTTTAGTTTAGAGTCTCTTATTATTGTCGTGTTAAAATTTTAGAATCCTTATTTTCTTTTTTAAAATCTTTTTCAAAAATAATTTTTCTATTAAATCCTGTGCCAAACTTTAAGTTTGGTGTTTTCTTGTTGATTTTTCTGTGTTTTTCGAAAATTTTAGTTTGGTTTTCTAAAAATTTTAAGTTTGGTGTTCTTCCTTCATGTTCTTGTGTTCTTGTGAGTCTTCAAAGTGTTCTTGAGTTTTCCTTGTGTCTTGATCTTAAAATTTTTAAGTTTGGTGTTCCTTGGTGTTTTCCCTCCAAAATTTTCGAAAACTAGGAGCATTAGATCTAAATTTTTCTCTTTCCTCACTAAATTCAAAAATATCTTTTCTCTCTATTTCTAAAACAAATTTTCGAAATTTATTTCTAAAATTCAGATTTTTTTTAAATTTAAAATCTTTTCCAAATCATATCTTTTTCAAAATAATATTTCCTAACCACTTCCTCTCTCCTCAATTTTTCGAAAATCTTCACCATCTTTATTTATCTTTATCTTATTTTCAAAAAAAAATAAATAAATAAAAATATTTTCTCTATTTTACATCATTGGTGGACGAAAATGTGTTCCATGTTCTTTGTACTTGTGTGAGATTAACAATATATAATTGTATTGAATCCTCATTGTGGCTCTATGTGTGGACACAACTCCGTTCAACTAACCAGCAAGTGCACTGGGTCGTCCAAGTAATACCTTACGTGAGTAAGGGTCGAATCCCACGGAGATTGTTGGTATGAAGCAAGCTATGGTCACCTTGTAAATCTCAGTCAGGCGGATATAAAATAATTATGGAGTTTTCGAATAATAAATAAAAGAATAGGGATAGAGGTACTTATGTAAATCATTGGTAGGAATTTCAGATAAGCGAATGGAGATGCTTTTCGTTCCTCTGAACCTCTGCTTTCCTGCTATCTTCATCCAATCAGTCTTACTCCTTTCCATGGCTAGCTTTATGTGATACATCACCACTGTCAATGGCTACTTTCGGTCATCTCACGGGAAAATGATCCAATGCCCTGTCACGGCACGGCTAATCGTCTGGAGGCATCACCCTTGTCAATGGCTTCATCTTATCCTCTCAGTGAATAATATGCTCACGCACCCTGTCACGGCACGGCTATTCATCTGTCGGTTCTCGATCATGCTGGAATAGGATTTACTATCCTTTTGCGTCTGTCACTAACGCCCTGCAATCGCGAGTTAGGAGCTCGTCACAGTCATCCAATCATTGAATCCTACTCGGAATACCACAGACAAGGTTTAGACCTTCCGGATTCTCTTGAATGCCGCCATCATTCTAGCTTACGCCACGAAGATTCTGTTTAGGAGATCTAAGAGATACTCATTCTAGCTTAATTCATGTAGAACAGAAGTGTTTGTCAGGCACGCGTTCATAGGGGAGAAGGATGATGAGCGTCACACATAATCATCACCTTCATCACGTTCTTGGGTGCGAATGGATATCTTAGAAGCGAAATAAGAAGAATTGAATAGAAAACAGTAGTACTTTGCATTAATCTTTGAGGAACAGCAGAGCTCCACACCTTAATCTATGGAGTGTAGAAACTCTACCGTATGAAAATACATAAGTGAAGGTCCAGGCATGGCCGAGATGGCCAGCCCCTTAAAACGTGATCAAAGGATCATAAGGTAATCCCAAAGATGACAAATACAATAGTAAGAGGTCCTATTTATAATAAACTAGCTACTAGGGTTTACATGAGTAAGTAATTGATGCATAAATCCACTTCTGGGGCCCACTTGGTGTGTGCTTGGGCCGAGCCTTAACTTTCCACGTGCAGAGGCCATTTGTGGAGTTGAACGCCAGGTTTTGATCCATTTCTGGCGTTCAACTCTGGTTTTGGATCCTTTTCTGGCGCTGGACGCCAGATTTGGGCAGAGAGCTGGCGTTGAACGCCAGTTTACGTCGTATATTCTTGGCCAAAGTATGGACTATTATATATTGCTGGAAAGCCCTAGATGTCTACTTTTCAACGCAATTGGAAGCGTGCCATTTCGAGTTCTGTAGCTCCAGAAAATCCACTTTGAGTGCAGGGAGGTTAGAATCCAACAGCATCAGCAGTCCTTCTTCAACCTCTGAATCAGATTTTTGCTCAAGTCCCTCAATTTCAGCCAGAAAATACCTGAAATCACAGAAAAACACACAAACTCATAGTAAAGTCCAGAAATGTGAATTTAACATAAAAACCAATGAAAACATCCCTAAAAGTAACTAGATCCTACTAAAAACATACTAAAAACAATGTCAAAAAGCGTATAAATTATCCGCTCATCACAACACCAAACTTAAATTGTTGCTTGTCCCCAAGCAACTAAAAATCAAATAGGATAAAAAGAAGAGAATATACTATAAATTCCAAACTATCAGTGAAACAGAGCTTCAATCATATGAGCGGGACTTATAGCTTTTTGCCTCTTGAATAGTTTTGGCATCTCACTTTATCCATTGAAGTTTATAATGATTGGCATCTATAGGAACTTCAGATTTCGAATAGTGTTATTGACTCTCCTAGTTCAGTATGATGATTCTTGAACGCAGCTTCTTTATGAATCTTGGCCGTGGCCCTAAGCACTTTGTTTTCCAGTATTACCACCGGATACATAAATGCCACAGACACACAATTGGGTGAACCTTTTCAGATTGTGACTCAGCTTTGCTAAAGTCCCCAATTGGAGGTGTCCAGGGTTCTTAAGCACACTCTTCTTTTGCTTTGGACCTTGACTTTAACCGCTCAGTCTCAAGTTTTCACTTGACACCTACACGCCACAAGCACATGGTTAGGGACAGCTTGGGTTAGCCGCTTAGACCAGGATTTTATTCCTTTAGGCCCTCCTATCCACTGATGCTCAAAGCCTTGGGATCCTTTTTATTTGCCCTTGCCTTTTGGTTTTAAGGGTTATTGGCTTTTTCTGCTTGCTTTTTTTTTTCTTTCTATTTTTTTTTCGCCTATGTTTTTTTTTTTTTTTTCTGCAAGCTTTGTTCTTTGCTGCTTTTTCTTGCTTCAAGAATCATTTTTTTATGATTTTTCAGATTATCAAATAACATGTCTCCTAGTCATCATTCTTTCAAGAGCCAACATATTTAACATTCTTAAACAACAACTTCAAAAGACATATGCACTGTTCAAGCATTCATTCAGAAAACAAGAAGCATTGTCACCACATCAATATAATTGAACTAAGTTCAAGGATAAATTCGAAACTCATGTACTTCTTGTTCTTTTGATTTAAAACAGTTTTTATTTAAGAGAGGTGATGGATTCATAGGACATTTATAACTTTAAGACATAATTACTACTACTAATGATCATGTAATGAAGACACAAACATAGATAGGCACATAACATAGAAAATGAAAAACAGAGAAAGTAAGAACAAGGAATGAGTCCACCTTAGTGATGTCCTTGAGCTCTTCTATGTCTCTTCCTTGTCTTTGCTGCTCCTCCTTCATTGCTTTTAGATCTTCTTTGATTTCATGAAGGATGATGGAGTGCTCTTGATGTTCCACCCTTAGTTGCTTCCAATAATTGTGTGGAAGAAAATGTATCCCCTGAGGTATCTCAGGGATCTCTTGATTTGCAGTCAAATGTTCTACCACTGAGCTATAGACCCTTGATGGAAGCTTTTGTCTTCCCTTTCCTCTTTCTAGAGGCCTCTCTGGCCTTAGGTGCCATCAATGGTTATGAAAAAAAAACATAAAAGCTATGCTTTTACCACACCAAACTTAGAATGTTGCTCGCCCTCGAGCAAAAGAAGAAAGAATGAAGAAGATATGGAGGAGATGGATGGGAGTGTGTATTCGGCCATATGGGTGGGATTGGGTGGGGGAGAGATGTTGAATTTTGAAGGTAGTGGGTGTATGGATGTGAGTGGTAAATGGATAACAGAAGGGATGATCATGAATGGAAAGAGAGATGATGAGGTAGGTGGGGATCCTGTGGGGTCCACAGATCCTGAGGTGTCAAGGCATTTACATCCCTGCACCAATTTAGGCATGTAAAATGCCCTTGCACACAACTCTGGGCGTTCAGCGCCAGGTTGGTGCCCATTTTGGGCGTTCAACGCCCATTTGCTTCCATTTCTGGCGTTGAACGCCAGAACCATGCTTGTTCTGGGCGTTCAGCGCCAGGATGCTCCCATTCTGGGCGTTCAGCGCCAGGACTATGCTCTGTTCTGGCGTTTGAACGCCAGACAGATGCTCCTCCAGGGTGTGATTTTTCTTCTGCTGTTTTTGATTCCGTTTTCAATTTTTATATTTATTTTGTGACTCCACATGATCATGAACCTAAGAAAACATGAAAAACAATAAAAATAAGAATTAGATAAACATTGGGTTGCCTCCCAACAAGCGCTTCTTTAATGTCAATAGCTTGACAGTGGGCTCTCATGGAGCCTCACAGATGTGCAGAGCTTTGTTGAAACTCTCCAACACCAAACTTAGAGTTTGGATATGGGAGTTCAACACCAAACTTAGAGTTTGGTTGTGGCCTCCCAACACCAAACTTAGAGTTTGACTGTGGGGGCTCTGGTTGACTCTGCTTTGAGAGAAGCTTTTCAAGCTTCCTCTCCATGGTTGCAGAGGGAGATCCTTGAGTTTTGAATACAAGGGAGTTCTCATTCCATTGAAGGACTATTTCACCTCTGTCCACATCAATCACAGCTCTTGCTGTGGCCAGGAAAGGTCTTCCTAGGATGATGGATTCATCCTCTTCCTTTCCAGTATCCAGGACTATGAAATCAGTAGGTATGTAAAGGCCTTCAACCTTTACTAATACATCTTCTACTTGTCCATAAGCCTGTCTTCTTGAGCTGTCTGCCATCTCTAGTGAGATTTTAGCAGCTTGCACCCCATAGATTCCCAGTTTCTCTATTACAGAGAGGGGCATGAGGTTTATTCCTGAACCAAGGTCACACAGAGCCTTAAAGAGCATGGTGCCTATGGTACAAGGGATTATGAACTTTCCAGGATCCTGTCTCTTCTGAGGCAATGTCAGTTGATCCAAATCACTTAGTTCATTGATAAACAGGGGAGGTTCAACTTCCCAAGTATCAATGCCAAATAATTTGGCATTCAGCTTCATGATTGCACCAAGAAACTTGGCAGTTTGCTCTTCAGTAACATCCTCGTTCTCTTCAGAAGAGGAATATTCATCAGAGCTCATGAAGGGCATAAGGAGGTTCAATGGAAGCTCTATGGTCTCTAGATGAGCCTCAGAGTCCTTTGGTTCCCCAGAGGGAAGCTCCTTATTGATCACTGGACGTCCCAGGAGGTCTTCCTCCTTGGGATTCACGTCCTCTCCTCTCCTCACAGGTTCGGCCATGGCGCTTATGTCAATGGCCTTGCACTCTCCTTTTGGATTCTCTTCTGTATTGCTTGGGAGAGTACTAGGAGGGATTTCAGTGATCCTTTTACTCAGCTGGCCCACTTGTGCTTCCAGATTTCTAATGGAAGACCTTGTTTCATTCATGAAACTTACAGTGGCCTTAGATAGATCAGAGACTAGATTTGCTAAATTAGAAGCATTTTGTTCAGAGTTCTCTGTCTGTTGCTGAGTTGATGATGGAAAAGGCTTGCTATTGCTAAACCTGTTTCTTCCACCATTATTAAAGCCTTGTTGAGGCTTCTGATCCTTCCATGAGAAATTTGGATGATTTCTCCATGTTGAGTTATAGGTGTTTCCATAAGGTTCACCTAAGTAATTTACCTCTGCTATTGCAGGGTTCTCAGGATCATAAGCTTCTTCTTCAGGAGAAGCCTCTTGAGTACTGTTGGATGCAGCTTGCATTCCATTCAGACTCTGAGAAATCATATTGACTTGCTGAGTCAATATTTTGTTCTGAGCCAATATGGCATTCAGAGTATCAACTTCAAGAACTCCCTTCTTCATAGGCGTCCCATTATTCACAGGATTCCTTTCAGAAGTGTACATGAACTGGTTATTAGCAACCATGTCAATGAGTTCTTGAGCTTCTGCAGGCATTTTCTTTAGGTGAATGGATCCACCTGCAGAAGTGTCCAGTGACATCTTTGATAGCTCAGATAAACCATCATAGAATATATCCAGGATGGTCCATTCTGAAAGCATGTCAGAAGGACACTTTTTGGTCAACTGTTTGTATCTTTCCCAAGCTTCATAGAGAGATTCACCTTCTTTTTGTCTGAAGGTTTAAACATCAGCTCTAAGCTTGCTCAGCTTTTGAGGAGGAAAGTACTTGGCTAAGAAAGCCGTGACCAGCTTATCCCAAGAGTTCAGGCTGTCTTTGGGTTGAGAATCCAACCATAATCTAGCTCTGTCTCTTACAGCAAAAGGGAAAAGCATGAGCCTGTAGACTTCAGGATCTATTCCATTCGTCTTAACAGTATCACATATCTGCAAGAATTCAGTTAAAAACTGAAAAGGATCTTCAGATGGAAGTCCATGAAACTTGCAGTTCTGCTGTATCAGAGAAACTAACTGAGGTTTCAGCTCAAAGTTGTTTGCTCCAATGGCAGGAATGGAGATGCTTCTTCCATGTAAATTGGAATTAGGTGCAGTAAAGTCACCAAGCATCTTCCTTACATTATTATTATTTTCGGCTGCCATCTCCTCTTCCTGTTCGAAAATTTCTGAAAGGTTATCTCTGGATTGTTGTATTTTAGCTTCTCTTAATTTTTTCTTTCAGAGTCCTTTCAGGTTCTGGATCTGCTTTAACAAGAATGTTCTTGTCCTTGCTCCTGCTCATATGACAAAGAAGAGGGCACAGAAAAAATAGTAATAATAATAATAGAGATCCTTTATACCACAGTATAGGGATCCCTTTGTGAGTGGAAGAAAAGAGGGGGAGATAAAGAATGTAATATAAAGGAAGAAACACAACTGTGAGAATGGAAGAGATGTGAGATGAGATGTTAGGATATGAATGAATAAATAGAATAGGATGGGGGAGGTATAATTTTCGAAAATTATTTTGAAAAGGAGTTAGTGATTTTTGAAAATTGGTTTTTGAAAATTTGTTAGTGTTTTTCGAAAATTTTTTTGAAATAAAAATAAAAATAAAAATAATTAGTTAATTAAAAAGAAATTTTTGAAAAAGGGGGAGATATTTTCGAAAATTAGAGAGAGAGAGAGTTAGTTAGGTAGTTTTGAAAAAGTTAAGAAACAAACAAAAAAGTTAGTTAGTTAGTTGAAACAAATTTTGAAAAGATAGGAAGTTAGGAAGTTAGGAAAGATATTTTGAAAAGATATTTTTGAAAAAGATAAGATAAGAAGATATTTTTGAAAAGATATGATAGAATTATTTTTGAAAAAGATTTGATTTTTAAAATCACAATTAATGACTAGATTCATAAGAAATCCCAAGATATGATTCTAGAACTTAAAGTTTGAATCTTTCTTAACAAGTAAGTAACAAACTTCAAATTTTTGAATCAAAACATTAATTGATTATGTTATTTTCGAAAATTTGATTTAAAAATAAGAAAAAGATTTTTGAAAAATATTTTTGGAATTTTCGAAAATAACTAAGAAATTTGAAAAAGATTTGATTTTTGAAAAAGATTTTGAAAAAGATAAGATTTTCAAATTGAAAATTTGATTTGACTCATGAGAAACAATTTGATTTTAAAAATTTTTAAAAAAAGTCAACTCAATTTTCGAATTTGATGAGAGAAAAAGGGAAAGATACTTTTTTGATTTTTGAAATTTTTATGAAAAACATGAAAAATATGCAATGCATGAAATTTTTAGATCAAAACATGTGATGCATGCAAGAATGCTATGAATGTCAAGATGAACACCAAGAACACTATGAAGAACATGATGAACATCAAGAACATATTTTTGAAAAATTTTTAATGCAAAGAAAACATGCAAGACACCAAACTTAGAATTCTTTAATGCTTAGACACTAAGAATTCAAGAATGCATATGATAAACATGAAAAGACACAAAACAAAAAATCATCAAGATCAAACAAGAAGACTTACCAAGAACAACTTGAAGATCATGAAGAACACCATGAATGCATGAAATTTTCGAAAAAAATGCAAGATGCATATGCAATTGACACCAAACTTATAATGTGACTCAAGACTCAAACAAGAAACAGAAAATATTTTTGATTTTTATGATTTTCTAATTTTTTTGGATTTTTATTTTATATTTTTTGAAAATTATATGAAAAAGAAAATTAAGGATTCCAAAATTTTTAATATGAATTCCAGGAATCTTGCCATGTTAGTCTAAAGCTTCAGTCCAGGAATTAGACATGGCTCACTAGCCAGCCAAGCTTTCAAAGAAAGCTCCAGTCCAAAACACTAGACATGGCCAATGGCCAGCCAAGCTTCAGCAGGTGATCAGAAACAGTAGCAGGTGGATTAACTCCAACTAGCTTGCTCTTGATAACAAATTGCTGCCTCAGTCCAAATGAATTTAGACATGGATTTACAGCCAGCCAGGCTGCAACATATAATTACATGGGCTGGGGTGATTAGTTGAATTCCAATCCCAAAGTAGTTTGGGTATGGCTTTACAGCCAGATATGATTCAACATATTTCATGAAACACTAGAATTCATTCTTAAAAATTTTGAAGCCATAGAATAATTTATTTTTGAAAACATTTTTATTTTTTTCGAAAACAGATGAGAAAATTTTAGAAATATTTTTGAAAAATTTTTGAAAATAAAATAAAAAGAAAATTACCTAATCTGAGCAACAAGATGAACCGTCAGTTGTCCAAACTCAAACAATCCCTGGCAACGGCGCCAAAAACTTGGTGCTGTTGCCGGATCAAAAGGGAATCTGGCACTGATGTTACCGGACCAAAAGCTTGCCGAAAACTCAAACAATCCCCGGCAACGGCGCCAAAAACTTGGTGGACGAAATTGTGTTCCATGTTCTTTGTACTTGTGTGAGATTAACAATATATAATTGTATTGAATCCTCATTGTGGCTCTATGTGTGGACACAACTCCGTTCAACTAACCAGCAAGTGCACTGGGTCGTCCAAGTAATACCTTACGTGAGTAAGGGTCGAATCCCACGGAGATTGTTGGTATGAAGCAAGCTATGGTCACCTTGTAAATCTCAGTCAGGCGGATATAAAATAATTATGGAGTTTTCGAATAATAAATAAAAGAATAGGGATAGAGGTACTTATGTAAATCATTGGTAGGAATTTCAGATAAGCGAATGGAGATGCTTTTCGTTCCTCTGAACCTCTGCTTTCCTGCTATCTTCATCCAATCAGTCTTACTCCTTTCCATGGCTAGCTTTATGTGATACATCACCACTGTCAATGGCTACTTTCGGTCATCTCACGGGAAAATGATCCAATGCCCTGTCACGGCACGGCTAATCGTCTGGAGGCATCACCCTTGTCAATGGCTTCATCTTATCCTCTCAGTGAATAATATGCTCACGCACCCTGTCACGGCACGGCTATTCATCTGTCGGTTCTCGATCATGCTGGAATAGGATTTACTATCCTTTTGCGTCTGTCACTAACGCCCTGCAATCGCGAGTTAGGAGCTCGTCACAGTCATCCAATCATTGAATCCTACTCGGAATACCACAGACAAGGTTTAGACCTTCCGGATTCTCTTGAATGCCGCCATCATTCTAGCTTACGCCACGAAGATTCTGTTTAGGAGATCTAAGAGATACTCATTCTAGCTTAATTCATGTAGAACAGAAGTGTTTGTCAGGCACGCGTTCATAGGGGAGAAGGATGATGAGCGTCACACATAATCATCACCTTCATCACGTTCTTGGGTGCGAATGGATATCTTAGAAGCGAAATAAGAAGAATTGAATAGAAAACAGTAGTACTTTGCATTAATCTTTGAGGAACAGCAGAGCTCCACACCTTAATCTATGGAGTGTAGAAACTCTACCGTATGAAAATACATAAGTGAAGGTCCAGGCATGGCCGAGATGGCCAGCCCCTTAAAACGTGATCAAAGGATCATAAGGTAATCCCAAAGATGACAAATACAATAGTAAGAGGTCCTATTTATAATAAACTAGCTACTAGGGTTTACATGAGTAAGTAATTGATGCATAAATCCACTTCTGGGGCCCACTTGGTGTGTGCTTGGGCCGAGCCTTAACTTTCCACGTGCAGAGGCCATTTGTGGAGTTGAACGCCAGGTTTTGATCCATTTCTGGCGTTCAACTCTGGTTTTGGATCCTTTTCTGGCGCTGGACGCCAGATTTGGGCAGAGAGCTGGCGTTGAACGCCAGTTTACGTCGTATATTCTTGGCCAAAGTATGGACTATTATATATTGCTGGAAAGCCCTAGATGTCTACTTTTCAACGCAATTGGAAGCGTGCCATTTCGAGTTCTGTAGCTCCAGAAAATCCACTTTGAGTGCAGGGAGGTTAGAATCCAACAGCATCAGCAGTCCTTCTTCAACCTCTGAATCAGATTTTTGCTCAAGTCCCTCAATTTCAGCCAGAAAATACCTGAAATCACAGAAAAACACACAAACTCATAGTAAAGTCCAGAAATGTGAATTTAACATAAAAACCAATGAAAACATCCCTAAAAGTAACTAGATCCTACTAAAAACATACTAAAAACAATGTCAAAAAGCGTATAAATTATCCGCTCATCAATCATCTCCCTTTCTCCATCATGGACCTAAGCGGAAATGAACAGTCCAGGAGGACTCTGGGGTCATATTCTAACCCCTCTACTGCTTCATATGGGAGTAGCATCTGCATACCCTCCATTGGAGTCAGTAGCTTTGAGTTGAATCCTCAACTCATTATCATGGTGCAGCAAAGTTGCCAGTATTCCGGTCTTCCACAGGAAGAACCTACAGAGTTTCTGGCATAGTTTCTACAGATTGCTGACACAGTACATGATAAAGAAATAGATCAGGATGTCTACAGACTATTACTGTTTCCATTTGCTGTAAAAGATCAAGCTAAGAGGTGGTTGAATAACCAACCTAAGGCCAGCATAAGGACATGGAAACAGCTGACAGAAAAATTCCTGAATCAATACTTTCCCCCAAAACGGATGACACAGCTAAGGCTGGACATCCAAGGCTTTAAACAAGAAGATAGTGAATCTCTTTATGATGTCTGGGAGTGATACAGAGAGATGCTACGAAAATGCTCTTCTGAAATGTTTTCAGAGTGGGTTCAGTTAGACATCTTCTATTATGGGCTTGCTGAAGGAGCTCAGATGTCTCTAGATTACTCAGCTGGTGGATCTATCCACATGAGAAAGACAATTGAAGAGGCTCAAGAGCTCATTGATACAGTTGCCAGGAATCAGCATCTGTACCTAAGCAGTGACCCTTCCATGAAAGAAGAGGTTAAAACAGCAACTGCTGAACTCAGTCCTGTAAAACAAGCTGCAGAATTCAATCAGCAATTGGACTTTCTAACAAAGCAGTTAGCCGAATTCAAAGATAGACTACAAGAGACAAGGATGGCTAATATACATATGGACGAACAGTTTAAGCAAACAAAGCAGCAGCTATCAAGGCAAATAACAGAAGAATGCCAAGCAGTTCAACTGAGAAGTGGGAAAACATTAAATACCCCACCTCAAGGCAGCAAAAAGCTAAGAAATGAGCAAACCACCCAAAATTCACCTGGGGACAGTAAGAGCCCAGGGAAAAGTAATTCTGGAACTAAAACGCCAGAAATTTGGTGGAAGGCTGGCGCTGAACGCCCAGACCATGCTCAGGACTGGCGTTCAACGCCAGAAACAAGGCAGGACTGGCGTTCAATGCCAGAAATAGACAAGGATCTGGCGTTGAACGCCCAAAATGGGCAAGATCTGGCGCTGAACGCCCAAAATGGGCATAGTCCTAGCGCTTAGACGCCAGGAACAGACAAGGAGTTGGCATCTAACGTCACTCCAGTCTCTAACTCTGGCACTCAATTGCCAGTGAGGGATCAGACACACACAAATGCTGAAAGCAACCCCTCTAAAAAGGCTTCTTCAACCACTTCTGTAGGCAATAAACCTGCAGCAACTAAGGTTGAAGAATATAAAGCTAAGATACCTTATCCTCAAAAACTCCGGAAAGAGGAGCAGGATAAGCAATTTGCTCGCTTTGCAGATTATCTCAGGACTCTTGAAATAAAGATTCCATTTGCAGAAGCACTTGAGCAAATACCTTCTTATGCCAAGTTCATGAAAGAGATCTTGAGTCATAAAAAGGATTGGAGAGAAACAGAAAGAGTTCTCCTCACTGAAGAATGCAGTGCAGTTATTCTGAAAAGCTTTCCTGAGAAGCTCAAAGACCCTGGGAGTTTTCTGATACCATGCATATTAGAAGGTCAATGCACCAAGACAGCTTTATGCGATCTTGGGGCAAGCATCAACCTAATACCTGCATCCACTATCAGAAAGCTTGGCTTAACTGAAGAAGTTAAACCAACCCGGATATGTCTCCAACTTGCTGATGGCTCCACTAAATACCCATCAGGCGTGATTGAAGACATGATTGTCAGAGTTGGGCCATTCGCCTTCCCCACTGACTTTGTTGTGCTGGAAATGGAGGAGCACAAGAGTGCTACTCTCATTCTAGGAAGACCCTTCCTAGCAACTGGACGGTCCCTCATTGACGTCCAACAGGGGAAAATAACCCTGAGAGTCAATGATGATGAGTTTAAGTTGAACGCTGTCAAAGCCATGCAGCATCCTGACACATCAAAAGACTGCATGAAAGTTGATCTTATTGACTCTTTGGTAGAAGAGATCAACATGGCTGAGAGTCTCGAATCAGAGTTGGAAAACATCTTTAAAGATGTTCAGCCTGATTTAGAGGATTCAGAGGACATGAAAGAGCCTCTGAAAATTCTTCTGGAAGAAGAAAAACCTCCTAAACCCGAGCTCAAGCCACAACCACCATCCTTGAAATATGCATTTCTGGGAGAAGGTGACACTTTTCCAGTGATCATAAGCTCCGCCTTAAATTCACAGGAAGAGGAAGCACTTATTCAAGTGCTAAGGACACACAAGACAGCTCTTGGGTGGTCCATAGGTGACCTTAAGGGCATAAGCCCAGCGAGATGCATGCACAAAATCTTATTGGAGGATAACGCTAAACCAGTGGTTCAACCACAGAGGCGGCTAAATCCAGCCATGAAAGAGGTAGTGCAGAAAGAGGTCACCAAACTACTAGAGGCTGGGATTATTTATCCTATTTCTGATAGCCCCTGGGTGAGCCCTGTCCAAATCGTCCCAAAAAAGGGAGGCATGACAGTGATTCATAATGAAAAAAATGAACTGGTTCCTACAAGAACAGTTACAGGGTGGCGCATGTGTATTGACTATAGAAGGCTCAATACAGCCACCAGAATGGATCATTTTCCTTTACCATTCATAGACCAGATGCTAGAAAGACTAGTAGGTCATGATTATTATTGCTTTTTGGACGGCTACTCAGGCTATAACCAGATTGCAGTAGATCCTCAGGATCAAGAGAAAACAACATTCACATGTCCATCTGGAGTGTATGCTTATAGAAGGATACTATTTGGGCTGTGTAATGCGCCTGCAACCTTCCAGAGATGCATGCTCTCTATTTTCTCTGATATGGTGAAAAAATTTCTGGAAGTCTTCATGGATGACTTCTCAGTATATGGAGACTCATTCAGCTTCTGTCTTGATCACCTGAAACTTGTTCTGAAAAGATGCCAAGAGACCAACCTAGTTTTAAACTGGGAAAAATGTCACTTCATGGTGATTGAAGGGATTGTTCTTGGGCATAAAATCTCAAACAAGGGAATAGAGGTAGATCAAGCAAAAATAGAGGTAATTGAAAAATTATCACCACCTGCCAATGTTAAGGCAATCAGAAGCTTTCTGGGGCACGCAGGATTCTATAGGAGGTTTATAAAGGATTTTTCAAAAATCGCAAAACCTCTAAGCAATCTGCTAGCTGCTGACACGCCATTTGTGTTTGACACAGAGTGCCTGCAAGCGTTTGAAACGCTGAAAGCTAAGCTGGTCACAGCACCAGTTATTTCTGCACCAGACTGGACATTACCCTTTGAGCTAATGTGTGATGCCAGTGATCACGCCATTGGTGCAGTGTTGGGATAGAGGCATGACAAGCTTCTGCACGTCAGTTATTATGCTAGTCGCGTTCTAAATGATGCCCAGAAAAATTACACAACCACAGAAAAAGAATTACTTGCAGTGGTTTACGCCATTGACAAATTCAGATCATACTTAGTAGGATCAAAAGTGATTGTGGATACTGATCATGCTGCTCTTAAATATCTACTCACAAAGCAGGATTCAAAACCCAGGCTCATCAGATGGGTGTTGCTTCTGCAAGAGTTTGATATAGAAATAAGAGACAGAAAAGGGACAGAGAACCAAGTGGCTGATCATCTGTCCTGGATAGAGCCAGTAGAAGGGACGCCCCTCCCCTCTCTTAAGATCTCTGAGACTTTTCCGAATGAGCATTTATTTGCCATTCAGGAAACACCATGGTTTGCCGATATTGCAAACTATAAAGCTGCAAGGTTCATACCCAAGGAGTACAACAGGATACAAAAGAAGAAGTTAATTACTGATGGAAAGTACTACTTGTGGGATGAACCTTATCTCTTTAAGAGATGTGCAGACGGAATAATCCGTAGGTGTGTGCCTAGAGAAGAAGCACAGAGGATCCTGTGGCATTGCCATGGATCTCAATATGGAGGCCATTTCGGAGGTGAGCGAACAGCCACCAAGGTCCTTCAATGTGGCTTCTATTGGCCCACACTCTATAAAGATTCCCGAGAGTTTGTACGTAACTGTGACAGTTGCCAAAGAGCTGGTAATCTGCCTCATGGTTACGCCATGCCTCAACAAGAAATCTTGGAAATTGAGTTGTTTGACGTATGGGGAATTGACTTCATGGGACCTTTCCCACCATCATACTCAAACACTTATATTCTGGTGGCAGTTGACTATGTATCAAATTGGGTTGAGGCCATTGCCACACCCACCAATGATACTAAAACAGTGCTGAAGTTCCTCCAGAAACATATCTTTAGCAGGTTTGGTGTCCCTAGAGTACTAATCAGTGATGGGGGCACTCACTTCTGCAATAAACAACTTTACTCTGCCATGGTTCGGTATGGAATTCGCCATAAGGTGGCTACTCCATATCATCCACAAACTAATGGGCAAGCTGAAGTCTCTAACAGAGAATTAAAGAGAATCCTAGAACGGACAGTAAGTACCCGTAGAAAGGATTGGGCACGGAGCTTGGATGATGCTCTGTGGGCTTACAGAACAGCATTCAAGACCCCTATAGGGACCTCTCCATACGAACTTGTGTATGGTAAGGCATGTCACCTGCCCGTGGAACTGGAACATAAAGCCTACTGGGCAACCAGATTCCTAAACTTTGATGCCAAATTAGCAGGAGAAAAAAGATTGCTCCAACTAAATGAGCTAGAGGAATTCAGATTCACAACTTTCGAAAATGCCAAGCTTTATAAAGAGAAATAAAAAAAGTGGCATGACAGAAAGCTGTCATCTAGAATCTTTGAGCCAGGACAGAAGGTTCTGCTGTTCAACTCTAGACTCAGGCTATTCCCCGGGAAATTGAAATCCTGGTGGAGGGGACCATACGTGATTACAAGTGTATCACCATATGGTTATGTGGAGCTTCAAGATATTGATTCTGATAAGAGGTTCATTGTCAATGGACAGAGAATTAAGCATTATCTTGAAGGCAACGTTGAGCAAGAGTGCTCAAGGCTGAAAATAGACTAAAAGCTCAGCAAGGTCCAGCTAAAGACAATAAAGAAGCGCTTGCTGGGAGGCAACCTAGCCATAGGGCATCAATCCTCCAAGCATTTTGCCCCATTTCTATTTTTATTTTTATTTGTTTATATAGAGTTCATTGATAACAAGGTAAAGAATCAATTGCATAAGTTCACAGGGTTACAGAAGGAATCTGCACACAAAACAGAGAAAAAGAGCTCACTGGCAAGAAAACGCCAGTAAGAGCCCATTTTGGGCGTTCAGCGCCCAAAAGGGGCAGCCAGTGGGCGCTGAACGCCAGTAAGGATAGCAATCTGGCGTTCAACACCAGAAAAGGGCAACAATTGGGCGTTGAACGCCCAGGAGAACAGCATTTGGGCGTTGAACGCCCAAAACAGGCAGTGTTTGGGCGTTCAAACGCCAGGATGGCAGGGAGGAGGCAAACTCATTTTTCTTCATATTTTTTCATTCTAATCTTGATTTTCATACTTCAATTCATGATTTCTTGCATAAACATGTTAAGAACCCTGATTTCTAAAATCCCTAATTTCTAAAAATCCTACTTTAAAAATATCAAATGTATCTTAATCCATAAGCACCAAGCCTCTTTGCAAATTCAATCCAACTCTTTTCAAATCCTATTTTCAAAACAAATCTAATTTTTTTCCAACTAATATCTTTTTCAAATCTCCACATTATCTTTTTCAAAATCTAGATCTATCTTTTTTTCAAAAATCTTCTCTTATCATATCTTCTATCTTATCTTTTCCAAATCAATCTTTTTTATCATATCTTTATCTCTTTTTTCTCGAAAACCCACCCTCCCTCCCTTTAAATTTGGGTTCGGCCCCCCTCCCCTTCCATCAACAATTGCACCTAGCTCTCCTTCTTTCCCTCTCTTTTCTTTTCTTTTGCTTGAGGACAAGCAACCCTCTAAGTTTGGTGTGTTTATCCGCGATCACTAAGATCATGGCTCCTAAAGGAAAACAACCCACTCCAAGAGGCAAGAAAGAGAGCGTTCCAAAACCACTTTGGAATCAAGGGAAGTTCTTATCTAAAGAACATTCAGACCATTATAACAAAATAATGGGTCTGAGATCAGTGATCCTGGAAGTTAGATTCGATCTGAAAGAAGATGAATATCCGGAGATCCAGGAGCAAATTCGAATCAGGAACTGGGAAGTCCTAGCTAATCCTGAAACGAAGGTGGGAAGGAATATGATCCAGGAGTTCTATGCTAATATGTGGCAGACTGACAAGCAAAAACTATCTGGAGCTGCTTTCTATGAATATCGGACCATGGTCAGAGGAAAGATTGTTCATACCACCCCTGACAAGATCAGAGAGATCTTAAAACTACCTCAGCTGAAAGATGATCCAGACTCCTTCAACAGGAGAATGATGAGAACAGACAAGGGCCTGGATAAGATTCTAGAGGACATATGTATCCCTGGAGCCAGGTGGACCACCAACACAAAGGGTGTCCCAAATCAACTCAAGAGAGAAGATCTCAAACCAGTCGCCAGAGGATGGCTGGACTTCATTGGGCATTCTCTGTTGCCTACTAGCAACCGTTCTGAAGTCACAGTTAAAAGAGCAGTGATGATCCATTGCATCATGATGGGAAAAGAAGTGGAAGTTCATCAGCTGATCTCAACTGAACTCTACAAAATTGCTAACAAAAATTCTAAAGAAGCCAGGTTGGCTTATCCAAACGTGATTTCTCTGCTCTGCAAGGATGCTGGGGTAAGGATGGGAATAACTGAGTATATCTCAGTTAAGAAACCAATCACCAAAGCATCAATGGAAAAACAACAAGCATAGGATGATCCCACTAAGAAGAAAACACAGGAATCTCTCCCAGAAATCCCTCAATCTGAATACTGGGAGTATCTTGAGACGTCTGTTACCAAGATACGGGACGCTATGGAACAAATAATAAAAGAACAGAAGGAGCACAGTCAAATTCTCATCTATATGTTTAAAGAACAAGAGGAGCAAGGGCGTGACTTGAGGGACTTGAAGCGCCAGAAGTTATCTCTTGAAGGACCAAACACCCCAAAGATCCAAGGAACACCCGTTTCCCATAACTAAGGTTGTTAAATTCCAATTTCTGCTTTAACTCTGTGATAGTGTCGTTATAGAAGTTCACCTTAGGAGTCATATAGTAGTAATTAGTATCTATTTTAATTTTATCTCCAATTAAGCCATAGTTTATTTTTCTCATCATCAGCAAACAAGAATAAAATAGTAGATCTTTTGAATAAGAGGCAATAAAATTTCGAGTTTTAATAAGAGAAATTCTAATTAGTTACATGTGGTGGCAATACTTTCTGTCTTCTGAATGAATACTTGAACAGTGCATATGTCTTTTGAATTTGTTGTTTAAGACTGTTAAATATGTTGGTTCTTGAAAGAATGGTGAACATGAGACATGTTATTGATAATCTGAAAAATCATAAAAAAATGATTCTTGAAGCAAGAAAAAGCAGCAAAAAAAAAAGAGAGAAGGGAAAGAAAAGCAGAAAAAGCCAATAGCCCTTAAAATCAAAAGGCAAGGGTAATAAAAAGGATCCCAAGGCTTTGAGCATCAGTGGATAGGAGGGCCTAAGGGAATAAAATCCTGGCCTAAGCGGCTAAATCAAGCTGTCCCTAACCATGTGCTTGTGGCATGAAGGTGTCAAGTGAAAACTTGAGACTGAGCGGTTAAAGTCAAAGTCCAAAGCAGAAAGAAGAGTGTGCTTAAGAACTCTGGACACCTCTAATTGGGGACTTTAGCAAAGCTGAGTCACAATCTAAAAGGTTCACCCAATTATGTGTCTGTGGCATTTATGTATCCGGTGGTAATACTGGAAAACAAAGTGCTTAGGGCCACGGCCAAGACTCATGAAATAGATGTGTTCAAGAATCATCATACTGAAATAGGAGAATCAATAACACTATCTGAATTCTAAGTTCTTATAGATGCCAATCACTCTGAGCTTCAATGGATAAAGTGAGATGCCAAAACTGTTCGGAAGCAAAAAGCTACTAGTCCCGCTCATCTAATTAGAATCTGAGCTTCACTCAAAAACTCTGAGATATTATTGCTTCTCAACCTATTAGTCTTCTATTTTATTTGTCTAGTCACTTGAGGACAAGCAACAGTTTAAGTTTGGTGTTGTGATGAGCGGATATTTTATACGCTTTTTGGGGTTAATTTCATATAGTTTTTAGTATGTTTTAGTTAGTTTTTAGTTTATTTTCATTAGTTTTTAGGAAAAATTCATATTTCTGGATGTTACTATGAGTTGTGTGTTTTTTCTGTAATTTCAGGTATTTTTCTGGCTGAAATTGAGGGAGCTGAGCAAAAATCTGATTCAGGCTGAAAAAGGACTGCTGATGCTGTTGGATTCTGACCTCCCTGCACTCAAAGTGAATTTTCTAGAGCTACAGAACTCGAAATGGCATGCTTCTAATTGCGTTGGAAAGTAGACATCCAGAGCTTTCCAGCAATATATAATAGTCCATACTTTGCTCAAGGATAGACGACGTAAACTGGTGTTAAACGCCAGTTCTCTGCCCAATTCTGGCGTCCAGCACCAGAAAAGGATTAAAAGTTGGAGTTCAACGCCAGAAAAGGATCCAAACCTGGCGTTGAACGTCCAAAATGGCCTTATGCACGTGAATTGCTTAAGTCTCAGCCCCAGCACACACTAAGTGGGCCCCAGAAGTGGATCTCTATACCATCTGCTATAGTTTACTCATTTTTTCTGTAAACCTAGGCTACTAGTTTAGTATTTAAACAACTTTTAGAGACTTATTTTGTATCTCATGATATTTTAGATCTAAACTTTGTACTCTTCGACGGCATGAGTCTCTAAACTCCATATTTGGGGGTGAGGAGCTCTGCTGTGTCTCGATGAATTAATGCAAGTATTTCTGTTTTCCATTCAAACATGCGTGTTCCTATCTAAGATATCCATTCGCGCCTAACTATGGAGAAGGTGATGATCAGTGACACTCATCACCTTCCTCAATCCATGAATGTGTGTCTGACAATCACCTCCGTTCTACATCAGATTGAATGAATATCTCTTAGATTCCTTAATCAGAATCTCCGTGGTATAAGCTAGATTGATGGCGGCATTCATGAGAATCCGGAAAGTCTAAACCTTGTCTGTGGTATTCCGAGTAGGATTCAGGGATTGAATGACTGTGACGAGCTTCAAACTCGCGAGTGCTGGGCGTAGTGACAGACGCAAAAGGAGGGTGAACCCTATTCCAGCACGATCGGGAACCTCAGATGATTAGCCGTGCTGTGACAGAGCATTTGGATCATTTTCACAGGAGGAGGGGATGTAACCATTGACAACGGTGATGCCCCAACACACAGCTTGCCATAGAAGGACGTGCGTGCGTGAATCAGAGGACGAAGGAAAGCAGAGATTCAGAAGACAAAGCATCTCCAAAACTCCAACATATTCTCCATTACTGCATAACAAGTAACCTTTAACCCATGCTCTCTTGTTTGTTCGCAATTCAACTGATAAATATAATTGACTTCCTGACTAAGAATTGCAAGATAACCATAGATTGCTTCAAACCAACAATCTCCGTGGGATTCGACCCTTACTCACGTAAGGTATTACTTGGACGACCCAGTGCACTTGCTGGTTAGTAGTACGAGTTGTGAAAAGTGTGATTCACAATTTGTGCACCAGCTATACTGGCCGAGACCCTGGGTATACGGCTAACTTGTGATACATTAGTCCGGGATCAATTCCTGGTATGTCAGCGGCCTTCCATGCAAAGAGGTCGGAATTATCTCGTAGGAGCTTTATTAGCGAATCCTTTAAGTCTTCTCTCAGATTTGCTCCTATATTTGTTGTTTTGCTTGGATCGTCTCCAATTTGAACTTCTTGAGTCTCACCCTCTGGCTGGGGGCGGAGTTCTTCGCGAGCTCGGATTCTCCCGAGTTCTATAGTGTTAGTTTCTTTCCCTCTGGGGTCTCCTTTAAGGTTCAGACTTTCGTTGTAACAGCGTCGCGCATGTTTCTGGTCTTCTTTTATGGTAGTGATCCCTTCTTGAGTGGGGAACTTCATGCATAAGTGCAGAGTGGAGACCACTGCGGCGAGCTGGTTTAACGTTGTCCGACCTATTAATGCGTTGTAGGCCGAGCTCACGTCGACTACAATATAGTCTATACTCAAAGTCCTAGACCGAGTTCCTTTTCCAAAGGTTGTATGCAGGGAGATGTATCCTAGTAGTTGAATCGGGGTGTCTCCCAGTCCGAACAAGCTATCCGGATACGCTCTGAGCTCTTTTTCTTGTAGGTCGAGCTTGTCAAAGGCGGATTTGAACAAGAAGTCTGCAGAGCTTCCTTGGTCAATTAACGTTCGGTGGAGATTGGCATTTGCAAGAATTATGGTAATGACCATCATGTCCTGGGATGATGCCCGCAGCGTCTTCTTGAGTGAAGGTGATATTGGGGAGGTCGACCAACTTGTCTTCTTTTTGAATGTGATATACCTCCTTAAGGTGTCTTTTGTGTGATGACTTAGAGATCCCTCCTCCTGCGAATCCCCCATTGATCATATGGACATGCCTTTCCGGAGTGTGATTGGAACGTTCAGCTCGTCTGGGTTCATCATCCCTTCTTTTTTTTTCTTGGATCCTCTGCTTTATTGGCTAGGAATCGATCTAGTCGCCCTTCTCATGCCAGTTTTTCAATGACGTTCTTCAGATCAAAGCAGTCATTGGTGGAATGTCCATAGATTCGATGGTATTCACAATACTCTGTTTGATTTCCTCCTCCCCTTTTATTTTTAATCGTACGAGGGGGCGGGATCTTTTCAGTGTTGCATATCTCTCTGTATACATCCACAAGGGACACTCTGAGTGGAGTGTAGTTGTGGTACTTCCGAGCTTTCTCAGTAGGCTGATCCTCCTTTTTCTTGGACTCTTTATCCTTACCTTGAGGTGTGTAGGAGAATCCGAATTTTGAAGTTTCTCCTAACCGAGAATTTTCCTCCATATTGATATACTTTTCTGCCCGTTCTTGTATCTCGTTCAGGGATGTTGGATGTTTTTTGGATATTGAGTGGCTAAAAGGTCCCTCTCTCAGGCCATTGATGAGCCCCATGATGGCTGCTTCTGTTGGCAGACTTTGTATGTCTAGACATGCCTTGTTGAATCTTTCCATGTAGTTGCGGAGGCTTTCTCGATCTCCTTGTTTAACTCCCAATAAGCTTGGAGCGTGTCTGGTCTTGTCCATTTGGATGGAGAATTTGGCGAGGAACTTTTTGGCTAGGTCGTCAAAACTTGTGATTGATCTTGGAGGCAAACTGTCGAACCACTTTATTGCTGTTTTTTTAGGGTAGTCGGGAAAGCTTTGCATCGAATTGCATCTGAGGTGTCTGTGACGTACATCCTGCTTCTGAAATTGTTGAGATGATGGCTTGGATCAGAGGTACCATCATATGGGGTCATGTCAGGAGCTTTGAAGTCCTTTGGGACTTTAGCTTTCATGATCTCTTTAGTGAATGGATCTTGATCTTTGTGGAGTTATCTTCATGACTGGAATGAGTAGTTTTGGTTTTGAGATCGGCCTTGAGCTTTGTAAGTTTGTCCTCTAGCTCTTGGCGGCGTCTCGTTTCTCTTTGGAGGTCTCTCTCGGCCTCTCGCTGATGTTCGGCCTCCTGTTCGAGCTATTTAAGGCGATTCTGTTGTTCACGGAGGGCCTCTAAGATTTCGGTGTTTGGAGATTGCTTGTCCCCCTTGGTTTGAGGCACATCCTTTGATGTGGCATCCGTATTTTTAAGCGGGGTTTTTTCTTCCAATCCGGAGTTGTGATCGTTGTCAAGGGTGTCCGTCATGATGATGGGATGACTTCCAGGGTCCCCAGAAACGGCGCCAATGTTTCGAGTGTTACTTGAAACTGAAGGTCGATCTTGGATGAGATCTGCTATGGTGGCCGGAGCTGTCGTGTCCAACTTGTTTGACTTGGTGGAGCTGCTAATCCTTGATCACCGGAGGGTGGTGGTACCTGCAAGAGACTCCGATGCTTAAGTTAGCATGGGCTTTAGGCAGGTACTTTTTATAGAATCAAAGTATGAGTTATACCTGGGTACTCTAGTGTATTTATAGTAGTGTAGAGTGACCTTTAAGATAAGTTTAGTTATCTTATCTTATCTTTCTTTAGGGGAGTCGCCTTATCTTTCTAGACTTTGCCACCTTTAGATTTGGGTTGTGTCCTTTATTTGGGCCTCTATGTCAATTTGGCCAAGCTCTTTTGAAAGAGGTCGGTGTCGACCAACCTTTATAAGAGGTCGGTCGTTTTTGTCTTCAATCAGCCCGAGTCGCATAGCTCGACCCAGAGTATGAACAATACCTTAGTAGATTCCAGCTCGGGATATCAGTACTTGTCGTTCATGGATGCCAACTCGGGATATAATCAAATTCCGATGTACAAGCCGGATCAAGAAAAAACATCTTTCATCATGTCAAGAGCAAACTATTGCTATGTGGTCATGCCTTTTGGGTTAAAAAACGTAGGAGCCACATATTAACGGTTGATGAATAAGGTGTTTGCACCTCACCTTGGGAATATAATGGAAGTATACGTAGACGATATGTTAGTAAAAACCAAGAATGAGGCCGACCTCCTGACTGACCTCTCGCAAGTCTTCAACACCATTAGGATGCATGGGATGAGGTTGAATCCCGCAAAGTGCACCTTCGCGATGGAGGATTAAAAATTTTTGGGATTCATGCTAACACAAAAGGGGATTGAAGCCAACCCCGACAAGTGTAGGTCAATCCTAGAAATGAAAAGCCCGAATTGCTTAAGGGAAGTCCATCAACTAAATGGTCGACTTGCAGCCCTCTCCAGGTTCTTGGCAGGATCAGCATTAAGATCCCTACCACTTTTCTCCCAACTTAGAAAAGGATGCCAGTTCGAATGGACTCCTGAATGCAAAGAAGCATTCCAGGAGTTCAAAAGATTTCTAAGCCAACCTCCGATCCTTACCCGACCTCAAGTTGGGGAGGAATTCGTCCTGTACTTGTCGGTAGCCGATAAAGCTGTAGCATAAGCTCTAATACAAGAAGATGAGGTCGGGCAGCATCCTGTGTACTTCACCAGCAAGGTTCTACAAGGCCCCAAGTTAAGGTACCAAAAACTCAAGAAGTTTTCATACACCTTAATAGTAGGCTACGACCTTATTTTCAAGCTCACACAATAAGAGTTTGAACGAACCAGCCCATGAAGCAAATTCTTCAAAAAATAGACATTGCGAATAGGATGGTTCAATGGTCTATAGAGCTATCCGAGTTCGACCTTAACTACGAAACTCGGACTGCAATTAAAGCCCAATGCCTCACCGACTTTGTAGCAGAATATGCAGGAGATCAAGAGGAAGCCGCCACAGCATGGGAAATATACGTGGATGGATCCTCTAACAAGGTCGGAAGCCTTACAGGCATAATACTGGTCAACCAAGAGGGAACCGAAATAGAAGTTTTCCTCAAATTTGAATTTCCAGCTTCCAATAGTCAGGCAGAGTATGAAGCCTTGATCGCTGGATTAAAGCTAGTAGAGGAAGTCGGCGCGACCAAAGTAATCGTGTTCAGCGACTCCCAGGTGGTGACCTCCCAGATCAATAGAGAGTACCAGGCTAAAGATCCCAACATGAAACGGTACTTGGATAAAACTTTGGAATACCTTAGGCAATTCTCAGAAACCGAGGTCAAACACATAACTCGGGATCTCAACAGCAGAGCAGACGCCCTTTCCAAGTTGGCAAGTACCAAACCAGGAGGAAATAACAGAAGTCTGATTCAAGAAACTCTCCAAGAACCCTCTGTCACAAAAACAGGGGCTAGGCAAGACGTCCTTGAAGTATCCAGGCTGGACCTCGGATGGATGAATCCACTGATCGAATACATGAAATTCGACATCCTACCTAAAGAGAAAAAAGAGGCCAAGAAAATTCGGAGGGAAGCACAAAACTACACCTTGGTGAAAAATATCCTCTACAAAAGAGGAATATCCATACCATTGTTGAAGTGTGTCCCGACCTCAAGGACGGTAGAAGTCTTAGAAGAGGTCCATAATGGTATCTGCAGAAACCATCTCGGAGCAAGGTCTTTAGCTAGAAAAGTCATACTAGCCGGGTTCTACTAGCCGACCTTGCAAAAAGATGCCACCGAATTCGTAAAGAAGTGTCAGCCATGGCAAATGCATACAAACTTTCACGTCGCTCCCCCCGAGGAGCTCATTAGTATAACTTCTCCATGGCCTTTCGCAAAACGGGGATTGGACAAGTAAAATATCTAATAGTGGGAGTGGACTACTTCACGAAGTGGATCGAAGCAGAACCATTAGCCACCATTACAACCCAGAGAAGTCGGAAGTTCCTCTACAAAAATATCATTACAAGGTATGGAGTCCCCCCACTCCATCACCACTGATAATGGAACTCAGTTCACCGACTCTACCTTCAAAAATCTAGTAGCCAGCATGAAGATCAAGCATCAGTTCACTTCGGTAGAACACCCACAAGCAAATGGGCAAGCTGAGATAGCCAACAAGGTTATACTGGCTGGGTTAAAGAAAAGGCTGCAAGACGCAAAGGGAGCATGAGCTGAAGAACTCCCTCAAGTACTGTAGGCCTATCGGACTACGCCTCAGTTTGCTACAGGAGAAACACCCTTCCGACTTACTTATGGCATAGAAGCCATGATACCAGTTGAAATCAATGAGCAAAGTCCAAGGGTGAGACTCTACAACGAGGTTGGCAACCTTCAGGCGTATAAAGAAGAACTCGAGCTACTCCTCGAAGTCCGAGAACAAGCCCAGATAAGGGAAGCATCATTGAAGTAAAGGATGACAAATAGATACAACAAGAAAGTCATTCGAAGAAGCTTCACCCCAGACGACTTGATCCTGATTAGAAATGACATCGGCGTCAACAGGTCGGGGGAAGGAAAACTCGCTGCTAATTGGAAAGGGCCTTACAAGATAAGCGAAGTATTAGGAAAGGGATACTATAAGGTAACTGACTTGGGCGGTACCGAACTACCAAGGTTGTGGCATGCTTGTAATATGAAAAGGTACTATAGTTAAAAGTGAACTCCACTCCCTAATGTACTCTTTTCCTGACTTCATGATTTTTTCCCAAAAAAAGGTTTATCTGAAGGGGGTTTTAATGAGGCATCAAAGTGGAGGCTAAGGGGCAATAACTTTTTAAAAGCCCTTAGTAGCAAAAAGTACCTTCATCAATAAATAAAGATCTTTTTACAAACATCTCTTTGTAAATTCTATTAGTCATTATCATTATTCCACAAAACGCACCGACTTAAGCTCGAAAAAATGTAAAAATCCCATAACCGACCTAAGTGGATGGCAGGATGAAACGACGAGGTACTAGTCGGTGTAAAGAGGTTATAAAAATAGATCTTGATAACTCGGAAATATTACGACCTATAAGTCGAAAAAACCGAGAAGAATTGAAATATATCGCAAAAATAATCTAAGTTATGGGCAATTCAAATAAGAAAATTTGAATTTACGAGGAATACGAAAAAGAGATAAAGGAAATCCGTCAAAAACAAAGGCAGAAGCTGTCCCAAGTCTTCGAAAAAAGCTAAGTAACTTAGACGAAAAATAGTTTGCCTAGTCAAAATTTTCCAAAAGGATTCTTCATAAAGAAACCTAACAAAAGATCGCAACAAAAGCATGCACACGCAAAAGTATACCCAAAAAAGCCCTTATCCAAAAAAGGGCAAAGTAAAATAATTTTTTGTTAACGGCCATAAAAGGCCAAGAGAGTCAGGGTCAACCACCGCAAACAACAAAAAAAAAAGATAAATTGTTCAAAGAGGAGCCCACAAGCCGGGCCTCAAATAGCTAAAATCATCTAGGAGGAAGGATTGGAATCACCAGTAGGAAGTGAAGTCGGATCGGGAGCAAGAGAAGTCGGAGCAGCTTCGTCAGCAATGGGAGTCGGAGTTTCTGAAGATGTCAAAAGAGACCCCTCTTGTTGTTCCTCACGAAGAGGAGACTCAATAAGCCTTTGTCCCTGGGTCTTCAGCTCGGAGTCCGTCTCAGGGCAGGGAGGAGAAACGATAGCTCCGTCCATAACAATCTTATCAGGATTTAGAGGAGAAAGGTCCAGGTCAGGAGCAATAACTCCAACCTGCACCTTAAATACCCTCCAGGCCTCCTCCGAGCTCTCCTCCACTGAGTCCTCTAAATTCTGATAAGCCTCCTGACCTTTCTCCAGCTCCCATTGGAGATCAATGTTTTTGGAGAAGACCCTGACATAATTTTGCTCCGTCTTCTCCTTCAGGCCCTCTGCTATGGCACACTGGGCTATCAACTTCTTCTCCCTCTTCTGAAGTTGTTACCTCTCCTCCTTCAACCAAGTAACTTCACCCTAGAGCCTCTTCTCTTCCTCTTGATAGAGGACAATCCTCCCCTCCAACCCCTCAACCTTTTGGGTAGAGCCCAAAGAGCTAAGGAGAGTTTTGTCCAAGATATCAAGAAGTTTTGTACATACCCCAGCAGCCCGAACTCTCCCCCGAGCTAAAATTTGAAGATGGTTTCGAACGGAAGCATCATCCATACTAATGTGAGTATGGGGAAAGATGTGATTCCAAACGAATTTGGGACTATCAAAATCAGCTTCCCCAGAAAGAGAAGAGTCAGACGTCGAAGTCTTATGCTTCTTCTTCTCGGGTTCGGGAGAAGGTCGGACTGGGGGGATGGGAGGAGGAAGAGAAGAAGCAGAGGTAGAAGTTACCATAATAGGACGAAAGGAGGTCCCCAAATCACGAGGAGGAGGGGGAGGAGGAGGAGCGCCAGTAGCCCTAGCAGCGTCATCTCGGGCCTGAGCTCTTCTCTTGTCATCCTGAACTTTCTGGTAGGAGGCGCTGGATCCACCCTTCACCATCTCTGAAAAGAGAAAACAAGCAAGATTACAGGTTGGAAAAGTATCATAAACAAGTCGGAAACTTCAGTAACAACTACAAAAACTACCTAGCGGGGTCTGCACAAAACTCGGAGAACCCAGAAGAAACTTTTTCGTATCCAGATTAGGGGCCCTTCCCCAAGCTTCTCGGAAAAATCCCACAACAGCCTCCTCAACCTCATCCAAGTCATCCAGGCCATATTTCTCCACATGAGAGGCCTCTAACCAATAAAGAGGAAAGCGGGGAGAAGAATTTTTGTCCAGGAAAAAAGGATGGTGACCCTCTACGGCTTGAATCTTGAAGAAAAAGTTTTTAAAGTCATGGAAGGAGTCGTCAAAAATAGAGATAACTTTCCGACCTTGAATGTCGCGGAAAGACACCAACTACTGCTTATTATTTTGTCCACTAAAAGGCTTGGTCAGATGAAAAAGGTAGAAAAAGATTTTTATGGAAGTCGGAAAGTCTAGTTCTCGGCTGACAAGTTGGTAAATTTTCATAAAACCCCAAGAATTGGGGTGAAGCTTAGTAAGAGCAACTCGGCAATGGTTTAAAACCTCTATTTCAAAATCAGAAAAGGGGAAGGAAACCCCCAGACGGGTAAAAAGACAGTCATACATAAAGAAAAAATGAGGGTCTGAATCAGCAACCCTCCCGAAACAAACCCGGTCTTCAGGACCCGGGACTACCAACTCATACTTTGGCTCGTCAACCTCATCGCTACAAATCCTATGGTGGGTACGGAGGTCGATGATATAGTCAATATCCACCAAAGGGCTTTCCTCTAGTACTGTATCGTCTACCCACTTCGACAGAGACTCGGGAACATGAGAAGACATCTTTTCCAGTAAAAAGAAGTAGGTGAAAAAGCAACGAGACCTACAAAGAAAAAAGAAAAAAGATAAAAAACAGGGCCTCTAAAAAACCAAAACAGCCTCTCTCAAAATCTAAACAAAGAACAGAATCGCTAGACCAACGAACTCGATAAAGAACTAAGCATCGCAAAGAGTATGCAAAACTCCTCTGATATACAGAACAAAGCGCCAATGTAAATAATAGAGGAGGGGAAGAAAAGGACTAACCTTTGTTTGCGAAAGCAAAGGGGAGCAGATACAGCAGCAACAAAAGCACTCCAAGAAGGAAGCCTAAAATAGTTTCTCTTTGGAAAGAATAAGGGTTGTAGGCAAGAAGCTTCAGAAGACGAAAGAAAATAGAGAAAAGAAAGGTTAAAGTATTTATAACACGCTAGAGGCATAAGGGTAAATGGACGCGATCATTAAAGAAATGTGCCGTTACCAACATAACTGCTCCCACGTGTAAATGTAAAAACCTCAACAGACGCGACGTTTGATTAGACACGACGGTTGAAAAATTCAAATCACGTCGGTTTCAAAATCACGTCGGTTTAGAAATCATGTCGGCTACAAGCTCGAGTTAAAATACTCGAATCTGCCTCATAAATAAAAGAGATCGGACTCGAGTAGGGGCACTGTTCATACCCTAGCCCAAACACTATGGCCTAGGTTCAAACACACTAAAGGCCCAATCCAAAAATTGGCCTTCACGACCCACCGACCTTCTCAAAGGAGGTCGAATTCAACACAGACTCCATCTCAAAGAAGTCGGGCTCGAAGGATAGCTGGCAGATAACACTTATTCAAATAAGTAACTGCCCCTAAAATCTCTCGACCCACTTCCAGGAGCCATATCCCAACTACCCTAAGATAAATGGACGGTTATTCACCTTAAAAGGTGGAACTACTCCAACGGTAGTTATTGGATTACCACTATAAATACACTGACACCTTTCAGATATCATCAAGTTTCAATACTTTCTAAACCTGCTTACCCCCTTGCTGACTTAGGCATCGAAATGTCTTTACAAGTACCACCCCCCATTCTTTCATACACACAAGTCGGACGGCGGCTCCTAGACGCCAACCAAGTCGGAGACCACCTCCTCTTATCGCTTGGGCCGATCTAACAATCCCAATCCACCAGCTTCAGGTTATCCACGTAACAACTATTATAACATAATTTAAATAGTAAAATTATTGATTTAATTAAAAATTTCAAAACCAATTAGTTTATTTAAAATTATAATATAAATTATATCAAAATTGTACTTACCTGTCGTAATTTTGACGGCATTTCACTTAAGAAGTTTCGTGGCGGTATACGACTTTATTGATAAAGACCATTTAATGGACGACGGAAAATATACGCTCTAAAGTTGTTCGTTAAACAGGTTATGTGCACTAAAAATAGTTATTCAATCGTACTAATTATAATTCTAAAGTTGGTACAAATATATTATGTTAGTTATTTAATTTTTGGGTTTATTTATTTTGTATCTTAAAGACACATATAAAATTTATAAATTAAAAATTTTTTTATTGTAAAATAAAAAATTAAAACTTTTAATATACTTATTTTATATTTATTAAATATAAATATTTAAAATTTTAACTCAATTATACGTCTAAGCATTTTTGTATCTAAGTCCAACCAACCAGACTCAAACTTAATAAAAACTACTTTTATTACACTCGCGTGTACACACGCGCCTTTCAATAATGTTTCTTCTTCCTCTTCATCTTCGTCTTAGTCTTCGTGTGTGTTTGGATTACAGTTTGCAAACCAGAGTTTGCATAAAATTGATTTTCTAAAATTGATTTTGATGATAAGTTAGTTTGGGTTAACGTGATTTATGTTTGGTAATCTTTGTATTAAAATTGATTATAGTAAAATAAATGTTGTTTGGATTATACTACTCAAAATCACTTTTAGATGAAAAATTACTAAAATAGACATCAATTTTATATACCTCCAAAATCAGAATACTATAAAAAATATTTATCATATAAATAAAATAAATATAATAAAAAATAAAAATATAAAAGAGAGTACTATAAATTTTATAATGTCACACAAAAAGAAAATATTCTATAATTTTTTTTAGTATCGTCAATACTCTTTAATTTAGTATTATTTTAGACTATAAATTTTTATTATTTATGACTCTATTGTTACTTATAATTAATTTTTTATTTATTTTGTCATTTTTTTATAGGATCATAATTTATATTATTCAAAATTTTGATAATAAACGTAATATATAATAATTACAATTACAAATTTTACAAATTCAGAATAAAAAATAAAAAAATTAATACAAAACAAAAATAGAATACATCAAAGAATAGAAAAAAATTATACAGATAAGAAATAATAAAAATTCCATAAAACCAACAACATATATTATATGAACAAAAAAATACCATAAAATGTAAATAAAATTCATATGAATAAAATCAAATAAAAATAAAAAAATTTCAATTTGTTAGTGATTGAAATAAATCTGAACGATTTTGATAAAAAAAAATGGAACTAAAAAATTATGAAGAAGTAGGAAGAACTACAAAGAATGACTGTGAAGATAATAGTTACTAGTATCATTTTTATAGAAGAAAATGAAGGGTAGGGTTGGTAAAAAAGAAATATTTGAGCTTCTCCTAAACGTGAACGTAAAACGTGAAACGCAGAAGCTACAAATTTGAGCTTCTCCTAAACGTGGGTTCAGAGGCAGAATCAATTCTGCGTTCACAAAAATAAAAATGGCCAAACATAAGAGTGAAGCTTTCAAGAAGCTCAAACGTGCTTCTCTCCGCCCCAACGTGTTTGCCAAACACACCCTTCATCTTCGCGTTCTTCCTTCTTCATTTTCGCTTTTCTCCTTTTTTTTGTCTTCGTATTTCTTCTTCTTCTTCTTCACGTTCTTCCTTCTTCTTCTTTGCCTTCCTCCTTCTTCTTTTTTCGCGTTCATTTTTCTTTTTCGCGTGTTTTTTTTAATCGTCATTCTTTTATTGTTACTGTTGTTGCTGCGTTTTTTCTTTTATTCCTTTTAATTGAGGTTCATTTGGATTTAGAATTTGGTTCAGATATGGTGAATACTTAACAGTAGTATCAAGTGAACCTAACTCAATTTACAAATGAATCGAATTCGATTCAAATTTGAACAAAAATGATAAACATTCAATCAGCAAGAAAAGCACATTTCAATTAATTTCTGCATGCAAATGAACTCAATTAAACTAAGAGATGAACCGAATTTTTTAAGGAATAACAAATTTGGTGAATACTTAAAAGTAGTATCAAGTGAATCTAATGTTAGCAAGAAAAGCACATTTCAATTCATTTCTGCTTGCAAATGAACTCAATTAAACTAAGAGATAAACCGAATTTCTTAAGGAATAACAAGTTTGGTGAATATTTAAAAGTAGTATCAAGTGAACCTAACTCAATTCACAAATGAATTGAATTCGATTCAAATTTGAACAAACAGTTAACAAATTACTTAAAGAATAAAAAATTTGGTCAATACTTATCAGAACATCAAGTGAACCTCAATTAACACACAAATGAACCAAAATAAACTAAAAATGAACCAAAATTATTTAATGATGACATCAGAAAAAATCAGAACTAATAAAGATGTTAGCAAAATGTTGATGTTATTAGTAATGACGATAACAAAAAAGAATCTGCGTGTACAAATTTAAAAGAAGAAGAAGAAGAAGAAGAAGAAGAAGAAGAAGAGAAAGACAAAGAGAAAAAGAAAAAAGAAAAAGAAATTGAAAAAAAAAAAGAAGGCGTGTAATTTAAAAAGTTATTATAACAACATAATTAAACTTATTAGATGTAAAATTTTATTTTTAAAATTTTTTATTGATAATAAATTTATCATATATCTTTAAAGATATATATTAACTAAACCTATAATATTTTTCTGTCAGGTATAATACCTGTTTACATTGTTAAAGATAAAGACTAATGTAGTATACTTTGTCAATTTCAAAAATATTATTAGTGTAATTATAGGAAGCGGTTCTGATATGTCATTTGCTTTAGTGAAATATCATATTCCATTCTCTTAAAATCAATCAGATTTAATTTAAAATAGATAAAGGGTCCAGATTTAAAAAAGAGCTTTGTTGTGGACATGAAGCCAAGAAGTGCATGAAGGACATGCAACCGGTTCATTCCTTCTGCAGTGTATAAATATTGAACATGTCGTGTGTGTCCAACTTGGTGCCAAACTAGCTTTATGCCATTCACTTTAAGTAAAGCTGGCTTAAATGTCAAATGGTGATAATCTTCTTAATATATATATATATTAAATAATTATAATCGTATAATAATATTGAAATTAGAAAATATATTAAATTTGTTACAGTAAAATAATTTAAATTATCATTTTAATATAACTTTTTAATATTATAAAAAATATTTATATATTTTGTATTTATATAATTTAATTATTTAAGAATAAAAGATTTTGTTACTATTTAAAGTATTGTGTATTAAAATATTATTATTTAAAATCTTTATTTATGTACTAAAATATTTTATATTTATTAGAGTTCATCAATACTCTTCTTTTATATTAGCCTTTGATTTTCATCTAATAAAATTTAATAGTCTATATAAATATGGCTCATTCAATAAGCACATAATTGTTGCACTCATTTTAGACATATCCAATTTGTTTTGACAGTATTTTTTATTTTATTTTTTTTAATGTTCTGATAGTATTTTTTAATTTATTTATTAAATCAAATTATTTATACTAATTATGAGTATTAATTAATTGATTTGATTAATTCATTAGATATTAAAACAATAAATTTACGAATAAAATAAACAACTAAAATATTTTTAACTAATAATTAAATCACATAAAATCATATGTATTAAACTAAATTTAAATAATGTGAATTAAAGATAAACTAAAATAAAATTATTTCTTACTTATTCTTACTTATTTTGTATAATGTTTTGAGTAAGGCAGCAAAATATGGGAAAGTATGAGAAGCTAATGAAATATTTGTACAATGTGTATAATGTAGGTTTAAAGAGTATTAGAGATATAACCATTAGTATTAACTTTTTTCATCAACTGAAGCTTTTGGGATGAGTGGTATCATGACATGATATTAGAGCATTCGATCCTTGGTGAACCTATACACTAGTTTAGTTATAAAAGTTTGTGTGACGTTATTTTTTTTGTTTAGCGAATGTTGGGGCTGGTTGTGGCTATGGCTTATGATTATTCCTGAAGGAAATTGCCCGGTACAGTCCCATATAGTATTGTGCAGTGACATTAATGGAAGTTTGAAGCATAAAGGGCGCAGAATGATTTTACGTGGCAGAAAAGGATGGCAGTGGTGGCATACGCATAAACGAAAGCTAAAGAGATTAAAAATAAGGAAAAGAAGCAATAAGCATATGAAGTGTGCCCGTACTGTAGGCACAAATGTTGTTTATGTTCATTTATAAAGTTAGAGTTCCTAAAGTGATGACTGATGAGATTGATGAGGTAATAATGGAATTGTGGAACTCCATCTCCAATATCTCAGCAGTACTATACATTACTGGTTCACAGGGGACTTTACCCTTATCTTCGCATTCATCGTATGATTCCCCGTGAAACTCTTCCGCTTCTATTCCAATGTCCAGCGATCCTTGCTGCCCAGATTAAAGGAAAAAATTACCACACTTGCGTATGTTCATCTAAATTAGAAATTGTAATTGAAACAATGAAAACATGCAAATTATTAAACATCATTCATACCAGAGCATAACCATCAACATCACCATCTTCGCCGATGCCATCGAAGGAGCCTTCCCCACCATGCATTGTCAATATCCGGTGCGGTTCGGCTACATGATGCCATTTTTTCCACCTCCAGATGGCCCAGCTCTAAACCCACCCCACTTTTGACGATGAAGATTCAATCATCAACCACCACAACAGCATGTCCCCCCTCACCATCGTTTTTTCGCTTCTGACACCACTCCGCCAATTGACTACTTCGCCAAGACACAATACCAGCCTAATTGATTTAATCTGGTTCCAACAACCTGGCGCTACAACTGGCTTTTATGAACTTCAGAAATCAACTAGCCATCGATCCTTGTTCTCAAGCTGGTCATTTACGTTAATTCATTATCAAACTCAAGGATATTTTTGACATTTCGTACTTCACTACACTATAACAATAAGCTCGGCAACTTGTTTGTACCTACCATACCATGTTCCTCTCTTTTCGAATGGTATATGGGATAATTTTCCGTAATTATAATTTTAAAAAATATTTTAGTGCATATGAGTAATATTAAAGACCACTCGCCTGACTCGGATAACGGAAGGGTCTGGACTCTGGAGTCACCCAACAGCGACAATCAAATACCAACCTAACCTCCAATGAATCCAAAGACGTTCAGAAAAATTCAACATTCCAAGCCGCCAATGTGGAACAATCGAACAAGATCCACATACACTTGCTCTCATTCGCGAGCGACACTTGACATCAATGACGTTTACGCTGGCATTGATTACAAAAATTAATTATTTCAATTATTTGACCCTACAGCGGATAGCACGAAACACCAAAAGATAATTTTAGTGACTTAAAATAATACTAGACAATAGTTTCCTTTCCTGCATTTTTTTTTTCAGAAAATAATTAATCTCTAATAAAATAATTAAACTTTTCATGAATTCTATATATATATATATAACAATAGTTTCCTTTCCTGCATTTTTTTCAGAAAATAATTAATCTCCAATAAAATAATTAAACTTTTCATGAATTCTCTCTCTCTCTCTCTATATATATATATATATATATATATATATATATATATATATATAAAAAGTGGTGAATCGACCATTAATTTTTGTATTTATATAATATAATTATACTATAAACTATAATTTAAAAAATAAAATATTATTTTTTTCAAATTCAGTTAATATATATTTTAAAGATATATATCAAAATTATTATTAATAGAAACTAAGAACCTAAGTTTGATATATTTTCTGCAAATAAAAATTTAATTAATAATATTCACATGTACTCTTAATATATATATATAAAAGCAAGACATGATAATAAAATTATATTTTAAAACATTTCATATATAGAAAATATATATTATATGAAATACTTATAAATAAAAATTATAATTGTATATTAAAAATTTAATTAAGATAACTGAATTATCATTAATTACATATTTTTATTTATTTAAGAGTAGTTTTATCTATTCATAATAATTTTAATATTAGTAAGGTTTATTTTTACATTAATATGTTATTTTTTGTTTTTCTAGATAATTATTTTAAATTATTTTTTATTTTTTTGTTTTGTTTCGTAATATCATCGACTCTATTTTTTATTGTGCTAATACGTGTGCTTTTCATAATATACACACACCCAAAGTATGTTTAGAAGCATAATCAGTTCGTCCCTCAGGTTCTACAGGAACGAACTGCTCTAATACCATAATGTAACACCCTACCACACAGAGCCTTACGTTTAAGTCGTAAAGCAGAGGTGGCAAGATATTACGACCTTTAAAAGAAAAGATATATATAAGTATAGTTGAAAGAATTTTGTAACTAGGAGTCTTGAAGAAAAAGCTAAGCAAAAGCGAAAACAGAAAATCGTGTCACACTCGTACGAATAAGTATAAAACGGATAGGCAAGATCAAAAGAAGGTTGAAAACATAATATACAGATCAGAGTTCCAAATCACAAATATCAAGCTCCAAACTCGACCTGCGAAGCTAAGGCCGGCCAGAGTATGTAATCATATATATTTATACAATCCAAAATATAACTCAAACTACAAAATAAACACCTGTTTCTCCACCCTCTAGGAGGGACAAACATAAAATATATACAGAGGAGAATCTGTATACATATATATATATATATATATATATATATATATATATATATATATATATATATATATATATATATATAGCATAAATACAAAATATAGCATCCCAAAATAACAACCAAACTTCACTTGCACAGGAAACTCCAGACGTTCAACGAGGTGCTTCTCGACCTGCATATGAAAAACAACAGAAATATGTACAGACTGAGAACCAGAGGTTCTCAGTATGGTAAAAGTGCCCGCATAGTTAATATGAAAGGTCCCGAAAAAGGCAGAGGCATTCCTAGAACTTAAACACTCAGATAAATCTTAAAATTTATTCTAAACCAATAATATCAATAATCTAACTAAAGGATCCCAGCCCTAATCTAGCTCTGCACCTTCTGTCAACTCAAACTTCCAAATACCGGTGGAACAACCCTCATTCACTCTTCCGCCAAGAGAGGATCTCTCAGAAGCATACACATACAGATCAAACAAAGAAAATACAGATAGAGGTACAATTACAGTAAGTAGAACAAGTAGCAGATAAGTAGAGTTTAGCAATTAAGCAAACCTAAACAATGAACACTCAAGCAAAACATACAAATGCATATGATGTATGCCTGTCCTATGGCTGATGAGCTCATCTGTCGGTTATACAGCCAACCCGACATGTCTTGGTAGCTAACCATTGGGCAGTCCCTCTGTACGTGCATCCCCAAGCTCAATAATATCCATGAAAAAAATCCTAAGCTCATCCATGGGGAGAGACAAAATCCCAAGCTCAAATTCATATATATATGCATGCCCATAGGAGAACTCGGGAAGTTAACATGTCCGGTCACATCTTACGTACAGAGGGTTAACAATTTGTCTCAATTTTACAAGTCTCATATACTTTTAAATTCATTATCATCATCAATTCATATCTCATTGAATCTCAAATTCATCATTCTTCATGATCACACCTCTCATTCCCTTCATCAATAATTTAAACTCAACATAATTCATTCTTTTCTAAATAAATCAAACTTCAAAGATATAATCCTTAAAACCAATTCTTTCTAAATAATTACTTCAAACGAAACTTCCAATTCTTATAAAAATTTCAGCAGCACCTCCTCTAAAATTCAAACTTCTGCCACCCTTTAAGGGTCCCAACTATCAAGCCGAAACCCTCTCAGTCTTTCAAATAATTTTCAATATTAAATCATTTCAAAATCAAACTACACATCTCTCAACCAATTCATTCAATTCAATTTCATAAACTTACCATTAATTCTCAACACACCAACAATCATATTTATTTTATACTCATTAAAGTCATAATCCAACACATACAAATTCATTAATCCTTTATACACATATCGTATACTATATGCTTAATCCATCAATAATTCATTCTATTCATTCCTATCTTATGGTCTTTTAGCCTAAGTTTTCACGTGACATTAAACATTAACTATGAGAAACAAAAATCATACATTGGCCGAATTCTTTCCTAAACTAGGAACACCTCAAAAACCTCTCCTTTCACAAGCTCCAAGTTCCCAAACGTTAATTCCTCAAGTTTAATTACCCATATTTCGTTCCAAACCACCAAATTGAATTCCAAACACAAGAACACCATCTAATTCACACAATATCACTATAATTATCATATGGTTCACTAATTCGATGATTCACAAGGGTTCAAAAATTTCTTACCTTACACACGGATCAATTGGACAAAATCCAGTTATTTTCCACTGCTGGAGTTCACCTAAACCATCAAAATCATTCAATTTCTTAATACCCAAACTTAAGACCCACAAAATTTAGGAGAGAAAGAACTGGGCAAGAAATGCAAATTTCTTACCACTTTGTTCAGATAGAATTGAAGAGAATTTCAAGACAAGCACGTGGCCACTGATGGCTCATCAATCGGAACTCCGGGTTGAAAGTTATGGACGATTGAATTTTCGGAGACGTTAGGGTTCTCTCCCCGATTCTCTCTTCTTCAACGTGACTCCCAGGGCTGAAATGAAAGAAGGAAACCTTATTCATGGTGTTTAATAGGTTAGGCCTTAGGCCCGGTTCAACTTATTCGGCCCGTTAGTCCGATTTTGGGCCAAAATATTTAAAATTAGTATCAAAATTCGTATTTTTTAATATTTATACTTTTCTAAATTATAAAAATTTATTTTCCTAATTTTTAATTTCACGGGGTTTACAATGTGACTTCTTCCTCTCCCATGTCCTCATTATTTATTTTTCTGCCTTCTCGTAAAAATTACCACTTTCTGATGAACCAGATGCAAGAATATATCTCTTATGTTATCAAATAGCATTTATCCACATACTGCATATTGTAACTAATATGGTTATAGGGTAGATTGAACTTGCTAGTTGTGATTCAAAAGCTTACTGATTTGTATGGTTTTATAATGACAGGTTTCTATTTTTACTACCTTATCACATTCTCATTCATCCTTTGTTTGTTGCTTTACTGTCTCTAAACTATTGCAAGACTTCACCTTTTCTGGTTGGTTTTACCTTAGAACTATTACAAATATGAATTTGTTATAAAATTTATGTAATATAAATTGACCTGGTACTTATTTTTAGTTTATTTTTACTGTATTACCATATCTTCTATTGGTTCATTTTGCACCTGAAATTAATTGAATTATTGCATTTGGGATTGACTATTACAAGTAAATGCAACAATTGTAGCCAAGCAACTAATTTTGTTCTATAGTCTTTGATCAATATTGTTGTTAAATATTTATAGATTCAAGTACCATTTGACGTTTGGAGAGAGATCTAAAATTGACTTATCTCATTATCTTCTATAGATGATTAATTCCATTGTTTTTGTTTTGTTCCTGGAAAATGTTCTCTAAGAGTTTTGTTTTGACTTAATTTTTTTTCATTATTTCAGAATTTAGATAATTATAATATTCAATTTATAATCTTATTAACCAAACATAATTATTTTTTAAGAAAACAATTATCTTTTCTAAAATGAATCATTTTGCAAATCTACCCAAATATGCTCTTACTTAGATTTCATAGAATCCAACTATGAAAAAAGACACAAAGACCCTCTTAATCAGATTTCATAGAATACTAAATGTACAGAGCAACAGAGCAACATAGGGGACAAGTTTCTATAGTGCAATTTGCATGTTCTTTGTTCTTTTTGCTTAGTGACTTCATCATTGTTTGTTTACAATAACTACGCTTACATAAAATTCAATGCATAGTGATCAGACTATACATACACAAAATAATTTTGATAAGTACGGAAAGGATACTGTCTAATGTGGTATAGTTATGTATTCCCTAATCAGATTTGCCAAATTTAGAGTACTATAAATAAATTTTTAATATTCATATTTTTTGAAACTAACTATAGTTGTTTGCTTTTTTTTTTTTATCTAACTATATCAAATTTTAAGTCTAGTTTTTTTTTTTTTAGAGTTGATTGTTATCTTATAAAGCTTTTGTTTTAAGTATTTTTTAACTTTAACTTTCACCCTTATTTTCTTGTTTTATTTTTAAAGGAAGTTTTTCTTTTCTATTTTAATTTGTTGGCTTTGGAACCAGCAATTCTTTCTTCCATAATTTTTTTTAGAAAGTGCAGAATTTTCCAATAAGTAAGCAACCTTCTTGAATCCTTCTGCGTGCTGCATATTATCCTGGATACAAGTAACTGTGTTTTTTGTTTTTATTTTAGGAGTTATTCTCATATTTGATATAATTTGTTGTTATGTTTTCTGGTATTCTTACTTTATTATGTGTATATACATTGTTTGTATTATTTCATTAAATTAGATATTGCTAAAAGTTAGATTTCATAGTCACGAGATGGTCTAGAATACAGGGACGGTTTGAACAGTTTTTTAGACTTTGCATTTGCCAATGCATCATCCGATAGGATGATACATTGTACATGTCCTTCGTGTGGGTTTCGCCTTTTCCAAACTAGAGAGGATGTATATGATCATTTACTGATAAAATCTTTTTTTCCTGGTTATACATTTTGGTTACATCATGGTAAGAGATGTGTAGTAGAGAGCTCTAGTGGAGGACAAGGAATAGAACCTGAAAGAAACTTTAGAGATTCAATACGCAACATGGTCTACGAGGCATTCAACTTCTCAGGACAACATAGCGATAAAGAAGACTCAATGAATGAACATGCTGGAAGGGGTGCAGAGTAGTTGTCGTACTTATACAACAAACCTGGCTGTGAGTCCCATAATTTTCATGACCTTGTTGAAGATGGAGAGCATGAGTTATATCCGGGATGCTCAAAATTCTCAAAGTTGTCTTTCTTGGTGAGGCTCTATATATAAAGTGCATGTGTGGAGTGAGCGACAAAGCCTTCGAAATGATATTAGAGTTGCTGGCGGGCCTTTGAGCATGCAAGGATTCCAAACACATTGCACGATGCCAAGAGGATTAGAAGAAAGCTCGGTATTGAGTACAAGAAGATAAATTCATGTCCAAATAACTGCATGCTATACCAGGAAAGTGACCAAGAGCTGTCTAAATACAAATGATGTGGGACATCGAGATGGAAACAAAAGACTAAGAAGAACTCTAGAGTAAAGATCAACGTGGTTGTTAAGAAAAATGGAAAACTACAATTGGCAAAGATTCTTCGTTACTTCTCCCTTGTTCCATGATTGCAGTGGTTATTCATGTCTAATAAGATTTCCGTTGACATGTTGTGGCATGAGAGAGATCCTAACTCTGATAGTTCTTTGAGGCATCCAAGGGACGGTGAGGCATGGAAGACATTTGACAGAAGATATTCTGACATCTCTGGCGATCCGCCCAGTCTTCTCTTAGCCTTAGCTATCTATGGCTTTAACCCATTTGGAAACATGAGTTCAAAATACTCAATTTGGCTCATGATTCTTATTTCGTACAACCTACCTCCCTGGATTTGCATGAAACTCATTTCTTTTATCCTCTCCATGATTATTCCTAGTCTTAAAATACCTGAAAATGATATAGATGTTTACCTACAGCCCTTGATTCATGAGTTGAAGTAATTGTAGGTTAGTGTTGAAACATACGATGCTATCGAGAAAAAACCCTTCAAGATGTATGCTACATTAATGTGGACAATCAGTGATTTTTTTAGGATTGGACAACTTATCTAGGTGGAATACATACGGTTTATTGCTCCAGCGAATGGAAGAACCGGAGCCAAGGGCCACCAAGTGCAGATGATGATGTAGCCAGCTCTTTTTCTTTGTGGCCAATCCTGAAAAAGGGTAAAGGATAGAATTTAGAAACATAAGACAAACGGCTCAAAGAATATAGAAGAAGGAGGAAAATAAAAATGTAGTCATGGATGCAAGAGAAATCAAACAAACACTAAATTGAGGGATAGGTCATGGTAGTGTGATATGATAAAAGACAATGTGTGTATTCTAAATGCGCACATGATTAGAACACCCACATTGGACAGTTAAACGGCATGCCACACAATCAACATGTCAAAGAATAAGTAGAGATTAAAGCATAAGTAAGTTTAGGCAAAGATAAAACACAACTGAAGTGGAATTGAAAGAATGGATATTGAGTGATTGTGCAAGTGAATAGTATAATGTGATAATGAATCACACAATAAATAATATCCAATCCAAAAGCGTCCGAACTACTTATTCATCCCAAAAGAGTAAAATGGTCACAAGAACGAAGTACTTGTTGCGAAGAAAAACATGCTTGATGAAAATAAAGTCAAGTCAAGTTAAATTATTCAAAACTAATACTAAAAAACAAGTACCTTGTTATGTGACTATATTGATTTAAAAAACTTGAGGAATAAGCAATCTAATTCACTTTACTAAATTCAATGCACTTACTAAAGAAAATTCACCTAAAATGGAACAAAATATGAATGTACAAACCAATTAGGTGCTAGTAAATTAAAACAAAAAGAAGTACATTAATGAATCACAACCTTAACTAGCATCATCATCATCATCATCTAAAAGCACATAATTCATGAATAATTTGCCAAACAAAAATGTAGTTTAATGCATACAGTAGCCATAACATATGAAATAAACTCAGAGATCACACAGGTATTTAATCAAACAGTTGGTGCGCAATGCACAAATTCAGCAAATTCAAGCAATTCTTAACAACATTCAATCCAAAACAGCAGCGTCAAACACTTGCAAACTATCAAACAATCAAATAACTAATCTCATCCTAATTTAATTACTGAAATTAAGGAATAAAATATAATTACTAACTACTAACTAAAAGAAATAAAAAACAGGGGAAAAACAAGAAAACCTAGATGAAGAGTTGACGAATTGAGAAAGAGATTGTAGTGGCACTTTGTTGTTGCCACTGCCATAGGCGTAGCGGCAATGTGGTTGCTGGAAAGTGAGAGCTACAATCTTCGATGGCTGGCGTAGAGAAAAGTGGAGTTCAAAGGTAATGGTGGGGGTAGATGAGGGAAGAGAGAAGAAGAAGAGAGAAAGCGGCGGCGGTGGTCGAGGCGCCGACGGCAATGTGGTTGCTAGAAGAGATGGAAGGGAGGTGGTGGTTTGGGGAAGGTTGGCCACGAAAAAGAAAAAAGAACGGGGTCTATGTACGCTATGGTTTCTTTTTAAATTTACGCACTAAAGGGCATTCGTGCATACGCACACAAGACCATGCGTACGCACAGAGGGAAAAAAAGGGAAGGGTGCGTACGCACGCACCAAAGAATTTAGAATGGGAGTTGCGTATTGGTGCACGAAATTGTGATGTCCAGGCTCAAACTAATCCTGGCACGTGAGCAACTTGGTACGCGTAATCGTGATTACACATTCATAATTTGTCACAACTTCGATACAACTGACCAGCAAGTGCACTGGGTCGTCCAAGTAATACCTTACGTGAGTAAGGGTCGAATCCCATGGAGATTGTTGGTATGAAGCAAGCTATGGTCACCTTGCAAATCTCAGTCAGGCGGATACAAAACAGTTATGTGGTTTTCGAATATTAATTAATAAAATAGGGATAGAGATACTTATGTAAATCATTGGTAGGAATTTCAGATAAGCGAATGGAGATGCTTTTCGTTCCTCTGAACCTCTGCTTTCCTGCTATCTTCATCCAATCAGTCTCACTCCTTTCCATGGCTGGCTTTATGTTATACATCACCACTGTCAATGGCTACTTTCGGTCATCTCTCGGGAAAATGATCCAATGCCCTGTCACGACACGGCTAATCATCTGGAGGCATCACCCTTGCCAATGGCTTCATCTTATCCTCTCAGTGAATAATATGCTCACGCACCCTGTCACGGCACGGCTATTCATCTGTCGGTTCTCGATCATGCTGGAATAGGATTTACTATCCTTTTGTGTCTGTCACTAACGCCCTGCAATCGCGAGTTAGGAGCTCGTCACAGTCATTCAATCATTGAATCCTACTCAGAATACCACAGACAAGGTTTAGACTTTCCGGATTCTCTTGAATGCCGCCATCATTCTAGCTTACACCACGAAGATTCCGGTTAAGAGATCTAAGAGATATTCATTCTAGCTTATTTCATGTAGAACGGAAGTGTTTGTCAGGCACGTGTTCATAGGGGAGATGGTGATGAGCGTCACACATAATCATCACCTTCATCACATTCTTGGGTGCGAATGGATATCTTAGAAGTGAAATAAGATGAATTGAATAGAAAACAGTAGTACTTGCATTAATCTTTGAGGAACAGCAGAGCTCCACACCTTAATCTATGGAGTGTAGAAACTCTACCGTTGAAAATTACATAAGTGAAAGGTCCAGGCATGGCCGAGATGGCCAGCCCCCTAAAACGTGATCAATAGTCTCCTAAGATGAACAATGGATTAAAACTGAGACCAAAGATGCCTAATACAATAGTAAAAGGTCCTATTTATAATAAACTAGCTACTAGGGTTTACATGAGTAAGTAATTGATGTATAAATCTACTTCCTGGGCCCACTTGGTATATGTTTGGGCTGAGCCTAAGTGTTGCACGTGTAGAGGTCCTTCTTGGAGTTGAACGCCAGCTTTTGTGCCAGTTTGGGCGTTCAACTCTGGTTTTGGCTCCTTTTCTGGCGCTGGACGCCAGATTTGGGTAGAAAGCTGGCGTTGAACGCCAGTTTACGTCGTCTATTCTTGGCCAAAGTATGGACTATTATATATTTCTGGAAATCCCTGGATGTCTACTTTCCAACGCAATTGGAAGCATGCCATTTCGAGTTTTGTAGCTCCAGAAAATCCACTTTGAGTGCAGGGAGGTCAGAATCCAACAGCATCAGCAGTCCTTCTTCAACCTCTGAATCTGATTTCTGCTCAAGTCCCTCAATTTCAGCCAGAAAATACCTGAAATCACAGAAAAACACACAAACTCATAGTAAAGTCCAGAAATGTGAATTTAACATAAAAACTAATGAAAACATCCCTAAAAGTGACTAGATCCTACTAAAAACATATTAAAAACAATGCCAAAAAGCGTATAAATTATCCGCTCATCACGTATGCACAGCTGGGTAAGTACGAACGCAAGGAATTTTTTTTTCAAAATTGCATCATGAGTGCATGCGCACCATTGGGTGCGTTCGCACGCACCATAGAGCAAAAAGAATTAGGGATGCGTATGCACCATTGTGGGCCAAGGATTTTAGGGATGGTATGTGTACGCACCATAGCATGCGTACGCACGCAGCAAAGGACTCAAAATTTTCTATGCGTACACATAGCAATGTGCCCATGCACAGAACTCTGTTTTTGCAAAATTTTAGGACTCTAAAGTCACCAAACCTGATATCCAACATGGTTTTCGACCTCTAAAATCTATTCTACCATATAAACACAAAATTTGACACTAAAATTCTACCAAACTAAGTGATGGAAGCAGAAATTGGCCGATTAAGAATTTATAATATAAGAACAGCGTTGTAAGTACAGTTCTTAACCAGCTAAAATCCGCTTATCAATTTAGAAAGGGTGTCAGAAAATTAGAATAAAAATACTTGGAGTATGAATCCCAGGTCGTCTCCCAACGAGTTGACAAAAGGGTGCTATCTTATTAATCAGGAGTTTTCCGAAAATTTTTGAGAGTTGAATAATAGGAAATAAATAATTGTAAATTAATGCAATAAAAATTGAAAGAGATTTATATATTCAGAATAAAAAGCCTTGCATGGGGAAATGATTAATTGGAAGTTCTATCCTTGTTGGAATTCTCTCAAGTGTAGTATAAAGAGGTTGTTATTTTTGCTTAGTTAACCCTTACTAAATAAAGAAAAGTCAAGTGATTGAGCTAACTCTTATTCACAAATCCTAGTCCTCTCCCTTGGGAAGGTCTAGCATTAGTAAATAGAGAATTAGCCAACAACTTCCAATTTAACTAATCACTTGAGCATTCCAACTCTAGGGTCTCCATTTAATCAACCCCCAAGTCAAGTTGGGAGTCTACTCCATTGACATGAAAACTACTTGCACAAAATTAAAAAGGGAGTAGAAGGAAGACATGATAGACAATAACTACAAATTAATTTAAAGTAAAAGTAATCCTTTGATTAATAAATTCTAAAAATAATCCAATTGTAACTATGAACAAAGATTAAGGATATGGAAGAGTAAGGGAATAAGGAAATAAACTAGAATAATAACTTCAACGGAGGTAATGACTCTTCTCAATATCCAAAGCAAAAGCATAAAAATAAAAATATGTGAATGTAAAAGAAAACCTAGAGGAGGAGTAATTTCTCTCTAAGATTCAAAACTAAAACTAAAACTACGCTAATGAGAATCTGTCTTGAGTCTCTGCTCGTTCCCTGGCTCTAGTCTATGATTCTGGGCTGGAAACTGGATCCAAACTCGGCCCAAAATTGTCCCCAGCATTTTCTGTGATTTCTGCAGATCGCGCATGTCACACGTACGCGTTGCTGGTCATCATCGCGTGTCACGCGTACGCGTTGTCTAGAGGAACTTCAATCCACGGGTACGCATCAGGTACGCGCACGCGTCACTGTAAAAATCTCCAGATCACGCGCACGCGTGAGCCATGCGTGCGCGTCGATGCTCGCTGGTTGTCTCCTTTATTTCTTGTGCTCCTTCCATTTTTGCAAGCTTCCTCTCTATCCTCTAAGCCATTCCTGCCTTACAAAGCCTGAAACACTGAACACACAGATCACGGCATCTAATGGTATAAAGGAGAATTAAAATACACAAATTAAAGGCTTAGGAAGTATGTTTCCAACCATAGAACAAAACTAGGAAGGAGTTGTAAAACCATGCAATTCGTATGAATGAGTGTGCAAAGACTTGATAAAACCACTCAATTGAACACAAGATAAACCATAAAATAGTGGTTTATCAAACTCTCCACACTTAAACATTAGCATGTCCTCATGCTAAGCTCAAGGAGATCAAAAGAATAGATAGGGACAAGTAAGACTCATGAAATGCAACCTATGTATAAATGCAACTATATGCTAAGATGATTCTGTATACTTGGTTAATAGTAAATAAGTTCTTCAAGACAAACATAAATTAGACATCACTAATTTAAATCATACAGTAAATACAGGTAGACTTGTAAGTAGACAGCTCATGAAAGCAGGGAACATAGACTTAAGCATTGAACCCTCACTGATAGTGTATATGCACTCTAATTACTCAAGTGTATAGGGTAATCACTCTATTCTTCTCTAGTCATGCTTTCTAAACTTTGTTATTTACCTAACCAATCAACAAGTATTTAATGTACTAATGCAAACATCATGAGGTCTTTTCAAGGTTGTAATGGGGCTAAGGTAAAGGTGAGGGTATATATATGACTAAGTGAGCTATAAATTGAATCCTTGACTAACCTAAGCTCTCACCTATATATACTCTATATACTTCTTAAATCATGTTTAGCTACCCTTCCCATTTTTGTATCCCATACTCATGCATCAACTTTTCTTTAATTTTATCACATATGCATTGATCTTTAATTAACTTAATACTTGGGTAATTTTGTCCCCTTATTTATTTATTTATTTATTGAATATTTTTGGGTCTTTTTTAAAAAGTAAAAGTAATCATAACTTATCAATGCACATGGATTTTTAATTTTTCTGGTCTCACATGAGTAGGTACCCAAATTTCTAATATTTTATCATTTAAACACTATACACTTTCATTAACCCAAGTTTCCACAGTTTTTCCACACTTAGTTGATACACAATCTCTATCATAAGCTAACCAAAGATTCAATTTGGGGTAGTTAATTTGTTTTTCCACTTAAGGCTAGTGATGTGGTAAAATATAGAACAAATGGGGATTAAAAGGCTCAAGGTGGTTAACAAAGGTAATTGAAGGGGTAGGCTATTTGGGATAAGTGAGCTAATAAAATAATGGCCTCAATCATATGCAAGCATGTGAATACACTAAACATTTGACATATATAAAAGAACAAAGTAAAGATTACAATTATAGAGAAGAAAACACACAAGAATAAAATATCATGGTTAGATGATGTAACCATACAATTAGGCTCAAAAATCTCACTGGGTTGTGTGTTCTTAGCTATCATTCATGTTCCAATTTAGAGTCTTCAAACAAGTTTATTTAAAAAGTTTTTAATTTAAATTAGTGAGATAAAGTCTTGAAAAGAAATTTATTACTTTAACCAAGCAAACATACATGCAAACAATTATTATCAAGCAATCTATTCTATTTACAAAAGAAAAACTAAAATGTTGGTGTTAAGAAAAAGTATTTACCTCTGGAAGTTAGGTACTGACCGACCTCCCCACACTTAAAGCTTGGCACTGTCCTCGATGCTATCAGTTAGGAACAAATGGGGGCTTGTAACAGCATCTCCACTGTCGGGATTGTCATGGCTCCCGGTGCTGGTAGGTGAGGTGGAGTCTGGAGTGCCTGGTTCTTCTTCAGGTGGGTGGTTGCCAACAATCAGCTCCTTGAGGTATGTAAATTGGCGCTTGTTACGGTGCTCTATTCGCTTTGCCTGCCGGTCAAGCCGGTCCAACCTCTGAAGTATCTGTAGGAGCAGCTGATTTGTTGAAGGTGCTTGTGATGTGGAAGGGGAAGGAATATCTCCGGCCGGGTCTGCGGTTCGGTTGATAGTGGCTGTTGGAGGTCTGATGTACTTCCCGTTGGGGACAATCTGATCATCCCGTGGAAGTATGGTCTTGGTGTCCCCAACTGTGTAGGAGACTCCGGTTGCCGAGACTAGATCTGAAACCAAGGCGAGAAAGGGTAGGTTGCCCGCAATCTGTATGTGTCCCATGGCATCCCGGAGGTGTCTTGGTAGGTTGAGAGGCTGGTCTGTAAGGAGACAACAGAGAAGAACAGCCATATCTACAGTGAAGGAGGACTCATGAGTGCTCGAAAAGACGTAGTGTGACATAATCTGTACCCACACTCGAGCCTCCAAAGTGAGTGCTGAAGCCAATATGCCCTTAGGTTGGGATCGATGGTATCCATATATCCATCTGCTGCCAGGTTGTGCTATAACTCTGAGAACGGCGTCCCAGTCAAATTGGTATGTCTGGCGTTTGAAAGAGGCTTCTTGGTATGCGTCCAATCCTTCTGCAGCAAGGGGGAGATCTAAAGCTCGCTGAATGGCCTCTTCGGAAATCAGGACTTGCTTCTGACGGACATAGACAGACTGCAGGATTGGCATGTAGAAATTGGAGTAAAATTCAACTACCCATGAAAGGTTAACCTGCCGTGGCTGTCTCCGTAAGAATCCCCATTGTCTGCGCTCAATGCGGGGCTCGACAAACTCAATAATGTGGGTAGGGAGGATGAGTAGGTGCTCATTGTTGTAGTTCCGCTCAGCCAGGATGGAAAACATAAGCTCACAGTAGTGGTTAGTGAACCGCGCAGTGTCCCTTGCTGGAAAGGCTTTCTCTGTTTCATCGACCTTGATGAACATCTTGACTCGCTTTGTGGATGGTTTGACTGATGTTGAGGATGGTTCCGCAGCTAGCGCTCTTTTTGTTCCTCTTCTTGCCGGTGGTTTGGGAGCAGCTTTCTCTTTACCCTTCTTGGTGGCCATCCTAAAAAGGAAAAAGGAAAGTAACATGTAAAGCCAAGGGTTAAAGCAAGGAGGAGGACAGTACAAGTGATAATCACTGCACGGTAAAGAAGGATGTCGTTAATACATGGTCGCAACTACATGTGATAATTTCATCAATGGAAATATAGCAAGTGCATGTTATGGCAATTAGATGCAAGATGTTTATTAGCATGCCGACAAAGGCATGAGCAGCATAGATCAAGCATCAATAGCTAAAATGTATTATCACTCGTAACAGACTAACAATCACGTTTGTATTGATAATTATATTTAATTAATAAAATATTGAAAGAGTTTTGTGAAAAACAGCCATTAGAGTAGAAGGATAAAATAATTAAAAATGCACGATGCCATACGGACTTTTTTACAAACACTTAGAATGCATGGTAAATATGTTATTGAAAGTATTAAATTTGAACATGCAAGCAACCCGAAAATAATTAGTGATAATTGTCAAATAACTCCTTAATAATCCACAAGTAATTATGGAAGAAAACAATCACCCAATTAGATTTCTAACACCAAGTAAAATAATGCAAAAATAAATAAATAATAAGAAGAGAAAAAAGAAAAATAGTAAGAAAGAACCTTGAGAAGAGGGTGACAAAGAGATGTAATAGAGAATGTGAGGTGAAGAAAATATGATGGAAGGGGAAGAGAGAGAAAAGAAAGAATAAATAAAGAAGAATGAGAGAAATAATGGAGAATAAGAAGAAAGAGGAGAAAGAAAGAAGAAAGAAGAAAGAAATTAGGATTGGAAAAGAAAAAATAAGAAAAGTGGCGGCGCAGGGATCAGGTGGTGTTGCGCGAGTGACGCGCACGCGTACTCCACGTGTATGGTGCGGTATTTCTAACCACACTACTGATGAGCGGATAATTTATACGCTTTTTGACATTGTTTTTAGTATGTTTTTAGTAGGATCTAGTTACTTTTAGGGATGTTTTCATTAGTTTTTATGTTAAATTCACATTTCTGGACTTTACTATGAGTTTGTGTGTTTTTCTGTGATTTCAGGTATTTTCTGGCTGAAATTGAGGGACTTGAGCAGAAATCAGATTCAGAGGTTGAAGAAGGACTGCTGATGCTGTTGGATTCTGACCTCCCTGCACTCAAAGTGGATTTTCTGGAGCTACAGAACTTGAAATGGTGCGCTTCCAATTGCGTTGGAAAATAGACATCCAGGGCTTTCCAGCAATATATAATAGTCCATACTTTAGCCAAGAATTGATGACGTAAACTGGCGTTCAACGCCAGCCTTCTGCCCAAATCGGGCGTCCAGCGCCAGAAAAGGATCCAAAACCAGAGTTGAACGCCCAAACTGGCACAGAAACTGGCGTTCAACTCCACAAATGGCCTCTGCACGTGTAACACTCAAGCCCAAGCCCAAGCACACACCAAGTGGGCCCCGGAAGTGGATTTATGCATCAATTACTCACTCATGTAAACCCTAGTGACTAGTTTATTATAAATAGGACCTCTTACTATTGTATTAGGCGTCTTTTTGACCATCTTGGAACGCATAGTTCTTAGACCATGGGGGCTGGCCATCTCGGCCATGCCTGGACCTTTCACTTATGTATTTTCAACGGTAGAGTTTCTACACTCCATAGATTAAGGTGTGGAGCTCTGCTGTTCCTCAAAGATTAATGCAAAGTACTACTATTTTCTATTCAATTCTTCTTATTTCGCTTCTAAGATATCCATTCGCACCCAAAAACGTGATGAAGGTGATGAATATGTGTGACGCTCATCATCCTTCTCCCTTATGAACGCGTGCCTGACAAACACTTCTGTTCTACATGAAATAAGCTAGAATGAATATCTCTTAGATCTCCTAAACGGAATCTTCGTGGCGTAAGCTAGAATGATGGCGGCATTCAAGAGAATCCGGAAAGTCTAAACCTTGTCTGTGGTATTCCGAGTAGGATTCAATGACTGAATGACTGTGACGAGCTTCAAACTCGCGAGTGCTGGGCGTTAGTGACAGACGCAAAAGGAGGGTGAATCCTATTCCAGCATGATCGAGAACCGACAGATGAATAGCCGTGCCGTGACAGGGTGCGTGAGCATATTATTCACTGAGAGGAGGGGATGTAGCCACTGACAACGGTGATGCCCTTGCATAAAGCCAGCCATGGAAAAGAGTAAGACTGATTGGATGAAGATAGCAGGAAAGCAGAGGTTCAGAGGAACGAAAGTATCTCCATTCGCTTATCTGAAATTCCTACCAATGATTTACATAAGTACCTCTATCCCTATCTTATTAATTATTATTCGAAAACACCATTATCCATTTATATCTGCCTGACTGAGATTTACAAGGTGACCATAGCTTGCTTCATACAAACAATCTCCGTGGGATTCGACCCTTACTCACGTAAGGTATTACTTGGACGACCCAGTGCACTTGCTGGTTAGTTGTATCGAAGTTGTGACAACTATGAATTAAGATCAGAGCACCAAGCTTTGGAGCCATTACCAGGATTTGTTCGAGCCTGGAGATCACAATTTCGTGCACCAAGTTTTTGGCGCCGTTGCCGGGGATTGTTTGAGTTTTCGGCAAGCTTTTGGTCCGGTAACATCAGTGCCAGATTCCCTTTTGATCCAGCAACAGCACCAAGTTTTTGGCACCGTTGCCGGGGATTGTTCGTGTTTGGACAACTGACGGTTCATCTTGTTGCTCAGATTGGGTAACTTTCTTTTCGTTTTCTTTTCAAAAAGTTTTCAAAAAATTTTTCAAAAACTCCTCTTTTGTTTTCGAAAAAAAATGTTTTCAAAAATTTATTCAAAATTTTTAAGAATGAATTCTAGTGTTTCATAAAGCATGTGAAGCCTGGCTGGCTGTAAAGCCATGTCTAAATTCTTTTGGACTGAGGTTTGCAATTTGTTATCAAAGAGCAATATACTCTCGTGTTAAAGACTAAAGCTTGGCTGGCCATTGGCCATGTCTAGTGTTTTGGACTGGAGCTTTCATTGAAAGCTTGGCTGGCTAGTGAGCCATGTCTAATTCCTGGACTGAAGCTTTAGACTAACATGGCAAAATTCCTGGAATTCATATTAAAAATTTTGGAATCCTTATTTTTTCTTTTTCATACTATTTTCGAAAAAAATCCAAAAAAAATTAGAAAATCATAAAAATCAAAAATATTTTCTGTTTCTTGTTTGAGTCTTGAGTCACATTATAAGTTTGGTGTCACTTGCATATGCATCTTGTAATTTTCGAAAATATCATGCATTCATAGTGTTCTTCATGATCTTCAAGTTGTTCTTGGTAAGTCTTCTTGTATAATCTTGATGATTTTTTGTTATGTGTCTTTTCATGTTTATCATATGCATTCTTGAATTCTTAGTGCCTAAGCATTAAAGAATTCTAAGTTTGGTGTCTTGCATGTTTTCTTGCATTAAAAATTTTTCAAAAATATGTTCTTGATGTTCATCATGTTCTTCATAGTGTTCTTGGTGTTCATCTTGACATTCATAGCATTCTTGCATGCATTCATTGTTTTGATCAAAAAAATTTCATGCATTGCATCTTTTTAAGTGTTTTTCTCTTGCATCATAAAAATTCAAAAAAATCAAAAAAATATCTTTCCCTTTTTCTCTCATCAAATTCGAAAATTGAGTTGACTTTTTCAAAAATTTTTAAAAATCAAGTTGTTTCTCATGAGTCAAATCAAATTTTCAATTTGAAAATCTTATCTTTTTCAAAATCTTTTTCAAAATTTTTAGTTATTTTCGAAAATTCCAAAAATATTTTTCAAAAATCTTTTTCTTATTTTTATATCAAAATTTTCGAAAATAATATAATCAATTAATGTTTTGATTCAAAAATTTGAAGTTTGTTACTTGCTTGTTAAGAAAGATTCAAACTTTAAGTTCTAGAATCACATCTTGTGATTTCTTGTGAATCAAGTCATTAATTGTGATTTTAAAAATCAAATCTTTTTCAAAACTAATTCCTATCATATCTTTTCAAAAATATCTTCTTATCTTATCTTTTTCAAAAATATCTTTTCAAAATATCTTTTCTAACTTCCTAACTTCCTATCTTTTCAAAATTTGTTTCAACTAACTAACTAACTTTTTGTTTGTTTCTTAACATTTTCAAAACTACCTAACTAACTCTCTCTCTCTAATTTTCGAAAATATCTCCCCTCTTTTTCAAAAATTTCTTTTTAATTAACTAATTATTTTTATTTTTTATTTTTGATTTCAAAAATTTTCGAAAATTACTAACATTTTTCAAAAACCATTTTCAAAAATCACTAACTCTTTTTCAAAATAATTTTCGAAAATTATCCTTCCTCCATCCTATTCTATTTATTCATTCATATCCTAACATCTCATCTCACATCTCTTCCATCCGTACAGTTGTGTTCCTTCCTTTACATCACATCATCACCAAATTCGAACCCCCTCTTCTATCTGTGTTCGAATTTCTTCTTCTTTTCTTCTACTAACAATAAGGATCCTCTTTACTGTGACATAGAGGATTCCTCTTCTTTTCTTTTTCTCTCCTCTTTCTTATGAGCAGGGACAGAGAAAAAGGCATTCTTGTTGAAGCTGATCCAGAACCTGAAAGGACTCTGAAGAAAAAATTAAGAGAAGCTAAATTACAACAATCCAGAGACAACTTGATTGAAAATTTCAAACAAGTAAAGGAGATGGCAGCCGAACCCAACAACAATGCAAGGAGAATGCTTGGTGACTTCACTGCACCTAATTCCAATTTACATGGAAGAAGCATCTCCATTCCTGCCATTGGAGCAAACAACTTTGAGCTGAAACCTCAGTTAGTTTCTCTGATGCAGCAGAACTGCAAGTTTCATGGACTTCCATCTGAAGATCCTTTTCAGTTCTTAACTGAATTCTTGCAGATATGTGATACTGTTAAGACTAATGGAGTAGATCCTGAAGTCTACAGGCTCATGCCTTTCCCTTTTGCTGTAAGAGACAGAGCTAGATTATGGTTGGATTCTCAACCCAAAGACAGCCTGAACTCTTGGGATAAGCTGGTCACGGCTTTCTTAGCCAAGTACTTTCCTCCTCAAAAGCTGAGCAAGCTTAGAGCTGATGTTCAAACCTTCAGACAGAAAGAAGGTGAATCCCTCTATGAAGCTTGGGAAAGATACAAACAGTTGACCAAAAAGTGTCCTTCTGACATGCTTTCAGAATGGACCATCCTGGATATATTCTATGATGGTTTATCTGAGTTATCAAAGATGTCATTGGACACTTCTGCAGGTGGATCCATTCACCTAAAGAAAACGCCTGCAGAAGCTCAAGAACTCATTGACATGGTTGCTAATAACCAGTTCATGTACACTTTTGAAAGGAATCCTGTGAGTAATGGGACGCCTATGAAGAAGGGAGTTCTTGAGGTTGATACTCTGAATGCCATATTGGCTCAGAATAAAATATTGACTCAGCAAGTCAATATGATTTCTCAGAGTCTGCATGGAATGCAAGCTGCATCCAACAGTACTCAAGAGGCATCTTCTGAAGAAGAAGCCTATGATCCTGAGAACCCTGCAATAGCAGAGGTAAATTACTTAGGTGAACCTTATGGAAACACCTATAACTCAACATGGAGAAATCATCCAAATTTCTCATGGAAGGATCAAAAGCCCCAACAAGGCTTTAATAATGGTGGAAGAAACAGGTTTAGCAATAGCAAGCCTTTTCCATCATCCACTCAGCAACAGACAGAGAACTCTGAACAAAATGCTTCTAATTTAGCAAATCTAGTCTCTGATCTATCTAAGGCCACTGTAAGTTTCATGAATGAAACAAGGTCTTCCATTAGAAATTTGGAAGCACAAGTGGGCCAGCTGAGTAAAAGGATCACTAAAATCCCTCCTAGTACTCTCCCAAGCAATACAGAAGAGAATCCAAAAGGAGAGTGCAAGGCCATTGACATAAGCGCCATGGCCGAACCTGAAAGGAGAGGAGAAGACGTGAATCCCAAGGAGGAAGACCTCCAGGGACGTCCAGTGATCAATAAGGAGCTTCCCTCTTGGGAACCAAAGGACTCTGAGGCTCATCTAGAGACCATAGAGATTCCATTGAACCTCCTTATACCCTTCATGAGCTCTGATGAGTATTCCTCTTCTGAAGAGAAAGAGGATGTTACTGAAGAGCAAACTGCCAAGTTTCTTGGTGCAATCATGAAGCTGAATGCCAAATTATTTGGCATTGATACTTGGGAAGTAGAACCTCCCTTGTTCATCAATGAACTAAGTGATCTGGATCAACTGACATTGCCTCAGAAGAGACAGGATCCTGGAAAGTTCATAATCCCTTGTACCATAGGCACCATGATCTTTAAGGCTCTGTGTGATCTTGGTTCAGGGATAAACCTCATGCCCCTCTCTGTAATAGAGAAACTGGGAATCTATGGGGTGCAAGCTGCTAAAATCTCACTAGAGATGGCAGACAGCTCAAGAAAACAGGCTTATGGACAAGTAGAAGATGTATTAGTAAAGGTTGAGGGCCTTTACATACCTGCTGATTTCATAGTCCTGGATACTGGAAAGGAAAAGGATGAATCCATCATCCTAGGAAGACCTTTCCTGGCCACAGCAAGAGCTGTGATTGATGTTGACAGAGGTAAAATAGTCCTTCAATGGAATGAGAACTCCCTTGTATTCAAAACTCAAGGATCTCCCTCTGCAACCATGGAGAGGAAGCTTGAAAAGCTTCTCTCAAAGCAGAGTCAACCAGAGCCCCCACAGTTAAACTCTAAGTTTGGTGTTGGGAGGCCACAACCAAACTCTAAGTTTGGTGTTGAACTCCCATATCCAAACTCTAAGTTTGGTGTTGGAGAGTCTCAACAAAGCTCTGCACATCTGTGAGGCTCCATGAGAGCCCACTGTCAAGCTATTGACATTAAAGAAGCGCTTGTTGGGAGGCAACCCAATGTTTATCTAATTCTTATTTTTATTGTTTTCTTAGGTTCATGATCATGTGGAGTCACAAAATAAATATAAAAATTGAAAACGGAATCAAAAACAGCAGAAGAAAAATCACACCCTGGAGGAGCATCTGCCTGGCGTTCAAACGCCAGAACAGAGCATAATTCTGGCGTTGAACGCCCAGAATGGGAGCATCCTGGCGCTGAACGCCCAGAACAAGCATGGTTCTGGTGTTCAACGCCAGAAATGGCACACAAATGGGCGTTGAACGCCCAAAATGGCCACCAACCTGGCGCTGAACGCCCAGAGTTGGATACAAAGGCATTTTTACATGCCTAAGGGGTGCAGGGATGTAAATCCTTGAAAACCTCAGGATCTGTGGACCCCACAGGATCCACTCAGGATCTGTGAACCCCACAGGATCCACTCAGGATCTGTGGACCCCACAGGATCCCCACCTACCTCCACTCACTTCTTCTCACCACTCTCTTTCACACAACCCCATAAACACTCTTCCCCAAAAACCCTTCACCAATCACCTCAATCTCTCTTCCCCATCACCTCTTCATCACTCACATCCATCCACTCTTCCCCATAAACCTACCTCATAAACCACACCTACCTTCAAAATTCAAAACCAATTTCCCACCCAAACCCACCCATATGGCCGAACCAATAACCCCCCTTCCCCTCCCTATATAAAGCCCTCCATTCTTCATCAAATTCACACAACACACCCCTCTACACTCTCCTTAGCCGAAACCACATCTCCCTCTCCCTCTCCATATTTCTTCTTTTTCTTCATCTATTCTTTTGTTTATTGCTCGAGGGCGAGCAATATTCTAAGTTTGGTGTGGTAAAAGCATAAGCTTTTTGTTTTTCCATTACCATTGATGGCACCTAAGACCGGAGAATCCTCTAGAAGAGGGAAAGGGAAGACAAGAGCTTCCACATCCGAGTCATGGGAGATGGAAATGTTCATCTCCAAAGCCCATCAAGACCACTTCTATGATGTTGTGGCCAAGAAGAAGGTGATCTCTGAGGTCCCTTTTAAACTCAAAAGAAATGAGTATCCGGAGATCCGACATGAAATTCAAAGAAGAGGTTGGGAAGTTCTAACAAATCCCATCCAACAAGTCGGCATCCTAATGGTTCAAGAGTTCTATGCCAATGCATGGATCACCAAGAACCATGATCAAAGTAAAAACCCGGATCCAAAGAACTATGTTACAATGGTTCGGGGGAAATACTTAGATTTTAGTCCGGAGAATGTGAGGTTGGCGTTCAACTTGCCATACATGGAAGAGAACGCACGCCCCTACACAAGGAGAGTCAACTTTGATCAAAGGTTGGACCAAGTCCTTATGGATATATGTGTAGAAGGAGCTCAATGGAAGATTGACTCCAAAGGCAAACCGGTTTAACTAAGAAGATTGGACCTCAAGCCTATAGCTAGAGGATGGTTGGAGTTTATTCAATGCTCAATCATTCCCACCAGCAACCGGTCTGAAGTTACTATAGACCGGGCCATCATGATCCATAGCATCATGATTGGAGAAGAGGTGGAAGTTCATGAGATTATACCTCAAGAACTTTACAAGGTGGCTGACAAGTCCTCCACCATGGCAAGGTTAGCCTTTCCTCACCTCATTTGCCACCTATGCAATTCAGCTGGGATTGACATAGAGGGAGATATCCTCATTAAAGAGGAAAAGCCCATCACTAAGAAAAAGATGGAGCAAGCAAGAGAGCCCAGTCATGGAGCTCAAGAGGCGCAAGAAGCTCATCACCATGAGATTCCGGAAATGTCTCAAATGCACTTTCCTCCACAAAACTATTGGGAGCAAATCAACACCTCCCTAGGAGAATTGAGTTCCAATATGGGACAACTAAGGGTGGAACATCAAGAGCACTCCATCATGCTTCATGAAATAAGAGAAGATCAAAAAGCAATGAGGGAGGAGCAACAAAGACAAGGAAGAGACATAGAAGAGCTCAAGGACATCATTGGTTCCTCAAGAAGGAAACGCCACCATCACTAAGGTGGATTCATTCCTTGTTCTTCTTTCTTATGTTTTTTGTTTTCTATGTTATGTGCTTATCTATGTTTGTGTCTTCATTACATGATCATTAGTAGTTAGTAGCTTTGTTTTAAAGTTATGAATGTCCTATAAATCCATCACCTCTGTTAAATGAAAAATGTTTTAATTCAAAAGAACAAGAAGTACATGAGTTTCAAATTTATCCTTGAACTTAGCTTAATTATATTGATGTGGTGACAATGCTTCTTGTTTTCTGAATGTATGCTTGAACAGTGCATATGTCTTTTGAAGTTGTTGTTTAAGAATGTTAAATATGTTGGCTCTTGAAAGAATGATGACTAGGAGACATGTTATTTGATAATCTGAAAAATCATAAAAATGATTCTTGAAGCAAGAAAAAGCAGCAAAGAACAAAGCTTGCAGAAAAAAAAAGGCAAAAAAAAAATATAGAAAGAAAAAGAAAAAGCAAGCAGAAAAAGCCAAAGCTCTTAAAACCAAGAGGCAAGAGCAAAAAGCCAATAACCCTTAAAACCAAAAGGCAAGGGAAATAAAAAGGATCCCAAGGCTTTGAGCATCAGTGGATAGGAGGGCCTAAAGGAATAAAATCCTGGTCTAAGCGGCTAAACCAAGCTGTCCCTAACCATGTGCTTGTGGCGTGTAGGTGTCAAGTGAAAACTTGAGACTGAGCGGTTAAAGTCAAGGTCCAAAGCAAAAACAAAGAGTGTGCTTAAGAACCCTGGACACCTCTAATTGGGGACTTTAGCAAAGCTGAGTCACAATCTGAAAAGGTTCACCCAATTATGTGTCTGTGGCATTTATCTATCCGGTGGTATTACTGGAAAACAAAGTGCTTAGGGCCACGGCCAAGACTCATAAAGAAGCTGTGTTCAAGAATCATCATACTGAACTAGGAGAGTCAATAACACTATTCGAAATCTGAAGTTCCTATAGATGCCAATCATTCTGAACCTCAATGGATAGAGTGAGATGCCAAAACTATTCAAGAGGCAAAAAGCTATAAGTCCCGCTCATATGATTGAAGCTCTGTTTCATTGATAGTTTGGAATTTATAGTATATTCTCTTCTTTTTATCCTATTTGATTTTTAGTTGCTTGGGGACAAGCAACAATTTAAGTTTGGTGTTGTGATGAGCGGATAATTTATACGCTTTTTGACATTGTTTTTAGTATGTTTTTAGTAGGATCTAGTTACTTTTAGGGATGTTTTCATTAGTTTTTATGTTAAATTCACATTTCTGGACTTTACTATGAGTTTGTGTGTTTTTCTGTGATTTCAGGTATTTTCTGGCTGAAATTGAGGGACTTGAGCAGAAATCAGATTCAGAGGTTGAAGAAGGACTGCTGATGCTGTTGGATTCTGACCTCCCTGCACTCAAAGTGGATTTTCTGGAGCTACAGAACTTGAAATGGCGCGCTTCTAATTGCGTTGGAAAGTAGACATCCAGGGCTTTCCAGCAATATATAATAGTCCATACTTTGGCCAAGAATTGACGACGTAAACTGGCGTTCAACGCCAGCCTTCTGCCCAAATCGGGCGTCCAGCGCCAGAAAAGGATCCAAAACCAGAGTTGAACGCCCAAACTGGCACAGAAACTGGCGTTCAACTCCACAAATGGCCTCTGCACGTGTAACACTCAAGCCCAAGCCCAAGCACACACCAAGTGGGCCCCGGAAGTGGATTTATGCATCAATTACTCACTCATGTAAACCCTAGTGACTAGTTTATTATAAATAGGACCTCTTACTATTGTATTAGGCGTCTTTTTGACCATCTTGGAACGCATAGTTCTTAGACCATGGGGGCTGGCCATCTCGGCCATGCCTGGACCTTTCACTTATGTATTTTCAACGGTAGAGTTTCTACACTCCATAGATTAAGGTGTGGAGCTCTGCTGTTCCTCAAAGATTAATGCAAAGTACTACTGTTTTCTATTCAATTCTTCTTATTTCGCTTCTAAGATATCCATTCGCACCCAAAAACGTGATGAAGGTGATGAATATGTGTGACGCTCATCATCCTTCTCCCTTATGAACGCGTGCCTGACAAACACTTCTGTTCTACATGAAATAAGCTAGAATGAATATCTCTTAGATCTCCTAAACGGAATCTTCATCGCATAAGCTAGAATGATGGCGGCATTCAAAAGAATCCGGAAAGTCTAAACCTTGTCTGTGGTATTCCGAGTAGGATTCAATGACTGAATGACTGTGACGAGCTTCAAACTCGCGAGTGCTGGGCGTTAGTGACAGACGCAAAAGGAGGGTGAATCCTATTCCAGCATGATCGAGAACCGACAGATGAATAGCCGTGTCGTGACAGGGTGCGTGAGCATATTATTCACTGAGAGGAGGGGATGTAGCCACTGACAACGGTGATGCCCTTGCATAAAGCCAGCCATGGAAAAGAGTAAGACTGATTGGATGAAGATAGCAGGAAAGCAGAGGTTCAGAGGAACGAAAATATCTCCATTCGCTTATCTGAAATTCCTACCAATGATTTACATAAGTACCTCTATCCCTATCTTATTAATTATTATTCGAAAACACCATTATCCATTTATATCTGCCTGACTGAGATTTACAAGGTGACCATAGCTTGCTTCATACAAACAATCTCCGTGGGATTCGACCCTTACTCACGTAAGGTATTACTTGGACGACCCAGTGCACTTGCTGGTTAGTTGTATCGAAGTTGTGACAACTATGAATTAAGATCAGAGCACCAAGCTTTGGAGCCATTACCAGGATTTGTTCGAGCCTGGAGATCACAATTTCGTGCACCAACTACTAACCGGCAAGAGCACCGGGTCGTACCAAGTAATACCTTACGTGAGTAAGGGTCGATCCCACGAGGATTGATGGATTAAGCAACAATAGTGTTTGATAGGATTAGTTAGACAGACAGAAAATAATGTTTGGAAGTTCAAAAGCATTAAACAGTAAATTTAGAATATTAAAGGTAGGCAGATAAATAAGTTGGGAATAAAATATTGAGAAAGCAGTTAAGGTTTCAGCGTTATCTATTTTTCCAGATTTATTTTTCTTACTAACTATTTTAATCATGCAAAATTTAATTTCATGGCAAACTATGTGACTAGACCCTAATTCCTTAGACCTTCCTAGTCTCCTCTAAAATTTATTAATCGCCAATTCTTTGGTCAATTAGTTCCAATTAGAGGGTGAGGCTCAATTTCTAGTTTATATGCCAAAAGAATCCTAATTATCCAAAAATAAGGGGATTATATGCCACGTATCCCATTAAATACAAACAATTAGAAATTCAGTATAATATGTTTTCAAGCTGTTGTTCAAGTAAAGAGTTTTTTCAAGTTTTACAAGAACTCGATTATAACATGGGTCATACTTCCGTTCCACCCAAATTCATAAATTAAAGAACGAAAACAATTATTGAAATATAAATCAAAACATGGATTAAATTAGAAAGATCAAACGAATAAATCCATACAAATAGACAGAGCTCCTAACCTTAACAATGAAGGATTAGTTGCTTATGGTTCCGAGAAAAATAAGGGTTCTGGTAAAAATGTACTGAGTTCCAATCTGATGGATCAGATCCCTTTTTATAACTAATCCTAATAAATTTAAAATCTAATATTTAAAATTAAACTTAAAATAATATCTTTTCCTAATTTAAGATTTGAATTTAAATTCGAATTAATTAACAAGTCTTCAACTGATAGATGGGGACCACTTGATTTGTCCATTCTGTAGCTTCTAATCTGTGTTTTCTGGGCTAAAAACTGAGTTAAAATAGCCCAGAAATTGCCCCCAGTGTTTTCTGTCAATTCTGCAGATCGCTTATGTGACGCGTCCGCGTCGTCCACGCGTTCGCGTCATTTGTGTAGATTCCAGTCCACGCATTCGCGTCAGGCACGCGATCGCGTCATTGCTATTTCCTCCATTCCACGCGGTCGCGTGAGCCATGCGTCTGCGTCGGTATTCGCTGGTCATCTCCTTGGCTTCTTCTCTTTCTCTGCAGAAACTTCATCAAATCCATCCGAATGCTACCTAAATTAAATAAAATTGCACAAAACTCAAAATAGGATCCATAGTGGCTAAAATATAATCAATTCTTAATTAAACTCAACAAATTAGATGCAAATTCACTAGGAAAAGATAGGAAATATGCTCATGCATTAGTGTACGCGTGGGTCGCGCAAATGGGAGGCGACGCGTGGGCGTCGGTCACGCGTACGCGTGACCGTGTTTGTGCTACTCGCGCGAAGGCAGCCTTGCACGCGCACAACTCTTTGTTTGTCTCGGGATGTGTGCCAAAATAACATACGACGCGTGCGCGTCATTGACGCATACGCGTGAATGGTCAGAATCTGGAAATGATGCGCACGTGTCAGGGACGCGTACGCGTGAGTGACTTTGTGCCACGGGCACAGTTCCTGCACCAAGCCACCACAACTTTCGGCCTGACACCTTTTTACGTCGATTTTCCTAGGTCACGCGTGCACGTCAACGCGTGAGGTGACAAATGTTCAAATGACGCGCATGCGTGAGGGACGCGTGCGCGTGGTGATGCTTGCGCGATTGGCACACTTTTTGCATTGCTTCCACGCAACTCTCTGCCACTTTTTTTCTCTTTTTTTTATGCAGAATGCAGATGCAGATGCAGACTATATGCATGAACACTAAGAAAAATAGAATAAAGTAAAGCTAAGAATAAAACAAAATAAAATAAAAACAAGACTAAAAAAGAACAATCATACCATGGTGGGTTGTCCCCCACCCTGCACTTTACTTTAACGTCCTTAAGTTGGACGGTCCACAAGCTCAATCTGCTTCTGTTGGTGGATCTTCCAATAGGAAGACCTCTAGCTCTTTGTGTTCTTTCATCTTTTCACCATGATAAAGTTTTAAGCGATGTCCATTGACCTTGATGAAATTGGAACTTGAAGGATGACTCAGGTGGAAGACTCTATATGGCTCTACTTTCTCCACTCTGTAGGGACCTTTCCATCTGGATCTCAGCTTTCCTGGCATGAGTCTCAGCCTGGAGTTGTAAAGGAGAACCAGATCTCCTAGTCTGAACTCTCTTCTCTTGATATGCTTGTCATGCACAACCTTCACCTTCTCTTTGTATAATCTGGAGTTATCATAAGCTTCGAGTCGAAGGGTCTCCAGTTCTGCCAGTTGCAGCTTCCTTTCAGCACCAGCTTTCTCAAATCCCATGTTGCACTCCCGCACAGCCCATAAAGCCCCTTGTTCCACCTCTATCGGAAGGTGGCAAGCCTTTCCGTATACTAGGCGGAAGGGACTCATCCCGATGGTTGTTTTGTACGCTGTTTGATACGCCCAGAGCGCATCAACAAGTCTGGTGCTCCAGTCCTTCCTATGAGGCTTTACTATCTTCTCCAGAATGCGCTTTATCTCTCTGTTAGATACCTCTGCTTGCCCATTGATCTGGGGATGGTAAGCGGTTGCCACTTTGTGAACGATCCCATGCTTCTTCAGTAGTCCTGCTAGTCTCCTGTTACAAAAGTGAGTGCCTTGATCACTCACGATTGCTAGTGGTGATCCAAAGCGACAGATAATATGGTTTCTAACAAAGGAGATAATAGTGTTAGCATCATTAGTGCGGGTAGGAATTGCTTCCACCCATTTAGAAACATAATCTACAGCTAACAGTATATAAAGGTAACCACTAGAGTTTGGAAATGGACCCATGAAGTCAATGCCCCAAACATAAAAAATTTCACAGAAAAGCATAATCTGTTGGGGCATCTCATCCTTCTTGGATATATTACCAAACCTTTGGCATGTGGGACAAGATTTATAAAAGGTAGTAGCATCTTTAAAAAGAGTAGGCCACCAGAATCCACAGTCTAAAATTTTTCTAGCTGTTCTTTGAGGGCCAAAATGTCCTCCACTCTCAGAAGAGTGGCAGGCCTCTAAAATGGACTGGAGTTCTGATTGGGGCACACACCTTCTAATTACCTGGTCAGCACCACACTTCCATAAATATGGTTCATCCTATATATAATATTTAGACTCGCTTTTCAGCTTGTCTCTTTGATGCTTAGTAAAATAGGAGGGAAAGTATGGCTAACTAGATAATTAGCTACAAGTGCATACCAAGGAACTACTTTAGATACTGCGTGCAAGCTATCAAATGGAAAAGCATCATTGATAGGAGTGAAGTCAGCCTTAATGTGCTCAAGGCGACTCAAGTGGTCTGCCACTAAATTCTGGTTACCACTCCTATCCTTAATTTCTAAATCAAATTCTTTTAGCAACAGTATCCAACGTATTAACCTTGGTTTGGACTCCTTTTTAGCTAATAAATATTTTAGAGCTGCATGCTTTGACTACGCTACCACCTTAGTACCAAGTAAATAGGCTCGGAATTTATCCAGAGCAAAAATAATAGCCATAAGCTCTTTTTCAGTGGTAGTGTAATTTGACTGAGCAACGTCTAAGGTTTTAGAAGCATAAGCAATTACGAAAGGATCATTACCTTTGCGCTGAGCCAGCGCCGCTCCTACTGTATGGTTGGAGGCATCACACATAATCTCAAATGGCTGGCTCCAGTCTGGTCCTCTCACAATTGGGGCTTGAGTTAAGGCGATCTTCAGCTGATCAAATGCATTCATGCAGTCCTTGCTCAGCTTGAACTCAACATCTTTTTGCAGCAGTCTGGATAAACACAATGCTACCTTACTGAAGTCCTTGATAAATCTCCTGTAGAAACCTGCATGCCCAAGGAACGAACGGACTTCCCTCACGGAGGAGGAGTAAGGCAAACTAGAAATGACATCTACCTTTGCTGGATCTACAGAGATACTAGTATTAGATACAATATGTCCTAGTACAATACCTTGTTTTACCATAAAGTGACATTTTTCAAAATTTAAAACAAGGTTTGAACTAACACACCTGTCTAATACTCTAGCTAAACTATCCAAGCAAAGGCTAAATGAATCACCATATACGCTGAAATCATCCACGAAAACTTCCATACAATTCTCAATAAGATCTGAGAAGATACTCATCATGCATCTTTGGAAAGTAGCCGGTGCATTACATAAGCCAAAAGGCATCCTTTTGTATGCATACGTTCCAAAGGGACATGTAAAAGTAGTATTCTCCTGATCTTTAGGAGCTATATGAATTTGAAAATAACCTGTATAACCATCTAAAAAGCAGTAATGTGATTTACCTGACAGGCGATCAAGCATCTGATCAATAAATGGAAAGGGATAATGATCCTTGCGAGTAGCTTGATTGAGACGCCTGTAATCAATGCAAACTCTCCATGAATTCTGCACTCTAGCTGTCAGGAGCTCTCCATGCTCATTTTTTACTGTTGTGACCCCAGACTTCTTGGGCACCACTTGTACTGGACTGACCCATTCACTATCTGAGATGGGGTAGATGATATCTGCTTCAAGTAGCCTGGTCACTTCTTTCTTGACTACTTCTAAGATGGTGGGATTCAGTCTTCTTTGGGGTTGACAGACAGGTCTTGTTCCCTCTTCTAAAAATATTCTGTGCTCACAAACTTGAGGGATGATGCCTACTATATCTGCCAAGCTCCACCCAATTGCTTTCTTGTGTCTTCTCAACATACTAAGTAATTGCTCCTCCTGTTGGGAAGTGAGTTCCCTTGCAATGATAACTGGGAGCTTCTGATTATCCTCAAGGTAAGCATACTTGAGGTGGGGTGGAAGGGGCTTTAATTCCAATTTCGGTTCATGGCTAGGCACTTGATCATCTGGAGCCAGTGATGGTTGTAACGTGTCTTCATCTTGTCCAAGGGGTGTCCCCACACTTGCATCTTGCTCCATGTGCCTCTCTTCTACTTTCTCCTGATGAACTGCAGCTACCGTCTCATCAATGATGTCGCATTGGAAGATGGAATGATCTTCAGGGGAATGCTTCATAGCTTCATCCAGATTGAAGCTCACTGCTCTGCCATCTATCTCAAAAGAGTAAGTTCCTGAGAAGGCATCCAGCTTGAATTTTGAAGTCTTCAGGAATGGCCTTCTAAGCAGCATGGATGATGGTTTTCCTGAGTCATTAGGGGGCATTTCCAAAATATAGAAGTCAATAGAAAATGTGAGCCCCTTAATGCACACCAGCACATCCTCAGCAATTCCAACCACAAAGATAATGCTTTTATCTGCTAAAACAAAACGAGCTGCCGACCTTTTTAAGGGAGGGAGCCTCAAAGCATCATATACAGACAATGGCATTATACTAACACACGCTCCTAAATCACACATACATTCAGGAAATTTTACACCATCTATAGTAATAGTAACCATGCATGGACCTGGGTCACTACATTTTTCAGGTATATCACCTACCAATGCAGAAATGGAACTACCTAGAGAAATAGTTTCTAAATTTTGTAATTTATCTTTATGGATGCACAAATCCTTTAGAAATTTAGCACATTTAGGTACCTGCTGAATGGCATCAAAAAGTGGAATGGTTATCTCAACCTTTTTAAATATTTCTACCATTTTAAGGTCTAGTTCCATTTGCTTTCTGGACTTCCTAGCAAGGTGTGGAAATGGGATAGGAATGGCGCCACTTGCAGCTTCTGCGTCCTTTGGCGTACCATTCCTTGGCTGAGCTACTTCTTCTTCAACCAAGTCTTGTACTACATCCTCTTCTTCATCATTCTCTGCCTCCACAACGCCTTCAACTTGTATGTTTTCCTCTGAGCTTGGCTCCTCATGATTCCTCTCTTATAGTGTAGTTTTGGACCTCAAAGTGATGGCATTGATGCCACCCTTAGGGTTGGGTATAGGTTGAGAAGGAATTGTACCGGAGCTTGAAGGTTGAGTGTTGGAGGTACTCGACGATCCCATCTGAGAGATGAGAGCTTGTATAGCAGAAGTCAGACCAGTAAGTGTGTTTTCCATGGTCGTTTGTCTTTGTGAAAGAGAGTGAAGCAACTCGTCATTAGGAGAGGAAGATGGGTAAGTGATCTGAGGGACCTTCTGTTGGTTGTTCTGAGGCGCTTGGGACTGCCTTTGGTGAGGTACTCTGTAAGGCTGATTTTGGTTTTGCTGTCTGTTGTTGTTGTTCCACCTCTGATTTCCATTGTTGTCTCTGCCTCCTCTGTTGTAGTTATCCCTCCATCCCTAGTTGGAATTATCTCTCCACCCCTGGTTGGAACTATCTCTCCACCCCTGGTTGGAGTTGTCTTGCCAACCTTGATTGTGGTTTCCACCTTGGCTGTAATTACTGCCTTGTTGATTGTATCCTTGATTCGGATGGTCATAGAAATTATGAGTAGCTGCTACAGTGTTGTCTTCTTGTTGGAGCTGCGGACACTCATCAGTGTAATGAGTGTAATCAGCACATATTTCGCATACTCTTTGGGGAACCAACTATTGACTTTGTTGTGGTGAGGGAGGCTAAAGTTGTTGTTGATTTAGCTGTATCTGCTTCAGTAGGTTGGTCATATCACATACAGCTTGTGTAAAAGCAGTAGTCTTACTACTAGAGGAAACCTCTGCAACAACCTTGGGGTGGTTGTTCCTGTGTCTATGATTCTGAGTGGACTCAGCTAGGTTACTGATCAGTTGCCATGCTTCATCTGTGGTCTTGTACTTTTTCAGAGAACCATTACTTGCACCATTCAATGTGGTCTTATCCCGAGGCTTCATGCCTTGAGTGAAGTAGCTGATCAACACCAACTTATCAATCATGTGATGGGGGCATGCATCCAGAAAATTCTTAAAGCGCTCTCAATACTCATAAAGAGTCTCTGATTCGCCTTGAATAATGCAAGAGATCTCTTTCCTTAGTCTATCTGTAACTTCAGCTGGAAAGTATTTTTCCAAGAATTCTCTCCTGAGTGTATCCCAGTTAGTAACGGTCGCTTCAGGCTGAGTGTAGTACCACTCCCTCGCCTTTTCCTCAAGAGAAAACGGGAAGAAAGTTAGCAGAATAGAAGTTTCATCTGCACCATGACGCCTGACAGTAGAACAGGCTGTCTGAAAATCCCTTAGGTGCTTGATAGGCTCTTGAGCAGGTAAGCCATGAAACTTGGGCATCAAGTTGATTAATGCAGTCTTCAGTTCAAAATCTGCAGCCAGATTTGGGTGACGCACTTGATACGGTTGCAGAGTAAAGTCTGGGGGCTCTAGCTTCCTGGAGAGTAATCCTCCTAGGTTCCGCCATATTACCTGCACACAAATCAGCCAAATTAGTAGAAATAGAGCTTGTTTCTTCCTCAGATGGCGCTTCATATTCGCCCTCAGATGAGACTGGTGAATCGATAATAATCACTTCACCACCCTCAGAGGCTAACCTACGTCGAGCTTGCCTAATACGTGAAAGAGTTCTTTCAATTTCAGGATCAAATGTGGCTAAGCTCGGATCAGGCAACGAATGCATCATTCAATGAAAGAAACATATAGCTCATGGTAATAAAATAAAATAAAATATGCGAAAATTAAAAATATGTACACTAACTAATAATTTAGCACACAATTGCAACTCCCCGGCAATGGCGCCAAAAATTGGTGGAAGCAGAAATTGGCCGATTAAGAATTTATAATATAAGAATAGTGTTGTAAGTACAGTTCTTAACCAGCTAAAATCCGCTTATCAATTTAGAAAGGGTGTCACAAAATTAGAATAAAAATACTGGGAGTATGAATCCCAGGTCGTCTCCCAACGAGTTGATAGAAGGGTGCTATCTTATTAATCAGGAGTTTTCTGAGAATTTTTGAGAATTGAATAACAGGAAATAAATAATTGTAAATTAACGCAATAAAAATTGAAAGAGATTTATATATTCAGAATAAAAAGCCTTGCCTGGGGGAATGATTAATTGGAAGTTCTATCCTTGTTGGAATTCTCTCAAGTGTAGTATAAAGAGGTCGTTATTTTCGCTTAATTAACCCTTACTAAATAAAGGAAAGTCAAGTGATTGAGCTAACTCTTATTCGCAAATCCTAGTCCTCTCCCTTGGGAAGGTCTAGCATTAGTAAATAGAGAATTAGCCAACAACTTTCAATTTAACTAATCACTTGAGCATTCCAACTCTAGGGTCTCTATTTAATCAACCCCCAAGTCAAGTTGGGAGTCTACTCCATTGACATGAAAACTACTTGCACAGAATTAAAAAGGGAGTAGAAGGAAGACATGATAGACAATAACTACAAATTAATTTAAAGTAAAAGTAATCCTTTGATTAATAAATTCTAAAAATAATCCAATTGTAACTCTGAACAAAGATTAAGGATATGGAAGAGTAAGAGAATAAGAAAACAAACTAGAATAATAACTTCAACGGAGGTAAAGACTCTTCTCAATATCCAAAGCAAAAGCATAAAACTAAAAATATGTGAATGTAAAAGAAAACCTAGAGGAGGAGTAATTTCTCTCTAAGATTCAAAACTAAAACTAAAACTACGCTAATGAGAATCTGTCTTGAGTCTCTGCTCATTTCCTGGCTCTAGTCTATGTTTTTGGGCTGGAAACTGGGTCCAAACTCAGCCCAAAATTGCCCCCAGGATTTTTTGTGATTTCTGCAGATCGCGCATGTCACGCGTACACGTCAAGCACGCGCATGCGGGCGCTGGTCATCATCGCGTGTCACGCGTACGCGTCGAGCACGCGTACGCGTCGTCTAGCGGATCTTCAATCCATGCGTACGCATCAGGTATGCGCACGCGCCACTGTAAAAATCTCCAGATCACGCGCACGCGTGAGCAATGCGTACACGTCGATGCTCCCTGGTTGTCTCCTTTATTTCTTGTGCTCCTTCCGTTTTTACAAGCTTCCTCTCCATCCTCTAAGCCTTTCCTGCCTTACAAAGTCTGAAAAACTGAACACATAGATCACAGTATCAAATGGTATAACGGGGAATTAAAATACACAAATTAAAGGCTTAGGAAGTATGTTTCCAACCATAGAACAAAACTAGGAAGGAGTTGTAAAATCATGCAATTCGTATGAATAAGTGTGCAAAGACTTGATGAAACCACTCAATTGAACACAAGATAAACTATAAAATAGTGGTTTATCACTAAGCTAACTAAGAAGAGCGAAAATTCAATAAACAAATGCTAAAAGAGAAGAAGAGTTAGAAGGATGTTACCATGGTGGGGTGTCTCCCACCTAGCACTTTTCTTTAACGTCCTTAAGTTAGACGGGCATGACTTCAATGATTGTCTTTTGGGACATCCCCAAGGAGGAATGATAAACCCCATTTGTAGGGTTTATCTTGTATTGATTTTTGGGGATTTTATCAACTTTTACCCACATTTATTCAATGATATAGCATGGTTTTATAACTTCTCCCTTAATTGTGCTTAAGAGTGAAAACATGCTTTTTAGGACTTAAAATAGCTAAATTTAATTCACCTTGATTCTATTAGATGCCTTGATATGTTTGTTAAGTGATTTCAGATTTAGGAGGCAAAGATTGGATTAAGGGAACGAAGAAAAGCATGTAAAGTTTGAGAACTCATGAATAAATGATGGAACCAAAAAGCTGTCAAGCCTGACCTCTTCGCACTTAATTGACCATAACTTGAGCTACAGAGGTCCAAATGATGCGGTTCTAGTTGGGTTGGAAAGCTGACATCCGGGGCTTCGAAACGATATAAGATTTGCCATAGTTGCATCGCGCATAGGGGCACGCACGCGCACGGTACGCGGACGCGCCATTGGTGGCACATGACTCACTTAATGCAACACGTGGCCAGCGATTTTAGAAGCCTTGTGGGCCCAATCCAACTCATTTTTGATGCTATTTAAGCCAAGGATTGAAGAGGAATTGATATACTTTAATCATTAGTCATAGTTTAGTTTTAGAAGTAGTTAGAGTTAGAGAGAGAAGCTCTCTCTTCTCTCTAGAATTAGGATTAGGAATTAGGGTTTGATTAGGATCTCATAGTTCTAGGTTTAATTCAAGTCTCCTTCTACTTCTACCTTCAATTGATGGTTGCTACACTTTGGTTCTTCTCTCTATCCCTATTCTCTTGTTGTAATTTCTCTTATTTTGTTTCTAGGTTTTGTAATTGAGATACTCTTGTTCTCTTTATTTTCTTTCAATAATGCAATTTGAGGTAATTCATGATAATTGTGATTTCCTTGATTATTGTTGTTAATTCTTTACATTTGATTGTTGTTAGAATTAATTCTTGTTGTTGATTTACTATGATTTTCTTTTGTGCCTTCCAAGTATTTGAGAAAATACTTGGTTGGATTTTAGAGTCGAGTTTTATGTTCTTGGCTTGGAAAGGTAACTTAGGAACTCTTGAGTTACTAATGTCCAAGTAATTGATGATTGGGATCCATTGACTCTAGTTCTCACTAATTGAATTAGTGGAGAGTTAGGACTTATGGACTAGGATTGACATAGCTCATTTGACTTTCCTTTACTACTAGTTAGAGGATGATTTAATGAGATTAATCCTTGCCAATTCTCATATTGTGGTTAGTGATTAGGATAGAGATCCTTGACCACCAACCCTTGCCAAGACCTTTTTAGGCCTTAGTTTACTTTCTTGCCATTTATCTTTCATGTTTTTTATTAAAACCCCAAAAATAACTCACAACCAATAACAAAACACTTCATTACAATTCCTAGGGAGAACGACCCGAGGTCCAATACTTCGGTTTATAAATTTTAGGGGTTTGTACTAGTGACAAACAACTTTTTGTATAAAAGGATTATTGCTTGGTTTAGAAACTATACTTTACAACGAGATTTCATTAGTGAAATTCTAAACCGTCAAGAATTCAATCATCAAAATGGCGCCGTTGCCGGAGATTTGCAATGGTGTTATGTTATTGGTTATTGTACATATGTGAATAGTGTAAATAGTTTGTCTTTTGCTTGTCTACTAGATTTTGTTAGTTTTATTTTGTTTTTCCATAATGAATTCTCACTTTGGCTATGAGTTTGGCTCTAATTGTATTGTAGGGAATGTGAACTTCAATGCCAACATGTACCAAGGATGGAACACTCCAAGATGGGAGGAGCCTCAAGGAATTGATCACTCCTATTGGCAACAACCTCCGGATACTTATAGGTATAATTTCCATCCTAATGCATGTCAACTCAATGGCTATGGTGACCCTTTTTGTGATAATCAACCACCATATGCCTATGAACCTTATCCTCAACATGATGCTCAACCATACTCACAAGCCTCTCCATACCAAGCACCTTCCTATGATCCATATCCACCACATGACCAATCACCCATATCACATCCTTGTGATCATTATGAGCAAGAACCTTTAGAACCACCACAACCCTATCAAGATTACTACCATGAACCACCTCAATACTCACCATCTCCATACCCTTACCAAGAAGAACCACCTTCCTACCATGAACCCTCTCTCCAAAACGATGAACCTTCCTACCCACCCCAAGCCCCAATAGACGATCCTCTCACTTTGTTACTTCAAGGACAAGAAGCTATGAAGCAGGATACACTTGAGTTTGTGACCAATTTGATTAAGGTGGTGCACACTTTAGCCCACCAATGTTTGAATACTCGAGGTGCTTCCGTAGCCACATGTGGAACCGCAAAAGAAGAGCAAAGCATGAAGGAGAGATTGGAAACTCCGGTGGGGGATGGGAAATGCCATTTTGTATTGGAGCAACTAGAGGAAGCTATAATCATTGAAGAAAAGGAAGAAGCGGTTGAAGATTTAGGAGATGTTGAAAGTCCAAGGGAATGTAGTCTCATGGAGCACTCTTCCAAGGAGCTTGATATTGAAGTTGAAGAAGGTGCGCAACCCTTGCCAAGACCTTTTTAGGCCTTAGTTTACTTTCTTGCCATTTATCTTTCATGTTTCTTATTAAAACCCCAAAAATAACTCACAACCAATAACAAAACACTTCATTACAATTCCTAGGGAGAACGACCCGAGGTCCAATACTTCGGTTTATAAATTTTAGGGGTTTGTACTAGTGACAAACAACTTTTTGTATGAAAGGATTATTGCTTGGTTTAGAAACTATACTTTACAACGAGATTTCATTAGTGAAATTCTAAACCGTCAAGAATTCAATCATCAAGGAACACTTCCACCTCCTTGTTGTGCAGTTGTGTGTGATATGGCTTCACCCTATACCCGTTGACTTTGAATATTATTCCATTAGAAGGGTGAACCACTTCAACTACATCATACGGCCTCACAGCTATCACCTTGAAGGGTCTATCCCATCTAGACCGTAGCTTTCCTAGCATCAATCGGAGTCTTGAATTGTATGCAAGCACATCAAGTTCATAGAGAATTTTTCGAGCGGTTCAAGCATGAGGTGAATCCTTTATTAATTAATCTCTTTTATATATTCTATGGCATCCTATCATTTGTTTCATAAATTGATGAACTGTATAATTGTTCAAGTTCCATTAGGAAGCATCGAGGGAGGTAGAAAAGTGTTTGGTTTCAATAGAAAAGCTTATCCTTGTGTGTGCTTCCCATGTAAAGGACAGTACAAAAGATTGAGATAATGAAGAACAAATATAAATTAAAAAATAGATTAAAACATGGATTAGTATGTAGGTTTTGTCAAATCTGGTGATGTTGGTTTCCTTCTGACTTGGAGATCGACTAAGTGCTATGATGACCTAATTATAATTCTTATATGACCTGGTGCATTATTTTTTACTAATCGTAATAGTGGGTAGTGTTAATACTTAGTTTTATATTTTATAACATACTCTTACCATTTTATTAATTGCATCAGTGGGTAGTGTTAATACTTAGTCTTATTTTTTTAATGTACTTATTTGATTTGCAATTTTGACATTGTATAGGTACGTTATGAAAACAATCTTATTATTGAACTTGATATTACATCCCGAGAGAAATTCAAACGTATAGAAAATGACCTTGCACGACTTTGGGAACGTAAGTTAAACAAGACTTCTATAATGTTAAGTTTACTCGACCATATTTTTACTAAAATTCTTAATAGGTTAGACTATTTGTTTGGCTATGATGTAACTTTCAGGCGTATCTCAATACAAGACTCAAGAGACAACAACAGAATCAAGGGAGGTAGCTCCAAATTCAATGGAGAAAGAAAATGTTAATACTAGCGATAGCTCTGGTGAGGTTGTTTCTGCTGCAGACAAGGTCTCCATGCTATTGTATAACCTTAATACTAGAGAGAATGAGGGACCTTGTGTTAGAATGTCTCCCTAAAAGAGGAATGGGTGATTCTTAGCTATGGGCACAATATTTTAATACTATGGGTAGTGCAGTAATTTAGTTAAAGTATTTTGATTCAATTTTGTTTAGGATAATTTGATTTGGTTTTTGTATTTAGGTTGACGGGATAAATTTTTAGATTGATAAGGATTTTTGGATTCATGGTTTTTGAGTGAGATGTGTTTGCTTATCATAAATAACTCCAACCTTCATCTTACTTGTTCATACCCTGGGTCGAGTTATCCGATCCGGGATGTTTAGCGATAAAGCGACCGACCTCTTCAAGTCAGACTATCCGACCTCTTCTCAAAGAGCTCGGCCAAATTGACAGAAAAGCCCAATAAAGGGCCCAGATAAAGGAACACGACCCAAATCCAAAGGCAGCCCAATCCTATAGAGATAAGGGCGATTCCCTTGAAGATAAGATGACCTCACTCAAAGATAAAGATAAGATAAGATAACTAACTTATCTTATCTAAAAAGGTCACTCCACACCATTATAAATACACTGGAGCACCCAGGTATAACTCATACTCTGATTCTACTAAAAACCTACTTAATACCCTTGCTAACTTAAGTATCGGAGTCCCTTGCAGGTATCCCCCACCCTCTGGTAACGAAGGATCAGCAGCGCAGCCAAGCTCAATAAGTCGGATACGATAGCTCCGGCCACCACTCACAGCCGGACACGTCATCTCCGATCAGCACAGAAGATCTCATCCGAGATCGACCTACAATTTCAGGTAACCCACGGAACATTCGGATACGATAGCTCTGGCCGCCACTCACAGCCGGACACGTCATCTCCGATCAGCACAGAAGATCTCGTCTGAAATCGACCTATAGTTTCAGGTAACCCACGGAACATTACTTAAGTTCTAATGGCCTAATTTTTGTTTTTCCTGAAATTTGGTTCTTATTTATTATTTTTTTTTTGCATGAATTTTTTTTTAATGGTTGAAAATGGTTATTAGTAATGTGTTCGCAACGTAAATTTGAGAATGCAAAGTAGAATAATTCACCTAATATGGCATGATAATAATTATTTTACTAATGATAATAATTAATTTTTTTTAACTTTAAATTTAAACAGAATTGTCCGTGTGGACATTATTAGTATAACCTAATATATATTACTGCAGAGTAAGGATTTATTTTGTTCCTATAAGTCAAATACTATAATTTTTTCTGTATGGACAGAAATAAAAAATTTTAACTATTATTATTATTATTATTATTATTATTATTATTATTATTATTATTATTTAAGTGTTTATTGTTATTTTTTTCTGTTAATATTTTATGTAATAACTAATACATACTAGCTAACCCGTAGTAACAAAAATCCTTTGTTTAACCCCCTAAATGACCTTACCCAGTCAAAATTGTTTCTACTCCTATTGTTAATATTGATTGTATATTCTTATTGTTGCTGCTGGTAATTGTTGTTCATCTGAATTTGTTAACTAATAATTGTTATTGTTGCTGCTATTGTTAATTATTATTCTTGGTGGTGTTTTATGGTGAAGTTGATTCTTTATTTTTCACTATTATTGCTCTTCTTTCTTCTAATATTTGTTGGCTGTTGTTACTGTGAATTATTTTTTTTAATTCTGCTTAAATTAAAAAATTTATGTAATCAAAATAGAAATATATTTTCTTAAATTATGCTTTCATATGTAAATATTCAAAAATTGAGAACTATATAAATCCAATAGAATTCGGGTATTCATAATATTGCTGCTGCTAATTGCTTTTAATTTGAGTTTGTTACCTATTAATTGTTATTGTTACTGTTACTGTTTATTGTTATTCTTAGAGGTGTGATGGGGTTGATATTAAATAGCTGCTGTTTTTGTGAAAACTTTCATGGATGGAATAAATCTTTTCATAGTTTTTGAAACCTTTAAATATGGTGCAAAGGATACGGTGAATAATTATGCTTGCATTATTATCTTGAAGGCTGCTGCTATTTTTTTCTTTAACCTGTTATTGATTCAATGATTTATTGTTATTCTATTTTTTGGTTTTGATTTATTATTGTGCTGATATTTAATGATATAATTATTCTGTCATATTTTTTCAGTTTGATAATAGTATAAGTGATAACCTTGGTGGTACCTAGTATATTAAGATGCCCAGGATAGGTCGTTACACAAAGACATCAAAGTTAGACACAATATGTCAGAAACCTCAAATAGGAGCGGTTGCAGCTTCATCTTCCCATCAAGTGGACTATCCAAATGTCCCGTCCAGTGGTGATGGTGCCCCCGTAGCTACATATTTACGCCTATTTCGTCCGCCCCGTAGCGAACCACTGACCTACACAAATGGTGTTCAAAACTCGAAGTCGGGCGATGAAGACTTAGACCTAGAGACAGATGAGATATATTTCTTTGAGCAACAAGTTGACAACCTATTTGCTGAATCGGAGGCTCATAAGTGCAAAGGACACAAGACTGCTGAATTTTGATAAGTTAAAACAATTGGTATATGAATCTTGAATTTTTTATAGTCAAAATGATGTATGCTCTATTTTTTATGATTTCATCGCATCTTTGTCACAATGGTTACTCACGCAAATTTACTTTTTTTTTTTTGCAGAATCCGATGGCACAATCAAACAAGCTCGTTTGAGTGTGAAGGAAGCTATGAAGCCACTAATGGTAGAAAGATCGTACTCAACTTCAACGGGGAAATGCAACCAATTAGAGATAAAGTTGGTATACTGAGTGGCGTTCTTAGATTGCTAGGTGTTGACTACAATAAATTTACAATCTACGAGAAAAACTGGAGAAAGATTAGCTCCAAGGACAAGATTTATAACGAATGTGTAAAGGGAAAACCTTATAGTGTTGTTGAATTAGAGAAAATTAATTTGACAATTACTAACAATTTAAATTTACGGTTGTAGGAAATGTTCCATTTTGATGAAGATAGTATAGGAACTATCAAGCGTACAATATTAAAAAGTATAGGGAGATTGATGAGCGAATAATTTATACGCTTTTTGGCATTGTTTTTAGTATGTTTTTAGTAAGATCTAGTTACTTTTAGGGATGTTTTTATTAGTTTTTATGTTAAATTCATATTTCTAGACTTTACTATGAGTTTGTGTGTTTTTCTGTGATTTCAGGTATTTTCTGGCTGAAATTGAGGGACTTGAGCAAAAATCAGATTCAGAGGTAGAAGAAGGACTGCTGATGCTGTTGGATTCTGACCTCCCTGCACTCAAAGTGAATTTTCTAGAGCTACAAAACTCAAAATGGCGTGCTTCCAATTGCGTTCGAAAGTAGACATCCAGGGCTTTCCAGAAATATATAATAGTTCATACTTTGGCCGAGTTTAGACGACGCAAAAGGGCGTTGAACGCCAATTCTACGCTGCAGTCTGGAGTTAAACGCCAGAAACACGTCACAAGCCAGAGTTGAACGCCAGAAACACGTTACAAACTGGCGTTCAACTCCAAGAATGACCTCTCCACGTGTAAACTTCATGCTCAGCCCAAGCACACACCAAGTGGGCCCCGGAAGTGGATTTATGCATCAATTACTTACTTCTGTAAACCCTAGTAACTAGTTTAGTATAAATAGGACTTTTTACTATTGTATTTTGATCTTTAGAACATCTTGGGACGTCTAGTTCTTAGATCATGGGGGCTGGCCATTCGGCCATTCCTGAACCTTTCACTTATGTATTTTTCAATGGTAGAGTTTCTACACTCCATAGATTAAGGTGTGGAGCTCTGCTGTTCCTCATGAATTAATGCAAAGTACTACTGTTTTTCTATTCAATTCAACTTATTCCGCTTCTAAGATATTCATTCGTACTTCAATATGAATGTGATGAACGTGACAATCATCATCATTTCCCCAGGAACGCGTGCCTGACAACCACTTTCGTTCCACCTTAGATTGAATGAATATCTCTTGGATCTCTTAATCAGAATCTTCGTGGTATAAGCTAGATTGATGGCGGCATTCATGAGAATCCGGAAAGTCTAAACCTTGTCTGTGGTATTCCGAGTAGGATTCAGGGATTGAATGACTGTGATGAACTTCAAACTCGCGAGTGCTGGGCGTAGTGACAGACGCAAAAGGAGGGTGAATCCTATTCCAGTATGATCGAGAACCTCCAGATGATTAGCCATGCAGTTACAGCGCATCAGACCATTTTCACAGAGAGGATGGGAAGCAGCCATTGACAACGGTGATGCCTCCAGATGATTAGCCATGCAGTGACAGCGCATCGGACCATTTTCACAGAGAGGATGAAAAGTAGCCATTGACAACGGTGATGTCCTTACATAAAGCCAGCCATGGAAAGGAGTAGGACTGGTTGGATGAAGACAGCAGGAAAGCAGAGGTTCAGAGGAACGAAAGCATCTCTATATGCTTATCTGAAATTCTCACCAATGAATTACATAAGTGTTTCTATCTTTATTTTCTGTTTATTTATTATTATTATTCGAAAACTCCATAACCATTTGATATCCGCCTGACTGAGATTTACAAGATGACCATAGCTTGCTTCATACCAACAATCTCCGTGGGATCGACCCTTACTCACGTAAGGTTTTATTACTTGGATGACCCAGTGCACTTGTTGGTTAGTTGTGCGAAGTTGTGAAGTTCTGTTTGGACCATGGTATTGTGCACCAGTTGTTGGCGCCATTGCTAGGGAGAGAACGAACAACAAATTTTACAACCTCAGAGTAACAATTTCGCATGTACCAGAGATCTTGGAAGGAAATGAGGAATAGGTTGTACCATGACTATTACGACTTAGAAAAGACGATTGAACAAAATATTGAAGAACACCCACCGAGAATTATTACTGATAATTGAAGATGGTTCCTTGATTATCACAATAGTGAAGACACAAAGGTAATATATTTTTAATTTGTAACATAATAAATCTATTTATGTTTCATTGAGTTGGCCAAAAATAGTGTTTAGTAACTTTTACTTTTGATGGCATGATTGGATAAGAGTAGGAAAAACGCTATGAATCGATAGGAAAAACTACACTCACACTAGCGGTTCGAAAAGCTTGGTGAGGCGTAGAGAAGAAGAAGTAATTTATGTTTGAATTCACTTTTTGAACATCTCTTTGTCTACATATTCACTTTTTAAACTATATTGTTTCAGTTAAAACTACAAGAGAGAAAAGTTGGTAGAAGAGAGTTATGGACCTCAGTACACAAATGACGTGATGGTTCCTATATCCATGAAGAAGCTCGGGTTATTGGTGTAACTAATACTTTGAGAATCGTTATGTTATTTCCCATAGTTTTATTATAAAATTGTGGTGAATGTTTATGCGGTTGTGCTCTAGCTCGTAAATGCTTATGTTTGCTTATCTATGTGTATAGGAAAGAATTGTGGACATTGAGTAACATGATAAATCCTCTAGACTGTTGTCTCAAAATGATTCGCTTACTCAAGCTCTCGAAAAAGAGCACCTGGGTAGAGTGCGTAGTGTTGGTTTTGGACAGACTTCTAGTCAACTCTTCGGTACGATTTTCTATCAGCCGAGCGATGGAGCTCCCAGAGAGGAGATCCAAAGAATACTGCTTGAACTACAAGCAAAGCTGGTGGCTGAGAAATTAAAAAGGAATGTAGTGGAGGGTAAAATAGCAGCCGAAAAGACAAAAAGACAGACAGTGGAGGATGAAGTAGCAGCCGAGAAGATAAAGATGTAGGCAATGAAGAGTGCTCTGAGATGTCTAATTCAAAGCCAAGGTGGGGAGCTGCCAACAGACATCATTGCATGGATGAATTCCTTGGAGGGATAAAGTGAAAAATAGATCTTAGGATTAGATATTCTTTTTTTTTTTTGAAATATACTTTTTTTAAGTTGACTATGAAACTCTTAATAAGGGATACACTTTATTGATATTTATATGAATATATGAATTTACTTCATAGTTTTCTTTAATGCCGTTTCACCATCAATCTATATTTTTAGAGACAAAATAATAAGATTTGTAATATTAAAAAAATCCAAAAATTGACAAAAATAAATACATACATAGTATATTCAAATAAAAAACAATGGCGCGGTGATTTGCGGTGCAAAATACACTATTTTTGCGACAATTTAGCCAAGAAACTAGTGACGGTTACAAAAATAACCAAAAATAAATTTAGAAATTTCGCATTATCAGATAGCTAACTTCCGCCAAATAAATTTTTAAAAAATAGCGCTCCTCAAATAGTGGCGGTTCATGACCGTCGGTAAATATTGTCGAATTCAAGATTGGCCATATAGCGGTGGTGCAAAACCGCCGCTAAATCAACTGGCGCGATATATTGATTTTGCAACGGTTATACCAGCAGTTCATAAAAATTGCCGCAAAATCAAACGTTCGTACTCTAAACCACAACGTTTATCGAACCGCTGATATGCCATTTTAGGATGATTACAAACTGCCGCAATTTTTCAAAAAATTATCGCTATTCGGCGTGTCTTTTGTAGTGAAAGACACTATATAACTCATGAATACAATTACACAAAGAAATAAAATTATTAAATACAATCACACAATCACCTAATACATACATTTACCAAATTAAAAATATACATTTACCAAATTAAAAAAATAAAAATAAAAACTGTGGTTATCAACCAAATTCTAGTTGTATAAAAAATAGTAAGAATGGAGAAGGAAAAGGAGAAAGAGAATGAGGTATGAGATTGTATGAGAGGAGATAAAAAAAATATGTGAAGTGAATATTGATTTATATAATAAATATAAGAATGAGTGATGAGTATGAAAAGAGAAGTGAATGAGCTAGATTTTAATTAAATTTATATCTATTAAAATGAATTAACATTAATATTGAAAGCAATAGTATAACCTATGATGAGCAGATAATTTATACGCTTTTTGGCATTATTTTTACATAGTTTTCAATATGATTTAGTTAGTTTTTAATATATTTTTATTAGTTTTTAAATAAAAATCACATTTCTGGACTTTACTATGAGTTTGTGTGTTTTTCTATGATTTCAGGTATTTTCTGGCTGAAATTGAGGGACTTGAGCAAAAATCAGATTCAGAGGCTGAAGAAGGACTGCAGATGCTGTTGGATTCTGACCTCCCTGCACTCAAAGTGGATTTTCTGGAGGTACAGAACTCCAAATGGAGTGCTCTCAATTGCGTTGGAAAGTAGACATCCAGGGCTTTCCAGCAATATATAATAGTTCATACTTTGCCTAAGTTTAGACGATGCAAACTGGCGTTAAACGCCAGCTTTCTGCCCTATTCTGGAGTTAAACTCCAGAAACAGGTTACAAACTGATGATCAACTCCAAGAGAAGCCTCTACACGTGTAAAGCTCAATACTCAGCTCAAGCACACACCAAGTGGGCCCCGGAAGTGGATTTTTGCATCATTTACTCATTTCTGTAAACCCTAGTAACTAGTTTAGTATAAATAGGACTTTTTACTATTGTATTTATATCTTTCGGAACATCTTTGGACGTTTAGTTGAGACCTTGGAGGCTGGCCATTCGGCCATGCCTAGACCATTATCACTTATGTATTTTCAACGGTAGAGTTTCTACACACCATAGATTAAGGTGTGGAGCTCTGCTGTTCCTCACGAATTAATGCAAAGTACTATTGTTTTTCTATTCAACTCAAGCCTATTTCTTATCTAAGATATACACTTGTTCTTCAACCTGAGGAAGGTGATGATCCGTGACACTCATCATCATTCTCACCCATGAACGCGTGCCTGACAACCACCTCCGTTCTACTTGCAATCGCTTAAGTGCATATCTCTTAGCCTTCTGGTTCATGACGCATGGTTGCCTCGCCTGACAACCAAGCCTTCCATTCCATGAGATCAGAGTCTTCGTGGTATAGGCTAGAATTATTGGCGGCCATTCTTGAGATCCGAAAAGTCTAAACCTTGTCTGTGGTATTCCGAGTAGGATCTGGGAAGGGATGGCTGTGACGAGCTTCAAACTCGCGAGTGCTGGGCGTAGTGACAGACGCAAAAGGATGACTGAATCCTATTCCAGTATGATCGAGAACTGACAGATGAATAGCCGTGCGGTGACAGCGCATTTTGGACCATTTTCACTGAGAGGACGAGATGTAGCCATTGACAACGGTGATGCGCTGCATAAGCTTGCCATGGAAGGGAGTAGGAATGATTGGATGAAGACAGTAGGAAAGCAGAGGTTCAGGAGGAACGAAAGCATCTGTATACGCTTATCTGAAATTCTCACCAATGAATTACATAAGTATCTCTATCCTAGTTTATATCTTAATTATGTTTTAATTATCAATTTTTTATAACCATCTGAATTCGCCTGACTGAGATTTACAAGGTGACCATAGCTTGCTTCAAGCTGACAATCTCCGTGGAATCGACCCTTACTCACGTAAGGTATTACTTGGACGACCCAGTGCACTTGATGGTTAGTTGTGTGAAGTTGTGACAAAGTGTGATTCACGTTTGAGAGCATCAAGTCTTTGGCGCCATTGTTGATGATCGCAATTTCGTGCACCAACCTACATAAAAATAAAGAATATATAAGAGAATATGAAAAGTTAAGGTTAAAAAAGAATCCTATAATATTATATAAAGATAGATTGTTATGAGGATATAAAAATATAATGAAAATCTTATGGGATTTTTTATTTTAATAAATAAAATAAATATATTAATTACCGAATTAAATAATTTCAAAAGTTATTACCGAAATCCGTCTCCTTGCCATATCTCGTTTACGCTGTGAACGAGATGCATTTACATGTATCTCGTTTACAGTGTAAACGAGATATGGCACGTAAACATCACACGTGTATATCTCGTTCACACTATAAACGAGATATGTATAAATGTATCTCGTTTACAGTGTAAACGAGTAAACGAGATATGGGCAACGTCATCTCATGTACAGTGTAAACGAGATACGTGTAAACAATTTTCCAGCAACTATAAAAGGATGTCTATCCTTTGGGATTCTCCACATTCATTTCATACCTTCTTCTGTTCTATTTTTCTCACAAAAAGAAGGCAACAACGGCCAGTAATAGCGTATACATAGTTGTGTGTGTTTACCCCAATTGTCGTATGAGAAATGGTGACAATGGGATGGTATTTGAGTGTGAGAATCCGATTCTATTGCAGACTTAGCATGTGAGTTCGTTGTCCGAGTTTAGGAGTTTGATATTGATAAATCTTGGGGGCACCGAAACGAGGAAGGGTGGGCTATAGGTTGTTGGCACCGCTAGGTAACGGAGTGTTCTGGCTTTGACTATTTTGGCTTGTAGGGGACAAGCATGTGCGACTGATGTTCAACATCCATGGGAGAATCATGGCGGAGCAAGTGATGGAGCTTTCTGCCATGGTTGGTGATGTTAGTGGCGGTAGTTCTATTCACTCGACCTACATACAGGATGACCGACCTCTCGCACTACCACCCATTCATGTCGCGATTCCAGTGGAGGACATGGAGGTGGGTGAAGAAGACTTTGATGAGGAGTACGTTGTCGACAGTGGCAACAGTGATTCTTCCGAGGGGGTGACGAGGAGGAGTTTGTACCGGAGACGCCTGCTTAAGTAGCTGTACGCTATGTTTTACCTCCCCCCACCCAATTTTGGCACTATCAGATGTATCAAGTCACTATCATACGTTAGATCTGGACGCCATGCACGATAGAACTCCTTTTTCTAGCATAGGGGTGGAAGATTACAAGCTAGATGGTGGGATAGAGTTTTGGGTTGGCCACAGATTCAAATGCCGAGATGCAGTGATGCAAGATGTGAAGAACTACAGTATTCGTCAGAGTACAGAGTACTAGGTGATCGAATCTGACAGACTAAAGTACCATGTGCAATGTCGTCAAGCTGCAAATGGTTGTCCATGGAGTCTCCGTGTTGCCCTTCGATGGAACCTCGGATACTGGTGAGTTTAAGATTCATTGAAGCGTACTTAGTAGTTCATGGAGTCTATACATTACATATTTTCGATGCATGCCACATAAACATCGCTATTTTATTTCGTCAGGGAGGTCTGGAGGGTTGGAAGAGTTCACAGTTGTTTAGCACACACCATTTCCCAAGACCACCGACAGTTAGATAGTAGTCTCATCTGTAAGGTCATCTTGCCGTTGATACAGCCGAACCCCTCAGTCAGCATTCCTGTCCTGCAAGGTGCCGTCCAACAAAGCTATCACTTCAAACCCTCCTACAGAAAGATGTGGATGGTGAAGCAAAAGGCAATTTCTCAGATCTACGGGGACTGGAAGGAGTCATACAACAAAGTGCCAAAACTACTTCAGGCACAACAAAGTTGCTTCCCTGGGACTATTTGTGAGCTACAGATCACACCATACTACGATGGGCACCGACTGGTACGTGATTGTAGCGTGTTCGATAAATTATTTTGGGCTTTTCCATCTTGTGTCGAGGCTTTCAAGCATTGCAAGCCGTTTGTGTCTGTTGATAGCACGTATTTGTATAGCAGATATGGTGGGGTGTTTCTTATAGTGGTGGGCACAAGATGGCAACAACAATATCCTACCTATTGCTTTTGCCATTGTGGAGTCTGAGAGTACCGAGTCATAGTCCTTATTCCTAACTATTCTGAGACGCCATGTCACCCCGTAAGAAGGTTTGCTGGTTATCTCCGACAGGTCGCATGCCATCAAGGCTGCACTCAGTGCCAATGATAGTGGTTGGCATCCTCCGAGGGCGTTTCACGCTTACTGTATCAGACACATGGCCGCTAACTTTATGACTCATTTTAATTCGGCCGAGGGCAAGAGATATCTTATAAACGCCACGTATAGTCCAAGCAAGGTTGGGTATGAGTGGTACATTGATGCTTTGAGAGGAGTTTCCCCATCGATGGCGGACTGGGCTATTCGTTTCAACAAAGAGATATGGCTTTAACACTGCGACAGTGGTAGGCGGTTTGGTCACATGACTACCAATCTGTCCGAATGCATCAATGTCGTTCTGAAGGGTACACGATACTTGCCAATTTCTTCCATCGTGCGCATAACGTACAAACGATTGCATAAATTGTTCATCACGAAGGGCAGAGAGGCACAGTCACAGCTGGCTGCTGGAAACCGCTTCTCCCAGAAGCTGCTAACATCCATTGAGAAGAATAGAGAAGGCATCCCGAAGATGCGTGTTACTCATTACGATAGGCGGGCGACTGTTTTTGTTTTAGAGGAGTTGGAGTCGTTCGAGGGTTGGTTGCAAGGTTCATTCCGTGTCCGTCTTTCAGCGGGTACATGTGACTACGGTCTCTTTTAGTCTCTCCACTACTCGTGTCGACATGCCCTTGCTGGATGTTCCGCTGCTAGCATTTAGTGGGCCCCTTATGTTCATCTAGTTTACAGACAGGAGGCAGTCTTCAAGGTGTATGAGATGGAGTTTTCACCGATCACGGATGAGTCCCTGTGGCCAGAGTGGTATGGGAAATTGCTACGTCCTAACCCACGCACTCATGCGGCGGAAGGCCACTGGGATACCCGTGTTGACTAGATTCCGAGGTGACATGGATGAGGTAGAGCGACAGGAGAAGCAATGTGGCCTCTGCAGGCAAGTCGGTCACACTAGACGAGGTTGTCCTAATCAACCCATGGAGGATCCTTAGTGTAGATGGTACTTTTAGAATTTGTTCATCCATCTCATTGTAGTAGTTTGTTCATCTTGTTATTTCCTTACTTGTTGTACTTGTTATGTTATGGTATGTCATCTTTTTATTGCCATTGTAGTACTTGTTATGTTATGTCAAGTTGTTGTTAACGTACGATCTAGTTGAATTAAGTACCCGCTTATAGTTGTGCACTCTTATGAAATAAACAACATGTAAATATAATTCGCAATGTAGGATATATAATGCAAATGGAATATAATAGCAGTAAGTCTATAATTACAGCACATATACGTAACAAACAACAATAAAGTAACCAACTACCACCGAGGTCCTTTTTCTTTAAATTACAGAATCACGACATACAAAGACATGCAACATGACTACAAAACAGATCCTAAACCCTCAACATATAGTAACACATCAGCGGTGGTGTGGATCCTGATAGTGGCGCTTGTGGCCGGTACCACACAGTGGAGGCTGCATCTAGCACTGAGGTCGGGTAGGTCGAGGATCTCCCATATGCATTTGCTGAATAGCAGGATCCTGTGGAGGTGGTGGAGGAGGTGGAAGAGGCGAGACGTTGTATCCACCTGAGTATAAAACTGTGGCGTATTGATGGTGAGACGGTGGATCTGATGGAAGGGTAAATAGAGGCCGTAAGGAGGTCAGTAACATACCATAGTCGTACGACGGCGGAGTGGCATATTGTGCACCCGGCCGATACCCCGCCGCATATGACGGTCCAGATGCAGGCGATATCTTTGGCATCCAGGATGAGGTATACACGGGCGCAGATGGATGCTGATACTGTCTGACACCCTACTCTTTCCCAGTACGGAATGACTCTGCTATGCGCTGCATCGACGCCGGATCAGCGGTGTGAAGCTAGAAGGCATCGTCGAAGAATATCTCCTCCACCATCTGCTCCTCCTGATGGCTGCTAGATGGTCCTGCATCATACCAACCGAGTGGTGATGTGTCCCAGATGGCCCGATGCTGTGGCCCTCCTGATCCGGATGGAGGATGCGGTGCGTAGGCTGCTGGAGGTGGAGGAGGAGGTGAAGGAACTGGAGGTGCATCCTCGCTATCTAATGGGAGGTCTCCATGATCCTCCTATCGGTCATACTCTGCCTCCTCGTCGAACTCAAGATCCAGACGCACCCGACGAGGCCTCACCCTCTCCCGCCTAACCCCCTCCCCCGGTCTCCGATCTCTAGCACCCATGTCCCTCTGAGCAAATCGTCGAGTATCAACCCTAACCTCAGTTGCCCGCCTACGTCGATCCGGCACGCCCCGCGGTAGGTGGAGATCATCTCTCGAATGGCTGGCAGCGAGTAACTCGACAAGCCTCGGATCCTCTAGTACCTCCTCGCCGAACAGGTACCTCATACGGCAAGCCCCACGCCACCAATCATAATACTCCTGCATCGGCCTGGTGTCAAACGTGTGGACAATGGAGATCCTGTGACCTATGGCATACTAACTATACAATCTATATTCTACTTCTTCATTATTACCCTAACCACAGCTACATACACACATTCATCTATATAGGATTTTTTAAAACACAATAACTTAAAACTAACCGCAAAGTCGGCTGCCCCATCGTAATGCGAAGTGTCGTTAAGCCTGTTGATGTCTCTGTTGTTACCAGCTGCGCGCGCCATCGTCATAAGTATCGATTATATGCTCAGAAAGGGGTAAAAGGGAAGATAAAGTAGTTGAAAAGTTCAAACTAGCGCTCGGTCAAATTTTGTAAACGAGTTATATATATAGCCGTATCCAAGCCATATTTCGTTTACACTGTGAACGAGATGCATTTCAACATATCTTGTTTACAGTGTGAACGAGATATACACGTATGACGTTTACGTATCTTATCTCGTTTACATTATAAACGAGATATGACAATGTGATGGATTTCAGTAATAACTTTTAAAATTATTTAATTCAATAATTAATACATTTATTTTATTTATTAAAATAAAAAATCCAAATCTTATACTATAATGTAAAAATAGAAGATTGTGCTCAAGTCATGTGAATTGGTTATTTAAGCCGACATGACAGATGACACAATAATAGAAAACTAAAAAACTAATAGTACATCTAAAAATTATTTTAAGTTGTATCTTAATATATTACTACCCAATAGATAGGGTGGTATAAACTCCCGGCCCGGAGTGAAAATTGGTAATTTTGGTTTTTGTTAGCTTTCTTTTATAACACAAAAATAAATATAATTAATTCAACTTTATTGACATCAACGCATGATGTAAATATAAAGTTCCAAACATTTATCTAGCTATAAAACATTAATTTGTATATATTGATAACTCATAAATAGATTAGTAGGTAAATGATGCTAATCAGATATTGCACGAGTAATACAAATATAAAAAATTCTTTAAAACATTGCGTATGTTTTGCTTTTAAACAAGTGTTTTAAAATAAAGATATTAAATTAAACTGTATATTTTTCTACTCAATTTGTTTTTTTATATGTTACTTTTGACTTTTTCTTTTTCTTTTTCATTCGATATATCTCCCACTCACTTTTTTTTTTTTTTTGCACTATTTTTTTTTGAATTATCAATTATATTCTTAATAATCAACAAATTCATTTAGAAGCACGCCAAAAACTACTCTCATTGTTGATCATTAATTAAATTTTATTTAGTGTTTTATTATATTACTCTTGTTTTCAAGTTTTCTAATAATAAATATGGATTTAGCTAGAATAATTGATAAAAAGGAACGAGTTGAGTAATTTTTTAAATTCAAAAAGTTTTTTTTTCATATGTTTCTAACTAAAAGCATATTTGATTCATGGTATTAAAAATGTTTATATATATATATATATACTACTTTTAAAAATTAAAATAAGTGGTTATAAGTATTTTTAAAATATGCGTTAGGAAAGTAATGTTATATAGCCAACAAATATTATTATTTTTGTCAGTACTTAATCAAAAATAATTTGTATTCATATATAATTTATACTTATATTTATTCTAGTTTGTACACGTGAATTAATACAATTTTTATTCATAATTTTTAAATTTTGTACATATAAATTAATAAAATTTATTTATTAAAGACAATTTAATATTTATACTAATTAAATAACAACAAAAAATGCTAAAAATTATTGAGCTCCAAAACTTTCTCTGCATTAAATAATACGCTACAATAGTGGTACCAAAAACTATCCCAATTAAAAAACTGATCAGATATCTCTTTATTTTTATATTGATATAATTATACAAAATAAAAAATAGGTAATCTATTGTAATTTTTTGTTAGCATTATTATTTACCAAAAAGATATAATTCATTCAAAGTTCGTATTCTGCCAAAATCAGTCATACAAGTAAATATCAAATTACACAAAACATTTATTTACAAAATGTTTAATTCTTATATAGTGGTAACGTATAAACAAACTGTAGATAAGTACGCTAGCATGAATAATGTAAAATTAAAAATTAAAAATAATAAAACGCTATATTTTATATTAATTTAATTATTTCTTTAGTTTTATAATACCTAAACTTAAATTTATATAATACATATTTTATATTTATTTATTATCAGAAATGTTAGATAACTAATATATTTTCTTTATATTTATTTTATATTAGAACCAATACAAATCAACTTTCTTTTTTTTTTTTTTTAATACTGACCCTAATATTCTCTATTTATTATAATTACCTGTGCGAACTTACGGATAAAAATAAAATACTCTAGTTATTATCTAAAACCTCAGTTCCTGAATTTCCGACTATATTTTAACATGAAATTAAACTCACACATGTAAAAGGGTATAATATAACATACATCCAAGAAAATTTTCGCCCAAATTTTATTGCCCCACTTACTAAATACTAGAAATAAATATTTATACCATTTTTTCTATTATATTTTGAAGTGTATATATTGTTTTTTTTTTTTAAGAAACAGTACATATTTATTATTTTTAATTTTTCACTCACTTTTACATTAAAAAAAATAGACACAATATAGTAAAAAAGTGGTAGAAATAACACAACTAGCTATGCTAGACGTAAATAATCATAGCTTACAACGATTGAAGTCCTTCATTGAAAAAGGTAGAGAAAGCTTCCATGTCACTTTTCTTCAATGCCAACCCAATCTCTATTCCACCATTGTTATCCTTATTCTCCGAAAGAGAAAAAGCTCCTGTCTTGTCCGTTGAAGTCATATCCACTTTCTTAGGCTTTGCATAACCAAAATCAACATCATAAACTCCAAACCTAGGAGATCCAGCAATGGAATATATCTTTGCTTTATCAGCAAATTTACGCATATCCTCAAACCAAGACTCTGCTCCATTCATTACTAACCCATCTTCAACCCTTTTCAATGCTTCAACGATTCCTTTCAAAGCAACGATGAATCCATCATTATTTCCCAACAGTATCCCTTTTGTCTCTGCCTCAACCTTTTCTCCAGCAACGCAATTCCCAAAATATGTTGAAACAATTGGAGGGTCTAACCTTGTTCTACAATCCACACTAAAAATAAGGAACACTCTTTCAACCGCGTTTTTCAACAAGTGTTGCTCTTCTGTTTTGACCAAACATGATAATACATAAGCACAAGTAACCGAAAAACTTGAAAGTTTCACATTTTTTGATCCTCCCATCTTGGATTTTGCATGTTCCTTGAGCTTCATGATCTGTGTGGGGTTCAATTCAAACAACGCCTTAACCCCATATCCTTCTTTTGCAAACTCATTAGGAAAATCCCACACTTTGAGACTTCGGTTATTTGTTCCACCATGATTCATCCATGAATCTGCATAAGCTTCACCAATTTTTGTTGGGTCCCTTATCACTGACCTATCCAAAAATGGTGTTAGATTCTCAGGTAATGGTAACGATGATGGAAAAGATGGTGATTCTAATAGCTTGGAGCATGTGTAGGACCATGCTTTCATGAACAAAGTTGAAGACTTTCCATCCATGGCTGCATGGTGTGTTGAAATTCCAACGCAAAAGCCGAACTTTGGGAACAAAGTTACTTGTAACGCTAACAAAGAAGCTTTTTCATGAGAATTGGCCAATTGGGGTACCAAGGAATAACGTTGTGAAGCATCACATAAATTAGAACAAAGTTGGTCAAAAAGGTTAACATCGTGATCATTGGACTCTGCTATGGTTAAGGTAACAGAATCTTCATTAGGGACATAATGAATCATCGGTTTGGGAGAGTCTAAAGGCCAAATAATGTTACCAACGAGGGGAAGGAAGTGTTGGAGTGTGAGGGAAAGAGAGTGTTTAAGATTTGGAAGAACAGAGTCGTAGAACGAATTAGAAGAAGGGTAGTTTGGGAATTCGATGAAGAAAAGACGCTCAACGGGTGGGAACCGTAGCCATAATATGTCTAAGAAGGTGAGCGGTATAGAGGTTGGAGAAGTTGTTGTTGTTCCATTTTGTGGCGGTGGTGAAACAGAACAAACTTGCACAACTTTGAAGGATGAAGGTTCTGGCATGGTGGGATGGTTCTTGTTGTTAAGGAGCAGTAGAAGATTGTCCAAATAATTGAAATTTATAGCAAGGAGATATGTTGTTTTGGGATACAGAGTATAAATGTATTGAGCATACAGAGAGAAGAAGTAAAAGGCCTAACAAAACACTTGTGAATTTGTGATGGGTCCTCTAATATAGAAAGAGAAAAGTTGGAAGGTCAGTAAAATTTATTTTTAGTTAATAATTAATTAATAATATTTAAAAGTGTAAACTAAAAATATATTATTGGATTGTTAGAATTTAAACTAAAAAAAATAGATTAATCATTAAAAATACTGTCTAAAAATAATAAATTTGGCTGATCTACAAATTTTTTTATATAAAAATATTTAAATAAAATGCTTATTCTTTGTACAAGAGTAATATGTATAAGAGTTCTCACCATGTAGTTTAGGTTTATATAGCATTTATTTGAGAAAATAATACTTTTCTCGTGTGTGAGAATTGAGATATTTAAATGACTTTTTTTAATTTATAATATATATATTTTTTGTGTAAGATTTAAATAATATATTTTTTAATATTTTTGAAAAAATATTATTCAATAATTATTATAATCACATATATAAATTAGTGATAATTATTTAGTTAATTTAAATAATAATGATAATTATTATTTTAATTTGTTTAAAATATTTAATTTAAAATTTTTCTATATTTTATGAGTAACAATAAAATATTAAAAATAAATAAAAATTATTATATTAATAATAATAAATATATTCTTATTGTTCTTATTATTTGAATTAATAACAAATTATCATCAATTTATAAATGTAATTATAATAATTATTAAAGAATATTTTGGTAACGAGGATGAAAGAACATGACATGTTATTTCAATTTTAAAGGAGAAGAGACTTATACATTTTATAAATAAAAAAGTAGAAGAATATTATTTAAAAATTTCTTAAAAAAAAAGTGTCACTTTTTCTATTTATTTATTTATTTAGACCATTGTATGGCGTTTACTAATTATATTTGTGGTAGTTATAATTTTTGAAGAGTTTAACTAACATTTAAGAAACATATCAAAATTACTATTATATAACTAGGGGTGTATATGTATGGATAGGGTAAAATCAGATTTATTTTTATTTGAATTTGATTTTAAATAATAACTAAATCTATTTTTAAAATTTTTAATTAATTTTAGACTAGGTAAAATTATATTATTTTTTTATTATATTAAAAATTAGATCTAGACTGATGAAATTTAAGTCTTGATAAATTTTATATAAAAAAATTATGATATATTTATTTATATAAAAAAAATATACTTATTATTGAGAAGTTGATATTTATATTTAAATTTAAAATATATATACTTTTTTTTAATTCTTTTAGGGTGTATATAGAGTCGGATAAAATTAGATTCACCTTGATCTGGATCGATCTTAAATAATGACTGGATCTATTTTTTTAGATTTTTATCTAATTCTAAACTTAATAAAATTATATCAAATTAGCTTCTAAAGTATTTGAATCCAAACTGAATCATATACATCTCTATTAATAAATAAATAAAAAGTAATAATACATAAAAGGTTTAAAAAGTTAAACTGAAATAAAGTAAAAGAAATTAAAAACCTTACAAAATAATATATTAAATGTCAAATTTTAGACTTATATAGCAGTGTGTGTCTGGAAGAAAGGAACATTAATTAGGAATAACAAAATATCTGCATTTGTGAATATTTACGGAGATTATCTACAATGAAACGGAGATTGAAGTATCCGTTTCAAGAGGATCCGTAAAATTCTCGAAAAAAAATAATATATAATTATAATATCTTTATTAGATATTTTTAATAGAAATAGAATATATATATTTATATATAAAGTTGTGACATATATTGAAATAGAATATTTTTAATTATTATATGATTTTAATTTTTAAAAAAATATTATTTGTGTAATTTTTTAATTATGTTTTTTGATGGTTATATAAAATTAATTATTTTAACATTTTTATTAGATATTTTAATAGAAATTAAAAATAATGACCATAAATGTACTAGTTTTAAATGTATTCTCATAAATTTAATGATTATAAATATATTATTTTTATAGTATTATTTATTAGGTATAATCATTAAAATTAAGGTGTTTGTTATGGTACCTAAAAGATATTTTTTAATTGATAAAATAAGTTAAATAATTCATTTTAAATTTAAAAGTATAAAAGTTAAAAAATTTTAAATATTTTAAAGTTAATATAAAAGATAATTTAGGTAAAAGTTAAGTACTAAATAAAAGACACTACAGAATTAGCCTAAAATTAATTCAATAACTATAAATACATTCTCACATTTTTATATAAAAATGTCATTTTCATGTTTTATATATATATATATATATATATATATATATATATATATATATATACAAAAAATACAGTTGAATAATTTTGTCACTGACAAAAATACACCCGAATTTTGTTATTGACAAAAATATTCTCAAATAATTTAAAAACATAACAAAAATATTCAACATTAAATATGTATTTTTCAAAAAATATTTTAGAGATTGAATTTTGATACAACTTTTTGCAAGTATAATTAGAAAAATAAGATATTATTATTGTTAAAAATTGGTGATCTTTTACTAAGTATATAATTTTTTTGTGATTTTTAAAAAGTATTGTTAGTTGTTGACCTAAAAAATCACAAAAAAATATATATTTAGTGAAAAATCACCAAATTTTAAGGATAAAAAATCTCATTTATCTAATCATGCTTGCAAAAAATCGCATCAAAATTCAATCTCTAAAATATTTTTGAGAATACATATTTAATATTGGATATTTTTGTTGCGTTTTTAAATTATTTAAGAACATTTTTGTTAATAACAAAATTCAAATATATTTTTGTCAATAATAAAATTATTTAAGTGTATTTTTAGTGGTTTACTATATATATATATAGATATATATATATATATATATATATATATATATATATATATTTATATATATATAAATATATATATATATATATATATATATATATATATATATTAATGTAATCCTAATTCATTCTTAGAATTTGTGGAAATCATTTTTATTTTATTTTATTTTAACTGGTATATTAGAGATATTATCTGTATTGATTATATTGAATTTATGTTAAAATTGTGTTTAATATAATACATTTGCTTAATTGTATTGAATTTTATTATGATTTTGTTAAATTTTTTAAAAACTTAATATCTATTGATATTACCATATTCGTCTCTCCACAAAAGAAAATAAAAGACAACCGGTAATAAAAATAAGACGAAGATAAGAAACATTTTAGTAAAAGGAAGACAAGGACGAATTCTCTCCCCATAGAGAATTAGAGATACATTGTCATTTCTAATATCAAATTCTTATCATTTGAGGTTTCGTCAATCTTCATTATTTCTTTTCAGTCATTCTATTGCATGTTATTTATTTATTTTCCACGACACTGAAGTATAAGACACGATATAAAGACACACGTTAATATATATTTAAGTTTGCAGACAAATTATAAATAATATTTTTTTAGGTTAAATATTTTTTAATTATATAAAATATTTTAAATAATATTTGTATTAATTAATAAAAAATACTAAGAACCAAACTTTTAATAAAATAAAAGATAAAAAATTAATTAATATTAATTTAAACATATATAAAGTAAATGAAATAAAAAATAAAATATTAATGCTCTAATATTTCTCATAGTTAATGATATATATCTATTTCTAAATAATGTATGTACTTTAAATATTTAGATTTAGATTAAGAATAAAGTTAAACATGTTGTATCTGATTTTTTTTTTTTTAATTTTTATTAAGATACACTGAAAAGCACTCATATCTAATGATTATTGTGTTTGTATTATATTTGTCATCTGATATATATACGTATAAAAACAAGAATAATTCATGATTAGTTTGGATAAATAGTTTAATTAAATTTTTTTTTAAAAAATAGTTTAGAACAATAAATAATTATATTAAAAGTAATTTATAAATAAGTTATTTTGTGTTTGAATTTTTAATTTTAAAAATACTTATTTTAAAAAAAATGTGATAAAAAATAATAGTATTATGAGAGAAATTATTTTTTTTAATTTTTCTATAAACTCTTTAAATAGTTTCTTAAAAATTATAATTTAATTTTAAAAATTATACCAAATATTAATACTATTATATTTTATAAATAAAAAACTCAAAAAAATTTCTTTTACAAATGAACCCTCAATTGCTAGATTATAAGATATTCTATTTGGAGAAACAAAATAATTAATAGTCTTTCACTCCTTTGCGCACGAGAAGAACTTTTCAAAGTAATATTCCAAAGAAAATAAAGTGCACACGACGGCAATAAAGAAGACTTGTAATCTACTGTGCGTCTATAAATATATATATCGAAAAGGAGGAGAAATTTGGGCCATAATTTTTTTAAGAAAAAAAAATTTATTATATATTTCACTTTATTTTTAATAATTTTCGTAGGGTGTCAAATCAAGCTTGTATATGACTTTTCTAAAAAAAAATGAATTTGACCTAAAAATTACTTAGTATTAAAAAATATAAAATACTCAATAGTATTAATTAAATCGTGGTAAATAATATAAAAAAAATACAATAAAAAAACAAGTAAAATAAATCATCTTTAAATAACTAGAAAAGTTGAATAGCAGTCCCAAAAAAAAAAAAAGCAAAATGCGTGAAGAAAAAAATAAGAATAAAATACGTAAAAAAGAAACGAAAGGATAGGAAAATACAAAAAGAAAAGAAATAAAAGGAAAAGCAAAGGAAAGAAAGGTAGACTTTGAACACTCAGATGTATTTATACTTTATAGTTCTCCTTAATTTTAGGGTGACTTAGATTTTTGTAGAAGTGATCAGGTTAAAGTCCGTGATTCCTTCTGAACTTTGCTTATAGACTTATAGACTCAGAATGCTTATAGACTTGGATTTTTTATTATTTTTAAAGTTTAATCAAGATCTCTTATTAGCTTAGTTAATTTCACATTTTTTGTTATATTATTTTAACAAATAATATATATATATATATATATATTCCCAAAGAGTCTAACAAGTAACTGATTTATTTTAGCAAACACGTTGCTAATGTGGTATATATTCAATTCAATAGATCTCATTCACATTATATATTAAAAATAAAAATATTAAAAAATTATTAAAATTTATTATCTTTTATTAATAATTAATTATTAATATTTAAAAATATAATTAAAATATATTGTTAAATTATTAGTGAAAATTATAGAAGGCTTAGAGAAGGGAGTTGAATCTATGGCATTTTTTTAATTTAATGAAATAACCCTTTAATTACAAACTTTCAGTCTGAATCTGTTTGAATTCAGCAGCGAAAATTTTATGAGACAATTTCGTATTGTCTCACGAATATCAAAAAACAGAACAGAGAAAGGAAGAGAGAAGCTGACACCATCATGTATCCTGGTTCAGTTGCCTTGTGCGATACAACTTACATCCAGTCTCCACCACAACAGTGGTGGAATTTCCACTATAGTTAAAGTATTACATACACCAATTCCAAAGGATTGACACAATTCTTTCTCTCTCAAGTTCTAACCTAACTTGACTTGGTTATGCTAATACCTAACTCTTTACTCTTAGTGCTAACCCAACTAAGCAAGGGGTACCTCACAGGTACATGATACAAGACAATAGAAACAACTTAAAAAAATCTGAAATTACTCTAGACTTTTCTCTCAAGTGTTTCACTCAACCTTTTATCACTCTTTGGCTTTTTTCTTGAGCTCTCTCTTTCAGCCTTTTATCACACAAGAAATTACAGAAAGATATACATAAAAAATAAAATTACAATCTGTAAAACATGAAAGAGATTGATGCTTCAACAGCCTCTTTTGCTATGAGTTGAACCGGGTTGAGCAAACACTAATCAAGTTCTTCATATTGGCGGAATCCTTCTTTCTCTCGATAGCACTGTCCAAAATGTTGAACCTTCTCAGGAACTCAGGAAGCTCTCTATGAAACACTAACTTTGGTTCTTTCTCCTTATCTTCAAAAGAGTAAAAAAATTTCTTTTGTATCTCCTTGCATGTTGCTGAGTTGCTCTCTTCCAAGTCAACTCCTCGAGCTGTGTGCTACCAACTTACCATTTCACTCTTTTCAATTAATTCCTAAATTAGGAATTTTGAATCTGACCTTCTTACTTGACCGAAGACCTCAGGGAAGCAATGAAAAATTTGTTCAATGGTAATCCCAGATCTGAACCATTAAAAGTGTGATTTGACTCTAAGAAACTTTGTGAACCATTGATTTACAGCAGCAGAGATCAAAGACTTCTTTCTTCATTTAACCAAAAATGGTATCGCAGAAAGTTAGAAAAGAAGTGAAGAAATTAACATGCATGCAAATGGAAATAAATCACCTTTATCTTCTGACTTAGCTTAACACGGCTTGATTTTGGCGATTAGACATTTGCTTTTTGCTTAACCTTTCTCTTTCTTTCTTCTTTCATGAAATGAGCAAGAGGAAGAACAAATCTTTCTCTCTCTTTTTTCTCTGAGGTTCTGACTGAAGCAAACTTGCGAGGTGTATTGGGAAAGCTTCAGCTTGATGAATGCTACTTGGGCTTGGATTGGATATGTTTCCATTCAGTCCAGCTAATTTTTACAATATTCCTTTGGGCTTTGAGTGTTTGAGAGCCAACTAAGAGACTTGGTTATTTTTCTATATGTTTGGGCTGCTGCAACTATTTTATTTCTTTGGCCTACATCACTTTATTAAACACAATTAAAATCTAATTGAATGATTAATCCAATAAAATAATATTTGTCATCATTAATTGAAATTAGTTAATTTCTCAACTCAACAATCTCTCCCTTGATGACAAACATAACTGTAATATGGATCAAAAGAAATTGAATTTGGATAAAGTTAAGAAACTTCCCTTTGAATGATGTCACTTGCTTTTGTGTTGCTCTCCCTTTCTTTTTCAAGAGATGCTCCCTCTAGATTTATACTCTTCTCTTCTTTCCTGTTTGCATACACTTACTGGGAACACAATAAAATACTATATACTATCCATGGATGCAATAATCAGTAATAGTTTCAAACAGTTTTAACATCTCATGAAACAGGGTTAAGGGAATTTAAAAAAATAGCCCAATGTTCAGGCCGAAACTGAGTCAAAACAAATCAACAATTATAACAAATATCTAGCTCAAACCTTAACCAAAACAGAGCATCAAGACTAACAAGATAAAATAGCAATATCATATATGAAGCAAGTTCAAAAACCACAGCAGCATCAAAATTAGCAAATTCATAAAAGTCATATGCTACTACTCCCCATTTTGTCATCAAGGGCAGAACAAAAATTTGAACTAAAACCTGCAACAAAATGTTAGTTCAAAGTCTAAAACAAGTAAATAACTAAAATTAAGTGTAACAGTTGTTAAAAGTATTACAGTCATCCGACATAGACATGGAGTAGTTCAAAAATAAACAACAACAGTTTTCATGAGACAAAAGTGAACAAAAGGCTGCAGCAACATGAGACAAATTCAGGCATCCGAACCATCCTCTTCAGAATCAGCATCTTCTTCAGGATCAGTGGCAGCATTGTCATCCTCTTGGAGATTATCAATAAATTTCAAGAAAACGACCACTCTGTCTCTAGATTTCTTGAGGAAGTTCTCATGTTTGGTGGCTAGTTTCCTTTGCTCCTTACTCATAGCAATCAGATGGTTTGACTGAGAGACAAAATCTTGCACCACATCCTTAACAATCTCATATAAAGCAGATTTGTGTCCAGTGGAGGCTAAAGTACTCGTGGTGGAAGGAGGAGGAGAGTCTTTTGGTTCATAGTCATCATCATCATCATCATCAAGAACCACCCTTTCAGAACAAGTGGGTCCTTTTTTTTGCTGTTTTACTGAACCACCTCCTTTTACATAAGAGTGTCTATTTTTATATGACTCATTTAACAAGTCAACACCAAAATATTCAAAAATACAGGTTAAGAACATGCCATAAGGAAGAGCTTTGTCCTTCTTCTCACTTCTAACACAATCAAACATATATCTTAATATTAAGTAAGCAAAAGAAATTTCAGTTTTTGTGAGAATAGCATACAAAACTAGAGTATCAGCGTAAGACACCCTTTGATATAAGCCACTCTGAGAAAGGATGATATGGTTCATTATTCGGTGCAATTGAGCACGAGTGTAACCCAAGGCTTTGTGAGTTGGAGTGATGCCATTAATCAAAGAAATATGTTCACATATATAGGCCAGAGCATCATTGAAAAAGAGACCTACCCCTTCATCCCACTTACCAGATGTATAGACACATGCACCAACATCAGTGTATTTTAGAGAATCACTGATGGTTTCATTATTCAGAATTATGTCACGACCTTTTACATAGGAATGAAGATTCCCCTCATGGTAAGTCATGTTTGCATAATATTTCTTGACTAAAACTGGATAAACCGGTTTTTTTTATTTTAAAAAGATGGTTCCAGTCCAGAAAAATGAGATTATCAACAAACTCAAAACCTTTCTTTTTTCGATTTGGTAAATCAACCAAAAATGTGGGACACAAGTTACGGTGAGCAAAGACACCCTCATAGAAATCATTATTCATGGCAGATCAAAAACAGTGAGGATTGTAGTTTGAGTAGAAAGTCATGAAGTGAGCTTTGTGTGCAAAAGGGTCTATGGAAGGCTCTTTAACATATTTGAGAAGGATTCGAGTTTTACCTCTTTGAGGACGAGAAAGAGAAGACCTAGGTTTGGGTCTGGTAGGTTCAAACGCAGGTTCCTCTGCAGCAGGGTGCTTCCCTTTCGAAGTGCTTGGCTTGGAAGGAGCGCTGGAAGGAGCGGTTGGCTTGAAGGAGGGAGGAGACCTTGAAGGGTTCTTCGTACGAGCCATAGGGTCAGCACGAGGAGGAGATGTAGGAGGAGACGGAGATGGTGTAAAGGTCTGATCTTGAGAGCATGTGCAAGGTTTTGATTTTACAGGGAGCTTGAGAACCTTTTCATGAGGAGGCTTGAAGAACAGTTTTCTTCCTCATTTGGTTTAGTTCAGATTTTGAATGAAGTGAAGCACTAATGGTAGTGGGAAGTAACCGAAGAGGTGGAGGAAGGAGTTAAGAAGGGAGAAGCCAGAGGGTTGGAAATCGTATCAAGAAAAAGGTTTCTTGAAAAATGCAACTGCATCACCTATGATTTGACCTTGAAAAGACTTAACATCATGAAAAAGTGTTTTAATTTAAAAGCATTTAAGTAAATAAAAAAACTGATTTAAAAAGAACTTTTTCACTAAAAGACAAGAAGAATAAAAATAAAACATAAAAATAAAATAAAAGAAAATAAGGATTTAAGGAAACATATTGGTCCAACATATGTAACACTCATTTGGCCTAGAGATGGTAGTGTTTTAAGGAAACATGTTGGACCACTCAGATTCTGAATTTTAGGGTTGGTCCAGATAATTCAGCACGTGCATTAGAGCCCAGAAATTTAAAATTCAGAGTGATGGTTCTTCATTTACCCAGAATTGTCTCATCCCAACATGTGAGACAAAAACTTCAACAAACACATCAGCAAGGCGCAAATAAAGAATCATGACTTAAAATTCCTAGATTAATCCTAAGCATGCAGAATCTGTCTTCAGCTAGAGGTTTGATGAAAGTATCTGCTAATTGGTCCTCTGATTTAACAAATTGAATGCTAATATTCCTCTTTTGAACATGTTCTCTTATTGAGTGAAATCTCACTTCAATATGTTTAGTTCTAGAGTGCATAACAAGATTTTTAGAAATATTAATAGCACTCATATTGTCACACAATAAAGGAATATTTTTAGCATTTAATTTATAATTAGCAAGTTGAGTTTTCAACCAAATAAGCTGAGAACAACAAGAAGAAGCAGCTATATACTCAGCCTCTGCAGTGGATAAAGCCACTGTGAACTGCTTCTTACTTGACCATACGTTCAGAGACTTTCCAAGGAAGCAACAAATGCCTGATGTGCTTCTTCTATCAACTCTATCTCCAGCAAAATCTACATTACAGTAACCAACTGCAAAAAAAATCATCGATCTTAGAATACCATAGACCAAAATTGGATGTGCCATGAACATATCTAATGATCCTTTTAACTGCTGAAAGATATGATTCTTTTGGTTTTTATTGGAATCTAGACATTCCAATACTTTGAACAATGTCAGGTCTAGAGGAAGTTAGGTACATGAGAGATCCAATCATTTCTCTATACCTAGTCTCATCAACATCTTTCTCAGTTTCTCCCTTTTCTAATTTTGAATTAGGGTGCATGGGAGTTCCCATGAGTTTGGCATTTTCCATACCAAATTTCTTAACTAGTTCCTTGGTATACTTCTCTTGATGTATAAAAATACCATTTTCAGTTTGCTTAATTTGAAGCCCAAGGAAAAAATTAAGTTCACCCATCATACTCATGTCAAATTCACTTGTCATGAGTTTTCCAAATTCAGTACAAAGGGATTCATTATCCAAAAATAATGTCATCAACATAAATTTTTACTAGAATGATTAGAATTCTTAATAAATAGAGTAGTTTCTGTGGTGCCTCTTTGAAAACTATTTTTCAAAAGAAAGGAGCTAAGTCTCTCATACTAAGCGCTAGGAGCTTGCCTTAAACCATAGAGAGCTTTTGATAGTTTGAAGACATGGTTAGGAAATTTTTTATTTTCAAAACCAGGTGGCTGTGTCATATACACTTCTCTATCTATCACACCATTCAAGAACGTATATTTCACATCCATTTGATATAATTTAAAAGCACAATAAGCAGCATAAGCTAGAAGAAGTCTTATGACTTCTATTTGGGCAACAGGGGCGAAGGATTCATCAAAATCTATTCCCTCTTCTTGGTCATATCCTTGAGCCACTAATCTTGCTTTATTTCTAGCAATGCTTCCATCTTCACCAAGCTTATTCCGAAATATCCATTTAGTGCCTGTTACTTTCTTTTCACTTGGCTTTGGAACCAATGTCCAAACTTGGTTCTTCTCAAACTCATGAAGCTCATCCTCCATTGTCTTTACCTAAGAGGGGTCATCAAGAGCTTCCTTGACGTTTTGAGGCTCTATTTGAGATAGAAAAGCAATGTTAGTTTCTTCATTTGCTTGTCTAGTGGAGGAACGAGTTTTGACACCTTGTGACACATCCCCAATGACAAACTCCTGTGGATAGTTCTTCAAGAATCTCCATTCACGAGATCTTGTGGACTTAGAAGCAGATTTGATCACTGAGGGCTTCAAGGAACTGGTGGTTTCAGGATTTTTTCCAGATTCATGAGACAAAACAAAATTGTCTCATGCATGATTTTCAACAGCAACAGTAGTTTTAAACTCATTCTGTGTAGAATTTTAATTTTCATGATTATGGTCTTTTCCATCCTCCTTTTGAACCTAATTTCCTACATCACAATCCTCCAAAATACTTTGAACCAAGTTAGTATCATAAAATGTAACATGTATGGACTCCTCAATTATTCTAGCATCTTGATGATAAACTCTATATGCTTTACTATTTGTGGAATATCTTACAAATAAACACTCATATGCCTTTGGATCAAATTTTCCTAAATTATCTTTGTTATTGAGAACAAAACATTTGCATCCAAAGATATGTAAGTAATTTAAATTTGGTGGGTGACCTTTCTAAAGTTCATAAGGTGTTTTCTTCAAAAATTTTCTTATGATAGTTCTATTCAAAATGTGGCAAGCAGTGTTAACCATCTCAGCTTAAAGAAGGAATTTCGGAACATTGCTCTCACAAAGCATAGCTCTTGTCATTTCTTGAATACTCCTGTTTCTTCTTTCCACAACACCATTTTGTTGTGGTGTTCTTGGACAAGAAAAGTTGTGTGATATTCCAAATTCCTCACAAAAAGATTCAAATAGTTGGTTTTCAAATTCAGTTCCATGATCACTTCTTATTGAGGTGATCTTTAAATCCTTTTCATTTTGAACTTTCTTGTTAAAAATTTCAAAGGCCGAAAAGGCTTCATTTTTGTGTGCAAGAAATAAAACCCATCCAAACCTAGAGTAGTCATACACAATTACTAAACCATAGTGTTTACCACCTAACCTTTGAGTTCTTGTTGGACCAAATAAATCAATATGTAGCAATTCAAGTGGTCTTTTAGTAGAGATGTCTTCCTTTGATTTAAATGAATTCTTAGTTTGTTTTCCCATTTGACAAGCCTCACAAGTGATGTCCTTGTCAAATTTAATCAAAGGTAAACCTCTTACTAAACCTTTCTTGACAAGCTTGTTTATTTGAAATATGCTTGCATGGTCCAATCTCTTGTGCCATAGCCACTTTTCAGATTCCTTAGAATGAAAACAAGCTACATTTTGATCTTTTAGTTTATCAAGAGTTAGTCCATACACATTATTATAACGCTTAGCAATAAATAGTACTTCATTTGTCTTTTCATTCACAACACACCATTCCAATCTTTTGAAAGTCACCAAATAACCTAAATCACACAATTGACTTATACTCAAAAGATTATGCCTCAAGCCATTTACCAAAAAGACATCATCAATAAAAGTAGAACGATCATTACCTACTTTTCCAACAGCCACAATTTTACCTTTTCCATCATCTCCAAAGGTCACAAAACCTCTATCATACTTGTTTAGTTTGATGAAGAAAGTTGACCTTCCAGTCATGTGCCTTGAGCATCCACTGTCCAAGTACCACATATCCTTTTTGTTCTTGGATACTAGGCAAGTCTGCATTAAAAGTTCAAGTAACCTTAGGTATCTAAATTAATTTGGATCCTTTGAAGTTAATCCACCTTGGTTGCCCAAGTACATTGAAATCACAGACAACATTGTAAATTTAGTTTCCTACTATTCTTTTTTCAATGAAGCATTGTGAGTATGAGTGACCAAATTTTTTACAATTAAAACAATAATTTTCTGATGCATGTTGCTGAAATGGAGGTGAGTTATGATGCTGGAAATGATTAAAGGACTGAAATTTTCTGATTTTTGGAAGACATGCATTTCTTTTGACAAAATAATTTTTGTTATGATTGTTCCTTTTTGCAAAAGCATTCCAACCAGAATTTTTGAATCTGTTTTGGCTTTTTGAAGATGAGGTTCTATTGTTAAATGTTGGTTTTTTTAATGTAACCTCATTGGTTGGAACATAGCCTAGACCTGACTTGTTAAAAACAGTTTCGGTTCTTGAAAGACAAAGCATTTTCATTTGAAAAGGAACTTCCAGATTTTTCTTCATATATGGGAACATGTCCCAAACAAATTTGTCCATGTTGGACTTAGTTTTTGATGAAAAGGCCAGAAATATTGTAGGAGATCTATCAAAAACAGCATCATCATTTGTCACATATCCTAATCCAGATTTTTCAAACAATGGTCTTTGACTTGCAAGTAATTTGTCCAAGTTGCTAGAACTTTGAGCAAATTTTGCTAAGTCACCATTCAATCTTTTAATCATTTCATTTAGTCTTTCATTTTTAGCAATAAGCTCTTGAGAAGGATCCACAATGTGCTTTCCTTTTAGTTTTTCAAGTTCAGATTTTAGAAATCTGTTTTCTTCAATAATATCCAAAGAACATTCAGCTTTCTTTACCTTTTTTCTCAAAAAATCATTTTCAACTTTCAAGATTTCTTTTTCAGATTTATATTTAGTGTATTTTTCCAGCAGTTTTGAAGAATTTTGTGTGAGATCATCAATTATAACATGTAAATCATCTATGGACAAGTCATAATAATTTACCTCATCAAGTTGATCCTCACCAGCTGTTCCGAGGGTTACCTGAAACTGGAGGTCGATCTCGGACGAGATCTTCTGTACTGGTCGGTGCTGACGTGTCTGGCTGGTGAGTGGCGGCCGGAGCTGTCGTGTCCGACTTGTTGATCTAGCTGCACTGCTGATCCTTTGTCACCGGAGGGTGGGGGGTACCTGCAAGAGACTCCGATGCTTAAGTTAGCATGGGTATTAAGCAGGTTTTTAGTAGAATTAGAGTATGAGTTATACCTGGGTGCTCCAATGTATTTATAGTAGTGTGGGCTGACCTTTCTGATAAGATAAGTTAGTTATCTTATCTTATCTTATTTTAGGTGAAGTCAGCTTATCTTCAAGGGAACTGCCTTTATCTCTATAGGCTTGGATTGCCTTTGGATGTGGGTCGTGTTCCTCTATTTGGGCCCTTTATTGGGCTTTCCTGTCGATTTGGCCGACCTCTTTGAGAAGAGGTCGGATAGCCTTACCTGAAGAGGTCGGTCGCTTTGTCACTGAACATTTCGGATTGGATAGCTCGACCCAGGGTATGAACAGTGCCCCTGCTCGAGCTCGGTCTTTCTTTTTGAGGTCGGGTTTTAGACTTCGATCCTTCTCTGGTGAAGCCGAACTCGAGCATTTGTCGACTTCTTTCTTTTTGTAGAATTTTTGAATGTAGAACGTTTTCCTCTTTCGCTTCCTCTGAACACGCACGCTTTTGTATTTAGCGTTTTGGCCTTGGGAATATGCGAGGCTTTAAATACCTTCATTAATTAGTTTTAATTGTCCGTTTCTCTTGGCTTTTTGAATTTTACGATCAAAAAACGGTTTCTCTTCTTCGTCTTTCTTCGTAACTTCTCCCTTCACTTTCTCACTTTTGTTTTCGCCTGTATTTTGCCTTTCTCGCGTTACAGCATCATTTGGCAATTCTGGGTGATTCCATCTTTCAATCTCCTTTGAAGCTTCTTTCTTCTTTCAGGTTGGTTTTTCCTCCTTTCTTTTTTCCTTGTCATTTTCTTGTCTGATTCTGAGAAAGTTTTGATTTTGCTTGGAGAAAGTTTGGATCTTTCTGCTTTTACTGTGCCTGATTGCTGTTGTAATGTGTGTTCTGGGAATTTCTTTGCCTTTTTGCATGAACCTTTTTGCCTTTCCTGTTGTTTGATGCTTTTAGGGCTTTTGCATGTTATCACTGTTTCTGTTTGTGCTTTTGATGATGGTTTTTGTTTGATTCTGAAAAAAGTTGTGCCTTTGACGATTTCCGCTTGGCATATTTGATGTTGGCGATGCTTTTTGCTGATGGACTGCAAGATAGTGGCTTTGATGACTTTTTGTGTTTTGACTTTCTGAAATGTTTGTTATTTGAAATCTTCTTTTCTTGTTTGAGAGATGCCGAGACGTAAGCTGTAGATTTTTCCTGAAACCTTGCTTTGTTACTGCCTCCAAAGGATGCCCCAAGACTTTGGTTTGAGTCTTGGGGTTTTCCTTTTCTGTTTGTTCTTCTGTATCATATTAGTCAAGTCGTTTTGCCCTTCGTCCGAGATGTTTTTTAGTAATCCAATCTTTTTTTCTTATTGTAGGATTAGTGGGCCTCATGTCTTCTCGCAATAACATTGTAGAGATGTCTTCTAAAGTTCCTGAGGGAATGTCTGATTGGCTAGACTCCCTTGTCTTGATGTGTGTCTCTGTGGTGGACGCGAATTTTTGTGTAGAGCTGAGGAAGCATCATAGGATTGTGGTAGTAGTGCCTGGGAGAGGGATTACGAGCTTGTAGCGCCTGACTCTGACGAGAGGGTTTGTTTTCCTACTTTGGTCGGAGGGGAGCGTCCTTTCTTCTATGCCTATGAATATTTCTTTAGCCAGTTGGACATTACTTTTCCATTTACTGCTTTCGAGACCGATTTGTTGTGGTCGTGTAACATTGCCACATCCCAGCTTCATCCAAATTCTTGGGGTTTTATCAAGATATTTCAGTTGCTTTGCCAAGAGTTAGGCATAACGCCTTCTCAAACTCTTTTTCTCTATCTTTTTGTTTCTGCCAAGCCTGGAGGTTCTTCCAAAAAGAAAGCTTCCTGGGTTTCTTTCAGGTCGGCCGAGGGGCATAAAGTTTTTTCCATGTACAATGAGTCTTTTAAAGATTTTAAAAATTATTTCTTCCGATTCCGTGCTGTTGAGGGGGCCCGCCCCTTTTTTCTTGATGAAAATGATGAGCCTGCCTTTCCTCTAGAATGGCAAAAGAATGTGAGAGTGTCTCGCTATACATGGGAGATGCTTGACGAGGTTGAGCGGGCTTTTATAATTGTTCTTGAAGATTTATGGGGGGAACCACCCCATCTTGATACAAAAAGATTTTTGAGTGATCCTTCTTTGGTTCGAACTGTTTTGGTTACTATTTGACTTGTTTCTTAATTTTGCTTCCTCTTTTTGTAATTGTAACCCATTATTGTGGTTGATTCTGTTGTTTCAGAAATGTCAAAGAACAATGATTCCATGAAGGCCTACAAAAAGGAAAAGAAGGCTGCAACTGCTCAAAATATCTCGGCCAAGGTGGCGGGAGAGGGATCTTCTCAAGTTCTGGTGAAGCCGCCCGTGCCAAGTTCTCCTGGGTGGAGGAAGGTGATCCCCACTCCTTGAGTTTGTCTGGCTGACCCTCCACAGACTTCTGCCGCTACTTCTGGTGCTCCTAGCAACAAGAAACAAAAAACAATTGAGCCTTTCAACCTTGATGCTCTTGATTTTGACGCGGTCGAGTTTGTAGATCAGCAGATCGGCCCATACGGTGTCCTCCCTATGGATGATGTATCACTCCTTCGTCATTTAGATTTATAACTCGGAGTAGTGTAAAAATGGCATATATGGGAGCTGCCCTGTACCGAACTGCTCAAAATCTTCCTCTCCATGCCACTAAATCTTTTATGGAAGAGGCAAAATAGGAGTTCGATCGGATGAAGGGCTTGAAGGAGGAGCTTGAGGCGAAGGTGGCCAAGCTGGAGAAGGATCTGAAGAATGAAAAGGCGAGTTCCCTTGCTCTGGCGGCTTCTGTGCGGTTGGCCGAGGACACGGCATTGAGGCATAAAGACAGCTACGTCACATCCTATCGGGAGGGAATGCATTTGAAGGAGGAGTTGGAGAACTCTCGAGCTGATTAATCCGAGCTCCAGGGGCATCTCGTTGGCAGTGTGAATGCTGCTTACGAGAATCTGAAGGAGCAGGTTCGAATTATTGCTCCCGAGGCCGACCTTACTCTTTTTAGCCTGGACAATATTGTGAGGGATGGTAAGATTGTCCCTGATGACCAGGATGATGACGATGTCGATCCTCCCCCTGTGCTTTCTGCCAAGGTGTCAACTTCTACAGTTCCTCTGGTTGAGGTCGGTCATTCCGTTTCTGATCCGGACTGTCAGATCTTAAACTGGGATGATGGTACCGTGGATGCTGTGCCTATTCAGACTCGCCCTCCTTCTCCCTGTACTGATGCTGCCGAGAAGGCTCCCGATCTCTGTTGATTTTTCTTGAATGTTTGTGTAGATAGCCCGACTTGTGGGCTTTTAAACATTTTATTTTGTAATTTGAATATTTTGCTGACTGTTGATACTCCTTCTGGTTGCTTGTTTAGCAACTTTTTATTTTGAAAAAACAACAAGTAGCTTTCAAGCTTTGGGCCTGATCCTGAAGCTTGTTTATAATATTGTATTTTATATCATGCTTGTTTGCACTTGTCTTGGCACCTTTCTGGGTTTTGAGAATGCTGGAGCCTTGCTGTTTGGCCTCTTTGGATTGCTTTGTGCTTATTGCTTGTAGCTTGGATCCTTTGAGGTCGTGGATGTGTGGGTCCAACTTGTATTTCGGTTTTCTGGCTCTTACTTGTATTCATTTCTAGCAATCCATAACCGATTTCTTTACGTTAGTCCTCTTTCCAGTTATTTTTGTAGTCCTCTTTTTTGGAACTTTATCAGGTCTCTTTCAGGGACTATTTTTATAACTTGTTTGTTGTAGGAGACCGACTTCTTCATGTCGATCTCTTCTAAGTTATTTTGTAATCCTCTTTCTTGGACCCTTGTCAAGTCTCTTTCAGGGATTACTTTTATAACTTGTTTGTTGTAGGAGACCGACTTCGTCATGTCGATCTCTTCTAAGTTATTTTGTAATCCTCTTTCTTGGACCTTTGTCAGGTCTCTTTCAGGGATTACTTTTATAACTTGTTTGTTGTGGGAGACCAACTTCGTCATGTTGATCTCTTCTAAGTTATTTTATAATCCTCTTTTTTGGACCTTTGTCAGATCTCTTTCAGGGATTACTTTTATAACTTGTTTTTCATAGGAGACCGACTTCTTTATGTCGATCTCTTCTAAGTTATAGCAATTCCTCTTTTATAGGGTTGGCCAGACCTCTTTCGAGGGATTTGCTGATAACTTGGGTTGACTTGGTCCGACTTCTTAACGTCGGCCAATCTTTAAGCTATTATTTAGCAATCCATAAGACCTCGTCAGGTTCTTTTTCCGGATCACTTTCGATAACTTATTGCATTATTCTGTGTTCATCTTTGCCGATTTGTAGAAGGTGGTTTATATCTTTGTTTGGTCGACCTTTAGATGAATCGCGTTTTCATCTCTATTGGTCTTTATCGTGATCGTGCAGTGAATCTGTTTTTCACTTTCTGCCGATCTGTTGCTTTATAATCGGATGATGAATGCTTTAGATTAATGCGTCTTGAGAATTTATAGAATATCTAAGATATATTTTATTCAAAAGAAAGTGCAAATATATACATGCGGGATTTTTTCATCCCTTTAAGTCAGATAATTTCTGAATCTCAACTTGGTGCCTCATTAAAAAACCTTTTCAGGAAAAAGAGTGCATCCTATGATGAGATCTTTTACCTTCTCTAGCTATAGTACCTTCTTAGGTTGCAGGCGTGCCATGATCTGGGAAGCTCTCGTCCATCGAGTTTGGACAGTCTGTAGTAGCCCTTCCCAAGTACTTCTATGACTCGGTAGGGTCCTTTCCAGTTTGCTGCCAGCTTTCCTTCTCCGGGTCGAGTTGTTCCAATATCATTTCGGATTAGGATGAGATCATTCTCAGCGAAACCTCTTGGCACTACCTTTCGATTATATCTGGAAGCCATTCGACGTTTTAGTGCTTCTTCCCTGATCCGAGCTCTTTCTTGGATTTCAGGAAGTAGGTCGAGCTCTTCCCTTTGAAGTTGGGAGTTGGCTTCCTCATTGTAATGAACGACTCTAGGCGACCCTTCCTCGATCTCTACTGGGATCATTGCTTCCGTTCCGTATGCTAATCGGAAGGGTGATTCCTTTGTGGTGGAATGTGGCGTCGTTCGATATGCCCATAGGACTTGTGGAAGCTCTTCAGCTCAAGCTCCCTTTGCGTCTTGTAATCTCCGTTTTAACCCAGCCAATATGACTTTGTTGGCAGCTTCGGCCTGTCCATTGGCTTGAGGATGTTCGACGGAGGTGAACTGGTGCTTTATGTTCAAGTCGGCTACTAATTTTCTGAAGCTTGTATCTGTGAATTGAGTGCCATTGTCTGTGGTGATGGAGTATGCAACCCCGAACCTTGTGACAATGTTCCTATATAAGAATTTCCGGCTTCTTTGAGCAGTGGCGTTGGCTAGGGGCTCTGCCTCGATCCACTTTGTGAAATAGTCTACCCCTACTATGAGAAATTTGACTTGTCCTGATCCCTGGGGGAAAGGTCCGAGAAAATCGAGTCCCCATTTTGCAAATGGCCAAGGCGAAGTTACGCTGATGAGCTCTTCTGGCGGGGTGATGTGAAAGTTGGCATGTTTCTGGCATGGTGGGCATGTCCTTACAAACTCTGTAGCTTCCTTTTGTAGAGTTGGCCAATAAAATCCTGCCTGAAGTACTTTTTTGGTGAGACCTTGTGCTCCGAGATGATTACCACAAATGCCATTGTGTACTTCCTCTAAAACTTCCCTTGTGTTGGAGGTCGGCACACATTTTAATAGTGCTATTGAAATCCCTCTTTTATATAGGGTGTTGTTTATGATAGTGTAGTACTGAGCCTCCCGTTTTAACCTCTTTGCCTCCTTTTCATCTGTGGGGAGTGTTTCTGTTTTGAGGTAATTAATTATGGGGGTCATCCATCCTTGATCCTAACTTGTTATGGCTAGGACTTTTTCCTCTTCCGAGATTGACGGGTTCTGTAGCATTTCCTGGATGAGGCTTCTATTGTTGTCCCCTGGTTTGGTGCTGGCTAGTTTTAAGAGTGCATCAGCTCATGCATTTTGTTCGCGGGGTATATGGCAGATCTTATATTCCCCGAGTTGTCCGAGATATTCCTTGGTTTTATCCAAATACTTTTTTATGGTGGGATCTTTGGCTTGGTAGCTCCCTGTTATTTGTGAGGTGACTACTTGTGAATCGCTGAAGATGTTGAGTTTTTGAGCTCCAACCTCCTTAGCCAGCTTCAAACCAGCTAGTAACGCTTCATATTCCGCCTGGTTGTTTGAGGCCGGGAACCCAAATTTGAGGGAAAGCTCAACTTGGGTTCCTTGGTTACTTTCTATTATCACACATGCGCCGCTTCCAGTCTTATTCGAGGACCCGTCCACGTAGAGATTCCATTCTGCGGGGGTTTCCAGGGTATCTATGAATTCTGCAATGAAGTCGGCCAAGTACTGTGATTTGATGGTTGTCCGAGGTTCATATTGGAGGTCGAACTCGGATAACTCGAATGCCCATTGTAAAATTCTGCCTGCTAGATCTATTTTCTGCAATATCCCTTTTATGGGCTGGTCGGTCCGAACCTTAATGGTGTGAGCCTGGAAGCACGGGCGAAGTCGTCGAGATGTCAGTATGAGAGTATAGGCAAATTTTTCTATTTTTTGGTAGTTCAGCTCGGATCCCTGCAGCGCTTTACTAATGAAGTATACAGGTTGTTGCCCTTTGTCGTCCTCTCGAACCAGTGCTGAGGCTACTGCCCAACTTCCTACCGCAAGGTATAATACGAGTGGTTCTCCCTCTCGTGGTCAAGTTAGGATAGGTGGTCGTCCTAGGAAACTTTTGAAATCTTGGAAGGCTTGCTCGCATTCCATTGTCCACTCGAACTTCTTTTCTTTCCTTAAAGTGGCATAGAAGGGGAGAGATCTTATCGCTGATCCTGCTAAGAATCTGGATAAGGCTGCCAATCTCCCGTTGAGTTGTTATACCTCTCTGACACAAGTTGGACTCTTCATGTTGAGTATGGCCTGACATTTGTCTGGATTTGCTTCAATTCCTCTTTGTGTGAGCATGAAACCTAAGAAATTGCCCGCTTCTACTGCAAAGGTGCATTTTGCGGGATTGAGTCGCATGTCATGCTTCCTTATAGTGCCGAACACTTGGGCCAGGTCAGACAATAATGTCTCTTCACTTTGTGTCTTTATTAACATGTCATCTACGTAGACTTCCATGATTTTTCCGATATGATCTGAAAAGACTTTATTCATTAGCCTTTGATAAGTAGCTCTCGCATTCTTGAGACCGAAAGGCATCACGATGTAGTAGTAATTTGCTTTTGGTGTTAAAAACGAGGTCTTTTCTTGATCTGGTGGATACATGGGGATTTGGTTGTATCCAGAATATGCATCCATAAATGAGAGGTATCTATATCCGGATGAAGCATCTACTAGAGCGTCGATACTTGGGAGTGGGTAAGGATCTTTTGGGCAGGCTTTGTTGAGATCGGTGTAGTCGGTGCACATTCGCCACTTCCCATTTGATTTTTTCACCAAGACGACGTTAGCTAGCCATAGTGGGTACTTGACTTCTCTTATGAATCCTGCCTCCAGTAGTGCTTGTACCTGTTCTTCCACAGCTTGGGATTGTTCTGGCCCAAGTTTTTTTTGTCTCTGCTGTACCGGCCGAGATCCTGGATAGACCGCCAACTTGTGACACATTAGCTTGGGGTCTATTCCTGGCATGTCTGCAGCTTTCCATGCGAAGAGATTAACATTATCTCGTAAGAACTGCACTAGTAATTCTTTTGCGTCTCCCTTCAGGATCGTGCCAATATTAGTTGTTTTGTCCGAGGTGTCTCCGATCTGAACTTTCTCTACTTCACCTTCGGGCTGCGGACGGAGTTCTTCTCGTCTCTAAACTCCACCAAGCTCAATTGTATGGAACTCTTCTCCTCTGCCTATGAGGTTCAAACTTTCGTTATAACAGTGGCGTGCCATCTTTTGATCTGCTTTTATCTTAGCTATCCCTTCTGTAGTTGGGAATTTCATGCATAGATGTGGGGTTGAGACTATTGCGCCGAGTTGATTTAGTGTTGTCCGACCTATTAAGGCTTTGTAGGCTGAACTCACGTCGACCACGATGTAGTCTATCTTGAGTGTTCTGGATTGGTTCCCTTTTCCGAAGGTTGTATGTAGTGACACGTATCCTAGTGGTTGTACTGGGGTATCTCCCAGTCCGAACAGGCTGTTCGGGTATGCTCTAAGCTCCTTTTCTTCTAAGCCGAGCTTGTCGAAGGCAGTTTTGAATAAGATGTCGGCGGAGCTCCCTTGGTCTACTAATGTGCGGTGGAGATTTGGCGTTTGCCAGTATGATGGTGATGGCCATGGGATCATCGTGTCCTGAGATGATACCGGATGCGTCTTCTTTGGTGAATGTGATTGCGGGGATATCGAGTGCTTCCTCCTTGACATGATATACTTCTTTGAGATATCTTTTGCGGGATGATTTGGAGATTCCTCCTCCTGCAAATCCTCCGTGTATCATATGGACATGTCTTTCTGGCGTACGAGGTGATCACTCAGTTCGTCCGACATCTTCATCCCTTCTTCTCTTTCTTTGCTCATCATCTCGGGCAGCCAGAAACCGATCTAGTTTTCCTTCTCTCACTAATTTTTCTATGACGTTTTTTAAGTCGAACCATTCGTTGGTGGAATGCCCTCGGACTCGATGATATTCACAGTATTCATTCCGATTTCCTCTTCCTCTTTTGTCTTTGAGTGGTTGAGCTGGGGGTATTTTTTCTGTGTTACAGACTTCTTTGTAAATATCCACAAGGGACACCCGAAGAGGGGTATAATTATGATACTTTTTGATTTTTTCCCCCGTTCAATCTTCCTTCCTCTTGGATTTTTTATCTTTATCTCGGTAGGTGGAACCGGATCTCGAGGCTTCTCCAAGTCGGGAACTTTCTTCCATGTTGATGTACTTCTCCGCCCGCTCTTGCACCTCATCCAGAGATGTGGGGTATTTCTTTGATATAGATTGGCTAAAAGGTCCCTCTCGTAGGCCGTTGATGAGGCCCATGATAGCGGCCTCTGTTGGCAAGCTTTGTATATCTAGGCACGTCTTGTTGAATCTTTCCATGTAGTTGCGAAGACTTTCCCGGTCTCCTTGCTTGATTCCTAGTAAACTGGGGGCGTGCTTAGCCTTGTCTTTTTGGATGGAGAATTTGGCCAGAAATTTTTTGGCTAGGTCGTCAAAGCTTGAGATGGACTTAGGAGGTAAATTGTCGAACCATCTGATCGCTGTCTTCGTGAGAGTCGTTGGAAAAGCTTTGTAGCGAACAGCGTCTGATGCGTCGGTGAGGTACATTCTGCTTCTGAAGTTGCTGAGGTGATGGTTGGGATCTGTAGTGCCATCGTACAAAGTCATATCCGGGAGCTTGAAGTCCTTGGAAATTTTAGTTTTCATGATTTCCCTAGTGAATGGATCTTGATCTTTACGTGAGTTGTCCTCAGGGGTGGTCCAGGTAGCCTTTTCTTTGAGATCGGCTTCGAGTTGTAGAAGTTTATCTTCTAATTCTCGACGTCGCCTTACCTCTCTTTGTAGATCCTTGCCAACTTCTCGTTGATGCTGGCTTTCTTTTTCAAGTTGCTTTAAACGATCTTGAAGCGCTTCTATTACTCCTGGATTTGATGAGTTTTTGTCTCCGTTGGATTCCGGAGTATCTTTTGGTGTAGCGTCCGCATTTTTGTGCGGCGTTCTGTCCTCTAGATCTGAATCATGGTCGTTGCCATGGTCGTCCGCCATGGTAATGGGATGACTTCCAGGTCCCCGGCAACGGCGCCAATGTTCCGAGGGTTACCTAAAACTAGAGGTCGATTGATAAACCACTATTTTATGGTTTATCTTGTGCTCAATTGAGTGGTTTTTATCAACTCTTTACCCACTTATTCATACTATTTGCATGATTTTACATTTGCCTTCCTAATTATGTGCTTTGATTGAAAACATGCTTCTTTGGCCTTAAGTTCCCTATGTTTAATCCTCTCTTATTACCATTAGATGCCTTGATATGTGTGTTAAGTGATTTCAGAGATTACAGGGCAGGAATGGCTCAGAGGATGGAAAGGAAGCATGCAAAAGTGGAAGGAATACAAGAAGTTGGAGAAATTGCTAAGCTGTCCAGCCTGACCTCTTCGCACTCAAACGGCTATAACTTTAGCTGCAGAGGTCCAAACGATACGGTACTAGTTTTGTTGGAAAGATAACGTCCGGGGCTTCGATTTGATATCTAATATGCCATAGTGGCCCTGACGCTAGGTGACACGAACGCATCGCAGTGGCGAAAATCAGCGTGGCAGATTTCTTCTCCAGCGATTTCTGGGCTGTTTCTGACCCAGTTCTCGGCCCAGAAAACACAGATTAGAGGCTATAAAGTGGAGGAATGCATCCATTCATAAGAACAAGTTCATAATTCATAATTTTAGTTTTAGATGTAGTTTTTAGAGAGAGAGGCTATCTCCTCTCTCTTAGGATTTAGTTTTAGGATTTAGGATTATTTCTTTTTCATCACAGGTTCAATGTTCCTCTTGTTTATTTTCTATTTTTATTAATTATTATTCATCTTTTCAATTTGGCTTATGCTACACTCATGTTATGATTTTCTTAATTAATATTATTTGAGGTATTTCAGAATTATGATTGCTTTCTTTTATTTATATAAATAATTTGGATTTTTCCCTTTTGGCTTTGGTTGAGTCATTGGAGACTCTTGAGTTATCAAACTCATTGTTAATTGAAAATTAGAATTCTTCAAGAATTAATTCGAGTTCCAATAACTCTAACTTTTCCCAAGGAAAGACTAGGACTTGAGGAATCAGAATTAATTCATCCACTTAACTTACCTTCATAGTTAGAGGTTAACAAAGTGGGAGAAAAATCCAATTCTCATTACAATTGATAAGGATAACCAGGATAGGACTTCCAGTTTTCATACCTTGCCAAGAGTCTATTTTATAGTTATTTATTTTATTCTTATTATCATTCAATATACTGCTTCCTTACTTTCAAAACCTACTTTCAAAACCCCCAATTTACAAGACTCATAACCAATAATAAGAACATACCTCCCTGCAATTCCTTGAGAAGACGACCCGAGGTTTAAATACTCGGTTATCAATTTTAAAGGGGTTTGTTACTTGTGACAACCAAAATATTTGTAAGAAAGGTTGATTGCTTGGTTTAGTAACTATACTTGCAACGAGAGTTTACTATAACTTCTAAACCATCAATCTTCAGTTTTTCATCGATCTCGAACGAGATCTTCTGTACTGGTCGGTGCTGACGTGTCTGGCTGGTGAGTAGCGGCCGGAGCTGTCGTGTCCGACTTGTTGATCTAGCTGCACTGTTGATCCTTTGTCACCGGATGGTGGGGGGTACCTGCAAGAGACTCCGATGTTAAGTTAGCATGGGTATTAAGCAGGTTTTTAGTAGAATCAGAGTATGAGTTATACCTTGGTGCTCCAGTATATTTATAGTAGTGTGGGCTGACCTTTCTGATAAGATAAGTTAGTTATCTTATCTTATCTTATTTTAGGTGAAGTCATCTTATCTTCAAGGGAACTGCCTTTATCTCTATAGGTTTGGATTACCTTTGGATGTGGGTCGTGTTCCTCTATTTGGGCCCTTTATTGGGCTTTCCTGTCGATTTGGCCGACCTCTTTGAGAAGAGGTCGGATAGCCTGACCTGAAGAGGTCGGTCGCTTTGTCACTGAACATTTCGGGTCGGATAGCTCGACCCAGGGTGTGAACACCAGCCATGAAGCAGATATTATCTTCACTTTCGGAGTCTTCTTCCTTATCTGAATCACTCTCAAGATTCTCCCAAGATGCCATGAGCACTCGTTTCTTTTCTTTCTTTCCTTTATCCTCCTTTTTGAGTTTTGGACAATTGTACTTGAGGTGTCCAAATTCCTTGCAGTGGTGGCAAGTCACTTTGCTCATGTCCTTCTTGTACTCCTTTGAGCTTGAACATTTGTACTTGTCTTTGTTCCTCATTAGCCTTCTGAATCTCCTAGCAAAAAATACAAGTTCATCATCTGAAAAACCATCACTAGACTCACTCTTTTGATTCTATTTTTGACTTAAGGGCTGTTCCCTTTTTCTTTGAGTCCGGGTTTGTGTGCGTGGCTTCATAAGCAAAGAGTTTTTCTCTCAGCTCATCATAAGTTATGGGACTTAGGTTGTTACTCTCGGCTAGGACGGTGGCTGTTCTTTCCCATTTCTTTGTGAGGCTTCTAAGTAGTTTTCTCACTAGGGTTTGTTCTGAGTAGGTTGTACTCATAGAATCGAGGTTGTTGATTATTATTGAGAATCTCCCAAACACTTCATCAATACTTTCTCTATCCTTCATGTTGAACATCTCGTATTCTTTTCGCAGCATATCAATCCTCGTTTCTTTGACCTGTTTAGGGCCTTCGTGTGTAACCTGGAGTTTCGCCCAGATTTCTTTCGCACAGTGAAGAAGGTTGATGGCTTTGGCATTCAGCTCCACTTTCTTCTTGTCGTCGTCATTCCATTCAGTTTCTTCTTTTGAAGTCACCACTCCATCAGCACTTATTTTTGTTGGAATCTTGGGGCCGCTTACAACAATCTTTATGTTGTAGTCAATGGATTGCATAAAGATGCTCATCCTCTCTTTCCAGTAGGCATAGTTCTTCTCGTTGAAGAAGGGAGGCCTATTGTTTGACTGGCCTTCAGTTAGAGTGTAGACAACTATGGTTGTGCCCAAGTTGTTTGCCATTGGACCTTTGCTCCAAGGCTCTGATACCAATCGAAGGTTCTAAAAGGCTTAGAGAAGGGGGTTGAATCTATGGCCTTGTTTTACTTTAATGGAATAACCCTTTAATTATAAGCTTTCAGTCTGAATCTGTTTGAACTCAGCAGCGGAAAATTTATGAGACAATTTCATTTTGTCTCATGAATATCAAAAAACAGAACAGAGAAGGGAAGAGAGAAGCTGACACCATCATGTATCCTGGTTCAGTTGCCTTGTGCGATGCAACCTACATCCAGTCTCCACCACAACAGTGGTGGAATTTCCACTATAGTTAAAGTATTACATACACCAATTCCAAAGGATTGACACAATCCTTTCCCTCTCAAGTTCTAACCTAACTTGACTTGGTTATGCTAATACCTAACTCTTCACTCTTAGTGCTAACCCAACTAAGAAAGGGGTACCTCACAGGTACATGATACAAGACAATAGAAACAACTTAAAGAAATCTGAAATCACTCTAGAATTTTCTCTTAAGTGTTTCACTCATCCTTTTATCACTCTTTGGCTTTTTTCTTGAGCTCTCTCTTTCAGTCTTTTATCACACAAAAAATTACAGAAAGATATACATAGAAAATAAAATTACAATCTGTAAAATATGAAGGAGATTGATGCTTCAACAGCCTCTTTTGCTATGAGTTGAACCAGGTTGAGCAAACACTAATCAAGTTCTTCATCTTGGCAGAATGCTTCTTTCTCTAGATAGCACTGTCCAAAACGTTGAACCTTCTTAGGAAGCTCTCTATGAAACACTAACTCTGGTTCTTTCTGCTTGTCTTCAAAAGAGTAAAAAATTTTCTTTTGTATCTCCTTACATGTTGCTGAGTTGCTCTCTTCCAAGTCAACTCTTCGAGCTGTGTGCTACCAACTTACCATTTCACTCTTTTCAATTAATTCCTAAATTAGGAATTTTGAATCTGACCCTCTTACTTGACCAAAGGCCTCAGGGAAGTAATGAAAAATTTGTTCAATGGTAATCCCAGATCTAAACCATTAAAAGTGTGCTTTGGCTCCAAAAAACTTTGTGAACTATTGATTTACAGCTGCAGAGATCAAACTTTTACTTGTAATTGTAATATTTATAATTAATATTTATTATTCAACATTTTGACTTTCCCTTTTTTCTTTTTTCCTTGTTTTACCATTGATATGGCTAGCAGAGTTGAGGCCATTGTTGCCATGAGGAGGAGGTTAACTTCAGGGTCTATTCCTCCAACATTTTCCAACAAATGTTGAAGGTGGGTATAGAATTTTATCTACCACCTTAAGCAACCTTCCTCCTCCCGGAACATAGAAATCCACTCCTTAAGCTAAAAAATCCTCAGTTATTGATCCTTTTTCAGTTATTTCCGAATTCCCAGTCCTATTAGGTGACAGAATTGAATTCTTTTTCTTGGTAGACACTACTCTAATAACATCTTCATCCCTTCATATACTCCAAAGTGATTTTTTTCATAGACTTTACCATTTTAAAAGTTAAGTCTCGCTTGAAATCATCTTCTAGTAATCCTGCAATAAGACACAAACACACAACCTCAAGAGCGCGTATATTCACTTCCAACAGTGCCTTGTTGAAACGATCCAAGTAATCTTGGATATTTTCTCCGATCCTTTGTTTTACTCCAAGTAAAGAAGTCGGATGCCTAACTTGAGTCCTTATAGTAGTGAAATGTGCAAGAAACTTCGGCTTGATATCGGCAAAATAGGAGATCCAATCGGAAAGTAGGGAGTTGAACCATGCAATAGCTAGTCCCGATAACATTATTGAAAAATTTTTGCATCGAATGAAATCTCCCATCCTTTCAAATGTATTCTTTATTTAAAAGGATCTATGTTCTCCTGGAGATCTGTGATTGCTTCATACTTCGAATCTGTCAGCATGTCAAACTTCTTTGGCAACTGAACTTGAAGGACATGGGAAGAAAATGGGGTCTGCCCCATTATAACATGTTCATGGGAATCGCTATGCCTTTTAGTGCTTTTACTCCTCAACAGAGTTCTCCTCCTTTTAAAATGGGCCAAACATGATTTAGTTCATGATCTTCTTCTAGATTTTCCAACGTTGATCATCAGGTCGAGGCGAAACTCTATTGTCCTTCCGAGGTGAATAGGAGCGGTAACGGTCTTCCCCTTGGTGTCGCCTATGACCTTGGTCAGGTGTTCCTCTCTCACGACTATCCCGATGACCTCTTGTAGTATGACTTCGGGGACTGTGATTGTCGAGATCACTCTGCGAGTTGGCATTCTAATTCTTGGATGCGATGCACACCTCTTGCATATCATGGACGTAGTCTTCTCCCAATCCAGCAAAATGGCTACCACTTGTGTTTTGGCCTTCATGCCAACCAAAACCAAGGGGCTCTGATCCTGATGCTCCTTATCATTGGGAGCAGAGTGATATTGATTTTGTGTCCATCTTCCTCATCTTGCTTCTCTTTATGGGTTGTTATTAATTGGATGGTTGATTGTAGTTTGACATCACGATCGACCATGGTTCTAACACTTTAGGATCTCCATAGATGGTGCCAAATGTTTGGACCTGAGATGAAAATTCACTCAAAAGTTGATGGGGATCCACGTCCTTATCTCGTTGGTGACAGATTAAGAGGACAACCTACAAAAACACTTTAATGCTTAAGTCAGTGAATGCTCTTAGATGATATTTAAGATTGTTTATTCTTACCTCGAAGGTTTTCCCTTTATATTATTTAGAGACGTTATCATATAGTCATTTTCAACTTTAATTCCGTTATTTGATAACGTCAAAAGTTATTATCTTTTATGAATTTTAATTATTTTTCGTTAAGGTTTATTGAATTCATAATGTCTTATATTCAAACATTTTTTTAGTAACTAATAAATCTTGTCCATATCACTTATAAAACATAATTTTATTAAGAAATTGAAATAAATATTATGTAAATTATTCTTTTAAAACAAATTAAGACTGATAGGTAAATGCTCAAAATACTAATCCTTGTCCACTAGAGACATAAACACAGTGGCATGTGTACATTATTTGTTTGCTGAGACATAAAATTTTAATGGACACGATTACATACAAATGTACATAAAATATATGTATTTAGTGTATCTCCTTCAAGCTGTGACACTAAGACATAATTCATGAGACACAAATTTTTTAATTCTATCCCTGATTATTTTTTTAATTCCAATTTTATCCTTTACCCTAACCATCATAACTCCTCTTCTGATCCAGATCATTCCACCTTCCTACTTCCCTTCTACCACTGCCTTTTCCTTCCACCATTGTCACCGCCACCACTACTGGTGTCGCCACTACCTTCCTCCTTTGTTTGCCTCTCCTCTCTCTCTCTCTCTCTCTCTCTCTCTCTCTCTCTCTCTCTCTCTCTTCCTCCTTCTCTGCCGCACCCATCTCCCACTCAACATTGTTGTCGTCACCATCATCATCGTGCCTTCGACCGTCTCTCTTCCTCCTTTGCTTGTGCCGACACCTCCCTCATCTCACCTCCAAATCTGTATTTGTCACTGACCTATTCATTCGTTGTCCATTGCATCGCCCTCCGCCATTACTGTCGGTCATCTCCATTGTCATGCCGCCTCCAGGTCTGCCTTGGCTCATCTCTCTTCTCCGTTGCTTGTGCTGATACCTCCCGATGAGATGACTTTTGTGTGGTCTAGAATTCACAAATGAAGACTCGTTGTAATATAGCTTCTAAACCAACAATATTCCTTTCATACAAAAGATTGTTTGTCACAAGTAACAAACCCCTAAATTTATAAACCGAAGTATTGAACCTCGGGTCGTTCTCCCTTGGAATTGCAATGAAGTGTCTTGCTATTGGTTATGAGTTATATTGGGGTTTTTGAGATTTTAGACAAGAAATGTAAATGGCAATGAAAGTAAACTAATAACTATGAAAGCTCTTGGTAAGGTTGTGAGGATTAGAAGTCCTATCCTACTTATCCTCCTCAATTGTGATCACAAATTATTCATTGCTACCACTTAGTTAACCTCTATAGTGGAGGAAAGTCAAGTGGATGAATCAACTTGATTCCACAAGTCCTAGCCAACTCCCAAGGAAAAGACTAGCGTTAGTGGTATCCAAATTAATTAGCAACTTCTAATTATCGATCAACAAGGGAATTAGATAGCTCAAGCGTCACTAATTACTCTACCAAAGCCAAGAGGAACAAAATCTACACTAAAATCCAACCAAGCATTTCCTCAAACACTTGGAAGGTGCAAAAGAAAAGCATAGTAAATTGATAACAAGAATAGAATCTAACAACTACTTATTACAAGGAATTAATAACAACAATCAAAGGAAACTCAATTATTATGAATTACCTCAAATTGCATTAAAAAAAATAAAATGAACAAGAATAGATCTACAAACAAAGTAGATGGGAGTAATAACAACAATGGAAGAATGATAAATGTAACAACAAGAAATTAAGAAGAAGAAGTAGAAGAAGGCATGAATTGAAACCTAGATCGAAGAACTAATCCTAATTCTAGAGAGAAGTGAGAGCTTCTCTCTCTAAAACTAAACTAAACTAAACTAGCCTAATGTGTGTTATGATTCATGATTCCCATCCCCCTTCAATCCATGGTCCTTTTGAGTGTTTTTGGCGCCAAATTTGACTTGGATTGGGCCCCATAGGCCTTCAGAATTTGCTGGCCACGTTTTCATTAAAAAAAAAATCATAAATCAGCACCGACGCGTACGCGCACAGCACGTGTACGCGTCCATGGGCGATTTCGCAAGGTGCGCGTAAGCGCCTGGTGCGCGCGCGCGTCCATGGCCGAGTTCAACTCTTTGGCTTTTCATGATCTTCTCTACTTGCATGCTTCCTTCTGGTACGCGGAATCGTGATTACACTTTAATTATGTAAAATTCATTGCTCTTTCTTTCCCTGGAAATGGCGCCAAAAACATGATGCCAAGACCATGGTTCACAACTCCGTGTAACTAACCAGCAAGTGCACTGGGTCGTCCAAGTAATACCTTACGTGAGTAAGGGTCGAATCCCACGGGGATTGTCGGTATGAAGCAAGCTATGGTCACCTTGTAAATCTCAGTCAGGCGGATATCAAACAGTAATGGGTTTTCAAAAATAAATAATAGAATAGGGATAGAGGTACTTATGTAAATCATTGGTGAGAATTTTAGATAAGTGAATGGAGATGCTTTTCGTTCCTCTGAACCTCTGCTTTCCTGCTATCTTCATCCAGTCAGTCTTACTCCTTTCCATGGCTGGCTTTATGTGATACATCACCATTGTCAACGGCTACTTTCGGTCATCTCTCGGGAAAATGATCCAATGCCCTGTCACGGCACGGCTAATCGTCTGGAGGCATCACCCTTGTCAATGGCTTCATCTTATCCTCTCAGTGAAAATGATCAACGCACCCTGTCACGGCACGGCTATTCATCTGTCGGTTCTCGATCATGCTGGAATAGGATTTACTATCCTTTTGCGTCTGTCACTAACGCCCCGCAATCGCGAGTTTGGAGCTCGTCACAGTCATTCATTCATTGAATCCTACTCGGAATACCACAGACAAGGTTTAGACTTTCCGGATTCTCTTGAATGCCGCCATCATTCTAGCTTACGCCACGAAGATTCTGGTTAGGAGATCTAAGAGATACTCATTCAATCTAAGGTAGAATGGAAGTGGTTGTCAGGCACGCGTTCATAGGGAATGATGATGATTGTCACGTTCATTACATTCAGGTTGAAGTGTGAATGAATATCTTAGAAGCGAAACAAGATGAATTGAATAGAAAACAGTAGTACTTTGCATTAATCTTTGAGGAACAGCAGAGCTCCACACCTTAATCTATGGAGTGTAGAAACTCTACCGTTAAAATTACATAAGTGAAAGGTCCAGGCATGGCCGAATGGCCAGCCCCTCTGATCTAAGAACCAGGCATCCAAAGATGTCTAATACAATAGTGAAATGTCCTATTTATAATAAACTAGCTACTAGGGTTTACAGAAGTAAGTAATTGATGCATAAATTCACTTCCGGGGCCCACTTGGTGTGTGCTTGGGCTGAGCTTGAGTGTCGCACGTGTAGAGGTCCTTTCTGGAGTTGAACGCCAGCTTTTGTGCCAGTTTGGGCGTTCAACTCTGGTTTTGGCTCCTTTTCTGGCGTTGGACGCCAGATTTGGGCAGAGAGCTGGCGTTGAACGCCAGTTTGGGTCGTCTATTCTTGGCCAAAGTATGGACTATTATATATTGTTGGAAAGCCCTGGATGTCTACTTTCCAACGCAATTGGAAGCGCGCCATTTAGAGTTCTGTAGCTCCAAAAAATCCACTTTGAGTGCAGGGAGGTCAGAATCCAACAGCATCAGCAGTCCTTCTTCAACCTCTGAATCTGATTTCTGCTCAAGTCCCTCAATTTCAGCCAGAAAATACCTGAAATCACAGAAAAACACACAAACTCATAGTAAAGTCCAGAAATGTGAATTTAACATAAAAACTAATGAAAACATCCCTAAAAGTAACTAGATCCTACTAAAAACATACTAAAAATAATGCCAAAAAGCGTATAAATTATCCGCTCATCACAACACCAAACTTAAATTGTTGCTTGTCCCCAAGCAACTGAAAATCAAATAGGATAAAAAGAAGATAATATACTATAAATTCCAAACTATCAATGAAACATAGCTCCAATCAAATGAGCGGGACTTATAGCTTTTTGCCTCTTGAATAGTTTTGGCATCTCACTTTATCCATTGAGGTTCAGAATGATTGGCATCTATAGGAACTCAGAGTTTAGATAGTGTTATTGATTCTCCTAGTTCAGTATGATGATTCTTGAACACAGCTATTTTATGAGTCTTGGCCGTGGCCCTAAGCACTTTGTTTTCCAGTATTACCACCGGATACATAAATGCCACAGACACATAATTGGGTGAACCTTTTCAGATTGTGACTCAGCTTTACTAAAGTCCCCAATTAGAGGTGTCCAGGGTTCTTAAGCACACTCTTTTTTTGCTTTGGACCTTGACTTTAACCGCTCAGTCTCAAGTTTTCACTTGACACCTACACGCCACAAGCACATGGTTAGGGACAGCTTGGTTTAGCCGCTTAGACCAGGATTTTATTCCTTTTAGGCCCTCCTATCCACTGATGCTCAAAGCCTTGGGATCCTTTTTATTGCCCTTGCCTTTTGGTTTTAAGGGTTATTGGCTTTTTGCTCTTGCCTCTTGGTTTTAAGAGCTTTTGGCTTTTTCTGCTTGCTTTTCTTTCTATTATTTTTTTTTTCGCTTATTTTTTTTTCTGCAAGCTTTGTTCTTTGCTGCTTTTTCTTGCTTCAAGAATCATTTTTATGATTTTTCAGATTATCAAATAACATGTCTCCTAGTCATCATTCTTTCAAGAGCCAACATATTTAACATTCTTAAACAACAACTTCAAAAGACATATGCACTGTTCAAGCATTCATTCAGAAAACAAGAAGCATTGTCACCACATCAATATAATTAAACTAAGTTCAAGGATAAATTCGAAACTCATGTACTTCTTGTTCTTTTGAATTAAAACATTTTTTCATTTAAGAGAGGTGATGGATTCATAGGACATTTATAACTTTAAGACATAGTTACTAACTACTAATGATCATGTAATGAAGACACAAACATAGATAAGCACATAACATAGAAAATGAAAAACAGAAGAAATAAGAACAAGGAATGAATCCACCTTAGTGATGGTGGCGTTTCCTTCTTGAGGAACCAATGATGTCCTTGAGCTCTTCTATGTCTCTTCCTTGTCTTTGTTGCTCCTCCCTCATTGCTTTTTGGTCTTCTCTTATTTCATGAACGATGATGGAGTGCTCTTGATGTTCCACCCTTAGTTGTCCCATGTTGGAACTTAATTCTCCTAGGGAGGTGTTGATTTGCTCCCAATAGTTTTGTGGAGGGAAGTGCATCCCCTGAGGTATCTCAGGGATCTCTTGATTTACAGCCACATGTTCTACCACTGAGCTATAGACCCTTGAGATGAATCTTTCCATCTCCCATGACTTGGAGGTGGAAGCCTTTGTCTTCCCTTTCCCTTTTCTGGAGGTTTCTCCAGTTTTAGGTGCCATCAATAGTAATGGAAAAACAAAAAGCTTATGCTTTTACCACACCAAACTTAGAATGTTGCTCGCCCTCGAGCAATAAAAGAAAGAATAGAGGAAGAAAAAGAAGATATGGAGGAGAGGGGGAAGGTGTTGTGTTTCGTCCAATAAGGGTGGGTTTGGGTGGGAGAGAGATGTTGACTTTTGAAGGTAGGTGGGTGTATGGATGTGAGTGGTAAATGGAAAACAGAAGGGATGATCATGAATGGAAAGAGAGATGATGAGGTAGGTGGGGATCCTGTGGGGTCCATAGATCCTGAGGTGTCAAGGCATTTACATCCCTGCACCAATTTAGGCATGTAAAATGCCCTTGCACACAACTCTGGGCGTTCAGCGCCAGGTTGGTGCCCATTTTGGGCGTTCAACGCCCATTTGTTGCCATTTCTGGCGTTGAACGCCAGAACCATGCTTGTTCTGGGCGTTCAACGCCAGGATGCTGCCCATTTTGGGCGTTCAGCGCCAGGATGCTGCCCATTTTGGGCGTTCAGCGCCAGAACCATGCTCTGTTCTGGCGTTGAACGCCAGGCAGATGCTTCCTCCAGGGTGTGATTTTTCTTCTGCTGTTTTTGATTCCGTTTTTTATTTTTTTTGTTTATTTTTTGACTCCACATGATCATGAACCTAAGAAAACATGAAAAACAAAAATATAGTTAGATAAATAAACATTGGGTTGCCTCCCAACAAGCGCTTCTTTAATGTCAATAGCTTGACAGTGGGCTCTCATGGAGCCTCACAGATTTTCAGAGCATTGTTGAGACTCTCCAACACCAAACTTAGAGTTTGGATATGGGAGTTCAACACCAAACTTAGAGTTTGGTTGTGGCCTCCCAACACCAAACTTAGTGTTTGACTGTGGGGGCTTTGGTTGACTCTGCTTTGAGAGAAGCTTTTTATGCTTCCTCTCCATGGATGCAGAGAGAGATCCTTGAGTTGTAAACACAAGGTTGTCCTCATTCAATTGAAGGATTAATTCTCCTCTTTCCACATCAATCACAGCTCTTGCTGTGGCTAGGAAAGGTCTTCCTAGGATGATGGATTCATCCTCTTCCTTTCTAGTATCCAGGATTATGAAATCAGCAGGGATGTAAAGGCCCTCAACCTTTACTAACACGTCCTCTACTTGTCCATAAGCCTGTTTTCTTGAATTGTCTGCCATCTCTAATGAGATTTTTACAGCTTGCACCTCATAGATTCCCAGTTTCTCTATTACAGAGAGGGGCATGAGGTTTATTCCTGAACCAAGGTCACACAGATCCTTAAAGATCATGGTGCCTATGGTACAGGGTATTATGAACTTTCCAGGATCCTGTCTCTTCTGAGGCAATGTCAGTTGATCCAGATCACTTAGTTCATTGATGAACAAGGGAAGTTCAACTTCCCAAGTATCAATGCCAAATAATTTGGCATTCAGCTTCATGATTGCACCAAGAAACTTGGCAGTTTGCTCTTCAGTAACATCCTCATTCTCTTCAGAAGAGGAATACTCATCAGAGCTCATGAAGGGCATAAGGCGGTTTAATGGAATCTCTATGGTCTCTAGATGAGCCTCAGAGTCCTTTGGTTTCTCAGAGGGAAGCTCCTTATTGATCACTGGACGTCCCAGGAGGTCTTCCTCACTGGGATTCACGTCCTCCTCTCCTTCTTTGGGTTTGGCCATTGTGCTTATGTCAATGGCCTTGCACTCTCCTTTTGGATTCTCTTCTGTATTGCTTGGGAGAGTACTAGGAGGGATTTCAGTGATCCTTTTACTCAGCTGGCCCACTTGTGCTTCCAGATTTCTAATGGAAGATCTTGTTTCATTCATGAAACTTACAGTGGCCTTAGATAGATCAGAGACTAAGTTTGTTAAATGAGAAGTATTTTGTTCAGAGTTCTCTGTCTGTTGCTGAGTGGATGATGGAAAAGGTTTATTATTGTTAAACCTGTTTCTTCCACCATTATTAAAGCCTTGTTGAGGCTTTTGATCCTTCCATGAGAAATTTGGATGATTTCTCCATGATGAGTTATAGGTGTTTCCATAAGGTTCACCTAAGTAATTCACCTCTGCTATTGCAGGGTTCTCAGGATCATAAGCTTCTTCTTCATAAGAAGCCTCTTGAGTACTGTTGGATGAAGCTTGCATCCCATGCAGACTCTGAGAGATCATATTGACTTGCTGAGTCAATATTTTATTCTGAGCCAATATGGCATTCAGAGTATCAACCTCAAGAACTCCCTTCTGCATAGGCGTCCCATTGTTCACAGGATTCCTTTCAGAAGTGTACATGAACTGGTTATTAGCAACCATGTCAATGAGTTCTTGAGCTTCTGCAGGCGTTTTCTTTAGGTGAATGGATCCACCTGCAGAGGTATCCAATGACATCTTTGATAGCTCAGATAAACCATCATAGAATATATCTAGGATGGTCCATTCTGAAAGCATGTCAGAAGGACACTTTTTGGTCAACTGTTTGTATCTTTCCCAAGCTTCATAGAGGGATTCACCTTCTTTCTGTCTGAAGGTTTGAATATCAGCTCTAAGCTTGCTCAGCTTTTGAGGAGGAAAGAACTTGGCTAAGAAAGCCGTGACCAGCTTATCCCAAGAGTTCAGGTTGTCTTTGGGTTGAGAGTCCAACCATATTCTAGCTCTGTCTCTTACAGCAAAAGGGAAAAGCATGAGCCTGTAGACTTCAGGATCTACTCCATTAGTTTTAACAGTATCACATATCTACAAGAATTCAGTTAAGAACTGAAAAGGATCTTCGGATGGAAGTCCATGAAACTTGCAGTTTTGCTGCATCAGAGAAACTAATTGAGGTTTCAGCTCAAAGTTGTTTGCTCCAATGGCAGGAATGGAGATGCTTCTTCCATGTAAATTGGAATTAGGTGCAGTAAAGTCACCAAGCATCCTCCTTTCATTATTATTATTTTCGACTGCCATCTCCTTTTCCTATTCGAAAATTTCTGAAAGGTTATCTCTGGATTGTTGTATTTTAGCTTCTCTTAGTTTCCTTTTCAGAGTCCTTTCAGGTTCTGGATCTGCTTCCACAAGAATGTTCTTATCCTTGCTCCTGTTCATATGACAAAGAAGAGGGCACAGAAAAATAATAATAATAGAGATCCTTTATACCACAGTATAGGGATCCCTTTGTGAGTGGAAGAAAAGAGGGAGATAAAGAATGTAATGTAATGGAAGAAACACAACTGTGAGGAGGCTAGAGATGTGAGATGAGATGTTAGTAGATGAATAAATAAATAGAATTAGGATGGGAGATGGAGAATTTTCGAAAATAATTTTTGAAAAAGAGTTAGTGATTTTTGAAAATAGTTTTTGAAAAATGTTAGTAATTTTCGAAAATTGAGATTTAAAAATTAAAATAATTAATAAATTAAAAAGAAATTTTTGAAAAAGGGGGAAGATATTTTCGAAAATGAGAGAGAGAGAGTTAGTTAGGTAGTTTTGAAAAAGTTAAGAAACAAACAAAAAGTTAGTTAGTTAGTTGAAACAAATTTGAAAATCAATTTTGAAAAGATAAGAAGTTAGGAAGTTAGAGAAGATATTTTGAAATCAAATTTTTGAAAAAGATAAGAAGATATTTTTGAAAAGATATGATTGAAATTGTTTTTGAAAAAGATTTGATTTTTTAAAATCACAATTAATGACTTGATTCACAAGAAATCACAAGATATGATTCTAGAACTTAAAGTTTGAATCTTTCTTAACAAGCAAGTAACAAACTTGAAATTTTTGAATCAAAACATTAATTGCTATTGTTATTTTCGAAAATTTGGTATAAAAATTAGAAAAAGATTTTTGAAAAATATTTTTGGAATTTTCGAAAATAACTAAGAATTTTGAAAAAGATTTGATTTTTGAAAAAGATAAGATTTTCAAATTGAAAATTTGATTTGACTCATGAGAAACAATTTGATTTTAAAAAATTTTTGAAAAAGTCAACTCAAATTTTCGAATTTGATGAGAGAAAAAGGGAAAGATATATTTTTTTTTTTTGATTTTTGAAATTTTTTTTATGAGAGAGAAAAACAAGAAAAATGATGCAATGCATGAGAATTTTAGATCAAAACATGTGATGCATACAAGAATGCTATGAATGTCAAGATGAACACCAAGAACACTATGAAGATCATGATGAACACCAAGAACATATTTTTGAAAAATTTTTAATGCAAGGAAAACATGCAAGACACCAAACTTAGAATTCTTTAATGCTTAGACACTAAGAATTCAAGAATGCATATGAAAAACAAGAAAAGACACAAAACATGCAAATGCAAAGATCAAACAAGAAGACTTACGAAGAACAACTTGAAGATCATGAAGAACACTATGAATGCATGAAAATTTTCGAAAAATGCAAGATGCACATGCAATTGACACCAAACTTATAACATGACTCAAGACTCAAACAAGAAACACAAAAAATATTTTTGATTTTTATGATTTTCTAATTTTTTTGTATTTTTATTTTTTTTTCGAAAATTATTTTGAAAAATAAAAATAAGGATTCCAAAATTTTTAATATGAATTCCAGGAATCTTGCCATGTTAGTCTTAAAGCTCCAATCAAAGGGTCAGACATGGCTTAATAGCCAGCCAAGCTTTAATAAAAATATGAGTGTAATTCAGACATGACAAGCCTAACATGCTCTATCCAAAAGAATTAGACATGGCTTTACAGCCAACCATGCTTCACATGCTTCATGAAACACTAGAATTCATTCTTAAAAATTCTGAAGAAAAATATATTTTTGAAAACAATTTTTTTTTTCGAAAACAAATGAGAAAATTTTTGAAAGATTTTTGAAAAATTTTTGAAAACAAAACAAAAAGAAAATTACCTAATCTGAGCAACAAGATGAACCGTCAGTTGTCCAAACTCGAACAATCCCCGGCAACGGCGCCAAAAACTTGGTACGCGGAATCGTGATTACACTTTAATTATGTAAAATTCATTGCTCTTTCTTTCCCTGGAAATGGCGCCAAAAACATGATGCCAAGACCATGGTTCACAACTCCGTGTAACTAACCAGCAAGTGCACTGGGTCGTCCAAGTAATACCTTACGTGAGTAAGGGTCGAATCCCACGGAGATTGTCGGTATGAAGTAAGCTATGGTCACCTTGTAAATCTCAGTCAGGCGGATATCAAACAGTAATGGGTTTTCAAAAATAAATAATAGAATAGGGATAGAGGTACTTATGTAAATCATTGGTGAGAATTTTAGATAAGCAAATGGAGATGCTTTTCATTCCTCTGAACCTCTGCTTTCCTGCTATCTTCATCCAGTCAGTCTTACTCCTTTCCATGGCCGGCTTTATGTGATACATCACCATTGTCAACGACTACTTTCAGTCATCTCTCGGGAAAATGATCCAATGCCCTATCACGGCACGGCTAATCGTCTGGAGGCATCACCCTTGTCAATGGCTTCATCTTATCCTCTCAGTGAAAATGATCAACGCACCCTGTCACGGCACGGCTATTCATCTGTCGGTTCTCGATCATGCTGGAATAGGATTTACTATCCTTTTGCGTTTGTCACTAACGCCCCGCAATCGCGAGTTTGGAGCTCGTCACAGTCATTCATTCATTGAATCCTACTCGGAATACCACAGACAAGGTTTAGACTTTCCGGATTCTCTTGAATGCCGCCATCATTCTAGCTTACGCCACGAAGATTCTGGTTAGGAGATCTAAGAGATACTCATTCAATCTAAGGTAGAACGGAAGTGGTTGTCAGGCACGCGTTTATAGGGAATGATGATGATTGTCACGTTCATTACATTTAGGTTGAAGTGCGAATGAATATCTTAGAAGCGAAACAAGATGAATTAAATAGAAAACAGTAGTACTTTGCATTAATCTTTGAGGAACAGCAGAGCTCCACACCTTAATCTATGGAGTGTAGAAACTCTACCGTTAAAATTACATAAGTGAAAGGTCCAGGCATGGCCGAATGGCCAGCCCCTCTGATCTAAGAACCAGGCATCCAAAGATGTCTAATACAATAGTGAAATGTCCTATTTATAATAAATTAGCTACTAGGGTTTACAGAAGTAAGTAATTGATGCATAAATCCACTTCCGGGACCCACTTGGTGTGTGCTTGGGCTGAGCTTGAGTGTTGCACGTGTAGAGGTCCTTTCTGGAGTTGAACGCCAGCTTTTGTGCCAGTTTGGGCGTTCAACTCTGGTTTTGGCTCCTTTTCTGGCGCTGGACGCTAGATTTGGGCAGAGAGCTGGCGTTGAACGCCAGTTTGCGTCATTTATTCTTGGCCAAAGTATATACTATTATATATTGCTGGAAAGCCCTGGATGTCTACTTTCCAACGCAATTGGAAGCGCGCCATTTCGAGTTCTGTAGCTCCAGAAAATCCACTTTGAGTGCAAGGAGGTCAGAATCCAACAGCATCAGCAGTCCTTCTTCAACCTCTAAATCTGATTTCTGCTCAAGTCCCTCAATTTCAGCCAGAAAATACCTAAAATCACAGAAAAACACACAAACTCATAGTAAACTCCAGAAATATGAATTTAACATAAAAACTAATTAAAACATCCCTAAAAGTAACTAGATCCTACTAAAAACATACTAAAAATAATGTCAAAAAGCGTATAAATTATCTGCTCATCACCTTCCTTGCTCCCTTGATCCATTCCTAGCCTTTTTTAACCTGAGATTACTAACAAACACATCAAGGCATCTTATGGAATCAAGTAGAAAGTAAAGTTATCTAATCAAAGGCCGAAAAGCATTCTTTTTACACTTAAGCACAAATAAGGGAGAGATCGCAAAATTATGCTAAATCATTGGCTAAATGTGAGAAAAGGTTAGCAAAATGCTCTAAATCTAACACAAGATAAACCCTGAAAACGGGGTTTATCACCTCCATTGCCTCGTCTCGCCTCCAGATCTTCCTTTACCCGTCTCTCTTTCTCCTTGGCTCGCGCTGGTGCTTATGCCTCCTTTGCCTCTCTCTGTATATAAATCTGTCTTCGCCGCCTCCATATCTTTTTTTTAGATTACACATGCTTCCTGTATTTTTTTTTTGTTTTCCATTATTCTTTCTAACTAGGTATATTTGGTTCAAGTTTCTTTTTTTTCCTGTTTGAATCTTTGTTTCAATTTTTTTATATATAAAAAATTATTGATTTCATTATTGGATTAGAGATTTTGATGATAGTTTATGGTTATTTGGATTAAGGTTGAAAATTAATGATAGTCATGATAAAAAGCAATGCTGATAATGGTATTTTGGTGAATATAATATAAGGGTAATATAATATTTAGTTTAGATTAATGTGTCTTGTGTATTATCACTAAATTTAATAAAAAAATTATATATTTTATGTCTATATCTTATTTTGTGTATTTAGAGTTAATACTCAAATTTGAAATTTGCTGGTAGTTTCAAATTAGTTCCTGAAATTTCAATTGACTCAATTTGAACCCCTAAGTTTTAATAAGTGACACACGTTAGCCTTTCTGTTAATCTCCATTAATGGAATGCTTACTTGAAACGTTAAGTGACACGTGAACCATTATGTGGCCTGATAAGACTGTGCTGACATGGAAAAAATTAGTTTAGGCTTAATTTAGCCACTTTTAATGAATATAAAATCCTAACAAGTGATAAAATCTTAAATTGAAATCGTTGTTTGGGTGTTGAAGAAGATGGTGGAGAGTACCAGTCAAAGTTCCAAAAGTTGCAACAGGTCTCATATAATATTAGTACCTAGCAGCAGCCATGAACCCAAGTGATATCATCATTTTTCATCCATTGATGTTGAGACTATAAAGAAACAAGATTGTCCAAAGTCCATTACAATTTACACATCAAATCAATACAACAAACAACACAATATAGTGACCAACATATGAATTCTAATGAATTAGTGATTAAGGAATTACCATATAAACAGAGGGAGTGAGATGGCCGTGGGTAGTGAAGGATACGATAAAGGCAAACATGATAGGAATTGACTAAAATGAAATGGTTTCTGCCACTTGTGCTATGGTTTCCTCTTGGCCCAAGAAGCTTAAAATTGGGGTGGTGAAGATGAACACCAGAAGAAGAATCAGTGAAGTTAGGAATAAAATAATCTATGATCTTTGAAGGTACAATCCCATCATGCCATATTCTTTTGCACCGTATGCTTGACCACACAGTGTTGATAAAGCACTCAGCCATTCCTAACTGCAATAATTATCATTACAAACATACATAAAATCAGAGGAAGAACTTAATAGTGTAAATAGGGACCATATTATGATTATAATTGTATTTGCACTACAAACATATTAAGACAAGTCAACAAAATAAATTCATAGCATAGGTTAAATTGAAACACAAAATACAAACAAAAAAGCACGGATAAAACCCTTGAAGTAACACCATTTTGATTGTTCAGATAGCAGAAGTTCAAAAACTTAAAATCATTTTTTCTTTTTTCATTTCAAAAAATAACAGGAATCACTATTGATTGATAGCAAAAGTTGAAGCACGTCCAAAAATATTATAAAAAAAAAAAAAATTAAATTTTAACTAATAGAAGCAGAGGAGAATTCTCCAGATTTTTTTTAACACAAATATTGTTCCGTCCCCAAAATAAAAAAAGGAGGGAAGAAGCTCTTTTTGTCAAATTTATTTAATTAATAATAAAAAAATTTAGTAAGTCAGTAAACCCAATTCATCTTAGCATCAAATAGTAAAATTAATGGCTTGTAAACCCCAACCAAGAGAAGACATAAAACATAATATTGAACCTAAACGTAAAATAGTTGTATTACTAATTTTTCTGGGAGAAACGGTGGTGCGCAAGTTGTTCTTCCTCGTCCTAGCAAACGAAAACGCGTGCGACGAACTTTGCTGGCAACCTAAAGTAGCAGCAACATTGATCTTCTAAAATATGGTGCACGCGAGAGAATGAAAAAGAAGAAGAATTTTTTTATTTGAGTGATTTGATCATAGGTGATGAAGTGTAATTGAATTTTAGCCCCAAAATGGCTAAAACGATGTGGTCTGAAGAGAGATTACGTGCCAAGAAAGAAACGACACCGTTTAATAAGATTATGTGTCAGGCTCACGTGTCACTTAACGTTTTAAGTAAGCATTCCGTTAATAGAGATTAACAAAAAGGTTAACGTGAGTCACTTATTAAAATTTGGAAGTTCAAATTGAGTCAATTAAAATTTTAGGAACCAATTTAAAATTACCAGCAAATTTTAGGGACCATTTTAAATATTAACTCGTGTATTTATGTTTCTGTTTTTGTGTCTAAAAAATATTATTTAAATATTATCTTAGAATCGTATAGCTCATTTTAACTCCTAAATTAAATAACATTCTCTTTTTTTTTTTTTATCGTATTGCATTTTTTTTAAGAGTTGTGTTTATAATTTATTTATTATTTTATTATAAAACAATTTTTTTAATTAAATTACGATTAAACTAGTTAAATTAATAAATAAAAAATTTAATGACTAAAATAGTTTGATGACTCATCCAATTTTCACAACCTTGCTTGAGATTGATATTGTCGGTTGTACCATTTCCTCCTAGCAACATGAAAATTGAAAACGCAAAATTCTTTGCTTTTTTATTACGTCATACATGATTCAATAGAAATTCTAGAACACTACATTAGTATGCATTATCCATCGTTTACTTATAAATTTCTATTTTCTACTTTTCTAGAACTTTGGTGAAAGACAAAACAGAATTGTATTTCAAACGCCAACCACCTCCCCTCCCTCTCTCTCTCCATAAACAAAAACAAAATCTGTTTTGTGATCATTTTATTAAATTGGTCAGATTTAGAAATTTTACAAAATTTATTAATTAAAAAAATAGATCATAAATTAAAAAAATTAAAATTCGTTTAGTCATTTTGTTAAAATATTTTTTAAATAAATTATTATTAGTTTAAATTTTTAATTATTTACTTATAACGAATTTAAAATAAAATAAAAAATATCAATAATAAATATTAGTTAAAATTATAATTTTTTTATTTACAAAAAAATTTATATTTATGAATTATAAATATTAGTATGTGACTAAAAATTAATATATAAATTATAAATTATAAATTTTAGAATATATTTAATGTCAATTTAGATTTTTAAATTTATTATTTTAAATTATAATTTATAAAATAAATTTTTAATAAGTTCATGAATTTGTGTTGATCTTTTAAATAGGTCTAATATGAATCTGAAAAAAAATTTATGGAAAATAATTGGCTTGAGTTTAGACTATAAATTTATAATATGAATTAAACTCCTTTAAACTAGAACTCAGACTATTTCCGCCCTTAATTGCAGATGTTAACCGCTAATACCTAATTCTAATAATGGATCAGTACAATAATGTAAGAGGGAAGAAGTCGAATGACAAATTCGTTTATTAATTAAGTTTAATTAAATTAATTTAACATTAATAAAAATTAATTATAAATAATATTATTTTAAGTTTTATTATTTAATTAAGTTAAATTTGATTTATAAAAATATTTAAATGTATTAACACTATTCATTGAAAATACAATCCCTTTAGAAGTTGGAATATACTTTTTTTTATTCAGACAATGTATAGTGAAATATTTTTTTTTTCATTTTTTATTTTTTTACTTATTAATAATCTTGAATATTTATATTAAACTTCTTTAATTTAATCTAATTTGAGTTATATAAAATCTCTTGATAATGTTATTAATTTTTGAATTTAATCTTAATGTATTATTTATATAAAATAAATATATATATTTAATTATATAAATCATGTTAGAAAAGTAATAATTTTTTATATTAATTGTTAAATTATTTAAAAAATTAAATATAATTAAATAATTATATAAAATATTTTATATTATCAATATATTAAAATTAAATATTTAAATTTTTTTAGTTAACTATACTGTTGGTTTCACAAAATATCTCACTTCTTTTCCTGTTTAGTCTTTTTTTTTTTTTTTATAAGAATCGACTGTCTAATTTCTTTATTTTCGGTTTTATTTGTTCATTTTTTTAAAATATACTTTTGCAACTAAAAGAAAAACAAAGCACAAGCAATTAGCGCCGCCTTCTGCACCGATTGAAAGCGGTTTAGTCGGTTATTACTTATTATTAGCGTTTCAATCTCTATGAAGGTACTCTCTCATGTCAAAAAGAAAATAGTATTTATACTTCAAATATTTTATATCTGTATAAAAATATAGTTATTATTAATTAATTATATATTTAAATTATTTTTTAATTAATAAAACAAAAAATATATATTTAATTATTAAAAATATTAATATTAAACTAATATTTATTATAAAAATATAAACGTAATAGAATTTTAAAAAAAAATGTCACTATGACAAACGGTGTGATATATGAATAAATAATTAGGAAAAAATAGTTAAAAGTTTTAGAAAATTTAAGTTTTGCGTTTTTTATGTTTAGTGCTTGTTTTTAGGACTGTGAAAGAAAAAAGGATAATAATAAAATAATAAAATTATTTTTTTTACTTTCTTTTAAAAACTTTTTAAAAATTTTAAGACTTAAATTCCTCTTATAATTAGACATATTTAATTCACATAGAAATTAGTGCCTACTTTCAGATTTTATAGAAGAGATATTGATAAAGATCAGAATTATTATCTAGATATATAAGAAAAGGATAATAATTTTTTAATTGATTTTCTTTTGACAAAATAAATTTGAATAAATGCACACACTCTCTGGTTAAAGTACTTGTATGTTGTATACAGGCTCCCCCCCCCCCCCTCTCCTCTTTTTGGGACTTGAAAGGTTTATTTTAGATAGAATTTTTTTTGTCTTTATATTAGGTGAAGGTGAAGTTCAAACTCAAAACTTATAGGTGGGAAAAAAAAGACAAATATCATGTGAATTACGATTCGTTGGCTATCTTAAATTCTTAGATAGGGTTGTAACAAGAATTTGCATTTTGGAGAATCGAAGAGCCGTATATAACAATGTATTAATTTCAAGCTGCGTTATAATTCGGCCGTATTAGGTTATCTTCGGTTGAGGTTGATATAGTCTCCTTTAACTAACCGGGTCCAGGTACTTAGGGACAGAACGAGGAGGCCTCTAGGTACTATAAGCCTTCGTTTCTAATAATTTCGTTTCTAATCATTTCGAATACATGATATATATGGCTCATTTTTTTATATGAAAATTGTATGTGTGTTATGCTATGATATGGGGGTGGGGTGTGTTATATAGTAATATGACAGCTGCTTTTCTTAATTTTACAGAGGAAAAATCGAATTTATTGATTTCTTTTGGGCGTAAAATAGACATAAATAGGACTATTTAATTTGTTTGGCGTAAAAAATGTTAAAATTTGTAAGTATTCAAATCGATAGTCGTTCGATTTGTATCATTAAAAAAATTTAAATGATTAAAAATAAATAGAACCATCTTATTTATATGTTTATATATATCTACGTCTAAATTATTTGGCAAAACTCTCCTCTTTTTTTTCTTTTTTCAACTCTTTAGAATTCTGTTCATATTCTCTTTTTTTGTTTCGAAAAATTACGGTAAAGTTGAGTGTTTTCAATGTGAGTCAAAAAAATAAAATGGATGATAGAATTATGTTAAAAATATATTATCATGATCAGATTTTATTACAAATATTTGAAGTAGTAAAATTTGTATGTGAAAATTCATTGGATATTGTTATTCCATTCATATTCTCATTTAAAAAATTAAAAAGTGTGATGTGTAAGAAAATAAATTTTCAAATATTAAAGAGAGTGTTATCTATTTTGTACAAGTATCCTATATCAGTATTTGGTATGTTCATTCTTTATGGATAAAGCGAGCATGCAAGAGATGTTTTTAATGTATATTGAAATTCGCTCCCAAATGTCGTTCATCGAGCTGTATATTAAGTTCGAAGAATCTGAAGTTAATTGACATACAGAATGATAAGATTACAATAGTAATAGCGAGGAGGAATTTGAAAGCAACTATGAGGTTGTTGATCCAAATGAAAATGAAGATCGAGCTGATGGCATTCTGGAGGCAGATGTGCGGAGTTGCAAATGCATTAGCAAACCAGCATCTGTTTGAGAAACCATCTTTCATGAACGTGTTAGATTTGGAGACCATGCATGCACCGAAATTTTTTAAATATACGAATGAAAAAGTATAGGGTACCAAGAGTTGTATGTGCCAACTATTACCAACACTAATTAAAATTAAATTAAAATTAATTTAAATATAATTTGTTATGTCAATTAGGGATTTGGTGGGTCCAGTATAATGCAATTTGAAATGTGCAGGAGTGAGAACAAACTAACGTAGCATGAGACCAATTATGAACGCAGCCAGTCACACCGCAAAGCAAACCTAATCCTCATTCTTCTTCGGCGTTGCATCTCCGTCGGCTTGCTTTTCATCTCACCGGATCGCCGCCATTTGATCCATCGACGGTGAAATCGCCTTCACCCGGGGCCACTTATACTGCGACGTGAGTCTTTGAAGGTGTAACGGTTTTCGTTGGGTTGCCTTTCATCTCACCAGAACGCCGCCATTTCATCCATCGTCGGGGACATCGCCTTCACCCGAAGGGAAGAGCAACTGCAACATGAGTCTTTGAAGGTGTCACGGTCTCTGTCGGGTTGCTTTTCATCTCACCGAACGCCGCCATTTGATCCCTCGAATGTGACATCGCCTTCACCTGGAAGCCATGATAAACCCATATTTTATGATATAATTTGTGCTCAAATTGAGTGTTTCTATCAATTCTTCACCCACTTATTCATGTAAATCGCATGGTTTTACTTTCCTTTCCTTATATTATGATATATGTGAAAAACATGTTTCCTATGCTCTAAAAATATTAATTTTAATTATCCTTTATTACCATTCGATGCCGTGATTTGTGTGTTAAGTATTTCAGATCTCATAGGGCAGGAATGGCTCAAAGAACAAAAAGGAAACATACAAAAATGGAAGGAAAGCACAAAAATGGAGTTTTGAAGAAAAGGCAGCGACGCGAACGCATGGACAACGCGAATGCATGCCTAGCGCGAAAATGCAGCGACGCGAACACGTGGACGACGCGGACGCGTGCCTTGAGCAGAACGCAAATGACGCGTACGCGTAACCGACGCGTACGCATGACAAGAAAAACTCTCAGATGACGCGAACGCGTGACCCACGCGGACGCGTGACAGACGTCACGTACAAGAATCTGCAAAAAATTCCCCCAGCAATTTCTGGACCCTTTTTCGGCCCAAATCCAAGCCAGAAACACAGAATATAAGCCAGAGAATAGAGGAATCAAAAAGATATACGGAGAGACGTAGAACAACATTCATAATTCATTTTTTTTAGGATTAGATGTAGTTTTAGAGAGAGAGGTTCTCTCTTCTCTCTTAGATTTAGGATTAGGATTTCTCTTATTTTAGGATTGCTTCTTCTTATCAGGTTCAATGTTCCCAACTTTAATTTATATTTCTCTTCTACTTTTATTTACTCTAATACTTTTATTTGTATTTGACTTATGCTGTCCAATTGGCTTACGAACTTTTTTATGTTAGATTTGAATATTCTATTTAATATTAATTGAGGTAATTCAGATTAATGATTGTTTTATTTTATTCATGAATGCTTCCAATTTAATTTAGATTTACTTTCCCTTTTGACTTTGGTTAAGTAATTAATAATACTTGAGTTGTCAAACTCAGCTATTGATTGAAATTGGAATTCTTTGCTGGTTAGTTTGTACTCCAATAACTCTAGTCTTTCCATAGGAGTTGACTAAGACCTGAGGATCAAATTAATTTGTCCACTGACTTTCCTTTGTTTAGCAAGGGTTAATTAAAAGTGAGAGCAGAATCCAATTCTCTTCACACCTGATAAGGATAACTAGGATAGGACCTAAAATTTTTTATACCTTACCAAGAGATTTTTTTTATAATTATTAATTTATTTTTCTTGTCATTTAAATTACTTGTTCATTATTTTAAAAACCAAAAAATATATCTTTTTACATAACCAATAATAAATCATACCTCCCTGTAATTCCTTGAGAAGACGACCCGCTGTTTAAATACTTCGATTATTTACTTTTATTGGGTTTTGTTACTTGTGACAACCAAACTTTTGTATGAAAGGATGATTGCTTGGTTTAGAAACTATACTTGCAACGCGAATTTATTGTAAATTCTAAACCATCAATCTTCAATTCATCAAAATGGCGCCGTTGCCGGGGAATTGCAACTGTGTGCCTTATTATTGGTTATTGTAAATATTTTCTTTTGCTTGTTTATTTCTTTTTATTTTTGCTTTCAATTTTTATTAATTACTATGAATTCTCACCCATATCGCTTTGAGTTTGGTTCTAATAATGTTGAAAGGAATGGAAGCTATAACAGGAACATGCATCAAGGTCAAAGCAATCAGAGATGGACAGAGCCACGAGGATCTGATCAACCCTTTAGGCAACAATACCTTCCAAACTATCATGGACGACGACCATTCAATAATGCATGTCAGAATAATAGTTATGGTGGACCCCCTTGTAATTACCGACAAGCCCCACCATACGCCTATGAACCACCTCCTCAACACAGCTTTGAACCACCACACTCACAAGCCAACTACCACCATTCACCTCCATATAACCCTAACCCATATCCACCCCAATTCCAACCCAATTACTCCCAAGAACCACCACTTCCCCACGTACCATGTCCATATCCATCACTCCAAGAATCAAGGGAGCAACTCAAGGAAACATTTGAAAAATTTCATGCAACACTTCACCAATTGAATCAAGCGATAAATAGACTACCTTCCCGACGTTCGAACACTCAAGAAATCCCCATGGCTTCATGTGGACAAACTAATAAAGAACGCAGCATGAAGGAGATACTAGAAACCCCACTGGACAGTACGAAACATGACTTTTTACTGGAACAAGTGGAGGAAGCTGAAATTATCGAAGAAGAAGAATTGGTTGAAGACTTAGGAGACGCTGAACCTCCATGGAAATCCAGAATTGTGGAGAGTTCCGTCAAGAGAAGTGCAGTTGATGCTAAGGAGGATAGTGCACAACCCCCGAAGCAGGAATCCTATGAAGACCTTAACGAAATAATTCAACAAGCAAGTTTCCTTGATAATGAATATCACGAGTCAAGTTCTCCTAGTAATGAACTTGCATCCGCAAATGAATTCTTTGAGATGGAAGAATCTTTCCCAAGTGAATACGAAGATGATGCGGAGGTAGATTTTTCACAACCTCCAAGTTATGACTTGAGTGATGAGGAAGATATCGAAGACTTGGATCAGGATGTGGTTGAAATTGAAGAAATTTGCAACGAAGTGGAGGAATTCACAGAAGAACACAAGGGAGTAGAGCTTGCAAAACCACTAGAAACACCTATCCTAAGACCATTACCACCCAATACAAAATTCAAGTGGGTAAAATCCTTAGCTTTTATCTTTACTTTTCCACTTGAATATGGTTTGCTTGAAACAGATGGTCAGCTTAGAGCTCTTTGCGGCTTTAAGAGTAAAAGGGAAATGGTTCGTGCTCAAGGCTGGTATGCAAGATTCAATAAGGTTCCACGCTTCAATCTGAAGTGTAAGGATTGGTTTCGAGTTAAATTGAATGGGTCTCGGAGAATGTTTGGCCATCTTAGTGAGAATGCAACTTCCAAACCACCCGGCTGGAAAAATATAAATCAAGACAAAGGCAGATATAAGAGCAAGGTTTGGGATCCTGGAATCTATTCTGACATTCAACACCCCGGGAACCTGAGAACCTATTTGAATTTACTCAAAGGCTTTACATGCCTAGTTTGGGACCCTGGAGGCTGTTGGCATTCCAAACACTGGTGGAGATTTTTGGATGAATTCAAGCACAAGCCACCATAACAAAGGACTCCCCAAATGTCCAACTTAAGGACTTTAACTAAAAGTGCTAGGTGGGAGACAACCCACCATGGTATGGTCGTTCCTTTTTCAATTTTATTTCATTTTGTTTGTTCTTATTTTGTTTTATTTTCATTGAACCTGGAATTATTCATAGCATCTACATTAGCATTGCATATTGCATACTGCATAACTGCATAAAAAAAAATCACCCCACGCGAGCGCGCAGGCCACGCGTGGGCGTCGACTGGAAATCAGCGTAGAGATCCAACGCCCAGAAAGTTGGGTTGGAATTGTGCGGCTGGTGTGCGTTTAGCACAAATCAGGATGCGAACGCATCACATGCATTATGCACATCCCACGCGAAAGCGTGAGCGACGCATCCGCGTCGCGTGGATTTTATGGACCCCATTGGAAACAGAGAGTTGCGCCAAAACGACGCTGGAATCGTGCGTTTAGCACAATTCTGAGCGACGCGTATGCGTGCCCCACGCGTACGCGTCACCTTCATTATCTCACAATCACGCGATCGCGTCAACGACGCATTTGTGTCAACACCCTTTTCGCCCAAATCACGCGATCGCGTGCTCCACGCGTTCGTGTGGATTCAAAAATCCTTAACCCCAACCTACGCGAAACTCTACCATTCCGCATAACCCAAACAGCCCCCCACCCCCCTCTGCAACCTCTCTTCCCCCATTCCCCAACCACCACCACCCCTCGCCAGCCAGTCCCGACTGCCGCGCCGCACCCAACTGCCGATGCCCCCCTTCTTCTTTTCCTCCTTCCCCTTCTTCCCTTCCCCTTCTCCCCTTTCCTCCTCCCTCCACAACCACCAAACCCCACCACCGTGCCACCACTAGCCACAACAACCCAACCCTCACCCCTTCTCTCTTCCCCCCTTCAACCTTAACCACCCTCAACCACCAAACCGCCCCTGCCTCCACCCCGGACCGCCGCCGCGCCATCACCCACCGCCGCTGCGTCACCACCATACCGCCACCATCTCTCTGAACCTAATTTCTGTTTCTACACACCAGGTTCCACCGAACACCGATTTTGTTTTCCAATTAGTCAATTAGTTGCATATTTTACAGTTTTTGTTCAAAATAGGATAGTTAGAGATGCATGATTGTAGTGAATTTTAGGTGGTTAGGTAGCTAGGATGTGGTTAGTGGATTTAGGCCTGATAATTGCACCGTTCTTGCTAACTATTTTTATCTGTTTCGCGATTCTGAATTTGATGTGATGTTGTGCTGTTCATATGTTGTTCTTCATATTTGATGTTGCTATTAAACTGTTCTTTAATGTTCTTGCTATTTGTTAATCTTTTCAGCACTATTTAATTTCATATGAACTGAATTTTTTCTACTGTTTACTACCCGGGAACATCCAATTTTAGCCGGAATGCTGCCCAATTTTCTGCAAATTTATGGTTTAATCTACCCCCATTCATGTATTGGTTTGAAAATTCAATATTTTGCATTACTTGACTACAACCAAACCAATTCATGAATGCACGGGCTAGCATTCTTATTCCTTTTTGTTCCCTGAGTACTAAATTGCTTATTGATGATTTCATTCTCATATTAAACTTACTTTATTTATCAGAATTATCATCAATAAATTGCACTCCTTGCTTGAATATGAGTTGATTGTTCCTCAACTTTGTGAATTTCTTGGTAACTAGGAAAACCATTCTCATGACCCTCACTTTAACTTCCTTTTTAACTCCTAACCAGTTTAGCTTTCTAACTTCTCTTTTTGGTTTTTACCTAACTACTTTAACTTTTTAACTCATGGCATGATTACCGTTTTTCCTAATTAACTTGAATTCTACTTCTAATATATTTTGGATTGCGATTTTTAATCTTAGACTTTTAACTCAACTTCAATCCAAAATGTACATATATTTACCTCATTTCATGCTTCTATTACTCTTTTGCCTTTATGCTTACATTGACAAACCCTACTTGCCTACTTGTTTTCCTGCTTTAGTTCTTCAATTATATCCTAGAATTTCTGCTTTTCAGGATGTCTGATCCTAGAAACAAAGGAAAAGGCAAGGCAACTACAGGCAAATAGAAAAGTGGAGAATCTTCTATCTCTATCCTGGATATCCTTCATGATGATTCTTGGCGGGAAAAGAACTTTACCCCGCAGGAAAAGGCCGACCAGCTCCTCACTGCCACAGATCAAGTAAAATTTGCAAATAGATACTGTGAGCTAAAGTATCCAGTGTTTGCCACTGTCAGGAACCTCTACCTGGAGAGAACTCTTAAAATTCCAGAAGAACTCACCAGTACACTTCCGAACAGATAAAACAACGAGGCTGGTTCTTCATGGAAAGGAACTTGATAGAGGTCAATGCCTCCTGGGTCAGAGAATTTTACTATAACTATTTCAAGACCTCCCTGGATGTAGTGCATCTCAGAGGGAAACAGATTTTAGTCACTGAGAAAGCTATTGAGGACATCCTCCGGCTTCAGCCTAAGTCAGATCAGCCTGACGGTTACCAAAAGGTTAAAGAGGATATGAGATATATGAGATTTGACTGGGATGCAGTCAAGCAGAGAATAGCCCTTGATCCTATTGCCCCATGGGTCATGGGAAAGAATACAGTGATGCCTAAGGGAATCAAGCTGATATATTTGAATGATGAGGCTCGGCTTTGGTAGCAGATCCTGAGTAATTACATGATGCCGAGCACTCATGAGACAGAGGTGCCCGCTGCTATGATCACCCTCATCTGGTGTGTGATGGAGGGTAAGGACCTATATCTTCCATGTTTCATCAGGTATTATATGGCCAGGATCTATGTCAGAGGCACTCTCCCTTTCCCTTATCTGATCACCCAGCTAGGCCGCCGAGCTGACGTGCCTTGGGAGCTTGCTGATGAGAAGCCAACTGCTGCAAACTGCAAGAAGATCATTCCTCACAGCAGGAAGTTTCTGGCATTAGGATACAGACCTCCTTTTCTCACTGCCTCGGGAGAGGCAGCTACATCTTCAGATGCCCCTTCTACATCCACTGCTGCATCAGCCCCATCCACTGCACTTCCACCTGCTCCTGAGCCCATTTATCATCTGGTGCACCGCCTCTTCGCACGCCTGGATCATATGGAGCGTCGCCACAAGCGACGCTATGAACACCTAAAGTTGATGATCTGATCCAGCAGCGACATCCCCTCCGAGCCTGACACCGCTTCTGAGCCATCTGATGCGGAGGCGAATGATCATAAGGAGGAGGCACATGCCCAGGCAGCGCAGAGAGGACCTGAGCAGGCTGCACCACACCATGAGGAGCCCCACCAGATCCAGGCTGCAGATCCAGAGATTCTTCTACAGACAGACCCTCCGCTTCAGCAGGCAGCTCCTCTGACACTTATCCAGATTGCAGACCCTCAGCCTACCACAGAGTCACCAGCAGCCCATCCTTCCAGAGATGACACTTCTCACACCCAGCCTGAGTGAGCATCGTGGACGATGCTATTAATTAAGTGTGGAGAGGTCGCCATCTCTGGCGTACTTTATTTTGGTGAACCACTCTTCAGACTCTTTTTTTTTCTTTTTATCTTATTTTGCTTATTTTTCTGTATTTTTATCTTTATTTTTATTTTTATCTTATCTTGTCTTCCAGTACTTGCACATTTCTCTTTTGCTTTATTTTTACAGTATTTCTGCATTTTGCACTTTGGTTTATATATTTATCTTAGATATTTAGTTTAGTCTAGTTGCAATTTTAGATATTAAGTTGTGATATAGAACATATAGATTAATTAGTTTAGTTTACCCTTTCAGCATACGATAACTTGGATTAATTGAAAATAAAAAGAGTAAACTAAAGACTTTAGTACAACAGAATCACAATAATCTACACATTGTATATATATAGCAATAAATGATTGGTTAATTTACACAACATTTTTCAAGGAAGAACACTAAGATTTTAAGAGCCACCCTAAGATTCACATTGAGAATAATGGGAACCCTTGATTTCTACTTGCATGGCATACATAACTGATATATAATTTTTGAGCCAAAGAACACACAACCTGTGAGCTTTTGAGCCTATTTGTATGGTTGCATTATTTAACCATAATTATTTCATTCTTGTGTGTTCGCCTTCTTTTTTATTCTGGTGATCTTTACTTTGTTTCAATCTATATGTCCAATATAGAATATAGATACATACCAAGAGATGATTGAGGCCATCATTTAAATTTTTTCTCACTTATCCCAAATAAACTTACCTTTTACATCACCCTTGTTAGCCCCCTTGAGCTTTTAATCCCCTCTTATTTTATAACCACATTACTAGACTTAAGCAGAAAAACAAATTAAAAATCCCAAGTTGAATCCTTGGTTAGCTTAAGATAGAGATTGTGTACACACTAAGTGTGAGAAAACTTGGGAACATGGGTTGATAGGAAAGGATTAACTCAATAAAGTAATAAGGATTTTGGGAGCATGCTCATGAAAAATAAATTTAAAATACCATGTGCATTGATATATGTTCTGTTTATATTTCAAAAAAAAATCCCTTTAGTTAAATAAGTAAATAAGGGGACAAAATTACCCCAATGATAAGTTTAGTAAAGAAATCAATGCACATGAGATAAGAATCAAAATTGGAATTGGTACATGAGTATGTATTAAGAAAAAGAAAAATTGGGAATCCCAAGGAAGTTATAAATTATAGAATATGTATATGTTAGGTGAGACCTTAAACTAATTAAGGATTCAACTTATAGCTCACTTAGCCTTATATATATACCCTTACCTTTACCTTGGCCCCATTACAACCTTGAGAAAGACCTCATGATTTTTGTATGTCTATATTCAATATTTGTTGATTTGTTAGATGAAGAACAAAGTTTTAGAAAGCATGAATAGAAAAGAATAGAGTAAACCCCAAACACTGAGTGACTAGAGAGTAAACACAAAATCTAGTGAGGGTTCAATAGCTCATCACCATATATCTCTGCTTAATTGTTTAATTGTCTTGTAGGCTTATGAAATATTTTAACCCAACTCAATTGTGACAGTGCTTTAACATGATTTAGGTTTGGCTATACATATATAATTCCTTGAAAATATGAATCAAATTAACCACATGTAAACTCTATATATATAGGTGGATGATAATTAAATTTTCATGATTCATATAGGTAGTTTGCATTTAGAATAGATTGCATTGCATAAGATTCCACCATTCTAACTTTACCCTTTTTCTTGGATTTAGCATGAGGACATGCTATTGTTTAAGTGTGGGGAGGTTGATAAACCCATATTTTATGATATAATTTGTGCTCAATTGAGTGTTTCTATCAATTCTTCACCCACATATTCATGTAAATCGCATGGTTTTACTTTCCATTCCTTATATTATGATATATGTGAAAAACATGTTTCCTATGCTTTAAAAATATTAATTTTAATTATCCTTTATTACCATTCGATGCCGTGATTTGTGTGTTAAGTATTTCAGATCTCATAGGGCAGGAATGACTCAAAGGACAAAAAGAAAACATACAAAAATGGAAGAAAAGCACAAAAATAGAGTTTTGAAGAAAAGACAGCGACGTGAACGCATGGACAACGCGAACGCGTGCCTAGCGCGAAAATGCAGCGACGCGAACGCGTGGACGATGCGGACGCGCGCCTTGAGCAGAACGCAAATGACGCGTACGCGTGACCAACGCGTACGCGTGACAAGGAAAACTCCCAGATGACGCGAACGCGTGACCCATGCGGACGCGTGACAGATGTCACGTACAAGAATCTGCAAAAAATGCCCCAACAATTTCCGGACCCTTTTTCGGCCCAAATCCAAGCCAGAAACACAGAATATAAGCCAGAGAATAGAGGAATCAAAAAGATATACGGAGAGACGTAGAACAACATTCATAATTTATTTTTTTAGGATTAGATGTAGTTTTAGAGAGAGAGGTTCTCTCCTCTCTCTTAGATTTAGGATTAGGATTTCTCTTATTTTAGGATTGCTTCTTCTTATCAGGTTCAATGTTCCCAACTTTAATATATATTTCTCTTCTACTTTTATTTACTCTAATACTTTTATTTGTATTTGACTTATGCTGCCTAATTGGCTTACAAACTTTTTCATGTTAGATTTGAATATTCTATTTAGTATTAATTGAGGTAATTCAGATTAATGATTGTTTTATTTTATTCATGAATGCTTCCAATTTAATTTAGATTTACTTTCCCTTTTGGCTTTGGTTAAGTGATTAATAATACTTGAGTTGTCAAACTCAGCTCTTGATTGAAATTGGAATTCCTTGCTGGTTAATTTGTACTCCAATAACTCTAGTCTTTCCATAGGAGTTGACTAGGACCTGATGATCAAATTAATTTGTCCACTGACTTTCTTTTGTTTAGCAAGGGTTAATTAAAAGTGGGAGCAGAATCCAATTCTCTTCACACCTGATAAGGATAACTAGAATAGGACCTAAAATTTCTTATACCTTGCCAAGAGATTTTTTTTATAATTATTAATTTATTTTTCTTGTCATTTAAATTACTTGTTCATTATTTTAAAAACCCAAAAATATATCTTTTTACATAACCAATAATAAATCATACCTCCCTGCAATTCCTTGAGAAGACGACCTGAGGTTTAAATACTTCGGTTATTTACTTTTATTGGGTTTTGTTACTTGTGACAACCAAACTTTTGTATGAAAGGATGATTACTTGGTTTAGAAACTATACTTGCAACGCGAATTTATTGTAAATTCTATACCATCAATCTTCAGTTCATCAGGCCACATCCACTACGACGTGAGTCTTTGAAGGTGTCACGCAACCCTCTTCTCCTCAACCATCTTCGGTAAGGTACATGTGTCTTCATTGAATGCACGTGGACCACATAATATCGATGGAACAAGCAATTTGTGAAGGCGCATCATACGGCACAGCATATGATGATAGTGATCAGTATAATTCTTGCAACGTTAATGTTCCATCGCTTAGTGAAGATGACACACAACATGTGGACAAGATAATTTGTATGGTATAAATATATTTAGTTATGTTTATATATAACTTTATTTTTAGTTTGATGTTGAGTTCTTAACACAGATAAGCTTTGTTGGAAGAATTGTGATTTCATTTGCTTAATTAGTAATTGTGTCGATAATCTTTCTTTCAACTATGCTATAAAGGTGCTACATTTTCATATGGTTTATTATTTTGTTTGGTCACCATGTTTAATTGATGTTTGCAACTTTGATTGATGTTTTTTCTACACCTGTTTAGTTTCGATTGTTGATTAGTCGGTGATATCTATTGATAAGTAAGAATTGTGTGGAAGAGTTATTGTGAGTGTCGAACGGTGGATGGATATGTCTTTTGTTTATACGTTCTTGGTTATCAATTTCAGGGGAAAGAATCTGGAAGTGTTATTGAAGTAGTGGACAATGCAATGGCAGTGAATCATGAGGTGTGAAATATTCTTTATTTTGCTGAATTCCTGTGCTCATGAGGGGATACTCATGAGGTGTGAAATATTCAAGAAGCTAGGAATTTTTTATTTTAATTAGTTGAGTACTTTTTGTGTTGAATGATATTTTTTTCTGAATGGCTTTGCAGTTACCTGATCACACTGGAATTCCATTAGATGAAATCCCGTACATAGGATTGAGATTTGTTTCCTTGCAGCGGGCACAAGAGTTTTACGCTAATTATGCAAAGAAAGTTGGCTTCGTGACCAGGATTAGGAATACCAACTTTGATAAGACCAGGAAGGATTCAAAGATACCCGTTAACCAATCGTTACACTGTAGTCGTGAAGGTTATCGGGAGTCTCGAGTGAAGGCAGCAACTCGGGTAAAGAGAATAACAACAGCCGGATGCAAAGCAAGGATGTACGTCATGCTTGATAGGCAGAAGGATAATTGGATGGTCTCCAAACTAGAACTGAAGCACACCCACCCGTGTTCTGCCAAGCAAGCTGTGCACTACACTGAGTACAAAGAACTGACCATGCATGCCAAGTGTGTGATTCAGAACAATGATGAGGCTGGCATACGGCCCAACAAGACTTATCTCGCACTGACGAATGAGGTTGGTGGCTCGTCGAATTTGGGTTACTCAGAAAAGGATGAGAGGAACTTCATTACGAGCAATTTGCGCTGTGCTGACGAAAACGCAGATGTCAAGGAAATGATTAGCTATTTCATGCGAATGAAAGATATCAACCCGAATTTTTTTTATGCAGTTGATGTAGATGAAGTTAACCAGTTTAAAAGTGCGCTTTGGGTAGATACAAGATGCAGGGCTTCCTATGAATATTATGGTGATGTAGTATCATTTGATACAACGTACCGTAGAAACAAGTATGTATGTGTGTTTTGCCTGTATTCAAATGTTTAATGATTTTCACATTTAGCTTGCTTTTGGTAATTTTGGTTGGATTTATTACAGGCACGGACTTCCATTTGCATCTTTTGTTGGCGTTAACCATCATGGTAAGTCCACTCTGCTCAGATGTACTTTGATGGGAAATGAGGAAATTTGTTGCTTTGAGTGGGTCTTTAAGCAATGGTTGAGGTGCATGGGATCTTCCCCACAGGCCATCATCACGGGCCAGTGTAAATCCATGTTTGGTGCTATCAAGAATGTCCTTCCAGATACTCACCACCGATGGTGCATATGGTACATAATGAAAAAGATACCACATAAGCTCGGAGGATATGCTCGGTATAAAGAAATAGATGATAGAATGCATGGCACTGTTTGGAATGCCAGGTCTGTGAAATCTTTCAAGAAGGATTGGTCTGCATTCATTGTTGAGTTTAACTTAGAGCGAAATAGATGGCTATCTGGTTTGTTCTGTTTTTGTGCTCTTATATTCCTTTTTTTATAGTGGGTGTGTTATGGAATCTCTATATGGTGATTATAACTTTTTTTCTGTTGGTTATGTAGACCTTTATGACGAACGTCGAATGTGGGTTCCAATCTATTTTCAAGGTAAATTTTGGGTAGGTATGAGAAGTACTCAACGGAGTGAGAGCATGCACGCTTTTTACGGTGGTTACTTGCATTTCAAGAGTGGACTGATTCAGTTCGTGCATGAGTATGACAACGTACTTGGGAACAAGGAGCAAAAGGAACTGGAAGATGATGCTGCAGACGCTAAAGGAGTTGTTCCTTGTTCATCGAGTACTACAATTGAAAGACAATTTCAGCGTGAGTACACAACCTCTAAGTTTAGGGAAGAACAACAGGAATTCAGGAAAAAAGGGGATTGTTTAGTCCGTGGTGCGACTCACGAGGGTAATTTATTTTATTTGATCGTGAAAGAGCAATACATATTATATAGGGAACCTAGGTCCTGGAACAATATTGTCGAGTTTGACCCATTGACACACAAGATTCGGTGCGAGTGCAACATGTTTGCATCGAGAGGTATTCTTTGTTGTCACTGTCTTGATGTTTACTTTTATTATGGAGTAGATAGAGTACCATCTTGCTATGTTCTCCCTCGATGGAGCAAGAATGTACAGCGGAAACACACTTTCATTAAGAGTAGCCATGACGAGAAGCGATCGGATGAAAGCCACAACTTATTTAGAAGACTGTGTACGCACTTCTTTAATGTGGCACAGGAATTCATAACATGCGAAGAAGAGGCGGCCATGTTAAATTCGGGTCTTGATGAGTTAAGGGCCAAGTTGGTTGATTATCGTGTGAACTTGGGGTCCAGAAGTGTTCCCAATACAGATAACAACATGGTGACACAGTCTGACACAGCTTGTGTTGCATCTGACATTCAAAGTCCCTCTAAGGTCGCAACAAAGGGTCGACCGAGACTGAAGAAGCTTGGATCTGAACTGGACACATCCATTAAGAGATATATGCGAAGAAAGAAGAATAATCCACCTCAGGTATGTGTCTACCAGTACATAGTGTCTAACCACATGTTTGCATGCCTTAATGGTTAAAGTTGAAAGTGTTATTCACTTTTTGTTCATGCATGTTTTCACCTTTCAGGAAAATAATGGAGCAATCAATCCAAACATAGTGGCGGTTCCTGCTCTGAGCACGAATGAATCACATGGAAATGGCGGGTTCTTGTCTTTGTTACACTCATTTTTACATAGTTAGATTACTTTTGATTATGGATTTGTATGGACACTTGCTGTCTTTAGTAATAATTTTTTTCCACTTATCTTTTTACAAAGTTTTTAGGTTATTAATTTAAATGACATTTTTAAGTTGAGGATATAATTACTTAATGAGTTTTTTATCATTAGGATGTGTATCTTAATATTATGGTTACTACCCCAAAACTGTGTGAGTTATGCCTCATAACGAATCAATTAAGACTTATTTGAAACCTTCAAGCTTTCGTTACTTTAAAGAATATCGGCATGTATAAGACACATCCGTACTAAGACAACTGCTGAGAACTGACGCTGTAATTATGCTGTAAATGGGAAGACACATCTGCCATTACACGCCAAGACCAAACTAAAAAAAGTCAATCTTAAAACACACATATGGTATTAGACACATCCATATATAAATAGACACATTCGGACAAAATATGGAAGACACATCTGTCGTTAACCAGCCACATCCAAACAAGAGACACATCCGTGAGAAAGAAAACCTGTTAACATCACATAACTATATTAGCCACTTACAGTGCAAGACATATCCATGCTGAGACAACTCCGAAGATGACAAGATGAATTAAGCCAGAAACATATAAGACACATGTGCGATTAAATGCAAGCACGAAAAAGACACATTATTATAAGACACATCTGGCATATGGCACATCCATGTGCCATAGATACATTCGATAAAAATACGGAAGACACATCTATGGTCAACAAGACACATCCATTCAGAAGACACATCTATCCACACCTGTCAGAAGACACATCTATTTTCCAGCGCCTACGAACAACACCTGAATAACAATACACTGCTAAAATAAATAGAGACATCCAAAATAGACGACAATCAAACTGTGACATGCTTATTAATTGAAAACAAAAATATCTCAAAGTGTATCAGTTGGTCAGCTTGTGCATAAACTTATCCCAGACAAACGTGTGAAGGAACAAGAATCCAAAACAAGATACCTCTGTGTAAACCAAGGAAAATATTTAGACCCAACAAAAAATATCTCACAATGTGAGGATAACTCTTCCCTAAGTAAACTAGAATGTAATATACAGGCTTTTTCTTTTGATATCTATCTTCTTTTGCGCGTCTATTTCTTTTGCACCCTTACAGCTCGTCGAAGCATGCTCTTTGTCCCAGGTGCTGTAAACGGAGTCCTAACCTCCTTACGTTTGTTCCTTGGTTGGTTGCGGCGTACAGGAGGTCGATCATGGCTGCTAACGGCATTCAGAGCATCTCCAATGTCTAAATTTTTGTGACATAGGATGATGTCAAGTATTATCTCCAACCTATATAACTTGATAGTGTCCTGCATGTGAAAATCAAAGTTAGGTAACTGCATGTAGGTACAGACAATGACATGTGCTTAAAAAATCAGTTAACTACATATAGAATTTGGAATCTCACATAATCCCAGTCATTTACATTCCCGCCTTCAGTCCAGTACTCCATAAACTTTATTGCATACACCTCACAATCAAAACTATGTGAATGGAAACAGCAAATTGTATTAGGAGAACCAAAAAATATCTAAATGAAACTTAATAAATACAACCTTTGAAGATTTTGAGGGGGACTCACCTATTTGGTTGTACTGGAATAGGGGCATATGTGCAAGGTAGCCCTTGCTAAGTGTGCTTATAAGTGGGGATGGCCACCTGTGCTATGTCTTCAATGAGCCTTGCCTAAATCACATAGAAAACACTTAAATAGAATGCAATAATAAGGATTAAATAAAGCCTTAGGGTGACGAGATGTTGTGGTACCGCATATGCATCTAGCCTGTTCCGGAATGTATCCTGTGGTCTATTGGGTATGCTATCTAGTACAAACAGTTTTTTCGCGGATACATCGAACGCATACACCCACCAGTGACGGGTGATACATATAGGGAAAAACCACTGCAACATTATGCAGCTGTAATTAGGCATTTCACGTGGATTTATAATGAAAAATACATATCCGTTGTTCGGATGCAAATAAAAATAGCAACTTCTCATTTGACAAACAGACTTACCCATTTTCTCTTTAAAGCTGTTACCTTATCAAAATACCTAGTATCAGCACCAAAGTTTTTTTCCAAACCCACATTCACCGGAGTTGGGCCGTTTTGAAACTGCAATACATTCCTTTCGACCAATACCGTTTCCTGTGCAAAGACGAATACGAAGTTGTTCAATAGGTTTAATATACATAAATTATTCATATAAAAGTCTCCTTACCAGTATCCCTGAACACACGCAGTAGAAGTCATGCGTGAATCTTCTTAACCCTGAGTCATTGAATGCGCAACACATCCAGTGCACGACCTAATTAACCAGAATGTAAAGATTAATTATCAACAAAACAGAATGCTTAAACAAATTTGATTACCAAGTTTTTGCATTACATACATTGTTATTGAGCCAAGCACGTGGCCTCAGGGTGTACAAGTCCTCCATTCTCAGCACTAAGTGTGGTCTACCCTCATACGATGTGATTTTTTGCTTACTATCAAGGGATATGTTCACAGCCCATCCTCTGATTCTTTGTTCGTCCCGCTCAGTGATTTTTTGTCCCTTTAGTAATGGATGAATGGGTCGAGGGGGAGGGGATGGTGTGGGTGTTTTGAAGATCTGCGTCATCTCAAGTGAGAATGATGGGCATGGTGGACTCGGTGTGCGGACTGAAGACCCTTTTGGAATAATTGTTTGTATCTAGTCGATGCTAATGTCTCTCAATGGGTAACGTCGCTCGATTTCTACCCATAGCCTTTCGCACTCTGGATCTCGCTGCGATAAGATGTCAGGGTGCCTGTTTCAAGATTAACCATGTGGGGCGGTCAACCTATATGAATTCCTAAAAGAAGAAGTAAAAAACAATACACACTAGCAATGGAAACAAAGTTATATATTATTCACTTACATGTCAAAAAATTCACTTGAATATTCCTGAATTCCTGAATAGTCAATCATTGTAGCTGATGGAGTTTTTGGTTCAGCATCATACTTCTCAGTTGGTTTCTTTGATGTTTTCGGGAGCCTTGTTGCGATGTTCTCCCCTGCTGTCCCTTTTTGCTGTTGTGGTTTGCTTTTCTGGGTTTTGATGTGGATTCTCTTGCCAATGGGTTGGTTATCCTCGTCATCATCGTCAAAAGCAATTGCTTTATCATTTCTTATCACTGAGCCGCTAATAACTCCTGCCTTCATGTCGGATCCCTGAAAGCGCATCATCAAAAACATTGGACACGAAAAAAAACACATAGTGATTTCGGGTCACTCAATCAACGCAAGTTAAACTAAAGACAGCATAACATATTTCTGTTTTCGAGACAAGGCAACAATAGTCATTCGTTAAAACATATGGTAAACCCGTGCTCGTGTACTTAGTTTGAAAAATGCATCAGACACATTCTTATACCGCCACATCTTACTTACTTTTTGGTTCTTTGTTCTCTTTGTCTTGCTCGTTCTGCTGGTCTCTCTTACTATCGAACAAGATTTCGGTATCCTCTTCAAATCATGTCTACGACGTAGTCTCTTTGTAATGGGCTCTTCGTCATCGTCATTGCCATCACCCTCTCTGTGATCAGATCCCTAAATTTACAACACCAAGCTATTTAGTTCCAACAAGGACATAGTGCCTAGAATTCACACTATTAACACAAATTAAATGTATACAACTTCTCTTTAACGAATATTAAGGAGGGTCTTAGCAGCCAATGGTAAGAGAAAAAAAAAGGGGTAGAACGTTCACTTTATTTTAATTTTACAAATCTAAATAAATGATTCATTACTTAGCCATTTTTACTCACTATTTTGCACCCATCAGGACTCATTGTGTGGTTAGTGTCTTCTTTGTTAAGACCTGCGCCCATTGTGTGCTTGATAAATCCCATTTGGAGGGTTTATCTTGTGTTGAATTTAGAGGTTTTATCATCTTTTTCTCACATTTATTCAATAAACTAGCATGGTTTTATAACTTCTCCTTTAATTGTGCTTAAGAGTGAAAACATTCTTTGAGGACTTAAAATAGCTAAATTTAATTCACCTTGATTCTATTAGATGCCTTGATATGTTTGTTAAGTGATTTCAGATTTAGGAGGCAAAAATTAGATCAAGGGAATGAAGGAAAAGCATGTATAAATGGAGAACTCATGAAGAAATAAAGGAATCGCAAAAGCTGTCAAGCCGACCTCTTCGCACTTAAACGATCATAACTTGAGCTAAAGAGGTCCAAATGATGCGGTTCTAGTTGCGTTGAAAAGCTAACATCCGGAGCTTCGAAATGATATAAGATTTGTCATGGTTGCATTTCGCATAGGGACGCGCACGCGCACGGTACGCATACGCGTCCATGGGCGCACACAATTCACTTAGTCAAACAGGTAGCCAGCGATTTTAGAAGCCTTGTGGGCCCAATCCAACTCATTTCTGATGCTATTTAAGCCAAGGATTGAAGGGGACTTAACATACTTTAATACATTAGTTTTAGTTTAGGTTAATTTTAGAGAGAGAAGCTCTAACGTCTCTCTAGGATTAGAATTAGGATTAGGCTTAGTTCTTAGATCTAGGTTTCAATTCGTGCTTTCTTCTTCTTCTTCTTATCAATTTCTTGTTGTTGCAATCATCTTCTTCTATTCTTTTGTTGTAATTTCCTTTATGTTGCTTCTATACTTTGTTGTAGATCTACTCTTGCTCCTTCTCTTTTCTTTCAATTCAAGTTGAGGTAATTCATAATAATTGTGTTTCTTTTGATTGTTGTTGTTAATTTCTTGCAATAATTATTGTTAGATTTCATTCTTGTTGTAGATTTCATATGATTCCTTTTATGTCTCTTATGTGTTTGATAAAATGCTTCTTTTAGCTTTAGTGTAGATTTTGTTCCTCTTGGTTTAGGTAGAGTAATTAGTGACGCTTGAGTTATCTAATTCCTTTGTTGATTGATAATTAGAATTTGCTAATTGATTTGGATACCACTAAAGCTAGTCTTTCCCTTGGGAGTTGGCTAGGACTTGTGGAATCAAGTTAATTCATACACTTGACTTTCCTCCATTGTTAGAGGTTAACTAAGTGGTAGCAATGAACAATTTGTGATCACAATTGAGGAGGATAACTAGGATAGGACTTCTAGTTCTCATATCTTGCCAAGAGCTTTGTTAGTTGTTAGTTTATTTTCATTGCCATTTACATTTCATGCCTATTATCTCAAAAACCCCAAAACATACCTCATAACCAATAACAAGACACTTTGTTGCAATTCCTAGGGAGAACGACCTGAGGTTCAATACTTCGGTTTATAAATTTAGGGGTTTGTTACTTGTGACAAACAAATTTTTGTATGAAAGGATTATTGTTGGTTTAGAAACTATATTGCAACGAGACTTCATTTGTGAAATTCTAAACCATACAAAAGTCCAATCATCAGTGCTCCTCTGTGGCACCTTCGAGGACCACACCGTCGTTTCCTTCGGGTACGCCAAAAGCCTGTGTAGGGCCATCAACTAGTCAAAAGACACATAAAACTAAAGCCACATCCAGCACAAACACATCCAAATAAGGTTACATGAAAAAACATAGTCATAACCGACACATCAGAGTCATTAATAATTCAACGCATAACTATAGATGCCGGGTCTTCAAAAGTGTACTTGCAGTTAATTACAAGAGAAAGAGAGCTTCAAAGAGTACATACCTCGGGTTGAATAGTTGCTGCCATGGCGCTAAGCTCTTTGGCAGTCCATGCAGAAAGTCACGGCTAAGGTTCTTGACAATTATTGAGATCACCATGCTTTAGCTTATGGAAGTACAACACCTGTGGATATTGCATACAAATCTTATTTATTGGGATACAAGGGATAGACAGATTAAGATGCATGCCAAATTAAAAATGTTACCAGCAAGGCAAACATGCAGCCCTCACAAGACTTGTTTTTTTTTTACATTGGTACTTCCTAATTGCTTGTTCTAATGATTTGAAAATACGCAACGGCCAACGGAATCTCCCGGGATCAGATACATCAAGTATTGTATTGATGTGCCACGACGAGATGACGTGCTGCACAGTCGGACACAAAAACATCTTCAGCACGAGCAGGATGAAATGCCTCATAAACTCCATCCTATCATCTTCAGTATCCATAGCGCACTGGTTAACAAACTGTCTCAGCTGTATAGTATTTAACCGGTGAAATCTTCTTCGTATCGACACATGGTCGGCATTACTAGCGTCGAACGGGGGGAAGTCATCAACTGTAGCATACATGTGTATTAAACACGGTAAAACGACCAACTAAATAGGAATAATAAAGGTAAAACCACGGAAATCGAAACCATTTTAACCAATAAAATTCTTTTTTAAAAGATAAGGTATTCTCACCACCGGGCAGAATTCCAAACAGACGTTCAAACAGCTCAGCCCCAATACGGATAACTCCATCAGCTACTTTCAAGGTGCTTGTTTCAGTGTCGTAAGCCTTGGCCAGCATCACCATTATCCCTTGTTTAACATTCCACTTTGGTACTAGCTTAAGGAAACCGAAACCAATTTCTTCTATCTCATCTAGCTTTGCTTTCGCTTGGTTAGTTTCCAGATCGTGGAACAAATCTACGATGTAGCACGGTGAACACCGTGTCTCTAGTAATTTCTGTCAACATTAACCAAGACCTTGAGAAACAAACCAATGCTAAAATATAAAGAAACACAAGTTTATAAATGATTTAATACCGGCTTTCCCATGTCTTGACGTCGATGTCTTGCAACAGTGTAAAAATTCTGTCCAGGTTCTAACTTGTGTTTTCTTCCCCGAACTCAACTACGTAAGCGGTTCAAGAAAATGATGAAATATAGATAAGCACTAGATAATTAAACGATCATATATCGCATTGATGTTATTTCATTATTTCAAACATGATTTGCACTTTAATTAATACTTGATTCTTACACATTGAAAATTCAATTAACCATCACTTTTGAATATATTAATAACATATTTAATCTATAAACAGCCTGACCACTATAAAGAAAGTGAAAAGAAAAGTTAACAGTGTACTATAATGTGTATACTTAATTAATTATTAATAATCTATATATACCCTCTTAACGAAAACAGGAAAGGAATAAAAAGAAAAAAAAACAATAAGATGAGAAGTATCTAATTCTGACGAGGAGGAAAAAATTACATTTTTCTATTTATAAAATCATCCAAAAAAATTTGCCGCTTTAAAATATGTATAAGAAAAACTCCAGCTTCTAAATTTGTTTGGTGTTCCTCGGCCTTTCCCTAAGTTAACTTTCATTCAATTTCATTTAGAAAAATAAATTAATAGAAAAAAGATAACTAAAGAATATCAAAAGGAAAAGCAAACTCGGTTGTGTGAAGTAAAAAATTAACATATACATAGCTTGAGAATTAAGTATGTGTTTCTTCAAATTTTTTTTTTATGTTCTAATCTCAAATAAAGGATATAGTTATTATTGCTCATTTAGGCTATTCTTTGTTTATTTAGACTAAGATTGAATTGAAAAATTGACACAATATTTTAATAATTAGAGATTAAAACTTAAATTTAAAAATTTTAAATTTCTTTTCAATTGCATTGTTACCTATTACGGTAGCTACCTCTACCAATGTACAAAGGCATGTGCACTTTGTACATAACACATACACATGAATATACAAATATAACACTACTGCATGAACAAGTCACATGTAACTAAATCTTAACTAATTAAATAGATCCAATTATGTGTTATTAATCACTACGCGTTCAAAAACTTGACAAGCAGACATTTGTAATACAAAAAAGCCAAGATCACAGCTGAAGAATTTGTAGTAGAAACATACGAACAAAATTCTTTAGCTCTGCATGCACATGTGATGATGTGTTCGATTTAAAGACATGTACACACACACACACACACACACACACACACACACACACATATGGAAAAGTATTGTTAGACACATCTAAGACAAAAGTTCAAGTTACTTTGTCAATGTGAAGAGGAATGAGAAGACACATCTGAGGTAACGTCCCCATAAATGAACGTTATGAGTCTCACAATGGCAAGCTAATTCATCAACGATAGTACATACATAGTTACATATAGCACAATCAAATGTATCATATTAGATGGGAGCTGTCACAAGGATCATCAACATCAATTTAAATTGTTATTTTTAATTGGTATTTTTAAATTTAAATTTAAATTTATTCTACTACATAGGAGCTGTCACAATACTATTGATCGGGTTCGCCAACATATACAATGAATTAAAAAAAATCAGTCAATTATTAAAAAACAAAAACTAAGACCAAAACATGGTAGAAAAGGAACAAAAGGGATGTGTACAGCAACAATATTATATAGCAGGGGACCACAAATATGTTTCGAATTCTACTTCACAGTCAAAATCCGTTGAAAAAACAATCATATCAGTGTAACTATCATAGCAACATCATTTCCTTTTCTTAATATAGTTAGGCACAGCATCGTAAACCATATTAACACAGGGAACCATATCAACAAAAGGCCTATTAATCGACATATTTATGTTTTCTTTAAATTTAAATGGAACATGCAGTAGACACAGCACCATTATTGACTAAATCTCAACTCCAATATAAAGTTCACAAATTAACCGAATAACTAGCAATTAGCCAAAAAATTGAAGACCCACTTACCTGCTGTTGTTCCGCTGGGGTCGAAGGGAAGAGAGATTGCAAGTGGGGGTTGAACTCGAGACAGGGATGAGGACGGAAGAGTCCAGCTGTCGCTTGTCTTCTGGCGGACTGGTGCACGAAATTGTGATCTCAGGCAACGGCGCCAAAAACTCTGTACGCACGTCTTAATAAATCATTTTTCATTCATAACTTCGATACAACTAACCAGCAAGTGCACTGGGTCGTCCAAGTAATAAACCTTACGTGAGTAAGGGTCAATCCCACGAAGATTATTGGTATGAAGCAAGCTATGGTCACCTTGTAAATCTCAGTCAGGCGGATATAAAATAGTTATGGAGTTTTCGAAAATTTATAATAAATAAATAGAAAATAAGTAATAACTAGAAAGTAAGGATATAGATACTTATGTAAATCATTGGTGAAAATTTCAGATAAGCGTATAGAGATGCTTTCGTCCCTCTGAACTTCTGCTTTCCTGCTGTCTTCATCCAATCAGTCCTACTCCTTTCCATGGCTGGCTTTATGTAAGGACATCACTATTGTCAATGGCTACTTTTCATCCTCTCTGGAAAATGGTCCGATGCGCTGTCACTGCATGGCTAATCGTCTAGAGGCATCACCGTGGTCAATGGTTACATCCTATCCTCTTGTGAAAATGGTCCAAATGCTCTGTCACAGCACGGCTAATCATCTGAGGTTCTCGATCATACTGGAATAGGATTCACCCTCCTTTTGTGTCTGTCACTACGCCCAGCACTCGCGAGTTTGAAGTTCGTCACAGTCATTCAATCCCAGAGTCCTACTCGGAATACCACAGACAAGGTTTAGACTTTCCAGACTCTCATGAATGCCGCCATCAATCTAGCTTATACCATGAAGATTCTGATTAAGAGATCCAAGAGATACTCATTCAATCTAAGGTAGAACGGAAGTGGTTGTCAGGCACGCGTTCGTGGGAGAATGATGATGATTGTCACGTTCATCACATTCATGTTGAAGTGCGAATGAATATCTTAGAAGTGGACTAAGTTGAATTGAATAGAAAACAGTAATACTTTGCATTAATTCATGAGGAACAGCAGAGCTCCACACCTTAATCTATGGAGTGTAGAAACTCTACCGTTGAAAATACATAAGTGAAAGGTTCAGGCATGGCCGAATGGCCAGCCCCCATGATCTAAGAACCAGACGTCCCAAGATAATCCAAAGATGTTCAAAGATGATCAAATACAAGAGTAAAAAGTCCTATTTATACTAAACTAGTTACTAGGGTTTACAGAAGTAAGTAATTGATGCATAAATCCACTTTCGGGGCCCACTTGGTGTGTGCTTGGGCTGAGCTTGAAGTTTCCACGTGGAGAGGTCATTCTTGGAGTTGAACGCCAGTTTGTAACGTATTTCTGGCGTTTAACTCCAGACAGCAGCATAGAACTGACGTTCAACACGCTTTTACGTCGTCTAAACTTGGCCAAAGTATGGACTATTATAAATTACTAAAAAGCCCTGGATGTCTACTTTCCAACGCAATTGGAAGCGCGCCTTTTTGAGTTCTGTAGCTCCAGAAAATTCACTTTGAGTGCAGGGAGGTCAGAATCCAACAGCATCAGCAGTCCTTCTTCTACCTCTGAATCTGATTTGTGCTCAAGTCCCTCAATTTCAGCCAGAAAATACCTGAAATCACAGAAAAACACACAAACGCATAGTAAAGTCCAGAAATGTGAATTTAACATAAAAACTAATGAAAACATCCCTAAAAGTAACTAGATTCTACTAAAAACATACTAAAAACAATGCCAAAAAGCGTATAAATTATCCGCTCATCACAACACCAAACTTAAATTGTTGCTTGTCCCCAAGAAACTGAAAATCAAATAGGATAAAAAGAAGAGAATATACTATAAATTCCAAACTATCAATGAAACATAGCTCCAATCAGATGAGCGGGACTTGTAGCTTTTTGCCTCTTGAATAGTTTTGGCATCTCACTTTATCCATTGAAGTTCAGAATGATTGGCATCTATAGGAACTCAGAGTTCAGATAGTGTTATTGATTCTCCTAGTTCAGTATGATGATTCTTGAACACAGCTATTTTATGAGTCTTGGCCGTGGCCCTAAGCACTTTGTTTTCCAGTATTACCACCGGATACATAAATGCCACAGACACATAATTGGGTGAACCTTTTCAGATTGTGACTCAGCTTTGCTAAAGTCCCCAATTAGAGGTGTCCAGGGTTCTTAAGCACACTCTTTTTTTGCTTTGGACCTTGACTTTAACCGCTCAGTCTCAAGTTTTCACTTGACACCTTCACGCCACAAGCACATGGTTAGGGACAGCTTGGTTTAGCCGCTTAGGCCAGGATTTTATCCTTTTAGGCCCTCCTATCCACTGATGCTCAAAGCCTTGGGATCCTTTTTATTACCCTTGCCTTTTGGTTTTAAGGGTTACTAGCTTTTTGCTCTTGCCTCTTGGTTTTAAGTGCTTTTGGCTTTTTCTGCTTGCTTTTGCTCTCTTTTTTTTTCGCTATTTTTTTTCTCTATTATTTTTTTTTCTGCAAGCTTTGTTCTTTGCTGCTTTTTCTTGCTTCAAGAATCATTTTTATGATTTTTGAGATTATCAAATAACATGTCTCCTTGTCATCATTCTTTCAAGAGCCAACATATTTAACACTCTTAAACAACAACTTCAAAAGACATATGCACTGTTCAAGCATTCATTCAGAAAACAAGAAGCATTGTCACCACATCAATATAATTAAACTAAGTTCAAGGATAAATTCGAAACTCATGTACTTCTTGTTCTTTTGAATTAAAACATTATTCATTTAAGAGAGGTGATGGATTCATAGGACATTCATAACTTTAAGACAAAGTTACTAAATACTAATGATCATGTAATAAGACACAAACTTAGATAAGCACTTAACATAGAGAAAACGAAAAACAGAGAATGTAAGAACAAGGAATGAGTCCACCTTAGTGATGGTGGCGTTTCCTTCTTGAGGAACCAATGATGTCCTTGAGCTCTTCTATGTCTCTTCCTTGTCTTTGTTGCTCCTCCCTCATTGCTTTTTGATCTTCTCTAATTTCATGAAGGATGATGGAGTGCTCTTGATGTTCTACCCTTAATTGTCCCATGTTGGAACTTAATTCTCCTAGGGAGGTGCTGATTTGCTCTCAATAGTTTTGTGGAGGAAAATGCATTTGAGGCATCTCCGGGATCTCATGGTGATGAGCTTCATGCGTCTCTTGAGATCCATGAATGGGCTCTCTTGCTTGCTCCATCCTTTTCTTAGTGATGGGCTTCTCTTCATCAATGGGAATGTCTCCTTCTATGAAAGCTCCAGCTGAGTAACATAGATGGCAAATAAGATGAGGAAAAGCTAGCCTTGCCATGGGGGAGGACTTTTCGGCTATTTTGTAGAGTTCAAGGGAGATGACTTCATGAACTTCTACTTCCTCTCCAATCATGATGCTATGAATCATGATGGCCCGATCCACAATAACTTCGGATCGGTTGCTAGTGGGGATGATGGAGCGTTGTATGAACTCTAACCATCCTCTAGCTACAGGCTTGAGGTCCAGTCTTCTTAGTTGAACCAACTTGCCTTTGGAGTCAATCTTCCATTGAGCTCCTTCCACACATATGTCCATGAGGACTTGGTCCAACCTTTGATTAAAGTTGACCCTTCTAGTGTAGGGGCGTGCATCTCCTTGCATCATGGGCAAGTTAAACGCCAACCTCACGTTTTTCGGACTAAAATCTAAGTATTTTCCCCGAACCATGGTGAGATAATTCTTTGGATTCAGGTTCTTACTTTGATCATGGTTCCTAGTGATCCATGCATTGGCATAGAACTCTTGAACCATTAGGATGCCGACTTGTTGGATGGGGTTTGTTAGAACTTCCCAACCTCTTCTTTGGATTTCATGTCGGATCTCCGGATACTCATTTCTCTTGAGCTTGAAAGGGACCTCGGGGATCACCTTCTTCTTGGCCACAACATCATAGAAGTGGTCTTGATGGGCTTTGGAGATGAACCTTTCCATCTCCCATGACTCAGAGGTGGAAGCTTTTGTCTTCCCTTTCCCTTTTCTAGAGGATTCTCTGGTCTTAGGTGCCATCAATGGTAATGGAAAAACAAAAAGCTTATGCTTTTACAACACCAAACTTAGAATATTGCTCGTCCTTGAGCAAGAGAAGAAAGAATAGATGAAGAAGAAGAAGAAAATATGGAGGAGAGGAGGGATGTGGTTTGGCCAAGAAGGGGAAGAGAGGGTTGTGTTGTGTGAAAATGAGGAAGAATGGAGGGCTATATATAGGGAAGGGATGGGGTAAGATTCGGCCATAAGGGTGGGAAATTGATTTTGAATTTTGAAGGTAGGTGGGGTTTATGAGGTAGGTTTATGGGGAAGAGTGGATGGATGTGAGTGGTGAAGTGGTGATAGGGAAGAGAGATTGAGGTGATTGGTGAAGAGTATTGGGGAAGAGTATTTATGGGATTGTGTGAAAGAGGGGTGAGAAGAAGTGAGTGGAGGTAGGTGGGGATCCTGTGGGGTCCACAGATCCTGAGGTGTTCAAGGATTTACAACCTTGCACCAAATTAGGCATGCAAAATTCCCTTGCACACAACTCTGGGCGTTCAGCGCCAGATTGGTGCTTGTTCTGGGCATTGAACGCCCATTTGTTGCCCATTTCTGGCGTTGAACGCCAGAACCATGCTTGTTCTGGGCGTTCAGCGCCAGCTCTTCTCCAGGGTGCAATTCTAGCGTTCAAACGCCCAGATGCTGCCCATTTTGGGCGTTCAGCGCTAGAACCATGCTCTGTTCTGGCGTTGAACGCCAGCCAGATGCTTCTTACTGGCGTTTAAACGCTAGTGAGATCCTCCTCCAGGGTGTGATTTTTCTTCTGCTGTTTTTGATTCCGTTTTCAATTTTTATATTTATTTTGTGACTCCACATGATCATGAACCTAATAAAACATGCAAAAAAAAAACATAAAAATTAAAAATTGGGTTGCCTCCCAACAAGCGCTTCTTTAATGTCAATAGCTTGACAGTGGGCTCTCATGGAGCCTCACAGATGTTCAGAGCATTGTTGAGACTTTCCAACACCAAACTTAGAGTTTGACTGTGGGGGCTTTGGTTGACTCTGCAGTGAGAGAAGCTCTTTATGCTTCCTCTCCATGGGTACAGAGAGAGATCCTTGAGTTTTAAACACAAGGGAGTCCTCATTCAATTGAAGGACTAGTTCACCTCTGTCAACATCAATCACAGCTCTTGCTGTGGCTAGGAAGGGTCTTCCAAGGATGATGGATTCATCCTCATTCTTCCCAGTATCCAGAACTATGAAATCAGCAGGGATGTAAAGGCCTTCAACCTTTACTAACACGTCCTCTACTTGTCCATAAGCCTGTTTTCTTGAATTGTCTGCCATTTCTAATGAGATTTTAGCAGCTTGCACCCCATAGATTCCCAGTTTCTCTATTACAGAGAGGGGCATGAGGTTTATCCCTGAACCAAGGTCACATAGAGCCTTCTCAAAGGTCATGGTGCCTATGGTACAAGGTATTAGGAACTTTCCAGGATTTTGTTTCTTCTGAGGCAATGTCAGTTGATCCAGATCACTCAGTTCATTAGTGAACAAGGGAGGTTCATCTTTCCAAGTCTCAATACCAAATAATTTGGCATTCAGCTTCATGATTGCACCAAGGTACTTGGTAACTTGCTCTTCAGTAACATCCTCATTCTCTTCAGAAGAGGAATACTCATCAGAGCTCATGAATGGCATAAGGAGGTTCAATGGAATCTCTATGGTCTCTAGATGAGCCTCAGATTCCTTTGGTTCCTCAAAGGGAAACTCCTTATTGATCACTGAACGTCCCAGGAGGTCTTCCTCCTTGGGATTCACGTCCTCTCCTTCCTTTACAGGTTCGGCCATGGTGATCAATTCAATGGCCTTGCACTCTCCTTTTGGATTTTCTTCTATATTGCTTGGGAGAGTACTAGGAGGGATTTCAGTGATCCTTTTACTCAGCTGGCCCACTTGTGCTTCCAAATTTTTAATGGAGGACCTTGTTTCATTCATGAAACTCACAGTGGCCTTTGATAGACTAAATTTGCTAAATTAGAAGTATTTTGTTCAGAATTCTTTGTCTGTTGCTGAGTGGATGATGGAAAAGGCTTGCTATTGCTAAACCTGTTTCTTCCACCATTATTAAAGCCTTGTTGAGGCTTTTGTTGATCCTTCCATGAGAGATTTGGATGATTTCTCCATGATGGATTATAGGTGTTTCCATATGGTTCACCCATATAATTTACCTCTGCTATTGCAGGGTTCTCAGGATCATAGGCCTCTTCTTCAGAAGGCGCCTCTTGAGTACTGTTGGATGCAGCTTGCATTCCATTCAGACTCTGAGAAATCATATTGACTTGCTGAGTCAATATTTTGTTCTGAGCCAATATGGCATTCAGAGTATCAATTTCAAGAACTCCCTTCTTTATAGGCGTCCCATTACTCACAGGATTCCTCTCAGAAGTGTACATGAACTGGTTATTAGCAACCATGTCAATGAGTTCTTGAGCTTCTGCAAGCGTTTTCTTTAGGTGAATGGATCCACCTGCAGAAGTATCCAATGACATCTTAGCTAATTCAGACAGACCATCATAAAATATATCCAGGATGGTCCATTCTGAAAGCATGTCAGAAGGACACTTTTTGGTCAGTTGCTTGTATCTCTCCCAAGCTTCATAGAGGGATTCACCTTCTTTCTGTCTGAAGGTTTGAACATCCACTCTAAGCTTACTAAGCTTTTGAGGAGGAAAGAACTTGGCTAAGAAAGCCGTGACCAGCTTATCCCAAGAGTTCAGGCTATCTTTGGGTTGAGAGTCCAACCACACTCTAGCTCTGTCTCTTACAGCAAAAGGGAAAAGCATGAGCCTGTAGACTTCAGGATTTACTCTATTAGTCTTAACAGTATCACAGATCTGCAAGAATTCAGTTAAGAACTGAAAAGGATCTTCAGATGGAAGTCCATGGAACTTGCAATTCTGCTGCATCAGAGAAACTAGCTGAGGTTTCAGCTCAAAATTGTTTGCTCCAATGGTAGGGATGGAGATGCTTCTTCCATGTAAATTGGAATTAGGTGCAGTAAAGTCACCAAGCATCCTCCTTGCATTATTATTATTTTCGGCTGCCATCTCCTCTTCCTGTTCAAAATTTTCTGACAGGTTCTTGCTAGCTTGTTGTAATTTAGCTTCTTTTAGTTTCCTCTTCAGAGTCCTTTCAGGTTCTGGATCTGCTTCAACAAGAATGTTCTTGTCCTTGCTCCTACTCATATGAAAAAGAGGGAACATAAAAATAATAATAATAGGGATCCTTTTTACCTAACTATAGAGGTCCCTGTGTGAGTAGAAGAAAAGAAGAGTAATGTAAAGAAAGAAACACAAGTGTGAGGAGAGCAGAGATATGAGATGAAGAGAAGTGTTAGTAGATGAATAAATAGATAGAAGGAGATGAGAGAGAAAGAGAATTTTCGAAAATTATTTTTGAAAAAGAGTTAGTGATTTTCGAAAATAGTTTTTTGAAAAAGGTTAGTAATTTTCAAAAATTAAAAATCAAAAATGAAAATAATTAGTTAATTAAAAAGAAATTTTGAAAAAGAGGGAAGATATTTTCGAAAATTAGAGAGAGAGTTAGTTAGGTAGTTTTGAAAAAGATAAGAAATAAACAAAAAGTTAGTTAGTTAGTTGAAACAAATTTGAAAATCAATTTTGAAAAGATAAGAAAATAGGAAGTTAGAAAAGATATTTTAAAATCAAATTTTTGAAAAAGATATGATTTTGAAAAAGATAAGATAAAAAGATATTTTTGAAAAAGATATGATTGAAATTAGTTTTGAAAAAGATTTGATTTTTAAAATCACAATTAATGACTTGATTCACAAGAAATCACAAGATATGATTCTAGAACTTAAAGTTTGAATCTTTCTTAACAAGTAAGTAACAAACTTGAAATTTTTGAATCAAAACATTAATTGATGATGTTATTTTCGAAAATTATGTGATAAAGATAAGAAAAATATTTTTGAAAAATATTTTTAAAATTTTCGAAAATAACTAAGAAAAATGAAAAAGATTTGATTTTTGAAAAAGATTTTGAAAAAGATAAGATTTTTAAATTGAAAATTTGATTTGACTCATAAAAACAACTAGATTTAAAATTTTTTTTGAAAAAGTCAAATCTAATTTTCGAAATTTATGAGAGAAAAAAGGAAAGATATTTTTTTTTATTTTTGGATCAAAACAATGAATGCATGCAAGAATGCTATGAATGTCAAGATGAACATCAAGAACACTATGAAGATCATGATGAACATCAAGAACATATTTTTGAAAAATTTTTAATGCAAAGAAAACATGCAAGACACCAAACTTAGAAATCTTTCATGTTTAGACTCTATGGATGCAAAAATGCACATGTAAAACAAGAAAAGATGCAAAACAAGAAAACATCAAGATCAAACAAGAAGACTTACCAAGAACAACTTGAAGATCATGAAGAACACCATGAATGCATGAATTTTTTGAAAAATGCAAAGAATTTTTAGAAAAAAATGCAATTGACACCAAACTTGAAATTTGACTCAAGACTCAAACAAGAAACACAAAATATTTTTGATTTTTTTGATTTTATAATTTTTTTGTATTTTTTTTCGAAAATTATTTGTGAAAAAGAAAAATAAGGATTCCAAAATTTTTAATATGAATTCCAGGAATCTTACAATCTTAGTCTAAAGCTCAAATCTGAGGGTTAGACATGGCTTAATAGCCAGCCAAGCTTTAGAAGATACAAATCAGGCATACAACAGCTGATACTTCATCCAACTTCATATACTGATAAGAGGAAGCCTCAGTCTAAAAGAATTAGACATGGCTTTACAGCCAGCTAGGCTTCAATATGCTTCATGAAACACTAGAATTCATTCTTAAAAATTCTGAAGAAAAATATATTTTTGAAAAGGTTTATAATTTTTTTTTTCGAATATGAATTGGAAAAAAAAGAAGAAAATATTTTTGAAAAATTTTTGAAAACAAAATAAGAAGAAAATTACCTAATCTGAGCAACAAGATGAACCGTCAGTTGTCCAAACTCGAACAATCCCCGGCAACGGCGCCAAAAACTTGGTGCACGAAATTGTGATCTCAGGCAACGGCGCCAAAAATTCTGTACGCACGTCTTAATAAATCGTTTTTCATTCACAACTTCGATACAACTAACCAGCAAGTGCACTGGGTCGTCCAAGTAATAAACCTTACGTGAGTAAGGGTCGATCCCACGGAGATTGTTGGTATGAAGCAAGCTATGGTCACCTTGTAAATCTCAGTCAGGCGGATATAAAATAGTTATGGAGTTTTCGAAAATTTATAATAAATAAATAGAAAATAAGTAATAACTAGAAAGTAAGGATAGAGATACTTATGTAAATCATTGGTGAAAATTTCAGATAAGCGTATAGAGATGCTTTCGTCCCTCTGAACTTCTGCTTTCCTGCTATCTTCATCCAATTAGTCCTACTCCTTTCCATGGCTGGCTTTATGTAAGGACATCACCATTGTCAATGGCTACTTTTCATCCTCTCTGGAAAATGGTCCGATGCGCTGTCACTGCATGGCTAATCGTCTGGAGGCATCACTGTGGTCAATGGTTGCATCCTATCCTCTTGTGAAAATGGTCCAAATGCTCTGTCACAGCACGGCTAATCATCTGAGGTTCTCGATCATACTGGAATAGGATTCACCCTCCTTTTGCGTCTGTCACTACGCCCAGCACTCGCGAGTTTGAAGTTTGTCACAGTCATTCAATCCCAGAGTCCTACTCGGAATACCACAGACAAGGTTTAGACTTTCTGGACTCTCATGAATGCCGCCATCAATTTAGCTTATACCACGAAGATTCTGATTAAGAGATCCAAGAGATACTCATTCAATCTAAGGTAGAATGGAAGTGGTTGTCAGGCACGCGTTCGTGGGAGAATGATGATGATTGTCACGTTCATCACATTCATGTTGAAGTGCGAATGAATATCTTAGAAGCGAAATAAGTTGAATTGAATAGAAAACAGTAGTACTTTGCATTAATTCATGAGGAACAGCAGAGCTCCACACCTTAATCTATGGAGTGTAGAAACTCTACCGTTGAAAATACATAAGTGAAAGGTTCAGGCATGGCCGAATGGCCAGCCCCCATGATCTAAGAACCAGACGTCCCAAGATGATCCAAAGATGTTCAAAGATGATCAAATACAATAGTAAAATGTCCTATTTATACTAAACTAGTTACTAGGGTTTACAGAAGTAAGTAATTGATGCATAAATCCACTTCCGGGGCCTACTTGGTGTGTGATTGGGCTGAGCTTGAAGTTTCCACGTGGAGAGGTCATTCTTGGAGTTGAACGCCAGTTTGTAACGTATTTCTGGCGTTTAACTCCAGACAGCAGCATAGAACTGGCGTTTAACGCCCTTTTACGTCGCTTAAACTTGGCCAAAGTATGGACTATTATATATTTCTGGAAAGCCCTGGATGTCTACTTTCCAACGCAATTAGAAGCGCGCCATTTTGAGTTCTGTAGCTCCAGAAAATCCACTTTGAGTGCAGGGAGGTCAGAATCCAACAGCATCAGCAGTCCTTCTTCTACCTCTAAATCTGATTTTTGCTCAAGTCCCTCAATTTCAGCCAGAAAATACCTGAAATCACAAAAAAACACACAAACTCATAGTAAAGTCCAGAAATGTGAATTTAACATAAAAACTAATGAAAACATCCCTAAAAGTAACTAGATTCTACTAAAAACATACTAAAAACAAGTGTGCTAGACATACCGATTCCTAACTAAATTCTCTGATCCTGGTGATGTCGCAAAGCAAAGACAAAAATTTTCAGTGCACCGCTGCCCAAACTTGTCTCCAAACAAAATTGTCCTAAATAATAATATGAGTGGCACTTCACGTATCTCTGAATGTCATTTTCATCAATCAAATCTATACGATCTTTCAAATTTCGAAGCCACGTCAATTTTATGAAATTTTTTCTACAGTTTGCCTTCGTAGGTGCAACTCTAAATTGGTGCAACATTCAACGTATAAGGTATCGTGACTACTCATGCTCACTCTTGTAATTGGAAGATTATTTGTTGGAAGACCAAGAACATCTTCCAACATCATAGTATACTCACCAACTGAAAGGTGAAACGTGTGTGTGTCAGGTGCCACCTCTCAATTTGAATGTTTGTTGTTGATTGACAATGGATTATTCCAATATAGAAAACGTGATAAAAATTAGTCTCCCATAAATACTCTTTCTCATTATGATTATATGAATTCGGTAGTAGTAGATGGTTACACGTCAACATTCATAAACTTTACAAAATATAGTCAAATATTATATCAAAAAAATTATCCATAAACACTGAATAATTATTTTATCATAATTTATAACTTTAAAAATAGAATTATTTATTATCATTAACATAATTTAATTATATTTAACAAATTACCGTTAATAACCCAAACAATAAAATAAAATTATAACTAATTATAATTTTAATAATATTAATATTGTATTACTTCTATTTTATTCTATTCTATTCTATTCGCACACATACATACATCAACAATACATAATAACACAATACAATATGTATTATTATAATAATAATTAATAACTTAAAATAATTAACTAAATATCCAAAATTTTAAATAATATCTTATTTTTAATAATTCTAATATTATTATTAATAATAAATAATTTATTAAATTATTAATTAATTAATTAATTAATTAATTAAATTATTCATTAAATAATTATTTATTTATCAATAGATAATTTATTAAATAATAATAATTTATTAAATAAAATATACAAATATTAAATAATATCTAAATTTATTAATAAAAAATAATTTATTAAATTAATATTAAATTTAGTGTTAATAAATTGATTAATTAACTAATTTACACTAAATTCAATTATTGCATTTTGCATTACGTAGGTACGGCTAGCATACATATATTAATTGAATACTCCATAATAATAAATTAATTAATTATTAAATCTATTGTACAGAAATTTCATAATAATAATTTAGTTTCTAACAATAGTTAATAAAATTAAAATATATCTAAAATTAATTTTAATAATTATTACTAAATAAACTAAAAGTATATTTTTTAATGTATAAACCTATGTTAACAATATTCACTAACTAAATTTAATAATATATTTTTAATTACAATATATTAACTATCATTTAATCAATAAAAATAATATTAATCTCTAACATTGTCACAAATATTTTTATTAAATAAAAATAATAATTTACATCATTAAAATGCCTGAGATAATTAATAATGTGAATTTCAGAACGATCAACATCTTTAATTTTCATGTAACTCTCCATTCTTCTCTCATTAACCTCTCTCTCTCTCTCTCTCTCTCTCTCTCTCTCTCTCTCTCTCTCTCTCTCTCTCTCTCTCTCTCTCTCTCTCTCTCTCTCTGGATTTTGTGAGCTTTGTAACCTTTTTTTTCTAGACTGGTGCAAGCTTTCCACGATAGTGCTCTAAGAGCCTTATATACTTAGTCATTCTTCTCATCAAGTAGTACCTAATTTCTTCACACATTATCAATATTGGTTTGCATCTGTACTTCACAATTTTTACAATAAACACCACCTTCATATTATTTGTAAGGTTATTCACTTTGGGTCCGTGACTAAAACAAGTTTCAACCCAAGACGAAGGGTCAAACTTCATTAAATATTCTCAAACAGTCTTGTTAACCCCGTTTAGTTTTTTCATGGTCTCTTTGAACTCTGGTACTGTGGTGCACCAAGCACACTCCCAGACTATCTCTCTGATATGTAAATCCTTAAAAAGATTGATAAAATTCTTTCACGTATACATGACACAGTTGCGATGGTGTACATTCGGCATGACCTCCTTCAATACTGGTAGTAATCCCTACAATCATTTGATATTGCAAACAGAAATTATTGCAGCAACAATCCAAAACAGTACAATATTATTTTCAAAGCATATTAATATAATCTTATCAAAATAAACAATATAATATAAGACAATCAAAATAAACAACACAAAATAAAATACATGTATTTACTTCTTGTTGGTCTGACATAAAATTCTAATTAAGTAGCCCAACATCACCTAAGTCTTCGTGTACGAACCACTTCTATGATTTTTTAGTCTCTGATCTAGCATCACCATAAGGTACTATATAAAATTAATTGTTCACATCCTGTGTCACTGGTGAAAGTAGTTGTCCTCTGTGGTATGTTTCCAAAAAAGCCCATCTAGTTGGATTAATTATTGATGAGCGGATAATTTATACGCTTTTTGGCATTATTTTTAGGTAGTTTTTAGTATGTTTTAGTTACTTTTTATTATATTTTTATTAGTTTTTATGAAAAAATCACATTTCTGGACTTTACTATGAGTTTGTGTGCTTTTCTGTAATTTCAGGTATTTTCTGGCTGAAATTGAGGGATCTGAACAAAAGTCTGATCCAGAGGCTGAGAAAGGACTACAGATGCTGTTGGATTCTGACCCTCCTACACGCGAAGTAGATTTTTTGGAGCTATAAAAGTCCAATTGGTGCACTCTCAATTGCGTTGGAAAGTAGACATCTTGGGCTTTCCAGCAATGTATAATAGTCTATACTTTTCTCGAGATTTGATGGCCAAAACTGGCGTTTAAACGCCAGCCAGAGACCATTTTCTGGCGTAAAATGCCAGAACTGTAGTTAAATACTCAAACTGGCATCCAAGTTGGCGTTTAACTCTAGAAAAGGCCTATGCACGTGTAAATCTCAATGCTCAACCCAAGCACATACCAAATGGGTCCCGGAAGTGGATTTCTGCACTATCTGTACTTAGTTACTTATTTTCTGTAATCCTGAGTAACTAGTTTAGTATAAATAGCACTTTTTACTATTGTATTCAGAGAATCTGATCTTTGGAATTTTACGTTACATTTGGAGAGGCTGGCCATTCGGCCATGCCTAAATCTTTTTCTCTTATGTATTTTCTACGGTGGATTTTCTACACCTCATAGATTAAGGTGCGGAGCTCTGCTGTTCTTCATGAATTAATGCAAGTACTATTGTTTCTCTTTCAATTCACGCGTACTTCTTCTTCAAGATATACTCTCGTACTTAATTCAGTTAAGTTAGAATGAAGGGGTGACCCGTGACAATCACCCACTATCTTCGTTACTCGCTTAGCCAAGATCCGCGTGCCTGACAACCACAAGCGGTCTACATGATGTTCAACGTAGTCATTGGACGACAGCTGGAGTATATTCTCTTGGGTCTCTAATCAACGAACCAAGTCCGTGAGATTAGAATCTTCGTGGTAGAGGCTAGAACCAATTGGCAGCATTCCTGAGATCCGGAAAGTCTAAACCTTGCCTGTGGTATTCCGAGTAGGATCTGGGACGGGATGACTATGACGAGCTTCAAACTCACAAATGTTGGGCGCAGTGACAGTGTGCAAAAGGATAGAGAGATCCTATTCTGACACAAGTGGGAACCGACAGATGATTAGCCGTGTGGTAGCTGTGCCTAGTATTTTTCATCCGAGACGAGAACTCCGACAGTTGATTAGCCATGCAAAAACCGTACCTGGTATTTTTCATCCGAGAGGACGGATGGTAGCCATTGACAACGGTGATCCACCAACATACAGCTTTCTATGGAAGGGAGCACGTATGATTGGATGAAGACAATAGGAAAGCAGAGGTTCAAAAGTAACAAAGCATATCCAAACGCTTATCTGAAAATCCCACCAATGAATTACATAAGTATCTTTATTTTAATTTACTTTTTATTTATCTTTTAATTATCAAAACCTTATAACCATTTGAATCCGCCTGACTAAGATTTACAGGATGACCATAGCTTGCTTCAAACTGACAATCTCTATGGGATCGACCCTTACTTGCGTAAGGTTTTATTACTTGGACGACCCAGTGCACTTGCTGGTTAGTTGTACCGGAGTTGTGAAAAGTGTGATCACAATTCCGTGCACCAATTATCTACATTCATTCTTAAACCATTACTTGCATCCATCAAAGGATATTTTTCAAAAACAAGGAGGATTGTGTGATAGACATCACATCTAGTCTCGCTATCGATATGGGATTACTCTTAATTATCTCAGTGGCATACCCTCTAAGCTTCTCATATGACTCCTTTTTGTTTTTCATAATGCTCTCTTTATCCTCTTTCACTGTCCTGTAAACCATCTTCGGGTGTACCACCAAGTCAAACTCTTCTTTGAGAAAGTCAATTGTCTCATTAGTTGTGATATGAGGTTAAGTAGCCATTCTCTTCTCCACTTTCTTACTGATCTAGTGCTAATCAGCAGCATTACTATCCAAATCTCTTGCACAAGTATGCTCTGACTTGTAGGTCTTCACTTGAAAGCATAATAGTGTATTGTTGTAGGACAAATGTGCCAACCATGGACAATCCTCACCCTTGTCGCCAACTCTCACCTTTTTCTTATTATTTTTAATCCAAACTAGTTCCCTCCTTTTAGATATAAACATATCCTTCACCACCTTCTTAAATCTATCAATACTTGCAAACTTGGTTCCAACCTCAAATATACCCTTTCCAAACCCATAGTCATCATCAAACTCTAAAATTGGTGCTTGTATCCTTCATCTTCCGAAGATATTGGTGTGTGAAGCTCCTCTGATTCATACTCATAAACAAGGTTATCTTCATTTGAATCTACTTCATTCACATAACATTTGATTGGAGGCCTAGAATTGGGTTGCACAATAAGCCCAGTTCCTCTAGGATGCATAGTAGGCCCAATATTTCTCTTGGCACCACCACTTTCACTTGCACTCTTTGGTCCATCTCCTTTTATAACCCCACTTGACTTTGTACCTTTTTTTTGCTTCATATTAACTTTATTCTTTGGCACAACATTCCTCTTTCCTTTCAAAATTTTGTTCCTCTTAATCCCATCATCTTCATCATCAAAGCTAGAATAATCATCATTAGAAAAAATTTCAGTCATAATAAGAGGAGGTTTGTATAGTTTGTCCTCTGCATTATCATGTCCATCATCTTCTGTTGATGATAATGATTGAAGCACTCTTAAAATATCATCAGCATCAAACAGGTCATCAAATTCTTTCATCATCTTTTCTGCACCAGCATCTTCTTTCCCAACATTATCAACTATCTCTGACTCATCAATGGGGTGGTCAAAGTATATGTAGAACTCATCAGTTTTTGAATTTCTCAGCTTGTTTTGTCAAATTTCATGGATTCCTGCATCCCCTCTCAAAATGTGTAGTCTAGACTAATATCACTGCTTGTTGGGTCTTACCAATAAACTGCCTTATATGAGGCATAACCTAAATTCTTGAACAATGCTACCATGTCCCCAAAATTTACGAAGTCTAAGTCTATCTTCAAAAATTTTTTTACTTTCCCATTAAAATACACAAGAGTTCTACTAGGTGTTCTACTAAAATGGCCTCCATGATGAAAAATAGAAACAACATATATATTATCCATCTATATTATCAACATACACTTAAATAAATCAGGGAACTCATCATTATTCCACAAATACAGTTAATCAATATCATCACTACAACTATGCTAACATATACACCCTTATAAAGATACATAATCACAAATTAAAACCCCACATACCATATTCAAATCCTAGTTCAAGTGACAAAAATTTTGAAATCATTAAACTCGACACAGCTTTTTCTTCTTTTACAAGAATGCTAGAAACATGCAATAATAACTGAACTCAACACCATGTATTGTCACAACCATTTAAACATCAATGCACATAGCATTGAAGATTTTTCTTACCTCTGTACAAGATAGCAGCTTCTTCACCAACGATGTTTGGTGTTACCTTCGCCAATCACAACTTCAACTTAGCATAACACCACTTTGAATTAGAAGACGTTTTTTTTAGGGAGAAAGACGCTATTTGTCTTCTCGTAGGGTTTGATATAATTGTTAGAGTGGGTTATGGATGTTATGGGAATTACGAAGACATGAAGAAGTAGGAGATTGAAACGGTGTCGTTTTAATGCATAGGGGACCTATTTGTCCCTTAAATTTTTGCCAATCATCCACATTATCACAGTAACGGATACATCATCACTCTCCCCTCCAGATCAGCATTTTTTGTTACATTTTTTAGCCCCAACTCGACGAAGGATTGTAAGCGTCATGCGTTCTGAAAAGTGAGGGATTTAAATGTATTTTTCAATCCTGAGGGGTTTAAATGTCCGCAGTTAAAAAGGCCAGAGACCTATTTATTTTTTACTCTAAATGTAAAATATCTAAATCGAACCCAAAATAAACACGTGGCATGGTAGGCCATGCACATAAATTACTAACAAAAGTAGGTCTAAATACGAATAAAATTTTAAAATGGTCTCTAAAATTGGTCTCTGTTTGGTTTGCTTGTGTTGAAAGTTGTTCTTATGCAATTATTGTTGAATTGGTCCTAAAATTTTTGAAAAATTAGTCATCAGGGATATATTTGATGCAAATTAAAAATTTTGGGATAAAATTGAAACAAAATAAAATTTAAGAATATTTTAAAATTTTTTGCCAAACTTTAGGGATAAAAAGTAAACTTTACCCAATTTTATAATATATAAGTATGTTATTTTTTTAAAAAAATTATCTGATTGATTAAACATAATTTTTTCGTCAAAAAATATGCGTACTTTTAACAAGAAATCAATAATCAAATACACATTTTTTTAAATTTTTTTATTCCTATAAAATACATGTTTTTTGGACTTAAAAAATATATTTTCTTAATCAATCATATAATTCTTTTATTAAATAACATAATCATTGTTATGAGGCATACCTAAAAACAGTTGTGTGTAAATAGATTAGACGAAAGAGGTCGGAGATGACAGTGAGAATGCTTGAAGTGCCTTCACGTTAGTTCGAAGATAGCAGTTACAGATACCTATAAGGGACTCTGATACCTAAGCCAGTAAAAAATTAAGCTAGTTTATGTGAGAATTGGATTGAGAAATACTTGAGTTTGTTGGGGTATTTGTAGATGGAGATGATGACTTAGTCATCTGAGTTGATGATCTTATCTAAAGTGAGTGTATAGTTTCTTCTCTTATTGCATGAGAAGTTAGTCCATATCACTTAGTTATTAGTATTAAATTATTATGATGAAAATTTTTTTTATAGTTATGTTGATTAAAAATAATTAAATTCGAAGAAGGGAGTTATTTGAGAATTAGTAAGTGAGTTCTCAAAAGAAACCTTACATTGAGAAGGTCTTGTGACTCGAGATATCGAGTAAAATCCCGATTAGCATAACGGGCTGATAAGTTGATCGAAGAAGTAGATCGAAGACCTCGGGATTCGAAAATTGTTTTCCAAGACATTGCATGATCAAGCAAAAGAAGCGGGAATGGTTACACATATTTTCATGCACGTGGGAGCTATACTTCAATTCAATTAGCTAGGAGGTGGCTATAAATAGAAGAAGGATCAAAGATGTAAGGGTTGAAACTTTGCCGCAGAAATTACTCATGCACACTCACATCCCGGTAACTTTCTGAGTTTGCTTTGAGTCAATTTCTGTAGGGTTCCTTCCACTTGTTTTACTTTTAGTTTACATTTTCTGCAAACTTTACTTTTCTTGCAAGTTTATCTTTCAACCAACATTTACTTTACTTGTTCAATTTTATGTTTCGAGACCTTTATTTTCCGTTTCAGAAGTCCTTCAATTCAATCAGAGGCATTTTACTGTTTTTCTTTAAATTCAATGCAATCTATTTCAATTTCAGTCAATTTATTTTCAAAATCTTTATTTATGTCTTTAGATTTTCTCGAATCTTGTCTAATTAAAGGGTCTTTGATGCAGTTTTAGAAAACTGGTACTCACAAAGAGGAGTAGATTTTGCTCCCAGACCATTAGATATCGAACCACCATCGATTTGCTAAAAATTGACAAAATAAATTGGCACACCCAATGGGACAGTTTGAAGTTATGTGGCCATAGTGTATTCAATTAAGAAGCAGAAGGATTGTATACATGGCAGAAGAAGTTTCGAATGTGAATGGTGGTTCATCCACAAATGACAGTGCAGTAGTAGTTGTACAACCTTCGGACGTTACTTCATGTTCGGAAGGTGTGGTTGTAAGTGAAAGTATGGCGGTTACTAATGTGCAGGCTGGAAATAATGGGTAAAATACTCGCCTACGTGGTAATTCAACACAAATACATCCCCAAGTAACTAGTGGTTGGCCTCCTTATGGCTTTCCTCCAGGTTATACGCCACCAGTAAGTGGCTTTGGCCTTCCGATATGATTTGGAGGTGCAAGTGGAGTATATAATGTTTAGATTCCACAACAACATCCCGAGTATTCTTGAGATTATAATGTGGGTTCTATATCTAATGCTTCTAATTTAATAGCAGTATTTTGACAACATGTAGAAGAAAGTCATCATGATTTGGTCAATTTATTAACTCAACAAATGACTACAATTCTGAATCCCATGATGGCTGATCACAAAATGAAGTTTGATCATCTTGCGAGGCAAGTCGAATGAATTGCTTGAATTTTTGATTATGATGAAGGGGAGAGGCAGAATGCAAGTGGAGCTAACGAGGATTTTGAAAATTTGTTTCGAAATGAAAATGATCTTAGGGGAAGAGAAAATCCACAGTTAATTCCTCGTGGTCAAAATGCTGACGATGTCTTGGCTCGATTACGTGCTAACCCAGCCGATGAGCGTTATCAGGTCACAAGAATTGTGGAAGATGTCCTCAATTGGGTTGAATTTAATATAGGATTTGTGAACCAACCCCATTTTGTGTCAGCCTTTCCTCATAATGTTCAAATGGCTGAAGTGCCAAGAGGGGTGAAAAACTCCAAGATAGTTACAAAGTTTGTTGGAGAAGTTGGAGAGTCAACTACTGAACATGTTGCTCGATATTTGGTCAAGATTGGAAATTTGGCTAATGAGGAAAATTTGAAAATGAAATTTTTTCCTTCATCATTAACAAAGAATGCTTTTACTTGGTTTTCAAATATCAGACCAAATTCGATAACAACATGGGCTCAGTTAGAGAACGCTTTTCATGCCCAATTTTATCGGGGAGAACTAAATGTGGTAGTTACTGACTTAGTGGCTTTGAAACGTGAAGATGGTGAAACCATCAATGATTTCATGATTCGTTTCAAAAACGCTAGAAGTCAATGTTATGTCTCTCTCCCTGAAAGCGAAGTGGTAAAGATAGCGATTATGGGGTTAGAATTTTATATGCGACAAAAGTGGCTTAATGTTCATATACCTGACTTGGCTCATTTGGCTGAAAGGGTCCGTCAAGTTGAAATTCTAAAAAAATAAAAAGAGAAATATAAAAATGATGAAAGGAAGTTAAGAGTAAATCTTATGTGGCAATGGACTCCTCTGATGAGGAGTTCGATTGGGAAGCAGAAGTTGATTTGGCTGAATTTAAGAAAGGTCCACCTTACCTTTGTTCCTTACTTAAGAAAATCCCAAATAGTGAAAAGTCAAATGATGTAAAACAGAAAAGTGGGAAAAGATATAGTTTCGATATTTTAAAATTGGATCAGATATTCGATGTATTGCTTAAAGATAAACAGTTAGTTTTACCTGAAGGTAGAACTTTACTTTTAGTAAAAGATTTAAAAGGAAAACCTTATTGTAAGTTTCATCAAGCAACTAGTCATTTGACTAATAACTGTGTTCGTTTCAGGGATTTCATACAAGAAGCTATCATGGAAGGGCGATTAAAATTTGATGATGGAAAAAAAGAAATGAAGTTCGATTCTGATCCATTTGATAGTGGAGCCAATTTTGCTGAGCCATATTTTGGTGTGAACATGGTTAGGATCTATTTCAGGGATTTGATACAAGAAGCTATCATGGAAGGGCGATTAAAATTTGATGATGGAAAAAAAAGAAATGAAGGTCGATTCTGATCCCTTTGATAGTGGAGCCAATTTTTCAGAGCCATATTTTGGTGTGAACATGGTTAGGATGTATTACGACTTCGATGTGGCTCTAGGAAGCTTCGAATCAGATGTCCGATCTGTTTACCCTGGGGCAGGAGATGGGTTGTTAGATTTTTTAGTGCAACAAAAATTGAAAGATCGAGATGTATCTTTGTGTCCTTGATGCAATGCAGTTTTTTATGCTGAAGCCACTGCAATTTTTGAGAAAGAAAGGATGAAGAAGGAATTGGCACACAAGGAAGAGCAAGCTCGCCAGAAACATCTAATTCGACAAACAGAGGGACAAAGTTCTGGTGGCCCGCAGAGGAATATGGCTGTACCTATGAGTCGTTCTCAAACTCTGGGTGTACAGTGGATTTGTAACTGCCAAGAGTTTCAGAATAGGGATGCTTACTATAAGCATAACCCACAGTGGGGTCACAGAGGTCCTCCTCGAGGTCGATATCCTTATTTTCGTGGCTGAGCCAGAGGGTACCAAAGGGGTAGAAAAAGAAGGGGATGCCAAACATCCAAGAATTCTCAAGATGACAAGACTAAGGGGGAAACCCCTTCTGTGTATTCCCGAGTAGTGTTTCCAATCAATAGGAGACTTGTCCAAAAGGTATTCCTTCTCCAGTGAAGTTGGATAAGGGTAAAGCTGTGGTTGTCGCATCCAGGAATGATAAAGACAAAGTCACTGATCTAGATAAGGAGTACTTCGAAGAAGGTGAAGATGAGATGGTCAGTACTATTTCGATCATCCCAACTGAGTATTCGGGGGAATATGAAGGTAATCCAGTGGAAGATTATGATGAGGATGAACCTGGGTACTTTCAAAGGCCTTCCAAAAAATAGAAGTCTCATTTGCGCCCATTGGACATCACAGCAGTCATGAGTGGGATCAAGATAAATAAAGTTTTGATTGATGGAGGAGTGGCAATAAGCCTCTTCCCAGAATGGATGTTGATGAATGTAGGTAAACATCTTGATGACTTAATCCCCACTAACATCTCTGTGACAGATTACAGTGGAGTTTTGACTCCTGCAAAGGGTCTAGTAATGCTTGGGGTGAAAGTTGGATTGTCTGATAGAAATACCATCTTTGTTGTGGTGTCTTCGAAGGCCAGTTATAATGCCTTGTTAGGACGTGATTGGATTCATGGAGTTGGGGCGATGCCATCTATTGTGCATCAAAGCGTTCTTTTGTGGACAAAGGAGGGAAAACCTGAAAAAATTAGGGTTGATTCGAGTTTATATGTCGAACAGTTACATGTTGATTTTAGAGTATATAGTCCTAAATTGAAGCCTTTTCAGGTCAACAGGGTGCTTAATTCTTTCAACTGTTAGGGTTGTTACTTGACTTCGGAAGGATTAAATGTGAAGCATTGCCATCCGCAACTTGGTTTTCCTCCAACTGGGTGGGATTGTTCGGAGTAAGTGGTAGTTTGAAGACGTTCTTTCATGGCAGGTGATCAAGATGTCTCGAATTATCTTATAATTTTAAATAAGTACTTAAGTAATTTCCCTTCAGTTGAGAATAAAGGTGATTCTTCTGATAAAGTTGAATCATTTAGGAATGTAGCTTCATTTTCTTCTGGTAGCATAGATTCGATTCCTTCAATCAAATTTAGTCATGGTTTAAATTTCTTTTGTTCTCGTAGTTTTAATAATATTATCAATCAAACTGCTATTCATATAGCAGAAGCTCAGTGTATTGAAAACAAAGTTGTTGTTAATTCGATGGATAATCAAGTGTGTTTCAATCCCAATGAATTTGTTGATTTGTCTTTTGATTGCATATATGATTTAGAACTTTTGGAATTTGAAAAATATTCAGTAAAGGATGATGAATATACAAAGGGTTTCAAATCGTAGGGTCTCTTAGAAGAAATTAATTCGGGATCTGTTGACGACGTTCGAATTACTTACATATGTAAGGACCTTGCGAACCCATTTCGAACAGAATTGTTCCATCTTTTACATGAATTTAAAGATTGTTTTACTTGGAATTATCATGAGATGCCTGGTCTTGATCGTTCTCTAGGGGAACATCAATTAGCATTAAAACCGAATGCTCGACCCGTAAAGCAAACACCTCGACGATTCGCTCCTGAAATTAATAAAAAAATTAAAGAGGAGATTAAACATTTGATTAAGGCAAAGTTTATTCAAACCGCACAATATGTAGAATGGGTTTCGAACATTGTCCTTGTAATGAAGAAAAATAGAAAATTAAGAGTATGCATTGATTTTTTAGATTTGAATAATGCTACTCTGAAAGATGAATATTTTATGCCCATAGAAGATATGTTAATTGATTCTGCTGCAGATAATGAAATTTTAAGTTTCATGAATGGTTATTCGGGATATAACCAAATCTTTATTGCAGAAGATGATGTGTCCAAAACTGCTTTTCGATTCCCTAGGGCATTAAGAACGTACGAATGGGTAGTTATGCCATTTGGTTTGAAAAATGCTGGTGCGACATATCAACATGGCATGAATACTATTTTTCATGAGTACATTGAAAAATTTATGAAAGTGTATATTGATGATGTTATGGTTAAATCGAATTCAGTAACCCAACATATCGACCATTTGAGAAAGGCTTTTAGTACGATGTGGAAAAAGGGTTTAAAAATGAATTTTTTAAAATGCGCATTTGGCGTATCAGCAGGAAATTTTTTGGGATTTGTTGTCCATAAAAAAGGGATTGCTATCAATAAAAACAAGGCCATTGCAATCTTGGAGTTATCCCTCCTAGGTCAAAAAAAGAGGTGCAGTCTTTCCATGGAAAGGTTAACTATCTTAGAAGGTTCATATCAAACCTTTCAGGTCGAACTCGAGTATTTGCAGCTTTGGTGAAGCTTAAGAATGAAACACAGTTCGAATGGACAAACGAACATCAAGAAGCTTTTGAGTCAATCAAAGATTATTTGCCTAAAGCCCCAGTTGTAAGACCCCAAATTTTAAAAATTTATTGATTTATTTATGATCTATTATATTATTTAAGATTATACTTTTAGAGATTTTTATATGTAAGTTGAGCGAATTTTTATTTATTATTTAGAGTTCTTATAATTGAAAAATAGTGAATATTTTATATGCCTTAATTTTAAATATTTAGATTTTTAACCTTATTTTATAAATAAAGGAGAATTAATCTAATTATCATCAAATCTTTATTGAATTAATATTTATTCGAAAATAGAATTCAAGTTGATAATAAAATGGTATTTCAAAGCTGATTATTATATATTAATTTGAATTTAGATTATTACTCTATACTTTTATTTTTATTAAAAACTACTATCTTATCCTAATCTCTAAAATCTCCAATTTCAGTACACAACACAAATCCTAATTTACCTTCATTAACTTAAATACTAACCCACTCACCTCTACCACCCCCACACCCCACACGGATACACACACACACAAAACACCCACACACACAAATAAACCCAACACACACGCATAATGAAATACCAGGAAAGAAAGAAAATGAAACAGAGGAAGAAATAAAGAAAAGAAAGAAAGAGGGAGGAAGAGAGGGAGATCCGAGGGTGAGGGTGGCGAGAGGAGAGGGAGACCCGTGAAAGAGGCAGAGCGCTAGGGGAGGAGGAGCTGTCTGCATCGCCACCATCGCGTCAGCTACGCCGTCGCCACTGTCAATCACGCCGCCACCACGCCATGTCGCCGTCGAGAACAGAGCCGCGAGGAGAGAGGGTTCGCGAGTGAGAGAAGGTTGCGGGCTTGGAAACCGCCGCGCCCAGTCACGGCCGTAAAGCCGTCGCCGCCGTCCAAACTCATCGTCGCCATCTCTCCCCATCGCTGCCACCGCTGGAACCGTGAACAGAGGAAGGAGACAAAGCTTTTCACGTCACCGTCACAGGACCTCAGCCGTCATCATCCCCATCCAGACAGCCGCTTCTGCTGCCGGAGAATGCTGCTGTGTCGTCGGGTTCTACTACCGGTAAGGGTCTTGTTGTTAGATTCTGTCCTTTTTAATTATGGAAATACTATAGTCACTACATGTTGCTATAGCCGTTGTCTGGATCGCGTGGAAGGAGCAGGAGCTGGGTGTTGCCGTGCCTTGCCTCCGCCGCCGGAGACTGCCGTCGAATCCTCTAGGTGTTGCGACGTTGTCTGTCATAAGGTTGAGTATCGGTGCTTGCATGTCGTGCTTGGAGTGTTCAGCTGATTCGTTTTGCTATTTCAGTACGTAGTTATGTTTCGAAAACCCTCGCGTTAGTTTTCTGTTATGTTTGGTTATAAAATCTGAAGTTTGGTAACGTAGGTTCGAGTTCTGAATATTGCATATTGCATAAATGTTGCTATGGTTGCTGCGAGAATGGTTTGAGTTGAGATTGAGGCTTCCGCTGACCGCGGGCCGAGAGAAAGGATTTTTCTGTGATGCGTTGGTGATAAACCACTATTTTATGGTTTATCTTGTATTTAATTGAATGGTTTTATCAAGCTTCTACCCACTTATTCATATGATTTGCATGATTTTATAATTTCTTCCTAGAGTTATTCTATGGTTAAAAATTTGCTTCCTAGAGATCTTTAATTTGTATATTTTAATTCTCCTTTATACCATTCGATGCCGTGATCTGTGTGTTAAGTGTTTCAGGCTTTATAGGGAAGGAATGACTTAGAGAATAGAGAGGAAGCTTGCAAAAATGGAAGGAACACAAGAAACCAATGAGATAACCAGCAAGCACTGACGCGCACGCATGGCTCACGCAAGCGCGCGATATGGAGAAATTTGCAGCAACACGTGCGCATGCCTAACGCGTACGCGTGGATTGGAGTTCTGCAAGATGACGCGCATGCGTGACCGATGCGTACGTGTGACACACCAAAACGACTAGCGACGCGCACGCATGACTGACGCGTACGCGAGACATGCGCGATCTGCAGATTTAACAGAAAATGCTGGGGGCGATTTTGGGCCGAGTTTTGACCCAGTTTTCGGCCCAAAAACACATAATAGAGCCAGAGAATCTACAGAGACTCAAAAGAGATTCTCATTAGCATAGTTATAGGTTTTTAGATATGAATCTAGAGAGAAAATTACTCTTCCTCTAGGTTTTTTTTACATTCATAATTTATTAGTTTTATGCTTTTGCTTTTGGATATTGAAGAGTCATCACCTCCGTTGAAGATACTATTCTAGTTTGTTTCCTTACTCTTTTATTTATTCCATATTCTTAATTCTTATTTAGAGTTATAATTGGATTATTTTCATGGATTGTTAATGAAAAGAATTACTTTTATTTTTAATTAAATTGCAGTTATTGTCTATCATGTCTTTCTTTTATTCCCTTTTTAATTCTATGCAAGTAATTTTCATGTCAATGGAGTAGATTCCCAACTTGACATGGGGGTTGATTAAGAGGAGACACTTAAGTTGGAATGCTCAAGTGATTAGTTAAATTGGAAGTTGTTGGCTAATTCTGTATTTACTAACGGTAGACCTTCCCAAGGGAGAGGACTAGGATTTGCGAATAAGAGTTAGCTCAATCACTTGACTTTCCTTTATTTAGTAAGGGTTAACTAAGTGAAAATAACAACCTCTTTATACTACACTTGAGAAAATTCTAACAAGGATAGAACTTCCAATTAATCATTTCCCCAGTCAAGGCCTTTTTAATTAGAATATATATTTCTCTTTTAAATTACAATTATTTATTTTCTGTCATTCAACTCTCAAAATTCTCGGAAAACTCCTGATTAATAACTTAGCACCCCTTCTAGAAACTTGTTGGGAGACGACCTGGGATTCATACTCCCAGTATTTTTATTCTAAATTTTTGTGACAACCTTTCTAAATTGATGAGGCGGATTTTCGCTGGTTAAGGGCTATAATTGCAACGCTGTTCTTATATTATAATTTCTTAATTGGTCTAATCTTTGCCACGTACCAATTTTTGACGCTGTTGTCGGGGAGTTGCAATTGTGTGCTGAATTATTAATTAGTGTACATATTTTTATTTTATTTGTGTATTTTATTTTATTTTATTACCATGAGCTGTATGTTTCTTTCTTTGAATGATGCGTTCACTGTCTGATCCGAGCTTAGCCGCATTTGATCCTGAAATTGAAAGAACTCTTTCATGTATTAGGCGAGCTCGGCGTCGGTTAGCCTCTGAGGGTGGTGAAGTGATTGTTATCGATTCACCAGTCTCATCTGAGGGCGAATCTAAACCGCCATCTGAGGAGGAAACAAGCTTCTTTACTACTGATTCAGTTGATTCACGTACAGATAGGATGGCAGCACCTAGGAGGATTACTCTCCAGGAAGCTGGAGCTCCAGATTTTACACTGCAGCCGTATCAAGTGCATCATCCAACTCTGACTGTATATTTTGAGCTGAAGACTGCACTAATCAACTTGATGCCCAAGTTTCATGGCTTACCTACTCAGGAGCCCATCAAGCACCTCAGGGATTTTCAGACAGCCTGTTCTACTGTTAGGCGTCATGGTGCAAATGAAACTTCTATTCTGTTAACCGCCTTCCCATTTTCTCTTGAGGAAAAGGCGAGGGAGTGGTACTACTCCCAACCTGAAGCAACTGTTACCAACTGGGATACACTCAGGAGAGAATTCCTGAAAAAATACTTTCCAGTTGAAGTTACCGATAGATTGAGAAAAGAGATCTCCTGCATTGTTTAAGGAGAATCAGAGACTCTCTATGAGTACTAGGAGTGCTTTAAGAACCTTCTGGATGCATGCCCCCATTACATGATTGACAGGTTAGTGTTGATCAGCTACTTCACTCAAGTCATGAAGCCTCGGGATAAAACTACACTGGATGGTGCTAGTAATGGTTCTTTGAAAAAGTATAAGACCGCAGACAAAGCATGGCAACTGATCAGCGACTTAGCTGAGTCCACTAGAAATCACAGGCACAGGAACAACCACTCAAAGTCTGTTACAGAGGTTTTCTCTAGCAGTAAGACTACTGTCCTTACATAGAGTATATGTGAAATGACCAACCTACTGAAGCAGATGCAGTTAAATCAACAACAACAACAGCCTCCCCCACCACAACAAAGCCAACAGTTAGTTCCTCAAAGAGTATGCAAAATATGTGCTGATTATAGTCATTATACTGATGAGTGTCCGCAGCTCCAACAAGAAGACAACACTGTGGCAGCTACTCATAACTTTTGTGACCGCCCGAATCAAGGATACAATCAACAAGGCGGCAACTACATCCAAGGTGGGAACTATAACCAAGGATGGCAGGACAACTCTAACCAGGGTTGGAGAGATAATTCCAACCATGGCTGGAGGGACAATGATGAGCGGATAATTTATACGCTTGTTGGCATTATTTTTAGGTAGTTTTTAGTATGATTTAGTTAGTTTTTACTATGTTTTTATTAGTTTTTATGCAAAATTCACATTTCTAGACTTTACTATGAGTTTGTGTGTTTTTCTGTGATTTCAGGTATTTTCTGGCTGAAATTGAGGGACCTGAGCAAAAATCTGATTCAGAGGCTGAAAAAAGACTGCAGATGTTGTTGGATTCTGACCTCCCTGCACTCGAAATGGATTTTTTGGAGCTACAGAAACCCCATTGGCGCGCTTTCAATTGCATCAGAAAGTAGACATCCAGCTTTCCAGCAATATATAATAGTCCATACTTTTCCCGAGTTTTGACAATGCAAACTGGCGTTCAAACACCAACTTCTGCCCTATTCTAAAGTTAAACGCCAGAAACAGGTTACAAACCAGAGTTAAACGCCACAAATAGGCTGCAACCTGGCGTTTAACTCCATGAGAGGCCTCTACATGTGTAAAGCTCAATGCTTAGTCCAAGTACACACCAAGTGGGCCCCGGAAGTGGATTTCTGCACTATCTGTACTTAGTTACTTATTTTCTGTAACCCTAGCTACTAGTTTAGTATAAAAACAACTTTTAGTGACTTACTATGGACCTCATGACATTTTACACGTTTCATATTGTATCTTTGACGGCATGAGTCTCTAAACTCCATAGTTGGGGGTGAGGAGCTCTGCTGTGTCTCGATGGATTAATGCAATTACTACTGTTTTCCATTCAATCACGCTTGTTTCTATTCTAAGATATTCACTCGCACTTCAACCTAATGAATATGATGATCCGTGACACTCATCATCATTCTCACCTATGAATACGTGCCTGACAACCACCTCTGTTCTATCTACAATAGCTTGAGTGCATATCTCTTGGTTTCTAATCTAAGATTAGAACCTTCGTGGTATAGACTAGAATTATTGGCGGCCATTCTTGAGATCCGAAAAGTCTAAAACTTGTCTGTGGTATTCCGAGTAGGATCTGGGATGGGATGACTGTGACAAGCTTCAAACTCGCGAGTGCTGGGTGTAGTGACAGACGCAAAAGGATCAATGGATCCTATTCCAACATGAGTGACAACCGACAGATGATTAGCCGTGCGGTGATAGCGCATTTGGACCATTTTCGCTGAGAGGACGGATGGTAGCCATTGACAATGATGATCCACCAACATACAGCTTGCCATGGAAGAAGCCTTGCGTGCGTGAAGAAGAAGACAGTAGGAAAGTAGAGATTCAGAAGACAGAGCATCTCCAAAACCTCAACCTGTTCTCTATTACTGCACAACAAGTATTATTTATTTTATGTTATTTACTCTTCATAAACCCAATCATTTTTATTACTAATTTCCTGACTAAGAGTTACAAAATAACCATAGCTTGCTTCAAGCCGACAATCTCTGTGGGATCGACCCTTACTCACGTAAGGTATTACTTGGACGACCCAGTGCACTTGCTGGTTAGTGGTACGAGTTGTGAAAAGCGTGATTTACAATTTCGTGCACCAAATTTTTGGCGTTGTTGCCAGGGATTGTTCGAGTTTGGATAACTGACGATTTATTTTGTTGCTTAGATTAGGAAAAATTTATCTTTTTAGTTTAGAGTCACTAAAATTGCGTCTTCTATTATTGTTTTTGGTTGAAACTTTTTTTAAATCCTTATTTTCTCTTTTTAAATTTTTCAAAAATTTTTTTTATAAACTAATAATTGAGTTTTTCTATTTGAGTTTAGTTTCATATTTTAAGTTTGGTGTCAATTGCATGATTTTATTTTTCTTTCAATTTTTTTTGAATTATTAGTGCTCAGAATATAAAAAGTTTTTAAGTTTGGTGTCATTTGTGTTTCTGTTTCTTAAAAATTTTTCAAAAGTTGTTCTTAGTGTTCATCGTGATATTCAAAGTTTTCCTGTTTATTTTCTCTGTCTTGATCTAAAAATTCTAAGTTTAGTGTTATTTTGTTGTTTTTCTCTTTCCTCATTAATTTCAAAAATATCTTTTCTCTCTATATAATTGAATTTTCGAAAATCTCATTCAAAAATTCAGATTTCTATTTTAAAATTTTTATTTTTTCTTGTTTTAGTTTTAAAATTTCAAAATTCAAAATCTTTTTCAAAAATCATATCCAATAAAGTTTTCCAAATCTTCTTAATTAAGCAATTAATTTGGTTTTCGAATTTATTTTTCCTTTTTCTTTTACTTTTCGAAATCTATATTTTAATTTCTAATTACTTTATTCTATTTTATTTTTTATATTTTTATTTATTCTTTTTTTATATAATAAAAATAAAAATATATTTTATTTGAAATTCATATCAATTCCCTTTTCTCCATCATGGACTTAAGTGGAAATGAACAGTCCAGAAGGACTCTGGGGTCATATGCTAACTCCATTACTACTGCATACGGGAGTAGTATCTCTTTACCTCCCATCAGAGCAAGCAGTTTTGAGCTAAATCCTCAGCTCATTTTTCATGGTGCAGTAAAATTGCCAGTATTCCGGTCTTCCACAGGAAGAACCTACTGAGTTTCTGGCACAGTTCTTGCAAATTGCTGACACAGTACGTGACAAGGAAGTAGATCAGGATGTCTACAGATTATTACTGTTTCCATTTTCTGTAAAAGATCAAGCTAAGAGGTGGTTAAATAACCAACCTACAGCAAGCATAAGAATATAGAAACAGTTATCAGACAAATTCCTGAATCAATATTTCCCTCTAAAAAGGATGACACAGCTAAGGCTGGACATCCAAGGCTTTAAACAAGAGGATGATGAATCCCTTTATAATGCTTGGGAGAGGTACAGAGGGATGCTAAGGAAATGCCCCTCTGAAATATTTTTAGAGTGGGTGCAATTAGACATCTTCTACTATGGGCTTATAGAAAAAGCTCAGATATCTCTAGACCACTCAGCTGGTGGATCTATACACATGAGAAAGACTATTGAAGAGGCTCAAGAGCTTATTGATATAGTTGCTAGAAATCAGCATCTGTACATAAGTAATGAGTCCTCCATGAAAGAAGAAGCTAAGGCAGTATCAACTGACTTTAGTCCTCAGGAACAAGTTGCTGAACTCAATCATCAACTATCTTCTATAACAAGGCAGTTAGCAGAATTTAAGGAGATGCTACAAGAAACCAAAATTGCTAACAAGGATATGGAATCACAATTGAATTAGACAAAACAGCAGTTATCAAAACAGATAACAGAGGAGTGCCAAGCAGTTCAATTAAGAAGTGGAAAAATATTAAATATCTCAACTCAAAGCAGCAGAAAATCAAGAAAGGAACAGCTGACAGAGGATGAGCAACCTACTACCCAAAATCCCTCTGAGGACAGTAAGAGCCCAGAGAGGAATAAGTCTGGCATTCAAACGCCAGAAAAGGGTGAAAAACTGGCGTTAAACGCCCAACCCATGTCCAGTTCTGGCATTCAAACACCAGAAAAAGGTTGGAATCTTGCGTTAAACGCCCAATCCACGTCCAACCCTGGCGTTCAAACGCCAATGAGGGACCAGACACCTGTAAGTGCTGATAATAACTCCCTCAAGAAGGCTTTTCAACCTGCCTCTGTAGGAAATAAGCTTGCAGCAACTAAGGTTGAAGAATATAAAGCCAAAATGCCTTATCCTCAGAAACTCCGCCAAGCAGAATAGGATAAACAATTTTCCCGCTTTGCAGACTATCTCAGGACTCTTGAAATAAAGATTCCGTTTACAGAGGCACTTGAGCAAATACCCTCTTATGCTAAGTTCATGAAAGAGATCTTAAGTCATAAGAAGGATTGGAGAGAAACAGAAAAAGTTTTTCTCACTGAAGAATGCAGTGCAGTTATCCTAACAAGCTTACCAGAAAAGCTTAAGGATCCCGGAAGCTTTATGATACCATGCACATTAGAGGGTACTTGTACCAAGACAGCTCTATGTGACCTTGGGGCAAGTATCAATCTAATCCCTGCATCCACTATCAGAAAGCTTGGCTTGACTGAAGAGGTCAAACCAACCCAGATATATCTTCAACTTGCTGATGGCTCCATTAAATATCCATCAGGCATAATTGAGGACATGATTGTCAAGGTTGGGCCATTTGTCTTCTCCACTGACTTTGTAGTGCTGGAGATAGAGGAGTACAAGAGTGCAACTCTCATTCCAGGAAGACCCTTCTTAGCAACTGGACGAACCCTCATTGATGTCCAAAAAGGGAAAGTGACCTTGAGAGTCAATGAGGATGAGTTCAGGCTGAATGCTGTTGAGGCAATGAAGCATCCAGACACATTAAAAGACTGCATGCATGTTGATATTATTGACTCCCTGGTAGAGGAGATCAACATGGCTGAGAGTCTCGAATCAGAGCTAGAGGACATCTTTAAAGATGTTCAGCCTGATCTAGAGGAATCAGAGGAAATAAAAAGAGCCTCTGAAAATTCCTCAGGAAGAGGAGAAACCTCCTAAACCCGAGCTCAAACCACTACCACCATCCCTGAAATATGCATTTCTGGGAGAAGGTGACACTTTTCCGGTGATCATAAGCTCTGCTTTAAATCCACAGGAAGAGAAAGCACTACTTCAAGTGCTAAGGACATGCAAGACAGCTCTTGGGTGGTCCATAAGTGACCTTAAGGGCATAAGCCCAACTAAATACATGCACAAGATCCTATTTACTAAGCCAGTGGTTCAACCACAGAGGCGGCTGAATCCAGCCATGAAGGAGGTGGTGCAGAAGGAGGTCACTAATTTACTAGAGACTGGGATCATTTATCCTATTTCTGATAGCCCCTGGGTGAGCCCTGTCCAAGTTGTCCCCAAGAAAGGAGGCATGATAGTGGTTCGTAACGAAAAGAATGAACTGGTTCCCACAAGAACAGTTACAGGGTGGCGTATGTGTATTGATTACAGAAGGCTCAACACAGCCACCAGGAATGATCACTTCCATTTACCATTCATAGACCAGATGCTAGAGAGACTAGCAGGTCATGAATATTACTACTTTTTGGATGGCTATTCAGGTTACAACCAAATTACAGTAGATCCTCAGGACCAAGAGAAAACAGCTTTCACATGTCCTTCTGGAGTGTTTGCCTACAGAAGGATGCCTTTTGGTCTGTGCAATGCACCTGCAACCTTTCAGAGGTGCATGCTCTCTATCTTCTTTGATATGGTAGAGAAATTTCTGGAAGTCTTCATGGATGACTTTTCAATATTTGGAGACTCATTCAGCTCCTGCCTTGACCATTTAGCACTTGTTCTGAAAAGATGCCAAGAGACCAACCTAGTTTTAAACTGGGAAAAATGTCACTTTATGGTGACTGAAGGAATTGTCCTTGGGCATAAAATTTCAAACAAGGGAATAGAGGTGGATCAAGCTAAAGTGGAAGTAATTGAAAAATTACCACTACCTGCCAATGTTAAGGCAATCAGAAGCTTTCTAGGGCATGCAGGATTCTATAGGAGGTTTATAAAAGATTTTTCAAAAATTACAAAACCTCTGAGCAATCTGTTAGCTGCTGACACGCCATTTGTGTTTGACATAGAGTGTCTACAGGCGTTTGAAACTCTGAAAGCTAAGCTGGTCACAGCACCAGTTATTTCTGCACCAGACTGAACACTACCATTCGAACTAATGTGTGATGCCAGTGACCATGCCATTGGTGCAGTATTGGGACAGAGACATAACAAGCTTCTGCATGTCATTTATTATGCTAGCCGCGTTTTAAATGATGCACAGAAAAATTACACAACCAAAGAAAAAGAGTTGCTTGCAGTGGTTTATGCCATTGACAAGTTTAGATCATACTTAGTAGGATCAAAAGTGATTGTGTACACTGACCATGCTGCTCTTAAATATCTACTTACAAAGCAGGATTCAAAACCCAGGCTCATAAGATGGGTGTTGCTTCTGCAAGAGTTTGATATAGAAATAAGAGACAGAAAAGGGACAGAGAACTAAGTGGCTAATCATCTGTCCCGGATAGAACCAGTAGAAGGGGCGTCCTCCCCCCTCTATTGAGATCTCTGAAACCTTTCCAGATGAGCAATTATTTGCCATTCAGGAAACACCATGGTTTGCAGACATTGCAAACTATAAAGCTGTAAGATTCATACCCAAAGAGTACAGCAAGCAGCAAATAAAGAAATTGATTTCTGATGCAAAGTACTACTTATGGGATGAACTATATCTCTTTAAGAGATGTGCAGATGGAATAATCCGTAGATGTGTGCCTAATAAAGAGGCACAGAAGATCTTATGGCATTGCCATGGATCACAATATGGAGGCCATTTCGGAGGTGAGCGAACAGCCACCAAGGTTCTCCAATGTGGCTTCTACTGGCCTACTCTCTATAGAGACTCCCGAGAGTTCGTACGTAACTGTGACAGTTGCTAGAGAGCTGGTAATCTGCCTCATGGTTACACCATGCCTCAACAAGGGATCTTGGAGATTGAGTTGTTTGATGTATGGGGTATTGACTTCATGGGGCCTTTTCCACCATCATACTCAAACACGTATATTCTGGTGGCAGTAGATTATATATCTAAATGGGTAAAGGCAATTGCAACACCCACTAATGATACTAAGACAGTGCTGAAGTTCCTCCAAAAATATATCTTCAGCAGGTTTGGCGTCCCTAGAGTACTAATTAGTGATGGAGGCACTCATTTCTGTAATAAACAACTTTACTCTGCTATGGTCCGATATGAAATTAGCCACAAAGTAGCAACTCCATTTCATCCACAGACAAATGGGCAAGCTGAAGTCTCTAATAGAGAACTAAAAAGAATCCTAGAACGGACTATAATTACCCGTAGAAGGGATTAGGCAAAAAGCTTGGATGATGCTCTGTGGGCATACAGAACAGCATTCAAGACTCCTATAGGAACCTCTCCATACCAGCTTGTGTATGGCAAGGCCTGTCATCTGCCTGTGGAACTGGAGCATAAGGCCTACTGGGCAACCAGATTCCTAAACTTGGATGCTAAGTTAGCTGTAGAGAAGAGATTACTCCAGTTAAATGAGCTAGAGGAATTCAGACTCAATGCTTTCGAAAATGCAAAAATTTACAAGGAGAAAGCAAAAAGGTAGCATGATAAGAAACTGTCATCCAGAGTCTTTGAACCAGGACAAAAGGTTCTTCTGTTTAACTCTAGGCTCAGATTATTCCCCGGAAAAATGAAATCCCGGTGGAGGGGACCATATGTGATTACAAGTGTGTCAGCATATGGCTATGTGGAGCTTCAAGACATTGATTCTAATAAGAAGTTCATTGTTAATGGACAGAGAGTCAAGCATTATCTTGAAGGCAATGTTGAGCAAGAATGCTCCAAGCTGAGACTAGATTAAAAGCTCAGTAAGGTCCAGCTAAAGACAATAAAGAAGCGCTTATTGGGAGGCAACCCAATTTTTACTTATCTATGTTAATTTTCTGTTTTCCATTTTTATTTTATATTTTCTTTAGGATGATGATCATGTGGAGTCACAAAAATCAAAGCAAAATCAAAAATAGCATTAAAAACAACTCACCCTGGAGGAAGAGCTTACTGGCGTTTAAACGCCAGTAAGAAGCATCAGACAGGCGTTTAACGCCAGAAAAAAGCATCAAGCTGGCGTTAAACGCCAGAAACAAGCTACAGTCAGGCGTTTAACGCCAGAAACAAGCACCAACATGGAATTAAACACCAGAAACAAGCAGTAACCTGGCGTTTAACGCCAGGATTGCACTCTATAGGCATTTTGCACGCCTAAATAGAGCAGGGATGATAAGTCCTTGACCCCTCAGGATCTGTGGACCTCACAGGATCCCCACCTACCCCACCTCTCTCTCTCTCTCTCTCTCTCTCTCCCACCTTTTCATAACACTCTATCCCAAATACCCTTCACCAATCACCTCCCCCTACCCCTATATAAACCCCTCACCACTCCTTCATTTTCACACATTATAACCACTACTTCTACCCCTTGGCCGAACCACATATCTCCCTCCATCTCCTCTATTTTCTTCTTCTTCTACTACTTTCTTTCTTCTTTTTCTCGAGGACGAGCAAACCTTTTAAGTTTGGTGTGGTAAAAGCATTGCTTTTTGTTTTTCATAACCATTAATGGAACCAAAGGCCGGAGAAACCTCTAGAAAGAGGAAAGGGAAGACAATTGCTTCCACATCCGAGTCATGGGAGATGGAGAGATTCATCTCACAAACCCATCACTAAGAAAAGGATGGAGCAAACAAGAGAACCCACTCATGGACCTCAACGAGAGCATGAGGAAATTCCTCATCATGAAATCCCTGAGATGCCTCAAAGGATGCACTTTCCTCCACAAAACTATTGGGAGCAAATTAACACCTCCCTAGGAGAATTGAGTTCCAACATGGAACAACTAAGGGTGGAGCACCAAGAGCATTCTATCCTCCTCCATGAAATTCGAGAAGATCAAAGAGTTATGAGGGAGGAGCAACAAAGGCAAGGAAGAGACATTGAGGAGCTAAAGCACTCCATAAGATCTTCAAGAAGAAGAACTAGTCACCATTACTAAGGTGGACCCATTCTTTAATCTCGTTGTTCTTTATTTTTCTGTTTTTCGTTTACTATGCTCTATATTTATTCATGTTTGTGTCTTTATTACATGATCATTAGTGTTCAAGTGTCTATGTCTTAAAGCTATGAATGTCCTATGAATCCATCACCTTTCTTAAATAAAAAATGCTTTAATTACAAAAGAACAAGAAGTACATGAATTTTGAATTCATCCTTGAGATTAGTTTAATTATTTTGATGTGGTAACAATACTTTCTGATTTCTGAATGAATGCTTGAACAGTGCATATGTCTTTTGAATTTGTTGTTTATGAATGTTAAAATTGTTGGCTCTTGAAAGAATAATGAAAAAGGAGAAATGTTATTGATAATCTGAAAAATTATAAAATTGATTCTTGAAGCAAGAAAAAGCAGTGAAGAACAAAGCTTGCGAAAAAAAAAAGAAAGAAAAAGGAAAAGCAAGCAGAAAAAGCCAATAGCTCTTTAAACCAAAAGGCAAGAGAAAAAATCCAGTAACCCTTTAAACCAAAAGGCAAGGGTAATAAAAAGGACCCAAGGCTTTGAGCATTAATGGATAGGATGGCCCAAAGGAATAAAATCCCGGCCTAAGCGGCTAAACCAAGCTGTCCCTAACCATATGCTTGTGGCGTGAAGGTGTCAAGTGAAAAGCTTGAGACTGAGCGGTTAAAGTCGTGATCCAAAGCAAAAAGAGTGTGCTTAAGAACCCTGGACACCTCTAATTGGGGACTCTAGTAAAGCTGAGTCACAATCTGAAAAGGTTCACCCAGTTATGTGTCTATGGCATTTATGTATCCGGTGGTAATACTGGAAAACAAAGTGCTTAGGGCCACAGCCAAGACTCATAAAGTAGTTGTGTTCAAGAATCAACATACTGAACTAGGAGAATCAATAACACTATCTGGATTCTGAGTTCCTATAGATGCCAACCATTCTGAACTTCAAAGGATAAAGTGAGATGCCAAAACTGTTCAGAGGCAAAAAGCTACTAGTCCCGCTCATCTAATTGGAGCTAAGTTTCATTGATATTTTGGAATTTATAGTATATTCTCTTCTTTTTATCCTATTTAATTTTCAATTGCTTGGGGACAAGCAACAATTTAAGTTTGGTGTTGTGATGAGCGGATAATTTATACGCTTTTTGGCATTATTTTTAGGTAGTTTTTAGTATGATTTAGTTAGTTTTTACTATGTTTTTATTAGTTTTTATGCAAAATTTACATTTCTGGACTTTACTATGAGTTTGTGTATTTTTCCGTGATTTCAGGTATTTTCTGGCTGAAATTGAGGGACCTGAGCAAAAATCTGATTCAGAGGCTGAAAAAGAACTGCAGATGCGGTTGGATTCTGACCTCCCTGCACTCGAAATGGATTTTATGGAGGTACAAAAACCCACTTGGCGCGCTCTCAATTGCTTCGGAAAGTAGACATCCAGGGCTTTCCATCAATATATAATAGTCCATACTTTGCCCGAGTTTTGACGACACAAACTGGCATTCAAACGCCAACTTCCTGCCCTATTCTGAAGTTAAACGCCAGAAACAGGTTACAAACCAGAGTTAAACGCCACAAATAGGCTGTAACCTGGCATTTAACTCCAAGAGAAGCCTCTACACGTGTAAAGCTCAATGCTCAGCCTAAGCACACACCAAGTGGGCCGCGGAAGTGGATTTCTGCACTATCTGCACTTAGCTACTAGTTTAGTATAAAAACAACTTTTAGAGACTTACTATGGACCTCATGATATTTTACACGTTTCATATTGTATCTTTGACGGCATGAGTCTCTAAACTCCATAGTTGGGGGTGAGGAGCTCTGCTGTGTCTCGATGGATTAATACAATTACTATTGTTTTTCACGCTTGTTTCTATTCTAAGATATTCACTCGCACTTCAACCTGATGAATGTGATGATCTGTGACACTCATCATCATTCTCACCTATGAACGCGTGCTTGACAACCACCTCCGTTCTATCTGCAATAGCTTGAGTGCATATCTCTTGGGTTTCTAATCTAAGATTAGAACCTTTGTGGTATAGGCTAGAATTATTGGCGGCCATTCTTGAGATCCGAAAAGTCTAAACCTTGTCTGTGGTATTCTGAGTAGAATCTGGGATGGGATGACTGTGACAAGCTTCAAACTCGCGAGTGCTGGGCGTAGTGACAGACGCAAAAGGATCAATGGATCCTATTCCAACATGAGTGAGAACCGACAGATGATTAGTCGTGCGGTGACAGCGCATTTGGACCATTTTCACTGAGAGGACAGATGGTAGCCATTGACAACGGTGATCCACCAACATACAGCTTGCCATGGAAGGAGCCTTGCGTGCGTGAAGAAGAAGACAGTAGGAAAGTAGAGATTCAGAAGACAAAGCATCTCCAAAACCTCAACCTGTTCTCCATTACTGCACAACAAGTATTATTTATTTTATGTTATTTACTCTTCATAAACCCAATCATTTTTATTACTAATTTTCTGACTAAGAGTTACAAAATAACCATAGCTTGCTTCAAGCCGACAATCTCTGTGGGATCGACCCTTACTCACGTAAGGTATTACTTGGACGACCCAGTGAACTTGCTGGTTAGTGGTACGAGTTGTGAAAAGTGTGATTTATAATTTCGTGCACGAGACAACTACAACAGAGGAGGCAGAGACAACAATAGAAATCAGAGGTGGAATAACAACAGTAGACAGCAGAATCAGAACTAGCCTTACAGAGCACCTCACCTTAGGCAATCCCAAGGACCCCAGCACAATCAACAACAAGCCCCTTAGATAACTTATCCTACTTCCTCATCAAATGACGAGATGCTTCATTCTCTTGCACAAGGATAACATGACATGCAGACTACATTGAATTCTACTCAAAATGGTCTGAATGCCACTTTACAAGCTCTCGTCTCCCGGATAGATTCATTACCTGCTTCCACCAACCAACCTTCAAGCTCTAGTGAAATTCCTTTTCAACCCCTACCTAACCCCAAGGGTGGCATCAATGCCATCACTTTGAGGTCCGGAACCACACTACAAGAGAGGAATCAGGAGGAGCCAAGCCCACAAGAACACGCCCAAGATGAAGACTTAGTTGAAGTGGAAGATGCTGAAGAGGAAGAGGAATTACAAGACAAGGATGAAGAAGAAGTAGCTCAGCAAGGGAATGGAGCGCCAAAGGACACAAAGGCTACAAGTGGCGCCATTCCTATCCCATTTCCACACCTTGCACAAAAGTCCAGGAAGCAGATGGAACTTGATCCCAAAATGGTAGAAATTTTCAAAAAGGTTGAGGTAACTGTTCTCCTTTTTTATGTTATTCAGCAGGTACCTAAATATGCAAAGTTTCTGAAAGATTTATGCATACATAAAGACAAAATTAATGAATTAGAAACTATTCCTTTAGGTAGTTCTATATCTGCTTTAATGAGAGGTATACCTGAAAAATGTAGTGATCTAGGTCCATGCATGGTTAACTGTACCATTGGAGGTGTAATATTTTCTGACTGCATGTGTGATTTAGGAGCATGTGTTAGTATAATGCCATTGTCTATATATGATGCTTTGAGGCTCCCTCCCTTAAAAAGGTCGGCAGCTCATTTTGTGTTAGCAGATAAAAGCATTATTACAGTAGTTGGTATTGCTGAAGATGTATTAGTGAGCATTAAAGGGCTCACATTTCCCATTGACTTCTATATCTTGGAAATGCCCCCTAATGACTCAGGAAGACCATCATCAATCCTGTTTGGAAGACCATTCCTGAAGACTTCGAAGTTCAAGCTGGATGCATTCTCAGGAACTTACTCCTTTGAGATAGATGGCAGAGCAGTGAGTTTCAGTTTAAATGAAGCTATGAAGCACCCTCCAAAAGATCATTCTATCTTCCAGTGCGACATCATTGATGAAACTGTAGCTGAGGTTCACCAAGAAAAAGTAGAAGAGAAGCACATGGAGCAAGGTCCAAGTGTGGGGACCCCCTCTGAACACAATGAGGACACTTTGCCATTATCATTAGCTCCAGATAATCCAGAGCCTAGCCATGAGCAGACATTGGAATTAAAGCCCCTTCTACCCCACCTCAAGTATGCTTACCTTGAGGATAATCAGAAGTTCCCAGTTATCATTGCAAGGGAACTCACTTCCCAACAGGAAGAACAACTGCTTAGTGTGCTGAGAAAACACAAGAGAGCAATTAGGTGGAGCTTGACGGATATAGTAGGCATCAGCCCTCAAGTTTGTGAGCACAGGATATTCTTAGAAGAAGGATCAAAGCCTATCTATCAACCCCAGAGAAGATTGAATCCCACCATCTTAGAAGTTGTCAAGAAAGAAGTGACCAGGCTACTTGAAGCAGATATTATCTACCCTATCTCAGATAGTGAATGGGTCAGTCCAGTACAAGTGGTGCCCAAGAAGTCTGGAGTCACAACAGTAAAGAATGAGCATGGAGAACTCCTGACAACTAGAGTGCAGAATTCATGGAGAGTTTGCATTGATTACATGCATCTCAACCAAGCTACTCGCAAGGATCACTACCCCTTGCCATTTATCGATCAGATGCTTGATCGCCTGTCAGGTAAATCCCATTACAGCTTTTTAGATGGTTATACAGGCTACTTTTAAATTCATATAGCTCTTGAAGATCAGGAAAAGACTACTTTTACATGTCCCTTTGGAACGTATGCATATAAGAGGATGCCTTTTGGCTTATGTAATGCACCGGCTACTTTTCAAAGATGCATGATGAGTATCTTTTCAGATCTTATTGAGAACTGTATGGAAGTTTTTATGGATGATTTCAGCGTATATGGTGATTCCTTTAGCCTTTGCTTGGATAGTTTAGCTAGAGTATTAGACAGGTGTGTTAGTTCAAACCTTGTATTGAATTTTGAAAAATGTCACTTTATGGTAAAACAAGGGATTGTTCTAGGACATGTCTCTAATACTGGTATTTCTGTAGATCCAGCAAAGGTAGATGTCATTTTTAGTTTACCTTACCCCTCCTCCGTGAGGGAAGTCCGTTCGTTCCTTGGCCATGCAGGTTTCAACAGGAGATTCATTAAGGACTTCAGTAAGGTAGCATTGCCTTTATCCATACTGCTGTAGAAAGATGTTGAGTTCGAGTTTAGTGAGGATTGCATGCACGCATTTGATAAGCTGAAGATCGCCATGACTCAAGCTCTAATTGTGAGAGGACCAGACTTGAGCCAGCCATTTGAGATTATGTGTGATACCTCCAACCATGCAGTGGGAGTGGCGCTGGCTCAGCGCGAAGGTAAAGATCCTTTCGTAATTGCCTATGTGTCTAAGACCTTAGACGCTGCTCAGTCTAATTACACTACTACTGAAAAAGAGCTTCTTGCTATTGTTTTTGCTCTGGATAAATTCTGAGCCTATTTACTTGGTACTAAGGTAGTAGTGTACTCAGACCATGCAGCTCTAAAATATTTATTAGCTAAAAAAGAGTCCAAACCAAGGCTAATACGTTGAAAACTGCTACTGCAAGAATTTGATTTAGAAATTAAGGATAGGAGTGGTAACCAGAATTTAGTGGCAGACCACTTGAGTCGCCTTGAGCACATTAAACCTGACTCCACTCCTATCAATGATGCTTTTCCATTTGATAGCTTACATGCAGTATCTGAAATAGTTCCTTAGTATGCACCTGTAGCTAATTATCTAGTCAGCCATACTTTCCCTCCTAATTTTACTAAGCATCAAAGGGACAAGCTGAAAAGCGAGTCTAAATATTATATATAGGATGACCCATACTTATGGAGGTGTGGTGCTGACTAGGTAATTAGGAGGTGTGTGCCTCAATCAGAATTCTAGTCCATTTTAGAGGCCTGCCACTCTTCTGAGAGTGGAGGACATTTTGGCCCTCAAAGAACAGCTAGAAAAATCCTAGACTGTGGGTTCTGGTGGCCTACTCTTTTTAAAGACGCTGCTATTTTTTGTAAATCTCGTTCGCCATGCCAAAAGTTTGGTAATATATCAAAGAGGGATGAGATGCCCCAACAGATTATGCTTTTCTGTGAAATTTTTGATGTTTGGGGTATTGACTTCATGGGTCCATTTCCAAACTCTAGTGGTTACCTTTATATACTGTTAGCTGTAGATTATATCTCTAAATGGGTGAAAGTAATTCCTACCCATACTGATGATACTAACACTGTTGTTTCCTTTGTTAGAAACCATATTATATGTCGCTTTGGATCACCACGAGCAATCGTGAGTGATCAAGGCACTCACTTTTGTAACAGAAGATTAACAAGATTACTGAAGAAGCATGGAATTGTTCACAAAGTAGCAACAGCTTATCATCCCCAGACCAATGGGCAAGCAGAAGTATCTAATAGAGAAATAAAGTGCATTCTGGAGAAGATAGTAAAGCCTCATAGGAAGGACTGGAGTGCCAGGCTACAAGATGCGCTCTGGGCATATCAAACAGCATACAAGACACCTATTGGGATGAGCCCTTTCCGCTTAGTGTACGGAAAGGCTTGCCACCTTCCAGTAGAGGTGGAACACAAGGCTTTCTGGGCTGTGAGGGAGTGCAACATGAATTTTGAGGAAGCTGGTGCTAAAAGGAAGCTGCAACTAGCAGAATTAGAGAACCTTCGCCTAGAAGCATATGACAACTCCAGGCGATACAAAGAGAAGATGAAGGTTGTCCATGACAAGCACATAAAAAGGAGAGAGTTCAGACTAGGAGAGTTAGTTCTTCTTTACAACTCCAGACTGAGACTTATGCCAGGCAAACTGAGATCCAGATGGGAAGGTCCCTACAAAGTAGAAAAGGCAGAGCCATACGGAGTTTTTCACCTGCGTCATCCTTCTAGCTCCAAATTCATCAAGGTCAATGAACATCGCCTAAAGCTTTATCATGGAGAGAAGATTAAGGATCACAAAGAGCTAGAGGTCTTCCTTTTGGAAGACCCACCAACAGAAGCAGAATGAGCTTGAAGAACGTCCAACTTAAAGACGTAAAAGAAAAGTGCTAGGTGGGAGACAACCCACCATGGTATGATCATTCCATTCCAGTCTTAGTTTTGTTTTATTTTATTCTACTTTATTTTTCTTAGTGACTCTTCTCATAATATCTGCATTTAGTCTACATTTGCATTTATATCCTGCATAAAAAAAACACGCGACGCGCGAGCGTCGCTGACACGTCCACGTCATATGTGCATTTGAAACAAGAAGAAAAGAAGTAGAGAGTCACGTGAGAGCATGGCTGGAGGCATGCCTTAGGCACAAACACGCCCACGCGAACGCGTCCCTGACGCGTCCGCGTCGCTTGCAAAATCAGCCATCCACGCGTGCGCGGCGTAACCCTGCAAAATCGACGTAAATGGGTGTATGGCAGAGAGTTATGATGGTGTGGGGCTGGAACTGTGCTGGAAGCACAAGCCCTATCACGCGTACGTGTCTCCCACGCGTCCGCGTCATTTTTTAAAATGAGGCCATTCACGCGCGCGCACACGTCACCCTAAATTTTGGCAATGTGCGTATGAAACAGAGAGTTGTGCATGCGTGATGCGCGGAAAACTTGTCTCATAACAAATTTCCTTCGGCAAGTGTACCGAATTTGTCGTTAAGTAAAAACTCACAATAGAGTGAGGTCGAATCCCACAGGGATTGATTGATCAAGCAACTTTAACTAGAGGAATGTTCTAGTTGAGCGAATCAGAATTTGAGTTGAGAATTGCAGAAAATTAAATGGCGGGAAAGTAAATAACAGAAAAGTAAATGCTGGAAATAAAGAGCTGAATGTAGATGACGGAAAGTAAATTGCAGAATCTTAAATGGGAATGGGGTAAGTGCTCATAAAAGTAAATGACAGAAATTAAAGAGAATGGATAAGATCATAAATGGGGAGTTCATTGGGCTCAGGAGATGTTGCATTCTCCGGATCAATTTCATTTTCATCTCTTCCTCAATCAATGCACTCATTGATCTCCTTGGCAATCTTGAGTGATCGAATTACAATTCCTTGTAATTAAATCTCTCAAATCTTGATCAATAGCCAATTCCTTGGTCAATTGCTCATGAGAAGAGATGAAGTATGGTCACTGATTATACCACATGCATTTTCCAAATCAAGTATTGAGAGGATTATAGTCACATATCCATCCAAATCCAATTTGGTCCAGCATGAGAAAGCATTTCTAGCATGATCTCTTCATTCCTCTTTCAAGGTTCAGAAGAGATCCAAGTTTGAATAGCTTCTTTTCCAAGATAACTACCCAATTGGATGAAGATCGAAAGCTTTCAAGTAAAATCAAGAGGAAAGATAGAAGAAGAATAATGAAAACTAGTATTGATCCATCAAATTACAACAGAGCTCCCTAACCCAATGAAAGGGGTTTAGTTGTTTATAGTTTTGGAAAATGAAAACAAAGATGGAGAATACATTATGAAACTAGAAGTGCAGAGAAAGTAAAATACAGAGAGTAGTTCTATGCCAAGAGGCTCCCTATAATTTCCAACTCCCTTTTCAATTCAAAGCTACTCCTATATATACTACTCTTCTGATCTTCTAGTTGGCTCTTCAAGTCTTGGGTATGGGCCTTTGGATCTTGAGTTTGAAGCAATTATCTTCTTCATTGGGCTTGGCTTTACTTGCAGAGAGAAAGTGTGAAGTTGGCAGAGACTTTAGCTCAGGACGTTAGTAGTGTTAACGTTTAAGTGGAAATGTGGGTTCGAGAATGTTAGTGACAATCACCTTTTTCACTAACGTTCCTCACCAAAGTAAGAGCCACGTTAACTCCAACGTTAGTGGCACAAACGTTGCTACTAACGTTGCCTCTTTGTCCTTCGCACACGTTATTGGGACTCACCTTTCCCAGTAATGTTGAGAAGTCTCCCCCTTCCTTACGTTAGAGTCCACGTTAACTTAGTTAACGTGGCTCTTTTAACGTAGGCTTGCCAACCTTCGAGAACGTTAGTGACACTTACCATTGTCACTAACGTTCCAATGTGCCCCTATTTCTCACGTTAGAGTTCACGTTAACGGGGCTTCTAACGTGGCCATGCTAGCCATCTCCAACGTTAGTGACAAAGTTGAGTGTCACTAACGTTGGCTCATCATTCCCTTATCCATGTTAGCTTCCACGTTAACTAAGTTAACGTGGGAGTTAACGTGGCTCATAGTGGCTTGTGTGGGCTCATTCCAACGTTAGTGACAATGTTGGGTGTCACTAACGTTGGCGATCACCTCCCTTCTTCACGTTAACTTCCACGTTAACTAAGTTAACGTGGGAGTTAACGTGGCTTATTGGGGCTTGTGTGGGTTCCTTCCAATGTTAGTGACAATGTTTGGTGTCACTAACGTTGTCGACCACCTTGTTTCTTCACGTTAGCTTCCACGTTAACTAGGTTAACGTGGGAGTTAACGTGGCTTATTGTGACTTGGCCAACGTTAGTGATAAAGTTGAATGTCACTAACGTTGGCTTCCCCTTTACTTCTTAACGTTAGAGGCCACGTTAACTAAGTTAACGTGGCAACTAACGTGGCCACTTATGAGCTTGGTCCAACGTTAGTGATAATGTTAAGTGTTACTAACGTTTGCTCTATTTCCTTTCTTCCACGTTAGAGTTCACGTTAACTTAGTTAACGTGACTCTTAACGTGGGCAATGATGGCTTCGAGAGCATTATTGGCAATTACTTTTCTCATTAACTTTGCAAGTTACTCCCATTCCACGTTAGTGTTAACGTTAGTGTAACTAACGTATCCACTAATGTGATTCTTCTTTGCTTCCTTTGTCCTGAAATCAAGCAATAAAGTGCATCAAAGTTCTAATCCAAGTCATGGAAAATGCAACATCCAATTTGTCATTAAATTCATGCAAAATCCTCATGAAATCATGTAAAGAGCACAATGTATGCTTGAATCAAGATGTAAGTGAATATCTACCCAAAACTAGCTTATTTCCTAAGGAAATGCATGAAACTACCCTAAAAACAGTAAAGAAAAAAGGTCAGTGAAACTGGCCAAAATGCCCTGGCATCACAACACCAAACTTAAAGCTTGCTTGTCCCTAAGCAAGTATTGGAACAAGAGAATGATGAATGGAATGCCAAGAGAAATGAGTCATTCTTGTGGAGGTCATGCCCCTGGTTTTATAGTGGTTTCATGCATAGCAACTTAGGTTCATTCCTGGCTTTCAGACCTTTATCATGTCCTAGAATACTCACTGTGATTGCATCCCATGAGACTTTTATTCATTGATCCTTTTATTGTTATTTCAGGGCTTATTTGTGTTCTTAGGCTAAGTGCTCTGTAAGGGGGCGACTCTTTAAGATAAGCTTTCAGCCAACACTCCCGAACCAGTTGGTTCAAGGTGCTAGGTGTTAAGACACCCCTAAGGACTTACTCCCTTAAGTCTCTTTCCCCCATACATACACACCACAGGCATATAGTTTATTTATTTTCTTTTCTTGAGACCTTGGTGTCCAGCACCTCTTTGGGTTACTAAATGCTCTGTAGTGAAGGTTACTCTTGATAGTGGACTTTCAGCTGATAATCCCGAGTTAGTTAACCCAAGTTACCAAGTGATAAGGCACCTCTAAGAGCTTATTCATCCAAGTAGATCCCTTACACAGGAGCACCACAGACACATGCCTCAAGATTAAAACCATTGGTGCCTAGCCTTATTGCTTACTCTTTTTCTTTTATTTTTCAACCTTTATTGTTCTTTCCCTTTTTCTTATTAGGCTCTTCTTATTAGCTAGTCTCATAGGGTGTGTCTCAAGCATAGTTTTCCTGACAGATAGTTGTCTTCCCACCTTATGGTTGAACCAACTTAGCTAACTTATGACTATACCATAAACTCATGAACTTACTCCATAGTATGAACTCCTCTCTGGTCTTTTGAAATACACATTTTCTTTTTCATTTGATTCTAAAGGACAAGCATACAAGTAAGCAAAGTAAGGATGCAGTGACATGAAGACTAGCAAACATAGACCTTTTCAACAAAAAACTTAAAAGACAGAATTTAAAAAGGTTCAAACTAACATTTAACTATTAATCAAGATTGCATTTGGACTTCCAGTTTTCAACATTCTAAGTACATGGAATTAAGTGACAATACAACCTTTAGGGGATGGTTTCTAGTTGCCCCCTTTTTGTCATCATCCTGGTATTTGTTACCTCACTTCCTTGGGTGAAGGTGCACTATTTCCTCATAAGATTCCTGCAAAGTTATTGGAAGTTGCTTGTTCCCAAAGCACTTGAGAAATAGTTAGCTTGCATGTATGCTTGTGACTTCTGAACTTAATTTGGTGTGTCAACACCAAACTTAGTTCCTTGCCCAGTATAGAACCTTGCATATATGCAGAGAACCTTGATATCTTGTTGTTTAACAAAACAATTACCAACTAAAATCTAACTAAATCTAAGTGGTTTCCATTGATTGATTGGAGCTAGCAATGTGCTTTGGGAATGGAGTGTGATTCCTTTGGTGGAACACCAAACTTAGAATCACACTTTCACTCTTGAATTGTTTTGGTGTGGAACACCAAACTTAGCTCCTCGCAATACAGGGGAAACAACTTGTGATCCTTATTGAAATAAAGATGAAAAGGAAACTACCTGAGATTGGGTTGCCTGTAAATCACGTTGCTTGTATGCAAAGTTTGTATTCGTAGGTTTTGATGAATGACAAACCAACAAACGACATGAAAGACAAACCAACAAACAACTTGAATGAACAAGCATGTTGAAAGATCAACCAACATTCAACGTTGAGGAATGAAGAGTTGAAAGCAACACAACAACAACAAGAAACTCAAGTCCACAACATTTGAAGACAAGTATAGTGTCTTAGAACTTAGGTAACTTCTTGTTAAGAACCAATTGCTAAATCTCTCAACACACACTCACAAAATGTTTTGATTATCATATCATATGCACATCTTGCAATTCGATGCTAGCCAAATGGTTTAAAACTTGTTTTCAAAGGTACAAAAGCATAGGAATTGACTCCAACAAGTTTGAGATCAATCCTAAGTATTTTGAAGTGATTTTAAGCCATTCTTTAAGGTTTGCATCGATGCACACTCATCTTGCATCGATGCAAAGCATGCGACGACTTGTTGCATCGATGCAAAGATGTTTGCATCGATGCAACCTAGCTAAAAATTCAAATTTCAGCTTCAAAGACACATTTGCATCGATGCAAAGTGTTATGCATCGATGCAAATGATTCAAAAAAATAAAAAACGGCTAGTTTTGACAAAAAGGCTCCATCCTATTAATTCCCCAACGTTTCTAAGGTTTGGGGAGTCTATAAATAGATGGATTGAAGCCTTATTTCATATACGTGAGCATTTGCAAACTATCTTGTTCATATTCTTTCATTCTACACATTTTTTAAGGTGTTATAATACACAATTTGAGAGAGCAATATCAATTGGTTCAATAGTGCTAAACTTGTAATCATACACTCTTCTAGAGAGTACTCATTTCATCTCAACAATTCTTTGAGAATTGTTTTCTTGTAACACTTTGTAAATTGGAGTGTGATCTCCAAGGTTGAGTCAAGAGTTATAAACACTATAGTCGGTGAGAATACCAAAGAGGTATACTAAGTACTCAAGGCAAATTTTAGAGAAGGTATCTCTAAGTGGAGTGGGTTAGTATACGAGTGGTGATCATATACCGTGAGGTGTTAGAAACTAAGGACTCGGATTGTAAAAGGTTTTGCGCGAGCGCCTTGAAGCTTGGCAATAGTGGAACTTCTCAATAGCGATTGAGAAAGAAAGTGGACGTAGGACAAGGATTGTGCCGAACCACTCTAAATAGCGTTTGCATCTCTCCAAACTCATCTCTTCAATATTATTGTCTTTTACCTTTGAGCAAATAAATTGTGATCGAAAAGTAGCTTCGTAAGTACTTAAGGAGTAGCTTAAGTCCGATTGGTGAAAAGCTTGATCAATTTATTTGAGTTGGTGTCTATTGGAAAGTAAAAGCTCCTTATAAATGCTTAGCAATTGAGTTAAGCTCTTGGAAAAATACTAGTACAATAACACTTTTGTATATTGTCTTTAACTTTCGCAAAAAGATTCATTGTTGTTGCAATACTCAATTCACCCCCCTCTTGAGTAATTGTGCATAGGTTCTACAAGTGGCATCAGAGCTTAACCCTTTGAAAGACTTAACCGTTTAAGGGAAAAGATCATGGCAAGCACAAGCTTTAACAACAACAACACTAGCGAAGGTAACTCAACCGCTAGACCTCCTCTTTTTAGCGGAACAAATTACTCTTATTGGAAAAATAAGATGAGAATTTGGATCCGTTCTCAAGATGTGAGAATTTGGAAAGTGATTGAGAATGGAAATCACATTCCAACAAAGACAACAAGCGCTAAAGAAGGAGAAGTCTCCGTCTCAAAGCAAGTACCGAAAGGAGAAGATGAATATAGTGACGATGATTGGAAGAAAGTGGCAATGAATGATAAAGCCATCAACTTCATTCATTGTGCACTTAACGAGCATGATTATATGAAGATCTCTACATGTGAAACCGCTAAAGAGATTTGGGATAAACTCCAAATCACTTACGAAGGAACCGACCACGTTAAAGAATCAAAGGTATTTATGTTGGTTCATGAATGGGAAAATTTTAAAATGAAAGATGAAGAGAGCATTGAAGAAGCTCTTGAAAGACTCTCCAAGATCTTCAACAATCTAAGCATGCTTGGCACAAAATACAATGATAAACAAATTGTGACCAAGGTGCTTACAAGCCTTACACCAAAATGGAACTCCAAAGTAAACGCCATTGTGGAAGGAAGGCTCTATGATCAACTTACATTCGATCAACTACGAGGTAATCTTCTCACCTATGAAATGACTATGCTAAATAGACAAAAAGGTGAAGAAAGCAAGAAGAAAATTCTCGCCCTTAAAACAACATCACTACAAGAAGAGAGTGATGATAATGAAGAAGAAGGAGATGAAGAATTTGCACTCTTATTGAAAAGATTCAATAAGTTTGCAATGAAGAAAAACTTCAAGAGCAAAACAAAGGTACCAAAATGCTATGAGTGTGGAGAAGTTGGACACATCAAACCCAATTGTCCAAAACTTCAAAAGGAGGACAAAAACAAGAAATTTAAGAAGAAGGAGAAAGCATACATATCATGGGAGAATGAGGATGAATCCGACTCCGATGACGACGAGGTTGCAAATCTTTGCTTAATGGCAAGCGAAGAAAAGGTACGTGTTGGAGCTAAGGATACAAATTGGTATGTTGATAGTGGATGCTCCAAACACATGACCGGCGATGAATCAAAGTTCACCGCAATAGAGCCTACAAACGGAGGAAACGTGATCTATGGAGACAACAACACCGGCAAAGTAATCGGCGTTGGAAAAGTTGGTAAAAATTCTTCTACCTCCATAGATAATGTTATACTTGTCAAAGGTCTCAAATATAATCTCATTAGTGTTAGCCAACTTTGTGACAAAGGAAACTTAGTCACCTTTGATTCAAAATGTTGTTTGATAAAAAGGCAAGACACTAATGAAATTGTGCTAATTGGGCACCGTGTTGACAATGTATACATGATTAATCTAAATGAAGTTTCCTCAAATGATGTGAAATGCCTTGTTAGTAAAAATGATGAAACTTGGTTATGGCATCGTAGAGTAGCTCATGCTAACATGGACCATCTTAGCAAGTTGGTCTCTAAAGAGTTAGTAATTGGCTTACCAAAGCTACGTTTTGAAAAAGACGTCCTTTGCGACGCATGTCAAAAGGGAAAACAAGTAAAGACCTCTTTTAAATCCAAAAACATTGTTTCAACAACAAGGCCATTACAACTTTTGCACATGGATTTATTTGGTCCTTCTAGGACTATGAGCTTTGGTGGCAATTACTATGCTTTAGTTATTGTTGATGATTACTCTCGATTTACATGGACCTTGTTCCTAGCAAACAAGAGTGATGCATTTCGAGCATTCAAAAGATTAGCCAAAGTTATTCAAAATGAAAAGAATTTGCATATATCATCTATTAGAAGTGATCATGGTGGAGAATTTGAAAACAATCTTTTTGAAACTTTTTGTGAAGAAAATGGCATTGAGCATAATTTTTCCTCTCCTAGAACACCACAACAAAATGGTGTGGTTGAAAGGAAAAATCGTCATTTAGAAGAAATGGCGAGAACTATGCTCAATGAGGCTAATATTCCTAAGTACTTTTGGGCGGATGCGGTTAGTACTGCGTGTTATGTTATGAATAGGATTATCATTCGACCTATTCTTAAGAAAACACCATACGAATTGTACAAAGGAAGAAAGCCAAATATTTCCCACCTTCACGTCTTTGGTTGTAAATGCTTTATTCTAAATAATGGAAAAGATAACTTAGGCAAATTTGATGCTAAGGCTGATGAAGGAATCTTCTTAGGCTACTCTTTAACTAGCAAAGCTTTTAGAGTATATAATAAACGCATCATGACTATGGAAGAAAGTATTCATGTCGCTTTTGATGAAACTAACCATTGTTGTGCTAGAAAAGATTTTGATGAAAATGTAGAAAACTTTGATTCACTAAATTTGAATGGTGAAGACAAAGAAAAAGATTTAAATGAAGCCTCTACAAGCTCAACAAAGGATAGTGTTCAAGTTGAAGAAATTGAACCATCACAAGCACAAATAAATGCACTTCCAAAGGATTGGCGTACTTCAAAGGATCATCCTCTAGACAACGTCATTGGTGATGTTTCGAAAGGGGTAACAACTCGATCCACTTTTAGAAATTTATTTACATATAGTGCTTTTGTTTCTCAAATTGAACCATCTACCATTGAGTCCGCAATTGATGATGAACATTGGGCTATGGCAATGCAAGAGGAGCTTAACCAATTCAAACGAAATGACGTTTGGGAATTGGTGCCTAAACCAAGTAATCAAACAATTGTAGGAACAAAATGGGTTTTTAGAAATAAACTCGATGAAAATGGTACAATTGTTAGAAACAAAGCTAGATTAGTAGCTAAAGGTTATAATCAAGAGGAAGGCATTGATTATGACGAAACTTATGCTCCCGTAGCTAGATTAGAAGCAATTAGGATGTTACTTGCTTTTGCATCCTCTTATAACTTCAAACTTTATCAAATGGATGTTAAGAGTGCCTTTCTTAATGGTTTCATTCAAGAAGAAGTATATGTTGAACAACCTCCCGGTTTTGAGGATTATGAAAATCCTAATCATGTTTTTAAACTCAAGAAAGCTCTTTATGGTCTTAAACAAGCTCCAAGAGCTTGGTATGAACGTTTGAGCAAGTTTTTAATAGAAAAGGGTTTTAGAAGAGGGAAGGTTGATACAACTTTATTTATCTTGATTGAAAAAAAAAATATCCTTTTGGTACAAGTTTACGTCGATGACATAATATTTGGTTCAACTAACGAATCACTTTGCAAGTTTTTCTCAAACCTCATGCAAAGTGAATTTGAAATGTCCATGATGGGCGAACTCAACTTCTTCCTTGGTCTTCAAATCAAACAAGGAAAAGAAGGAACTTTCGTTAGCCAAACCAAATATTGCAAGGAACTGCTCAAAAGATTTGGAATGGACAATGCTAAGGCAATGGACACACCAATGAGCACTACTTGCTACCTTGACAAAGATGAACAAGGTAAAAGCATAGATGTAAAGAAGTATAGAGGCATGATAGGATCATTACTTTATCTAACGGCAAGTAGGCCAGATATCATGTTTAGTGTATGCATGTGTGCGAGATACCAAGCTAATCCTAAGGAATCTCACTTAAGTGCGGTGAAAAGGATTATGAAGTATCTCATAGGAACATTAAATGTTGGACTGTGGTATCCGAAAGGATCCACTTGTGATTTGATTGGTTATTCCGATTCCGATTTTGCCGGTTGCAAATTGGATAGGAAAAGCACTAGCGGCACTTGTCACTTGCTAGGAAACTCTCTTGTTTCATGGCATAGTAAGAAACAAGTAAGTGTAGCCTTGTCTACCGCCGAAGCCGAGTATGTAGCCGCCGGTAGTTGTTGCGCCCAAATTTTATGGATGAAACAACAACTTGTGGACTATGGACTCATACTTGATCACATTCCTATCAAATGTGATAATACTAGTGCAATAAATTTAACCAAGAATCCGGTTCAACATTCAAGAACCAAGCATATTGAGATTAGACATCACTTCATAAGAGACCATGTTGAAAAGGGTGATGTGGTTATTGAATTTGTCGAAACTAGTAAACAACTAGCGGACATCTTCACTAAACCTTTATGTAAAGAAAGTTTTTTTAACATCCGAAATGAACTTGGTATCTTGGATTCTAATCTAATATGATTTGTTTGAATTCATTGTATTTATATTGCTGTTTTTGTATCTCTTACTAACTTAAGCATTGGAGATATCCAATTAGCCATTGTTTTGTAGGTTTATGAGTTGATGAATGAGTGGTTAATCTTGAGGTAGATTGAAGAATTTGAAGATTATAAACAATGGAGGATCAACAAATTGAAGTTTATAATGGTTTAAGTGAGTATATACATGATGGAACTCAAAGGATTGAAGAAAGAACCACCAAAGGATGAAAATTTGGTGATTTTGGGCAAAATGATGCATGTTGCATCGATGCAACCAAGCTTTGCATCGATGCAAAGCACACAACGTGCTATGTGCATCGATGCAAAGCCTATTGCATCGATGCAAACACGACCAAATTGCACAAAAACACGTGAATTTGGCATTTTTGAGCAACAAAACCCCACTTTTTCATCATCTTCAACCTCACAACTCATATCCCCACATTCAAACCTCCATAACCTCCAAAACAAGCTCACATATAGCTTCATACAACTCACAAAACTTTGATACCCACTACAAACAAATTACATATTTGAAGTCCCCACATTCTCCTCTACAAAACCCATAAAACAAAATCATCCACAATGCCTAGAATCAAGAGAACCATCAAGAAGTCAAAAGGCTCTTCAAGTGTGGTTCCACCTCCAAATGATCATCCTTTGGCAAGGTACTTTGCCTCTAATGAAGATCTTCAATTCTATGAGGCAAGGCTCGCCGGAAGAAAGGAAATTCCTCCGAGGTATTTGGATCCGACCCTTCTTGTCATTCATAAGTTTGATACTCTTAAGGCTATTCTAGTTCATCAAGGCCTCATGGATTTTGTTCAAATTAAGAGTAAATATTATCCGGATTTAGTTGCCATAGCCTATAGTACACTCATGATTGAGATTGATGAGGAAGATGAATCAAATTTCACATTATTCTTCAAGATAGGAAGAAAGGATTATAGGCTAGATGGTGATGAGTTAGCCACCATTTGGGAGTTGCCAAATCAAGGTGACTTGTTTCAAGGTGGTAAAACCCCAATTGATGAATGGGGTTATTCAAAGGACAATGCCATGCATTTGTTCAACCTTGTACAAGGAGCTCACTCCAAAATTAGTTGCAATTCAATGAGTGCGGAACATAGAACTTTGTTATATCTAGTCACCTATATATTGCAACCTAGAATATCCGGGCATGCGAATGTAAATGATGAAGATTTGATTGTCATGTGGGCTATGATGAATGGGATTAAGATTAATTGGCCATACTTTATAGTACAACATATGATTAGGCTCAAGATGAAGGATAGGAATGGTGGATTAGGATTCCTTTGCCTATGGTCTAAAGTCTTTGATTATGTTGGTATTGATGTATCAAATGAGATTGCCAAGGAAGTACCACCTCAATCTTGTATCAACACTCATCTTCTCAACAAAATGGGAAGAAGAAATGTTGATGAACAAGGTCCTCAAGAGCAAGCTCCTCCACAAGCACCTCAAGAACCACCCTCTTTGGTTGATGTAATGAGAGAATTACAATCCATCAACCAAAACATCCAAAGGATTGAAGTAGAGCATGGTAGGCAACTTGAAGCACTTAATCGTCGTGTGTCTCGTGTAGATCATCGCACGGGTCGCTTGGATCGTCGTATTGATGACTTATATGAGCATTTCGGCATCCACCTACCGTATGAAGAGGATAATGATGATGATGAAGACCAAGATTGATTGTCTCCTCTTCATCAAGTCACTTTTTATTGCTTTATGTTTATTTGATTATATGAACTGTTAAACTAACTCCTAGTAAGCTAAGGATTTCTTTTATGGTTTAAATACTTTGATATTTCCTTCATAATTTTGTTTAAAGATTAATGCTTGTATGCTTATTTGGTGAATAACTCAAAATAGGCTTGGTACCCCTATTTTAAGTTAATGTGCATGCTTTAATATATTTCACTTCTTTAGGGGGAATTATGCATGCTTGTTATATATAAAAAGAGGAAATCAAATTCTTTTTGAAAGGGGGAATATCTCATCCTTGAAATTAATAGAGAAATTGAACTTAAAAAAAAAATTCATTGTTTTATGCATGCTTCTATGACACATTTCAAACTCCTTTCTTTTTGATAATGTCAAAAGGGGGAAGAGAAGTTTGAGGATATTTGAAATTTTGAACTTTTGAAAAAGAAGAAGTTTGAGGATTTGAAAAGAAGAAATAAGTTTGCGAAACAATGATTTCAAAAAGACTTCCGCTAAGCAAAAACTTTGATATCTAAATCGTTTTCTTTGATAAACGCCCTTTAAGGGAACAAATGCACATATCTAGGGGGAACTCCTGCAAATTTTTTTTTTTTTTTTGTGAAGTCTTCTCCAAAGCTTTCTATAAAACAAAGTGCATTATTGTTGCTTTCAAAATCATTTATAAATGCATATCCTCAAAATTGGTTTGTCATTATCAAAAAGGGGGAAATTGTAAATCACGTTGCTTGTATGCGAAGTTTGTATTCGTAGGTTTTGATGAATGACAAACCAACAAACGACATGAAAGACAAACCAACAAACAACTTGAATGAACAAGCATGTTGAAAGATCAACCAACATTCAACGTTGAGGAATGAAGAGTTGAAAGCAACACAACAACAACAAGAAACTCAAGTCCACAACATTTGAAGACAAGTATAGTGTCTTAGAACTTAGGTAACTTCTTGTTAAGAACCAATTGCTAAATCTCTCAACACACACTCACAAAATGTTTTGATTATCATATCATATGCACATCTTGCAATTCGATGCTAGCCAAATGGTTTAAAACTTGTTTTCAAAGGTACAAAAGCATAGGAATTGACTCCAACAAGTTTGAGATCAATCCTAAGTATTTTGAAGTGATTTTAAGCCATTCTTTAAGGTTTGCATCGATGCACACTCATTTTGCATTGATGCAAAGCATGCGACGACTTGTTGCATCGATGCAAAGATGTTTGCATCGATGCAACCTAGCTGAAAATTCAAATTTCAGCTTCAAAGACACATTTGCATCGATGCAAAGTGTTATGCATCGATGCAAATGATTCAAAAAAATAAAAAACGGCTAGTTTTGACAAAAAGGCTCCATCCCATTAATTCCCCAACGTTTCTAAGGTTTGGGGAGTCTATAAATAGATGGATTGAAGCCTTATTTCATATACGTGAGCATTTGCAAACTATCTTGTTCATATTCTTTCATTCTACACATTTTTTAAGGTGTTATAATACACAATTTGAGAGAGCAATATCAATTGGTTCAATAGTGCTAAACTTGTAATCATACACTCTTCTAGAGAGTACTCATTTCATCTCAACAATTCTTTGAGAATTGTTTTCTTGTAACACTTTGTAAATTGGAGTGTGATCTCCAAGGTTGAGTCAAGAGTTATAAACACTATAGTCGGTGAGAATACCAAAGAGGTATACTAAGTACTCAAGGCAAATTTTAGAGAAGGTATCTCTAAGTGGAGTGGGTTAGTATACGAGTGGTGATCATATACCGTGAGGTGTTAGAAACTAAGGACTCGGATTGTAAAAGGTTTTGCGCGAGCGCCTTGAAGCTTGGCAATAGTGGAACTTCTCAATAGCGATTGAGAAAGAAAGTGGACGTAGGACAAGGATTGTGCCGAACCACTCTAAATAGCGTTTGCATCTCTCCAAACTCATCTCTTCAATATTATTGTCTTTTACCTTTGAGCAAATAAATTGTGATCGAAAAGTAGCTTCATAAGTACTTAAGGAGTAGCTTAAGTCCGATTGGTGAAAAGCTTGATCAATTTATTTGAGTTGGTGTCTATTGGAAAGTAAAAGCTCCTTATAAATGCTTAGCAATTGAGTTAAGATCTTGGAAAAATACTAGTACAATAACACTTTTGTATATTGTCTTTAACTTTCGCAAAAAGATTCATTGTTGTTGCAATACTCAATTCACCCCCCCTTGAGTAATTGTGCATAGGTTCTACATTGCCTCCCAACAGAGTGCTCTTTTATCGTCGCTAGCTTGACGGTTCCTCCTTTACTTGAGATGGTAATTCACTCTGGGGTTTTCCCCCATGTTGCCCAAATAATGCTTGAGTCTTTGTCCGTTCACTGTGAAAGTCCTCTTTGAACCTTCATCCATGATTTCGATGTGTCCATATGGCAAAACTTTTGTGACAAGAAAAGGTCCGGACCACCTTGATTTGAGTTTTCCTGGGAATAGTCTCAATTTGGAATTGTAAAGGAGTACTCGCTGCCCCTTTTCGAAACTCCTGGGTGCAAGATGCAGGTCATGTCTTTTCTTTGCCTTCTCTTTATACATCTTGGTATTTTCATAGGCTTGTGACCTGAATTCCTTCATCTCTTGCAGCTGCAAGATCCTCTTTGCACCAGCAGTAATGCTGTCAAAATTTAGTATCTTGATAGCCCAGAGAGCTTTGTATTCTAGCTCCAGTGGTAAATGACAAGCTTTCCCATACACTAGTTGATATGGGGACATTCCAAGTGGTGTTTTGAATGCTGTTCTGTATGCCCAAAGAGCATCATCCAGCTTCTTCGACCAATCCTTTCTTGATGCACCCACAGTCTTTTCCAGGATCCTCTTTAGCTCTCTGTTGGATATCTCAGTTTGTCCACTTGTTTGGGGATGGTAGGGCGTGGCTACCTTGTGTTTTACCCCATATCGTAGGAGAAGAGCTTCTAGTGGTCTGTTACAAAAATGGCTCCCTCCATCACTGATGAGTGCTCGTAGGACTCCAAACCGGCTAAAGATATTCTTCCTGAGGAAGTTCATGACTACCCTGTTATCATTCGTTGGGGTTGCAATAGCTTCTACCCACTTGGAAACATAATCCACTGCTACCAAGATGTACTTGTTTGCATATGAGGTTGGGAATGGTCCCATGAAATCGATTTTCCACACATCAAACAATTCCAGTTCCAAGATGAAATTTTGTGGCATCTCATTTCTTTTAGGCAAGTTTCCAGATCTTTGGCATTCATTGCAGCTCTTTACTAGTTCATTGGCATCCTTGAAAAGAGTGGGCCAAAAGAATCTACTTTGTAACACCTTAGCTGCAGTTCTATCCCCTCCAAAGTGGCCTCCATAGCATGAGTCGTGGCAATTCCATAGGACCTCTCGTCCTTCTTCTTCCCAAACACATCTTCTAAGGATTCCATCTGAACACTTCTTGAATAGATATGGCTCATCCCAGACAAAGTACTTTGCATCATTCATGAGCTTCCTTTTTTTATGTTTATTGATCTTTGGAGGCAATGCCCTAGTTGCCTTGAAGTTGGCAATGTCTGCGAACCATGGTGCTTTATGAACTATCATCAACTGCTCATCAGGGAAGAACTCGTTCACACTTGTATCAGGTGTTCCACCTTTATCATGAGGAATCCTGGATAGGTGATCTGCTACCTTGTTCTCCACTCCTTTCTTGTCTCTAATTTCAATATTGAATTCCTGCAACAATAAGATCCATCTTATTAGTCTTGGCTTTTATTCTTGCTTGGCAAACAAATATTTAAGTGCTATGTGATCTGTAAAAACAATCACTTTAGCACCAATGAGGTACGATCTAAACTTGTCAAATGCAAAAACTATTGCCAGCAACTCCTTTTCAGTAGTGGTATAATTTCTTTGAGTATCATTAAGGACTTTGCTCGCATAGTATATCACATGGACTAAGTTATCTTTCCTCTGTCCCAACACTGTCCCAACTGCAAAATCAGATGCGTCACACATCAATTCAAATGGTAAATTCCAATCAAGTGGGGAAATGATAGCAGCAGAGGACAACCTCATTTTCAAATTTTCAAAGGCTAACATGCATGTTTCATCAAAGATAAATGGTGTATCAGCTACAAGGAGATTGCTTAAGGGCTTGGCTATCTTTGAAAAATCTTTAATAAACCTTCTGTAAAAACCAGCATGCCCTAAAAAGCTCCTAATTGCCCTGACATCACTGAGTGGAGGCAGTTTTTCAATAAGTTCTACTTTGGCTCTGTCAACCTCAATGCCTTGGTTAGAAACTTTGTGACCAAGGACTATTCCTCCTGTCACCATAAAGTGACATTTCTCCCAGTTCAAGACCAGATTGGTCTCTTGGCATCTTTTCAATACCAAGGCGAGGTGATGTAGGCAACTAGGAAAGGAATCTCTGAATACCGAGAAATCATCCATAAAAACTTCAATGAATTTTTCTATCATATCTGAAAAGATAGAAAGCATGCAGCGTTGGAAAGTCGCAGGTGCATTATATAGCCCAAATGGCATGCGCCTGTAGGCAAACACTCCATATGGGCAAGTGAATGAGGTTTTCTCTTGATCTCTGGGATCAACCACTATTTGGTTATATCCTGAATAACCGTCGAGAAAACAATAATAAGCGTGCCCTGCAAGTCTTTCCAACATCTAATCCATGAATGGAAGGGGGAAATGATCTTTTCGTGTAGCCTCATTGAGCTTCCTGTAGTCTATGTACATCCGCCATCCTGTGACTGTCCTTGTAGGAATTAGTTCGTTCTTCTCATTGGGAACCACGGTAATTCCTCCCTTTTTTGGGACAACATGCACGGGGCTAACCCAGGGGCTATCTGAGATTGGGTAAATTACCCCCTCCCTGCCATAACTTCATAACTTCTTTCTGTACCACTTCCTTCATGATTGGGTTCAACCTCCTTTGGGATTGAATAGATGGTTTGGCATCATCTTCCAGCAGTATCTTGTGCATACATATGGCCGAACTTATCCCTTTCAAGTCAGCAAGAGTCCAACCAATGGCATCTTTGTGGTTTCGCAGTACTTTGAGCAGTTCATCCTCTTGATCTTGGCTGAGGCATGAGCTTATGATTACTGGGTAATTTTCATCTTCTCCTAAGTATGCATATTTGAGAGAGGGTGGCAATGCTTTGAGTTCAATTTTGGGTGCTTCTGACTTTTCGTTCTCTTCCTTTGGTGCACCTTGTATTTGAATCTCTGTTGTTGCAACCTCTTCACTAAACGTAGACTCCTCCTCTATTAAACCTTCAGGTTCTTCTTCTTCAAAACTTTCATGTACTGCATCTTCAAGTGAGTCCAACCTCATACACTCTCCCAATTGCTCTGGTGGGTAACTCATGGCCTTGAACACATTGATCGTCATCTTTTCATTGTGTAATCTCAGGGTGAGATCTCCTTTTTGTACATCAATGACAGCTCCAGCAGTGGCCAAAAATGGCCTTCCCAGGATGATGGAAGCCTTGGCTTCCTCCTGCATGTCCAGCACTACAAAGTCTGCTGGAAGATAAAATCTCCCACTTTCACCAGCAAATCTTCTACGACGCCATGCAGGAACTTGAACGATCGGTCTGCCAATTGTAAGGCCATCTTTGTTGGTTTAGCTTCCTCAATCTTCATCTTTCTCATCATAGCTACCGACATCAAATTGATGCTAGCTCCTAAGTCACAAAGAGCCTTTTCCACTGTGATTTCCCCTATAATACAAGGGATCTGAAAACTCCCGGGATCCTTCAATTTCTGGGGTAGTTTGTGCTGAATGATAGCACTACATTCTTCGGTTAATATCACAGTCTCATTGTTCTTCCAGCTTCTTTTCTTAGTCATTAGCTCCTTTAAAAACTTGGCGTAGAGTGGCATTTGTTCTATTGCTTCAGCAAAGGGTATGTTGATTTGTAGTTTCTTGAAGATCTCCAAAAATCTCGAAAACTGGTTGTCATCCCCCTTCTTCTTTAATTGCTGAGGATATGGGAATCTTGGTACGTCTGGCTTTAGTACTCCTTCCCCTTTTTGTGAACTCAGATTAGGAACTTGAGCTCCATCCTGCTCTTCTTCCTCTTTATCTGAGTCCTTTTCTTGTGGTTTCTGGGGGGTTTCCTTCAGTTCCTTCCCACTCCGAAGGGTGATAGCCTGACACTCCTCCCTTTGTGTTGAGCTAGTATTGCTGCGAAGGTTGTGGCTGGAAATTTTCTTGAATAAGTAGCCAATTTGTGTCTCAAGTTTCTTGATGGCAGCATCCTGATTTTGCATATTGGACATTACTTCTTCTCGGAACGCTTTACTATCTTGAATCTCTTTGCCTATGCCTTCAAGTAGATTCTCAATCCTTGAGAGTCTGTCATCAAATGATTGTAGATCGGGATTAGAGGTGGAAGGATGAGGTAAGTTATTTTGGTTTTGATTTGGATGTGGAGAGGTGTTGTTATGGGGGTGTTGATATGGTCTAGATGTGAAATGTTGGTGGCTTGCATTGTTGGGATTTGGGCGTCTTTGATCAAGGCTTTGGTCTTGTTGATTCCCCCACCCAAAGTTTGGGTGATTCCTCCATCCAGGGTTGTAGGTCTTGGAGTATGGATCATGGTTTTGCCTAGGTGAATTCCCAATGTAGTTGGCTTGCTCCTGACTACCCTCTGCTTCTTCATTCACTCCTTCTTGGGTTGTTGATGAAGTGGTGATTGCTGCTACTTGGTTCCTCTCCATCTTCTTGGTGAGGTCAGCCAGTTGCTGGGTAATGAGCTTGTTTTGGGCTAGCAGAGCATCTACATTGTTTAGTTCCATCACTCCTCTCGTGTTCCCTCTTTCGGAAGCATATAAGTAGTCATTCTCTGCTACAGTTTCAATGACATCTATGGCATCCTCAATGGTCTTCTTCTTGTTCAAAGATCCTCTGGATGAATGGTCTACGGCCTTCTTTGACTCATAAGAGAGCCCTTCATAGAAAATGTGCAGCTGCACCCATTCGTTGAACATGTCAGGTGGACACCTCCTTGTCAGGTCCTTAAACCTCTCCCATGCTTCATACAGAGTTTCACCATCTTGTTGCCTGAAAATATGGACCTCAGCTCTCAGCCTATTGATTCGTTGAGGGGGGTAAAATCTTGCTAAGAATTTATTCACCACATCTTCCCAAGTTGTCAAGCTCTCCTTTGGGAAAGACTCCAGCCACTTAGCTGCCTTATCCTTGAGTGAGAATGGAAATAAGAGCAGTCTATAGGCATCAGGATGAACACTGTTAGACTTCACTGTGTCGCAAATTCTCAGGAAGGTGGTTAGATGTTGATTGGGGTCCTCTTGGACACTCCCTCCGAACGAACAGTTGTTCTGAACAAGGGTGATGAGCTGTGGCTTCAGTTCAAAATTGTTGGCGTGGATGGTTGGTTTTTGAATGCTACTTCCACAGTTTCCTGGGTTTGGATTGATGTAAGAGCCTAAAACTCTTCTATCCTCCCCAGCATGATTTTCTCGACCTCCTCCGCCATGGTTGTGAGCCTCTTCTTCATGATGGTTCTCCATATTTTCATCCATGTTTGGTTCAAAGTACTTCTCCTCTTCCTCAGCACCAACTACTCTTTTTCCTCTTGCTTCCCTCCTTAATCTCAAGAAGGTCCTCTCAGGTTCAGAATCAAAGGAAGTTGAAGCCCCGCTTCTTCTCCCTGTCATACAACCAACAAGTACAAGCAAGGAAAATAGATGCAGAAAGTATTTCTGTCAGACTGACTGTTAGTGTGAGTGATGCAATATATCAAACAGTTAGTGGGTTAGTGAAATGAATGGTAAATAACTAAAAACGAAAAAGTAGGGGGAAGGGAAGAAATTAACTAAAACTGAAAGTAAATTACTCAAACAGAAAATTAAATCAAACAAAACAAAAATGCTCAATCTAGTTATCTTCCAATTTAATTATTGTTGATGCACAATCAATCCCCGACAACGGCGCCATAAACTTGATGCACGGAAAACTTGTCTCATAACAAATTTCCTTCGGCAAGTGTACCGAATATGTCGTCAAGTAAAAACTCACAATAGAGTGAGGTCGAATCCCACAGGGATTGATTGATCAAGCAACTTTAACTAGAGGAATGTTCTAGTTGAGCGAATCAGAATTTGAGTTGAGAATTGCAGAAAATTAAATGGCGGGAAAGTAAATAATAGAAAAGTAAATGCTAGAAATAAAGAGCTGAATGTAGATGACGGAAAGTAAATTGCAGAATCTTAAATGGGAATGGGGTAATTGCTCATAAAAGTAAATGACAGAAATTAAAGAGAATTGGTAAGATCATAAATGGGGAGTTCATTGGGCTCAGGAGATGTTGCATTCTCCGGATCAATTTCATTTTCATCTCTTCCTCAATCAATGCACTCATTGATCTCCTTGGCAATCTTGAGTGATCGAATTACAATTCCTTGTAATTAGATCTCTCAAATCTTGATCAATAGCCAATTCCTTGGTCAATTGCTCATGAGAAGAGATGAAGTATGGTCACTGATTATACCACATGCATTTCCCAAATCAAGTATTGAGAGGATTATAGTCACATATCCATCCAAACCCAATTTGGTCCAACATGAGAAAGCATTTCTAGCATGATCTCTTCATTCCTCTTTCAAGGTTCAAAAGAGATCCAAGTTTGAATAGCTTCTTTTCCAAGATAACTACCCAATTGGATGAAGATCGAAAGCTTTCAAGTAAAATCAAGAGGAAAGATAGAAGAAGAATAATGAAAACTAGTATTGATTGATGAGCGGATATTTTATACGCTTTTTGGGGTTAATTTCATATAGATTTTAGTATATTTTAGTTAGTTCTTAGTTTATTCTCATTAGTTTCTAGGCAAATTCATATTTCTGGACTTTACTATGAGTTTGTGTGTTTTTCTGTACTTTCAGGTATTTTCTGGCTGAAATTGAGGGAGCTGAGCAAAAATCTGATTCAGGCTGAAAAAGGACTGCTGATGCTGTTGGATTCTGACCTCTCTGCACTCAAAATGGAATTTCTGGAGCTACAAGAGTCCAAATGGCGCGCTTCTAATTGCGTTGGAAAGTAGACATCCAGGGCTTTCCAGAAATATATAATAGTCCATACTTTGCTCAAGGATAGACGACATAAACTGGCATTCAACGCCAGTTCCATGCTGCTGTCTGGCGTCCAGCGCCAGAAACAAGTTACAAAGTGAAGTTCAACGCCAGAAACAGGTTACAACCTGGCGTTGAACGCCCAAAACAGCCTAGGCACGTGAGAAGCTTTAGTCTCAGCCCCAGCACACACCAAGTGGGCCCCAGAAGTAGATTTCTGCACTATCTGTCATAGTCTACTCATTTTCTGTAAACCTAGGTTACCAGTTTAGTATTTAAACAACTTTTAGATATTTATTTTACATCTCATGACATTTTAGATCTAAACTTTGTACCTTTTGACGGCATGAGTCTCTAAACTCCATTGTTGGGGGTGAGGAGCTCTGCTATGCCTCAATGAATTAATGCAAGTATCTCTGTTTTCCATTCAAACATTCGTGTTCCTATCTAAGATATCCATTCGCGCCTAATTATGGAGAAGGTGATGACCCGTGACATTCATCACCTTCCTCAATCCATGAACGTGTGTCTGACAATCACCTCCGTTCTACATCAGATTAAATGAATATCTCTTAGATTCCTTAATCAGAATCTCCGTGGTATAAACTAGAATCCATTGGCAGCATCCTTGAGAATCCGGAAAGTCTAAACCTTGTCTGTGGTATTCCTAGTAGGATTCTGGGATTGGATGACTGTGACGAGCTTCGAACTTGTGAGTGCTGGGCATAGTGACAGACGCAAAAGGATAACGAATCCTATTCCGGTATGATCAAGAACCTACAGATGATTAGCCGTGCGGTGACAGCGCACCTGGACCATTTTCACTGAAAGGAAGGATGGTAGCCATTGACAACGGTGATCCTCCAACATACAGCTTGCCATAGGAGGGACGTGCATGCGTGAAGAAGAAGATAGGGAGAAAGCAGAGATTCAAAGAACGAAGCATCTCCAAAACTCCAACATATTCTCCATTACTGCACAACAAGTATTTAATTCGCACTCCTTTATTTTCTACAATTTGAACTGATAAACATAATTGACTTTCTGACTAAGATTTACAAGATAACCATAGATTGCTTCAAACCAACAATCTCCGTGGGATTCGACCCTTACTCACGTAAGGTATTACTTGGACGACCCAGTGCACTTGCTGGTCATGTGTGCGAAATTGTAAGAGAGTAACAATTTTGTGCACCAAGTTTTTAGCGCCGTTGCCGGGGATTGTTCGTGTTTGAACAATTGACGGTTTATTTTGTTGCTTAGATTAGGAAAATTTTTCTTTTTGGTTTAGAGTCTCTTATTATTGTTCTTGGTTAAAAATATCCTTCTTCAAAACAAGTGTTACATTTATTGCCCAATTGGCTAGAGTGTTGGTTTATGTTCTTGATGATTGGGCACCAGTTTCATTAAAAATCTTTTTCAAAAATAATTTTCCCTTGATTAAATCTTGTGCCAAACTTTAAGTTTGGTGTTTTCTTGTTGATTTTTTCTTTGGTTTTCTAAAAATTTTGAGTTTGGTGTTCCTTATTCATGTTCTTGTGTTCTTGTGAGTCTTCAAAGTGTTCTTGAGTTTTCCTTGTGTCTTGATCTTAAAATTTTTAAGTTTGGTGTTCCTTGGTGTTTTCCCTCCAAAATTTTCGAAAACTAGGAGCATTAGATCTAAAAATTTTAAATCTTGTGCTATTTTATTGTTTTTCTCTTTCCTCACTAAATTTAAAAATATCTTTTCTCTCTATTTCTAAAACAAATTTTCGAAATTTATTTCTAAAATTCAGATTTTTTTCAAAATTTAAAATCTTTTCCAAATCATATATTTTTCAAAACTTCCTGACCACTTTCTCTCCCCTCATTTTTTCGAAAATCTTCACCTATTTTTATTTATTTTATTTTAATTTATTTTATTTTCGAAATAATTAAATAAATAAATAAATAAATAAAAATAAATTTTTTTATTTTACATCATCTCCCTTTCTCCATCATGGATCTAAGTGGAAATGAATAGTCCAGGAGGACTCTGGGGTCATATGCTAACCCCTCTACTGCTTCACATGGGAGTAGTATCTGCATACCCTCCATTGGAGTCAGTAGCTTTGAGTTGAATCCTCACCTCATTATCATGGTGCAGCAAAGCTGCCAGTATTCCGGTCTTCCACAGGAAGAACCTACAGAGTTTCTGGCACAATTTTTACAAATTGCTGACACAGTACATGATAAGGAAATAGATCAGGACGTCTACAGACTATTACTGTTTCCGTTTGCTGTAAAAGATCAAGCTAAGAGGTGGTTAAATAACCAACCTAAGGCCAGCATAAGGACATGGAAACAGCTGACAGAAAAATTCCTGAATCAATACTTTCCCACCAAAACGGACGACACAGCTAAGGCTGGACATCCAAGGCTTCAAACAAGGAGATAATGAATCTCTTTATAATGCCTAGGAGAGATACAGAGAGATGCTACGAAAATATCCCTCTGAAATGTTTTCAGAGTGGGTTCAGTTAGACATCTTCTATTATGGGCTTGCAGAAGGAGCTCAGATGTCTCTGGATTACTCAGCTGGTGGATCTATCCACATGAGAAAGACAATTGAAGAAGCTCAAGAGCTCATTGATACAGTTGCCAGGAATCAGCATCTGTACCTAAGCAGTGACCCTTCCATGAAAGAAGAGGTTAAAACAGTGACTGCTGAACTCAGCCCTGTAAAACAAGCTGCTGAATTCAATCAGCAATTGGACTTTCTAACAAAGCAGTTAGCCGAATTCAAGGATAAACTACAAGAGACAAGGATGGCTAATATAAATATGGAAGAACAATTGAAGCAAACAAAGCAGCAGCTGTCAAGACAAATAACAGAAGAATGCCAAGCAGTTCAATTAAGAAGTGGGAAAATATTAAATACCCCACCTCAAGGCAGCAAAGAGCTAAGGAATGAGCAAACCACCCAAAATTCACCTGAGGACAGTAAGAGCCCAGGGAAAAGTAATTTTGGCATTAAAACGCCAGCAACCTGGTGGGAGGCTGGCGCTGAACGCCCAGACCATGCCCAAGACTGGCGTTCAACGCCAGTAACAAGCAAGGACTGGCGTTCAACGCCAGAAACAAGCAAGGATCTGGCGCTGAACACCCAAAATGGGCACAGTTCTAGCGTTTAGACGCCAGGAACAAACAAGGAGTTGACGTCTCACGTCACTCCAGCTTCTAACTCTGGCACTCAATTGCTAGTGAAGGATCAGACACACACAAGTGCTGATAACAACCCCTCTAAAAAGGCTTCTTCAACCCCTTCTGTAGGCAATAAACCTATAGCAACTAAGGTTGAGGAATATAAAGCCAAGATACCTTATCCTCAAAAACTCCGGAAAGAGGAGCAGGATAAACAATTTGCTCGCTTTGCTGATTATCTCAGGACTCTTGAAATAAAGATTTCATTTGCAGAGGCACTTGAGCAAATACCTTCTTATGCCAAGTTCATGAAAGAGATCTTGAGTCATAAAAAGGATTGGAGAGAAACAGAAAGAGTTCTCCTCACTGAAGAATGCAGTGCAGTCATTCTAAAAAGCTTTCCTGAAAAGCTTAAGGACCCTGGGAGTTTTCTGATACCATGCATATTAGAAGGTAATTGCACCAAGACAGCTTTGTGCGATCTTGGGGCAAGCATCAACCTAATACCTGCATCCACTATCAGAAAGCTTGGCTTAACTGAAGAAGTTAAACCAACCCGGATATGTCTCCAACTTGCTGATGGCTCCATTAAATACCCATCAGGCGTGATTGAAGACATGATTGTCAGAGTTGGGCCATTCGCCTTTCCCACTGACTTTGTAGTGCTGGAAATGGAGGAGCACAAGAGTGCTACTCTCATTCTAGAAAGACCCTTCCTAGCAACTGGACGAACCCTCATTGATGTTCAACAAGGGGAAATAACCCTGAGAGTCAATGATGATGAGTTTAAGTTGAATGCTGTCAAAGCCATGCAGCATCCAGACACATCAAAAGACTGCATGAAAGTTGATCTTATTGACTCTTTGGTAGAAGAGATCAACATGGCTGAGAGTCTCGAATCAGAGTTGGAAGACATCTTTAAAGATGTTCAGCCTGATTTGGAGGATTCAGAGGAGATTAAAGAGCCTCTGAAATTTCTTCTGGAAGAGGAAAAACCTCCTAAACCCGAGCTCAAACCATTACCACCATCCCTGAAATATGTATTTCTGGGAGAAGGTGACACTTTTCCAGTGATCATAAGCTCTGCTTTAAATCCACAGGAAGAGGAAGCACTTATTCAAGTGGTAAGGACACACAAGACAGCTCTTGGGTGGTCCATAGGTGACCTTAAGGGCATAAGCCCAGCTAGATGCATGCACAAAATCTTACTGGAGGATAATGCTAAACCAGTGGTTCAACCACAGAGGCGGCTAAATCCAGCCATAAAGGAAGTGGTGCAGAAAGAGGTCACCAAATTACTAGAGGCTGGGATTATTTATCCTATTTCTGATAGCCCCTGGGTGAGCCCTGTCCAAGTCGTCCCAAAAAAGGGAGGCATGACAGTTATTCATAATGAAAAAAATGAACTGGTTCCTACAAGAACAGTTACAGGGTGGCGCATGTGTATTGACTACAGAAGGCTCAATACAGCCACCAGAAAGGATCATTTTCCTTTACCATTCATAGACCAGATGCTAGAAAGACTAGCAGGTCATGATTATTACTGCTTTCTGGATGGCTACTCAGGCTATAACCAGATTGCAGTAGATCCCCAGGATCAAGAGAAAACAGCATTCACATGTCCATCTGGAGTGTTTGCTTATAGAAGGATGCCATTTGGGCTGTGTAATGCGCCTGCAACCTTCCAGAGATGCATGCTCTCTATTTTCTCTGACATGGTGGAAAAATTTCTGGAAGTCTTCATGGATGACTTCTCAGTATATGGAGACTCATTCAGCTCCTGTCTTGATCACCTGAAACTAGTTCTGAAAAGATGCCAAGAGACCAACCTGGTTTTAAACTAGGAAAAATGTCACTTTATGGTGACTGAAGTGATTGTCCTTGGGCATAAAATTTCAAACAAGGGAATAGAGGTGGATCAAGCAAAAATAGAGGTAATTGAAAAATTACCACCCCCTGCCAATGTTAAGGCAATTAGAAGCTTTATGGGGCATGCAGGATTCTATAGGAGGTTTATAAAGGATTTTTCAAAAATCGCAAAACCTCTAAGCAATCTGCTAGCTGCTGACACGCCATTTGTGTTTGACACAGAATGTCTGCAGGCGTTTGAAATGCTGAAAGCTAAGCTGGTCACAGCACTAGTTATTTCTGCACCAGACTGGACATTACCATTTGAGCTAATGTGTGATACCAGTGATCACGCCATTGGTGCAGTTTTGGGACAGAGGCATGACAAGCTTCTGCACGTCATTTATTATGCTAGTCGCATTTTAAATGATGCCCAGAAAAATTACACAACCACAGAAAAAGAATTACTTGCAGTGGTTTATGCCATTGACAAGTTCAGATCATACTTAGTAGGATCAAAAGTGATTGTTTATACTGACCATGCTGCTCTTAAATATCTACTCACAAAACAGGATTCAAAACTCAGGCTCATCAGATGGGTGTTGCTTCTACAAGAGTTTGATATAGAAATAAGAGACAGAAAAGGGACGGAGAACCAAGTGGCTGATCATCTGTCCCGGAAAGAGCCAGTAGAAGGGACGTCCCTCCCCTCTCTTGAGATCTCTGAGACTTTTCCGGATGAGCATTTATTTGCCATTCAGGAAACACCATGGTTTGCCGATATCGCAAACTATAATGCTGCAAGGTTCATACCCAAAGAGTACAACAGGCAACAAAAGAAAAAATTAATCACTGATGCAAAGTACTACTTGTGGGATGAACCCTATCTCTTTAAGAGATGTGCAGACGGAATAATCCGTAGGTGTGTTCCTAGAGAAGAAGCACAGAGGATCCTATGGCATTGCCATGGATCTCAATATGGAGGCCATTTCGGAGGTGAGCGAACAGCTACCAAGGTCCTCCAATGCGGCTTCTATTGGCCCACACTCTATAAAGATTCCCGAGAGTTTGTACGTAACTGTGACAGTTGCCAAAGAGCATGGTTACGCCATGCCTCAACAAGAAATCTTGGAGATTGAATTGTTTGACGTATGGGGAATTGACTTCATGGGACCTTTCCCACCATCATTCTCAAACACCTATATTCTGGTGGCAGTTGACTATGTATCAAAATGGATTAAAGCCATTGCCACACCCACCAATGATACTAAAACAGTGCTGAAGTTCCTCCGGAAATATATCTTCAGCAGGTTTGGGGTCCCTAGAGTACTAATCAGTGATGGGGGCACTCACTTCTACAACAAACAGTTTTACTCTGCCATGGTCCGGTATGGGATTCGCCACAAGGTGGCGACCCCATATCATCCACAGACTAATGGACAAGCTGAAGTCTCTAACAGAGAGCTAAAAAGAATCCTAGAACGGACTGTAAATACCCGTAGAAAGGATTGGGCAAGAAGCTTGGATGATGCTCTGTGGGCATACAGAACAGCATTCAAGACTCATATAGGGACCTCTCCATACCAACTGGTCTATGGTAAGGCATGTCACCTGCCCGTGGAACTGGAACATAAAGCCTACTGGGCAACCAGATTCCTGAACTTTGATGCCAGATTAGCTGGAGAAAAAAGATTGCTCCAGCTAAATGAGCTAAAGGAATTCAGATTCACTGCTTTCGAAAATGCCAAGCTTTATAAAGAAAAATAAAAAAAGTGGCATGACAGAAAGCTGTCATCTAGAATCTTTGAACCAGGACAAAAGGTTCTGTTGTTCAACTCTAGGCTCAGGCTATTCCCCGGGAAACTGAAGTCCCGGTGGAAGGGACCATATGTGATTACAAGTGTATCACCATATGGTTATGTAGAGCTTCAAGATATTGATTCTGATAAGAAGTTCATTGTTAATGGACAGAGAATCAAGCACTATCTTGAAGGCAATGTTGAGCAAGAGTGCTCAAGGCTGAAGCTAGACTAAAAGCTCAGCAAGGTCCAGCTAAAGACAATAAAGAAGCGCTTGCTGGGAGGCAACCCAGCCATGGGGCATCAATCCTCTAAGCATTTTTGCCCTCTTTTTATTTTTATTTTTATTTGTTTATATAAAGTTCACTGATCCTAAAACAGAGAAAAAGAGCTCACTGGCAAGAAAACGCCAGTAAAAGTCTGTTTTGGGCGTTCAACGCCCAACAGAAGCATCCACTGGGCGTTGAACGCCAGTGAGGATAGCCATCTGGGCGTTAAACGCCAGAAAGAAGCTCTTTCTGGGCGTTTAACGCCAGATTTACAGCATTCTGGGTGTTCAGAAAAATGCCCAGTAACAAAGGACTTCCTGGCGTTCAACGCCAGAAAGAAGCAGCAGCTGGGCGTTGAACACCCAGGAGAGGCAGCATTTGGGCGTTGAACGCCCAAAACATGCAGCGTTTGGGTGTTCAAACGCCAGGATGGTGGGGAGGAGGTAAATTCATTTTTTCTTCATATTTTTTATTTTAATCTTAATTTTCATGCTTTAATTCATGATTTCTTGCATAAACATGTTAAGAACCCTGATTTCTAAAATCCCTAATTTCTAAAAACCCTACCTTAAAAATATCAAATGTATCTTAATCCATAAGCACAAACCCTCTTTTTCAAATTCAATCCAACTCTTTTTCAAAATTTCAAAACAAATCTAATTTTTTCAACTAATATCTTTTTCAAATCTCCACATTATCTTTTTCAAAATCTAGATTTATCTTTTTCAAAAATTTTTCATATCTTTTCAATTTTAAACTATATCCTCTCTTATCATATCTTCTATCTTATCTTTTCCAAATTAATCTTTTTATCATATCTTTTCAAAATTTTCGAACCCACCCCCCTCCCTTTATATATGGGTTCGGCCTCCACCCTCCTCCATCAACAATTGCACCTAGCTCTCCTTCTATCCCTCTCCTTTATTTTCTTTTGCTTGAGGACAAGCAAACCTCTAAGTTTGGTGTGTTTATCCGTGATCACTAAGAGCATGGCTCCTAAGGGAAAACAACCCACTTCAAGAGGCAAGAAAGAGAGCGTTCCAAAACCACTTTAGAATCAAGGGAAGTTCTTATCTAAAGAACATTCAGACCATTATTATAAAATAATGGGTCTAAGATCAGTGATCCCGGAAGTTAGATTCGATCTGAAAGAAGACGAATATCCGGAGATCCTGGAGCAAATCCGAATCAGGAACTGGGAGATCCTAGCCAATCCTGAAACGAAAGTGGGAAGGAATATGGTCCAGGAGTTCTACACTAATATGTGGCATACAGACAGGCAAAGACTATCTGGATCTGATATCTATGACTATCGAACCATGGTCAGAGGAAAGATTATTCATACCCACCCTGACAAGATCAGAGAGATCTTAAAGCTACCTCAGCTGAAAGATGATCCAGACTCCTTCAATAGGAGAATGATGAGAACAAACAAGAGCCTGGATAAGATTCTAGAGGACATATGCATCCCTGGAGCCAGGTGGACCACCAGCACGAAGGGTGTTCCTAATCAACTCAAAAGAGAAGATCTCAAACCAGTAGCCAGAGGCTGGCTGGACTTCATTGGGTATTCCCTGCTGCCCACTAGCAACCGTTCTGAAGTCACTGTTAAAAGAGCGGTGATGATCCATTGCATCATGATGGGAAAAGAAGTGGAAGTTCATCAACTGATTTCAACTGAATTCTACAAAATTGCTAACAAAAATTCTAAAGAGGCCAGGTTGGCTTACCCAAGCTTGATTTCTCTGCTCTACAAGGACGCTGGAGTAAGGATGGGAATAACTGAGTATATCTCAATTGAGAAACCAATCACCAAAGCATCAATGGAAAAACAACAAGCACAGGATGACCCCATCAAGAAGAAAACACAGGAATTTCTCCCAGAAATCCCTCAATCTGAATATTGGGAGTATCTTGAAACATCAGTTACCAAGATGCAAGAAGCTATGGAACAAATAATAAAGGAACAGAAGGAACAAAGTCAAATTCTTTGCTATTTGATTAAAGAACAGGAAGAGCAAGGGCGTGACTTGAGGGAATTAAAGCGCCAGAAGTTATCTCTTGAAGGACCAAGCACCCCACAGATCCGAGGAACATCCACTTCCCAGAACAAAGGTTGTTAAATTCCAATTTCTGCTTTAACTCTGTGATAGTTGTCGTTATAGGAGTTTACCTTAGGAGTCATATAGTAGTAATTAGTGTCTATTTTGATTTTATCTCCAATTAAGTTATAGTCTATTTTTCTCATCATCAGCAAACATGAATAAAATAGCAGATCCTTTGAATAAGAGGCAATAAAATTTGAGTTTTAATAAGAAAAATTCTAATTAGTAGCATGTGGTGGCAATGCTTTCTGTCTTCTGAATGAATGCTTGAACAGTGCATATATCTTTTGAATTTGTTGTTTAAGACTGTTAAATATGTTAGCTCTTGAAAGAATGATGAACATGAGACATGTTATTGATAATCTGAAAAATCATAAAAATGATTCTTAAAGCAAGAAAAAGCAGCAAAGAACAAAGCTTGCAGAAAAAAAATAGAAAGAAAAAGAAAAACAAGCAGAAAAAGCCAAAAGCTCTTAAAACCAAAAGGCAAGGGTAAATAAAAAGGATCCCAAGGCTTTGAGCATCAGTGGATAGGAGGGCCTAAAGGAATAAAATCCTGGCCTAAGCGGCTAAACCAGGCTGTCCCTAGCCATGTGCTTGTGGCGTGAAGGTGTCAAGTGAAAACTTGAGACTGAGCAGTTAAAGTCAAGGTCCAAAGCAAAAAGAAGAGTGTGCTTAAGAACCCTGGACACCTCTAATTGGGGACTTTAGCAAAGCTGAGTCACAATCTAAAAGGGTTCACCCAATTATGTGTCTGTGGCATTTATGTATCCGGTGGTAATACTGAAAAACAAAGTGCTTAGGGCCACGGCCAAGACTCATAAAGTAGCTGTGTTCAAGAATCATCATACTGAAATAGGAGAATCAATAACACTATCTGAATTCTAAGTTCCTATAGATGCCAATCACTCTAAGCTTCAATGGATAAAGTGAGATGCCAAAACTGTTCGGAAGCAAAAAGCTACTAGTCCCGCTCATCTAATTAGAATCTAAGCTTCACTCAAAAACTCTGAGATATTATTGCTTCTTGACTTATTAGTCTTCTATTTTATTTGTCTAGTTGCTTGAGGACAAGCAACAGTTCAAGTTTGGTGTTGTGATGAGCGGATATTTTATACGCTTTTTGGGGTTAATTTCATATAGATTTTAGTATATTTTAGTTAGTTCTTAGTTTATTCTCATTAGTTTCTAGGAAAATTTCATATTTCTGGACTTTACTATGAGTTTGTGTGTTTTTCTGTAATTTCAGGTATTTTCTGGCTGAAATTGAGGGAGCTGAGCAAAAATCTGATTCAGGCTGAAAAAGGACTGCTGATGCTGTTGGATTCTGACCTCTCGGTACTCAAAATAGAATTTCTGGAGCTACAGAGGTCCAAATGGCGTGCTTCCAATTGCGTTGGAAAGTAGACATCCAGGGCTTTCCAGAAATATATAATAGTCTATACTTTGCTCAAGGATAGATGACGTAAACTGGCGTTCAACGCCAGTTCTATGCTGCTATCTGGCGTCCAGCGCCAGAAACAAGTTACAAAGTGGAGTTCAACGCCAGAAACAGGTTACAACCTGGCGTTGAATGCCCAAAACAGCCCAGGCACGTGAGAAGCTTTAGTCTCAGCCCCAGCACACACCAAGTGGGCCCCAGAAGTGGATTTCTGCACTATCTGTCATAGTCTACTTATTTTCTGTAAACCTAGGTTACCAGTTTAGTATTTAAACAACTTTTAGAGATTTATTTTACATCTCATGACATTTTAGATCTGAACTTTGTACCTTTTGATGGCATGAGTCTCTAAACTCCATTGTTGGGGGTGAGGAGCTCTGCTGTGCCTCGATAAATTAATGCAAGTATCTCTGTTTTCCATTCAAACATGCGTGTTCCTATCTAAGATATCCATTCGCGCCTAATTATGGAGAAGGTGATGACCCATGACATTCATCACCTTCCTCAATCCATGAACATGTGTCTGACAATCACCTCCGTTCTACATCAGATTGAATGAATATCTCTTAGATTCCTTAATCAGAATCTCCGTGGTATAAGCTAGAATCCATTGGCATCATCCTTGAGAATCCGGAAAGTCTAAACCTTGTCTGTGGTATTCCTAGTTGGATTCTGGGATTGGATGACTATGACGAGCTTCGAACTTGCGAGTGCTGGGCATAGTGACAGACGCAAAAGGATAACGAATCCTATTCCGGTATGATCAAGAACCTACAGATGATTAGCTGTGCGGTGACAGCGCACCTGGACCATTTTCACTGAAAGGAAGGATGGTAGCCATTGACAACGGTGATCCTCCAACATACAGCTTGCCATAGGAGGGACGTGCATGCGTGAAGAAGAAGATAGGGAGAAAGCAGAGATTCAAAGGACGAAGCATCTCCAAAACTCCAACATATTCTCCATTACTGCACAACAAGTATTTAATTCGCACTCCTTTATTTTCTACAATTTGAACTGATAAACATAATTGACTTTCTGACTAAGATTTACAAGATAACCATAGATTGCTTCAAACCAACAATCTCCATGGGATTTGACCCTTACTCACGTAAGGTATTACTTGGACAACCCAGTGCACTTGCTGGTCATGTGTGCGAAATTGTAAGAGAGTAACAATTTTGTGCACCATTGATCCATCAAATTACAACAGAGCTCCCTAACCCAATGAAAGGGGTTTAGTTGTTCATAGCTCTGGAAAATGAAAACAAAGATGGAGAATACATTATGAAACTAGAAGTGCAGAGAAAGTAAAATATAGAGAGTAGTTCTATGCCAAGAGGCTCCCTATAATTTCCAACTCCCTTTTCAATTCAAAGCTACTCCTATATATACTACTCTTCTGATCTTCTAGTTGGCTCTTCAAGTCTTGGGTATGGGCCTTTGGATCTTGAGTTTGAAGCAGTTATCTTCTTCATTGGGATTGGCTTTACTTGCAGAGAGAAAGTGTGAAGTGGGCAGAGACTTTAGCTCAGGACGTTAGTGGTGTTAACGTTTAAGTGGAGATGTGGGTTCGAGAACGTTAGTGACAATCACCTTTTTTACTAACGTTCCTCACCAAAGTAAGAGCCACGTTAACTCCAACGTTAGTGGCACATACGTTGCTACTAACGTTGCCTCTTTGTCCTTCGCACACGTTATTGGGACTCACCTTTCCCAGTAACGTTGAGAAGTCTCCCCCTTCCTTATGTTAGAGTCCACGTTAACTTAGTTAACGTGGCTCTTTTAACGTAGGCTTGCCAACCTTCGAGAACGTTAGTGACACTTACCATTGTCACTAACGTTCCAATGTGCCCCTATTTCTCACGTTAGAGTTCACGTTAACTAGGTTAACGTGGCTTCTAACGTGGCCATGCTAGCCATCCCCAACGTTAGTGACAAAGTTGAGTGTCACTAACGTTGGCTCATCATTCCCTTATCCACGTTAGCTTCCACGTTAACTAAGTTAACGTGGGAGTTAACGTGGCTCATAGTGGCTTGTGTGGGCTCATTCCAACGTTAGTGACAATGTTGGGTGTCACTAACGTTGGCGATCACCTCCCTTCTTCACATTAACTTCCACGTTAACTAAGTTAACGTGGCTTATTGGGGCTTGTATAGGTTCCTTCCAATGTTAGTGACAATGTTTGGTGTCACTAACGTTGTCGACCACCTTGTTTCTTCACGTTAGCTTCCACGTTAACTAGGTTAACGTGGGAGTTAACGTGGCTTATTGTGACTTGGCCAACGTTAGTGATAAAGTTGAATGTCACTAACGTTGGCTTCCCCTTTACTTCTTAACGTTAGAGGCCACGTTAACTAAGTTAACGTGGCAACTAATGTGGCCACTTATAAGCTTTGTCCAACGTTAGTGATAATGTTAAGTGTCACTAACGTTGGCTCCATTTCCTTTCTTCCACGTTAGAGTTCACATTAACTTAGTTAACGTGACTCTTAACGTGGGCAATGATGGCTTCGAGAGCGTTATTGGCAATTACTTTTCTCATTAACTTTGCAAGTTACTCCCATTCTACGTTAGTGTTAACGTTAGTGTAACTAACGTATCCACTAATGTGGTTCTTCTTTACTTCCTTTGTCCCGAAATCAAGCAATAAAGTGCATCAAAGTTCTAATCCAAGTCATGGGAAATGCAACATCCAATTTGTCATTAAATTCATGCAAAATCCTCATGAAATCATGTAAAGAGCACAATGTATGTTTGAATCAAGATGTAAGTGAATATCTACCCAAAACTAGCTTATTTCCTAAGGAAATGCATGAAACTACCCTAAAAACAGTAAAGAAAAGGTCAGTAAAACTGGCCAAAATGCCCTGGCATCAATGCGCGAGGCTGCACTCACGCCAATAGCACAAATCAGGTCACGCGTACGCGTCACTTGAAACTAGCGCCAACCACACGAACGCATGCTCCACGCGTCTGCGTCGCATGCGACACACAGTTTAACTAGACCTGCGCCAGAATTCCTATCTTTTCTTCCATAATCCTAATTTTTTTTCTTTTCCTTTCTTAATTCTTTCTTCCTCCTTCTTTCTTCTTTATTCCTTTTCACTTTTTACCTTCTCCCTCCTTCTTTATCATCATCATCAAGGTTCTTTTTTTTCTTCTTACCTCTTTATTTTTCATTATTATTTTTATACATGTTTTCTTCTTCTTTTTCTTTTTACTTTTATTATCTATGTTTTTTTTCCTTTCTTTTTCTTTTTTCTTTTTGCATCCTTTTAATTGGTGTTAAAAATTTATTTGGGTGATTATTTTCTTTTATAATTGCTTGTGGATTATTAAGAAATTGTTTGACAATTAATATTACTTTTTAAGGGTTGTTTGCATGTTCAAATCTAATACTTTCAATAACATATTTACCATGCATGCTAAGTGTTTGTGAAAAAGCCCGTATGGCATTGTGCATTTTTAAATTATTCTATTCTTCTACTCTAATGCCTATTTTTTCACAAAACCCCTTTTTATATATTATTCATTGGATATAATTGTCAATACAAACAGATTGTTAGTTTGAAACACTTGATAATCAAATTGGGCATTTAATGCTTGATCTATGCTACTCATGCCTTTGCCAGCATGCCAATAAACATCTTGCATTTACTTGCCATAACATGCACTTGCTATATTTCCATTGATGAACTTTTCACATGTAGTCGCGACCATGTGTTAACGACATCCTTCTTTACCGTGCATTGATTATCACTTGTACCATCCTCTTCCTTGCTCTAACCCTTAGCTTTAAAAGTTACTTTTTTTTTCTTTTCAGGATGGCCACTAAGAAAGGTAAAGAGAAAGCTACTCCCAAACCACCAGCAAGGAAAGGAACAAAAAGAGCACTAGCTGCGGAGCCATCTTCAACAGTAGTAAAGCCCTCGCCAAAGCGAGTCAAGAGGATCATCAAGGTCGATGAAAAAGAGAAAGCCTTTCCAACAAAGGACACTGTGCAGTTCACTAACCGCTACTGTGAGCAGATGTTTCCCACCCTGGCTGAGCGGAACTATAATAATGAGTACCTTCTCATCCCCCGACCAACATTGTTGAATTTGTTGAGCCCCGAATTGAACGAAGACAATGGGATTCCTACGGAGACAGCCACGGCAGGTCAATCTTTCATGGGTAGTTGAATTCTACTCAAACTTTCACATGCCAACCCTGCAGACTGTCTATGTCGTCAGAAGCAAGTCCCCATAACTGAAGAGGCCATTCAGCAAGCTTTAGATCTTCCCCCTGCCCTAGAAAGATTGGACGCATTCCAAGAAGCCTCCTTCAAGCGCCAGACATACCAATTTGACTAGGACGCCGTTCTCAGAGTTATAGCACAACCTGGCAGCAAATAGATCTATGGATACCATCGATCCTGACCTAAGGGAATATTGGCTTCAGCACTCACCTTGGAGGCTCGAGTATGGGCACAGATTATGTCCCATTACGTTTTTTCGAGCACTCACAAGTCCTCCTTCACTGCAGATATGGCGTTTCTACTCTGGTGTATCCTTACAGACCAGCCTCTCAACTTACCAAGACACATCCGGAATGCTATGGAACACATACAAATTGCGGGTAACCTACCTTTTCCCGCCTTGGTTTTAGATCTAGTCTCAGTAGCTGGAGTCTCCTACAAAGCTGGGGACACCAAGGCCATGATTCCACGGGATGATCAGTACGTCCCTAACAGGAAGTTCATCAGACCTCCAACAGCAACTATCAACCGGACCACAGAACCAGCGGAAGATATCCCTTCTCCTTCCACATCACAAGAACCTTCATCAAACCAACTGCTCCATCAGATACTTGAGAGGTTGGACCGGCTTGACCGGCAAGAAAAGTGAAGAGAGCGCCGTAACAAGTGCCAATTTACATACCTCAAGGAGCTGCTTGTTGGTAACCATAAACCACCCACCTGAAGAAGACCCAGACACCCCGGACTCCACTTCATTTACCAGCACAGGGAGCCATGACGGTCCCGATTGTTGAGATGCTACTACCAACCCCCCTCTGTTCCTGACTGATGGCACCGAGGACAGTGCCAAGCTTTAAGTATGGGGAGGTCGGTCAATACCTTACTTTCGGAGGTAATTTCTCTTTCTTAACATCAATAAATTAGTTATTTTTCTTTTGTTAGGATAGGATAGATTGCATAATAATAGGTATTTGCATGCATGTTCTATTTGGTTGAAAAATAATATGTTTCTTTTCAAGACTCTATTTTGAAAATCTTACTAATTTAAATCAAAACTTTTGAGTTGAAAAAAAATTTGTTTGAAGACTGTAAATTGGAACATGGTAAGTTGAAAAAAATTATGTCACCCTTGTTAGCCACTTTGAGCCTTTCTATCCCATTTGTTCTATATTTTACCACATCACTAGCCTTAAGCGGAAAAACAAATTAAAAACCCCAAATTGAATCTTTGGTTAGCTTAAGATAGAGATTGTGTGTCAATTAAGTGTGGAAAAACTATAGAAACATGGGTTAATAAGGGAATATGTTATATTTTTACAATTGATAAAATATTGGGAATTTGGGTACCTACTCATGTAAGACCAGAAAAATAAAAAATCCATGTGCATTGATAATTTATGTTTATTTCTCTATTAAAAAATCCAAAAAAATATTCAATAAATAAGTAAATAAATAAGGGGACAAAATTACCCCAATGCAATGTTAAGTTAATGAAAAGATCAATGCATATGTGATACAAATTAGAAGAAAAGTTGATGCATGAGTATGTAATGCAAAAGTGAGAATTTTTGGTAGCTAGGCATGAATTTAAAAGTATATAGTGTATGTATAGGTAAGAGCTTAGGTTAATCAAGGATTCAATTTATAGCTCACTTAGCCATATATATACCCTCACCCTTACCTTGGCCCTATTACAACCTTGAAAAGACCTCATGATGTTTGCATTGGTACATTAAATACTTGTTGATTGGTTAGGTGAAGAACAAAGTTTTGAAAGCATGACTAGAGAAGAGTAGAGTGATTACCCTATACACTTGAGTGATTAGAGTGCACATATATTATCAGTAAGGGTTCAATGCTTAATTCTATGTTCCCTGCTTTCATGAGCTGTCTTCTTATAAGTTTACTTGTTTTTACTGTATGATTTTAATTAGTGATATTTGATTTATATTTGTCTTGAAGAACTTATTTACTTTTAACCAAGTAGGCAAAATCATTCTAGCATATAGTTGCATTCATAGGTTGCATTGCATTGCATGAGTCTTATCTTCCCTTATTTAGTCTTTTAATCTCCTTGAGCTAAGCATGAGGACATGCTAATGTTTAAGTGTGGGGAGGTTGATAAACCACTATTTTATAGTTTATCTTGTGTTTAATTGAATGATTTTATCAAGCTTCTACCCACTTATTCATATGATTTACAAGATTTTACAATTCCTTCCTAGTGTTATTCTATGGTTGAAAACTTGCTTCCTAGAGATCTTTAATTTGTATATTTTAATTCTTCTTTATACCATTCGATGCCATGATCCGTGTGTTAACTGTTTCAGGCTTTATAGGGCAGGAATGGCTTAGAGAATGGAGAGGAAGCTTACAAAAATGGAAGGAACACAAGAAACCAAGGATCTAGCAAGCACCGATGCGCATGCATGGCTCACGCGAGCGCGCGATATGGAGAAATTTGCAGCGACACGTGCGCATGCCTGACGCGTATGCGTGGATTGGAGTTCTGCAAGATGACGCGCACGCGTATACGTGACACGCCAAAACGACCAGCGACGAGCACGCGTGACTGACGCGTACACATGACATGTGCGATCTGCAGATTTAACAGAAAACGCTGGGGGCGATTTCGGGCCGAGTTTTGACCCAGTTTCCGGCCCAGAAACTCATAATAGAGCCAGGAAACCTGCAGAGACTCAAAAGAGATTCTCATTAGCATAGTTTTAGGTTTTTAGATCTGAATCTAGAGAGAAAATTACTCTTCCTCTAGGTTTTCTTTACATTCATAATTTATTAGTTTTATGCTTTTACTTTTGGATATTGAAGAGTCATCACCTCCGTTGAAGATACTATTCTAGTTTGTTTCCTTACTCTTTTATTTATTCCATATTCTTAATTCTTGTTTAGAGTTACAATTGGATTATTTTCATGGATTGTTAATGAAAAAGATTACTTTTATTTTTAATTAAATTGCAGTTATTGTCTATCATGTCTTTCTTTTATTCCCTTTTTAATTCTATGCAAGTAATTTTCATGTCAATGGAGTAGATTCCCAACATGACATGGGGGTTGATTAAGAGGAGACACTTGAGTTGGAATGCTCAAGTGATTAGTTAAATTGAAAGTTGTTGGCTAATTCTGTATTTACTAACGGTAGACCTTCCCAAGGGAGAGGACTAGGATTTGCGAATAAGATTTAGCTCAATCACTTGACTTTCCTTTATTTAGTAAGGGTTAACTAAGTGAAAATAACAACCTCTTTATACTACACTTGAGAAAATTCCAACAAAGATAGAACTTCCAATTAATCATTCCCCCAGTCAAGGCCTTTTTAATTAGAATATATATTTCTCTTTTAAATTACAATTATTTATTTTCTGTCATTCAACTCTCAAAAATCTCAGAAAACTCCTGATTAATAACTTAGCACCCCTTCTAGCAACTCGTTGGGAGACGACTTGGGACTCATACTCCCAGTATTTTTATTCTAAATTTTTGTGACAACCTTTCTAAATTGATGAGGCGGATTTTCGCTGGTTAAGGGCTATACTTGCAACGCTGTTCTTATATTATAATCTCTTAATTGGTCTAATCTCTGCCACGCATCAGTTGGGTTATGGTTTCGCTTATCAAGGTAGGGGCCTTTTTCAGAAAACTATACTTTATAAATTAGAATTGTTATATATAGATACTGATGTTAGAAATGTATCTTTAGTGATTGTACACATCTTATGTATTGTTGGTTGTCTTGGTTGGATATGAATGTTTATTTGACTGGATTATTGTTGGTTTTGCTAAATGGACGGTCTCGAAGTTGTTTCTTTAAAGTTTTGAAAAATGAGTTTGAATCTATTTTATTGAAATATGAGAATGATATGAATTTTTAGAATTTGTCTAATTTTAAACTATTTTGGTTTTGAACCTGTGGAAAGAGTTGAGGAATGGTTTGGTTAGGACTCGAAAAGGGTGGCCAAGTCGAAGTTTTAGGGGAGATGCTGCCGATATTTTATGAAATTTAAGATTTTGTTTTAAAATGTGATTTAGAAAAGGAATGAATTTGAGAGGTTCTATTATTTGGTCCTTGATTTATTAAGAAATAGGTGTTTCGAGTTTAATCTGTTTAAGGAAAGTTTATGTTTTAGGATTGATTTAAATATGAAAGGACCTACATTTTTGAACTTTGATTAAAGGAGTACTCTTGAAGGAGTTTTAGTGGATTTTAAAAGAAATTGAACTTTGATTAATTAAGTTCGTTTTGCTTTTAAACTATTCTTTAAATTTTGATTTAGCAAGATTAACCAATTCCGGGCCTTTGGGAAGGTTACAGATTTAAGAATGAAATAGAACTGGTTTGGAACTTAGTGTTTTAAACATGCTTTGATTTTGGTTTTAAATCTCTATTTTAATTGTTTTCAATAATTTTGGTTTTAGAATTGGTTTCATTTTCACTATTATTTTACATGCTTTGGTTTTTGCTTTAAGTCTCTATTTCAATTTACTTCAAATTAAGTAACTATGATTTCGAGGATTTAAGAACTTAAGAAATGAGGTAGGTTATTCTTCCCTAGAGTCTTAAGTCTTTTCAAAGAGAATTCCCATTTGATATGATTTTTAAGAAAAAGTGGATTATGAACTTGGAATAATTTGAGAAATGAGGATTTTAAAATTAAGACTGAGATGGATTGATTTTGGTTTCCAAGTAAAGAGATTTGAGAAAAAAGTGACTTATGGCTTGAATGATGATTGATTTGATATGAATTGTTAATGAAGTGCAGAAATGATGATGAATAAATGAATATGTGGCTTTTGCACTTCTTTTATCTGAGACACGAGTTTCCCTGGGTAACGTACCGTGGCTTGCCACCATGTGTTCCAGGTCGAGACTTGATACTCTGTTGACCCTACGACGTAAGATGTGACTGGGCACTCTAAATTCCTGAGAAGGTTGGCCCCCATTGAGCATTTTATAAATATGAGAAAAAGCTATGCATAGACTCTTGGGGATGCACGTCGGGGGACAGTCCAGGGTTTAGCAGCCGGACTTGTCGGGTTGGCTTGATAACCGACAGATGAGACTTATCAGCCATAGGGCAAGCATTTATCATTTGCATCTATGTGACATTGTTTGGGTTTGCATATTGTACTTGGTTTGCCTACGTGAATAATTATGTTTAATTGCTAATTGCTCTACTTAATGTAACTCCTTGAGTGTGCTTGAACATTCCTACTTGTGTTTGTGATTGAAAATTGGTTGGATTGGCTATTGTTTGAATTGTGTAGGCCTAGGACCGTGGTTGGTTATGAGATGGGCCGAAGGCCATGTTTGGTTTGTGTTTCTAGTTTAGAAAAGTATGAAAAACTAAACTGATTCAGCATAGACTTAATGAACCTATTCTTGGAACAGGTTGCTCATTCATGCTGTTAGGAAAAATCTTTTGAAAGGCTTTTGAATTTTGAAGAAATAAATAGTTTCCTCTTTCAGAAAAGATTTTAGATATTTAATGGTAAATCTTTCGGTTTTAAAAGGATGCATGAGACAGTTATTAATTACTATGCTTTAAAAAGAGTTTTATCTTCACATATCCTATTATAGTAATTCTCTAACCTCATAGTGAGAACCTACGAGGACAATGTTCTCACTCCCCTATAGGTCCTTTCTTTTTCAAGTTATGGGCGATGAAGTTCAGAAGAACTTATTTATTTTCCTTTTTTGTTTTAACAATATTATGTTGTATTAGTTACTTTTTCCCTCGCCTTTATCTTTACAAGTTTTTATAAGAGGGATAGGATTCTGATTATGTAATGCTTGTAAAATTAATAAGATGTATACATACATATATATATATATATATATATATATATATACATATATATATATATATATATATATACATATATATATATATATATATATATACATATATATATATATATATACATATATATATATATATATATCCTCTGTAAGTATTGAGTTTTGTATGGATGTATGTTATTTCTTAAAAAGTCTTTCGAGCGGTAATACGATTTAAGTTTTAAACAGGATCATATTTTAGTATTAAATATTATAAGAATCGTCGTAATACTCGAATTATCAGAGTGGCGCAGCCGGAAGCGTGACATTCTGATAGTTAGGGTGTTACACCGGTAATGGCAAATGTTCATCCTCATGAGCCTTTAAAGTTGTATATTGCAGCATCCATGAATACGATCGAATGTATGTTGCTGAAGATGATGAAAATGGACATGAACGGGTCATTTATTATCTTAGTCGGTATTAACTGACATAGAAACAAGCTATTCGCCCATCGAAAAGTTGCGTTTGTATCTTTATTATGCTTGCACAAAATTAAAGTGTTATATGGGTGCAAAACTGGCGAAGGTAATCGCACAGACTAACTTAGTTAAATATATGTTAACTTATCCTATGCTAAGAGGTCGATTAGGAAAATGGATGTTAGCTTTAACAAAGTTCGATTTATAATATGTTCCAACAAAGGCTATGAAAGGTCAGGTTATTGCAGATTTTCTAGTAGACCATTCGAATAATCTGAATGACCAGGGGACAAACATAATCGATGTACACGTCGACTATTAGAAATTATATTTCGATGGTTTGAAACATAAAGATGGTGCTGGAGTAGGGATTTTAATTATTTCATCAGAAGGGGTTCCATTGAAATTTTTGTTGAGTTAAAATATCCTTGTTCGAATAATGTGGCAGAATATGACGCTTTAATATTAGGCCTTGAAATTTTAATTAGAAAAGGGGCTTTGGAGATTCAAATCCTTGGGGATTCTCAGTTAGTTTTGAAACAGTTATCAAAAGAGTTCAAATGTAATAATGAGAAGTTGCAGAAGTATTTAGCAACAACATGGGAATTGTTAACATCTTTTCGAAAAGTTTCATTAGTTCATATTTCAAGGATTCAAAATGAAATTTCTAATGAGTTGGCCCAAATTTCATCAAGGTACAAAGTATTCCCGAAAACATTGGGAAAATTGGCGAGGGTTCGTCAGATTTTAGTACTAGTTGATGGGAGAGAAGTGTTGGCTTTAGATGAATGCGAGGATGATGATTGGAGAAAATTAGTTGCTAAATATTTAAAAGTTCCTAATGTTCGAGTCGACAAGAAAATACGGTTAAAAGCAATGAATTTTGAGTTGTTGGTTGATGAATTATATAAGAAAGGTCTCGATGGAAGTCTTTCTAGGTGTTTAAGTCAGTCAGATAAAAATATTGCTTTGGAAAAGTTTATAGAGGTATATGTGGTGCCCGTCAGGCTGGGATGAAAATGACATGGATACTACGACGAAATCAGGTCTATTGGCCTTCTATGATTAAAGATTGCATTGATTATGCAAAAGCATGTCAAAAATATCAATGCCATGGAGTGGTAGAACAGATCCCAACATCCGAATTGCATTCGATTATTAAACCTTGGCCTTTTCGAGGATGGGCTCTAGATTTGATGAATAAAAATTGTATCTCAGGATAAAAATGACCCTTTTTTAATCATTCGTCTATAATCTAAATAGAGCCGCTTTTGAATCCACATCAATCGTCAAACTCTATTTTTTTTTTGGAATCATTTAAAGATAGATAATATTAATATATTAATATATATAATAATATTATATATTAATAATATAAGAAAAAAATTCAATTCAAAATTGATAAAATTCATTTTTTTTAAAAAACAAACTATCGAATCGAATATGAATCTTATTCATACAATATCGAAGGAATTTGCGGTTTTTTACTTCCCTTTTAGATTTGGAAATTGTCCATTTTCAAAAAACCAAGAAGTAAAAAGGATGGGTTATTATGTATCGATTGAATCAAAAACTATTCACAATTCCAGAATTGAATCAATTCAATTACATACTGGATCCAAATAAAACTTGGTTCGAAACAATAAACGCAATGTGCGGCTTGAAAGACATAATTATATTAGCTGTGGATTCTTCTATCCACTATTTTTTCGAGTATATGGAAATGGGAGTGCTCTTGGCTCGACATCATTTGTTTTGTTCCACTGGAACTGGGTGTTTGGGGAACAGGAGAGGGGTTGATGATCTAAATAATACACGATGGATAGAAGTTACCAAGGAACCGTGCATTGCACTGAATAGGGAGCCGCCGAATACACCAGCTACGCCTAACATATGAAATGGATGCATAAGAATATTGTGTTCAGCCTGAAATACAATCATAAAATTGAAGGTACCAGAAATTCCTAAAGGCATACCATCCGAAAAGCTTCCTTGACCAATTGGATAGATCAAGAAAACAGCAGTAGCCGCTGCAACAGGAGCTGAATATGCAACAGCAATCCAAGGGCGCATACCCAGACGAAAACTAAGTTCCCACTCACGACCCATGTAACAAGCTACACCAAGTAAGAAGTGTAGAACAATTAGTTCATAAGGACCGCCATTGTATAACCATTCATCAACAGATGCCGCTTCCCATATCGGGTAAAAGTGCAAACCTATAGCCGCCGAAGTAGGAATGATGGCACTCGAAATAATATTGTTTCCCTCTTGTATCATCAAACCATCACCCATTAATACAACACCAACATTATTTGATTCTAAATTTAAAACAATCATATGGTACCCTCCTCAAATTCCACTAACTCCCCCGCCATTACTTCATCAAGACCATAAATACGAGCAATATCGTTACCTACTTGAAGTACAGTACCATTATTTCACTAATTTCATCTGCATGAATGGTTACTATGAGTATTTCTTAATTTAATTCTAGAAGAGAAAAATGATGCATGTACTCTAAATTTACTAAAGAAGAAGGACTAATGCGTTATTTTATATCTTTCATTTCTCCAAACATGCCAATATTAGCACTGATGGTACGTAAATGTAACTCGTTGTTCAAGCAACTATTCAGCGTTCCCAGAGCTCCTTGTAAGGCTTGTTGGAAAATCCGTTGTCGGACTTGATTAATCGTTCTTTGTTGTTCAAAACGAATAGTTTCATTTTTGTAATTTTCTAATTGTTCCAAAGTCGTATAAATTGACTTAATTAAATTCAATTTTTCTCGTTCTATTTCAGAATAATCATTCACTCGAAACTGATCTGCTTCCGTTTCAACTTCCCTTAAACGGGCCCGGACTTTTTCTAGCTGTTCAAGAGCTCCTTCCCGCAGTTCTTCTGAATTTCAAATAGTCTTCAAGATTCTCTGTTTTCGATTATCTAATAAATCACTTAATGAAAGTAGATTCTCTTTCCATTCATTTGAAAACGTCTATGATCTCTTCCCAAACCAAACATGAATCTTTCAATTCATTTGGCTCTCACACTCAATTACTTATAGGACAATTCTTCCTATCTTTTTTAATGAGCCTATCCTCTCTTATTTTTATTTGTATTCAAATATTTATTTGAAAGATATTGAAATTGATAACTAACACAAGACCGGAATTTTTGGAGGACTCTTCTGATCAAACAAATATTTGTCAGCAAAGCTGTTTTTTTTTCTTCAAATCCAAAGGATTCTTATTATTTTATACGTAGGTCATCGATTTCGCATTGTATAAATTGTATAAAAAAAGACTATTCCATATTTTCAAAATAAATTTCTTATTATTAAAATATTCTTTTATTCTATCTATTTCATTTCGATATATGTTCTATAACTATTATATAACTATATATCTATATAGTTAGACTTATATTTAGTTATACTTATATACTAATCTATACTTATATATAATACGCATTGGAACTGCTATGTAGGCTGTTTGTTTACCGAGGGTTCGAATCCCTCTCTCTCCATTAATTCATCAATCTGCAATATCTCAAATGCCAACGGATACCATTATTCCAACTTTAATTGCTATGAATTTTTAATTCCAATTTTTTTGGTAATATAAAAAGCAAAATACTGGAAAAAGTGGACAGGGAATGTAAATCGTCCTATATCCATGTAGATGATACCTGAATGAGCTAAAATTCTCGTATCAAAACTCTTATTTTTTTAGTTAGTATTAAGAAACAAATTGGTAGTAAACCTCGAACCTGGCATGGAACTTTGAGTCAAGTATTATGGGCTTATCGAAATTCACCAAGAGGATCAACTGGTACTTCCCTTTATTAATAGTATATGGTCATGATGTAGTTTTGCCACCAGAGATTAATCTCAATACATTAAGAATCTTGAAACAAGATGAGTTTTCAGTCGATGATTATTGGAATGCAATGTATGATGAATTGAATGATTTGGATTCAGAACGTATGTTGGCACTTGAAAATATGATTCGACAAAAAGAAAGTGTTGCTCGAAATTATAATCGTCGAATAAAAGAGAAGTGTTTCAATATGGGTGAATTGGTTTTAAAATTTGTATTGCCAATGGAAAAGAAGTCAAGATTTCTTGGCAAATGGTCCCATACTTGGGAAGCACCTTTCCAAGTGATTGATTTGTATTCTAGAAATGCATATCGAATTAAAGATATCGATTCTGGAAACATGGTTAAATCGATAAATGGGAAATACTTGAAACAATATTGATGTATGCAGGATCAAGATTAGGAATATAAATAAATCTATAAGAGCACATGGAAAGTCATTATACATGGAAAATGTTCTAAGTAAGTGGAATGAGGGGTGCCAGAAGTTCAGCTAGTTCGGAATAAAGTTGAACCCTCTCACTGTCCAAAGCAAAAAGTGCTTTGATTTTCTCATATTCTTCATTTTGAGCCTTGTCAAGTTGCTTGTCGAATTCTTTTTGTATGCCTTCTATAATGGAAAATTTTGTGAAGATTGCTTGTTGTTTATGTTGAACTGTGGCCAAAAGGATAGCTAAGTGGTGCGCAGAAATTGTGATTACACTTTAATTATGTAAAATTCATCGCTCTTTCTTTCCCTGGTAGTGGCGCTAAAAACATGATGCCAATACCATGGTTCACAACTTCGCACAACTAACCAGCAAGTGCACTGGGTCGTCCAAGTAATACCTTACGTGAGTAAGGGTCGAATCCCACGGAGATTGTCGGTATGAAGCAAGCTATGGTCACCTTGTAAATCTCAGTCAGGCGGATATAAAATAGTAATGGGGTTTTCGAAAATAATTAATAAAATAGGGATAGAAATACTTATGTAAGTCATTGGTGAGAATTTCAGATAAGCGAATAGAGATGCTTTCGTTCCTCTGAACCTCTGCTTTCCTGCTATCTTCACCCAATCAGTCTTACTCCTTTCCATGGCTGGCTTTATGTAATGCATCACCATTGTCAATGGCTACTTTCGGTCTTCTCACAGGAAAATGATCCAAATGCCCTGTCACGGCACGGCTAATCGTCTGGAGGCATCATCCTTGTCAATGGTTTACATCCTATCCTCTCAGTGAAAATGGTCAACGCACCCTGTCACGGCACGACTATTCATCTGTCGGTTCTCGATCATGCTGGAATAGGATTTACTATCCTTTTGCGTCTGTCACTACGCCCAGCAATCGCGAGTTTGAAGCTCGTCACAGTCATTCAATCATTGAATCCTACTCGGAATACCACAGACAAGGATTAGACTTTCCGGATTCTCTTGAATGCCGCCATCATTCTAGCTTACACCACGAAGATTCCAATTAAGAGATCTAAGAGATACTCATTCAGTCGAAGGTAGAACGGAAGTGGTTGTCAGGCACGCGTTCATAGGGAATGATGATGATTGTCACGTTCATCACATTCAGTTTGAAGAGCAAATGAATATCTTAGAAGCGAAATAAGTTGAATTGAATAGAAAACAGTAGTACTTTGCATTAATCTTTGAGGAACAGCAGAGCTCCACACCTTAATCTATGGAGTGTAGAAACTCTATCATTGAAAATACATAAGTGATAATGGAGTTCATTGGTCTCGGCCCCAGAGGGAAACCGGAGTAACCAAGACTGTGAATACAATGATAAAAAGTTCTATTTATAATAAACTAGTCACTAGGGTTTACAAAAGTAAGTAATTGATGCATAAATCCATTTTCGGGGCCCACTTGGTGTGTGCTTGGGCTGAGCTTGAGTGTTGCACGTGTAGAGGTCCTTCTTGGAGTTGAACGCCAGCATTTGTGCCAGTTTGGGCGTTCAACTCTGGTTTTGGATCCTTTTCTGGCACTGGACGCTAGAATTGGGCAGAGAGCTGGCGTTGAATGCCAGTTTGCGTCGTCTATTCTTGGCCAAAATATGAACTATTATATATTGCTGGAAAGCCCTAGATGTCTACTTTCCAACGCAATTGGAAGCGCGCCATTTTGAGTTCTGTAGCTCCATAAAATCCATTTTGAGTGCAGGGAGGTCAGAATCCAATAGCATCAGCAGTCCTTCTTCAACCTCTGAATCTGATTTTTGCTCAAGTCCTTCAATTTCAGCCAGAAAATACCTGAAATCATAGAAAAACACACAAACTCATAGTAAAGTCCAGAAATGTGAATTTAACATAAAAACTAATGAAAACATCCCTAAAAGTAACTAGATCCTACTAAAAACATACTAAAAATAATGTCAAAAAGCGTATAAATTATCCGCTCATCACTAAGTCAGCTTTTCTTTTTCGAATTTTAGCCAGTTTTTGTTCGATTTGGGCCAGTTCTGCTTCAAGTTCTTCTTCTTGTTTGTCATAGTAGGATTGAGCGTTGAAGGCTTGAGTAATCCTCAAATCATATTCTTTGCATAATGTTTTCATTGGTTGAAGAACCTTATTAATTTTTTCTGATTCAGTCTTGATTTTGGCCACTTTCTCCTTGGCCTCTTGCAACTTGTCCTGAATAGTGATACAGTCATTTGAAACTTTTATAAACTTCTTGACTATAGCAGAAAATTGGGGAGAAACCTGAAATTCGAGAGAAGAGCTCAGAATGTCAGAAAGGAGAGAATTCAGGTTTGATTGATTGTCCATTCCAAAGGAGCATGTGTTAAAAGCTTCAAAAGAGTGGTTAGTTGTTAGAGAGTGTGTCGGTTGAGCTCAGAAGGAAGGCTAGATATTGAAGGGTCCTCAGGGGTTGGATTTGAAAGAGGCACTTCATATTCCTGAATGATTTGTGTTAGAAAGGCAACAAGTTCAGCCAGATCAGTATCAGAAGAGATAGAGGTGATATTAGGAATCTCAGGTGATGGTTCAGGATCATGTGAAGAAAAAAGCTCAATGGTTCTTTTTGGGCTTAAAACTCTTCAAGATGAAGGGATGTTCCCCGTATCCTGAGTAGGTAATTCAGGGTTCTATGCAACAGGAGACTTGTGAAGGACATCAGTTTGAATTGGAGAATGAGGATTTTCAATGGGTTGATCTTCTGGTGGTAAGGATTGCTCTTGAGTTAAATCAACTAGAACTTCTGTTTCAGGTAAGATGACTTGAATGGGCTCAACAGAGATCACGGTTTAGATAGAGGAGTGAGATTCTTGTTGTGTTTGTCTTGATTGATCCTCTTGTGTTTCCGATTCAGGGTTAGATGAAGGAGCAGAAACATTTTGAGCAATTTTTTCGGTCTGAAATAAGAAAGAAGTATTTTATAAGTTATGTTTCTTTTTATTTATTTATTATTTTCAAAATTAGTATGAAATTACCTGGATGGATTTTCTTCAAATTAGATGAGGGAATGAATTATTTTTTGAATCATCTTCCGAATCAGAAGAAGCAGCAAAGACGTTTGTTTGAGTTGGCTGCTCACTTTCATCAGAAGAATTTTCACTTGATGATTGAACCTGATAATGATCAAAAGGTCAATCCATCAAGATGTGTTTTCATAAATATGGTAAAAGAAAGGATTTAGAAGCTCGATGGAAAGATTACCTTTTTGAAGGTTCTTGTAGGAACTTTTCGAATTTTCTTTTGTGGTTGTTTTTGTTGTGTTGCAGTTTTGATTCTTCTCTTCAAAGTTCTTTTTGGTGAACTTCCAGTAGCTGAAATAGTCCTGATGGCTGAGTTTTTGATCTCATCAAAGGTGCGACTATATTGGGAAAAATATCTAGTCCACCATTCGGAATAAGATTTGGTGATGTATGAACTGCACTCGTAAATAAGGTGAGCGTAGTTTTCTTTTTGTTGTTGGTTGGTCGTGACACAAAGGTCAATCTCTTCTTTTGAAACCATTGTGACATGACAGAGAGGATGGCTGTTTCGAGGAATAGGAACTGGAATGGTTTAAGAGAAGCCTAATTTCCTAGCAATGTAATGAGGAGCACAGAGAGTTGCTTTAAATTGTTCTTTTTTGTATTGAGGCAGTCTAGTTGGAATCACCTGAACGGCAAGTAACTTTTCCCAATTTTGTTGACAATCTCATCCTCTTAGTCATCAGAGGGAAAGAGAAGGTGTTCGAACCATGAGGGACCAGAGCTTCGACGCAAGAAAAAGGTAAAATTCAGATCATTGTTGTTGAAATTTTTACAAGAGTGAAAAAGGGAGAAAACAGTCCAGAAGAGGTCCTCAGTCGACTTGCCATCTTTAAAATTTGGTTGAAGAGGGGCCAAATGAAATCCTTCGATATATTATTTTTCGAATGTATTGTTCCCATCTTTTTGCATGAATTTCTCGAACACAGCGTTTAACCAGAGTTGGAAAAGCCAAAGAGGACCTCCTACACTGATCGGAGAGTTGATTCGAAGACAGTCAACTAAGTGGCCAAGTTCCTCGAACAAGTGTCCTAGGATTAGCTTGGCCAAATTAAATCTATAACCTTCATGTAAGAGGACAGCCAAAGGAATAAATAGCTTCTGCATTTGGACACTTCTGGAGCAGAAAATAATAGCATTCAACCAATAATACAGAAATACAACATGCTCATCATCAGTCATAGGCTCGTTCTCTTGTCCCATATTTTGAGCAATAATTCACTGTAGGAAGTCTTGTGGACTACTTTATAGTCTCTACTTGGTTGCGCATCGAAGGTTAGTTCGGAAAAACTTACTGGAAGACCAATAATGGTAGCCACATCAAGCAAAAAAAGTCCAATCATTCCACAAGGAAGATGGAAGTTGTTTGTGGTTTTATTCCAGAAGTTTACGACTGCCCCAATCATCCAATGGTGAGTCATGGGTGTGAAGTGGGAAAGTTGAAAGAGTTCTTGGATACCAAGGGTTCTCCAAGCAGCACCCATTTCTGATTCAAGGCGCCTGTGCCAGGCTCAGAAGTTAGCTCCTCGAGGAGTAATTTTAGAGTTGTTCCTAAAGGGTTTCTGCTGGTTAATAAAAAGAGCAATAAGGAGATTTTGTTTGATGAGCAAATCTTCCCCTTTTGCATTAAGGAAGAAGTTGATACGCTTGTTGGCACGCTCCAAAGTTCGAATGGGGCCAACGAAACAGTGGGTCTCGCCGTCGATAGTGAAAGGGATGAGGATCCTCTTATCATCGAGTTTTGGTTGAGGATTGATAAACCCCATTTGTAGGATTTATCTTGTGCTTGATTTAGAGGGTTTTATCATCTTTTCCCACATTTATTCAATGAAATAGCATGGTTTTGTAAATTCTCCTTTAATTGTGCTTTAGAGTGAAAACATGATTTTTAGGTCCTTAATTGTTTAATCTTAACTTACCTTTGATTCCATTAGATGTCTTGATATGTTTGTTAAGTGATTTCAGATTTAGGAGGCAAAGATTGGATCAAGGAAATGAAGGAAAAGCATGTAAAAATGGAGAACTCATGAAGAAATAATAGAATCGCAAAAGCTGTCAAGCCGACCTCTTTGCACTTAAACGACCATAACTTAAGCTACAGAGGTCCAAATGATGCGGTTTTAGTTGCGTTGGAAAGCTAACATCTGGGGCTTCGAAACGATATAAGATTTTCCATAGTTGCTACACGTATGGTGACGTGTACGTGCACTGTATGTGCATGCGTCGTTGCTGCCATATGAACCACTTAAAGTAATACGTGGCCAGCGAATTCTAAAGCCTTATGGGCCCAATCCAACTTATTTCTGATGTTATTTAAGCCAAGGATTGAAGAGGAATCAACATACTTTACATACTTTTGATCATTAGTTTAGTTTAGGTTAGTTTTAGGGTTTGATAAAATGCTTGGTTGGATTTTAGAGTAGATTTTAGTGCTCTTGGCTTGGGAAGGTAACTTAAGAACTCTTGAGTTACTAATGTCCAAGTGATTGACGATTGGGAGCCATTAACTCTAGATCTCACTAATTGATTTGGTGGAGAACTAGGATTTATGGACTTGGATTGATATAGCTCATTTGACTTTTCTCTACTATTAGTTAGGGGTTAACTTAGTGGGATTGATCCTTGCCAATTCTCATGTTGTGGTTAGTGACTAGGATAGAGATCCTTGACCACCAAACCTTGCCAATATCTTTTTAGCTATTAGTTTACTTCCTTGTCATTTATCTTTCATGTCTCTTATCAAAAATACCTCATAACCAATAACAAGGCACTTTATTGTAATTCCTATGGAGAACGACCCGAGGTTCAATACTTCGGTTTATAGATTTTAGGAGTTTGTTATTTGTGACAAACAAATTTGTGTATGAAAGGACTACTGTTGGTTTAGAAACTATACTTGCAACGAAACTTCATTTGTGAAATTCTAAACCACAAAAAAGTCCTCTCATCAAAATGGCGCCGTTGCCGGGGAATTACAATAGTGTTATATTATTGGTTATTGTATATATGTGAATATGGTGAATAGGTTTGTATTTTGCTTGTTTCTAGTTTTTGTTAGATTTATTTCGGTTTTCCACTATGAATTCTCACTTTGGCTATGAGTTTGGTCCTAATTGTGTTGTAGGAAATGTGAACTTCAATGATGACACCCATTATGGATGGAACCAACAAAGATGGGAGGAGCCTCAAGGAATTGATCACTCCTATTAGCAACAACCTCCGGATACTTATAGGTATAATCCCCATCCTAATGCATGTCAATTCAATGGCTATGGTGAATCTTTTTATGACAATCAATTACCACCATCATATGCCTATAACTCTTATCCTCAATATGAACCTCAACCATACTCCCAAGCCTTCCCATACCAAGCACCCCCCTATGACCCATATCCATCATATGACCAATCACCCATACCATATTCTCATGACCATTATGAGCAAGAACCTTTGGAACCACCACAACCTTATCACAACTATTACCAAGAACCACCTCAATGCACACCATCTCCATACTCTTACCAAGAAAAACAACCTTCCTACTATGAACCCTCTCTCCAAAATGATGAACCTTTCTATCCACCCCAAGCCCCAATAGATGATTCTCTCACCTTGCTACTTCAAGGACAAGCGGATATGCAAAGGAACACCCTAGAGTTTGTGACCAACTTGATGAAGGTAGTGCATACTTTAGCCTACCAATGTTTGAACACTCAAGGTGCTTCCATAACCACATGTGAAGAATCAATTGAAGATCATAGCATGAAGGAGAGATTGGAAACTCTGATGGGAAATGAGGGATGCCACTTTGTGTTAGAACAATTGGAGGAGCCTATGAATGTTGAAGAAAAGGAAGAAGTTGTTGAAGATTTAGGAGATGTTGAAAGTCCATGGGAATGTAGCATCATGGAAAACTCTTCCAAGAAGCTTGATATTGATGTTGAAGAGGGTGCGCAACCTCTAAGGCATATCGTCGTTGGAAACTTGAAAGAGGTTTATCAAGAGATGGATTCAATCATGGATGAATTTCTATCTACAATGGAATCCTCTCCCATTGGACATGAAGTTGAAATTATAGAAGAATGTGCAAAACCTCCCACACCCTTGGTGAGCAATGAGAAAGAGAGCGAATCGGAATAAAGCTACCAAGGAGAAAAGTTGAATTCGTGTATATCGAAATTGAAGAATATGAAGAGGTTGATCAAGAGATGGATTCATTTATCAATGAATTCCTATCCAAAATTGAATCACCCCCAATTGGGAAAGAAATCGAAGTTCTTGAAGACAACACCAAGCCAAGTGACAAAAGGGAAAATGTTGAAATTGAAGAAGCTTGCGAAGAGGTGGAAACAACTAAAGAAGAGCCTAAAGAAGTAGACCTTGCATTGTCTAAGTGTGGGGAGGTCTCCCTCCCCAAGTCACCATCCAACACAACATTCAAGTGGGTAAAATTCTTATCCCTAAGCTTTACTTTCTCACTTGAATATGGTTTAATTGAAAATGATGGTCAACTTAGAGCTCTTTGTGGAATTAAGAGTAAAAAGGAGTTATGTAGTGGTTGGAGGTTTGGAATTAGGCTCATCAAGGTCAAAGCTTCAAAGTATAGGGACTATGATTGGATGAATGCTACTTTACATGGATCTAGGAAGAAGACTTGGTATGCTAGAGAGAATTCTGCTTGTTCTACTTGTCAACCGCCCGAACTGAAAACTCATGAAGATCCACAAGAAGACGGGTGCGAAAATAAGATATGGGATCCCAGATCGAAACATGGAGACCAACTAAGGGAGCTCATATCTTGGGTGTAACTCCATCCAAACTTGGTGAAGAAGGTTGGAATTTCTGTCAACCATTTGAAGAACAATGATCCTTGGAGGTTCAAGGATGAGTACAAGCATAAGCCACCATGACAAGGAGCTTCCCAAATGTCCAACTTAAGGACTTAAACTAAAAGTGCTAGGTGGGAGACACCCCACCATGGTAAACTCTTTCCATTCTCTTGTATGTATACTTAATAAGTGATTTGAGTTTCCATCATAGGTCGTTTTCTTCTTTAATATACTCTTATACATTTTGTTTTGATTGATAGGTTGTTATAGTGTGTTTTGATTCGTTTAGATTGTTGTTAAAGTAGGTTACTTGAACTGCAAGTTGTGTTTATTTTGACTTTGAAAATTTTTTCAAAAACTTAAAGATTTTTGTTAAATTTGAATTTTGGTTGCTTTAGAGTGTTTATAGGTTAGGAGAGTGTCAAATTCTATTTCTATGCTTCTAAAAAAAAAAGAGCATCATGCGCGCATACGCGTGGATTGAGAAATTCCACCCCAAGCCAAAAAACCCGAGAGTTGTACGGACGCTGCGCGCACATTGTGCCTTTGGCACAAAACCACTAACGCGTATGCGTACATGACGCATACGCGTCACTCTCGGGAAAAAAAAAAGCCATCGACGCGCGCGCCATGCGCGCGTACGCGTGGATCTGCACCCTTTTTTTTCCTCCTTTCTCCTTTCTTCTTCTTTCTTCTTTTCTTCTTCTTTCTTTCTACCTTTCTTCTTCCTCTCTTGAAAAAAAATTTAATAAAATAATAAAAAAAACAAAAAAAATAATAAATAAATAAAATGCTGAAAAAAAAAATTTTCTTCCATTTTCTTTTGTCTATTGCATTTGCATACTTTTATTCTTTGCATTTTAATTTTGTTTCTATAGTTTGTTTTCATTTTATTTTCTAAGTTTCTCATTTTAATAATGGTGTTGCATTCTTATACTCAATCGTTGAGACTTTCTTGCATTATTTTGGTGCCTCTTGACTTGTTTGATATTGTTGGGTGATGAAACTTTTAAATCAATGCTTAATCTTGTATGACTCTTGTGTCTTTGTGCATTGATATGACCTAATTTTGTCTTTCATTATCCACTTTTTCTTATTTGAACTTGATGCTCACTATGCTCTTCATTCTTCGACTTTACTCTTGCATCAAGTGTTAGTTCATATGCCCTTTGCCTATATTGTTTTCTCACTCACATGTTGTAGCTACCATGTAGTGAGAACCTTGCCCTTATTTGGCATTAGCCCCTGCCTATGTTCTCTTTGCTTTGATATCTTTGTTATAGGCTTAATTTTCTTTCTTTTTCTCTTCCTTTAGGTTGGCCACCAAGAAAAAAGGAAAAGGGAAAGCTTCGAAATGGGGCAACAAACAAGTCATCCGCACAACCTTTTGAGGAAGCTCATCAATTGGAGCAACCCATCCACCTTGCTCTTCTTTGCATGCACCGAAGACGGTGCAATCTTCAAGTGTGGGGAGGTCGTTCGACCGATCTCCATGGGTAACAATTTCCTTTTCAACACCAATTTTTTAGTTTCTTCGTTAGATAGTTGTTGCATTGCATGATAGGTTGCATGTTAGTTAGAATTTGTACATATTTTTACCATTTTTTTTCTATTAGGACTACTTGGTTAGGGTGATGATTTCTTTTCCAAGAAATTGTTTCTAAGGCAACCTACCAATTTGAAAATTTTTTGGTTGAACTTGCTTGAAAGAATTTATTTTGGAACATGCTTTTGAGCTAAGAACACAAGCAAGTGAGATTTGAGCCTAATGGTGTGGTTACATCTTATAACCACTTATTTTCCTTCTTGTGTGCATTATTCTCTTTCTATGATTGTAATCTTTGATTTGTTTGATTCTCTATGTCCATTATTTGGTGTATTCATGTATTTATATGATTGAGGCCATCATTTCATTTAGCTCACTTACCCAAATAGCCTTACCTTTTATCTTCCATTGTTAACCGAATTTGAGCCTACGATTAACCCATTTGTTCTTAATTTTAGCACATTACAATTCTTGAAGCGAAAAAACAATAAATGTCCTTTATTTGGATCTTTGATTAGCTTAGGCTAGTGTGTGTGAGTATCATTCAAGTGTGGGAACCTTGGGACATTCGGGGAATAAAAGGGTAGTTTTGTATTTTTGTTGAAAATATTAGAAATTGAGTACATGCTCATGTGTAATGAATGTAAAGCCTTATGCATTGATATTCTTGTATAAAAAAATGAAAAATGAGAAAAATAAAAGCAAAGAAAAAAAAAATATATATATATATATAGAAAAAAAAAGAAAGAAAAGAAAAAAAAGAAAAAGAAAAGAAATAAAAAGGGGACAAAAATGCCCCAAAGCAAAGCGAAGCTCAATAAAATCAATGCATATGAGTTGTGAAATGAAAAGAAAATGCATGAGTATGTGAAAAAGTGAGAAGAATGCGTAGTTAGGTTAGAACTTAATTGTATAGGATGTCATAGGTTAGGTGAGAAGTTTAAGCTCATCAAAGATTCAAATTTCAAGCTCACTTGACCAAATAAGCATCCTACCTTGACCCTAGCCCCATTACAACCTAAAGAAAAGACCTCATGATACTTGTATGCATGCATGAAATATATGTTGATTGTTAGAAGAAAAACAAATCTTAGAAAGCATGATTAGGGGAGAATTGAGAGAATCGACCCTACACACTTGAGCGACTAGAGTGCAAACACTTCTGGTGAGGGTTCGATGCTCAATTCCTTGATTCCCGGCTTTCATGAGCGTTCTTCTTGCAAGTCTACTTGAACTTTATTTTGATATTTAAATTAGTAGGATTCATGAGTCTTCATGGGACCTTAGCCCTACTTGTGCATGTATGTCTTGGAGGATTGATTTAATATTAACCAAGTAGGTAGAATCATTTTGTATTTAGTTGCATTCATATAGATAGTTGCATATAGGTAGGGTGCATTTAGTTAGACCTCATTGAATAAATATTGACACCCTTTGCTTTCTCTTAGTTTAAGCATGAGGACATGCTTGGTTTAAGTGTGGGGACTGGGGAGGTTGATAAACCCCATTTGTAGGGTTTATCTTGTGCTTGATTTAGAGGGTTTTATCATCTTTTTCCACATTTATCCAATGAAATAGCATGGTTTTGTAAATTCTCCTTTAATTGTGCTTTAGAGTGAAAACATTCTTTTTAGGTCATTAATTGTTTAATCTTAACTTACCTTTGATTCCATTAGATGCCTTGATATGTTTGTTAAGTGATTTCAGATTTAGAAGGCAAAGATTGGATCAAGAAAATGAAGGAAAAGCATGTAAAAATGGAGAACTCATGAAGAAATGAAAGAATTGCAAAAGCTGCCAAGCCGACCTCTTCGCACTTAAACGACCATAACTTGAGCTACATAGGTCCAAATGATGCGGTTCCAGTTGCGTTGGAAAGCTAACATCTGGGTCTTCGAAATGATATAAGATTTACTATAGTTGCTACACGTATGGTGATGCGTATGTGCACTGTACGCGCACGCGTCGTTGCTACCATATGAACCACTAAAAGCAATACATGGCCAGCAAATTCTAAAGCCTTGTGGGCCCAATCCAACTCATTTCTGATGCTATTTAAGCCAAGGATTGAAGAGGAATCAACATACTTTACATACTTTTGATCATTAGTTTAGTTTAGGTTAGTTTTAGAGAGAGAAGCTCTAACTTCTCTCTAGAATTAGAATTAGGTTTTAGATCTAGATTAGAAATTCTTAGATCTATGTTTAATTCATGCTTTGATTTACTTTTCCTTTATAATTTCTAGTTCCTCTTCTTCTCCTCTCTCTAATTTTGTATTTCATTCTTATGATTCTCTACTTTTATGTTCATGCACTTTTGTTTCTTTTATTTTCATTTCAATGCAATTTATGTTTTCATGTTCCTTTATTGTTCATTTGATTTGTTGTTGTTTAATTTCTTGCAATTGAGTAGTGTAGATTTATATTTCTTGCAATTTTACTATGCTTTCTTTTTATGCCTTCTAAGTGTTTGATAAAATGCTTGGTTGGATTTTAGAGTAGATTTTAGTGCTCTTGCCTTGGGAAGGTAACTTAGGAACTCTTGAGTTACTAATGTCCAAGTGATTGACGATTGGGAGCCATTAACTCTAGATCTCACTAATTGATTTGGTGGAGAACTAGGATTTATGGACTTGGATTGATATAGCTCATTTGACTTTCCTCTACTATTAGTTAGGGGTTAACTTAGTGGGATTGATCATTGTCAATTCTCATGTTGTGGTTAGTGACTAGGATAGAGATCCTTGACCACCAAACCTTGCCAAGATCTTTTTAGCTATTAGTTTACTTCCTTGTCATTTATCTTTCATGTCTCTTATCAAAAAACTCCAAAACATACCTCATAACCAATAACAAGGCACTTTATTGTAATTCTTAGGGAGAACGACCCGAGGTTCAATACTTCGGTTTATAGATTTTAGGGGTTTGTTATTTGTGACAAACAAATTTTTGTTTGAAAGGACTATTGTTGGTTTAGAAACTATACTTACAACGAGACTTCATTTGTAAAATTCTAAACCACACAAAAGTCCTCTCATCAAGGATCCTCGATGATCTCGTTGTTAATCTGGTTGAGTATTTGCAAGGTTGGGGGAGCTTGATCACGAGCCATAGGACCTTTGCCCTTATCCTGGGTAGTAGAAGTGTTACAGACCAAAGGGAAAGCCATTGTTGAGTAGATTGAGAAGTAGATGGCAAGTTGAAGTTGCAAGAAGGTTGAATAGAAAGCTCAGAGAAGAAGAAGAGGTTAGATTCTTAGAAAGTGGAAATTCAAGAAGTGAGATGACGGTAAGAAAATTTAATTTGATAAGCAGAGGTGTTTTTAGCCGTTTCGTAGAAGGAAGTTTTAAAAAATTTTGAAATTGGGGTAACTTCCTGAAGAAGGTGAAGTGGTGGAGAGAGATTGAAGATCATGGGAAACGTGTCGAACGGATGTAAGCGAATGGAGAAAAATAAATGTCATTTATGGTTAATTAAATGCTTCACGTTAATAGCATATTTAGGATTAAGGGTTTCTTATTTAAGGTGATATTGAGAGTAACACATTAATCCTACGGGGCAATTTATTGATTGATAATAATTAAATTCGAAGAAGGGAGTTATTTGAGAATTAGTAAGTGAGTTCTCGAAAGAAAATTTACATCGAGAAGGTCTTGTGACTGGAGATATCGAGTAAAAGCCCGATTAGTATAATGGGCTTATAAGTTGATCGAAGAAGTAGATCGAAGGCCTCGGGATTCAAAAATTGTTTTCCAAGACATTGTATGATCAAGCAAAAGAAGTGGGAACAGTTGTACATATTTTCACGCACGTGGGAGCTATACTTCAATTCGATTGGTTAGGAGGTGGCTATAAATAGAAGAAGGCTCGAAGATGCAAGGGTTGGAACTTTGCTTCAGAAATTATTCACGCACACTCATATCCCAGTGACTTTCTGAGTCTTCTTCGAGTCAATTTTCTATAGGGTTCCTTCAACTTGTTTTACTTTTTGTTTATATTTTTTGCAAACTTTACTTTTTTTGCAAGTTTATCTTTCAAGCAACATTTACTTTACTTGTTCAATTTTATGTTTCGAAACCTTTATTTCCCGTTTCAGAAGTCCTTCGATTCAATCGGAGGCATTTTACTATTTTTCTTTAAATTCAATACAATCCATTTCAATTTCAGTCAATTTATTTTCAAAGTCTTTATTTATATCTTCAGATTTTCTCGAATCTTGTCTAATTAAGGGGTCTTTGATGCACTTTTAGAAAACTAGTACTCGTAAAGAGGAGTAGGTTTCACTCCCAGACCATTAGATATTGAACCACCATCGATTTGCTAAAAATTGACAAAACAGGTTAAAACTAAAATTTTAAAAATATTTATAAAAAATATTTGTATTTAAATAACATGTAAAAAATATAATTAGAATGAATGCATTCATAGATATTGAGAATTTGAATTTATAAAAAAAGGTTGAGAAAAAAACTAGTGAATAGACTAACTTGATACACGACATTCAATTTCAAGCACTAAAATGAGTTATTTAGTGCAAGTTCAGGGACTAATTTGGTGCATCTGTAATGAAAACATAGCAGATGACACATGAACAAATAATATTGTGATACGTGGCACAAGTAGATATATGGCCAAATAGTATTGTGACACGTGGTACAACCATCTACGTCAACAACCATGTGTCATTGATCGGCCTGTCATCATACTATTACACATGACTAAACCATGAAGTGACGTGTCACTAACAATCTATATCATCAAACTACATTAGCACGCGGTTAACAGAAGATGAGTCCAGGAGTCAGAGACTAACGTGGTGTACTCTTACTAATCTCAACAAGGACAGAGCCTCTCATATGTCAAGAGGGACAATGGCCCTCTAAACTTTAAATTTCCTTATAAACTATGTGTAAATTGTAGTTTAGTTCCCTTAAAATTTTTATTTGAGTAAATTAACAATTAGATCCTCAATAATTTCGAGCTAGGACTAATTAGTCCTTGAAAAAAAGTACTAATTAGGTCATCCACAATAATAAATAGTGGACATGTATATTTTTTAGTCAATGGATAGTGCGAAATAAAATGGAATTGTCCTTGTATTTCATTATCTACAATGGTGTTGTACCGTTGTTGTCATATGAGGATAGAAACAATGTAGTTTTGAATAATGAAGCATTCAATTGCTTTCTATTTATCGCGAATCCTACTAAATTAGGTGAAGTTTTACTCCAAAAGATGTTATCTACATAACAATCTTTTATAAATAGACATGTTACAGTCGTTAACGGATATAAGTACCACTATTAAGTTTTACGTGATAAATTGATAAAAGGGCATAATCTGTCCACCATTTACTATCCTAAACGACTAAATTAGTATTTGTTTTCTTCAAGGGTTAATTAGTCCGAAGTCAAAATATTCAGGGACCTAGTGTGTGTTTGAATTATCGTTTGTCAAACTGAGTTTGAATGAAAATGATTTTATAGAATTGATTTTGGGTAGAAATAAGTTTTTGTCAACATGATTTATGTTTGGCAACTCTATACCAAAATTGATTTTGATAAAAAAAAAATATTGTTTGGATAATATTAGTCAAAATTACTTTTAGATAGATAATTACTAAAAAGGACATGACATTAAATTATAATGTTAATTTTTATACATGTTTAATTTTTTTATACTATTTTGATATATTTTTTATTTAGTATATTTTTAGTACTCTTAGTACTCTTTTTTAGTACGCTATAATTTTTTACTATCATTATTATTTATGGTTAATTTTTTTATTTAATTTACTTTACCTAATGGAATCAATAAATTATATTATAAAAAGATAATAATAAATATAATACACAAAAATTACAATTATAAAAGTGTATAATGTCAAACAAAAAGTTAATAAAAAATATAAATAATAAATAATAGAAAAAAAAGAATTCATATAGAGAGAAATAATAAGAATTTCATAAATAATACAATAACATGTATAAAGGATAAAGTTGGTAAAAAAAATAAATATTGAATTTCAAATGACTAAAAATCCGTTAGTGAAAACTAAGAATGATTGCTTTTTATAAACATGATTTTGAGTGCAGAATTACTCTTGCTATTCATAAAAAAAAATAGCCAAACAAAAAATTAAAACTTTTAAAATGATAGAACATACTTTTTTTTTTTTTCTTTCAATGTACTTTACTCAAAAATCTTTTTATTTTAATCTCTTTAATTTTATACTAGCTTCGCCTTTAAATTTTAGAAATGTAATTGAAATCTCAAAAACGATTTTAATATTTAAAGCCAATTTCAAAAATGTGTCTGGTGCTTAAGTTGTCCAAACACACGTAAGTAAATATACCTAAATTATTTGTGTGTCAGTGTAACCATACCAGTTTTTCACACCCATCAATCCAAACAAACAAAAATAGTCAAATACAAAGTCACCTTTTTTTTGGAGGAGTACAAATAAGAGTAATTTTTTAAATTATTTATTCTACTATCATAGCCATGGAACAAAGACTAATGAACACGTAGCATCAACAGAAAACTTGCCATCTACGTAGCTACTACATCAAAAATAAGATATTAATGTAAGCTTATATATGTATTGGGACCAACAAAACTACAAAAGGCACATAACGACGTTGACCTTTAGTAATTAAGATGCTAATAAGAATAAATAAATAATGCAACAAAATATGTGTACCAAAAAAAAAAACACCGTTGAAGAAACCAGCAATAAGAATCTTGATCTCTTTTGATAATCATGAAGGATAAGGTAGAGTTATTATTACTATGTGCAGAGGTTCTTGTAGCACTGTTGGTCCTCCCTTCATGTGTTTATACCTTGAGCAAAGATGAATTTCCAACTGAATTTGTTTTTGGTGCATCAACTTCAGCTTATCAGGTTCTTTTCTTCTCCCTTGTAGTTCCAGAAAGCTGTTGATGTTTCTAAATTTTTCACCTGCATGCATCTATTTATAATTGTGTGTGAAAATTAAAGGTTGAAGGTGCAGCAAATGAAGATGGAAGAAAGCCTAGCATATGGGATACTTTTGCCCATTCTGATAATGGTACTGTCCTTAGAAACATATATAATAGTCATAATCATAACATGGGTCATTTCTTAGATAATATTTATTAGTTATTTATTGTGTACTATAATATATTTTCAGGGAATTTGTATGATGGTGATGGAGACATTACTTGTGATCAATATCATAAGTACAAGGTATATATCTCTATATGGAGTAACAGAACTATGGCACACACGTGCAGATGAAGAATATGAGTTTTGATTTGAATTCATGAATTGAATTTCCAGGAAGATGTTCAACTCATGGCTAACATGGGCTTAGATGCCTATAGACTTTCCATATCTTGGTCAAGACTTATTCCTGGTAAGGTCACTATACTTTTGTCTATCAGAGATTCTTCAATCAATGTCTAAAACTAAAATAATGTCAAAAGTTTTCTGTGATTGACATGGATTTTGTTTGATTAGGGAGGATATATGATATATCTCCACTCTGCTCCGTCCACTAATTTGAATACATTAATTTTTCAATGAACTCGGAATTAATGCTATATTTGATTTTGACCATCATGTTTATGTGTTACCAGATGGAAGAGGAGAAATCAATCCCAAGGGATTGCAGTATTACAACAACCTTATCAATGAACTCATAAGCCATGGTTATTCTCAAGGCTTGATTTCACAATATTTATAGTTTGATTAATTCCTAAGAGATTTTCTTCAAACTTTCAAGTTATATGCTGAATGCTGATATATACATTTTTGATGATGTTTGCTTCAACTTGTAGGAATTCAACCGCATGTGACATTACACCACTGGGACCTTCCACAAAAACTGGAGGACGAATACGGCGGATGGGTCAGCCGGAGAATTGTGTATGCTTCACAAACTTGATGTGATCATTTCCCTATAACAATGTCGCAATCTAGTTAATGGTATTGTTGGATCAGTTAATGTATCTAAGGATGTGTGCTTGTAGGAAAGACTTCACAGAATATGCAGATGTGTGCTTCAGAGAATTCGGTGACAGAGTAAAGTATTGGACCACAGTGAATGAAGCTAATGTGTTTGCGATTTTCGGCTATGATTTAGGAATGTTGCCGCCACAACATTGTTCTCCTTCCCATTACTTTAACTGCTCTAAAGGAAATTCCTCAACTGAGCCATATTTGGTAACTCATAATATATTGTTAGCACATGGATCAGCTTCTAGATTGTATAGGAACAAGTATAAGGTACTAAAAATGCATATCATGTGCCACATTCACCCTTCTGCTTTGTTCTTTCATTAGCCTTAGAGATTCTCTCCGGGGTAAACTATTGCCAATTCTAACCAGGAAAGATACAAACTAACTCGATACCCTTCAAAGATTAGATTAGTTCGACAAAGTTTTAAAAAATGGATAGTTCTTTGGCTAGTTTTGTCTAATTAAACCAATCTTTTATGAGTATCAAGTTAATTTACATCTTTCATAGTTAAAACTGTCAGTGTTCAAATCTTTCATAGTAAAAAATAATAGTTTACTCTACTATTTGAAATTTGGAAGTAAATACTACAAAATGCTAATCTTCATTTGATTTGTGTTAAATGCAGGGGATGCAGAATGGGTTTGTTGGGTTTAATATCCTTACTGTTGGTCTTGCTCCACAAACAAATAGTAGTGAAGATATCACTGCTACACAAAGAGTTCAAGATTTCTATCATGGGTGGTAAGTTACAAACTTACAACCCTAGACCAGCTAGTTAATTATATATATCACAAAGTTCATAGTTTTTAATATTACATTAATTGTTACATTAGGTGCTTTGCTACTACATTAGATTTTGTGTATGATCTGTTATTACAGGTATCTTCATCCTTTTATATTTGGGGACTACCCTGAAACAATGAAAAAGATCGTGCGCTCGAGGCTTCCTTCCTTCACGAAAAAGGAATCGAATCTGGTTAAGGACTCAATGGACTTTCTAGGAATAAACTTTTATTACTCATTTTTTGTTAAGAACAATGTGCAAGTGGATCATAGAGATTACATGGCAGACATGGCAGCCGATCTTATATGTATGTTAATGTTACAAACTGTCTCATGTATATATATATATTAGTCAACAATTCATAACTTTAGTTTCAGAAACTGATGTATAGATTAATTTTTCTACATTATTAATCATGAAATTAAAATCAGCATACAGTCTTTAGTTCTATACTTAGGTGTAAGTCAGCACATTCCTGAAGATTTGTATAATTTGTTAGTTTCTTTAGCTAACTAATGTTCTTTGGTTGTGGCAGTTCCTGATGGAACATCTTCTGAGGAGGTAAGAATTTAGTAGGAACCAGGAACATGGAACTACTCTTTCTTTTCTTTTCTTTTTAAAATTAGGATCTTATTTGTTTGCACTAAACAGCTAATTGAAATTAGGTTCCAATCACACCCTGGAGTTTGCAAGGGGTGCTGGACTCATTCAAGAACACTTATGGCAATTTTCCGCTTTACATACACGAAAACGGTACAATTCTCTCTTCCTTAAAGTGAGAACAATTGAGCATATACATTCTTTTTATGATTAAGTTAAGGGTGCGTTACCTTTACATTTTCATTTTTTGTTTTTATTTTCAGTGTTTTCAGTTTTCTCTTTTTTCTTTATAAAAATTTAAAAACAGAAAATACTGAAAATAAAAAAAGGAAATAAAAATACAAACCAAACGCACCCTAAGGATCAAATCTCTTTACAAATTTTAAAGCCTAAAGACAACCTTTGCAGGACAACAAATGCCGCGCAACTCGTCGCTAGATGACTGGCCAAGGGTGAAGTACTTGCAAGAATACATTGGTTGCATGCTTGATTCAGTGAGGTACTTCTTTGCTTGAATTTAAACTACTTTATCAATTGATTAATGAAAGCTAATTGATAGTTTTCCTTGACAAACATATTTGAAGGAGTGGCTTAAATGTAAAAGGGTATTTTGTATGGTCCTTCTTGGATGCATTTGAGTTACTGAGTGGATATGAGTTCAGCTATGGCCTATATTTCGTTGACTTGAAGGATCCAAGCTTGAGTAGGAAACCCAAACTCTCTGCTAAATGGTACTCAGATTTCCTCAAAACAAGGCCAATGGACCCAATTGTCACCATGCAAATTCAGAACAACAATTCTCCTATGCTTGATTCGCTTTAATTAGGACAAGTTAGAATTGACATGGTTTTATATGCCTTATGGTGTCAAATTATGAAACAAACTAGACTTAATCTGCATAATATGCTTCATGCTGGAAAATTATTGCATGCTGATGGAGTATTTAGGTGCAATGTGCTCTATCCGCCGATTCTAGTTTTTTGTTTTTTATTATTCAAAATATCACCTTATTAACTGATAGATCACAATCTACTTAAATGCGTTATAAGCATGCAATAATTTTTTTTCTATATGTACAAATCCTATGAAGTTATAACGATACTATCATTTTAAGTTTTTAACTATTTTAGGCTATGTGATCTTTATGGTTGACCCTATCTAATAAAAAAAGAAATTTTGACTTCTTGGTATAATTTATTTGAGTAATACTGAACAGATAATAACACAAAATTATCTTATTTAACTTCACTTTTGTAATTTTGTATATAATATCTATGATTATATATTTATTATAGGTTTAATTATTCTCTTAGTCTTTATAGTCTTATCAAATTTGTAATTAGGTTTATATTTTTTTTTCTTTCAATTGGTTCTTACACTGCTGTTAATTTTATATTTAGTCAATTAAGTTCTTCCTAACTAGTATAAAAAATGTTAGAGTCAACTGAATATTTTTTTAAAAATGGAAGGTATTCATAATTAAAAATTTAATTAGATATTTGACCGCATGTATTTTGGGAGAAATATTCTGATAATTTTAATATTTTTGACATAAAAATAATTTAATTGTAAAATTAAAAGTAGTATAGGCACTCAATTAAAAAAATATAGAGACTTAATTAAAAATTTAGTAAAATTATACGGAGCAACAATAAAACTTTTATTATATCTAAAGTTATGTATTTATTTTGCGGTACTAATTAAAAAATACAAAATAAAAAAACAAATGCATTATGGTTTCTTATAAGCAAGTTATGACTTTATATACTTCTTATATTATGGCTTCTAAAGTCTAAACATTATGAGCTTGAAACCATTTAATATGAGAAAATAATTTTATTTTTTGGGTTAACTACCAAAAATACTTTTAAATTATTCAAACGCTGATTAAAATCGATAAAAATACTTTTAAATAATTTTAAAATACGATAAAAATGTCCAACAGTAAATATATATTTTTAAAAAATGTCTTAGAGATTGAATTTTGATATGATTTTTTGCAAGTATAATTAAAAAAATGAAATATTATTATTCGTAAAATTTGATGAGTTCTTTCTAAGTATATCTTTTTTTTTTGTGATTTTTTAAAAGTATTATTAGTTATTAACAAAAAAATTACAAAAATTATATACTTAAGGAAAAATCACCAAATTTTAAGGATAATAATATCTCATTTTTTTAATCATTCTTGAAAAAATTTGTATCAAAATTCAATCTCTAATGTATTTTTTGAGAAATACATATTTAGTGTTAGATAATCTTGTAAAAAAACTAACATTAAATATGTATTTCTTAAAAAATACATTAGAGATTGAATTTTGATGCGATTTTTTGAAAGCATGATTAGAAAAATGAGATATTATTATTCTTAAAATTTGGTAATTTTTTGTTAAGTATATATTATTTTTGTGATTTTTTAAAAGCATTATTAGTTGTTAACAAAAAAATTATAAAAACATATATACTTAACGAAAAATCACCAAATTTTAAGTATAATAATATCTTATTTTTATAATAATTCTTGCAAAAAAGTGCATCAAAATTCAATCTCTAAAGTATTTTTTGAAAATATATATTTACTGTTGGATATTTTTGTTGTATTTTTAAATTATTTGAAGGCATTTTTATCGATAGTAAAATTCGAGTGTATTTTTATTAGCGTTTAAATAATTCGGGGGCTTTTTTGGTGGTTAACTCTCTATTTCTTTTAAGAAAAGAATTCATTTCTATTTGAAATTTAATTCTATGATTTGAAATGTCTATGATATATTAATAGAATAGAATTCAATTTTAAAAAATGTGAGATGGATCTAAATAGATCCTTTTAGTATGATTTATAAATGAAGGAAAAATAAGAATTGAAAATCTCAAAAAAATTTAAATTATTCATTTTTAGTTATTCCAAAATAAGAAAAAAAATTCTAACTATTAAGTGAATTTTAATTTCATAGCCCTCCAGACAAATTCTATACATTATCTAGCTATTTCCATTTCAAGGATAGCCAACCCCATAGTCCCACTGATAAAAGGTCATGCACAACATTCAAATTCAACTGACGTTGTACAAATATAATGCTTCATTACATTATACACTAGAAATTCAAATGATAAGTTCAAGTATCGATTTTACTACCCGGTAAAGAGAGCAAAACATGGGATATCGGTCTGGATATTTGAGATTCATCTTCATCTTCAACTTGACATAATAAGGATTAACAGGGCCCTAAATGTTGTATATATTTACTCTCTACTATAATCCGGGATCCAGGTAAATGCTTCGCGTGTCAATGGCAATGATTGGGTGCCTGTGACGGTGACTTCACGATTACTTTTGATGCACAGACTATTTAGTTTGCGAGTTCTACATTATTATAAGAAGGAGGAGTGCTAAGAGGCTAGCAAGTTTTGTGATTTGTTGTCATCAATTAGTTATTATTGGTATTTTTAATAGTGTAAAATTTCATCTAATAGTATGAGATTATTTATTTTTCTTTTACTGGTTACGTATTAGCCAAATTTTAATAAAAATATTGATCCCTAAATTTTTTCTTATAAGAAGCTCAGGTCACAAAAATTGACAAATATAAAAAAATGTTGGTAAGGGTAATTTAGACAGTTTACTTCAATTGTGTTATTAAGATTTGGAATTTAAAAGTGGGTTATAACTTATAATCATGTCATGTCAACTCTTACTAAAACTACCAAAACATTTTGGTTTAGCATGTTAGTTATTTCTGTTAACAAAGACGAATTTTTATACAGTTGAATATTTTTATTAAATCTTAAAATATTTTATAAGTATTCTTATAATAGAGACAAATTTTTTATATGATTGAATAAGTAAGGAAGAATTAGTAGTGTATTTAGTTTGTAGATGACATAAAACATTGCCATCCTTTTTAACGTACATCGTCTATTTCAAAGACGAAATATATATGTATAAAAGTTGTTAGATACGTAGACATGATACATATGAGACAATAATTTTCAGCTATATGCGAAACACATTCATGTCATTGTAACACCAATAAGCATAATAAACATACTTAATACCTAATAATAACTCTGGTTTAATGAATTCAACAACAAACAAACATAATCTCAAACTATACATTCAATATCAAGTTGAGATACAAATAAGCATCACAAACATACTAAACACATAATAATAAAAATAGGGGGAGGGGGAGAGGGAGGCAGATGATGCAGACGACCAACTGTGCCGCATGTCAGTGGTCGAATCTGGTGGGTAGGTCTTTAGGCTGTGTTTGGTTTATGTAGGGGTGAAGACATAGACACAAATACACAAATATTGAAGACATATACATAAGGAGACACAAAATTTTTACTTTGTTTGGTAACTATAGATAAGACAGAACATAAATTGCAAATGCCAATATTATCCTTATCTCCCAAAAAAAAAATCACTACAATCACTATTATTAAGGATAAAAGTGAAAAAATTTGTGTCTTAACCTTTGTGTCTTAGTGTCTCAATAAAATGGCAGTACACAAATTTTATGTATTTGTGTACCACCGTGTCTTTACTTATTTTATGTATTTGAAAACCAAACATGAAACATGGGTGTGAGTGTGTCACCGTGTCTCAAAATTTGGTGGACACACCCACTAAATAAACGGTGCCTTAAGGATGTGATGATGGAGGTGCCACATACAACTGTGGTAGAGGATCCTATGGATGCAACAGAGGTGGTGGATACAACTATGGCTATGGTGGATACTAGTAGCATTGTGGCTACCAGGTAGTTGCTGTGAGTATTATGGATCCATTGTCCGACCATAGTCCATTAAAGGTGGTGTAGCATATTGTGCCCCCAAGCAGTGAAGATCCCTAGTAACTTTGGCCTACCATAGGGAGAGACACATACGTTGGTACCCACGGCTGAGTGACCCCAGGTGGTGGGGTTGAGGAGGAGACAGTAGTGGTGAAGGAGGTGGTGCTGCTGAGAAGGTGTTGGCTATTACATCATGATGTTGGAGATATCGGTTTGCCAACCCCTGGACTACAGCAGTATCTATGCGAGCAATGTCCCAGATCTGATCCAGGTCCACCTCCTTCCCCTCCTTGACGACATATGGCCTCTCAGGAAGACATACTGTGTGTCTGTCAGTGTTTGTGCGGCTGTAGCAGATTGTTGACCTGGTGGTAGTGGTGAGTAGCCAAAAATGTCCTCGAACAAGTCATCTCCAAACTCTTCATACTTGTCGAACTCTACCTCTTCCTCTGACTCCATGTCTAGCCTCTACCTCTGCTCTCTAGTATGACTCTCCCTGATTGCCCTTAGTTCTTTAGCACTTGGTCCACGAACCTCTTCGTCACCTACTCCTCGCCTCGCCTCCCTCTGCCTGGCCTGACCTCTTCGCCTCAGGGTGGGTGCATCTGGTGGGAGTTGTATGTGATCACCAAGATGTGTAGTTGTCGTTCAAATGTCATCAGGGAGCTGCAACTCTAGGGTCAGCAAGAACGTCGCCCTATGACAAGAATCGAACCCTACACGCACCCATCCACCGATCCATGTATTCACGGTTGGGTCTTGTATTTTCCTTGAGATCTGCTCTGACCATCATTCCCTCCCTATTTCGAGCTCTCCACCCCGTTATATCAAGTTTATATCTTAGATGGCCACCACACATCATCGCCCTTGCCAGTGTTCTTCAAAAACTTATCCACATTGACAGGTGTAACAACACGAATTTTTATGCCAATATGATGTTTTTCGAAAAATGTTGTTCTCAACAATTAGTTTTATTTCGATGAGTCAATTCCAAGTTTCGAAGTAAAATAAATGATAATATAATTTTATTATTATGTCATTAATTTATTTTATACGCTATAATTATAATAGAGCCTAGATAATAATAATATTATTATTATCAAGTCCGATATTTGCCGATATAAGTAATTATCGGTATTTTTTTATGAACTTATTAGAGTTGCTAATGCTTCATCAAATATCTTTCATCCTTAAGTTACTAATGTCATTTATATTAGTAACTCATATATATTTAACCCCTAAATATATTATTACTTGTGTTTTAATATATCCAATTTTTATAATTATCCATTTAAGATATTTATAACTTGAATCGCTGACTCAGTGTAAGATCCCGTATTTTTGAAAATTAAATAATAAATTATTTATGATTTAAAGCGATAGTAATTGAATAATAATAAAGATTTTATATGCTCTAATTTAAATAATTAAAATTTTACCTTTATTTTATTATTTTTAAAGGAAATTTATTTGATTATCTTTAATTATTGAATTAGAATATTTATTTAAAAATGAACTTGTAAATTGATAAATAAATAATATTTTTATAAATATTAGTGTTGAATTAAAATTAGTTTTTAATTACTCTATTTCCCTAATTTTATTAAAATTACCTAAATCCTAAATTCCCAAATCACAACCTAATTTAACCCTAATATAACAAAATCCCTAATTCATAATCCTAAATTCCCAAATTGAATATCAGAAACCTAATTTCCTAAAACCAAACCCTAGAACCCCACCCCTTCTGAGAAAACGTAGAGACAAGAGAGAAGGAAGTCAAGCACCGCGGGAAGGAGAAATGGGGAAGAAGAGAAAGAAGGCGCCGCTGCCGTCGCACTTGGCTGCCGCCGCCGTCGTCCTCATCGCGCACTGCCACCGTCCAATAGGTTGTCGCGCCATGCACGCCGAGCCCGTTCTGCTACCGTCAACACTGCCACGGAGAAGAGAAGAAGACAACGTCGTGAGGAGAGCCAAGGCCGAGAAGAAGGGGACGTCACCGTGCCTCCATTGCAATCGATCCGCCGCCACCACTACTAGGGTTTGTCGCCGCCACTTCTGCCGCTGCCGACGAGTACGAAGAGAGAGAGATAGGAGTCCGTGGAGTAGAGAGAACGTGACAGTAGAGCTCTGTCGAAGCTGGTCACCGTCGTTGGAGCCTCCATGGTCATCGTTGCCCTCCGAGCCGCCCCCATAGGAAGCTGTTGCCGCCTCTGGGTTCACCGCTGTCGCCAAGGTCCACCGCGGAGAGGAATGCGAATGGAAGAGAAAATAGGGAAGCTGATGCTGCTCTTGCTCTGCGTTGTTCTTTTCTACCTCTGCTTCTGGTTTTGCAGTCACCGGAGCCTCTGCCGCAGTGGGTATTGCTATTGGAGTCGCTGGGAACCAATGTCGCAGCAATCCTTGATGATTTTGATGCTGCTATGTGGGTTCCGAGCTGCTGTGTTGTTGCTGGAGGAAGAGAACTCATATGAAAAACCCGTCATCGGGGCTGCTATTTGATTGGTGCCGCTGCGGTTGTCTTGATTGCGTTGTTAACGAGGGGCGTTTTCTTAAATTCATTTTACTTTCAAGAGTTGTTATAAGTCGATAAGAGTATAAAAAATATATTTGTATAATTACGCGAGTCTTTATGAATTGAATTGAACTATGAATTGAATTGAACTATTTGGATAGCTGTGATTATTTATTTGACTTATTTATTGAATTATTGAGGAAGCCGGTTATTCTGATTTGCTGTTTTGGTTTGTTAAGTTGATCATTGTTGAATTACTGAGAGAGGTTTAATGTTGGAATTTAGTTTAATTTTGGAAATGTTTGATTTTAGAAAAGATTCAAAACCATAATTTTGTTTGATTTTGGAAAGGACTGATATTTGAAGTCAGTTGAAAACTGGTTGGAAAATGTGGTTTTGATGGGACCCCTAAGGATGGCATAATCCGAATTTTAGAGGAGATGCTATCCAAATTTTTATAAAAATGGGAGATTTCATTTGAAATGGTTATTTAAAAAGATTTAGATTTTTAAGGATTTTAAAGTTGATTTTTGCTGTTGTTAAGAAAAGGGTTACCTTTTGGAGTTTGATTTATTTAGAAACAAATGAGTTATATTTTGAATCTGAATTATTGAAGAAAGTAATAAGTGGTAAGATGAGAATGAATATGAGAATGAAGATTGATTTTTGAGTATGATTTTTGAACAATTGAATGAAAATGAGAATGAATGTGAAAATGAGATTTGTATTTGATTGAGATACTTGGGTAGTAGCAAGGACGGTGGTTCGTCCCGCTTGCTCCAGGTCTATGTTTGAGATTTGATAATAATGATGATTGACTTAAACTGAATGAATGTATGTTTGAGATCCTGGATAATAGCAAGGATGGTGGTTAATCCCGCTTGCTCCAGGTCAGTGATTGTGACGCCTGGGTAGTAGCAGCAGTAGTGGATTATTCCGCTTGCTCTAGGTTGAGCGTTTAAACACCCGCTCGGGTAATAACTGCAGTAGTGGTTATTCCACTGGCTTTGGGTTAAGCGGGTAGTAGTAAGGGGGCTGTAGCTCAAACCCACTTGCTCTGCATGGATGTTTCAGTCTATAATTAGCTACCAGGACGTGTCAGGTTGGCTATATGACTGACAGATGATATCATTAGCCATACGATAGGCATTCATCATATGCACTTGTATGCTTTGCTTGAGTTTGAATTTGTTTGGATTTGCCTAATTGCTTAACTGTATCTATACTTGTGTTTTCTTTGTATGTTTTTCCTGTGTTTGTTTCTGTTGTGGTACCTGGGTTTGGATATTGATGATGAGATGATGATTTGGTTGTTGACTTGTTTGAGTCGCTAAGTTGAAGGCTGTGATTGGTTTCTGATTGAAGTATTAGTGAAGTATGAAAAATCAAGCTGGTTCAGCATAGACTTAATGAACCTATGGTTGGAACAGGTTGGTTATTCATACGATCTAGGAAACTTTTAAGATTTTTCTTATATGAAAAGAAAGGTTTAGGATTTTCATAATTAACTAATTTCTTTTAAAAAGATTTTTTTTTAAATTTTTTTTGGATGGCTAAACCATCTGTTTTCAAAAATTCATAAGACAACGATAATTACTGAGCTTGAAAAACAGTTTTCTTATTAAATATCATCTTATGACAATTCGGAAACTCCGTGTTGAGACCAAGTGGTTAGGTTCTCACCCCTTTACAGTTTTATCTTTTCAGGAAACGGACGAAGAAGCTTATGAAGAGTTGTTAAGTTTAGCTTATGCGATATGGATGTATTAGTTTAGTTATTATTATTCTTCCTTCGTCATTAACATTATTTGTAAGAGGGATAGGAGTTGTATGAGTTGTATGCTTATAATATATATAAGTTACTTGAATAATAAGTTATGTATATTGATATATGCTTGTTTGTTTTCAAGATAAAGTAGTTTTTTCTCTATTTTCAAAGAAAATTAGCGGTACAGTTTTGAGTCAAAGGCTCCTATTATATTATTAAGTATACGAAGTTGTCGTAACACTTCTTGCTATCAGAGTGGCGCATGCAGAAGCGTGACATTCTGATTGTAAGGATGTTACACTCAACAGCTCCAGGCCTTGACACCCAACCCCATTATTAATGAACCATGACACCTAGCCAATAATCACACTTATCACCAATTAATCATCATCAACCAAGCCATTTGGGAAAAAAGAAAGAAAGGGACTAAGTAAAGAAAGAAATGAAACGTGCCTTATAATGCATGTATATATATATATATATATCATTGACCATCTTCGTGTCCCTTCATTCACCACCGAACTGAACTTCCAAGAAAAAGAAAGGGAGATGCTGAGAGTGAGAAAGAACATGTCCTTCATGGATATCGAACTTCCAACTTCAATTTTTTATAATCTGTAACTCCAATAAAAAATCTAAACTGATTAAAGTGTTTGTATCTTCCCCCTCTACACGTTGGCGTCACTTTTGTTAGGTAGAAATTGATGGTGACGTAGCTCCCTTTCACCTTGAGTTCGGCCAATTGGAGTTCTATGAGGCAAAGATGATTTCTGATGATTTCTTCTTAAGCAGTTCGGTCAAAAAGCTTCTCTGGAGTTTTCGTTGTTTTGATTTCATAAAGAGATAGAGTTTTGGTAATTTCTCACCGATTACATTTATATTGGATAAGTGAATTGATGTTATGATTGATTATTGATTGAGTTTGATTGAATTTATGTTAAATTTTTATGATATATTGATTATTTGATGATGATGATGGTTCGGCCAGTGTAAGTGCATCCAAGAACTGAATTATTTTGGAGAATCCGGGGCTGGGATTACATTGGAAAATCGAGTACAATTTGTGAGGTTAAAGGGCCGAGAGATTAAATTAAAGCTGTAAAAAATCAGTAACTGTAAAACTCAAAAACGAATTAATTTTAAAAAAAATATTTTTGAAGGAAAAGGAATGAGGGTTTCGGATTTGGGAAAAAGGAGAGATCAGTGTTTGAGTTTTAGTTTGAAGGGTAAAATTCTATTTTAATCAAAGATCGAGGTAAATTTTATAATTATATAAGATTTTGGGTATTTTGTTCAATAACTAAAGTACAAGAGTAAGATGGGTATTTTATAAAAGTCTAGAGTTACTTTAGGAATATTTAAATGAGTGAAGTTTCAAATATAATTTTATGAAATGTTGGATTAAAAGTAAAATAGTTAAAAGTTTGAGGTTTAAAACATAATTAATAAAATTTTAGAAGTAAAGCTTAAAAGAGTTAAGTCCTCAAGGAAGTTATAAATGCTATTTATTAATTAAATTATTTTATTTGTATTAAAGAAAATTATTATTGTTATTAATTTATTAAGAATATTATTTAGTAAATATATTATTATTATCGATATTATCAATGGTAAGATAGAACAAAATAAAAAAAAGGGAACACCCTTTTTAAAAGATTTAGAGTCATAAAGTTAACCTAAGAATCTTATGATTCTCTTTCCATAAAATACTTAGTGGATGATGAGAGAACAGTATGAAGATAGTTTGAACTATTAAGGATAAATAAGTAAAAGACTGAAGAAAGAGAGAAGATAAATCGGCACGTGTGATTTCGGGAAGGTCACGAGAAGCTGACGATAATGTGGTTATAGTGTCGAAGGATAAATGTTAACAAGCCGTGAGCTTTGTATGTGAATGATTGTGCGGAGACGCCCGTAAATATGGAATGGCTTCCAGGAGGAGGGGTCACATGCTTCAGCTGGAGAATCAGCGCCTGCAAGTACTTGCAGAGGTCATGTTCGACATACTTCAGCTGGAGAATCAGTGCCTGCAAGAAGTAGAAACTTGCAGAGGTTATTTCGTTGGAATGCCTTATCTGACACATGCGAGTTGGATTGCGTCGGGTGCGGGTCAAAACTGACAAATGAGCTCATTACCTGCGATAGGACTAGACATGCATCATCCTTGATGCGCATTTGCATTTTACTTGATAGTGTGAAATTGTTTGTGATTATCTTCTTGTGTTTGTACATTCCTTAATGGTAATCTGAATTGTTGTGACTGGCTATTTCTCTGTGATTCTTGTATATTTAACTGAAATTAATTGAATTGTGGTAATCCTGACTTAACTAACTACCCCGACCCTACTAAGAACCCCCCAATTCTTACCCCTTCCTTCCTTCTCCATAAGATGGAGACAGGCGTCCTGTTCTACAAGATGAATCCTCCATGTATATATGAGGATCTTGTACATCATAGGTTTTACGTAGTAGCTGCAGAGATTAGGACCCGTACGTACGTTCTACCCAACCTCCCTTTTCGCCGTCCGATTAACACTCCGCTCTTCAACCCCGATATGACTTATGAGTTCCCGTTGCATTGGCTTCATCCCGATGCTCTGTTTCACCCGTTCCATGACGTACCTATACCTCATCAGCACCCTAATCAGCCTAAGGATCATGTGGTCCCTAAATCTGAGCCTATGGAGGAGCATGTACCAGAGTTTATACCTGAGTGGGATATTTCTGTAGTGCAAATCTCAGTGTCTTCGTCTGAGCCTTCATCTGAAGAGTTGCACACCACCTCTATTAATAGACCGACGAGTGTGGGCCAAAGCAGTAGTACAAGTGTCAGGACCCCTCTTGAGATTATTGAGATTTCTGATGATGAGGGCGAGGATCCTGAGAAATGTTCAGATGTGATTGAGATTTTTTTTTACGGCAACAATTGATGCTTGGGAGTTGAGGATGTAGTTTTTTGGAGTTTTTTGTGTTAGCCTAGCTTTTGTGTTTAGTCTTTCACTTTTGATGAGACTCACTGAGAGAGTAGGATGTATATAGTTGACTAGGCTAATTTTCAAGTGCCAGCTTAGGGGCTTCCTATATAGACCAGGACCCGAAGTGTTGATTATGTATATAGTAACAAGGTGTGAAGAGTTGTACGCTAACTTATGACCTGTATGGTAGTATATATATATATATATATATATATATATATATATATATATATATATATATATATATATATATATATATATATATATATATATATATATATATGTACATAGTATGTATGATATATATTATCTCTATCTCTGATGTTTGTGTTATTTTATCGTACTTATTTAATTATTAGTTTTTTTTTCCGAAAAACCGATCTCGCACTAATATGGTTAGAGGCTAAATAATAAGTATTTAGTTAATTTTTAGGAAAGCAAGTTAGTGATGCTTGATTTTTAGTATGATCATGACGTACTGAAAATTGGGTTGTTACAATTTGGTATCAGAGCAGTTCGTTCCTGTTAGAGCCTGAGGAATGGACTGAATCATGCTTTATTGCATACTCTGTGTTGTGTCTCATACTTATAGGATATCCTTGTGATATAGATTGCATGATTGTCACATGTATCCATTTTAGGAACTATTCACACTTTAACTTAACATGTTGAGACTGATCACCTCAATGTTGATTGTTGGGTGTGAACAAAGTCTAGATGGTTACACAGGGACGAGGTCGCAGTGGACGACATGAGGTTCTAAGAGATTCCAACGCATGATCCCGATGCATTTATGGCGGCACTAAACACCATGGATGAGGCTATGCATGAAACGGCAATTACTACTGTTCGAGCAATTGACCGTTTAAGAGATAAGAACAGCGATCGTAATGGGTCTGGCAGTGGGGTACATGTGGAGGATGGTAACAACACTAGAAGTGTTGAGAACAATGACAAGCCAATGACTCTGGCATCATTCCTGAAGGTAAACCCGCACAAGTTCAAAAGGAGGCTTATGGTATCCGAGGTGGATATCTGGTTTCAAGGAATAGAGAAGTCGTTGAGGGTGCAGCAGGTATCCAAAGTATAGTTCATTGAGTTCGCAACATATGTGTTGGAAGAAGAGGCTGAGCACCGGTGGTGTGGAGTGCAGAGGTTGTGACAGAAAGACATGAGGGAGGTTCTTTGGGAATATTTCAAGGAGGAGTTTTATAAGAAATACTTCCCGAAGTCTGTTCACAAAGTTAAGGAGATGGAGTTGATGCAATTGAGTCAACAAAACATGTTAGTAGCTGAGTATACTTGGAAGTTTGAATATTTGTGTCATTTTTTTGAAGATCTGCTAAGGAGATCCTGATAGTTTGAAGAATGGAAATGTCTGAAGTATGAAGGAGGACCTTGTGATAAGCTAATGGACTCTTTAAAGCCTTTGAAGTTTCAGAATTTCGTAGAACTCGTCAACAAGAACCAGCTTATGGAAGATTGTGAGAAAAAGATGACGACAACGAGGATGGATCATCAAAACTTACCACAAAGGAATTCTAATAACTTTCACCGACCTGCGTGTCAACAGAGGGTGTCTTTCAAGAATTGTGGAGTACCTCAATGCGGTTATCAACGAGTTGGGATTAGTTTTCTCTAAACTAAGTTTTGACCTAGTTGTCAAAACACCCACCTCACATAAAGCATTGACCAACCTTGTTTGTAACACCCTAATTACCCTAAGCCTTACCTCATGCCATAAAATAAAGGATAACTAAAGGTCACGATAATTTTAAAGCTTATACAATAATATATATATATATATATATATATAGAAATAGTAATTCTAGAAGATCGATGAAGAAATAAGCTCAAAAACAGAGTTACAAAAGCGCGAAATATTCACACGATAACTACAAGCGTAAAAGATAAGATACAAATACAAGATAACAAGATATAAGTAGATATATAAGTATAATAGTCATAAAGTACTAGTCTTAGCCCGCGGAGTTTAAGCCGACTAACTATATACAGACATACAGAGTTCTGCAAGTCAAAACAGCATATACAATATCCCTCTTAAAGTTAGCCTCTAAGGCAAATAAAATACAAAAGTGAGAGTACTAAAAGATAATATCCAAAATGACTCCAAATATGATAAATATCCTCTGCCCTGTCACTATCATCTAACTCACCGAGGTGGGTTACGACCTGCATCTGAAAAATAACAACAGAATATGGTATGAGAATCGGAGGTTTTCAGTATGGTAACAGTGCCAGTAATGTAAGATATAAGATTCTGAGACGCCAGAGGCAATCCTAGAACTTCACATCGATACAGAATATTCAATCTTAAAACAAATAATTAACTTAAACCGTAAATAGGGTATTCTAACTTAAGCGATTTCTAACTAATATAGCACCGCTGTCCCACAGCCTTCGTCAGCCTAACCTCCATGTGATCCCATCGCCACCGCCTACCGAACCTCCTTAATCCCAGCAGAAAACACAAGTAATGCAGACAAATAAATCACAAGTAAAGTACATGTACAACAAGTAGAACAATTAGCAAGTAAACACGTGGTTCATTTAGACATAACAGAATTAAGCAAAGCAAACAAACAGGTAGAAGATGCATATGATTAATGCCTTTCCTACTAGCTCGTGATATCACTTGTCGGTCTATAAATGCCAACCCGACACATCTTCCCGGATATAGCCTTTCTGCCACACCAGGGATATAGGCCCTGCACACTCATGCAGCAGAGAAATCTGCCACGCCAAGGATATAGGCCTTGCCCACTCATGCAGCAGAGAAGGTTATGCGAGCGGAACACCCCCTAGCCCTCAAATCTCAATGTAAGCGGGATTAACCACCGTCTTTATGCCACCGCCGTGACCTCGACAAGCGGGAGACTGCCACAGCCCTTGCCCGAAGTGCATAGCGACTCAACAGTCTCAGCATAAAATAATATATCAGTGGCTTTCACAAAGTGGCTTTCACAAATTGTTTTTAGTACTCAGTAAAGTAATCTCTCAACTCCGAGTCCTAAACTCGTCTCAACCACCATCAATCCGTAATTCTACAACTCATCACATTAATCATCATTACAGTACTCCACCACCTCACTCAACTAATCCATCCTCAGTACACCAGAAACTTAAGTCTCCATCTTCTAAACTTTTTACCAGAAAATATCTACTTAAACTTACTTATAGTATTCTCTATGTTCCAAAGCCTAAAAATAATTTAAGACATCCTAGATAAGCGTTACGGAAGTTTACAAGATTGTCGGGAAGGTAAAATAGTTAAAAACAAAGTTTTTTTGTAAAAAAACAGGGCAGTGTGCGTGCATATAGGGTTGTGCGTACGCACGCCCAGAAGAATTTTCTCAACGTATGCGTACGCATAAAGATGTGCGTACGCACACAAAGTAAAATTTCCTATTTTGTCTGCACGAATGAATACTTGCGAACGCCCTCAACAAAAGGCACTTTCCAGCTTGTGCGTACGCATGATGTGCGTACGCACAACTTGTAAATTCTGCAGGGTGTGTGCGCACCAGAGTGTGCGAACGCTCTCAACAGTAGGCATATCCCTGTGTGTGCGTGTGCACTATAGTGTGCGTATGCACGTTTTCTAAAAATTACAGGGTGTGTGTGTGCACACATCTACACAAGTGAAAACATGGCCCCTGCTCAGAGCACACGCACAACAGTGTGCGCATGCACACAAACCAAAACTCACAATTTCTACAACATCACATAATTTCATATTTTTGACACCAAATTTCAACGATCATATCTTTTTCTACAAAATTCCAATTTCTACAAAATCTATACCGTTTTAAAGCTCTTTTAATTATCTTTTATTTGATATAAAATTCAATCCATTTCAAAAACTGAAGCTCAAGATATAATCCGCCAAAGTTGGCCCAAAATTCGTTTTTACCAAAAACCTTAAAAACTCAATTTTACCAAAACTCTCAATTCAAAACGAAATTATTCACAACCCAACAATACCAAAACTACTCAAGAATCCATACCAAACATTCATCAACCATATCAATCATTCAATCTTCTAAAGTATTTAATACTCACCTCATCCAACTCTAATTTCAACCTAAATCACACCAAAACTTATAAATTTCCATCATTATTCAACTATACCACATCCAACCTTTAACATTCCAACTTATCAACTCCTTCAACACTTATCAATCCAAGCATCAAGATATCATCATCAAAACTCAAAATCCACATCATTTATCAACAATATCAACGCTTGCCATCCATTAACAACAACATCAATATTCATCATTAATTTTCAACCAAAATCTATTATCATCACCAACATCAACAAATATCGCAACTTATCATCAATACCAACTTCATATCAAAACAACGAATCCACATCAAAAGAGCATTTCATACAACTTATACAATTCAATCCTATCTTAAAGGCCACTAGCCTAAGTGTCCAAAAAATTACACATTACATAGAAAAAACCGAAATCATACCTTAGCCGATTCCCAATATGCACAATACACCAAAATGAAGTCACCAAGCTTGATCCAAAAGCTTCAAACCAACTCCAACAAACACCAAAACTCAATCTAACATCATACAACATACCAACATCAAACTTAGGGTTCATAAAAATAACTAAACACAAGGGTTTAGTGAGACCTTACCTTATCCAACGAGATTAGGGGTAAAACCCAACAACATTCCAGTGCTAGATCACCCATAAACAAACAAAATCATAAAACTTACTCAAAAACCAAACCCAAAATTGTGGAAATGTTAGGGAAAGAAATTGGAGTGCGAGTTTCAATTTCTTACCAGAAAAACTTAGTTAGAAATGAAGAGATCGACAAGAGCTTCGTGTGGCAGTAAATGACTCGTCAATCGGAGCACCGTAGCTCAAGTTATGGCTTGAGGAAGATGGAGGTGAATAGTATCAATCCTTCTTCTCCCTTCTCTTCTCAAACCAGCGTGCCTTCCTTTCTTTATGGGTGAAATGAGCTGATTTTGTTCATTAATAGGTTTATATATGTTGAGCCTTGGGTCCAACCCGTTAGCGTTTTTGGCCCGTTTCTCCCACTTTGGGGCAAAATCTTTAGAATTAGCGCCCGATTTTTAATTCTAAATTATTTTTGTCCTTTCAAAACAATAAATTCAATTTTCAAAATCTTATTTTTCTCAATATGTGGTACCGGACAGACTAGAGCAGAAGATATTTTTTCCCACTCAGAAAAATTCATTGAATTCAAATTTCACCTTTATATTTTAAAAAGAACACTTCTATATTTTTGAACTTATTCCGGGTAATTAAATTATTATTTTATTAAAGCGGTTATTCTGGTTCTTATATTCTCCCCTCCTAATTAGGAATTTTGTCCCCAAAATTCAAATCGCGTGATATATCCTCCACGAAATGTTCTACTACCCACATTGTCCACTTAAACAAGTCATCAAAGCTTCTCGTCCACCACATTTCTACCGTCTCGATGTTCCCTCGCACCTTTTGCTGCGTCACTCTGATTATTTGTTAGTAAAATATGAAATACTCCGCTACTTCTAACAAAAGTTTCCTTCCACATTATTTTCCCCAACATAACTCTAAGTTCTGCCAATCCTAATGGCAACACTACATGTAATAGAACTAAGTTGAACCTTGGTCCTAGCAACATTCTATATTAATCCTATATGCTTACCTCGCATCAGAGTATCCGATCCCGTTGCATCACCCGCATCTAAGGCAAACACGCGGCCTGGCTGTTGATTCTGACCTACATCTTAGTTCCTCCCACGGCGGCAATACATGGATATATGTCCAGGCCACGCACAAGTATAACATAGACGATTTTCCCTCATCTGGTGGAACTAAGCCTTATTATCCCTCTTGAAGTTCCCTTGACCTGGAAGATGCTAAAGAGCATGTCCATTTCCTTTAAAATTTTGTCCCCTCGTTGCAAGGTAATCGCCATGACCTCGATTTTTGGTATCACCATGATTCTCCCTTGTTGCAGCTACCTTTTTAGCACAATCCACTACAACTCGCGCCTTGCTAGTTCTGAGAACACCCTTATCTCCAAGGGAGCTACAGCAGTCATGATGTCGTCCTTGAGGCCTACTTGGTACTTGATTTATTTCCAACTCTCATAGGACTCCGGGGCACCTTGACACACCCTAGAGAACCTACAGAGTTTTTCAAACTTGCTTGTATACTCTGGTACTGACAATGAGCCTTGCTTCAGCTACATAAGCTTCAACACCATTGCCTCTCTCACGAATTCTGGAAAATACTTCCTATAGAAAGCCGCCTGAAATAAGTCCCAAGAAATCTCCCCATTCAGAAGTCATAGCAACTGACACTCTCCCTGCCACCAGTGTTGAGCTTCCCCCATCAGCTGATAAGACGTAAACTCTACAAATTGATTGGCCGGAATATGCTGAGTCTGCAGGGCACGCTCTATAGCTCAGAACCAGTTGTCCGCTTCGGTAGGGTTAGTCGACCCTCTAAAAGTTGGTGGATGAACTTTCAGAAACGAAGCCAAAGTCCTCGGAGCACCTCCCAAGTTGTTACCATCTCCTTCTCCATTCCCATTTCTGTTTCCATTACCGTTCCCAGCCAGTTGACCTATCCTTTTCACGGCTTGCATAGTCACAGCAGCATTGGCTTGCATCGTATTTTCCAAATTGGTAATCGCCACCATGAACTAGGCATGATTATCGACCGGTTGGTCTTTCTTAGTTTCTCCCCATGTACGCGTACGATCTCGTCCATGAGTAGCCATTAGGGTTCCTATCTACACCAAATAGTCGATATCAAGATGATCAGTCTCAATATTAGAAGCCTACTGCTTCAATTATCCCATAAAGTCACTCACAAACAAGCATGCTATGCATATATCAAATAGATAACCTAAATAGCATGAAAGAAAAAGACATAGAGTATGCAATGAAGCACAATCGGTCCATCTCTCAGGCTCATGAGGACGAACCGCTCTAATACCACTAAATGTAACACCCTAATTACCCTAAACCTTACCTCATGCCGTAAAGCAAAGGATAACTAAAGGTAACGACAATTCTAAGGCTTATACAATAATATATATATATATATATAAAGAAATAGTAATTCTAGAATCCCAATGAAGAAATAAGCTCAAAAACAGAGTTACAAAACCACAAAATGTTCACACGATAACTACAAGCGTAAAAGATGATATACAGATACAAGATAATAAGATATATGTAGATATATAAGTATAATAGTCATAAAGTACTAGCCTCATCTTGTGGAGTTTAGGCAGACTAGCTATATACAGGCATACAGAGTTCTGCAAGTCAAAATAGCATATATAATATCCTTTTCAAAGTTAGTCTCTAAGGCAAATAAAAAACAAAAGTGAGAGTACTAATAGATAATATCCAAAATGACTCCAAAATATGATACAGATCCTCCGTCCTGTCACCATCTCGTAACTCACCGAGGTGGGTTATGACCTGCATCTGAAAAACAACAACAGAATATGGTATGAGAACCGGAGGTTCTCAGTATGGTAACAATGCCCACTGTAAGATATAAGATTTCGGGATGCCAGAGGCAATCCTAGAACTTCACATCGATACAGAATGTTCAAGCTTAAAACAAATAATTAACTTAAACCGTAAACAGGGTATTCTAACTTAAGGGATTTTTATCTAACATAGGACCGCTGTCCCACAGCCTTTGCCAACCTAACCTCCATGCGATCCCATCGCCACCGCCTACCGATCCTTTTCAATCCCAGCAGAAAACACAAGTAATGCAGACAAGTAAAGCACAAGTTAAGTGCATGTATAGCAAGTAGAACAATTAGCAAGTAAACATGTGGTTCATTTAGGCATAACAGAAATTAAGCAAAGCAAACAAACAGGTAGAAGATGCATATGATGAATGCCTTTCCTACTGGCTCGTGATATCACGTGTCGGTCTATAACTGCCAACCCGACACATCCTCCCAGATGTAGCCTTTCTACCACGCCAGGGATATAGGCCCTGCACAATCGTGCAGTAGAGAAATCTGCCACGCCAGGGATATAGGCCATGCACACTCATACAGCAAAAAAATCTGTCACGCCAGGGATATAGGCCCTACACACTCATGCAGTAGAGAAGGTTATGCAAGCGGGATACCACCCCAGCCCTCACATCTCAACGTAAGCGGGATTAACCACCGTCCTTACGCCGGCGCCGCGACCTCGACAAGCGGGAGACTGCCACATCCCTTGCCTGAGGCGCATAGCGACTCAACAGTCTCAGCATAAAACAATATATCAGTGGCTTTCACAAATTATTTGCAGTACTAAGTAAAGTCATCTCTCAACTCTGAGTCCTAAACTCGTCTCAACCACCATCATTACAGTACTCCGCCATCTCACTCAACTAATCCATCCTCAGTACTCCAGAAACCTAAGTCTCCATCTTCTAAAGCTCTTTTAATTATCTTTTATTTGATACAAAATTTAATCCATTTAGGAAACTGAAGCTCAAGATATGATCCGCTAAAGTTGGCCTAAAATCCGTTTTTACCAAAAACCTTAAAAACTCAATTTTACCAAAACACTCAATTCAAAACCAAATTATTCACAACCCAACAATGCCAAAATTACTCAAGAATGCATACCAAACATTCCTCAACCATATCAATCATTCAATCTTCTAAACTATTTAATACTCGCCTCATCCAACTCCAATTTCAACCTAAATCACACCAAAACTTATAAATTTCCATATTATTCAACTATACCTCATCCAACCTTTAACATTCCAACTTATCAACTCCTTCAACACTTATCAATCCAAGCATCAAGTTATCATAATCAAAATTCATAATCCACATTATTTATCAACAATATCAATACTTGCCATTCATTATCAACAACATCAATATTCATCATTAATTTTCAACCAAAATCAATAATCATCACCAACATCAACAAATATCGCAACTTATCATCAATAACAACCTCATATCAAAACAACGACTCCACATCAAAAGAGCGTTTCATACAACTTATACAATTCAATCCTATCTTAAAGGCCACTAGCCTAAGTGTCCAAAAATATTACATACATAGAGGAAACCAAAACCATACCTTGATCAATTTTCAATATGCACAATACACCAAAACGAAGCCACCAAGCTCAATCCGAAAGCTTTAAACCAACTCCAACAAAGGGGAAGAACTTGGTCAGAAACCTGTTAACCATCTTGTCCTAAGTGTCCAAGCTCTCCTTAGGCTGAATGTCAAGCCACTGTTTAGCTCGGTCTCTTACAGAAAAGGGGAAGAGAAGTAGTTTATAGACATCAAGATTCACTCCATTAGTCTTCATAGTATCACAAATCTGTAGAAAACTAGAGATAAATAAATTGGGATCTTCCTGCGGGAGTCCGTGAAACTGGCAATTCTGCTACACCAAAGAAATCAATTGAGGCTTCAGCTCGAAGTTGTTAGCAGTAATAGGGGGTACAATAATGCTATTCCCATAAAAATTCAGGCTAGGAACAGTATAAGAGCCAAGTGTTCTCCTAGGTTGTGCAGGTATATTCTGAGGAGGATTAACAACATTAGCATTAACCGCATTGTTGTTGTTGTTTACCTCCATAGTGGACTCTTCAGCTTCCTTCTGACAGTTATCTCTGAGATTTTCAGCAGTTCTGTAAGGTAGCGTTTGGTGGAGAGACAGAGACGAAAAGACTAAGACTGAGAGACAGAGACTAAGAGACAGGGATTGAAATAAATCTCAGTATTCTGTTTGGTACAAAATGGGAGACAAGAATTAAAACAAGAATGAAACTCTAATTTAATTTGCACAAAGGGTAAAATTGGAATTAATTAATTGACATGAAAGTATTTTAGGTATAAAATGTTATTGAAGTTTCAGTCTTCATCTCTAAAAATTTCAGTCCCCTGTGTCCCTACTTTTTGGAGGTACTGAAATACTGAAATTTTAGAGACAGAGACAGAAATTTTAGTACCAGTCTCTGAATTAACAAACACGATACTGAATCTCAGTCTCTCAGTCTCTGTCTCAGTACCTCAAAACAAACGCTACCTAAGCTCTAGCTTGCTGCAGACTTCTTCTTACAGTATTTTCAATCTCAGGATCAAAGTCTAAAAGAGGTCCTTTGTTCCTGTTCCTACTCATAAATAAACAGAAAACAAAGAAGAAGTGAAAATCTCTACATCAGAGTAAAGAGAGTTCCTGGTGAGGTATCTTGGGTAAAAGGAATAAAATAAAATAAACTGAACAATTAACACCAAAAATTTTGAAAATCTACTAAGAAAATAAACACTAAATTCGAAAATTGCTGAAAAAAATTAATCAGAAAAAATAAAATCACTAAGGGGGACACCAAACTTAATTTCAGAAATTAAGGAAAAATTTTAACTAAAATAAAACTTAAAATTTTGAAAATTTAAAGAATAAAAACAAATAAAAACTAAAAGCTAAAAATGCCTAATCTAAGCAATCAGACAACAGTTAATTGTCAATCACAGTCAATTCCCGGCAACGGCGCCAAAAACTTGATACGGAATTCAAAGTCCACAAACTAACCGGCAAGTGTATCGGGTCGTACCAACTAATACCTCAGGTGAGTGAGGGTCGATCCCACAAGGATTGACATACTGAGCAACAATGGCCGAATGACTCACTTAGTCAGGCAAGCAGAAAGAGATGTTTTGGGGTTCAAAAAACATTAAATAGTATTTCAGAGAGTAAAGAACGCAAACAGTGAGAATTGTGTGAAATATATGTGAGCAGGCAATTAAGGTATCGGAGATGTTTATTCTTCTAGATTAAGTTTTTTTACCAACTAATTTAATCATGCAAGATTCATTTCATGGCAAACTGTCAGTGACTAAATCCTAATGTCTTAGTGATTTAGTCTCATCTAACCTAGTTAACTACCAAGTCTTGGTCACTTAATTTCGATTAGAGGGTTAAGTTCAATTCTAGTTTATAACCACAAAAACCTTAATTACCCAGATATAAAAGGATTATATGTTACGTATCCCGTTAAGTCCAAGTAATTAGCAATTTAGGAGGAATTTACTTTCAAGCTCTTGTTCAACTGAGATAACTGATGCGTGAGCATCTTTCTTATCTTTTCCTAGTAAATTTTTATTTGAATTTGTTAAGTTAAATCAAGATCTAATTATTTTAAGCCAATATGAATGCTACTTTGAGTTGTTTGTAATTTGGTTTATTTCAGGTAGCATTCGGGTGAATTTGACAAAGTTCGTGTAGAAGAAAAGGAAGAAAGTGGATGATGCTATCAACCCTGACCTCTTCGCACTCCAACGAGTATAACTTAAGCCACAAAAGTCCGATTGATGCGCTTTCAGAAGCATTGGAAAGCCAATTTCTAGAGCTTTCCAACGATATATAATAGTTTATACTTTTCTTCAGGAATCACGGTGCCAAGATCAAGAAAAATCCTCCAATTCACGCTGCCTTGGTGGCACTAAACCTAAACTTGGGAAATCCAGATTCGGCCAATTGATGTTCTAGGAGGCACAAACGATTTCTGACGTTTTCTTCTTCAGCAGCTCGGTCAAAAAGCTTCTCCGGAGTTTTCGTTGTTTTGATTTCGTATAGAGGTAGGGTTGTGGTAATTTCTCATCGGTTACATTTATATTGGATAAGTGAATTGATGTTGTGATTGATTATTGATTGAGTTTGATTGAATTTATGTTAAATTTTTGTGATATATTGATTATTTGATGATGATGATAGTTCAGCCAGTATAAGTGTAGCCAAGTACCGAATCATTTTGGAGAATTCAGGACTGGGATTATATTGGAAAATCTAGTAAAATTTGTGAGGTTAAAGGGTCAAGAGATTAAATTAAAAGCTGTAAAAAATCAGTAACCATAAAACTCGAAAACGGATTAATTTTCAAGAAAATATTTTTGAAGGAAAAGGAATGATGGTTTTGGATTTGAGAAAAAGGAGAGATCAGTGTTTGAGTTTTAGTTCGAAGGGTAAAATTCTATTTTAATAAAAGATCGAGGTAAAATTTGTGATTATATAAGTTTTTGGATATTTTGGGTAATAAATAAAGTAAAAGGGTAAAATGGATATTTTATAAAAGTTTAGAGTTACTTTAGGAATATTTAAATGAGTGAAGTTTCAAATATAATTTTATGAAATGTTGGGTTAAAAGTAAAATAGTTAAAAGTTTGAGGTTTAAAACATAATTAATAAAAGTTTAGAAGTATAGCTTAAAAGAGTTAAGTCCTCAAGGAAGTTATAAATGCTATTTATTACTTAAATTATTTTATTTGTATTAAAGAAAATTATTATTATTGTTATTAATTTATTAAAAATATTATTTAGTAAAGATATTATTATCATTATCAATATTATTAATGGTAAGATAGAATGGAATAAAAAAAAGATGATACCCTTTTTAAAAGATTTAGAGTCACAAAGTTAACCTAAAAATCTTATGATTCTCTTTCCATAAAATAATTAGTGGATGGTGAGAGAACAATGTGAAGATATTTTGAACTATTAAGGATAAATAAGTAAAAGACTGAAGAAAAAGAGAAGATAAATTAGCACGTGTGATTTTGGAAAGGTCACGAGAGGGTGATGATAGTATGGTTATGGTGCCAAAGGATAAATGTTAAGCCGTGGGATTTGTATGTGAATGATTGTACAGGGACGCCCATAAATATGGAATGGCTTCCAGGAGAAGGGATCACATGTTTCAGCTGGAGAATCAGTGCCTGCAAGTACTTGCAGAGGTCATGTTCGACATACTTCAGCTGGAGAATCAGCACCTGCAAGAAGTAGAAACTTACAGAGGTTATGTCGCAGGAATGCCTTATCCGACTTGCGAGTTGGATTGCGTCGGGTGCGGGTTAAAACCGACAAATGAGCTCATTACCTGCGATAGGACTAGACATATATCATCCTTGCTGTGCATTTGCATTTTACTTGATAGTGTGAAATTGTTTGTGATTGTCTTCTTGTGTTTGTGCATTCCTTAATGGTATTCTGAATTGTTGTGACTGGCTATTTCTCTGTGATTCTTGTATATTTGACTTTGAATTGATTGAACTGTGGTAATCCTGATTTAACTAACTACCCCTGATCCTACTAAGAACTCCCCGATTCTTACCCCTTTCTTCCTTCCCCATCAGATGGAGACGGACGTCCTGTTCTACAAGATGGACCCTCCCTACATATATGAAGATCTTGTACAGCATAGGTTTTACGTAGTAGCTGCAGAGATTAGGACCCGTATGTACATTCTACGTGACTATCCTTTTCGCCATCTGATTAACACTCCGTTCTTCAAACCCGATATGCCTTATGAGTTCTCGTTGCATTGGCTTCATCTCAATGCTTCGTTTCACCCATTCCATGATGGACCTATACCTCATCAACACCATGATCAGCCTGAGGATCAAGTGGTCCCTGAACCTGAGCCTATGGAGGAGCATGTACCAGAGCCTATACCTGAGTGGGATATTGGTATAGAGCAGATCTCAGTGTCTTCCTCTGAGCCTTCATCTTAAGAGCTGCACACCACCCCATTAGTGGACCGACGTGTGTGGGCCAGAGTAGTAGTACAAGTGCCAGGACCCCTTTTGAGATTATTGAGATTTCTGATGATGAGGATGAGGATCCTGATGAGTGTTCAGATGTAATTGAAATTTCCTCTAACGACGACAGTTGATGCTTGGGAGCTGAGGATGTAGCTTTTAGGAGTTTTTTGTGTTAGTCTAGCTTTTGTGTTTAGTCTCTCACTTTTGATTAGACTCACTGAGAGAGTAGGATGTATATAGTTGACTAGGCTAGTTTTTGGGCGCCAGCTTAGGGGCTTCCTATATATAGTAGGACCCGGAGTCTTGATTATATATAGTAACAAGATATATATATTATCTCTATCTCTAATTTTTGTGTTATTTTATCATACTTATTTAATTATTAGTTTTTTTTCGAAAAACCAATCTCGCGCTAATATGAGTACAGGCTTAATAATAAATATTTAGTTAATTTTTAGGAAAGCAAATTAGTGACGCTTGATTTTCAGTATGTTCAGGATGTACTAAAAGTTGAGTTGTTAGAACAGGAGCATCTGGCGCTGGCTGGTGCAAATTCAATTGCCTCTTCACTCTATTTATCTAGTGAACGTGCACAAAATTGAAGTACACAATAGGGATCAATGACCTCCAAGTGTACACGTCATCTCTGCTATGCATCCAATCTGGGAGCAGTGTCTGTATTTTAGGTTGATCATACGGTGTACATCAAAACTGCATACACTCACTCTAGTTAGTAACTAGACGTAACTACGGAAAAAAATTTACTAAAGTTAACAGCTATAGCAAGCATAAATGTTGTGCCTCATCCATTAGAATTGTGTCTAGCCTATAGCGCTAGCAAAGTAGACGTCCTTCCATGTGGTATCGATCCTTTTGTGGATATCCCGCCAGTGTAAAATAAAGAATGAAAAAAATATAAATCCACAATGAAAATTATGAACTATAAATTATGTTTAAAATGAACCATAAATGTAAATCTATGCCTGACGGCTAATGGAAAGGTAGGGACATCTAGATCTACAGCTCCCCATCCAAGAAACCTATAGTATATCTAGCTCATGATTAGAGGGAGGCATTCAGCTATGTCCATAGTGTTTCGATCAGCTACAATGCTAAGGAATATATATGTCCAAGCAAGGACCGCTGATCCCTAGGAAAACCTCTTGCATGTTTGAAAGTCTGCAAGCAAGGAAAGCTACTAGATATGGACCTGATTGTTGGACTTGTCCGTCATCAAGCTCCTACCAATCAATATCATGATATAGCACTAAGTGTAACATCCCAATTACCCAAAGCCTTACCTCTAGCTGTAAGGCAAAGGTTAATCAAAGGTTACAACAGTTCTAAGGCTTATACATATTTATATAGAAGGAAATAATATATTCCAGAAGCCTGATGAAGGATTAAGCTCAAGGACAGAATTACAAAAGCGTGAAACGTTCACACGAAGCTAACGCATAAGATACAAGATATAGATACAAAAGAATGGAATATATATAGATATAATAGTAAAATAAGCATAGGGGACTAGTCGCGACTTGCGGAGTTTAAGCCGACTAGTATATACAGACATACAGAGTTTGAAGTTAAAAACAGCTTATACAACTATTCTCTCAAATAATCCTCTAAGATCATAAAGATAAATATACAAAGGATGTGAGAGTAACTATAACAAAGAAAAACAGAAATAAAGCAAGGAGGAACCATGCTCCGCTCTATCACCATATCCGCAATCTCACCGAGGTGGACTACGACCTGCATCTGAAAAATAACAACAAAGTATGGAATGAGAACCGGAGGTTCTCAGCATGGTAACAGTGCCCAATGATGTAAGATGTAAGGCTCCGGGATGCCGAAGGCAATCCTAGAACTTCACATCACATACAGATATTCAAGCTTAGAACAAAATAAATAAATATATAAACTTAACCATAAACCATAAGTAGAGTTATCTAACTTAGGGGATTTCTAACTAGAACTAGTCACACCGCTGTATCCCACAGCCTTCGCCACCCTAACCTCCGTGCGATTCCATCGCCACCACCTACCTAACCTCCTCAGCACCAGACAAACACAGATAATACAAGCAAGGAAAACACAGGTAGTATTCATATATATACAAGTAATTCAAGAAGCAAGTAGGCATGTTATACAATTAGACAAACTCAAGTAATCAAAGCAATCAAGCACATAAGAGATGCATATGATGAATGTCTATCCTATTGGCTCGTGATATCACTTGTCGGTCTATGAATGCCAACCCGACACACCCTTTCGGATGTCACCTTTTCTGCCACTTCCGAGGATATAGCGCCTGGCCTGCTCTTGTTCCGAGGATATAGTATCTGGCCCGCTCTTGTTCCGAGGATATAGTGTCTGGCACAGTATTGTTCCGAGAATATAGTGCCTGACCCACTTGCATGCTTAATCCGAGGATATAGTGCCTGCCCCACTCTTGCGGCAGAGAAGGAAAACAACAACAACATATAATTCATCACAAATTATTCCAAGGATATAGTGCCTGGCTCACTATCATTCCAAGGATATAGTGCCTGGCTCACTATCCACATCCACAAGTCCATCAACCTCAAATCATATCATTTCTCATCTCAAATCACTTCCAATTATCAACTCTCAACATTCCAAGGATATAGTGCCTGGCACACTCTCTTTCAAACATTATCATTCCAAGGTTATAGTACCTGGCACACTCTCAACATCCATCAGGATCATTCATTCCTTTTTTTTTTAAGTCCTCAACTCATCACATCCCTTATCAATTCATACTTTCCATCCCAAACTCATCAGTTCATCAGTGTCTCAATTCATTATCTGCAATCACCCAATTCACTACTCTTCTTCTCTCTCAACCAAACTCATCCTCGATACACCAGAAACCTAAACCTCCATTTGCTAACTTTTTCAAAATAACACCAAATAAATTCTCCTAAGGCCCTTCCCATGTTCCAAAGCCCAAAAATACGCCCAAGAATCTCAAAATGGTGTCACAGAAGCTTACAAGCTTGTTGGGAAGGTGAAACAGTTGAAAATAAAGTTTAAGATTGAGAAATAGGGCATGTGGGTATGCACAGGGGTGTGTGTGCGCACACCCAGGAAGTTTTAAAACGTGTGCGTACGCACAGGTACCAAAATTCACAATGTCTGTTCACTCGCACAACCTGTGCTAGCGCCCCCAACAGACTGACCTTCCCAACGTGTGCGTGTGCACAGGGCTGTGCATACGCACACGTGGTAAAACTTCCTTGGTGTGTGCGTGCGCACAAGGCTGTGCGTACGCACATACCAGAAATCACAAAATTCTACAACTTTGCAGAATTTCAAATTTCGACACCAATCTTTGAATGATCATAAATTCCTCTACAAAATTCTAAATTTTACAAACTTTATATCAAATCAAAGGGTTTTCAATAATCTTTAATTTTAAACCAAATTCAACAAATTTTGAAAACTGAGGCAGAAGTTATGATCAGACAAAGTTCACCAAAAATCCATTTTTACCAAAAACCTCATAACCTCAAATTTTAACCAATCTCAATCCAAACCAAATCAATCACATATCAACCATACCATAACAATCCAAAACTCATACCAAACACTACTTCAACCATTATCTCAATCACACAACCTTCCAAACCATCCAACAACTCTAAATCCAACCAAAGTCACATTTCTCAATTTCCATGGACCTCATTAACATCAATATTACCAATTACCATTTCCATCAATCATCAACATAATTACCATAAATACTCATCAACACCAATACAAATCCTCATCAATTCCAATAATTATCACCAAACAATACCCAACATTACTCAATTCCATCAAAACGTTTATTCTTCTCATTATCCTTAATAACTCACATTTACACCGATTGTCCTCAAAATCAAAATTCATACTTCTCATCAATTTACCTCATATCAAGTCCTTACCCACTTATTCATATGATTTTCATGATTTTACAATTCCTTCCTAGTGTTATTCTATGGTTGAAAACTTGCTTCCTAGAATCTTTAATTTATGTATTTTAATTCTCCGTTATACCATTCGATGTTGTGATCTGTGTGTTAAGTGTTTCAGGCTTTATAGGGCAGGAATGACTTAGAGAATGGAGAGGAAGCTTGCAAAAATGGAAGGAACACAAGAAACTAAGGAGATAACTAGCGAGCATCAACGCGCACGCATGGCTCACGCGAGCGCGCGATATGGAGAAAATTGCAGTGACGTGTGCGCGTGCCTGACGCATACGCGTGGATAAGAGTTTGCACAAAGACGCGTGCGCGTGACTGACGCATACGCGTGACACGCCAAAAATGACCAGTGACGCGCACGCGTGACTGACACCTACGCGTGACATGCGCAATCTGCAGAAATAACAGAAAATGCTGGGGTGATTTCGGGCCGAGTTTTGACCCAATTTTCGGCCCAGAAACATAGACTAGAGCTAGGAAACATGCAGAGACTCAACACAAATTCTCATTAGCATAGTTTTAGTTTTTTAGATCTGAATCTAGAGAGAAAATTACTCTTCCTCTAGATTTTCCTTTACATTCATAGTTTCATAGTTTATTGCTTTTGCTTTGGATATTGAAGAGTCATCACCTCCGTTGAAGATACTATTCTAGTTTGTTTTCTTACTTTTTTATTATTCTATATTCTTAATTCTTGTTTAGAGTTACAATTGGGTTATTTTTATAATTTATTAATGCAAAGGATTACTTTTACTTTTAATTAATTTTGAATTCCTATCTTATTTAAATTATCATGTCTCTTTTCTACTCCAAACTCCCAATAACGAAGATGGTATCCATGTTGATGGAATAGACTCCCAACTTGACATGGGGGTTGATTAAAAGGAGACACTTGAGTTGGAATGCTCAAGTGAATAGTTAAATTGGAAGTTGTTGGCTAATTCTGTATTTACTAACGCTAGACCTTCCCAAGGAGAGGACTAGGATTTGCGAATAAGAGTTAGCTCAATCACTTGACTTTCCTTTATTTAGTAAAGGTTAACTAAGTAAAAATAACAACCTCTTTATACTACACTTGAGAGAATTCTAACAATGATAGAACTTCCAATTAATCATTCCCCCAGTCAAGGCCTTTTATTTTGAATATTATAAATAAATCTCTTTTAATTTTTACTGCTTTAATTTATAATTATTTATTTGCCCATTGCCCAAACTCAAAATTACCCAGAAAACTCCTGATTAATAAGATAGCACCCTTTTAGCAACTCGTTGGGAGACGACCTGGGACTCATACTCCTAGTATTTTTATTCAAAACTTTTGTGACAACCTTTCTAAATTGATGGAGCGGATTTCAGCTGGTTAAGAGCTACACTCGCAACGCTGTTCTTATATTATAATTTCTTAATTGGCCGACTTCCGCCCTCCCATCAATTTTTAGCGCCGTTGCTGGGGAGTTGCAATTGTGTGCTAAATTATTAATTAGTGTACATATTTTTATTTTATTTGCGTATTTTATTTTATTTTATTACCATGAGCTATATGTTTCTTTCATTGAATGACGCATTCACTGTCTGATTCGAGCTTAGCCGCATTTGATCCTGAAATTGAAAGAACTCTTTCACGTATTAGGCGGGCTCGGCGCAGGTTAGTCTCTGAGGATGGTGAAGTAATTGTTATCGATTCACTAGTCTCATCTGAGGGCAAATTTGAACCGCCATCTGAGGAAGAAACAAGCTCCTTTACTACTGATTCAGCTGATTCACGTGCAGATAATATGGCAGCACCTAGGAGGATTACTCTCTAGGAAGCTGGAGCCCCAGATTTTACACTGCAGTCGTATCATGTGCATCACCCAACTCTGGCTGTAGATTTTGAATTGAAAACTGCACTAATCAACTTGATACCCAAGTTTCATGGCTTACCTGCTCAGGAGCCCATCAAGCACCTCAGGAATTTTCAGACAGCCTGTTCTACTGTTAGGCGTCATGGTGCAAATGAAATTTCTATTCTGTTAACCACCTTCCCATTTTCTCTTGAGGGAAAGGCGAGGGAGTGGTACTACTCCTAACCTGAAGCAACTGTTACCAACTGGGATACGCCCAGGAGAGAATTCCTGAAAAAATACTTTCCAGTTGAAGTTACAGATAGATTGAGAAAAGAGATCTCCTACATCGTTCAAGGTGAATCAAAAACTCTTTATGAGTACTGGGAGCGCTTCAAGAATCTTTTGGACGCATGCCCCCATCACATGATTGACAAGTTGGTATTGATCAGATACTTCACTCAAGGCATGAATCCTTGGGATAAAACTACACTGGATTGTGCTAGTAATGGTTCTCTGAAAAAGTACAAGATCGCAGATGAAGCATGGCAACTGATCAGCGATCTAGTTGAGTCCACTCGGAATCACAGGCACAGGAACAGCCACTCAAAGACTATTGCGGAGGTTTTCTCTAGCAGTGAGACTACTGCCGTTACATAAGCTATATGTGAAATGACCAACCTACTAAAGCAGATGCAGTTGAATCAACAACAACAACAACAAACTTAGTCTTCCCCATCACAACAAAGCCAACAGCTGGTCCCCCAAAGAGTATGCAGAATATGTGCTGATTATAGTCATTATACAGATGAGTGTCTACAACACTGTAGCAGCTACTCATAAATTTTATGATCGCCCGAATCAAGGATACAATCAACAAGGCGGTAACTACAACCAAGGTGAGAACTATAACCATGGGTGGCAGGACAACTCCAACCAGGGTTGGAGGGATAATTCCAACCATGACTGGAGGGACAACTATAACAGAGGAGGCAGAGACAACAATGGAAATCAGTGGTGGAATAACAACAACAGACAGCAGAATCAGAACCAGCCATACAGAGTACCTCACTTAAGGCAGTCCCAAGGACCCCAGCACAACCAACAATAGGCCCCTCAGATCACTTATCCTCCTTCCTCATCAAATGACGAGATGCTTCGTTCTCTTGCACAAGGACAACAAGACATGCAGACTACACTAAACTCTACTCTAAATGGTCTGAATGCCACTTTACAAGCTCTTGTCTCCCGAATAGATTCATTATCTGCTTCCACCAACCAACCTTCAAGCTCTAGTGGAATTCCTTCTTAACCCTTACCTAACCCCAAGGGTGGTATCAATGCCATCACTTTGAGGTTCAGAACCACACTGCAAGAGAGGAACCAGGAGGAGCCAAACCCACAAGAATACGCCCCAGTTGAAGACTTGGTTGAAGTGGAAGATGCTGAAGAGGAAGAGGAAGTACAAGACATGGTTGAAGAAGAAGTAGTTCAGCCAAGGAATGGAGCACCAAAGGACACAGAAGCTGCAAGTAGTGCCATTCCTATCCCATTTCCACACCTTGCAAGGAAGTCCAGGAAGCAGATGGAACTTGATCCCAAAATGATAGAAATTTTCAAAAAGGTTGAGGTAACTGTTCCCCTTTTTTATGTTATTCAACAAGTACCTAAATATGCAAAGTTTCTGAAAGATTTATGCATACATAAATATAAAATTAATGAACTAGAAACTATTCCTTTAGGTAGTTCTATATCTGCTTTAATGGGGTATACCTGAAAAATGTAGTGACCTAGGTCCATGCATGGTTAACTGTACCATTGGAGGTGTAATATTTTCTGACTGCATGTGTGATTTAGGAGCATGTGTTGGTATATTGCCATTGTCTATATATGATTCTTTGAGGCTCCCTCCCTTAAAAAGGTCGAAAGCTCATTTTATGTTAGCAGATAAAAGCATTATTACAGTGGTTGGAATTGCTGAAGACGTATTAGTAAGCATTAAGGGGCTCACATTTCCCATTGACTTCTATATCTTGGAAATGCCCCCTAATGACTCAGGAAGACCATCAGCAATCCTGCTTAGAAGACCATTCCTGAAGACTTTGAAGTTCAAGCTGGATGCATTCTCATGAACTTACTCCTTTGAGATAGATGGCAGAGCTGTGAGTTTCAGTTTAAATGAAGCTATGAAGCACCCTCCAGAAGATCATTCTATCTTTCAATGCGACATCATTAATGAAACTGTAGCTGAAGTTCACCAAGAAGAAGTAGAAGAGAATCACATGGAGTAAGGTCTAAGTGTGGGGATACCCTCTGAACACAATGAGGACACTTTACCATTATCACTAGCTCCAGATGATCCAAAGTCAGCCATGAGCAGATAGTGAAATTAAAGCCCCTTCCACCCCACCTCAAGTATGCTTACCTTGAGGATAATCAGAAGCTCCCAGTTATCATTGCAAGGAAATTCACTTCCCAACAGGAGGAGCAGCTGCTCAATGTGCTGAGAAAACACAAGAAAGCAATTGGGTGGAGCTTGGCGGATATAGTAGGCATCAGCCCTCAAGTTTGTGAGCACAGAATATTCTTAGAAGAGGGAGCAAAACCTGTCCGTCAACCCTAAAGAAGATTGATTTCCACCATCTTAGAAGTTGTCAAGAAAGAAGTGACTAGGCTACTTGAAGCAGATATCATCTACCCCATCTCAGACAGTGAATGGGTCAGTGCAGTACAAGTGGTGCCCAAGAAGTCTGGAGTCACAACAACAAAGAATGAGCATGGAGAGCTCCTGACAACTAGAGTACAGAATTCATGGAGAGTTTGCAATGATTACAGGCGTCTCAACTAAGCTACTCGCAAGGATCACTACCCATTGCCATTTATTGATCAGATGCTTGATCGCCTGTCAGGTAAATCCCATTACTGCTTTTTAGATGTTATACAAGCTATTTTTAAATTCACATAGCTCCTGAAGATCAGGAAAATACTACTTTTACATGTCCCTTTGGAACATATGCATATAAGAGGATGCCTTTTGGCTTATGTAATGCACCGGCTACCTTCCAAAGATGCATGATGAGTATCTTTTCAGATCTTATTGAGAACTATATGGAAGTTTTCATGGATGATTTTAGCGTATATGGTGATTCATTTAACTTTTGCTTGGATAGTTTGGCTAGAGTATTAGACAGGTGTGTTAGTTCAAACCTTGTATTGAATTTTGAAAAATGTCACTTTATGGTAAAACAAGCGATTGTTCTAGGACATGTTGTGTCTAATACTGGTATTTCTGTAGATCCAGCAAAGATAAATGTCATTCACAATCGAATTCTCGCTAGTAAAGAAATTTCACAAATAAATTCCTGTTGTAAGTATAGTTTCTAAACCAACAGAGAATCCTTTCGTACAAAAGTTTTGATTGTCACTTAAGCAAACCCAATAAAATTTATAACCGAAGTATTTAAATCTCGGGTCATCTCTCAAGGAATTGCAGGGAGGTGTGTTTATTATTGATTATGGAAAAAGTATCTTTTTGGGTTTTTTTAAGATAAGAAGCAACAATAGTAAATGGCAATGGAAACAAACTAACTATAAAAACTCTTGGCAAGGTATGGGAACTAGAAATCCCATCCTAGTTATCCTTATCAGGTGTGATGAGAATTGTTATTGCTCCCACTTAGTTAACCCTTACTAAATAAAGGAAAGTCAAGTGGACTAATCAATTTGATTCCTCAAGTCCTAGTCAATTCCTGTGGAAAGACTAGCTTTAGAGGGATCCAAATCAATCAGCAAATCCCAATTTTCAATCAACAGCTGAGTTTGATAACTAAAGTGTCACCAATTACTCAACCAAAGCAAAGGGGGGAAATCTAAATTATTTATATCATAAATAGAAGAAAGCAATCATAAATCTGAAATACCTCAAATTGCATTAAATAGAATATTCAAATCTAACATGAAGAGTTCATAAGCCAATTTGGCAACATAAGTAATTAGCAAGTGAAATAGAGCAACTAAAGTAATAGAGTAAATAAAAGTAGAAGAGAAACTAATTTAAAGGAACATTGAACCTGGAATTGAGAAGAAGTAAACCTAACCTAAGAGAAATTCTAAATCCTAAAACCTAGAGAGAGGAGAGAACCTCTCTCTAAAAAACTACATCTAAAACCTAAAATTGTGAATTATGAATATTGTGTTTGTATATGTTGAGTCTCTACATGTTCTCTGGCTTTATTCTATGTTTCTGGGCCAAAAACTGGATCAAAACTCGGCCCGAAATCGCCCCCAACATTTTCTGTTAATTCTGCAGATCGCGCAGATCACGCGTACGCGTCAGTCATGTGTGCGCATCATTTGGCGAATTTCCTTGTCACGCGTACGCATCAGGCACGCGCACGCGTCATCTTGCAAAACTCCAATCCACACGTACGCGTCAGGCACGCACACGCGTCGCTGCAAACTTCTCCATTCCGCGCGCTCGTGTGAGCCATGCGTGTGCGTCGGTACTCGCTGGTCATCTCCTTAGTTTCTTGTGTTTCTTCCATTTTTGCAAGCTTTCTCTCCATTCTCTAAGCCATTCCTGCCCTATAATGCCTGAAACACTTAACACACGGATCACGGCATCGAATGGTATAAAGGAGAATTAAAATATACTAATTAAAGATACCTAGGAAACAAGTTTTCAATCGTAAAACAAAACTAGGAAGGGATTGTAAAATCATACAAATCATATGAATAAGTAGGCAAATACTTGATGAAACCACTCAATTAGACACAAGATAAACCATAAAATAGTGGTTTATCAGTCATTTCTAGTTTACCTTACCCGTCCTCCGTGAGGGAAGTCCATTCATTCCTTGGCCATGCAGGTTTCTACAGGAGATTCATCAAGGACTTCAGTAAGGTAGCATTGCCTTTATCCAGACTGCTGCAGAAAGATATTGAGTTCGAGTTCAGTGAGGATTCATGCAAGCATTTGATAAGCTAAAGATCGCCCTGACTCAAGCTCCAATTGTGAGAGGACCAGACTAGAGCCATCCTTTTGAGATTATGTGTGATGCCTCCAACCATGCAGTAGGAGCGGCACTGGCTCAGCGCAAAGGTAAGGATTCTTTTGTAATTGCTTATGCGTCTAAGACCTTAGACGCTGCTCAGTCTAATTACACCACCACAAAAAAAGAGCTTCTGACTATTTTTTTGCTCTGGATAAATTCCGAGCCTATCTACTTGGTACTAAGGTGGTAGTGTACTCAGACCATACAGCTCTAAAGTATTTATTAGCTAAAAAAGAATCCAAACCAAGGTTGATACGTTGGATACTGTTGCTGCAAGAATTTGATTTAGAAATTAAGGATAGGAGTGGTAACCAGAATTTAGTGGCAGACCACTTGAGTCGCCTTGAGCACATTAAGGATGACTCCACTCCTATCAATGATGCTTTTCCATTTGATAGCTTGCACGCAGTATCTGAAGTAGTTCCTTGGTATGCACCTGTAGCTAATTATCTAGTTAGCCATATTTTCCCTCCTAATTTTACTAAGCATCAAAGGGACAAGCTAAAAAGCGAGTCTAAATATTATATATGGGATGACCCATACTTATGGAGGTGTGGTGCTGACCAGGTAATTAGAAGGTGTGTGCCTCAATCAGAATTTCAGTCTATTTTAGAGGCCTGCCACTCTTCTGAGAGTGGTGGACATTTTGGCCCTCAAAGAACAGCTAGAAAAATTTTAGATTGTGGATTCTGGTGGCCTACTCTTTTTAAAGATGCTGCTGCTTTTTGTAAATCTTGTTCCCCATGCCAAAGGTTTGGTAATATATCCAAGAGGGCTGAGATGCCGTAACAGATTATACTTTTCTATGAAATTTTTGATGTTTTGGGTATTGACTTCATGGGTCCATTTCCAAACTCTAGTGGTTACCTTTATATACTGTTTACTGTGGATTATGTTTTCAAATGGGTGGAAGCAATTCCTACCCATACTGATGATGCTAACACTGTTGTTTCCTTTGTTAGAAACCATATTTTCTGTCGCTTTGGATCACCACGAGCAATCGTGAGTGATCAAGGCACTCACTTCTGTAACAGGAGATTAGCAGGATTACTGAAGAAGCATAGGATTGTTCACAAAGTAGCAACATCATACCATCCCCAGACCAATGGGCAAGAAGAAGTATCTAATAGAGAAATAAAGCGTATTCTGGAGAAGATAGTAAAGCCTCATAGGAAGGACTGGAGTGCCAGGCTACAAGATGCGCTCTGGGCATATCGGACAGCGTACAAGACACCCATTGGGATGAGCCCCTTCCGCTTAGTGTACGAAAAGGCTTGCCACCTCCCAGTAGAGGTAGAACACAAGACTTTCTGGGTTGTGAGGGAGTGCAACATGAATTTTGAACAAGCTGGTGCTGAAAGGAAGTTGCAACTAGCAGAACTGGAGACTCTTCGACTCGAAGCTTATGATAACTCCAGATTATACAAAGAGAAAATGAAGGCTGTGCATGACAAGTATATCAAGAGAAGAGAGTTCAGACTAGGAGATCTGGTTCTCCTTTACAACTCCAGGTTGAGACTCATGCCAGGCAAGCTGAGATCCAGATGAGAAGGTCCCTATAGAGTGGAGAAAGCAAAGCCATATGGCGTCTTCCACCTGCGTCATCCTTCAAGTTCTAATTGCATCAAGGTCAATGGACATCGGCTAAAGCTTTATCATGGAGAGAAGATGAAGGAACACAAAGAGCTAGAGGTCTTCCTCTTGGAGGACCCACCAACAGAAGCAGAATGAGCCTGAAGACCGTCCAACTTAAGGACGTAAAAGCAAAGTGCTAGGAGGGAGACAACCCACCATGGTATGATTGTTCATTTTCAATCTTAGTTTTATTTTATTTTATTCTCCTTTATGTTTATTAGTGTCATTCATAACATCTGCATCAGTATCTTCATTTTGTATTCTGCATAAAAAAGGGGGGGCACACGATGCGCAAGCGTCACTGACGCGTACGCGTCATGTGTGCATACGAAACAAGGAAGAAAAGAAACAGAGAGTTGCGCGGGAGCATGGCTGGAGGCGTGCTTTAGGCACAAACATGCCCATGCGTACGCGTCCCTGACGTGTCCGTGTCACTTAAAAAATCAGCCATCCACGCGTGCGCGTCCCCATGCGCACGCGTAACCCTGCAAAATCGACGTAAAAGGGTGTATGGCCAGAGAGTTGAGATAATGTGGGGCTAGAATTGTGCTAGAAGTACAAACCTTATCACGCGTACGCGTCCCTCACGCATACGCCTCCCTCACGCGTACGCGTCATTTTTCAAAATCAGGCCATTCACGCGTGTGCGTCCTTGACACGCACACGTCACCTCAAATTTTGGCAATGTGCGTATTAAAACAGAGAGTTGTGCATGCACGAGGCTGCTCTCGCGCCACTATCACAATTCAGGTCATGCGGACGCGTCAGGTCACTTGAAAATAGCCCAAATCACGCGAACGCGTGATGCATGCGTCTGTGTCACCTGCGCCGAACAGTTTAACCAGATCAGCGCCAGAATTCCTATCTTTTCTTCCCTAATCCTAATTCTTTCTTCCCCCATCTTATTTCTTTCTTCTTCCTTCTTTCTTCTTTATTCTTTCTTACTTTCTACTACTTTCTTCCCCCTTCTTCATCTTCTTCATCAAGGTTTTCTTTTCTTCTTTCCCTTTTTCCTTTTCCATTATTTTTTTATTTATGTTTTCTTCTTCTTTTTCTTTTTAATTTCATAATCTATGTTTTCTTAGTCTTTCTTTTTTTCTTTTTACATCCTTTTAATTGGTGTTAGAAATTTAATTAGGTGATTATTTTCTTCTATATTTTGCTTGTGGATTATTAAGGAGTTGTTTGACAATTATTAATTATCTTAGGGTTGCTTGCATGTTCAAATTCAATACTTTCAGTAACATATTTACCATGCATGCTAAGTGGTTATGAAAAAGCCCGTATGGCATTGTGCATTTTTAAATTATTCTATTCTTCTACTCTAATGCCTATTTTTCACAAAACCCCTTTCAATATTTTATTGATTGAATATAATTGTCAATACAAACAGATTGTTAGTTTGAAATATTTGATAATCAAATTGGGCAATTAATGCTTGATTCATGCTACTCATGCCTTTGCCGGCATGCTAATAAACATCTTGCATCTACTTGCCATAATCTGCACTTGCTATATTTCCATTGATGAACTTATCACATGTAGTCGCGACCATAGTTAACGACATCCTTCTTTACCTTGGCATTGATTATCAATTGTACCGTCCCTTCCTTGCTCTAACCCTTAGCTTTAAATGTTACTTTCCTTTTCCCTTTTCAGGATGGCCACCAAGAAGGGTAAAGAGAAAACTACTCCCAAACCACCAGCAAGGAAAGGAACAAAAAGAGCACTAGCTGCGGAACCTTCCTCAACATCAGTAAAGCCCTCAACAAAGTGAGTCAAGAGGATCATCAAGTTCGATGAAAAAGAGAAAGCCTTTCCAGCAAAGGACATTGCGCGGTTCACTAACCGCTACTGTGAGCAGATGTTCCCCATCCTGGCTGAGTGGAACTACAACAATGAGCACCTACTCATCCTCCCGACCCACATTATTGAATTTTTTGAGCCCCGCATTGAGCGAAGACAATGGGGATTCCTATGGAGATAGCCACAACAGGTTAACCTTTCATGGGTAGTCGAATTCTACTCCAATTTTCACATGCCAACCCTACAGTCTGTCTATTTCCGTCAGAAGCAAGTCCTCATAACTGAAGAAAACATTCAGCGAGCTTTAGATCTTCCCCCTGCTCCAGAAGGATTGGACGCATTCCAAGAAGCCTCTTTCAAACGCCAGATATACCAATTTGACTGGGACACAGTTCTCAAAGTTATAGCACAACCTGACAGCAGATGGATCTATGGATACCATCGATCCCGACCTAAGGGCATATTGGCTTCAACACTCACCTTGGAGGCTCGAGTATGGGCACAGATCATGTCCCATTACGTCTTTCCGAGCACTCACGAGTCCTCCTTCACTGCAGATATGGTTGTTCTACTCTGGTGTATCCTTACAAACCAGCCTCTTATTGGCTTCAGCACTCACCTTGGAGGCTCGAGTATGGGCACAGATCATGTCCTATTACGTCTTTCCGAGCACTCATGAGTCCTCCTTCACTGCAGATATGGTTGTTCTACTCTGGTGTATCCTTACAGACCAGCCTTTCAAACTACCAAGACACCTCCGGAATGCCATGGGACACGTACAAATTGCGGGCAACCTACCTTTTTACGCCTTGGTTTCAGATCTAGTCTCGGCATCTGGAGTTTCCTACAGAGTTGGGGACACTAAGGCCATGATTCCACGGGATGATCAGTACGTCCCCAATGGGAAGTACATCAGACCTCCAACAGCCACTATCAACCAAACCACAGAATCGGCGAAAGATATCCCTTCTCCTTCCACACCACAAGCACCTTCAACAAATCAATTGCTCCATCAGATACTTGAGAGGTTGGACCGGCTTGATCGGCAGGGAAAACGAAGAGAGCGCCGTAACAAGCGCCGATTTACATACCTCAAGGAGCTGCTTGTTCGTAACCACCCACCTGAAGAAGACCCAGACACCCCGGACTCCACTTCATTTACCAGCACAGGGAGCCATGACGGTTCCAATTATAGAGATACTACTACCAGCCCCCCTTTATTCCTGACTGATGGCACCGAGGACGCTGCCAAGCTTTAAGTGTGGGGAGGTCGGTTAGTACCTGACTTCTAGAGGTAAATTCTCTTCCTTAGCACCAATAGGATATTTAGTTTTCTTTTGTTAGGATAGGATAGATTGCATAGTAATATGTGTTTGCATGAATATTCTATTTGGTTGAAAAATAATAAGTTTCTTTTCAAGACTCTATTTTGAAAATTTCACTAATTCAAATTAAAATTTTGTGTTAAATTTGTTTGAAGACTGTAAATTAGAACATAAATTATAGCAAAGAACACACAACCTGTTAGATTTGAACTTAATTACATGGTTACACTATTTAACCATAATATTTTTTCTTGTGTGTTTTCTTCTCTGTGATTCTAATCTATATTTTGTTCCATCCTATATGTCCAATGTTTAATGTGTTTACATGCATGCATATGATTGAGGCCATTATTTGATTATTAGCTCATTTACCCCAAAAAGCCTGCCCTTCCTTTTACCTTTGTTTGCCACCTTGAACCTTTCTATCCCATTTGTTCTATATTTTACCACATCACTAGCCTTAAGCAGAAAAACAAATTAAATACCCAAATTGAATCTTTGATTAGCTTAAGATAGAAATTTTGTAGTAACTAAGTGTGGGAAAAACTGTGGGAACTTGGGTTAATAAAAGTGTACAGTGCTTAAATGATGAAATATTAGGAATTTGGGTACCTACTCATGTGAAACCAGAAAAATTAAAAAATCCATCTGCATTGATAAGTTATGTTTACTTTTACTTTAAAAAAAAAACCAAAAATATTCAATTAAATAAATAAGTAAATAAATAAGGGGACAAAATTACCCTAATGTTAAGTTAATGAAAAGATCAATGCATATGTGATACAAATTAAAAGAAGGGTTGATGCATGAGTATGTAATACAAAAGTGGGAATTTTGGGTAGCTAGGCATGAATTTAAAAGTATATAAAGTATGTATAGGTGAAAGCTTAGGTTGATCAAGGATTTAATTTATGGCTCACTTAGCCATATATATACCCTCACCTTTACCTTGACCCCATTACAACCTTGAAAAGACCTCATGATATTTGCATTGGTACATTAAATACTTGTTGATTGGTTAGGTGAAGAACAAAGTTTAGAAAGCATGATTAGGGAAGAGTAGAGTGATTACCCTATACACTTGAGTGATTAGAGTGCATATACACCATCAGTGAGGGTTCAATGCTTGATTCTATATTTCCTGCTTTCATGAGCTGTCTTCTTACAAGTTTACTTATTTTTACTGTGTGATTTTAATTAGTGATATTTGATTTATATTTGTCTTGAAGAACATATTTACTTTTAACCAAGTAGGCAAAATCATTTTAGCATATAGTTGCATTCATAGGTTGCATTGCATTGCATGAGTCTTACTTTTCCCTACTCATTTATTTTATCTCCTTGAGCTAAGCATGAGGACATGCTAATGTTTAAGTGTGGGGAGGTTGATAAACCACTATTTTATGGTTTATCTTGTGTTTAATTGAGTGATTTTTATCAAGTCCTTACCCACTTATTCATATGATTTGCATGATTTTACAATTCCTTCCTAGTGTTATTCTATGGTTGAAAACTTGCTTCCTAGAATCTTTAATTTGTGTATTTTAATTCACCGTTATACCATTCAATATCGTGATCTGTGTGTTAAGTGTTTCAGGCTTTATAAGGCAGGAATGACTTAGAGAATGGAGAGGAAGCTTGCAAAAATGAAAGGAACACAAGAAACTAAGGAGATAACCAGCGAGCATCGACGCGCACGCATGGCTCACGCGAGCGCGCGATATGGAGAAAATTGCAGCGACGCGTGCGCATGCCTGACGCGTACGCGTGACACGCCAAAAACGACCAGCGACGTGCACGCGTGACTGACGCGTACGCGTGACATGTGCGATCTGCAGAAATAACAGAAAATACTGGGGGCAATTTCGGGCCGAGTTTTGACCCAATTTTTCAGCCCAGAAACACAGACTAGAGCCAGGGAACATGCAGAGACTCAACACAGATTCTCATTAGCATAGTTTTAGTTTTTTAGATCTGAATCTAGAGAAAAAATTACTCTTCCTCTAGGTTTTCCTTTACATTCATAGTTTCATAGTTTATTGCTTTTGTTTTGGATATTGAAGAGTCATCACCTCCGTTGAAGATACTATTCTAGTTTGTTTTCTTACTCTTTTATTATTTGATATTCTTAATTCTTGTTTAGAGTTACAATTGGATTATTTTTAGAATTTATTAATACAAAGGATTACTTTTACTTTTAATTAATTTTGAATTCCTATCTTATTTAAATTATCATATCTCTTTTCTACTCCAAACTCCCAATAACGAAGATGGTATCCATGTTGATGGAGTAGACTCCCAACTTGACATGGGGGTTGATTAAAAGGAGACACTTGAGTTGGAATGCTCAAGTGAATAGTTAAATTAGAAGTTGTTGGCTAATTCTGTATTTACTAACGCTAGACCTTCCCAAGGGAGAGGACTAGGATTTGCGAATAAGAGTTAGTTCAATCACTTGACTTTCCTTTATTTAGTAAGGGTTAACTAAGTGAAAACAACAACCTCTTTCTACTACACTTGAGAGAATTCTAACAATGATAGAACTTTCAATTAATCATTCCCCCAGTCAAGGCCTTTTATTTTGAATATTATAAATCTCTTTTAATTTTCATTGCTTTAATTTACAATTATTTATTTGCCCATTGCCCAAACTCAAAATTACCCAGAAAACTCATGATTAATAAGATAGCACCCTTTTAGCAACTCGTTGGGAGACGACCTGGGACTCATACTCCCAGTATTTTTATTCAAAACTTTTGTGACAACTTTTCTAAATTGATGGAGCGGATTTCAGCTGGTTAAGAGCTATACTCGCAACGCTGTTCTTATATTATAATTTTTTAATTGGCCGACTTCCACCCTCCCGTCACTCATCAACATCAACCAACATCATAATATATCATTAACACGAATAACCCTCATCAACAACAATAAACCACAACTCTCATCATCTATCAATACCAAGCATCACACCCACTCTCATTTCATCTCAATCTAATTATTTCACACCGTATTTAGCATTACAACATCATAATTCATCAATATACTCAAAACTCATCAGTCCATCATAATTCATCATAAATCATCATTCAACAATTCCAACAACCAATTTAATTCAATCATATCCTATGGGTCAACTAGCCTAAGTTTCTAGAAATATTACATATTAAATAAAAGAAATCGAAACCATACCTTGGCCGATTCTTAAACGCACCAAACACCAAATGAAGCCACCAAGCTTGATCCAAAGCCTCAACCAACTCCAACAAATATCCAAAACTCAATCTAACATCATATATATCACCAAAATCAAAACCTAAGATACATAAAATAACTAAATACAAGGGTTTAGTGAAACCTTACCTTACCAAACGATATTTGTGGTAAAATCCAACAATTACTCGCTACTAGAGATCACCTATACAAGCAAAACCACAAAATCTACTCAAAACCATAACCCAAAAATGTGCAGAACTTAGGGCACAAACTGGAGATGGAGTTTCTAGTTCTTACCAAAAAAACTTAAATAGAAAGGAAGAGCTCGTCGAGAGCTTTGCGTGATCGCAAACGGCTCGTCAATCGGAGCTCCGGATCAAAAGTTATGGAGGTTTGAAGGAGGAGGTGAATAGTAACTTGGAGCTCTCCTCCCTCTTTCTCATTTTAGCGTGCCTCACCTTCTTTGGTGAGTGAATGAGCTGAAATGCTCATTTAATGAGGGTTATATATGTTGAACTTGGGTTCGGTCCAACCCGCTAAGTATTTTTGGTCTGTTTGGCCCACTTTGGGCCAAAACCTTTAAGATGAGTGTCCAGTTTCCAATTCTAAATTATTTTTGTCCTTTTAAAACAATAAATCAATTTTTAAAATCTTATTTTTCTCAAAATACAGTACCGGACAGGCTTGAACCGGTTCGACCGGTTCGGCTACCGGTTTTCGGTCTTTTGCAGAAAATACATTTTCTGACTCAGAAAAATTCACTGAAACCAAATTTCACCTTTATATTTTTAAATTAAAACTTCTAAATTTTGAATCTATTCCGGGCACTAAAATTATCATTTTTATTAAAACGATTTTATGTGAAAAACCCCAATTCTTACATCCTCCCCTCCTTAAAAAGATTTTTGCCCTCGAAAATCGAATCACGCGATATATCCTCCTCGAAGCGCCCTACTGTGTTGATGTCCCCTCTCGCCTTCCACTGCGTCACTCTGATTATTATCATTAAGAATCCAAAATTTTTCTTAAAACAAATACCGATCTTTGTAACAATTTTGTAAAACATTCAAAACAAGATCAATATCAAACCTTTTTCAAAAGACTCAAAAATCATTTACTCTTAAATTAATTACTTTGAAGCATAAATTTCTTAAATTCATTTAAAATCCTTAAATCCTAATATCAGTTGAATCCCTTGTTGATAAGATAAATTATAAACCAAAATCACAAATCAAGAAAATCTTAAAACTCACTTTTTCTTTTAAATCACATCATCAAATCAAAAATTCTGACTTACTTTCAAAACCAAATCATTCAAGCCAAGTTCCAAATCAAATTTTTCAAAATCATTCTAAACTTTAAAACTTTTTCAACAAGAATCTAAAATCATACTGTTTAGAAATCGGAAATCTTAATTAAAAACCGCAAAAGCGTCAATCGTTACTTCCGTTGCCACTAGTGCTAAGCCGCACCCATCAGCCGTTATGCCCCGCAACTCTACGAACTGACTTTCCAAAATAGGCTGAGCTCGTAACGCATCGGCTAGGTTATCCATCCTCACTACCTCTCCGTTCATGTAACTGACCTCGTCCGCGAGTTGCCATTCAGGTTTCCTTTCCATACCAAACAATCGATACCAAGGTGATCAGTCTCAATATCTCAAGGTCGGTGCTTTAATTATCCCCAAAGGCACTCACAAACAAGCATGCTATGCAATATCAATGAGATAACCTATATAGCATGAAAGAAAAATGACCCAGAGTGTGCAACGAAGCACAATCGGTCCATCCCTCAGGCTCACGAGGACGAACCGCTCTGATACCACTAAATGTAACACCCCCATTACCCAAAGCCTTACCTCTAGCCGAAAGGCAAAGGTTAATCAAAGGTTACGACAGTTCTAAAGCTTATACATATTTATATAGAAGAAAATAATATATTCTAGAAGCCTGATGAAGGATTAAACTCAAGGACAGAATTACAAAAGTGTGAAACATTCACACGAAGCTAACGCATAAGATACAAGATATAAATACAACAAAATGGAATATATATAGATATAATAGTAAAATAAGCATAGGGGACAAGTTGCGACTTGCGGAGTTTAAGCCGACTAGTATATACAGACATACAGAATTTGAAGTTAAAAATAGCTTATACAACTATTCTCTCAAATAAGCCTCTAAGGCCATAAAGATAAATATACAAAGGATGTGAGAGTAACTATAACAAAGAAAAACAGAAATAAACCAAGGAGGAACCATACTCCGCTCTGTCACCATATTTGCAATCTCATCGAGGTGGACTACGACCTGCATCTGAAAAACAACAGCAAAGTATGGAATGAGAACCGGAGGTTCTCAGTATGGTAACAGTGCCCAATGATGTAAGATGTAAGGCTCCGGGACACCGAAGGCAATCCTAGAACTTCACATCACATACGGATATTCAAACTTAGAACAAAATAAATAAATATATACACTTAACCATAAACCATAAGCAGGGTTATCTAACTTTGGGGATTTCTAACTAGAACTAGTCACACCGCTGTATCCCACAGTCTTCGCCACCCTAAGCTCCGTGTGATCCCATCGCCACTATCTACCTAACCTCCTCAGTACCAGACAAACACAGATAATGCAAGAAAGAAAAATACAGGTAGTATTCATATATATACAAGTAATTCAAGAATCAAGTAGGCATGTTATACAATTAGGCAAACTCAAGTAATCAAAGCAATCAAGCACATAAGAGATGCATATGATGAATGTCTATCCTATTGGCTCGTGATATCACTTGTCGGTCTATGAATGCCAACCTGATACACCCTTTCGGATGTCGCCTTTTCTGCCACTTCCGAGGATATAGGGCCTGGCCTGCTCTTGTTCCGAGGATATAGTGCCTGGCCCACTTGCATGCTTAATCCGAAGATATAGTGCCTGGCCTACTCTTGTGGCAGAGAAGAAAAACAACAACAACATATAATTTATCACAAATCATTCCAATGATATAGTGCCTGGCTCACTATCATTCCAAGGATATAGTGCCTGGCTCACTATCCACATCCACAAGTCCATCAACCTCAAATCATCATCATTTCTCATCTCAAATCACTTCCAATTATCAACTCTCAACATTCCAAGGATATAGTGCATGTCACACTCTCTTTCAAATATTATCATTTCAAGGTTAGAGTGCCTGGCACACTCTCAACATCCATCAGGATCATTCATTCCTTTTTTTTTGAGTCCTCAACTCATCACATCCATTATCAATTCATACTTTCCATCCCAAACTCATCAGTTCATTAGTGTCTCAATTCATTATCTGCAATCACCTAGTTCACTACTCTTCTTCTCTCTCAACCAACTCATCCTCAATACATCAGAAACCTAAAACTTCGTTTACTAACTTTTCAAAATAACACCAAATAAATTCTCCTAAGACCCTTCCCATGTTCCAAAGCCCAAAAATACGCCCAAGAATCTCAAAATGGTGTCACAGAAGCTTACAAGTTTGTTGGGAATGTGAAACAGTTGAAAACAAAGTTTAAGTTTGAGAAACAGGGGGTGTGCGTACGCACATGTGCGTACGCACAGATACCAAAATTCACAATGTCTGTTCACTCACACAACCTGTGCTAGCACCCCCAACAGACTGACCTTCCCAACGTGTGCGTGCATACAGGGCTGTGCGTACGCACATACCAGAAATCACAAAATTCTGCAACTTTGCAGAATTTCAAATTTCGACACCAATCTTTGAATGATCATAAATTCCTCTACAAAATTCTAAATTTTACAAACTTTATATCAAATCAAAGGGTTTTCAATAATCTTTAATTTTAAACCAAATTCAACAAGTTTTGAAAACCGAGACAGAAGTTATGATCAGACAAAGTTTACCAAAAATCTATTTTTACCAAAAACCTCATAAACTCAAATTTTAACCAATCTCAATCCAAACCAAATCAATCACATATCAACCATACCATAACAATCCAAAACTCATACCAAACACTACTTCAACTATTTTCTCAATCATACAACCTTCCAAACCATCCAACTCTAAATCCAACCAAAGTCACATTTCTCAATTTCCATGGACCTCATTAACATCAATATTACCAATTACCATTTCCATCAATCATCAACATAATTAATCACCATAAATACTCATCAACACCAATACAAATTATCATCAATTCCAATAATTATCACTAAATAATACCCAACATTACTCAATTCCATCAAAACGTTTATTCTTCTCATTATCCTTAATAACTCACATTTACACCAATTGTCCTCAAAATCAAAATTCATACTTCTCATCAATTTACCTCAATACTATCAATCCTTATAAACATTCATATTTCCACAATCAACATACACACTCATCAACATCAACCAACATCATAATAAACAATTAATACCAATAACCCTCATCAACAACAATAAACCACAACTCTCATCATCTATCAATACCAAGCATCACACCCACTCTCATTTCATCTCAATCTAATTATTTCACACCATATTTAGCACTACAACATCATAATTCATCAATATACTCAAAAGTCATCAATCCATCATAATTTATCATAAATCATCATTTAACAATTCTAACAACTAATTTAATTCAATCCTATCCTATGGGTCAACTAGCCTAAGTTTCCAGAAACAGTATATATTACATAAAAGAAACTGAAACCATACCTTGGCCAATTCCCGAACGCACCAAATACCAAACGAAGCCACCAAACTTGATCCAAAGCCTCAACCAACTCCAACAAACATCCAAAACTCAATCTAACATCATATATATCACCAAAATCAAAATCTAAGATACATAAAATAACTAAATACAAGGGTTTAGTGAAACCTTACCTTACCCAACGAGATTAGAGGTAAAATCCAACAATTACTCGCTACTAGAGATCACCTAAACAAGCAAAACCACAAAATCTACTCAAAACCATAACCCAAAAACGTGCAGAACTTAGGGCATAAAACTGGAGATAGAGTTTCGAGTTCTTACCAGAAAAACTTAGATAGAAAGGAAGAGCTCGTCGAGAGTTTCGCGTGGCCGCAAACGGCTCGTCAATCGGAGCTCCGGATCAAAAGTTATGGAGGTTTGAAGGAGGAGGTGAATAGTAACTTGGAGCTCTCCTCCCTCTTTCTCATTTCAGCGTGCCTCACCTTCTTTTGTGAGTGAATGAGCTGAAATGCTCATTTAATGAAGGTTATATATGTTGGACTTGGGCCCGGTCCAACTCGCTAAGTATTTTTGGTCCATTTGGCCCACTTTGGGTCAAAACCTTTAAGATGAGTGTCCAGTTTCCAATTCTAAATTATTTTTGTCCTTTTAAAACAATAAATCAATTTTTAAAATCTTATTTTTCTCAAAACACAGTACCAGACAGGCTTGAACCAGTTCGGCTGCCGGTTCTCGGTCATTCGCAGAAAATACATTTTCTGACTTAGAAAAGTTCACTGAAACCAAATTTCACCTTTATATTTTCAAATTAAAACTTCTAAATTTTGAATCTATTCTGGGCACTAAAATTATCATTTTTATTAAAACAGTTTTACATGAAAAATCCCAGTTCTTCACCAAGTATACTATGGCAATGTGTCAGAATCAACATAAGTAGGAAAATGCTGCATTCTCTATCACAACCACATCATCTTGGTCGAAAAGCTCTCCTTACTGTCCTCCGGTTACTGCGGTGGCATGTCTCCCAGTAGCTCTTCAACCCAATGCCATGCCGGTCTCTAATGGTGAGTCTGAAAATCCTGCAGGCAACCCCCAACCGAGTCTCCATTCGTACGTAACCCAAGATTATATGCCATATCCTGGAGTGTGATGATACACTTACCCCACGGTAGGTAGAATGTGTGTGCCTCCAGACGTCATCTCTCTACAAATTTGAATATCCTGTGTTGTCGAAACAAAAAGTCCCTAAGCCTCGTACCATACTCAAATTTTGCCTCCCTGATGTACGCCAACAGAATATCTGAAAGAGTCATGATGTAAAAAATCTGCTTAAGATAAAGCACTCTCAGCTACAACTATAAACATATGAAATAACAATGAAAAACCAACAATAATGCCACTAACGAACTAACTATAATTTTTTGGAACAAATGATATAAATATAAAATAAAATATTAAAACTATGCTAACTAATGATATCGGTTTCTTTAAAAAAAATTAAAATAAAAACAAAAAAAATACTAAAAAGCTATCCTACCTAATCATTTGGATCTTTTCAAATATATAAAATAAATTAAATAAAATTTTCCTAACGATATTTTATAATGTCAAAAAAGTTTAACTAATTTAAATCAATCGAAAGAAAGTTATTAAGTAAGATATTATAACAGTCATATTTTTTAAAATAATTTTTATTTAACCTAAACTAATAAAATTAGTCTAATAACAATAAAATAAATAAATAAACAAAACTTATATAATATAAAAATCAGATTTTTAGATGCAAATTACTTATTGATAAAACTTAATTAAATTATTTAATTGCTCACACATTCTGCTAGATGTTGTCCGCATCATAAAATATTATTTGAAATAATCCAATCTTATTATGCAACCCTATTAATATGAATATGAAAAATTATCTATTTTAAAAAGGCAGATAGGAAAAGTTAATTTATTGAATATGTCTTAAAAATATAATTGTGATGCTCATAAGTTATCAACAAACAAGTAATCTTTTAAAAAAAATTTGTAAACTAAAAGTGCATGCAGCTTCGTAGTTTCTTCGTTTAGTTAGTAGCACATTTTTTGTTTGTACAATTAGTAGCATATTTAGATTTTAATAACGTACTAGTGAAGGGACCGTGCATTGCACGAACATGAATCTAAAGACAAAAAAATCAACTTATTGTCGTACGAAAATATAATCGTATATATTAACACAAATACTAAAGACAGATACCATCCGTTCCATACGAAAAAGAAGGAATACCTCTATAACATCAGATTCAGGTGGATTGGGCTATTGTGGTAGTGGCTTGGGATAGTTTCTCAATGGTAGTTTTAAGGAAGAAAATTTGATTTCTAGAGAAGAAAGTCCTTGGTGAATTTGTGGTTGTATGGGCTAAAATTGTTGTTGGTGAGGTGTAGTAAAGTTTTTTTGCTCTTAATTGCCCCAACGAAAATTGGGATGGTTTCTCTATCCGAAATTATAAGTTTTTGAGAAGGGGCCATTGGGTGGTGGCTTTTGAAAATTTTCCATGCAATTTACTTGCTCAATGGTAGCTCATTCTCCTTGAAACAACACATACTCGTCCTCCTTGTGAGTTGATCCACACAAGTTACAGAGAAAAACTTGTGCTCCTACTATAGAGACTTGCATGTTCCTGAATTGCTTTGTGAGTGAAGATATTTGTTAAGACATAGCTTTGTTTTGTGCCAAAATAGTGTTCAGAGTATCTAACTCCATCACACCTCTCTTCATTGTTCTTTTAGAGGAGTATAAAAATTGATTGTTGGACACAATCTCAATCAATTCTAAGACTTTTTAAGTAGTCTTCGTATGCATGGATCCTTCAGCTGAGGAATCCAATAAAGTTCTAGAAGTAGGAGTGAGTCCATCATAGCAAATTTGGAGTTGTACCCAATCAACAAACATATCTTGGGAGCACTTTCTCAATATTTCTTTGTACCTTTTCCAAGTTTCATAAAGAGATTCTCCATCTTTCTGAATGAAAGTCTGGATATCATGTCTCAGCTTTGCTAATCTCTGTGGTAGAAAGAATATGGTTAAGAATTTATTGACCAAATCATCCCATATTGCTATGCTTTCTTTTTATTGAGTTTCAAGACACTGCTTAGCTTGGTCCCTTACAGAGAATAGGAACAATATCAAGCGATAAGCTTTAGCAGAGACGTCATTGAATTTAACTATGTCACTTATTTGTAAGAAGATAAATATGAATAAATTAGGATCTTCTTGAGAGCTCCCACTAAATTGACAATTTTGTTGCACCAAAGTGATGAGTTGAGACTTTAACTCAAAGTTGTTTCTCTCCACAGTGGACCTCACTATGCTACTCTCACAACTACTGTTTGTAGGGGTTAATAAAGTCTCCAAGAGTCCTCCTAGCATTAGCATTGTTGTTGTTGTTTGTCATGCTTTCTGGCTCAAGCTCCTCTTGAATTTTCTCCTCTTGAATTTTAGATTTCTTCCTTAATTGATGAAGAATTCTTTCAATTTCTAGATCAAACAACAGGGGTTCCCTGTCTTTATTTTCCTGCATGCAAAAATAAGAAAAAATAAAGAGAAAAGATAAAAATTTTCAACGTCACAGTGAAGGAAATTCCAGTGAGTAGCAAAAGAAAAGAAAATGTCTAATTTAGAGAATTAATTAATGTGGTAGTTGTTATCTCAATTAATCACCAGCAATGGCATCAAAAACTTGATACGGAGTTTTGCAACACCACAACTCAGCAAGTACACCGAATCGTATCAAGTAATATCACTGTGAGTGAGTTATCGTTCCCATGAGGATTAAAGGACTAAGCAATAATGATTAATTGATTATTCTAATTAGACAATTCAAAAAATAGAGGAATGAGAAAAATAAACATGAATAGAAACAAAGCAATAAATAGCAAATAGTGAATGTGAATGAAGACAATGATGGTAAAGATGTTAAGATTTCAGAGATATTCACTCTTTAGGAAAACGATCCTTGTGTTTATTTATTTGAGGCATGCAAAGATCAATTACGACAAATCATAAATAATCAAATGTCAATTCTTTGGCAATTTAATTTTTTTAACCTAATTAATCTCTAATTCCTTAGTCAATTATTTAAGAAAAGAGGTGACACACAATTCTAATTTAATTTCAAATAAGATTCAAGAATAGTCCTTAGGTTGAATTATATGTTACTTATCTAAACTAGTCCTAAACAATTGAAACTTACAAGAAAGAATGATTTCCAAAATTTTTCTAATCCGAATTTCATGTCACTATACTTATTTAAACTAGAGCAATTGAAATCACAAAGTGGCACACACTCTTTGAAACACTATTCCTACTTAAATCAAAAAGTTGTGAGAAAAAATTTTCAAGCTAATTCCAATATTACTTTTTCCAAAACAATATTTAGAATTCAAAATGGAGTTAGAATATTTTTCAACAATTCTAATTCTTTAGGGATGAAGAACAAAAACTCAATCATGAAATAGATCAAAACATAAACCTCAAATAAAGTAACATACTTAGATTAATAATCCATAAAAAAGATGAACAAAGCTCCTAACCTTAACAAAGGAGATTAGTTGCTCATGATGCAAAAATAAAACTCTGAATTGTCAAAATGGCTGGGAGAGCAGAGAGAAGAGTGTCACGTGAGTGTTTCTCCTCCTTAAATACTAACCTTAAACCTAATTATTTTAGAATTCAAACCAAATCAAATTAAAACAAAATCAAATCTAAACTAATTAATGTTCCTTCAATAGTTTTCCATCCTAAGTCAAGCTATAGATAATTCTTCATAATTGTCCATCAATACTTCAAATCATGGGCCTTGTGCTTAAGCTTTAATCATCAATTTAAGTGCTCTAAAGGATTGGATATTAGTACGAGATTTATCAAGGAATCACAAGCCTGGGAGTGGCCTAATTTGCATGCGTGAGGTGCAGCCTAGGCCACATGAAGTGCAAGTCCATAGTTGAGAAATTGGAGGCCTTTGTGAAGCTACGTGAGGCGCATGAGTGGTTCTATGAAGCACATCAGGGAAGGCATGGGGTGCAGGCAAGGAGAGGCAGCCCCTAGAGGTGAGGTTGGTGGCTGCATGAGGCACATGAGGAGTGGCGTGAGGCGCATGAGGAGAAGCATGAGGCGCGTGACTTGATGGTGTCCCCTGGGAGCTCTCTGATCTCTTCAGTCCAAAAACTCATCTTGTTTAGTTCCTTCCATCTTTGTCTTGCTTGTTGTTAATGCTTGCTCTTCTTCCTTCTTATCTTTTCTTGATTTCTTTCAGATTCTCCTATAACAAAAGAAATTCATAGACTCAAAGTAATATGCACTAAATCATAACTTGATTACTTAAAATAACAAGAATCATTAGCTTATGGACTGAAATTAAGAGGAAAAAACTACTAAAGATGCTCATGCATTACAACACCAAACTTAAGATCTTGCTTATCTCCAAGCAAGAAAAGAACTATGCACAAAGAAGTCCTCTAAATTAAAGTGGGTTGAAGAATTGCTTGACATTTTAGTAAGTGAAGTGATCAAGTGACAGTAGGGTGAATTCTGAATTGTGTGATCATGTATGGATTCTAATGCTTGTTAAGCTTACCATTAAAAGTCTTAGAACTTAGAAATTCCATTTGAATGATATTATGAAGGTCTCTTTATATATTTTCACCTTGAAGACAGCTTCTCGTTTTCTTTTATTGGGTGCTTTGCACCTTGAGTCTAGCCGTGACTCTAAATATTTTGTCTCAAGCTTTGTTCGACACAAAAACACCACAAGCACTTAACTCGAGAACTCTTTGAGTCTGTGCTTCTTTTTATTCTTCTCAGTTAGTGGTGCTCAGAGCCTTTAGCTTCTCTTTTATGGGGGGTTATTTGCACTTGGCTTTGACTCTAAATGTTCTATCTCAATATTTTCTTGACACAGAAACACCACAAGCACTTAATTAGGAAAATAACTCTTTGAGCTTTGGTTTTTTTTTCACCTTCCTAACCATTGGTGTTCAGAATCTTGGGCCTTGCTTTTTGTTTTTCTTTCTTTTCTTTTCTTGCTACTTTTTTGTTTTATTGATTTTTGAGAACCTCCATAATACTTCTCTAAACTTCATTCCATGTCTTAGAGCTCCCCATACAAGTTTTCACAAACATGTAACCTCAGGATATAATCATACTATCAGAACCTCCACTTTTCTTAATCTAATCGTATCAAGTAATATTATGATGACTGAGTTATCGTTTCCACGAGGATTAAAAGACTAAGCAACAATAATTGACTATTCTAATTAGACAAATCAAGAAACAGAGGAGTGAATGAATAATTAAAGCAAATGTGTGAACAGAGAATACAAATAGCAAATAGTGTGTGAATGAAGACAGTGATGGTGAGGATGTTAAAGTTTTAGAGATATTCACTTTTTAGGAAAATAATCCTTGTGTTAATTTATTTGAGGCATGCAGAGATCAATCATGACAAATCATAAATAATCAAATTCCAATTCTTTGGTAATTCAATTTCTCTTTAACCTAATTAATCGTTAATTTCTTAGTCAATTATTTAAGAAAAGAAGTGATGCACAATTCTTATTTAATTTCAAATAAGATTCAAGAATAGTCCTTAGGTTGAATTATATGTCACTTATCCATGCTAGTCCTAAACAATTGAAACTTATAAAGTGTCGCGCACTCTTTGAAACACTATTCCTAGTTAAATAAAAAAGAAGTGAGAAAGAATTTTCAAACTAATTTCAATATTACTTTTTTCAAAACAATATTTAGAATCCAAAATGGAGTTAGAATGTTTTTCAACAATTTTAAATTTTTAGGGATGAAGAACAAAAACTTAATCATGAAATAGATGAAAGCATAAGCCTCAAATAAAGTAAAAAGGGCTCTTAACCTTAATAAAGGATATTAATTGCTCATGATAGAATGAAAACAAAACTATAAAGTGTGGTATGTATGGTGATGTATGTCTTATGTCTGTGCACAAGGACTTATTAAAACTTAAAAACTAAACATAGAATTCAAACTCAAACTAAATTAAAATAAAATCAAATCAAATATGTTCTAACAACTCTGATCTTAATTAATTAATGATCTTCCTTGTAATTAAAATTCAAAACTTGATGAGCCTTGTTGAAATCATGGGCTTTAAACTAAATCTTGGGCCAACCAATTAAGTGCTTGAAGAATTGAAAGATTAGTAAATGATTTGGAAGCATTAGGAAGTCCATGGGAGTGGTCCATGATGCATGCGTGAGGCGCCACATATGAGGCGTGAAGCGCAGTCCAACAAAGGAGAAATTGGAAGTTTGGTGGCTGCGTGAGGTGCAGGAGCAGCCACATGAAGCGCAAGAAGGAAGGGCAGCCATTGGAGGTGAGTTTGGGGGCTGCGTGAGGCACAGGTGTTGCTGTATAAGGCACAATGTGAAGGGCACTTGAGATGGAGTTGCGTTCAACTTAGGAGTAGGCTGCCTTAGATGCATATCCACTATAGATTATTATATATCGTTGGAAAACTCTGGAAGTTAGATTTCTAATGTTACTAGAACCACTTTATTTGGACCTCTACAACTCAAGTTATGCTCATTGGAGTGTGAAGAAGTCAGGCTGCATGAGACACAAGGAAGCTTGCACTTGAGATGGGGCTACGTTCCACGCAGGATTTAGCTATGTTAGAAGCATGTTCACTATATACTATTATATATCATTAGAAAGCTCTGGATGTTAACTTTCTAATGCCAATAAAGTTATGCTCGTTGGAGTAGGAAGAGGTCAGGGTTACAAATTCTCTTTGAACTTTCCTGGACTTGTTTTTATTTCTTGGTTCTCTGGGAGGTTACTTCCTTTTTCATGCCACCTCTATTGGTTCTTTCAGGGACTTCTTGGGTTGTCTCTCCCTTCCTTGGTCCTAATGTTCCTCTTGCTTGCTTATTTTCATCCTTATTTTTGCTCATTTTCAATACTTTCCTACACATACCAAAGCTCAAAGCAACTTTAAGAAATATTGATTAAAGTATAAAAAATCTCAATTATAACAAGAAAATCACTAACTTTATTCAATGAAATAATAAAGAAAATAAATAAAGATGCTCATGCATCAATCTCCTACTATGGGTTTTCTTGAACTCTCTCACGGGGTATTCTTCCTCCGCGGCTATTAACTATTCTTTGGCTCCTTGGTCTTTGTCGAAGCACTCCAAGTGGAGGAAAAACTGCCATATTAGATTTAACAGTATTAGGAACACGAACGGCTCCACTATGTTTCCTTTTAGGTGGCGTCTTCCACCTATTGAGTAAGTAAAGTGATTGGATTACAAACGACATATGTATATGGAGTCCAAAAGATAATATGACAGACAGAAGAATGTTCAACAAATAATTGAGGACAACTCCTTATAGACCTCAGCTAACATCATACTTTGTGAAAATGGGCCGACTTCTATTACACGGAAAAACCTAAAACTCTTATACCACTTTGTCATTACCCGATCAAGCCATGACTGGCGCTCAAGGAACAAGTCCCTCAGCAAGCCAATCAACTAAATTTTTGAAAAAACGGACAGAGTCTCCTCTGTTTTTAAAATCTTACGATCATGAATATTATCTTCCTGTATTAATAATAAAAATTCATTTCCAAAGAAAATAAATATAACGTATTTCAAATATATTCGCAAACCAAACATATCAAAATCGTATCATATATACTAAGTTGATAACTAAAGTATATAGTTAAATCTATAAGTCTTACATAACTAAATCATAATTACTATCTAAATCATAATTACTATCTAAACAGTTTGAGATTCAAAATAACTAACCCACATGAGGACCCTGCCTGTGACATATGGAGCATTGACAAAATCTAGATTTTTGTACAAAGATTTTATTACATAAACACATAGCCCTTGGAAAGAAGAAGGGCTCACCAAAATGAATAAGATATACTGTAGTGCGGGTGGAATGGAATTTGGAATGACACTTGTATCTGAAAAATATGGGAATATGATAGGGTGAGTTTTACAACTCAGTGAGCAAATATTATATCTATAACCCACACGAGACAATACAAGTTTTACCTTGAAGGTTATATTTCTTTTCAGAGATGAAAAATTCGTATTAATTAGTTATGCAAACAAATAGATAAATAATTAAGCGAATGAACTGAAATAAGAGTTCTTATTCTAGAAGTCAAATCAAGTCGAATGTTACATACTTGGGTGGCTCCACCCCTAAGGATAGCCCTTTCCTCTAGTGTCCGTACGGTATAACAGATCCAATGTGTGGTCTACACGCACGTTAGGCTAGCAACGCCCTTACTAGTTGAGGTCTGAGTCAAATACATCTAGGTTAACGTCATAATCATCGTTAACTACGTTTTTCTAATCAGAGTCTCCAAACCAATTCAAACCAAATCACATATAACAAATCTCTAATGCTTATAACATACTACTAACTTTCACAAAAATAGAATATATAAGAATGCATATTAAAAATTTAAAGTTTAACAAAGTTAAATAAGAAAGACATGTATACTTTATAAAATATATAAATATCGTCTCGTGTATATTTGTATAAAATTATGAATTTTTTAAAAATTGATATTCATTCCAATAATTCAAAAATCACCACAATCAAATATTTTTAAATGCTAAAAATAATTATTCGATTTAAATATTGATAATAGTACACTTAAAAATAATTATAAACATAATATCCACTCACAACTTGGTTCCATAAAACCGGAAGTAACTCTGAGCGCATCAATGAGCTACCAAATGATATCCAATAACTCTATAACTCTAAAAATATAACAATAATAATAATATTTGTGAGCTACTAATGTTGTCAATTAACATAATCTTACTCAATTTGACAAAAGTCCCAAATTTTCTAACCTAATAACCCTAATTTCGGATTTAAGTATATCCACAAGTATAGGGATGGTAAAAATTGAAACTATAGCTAATTATTGAGTCAAAAAATTACCTTAAAATTTGAATAATAACCGAAACTCAAAAATTGAATGCTTTTTTTACTCATTAAGATGAAATTTCATGACTTGGGGTTGTGAGAAAATAAAATTTTTCTTTAGGTATAAGTAATATATTAAAATAGAGATGAAATAGAAGAATAAAATAAAATCTAGCGTGTTGTGGTTGAGTAAAAATTTTGGAACAAAGAAGATAGAATGGAAGAGAAGATGAAGGAAAGGAAATGTTTGAGTTCTCTCTCTTTTTTTTTTTAAGGAATGAAAAAAAATGAGAGATAAAGAGGGTTTCAGGAAGGGCAGGAAGAGAAAAGAAAAGATTTAAGGTAGCGTTTGGTGGAGAGATAGAGACGGAAAGATTGAGACTAAGAGACAAAGACTAAGAGACAGAGATTGAAATAAATCTCAGTATTCTGTTTGGTGTAAAATGGGAGACAGGAATTGAAACAAGAATGAAACTCTAATTTAATTTGCACAAAGGGTAAAATTAAAATTAATTAATTGAAATGAGAGTATTTTAAGTATAAAATGTTATTAAAGTTTCAGTCTCCATCTCTAAAAATTTTAGTCCCCTGTATCCTTACTTTTTGAAAGTACTAAAATACTGAAATTTTAGAGACAGAGACAAAAAATTTAGTACCAGTTTTTGAACCGACAAACACAATACTGAATCTCAATCTTTCAATCTCTATCTCAGTATCTCAAAACAAACGCTAATTAAGTGAGGGCATGAGCCCAGGTGCTTTTTTTTCCTTTTTTTTTTCTTCGATTATTACAATTGCGATAATATATGTAGTCTTTAACTAGTTGATTTTTACGACACATGCATGTCCTTGCATCACTATCAATAGACTAAAATCTAATAAAAAGAATAAATTATTCTCCAGAAAAAAAAAGTTTGAGAGATTTTGTAAAATATAAAAAACGTTTTTAAATATATATCTTATCTTCGATATAAAGGAGTTTCTTACTAATGTAGATAAGATACGTTAAGAAAAAAGATAATGTCTTATTTCGATAATTATTTTTTACTTATCTTGTCTATGTTAGGGACAAAATATATTTATAAGAAATTCGTTAATATTCAAAACGAAATATGAGTGTATAATCGTAAATTAATCCAGTAGTTCATGCGTGTAAATTTAATATTTATTTTATTTATCTAAAAAAAACCACGAACATAATGTTGATAGAGATTGACCAGCGCATTGCTTACTTGTAAGTTGTATCATTGTATCATTGTATGGGACGAGAGAATCCCGATATAAAGCTTCCAAGTTAAATATAGACAAAATCAGATGAGGCTAAGTTTTGTTCTTAAGTTCTTAGATTTGCCTAAAGATCCAATTGGACAAAATTACTGAAATTGGGTATTAAGGTCTTACTTGCTCATTCAACACGTGGCTTATCTAATCCAAAACATTTTAACTTTTCACTTTCCATAACAGTTATCTCATTTTATTTTATTTTATTTTATTTTATTTCTATTTTCGTACACGTTAGAGCTTCTTAAGGGTAAAATAAATTTACAAGTAAACTATCAAACTATTTTTTATTATTATTTTCTTTTAAAAGATTAATCTCCACTAAAAAAACTAATAAACAAGTGTAAAAAATGTTACTTTTACGGAGGTTACAATTAATACATACTTACTGAGTATATGTACAAAATTTTTAGTATGTATAAAAATTAAATTATAATTTATAATAAAATAAAAACATATATTTTATGATTTAATTATTTTATATCTAAATTTATATTTTAATTTATAATAATTTTTTAACTTTTAAATATAAAAATATTTTTAATAACTCTTAATAAGTACTTTTTATAGCATTCTTAAAAATTTACTCTTGAAAAATATATTAGCAACACCCATATTTTATAAAATATTTGATTTATACTTATATTAATTTATGACCATGTGGTTTTTAATTATTGAAAGTATATGATAACAAAAATATTATTTATATATTAAAATTAATCATTAAAATTAATTATTATTTATTTTTATGTAAATATATGTATAATTTATTTTATTTTTAATATATATTTATATTTTAATATGTATTTTAAGTTGATTTTAGTAATTGACGTAGCATGATTGATATGGTAATTATCACCAATTACAAATAAGTTGGTAGCGTTACGTGTAACTTTCTCAAAATTAAATCCTTTAGGTTTTAATGATTGGCCAAATGAAATTATAAATACCTTAAATTGCGTTTTCTGGATTGTTAATTAAACATCGTTCTTTGTTTTCTCTCAGCCCCCTTTGAAAAAATGGACATTGAACCCTCTTTGGTGGGTTCAGCTGAGAGATTCAAGCTAGATCATGAACTCGAATTGCACGAATTCGAGGACAAGTTTGTCATCAAATCCCTTCAATCGCCCAATCAAGGCTTCTGGATTAGCCGCCGCGATGGGAACATCAATTTCCTTGATGGTATTAATCTCTCTCTTTTTATCTTTGTTTCTTTTTTTTTTTTTCTGAACAATTTTTAATGTTTAGTTTCGCTGTTGCGTAATTGGTTGTGAAGAAAATGCAGGAAATATTCTGTGACGGTTGTTTTTTTTTTTTTTTTCTTGATTTATTTTGAATTAGAAACAAACGAGTTCATTTCATTGCAGAGCATAGTGTTGTTGGTTGTTATCATGTAAAGAAGGAAAATATCTTGTCTGATATTATTCAATGGAATATCCCAATTTTCACATTTATGAACATTTTAGTTATAGGCAGAAGTTACTTCTTCTTGAGTTCTGAGGTTTGGTTTCGTTCGCTTTTGATTGCTTATGTATTTCAGCTACGGTTATGCCAACTCTATAGGCATTTTTGAAGTTAACCATTTCATCTTAATTTCATTTCATTTTGATTGAATAAAATAAAATGAAATTGCAGATGAGACATGCTCTGGAAGTCCTTCAAGGACATCAACAATTTATGGTGTGGTGGGAACAATAAGACTTGTTGTAGGTAAGTACAATATGCTTTTATCTTTAGTTGCTTATATACTTTCTCTTGTCACGGTCACTTTTTTGTATATCTTTGGATTATCTAGATACGTTAATGCAAGGAAGTAACGGATAAAAGGGGATGGATAGGCTATATACTTGCAATTGAATTTATTTGTTACAGTTGTTCATTCATATATTTGCATGTGACCATGCTTGATTTGCTGCTATTAACATGTAATTTTGTCCTGATCCTCCTTGAGGATCTTTGTCCACCTTGAATGTTTTCGGTGAAAAAAAAAAATGGTATTCTTTATACATACAACTATACAACATAGTCAATCAGTCATGCATGTTTTGACCATTGATATCAATAACAATGATGAGATAATCATAATAATTGAGATGAACTAATTTTCATTTAATTCTATTTGTTTTTCTGAAGTAACCAAACTACCCTATCACCATTACTTGCTTAACTCAATGAGACTCAATAATGTGTGTCTTGGTGTAGGAACGTATGTTGTTGTAATAACCTCTTGCAAGGAAGTTGGAAGTTTCCTCGGCTATCCAGTATATCGCGTGATGTCTATGAGAGTACTTGCCTGTAATGACGCTTTAAAGTTTTCAACTGGGCAGGAAGTAAGAATTTATTTAGTCAGAAGTTTTTTAGGCTTCATTCCAATTTTATACATGTGATTAGTGTTTTATATGTATGTTCCATATGCATAACTTTACGCAGAAAAAGGATGAGGCTTACTTCATGACACTATTGAACATAGTGGAGTCAACGCCGGGTTTGTACTATTCGTATGAAACTGATATTACGTTGAAGTAAGAATCACATAATCTAAATTGCTAGTTTGTTATTATCATTAGCACATCAATTGATATCTTTCCAAAATTGATGTTCATAAGATTTAATTCATTTTATCCATCAGCTTGCAGAGAAGAAATAAGCTAGTGGAAGGGTGGATGAGTAAGCCATTATGGAAGCAGGTTTGTCCACATAATCCTTGATCTCTGCAAAATAGTTGTCATTTGGAGTCCAATCCTTGAGTCAATATCTTTTTAATTGAAGTATTCTTCATATTTCTATTGAGAGTGAAGCATTCTGCCATGAGCATGTTATTCATGTGTAATTCAGTTGTGTTGTACATTACAGATGAAATTCCATGTATAACTTATTTCATTTTGTTTAGATGCATCACTTTGATCTATTATTTCATTGATTAGTTTTTTCTAAGATGTCACGTGAAGTTTCATTCATTTAATGTTTTTAGTCTTAGAAGAGGGAAGATCAAAGAAAATCCTCTTGGTCCCTGATGGCACCATTTAATTCAATTATTATTTATTAGTAAAATCTTGCTAAAGATATTGGTATCCTTTTCCACTTTGTACTACAGGCTGACCCTAGATATGTCTGGAATAGACATCTTTCAGAGGAGCTTATCGAGTGTAAGGTTAGATAATTTGTCTGTACTTTATGTTTTATGAAGGAAAATTGTCTTTGTTTTTACCAAAATGGAGAGTATTTCAACGTTTTAGTGAACATGGTCTTCTCATTCTTAATTTGATTATAGGGCACGTCCCGTTAACTCTCAATGTTTTTGTGGTTGCAGCTGGACAGATTCATCGTGCCCATAATACAAGGAAATATCCTTCCTTCATCTTCCATGTGTATGTAAGGTTTGAGTGTGCTGTTGTGTGTGTGAGCTCACGCGTGCTGTCTGCATAAAGTTTCTCTCCTTATTAACTTTAGTAAAATAAAATAGTAAAAATTAGTAAGTATGCATTCAATACAAAATCCTATAACATCCCACCTTAACGTGGTTTTAAGCTTCCAAGTAGCAGAACTGAAGCTAAAAGATTCACATGCGATGGTAACATTAGTTTCGAGGAGATGTAATCGGCGCCTAGGTACAATATGCCAAAGATGCTTTCTTCTTATAACAATAAACAAAATAATAAAATTTTAGCTTGTTATAACATGGCAATATGGTGGTGTAGGAACAAGAATGTGGAGAAGAGGAGCTAACCTTGAAGGTGATGCTGCCAATTTTATTGAAACTGAACAGTTACTTGAAACTGAAGGATTCAGATCTTCATTTTTGCAGGTATTATACATTGATCAACTTACAGTTATTTCTTTCAATAGTTTCTTCAAACAGATGGTTAGTATGCTTTCAATATTACTGAGTTGTAATGTAGAATGTTAAAAACGTGTATTAGGTAGGAGATAATTAAAATGCTCATAATAATAGCATATTCAGTCTTCCCCATTGAGCTAGTTATTCGGGTGGAGTTTGATTTTATCTATTATAATATGATATGAGAGCCCATCCTTTGGTGTGGCTGTGTGGGGCCACCAGGCCACCAGCAAATGTCCAATCAGGCGGCTTTAAATTTCTTGGGCAATCTTCCGATTGAGTGTTTTCTTTTTTTTTTTTTTGGGGGGGGGGGGGGTGGTTAAGTTAGGTCCATTTAAATAAAATGTTCTAAAATATTCTGATGGACTTTCAATGTCATATTTGCCCAAAGCTTCAAATATAGTTAATTCAAATTGAAGAATATAAAGCTTTACCATTAGTTTTTTGTTGTATGGAGGTAAATAAATATTTTAAAAGAAACTAAATGTTAATGGACATTTGATATCCTAGTTTCTATATAAACCCTTTTATCTTCAAACAACTTTTTGACCTTCTAGTTTGTGGTTGGTACTTAAACGAATTGTTTTGCAGGTTCGAGGCTCAATTCCTCTACTGTGGGAGCAGATTGTTGATCTAAGCTATAAACCACACCTTAGTGTCATTAAACATGAGCAAACGGTAAATTTCTATTCTTGATGATGCTTGCACTCCAATTGTTCTACAAGAGGTTTATACTAATAACTTTTTCTTTTTTTCCTCCTTCGCATGTGCTTCAGCCACTTGTAGTGGAGCGTCATTTCAGTGATCTATCACAAAGATACGGAGAGATAATAGCAATTGATCTAACCGAAAAAGTATAGTTATAGCTGTACCCCTCCTACTCTAAGCAATGAAAATGTCACAAATTTATTTCGGATCTAGTGTGATTCGAAATATATGTTGCTGCTTCTTGATGCTTGTGAGGCAAAGATATTCATGATTGGATAAGAATGTCTTTAGCTTTCTGTTTTGGTTCAAACTGGTTGCTGGTTAAGGGACTTTTGTATCATATCATGTTTAAATATTTCCATATTTTTCAGCACCCTTTTCTGTTCCCTGCAAAAGTTTATGCAGGGAATTCAGGAAAAGGACTGGCTTAGTTTGGTTTATCATGTCCTAGAAGTTAAATCATAATCTTCATCTAGTCTCTGTTGCCATTTTCCCCTTCTAAGTGCATGTTACTTTATGTATTATCTTTTAACAATATTTTGTTAATTTTACTGTTGTAGCATGGTGAAGAAGGTCAATTAAGTGCAGCATATGCTGCTGAAATGAAAAATGTGCCAAACGTCAGGTGATGTTGAATCCTTTTCTCCTCATAAACTTATTGCTCTAGTGATGATGGAATTTCCTTCTGATTGTATAATAGAAACTGTATCTTTGTGGTGAGATGATTATTTTGTATCATATTTTCTTTTAACCTTTTTTTTTTTAACTCATGGATTACTGCAGATATGTGCCATTTGATTTCCATGGCCACTGTAAGGACTCAAACTTTGATAATCTGGAAATCCTGTATGACCAAATCTCTGAGGATGCTGAGAAACAAAGGTGATTACAGAAAAAAGAGAGAGAGAGAGAGAGAGGGGGCGGGGGGGAATTAAATAGGTAGTTTCCACAGCCCAGATAAGCTGGCAATCTATAGTTCAGATTCTTAATCGCTGCTGTTTCAGCTGAGCAGATACTTCTTGATAGATAGAGAAGGAAATGTACAAGAGGAGCAGAGAGGAGTTATTAGATCAAACTGTGTTGATTCCCTTGATCGAACAAATGTTACTCAGGTTTGCTGATAATTGATTAATTAATTGCTAAGATTTGAACTTGCTTACATATGACAATTGTTTTGACCGTCTTTACTCTATTTGTAGTGTTATCTGGCGCAGAAAGCCTTAAATCTACAGTTGCAGAGGATTGGGGTGCTTAGTCCTTCTGAGTGCATTTCTATGTTTGATGAAGAATATGGAAAGTATAGAGCATGTAAGGGATTCCTTGATAACTTCTAGTCTTTCTAGAATTACTGTCCTGCTTATTTGAATTCTATTTCTTATATTTAGTGTGGGCGGAACAAGGTGATGAAATAAGCCTCGAGTATACTGGGACTCATGCCCTCAAAGGGGACATAGTGAGGTATGAGAAATACTACTACTACTACTAGTACTCGTACCACTTCCGTATTGAAATTCTCTTTTCCTATTTTTCCTTCCGATACAGATATATTTTGGAATATTTTGCTGCAGGTATGGAAAGCAAACAATATTCGGAATGATTAAAGATGGGATGAGTGCACTTTCGCGATATTACTTAAACAATTTCCATGATGGAATTCGACAGGCAAGTTCATTTGTCTTTCACAATCTTCCACTCAATCTTGATCGTGTTTGACAAGTTTCATACATCTCTTGCAGGATGCTTTGGATTTAATAAGTGGCCACTATACTGTCAATCGAAACAGTCTTTCTCCAATCGGGCAGAATGGCTTTGATCCTTTTTCTGTAAGTAGCATCAGGACTTACTCTCTCTATTTTCTAACCCTCCCAATCCTTCAATTTTGTATTGAATTGAGAAAAATGGAAATTGCATTTTAAAGACCATATCATATCTCTAAGTTGGTTTCAGATGATATAAACTTGTCATCTTAAGAATTTCCTTGTTCTCCCCTTGTACCCAAGATGGTTTGGGTTTAAGGGGATCTTGGTTGACATATATGTAATGACCATTCTGATTTGACTACATGCAAAACTTGATGCATTATCATGCATTTAAGGAGCATCTGTTTCAACTTTTGTGAAAAATGATTCGATAAATTTTTGTATATAGCTAAAAAAATTCTAAGCCGCTTGTTTTAGCTTTGACAGAAACTGAAAAAAGATTTTTGATCCGAAAAGTATTTTATTTTGGATAAAAAATGTCGAAACAAACTCACCATAACTTCATTCATCCGAAATATAATGCACATGGCTAAAACCTAACTAACCAATTTTTGACAAGCCATTGCAGCACAATTTGAATGCAGTTTCTGGAAATACACTTTGTCTCACAAGTACAAATACAAGTATTGAATATGATACGGTACGATATGTAACTATAATAAGTTCAGAGAAAATATAAAGGTGGCAACATATATTAAATAAAATATTAAATGTATATTTATATAGATACTGGATATTCATCTTAATAAAAGATTTATGCTGATTTTTTCAATTGCTAATTTAAATGAAGTAAATTACATTGATTTCCCTTGAGGTTTGGTGATATGACACAAAACTCCGTTATTTATCGAAGCATACACTAACCTCCCTTGAGTTACAAGTCATTTGACACTTGGTACTCCTATATTTCACAAAGAAGTTAATGTAATTTACCCTTTTAAATATGATCAATTGTTCTAAATAATAGATAAAATAAACATTATTTTTAGTTAAATCAATTGGTCACAAATAAGAAAGTCCAATCTCATGCATATCCACATACAATTCACATACTTCATAAAAAATGAAGTACTTGTGCATCATAGGGAATAGATAACTATATTACACTTCATCTATGGCATAAACAACAAAATTTCATTGGCATTGGAATTGACATGTTATGAAGAAAACTCTTACCATGCAGTTCCTTCCGGTGACATCAGCATTGATAATTGGTGGTTTGACAGCAACAACCTTGACGGTTCAGCAAGGTATAGTAATCTTGTCTTTCTTATACCTTAATGAAGTGTCCTTGAAAGCACACTTTTCTTGCTTTTTTATTTTATTTTATTCTCTGATAATATAAACGTGTGTGGCTGCTTTCTCGTTCGTGCTGTAGTTGGGCGAAATGTGCACCAGTACGTGTCTACTGCAATCTGTGCTGGAATAACTGCTGGAGTTATGGCAATTCTCAAAGCTAATGGAAGGCAGTTTTGTTCAAGGCCCCGCTTGTGCGGTCTCTTGTAATACAAGTAATCACTTATTCGCTTCCTCCAATGAACAGAATGTAGAAAGTTTGTGTGTCTTATTCGATATTGTAAATATAATGCTTATGCTGTTAAATAATTTGTGTAAAGATTGATAGTTAGCTATCCATCCTGTTGATCAGTTGGTGTAGCATGGACCTCGGATTTCCATTGAGATGTCCAGATTTTGGTTCTTTTAAAAGAAAATACAGAATACAAAATTAATTCTTTGTTTCTAATCTATTTTCATTTGTGGATACTGTTGTGACTAAGCTGGAAATGTTGTGATTTGGCTTTCCCAACCTTTTCTAATTCTCTAGGATTCAAAATCAACTGTTGAAAGGATAGAATAGTCTCCTAATTTGATATCTTTGAGGCTTTTTGGTAGTTTTAGGAATCATGAGTTGCCCCATGGATTTACATCAGTTTCTTTTTGCTAAGTTCAGACTTAAAAGGTTTTTGGCTTATTTAAAAAAGTAAGGCATTCTCTAGTTTTTACACTACTATGGTGTATATGGTTGGATTTTTACTTTTTTTTTTTTTTTTTTATAGTGATTCCATTCCAATTATGTCGGTTTAATTTGGGATAGGATTATTCCCTTGGCTTTCCTTTGGTACATGGTCTACTTGATGGAGTGTTTTAAGCTGATATTCAAAGGGATTGAACATGTTGTTACATAGCTAAGTTTATGTCTTATCTCATACCTTTTGAATCTATGTGAGGACTGAGGATAACTTATCTTTCTTTTTTATATATTCTCTTATGTTCTCAGAATTTACTGAAAACTACATTTGTTTGTTAATGGTAAAAAAGTGTCCTGTCAACTTTGTTGAATTCTACTATAGTAATAAGCAAATTGTGTAGTTGGTATTGACAAGTTTGGCATCCTCTTGAGTGTTACACAAATGGTTTGTTCTTTAGCAGTCTCAAAATAACTCGAATATGCTCAATCTTCCAAAATTGCTCTCCCTCCCATCCTTGCCTTGTGCCGATGACCTCATGATTGCTAAGATTTGCTGATTTTCAGCAGAGAAAAGAGGCACCAAAATGGTGAAATAGACCAAATTCATGCTTTTATTTTTGTCTCCTAGTTAACTAACTGCCTTCATGTTTTAACCATCCTTATTCAGAAGTTAAGTGCAATGTCCATCTTCCCTTTTAAGGATTTTATTATATATTGCATCACTACTATTGAGGTCTAAGGCTTCAAAGACATTGGTTAAAAGATTTAAGCCTAATTGACTAATTGCTTAAGTAAATTTCCGGCAATACTATATATTTATATAACAAAACTTAGTTAACCTATGTTTGGATTGGTGGAAAATGAGGGATATGATGGAAGGAAAAGGAATTTTAATGAGTTCCATTACTTGAACAAAAATAATGAATAAAGTGAAATGCAGTATGAAATAGCGTGGAATATTATGCACTAATTAACTATCGTTAAATTTTTTTTTTCTCATTTTCCTACCAAAAGAAAAAATGGGGAGGATTGGGATGTGCATTACTGTTTTCTTTTCTTCATAAAAATTAGATATTCCAGTATTCATTTATAATATCTGAACGATAGAATAAAATAATTATAGCCAACTAAGATTTGATAGGTTAAGTGGTTAACTTCGTTCTAGTGGATGGAAAATTCCCTATTGTGATATCTCTCTTCCACTATATCTTAATTCTATTTAATTACTTACTATCAAAACAATCATAGGTTAAGAATTTAAGATAAAACAAGTAACCAATTTAATATTGGTAACTATTCTTTTATTATTTCATTTTTGTTCTCCCTTCGATAGTTTGATTGACATAATACATTGCTCTGCCTCTCGCTCTCTCTCTCACACACACACACTCACACTTAAAGGACACCAAACCAATGATGTCATACAAGATATAACTTCAGTCTTTCTTCTACCGAATGCAATGGTTTACAAAAGTCAGATGAATTATTATTGTTGTGTTAAATCTTTTCCTAGTCTTCTTTTACAAATACAATGTATCTTTCATGTGGGGACGGTGTTTTTAAGGTAGCGTTGGTAGAGAGAGATAGAAATATTAAGACTGAGAGATAGAGATAGAAATTGAAATAAATTTTAGTATTTTGTTTAGTGTAAAATGGTTGACAGAAATTGAAATAATAATGAAATTTTAATTTAATTTGTACAAAAGATAAAATTAGAATTAATTAATTGAAATGAGAGTATTTTATGTATAAAATATTATTAAAATTTCAGTCTCTATTTTTAAAAATTTTAATTTTCTGTATCCTCACTTTTTGGAGATATTGAAATATTGAAATTTTAGAGATAGATATAAAAATTTTAATACTAATCTCTAAACCAATAAATATAATACTAAATCACAATCTTTTTATCTTTATTTCAGTACTTCAAAACAAACATTTTATTTCAATACTTCAAAACAAATACTTAGCGTGAGTGAATTTTCTAATCAAAAGGTTATAACTAAGTTAACTGTACCAAGAAAGAAGAAAAGTAGGGGACAACTTATGCTAATGCTTAGCCCCAAAGATAAGAACAGAACAAAGACCCTTTCTCTTTTATTATTATTTTACATATTGCAGAGGAGAATCTTGGTTAAACAAAAGGTTTATCTTCTTAATCATAACGGGAAAGTTTGCTACCTATAAAATATAGGATTTTGCTATTTCCATAGTAAGGATATTATAAAAAAATATTTTATTAAAAGGTACTAAATATATATATTTTTTACATTTTTATTATATTAAATATATTAAAAATTTCAAAAATTATTATTATTATACCATCAAAATACGTTTTTAAGACATAAATTAACTAAATCAGTAATATAATATAAAAACAGTATTATAAAATTAGAAAAAATTGTAACTAGAATATGTGATAAAATTTACGGTAATTAGATTATTATATAAAATAATGGGGTTTATTTATTTACTTAGTAATATTATTACATTTGTGGCAATTTTTTTCAAAAAACTAATTGCTTAGTGTTGTTCATAAAATATAATTTTGAAGAATCTAGTAAGGAGTAACCAGTTTCCAAAAAAAATTTTCTTTTAATGTGTTCACCGCCAAGGGGGAATCTAGTCATGTGAAAACAAATTTTGATGATTCAAGCATATTAATTTTGAGTGATATCATCGGATGTGCATCAACAATTAAACGAAAAATGTCTTTTGTTTTTTCTTCTTTCTCCTTTTTCCTTCTCAGTTAGGAAAGCATTATATAATAATTTCAGTTTCAGTTTCTCATACTTTGGTAATATGATCTGTATAAGAAGATATTTATTTACATTGCTAAAGGCAATCCTCTCTCTATATATATATATATTAAAAAATAGAATCTAAGACTAATAATGTCGAACTTTTATGAATACAAATGTGATGGTTTTGGTCAGAAATGGTATTTATTTTTTTTATTTGAATCCTCTAAATTTTGAATTTTATTTTAAAGAATAAAATATAATCTCTCATTATTTATTTTATAAGTGAGACTAAAAAAAATATTCAATAATAAAAAATTACACGTTATCTTCTAAAATAAAAATTCAAAATTTAAAGAATTCAAATTCTATTTTTTTGTCCTACTTTTCGGTCCATTAAATGATGTATAATATTTAATTTAGACTAAAGAGGTGTTACCTTGTTCCAAGGCAATTTGGAATCCAAAGTAGCTCTTTCTGTGGATTTACTATTTTATAAAAAATCAAATAGTACTAATATTATACATTATGACACTTTCAATAGTGTCTTTGTATTTTACAAAAAAAAGTCGTAACTATAGGGATATACATTAAAATAGAAGGTTCATCACTTCATCCTCCACCTCATGGCAAATTCAGATATGGAGGAAATATTTGATGCCACAACAGAAGAAAGAGTTTACTAACACTTGATTTTTATACTTTCTCTTTCTTATTTGGCTCCATTTCCTTCACTTCTCTGTCTTACATGGCATGAAACCAAGAATGCCTGAAAAGGCGGCACTTTAAGGGTTGCATGCCACTTGCATGGGTCACAATGCCCCCACCACATCATTACTGTTATAATAAATTCCAACGGGCTAAATAAAGGATTTTTTATAATGAAAATTGGCTATTAAAAAAAAAAATTGGCTGAAATGATAATGAAAATTGGCTTTGATTTTGGCGCTTGAGAATACCGGAGGAGATAAAGTGTCTGCTCTGGCTTTGCCTCAACAACAGAGTTCCCACAACTAGTTACCGATTTTAAAAAGGTATTTCTACTTCTGATTTTTGTCAGAGATGTTATCTTATTCTAGAGAATATTAACTAATGCTTTAGGATTTGCCAAAAAGCTCGTCAAATTTGAATTAGCTTAAATTTGGGAATGACCGCTGAGGACTCTAGTTTGGAATTTGTGTCTTGGATTCGTTCTAACCTCAACAAAAATAAGTTTCTCTTTGCAGGGGCCTTTTGGTGGATTTGGAGGAATAGGAACAATGACATCTTCCACCAAGATGATCCATGGAGTAAGGAGAAAATTGTTCACTTAGTTAAACATGCTGCTCGAGATTTCTCTAATGTTGTTATCAACCAAAAACATATTATTCCTTCTTCTTTGAAATATAACTGGGAAACACCTCCAATGAATGTCTGTAAAGTGAACTGCGATGCAAACGTTTTTGAAAATGAGCAATTAGCTGGCTTTGGATGTATTATTAGAGACAGCATGGGAATTTGGATAAAAGGTTGTTCTGCCAGTATACCTCTTTCTAGTGTTCTCTGTTGTGAGCTTCATGCTATTTGGAGAGGGCTTGTTATGGCTTGGGATTGCGAGTGCAAAGAGGTCATATGTGAAACTGACAATCTTGATGCGTTTCTTCTTGTTTCGCGAGGCACAACCAGCATGATTAGGAATGACTCTGGTATGCTTGACAAAATCAAAGAGATGCTTCAGCGCAATTGGACAGCTACTTTAGTGCTCATCCAGCGGACAGCAAATAAAGCGGCTGATTTAATGGCTAAGACTGCTGTTTTAAACAAGCAGGTGTATCTAGAGTGATTACTGCCTCCTAATAATTTAGACATTATTATTAGAGAGGAGTACTACTCTTTTTCTTAAGTCTTTTTTCTTTGTGTTATGTTCAGTCACCAAAAAAAAGGATTTTTTATTTTAATAAATAAATTAAATGTTATATTTACCAAATTAAATATTTTTACGTGTATTTACAGATTTAAATAGCCTTACCATATCTCGTTTATACTGTAAATGAGGTTATTTTGCACGTATTTTGTTTACAATGTAAACGAGATATGGGTAGTCAGTCAAACACGTGAAACGAGATATACTTATCTGTAAACGAGATACGTAAAAACGCCATCTCGTTTACACTATAGACGATATATATATATATAAAAGACAAACCCAGCATCTATAAAAGAATGTGTAACTTTTGGTATTCTTCACACACATTTCATATCCTTTCTCTATATCCTCTTTCTCTAAAAATAAAGCTGAATGGCAAGTAACAATCCATTCATAGTTGTGCTTCTTTATCCGAATTGTCGTATGAGAAATGGCGACAACAGAGTGACATTTGAGTGTCAGGATCCGATATTGTTTTGCACTCAACGTGTGGAGACGCTGTCGGATTTGAAGAGTTTGATATTGAGTAAGATTGGCGGGACACAAGCGAGGAAAATCGGGAGGGTGGCGTATAGGTTGCTGGCACCCATGGAAAATGGAGTCTTCCAGTTTCGACTATTTCGACTTTACGGGAACGAGCATGTGCGACTGATGTTCAATATTCATGGGAGAGTCGTACAACAAGGTGTGGATGGTAAAGCAGAAGGCAATTGCACGGATCTATGGTGATTGAGAAGAGTCGTACAACAAGGTGCCGAAAATGCTTCAGGCACTGCAGAGCTGTTTCTCTAGCACCATATGTGACCTACGCGTCAAACCGTACTATGAATGACACCTCATGGTGCGCAACTGCTGCATGCTTGACAAAGTATTTTCGGAGGGTCTCGGAATCATCTATCTGGGGCATCTGGCGGACCCGATCCCGTAGCCATACAAGTTTCAGCGTGAACGACTCATTCTTCTGCGCCGCCTGCTGTGCTGCCACGGGAGGCCTGGCACCGAGGAGCTGCTCCACCAACGCCCACGTCTCCGTATGGTACCACCTACAAAAGTCACAGAGGCACCCCCCGACGGAGTTACCGTGTGCACGTAGGCCTAGGTGGTAAGCCACGTCCTACAGGGTGATAGTGACCTCACCCCACAGGAGATGAAACGTGTGCGTCTCTGGACGTCATCGCTCCACCAATGCCGAAATCAGGGAATTGTCAAACGTAAAATCCCTAAGTGGCACAGTGTCGCCGAATCCGGCCTCAACCAGATACGGGACGATGGCATCCGGTGGAGGTATAGTATGGCTCACTCGCCAGGGCAGTAGGAGGTGAGACCTCTGATTAATGACAAACAAAAATAATATTTAGATTATATTAATTATAACTTATACATTATTTTTTTACATTTTAAAAATTTAATTTTACTTTTATAAATATTTATTTCTCAAAAGTCTCAAGATTAATTATTATTATTATTTTTATGACAAATTAAATAACATAATACAACTAAATAAAGTCCTAAATTTCTAATAAAATAAAAAAAGCACAATTTGTTAATGCAAACTGTGTTATACTATAATAGCATTAAATTTATAAACACTAACAACATAGCACGGAAATAATAGAATTTGGACCTGATAATATTTATGTCATACGAACCTAGCACAAGCAGATAGAGTTTTAAATTAAGTCTACAGACCTAAACCTTAACTCATATACCAACGTTCCAGATCTACATGACTACCCTAACAATGGAAACATCATTAAATTTAACAACCATAACAAAACTAACCTCGAAGACGGCCGCCCTGGTGTAATGTGTCGTCTCATTCAGCCTGTTTATGTCCCAGTCACTCCCCACTTAGCATGCCATCACCGCTTGGGTCAAAGGTATAGTCAGAAAGGATTAAAAGAGGGGAGAAAGAGGTTGACAAAGTGAAACTGGAACCCGAAAATCAGCTGTAAACGACTTATATATATAGACACGTACGGGCCATATCTCGTTTACACTGTAAATGAGATATACATGTGTCACGCTGATATGTCATATCAAAAAAATTTAAATCAATAATTACTCTAAAAAATATTTATTCTGATAAATATAACATTTATTTTATTTATTAAAATAAAAAATCTGCTAAACAAAATAAAGTTATGTTATTTAAATATATAAAAGTGTATATTTTTAAAATTTGACTGTTTAATAGATAGCTAATAAAATCTAATTTTGAATCAACATTAAATTGGTTAAATGGTAAATAAATTTGTTTATTTCACTGATGGGTGAAATTTCTCAAAAGAATATATATATATATATATATTTTAAGATTTTAAATTAATCACATTAGTTCTTTCATCACTTCTATTATTAATAACGTTAAAATTTATTAATGTGGCACGTTAAGTTATACCACACTTATTATAGTATATATTTGGTAATTTTAATTGGCTATTAACATAATAAATTTATACAATTAGATCAAACTAATTCTAAATTGAGGGAGACTTAGAAACATTAAAATCTCTCAATTTAGGGTTAATTTGATATAATTTCATAACTTTATCATGTTAACAATCAATTAGAACTTTCATATGTGTATTGTGATGTCATTTAACATCTCATATCAATAAACTTTGACGCCATGAACAATGAAAATGATAGAAGGACTAATGCAACCAACTTAAATTCATTGAAGTACGAATTTGATTAAAAAAATTTCTTTCGGTGTTCAATTTAAAAAATGAGTGATCTTTTAAGGACGAAATTAATCATTTATTCTATATATAATTCTTTAAATTAAATAATCAAATTCTGAGTCCATGACAAATCTGGCAAGATGTTTAGTGTGAGTGTCATTCACACAGAAACTTAAAAGATTTGGTGTAAGTTATTGTTGACTTCAGAAATTAGTTTCAATCAGATTATCTGTGAAGTAGATTCAATAGATGTGTTCTTTCTGGTAAGTCATTGAAACTTTTTTGACGCAACATAAAGAGAAAGTTATTCTCTAAAAGATTCTGGAGGTTAAGAACCATAAAAATTGGGAGCTGCATTTTGTGTTGATCCATCAGAGTACTAATGGCATACTGGACCGGTTGGCAAAATATGGTACTCATGGTAACTGCAACGCAAGAAGTCGGATGCAGCTGCTGTCCCTCTTTGATTGTTCATGGATGATTTACCTAAAAAAGTTTCTTTTTATTCTTTTTTTTGCTAAGATTCTTCGATTCCTCTCTTACCATTCTTAAAAAATCTTCATGTGTAAACCAAGAATCTAAGCTTCGAAAAGATCGTAGTCCACCTCTGAATTTGAAATCCTAACTATAATTGGACAGTGATCTGACAAACTTCTCGGTCCACCTTTTAATTGAATCTTCGGGAACTCTTCAATCCATTCTACACTTAATAGAACTCTATCAATACGACTACAATTGCAGCATCTGAACCATTTAAATTTTCGATCATTCAACGGTAAGTCCATCAACTGCATATCTTGGACCCAAGCCTTAAAATCTTCTGCCGATACTGTTAATCTGTCCTGACCTTTCCTCTCTTTAATTTAAATAACCTCATTAAAGTCTCTCATGTAACATATCAAAACTTGACATAGCTTAGCTATAAAATTCAGTTCTTCCCATACAGCGAGTTTATCCACTCTAGTATGAGCACCATATACTAAACAAAAAGCACAATCGAACTCATTTTTAATAGGACTCCTTCAATACATAACTATCTCTCCTCTTTGTAATAGTTATTCATTTTAAACAACATGTTATTTCACCTTAACAACAGACTTCCAAACATATTTTTCGAATCTTCAAATTTTCATCCCACAGCATTACTTTTCCAAATACGTACTATATTAAATTTAGTCACAATTTGTATTTTAGTTTTAACCAAATATAACATATTTAATTTTTGTTTCTTTTTGAGTTTTTTCAGCATACTCAATTTTCTAACATTCTGTAATCCCTTAATATTTTAAGAACTAAAAATTATTTTAAAAGTTAATTAAAAGATGCATAAATTATTGAAGTTGTTAATGCAATATGTGATGTTGTTGGGATATTTTTTTTTGGCATTATATTATGATGATATTGCAACGTGAACCAGGTATTATTAGTTTCACCTAATAATAATAATAATAATAGAGATGTGATACAGATTAAAGAATAACAAATATTTTTATGGAATGTTTAGTTAAAAAGATAAAATTATAGAATGCAAGTAAGGTTTTATTTTATTTGAAAATCATAATTATTTTTATTTTTATCTCTAATATTTATAATTTTTAAAAAAAATATTCTTATGTTTAGTTTTATTTATTTTTTGTTTTAGTATTTTTTATTTGTTTTAAAATTATCCTTAAATATTAATTTCATATAAATTTTTAGGGACAAACTAAAAAATTTAAAAATAATTTTGATATAAATTAAAAATATTAAAAATAAAAATTAAATAAATAAAGAATATTAAAAATAAAATAAAAAAATCAAATATTAAAAGTATTTAAAAAAAAATTCTCAAATGTTAAAAATAAAAATTATACTAAAAATAAATCTGATTTCATCCGGGCATAAACATCCCTAGTAACAACAAAGAATATGATATTCTAATGTAGCATGATAAATAGAAAATTAGAGATATAAAATCTCAAATCCCAAAATCCCCCAAAATAGCGATACCACACCCCCACACTCTGATTGAGCACCCCACATACACACACGCAGAATTCAGAAACCCAATCGCCCACCCAATACTACCCATCAAACTCTTGAAAACCACATCCCCCCTCTTACCTCTTACCTCTTACCCCTTACTTTCAGCGCTTTGCGCCACCTCTCTTTTTTCAAGGTGATCAAGACTTCATTCAACACTTACCCCCAAAAACAAAACCAAAAGCATGTGAAGACAAATTGCACCGAAACTAGTCCCCACCACACCAAGTAATTTGATGCTTTAAGTATCTCTCATTTCTATTACCTCTATTTCTCACTTGTGTGCTCTCAACACATAACACAAAACACTCCTTTTTCCCCCTCTTCCCCTGTTTCTCTTACCAAATGATGAAATGACTCTGTATTCGTCATTACTTTTGTTCTCTTCCAATTCCAACCACTACTACTCTCTGGCCAATGCTTCCCTTCTAAGCCTAATCTCACATACCTTTCTTTTCTTCACACTTCACTTCACTTACACCATAATTGAATTTGATTCTCTGTCTCTTGAACAACACAAATGGCTGATGCGAATGCAGCGATGTTCATTGCCTTCCTGGAAGAGTGGATGATTCGCCAAAGAAACTACCACCAAGAGCTTCTGGCTGCGCAGGAAAACCGTCATCGACTTCGAGATTCCGATAAGAGGGAAGTCATAAACAGAGTACTCTGCCACTACGAGGAATACTTCGAAGAGAAGTCAAAAATTGCCCAACGCGATATCTTCCTAGTGTTCTCGCCACCGTGGTTCAGTTCCTTGGAGAAGTCGTTCCTATGGATCGCCGGGTTCAAGCCAGGAAAAGCATTCCACCTCGTGAACCAGGCGGTACGCGACTTGACTAACGAACAACGGCGCAGGCTGAGCCAGCTCAGCATGGAGACGAGGATGAAGGAGAGAGACCTCAACGACGAGCTGGCCAAGGCTCACGAGAGCCTCGCAAGCCCGCCGCTCGTTGATACGGTGAGAACCCATGGCAGGGCGTGTCTGAGTCGCACGAGGTCCACGGAGGCCCGAGAATTAGAAAGAGAAGCAGATGAAGGTCCTCCAAGCGAGCTTCGTGCGGCAATGGAGAGCGTTGTGGCAAGTGCGGATGAATTGAGGACAAATACGGCATTGAATGTACTGCAGATATTGAGGGCAGATCAGGCGGTTACTTTCTTGACAGCTGTTGCTGAGCTTCAGCTTAAGATCAGGTCCTTGGGGTTTGAGAAGGATGCACAAACTGCAGCTGCTCAAAATCATTGAAATCATATAAAATATCTTGAAAAAAATAATTAGAATTTTGGGTGAGCTGTTCGTTGTTTACCGCTGGGCCACTTGTTCGTCAACTGTTTTTTTTTTTTTTTTTTGGTTATATGTTGATTTTAGGTTTTTATTTGTTTTAGTTTTTAATTTTTTTTTTTTTAATAGAACGATGGTTTTGTTTGGGTTGTATGATGAATGGGACTAAGGAGTAAGGAGTCAGCAATGAGCAAGGCCATGCAAGTGGATGCTTTAGCTTCAAGCCAAGGGTTCACTCCAAGGAAACCAAGATCTCAATCAACTCAACCAGTTGCTGCGCCCACTTTTCCTTTTAGCCCTTTTTGTTTTTCGTAGTTTATATTTCGAGTCATTATATTCACATAAACACCTTTCTCCCCCACTGTAAATATATAATATATAATAATAATATATCAGAGGTGATATTATAATCATCGTCTTTTCGAATACTTATCTAACTCGATTTTCATTATTGAAATTTTAAAGGTAAATTAGTTGTGCCCCGCATGCCATAAGGTTTTTTTTTTTTTTTATTATGAGAATCGGGTAAAAGAGTTGAATGCATTGAACGTGAAAATTTGGGTTTCAATTAATAGTTGAGACATGATATAAATAACAGTAGAAAAACAAAGAAATTATTTTTTATTTTAAGAAAAACTTATTCTAAAGAACTCTGTAATATTTGGACACGGATAATTCTTTTTTAAATAGATAAATATATGTTTAGATTATTTTTTATTTAGTTTTTCATCCTAAACCTGTGATTAGGAATTAGATTCATGTTTTAAACAAAATATTTTATCTCCAAATGAGATGTCTAGGGATTATCTCCAAATGTACAATATATGATTTGATTCATTTCATGAGTTAATATGACAAGTTATGAGTGAAGTTTATTTACTTGGCTTCTTATGAGAATTTCTTTTGGATATTGCTTCAGGCAACTAGTATTTGATGGGACAAAAGATCCTTTTAAACAAGCTTTGTTGTTTATGTAAAAAAAAAAAAAAACCCAGCTTGTTTACATGTTTTTATGTCTTAGGTCATATTAATGCTTGAGGTTATCATAGATATTGATGCTATTTGTTATTTGTCATCTTAATATTTCAATCTCAAGTTTTTAACAATAGGATAAGGATGATTGAAATTTTATTGGTCATACAAACTTGTTAGTAAACAAGCCTAGAAAATTCACTATCTAAGAGACTACGGAGATGTCATATTGCATGAGTATTTCTTGTTTTTGCCAATGTACTCGAATAGAGAATATATTGGATTATTGCTATGAGTATACACACCTAACTAAAAAATATTATTTTATATAAAAATATGTTTTGAATATATATAGAATAAATTTGAGTACACTCATTTTTTTAAATTAATTTAGAATTAGGTTATTTTGTATAAAATTTATTTACATTTAATTTTTTATTTTTAAATTATATAAATATACTGTTTAAAATATTAAATTAATTATTTAAATATTTATTTTAAGATAATTATTTATATTATTTTAATATTAAATTTGACTAAAAAATATTTTATTAATTTAAAATAATACAACTTAATAGAAATAGTTAACAGAGATGAAAAAAAAGTCAAAAACAAAATAAGGACACATAAAAACAAAATAGAAAAAAAGGAGCACCTTCAACAAAAAAAATAAAAATAGCATTATCTTTTATATTTTTATCTCTCATATTTTTAAACATTATATAAATTAATTTTAATAATATTAGTAAAAAATGGTCATTTTTAATAATTAATTTCTCTGGTTTCTAAAACAAAACTTTTAAAAAAATATAATTTTTTATTTTATGATATATTATTTTATATTTATTTTTAAATTTATATATATATATATATAGAATTGCCTTATCTTGTAAATCAGTAGACATTGATACTGCATGATATTTTTTATCTGAATAGTTGTTTTGGCTCCTTTTTACGCAACACAAATGGCTAAATAAGATTGGTAGAGCAGAAAAATTCAACTGTTGTCTTCAAGGTTCAAACATCTGAATCAGAATCTGACTCCAGTCAAAGATAGCAGCTGAATTCGCTCAGATTACGTGAATCCACAAATACTGGAAATCCTTTGATATTTTTGGCTAAAAGGTTGTTTTTGTTCTTTTGCGCAATATAACTAATTAAATAAGATTGGCAGAGCAGGAAAATGCCGAATGTTAAAGCGGCTGTTGTTTTCAAGTATCTAATCAGAATTTGACAGATGTTTCCAATCAAATAACAGAGAACAAATAAATCCATCGTAGCTTACGTGAATCCACCAACACTGAAGATCCTTTGATATTTTTGGCTAAAGGTTGTTTTGGTTCCTCTCTGCGCAACATAAATGATTAAATAAATTTGGTAGAACAGTCAAATGGCAAATGATAAAGCAGCTATTCTCTTCAAAGCATCTAAAAATTAAAGCAGATTTCTCCCATCAAATAACAGAGAACAGCCAAATCCATCGTAACCTATGTCAATTCACAACACTGAAGATCTTTAGCTGTAGAGTAGTTAATTCTTATTATGTCATTGTATTGTCATTAAATGACTCAATAAGATTGGAAGAGTTGGAGAATACCAAATGATAAAGTAGCTGCTATCTTCAAATATCGCATTATGCATTTTTAAAATCTAAAAATCAAACAAATTGTCTAGAGAACAGTTGAATCCATGTCTACATCAATCCACCAACACTAGAGATCCTTGATTGTAAAGTGGTTAATTGTATTGCCATCAAATGATTTAATGAGATTGGAAAAACATAAAAATATCAAATGATAAAACAACTGCTATTTTTAAGCATCTAAATATCAAAAATATTCAATCAAATAATAGAGAACAATTGAATCCATCCTAGCCTATCAACAGGTAGTGTTTGGTAGAGAGACAGAGACTGAAAGACTGAAAGACTGAGACTGAGAGACAGAGATTAAGAGACAGAGACTGAAATAAATTTCAGTATTATGTTTGGTGTAAAGTGAGAGACATAAATTGAAATAAGAATAAAACTCTAATTTAATTTGTACAAAGGATAAAATTAGAATTAATTAATTGAAATGAGAGTATTTTAAGTATAAAATGTTATTAAAATTTTAGTCTCCGTCTCTAAAAATTTCAGTCCCCTGTGTCCCTACTTTTTGGAGGTACTAAAATACTGAAATTTTAGGGACAGAGACAGAAATTTTAGTACCAGTCTCTAAGCCAACAAATATGATACTGTGTCTTAGTCTCTCAGTCTCTGTCCCAATACCTCAAAACAAACGCTACTTAAGAATTATTGTTGTAGAGTGGTTCATTCTTATGTTATTGTATTGTCAGCGAATTAATACCCATTGGCATTAATATTCATTAGCATTACATAATATTTTTTTTTCCTAAGACACACCTGCCAAATTGACGTAGTTGGCACGCCCTGTATATTATCAATCTGAGGTTGGGACATATCTTGTTGGGAGTACTGATGGAGTCTCTTACTGTGGTTTCTTTAACAAGTAAATGGAGTACTCGGTTTTTATATATACTATAGTTTGGCATACTACTTATGAGAGATGTGTGCTATATATAACATTGAAGGCGAATGCCCATCAATTAGGACACATATGGTCAATCTGAGGTTGGGACACTGTTGGGAGTACCGATGGAGTCTTTGGTACATTGCTTTTGGAGAATGTGTGCTGTATTGGCTGTATTTGTTAAGACATTGACACTAATTGTAAAAATACGATGGTACACATTTACTATTTGTTTGTTGAAACATAAATTTAGATGGATGCAATGACACAAAATACATGTATTTAGTATTCCTCCTTAAAGCTGAAATACGGAAATATAATGTAAAGGAGATAGGACACAAATTTTGACCTTTTTATCCTTAATTATTTTTGAAATTATCAATAGATAAAAACATAAAAGATCAAATTGACATTTAGTTTATACATGTATGTCTTATACATTATTATCAAACACATTACAAAATTTATGTATTTATATCTATATATCTTTGTGTATCTGTATATATGTCTCAAGGACCCTACCAAACAAATATAATGTTAAAAGCTAAGGTCTAAATACATTTTTATTTCGAATAGGTCAGTTAGGTTTTTTGGAGTTGGTCCTTTATTTGTGTATCATCATCATTTGTAATTTCGTCCATAAATTCAACCCATTAAATGTGGGAAAAATAAATAACTTTAGAGGATTTAACATTTAAAGTGGGTCATCAAAGATTAGCAACCATAGTATTTGTATTAAGTGAGAGACCTGATCAACTTGCCTCACTACTCAGTATAATTAACTGTTCCTTCAGTTTTTGCTTAGCTGTACTTTCGAACTTACAGACTATGAGTGGAATTTTCTTTCAATGTCATTAGGTGTGGTAAATGGATTGTCACTGGAAATTTAAAGGAACACAAATCTTTGGAATATGATTGGATCATTAAAAATGAACATAAGAAATTCTGTTTCTTTTGGGCATTTCCAAAAAAATCACCAAGTTTCTATTTCAATTTATTACCAAAAGCATCCAAGAAAGAGCACTTTAAAATAAATTAACTGAGAAACAAAGTATAAGCTTTACATTTATTAGAAGCTAAATGAAATATAGATCAAAATCTATAATGATCAAGAACCATATAACTATACTAACTCCTGCTGTAAAATCTAAAGCAACCATGACTGCATCGAATGATTCAAAACCAAAACTAAAAGGGTCATTTAATTGCATCTTTGGTTGTTTCCTAATTGTTGGTCGAGTGGTCAGCAAGTGTTGGGGGTTCGAATTCCGCTTTGAGTATGCAACAACTCATTAGCGGTAACGAATTAAAAATAATCCAAATATGTTAAATACCAAATACATTAAAAAAACACATTAAATCCAAACATATTAAATACTAAAGATATTAAAATTCAAACATATTAAAAGACATATATATATATTTTTAATTTTTTTATTTAATTAATATATTATGGATCCGTGCTCACCCCTAATGAAAACTACAAGCGAAGGAATAGGAGTTACCGCCAAAGAGACGGTACTAAACTACTAATAACATTTGAGTATAGCGACGACACCAAGAAGATAAGGCCAACAACACCAACAGAACAAACCTGCCAGGCTATTGCGGTCCAAACAGTGGCAGCGCAAGTGACAACAAGTGCAGTATAGATTTGCATCTCCAAAACAACAGAAAATGTTTCTCGAATGGGGATTCATAAAGTATGAGAAAACTGCATTGAAGCCTAATTGGGATGCACAAACTAGTGAATAGGTAGTACAACTACAATACTATTTGGCTATTGCGTGAAGAGTGAAGAGTTAAGATATGAAAATTGAAAGAAGCATTTATATTCAATACAATATATGAATATGGCGTTGAGAGTTCTGCATTTGTTTTGCATTTGAATGTAGCCATGACTGTTTAAGATTGGATAGATGAATATAATTGAAAAGTAAAATTTGGATAAAAAATCAATAAATTCAGAAAAAAGATAGACTTAGCTAGCTATTTTAAATAGATTACAGATTAGTTAAACTTTTAACTTGGTCCTCAAAAGTAAAAACATTAATGAGGGATCCTCAAATTATAATTTTTTTTTGATAGATATCAATTGGGTCACAAATTGGTCCAAGAGAACAGTAAGTGGGACCACTTTGTTGTCAAGAGTGAAGACATCAATATCATTTCAAAGAAAACAAAAACTATTGGCCCAGGCCCTAACAGCTAAAGATAACAACTGTGAAAAACAATGAAAGACAATAGATATTGTAAAAAAATAATAAATAAATAAAACTAAATCTTGTATATCCATTTACCCCTTATTAGTTCAATTCACAATCTACACCAAAGGAAACAAGTGGAAGAAAGTTAGACTGGCGGTGGTGGAGTGACGCCAAAGGACGATGACACTTTTTGTCATGAGATTGAAATCGAATAGGATTCAAAATTTGTGGTATGATATTTATGGTTTAGGACTTAGATAGTACGAATAATGAAAAAAGATTACCTCACGAATAGGATGGCAATGGGTATTCATGGGGGTGGGGATTCTCCCCATCTTGTTTAACAAATTGCTATCCGTTCGACCATTTTCGTCATAGATTTCTATTTATTTTTCTTCACAGAGGAGGCCGTATCTGTGGATATTAAACTTAAAATAAATAAACACAACTATGATAAAATTTTATACAATTCAACTAAAATATATTAAATTAAACACACTTCAAACACATTTAATATAATAACATAAACACTAAACCATTGCTGGCAGGGCTGTCACTGGACCTTGTGTTTCACCTTCACTTGTGAATGGTAAAGGTTCTTGGACGTTAATATTCTTATGGCTAGACATAATAAGAACTGAAAATAGAACAAAACAGTTCATGCATCAAGAACAAATTATTAACTATTAAAAAATCAATAACACAACAAGAAATGAATAAAATATGAACAAAATTCTATATATAATAACAGGCGAGCATAATAATTAAAACATGATTTTATGGCCCAGTTTCAATTAATTTTCAAAATCAGCTTTTTACATTCTCAATTTCTCACAGTTAAGTTACAAAATGCAATTTGTAAGATGTAGTCAAGTCACGAAGCTTTTGTAGAAAGCGATCGGTGTGATGGATTGAGGACCAAAATGAATAAATGAACTACAAAACAGGGCACTCACTCCTGATTCAATCATTCAGAGTTTCACACCAACTTTACCCTCATTCTTACATGCAAAAACCGAAAACAGCAAAACTCAATCATCATTAATAATTAAAAGTTGAAGATCATGACCTTTGTGATGATTACATCTTGTATCAAATTATTATTATGGATATATTACATGATAAACTTCAATTTATGCTTGGCATTTCTAATTTCGGTACACATTAAAAAATAAAATTATAAGATCTATTAACATCGTATAAAAGAGGATTTGGATCCTCTAAAGTTTGAATTTTACTTTAGAGAATAAAGTATGATCTTCTATTCTTGAATAGTTTTTCTTTTATATTTATTATTAGTCCCACCTATGAAATCAATGGTGAGAGATCACACTTTACTCTCTAAAATGAAATTCAAACTTTAAAGGATCCAAATCCTATAAAAGAAATGCCAACTACCAACAACACCCAGAAACTAAGGGTGTGTTTGGCAAACGCGTTGAGGAGGAAAGAAGCACGTTTGAGTCTCTTGAAAGTGTCACTTTTATGTTTGGCAACTTTTATTCTTCTGAACGCAGAAGTGATTCTGCCTTTAAACGTACGTTCAGGAGAAGCTAAAATTTGTAGCTTCTGCTTTTCACGTTCATGGTAGCTGATTATCTTAGAAAATTAGGTGGAAATTTTATTTCTTTTTTACCAATCCTATCCTTCATTTTCTTCTATACAAAGGATACTAGTAACTATTACCATCACAGTTCTCTATAGTTCTTCTTACTTGTTCTTAGTTCCAATTTTTTTTTCATCAAAAATAGTTGATACAATAAAGGAAATGGATTATAGTCCAAAATAATACTAAATTAAAGAGTACTGACCGTACTAAAAAAATTATAGAATATTTTCTTTTTGTTTAATATTATAAAATTTATAGTACTCTTTTCCATATTTTTATTTTTTATTGTATTTATTTTATTTATATGATAAATATTTTTTATATTATTTTTGTTAGCGTTTTGATTTTGCATGAATATAAAAAAAATTATTTAAATTGATGTCTCTTTTGGTAATTTTTCATCTAAAAGTGATTTTGAGTAGTATAATCCAAACAACATTTATTTTATTATAATCAATTTTGATATAAAGATTGCCAAACATAAATCACGTTAACACAAACTTACTTTTCATCAAAATTAATTTTGCAAAATCAATTTTATGCAAACTCCCGTTTGCAAACTGTAATCTAAACACACACTAAAATTTTCACATTAACAACATAATAACAACACAAGGTGCAGTAACAGTTTAGGAGAAGAGGAAGATGAATCTAAAATATCTTTGTCGGAGAGAACAGAGGTGGTTCAAAATTATCTATTAATACTACAATACTATTTATACAAAGAGACTATCTATTAATATAATAGAAAAATAGATTACAGACTAGTAAAATTTTTAAATTGATCTTCAAAAGTCAAAATATTAACGACTGATCCTCAAATTATAATTTTTGTGTAGCATAGATATCAACTGGGTCACAAATTGCTCCAAAAGAACAATAAATCATAAATGGGACAACTTTGTTTTCAAGAGTGAAGACGTCAATATCACTCAAAAGAAAACAAAAACTATTGGCAAAGGCCCTAGCAGCTAAAGATAACAAATGTGAAAACTTTTGAAAGACAATAGATATTGTTTTTGAATAATATAATTCCTTCTTTAAATTAGTTTTTGAAAATTTTTTTAATTAAATTTATTTATTTTTTAATTTTAAATTAGTCAGTTAGTTTTTCGATTACTTTTATAGCTAATAATGTCAAAGTTTATTGCTGTGGTACGTTAAATAATATCACAATACACATCTAGTAGTCCTAATTAATTATTAACATAATTAATTTATAAAATTAGATTAAATCAATTCCAAATTAAAGAATTTAAATACCTCAAGTTCTTTCCCTAATTAGATTTTAATTTGATCTAATTTGATAAATTTATTATGTTAATAGTCAATTGAGACTCTTAGAAGTATGTTGTGTGTCACTTAATCTTACACATTAGCAAATTTTGAAACCATCAACAAAAAAAAATTGGCAGGAAGACTAACATGACTAATTTAAAATCTTTAAAAGACGAATTTGATTAAAAAAATTTTCAGAGACTAATTTTTCTTTGTTTTCGCAAAAAATTTCGGAAGGAGACATTAGATCCTACTCAAAAGATTCTTTGTTTTCAAGATGTGATAAAAGATGACGGGAAAAGGGATAGATAGTTCATTTTCTGCTGTGTCTTTTGATGTTGATCTTTGTAGACAAGCCCTTATTAGAATGATTATTGTGGATGAATTGTCTTTTTTACACGTTGAGGGGAGGGTTTTTATTATTATATGAATTGTTTGCGACCCAAGTTTCCAATTCCTGGATCACAGTTGCTAGGAATTGTTGGAAGTTTTATTTGAATGAAAAAAATAAGTTGAAGTCTATTTTTAATCAACCATATCAAAATGTTTGTTTGATAACTGATTGCTGGTCATTTGTGCAAAACTTGAACTATCTTTGTGAAGGTTGTGGTAGGCTTAGAGAAGGGAGGGTTGAATCTATGGCTTCCTTTGTGTTACTGTTATGACCCTTTTAATAAAATTACAATTCTGATTCTATTTAAACTAAGCAGCGAAAATTTATGAGACAATTTATTTTTGTCTCATGAATATCAGAAAACAGAACACAGCAGAGAAGAGAAAAGCTAACACCAGCATGTATCCTGGTTCGGTTGCCTTGTGCTATGCAACCTACGTCCAGTCTCCTCCACAACAGTGGAAGAATTTTCACTATAGTTAACAGTATTACATACACCAATTTCACAGGATTGACCCAATCCTTTCACACTCAAGTTCTAACCTAACTTGACATTGGTTATGCTAATACCTAACTATTCACTCTTAGTGCTAACCCAACTAAGAAAGGGATACCTTACAGGTACAAGATACAAGACACTTAACCAACCTAAAGAAATCAGGAAATAACTCTAGATTTTTCTCTCAAGCGTTTCTTTCAGCCTTTTTCCACTCATGGCTTTTTCTTAAGCTTTCTCACGATGCCTTTTCTCACAAGAAATTATAGAAAGATAAACTTAGAAAAGTGCATTACAATCAGTAAAACATGAAGGAGATTGAGTTCATCAACAGCCTCTGTACTATGCGAAAAATCAGATTGGCAAGTCTCTGATTCAGTTCTTCATACTGGCGGAATGCACCTTTGATTAGGTTACACTGTCCAGTTAGTTGAACTTCTTCAAAGAGCTCTCTCAGAACAAAACCTCTATTCACTGGTTTTCTCTCCTTACTTCTGAATGTGCAGATAGTCTTCTTTTATCTCCTTGCGTGTTGCTTGGTTCTTCTTCCAAGGTCAACACCTTGAGCCTTGAGCTTCACCAACTCACAGATACACTTTTTCTCCTTAATCCCTAGAGTAGAAACTCTCCTTCTGACTTCCTCATCTTGACCGAAAGCCATATAGCAGTAACCATAGAAATCTTCCCATAATCAACTTGATCTTAGCCCTTGAAAACCAACTTGGTCCCCAAGTCATGTTTAAGACCGTGGATACACAGCAGAGAATAACAGAAACCATCTTTCCTTTGTATCCCATTTCGGATAGAGCAGAGAGTTGGGAAGAAGAGAAAAAGATCTGATGCATGCAAGAAGAAATGGGTTACCTTTAACCTAAGCTTGATTTGGTTTGGATTTTCTGATTAGACTTCTGTGTTTCAAGCTTAATTCTTCTCTCTCTTGCTTCTTTGATGACTAGCTTAGGGAAGAAGCTCTTTCTCTCTTTCTTACTTTTCTGATTTTCTGATTTGACTGAGACAGAGAAGAAAAGGAACGTTGATTTAGTGAAAGCAAGTGAGAGGGAATTGAAATTCAATTCGGGCTTGGATCGGGTTCTTCTCAAGTTCAGCCCGTTTTGATTTCTTTGACTTTTTGCTTTTCCTTGGACTCTCAATTTTGCTTTCAGCCCACCATCCTTGCTAATTGCTTTTCATTCCATTTAGGCTATTGAATTCTGGCCTGCAATAATAAACAATTAGTAATAAGTAATTATAATTTATCAACACTAATTATTTATTTTGCCCAAAAATAATGTTTGTCATTACTAATTAATTTGCTTAATTTCTTAACTCAACACTTTGTCTTAGTACTCATTACATTGATGCTAATTGAAAACTACAAAAAAGAATCTTTAATTTTTGTACTATCAAGAATCACAAGGGAAAAACAATTGGTAGGAAAATTGGGAGATGCTTGTTGGGATGGGAATATCACGGGTTTTTCTATAACTATTGATAATGCTAGTTCAAATGATGTTGCATTTTCATACTTGAAAAGTAGAATGGAGGATTAGAACTCACATCCATTAAAGGGAGAGCTTTTGCATGTTAGATGTTGTGCTCATATTTTAAATCTTGTTGTGAATGATGGGTTGAGAAAAATGCATAATTCAATTTTAAAGATTAAGAATGCAGTTAGACATGTGCGTGCATCACCAAGTCATACTGAGAGATTTAAGACTATGATTAAAGAAGCTACAATTCAAGAAAAAGATACTATGTATTTAGATTTTTTACCAGGTGGAACTCTACCTTTGTAATACTTGAAAGTGCATTGAAGTTTCAAAAGGTATTTAAATGATTAGGGGAAAAAGATTCAGAATATGCTATGATGGCTGGTGTGATCCTTAAGTCAGAGGATTGGGAGACTGCAAGACATTTTGTCAAGTTTTTAAAAATATTTTATGATGTAACCAACAAAGTTTCTGGTTCAATATTTATGACATTTTCTCAATATTTTAATTATTTTTGTAAAATATTGTCTATACTTAAGTATTGAATGGAAAGTTTAGATCTGATGCTTTCAGGCATGGCTGAAAAAATGAAATCCAAGTATGATAAATATTGAAAAAATATAAAAAATACCACAAATATGATGATTTTTATTGCAGTGGTTCTTGATCTTAAGTATAAGTTTTTAGTTAATTAAGTGGAGTTTTGAGAAGTTGTATGAAAAAGATGTTGATTTCTTGACTTCAAATGTGAAGGAAACGCTTTTCAAGGTGTTTGATAGTTATAGGCTGTTTGATGAGATTGATAACTATCAAAGATCTACTCATCAAGATCCTCCTAAAATTGACACATAAGAGCTTGAGCAAATAAATTTCTTTTGCTATGAAATTTGAGAAGAAAATGCAATTCAATGAGAGTGTTAACAAGAATGAGGTGAATTTATATCTTATGGAGGCTTTAGAGAAGAGTGGCGTACAATTTGACATTTTAAACTGGTGCAAAGTAAATTCCACTAAATGTCTAATTTTTGGACAGATTGCAAGAGATGTCTTAGCCATGCCAGTTTCTACATAGCTTCAGAATCGGCATTTAATATTGGAGGAAGGGTGTTAAATAATTATCGGAGTTTTTTAACTCCAATGACAGCTGAAGTATTAATTTGTATATAAAATTGGCTACAAAACTTTCCAAAACTTATTTTTGAGGAGCTCATTGAGGATTTGAAAAAGTTGAAATTAGGTATGGTCAAGTTTCGATTGATAATTTTTTTTATAATTTTTTAATAATTTTTAATCTAGTTTTTATTTATATATATTATTTGTTATGATTATCTTTATTTTATATATTTAATAGAAGTTGCACCACTCCTGATCCTAATGAAGAAGATTCTGATATTGAGTCTTATTGAGTACATCTTGTTATGGTATGAATTGTTCTCTTTATTATTAGAATGTATAATTAGATTAGAATATTTTTTTACTGGTGATATATTATTATTATTATTATTATTATTATTATTATTATTATTATTATGTAATTGCCATTCTGATTTCAGGTTGGTTTGCTTAAAGAAGTTTAGTTATTTTATTGGAGAGGACACTAAAACGTAACTATCTTTTGTTGAAAATTTATATTTATTTTTTGTTGTGTTGACTATTAAACTTTTAATCTTCTTTAATTATCATATTTTAATTTCTTTTGTTGTTAAATTTTATTTGATCAAGATTTTATTAATTATTGTGTATTTATATTTGTTGATTTCAATATTATGATTTTGTGAAATAATATGACAGATTTTTGTTTGAATTGATCAAAAGAACCAAACAAACCAAATCACTCAAATTGATTTGATTTGGTTCAAATGGTCTCGATAAAAAAATCGAACCTAACTGTACCGCAAATACCCCCTACTTATTATCACTCGTTCTATACCTACGCCTCCAATAAAATTCAAATTATAGCCATAATCTTTTAACATAACTTACTACACTTTTTTTAACATTAAATTTCCATGAATATCACTTATCACACTTAAATTATCTCATAACTTACTACACTTCTTTTAACATTAAATTTCCATGAATATCACTTATCACACTTAAATTATCTCATCCAATATTATATTCCTACTGTTATGCTGTAGAAGTGTATTGGAAAATTACAGAAATTTCAGTTTATTGTTATTAGCTTTTGCATCACATAAATTGTAAATATTTGCGTAAATAACGACTCAAAAAAGTCAAATTTACACCTCTTCAGAGATAAAGAAACATACTGATTAAATTTCTTAAAGACTCATTTTTCAACATTTTGTAATGAATTAATAATGCTTACACTATTATATTACTAGCTAGCAAAAGATTTAAACATAATATTTTTAAGAGTAAACTACCATTTTTATCCATAGAAAAAAAATTACCATTTGTACCCATAAAATATGGGTTCTGCACAACAAAATTATTCAAACACTAAAAAATTACCTAAAATCCCTAAATTACCATTATCTTCATTACCACTTCTCTAATCTCAAATCCTACCACCACCCCCTTTCCCTTTCTAATTTCAAATCCCACCACTATCCCCTACACCCAGCCACCTTTCTCATCCCAACCCTCTTCACCCAGCCACCACCCCCTTTCCCTCCAAAACTCACATACGGAGATATTACACACACACCCCCACCCGAAAAAGAAGAAGAGAAGAGGAGGGGGAGGGAGACCGCACTGGCAACGTGGGGAATCGCCGGCGCTATCGGATCATCGTCGCTGTTGTTGAGGAAGCCCGAAGAGGAGATGCGAGCTAGAACCAAGGAAGGGGAGCTGTCGCCGCCGTCGCGCCTTGCTGCTGTCGGCTCCATCGGGTCTGTCACCGCCATTGATTGAGTCTGTCACTGTCGTTGTCGCTGGTCTGGAAGAAAGAGAGCGCACAAGAGATCGGAGAAGGAGGAGAGGACGACGACGCCGATGGGTGTTACTGTCACCATCATCGTCGACGCTGTTCAGTGAGGGAGGAAAAACCATTTTTTCTCTTTGCTTTTTCTATTGTTGTTGTTGTTGCTTTATGTGAAGAAGATGATGATGGAGGTATAGTGGTGGTGGTGGTGATGTTAGTGATGAAGGAAATGAGGTGGTGGTGCCTTTAAACTCAGAGTTGGGTTCAGGTGAGGGCGAGACAGGGAAGGAAAGAAGGAGGGGTGGATGATGCGTATGATGATAAGGGTAATTTGGAGATTTTATGTGATTTTTTAGTGTTTGGATAATTTTGTTATATGGAACTCATGTTTTATGGTACAAATGGTAATTTTCTTTTTTTATGGGTAGATGTGTCAGCATGTTCAACTTTTGTGGGTAGAAATGGTAGTTTACTCTATTTTTAATTTCTTTTAATCTAACAAGAGGGAGGGAGGGAGGGAGGGAGAGAGTCATAGTGGCAACTCCAACAAACCCTAGCAGCGGCGGTGGCTACGATTTTCGAAGGCTGACTTCGCGTTCCTGGCTGCGCGAACAGAGGTAGCTGACTTTAGTACAATGGAAGTTGCGACGGCGGCATTGGCTGGACGAAAGTTGCGCCGGAAGCTCGAGGCGAGTCAGACTGCAGACGTGAGAGGTGAGAGTGGAGGCTCGAGAGGAGAGGAGTGGGTCTGTGCCTCTGAGGGTGACTAGGGTCCTGATCTCCTTTGGCCCTTTCAGCACGCAAAACGCAGTGTTTTGCCCAAATTTCAAAAACCGGCCGGATCACGGTTCGGTTTGACCGATCGGTTTTCAGCCGGTTCGACGGTCCAATTTTGGTGTTTAAAATTGGCGGTCTTACTTTCTGTCCGAACCGTATTTATCCGTGGTTTCCGGTTTGACCGGCCAGTTCGAATCGGTTTTCAAAACATTAGATAGAACGCAATTTCGAATATTTTCAAATTGGCAAATGGATTGAGCGCCTTCCATAACTGAAACCATGTTAGAGCCTTCCCTTTCAAGCCTCTTTCCACCTCTATGAATCTCTGCTGCTCCTCTCTGCTCCTCAGATGTTTCTCTAGCGTTCCAGTATTGCTCAGTACATATTGTCCATCCATAACCATCTTTTCCATCGAATATTGGAAATGTATTTTCAGATTGTTGAGTTATTTGTTTTTCCAAGAAAAATGGAAGAAACCTCTCAACAAGAGCACCAATGTTAGAACTCTCTCTTTGAGTTAGGGAGAGAAACTCCAAATTGAACCAAGTTCAATATCAATTCATTAATTCATTTAATACATTGATAAAAGTCTCCTATTTATACTCTTAAAAGACTAAGTAATTCTAATGGGCATAACTAGTATCCTTCCTAAGGATTTGGATTCTCTAAATTTTGAATTTTACGAGGGTAAAGTATAATCTTTTACCATTTATTTCATAAGTGAGACCAAGAGAAAATATGAGAGAAATTATTCAAGGGTGAGAGATCACACTTATGAATATTAGAAGGATAAATTATTCAAGGGTAAAAGATCACAGAGCAGGTGTTTTATGGGTTTCACTGAATTCAATTTTTGTACTGCTGAATAAGGCAAGGGATTGTAAATATGAATGAATGTGATAAAATTGTGAATATGAATAAATATGATTGATGATAAATTTGGATATTAGCATTTTATGTTTGGTTGGTTATTTTTGTTATTTGACTTGAGTTTGTATTTGAATGAGGTCATAATATTCTGGTTTATATATTACTTTTAATTTAGATGATATTTTAAAATTTATATTAAACTATAATTATGTTTTAATTATTTATTTATATTTTATTTATTATTTTATTATAAAACGGTTTTTTGAATTCAACTACAATCGAACCAGTTAAACCTATAAACCAGTAAACCAGTAAACCAATAATTAGAGCAGTTTGATGACTGATTCGGTTTTCAGAGCCTTGGTAAAAACACAGACAGCTGAAAATGGTGGGTACAACACTACTAATTATTCAACAAAATCAATAACAGGCATTTTTCAGCATAAAACAATGCAAGCAGGGACATTTTCTAAGACGCAGCTATATCAGGAACAATTAAAAAATATTCTACATATGTATTAAAAATAAAAAAGTAAGGTTAAGAAGCCTAATTACTCAACAGTTACGTCAAAGACTCTTATACAATTATCAGCTCCACATGAAGCCAGTTGCATACTCATATGATCTTCGTCATTCTTCCTCCATGCGAGACGGTTTACAGTAGAGGCATGGCATATAAATGGATCAACACGTACCGCAAGTGTGGCAGCCAAACCTGGGGCCGAAATGCTCCCATCATCTGCTCTGTTGTAAGATAGTCTCCACAGTTCTATTTGACCATTTTCCATTCCAATGGCTAGAAGTCCATTGTTTCTCCGATCATATAGGCCAATCCAAGATAGTGCAGTCACACTACTTGCAAATTGAGGTAAAGTCAAAAGTGGTCTGACTGACGATTCCTTCTCTATGGCCCAGATTTTCACCGTCTTATCCCGTGAGCCCGTTGCAAATTCATGACTATGTGGATTCCAAGAACATGACCAGATAATTCGTTTATGTCCTTCCTGCCTTGCAAGAAGACTATAGTTGATTTCATCAGTGCCTACAAACCACATTTGAGTTGTTAGGATTATGCAGACCTACATTTCTTGCTGTAATATAGGTGTTCACTAAATAATATTATAGTATTTAACTTCTACACTATTGTTGTCTTGATTTACATTGCTGAACGATAATGCAAAAAAGATGCAAATCCACATGCCTTCATCCTATAAAGTCAATGATCTGTTTTGTTACCTGTTCTTGTAATTGTAAAAACGGAGAACTGGCGATCCCTTGAGACAGTCAAAAGAAAGTTGTCATCATGTGAGAATTCCATCTGTGTCACTGTTAAGCTGTGAGATTGCAAGCGGCCAACTGATTTCCATGAACCCACCTGCCAAAGCCATACTTCTGCCACAGTTGGAGATTGCGCCTGCAACGCATAAAACAAGCAGGCAATAACTACCAAATAACATAGAAATAATATAGTGGATGAAAGAATAACGCTGATAAGCAGAATCTAATCCCTTAATTAATAAAAATTCCAACCAGAAAAGATTTACATGTAACACTAAATCCTTTGTCTAATTATACAGGATCACTGCTTATAGATAGTGCGATACCACATACCTTGCATGATGATGCAACAAGCTCACCCCTATGGTCACAGCATAAAGAAAATAGTTCATTTCCATGACCATAGAGTTTGTGTGTTTCAGGCCACAGTGTGTTCCAAGCCAGTTGATCCTCAATTGGAGGTTCAGAGAACACGGTTGGAACTGCATCCGGAATAGTTTCTAGGGTATCAAGACCATCGGCCACACCTCTCTCAGGGGCCTCATGTACAGCTGCATTAGAAGAACTAAGTCAAATTTTTTAAGGACCAATGAACCAGAACAGACTTGTAATTGTTTCACCATATGAAAAGTCTAACATCATAAATTTCAAATTTCAAATTTCAACAAAATAACTGACCATGAACATATATAGGTTTCTGTGATAGTCCAAGAGCAGACATATTTGCACCCAAAATCTGAACATCTGTGAGGACATCATCAGAAGAACAATTCTTCTTCAGAGAAGCATTGTTTAATGTCTTCAAAAATGATAATGGAGCTTCAAACACTCGTGCAACTTTCTCATCAGCTCCACTTACAAAACGATGATTTCCCTTACCATGAACAACTGCCATACAATTTATATCATGTCCATGTACCTGAGGCCTTGCTATTTCATGCCAGAACTCCCCTTTCTTTAGAGATGCCTCAACTTTCCACGGAGCATAAATTCTAGCTGTCTGCAATTTTAATACATAGTAAAATTTTTTCAGAGCCAGAATTAAGCAGGCAAATGTTCAGAGTTATTATTTGACAACTGGCAGGCAGCAGCAAAGACTAGAATGATTTGAAAAAAGAAAATACATTAGCAAGTACATATTGCCAAGATTATCAAACTAGTTAAACATCACACGTAGATTTGGAGTGCAAGCCACTTTTAAATTGAAAATTATAAGAGAAAAGTTGACAAACACAATTGATTAATAGTAAAGCTTTTGTGGATGAATATATTTTTTAAATACCTGGTCATGACTAACAGCCATAATGTAATCACCGGATTTGGCCCATGCAACATCCGTCACTGATGCGAAATGACCAGAGGGGACCTTTTGTGGCAGCCAATTATCATTGACAACATTTTTCCAAAGATGGAATGAACCACCATAACCATGTGCTAAGATTGAATCTCCGCTTGGGCTCCAGTGACCACCATAGAACCCCAGAGCACAATGGCTTAGTTCCCCAACAGTGACGACATTCATCCAGACACCAGAATTCTTTTCAGGTTGCCAGATCATCATAGTTTTGTCCATAGAAGCCGATAAAATGCTTTGTGGTTGGTAATAGGCATCCCTTTCCACAGAATCAACCAAAGGGGGCTGCCACTGGACTGAATATACCCAATCCTCATGTCCGATCAAAAGAGATTCCAATGATATCTGAAAAGAGGATGAACCAGCTACAAGTACAGGACCTTCTATATAGGATAAAAGGCTTATTTCTTCCTTCTTGTATATGCCGTTTCCAGTGGTAATAGAGCTCCGTAGCGCCATCTTCCAAATTCGTATGCATTTATCTTGAGACGAACTCACTAGAAAAATATTGTTTGCGTCCCCATTGATGCTTATAGGCAGTGAGAAGTCCAAGCTCCGAATCCAATCTGTATGTCCTTTCAGCTCACATGCATGTACAAGCTAAGTTCATATGTAAAACAAAAGTAAATAAATAACTTGAGCGCATACAACAGTGGATAAATAAAATAAAATAAAATAAAAATAAAGGTTCACATTAATATAATTATGGGAATCAAAATACCTTTCCTGCCCTTCCTCCACAATAAAGATGGATCTTGTTATCCAACCCTCCCGTAGCAAGGACTATCTGCCCACCAGTTCCAGGCAATTCCGCCATCGACAAGGTTACCATAGATTTGGAACCAATGGAGAAAGAATCCAGACATGACAATTTACAGTCACCTACAATGATCAAGGAAATCTCAATAAATGTAGAGAAGTACAAGCATGACAACAATAAAGGTGAATGTCATATGGAATAAGGGTTTACCATTGCGTGTCGGTGGAAATACCAATTCCCATAGACAAATAGTGCCATCTGAGGAAGTAGATGCAAACAATGCCTCAGTTTGGGAAAGCATAATTCCACTAATGCATGTAACACCTTTTTTGTGTAATTTTGGTACTTGCAACACTTCCCTCCACTAAGAACAGATCAAAGAGAAAAAAAAATGCAAAACACAGTCAAATAAAGCTTCAAACTAACAATTGCATCTCAGAAGTTAGTTGCACACAATTGAAGATTGGGGTTTTGGGGGGAATGGAACAAACCGCACCTTTCCATCAATAAGGGACAGTTCCCACAAAATAATAGCACCATCTGCATCCCCAGATAGCAAATAATGCTGCTCCAACTGTTTTGCTGCACATTAAAAACAGATTATGCGCGAAGCATATTATTATTATTATTATTATTATTACTGGTTAATCACACATTCAACATTGAAAAAAGTCTCCTAAATCATATCACCACATCTATTGTCATGCTAAATAGTCTATAATACAGTTACAGTTTTGTTGTGGTAAAAAAAAAAAACATTAACTTGTAGACTTCAAGTAGAAGGAAGATTGAAAAGAAAATGGGTTACCTTTAAATAGGAACTTGCTGCTTGGTAACCAGTGTGTGCAATTCACAACTGCCTTGTGACCCGGAAGAGTAGTCAAAATATTTGCACTCTGAACAACAGATAAGTAAAATGAAAATACGAACTTTAAGACAAAAGGTAACTGACTGAAAAATGGATTAAATAAGTAATAAGTAATTTAAAAAAAAAAAAAGAGAAAAAGAAAAAGAAGAGTAGAGAAGGGACCTTGGGGCAGAATATAGCAACGGCGTTGTGGGCTCCGAAAGAGACAAAACCAGAAGCACCCCATGAAACGTTGTTGACTATTCTGTTGCATCCTGCTCCTATGAACACTCTCTTCACTCCAACTGTGCCGCTACTCTGCATTGTCATGCCTTCACACACGGAAAGACGATGGCAAAAGCTTTCAGGTTTGGATTTTGTTTCTCAGGGGAGAGAGGAGGGTGCTTCGCAATCGCAGTGATGACTCAAAAGAAGAAACATATTTGGGCTACAACTGGGCTTACACAAAACATAATCTCTAATGGGCTCTATGTTCAATAGTAAGGTCTCAATTCTCATTGAGTCATTGTAATTGGAAGTAACTGCTTGACCAAAAAAAAGAAAGAAGTAACTGCAACAGAGAAATATGAAAAGACATGATGAATGGCTGAATGAAAGTATCTTCTGCTGCAACTAACATAACTGTTAAATCAAGTCTAACTTGGAAGTTATCAACCAACTCAAAATTCAGTGATAAAAATATTACAAAACCATATATCAAAATTAGCTACAAGAACATAAATTTAGAAGCAGCAACAACAGGAAAATTTAAGCAATTAGCAGCATCAGCATCATAAATTTATGCAGAAACAACAGCAACAAAACAAATAGCAGTGGCAACAACAAGAAGAATTAATAGTTCAAGGAGCAAATAATTATTCATACCTTGAATGTGAGGGCTAAGGAGAGGAGAGAAATAGGTTTTAAACCCTACAAATGAGTTAAAAACAAAGGTTTGAATTTGAAAATATACATTTCGTTATGTGAGGGAGGAGCTCGAGCGGAAGGAGATGTTGAGTAAGTGAGTAACTGAGTACTGCTGAGCTTTGGGGAACCGAATTAGGGTTCTCTATTTTTTTTTTTCCCATGGACGAAACGACGTCGTTTGTCACCACAAGGTGAAAACTGGCCGGATCCCGGTTCGAACCGGGTTAAAAAAGGGTTTGAAATTAAAAATACTATTGTCGTTTCATTGGAGATGCGGGGTATCGATCCCCGTACCTCTCGCATGCTAAGCGAGCGCTCTACCATCTGAGCTACATCCCCATGTGGAAATTTCTGAATTTATATGCTATATATTTTAATTAATATAAAGCATATTCTATTTTCTATTTCTGTTTCATTGACTGGCTGGGTCTGGGTGACTGACTGATGAGAGAGCTGAAAGAAAAAGCAAAGAATTTTGATTTTTGAATGCAAAAAGGGAAAAAATATTACTATTAGCATTGGTTTGATCATCCAAAAGGAAAAACCCAAACCAAATTCTCAAACACAAACCTAACGACTACGACGAGGACACCACCAACCCACCATGTTCGCCAAGAAGTTGTTGCACAAAGCTGTGCTCCACCATTCCAACGTAACAAAACTTCCTTTTTCTTTCAACTTCATTTCTTCCTGGGGTTCTTTTTTATAGGTTTGAAATTCTTGTAATTTAATTTTTTTGAATTTATTTCAGCATAGTAAGTTCCAACACCATAGAGGCTTGAAGTCAAGTGAGTTGGATCCAAGAATTGTGATCCACTATGGCATTCCATCAACGGCTTCAGTTCTCGCCTTTGATTCCATTCAGAGACTGTTGGCTATTGGAACGCTGTTAGTTCATTTAATTTCCTCTCAATCTATTTATTATTACTGTTATTATTATTATTTTGATGGATGGTTTATAAACTTATAATATAAAAGCTGTTAGCTACAATAATTTTGGTCAATTTGTAAGCTATATTGTTTAGTAGTATAATGCTTAGGAAAATGAACTAGGCAATTTAGAGAAGTTTAATCTTTGGAACTCGGTGTTGTTAAGTAATTCATTTGATATTGACTATTTTTTGTTGTTGATGGTTTGATATTTATACCGTAGATGTTTAGATATTGCAATGTTCCTGCATAGAAAGATGTCATTGAGAAACGAAATGGATTCAACAATTTAGGGAAAAAAAATTACTCTTAGACTTGGTAATTGAAACATTCTAATTATCTGTGATAAGTATAGTTGCATATTGCTTTTTATTCTTGTACATATATAGATTCTATACTATGGATGCTATGTTACTTTAGTTTGCACTGCTCCCATATCTTAAAAAGATGTCAATGAGAAAAAAAAAAAGAGTTTCTGAAATTTTGAAAAAATAATTCATATATGAAAATAAGTTGCTTTTATTTTCTGTAAATTTCTTTTTATGCACTTGATAATTAGAAGAAGTGTGCATGTTGTTAGCGTTAAATCTAGCTGAATGTATCATACCAAAAAAAAAAATCTAGCTGAATGTAAACCATGTACATGGATGAAAGTCATATTCTAATATCCTATTATCGATTAGCCTGCTAAATGAATGTTCTTATTAACTGGATGTTGGGTGCTTATATTGCTTACATTGATGGCAGGGATGGAAGACTAAAGGTGATTGGCGGTGATAATATTGAGGGAATTTTGATTTCTCCTAAGCAATTGCCTTATAAGCACTTGGAGGTATGTTTCATCTGCATTTCTCAAATATGATGCAAAATTGTATAAATCTTACCTTTCTAAGCTTATGATGATTCTTCCCAAAATTAGAGGCATATTGATGCATGGATTCTTTTGGCATTTGCAGTTCCTTCAGAACCAGGGGTACTTAGTTGGTGTATTAAATGACAATGATATCCAGGTAACTTTGTTCTCATAGAATTCATTTTCTGTGATGTTAGTACGGATTTCTAATTAAAGGCATTGCTGGGCAATGAAAGATTTAAAAACTTTGATATCATTGGGTGCTTCTCTTGTTTTCCCAAGTTCCCTTCAAATAGCCTATATACTTTAGTTCTTCAGTTTCTTTACTTTTGTCTGTATTTTATGTATTTGCATTGTATCATGGATATTTTGGCTTCATTTTCTCTTTGCTCATTGTGAATTTGCTGAAAGAACAATGATAAGCATGATTATTTATGAAATGAACAATTCAGAATATAAGGTTATGGTTGATTTAATATTAGTAAGGTGATTGACCTAGATTTCCATGCCAATTATAGTGTAGCCAGAAGAATGCTGGCTGTGTTACTTTTATTTGTTAATGTTATTTTTATTTCTACTTTTTTACTTTTTTAATTTATGTTTTTGCAGATTTGGAGTCTCGAGAGCAGAAGCCTTGTTTGTTCTTTAGAATGGGAATCGAACATTACTGCTTTCTCTGTAATTAGTGGCTCCCACTTCATGTATGTTGGTTCTGTTTATGTAGTGGTTAACTTCAATTGATTATGATGAATAACTTCTTACTTTATTATGATATTCAGTTATGTCGGAGATGAGCATGGATCATTTTCTGTGGTAAAGTTTGAAGCTGAGGAAGGACAACTACTTAAGTCATCATATGATTTGTCTGCAAAATTTCTAAGAGGTAGTTCATGACTTCATTTGTGACGTTAGTTTCATGACTGATAAATGCTATATACGGTCTGCATTTTCTAAAGATGTGTGTATATGCATTTTATCAAACTATCAAAGATTACTCTGTCACAGGAGCGGAGCTAGCATAAAATTTGGAGAGGGGCCAAAGTTTAATTTTCGAATATAAAGAGATTAAAATAAAAATAAAAGTTTTAAGGGGGCTAAACCAAAATTTACACACAGTTTATAAGAAAAAATTTGAAGTTTAGGGGGGGCATTGCCTCCCTTAAAACATGAGAGGCTCTGCCCTACTGTCAAATGATCAGATATTACATATTAGTCCCTTCAAACCCCCCCCCCCCCCCCCCCACAAACAAAAAAACACACATACTCTTTGAGTTTCCTTGAATCTCTTTTAATGAAGTAAATACTATGTAACTGCTATGTCTGAATGTTTTCAGATGATTTTATGTTTGAGCTATTTGTCTTTCTTTGCTTTAAGATTTGCTCATTTCCATTTTTGCTTTCTTTTGATAGAAGCTGCCGGGTTTTCAGATTACAGTGACCAACCAATTGTAGGAATTCTTTCACAACCTTCGTCTTTTGGGAACAGGCAAGAGATACGTAGTTTATATTCTTATTTTTTGTCATAAAAGCTCATATAGGTATTTAGCGTTAATTATCTGTCTATTAGTTTCAAAATTTGAGATTTATCCAAGCAATGCCAGAGGAAAAATATATATATTTTTCTGTAAAATTTCCTATTATTGCTTGCACTTTCTAGTTTAACTTTGTTAAGTTTATCTCTCTCTGTATTCAATTTTCAAAATTACTACAATCTATAGTGAGCATAAGTGTTTTCGTATAACTCATATTCTTCTTCCTAGAAACAAAAGCAGCATGTAGTTTCTATCATATTAATAATAGCCATATCTTTGAACTCTGATTGAAACCATGGCAAAATCATTTCAAGCCAGTGAATAATGTCTCTGTTTAGACAGTGATTTAATGTGAAAAGCTTGAGGTTTCTGAACTCCTCAGCTCATATATTTATATACACTAATTAATCATTACAATACCTACTAAAGATAAAACATAATCATTCATAATTGATTCTAATCTAACCTAATTGACACCTAACAGCTAATTGACTAACCTAATCTAATCTAATTGACACCTAACAACTAATTGACTGAATTATCTGAATACAATATCAACAGTCTCCATCAGTATTTGATGCGTCATGTCTCCTTTTGTCTATGATATTAGAAAGTGAAGGGAAAATGTGTTTTGATACTGAATGTGTTCAACTTAAAATGAATTCCGGTATTTTTCTATATTTTTGCAGACTGTTGATTGCATTTCAGGATGGACTGCTAATTCTTTGGGATATAGCTGAATCTAAAATCGTGTTCGTTGGTGGAGGAAAGGATCTCCAATTGAAGGATCAAGGTAGTGACTCATCCGTTGAACCAGACACCAATGTTCCATCCGATAGTATTGAACAAAATCTTGGTGACAAAGAGATAAGTGCTCTGTGCTGGGCGTCTTTGAGTGGGTCCATTCTTGCTGTGGGATACTTAGATGGAGATATCCTTTTCTGGAATTTATCATCCACAGCACCTTCTAAAGGTCAACAAAATTCATCTAAAAATGTTGTTAAGCTACAATTGTCAAGTGCAGAAAGAAGACTCCCGGTCATTGTCTTGCAATGGTCCAGCAACCAAAAATCCCGTAGTGATTGTGATGGACAGTTGTTTGTCTACGGTGGTGATGAAATTGGATCTGAAGAAGTTTTGACTGTGAGTAATTTGTTCATGGCTATTACTATTTGGTTTTCAAATTTAAAATTTGTATCTTTTTCTTTTTGTTAGAATTTGGCCATTCATGTGCCTTCAAATAGAATAGAATATTATACTTGCTATCCTTCATTATATAAGTTAAATTTGAACATGTGTCAAGCCTAACTGGCTCTTGCATGATGTGGCATGTGAGATATAGCCATTCTTGCGTAAAGGAACATATTGTAAATGTAATGTTAAAATCTATGATTTTGTCTTTGCCTTGTAAGCTATAGCTCAAACTTTAGCAGACAGAGGTTGTGACATACAGAAATGAAGTGTGTCCTCTGTCACTTTGCATCTGATCCTTTTAAAAGAAGACAAGCTAAGACAGCCGTACAACATCAGTTAAAAATGTAAGAATGTCTAGAAACTATAGCAACTAGAAATATTTAATGGTAACATCTTTTTGTCTAAAAATTATATTATAATCTAATCATTCTTCTATACCTAATGAGATTATGCAGGAAATATTTAAAATGGAGAATATTCCATATGATATAGTCAATCTGGTTGATTACCCTCGCATTAACTAAATTATGGGTGTGCCTCCTATATATTTTCATTAATTTCTTACCCTTTATCAGCAGAATTTCTAACAACCAATTATAAATGTATGATGCTGTTGACTTTGTTGTGGGAAAATTTTTTTCATTTGTCGTAAACATTGAATTGATGATATTCCACTTTTCACTAGTATTTTTTTAAACCATATTTGTTGTGTTCCCCTAAACTTTAAAGTATTGTTGCAGGTTTTAACTCTTGAATGGTCATCTGGGATGGAGACAGTAAAATGCATCAGTCGTGCAGACCTTACCCTTAGTGGCTCTTTTGCAGACTTGATTTTACTGCCAAGAGCCGGGGCAATGGAGCTGAACACCAAAGCCGATCTTTTTGTGTTGACAAACCCTGGACAGCTACATTTTTATGATAATGATAACCTGTCTGCATTAACATCTCAGCAGAACAGGACCCCATCTATAGATGCTTTGGAGTTTCCAGTGCTAATACCTATTGCTGATCCTTCTTTGACTGTTACACAACTTGTCAGGTTGCCCAGTGAGTCAACTTCATCTAAGATTCTAACTGAGGTAATCTCTAATGACTTGCAGGTGATGTGTTTGTTTTGTGCTTCTCTAATGACTTGTTTCCTTTGTCTTAGGTAGCCTCAGTTCTAAGAACAGGCTCAACACCTAGTTTAGCAACTCCTTCAAATTGGCCGTTGACTGGTGGTGTTCCCAGCCATTTGTCCACACCTAAAGGTTCTGGGATTGAGAGAGTTTATTTTGCTGGTTATTCGGATGGATCTGTCCTAGTCTGTGATGCTACACATCCAGTCTTATCTTATATTTGCTACATAGAGGGAGAGGTAAGAATTCCACAAGTATTTTCTCTCCAAATATATAGAAATAGAAACCATATCCTTATGTTGGGTGTAAGTGAATTTTCTATATCTATTTGTTTTAACATTTTCTTTGTGTGTTTGGTAGGTGAAAGATATAAAAGTGGCTGGTTCAAGTGCTCCAGTGACAAAATTGGACTTCTGCTCGGTCTCCCTACTTTTGGCTATTGGCAATGAGAGCGGTCTTGTCAGAAATCTTTCTTAATCAGTTAAGCTATCAAAGGCAATACACTATTGTCCTATACTTAATCCTTTGCTGTGTGATGAATTTGATAGGTTTGCATTTATGACCTCCAAGGCCATTCTGATGGGAGAAATTGTCATTTTGTCACAGAAACAAAGAGTGAAGGTGATCTCTAGATTTCTCTCATCATCATGGAACCTTACCTTCCCCATTTTTTCACATATGGTATTTGTAAATATTTGTTCAGAAAACGTAATTAGTTACTTATGTTGTTAAACTTGTATTGCAGTCCATGAATCTCCACAAGGAAAGGGAACCCATTGTAGTGCTGTTATTTCCCTTCTTGGTTCTCCAGTACAAGCATTATCATTTTCAAATTCTGGAACAAAACTTGCTATTGGATATTCAAGTGGCCGTGTGAGTATCACTCTTATTAGTCAATTCACTTTGTTTCTTGTTGCTTTATATATATATATTGATGCATCTTGCTTAATAATTATTTCTTTTCAGGTTGCAGTCTGTGATATGACTTCAATGTCAGTTTTGTTCATGATCGACGGTGTACCAATCTCAAGCTCTCCAATCACTTCAATGATTTGGAAAGAACAAGCACGATTCCATAGTGCTTTGAATAGTCCAAAGCAATCAGAAACATCAAGCACAGGCAACTCTCTTGAAGAAATAATATTCATCTTGTCTCGGGATGGAAAGATTAATATAGTGGAAGGTGATACTGGTAAAATGATTTCCAGCCAACCATTACACGTGAAAGAATCAACTGCAATTTCAATACATGTTATAGGCAAGTTCAATTTTCATCAATTCAATATATTGCAAGTTTTACTGCACTTAGATTTGATTCGAAATTCTAAGAGAATTTTGTATTACAGAGGATAGCATCGCGACTACTGAAGCAACAAATGACAGACATGAGGAGGAGCCCTTGAAGGATACTGCTAGTGCTAGCCCTGATGAACCTGTTCGAGAAAGTAACTCAACTGGCATAAATTCATCAGAGGCTGAAAGTTCCTCTTCGGAAGTAACAGCTGCTGGGGATTTACTTTTTGATCCACTTGTTCTGCTTTGCTGTGAGAATTCATTGCGGCTATTCTCTGCAAAATCATTGATACAGGTCCTCTAACTGATTATCATGACAATTAGTACTTGCATTGGCATTGTTTTTAAATAAATTTGATGAATATTGTTACAGGGAAATAAGAAACCAATTCGAAAAGTGAAAGATACCAAGTCCTACTATTGGACTACAATTTTAAAGAAAGATGACAAATTTTGTGGGCTACTATCGTTGCTTCAGACTGGAATATTTGAGATCAGGTGGAAGCGCTAGTGCTTTGTTCTAGGGTTTTACCTTGCAATAAGTAATTATTGATTTTGCTAATAATGTGTATTGATAATTTTTAGCATTTGTCTGACAGGTCTTTACCAGATTTGGAATTGGTTACAGAAAGCTCTTTATTATCAATCTTAAGGTGGAATTATAAAGTGAATATGGACAAAACCTTGTGTTCTGATGATAATGGAAATATTGCACTGGTATAATATTCTTTAGAACTTTAACATTTCCTGGGACTCTATTTCTTCATTTTGCTTCTTCCATTTTTTATGGGATTATGTAAAACATACCTGATATTCTAGTCAAATACTCAGTCAGCTTACAATTTAGCAACTGAGTCTTCAAATCGTTCATCTCTTGCTGATAACTTACAGGCTAATGGTTCTGAATTGACATTTATCTCATTACTAGCCGGTGAAGACAAATTCAGGTATTTTTGCTATTTTGTAATGAATTTATTAATAATGTGGAATCGCGGATTCCTTGTTTACATGTGGAAATAAGGAAGAAAAAGTTGAATGAAGAATTTTCTATACTATTTTAGGAATCTGGAGCGTTTGCCTTGTCTTCATGATAAAGTTCTTGCAGCTGCTGCTGATGCTGCCTTTAGATTTTCTTCGAGCCAGAAGAAAAAACAGGTTTTAGTTTCTCTGATTTTATTTAGTATCCTAAATCCACCACTATTTGTATATCTAATCAGCTTAATCATCTTGGCACAGATCTCTGCACCAGGAATTTTAGGTGGTATTGTCAAAGGATTTAAAGGAGGGAAAGCCTCTCCAACCAATATGATTAAAATTCAACCCTCCAATTTCATGCATTTGGAAGACAAATTCTATAAGTCCCCCCGGTCAGATTTTCATCAAACAGTTTCAGATGAATTGGAACTCAATATAGGTTTCTTGCCAAACCGTCTATCCATTTTTACCTTTCATTATTTTGTTTGTTGGTAATATGACTCGCCCTCTTGTCCATCTTGTCCATGAATAAGTGTCTTTTAGTTTTTATCAATATATATATGTTGTCTAAGATTATTTGTCATTTGTGAATATCTATGAAACATGTTCTCTTTAGTTTAACCCTGATATTTATTACCCCAATTAATATAGTAATCACAAATCAATGAAAAGAGACAAAGGATGGTTTAGTCAACATAACCAAATTTATTGCAACATTCAAGCCAATTTAGTGATTTCTTAGTTCTTGTATGACAAACCTATATGACACTTGTAGTCTTGAAAACACAGAACATCAAAACTTGCTTCATTGTGGTACAGATGACATTGAAATAGATGAGCCCATAACCGAGGTGTCTACGTATTCACCTAATGTTAAGAACAAACAGAAAGGTAAACCACATTCGAATATTCGTCTCATATTTGAACTAGAAAGGTCGCCAGATCGGTAACAATTTTATATATTTTTGTGCAGATAACTTGCGAGAAAGGGAGAAACTATTTGAAGGTGCAACTAGTGATGATGTGAAACCAAGACTTAGAACTCCTGAAGAAATAATGGCTACTTATAGAAAAACTGGGGTAATGTTCTATCCTTCTTTTCTTTGAGATTCCTTTCTCTTTCTTCGTGTTCTGTTGATTTCAATTATTAAAATGTGTCGTTTAATGTGTGATTTCAGGATGCTTCTTCAGCTGCTGGCCAAGCAAGAAACAAGCTTGTGGAGAGGCAGGAAAAATTGGAGGTAGAAATTTTATGTGATCTCACGTTGCCAACTTACACAACTTCTATAATAACATTTTTTACTTATAAGATGGAGTACCAACACTACCTAGTGAGATAAGGCTATATTCTTGTTATATGATGAAGTAAATCTTTGATATTTCCTTGTTTCTGCTGTCTTGTGGCTAGTGAAATTATGAGGGATGGATAAAATGATTTATGATTATTGACATATGCATGTTATTTTGATTTATCTATTTTTTTTTTCCTGGGAATTGCAACTGTTTTTGGCTTTTTGGCAACTTAAAAACATCTTAGCCGAAAGTATCATTAGGGTGCATTTGTTTCACATATATATAGTTTTCACATATTTTTATAAGTTTTCAGTTTCAACTGAAATTTGTCTGCTCAATTTGATTCAGAGAATAAGCCAACGCACTGCAGAACTGCAAAGTGGAGCTGAAGATTTTGCATCATTAGCAAATGAGCTAGTGAAGACCATGGAAAGGAGGAAATGGTGGCAAATATAGAGAGAGAAAAAAGAAAAAAGGTGTGGGGGCCTTGGTTTGCTCAATCAATTCTGTATTTATTATCTTGTCTTGTATATTATATATGTGTGGCCGGTGTGGCCATTGGTTTTGTTTTTCGTTTTATTCTTTGCATATGATTAGCATAAAGATTTTGCACATTACACGGTTCTCCCTTGTGCTCTTCGTTATATTCTTGAAAGCAATTTCCTTAAATTGTAATGATATTTTATTGAAATTTAAATATAAATTTATTTTTTTTATTTTTTTAATGTTCTTTTAAATGATATAAAGTATTTAAAATAAATTTTTGTTTAATAAATAATAATATATATTATTTTTAAAATCTTTTTAAGAATATATGATAAAAGTAAAGTTGAATATGTTGATATATAATGATATTTAAATATGTCTAAGTATGTTTGAAAAATTATTTATTTTTTATTAAAACATAGATCCGAAAAATATGTGTGTTGGATAAATGTCGTATTCAAAATGTATTTAACATATACACACAACACCTCGACAAAGTAGAATTTCATAGTTTTTGGTTAGTACTCGGTCGACTTTAAATACTAAATTTTAAATATTAATAAAGAGTATTAGCAGTCTAACGTTTCTCGTAAAAATTAAATATTCGTTACTTATAGCATTATATGAGGTTCTGCGAACGCTACGCGTAGAATATTGGGTTATAATATTATTTTACTCAAATTTTTGTTAATGTTTAAAAGAAAATGTGGGTATCTTAATGTCGCAATTTTATTATCAATAAAAATTAAAATGCGAGATGTTAGAGGTAAAATAAATTGCAGAAATTAAAACAAATAAGAAATTAAAAAGAAGATGAAAGAAGAAACATGAACGTAAAAGATAAGAAGACGTAAAAGTAGAGGAGAGGAATTTTATTAATAAAAATTGGGAAAAAGCAAAGTACAAGCATTCGAGTTCAGAGAAATTATTTAAGATTCCCAATTTTACTCTGTGATGCCAAGGGGTTGAGAGCGTTTTGGGTTTCTAAGCGTTTTTCAAGAAGAACTGAACTCCAACTCCTTACAATGTGTTCCTAAAGCTTTATTTATAGACTAACCTAATGTCAGCTAACAGTTACCATTTGTACACTTGTTGCGGAAAATTTAGATTGGCCCGTAATCGTTCCCGCACCTCTTGTGAATTTCAAAAATCAAATAGATAATCAACTGTCAAATGATCTAATTTAATTTAAAATAGATATAAATATTATATATGGTGACATCACCATGTAACTAACTATTTCTTTTTATAATTTTCTTATAAAAATTATATTTTGTCTAATATAATGCCCCCAAAATTTTTCACTTGAAGTCGTACAGTGATTGAAAGTGAAAAGAATTGTTTTTTATAATAAATATAAATAACAATACGTATTGACAAGAATGATATTTTGAAACGCCACTTAAAAAGCACACAAGAGTACTCGTACTCTTTCTCTTTTCTTTGTTATTTTATTTATTTATTTATTATTTGTTTATTTTTATTTTGGCTAAACAAAAAATAAAATAGCCGAGTACTCTTATCTTCTTGTAATACTTGTGAGGGAGAATACGTTAGTGTTTGAATGCCAAAAGGCTTCTTTTTTAATTTCGTGCCTCCCATTCTCCCAAATTTTATCTACTCCAGTGCTCTTCTTCTATTCATAAGGATTCTACTGTATCTAGATCTTCTGATATTTCAGGTAGGATTTCATTGCAAGTTCCATTTTTATCTTTCTCTTTTTCATTGTTGATTCAGAGGAATTCTAATCTCAAAAATGGCATGCAAAATATCCCTCGTGTTATTCATGACTATGAGTACTAAAATCTTACTCTGAAGAGCATTCTCCTTTTTTTCTCTGTAATAATAATAATAATAATAATAATAATAATAATAATAATAATAATAATAATAATAATAATAATAATAATAATAATAATAATAATAATAAAACATGTACCATTGTGATATTCTTAGAAGGCATTATCCATGAAGAAAATAACACATAGAGGACCATAATTTTTGAAATCACAATGATCAAATGATCTAGTTGTAATTACCTTTTTTGATGATTGGTGCTCTTCTCACTTGTTGCATTACAAGAACAGTGGTCATCCTTTGACAATAGGTACTGAAAGCAACTTTAATGGAAGAGTAACAGGTCTTCCACCAAGAGAAGAATGAATATGTGGTCAACTGGCAAGATTTAAAAGGGAATAGGTGGAATTTATTTCTCCGTGAAGCATTATCCTTCTGAATGTGCAACAGATCTTCTAATGAAGTAGCTTTGACATGCAAAGATTGTGACTCTTAAAGATGGTAAGGAGACAAAATGGCCTGAGCTAACCCAAATTGTCTAGAAATGGCAATTTGGCATGTAAGCTACTCTTCTTAGGTCATCTTTACCTGAGAATCCAGCAAAAAGTAATTGGGGAGTCAAGAACTGCGACCAAATAGTGATACTTTCCTTCTGTGTAATCCTAGTTAGGATAAGAGATCGCGTCAACCATTTTGGACCGGTTTGACAATTAGCAAAAGGAGTCAGATTAATGTTGTGGTCTTTCTCTGGCAAGTAGTAGAAAGCACAGAAGAAGTGTTTCATCTTATCATGTGAGGCCATTAACTTGTCAGGAAAAACTAAGTTGAGCAGATGGTGTCCTGCAATAACAGAATCTGTAGGACCTTTTTGGGTCAAACATGGTTGTAGCTCAGATTAAAAAATAGCGGACATCCACAATTGAAAAAATCAAACAGGACCGTTAACATTAGTGATCCTCTTCTTCTCCCTCATAAGGTCTGTGATCCAATCTAGAGTAAGATATAGTTGAGCTAGAAACAATTTGGCTAAACACAGCCTCTTACCTTCGGCTAACATAATGGCCAATGGGAGATAAGTGACTTCGACTTGAATACTCCGGGCACAGAAAACAACGCCATTCAACCAATAGAGAAGGAAGGCTATGTGCTCATTATTAGAAACAGGTTCTCCATCTTGACCTTTGTTATTAAGAATGAAGCTCTGGTAGGTGGTGGAAGAGATATCAATGGCATACGCTACTCCTGTGGTTGACTGAGTAGTAGTTAAAATTTTCTCTCCCAAGGGAGGTAGGCCAGTTATCGTAGCTACATCTAGAAGAGTAGGAGTAATCATGCCATATGGGGTGTGAAAAGTATGTGAAGTCTCATCCCAGAAATACAATGCATCTCTCATTAGTTCTAAATTAACAGTGTAAGAGTTTTTACTAAGCTGAATTAGATCATATATCCCAATCTCTTTCCACAGGGTCATCTTCTCAGTTTCAACCTACCTAACCAAGCATGGTAACCTTCAAAGTTGGTCTTTGGGGATTTCTGAATAGTCTGTTGTTAGAGTCGAAGTATCCAATGGGAATGGAGTCTTGAAAAGCAACAGATTTTCTTTGAGGGTGACCAGGAAAAGTATTTTTTTTATCTTGTTTGCTACTTTGAGAGAGATAATAGGGCCAACGAAAGCTGAATCTACACCGTCAATGGTTAAAGAGAGTAGCACCTGAGATTCCCATATCTTTGATTTTGAGGCCTCTTGTTCAGGAGCAAAATCTTTGCCATTTTTGACAACAGACTTATCACAAATTGCCACTTTAGATGAAGAAGGAGGACTTGTTGACAGATGGTGGCTTGAGGTTGCCATAACAATGCAGATTAAAAAAAATCCAAGTATTAGGTGCCGAGATTGTCAACGATCAACAAACAAGCTGTAAAGGTAGAAAAAAAATGAAATTGAACTTATATGGGTTTTATTTGGTTTAAGCAGTAAGCAAGTATTTAACATGAAACAAGACTTAATACTGCTTGCCAACATTCGTGAATTAAAAAAGAAAAAATTCATAAATGAAACATGAAAATATTCATTATCTACTAGATTGATCGTTGTTAAAAGTAAGGAGAATGTGTATATAATCTAAGCAAATCCCTTTGTTTTCTATTGCATTTGTGTAACGTTGCTTCAGAGCATTGCCAGGGATCCTAGAATTGCATTCTTCATTAAAAAATCCAATAAAAAATTATCCAAAAGCTAAATTATTCCTAATTAATATGGGCACAAGATAACAATTATTTCTACTTACATTTAAAAAAAAATCTAGTTAAATTAAAATTGATCATATTAGTGAAGGGGCCACTTACTGTTAGAAAGAAGCTGGCAAATATATACACAAAGAAGTCTGGTAAAGCATCTCCTTCAGCAAGACCTCGAGGATTAGAAGACAGTTGAGTCAGCAGAAAGCAAATTGAAAAAATTCAAGACCTTGATCTTCAACACATTGTGAATAGGTTCCAGGGCAACAAGTCTACACCTAAAGCCAATACCGATAAGGTATGACATATCATTTAGCCTGATTATTAGTATCTCTTTCTTGTATCTCCTTTTTTTTATGTTAACACTTTCTTTTGTATTTTTGTTTAGCTTCAAAATTCTGAAATTCCCCCAAGTGAGCGGTCAGAAAAACAAATACCAATCACTTCCAATCACGGTCAGACCCCTAATGTGGTGAATAATTTATTGGCTGATTTAGAAAGTCTGAATGAAGCATATGAATGTAGCATGGATACACCGAAGGCCATAGTTGAATCTTGCTCTACCATTCAAAGTCACCTTCCAACAGAGCAGCTTCATACTACACCTCCCACAACCAAGATTGTTGACAATTCCATCCTGCTTCCATTGGCTCAACAACTTAGTGTCATTCTATCCAAACCTGTTTTGACACTTGCTACCGATCCGCACTTTAAGGCTCAGCTTTCTGATATTCTTCAAACTTTTTCAATTACACCACATCCTGAAACTATTGATCCTTTGTTGGCTCATTTGCAGAAGGTTTATAAGAACCTTTATGTCAAATTTTTGGATTCTCAAGCAGCTATCTCATCATATCAACAATCAATTGAAACTCTTTCTAAGTTGAAACAAGACACCTCCTCTTTTGAGACTGCCAAAACTACTCTGGCTGCCCATATTACAAAAGCTAAAGATCGGACTCATGAGTTATCTGAGGTAATTTGAGACTTGGAACAACAACTGACTGTCAAGAGAGAAGTAAAAAATAGGCTAGATGCTGCTTTGATAAAGAATGAGGGTCAATTTGCCAAAGCAAGTAGCATACTTGACAGTAGCAATGCGGCCTTACAGTCACTTGAAGAGAAGATGCTCTCCTCACAAGAAGCTGCCAAAGAAGCCAGGAACTTCCAAACTGCTCTCCAAACTGAAGCTACTTGCTTGAAGGAGATCTTTGAAACTTAGTCTTACATTTCTTATGTGAACCTTTGTGATTTTAATATGTCCCTGCAATCTTCACTTTTTTGGAACTTTAAGAGTTTTGTTTATTACTTGCTTTTGTATGCACTCTATCCTTATTTTGGAGATTTGACACTTGCTATTTTTTGGGAAGTTATTTCACACTAAACCAATTATTAATATCACAGTGACCTCTTTTGTATTTCATTTGGGATGACCTCCATATCTGTCCATGTCAGGTTGCACTGGTGCATGCCATCTTGTGTGCATTTGCCTCAAGTGCTGTCAAATTAAATCAAATGTGCATTTATTGACATGCCTCTAGCTTCATACAGGTTTATTCACTAAAATTTTAGTTCTATATGTTGGCATGTACTATACTGCACTCACAAAATGATAAGTTATTTTTTGTATTGACTCTTGTTTTAAATTGATACTTTGGACACATATTTGTCTCATAATCTTAATGCTTTACACTGTCAATGGAACTTACAATTCAAAGAAATCACAAGGACATGTTAGCTTTTACAAACTGAATTGCAAATATTAGTTAGCGCTTTATTTTTTCCCTTTGACACTTTAACTGGATACTTTCGTGTCCTTAAACATGTGAAATGTTTATCTCATGTATGCTTGGTCTATATACTTTTAAATATTTGCCATTTATTGAAGGAATTCTTCTTCCTGATCTGACTTCAATAATCTTATAGGTATTTCCAGAATAAATCTTGTCAACCACATAAAGTCCTTCCTAAGTTGGAGACCACTTACCATAAGTTTTTGACTTTTTTTCTATAGGCAAAATTGTTTTCCACACTAAATCTCCAACTGCAATTGTCTTTGCTTTAACACGGCGGTTGTATGATTTTGACATAATCTCTTTTTGTTGAATCACCCGCTCTAAAGCTCTCAACCTTTCGTCATCTAGTTCATTGAGCTCATCATGCAAAGAATTCAAATAATCTACTACTGGTATCTCATCTTGTCTAGCCACCCTTAAACTTTGCAGATTAATATCAATTGACAACACCACATCATGATCGTAAACTAACTTATACGGGGTGGTTCTAGTAGAACCTCTTGGAGAATTTCGATAAGCCCAAAGAACTTGACTGAGATTTTGGTGCCAATTTCTTGGCTGCCTTCCAATGTGTTTTTTAATTAATGCAATCAAAATTTTATTCGCTGCCTCCACTTGTCCATTGGCTTAGGCATAATACGGTGTAGAAGAAAGCATTTTTATATCCTTAGACTTGGCATATTCCATGACCTTTTTTCCGATAAACATGGTTCCTTGATCAGTGGTAAGAGATTTTGGAATTTTCCAACCTCTTGGAAGCTCTTCTTGTTGGACACATTCAGGAAAAGCGGACACAAAATATGACCTATTTAAACAACCAACATTAAATCCCAAACAGTTTAACACTTGTTCGACATTTCTAGCTAGATTATGATGCCCCCAAGTTGTTTTGCCTAAGTCTTTCCAACATATCATCAGCATTTTGACCATGTCTAGGTATATGAACATCATAATTAGGAATTGCTCCACCGTTCTGATTGACATTATCAAATCTTAAACCTTGGTTGTCATTTTCTTCTAAATTTACCACAATAACACTATCTGAATTCTGAGTTCCTATAGATGCCAATCACTCTGAGCTTCAATGGATAAAGTGAGATGTCAAAACTATTCAGAAGCAAAAAGCTACTAGTCCCGCTCATCTAATTAGAATCTGAGCTTCTCAACCTATTAGTCTTCTATTTTATTTGTCTAGTTGCTTGAGGACAAGCAACAGTTTAAGTTTGGTGTTGTGATGAGCGGATATTTTATACGCTTTTTGGGGATAATTTCATATAGTTTAGAGTATGTTTTAGTTAGTTTTTAGTCTATTTCTAGTAGTTTTTGGGAAAAATTCATATTTCTGGACTTTACTATGAGTTGTGTGTTTTTCTGTAATTTCAGGTATTTTTCTGGCTGAAATTGAAGGAGCTGAGCAAAAATCTGATTTAGGCTGAAAAAGGACTGCTGATGCTGTTGGATTCTGACCTCCCTGCACTCAAAGTGGATTTTCTGGAGCTACAGAACTCGAAATGGCATGCTTCCAATTGCGTTGGAAAGTAGACATCTAGGGCTTTCCATCAATATATAATAGTCCATACTTTGCACAAGGATAGACGACGTAAACTGGCGTTCAACGCCAGTTCTCTGCCCAATTCTGGCGTCCAGCGCCAGAAAAGGATCAAAAACTGGAGTTGAACGCCCAAACTGGCATAAAAACTGGCGTTCAACTCCACAAATGGCCTCTGCACGTGAATTGCTTAAAGTCTCAGCCCAGCACACACCAAGTGGGCCCCAGCACACCAAGTGGGCCCCAGAAGTGGATCTCTGCATCATCCATCATAGTCCACTCGTATTTTGTAACCCTAGGCTACTAGTTTAGTATTTAAACAACTTTTAGAAACTTATTCTGCATCTCATGACATTTCAGATCTAAACTTTGTATTCTCTGATGGCATGAGTCTCTAAACCCCATTGTTGGGGGTGAGGAGCTCTGCTGTGTCTCGATGAATTAATGCAAGTATTTCTGTTTTCCATTCAAACACGCTTGTTCCTATCTAAGATGTTCATTCACGCTTAACTGTGATGGAGGTGATGATCTGTGACATTCATCACCTTCCTCAATTCATGAACGTGTGCTTGACAACCACCTCCGTTCTATATACGATTGAATGAGCGTCTCTTAGATTCCTTAATCAGAATCTCCGTGGTATAAGCTAGAACTGATGGCGGCATTCATGAGAATCCGGAAAGTCTAAACCTTGTCTGTGGTATTCCGAGTAGGATTCAAGGATTGAATGACTGTGACGAGCTTCAAACTCCTGAAGGCTGGGCGTTAGTGACAGATGCAAAAGGATAGTAAATCCTATTCCAACCGGATCGAGAACCAACCGGTGATTAGCCGTGCTGTGACAGAGCGCGTGAGCGTAGTTTTCACTGGAAGGATGGAAGGTAGCCATTGACAACGGTGATCCACCAACACACAGCTTGCCATAGGAGGACGTGCGTGCATGAATCAGAAGACAGAGGAAAGCAGAGATTCAGAAGACAAAGCATCTCCAAAACTCCAACATATTCTCCATTACTGCACAACAAGTAACCTTTAATTTATGCTCTACTGGTTATTCACAATTCAACTGATAAACATAATTGACTTCCTGACTAAGATTTACAAGATAACCATAGATTGCTTCAAACCAACAATCTCCGTGGGATTCGACCCTTACTCACGTAAGGTATTACTTGGACGACCCAGTGCACTTGCTGGTTAGTGGTACGCGTTGTGAAAAGTGTGATTCACAATTCGTGCACCAAGTTTTTGGCGCCGTTGCCGGGGATTGTTCGTGTTTGAACAACTGACGGATTATTTTGTTGCTTAGATTAGGAAAAATCTTTCTTTTTTGGTTTAGAGTCTTTTATTATTTATTCCTTGTTAAAACACTTTAAATTGATAACTCAGTTATTTAGAACGTGGTGTTTATGTTCATGATAATTGGCTATCATATTTTTTTAAAAAAACCTTTTTCAAAAATAATTTTTCTATTAAATCCTGTGCCAAACTTTAAGTTTGGTGTTTTCAAAAATAATCTTTCTTAAAATTTTTGAAGGTCCCATAACTCATTTGGCTAGAGCGTTAATCTGTGTTCTTGGTAATTGGGTTAGAATCTTTTATACTCTTTTCAAACCCTTCTTTTTCGAAAATATTTTTTCTATTAAATCTTGTGCCAAACTTTAAGTTTGGTGTTTTCTTGTTGATTTCCCTTTGATTTTCGAAAATTTTGGTTTGGTTTTCTAAAAATTTTAAGTTTGGTGTTCTTTCTTCATGTTCTTGTGTTCGTGTGAGTCTTCAAAGTGTTCTTGAGTTTTCCTGGTGTCTTGATCTTAAAATTTTTAAGTTTGGTGTTCCTTGGTGTTTTCCCTCCAAATTTTTCGAAAACAAGGAGCATTAGATCTAAAAATTTTAAATCTTGTGCTATCTTATTGTTTTTCTCTCTCCTCACTAAATTCAAAAATATCTTTTTAAAATATCTCTTCTAACTTCCTAACTTCTTATCTTTTCAAAATTTGTTTCAACTAACTAACTAACTTTTTGTTTGTTTCTTAACTTTTTCAAAACTATCTAACTAACTCTCCCTCTCTCTAATTTTCGAAAATATCGTCCCCCTTTTTCAAAAATTTCTTTTTTATTAACTAATTAATTTCTTTTTTATATAAACAAAAAAAAATATTTAACTTCAAAATTCAAATTCCTTTTAGTTATTTTATTTTATTTAAGTATTTACTTCTTATAAAATAAAATAAATAAAAAGGTAAATCAGTCCAAGTTATATCCATAGATCCATCATGGACATAACTGGAAATGAACAGTCCAGGAGGACTCTGGGGTCATATTCTAACTCCTCTACTGCTTCATATGGGAGTAGCATATGCATACCCTCCATTGGAGTTAGTAGCTTTGAGTTGAATCCTCAGCTCATTATCATGGTGCAGCAAAGTTGCCAGTATTCCGGTCTTCCACAGGAAGAACCTACAGAGTTTCTGGCACAATTTTTACAAATTGCTGACACAGTACATGATAAGGAAATAGATCAGGATGTCTACAGATTGTTACTATTTCCATTTGCTGTAAAAGATCAAGCTAAGAGGTGGTTAAATAACCAACCTAAGGCTAGCATAAGGACATGGAAACAGCTGACAGAAAAATTCCTGAATCAATATTTCCCTCCAAAAAGGATGACACAGCTAAGGCTGGACATCCAAGGCTTTAAACAAGGAGATAATGAATCTTTTTATGATGCCTGGGAGAGATACAGAGAGATGCTATGAAAATGCCCCTCTGAAATGTTTTCAGAGTGGGTTCAGTTAGACATCTTCTACTATGGGCTTGCAGAAGGAGCTCAGATGTCTTTAGATTACTCAGCTGGTGGATCTATCCATATGAGAAAGACAATTGAAGAGGCTCAAGAGCTCATTGATACAGTTGCCAGGAATCAGCATCTGTATCTAAGCAGCAACCCTTCCATGAATGAAGAGGTTAAAACAGTAACTGCTGAATTCAGTACTGTAAAACAAGCTGCTGAATTCAATCAGCAATTAGATTTTCTAACAAAGCAGCTAGCTGAATTCAAAGACAGGTTACAGGAGACAAGGATAGCTAATATACATATGGACGAACAGTTTAAGCAAACAAAGCAGCAGCTATCAAAGCAAATAACAGAAGAATGCCAAGCAGCTCAATTAAGAAGTGGGAAAACATTAAATACCCCACTCAAAGCATCAAAAATTCAAGAAATGGGCGACCCATCAAAGATTCCCCTGAGGACAGTAAGAGCCCAGGGAAAAATAATTCTGGCACTAAAACACCAGAAAATGGGTGGAAGGCTGGCACTGAACGCCCAGACCATGCCCAAAACTGGCGTTCAGCGCCAGAAACAAGGCAGGATTGGCGTTCAACGCCAGAAATGGGCAAGAATCTGGCGTTGAACGCCCCAATGGGGCAGAATCCAGCGTTGAACGCCCAAAATAGGCACATTTCTGGCGTTCAGGCGCCAGGAACAGACAGTGAGTTGGCGTCTAACGTCACTCCAGCTTCTGACTCTGGTACTCAATTGCCAGTGAGGGATCAGACACACACAAGTGCTGATAACAACCCCTCTAAAAAGGCTTCTTTGACCACTAAGGTTGAGGAATATAAAGCCGAGATACCTTATCCTCAAAAACTCCGGAAAGAGGAGCAGGATAAGCAATTTGCTCGCTTTGCAGATTATCTAAGGACTCTTGAAATAAAGATTCCATTTGCAGAGGCACTTGAGCAAATACCTTCTTATGCCAAGTTCATGAAAGAGATCTTGAGTCATAAAAAGGAGTGGAGAGAAACAGAAAGAGTTCTCCTCACTGAAGAATGCAGTGCAGTCATTCTGAAAAGCTTTCCTGAAAAGCTTAAAGACCCTGGGAGTTTTCTGATACCATGCATATTAGAAGGTGATTGCACCAAGACAGCTTTATGCGATCTTGGGGCAAGCATCAACCTGATACCTGCATCCACTATCAGGAAGCTTGGCTTAACTGAAGAAGTTAAACCAACCCGGATATGTCTCCAACTTGCTGATGGTTCCACTAAATACCCATCAGGCGTGATTGAGGACATGATTGTCAGAGTTGGGCCATTCGCCTTTCCCACTGACTTTGTTGTGCTGGAAATGGAGGAGCACAAGAGTGCTACTCTCATTCTAGGAAGACCCTTCCTAGCAACTGGACGATCCCTCATTGACGTCCAGCAGGGGGAAATAACCCTGAGAGTCAACGATGACGAGTTCAAGTTGAACGCTGTCAAAGCCATGCAGCATCCAGACACATCAACAGACTGCATGAAAGTTGACCTTATTGACTCTTTGGTAGAAGAGATCAACATGGCTGAGAGTCTCGAATCAGAGTTGGAAAACATCTTTAAAGATGTTCAGCCTGATTTGGAGGATTCAGGGGACATGAAAGAGCCTCTGAACTTTCTTCTGAAAGAGGAAAAACCTCCTAAACCAGAGCTCAAGCCACTGCCACCATCCTTGAAATATGCATTTCTAGGAGAAGGTGACACTTTTCCAGTGATCATAAGCTCTGCTTTAAATTCACAGGAAGAGGAAGCACTTATTCAAGTGCTAAGGACACACAAGACAGCTCTTGGGTGGTCCATAGGTGACCTTAAGGGCATAAGCCCAGCTAGATGCATGCACAAAATCCTATTGGAGGATAATGCCAAACCAGTGGTTCAACCACAGAGGCGGCTAAATCCAGCCATGAAGGAAGTGGTGCAGAAAGAGGTCACCAAATTACTAGAGGCTGGGATTATTTATCCCATTTCTGATAGCCCCTGGGTGAGCCCTGTTCAAGTCGTCCCAAAAAAGGGAGGCATGACAGTGATTCATAATGAAAAAAATGAACTGGTTCCTACAAGAACAGTTACAGGGTGGCGCATGTGTATTGACTACAGAAGGCTCAATACAGCCACCAGAAAGGATCATTTTCCTTTACCATTCATAGACCAGATGCTAGAGAGACTAGCAGGTCATGATTACTACTGCTTTTTGGATGGCTACTCAGGCTATAACCAGATTGCAGTAGATCCCCAGGATCAAGAGAAAACAGCATTCACATGTCCATCCGGAGTGTTTGCTTATAGAAGGATGCCCTTTGGGCTATGCAATGCACCTGCAACCTTCCAGAGATGCATGCTCTCTATTTTCTCTGATATGGTGGAAAAATTTCTGGAAGTCTTCATGGATGACTTCTCAGTATATGGAGACTCATTCAGCTCCTGTCTTGATCACCTAAAACTTGTTCTGAAAAGATGCCAAGAAACCAACCTAGTTTTAAACTGGGAAAAGTGTCACTTCATGGTGACTGAAGGAATTGTTCTTGGGCATAAAATCTCAAACAAGGGAATAGAGGTGGATCAAGCAAAAATAGAGGTAATTGAAAAATTACCACCACCTGCCAATGTTAAGGCAATCAGAAGCTTTCTGGGGCATGCAGGATTCTATAGGAGGTTTATAAAGGATTTTTCAAAAATCGCAGAACCTCTAAGCAATCTGCTAGCTGCTGACACGCCATTTGTGTTTGACACAGCATGCCTGCAGGCGTTTGAAACGCTGAAAGCTAACCTGGTCACAGCACCAGTCATTTCTGCACCAGACTGGACATTGCCATTTGAGTTAATGTGTGATGCCAGTAATCATGCCATTGGTGCAGTATTGGGACAGAGGCATGACAAGCTTCTGCATGTCATTTATTATGCCAGTCGCGTTCTAAATGATGCCCAGAAAAATTACACAACCACAGAAAAAGAACTACTTGCAGTGGTTTACGCCATTGACAAGTTCAGATCATACTTAGTAGGATCAAAAGTGATTATGTATATTGACCATGCTGCTCTTAAATATCTACTCACAAAGCAGGATTCAAAACCCAGGCTCATCAGATGGGTATTGCTTCTGCAAGAGTTTGATATAGAAATAAGAGACAGAAAAGGGACAGAGAACCAAGTAGCTGATCATCTGTCCCGGATAGAGCCAGTGGAAGGGACGTCCCTCCCCTTTCTTGAGATCTCTGAGACGTTCCCTGATGAGCATCTATTTGCCATTCAGGAAGCACCATGGTTTGCCGATATTGCAAACTATAAAGCTGCAAGGTTCATACCCAAGGAGTACAATAGAATACAAAAGAAGAAACTAATTACTGATGCAAAGTACTACTTGTGGGATGAACCCTATCTCTTTAAGAGATGTGCAGACGGAATTATCCGTAGGTGTGTCCCCAGAGAGGAAGCACAGAGAATCCTATGGCATTGCCATGGATCTCAATATGGAGGCCATTTCGGAGGTGAGCGAACAGCCACCAAGGTCCTCCAATGTGGCTTCTATTGGCCCACACTCTATAAAGATTCCCGAGAGTTTGTACGTAATTGTGACAGTTGCCAAAGAGCTGGTAATCTGCCTCATGGTTACGCCATGCCTCAACAAGGAATCTTGGAAATAGAGTTGTTTGATGTATGGGGAATTGACTTCATGGGACCTTTCCCACCATCATACTCAAACACTTATATTCTGGTGGCAGTTGACTATGTATCAAAATGGGTTGAGGCTATTGCCACACCCACCAATGATACTAAAACAGTGCTGAAGTTCCTCCAGAAACATATCTTTAGCAGGTTTGGTGTCCCTAGAGTGTTAATCAGTGATGGGGGCACTCACTTCTGCAATAAACAGCTTTACTCTGCCATGGTTCGGTATGGAATTCGCCACAAAGTGGCCACTCCATATCATCCACAAACCAACGGGCAAGCTGAAGTCTCTAACAGAGAATTAAAGAGAATCCTGGAACGGACAGTAAATACCCGTAGAAAGGATTGGGCAAGGAGCTTGGATGATGCTCTGTGGGCTTACAGAACAGCATTCAAGACCCCCTATAGGGACCTCTCCATACCAACTCGTGTATGGTAAGGCATGCCACTTGCCCGTGGAACTGGAACATAAGGCCTACTGGGCAACCAGATTCCTAAACTTAGATGCCAAATTAGCAGGAGAAAAACGATTGCTTCAGCTAAATGAGCTAGAGGAATTCAGATTCACAGCTTTCGAAAATGCCAAGCTTTATAAAGAAAAATAAAAAAAATGGCATGACAGAAAGCTGTCATCTAGAATCTTTGAACCAGGACAGAAGGTCCTGTTGTTTAACTCTAGACTCAGGCTATTTCCCGGGAAACTGAAATCCCGGTGGAGGGGACCATACGTGATTACAAGTGTGTCACCATATGGTTATGTGGAGCTTCAAGATATTGATTCTGATAAGAAGTTCATTGTCAATGGACAGAGAATCAAGCATTATCTTGAAGGCAACACTGAGCAAGAATGCTCAAGGCTGAAGCTAGATTAAAAGCTCAGCAAGGTCCAGCTAAAGACGATAAAGAAGCGCTTGCTGGGAGGCAACCCAGCCATGGGGCAACAATCCTCTAAGCATTTTGCCCTATTTCTATCTTTATTTTTTATATAAGAGTTCATTGACAACAAGGTAAATAATCATTTACAGAAGACCTCGGCACACAAAACAGAGTAAAAGAGCTCAATGGCAAGAAAACGCCAGTAAAGGGGCATTTTGGGCGTTCAGCGCCCAAAATGGGCACCCACTGGGCGCTGAACGCCAGTAATGGCAGCATTTGGGCGTTCAACACCAGAAATGGCCACCCACTGGGCGTTGAACGCCAGGAATGGCAGCAACTGGGCGCTGAACGCCCAGGAGACCAGCATTTGGGCGCTGAACGCCCAAAACAGGCAGTGTTTGGGCGTTCAAACGCCAGGAGGACAGGGAGGAGCCAAATCCAGTAATCCCACACGTATTTCCATTTTAATTTCAAAATTTTATGCTTCAATGCATGATTTTTACATGAACATATCAAGAACCCTGGTTTCTAAAATCCCTAATTTCTAAAAATCCATCTTTCCAAATTCAATCCAACTCTTTTCAAAATCTTTTCTGAAAACAAATCTATCTTTTTCACTCAAAAATCTTTTCAACTAATCCATATCTTTTTCAAATATCCATATTATCTTTTTCAAAATTCAGAGTTATCTTTTTCAAAAATCTATCATATCTTTTCAAAATTAATCTCTATCTTCTATCTTATCTTTTTCAACTCAATCTTTTTATCTTATCTCCTCCAATTTTTCGAAAACCCACCCCCCACCCCTTTAAATTGGGCTCGGCCTCCCCCCTCCTTCATCAACAAGTGCTACTCAATCTCCTTCTATCCCTCTCCTTTCTTTTCTTTTGCTTGAGGACAAGCAAACCTCTAAGTTTGGTGTGTTTTTCCGAGATCACTAAGATCATGGCTCCCAAAGGGAAACAATACACTCCTAGAGGCAAGAAAGAGAGCGTTCCAAAACCACTTTGGAATCAAGGGAAGTTCTTATCTAAAGAACATTCAGACCATTATCTTAAAGTAATGGGTCTGAGATCAGTGATCCCGGAAGTTAGATTCGATCTGAAAGAAGACGAATATCCGGAGATCCAGGAGCAAATTCGAATCAGGAACTGGGAAGTCCTAGCTAATCCTGAAACGAAAGTAGGAAGGAACATGGTCCAGGAGTTCTATGCGAATATGTGGCAGACTGACAAGCAAAGACTATCTGGAACTGCCTGCTACGAATTTCGGACCATGGTCAGGGAAAAAATTGTTCATACCACCCCTGACAAGATCAGAGAGATACTAAAGCTACCTCAGCTAAAGGATGATCCAGACTCCTTCAACAGGAGGATGATGAGAGCAGACATTAGCCTGGATAAGATTCTAGAGGACATCTGTATTCCTGGAGCCAGGTGGACCACCAACACAAAGGGCGTCCCAAATCAACTCAAGAGGGAGGATCTCAAACCAGTTGCCAGAGGATGGCTGGACTTCATTGGGCGTTCTCTGTTGCCCACCAGCAACCGTTCTGAAGTCACAGTTAAAAGAGCAGTGATGATTCATTGCATCATGATGGGAAAGGAAGTGGAGGTTCATCAGCTGATTTCAACAGAGCTCTATAAGATTGCTAACAAAAATTCAAGAGAGGCCAGGTTGGCTTATCCAAGCGTGATTTCTCTGCTCTGCAAGGACGCTGGAGTCAAGATGGGAATAACTGAATATATCCTAATTGAAAAGTCAATCACCAAAGCATCAATGGAGAGACAACAAGCACAGGAGGATCATATCAAGAAGAGAGCACAGAAATTCCTCCCAGAGATTCCTCAAGCGGAATATTGGGAATATCTTGAGACGTCTGTCACCAAGCTACAGGAAGCTATGGAGCAAATAATAAAACAACAGAATGAACACAGTCAAATGCTGACCCATATGCTTAAAGAACAAGAGGAGCAGGGACGTGACTTAAGGGAACTGAAGCGCCAAAAATCTTCTGTAATACCAAGCCTCCCAAGGATCATAGGAACCCCCATACCCCCAGAATAAAGGTTGTTAATTTCCAATTTCTGCCTCAACTCTGTGACAGTGTCCTTATAAAAAAGTACCTTAGAAGTCATATAGTAGTAATTAGTATCTATTTTGATTTTATCTCCAATTAAGCTATAGTTTATTTTTCTCATCATCATTAAACATGAATAAAGTAGTAGATCTTTTGAATAAGAAGCAATAAAATTTCGAGTTTAAATAAAACAAATTCTAATTGGTTAAATGTGGTGGCAATACTTTCTGTCTTCTGAATGAATGCTTGAACAGTGCATATGTCTTTTGAATTTGTTGTTTAAGACCGTTAAATATGTTGGCTCTTGAAAGAATAATGAACATAAGACATGTTATTGATAATCTGAAAAATCATCAAAATGATTCTTGAAGCAAGAAAAAGCAGCAAAAAAAAAAAAAAAAGCAAGCAGAAAAAGCCAATAACCCTTAAAACCAAAAGGCAAGGGCAATTAAAAAGGATCCCAAGGCTTTGAGCATCAGTGGATAGGAGGGCCTAAAGGACTGAAATCCTGGTCTAAGCGGCTAAACCAAGCTGTCCCTAACCATGTGCTTGTGGCGTGCAGGTGTCAAGTGAAAACTTGAGACTGAGCGGTTAAAGTCAAGGTCCAAAGCAAAAAGAAGAGTGTGCTTAAGAACTCTGGACACCTCTAATTGGGGACTTTAGCAAAGCTGAGTCACAATCTGAAAAGGTTCACCCAGTTATGTGTCTGTGGCATTTATGTATCCGGTAGTAATACTGGAAAACAAAGTGCTTAGGGCCACGGCCAAGACTCATAAAGAAGCTGTGTTCAAGAATCATCACACTGAACTAAGAGAATCAATAACACTATCTGAATTCTGAGTTCCTATAGATGCCAATCACTCTGAGCTTCAATGGATAAAGTGAGATGTCAAAACTATTCAGAAGCAAAAAGCTACTAGTCCCGCTCATCTAATTAGAATCTGAGCTTCTCAACCTATTAGTCTTCTATTTTATTTGTCTAGTTGCTTGAGGACAAGCAACAGTTTAAGTTTGGTGTTGTGATGAGCGGATATTTTATACGCTTTTTGGGGATAATTTCATATAGTTTAGAGTATGTTTTAGTTAGTTTTTAGTCTATTTCTAGTAGTTTTTGGGAAAAATTCATATTTCTGGACTTTACTATGAGTTGTGTGTTTTTCTGTAATTTCAGGTATTTTTCTGGCTGAAATTGAAGGAGCTGAGCAAAAATCTGATTTAGGCTGAAAAAGGACTGCTGATGCTGTTGGATTCTGACCTCCCTGCACTCAAAGTGGATTTTCTGGAGCTACAGAACTCGAAATGGCATGCTTCTAATTGCGTTGGAAAGTAGACATCCAGGGCTTTCCAGCAATATATAATAGTCCATACTTTGCACAAGGATAGACGACGTAAACTGGCGTTCAACGCCAGTTCTCTGCCCAATTCTGGCGTCCAGCGCCAGAAAAGGATAAAAAACTGGAGTTGAACGCCCAAACTGGCATAAAAACTGGCGTTCAACTCCACAAATGGCCTCTGCACGTGAATTGCTTAAAGTCTCAGCCCCAGCACACACCAAGTGGGCCCCAGCACACCAAGTGGGCCCCAGAAGTGGATCTCTGCATCATCCATCATAGTCCACTCGTATTTTGTAACCCTAGGCTACTAGTTTAGTATTTAAACAACTTTTAGAAACTTATTCTGCATCTCATGACATTTCAGATCTAAACTTTGTATTCTCTGACGGCATGAGTCTCTAAACCCCATTGTTGGGGGTGAGGAGCTCTGCTGTGTCTCGATGAATTAATGCAAGTATTTCTGTTTTCCATTCAAACACGCTTGTTCCTATCTAAGATGTTCATTCGCGCTTAACTGTGATAGAGGTGATGATCTGTGACATTCATCACCTTCCTCAATTCATGAACGTGTGCTTGACAACCACCTCCGTTCTATATACGATTGAATGAGCGTCTCTTAGATTCCTTAATCAGAATCTCCGTGGTATAAGCTAGAACTGATGGCGGCATTCATGAGAATCCGGAAAGTCTAAACCTTGTCTGTGGTATTCCGAGTAGGATTCAAGGATTGAATGACTGTGACGAGCTTCAAACTCCTGAAGGCTGGGCGTTAGTGACAGATGCAAAAGGATAGTAAATCCTATTCCAACCGGATCGAGAACCAACCGGTGATTAGCCGTGCTGTGACAGAGCGCGTGAGCGTAGTTTTCACTGGAAGGATGGAAGGTAGCCATTGACAACGGTGATCCACCAACACACAGCTTGCCATAGGAGGACGTGCGTGCGTGAATCAGAAGACAGAGGAAAGCAGAGATTCAGAAGACAAAGCATCTCCAAAACTCCAACATATTCTCCATTACTGCACAACAAGTAACCTTTAATTTATGCTCTACTGGTTATTCACAATTCAACTGATAAACATAATTGACTTCCTGACTAAGATTTACAAGATAACCATAGATTGCTTCAAACCAACAATCTCCGGGGGATTCGACCCTTACTCACGTAAGGTATTACTTGGACGACCCAGTGCACTTGCTGGTTAGTGGTACGCGTTGTGAAAAGTGTGATTCACAATTCGTGCACCAAAAATCCAACCCAGCTCCCATTGTGAAACATAATCAAAAGCCAATTCCAAAGCCCAAGCACATTTTGAAGCCCAACAAAACTCAACTAAAGTCCAAGTCTAAGTTCACTTTCAAACCCAAACCCAAATTTAACCCACCTAAAAGAATTACAAGATCTCAGGCAAAGGGATGGAGTACTAACAAAGGCAAGCAACCTCTTCATGTAGATTTAACTACAAATGAATCAACAAGTGATGATGGAAGCTTAGAGGATACATCTTATGTCCCAGTGCAGGAGGCCAACTCTAGCAATGATGATGAATTAGTTGCAAGAATTCGAAACCAATTAGGAAAGAGGTCATCAAGGTTCAAAAGAATTCAGGCATGGCTAAAGGAAAGGAGAAGATAGAAAAAGATACTATTATGCAAGCTTATGATGCAATTGTTGAGGATTTATCATATGTAGAGGTGGACCTCAGTATTCTAGAAACTCCAGGGGAAGGAATTTTGTATGAAGCTCTTGACCCTCGTGCAGAATCTGATGGAGCCAACTTGTGGCACTTGGAGGAGATGAAAACTCCTCCTAATTCGGAGGATGAGTTGGATTCTGATGGGGATTCGGATGATTTTCCCATCCTCCAAGAGGGCCAGAGATTCAGTAAGCTGAAACTTCAAGTGGGCATGAAGTTCAATACCAAACAAGAGTTCAAGGATGCTGTGCGAGAGTTTACCATACAGGAGGGTAGGGGGATTAAGTTTGTAAAGGGTTGTAGAGCGGTCCTTGCCCATGATATCTTGGAGGGTGTTGTTGCCTAAAGGGTTGATCAGGGCCTCTTGGCTCCATCCATCTTTGATTGCTTAGACCTTGATGCATATTCCTGTTATAGCTTCTATTCCTTTCAACAAATTTAGAACCAAACTCAAAGCGAGAGGGGTGAGAATTCATAGTAGCTAATAGAAATAAAAAGGGAAAAACAAAAACAAATAAACAATTAAAAGAAAAATATTTACAATAACCAATAATAAGGCACACGTTTGCAGTTCCCCGGCAACGGCGCCATTTTGACGATCAGTTTTTCTACCGGTAAAGAAATACAAAAATATGATCGCGTTGTAAGTATAGCTTCTAAACCAACAAAGAATCCTTTCGTACAAACATTTTAGTTGTCACAAGTAACAAACCCCTTTATAATTGATAACCGAAGTATTCAAACCTTGGGTCATCTTCTCAAGGAACTGTAGGGAGGTGTTCTTAATATTGGTTATGAGTCTTGTAAATTGGGGGTTTTGAAAGTAAGGAACAGGTAATTTAAATGACAAGTAAAATAAATTAACAAAAATAAAATCTCTTGGCAAGGTATAAGAATTAGAATTCCTATCCTAGTTATCCTTATCAGATGTGATGAGAATTGGATTTTAATCCCACTTAGTTGACCTTTACTAAAGCAAAGGAAAGTCAAGTGGACTAATTAGTTTGATCCTCAAGTCCTAGTCAATCCCTGTGAGAAGACTAGCTTTAGAGCGATCTAGATCAATTAGTAATTTGCCAATTTCGACCACTGCTGAGTTTGACAACTCAAGTGTTACCAATTACTTAACCAAAGCCAAAAGGAAGAAAATATCTAAATTAAATTAAAAGCATTCATAAATAGAATAAAACGATCATAAATTGAAATACCTCAAATAAAATTAATTAAGAAAATCATAACATGAATGTAGCGTAAGCTAAATTGGAAAGATAAATAATAATTAAAGGTATATAATAAAATAGAAAATAAATAAGAGGAACATTAAACCTGGAAATTGAGAAGAAATAATCTTAAATCCTTTAAGAGGAATCCTAATTTTAAATCCTAAGAGAGAGGAGAGAACCTCTCTCTCTAAAAACTACATCTAAATTATGAAAAGTGAATAATTGAAGACTTGTTCATGACTGGATGCATTTTCCCGCTTTATAACCTCTAATCTGTGCTTTCTGGACTTGGATCTGGGCCGAAAAGGGTTTCAGAAATCGCTGGGAGCATTTTCTGCAGTTTTTGGTGCATGGCGTCTGTCACGCGTCCGCGTGGGTCACGCGGTCGCGTCATCTCGGAGTTTTCCTTGTCACGCGTTCGCTTCGGTCACGCGTACGTGTCATCTGCGTTCTGCTCAAGGCGCGCGTCCGCGTCAGTCACGCGTTCGCGTCACTGCCTTTTTGCGCTAGGCACGCGGCTGCGTCGTCCATGCGGTCGCGTCGCTGCCAGTTTCTTCAAAAACTCCATTTTGTGCTTTCCTTCCATTTTTATATGTTTTCTTTCCATCCTTTAAATCATTCCTGCCTTAGGAGATATGAAATTACTCAACACACAAATCACGGCATCGAATGGTAATAAAAGGTAATTAAAATAATTATTTTTAAAGCATAGGAAACATGTTTTTCACATATATCACATAATAAGGAAGGGAAAGTAAAACCATGCAATTTCACATGAATAAGTGGGTGAAGGATTGAATAAATCACTTAAATTGAGCACAAAATACATCATGAAATATGGGTTTATCAACCTCCCCACACTTAAACAATAGCATATCCTCATGCTAAATCCAAGATGAAGAATAAGGTAAGGTTAAAGTGGTGGAATCTCATGCAATGCAATCTATTCTAAATGCAACTACCTAAATGAATCATGCAATTCTAATTGTTATTCACTTGTATATAAAGCTTACATGTAGTTAAATTAATTCATATCCTCAAGGAATCATATATGCATAGTCAAACCTTAGATAATGTTAAAGCACTTTTACAATTGAGATGGGTAAAAATATTTTACAGACTTGCAAGACAATTAACAATTTAAGCAGAGATATATGGTGATGAGCTATTGAACCCTCACTGGATTTTGTGTTTACTCTCTAGTCACTCAGTGTTTATTGGGTTAATCACTCTATTCTTTTTCTATCCTTACTTTCTATAACTTTGTTCTTCATCTAACCAATCAACAAATATGGAATACAGACATACAAAAATCATGAGGTCTTTTCCAAGGTTGTAATGGGGCCAAGGTAAAGGTAAGGGTATATGTATAGGGCTAAGTGAGCTAATAAGTGAATCCTTGATTAGTCTAAGATCTCACCTAACATACATACTTTATATAATTTTAAGGTTCCTTTACCTATTTACCCAAATTTTCTCACTTTGTTTTGCAAACTCAAGTATTAATTTTAAATTTGAAATTTTTGACCCATGTGCATTGACTTATTTTGCAATTGGGGAATTTTTTGTATCCCCTTTATTTAAATACTTGAAAATCTTCTCTCTCTCTTTTTTTTTCAATGCACATGGTAATTCAATTGACTTACTCTTTCTACATGAGCATGCTTCCCAAATTTTATTTTTTTGAAACAACTTATTCTTTTTAAATTCCTACTTTATTTCTATCATCCCATGTTCCCATAAAAATTCCCCATACTTAAATAATGCACAATTTCTATCTTAAGCTAACCAAGGATTCAACTTGGGATTTTTATTTTGTTTTTCTGCTTAAGGCTAGTAATGTGGTTATAGAACAGAAGGGGATTTAAAAAGCTCAAGGGGGCTAACAAGGGTGATATAAAAGGTAGGCTAATTTGGGATAAGTGAGTAAAAATTCAAATGATGGCCTCAATCATCTCTTGGTATGTATCTATATTCTATAATTGGACATATAGATTAAAACAAAGTAAAGAACATTAGAATAAAAAAGAAGGGTAAAACACACAGGAATGAAATTTATGGTCTGAATGCAACCATACAATTAAGCTCAAAACTCACAGGCTGTGTGTTCTCTAACTCAAAAATCATATATCAGTTATACATGTCATGCAAGTAAAAATTAAGAGTTCCCATTATTCTCAATGTAAATCTTAGGGTGGCCCTTAAAATCTTAGTGTTGTTCCTTGATGAAATGTTGTTAACTAACTAACATGTAATGCTATATATACAAGGTGTGTGGATTGTTTTAATTTACTAAGATTTCTAGTTTACTCCTTTTATTTTCAATTAAATCAAACTATTATATGCTAAAAGGGTAAACTTTATACTAACTAATCCACATATTCTATAACTAATAAGTTTAGAATTGCCAACTAAACTAAATGTCTGAAATATAAACTAAAGTGCAAAATGTGGAAATAAAGTAAAAATACATGAAAAGAATAATGTATAAGTACTGAAAAATAAAAATAAAAATAAAGATAAAAATAGAAAAATAAACAAAATAAGATAAAAGAGTCTGTAGTGGTTCACCAAAAAGATACGCCAGGGATGGCGACCTCCCCACACTTAAAATAAAGCATCGTCCTCGATGCTTACTCAAGCTGGGTGTGAAGGAGTGTCATCACTGGAAGGATGGGCTGCGGGAGTCTCTGTGGTGGCCTGAGGATCTGCAGACTAGATGAGGGTAGGAGGATCTCTCTGCTGCAGTGGAGGCTCTAACTGTATAGGAATCTCTGGGTCTGCAGCCTGAATCTGGTGTGGCTCCTCCTGCTGTGGCGCAGCCTGCTCCGGTCCTTCCTGCTCAGCCTCTCTCTGTGCATGTGTCTCATCCTCATGCTCGCCCGCCTCCTCCTCGGATGGCTCTGATGGTGTGTCAGGCTCGGAGGAGATGTCGCTGCCACATCAGATCATCAACTTGAGGTGCTCATAGCGTCGCTTGTTGTGACGCTTAGATCTCTCATATCGCCGCCAATTGCGGCGCTCCATCTGGTCCAGCTGCTGAAATAAGCGGTGCACGAGGTGGTAAACGGGCTCTGAGGCAGGTGGAGGTGCAGTGGGTGGGGCTGGTGCAGCAGTGGAAGAAGAAGGAGCAGCTGAAGATGTGGCCGCCTCACCAGAAGCGGTAAGGAATGGAGGTCTGTAGCCTATAGCCTGAAACTTCCTGCTGTGAGGAATGATCTTCTTGCAGTTTGCAGCAGTCGGCTTTGCATCAGCCAGCTCCCAAGGCACGTCAGCTCGACGGCCGAGCTGGGTAATCAGATATGGGAAAGGAAGAGTGCCTCTGACATGGACCCTGGCCATGTAATACCGGATGAATCATGGAAGATACAAGTCCTTACCCTCCATCACACACCAGATGAGGGTGATCATAGCAGCAGGCAGCTCCGTCTCATGAGTGCTCAGCATAACAAAGTTGCTCAGGATCTGGTGCCAGAGCCGAGCCTTATCATTCAGATACATCAGCTTGATACCTTAGGCATCGCTGTGTTCTTCCCCATGACCCATGGGACAGTAGGATCAAGGGCTATCCTCTACTTGACAGCATCCCAGTGAAATCGCATAAACCTCATATCCTCTTCAACCTTTTGGTAACCGTCAGGCTGATCTGACTTAGGCTGAAGGCGGAGGATGTCCTCAATAGCTTCCTCAGTGACCAGTATTTGTTTCCCTCTGAGGTGCACTGCATCCAGGGAAGTCTTGAAATAGTTGCAGTAAAACTCTCTTACCGAGGAAGTATTGACCTCTGTCAAGTTTCTCTCTAAGAAGAACCAGCCTCTCTGTTTGATCCGATCGGAGGTGTACTGCTGTAGTTCTTCTGAAATTTTCAGAGTTCTCTCCAGGTACAGGTTCCTGGAGGTGGCAAACACCGGATACTTCAGCTCATAGTATCTGTTTGCGAATTTTACTGGATCATTGGCAGGGAGGAGCTGGTCAGCCTTCTCCTGCGGAGTAAAGTGCTTTTCCCGCCAGGAGTCATCATGCATAATGTCCAGGATAGACATAGAGGATTCGCCTCTTTTCCTTTTGCCAGTGGTGGCTTTGCCTTTTCCTTTGCGCTGAGGGTCAGACATCCTAAAAAGTAGAAATTGCAGGATATAATGAAAGAACAAAAGTAGGAAAACAAGTAGGCAAATAGAATAACAACAATTGAAGCACATAGTGGCAAAAGAGCAGTAGAATTATGAAATGAGGTAAGTATATGTGCATTATGGATTGTATTTGAGTTAGAAATCCGAGATGAAAAAATCACAATCCAAAATGTAATAGAAGTAGAATTCATGTTAATTAGGAAAAATCATAATCATGCCGTGAGTTAGAAAGTTAAAGTAAATAGTTAAAAACCAAAAAGAGAAGTTTGAAAGTTAGATCGGTTAGGATTGAAAAGGAGGTGAGAAAGTGGAAATCAGTGTGTTAGTAAAAAGAAAGTCAGAGTAAGTGGCATGATGATCGGTTTCTAAGTAACAAGAATTTCACAATTTTAAGCAACAGTCAACTCATATTCAAGCAAGGAAATCAGGTTGATGATGATTCTTATAGATATAGAAATAGCAAAAAAAATGAAATCGAATAATCAAAAGTGCAATTTATGAACCAGCAAATTGAAAGGAAAAAGAATGCTGGTCCGTGCATTCATGAATTAGTTTAGTTGTAGCTAAGTAGTGCAAAATTGAAAATTGCCAAAACCAATTCCTGAATGTAAAAATGAAACAATTTGCAGAAAATTGGGCAGCATTCCGGCTAAAATTGGATGTTCCCGGGTAATAAACAGCAAGTAGAACAGTTCATTAAAATAAAGCTGCAAATACACATAAGTAATATGAACATGAAAGAGCAGTGTAACAGCAACATGAAACAGTAAAGAACAGCATATGAACAGTATGAACATCACAGCCAGATTAAAAGTGCATAATAAGCAACAAGTACGGCGCAATTATCAGGCCTAAATCCACTAACCACATCCTAGCTACCTAACCACCTAGAATCCACTACAACATGCATCTCTAACTATCCTAAGTTGAACATAAACTGAAAAATATGCAACTAACTATGAATGAAAAAAAAGTGGCGTTTGGCGGAACCTGGTATGCGTATGAACTAAGGTAGGGATCAGAGAGATGGCGGGGGTGTGGTGGTGGTGGTGCGGACGCGGCGGTGATGGGCGGTTGGTGCGGCGGTGGGCGGCTGTTCGGTGGCAGGGGGTTCGGATAGGGTTTAATGGTGGAGGGGTAGGTGGGTAAGAAGAAAGGGGGTGAGGGTGGTGATGGTGGGAGGCGGCGCTGGTGGCGGGGAAGTCGTGGCTGGTCGCGGTGGGGGGGGGGGGGGCAGTGGCGGAGGGGAGAGAAGAGAAGGGAAGAGAAGGGGGGAAGAAGGAAGAAGGAGGGGGGTGGGCATCGCGGTGGGTCTGGGTGGTTGGGGGTGGTACGGTGGTGCGGTGGTCGGAGTGGTGGTTGGGGGTGGTGGTGTTTGGGTGGGGAGCAGAGAGGGTTGCAGAGAAGAGAGGAAGAAGAAGGGGGGTATGGGGGGCGTGACGGGTAGGGTTTCGCGTGATAGGGGGTTAGTGATTTTGAATCCACGCGAACGCGTGGAGCACGCGATCGCGTGACTAGGGTGAAATGGAGTTGACGCGGTCGCGTGACTGACGCGATCGCGCAGGTTGGGTACAAGATGGATGACGCGGACACGTGAGGCACGCGACCGCGTCACTGAAATTTGTGCTAGACGCACACTTCCAGCGTCGTTTCAGCGCAACTCCCTGTCTCCATTTAGGGTGCCAAGCTATCCACGCGACGCGGACGCGTCGCTCACGCTTTCGCATGGAATGGGTGTTTTTCAAGTGACGCGTTCGCGTCAGGGACGCGAACACGTAGGCCGTTTTATGCTAAACGCACACCAGCCGCACGATTCCAGCCCAGATTTCTGGGCGTTGGATTTTTACGCCGATTTCCAGATCACGCGTTCGCGTGATTGACGCGAACGCGTGAGAGGTTTTTTTTATTCAATTATGCAATTATGCAGTATGCAATGCTAATGAATGATATTCAGATTCAATGAAAATAAAATAATATAAAAACAAACAACACGAAATAAAATTGAAAATGAAACGACCATACCATGGTGGGTTGTCTCCCACCTAGCACTTTTAGTTAAAGTCCTTAAGTTGGACATTGGATGAGCTTCCTGTTATGGTGGTTTATGCTTAAATTCATCTAGAAATCTCCACCGATGTTTGGAATGCCAACAGCCTCCGGGGTCCCAAACTAGGCATGTAAAGCTTTTGAGCAGCTTCAAACAGATTCTCAGGCTCCCGGGGTGACGAATGTCAGAATAGATTCCAGGATCCCAAACCTTGCTTTTAAATCCACCTTTGTCTTGACCTGTATTCTTCCATCCGGGCGGTTTAGAAATTGTATTCTCACCAAGATGACCAAACGTCTTCCGAGACCCATTCAATTGAACTTGGTACCAATCCGTGTACTTCGAATTGAAGCGTGGAACCTTATTGAATCTTGCACACCAGCTCTGAGTACGAGCCATTTCTCTCTTACTCTTAAAGCCGCAGAGAGCTCTAAGCTGGCCATCTGTTTCAAGCAAACCATATTCAAGTGGAAAAGTAAAGATAAAGGTTAAGGATTGTACCCACTTGAAGCTTGTGTTAGGTGGTAATGGCCTTGGGATAGGTGTTTCCAGTGGTTCTGCAAGCTCTACTCCCTTGTATTCCTCTGTGAATTCCTCCACTTCTTTGCAAAATTTTTCAGCTGCAACTGCATCCTGATCAAAGTCTTCTATGTCTTCATCGTCACTCAAGTCATATGTTGGAGGTTGAGAGAAATCTACTTCGACATCATCTTCGTATTCACTTGGATAAGGTTCTTCAGGCTCAAGGAGTTCAATTGCGGAATTGAGTTCGTGATTAGGAGAGCTTGATGCATGATCATCACTGCCGATGGAATCAACTTCTTGGTCTGTTCCGCCCAATTTTTCACAAGATATATGCTTTGTAGGTTGTGCACTGTCCTCTTTAGCATCAATTTCGAACTTCTCAGCATAATCCTTTACAGTTCTCGATTCCCATGGAGGTTCAGCATCTCCTAAATCTTCAACCACTTCTTCCTCTACAACTATCATGGCTTCCTCCACTTGTTCTAATACAAAGCCATGCTCCTCATTGTCCACCGGAGTTTCTAGTGTTTCCTTCATGCTACGCTCTTCTTTTGATTCTCCACATGCAGCCATGGGAGTACTTTGAGTGCTCAAATGTCGGGAAGCTATTATATTTACTACCTCATTTAAGGCAGTAGTGAGTTTTAGTACGCCCCTTTCAATCTTTGCTTGCCCTTGAAGAAGAACACGAAGTTTGTCATTCACTAGAGGTTGGGGTGGGTATGAGGGTTCGTTGGTTGGGAAAGAGGGTTCAAAATAAGAATGTGGTGGTTCTTGGGAGTAATTAGATTGGGATTGTGGTGGATAAGGGTCATACGGTGGTGAATGGTGAAAAGGAACTTGTGAGCGTGGTGGTTCAAAGCTACGTTGAGAGGATGGTCTATAAGCACATGGTGGGGCTTGTTGGTAATTACAAGGGGGTCCACCATGTCTATCAGCTTGGTATGCATTGTAGAGCGGTCCTTGCCCATGATATCTTGGAGGGTGTTATTGCCTAAAGGGTTGATCAGGGCCTCTTGGCTCCATCCATCTTTGATTGCTTAGACCTTGATGCATATTCCTGTTATAGCTTCTATTCCTTTCAACAAATTTAGAACCAAACTCAAAGCGAGAGGGGTGAGAATTCATAGTAGCTAATAGAAATAAAAAGGGAAAAACAAAAACAAATAAATAATTAAAAGAAAAATATTTACAATAACCAATAATAAGGCACACGTTTGCAGTTCCCCGGTAACGGCGCCATTTTGACGATTGGTTTTTCTATCGGTAAAGAAATACAAAAATATGATCGCGTTGTAAGTATAGCTTCTAAACCAACAGAGAATCCTTTCGTACAAACGTTTTAGTTGTCACAAGTAACAAACCCCTTTATAATTGATAACCGAAGTATTCAAACCTCGGGTCGTCTTCTCAAGGAACTGCAGGGAGGTGTTCTTAATATTGGTTATGAGTCTTGTAAATTGGGGGTTTTGAAAGTAAGGAACAGGTAATTTAAATGACAAGTAAAATAAATTAACAAAAATAAAATCTCTTGGCAAGGTATAAGAATTAGAATTCCTATCCTAGTTATCCTTATCAGATGTGATGAGAATTGGGTTTTAATCCCACTTAGTTGACCTTTACTAAAGCAAAGGAAAGTCAAGTGGACTAATTAGTTTGATCCTCAAGTTCTAGTCAATCCCTGTGAGAAGACTAGCTTTAGAGCGATCTAGATCAATTAGTAATCTGCCAATTTCAACCACTGCTGAGTTTGACAACTCAAGTGTTACCAATTACTTAACCAAAGCCAAAAGGAAGAAAATATCTAAATTAAATTAAAAGCATTCATAAATAGAATAAAACGATCATAAACTGAAATACCTCAAATAATATTAATTAAGAAAATCATAACATGAATGTAGCATAAGCTAAATTGGAAAGATAAATAATAATTAAAGGTATATAATAAAATAGAAAATAAATAAGAGGAACATTAAACCTGGAAATTGAGAAGAAATAATCTTAAATCCTTTAAGAGGAATCCTAATACTAAATCCTAAGAGAGAGGAGAGAACCTCTCTCTCTAAAAACTACATCTAAATTATGAAAAGTGAATAATTGAAGACTTGTTCATGAATGGATGCATCCCCCCACTTTATAACCTCTAATCTGTGCTTTCTGGACTTGGATCAGGGCCGAAAAGGGTTCCAGAAATCGCTGGGAGCGTTTTCTGCAGTTTTTGGTGCGTGGCGTCTGTCACGCGTCCGCATAGGTCACGCGGTCGCGTCATCTGGGAGTTTTCCTTGTCACGCATTTGCTTCGGTCACGCGTACGCGTCAGTCACGCGTTCGCGTCACTGCCTTTTCGCGCTAGGCACGCGGCTGCGTCGTCCATGCATTCGCGTCGCTGCCAGTTTCTTCAAAGACTCCATTTTGTGCTTTCCTTCTATTTTTGTATGTTTCCTTTCCATCCTTTAAATCATTCCTGCCTTAGGAAATCTGAAATTACTCAACACACAAATCACGACATCGAATGGTAATAAAAGGTAATTAAAATAATTATTTTTAAAGCATAGGAAACATGTTTTTCACATATATCACATAATAAGGAAGGAAAAGTAAAACCATGCAATTTCACATGAATAAGTGGGTGAAGGATTGAATAAATTACTTAAATTGAGCACAAAATACATCATGAAATATGGGTTTATCAGTGAACAAGAGACCCGAGGATTTTTGTCATCCCTTGGTCACCATGGAGTCATACAAGAAGACATATGAACATCATATCAATCCTCTTCCAGGCCAATTCCTGTGGAAAAAATCAGTATACCATCAGCCACAAGCTCCTAACATTAAACGAAAACCAGGAAAACTGACAACCAAAAGAAGAAAGGATGCTGATGAGGGTACTAGTGGAAACAAGAAAGCTAAGCCAACCATTACTCTAAAGAGACAGCTGAAGCCGTTCACATGCACATATTGTGGAGTAAAGGGCCATACCAAGAAGGGATGTAAAAAAAAGAGAGCTGATGAGGTTGCTGCTGGGCTTGTAGCTGCAGCAGCTGCTGTGGCGGCTGCCAAGTCCAAAACTACTCCAACTGGGAGTACACCTGCAGCTGAAGCAAGCAACACCACCAATGAGGCACCACAAGTAGTTGAAGCTCTTCCTGGTCTTGGTGTCCAAAATCCTCCTCATGTGAATGTTACAGACAACCTTCCACCACCAGCGGCTACTGCCGAGATTGACTTATCCCAACCAAACTTTGGTGGAACACAAGATGAGGTAAAAATTTTCTCTATCATTTATTTTTGACAATTTTGTAATTGTTCCTTTTTCACATTAGTTTCCTAACTTTACTCAGGCACCACCACCACCACCACCAACAAAAAGGCCACATAAATTACCAACCAAAAGGAGAAACTCACCACAACCAGTAACTGCTTCTGTTGATTCCATGCAAGGAGCAAGTGCAGCAACATCTTTTAGGTTGGCAAGCCTTCTGAAGTTTGTTCCAACTCCAGGGTTCAAAGCACCAAGGAAGCAAAACACTAAATAATTGGATGTACTAGCTGTTTCTGTTTGATTGATTACATATGGAATTTAGGCATTAGTTATTTTTTTTTTTTGTTATTTTCATTCAGGAATAACACATAATCAGATTGTATGGTTTATTTTTACTTTTGGTAGTTATAAACCTTTAAACTTGGCGTTCTTATTGTGTTCTTTTTTGGTGGCTGTATTATGGTGTTTATTAGGAGCTACTCCATTGACAGTGTTTGACAATGTGTTAATTATAATCAAAATATGCTATTATCAATTTACTTGTTCTATTCTATTTATTCAGTTTCGATATTATCGTTGTAATCTATTTACACAGATCACACCAATAATCCAAACACTGCCCATACATTTAAACAATACACAGTTGTTACGTTTTTACAATCACAACTAGTACAACAACAAACAAGAAAAAAAAACCAACAATCCTAACATTTGTATTATATATTTCTGGGTCCTTAATTTAGCCTCCAAATTGCCAATCCTCAAAGCAAGACTCACGCTCATTTCTTCATTGTTATATGCCGCAGCATCTTCAAAATTTCCATTATCATCTTCTACAACGTCTGTCCATCGGAAAAATCCACAACACCTTTTTTCACTACTCTGTGAGTAGTAAATTTAAGGATTTCAGAGTATGCATAAAAAAATTCAACAATAATTCTTAAAGACAAACTCACGTTATAATTCGGGCATCCAAAGAACGGCTTGTCTGGGTGGGTATCCGTTCCAAACTATCGGAGCACAGGGCGTTTCCCACACCCACACCGCTCTGGCACTCGCGAGGCTCTGCTGTGACTAGGCGTCCTTGTCGTTGATCGAATAGAACTCCCGTCTCCTTCAATTGCACGTCCAACCAGCATAGCAACGATGAAGAAAACGAACAGGGAGGAGGAGGAGGAAGAAGAAGAATGGTATGCTATTCCATTAACAGTTAGGGTTAAAAAGAGGCTCAGAGACCACATTGGGTTACACACTTTCGATTGCCACGTCATGTAACCGTTAGACACTCCAGCGTGGCAATCAATTGCCACATCACTGCCGTCGGAAAGGAGTTTGGACGGAAAAAGGGGAAGGGACCAACTAGGTGCATTTTTTCCAATCTCGAGGACATAAATAGTGCAATTGGAAAATCAGGGACCAAATCGGTGCATTTTGTGAATTTTAGAAACTACTTTGGGGTTTAACTCGTGAATTCTATGATGTAGAAAGAAAGATTCTTCTACATGTGTATGTTTGTGTTGTCAAAAGGGTAGTGTGACAAGTATTTAGAAAGAGAGTAGTTGAAGAAATAAGATTTGACATATTGCAGGTGAAATGTAGTGCATTTTGTCTTATGTAACATGTGAATGATGTATTAATTAAATAGGTTAATTATATTTATATTAATTTGTTATTAAAGATAATGTTGTGCCTGGTATAATTTTTTTTCATTTTTGAACTTTTTAAATGTACACTCTCTCTCCCCATATCACAGTAACAATTGAAAAGAAAATTTTTGAACCAATAAATCTAAGCTAAAGTTAATATAAAAAGAAATCTAAGTTAATAATTTTTCTTCCAACTCATGTTACTTGAAAAAGAAAATTCAATTAATTACTTTTATTTACATAATAAATATCATCTGAAAAATTAATTTTTACACACAAAAATTGATTAATATTTAGTTTAAATTAAATTAATAAATGTATAATATATATTAGAAAAATTATCATCATTCTTCAACACACTTCTATCGTCATAAAGAGAAACTAATCATATAATTTTGTTAAATCTGTTCAGATATATTTTTTTCGTTTAATAAAATAACAAATATTAAATATTCACTCAATAACATAGTTTATTCATTGTAAAAAATTAATAATTTAATTATAAATAATAGGTTGCATCTAAAATGTTCCAATTATAACTTGAAGTATTTAATTTTTTTTAGACAAATTTTTTTTTGAAATATCAATTATTAAAAGATTTTTTGTTTTTTAGTATTTAAAATTTTCTTTTAATTATTTTTTATAAACAACTGTAAATAGATATTTTAATGCAAACAAAATAACAAGACAGTGTCTACATAATATTGAAAAAATAACCATGTTTTCTTATATTTTTCTTGGTGTCTACCATATTTTTCTATATGCCTGGTATTATACAAATTTTGGGTGCGCGTATTTTTAGTGAGTTCAATTTTGATGTATTGAAATGTTACGTCATTAGATGTAAATATAAAATTATTTTATACTAACACTGCATTAAAATTAAATTTATTTTTAATTTCCCTTTATAACAAAAAGCAAAGTCTTTTGTTACAATTTTCATTCTTAAAAAAAATTACCTCTCCCAAAGCATATATTCTCTCTTTCTACACCATAAAAATGGCAGTATTACAAATACTGTTTTGACATCAATATTTATTAAACAACTAAATATAATTTTTTTTGTTTTATTAATTAAAAAATAATTTAAATATATAAATAATTAATAACAAACTATTTTTATAAGATGTCAAGAATATGTGGTGTTTGAATAATATTTTTTTTAAATATTTATATGTACCCAAGCAATATTAATAGATATATTGATATAATATTTAAATTAAATATATATAAATGTTACTGTTAATTTAAATGTATGTAAATATGTAAAGTTATATATTTTTTTGCTGGTTAAAATATGTAGATACATTTTTATATTTGTGAAATTGAATATATGTAAGTCATTAAAAAAGAAAAAAGGTATATATTAAAATAAATAAATATTAATAAATTTTTGTATGTAAAGTTAATATTTTTGGAGAGAGAGAGCATACATTCAAAAAGTTCAAAGATAAAAAAATTATACAAGACCAAATATTATCTTTAATAATTAATTAACATAAATATAATTAGCCTATTTAATCAATACATCATTTACATATTACATAAGATAAAATGTACTATATTTTATCTGCAACATGTCAAATTTTATCTTTTTAATTATTTTTTTTAAATATTTGTCACACTACTTTTTGACAACACAAATATACACATATAGAAGAATATATGTGAACGTGCCTGCATTATAGGATTTAAATTATCAAAAAATAGAATCAAGGATTTATAGTTTAGTTGATATTGATGTTAAAAAGTTACCAATATGGTAGTACTAAAAATAGTATATAGAGTAATATAGTAAAATTTGCTAACGCTAAACGCTAAAATTTTTAGAAATCGTTTATGAAAAGATTGCTTATAAAATTGAATAGATTATTGATAAATAAAAAATCAAATTGGTACGAAATTGCAATGAGTTCTATCGATTTTATTTCTAAATCAATTCGAAATTTCAAACTGAAGTGTAAAAGGGTTTTTTTTTTTTTTTTTTTTTTGTTGTTGTCTAATAGCTGAATCTATAGGTAATTAGGCATGTATCTTTTACACAATAAATTAGATACCGAATAATTTTATTACTTATCTCGTATTCATATATACGAATCGTATACCATATTAACGAATTTGTATACGCGTAATATCATGAAAAACTAAATAATTTTAAAAATATATACTGGTAAATAATAAATTTGATTTTTTAATTAATTTATTTGAAAAGATAATTAAAATAGCAGTTTTATCAGAATCCAACTGACTTGTTCGGTCGGACCGAAAATTCGGTGAACCGGTGATCAAGTTGGTCCGGATAAGGAAGAAAACCGACAAGATTCGATTTGAACTGGTCGTGTTTGACTAGAACCGGTGAACTGATCAGGTTAAAACTCGGAGCGGTTCGTTGCATTTTTTATTTTTTCCCCTCTCCCCAACGAAACAGCGTCGTTTTTGGCTTTCTGGAGGGAAAAAAGTGAAACCCTAAACTAAAAGCTACCCTCTCTCTCTTCGAGCAGCAGCAGCCCCATCCCCCTCCCTCTCTCAATCTCACTCAAGAAGGAGAGCCTCTGACTCTCACACTCCCAAAAAAGCACGCCCACCGCCACCGCCACCGCCACCGCCGGGCTACTCTGCTTCGTCTCGTGACTCTCGCGTCGGCCCCTGTGCATCTCCTTCCTGGCTCGTCGCCTCCTCTGCGTGACAGCGTCTCGCGTCCTCGTCCGGCGTGGCTCACCGTCGCTGCTGCCTTCCCCTTGCCAGACTTTGCTTCGCCGTGCTTGGTCTCCCTCTTCTCAGGTATATTTTTAATTTTTAATTTATTTATTCAGTTATTGACTTATTGCCTTATTGGGTTATAATTTGATTAACTGAGGAACTGATTAATGACGTTGATTAACTGAATCTGTCGATTTTGTAAGGGTTTTACAATGTATGATAAGAAACGTTGAGATGGGAGCTAACCAGACCTGTAACTTATCAAACCAATTTCTAACCAATTTCTACATATCAATCTTGCTTTTCTTGTTTTGGAGTCAAGCAATTCTGCTGTGCACTAACAGATTCTTCATTGTTGTTGATTATATTTGGTTGATTGTAATTTGTTGATTCAGGCAGATAATTCAATAGTGTAATATATTGTTGTTTTATATTATTGTTGTTCTAGATGGCTTCATCAAATACACCATCAGAAAAACCATCCTCCCAAATTTTGTTGGCAGATCATTCAAATTTTATTGATACATTGTAATATATGTAGGTTTAGTGGTTGATTGATGCTTTTGTTTTTCTGATTATTAGTGTTTAGGGTTGATTTGTTGCTGTTTTTATATCGTTATGGTGAATTGAGAGGCTGTTTTTATATTGTTGTTTATATATTGTTATGTGAATTTATATTGTTGGATAGTGGATAGATTTTGTGAATTGAGCTGTTTTGTTTATATTGTTTTGGATAGTGGATAGGTTTTGTTAATTTATATTGTTCTGCTCATGTTTATTCTGTTGCATAATCTTTGATAGCTTGGAAGTATTTGGCACTTCTCAAATTTTAAGTTTTTCGTGTAAAGTTTCAAATTTTTGAAACTTTATTGCTTTCTTCTATCCCCTTTATCTGCAGTACACGTCTTTGACAAATAATGATTTGGCAGAATTAGTTATTTTTAGAAGTTGAGACAATTGTTGTTAAAATGTTAGTGACAAACTGACAATATGTATTTCAAATTTTAAATTTTTGACTATTTTATGTTTTTTTTATTTATGTGAGACCGAATCAACCGGTTCAATAAGTGACCTACCGGTTGAACCAATGACTCAGTGACCTGGTAACCTGATCGATTCGATCACCGATTCGGTAATGACAACTATGTAAAATAGTAGGTTAAAAGATTTACACTCTTCAGTCTTCCTTCAGTGTCGCTGCTAGCCACTGTTTTGCGCCGCCGGTTGCCCCGCTTCCACTCTGTCACGTCAGACGTCGCCGCTGTCAGCCAGTGCTGTGCTCCGTCGCCTGGCTCACCTCTGCTCCTTCACGTTTCTGCCATTCCTTTTCCTTTTTTTCTTCCGTGTCTCTCTCTCCCTGGCCCACTGCCTCCCGGTCCGCCGTTAACGCCGTCAGCCGCTGCCTTGCACTGCACTGCTCCTTCGCCACTCCTTGCTTTACTCAACCCGTGTCAGTGGCTCTGGCTTTCTGCTCATTAGTATATGATAATTTAAACCACTTGTTACGTGTTAGATTGAATTGTTGAATCTTAAAACTACATAATATAATTGCTGGTGTTAAGTTAATTGTTGGTCAAATTATTAACTGCTCATGAATTTTATATATGTTATGTGGATGAATGTTAAATTTGGATGCTAACTCTTCCAATTTTTAGTTGAAATTGGCTGTAGCTTGTAGTAGTGAATAATAAACTATGCGAGTTAACTCGGTGAGTCTAGTCTAGCAGAGCTCTACGATTTTAACTGGACTTGCCTGTTTGACAACCATTGAAGTATTGATTTATAGATGGGTATACATTTCAAGTTTCAAAGCCTTTAAGAAGGTACACTTTTATTTGTAACTGTTACGTGAGTCTAAATACTGTGACATAAGAGTTATAAAAGAACATAGAAGAGCATTGTTATATTGTCAATCCCAGTTATAATAGAACATAAAAGAACACATATACTTGTTTTCTCTTCATAATCAATGTTGTATTGTATTGTGTCATGTTTTGTCATGTATGATGTATCATTGATTCTTGAGCTGTCATAGGGCATGCTTTTTCTGCTTTAACATAACCTTAAGTATGTATTGTTTTTCTGATGGATGGATTCTTCTCAATTTGTGGATGTTATTGTAGACAATATGCTCACTCCAAGTGCAAACAGTAGGCTGAAGCGTAAGATGCTTGAGACACAAACCCAATGCAGTGAAGAGAAAGAAGAGCCTAGAGAACTTGATAGTAAAATTGGAAAAGTTGATAGGGTGCTTGGTTCTCCACAGGATCCTAATGTTAGGTCGGGTGCCATATTTATATTGGAAAATGCTTCGCTGAAGAAAGGACTCGTTAAAAAGGTTATTTTTCTTTTTCTACATTGATTGTACATATATTTTATAGTGTTTTGATAGATAAATGTATATCACTTTCTTTGAGAATTAATAGATGAAATGACGATATATACATTGTTCCTGTATATAGGAAATAAACTAGTTCTTAATTCAATTTGTGGATTTTGTTTCAGGAGTGGAAAATCCTCAATTCACATGATGATGCCAATCTTCTGTTGAAGCAAAATAAGAGTCTTAATGATTATCGACCAGACATTGTTTTTGAGGTTTGTACTTTGTACACTAACTACTCAATCTCATAGCTTCTTTAAACTCTTTTTTTTTTTTTACAATGAATGTTACAGAATAGACTGCAAGAGTAAAATCCTAAGAATAAGTGATTCTTACTTGTTATACTTTTTCAGGCACTCCGTAGTGTTATTGATAGTCCACTTAATAAATATGGTTTGGTGGAAGCTATATTTGTGAAAATTGATGGAGGAGCCCTATTTGAAATCAAGCCACATGTTCGCATTCCTCGAACTTGTAAACGTTTCTGTGGTCTCATAGGTAAGTCATCTATTTTTTCTTTCATTCTTTTATTTTTAGATACTAAGAACTATATTTTTTTTTTAACTTTCACTAAAATTGTTTCTGAAATATGTAGTGGATTTGCTTAGAAAGTCTCGTGTTTGTGCTAAAGATACAAATGAAGTACTTATTCGTGTTGTTGAAGAGCCTGTAATGCGCCATTTACCAGTCAATTCTCATATAGTAGGTTGGTTGTATAGCTGTTTAGATCTCATTTTAGGTTTTGTTAATGTTTAGACAAACATTGGTTTTGAAAAAACAATGTTATTATGGAACATGCAGGCCTCTCTTATAATTCAAAGAAGGTGGTCCACATAGATGACTATGTTTCTTCCCTAAGTGATCATATGACGCCTGTTTTTGTGGTATAATTTATTTTATTAGTGAAATAGAAAGCCTTTGATCTTTGTGTTTTAATTATGATGATAGATTCTTATCTATTTTCAGGTGGGTGCAATGGTAAATGGGAAAGTAAAAGAAGACCACACACATGATTATATTTCTGGTATTAAATTAAATTAAAATTTGAAATATGTTTAATTTCTTAGATCTAATTTAACTTGTTTCATTTATACATACTTCATCTCTAAATTATATATGTCTATGTATTTTCGGTTGATAGGCTCTAATAATTAAGGAGGAACTTGTATTAAATTAAGAAAATGTGAAAGTTCTTTAGGGTGGATATCTTTATTTTGGATATTTCATTTATAAGATCTATATGGGTCTTGATTTTTCCAATGTGACTGAAACTTTGAGTAGATTGTTTAGCCTATAATTTTATTTGGGTACTAAGATTACAAAGGATTTTATGCTAAATGATAGGGAGAATAAATTAGTCTTGCTAACATTATGTGTATGTCTTTTCATTAATGGAATAGAATAGAACTAATTAAAATGGGCCAAAAGGAAAAGAAAAGAAACGGAACAAAGTTTCCCTTGTTTTGGAGAATCAAGAATGACAGTGGAATGGAGTGGAAGTTCCTTTTGATGGATTTTTGAATCTTTTCTAATTTCAAGAAACTTGTTCGAACCATGTTTTGATTTGAGAATAGAGAAAAGTAATGTTATCTTTTCGTTTACTTTGCAGTTTCTGATTATCCACTTGGTGCTAAATGCTGCGTAGGCCTTATCTGTGATGCATTGGAGCAAAAATGGAAGCTATTCTGAAATAATGAGTTACAGAAAGGGTTCTAAGTAAAATTATAAATGAGTCAACATGCTAATTTTACCAAGTAAAATTATAAATGAGTCAAAATGCTAATTTTACCTTTGTTATTTAATGTAAAGAGTGCCATCGTCTCTAACTATTTAGCTACAGATAGTCAGCTATTTTTTATTTTTTCATTTTTTGTACATTTACATGCTCTCCCAATGCATTAGTACTCTCAGCTACTCTTTTTTATTTTTTAGGAAACACAACCATTAGTAGTTTAGTGCCCATGAACAACTTTACGATCGCTGATAAAAGTATCCGTCAAACAAGAAAATTAAAGTACTCATGAAAGATGGGTTTCGTACGGCAAAAGTATCAAAATCTTAATATTTTTGTTGATTTTTTTTTATCAAAATTTACAAATTTGTTGTGATAAGTGTGAAGTGGATAAGAAGTGGATGTCCATTTCTCTGTTACTCAGAATATCAAGAGAAATTATAATTAATTGAGTTTGAAAAAGTGACCTCTTTTACGTATATAAATAAGAGACTAAAGTCTCAGGCAACACATACATCAATAATAATATTCTTCTCTTTCTCACTCTTTAATATTAGTAAATATATTAATCATCTCTATTACATTGAGATGGTAATTGTGATGAATATTGTTATTTAATTATACTTCCTTATTTTATATTTATTATTTATTTATTTATTTATTTTACAACACATTATTAGCACGAGATTCTGATCAAATTTTACGAAAATTCAGGTAATAAATTTTCATTATGTTGAAATACTCTCATCTTGAATTTAATGCTCTTGAAACAACTATTTATCATAGATACTAGATGCTGAAATCCATCTTGATTCAATGGATCTTGGAGATACCATTAAGGTTGAAAATAATTATCCTAGAAGGATAAAGCCAAAGTCATGATCCTCCTTCGTCGTCATCTTGACGAAGGATTGAAAAATGAATATAATTCAACAATGTTTCGAATCACCTCACGATTGAAATTATGTGGGAAAAAAGATAAATAATAATGATATGTTAGAGAAAACTTTCTTGACCTTCCATGACTCGAATGTGCTCCTACAGCAGCAGTATCAAGAAAAAGGATTTAAAAAATATTTTGAGTTAATTTTTTGTCTTCTTGTTGTTGAACGCAACAATGAGTTGCCTTTAAAAAAAATCATGAAGCGAGCCTAGCTGGCATCGCCCTGTTTTCTGAAGTAAATGCGGCAAATCATTACCCCAGAAGAGGTAAATGGCAAGGTTTTGGTAACAAGAAAAATTATGGAAGAAAAAAGAATTATGTTCACAAGAAAGGATCTCACCAGAAGTGGGATAAAGAAAGAAACACTGGGCAAAATAATTTAGCAGAGGATAAGTGTTTCCGTTGTGCTGGAAAAGGCCATTGGTCGCGTACCTGTCGGACACCAAGGCACCTAGTCGATCTTTATCAAACATCTTTGAAAAAAAAAAAACGACAAAGAAAAGGAAACAAATTTTGTTTCAAATGATGATGAAAATTTCACCACTTATTATGATGTATCTGATTTCTTTGAGGATCTTGAAGGAAATATTGGCCATTTGATCAATGATGGAATAGTTTAATATGTGAGATTGTTAAAGTATTTATGTAAATAAATAATGTAAGAAACTTATTGTTAAGTTTTATTTTTATGCATATGAATTTCAAATATGATATTTATGAATTTCAAAATTACTGAATATGCCAAGATAATAATAATAAAATTTTTAGAATATACTATACTTAGAACAAAATATTTTCAATCAAGAAAATAATTTTACTACACATATATTTCTTCTCATTTTATTATTATTATTCGTCTTTGAAGAAAATGGCAATGATATATAATAAAGATGTATGCCTTGCGGATAGTGCAAGTTCGCACACCATTCTCAAAATTAATATATACTTTACCCATCTTGTGTCAAAAAAAGAATATGTTAATACTATTATTGGCTCAGGCAATGTGATAGAAGACTCTAGAAGAACTATAATTTTGTTTTCTGGAGGAACAAAATTCAGAATAAATAATGCACTATTGTCTACTAAGTTTTTAAGGAACTTATTGAGTTTCAAGGATATTCACTTAAATGGGTATCATATTGAAACAATGAATGAGAAAAATCATGAGTACTTATGTATCACAACTCATGATTTAAATAAAAAAGTTATATTAGAAAAGTTACCCTCACTTTCATCTGGGTTATATTATACCAAGATGAGTGCAATTGAATCACATGCCATTGTAAACCAGAAGTTTACTAGCCCAAATGAATTCATAACTTGGCATGATCGATTGGGTCATCTGGGAACAACTATGATGCGGAAAATTATTGAAAACTCCCATGGACATTCACTAAAGAACCAGAAGATTCTTAAACCAAGTGAATTTTGTTGTGCTGCATGTTCTTAGGGAAAGTTAATTTTAAGGCCATCACCAGTAAATATTGGATTTGAGTCCCCTGAATTCCTAGAAAAGGATTCAAAACGATATATGTGGACCTATTCATTCACCATGTGGATCTTTTAGATATTTTATGGTTCTTGTAGACGCATCTTCGAGATGGTCACATGTGTGCTTATTGTCTTCTCGCAACCTGGCGTTTGCGAGATTACTAGCTCAAATTATTCGATTAAAAGTACAGTTTCCAGAAAATCCAATCAAAGCAATTCGTCTTGATAATGCTGGTGAATTTACTTTCCAAGCTTTTGATGCTTATTGTATGGCTAATGGAATAAGTGTTGAACATCCAGTATCTCATGTTCACACACAAAATGAGTTAGCAGCAGAATCACTTATTAAACGCCTCCAATTAATTGCTAGACCCTTACTTATGAGAACAAATCTCCCAACTTTGGCTTGGGCATGGTATTTTACATGCTGCATCACTTATTCGTTTGAGGCCAACAAGTTATCATCAGTTCTCTCCTATGCAATTAGCTTTTGGCTAGCAGTCAAATGTTTCCAATTTAAGAATATTCGGGTGTGCGATATATGTTTCCATTGCACCACCTTCTCGCACCAAAATGGGACCCCAAAGAAAATTAGGATATATGTTAGATATGATTCTCCCTCTATAGTGAGGTATATTAAAATACAAACTGGAGATGTATTTAAAGCTAGATTTTTAGATTGTCATTTTGATGAATCAAAATTTCCAACATTAGGGGGAAAGAATAAGCTTCCTGAAAAGGAACTTAATTGGAATGCATCATCCTTGATGCATCGATCAAGGCAATGTGAACTAGAAGTTCAAAAGATTATACATTTGCAAAGAATAGCAAATGAATTGTCTGATGCATTTTCTGATACAAAGAGGATAACCAAATCCTATATACCAGCTGAAAATGCTCCAATTCGAATTGAGGTCCCATTCAGATAAATAGCCACCGAAACAAATTCACGCCAGAAGCGTGGCAGGCCTGTCGGTTCCAAAGACAAAAATCTTCGAAAAAGAAAAGAGGTAAATATTATTCCTGTTGAAAAAGACATAGTAAAGACACCTGCAGTTGTCCAAAATTCTGATATAGTTTTAACGCCAGAAGACGTTCAGGTACCTGAAAATTGTAAAAATGACGAGATCTAATAAATTATGTCTTTACATGAGAAAAATGGGACCAAAATAAGACAATTGTCAATGAATTATTTGCATATAATGTGGCATTAAATATCATGCATGAAAGTAAGGATCTTGAGCCAAGAACAGTCAAAGAATGTCGACAAAAGAATGATTGGCCAAAATGGGAAGAAGCCATGAAGGCTGAGTTAGACTTACTTGCAAAATGTGAAGTCTTTGGACCTGTAGTCTGTACACCAGAAGATGTAAAACCTGTTGGATACAAATGGATATTTGTGAGAAAACGAAATGAGAAAAATGAAGTTGTATGCTACAAAGTTCGGCTTGTGGCACAAGGCATTTCACAAAGGCCCGGTACAGATTTTGAAGAAACACGTTCCCCTGTAGTGGATGTAATAACATTGCGTTATTTGGTCAGTTTATCCACATATCATAAACTACATATGTATTTAATGGATGTGGTAACAGCCTACTTATACGGCTCATTAGATCGTGATATCTATATGAAAGTCCCTAAAGGACTAAAGATATATAAACCATCAAATGAATATTCGCAAGGGTTATACTCAGTCAAATTGCAAAGATCTTTATATGGTTTAAAGCAATCTGGACGAATGTGGTATAATCGCCTTACTGAATATCTGGCCAAAAACAGATTCAAGAATGATGATATCTGTCCGTGTGTTTTCATAAAGAAATCTGCATCCGAATTCATTACAATTGCTGTGTACGTTGATGATTTAAATATCATTGGAACTCTTGAAGAGATTCCAACAATTATAAAAACTCTAAAAGAAGAGCTTGAGATGAAAGATCTTGGAAAGACTGAATTTTGTCTCGGCCTGCAGATCGAGCATATAAAAAATGAGATTTTTATTCATCAAATAACATACACAGAAAAGATCTTGAAGAGAATTTATATGGATAAGTCACATCAATTAAGTACCCTAATGATCAAAAGGTCTTTGGATGTGAAAAAAGACCAATTCCGTCCTAAAGAAGAAAATGAAGATATCCTTGGTCCTGAAGTACCATATCTTAGCGCCATTGGAGCGCTAATGTATGTTGCTAATAATACACAACCTGATATATCATTTGCTGTGAATTTATTAGCAAGGTAGAGTTCTTCTCCAACTAGAAGACATTGGAATGGAATCAAACAAATCTTTTGATGTCTTCATGGAACGGTCGATATGGGATTGTTCTATCCATATGGATCTAAGTCACAATTAGTTGGTTATGCTGATGCTGGATACTTGTCTGATCCATACAAAGGGAGATCTCAAACAGGATACCTATTCACGTATGGTGATACAGCTATATCATGGAGGTCCACGAAACAGACGATAGCAGTAACCTCCTCTAATCATGCTGAAATACTAGCGATACATGAAGCAAGTCGCGAGTATTTTTGGCTCAAGAGTTTGATCCAATATATAATGTCATCATGTGGACTGATTGATCATAAGATAGCTCCAACTGTTCTGTTTGAAGATAATACAACATGCATTGCTCAACTTAAAGGTGGATACATCAAAGGTGATAGAACAAAGCATATTTCTCTCAAATTCTTCTTCACTCATGATCTTCAAAACTAAGGAACAATTGATGTCCAACAGATCCACTCAAGTGATAATCTGGCAGATTTATTTACAAAGTCACTCCCAAAATTCTCCTTTGAAAAATTGGTACATCAGAATGGGATGCGCCGATTTCGAGACATTAAATGATGTCGACAAAAGGGGGAGACTGTACTCTTTTTCCCTTGGTCAGGTTTTTTCTCATTGGATTTTTCTTGACAAGATTTTTAATGAGGCAGTCCCCATCACAAAGGATTTTGTACTCTTTTTCCTTCACTAAAGTTATTTCCCATTGGATTTTTCTTTAGTTAAGTTTTAACGAGGCATAATCCTAAATGGTCATCTAAGGGGGGTGGTGTGATAAGTGTGAAGTGGATATGAGGTGGATGCCTATTTCTCTATGTTAATCAGGATATCAAGAGAGATTACAATTAATTGAGCTTGAAAAAGTGACCTCTTGTACATATATAAATAGGAGGCTAAAGCCTCAGGCAATACATACATCAACAATAATAATCTTCTCTCTCTCACTCTTTATATTTAATATTAATAAATATATTAATTATCTCTATTATATTGAGATAGTAATTGTGGTGAATATTTTTATCTAATTATACTTCCTTAGTTTATATTTATTACCTCTTCCTTATTTATTTATTTATTTATTTTACAACAAAATTAACTCATCTTTCATCTTCAACCACAACTCCACGGTGACGATGAGCAACGAAGAGGCTACTAGAGGTGGCAAGGATGTTACTAATGGCAGTGACGATTCTGCTGTAGGCGGCAATGACAAGGAAGTCAATTAGGAGGCCGCGACGATGACGAACGAGTGTGGAGGGAAAGGCGACGATGCTGTTGAACAAGCGTTATGCAAGACACGGCGACGATGACGTGCTGACAGCGAGAGAGTGGTAACCGACAGTGAGAATAGTTGTTGTAGATTTAGCCATGTTAAGGTTCTGATTCTGGTTATCATTCTCTTATATCTGAAAGAGTGTTTTTTTGGTAAATTTTGAAAAGAATAAGAAGATTTGGGAGAAAAAAAACAAAAGTGCTGAAACTGTAGCCATTGATGGATGGAATTTTTTGAAGTACTGCTAATGTTGAAGTTTGGGAAAGAGAAAAGGGTTGGGTTAATTTAGAAATTTTATTAAAAAGTAAAAAAAAAATTAAACTTTAGATACTTTCGTTGTACAGAACCCATCTTTCATGTGTATAATGTTTTCTTGTTTGATGGGTACTTTTGTCAGCGTTCGTAAAATTAATGGGTACTAATGGTTGTTTATCCTATTTTTTAGTTTTAAATATGATCTTTAAGCGCTAAAGTAAAAAGGAAAAAAAAAGGCTTTTTTGTTTTGTTTAAAAAGTCTTTAAACACTAAAGTTAAAAAAAATTACTATTCTTTTCCCAATTCTCCAAACTTTCCCCCTTCCTTTACAAAAGGTTTTAGAGATATGATATAATTTTTTGTAAATATGATTAGAAAAATGAGATAAAAGTATTGATTTAAGAATCATTATCTTACGGATAAATTATTATAACTCCTAAAGTTTAATTATAATTTTAGAATAAATGACCATTTGTACCTATAAAAGATGCAAATACTTACAAATGTACCCATGGAAGAAGGAAACTCACCTTGTAATCACAGATGACCTCCATGTGCCAGAAGTGCCATGACGTTGGTTACGCACTTGGTCTGTTAATATCCGAATCTACGTGGTAGCAAAATCCCTCCAAGCCTATCTATGTGTAATCCAACTTTTTTTTTCTTAAGAAATAGGGAAAGAAAACTTTTCACACCCCTCTGTGCCCTAGTAGAGCTCTATTGCTGTCACCACTACCATCCCAAATCGGAAAAGAAGATCAGAGCACCTCCATTCTGCGACAGAGACAGTTCCCCAGTTTAATCAAGTTGTTGCTTCACTACCCGTAATCCACCATCGTTGAAAGTATCTCACCATCCACTACCTATAGCCCATCATTGTTGCTCCACGAAGAACAAAGATATCTCATTACCATCTTAGAATGATTCTGCGACTTTCTCGGATATTCTGATTATTTTTTATGGGTTTGAAAAATGTTAGTCATTTGGGTTAGGGTTAGATTTTTTGTTGCTATGTTGTTATCTGTAATTACATGGAATGGTACTTTAGATTATACTGTATTGCTTGCAAGGATGACCACTGTCCATATTACTTTGTGTATTAATCATAGAGAAAGATTTAAGCGAGGTCCATGTGGGAAGCTTGTGTATGTTGGTAGGAAAGTAATATTGAGAGGATTAATGTGGATATCTTCAATGGATTTTTCATAAATGATTTACTGAAGGACATTGGGTATATGTCCATTACTTATTTTTATTGGCTAGAACCTGGTAAGGAGCTTGATAATGGGCTGAAATTGTTAAGGGCTTATATGGACATAGTTAAGTTATATCAGGCTGCCGTGAAGAATGGTAACATAATTGACTTATACATAGAACACCCTGTAAATGATCCTGTTATGGTTGAAGAGAATATTACTCCAACAAAGATGAGATTGAATACTTGTGCTAAGAGGAATCCAATTCCAAAGAAGACTCCAAGAAGAAGAATTATAGTTGTTGAGGATGATAATGATGCTAAAATAGTGGGTCATGTACAAGTTTGAAGGAGGCCCATGGTAGAGGTGAGGCTATAATAGGGAAAAAGCCCATGAAGCAAGCAATCAGGTTGAAGTTAAGGCCCAAAAGGAGGATGGTGGCAATGTGTCCCAACAAAGATCTCCAGCAAAACAAATGTCTCAGCCTCCCACAATACCTGTATAACCAGATGAGCCACATACATTCTAATTAATCACAATCTTCATAGCATCCCAATGAGCATGAGTAGTAGCCAATACATACTACTGGTTCAACATCTCCAAGTGCAGTTTTTGCCTCAGTATCTAGTGAAAATGAAGCCCAAGAAACTGAATAAGTAACCCAGTACATTCCACAGCCATATAGAAATTCACTTTCATAATCAAACCCTGAATCATATGCAATTCCACCCTCTAATACTAACAGTACTCCTCAGAACAACCAGACCAACCTTGATGAGTAAGCTAAGGAAAGGCCTAAGGTGAACAATAGAAGATAAGCAAAGAGGTCTCCCCCTACTAGACAATCTTTCATACCCAACTCCGATCCTAAAAAGCCTCCATCCATCTATGTCCCTATTGACATGGAAGAATTCTCGAATGAAAATGCTGGATATCATTGCTATGAGTCAAAAGAATTGAGAAGCATAGCAAGTGATGAAGATGTTGATCAACCTTCAGTCTTTCCTCAAAACAATATTGATGCTCCTATTGGCCAAGTCCGGTTGGAGTTGGAGATGGAGTTTGAACCACAATCATTTCAAAAAGGTATTTCGGAAGTTTAACATCAATATTTGACGGAGCATATTCTTCCTTCGATGTGATTCAACCAGAAGCAAGGCATTTTGCTATGATGAGGAATTCCTGTGGCAAATATACTGTACTAAGAGGTCATTTTTCCTGAGCTATTAGGTCAAGACGTTTGTCAATGAACACACCTACAACAGAGACAACCATTGTAAGTCAGCAGACAAAAAATATGAAAAATGGGTTGTAGATAAATTAGATGAGAGAATAAGAGTCCAACCAAATATGATAGTAAGGAAGGCTGACCAATTCTTCAGAAATGAGTATGATGTGCTGATTAATGAAAGAAAAATTTACAGATCGATGGTCAAAGAAAAGGAGATAATAGAGGTTCTAAGATTGCTTAGTATGCTAGGCTCCATGATTATGCAAATGAGATACTGAAGACTAACCTGGGGTCTATGACGAGGATACATACTAATCCACAACCTGATTCAAATCCTCTATTCCTCATAATTTATGTAGGTTTTGATGCCTGTAAAAAGGAATTTCTTGGAGGATGCAAACCACTTATAGGGTTAGATGGGACTTTTCTCAGAAGATACTACGGGGGTCAATTGTTTACAGCCATAGGACAGGACGCAAATAACTATATACACCCTATTGCCTATGCCATTGTAGAATCCGAGAACAAAGCCAGGTGGAAATGTTTTTAGAGATACTAGAAGAGGACCTTGGAGATTTTAGAGCAAATGGATTTAACTTCACGTCAGATATGCAAAAGGTGCCTACTATATTTAAGGATTTTAGTGAGTTAATATATTCTATTTATTGATATGGATTCTCTGTATATTTGCATGATTAGTGAGTTCTGTTAGTGATTAGGGAGCCCTGTTAGTGATTACTGAGTGTTGTTAGTGAGTTGTTTTATTAGTGAATTGTTCTATTAGTCATTATTTTGATCTGTTAGTGATTAGTGAGTGTTGTTCTTGAATTGTTCTGTTAGTGATTGGTGAGTGTTGTTCGTGAATTACTTGCATGATTATTATTGATCTGTTTGTTTTTTATTTAGGGTTTATGGTTTTATTTAAATGAATTACTTGCATGATTATTATTGATCTGTATTGGTAATGCCGTTTGTTGTTAGGGGTTTTCAGAATTTATCACTTTTTTTAATTGTTTTGTTGATTTGTATTAGTTGCTGTTAGGGAAGTGACGCGAGCCATCAGTCGGTTTAGAATTTCTCAAAAAAAGAAAAAATTTCTTCGTTAGTAGTATAGTTTCAAACTAACAAATGACTCTAATCAAAGTTTAAATGATTGTCAAAATTCAAATCAAAATAACCAGGAGTAGTATCCCGGGTCGTTCTCCCTAGAACTTGCAATCAAGTGCTCAATTATTGGCTATCAGAAAAATCGAGGGTTGATAGCAATAAACACGAAATGTAAAAAGCAAGAAATTAAATTAGCATGAAAGGCATTAAACTAAAAGCAATTAAAGCAATGGAAAGAAAATTCAATTGTAAAAAGATCTTGGCAAGGGTTGATGGTTAAGGATCACTTTTCTTGTTACTAACCACAACATGATAATTACAAAGAGCAAGCCCACTTCTTCATCCCCATTATCAGAGGAAAGTTAAATGGGTTTAATTAATCCTAATCCATAAGTTATAATCAACTTACTAATTGAATTAGATTAGCGTCAATGGAAACAAGACTAATTAAGATCTCCAAATTATCAATCAACTTGGATATTAGTAACTCAAGGTCACCCAAGTTACCGACCCAAGCCAAGAATACAAAAATCTACTCTAAAACTAAAAGGAGCATTTCATCAAATACTTAGGATGCATAAAAGTAAAACATGACAATTTGCAATAATAATAAAATCTAAAACTACCAAAACAAGATAACGATAATAGCAACTAAAGCAAACATCAGAGGATATGAAAACATAAAATTGCATCAAATGGAAGTGAAATTCAACAATTATTCATAAACTAAAATAGACAAAATAAAGAAGCTAACAAGAGAAACTAGGAAAATTGAGACAATAGAACAAGAAAATGTAAAGAGAACTACTCAAGAACAAGAATTAAAATCTACATCTAAGAGAGTTTAACCTAAAACTACCCTAGATTCTAGAGAGAAGAGAGAGCTTTTCTCTCTAGAATTCTATCCTAAAACATGATTCTAAACTATTCTATGACTACTTGGTTGATCTTCCCTTAGTCTTGCCTTCAAATGCTTCAGAAATGAGTTAGATTGGGCCCAAGAAAGCCTTAAAATTGCGACCCATGTGTTTACTTAAGTAAATCACGTGTTGATAGTCATGCATACGCATGAGGCATGCGTACGCGCAACTGGGCATATTTCCAAAACTTTATTTTTTCATGAATTCTCCACTTTTACATGCTTTTTCTTCATTTCTTCAAGTCATCCTTGTCTTCTAAGCCTAAAATACTCAACAAACACATCAAGGCATCGAATGGAATATAAATGAATTAAATTTAGCATTTAAGGGCCTAAAAAGCATGTTTTTAATCATTAAGCACAATTAAAAGAAATTCATAAATGCTATTTCAATGAATAATTGCAAGATAAGTTAATAAATTCTCTTCTTTTCAACCCAAAATTCACCCTAAAATATGAGTTTATCAACCTCCCCACACTTAAATGATAGCATGTCCTTATGCTAAGTATCAAGAAAGACATGATCAAGGAATATCATACTTATTATATGCAATCTAACTAAATGCAATTTACCGTCTATATCCTATGTAAACTTACTTAGTAAAAAATAAATCAAAGTCCGAGAGCATTGATAAGCAAGAAGGACAAAAATAATGATAGTCAAATCAACTCCACAATTGATTCAAGTCTTAAAAAGTTTAATGAACTTGCAAGATAAAGCTTCAAGAGCAAAGATAACATAGAATTGAACAATCGAACCCTCATTGGATGTGCATACGCTCTAAACTCTTTAGTGTTTATGGTTGATTCACTCAATTCTCTTCTAACCTTATTTTTAAGACTTGTTTTTCTTCTAACAATCAACAAGTGTTCTATGCATGAATACAATCATCAATAGGGCTTTTGAGGGTTGTAATAGGGCTAGGGACAAGGTGAGATTATATTTGGCCAAGTGGACTTGAAAATCAAATTCTTGATTAGCTTAGACTCCTACCTAACCTACAACAATCTTTTCAACCCTAAGGCACACTCCTAGCTACCCATTATTCATTCATTTATTTATTTTTTTTACCTACTAATACATTTTTTTTCAATTCACATCCCATATGTATTATTCTTATTACTTCTCTTTGGGACATTTGTCCCTTTTTTTCTTTTTTTCTCGTGTTTTTTTCTTTTATATTGATATTTTTTCTTTATTCTTTATTTATATAACATAATATATACACAAGAGAGTAATGCATATGGTTTAAGTATTTAATGCATGAATATGTATCCAATTTTCAAAATTTTCAATGAAAACCCAAAATGAAAAATTTCTTATTCTCTACCACCGTTTTTTCCTTTTTTTTTTTAAAAAACTCCCCCTACACACTTAGATCATTCACACTCATTAGTCTAAGCTAATCAAGAATTCAAATCAAGACATCTATTATTTTTTGCTTATGGTTAATGATGTGCTAAAATTAAGAACCAAGGGGGTTAATCAAGCCCAAATTTGGTTACAATGGTAGATGCACAGGGTAGGGTCATATGAAAAGGTGAGCTCAAAATAAAATGAAGGCCTCAATCATGTAAATGGATTCATACACAGAATAATAGATATAAAGAATCAAACAAATCAAAGATTACAATTATAGAAAGAAAATAACATACACAAGAATGAAATAATGGTTAATATATATGATGCAACCACACATAAAAGCTCAAATCTTACTTGGTTATGTGTTCTAGCTCTAATCTTTGTTCCAAAATATAATTCAAGCAATTTCAATGAAAAATATTTTAACTCAAATCAATTTTGGAATGCCCTATAAAGAAATAATTTTGGGATTCTATTATTTTAACTAAGTGGACAACAATTTATTTATACATATATACAAAAAAACATTTCAAGGAGTGGTTGGATGAAAATCAAAATTCTAAGTTTTTTCCCTATTCTATACTAATCTCAATCATCTCATGCAAAAATTACTTAGATCATATTATCCAATATTCATCCACATACAAAAAAAAAGATATATATACAAACTAAGAAAAATGTAACTACTGAAAGAGAATTTAAAGTAAACAAAATAAAGGTACAAGTGTTTGGAATAGAAGGTTTTCACCCAAAGATCAGTCACCGATCTCCCCACACTTAAACGTTTGCACGATCCTCCATACATTCAAAGATAAGCAAGGGGGTACGGAGACTTCACGGATCGCCACCTTCAACTTGTGGATCAATCGGCTGCTGCATGTTCTTTCTTCTGCTTCCCTTGTTGCTAATGATTACTCATCCTGAAAAAATATAAAACAAAATATATTAAGACAAGAAAATTCTCAGACACATGAGCATAGATTGTTAGAATGAGGTAACAATCACTAAAATGAAGTGAGTTAATCAGCGTGGGGCATTGATGAAAATAGTATGTGAATTCTAAGTTGCACGCGATTTAGAACTCACATACTAGCATTTAAAAGTTATGTCACAACTATACCAAAACACATATACTCACTTATTTTAATGTGCCTAAGATGCTTTAAAGATAAATATGCAAGTTAAAGCAACAAACAATCAACAAGAAGCATAAGAACTTAGACGAGTAACCAAGTATTTGTGAAGCGGAAAGAGAAAAGGGAATTGATTGGATGTGTGAAGAAAATTACAAAGCAAAATGATGAGCGGATAATTTATACGCTTTTTGACATTGTTTTTAGTATGTTTTTAGTAGGATCTAGTTACTTTTAGGGATGTTTTCATTAGTTTTTATGTTAAATTCACAATTCTGGACCTTACTATGAGTTTGTGTGTTTTTCTGTGATTTCAGGTATTTTCTAGTTGAAATTGAGGGACTTGAGCAGAAATCAGATTCAGAGGTTGAAAAAGGACTGCTGATGCTGTTGGATTCTGACCTCCCTGCACTCAAAGTGGATTTTCTAGAGCTACAGAACTCGAAATGGCGCGCTTCCAATTGCGTTGGAAAGTAGACATCCAGGGCTTTCCAGCAATATATAATAGTCCATACTTTGGCCAAGAATTGACGACGTAAACTGGCGTTCAACGCCAGCCTTCTGCCCAAATCTGGCGTCCAGCGCCAGAAAAGGATCCAAAACCAGAGTTGAACGCCCAAACTGGCACAGAAACTGGCGTTCAACTCCACAAATGACCTCTGCACGTGCTACACTTAAGCTCAGCCCAAACACACACCAAGTGGGCCCCGGAAGTGGATTTATGCATCAATTACTTACTCATGTAAACCCTAGTGACTAATTTATTATAAATAGGACCTTTTACTATTGTATTAGGTATCTTTTGATCATCTTAGGATCTTAGGACCATCTTTGAACGCATTGTTCTTAGACCATAGGGGCTGGCCATCTCGGCCATGCCTGGACCTTCACTTATGTATTTTCACACGGTAGAGTTTCTACACTCCATAGATTAAGGTGTGGAGCTCTGCTGTTCCTCAAAGATTAATGCAAAGTACTACTGTTTTCTATTCAATTCTTCTTATTTCGCTTCTAAGATATCCATTCGCACCCAAGAACGTGATGAAGGTGATGATTATGTGTGACGCTCATCATCCTTCTCCCTTATGAACGCGTGCCTGACAAACACTTCTGTTCTACATGAAATAAGCTAGAATGAGTATCTCTTAGATCTCCTAACCAGAATCTTCGTGGCGTAAGCTAGAATGATGGCGGCATTCAAGAGAATCCGGAAGGTCTAAACCTTGTCTGTGGTATTCCGAGTAGGATTCAATGATTGAATGACTGTGACGAGCTCCTAACTCGCGATTGCAGGGCGTTAGTGACAGACGCAAAAGGATAGTAAATCCTATTCCAGCATGATCGAGAACCGACAGATGAATAGCCGTGCCGTGACAGGGTGCGTGAGCATATTATTCACTGAGAGGATAAGATGAAGCCATTGACAAGGGTGATGCCTCCAGACGATTAGCCGTGCCGTGACAGGGCATTGGATCATTTTCCCGAGAGATGACCGAAAGTAGCCATTGACAGTGGTGATGTATCACATAAAGCCAGCCATGGAAAGGAGTAAGACTGACTGGATGAAGATAGCAGGAAAGCAGAGGTTCAGAGGAACGAAAGAATCTCCATTCGCTTATCTGAAATTCCTATCAATGAATTACATAAGTGTCTCTATCCCTATTTTATTAATTAATATTCGAAAACACCATTATCACTTTATATCTGCCTGACTGAGATTTACAAGGTGACCATAGCTTGCTTCATACCAACAATCTCCGTGGGATTCGACCCTTACTCACGTAAGGTATTACTTGGACGACCCAGTGCACTTGCTGGTTAGTTGTATCGAAGTTGTGACAATTATGAATTAAGATCAGAGCACCAAGCTTTGGAGCCATTACCAGGATTTGTTCGAGCCTGGAGATCACAATTTCGTGCACCAAGTTTTTGGCGCCGTTGCCGGGGATTGTTTGAGTTTTTGGGAAGCTTTTGGTCCGGTAACATCAGTGCCAAGTCTGATCCGGCAACAACACCAAGTTTTTGGCGCCGTTGCCGGGGATTGTTTGAGTTTTCGGCAAGCTTTTGGTCCGGTAACATCAGTGCCAAGTCTGATCCGGCAACAACACCAAGTTTTTGGCGCCGTTGCCGGGGATTGTTTGAGTTTGGACAACTGACGGTTCATCTTGTTGCTCAGATTAGGTAATTTTCTTTTTATTTTATTTTCAAAAATTTTTCAAAAATATTTTCAAAAATCTCTCATCTGTTTTCGAAAAAAATAAAAATGTTTTCAAAAATTTTCTTCAGAATTTTTAAGAATGAATTATAGTGTTTCATGAAGCATGTGAAGCCTGGCTAGCTGTAAAGCCATGTCTAAATTCTTTTGGACTGAGGCTTCCAACCATCAGCTCTTACACGACTGTAGGGTATGTCAGGCATGTCATGTCTGAATTACATGCTGAAGCTTGGCTGGCCATTGGCCATGTCTAGTGTTTTGGACTGGAGCTTTCTTTGAAAGCTTGGCTGGCTAGTGAGCCATGTCTAATTCCTGGACTGAAGCTTTAGACTAAGAATGCAAGATTCCTGGAATTCATATTAAAAATTTTGGAATCCTTATTTTCCTTTTTCATATAATTTTCGAAAAAAATCCAAAAAAAAATTAAAAAATCATAAAAATCAAAAATATTTTCTGTTTCTTGTTTGAGTCTTGAGTCATATCATAAGTTTGGTGTCAATTGCATATACATCTTGCATTTTTCGAAAATTCATGCATTCATAGTGTTCTTCATGATCTTCAAGTTGTTCTTGGTAAGTCTTCTTGTTTGATCTTGATGATTTTTTGTTTTGTGTCTTTTCATGTTTATCATATGCATTCTTGAATTCTTAGTGCGTAAGCATTAAAGAATTCTAAGTTTGGTGTCTTGCATGTTTTCTTTGCATTAAAAGTTTTTCAAAAATATGTTCTTGATGTTCATCATGATCTTCATAGTGTTCTTGGTGTTCATCTTGACATTCATAGCATTCTTGCATGCATTCATTGTTTTGATCTAAAAATTTCATGCATTGCATAATTTTCATGTTTTCATAAAAATTCAAAAAATCAAAAAAATATCTTTCCCTTTTTCTCTCATCAAATTCGAAAATTTGGATTGACTTTTTCAAAAATTTTTAAAATCAAATTGTTTCTTATGAGTCAAATCAAATTTTCAATTTGAAAATCTTATCTTTTTCAAAATCTTTTTCAAAAATCAAATCTTTTTCAAATTTCTTAGTTATTTTCGAAAATTCCAAAAATATTTTTCAAAAATCTTTTTCTCATTTTTATACCACATTTTCGAAAATAACATAATCAATTAATGTTTTGATTAAAAAATTTGAAGTTTGTTACTTGCTTGTTAAGAAAGATTCAAACTTTATGTTCTAGAATCATATCTTGTGATTTCTTATGAATCAAGTCATTAATTGAGATTTTAAAAATCAAATCTTTTTCAAAACTAATTTCAATCATATCTTTTCAAAAATATCTTCTTATCTTATCTTTTTCAAAAATATCTTTTCAAAATATCTTTTCTAACTTCCTAACTTCCTATCTTTTCAAAATTTGTTTCAACTAACTAACTAACTTTTTGTTTGTTTCTTAACTTTTTCAAAACCACCTAACTAACTATCTCTCTCAATTTTCGAAAAGATCTCTCACCTTTTTCAAAATTTCTTTTTAATTTATTAATTATTTCAATTTTTAAAACTTAATTTTCGAAAATTACTAACAATTTTTCAAAAACCATTTTCAAAAATCACTAACTCCTTTTCAAAAATAATTTTCGAAAATTCCCTCCTTCTCTCTCATCCTATTCTATTTATTCATTCATTAACTAACATCTCTTCCTCACATCATCACCAAATTCGAACCCCCTCTTCTATCTGTGTTCGAATTTCTTCCTCTTTTCTTCTACTCACATAAGGGAACCTCTATACTGTGGTAAAGAGAATCCCTATTATTATTATTATCATTTTTCTGTCCATTCTTCCTTGTCATATGAGCAGGAGCAAGGATAAGAACATTCTTGTGGAAGCAGATCCAGAACCTGAAAGGACTCTGAAGAGAAAATTAAGAGAAGCTAAAATACAACAATCCAGAGATAACCTTTCAGAAATTTTCGAACAGGCAGAGGAGATGGCAGCCGAAAATAATAATAATGCAAGGAAGATGCTTGGTGACTTTACTGCACCTAATTCCAATTTACATGGAAGAAGCATCTCCATTCCTGCCATTGGAGCAAACAACTTTGAGCTGAAACCTCAATTAGTTTCTCTGATGCAGCAGAACTGCAAGTTTCATGGACTTCCATCTGAAGATCCTTTTCAGTTCTTAACTGAATTCTTGCAGATATGTGATACTGTTAAGACTAATGGAATAGATCCTGAAGTCTACAGGCTCATGCTTTTCCCTTTTGCTGTAAGAGACAGAGCTAGATTATGGTTGGATTCTCAACCTAAAGACAGCCTGAACTCTTGGGATAAGCTGGTCACGGCTTTCTTAGCCAAGTATTTTCCTCCTCAAAAGCTGAGCAAGCTTAGAGCTGATGTTCAAACCTTCAGACAGAAAGAAGGTGAATCCCTCTATGAAGCTTGGGAAAGATACAAACAGTTGACCAAAAAGTGTCCTTCTGACATGCTTTCAGAATGGACCATCCTGGATATATTCTATGGTGGTCTATCTGAGCTATCTAAGATGTCATTGGATACCTCTGCAGGTGGATCCATTCACCTAAAGAAAACGCCTGCAGAAGCTCAAGAACTCATTGACATGGTTGCTAATAACCAGTTCATGTACACTTCTGAAAGGAATCCTGTAAGCAATGGGACGCCTATGAAGAAGGGAGTTCTTGAAGTTGATACTCTGAATGCCATATTGGCTCAGAACAAAATATTGACTCAGCAAGTCAATATAATTTCTCAGAGTCTGCATGGAATGCAAGCTGCATCCAACAGTACTCAAGAGGCATCTTCTGAAGAGGAAGCCTATGATCCTGAGAACCCTGCAATAGCAGAGGTAAATTATTTAGGTGAACCTTATGGAAACACCTATAACTCAACATGGAGAAATCATCCAAATTTCTCAAGGAAGGATCAAAAGCCCCAACAAGGCTTTAACAATGGTGGAAGAAACAGGTTTAGCAATAGCAAGCCTTTTCAATCATCAACTCAGCAATAGACAGAGAACTCTGAACAAAATGCTTCTAATTTAGCAAATCTAGTCTCTGATCTATCTAAGGCCACTGTAAGTTTCATGAATGAAACAAGGTCTTCCATTAGAAATCTGGAAGCACAAGTGGGCCAGCTGAGTAAAAGGATCACTGAAATCCCTCCTAGTACTCTCCCAAGCAATACAGAAGAGAACCCAAAAGGAGAGTGCAAGGCCATTGACATAAGCGCCATGGCCGAACCTGTGAGGAGAGGAAAGGACGTGAATCCCAAGGAGGAAGACCTCCTGGGACGTCCAGTGACCAATAAGGAGCTTCCCTCTGAGGAATCAAAGGACTCTGAGGCTCATCTAGAGACCATAGAGATTCCATTGAACCTCCTTATGCCCTTCATGAGCTCTGATGAGTATTCCTCTTCTGAAGAGAATGAGGATGTCACTGAAGAGCAAACTGCCAAGTTTCTTGGTGCAATCATGAAGCTGAATGCCAAATTATTTGGCATTGATGCTTGGGAAGTTGAACCTCCCTTGTTCATCAATGAACTAAGTGATCTGGATCAACTGACATTGCCTCAGAAGAGACAGGATCCTGGAAAGTTCATAATACCTTGTACCATAAGCAACATGATCTTTAAGGCTCTGTGTGACCTTGGTTCAGGAATAAACCTCATGCCCCTCTCTGTAATAGAGAAACTGGGAATCTATGAGGTGCAAGCTGCTAAAATCTCACTGGAGATGGCAGACAGCTCAAGAAAACAGGCTTATGGACAAGTAGTAGATGTATTAGTAATGGTTGAGGGCCTTTACATACCTGCTGATTTCATAGTCCTGGATACTGGAAAGGAAGAGGATGAATCCAACATCCTAGGAAGACCTTTCCTGGCCACAGCAAGAGCTGTGATTGATGTTGACAGAGGTGAAATATCCCTTCAATGGAATGAGAACTCCCTTGTATTCAAAACTCAAGGATCTCCCTCTGCAACCATGGAGAGAAAGCAGGAAAAGCTTCTCTCCAAGCAGAGTCAACCAGATCCCCCACAGTCAAACTCTAAGTTTGGTGTTGGAGAGTCTCAATAAAGCTCTGCACATCTGTGAGGCTCCATGAGAGCCCACTGTCAAGCTATTGACATTAAAGAAGCGCTTGTTGGGAGGCAACCCAATGTTTATTTATCTAACTATATTTTTCTTAGTTATGTGTCTTTATAGGTTCATGATCATGAGGAGTCAAAAAATAAATATAAAAATTGAAAACGGAATCAAAAACAGCAGAAGAAAAATCACACCCTGGAGGAGCATCTGTCTGGCGTTCAAACGCCAGAACAGAGCATAGTTCTGGCGCTGAACGCCCAGAATGGGAGCATCCTGGCGCTGAACGCCCAGAACAAGCATGGTTCTGGCGTTCAACGCCAGAAATGGCAGCAAAGGGGCGTTGAACGCCCAAAATGGGCACCAACCTGGCGCTGAATGCCCAGAGTTGTGTGCAAGGGCATTTTACATGCCTAAATTGGTGCAGGGATGTAAATGCCTTGACACCTCAGGATCTGTGGACCCCACAGGATCCCCACCTACCTCATCATCTCTCTTTCCATTCATGATCATACCTTCTGTTTTCCATTTACCACTCACATCCATACACCCACTACCTTCAAAAATTCAACATCTCTCTCCCACCCAATCCCACCCATATGGCCGAATACACACTCCCATCCATCTCCTCCATATCTTCTTCATTCTTTCTTCTTTTGCTCGAGGGCGAGCAACATTCTAAGTTTGGTGTGGTAAAAGCATAGCTTTTTTGTTTTTTCCATAACCATTGATGGCACCTAAGGCCAGATAAACCTCTAGAAAGAGGAAAGGGAAGACAAAAGCTTCCATCAAGGGTCTATAGCTCAGTGGTAGAACATTTGACTGCAAATCAAGAGATCCCTGAGATACCTCAGGGGATACATTTTCTTCCACACAATTATTGGAAGCAACTAAGGGTGGAACATCAAGAGCACTCCATCATCCTTCATGAAATCAGAGAAGATCTAAAAGCAATGAAGGAGGAGCAACAAAGACAAGGAAGAGACATAGAAGAGCTCAAGGACATCATTAGTTCCTCAAGAAGGAAACGCCACCATTACTAAGGTGGATTCATTCCTTGTTCTTATTTCTTCTGTTTTTCGTTTTCTATGTTATGTGCTTATCTGTGTTTGTGTCTTCATTACATGATCATTAGTAGTTAGTAACTATGTCTTAAAGTTATAAATGTCCTATGAATCCATCACCTCTCTTAAATGAAAAATGTTTTAATTCAAAAGAACAAGAAGTACATGAGTTTCGAATTTATCCTTGAACTTAGTTTAATTATATTGATGTGGTGACAATGCTTCTTGTTTTCTGAATGTATGCTTGAACAGTGCATATGTCTTTTGAAGTTGTTGTTTAAGAATGTTAAATATGTTGGCTCTTGAAAGAATGATGACTAGGAGACATGTTATTTGATAATCTGAAAAATCATAAAAATGATTCTTGAAGCAAGAAAAAGCAGCAAAGAACAAAGCTTGGTGAAAAAAAAAAAAGGCGAAAAAAAAATATAGAAAGAAAAAGAAAAAGCAAGCAGAAAAAGCCAAAGCTCTTAAAACCAAGAGGCAAGAGCAAAAAGCCAATAACCCTTAAAACCAAAAGGCAAGGGAAATAAAAAGGATCCCAAGGCTTTGAGCATCAGTGGATAGGAGGGCCTAAAGGAATAAAATCCTGGTCTAAGCGGCTAAACCAAGCTGTCCCTAACCATGTGCTTGTGGCGTGTAGGTGTCAAGTGAAAACTTGAGACTGAGCGGTTAAAGTCAAGGTCCAAAGCAAAAAAAGAGTGTGCTTAAGAACCCTGGACACCTCTAATTGGGGACTTTAGCAAAGCTGAGTCACAATCTGAAAAGGTTCACCCAATTATGTGTCTGTGGCATTTATGTATCCGGTGGTAATACTGGAAAACAAAGTGCTTAGGGCCACGGCCAAGACTCATAAAATAGCTGTGTTCAAGAATCATCATACTGAACTAGGAGAGTCAATAACACTATTCGAAATCTGAAGTTCCTATAGATGCCAATCATTCTGAACCTCAATGGATAAAGTGAGATGCCAAAACTATTCAAGAGGCAAAAAGCTATAAGTCCCGCTCATATGATTGAAGCTCTGTTTCATTGATAGTTTGGAATTTATAGTATATTCTATTCTTTTTATCCTATTTTGATTTTCAGTTGCTTGGGGACAAGCAACAATTTAAGTTTGGTGTTGTGATGAGCGGATAATTTATACGCTTTTTGACATTGTTTTTAGTATGTTTTTAGTAGGATCTAGTTACTTTTAGGGATGTTTTCATTAGTTTTTATGTTAAATTCACAATTCTGGACTTTACTATGAGTTTGTGTGTTTTTCTGTGATTTCAGGTATTTTCTGGCTGAAATTGAGGGACTTGAGCAGAAATCAGATTCAGAGGTTGAAAAAGGACTGCTGATGCTGTTGGATTCTGACCTCCCTGCACTCAAAGTGGATTTTCTAGAGCTACAGAACTCGAAATGGCACGCTTCCAATTGAGTTGGAAAGTAGACATCCAGGGCTTTCCAGCAATATATAATAGTCCATACTTTGGCCAAGAATTGACGACGTAAACTGGCGTTCAATGCCAGCCTTCTGCCCAAATCTGGCGTCCAGCGCCAGAAAAGGATCCAAAACCAGAGTTGAACGCCCAAACTGGCACAGAAACTGGCGTTCAACTCCACAAATGACCTCTGCACGTGCTACACTTAAGCTCAGCCCAAACACACACCAAGTGGGCCCCGGAAGTGGATTTATGCATCAATTACTTACTCATGTAAACCCTAGTGACTAGTTTATTATAAATAGGACCTTTTACTATTGTATTAGGTATCTTTTGATCATCTTAGGATCTTAGGACCATCTTTGAACGCATTGTTCTTAGACCATAGGGGCTGGCCATCTCGGCCATGCCTGGACCTTCACTTATGTATTTTCACACGGTAGAGTTTCTACACTCCATAGATTAAGGTGTGGAGCTCTGCTGTTCCTCAAAGATTAATGCAAAGTACTACTGTTTTCTATTCAATTCTTCTTATTTCGCTTCTAAGATATCCATTCGCACCCAAGAACGTGATGAAGGTGATGATTATGTGTGACGCTCATCATCCTTCTCCCTTATGAACGCGTGCCTGACAAACACTTCTGTTCTACATGAAATAAGCTAGAATGAGTATCTCTTAGATCTCCTAACCAGAATCTTTGTGGCGTAAGCTAGAATGATGGCGGCATTCAAGAGAATCCGGAAGGTCTAAACCTTGTCTGTGGTATTCCGAGTAGGATTCAATGATTGAATGACTATGACGAGCTCCTAACTCGCGATTGCAGGGCGTTAGTGACAGACGCAAAAGGATAGTAAATCCTATTCCAGCATGATCGAGAACCGACAGATGAATAGCCGTGCCGTGACAGGGTGCGTGAGCATATTATTCACTGAGAGGATAAGATGAAGCCATTGACAAGGGTGATGCCTCCAGACGATTAGCCGTGCCGTGACAGGGCATTGGATCATTTTCCCGAGAGATGACCGAAAGTAGCCATTGATAGTGGTGATGTATCACATAAAGCCAGCCATGGAAAGGAGTAAGACTGACTGGATGAAGATAGCAGGAAAGCAGAGGTTCAGAGGAACGAAAGCATCTCCATTCGCTTATCTGAAATTCCTATCAATGAATTACATAAGTGTCTCTATCCCTATTTTATTAATTAATATTCGAAAACACCATTATCACTTTATATCTGCCTGACTGAGATTTACAAGGTGACCATAGCTTGCTTCATACCAACAATCTTCGTGGGATTCGACCCTTACTCACGTAAGGTATTACTTGGACGACCCAGTGCACTTGCTGGTTAGTTGTATCGAAGTTGTGACAATTATGAATTAAGATTAGAGCACCAAGCTTTGGAGCCATTACCAGGATTTGTTCGAGCCTGGAGATCACAATTTCGTGCACCACAAAACCATGCAGAGATCACACTCCAATCAATAAAATTAATCAAAATCATTCGCATTGCCTATTTGACCAAAAAGTAAGGAAGCATGGTTGTTATGTACTTAGGAAAGAAAAGAGGTTAGTGGAAAGAGTTAGTTGTCAGATAACATAACAAACAAGATCCTTAGAACTTGAGAATTTTTAGAAGGATAAGAATAGACAAGTTCACAATCCAACTTCACAAATCATGCATTATGCCAAAATGAATGGCTTAAAGTATGTGTAGCCCACATAGTTAAGCAAATGAGATTCAATATGTCATCAAGGCATAAGCATAAACAATTGATGTAAGAAATAAGAAAAAATAATGTTCACAAAACAAGCATAGCAAGTTCTAACATCAATATGCTTTCCAACACTAAAATCACAATATTGGTATATAAATATGAGGTTTGTTCCTAATGCAACCCAACCAATTAAGCATAACATAGTGAACGAGATGAGTCACATAGGCTAAAATTTGTCAATCTTGTAGAATTAGGCAGACCTCAAGCAATTAAAGTTTTAAGACATTTTGGTCAATTAAAGGTGTAACACGTTCACTCAATGCAATTAGGTATAACAAGAGGAAAATAAGCATTGAATTCAAGAAGTTGACCAAAATTTTAATAAAAAGCTTTTAAGGCATTTGGACAAGCATTCAGTGCTTCCATTTCCTCGTTCGCCCAGTCTTCCACCATTGGGATAAGAGTTCTGCCTCCACTGAACACATGGCCTTCTTTAGAGGGCCTACCATTCTTCAAAGTTTTGTCGACAGGTTCTCCCTCTGTGTGTGGGTTTATGCGTGGCTCATGTGGTCGAGAGGATCCTCCGCTTGTAAACCCGCCTCTCATCGGCACCAGAAAAGCCAAACGGGATGAAGAATGTAGCTAGCAGTAGCAAACCCAAGCATAGCTCTAAATGGTTATTCAGTGTGAGAGTGCGTCACTTTGTCACTTATGCGACTTTTGTCTATGGGAATTTTAAAGATGTTTATAGGAATAAAAAAACATGCTTTTTATTCCTATATGGACTAGCAAACTTGTCTTAGCAGTCAAAGCGGGGCCAAAAAAATCTACTACAACTAGCTCTAAGCTAGATACCAGAAGGACACTTGACTGGAAGGGAAAATACCCTGTTAGTAGGACAAATAAAGACTTTTTGCAAAGAATCAACTGTTTTCGCACATAGGTAATTGGTGCACGAAATTGGAAATCACAATTCTTCACAAATTCGCAAAACTAACCAGCAAGTGCACTGGGTCGTCCAAGTAATACCTTACGTGAGTAAGGGTCGATCCCACGGAGATTATTGGCTTAAAGCAATCTATAGTTATCTTGTAACTCTTAGTCAGGAAGACAATAAAATAATTCACTTATTAAATTTGATTGCAAGGAATAAAAGGGCAGAACACAAATTATACTTGTATGCAATGATGGAGAATATGTTGGAGTTTTGGAGATGCTTTGTCTTCTGAAATTCTGCTTTCCTCTGTTTCTGATTCACGCACGCACGTCCTCCTATGGCAAGCTGTGTGTTGGTGGATCACCGTTGTCAATGGCTACCATCCATCCTTCCAGTGAAAAGGGTCCAGGTGCGCTGTCACCGCACGGCTAATCATCTGCAGGTTCTCAATCGTACTGGAATAGGATTTACTATCCTTTTGCGTCTGTCACTACGCCCAGCACTCACGAGTTTGAAGCTCGTCACAGTCATTCAATCCCTGAATCCTACTCAGAATACCACAGACAAGGTTTATACTTTCCGAATTCTCTTGAATGCTGCCATCAACCTAGCTTATGCCACGAAGATTCTGATTAAGAGATCTAAGAGATATTCATTCATTCTACGGTGGAACGTGAGTGGTTGTCAGGCACGCGTTCGTGGAGGAATGATGATGATTGTCACGTTCATCACATTCATATTGAAGTGCAAATGGATATCTTAGATAGGAACACGCATGTTTGAATGGAAAACAGAAATACTTGCATTAATTCATCGAGACACAGCAGAGCTCCTTACCCCCAACAATGGAGTTTAGAGACTCATGCCGTCAAAAGGTACAAAGTTCAGATCTAAAATGTCATGAGATACAAAATAAATCTCTAAAAGTTGTTTAAATACTAAACTAGTAACCTAGGTTTACAGAAAATGAGTAAACTATGATATATGGTGCAGAAATCCACTTCTGGGGCCCACTTGGTGTGTGCTGGGGCTGAGACTTAAGCTTCTCACGTGCATGGGCTGTTTTGGGCGTTCAACGCCAGGTTGTAACCTATTTCTGGCGTTGAACTCCAACTTGTAACTTGTTTCTGGCGCTGGACGCCAGACTGCAACATGGAACTGGCGTTGAACGCCAGTTTACGTCGTCTATCCTTGAGCAAAGTGTAACACCCTACCATACAGAGACTTATGCTTAAGTCATAATTCAGAGATGGCAAGGTATTACGACCTCTAAAAACAAAATTTTAGTACGTATAGTAGTATGAATGATTAATTATAACTAGGAGCCTTTATAGAAAAAGGGGTAAACAAAAACCGTAACTCGAACGCGCAACACTCCGATCGATAACGTAATGAACAAGGATAAGCCAACGCGAGATCATATATATAAAGAGTGTCAAAAACGGGAATATCAAGACTCAAAACCTGGCTGCGAAGATAACCGGTCCGAGCATAGCAATATATACATATAATAAAATAAGGAAAACCCCAAGGAAAACCCAAAGGGACACAATTACAGAAACCTATTCTCCAAAACCTCCCATAAGAGGAGTCATCACAGTTTGTATTATTTAATGGAGATAAGAGTATCTAAACAAGGTATATAACCCAAAACAGAATCCCGAGAACGAAGGATCTTCGCTAATCCAGAAGTCTCCAGCATGCCTCAACGAGAAGCCTCGCGTCCTGCATCTGAAAACCACAAAATCCGCATGGGTGAGAACAGAGGTTCCCAGCATGGTAACAGCTTCCACATATATAATACATAATAATAGAGGAAAGTCGAAGGCAATCCTAGAACTTTCTCCAGATAATATCAAAGCTTATAAACAAGCTAAACCGTAAGTGGCAAATGACTAAAGATTCTTCAATCTAACTAATACTTCCCTTTCCAATTCCTTCAGACCTCCCAACCACCAGCAGGAGTGTAATATAGCAAACACAGTTATATCAGACAAGAGATATACAAATAAGAACAATTAAGGCATTTAGACAAATAGCAAGTAATATGCAGTCAAATAGGCAATCTCAAACAATTCATATAGTATGCATATGATGAATGCCTGTCCCTAGTGGCTGATGATATCATCTGTCGGTTATAGAGCCAACCCGACAAGTCCTGGTAGCTAACCATTGGACTGTCCCTCTGTCGCGCATCCCCAACTCGAGTTATACTCGTCATAAACTTGATCATAATCATGATCCATATCCATCACCCTCACTGGTGAATATTTACGGGGGCGAGCTCATCCGGGTCTTTCACAGTGCCCGGCCACACTTACGACATAGGGTCAAAAGAGCTTCGAGTCTCAACCTGGAGCACGTGGTGGCTAGCCACTACTTCCTCCCAGGGAAACCCTCATCTCCAATGGTGGAAGTGCAAACATTCACAATTCATTCAACAGCATATATGCATTTATACTTAGCCATAATCATGGCTCCGCCGTAACACGACAATAATCTAGCTATCCGGCTCACGGTTAAATCCATAACCAGCCAATTTATTTACAATTACGGCCCTTCGGCCCATGGCATAACAAGCACTTCCACCGCCATCCTCCACATCTCACATAATCATCTTTGATCCTCATTGATCATTCATTTTTCCCTTGCTTCACTCGCAAGTTACCACATTCACTAGCTCTTTATCTCATAGCTAGGCATATCATAATGATTCAAGACATAAGTGGTGAGATCGGGGGCTTAGAAGTATAAAATTTGGCTTTTAAAACTCAAAAATCAACTTTGGGATGAAAACAGGGCCACGCGAACGCGCACTCCACGCGCACGCGTGGATGGCCTTAAAACTCATCGACGCGCAAGCGTCATACGCGCGAACGCGCGGATTGAAAATTAGCCAAACGACGCACAAGCGTCAGCCACGCGTGGGTGCTCTTGCGCCCCAGGCACAAAACTGGCACAACTCTGGCACAACTCTCTGGAAATTGGCTGGGCATTTGGTGCAGCGCATCGACGCGCTCGCGCACACCACGCGCACGCGTGGATAGTGCTTTCTCGAAGAACGGCGCATACGCGCCAAGTGCGCCTACGCGCGGAGGGTCATTCTGCTAAAAAATTTTCTAAGTTAAAAGCTGCAGAATTTACAGATTCAACCCCCAATCTTCCGACGGACATAACTTTCTCATTTTAAATCGTTTTTCACCCGTTCTTCGAATGACATGGACATCCCGGATCCAATTTCATTTATAAATAGATTTGGCACAAAGCAGAGATCTGTAGTCCAAGTTATGTCCCATCAAAGTATGCCCAAAAACCATATTTTCATACAAAACCATAAAGTGCCATTTTCAAAACAAGCCACTTTCAACTCTTTTCAAAATCAATCAAAACATGCCAATTTCATCCCTTTTCTTTGAAATCAATCAAAATGTACCAAAATCAACATCAAGCCATCCTCAACTCACACATTGACATTTTACCAAAATTCCCAAAACCACATCCAACCATTCTAACACTTCTCAATCAATGGCTAAAGGACAAACACAATTATCATGTCATACATCCTTCTCATCCCAATTTCCAATAATATCAATTTCCAATCAACCATCATTATACATAATCATCATCATACTCACCAACAATATGGTACCACCCATCAATTCAACCTCAATCATTCATCAAGCATATATCACAACATGCATTTTCTCATATATCACACAATCAAGGCATCAATATTCATAATCACATATATGATCACATCATATATCTCAACCATTCAACAACATCATCAATTCAATGCCTATCTTAGGGCCTCTAGCCTAAGTATTTCCTACCACATTACATATTAGATACGGGAAATCGAAACCATACTGGTATGCGAAATTGTTACTCAGGTTGTGAATTATTGTTCGAAATTGATTCCCTGGCGATGGCACCAAAAACGGATGCACAGAACCATGGTCTAAACATATCTTCACAACTTCGCATAACTAACCAGCAAGTGCACTGGGTCGTCCAAGTAATACCTTACGTGAGTAAGGGTCGATCCCACGGAGATTGTTGGTATGAAGCAAGCTATGGTCACCTTGTAAATCTCAGTCAGGCGGATATAAAATAGTTATGGAGTTTTCGAAATTAATTAATAAGTAAACATAGAATAGGGATAGAAACACTTATGTAATTCATTGGTGAGAATTTCAGATAAGCGTATAGAGATGCTTTCGTTCCTCTGAACCTCTGCTTTCCTGCTGCCTTCATCCAATCAATCTTACTCCTTTCCATGGCTGGCTTTATGCAAGGACATCACCATTGTCAGTGGCTACATCCCCTCCTCTTGTGAAAATGGTCCAAGATGCCCTGTCATGGCACGGCTAATCATCTGAGGTTCCCGATCATGCTGGAATAGGATTCACCCTCCTTTTGCGTCTGTCACTACGCCCAGCACTCGCGAGTTTGAAGCTCGTCACAGTCATTCAATCATTGAATCCTACTCGGAATACCACAGACAAGGTTTAGACTTTCCGGATTCTCTTGAATGCCGCCATCATTCTAGCTTACACCACAAAGATTCTGATTAAGAGATCTAAGAGATACTCATTCAATCTAAGGTAGAACGGAAGTGGTTGTCAGGCACGCGTTCATAAGGAATGATGATGATTGTCACGTTCATCACATTCAGGTTGAAGTGCAAATGGATATCTTAGAAGCGGAATAAGTTGAGTTGAATAGAAAAACAGTAGTACTTTGCATTAATCTTTGAGGAACAGTAGAGCTCCACACCTTAATCTATGGAGTGTAGAAACTCTACCGTTAAAAATACATAAGTGAAAGGTCCAGGCATGGCCGTGTGGCCAGCCCCCATGATCTAAGAACCAGGCGTCCAAAGATAAAACTCAGGATGTCTAATACAATAGTAAAAAGTTCTATTTATACTAAACTAGTTACTAGGGTTTACAGAAGTAAGTAATTGATGTATAAATCCACTTCCGGGGCCCACTTGGTGTGTGCTTGGGCTGAGCTTGAATGTTACACGTGCAGAGGCTCTTTCTGGAGTTGAACGCCAGGTTGTAACGTATTTCTGGCGTTCAACTCTGGTTTGTGACTTGTTTCTGGCGTTTAACTCCAGACAGCAGCGTAGAACTGGCGTTCAACGCCCTTTTACGTCATCTAAACTCGGCCAAAGTATAGACTATTATACATTTCTGGAAAGCCCTGGATGTCTACTTTCCAACGCAATTGGAAGCGCGCCATTTTGAGTTCTGTAGCTCCAGAAAATCCACTTTGAGTGCAGGGAGGCCAGAATCCAACAGCATCAGCAGTCCTTCTTCAACTTCTGAATCTGATTTTTGCTCAAGTCCCTCAATTTCAGCCAGAAAATACCTGAAATCAAAGAAAAACACACAAACTCATAGTAAAGTCCAGAAATGTGAATTTAACATAAAAACTAATGAAAACATCCCTAAAAGTAACTAGATCCTACTAAAAACATACTAAAAACAATGCCAAAAAGCGTACAAATTATCCACTCATCACATACATTAGCCGATTTCCCAAACTCAACCGGAGCACTTCCAAACTACTTGTCCACAAGCTCTCAAGGTATCAACACCTCCAAGAACAGATTTTATCACACAAAACCCTCTTCTAAGCTTTCCAAAATCACCAATCAAGCTCCAATATTCACATATACACAACCTAAGCCACAATCATCATACCCATACACAACATCTCAATACCCAAACCACATAGAACAACAAATTATACTAGGGTTGAGAATCTTACCACACCCAAGGTCCAAGGAGACAAGATTAACCTTCTCCTTTAAGAGAGTTGGGTCCTATAACATCAAAGAACCCAAAATCTCAACATTTTTGCTCATGAAACTCGAAATCAAGGGCTGGAATTTCGAACAGTAAAACATAGCTTACCTCAAAATTGATTGTATGGGTTTTGTAGAGCTCTCCGCGGTGAATGCGTGGCCACAAACGGAGCGGCAATTGGAGCTCTAGATCAAAAGTTATGGTAGTTTGAAGATCAACTAAGGGAGAGAACTTGAGAGAGTGTTCTTCCTCCCTCCATCTTAATTTTCAGCGTGTGTTTGTGTGTTGTGAGGAGAGAGAGTGCTGAAAACTAGGATTTTGGTTTAGTTTAGTTGGGCCAAGGGCCCACTTTGGGTCCGGTTGGACCGGTTTGGCCCGTTCGGTCCAATCTTGGTCCGATTTCTATAAAATTGGTACCGAAATTCTCGTCTCAATCTCCTCTATCACATTTAGCCATAAAAATAACAGTTTTAGCTGTCTAGAATAAATTCTCATTTATGGGTTAATTAGTCGTTAATTAACTGGGTTTTACATTCTACCCACCTAATTGGGAATTTTGCCCACAAAATTCAAATCAAATTACCTGAGAATAAGTGTGGATAATCCGTACGCATCTCCGACTCAAGTTCCCAAGTGTGTTCCTCAACACCGCCTCGACTCCAAGCTACTTTGACTAATGAAACCTCTTTTCCACGCAACCGTTTGATACTAGTATCATCAATTTTAACTGGAGCCACTGGAAGCGTCAAATATTCTCTCAACTGAACCGATTCAGGTTCTAACACATGGCTAACATCAGGAGTATACTTACGAAGCTGCGACACGTGAAACACGTCGTGCAGGTTCGAAAGATGAGGTGGTAGAGCCATTCGATACGCCACCGGTCCAACCCTCTCCAGGATCTGAAATGGACCAATGTATCGAGGATTCAACTTCTTCGCTTTAATCGCCCTACCTACCCCTGTGGTCGGAGTAACTTTAAGGAAAACATGATCTCCTTCCTCAAATTCCAAGGGCTTCCGCCTCTGATCGGCGTAACTCTTTTGGCGACTCTGCGCCGTAAGCATCCTATCTCGGATTTTCTTGACTTGTTCAGTGGTCTCAGCTATCATTTCCGGCCCCAACAAGCCTTTCTCTCCAGCTTCATACCAACATAGCGGAGATTGACATTTTCTCCCATACAATGCCTCATACGGAGCCATTCCGATGCTCGCATGGTAACTATTATTGTATGCAAATTCCACTAACGGCATATACCGATCCAAACTCGCCGGTTGGTCCAAAACACAAGCTCTCAACATATCCTCTAGTGTTTGGATCGTCCTCTCGGATTGACCATCTGTTTGAGGATGGTAAGCTGTACTCAAGCTTAATCGGGTTCCAAAAGCTTTCTGAAATGCACCCCAGAACCTCGAAGTGAAATGAGGATCCCTGTCAGAGATTATAGTAGCAGGTACACCATGGAGTCTCACAATCTCCTTTATGTATAACCGAGCTAGCTCCTCAAGGGTGTAACTCATCCGAATGGGCAAAAAGTGAGCTGACTTCGTTAGTCGGTCCACAATCACCCAGATAGCATCAAAACCAGTCCTAGTCCTTGGCAATCCCGACACAAAGTCCATTGCAATACTTTCCCACTTCCATTGCGGAACCTCTAAAGGTTGCAACATCTCGGAAGGCCTTTGATGTTCAATCTTTACCTTTTGACAAGTTAAGCACTTTGAAACATATTCCGCCATATCATTCTTCATACCTGGCCACCAAAACATCGCCTTTAAATCATGGTACATCTTAGTACTTCCCGGGTGAATGGAGAATCCGCTTTTGTGTGCCTCCTTTAAGATATCTTGCCTCAAAGTACCAACATCCGGCACAATGATTCTACCCTTGAATCTCCATAACCCATCTTTTTCTTCCGACACTCTCTACTGTTTTCCTTGCTCGATAGCCGGTAACACCTTCCATAACGCTTCATCATTTTCATGAGCCTTTAGGAGTTCGGACTTAAAGTCACTCGAGATTTCTAGTCGGCTCAAACACAAGGTTCCAGATACTTCTCGAACACCAATTTTTAGACTCTCGAATCCCTTGAGCAACTTCTCCTCTTGAAGCATCATCCAAGCCGCATATAACGACTTCCGACTTAACGCATCCGCCACTACATTTGCCTTTCCCGGATGGTAAGTCAACTCAAAGTCGTAGTCTTTCAATAATTCCATCCACCTCCTTTGCTTCATATTAAGCTCTTTCTGATCAAAGAGATATTTCAAGCTCTTGTGATCGGAGAAGACTTGGAACTTAACCCCATAGAGATAATGTCTCCACACCTTCAAGGCAAACACAACCGCAGCGAGTTCCAAATCGTGCGTAGGGTAACTAACTTCGTGAGGTCTCAACTGTCGTGAGGCATACGCCACCACATTATGATGTTGCATCAGCACGCATCCTAGACCCTTTAGTGAGGCATCACAGTACACCTCAAAAGGCTCGTTCGGCTCAGGTAACGCTAACACAGGTGCAGTGGTCAACTTTTTCTTCAATGTCTGAAAGCTCTCCTCGCACTCAGGAGTCCAAAAAAACGGAGTGTCCTTGCGGGTTAACTTTGTCAACGGCAAGGCTAATTGCGTAAAGCCTTTGATGAACCTTCGGTAATAGCCAGCTAAACCCAGAAAACTCCTTATCTCAGTTACTGTGGTTGGTTGCCTCCAATCCATCACAGCTTCTACCTTAGTTGGGTCTACGGCTATTCCCTTCTTACTCACCACGTGACCCAAAAACTTCACCTCACTCTTCCAAAACTCACACTTAGACAATTTCGCATAAAGTTTCTTCTCCTTTAGAATTTGCAGCACGGTCCTCAAGTGTTCTGCATGCTCTTCTTCAGTCTTGGAGTAAATCAGTATGTTGTCAATGAAGACAGCAATGAATTTATCCAGAAACGGACGGAATACCCTATTCATGTAATCCATAAACACTGCAGAAGTGTTCGTCAACCCAAAAAACATTACAGTATACTCGTAATGACCATAACGAGTCCTGAAAGCGGTCTTAGGGATATCCTCACCCCTCACCCTTATCTGGTGATAACCGGATCGCAAATCGATCTTAGAGAAAACCCCAGCTCCTTGTAACTGATCCATGAGATCATCAATCCTCGGCAATGGGTACTTATTCTTTATGGTGACCTTGTTCAGCTGCCTGTAATCCACACAAAGTCGCATACTTCCATCTTTCTTCTTTACCAGTAACATTGGAGCACCCCACGGGGAAACACTTGGTCGGATAAAGTTCTTACCCAACAATCCCTCTAACTGAGACTTTAGCTCGGCCATCTCTAACGGTGACATCCTATAAGGAGCACTTGAGATTGGTCCCGCCCCAGGCACCAACTCAATAGCAAACTCGACCTCTCGGTTAGGTGGAAATTCCTCAATATCATCGGGAAACACTTTCGGAAACTCACACACTACCGGAATCTGATCCAACCTTTGATCATCACCCGAAACACCAGCGGTTAACAACAGGATACCCTGACATTTGATTCCAGAATAGTTCACCATCATCGAATTCAAGTAATAATTATTCACCACGACCGGCCCTTCTGTATCTTTCGGCATAAAGTACACCGACTTTGTAGAGCAATCAAGCAGGACATGGTTCTCAGATAACCAGTCCAATCCCAAGATAAGGTCAATACCGATCATCGGTAAGCAGATTAAATTATGGACAAAATCACGCTGCTTGAACCTAAATGAAACTTTCGGGCATCCTAGCCTAGTTACCATGGCCTCATGGGTAGCATTATACACTTTTAAGTCATAACCTAAGGTTACGATCTTCAATCCTAACTCATGGGCTTTCTCAAATACAATGAATGAATGCGATGCTCCCGAATCAAATAAAGCATTTAAAGTTTGACCAGCCATTTCACAGTTACCTCGAATGAGTGTCTCGGATCCCTCTGCACCCACAGCTGAGGTGGTGAACACCCGACCAGTCTGTTGTGCTTTCCCAGCACCTTGCTTTTGCTTCTCCGGACAACTTGCGGCTTTATGCCCCGCCTTTCCATAATTGTAGCACAAACCCCATCCGGCCTTGCATGGTGCTCCCGGATGGTGACTTCCACACCTAGTACAAGCTTGATCATTCTGAGGCTGTTTCCCAAACCTTTTCCCTTGGGAGTAGTTGTTGTTGGGCCTCCTAAAAGAACCTCCCCTCTTGAAGGGCGGACCTCTAGGTGCAAAGCTCTTCCCTCAGTTTTGTGGAAATGATCCTTTGTGACTCACTTTCTCAGTGGTTGCCCTCTTCACACACTCCTCAGCAACCCTACACTTGTTCACCAATTCGGAGAAAGTCCTAATCTCCATTGGTCCCACTGAACTGAAAATATCGCTCCGGAGTCCTCCTTCGTACTTAACACACTTCCATTCCTCATATTCCACCGGAGTCCCTTGACACATACGAGAGAATCTGAACAGCTCCTCAAACTTGTCAGTATACTTCGATACGGACATAGTACCCTGCTTCAGCTGCAACAATTCAAGCTCCTTGGCTGTCCTGACAGAAGTCGGAAAGTACTTCTTATAGAACTCCTCTTGAAAGACGTCCCAGGTGATATAATCATCACCCTGCTGTAGGAGGCGTCGGATTCCTTGCCACCAATGCGACGCTTCACCAGTGAGCAAATAGGTAGCGAACTCCACACGCTGCCCTTCAGATACCACCTGCGCTTGCAGTGCTCGTTCCATGGCCTGAAACCATGTATCGGCCTTAGTCGGGCTAGTAGTTCCCTTGAACTTCGGGGGATTAACCTTCAAAAAGTTCGCCAGTGTCATCGGGCCCTGAACTCCACCTCCGTCATTACCATGGTTGTTCATCTGTTGGCCAAGAGCCTCAGCAGTGGCTTGCATAGCAGCAGCCATGTTCTCCAACGCAGTCATAAAGTTCACCGGGTCATTAGGGTTAGTCTCCGGCACACGAGCATTAGTACGACCTCTCCCACGACCTCTACCGCGTACACGAGGCGCCATCTGGTCCCTATACACACCAAACAATCGATATTAAGTTGATCATTCTCAATATCAGAAGTCTAGTGCTTCAAAGTCCCAAATGCATGCTCATGAACGTTTATGCCAATTATATCAAGCAGATATACAAATAGCACATAGCACACATAGAGAATGCACAGAAGCATAGTCAGTCCATTCCTCAGGCTCTATAGAAACGAACTGCTCTGATACCATAATGTAACACCCTACCATACAGAGACTTATGCTTAAGTCATAATTCAGAGATGGCAAGGTATTACGACCTCTAAAAACAAAATTTTAGTACGTATAGTAGTATGAATAATTAATTATAACTAGGAGCCTTTATAGAAAAAGGGGTAAACAAAAACCGTAACTCGAACGCGCAACACTTCGATCGATAACGTAACGAACAAGGATAAGCCAACGCGAGATCATATATATAAAGAGTGTCAAAAACGGGAATATCAAGACTCAAAACCTGGCTGCGAAGATAACCGGTCCGAGCATAGCAATATATACATATAATAAAATAAGGAAAACCCCAAGAAAAACCCAAAGGGACACAATTACAGAAACCTATTCTCCAAAACCTCCCATAAGAGGAGTCATCACAGTTTGTATTATTTAATGGAGATAAGAGTATCTAAACAAGATATATAACCCAAAACAGAATCCCGAGAACGAAGGATCTTCGCTAATCCAGAAGTCTCCAGCATGCCTCAACGAGAAGCCTCGCGTCCTGCATCTGAAAACCACAAAATCCGCATGGGTGAGAACCAGAGGTTCCCAGCATGGTAACAGCTTCCACATATATAATACATAATAATAGAGGAAAGCCGAAGGCAATACTAGAACTTCCTCCAGATAATATCAAAGCTTATAAACAAGCTAAACCGTAAGTGGCAACTGACTAAAGATTCTTCAGTCTAACTAATACTTCCCTTTCCAATTCCTTCAGACCTCCCAACCACCAGTAGGAGTGTAATATAGCAAACACAGTTATATCAGACAAGAGATATACAAATAAGAACAATTAAGGCATTTAGACAAATAGCAAGTAATATGCAGTCAAATAGGCAATCTCAAACAATTCATATAGTATGCATATGATGAATGCCTGTCCCTAGTGGCTGATGATATCATCTGTCGGTTATAGAGCCAACCCGACAAGTCCTGGTAGCTAACCATTGGACTGTCCCTCTGTCGCGCATCCCCAACTCGAGTTATACTCGTCATAAACTTGATCATAATCATGATCCATATCCATCACCCTCACTGGTGAATATTTACGGGGGCGAGCTCATCCGAGTCTTTCACAGTGCCCGGCCACACTTATGACATAGGGTCAAAAGAGCTTCGAGTCTCAACCTGGAGCACGTGGTGGCTAGCCACTACTTCCTCCCAGGGAAACCCTCATCTCCGATGGTGGAAGTGCAAACATTCACAATTCATTCAACAACATATATGCATTTATACTTAGCCATAATCATGGCTCCGCCGTAACACGGCAATAATCTAGCCATCCGGCTCACGGTTAAATCCATAACCAGCCAATTTATTTACAATTACGGCCCTTCGGCCCATGGCATAACAAGCACTTCCACCGCCATCCTCCACATCTCACATAATCATCTTTGATCCTCATTGATCATTCATTTTTCCCTTGCTTCACTCGCAAGTTACCACATTCACTAGCTCTTTATCTCATAGCTAGGTATATCATAATGATTCAAGACATAAGTGGTGAGATCGGAGGTTTAGAAGTATGAAATTTGGCTTTTAAAACTCAAAAATCAACTTTGGGAAGAAAACAGGGCCACGCGAACGCGCACTCCACGCGCACACGTGGATGGCCTTAAAACTCATCGACGCGCAAGCGTCATATGCGCGAACGCACGGATTGAAAATTAGCCAAACGACGCGCAAGCGTCAACCACGCGTACGCGTGGGTGCTCTTGCGCCCCAGGCACAAAACTGGCACAACTCTCTGGAAATTGGCTGGGCATTTGGTGCAGCGCATCGACGCACTCGCGCACACCACGCGCACGCGTGGATGGTGCTTTCTCGAAGAACGGCGCATACGCGCCAAGTGCGCCTACGCGCGGAGGGTCATTCTGCTAAAAAATTTTCTAAGTTAAAAGCTGCAGAATTTACAGATTCAACCCCCAATCTTCCGACGGACATAACTTTCTCATTTTAAATCGTTTTTCACCCGTTCTTCGAACGACATGGACATCCCGGATCCAATTTCATTTCTAAACAGATTTGGCACTAAGCAGAGATCCGTAGTCCAAGTTATGTCCCATCAAAGTATACCCAAAAACCATGTTTTCATACAAAACCATAAAGTGCCATTTTCAAAACAAGCCACTTTCAACTCTTTTCAAAATCAATCAAAACATGCCAATTTCATCCCTTTTCTTTGAAATCAATCAAAATGTACCAAAATCAACATCAAGCCATCCTCAACTCACACATTGATATTTTACCAAAATTCCCAAAACCACATCCAACCATTCTAACACTTCTCAATCAATGGCTAAAGGACAAACACAATATCATGTCATACATCCTTCTCATCCCAATTTCCAATAATATCAATTTCCAATCAACCATCATTATACATAATCATCATCATACTCACCAACAATATGGTACCACCCATCAATTCAACCTCAATCATTCATCAAGCATATATCACAACATGCATTTTCTCATATATCACACAATCAAGGCATCAATATTCATAATCACATATATGATCACATCATATATCTCAACCATTCAACAACATCATCAATTCAATGCCTATCTTAGGGCCTCTAGCCTAAGTATTTCCTACCACATTACATATTAGATACGGGAAACCGAAACCATACCTTAGCCGATTTCCCAAACTCAACCAGAGCACTTCCAAACCACTTGTCCACAAGCTCTCAAGGTATCAACACCTCCAAGAACAGATTTTATCACACAAAACCCTCTTCCAAGCTTTCCAAAATCACCAATCAAGCTCCAATATTCACATATACACAACCTAAGCCACAATCATCATACCCATACACAACATCTCAATACCCAAACCACATGGAACAACAAATTATACTAGGGTTGAGAATCTTACCACACCCAAGGTCCAAGGAGACAAGATTAACCTTCTCCTTCAAGAGAGTTGGGTCCTATAACATCAAAGAACCCAAAATCTCAACATTTTTGCTCATGAAACTCGAAATCAAGGGCTGGAATTTCGAACAGTAAAACGTGGCTTACCTCAAGATTGATTGTATGGGTTTTGTAGAACTCTCTGCGGTGAACTTGTGGCCGCAAACGAAGCGGCAATCGGAGCTCTAGATCAAAAGTTATGGTGGTTTGAAGATCAACCAAGGGAGAGAACTTGAGAGAGTGTTCTTCCTCCCTCCATCTTAATTTTCAGCGTGTGTTTGTGTGTTATGAGGAGAGAGAGTGCTGAAAACTAGGGTTTTGGTTTAGTTTAGTTGGGCCAAGGGCCCACTTTGGGTCCGGTTGGACCGGTTTGGCCCGTTCGGTCCAATCTTGGTCCGATTTCTATAAAATTGGTACCGAAATTCTCGTCTCAATCTCCTCTATCACATTTAGCCATAAAAATAACATTTTTGGCTTTCTAGAATAAATTCTCATTTATGGGTTAATTAGCCGTTAATTAACCGGGTTTTACACAAAGTATGGACTATTATATATTGCTGGAAAGCCCTGGATGTCTACTTTCCAACGCAATTGGAAGCGCGCCATTTGGACTCCTGTAGCTCCAGAAATTCCATTCCGAGTGCAGAGAGGTCAGAATCCAACAGCATCAGCAGTCCTTTTTCAGCCTGAATCAGATTTTTGCTCAGCTCCCTCAATTTCAGCCAGAAAATACCTGAAATTACAGAAAAATACACAAACTCATAGTAAAGTCCAGAAATATGAATTTTGCCTAGAAACTAATGAAAATAAACTAAAAACTAACTAAAATATACTAAAAACTATATGAAATTAACCCCAAAAAGCATATAAAATATCCGCTCATCACAATACCAAACTTAAACTGTTGCTTGTCCCCAAGCAACTAGATAAATAAAATAGACTACTAATAAGTTAAGAAGCAATAATATCTTAGAGTTTTTGAGTGAAGCTCAGATTCTAATTAGATGAGCGGGACTAGTAGCTTTTTGCTTCCGAACAGTTTTGGCACCTCACTTTATCCATTGAAGCTCAGAGTGATTGGCATCTATAGGAACTTAGAATTCAGATAGTGTTATTGATTCTCCTATTTCAGTATGATGATTCTTGAACACAGCTACTTTATGAGTCTTGGCCGTGGCCCTAAGCACTTTGTTTTCCAGTATTACCACCGGATACATAAATGCCACAGACACATAATTGGGTGAACCTTTTCAGATTGTGACTCAGCTTTGCTAAAGTCCCCAATTAGAGGTGTCCAGAGTTCTTAAGCACACTCTTCTTTTTGCTTTGGACATTGACTTTAACCGCTCAGTCTCAAGTTTTCACTTGACACCTTCACGCCACAAGCACATGGTTAGGGACAGCTTGGTTTAGCCGCTTAGGCCAGGATTTTATTCCTTTAGGCCCTCCTATCCACTGATGCTCAAAGCCTTGGATCCTTTTTATTACCCTTGCCTTTTGGTTTTAAGGGTTATTGGCTTTTTGCTCTTGCCTTTTGGTTTTAAGAGCTTTGGCTTTTTCTGCTTGCTTTTTCTTTTTCTTTCTCTATTTTTTTTATTTTTATTTTTTTATTTTTTTATTTATTTTTTTTGCAAGCTTTTGTATTCACTGCTTTTTCTTGCTTCAAGAATCATTTTTATGATTTTTCAGATTATCAATAACATGTCTCATGTTCATCATTCTTTCAAGAGCCAACATATTTAACAGTCTTAAACATCAAATTCAAAAGACATATGCACTATTCAAGCATTCATTCAGGAGACAGAAAGCATTGCCACCACATATAAATAATTAGAATTTTTCTTGTTAAAAACTCGAAATTTATTGCCTCTTATTCTAAAGATTTACTATTTTATTCATGTTTGCTGATGATGAGAAAAATAAATTATAACTTAATTGAAATTAAGATCAAAATAGGTATGCTAATTACTACTACTTATATCTACTTTCTAAGGTAAACTCCTATAATGACAACTATCACAGAGTTAAAGCAAAAATTGGAATTTAACAACCTTTGTTCTGGGAAGTGGATGTTCCTCTAATATGCGGGGTGCTTGGTCCTTCAAGAGATAATTTCTGGCGCTTCAATTCCCTTAAATCACGCCCTTGCTCCTCCTGCTCTTTAAGCAAATAGCAAAGAATGCTACTTTGTTCCTTCTGTTCTTTCTTTATTTGTTCCATAGCTTCTTGCATCTTGGTAATAGATGTTTCAAGATACTCCCAGTATTCAGATTGAGGGATTTCTGGGAGAATTTCCTGTGTTCTTTTCTTGATGGGGTCATCCTGTGCTTGTTGTTTTTCCATTGATGCTTTGGTGATTGGCCGCTCAACTGAGATATACTCAGTTATTCCCATCCTTACTCCAGCGTCCTTGCAGAGCATATAAATCAAGCTTGGATAAGCCAACCTGGCATCTTTGGAGTTTTTGTTTGCAATTTTGTAAAATTCAGTTGAAATCAGTTGATGAACTTCCACTTCTTTTCCTATCATGATGCAATGGATCATCACTGCTCTTCTAATAGTGACTTCAGAACGGTTGCTAGTGGGCAGCAGAGAATGCCCAATGAAGTCCAGCCATCCTTTGGCGATTGGTTTGAGATCTTCTCTTTTGAGTTGATTTGGGACACCCTTTGTGCTGGTGGTCCGTCTGGCTCCAGGGATACATATATCCTCTAGAATCTTATCCAGGCCCTTGTCTGTTCTCATCATTCTCCTATTGAAGGAGTCTGGATCATCTTTCAGCTGAGGTAGCTTTAAGATCTCCCTGATCTTGTCAGGGTGGGTATGAACAATCTTTCCTCTGACCAAGGTCCGATAGTCATAGAGAGCAGATCCAGATAGTCTTTGCTTGTCTGTTTGCCACATATTAGCATAGAACTCCTGGACCATATTCCTTCCCACTTTTGTTTCAGGATTAGCTAGGATCTCCCAGTTCCTGATTCGAATTTGCTCCTGGATCTCCGGATATTCGTCTTCTTTCAGATCGAATCTAACTTCCGGGATCACTGATCTTAGACCCATTATTTTGTAATAATGGTCTGAATGTTCTTTAGTTAAGAACTTCCCTTGATTCCAAAGTAGTTTTGGAACACTCTCTTTCTTGCCTCTTGGAGTGGGTTGTTTTCCTTTAGGAGCCATGATCTTAGTGGGTATGGTTTAGTGATCACGGATAAACACACCAAACTTAGAGGTTTTCTTGTCCTCAAGCAAAATAAAAGAAAGGAGAGGAATAGAAGGAGAGCTAGTGTCGAATAGTGGATTTGAGGAGGGGGGCCGAATGTGTTTTTAAAAGGGAGGGGGGGTGGGATTTTCGAAAATATTAAAAAAGATAAGATAGAAGATATGATTTAAAAAGTATGATATGAAAAGATGTGATTTAAGATTAAAAAGATATGAAGGATATTTGAAAAAGATAAATTTAGATTTTGAAAAAGATAATGTGGAGATTTGAAAAAGATATTAGTTAAAAAGATTTTAGAATGAAAAGATATAGATTTGTTTTGAAAATTTGAAAAAGAGTTGAATTGGATTGAAAAGAAGAATTTGTGTTTATGGATTAAGATACATTTGATATTTTTAAGGTAGGGTTTTTAGAAATTAGGAATTTTAGAAATCAGGGTTCTTAACATGTTTATGCAAGAAATCATGAATTGAAACATGAAAATTAAAATTAGAATGAAAAATATGAAGTAAAAACGAATTCACCTCCTCCCCACCATCCTGGCGTTTGAACGCCCAAATGCTGCATGTTTTGGGCGTTCAACGCCCAAATGCTGCCTCTCCTGGGCGTTCAACGCCCAGCTGTTGCTTCTTTCTAGCGTTGAACGCCAGGAACTCCTTTGTCACTGGGCGTTTTTCTGAACGCCCAGGACGCTGTAAATCTGGCGTTAAATGCCCAGAAGGAGCTTCTTTCTGGCGTTCAACGCCCAGATGGCTATCCTTACTGGCGTTCAACGCCCAATGGATGCTTCTTTTGGGTGTTGAACGCCCAAAACAGACTCTTACTGGCGTTTTCTTGCCAGTGAGCTCTTTTTCTCTGTTTTGTGTGCAGATTTCTTCTGTAACCCTGTGAACTTATGTAATTGACTCTTTACCTTAGTATCAATGAACTTTATATGAACAAATAAAATCAAGAATAGGGCAAAATGCTTAGAGGAAGTGATGCCCCATGGCTGGGTTGCCTCCCAGCAAGCGCTTCTTTATTGTCTTTAGCTGGACTTTGCTGAGGTTTTAATTTAGCTTCAGCCTTGAGCACTCTTGCTCAATATTGCCTTCAAGATAGTGCTTGATTCTCTGTCCATTAACAATGAACTTCTTATCAGAATCAATATCTTGAAGTTCCACATAACCATATGGTGATACACTTGTAATCACATATGGTCCCCTCCACCGGGATTTCAGTTTCCCGGGGAATAGCCTGAGTCTAGAGTTAAACAACAGAACCTTCTGTCCTGGTTCAAAGATTCTAGATGACAGCTTTCTGTCATGCCACTTTTTTTATTTCTCTTTATAAAGCTTGGCATTTTCGAAAGTAGTGAATCTGAATTCCTCTAGCTCATTTAGCTGAAGCAATCTTTTTTCTCCAGCTAATTTGGCATCAAAGTTCAGGAATCTGGTTGCCCAGTAAGCTTTATGTTCCAGTTCCACGGGCAGGTGACATGCCTTACCATATACAAGTTGGTATGGAGAGGTCCCTATAGGAGTCTTGAATGCTGTTCTGTATGCCCACAGAGCATCATCCAAGCTTCTTGCCCAATCCTTTCTACGGGTATTTACAGTCCGTTCTAGGATTCTTTTTAGCTCTCTGTTAGAGACTTTAGCTTGCCCATTAGTTTGTGGATGATATGGAGTTGCCACCTTGTGGCGAATCCCATACCGGACCATTGCAGAGTAAAGCTGTTTGTTGCAGAAGTGAGTGCCCCCATCACTGATTAGTACTCTAGGGACCCCAAACCTGCTGAAGATATATTTCTGGAGGAACTTCAGCACTGTTTTAGTATCATTGGTGGGTGTGGCAACGGCCTCTACCCATTTTGGTACGTAGTCAACTGCCACCAGAATATAAGTATTTGAGTATGATGGTGGGAAAGGTCCCATGAAGTCAATTCTCCATACGTCAAACAACTCAATCTCCAAGATTTCTTGTTGAGGCATGGCGTAACCATGAGGCAGATTACCAGCTCTTTGGCAACTGTCACAGTTACGTACAAACTCTCGGGAATCTCTATAGAGTGTGGGCCAATAGAAGCCACATTGGAGGACCTTGGTGGCTGTTCGCTCACCTCCGAAATGGCCTCCATATTGTGATCCATGGCAATGCCATAGGATCCTCTGTGCTTTTTCTCTAGGCACACACCTACAGATTATTCCGTCTGCATATCTCTTGAAGAGATAGGGTTCATCCCACAAGTAGTACTTTGCATCAGTGATTAATTTTTTCTTTTGTTGCCTGTTGTACTCTTTAGGTATGAACCTTGCAGCCTTATAGTTTGCAATGTCTGCAAACCATGATATTTCTTGAATGGCAAACAAATTCTCATCCGGGAAAGTCTCAGAGATCTCAAGAGAGGGGAGGGACGTCCCTTATACTGGCTCTATCCGGGACAGATGATCAGCCACTTGGTTCTCTGTCCCTTTTCTGTCTCTTATTTCTATATCAAACTCTTGCAGAAGCAACACCCATCTTATGAGCCTGGGTTTTGAATCCTACTTTGTGAGTAGATATTTAAGAGCAGCATGGTCAGTATACACAATCACCTTTGATCCTACTAAGTATGATCTAAACTTGTCAATGGCATAAACCACTGCAACCAATTCTTTTTCTGTGGTTGTGTAATTTTTCTGGGCATCATTTAAAACGTGGCTAGCATAATAAATGACATGCAGAAGCTTGTCATGCCTCTGTCCCAATACTGCACCAATGGCGTGATCACTGGCATCACACATTAGCTCAAATGGTAATGTCCAATCTGGTGTAGAAATAACTGGTGCTGTGACCAGCTTGGCTTTCAGCATTTCAAACGTCTGCAGACACTCTGTGTCAAACACAAATGGCGTGTCAGCAGCTAGCAGATTGCTCAGAGGTTTTGCAATTTTTGAAAAATCCTTTATAAACCTCCTATAGAATCCTACATGCCCCAGAAAGCTTTTGATTGCCTTAACATTGGCAGGTGGTGGCAATTTTTCAATTACCTCTATTTTTGCTTGATCTACCTCTATTCCCTTGTTTGAAATTTTATGCCCAAGGACAATCCCTTCAGTCACCATAAAGTGACATTTTTTCCAATTTAAAACCAGGTTAGTCTCTTGGCATCTTTTCAGAACTAGTTTCAGGTGATCAAGACAGGAGCTGAATGAGTTTCCATATACTGAGAAGTCATCCATGAAGACTTCCAGAAATTTTTCCACCATATCAGAGAAAATAGAGAGCATGCATCTCTAGAAGGTTGCAGGCGCATTACACAGCCCAAACGACATCCTTCTATAAGCAAACACTCCAGATGGACATGTGAATGCTATTTTCTCTTGATCCTGGGGATCTACTGCAATCTGGTTATAGCCTGAGTAGCCATCCAAAAAGCAGTAATAATCATGACCTGCCAATCTTTCTAGCATCTGGTCTATGAATGGTAAAGGAAAATGATCCTTTCTGATGGCTGTATTGAGTCTTCTATAGTCAATACACATGCGCCACCCTGTAATTGTTCTTGTAGGAACCAGTTCATTCTTTTCATTATGAACCACTGTCATGCCTCCCTTTTTGGGGACAACTTGAACAGGGCTCACCCAGGGGCTATCAGAAATAGGATAAATAATCCCAGCCTCCAGTAATTTGGTGACCTCTTTCTGCACCACTTCCTTCATGACTGGATTTAGCCGCCTCTGTGGTTGAACCACTGGTTTAGCATTATCCTCCAATAAGATTTTGTGCATGCATCTAGCTGGGCTTATGCCCTTAAGGTCACCTATGGACCACCCAAGAGCTGTCTTGTGTGTCCTTAGCACTTGAATCAGTGCTTCCTCTTCCTGTGGATTTAAAGCAGAGCTTATGATCACTGGAAAAGTGTCACCTTCTCAAAGAAATGCATATTTCAGGGATGGTGGTAATGGTTTGAGCTCGGGTTTAGGAGGTTTTTCCTCTTCCAGAGGAAATTTCAGAGGCTCTTTCATTTCCTCTGAATCCTCCAAATCAAGCTGAACATCTTTAAAGATGTCTTCCAACTCTGATTCGAGACTCTCAGCCATGTTGATCTCTTCTACCAAAGAGTCAATAAGATCAACTTTCATGCAGTTTTTTGATGTGTCTGGATGCTGCATGGCTTTGACAGCATTCAACTTAAACTCATCCTCATTGACTCTCAGGGTTATTTCCCCTTGTTGGACATCAATGAGAGTTCGTCCAGTTGCTAGGAAGGGTCTTCCTAGAATGAGAGTAGCACTCTTGTGCTCCTCCATTTCCAGCACTACAAAGTCAGTGGGAAAGGCGAATGGCCCAACTCTGACAATCATGTCTTCAATCACGCCTGATGGGTATTTAATGGAGCCATCAGCAAGTTGGAGACATATCCGGGTTGGTTTAACTTCTTCAGTTAAACCAAGCTTTCTGATAGTGGATGCAGGTATTAGGTTGATGCTTGCCCCAAGATCACATAAAGTTGTCTTGGTGTAATTACCTTCTAATGTGCATGGTATCAGAAAACTCCCAGGGTCTTTAAGCTTTTCAGGAAAGCTTTTCAGAATGAATGCACTGCATTCTTCAGTGAGGAGAACTCTTTCAGTTTCTCTCCAATCCTTCTTATGACTCAAGATCTCTTTCATGAACTTGGCATAAGAAGGTATTTGCTCAAGTGCCTCTGCAAATGGAATCTTTATTTCAAGAGTCCTGAGATAATCTGCGAAGCGAGCAAATTGCTTATCCTGCTCCTCTTGGCAGAGTTTTTGATAATAAGGTATCTTGGCTTTATATTCCTCAACCTTAGTTGCTGTAAGTTTATTTCCTACAGAAGTGGTTAAAGAAGCCTTTTTAGATGGGTTGTCATCAGCACTTGTGTGTGTCTGATCCCTCACTGGCGATTGAGTGCCAGAGTTAGAAGCTGGAGTGACGTTAGACGCCAGCTCCTCATCTGTTCCTGGCGTCTGAACGCCAGAACTGTGCTTCTTTTGGGTGTTCAACGCCAGATCCTTGCTTGTTTCTGGCGTTGAACGCCAGTCCTGAGCATGGTCTGGGCGTTCAGCGCCAGCCTTCTGATGACAAGTCATCTTAGCCTATTTTAACTAGTCTTTTTCTTTTGTTTTCATTAGAATTATGCACTTTCTTGAGCTACAAGCAAGCCAATTAGGTAGATTTTCATGTTTCCTTTTATTTAATCAACCATGTATGAATTCATGCTATTTTATGAGGTTTTATACTATAATTGTTACATATTATGAAAGAATGAATATCTCATGATTTTAAGCATAGCTTTGATGTGTTTGGTTGATTAATGATAGGTGAAGAAAGCTTGGAGAAAGGTTGAAGCAAGAAGGAATAGCTAGGAGTAAAGAGAAGACAATGGAATAAGTGAAATTGAACCAGGAAGCTAAAAGCTGGACCTAAAGTTAGCCTCAAACTTTTGCACAAACTTTTGGGTGAAAAGTTAGCCCCAACGTTAGCCCCTAACTTTTGGGCTAACGTTGGAACTTGAAAATCACTCCCTGGGTACCAAAAGTTTGCACCAACGTTAGCCCCTAACTTTGAGGCTAACGTTGGCATGAGAAAAACACTCCCTGGGCACCAAAAGTTTGCGCCAACGTTAGCCCCTAACTTTTGGGCTAACGTTGGCGCCACAAGTGCACCAACGTGAGTATCAGCAAGATATGGGGGCTGATATGAAAAGTTGGACCAAAAGTTAGACCCTAACTTTTGCTCCAACTTTTGGTCCAACTTTTGCAAAACTCCAACCCGGTTCATTTGGTTCACTTTGGTTCTTCTCCAAACTCCAAGAGCAATCAACCAAGGCCTCTTTCAACCCAATTCCACCAAGAGCAAAGGCCCAACTCAAAGCTTGAAGATCATTTGAAGAAAGTGTATAAATAGGATAGAATTCAAGTTCTTCGGGGAGCTTTCCCTTTGAATTTTCATAATAGTTTTCGGAGAGCTTTGGATATTGAGTGATCTTTAATTTCTTAGTCTTGGGGAAGGAGAATTCACTTCTCTTCCTCTTAGTTTTATTGCTTTCAATTTCAATTACAATTGTCTTGGATCTTGGGTTGGAGAATTGAAGAAATTCTGTTTCAATCTCATCCTTGGATCTCTCTGCTTTATTTACTGCTTGATTGAATTTAATTTCTGTTAATTGCTCTTCATCTACTTTCCTTGCAATTTACAATTCCCTTGCAATTGTTCTTGTTGGATCTAGGAAGGCATTGAGATCTAGACTCAGTTTTCTAGTCTCTGGGTCCTGAGATCTGAACTTTCAATTTCTAATTCTCTGTTTACTGTTTTCATGTTCATTTACTTTTCTGCTTCAAGATCCGATTTAACCCAAACCCTCTTCTACTTCTCTGCTTGATGCAAATTTACTTTTCCTTGTTTAATTTCTGCAAATCCAAGTCCCAATCCCCTTTACAATTCAAGTCATTTACATTTCTTGCACTTTAAGATTCCGCAATTTACATTTCTTGCATTCTAAGTTTCTGCCATTTAATTTCTTGTTCTTTAAGATTCAGCAATTTATTTCCTGTTCTCTTTAATTCCATGCAATTTAATTTCTGTAAATCACAAAACACTCAACCAAATCTTGATTCGCTTGACTAAATTAACCACTAAGCTAAAATTGCTCAATCCTTCAATCCCTGTGGGATCGACCTCACTCCTGTGAGTTTTTATTACTTGATGCGACCCGGTACACTTGCCGGTTAGATTTGTGTGTTTTGGGAGAAATTCATTTTTCCACCAAAATACTCATCAAGTTTTTGGCGCCGTTGCCGGGGATTGATTAGATTGACAATGATTAAGTGAGGTGGTAATCTAGATCAAGCACTTTTTCTTTAATTTTGATTAACCCACTAACTGTTTGATTTTTTGCTTAAACTAACTAACACTTCAATCTAGCAGTAGATTGAAGTGTCACTAGTTTTGTGCATTTCTCATGCTCTGCTTGTATGTCAGGCACAAGAAGAACCACACCCAATTTTCATGAACAAGACGAAAGAACTCTCAGGAGGTTAAGAAGAGCTGAAAGAGGGAAAAACATTGTTGGAGAAGAGGAATCAGACGAAGAATTCCAAGAAATGGAGGAACATTCAACCAATCCACCAGGTGGAGCAGACAACAACAATGACAACCCACCCCAGAGGAGAGTTTTGGCTTCCTATACCTTTGCAAATCCTAGACATTGTGGGAGCAGCATCTTGGCTCCAAATGTCAATGCAAATAATTTTGAACTCAAGCCACAACTCATCACTTTGGTTCAGAACAATTGCTCTTTTGGTGGAGGACCACTTGAAGACCCGCACCAACACTTATCCACTTTCTTGAGGATATGCAACACTGTCAAAACTAATGGTGTGCCTCCTGACAGTTACAAGCTGATGCTATTCCCATTTTCTCTCAGGGACAAGGCCACTCAATGGTTGGAATCTTTTCCAAGGGACAGCATCAACAACTGGGATGATTTGGTAACCAAGTTTCTTGCCAAGTTTTACCCACCTCAGAGGATTATAAGGTTGAAGGCTAAGGTACAAACATTTACACAAATGGAGGCTGAACCCATCTATGAAGCATGGGAGAGGTACAAGGCTCTAATCAGGAAATGTCCCCCTGCCATGTTTAATGAGTGGGAGAAGCTGCAGAACTTCGATGAAGGCTTAACACTGAAATCCCAGGAAGCGTTGGATCATTCAGCTGGAGGTTCCTTGCAACTCATGAAAACTGCAGAGGAGGCTCAAGAACTCATTGATATGGTGGCCAACAACCAATATTTCTTTGCTCATCAAAGAGGCCGCCAACCATCACAAAGGAGAGGAGTAATGGAACTAGAAGGAGTGGATTCAATCCTGGCTCAAAACAAATTAATGCAGCAGCAAATTCAACAACAATTTGAGCAAATGACCAAGAGGATTGATGGCCTCCAAGTTGCAACAGTTAACACCAGCCAACCATCAGCCACATGGGGGCAAAATGAAGAAATCCAAGAGGAGCAACAGCAGGAACAAGTCCAGTACATGTATTCAAATCCAAATGAATTTTATGGTGATACCTACAACCCCTCATGGAAAAATCACCCCAACCTCAGATGGGGAGACACCCACAACCAAAACCAACACCCATGGCAGAGGAACTCAAACCAAAACAACCCAAGAAACAACCAAAACTACAACCAGCAGCAGACTAACCAAAACACATACAGAAAACCTCAAAAAAACTACCCTAATCTCAACCAGTACCAATCCAACAACCATTCCACCAACCAAAATGTTTACCAACCACCACCCACATCTCACAACCCACCACAAGCACCACCTGAACCTCAAAGACTCACCAATTTAGAGACCTTGATAGAAAAAATGATGAAGCACCAGGAAATAACAAACAAAAACCATGAAGCATCATTAAAGAGCCTAGAGAGGCAGATTGGGCAGCTCTCCAAGCAAGTATCTGTTGAGAGACCTTCAAACTCACTGCCCAGTGACACAATCCCAAATCCCAAGGAGGAATGCAAGGCAATACAATTAAGGAGTGGGAGAGCATTGATAAGCAACAATGACACTACAAAGAAACAAGCAGAGAGCATCAAAGAACCAACAGAGGATGAGAAGCAAGCAAAGGACGATGAAGCTAAGGAGCAAGTTGTGATGCCAAACAAAAGCACTGAGAAACTTAAAGAGAAGGACAACCAGCTACATAGCTCAAAGAAAGTGGCTCAGGGACAGCAGCAAATAGGAAAGAGCATCACACCTCCACTGCCTTATCCCCAGAGGTTCAACAAAGAGGTTGAAGACCAGCATTTTCACAAATTCCTTGAGATTTTTAAGAAGCTGGAAATCAATATTCCCTTGGCTGAAGCACTTGAGCAAATGCCTCTGTATGCCAAATTCTTGAAAGAGCTTGTCAACAAGAAAAGAAGCTGGGATGAGAAAGAAACCATAGTGATTACTGAGGAATGCAGGGCCTTGATTCAAAAGGGGCTTCCTCCCAAGCTTGAGGACCCAGGGAGCTTCCTGTTGCCTTGCACCATTGGGGAATTGACCATCACTAAAGCAATGTGCGATCTCGGAGCAAGTATTAACTTAATACCATCATCCCTGGTGAAAAAGCTGCATATAGAGTAGGTCAAACCAGTACAAATGTCTCTGGAGCTGGTAGATAAGTCAATGGTATACCCCAGGGGCGTAATTGAAAATCTTTTGGTCAAGGTGGACAGTTTTATATACCCTGCTGATTTTGTGGTTTTAGAATCAAACGATGATGATGGTGACTCTGTTATACTGGGAAGGCCATTCTTGGCCACTGCTAGAGCTATCATAGACGTAGAGGAAGGGGAATTAACTCTCAGGATGCATGACCAGAGTGTCACTCTGAAGGTATTACCAGAGGCACAATTTAGCAAGGAGAAGAAAGACTATATGAAAAATGACCAGGAAGGTCACAGCAACATCCCAATGCTAAGGATTGTGCAGACTGATGAAAAAGCCCAAGAGGATATTAGAGTATTAGCCACTGAAAAGAGAGGTCCCCAAGAAAAGCCTACGGCCAGAAAAGAAAGATCAACGAAAGGAAAGATGAAACGCAGAAACAAAGCAAAAAGGGGTTGGAAGAACAGAAAGATTCCAACAGAGGGGCTTTCCAAAGGTGACAAAGTGCAACTGATATATCAACAGCTGGGGACAAACCAACAAACTGAGGACTACTACACTGTCAGCAACATACTCTCATTAGAGCATGCTGAAATTGAACACCAGGGAACAAAGAAGAGGATCACAGTCAGGGGAGACAAATTGAGGCTCTACAAGCACCAACCACCATAAAAGAAAGCCTCAATGTCAAGCTAATGACAATAAAAGAGCGCTCCGTGGGAGGCAACCCATGATTTAAGATTCATGTCATTTTAAATTCAATAAGTTATGATCATTTGAGCATGAATTCTTTCCTCTTTTCATGAACATGTCCATTGCCTGCATGCACTGTTTTGAAACATATGCTGAGAATTCTAAGTTTGGTGTGCCTTCAAGTACACTAAACCAACGTTACAAATAATTCCGTTTTGTAAGCTTAAAAGCATATGGCCAAACACTAAAGTTTGGTGTCCACATAGCTTCATGAAAATTTGAAATTCATGCATCAATAATCATACAATTGTTGTTTTCCAAAATCTTATAAATGGAAAAATTCTTATTCGGTAATGAAGGCATCAATTGTGATGTACCCTTTGACAAGAAACAAGTTTGGTGTTCATCAAAACTTGATGAACCGATTTAGGGACACAATTGACTCTTCATAAAAAAAAAAAAGAGAGAAAAAGAAAATTAGGATGAAAGCAATTCTTATAAACATTTAACTAAGAGTGACATTGGGATTTCACTAATTGGAGGAAGAGACACAATTTCTTCATGCATGACCAAACATTAAGTTTGGTGTCCTCCAAAGATGAGTCACGGTTCATTTGGATATAAGAATTGATGATTCATATAAAAGGAATACTCTTGCCATAGTTGGACAAAACTAATGTATGTTGTGATGACTAGGTGGTCAAAGAATCTTCAATGAAAGAGACAAGACAAAGGAAAGCATAGCATGAGGACAAAATCTCATCACATGCTTCGAAAAAGAAATCTGCCACTCCTTGAGAATGATCACGGCAAAGGCAAGTGAAGAAGCAAGCCTTGTCTTCATTCATCCTTACATGCATACCTTTGATCCCCATAATGTCTAGTTGCATCTTAGCCTTTCATTGCTCAAACGTACCACCTCAAGCCATGCACATGACCGAATCACTCCAACCTTGGAAACTTCATTCCCTTCATCACTCCTCAACATAACAAGCTCTGTTCAACATTTCTCTTGCTTTAAACTCCAACCATTTAAACTTCCCTTCATCATTTCTTGTCATAACAAGTTCGGTCTCAATTTCTTCTTACTCCAAACACACATCAAATTCTCCAACATTCTTCACACTCTCTCTAACCTCACAAAACTCAACCAACCAAGTGATCATGGCCTCCTCCTCAAGAACCAAACGAAGAAAAGGGAAAGACCCCATGGTGGAGGAAGACACACATGGATATGACCAATGGAGATTCAAGTCTCGGTACCATCAAATGCAAATTGAATGGATGAACGAGAAAAGGATCTATCCTGAAATTCCACTCTTGTTGCCGGATGATGGATGCCAAGAAATGAAGGACAAAATTCGAAAGAGGAGGTGGGAGGAACTTGCATCACCAGCCACCCGAATCAATACCAATATCATAAGAGAGTTCTATGCAAATGTCTCAAGGCTTGACATGCGTGAGCCCCCAACATACAAGAGCTATGTGCGGGGGGTGGAAGTAGACTTTAGCCCGGATGCAATCAAGAAAGTCTTGAAACTAAAGTCAGTCCGCTTTAGTGAACCGGGATACCAACAAAGATTGAATGAGGATTAGAATTATGATGAGATTGCGAGAGACATTTGTATGGAGAACTCAGAGTGGGAAGGAGATGACAAGAACAAATATAAGTATCTGAAGAGATGTAACCTCACCCCGGAAGCAAAAGGATGGTATGAGTTGATGAAAAGATCAATTCTGGGCACAGTAAACACCTCAGAAGTTAACAAGGAGAGAGCCGTGATGTTGCATTGCATCATTGTGGGAGGAGAGATAAGAGTTCATGAAATCCTTGCAAAAGACATTCAAAAGCTGGCTGAAAAGAATTCGGCCAGATCTTGGTTGTACTATCCAAGTACCATTTGGAGGTTGTGTGCAAAGGCTAAAGTTCCAATGGAAGAGGAGAATCCAATGTGGTTAAGCCAAGGCATGCCCATAACCATTGAACGAATGATGATGCCCCTTGAAGCACATCAAGGCCGAAGACCACATGGAAGAAGGGAAAGAGAAGAACCAATGGAAGAAGATGAGCTACACATAGAAGAAGAGCCACAAGAGGAGGAGGAACAGCCACACTTTTTCCCACATGGCAATATGGATATGACTCAAATGCAAGAAGCAATAGGAAGATTGTCACAACAGTACATGAGAATTCAAGAAAGGCAAGAGGAATACCATTCTCTATACATGAAAAACCAACAAGCACAAGAAGAAAGGGAGCTAAGAATGTTGAACAAACAAAGTGAATTCGAGTCAAGATTCCTGGTGATGCAAGAAGAACATGCTTTTCAATCTCATGAATCTTTTGGAAAGTTGGAGCAAATGCAAGCTGAAAATTTGAGGGCTCTCAAAGAGTTCACAACACTCCAAGATGCAAGGTATGAAGTACAAGCCGATTACAACATCAATAGCCAAATCAAACTGAACTATATTGGAGAACATTTGCACAACATGGATCCGGCTTTCCCAACTTTTGATGTATTCTTCAAAAAGAGAAGTGAGGTAGAGGTAAGCAATGCTATGAGACTTGAAGATAGAGTAGAGGAGGCTATGAATAAGGCTGGATTCTGGCGAGGCCAAGAGACAACAAACACGGATGGTGGAAACACTAGCAACCAAGTGTATGAAAGGAGAAAGAAAAAGCATGACAAATGAAAGGTGGATTTGCTCCTTGTTCATCACTACAAAGAAAAAAACATGCATTCTATCTGTTCTAAGTTGTCTTTGCATCTTTAAGTAGTTCTTTTTAATTAATAGTCTTTGCATTATGATTGTTTCTTTTAAAATAAGTAGGCTAGTTTATGTGTGTGCTTGTGTGTTTACTTTCACTTGACAAGAAGCATGTTTTGTCCCCTGCATCTTTAAGTTCAATAAAAGAAATGTTTGAATGTGAAGCAAGATGATCTCTGTTAGATAGAAGTAGAATAAAAGTAAATGGTGGTATGTGTGTGGTTGTATAATAGCTCACTTTTAGTGAATAAAGAGCTAGGATATCTCATTCTAAGTAAAGAGTGGCCTACTGTCTATGAATCTCAATTAAATAAAAAAAAAATTCCTTGGTTAGAAAGAAAAACAAAAAGAAAGAAAGAAAAGAGATAGCCAAAAAGTGGCAGAACAAAAGGAAACAAAAAGAAACAAAGCTGGACACCAATAGCTTGAACTTTAAAATATATGCCTGTGGTGTCTTTGTACTAGGATCTGCTTGGATTAGTAAGCTCTTAGGAGTGCATCAACACTCGGTGACTTGGGTTAACTAATCCGGGATCATCAGCTGAAAGTCCACTATCAAGAGCAACCTAACTACAAGGCATTTAGTAACCCAAAGAGGTGCTGGGCATCAATGTTTTAAGAAGGAATGTGAGCCAAGTGTCTATGGTGAATAATGTGTCAAGTATAAAGAAAAGGAAATGAACTTGCTACACATGACACTCAAATAAAGCTTATAAACAAAGTAATAGCCAAGGATAAAGGAATAATGAGAGGTCATAGCAGTATGTTACTTGAAGCTTGAAGGAGACTTTCTAGGCCTAGGAGTCAATAAGAAGTGAGTATTTACATATCTACACAAAATCCCATGAACTATCAATAATATTCTGCTAGCATGAACATCCTCTTCCATTTCATTCTTTCTTCTCAATAAATCTTTTCTTGCTTGGGGACAAGCAAGCTTTAAGTTTGGTGTTGTGATGACAAGTCATCTTAGCCTATTTTAACTAGTCTTTTTCTTTTGTTTTCATTAGAATTATGCACTTTCTTGAGCTACAAGCAAGCCAATTAGGTAGATTTTCATGTTTCCTTTGATTTAATCAACCATGTATGAATTCATGCTATTTCATGAGGTTTTATACTATAATTGTTACATATTATGAAAGAATGAATATCTCATGATTTTAAGCATAGCTTTGATGTGTTTGGTTGATTAATGATAGGTGAAGAAAGCTTGGAGAAAGGTTGAAGCAAGAAGGAATAGCTAGGAGTAAAGAGAAGACAATGGAATAAGTGAAATTGAACCAGGAAGCAAAAAGCTGGACCTAAAGTTAGCCTCAAACTTTTGCACAAACTTTTGGGTGAAAAGTTAGCCCCAACGTTAGCCCCTAACTTTTGGGATAACGTTGGAACTTGAAAATCACTCCCTGGGTACCAAAAGTTTGCGCCAACGTTAGCCCCTAACTTTGAGGCTAACGTTGGCACATGAAAATCACCCCTGGGCACCAAAAGTTTGCGCCAACGTTAGCCCCTAACTTTGAGGCTAACGTTGGCATGAGAAAAACACTCCCTGGGCACCAAAAGTTTGCGCCAACGTTAGCCCCTAACTTTGAGGCTAACGTTGGCACATGAAAACTACAAGGGGAGGAGCAAAAGTTTGCGCCAATGTTAGCCCCTAACTTTTGGGCTAACGTTGGCGCCACAAGTGCACCAACGTGAGTATTAGCAAGATATGGGGGCTGATATGAAAAGTTGGACCAAAAGTTAGACCCTAACTTTTGCTCCAACTTTTGGTCCAACTTTTGCAAAACTCCAACCCGGTTCATTTGGTTCACTTTGGTTCTTCTCCAAACTCCAAGAGCAATCAACCAAGGCCTCTTTCAACCCAATTCCACCAAGAGCAAAGGCCCAACTCAAGGCTTGAAGATCATTTGAAGAAAGTGTATAAATAGGATAGAATTCAAGTTCTTCGGGGAGCTTTCCCTTTGAATTTTCATAATAGTTTTCGGAGAGCTTTGGATATTGAGTGATCTTTAATTTCTTAGTCTTGGGGAAGGAGAATTCACTTCTCTTCCTCTTAGTTTTATTGCTTTCAATTTCAATTACAATTGTCTTGGATCTTGGGTTGGAGAATTGAAGAAATTCTATTTCAATCTCATCCTTGGATCTCTCTGCTTTATTTACTGCTTGATTGAATTTAATTTCTGTTAATTGCTCTTCATCTACTTTCCTTGCAATTTACAATTCCCTTGCAATTGTTCTTGTTGGATCTAGGAAGGCATTGAGATCTAGACTCGGTTTTCTAGTCTCTGGGTCCTGAGATCTGAACTTTCAATTTCTAATTCTCTGTTTACTGTTTTCATGTTCATTTACTTTTCTGCTTCAAGATCCAATTTAACCCAAACCCTCTTCTACTTCTCTGCTTGATGCAAATTTACTTTTCCTTGTTTAATTTCTGCAAATCCAAGTCCCAATCCCCTTTACAATTGAAGTCATTTACATTTCTTGCACTTTAAGATTCCGCAATTTACATTTCTTGAATTCTAAGTTTCTGCCATTTAATTTCTTGTTCTTTAAGATTCAGCAATTTATTTCCTGTTCTCTTTAATTCCATGCAATTTAATTTCTGTAAATCACAAAACACTCAACCAAATCTTGATTCGCTTGACTAAAATTAACCACTAAGCTAAAATTGCTCAATCCTTCAATCCCTGTGGGATCGACCTCACTCCCGTGAGTTTTTATTACTTGATGCGACCTGGTACACTTGCCGGTTAGATTTGTGTGTTTTGGGAGAAATTCATTTTTCCACCAAAATACTCATCACCTTCCACCCAATTTCTGGCGTTTTGGCGCCAGAATTATTTTTCCCTGGGCTCTTACTGTCCTCAGGTGGATTTTGGGTGGTTTGCTCATTTCTTGGCTTTTTGCTGCCTTGAGGTGGGGTATTTAACGTCTTCCCACTTCTTAATTGAACTGCTTGGCATTCTTCTGTTATTTGTTTTGACAGCTGCTGTTTTGTTTGCTTCAATTGTTCTTCCATATTTATATTAGCCATCTTTGTCTCTTGTAGTCTGTCCTTGAATTCGGCTAACTGCTTTGTTAGAAAGTCCAATTGCTGATTGAATTCAGCAGCTTGTTTTACAGGACTGAGTTCAGCAGTTACTGTTTTAACCTCTTCTTTCATGGAAGGGTCACTGCTTAGGTACAGATGCTGATTTCTGGCAACTGTATCAATGAACTCTTGAGCTTCTTCAATTGTCTTTCTCATGTGGATAGATCCACCAGCTGAGTAATCTAGAGACATCTGAGCTCTTTCTGCAAGCCCATAATAGAAGATGTCTAACTGAACCCACTCTAAAAACATTTCAGAGGGGCATTTTTGTAGCATCTCTCTGTATCTCTCCCAGGCATCATAAAGAGATTCATTATCTCCTTGTTTAAAGCCTTGGATGTCCAGCCTTAGCTGTGTCATCCATTTTGGAGGGAAGTATTGATTCAGGAATTTTTCTATCAGCTGTTTCCATGTCCTTATGCTGGCCTTAGGTTGGTTATTTAACCACCTCTTAGCTTGGTCTTTTACAGCAAATGAAAACAGTAATAATCTGTAGACATCTTGATCTACTTCTTTATCATTTACTGTGTCAGCAATCTGTAAAAACTGTGTCAGAAACTTTGTAGATTCTTCCTGTGGAAGACCGGAATACTGGCAACTTTGCTGCACCATGATAATGAGCTGAGGATTCAACTCAAAGCTACTGACTCCAATGGAAGGTATGCAGATACTGCTCCCATATGAAGCAGTAGAGGGGTTAGCATATGACCCCAGAGTCCTCCTGGACTGTTCATTTCCGCTTAGGTCCATGATGGAGAAAGGGAGATGATGTAAAATAGAAGAAAAATATTTTTATTTATTTAATTATTTTTTTATTTCGAAAACAAAATAAATTAAAATAAATAAAAATGGGTGAAGATTTTCGAAAAAATGAGAAGAGGGAAAGTGGTTAGGAAGTTTTGAAAAAGATATGATTTGAAAAGGGTTTTAAATTTCGAAAGAAAAAGAAAAAAAATCTGGATTTTAAAATTGATTTTTGAAAAAAAAAGCTTTAAAATAGAGAGAAAAGATATTTTTGAATTTAAAGAGGAAAGAGAAAAACAATAAGATAGCACAAGATTTAAAATTTTTAGATCTAATGCTCCTTGTTTTCGAAAATTTTGGAGGGAAAACACCAAGGAACACCAAACTTAAAAATATTAAGATCAAGACACAAGGAAAACTCAAGAACACTTTGAAGACTCACAAGAACACAAGAACATGAAGAAAGAACACCAAACTTAAAATTTTTAGAAAACCAAACTAAAATTTTCGAAAAACAAAGAAAAATTAACAAGAAAACACCAAACTTAAAGTTTGGCACAAGATTTATTCAAAGAAAAATTATTTTTGAAAAAAAAATTTTAAAAATAGGATAGCCAATTACCAAGAACATAAGCACCACGCTCTAGCTAATTGAGCTATAAATTTAAAGTGTTTTAACAATGTATAAATAATAAAAGACTCTAAACCAAAAAGAAAAATTTTTCCTAATCTAAGCAACAAAATGAACCGTCAGTTGTCCAAACTCAAACAATCTCCGGCAACGGCGCCAAAAACTTGGTGCACGAAATTGGAAATCACAATTCTTCACAAATCCGCACAACTAACCACAAGTGCACTGGGTCGTCCAAGGAATACCTTACGTGAGTAAGGGTCGATCCCACAGAGATTATTGGCTTGAAGCAATCTATGGTTATCTTGTAACTCTTAGTCAGGAAGACAATAAAATAATTCACTTATCAAATTTGATTGCAAGGAATAAAAGGGCAGAACACAAATTATACTTGTATGCAATGATGGAGAATATGTTGGAGTTTTGGAGATGCTTTGTCTTCTGAAATTCTGCTTTCCTCTGTTTCTGATTCACGCACGCACGTCCTCCTATGGCAAGCTGTGTGTTGGTGGATCACCGTTGTCAATGGCTACCATCCATCCTTCCAGTGAAAAGGGTCCAGGTGCGCTGTCACCGCACGGCTAATCATCTGCAGGTTCTCAATCGTACCGGAATAGGATTTACTATCCTTTTGCGTCTGTCACTACGCCCAGCACTCATGAGTTTGAAGCTCGTCACAGTCATTCAATCCTTGAATCCTACTCGGAATACCACATACAAGGTTTAGACTTTCCGGATTCTCTTGAATGCTGCCATCAACCTAGCTTATGCCACGAAGATTCTGATTAAGAGATCTAAGAGATATTCATTCATTCTACGGTGGAACGTGAGTGGTTGTCAGGCATGCGTTCGTAGAGGAATGATGATGATTGTCACGTTCATCACATTCATATTGAAGTGCGAATGGATATCTTAGATAGGAACACGCATGTTTGAATGGAAAACAGAAATACTTGCATTAATTCATCGAGACACAGCAGAGCTCCTTACCCCCAACAATGGAGTTTAGAGACTCATGCCGTCAAAAGGTACAAAGTTCAGATCTAAAATGTCATGAGATACAAAATAAATCTCTAAAAGTTGTTTAAATACTAAACTAGTAACCTAGGTTTACAGAAAATGAGTAAACTATGATAGATGGTGCAGAAATCCACTTCTGGGGCCCACTTGGTGTGTGCTGGGGCTGAGACTTAAGCTTCTCACGTGCATGGGCTGTTTTGGGCGTTCAACGCCAGGTTGTAACCTGTTTCTGGTGTTGAACTCCAACTTGTAACTTGTTTCTGGCGCTGGACGCCAGACTGCAACATAGAACTGGCGTCGAACGCCAGTTTATGTCGTCTATCCTTGAGCAAAGTATGAACTATTATATATTGCTGGAAAGCCCTGGATGTCTACTTTCCAACGCAATTGGAAGCGCGCCATTTGGACTCCTGTAGCTCCAGAAATTCCATTCCGAGTACAGAGAGGTTAGAATCCAACAGCATCAGCAGTCCTTTTTCTGCCTGAATCAGATTTTTGCTCAGCTCCCTCAATTTCAGCCAGAAAATACGTGAAATTACAGAAAAACACACAAACTTATAGTAAAGTCCAGAAATATGAATTTTGCCTAGAAACTAATGAAAATAAACTAAAAACTAACTAAAACATACTAAAAACTATATGAAATTAACCCCAAAAAGCGTATAAAATATCCGCTCATCAGTAATCACTAGCCGGCAAAGCCCTCCGAGATGCAAGAATGGGAAGGGAGTCAAAGACTGATTGCCCTAAGGGATTTATTGGTGTTAGCACTTTCCCTCTTACCTTCGTCGCCTTGCCTTAGATCCTTACTCACTGTTGGGATAGAAGCCAGCTTAGTGTTACTATGTTCAACTGAGCCACTTTGTCCCTTACAATAAGATCACTAGTATAAGAACCACACTCACGGCAATGAAAAAATAGGATTTGCACACTTCCATTTCTAATAGAATGCCATCTTTAACAAAAGCAAAGGAGGATTGATCTACCAATGTCGGGTTATCAAATCTCCTATTAGGCGTGCTAGCCATGTTTTTAGGAATTATTGAATCAGAAGTATCTCGGGAGTCATAGACTGTTTTCGACATGAAGAAGACTCAGTTGTAGATCGTTAGGCCCCTTATTAAAAATCTCTATAGGAAGATTCATATGAAAGGCTAGGCACCTTCCTTGTAGTCACACCTTTCATAAAGTTTGATAGAACTAATACTACATCTGATCTGCTAATAAAATGAGATATTCTATTTCTTCCTCGAAACAGGTGAATCATAAATTTTATTCATCTAGGGAAACGCTTGAAAACACGATTAGGATAGACCTTTTCCGCACAGTACCACACAATGAAGTTGATGGCAAAGCGTGAAGAGTGGCCAATAAGATAGGAATCGCAATGGTTGGCCGGTTGCAAACCAAACGCAAAAATTCAAGGGCAGATTCTATTAGGATTACTTGTTAGCCATCTTAGCCTAATATAGAAGATAGAATATTGACAATAACATATCTGTTTTCTTTCCTTAAGGCTTTAGTTGCTTTGTCCTTGCTAAGCCTATACACGCCTAAGTGATTGTGAAATCTGATTTATTTCCGAGGGATTTTAAGAGACTTTCTGGACTCCTCTTTTTTAGTGAGTGTAGGATTTATGTTACAAGTAAGCGATGTGTTTAGAGAACATCTGGTAATTTTGATGATGACAACATTTAATTAAGATATAAATAATTGAGTGCACTAATTTTATATTCCAAGTATTGCAAGAAAGTCTTTATAGGTTCTGATTTTCAACAAGCAAATATCAAGCAAATAAACATTCATTTAATATATATTTACCAAAACAAGGCAATAAAAAAAGAAGATTTCATCATATCAGATTTGATATTGAAGAAAGAAGCTTTACTCGATCTACATTATATAGTTGGCAATCCTCCGAGAATGAATTCAAGAAAAAAAAAAAGCAAGTAAGAATCTCAATTAGCAATCTATTATTCGGCAAAACAGCACATAACTATCATTCAATTAAATAAAAAGGTGCAAGGTTACCTTCTAATTTACCTAGAATTAAATCATAGTCTAATCCTAATTCCTCACACTAAATATGAATTAAAAAATTAAATTCAGGTATTTGAAATCTCGAATTAGTAGAAAAAATTACTTAAACCTAAAGAAGGAAATAAGGAAAGAAAAGTCATTTCTTTTTTATTTTTTAGAAAAAAAAGGGATTCTTTTTTCTTTCGGCTTTAACGCTTAAAGATATTATTTACCACGAAAATATAAGAAAGATCAGCCGAGAGTACTAATGTATTTGACAAGTGTGTAAGCAGTACTAAAAAACTAATATAACTTGAATAGTTTAAGAGACTCAACAGCGCTCATTAAATTAGCAAGCTTAATATAAACTTTGTGGGAAGATGGATCATGCAGCTTGATGTGTGAGCATCTTGTACCTTTTTTCTTATCATTTTTCAGTTGTTTTTAGTTAAATTTTATTTAATTTTACTTGATTTCAATGCAAAAATCCTCTTTGGATGCTACTTTGAGTTGTTTTAGTGTTTTTATAATTTCAGGTGAAATTCGGAGTGATTCGGCAGAGTTTGGAGCAAAAAGGAAAAAAGATGGTAGTACCCCCCTAGGCGCTAAACGCCCAGCCAGCATTTAGCGCCAGCAAGGGATACAAGCCAGCAAGGTGCCAGCCCCTGTTGGGCGCTAAACGCCCATCTGGCGTTTAGCGCCAGCAAGCTTGGCCCAAATTCACTCTCTTTGGCATCTCAAATGGATTTTAGCATTTATTAGTTTTATTTTATTTTCTTTTTGTAATTTTTATTTACAAACCATATCTTTTATTATTAGGATTCATTATTTTATTTTATTTTATTTTATTTTTGAATCAAATTTGGTTAGATATAAAAGGGAAAAGATCCTCCCTTTAGAGAGATTCGGACCTTTGGACGTTTTGCACACTTTTCGAGCCAAGGGGAAAAGGTTTCCTTTAACGCATTAGTTCGACTTTTCGAGGTAGGGGATTGTTTTAAAGTTAAAATATTTTAGAGTTGAATACTTGATGAGTTTAGTGAATTAATGCAAATGAATTAATATCTGTGATTGAAATGATTTTTTGCTGTGATTGAAGTTGTAGCTGAATTGATTATTGATTTGTCAATTTTTGAATTTCTGGAAAAAATGACTGAATATGTTGATTTTGAACTATTGAAATTGGTTCTTATTGGTTCTGAATGATGGATTTGAAAATGTTAATTTGAAATGTTGGTTTTGATTGAGTTGAGGTTGAAAAGAGAGGACCCATGATGGGTGGCAAACCCCAGTTTTTAGGGGAGGTGCTGCCAGAACTTTTCTAAGAATTTGAAGAAGTTTTGGTTGTGATTTCGAAAATGACTTTGATTTGAGTAACTTTAATAAAAGAAGTATGTTTTGAATGCTTTTAAAGATTATTAAAGAAAATCGGATTCTTATGATTTTGTTAACTTGTGGTTTTAAATTCACTAGGTTTCTATTAATGAGAAGGGATTTGATTAACTAGCCAAAGACTTTAATATAATAAATTGAGTATAAATTCAAGGGTTTGAGAATAGAAAAGAGAGTTTAAGGTTTTTAATGAAATTGAACATAAGAGTTAAGAGGAAGAAAGTTATTTTAAGAAATATGATGAAAAATGTGTGGTGTTGATTTGGAGGTAAGTTTAGTGAGTTGTTTGAAGGTTATCTTTGAAATTGAGGTGTGATTTAGTGACAATTGGGTTGATTGAGATCTGATAATGATTTCGAGGTTGAGAGAGGATAATGATTAAGTATGATTGAGGTATGGTGATGATTCTGGTTGATTATAGTGATGTGGAGATCGTGGTTATTTACCGCCCACCAGATTTTAAAGAAACTTGTTTTGTGGGGATCGTGGTTATTTTCCACCCACCAGATTTGATAAGAAATTGTTTTGTGGGGATCGTGGTTCTTTACCGCCCATGTGTGTGCTATTTTCCAATTGAAAACATCTGTGGGGATCGAGGTGATTTACCGCCCGCAGATGGTAGGGATCGAGGTGGTTTACCGCTCACCAGGTGAGAATCATGGTACTATAGCGCTCACCAGTTTTCAAGAGAGCGATGTCCGGGTTAGCTACCAGACATGTCGGGTTGGCTGTATAACCGACAAATGAGTCTCATCAGCCATAGGATAGGCATGCATCATATGGATTTGTATGTTTTGATTGAGTGTGCATTTGTTTTTGTTTGTTTAATTGCTTAGCCATGTTTATCTGCTACTTGTTTTACTTACTGTACTTGAATCCTACATGTGATTTCTTTGTTTGTCTTGTATGTGTATGTTTATCTGAGAGACCCTCTTTGGGGAGACGTGATGAGGGTGATTTCTGGTATGTGGCAATAGAGGTTGGGGGCAGGATGGACTAGGTGTTGCCTTATTATTCTAATTTATGTATTGATTGAATAGAAGTGAGCGATTTAAGTTGGGTAGGAAATTTTTAGGCACGTCTTTGGTCCTTTTTATTTCTTTAAACTATCCATCTTACTGATTTGTAAATTAAAGGAATTTCTTTACGACCTTTCAAAGTACTTTTTTACACAAAGCTTTTTCCAAAAGGTTTTTTCATGGATAAACTACTTTTATAATGAAATTAATTGTATTTGCAAGTGTTTCTTTACTTTGATGGTATTTCCTTCCCTACTGAGAACCTGCGAGGACAATGTTCTCACTCTCCTACAGAATTTCTTTTCAATGAAAAATTTCGGAAGTTTTGGTGCGAAGCCGCGACTAAACTATGGAGCCGTATGTACATATATGTTTTTTTATTTTCTGTGTTTGGTATAATCTTAGATTCTATTTTTTCCTCATTTATTATTTCGTTTTTTTAGAGGGGTTGGACTTGTATTTGAGGAATATTATATAAGTCTATGTATTTAATGTTATGTGGATATAATTGTAAGATTAAGTGATCTAAAGTAAAGACTTTTCGATTTTCTTAATTAAAATTCGTTTTACTTTTTGCGAAGGCTCAATATTAAATAAATATAGTACGAAATCAAAGGAGTAAAGGTAGGTAACACCTAGACTTTTAGTGCGATAATGAGGTGCTAAAAGTTAGCGTGTTACATTATGGTATCAGAGTATTTCATCCTGATTAGAGCCTCGAGATTGGACTGACTATACTTCATTGCATACTCTGAGTGTTTGTCATGTATTAGGTCTTGTCTAGATAACAAAAATTAGAGCTTTATGCACATGACTGTCTATTGATTAACGTTGTTAGCTTACCGTTGCATATCTGCTGATGTTAAGTCTGGCCAACTTAATGTTGATGGTTTATGTGTAGGGAAAAGTCAATGGGTTATTATAGATAAAGTAGAATTAATAAGTGATGTGGTTCACGGGTTTTGGGAGCATTAGCAATTAATTCTAAAGTTAGTTCTATTTCAACATACACTCTTTATTCATGCTTGGTGTTATCTCTTTCTCTATTAATTGCATTGGAATTCCTTGCTTTAGATTTTCCCTTATAGGATATAATTCGGCTCTATTCCCAACCACATTTATTCGTTGATGTATATATTTCTGCTTGATTGTAATCTTGATTACTCACTTGAAAATCGTTTGGAATGTTCATCTTTGATATTGCTCATATTTCTCTTTGTGAATCATGAGTTCTTTGAATTGGTTTTGAACTTATTTTCGCATGACGAGGATCCTTAATTCTTTGAGAGACGTCAGATGTTATTCCTTGATTAGTTTGCATTAAAAACATGTTGCTTAAATCATGCCACATGATGTGCGTACTGTTTATTCTTCTATTTTTCATCTTTTTCTCCCTTTGTTTCAATTTTTTTGGAATCAGATTTGATTATCCATTCTTATTATTATTATTTATACATTTCTTTATAAATCTTGTATTCTTTAATTTGAACATGAATCTGTTTTAGTGTAACACATCATCCTTAATTCTTAAGTAATTTGAAACCTTGAAAGTTATGATTCGATCTAAGCTAACTATGTAATTTGATTCTTTTGCTTCATGTCCAATGTATCCATTGATTTGACCATATTCTTGGTTATCTCTTAAATTCTTAACATCATAGTGCCTGACCTTGAATTTCTCTACATGACCTATGTAACTCCTTGACGTGATCTAAGCTTGTTTTGGATTGAGAAAGTTTTGAATCGACTCTTTTCTTGCCTAATTGTGTTTCCCAATCATCCTTCACATTTTTGACAAGATTGCTTTTAAACTAGCATATCTTTCCTTACATGAATTCTAACATTTCTTTGTATGGCTTAAATCTATTTATTTGCAATGATCTATTTATTCTTTTATAGACATGTGAAAATAATTTTTACCTTGAATTTCTTCTTTTGAATACAATTTGATTTTTTCAACCTTATCACAATTTTATACATCTTCTTAGGTGATTTTGCATTTGAGTATTTTTCAAGATTTTGAGAAAATTTTTGCTAATAGTCCAATTAAGTTTTATTTTACAAACCTTGCATATTTTATTTTAATTTGGGTTGTTTTGATGCAATACCTTATTTAAACTTTTAGTATTTATTTTGAGAAAGGGAATTCATTCCTTTGTGAGATTATCCATTTTTTTGTAAACACTACCATTAATTTTTAGTATTCTTTTTTATTCAACTCGAATTCGGTTTAAATGAATGTACGGGTCTTCTTCTTGATTGTTCCTATCGAATTTCCTTGATTCTGAGCTCGTCGTAAAGATGTAAATTGACTCTCCTTCTGAAACACTTTATTGTTTTTGAATATTCTTGTTCACATGTGATTTCATCTATTCTTCCAAATTCTGGCGAACGCTGTCCTTGTCACTTGTTCCTCTTTTCTAATATCTACTATCCCTTCTAAGTAAACTCAAGCTTGTTTCTGTGTCACATACGACTCCAAGATATGGCTAGTGACACATTAGTTCGTTAGTACACAGCTTGTTAACGCGGGAGGTGAATCTTGCGAGTTTGAAACCACTGCAGGTTATAACGATATTTTTGGCAAAGGAGTATTGCTAAAAGATGTTCAAGTTTTTGATATCTCAAGCGATATAAGATAACGACCCGCCATAAGTAGTTAAGTGATTGAGTAACATGAAAAAGTGATATTGCACTGACGTGTTTGGAGTGCGCGACAAATTACTAAGTTTTCGAATAATGAGATCGATTGGTTAGACCGTCGCTTGATGACGAGTGAGTTTGAAACCTTGAGTGAAGTTTTTGGTTTGTTAAATAAATAAGGAGTGTTTTTACTTCTTTTAGTAGGTTTCTTGTATATATTTGGAGTGTTTTTTACTGTTGCATTGCATTTTTCTTTGGTATATATATCAGGTTTATATCTAGCTATTGTATGTTGCATTTTTGCATCTTTTTCTTAGTATATATTTTATAGATAGAAGTTGTGATTGGATGATGTGAATAGTATAATGCCTATTCAATTTTGTCCTAATTGTTCATGTTAATTTTTGCTTGTTGAAAATTAGGAATAGAACTAGGAGAGATTTTGAAATTGCATCCATCACAACATACATACATACATACATACATACATACATACATACATATATACATACATATAGTAAATAAGTTTTGGTAAAACAACAAAGAATTTTCAAGAAATCTCTTTTTGGGCATTCCATTGATTAGATTTGAAAATTATTCTTGAACTTGCTTGAAGTATCTTTTTATGGAACATAGAAAAGAGCTTGAACGAATACCTAGTGATATTTGAGCATTATTGTGTGGTTGCATATTTTCAACCATAAATTTTGTTCTTGTGTGTTATAAACTCCTTTTATGAGTGTGATCTTAGAATTGCTTTAGTCTATATGTACTATGTTTGATGTTTTGAATTGCATTTAGTATGATTGAGGCCATGTTTTTGAAATTAAACTCACTAACCCAAATGGCCAACCCTTATATCTACCTTTGTAACCACTTTTGAGCCTTTTATTCCCCTTTGTTCTAAATTTAAGCACATCTTTTGCCCTAAGAGAAAAACCATTATGTCCATAAATTGTATCTTTGATTAGCTTAGGTTTAAGTGTGTGTGATAATCAAGTGTCGGGGGGGGGGGATTTGTGGGAAACATTGGTAGTTAGTGCTTTGGGTGTTCATTGGGAAAATTTGGAAAAATGGGTAAACACTGATGCATTCTATACTTGAAACATATGCATCTCTTTTTGATGTTAATAAAAAAAAGAAAGAAAAGAAAAGAAAAAGAAATAATAATAAGAATGAAAATAAAAGATGCATATGTAGTTGAATTGAAAAGAAAATGCATGAGTGAATGTGAGAAAGAGAATAAATGGGTAGTTAGGTTGTTTTATTATGTATATAGGATGATATAGGATTAGGTGGGTACTTGAGCTAATCAAAGATCCAATTTAATAGCCCACTTAACCATATTAATCCTACCTTACCTAAGCCCCATTACAACCCACAAAAGTCCTCATGATATTTGCATTCATTCATCAAATATTAGTTGATTGTTAGACGACTCGCAAATCTTTGAGAAACATGATTAAAGGAGGATTGAGTGATTAAACCTTACACACTGAGCGATGAGAGAGTATACACATCCGGTGACGGTTTTAATTGCTCAATTCTATGTTTCCATTGCTTACCTTATATCTTCTTGCAAGTTGTTGAACTTAATTTTGAAAATTTCAAATCAATCTTTGAACATTGATTATATTGCTATATTTTCTTGTCTTCGCCCTAAGTTCATATTTTGGATTGATTGAGATTCTTTTGTTTGTTTTTACCAAACTCAATAGGAATCATAGTGTAGATATATATAGATAGCATTTAGTATAGTTACATGCATGTAGGTAGTTGCATTAATAATTACCCCTTCATTCATCTCCTTTAGTTGGTTTAGCATGAGGAAATGCTTGGTTTAAGTGTGGGGGAATTGATGAATCCATATTTTACGATATACTTTGGTTTGATTTGAGTGGATTCCATCACATAAACCCACATTTATTCACCTAAATAGCATGCTTTTGAGATTTCTTCCTAAATTGTGCTTGAAAGTGAAAACATGCTCTTTTGTGCTTAATTTAGTCAATTTTATTCACTTTAATCCCATTTGGTGCCTTGATGTATTTGTTAAGTGATTTTCAGGTTTTCAAGGCAAGTATGGGTTGAAGAAGTAAGGAAAAGAGCATGCAAAAGGGAAGAATTCAAGAAATGAAGGATTTGGAAAGCTGCCAGCCCTGACCTCTCTGTACTAAATTGGTCATAAACTGAGTTACAGAGGTCCAAATGAGGCGGTTCCAATGGCATTGGAAAGCTAACGTCCGGGGCTTCAAAATGATATGCAATTTGCTATAGTGGATATAAGTCTACGTGTGCGTACGCACAAGTCAGGATTCAGCATGTGTGCGGACGCACACATCTGTGTGTCCGCACAGGTCCTTGCACGTGACCTCATTAATTGCAACTCGCTGGCAGCGATTTTTGGGCCTCCAAAACCCAATCCAACTCATTTTTTAAAGCTATTTAAGGCCAAATTGAAGAAGGATGAATTGGGGGGGGGGGGCAATTAGGTTTAGTTTTTATAATGTTTTCTCTTAGTTTCTAGAGAGAGAAGCTCCCCCTCTCTCTAGAATTAGGGTTCTTTAGTTTAATTTCTTGTAATTTCTACTTTTAATTCTTGTTTCTATTTACTTTTCTTTGTCATTTATTGTTATTGCTTCTTGTTCTTCTTCATTTCTCTTGTTATTTCCTTTATTTTGTCAATTTATGTTTTATGACACTCTTGTTACATTTTACTTTCAATTAATGCAAATTTATGTTTCCATGTCATTTATTGCTTTCTTTAGTTGTTATTGTTATTTTCTTGCTTTGGTAGCTTTAGAATTTATTTTAATGCATTTTAATATTATATTATTTTCATGCACACCAAGTGTTTGATAAAATGCTTGGCTTAGTTTTCACATAGTTTTTCTTCACTCTTGGCTTGAAATTGTTGACTTTGGTGATCCTTGAGTCATTGATGTCCATTCTTGTTTGATATATTAGAGTAGTTAGTAGATTTGGTCTCCCTTGACTCTATGTGACCCCTTAGTGTTGACATAGGACTTAGGGATTGAAATCAACTATGCCTATTTGACTTATCTTCGATGTAAGGTTGACTAAGTAGGATTAACTCTTCATAATCATCATGTGTTTGTAGTCAATGACTAGGATAGGTAGCCTTAGCCTTCAATTACTTGCCAAGAGGTTTCTTGCATTTGAAGTTTCCTTTCCTTGCATTTAATTGCTTTGACTTTTATTGCATTGACTTTTAATTCCTTTCATGTTCATTTAATTGCTTTGATGTTTAATTTATTGCATGTTTAGTTTTCACACTCTTGGTTGAGAAATTAGGTGTTTGGGTGGAATTGAGTTGTGGATGTCCATTACGCATTGTGTGAGATTAGTTAATTGATTTGGTTTCCATTGACGCTAGTCTTTCACTAAGTAATTAGTGAGTTGACTAGGACTTATGGATTGAGATCAATTATGGCTTTTTGACTAATTCTCAAGGAGGATTGATTGATTTGGATTGATTCCACACAATTGCCATGTTTGTGGTCCACAACTAGGATAGGAATCCTAAATTCCCCAATTCTTGCCAAGTGTCCTTTAATTGATTTCTTTTCAATTCCTTGCATGCTTGTTTCAATTCCTTGCTATTTATATTTCTTGCTTGCTCTATTGCTTTCATCCCCAAATTCCCCATGCTCTCCCTCATAGCAAATAATTGTACACTTAATTGCAACTCCTAGGGAAGATGACCCGGGAGCTAAATACTCTCGGTTAATTTGTGTTGACTTTATTATTTAATTGATGTTCAATTGTTGGTTTGGACTATACTTGCAATGGACAAATTCTACTTTTATTGTGAAAATCCAAACCCGTGCATTTGGGCATCGTCACCGCCCTGCTGCTGGAAGCTGCGCCGCCCTGGCCGAGCTTTTTCCGCCAGAAACCACCGTTGAAGCCTCTGTCTTAGCTTGGTAAGCTCTAACCTTGCTTCAGATCTTCCTTGTCCGTTAATTAGTTGTTAGCGTGAAAGTGTTTCTAAGGTTGTTTGTGCTAGGAATATGGTTAACGCAAGTTTTCTGTCGTACGCCACCATCCCGCTGCTGCCGCCTCTACTTAGAATCACTACTGTTCAGCTCGGCCGTTCTTTCTTAGTTGCGGTAAGCGTTCTCGTTTGGAAATCCTTGAGAATCAATGTTCTGTTATGTTTGGTTAAAGACTCTGAAGTTTGGTAACGTAGGGTCGAGTTCTGGTTGTTACATGTCGCTTTTATGTTGCTGTGGTTGTTGCGAAAGTGGTTAGGCGCTGAGGTTGCGGTTGTTGCTGATTGCGAGCCGTGAGAAAAGGTCTTCTTTAACGCGTTAGTTTATGAGTTCGACTTTTTGAGGTAGGGGTGTTTTTCCAAAAACTCAATTTTATAATTTGAAATTGTTATAAATGGATATTGATGTGAGAAATACATTTTTTATTGATTGTATAATTAAGTCTTATGTATTGTTTGGCTGTTTTGGATGAATATGATTGTTTGTTTGATTGGATTATTATTTGATTTTGTCAAACGAACGGTTGTTGAATTATTTTTTTAAAGTTTTGGAAATGAGTTTGATTCGTTGAAAAGGACTTGATTTTGAATATTAATTATAAAAAAGAAAAAAAGCTTTATATTGTAAATAAAATATTAATTATATAATTATTTGTTATAATATTTTTATCTCGACAATTTATTTATGAGTAAATGGTTAAATTATTTTTCCGAATTCCACTTGTTTAAATTGGTTTTTAAATTTTTGCAAAATTAAATTGATTTTCATATTTACTAACGTCAATTATGTTGGTTTCCAAATCACCTTGAACAAGGATGAATGTTAAAGACTAGTTTGAAAATGTAATTTGATTATTTACTCATTAAATTATGATATAATTATTTAATTTTGTTAATATAAAGATAAAAAGAGAAAATACAAAAAAAATATTAAAATGCAAAAGCGACATATAAATTGATAAGGATTTTATTACACATCAAAATATTTCTATCAGTTTAATTTAATTTGATGGAACAAAATAAATAAAAATCGCTCAATGTGAAATTATATATTTTTTTATATGAAAAATAATATCAAAAATTTGTTAACTGTGATGTAAATTATTTTTTTTTAAATTTTGATACTGAAATTTTTTAAGATTTTGAATTTGATGGTGCAGTGTCTTTCTTTTTTGTTTGTTTCTTCTTTTTCTTTTTTCTTATTCATATAGAAATTTTTGTATTTATTGTCAAAAAAGATAAATAAAAAAAGAAATAAAAAGTTGTCTAATTTTTTTTTGTTTGATTTTTTTATTCTTCTTAGACGATGAAATTATAAGAATTATGAGAGCGTGAAAATAAGAAAAACTATGAAAATAATAAGAAGGAGAAATTTTTTCAAAAAAATATAAAAAAAATAATACCAAAATTTTTTTACTGTGACATAAATATTTTTTAATTTTGACATCGAAATTTTTTAAACGTGATACATAAAATAGAACCTACAACTTTTTCTTATTATTATTTTTTTTTGAAAGAAGAAGACGACGACAATGATGTTGAAGAAAAAAGAAGATGACGACGACGACGACGATGTTGAAGAAAAAGAAGAAAAAAGAGGAGGAGGAGGATGATGATGGAGGTAGGGGTAGTGGTGGTGGAAGAGGAAGAGGAGGAGGAGGAAGTGGTGGAGGAAGAGGAGGTGATAATGATGATGACAATGAAAGAAGAGGAGAAAAAAGAAGAAGGTGCGAAGAAAAAATAAGCGTACATAAATTCTAACTTTATTAAACATGGTTAAAAAAAAAAGATTTGGTTGTCTAACATTTTCTAATCACTAAATTTCTTTAAGTGACATATTATGTGTCAAGGGTAATAAAGAAAATGGTCAAAAATCTGTTAGAAAAATAATTATGAGTCTGTTAAATAGTTTTAAGTTTCTTAAGAGCAAGTGCACTGGTTCAAAGAGTATATATATAATGCAACATATCAGAGTATTGTATGTAAAATCTGAGTAATTAGTAAATAATTAGCCAATAAATTAATTATTAATCAAGATAATTAGAAATGTAATTTTTATGGTTTAATATGATAGAGAAAATTAAAAAAAGAATTTCGACACTAATTTCAAAGAATTTGGCCTAAGATTGGACCAAACGGGCCGAACCGAACCCGTATTGGGCCCAAGGCCCAAGGCCCAAACCCACTAACTCCACCTTATATAAAACCATGCTTTCAGCTACTCCTCCCTTCAAGAACAGTGAATCACGCTGAAATGGGGGTATGGGGGAGCAAATAAGAACCCTAAACCCTTGCTTTGATTTCAATTTGCCATAACTTTCAATTCGGAGCTCCGATCGCCACACCATTTATGGCCACGCGTCCGCAGTGATGAGCTCTACAAAGTCCGATACCTTTCAAGGTGAGAAAATCATATTCCCAGCTCCTATTCTCTCTTCTTCAGTTAAAAAATGTTGAGGTTTTGGGGTATTGAGATTTTGGTTAATTTGATGTTTTAGGATCAAATTGACTTGAGAAATTGGCAGGTTTTGGCTTAATTGAAGCACATATATGGTAAGGATCACTAACCCTAGTTAATTCCTTGAATTTGTGTATTGGCTATTTGTAAAATCCGGTCAAATCGTAATTAATTAATAATAAATTAAATAGGAGCAAATATGGTTAGAAAATTTAGCAATCGAAATATGATAATTTAAATATGATATTTGGACTCAGTAAAATTTTCTGAGTTGGAAAACATAGTTTTTTGAATAAAAATATGTGCACTGAAAATTTGACCTGCAGTATCGGTTGCGGTCTGTCTGGTACTGTGGTTGAGAAAATTAATTAGAAGTGAATAATTTTAAGAAATAAGAATTTATAATTTGGGAGGCTAGAAATACTTAAAATACGATTTAAAGCTCTAATCTTAAAGGTTTTGGCCCGAAATTGGGCCAACGGACTAAAACAAGTGAACCGGACCCAAGTGGACCAAACCCAACATATATAAATATTAGTTATGAGTATTTCAGCTCATTGACCCTAGAGAATGAGAGAGGGGGCGCTGAAATGGAGAGGAGAGGAAGAAGAGAGAAGATCCTAACTCCATCAAACTTCAAATCACCATAACTTTTGATCCGGAACTCCGATTGACGAGCCGTTTATGGTCACGCATTGCTCTTCTCATCCTCTTCGATTATATCTAGTTATTGTGGTGAGTATTCCTTTTACCTCTGCCCAGTTTTTGAAATTCTCCACTGTTACGCATTTTTGAGTAGTTAGTGTTAAAATCTTGTGATTTTGGTTGTTTAGAGATATTCTAACATGGATTATAAATGGATTCTATCGCTATTTCATATGGGCTAAAGTAAAAAGTGCTCAAATACTTGTGATTTATTATTTTCATGAATCCTAGGTTGATTGTGAGTGTGAAATTGGTTATGTTAGAGTATTGGTTGATTTTGGTGCACAATTGGGAGGTTGGTGTTGCTTGTGGAGCTTTGGTGAGGCTTAGAGCTAAGGGTTGGTGGAGACTTCCAAGAAGAAGCTCAACTTTTTTTACTACAAGAGGTACGATTTAAATTTCATTTAAGTACCGTGTGGTGTAATGAGAATTTCTAGGCTAGATGCCCCTAGGGTTAAGTTTGGATTGTGTAAATGGTTGGTACTAATATGCATAGTTGATATGTAATGTTAATTAATGATTGGGTTGAGAATTGTATGAATTTGTATGTTTGGTGTGTTGAGAATTTGATGAATTGGATAATGATTATTGGTTTGTGGAATATGCATTTAAAGTTGTAAATTTGGGCCGGAGCCCATGAATCTTGGGCCGGAGGCCGGGAAGAGGTAAGGAAGGTAAGTTGATGTGTGCATTGTGTGATGATATAAGAGATTGGATGTATTTTAGATATTGAATGTGTGAATAATTGGTTTGGTTATTGAATAATAATGTTTGAGGAATTGAGGTGTGAAATTTGATAGTTTTGGGTGAAATTGTATAGATCGGGTAGGTTTAGTTTTGGTTGAGTGTAATTATATGAATGTGGTTGGGTTGTGATCATTTGGATGAGTGGAAATGAATTTGGCTTGTGAACATTGGAAAAATTGGTGATTTCTATTTTTGGGTGAAAACTAATTTTTGACCAACTTCGGTTGTTCGTAACTCGGTCCTTAGAGTAAGGAATTCTTCAAAATTAGATTTTTATGAAAGTTTATTCAAAGATCTTTCGAATGGTTCAGAAATGGTTGAAAAAGGAATTTTTTTGAAAAAGTTATGTGTGGCGAAAGTTTGAGGTTTCAAAATAAAATTCTGCAGCTTTTTCAGACATAGTAAAATTTTTAAGAAAACGTACTCCGACGCGCACACATGGCCGACGCGCACGCGTCACTCACAATTTTTACTCTCTCACGCGTGCGCCTGGCCGACGTGTACGCGTCGCTGTATTGGTGCAAGTGCCCAGTAGAAAATCCAGAGAATTGCGCTGGTACTGTGCTGGTTTTGTGCGAGGAGCACAAAACGCACCCACGCGTATGCGTGACTAACGCGCACGCATCGTGCTACCTATCTACTTCCCACACATGTGCATGGGCTACGCGCACGCGTGATCCTGTTTTCAGCAAAAAAAATTGATTGTTGAGTTCTTAAAGCCGAATTTCAGACTTCTAAACCTCCATCTTCATCCTTTAAGTCCCAAATTTTTATAATATGTCTAGTAATGAAAAAAAGATAGGATATGTGATAACTTGTGGATGAAGTAAAGTGAAAATAAATGATGAATGATGAGTAATGATGATTGTATGAGTTGTTGAAGATGATGGTAGAAGTGCAATATATAGTATGAGCCGAATGGCTGTGATAAGAATTGAATTATGGCTGAGTATGTATATGTATATGATTAATGATTAGATGTGGTAAATGAATATTGATGGGAAATGTTGAATGTGATGTGTGACCCAGGATAGTAGGCAATGGCGTTGTCCACTTGCTTCGGGTATGAGATGGAGAAGGAGGATTATGATAAATGAGTTTAATAAAGGAGTTTTGAATGAATGTATGTTTGAGATGCTTGGGTAGTAGCAAGGGTTGTGGTTCGTCCCACTTGCTCCAGGTCAGGGATTATGATGCCTGGGTAGTAGCAAGGGTTGTGGTTCGTCTCATTTGTTCCAGGTCAGAGATTGTGACACCTGGGTAGTAGCGGCAGTAGTGGTGATTCTACTCGCTACAGGTTGAGCTTTTAAACACCTGACTGGGTAGATGCAGTGGAGTGATTCCACTTGCTTTGAGACGTGGTGAGATATACCTGCCTGGGTAGATGCAGTGGCATTGATCCACTTGCTCCAGGATGTGGTGAGATAAACCTGCCTGGGTAGATGTAGTGGCATTGATTCCACTTGCTCTGGGTTTGGTTTACAACTCCTGGGGTAGATGCAGTGGTTAGCCCCCACTTGCTGCTAGTCGAGGTTGATTTGAGATTTGTGAAATTATCTGAGTTTCGGATTTCCTTGGGTAGATGCAGTGGGTCGGCTTCACTTGCTCCAGGTTGAGATCCGAAATTCTATTGACCCCATGTCGTAAGTGTGGCCGGACACTGTGAAATTTCCGGACGAGCTCGCCCCCGTGGATAAACACCAGTGAGGGTGTTACATATGTTTATGTTTGAGAATTACTCGAGTAGGGGATGCGCGACAGGGGGACAGTCCAATGGTTAGCTACCAGGACGGGTCGAGTTGGCTATATAACCGACAGATGATATCACATCAGCCATAGGACAGGCATACATCATTTGCATATGTTTGAATTGATTGGGTTTGCCTATTTGTTTTGGATTGCTATATCATATATGCTATGCTACCTGATTATGTGCTACTTGTTTTACTTGTACCTTATTGTGTATTACTTGCCTGTATTGCTTGTGTTTGTACAACTGAGTGGTCCCTCATGCTGGTGTCGGTTGATGCTGATGGCTGTTCTTGATGAGATGAGTTGATGATGTAATTGAATAATGATGATGATTATTGAATGAGGTAATTGAGCTCCCTGGGTAGACGCAGTGAAGTGATTTCACTTGCTCCAGGTAGAGAATGAGATCATTTGAGCTCCCTGGGTAGAGGCAGTGAAGTGATTTCACTTACTCCAGGTGAGAATATGAGGTAATGATATAGAATTGCTGAGACAGAATGGCTGGGATGGTTTTGTTTATAATTCTGATTGTGAATTGTCGGAGAGTTAGAAAGTTTGAAAGCATGAGGAATATGAATCAGATTTAGCAATTCTCTTATGACAGTTGCCTATTTAGGGATTAGCGAGAATATATGATGAATATTTGGTGAAAGGAAGTTTAGGATGCTTAGTGAGTTTTTATCACAATGCATTGTATTTATTTGGCACTTTTACCGTACTAGGAACCCATGGATCGGGGATTCTCATTCCGTATATATCTCTTATTTTTCATATACAGATCCAGGTGCTCAGAAGTGAGTTGTGGTTCATCTGAGAGATGGCGAAGATCTTTATATTCTCTACTTTATATTTTGTTTAGGATCTCTCCACCTTTATTTTGAAAAGCTTACATTATGTATTGAACTCTTTGAACTTGTCTATAAAGGCTCTTATGTTTCTTTTGGTAGAGATTAGGAGATACTGCTGTCAACTACTTTCATACTGTACCCTAGCCGGCCTAAACTTCGCAAGTCGCGACTAGTGGCTATTTACTTATGTTATATATCTATATAACGTCCTTCTCTTATTCTCCTTAATGTCTTTACCTGTATATCGTTTTCGAATCCACGCTTTATCTTTTTGTTGTCGATACGAGAGGTGTTATGATTTCGGAAAATTTTATTTTTACTCATTTTCAGGCTTCTCGATTAATACTCCTTTCAATTATACTTATAAACTATGTATTAAAAATCCATCTTGAGAGTCGTACCACCTTATTATCATTGACTTATGACTCGAGCATAAGGATTTGAATATTAGGGTGTTACATTATGGTATCTGAGCAGTTCGTCCTCGTGAGCCTGAGGGATGGAACTGCTTATGCTTCAGTGCATACTCGGAGTTTGTGCCTGTGCTAGTTAGGGTATCTAGTTGATACATCTAGCATGAAGTTCATGAGTGTACTTTTGGTAATTTGAAGCACTTAACTTGAGATATTGAGTCTGATCACCTCAATATCGCTTGTCTAGTGTGGACAAGACCCGAAGTGTGTCTCATGGACATGAATGAAGTAATCAGAAAGAAGAATTCCCAAGAACGAACCGGTGAGAAAACACTGTGATAGGAATCTTGGCAGGAGTATAGATGAGAATGGTGTTGATTTTGGATTGATGAGTGGAACAGTTGGAGGTGGATAGTTACTTGAACGATTTGTTTTATTAGGTTTGAGTTGATTGGAATCTAATGATTTGGGGCAGAAGGGGCTTGTAATTGACATTGGAATAGTTGGATTTGAATGGGAATGAAAGTTTTTGAAAATTGAGCACTTGTGTAAAAATTAGAGGATGACAAATTGTTAGGCAGCGGATATTATAGGTTTTAAACGATTAGGTAATGTGAGTATATAGATCAAGGATTTTTAAGAGGATGCGATTGAGTCTCACGATGAGCGTAAGCATTATTTCTGTCAGGTTGAGAAAGCTTAGAAGTGGGCCTAGGTTTTATGATTCAATAGGGGAATATGACATGGATTCATGTTAGATTCTTGGTGGTTAATAATCAGAGTGACGCATCGGAAGCTTGCTGGAGTGTTAACATAGTATGGTAATAATAAGGAATAGTAGGGTATAATTAGAAATGCTTTATGCTTTGAGTACTTAAAGGGTTAGTGAACTAATGCAGATAATGATTCTAGATAATTGGGATAAATTGTGACTATGAGCTTTGATGGTTCTGAAATGGATGAGGAAATGATCGTTGATGCGTAATTGGATTTAGATGATGAGTGAGTGCAAGTCGCCGTGTTTGAGAGGAGTACTATGATATTTGGTCATGGTGACCTTGGATTTAGATTGAGATTTATAATGATTGGTTTTGAAAGATGAATTTGAAAACCATTAAATTGAAATGCTAATGTTGTACTGAGATTGGTTTGAGGGAACCCGTGACGGGTGGCAAACTCCAGTTTTTAGGGGAGGTACTGTCGAAATTTTCCCAAGAATTTGAAAGAGTGTTGGTTATGGTTTTGAAAATGATTTTTTATTTGAGTAACTTTAACAAAAGAGATGAGTTTCGAATGCTTTTATAGATTATTAAAGAAAAGTGGATTCTTATGATTCTGTGAACATGTTATTTCAAACTCATTTGATTTCTAAAAACAAAGGGAGTTTTGATTAATTAGTCAAAGACTTTAAAACAACAATTTATATATAAATTCGAGGGTTTGGGAATAAGAAAGTAAGTCTAGAGGTTATGCTCGGAGTTGAGCTGTGATTAATGGTAATTGGCTTGAGAGAGAGAGAGAATAGTGATGGAGTATGATTAAGGTATGGTGATGATTTTCAGTTGATTATAGTGATGTGGGATGATGACTATGATTAATGATGATGGTGATATTATTGATGACATGATTTGAGATTTAATAAGATGTGACGTGGGATGATGACTATGATTAACGATGATGGTGATATCATTCCTATTCTCTCCTCGTGAACGCGTACGACCTCGTCCGTGAGTGGCCATTAGGGTTCCTGTCTACACCAATCAATCTATATCAAGGTGATTAGTCTGAATATCAAAATCCTAGTGTTTCAATTATCCCTAAACGGCACTCACAAACAAGCATGCTATGCATATATCAAACAGATAACCTAACTAGTATGAAAGAAAAAGACATAGAGTATACAATGAAGCACAATCGGTCCATCCCTCAGGCTCACGAGGACGAACCGCTCTGATACCACTAAATGTAACACCCTAATTACCCTAAGCCTTACCTCATGCCGTAAAGTAAAGGTTAATGAAAGGTTACGACAAATCTATGACTTATATATATATATAGAAGGAGTAATAATTCTAGAAGCCCGGTGGAGAAAATAAGCTCAAATACGAAATTACAAAGCGCGAACGTTCACACGAAGCTACAAGCATAAAAGACAAGATCCACTATGTGAGATAGCAAGATATATGTAGTTATATAAGAGTATAATAATCATAAGACACTAGTCTAAGCCTGCGGAGTTTAGGCCGACTAATTAAATACAGACATACAGAGGTTTGAAAGTAAAACACCTTATACAGTATCTTTCTCAAAGTAAGCCTCTAAGGCAAAATAAATACAAAAGTAAGAGTACTAATAAAAATAAATCAAAGGACTCCAAAAACATGATAAAGATCCTCCGCTCTGTCACCGTCAAGCAACTCACCGAGATGGGTCGCGACCTGCATCTAAAAAACAACAACAGAATTTGGTTCTCAGTATGGTAACAGTTCCCAATAATGTAAGATATAAGGTTCCGGGACGCCGAAGGCAATCCTAGAACTTCACATCGATATAGAATATCCAAGCCTTAACAAAATAAATAACTTAAACCATAAACGGTAAACAGGGTTATCTAAACTTAGGGAATTTCTAACTAATACTAATCACACCGCTGTATCCTACAGCCTTCGCCAACCTAACCTCTGTGCGATCCCATCGCCACCGCCTACCTAACCTCCTCAGCACCAGACAATCACAGATAATGCAAGCAAGTAAAACACAGGTAGTAATCATATATAACAAGTAATTCAAGAAGCAAGTAGGCATATTACACAATTAAGAAAACTTAAGTAATCAAAGCAAACAAGCACATAAGAGATGCATATGATGAATGCCTGTCTTATTGGCTCGTGATATCACTTGTCGGTCTATATATGCCAATCCGACACATCCTTTCAGATGTAGCTTTTCTGCCACGCTCACGGATATAGTTTCGGGCACACTCTATTGACCCACGGATATAGTGCCGTGCACACTCTATTCACCCACGTATATAGTGCCGGGCACACTCACATGCGTAACCCAAGGATATAGTACCTGGCACACTTTTGCAGCAGAAAAGATTATCAATCATTATTCAATCCCAGGGACAAAATACCCTGCACACTATCATACTTAACCCAAGGATATAGTGTCTGGTACACTCTCAACATTCAAGAAGATCATCATTCCTCTTTGAATTACCACCACACTTAACCCAATGATATAGTGCCTGGCACACTCTCAACATTCATCAAAATCCTCATTCCCTTTTGAGTCCTCCATTCATCACAACCATCATCAATTCATAATTTCCATTTCAAACTTATTAGTTCATTAGTTTCTCAATTCGTTGTCAGAAATTCACCAAGTTCACTACTCTTCCTTCTCTCTCATCCAAACTCATCCTCAATACACAAGAAACCTAAACCTCTGTTCTTTAAATTTTCAAGGTAATACCCAGATAATTCCACTCAAGACCTTCTCTATGTTTTGCATTCAAAAACAAGCCAAAAAGTCTTAAATAGGTGTCACAGAAGTTTGCAAGCTTGTTGGGAAGGTGAAACATTTAAAAACAATATTTTAATTGAAAAACAGGGTATGTGCGTACTTACAAGGGTGTGAGTGCGTATGCCCAGGAAGATTTTCAAAATGTGTGCATACGCACAGGTAGTAAAATTTTAACTCTGTTCATCCGTACAAGCCGTGCGAACGCCCTCAACAGAGTGCACCTCCCATGCGTGCGCACAGGTTGCCAAACTTCGTTAGTTGTGTGCGCGCACAGGTCGTGCTAGTGCTCTCAACAGCAAGCCTTTTCTTGTGTGTGCGTACGCACAAGGCTGTGTATGCGCACAGGTTCAAAAACTCATAGGGGTGTGTGTGTGCGCAAGGCTGTGCGTGCGCAAACAAACCAGAAATCACAAATTCTGCAGCATGCAGAGAATTTAGATTTTGATACCAAAACTTTGAATGATCATAACTTCCTCTACAAAAATCCATTTCCTACAAACTTTATATCCATTTAAAGATTTTTCAATGAACTTTAATTTAAAGTAAATTTCAACAAATTTTGAAAGTTAAGGCTCAAGTTATAACCCATCAAAGTTCACAGAAAATCTGTTTTTACCAAAAGGCTCAACCACAATTTTACTAAAACTCCCAATCCAAAACCAAACTAGTCACAACCCAAACAATACCAAAACAACATAAAAGTCCATACCATTCCTCTCCCAACTCAACCATCTATAATATCTCAAATACACCATTCAGCACCATCAAAACCCTTAATCATCAGCATCCAAAACCATCATAAACACCCATAATCATCATCAACCAACAACAACATCAACAACCACTACAAATTCTCATCCATTTCAATAACCATCACTAAACAATATCAACATTAACCAAATCCATCTAAATATTTATTCATCACATTATCCTCATAAAACTCACATCCTCCATCAATAGTCATCAAAATCAACATTCATACTCCTCATCAATTAACCTCAATATCAGCAATCATTATCAACATTCATATTACCACATTCAACATACACGCTCATCAACCTCAACCAACATCATCAATATCATCAATCCCTCATCAACAACAAATAAATCACAACATTCTTCATCCACCTCCATACAACTTATCATCAAACATCAATTTTACATACAATTAAACATACACCCAAACATTCAACCCTATCTTAAGGTCAACTAGCCTAAGTGTCCAAAAACATTACATATTATATAAAGAAAATCGAAACCATACCTTGGTCGATTATCCTCCACGCACGAAACCATCAAAAGCCAAGACAACTCCAGAAAGCACCAAAGCTCAAACTAACAAGACATATATCACCAAAATCAAAATCTAGAAACCACAACATATAACACCACAAGGGTTTATAAGCAACTTTACCTTGTACAAAGAGGATTGGGGCAATTCCCAACAATTACCCGCTACTAGAGATCACCTAAACAACCAAAACCACAAAATCTACTCAAAAACCATAACAAAAAATACATAGAAACTAGGGCAGGGAACTGGAGTATGAGCTTCGAGTTCTTACCAGATTTTCTTATAGAAATGAAGAGCTCAACAAGAGCTTCGCGTGGCTGCAAACGGCTTGTCAATCGGAGTTTCGTAGCTCAAGTTATCGCTCCCGGAAGGTGATGATGAATAGTAACATCACCTCTTCTCCTCTCTTCTCTCAAACCGCACCTCTCTCTCTCTCTCTCTCTCTCTCTCTCTCTCTCTCTCTCTCTCTCTCTCTCTCTCTCTCTCTCTCTCTCTCTCTCTGGGCTGGAAAATAAGCTCAAAGCTCATTAGTTAGGGCATATATATGTCGGACTTGGGCCCACTTGGGCCTGGTCCAACTCGCTAAGTGTTTTTGGTCCGTTTGGCCCACTTTGGGCCAAAACCTTTAAGATTAGCGCCCGGTTTTCGATTCTAAATTATTTTTTATCCTTTCAAAACAATAAATCAACTTTCAAAATCTTATTTTCCAAAATACGCAGTACTGGATAGACTAGAGCCGGTATTGCCAGCTTGAGCGCTAGTACGCATTTTTTACGAAAACTTTTAGAAAAAGATACATTTTCCAACTTAGTAAAATTCATTGAAACCAAATTTCGCCTTTAAATTTTCAAATTAAAACTACTAAATTTGAATCTATTCCGGGCACGTAAAAATTATTATTTTTACTAAAGCGATTTAACTGGTTCTTACATTCTCCCCTCCTAAAAAAAATTTTCGCCCTCGAAAATTTGAATCACGCAATATATCTTCCTCGAAGCGTCCTACCGTGTCAATGTTCTCTCTCGCCTTCCGCTGCGTCACTCTGATTATTTGTCACTAAGAGTCCGACTCACTCCACTACCTCGAATAGAGATTTTTCCTTTAAATCAAATACCGCTTTTGTAATATTTTTCAAAAGCTTCAAAATAAGTTCAATCTAAACCTTTTCAATATCAAAGCTTTTTCAAAAGATTCAAAAATTATTTCTTCGTAAATCAATTAGTTTAAATCATGATTTTCTTAAATTCATTAAAATCCTTAAATCATAACTTTTCAATTTGAATCCCTTTTTGATAAGTCAAATGTCAAACCAAATTCAGAAATTAAGAAAATCTCGGAACTCACTTTTTCTGTAAACCATATTATTCAAACTAAGAATTTTGACTTAGTTTCAAAACCAATTTATTTAAACCAAAGTTCCGAACCAGATTTGAAAATCATTCTAAACCTTAAAACCGCAAAATCATAGTTATAAACCGTAAAAGCGTCAGTCGGTACTTCCGTTGCCACTAGTGCTGAACCGCACCCATCACCCATACAGGGGGTCGACACGATTTCTAGTCATGCCCAGTAACCATTCCAGTATGTCCACTTTGATTTATCATCATTTAAGAATCCGGATTACTCAGCTACATGCATCAAAACCCCCTTCTCCATCGGTCCCTCTAACAATTCTCTAGGTCCGACCAAACTTACGACAACCTTCCATAGGATAAAACTAAGGCAACTGGATCCTAATAACATATCACATCAACTTTATGTGCTTACCTCTTACAGCAGATCCGATTCCATCGCCTCTTCTACATTCATAGTGAAATCTCGAGCTGGTTGTTGACTCCTACCCACATCTTGGTTCCTCCCTCAATGACAGTCCTTAGCAAGGTGCCCTGGAAATCCACAGGTATAGCATCGACCATTTTCCTTTGCCATGTGGAACTGAGCATTGTCGTTTCTTCTGAAATCCCATTGACCTCAAAGATGCTGAAGAGTGTGTCCATTTCCTTTAAAATTCTGTCCCATTGGTCCAAGGTAATCGCCACGTCCTCGATTAGTGTTTCCTTCATGAGTGTCTGATGAGCGGATAATTTATACGCTTTTTGACATTGTTTTTAGTATGTTTTTAGTAGGATCTAGTTACTTTTAGGGATGTTTTCATTAGTTTTTATGTTAAATTCACATTTCTGGACTTTACTATGAGTTTGTATATTTTTCTGTGATTTCAGGTATTTTCTGGCTGAAATTGAGGGACTTGAGCAGAAATCAGATTCAGAGGTTGAAGAAGGACTGCTGATGCTGTTGGATTCTGACCTCCCTGCATTCAAAGTGAATTTTCTGGAGCTACAGAACTCGAAATGGCGCGCTTCCAATTGTGTTGGACAGTAGACATCCAGGGCTTTCCAGCAATATATAATAGTCAATACTTTGGCCAAGAATAGACGACGTAAACTGGCGTTCAACGCCAGCTCTCTGCCCAATTCTGGCGTCCAGCGCCAGAAAAGGATCCAAAACCAGAGTTGAACGCCCAAACTGGCACAAAAGCTGGCGTTCAACTCCAAGAAGGACCTCTACATGTGAAACACTCAAAGCTCAGCTCAAGCACACACCAAGTGGGCCCCGGAAGTGGATTTATGCATCAATTACTTACTCTTGTAAACCCTAGTAGCTAGTTTATTATAAATAGGACATTTCACTATTGTATTTGACATCTTTGGACGCCTGGTTCTTAGATCAGAGGGGCTGGCCGTTCGGCCATGCCTGGACCCTTCACTTATGTATTTTCAACGGTAGAGTTTCTACACCCCATAGATTAAGGTGTGGAGCTCTGCTGTTCCTCAAAGATTAATGCAAAGTACTACTGTTTTCTATTCAATTCATCTTATTTCGCTTCTAAGATATTCATTCGCTCTTCAACCTGAATGTGATGAACGTGACAATCATCATCATTCCCTATGAATGCGTGCCTGACAACCACTTCCGTTCTACATTAGATTGAATGAGTATCTCTTAGATCTCCTAACCAGAATCTTCGTGGCGTAAGCTAGAATGATGGCGGCATTCAAGAGAATCCAGAAAGTCTAAACCTTGTCTGTGGTATTCCGAGTAGGATTCAATGAATGAATGACTGTGACGAGCTCCTAACTCGCGATTGCAGGGGGTTAGTGACAGATGCAAAAGGATAGTAAATCTTATTCCAGCATGATCGAGAACCGACAGATGAATAGCCGTGCCGTGACAGGGTGCGTTGATCATTTTCACTGAGAGGATAAGATGAAGCCATTGACAAGGGTGATGCCTCCAGACGATTAGCCGTGCCGTGACAGGGCATTGGATCATTTTCCCGAGAGATGACCGAAAGTAGCCATTGACAATGGTGATGTATCACATAAAGCCAGCCATGGAAAGGAGCAAGACTGACTGGATGAAGATAGCAGGAAAGCAGAGGTTCAGAGGAACGAAAAGCATCTCCATTCGCTTATCTGAAATTCTCACCAATGATTTACATAAGTACCTCTATCCCTATTCTATTATTTATTATTCGAAAACACCATTATCAATTTATATCTGCCTAACTGAGATTTGCAAGGTGACCATAGCTTGCTTCATACCGACAATCTCCGTGGGATTCGACCCTTACTCACGTAAGGTATTACTTGGACGACCCAGTGCACTTGCTGGTCAGTTACACGGAGTTGTGAACCATGGTCTTGGCATCATGTTTTTGGCGCCATTTCCAGGGAAAGAAAGAGCAATGAATTTCACATAATTAAAGTGTAATCACGATTCCGCGTACCAAGTTTTTGGCGCCGTTGCTGGGGATTGTTCGAGTTTGGACAACTGACGGTTCATCTTGTTGCTCAGATTGGGTAACTTTCTTTTCGTTTTCTTTTCAAAAATCTTTCAAAAATTTTTCCTTTGTTTTCGAAAAAAAAATTATTTTAAAATAAAAATGTTTTCAAAAATTTTATAATTTTATCCAAAATTTTTAAGAATGAATTCTGGTGTTTCATGAAGCATGTGGAGCCTGGCTGGCTGTAAAGCCATGTCTAAATTCCTTTAGACTGAGGCTTCCAATTCGTTATCAAGAGCAAGCTAGTTGGTGCTAATCCACCTGCTGCTGTTCATGATCTACCTGCTGCATGCTAAAGCTTGGCTGGCTATTATGCCATGCCTGACCCTTTGATTGGAGCTTTAGACTAAAAGAGCATAAGATTCTTGGAATTCATATTAAAAATTTTGGAATCCTTATTTTTCTTTTTTTTTTCAAAATGATTTTCGAAAATTTTAAAATAAAAATACAAAAAAATCATAAAATCATAAAAATAAAAAATATTTTGTGTTTCTTGTTTGAGTCTTGAGTCATGTTATAAGTTTGGTGTCAATTGCATGTGCATCTTGCATTTTTCAAAAATTCTCATGAATTCATAGTGTTCTTCATGATCTTCAAGTTGTTCTTGGTAAGTCTTCTTGTTTGATCTTTGCATTTGCATGTTTTGTGTCTTTTCTTATTTTTCATATGCATTCTTGAATTCTTAGTGCCTAAGCATTAAAGAATTCTAAGTTTGGTGTCTTGCATGTTTCCTTTGCATTAAAAATTTTTCAAAAATAAGTTCTTGATGTTCATCTTGATCTTCATAGTGTTCTTGGTGTTCATCTTGACATTCATAGCATTCTTGCATGCATCACATGTTTTGATCTAAAAATCTCATGCATTGAATCATTTTCATGTTTTTCTCTCTCATCATAAAAATTCAAAAATAAAAAAATATCTTTCCCTTTTTTCTCTCTCATAAATTCAAAAATGAGATTTGACTTTTTCAAAATTTTTTAAAAAAAAAATCTAGTTATTTTCATGAGTCAAATCAAAATTTTCAATTTAAAAATCTCACCTTTTTCAAAATCTTTTTCAAAAAATCAAATCTTTTTCAAATTTCTTAGTTATTTTCGAAAATTTCAAAAATATTTTTCTTATTTTTATATCAAATTTTCGAAAATAACATCACCAATTAATATTTTGATTCAAAAATTTCAAGTTTGTTACTTACTTGTTAAGAAAGATTCAAACTTTAAGTTCTAGAATCATATCTTTTGATTTCTTGTGAATCAAGTCATTAATTGAGATTTTAAAAATCAAATCTTTTTCAAAAACTAATTTCAATCATATCTTTTCAAAAATATCTTCTTATCTCATCTTTTTCAAAAATATGATTTCAAAATATCTTTTCTAACTTCCTAACTCCCTATCTTTTCAAAATTGATTTTCAAAATTTGTTTCAACTAACTAACTAACTTTTTGTTTGTTTCTTATCTTTTTCAAAACTACCTAACTAACTCTCTCTCTCTAATTTTCGAAAATATCTTCCCCCTTTTTCAAAAATTTCTTTTTAATTAACTAATTATTTTTTATTTTCGAAAAATTACTAACCTTTTTCAAAAACTATTTTCAAAAATCACTAACCCTTTTTCAAAAATTATTTTCGAAAATTCTCCCTCTCCCATCTTGTTCTATTTATTTATTCATCTACTAACATCTCCTCATCTCACATCTCTGCTCTCCTCACAGTTGTGTTTCTTCCATTACATTACATTCTTTGTCTCCCTCTTTTCTTCCACTCACAAAGGGATCCCTATACTGTGGTATAAAGGATCTCTATTATTATTATTTTTCTGTGCCCTCTTCTTTGTCATATGAGCAGGAGCAAGGACAAGAACATTCTTTTTGAAGCAGATCCAGAACCTGAAAGGACTCTGAAGAGAAAATTAAGAGAAGCTAAATTACAACAATCCAGAGATAACCTTTCAGAAATTTTCGAACAGGAAGAGGAGATGGCAGCCGAAAATAATAATAATGCAAGGAGGATGCTTGGTGACTTTATTGCACCTAATTCCAATTTACATGGAAGAAGCATCTCCATTCCTGCCATTGGAGCAAACAACTTTGAGCTGAAACCTCAATTAGTTTCTCTGATGCAGCAGAACTGCAAGTTTCATGGACTTCCATCTGAAGATCCTTTTCAGTTCTTAACTGAATTCTTGCAGATATGTGATACTGTTAAGACTAATGGAGTAGATCCTGAAGTCTACAGGCTCATGCTTTTCCCTTTTGCTGTAAGAGACAAAGCTAGAATATGGTTGGACTCTCAACCTAAAGATAGCCTGAACTCTTGGGATAAGCTGGTCACGGCTTTCTTAGCCAAGTTCTTTCCTCCTCAAAAGCTGAGCAAGCTTAGAGTGGATGTTCAAACCTTCAAATAGAAAGAAGGTGAATCCCTCTATGAAGCCTGGGAGAGATACAAAGGACTGACCAAAAAGTGTCCTACTGACATGCTTTCAGAATGGACCATCCTGGATATATTCTATGATGGTTTATCTGAGCTATCAAAGATGTCATTGGATACCTCTGCAGGTGGATCCATTCACCTAAAGAAAACGCCTGCAGAAGCTCAAGAACTCATTGACATGGTTGCTAATAACCAGTTCATGTACACTTCTGAGAGGAATCCTGTGAGTAATGGGACGCCTATGAAGAAGGGAGTTCTTGAAGTTGATACTCTGAATGCCATATTGGCTCAGAACAAAATATTGACTCAGCAAGTCAATATGATTTCTTAGAGTCTGAATGGAATGCAAGCTGCATCCAACAGTACTCAAGAGGCATCTTCTGAAGAAGAAGCTTATGATCCTGAAAACCCTGCAATAGCAGAGGTAAATTACATGGGTGAACCTTATGAAAACACCTATAATTCATCATGGAGAAATCATCCAAATTTCTCATGGAAGGATCAAAAGCCTCAACAAGGCTTTAATAATGGTGGAAGAAACAGGTTTAGCAATAGCAAGCCTTTTCCATCATCCCCTCAGCAACAGACAGAGAATTCTGAGCAGAATTCATCTAACTTAGCAAACGTAGTCTCTGATCTATCTAAGGCCACTGTGAGTTTCATGAATGAAACAAGGTCTTCCATTAGAAATTTGGAAGCACAAGTGGGCCAGCTGAGTAAAAGGATCACTGAAATCCCTCCTAGTACTCTCCCAAGCAATACAGAAGAGAATCCAAAAGGAGAGTGCAAGGCCATTGACATAACCAAAATGGCTGAACCCAATGAGGGAGAGGAGGACGTGAATCCCAAGGAGGAAGACCTCCTGGGACGTCCAGTGATCAATAAGGAGCTTCTCTCTGAGGAACCAAAGGACTCTGAGGCTCATCTAGAGACCATAGAGATTCCATTGAACCTCCTTATGCCCTTCATGAGCTCTGATGAGTATTCCTCTTCTGAAGAGAATGAGGATGTTACTGAAGAGCAAACTGCCAAGTTCCTTGGTGCAATCATGAAGCTGAATGCCAAATTATTTGGTATTGAAACATGGGAAGATGAACCTCCCTTGTTCATCAATGAACTAAGTGATCTGGATCAACTGACATTGCCTTAGAAGAGACAGGATCCTGGAAAGTTCATAATACCTTGTACCATAGGCAACATGATCTTTAAGGCTCTGTGTGATCTTGGTTCAGGAATAAACCTCATGCCCCTCTCTGTAATAGAGAAACTGGGAATCTATGGGGTGCAAGTTGCTAAAATCTCATTAGAGATGGCAGACAATTCAAGAAAACAGGCTTATGGACAAGTAGAGGACGTGTTAGTAAAGGTTGAAGGTAGTAAAGGTTGAAGGCCTTTACATCCCTGCTGATTTCATAGTCCTGGATACTGGAAAGGAAGAGGATGAATCCATCATCCTTGGAAGACCTTTCCTAGCCACAGCAAGAGCTGTGATTGATGTGGACAGAGGAGAATTAATCCTTCAATTGAATGAGGATAACCTTGTGTTTACAACTCAAGGATCTCTCTCTGTATCCATGGAGAGGAAGCATAAAAAGCTTTCTCAAAGCAGAGTCAAACAAAGCCCCCACAGTCAAACTCTAAGTTTGGTGTTGGGGAGTCTCAACAATGCTCTGAACATCTGTGAGGCTCCATGAGAGCCCACTGTCAAGCTATTGACATTAAAGAAGCGCTTGTTGGGAGGCAACCCAATTTTTATTTATCTAACTATATTTCTCTTAGTTATATGTCTTTATAGGTTCATGATCATGTGGAGTCACAAAATAAACAAAAAAATTGGAAACAGAATCAAAAACAGCAGAAGAAAAATCACACCCTGGAGGAAGCATCTGCCTGGCGTTCAACGCCAAAACAGAGCATGGTTCTGGCGCTAAACGCCCAAAATGGGCAACATCCTGGCGCTGAACGCCCAAAACAAGCATGGTTCTGGCGTTCAACGCCAGAAATGGCAACAAATGGGCGTTGAACACCCAAAATGGGCACCAACCTGGCGCTGAACGCCCAGAGTTGTGTGCAAGGGCATTTTGCATGCCTAAATTGGTGCAGGGATGTAAATGCCTTGACACCTCAAGATCTGTGGACCCCACAGGATCCCCACTCACCTCACCCTCTATCTTTCCATTCATGACCATCCCTTCTGTTTTCCATCCACCACTCACATCCATACACACATCCCTCCATCTCCTCCATATCTTCTGCTTCTTCTATTCCTTCTTCTTTTGCTCGAGGGCGAGCAACATTCCAAGTTTGGTGTGGTAAAAGCATAAGCTTTTTTGTTTTTCCATTACCATTGATGGCACCTAAACCTCTAAAAGAGGGGAAGGGAAGACAAAGGCTTCCACCTCCGAGTCATGGGAGATGGAAAGATTCATCTCAAGGGTCTATTGCTCAGTGGTAGAACATGTGGCTGCAAATCAAGAAATCCCTGAGATACCTCAGGGGATGCACTTCCCTCCACATAAATATTAGGAGCAAATCAACACCTCCCTAGGAGAATTAAGTTCCAACATGGGACAATTAAGGGTGGAACATCAAGAGCACTCCATCATCCTTCATGAAATAAGAGAAGATCAAAAAGCAATGAGGGAGGAGCAACAAAGACAAGGAAGAGACATAGAAGAGCTCAAGGACATCATTGGTTCCTCAAGAAGGAAATGCCACCATCACTAAGGTGGATTCATTCCTTGTTCTTATTTCTTCTATTTTTTCGTTTTCTATGTTATGTGCTTATCTGTGTTTGTGTCTTCATTACATGATCATTAGTAGTTAGTAACTATGTCTTAAAGTTATGAATGTCCTATGAATCCATCACCTCTCTTAAATGAAAAATGTTTTAATTCAAAAGAACAAGAAGTACATGAGTTTCAAATTTATCCTTGAACTTAGTTTAATTATATTGATGTGGTGACAATGCTTCTTGTTTTCTGAATGTATGCTTGAACAGTGCATATGTCTTTTGAAGTTGTTGTTTAAGAATGTTAAATATGTTGGCTCTTGAAAGAATGATGACTAGGAGACATGTTATTTGATAATCTGAAAAATCATAAAAATGATTCTTGAAGCAAGAAAAAGCAGCAAAAAACAAAGCTTGCAGAAAAAAAATATATATATAGGCGAAAAAAAATAGAAAGAAAAAGCAAGCAGAAAAAGCCAAAGCTCTTAAAACCAAGAGGCAAGAGAAAAAAGCCAATAACCCTCAAAACCAAAAGGCAAGGGTAAATAAAAAGGATCCCAAGGCTTTGAGCATCAGTGGATAGGAGGGCCTAAAGGAATAAAATCCTGGTCTAAGCGGCTAAACCAAGCTGTCCCTAACCATGTGCTTGTGGCGTGTAGGTGTCAAGTGAAAACTTGAGACTGAGCGGTTAAAGTCAAGGTCCAAAGCAAAAGAAGAGTGTGCTTAAGAACCCTGGACACCTCTAATTGGGTACTTTAGCAAAGCTGAGTCACAATCTGAAAAGGTTCACCCAATTATGTGTCTGTGGCATTTATGTATCCAGTGGTAATACTGGAAAACAAAGTGCTTAGGGCCACGGCCAAGACTCATAAAGAAGTTGTGTTCAAGAATCATCATACTGAACTAGGAGAATCAATAACACTATCTGAACTCTGAGTTCCTATAGAAGCCAATCATTCTGAACCTCAATGGATAGAGTGAGATGCCAAAACTATTCAAGAGGCAAAAAGCTATAAGTCCCGCTCATCTGATTGGAGCTATGTTTCATTGATAGTTTGGAATTTATATTATATTCTCTTCTTTTTATCCTATTTGATTTTCAGTTGCTTGGGGACAAGCAACAATTTAAGTTTGGTGTTGTGATGAGCGGATAATTTATACGCTTTTTGACATTGTTTTTAGTATGTTTTTAGTAAGGTCTAGTTACTTTTAGGGATGTTTTCATTAGTTTTTATGTTAAATTCACATTTCTGGACTTTACTATGAGTTTGTGTGTTTTTCTGTGATTTCAAGTATTTTCTGGCTGAAATTGAGGGACTTGAGCAGAAATCAGATTCAGAGGTTGAAGAAGGACTGCTGATGCTGTTGGATTCTGACCTCCCTGCACTCAAAGTGAATTTTCTGGAGCTACAGAATTCGAAATGGCGCGCTTCCAATTGCGTTGGAAAGTAGACATCCAGAGCTTTCCAGCAATATATAATAGTTCATACTTTGGCAAAGAATAGACGATGTAAACTGGCGTTCAACGCCAGCTTTCTGCCCAATTCTGGCGTCCAGCGCCAGAAAAGGATCCAAAACCAGAGTTGAACGCCCAAACTGGCACAAAAGCTGGCGTTCAACTCCAAGAAGGACCTCTACACGTGCAACACTCAAAGCTCAGCCCAAGCACACACCAAGTGGGCCCCGGAAGTGGATTTATGCATCAATTACTTACTCTTGTAAACCCTAGTAGCTAGTTTATTATAAATAGGACATTTCACTATTGTATTTGACATCTTTGGACGCCTGGTTCTTAGATCAGAGGGGCTGGCCATTCGGCCATGCCTGGACCCTTCACTTATGTATTTTCAACGGTAGAGTTTCTACACCCCATAGATTAAGGTGTGGAGCTCTGCTGTTCCTCAAAGATTAATGCAAAGTACTACTGTTTTCTATTCAATTCATCTTATTTCGCTTCTAAGATATTCATTCGCTCTTCAACCTGAATGTGATGAACGTGACAATCATCATCATTCCCTATGAATGCGTGCCTGACAACCACTTCCGTTCTACATTAGATTGAATGAGTATCTCTTAGATCTCCTAACCAGAATCTTCGTGGCGTAAGCTAGAATGATGGCGGCATTCAAGAGAATCCGGAAAGTCTAAACCTTGTCTGTGGTATTCCGAGTAGGATTCAATGAATGAATGACTGTGACGAGCTCCTAACTCGCGATTGCAGGGGGTTAGTGACAGATGCAAAAGGATAGTAAATCTTATTCCAGCATGATCGAGAACCGACAGATGAATAGCCGTGCCGTGACAGGGTGCGTTGATCATTTTCACTGAGAGGATAAGATGAAGCCATTGACAAGGGTGATGCCTCCAGACGATTAGCCGTGCCGTGACAGGGCATTGGATCATTTTCCCGAGAGATGACCGAAAGTAGCCATTGACAATGGTGATGTATCACATAAAGCCAGCCATGGAAAGGAGCAAGACTGACTGGATGAAGATAGCAGGAAAGCAGAGGTTCAGAGGAACGAAAAGCATCTCCATTCGCTTATCTGAAATTCTCACCAATGATTTACATAAGTACCTCTATCCCTATTATATTATTTATTATTCGAAAACACCATTATCAATTTATATCTGCCTAACTGAGATTTGCAAGGTGACCATAGCTTGCTTCATACCGACAATCTCCGTGGGATTCGACCCTTACTCACGTAAGGTATTACTTGGATGACCCAGTGCACTTGCTGGTCAGTTACACGGAGTTGTGAACCATGGTCTTGGCATCATGTTTTTGGCGCCATTTCCAGGGAAAGAAAGAGCAATGAATTTTACATAATTAAAGTGTAATCACGATTCCGCGTACCAGTGTCCTTTGACGAGGCTACCGTTCTTGTATATTCCTCAACTACTCTCGCCTTTTTCACAAGATCGGAGAAGGTCAGAATCTCCAAAGGAGCAACAGCAGTCATGATGTTATCCTTCAAGCCTCTTTGATAATTAATGCACTTTCAACTTTCATAGGTCTCCGGGGCACCCTGACACGCCATAGAGAACCTACAGAGCTCCTCAAATCGGCTTGTATAGTCCGCCACAGACAAGAAACTTTGCTTCAGCTGCATAAGCTCCATCTCCTTCGCTTCCCTAGAAGATTTAGAAAAGTACTTCTTGTAGAAAGCTGTCTGGAATACATCCCAAGGAATTTTTGCATTCGGAAGTTACAGCAACTGGCACTCTCCTTGCCACCAGTGCTGAGCCTCTCCCAAAAGCTGATACGCAGCAAACTCCACACACTGGTTGATCGGAACATGCTGTGCTTGTAACGCACGCTCCATGGCTTGAAACCAATTATCCGCTTCTGTAGGGTTGGTTGAACATCTGAAACTTGACGGATGAAACTTGAGAAAAGTAGCCAAGGTCATCGGAGCACCTCCCATGTTATCACCATTTCCTTCCGTATTATCGTTCCCGTTTCCATCTCCGTTTCCGTTTCAAGCCGGTTGGCCTAACCTCTGCACAGCTTGTAGCATCGCAGCAACATTTGCCTCCATGGTGTTTGCAAGATTCGCCATTGCCGCCATGAACTCGGCATGGTTATCGGCCAGTTGCTCATTCTTATTCTCTCCTCGTGAACGCGTACGACCTCGTCCGCGAGTGGCCATTAGGGTTCCTGTCTACACCAATCAATCTATATCAAGGTGATCAGTCTTAATATCAAAAGCCTAGTGTTTCAATTATCCCTAAACGGCACTCACAAACAAGCATGCTATGCATATATCAAACAACTAACCTAACTAGCATGAAAGAAAAAGACATAGAGTATACAATAAAGCACAATCGGTCCATCCCTCAGGCTCACGAGGACGAACCGCTCTGATACCACTAAATATAATACCCTGATTACCATAAGCCTTACCTCATGCGGTAAAGCAAAGTTTAATCAAAGGTTACGACAAATCTATGACTTATACATACATACATACATACATACAAACATACATACATACATACATACATATATACATATATATATATATATATATATATATATATATATATATATATATATATATATATATATATATATATATATGAGTAATAATTCGAGAAGCCCGATGGAGAAAATAAGCTCAAATATGATTATAAAGCGCGAACGTTCACACGAAACTACAAGCGTAAAAGACAAGATCCATTATGTGAGATAGCAAGATATATATAGTTATATAAGAGTATAATAATCATAAGATACTAGTCTAAGCCTACGGAGTTTAGGACGACTAATTAAATACAGACATACAGAATTTTGAAAGTAAAACAGCTTATACAATATCTCTCTCTCAAAGTAAGCCTCTAAGGCAAAATAAATACAAAAGTGAGAGTACTAATAAAAATAAATCAAAGGACTCCAAAAACATGATAAAGATCCTCCGCTCTGTCACCGTCAAGCAACTCACCGAGGTGGGTCGCGACCTGCATCTGAAAAACAACAACAGAATATGGTATAAGAACTGAAGTTTCTCAGTATGGTAACAGTGCCCAATAATGTAAGATATAAGGTTCCGTGACGCCGATGGTAATCTTAGAACTTCACATCGATATAGAATATCCAAGCCTTAACAAAATAAATAACTTAAACCATAAACCGTAAATAGGGTTATCTAAACTTAGGGAATTTCAAACTAATACTAATCACACTGCTATATCTCACAGCCTTCGCCAACCTAATCTCCGTGCGATCCCATCGCTACCACCTACCTAACCTCCTTAGCACCAGACAATCACAGATAATGCAAGCAAGTAAAACACAGGTAGTAATCATATATAACAAGTAATTCAAGAAGCAAGTAGGCATATTACACAATTAGGCAAACTCAAGTAATCAAAGCAAACAAGCACATAAGAGATGCATATGATGAATGCCTGTCCTATTGGCTCGTGATATCACTTGTCGGTCTATAAATGCCAATCCGACACATCCTTTCAGATGTAGCTTTTCTGCCACGCCCACAGATATAGTGCCGGGCACACTCTATTGACCCACGAATATAGTGCCGGACACACTCTATTCACCCATGGATATAGTGCCGGGCACACTCGCATGTGCAACCCAAGGATATAGTGCCTGGCACACTCTTGCAGCAGAAAAAATTATCAATCATAATTCAATCCCAAGGATAGAATACCCTGCACACTATCATAGTTAACCCAAGAATATAGTGCCTGGCACACTCTCAACATTCAACAAGATCATCATTCCTCTTTGAATTACCACCACACTTAACCCAAGGATATAGTGCCTGACACACTCTCAACATTCATCAAGATCCTCATTCCTTTTTGAGTCCTTCACTCATCACAACCATCATCAATTCATAATTTCCATTTCGAACTCATTAGTTCATTAGTTTCTCAATTCGTTGTCAGAAATTCACCAAGTTCACTATTCTTCCTTCTCTCTCATCTAAACTCATCCTCAATACATCAGAAACCTAAACCTTCATTCTTTAACTTTTAAAGGTAATACCCAGATAATTCCACTCAAGACCTTCTATTTGTTTTACATTCAAAAACAAGCCAAAAAGTCTTAAATAGGTGTCACAGAAGTTTGCAAGCTTGTTGGGAAGGTGAAACAGTTAAAAATAAGATTTTAATTGAAAAACAGGGCATGTGCGTACGTACAAGGGTGTGCGTGCACACGCCCTGGAAGATTTTCAAAATGTGTGCATACGCATAGAGGTGTGCGTATGCACAGGTAGTAAAATTTTAACTCTGTTCATCCGCACAAGGCGTGCGAACGCCCTTAACAGAGTGCACCTCCCAACATGTGTGTGCGCACAGGTTGCCAAACTTCATTGGTTGTGTGCGCGCACAGGTCGTGCTAGCGCTCTCAACAGCAAGCCTTCCCCTGTGTGTGCGTATGCATACAAACCAGAAATCACAAATTCTGCAGCATGCACAGAATTTAGATTTTGACACCAAAACTTTGAATGATCATAACTTCCTCTACAAAAATTCATTTCCTACAAAATTTATATCCATTAAAGATTTTTCAATGAACTTAAATTTAAAGTAAATTTCAAAAAATTTTGAAAGCTGAGGCTCAAGTTATGTTCCGTCAGAGTTCACCAAAAATCTGTTTTTACCAAAAGTCTCAAAACCTCAATTTTACCAAAACTCCCAATTCAAAACCAAACTAGTCACAACCCAAACAATACCAAAACAACATAAAAGTCTATACCATTCCTCTCCCAACTCAACCATCCATAATATTCCAATTACACCATTCAACACCATCAAAACCCTTAATCATCAACATCCAAAACTATCTTAAATACTCATTATCATCATCAACCAACAACAACATCAAAAACCACTACAAATTCTCATCCATTTCAATAACCATCACTAAAAAATATCTACATTAACCAAATCCATCTAAATGTTCATTCTTCACATTATCCTCAAAATACTCACATCCTCCAACAATAGTCATCAAAATCAACATTCATACTCCTCATCAATTAACCTCAATATTAGCAATCATTATCAACATTCATATTACCACATTCAGCATACACACTCATCAACCTCAATCAACATCATCAATATCATCAATCCCTCATCAACAACAAATAAATGACAACATTCTTCATCCACCTCCATACAACTTATCATCAAACATCAATTTTATATACAATTAAACATACACCCAAACATTCAACCCTATCTTAAGGTTGACTAGCCTAAGTGTCCAGAAATATTACATATTACATAAAGAAAACCGAAACCATACCTTGGTTGATTATCCTCCACGCACGAAACCACCAAAAGCCAAGACAACTCCAAAAAGCACCAAAGCTCAAACTAACAACACATATATCACCAAAATCAAAACCTAGAAACCACAACATACAACAACACAAGGGTTTATGAGCAACTTTAACTTTTCCAAAGAGGATTGGAGCAATTTCCAACAATTACCCGCTACTAGAGATCACCTAAACAACCAAAACCACAAAATCTACTAAAAAATCATAACAAAAAATGCACAGAAACAAGGGCAGGAAACTGGAGTGTGAGATTCAAGTTCTTACCATTTTTCTTAGATAAAAATGAAAAGCCCGACAAGAGCTTCGCGTGGCCGCAATCGGAGTTCCGTAGCTCATGTTATGGCTCCCGGAAGGTGATGATGAATAGTAACATTACCTCTTCTCCTCTATTCTCTCAAACCGCGCCTCTCTCTCTCTTTGGGCTAGAAAATGAGTTCAAAGCTCATTAGTTAGGGCATATATATGTTGCACTTAGGTCCACTTGGACCCGATCCAACCCACTAAGTGTTTTTGGTCCGTTTGGCCCACTTTGTGCCAAAACCTTTAAGATTAGAGCCCGATTTTCGATTCTAAATTATTTTTTATCCCTTCGAAATAATAAATCAACTTTCAAAATCTTATTTTCCAAAATACGTGATACTAGACAGACTAGAGCCGGCACTGCTAACTTAAGCACCAGTATGCATTTTTTACAAAAATTTTTCGAAAAAGATACGTTTTCCAACTCAGTAAAATTCATTGAAACCAAATTAAAACTTCTAAATTTGAATCTATTTCGGACACTTAAAAATTATTATTTTTACTAAAGTGATTAAGCCGGTTCTTACAATGTGAGTTGGTGAGATGATGAAAGTAATGAATGAGGCCGTTGGTCGGCATTGGATGAATGATCGAGATCCTCGGAGATAAAGGAATCAGAGCGCGGCAACGGAAGTGCGCTGAGTAAAAAGACCTTGGGACTACTATGCGTTGGATATAGAGGCAGACTACGCTCACGTACTCGTGGTGGCGGATGGAATTTTCGAGGGCAAAAATTTCTGTTAGGTGGGTAGAATGTAAAATCCGGTCAAATCGTAATTAATTAAATAATTAAATAGGAGCGAATATGGTTAGAAAATTTAGCAATTGAAATTTGATAATTTAAATATGATATTTGGACTCAGTGAATTTTTCTGAGTCGGAAAACATTGTTTTCTGAATAAAAATATGCGCATTGGAAATTTGACCGGCAGTACCGGCTGCGGTCTGTCTGGTATTGTGGTTGAAAAAATTAATTAGAAGTGAATAATTTTAAAAAATAAGAATTTATAATTTGGGAGGCTAGAAATACTTAAAATACGATTTAAAGCTCTAATGTTAAAGGTTTTGGCCCAAAATTGGGCCAACGGACTAAAATAAGTGAACCGGGTCCAAGTGGACCCAAGACCCAACATATATAAATATTAGTTATGAGCATTTTAGCTCATTTACCCTAGAGAATGAGAGAGAGGGCGCTGAAATGGAGAGGAGAGGAAGAAGAGAGAAAATCCTAACTCCATCAAACTTCAAATCATCATAACTTTTGATCCGGAACTCCGATTGACGAGCCGTTTATGGCCATGCGTTGCTCTTCTCATTCTCTTCGATTATATCTAATTATTGTGGTGAGTATTCCATTTACCTCTGCCCATTTTTTGAAATTTTCTACTGTTACGCGTTTTTGAGTAGTTAGTGTTAAAATCTTGTAATTTTGGTTGTTTAGGGATATTCTAACATAGATTCTAAGTGAGTTCTATCCCTATTTTATATGGGCTAAGGTAAGAAGTGCTCAAACCCTTGTGATTTATTATTTTCATGAACCCTAGGTTGATTGTAAGTGTGAAATTGGTTATGTTAGAGTATTGGTTGATTTTGGTGTACAATTGGGAGGTTGGTGTTTCTTGTGGAGCTTTGGTGAGGCTTGGAGCTAAGGGTTGGTGGAGACTTCCAAGAAGAAGCTTAATTATTTTGACTACAAGAGGTACGGTTTAAGTTTCATTTAAGTACCGTGTGGTGTGATGAGAATTCCTAGGTTAGATGCCCCTAGGGTTAAGTTTGGATTGTGTAAATGGTTGGTACTAATATACATAGTTGATATGTAATGTAAATTAATGATTGGGTTGAGAATTGTGTGAATTTGTATGTTTGGTGTGTGGAGAATTTGATGAATTGGATAGTGAATATTGGTTTGTGGAATATGCATTTAAAATTGTAAATTTGGGTCGGAGGCCGGGAAGAGTTAAGGAAGGTAAGTTGATGTGTGCATCGTGTGATGATATAAGAGATTGGATGGATTTTAGATATTGAATGTGTGAATAATTGGTTTGATTATTGAATAATAAGGTTTGAGGAATTAAGGTGTGGAATTTGATAGTTTTGGGTGAAATTGTGTAGATGAGGAAGGTTTGGTTTTGGTTGAGTGTAATTATGTGAATGTGGTTGGGTAAAAATTGATTTTTGACCAATTCGGTTGTCCGTAACTTGGTCCTCAGAGTCAGGAATTCTTCAAAATTGATTTTTTATGAAAGTTTATTCAACAATCTTTCCAACGGTTCAGAAATAGTTGAAAAAGGAATTTATTTGAAAAAAGTTATGTTTGGCGGAAGTTTGAGGTTTGAAAATGAAATTCTGCACGCGTCACTCATGATTTTTACTCTCTCACGCGTGCGCCTGGCCGACGCGTACGCGTCGCTGTATTGGTGCAAGTGTTCAGTAGAAAATCCAGAGAGTTGCGCTGGTACTGTGCTGGTTTTGTGTGAGGAGCACAAAACGCACACGCATATGCGTGACTGACGCGCATGCGTCGCGCTACCTCTCTACTTCCCACGTGTGCGCATGGGTGACGCTCACGCGTCACTCTACTTTTTCTCCTCCCACGCGTGCGCATGGGCGACGCGCACGCGTGACCCCATTTTCAGCAAAAAAAAATTGATTGTTGAGTTCTTAAAGCCGAATTTCAGACTTCTAAGCCTCCATCTTCATCCTTTAAGTCCCAAATTTTTATAATATGTCTAGTAATGAAAAGAAGCTAGGACATATGGTAACTTATGGATGAAGTAAACTGAGAATCAATGATGAATGATGAGTAATGATGATTGTATGAGTTGCTGAGGATGATGGTAGAAGTGCTGTGTATAGTATGAGTCGAATGGCTGTGATAAGAATTGAATTATGGCTGGGTATGTATATGTATATGATTAATGGTTAGATGTGGTAAATGAATAATGATGGGAAATGTTGAATGTGATGTGTGACCCAGGGTAGTAGGCAGTAGTGTTATCCACTAACTCCGGGTATGAGATGGAGAAGGAGGATTATGATAAATGAGTTTAACGATGGAGTTTTGAATGAATGTATGTTTGAGATGCCTGGGTAGTAGCAAGGGTTGTAGTTCATCCTACTTGCTCCAGGTCAGAGATTGTGATGCCTGGGTAGTAGCAAGGGTTGTAGTTCTTCCCACTTGCTCCAGGTCAGAGATTGTGACGCCTGGGTAGTAGCGGCAGTAGTGGTGATTCTACTCGCTACAGGTTGAGCTTTTAAACACCTTCCTGGGTAGATGCAGTGGGGTGATTCCACTTGCTCCGGGACGTGGTGAGATATACCTGCCTGGGTAGATGCAGTAGCATTGATTCCACTTGCTCCGGGTTTGGTTTGCAACTCCTGGGGTAGATGTAATGGTTAGCCCCCACTTGCTCCCAGTCGAGGTTGATTTGAGATTTGTGAAATTATATGAGTTTTGGATTTTCTTGGGTAGATGCAGTGGGTCGGCTCCACTTGCTCCAGGTTGAGATCCGAGATTCTGTTGACCCCATGTCGTAAGTGTGGCCGGATACTGTGAAATTTCCGGACGAGCTCGCCCCCGTGGATAAACACCAGTGAGGGTGTTACATATGTTAATCTTTGAGAATCACTCAAGTAGGGGATGTGCGACAGGGGGACAGTCCAATGGTTAGCTATCAGGATGTGTCGGGTTGGCTATATAACCGACATATGATATCATCAGCCGTAGGACCTGCATACATCATTTGCATATGTTTGAATTGTTTGGGTTTGCGTATTTATTTTGGATTGCTATATCATATATGCTATGTTACCTGATTATGTGCTACTTGTTTTACTTGTACCTTATTGTGTATTACTTGCCTATCTTGCTTGTGTTTGTACAACTGAGAGCTCCCTCATGCTAGTGTCGGTTGACGCTGAGGGCTGTTCTTGATGAGATGAGTTGATGATGTAATTGAATAATGATGATGATTATTGAATGAGGTAATTGAGCTCCCTGGGTAGACGCAGTGAAGTGATTTCACTTGCTCCAGGTAGAGAATGAGATAATTTGAGTTCCCTGGGTAGACGCAGTAAAGTGATTTCACTTGCTCCAGGTGAGAATATGAGGTAATGGTATAGAATTACTGAGACAGAATGGCTGGGGATGGTTTCGTTTATAATTCTGATTGTGAATTGTCGGAGAGTTAGAAAGTTGGGAAGCATGAGGAATATGAATCAGATTTAGCAATTCCCTTATAACAGTTGCCTATTTATGGATTAGCGAGAACATATGATGAATATTTGGTAAAAGGAAGTTTAGGATGCTTAGTGAGTTTTTATTACAATGCATTATATTTATTTGGCACTTTTACTGTACTGAGAACCCATGGGTCGGGGGTTCTCATTCCATATATATCTCTTATTTTTTAGATACAGGTCCAAGTGCTCAGAAGTGAGCTGTGGTTCATCCGAGAGAAGGCAAAGATCTTTATATTCTCTACTTTATATTTTGCTTAGGATCTCTACACCTTTATTTTGAAAAGCTTACATTATGTATTGAACTCTTTGAACTTGCTTATTGAGGCTCTTATTTTTCTTTTGGGAGAGATTAGGAGATACTTTTGTCAACTACTTTCATACTGTATCCTAGCCGGCTTAAACTTCGCGGGTTGCGACTAGTGGCTATTTACTTATGTTATATAACTATATAACGTCCTTCTCTTATTCTCCTTAATGCCTTTATCTGTATATCATTTTCGAATCCACGCTTTATCTTTTAGTTGTCAATACGAGAGTGTTACGATTTCGGAAATTTTATTTTTACTCCTTTTCAGGCTTTTTGATTAATACTCCTTTTAATTATACTTATAAACTATGTATTAAAAATCCACCTTGAGAGTCGTACCACTTTTTTATCATTGACTTATGACTCGAGCATAAGGATTTGAGTATTAGAGTGTTACATTATTGAGTTTGGGTATGTATGGGTGATATATGTAAATTTAGGTGTATATATGTATATGTTGGAGCTTGAATTGTGAGCTTTGGAATTCGGTGGAGTTTGACTGACGTGCATTGGTGATTTTGGACCTTCTGGGATTGTGTTTCGTGCCTTGGTGGTGTCTCGGGTTATTCAGAAAATCGGCCAAGGTATGGTTTTGGTTTCTCGTATTTAATATATAATGTTCTGTGAAGACTTAGGCTAGTGGACTATAAGATAGGGATGAATGTACAAGCATGTAAATTGATTAGCGTTTGATGATACATGTTGAGTTTTGGTTTAAATTGTTGATGCTGAATTTGAAATGCTAATTAAAGATTTATTGGTGCTAGTAAAGTCGAGAAGGTGAATGAATATAAATTGTAGTGGTTTAATGGTGATTATTGTGACTAGAGTAATGAGTTATTGGTAAAGAGTTTTTGTATGTATTGAGGTGTGATTGACTAAAGTAAGGTGATGGAAGCTTTATTATTATAATTGGTATGATTGTTGTGGTTGGTTATATGTGCAAAGGAAGGAAGAGTTAAGGTTGGTTTATGAACCTTAGTTTTCTTCGTATGCAAGTTTTCCGTTTATGTGAGCATTATGATTTTTGTTTTAAAATTTTCTTCACAGGCTCCTCGATATGAATTCCTTTCGACTATTATTATTTTATATTTATACATTTTTAATTTTAGAGGTCGTAATAACTTGCCACCTCAACTTTATGACTTAAGCATAAGACTATGTGTGGTGGGGTGTTACATTATGGTATCAGAGTAGTTCATTCCCGTAGAGCTTGGGGAATGGACTGACTATGCTTTTGAGCATACTCTGGCTGTGTCTACATCCTATTTAGGATGTCTGCTTGACATATATAGCATAAATGTTCATGAGCATTACCTTTGGAGATTCGAAGCACTAGACTTTAGATATTAAGACTGATCACCTTAATATCAATTGTTCAGTGTGTATAAGACCCAAACTATAATACCCTAATTAGCCTAAGCTTTACCTCACGTCGTAAAGCAAATGTTAATCAAGGATTACGACAGTTCTAAGCTCATACATATAATATATAGAAGAAATAATATAATCTAGAAGCCCGATGAATGATATAGCTCAAAAACAAGATTTAAAAAGTGGAAAACGTACTAACAAAGCTACTAACTTAAATCGCAAGAAACAAATATAATATAACAAAGATAGGAGTATAATATCATAATAATCTAGCCACGGCTCACGGAGTTTAAACCGGCTAGCCATATTTACAGACAAAATGAAATCTGAAGTTTAAAATAGCTTATACAAAATTTTCTCTCTCAATACAAGCCTCTAGGTAAAAGCAAAATACAAAAGTGAGAGATATATAAACAAAATAACTCAAAAGACTCCAAAAAGTATCATGATCCTCCGCTTCTGTCACCATCCAAAGCAATTCACCGAGGTGGGTTGCGACCTGCATCTAAAAAACAACAACAGAATATGGTATGAGAACCGGAGGTTCTCAGTATGGTAACAGTGTCCAGTGATGTAAGATATAAGACCCGGAACGCCAAAGGCAATTCTAGACTTCCTATCCATCACAAGATTCATCTTAAATTATACTATAACAGTGAAGCATATATATAAAACCTTAACATAACTTAAAACCTTAGCATATAAAATGGTTAATCTAACTTAAAGGATTTTCTAGTCTAACAGTCTCCGCTGTCCTACAGCCTTCACCAACATATCCTCCATGCGATCCCATCGCCACCGCCTTCCGAACCTCCTCAATCTCAGTAGAAAATTATAGATAACTTCAATGCAAGTAAAACACAGGTAGAAGCATATACGGCATGTAATTCAAGTAAGCAACTAGGCATGTTATTCAATTAGGCATACAATTATAAGTCGGCAAAGCAAACAAACAAATAGAAAATGCACATGATGAATGTCTATCCTATTGGCTGTGATATCAGATTGTCGGTTCAACTGCCAACCCGACACACCTCCATGGAGATGTCGCCCTTCGGAATCATCATTTGGGAATCCCCGAGATATGGTGCTCGGATCACCGTCCAGTATTTTGTGCTTGCACACTCTATTGATCCGAAGGGATGTGAGCGGGATACTCTTACCACAGACTTCACATCTCAACGTAAGCAGGATTAACCACCGTCCTTACGCCGCCGCCGCTATCTCGACAAGCGAGATTAACCACCGTCCCTGCCGTGCGCATAGCGTCTCAACAATCTCAATATAAAAGATACATCAGTGGTTTTCAGAAAATATTTTCAATATCTCATGGATCCATCATCTCATTACGAGTCCTCGACTCATTTCAACCACTGTCAATTTAACATTTCCATTTCAAACTCATTAGTTCGTCACTTTCTCAATTCATACATCTTTCGCCCTTCTCAATCCACCAAACCCATCCTCAGTACACCCGAAACTTAAGCCTCTGTTTTCTAACTTTTCAAAGAAATACCAAATAAATTCTCCTAAGACTTTTCCCATGTTTCAATGCCCAAAAATAAGCCCAAGAGTCTTAAAATGGTGTCACAGAAGCTTACAAGTTTGTTGGGAAGGTGAAATAGTTGAAAACAAGGTTTAAGTTTGAAAAACAGGGCATGTGCGTACGCACAAAGGTGTGCGTGCGCACGCCCAGAGAAAATTTCAAAACGTGTGCGTATGCATAGAGGTGTGCGTACACACAGGTACAAAAGTTTGCAATAATGTTCGCTCACACAAGGTGTGCTAGCCCGCTCAACAGACTGCCCTTCCCAACGTGTGCGTGCACACAGATTGTAAAACCCCATTGGTTATGTGCGCGCACAAGCTGTGCTAGCGCTCTAAACAGGAAGCCTCCCCCTGGGTGTGCGTACGCACAAGGCTGTGCATGCGCACATGTTTAAAATTTTGCAGGGGTGTGCGTGCGCACAAGACTGTGTGTGCGCACATACCAGAAATCACAAAATTCTGCAACTTTACAGAATTTCAGATTTTGACACCAAACTTTGAAAGATCATAACTTCCTCTACACAAATCTAAATTTCACAAACTTTATATCAATTTGAAGAGTTTTCAATGAATTTTAATTCTAAACCAATTTTAACAAATTTTGAAACTGAGGCATAAGTTATGATTAGTCAAAGTTTACCAAAATCCATTTTTTTACCACAATTCCACAAGTACTCAATTTTTCCAAATTCTCAAACTATATCCAACCAAAACAATACCAAACTCCAATTTAGAGCATAATATACCCTCTTGGTTCACAATTCACCATTCATACAACTTTTCCATCACATTTCACTACCCTCAATCATCAACATCAAATACATATAACATTAAAATTAATCCTCCACCAACACATTAACCAATCATCATTCTATCACTATCAATTCTCATTATCAACCCCATTCATGCTTTATATCAATAGTCAACAATATTCATTCATTTAAAGTTATTAACATCATACCTCAACATCATTATTTATTAACATAACAATATCAATTCATCATACATTATCAACCAACCATCATCAACAACCACATAAATTCCAACCTATCCGATGGGTCACTAGCCTAAGTGTCCATGAATATTATATATTACAAAGAGAAAACCGAAACCATACCTTGGACGATTCCCAATATGTTAAAAAACCAAAATTGAGCTCAACTCAAGCTTTCAACCACAAGCAAGCCTCCAATTCCACTCCAACAAGCACCAACAAGTTCCAATAGCTTCCAAACTCACAATAATCAAGCTATATACACACAAATAATCACTAATCAACCTAGGACTCATCATAATCAAAATTTTACAAGAGTTCAAAACCTCTTACCTTTCTCAACAATTTTGGAAGCCAAAATTCAAGGCTAAGCAAGAGTTAGAGTGTACCTAAACACCCAAAATCACAAAATCTTACTTAATCAAAAACCCTAGGATTCGAAATTTTGGAGAGAAGACTGAGAAGATTTCGTGGTTTTCTTACCAGTTTCTTGGGTGGGTTTTGCAGAGCTCTTCGCAAGGAACACGTAGCCGTAAACGGTGCGGCGATTGGAGCTCCGTAGCTCAAGATATGAGCTTGAGAAGTTGAAAATGAATAGTGTTTTCTCTTCTCTTCACCCTCTTCCCTTTCAGCTGGGTGTGTTGTGTTTTGAGTGTGTTATGCTGAAATGGGTCTTTAATGAGGGTTTATATATGTTGGCCTTGGACCCAACTTGGGCCCGGTCCAACCCGTTAGCATTTTTAGCCCGTTTGGCCCAACTTTGGGCCAAACCTTTAAAATTAATGCCCGGTTTTCTATTTCTAATATTTTTCTAGGGTTTTTGACTGTCTTCACTTTTTCTTGCACTGTACTGGGCAGACATGAACTGGTTCAACTGGTTCGACTGTCGGTTTGCAATTTTTTACGGTTTTTCGCAGAAAATACATTTTCTGACTCAAAAAAACCTACTGAATCCAAAAATCATGTTTAAATCCCATAATTCTCATTCTAAATTCTCAGAATCTAATTTGGGCAATATTAATTAACTAATTAGGCGGTTAATTAGTCGCGGTTCTTACATAAATGGCGTCTCGTGGGCGCGAGTGAGGTGATACGGTTGACGATAGGACGATTGCATAGGCTATTGCTGGTGGGCTATGACAACAAACTAGAAATAGGGATGGAGGTAGTAATGGACCCGGTAAGGAAAAGAAACCAAGGGATTAGAACTCGTGCAGCTGGAGTAAAGTTCAATAGCGCTTAGTTAGAGGGATAAACAGACCCAAGGAATGTTTTGACAGAGTAGACGAGCAATTAAGTTCATAGTGGCTTGTAATCAGAGTAACGCTATAGAATCATGGTGAATTTGGTGGCTCTAGAATTGTAGTGACGTGAGAAAGGAGTATTAGGATACGAGGGTGTCTTAAGGAATCGACGTAGAAGTAAGGAGTAGAAAGTGTGCATCATTTAGGTTATAATAGATTGAATTAGAGTAAAAGAATGGAGAATTAATTAGTGTTTAAAATATTTGAGAAGGACTGGAGAATTAAATTGAATTAGGTGGAAAATATACAGGATAAGGAAACTTGTTGTCGTTGAAAAAGAACTAGACTAAGTTAAAAATGAAACAAATGGGTATAGCTTAGGCTTGAATTTGATTAAGTTATGATCTTATACTTGAGGTTAGAATATGTATTAGTGTTTGAATTAATGTTGGGAGAGTAGCAAGAGGTTAGATAAATCTGAGAGAGCGAAAATTTTTGTTAGGGGGATAGGATGTAAAACCCGAGAAATTAGTAAATGATTAGTCAATAAAATAATTATTAATCAAGATAATTAGAAATGTAATTTTTATAGTTTAAAATGATAGAGAAAATTAAAATAAGAATTTCGACACAAATTTCAAAGAATTTGGCCAAGATTGGGCCAAACGGGCCGAACCGGGCCCGTATTAGGCCCAAGGCCAAAACCCACTTACTCCACCCTATATAACACCATGCTTTCAGCCACTCCACCCTTCAAGAACAGGGAATCACACTGAAACGGGGGTATGGGGGAGCAAATAAGAACCCTAAACCCTTGCTTTGATTTCAATCTGTCATAACTTTTAATCTGGAACTCTGATCACCAAACCGTTTGCGGCCACGCGTCCGTAGTGATGAGCTCTACAAAGCCGATACCTTTCAAGGTGAGAAATTCATATTCCCAGCTCCTATTCTCTCTTCTTTAGTTCGAAAATGTTGAGATTTTGGGGTATTGAGATTTTGGTTAATTTGATGTTTTAGGATCAAATTGACTTGAGGAATTGGTAGGTTTTGGCTTAATTGAAGCACATATACGGTAAGAATAACTAACCCTAGTTAATTCCTTGAATTTGTGTATTGGGTATTGAGTTTGGGTATGTATGTGTGAAACATGTAAATTTTGGTGTATATATGTATATATTGGAGCTTGAATTGTGAGCTTTGGAATTCGGTGGAGTTTGGGTGATGTGCATTGGTGATTTTGGACCTTTTGGGACTGTGTTTGATGCTTTGGTGGTGTCTCGGATTATTCGAAAAATTGGCCAAGGTAAAGTTTTGGTTTCTCGTATTTAGTATATAATGCTCTGTGAATACTTAGACTAGTGGACTATAAGATAAGGATGAATGTACAAGCATGTAAATTGATTAGTGTGTGATGATACATGATACATGTTGAGTTTTGGTTTAAATTGTTGATGCTGAATTTGGAATGCTAATTAAAGATTTATTGGTGCTTGTAAAGTGGAGAAGGTGAATGAATATGAATTGTAGTGGTTTAATGGTGATTATTGTGACTAGAGTAACGAATTATTGGTAAAGAGTTTATGTTTGTATTGATGTGTGATTGACTAAAGTAAGGTGATGGAAGCTATAGAATTATAATTGGTATGATTGTTGTGGTTGGTTATATGTGCAAAGGAAGGAAGAGTTGAGGTTGGTTTATGAAACTTAGTTTTCTTCGTATGCAAGTTTTCCGTTTACGTGAGCATACGATTTTTGTTTTAAATTTTTCTTCACAGGCTCCTCGATATAAATTTCTTTCGACTATTATTATTTTATATTTATACATTTTTACTTTTAGAGGTCGTAATACCTTTCCACCTCAGCTTTATGACTTAAGCATAAGACTCTGTGTGGTGGAGTGTTACGTTATGGTATCAGAGTAGTTCGTTCCCGTATAGCCTAGGGAATGGACTGACTATGCTTCTGAGCATATTCTGGCTGTGTGTACATCTTATTTAGGATGCCTACTTGGCATATATAACATAAATATTCATGAGCATTACCTTTGGAGATTTGAAGCACTAGACTTTAGATATTAACACTGATCACCTTAATATCAATTGTTCGGTGTGGACAAGACCCAAATGGCGTCTCGTGGGTGCGAGTGAGGTGATACGGTTGATGATAGGACGACTGCACAGGCTATTACTGGTGGGCTGTGAAAACAAACATGAAACATTGATGGAGTCAGTAATGGACCCAGTGAGGAAAAAAAACCAAGGAATTAGAACTCGTGCAGCTGGAGTAAAGTTCAATAGCACTTAGTTAGAGGGATAAAGAGACCCAAGGAATGTTTTGACAGAGTAGATGAGCGATTAAGTTCATAGTGGCTTGTAATAAGAGTAATGCTGTGGAAGCATGGTGAATTTGGTGGCTCTAGAATTGTAGTGACGTGAGAAAGGAGTATTAGGATATGAGGGTATCTTAAGGAATCGGCGTAGGAGCAAGGAGTAAAAAGTGTGCATCATTTAGGTTATAACAATTGAATTAGACTAAAAGATTGGATAATTGATTAGTGTTTGAAATACTTGAGAAGGACTAGAGATTTAAATTGAATTAGGTGGAACATATACAGGATAAGGAAACTTGTAGTCGTTGAAAAAGAACTAGACTAAGTTAAAAATGAAATAAATGGGTATAGCTTAGGCTTTAATTTGATTAAGTTATGATCTTATACCTGAGGCTAGAGTATGTATTAGTGTTTGAATTAATGTTGGGAGAGTGGCAAGAGGTCAGATAAATCTGAGAGAGAGAGTTAGTGGGGTAGGATGTAAAACCCGAGAAATTAGTAAATGATTAAGCCAATAAATTAATTATCAATCAAGATAATTAGAAATGTAATTTTTATGGTTTAATATGATAGAGAAAATTAAAATAAGAATTTCGAAACAAATTTCAAAGAATTTGGCCAAGATTGGGCTAAACGGACCGAACCGGGCCCGTATTGGGCCCAAGGCCCAAACCCACTTACTCCACCTTATATAAAACCATGCTTTCAGCCACTCCTCCCTTCAAGAACAGGGAATCACACTGAAATGGGGGTATGGGGGAGCAAATAAGAACCCTAAACCCTAGCTTTGATTTCAATTTGCCATAACTTTCAATTCGGAGCTCTGATCGTCGCACTGTTTGCGGCCACGCATCCGCAGTGATGGGCTCTACAAAGCCCGATACCTTTCAAGGTGAAAAATTTATATTCCCAACTCCTATTCTCTCTTCTTCAGTTCGAAAATATTGATGTTTTGGGGTATTGAAATTTTATTTAATTTGATGTTTTAGGATCAAATTAACTTGAGGAATTGGTAGGTTTTGGCTTAATTGAAGCACATATATAGTAAGGATCACTAGCCCTAGTTAATTCCTTGAATTTGTGTATTGCGTATTGAGTTTGGGTTTGTATGTGTGATATATGTAAATTTAGGTGTATATATGTATATGTTGGAGCTTGAATTGTGAGCTTTGGAATTTGGTGGAGTTTGGGTGACGTGTGTTGGTGATTTTGGACCTTCTGGGACTGTGTTTGGTGCTTTGGTGGTGTCTCGGGTTATTCAGAAAATCGGCCAAGGTATGGTTTTAGTTTCTCGTATTTAATATATAATGTACAAGCATGTAAATTGATCAGTGTTTGATGATACATGATACATGTTGAGTTTTGGTTTAAATTGTTGATGCTGAATTTAGAATGCTAATTAAAGATTTATTGGTGCTTGTAAAGTGGAGAAGGTGAATGAATATGAATTGTAATGGTTTAATGGTGATTATTGTGACTAGATTAATGAGTTATTGGTAAAGAGTTTATGTATGTATTGATATGTGATTGACTAAAGTAAGGTGATGGAAGCTTTAGTATTATAATTCGTATGATTGTTGTGGTTGGTTATATGTGCAAAGGAAGGAAGAGTTAAGGTTGGTTTATGAACCTTAGTTTTCTTCGTATGCAAGTTTTCCGTTTACGTGAGCATTACGATTTTTGTTTTCAACTTTTCTTCACAGGCTCCTCGATATGAATTTTTTTCAACTATTATTATTTTATATTTATACATTTTTACTTTTAGAGGTCGTAATACCTTGCCACCTTAGCCTTATGACTTAAGCATAAGACTCTGTGTGGTGGGGTGTTACATTATGGTATCAGAGCAGTTCATTTCCGTAGAGCCTGGGAAATGGACTGACTATGCTTCTGAGCATACTTTGGCTGTGTGTACATCCTATTTAGGATGTCTGCTTGACATATATAGCATAAATGTTCATGAGCATTACCTTTGGAGATTCGAAGCACTAGACTTTAGATATTAAGACTGATCACCTTAATATCAATTGTTCGGTGTGGACAAGACCCAAATGGCGTCTCGTAGGCGTGAGTGAGGTGATACAGTTGACGAAAGGACGACTGCACAGGCTTTTGCCGGTGGGCTGTGACAACAAACTAGAAACAGTGATGGAGGCAGTAATGGACCCGGTGATGAAAAGAAACCAAGGGATTAGAACTCGTGCAGCTGGAGTAAAGTTCAATAGTGCTTAGTTAGAGGGATAAACAGACCCAAGAAATGTTTTGACAGAGTAGACGAGCGATTAAGTTCTTAGTGGCTTGTAATCAGAGTAACGCTGTGGAAGCATGGTGAATTTGGTGGCTCTAGAATTGTAGTAACGTGAGAAAGGAGTATTAGGATATGATGGTGTCTTAAGGAATCGGCGTAGGAGCGGGGAGTGAAAAGTGTGCATCATTTAGGTTATAACAGATTGAATTAGACTAAAAGATCGGAAAATTGATTAGTGTTTGAAATATTTGAGAAGGACTGGAGATTTAAATTTAATTAAGTGGAACATATACAGGATAAGGAAACTTGTAGTTGTTGAAAAAGAACTAGACTAAGTTAAAAATGAAACAAACGGGTATAGCTTAGGCTTAAATTTGATTAAGTTATGACTTATACCTGAGGCTAGAGTATGTATTATTGTTTTAATTAATCTTAGGAGAGTGGCAAGAGGTCAGATAAATCTGAGAAAGCAAATTTTCGAGGGCAAAAATATCTTTTAGGGGGTAGGATGTAAAACCCGAGAAATTAGTAAAACATTAGCCAATAAATTAATTATTAATAAAGATAATTAGAAATGTGATTTTTATGGTTTAATATGATAGAGAAAATTAAAATAAAAATTTTGACACTAATTTCAAAGAATTTGACCCAAGATTAGGCCAAACGGGACGAACGTGGCCCGTATTGGGCCCTAGGCCCAAACCCATTTACTCCACCCTATATAAAACCATGCTTTCAGCCACTCCTCCCTTCAAGAATAGGGAATCACGCTGAAATGGGGGTATGGGGGAGCAAATAAGAACCCTAAACCCTAGTTAATTTCTTTAATTTATGCATTGGGTATTGAGTTTGGGTATGTATGTGTGATATATGTAAATTTAGGTGTATATATGTATATGTTGGAGCTTGAATTGTGAGCTTTAAAATTCGGTGGAGTTTGGGTGACGTGCGATGGTGATTTTAGACCTTCTGGGACTGTGCTTAGTGCTTTGGTGGTGTCTCAGGTTATTCAGAAAATCAGCCAAGGTATGGTTTTGGTTTCTCGTATTTAATATATAATGTTCTGTGAAGACTTAGGCTAGTGGACTATAAAATAGGGATGAATGTACAAGCATGTAAATTGATTAGTGTTTGATGATACATGTTGAGTTTTGGTTTAAACTGTTGATGCTGAATTTGGAATGCTAATTAAAGATTTATTGGTACTTGTAAAGTGGAGAAGGTGAATGAATATGAATTGTAGTGGTTTAGTGGTGATTATTGTGACTAGAGTAATGAGTTGTTGGTAAAGATTTTATGTATGTATTGATGTGTGATTGACTAAAGGAAGGTGATGGAAGCTTTAGTATTATAATGGGTATGATTGTTGTGGTTGGTTATATGTGCAAAGGAAGGAAGAATTGAGGTTTGTTTATGAAAATGGAGGTTTGGATCATTTATGTAAATTTGGTTTTTGGGCCGAATTTTGGCGAGCCATAACTTGGCTTCCGGATCCTTGAATTATTTTAAACCTATTTTAAATAAAAATTGGGTCCGTGAAGTTTACGCCGTTCGAAGAACAGAGAAAAATATTTTAAAACAAAAATGTTATGCGTGTCGAAAGTTTGGACTTGAAATATGGAATTCTACAGCTTTTTCACACTTAGCAAAATTTTTGGAAAAACGTATGCCCACGCATACGCGTGGCCCCTGTTTCATCAAATCTGGGTTTTTATATTTTAAAGCTAAATTTCGAACTTCTAAACCTCTATTTTCATTGCTTTAGCCCCTAAAGATTAGTTTTAAGTATAATGCTGAGATTAGGCAATGGAAAGCAAGGTTACTTGGAAGTAAAGGAAGGTCTAGAGTAACTGAACTGAGACGTTAATGATGAGATTGGGGATGACTGTGTGTGGCCGGAATGGTCGAGATGTGTTTGTGGCCGGAACGGTCGAGATGTGTGTGATGAGGGTGTGGGAAGAGTGAAAAGGCACTCTCTTTCGTATTATTTTCCCCACATTCTTCTCTGGTTGCAAGGTGGAAAGGCACGCTCCTTCGATGTGGAAAGGCACTATCCTTCGTTTATGATCCTCCTGGAGATACACAACCTAGAGACCAATGTCTGGGTTAGCTACCAAATGTGTTGGGTTCTGGCGATATAACCGACACGTGAGCTCACGGCCAGTAGGACAGGCATGCATCATGTTGCATTTGTTTGCTTTGTTTGGGTGTGCATAATTATTTTGGGTTTGCCTATTTGATAAATTCTATTTAACTGATAACTGTGATACTTGTTGTAACTGTTCTTTAAATGTATTTTCCTTGTATTCGCTTGTGTTTGTGATTGTATTTCTGTTTTGAGTACCTTGGTGGTGGACGGGTAATAATGTTGATTTGATTTTAAATGGGCCAGAGGTCGGGTTTTGAGTTTATTTGGGCCAGAGGCCGAGCTGGTTTGTTTTGGAGCATAGGCCGTGACTGGTTGGGTCAGTGGTAAGGGTTAGAGTTGAATGAGACAGTGAGTGGATTGTAATTTGAGAGATTAAGTTAAGATTGAGTTAGAATCTTAAGAACCTTAGATATCTACCCCTGCCTATGGTTTCTGTTTTAGTTCCTTAAGAATTATAATCTAAATGTCGGCATTCTAGGATTGCCTCTAGCTTTCCCGGGGCCTTATTTATTATATATGTGGGCATCTTAACCATACTGAGAACCCCGGTTCTCATCCCATACAATATTGTTATTTTTCAGATGTAGGTTGAGAAGCACCGCTTTGTATTTTGGAGACTTTGATAAAGCGAAGAACTCTTGGGACTCAGGGGCGTATTTTGCTTATATTTATATACGTATATAACTTCTCCACTTTGTACTTTATGTTTGTCCCTCTTAGAGGTACATGGAGAACTAGGGATTTTCTGTATATCTATGGTTATGGGTTTTATATATATTTTGTATGTAAATATTCTCCAGCCAGCTTTAGCTTCGCAGGCTGAGTTAGGAGCTTGTTATTTTGTATCCTTGACTCTCTGCTCTTACTTTCTATATATTTAGGTTTATGAACCTTAGTTTTCTTCGTACACAAGTTTTTCATTTACGTAAGCATTACGATTTTTGTTTTAAACTTTTCTTCACAGGCTCTTCGATATGAATTTTTTCGACTATTATTATTTTATATTTATACATTTTTACTTTTAGATATCATAATACCTTGCCACCTCAACTTTATGACCTAAGCATAAGACTCTGTATGGTGCGATGTTACATTGTACAACAAACATATACATCAATAGTCAAAAGCTTAAAGATCTGTATGGTTTAGCCATTTTTATTTTCGTTTTTAATGAAAAAGAAAATAAAATAAAAAAAATGTGTTTGGTTAAGCATTTTAATATTATTTCATCGAAAAAATAAAAAAAAGAGTACAAAATTAAAAATCATAAAAGATCTCTTTCAATTTTTTTTTTGCTGTTTGGTTGAAATTTTTTGTTATATTTTTGTAATTGAATTTTAATATACTATCAAATTTGAGTTCTAAAACCAGCGCTTCCATCTTTACTCGCATGACAATTCGTCTTCTACTAGTTATTTAGTTGCACTAGTTCTCTTCCATTCTCTTCTATTGATTTTTTCATTCTCCTCTTTCTATTCAAAGGTAAAATAACTTTTTAAAATTTTGTTTCTATGTGCTTGGAAATTCCTACTATTTTATTTGTGTGAAATTTGAGTTCTAATTTTTTTATTATATTCAACTATTTTTTAATTTTAATTTTTTTTGTCTTTATCTTCCTATCTTCAATGTATTTCAAGTTTTTTTTTTTAAAATTCTATGAATGTGTATTTTTTAATTTGATAGGAATATGATAACTTTTGTCTTTCAACTAATTTTTTTATGTTGGTTCATTTTTTGGTGAATTTTTATTTAAAATCCTGATAAAATAAAAGAATATCTACACAAAAGAAGGAGTGAATTCGACAACAATTGACGAGAGGTATAAAGATTTATTTGTATTTTTATTATTTTCAATATTTGGAAATGAATCCTCTTCTTACAAACCAATCACATTTTCTAAAATGTTAAAAGTTGAAAATAAAAATTATTTAAAAAAACAAAAAATATTTTCACAAACCAATCGGCCTCTAAGGCATTCAATTCTCTCTCTTTCACATTCTTTGTTCATAACACAGTATCAAAAGCTTAATTTAAATCCATGGGTTTTCTTTTATCAAATTCATCATTAGGTGCCAAAAGTGGTTTGGCACCACTCCCTAACAAGCTTGAAGAAAGTAACTTCATCACATTGAGGCATAGTATTTTTTTCACCCTCCAAATCCTTAATTTGGAATCCCATCTTGATTTATCAAAGGCTCCACCTTGCTCTGAATCTACAGCAATCATTATTGCAAAGAAAATAAAAATCTCAAAGAAATTATCTGAAAATGCATCTAAGAAAAGTAAAGCCGATACATCAAAGTAAGATTCAACTCTTGCTTAAAAAGATTCATCCAGATACAAAGAATAAAAGTTAAATGATTCTGCACTCATGACCTGAAAAATTGCATCAATGTGTGCTACTTTCAAGAATAAAGTGATAAATTAAACCTCTTTTTTTTATCTGTGACAAAACATATCTCATTATTTCACTGCTTGATCTAGAACAAGGATTCAAAATCTAAAAATTAAGCTAAGATTAGTAAAAAAAATTTCATCCATTACTGTATCTTACAACAATTAGAAAATTAGTAGACTTTCTTCTCGTAATAGGATATGTTTCTCATAAAGATAACTACATCGAGGCTATTCTTGATGGGCTCACCGAAGAGTACTAAAGTTATATCACCTCAGTAATGTTCAGAATATCAAATTTCACCACCTATAAAGCTAAAATCATTCTTGCTTGCTTGCTTTTGAGGACATGTTGAAAATGTTCAAAAAATACGAATAAAGAATTGTCATTGCAAATCTCATCTAAGCAACACCTTTCTACATTCAGAGTTCAACAAGAGGTATTAGTAGAGTAAGAGGTAGATGTGAAAGATTTTTTGGAAGAGGAGGAAGATCATTAAATCAGCAACCTCAATATCAACTTTGTGGGAAAATTGATCATGTAGTTTAGAATTGCTTCTATAGATATAACTCCCAATATCAAAATCCTTCAAATTCCGCAATTGCCTCACCAACCCAAGTTTTATATTTGAATTCCTTTCCACCACCACTTCTTGCATTTTTCCATTAATCAAGGACATATTTCTCTACTTCCACATCAAATAATATTTTTTAGTATCCAGATTTTAGTGTCTCCCACTATATTAATAATGATCACACCAACATACTTAATGTGAATGACAATCATCAAGGCCTTGAACAATTTTATGTTAGTAATGGTTAAGGTGTTCTCATTTATAAAATTAGTTCTTTTTTACTTTATGATAAAAGAAATCATATTTACTTTAAACTCATTGACCTTTTACATGTTCCACATATCACACAAAAAGTGGTTATAAATCTGTTAAATGGTTTTAAGTTTGTTAAGAGTGAGTTATAAGACCCAGAACTTTTGAAAAATTCTATTTTAAACTAATTTCAAATTATAGATTTATTTATAATTTTAATTTCAGAAATTATTTTATTAAAAATAATTAAGAGCAGTTTTGATTAATTGGATTTGAAATAAATTAAGAATTTTTATCCAAACTCTATAATTATGGATTTTTTTTCCTATTCACAATTTAAAGTTTTATAAATTAAAAAATAATGAGGTTTAGCTATTTAAAGTAGGATTTTATCTAATTTTATAATTATTGAGTTATTCTCTATATTTAAATTATAAAGTTGGTAGTTGTTAAATAATAAGAATTTTATATGACTTAATTTAAATACTTTATATTTTCATAATTCAATACTATAAGTTTTAAGGATAAAGAAAATTAATTATATTACTATGTATTTTTAATTAGAGAAATTAATTGAGAATCAATTAATATTTTTATACCATAAATAATATTTTAAGATAATTTTAGAGATTAAATTAGTTTTTCAAATTAATACTCTATGTTCAAATTTTTTTAAAATTACCTTACTCTAATTAAATCCAAAATCCCCAAATTAAAACCCTAATTCTACCACAACACAACACTCTCTCACACACACACACTCCCCAACCCAAACCCTAGCCCCATTACCCACGATTAACAGAAGGGAAAAAAAAAAAGAAAGGGAAGGGGAAAGAAGCGGGGCACGGGAAGAAGGGGGAGGGAGAAGAGGGAGGTGGCACAGTAGGTATCATTGCCACCGTCGCCGCCGCTGCTAGCAGAGGAGAGAGGAGGTCCGAGAGGAGAGCACCGGTGGAGGAGGGAGGAGCTTGTGCCACCATCGCAGACCGCCACTGCCACCGCACCACTATCGCCGTCACGAGGAGGACCAGGACCGAGGGAGAGAGAGAGAGAGAGCCGCTGATAAACCCATTTTTAGGGTTTATCCTGTGCTTAATCTAGTGGATTTTATCCATTATTCTCACACTTATTCATACAATTCGTATGTTTTACGTTTTCCTTCCTAATTTTGTGCTATGATTGAAAACATGCTTCTTTGGCCTTATATTTGCTAATATTAATCCTCTCTTATTACCATTCGATGCCGTGATATGTGCATTAAGTGATTTCAGGGATTATAGGACAGGAATGGCTTAGAGGATAGAAAGGAAGTATGCAAAAGGGGAAGGAATACAAGAAACTGAAGGAACTGCTAAAGCTGTCCAGCCTGACCTCTTGTTACTAAAACGGCCATAACTTGAGCTAAAGAGGTCCAAATGAAGGAGTTCTAGTTGTGTTGGAAAGCTAACATTCGGGGCTTCGCAATGATATATAATTTGCCATATCTGCCCCAAAGATAAGCGACGCACACGCGTGACTTGGAGAAAATTTAATCCACGCATATGCGTGGACGACGCGTACGCGTGGCTTTGCCGTGTGCTGGACGTATCAGAAATTACTGGGGGTGATTTCTGGGCTATTTTTGACCCAGGTTTCAACCTAGAAAACACAGATTAGAAGCTATAAAGTGGAGGAATCGATGCATTCATCAATCATTCATTGAGAACTTTCATATGAACAATTCTTAGGTTTTAGATGTAGTTTTCTAGAGAGAGAGGCTCTCTCCTCTCTCTTAGGTTTTAGAATTAGGATTTCTTTTAGCTTATGGCTATTTCTTCATTCCAGGTTCAATGTTCCTTTAATTTATGTTTCTCTTCTACTTTTATTTACTCTATTACTTTAGTTGCTCTATTTCACTTGCTAATTACTTATGTTGCCAAATTGGCTTATGAACTTTTCATGTTAGATTTGAATATTCTATTTAATGCAATTTGAGGTATTTCATATTTATGATTTCTTTCTTCTATTTATGATATAAATAATTTAGATTTTCCCCTTTTGGCTTGGTTGAGTAATTGGTGACACTTGGGTTATCAAACTCAGCGGTTGATTGAAAATTGGAATTTGCTGATTAATTTGGATCCTTCTAAAGCTAGTCTTTCTATAGGAGTTGACTAGGACTTGAGGAATCAAATTGATTAGTCCACTTGACTTTCCTTTATTTAGTAAGGGTTAACTAAGTGGGAGCAATAAACAATTCTCATCACACCTGATAAGGATAACTAGGATGGGATTTCCAGTGCTTATACCTTGCACTGGTGTTCATGATAATTAATTTACTTCCCTGCCAATTTATTTTCCTGTTCCCTATTTCAAAAACCCAAAAAATATACCTTTTTCCATAACCAATAATAAATCATACTTCCCTGCAATTCCTTGAGAGACGACCCGAGGTTTAAATACTCCGGTTATAAATTTTATTGGGTTTTGTTACTTGTGACAACCAAAATTTTTGTACGAAAGGATTTCTTGTCGGTCTAGAAGCTATACTTGCAATGAGAACTTAATTGTGAAAATTCTAGACCGTGCGAGAGTTCCGTTCGTCAAAATGGCGCCATTTCCGGGGAATTGCAATTGTGTGCCTTATTATTGGTTATTGTAAATATTTTATTTTGCGTGTTTATTTGTTTTTATTTTTGTTTTTTTTTAATTTTTATTAGCTACTATGAGTTCTCACCCCCGTCGCTTTGAGTTTGGTTCTAATGTTGTTATAAGGAATGGAAGCTATAACAAGAACATGCATCAAGGCCAAAATAATCACAGATGAAAAAAGCCACGAGGATCTGATCAACCCTTTCGGCAACAACACCTTCCAAGATACCATGGACAACGACCATTCTACAATGCTTGCCAAGACAATAGTTATGGTGGACCCTTACGTGACAACCAACCTCCACCAAATTACTATGGTCAAGAGCCATTCTAAGGTGCGTACCAAGATGATAGATATGGTGGACCCCCTTGTAGTTACCAGCAAGCTCCATCATATGCCAATAAACCACCTCCTCAACATAACTCTGAACCACCATACTCACAAGCCACCTACGACTATTCACCTCCGTATGACCCTAACCTTAATCCACCCCAATTCCAATCCAATTACTCCCAAGAACTACCACTTCCATATGCACCATGTCCATATCCATCGACCCAAGAATCACAGGCTCGCCTTAAGAAAACAATAGATCAATTTCATGAAACCCTTCATCAATTGGAGCAAGCGATAAATCAATTAGCTTCCCGATGTTCGGGCACTCAAGGAACTCCCATGGCTTTATGTGGAGAATCTAATGAAGAACGTAGCATGAAGGAGACACTAGAAACTTCGGTTGATAGTACGGAGCATGACTTTGTACTGGAACAAGTAGAGGAAGCTGAAATTATCAAGGAAGAAGAATTCGTTGAAGACTTAGGAGACGCTGAACCTCCATGGGAATCAAGAATTGTAGAGAATTCTGCCCAAAAATTTGCAATTGATGCTAAGGAGGATAGTGCACAACCCCCAAAGCATGTATCTTATGAAGAACTGGACGGAACAGATCAAGAAGCGAGTTTCCTTGGTAATGATGATCATGAACTAAGCTATCCTAAGAATGAACTTGCATCTGCAATTGAACTCTTTTAGCTAGAAAAATCTTTCCCAAGTGAATACGAAGATGATGTGGAGGTAGACTTTTCCCAACCTCCAACTTATGACTTGAGTGATGAGGAATAAATCGAATACTTTGATCAAGACATGGTTGTAGTTGAAGAGGTTTGTCAGGAAATGGAAGAATTCACAGCAGAGTACAAGAAAGTGGAGCTTGAAATACCATTGGAGACCTCTCCCCCAAATCTTTCATCTCTAAGCTTAATTATCCCACTTGAATATGCTTTGCTTGAGACGGATGGGCAACTTAGAGCTCTTTGTGGCTATAAGAGTAAGAGGGAGATGGTTAGTGGTAAGAGTTGTCATGCAAGGTTCAATATGGTTGCATGCTCCAAATTGAAGTATAAGGGTTGGTATAATTCTCAATTGAATGGGTCTAGGAAATTGTTTGGATGTCTCCATGAAAATTCCGACTGCTCACCACCCAAGTGGAAAAATGATGATCAATAAAAAGACGGGTGCAAAAGCAAGGTTTGGGACCCCGAAATTTAGTCTAGCAATCAACACTCTTGGGGCCTTGTCACTTGCTTAATCTTGCTTGAAGGCTCTTTGCGCCTAGTTTGGGATCCCGGAGGCCATTGGAATTACAAACATTGGTGGAGATTCCTGGATGAGTTCAAGCACAAGCCACCATAACAAGGGACTCACCAAATGTCCAACTTAAGGACTTTAACTAAAAGTGCTAGGTGGGAGACGACCCACCATGGTATATTCTTTCCTTTTTGTTCTTAGTTTTATTTTAATTTATTTCATTCTTGTTCATTCATAATTTCTGCATAGTCATCTGCATTCTGCATACTGCATAAAAAAAATTTTCGCACGCGATGCGCGAGTGTCGCTGACGCGTACGCGTCATGTGTGCATGCGAAGCAATGAAAAAAGAAGCAGAGAGTCACGTGGGAGCATGGATGGAGGCGTGCCTTAGGCACAAACACGCCCACACGAACGCGTCCCTGACGCATCCGCGTCGCTTGCGAAATCAGCCATCCACGCGTGCGCATCACCCACTTGCACGCGTGACCCTACAAAATCGACGTAAATAGGTGTATGGCAGAGAGTTATGATGGTGTGGGGCTGGAACTATGCTGGAAGCACAAGCCCTATCACGCGTATGTGTCCACTACGCGTCCGCGTCATTTTTCCAAATAAAGCCATTCATGCATGCGCGTCCCTCACGCGCATGCGTCACCCTAAATTTTGGCAATGTGCGTATGAAACAGAGAGTTATGCGTGCGCGAGGCTTCTCTCGCGCCAATAGCACAATTCAGGTCACGCGTACGCGTCACCCACGCGTACGCGTCACTTGAAAATAGCCCAACCCACGCGAACGCGTTCCCCACGCGAACGCGTTGCATTCGACGCACAGTTTATCCATATCAACGCCAGAATTCCTATATTTTCTTCTCCAATCCTACTTATCTTTCTATTATCATTCTTTCTTCTTTCTTCTATCTTTTCTTATTCTTTCTTCCTCCTTTCTTACTTTCTTCATCTTTATTTCTTTAAACTTCTCATCCTTATTCTCTTTCTTTCTATTTTCCTTATTGTATTTGCATACTTTGATTCATTGCATTTTAACTTTGTTCATGATTTTATTTTCTTTTTCTTAGTCTATATTTTTTCATTGGTGTTAAATTTTCTTTTTCAACTGTTGTATCTTTTCTGGTATTATTTTGGTGCTTAGTGACTTGTTTTACACTGTTGGATGATATTATTTATCTGTCACTGCCAATCTTTTATGTTACCTGTATCCCTTTTGCATTGACATAATTTATATTTTCTTGCATTACCCACACTCTCTTTCCCATTGTTGCAATTTCTTGCACTCTTGATTTGCCATGTGCTTCTACTGTTTTCTCACTTGCATGTTGTAGCTACCATGTAATTGAGACTGTCATCATTTGGCATTAACCCAACCATATTTTAAATTGTTTCCTATCTTTGTTTTTGGGTTAATTTTCTTCTTTTTCCTCTTCTTTCAGGATGGCCACTGAGGAAGGGAAATAAAAAAATTTTACATGGGGAGACAAACAAGTCCATCTGCACAATCCTTGGAGAAAAGCATCAGTTGTAGCAGCCTGTCCACTTGCACATCTTAGCATGCACCGAGGACGGTGCAATCTTTAAGTGTGGGGAGGTCGATACCGACTCCCGTGGGTTAGTTACCTTCTTCTCAACACCAATGTTTTATTTTCTTTGTTTGTTCATTGTTGCATTTGCATGTTTGATTGCATATTTGTTTGATTTTGTGCATATTTTACCACCACTTGGTTAAAGTAATATTTTCTTTTTCAAGAAAGTTTTTATAACATTACACTAATTTGAAATAAACTTTTTAAAAAACTTGTTTGAAGAAATTTTAATTTGGAACATGGTTTTAGAGCTCGAACACACAAAACCTGTGAGATTTTGAGCTTATTTGATTGGTTACATTTTACCAATCAATATTTTATTTTTGGTGTGTGTTTTATTCTCTAAAATTGTGATCTTTGTCTTGCTTAATTCTATATTTCCATTGTTTGATGTATGCATGCACTTATATGATTGAGGCCTTTGTTTCACTGAGCTTACATACCCATATGGCCTTACCCTTTCATTATCCTTTGCAAACCAATGTTGAGCCTATTATACCCCTTTGTTCTTTACTTTAGCTCATCACTAACTCTAAGCAGAAAACAATAATGTCCTTAATTTGAATCCTTGGTTAGCTTAGACTAATGAGAGTGCTCATGAATTAAGTGTGGGAAAATTGGGTTTGGAAACATTTGGTTTGAGAATTGAGTATGTTAGAATTTTCTGAAAATGTGAAAGAAATGTTTAGGACATATTCATGCATTCAATAATTTAATCATATGCATTGAGAAAAATAAAAGAAAAAAAAAATATATATATATATATATATATATATATATATATAAAAGAAAAATAAAGAAAAATAAAGAAAAATAAAGGAGAAAAAGAAAAGAAAAAGAGCAAATAAATAAAAGGGGACAAAATGCCCCAAAGTAAGTGGTGAAAGCAATGCATATGAGTTGTACTCAAATTCGGATGCATGAATATATGGAAAACATGGTTAATGGATATTTAGGTTTTGTATTGTGATTACATGGATTGTCCTAAGTTAGGTGAGAAGTTTAGGTTAATTAAGGATTCAGATTTTAGTCCACCTAACCAAATACAATCCTACCTTGACCCTAAACAAGGTTAGTAGAGAATTGAGAGAGTCAAACCTTAAACACTTGAGTGAATAGAGTGTATATACTTCCGGTGAGGGTTCGATGCTCGATTCCTTGTTCCCGGCTTTCATGAGCTATCTTCTTCTTGCAAGTCTATTTGTACTTCATTTTTATGATTTGAATTAGTGAAATCTAGTTCATATTTGTTCTTGAAAGATTTATTTACTTTTCACCAAGTAGGTAAAAGCATTTTGCATTTAGCTACATTCACATAGAGAGGTTGCATTTCATACATTCTACCATTCATCTTCACTTTTATAGCTTCTCTTGAGCTTAGCATGAGGACATGCTAATGTTTAAGTGTGGGGAGGTTGATAAACCCCATTTTTAGGGTTTATCCTGTGCTTAATCTAGTGGATTTTATCCATTATTCTCACACTTATTTATAAAATTTGCATGTTTTACGTTTTCCTTCCTGATTTTGTGCTATGATTGAAAATATGCTTCTTTGGCCTTATATTTGCTAATATTAATCCTCTCTTATTACCATTTGATGCCATGATATGTGCGTTAAGTGATTTCAGGGATTATAGGGCAAGAATGGCTTAGAGGATGGAAAGGAAGCATGCAAAAGTGGAAGGAATACAAGAAACTGAAGGAACTGCTAAAGCTGTCCAGCCTGACCTCTTGGTACTAAAACGGCTATAACTTGAGCTAAAAAGTCCAAATGAGGCAGTTCTAGTTGCGTTGGAAAGCTAACATTTGGGGCTTCGCAACGATATATAATTTGCCATAGCTGCCCCAAAGATAAGTGACGCGCACGCGTGACCTGGAGAAAATTCAATCCACGCGTACGCGTGGACGACGCGTACGCGTGGCTTTGCCGCGTGCTAGACGTATCAAAAATTGCTGGGGGTGATTTCTGGGCTGTTTTTGACCCAGTTTTCGGCCCAAAAAACACAGATTAGAGGCTATAAAGTGGGAGAATCGATCCATTCATCAATCATTCATTGAGAACTTTCATATGAACAATTCTTAGGTTTTAGATGTAGTTTTCTAGAGAGAGAGGCTCTCTCCTCTCTCTTAGGTTTTAGAATTAGAATTTATTTTAGCTTATGGTTATTTCTTCATTCCAGGTTCAATGTTCCTTTAATTTATGTTTCTCTTCTACTTTTATTTACTCTATTACTTTAGTTGCTCTATTTCACTTGCTAATTACTTATGTTGCCAAATTGGCTTATGAACTTTTTATGTTAGATTTGAATATTCTATTTAATGCATTTGAGGTATTTCAGATTTATGATTGCTTTCTTTTATTTATGAAATAAATAATTTAGATTTTTCCCCTTTTGGCTTTGGTTGAGTAATTGGTGACACTTGAGTTATCAAACTCAGCGGTTGATTGAAAATTGGAATTTGCTGATTAATTTGGATCCCTCTAAAGCTAGTCTTTCCAAGGAGTTGACTAGGACTTGAGGAATCAAATTGATTAGTCCATTTGACTTTCCTTTATTTAGTAAGTGTTAACTAAGTGGGAGCAATAAAAAATTCTCATCACACCTGATAAGGATAACTAGGATGGAATTTCCAGTTCTTATACCTTGCACCGGTGTTCATGATAATTAATTTACTTCCCTGCCAATTTATTTTCCTGTTCCCTATTTCAAAAACCCAAAAAATATACCTTTTTCCATAACCAATAATAAATCATACTTCCCTGCAATTCCTTGAGAGACGACCCAAGGTTTAAATATTTTGGTTATAAATTTTATTGGGCTTTGTTACTTGTGACAACCAATACGAAAGGATTTCTTGTCGGTCTAGAAGCTATACTTGCAACGAGAACTTAATTGTGAAAATTCTAGACCACGCGAGAGTTCCGTTTGTCAGCCGCGCGAGGAGAAGGAGGAGTCATCGCCGTTCGTCCTCCCCGCTGCGAGACGCCGTCGCCGCCGTTCACGAAAAGAGGGAGAGATGCGCCGCGTGAGAGCTGTCGCTGTGAAGCCCGTCGCCATTGCTGTAGCTGTCCACGTCGCCACCATCGTCGAAGGGAGCCAGCATCGCCGTCGTCCATGGGTGAAGCAGAGGAGAGAGAGATCTGCGAGGAAGGAAGGGCCATGACCTGTCTAGTCGCCGTTCATGTTGTCAGCGCCGTCTTCATCCGAGCCGCCACCGGGAATGCCTCTGCCACCACTGAGAACCACTACCGGTAAGGGTTTTTATGTTGGCTTTCATTCCTTTCGAGTTCCTGGAAGCTTTTCATCGGTGCATGTTTGTTACAGTCGTCGTCGCCAGAGTTCTGGTCGCCGCTGTCGCTCGAGGTGGCTGCCGCCAAACCGGTTCAGCTACCGCCGCTGTTTCGTTTTCTTAGTTCGGTAAGTATTTATGTTTCGAAAACCCCTGCGTTAGTATTCTATTATGTTTGGTTATAAATTCTGAGGTTTGGTAATGTAGGTTCGAGTTCTGTATGTTGCATGTCGCTTTTAAGTTGATGTGAATGCTGCGAAAGTGATCAGGGACTGAGTTTGTGGTTGTCGTTGGTTCCAGGCTGAGAGGAAAGTGTTTGGTTGATGCGTTTGGGTTATGGTTTTGACGAGTCGAGGTAGGGGCTTTTTATACAAACTAATTTATTTTAAATTGGAATTGTTATAAATAGATATGATGTGCAAAATGCATTTCTGGTGATTGAGTGAGTCTTATGAATTGTCTAATTTGTATTGGATGAATATGATTGCCTGTTTGATTGAAATAATATTTGATTTTGTCCAAAATGCAGGTTTTTGATTATTTTGAATTGAAAGGATTTTAGTAATTAAAGTCTGAATTTTCTTACTGGAAACTGATTTGGTCTTAAATTCCTTGGAAAAAGAGTTGAGGATTGGTTTGGTTGGGACCTGAAAAGGGTGGCAAAGTCCAAGTTTTAGGGGAGATGCTACCGAAATTTCTATAAAATCCGAGATTTTGATTGAAACGTTATTTTGAAAATAATGAATTATGCTTTGAATTATGTTTGAACTTACCTTATTAAGAAAACTATTATATTTTGGATGTAATTTATTTAAGAAAGGAATTATGTTTTAAAGTAAATATAATATGAAAATTCTCATGTTTTGGAATTTGATTTAAGTAAACAAATTTGGAGGAGTTTTAGTGGATTTAAAAGAAACTGAATTTCAATTGACTGATTTCACTTTATGACGTTTTAGGAAAAGTCTGAAGTACTCTTTGAAATCTTGATTTAGAAAAACTAAAACAATTTTCGAACCATTTGGAAACACTTCAAATTTTGGAATGAATCTGAAATTGGTTTTTGGATTCAAATGACTTGGTTTTGGGTTTAACTTCTACTTTATTTATTCAAATCAAGAAGCTAAAGTTTTAGAGGTTTTTGATTAACTTAAGGAAATGAGTTAGGTTATTCTTCCCTAAAGTCTTGAGATTCTGGTGAGGAATTTTATCACCAAATCCTTATTTAAAATGAATAATTTTGGGTCTTTTCAACAGTGATTTTGAATTGGGCAAGATTTTGAAATTGTTTGGGAGTTTTGGAAAGATGTGGAAAGTGGCTCCGTTTTGAAAAAGTGATTCTTGGTAAGATGTGGATTGAATACGTTTGTTATTTAAAAGTAAATGGGCCAAGAATGATTTGAAAATAAGATATTGAGACTGATTGATTTTGGATATTATCGAGATTGATGAGATATTGTTCGGTAGGCGTAAGGACCGAGTTCGTCCCGCTTGCGCTGAGTTGTAGACATAAGGGTCGGGTTCGTCCCGCTTATGTTGAGCGATTTGATATGGATGAGATATTGTTTGGTAGGCGTAAGGCTGGGTACGTCCCGCTTATGCAGAGAAATGTGAGGCCGGAAGGCAGAGTATCCCGCTCTCATCCTTTCGGATCACAAGAGTGTGGAGGCACTGACATCCTGGACTGTGTGACGGGCACGTTATCCCAGAGGGTTCCCATTTATACGTGACCGAAAGGCAACATTCCCATGAGAATGTGTCGGGTTGGCAATTTAACCGACAATGTGATATCACAGCCAGTAGGACAGATATTCATCAATTGCATTTATGTGACATTATTTGGGTGTGCATATTATAATTGGTTTACCTATGTGAATACTTATGTTAACTGCTAACTGCTATATTTGTCGTAATTGCTATTGATTGTGTTTGAACTACATCAATTGTGATTGTGTTTGATTGGTTGGTTTGTGATGAATTGGTTGATCATTGAGTTGTTTGGGCCGGGGCCGTGTTGGATTGGATGGGTCTGAGGCCGTGGTTGGTATGTTGAGTTCTAGTTCTGTATAAAGTATCTGACTAGTTCAGCATAGACTTAATGAACCTGTGCTTGGAACATGATGATCATTTATACCGCGTAGGTAGCTGCTTTTATGGTTGTGGTATAGAAAAGTATGAAAAATCAAACTCTTATAGCATAGACTTAATTGAACCAATATTTAGGACATGTTGGTCATTCATATTGTCTAGGAAAAAATTTTAAGATTTTACAAGAAAGGAAAAAGATTTTGTTTTAAAATATTTGAGAAATTTACCAAGTCTTCAAAAAGGATTTCTGGATTTCGAATGTGAACCCATGGTTTTTGGAAAGACTCATAAGACGAGCAATGATCACTGTACTCTAAAAATAGTTTTATTTTATGTATCTTGTTATAGCAATTTCTGTAACTCTATAGTGAGAAACAGCGAGGACGACGTTCTCACTCCCCTACAGGTTATTCCTTTTCAGGGTATGGACGACGAAGCTTTAGAAGAGTTATGTTCATTTTCTATTTATTCGGTATTTTTGTATTATCTTAGTATTTATTTTTCCCTCGCTTTTATTTTTATTAATTTTGTAAGAGGAATAGGAATCTGTGATATGTATGTTTGTAAGTTAGTGTTGTGTATATATGTAAATTAAGGTATTGTATCTGGTTTGTATGTACATATATGTTTATGATTTCAACGAAAAAGTGTTTTAGAAGAGCTATGCAGTTTTTAGTTTAAACAGGCTCCTATTTTAGTAATTACATATTTTAAGAGTTGCCGTAATACCCGAGCTATCAGAGTGGTACAGCCAGAAGTGTGACATTTTGATAGTTAGGGTGTTACATAAGTGCACTAGTTCATAGAGTGTATATATAGTGCAACATATTAGAATATTGTACAACACACATATAGATTAATAGTCAAAAGTCTAAGGCATCCAATTCTCTCTTTTTTACGTTTTTTGTCATAACTTTCTACATAAACTCTTTTCTTTTTCATTTAGGAATCACAACATTATGAATTATGATTCGAAGAGAATACATTAATAATTTTATACATTAGTAATCTTCTTAAAGAAAGTCAATTTAAAAGCAGTAAAAATAAAGTTTTACTTAAAGAAATTAATTTTTAATTTTTTATCATTTAATAATTAATAAATAAAGTATATTTTTTAATTTTTATTTTTTGTAAAAATTTAAAAATGTTCTTAATATTTAATTTGATTTAATTTGATTTTTTACATTTAAAAAAATATAATTCTATCACTATTATTTGTTTTTTTTTTCACAATCAACCGTTATTCAAATTCTTATTTTATTTTATTTTTTGTCTATGTTCTAATCCAATCCTAATCTTAATCATAAACTCAAAATTTATAACCCTAATTTTTTACTCTCCCAAGCCAAAACTCACTCTATCCACTTTCAAACTATAATTTTAACAGATAAACACTATCGCTATTAGACAATCATGATCTCTCACCATAAATAGAGATTAAAAGATACAAAGAAATCAAGGATATGTTGGATTTAGGTTAGAAATTAGTATAGAATTAGTATTAGTATGTGGTTGGAATTATGTTCGAAATTACAGTTAGGATAGGGATTAGAAAGAAATAAAATAAAGAGTTAACGTATACTTTTTGTTTTAAATAATGTTTGTAAAAAAATTTAAAAATACTCTTAGGTTATAAATATATTATTTATCATAGATATCCTAAATTATAACCATAATTTAAAATTCAAGTAGATAGAGTCAGTTATAAATCTAAACTGAGTTAGCTAGGAATTAGGCTCTTGGCTATAAATAGTCCCTTGTAATGTTCTGTGTACAATACAATCAATAATAAAATCGTTTACTATATATTTCCTCTATTCTCTTTCCTCTTTTCGTTGGTCCCAAACCATAATCCTTATATTTCAATACCATGGCATGTTCGACAAGTGCAACGACTCAAATGGAGTGAGACAGTGGAGGTAGAATTGTCATAAAAGGTAATGAAAAATTGATTTTTCAAAAATAAATTTTAATATATATTTTACAAATAAGAAAAAAGAATTTACTTTTGAATTTCAATACCTCTAGCCCTGTATTAGGCGGAGAATGTCATTTTTTCCTAAAAGAAAAGAAATGTTTATTTACTACACTAATAGTCAGTTTAATATTGAATCATTTATATCAGTTGCAAAACAATAATTAAGGAAGCCAAATATACATGGCCAATTATGCAAACTGCATAGTTCTAACTACAATACTAAAACAAGAAAAAGTTTCAATGTACTGCTCTTAACTTAATTTTTAAATTTACAAACACTAAAATTTTTATAATTTTAAATATCTGATAAACATAATCAACACCTAAATTTTTTAAATAAAATAATGAAATCAACATTGTTCAAAACAAAACAAACATGATCCAAAATATATAATTAAATATTATCCAAGTCTCTAATCAACCAAACATAATTCAAATTATAACTTAAAGTAAAACCAACAACCATACTAAATACAAACACAAAAGTAACATTCTAAATTCAATTATAATCTTTAAGAAAAAAGCCCGCTCAACAAGCCCACCTCAAAAGTGCTTCATTCCATTTTTGTTGTGCATTCTCGTCAACCAATATTGATTGTAATAACAAATTAATGATTACATAAGCTCATGAAAAAAACTTGTAGTTCTTAGCTGATACAATGATATTCCTCAAAGCAAAAATAGGTGATAGTGTCATTATCAATACTCCAATAATAATGCAAATCTAAAATTCAAGGATGGAGGAAAAAAATTAGCTAGTATCCTCATTGATAATTTGCAAAACTGAAGATGAACTTTTTAGTAGTTGAATCCAAATGAACTTACCCAATTGATTGTCCAAGACAAGCCATATTTTCTAGGTTTTTTGAGCCTAAACCATATGATGAATGTGTTCTGAAGAAAAAGGTTCATGAAATATTTTGTCATGAATGAACGTGTTCTAATACCTGAGGCAAGTCCTTGAAGAAATGAAATGTTTTACGCTGAATAAATGTGCTTTGATACTGGAGGCATGTCCTTAAAGAAGGTTCATAAAATATTTTTCTGACTTCAACGACTATTGCCTCCAAGGATCATGTACACAATGCAGATGCCGACATTAACCAGCAAAATGTGAAATGGTGGTACTCCATTTTTCACAACCTGACCGCCACGGTTGGTGCTGGTGTTCTAATACTAGAAGAAAGTCTTTGAAGATGGTTCATGAAATGTTTTGTCTTAACAGATGACAATTCTGCTAATATAGGTTCATACTAAATATCAGCTCAAACATTTAATATTGGTTAAGTGCTAAATGGACAATGATTTATCTTCAAGGATTTTACTCTATTTGCTCCAATCCAACCCTTAAACTAATGTATGTTTCACAAAAAGATTGTCCTTCAAATACCCTTTTCCTTGCCTTTATTGCTTGCAATATCAGACCACAAAAAATTTTATGGCTTTAGATGCAACTCTGTAAATATAATAAGATTTGTTTGTTTGACATTATTTCTTAAAACCAGGAAACATTAATTAATGAAATAAGTTAAAGTGGTGTGTTCGACTATATTAATGCAAAGAACCAAAAAAAATATATAGCATGAAGTAACAATTAAAAAATATTTTTATCAACAACTAATGGAATCAAATATGAGTTTTTGAATGACTTGTTCTTAATATCAGTGACCTCTACTATTTTATTTTGAAAAATGCTCACATTTCTTTCTGTCATGATATCATTCATCCCAAAAGTTTAAACTAATAGAAGAAGGCAATATGAATGGTTATATCTCTAAGACTTTCTTCAAGTAAGAGCCTCTTTTAGATTTGATTGATTTTTGCATAGGCTTTCTTTTCTCCTTTTATCTTTTTTTGTCTTATGCTACTTTTTCACTTTTGGAGTTTACCAAAGATCGAACTAGACCTTTTATACATAGAGCTCTGGTATCATGTCATGAAACTAATCTACCAAACATTCTAAATAATAGAAAAGAAGCCAATCAACCAGATCCTAAGAACTAGGAAAATGAGGACAAATCTGTTTTTTCCAATTTGTACTTCTTGTAATGAGAAAAAGCATATTTGTTTGGCAGAAGGTACCACTCATTATTCCAATCCACAAGGCTTTTCCTCTCAACTGTATCCAAAAACCCAATATAGCAGCAAGTGAAATTTCAAAAACATAATAAGCTCCAAGGTTTACATATATTCCTAACTTCTGGCAACCACATCCTCTAGCAATACCTATATATTAACATGACCAAGTATTACACTTCATAGAAATACATGAATTGTGCATTGAATAATAATGCCAAGAGAAAAAAAAGTGCCAACCTGAAAGAAAACCATGTAAGGTGTCTAATATAATAGATACACATATTAAGAGATCCATATTTATGACAAAATCCAACACATCCTGATTATAGCTAAAAATATAATTTAAAACATTTTGGCACAAAAAAGATGTTGAGCTCATCAGAAGAGCCTGTGAGCCTACAAGAGTCATGGCAGCTACGACCGCCACTAGTGCCTCTCATGGATTTCCAGCTCTCAATGCATTTGATACTCTAGTGCTGAAAGAATCACCTAGAAAGAACAACAAAGTTCAATGACAAAAAGAAAGAAAATGTGTAACTGGTATGAAACAATATGTACATGATGATAAAAGTAAAACCTTGCTACTAAGCCAATTGCTTCTGCCATTTTGGAGATTGCCTACGGTGATCATGTACACAATGCAGGTATCGATTTCAACTAGCAAAATGTGAAATAGTGGTGCTTTGCTTTCCACAACTTGACTGCCATGGTTAGTGCAGGTGTTCTAATACTAGAGGCAAGTTCTTGAAGAAGGTTCATGAAATATTTTGTTTTGAATGCACGTGTTCTGATACTAGAGGTAAGTCCTTGAAAAAAGTATATGAGATCTTTTGCCCTGATTGTACGTGTTCTGATACTGGAGGCAAGTCCTTGAAGAAATGGAATGTTTTACGCTGAATAGACGTGTTCTAATACTGGAGGCAAGTCCTTGAAAAAGGTTCATGAAATATTTTGCCAACTTCAACGACTATTGCCTCCAGTGATCATGTACACAATGCAGGTGTTGACTTCAACCAGCAAAATGCAAAATGGTGGTATTCCACTTTTCACAACCTGACCACCATGGTTGGTGTGGGTGTTCTGATACTAGAGGCAAGTCCTTGATCAAGGTTCATCAAATATTTTGTCCTAACACATGATAATTCCACTAACACATATTCATACTAAATATCAGCTAAAACATTTAATATTGGTTAAGTGCCAAATGGACAATGATTTAAATTCAAAGATTTTACCTTATTTGCTCCAATCCAACCCCTCACACTAATGCATGTTACACAAAAAATCTTTTTTCAAATACCATTTTTCTTGCCTTTATTGCCTGCAGTATAACACAATTAAAGATTTTATGTATTTAGATGTAACTCTATAAATATAATCAGATTTGTTTGCTTGATATCATTTCTTGAAATCAGGAAATATTACTTAATAAAAGAAATTAGAGTGGTGTGTTAGACTATATCAATGCAAATAAAAAAAACATATAGCATGAAGTAACAATTAAAAAATATTTTTATCAACAACTAATGAAATCAAACATGAGTTTTTGAATGACTTATTCTTAATATTAGTGACCTCTAGTGTTTTATTTTGAAAAATACTCACATTCTTTTCTGTCATGATACCATTCATCCCAAAAGTTTAAGCTAATAGAAGAAGGCAATATGAATGGTTATATCTCTAACACTTTTCTCAAGTAAGGGCCTTTTTTGAATTTGCTTGATTTTTGCATAGGCTTTCTTTTCTCCTTTATTTTTTTGTCTTATGCTATTTTTTCACTTTTAGAGTTTACTAAAGATCGAATTCTAGACCTTTCGGACATAGAGCTCTAGTATCATGTCATGAAACCAGTTAACCAAACATTCTAAATAATAGAAGAAGAAGTCAATTAACTAAACGGATCCTAAGAACTAGGAGAATGAGGACAAACCTATTTTTTCTAATTTTTTCTTCTTGTAATGAGAAAAAGCAGAATTATTTGGCAGAGGGTACCACTCATTATTTCAATCTACAAGATTTTTTCTCTCAACTGTACCCAAAAATCCAATATAGCAGCAAGTAAAATTTCCAAAACATAATAAGCTCCAAGGTTGACATGTGTTCCTAACTTCTAGAAATCACATCCTCTAGCAATACCTATATATTAACATGATCAAGTGTTACACTTCATAGAAAGACATGAATTGGTCATTGAATAATAATGCAAAGAGGAAAAAAAAAGTGTCAACCTGAAATAATATCATGTAAGGTATCTAATATAATAGAGACACATATTAAGGGAGTCATATCTGTGATATAATCCAACACATCCTGCTCATAGCTAAAACATAATTTAAAAATATTTTGGCACCCAAAAATGATTGAGCTCACCAGAAGAACCTGCGAGTCTGCAAGAGTTATGGCAGCTACGACCGCCACTCGTGCCTCTCCTGGATTTTTAGCTCTCAATGCATTTGAAACTCTGGTGCTGAAAGAGTCACCCATAATGAACAACAAAGTTCAATGACAAAAAAGAAAATGTGTAACTAGTATGAAACAATATGTACATGATGATAAAAGTAAAATATTGCTGCTGAGCTAATTGCTTCTGGCATTGTGTAAAATACCTCCAGTGATCATGTACACAATGCAGGTATCGACTTCAACCAGCAAAATGTGAAATAGTGATACTCCTCTTTTCACAACTTGATCGCCATGGTTGGTATGGGTATTTTGATACTAAAGGTAAGTTCTTGATGAAGGTTCATGAAATATTTTGCCCTGAATGTACGTGTTCTGATACTGGAGGCAAGTCCTTGAAGAAATGAAATGTTTACGCTAAATGGACGTGTTCTGATATTGAAGGCAGGTGTTCTGATACTAGAAGCAGGTTCTTGAAGAAGGTTCGTGAAATATTTTGTCCTGAATACACGTGTTCTGATACTGGAGGCAAGTCCTTGAAGAAATGAAATGTTTTATGCTAAATCTAAAGCAAGCTCATTTATATGTATATATACATACATGAGACATGCATATGCATATGATAAATAGAAGGGAAAAGTTGCAATGATAGAAAGCAATGATGTAGAGACTCAAAAAATGTAGTATATGTTTTACTTCTACAATTATATGATAAAAGGAAAATTTGGTATGGTATAGAATAAATTGGTACGATTAAGTACGTAAAATGTGTTATACATGCCTAGCTAGTTATAGAGTCCAATAATAATAATTCAATTGTTTGTTTGAGTTTTTATGAATCTAGTAGAAAAATTCAATTACATACACTTTTTTCTTGCCCTAATTAATTATAGTAAAGCATCTTTTTTTTTATCTAAAATGGTAAAAACTTTTCCAATAATAATTTAATAAATAAAGTAAAACAGTTATTTGTTAATATATGGCTCAGACCTATTAATTAATTAACTTTTGTAATTAAAAAATCTAAAATGTTATCCTAACCCATAGGTAAAATAGTTATTTGTTAATATATGGCTCTGACCTATTAATTAATTAATTAATTCTTGTACTTAAAAAATCTAAAATGTTATCCTAACCCATAGAGCACAAGTAATAGGTTGGCCACCAATAAGATTGTATCGAAAAAACATGTTGGTAGTTCAACAAATTACTTATTATATTCAATTTAATTAAAATTACAAACTACTTATTAGATAAAAGAAAAATTACATGCAATTGAGTTTTGTGAAATTACCAAACACATTAACTAAAGACATGTATAGATTTGTCTAAATTATTTACGTGGGATGTGTATGTATGCAGCATGTGGTTGGGTGGAAACCATATATAATTGGTAGTTCTCTATAGGTAGTAGATTGTTGAATATAGTTAAAAAATTGATGTATGAAAGATTATGGTTTTTATATTTTAAATTCAATATCTCTCTCAAGTGAGGTGGTTGATAACACAAATAAGAAATCGCCCATTATCATATGTCGTGCTTTATTTGATCTTTACGGGCATCCAGCATTAGAGAATGAAATTTAATTGCATTGAAATTCTAAGGGACATGCATCATGTTGGATCCGGCACTTCAATTAGTGCACTTTTGATCTACTTCCTAAATTTGAAAATTCTATAGTGCATAAACCATTAGTTGAATTCTATGTGTGTATTATATATATATGGATGCGTCTAATTATTATTAAAAAGTAAAAAACAGTTAGTATTGGGAGCAATAATGATAATTAATAAGTGAGCAGCGTTGCTCTCAAAAAGAGGACATATGCTCAAATTTTCAACAAAATTATTAGAAAGAATATACATATAAGAAGAGAAAAAAGTTTTATATTCAAATATGATTTGTACTGTGTATTGTTTGATTTTCTAAACATAGAATGAAGTAAAGTCTTAGATCCAATGTACCGATGAACTCAAGCTAATCGAGAACTAGAATTGGCTTGAAGAATTCTCCCTGATTTAGTGAATTGTCAAATTGACTATATCTAACCTTAGTGGACAAAGATACTATTATTAGTTTATTTTCTATTTTTTTCGTCAATTTTTTTTTCTATTTTTTTCTTGTTATGACTAGCTTCTTCTAACTAGCTTTTATGATAATGCATTTTAGAGTATTTTTGAACTTCTTAATATATGTTATGCATTTGTTAGAAAAAAAAATAATTTTAATATGTTGATAATATAAAATAATTTTACATTGTCAAATAATTTTTCAACTAAAAAAGTATCGATCACAAAAGAATAGGGACATAAAAAAGGTACCTACCTGGATGCAAATTTCTACAAGAAAGATCAGCCGATAGTACTAATGTATTTGACAAGTGTGTAAGCAGTACTAAAAAACTAACTCTAACTTGAATAGTTTAAGAGACTCGACAACGCTCTTAACATGAAAAGGTAAAATTAGCATTTTGACTATTTACTTAAAACCCTTTTCTTTTAATATATACATTTGATTGATTGACCAATTTTCAGAATAGCTTCGACTTCTGCTCCAATGCATCACAGATAAGGCCTAAGTAGCATATGGTGGTTCAAAACCATGTTGAGGAGGTGGTTCATAGGCATATGGTGGTGGTTATTGACAATCACAATAAGGGTCACCACATCCATTAGATTGATATGCATTAGGATTAGAATTATACCTATAAGAAACCGAAGGTTGTTGTTACCAAGAAGGGTGATTAATCCCTTGAGGCTCCTCACATCCTTGATTGTTCCATCCTTGATGCATGTTGCCATTGTAGTTTCCATTTTCTACAACATAATTTGAACCAAACTCATAGCCAAAGGGATGAGAATTCATAGTGGCAAACAAAAAAAAAAGCAAACAAAATAAGCAACAAAGTCCTAAACCTAACAAAAACTAACAAATAAGAAAAAGGCAAACATATTCACATATTCACAATAGCCAATAACATAACACCATTGCAATTCCCCGGCAACGGTGCCATTTTGATAATGAGGAATCGTCGTGTCGGTCTGGAATTTCTCTTATAGAAATAAGAACTTCATTGTAAGCATAGCTCCAAACCAACAAACAATTCTCACATCAAAAATTTGGTTGTCACAAGTACAAACCCCAATAAAAATAACCAAAGCATTGAAACCTCGGGTCTTCTCACAAGGAATTGCAATGAAGTGAATGGTTATTGGCTATGAAGGAATACGGGGGGTTTGATTTATAAAAGGCAAGAAAGTAAATGACAAGAAATGTAAAGAAAACAATTAAAGGAAGCAATTAATAAAGAGAGACATTCATGGTAAGGGCTGAGATCATATGCTTTCTATCATAGTCACTAATAACAATGATTAACAAGAATATATCTTATTTCATCATCTCTAGCAATGGAAGAATGTGTAATATTATCTTCACATTGAGAGAACGTCAAACAAGACTAGCTAATCTCAATCCAAAAGTCCTAATCAACTCACTAATTGAATTAGCAAGAGATTAGAGTCAATGGAAACAATACTACCTAACAACTCTAGATCACCAACATGAGTTGGGTATTCATGACTCAAGATTGCTGAATTCCTCTTTCCAAGCCAAGAATGCTCAAAATCTACTCTAACATCCTTCCAAGAATTTTGTAAAACACTTGGAAGGCATAAAAAGGAAGCATAGTAAATTGCAAGGAAGCATAAAAGCTAACAACTACCAATTGCAAAGAAATTAATAACAACAACTCAAATCATCAATAGATAAACATCAAACATCAATTTCATTAAAAGAGATCCAAATCCAACATGAGTTCATTAATATAAAAGAGACATAAAGGGGAAATTAACATGAAAACTAAGAGAATCAAACTACTAGAGCATGAAAATGTAAAGAAAACAAGATGAGAACAATAAATTGAACCTAGATCTAAGATGGAAATAAGCATAAGAATCCTAATTCTAGAGAGAAGAGGGAGCTTCTCTCTCTAGAAACTAAACTACATGATGCCAAGCTACCACTAATTGCTCCCCCCTTTGCTCAATCTTCAATTCTGCATGAAATACCCTCAGAAACAAGTTGGATTTGGGCCTGGGTAGCTCAGAAATCGCCCCTAGCAATTTCACTTTAAGTGAGTCACGTGCCAAGCGTCACGCGGACGCATAGGTCGCGCGTACGTATCGCTGGCCAAAACTCCTACTCACGTGTACGCGTGGGTGACGCGTGCGCGTGTCTTGCAAGTCTTCAATCCACACGTACGTGTGGATGACGCGTGCGCGTGGCCCTCAATTGTCCAAATGCTCATTTCTTCATGAATTCTCCGCTTTGCATGCTTTTCTCTTCACTTCTTTCATCCGATACTTGCCTTATGAACCTGAAATCACTCAACAAACACATCACGGCATCGAATAAAATTAAGGTGAATTAAAATCACCAATTTTAGGGCCTAAAAAGCATGTTTTTACACTTAAGCACAATTTAAGAGAGAATTACAAAACCATGCTATTTCATTGAATAAATGTGAGAAAAGGTGATAAAATCTCCTCAATTAAGCACAAGATAAACCACAAAATTGGGGTTTATCAAATCTCCCCACACTTAAACCAAGCATGTCCTCATGCTAAGAACAAAGAAGGACAAAAAGGGGTATGAACATTTATTCAATGCAAAGAAACTATATGCACCTATCTATATGAATGCAACTAAATGCAAAGGGATTCTACCTACTTGATTAAAAGTAAATCAATCTCCAAGAACATATATGAACAAGTAGGGCTAAGATCATATGACGATTCATGAATCCTACCAATTCAAATATCAAAATGAAGTTCAAATAGACTTGCAAGAAGAAAGCTCATGAAAGACGAGAACAAGGAATTGAGCATCGAACCCTCACCGGATGTGTATTCGCTCTAGTCACTCAAGTGTATAGGGTCGATTCACTCAGTTCTCTTCTACTCATGCTTTCTATGATTTATTTTTCTTCTAACAATCAACAATTATTCAATGCATGCATGCATTTATCATGAGGACTTATTCATAGGTTGTAATGAGGCTAAGGTAAAGGTAAAGATGCATATGGTCAAGTGAGCTTGAAATCTGAATCTTTGATTAACCTAAGCTCTCACCCAACACATATAACACCTATACAATTCTAAAACAATACCTAGCTACCCATGATTCCCACTTTTTTTTTTTCACATACTCATGCATTCTCTTTAATTCACATTCCATATGCATTATTATTGTTACTTTACTCTAGGGCATTTTTGTCCCCTTTTTATTGCATTTTTTTTCACATTTTTTTTCACAACAAAGTACATACAAACGTATCAATGCATATGGTTTTACATTTTTAATGCATAAGCACGTACCCAATCCCATGATTTTCAACAAAAATAAAAATACACTTTTACCTCAACCAATGTCCCATGTTTCCCACACCCAAATAATACACACTCTCACTAGCCTAAGCTAATCAAAGATCCAAATTAAGGGATATTTATTTTTCGCTTCAAGGCTTGTAATGTGCTAACATTAAGAACAAAAGGGATTAAATAGGCTCAAAATTGGCTAACAATGGTTGATGAAAGGTAGGTTATTTGGGTAAGTGAGCTAAATGAAATGATGGCCTCAATCATATAAATGCATGTATACATGGAATAATGGACATAAAGAATCAAACAAACCAAAGATTACAATCATAAAAAGAGAATAATACACACAAGAATGAAAATAAGTGGTTATATAATGTAACCACGCCATTGGGCTCAAAACTCACATGCTTGTGTTCTTAGCTCAAAAACCATGTTCCAAAATAAATTCTTCAAGCAAATTCAACAAAAAAAATTTCAAATTAAATTGGTAGGGTGCCTTAAAAATAGTTTCTTGGAAAAGAAATCATCACCCTAACCAAGTAGTCCTAATAAGAAAGAAGTAGTAAAATATGTTCAAATTCTAACTAATATGCAACCTATCATGCAATGCAACAACTAACTACAAAGAAAATTAAGAATTGGTGTTGAAAAAGGAAATTGTTACCCATGGAGATCGGTCGGACGACCTCCCTACACTTGAAGATTGCACCGTCCTCAGTGCATGCAAAGAAGAGCAAGGTGGACGGGTTGCCACAACTAATGAGCTTCTTCAAAGGATTGTGCAGGTGGACTTGTTTGTTGCCCCCATTTTGAAGCTTTTCCTTTCCCTCTTGGTGGCCAACCTAAAAGGAAAGAAAAAGAAAGAAAACTAAGCCTACAACAAAGATATCAAAGCAATAGAACATAGGCGGGGGATAATACCAAATACAAGTAAGGTTCTCACTACATGTTAGTTACGCATGTAAGTGAGAGAGCAATATAGGCAGAGGGCATATCAACTCATACTTGATGCAAGAGGGAATTTAAAGTATAAGTGAATAACATGAAGAGCATGTTGAGCATCAAGTTCAAACAAGAAAGAGTGGGTCATGAAAGACATGCAAGTTCATATCAATGCACAAAGAACACAAGGGTCATAAAAGATTAAGCATTGACTTAGAAAGATTCATCACCCAACAATATTAAACAAGTCAAGAAACACCAAGATAATCTAAGAATTCTCAACAATTGAGTAAGAGAATCCAACACCATTATTAAAATAAGAAACTTAGAAAAGAAAAGAGGAACAAGCTATAAAAACAAAATTAAAATGTAATTAATGAAAATAGGTAAATGCAATAAATAAAAGAGAATAAAAAAATAAGAAAAATGAGAAGTGGAAATTTGAAAAGAGACAATAAAAGAAAAGTAAGAAAGGAAGAAGAAAGGAGAGGAGAAGGAAAAAGAAAAGAAAAAAAAAGGGAAGAAGGAGAAAGGAGAAAGAAGAAAGAAGAAAGAAGGGAAGAAAAGAGGAAAGGAAATAGAGCATAACAGAGGAAGCAGGGCGCAGATGGCGACGCGCGCGCTTCGGCAACACGTACGTGTCGGTAGGAAGGAGTGTAAATCGACGCGTAAGCGTCGTTCACGTGTACGCGTGGGACGCAGAAAATGCAGATGACGCGTAAGCGTCATCCACGCGTACGCGTGGGTCGTCGCACAGTTCTCGCACAAACTTTGCATAACTCTCTGGTTTTTGTACCAGGAGTTGTAAAAATGCAATCGACGCCCACGCGTGCTCCACGCTTGCGTGTGGACACCCCATTTTTAAAAAAAAAAACAATCAAAATTCAAATTTAACAACAAATCTTTTTGGTTTTTGGAAAGATAAAACAAACAAAACTTACACTTCAAGTAAAACACTACTCAGCAATAACTACTCTAGAACTTAAGGCACAAATCTAATCAAACAAGCTAACAACTAAAATACTAAAACAAGAGTATACAAAGAAGAAAACTACCTACAATGGCAACCCAATTCATTCATTGATTACATATACAAGAGAATGGAAAGAGTTTACCATGGTGGGGTGTCTCCCACCTAGCACTTTTAGTCTAAGTCCTTAAGTTGGACATTTGGGAGGCTCCTTGTCAAGGTGGTTTATGCTTGTATTCATCCTTGAAACTCCAAGAATGCTTGCTCTCCAATTGGTTGTCAGAATTTCCAACCATCTTCACCAAACTTGGGTGAGGTTCTTCCCAAGATATGAGCTCCCAAAATTGGTCTTCATGTTGCGATCCGGGATCCCATATCTTATTTTCACACCCATCTTCTAATTGATCATCATGGTTCCACTTGTGTGGTAGACAAGCCAAATTCTCAATGAAGCCTCCAAACAACTTCCTAGACCCATGCAATTTGGTTCTACACCAACTATTACTATTCAACTTTGAGCATGCTACCATCATGAACTTAGAGTGATGTTTCCAACCACCACACAACTCTCTCCTACTCTTAACTCCACAAAGAGCTCCAAGTTGACCATCAGATTCAATCAAACCATATTCAAGTGAGAAAGTAAGGCTTAGGGATAAGAATTTTATCCACTTGAATGTTATGTAGGATGGTGACTTAAGAAGGGGTAGTTCTAATGATCTTGCAAGTTTCATTCCCTTATGCTCTTCTTCGACTACCTCCACCTCTTTGCAAGCTTCCTCAATTTCAACATCTTCCTCTTTGATCTCAATTTCATGTCCAATGGGGGATGATTCAATTATAGATAGGAATTCCTCATTGATTGAATCCATTTCTTGATCAACCTCTTCAAAGTCTTCCACCATGATATGCTTTGGAGGTTGCGCACCCTCCTCAACATCAATGTCAAGCTTCTTGGAAGAGGGCTCTATGATGCTACATTCCCATGGACTTCCAACATCTCCTAGATCTTCAACCACTTCTTCCGGCTCAATTATCTCAACTTCCTCCTCTTGTGACAATTCTTGCTTTAACTCCCCTTCTTCACCTTGAAGCTCCAAATTCTCCTTCTCATTGTGCTCTTCAACTAATCCTCCATATCTCGCAAAAAAGGTGTCTTGGATAGTTGAGCATATTGATGCCATTTGGTTTATTGCTTTGGTTAAGTTAGCCAACACCTCTCCTTGCTTTTGGCAACGAATTAGAAGTTCTTGTTGTTTTTGCCATAGGGGTTGGAGAGGTTGGTCCAATGAAGGTGGTAGTGGAAGAGAGGGTTCATGGTTTGGGGGAAAGGGTTCATAATTGGAAGGTGGTTCATCTTGGTAAGGGTATGGAGATGGTGTATATGGAGGTGGTTCTGGGGAGTAGTTGTGTTGGAATTGTTGTGGTTCTATGTATGGTTCATATGGCTCAAAAGGTGGTTGGTATGGTGGATAAGGATTAGGGTCATATTGAGGTGTTTGGTGATAAGGGGCTTGTGAGTGTGGTGGTTCAAAACCATGTTGAGGAGGTGGTTCATAGGCATATGGTGGTGGTTGTTGACAATCACAATAAGGGTCACCACATCCATTAGATTGATATGCATTAGGATTGGAATTATACCTATAAGAAACCGGAGGTTGTTGTTGCCAAGAAGGGTGATCAATCCCTTGAGGCTCCTTCCATCCTTGATTGTTCCATCCTTGATGCATGTTGCCATTGTAGTTCCCATTTCCTACAACAGAATTTGAACCAAACTCATAGCTAAAGGGATGAGAATTCATAGTGGCAAACAAAAAACAAAAGCTAAGAAAATAAGCAACAAAGTCCTAAACCTAACTGTTCATACCCTGGGTCGAGCTGTCCGACCCGGGATGTTTAGCGACATGGCGACCGACCTCTTCAGGTCCGACTATCTGATCTCTTCTTAAAGAGATCGGCCAAATCAACAGGAAAGCCCAATAAAGGGCCCAAATAGAGGAACACGACCCAAATCCAAAGGCAATCCAAGCCTACAGAGATAAAGACGGTTCTCTTGAAGATAAGCTGACTTCACCCAAAATAAGATAAGATAAGACAAGATAACTAACTTATCTTATCAGAAAGGTTAGCCCACACTACTATAAATATACTGGAGCACCCAGGTATAACTCATACTCTGATTCTACAATAAACCTGCTTAATACCCGTGCTAACTTAAGCATCGGAGTCTCTTGCAGGTACCCACCACCCTCCAGTAACCAAGGATCAGAAGTGCAGCCAGTCCAACAAGTCGGACACAACAGCTCCGGCCGCCACCAGCCAGCCGGACACGTCATCTCCGACCAGTACAGAAGATCTCATCCGAGATCGACCTACAGTTTCAGGTAACCCTCGGAACATTGGCGCCGTTGCCAGAGACCTGGAAGTCATCCAATCACCATGGCAGACGAACAGGATAACGACCACAACTCAGATCTAGAGGACAGAACGCCGCACAAAAACACGGGTGCCACACCAAAGGACACTCCGGAATTTAACGGAGACAAAAACTCATCACACCCAGGAGTAATAGAAGCACTTTAAGATCGTCTAAAGCAACTCGAAAAAGAAAGCCAGTACCAGCAAGAAGTCGGCAAGGATCTACAAAGAGAGGTAAGACGACATCGAGAATTAGAAGATAAACTCCTACAACTTGAAGCCGATTTCAAAGCAAAGGCTACCCGGACCACCCCTGAGGACAACTCTCGCAAGGATCAAGATCCATTCACTAGGCAAATCATGAAGACTAAAATCCCTAAAGACTTCAAACTTCCGGATATGACTTTGTATGATGGCACTACAGATCCCAACCATCACCTCAGTAACTTCAGAAGCAGAATGTACCTCACTGACGCCTCAAACGCCGTTCGCTGCAAAGCTTTTCCAACGACTCTCACGAAGACAGCAATTAGATGGTTCGACAACTTACCTCCTAAGTCCATCTCAAGCTTTGACGACCTAGCCAAAAAGTTCTTGGCCAGATTCTCCATCCAAAAAGACAAGGCTAAGCACGCCCCTAGTCTACTAGGAATCAGGCAAGGAGATCGGGAAAGTCTTCACAACTACATGGAAAGATTCAACAAAATATGCCTGGATATACAAAGCTTGCCAACAGAGGCTGCCATCATGGGCCTCATCAACGGCTTACGAAAGGGACCTTTCAGCCAATCTATATCAAAGAAATACCCCACAACTCTGGATGAGGTGCAAGAGCGGGCAGAGAAGTACATCAACATGGAAGAAAATTCCCGACTTGGGGAGGCCTCGAAATCCGGTTTCACCTACCGAGATAAAGATAAAAGAATCCAAGAAGAAGGAAGATCGAATGGGGGAAAAATTAAAAAAGTATCATAATTACACCCCTCTTCGGGTGTCCCTGGTGGATATTTACAAAGAAGTCTGTAACATAGAAAAGATACCCCCAGCTCGACCACTCAAAGGCAAAAGAGGAGGAGAAAATCGGAACGAATACTGTGAATAGAAAAATTAGTAAGAGAAGGAAAACTAAATCGGTACCTGGCCATCCGAGATGATGAGCAAAGAAAAAGACGAAGGGATGAAGATGTCGGACGAGCTGAGCGATCACCTCGTATGCCAGAAAGACATGTCCACATGATACACGGAGGATTTGCAGGAGGAGGAATCTCCAAGTCATCCCGCAAAATATATCTCAAAGAAGTATATCATGTTAAAGGAAAGGAGGAAGCACCCAACATCCCTGCAATCACATTCACCAAAGAAGACGCATCAGGTGTCATCTCAGGACACAACGATCCCATGGTCATCACCATCATACTGGTGAACGCCAATCTCCACCGCACATTAATAGACCAAGGGAGCTCCGCTGACATCTTATTCAAAACTGCCTTCGACAAGCTCGGATTAGAAGAAAAGGAGCTTAGAGCATACCCGAACAGCCTGTTCGGACTGGGTGATACCCCAGTACAACCACCGGGATACGTGTCACTACATACAACCTTCGGAAAAGGGAAACAATCCAGAACACTCAAGATAGACTACATCGTGGTCGACGTGAGTTCAGCCTACAATGCCCTAATAGGTCGGACAACACTAAATCAACTCGGCACAATTGTCTCAACTCCACATCTATGCATGAAATTCCCAACTACAGAAGGGATAGCTACAATAAAAGCAGATCAAAAGATGGCACGCCACTGTTATAACGAAAGTCTAAACCTTAGAGGCAGAGGAGAAGAGTTCCATACAATTGAGCTTGGTGGAGTTCAGAGACGAGAAGAACTCCGTCTACAGCCCGAAGGAGAGGTAGAGAAAGTTCAGATCGGAGACACCTCGGACAAAACAACTAATATTGGCACGGTCCTGAAAGGAAACGCAAAAGAATTATTAGTATAGTTCTTACGAGATAATGTCGATCTCTTCGCATGGAAAGCTATAGACATGCCAGGCATAGACCCCAAGCTAATGAGTCACAAGTTGGCGGTCTATCCAGGATCTCGGCCGGTACAGCAGAGACGAAGAAAACTTGGGCCAGAACAATCCCAAGCTGTGGAAGAACAGGTACAAGCACTACTGGAGGCAGGATTCATAAGAGAAGTCAAGTACCCACTATGGCTAGCTAACGTCGTCTTGGTGAAAAAATCAAATGGGAAATGGCGAATGTGCACTGACTACACCGATCTCAACAAAGCCTGCCCAAAAGATCCTTACCCACTCCCAAGTATCGATGCTCTGGTAGATGCTTCATCCGGATATAGATACCTCTCGTTTATGAATGCATATTCCGGATACAACCAAATCCCCATGTATCCACCAGATCAAGAAAAGACCTCGTTTTTAACACCAAAAGTAAATTACTGCTACATAGTGATGCCTTTCGGTCTCAAGAATGCGGGAGCTACGTATCAAAGGCTAATGAATAAATTCTTTTTAGATCATATTGGAAAAATCATGGAAGTCTACGTGGACGACATGTTAATAAAGACACAAAGCAAAGAGACATTACTGTCCAACCTGGCTCAGGTGTTCGACACTATAAGGAAGCATGACATACAACTCAATCCCGCAAAATGCACCTTTGCAGTAGAAGTGGGCAAATTCTTAGGTTTCATGCTCACGCAAAGAGGAATTGAAGCAAACCCGGACAAATGCCAGGCCATACTCAACATGAAGAGCCCGACTTGTGTCAGAGAGGTATAACAACTCAACGGGAGATTAGCAGCCTTATCCAGATTCTTAGCGGGATCAGCGATAAGATCCCTCCCCTTCTATGCCACTTTAAGGAAATGAAAGAAGTTTGAATGGACAATGGAATGCGAGCAAGCCTTCCAGGATTTCAAAAATTTTCTGGGACGACCACCTATCCTAACTTGACCACGAGAGGAAGAACCACTCGTATTATACCTTACAGTAGGAAGTCAGGCAGTAGCCTCAGCACTGGTTCGAGAGGACGACAAAGGGCAACAACCTGTATACTTCATTAGTAAAGCGCTGCAGGGATCCGAGCTGAACTACTAAAAAATAGAAAAGTTCGCCTACACTCTCATACTGACATCTCGACGACTTTGCCCGTACTTCCAGGCTCACACCATTAAAGTTCAGACCGACCAGCCCATAAAAGGGATACTGCAGAAAACAGATCTAGCAGGCTGAATTTTACAATGGGCAGTCGAGTTATCCGAGTTCGACCTCCAATATGAAGCTCGGACAGCCATCAAATCACAATACTTGGCCGACTTCATCGCAGAATTCACAAATATCCTGGAAACCCCCACAGAATGGAATCTCTACGTGGACGGGTCTTCAAATAAGACTGGAAGCGGCACAGGTGTGATAATTGAAAGCAACCAAGGAACCCAAGTTGAGCTATCCCTCAAATTTGGGTTCCCGACCTCAAACAACCAGGCGAAATATGAAGCGTTACTAGCTGGTTTGAAGCTGGCTAAGGAGGTTGGAGCTCAAAAACTCAACATCTTCAGCGATTCACAAGTAGTCACCTCACAAATAACAGGGAGCTACCAAGCCAAAGATCCCACCATGAAAAAGTATTTGGATAAAACCAAGGAACAGCTCGGACAACTCGGGGAATATAAGATCTGCCACATACCCCGTGAACAAAATGCCCGAGTTGATGCACTCTCAAAACTAGCCAGCACCAAACCAGGGGGCAACAATAGAAGCCTCATCCAGGAAATGCTGCAGAATCCATCAATCTCGGAAGAGGAAAAAGTTCTAGCCATAACAAGTCAGGATCAAGGATGGATGACCCCCATAATTAATTACCTCAAAACAGAAACACTCCCCACAAATGAGAAGGAGGCAAAGAGGTTAAAACGGGAGGCTCAGTACTACACCATCATAAATAACACCCTATATAAAAGAGGAATTTCAATACCACTACTAAAATGTGTGCTGACCTCCAACACAAGGGAAGTTTTAGAGGAAGTACACAGTGGCATTTGTGAGCACAAGCTCTCACAAAAAAAGTACTCTGGGCAGGATTTTATTGGCCAACTCTACAAAAAGAAGCTACAGAGTATGTAAGGACATGCCCACCATGCCAGAAACATGCCAACTTTCACATCACCCCACCAGAAGAGCTCATCAGCGTAACCTCACCTTGGCCATTTGCAAAATGGGGACTTGATCTCCTCGGACCTTTCCCCCAGGGATCAGGACAAGTCAAATTCCTCATAGTAGGGGTAGACTATTTCACAAAGTGGATCGAGGCAGAGCCCCTAGCCAACACCACTGCTCAAAGAAGCCAGAAATTCCTATATAGGAACATTGTTACAAGGTTCGGGGTTCCATATTCCATCACCACGGACAATGGCACCCAATTCACAGATGCAGGCTTCAGAAAGTTAGTAGCCGATCTGAACATAAAACACCAGTTCACCTCCGTCAAACATCCTCAAGCCAATGGACAGGCCGAAGCTGCCAACAAAGTCATATTGGCTGGGTTGAAACGGAGACTACAAGCTGCAAAGGGAGCTTGGGCCGAAGAACTTCCACAAGTCCTATGGGCGTATCGAACAACGTCACATTCCACCACAAACGAATCACCATTTCGACTAGCATACGGAGTGGAGGCAATGATCCCAGTAGAGGTCGAGGAAGGGTCGCCTAGAGTAGTCCACTACAATGAAGAAGCCAATTCTCAACTTCAAAGAGAAGAGCTCGACCTACTTCCGGAAATCCAAGAAAGTGCCCGGATCAGGGAAGAAGCGCTAAAGTGACGAATGGATTTGAGATATAATCAAAGGGTAGTGCCAAGAGGTTTTGCTAAAAATGATCTCATCATAATCCAAAATGATATTGGAACAACTCGACCCGGAGAAGGAAAGCTAGCAGCAAACTGGAAATGACCCTACCGAGTCATAGAAGTACTTGGAAAGGGCTACTACAGACTATCCGAACTCGATGGACGAGAGCTTCCCAGATCATGGCACGCCTGCAACCTAAGAAGGTACTATAGCTAGAGAAGGTAAAAAATCTCAAATGCACTCTTTTTCCTGAAAAGATTTTTTAACGAGGCACCAAATCGAAATCCAGAAATTATCCGATTTAAAGGGATGAAAAACTCCCGTATGTATATATTTTCACTTTCTTTTGAAAAAAATATATTTTTAGATATTCCACAAATTCTCAAGACGCATTAATCTGAAGCATTTATCGTCCGATTATAAAGCAACAGATCGGCAGAAAGTGAAAAACAGATTCACTGCATGATCACGATAAAGACCAATAGAGATGAAAACGCGATTCATCTAAAGGTCGAACAAACAAAGATAGAAACCACCTTCTATAAATCGGCAAATATGAACACAGAATAATGCAAGAAGTTATCGAAAGTGATCCGAAAAAAGAACCTGACGAGGTCTTATGAATTGCTAAATAATAACTTAAAGACTGGCCGACGTTAAGAAGTCGGACCGAGTCAACCCAAGTTATTAGCAAATCCCTGGAAAGAGGTCTGGCCAACCCTATAAAAGAGGAATTGCTATAACTTAGAAGAGATCGACCTAATGAAGTCAGTCTCCTACAAAAATAAGTTATATAAGTAATCCCTGAAAGAGACCTGACAAAGGTCCAAGAAAGAGGATTACAAAATAACTTAGAAGAGATCGACCTAACGAAGTCGGTCTCCTACAAAAATAAGTTATAAAAGTAATCCCTGAAAGAGACCTGACAAAGGTCCAAGAAAGAGGATTACAAAAATAACTTAGAAGAGATCGACATAAAGAAGTCGGTCTCCTACAACGGACAAGTTATAAAAGTAATCCCTGAAAGAGACCTGACAAAGGTCCAAGAAAGAGGATTACAAAAATAACTTAGAAGAGATCGACATAAAGAAGTCGGTCTCCTACAACGGACAAGTTATAAAAGTAATCCCTGAAAGAGACCTGACAAAGGTCCAAGAAAGATAATTACAAAAATAACTTAGAAGAGATCGACATAAAGAAGTCGGTCTCCTACAACGGACAAGTTATAAAAGTAATCCCTGAAAGAGACCTGACAAAGGTCCAAGAAAGAGGATTACAAAAATAACTTAGAAGAGGACAACATGAAGAAGTCGACCTCCTACAAACAAGTTATATAAGTAATCCCTGAAAGAGACCTGACAAAGGTCCAAGAAAGAGGATTACAAAAATAACTTGGAAAAAGACGACGCAAAGAAGTCGATCTCCTACAACCAACAAGTTATAAAAGTAGTCCCTGAAAGAGACCTGATAAAGGTCCAAAAAAGAGGACTACAAAAATAACTTGGAAAAGGACGATGTAAAGAAATCGGTTATGGATAAATACAAGTAAGAGCAAGCAAACCGAAATACGAATTGGATCCACGCATCTACGACCTCCAAGTACAAAGCAGTTCAAAGAGGCTGAGCAGCAAGGCTCCAGTATTCTAAAAACCCAGAAAGGTGCCAAGACAAGTGTAAACAAGCATGCCATAGAATACAATATTATAAAGCTTCAGGGTCAAGCCCAAAAGCTTGAAAGCTACTTGTTTTTTAAAAACAAAAGTTGCTAAACAAGCAACCAAAGGGAGTACCAGCAGTCAGCAAAATATTCAACTATACAAAATAAAGAGTTTTAAAGCCCACAAGTCGGGCCAACTACGCAAATATCCAAAGAAAACTCAGCTAAAGATTAGAAGACTTTTTAGCAGCATCAGTTTGGGGTGAAGGAGGGCGAGCCTAGAGAGGCATAGCATCCACGGTACCATCATCCCGGTTCAAGATCTGACAGTCCGAATCAGAAACAGAATGACCAACCTCAACCGGAGGAACTGTAGAAGCGGACACCTTGGCAGAAAGCACAGGGGGTGGATCAACATCATGATCTTGGTCGTCGAGGACAATCTTACCATTCCTCACAACATTGTCCAAGCTAAAGAGAGTAAGGTCAACCTCAGGAGCAAGAACTTGAACATGCTCTTTTAAATTATCATAGGCAGCGTTCACGCTGCCGATGAGGTGACCTTGGAGCTCGGAATAGTCTACTCGGGCAGACTCCAACTCCTCTCTTAGACGCACTACCTCCCGATAAGATGTAACATAACTGTCCTTATGCCTCAATGTCGTGTCCTCGGCCAACCGCACAGAAGCCGCCAGAGCAAGGGAACTCGCCTTTTCGTTTTCCAGATCCTTCTCCAATTTGGCTACCTTTACCTCAAGCTCTTCCTTCAGGCCCTTCATCCGGTCGAACTTCTGTTTAGCCTCCTCCATAAATTCTTTGGTGGCATGGAGAGGAAGATTCTGAGCAGTTCGGTACATGGCAGCCCCCATATATGCCATTTTAACACTGTTTTGGGTCATAAAATCTAGATGGCGAAGGATTGATACATCATCCATGGGGAGGGCACCGTAGGGACCGATTTGCTGATCTACGAACTCGATTGCATTAAAATGAGGGGCGTCAAGGTTAAAGGCCTCTATTGTTTTTTGTTTCTTGTTGGGAGGAGCACCAAAAGTAGTGGCAGAAATCTGTGGAGGATCAGTCAGACGAACTCGAGGAGTGGGGACCACCTTCCTCGGCCCAGGAGAACTCGGCACGGGCAGCTTCACTGAAACTTGAGAAGATCCCTCTCCGGCCGCCTTGGCCGAGATATTTTGAGCAGCAGCAGCCTTCTTCGCCTTCTTGTAGGCCTTCATGGAATCATTGTTTTTTGACATCTCTGAAAATACAGAATCAACCATAATGACGAGTTACAACTTAGGAGAAGAAAAACTAAGAAATAAGTATAGAAATAAGTCAGATAGTACCCAAAGCAGTTCGAACCAAAGATGGATCACTCAAAAATCTTTTTGTATCCAAATGGGGTGGTTCCCCCCACAAATCTTCAAGAACAACTACAAAAGCCCGCTCAACCTCATCAAGCATCTCCCATGTATAGCGAGACACTCTCACATTCTTTTGCCACTCTAGAGGGAAAGCAGGCTCGTCATTCTCATCAAGAAAAAAGGGGCGGACCCCCTCAACAGCACGAACTCGGAAGAAATAATTCTTAAAATCTTTAAAAGACTCATCATACATGGCAAAAACTTTATGCCCCTGGGCCGACCTGAACGAAACCCAGGAAGCTTTCTTTTTGGAGGAACCTCCAGGCTTGGCAGATATAAAAAGATAGAGGAAAAGAGTCTGGGAAGGTATTATGCCTAACTCTTGGCAAAGCAGTTGAAAAATCTTGATAAAACCCCATGAATTCGGATGAAGCTAGGATGGGGCAATATTACAAGACCACAACAAATCGGTTTCGAAAGCAGTAAAGGAAAGGTAATGTCCAACTGGCTAAAGAAATATTCATAGGCATAGAAAAAGGGACGCTCCCCCTCGACGGAAGTAGGAAAACAAGCCCTCTCATCAGAGTCGGGAGCTACAAGCTCATAATCCCTCTCCCGAGCACTGTTACCACAAATCCTATGATGTTTCCTTAGCTCTACACAAAATTCAGCATCCACGACAGAGACACACATTAGGACAAGGGAGTCCAGCCAATCGAACATCCCCTCGGGAACTTTGGAAGACATCTCTACAACGTTATTGCGAGAAGACATGAGGCCAACTAATCCTACAAAAAAAAGAAGATTAGATTACTAAAAAATATCTCGGAGGAGGTGCAAAGTAACTCGACTAATATGATACAGACGAACAAACAGAAAAGGAAAACCCCAAGACTCAAACCAAAGTCCTGGGGCATCCTTTGGAGGCAGTGGCAAAGCAAGGTTTCAGGAAAAATCTACAGCTTATGTCTCAGCATCCCCCAAACAAAAAAGAAGATTTTAAACAGAAAGCATTTTCATAGGAGAAAGACAAAACACAAAAAAGTACAAAAAGTCATCAAAGCCATTATCTTTTTACAAAAAGTTTCGACAACACCAAACATGTCAAGCAGAGAATGGTCAAAGACACAGCCTTTTCTCCAGAATCAAACAAAAACCATCATCGAAAGCACAAGCAGAAACGGTGATAACATGCAAAAGCCCTAAAAGCATCAAGCAACAGGAAAGGTGAAAAAGTTCATACGAAAGACGAAGAAACTCTCAGAACACACAATACAACAGCAATTAGGCGCAACAAAAACAGAAAGATCCAAACTTTCTCCAAGCAAAATCAAAACTTCGCCACAAAGCCAAAGCTAAAGCAACGAAAGAAAAAAGTAATTGCAAAATGGAACTAACCTGGAAAAATGAGAAGCTCCGAAAGAAGTAGAAAGGAAGGAATCGCTGGAAGATATCGCAACGCAAGAAAAGACAGAGAGAGAGAGAGAGAGAACGAAGGCGTTACAAAGAAAAAAGAAGAAGAGAAACCATTTTTCTGAGGAAGCAAAATTCAAAATAAAGCAACGGGGCAATTAATACCAATTAATTCAGGTATTAAACCCTCGCACGTTCCCTATAACAAAGCGCTAATACAAAAGCGCGCGCTTTTAGAGGAAAAACGTTCTACATTCAAAAAGCTCTACAAAGAAAAGAATCGGCAAAAGTGCTCGAGTTCGGCTTCACTATAAAAAGTTCGAAGTCAAAAAACTCAACCTCAAAGTAGAAGACCGAGCTCAAGCAGGGGTACTGTTCATACCCTGGGTCGAGCTGTCCGACCCGGGATGTTTAGTGACATGGCAACCGACCTCTTCAGGTCCGACAATCCGATCTCTTCTTAAAGAGATCGGCTAAATCAACAGGAAAGCCCAATAAAGGGCCCAAATAGAGGAACACGACCCAAATCCAAAGGCAATCCAAGCCTACAGAGATAAAGGCGGTTACCTTGAAGATAAGCTGACTTCACCCAAAATAAGATAAGATAAGACAAGATAACTAACTTATCTTATCAGAAAGGTCAGCCCACACTACTATAAATACACTAGAACACCCAGGTATAACTCATACTCTGATTCTACAATAAACCTGCTTAATACCCATGCTAACTTAAGCATTGGAGTCTCTTGCAGGTAACCCCCACCCTCCGGTGACAAAGGATCAGAAGTGCAGCCAGTCCAACAAGTCGGACACAACAGCTCTGGCCGCCACCAGCCAACCAGACACGTCATCTCCGACCAGTACAGAAGATCTCATCCGAGATCGACCTACAGTTTTAGGTAACCCTCAGAACACTAACAAAAACTAACAAATAAGAAAAAGGCAAACATATTCACATATTTACAATAGCCAATAACATAACACCATTGCGATTCCCCGGCAACGGTGCCATTTTGATAATGAGGAATCGTCGTGTCGGTCTGGAATTTCTCTTATAGAAATAAGAACTTCGTTGTAAGCATAGCTCCAAACCAACAAACAATTCTCACAACAAAAATTTGGTTGTCACAAGTACAAACCCCAATAAAAATAACTGAAGTATTGAAACCTCGGATCGTCTCACAAGGAATTGCAATGAAGTGAATGATTATTGGTATGAAGGAATACGGGAGGTTTGATTTATAAAAGGGGCAAGAAAGTAAATGACAAGAAATGTAAAGAAAACAATTAAAGGAAGTAATTAATAAAGAGAGACATTCATGGTAAGGGTTGAGATCATAGGCTTTCTATCCTAGTCACTAATAACAATGATTAACAAAAATTTATCTTATTTCGTCATCTCTAGCAATGGAAGAAGGTATAAATTATCTTCACATTGAGAGAACGTCAAACAAGACTAGCTAATCTCAATCCAAAAGTCCTAATCAACTCACTAATTGAATTAGCAAGAGATTAGAGTCAACGAAAATAATACTAGCTAACAACTCTAGATCACCAACATGAGTTGGGTATTCATGACTCAAGATTGCCTAATTCCTCTTTCTAAGCCAAGAATGCTCAAAATATACTCTAACATCCTTCCAAGCATTTTGTCAAACACTTGGAAGGCATAAAAGGGAAGCATAGTAAATTGCAAGGAAGCATAAAAGCTAACAACTACCAATTGCAAGGAAATTAATAACAACAACTCAAGTCATCAATAAAAGAACATCAAACATCAATTGCATCAAAAGAGATCCAAATCCAACATGAGTTCATTAACATAAAAGAGGCATAAAGGGGAAATTAACATGAAAACTAAGAGAATCAAACTACTAGAGCATGAAAATGTAAAGAAAACAAGATGAGAACAATAAATTGAACCTAGATCTAAGATGGAAATAAGCCTAAGAACCCTAATTCTAGAGAGAAAAGGGAGCTTCTCTCTCTAGAAACTAAACTACATGATGCCAAGCTACCACTAATTGCTCCCCCCCCCCCTTTGCTCAATCTTCAATTCTGCATGAAATACCCTCAGAAACGAGTTGGATTTGGGCCTGGGCAGCTTAAAAATCGCCCCCAGTGATTCCACTTTAAGTGAGTCACGTCCCAAGCGTCACGTGTACGAATGGGTCACGCGTACGCGTCGCTGGCCAAAACTCCTACTCACGCGTACGCGTGGGTGACGCGTGCGCGTGGCTTGCAAGTCTTCAATGCACGCGTACGCGTGGATGACGCGTGCGCGTGGCCCTCAATTGTCCAAATGCTCATTTCTTCATGAATTCTCCACTTTGCATGCTTTTCTCTTCACTTCTTCCATCCGATACTTGCCTTATGAACCTGAAATCACTCAACAAAACATCAAGGCATCGAATGGAATTAAGGTGAATTAAAATCACCAATTTTAGGGCCTAAAAAGCATGTTTTTATACTTAAGCACAATTTAAGGGAGAATTACAAAACCATGCTATATCATTGAATAAATGTGAGAAAAGGTGATAAAATCCCCTCAATTAAGCATAAAATAAACTACAAAATTGGGGTTTATCACTCTCCAACCTCAAGCTATATAATTGGTGATCTACATCCCTTCCATAAAGAACTTCAAATGGTGTCATTTAAATACTGACTTGATAACTATTTTTATAAGAAAACTCAATTGAAGGTAGCTAGCTATCCCAATTTCCACCAAAATCTAAAACACAACATCTCGACATATCTTCTAAAATTTGAATTGTTCCCGCAGATTATCTGTCCGTCTGTAGACGGAAGGCTGTACTAAGATCTACTTTTGTTCCAAGCACATTTTGATTGAATTTTCAGAAATGAGAGTTAAATTGTGGTCGCGATCTGAGATAATGGACACTTGGGCTCTATGAAGCTTAGCATATCGAGCTACAGCATAAGTAGTTTTCAAAGGAAGAAAGTGAGCTAACTTCGTCATTCTATCTACTATCATCGAAATTGAATCGTAGCCCTTAAAACTACGAGGTAAACTAGATAGTAGATACAAAGTCCATGATAATTCTCTCCCATTTTCATTCGGGTATCTCAATATGATGTAGCAATTCTGTAGGCTTGTGATGTTCAGCTTTAACTTGTTGGCAAGTCAAGTAGTGGGAAACAAAAGTATTTACATTTTTTTTATACATTTCCACTAAAATAATTGCTTCAAATCTTGGTACATCTAATTAGTGCCTAGATGAACGGTGTATTTAGAATTGTGAGCCTCCTCTGTAAGAACCGTAATTAATTAGCCGCTTAATTATATTAATTTAATTATCCAAAATAGGATCCAAAAATTTAGAATATTAATTAGAAAATTTAAATATAATTTTTGGATTCAGTAGACTTTTCTGAGTTGAAAAATGTAATTTTCTATGGAAAATTGTGTAAAAACACGTACCGGTATATTAGCCGGCAGTACTGACTTAAACCTATCTGGTACTATGTGAGAATAGTAAAAATTGTAGAAAAACATAGGAAAAAATAATTAAAATTGAAAACCAGGCACTAATTTTAAAGGTTTGGCCCAAAGTTGGGCCAAATTGGCCAAAAAAGCTAACGGTTTGGACCGGAACCAAGTTGGGTCCAAGCCCAACATATATAACACACATTAATGAACCATATTCAGCCACAAATACAACACATGCAGCTGAGTCGGGAAGAAGGAGAGAAACCCTCCATTGTTATTATTCATCACTAACTTTCCAAGCTCATAACTTGAGCTACGGAGCTCCGATTGCCGCACCATTTGCGACCCCACGATCACCGCGAAGAGCTCTATGAAACTCACCCAACAAAATTCTGAGAAAATCTCGATTTCCTCTCAAACTTTCCTTCCAAAAATTCAAAAATTTAGTGTTTGAAATTTTGAAATTTTGATATTTTGATGTGTCTAGGATCAATCTAACTTAAGAAGATTATTGGGTTATGATCTTATGATACTTGGAGAAGGTAAGAATCCTAACCCTCTTGTGGATTTTTGAGATTTTCAATTTAGAGATTAATTATAGTGATATATGTGGATTAGATTGAATATTGTTGGTGTAAAATCAAATTGGAGTTTAAACTTGTGGAATTGGAACCTTGGGGGCAAAATCTTGTGATTGGAGGCTTGGTTTGGATACAAATTTGGTGTATAGAGCATATTAGGAATCGGTCAATGTATGGTTTTGGTTTCCTCTATGTAATATATAATATTTCTGGACGCTTAGGCTAGTGGACCATAGGATAGGATTGAAATGAATATTTGGTTGTTTGAGTTGTGATTGTGTTATATGCATGTTGATGAAAGTTGGATAAATGGAATGGTTGATATATGATTGTGGTAGAATGTTAATATGATAATGATAAATGATAAATAATGTTTGTATAAATGGATTACTATTGATGAATAAGGTTGTTAAGATTGATTAGGGAATTGGTGAATTGAACGAAAAATTAGGTGTGGAAATGATGGAGAAAATAAAATGGTAAGTGATGCAATGTATGGATGTGATTGTGGGTGTGAATGGTGAGATTTGGTATGTATTAGAATGTTTATGAAATGGTTTTGGTTGTGAAGTTTTGAAATTTTGAGAAACTTACTAATTTTGTAAAACTTAGTTTTTGACGAAATTTGATGGATCATAACTTGAGCCTCAAACATTGAAATAGGATGGACTTTGTTTTAAATTAAAGGTTATCTCAAGAACTTTAAAATAATTTAAACTTTGAGGAAAATGGAGTTTTATAGAGAAAGTTATAAACGTTTAAAGTTTGGTGTTTAAACTGAAATTTTGTAACTTTACAAAATTTTACAAATCTGGAAGGGCATGCGTACACGGGTACCTCCATACGCAGGCGTGCATATCTGCCAAGCCTTCTTGTATACGCGGCATATGCATGCGTACACGGGATGGGCCAAAACCCAAGGATGCGTACGCGGCACAAGGGTGAGTACGCGGAATGGTCCAAATTTGAAGTGTGCATACGCGCACTTGGGCGTGGATACACAGACCCTGTTTTCTGAAAAATTATTTTTATTCATTTTTAAGGATTCTCTTTCTTTCTAAACTTTCTTAAATTACTGTTTGAGATTGCACCTAGTATTTAGGCTCTAAGGCTAATAGAGATGAGTTAGTTGGTTTAACTTGGTAATTATCTATCATGAGTTAGTAAATGGAACCGTAGGTTTTTGGAGTACTGAGGATGGAAAAGTTGTGTGGGTTGAAAGAGTACTTATGTTGATGATGAGCATGATGAGCTCTGGACCTGAGCTATGGAATAATTATAATGTTTGTAAGAACTGAGATTAATTAGCCGCTTAATTACATTAATTTAATTTTCCAAAATAGGATCCAAAAATTTAGAATATTAATTAGAAAATTTAAATATAATTTTTGGACTCAGTAAATTTTTCTGGGTTGGAAAATGTAATTTTCTACAGAAAATTGCGTAAAAACACGTACTGATAAAGTAGCCGGCAGTACCGTCTTAAACCTGTCCGGTACTGTGTGAGAACAATAAAAACTGTAGAAAAACTTAGGAAAATAATTAAAGTTGAAAATCGGGCGCTAATTTTAAAGGTTTGGCCCAAAGTTGGGCCAAACGGGTCAGAAATGCTAACAAGTTGGACTAGGCCCAAGTTGGGCCCAAGCTGTAATGACCCACAATTTTAAAAATATAAATATAAATAAGTTATAATTTATTTCATAAATTAGAGTTCCTTATTTTAGAAATTATTTTATTATAGGTAATTAAATTAATTTTATAACTATTTAAGTTCAATTAAATTCAGATTTTTTTATATATTTTTTGGTTTATATATATATATATATATATATATATATATATATATATATATATATAAGTAATTCATATTTTTAATTTAAAAACAAAGTTTAGTTAACAATATTATTATCGAGTTTGATATCTGCCGATATAAGTAAATATCGGTACTTCTCGGTGAACGTAGGTTTACTAATTCTTCACCGTATATCTTTTATTGTTATGTTTCTAATGTCATTTATATTAGTAACTCATGTATATTATTGCTTGTGTTTTAATATATCCATCTTTCATAATTATCCGTTTAAGATATTTATAACTTGAATCGCTAACTCAACAGCCTTATAACGCGACACCCAACCCCATTCTTTGACAACTCATCACTATCTTAATTAATCATCATCATTACCCTTTATTTTCTCTTGGAAAAAAACCAAGAAGAAATAAAAAAGAAATAATAGCCGTGAGAGAGAAAGAAAGAAAACCATAAAACCTCAACCCTTCCGAGTTTGATTTCTTGAGATCCGTAACTCCAATAAAAAATATAATCCGATAAAAGTGCTTGTATCTTCTTTCTCTTCATGTTAACGTTACTTTTGTTCGGTAGAAGTTGACAATGACATAACTCTCCTTGAGTTCGGCCAATTGGAGTTCTAGGAGGCACAGACGATTTCTGACGATTTCTTCTTCAGCAGCTCAATCAGAAAGCTTCTCCGGAGCTTCCGCTATTTTGATTTTGTACGAAGGTAGAGTTTGGTAATTTTATAATAATTAAATGTGAATTTGATAAGTGAATGTTGGTTTGATTAATTATTGTTTGAGTTTGATTAAGTTTATGTTGAATTATTGTTGTTGCTTATGAATTGTGGTTCGGCCAAGAAGAACAGCCCAACTGGGATTATTTTGATGATTTTGGGAATGTTGTGAACGAGAATTATTGATTAAAATTAATGAGATTTGATGGCTGAGAGATTAAATGAAAAGCGGTGAAAAATTGTTAATAGTAAAACTTAAAAACGGACTTAAAACTTAAGCTGAAAACTTGAAGAATTTTGGAATAGGGTTCAATCCTTTGGTAAAGTCATAATCAAGAAAATAAAATTTATATTTGAAATTGAAATAGTAATTTAATAAAAATTGAAGTTAGTTTTGTAATTATATATGTTTTGGAGTATTTTGGGTAATGAATAAAGTACAGAGATAAAATAGATATTTTATAAAAGATCAGGGTTACTTTTATAAATATTGAGATAAATGAGGTTTTAAATATAATTTTATAAAAATATTGGGTTAAAAATAAAGTATTTAAAAGTTTGAAGTTTAGAACATAGATAATAAGAGTTTAGGACTAAAAGTTTTACGAAGCTAAGTTTTCAAGAAAAGATATAAATATTATTTATTTACTATTTAAATTATTCTATTTATATTATTATTGATATTTTAGTATGAATATTAATTAGTAGAGATATTATTAATATTATTATAAGTCAGAGAAGAGCAAACAGAGTGATCTTAAAAGTTTTAGAGAACGCAGATTTAATTAAAGTACTTTATAATTCTTTTCCATAAGACACTTAGGGAAAGGCGAGGGAATAATGCGAAGATAAATTATACTATGGAATGATAGGAAGGAAAAGAAAAAAAAAAGAAAAGAAAAGGAAAGAAACGTATTAAAGAACCTCTGCAATAGGAGAGCAGAGAGCAAATATTAAAAGAATCTAAAGAACCTATGCCACAGGAGAGCAGAGAGCAGGAATAAAAGAATGTATTAACTAAAAGCATCTCTTCCTCAGGAGAGCAGAGGACGAAGATAAAGAAAAAGCTTTAAAAAAGACTGTCTGCCACAGGAGAGCAGATGCGACCTTATTTGGGCTTTAGTGCCAAATGTATAGCGGGGACGCCCACACACTAAGAATTATTTTTCAGATGTAAGCATATTGAAATACATTTAAAAGTCACACTGTATGCAGCCTGGCAGTAAGACTTATATGCACATTGTATGCATCTGGAAAGTCATATCTGGGACTTGTGCTCGGGTAAATGTCAGGAGCGGGTAGGCAACCGATAATGAGCTCATGGCCTATGATAGGAATAGATATGCATCATACTTGTTTGTATATATTTGTTTGTGAGTGTGTTTCTTGTGATTGTGGGTATACTAAATGGCTGTTTGAATTCTGTGTTCCATAATTGTTGAATTGAATTGTCCCTTGTTGACTGTTATTGCTGACCAAGTATATATAAAATGAACTAAATTTCTAATCCTGGTCCTACTAAGAACTCCTCAGTTCATATCCCCTTTTTCCACCCCTTTCAACTACAGGTGCGAAGGTTTAGTGCGGAGATATAGGAGCATAGAAGATTATATTCACAATTTGAGTTGTTAGAATTTATTTTCCCCTCATCGTTCATTGTTTTTAGTTTTTGAGGGGTAGGATTTGTTTTTGAAAATCTCGGAATAAGTCTATGTATTAATGCTATGTGAATATATATATATATATATATATATATACCTTTGTGGTTAAGTGGTTTAAAATAAAGAATTTTCGTTTTCTTAATTAAAAGTTTCGGTTCGTATTCACAAAGGCTCAATATTAAATAAGTATAGTATGAAATTAAAAGAGTAGAGGTAGGTGAGACCTGGACTTTTAGTGCGATCATGAGGTGCTAAAAGTTAGGGTGTTAAACAAGCCCAACATATATAACACACATTAATGAACCATATTCAACCACAAACACAACATATGCAGCTAAGTTGGGAAGAAGGAGACAAACCCTCCATTTTTACTATTCATCACTAACTTCCCAAGCTCATAACTTGAGCTACGGAGCTCCGATCGCTGCACCGTTTATGGTCACGTGATCACCACGAAGAGCTCTATAAAATCCACCCAACAAACTGGTGAGAAAATTTCGATTCCTCTCTTAGATTTTCCTTCGAAAAATTCAAAAATTTAGTGTTTGGGGTTTTGAGATTTTGATGTTTTGATATTTTTAGGATCAATCTAACTTGAGGAGATTATTGGGTTATGATCCTATGATATTTGAAGAAGGTAAGAACCCTAATCCTCTTGTGAATTTTTGAGCTTTTTCAGTTTAGGGATTAATTATAGTGATATATGTGCATTAGATTGAATATTGTTGGTGTAAAATGAAATTGGAGGTTGAACTGTGGAGTTGGAACCTTGGGGGCAAAATCTTGTGATTGGAGGCTTGGTTTGGACACAAATTTGGTGTATAGAGGATATTGGAAATTGGCCAAAGTATGGTTTCATTTTTCTCTATGTAATATATAATATTTCTGGACACTTAGGCTAGTGGACCATAGGATAGGATTGAAATGAATATTTGGTTGTTTGAATTGTGATTGTGTTATATGCATGTTGATGAAAGTTGGATAAATAGAATGGTTGATATATGATTGTGGTAGAATGTTAATATGATAATAATAAGTGATAAATGATGCTTTTATGAATGGATTATTATTGATGAATAAGGTTGTTGAGATTGATTAGGGAATTGGTGAATTGAACGAAAAATTAGGTGTGGAAATGATGGAGAAAATAAAATGGTAAGTGATGCAATGTATAGATGTGATTGTGATTGTTAGCGTGAATGGTGAGATTCGGTATATATTAGAATGTTTATGAAATGGTTTTGGTTGTGAAGTTTTGAAATTTTGAGAACCTTGCTGATTTTGTAAAACTTGGTTTTTGACGAACTTTGATGGATCATAACTTAAGCCTCAAACCTTTAAATTAGATGAAATTTGTTTTAAATTAAAGGTTATCTCAAGAGCTTTAAAATGATATAAACTTTGAGGAAAATGGAGTTTTGTAGAGAAAGTTATGAACGTTTAAAGTTTGGTGTTTAAACTAAAATTCTGTAACTTTACAAAAATTTACAAATCCGGAAGGGCATGCATACGCGGGTACCTCCATATGCGAGCGGGCGTCTCTGCCAAGCCTTCTTGCATACGCGGCATATGCATGCGTATGCGGGATGGGCCAAAACCCAAGGATGCGTACGTGGCACAAGGGTGCGTACGGGGAATGGTCCAAATTTGAAGTGTGCGTACGCACACTTGGGCGTGCGTACGCACACTTGGGCGTGCGTACGCACGGATCCTGTTTTGCTGAAAAATAATTTTTCTTCCTTTTTAAGGGTTTTCTTACTTTCTAAACTTACTTAAATTACTATTTGAAATTGCTACCTAGTATTTAGGCTCTAAGGCTAATAGAGATGAGTTAGTTGGTTTAACTTGGTAATTTTCTATCATGAGTTGGAAAATTGAGCCATAGGTTTCTGCAGTACTGAGGATGGAATAGTTGTGTGGGTTGGAAGAGTACTTATGTTGATGATGAGCTGTAGGCCTGAGAATTTATAATGTTTGTAACGAGTCTAAGACTCGAGGATAAATAATGAATTAATGAATATTGAATATGATCATTGAGAAATATGGATATACTATTATTACTGGTATTGTTGAGACGACATGCACTTGGTAAGGAATGTTGGTTAATCCCGCTTGTCGAGGTCGCAGCGGCAGTGTAAGGGCGGTGGTTAGTCCTGCTTACGTTGAGATGTGAGGTCTGTGGCTGAGTATCTCGCTCGCATTCTTTCAAAATCACAAGAGTGTACCAGGCACTATATCTCTGGACCGTGTGCCGTGCACGATATCCCTGGGGGTTCCCATTTTATTCGTGACCGAAAGGCGACATTCCCATGGAAATGTGTCGGTTTGGCAATTGAACCGACAATGTGATATCACAGCAAGTAGGAGAGGCATTCATCATATGCATTTACTATGTGCTTGCTTGCTTTGTTTACTTGCTTACTATGCCTAATTGTATACCATGCTTAAATGCTTCTTGATTTACTTGCTATACATGATAATTACTTGTGCTTTACTTGTATGAATTACTTGTGTTTTCTACTGGAATTGAGGAGGTTTGGAAGGCGGTGGCGATGGGATCACGTGGCAGTTAGGCTGGTGAAGGCTGTGGGACAGCGGTGAACTGATAGTTTAAAAATCCCCTAAGTTAGATGACCTGTTTAAGGATTTATTTATCTGTTGTATAAGCTTGAATATTATGATTGATGTGAACTTCTAGGATTCCCTCTGGTATCCTGGAATCTTATATCTTACATTACTGCGCACTGTTACCATACTGAGAACCTCTGGTTCTCATAACATATTCTATTATTGTTTTTCAGATGCAGGTCGTAACCAACCTCGATGAGTTACGTGATGGTGACAGGGCGAAGGATCCTTATCATCTTTTGGATTTCTCTTGAATATTTTGTTTTGGTACTCTCACTTTTGTATCTATATTTACCTTAGAGGCTAACTTTGAGAGAGATATTTTGTATGCTATTTTAACTTTCCAAACTCTGTATGTTTGTATATAACTAGTCGGCCTAGATTTCGCGGGCTAAGGCTAGTATTTTATGACTATTATACTCATATATCTACATATGCCTTGTTATCTTATATCTATATCTTGTGTCTTTAAGCTTGTAGCTTCGTGTGAACGTTCGCGCTTTTGTAACTCTGTTTTTGAACTTATTTCTTCATCGGGCTTCTAAAATTACTATTTCTTTATATATATATATATATATATATATATATATATATATATATATATATATTATTGTATAAGCCTTAGAATTGTCGTAACCTTTAATTATCCTTTGATTTATGGCATGAGGTAACGCTTAGGGTAATTAGGGTGTTACATCTTCCATAACATCTTTTTTTAAGTCATTATTATTTGGAACACATAAACAGTTACCACAACGTAAAACACCTTGATCAAGAGAAAAATTTGAGTTCTTCCCATTGTGAACATCTTCCATTAGCTTTCTTAACGTTGGGTCATCACCTTGCGCAGACTTGATTTGTTCTATTAGAGAGTACTGAGATCATACGTAAGCTAAGAGTGGCCCTGACCCTTCAAGCTTAAAGTATACACCCTCATATTCCAACTTATGAATCTCTTGCACTAAAGATATATTTGAGAAAGCAATGTGATTTAAACTATACATGGATTTTCTACTCAATGCATCCGCAACTATATTAGCCTTATCTGGATGGTATAAGATGGTAAAATCTTAATCTTTAAGCAACTTCATCCATCTACGTTGTCTGAGGTTAAGATCTTTTTGTTGAAAGATGTACTTTAAGCTCTTGTGATCTATATTAATCTCAATTTTTCTCCATAAAAATAATGTCTCCAGTCTTTAAGGCAAAAATCACTTCTGCCATTTCTAAATCATGAGTTAGATAATTTTGCTCGTGCTTCTTAAGTTGTCTAGATACATAGACAATGACTCTACTATGTTGCATAAGAATACATCCAAGTCCTACTCGAGATGAATCACAATATATTGAATATCCTCCGGATCTTGAAGATTACACTAGAAATGGGGGAGTAGTAAAACACTTCTTAATATTTTGAAAGCTTTGTTAACATTCATCAGTCGTTTGAAATTTTACATTCTTCTGAGTTAGCTAGGTCAAAGGAGTTGATATCTTTGAAAAATCTTTAACAAAACTTTTGTAGTAGCCTGCCAACCCTAAAAAGTTACGAATTTCTTTTACTGATGTAGGTCTTGGCCTCCAATTTCTTTAGATCAACCTTGATTCTATATTTCGATACAACATGACTTAAGAATTCTACTTAACCCAACCAAAATTCACACTTAAAAAATTTTGCATAAAGTTTTTAATTTCTTAGAGTTTGTAAAACAATTCTTAGATGATGCTCCTGTTCTTCCTCATTCTTGGAATACACTAGAATGTTATCAATAAAGACAATCATAAAGTGATCTAGAAAAGGCTTGAATATACGATTCATCGAGTCCATAAAAGCAGCTAGGGCATCACAAAAAATTTATAGTGTCCGTATCAAGTTCGAAAAGCCATTTTTGGAATGTCTTCTCCCTTAATCTTTAACTGATGGTATCCAGAACGAAGATCTATCTTAAAGAAACAAGAAGCTCCTTCGAGTTGATCAAACAAATAATCAATCCTTGGTAAGGAATACTTATTACAACTAGTTATTTTGTTAATTTGCCAGTAATCTACACATAATCACATTGAACCATCCTTTTTCTTTGCAAAGAGGACTGGAGCTCCCCAAGGAGAAGTACTAGGACTGATAAATTCCTTATCTAATAGCTCTTGCAACTGAACTTTCAATTCTTGCAATTCTGTCAGAGCCATGCGATAAGGAGGGATTGACACAGAAGGAACCACTAGGACTAAGTCTATGGAAAACTTTAGCTCTCAATCCAGTGGTATGCCTGGTAGTTCCTCCAGAAACACATCTAAAACTTTTCTAACCACAGGAACTTGATCTATGCTAGGTACTTTGGCTTCGATGTCCCTAACTACTGCAAAAAATCCTTGATTCCCTTTTGTCCTCAAGTGTAAAGCACTCGTATAACTGATAAGATTAGCCAAGGTGGAACAATCTTCACCAAAGAAAATAAAGGGTGGAATACCTGGAATATCAAATTCATCCATCATTTCAAGAAGGATCAAATCAACTAGGGTATCAACAGTGTTCACTCAAACAATGCAAGATCGAAAAATATATTGAACTATTGTAGAGACTCCAAGTAGAGTACCAACATAAAATGGATAGTCTAATACTTGAACTTGCTTATCTAAACGAAATGCGAGATTTGAGGATATAAAAGAATGATGAAAACCCGGATCAAACAATACTTGAGCATCTAAGGAACAAACTTGTAAGGTACCTACTATTACTGTATTCGAAGCCTGAGCATCCTGACGAGTTAAAGCATGAACCTGTGACTGACCTTTTTCACCTTGTGCTGCACCCTTGATGCTAGACCCTCGACCACCAAATCCTCCACCTACCCCCTTAACTAATGGAGCTAAAGAATTTCCGGGGGACAGAGCTGAGAAAGATAGTGTGGATGTTGTAGGTAGTACTGAACTCTGAATGGAACTTTTCCGAGGATGAGGACAATCTTTACAAAGGTGACTAGTTTGTCCACAACCATAACATGCTCCAGTAGTCTTGAAGCATGCTCTAGAATGATATTTTCCACAATGCTGACACGATGATCACAGAATTTCTGAAGGCTTACATTTTTGCATGCTTGGTTCAGATGCACTCCTAGCTCAACTCCCTGAGACTGAGGTACCCTTTGAAGCAACGTCAGAATGGTCAAGTCCATCTGATTTTGTTTGTGGGCGATTTTGATGACCTGAGATGTTTCCATAGCTTGATCCTCCAAAAAAATGCTCCTTGTATTCTTTTTTGTTTTGTCAATTTCTTTGTATTCTCCTTTCCTCCAATCCAGCTTCAATATCATAAGCAACATTCAGAATTTTTAAATAGGTCATGCTCCCAACTATGGGTGAAAGGTTAGTGAAGTATGGGTTTGCTAGTCCTCGAAAAATCTTTTGACTCTCATGATATCCAGAGTCACTAAATGCTTAGCATATAAAGCTTAGTGAAATGATTCTCATACTGCATTACAAACAGATCATAAGTTTGCCTCAACTTTTCAAAATTAGCAGTATTTTTCTCCTTTATACTAGTAGGAAGAAATCTTTTCAAAAATATCTCAATAAACTCATCCCACAAAAGAGGTAGTATTCGGTGTGCCCTTCTACTTTGAAGAAGTGTTCATACCAATGATAAGTATGTCCTGTTAACTTGTATGTAACTTGATCTACCGCTGTGTCAGCTGGACATCTGAGGGCTCGAAAGGCTTTGTTCAAGCTGTCGAGAAGAACTGAGGGTCATCCTCTAGAAGAATTTTAGAGAAAGTAGGTGGATTCAAATTAAGGAAACATTGGAGAGTTATAGCTCTTTCCCCAAGAGGTTATTGGTTTTCTTGATTAAGGACATTTGGCCCCATAGAAGGTGGGGCTCTAACCTCTCTTCGATCAATTAAGGACTCCACAAGATTATTAACAGTTTGATGAAGTCCTCGTATCTCAGCGACAACATCCATTGGTTCTTCTGTGATAACCACACATTTGTCTCTCTCTATTGGTCTTCTAAGACCACCACCCTATTGGCTAAGTGGGGGAGAAGGTGCCCAATTAATTTTAACATTAAGAGCCTTACACGCTCCTGCCCGTGGAGTAGGAATACGGCATTTAGGTGGCATCTTCCACCTAAGAATAAATGATTATATCAAATACAGATAGGCTCAAATACAGAAAACAATGAAAGCACACTTTAAAGACCTTATTTTACGAACAACATTCCTATAAGTCCTTAGTAACATCACAACTTGTATAAATGGGCCTCCTTCCATTTACACAATCATGATGTTACTACGTGACAATTACTCCATATTACATAGAATAACCAGGCTCTAATACCAATTTGTCACAATCTAAACCGGCTATGACTGGTGCTTAGAAAAATCTTCCCAAGCAAGCCTCAAAAATCGATATTACAGAAAATAAAAACAAATAGAATTTTCAATCATACTAAAAGGCAACACATCCTCACACATTACATTTAAAGTATACTCAGCATATTTAAAGAAAATACTACTTTAATATTTATAGCAAAGCATGATCTATTAATTCCATCTACTAGAATATTTACAAAACAACCTGTTTCAAGTCACTAAAGTCGAATCCTGTCTGTATCACATAGAGTAGTTTAACAAGTCTAAAGAGTTTTAAAGCTATTTACACAAAATATCAAGTCCTTGAACAGTAAAGGGCTCACCAACACAAATAAAACTAGAGCAGAACTGATGAAGTTGGATTAGGATCAAGACCCATATCTGAAAGAAAAAATAAAAGAACAACAGAGTGAGTTTTGCAACTCAATGGTAAATAGAGCATCCATAGCCCCCATAAGAGACAATTGTATAAATAATAAACTTTTAGTTAAAATAAATTCACTTTAGTAATAGTGACAAAAATATACTCAAACACAATGATAATTAATTATAGACATCAAACTTTCACACTTTTTTATTTTATATAAATATAAGCGGAAGGTTATCTAATCCAGAAAAGTCAAAATAATAACAGAAATCACACTTAGGTTATTTTTCTTTGTGTAAATTCTGAAACAGACATATTCCATTGATTTTGTGGACATGAAACAGACAGGTACCATTTTTCATTCATATGGACCTGAAAATATAATAATATACTGACAAGGTGCACCAAGTCTAGCTCTTATTGCCGTTAGCTACAGTTTCTGTCATAAAACCTTCCAAAATATTTTTACATAGAAATTATGATCAAACTAAAAGTTGTCAAACAAATCAATAAGTACATCATTAATTCAATAATAATACATGTGATAACTTTATCCAAATTCAATACTAATTTTACTTTCAAAGTGTATAGCAAGATAATATTTATATTGTAATTAAATTTCTCAAATGACAAAATTAATTTCAACAAAACATATTATGTCTCAAGTGGAATTTTCTTTGTAAAATATTTAAAATAAACATTATATTGAGAAATAAGTTAGTAAATAACTAAATAATTAATTTTAAATTATTTTCAATAATTATAAAAATGATGCAATACTAAAATTTAACTATAGATACAAAGTTTACTCACAAACTAAAATCCAAGAGAGGAATTTCTACTCCACAAGTTCCAACAAGTATGGAGAGTGGTTCTTTTGAGAATCTAATATCACAAACATAACAATAGTAACTAAAATAAGTTAATCTTAACATCAATTGATATAATAGAATCTTTATACCCAAAAATCCCAAATTTTATCTTACTATGGCCCTAAATTTTTGGATTTATTAATACCCATAACAATAATCATGACAAAAATAAAAAATATAGGTAATTATCAAGTTAAAGAATTACCTGAATATCTTAATAATTGGTAATACTTGAATTAAAGGTAATTTTTCTCTTCTTCAAGCTTAGGCTACTTCAATGAAGTTTTGGAATAAGAACCAACATAAAAGAGCATAATAAAAATTGTATGAAAATTTATTATCGAAAAAAAATGACATAGGGAGGGAAGGGGAGGGAAGCATTAGTGGAACGTACAATAAGAAAATGATGAAAAAAGAAGAATGTGTTTTCCTAGAATAGGGAGTGTGTGTGTGCTGTTGGAGTGAAAAAAGTTAAAGAGGGTTATGGGCTTGGCCCATAGTCCTTCTTTATTATTATTATTATTATTATTATTATTATTATTATTATTATTATTATTATTATTATTATTAGGCCCTACATATTTTGAGAACTATAATATACTAGTTGATTCGACCGGATTATATTAATTGAGAATGGGTACAATCTGTTCAATCCCGTTTATTTACAAAACTTGTTTGCAAAAAATTAATAAAAAAATCAATTTTTTTCAATCGTTTCAATATACTCGATCCCTTAAGAAGGAGAAAGCGTTTTAACATATGTTAATTATCTCCTTCGACATTGTCATCAAGGACAATAACACCTATATACATTACACAACCAACCAAACAGTATCTAAACTTAAACAAGAAATAATAAAATATATAACCGCAATACATATAAACATCAACAAAACACATTCAAAATCAACTAAAAGAGCACATCACACAGCGTATCATGTATCTTCAAAGTCCCAGAGCACATGTTGGCATACTTCCATCATTGCCTAATGCTCCCAATTTTTTCTTTCGATGAAATCTTTTTCAAATTTATACATAATAGATAAATTCTTAAAAATGTGCCTCTTACTCATAACTCTATTCCTCAAAAATCTTTGTTCCCAGTTAATTCTATTACACCATTTAATTCAATTCACCATATTATTTTGCGATACTATCACCGTTACCTTTGCCTCTCTAATGTTGGCTTCTTCAATTAGAAATTGCACCACATCCTGTAATCCTATTAAGATTGCTTCTACCATTATTTTTTTTTTGAATATCCTGACATAGAGTTTGGTTTATACATACCACATACCCACCATGTGTAGTTATTGTACTTCTTTTCCTGGATTACTACTTGTCTTTTAATACTCTTCACTTTATTATCTGTACTCCACACATGAACATTATTTTTTTATTTTCTTCCATGCACTTTTTCAAATTTTCAGTTTACTCTCAAATATTTTCTAATTTACACAATAGCAAAAAGTAATATAATCCACCTACTCTTTTTTATGCTCTTCACTTCTTAATTCATCCAATTTTCAAATCACTCCCTAAAATATTTCATACTCTCCCAATATACTTTACCCTAGTTCTGAGCCAGCCACCATAACCTAGAAATAAATTGACAATGTAAAAAAAATGTGATTTATTTACCATTTTTTATGCTTCACCACACAAACACACTTTGCTTCTCCTTGATCAATGATATTTTTTCGTAGGAGCCTATCGTTCATGTTCAAAGAATCTGTTATCACAAACCACAATAACAACTCTATTCTTGGTAGGATTATTCCATGCCAAATATTGTCAAGGATGTGCTTCATATCTGACAATCCATATTGTTCTCCCAAAACTGAGTTGATAAACAATCTAGTTGAATATCTCCCATCTTCATTAAAAGTCCATGCTATGTTATCTCTGTTACGTGCACATAAAAATATACTATCCAAAATATTTTCAACTTATTATATAGTATTTGCTCTCTCTCAAAGAAACCTCTCCACCATTGGAAGTCCCAAACCTAAGAAGCACCATACCATACCCCACAATCCTCTACCACCCACTTTTTTGGTTTGACATATTATACAATCTCGGGAATATGCCCTTCAAGCTGGTATTACCAACCCATACACTTTTCCAAAATCTTATTGTTTGATCATCTCCCACACACATTTTTCACCCCTCTTTACTAATCTTCCTGTAAATTTTATTTCCTTCTGCCATATTTATAATGTCTTTTCATGGCTCGTTTGATTTGTCACACTTGTGTTCTACCACATGTATCTCCTTATCTACATCATAGCATGAACCCACTATTTTTTTTCATAGCAAATCCTTCTCGTCAGAAAACCTTCTCCACCATTTGAACAACATGGCTGCGTTCTTCAATGCTATGTCCCCAACTTTGAGGCCACCATACTCCCTTAGTTTTTGGATTACACTCTATTTTATTATTGGCATAGCTCTTTTATCCTTTTCTTTTTTCCCAAAAGAAAGCTACTTGCAAGAATATGATTTGTTTTTAGCTATCCTTTTTGACATTTTGGACAATCTGAAATAATACATTGGTAAATTATTTATCACCACTTTTATGATAGTTAATTCCCTATCTTGGACAAGAGAACCGCCTTCCATTGACATAACTTTTTCTCTATATCTCAATAATGGACCTCCAAGTTGCTATTCTTCTCAAACAAGCACCTAATGGGATGCTTAGATATGTGATTGGTAGGGATCCTACTTCACACCCCACTTCTCTCTTCAACCTTGCGCACACACTCTGTTAACAATTAACCGATATTATTATTAAGTTTTCAAAATTGATGGTTAGTCCCGACATAAGGCCAAAGCACTGCATAATTCTCCTATAACACCTTATCACTTTCGGTTTGGGAGGGGCAAAAGGAATGGTATCGACCATAAATTGTAAGTGCGTTAATGATACTTTTCTCTTATCCACCAACAAACCTTTAAGTGCCTATTTGCTGTACAGTTGCATTGATCAGTTTGTTTAGTACCTCCACCACAAGAACAAACAGGAAAGGCAATATTGGGTCGCCCTACCTTAGCCCTCTTTCCGTACTAAATGGCTTTGTCGGGGAGCCATTTACTATCACTAACATAGTTACTATCTAAAGCATGCCTTGCACCCACATCATCTATATCCTTCCAAAACCCATCCTCTCTAGCACATGATCTTAAAAGCCCTACCTCACTGAGTCATAAGCTTTCCGAAAGTCAAGCTTGACCACCACACCAGCATTCTTCGACTTCTTCAACCAAGACACCATCTCACAAGCTATGAGTGTCCCATCCAAAATTTATCTATCCTGTATAAATATTGTTTATGTTTTTCTCACCAGACCTTCCATTAGAGGTTTTATTCTCGCCACTATGACTTTTGAGACGACCTTGTAAATACTCCCCATCATACTAATCAGCCTCAAATTCTTGTTTTTCTTTTCACCACCTGGCTTCACAGTTAGTGCTACCCTAGTCACATTTGCTTCTCAGTTAATAGACGAACTGATTCAACATTCTAATCTACAAATAGGAGAAGCATAGAAGAGCTAGGGACTTCAATCTGAACACCTTATAATCACTCTAAAAGCTTTGGAAATTCTCAATCACACTAAAAAAATGAAAGATCATGGAGTTCAAATGCATGTGAGTGTCTAGAGTTAACTTTTAATTTGTTTTACTTTTATTTCTTTTCTTTACATATTTTATGTTTATTCCTTTTTCTTCAAACATTTTTCTCTCTTTTAAATTCTAGGGTAAATACCCTTTTCCAACTCCTGACCTTTTTTCCATGAGACATAGAACACTCTAATTATCTTTAAATACCATCCAAGTCCCTATCCGCTAAAAAAATAGACAAAACGACCCCTGGAACTAAATAGCAAACGGTTACCAGTGCTAGGTGTGCCACATGTCAGTTCTTTTGGTTGGAGGGACTAAAAACCCTATCTAAACATCTTCCTCTTTTTTTCATCGTCCTCTTCTTCTCCTCCATTTTCTTAAAAGAGCTCTGCCCTTTCTTACTTCTGCTGCTACCTCCTTTCGTGTCACTCCAAAACAATCCTTTCTTCAAACCCTCCACCGCGTTATAGCTTGCCGAACGCTGCGTCATCATCACCCCATAGTTCACCCTAATGTACCTCCTCACATCTTTTGGCAACCTCAGCGTATACCTCTCCACACACTCTCCTGCCTCCACCACTGAGTTCTCCCTCGTATTCGACCTCTTCAAAACCCTTCTCTTCCCACCCTGTCATCCCTCACTCGCCTCACGTGCCAACGGGATCCCCTCAATCATGCTCTGTTCTACTCTATTTCAAGAACCATCTTCTTCATGTTTTTCTTCTCTGTCGCTGCTCACTGAAATGACAACTTGGAGGAATATTGGTTGAGATTGGCACGATAAATGGGGTAGGTAACATGGGAAGAGAGCTAAGCATCGATGCAAGGAAGGTGGAACACGTGGCTGCAATATGGCAACAACCAAAGAGTGTCATTGCCAGTGAACTCGGTGAGGCAGACGACACACTCTAGGGAGCCTCTTTGCGGATTCTGAAGTCTTTGATGCTGGAATAAAACATGATGGGAAAGGTTTTGAGGATGTCAGGGCTGATTCCGCCATTGCAGCAGAAATAGGGCAGTTGAAGGGTCCCAGGAGTAGTCATTGGAGGAAAGCAATTTTACTGGCAGGACAGGAGACTGTTCCTCTGTGCCATTGCCATGCTGATGGAGAATGAGAATGAGCATGAGGTGCAAGTGTAACAGTTTAGGGGAGGCATGGTCAAGGGTGTACACGTGGTTGCTGTCGGGGATGTTCGTGATAGTTTTGGGGTTGATCCAATGGAAGGTGGTTTAGGGTGGTGGTGGTGGTGGTTTAGGACGAAAAGGAGAAGACAAAGAGGAAACCATGGTGGTAGTAGTGAAGGTGAAGCTCGATGATGATGGTCATGGAGATGGAGATGCAAAGAAAATGATGGAGAAAAGGAGGAGGATGAAGAAGAAGAGGAAGATGTTAAGAGGGGTTTTTAGTCTCTCCAACCAAAGAAACTGACTCGTGGCACACCTGGCACTGATAATCGTTTGCTATTCGGTTGCAGGGGCCATTTTGTCTATTTTTTTTTAGTGGATAGGGGTTGGATGAGGTTTACGGATGATTAGGGTGCGCTATGTCTCATGGAAAAAAGGTTAGGGGCCAAAAAGGGTATTTACCCTAAATTCTAAATTTACTTTCTCCAAATTTACTTTCATATCTATTTAAAGCTTCATTTATTCTCTTGTATTTCCATTTATTATTTTTATTTACATTATTTGATTCAATTTATACACAAATAATCGTTCAACACATACACTAATTAAATTTCGGGTCGAGTTCACTCTTTTAAGAGGAGTCGTATCTGCTCTCCAAATTGAAATCTTGATACAAGTTTGATTTGACACCCTGTCAAGATTACCAAAAATCAAGCGAAATAAAAATATATTTTGTATTTCAATGTGTCTTCTACACTAGTAATTAATTTTAGTGTATATTTAGTATAGTTGTTATCTATAATATCGGCAACCGGAGGAAGTATAATATTGTTGGTACGAATTTTGACCAAAATTTTGATAATGAATGGAATTTGTGCCAATCGCAATGCAGAAAAAAAAAACGTACTATGCTAAGCGTAAGGTCGAAAAACATGAGAGTCAAAAGGAGAAAGGGTTTTGTTGCCATATGGTGACTAAAGAATACTACGCTTGACAACGACAGTCAAAGTAGCAAGGTTTGGTTTGGGTTTCATATCATAGGAGTTCATGGTTCGACCAAATTAATAGATGTCGAAGAAAAATGCTGAGATTCCCCAAATGAACTCATGAGATGCAAACCAAGACTTACCATAAAGTGACAAGTACATCTTGGAAGTAGGTGTCTAGATCATTACAATGAGAGTGATGGTCGAAGGAACAATAATACACTTGAAAGATTTTTCAAATTGAGTGAAGGCGAAGACAATAAAAAAATATAAGTTAAGGATCACAATTAAAATGTGTTTAAAATGTCAAATTTAATCCTATTTAATAACTACCATGAACGTAGAGTGGTTTACTTGAATACCAAGTAAGAGCAGAATGTGGTTAATGACTAAAGAATTGGGTTCAAAGCATAAACCAATTGCCTATAAACAGATAGAATACTGATAGAGGGACTTCTATTCTGTAACTCATACATATAAAAGTTCTAGACAAATTCCTAATCACACTAACGCAAAGAAAAAAGGTGGAGTACCGATGCATGTGAGTATTGCGAGTCAATTTCTTTTTTTTTATTTATTTAAGGTTTAATTACTTTGTTAGTCTCTATAGTTCACCAAATTTGTAATTAGGTTCTTATAATTTTTCTTTTTAATTGGGTCCCTACACAATTTTTAATTTTGTAATTAAATTTTTTATAATATAAAAATATTAGAATTAACTGAATATTTCTCCGCAGATTGAAGATATCAACAATTAAGAACCTAATTACATCTTTGACCATATATTTTTTGGGAGAAATATTCCGTTAATTTTAATATTTTGACATGAAAATATTCTAATTACAAAATTATAAGCAATGTAAGAATTTAATTAAAAAAATATAAAAATATAATTATAAATTTGGTAAAACTATAAAGATTAATAGAATAATTAAACCTTTATTTAATTTCTATTTTGTCATTCAATTCCTTCTATAATGTTCATTATTCTTAACTTATTTTTCAACATTCAAGTCACTTATTCACTTTAAGTTCAGGTTCATGTTAGATTCATGTTTGGTTTATTTTTATACTCAAATTGGATCAGAATTGTGTTTGTAAAAGGTTTTATTAAATAATAGAAGTTTATGTTATTTTTCATTCATTGCAAAGTTAATTTTGATATTTTCTCAAAAGAATTACATCTGTTCTTCAAATTAAAATCGTGATACAAATTTAATCAGACACTTCCTATTGAAATCAACAAATCAAAATTCAAGCGAAATAAATATTACAAATTATATTCCTTAAATATACAAATAAATTCTTTAATAATGCAACAACAATTCAGGAGAATACTCGGTGAAATTTGGGTATAACATAGCATACAAATTCTTTTACTCTCTAGTGAACTCACTCCATCCCTAATATGCAGACTTAGAAATGTAAAAGAATTTGCCTGAATGATCGCTTCATCTTAATCTTACTGAGAGAGAGAGAGAGAAAGAGAGAGAGAGAGAGAGAGAGAGAGAGAGAGAGTGGAAACACTGAGTGGGGTAGAGTTAGGAATTTTCAGATCAAGGATCCTAGGATTTGGAATCGAGAAGAGTATCAACACTTGGAAAACGATTCTTTCACCGTTTTTGTCAACAATCTGCCACAAGATATTTTGAAGAAAGAACTTTATCACTTGTTCCATTGGACAGGACGAATCAATGACATTTATCTTGCTCGGAAGGGAAAAAATGGGAAGGTTCTTCTGTTTGCGTTTGTTCGCTATACAATGAAAGGGGGGCTGTGAAGGCTATATCAGAAATGCATCAAACGTGCATAAGGGGGAAGACAATCTACGTAGGTGAGGCTAAGTATAGAAGGCCAATGGAAGGGAAGAACACTTGGCTACGTAAGGGAGACATCATAAGATCTGTTGAAGAAAGTAGGCAACTTCAGAGAGAAAAAGGTCTTATAACAATGGAAGAAACGAAGAAGGATACTTCTGTCAAGGACCCGCATGAGAATGGTTGGACGAAGAAGATTGAAGTTCCAATAGCAAAAGAGAATTTCGATTGGCTGTTGAGGAGCTTGGTCGGAGAAACGACAATGGCTATTGATTTCAAATCGTTAGAGAGAGCAATCAGAAAGAACTTCCCTCATATTTTTGAAGTCAAAGAAATTAGAGCATATAAACCCTTATTAGTTTTTGATTTTGTGAAGAACGCAGAGGAAGCGTACACCTTCAAATGAATAGCTTTTTGTAATTCTTTCATAGCGTTTGACGATGGGAGGAATCAGAACGCAGTGAGACTAGAAGAGTCTGGTTAGAATGTTATGGAGTGCCCCTACATATTTGGTCAATGGATGCATTTAACACGATAGGCGGTCTATGGGGGGAAGTAGTAATATGTGATGAAATGACAAAGTCCGCCTTATCTTTCAGTGTTGGCCGAGTGTTAATTGACACTTGTGTGTTTGACATAATTAAGGAATGGGTGCATATCACTGTGGGCACTAGTGGCTTTGATGTCTTTGTAAAGGAGGTGGGATGTGAGATATATGGGAAAAAATGCTTGACGGAAGAGGCAATCGTTAGGCCAACGTGTGGAAGCTCTAATTCACATGGTGGTGGCATGGTGGCCATGGCGGCGATATGGGGTCCGGCGGCTGAGCTAATCATGACACGTGCTAACGAAAGTGATGAAGATAAGGGTAGAATGGTAACATCAGATATTTTTTTGAACGAATGCAATCAAGAGCATTTAAATCTGTATCAATTGTAGTGGATAACGGATTCGTCCAGAATTAAAGAAATTAATGGAAAGGCTGATTGTGAGAATTTTGATGATTGCGCGGAGATTGAGTCGGAAAGAACGGTTACACAGGTTTGCTTTGATAAAGGAAGTGGGTCCAAGAATTTTGAAGGCAGGATCCACGGACAGGAAGAGTAGGGTGTGGGTTTTATAAATAACAAGGCCTAAAAGTAATGTTCTAAGTCAAGGGTCCTTCTGGGCCATCAATTTAGTGGGCCACCGTATCATGACCAATTAGGCCTAGACGTTCAACATGATAGAGCCAAGGAAGTTGGGCCGGTTCGAAAGCTGATCATGGGATCTGGTTCGGTGCAGGTGGGGCCCTCCATAGTGAATGATGATCAATGTGGCATGAGCAGAGCGCTCCATCTCTCACGCACTCCAATTCACGCCGCTTCCAAGGACTGCGACTCACGTTCTTGTACGCTGCAAGGTGGGGTGAAGCGTGGTCAAGGCTTGCACGGCTTGGAAGCGCCGGATGGAAGCCAAGCATGGGGCGGTTGTAGTATAATTAAGGAGAACTTGGTTACGCCGAACATGGTGAATGGGTCAAACTAGGGGCTGGGCGTGGAGGAGTTGGCTGAAGGAAGAATGGAGCGGGCAAACCAGAGGGGCCAAATATTGCAATCACAAGAGAGGGAGAATGAAGTGGTAGTAGTATCAGGTGAAGACAAAGCTGTGAAACATGAAGACGTCAAATATGGGCTACTGAGGATGTTGGATCTGAAAAAGGAGCAGAAGTCACAAATCAAATTGCTCACCAGAGGTTTACGGAGAAAGGACAGTTGGCCGAAAATAAGGAAACATGGAAGTTAGCCGTGCAATCTGGTATGGTTTTTTATGATGAAGAAGAAGACATCATGGCAATTTTACAAATCCAAAATGAAGACCTTGCGGCAAAGAGAAGGATGGCAAAACAGAAAGAGAAAGCTACGAGGAGCAGGCCCAAACAACATAATAAGGTGTGTAAAAATCCATTTAAATGATTTATGGTTACTAGAATGTTAGAGGCCTAAGAGGGGATGGGAAGTTAAATATGGTGAAAGAGTTGAAGAAAAAGTATAGATTAAATATGCTAGTTTGATAGAAACTAAGAGGGAGGTAATGACTAAGTTTGATGTAGTACGTTTGTGGGGTTGTGACACAGTGGATTGGGACTATGTAGAATCAGTAGGTGCATCTGGCGATTTATTGTTAATGTGGGATGATTTATTATTTAAACGGTCGAACTGCTATAAAGGGGATGGTTGGCTATGCGTTGAAGGTTTGTTGACAAAAAATAACTTGAACTGTGCATTTTGCTTGGTGTATGGAGCACATACACGGAGGGAGAAACTGATGATGTGGGAGGAGTTAAGCTACATTGTGGGCTTATGTCAAGTTCCATTTTTTTTTCTTGGGAGACTTTAATGAGATACTAAGGTTGGAGGAAAGGAAAGGCGCTGTTAGTTTGCCGGCGACGGCAGAAGATTTTAAGGAATGGGTGCAAGATTTACAGTTAGTAGATTTACCGTTAACTGATTGGCAGTTCACATGGTTTCGAGGTCGTTCTTGTAGCTGCATTGATAGGATTCTTGTCAGTATGGAGTGGCTTGAGGAGTTTCTAGATACTCGATTGAAAGGGGGACAAAGAGGTCTATCAGATTATTGCCCGCTGATTCTAAAAAATACAAGACTGAGTGTGGGTCCAAGACCTTTTCGAAGCTTGGATTCCTGGTTTACACATGATGGGTTTCTGAGGATGGTGAAGGATGAGTGGCGGAATTTGGGTGAGGCTCAGTTCACTAATAAGCTGAAGGCCTTGACGATACTGCTGAGGAGATGGCATAAGCACAATTTTTGCGGCATGGATGACAGGATAAAGAAGTTTGAGGAGGAGATTAAGAAGATTGATGATATGGCTAGTGCTGGTAGCTATGACGGAACAGTAGAGGCCAGACGGAAGGCTCTTGTGACTTGTTGTGCAAAGTGGTATGCTAGAAAGGAGATTCATTGGAAGCAAATGTCTCGCTCTCAATATGCTAGAGATATGGACAAGAACACTAGATACTTTCATAACCTGGCGTCGGCTAGAAGGAGGAACAACAGAATCAATTCTCTAGTAATTAATGAAAGATTAGTGAGGAACCAGGCCAGAATAAAGCTTGATATTACAGGATTTTATAAAGATCTGTATCGGCAGGAATTTGCTCCTAGGATTGGGATCCGGGATGGGTTGGTAAAACAGATTGATGACGAAGATGCAGCATTGTTAGAAGTGATGCCATCACCAGAGGAGATACGAGAGGCAGTTTGGGATTGTGAGTCTAGCAAAGCGCCGGGTAGTGATGGATACAATATGAACTTCATTAAGAAATGTTGGGATGAGATTGGTGGAGAATTTATTACAGCTGTGTTGGGATTCTTCCGAAGTGCAAACCTACCAATAGACGCTAATGTAACATGGGTAGCGTTAGTTCCAAAATTTGTGGGAGCTAAGGAAATCAAAAACCTAAGACCGATTAGCATGGTTGGGTGTGTCTATAAGGTGATATCCAAAGTACTGGTGAGACGGATGAGTCCTATGATGCCAGGCTTAGTGGGAGAGACTCAGTCTGCGTTTGTAAAAGGTCACAAAATACACGATGGTGCTCTCATTGCTTGTGAGACGGTCCATTGGCTAAAATTGCACAAGAAGCAGGCGGCAATTATCAAATTGGACTTTCAGAAAGTATACAACAGGGTGAGATGGAGCTTTGTGGATATTGTGCTACAAAAGATGGGTTTTGGTCTTAGATGGAGGACATGGGTGAAGGAATGTGTGACTACAGCATCTATGTCAGTGTTGATTAATGGGTCACCATCCAAGCCGTTCAAGATGGAGAGATGTCTGAGACAAGGAGATCCTCTTTCTCCTTTTCTGTTCGTTCTTGTCGTTGATGTCTTGCACAAGATGGTGGGTGAGGCAGTCAGGAATGGTCGCATTTCTCCATAGTTGGTGGGGAGTGACAACATAGAGTTGTTGCATATCCAATTTGCAGATGACACCATATTATTTTTTCCACAGGAAACAGAGACACTAGTGAACTATAAGAGACTTCTGCGTTGTTTCGAGCTTATGTCTGGCCTGAGCATTAACTTTGATAAGTCAAGCTTGATTTCGGTTAACCGTGAGAAGGAATGGGTGACAAATATGTGTGGTTTGATGGGATGTGCTGAAGCTACTTTACCTATCAGATACTTGGGAATTCCTCTAGGTGCAAATCCTCGGTTGGTGAAAACCTGGAAACCAATCATTGACAAGGTGGAAGATAAGCTGAGCCTATGGAAAGCGAAGTCTCTCAATAAAGCTGGTAAGTTGGTTCTCATAAAATCTGTTCTTAATAGCTTGCCAGTATACTACTTAAGCTTGTATAAAATGCCAAAGGCGTTTGCAAAAAGGATTATAGGGTTACAAAGAAGGTTTTTATGGAGTAAAGAAGATGGGAATAATGGTATACCTCTTGTGAAATGGGAATTGGTGCAAGCTCCGAAAAAGTTGGGCAGTTTAGGAGTGGGGGATGCTTTAATTAGAAATGTGTCGCTTCTCTTCAAGTGGTGGTGGCGTTTTTCAAAGGAAGATTGCCCGTTGTGGAAGAAGGTTGTCTGTTCTTGTAATCAGCTGAACCCATCTGTAATGTTGTCAAAACAGCCTTTACCGTCAAGAGGTGGCTCATGGAAAGATATTTGCCAACTTAATATTAGAGAACAAGAAGTACGAGATATGATGATCAGTGATTTGTCTATGGAGTTGGGAAATGGCAGACGTATTAGATTCTGGCAGGATAATTGGTTACAAAGTGGCTCTTTGAAAGGTAGTTTTCCGAGATTCTTCTCTGTTTCAAATCAACAAGGATCTATCATAGGAGACTGTGGATTCTAGGATGGGTTAGACTGGATATGGAACTTTCAGTGGAGGAGAGAATTATTCCAATGGGAGCTAGAGTTACTCAATCAACTTCATGACAGATTACGGCTAGTCAGACTAGCATCTGATAGAGAGGATACAATTATATGGAAATTTAACAGGACTGGTGTTTTTTCTACTAATTCTTTTATGCAGGTGTTGCAGAAAGAGACTCTTTCGGAGGACATCACAAGCTACAGCTTCATTAGTACCATATGGAGAGGATTGGTCCCTCCAAGAGTCGAAATGTTTGCATGGTTCGACTTAGTAGGCAGAGACAATACTAAAGAAAGATTGAGTAGACTAGGAATTATACATCATAATGATAACATTTGTGTTTTGTGTAAAAAGAAAATAGAATTTGTGCATCATCTGTTTCTTGGCTGTGAGTTTACATGGCAGGTGTGGTGTGCGTGGTTGACAAGTGCTGATAAAGCTTGGACAGTTTCAGGGACGGTCAAAGAGCTGTTTCAGAGTTGGACCGAAGTGCCTGGTGGTAACTCTGAATTAAAGAAATGGTTCATAGGATTCTTTGCAGTTATCTGGAACATTTGGCTGGAACGGAATCGCAGAATTTTTCAGAACTCGGTGACAGGAGTTGATGTTATTAAGAATAGGTCGTTTTTGAGTTACAGGGAATGGTGCGGGGTTGATCCGTTTGGTTGTTGATGGCAATGTCGAAGATGACAACGGATTAAATTCTTTGTACCGTGTTTTATGTTCTTGTTTTCATTATTGTCTTTATTTTCTAGTTGCTCCACTTTAGTGTGCTGAACTCTTCTTGTTCAAAAAAAAAAAAAACAAACAAACAAACAAATAAATTCTTTATTGTGGGTCAAGGCTAATCCAATTAGTCAATCAACTTTCAATGAAAATTAGTACTACTACCACAATTGAAATTTCCCACTAGAGTACTAGCTAGTCCAAGAAATCGAGTCATAGATCCCACACAAATCACATTATCATTATTACTCCGACCAAAACCATACGGCTATACCACACAATTGCCCTTAATTATTATTGTTAAGGTAAAACTAACGGTCTCTGGATTAAAGTTAAAAACAAAAGAGGTGAAGGTAAATGTCAATCCAAGAAAAAAGGGTAAAAATAAATTATTTTTTATATAAAAAATATTTTCAAATAATTTAAGGATACTTATTAGTACTAAAAAATGTTGTTAAAGATAAGAAAATAAAAATCTTCAAGTTTAACTATGCTTTAATGCTATTCGATACTTAGAAAGTCTTATTTTCCTTGTAAAACCAAAAAGTAAAATAAAATAAGGGAAAATATACATATAGGTAAATTCTCATTTATATAAAAAATTTAATTTTAATACATTATCAGAAAAAAATAATTTTATACGTGTATTTAATTATGTAATATCATATTAATAAAAATAATTATTTTTTATATTAATTACATAAATAACTACCCAAAAAATATAATTAAACGACTCTGTAAAATATTTTATATTATTACTACATTTAAACTCTTATAAAACATGATTCTAAGTTGGAATTTGAATTACTATTCAAGTCATGAAATTTAAGAACAAAGAGATATAGCTAATGAGTTTAAGAATATTTTAGACCTTTAAATATTATATTTGAATTGATTAACCATGACTAATTTTGTCATATACTATAATTCCGACCAATGTGTGAAATGTGACTAATACTAAAACACTACAAAAAGTAAGATAGTTAGATAGATACCATAATATCACGTGTGGCACATGGGTGTTACTCTCTGCCACTAAAATTCATGTTCACATTGGGCTCTGCATGTGAATATGTGATATCAGTATATCACCCCACACCGACCCATGAATTAATGAAAGTGCTTCTAATTCCCCAAATCCAGTGACTTCCCACTTTGATAATCAAAACACACACACACACACACAAAAAAAAAAAAAAAAAAGAGATATATTATTTATTTAATGACTCAGCTGAGTTAAAATTACTATCTCTTCTTTTTATTCAAAGATAAAAGAACTTTTTAAAACTTTATTTTTATGTGCTTGAAAACTTTATTATTTTATTTTTATAAATTAAATTTAAATATTAAATTGTGTGAAATTTGAGTTCTAATTTTTTTTGTTATATTTAACTTTTTTTTATTTCAAATTTTTTTCATTTTTATCTTTCTATCTTCAATATCTTTTAAGTTTTTTTTTTTAAATTTTTATGATGATGTATTTTTTAATTTGATAGGAATATGATTATTTTTGTCATTCAACTAATTTTTTTATGTTAGTACATTTTTTTGTGTTTTTTTAATTCAAAACCTCGATAAAATAAAAAAATATCTAAAAAAAAGAGTGAATTCGATAATAATTGACAAAAAATATAAAGATTTATTTATATTTGTATTCAATATAAAGATTTATGTGTGTTTTTATTCAATATAATCTATTCTTTTTTAACTATACTTTTTGTTTTAAATGTTTGTAAAAAAAATTAAAAATACTCTTATGTTATAAATATATTTATTATAGATATCTTAAACTGTAATCATAATTTAAAATTTAAGTAGATAGACTCAGTTATAAATGTAATTTAATTGAATCAACTAAGAATTAGACCCTTAGTTATAAACAACTTTCTTGTGATATTTTGTGTATAACACAATTATTAATAAAGTCTTCTACTATTCTCTCTATTCTCTTTTCTCTTCTCTTTGATCTCAAATCTTAATCTTTATTTTTATAACACGTTATCAGCACGAATTCTACTCTAAGACTAAATAATTATCTTTTTTTCTAATAGCCACTTTATTCTTCTATCCACTTTATTCTTTTTAATTTTTTTACCAACATCTCTCTCACAGCATGTGATCATCTAAACTATCAATTCAATATGTAGTTGTCTTTGGGGCTATTATTGTTATACACATTGATGACTAATCTTTTTTATGCTATGCAATGCAAGCAATCCATCTTTCTTTTTCTTATTTCTTTTGCTATGTAATTCATTCATTAATAATTGTTTTGTTTGTAATTCTTTAAAAATTCGGCAAAGCATTGAAAGCACGTCATTTAATCATTTTTTATTACTTATAATTTATATTTATCGTCGTTTCTGTTTATTTTATAATCAGTTTTTTTGTCCTTATCTTTTTCTTTTATTAATACTATTTATTTTATTTATTTTAGATTATTTATTTTTCTTTTATATAATAATTATTTTAATATTAATATTATTCTTTGAAGGGAGTGATAATTAATCATGTACATAATTATTTTTCGAAGTGAATGATAATTAAATCATGTACATAATCATTCTCCTGAAGTAAATGATAAATAATTCTATATTTTCTGTAATGAATGTATAACTTTGGTAATTCATTTAAATTATTTATATTATTTTAAAATAGATAATATATACTTTATTAATTTTGTGAAGTAAATTGATTTATTTTTCTTTCTCTTTTATTCATTTTTTATATGCATTATTAATATTATTATTCTTAATTATTTACTTGTTTTTATTTATTTTTGTTAATAGATTTATCATGTCAAATTTGCAAAAGCTTGAATTTGTCATTCTTGATTTAACGGGCAAAAATTATTTAGAATGAACACTTGATGCTGAAATTCATTTGGTATCCAAAAAGCTTGAGTATACCATAAATAAAGAACTAAAATCTTTAAGTGAAGATAAAGCTAAGGCACTTATTTTTCTACGTCATCACCTTCATGAAGGGTTGAAAGTAAAATACTTGACTGTTAAAAATCTACAAGAATTATGGACAAATTTGAAAATAGGTATAAACACCAAAAGACTGTATTATTGCCTAAAGATCGTTATGAGTGAACACATTTAAGGCTGCAAGATTTCAAAACATTCTGTGAATAATTCTGCACTTTTTAAAATAAGTTTTCAACTGAAATTGTATGACCAAAAAGTCACTGATGAGGACTTAATAGAAAAAACTTTTTCTATGTTTCACGCTTCCAACGTGTTGTCACAACAATAGTATCGTAAAAATGGTTTCAAAAGGTATTCTGACCTAATAGGTTGTCTCTAATTAGCAGAACAAAATAATAAATTATTAATAAAAAATTATGAAGCCCGTTTAACTGGCCCAACCGCTTTTTCTGAAGTGAATGTGGCATCTCGTGAACATAAAAGAAACCATAATCAGAATAATTGTCAAAATTGTGGATGTAGACGTGAAAAATGGAACAACAGGGTTTATATTCATAACCAAAAGTGGAATAATTATTATTCATACCTTGGGTCGAGCTATCCGATCCGGGATGTTCAGTAACAAGGCGATCGACCTCTTCAGGTCAGACTATCCGACCTCTTCTCAAAGAGCTCGGCCAAATCGACAGGAAAGCCCAAAGAAGGGCCCAAAATCAAGGAACACGACCCAAAATCCTAAGGCAGCCCAAAGCCTACAGAGAGAAGGGCGGTTCCTTTGAAGATAAGCTGACCTCGCCCAAAGATAAGATAAGATAAGATAAGATAAGATAAGATAAGATAAGATAACTAACTTATCTTATCTAAAAAGGTCACTTCACACTACTATAAATACACTAGAGCACCCAAGTATAACTCATACTCTGATTCTACTAAAAACCTGCTTAATACCCTTGCTAACTTAAGCATCGAAGTCCCTTGCAGGTACCACCACCCTCCGGTGATAAAGGATCAGTAGCACAGCCAGTCCAACAAGTCGGGTACGACAGCTCCAGTCACTACCCACCAGCCGGACACGTCAGCTCCGACCGGTACAGAAGATCTCGTCCAAGATCGACCTACAATTTCAGGTAACCCTCGGAACATTGGCGCCGTTGCCGGGGACCTGGAAGTCATCCCATCACCATGGCGGACGACCATGACAACGACCACGATTTGGATCTGAAAAATAGAACGCCGTATAAGAACGCGGACACTACACCAAAAGATACTCCTCAACCTAACAAAAACAACGATTCATCAACTTTGGGAGCCATGGAGGCACTTCAAGATCGCTTAAAGCAACTCGAAAAAGAGGCAGAGCATCAACGAGAAGCTGAGAAAAACCTACAAAGGGAAATAAGACGACGCCGGGAATTGGAGGACAAACTCCTAAAAATCGAAGCCGATCTCAAGGCCAAAACTAATCGATCCTCTCATGAGGATAGCTCCCGCAAGGACCAAGATCCATTTACCAAGGAGATCATGAAGACCAAAATCCCAAAAGACTTTAAACTCCCAGATATAACTTTGTACGATGGCACTACAGATCCCCGCCATCATCTCAGCAATTTTAGAAGTAGAATGTACCTCACCAATGCCTCAGATGCAGTTCGCTGCAAAGCCTTTCCAACTACTTTAACAAAGACAACAATTAAATGGTTCGACAATCTACCTCCTAGGTCCATCTCAAGCTTCGATGACTTAGCCAAGAAGTTTCTGGCCAGATTCTCCATCCAAAAAGATAAGGCTAAACACGCCCCAAGTCTATTAGAAATCAAGCAAGGAGATCGGGAAAGTCTTCGCAACTACATGGAAAGATTCAACAAAACATGCCTGGACATATAAAGCCTACCACAGAGGCCGCCATTATGGGCCTCATCAATGGCCTGCAAGAGGGACCTTTTAGTCAATCTATATCGAAAAAACACCCCACATCTCTGAACGAAGTGCAAGAACGAGCAGAGAAGTACACCAACATAGAGGAAAACTCTCGACTAAGGGAGACCTCAAAATCCGGATTCACCTATCCCTCCTGAGACAAGGATAAAGAGTCCAAAAAGAAAGAAGATTGACATGGGGAAAAAATCAAAAAGTATCACAATTACACCCCTCTTCGGGTGTCCCTTGTGGATGTCTACAGAGAAGTATGCCACACTAAAAAAATACCCCCAGCTCTACCACTCAAAGGCAAAAAAGGAGGAAGAAATCGGACTGAATATTGTGAATACCATCGAATCAGCGGGCATGCTACCAACGAGTGTTTTGACTTAAAGAATGTCATAGAAAAACTAGTAAGAGAAGGGAAATTAGATCGGTATCTGGCCACCCGGGACGATGAGCAAAGAAAAAGAAGAAGGGACGAAGATGTCGGACGAACCGAGTGATCACCTCGTACACCAGAAAGACACGTCCATATGATACACGGAGGGTTTGTAGGAGGAGGAATCTCCAAATCATCTCGCAAAAGATATCTTAAAGAAGTATATCATGTTGAGGGAAAGGAGGAAGCACTCGACATCCCTGCAATTACTTTCACCAAAGAAGACGCATCCGGTATCATCTCAAGACACGACGATCCCATGGTCATCACCATTATACTGGCAAACGCAAATCTCCACCGCACACTGATAGACCAAGGGAGCTCCGCCGACATCTTGTTCAAAACTGCCTTCGATAAGCTCGGCCTGGAAGAAAAAGAACTTAGAGCATATCCGAACAGCCTGTTCGGACTGGGAGACGCCCCAGTGTAACCACTTGGATACATCTTACTACATACAACCTTCGGAAAAGGAAACCAGTCAAGAACACTCAAGATAGACTACATCGTGGTCGACGTGAGTTCTGCCTGCAACGCCTTAATAGGTCGAACCACATTGAATTAGCTCGGCGCAATAGTCTCGACTCCACATCTATGCATGAAATTCTCAACCGCGGAAGGGGTAGCTACAATAAAAACAGACCAGAAGACGGCGCACCGCTGTTACAACGAAAGTCTAAACCTCAGAGGCAGAAGAGAAGAATTCCACACAATCGAACTCGGTGGAGTTCAGAGGCAGGAAGAACTATGCCCACAACCCGAAGGTGAAGTAGAGAAAGTCCAGATTAGAGATATCCCGGATAAAACAACAATATTGGTACGATCCTAAAAGGAGACATAAAAGAATCACTCGTACAGTTCTTATGAGATAATGTCGACCTCTTTGCATGGAAAGTTGCAGACATGCCAGGCATAGACCCCAAATTAATGTGCCACAAGTTGGCGGTCTACCCAGGATCTCGGCCAGTACAACAGAGGCGAAGAAAGCTCGGGCCAGAACGATCCCAAGCTGTGGAAGAGCAGGTACAAGCTCTACTGGAGGCAGAAGTCAAATATCCACTATGGCTAGCTAACGTCGTCTTGGTGAAAAAATCAAATGGAAAGTGGCGAATGTGCACCGACTACACTGATCTCAACAAATCCTACCCAAAAGATCCTTATCCACTCCCAAGTATTGACGCTCTGGTAAATGCCTCCTCCGGATATAAATACCTTTCGTTTATGGACGCATATTCGGGATACAACCAAATTCTAATGTATCCGCCCGACCAAGAAAAAACTTCATTCTTAACCCCAAAAGCAAACTACTGCTACATCGTCATGCCTTTTGGTCTTAAAAATGCGGGAGCTACTTATCAGAGATTAATGAATAAGATCTTTACGGATCACATCGGAAAAATCATGGAAGTCTATGTGGACGACATGTTAATAAAGACACAAAGTGAAGAGACGTTATTGTCCGACCTGACCCAAGTATTCGACACTATAAGAAGACATAGCATGCGACTCAATCCTGCAAAATGCACATTCGCAATAGAAGCTGGCAAATTCTTGGGTTTTATACTCATACAAAGAGGAATCGAGGCAAATCCGGATAAATGCTGGGCCATACTCGACATGAAGAACCCGACTTGTGTCAAAGAGGTACAACAACTCAACGGGAGGTTGGCAGCCTTGTCCAGATTTCTAGCCAGATTGGCAATAAGATCTCTCCCCTTCTACGCCACTCTAAGGAAGGGAAAGAAGTTCGAATGGACAACGGAGTGCGAGCAAGCCTTCCAAGATTTCAAAATATTCCTGGGACAACCACCTATCCTAACTCGGCTACGGGAAGGAGAACCACTCATATTGTACCTCGCAGTAGGAAGTCGGGCAGTAGCCTCAGCACTAGTTCGAGAAGATGACAGTGGGCAACAACCCGTATACTTCACCAGTAAAGCATTACAAGGATCCGAGCTGAACTACCAAAAAATAGAAAAATTTGCCTACTCCCTCATACTAACATCTCGACGACTTCGTCCATACTTCCAAGCTCACACCATTAGGGTTCGGACCAACCAGCCTATAAAAGGGATTTTGTAGAAAACAGACCTAGCAGGAAGAATCTTGCAATGGGCAGTCGAGTTGTCCGAATTTGATCTTCAATACGAAGCTCGGACAGCCATCAAATCACAATACCTGGCCGACTTCATCGCAGAATTTACAGACACCCCAGAACTCCCCACAGAATGGAATCTCTACGTGGACGGTTCCTCAAATAAAACTGGAAGCGGCACGGGTGTGATAATTGAAAGCGACCAAGGAACCCAAATCGAATTCTCCCTCAAATTCGGGTTCCCTGCCTCAAACAACCAAGCAGAATATGAGGCACTTCTAGCTGGTTTGAAGCTGGCTAGGGAGGTTGGAGCTCAAAAGCTTATCATCTTCAGCGACTCGCAAGTAGTCACTTCACAAATAGCAGGGAGCTACCAAGCCAAAGATCCCACCATGAAAAAGTACTTGGAAAAAACTAGGGAATAGCTCAGACAACTCGGAGAATATGAAGTCCGCCACATATCCCGAGAACAGAATGCCCGAGCTGACGCACTCTCAAAACTAGCCAGCACCAAACCAGGGGGCAACAATAGAAGCCTCATCCAAGAAATGCTGCAGAACCCGTCAATCTCGGAAGAAGAAAAAATCCTAGCCATAACAGGTCAGGATCGAGGATGGATGACTCCCATAATTAACTACCTCAAAACAGAAACACTCCCCACAGATGAAAAGGAGGCAAAGAGGTTAAAATGGGAGGCACAATACTACACTATCATAAATAATACTCTATACAAAAGAGGGACTTCAATACCATTGTTAAAATGTGTGCCGACTTCCAACACAAGGAAGTTCTAGAAGAAATACACAGTAGCATTTGTGGCAACCATCTCGGAGCGCAAGTACTTACCAAAAAAGTACTCCGAGCAGAATTTTATTGGCCAACTCTACAAAAGGAAGCCACAGAATTTGTAAAGACATGTCCACCATGTCAAAAACATGCCAACTTTCACATTGCCCCGCCAGAGGAACTCATCAGCGTGACCTCACCTTGGCCATTCGTAAAATGGGGACTCGACCTTCTCGGACCCTTCCCTCAGGGATTGGGACAAGTCAAATTCCTCATAGTAGGGGTAGACTATTTCACAAAGTAGATCGAGGCAGAACCCCTAGCTAATGCCACTGCTCAAAGAAGTCAAAAATTCCTATATAGAAATATTGTCACAAGGTTCGGGGTTCCATACTCTATCACCACAGACAATGGCACCAAATTCACAGATGCAGGCTTCAGAAAGTTAGTGGCTGACTTAAACATAAAACAACAATTCATCTCCGTAGAACATCCCCAAGCTAATGGACAAGCCGAAGCTGTCAACAAAGTCATATTGGCTGGGCTGAAACGGATCGGAGATTATAGGACACAAAGGGAGCCTGGACTGAGGAGCTCCTACAAGTCCTATGGGCATATCGAACAACGCCACATTCCACCACAAAGGAATCACTCTTTCGATTAGCGTACAGAACGGAGGCAATGATCCCAGTGGAGATTGAAGAAGGATCGCCTAGAGTGATCCACTATAATGAAGAAGCCAACTCTCAACTTCAAAGGGAAGAACTCGACCTACTTCTAGAAGTCCAAGAAAGAGTTCGGATCAGGAAAGAGGCATTAAAACGTCGAATGGCTTCGAGATATAATCAAAGGGTAGTGCTACGAGGTTTTTCTGAGAACGACCTCATCCTAATCCGAAATAATATCGGAACGACTCGACCTGGAGAAGGAAAGCTGGCAGCAAACTGGAAAGGACCCTACCGAGTTATAGAAGTACTTGGAAAGGGCTACTACAGACTGTCCGAACTCGATGGGCGAGAGTTTCCTAGGTCATGGCACGCCTGCAACCTAAGAAGGTACTATAGTTAGGGATGATAAAGGATCTTAGGATAAGGCGCACTCTTTTTCGTGAAAAGGTTTTTTAATGAGGCGCCAAGCCAAGACCTATAAATTGCCCAACTTAGAGGGATAAAGCTTCCACATGTATATATTTGTATTTTATTTTGATAAAATCTATTTAGATCTTCTACAAATTCAAGAGCTGCATTAATCTGAAACATTCATTGTTCGATTATAAAGCTACAGATCGGTAGAAAGTGAAAATCAAATTCATTGCACGATCACGATAAAGACCAACAGAGATGAAAACCAAATTCATTAAAAGGTCGACCAAACGTGGATTAAACCCAATTTCTACAAATTGGCAAAGATGAAAACAGAATAATACAAGAAGTTATCGAAAGTGATCCATAGAAAAGACCTGACGAGGTCTTAATAAAATGGATTGCTAAAAAATAACTTAAAGACTGACCGACGTAAAGAAGTTGGATCAGTCACAATAACCAAAGTTATAAGTAAATCCCTGGAAAGAGGTCTGGCCAACCCTATAAAAGAGGATTACTATAACTTAGAAGGGCCCGACATGACGAAGTTGGCCCAAAACATAAAAGTTATAGAAGTAATCCCTGAAAGAGACCTGAACAAGGTCCAAGAAAGAGGATTACAAAAATAACTTAGAAGGGCCTGACATGATGAAGTCGGCCCATAACATAAAAGTTATAGAAGTAATTTCTGAAAGAGACCTGAACAAGATCCAAGAAAGATGATTACAAAAAATAACTTAGAAGGGCCCGACGTGATGAAGTCGGCCCAAAACATAAAAGTTATAGAAGTAATCCTTGAAAGAGACCTGAACAAGGTCCAAGAAAGAGGATTACAAAAATAACTTAGAAGGGCCCGACATGACGAAGTCGGCCCAAAACATAAAAGTTATAGAAGTAATCCCTGAAAGAGACCTGAACAAGGTCCAAGAAAGAGGATTACAAAAAATAACTTAGAAGGGCCTGACATGATGAAGTCGACCCAAAACATAAAAGTTATAGAAGTAATCCCTGAAAGAGACCTGAACAAGGTCCAAGAAAGAGAATTATAAAAAATAACTTAGAAGGGCCCGACATGATGAAGTCGGCCCAAAACATAAAAGTTATAGAAGTAATTCTTGAAAGAGACCTGAACAAGGTCCAAGAAAGAGGATTACAAAAAATAACTTAGAACGTGATGAAGTCGGCCCAAAACATAAAAGTTATAAAAGTAATTCCTGAAAGAGACCTGAACAAGGTCCAAGAAAGAGGATTACAAAAATAACTTAGAAGGACCCGACACAACGAAGTCGGCCTCCCAAAAAACCTAACGTTATAAAAAGTAATTCCTAGCAGAGACCTCACAAAAGGTCCAAACAAAACAAGATTACTAGAAATAACTTCAGAAGCTGACATAACATCCACAACCTCAAAGGAATCAAAGCCACAAGTATGAAATGCAAAGGCAATCCAAAGAGGTCGAGCAACAAGGCTCTAACACTACCAAAAACCTAAAAAAGGTACCAAGATAGATAAAAATCGACATGATATTAAAAGCATGGAGTTATAATAAGAACAAGCTCAAGAGGCTACCCAAATCAGCCCCAAGAACTTGGAAGCTATTTTGTTTTTCAAAATAAAGTTGCTAAACAAGCAACTAAAAGAGTGTCAACAGTCAGCAAACATTACAAAAGAAAGTTTAAAAGCCCATAGGCCGGGCTATCTACACCAAACATTTACATAATCAGGGAAGATCCGAAGGCTTCTCGGTAGCACGAGGTGAAGGAGGGCGAGTCTGAATGGACACAGCATCCACATTCCCATCATCCCGATTCAAGATTGGACAGTCAGGTTCTGACACGGGATGACCAGCCTCAAATGAAGGAGCTGAAGAAGTCGGCACCACAGAGGCTTTGGTAGCAAGCACAGAGGGAGGTTTAACATCATCGTCATCAGGGTCATCAGAGACAATCTTGCTATCCTTTACAACATTGTCCAGGCTGAAGAGAGTAAGGTCGACCTCGGGAGCAAGAACTCAAACTTGCTCCTTCAGGTTCTCAAAAGCAGCATTTACATTGCCTACAAGGTGACCCTGGAGCTCGGCATAATCAACCCGGGCAGACTCCAATTCCTCCCTGAGACGCATCACTACCCTGTAAGCCGTGACATAGCTATCCTTGTGCCTCAATGCTATATCTTCAGCCAACCTCACAGAAGCCGCCAAGGCAACAGAACTAGCCTTTTCGGTCTCCAACTCCTTCTCCAGCTTGGTCACTTTCACTTGGAGCTCCTCCTTCAAACCCTTCATACGGTCGAACTCTTGCTTAGCCTCCTCCATAAAAGCTTTGGTAGCATGAAGAGGGAGGTCTTGGGCAGTTCGGTACATGGCAGCTCCCATATGTGCCATCTTGACGCTACTCCGAGTAATAAAATCCAAGTGGCGAAGGAGAGAGACATCGTCGGTAGGAATGGTACCGTAAGGACCAATCTGCTGATCGACAAACTCAACCGCGTCAAAGTCAGAGGCATCAAGGTTGAAAGGCTCAGTTGTTCTTTGTTTTTTCTTTGGAGGAGTGATGCGGGCAGAAATTGGTGAATTAAAAATTATTAGAATATATGCGTTGCAAGTATAGTTCTTAACTCGCCAGAAATCCACCGCTCAATTTAGAAAGGTGTCACAGAAAATTGAAATTTAAAATATTAGGAGTATGAATCCCAGGTCGTCTCCCAACGAGTTGTAGGAAGGGGTGCTATTTTATTAATCAGATGTTTTCGAAAAGGTTTGAGTTGAGTAAACAGGAAATTAAATTGATGAAATTGAATAATATAAATAAAAGCCTTGACTGGGAGTTGATTACATGGAAGCCCTATTCTTGATGAAACACTCTTAAGATTAATTGACAATTGAGAGTTATTTCGTTTAGTTATCCTTTACTAAGTAAGGGAAGGTAAAACAAGTTGGAATACTGTTCTATCCACAAGTCCCAATCCACTCTTGGGAGGATTGGTGTCAGGAACTAGAGAGCAAACCAACAATAACCCAATTACAATCTTTCTCTTGAACCTTTCAACTCAAGGGTTCCTTTCAATCAACTCCCCATCAAGTTAGGGAACTACTCACTCATTGTAAAGGTAAAATTCATAGCATATGAAAAGGAATTAAAGAAAGACATTATAAATAAAAATTAAAATAGTCAATAAAAAATAAAAGTTATCCTTGTATTAAATAATCCTAAAAATATTCCAATGGTAAAATTAAACAAGGCAAAGAACATGGAAGAGTAAGCCAAGTAAAGAAAACGAACTAGAATGATGAAGTCTTGATGAGGTAATAACTCTTCTCAATATCCCAATGCAAAAAGCTAGAGAAAATAAAATCCTAAGAACTATCAATGTCTTCCGAGAGAAAACCTAGGGGAGGAGTAAAACTAGATCTAAAAATTAAAACTGTGTAGAATGAATGTTATCCCTGGTTTTTGCATGTTCTCTGGCTCTAGTCTGCTGTTCTAGGCCGAGAACTGGGTCAAAATAGGGTCCAAAATTGCCCACAGCGAATCCTGCAGATCGCGCATGTCACGCGATCGCGTCATCCATGCGGACGCGTCATTCGCGCTTTTCCTTGCCATGCGTTCGTGTCGTCCACGCCTCCGCGTCGCTCGTGCTTTTCCAGTCCGCGCGGTCGCGTGAGCCATGCGGCCGCGTCACTTCTCGCTGGTTATCTCCTCAATTTCTTGTGTTCCTTCCATTTTTGCTAGATTCCTTTCCAATCTCCAACTCATTCATGCCCTATAAAGCCTAAAACGCTTAACACACAGATCACGACATCGAATGAAATAAAGGATAATTAAAATGCATAATTAAAAGTCTCTAGGAAGCAGTTTTCAATCATGTAATAATTTTAGGAAGGAAATATAAATGCATGCTAAATTAATGAATAAGTGGGTAAGGATCATGATAAAACCACACAATTAAACACAATATAAACCATAAAATAGTGGTTTATCAACCTCCCCACACTTAAACATTAGCATGTCCTCATACTTAATTGAAGGAGATAAAGTAAATAAGTATGAACATGCAGAAACTCATGCAATGCAATGCAATCCTATATATATGAATGCAACTATATGATTCCTGTCCACTTGATCAAAAGTAAATAAGCTCTTCAAAACAATTACAAATCAAATTCCACTAATTCTATCATTATACAGTAAGACAGATAAAAGTGCAAGAAGATAGCTCATGAAAGCAGGGAACATGGAAATTCAAGCATTGAACCCTCACTGATGATGTATGTACGCTCTAATCTCTCTAGTGTATAGGGTAATCACTCTATTCTTCTCTAATCATGCTCTCTAACTTTTGTTCTTCTCCTAACCAATCAACAACAGTTAATATACCCATGCAAACATCATGAGGTCTTTTCAAGGTTGTAATGGGGCCAAGGTAGGTAGGGATACATGTATGGTCAAGTGAGCTTATAAATTGAATCTTTAATTAACCCAAGCTTCAACCCAACCTATATAACTTGCATAACCTTAGAATTCATACCTAGCTACCCAGAATTCCCCTTTTACATTCCATACTCATGTATCAACTTTTTATTTAAATTTTTTTATCATATGTGCATTGATCTTTGAATTCTTAATTCAGCATTGGGGTAATTTTGTCCCCTTATTCATTTATTTATTTAAAAATTATTATTATTTTTTTTATATATGGAAGCAAAAATAAACATAGCTTATCAATGCACATAGATTTTTAATTCTTATAGTTTCACATGAGTAGGTATCCAAATTCCCATTAAATTATCATGACACATTCCCTTAATAACTTTTGTTCCCACAATTTTCCATACTTAACTAGCACACACAATTCTATCTTAAACTAACCAAAGATTCAATTTGGGATATACAATTATTTTTCCGCTTAAGACTAGTAATGTGGTGAAATATAGAACAAATGGGATTTAAAGACTCAAAGTGGTTAACAAAGGTAATTGAAAAGGGTAGGCTTAATTTGGATAAGTGAGTTTAAACAAATAATGGCCTCAATCATATGCAAGCATACAAATATAATAAATATTGGACATATAAGATAAAACAAAATATAGATTACAATCATAGAGAAGTAAACACACAAGAATAAAATAATTATGGTTAAATAATGTAACCATGCATAAAGGCTCAAATCCTCACAGGTTGTGTGTTCTTTAGCTCAAACATCATGTTTCAAATACAACTTCAAGCAAATTTATCAAAAAAAAATTTTTTTTTAAAAATTAGTGAAATTTTGTTCCAAAGATAGAGTCTTAGAAGAAACTTATTGTCTTTTCAATCAAGTAGAGCATGCATGCAACTAACCTATTACTATAAAATTTATCCTATTCTATAAAAGAAAGAAAATCTAACTAAATATCCTAATTTATTGGTGCTAGGGAAGAGAAATTACCTCCGGAAGTCAGGTACTGACCGACCTCCCCACACTTAAGGCTTTGCACCGTCCTCAGTGCCATCTGTCAAGAACAGGGGTGGGCTGGTAGCAGTATCTCCACAGTCGGGACCATCATGGCTCCCTGTGCTGGTAAAGAAAGTGGAGTCTGGGGTGTCTGAGTCCTTGAAGTGTCCCTTGAGTAGCTCCTTGAGGTGTTTGAATCGGCGCTCGTTACGGCGCTCTCTTAACTTCGCTTTCTGTTCTTGCCGATCCAACCTTTTGATTATCTGCTGGAGTAGTTCATCAGTTGTAGGTGCTTGTGGTGTTGAAGAAGGAATATCTTCAACTGGAGCAGTAGGAAGGCTTGTAGTGGCTGCTGAAAGTCTGAGATATTTCCTATTAGGGACATACTGATCATCCCTGGGAGCATGGCTTTGGTGTCTCCAGCTCTGTAGGAGACTCCGGCTGCTGAGACAAGATCTGAGACCAAGGCGAGAAAAGGTAAGTTGCCCGCAATTTGTACGTGTCCCATGGCATTCCGGATATATCTTGGTAGATTCAGAGGCTGGTCTGTAAGGATGCACCATAGTAGAACGGCCATGTCCGCAGTGAAGGAAGACTCGTGAGTGCTCGGAAAGACATAATGGGACATGATCTGTGCCCATACGCGAGCCTCCAAGGTAAGTGCTGAAGCCAATATACCCTTAGGGCGGGTATGATGGTATCCGTAGATCCAACGGCTGCCAGGTAGTGAGATAACTCTGAGGACAGCTTCCCAGTCAAATTGGTATATCTGGCGCTTGAGTGCGACTTCTTGAAAGGCGTCCAATACTTCTGGAATAGGGGGAAGATGCAAAACTTGTTGAATAGCCTCTTCTGTAATGGGGACTTGCTTCTGACGGACAAAGACAGACTGCAGGGTAGGCAGGTGGAAGTTAGAGTAGAACTCGACTACCCAAGAAAGATTGACCTGCCTTGGTTGTCTCTGTAGGAAACCCTATTGTCTTCGTTCAATTTGCGGCTCAACAAAAGTAGCAATATTGGGCGGGAGGATAAGAAGGTGTTCGTTGTTGTAACTCCTTTCAGCCAGGATGGGGAACATATGCTCACAGTAGCGATTGGAAAATCGCGCAGTGTCCTTTGCTTGAAAGGCTTTCTCCTTTTCATCAACCTTTATGATCCTCTTAACTCTTTTTGTTGAGGGCTTGACTGCAGTTGAAGAAGGCTCTGCCACTAGTGCTCCTTTAGTTCCTCTTCTTGTTGGAGGTTTGGGAGTAGCTTTCTCTTTTCCTTTCTTGGTGGCCATCCTGAAAAAGGGAAGAGAGAGTAAATTGAATTCAAAGAGATATATAGCAATGAAGAGAACAAAAAAGGATGGTTATAAATGCACATTAAAAGGTAAATGATGTTAACACACGCTCATGAGTACATGTGAAAGATCATTAATGGAAAATAGTTAGTGCATATGATGACAAGTGAATGCAAGGTGTTTATTGGCATGCCGGCAAAGGGCATGAGTAGCATAGATCAAGCATCACTTTGTAGCAAACCATCACGTTTGTATTGACAATTAAATTCAATTAATATAATAGTAAAGAGAATTTGTGAAAAGCAAGCATTGAATAATAGAATAACATAGAGAAGTGCATAATGCCATACGGGATTTTTCACAAACACATAGCATGCATGGTGAAGAAGGTATAGAAAGTATTAAAGTGAACATGCAAGCAACCCTTTAAAGAAAATAATATACAATTGCCAAATAATTTGTAACAATCCACAAGCATATAATGAAGAATAATGACTCAAATAAAATTCTAACACCATGTAAAAAGGAAAGAAAAAGAAAGAAAATATGAATAATGAAAAGAAAAAGAAAAGAAAAGAAAATAACACATAAAATAAGAAGAATGATAGAAAAGAAAAGGGTGAAGAAGAAAATAAAACCTTGTTAATGGAGGTGAGGGAGAGAGAGTGAAAGGTGAGATAGAAGGAAGAAGGGAGGAGGAAGAAATAAGGAGGGAAAAGAAAAATTACGATTTGGGGAAGAGAAAGATAAGATATTTGGCAATTTAGGTTGAGCTGTGCGGTGCAAGCGACGCGATCGCATGGGGCACGCGGTCGCACGACTTGCGCTTAAGGTGATGGACGCGGTTGCGTCGGTCACGCGGTCGCGTGACTCAGTTTGTGCCAGTGGCGCGAGGGTTGCCTCGCACTCGCACAACTCTCTGTTCAAAATTATTAAATGCCAAATTTTAGGTGACGCAATCGCATGGGGCATGCGATCGCGTGAGTGGGCAGTTTATTGGGTACGACGCGGCCGCGTGGGGCACGCGGTCGCATGAGGGGGATTGCGCGTCCAGCGCCAGTCCAGCACCACTCTAGCACAACTTTCAGCTGTGCACCCTTTCTACGTCGAAAATCAGGGCACGCGGTCGCGTGGGGCACGTGGTCGCGTGGGCTGATTTGTGCCACTAGCACTCCTCTAGCCATGCTCCAGCATGACTCTCTGTTCGTTTTTATTTTTCTCCCCTGTCCTTGCGATGCGGACGCGTCGCTGATGCGGTCGCGTCGCGTGGCATTTTTCTTTTTTATTTTTTATTTTTTATTTTTTTAATTAAAAGTATGTAAATGCAGATGCATGAAATATACTAATAAAGAGAAGAGTTATTGGATAAGAAAACTAAAAATAGAGAAAAGAACGATCATACCATGGTGGGTTGTCTCCCACCTAGCACTTTGCTTTAACGTCCGTAAGTTGGACGCTCCACTAGCTCAGTCTTTGGCTATGTGGGGATCTTCCAAGAGGAAGATCTCGAGTTCCTTGTCTTTCTTCCGCTTTTCGCCATGGTATAGCTTTAAACGATGTTCATTAACTTTGATAAGCTCCGAGCTCGAAGGATGGCTAAGGTGATAAACTCCGTATGGTTCGGCCTTCTCTACTCTGTATGGACCTTCCCATCTTGATCTCAACTTGCCTGGCATGAGCCTCAGTCGAGATTTGTAAAGGAGGACCGAGTCCCCAGGTTGGAACTCTTTCCTCTTGATGTTCTGGTCATGTACAGCCTTCATCTTCTCCTTCTGTAGTCTTGAGTTCTCATAAGCTTCTAGGCGAAGGCTCTCCAGTTCTTGCAGTTGCAACTTCCTTTCAGCTCCGGCTTTCTCAATTCCCATGTTGCACTCCTTGACTGCCCAAAAGGCTTTGTGCTCTATTTCCACCGGGAGATGACAAGCTTTTCCATAAACTAAGCGAAAAGGACTCATCCCAATGGGTGTTTTGTATGCTGTTCTGTATGCCCAGAGTGCATCTTGTAGCCTGGTGCTCCAGTCTCTTCTATGAGGCTTTACTATCTTCTGCAAGATACGCTTTATCTCTCTATTTGATACCTCGTCTTGACCATTGGTCTGAGGATGGTATGCTGTCGCAACTTTATGAATTATCCCATGCTTCTTCATTAGTCCTGTTAGTCTCCTGTTACAACAGTGTTAGCATCATTAGTGCGGTTAGGAATTACTTCCACCCATTCGGAAACGTAATTCACAGCTAACAATATATAAAAATAACCATTAGAATTTGGAAATGGACCCATGAAGTCAATGCCCCAAACATAAAAAATTTCACAGAAAAGCATATATTGTTGAGGCATCTCATCCCTCTTGGATATATTACCAAATTTTTGGCATGGGGGGCAAGATTTACAAAATTCAGCAGCGTCTCTAAAAAGAGTAGGCCACCAGAATCCACAGTCCAAGATTTTTCTAGCAGTTCTTTGAGGGCCAAAATGTCCTCCACTCTCAGATGAGTGACAGGCCTCTAAGATGGACTGAAATTCTGATTGAGGCACACACCGTATAATTACCTGATCAGCGCCACATCTCCATAAATATGGGTCATCCCATATATAATATTTAGACTCGCTTTTCAGCTTGTCTCTTTGATGCTTAGAAAAGTTTGGAGGAAATGTGCGGCTAACTAGATAATTAGCTATAGGTGCATACCAAGGGGATACTTCAGATACTGCTTAAAGGTTATCAAATGGAAAATTATCATCTATAGGAGTAGAATCATCCTTAATGTGCTCAAGGCGACTCAAGTGGTCTGCCACTAAATTTTGGTTACCACTCCTATCCTTTATTTCTAAATCAAATTCTTGTAATAGTAGTATCCAACGTATAAGCCTTGGTTTGGACTCCTTTTTAGATAATAGATACTTTAAAGCCGCATGGTCCGAATACACTACTACTCTAGTACCAAGTAAATAAGCTCAGAATTTATCCAGAGCAAAAACAATAGCAAGAAGCTCTTTCTCAGTAGTAGTATAATTGGACTGGGCAGCGTCTAAAGTCTTAGACGCATAAGCAATAACCAAAGGATCCTTACCTTCACGCTGAGCCAGCGCTGCTCCTACTGCATGGTTGGAAGCATCGCACATGATTTCAAACGGCTAGCTCCAGTCTGGTCCTCTCACAATTGGGGCTTGAGTCAGGGCGGCCTTCAGCTTATCAAACGCTTGCTTGCAATCTTCACTGAACTCGAACTCAATATCCTTCTGTAGTAATCTGGATAAGGGAAGTGCTACCTTACTAAAGTCCTTAATAAATCTCCTGTAAAAACCTGCATGGCCAAGGAACGAACGGACTTTCCTCACAGAGGAGGGGTAAGGTAAATTAGAAATAACATTCACCTTTGCTGGGTCTACAGAAATGCCATTATTAGATACCACATGTCCTAATACAATCCCTTGTTTTACCATAAAATGACATTTTTTAAAATTCAATACAAGGTTTGTATTAACACATCTATCTAATACTCTAGATAATCCATCTAAGCAAAGGCTAAAAGAATCACCATAAATGCTAAAATCATCCATAAAAACCTCCATACAGTCCTCAATAAGATTATAGAAAAGACTCATCATACACATTTGGAAAGTAGCTGGTGCATTGCACAAGCCAAAGGGCATTCTCTTGTAAGCATAAGTCCCAAAAGGACATGTAAAAGTGGTCTTTTCCTGATCCTCAGGAGCTATATGAATCTGGAAATAACCTGTGTAACCATCTAAAAAGCAATAATGTGATTTACCTGACAGGCGATCCAGCATTTGATCAATGAATGGAAGTGGGTAGTGATCCTTACGGGTAGCTTGATTGAGACGCCTGTAATCAATGCAGACTCTCCAAGCATTCTGAACTCTAGTTGCTATGAGCTCTCCATGCTCATTCTTCACTGTAGTGACTCCAGACTTCTTGGGCACCACTTGTACTGGGCTAACCCATTCACTGTCTGAAATGGGATAGATGATACCTGCTTCCAATAGTCTAGTCACTTCCTTTTTGACAACTTCCAAGATAGTGGGATTCAATCTTCTTTGGGGTTGACGGACAGGTCTTGCTCCCTCTTCTAAAAATATTCTGTGCTCACATACTTGAGGGTTGATGCCTACTATGTCTGCCAAACTCCACCCAATTGCCTTCTTGTGCCTCCTCAGTACATCAAGTAGCTGCTCTTCTTGTTGAGAAGTAAGTTCCCTTGCAATGATAACTGGAAACTTCTGCTCATCTTCGAGATAAGCATATTTGAGATGTGGAGGAAGAGGTTTTAATTCCAACTTCTGATCATGGGCAGGCTCTGGATCGTCTGGAACTTGTGAAAATGCCGAAGTGCCCTCATTGTCAGTCAAGAGGATCCCCACACTTGGACCTTGTCCAGTGTGCCTCTCTTCTAACTCTTCCTTGTGAACTGCAGCTACAGTTTCATCTATGACATCACACTGGAAGATAGAATGCTCTTCTGGAGGGTTCTTTATGACTCCATTCAGATTGAAGATTACTATGCGGCCATCTATTTCAAAAGAGTATGTTCCTGAAAAAGCATCAAATTTGAATTTTGATGTCTTCAGGAATGGTCTCCCAAGTAGGATTGATGATGGCTTATCTGAGTCATTATGGGGCATCTCCAAGATATAAAAATCAATGGGAAATGTAAGCCCTTTAATGTTCACTAAAACATCTTCAGCAACTCCAGCCACTGTAATAATGCTTTTATCTGCTAATACAAAACGAGCTGCCGACCTTTTTAAGGGAGGGAGCCTCAAAATATCATATATAGACAAAGGCATTATACTAACACACGCTCCTAAATCACACATGCAATCATAAATTACTACTCCACCAATAGTACAACTAACTATACAAGGACCTGGGTCACTACACTTCTCAGGTAATCCTCCCATTAAAGCAGATATGAAACTACCTAAAAAAATAGTTTCTAATTCATGAATTTTGTCCTTATGTATACATAAATCTTTTAGAAACTTTGCATATTTAGGTACTTGTTGAATAACATCAAAAAGAGGAATGGTTACCTCAACCTTTTTGAATATTTCTACCATTATGGGATCGGGTTCCAGCTGCTTCCTGGGCTTCCTTGCAAGTTGTGGAAATGGAATGGGAGTGGTGTTTTCTGCAGTGTCTGCGCCTCTTGGTACTTCCTCCTGTGGTTGGGCTTCTTCTTTTTCAGTTATGTCCTGTATGTCCTCTTCCTCTTCAACATCTTCTATTCCTACGACCTCTTCAGCTGAGGCGTGTTCTGATGGGCTTGGCTCCTCCTGATTCCTCTTCTGCAGTGTGGTTCCGGACCTTAGGGTGATGGCATTAATGCCTCCCTTTGGATTTGGTAATGGTTGAGAGGGGATTCCAGTGGAGCTCGAAGGTTGGTTACTGGAATTTTGCATTGATCCAATCTGTGAGACAAGAGCTTGCAAAGTAGCGGTCAGACCATTCAGACTAGCATTAATGTTATTTTCCATGGTCTGTTGACTTTGCTCAAAAAATTTTAGTAGCTCTTCATTAGGAGATGAAGAAGGATGAGTGAATTGAGAGGTCTGCTGTTGGGTATTCTGTGGTCCTTGGGATTGCCTCAGGTGAGGTACTCTGTAAGGTTGGTTTTGCTACCTGTTGTTGTTATTATTGCACCTCTGATTTCCCTGATTATCTCTGCCTCCTCTGTTATTGTTGTCCCTCCAATTCTGGTTAGAATTGTCCTGCCATCCCTGGTTGTAATTGCCACCTTGATTGTACCCTTGGTTGGGGCGGTCATAGAAATTATGAGTGGCTGCCACGGTGTTATCTTCCTGCTGGAGCTGCAGACACTCATCAGTATAATGGCTATAATCTGCACAGATTCCGCAGACTCTCTGTGGGACTAACTGTTGGTTTTGCTGTGGTGAAGGAGGTTGAGATTGCTGAACTTGTTGTTGATTCAATTGCATTTGCTTCAGCAAGTTGGTCATTTCACAGATACTATGAGTCAGAGCAGCAGTCTCTCTGCTAAAGGATACTTCTACAACGGCTTTTGAACGGCCTTGCTTCTGTCTGTGGTTCCTAGTAGATTCAGCTAAGTCGCTGATCAATTGCCATGCCTCATCAGTGGTCTTGTACTTTTTCATAGACCCATTGCTAGCACTTTCCAATGTGGTCTTATCTTGGGGCCTCATACCCTGTGTGATGTAGCTGAGTAACACTATCTTGTCGATCATGTGGTGGGGGCATGCTTTCAGAAGACTATTGAAGCGCTCCCAGTATTCAAAGAGAGTCTCGTTGTCATCTTGAACAATCATGGAAATGTCTTTCCTCAGTTTATCAGTAACTTCAGATGGAAAGAATTTCTCCAAAAACTCTTTTCTGAGCGTATCCTAGTTGGATATATTTGCTAGGGGTTGAGTGTAGTACCACTCTCTTGCTTTTCCCTCGAGAGAAAATGGAAAAGCTTTCAGCAGAATTGAAGTTTTATTTGTACCATCTCGCCTGACAGTAGAACAGGCTGCCTGGAAATCTCTCAGGTGCTTGATAGGCTCTTGAGCAGGTAAGCCATGAAACTTGGGCATCAAATTGAGCAGTGCGGTCTTTATTTCAAAATCTGTAGCCACCGCTGGGTGATGCGCTTGAAACGGTTGTATTCTAAAATCAGGGGCTCCTTCCTCCTGGATGGTAACTCTCCTAGCTGCCATGTCTTCTGCACGTGAATCAACCGAATCAGTAGAACGGGGGCTGGTTTCTTCCTCAACTGACATTTCAGATCCGTCCTCAGGACGGACTAACCGACGCCGAGCTCGCCTTATTCGTGAAATAGTCCTTTCAATTTCAGGATCGAATATTAGCTAGCGCGGATCAGGAAGTGAACGCATCATTTGACGAAAGAAACATGCAGCTCATAGTAGCAAAAAAATAAAATAAAATGCAAATAAATAAATTCTAATTAATAACTTTAGCACTCTATTGCAACTCCTCGGCAACGGCGCCAAAAATTGATACGGGCAGAAATTGGTGAATTAAAAATTATTAGAGTATATGCGTTGCAAGTATAGTTCTTAACTTGCCAGAAATCCACCGCTCAATTTAGAAAGGTGTCACAGAAAATTGAAATTTAAAATATTGGGAGTATAAATCCCAGGTCGTCTCCCAACGAGTTGCAGGAAGGGGTGCTATTTTATTAATCAGATATTTTCGAAAAGGTTTGAGTTGAGTAAACAGGAAATTAAATTGATGAAATTGAATAATGTAAATAAAAGCCTTGAATGGGAGTTGATTACATGGAAGCCCTATTCTTGATGGAACACTCTTAAGATTAATTGACAATTGAGAGTTATTTCGTTTAGTTATCCTTTACTAAGTAAGGGAAGGTAAAACAAGTTGGAATACTGTTCTATCCACAAGTCCCAATCCACTCTTGGGAGGATTGGTGTCAGGAACTAGAGAGCAAACCAATAATAACCCAATTACAATCTTTCTCTTGAACCTTCCAACTCAAGGGTTCCTTTCAATCAACTCCCCATCAAGTTAGGGAACTACTCACTCATTGTAAAGGTAAAATTCATAGCATATGAAAAGGAATTAAAGAAAGACATTATAAATAAAAATTAAAATAGTCAATAAAAAATAAAAGTGATCCTTGTATTAAATAATCCTAAAAATATTCCAATGGTAAATTAAACAAAGCAAAGAACATGGAAGAGTAAGCAAAGTAAAGAAAACGAACTAGAATGACGAAGTCTTGATGAGGTAATAACTCTTCTCAATATCCCAATGCAAAAAGCTAGAGAAAATAAAATCCTAAGAACTATCAATGTCTTCCGAGAGAAAACCTAGGGGAGGAGTAAAATTAGATCTAAAAACTAAAACTGTGTAGAATGAATGTTATCCCTGGTTTCTGTATGTTCTCTGGCTCTAGTCTGCTGTTCTGGGCCGAGAACTGGGTCAAAATAGGGTCCAAAATCGCCCCCAGCGAATTCTGCAGATTATGCAGATCGCGCATGTCATGCGATCGCATCATCCATGTGGACGCGTCATTCGCGCTTTTCCTTGCCATGCATTCGCGTCGTCCATGCCTCCGCGTCGCTCGTGCTTTTCCAGTCCGCGCGGTCGCGTGAGCCATGCGGCCGCGTCATTGCGATTTCTCCTCTTTCACGCGGTCGCATGAGCCATGCGGCCGCGTTACTTCTCGCTGGTTATCTCCTCAATTTCTTGTGTTCCTTCCATTTTTGCTAGCTTCCTTTCTAATCTCCAACTCATTCATGCCCTATAAAGCCTGAAACGCTTAACACACAGATCACAGCATCAAATGGAATAAAGGAGAATTAAAATGCATAATTAAAAGTCTCTAGGAAGCAGTTTTCAATCATGTAATAATTTCAGGAAGGAAATATAAATGCATGCTAAATTAATGAATAAGTGGGTAAGGATCATGATAAAACCACACAATTAAACACAATATAAACCATAAAATAGTGGTTTATCAAGGAGCACCAGAAGTAGCAACAGAAACTTGAGGAGGATCAACCAAACGAACCCGGGGAGTAGGGATTACCTTCCTCAGCCCCGGCGAGCTCGGCACGGCCGACTTCGACTGAACCTGAGATGATCCCTCACCGGCCGCTGATGAGCGGATAATTTATACGCTTTTTGGCATTGTTTTTAGTATATTTTTAGTAGGATCTAGTTACTTTTAGGGATGTTTTTAATAGATTTTATGTTAAATTCATATTTCTGGACTTTACTATGAGTTTGTGTGTTTTTCTGTGATTTCAGGTATTCTCTGACTGAAATTGAGGGACTTGAGCAAAAATCAGATTCAGAGGTTGAAGAAGGACTGCTGATGCTGTTGGATTCTGACCTCCCTGCACTCAAAGTGGATTTTCTGGAGCTACAGAACTCGAAATGGCACGCTTTCAATTGAGTTGGAAAGTAGACATCCAGGGCTTTCCAGCAATATATAATAGTCCATACTTTGGCCAAGAATTGACGACGTAAACTGGCGTTCAACGCAAGCCTTCTGCCCAAATCTGGCGTCCAGCGCCAGAAAAGGATCCAAAACCAAAGTTGAACGCCCAAACTGGCACAGAAACTGGCGTTCAACTCCACAAATGGCCTCTGCACGTGCAACACTCAGGCTCAGCCCAAACACACACCAAGTGGGCCCCGGAAGTGGATTTATGCATCAATTACTTACTCATGTAAACCCTAGTAGCTAGTTTATTATAAATAGGACCTTTTACTATTGTATTAGGCATCTTTGGATTATCTTTTGATCTAAGGATCACGTTTTGGGGGCTGGCCATCTCGGCCATGCCTGGACCTTTCACTTATGTATTTTCATGGTAGAGTTTCTACACTCCATAGATTAAGGTGTGGAGCTCTGCTGTTCCTCAAACATTAATGCAAAGTACTACTGTTTTCTATTCAATTCATCTTATTTCACTTCTAAGATATTCATTCGTACTTCAATCTGAATGTGATGAACGTGACAATCATCATCATTCCCTATGAACGCGTGCCTGACAACCACTTTCGTTCTACCTTCGACTGAATGAGTATCTCTTAGATCTCTTAATCAGAATCTTCGTGGTGTAAGCTAGAATGATGGCGGCATTCAAGAGAATCCGGAAAGTCTAAACCTTGTCTGTGGTATTCCGAGTAGGATTCAATGAATGAATGACTGTGACGAGCTCCTAACTCGCGATTGCAAGGCGTTAGTGACAGACGCAAAAGGATAGTAAATCCTATTCCAGCATGATCGAGAACCGACAGATGAATAGTCGTGCCGTGACAGGGTGCGTTGACCATTTTCACTGAGAGGATAAGGTGAAGCCATTGACAAGGGTGATGCCTCCAGACGATTAGCCATGCCGTGACAGGGCATTGGATCATTTTCCCGAGAGATGACCGAAAGTAGCCATTGACAGTGGTGATGTATCACAAAAAGCCAGCCATGGAAAGGAGTAAGACTGATTGGATGAAGATAGCAGGAAAGCAGAGGTTCAGAGGAACGAAAGCATCTCCATTCGCTTATCTGAAATTCCTACCAATGAATTACATAAGTATTTCTATCCCTATTTTATTATATTAAATTCGAAAACACCATTATCAATTTATATCCGCCTAATTGAGATTTGCAAGGTGACCATAGCTTGCTTCATACCAACAATTTCCGTGGGATTCGACCCTTACTCACGTAAGGTATTACTTGGACGACCCAGTGCACTTGCTGGTTAGTTACACGGAGTTGTGAACCATGGTCTTGGCATCATGTTTTTGGCGCCATTTCCAGGGAAAGAAAGAGCAATGAATTTTACATAATTAAAGTGTAATCACGATTCCGCGTACCAAGTTTTTGGCGCCGTTGCCGGGGATTGTTCGAGTATGGACAACTGACGGTTCATCTTGTTGCTCAGATTAGGTAATTTTCTTTTTGTTTTGTTTTCAAAAATTTTTCAAAAATCTTTCAAAAATTCCTCACTTGTTTTCAAAAAAAAAAAAATTTTACTAAAAATAATGTTTTTAAAAATAAATTATTCTATGGCTTCAAAATTTTTAAGAATGAATTCTAGTGTTTCATGAAGCATGTTGAAGCCTATCTGGCTGTAAAGCCATACCCAAACTGCTTTGGGATTGGCTAATCACTTCAGTGGAGTCATGCCCAATCCTTCTGGATAGGGTATGTCAGGCTTGTCATGTCTGAATTACACTCATATTTTTATTAAAGCTTGGCTGGCTATTAAGCCATGCCTGACCCTTTGATTGGAGCTTTAAGACTAACATGACAAGATTCCTGGAATTCATATTGAAGATTTTGAAATCCTTATTCTAAATTTTCACAATAATTTTCGAAAAAATTAAAAGAAAATACAAAAAAATTTAGAAAATCATAAAAATCAAAAATATTTTGTGTTTCTTGTTTGAGTCTTGAGTCATGTTATAAGTTTGGTGTCACTTGCATATGCATCTTGCATTTTTCGAAAATTTCATGCATTCATAGTGTTCTTCATGATCTTCAAGTTGTTCTTGGTAAGTCTTCTTGTTTGATCTTGATGATTTTTTGTTTTGTGTTGTTTTTCATATGCATTCTTGAATTCTTAGTGTCTAAGCATTAAAGAATTCTGAGTTTGGTGTCTTGCATGTTTTCTTTGCATTAAAATTTTTTTCAAAATTGTGTCTATGATGTTCATCTTGACATTCATAGTGTTCTTGGTGTTCATGTTGACATTCATAGCATTCTTGCATGCATCACATGTTTTGATCTAAAAATTTCATGCATTGCATAATTTTCATGTTTTTCATAAAAATATCAAAAATCAAAAAAATATCTTTCCCTTTTTCTCTCATCAAATTCGAAAATTTGGATTGACTTTTTCAAAAAATTTTAAAATCAAGTTGTTTCTTAAGAGTCAAATCAAATTTTCAATTTGAAAATCTTATCTTTTTCAAAATCTTTTTCAAAAATCAAATCTTTTTCAAAATTCTTGGTTATTTTCGAAAAATTCAAAAAATTAATTTTCAAAAATCTTTTTCTTATTTTATATCATAATTTTCGAAAATAACATAATCAATTAATGTTTTGATTCAAAAATTTGATGTTTGTTACTTACTTGTTAAGAAAGATTCAAACTTTAAGTTCTAGAATCATATCTTGTGATTTCTTGTGAATCAAGTCATTAATTGTGATTTTAAAAATCAAATCTTTTTCAAAACTAATTTCTATCATATCTTTTCAAAAATATCTTCTCATCTTATCTTTTTCAAAAATTTGATTTTCAAAATATCTTTTCTAACTTCCTAACTTCTTATCTTTTCAAAATTAATTTTCAAAAATTGTTTCAACTAACTAACTAACTTTTTGTTTGTTTCTTAACTTTTTCAAAACTACCTAACTAACTCTCTCTCTCTAATTTTCGAAAATATCTTCCCCCCTTTTCAAAATTTCTTTTTTATTTATTAATTATTTTAATTTTTAAATCTTAATTTTCGAAAATTACTAACATTTTTCAAAAACTATTTTTAAAAATCACTAACTCTTTTTCAAAAATTGCTTTCGAAAATTCACTCCCCCCTCTCATCTTCTTCTATTTGTTTATTGATGAACTAACATCTTTTCTTCACATCACTCACTAAATTCGAACCCCCTCTTCCATCTGTGTTCGAATTTCCTCTTCTTCTCTTCTTCTACTCACACAAGGATCCCTATACTGTGGTATAAAGGATCTCTATTATTATTATTATTTTTCTATGCCCTCTTCTTTGTCATATGAGCAGGAGCAAGGATAAGAACATTCTTGTGAAAGCAGATCCAGAACCTGAAAGGACTCTGAAAAGAAAATTAAGAGAAGCTAAAATACAACAATCCAGAGATAACCTTTCAGAAATTTTCGAACAGGAAGAGGAGATGGCAGCCGAAAATAATAATACTGTTCATGATCATGTGGAGTCACAAAATAAACAAAAAAAAATTGAAAACGGAATCAAAAACAGCAGAAGAAAAATCACACCCTGGAGGAAGCATCTGCCTGGCGTTCAACGCCAGAACAGAGCATGGTTCTGGCGCTGAACGCCCAAATGGGCAGCATCCTGGCGCTGAACGCCCAGAACAAGCATGGTTCTGGCGTTCAACGCCAGAAATGGCAACAAATGGGCGCTGAACGCCCAAAATGGCCACCAACCTGGCGCTGAACGCCCAGAGTTGTGTGCAAGGGCATTTTACATGCCTTATTTGGTGCAGGGATGTAAATGCCTTGACACCTCAGGATCTGTGGACCCCACAGGATCACCTCAGGATCTGTGAACCCCACAGGATCTCCACCTTACCTCCTCATAATCCTAGTTTTTTTTTTCCACATCTTCTTCTTCATCTATTCCTTCTTCTTTTGCTCGAGGGCGAGCAACATTCTAAGTTTGGTGTGGTAAAACAATTATGTAAAGGATCTATAGCTCAGTGGTAGAACATGTGGCTGCAAATCAAGAGATCCCTGAGATACCTCAGGAGATGCACCTCCCTCCACATAATTATTAGAAGCAACTGAGGATAGAAATCCCAAAAAAAAAAAAATCACTAGGAATCAAGCCGCAAAGGCAAGGAAGAGACATAGAAGAGCCCAAGAACATCATTGAAACGCCATCATCACTAAGGTGGATTCATTCCTTGCTCTTACTTTCTCTGTTTTTCGTTTTCTATGTTATGTGCTTATCTGTGTTTGTGTCTTCATTACATGATCATTAGTAGTTAGTAACTCTGTCTTAAAGTTATGAATGTCCTATGAATCCACCACCTCTCTTAAATGAAAAATGTTTTAATTCAAAAGAACAAGAAGTACATGAGTTTCGAATTTATCCTTGAACTTAGTTTAATTATATTGATGTGGTGACAATGCTTCTTGTTTTCTAAATGTATGCTTGAACAGTGCATATGTCTTTTGAAGTTGTTGTTTAAGAATGTTAAATATGTTGGCTCTTGAAAGAATGATGACTAAGAGACATGTTATTTGATAATCTGAAAAATCATAAAAATGATTCTTGAAGCAAGAAAAAGCAGCAAAGAACAAAGCTTGCACACAAAAAAAAAAAAAAGCCAATAACCCTTAAAACCAAAAGGCAAGGGCAATAAAAAGGATCCCAAGGCTTTGAGCATCAGTGGATAGGAGGGGCTAAAGGAATAAAATCCTGGTCTAAGCGACTAAACCAAGCTGTCCCTAACCATGTGCTTGTGGCGTGTAGGTGTCAAGTGAAAACTTGAGACTGAGCGGTTAAAGTCAAGGTCCAAAGCAAAAAAAAGAGTGTGCTTAAGAACCCTGGACACCTCTAATTGGGGACTTTAGCAAAGCTGAGTCACAATCTGAAAAGGTTCACCCAATTATGTGTCTGTGGCATTTATGTATCCAGTGGTAATACTGGAAAACAAAGTGCTTAGGGCCACGGCCAAGACTCATGAAATAGCTGTGTTCAAGAATCATCATACTGAACTAGGAGAATCAATAACACTATCTGAACTCTGAGTTCCTATAGATGCCAATCATTCTGAACCTCAATGGATAAAGTGAGATGCCAAAACTATTCAAGAGGCAAAAAGCTATAAGTCCCGCTCATTTGATTGGAGCTATGATAGTTTGGAATTTATAGTATATTCTATTCTTTTTTATCCTATTTTGATTTTCAGTTGCTTGGGGACAAGCAACAATTTAAGTTTGGTGTTGTGATGAGCGGATAATTTATACGCTTTTTGGCATTGTTTTTAGTATATTTTTAGTAGGATCTAGTTACTTTTAGGGATGTTTTTAATAGATTTTATGTTAAATTCATATTTCTGGACTTTACTATGAGTTTGTGTGTTTTTCTGTGATTTCAGGTATTCTCTGACTGAAATTGAGGGACTTGAGCAAAAATCAGATTCAGAGGTTGAAGAAGGACTGCTGATGCTGTTGGATTCTGACCTCCCTACACTCAAAGTGGATTTTCTGGAGCTACAGAACTCGAAATGGCGCGCTTCCAATTGCGTTGGAAAGTAGACATCCAGGGCTTTCCAGTAATATATAATAGTCCATACTTTGGTTAAGAATTGACGACGTAAACTGGCGTTCAACGCCAGCCTTCTGCCCAAATCTAGCGTCCAGCGCCAGAAAAAGATCCAAAACCAGAGTTGAACGCCCAAACTGGCACAGAAACAGGCGTTCAACTCCACAAATGGCCTCTGCACATGCAACACTCAGGCTCAGCCCAAACACACACCAAGTGGACCCCGGAAGTGGATTTATGCATCAATTACTTACTCATGTAAACCCTAGTAGCTAGTTTATTATAAATAGGACCTTTTACTATTGTATTAGGCATCTTTGTATTATCTTTTGATCTAAGGATCACGTTTTGGGGGCTGGCCATCTCGGCCATGCCTGGACCTTTCACTTATGTATTTTCACGGTAGAGTTTCTACACTCCATAGATTAAGGTGTGGAGCTCTACTGTTCCTCAAACATTAATGCAAAGTACTACTGTTTTCTATTCAATTCATCTTATTTCGCTTCTAAGATATTCATTCGTACTTCAATCTGAATGTGATGAACGTGACAATCATCATCATTCCCTATGAACGCGTGCCTGACAACCACTTTCGTTCTACCTTCAACTGAATGAGTATCTCTTAGATCTCTTAATCAGAATCTTCGTGGCGTAAGCTAGAATGATGGCGGCATTCAAGAGAATCCGGAAAGTCTAAACCTTGTCTGTGGTATTCCGAGTAGGATTCAATGAATGAATGACTGTGACGAGCTCCTAACTCGCGATTGCAAGGCGTTAGTGACAGACGCAAAAGGATAGTAAATCCTATTCCAGCATGATCGAGAACCGACAGATGAATAGTCGTGCCGTGACAGGGTGCGTTGACCATTTTCACTGAGAGGATAAGGTGAAGCCATTGACAAGGGTGATGCCTCCAGACGATTAGCCGTGCCGTGACAGGGCATTGGATCATTTTCCCGAGAGATGACCGAAAGTAGCCATTGACAGTGGTGATGTATCACAAAAAGCCAGCCATGGAAAGGAGTAAGACTGATTGGATGAAGATAGCAGGAAAGCAGAGGTTCAGAGGAACGAAAGCATCTCCATTCGCTTATCTGAAATTCCTACCAATGAATTACATAAGTATTTCTATCCCTATTTTATTATATTAAATTCGAAAACACCATTATCAATTTATATCCGCCTAACTGAGATTTGCAAGGTGACCATAGCTTGCTTCATACCAACAATCTCCGTGGGATTCGACCCTTACTCACGTAAGGTATTACTTGGACGACCCAGTGCACTTGCTGGTTAGTTACACGGAGTTGTGAACCATGGTCTTGGCATCATGTTTTTGGTGCCATTTCCAGGGAAAGAAAGAGCAATGAATTTTACATAATTAAAGTGTAATCACGATTCCGCGTACCAGCCGCCTTAGCCGAGACGTTTTGAGCTGCAGTAGCCTTCCTTGCCCTCTTAAAGGCCTTCATGGATTCATTATTCTTAATCATCTCTGCAAACATAACACAATAACGGGAAACCAAGTTATGAATCAGGAAAGAGCTTACAAGAGATAAAATCGACAAAACAATCAAAACCAAAAATTGACCACTAGCCAGCTCAGCTCGGAGGAGAGAGGGGTTGGCTAAAAATTTCTTTGTGTCGAGATGGGGAGGCTGCCCCCAGTTTTCTTCCAGCACAGTCACAAAAGCTTGCTCAGCCTCATCTAACATCTCCCACGTATATTTAGATACCATTACATTCTTTTGCCATTCCAAAGGAAAGGCGGGCTCATCATTTTCATCCAAAAAAAAAGGGCCGAGCTCCTTCAACAGCTCGGACCCTAAAAAAGTAATTCTTGAAGTCACGGAAAGATTCATCAAACACGGAGAAAACCTTTTTTCCTGGGAAGTTCGGAAAGAAACCCAAGCGGCTTTCTTCTTAACTACCCCAGGCTTTGTCAAAACAAAGAGATAAAAGAAGAGGGATTGTGAAGCAGGGATAACGAACTCATGACATAACAACTGAAATATTTTTATAAAACTCCAGGAATTGGGGTGAAGTGGGGATGGAGCTACATTACAGGACCATAATAGGTTGGTCTCAAAAGCAGTAAAAGGAAGAGTGATATTCATTTGACTAAAAAAGAAGTCGTAGGCATAGAAAAAGGGGCGCTCTCCAGCAATTCGGGTAGAAAAACAGACCCTCTCCTCAGAGTTTGGAGATACAAGCTCATAGTTCTTTTCATCACCACCATTACCACAAATCCTATGAAATTGCCTAAGTTTCTGACAAAACTCAGAGTCAACCAACGAAACACACAGAAGAACCATGGAATCCACCCAATCAGCCATGCCCTCAGGGACTTGGGAAGACGTCTCAACAATATTTTTGCGAGAAGATATGAGGCCAACTAATCCTACAACAAGAAAAGAAGATCGGATTACTAAAAAATATCTCGGATGAAAGACAAAACAACTCGGCCAACATAATTCAGCGCAGTATAAACAACAAAAAGAAACTCCAGGACCCACACCAAAGATCCAGGGGCATCCTTTGGAGGCAGGCACAGAACAAGGACTCAGGAAAACCCACAAGCTCACACCTTGATAACGACCCCTTTCGACTAAAATGACACTTTGAATAAAAGGCCATGAGCCACGGGTAAAACCATTAGAATAAACTACCCTCCAGACCCACAGTCCCAGTTTAGTCAACAAACGAAGCAACCAAATAAACAGCTCAAGAAGAAGTCATCAAAGACACAACCTTTTTCAAGAATAATAAAAAAATAGAAGTTATCTTTTGCAAAATTTGTCAACAAAACATCAAAGGAGAAACCTTTTGAGAAAGCAAGTGGGTTCGTGCAGATCACAGAAGAAGAAAAATAAACGACAATAAGCAAGCAGATGCACGGTAATACAAAAAGATTCAAACTTTTTAAAGTAAAAAAAGGCACAATGCAAGTGACGAAGAAAGTAAGAAAGAACCAACCTGGAAAAGTAGGAGAAAACCCTGAAGAAAAGCTGAGAGCAGAAGCGACAGGGAGTAGAGCCACCTCTCGAACAGAAAGCCTCACAGAAGTAGAAAATGGAAGATGGAATCCAGAGTCGCCCTTTCACAGCAAGGAAAGCACTAATGATCGCCAAAAATACGACACAGGGAAGAAATACGAAAACCGCAAATTTCAGAAAACAGAAAGAGAGAAAGAAAGGGGAAGTTACGGAGAAGAGAAACCGTTTTTTGGGGTGTGAAATTCAAAATAAAGAGGCTGAGAGAAATGGGGTAATTAAAAACCAATTAATGATGATATTAAACCCCTTGCATATTCCCAAGGCTAAAGAGCGCTAATGCAAAAGCGCGCGCTTTTAAGAAGCAAAAGAAAACGTTTCATATTCAAAAAGAGAACGCTACAAAGATGAAGTCGACAAGATGCTCGAGTTCGGCTTTACCAGAGAAGGATCAAAGTCTTAAGAACTAGGACTCGACCTCAAAAATAAAGACCGAGCTCGAGTAAGGGCACTGTTTATACCCTGGGTCGAGCTATCCGACCCGGGATGTTCAGTAACAAGGCGACCGACCTCTTCAGGTCAGACTATCCGACCTCTTCTCAAAGAGCTCGGCCAAATCGACAGGAAAGCCCAAAGAAGGGCCCAAAATCAAGGAACACGACCCAAAATCCTAAGGCAGCCCAAAGCCTACAGAGAGAAGGGCGGTTCCCTTGAAGATAAGCTGACCTCGCCCAAAGATAAGATAAGATAAGATAACTAACTTATCTAAAAAGGTCACTCCACACTACTATAAATATACTGGAGCACTCAGGTATAACTCATACTCTGATTCTATTAAAAACCTGCTTAATACCCTTGCTAACTTAAGCATCGGAGTCCCTTGCAGGTACCACCATCCTCCGGTGATAAAGGATCAGCAGCACAGCTAGTCCAACAAGTCGGGTACGACAACTCCGGTCACTACCCACCAGCCGGACACGTCAGCTCCGACCGGTACAGAAGATCTCGTCCGAGATCGACCTACAGTTTCAGGTAACCCTCGGAACAATTATCAAAAGCATGCTTTGAGCTATAATGTGAAAAATTTGTACTATCAATGTGGATTAAAAGGTCATTGGTCGCGTATACGCTGTATCTTTGAATATTTTGTCAAGCTATATCAAGAATCTATCAAAAGAAAAGGACAAAAACAAGAGCTCAATTTGACTATACAAAGAGATGAAGTTGAAGCTAATGGTGTTGAAATGGAACTGAAATCCATCGTAATATCTTTGCAGAGCTTGATGACATCCTTGATATTAGCAACCCATGCAAGTCTAAACCAAGTCATTTTGATGATCTAAGTGATGTTACTCATTTAGATGAATTAAATTTCTTTTAGAAGAATATTAATTAGAAATCTATCATTTTTTTAGATGTTTTCTTTCTTCATAGTTAGTTTTTTCTTTCTTTTGGTTATAGTTTTTATTTGTTTTCAAAACTTTTGTATTTTTTTCATTAATGGTAATTTATTTTTATTTTCGTAATGATATGGATATTTCTCACGCTTCACTCAAATTCAATAATGAAGAAGTATGTTTCGCTGATAGTGTTTTAACACATACAATATTTAGAGATAAAAGACATTTTGTCTCTTGTTAGAAAGAAAATAAATGTAAGTACGATTGTTGGTAGTGCAAAAATGATTGAAGGCTCTGGAAGAGCTACTATGGTATTACCTAAAAGAACCAAGTTCTTTATAAATAATGCATTATTATCAAGTAAGTCTCATAGAAACTTACTATGTTTTAAAGATATCCGTCAAAATGGATACTATATAAAAACCGCAAGAGAAAAAAAATAATGAAGATCTCTATATTACAACTATGATATCAGGAGAAAAATATGTATTAGATAATTTATTCGCTAACTCTTTCGGTTTGTACTACACCACTTAACAATGTGGAATCACATGCCATAATAAACTAAAATTTATAAATATAAATATATTTACAATTTGGCATGACAAGTTAGGACATCTGGATTCAATCATGATGAAAAAAATCATCGAGAATTCATCTGGTCGTCTTCTAAAGGTACACAAAATTCTTCAATTTAATGAACTCTCATGTGCTGCTTGTTTTCAAGAAAAATTAATTACAAGACCATCACAAAAAAAATTGGGATTGAATAACCATCTTTTCTGAAATGTATTCAGGTGATATATGTGGGTCTATTCACCCACCATGTGGACTGTTAAATATTTCATGATTTTAATAGATGCATCTTCACGGTGGTCCCATGTTTATTTTCTATCAACTTGCAACATGGCGTTTGCGAGATTATGAGTTCAAATAATTAAATTAAAAACTCATTTTCAGACTATTCTATAAAGACAATACGTCTTGATAATAATGGTAAATTTAGTTTCCAAGCATTTAATGATTATTGTGTGTCAACTAGAATTACGATAGAAAAATTTGTTGCTCATGTACACTCTCAAAATGGTCTAGTCGAATCATTGATTAAACACCTTTAGTTAATAGCTAGACCATTATTTATGAGAACTAAACTGCATGTTTAAGTATGGGGCATGCTATTTTGCATGGTGCAGCACTTATAGATATCAGACCAATAAGTTATCTTAAATCCTCTACATTACAACTGACTTGCGGTCAGGAGCCAAACATTTCTCATCTTAGGATATTTGGGTATGTATTTTATATTCTAATTACTCTACCACAATGCTCAAAGATGAGACCCCAAAGAAAATTGGGGATATAGGTTGGTTATGAATCCCCGTCAATTATAAAATACCTTGAACCGACAACGGGTGATTTATTTAAGGCAAGAATTTTTTTATTGTCACTTTGATGAAACAATTTTTTCAAAATTAGGAAAAAAATAAACAATTAAAAAAGATATTACTTTGGAATATATTCTCATTACCCCATTTACATCTTTGCACTAAACAATGTGAACTAGAAGTACAAAAATTAATTCGTATGTAAAATATTGTAAATCAATTGTCAGATACATTTACTGACCTAAAAAGAGTAACCAAATCTCACATTTCAGCTGCAAATGCACCAATAAGAATAAGTGTCTCAAAAGAATAAGTTGTTAGTGTAAATAAAAGCAATCCATGCTAAAAGTGTAGAAGACCAATTGGTTTTAAGGATAAAAATTCCCGAAAAAGAGAGATAATTAATCATGATGGTCATAATATGAAAGCAAGTATTTAAAGGGAATCCGAAGACATAAATATTGATAAAAACCTCTGAAAAGGTTCACGTACCTGAAATAAAGAGATCTCAATAAGTTATGTCATTATCAGAAAAATATGGGACCGAAAGCATACTGTTGTTGACAATATTTTTGCTTATAATTTGCTGTTGAACTAGTAAAGTAAAATGAGAATCACGAATCAAAATTTGTCAAAGAATGCAGACAGAGAGATGATTGGCCAAAATGAAAAGACGTAATTCAAGCTGAATTAACTTTTCTTAGAAAACGTGAAAGTTTTGGTCTTATAGTCAAAACACGTGAAGGTATAGAACCAGTGGGATACAAGTGGATTTTTGTGCGCAAACGAAATGAGAAAAATGAATTAGAAAGATATAAAGCACGACTAGTAGCACAAGGGTTCCCACAAAAATCTGGTCTTGACTATATGAAAACATTCTCCTGTGTGGATTCAATTATGTTAAGATATCTTATTAGGTTGGCAGTGCATGAAAAATTTGATATGCGTCTAATGAATGTTGTTACACCCTATTTATACAACTCAATTGATAAAAAAATTTATATGAAAATCCCTGAAAGATTTAAAGTTCCTAAAGCATATAATAAATCTCCAGAAATTTGTTCAGTAAGACTTCAAAAATTCTTGTTTGGATTAAAACAATCTGGATTTATATGGTATAAACGTCTCAATGAATACTTATTGAAAGGTGGATACAAAAATGACCATGTATGTTCATGTGTGTTCATAAAAAGATTTGAATATAAATTTGTTATTATTGTAGTATATGTTGATGATTTAAACATCAATGAAAATTTCCAAAAATTGTAGATTATTTAAAAAGAAAATTTGAAATGAAAGATCTTGGCTAGACAAAATTTTTTCTTGATTTACAAATTGAACATTTGAAGGATGGTATATTCATCCATTAGTCAATTTATACTGAAAAACTTATGAAAAAAGTTTACATGAACAAAGCACACCCATTGAGTACTCCAATGGTAGTGAACTCAATAGATATGGATGAAGATTCATTTCGACCATGTGAAAGTAATGAAAAGCTCCTTGATCCTGAAGTACTTTACCTTAGTGCTATTAGTGCACTAATATATCTTGCTAATAATACAATATCAGATATACCATTTTCAGTAAACTTGTTATCGAGATTTAGTTCTTATCCAACTAGAAGACATTAAAATGATGTTAAACATATATTAAGATATCTTCAAGGATCTATTGATAAGGGTTTATTTTACTCTAATAAAATAGAATTTCAATTAGTTGGATATGCAGATACATATTTTCTTCCTGATCCACGTCACAAACAGGTTATCTATTCACAAGTGGAGGAACAACTATACTTAACGCTTAACAAAGCAAACCATAGCTGCAGCCTCCTCAAATCATGCAAAAATATTGGCAATTCATGAAGCAACTTGAGAATGTGTTTGGTTTAGGTCAATCAGCCAACATGTTCAAGATATATGTGGTTTACCTTTGAAAAAAATACCAATAGTCATATTTGAAGACAACTCTACTTGCATACATCAACTAAAAGAAGAATACATCAAAAAAGATATAACAAAGCATATTTCACCAAAACTCTTCTATTCTCATAATCTTAACAAAGTGGTGATATAGACATTCAACAAATTCATTCCAATGATAACTTAGCAAATTTGTTCACTAAAGCACAACCCACTTTAATATTTGAGAAGCTAGTATATAAGATCGGGATATGCTGGTTAAGAGATATCAAGTGATGTAATTATTAGGGGAATAATATGGGTTACACTCCTTTCCTTAACCATAGTTTTTATTCCATTTCAAATTTTTCTTGGTAAAGTTTTTAACGAGGTAGCTAACTAACATATTATAGTAAAGACATCCAAGGGGGAGTATTATAAATATATTTATTACCGATGCTCTAGACTATAACCATAATTTAAAATTTAAGTAGATAGAGTCAGTTATAAATATAACCTAACCGAGTCAGCTAGAAGTTGGGCCCTTGACTATAAATAGTCTATAAATATAACCTAACTGTGTACAGCATAATCATTAATAAACTCATCTACTATTTTTCCTATTTTCTCTCCTCTTCCTCTAGTCTCAAATACTAATCCTTATTTTCATAACATCTCAAATTTTATTTTATTTTTATTTTGTCCCATAAAATTTTAATTTGCATCAATAACAATTAAATTTTAAGAATTTTAGGACTAATTCAGCAATAATACTTGATAATTAGGAGCTAGTAACAGAACTTTTATGTCTGATTTACTTGTGTTAAAAGTTGTCACTGTAAAGTTGTTGATGAATTAGTTCTAAACTTTTTGAAAAATTAGTTGTCAGAGATATATTTAATGTAAATAAAAAATTTATAGGATAAAATAAAAACAAAATAAAATTTAGAGATATTATAAAAAAACTAACTATTGATTGTTAAAAATTAATAGTACGGATAAAAAAAAGTTTAATTTTGATACATTGACCGTCTAAAGTGTTTTACACAATCGTGCAATCACATCTGTTCTTTTAAACGATCACTCACGCGGTCAATGTGAAAATGTAGTTATTTTTAATGATATGACATTACGTAATTAAATACACGTGTAAAATTATTTTATACTGTGAGTGTATCAAAATTTAAAAATAAAACTTATTTTAAACATTTGAAATATTTTTTAAATTTTTTTGAAAAATTTAAGAAAGAAATAATTTATCTTTTAATGATAAATAGTAAGTTGAAAATTTGCAATTTAAGATACTCAATGCAAATAATTTTTTTTATTGAAATCCAAAAAACATAAAATTTTCTACTTTTATAATGCATTTATTAGAAACAAAAACACTTTAGAAATTTCTAAAAATAAATAAACTTAACAAACAATCCTTTCATATAAAATTCTTTTTCCAAAACAAATCTGAAAAGAAGAAAAAAGAATTGATGTTCCAATTCTGTGATGAGTCAAAAACACGGCACAAGGGAACAGAAGAATTCATTCAATTCCACATATCAGAGAATCAGTACAGACTCTAGGGTAAACACGCATTGGTTTGTTGGTCTCTTTTGAACACAACACACACAACTTAAAAAATTCATTAAAATAATAAATAATAATATGACCAAATTGCAGCCTCAACATTTCATACGCACCTCCCTCCCACCTTCACCTTCATATAAATATTAAGTCCCACGTTCAGCTTCGAAAGCCAGAATTGCAAACCCTCTTGATTCCTCTTCAAAGTTTTTTCATCGCTGCAAAGGGGTGAAAAAGCTTGTGTTTTTGTTTTAGTCGTTGCTAACAAAAGGGGTCACGTTTGATTTGATCTGAAATTTCCTCAATTATTATTGGTTTTATAATAATATATATTCTCTCATCAAATTATTTAACAGTATTCTCTGGCACTCTTAATTGCCTCGGGTTGCATATCTTCTGTTTGATTTATTGCCTTTTCTGTCCCTTTTGAATCTAAGGTTCCAATTCTTTTGGGTCTCTAATGGCAACTTGGGTTTTATCAGAATGTGGCTTAAAGCCTCTTCCACCAACATTCCCTAGACCCAAAACTGGTATTGTTAATTCTAACTCTAACCCTTCAAAGGTTAGATTTTTAAGCACAAAAAACAATGGTGTTTCTTTTTCAGATCCAAAGTTTCAATCCAGAAGAAGCTTTACAAGTTCTAGCTTCAGGGATAGAAACTTTGGGTTAAGGGTTAGTGCCCCTTTGAGGGTTAGCCCTATTGAAGAAGAGGAAGTGAAGAAAGATGTGAAAATCAATGGTGGTGGTGTTGAGAATGAAGTTGGTGAATTTGACCCTGGAGCACCACCACCATTCAATTTGGCTGATATTAGGGCAGCAATACCAAAGCATTGTTGGGTGAAAGATCCATGGAAGTCAATGAGCTATGTAGCCAGGGATGTAATTGTTGTTCTTGGATTGGCTGCTGGTGCTGCTTACCTCAACAGCTGGCTTGTTTGGCCTCTTTATTGGGCTGCTCAGGGGACCATGTTCTGGGCACTTTTTGTTCTTGGCCATGATTGGTAACTAACTACTAATCACTATTTTTGGTTCATTCTACTTTGGTTTTTGTTTTTCACTATTTATGATTCTGTTCTTGTTCTTCTTGTTGTATTAACTTTGTTTTTTTGTCTTTTTGGGTTGCTGAATTTGCTTTCAAAATTGGGTCTTCATGTGTGCTTAATTGTTTGTTTTTTGGATTTTATCTTTTTTTCAGTGGCCATGGAAGCTTTTCAAACAATCACAAACTAAACAGTGTTGTTGGACACCTGCTACATTCTTCAATTCTAGTTCCTTATCATGGGTGGTATGCTCCAAATTGTTAAGCTTCTAGTTTTTTTTTTTTTTTTTTTTTTTTTTTGTTAGAGTTTTTATTTGTTTTATGCTATCCTTTTTCTTTTATACTTTTTTTTGGGGTTTTGACTATAGTTTTAAAAAATAACTTTGAAACTCATATTTGTATTAATATCACACAGGAGAATCAGTCACAGGACTCATCATCAAAATCATGGCCATGTTGAAAATGATGAATCTTGGCACCCGGTAAGATGATAATTACTACTATTCTAGTCTTTTTGGTCCCATTTGGTAATTGTCTCAATCCGTAATTTGAGATAGAAATAGAAAAACAATAGATACCGAGAAATACAAATTAGCTGAAGGAGACAAATAAAAAAAATGGATAAATACAATTTTTCTATCTTATCTCTGAATTCAAAATCTCAGTGTTTCTATATTTTTTTCTCTAATCAGACAAGGCCTTTTAAGTTATTCTATTCACAATTTCATTTTTTCCAAGCATATTTTCTAACACGAGAAAATATTGTCAAAATTTGCAGTTATCTGAGAAAATCTTTAGGAGCCTTGACACCATGACTCGGACTTTAAGATTTACTGTTCCTTTTCCACTGCTTGCATATCCTGTGTACCTTGTAAGTTCCCAGTACCTACAAATCTTGACCATTATTTGTTTATGGTTGACTCCTTATTGTTATGGTTAGATATTTGACTTTGACAAATTTTGTGGTCATTGATTTCAGTTTAGTAGGAGTCCAGGGAAGACTGGTTCTCACTTCCATCCTGATAGTGACTTGTTTGTTCCAAGTGAAAGAAACGATGTTATCACATCTACAGCTTGTTGGTCTGCAATGGTAGCAATTCTTGTAGGATTGGGTTTTCTAATGGGTCCAATTCCATTGCTTAAGCTTTATGGGGTACCTTATCTTGTAAGTTCTCATTCATTTCCTTGTGGATTTGACTATTCTTTGGTTTTTACTATTTTATATCAATCATCAAGCATTAATTGCTTATTTGACTTTTGGTGTGAATTTCAGATCTTTGTTATGTGGTTGGATCTTGTTACATACTTGCATCATCATGGCCATGAAGACAAACTACCGTGGTATCGCGGAAAGGTAGATATATTGATAAGAAAAATATCTATGCCTGGGGACATAATTTCTCTTTCAGTGGAGACTTGCATACAGTTTATCTTTATGTGAAATTGATAGTTAAAAACCATTAGATGATTTTACATGTTTGACTAAATTGTCATCTAATGATTTTCAACTATCAACTTTACATAAAGATGTAAGTTTCCACCTTCTCTTTGTTTTCTGTCTGCCCGATATATTAAGACAATAGAGACGTATTATTTTGACTGTCTTTGTATTTTGTGTCCCGGGTTAGTTCACATTGGACAAATTTCAAAGTCTAACCTTAATTTTTCAATTACATTGAATAGGAATGGAGCTATCTCAGGGGCGGTCTTACCACTCTTGATCGCGACTATGGTTGGATTAACAACATCCACCATGACATTGGAACCCATGTCATTCATCACCTTTTCCCTCAGATCCCACACTATCACTTAATCGAAGCCGTAAGTATTTTGTATTTTGCCACGCCTAATCCATTCTAATCTGTAATTTCAGGGTAATTAAGTTATAATATAATGTTGTTTTTATTTCCTTTGCTTGCAGACTGAGGCAGCGAAACCAGTGCTTGGAAAATATTACAAGGAACCAAAGAAATCTGCTCTGCTTCCATTTCACCTCATTGGAGACTTAGTGAGAAGTTTAAGGAGAGATAATTATGTCAGTGACACTGGTGAAGTTGTTTACTACCAAACAGACTCTGATCTCACTGATTGAAATTGAAGATCTTGATTTTTTTTTTTTTTTTAATTACATAGAATTGTTTGATTATCACTTCCTACTACTAATAAGTGGTAACTAGATTGTAGATTTCACTTATCCTTCTTGAAAAGTGGAAGTGTTTGTAAATTGATTTATTCTTCAGGAAGTGATAACTTGGTGGAATTAATGAACTCCCCCCTCCCCCCCCCCCCCTTTTTTTTTTTCTCTTCTAAATGCAGCAATTATAATTATTTTTTGATAAATAGAATTCTCATGCTTGAATTTATGTTAGTTTTCTTTTTATAGTTTGTTTTATTATATTCATGAATACACAATTTACAGTTTAAGTTACGTTGTCGTAACATATTTTACCAAGATGTAAATTTATCCAATTCTTGTGTAATGTGTTGTGATTTTTAAGAGAGAGAAAGTTTAGTTTCGGTATTCCCTAATTGGACATGTTTTTTTTGTCATGGTTTATTTTATAGTCCTTAATATTCCACGTTTTGACCAGATTATGATTATGATGGATAACTGCCATGAAAATCATGTGATGGCAGAGGGTATTTGTCTTTTATTCTTTGTACATTTTTTGATTGGTAGTGCCTAATGCAAACAAATAGGCTGGGATTGTATATGAACTTTTTGTATTTGTTTGATAAGAGTATTTCTTCTAAGAAAAATTTTATCTAAATACTCTAAGGATTTTATAAAAGTATCTTTTAAAAAAGAATGAAAATTACTTTTTCTTCTATAAAAAAAACTCAATCCAGTCAGACTCATATTTTTGTGAGACATGGATTCATTGCATCACTTACTTGGTTTTATAATAAACCAATTTAGTTTCGTAGAATGATTAGACAACTCATATGTAGTTCAATTAGACGGAGACTATATGCATATGCTATTGCTAACTTAAGATTTTGGCTCATGTGTTCTGGTTTGGATTGTTAAATCTCGAAAGAAAAAGTTGTCATCCACTTAAAAAATATTCTAACTTAGGAAGTACGAATACTTTTTTGATTTATTGTATATTTTAGACATGATATTCATTGACACTCGTTTGATATGTGTATTTTTTATCCAATTATGTCTTAATAAAAAATAAAAAATTCTTTTTCGAATACACTTAAACACATTTAAATACCATCACGTGTTAGTGTGTCCAGCCTTATTCTTAATATGTATTATTAAAATTAGTTTAAAAATAATATATATTATTAATTATTAAAAAAAATATTTTAAATACTTTATATAATAAAAAAATATTAAAAATAATTAAAAAATTATTTTATATTTTAATATTAATAAAATATCAAAATGTCATTACAATTTTGTTTAAAAAATACTTTTTATATACATATATCATATTCGTGTGTCTTATAAAAGTTTAAATTCACGTGTTCATGTGTCTTGTATCGTGTTCTGTCGTATCTCGTGTTCGTGTCAGTATCGGTGCATTATAGATTCTAACCAATTCAATTCGTGCAAATATTGGCTGCCTCTACGATAAAAAAAAAAAATTGTGGTTCCAAATAATAATAATAATAATAATAATAATAATAATAATAATAGTTTAACTAACATGTTTTTAAGTCACATAATCAATTTATTGTTAATAAAAATTTTAAATATTTTCTTTTAATAAATATAAAATAAATATATTTTAACTTAAAATTTTTTATATTTTTAATAAAAATATTCTCAATTTATAATCTTAATATGTATTCTTAGAGTTCAAGATAAATAAACCCTAATAATAATAACCTTAACCCTTTTCTCGTTGGTCTTATGCTAATCCTGAACATGACAATTACTAAATTAGTCCAAGCACAACAAAATAATGACAAACAGTATAGCAATAAACAATAACAAAATGTACAAAAAAATAAGGAGAATGAATGTGAAGTGTATTGTGTATATCTGAAGTATCTTAAGCACTCCCCACTTATTTATTTTCTCTCTCCACTAAGTTTGCTACGTAATTAAGTATGCTATTCTGTCAAGGAATATTCATCTACAACACATCCAATTCATATTTCATAGTCTTTCGTCCATACTGGTTGCCTCCTCTCTCTCTTTACTCATATTCTCCTCAATTGGATCACCTTAGCAACAGGACCATTTCCATATATGATTGAAGATTTTTCAATTTTCATATATTCAGACTAAAAATGTGATACTTTAATTAATAACGTTGACATAATTAATTTCAAACTCAATTAAATGTCGGTATCATTATTTTCCAGATCATTTATGCCTTCTAATTTGTTTTCCATCTATGGGTATACTTTATATGTGGGTCCCACATGGGGGGGGGGTGCTGCTTATATATTTATATATAGTATATACTGAATCCTTGATTGAGGATTTTAACTTCCTTCTAATAAATACGTAAGTTTAATAATCTTAGTTACTAGGAATGGATCCATTCCCCTAATCCATACTATTTTCGTGAACATAAACTTTGTTCATACACCACCATATTTATAAAATTCCAAGTTAATTTTTGGTGTTCTGTGTTCGTTCCTACGCTAATCGCCTATAAAGTTAGCTAATTTTCATTTTTTTTTATTTTTCATTTTCACTTGAATTATTTTATAATTTGACAATTACCATTTTCTATGGCACCTTGGACCTCTAGGGCTGCGTTCCACTTTTTCTGGTGGAAGAAAATACATCCCATGAATCATGATCATTGAATTAATAATGAATTTAATTAAGTTGTTGATTCCACGGCTTGGCTAGGTATGAATATGACATTCAAAAATAAAAACAAATAATAATTAAGAACAAAAAGTCAATTTGTATATTAAACCCTATAATTTCACATCATATAGTAGTCTCATATAATTTAATACATGCATGCACCCTAACATCAATTTAATACTAATACATAAAACACAAAACACGAGTTTCTCAGGACTAAAATATTTAGGTAAAAGTTGGAGACCACTTTCTTCTTTACCTATTATATACCCACACCGTCCCCATGTCTCATTCTATTGTCTTTCCTCGCCCATATTACAAATAATCTCTTTTTCCCTAGAGAAGTTGATTGTATATATATATATATATATATAAAATTAAATGTGACTTGAATTATAACAATACTTTTTAAGTGTTGTTAAAGCTGTTTAGTCAATATAACAACTGCTTTCATATGCAGCATAGATGAGACAGAGAAAGTGCATGTGTTGATTGATTTTAATTAGCAATTAGATAAAATATATTCAATCTTGCTAGGTTACTATTCATACCCTGGGTCAAGATATCCAACCTAAGAAGATTGAAGACAAAGCAATCGATCTTTCAGGTCAGGACTCCGACCTCTTCTTTAAAAGAATTCGGTCAAATCGACATGAGAGGCCTGAACAGGCCCAAATGAAGGGACATAGCCCAATCTAAAGGCAGTTAAAGCCTAGAAGGATAAGGGAGGTTCCCCTAAAAGATAAGATGACTTCACTTAAAGATAAGATAAGATAACTAACTCATCTTATCTAAGAAAGGTCACTCCACGCTACTATAAATACACTAGAGCACCCAAGTATAACTCATACTCTAATTCTACTAAAAACCTGCTGAAAACCCATGCTAACTTAAGCATCGGAGTCTCTTGCAGGTACCACCCCCCTCCAGTGATCCAGGATTAGCCGCACCACCAAGTACAACAAGTCGGATACGTCAGTTCCGGCCACTACTGCAGATCTCGACTGAGATCAACCTATAGTTTCAGGTAGCCCTCGGATCATTGGCGCCGTTGCCGGGGAATCTGGAAGTCATCCCATCATCATGGCGGACAACCTTGACAATGATCACAACTCCGGTCTATAAGAAAGAACATCGCATAAGAACGCGGACATCGCACCAAAGGATACACCTCAACCGAACGGAGACAAGAATTCTCCAAATACAGAAATTTTAGATGTCCTCCGAGAATAGCAGGATCGCCTCAAACAGCTCGAAAAAGAGGCCGAGCATTAGCGAGAAGCTGAGAGGGACCTACGGAGAGAAACTAGGCGATGATGAGAGCTAGAGGACAAGCTCCTAAAGCTCGAAATAGATCTCAAAAACAAGACTGCTCATTCCAGCTATGAAGATAATTCCCACAAGGATCAAGATCCCTTCACCAAAGAGATCATGAAAGCTAAAGTTCCAAAGGATTTTAAAGCTCCCGACATGACATCATATGACGGTACCTCAGATCCCAGCTATCATCTCAGCAATTTCAGAAGTAGGATGTATCTCACTAACGCCTCGGACGCCGTTCGATGCAAAGCCTTCCCGACCACCCTGACGAAGACAGCAATTAAGTGGTTCGACAGTTTGCCTCCAAGATCCATCATAAGTTTTGACGACTGGTGCGCAGAAATTGTGATTACACTTTAATTATGTAAACTTCATCGCTCTTTCTTTCCCTGGTAATGGCGCCAAAAACATGATGCCAATACCATGGTTCACAACTTCGCACAACTAACCAGCAAGTGCACTGGGTCGTCCAAGTAATACCTTACGTGAGTAAGGGTCGAATCCCACGGAGATTGTTGGTATGAAGCAAGCTATGGTCACCTTGTAAATCTCAGTCAGGCGGATATAAAATAGTAATGGAGTTTTTGAAAATAATTAATAAAATAGGGATAAAAATACTTATGTAAATCATTGGTGAGAATTTCAGATAAGCGAATAGAGATGCTTTCGTTCCTCTGAACCTCTGCTTTCCTGCTATCTTCATCCAATCAGTCTTACTCCTTTCCATGGCTGGCTTTATGTGATGCATCACCATTGTCAATGGCTACTTTCGGTCTTCTCTCGGGAAAATGATCCAAATGCCCTGTCACGGCACGGCTAATCGTCTGGAGGCATCACCCTTGTCAATGGTTTACATCCTATCCTCTCAGTGAAAATGGTCAATGCACCCTGTCACGGCACGGCTATTCATCTGTCGGTTCTCGATCATGCTGGAATAGGATTTACTATCCTTTTGCGTTCTGTCACTACGCCCAGCAATCGCGAGTTTGAAGCTCGTCACAGTCATTCAATCATTGAATCCTACTCGGAATACCACAGACAAGGTTTAGACTTTCCGGATTCTCTTGAATGCCGCCATCCTTCTAGCTTACACCACGAAGATTCTGATTAAGAGATCTAAGAGATACTCATTCAGTCGAAGGTAGAACGGAAGTGGTTGTCAGGCACGCGTTCATAGGGAATGATGATGATTGTCACGTTCATCACATTCAGGTTGAAGAGCGAATGAATATCTTAGAAGCGAAATAAGATGAATTGAATAGAAAACAGTAGTACTTTGCATTAATCTTTGAGGAACAGCAGAGCTCCACACCTTAATCTATGGAGTGTAGAAACTCTACCGTTAAAAATACATAAGTGAAAGGTCCAGGCATGGCCGAATTGCCAGCCCCTCTGATCTAAGAACCAGACATCGAAAGATGATCAAAAGATTCAAAGATGTCTAATACAGTAGTAAAAGGTCCTATTTATAATAAACTAGCTACTAGGGTTTACAAAAGTAAGTAATTGATGCATAAATCAACTTCCGGGGACCACTTGGTGTGTGCTTGGGCTGAGCTTGAGTGTTACACATGTAGAGGTCATTCCTGGAGTTGAACGCCAGTTTTGGTGCCAGTTTGGGCGTTGAACTCCACTTTGCAACTTGTTTCTGGCGCTGGACGCCAGAATTGGGTAGAGAGCTGGCGTTGAACGCCAGTTTGCGTCGTCTAAACTTGGGCAAAGTATGGACTATTATACATTTCTGGAAATCCCTGGATGTCTACTTTCCAACGCAATTGGAAGCGCGCCATTTTGAATTTTGTAGCACCAGAAAATCCACTTTGAGTGCAGGGAGGTCAGAATCGAACAGCATCAGCAGTCCTTCTTCAACCTCTGAATCTGATTTTTGCTCAAGTCCCTCAATTTCAGTCAGAAAATACCTGAAATCACAGAAAAATACACAAACTCATAGTAAAGTCCAGAAATGTGAATTTAACATAAAAACTAATGAAAACATCCCTAAAAGTAACTAGATCCTACTAAAAACATACTAAAAACAATGCCAAAAAGTGTATAAATTATCCGCTCATCACAAGACCAAACTTAAATTGTTGCTTGTCCCCAAGCAACTGAAAATCAAATATGATAAAAAGAAGAGAATATACTATAAATTCCAAACTATCAATGAAACATAGCTTCAATCAGATGAGCGGGACTTGTAGCTCTTTGCCTCTTGAATAGTTTTGGCATCTCACTTTATCCATTGAAGTTCAGAATGATTGGCATCTATAGGAACTCAGAGTTCAGATAGTGTTATTGATTCTCCTAGTTCAGTATGATGATTCTTGAACACAGCTATTCTATGAGTCTTGGCCGTGGCCCTAAGCACTTTGTTTTCCAGTATTACCACCGGATACATAAATGCCACAGACACATAATTGGGTGAACCTTTTCAGATTGTGACTCAGCTTTGCTAGAGTCCCCAATTAGAGGTGTCCAGGGTTCTTAAGCACACTCTTTTTTTGCTTTGGACCTTGACTTTAACCGCTCAGTCTCAAGTTTTCACTTGACACCTACACGCCACAAGCACATGGTTAGGGACAGCTTGGTTTAGCCGCTTAGACCAGGATTTTATTCCTTTAGGCCCTCCTATCCACTGATGCTCAAAGCCTTGGGATCCTTTTTATTTGCCCTTGCCTTTTGATTTTAAGGGTTATTGGCTTTTTGCTCTTGCCTCTTGGTTTTAAGAGCTTTGGCTTTTTCTGCTTGCTTTTTCTCTCTATTTTTTTTTTTGCCTTTTTTTTCTGCAAGCTTTGTTCTTTACTGCTTTTTCTTGCTTCAAGAATCATTTTTATGATTTTTCAGATTATCAAATAACATGTCTCCTAGTCATCATTCTTTCAAGAGCCAACATATTTAACATTCTTAAACAACAACTTCAAAAGACATATGCACTGTTCAAGCATACATTCAGAAAACAAGAAGCATTGTCACCACATCAATATAATTAAGCTAAGTTCAAGGATAAATTCGAAACTCATGTACTTCTTGTTCTTTTGAATTAAAACATTTTTCATTTAAGAGATGTGATGGATTCATAGGACATTCATAACTTTAAGACATAGTTACTAACTACTAATGATCATGTAATGAAGACACAAACATAGATAAGCACATAACATAGAAAACGAAAAACAGAAGAAATAAGAACAAGGAATGAATCCACCTTAGTGATGGTGGCGTTTCCTTCTTGAGGAACCAATGATGTCCTTGAGCTCTTCTATGTCTCTTCCTTGTTTTTGTTGCTCCTCCCTCATTGCTTTTTTATCTTCTCTTATTTCATGAAGCATGATGGAGTGCTCTTGATGTTACACCCTTAGTTGTCCCATGTTGGAACTTAATTCTCCTAGGGAGTTGTTGATTTGCTCCCAAAAATTCTGTGGAGGAAACTGTATCCCCTGAGGTATCTTAGGGATTTCTTGATGATGAGCTTCTTCATGTGCCTGTTGAGATCCATGAATGTGCTCTCTTGTTTGCTCCATCCTTTTCTTAGTAATGGGCTTGTGAGATGGATCTTTCCATCTCCCATGGCTCAGAGGTGGAAGCAATTGTCTTCCCTTTCCTCTTTCTTGAGGTTTCTCTGAATCCTTAGGTGCCATTAATGGTTATGAAAAAACAAAAAAGCTATGCTTTTACCACACCAAACTTAGAATGTTGCTCGCCCTCGAGCAAAAAAAGAAAGAATAGAAGAAGAAGAAGAAGAAGATATGGAGGAGATGGAGGGATGTGTGTATTCGGCCATATGGGTGGGATTGGGTGGGAGAGAGAGATATTGAATTTTGAAGGTAGGTGGGTTTTATGAGGTAGGTTTATAGGGAAGAGTGGATGGATGTGAGTGGTGAAGAGGTGATGGGGAAGAGAGATTGAGGTGATTGGTGAAGGGTTTTGGGGAAGAGTGTTTATGGGATTGTGTGAAAGAGGGGTGAGAAGAAGTGAGTGGAGGTAGGTGGGGATCCTGTGGGGTCCACAGATCCTGAGATGATCCTGTGGGGTCCACAGATCCTGAGATGTTCAAGGATTTACAACCTTGCACCAAATTAGGCATGTAAAATGCCCTTGCACACAACTCTGGGCGTTCAGCGCCAGGTTGGTGCCCATTTTGGGCGTTCAACGCCCATTTACTGGCCATTTCTGGCGTTGAACGCCAGAACCATGCTTGTTCTGGGCGTTCAGCGCCAGCTCCTCTCCAGGGTGCAATTCTGGCGTTCAGCGCCCAGATGATGCCCATTTTGGGCGTTCAGCGCCCAAACACTGCCCATTTTGGGCGTTCAGCGCCAGAACCATGCTCTGTTCTGGCGTTGAACGCCAGACAGATGCTCCTCCAGGGTGTGATTTTTCTTCTACTGTTTTTGATTCTATTTTTAATTTTTTTGTTTATTTTGTGACTCCACATGATCATGAACCTATAAAGACATATAACTAAGAAAAATAGGGTTAGATAAATAAAAATTGGGTTGCCTCCCAACAAGCGCTTCTTTAATGTCAATAGCTTGACAGTGGGCTCTCATGGAGCCTCACAGATGTTCAGAGCATGGTTGAGACTCTCCAACACCAAACTTAGAGTTTGGATATGGGAGTTCAACACCAAACTTAGAGTTTGGTTGTGGCCTCCCAACACCAAACTTAGAGTCTGACTGTGGGGGCTTTGGTTGGCTCTGCTTTGAGAGAAGCTTTTTCTGCTTCTTCTCCATGGATGCAGAGAGAGATCCTTGAGTTGTAAACACAAGGTTATCCTCATTCAATTGAAGGATCAATTCTCCTCTGTCCACATCAATCACAGCTCTTGCTGTGGCTAGGAAAGGTCTTCCTAGGATGATGGATTCATCCTCTTCCTTCCCAGTATCTAAGACTATGAAATCAGCAGGGATTTAAAGGCCTTCAACCTTTACTAACACGTCCTCTACTTGTCCATAAGCCTGTTTTCTTGAATTGTCTGCCATCTCTAATGAGATTTTAGCAGCTTGCACCCCATAGATTCCCAGTTTCTCTATTACAGAGAGGGGCATGAGGTTTATCCCTGAACCAAGGTCACATAGAGCCTTAAAGATCATGGTGCCTATAGTACAAGGTATTATGAACTTTCCAGGATCCTATCTCTTCTGAGGCAATGTCAGTTGATCCAGATCACTTAGTTCATTGATGAACAAGGGAGGTTCAACTTCCCAAGTATCAATGCCAAATAATTTGGCATTTAGCTTCATGATTGCACCAAGAAACTTGGCAGTTTGCTCTTCAGTAACATCCTCATTCTCTTCAGAAGAGGAATACTCATCAGAGCTCATGAATGGCATAAGGAGGTTCAATGGAATCTCTATGGTCTCTAGATGAGCCTCAGAGTCCTTTGGTTCCTCAGAGGGAAGCTCCTTATTGATCACTGGACGTCCCAGGAGGTCTTCCTCCTTGGGATTCACATCCTCCTCTCCCTCATTGGGTTCGGCCATTTTGGTTATGTCAATGGCCTTGCACTCTCCTTTTGGATTTTCTTCTGTATTGCTTGGGAGAGTACTAGGAGGGATTTCAGTGATCCTTTTACTCAGCTGGCCCACTTGTGCTTCCAAATTTCTAATGGAAGACCTTGTTTCATTCATGAAACTCACAGTGGCCTTAGATAGATCAGAGACTAAATTTGCTAAGCTAGATGGATTCTGCTCAGAATTCTCTGTCTGTTGCTGAGTGGATGATGGAAAAGGCTTGCTATTGCTAAACCTGTTTCTTCCACTATTATTAAAGCCTTGTTGAGGCTTTTGATCCTTCCATGAGAAATTTGGGTGATTTTTCCATGATGGATTATAGGTGTTTCCATAAGGTTCACCCATGTAATTTACCTCTGCTATTGCAGGGTTCTCAGGATCATAAGCTTCTTCTTCAGGAGAAGCCTCTTGAGTACTGTTGGATGCAGCTTGCATTCCATTCAGACTCTGAGAAATCATATTGACCTGCTGAGTCAATATTTTATTCTGAGCCAATATGGCATTCAAAGTATCAATTTCAAGAACTCCCTTCTTCATAGGCGTCCCATTATTCACAGGATTCCTCTCAGAGGTGTACATGAACTGGTTATTAGCAACCATGTCAATGAGTTCTTGAGCTTCTGCAGGTGTTTTCTTTAGGTGAATGGATCCACCTGCAGAAGTATCCAATGACATCTTTGATAGCTCAGATAAACCATCATAGAATATATCCAGGATGGTCCATTCTGAAAGCATGTCAGAAGGACACTTTTTGGTCAACTGTTTGTATCTTTCCCAAGCTTCATAGAGGGATTCACCTTCTTTCTGTCTGAAGGTCTGAACATCCACTCTAAGCTTGCTCAGCTTTTGAGGAGGAAAGAACTTGGCTAAGAAAGCCGTGACCAGCTTATCCCAAGAGTTCAGGCTGTCTTTGGGTTGAGAATCCAACCACACTCTAGCTCTGTCTCTTACAGCAAAAGGGAAAAGCATGAGCCTGTAGACTTCAGGATCTACTCCATTAGTCTTAACAGTATCACAGATCTGCAAGAATTCAGTTAAGAACTGAAAAGGATCTTCAGATGGAAGTCCATGAAACTTGCAGTTCTGCTGCATCAGAGAAACTAGCTGAGGTTTCAGCTCAAAGTTGTTTGCTCCAATGGCAGGAATGGAGATGCTTCTTCCATGTAAATTGGAATTAGGTGCAGTAAAGTCACCAAGCATTCTCCTTGCATTATTGTTGTTGGGTTCGGCTGCCATCTCCTTTACTTGTTCGAAATTTTCAATAAAGTTTTCTCTGGATTGTTGTAATTTAGCTTCTCTTAGTTTCTTTTTCAGAGTCCTTTCAGGTTCTGGATCAGCTTCAACAAGAATGCTTTTTTCTTTATTCCTGCTCATAAGAAAGAGAAGAGAACAAGAAAAGAAGAAGAATCCTCTATGTCACAGTAAAGAGATTCCTTATTGTTAGTAGAAGAAGAAAAGAAAAAAAAATTCGAACACAGATAGAAGAGGGGGTTCGAATTTGGTGAGTGATGTGAGGAAGAGATGTTAGTAGATGAATAAATAAATAGAATAAGATGAGAGAGGGAGAGGATTTTCGAAAATAATTTTTGAAAAAGAGTTAGTAATTTTCGAAAATAGTTTTTGAAAAATGTTAGTAATTTTCGAAAATTAAGATTTTAAAAATTGAAATAATTAGTTAATTAAAAAGAAATTTTGAAAAAGAGGGAAGATATTTTTGAAAATTAGAGAGAGATAGTTAGTTAGGTGGTTTTGAAAAAGATAAGAAACAAACAAAAAGTTAGTTAGTTAGTTGAAACAAATTTTGAAAAGATAAGAAGTTAGGAAGTTAGAAAAGATATTTTGAAATCAAATTTTTGAAAAAGATAAGATAAGAAGATATTTTTGAAAAGATATGATAGAAATTAGTTTTTGAAAAAGATTTGATTTTTAAAATATCAATTAATGACTTGATTCACAAGAAATCACAAGATATGATTCTAGAACTTAAAGTTTGAATCTTTCTTAACAAGTAAGTAACAAACTTGAAATTTTTGAATCAAAACATTAATTGGTGATGCTATTTTCGAAAATTATGTAGTAAAATTAAGAAAAAGATTTTTGAAAAGTATTTTTTTTGGAATTTTGGAAAATAGATAAGAAAAAAAAGATTTGATTTTTTTTTTGAAAAATATTTTGAAAAAGATAAGATTTTCAAATTGAAAATTTGATTTGACTCATAAGAACAACTAGATTTTAAAAATTTTTGAAAAAGTCAAATCTAATTTTCGAAATTTTGAGAGGAAAAAAAGGAAAGATATTTTTTTTATTTTTGAATTTTTAATGAAGAGAGAGAAAAACAAGAAAAATGATGCAATGCATGAAAGTTATGGATCAAAACAATGAATGCATGCAAGAATGCTATGAATGTCAAGATGAACACCAAGAACACTATGAAGATCATGATGAACATCAAGAATACATTTTTGAAAATTTTTTAATGCAAAGAAAACATGCAAGACACCAAACTTAGAGTTCTTTAATGCTTAGATACTAAGAATCCAAGAATGCATATGAAAAACAAGAAAAGACACAAAACATGCAAATGCAAAGATCAAACAAGAAGACTTACCAAGAACAACTTGAAGATCATGAAGAACACTATGAATGCATGATTATTTTCAAAAAATGCAAGATGCACATGCAATTGACACCAAACTTATAACATGACTCAAGACTCAAACAAGAAACACAAAAATATTTTTGATTTTTTTATGATTTTCTATTTTTTTTTTGTATTTTTTCAAAAATTATTTGAAAAACAAAAAATAAGGATTTCAAAATTTTTAATATGAATTCCAGGAATCTTATGCTCTAAAGCTCCAATCAAAGGGTCAGGCATGGCTTAATAGCCAGCCAAGCTTTAGTATGTAACTCAGACATGACACGCCTGACATACCCTATCCAGAAGGATTGGGCATGGCTCCACTGAGGTGATTAGTTGAAGACCAATCCCAAAGGAGTTTGGATATGGCTTTACAGCCAGCCAGGCTTCAACATGCTTCATGAAACACTAGAATTCATTCTTAAAAATTCTGAAGAAAAATATATTTTTGAAAACATTTTTTTTTTCGAAAACAGATGAGAGAATTTTTGAAAGATTTTTGAAAATTTTTTGAAAAGAAAACAAAAAGAAAATTACCTAATCTGAGCAACAAGATGAACCGTCAGTTGTCCAAACTCGAACAATCCCCGGCAACGGCGCCAAAAACTTGGTGCGCAGAAATTGTGATTACACTTTAATTATGTAAACTTCATTGCTCTTTCTTTCCCTGGTAATGGCGCCAAAAACATGATGCCAATACCATGGTTCACAACTTCGCACAACTAACCAGCAAGTACACTGGGTCGTCCAAGTAATACCTTACGTGAGTAAGGGTCGAATCCCACGGAGATTGTTGGTATGAAGCAAGCTATGGTCACTTTGTAAATCTCAGTCAGGCGGATATAAAATAGTAATGGAGTTTTCGAAAATAATTAATAAAATAGGGATAGAAATACTTATGTAAATCATTGGTGAGAATTTCAGATAAGCGAATAGAGATGCTTTCGTTCCTCTGAACCTCTGCTTTCCTGCTATCTTCATCCAATCAGTCTTACTCCTTTCCATGGCTGGCTTTATGTGATGCATCACCATTGTCAATGGCTACTTTCGGTCTTCTCTCGGGAAAATGATTCAAATGCCCTGTCACGGCACGGCTAATCGTCTGGAGGCATCACCCTTGTCAATGGTTTACATCCTATCCTCTCAGTGAAAATGATCAACGCACCCTGTCACGGCACGGCTATTCATCTGTCGGTTCTCGATCATGCTGGAATAGGATTTACTATCCTTTTGCGTTCTGTCACTACGCCCAGCAATCACGAGTTTGAAGCTCGTCACAGTCATTCAATCATTGAATCCTACTCGGAATACCACAGACAAGGTTTAGACTTTCCGGATTCTCTTGAATGCTGCCATCCTTCTAGCTTACACCACGAAGATTCTGATTAAGAGATCTAAGAGATACTCATTCAGTCGAAGGTAGAACGGAAGTGGTTGTCAGGCACGCGTTCATAGGGAATGATGATGATTGTCACGTTCATCACATTCAGGTTGAAGAGCGAATGAATATCTTAAAAGCGAAATAAGATGAATTGAATAGAAAACAGTAGTACTTTGCATTAATCTTTGAGGAACAGCAGAGCTCCACACCTTAATCTATGGAGTGTAGAAACTCTACCGTTAAAAATACATAAGTGAAAGGTCCAGGCATGGCCGAATGGCCAGCCCCTCTGATCTAAGAACCAGGCGTCCAAAGATGATCAAAAGATTCAAAGATGTCTAATACAGTAGTAAAAGGTCCTATTTATAATAAACTAGCTACTAGGGTTTACAGAAGTAAGTAATTGATGCATAAATCCACTTCCGGGGCCCACTTGGTGTGTGCTTGGGCTGAGCTTGAGTGTTACATGTGTAGAGGTCATTCCTGGAGTTGAACACCAGTTTTGGTGCCAGTTTGGGCGTTGAACTCCACTTTGCAACTTGTTTCTGGCGCTGGACGCCAGAATTGGGCAGAGAGATGGCGTTGAACGCCAGTTTGCATCCTTTAAACTTGGGCAAAGTATGGACTATTATACATTTCTGGAAAGCCCTGGATGTCTACTTTCCAACGCAATTGGAAGTGCACCATTTCGAGTTCTGTAGCACCAGAAAATCCACTTTGTGTGCAGGGAGGTTAGAATCCAACAGCATCAGTAGTCCTTCTTCAACCTCTGAATCTGATTTTTGCTCAAGTCCCTCAATTTCAGTCAGAAAATACCTGAAATCACAGAAAAACACGCAAACTCATAGTAAAGTCCAAAAATATGAATTTAACATAAAAACTAATGAAAACATCCCTAAAAGTAACTAGATCCTACTAAAAACATACTAAAAACAATGCCAAAAAGCGTATAAATTATTCGCTCATCAACGACTTAGCCAAAAGCTTCCTTGCCAGATTTTTCATCCAGAAGGGAAAAGCCAAACACGCCCCAAGCCTATTAGGGATCAAGCAAGGAGATCGGAAAAGTCTTCGCAACTACATGGAAAGATTCAATAAAGCATGTTTGGACATACAAAGTCTGCCAACGGAAGCAGCCATCATGGGTCTCATCAATGGCCTGTGATAAGGACCTTTTAGTCACTCCATATCAAAAAAGCACCCAACATCTCTAAACGAAGTACAAGAAAGGGCAAAAAAGTACATTAACATGGAGGAGAACTCTCGATTAGGAGGAACCTCAAAATCCGGATTCTCCTACCCATCTCGGAACAAGGATAAAGAGTCCAAGAAAAAAGAAGATCAAATCAAAGAGAAGCCCCGAAAATACCACAATTACACCCCCTCTTCGGGTGTCTCTTGTAGATGTTTTTCGAGAAATATACAACACTGAGAAGATCCCACCACCTCGCCCAATCAAAAGCAAAAAAGGAGGGAGAAGCCGGACAGAGTACTGTGAGTACCATCGGATTTACGGACATCCCACTAATGAATGCTTCGACCTAAAAGATGTCATAGAGAAATTGGCAAGAGAAGGGTGACTAGATCGGTACTTAGCCAACAAAACGGAAGAACCAAGGAAAAGAAGAAGGGATGAGGAGGTCGGACGAGCTGAACGACCACCTAACACTCCTGAGAGACATGTTCATATGATAGATGGAGGATTCGTAGGAGGAGGGATCTCTAAATCATCCCGCAAAAGACATCTTAAAGAGGTATATCATGTAGGGGTAGGAGAGAGGTCATCCGACCTCCCCACTATTACCTTTACACAAGAAGATGCAACGGGCATTATCCCGGGACATGATGATCCCATGGTCATTACTATCATACTAGCGAACGCTAATCTCCACAGAACGCTAATAGACCAAGGAAGCTCTGTGGATATCCTGTTCAAATCCGCCTTCGACAAACTCGGCCTACAAGAAAAAAAGCTCAGAGCATATCCAAACAGCTTGTTCGGACTAGGAAACACCCCGATTCAACCACTCGGATATATCTCACTACACACACCATTTGGAAAGGGAACCAGGTCAAGGACACTTAACATAGACTACATTGTAGTCGACGTGAGATCAGCCTACAACGCTCTAATAGGTCGGACAACACTGAACCAACTCGCCGCAGTGGTCTCAACTCCACATATGCATGAAGTTCCCAACTCTAGAAGGGATCGCCACAATAAAAGGAGACCAAAAAACTGCACGTCGCTGTTATAACGAAAGTCTGAACCTTAAAGGCAACCTAAAAGGGGAGGATGTTCGCACTATAGAACTCGGGGGAGTCCGAGCTCGCAAAGAACTCCGCGCTCAGCCAGAAGGTGAGACTCAAGAAGTTCAAATTGGAGACGATCCAAGCAAAACGACAAATATAGGAGCAAATCTGAGAGAAGACTTAAAGGAGATACTAATAAAGCTCCTAAGAGATAACTTCGATCTCTTCGCATGGAAGGCTGCTGACATGCCTAGTATCGATCCCGAACTAATGTGCCACAAGTTAGCCATCTACCCAGGGTCTCGGCCAATACAGCAAAAGCATAGGAAGCTAGGCCCAGAAAGGTCGCAAGCCATAGAAGAGCAGGTACAAGCCTTGTTGGAGGCAGGATTCATAAGGGAGGTAAAATACCCATTATGGCTAGCCAATGTGGTGTTGGTCAAAAAGTCAAATGGGAAGTGGCGGATGTGCACCGATTACACCGACCTAAACAAAGCTTGCCCAAAAGATCCCTACCCACTCCCAAACATCGACACACTAGTTGACGCTTCGTCAGGATATCAGTACCTCTCCTTCATGGATGCTTACTCAAGATACAATCAGATCCCAATGTATCAACCCGACCAAGAGAAGACATCATTCTTGACCCCAAAAGCAAATTATTGCTACATAGTTATGCCCTTCGGACTCAAGAACGCAGGGGCTACATACCAAAGATTGATGAACAAAATCTTTGCAGACCACATTGGGAAACTAATGGAGGTTTACCTATACGATATGCTGGTAAAAACAAGAAGTGAGGAATCCTTGTTGCCCGACCTCGCCAAAGTGTTCGACACCATCAGAAAGCATGGATTGCGACTTAATCCCGCTAAGTGCACCTTTGCGGTAGAAGCTGGCAAATTCTTGGGCTTCATGCTCACACAGAGAGGGATTGAGGCAAACCCAAATAAATGTCAGGCCATACTCAACATGAAAAGTCCGACCTGCGTTAAAGAGGTACAACAGCTCAATGGAAGACTTGCAGCCCTGTCCAGGTTTCTAGCCGGATCAGCCATCAGATCTCTCCCCTTTTACGCCACATTAAGGAAAGGAAAGAGGTTTGAATGGACCCCAGAGTGCGAACAAGCCTTCCAAGATTTCAAAAGATTCTTGGGGCAACCACCCATTCTTACCTGACCAAGGGAGGGAGAAGCACTCATATTATACCTCGCAGTAGGAAGTCGGGAAATAGCTTCAGCACTGGTCAGAGAAGACAAAAGTGGGCAACAACCCATATACTTCATCAGCAAAGCTTTACAAGGGGCCAAATTGAACTATCAAAAGATAGAAAAGTTTGCCTACGCACTCATACTCACTTCTCGTCAACTCCGCCCATACTTTCAAGTGCACACTATCAAGGTATGGACCAACTAGCCCATAAAAAGCATCCTACAGAAGACAGACTTAGCTGAAAGAATCCTACAATGGGCGGTCGAGCTGTTTGAATTCGACCTCCTGTATGAAACCCGGACGACCATCAAGTCACAGTATCTGACCGAATTCATTGCTGAGTACACAGATACCCTGAGAAATCCCACAAAATGGAATCTCTACATGGATGGCTGATGAGCGGATATTTTATACGCTTTTTGGGGTTAATTTCATATAGTTTTTAGTATATTTTAGTTAGTTTTTAGTTTATTTTCATTCGTTTCTAGGAAAAATTCATATTTCTGGACTTTACTATGAGTTTGTGTGTTTTTCTGTAATTTCAGGTATTTTCTGGCTGAAATTGAGGGAGCTGAGCAAAAATCTGATTCAGGCTGAAAAAGGACTGCTGATGCTGTTGGATTCTGACCTCTCTGCACTCAGAATGGAATTTCTGGAGCTACAGGAGTCCAAATGGCACGCTTCCAATTGCGTTAGAAATTAGACATCCAGGGCTTTCCAAAAATATATAATAGTCCATACTTTGCTCAAGAATAAACGACGTAAACTGGTGTTCAACGCCAGTTCCATGTTGCTGTCTGGCGTCCAGCGCCAGAAACAGGTTACAAGTTGGAGTTCAAAGCCAGAAACAGGTTACAACCTGGCGTTGAATGCCCAAAACAGCCCATGCACGTGAGAAGCTTAAGTCTCAGCCCCAGTACACACCAAGTGTGCCCCAGAAGTGGATTTCTGCACCATCTATCATAGTTTACCTATTTTTTGTAAACCTAGGTTACTAGTTTAGTATTTAAACAACTTTTAGAGATTTATTTTGTATCTCATGACATTTTAGATCTGAACTTTGTACCTTTTGACGGCATGAGTCTCTAAACTCCATTGTTGGGGGTGAGGAGCTCTGCTGTGTCTCGATGAATTAATGCAAGTATTTCTGTTTTCCATTCAAACATGCGTGTTCCTATCTAAGATATCCATTCGCACTTCAATATGAATGTGATGAACGTGACAATCATCATCATTCCTCCACGAACGCGTGCCTGACAACCACTTACGTTCCACCGTAGAATGAATGAATATCTCTTAGATCTCTTAATCAGAATCTTCGTGGTATAAGCTAGATTGATGGCAGCATTCAAGAGAATCTGGAAAGTCTAAACCTTGTCTGTGGTATTCCGAGTAGGATTCAGGGATTGAATGACTGTGACGAGCTTCAAACTCGCGAGTGCTGGGCGTAGTGACAGACGCAAAAGGATAGTAAATCCTATTCCGGTACGATTGAGAACCTACAGATGATTAGCCGTACGGTGACAGCGCATCTGGACCCTTTTCACTGGAAGGATGGATGGTAGCCATTGACAACGGTGATCCACCAACACACAGCTTGCCATAGGAGGACGTGCGTGCGTGAATCAGAAAACAGAGGAAAGCAGAATTTCAGAAGACAAAGCATCTCCAAACCTCCAACATATTCTCCATCATTGCATACAAGTATAATTTGTGTTCTGCCCTTTTATTCCTTGCAATCAAATTTGATAAGTGAATTATTTTATTGTTTTCTTGACTAAGAGTTACAAGATAACCATAGATTGATTCAAGCCAACAATCTCCGTGGGATCGACCCTTACTCACATAAGGTATTACTTGGACGACCCAGTGCACTTGCTGGTTAGTGGTACGAGTTGTAAAAAGTGTGATTTACAATTCGTGCACCATGTTTTTGGCGCCGTTGCCGGGGATTGTTTGAGTTTGAACAACTGACGGTGAATCTTGTTGCTTAGATTAGGAAATTTTTGTCTTTTGGGTCAGAGTCTTTTATTTTCTTTTCAAAATTTTTTAAAAAAAATAATTTTTCTATTAAATCTCGTGCCAAACTTTAAGTTTGGTGTTTTCTTGTTGATTTTCCTTTGTTTTTCGAAAATTTTATTTTGGTTTTCTAAAAATTTTAAGTTTGGTATTCTTTCTTCATGTTCTTGTGTTCTTGTGAGTCTTCAAAGTGTTCTTGAGTTTTCCTTGTGTCTTGATCTTAAAATTTTTAAGTTTGGTGTTCCTTGGTGTTTTCCTTCCAAAATTTTCGAAAACAAGGAGCATTAGATCTAAAAATTTTAAATCTTGGGCTATCTTATTGTTTCTCTCTTTCCTCTTTAAATTCAAAAATATCTTTTCTCTCTATTTTTAAAACAAATTTTCGAAATTTATTCAGATTTTTTTTAAAATTTAAAATCTTTTTCAAATCATATCTTTTTCAAAACTTCCTGACCACTTTCTCTCTCCTCATTTTTTCGAAAATCTTCACCTATTTTTATTTATTTTATTTTAATTTATTTTATTGTCAAAATAATTAAATAAATAAATAAATAAATAAAAATATTTTTTTTTATTTTACATCATCTCCCTTTCTCCATCATGGATCTAAGTGGAAATGAACAGTCCAGGAGGACTCTGGGGTCATATGCTAACCCCTCTACTGCTTCATATGGGAGTAGTATCTACATACCCTCCATTGGAGTCAGCAGCTTTGAGTTGAATCCTCAGCTCATTATCATGGTGCAGCAAAGCTGCCAGTATTCCGGTCTTCCATAGGAAGAACCTACAGAGTTTCTGGCACAGTTTTTACAAATTGCTGACACAGTACATGATAAGGAAGTAGATCAGGATGTCTACAGATTATTACTGTTTCCATTTGCTGTAAAAGACCAAGCCAAGAGGTGGTTAAATAACCAACCTAAGGCTAGCATAAGGACTTGGAAACAGCTGACAGAAAAATTCCTGAATCAATACTTTCCTCCAAAACGGATGACACAGCTAAGGCTGGACATCCAAGGCTTTAAACAAGGAGATAATGAATCTCTTTATGATGCCTAGGAGAGATACAGAGAGATGCTACGAAAATGCCCCTCTGAAATGTTTTCAGAGTGGGTTCAGTTAGACATCTTCTATTATGGGCTTACAGAAAGAGCTCAGATCTCTCTAGATTACTCAGCTGGTGGATCTATCCACATGAGAGATACAATTGAAGAAGCTCAAGAGCTCATTGATACAGTTGCTAGAAATCAGCATCTGTACCTAAGCAGTGACCCTTCCATGAAAGAAGAGGCTAAAACAGTAACTGCTGAACTCAGTCCTGCAGAGCAAGCTGCTGAATTCAATCAGCAATTGAATTTTCTAACAAATCAGTTAGTTGAATTCAAGGATAAACTACAAGAGACAAGGATGGCTAATATAAACATGGAAGTACAATTAAAGCAAACAAAGCAGCAGCTGTCAAAACAAATAACAGAAGAATGCCAAGCAGTTCAATTAAGAAGTGGGAAAGCACTAAATACCCCACTTCAAGGCAGCAGGAAACCAAGAAATGAGCAAACCACCCAAAATCCATCTGAGGACAGTAAGAGCCCAGGGAAAAATAATTCTGGCGCTAAAACGCCAGAAGTTGGGTGGAAGGCTGGCGCTGAACACCCAGACCATGCTCAAGACTGGCGTTCAACGCCAGAAACAAGCAAGGATCTGGCGTTGAACGCCCAAAAGAAGCACAGTTCTGGCGTTCAAACGCCAGGAACAGATGAGGAGCTGGCGTCTAACGTCACTCCAGCTTCTAACTCTGGCACTCAATTGACAGTGAGGGATCAGACACACACAAGTGCTGATAACAACCCATCTAAAAAGGCTTCTTCAACCACTTCTGTAGGAAATAAACTTACAGCAACTAAGGTTGAGGAATATAAAGCCAAGATACCTTATCCTCAAAAACTCCGCCAAGAGGAGCAGGATAAGCAATTTGCTTGCTTTTCAGATTATCTCAGGACTCTTGAAATAAAGATTCCATTTGCAGAGGCACTTGAGCAAATACCTTCTTATGCCAAGTTCATGAAAGAGATCTTGAGTCATAAGAAGGATTGGAGAGAAACTGAAAGAGTTCTCCTCACTGAAGAATGCAGTACAGTCATTTTGAAAAGCTTTCCTGAAAAGCTTAAGACCCTGGGAGTTTTCTGATACCATGCACATTAGAAGATAATTGCACCAAGACAGCTTTATGTGATCCTGGGGCAAGCATCAACCTAATACCTGCATCCACTATCAGAAAGCTTGGTTTAACTGAAGAAGTTAAACCAACCCAGATATGTCTCCAACTTGCTGATGGCTCCATTAAATACCCATCAGGCGTGATTGAAGACATGATTGTCAGAGTTGGGCCATTCGCCTTTCCCACTGACTTTGTAGTGCTGGAAATGGAGGAGCACAAGAGTGCTACTCTCATTCTAGGAAGACCCTTCCTAGCAACTGGACGAACTCTCATTGATGTCCAACAGGGGAAAATAACCCTGAGAGTCAATGATGATCAGTTTAAGTTGAATGTTGTCAAAGCCATGCAGCATCCAGACACATCAAAAGACTGCATGAAAGTTGATCTTATTGACTCTTTGGTAGAAGAGATCAACATGGCTGTGAGTCTCGAATCAGAGTTGGAAGACATCTTTAAAGATGTTCAGCCTGATTTGGAGGATTCAGAGGAAATGAAAGAGCCTCTGAAATTTCCTCTGGAAGAGGAAAAACCTCCTAAACCCGAGCTCAAACCATTACCACCATCCCTGAAATATGCATTTCTAGGAGAAGGTGACACTTTTCCAGTGATCATAAGCTCTGCCTTAAATCCACAGGAAGAGGAAGCACTTATTCAAGTGCTAAGGACACACAAGACAGCTCTTGGGTGGTCCATAGGTGACCTTAAGGGCATAAGCCCAGCTAGATACATGCACAAAATCTTATTGGAGGATAATGCTAAACCAGTGGTTCAACCACAGAGGCGGCTAAATCCAGCCATGAAGGAAGTGGTGCAGAAAGAGGTCACCAAATTACTGGAGGCTGGGATTATTTATCCTATTTCTGACAGCCCCTGGGTGAGCCCTGTCCATGTTGTCCCCAAAAAGGGAGGCATGACAGTGGTTCATAATGAAAAGAATGAACTGGTTCCTACAAGAACAGTTACAGGGTGGCGCATGTGTATTGACTACAGAAGGCTCAATACAGCCACCAAAAAGGATCATTTTCCTTTACCATTCATAGATCAGATGCTAGAAAGACTGGCAGGTCATGATTATTACTGCTTTTTGGATGGCTACTCAGGCTATAACCAGATTGCAGTAGATCCCCAAGATCAAGAGAAAACAGCATTCACATGTCCATCTGGAGTGTTTGCTTATAGAAGGATGCCATTTGGGCTGTGTAATGCGCCTGCAACCTTCCAGAGATGCATGCTCTCTATTTTCTCTGATATGGTGGAAAAATTTCTGGAAGTCTTCATGGATGACTTCTCAGTATATGGAGACTCATTCAGCTCCTGTCTTGATCACCTGAAACTAGTTCTGAAAAGATGCCAAGAGACCAACCTGGTTTTAAACTGAGAAAAATGTCACTTTATGGTGACTGAAGGGATTGTCCTTGGGCATAAAATTTCAAACAAGGGAATAGAGGTGGATCAAGCAAAAATAGAGGTAATTAAAAAATTACCACCACCTGCCAATGTTAAGGCAATTAGAAGCTTTCTGGAGCATGCAGGATTCTATAGGAGGTTTATAAAGGATTTTTCAAAAATCACAAAACCTCTGAGCAATCTGCTAGCTGCTGACACGCCATTTGTGTTTGACATAGAGTGTCTGCAGGTGTTTGAAACGCTGAAAGCCAAGCTGGTCACATCACCAGTTATTTCTGCACCAGACTGGACATTACCATTTGAGCTAATGTGTGATGCCAGTGATCACGCCATTGGTGCAGTACTGGGGCAGAGGCATGACAAGCTTCTGCATGTCATTTATTATGCTATCCGCATTTTAAATGATGCCCAGAAAAATTACACAACCACAGAAAAAGAATTGCTTGCAGTGGTTTATGCCATTGACAAGTTTAGATCATACTTGGTAGGATCAAAGGTGATTGTGTATACTGACCATGCTGCTCTTAAATATCTACTCACAAAGCAGGATTCAAAACCTAGGCTCATAAGATGGGTGTTGCTTTTGCAAGAGTTTGATATAGAAATAAGAGACAGAAAAGGGACAGAGAACTAAGTGGCTGATCATCTGTCCCGAATAGAGCCAATAGAAGGGACGTCATTCCCCTTTCTTGAAATCTCTGAGACCTTTCCGGATGAGCATTTGTTTGCCATTCAGGAAACACCATGGTTTGTAGACATTGCTAACTACAAACCTGCAAGGTTCATTCCCAAGGAGTACAGCAGGCAACAAAAGAAAAAATTAATTACTGATGCCAAGTACTACTTGTGGGATGAACCCTATCTCTTTAAGAGATGCGCAGATGGCATAATCCGTAGGTGTGTGCCTAAAGAAGAAGCACAAAGGATCTTATGGCATTGCCATGGGTCACAATATGGAGGTCATTTCGGAGGTGAGCGAACAGCCACCAAGGTCCTCCAATGTGGCTTCTACTGGCCTACACTCTACAGAGATTCCCGAGAATTTGTACGCAACTGTGACAGTTGCCAGAGAGCTGGTAATTTGCCTCACAGTTACGCCATGCCTCAACAAGAAATCTTGGAGATTGAGTTGTTTGATGTATGGGGTATTGATTTCATGGGGCCTTTCCCACCATCATACTCAAACACTTATATTCTGGTCGCAGTTGACTATGTATCAAAATGGGTTGAGGCCATTGCCACACCCACCAATGATACTAAAACAGTGCTGAAATTCCTCCAGAAACATATATTCAGCAGGTTTGGTGTCCCCAGGGTACTAATCAGTGATGGGGGGCACTCACTTCTGCAACAAACAGCTTTACTCTCCCATGGTCCGGTATGGGATTCGCCACAAGGTGGCGACTCCATATCATCCACAGACAAATGGGCAAGCTGAAGTCTCTAACAGAAAACTAAAAAGAATCCTGGAACGAACTGTAAGTACCCGTAGAAAGGATTGGGCACGAAGCTTGGATGATGCTCTGTGGACTTACAGAACAGCATTCAAGACTCCTATAGGGACCTCTCCATACCAACTTGTGTATGGTAAGGCATGCCACCTGCCTGTGAAACTGGAACATAAAGCCTACTGGGCAACCAGATTCCTAAATTTTGATGCCAAATTAGCTGGAGAAAAAAGATTGCTCCAGCTAAATGAGCTAGAGGAATTCCGATTCACTGCTTTCGAAAATGCCAAGCTTTATAAAGAAAAATAAAAAAAGTGGCATGTCAGAAAGTTGTCATCTAGAATCTTTGAACCAGGACAAAAGGTTCTGTTGTTTAACTCTAGACTCAGGCTATTCCCCAGGAAACTGAAGTCCCGGTGGAGGAGACCATATGTGATTACAAGTGTATCACCATATGGTTATGTGGAGCTTCAAGATATTGATTCTGACAAGAAGTTTATTGTTAATGGACAGAGAATCAAGCACTATCTTGAATGCAATGTTGAGCAAGAGTGCTCAAGGCTGAAGCTAGATTAAAAGCTCAGCTAGGTCCAGCTAAAGACAATAAAGAAGCGCTTGCTGGGAGGCAACCCAGCCATGGGGCATCACTTCCTCTAAGTATTTTTCCCTATTCTTGATTTTATTTGTTTATATAAAGTTCACTGATACTAAGGTAAAGAGTCAATTGTATAAGTTCACAGGGTTATAGAAGGATTCTGCACACAAAACAAAGAAAAAGAGCTCACTGGCAAGAAAATGCCAGTAAAAGTCTGTTTTGGGCGTTCAACGCCCAAAAGAAGCATCCGCTGGGCGTTGAACGCCAGTAAGGATAGCCATCTGGGCGTTGAACACCAGAAAGAAGCATCTTCTGGGCGTTGAACGCCAGAAAGAAGCTCCTTCTGGGCGTTTAACACCAGATTTACAGCGTCCTGGGCGTTCAGAAAAACGCCCAGTGACAAAGGAGTTCCTGGCGTTCAACGCCAGAAAGAAGCAACAGCTGGGCGTTGAACGCCCAGGAGAGGCAGCAATTGGGCGTTGAACGCCCAAAACATGCAGCGTTTGGGTGTTCAAACGCCAGGATGGTGGGGAGGAGGTAAATTCGTTTTTTTTCATATTTTTCATTTTAATCTTAATTTTCATGTTTCAATTCATGATTTCTTGCATAAACATGTTACAAACCCTGATTTCTAAAATCCCTAATTTCTAAAAAAAAACCCTTCTTTAAAAATATTAAATGTATCTTAATCCATAAGCACAAATCCTTTTTTTCAATCCAATTCAACTCTTTTTCAAAAATTTTCAAAACAAATCTATCTCTTTTCATTCAAAAATCTTTTCAACTAATCAATATCTTTTTCAAATCTCCATATTATCCTTTTCAAAAATCCAATTTTATCTTTTTCAAATATCTTTCATATCTTTTCAATTTTAAACTATATCTTTTCTTATCATACTTATTTTTTAAAATCATATCTTCTATCTTATCTTTCTCCCTATTTTCGAAACCCCCCTCCCTTTTAAAAACCCATTCGGCCTCCTTCCTCTCATCCACCATCCTACACTAGCTCTCCTTCTATCCCTCTCCTTTCTTTTCTTTTGCTTGAGGACAAGAAAACCTCTAAGTTTGGTGTGTTTATCCGTGATCACTAAACCATATCCACTAAGATCATGGCTCCTAAAGGAAAACAACCCACTCCAAGAGGCAAGAAAGAGAATGTTCCAAAACCACTTTGGAATCAAGGGAAGTTCTTAACTAAAGAACATTCAGACCATTATTACAAAATAATGGGTCTAAGATCAGTGATCCCGGAAGTTAGATTCGATCTGAAAGAAGATGAATATCCGGAGATCCAGGAGCAAATTCGAATCAGGAACTGGGAGATCCTAGCTAATCCTGAAACGAAAGTGGGAAGGAATATAGTCCAGGAGTTCTATGCTAATATGTGGCAAACAGACAAGCAAAGACTATCTGGATCTGCTCTCTATGACTATCGGACCTTGGTCAGAGGAAAGATTGTTCATACCCACCCTGACAAGATCAGGGAGATCTTAAAGCTACCTCAGCTGAAAGATGATCCAGACTCCTTCAATAGGAGAATAATGAGAACAGACAAGGGTCTGGATAAGATTCTAGAGGATATATGTATCCCTGGAGCCAGGTGGACCACCAGCACGAAGGGTGTCCCAAATCAACTCAAAAGAGAAGATCTCAAACCAGTCGCCAGAGGATGGCTGGACTTCATTGGGCATTCTCTGCTGCCCACTAGCAACCGTTCTGAATTCACTATTAGAAGAGCAGTGATGATCCATTGCATCATGATGGGAAAAGAAGTGGAAGTTCATCAACTGATTTCAACTGAATTTTACAAAATTGCAAACAAAAATTCCAAAGATGCCAGGTTGGCTTATCCAAGCTTGATTTCTATGCTCTGCAAGGACGCTGGAGTAAGGATGGGAATAACTGAGTATATCTCAGTTGAGCGACCAATCACCAAAGCATCAATGGAAAAACAACAAGCACAGGATGACCCCATCAAGAAGAGAACACAGGAAATTCTCCCATAAATCCCTCAATATAAATACCGGGAGTATCTTGAAACATCTATTACCAAGATGCAAGAAGCTATGGAACAAATACAGAAAGAACAGAAGGAACAAAGTAGCATTCTTTGCTATTTGCTTAAAAAACAGGAGGAGCAAGGGCGTGATTTAAGGGAATTGAAGCGCCAGAAATTATCTCTTGAAGGACCAAGCACCCCGCAGATTAGAGGAACATCCACTTCCCAGAACAAAGGTTGTTAAATTCCAATCTTAGCCTTAACTCTGTGATAACTGTTTTTATTTTAGTTTTACCTTAGGAGTCATATAGTAGTAATTAGTAGCTATACTTTTGATTTTATCCCCAATTAAGCTATAATTTAATTTTATCATCATTATTAAACATGAATAAAATAGAAGAATTTCTTTAGAATAAGAGGCAATATTTTTCGAGTTTTTAATAAGATAAATTCTAATTATTTACATGTGGTGGCAATGCTTTCTGTCTTCTGAATGAATGCTTGAACAGTGCATATGTCTTTTGAATTTGATGTTTAAGACTGTTAAATATGTTGGCTCTTGAAAGAATGATGAACATGAGACATGTTATTGATAATCTGAAAAATCATAAAAATGATTCTTGAAGCAAGAAAAAGCAGTGAATACAAAAGCTTGCAAAAAAAAAAAAAAGAGAAAGCAAGCAGAAAAAGCCAATAGCCCTTAAAACCAAAAGGCAAGGGTAATAAAAAGGACCCCAAGGCTTTGAGAACCAGTGGATAGGAGGGCCTAAAGGAATAAAATCCTGGCCTAAGCGGCTAAACCAAGCTGTCCCTAACCATGTGCTTGTGGCGTGAAGGTGTCATGTGAAAACTTGAGACTGAGCGGTTAAAGTCAAGGTCCAAAGCAAAAAGAAGAGTGTGCTTAAGAACCCTGGACACCTCTAATTGGGGACTTTAGCAAAGCTGAGTCACAATCTGAAAAGGTTCACCCAATTATGTGTCTGTGGCATTTATGTATCCGGTGGTAATACTGGAAAATAAAGTGCTTAGGGCCACGGCCAAGACTCATAAAGTAGCTGTGTTCAAGAAATCAACATACTGAACTAGGAGAATCAATATCACTATCTGAATTCTGAATTCCTATAGATGCCAATCACTCTGAGCTTCAATAGATAAAGTGAGATGCCAAAACTGTTCAGAAGCAAAAAGCTACTAGTCCCGCTCATCTAATTAGAATCTGAGCTTCACTCAAAAACTCTGAGATATTATTGCTTCTTAAAATTATTTGTATTCTATTTTATTTATCTAGTTGCTTGAGGACAAGCAACAGTTTAAGTTTGGTGTTGTGATGAGCGGATATTTTATACGCTTTTTGGGGTTAATTTCATATAGTTTTTAGTATGTTTTAGTTAGTTTTTAGTTTATTTTCATTAGTTTCTAGGCAAAATTCATATTTCTGGACTTTACTATGAGTTTGTTTGTTTTTCTGTAATTTCAGGTATTTTCTGGCTGAAATTGAGGGAGCTGAGCAAAAATCTGATTCAGGCTGAAAAAGGACTGCTGATGCTGTTGGATTCTGACCTCTCTGCACTCGGAATGGAATTTCTGGAGCTACAGGAGTCCAAATGGCGCGCTTCCAATTGCGTTGGAAAGTAGACATTCAGGGCTTTCCAGCAATATATAATAGTCCATACTTTGCTCAAAAATAGACGACGTAAACTGGCGTTCAACGCTAGTTCTATGTTGATATCTGGCGTCCAGCGCCAGAAACAGGTTACAAGTTGGAGTTCAACGCCAGAAACAGGTTACAACCTGGCGTTGAACGCCCAAAACAGCCCATGCACGTGAGAATCTTAAGTCTCAGCCCCATCACACACCAAGTGGGCCCCAGAAGTGGATTTCTGCACCATCTATCATAGTTTACCCATTTTCTGTAAACCTAGGTTACTAGTTTAGTATTTAAACAACTTTTAGAGATTTATTTTGTATCTCATGACATTTTAGATCTGAACTTTGTACCTTTTGACAGCATGAGTCTCTAAACTCCATTGTTGGGGGTGAGGAGCTCTGCTGTGTCTCGATGAATTAATGCAAGTATTTCTGTTTTCCATTCAAACATGTGTGTTCCTATCTAAGATATCCATTCGCACTTCAATATGAATGTGATAAACGTGACAATCATCATCATTCCTCCACGAACGCGTGCCTGACAACCACTTACGTTCCACCGTAGAATGAATGAATATCTCTTAGATCTCTTAATCAGAATCTTCGTGGTATAAGCTAGATTGATGGCAGCATTCAAGAGAATCCGAAAAGTCTAAACCTTGTCTGTGGTATTCCGAGTAGGATTCATGGATTGAATGACTGTGACGAGCTTCAAACTCGCGAGTGCTGGGCGTAGTGACAGACGCAAAAGGATAGTAAATCCTATTCCGGTACGATTGAGAACCTGCAGATGATTAGCCGTGCGGTGACAGCGCATCTGGACCCTTTTCACTGGAAGGATGGATGGTAGCCATTGACAACGGTGATCCACCAACACACAGCTTGCCATAGGAGGACGTGCGTGTGTGAATCAGAAAACAGAGGAAAGCAGAATTTCAGAAGACAAAGCATCTCCAAAACTCCAACATATTCTCCATCATTGCATACAAGTATAATTTGTGTTCTGCCCTTTTATTCCTTGCAATCAAATTTGATAAGTGAATTATTTTATTGTTTTCTTGACTAAGAGTTACAAGATAACCATAGATTGCTTCAAGCCAACAATCTCCGTGGGATCGACCCTTACTCACGTAAGGTATTACTTGGACGACCCAGTGCACTTGCTGGTTAGTGGTACGAGTTGTAAAAAGTGTGATTTACAATTCGTGCACCAATGGCTCTTCGAACAAAACTGGGAGCGGCGTAGACGTAATAATAGAAAGCGATCAGGGAACCCAAGTTGAACTCTCATTAAAATTTGACTTCCCTACTTCAAATAATCAAGCCGAAAACAAGGCATTACTGGTTGGTTTGAGGCTGGCTAAGGAGGTGGGGGTTCAAAAGCTTACCATCTTCAGTGATTCGCAAATAGTTACCTCGCAGATAGAAGGGAATTACCAGACCAAGGATCCCACCATGAAAAATTATCTGGACAAGACCAGAGAACAGCTCGGACAACTCGGGGAATATGAGATCCAACATATACCTCGGGAACAGAATGCTCGAGCTGATGCACTCTCAAAACTAGCCAGCACCAAACCAGGGGGCAACAATAGAAGCCTCATCTAGGAAACACTACAAAGCCCATCAATGACAAAAGAAGAAAAGGTCCTAACCATATCTGGTCAGGATCAAGGGTGGATGACCCCTATAATCAACTACCTCAAGACAGAGGCACTCCCCACAGATAAGAAGGAGGCAAAACGTTTAATACGAGAAGCACAATACTATACTATAATGGGCGACATCTTATACAGGAGAGGGTTCTCAACACCCCTCCTAAAATGCGTACCAACCTCCAATACAAGAGAAGTCCTGGAAGAAGTACACAGTGGCATGTGTGGTAACCACTTGGGGGCACGAGCTCTTTCCAAAAAGGTACTACGAGCTGGATTCTTCTATCCAACCTTACAAAAGGAAGCGACAGAGTTCGTCAAGACATGCCCACCATGTCAGAAGCATGCTAACTTCCACATCACCCCACCAAAAGAGCTCATCAGCATAACGTCACCCTGGCCATTCGCAAAATGAGGACTAGACCTCCTCGGACCCTTTTCCCAAGGATCGAGACAGGTCAAATTCTTTATTGTAGGGGTGGACTATTTCACAAAATGGATTGAGGCAGAACCTCTAGCCAATGCCACTGCTCAAAGAAGTCTGAAATTTCTATACAGGAATATTATTACAAGGTTTGGAGTCCCTTACTCCATCACCACAGATAATGGCACTCAATTTACTGATATAGGCTTCAGAAACTTGGTAGCTGACTTGAAAATAAAGCACCAATTCACATCCGTAGAACACCCACAAGTTAACGGACAGGTAGAAGCTGCCAACAAAGTCATACTAGCTGGGTTAAAATGAAGACTACAGGACGCAAAGAGAGCTTGGGCCGAAGAGCTCCCACAAGTCCTATGGGCATATCGGACAACTCCGCACTCCACCATAGGAGAATCACCTTTCCGACTTGCTTACAGAATGTAGGCACTGATCCCCGTGGAAATAGAGGAAGGATCCCCCAGAACAATCCTCTACAATGAAGAAGCCAACTCCCAAAATCAAAGGGAAGATCTCGACCTAGTTCCAGAGGTCCGAGAAGGAGCTCAGATTAGAGAGGAAGCGCTAAAGCGTCGAATGACTTCAAGGTATAATCAGAGGGTAATCCAGTGAAGCTTCACCAACAACGATCTCATCCTAATCCGAAACGACATCGAAGCAGGTCGATCAGGAGAGGGGAAGCTAGCAGCTAACTGGAAAGGACCTTACTGAGTTGTAGAAGTACTGGAAAAAGGCTACTACAAGGTGTCTGACCTCGAAGGACGAGAGCTACCAAGGTCATGGCATGCCTGTAACCTAAGAAGGTACTATAGTTAGAAAGTAATAAAGATCTTAAGTCAAGGTGCACTCTTTTTTCTGAAAAGGTTTTTTAATGAGACGCCAAGCCAAGATCTACAAAATTGCCCGACCTAGAAGGGTAAGCACTTATATGTATATATTTTCATTTATATGTCTATTTTCTACTTGAATAAAGTTTTTCAGATTCCCTAAAAAAGTCTCCAACCAAGACGTATTGATTTGAGCGCAAAAATTCACTGCCCGATCACGACAAAATCGGCAAGGTGAAAACCAAGTTCACCGTCCGATCAAGACAAAGGTCGACAACGTGAAAACCAAATTCATCGTTCGATCATAACAAGGTCAGCAAAGTGAAAGCGATTAAAATAGATCAATGCAAGAAGTTATAAAAAAGTAATCCATAAAAAGTGGTCTGACGAGGTCTGACTGAAAATAGACTACTAAAAATAACTTACAAAGAGGTCGGACAAAACGACCAATGCAAAAAGTTATAAAAAGTAATCCATAAAAAGTAGCCTAGCAAGGTCTGACTAAAATATGGACTACTAAAAATAACTTACAAAGAGGTCGGACAAAATGACCAATGCAAAAAGTTATAAAAAGTAATCCATAAAAAGTGGCCTAGCAAGGTCTGACTACAAAATGGACTACTAAAAATAACTTACAAAGAGGTCGGACAAGCCGGTCAACGCAAAAAAGTTATAAAAAGTAACCCATAAAAAGTGGCCTAGAAAGGTCTCACTAAAAATGGATTACTAAAAATAACTTAGGAAGGATCGACAAGAGAAGTCGGACCAACGAAAAGCGTGTGCCAAAAGGACACAGCTCTGCCCAAAAAGCCATGACTCCACAACAAGGCTATCAAAATTGTTCAAAGACTAACTAAAAAGGTTCTGCCAGAATGCTAAAAAGTTGTCGAACAAGTTAGCCCCAAAGGGTCATCTCTCCCAACTAGAAGACAGATAAAAGATCTAATCAAAAAGGGGTCGGACAGTGGAGCACCAACACTCTATAAAGATCTACAAAAATTGCAAAGGCTGCAAAAATACGATCAACGTATCAAAAGAAACACAGCCATCGTTAAAAGACTCAGAAGGCGACCTAGAAGAGGGCCTCAAGAGCTCAAAATATTTTGTTTTTCTACGTAATAAGTTGCATAGAAGCAACTAACAGTCAAGAGAACCAAGACCATAAACAAATTACATAAAACAGAGTTCAAAAAGCCCACAAATCGGGCTATGCAGATAAGACAGAAATGTCATAAGGGGTTCAAAGTTTCCCTAGTAGTAGCGTTAGTAGCTGAAGGAGAAATGATGTTTATAGGAGTGGCGTCCACACTCCCATCATCACGATTGAGAATCTGACAGTTCAGGATCAGGTGGGGAATGGTCGACCTTAGCAGAAGGATTTGAAGAAGTCGTGGCCACAGAAGCTTTGGCTGGCGGTGCAGGAGGAGGCCCATCATCTTCATCATCTGGAGCAGGCACAATTCTGCCATCCTCCACCACATTATCTAAGCTAAAGAGAGTCAGGTCGAGTTCAGGAGCAAGAACTCGGACCTGGGCCCTCAAATTGTCATAAGCACCGGTCACATTATCTACCAGATGACTCTGGAGGTTGGCATAATCCATTTGGGCAGTTTCAAGCCTCCTCCTCAACTCCAACACCTCGGCATAAGTGCGAGTATAACTCTCCTTGTGCTTTTTCGCCATCTCCTCCGCCAAATTTGCAGCTGCCTCAGCCCTGATAGCCCGCGACTTCTCCTTCTCCAAGTCCAACTCCAGCTTAATCACCCTGGCGTCCAGCTCGTCCTTCAAACCTTTGACCCTATCAAATTCCGACTTGGCATCCTCCAAGAAAGCTTTCGTTGCATGAACTGGGGAACCTTGAACAATACGAAAGAAAGTCGCTCCCATATGGGCCATCCGAATACTGTTATTGGTAATAAAATTCAAGTGATGTAGGATGGACACATCAATCATTGGAAGTCGACCAAAGGGGGCAATCTGATTATTCACAAACCCCACAGCATCAAAATCTGGGGCATCCAAGTCATAAGGTTCAACAGTTTTTTGTTTTTTAGGAGGAGGGCCAACAGTAGGAGAAGAGGCAGCACCAGTAGATGGTCAAACTGGGTCAGAAGGAATAATCCAGACCTGAGGGGTTGGAATAACCTTCCTCGGCCCGGAAGCACTCGATGTTGGTTTCTATGGAGGAACTTGAGAAGACTCTCCCTCCGCAGTCTTGGCCGAGATGTTGGAGGTAGCTGTCGCCTTCTTAGCTCGGCGATAAGCCTTCATGGAATCTACAAACTTCACCATTTCCGAAATAGGAAAACAGGCAAAATCAAGTTACAATTAAGAAAGGGATAGATTGGCAAACAAACAAACAAACAAAGAAAAGCTACAAATAAAGTCGGCGACTATCCAATTCAGTCCGAAGAAGGGAAGGATCTCCTAAAAACTTCTTTGTATCAAGATAGGGAGGCTCTCCCCAAACTTCCTCCAACACATTCACAAAGGCCTGCTCGACCTCATCAAGACTCTCCCAGGAATACTTAGCTACTATTACATTCTTCTGCCAGCATAAAGGGAAGGTAGGCTCATCATTTTCATCCAAAAAGAAGGGCCGAGCTCCCTCAACAACTCGGACCTTGAAATAATAGTTTTTAAAGTCCCTAAAGGACTCGTCATACATAGAGAAAACCTTTTTTCCTTGAGTGGCTCGGAAAGAAACCCAGGAAGCTTTCTTTTTAGCTGCCCCAGGTTTAGTCAACACAAAAAGATAAAGAAAAAGAGTTTGGGTAGGTCGGATATCCAGTTCTTGACACAACAATTGAATGATTTTTATAAAGCCCCAAGAGTTCGGGTGAAGTTGAGAAAGAGCTACATTACAGGACCACAACAACTCGGTCTCAAAAAGGGTAAAAAGAATGATAATATTCAATTGACTAAAGAAATAGTCGTAAGCATAGAAGAAGGGACGTTCCCCTTGAACCAAAGAGGGAAAACTAACCCTCTCCTCAGGATCAGGTGACACTAACTCATAATTCTTCTCTTGATCCCTATCACTACAAATCCTATGGTGCCTCCTAAGCCGCACACAATACTCAGAATCAGCAACTGTAACACACATGAACACAACAGAGTCCAGCCAGTCAGACATGCCTTCCGGGATCTTAGTAGACATTTCAACAATGTTCTTGCGAAGAAACATGGGTCAACTATTCCTACAGAAAGAAAAAGAAAAATGGGGTTACTACCAAACATCCCGGGTAGATAAGAAAACAACTCGGATGATAATATATGATCACCAAGAATCAGAAATAGCAGTAAAAGGAAAACCCCAGGATTCACACTAAAGTCCAGGGGTACCCTTTGGAGGCAGTAATAAGGCAAGAACCTGGAAAGAAAGAAATCGACAAGTCTACAAAATCTCTCAAAAATACAAATCCTTCTCTAGCATCATCACTCCACACAAAAGTAGTAAGAAAGTCATCATCATCAAACAAGAAACATCAAAGTTACAACCTTTTCTACTGACAGTTTATCATCAAAGCGACAGAAACTACCAGGCACATGCATCACAACAAAGTGCAGGATCACAGCAAAGATGTAAGCTTGTTCAAAGAAAATTGTAAAAACACAAAGGACGAAAAGAAAGATACAATCTTTTCTCAAAAGGATCAAGACTCTCAGAAGCAAAATAAAAATCACATACAAAAAGGCGACAAAAAGCATAAAAGAAAAGAAAATGCCAACCTGAAGAGGAAGAAGAAACGAATGCAAGGGGAGGATTAGGAAGAAAACACCAACAAGCCCACTCCAAACAGCTGCTTTCGAAGCGAGGAAGGGGAACACAGAGATGCGAAAACAGAGGGTGTAGAGGAACGAAACGTCTTGCAAACAACAAGCAAAGAAGACAGAGAAGAATTAGAGGAGGAAACTGTAAAGTGAATGTTTTGAAAAGAAATTCAAAGTGATATGCCAAAGAGGGAAAAAGGAAACGGCGAAGGGGTATTAATGAGCTTTTAAACCCTCGCACGTTTCAAAAAAAAAAAAAAGTGCAACGCGCGCTACAATTAAAAAGGAGGAAAAATGCTTCGCATTCAAAAGGAGCCCAGCAGGAGTTATATAAATCGACAAAAGGCAAAATGCTCGAGCTCGACTTCTCCAAAAGAGTCGAAGTCTGAAGACACGACCCTAAAAAAAGTAAATGTCGAGCTCAATCAAGGGCACTGTTCATACCCTGGGTCGAGATATCCGACCTAGGGAGATCGAAGACAAAGCAACCGACCTCTTCAGGTCAGGACCCCCGACCTCTTCTTTAAAAGAGTTCGACCAAATTGACATGAGAGGCCCGAACAGGCCCAAATGAAGGGACACAGCCCAATCTAAAGGCAGTTAAAGCCTAGAAGGATAAGGGCGGTTCCCCTAAGAGATAAGATGACTTCACTTAAAGATAAGATAAGATAACTAACTCATCTTATCTAAGAAAGGTCACTCCACGCTACTATAAATACACTGGAGCACCCAAGTATAACTCATATTCTGATTCTACTAAAAACCTGCTGAAAACCCATGCTAACTTAAGTATCAGAGTCTCTTGCAGGTACCACCCCCCTCCGGTGATCCAGGATCAGCCGCACCACCAAGTACAACAAGTCGGACACGTCAGTTGCGGCCACCATGCAGATCTCGACTGAGATCGACCTACAATTTCAGGTAACCCTCGGAACAGTTACCAATAGCATTTCTGCCAACATCTGTCAATTTTAATTGGGCTGGACTCTAAGCCCACTTAATTTCAAAAGCCATATCCCCAATTAACTCAGATTAATCCTAATTTCACTAGTTTACCACACTAACCTTGATTTACCCTATACCCTTTTGTTGTTACCGTGGACACATCCCTCAACCCCCATATCCTTTTCCAGCGCCGCATAGCCATCAGCCCTGTCGACAGGTCTCCTCGGCACCACCTCCACCTGCCACCTGCGCAGCCCGAGTTGCTCCGCTCACCCGCGAGGATGCCGTCGTCTTCAACACCACAACACAACCCCGCCACTGCTGCTACTCATGGAGGTCGACGCCGCCAATGATGGTTCTCACGGAGGTTGATGTTGCCACGGGAGTCCTTCTCGTCTGAAGGCGTCGACGATGCATCGCCTCTTCCAGGTCGCAACAGCAACCAACTTTGTGTCCACTCCGCACCCCCGTGTCTAGCCACCGACCGTCGCACGCCGCTCTCTGCAATCATCCCGGTATTCTCCAATTGGTTAGTATATTGTTAGGGTTTTAAGTAACAATAGCTGTTTCGATTTTGGTATTTATGGTTCTTATGTGATGCTCCTGATTTTTGTTGGATTCATGGATTTTTCATTGATTTTAGTTGGATGTTTCTTCTGAAATAGTTTCATACAATTTCCTTGAAATTTTTTTCTGAATTGCAGTTCATTGAGCTCCTTTAGTTCATGCTTATTTTAATGGGAATATAATGCTGTATATTGATTTTAAGGTCGAATTTTGATTCTGGACTTTCATGTCATGTAATTTCATTTAATTTCCATTTGCTACTATGTGTTTGTTACTTGGTTATATGTATGTTTAGTGTAACTTTGCTATTTTTAGCTATATGCTATGATGAATTTACTGGCTTTTTATTAGTTATATGCTACAATGGAAACAACATAGAATTGAATTTACCAAAAATCTATCATTACTAAATGCTAATTCCCTATGATTGTATGCCTGCTATAATTCATAGGGATGTGAAGAGCAATAACATATTGCTTGATCATGAGTTAGGCCTCATGTAGCGAATTTTGGGCTTGCTAAGACCTTGCAGCGTGGGGCGGGGGATAGAGGTGCTGGTGCTGGTGCCGGTGCCATGTCCAGGGTTGCTGGATCATATGAATACATTGCCTCGGGTAAGTTTTTTGGTAGACTTTTGGGTATTATTCAAATTGAATGACATCACCATTCAAGGAGAAGTAATGACCACCATGAATCATCATAAGTATCTAGCAGCTTAGTTTAGACTATTGGGATGTGTCAATTTGAGTTAAGGTTCAAGTTGTTTATTTTGGGAAGCTTTATTGCTAATATCTACCTAATTGATCCACTTGCAGAGTATGCTTATACGCTCTATATGCTTATGATGAGATGTTGAATTAGTCATGAATGATTAGTCTTTGTTTATAACTATAGGAAATTTATTCTGTTGTTGATTTAGGAGCAAAGTCAGAACTTGTAAATGGTTGATCACATGGTGCTAGACATGAATTCCTAAAAGAAGGCTTGTTCTAATTTTCCGGGAGATGCATAGATGGAGAAGAAACAAAAGCTTGTGCAGTATAGAGAATTCTTTGATAAGACCTTTGCCTCACCTGATCTTACACATAATGAGATGCTCAAAAAACTTGTTGAAAGCTGTTCATACCCTGGGTCAAGCTGTCCGACCCAGGATGTTTAGCGACATGGCGACCGACCTCTTCAGGTCCGACTAGCCGACCTCTGCTAAAAAGAGATCGGCCAAACCGACAGGGGAGCCCAATAAAGGGCCCAAGTAGAGGAACACGACTCAAATCCAAAGGCCGTCCGAGCCTATAGAGATAAGGGTGGTTCCCTTGAAGATAAGCTGACCTCAACTCAAAGATAAAGATAAGATAAGATAACTAACTTATCTTATCCAGAAAGGTCACTCTACAACCACTATAAATACACTGGAGCACCCAGGTATAACTCATACTCTGATTCTACGTAAAACCTGCTTAATACCCGTGCTAACTTAAGCATCGGAGTCTCTTGCAGGTACCCCCCACCCTCCGGTGACCGAGGATCAGCTGTGCAGTCAGTCCAACAAGCCGGACACAACAACTCCGACTGTCACTCACCGGCCGAACTCGTCGGCACCGACCTGTACAGAAGATCTCAACCGAGATCGACCTCTAGTTTCAGGTAATCCTCGGAACATTGGCGCCATTGCCGGGGAACATCCCATCACCATGGCAGACAACCATAACAACGACCACGATTCAGGTCTGGAAGAGAGAACACCGCACAAGAATGCGGATTTCACGCTATAAGACACTCCGGAAGTCAACAAAGACAAAGACTCGCCAAATTCAGGGGCAATAGAAGCGCTCCTAGATCGCCTAAAACAACTAGAAAAAGAAACTCAACAACAACGGGAAATCGGAAGGGATCTACAAAGAGAGATGCGGCGACGTCGGGAGTTGGAAGAAAAACTACAACAATTAGAAGCCGATCTCAAATCAAAAGCCCCTCGAGCCAATCTCGAAGAAAATTCACGCAAAGAGAAAGACCCGTTCACCAGGGAAATCATGAAAACTAAAATTCCAAAAGACTTCAAACTCCCGGATATGACCCTGTATGATGGCACCACGGATCTCAACCACCACCTCAGTAACTTCAGAAGCAGAATGTACCTCACCGATGCCCCAGATGCTGTTCGCTGCAAAGCCTTCCCAACAACTCTCACAAAGACAGCCATTCGATGGTTCGACAATCTACCCCCAAAGTCCATCTCAAGCTTTGATGACCTAGCTAAAAAATTCCTAGCCAGATTCTCCATTCAGAAAGATAAAGCCAAGCACGCCCTCAGTTTACTAGGGATCAAACAAGGAGATTGGGAGAGCCTCCGTAACTATATGGAGAGATTCAACAAAACATGCATGGACATACAAAGTTTACCTACAGAGGCCGCCATCATGGGCCTCATCAACGGCCTACGAGAAGGACCCTTCAGCCAATCTATATCAAAAAAGTACCCGACCTCCTTGGATGAAGTGCAGGAACGAGTAGAAAAATACATCAACATGGAAGAAAACGCTCGGTTAGGAGAGACTTCAAAACCAGGGACCTCTTACCGAGATAGAGACAAGGAATCCAAAAGGAAAGAAGATCGACAAGGGGAGAAAATCAAAAAGTACCATAATTACACTCCTCTCAGAGCATCCTTGGTCGAGATATACAAACGAATGTTTCGACTTAAAAAATATCATAGAAAAATTGGTGAGAGAAGGAAAGTTAGATCGATTCCTGGCCACCCGAGATGATGATCAAAGAAAGAGACGAAGGGATGAAGATACCGAACGAACAGAACGATCACCTCGGACACCAGAAAGACATGTCCACATGATACATGGCGGATTCACAGCAGGTGGGATCTCCAAATCCTCTCGCAAAAGATATCTCAAAGAAGTATATCATGTCGAAGGAGAGGAAGAAGCACTCAACATCCCAGCAATAACATTTACTAAAGAGGACACATCCGGCGTCATCGCAGAACACGACGATCCCATGGTCATCACCATCATATTAGCAAACGCCAACCTACACCGCACCTTAATAGACCAAGGGAGTTCTGCCGACATCTTATTCAAAACAGCCTTTGATAAACTCGGCTTAGAAGAAAAAGAACTTCAAGCATATCCAAACAGCCTGTTCGGACTAGGAGACACCCCGGTTCGACCACTAGGATACATACCACTACACACAACCTTCGAAAAAGGGAACCGATCTAGGACCCTCAAAATAGATTACATCGTGGTCGACCTAAGTTCAGCTTACAATGCTCTCATAGGTCGGACAACACTCAACCAACTCGGCGCGATAGTCTCGACCCCACACCTATGTATGAAATTCCCAACACCAAAGGGGATAGCCACGATAAAAGCAGATCAAAAAATGGCACGTCGCTGTTATAACGAAAGCCTAAACCTCAGAGGCAAAGGAGAAGAGTTCCACACAATTGAGCTGGGTGGAGTTCAACGACGAAAAGAACTTCGTCCCCAACCAGAGGGCGAGATAGAAAAGATTCAGATCGGGGACACCTCGGAAAAAATAACTAATATCGGCACAATCCTAAAAGGAGACTCAAAGGAATTACTAATACAATTTTTGCGAGATAACGTCGATCTCTTCGCATGGAAAGCCGCAGATATGCCAGGCATAGACCCAAAGCTGATGTGTCATAAGTTGGCGGTCTATTCAGGATCTCGACCGGTACAGCAGAGACAAAGAAAACTTGGGCCAGAGCGATCCCAGGCTGTGGAAGAACAAGTCCAGGCACTACTGGAAGCAGAATTCATAAGAGAAGTCAAATACCCACTATGGCTAGCCAACATTGTCTTGGTGAAAAAATCAAATGGGAAGTGGCGAATGTGCACCGATTACACCGATCTCAACAAGGCTTGTCCAAAAGACCCTTACCCACTCCCAAATATCGACGCTCTGGTAGACGCTTCCTCCGGATATAAATATCTCTCATTTATGGATGCATACTCGGGATACAACCAGATCCCCATGTACCCACCAGATCAAGAAAAGACCTCGTTCCTAACACCAAAAGTAAACTACTGCTACATTGTGATGCCTTTCGGTCTCAAGAACGCAAGAGCTACCTATCAAAGGCTAATGAATAAAGTCTTCTCGGATCACATTGGAAAGATCATGGAAGTCTACGTGGACGACATGCTAATAAAAACACAAAGTGAAGAGACACTATTGTCCGACTTGGCCCAAGTGTTCGACACCATAAGAAAGCATGACATGCGACTCAATCCAGAAAAATGCACCTTTGCGGTAGAAGCAGGAAAATTCTTAGGTTTCATGCTCACACAAAGAGGAATTGAAGCAAATCCAGACAAATGTCAGGCCATACTCAACATGAAGAGCCCAACCTGTGTCAAAGAAGTACAACAACTCAACGGGAGATTGGCAGCCCTATCCCGATTCTTAGCAGGAGCCGCAATAAGATCTCTCCCCTTCTATGCTACTTTAAGAAAGGGAAGGCAGTTCGAGTGGACGACAGCATGTGAGCAAGCCTTCCAAGACTTTAAAAAGTTCTTAAGACAGCCGCCTATCCTCTCCCGACCACGAAAAGGAGAACCACTCCTACTATATCTCGCAGTAGGAAGCCGGGCAGTAGCGTCAGCACTAGTCAGAGAAGACGAAAATGGACAACAACCCGTCTACTTCATTAGTAAAGCACTACAGGGATCCGAGCTGAACTATCAGAAAATAGAAAAATTTGCATATACTCTCATTCTAACATCTAGACGACTCCGCCCTTACTTTCAGGCCCACACCATCAAAGTTCGCACTAACCAGCCCTTGAAAGGAATATTGCAGAAAACAGATTTAGCAAGTAGAATTCTACAATGGGCAGTCGAGCTGTCAGAGTTTGACCTCCTATATGAAGCTCGGACGGCCATTAAGTCACAATTTCTGGCCGACTTTATCGCAGAATTCACAGATACCCTAGAAACCCCCACAGAGTAGAATCTCTATGTGGACAGTTCTTCAAATAAAACTGGAAGCGGCGCAGGAGTGATAATAGAAAGCAACCAGGGAACCCAAGTTGAGCTCTCCCTCAAGTTCGGGTTCCCGGCTTCAAATAACCAGGCAGAATACGAAGCACTGCTAGCTGGTTTGAAGCTGGTCGAAGAGGTAGGAGCTCGAAAACTCAACATCTACAGCGATTCGCAAATTGTCACATCATAAATAACAGGGAGCTACCAACCCAAAGATCCCACCATGAAAAGGTATTTGGATAAGACCAAGCAACAGCTCGGACAAATCGGGGAATATAAGATATACCATATACCCCGAGAACAAAATGCCCGAGCTGACGCACTCTCGAAACTAGCCAGCACCAAACCAGGGGGCAACAATAGAAGCCTCATCCAGGAAATATTACAGAACCCGTCAATCTCGGATGAGGAAAAAGTCCTAGCCGTAACAAGCCAGGACCAAGGATGGATGACTCCCATAATTAACTACCTCAGAGCAGGAACACTCCCCCCAGAAGAAAAAGAGGCAAAAAGGCTAAAAAGGGAGGCACAGTACTACACCATTATAAACAACATCCTGTACAAAAGAGGGATCTCAATACCATTACTGAAATGCGTACCAACCTCCCACACGAAGGAAGTGTTAGAAGAAGTACACGGCGGCATTTGTGACAATCATCTCGGAGCACGAGCTCTCGCCAAAAAAGTGCTTCGGGCGGGGTTTTATTGGCCAACTCTACAGAAAGAAGCTACAGAATTTGTAAAGACATGCCCACCATGTCAGAAACATGCCAACTTTCACATCACCTCGCCAGAAGAGCTCATCAGCGTAACTTCCCCTTGGCCGTTTGCAACGTGGGGGCTCGACCTTCTCGGCCCCTTCCCCCAGGGGTCAGGACAAGTTAAATTTCTCATAGTATGGGTAGACTATTTTACAAAGTGGATCGAGGCAGAGCCCTTAGCCAATGCCATTACTCAAAGAAGCCGGAAATTCCTATATAGAAACATCGTCACAAGGTTCGGGGTTCCATATTCAATAACCACAGACAATGGCACTCAAGTCACAGATGCAGGCTTTAGAAAACTAGTAGCTGACTTAAATATAAAACATCAATACACCTCCGTGGAACATCCACAAGCCACTGGACAGGTCGAAGCTGCCAACAAAGTCATATTGGCCGGATTAAAACGGAGATTACAAGATGCAAAAGGAGCTTGGGCAGAAGAGCTTCCACAGGTCCTATGGGCATATCGAACAACGCCGCACTCCACCACGAAGGAATCCCCCTTCCGGTTAGCATACGGAATGGAGGCAATGATTCCAGTATAAATTGAGGAAGGATCGCCTAGAGTAGTTCATTACAATGAGGGAGCAAACTCCCAACTTCAGAGGGAAGAGCTTGACCTACTACCTGAAATCCAAGAAAGAGCTCGGATCAGGGAAGAAGTTCTAAAACGCCGAATGGCTTCCAGATATAATCAAAGGGTAGTGCTAAGAAGTTTCGCAAAAAACGATCTCATCCTAATCCGAAATGATATCGGAACAACTCGACCAGGAGAAGAAAAACTGGCAGCAAACTGGAAAGGACCCTACCGAGTCGTAGAAGTTCTAGGGAAGGGCTACTACAGACTCTCCGAACTCGACGGACGAGAGCTTCCAAGATCATGGCACGCCTGCAACCTAAGAAGGTACTACAGTTAGGAAGGTAACAGATCTCATTATTGGATGCACTCTTTTTCCTAAAAAGGTTTTTTAATGAGGCACCAAGCTGAGACCCAAACACTATCCGACTTAAAGGGATGAAAAAATTCCCACATGTATATATTTGCACTTTTTCTTTGAATAAAGTTTATTTAGATATTCTACAAAGAATTCAAGACGCATTAATCTGAAGAATTCATCGTCCGATTATAAAGCGACAGGTCGGCAGAAAGTGAAAAACAATTTCACTACACGTCCACGATAAAAATAAACCGTCCGATAAAGGTGAAAGCGCGATTCACCCAAAGGACGATCCAAAAATGCCAACCACTTTCTACAAATTGGCAAAGATGAACACAGAATAATGTAAGAATTTATCAAAAGCAATCCAAAAAAGAACCTGATGAGGTCTTACGGATAGCGAAAATAATAACTTAAAGACTAGCCGACGTCCAGAAGTCAGACCAAGTCAACCCAAGTTATAAGTAAACCCTGGAAAGAGGTCTGGCCAACCCTATTAAAGAGGATTACTTTAACTTAGAAGGGCTCGACCTAACAAAGTCAGCCTAAAATAAAAAGGTTATAAAAGTAATCCCTGAAAGAGACCTGACCAAGGTCCAAGAAAGAGGATTACGAAGTAACTTAGAAGAGATCGACATAAAGAAGTCGGTCTCCTACAACGGAAAGTTAGAAGAGATCGACATAAAGAAGTGGGTCTCCTACAACGGAAAGTTATAAAAGTAATCCCTGAAAGAGACCTGACAAAGGTCCAAGAAAGAGGATTACGAAGTAACTTAGAAGAAATCGACATAAAGAGGTCGGTCTCCCACAAACCGGTCATAAAAGTAATCTCTAAAAGAGACCCGACCAAGGTCCAAAAAAGAAGATTACTTTAAATAATTGGAAAAGATCGACATCGGTAAACTACCTGGAAAAGGGCAAAGAAGTCGGGCATGGATTACTAAAACGGATCCACGCATCGACACCAAACCACTCCAAAGAAGCTAAAACAAGCATAAGCGTGACATAAAAGCCTTAGGGTCAGACCTAAAAGCTCAGAAGCTATTCGATTATGTTTTTAAATAATGTTGCTAAACAAGCAACCAGAAAGAGTGTCAACAAAATAAACCAAAGAGTTTTAAAGCCCACAAGCCGGGCCAACTACAAAAATATCCAAAGTAAATCAGCTAAAGGTCAGAAGGCTTCTTAGCAGCATCAGTCTGAGGAGAAGGAGGGCGAGTCTGGAGAGGAACAGCATCCACAGTACCATCATCCCGGTTTAAAATCTGACAGTCAGGATCAGAAGCGGGAGGGTCGACCTTGGCAGGAGGAACAGTAGGTGCTGACACCTTGGCAGAAGACACAGGGAGGGGATCGACCTCATCATCATCATCAGGGACAATCTTGCCATCCCTGACAATGTTGTCCAGGCTGAAGGGAGTGAGATCGGCCTCGGGAGCAATAACCCGAACTTGCTCCTTCAAGTTCTCGTAAGCAGCAGTCACACTGCCAACGAGATGACTCTGAAGCTCAGAATAATCTTCCCGGACATTGTCGAGCTCCTCCCTCAAACGCAACATCTCCCGATAGGATGTAACGTAACTATGCTTGTGCATCATGGCTGTGTCCTCAGCCAACCTCAAAGAAGCTGCCAGTGATTGAGAACTCGCCTTCTCGTTCTCTAAGTCCTTCTCCAGCTTGGCTACCTTTATCTCAAGTTCCTCCTTCAACTCTCTCATCCGATCAAACTCTTGTTTTGCCTCCTCCATAAACGCTTTAGTGGCATGGAGAGGGAGATTCTGAGCAGTCTGATATATGGTAGCAGCCATATACGCCATCATTACGTGATTTCGGGCCATAAATTCTAAGTGATGGAGGATGGACACATCATCTGTAGAGAGGGAGCCATAGGGACCGATTTGCTGATCCACAAACTCAATGGCATTAAAATCAGGAGCATCGAGGTCAAAGGGCTCGGCTGTTTTTTGTTTTTTATTGGGAGGAGCAACAGATGGAGTGGCAGAAGTAGGGTGAGGATCCACCAAACGGACTCGGGGTGTAGGGACCACTTTCTTCACCCCAGCAGAACTCAGCACTGATGGCTTCTCGCGCATTTGGGAGGACCCCTCCCCAGCCGCCTTGGCCGCAATATTCCTGGCAGCAGTCGCCCTCTGCGCCCTCTTTAAAGCTTTCATAGCCTCATTATTCTTCATCGCCTCTGCAGATAAAACAGAAATCAAGCTACAAGTCGGATAAATCGGAAAGATAGCTACAAGCAACATAAACAGATAAGCACAAGATACCCAGTTCAGTTTGAAGAAGAGAAGGATTGGTTAGAAATTTCTTTGTGTCGAGATGAGGAGGATGACCCCAGCGGTCTTACAAGACAGTCACAAAGGCTCGTTCAGCCTCATCCAATATTTTCCACGCATATCTGGAGACCCTCACATCTTTTTGCCATTCCAAGGGAAAAGCAGGTTCGTCATTTTCATCCAGAAAAAAGGGCCGAGCTCCTTCAACAGCTCAGACCTTGAAAAAGTAATTTTTAAAATCACGGAATGACTCGTCAAACATGGAAAAGACCTTCTTTCCCTGGGTGGAATGGAAGGAGACCCAAGCCGACTTCTTTTTTACCACACCGGGCTTAGTCAAGACAAACAGATAGAAAAAGAGAGATTGGGAAGCAGGAATACCGAAACCATTGCACAACAATTGGAAAATTTTTATGAAACCCCAGGAATTGGGGTGAAGTTGAGATGGGGCAACATTACAGGACCATAACAGATCGGTTTCAAATTGAGTAAAAGGAAGGGTGATACCCAGCGGACTGAAGAAAAAATCATAGACATAAAAGAAGGGGCGATCATCAACAACCCGAGTAGAAAAGCAGACTCTCTCATCAGAAGAGGGAGGGACAAGCTCATAGTTCTTCTCATCACTGGAATTACTACAAACACTATGAAACTGTCTAAGCTGTGCACAAAACTCAGAATCAACCAGAGAAACACACATAAGAACCATCGAGTCAACCCAATCGGCTATACCCTCAGGAACCCGGGAAGGCATCTCTACAACGTTATTTTGGGAAGACATGAGGCCAACTAAACCCTACAAAAGAAAAGAAGAACGGATTACTCAAAAATATCTCGGCAGACGAATACACAGAAAAGGAAACCCCAAGACTCAAACTGAAACTCCTGGGGCATCCTTTGGAGGCAGTAACAAAGCGAGGTATCAAGGAAAATCTACTTACGTCCCGGCGTCTCGCAAACAAGAAAAGAAGACCTCAAAACAGCAAGCATTTTCTACAGGAGAAAGACAAAACATAAAACAGAAAATCATCTTCCTACAGTCTATCAGCAAGAAACAACAAACATACCAGGCAAAAATCATAAAAAATGAGACCTTTTTTTCAGAATCAAACAAAACTATCACTCCAAAGCTTCAAAATCAAAAGCATTTCGCAACATGCAAAAACCCTAAAGGCATCAAGCAACAGAGACCATGCAAAAGATGAAGAAATTACGAAACACACGGTGATCAGGCACAGCGGAAAATAGAAAGATCTAAACTTTCTCTGAAGAAAAATCAAAACTTGATCACAAAAGCAACGAAAGAGAAAGAAAATATGAAGGGAACTCACCTGGAGAAGGAAGAAGCGTCGGAGGAAAGAGGGAGGCGTAAAAATGGAAGCTGCCCAGAAAATTCGCCGAGCGACGCCGCAACGAGAAGAAAAAACAGAAATGAGCGCAAAAAACAGAGAGCGAGAGAACAAAGGAAGAAAATGTGAAGAAGTTACAAAGGAGCGAAGAAGAGAAACCGTTTCTAGGTTTTCAAAAATCAAAAGCTTCAAAGGAAAAACGGGGCAATTAATGCTAATTAATGAAAGTATTAAACCCTTACACGTTTCCAAAGCACTAACGTGAAAGCGCGCGCTTTTAGAGAAAAACATTCTACATTCAAAAGATTCTACAAAAAGGAAAAAATTGACGAAATGCTTGAGTTCGGCTCCACTATAGAAGGACCGAAGTCAAGGACTCGACCTAAAAAAAAAGAAGACCAAGCTCAAGCAGGGGCACTGTTCATACCCTGGGTCAAGCTGTCCGACCCGGGATGTTTAGCGACATGGCGACCGACCTCTTCAGGTCCGACTAGCCGACCTCTTCTCAAAGAGATCGGCCAAACTGACAGGGGAGCCCAATAAAGGGCCCAAGTAGAGGAACACGACTCAAATCCAAAGGTCGTCCGAGCCTATAGAGATAAGGGCGGTTCCCTTGAAGATAAGCTGACCTCAACTCAAAGATAAAGATAAGATAAGATAACTAACTTATCTTATCCAGAAAGGTCACTCTACAACCACTATAAATACACTGGAGCACCCAGGTATAACTCATACTCTGATTCTATGTAAAACCTGCTTAATACCCGTGCTAACTTAAGCATCGGAGTCTCTTGCAGGTACCCCCACCCTCCGGTGACCGAGGATCAGCTGTGCAGTCAGTCCAACAAGCCGGACACAACAACTCTGGCCGCCACTCACCGGCCGAACTCGTCGGCACCGACCCGTACAGAAGATCTCAACCGAGATCGACCTCTAGTTTCAGGTAACCCTCGGAACAAAAGCCAACTTGTATGTTCTTCGGGAACGAGAAGTAGAATGTCATAACATTTCTTTGTGTCCTTTGAATTCATTTAGGCAGAAATTGTACTAGCTTAGAAGATCTATTATTTTTTGTTAAATTATTCTATTATAGTCTCTTAAGATGCTTTGTTTGATTAATTAGCATACAAGGAGAAGTTGTTAGAAATGAAGACGGCAGAGATATTTAATTTTTTTGATATGTTAAAGATGCTTCTCCAGATGATATCTTTTTGTTTTTGTTAAACACTTGTTTTGTTTTAGCCGGTTAATACTTGGATATGTCTTCTGTTGGATGTGTCTTTTGTTTAAAATTTGTTTGGATGTGTCTTCTGTTTAAAATTTGTTTGGATGTGTCTTTAATGAATGTGTCTTCTGTTGGAAGTGTCTTTAATAGATGTGTCTTCTGTTTAAAACTTATTTGAATGTGTTTTTAATTGATGTGTCTTTTGTTTAGAACTTCGATGTTGCTTTTCAAGACTACTGAAATTTCTTTGGTTATCTTTTGTAAAAAAGTTTTAAATGTGAATGTGCCTTCTCTGTTAAGGCATTGATATGTCTTTTTGCATTTATTAAACACTTGTTTTGTTTTAATTGATTAATGTTTGGATGTGTCTTTAATTGTTAGATGTGTCCTTAATAAATGTCTTGTGTTTCAAACTTCTTTGGCTGTGTCTATGATGGATGTGTCTTTTTGTTTAAAACTTGACTGGATATGTCATTAATTTTATAACTACTTAAAATCAGATAAGATTTAATTCGTTCTGGCGCACCTAATCTAATCTTTGAATACAAGCTCCTACCTTTAGCAAAGAGGACCAACTTTTGATCAAGACCATGAAAATAAATAAGAAATAAATAATGATTTGTCATATAATCTGAACATAATTGACTACAACCCAAAGTTCACGGTTCATGAAACTAAACAATAAACTTTAAATTTGAGAAGAATATTATGTCATATTCTGAAGTTGATAATACACGAGCAAACATCATGTATGAATAAAAGGCTTGTAAGAAACACCACCATACATTATAGTTGGCATCTAATTTTAACAAAATATTAACAGCTTTACAATCACCTATGTAAAAAGCAAAAAAATTGACATAAAGGATTTAAGAAACATTTTAAAACAAATCAATTAGTTATTATTTTGGTCAATCTCAGCATCATAGGGCACCGTGTAACACCCACAAACACAATTCATCATAATCATCATCTAATAATATGTAACTCATCCCATTCAAACCCATTCATTCAACATCCAACCGTCATCAAACATACATTTATATACAATTAACCATACAATCACATCTTTCAACCTATCTTAAGGTCAACTAGCCTAAGTGTCCATTGATATTACATATTACATAGAGGAGACCGAAACTATACTTTGGCTGCTCCCCCAAAAAGCACACCGCACCAAGATTGGAGTCCAACAAGCTTTCAACTCACCAACAAGCCACCAAAGCTCAACTAACATCATATATGTATCAAAAATCAAAACCTAATATACACAAAATAACTAAACATAAGGGTTTAGTGAAACCTTACCTTAACCAACAAGATTAGGAGTAAAATTCAACAATTACCCGCTACTAGAAATCACCTAAGCAAGCAAAACCACAAAATCTACTCAAAATTATAATCCCAAAAACGCAGAATTTTAGGGCTGGAAACTGGGGATCAAGATGCAATTTCTTACCAGGTTTTCTTATATAGAATCAAAGAGCTTGACAAGAGCTTCGCGTGGCCACAAAGAGCTCGTCAATCGGAGTTCCGGATCAAAAGTTATGGAGCTTTGAAGAGGGAGATGAATAGTAACAATGGCTTCCTTCTCCTCTCTTCTTCCTATCCGAGCTATCTCTCTCTCTCTCTCTCTTGGTGTTAAAATGAGCTTCTTAGGCTCATTTATTACCTTATATAAGTTGGACTTGGGCCCAACTTGAGCCCGGTCCAACCGTGTAGCGTTTTTGGTCCGTTTGGCCCACTTTGGGGCAAAATCTTTAAGATTAGTGCCCGGTTTTCAATTCTAAAATATTTTTTGTCCTTTCAAAACAATAAATAAACTTTTTAAAATCTTATTTTCTAATTTCTAAAATACACAGCACTGGACAGACTAGAGCCGGTACTGTCAGCTTAAGCGCCAGTATGCATTTTTACAAAAAATTTTTGAAAAAGATACATTTTCTAACTTAGAAAAATTCATTGAAATCAAATTTCACCTTTATATTTTCAAATTAAAACTTCTAAATTTTGAATTTATTCCGGGCACTAAAATTATTTTATTAAAACGGTTTTACGTGAAAACTCCGGTTCTTACATTCTTCCCTCCTAATAAAATTTTCGCCCTCGAAAATTCAAATCACGCGATATATATATATATATATTATCCACGAAGTATTCTACTATCAATGTTATCAGCCCAACAAGTTGCCAAAGCATCTCATTCACCATCATCCTAACGTGTTAATATTCTCTCTCGCCTTCCACTGCGTCACTCTGATTATCGTCATTAAGAATCCGAAAATTCTTCCCTTTAAACCAAATGCCAATTTTGTAATACTTTTCAAAACCTTTAAAACAAGTTCAATCTAAATGAATTCATTGTTAAAACTTTCTCAAAAGAGTCAAAAATCATTTATTTGTAAATCAATCACTTTAAAGCATGATTTTTCTAAATTCATTAAAACCCTTAAATAAGAATCGTTCAATTTAAATCCCTTTTGATAAGTTAAATTTACAAACCAAAATCATAAGTTAACAAAATAATAGAGCTCACTTTCCTTTCTAAATCATATCATTTAATCAAAAGTTCGAATCCTAGTTTCAAAACCAAATCATTTAAACCAAAGTTCCAAACCAAATTTAAAAATCCTTCTAAGCTTTAAAACATTTTCAACAAGAATGGTGATAGTCTATACTATGAAAATAAGTTAAGGTTTGGCTATCAGAACCATGATTACCTCAATCCTATTGTTGTGATCGACCCGGCTCATGTGTTCCTCGGTGTGGACAATCTCTAACCAAATGTCCCGGTACGCCACACTTCTAACATAGTTTCATACCCAACCGGTATGACTTATTCGGGTGGTAGTTCCCACACTCCTGACATTTCATATCAGGGGAGTAAGCTCTTGACTGCTTCCCCTCACCATTTTTCTTGAAGTGTTGTCCACTTGGTCCAAGGTAATCATCACGTTCCCTACTAGTGTTTCCTCCACGAGTGTCCCTTGACGAGGCTACCGTCTGTGCATATTCCTCAACAACTCTCGCCTTGTTCACCAGATCGGAGAAAATCCGAATCTCTAAAGGAGCCATAGCAGTCATGATGTTATCCTTCAAGCCCCTTTGATACCTGATGCGCTTCCAACTTTCATAAGTCTCCGGGGCACCCTGACACACCCTAGAGAACCTACAGAGCTCCTCAAATTGGCTAGTATAGTTTGCCACAGACGAGGAACGTTGCTTCAGCTGCAAAAGTTCTATCTCCGTTGCTTCCCTTGCAGATTCAGGAAGGTACTTCTTGTAGAAGGCCATTTGGAATACATCCCAAGGAACATCGGCATTCTGAAGCTGTAGCAAGTGGCACTCTCCTTGCCACCAATGCTGGGCCTCTCCCAAAAGCTGATATGCAGCAAATTCTACATATTGGTTGTTCGGAACATGTTGTGTTTGTAACGCATGCTCCATGGCCTGAAACCAATTATCCGCTTCTATAGGGTTGGTTGAACCTCTAAAGCTTGGCGGATGAACCTTGAGAAAAGTAGCCAAAGTTATTGGAGCACCTCCCATGTTATCATCATTTCCTTCTGCATTATCGTTCCCGTTTCCTTCTCCGTTTTCGTTTCCAGCCGGTTGGCCTAACCTCTGCACAGCTTGCAGAGTCGCAGCAGCATTTGCCTCCATGGTGTTTGCAAGATTCGCCATTGCCTCTATGAACTTGACATGGTTATCGGCCAGTTGGTCGTTTCTACTCTCTCTTCGTGAACGTGTACGACCTCGTCTGCGAGTAGCCATTAGGGTTCCTGTCTACACCAATCAATCGATATCAAGGTGATCAGTCTCAATATCAAAAGCCTAGTCTTTCAATTATCCCAAAAAGCACTCACAAACAAGCATGCTATGAAATATCAAGTAGATAACCTAAATAGCATGAAAGAAAACTAACCCAGAGTATGCAATGAAGCAAAATCGATCCATCCCTCAGGCTCACGAGGACGAACCGCTCTGATACCACTAAATGTAAGACCCACTAACACAATTCATCAATAATCATCATCTAATAATATGTAACTCGTCACATTCAAACCCATTCATTAAACATCCAACCATCATCAAACATACATTTATATACAATTAACCATACAATCACAACTTTCAACCTATCTTAAGGTCAACTAGCCTAAGTGTCCATTGATATTACATATTACATAGAGGAGACCGAAACCATACCTTGGCCGCTCCCCCAAAAAGCACACCGCACCAAGATTGGAGTCCAACAAGCTTTCAACTCACCAACAAGCCACCAAAGCTCAACTAACATCATATATGTATCAAAAATCAAAACCTAATATACACAAAATAACTAAACATAAGGGTTTAGTAAAACCTTACCTTAACCAACGAGATTAGGGGTAAAATTCAACAATTACCCGCTACTAGAGATCACCTAAACAAGCAAAACTACAAAATCTACTCAAAATTATAACCCCAAAAATGCAGAATTTTAGGGCTGGAAACTGGGGATTGAGACGCAATTTCTTACCAGGTTTTCTTAAATAGAATCGAAGAGCTCGACAAGAGCTTCGCGTGGCCGTAAATGTCTCGTCGATCGGAGTTCCGGATCAAAAATTATGGAGCTTTGAAGAGGGAGGTGAATAGTAACAATGGCTTCCTTCTCCTCTCTTCTTCCTATCCGAGCTCTCTCTCTCTCTCTTGGTGTTAAAATGAGCTTCTTAGGCTCATTTATTGCCTTATATAAGTTGAGTTTGAGCCCGGTCCAACCGTGTAGCATTTTTGGTCCATTTGACCCACTTTGAGCCAAAACATTTAAGATTAGTGCCCGGTTTTCAATTCTAAAATATTTTTTGTCTTTTCAAAACAATAAATCAAATTTTTAAAATTTTATTTTCCAAAATACGCAGCATTGGAGAGACTAGAGCCGGTACTGTCAGCTTAAGTGCCAGTATGCACTTTTACAAAAATTTTTTGAAAAAGATACAGTTTCTAACTCAGAAAAATTCATTGAAATCAAATTTCACCTTTATATTTTCAAATTAAAACTTCTAAATTTTTAATTTATTCCGGGCACTAAAATTATTTTATTAAAATAGTTTTACGTAAAAACTCTGGTTCTTACACACCGCAGGGTCTTCATATGGATTAGGATGTCTTGATCTATCTGCTTCAGTTGCCCCTTCCAACATATGATCCGCTAATATAGATAAAGAAATTAAATTTAAAGGTTAGTAACTTATGTAATCAAGCACCAACTATATTCCAGAACTAAAAAATATAATCATCAACCTGAGTCACTTATCTTCATACCAAAATGAATCAGACTCCTTAAGCAACAACCAAGTTTCAAATTTTATTTATTATTTGATGAAATATGAATTTAATTTAAATAAAATTTATATTATAATAGTAGATAAAATATCATGAACAGAGAAATAACATTATTGCATAACTATAGTTCTACAGAGTATCCATAATTTGTTTGCAGGTGGTTCCATTTGAGCTTCTATCTAATAGATTTTTTTAACATATTTTTAATCTTTTTAATTAACCTTTTTTTCCTATTAGTTCAAATAGAAGAACCTTCTTATCAAATACTATTAGGCAGTGTTTGAAAAGCTCATCTCTGAAAGTAATGTAAAGAAATAAAGTTGGGCAGAAACAATTCAATGATTTAGCAATTGATGAAAATGCTTCTTTGAAAAAATTAAAGAAATTACTCCATCATTCATGGTCTCATGTGTGATAACATTATTCTTAATATTTTGTACAAGAGAAAGTAATTAAAGTAATTATCAGAAATTAGATTCATGATTTTATGGCAACTGTTCATCTTTCAACTGAAGCAGAAGAATATACTTATATCATAGAAAGGTTTTAATATTATAAAGCTTAAAACATGATAAAAACAAAGATTACTCTAACATTTGTATCACAAACTATAAGTAAATGCAGCTAACTATAATTACCTCTTTATAAATGATACTTTTTAGTACATCAGCAAGAATTTACAATATTTGTAGCATGTTTGATCCTATCTCTCTATCTGCCTTCATTGGTCATTAGTTGAGAAAAAACCTGGCTAGAACTTATGTTAGAATAGCCTTTATCAGATCAATAATTTATGTAAATTTAAAAAAGGACCATAACAGATCGATAATTAAGGAGTTAAAAATACATTCTAAAACATAAAACTTTCAACCTAATTTATAATATTCACATCTTTAATTCGATAAAATTTTCATAATTTTGGACAGGGCAACAACTTCACAACAAAGGTAAAATCATATTCCAAGAATAATTGCATACCTAAATCTTCATTAGCAACAACATAAACAAAATCAACAAACAATTTCAAAATGACAACCAGAAAAAAAATAATAAAATCATGAATTTCGACACAGATCCACTGACTGCCACACTCATCATCATAATCTATAATAGACACAACATGTATATTGTAACAATCAAAACAATTAAAAAAGAAATTGATTTTTAAATTAAATTAGAGAAAAAAGAAAGAAATTGGAAAAGAAAAAGTAAAAGAAGATGAATTGGCTCACCGGAAAGGAAGAAGAAAGGATTGAGAAGGTGGATACGAGAGAGAGGGAGCGCACTGCAATGGTCGGTGGCGATGAGAATCACGAGGGGAAGGGCACTACAGTAGTTCTGCGGAGGAGGAAACAGCGCTTGCAGAGAGCGCCTTGCGGCGACGGGAATTGGTTGCGGAGGGCACCAGCACTGCACAAAGGATTGTCGAGGTGGAGGCTGCGGTGGCGCAAACGCGGGCTTGGCCCTGGGTATGCAAGCCGTGAGCGGCAAGGATGCGATAGGCGAGCAGTGAGGATGCGACAGGCGAGCGGCGTGGATGCGTGTGACGCAGATTAGCTGGCGGTGCGACGGGAGAGTGGTGACGTGCGCGGCGTACTGCAGAGGCGGCGATGCAGTGGTCTGCGCAATGGAAGTCACGGCACTTCCGAAGCTGCGAAGAGAAGGGGTGGAGACGTTTATGGGGGAGTTACTGCTTGCCTAATCCTTATCTTTCAAATTCTGTTTAATACTAATTATTTAAATTTTGTTTTTAAAATTTAATATTAATAATTAATTATTGTTGGTAAAACTTGGCAGACTCTAACTTGGTTCTCTATACTTTTTCAAATATATTATGTAGAATCAATAACACCTTTGTATTGGGGATAAAGTGAAGGAAAAGAAAAAAAGATAATGCGTTTTCATCAAAAAGAAAAAAAAAAAGATTGGGATCTTGCTTAGGTATGTAGCAAACAAGCTAAGAAAAAAAATGGTTTAATTATTTTGTTGGTTTTTATAATTTTATTAAATTTTTAATTAATTTTATATTTTTTAATTAGGTTTTTACACTGTTTTTAATTTTGTAATTAAATTATTTTTATATCAAAAATGTTAAAATTAATAGAATATTTCTCCTAAAATATATACAGTCAAAGATCTAGTTACTTTTTAATTATGAATACCTTTAATTTGTAAAAAAATATTCAATTAATTCTAACATTTTTTATACTAAGAATGATCTAATTATAAAATTGAAAGTAATGTAGAGACTCAATTGAAAGGAGAAAAAGGATAAGGACCTAATTGAAAATTTGGTGAAAAATTATAAGGACCAACAAACAGAGACGGATTCAGAAATTTTAATATGGAGGGCCGAATTTTAGAAAAACTTTTTAATTATTTTTTATTATATTTTTTCATTCTATAAAAATAATTTAGACATAGGATATAGTTATTGAGTTGATTTTTCAAAAGGTTTATAAATATATATAAAAAAATTATAATTTTTTTATACTTTTATTTTTAGTATGACAGTTATATAAAAGAAACATTACAATATCAATAGTACATTATGAAATTATAAAATATCAATAATTTATAATGTGTTTAGTTAAAAAATTATCACATATCTTATTAATTAAAATTATTTTTTAAAAATTTTAAAAAACTTATAAAAAAAATTATAAACTATTAATTATGTGAAAGATATAGTATCCTTATAGAATATCTTTAATAAATTTTTTCTTTTAACAACGTAAATTTAAAAGAAAAATGAGTATTTTTTTATAAGAAAAGAACATTTAAAGTACATAATGTGATTACTAAAATACAACTATGTAAATCATTATTAATATTTTATATAATAATATAAATGTTAAATTTGTTAATATTAAGAAACAAATGAATTTTTTTAAAAATAGATATAAAGATGATTATATAAAAACTAATTTAAAAAGTACAAAGATATTAAATTGGTTAAGTAAAAGATATTAGTAAGCTAAATAATTGAGACATAAATCCATCACATGATGAAAAATAATACATATAAAACTATTAAATTGTACAATATTTTTTATTTCTTTAAACACATATCTCATGTATAAATATAGTTCCTTAAATTTTGGAGGGGGAGGGGGTTGAGGCCATTACTCGCCCCCTCTAGATCCGTCCTGCCAATAGAGTAATTAAACCAAAAGAAAACTATGACTTTATCTCATACTAAGACTTTTTATGAATGAGTTCAGCTAGGTAGACAATGGGGTGCGAATAACGTGAACAATGGACTGCACTCCAGGCTCACTGTAACGACCCAATTTTCAGTATATCTAGATCATACCGAAAACTAAGTGTTACCAACTTGTCTTCCTAATTATTATCTATTATTTATTATATAAGCCTAATTCGCTGTTAAAAACGCAGTTATTTTGCGAGGTACTTTTTTTTTTGAAAATGTTTGGATTAATAGACGAAATCATTCATAATCAATTCACAACTGATAGTAGATAAAACAGTTATAAACAACCACACATAAATACATCACAAGCAGTTAACAATATTCGGTGATCCAGCCTTTATTTAAGTATAGACTTTTAGTTAGAACACCCCTAGATAAAGCTAGATAATAACTATATACATATACATACATACAACATCCCAGGTCCTGACCTGTTCAAGAGGTTCCTAAGCTGGCACCTAGGCTAGCCTAAACTCTATACTCACCTAGTCCCTCTAAACTACTAAGGCGAGGGAAATTACGTTCTAAGTCTTCAAAACTCAAGTCAGATGGAACATCATCAAAAGGTGGAACATCTTCTACTACTCCTCTGCACGGTCAGACATTGCCACATGACGTCTCTCTGGTACCTCATCAAGTAGCCACATAACAGGAGTCTCGTACACGGGATTTAGGTTGGAGTTCGCATACAAACGGGGTGCAGAAGATGGCTGGTCTCACAATATATACATATAAACAAAGAACGAGATTCACCCTAAACTCAGAAGACTACCTAGAGCGAAATCCTCTTCTTGCGAACGGTCGTCAGCGAACTACGGAAGGGTACTCATGCTTCCATCTAAAGGGGGAAGGGAGAGAGAAGGGGTAAGAACTGGGGAGTTCTTAGTAGGGCCGGGGTTATTAGTTACGTTCATTAATTATGTGTTGTTTAACAGACAAATATCAGAAATACAGAGAAGCAGTGAATAGGAGATAAAGATAAATATAGAAAATTGAGAAAATAGAAAGCAGAACACAAATAGAAGAATACAAGAAAATAAAACACAGAAATAACATACAAGAAGACAAACATAAAGAAGTAGATCACACACAAAAAGGAATGCAACAAAGAATGATGCACAGACAAGAATGACGCATCTCTAGCCCCTAGCGCAGGCCATGAGCTCATGTGTCGGTTGGCTACCTGTAATCTTGACATTTATCCGGTCATGAGTAATCCCGATTTCCCAGATACGATTTTTCGTTCCAAAATAAATGCGCATATAATAATAGCCGCTCATTTGAGACAGCCCTTGCTTACTGCAGGGAAATCTATATATACTCTGCTCTGCTCTGGGGAAGCAAAAAATAGCTGTAGGTAACTTAGTTTTCCTACAGAAGCTCTGGGTTGCGTTAAGCAACTAATATATATAAATATAGCTCTGGGTTGCATCAAGCAACTAATATATATATAAATATAGCTCTGGGTTGCATTAAGCAACTAATATATATATATATATATATATATATATATATATATATATATATATATATATCTTTATTATATTACTCTTCACTTTATATCTCTTTACTCTGTTCTGGTTTCTCTTTTATTTGTATCTCTTTAGTCTGCATTGGTTACTCTGTTCTCTGTATCTCTTTTTTTCTCTGATTACTCTTTCCTTTATATCAATGTTATTCTTCTTCTCTTTATCTCTTTCCTCTATTCTGATTACTCTGTTCTCTGTGTTTCTCTACTCTGCTCTGATTTCTCTGCTTAACGTATATATTTAAAGCTTATGTACATTTCGGTATGAATAGTTAGCCTGTCCCAAGTATAGGTTCATTAAGTGTATACTGAAACAGTTTAAATTTTCATATAATACCTAACTCTAGCCGCAACTCAAGTACTAACTAAGTTGTCCTAGTTCGTTCCCTAGTCTCTGTCTGTTTTTCTGCCATTAAAACTTTACAGACTTTTTCTTTGATTTTTTTATCTCTTCTTTAACTTTTTATCTTTTCTTTATCTTTGCCTCACTAACATGTTATTATCACTCTCTAAGTGTTTTATGAAGTTAATTATGAGATTTTACACTTAAAGTTGTCTTTCTAAAGCTTTTACAGAAAATTGCCTTTTCCGTATTATTTTATTAATATATTTTCAAAAATTACCTTCCTTTAACCTTTTACTTTATAAATTCACTTTTTACCACCCGTAACTTTTAATATTTCTACTTTAACCACCCTAACTTGTGAAAATTACCAAATAACTCCTCAAACACCAAAATAATTACAAAATTTTCCTTTTTAAGATCTAAAAGGTGTTCTTGAATGTTCTTCATCACACTCAAAGTGTTCTTCGTGTTCTTCATAAATTCTTCAGATTCTTTCTCTGTTTTTACCCGTTTTTCACTCTTTTCAGCAACCGATTTTTGCCATAATTCATAATAAATTTCCTGCCACTAAAACCCCATCTTTTTCACATGATTTCAACACAAATTGAACCTCAATTTAAGCCTAGGGTTTCATTTTTCCAGCAGCACCAAGAACATGAACTTAAAGCTTGAATTTCATCAAATTTCATCAAATTGTCATCAAATTTTCAACAAGAATCACTCATATAAATCATCAATTTCAAGCACAGCCAAACTATATCATAATTACACAACTCAAACACAATCAATCAAGATTAAATTCGTCAAACCCTACCTGGTTTTGCTGCTCCTAATTCGGTTATACTTTCAGGTGGTCCTTAAGCACTTTTTCCTCCTAAATCACATCAAGAACAACTTTAAATCCAAAAAATCTCAACTGACAAAATCTTACTCAGCATGTTAGGAAGGGATTTATCACCTTAGAGTTGCTGGTAATTAACGTTTCTTGGCCCTTAAGTCAAGTTAAGCATGATTCCTAAGGAAGAACATCAAGAAAACACATGTTTAAGCATGTTTCCTTGAAAACCGAATTGAAGAGGGAGGGAGACAGCCATCTCACCTTATTTCCAGCCTTGATATGTTATATGGTTATGTAGAGGAAGAAGAGAGGATCATTTTGGTAAAATCGGAGTTTTGATTTGAGTTTTAGTTCAGCAGAAATCAAGCTTTGAAGATTTGGAACTAAGAACTTTTCTCTCCTTTTCTCTCTTGGAAATTTCGGCCACAGGGAGAAAATGAACCAGCCTTGGGGGTTTTGGGGGTGTAGGGTGAGTTGTGATTGGTTGGCTTTGAGTGGGTTAAAATAAAATTAAAATATCTATGATGTATAACTACTAAAACTAGGTGTATCGGAACACTTGTAAAAACATCTCTAAAAATTATTTTCTGAGCTACTAGCATACATGACACTAGTAACATATTTAATATGAGAATAGAACATGTATGATGAGGCCTTACCATTGCTAAAGTCTTTAGAGAGTGCTGGTGCTAAGCTGCACCAGTAAACTGTGAACCCGGTTAAATCGATTTCCTGTTTTTAACTAAAATAGACCAGCTAACCTTATAATATCATTCAAGCATCTTATAATACTAATATAATGATAGTATTATACTATTATCTCTCTTCTCTCATGAATCGTGTTCGGTTCGTCAAACTGAGACTATTTATGAAAATCAGAATCAAAACTCCTAACCGATACGGTTCAAAAACTAGGTTCTTCGTGATTGCGTTATCGAGCTTATCTCCACTAAGGTCATGAATTAAAGATAATATAATGACAATGAGGATTGAGATGCTTGATGATACAACAGAGGTGTTTCCTTTACTGATCTTTCGGAGGATTCCGTGCCTTCAGAAAAGATCTCGCATGCTCGAAAATCAGGGTTGTTACATTCTACCCTCCTAAAGGAAAATTTTGCCCTCAAAATTTGATGCATAGGTAAAAAGTTGCAATGATATCCGACTTAAGCAAATTCTTAGCATAGAACTTACCTCGAGCGATAGATCCAAACTTTATAGTATTGCCAGCAGACTCATCTACCATTCTTTTTTGACAGTCTCTTGCCCGATGTCCTTCCTTATTACAATAGTAACATAAAGCTGTTCTGAACCGGCAAAGCCTACTACCATGATTCTTTCCACAAGTTGGGCATACTACACCACTCTGAGCTTGGTGAGGTTGACTCTGATTTCCTTGTCGAATGTCACGATTATTGTCACTACCATTATTGCGAGTTAGAAGGCTGACATCTCGGTGGTTTCCATTCCAACGCTGGAATTGACCAATGACTTTAAAGCTGTGACCTTGAGGGGCTAAATTCTGAACAAAGTCTCTTTGTAAATCCTCCCTATGACTTGCTCGAGCTATCTCCAACTTCTTTGAACATTCCTCCACTAGTTTACTTTTATTCACTAGTTCAGCAAAATTTTGTATTTCTAGCGGAACTATTGAACTCATCAGATCATCAGGAAGGCCTCCTTCAAACTTCAAGCACTTCCATTCTTCAAAGTCAGCAGGATTTCCTTGACAGATCTTAGAGAAACGACACAAGTCATTGAAATTACGAGCTTACTCAGCAACAGTCATATCCCCTTGCCTCAACTGCATAAGCTCTATTTCCTTAGCATCATGCACTGCTCTCGGGAAATATTTCTTGTAGAATTCATCTTTAAAAATATCTCAAGGAATGTCACCTTCATTACGTTGTAGCAGTCGCTGTATCCCATGCCACCAGTACTCAACTTCTCCCTCGAGCATATCAGTAGCAAACTCCACGTGTTGTCCTTCCAGAACATGCTGCGCTCTCAGTGATCGTTCAATACCTCGAAACCAGTTATCAGCGTCAGTCGCAATGAGTGTACCCTTGAACTTAGGCAGATTAACCTTTAGAAAGGTCGCAAGGGTCATAGGTCTTTCAGGATGCCCTAAGTTATTCTCATCATTACCATTTCTCACTCCAAGATGTTCAACAGCCCTGGCCACTGCTACTGCAGCTTCACGCACTGCTTCAGCCACGTGCAGAATCCATCTTCAGGCAATCTATTTTCTTCAAGCCATCCTGACAAAGAGATCGGTATGTTCCTTACAGCACCCAAATCTCACATAGTCATAGCCATGGAGATCACAACAGCTATAAGAATAGTTGTGCCTCGCATGAATTCGTCATTCGGAACTCGATTAAACCATGCCTATTCACAGTCATTGAGGTCTTATCCGCACCAAACAATCAACATTAAGGTGATCAGTCTTAATATCTCAAGCTAGGCATGAACATTCCCAAAATGAGTGCTCATAGACATTCATGCCAAATGTATCTTAAAGATACCCTAACGGCATGAGACACACAAGCAGAGCATGCAATGAAGCATAGTCAGTCCACTCCCCAGGCTCTACTGGGAACGAACTACTCTGATACCAAATTGTAATGATCCAATTTTCAGTATGTCTAGATCATACCGGAAACTGAGTGTTACCAACTTGTCTTCCTAATTATTATCTATTATTTATTATATAAGCCTAATTCGCTGTTAAAAATGTAGTTATTTTGCGAGGTACTTTTTTTTGAAAATGTTTGGATTAATAGATAGAATCATTCATAATCAATTCACAACTGATAGTAGATAAAACAGTTATAAACAACCACACATAAATACATCACAAGCAGTTAACAATATTCGGTGATCCAGCCTTTATTTAAGTATAGACTTTTAGTTAGAACACCCCTAGATATAGCTAGATAATAACTATATACATGTACATACATACAACATCCCAGGTCCTGACTTGTTCAAGAGGTCCCTAAGTTGGCACCTAGGCTAGCCTAAAATCTATACTCACCTAGTCCCTCTAAACTACTAAGGCAAGGGAAAGTACGTTCTAAGTCTTCAAAACTCAAGTAAGATAGAACGTCATCAAAAGGTGGAACATCTTCTACTACTCCTCTGCACGGTCAGACATTGTCACATGACGTCTCTCTGGTACCTCATCAAGTTGCCACATAACAGGAGTCTTGTACACGGGATTTAGGTTGGAGTTCGCATATAAACGGGGTGCAGACGATGGCTGGTCTCACAATATATACATATAAACAGAGAACGAGATTCACCCTAAACTCAGAAGACTACCTAGAGTGGAATCCTCTTCTTGCAAACGGTCGTCAAAAAATTACGGAAGGGTACTTATGCTTCCATCTGAAGGGAGAAGGGAGAGAGAAGGCGTAAGAACTGGGGAGTTCTTAGTAGGGCCGGGGTTATTAGTTACGTTCATTAATTATGTGTTGTTTAGCAGACAAATATCAAAAATACAGAGAAGCAGTAAATAGGAGATAAAGATAAATATAGAAAATAGAAAAAATAGAAAGTAGAACACAAACAGAAGCATACAAGAAAATAAAACACAGAAATAGCATACAAGCAGACAAAGATAAAGAAGTAGATCAAACACAGAAAGGAATGCAACAGAGAATGATGCGCAGACAAGAATGATGCATGTCTAGCCCTAGCGCAGGCCATGAGCTCATGTGTCAGTTGGTTGCCCGCAATCTCGACATTTATCCAGTCACGAGTAATCCCGATTTCCCGGATACGATTTTCCGTTCCTAAATAAATGCGCATATAATAATAGCCGCCCATTTGAGACAGCCTCTGCTTACTGCAGGAAAATATATATATACTCTCCTCTGCTCTAGGGAAGCGGAAAATGGCTGTAGGTAACTTAGTTTCCCTACAGAAGCTCTGGGTTGTGTTAAGCAACTAATATATATAAATATAGCTCTGGGTAGCATCAAGCAACTAAAAAATATATATAAATATAGCTCTGGGTTGCATTAAGCATCTAATATATATATATATATATATATATATATAAACATCTCTTTATTATATTACTCTTCTCTTTATATCTCTTTACTCTGTTCTCTGTATCTCTTTGCTTTTCTCTGATTACTCTTTCCTTTATATCTATGTTATTCTTCTCTTTATCTCTTTCCTCTACTCTGATTACTCTGTTCTCTGTGTTTCTCTACTCTGCTCTGATTTCTCTGCTTAACGTATATATTTAAAGATTATGTAAATTTCGGTATGAATAGTTAGCCTGTCCCAAGTATAGGTTCATTAAGTCTATACTGAAACAGTTTAAATTTTCATATAATACCTAACCCTAGCCGCAACTCAAGTACTAAGTTGCCCTAGTTCGTTCACTAGTCTCTGTCTGTTTTTCTGTCATTAAAACTTTACAGACTTTTTCTTTGATTTTTTATCTCTTCTTTAACTTTTTATCTTTTCTTTATCTTTACCTCACTAACATGTTATTACCACTCCCTAAGTGTTTTATGAAGGTAATTATGAGATTTTGCACTTAAAGTTGTCTTTCTAAAGCTTTTACAAAAAACTGCCTTTTCCGTATTATTTTATTATTTTTATTAAAATATTATTTTTAATCAAATATTATTATTTAATATTTTATTATTATTTATTATTTTATTAATATATTTTCTAAAATTACCTTCCTTTAACCTTTTACTTTATAAATTCACTTTTTACTACCCATAACTTTTAATATTTCTACTTTAACCACCATAACTTGTGAAAATTACCAAATAACTCCTCAAACACCAAAATAATTACAACCCTGCCCTTTTTAAGATCTAAAAGGTGTTCTTCAATTTTCTTCATCACACTCAAAGTGTTCTTCGTGCTCTTCATAAATTCTTCAGATTCTTTCTCTGTTTTTACCCGTTTTTCACTCTTTTCAGCAACCGATTTTTGCCATAATTCATAATAAATTTCCTGCCACTAAAACCCCATATTTTCCACATGATTTCAACACAAATTGAACCTCAATTTAAGCCTAGGGTTTCATTTTTCCAGCAGCTCCAAGAACATGAACTTAAAGCTTGAATTTCATCAAATTTCATCAAATTGTCATCAAATTTTCAACAAGAATCACTCATATAAATCATCAATTTCAAGCATAGCCAAACCATATCATAATTACACAACTCAAACACAATTAATCAAGATTAAATTCGTCAAACCCTACCTGGTTTTGCTGCTCCTAATTCGGTTATACTTTCAGGTGGTCCTTAAGAACTTTTTTCCTCCTAAATCACATCAAGAACAATTTTAAATCCAAAAACCCTCAACTGACCAAATCTCACTCAGCATGTTAGGAAGAGATTTCTCACCTTAGAGTTGTTGGAAATTAACGTTTCTTAGTCCTCAAGTCAAGTTAAGCATGATTCCTAAGGAAGAACATCAAGAAAACACATGTTTAAGCATGTTTCCTTGAAAACCGAATTGAAGAGGGAGGGAGACAGCCATCTCACCTTATTTCCAGCCTTGATATGTTATATGGTTATGTAGAGAAAGAAGAGAGGATCATTTTGGTAAAATCGGAGTTTTGATTTGAGTTTTAGTTCAGCAGAAATCAAGCTTTGAAGATTTGGAACTAAGAACTTTTCTCTCCTTTTCTCTCTTGGAAATTTCGGCCACAAGGAGAAAATAAACCAGCCTTGGGGGTTTTGGGGGTGTAGGGTGAGTTGTGATTGGTTGGCTTTGAGTGGGTTAAAATAATATTAAAATATCTATGGTGTATAACTACTAAAACTAGGTGTATCGGAACACTTGTAAAAACATCTCTAAAAATTATTTTCAGAGCTACTAGCATACATGACACTAGTAACATATTTAATATGAGAATAGAATATGTATGAGGAGGCCTTACCATTGCTAAAGTCTTTAGAGAGTGCTGGTGCTAAGCTGCACCAGTAAACTGTGAACCCGGAGGCCTTACTATTGCTAAAGTCTTTAGAGAGTGCTGGTGCTAAGCTGCACCAGTAAACTGTGAACCCGGTTAAATCGATTTCCTGTTTTTAACTAAAATAGACCAGCTAACCTTATAATATTATTCAAGCATCTTCTAATACTACTATAATGATAGTGTTATACTATTATCTCTCTTTTCTCATGAATCGTGTCCGGTTCGTCAAACTGAGACTATTTACGGAAATCAGAATCAAAACTCCTAACCGATACGGTTCAAAAACTAGGTTCTTCGTGATTACGTTATCGAGCTTATCTCCACTAAGGTCCTGAATTAAAGATAATATAATGACCATGAGGATTGAGATGCTTGATGATACAACATAGGTATTCCCTTTACTGATCTTCCGGAGGATTCCGCGCCTTCAGAAAAGATCTTGCATGTTAGAAAATCAGGGTTGTTACACTCACTAAAACAAAAAACATTCCATTCCATTTATCCACCACAACCCTAGCCTTTCACCTTCCACCTTTCTCTCTTTTTACTGCAGCTGCTTCATTCTCCCTTTCTGTCACGCCATTACCAACGCACCTCACCACTGCCGCCATCGTCAGAAAAAGTAACACGCCGCACTACCGTTGCACCTTCTCTCCTATGCATCGCGCCACCCCTGTGTTCCCTACAATTGACGCTGCCGCTGCACCTTCTTCTCCCATGCGTCGCGCCACCCATGTTCTCCCTGCAAGCAACGCTGCCTCTGTGTGCCTTCTTCTCCCCTCTATGATGTTGCACTATCGCCGAGCCAAAGGCCTTGTTCTGCCACTGCTCCAACGCTACACCTGTACCATTGCTTCCACACCGCTATGTCGTGGTTTCGCCACTTTCATCACGTGCATCACGTGTTGCTTTGTTTTGTTCAACCAAATGGTATGACCCAAATAAACATTCCCATCTTAGTGAAAAGACCATCTACATACATAGTAAAATGAACATCTTGCGAAGTATGTGCATGTAGAATCAAACAAATCAAGTAAAATACCAATAGTATACCCAAATAAACATCCACTTTAGAATGAAAAGAATCATCTGCGTACATAATAAAATGAATATATCCGACTTAGTTGATAAGAAACAAATAACGAGACAGGAACTGCGAGGGGCACTGGAGTTGCGATACAACAGTGGCAGCGGTGACACAAAATTTCGAGAGAGCAGTTGCGGCAAAAATAGAAAAAAGATTCAAAATTATGATTAAACATAACTAATTCAAAATTTGATTTTTAAAATTAATATTAAATTTTTTAATTTATTATTTACGTTGTTCAAACAAAGCGTTGTTTTCTATACTTTGTCAATGAGAAATATATAATCATTTTATTGTTTCTTATTTTATTTTTGAAGAATACTAAAAAACTATCAGAATTTATTATTTTTAGCAATTAGTTAGTCATTAATGTTTAAAAGTATGAGATAAAATATGTTGTTAGATTACTAAACTAAAAGAATTAGATTAAAATAATTGAATTTATGACTAAATGACAACTAAAAATAATAACTCTTGATGGTTCTCTAACATTTCTTTTTATTTTTAATGTATTATTTGCTGGGTCTTATTTTAATGCAATATATGTGTATGTATAATGTATGTATATGTATGTATGTATATGTATATATGTATATTATTCTAAAATTCAAAAGGTTAAAAATCCTGGTCATCGTTGTTCAACAGTAATAATGGAAAAAATTAATAACATGGCAGCCAAAGCAAGAAAAACAACACGGCAACAATTATTAACAAATTAACAATTAAGTAGCAAGAACGATCAACCAGAAGAAGAACAATTAGGAAAATAAATCAACAACTACATAGCAAAAATTTAATAACACCTAACAAGACAACAATTAAGTAATTAACTACTTAACAAATTAACAAATAACACAGCAAGAACCGAATAAAAAAGAACATGTATTTATTTTTGAAAGTACTAAAAAAATTTTTAAAATTAGTTTGTACTTATTAAAATTAAAAAATTTAATATAATTTTATACATTAATAAATATTAAAATTTTTTGCCTAAATTTATATCTATTATAAAAATGTACGAATAAATATCATATTTACTCTTGTATTTGTCTATTATGATTTTTTTTAGAATTTAAAAACTATTTTACCAACTATAATTATTATTATTTATACTTATTAGAAGATGTTCATACTTGGATCTCGGACAATCCAACCCAAACTCAAATCTAGTAGCGCCTACATTATGGATTGGACTACTCCTTCACAACTCGACCCAACAGCGATGAGACCCGATCTTTGAATGGGTCTAGGCGGGTCGGACCAAGGGAGATTGCGAGTCCTATAACTAGTATCTAAGCCGAGTTGGGAAGCAAGTCAGATGCTCCCCCTACTTCGATTATCATTGCATAGGTGATAACTGTCTCTACAATGGCATAACTTCCCACTATAAAAAAAATTATGTCCATGATTATTTAAAGTCATTCTCAAGGGATAATTAAATTCTACTATTTACTTTATAAATACCCCCACAAATTAAGTATTTTTTCTCATTCAATTTTTACACAGCTTGCTAAAACTCTTGCTAACTTAAGCATTAGAGTCTCTTACAAGTACCCTTTATGTTTCAAGTGAGGACGACGGAGACCCCTCACAAGGCGTATGGATCAGTTCAAGTCCAAAGACAACCTTGGTTTAAGATAAACACGTCGGAACAAAAGCCATTTGCAATTTGTTCTGATCAAAGTTAAATGCTATGACTTTTAAAAAATAAAAAGTTTACCAAGCCAAACCCTAAGTTTTAATTAAAAAAGAGATTCAAAAGTGATGAGGAGAGAGGGATATACGTTGTGTTTGTTCTTTTTTTTTTATTCCCACAGTATCTTCTGACCTGACAGCCAATAGGTTGCTGCATACACAAGACGAGATTCAAACCTCCAACACTTAAGTAAACTAGTAGACTAACTACTAAATTAAACCAAGTTGGTTATGTTGTGTTTGTCTATGAAGCAAAAGAATATAAACTTAAATGGTGTATTCACTATTCTAGCTATTTGTTTATATTTGGCATCGACCCAAAATAATGTACCGAAAAAAAATCAACCCAAAATAATTTTTTCTCTTACATTATTCTTGAGTTAAATATCAATTGGATATTCAAAATATTTAGGAACTAACAAAAATGGTAACTGAAAGACGTTATTGACAAAAAAAATTTCTAAATAATTTTAAAATGTAACAAGTGTGCCCATGACTTCGCCAGAGCCATCTTTGGTGAGCAAAATGCTGAGGTGGCTACTGAATTTGGATGATCTGGCAACATCTAAAGCTAATTACTGATGTGTAATATTTAATTAGTTAAACCAAAATCCAAACTAAAAAATTTTATCCCCAATTGAAGTAATCTTGTCATAAATCCACAGTTGAAGGTGAAATTGATGGAAATTAGAGTAACACAAAGGGTAGCCCTTGTCCCGAACCTAGTTCCCATCAAACAAATCGCAGCCACCACCATTTTCTTTAAGAAATTCATCTCTGTCTTCCCCCATAAACTGATCCTTTCATCTGCAACCAATTGAACATCTTGGGCTTGTCCATGGGATTGGGACCAAATCTAGCATCAAGATCTTTTTTATCCAAAATAACAAGAACTACAAGAACTGAACATCTATGCAACTAATAAGAATAAGAACAAGAAGAATAATCAACGACAAGGACAACTAAGTACTAATAGAGGTTGAAGAAGAAGAAACAATAGCAATTAACAACAAGGATCATTACCAGAGGCTCAAAGTACAATGACGAAAGGTTAAAGAACAAAGCCTGAGAGCACAACATGGGGGCAACCACCGCTGCAACCACCATCATGAGCACTATTAGAGAAAAGGACGATGAAGAGAAAGCGATGGGTGCGACAGAGGAACACCACAACAGGAGATGAGCGTGACCATTTATTGAATCAGACGGGATGTGGCTGATGTTAGAAACTTTTGCGTGGTCTAGAAATTTGCGGATAAATCCTCATTGCAAGTATAGCTTCTAAACCAACAAAAGTCCTTTCATACAAACGTGTTGGGTGTCACAAGTAACAAACCCCTTTAAAAATTGTTAACCGAGTATTCAAACCTCGGGTCGTCTTCTCAAGGAACTGCGAGGAGGTATGTTCTTATTATTGGCTATAAGGGTTGTAAGCAGGGTTTAAAAGGTGAGAAGCAAGTGATTTGAATGACAAGTAAGGTAAATGGCAATTAAAATAAATAAATACTGTAAAGCAAATTTTTGGCAAGGTAAGAGGAATTAGAGGTCCAACTTAGTTATCTCTCTCAACTATAATGAAAGTTGAATCTGAATTCCACTTGGTCAACCTTTACTAAAGCAAAGGAAAGTCAAGGGACTAATTAAATTGACCTTTGAATCCTATTTATTTCCTAAGAAAAGGTTGGGATTACTTAAGTTCAGCTCAATTAGCAAGATAACGATTATCAAATATGTTGAGTTTGATAACTGTTGAGTTACTGATTTCTTAACCAGGACCAAAAGGAGAAAAAGTAAAATTGCCAGAATAATAAAAATGTCCTTAGAAGGGAAGCAATGGTAACTTAAATCAAAGAGAACAATCATAAACTGAAAATACCTCAATTATCATTAATTTAAATAACAATCTATAACATGGAAGAAATTCATAAATTCACTGATCAATTCAAGTGCTGGAATAAATAAAAGTAAACGGAAGCTAAAACAAAGATTAGTAAAACCTGGATTGAGAGTCACTCTTAAAGCAAGAAGAAATCCTAAATCCTAAGAGAGAGAGGAGAAGATCTCCCTCCCAACTAAAACCTAAATCATTGAAAAATAAAATATGCGAGCTCTCTTTGAATGGGTGCATTCCCACACTTTATAACCTCTGGTCTATGCTGTCTGTACTTGGATCTGGGCCAAAAAGGGCTTTAGAAATTGCTGGGGGCGTATTCTGTAAATTCTGATACATGGCCTCTGTCACACGTCCGCGTGGGTCACGCGGTCGCGTCATTCGGAGCTTTTCCTTGCCATGCGGTCGCGTCAGTCACGCGTCCGCGTCGTATGCGTTCTGCTTATGTCGCGCGGTCGCGTCAGTCATGCGGCCGCGTCGCTGCATCTTCGCTTTTGGCACGCGATCGCGTCGTCCATGTGATCGCGTGAATACCAGTTTCCTTCAAAGCTCCGTTTTGCTTTCTCCTTCCATTTTTGTATGTTTCCTTTTCCATCCTTTAAGTCATTCTGCCTTAGAAAATCTGAAACTACTCAACACACTAATCACGGCATCGAATGGAAATAAAGGTAATTAAAATAATTAATTTTTAAAGCTTAGGAAACATATTTTTCACAATATGACCTAATAAGGAAGGGAAAGTAAAACCATGCAGTTAATATGAATAAGTAGGTGGAGGATTGAATAAATCACTCAAATTAAGCACAAAAGAACTCATGAAATATGGGTTTATCAGTGGCGGTGGCTAGAAACAAAGGGGACAACAGTTCCCAAAGGTTAGAGCACATGGGAAAGGTGGTTGGAGGCTAGATGATTTGATTTTAGCGTTTAAGTTGGGAAATTAAAGTTTCATTTTATTTAAATTAGGGATTTTATGATTTTCCATGTTGGATACGAGTAAAAAAGAAAAGAAAATGCCACATAATTGCTCTGTTAGCTAGGTAATCGTATCCGTCATCCACGTAGGCATTTTTCGACAATGTAGACGTTATCAATTCACGTTTGGAGGTTTCTATCATATTTTAAAAACTTTTGGGGAGTTTTCTATCTTTCATGTTTTTCAGGTACCATTTTGTCAGTGGCATAATGTTTCGAATACCGAATTGATAATTTTTTGTTTGGTATTATCGAATTGGTAATTGACTCTATTATTCTTCATAAGTAATTTTAGCAAAACTTTGTATAATCCTTCCGATCCTCCTTTTTTTTGTCACGCCTTCCAATCCTCTTTTGTCTACCTGTTGTTTATAGTTGTAATGAATGAAACCTAACTTGAGCTGAAAAAGTAGGGCACGGATTCGGTGAGTGGCCCTTGCTTGTCGCACCGAAATGCCAAAAAGTTATTTGGCTCACCAGTCAGCCAGGCAGTGCAAAATAAGAATGTTTCATTTTAATGGGCCTTTTCGGCAATTTTGAACAAAATAAAAGGGTCATATTTCAATTTTTTAAATGAATATTTATTTTTGCTCACTTTTGATTAACGAATTTGTTTAGCTCTGCTCATTAATTCACCCTAGCAGTGGAAATTGATGCTCTTTATCTCCATCTTTGAACATTACAATGTTGGCCTTCATTTTCGACCGTCATCAACAGTCGACCCTTCTTGTAATTCCTACCGATTTGTGACTCTCTGTTTGATAGTGTCGTCCTCTTGATCAATGGATAGAAGGTACCGATTTGTATTACTAATTTGCAGTTAGTTTTTAAATATCTCCTTTTGTTTGAGTAAATTTCGTCAATTTTGTTTGAATCTTGTCAATGTTAATATCAATTGAGAGCTTGCTAGAGTACAATGTTGGACCTGAATTACAATATTGGTGTTATTTAACAAAGGGGGGCTGGGGATTAGGATATCCTTGCATATACGTGTTTCGCTGATGAAGCAGGACTGTATGATGGAGCAGGCCATGGACGAGCTAGATCAGACGACGGCGATGACTTTGTAGGCATGGATTCGGATGAATTGGGAGATGTTGACCTTGCATTTGATTTCTGCCATGCCTATTCAAAGCATCATGGTTTTAGTGGGAGACATTCCAAGACTGAAAAATGTGACGAAGTAAGGATACGGTAGGACTTTGTATGTCATCTAAAAGGATTCAAATCGTTGAAGTTCTACTTAATTCCGAACTGGCAAAAGAGGCCAAAGGTTGAGACACGATGTGGATGCCCTGCAAGGATGAAAGTTTGCGTGGACGATGAATCAGGATGTTGGTACATTGTGTACTTTTTAGACGAGCATAACCACCTCGTTCTTGATTTATGATTTTCTACCATGCTCCGAAGCCATCAAAAAATGAGTGAAGCGGATATTGAGCAAATGAATGAGATGCGCAAAAGGGACATTCCCATATCACGAATCGATGATTTCCTGCCGAGCCTAGTCGAAGGGTATGAGAATGTCCCTTACATAACAAGGGACATGCACAATGTAAATGCAAAGCAACGAAGGGAGCGTGGCCTAGATGTAGATTTGTGTTTAAGGTATCTTTGCGAGTGCAAGGCAAATGATCCAGTATTCTCCTACAAAAAAGTTATTGACCAAGACAGGGTGTTGCAACGTTTATTTTGGTGTGATGGCACCAGCCAAATTGATTACCAGATATTTGGAGATGTCATTGTATTTGATGCAATGTATAAGAAAAATATTTACCTTTCACCATTGGTGGTGTTCTTTAGTGTAAATCATCATAACCAAACGGTGGTGCTTACCGCTACATTGGTGGCTGATGAGAAAGATGAGACCTATGTGTGGCTGCTTCAATAGCTGTAAACAGTAATGAAGGGGAAAGCTCCTGTGTCCATAATAATCGACAGTGACAAACAAATGAAGTTAGCAATTGAGCAAGTTTTTCTAGAGATACACCATCAACTATGTGCTTGGCGCCTCCTCTGAATCGCTACGAGCAACATTGGAAAGCTTAACTTTACCAGGAGGTTTAAAAATTGCATGCTTGGTGACTATGAAGTCCGAACATTTTGTAGGAAGTGGTTTGAGATGGTTGAGCAGTTTGGCATAGGTGATAAGAAATGGATACACGACATGTACAAGAGAAGGCATAGTTGGACAACCACATACATAAGGGGAAAGTTCTTTGCTGGCTTTCGCACAACCTTAAGGTGTGAGGGTCTGCACATCGTGATATCAAGGTATGTTAAATCTTAATACAATTACACTGATTTTTACATCACTACCATCATTGCTTGATGTTTGTTTATGCAAAGGAAGTTGAGGCTGATTTTGAGTATGCAAAGGGTGACCCTGTGATGACCACTAACTGAAGCAGTTAGAGAAGTGTGTACTTGAGAACTATACTCAGTCAATATTCTATTTATTTGTTCCCTTTCTTGATAGGGCATGTGCAATGAGGGTGGTTAATTTTAAAGATACCAGTTCATATTTTATCCACACTATCTCTAGATATGGCACTCTAGGAAAAGATTAGCATGTTGTTGCATCATACGAAATGACTGAGCTCAGATTGTACATGTATGAGAATGGAGTATTTTGGGTCCTTTGCGAACATATAATTGCAGTAATTTAGGATGGACCAAGGATTCAAAAATGAGGCCCGTGGAGTCGTCAGGTGTAATTTGGGATTCTTTGCCACTAACACAACATTTGTGCTTGTTGGATTGGTTTAGGAAAGTTTGCAAAGTTGCCTGTCACAGTACTAAACGATTCCAGTTTGTACGAGACATGGTTATGCTGATGCTGAAGCACTTTGAGAACAAAGATGCAGTCGACACAACTTTTCCACCTGAGGGGCCTTCTAATGAAGGTGGCACATCACGGAATCCCCGCAAGCACAAGACAAAGGGTAATAGTGCAAACGATGGCAAGAAAAGTCAACGTTGTCCTTTGTGCTGAGAGGTGGGACACAATCGGATGATGTGTCCAAACCGTCACACATTAGAGTCATCAAACACATTTGTAGATGATGTGAATTCCATGGACACTAAATTGGTGGGTTAGTCATTTTTAAGTTGCTTTAGTTTACTCTTTTGTATTGATAATTTGCTTTAATTGTTTGCTTTTTACATTGGTCTCAGCTCTATAATCAACTTGTTGGGGGACTGGAGGCCACCGTGGAGATTCTGTCCTTATGCTACTCTGACAGTGCACTACAAGAGAAACACCCATTCAAGTACACTTGAAAAGTATAGCCAAAAGTGAAAAAATGATGCCTTAGGCTACGGCTACGCTTTCTGGGCTACGGCTACGCTTTTTGGGGTGATTCCTATTCGGTCATTGCCTATTCTCAAAGGCTATGCTTTTCTGCACCAAGGGCTACGCTTTTGGCGTTTGGGAATAGAGTGCGCTTTTCAAGTGATGTTGTCCAGGACCAAAGGCTACGCTTTTCAGCTTCCATTTTTACCAAAATAGGCTACGCTTTTCAACACTACTGCATCACTTGTAAAACGTAGCCACATTGTATACCATAACTACTCTATATAAGTGTAGCCTTAGGCCCCTTATTATTTGTTTTTAATTTTCTGTATAACCATAGCTACTCTATATAAGTGTAGCCTTAGCTCATTATTTTTTTTTAAGTTTTTTTTTTAAATTTTCTATATGTATATAATATTATAATAGTTTTTTATACAACATAATATTTAATAATATTATTACATATATAATTCTACATTTTTAATTAAATGAGTTAAATATTATAAAATAAAATTAAACACATAATTATACTAAATAATTCTTTAAACAATAAAAATTATCCTTACACAATTCAAAGACATAATCTTAAGATAATTAAGTCACATGAAACTTGTATCACATATTAATTAAAATGCAAATTTTGCACTCTATATCTGAAAAGAGCTTAACAAACAGAAAATCGTTAATCTTCTAATCTTGGCATAATGACTAAAAAATGTTCTGAAGCGCCTTCAGATTCTTCTCAAACACGTCTTTTTCATGCTGATCTTCATCACCATCAAGAAAACTCTTGGCCTTAACAATTGTATTAGTGTTCATTCGCTTGTTCATTCCCAGCGGGGTTGTTGCAAAAATACTTGCACTTCTAAGAAGTTTAAACAAAAAAAATCTTCTAAAGGTGCACAAAAAAAGTGTAAATAGAAATTAACTAAACCAAAATAGTAAGATCACAAAGTGAGTTGAAATATTAAAATATATATGATCATCATACTAATTGCTGAATAAATGGACAAAGAAAAAGAAATTAATTGCTGAATATACCATTCCCTATCTTCACTCCAAATAGCTTGAACTTTACTGCCAATAGGATATTTATCACCCAAACCAATCCCAGCATTATTTACCAAACAATCCACTACGGACAAGAAATACACAAATGAGATGATACATTAAATTACCTTGCCACTGCCAGCAGGACCTATAACAAGTTGTGCATAACCCATAATACTTTGTATAATTCGAATCCTGAGCAATCTCCCCTGACCTCTCTGAAGCCCAGGAACCTGAAAGACAATTAATAGCACGAAAGGAATCAAGAACTGCAACAGCAATGTAAGCAGTGCACCAAACAACAATGGAAATCAACAATTTCAGGAAATCATATTCTGCAGTTATCAAATACCAATCACTAACATAAAGAAATATAGAGTGAAAGATATACCTATTATATAATGGAATTTAGCAAGTTGAAATGATGCAATGAAAATGAAAATAGCACAAGATCATAATGAAACTAGAGAGTGGGTTTTATTTGTTGATCACTCTGTAAAAAAACATTAATTTGAGGCATTGAATAGGCGATCTTTTTCTTTACCCAGTGATGTCACAGTCCCTTTAGCTAGCACTCACTCCAAATTTGTCACTGCTCCCATTCCCCTTAATGAAATGTCCAAAAGAAGCTCTTGATGAGGGTAAAAAAGATGCATATTTTGCCCTAACTAGACATAATCAACTTGCTTTACTTGTAATGAAGTATTTCTTATAGCTATCTTATGCAAAAAAGTTAAATTAAAATAAAAGATTGGTGATAAATGATGTCCAAATACATACAATTCTTAATTTACCAAAGTTCTAAAATTGGATAACAGCAACTAGCAGCTTGCTATCCTTGTACAATTCTTGATTTAACAGTGTTCTTTCCATGCCTTCATCATCAATCATAGGGTGATACAGAGTCTTTGGCTCAGTAATTTTCTACCTCACGGGTTTGTTTTACAATGTTAGCCTCATCCCATCTTACACTTGATCTGCAATGTGATGATAAATAAAATATTCAGATATTAAGACTTAGCCATTCATTCCACAGGAACAGAATTCTTAGCTCACCAGATACACAAATTACAATAATTCGAAGAATTCAACTTAAAGCATGTGGTTTGAATTCAGATATTATACCTATGCACCCTTTCTGAAATCCTTCACCTCGAATTCAAGTAACATGTGGTTTGAATACCTACCATTGCCATTAGGGCCAAGATCCTTAAAGCTAATAAGAAAAACAAAACTCACATTAGTAAAATACATTAAGTGATGGTAGAATGCAAAGAAAGAACTTTCAACTCAGTAATAACTCAAAAGGGACTAGTCTAATACTTCTTGACATACCGGTCAACAAAGTTGAAATTTGAATACATCAGATCACTGTAAACATAGTCCAAATTATACAATGGTACACACCTGCAAAACCAATACAAACAAATCAAAGAAACTGAAAAAAACAATTGTAACAGTTACTCACCTTGAACAAACTAAAAGCATTCTAATAGCTCGTTACCTATCAAAAGTAGTAAGCACTTTGATTTAGCAGATTTGATATCTCAGATAAATAAGATACAATACCACCGTATCTATTTGATTGATCACTTACTTTTTCTCTTCTCAGCTTGTTGGTTTTTTATTATTCTCATTAAAGCTGAATGCTTAATTCACAAAATCATGCCAATCAGCTTAATTTCAAGTGCAAAAGAGGAAAACGACGTTGCTTCAAAGAGTAAAGTGAGAATTATCAACCTTAATTGTAAAATAAAAAATGAATTGAGACAGATATATCAATTTTGTACCAATATCCCCAATGCAATTGATGGACCAAACATGAATCCCCTGGCTTAATCTATTTTTGGCAAATCAGAACCTAAAACAGAACCTATAACCCTAAAAATTAGAAACAATACACATTCAGAAGCTAAAACCCCCAAATTAAAAACCATAAAATCAGAACCCTAAACCGCAGGAAATCTTCAAATAAAACCAAAGTCAATTAATCACAAATTGAATAAAGAACAAAATTGGAATTCAACACTAATAATAACAAGTAGCGCTCAAATGCGATTCTGCACGAGAAAGCTTCTAACACAGATAGCACGGCAAAAATTGAACCAGACATAGAAAAACCCTAATTAAATATGAAATTATGATATAGAATCCTAATTAAATTTAACCCTAATTGCAGAGTATAGAACAAATTTTTTTCAATTGGCAATTTTACTATGGTGGTACATGATGATCAGCAGAGCATATAAAAGTGCCGTTAAACATCTCACTTACCTTATCATGTGAAAGAAGTTCAAATGAAGGACCAAAATAGCGCTCATAGAGATCTTCCACTACCTACACAGTAAAATGGACTTCAAGTGTCAACTAATTAATCAAAACAGACGTACGTGAAAGAGAATAAAAGAAAGATTATAACTGAGGGCTAAAAACATTATGAAGAAGGCAACGAAATTAAGCAGCTTTACTTGCAGAAATTGGACCTGAGTGGCTAACGTTACACTGGGGGCCTTCTTCAAAAGGAAGATTGAGCCCAGCTGCAACAACTTGAGTTATGTGTTTTGTTCTTGACAATAGGATTAGGAACCCTAATTGCCTAATCACACTCAACAAAAATTGAAAATCTCAGGAAATCAACTGAAAGTGCAAAATAACATGCAACACCAAAATAAGTCAACAAATGCATGTTGAGAAAGGACACAGGCACACAACATAGTAGAAATTAGAACTATATGAACTTCTAAATTTACTAGCAAACATGTTGATTAGCAAAATCTCACAGCACTGAATATAAGTAGGAGTGGCAATTTACTGCACTGAACCCAAGTAGCAAAATCTCCACCAATACACATAACACATAATTCAAGAATACATCAATTTACACAAGTAAATTGAAGCAAAAGATTTAAAAAATTGAAGACAAATTAATGAATAAAACTTCATAAACTAGTGCATCAATCAGAAACTTTTTCACCTCCAAATTTTAAGAAATACAATGCTGCTTACTTTTGGAATGGCTGTCGGATTACATATTCCACGGAAACACCAATTAAAATCCTCCAAGTGATCTTGCACTACATATTGAAGACTAATAATAAGAATTGAAGGTATTTCAAAACTCAAATGCCCCTGTACTGTTTTGAATTCCATTAATACAAATTACATAATAAGAACAGGAACTGTATATCACAAATTCAATTGTACATAATAGAAGAACAAAAAAGCTTTGCCCCTAATGCAATAATAAAACCAGAGAGAATACAGAGCAAAGCATCCATTCAATTCACCAAACTATGAAGTTAGAATTCACAATCTCTGAGAAACTCACTACGATGAAAAGAGAATCGTGAAGTCCACAACAAGAAGTCCACGAACAATAAAGCCTCCGGTTCCTATTGCAGTCCACAAGTTCACCTGCGCCACAATACATCATCACCCAAATTATTGTTCCAAACCCCAAATTAAAAATCCTAAAATCGGAAAATCGATACATACATTCTCGATGATGGTGAGCACAGAGAGGACGATGCTGAGTGTAGAGACGACGATGGGTAGTGTGCAGTGACGATCAGTGCAAAAGGGCGTATAGGAGCGACGGTGAGTGGAAAGTGGTGAATGGTGAGTGGGGAATAGGAGCGACGGTGAGTGGTGAAGGTGATGAGCTGAGTGAGGGGGGGGAAGGTGATCAGTTGAGTGGCGAAGTGTGATATGATGATCAGGGTGATGAGCCAAGTGTCGCACTGTCGCGAACGAAGTGTTTTGGAGAAAAAGAAAAATGAAAAAGAGACAAAAAAATTCACTAAGTGTCCCACGCACGCGTGTATTATTGGTACTCTTTGACACTAGGAGACACTTTTAAAGCACACCTAAAACATAACAAATAGGTTACTCTTCAAAAGCGCTCTCTTTGGTGAAAAAAGCGTACCCATAGGTATTAAGATAAGGCTACACTTTATAAGTGATCTTCTTAATATCTAAGGAGACACTTTTCAAGCGATGCCACAACTGTGTTTCTTATTCTCTTGGAAAAAAGCAACACGTCAAAAAGCGTAGCCTATTCTATGAATAGGCTACGCTTTTTAAATGTAGCTTAAAAAAAGTGTGGCTGAATGGGTATTTTTCTTGTAGTGGTGACACGCAGGTTGGTTTTGTCAACAGCGAGTTTGGTGGGACTAACACTTCAGGGCCGGTCATCTCACTAACGACTGAAGGTGGCTGACACTCATCATCACTATTGGCTACTACTATAAGTTGTTTTAATCTTTTTACATTGGTTAGTGTCTGCATTCGTAGATTGGGTGCTATTGACTACCTTAGGACACTTGTAGTACATATGTATATAAGAATTGCCCATTATTTAGACAAATTTCTGTGTTTTAAAAATAATTTACAAAGTATAATAATCATTATTATTGTTAATGCCATTTTTGGATACATCACTAAATTTGCTTCTGAGATTCTTGTTGAGGCTATCCAATTATACTGAACTAATATTTATAATTTTCAGTTCAAGTTCTACACAGGTGATCTTGGTTGTCCCTGTGGTTTAAATATGTAACATAGCTTTGTTTGGATAAATTCATGTTAGATTATACAAAGGTTAAATTATACAACAGTGGATTAGGATTCAAAAAAGAGTCAGAATATGTGTTAACTGAAACAAAAAAATAGTTATAAATTCATGGTTTTAAATTCAAATAATGTTTAAAGGCTCAACCCAAAACATAAAATAAACATGCAACATTGTAATTGATGAAAAGAAGTTACAAAACATCAGGGATGGGGGATACATGAGTGATAAGTATATATGTAGATGGTAGTCTTACGGTGCTTACCGCTTGAAGATGCACATATGGTCCTGTTTTAAATGGTAAGCAACTGCGAGGACAGACCAACCTCTTCCAAAACAACCGTTTGCTCGCCCGGCATAATGCGTGTACCGAACGGTCAATGCCTCTCTTTTATTGGTTATTGTAATTCGTAAACTCTCGATGGGCCGGAACATTTGGTTGGACATCAAAACATATTTTTTTTATTAGATCAATGCAATGAAATAGGCTAGGCTGTGCAAAATTGGATGGATTCATTTTTGGAATTTTTACGACACTTATGAGCATATGTACTGATTCTATGTTGTGGACAATTGGCATGATAAAGAATGGATTCGTCGAACTGAATCCATTGGTTATGTGCACAGCCTTGGGTGTCCTCGGGATCTATATGCAAATAGAGCTTGTCCTTGGAACATCATGGTTGGCGTAGTTGATTTCCCAGGTCTGTCCATTGAAGAACATGATGTACATCGTATTTTGTAGGTTGTGATAATGAAACAGCACCAACCACTAATCCATTAGATTGTAGTGTTCCCTGACAGTGGCCTATCCTCTTTGAAGCACGACCCTCCTATTAGGTCCCAAATTCCAGCTAACGTCATACCTCCGGCTAGAAAGCATCATTAGCATCAGCGAGCGGTGGGGAGCCATGGTAATCTCGCGAGAACCGTAAGGGGAGTTTTTGTCATGATTGGTGAGAAAAAATCGATATAATAAAGGGTTTGCTGAATGCAATAGGCTATGAAGTCAAATTTTTGTTCATACCAGCGTGTTAGGGTCGTTTATTGGGATTATCACGCATAATTGGACTATGTGGTTGCCGTGTGTGGGTTTGCCAAAAGAATTCTGTCTCACAAGAATTTGGTATAATGGATTAATTAACAGAAAATATAGATGACAATTGTTACAAAATATGACAACTGCATAATTAACAATCAAGCATGTCATGTGAAAATAGTTAAATAAATTCGTGGTGGTGCTTCTGTAAAATATATTTGGTCATTGTCAATTAATTTATCGTAGCGAATTGTTCATGCTTAGAGTAGTTTGTGTATATATGACATATTTTTAGTTAGGGTTATCTACCATAGTCGATTTCGTAGAAATCGCCGCTATGGATGGCCCATAAATAGAAATCTTGGTCAGTGATACGAAAATAGTAGCATGAATCTGGGATTGAAGATGGTAATGTTCGTAGAAGTTTTGCCACCCTCGTGTCAAGACGATGTGATGCGGGTGCTCCTTCTCATTGACACATAAGACACTCCATGGGTGATCGTTTGCGGTACATATCTCAAGCGGATTGCTCATGGTCTCCAGAGCTATGTCGGAGAATGTTGTCGGCATTCTCTGCACGATTAAGGATGAATACATTACAAACACTTAAACTGTTGTGACAATGCATGTTAATTTATGGGTGTGACGGAGATTATAACTACTTACTAGTTGAATCTCCTAGTTAGGAATGATGAATTTGAAGAAGCAAAAATCTACCAGTGCCCTCATTTTGAGCTGATGTAGAAGCTAAGAGATGTTTGTGTTGAAATTTTTATTTTTCTTGAGTGTTTGAATGTGTGGGCTGTGCCTCGTAACTTTGCTTTGGTGTTGAATAATATATAGCTTGGTCTTGGTGTTAACTAGGGTTAGGTTTGTAACTAGTGTTAATCCGCATGGTGAATGCTCCACAGGCCTCGAGTGATAACATCCTAATGACCATGTCTTATCTATTTCTTTTCCCATGAACGTGTTTCATTTTTTCTAGCATCTCATAATGGGATTCTCATCGAGTCAAATAATCTTTATCTTAATGGAACAATACAGCAAAATTTATTAATTTTATAAAGTTCAATACAGAACATGTTATGCTTGGAATAACTTAAATTATTTTTTGCATCTAGGATTCTTCGACGGAAAGTAACTACGAAAGTGTACATGCTACTATTGCTTTATATATAGTCAATGATGTAGTCGAGATTGCTACAATAGTGGAGGTTTGTAGTCCTAACGGGCAGGAGGACCTACTATTGTCCACATGGCACTATCTCCAAAGGTCTGTAGTTCTTCTACAAAGTCTACTGGCATGTACTGCATCGGTGAAATCAGAACAATATTTCAAGACACTTGTTATGACTAGAATCTTTGTAATCAGTTTCTTTTGATGTTAGTTATTCAGATGTGTTGCATGAATCTCGTTTATTTGAAAAAAAATAGGGGCAAAAAACAGCTTTATTGATTTCAACATATTAAATACGTTTTTTCAATTGGATGTTCAGATTTTTTGTTTGATATTTTTCACGCTCCTGATATTTTGTACTTTTGATATGTTGTCAAAACTATGCAATAGATGCGTCGTAGACAACATATCAAAAGTACATATGTAGTAGGGGATATCCAGCCTTTTAAGTTGATTGATGCTTAATGAAAAGTGGTGTCCAATTTACTAGAAAGGGATAAAAATTAATATTTAATTTAGAAGATATAAAAGTAAATATTTTTTGAAACGTTAAGAATTAACTATAAAGTATAAATTAAGTAAAATTTAATCACCAACTCACAACACCACATAATTGGCAATCCTTTAAGTGAGGGGTGATTATACATAAAATTTGTCATTTTTCAAATATACAATCTTAATTTTATTAAAATAGTTGATGATGCACTATAGTATCTAACGAACTTATGTAATATGGGGTTAAGAGTAGAACTCACCTATTTTGATGGGCATTGTGATAGTTTTGTCAAAACATATAATGTTGCTTTCACTGAAAATTATAAAATAAAATGTTATTTTTTACTCTAATATTTAAATCATGTTATTAAAAATCATGATTCTGTTATCATTCGCATATGCCTTTTTAATAAAAGTTTAGCTAACTTGTGCTTTTAAGACTTCATTTAATAAATATAAAATAAATACATTAAAATTTAAATTTTTTATACTTCTAATAAAATTTTTTAATTTTATAATCTTAACATGTGCTCTAAAGGCACGACATAGATAAATTCTTTTAATAATAGGATTTATCTAACTTATACCATAAAAACATATGATAAGACTATTATTGATAGAATATTTTAAATATTTTTATTTAATAAATAAAAAATAAATATATTAAAAATTTAAATTTTTTGTATTTTCAAAAATTTTTTTAATATATTATCTTAACATATGTCCTTAGGGACACAAGTTAGATAAATGCTCAATAATATTACCAATGTTTATCTTAATTGAAAATATTTTGTCTCGTATGAACACATTAAATAAAATTGTATACACAACCATGTTAATAGGAATTATACATGCTACTATAGATATACTAATCATAATAAATTAATAATAACAAGATAAATGTTAAAGTTACAGATTTGATTTGGTATGTATCTCCAAATATTTAACAAATATTTTGTCGGCAACGACATTAATTAATAATAGAATAGCGGTATTAATACTATTAATTATTTATGACAAAAAAATAATACCCACAATAGTAACATTAATAATAATAATGATGATAATTGTTAGAATTATAAATATTTAATAGAAAAAAATAGTTCTAATAGTAATGTCTATGATAACAAGAGCATTACACATTTACATATAATAATAACAATAGTAATATTATAAATAATTATAATAAAATTAATAATAAATGTGGTTGTCGAATACAGAGGGACACACTTACTCACGAAGTGATATGAGAGGGAGAAACGATGTGATTGTGCAGGCCCAATAGAACATGATTCGAAATGGTGTTAAGGGCTTATAAAGATATCATCGCAAATTAACCATACTTGGTCATTTCATTAAGCACATCAGTATACGCATATCCCTTTTCAAATATTCATCTTCCGAAAAGTGATAATGGAAGGTTTGACAGACACCATCCGCCTTCCGCATGATGATTGGGTAGTCATCAGCTTGAAAGTCGCGGTAAACTTCGTTCGAGACTTGTGTAGACTCAGAATGACATGTAAGGGTGCGTGCAAGGCAAGAGAGGAGGATATTGTGTAGAAGAATGCTTCCATACCAAAACCACAAGAAATGAGGTGGAGTTGGTTTCGGAACCCAGGCGCACAAAGATTCTCTGAACATTGCAGAGAGAGTGGCCACGTAGACTTTCTCTTTTGAAACGGGATAAGAGAGCTTTTCTTTCGAAAACAGCGTGATGTTGGGATGCAACTAATGTGCACTGCCGTAATCAGCGACCATGACGCTGGCCAGTATGCACTTTCAATGATGCTATTATTTCAGAGCGATGACGAGAAGGCAAAATACAACGGCATCAAACTATTTTGTGCGCTTGAGGCATTTGGTGCACTAACGATATGCAAAGTGAGGTTGGAACAACTTATCTAGACTTCGTGGTCATCTTAGTGTAACGTACCTGTACTTAATGGAGAGCCTATAGTATGTACTTCGACGACATGCCCAACCCGTGGCCATATGGGTGGTCTCTATAACCATCAGCGTCATGGAAGAGGGTGGGACTGCGACGCAGGTGATGGCGGTGTTAATCATGTTCCATGCAACCATTGTCGCGCGGATTGTGAGTTGATATACTATTCGTCAACCTGTTTTGAGTTAGGTTCACCTTTGAGTTATGGGTTTATTCAAGCAAATTAACTTGTATATTTCGAATGTAAATTTTGAAATTTTATATCATCAAACAAGTATTATGCTGATGGGATATTTTTTTTTTCAAATTTAATTACATGATTATTATATTGTTTAATAGTTAGATTAAATGTATGATTAGATTTTATTAAATTTAATATTAATAGCTACGTTATGCTTCTCAAGTTCTTCAAATTAACCCAAAAAAATAATTGTCCTTTGAATTTTTTGAAATTGCTGATTTTTTGCTTTTGTCATAATTTTGCAATAATTTAAGACCAATACAAAAAAATTTAAATAAATTGAACTTAGATCAAATGAAAAAGGTAACTTAGCCAATAGATTTTGACTGAAGCCATGCATGCAATTTTTGCTCTTCTTATTTAGATGAACACTTACATAAACACATGTTAAATTATTACCTTTTAAATAAAATGTTATCTATTTTTAAACATACATAAAACAAGTATTATGAGTAATTCATAATTTTTCATTTGAAAAACATTTTATACATCAGGTATTAGAATTTTTTTATGTTGAAAAGCATTTGAAAAGCCTTTTATGTTGAAATGTTATTACTTGACTAGTTATACTCTTTTTGTGTCATATTAAAGTAATACACAATATTCGAAAAATAAATTCAACAACATAACTTAACAGTCTATTCACCTATCAATCCCATCGGTAATGAAAATGTTAATGTCACATCTAACACTACAAGCACACATGACACATAAAATCATAATTGTGCCTATGCTATGCATGAAACATATTACATATCCCTATAAAATAATACAAATACATATGTTTATTAATAAATCTTGACAAAATATCATTCATGTACGTTCTATTAGACAAAAAACAGAAATGACTTAATAAAAGAATACCATCATAGAATATCTTCATCTGATCCACTACTTTTTTAATAAATTAAAAAGATATAGGCATATTTTATGAATTATAAAAGTTAAATCATTATGGAATAAATCTACTGTACTAGATCAAACTTAAATTTATCCAAACACAAAAGTAAATACATAGTAAACATATAATCCAAATGCACTACTAGAAATCAGTATTTTTCGAATGAATTTTGAGATAAATTGAGATAAATTTTGCATAAATCAGAGACAATTTTTGTTTTGAACAAAATTAAAACGAATTTTTTTTGTTCCAAAAATCCTTGTTGCTAATTTACATTTTTTCTAAAATTTCGTTTGAAATTTTTTTTAAATGATTTTGTGACAGATTTCGAATAGGCATTTATTATATGCTAGATTCTAACTATTATGATAAATTTTAGACGAATTTTAGACAGATTAGCCAACATAAAGACAATGTATTTCGGACAAATTTTAAACGTAAAAATATTTCATTTTAGACAAATTTCAAACAAAGAAAATACTTCATTTCAAGCAAATTTCTAACGAATTTAGTCAAATATAATAGATTTTTTCGAACAAATTTTAGACAAATCAAATATTTATTTTCAATTAAATTTCAGACAAATTTAATTTAATATAATTTACGTATTTGAAAAAAATCTCATGCAAAACACAAATTTAATATAATATTTCAAACAATTTTCATACAAAATAATTTTCTATTTAATATAAAAATATTTTAGAAAATAAATTGTATACAATCTGCTTTCTATATTAAGACCATTATAATAAACAAATTTTTCATATTACATCATTGAAATTATAAACACATAATAAAGTCATGAAAAATTAATTATAATAAAAGACTTAAAAAAATATTTATTATTAAAATATTTTTGTCCATAAATGTAATCAAACTAAAATAAGAAAAAAATAATTAAACTAAAAAAAAGCCTTTAAAAAGGTCACAAATCATGAATAAATTAAAATGTACTAACTAATTCACCTAAAAATTTCTTAATCTAAATAAAAAAACATATACTCCAGACATCAATCACTCATGTTATCATCCTCATCATCACTAAAGTCTGTCCCAAGTTCATCTTCCATAGGAACAGACAAGGTTGAAGGAAGTGGGAGATTCAATTTTTTTATATAAAGCATGAAGTGTCTTTTCAATAGAACCAATTCTTTCATGTTCAGCTTTTAGTTGATGTCCTTGAACATTTAACTTGTGCTCAGCATCATCCAACTTAATCTTTTGCTCTTCATTGATCATTTTTAGCTCCATTGCATTTTCTTTCCTCATGTGAAGTTCTTGCTCAATATTTAGTTCTTGTTCTTTTCATGATTATGTCGTAGCCTTCACTAAAGTATGTGTGGGTGTTACCTCGAAAGAAATGGATCATCTTTTGATAATTGCAAACTATCATAGACTTTTAGCAACTGCCTGAATAGCTCTGAATTGAAGTGCGTACAACTTGTTATCGACTCCCTCTTTCCTAAAAAGAAATCATGTAAAGGCTGCAATTAAAAGGGCAACAAAAAAAGAGAGAATCACTATAATGTGTAACACCCTACCACACAAAGCCTTATGCTTAAGTCGTAAATCAGAGGTAGCGAGGTATTACGACCTCTAAAAGTAAAATACGTACATAAATATAGTTGAAAGAAATCATATCTAGGAGCCTTGAAAAAGAAGCTAAGAAAAAGCAAAAACAGAAAATCGTGTCACACTCGCATGGATAACCGTAAAACGGATAGGTAAGATCAAAAGAAGGCTAGAAAATATAATTATACAGATTAGAGTTCCAAACCACAAATATTAAGTTCCAGACTCAACCTGCGAAGCTAAGACCGGCCAAAGTATATATATATATATATAAAACTCAAACTATAGAATAAACACCTGTTTGTCTAAGTCAACCTCTAGGAGGGACAAAATACAAAATATACATCGAAGATTCTATAAACATATATACATAGCCTAAAACAAAATATGATAGTCCAAAAGATAGTTCTTTGCTTGTAAGGAGGGTCTCTAGACGCTCAACGACGTGCCTCTCGACCTACATCTGAAAAATAACAAAATATATATGGAATGAGAACCGGAGGTTCTCAGCATGGTAAAGGTGCCCACATAGTTAATATAAAAGGTCCCGGGAAAGCCAGAGGCATTCCTAAAACTCCGACACTCAGATTTCAGCTTAAAGATCCAACTAAACTAGAAATTAAGTAAGTTATATGAGGTATTCAAGTTCTAAATCTAACTTTAACTTAACACTTCACTTTCTGTCTCCTCCAATCCTCTTAATCACCCGTGGAACACCCCCCTCACACCTCCGCCAAGAGGGGTCTCTCAGAAAAGATACACATGCAATTCAAGCAAGGAAATCACAGATAGTGGTGTAATTACGGCAAGTAGAACAAGTAGCAGATAAACAGAGTTAAGCAATTAAGCAAACAAAAACAATACACATGATGTATGCCTGTCCTATGGTTGATGAGCTCATTTGTCGGTTATATAGCCAAACCCGACATGTCCGGTAGCTAACCCGGACACTGTCTCTTTGTTGCGCATTAATACCATTAGAGGGAATACGTGCCCTATCACCATTAGAGGGATTATGTGCCCTATCACCATTAGAGGGAATAGGTGCCCTGTCACCCTTATAACCAGAGAGAAAACACAGATATACTTGCCCTCAATCAACCTCAACCATGTCTCATTTATCATATTCATTCAATTTTATATTCAAATTCAGTTTTCATTATTTTTCTTCCTCATCTCTTCCCGGAGTAAATGGACAACGCCACTGCCTCTTACCCGCAGTCACATATCTCATTCATTTACAATCCATCATTTTTGCACTTCCTCAACCACAATTCATTACTTCAAACCTTATTATCACACCTTCCATTTCGTTCATCAACAATTCATACTCAAAAATAATTCATTTTTTTCTAAATAAAGCAAACTTAAAACGTAATCATTTTCTTAATAATTCAAAATCAAATTATAAAATTCTTAAAAATCCAAATATTTTTAAATAACCACTTCAAACGAAATCTCCTATTTTCCTAAAAATTTCGGCAGCATCTCCTTTAAAACTTGGACTTTAGCCACATCTTAATGGTCCCAACCACCAAACCAAACACCTCTCAGTGATTTAAATCATTTTTAGTATCAAATTATTTCAAAATCAAACCACACATTTCTCAACTAATCCGTTCAATTCAATTTCACAAACTTTCTATCAACCCTCAACACATCAACAATGATCATTAGTTTATACTCCTGAATGTCATAATCCAGCACATACAAATTCATTAATCCTTTATACACACATCATATACCATATACACAATCCATCAATAATTCATTCAGTTCATTCCTATCTTAAGGTATTTTAGCCTAAGTTTTCATGTGACAGTAAATATTAACTACGAGAAACCAAAACCATACCTTGGCTGGTTCCTCCCTAAGCTCAGAACACCTCAAAAACCTTTCCTTTCACAAAATCCAAACTTCCAAATGTCAATTCCTCAAGCTTAATCACCCGGATTTCGTTCCAAATCGCTCAATTGAACTCCAAATAAAAAAGAACACAATCTAATTCACACAATATCACTATAATCATCATAGGGTTCACTAATTCAATAATTCACAAGACAATTTCTTACCTTACGCACGCATCAAATGAACAAAATTCGATAGTTTTCTCAAGCTAACTCAAGCCTAGAACATCAAAATCACATAATCGATCAAACTCAAAACCTTAAATTTCAAAATTAGGGAAGAGTGGATGAGTAAGAAATTGCTAGATTATTACCAAATTGATATGTAAGTTTTGTAGAGTATTTTGAGACGAATTCATGACCACCGACGACTCGTCAATCGGAGCTCCGAATTAAAAGTTATGGGCGATTGAATTTTTGGAGATGTTAGGTTTTCTCTCCCGATTCTCTCTTCCTCAACGTGACTCCTAGTTCTGAAATGGAAGAAGGAGAGCACGTTCTCTGTGTTTAATAGGTTGGGCCTTAGGTCCGGTTCGGATTCGGTTCATCCATTTCGGCCCGTTGGCCCGGTTTTGGGCCAAAATCTTTAAAATTAGTGTCAAAATTCATATTTTAATTATTTCTACTTCTTTAAACTATAAAATTTAAGCTTCTAATTTTTTTAAATAATAATTAATTTATTGATTAATTATTTATTAATTACCTGGGATTTACATCCTATCCCCCTAACAAAAATTTTTGCCCTCGAAAATATCGTTCACTACAAGAGTTCGTGAGAGTAGTTCCCTTTCCAACCTAATGGATAGTTTCTCGACCTTTGCCAATCTTCACAACGACTTATCTCCCACAACTTGTCCTTCTCACCTTACTAGTCCTAATGTCCTCCCAATATTTGCACTTCTGCTGTGTCACTCTGATCTCTTCTTATTAAGAACTTACCTATTTATTTATGCTAACTAATATTTCGTCTGGAAAATCATGATTTTTCACAACTCAATCATGTGTTACTAATGAATTCTATTCTTCGGTATTATTTAAAGCGGTTAAAATTTGGTTGCTAGTTCCTTTATTACCTCGGATTTGAAGATCGAATCTGGCTACATCCCGGTTTCTTCTGTGTAGGCAATCTCTGACCAAATGTCCTGTCTTTCTGCAATTGTAACATAAGCCCGAACCATAATGGCATGGCTTATTCGGGTGATAGCTCCCACATTTCTGACAACTCGAATAATTTGAAACAGCCATCGTCTGTTTTTCTCTACCATTTCCTTGGTGGTCATCATTCTTTCCAAAGTTATTGTGACCTTGGGGAAATTATTGTGCGTATCTTCTTTTCTTGAATTCTTGGCCCCTTAGTGCAAAATTCATATTGTACTCCTTCCGGTGGAATTTCCGACGATCATTCTCTACCATAGCATCCTTTCTTGAACATTCCTCCACAACTCTACTCTTGTTTACCAATTCAAAAAAGTTTCTGATCTCCATGGGACCTATTGAACTCAAAATACCTCAAAGTGCTCCTTCTTATTTGATGCCCTTCCATTCCTCAAAATCTCCCAGAGCACCCTGTCAAATTCTGGAGAATCGGCACAATTCCTGAAATTTATTCATGTATTCAGTGACCGACAAATGACCCTGTTTCAATTGCAGCATTTCACTTAGATGTCCTGATAGAGTTAGGAAAATATTTATTGTAGAATTTAGATCGGAAAGCATCCCAAGGTATTGCGGTGTTGCCTTGCTATAGGAGACATCGAGTTTTCTGCCACCAATACTGTGCTTTGCCCATTAGCTGATATGTGGCAAATTCAATATACTAATCTTCAGGCACTTGTTGTGCTTGCAAGGCTCTCTCCATAGCCTGAAACCAGTTATCAGCCTCTGTCAGATTTGTGGTTCCTCTAAAAGTTCGAGGGTTTATCTTAAGAAAAGTTTCAAAGGTCATCGGCCCATTTCTGTTGTTAACTTACTGACCAAGGGCCTTAGTCGTTGCCTGCATAGCAGCCGCCATGTACTCCAGAGCGTTCGTAAAGTTCACGAGATTATTCATAGTTGTTTAAGGTTCTGCATTATTATTCCAGCCTCTTCCTCGACCGCGTCCGCATCCACGAGTCATCATTTGGTTCCTGTTCACACCAAACAAGTGATATTAAGGTGATCAGTCTCAATTTCTCAAGTCTAATGCTTCAAAGGCCCAATTGTGTGCTCATAAACAAATATACCACATATATCAATTAGATATCCTAATTAGTATATACACACACCCAGAGTATGCACAGAAGTATAGTCAGCCCGTCCCTCAGGCTCTACAGGAACGAACTGCTCTGATACCTTAATGCAACACCCTACCCACAGATCCTTACGCTTAAGTCAAAAAGCAAAGGTGGTGAGGTATTACAACCTCTAAAAGTAAAATACGTACATAAATATAGTTGAAATAAATCATATCTAGGAGCCTTGAAGAGGAAGCTAAGTAAAAGCAAAAACAGAAAATCGTGTCACACTCACATGGATAGTTGTAAAATGGATAGATACGATCAAAAGAAGGCTAAAAAGCATAATATACATATTAGAGTTATGTTCATACCCTGGGTCGAGCTATGCGATCCGGGTTGGATGAAGATCAGAATGACCGACCTCTTGAAAGGTTGGTCCATTACCGACCTCTTCACAAAGAGCTCGGTCAAATCACTATAAGAAGCCCAGGCAGGCCCAAACGAAGGGACACAGCCCAAACTAAAGGTAGCCCAAGCCTAGAAAGATAAAGGCGGTTCTCCTTAAAGATAAGATGACTTCACTCAAAGATAAGATAAGATAACTAACTTATCTCCAAGGGAGGTCAATCCACACTACTATAAATACACTAGAGCACCCAGGTATAACTCATACTCTGATTCTACACAAAATACCTGCTTAAAGCCCATGCTAACTTAAGCATCAGAGACTGTTGCAGGTACCACCACCCTCCGGTGATCAAGGATCAGCAGCATCACCAGATCCAACAAGCCGGATGCGACAGCCCCAACAAGTCGAACAAGTGGGACACGACAGCTTCGACCACCACAGCAGATCTCATCCGAGATCGACCTTCAGTTTCAGGTAACCCTCAGAACATTGGCGCCGTTGCTGGGGAACCTGGAAGTCATCCCATCATCATGACGGACAACCTTGACAACGATCACAACTCCGGTTTGGAAGAAAAAACTCCGGTTAAAAATACGGAGGTCACATCAAAGGATACACCCCAAAACAAGGGGATAAACAACCTTCCAACACAGAAATTTTGAAAGCTATCCAAGAACAACATGATCATCTCAAACAGCTCGAACAGGAGGCTGAACATCAGCGGAAGGCTGAAAGAGACCTCCGAAGAGAAGCTAGACGTCGCCGAGAGCTAGAGGACAAGCTCGCAAAACTCAAGGCCGACCTCAAGGCCAGAACTGCTCATTCAAACCATGAGGATAACTCCCACAAGGACCAAAACTCCTTCACCAAAGAAATCATGAAAGCTAAAGTTCTAAAAGAGTTTAAAGCTCCCGACATGACTTCATACGACGGTACCTCGGATCCCAGCCATCATCTCAGCAATTTCAGAAGCAAAATGTATCTCACTGACGCCTCGAATGCCGTTCGATGCAAAGCCTTCCCGACCATCCTGACAAAGACAGCAATTAAGTGGTTCTACAATTTGCCTCCAAGATCTATCACAAGTTTTGATGACTTAGCCAAAAAATTCCTTGCCAGATTTTCCATCCATAAGGACAAAGCCAAACACGCCCCAAGCCTATTAGGGATCAAGCAAGGAGATCGGGAAAATCTACGCAACTACATGGAAAGATTCAATAAAGCGTGTCTGGACATACAAAGTCTGCCAACGGAAGCAGCCATCATGGGTCTCATCAATGGCCTGCGAGAAGGACCTTTTAGTCACTCTATATCAAAAAAGCATCCAACATCTCTAAACGAGGTACAAGAAAGGGCAGAAAAGTACATTAACATGGAGGAGAACTCTCGATTAGGAGAAACCTCAAAATCTGGACTCTCCTACCCCTCTCGGGACAAGGATAAAGAGTCCAAGAAAAAAGAAGATCAATCCAGTGAGAAGCCTAAAAAATACCATAACTACACCCCTCTTCGGGTGTCTCTTGTGGATGTTTACCGAGAAATATGCAACACTGAGAAGATCCCACCACCCCGCCCAATCAAAAGCAAAAAAGGAGGGGAAGTCGAACAGAGTACTGCGAATACCATCGAATCTATAGACACTCCACCAAAGAATGCTACGACCTAAAGAATATCATAGAGAAGCTAGCCCGGGAAGGAAGACTAGATAGGTTCTTGGCCAACAAAACCGACAAGCCAAGAAAGAGAAGACGGAATAAAGAGGTCGAACGGGTTGAACGACCACCCCACACTCCTGAGAGACATGTTCATATGATAAATGGAGGATTCGCAAGAGGTGGGATCTCTAAATCATCTCGCAAAAGACACCTTAAAGAGGTATATCATGTCGGGGAAGAAGAGAGGTCATCCGACTTCCCCACAATTACCTTTACCCAAGAAGATGCAACAGGCGTCATCCCGGGACATGATGATCCCATGGTCATTACTATCATATTGGCCAATGCTAATCTCCACAAAATATTAGTAGACCAAGGAAGCTCCACAGATATCTTGTTCAAATCCGTCTTCAACAAACTCGGTTTGCAAGAAAAAGAGCTTAGAGCATATCCGAATAGCTTGTTCGGACTAGGAGACACTCCAATTCAACCACTTGGATATATCTTGTTACACACAACCTTTGGAAAAGGAACTCGGTCAAGGACACTCAACATAGACTACATTGTAGTCGACGTGAGCTCAGCTTACAACGCCCTAATAGGTCGGACAACACTGAACCAGCTCGCCGCAGTGGTCTCGACTCCACATCTCTGCATGAAGTTCCCAACTCCGGATGGGATCGCCACGATAAAGGGAGACAAAAAAATTGCACGACACTGTTACAATGAAAGTCTAAACCTTAAAGGCAACCCCAAAAGAGAGGAAGTCAACACTATTGAGCTCGGGGGAATCCGAGCTCGCGAGGAACTTCGTCCACAGCCGGAAGGCGAGACTGAAGAGGTCCAAATCGGCGATGCCTGGGATAAGACAAAAAATGTCGGGGCAACCTTAAAGGGAGATTTAAAGGAGTCTCTGATACAATTCCTAAAGATAACGCCAATCTCTTTGCATGGAAGGCCGCAGACATGCCGGGCATATATCCCAAACTAATGTGCAACAAATTGGCGGTATACCCAGGATCTCGGCCAGTGCAGCAGAAGTGTAGGAAGCTCAGACCGGGAAAGTCCCAAGCTGTGGAAGAACAGGTACAAGCCTTACTGGAGGCAGGGTTCATAAGGGAAGTCAAATACCCATTATGGCTAGCCAATGTGGTCTTGGTAAAAAAGTCAAATGGGAAGTGGCGGATGTGTACTGACTACACCGATCTCAATAAACCCTGCCCAAAAGATCCCTACCCACTCCCAAGTATAGACACTCTAGTGGACGCATCTTCTGGATACAAGTACCTTTCCTTCATGGATGCTTATTCAGGATACAATCAAATCCCGATGTACCCACCCGATCAAGAAAAGACCTCGTTCCTAACCCCAAAAGCAAATTATTGCTATATCGCCATGCCATTCGGGCTCAAAAACGCAGGAGCTACTTACCAAAGATTGATGAACAAAGTCTTTACAGACCACATTGGGAAACTAATGGAGCTTTACGTAGACGATATGCTGGTAAAAGCACAAAGGGAGGAATCCTTGTTACCCGACCTAATCAAAGTGTTCGACACCATCAGAAAGCATGGAATGCGACTTAATTCTACAAAATGCACCTTTGCGGTAGAAGATGGAAAATTCTTGGGCTTCATCCTCATGCAAAGAGGAATCGAGGCAAACCCAGATAAATGTCAGGCTATACTCGACATGAAAAGCCCGACCTGCGTCAAAGAAGTACAACAGCTCAACGGAAGACTCGCAGCCCTGTCCAGGTTTTTAGCCGGTTCAGTCATAAGATCCCTCCCCTTTTACGCCACATTAAGAAAAGGAAAGAGGTTTGAATGGACCGCAGAGTGCGAGCAAGCCTTCCAGGATTTTAAAAAATTCCTGGGACAACCACCCATTCTTACCCGATCATAGGAGGGAAAAGCACTCCTATTATACCTTGCAGTGGGAAGTCGGGCAATAGCCTCAGCACTAGTCAGAGAGGACGAAAGCGGACAACAACCCATCTACTTCATCAGCAAAGCTCTACAAGGAACCGAGCTAAATTATCAAAGGATAGAAAGATTCGCCTACACTCTCATACTCACTTCTCGACGACTTCACCCGTACTTTCGAGCGAACACTATCAAGGTTCGGACCAACCAGCCCATAAAAGGTATCCTACAGAAGACAGACTTAGCGGAAAAAATTCTGCAATGGGCTATCAAATTGTCTGAATTCGATCTTCAATCTGAAGCCCGAACAGCCATCAAATCACAGTACTTGGCCGACTTTATTGCCGAGTACACTAATACCCCGGGAACTCCCTCAAGATGGAATCTCTACGTGGACGACTCTTCAAACGAAACCGGGAGTGGCGTAGGAGTGATAATAGAAAGCGATCAAGGAACCGAAATTGAACTCTCACTAAAGTTCAAAATCCCTACTTCAAATAATCAAGCTGAATTTAAGGCATTACTGGCTGGTTTGAGGTTGGCTAAGGAGGTAGGAGTTCAAAAGCTCACCATCTTCAGTGATTCACAAGTAGTTATCTCACAAATAGAAGGGAGCTACCAAGCTAAGGACCCTACCATGAAGAAATATCTTGATAAAACTAGAGAACAGCTCGGACAGATCGGGGAATATGAGGTCCAACATATACCTCGAGAAAAGAATGCTCGGGCGGATGCACTCTTAAAACTAGCCAGCACCAAACCAGGGGGCAATAACAGAAGCCTCATCCAGGAAACATTGCAAAGCCCATCAATCACAGAGGAAGAAAAGATCCTAGCCATATCAAGATAGGATCAAAAATGGATGACTCCCATAATCAACTACTTCAAGTCAGAAACACTTCCCACAGACAAAAAGGAGGCAAAAAAGCTAGTACGAGAAGCACAGTACTACACCATAATACAAGACGTCCTATATAAGGGAGGAATCTCTACACCTCTCCTAAAATGTGTCCCAATCTCCGCTACAAGGGAAGTTCTCGAAGAAGTCCACAGTGGCATGTGCGGCAATCACCTTGGGGCACAAGCCCTTGCCAAAAAGGTACTCCGAGCTGGTTTTTACTGGCCGACCTAGAAGGGTAAGCAGTCATATGTATATACTCCTGTTTATATTTCTATCTTCTATTTGAATAAAGTTTTCAGATTCCCTAAAAAGTTTCCTACCAAGACGTATTAATCTGAGCGCAAAAATTCATCGCCCGATCACGACAAGGTCGGCAAGATGAAAACCAAATTCATCACCCGATCACGACAAGGTCGGCAAGATAAATAACAAATTCATCGCCCGATCACGACAAGGTCAGCAAGATGAAACCAAATTCATTGCCCGATCACGACAAGGTCGACAAGGTGAAAACCAAATTCATCGCCCGATTACGACAAGGTCGGCAAGGTGAAAGCGATAAAAACAGATTAATGCAAGAAGTTATAAAAAGTAATCCATAAAAAGTGGCCTGACGAGGTCTGTCTAAAAATAGACTACTAAAAATAACTTAGCTTGGACCGACAAGAGAAGTCGGACCAATGAAAGCTACAGCTTGGGCCGACAAGAGAAGTCGGACCACCGAAAGCTACAGCTTAGACCGACAAGAGAAGTCAGACCAACAAAAGCTACAGCTCAGACCAATGAAAGCTATAGCTTGGACCGACAGGAGAAGTCGGATCGACGAAAGCTACAGCTTGGACCAACAAGAGAAGTCGGACCAACGAAAAGCGTACGCTAAAAGGGACATAGCTTTGCCCAAAAAGCCACGACTCCACGACAAGGCTATTAAAATTGTTCAAGCTAACAAAAAAGATTCCACAAGAACACTAAAAAGTCGCTGGACAAATTAGCCCCAACGATCACCTCGACCAACCAAGTGGACAAAACAAGAGCTGATCAAAAAGAGGTCGGACAGTAAAGTACCAAATCTCTATAAAATCTGCAAGGATTGCAAAACAATGAAGAAACAGGCCAGACAAATGCTTGAGCACGACTCCCTCAAAGGGATTGAAGCTAAGAAACACGACCTCACAAGGAAGATCGAAGCTCAAGCAGAGGCACTGTTCATTCCCTGGGTCGAGCTATGCGATCCGGGTTGGACAAAGATCAGAACGACCGACCTCTTGAAAGGTTGGTCCATTACCGACCTCTTCACAAAGAGCTCGGTCAAATCGCCATAAGAAGTCCAGGCAGACCCAAACAAAGGGACACAGCCCAAACTAAAGGCAGCCCAAGCCTAGAAAGATAAAGGCGGTTCCCCTTAAAGATAAGATGACTTCACTCAAAGATAAGATAAGATAACTAACTTATCTCCAAGGGTGGTCAATCCACACTACTATAAATACACTGGAGTACCCAGTATAACTCATACTCTGATTCTACTAAAAACCTGCTTAAAGCCCATGCAAACTTAAGCATCGGAGTCTCTTGCAGGTACCACCACCCTCCGGTGATCAAGGATTAACAGCATCACCAGATCCAACAAGCCGGACGCGACAGCTCCAACAAGTCGAACAAGTGGGACACGACAGCTCCGGCCACCATAGCAGATCTCATCCAAGATCGACCTTCAGTTTCAGGTAACCCTCGGAACAAGTTCTAAAACACAGATATCAAGCTTCAAACTCGACCTGCGTAGCTAAGGCCGGCCAGAGTATATATATATATACAACCCAAAATAAAACTCAAACTGTGGAATAAACACCTATTTCTCCAAGACAACCTCTAGGACACAAAATACAAAATATACATGCGGAGATTCTATAAACATATATACATAGCCTAAAACAAAATATGCCAGCCCAAAAGATAGTTCTTCGCTCGTAAGAAGGGTCTCCAAATGCTCAACAATGTGCCTTACGACCTGTATCTGAAAAACAACAGAATATATATGGAATGAGAACCAAAGGTTCTCAGCATGGTAACGCTTCCTGCATAGTTAATATAAAAGGTCCCGAGAAAGCCAGAGGCATTCCTAAAATTTTGACACTCAAATTTCAGCTTAAAGATCCAACTAAACCAGAAATTAAGTAAGTTATCTGAGGTGTTCAAGTTCTAAATCTAACTTTAACTTAACACTTCACTTTCTGTCTCCTCCAATCCTCCGAATCACCGGTGGAACAATCTCCCTCACACCTCCGCCAAGAGGGGCTCTCAAAAAATATACACATGCAATTCAAGCAAGAAAATCACAAATAGAGGTGTAATTACAGCAAGTAGAACAAGTAGCAGATAAGCAAAGTGAAGCAATTAAGCAAACCAAAACAATACACACTCAAGCAAAATATACAAATGCACATGATGTATGCCTGTCCTATGACTGATGAGCTTATTTGTCAGTTATATAGCCAAACCCGACATGTCCAGTAGCTAACCTGGACACTATCTCTCTGTCGCGCATTAATACCATCAGAGGGAATACGGGCCCTGTCACCATTAAAGGGATTATGTGCCCTGTCACCATTGGAGAGAATATGTGCCCTATCACCATTAGAGGGATTATGTGCTTTGTCACCATTAGAGGGAATAGGTTCCCTGTCACCCTTATAACCAGAGAGAAAACACATACATACATACTTGCCATCAATCAACCTCAACCATGTCTCATTTATCATATTCATTCAATTTCATATTCAAACTCAGTTTTCACCACTTTTCTTCCTCATCTCTTCCCGGAGCAAGTGGACAACGCCACTGCCTCTTACCTGGGGTCATATATCTCATTCATTTATAAACCATCATTTTCTCACTTTCTCAACCACAATTCATTACTTCAAACCTTATTATCACACCTTCCATTTCGTTCATCAACAATTCATACTCAAAACACAATTCATTCTTTTTTAAATAAAGCAAACTCAAAACGTAATCCTTTTCTTACTAATTCAAAATCAAATTATAAAATCCTTAAAAATTCAAATCTTTCTAATTAACCACTTCAAACGAAACTTCCTATTTTCCTAAAAATATTGGTAGCATCTCCTAAAAAACTTGGACTGCTGTCGCCCCTCAAGGGTCCCAACCACCAAACCAAACACCTCTCGGTGATTCAAATCATTTTCAGCATCAAATTATTTCAAAATCAAACCACACATTTCTCAACTAATCCGTTCAATTCCATTTCATAAACCCTCCATCAACCCCCAACACATCAACAATCATCACTAGTTTATACTCATTAATGTCATAATCCATCAATAATTCATTCAGTTCATACCCATCTTAAGGTCTTCTAGCCTAAGCTTTCACGTGACATTAAACATTAACTACGGGAAACCAAAACCACACCTTGGCCGATTCCTCCCTAAGCTTGGAACACCTCAAAAACCTCTCTTTTCATAAATTCCAAACTTCCAAACGTCAATTTCTCAAGCTTAATCATCTGGATTTCGTTCCAAACCGCTCAATTGAACTCCAAATCAACAAGAACACAATCTAATTCATACAATATCACTATAATCATCATAGGGTTCACTAAATCAATAATTTACAAGGGTTCTGTTCATACCCTGGGTCGAGCTATCCGACCTGGGATGATTGGAGATAAAGCGACCGACCTCTTCAGGTCAGACTATCCGACCTCTTCTCAGAGAGCTCGGCCAAATCAACAAGAGAGCCCAGTAAAAGGCCCAAATAGAGGAACACGACCCAAATCCTAAGGCGGCCTAAGCCTATAGAGATAAGGGCAGTTCCAATGAAGATACGCTGACCTCAACTCTAAAGATAAAGATAAGATAAGATAACTAACTTATCTTCCTCAACGAAGGTCACATCTCAATACTATAAATACACTGGAGCACCCAGGTATAACTCATACTCTGATTATACTAAAAACCTGCTCAATACCCTTGCTAACTTAAGCATCGGAGTCTCTTGCAGGTACCCCCACCCTTCGGTGGCAAAGGATCAGCAGCACAACCAGTCCAACAAGTCGGACGCACCAGCTCCGGTCGCCATTCACCAACCGGACACCTCGGTTCCGACCAGCACAGAAGATCTCGACTGAGATCGACCTACAAATTTAGGTAACCCTCGGAACAGGTTCAATAGTTCCTTACCTTATCCATACATCAAATGAACAAAATCCAATAGTTTCCTCAAGCTAACTCAAGCCTAGAACATCAAAATCACATAATCTATCAAACTCAAAACCTTAAATTTCGAAATTAGGGAAGAGTGGCTGAGTAAGAAATTGCTAGATTCTTACCAAATTTATATGTGGGTTTTGTAGAGAATTTTGAGACGAACGCGTGGCCGCAGACGGCTCATCAATCGGCGCTCTGGATTAAAAGTTACGGGCGATTGAATTTTCGGAGACGTTAGGTTTTCTCTCCCGATTCTCTCTTCCTCAACGTGACTCCTTGTGCTGAAACGAAAGAAGGAGAGCACGTTCTCTGTGTTTTTAATAGGTTGGGCCTTGGGCCCAGTTCAGGTCCAGTTCAACTGATTCGGCTCGTTGGCCCGGTTTTGGGCCAAAATCTTTAAAATTAGTGTCAAATTTTATATTTTAATTATTTCTACTTCTTTAAACTATAAAATTTAAGCTTGTAATTTCTTTAAATAATAATTAATTTATTGGTTAATTATTTACTAATTACCTGAAGTTTACATAATGCAATTGTAACAAAGGGAGAATTTTTTTTTTTTGGGCAGAATAAATATGTCTCGTGTCAAGTATATATTACTTAATCTTTGAATGCAAAAACATTAAATACCCCCTTATAGGTAACATGTTTGGCTTGATTTTAGAATCAAATATAGTTTGCATAAACTAAAAAACAAATAACTTGATGCTAACATAGGTAAATATCCGAAAGAATAAACTTATAGTAATCACAAGGTCATGCACTCTCTCTAATTTTCCAATAATTTTGGAAAGAGCTTGAATGCTATCATAACTATGTATAAGTGGCAAATTCTTGAGACCTATAACAGAACAAAAATCACACTTCATCAACTATCAAATAATTTTCTTTGGAATTTCCTAAGAAATATTAGACATGAAAGAATTCAATATATTCAATCCTACAAGAAAATCCATTTCATAATTCATGTAAAGTCGACAACATTTTATAAGGGAAAAAGTCTTAGGATGCAGTTGATTATTCAGATTGTTTTAAGCATCATCACTTGAAAGAGAAGTATTTTAACGTAGAAATGAATAACCACACTGCTTGAAATTAGTTAGATATATCTCACACTTTAAAGTCTCCTTGTGCATTCAAGACCTTTAGCTGACACTATTTTCTCTTAAAACAGGTAAACCAACAGTTCGTTGTTTTTCTCCTGGCAACATACTTTCACCTTAACAGGAGAAAACACTCATTCTTAGCAAGATTATTACTACTTTATCCAATTGATTAAATTGAAATGATATGAAAAGTAATTATTAGGTATAGCCTTTCACAGTTCTTTCTTTCACATGCAGCCAATCAATAATTTTAGAGTGTTAAGTTTGTGGCTACCATTTTCAAATCTAAGTTTACCTCTCTTTAAACTGTTAGGTTACAAAACACCTCTAACAAAAAAAACTGATTTATGTGATTTAATTACCTTTGGCTTTTATCAATAATGTAAGAGAAAGAATCAAATCAACAATTCCAATTGTATAACATACAAACATCCTAAAGATCTATGTAAATAGGGCTATATCTATGAACCAAAAATTGATTCCATATATTAGTCTCATGTAGACAATTATAAGTATATTATTTATCTCTAAGCCACCTGAGATAGGTTCTAAACAAATATATCACTGAATGACAATTTTTTTAACACTCAATTGTATTTTTGGTTAACAATGCAAAAAGTCACCAATGCATTAAATAATTTGAAAATTCACCAACCATTCACAATATTTCCTATCACAAACCAAGAAATAAAACACAACCGTGTACACAGTCTCATTGGTGCCAGTCTATTAGTGAGAAATCTAAGTTTCCTCATTCTGTTATAGATTAAGCATTATTATCATTCCAGTCGTATGGGGTTCGGTTTTTTCTTTCATCTGGGTCAGGCTCAGTTCTTATTTATTGAATTGAAGTTACCAAAATCTTTTGAGAAGTTGTTTTTTCATGTAATTCTCTTGGTTTATCCTATATGAAAAATGGAAGATAGTAGATCTACTATCTAAAGATTTAATAACAAACCCTAACTTTTTAATAAGCCCCTAATCTTATCCTTAGAAAGAAAACCATCATTAACAAGCAAATTAACAATGAATAAAGTTGAGTAACAATCACTACTCACAAAAATTAGTACCTGGCAGAGGATGCACACAGAGACAAAGGAGGCAAGGGCAACCTAGCGAAGCACGAGGGTGGAGGTCGCATCAGGTGCGGTGTCTTAGGCTGCGGAGGTGTGAGTTTTGAGACCGGAGGAGGCGGCCACATGCAGGAGGCAGAGCGGTGTGAGAGCTGTTACTTGAGAGTGCGATTGACGATGGTGGAGGTTATTTGAGGTGCGAGATTGGAGGCTGGAGTGGTGGAGGTCTGAGACCAGAGGTTCGAAGGTGGCCATAGGTAGGAGGCAGAGTAGTGTGAGCGAGTGAGGGTTGTAGCCTTGAGCGAGTGAGGGTTGTAGCTATAATAGAAGGAGGGAGAAGGAGATCAAGAATTGACCCTGAAACCGAAAGGTGATTCTGAATAAAGGTTGGGTTTTTAGCTCTGTAACCTAGCTGTGATAGGAGGAGGGAGAAGGAGATGAAAAACTAAAATCTCCTGAAACCAAAAGGGCGGTTTTGAATAAAATTTGGATTTTTGGCGCAAAGTAAATAAGTGGCTTTAAAACAACTAGATATAAAAAAATTTTAAAATTAAAATTATATCTAATTTTTACTAACAAATTAAAAAAGGTAGGATTACAACGGGAACATACTCAATAAGTTATGGAGTATTGGTATCTAAAAGATAGATTTAAAAAAAAAAATATATCTAATACTAATTTTAAAATATTTGAATTAAATTATGTTCTTAAATCTTCGTTACATAATAATCTTAAAAGATAAATATTTAGTAAAATCAACATTCGAAACCAAATATCCCTTTTATATTAATGGATAATATAAGATAACTACCTCGAGCTATATAAAGGAAAGCTAAAGACCCCTCAATTATATTACTCATTCCACACACATATAATATGAAGTAACTAAAAAAAATAAAAATTAAATACAATATGGTATATAACAATTTGTATCAGAAATTCAATATTAAATATAATAAAAATAAAAGAATAAAAAGAAAAAATCTCATAAATATGATTAAATCTAACAAAAAACAATATTTTTCAAAATAACAAAAAATAAGAGTGTTATCTAGCATATATGTATTCTATCGAATTTTGTTTAGTTTTACTTTTATTTTATTTTATTCTATATTTTTTTGTGGATTAAAAAATAATCTTACTAATATATAAATAATGTTAAAACATATTAAACTAATTTTGTAAATGCAAAAAAATTTAGTAACTATAAAAGACGGGTGCATAAATAAGCACTAACGTACCTATTAATCTAATTTTTTAAAATATGTATAATAATAAATGAGATGTTAATCAGTATGATGATTATTTCATATTTTGATTAAGAGGTTTTGGAATTGAGTCTTAAAAATAAAAAATGTACCGTTTTATAAGTTATATATAATTAAGGTTATTTTAGAAAAAAGAAACTTTATTTTGGAATAGTAAAAATATTTGAGACAAATCATAGATAAATTTAAAATATAAACAATATTTTTATACTAAATATTAAAATTTTTCAATAAACATTTGAAATCCGTTTGAAAACTGATGCACTTTCAAACGAAATATACAAATGATGTTATTTTCGTCCCAAATTTGTGGAAAAAATTTTGGCTACTTTGAAGGGTTAACTATAATAAAAGCATTTAAGACTAATTATAGACAAATTTGGGATAGAATTAATATTTTTCAAAATGCGTCCCAAATCCGTCTGAAGTTATTGCGCATATTCAGATGGAATACAGATGAATTATAGTTTTTGTCCATAATGTGTTACTAATTCTGATGTTAATGAACGATAATCATTCATAAGAAAAATTGCATTATTATAATTAACAGTAAATGAACTAATTTATGGTAAATAATGAATACTACACTATCAGAGAAGAGAAGCAGAAAGAACAACACATTTGAACAAAAGAATTACAAAATAGCAATGTACCAAACTGCTAATTCATTGTCTAATTGAGAAACTTTTAAATTAACATTTCCAATAAGACCAACACCTCATAATTAGCAAGGCAATGCAAACACAAAACATTAGAAATATCTTTGACAACGCTCATAACGCTGCCGGTAGGGCACTTGATGGACTGACAAGTAACGAGCTGTCTAAGATCTAAAGGTCTCTCTTTTATCTACCACTCTTGGAACATATCCCTGACGACCACTTTGGACCTTCCGACTACTCTAGAAGTACGCACAACTTTAAAAAATTCAACTCCCCTTCTTCTATGCTCTTCGTCTTCGTTAGCACTTAGTAGCAGGATAGCACAAACATAACTGGCTTCAATGTGGCCCTCCATTCCAAGAACAGGGTGGCCAAACCAGAAATACTCTATTAACCCATCCTGAAATAAAGCTTTCTGATTTTTAGTTTCCAAGCAGCGTTCAACGAACTTGGTTGCGTACCGGTTAAGGAAATATGAAAAATTTTCTCGCGGTAAATGATAAACCACTATTTTATGGTTAATTTTATATCAAATTGAGTGGATTTTGTCAACTATTCTCACACTTATCCATATAAATTACATGTTTTGAGATTCCTTCCTAATTTTTTGCTAAGAATGAAAACATGCTTCCTAGGCCTTAAAATTGCTAATTTTTAATCCTCTCTTATTACCATTCGATGCCTGATGTGTTTGTTAAGTGATTTCAGAGTTTATAACGCAGGAAGGGCTTAGAGGATGGAAAGGGAGCATGCAATAGTGGAAGGAGTACAAAGAATTAAAGAGTTGAGAAGCTGGCACCGACACGTGCGTGTGACTGATGCGTACGCGTGGCTGGCGCGCATGTGTGACAAGCGGCACGTGCCTCAGTAAAGAGAAAACACTGGGGGCAATTTCTGAGCTGATTTTTGGCCCAATTTTGAGCCCAGTTTGCAAATTAAAGCCTAGGAGTGAAGGAGGATGGATCAGTCCATTCATTCATTCATTCACACACATTAGTTCTTAGATAGATGTAGAATTTTAGAGAGAGAGAGAGAGAGGCTCTCTCCTCTCTCTAGGTTTTAGAGTTTCTTCTTTTATTTTCAAATTTCATCTAGGTTTAGGTTTCACTTCTTATCTTGATTCAAGTTCCTCTTTTAATTTCTTGTTATTATTTATTTGCTTTCTTTGTTTTATATGTTGTTTCCTTTACCTTGTTGCTTTATTATTCATGACTCCTTGTTGATTCCAATTTCCTTTTAATGCACTTTGAGGTGATTATGTTTTTTGTCATTTTCTTTAATTTGTTGTTATTATTTTCATGCAATTGTTAGTCTTAGATTTTACTATTTCTTGTTAATTTTCTATGTTTTTATTTTGTGCCTTCCAAGTGTTTGATAAAATGCTTTGTTGGATTTTAAAATAGATTTTTGTGTTCTTGGCTTAGGTTGGTGATTTGGAGACTCTTGAATTATCAAAATCTCTTATTGATTGGTAATTGAAGATTGCCAGTTAGCTTGAACTTCACTAAATCTAGTCTTTCACTATGAGCTGACTAGGACTTGTGAACTCAAGTTGATTATATGCACTTGAATTTCCTTCATTGGTTAGAGGTTAACTAAGTGAAGGCAATTTACATTTACCATCACAATTGAGGATGATAATGAGGATAGGAATTCCAATTCTTACCTCTTGCTAAGACTCTTTTTTTGTTGTTAGTTTATTTTCTTGTTATTTATATTCCTTGTTCATCATTCAAAACCCCAAAAATACTTTCTCACAACCAATAATAACTACACTTCCCTGCAATTCCTTTGAGAGACGACCCGAGGTTTAAATACTTCGGTTATTTTTATTGGTTTACATTGTGACAAATAAACTAAACGTTGACCGAGGATTGTTTGTCAGTTTAGAACTATACTTGCAACACAATTTTATCGAGAAATTCTTTACCGACATTAATCCTCTGTCAAGTTTTTGGTCGTCTCTCAAAGGAATTGCAGGGAAGTATAGTTATTATTGGTTGTGGGAAAGTATTTTTGGGGTTTTGAATGATGAACAAGGAATGTAAATAACAAGAAAATAAACTAGCAACAAAAAAAAGTCTTAGCAAGAGGTAAGAATTAGAATTCCTATCCTCATTATCATCCTCAATTGTGATGGTAAATGTAAATTTCCTTCACTTAGTTAACCTCTAACCAATGAAGGAAAGTCAAGTGCATACAATCAACTTGAGTTCACAAGTCCTAGTCAACTCATAGTGAAAGACTAGATTTAGTGAAGTTCAAGCTAACCGGCAATCTTCAATCACCAATCAACAAGAGACTTTAACAATTCAAGAGTATCCAAATTACTCAATCCAAGCCAAGAACACAAAAATCTATTTTAAAATCCAACCAAGCATTTTGTAAAACACTTGGAAGGCACAAAATAAAAACATAGAAAATTAACAAGAAATAGTAAAATCTAAGACTAACAATTGCAAGGAAACAATAACAACAAATTAAAGAAAGAGACAATAAACATAAAATACCTCAAAGTGCATTAAAAGAAAATTGGAATCAATAAGGAGTCATGAACAATAAAGCAACAAGGTAAAGGAAACAACATATAAAACTAAGAAAGAAAAGAAGTAATAACAAGAAATTAAAAGAGAAACTTGGGTCAAGATAAGAAGTGGAACCTAAACCTAGATGAAATTGAAAATAAAAGAAGAAACCCTAAAACCTAGAGAGAGGAGAGAGCCTCTCTCACTAGAATTCTACATCTATCTCTAACTAATGTCTGTCAATGAATGAATGAATGGAATGATCCATCCTCCTTCACTCCCAGCCTCTAATTTGCAAACTGGGCCCGAAATTGGACCAAAAATCAGCTCAGAAATTGCCCCCATCGTTTTCCCTTTACTGAGACACGTGCCGCTTGTCACGCGTACGCATCATTTGAACTCTGCACTGGCCATGCGTACGCATCAGTCATGCGTATGCGTCAGTGGACGACGCTCCTGGTCACGCGCACGCGTCAGCCACGCGTACAGCGTTGTAAGTATAGTTCTAAACCAACAGAGAATCCTTTTGTACAAAAATTTGGTTGGCACAAGTAACAAAACCCAACAGGGAGGTATGATTTATTATTGGTTATGGAAATTGTATATTTTTGGGTTTTTGAAATAGAGAACAAGTAATTTAAATGGCAAGAAAAATAAATTAATAATTATAAAGAAAACTCTTGGCAAGGTATGAGAATTGGAAATCCTATCCTAGTTATCCTTATCAGTGTGATGAGAACTGGATTTTGCTCCCACTTAGTTAACCCTTACTAAATAAAGAAAAGTCAAGTGGGCTAATCAATTTGATTCCTCAAGTCCTAGTCAACTCCTAAGGAAAGACTAGCTTTAGAGGGATTCAAATCAACCAGAAAACTTCAAATATTAATCAACAGCTGAGTTTGATAACTCACGTGTCACCAATTATTCAACCAAAGCCAAAAGGAAAGAAAATCTACTTGAATGAAAATAATTTGGATAAATCAAAAGCATTAATAAATTAAAGAAAACAATCATAAGTCTGAAATACCTCAAATTATATTAAATAAAAGAAATCAAATCTAACATGAAAATTCATAAATTAAATTGGGAAAATAAATAACTAAGTGATAAAGTAAATAAAAGTAGAAGAGAAATTAAATTAAAGGAACATTGAACCTGGAATGAAGAAAAGTAGCCTAAACATAATAGAAATTCTAAATCCTAATCCTAAGAGAGAGGAGAGAGCCTCTCTCTCTCTCTAAAACTACATCTAAAACCTAAAATTATGAATATGAATGTTGTATGTTTTGTTGTTCAATAAATGAATGGATTGATTCCCCCACTTTATAGCCTCTAATCTGTATTTTCTGGTCCGAAAACTGGGTCAAAAACAGCCCAGAAATTGCCCCCAGCGATTTCTGGTACGTACAGATCACTGCAAAGTCATGCGGAAGCGTCGTCCACGCGTTAGCGTGGATTGCGTTTTTGCCAGGTCACGCGTTTGCGTGACTGACGTTCTTGCGTCATCTGGCTTTGAAGCAGATATGACAAATTATATATCGTTGTGAAGCCCCGGACGTTAGCTTTCCAACGCAATTAAAATCGCCTCATTTGGACTTCTGTAGTTCAAGTTATGAACATTTGAGTGCGAAGAGGTCAGGGCTGATAGCTTTGCAGTTCCTTCAATTTCTTTTATTCCTTCCACTTTTGCATGCTTTCTTTCCATCCTCTAAGCCATTTCTGCCCTGTAATCCATGAAATCACTTAACGCACATATCACGGCGTTGAATGGTAATAAGAGAGGATTAAAATTAGCAATTTAAAAGCCCAGGAAACATGTTTTCAATCAGAGCACAAATTAGGAAGGAAAACGTAAAACCATGCAAATAGTATGAATAAGTGGGTCAAGAGTTGATAAAAACCACTCAATTGAGCACAAGATAAACCATGAAATAGTGGTTTATTAACCTCCCCACACTTAAACATTAGCATGTCCTCATGCTAAGCTCAAGAGAAGCTATAAGAGAGTGAAGAGGAATGGTAAAGAATATGAAATGCAACCTATCTATGTGAATGCAACTACATGCAAAATGTATCTACCTACTTGGTTAAAAGTAAATAAGCTCTTCAAGACAAACATAAATCAAATTCCACTAATTCAAATTATACAATAAAAGACAAGTAAACTTGTAAGAAGATAGCTCATGAAAGCAGGGAACATAGAATCAAGCATTGAACCCTTACTGATGGTGTATATGCTCTCTAGTCACTCTAGTGTATAGGGTAATCACTCTATTCTTCTCTAATCATGTTTTCTAAACCTTGTTCTTCACCTAACCAATCAACAATATTTAATGTGCCAATGCAAACATCATGAGGTCTTTTCAAGGTTGTAATGGGGCTAAGGTAAGGGTAAGGGTATATATATATATATATATATATGGCTGAGTGAGCTATAAATTGAATCTTTAATTAACCTAAGCTTTCACCTAACATACATATACTCTATATAACTCAAGAATCATGCATAGCTACCCAAAATTTTCCGCTTTTGCATTACATACTCATGCATCAACTTTCTTTTAATTTTTATCACATATGCATTGATCTTAGAGCTTAACTTAACTTAGAATTAGGGTAATTTTGTCCCCTTATTTATTTATTTATTTATTGAGTATTATTTTTTTTAGCATGAAAATAAACATAGCTTATCAATGCATATGAATTTTTAATTTTTATAGTTTCACATGAGTAGGTACCCAAATTCCCATTATTTTATCATGACACATTCCCTTATTAACCCTTGTTCTCCCACAATCTTTCCATACTTAATTAACACACAATTTCTATCTTAAGCTAACCAAAGATTCAATTGGGATATTTAATTGTTTTTTTGCTTAAGGCTAGTAATGTGGTAAAATATAGAACAAATGGGATTAAAAGGCTCAAAGTGGCTAACAAAGGTAATTTAAAAGGGTAGGCTTATTTGGGATAAGTGAGCAAAAATCAAATAATGGCCTCAATCATATGCAGGCATGTAAATACACTAAATATTGGACATATAGGATGAAACAAAATAAAGATTACAATCATAGAGAAGCAAACACACAAGAATAAAATATTTATGGTTAAATAATGTAACAATGTAATTAGGCTCAAAATCTCACGAGTTGTGTGTTCTTAGCTTTTTAAACTATGTTCCAAATACAACTTCAAACAAGTTTTAACAGAAAAAAAAGTTTTCAATTTAAATTAGTGAAATACTATAAAAATTTCTTGAAAAAGAAAATATTACTTTAACCAAGTAGTAACTAAATGCATAAAATCAAGAAAACATGTAATCAAATATGCAGATGCAACAATGAACTAATAAAGAAAATAAGACATTGGTGTTGAGAAGAAAATAACTAACCCATGGAGATCAGTATCGACCTCCCCACACTTAAAGATTGCACCGTCCTCGGTGCATGCTAAGATGTACAAGTGGAAGGGTTGCTTCAACTAATGCTTTTCTCTAAAGATTGTGCTGATGGACTTGTTTGTCTCCCCATTTAGAAGCTTTCCCTTTCCCTTTCTCGGTGGCCAGCCTGAAAGTAGAGGAAAAGAAGAAAATTAACCCAGAAAGAAAGATAAAAAACAAATAAAATATGGTTGGGTTAATGCCAAATAATGAGGATCACAATTACATGGTAGCTACAACATACAATTGAGAAAACAGTGGAAGCAGATGACATATCAATGTTACAAAAAATTTGCAACAAAAGGGGAAGAGTAGGTAAAGAAAGACAATATAAAATATTACCCAACAGTGTAAAGCAAGTCACTAAGCACCAAAATAATTCAAGAAAAGATGTAACAGTTGAATAAGAAAATTTAACACCAATGGTAAAATAATAAATTTAGAAAAGAAAATAAAAATATGCACAAAATTAAAATGCAATGGATGAAAGTATGCAAATAAAGTAAATAAAATAGAATGGAAGTGAAGAGGGATGAGAAGTTAAAGAGATGAAGAAAAAGAAAGTAAGAAGGAAGAAGAAAGAAATAAGAAAGGGAAAGAAAGAATTAGGATTTGGGGAAGAAAAGATAAGATAGTTGGCGCTGATCTGGATAAGTTGTGCAGCGTAGGCGACGCAGATGCGTGGAGCACGCGTTCGCGTGGTTTGTGATAATTTCAGGTGACGCGGACGCGTAGTTCACGCGATCGCGTGACCTGATTTGTGCTATTGGCGCGAGTGCAGCCTCGTGTTCGCGCAACTCTCTGTTTTAAATGCATTTTGCCAAAAATCTGGGTGACGCGTTCGCGTGGTTGACGTGATCGCGTGAATGGCCATATTTTGAAATTGACGCGGACGCGTGGGGCACGCGTTCGCGTGATAGGGCTTGTGCTTCTAGCAATTTTCCAGCCCAGCTCCATTATAACTCTCTGCCATACACCTCTTTACGTCGATTTTGCTGGGCCATGCGTTCGCGTGGTTGACGCGGATGCGTGGGGAGGCTATTTTGCAAACGGCGCGGATGCGTCAGCGACGCGGTTGTGTGGGCATATTTGTGCCTAAGGCACGCCTCCAGCCACGCTTTTGCGTGACTTTCTGTTCAATTTTCTTTTCTTCAAAACGCACATATGACGCAGACGCGTCGCGTGCATTTTTTTTAATGCAAATGTGAATGAAGACTATATGCAGAGATTATGAATGAAAAAAATAAAATAAAATAAGATTAAGAATAAAAAAGGAACGATTATACCATGGTGGGTTGTCTCCCACCTAGCACTTTTAGTTAAAGTCCTTAAGTTGGACATTTGGTGAGCTCCTTGTCATGGTGGCTTGTGCTTGTATTGATCCTTGAATCCCCACCAATGTTTGTAATTCCAATGGCCTCCGGATCCCAAACTAGGTGCAGAAATCCTTCTAGCAGGTTAAAGCAAGTGACAAGGCCCCAAGAGTGTTGATTTCTAGACTGAATTTCGGGGTTCCAAACCTTGCTTTTGCACCCGTCTTCTTGTTGACCATCTTTGTTCCAACCGGGTGGTAAGCAATCCGAATTCTCACTTAGGCATCCAAACAGCTTCCTAGACCCATTCAATTGAGATTTGTACCAACCTTTGTACTTCAATTTGGAGCATGCAACCATATTGAACCTTGCATGACAATTCCTACCACTAACCATCTCCCACTTGCTCTTATAGCCACAAAGAGCTCTAAGTTGTCCATCCGTCTCAAGCAAAGCATATTCAAGTGAGCTAATTAAGCTTAGAGATGAGAGATTTACCCACTTGAATGAAGGGATGGACGGTGATGGCTTTGGGGGGGGGGGGAGGTCTCCAACAACTTTGGCAAGGTGATTTCCAGCTCCATTCCCTCGAGCTCTCCCTTGACAATTTCCACCTCTTTGCAAGCCTCTTCAACTTCAACCGCTTCCTCTTGGTAGCTTTCTTTCAATTTAATCTCTTCTGTATTGCTTACCAAGAGCATGAGAGGCCATGCTTCTTCTTCTTTAATCTCCATCTCCTTATCAACCTCTGCAAAGTCTTCAACCATGATCTGCCTTGGAGGTTTGTACGCCCTCTTTAACAATAATTTCAAGCTCCTTGAAGGGAGGTTCTATAACTTGAGGTTCCCATGGAGGTTCCGCATCTCCTAAATCTTCAACCACTTTTTTCTCTTCAATAATTACTGCTTTGTCCAATTGTTTTAGTATAAAATCGTACTCATCCTTGATGATTCCTCTTCCATGACAACTCCTTTCAACTATTCTTTCATCTTCAAGGGTCTCTCCTATCTCCACACTTTGGGCCTCCTCTTGCTCTAAGACAAAATCAGACTCCCCCTTGATGTCTTCCTTCACTAATTCTTCAACAACTCCTTCGACTTCAAGGGTCTCTACTACCTTCACCTTTAGGGCCTCCTCTAGCTTCTTATGAAGTATGAATTCGCGAAGACGATACCTTTTCTCTTGTTCCTTGTCAATAGCATAGCTGGGATCATCTTGCTCTTGGATTGATGGATGTGGGTGCTCTTCCATGGAGGGTGGTGATGGAATGGGAAGATGATTATGTGGTTGAAAAGGAAGTGCACTAAAGCTTGAGGATTGAATATTGGAGGTAAAGGGTTGGTTCATGCGGGATATAAGATTTTGGAGTGTATAGGTGAGACCAATGATGTTAGAGATGAGTTTATTGTTATCCAATGGAGATTGGGGTGGTGGATAAGGATTAGGGTCATATGGAGGTGAATGGTTGTAGGTGGCTTGTGAGTATGGTGGTCCAGAGTTGTGTTGAGGAGGTGGTTCATAAGCATATGGTGGGACTTGTTGGTAACTACAAGGGGGTCCACCATATCTATCATCTTGGTATGCACCTCGGAATGGCTCCTGACCATAGTAATTTGGTGGATGTTGGTTGTCACGAAGGGGTCTACCAATACTATTGTCTTGGCATGCATTGTAGGATGGTCGTTGTCCATGGTATCTTGGAAGGTGTTGTTGCCGAAAGGGTTGATCAGATCCTCGTGGCTCCTTCCATCTTTGATTGTTTTAATCTTGATGTATGTTCCTGTTATAGCTTCTATTCCTTTCAACAGCATTAGGACCAAACTCAAAGCGACGGAGGTGAGAACTCATAGTAACTAATAAAAATTAAAAATAAAAACAAATAAACAAGCAAAGGAAAATAAAATAAAATAAGAGAAAAGGTTTAAAAAGATTTTTAACATTAAAAAAAAAGATAAGATAAGTTAGGTAATAGAAGATAAGTTTTTAAATTAAAAGGTTTTGAAATTTTGAAATTTGAATTTTTAAATTTGAAATTTGAAATTTGAATTTTAAATTTTTGAAATTTGAATTTTGAAAAAGTCAACAATATAAGATAAAGATTTGAAAAAGATTTAAATTTTGAAAATGTTTGATTTTTAAAATTTTGAAATTTAAAACTAAGATAAGATAAGATAAAAAATTTTAAAATAAAAATCTGAATTTTTTTTTGTAATTTTCGAAAAAATCAATTAAAATAAAGAGAAAAAATATTTTTGAATTTAATGAGGAAAGAGAAAAACAATAAAATGACACCAAACTTAAAAGTTTTAGATCAAAACGAAGAAAACAACCAAGAACAACTTGAAGATCAAGAAAGAACAAGGAACATTATTTTCGAAAATTTTAATAACTAAATAAAAACCAATAACCTCTTAATTTACGAAAAATAAAAAATAAAAACAAAAAATAAAAGCAAATAAACAAGCAAAAAGCAAATATTTACAATAACCAATAATAAGGCACACATTTGTAATTCCCCGGCAACGGCGCCATTTTGACGAATGGATTTTCCGCTAGTAAAGAATTTTTATAAATATAACAGCGTTGTAAGTATAGTTCTAAACCAACAGAGAATTCTTTCGTACAAAAATTGGGTTGTCACAAGTAACAAAACCCAATAAAATTTGTAACCGAAGTATTTAAACGTCGGGTTGTCTTCTCAAGGAATTGCAGGGAGGTATGATTTATTATTGGTTATGGAAATTGTATATTTTTGGGTTTTTGAAATAGAGAACAAGTAATTTAAATGGCAAGAAAAATAAATTAATAATTATAAAGAAAACTCTTGGCAAGGTATGAGAACTGGAAATCCTATCCTAGTTATCCTTATCAGGTGTGATGAGAATTAGATTTTGCTCCCACTTAGTTAACCCTTACTAAATAAAGGAAAGTCAAGTGGGCTAATCAATTTGATTCCTCAAGTCCTAGTCAACTCCTAAGGAAAGACTAGCTTTAGAGGGATTCAAATCAACCAGCAAACTTCAAATATTAATCAACAGCTGAGTTTGAAAACTCAAGTGTCACCAATTATTCAACCAAAGCCAAAAGGGAAGAAAATCTACTTGAATGAAAATAATTTGGATAAATCAAAAGCATTAATAAATTAAAGAAAACAATCATAAGTCTGAAATACCTCAAATTATATTAAACAAAAGAAATCAAATCTAACATGGAAATTCATAAATTAAATTGGGAAAATAAATAACTAAGTGATAAAGTAAACAAAAGTAGAAGAGAAATTAAATTAAAGGAAAATTGAACCTGGAATGAAGAAAAGTAGCCTAAACATAATAGAAATTCTAAAACCTAATCCTAAGAGAGAGGAGAGAGCCTCTCTCTCTCTAAAACTACATCTAAAACCTAAAATTATGAATATGAATGTTGTATGTTTTGTTGTTCAATGAATGAATAGATTGATTCCCCCACTTTATAGCTTCTAGTCTGTATTTTCTGGGCCGAAAAAATGGGTCAAAAAAGTCACGCGGAAGCGTCGTCCACGCGTTAGCGTAGATTGCGTTTTTACCAGGTCACGCGTTTGCGTGACCCACGCGTTCGCATCACCTGGATTCAGGGCAGCTATGGAAAATTATATATCATTGCGAAGCCCCAGACGTTAGCTTTCCAACGCAACTGGAACCGCCTCATTTGGACCTCTGTAGCTCATGTTATGACCATTTGAGTGCAAAGAGGTCAGGGATGACAGGTTTGCAATTCCTTCAATTTCTTTTATTCCTTCCACTTTTGCATGCTTCCTTTCCATCCTCTAAGCCATTCCTGCCCTGTAATTCCTGAAATCACTTAACGCACATATCACGACATCGAATGGTAATAAGAGAGGAATAAAATTAGCAATTTAAAGGCCCAGGAAACATGTTTTCAATCAGAGCACAAATTAGGAAGGAAAACGTAAAACCATGCAAATAGGATGAATAAGTAGGTCAAGAGTTAATAAAAACTACTCAATTGAGTACAAGATAAACCATGAAATAGTGGATCAGCCAGCTTCTTAACTCTTTAATTCTTTGCGCTCCTTCCACTTTTGCATGCTCCCTTTCCATCCTCTAAGCCATTCCTGTCCTATAAACTCTGAAATCACTTAACAAACACATCACGGCATCGAATGATAATAAGAGAGAATTAAAAATTAGCAATTTTAAGGCCTAGGAAGCATGTTTTCATTCTTAGCACAAAATTAGGTAGGAATCTAAAAAACATGCAATTTATATGGATAAGTGTGAGCATAGTTAACAAAATCCACTCAATTCGATACAAAATAAACCATAAAATAATGGTTTATCAGTAAATACCACATCGTCACATGCTTGTAGACAGCGTTAGATCTCGCTGTATCCAGAAAAACCTTGCAAGTTGCCTTTATTTGGACAGTTCCTGAACCAAATTGGATGTTACCTTCGTGGCAATCTTGACCCATATGTCATAGGGATGGAGATTAAGGGGAGATTCAAACTCAATGACTTCGTTCCTTATCTTTCTGTTGTTCTTGGATGTTCCAGCCGTTTGCAAGAAGGTTGGGTCATTGGAGAATATCAAGAGACGACCATAATTCTTTCTGTTTGGTCCTATTAGCTCTTTTTCAATTTACATAAACAGACATTAGAGTTCAGTCCCTTATACATTTACTTACCAATGCTTCTGGATAAGACCAGATAATAAGAGAAATCAATATTATAATTATTAGGATAGCATAATATTACATTAAATAAAACACACACATATATTTTCTATTAAATTGTTTGGATGAATGGAGAATATGAGAGGAATGGGATAAAAAAACATGTAAAGCTTCAGACTTTACACAACAAACAAATTTAATATACTTTTCTCTAAGGTTAAAATAAAATAATATGTAATACTAACCTTATAATACCAAGTATAGTATATGGCACGAATAGAAGAATCAATTAATAAATATGCTTATGTTCATTACTCAACTATTCTGGTAATTTTATACATCATGATAAATTTGATAAATTTTTTGTGTACATGCGACAAATTTTTTCTTATGTATATTTAACAAGTAGAGGAATCAATTAAAAATATCTTCATGTTCATTACTCAACTATTTTGATTTTACCAAATATTGTAATTATTATATCATTTTATAATTTAATATTTCTTTTAACTTATTCATCTACTAATTATAACTTTTAAATGTGAGTATTTTTTTCATCTTTTTGTTTAGAAAAGTGAGAACGTCTATAGATATACTAAAGAATTTGTATATTTTTTATAACATGAATAGCCCAGTCCATTAATCCAACATTGGTTTTAGAAAAATATACACATTATTTTTTTCACATTGGTATTGGCTGAAACCAAGCCCAACCCAGCTATGTGTCAAGATGCCCTGTCTGACCCAAAACCTCTTCTCTCTCTCCTTCGTGAGTCTCTCACCCAGCTTCTCCATGACGCTTGGATCCTTCTTCTTCGATCCTCTTTGGCCAAGCTAATCCTAACCTGAACCACCACTCCTCTTATTTCATATGGATCGAGTCCGGTTCCGATGATGACATAACCAACTCATACTATCCGCCATCAAACCAGTCCGCGGGTGCTCCTTTAATGCATTTCTTGTATGCAAGAAAGAATGTAGGAAGCCTATCTCATTTCCTGGTCGAACTCCGACAACTGCTGTCCACTAACATTGATCCGCCACTGATTTTTGTGATGTTCGTTTAGCATTGAATCTTTTCCATCACTGTTCATTGTCATTTAACAAACATTTAATTAATAGGATACTTAACTTGAATAAATTTTAACCTATCCGATTGCAATTTTTTCCTATTAAACCCAAAAACAATTCAGATCTAACAATAATAACCATCAAAAGCTAACATTTCTAAAGTTACTCCACTAACACAAAGGCTCCAAACGGCATTAGCTAGCCAATCAAATAAAATTAGATTCAGGGTGATCTCCACCGTTGGATTAAAAAACACAAAAGATCAAACGAATCTCATTTAAAGTACATACTTGTTCTGGGGATTACCTAAAACGGTGATTTGGGCTTGAACGTGAGGTTCAGACTCCTTCTGAGGCAGTGTCCGACTTGTTCTAGTGCCGAGCTGCCACCGTCCGAGTTCTTTGTGAGGAGGTGGAGATGGTACCTACAAGAGACTCTGATACTAAAGTTAGAAAGGGCTTTGAGTAGGTTTTTTATTAGATTGGGACTTGAATATACCTGAGGGGTGTCAGTGTATTTATAGTAGAATAGATAACCACTTTTTTGTAGTAGTTCCACCTTTGTTGGTGGACAATCGTTCCTTTATCTTGGGAGTTCATTGGATCTATTTTCTAGATAAGATAGAGATAGTAGGAGAGATTTAGAGAGGCAGTTAATCATTCAGATAATTAAGGCTGGACCTTCTTGTCACGTCTGACCTCTTCAAAAGTCGGACAAGGGGAAGAGGCCACCATTATTGGGTGGGCCGTTTATCCTTATTAGGCCTGGATTTATTTTTGGGCCAAGGTATGAACAATGCTCCTGCTTGAATCCGAGCTTTCATGAGGTCAGGTTCAAGCATTTGTGGTTCCTGCTTCCTCTGTTGGGTACGCTGCCTTCATGAGGTCGGGTACTCGACGTATTTTAAATTTTGAAATGTTGCCATTTTGATGACATGGCACACGTTACGTGGCAATTTCCTGGGGATCCACACGTGGCTTTTAAAAAGGGGTGTGAAATATCTTTTTTGTCCCTTGTCTCTTATAAAAGCTTCATCTCTTCCCTCTTCCTTCTTTTTCATTTCTGAAAATGTTTTAGTTTGCTGTGTTACTTGCTTCCTTCTTTCACTTTCTTCGATCTTCATTCATAACTGTGTTCTAGTTCAAGATTTCTCCATCTTGAATCTTTTAAAGATTTAATTTGTGTTTTGGAGAGGAACATTCATGATTCTTGCTGTTTGACGCACCCTTCTGTTTCCTCGTTTCATCAAAGTTGGTGCTTTTGTCCATTTTTCTTGTTTTCTATTTTCAATTTGCTCTGGGTAGTTCTTGTATTTCCTTGTTTTTGAATGATACTTTGAATAGTGATTTGAAATGTTGTTGGTAATGGAGACTTTTGCATTTCCTTCGCTACATGTTATATCTTGAAGCTATTTGAAACTGTCGTTGCTGTGTACTATAATTGTATTGTCCCCAAATGGTATCGCTTTTGCTTGTTTGAAAGTGATGCCATTTCAATATCTTGGGTTTCTTTGTTGAAAAACCATTTTTGAAATCATAGTTTTTGTTCTATTGATAGCAAATTTAACTTCCTTTGTCTGGTATTTGACTTCTTTTGTGATGATTTCTTTGTTTGTTGTATTTGTAGGTATAGCTTTATGTCACGATATGTTATTCACAACATGTCTACCAAAGTTCCCTCTCACCTGACCTGGGTAGATATTTCTGTTCTTACTCCCATCCCTGTTATTGATAGAGAGTATGCCGAGGCCTTTCGTAGGCACCATAGGTTGTATAAAAACCGGGAGGAGGAGAAGAATTATAAAATAGTGGTTACTGATCCTGAGGAGAGGGTGTATTTTCCCCCACTTGATAGGTCGGAAGGTCCTTTCTTTTACGCCTATGATTGCTTTTTCACTAAGCTAGATGTTAGACTTCCCTTTTCTGATTTTGAAGTTAATGTCCTTTGGGCTTGCAACGTCCTAATTCATGGGCTTTTCTGAAAATATAACAGCTTTATTATCGGAAACTGGATGTTCGACCTTCTCTTAAAGTCTTCTTTTACCTCTTTATGTTAACCAAGTCTTTTGGTTCCAAAAAGATAGGTTGACTCTCCTTTCGTGCTATTCAGCGTAGAAAAGTTTTCTCTATTTTTGACGAGTCCTTCCACGATTTTAAAAAATACTTTTTCAAAATCCGAACTGTTGAAGATGTCCGACCTTTCTTCCTTGACGAGAACGAGGAACCTTGTTTTCCTTTATACTGGGAGGAGAAACCTGTAATAGTTAAGTATAAAGTAAATGATTTATCTGAGTTGGAGGAGAGCGTAGTGGGCCTGTTTCATGAGTGTTGGGCTCGGGCTCCTTATTTGGATAACAAAACATTTTTAGGGGATCCCGATGCGTAAGCATCTTTTCTTTATTGAGTTTTAATTAGATTTTAGTGTTTAAAGTCTATTTGGATGCTATTTTGAGTCGCTTTAGTGTTTTAATTATTTCAGGTAGTTTGGATCGGTTTGGCAGAATTTGTGTGCAAGAAAAGAGAAGAATTTCGGATCTGCCAAGATGGCGCTAAACACGGACTTGGGCATTTAGTGCCAGGAGCCTTGTGATTCGTAACAAGCCTCTGCCTTGTGGGGCGCTAAATGCCAAGCTTGGCGTTTAGCGCCAGGAAGTAAAAAATGAATAGGAGCCACTACCATCAGGGGCACTAAATGCCAAGCCTGACATTTAGTGCCAGGAAGACAGAATTGAAATTGAAGTTTTTGCCACCTGGGGCGCTAAACGCCGAATCTGGCGTTTAGTGGCAGCAACTCAGATCAACCTCACCCAAAGGAGCATCTTTAGTTAGATTTGGCTTTTAATTATTATATTTTATTTTGTTTTAAGTATTTCTAGTCTCAAACACAATATTTTGGGTTTTAGTGATTATTAGTTTGTTTTATTTTCAAATCAAATTAGGTTAGATATAAAAGGAAAAAGATTTTGCCCTTCGGGGGATCTCTTCTCTCGAACCTCATTCTGCACTTTCACACTTTTTGGACCCTAGTTTTCTCTCTGAGTCATGAGCAACTAAACCTCCTAGGTTAAAGTTAGGAACTCTGTTTATTCTATGGTTTGATACCATTACTATTCTATTTAATTAATATATTGATTTAGTTTCAAGGATTACTTTCGTTCTTCATTTCATGAATTTGAATATATTGGAAAATAATTCTCATTCTACATGAATTCTTGTTGATTCTTATAAAATTTATCTCACTTGAATACTAGCTTGAAAGTAAATTCCTCCTAAGCCACTAATTGCTTGGACTTAACGGGATACATGACATATAATCCACTTATATTTGGATAATTAGAGTTTTTATGGTCAATAAACTAGAATTGAACCCTTTAATCTATATTAAGTGACCAAGGAATTGGTGGTTGATTAGATTAGAGGAGACTGAATCACTAAGGAATTAGGGTTTAGTCAATTACAGTTTGCCATTAAGCCTTAACTATTTTTTCACATATTTTTCACACCCCGTTTACTGTTTTCCTTCTGAACTCTTTGAATTTTTGTTTAATCCTTTTGAACCTGATGAGCGGATAATTTATACCCTTTTTGGCATTGTTCTTACATAGTTTTTAGTATGTTTTAGTTACTTTTTATTATATTTTTATTAGTTTTTATGCAAAAATCACATTTTTAGACTTTACTATGAGTTTCTGTGTTTTTCTGTAATTTTAGGTATTTTCTGGCTGAAATTGAGGGACCTAAGCAAAAATCTGATTCAGAGGCTGAGAAAGGACTGCAGATGCTGTTGGATTCTGACCCTCCTACACTCGAAGTGGATTTTCTGGAGCTACAGAAGCCCAATTGGCGCGCTCTCAAATGCGTTGGAAAGTAGGCATCTTGGGCTTTCTAGCAATATATAATAGTTCATACTTTGCCCGAGATTTGATGGCCCAAACTGGCGTTAAACGCCAATCAGAGACCCTTTTCTAGAGTAAAACGCCAGAACTGGCACCAGAACTGGAGTTAAACACCCAAACTGGCACCCAAGCTGGCGTTTAACTCTAAGAATGGCCTATACACGTGAAAGCTTCAAAGCTCAGCCCAAACACTCACCAAGTGGCCCCCGGAAGTGGATTTCTGCACTATCTGCACTTAGTTACTTATTTTCTATAATCCCTAGTAACTTGTTTAGTATAAATAGCACTTTTTACTATTGTATTCGCATACTTTATCATCTTAATTATGTTACATTTGAAGGATGGCCATTCGGCCATGCCTAGACCTTTTTCTCTTATGTATTTTCTACGGTGGAGTTTCTACACCTCATAGATTAAGGTGTGGAGCTTTGCTATTCTTCATGAATTAATGCAAGTACTATTGTTTCTCTTTCAATTCATGCTTACTTCTTCTCCAAGATATAATCTCGTACTTAATTCAGTTAAGTCAGAATGAAGGGGTGACCCGTGACAATCACCCACTATCTTCGTTACTCGCTTAGCCAAGATCCGCGTGCCTAACGACTACAAAGCGGTCTACATGATGTTCAACGTAGTTATTGGATGACAACCGGAGTATATTCTCTTGGGTCTCTAAGCCACGATTCGCATCATCTCTCCTGACAACAGAGCATCCAAATTCGTGATTAGAACCTTCGTGGTATAGGCTAGAAGCAATTGGCATCCATTCCTGAGATCCGAAAAGTCTAAACCTTGTCTGTGGTATTCCGAGTAAGATCTGGGAAGGGATGACTGTGATGAGCTTCAAACTTGCGAATGTTGGGCGCAGTGACAGTGTGCAAAAGGATAGAGAGATCATATTCCGACGCTAGTGAGAACCGACAAATGATTACCCGTGCAGTAGCTGTACCTGATATTTTTCATCCGAGACGAGAAATCTGACAGTTGATTAGCCGTGCAGAGATCGTACCTGGTATTTTTCATCCGAGAGGATCATATAGCTTGCCATGGAAGGAAGCACGCATGATTGGAAGAAGACAATAGGAAAGCAGAGGTTCAGAATCAACAAAGCATCTCCAAACGCTTATCTGAAATTCCCACCAATGAATTACATAAGTATCTCTATTTCATTTTATGTTTTATTTATCTTTTAATTATCAAAACCTCAAAACCATTTGAATCTACCTGACTAAGATTTACAAGATGACCATAGCTTGCTTCAAGCCGACAATCTCCGTGGGATCGACCCTTACTCATGTAAGGTATTACTTGGACGACCCAGTGCACTTGCTGGTTAGTTGTGTGGAGTTGTGAAAAGTGTGATCACAATTTCGTGCACCAAGTTTTTGGCGCCGTTGCCGGGGATTGTTCGAGTTTGAACAACTAACGGTTCATCTTGTTGCTTAGATTGGATAATTTTATTTTATGTTTTATTTTCGAAAAAACAAAAAAAATATATAGTTTTCGAAAAATTCATAAAAATTTTTAAGAATGAATTCTAGAGCTTCATGAGATATGTTGAAGCCTGGCTGGCTGTTAAGCCATGTCTAATATTTTGGACTGAAGTTTCCACTTTCCATTGTAGAAAGGACATGTATGTATTTGTTATGCTAAAGCTTGGCTGGCCATTTGGCCATGTCTAATTCTTTTGGATCGAATCTTTAGACTAACATTACACGAATCCTGGAATTCTTATTAAAAATTTTGAATTTCTTTATTTTCTTTTTCCAAAATAATTTCGAAAAAAAATATACAAAAAAATTAATAAAATCATAAAAACCAAAAAAAGAATTTGTGTTTCTTGTTTTAGTCTTGTGTCAAATTTTAAGTTTGGTGTCAATTGCATGTTTTTAATTTTTCTTAAAATTTTCGAAAATTCATCATGTGTTCTTCTTTGATCTTCAAGTTGTTCTTGATGATTTTCCTTGTTTGATCTTTAATTTTTCTTGTTTTGTGTCTTTTCTTATTTTTCATATGTATTTTCGAATTCATAGTGTCTAAACATTAAAAATTTTTAAGTTTGGTGTCTTGCATGTGTTTCTTTTCTTAAAAATTTTCAAAAATATGTTCTTGATGTTCATCATGATCTTCAAAGTGTTCTTGGTGTTCATCTTGACATTCAAAGTGTTCTTGCATGCATTATTTGTTTTGATCTTAAATTTTTATGTTTTGTGTCATTTTGTTGTTTTTCTCTTTCTTCATTAATTCAAAAATAAAAAAAATATCTTTCTCTTATTTTACTCATAAATTTCAAAATTTTGGATTGACTTAGTCAAAATTTTTAAAATTTGGTTGTTTCTTGTTAGTCAAGTCAAAATTTCAATTTAAAAATTTTATCTTTTCAAATCTTTTTTTTCAAAAATCAAATCTTTTCCATTTTTCTTCTTAATATTTTTGAATTTCTTAAATAAATTTTCAAAATTTTTTTCTTATTTTTATTTCACATTTTCGAAAACTTTACTAACAATTAATGTTTTGATTCAAAAATTTCAAAGTTTGTTACTTTCCTATTAAGAAAGGTTCAATCTTTAAATTCTAGAATCATATCTTTTAGTTTCTTGTTAGTCAAGTCATCAACTTTAATTTTCAAAATAAAATCTTTTTAAATTTCTTTTTCAAATCTTTTTCAAAATAGATTTCAATCATATCTTTTTCAAAACTTAATTTCAAAATCTTTTCTTAACTTCTTATCTTTTCAAAATTTATTTTCAAATCTTTTTCAATTAACCACTTGACTTGTTTGTTTTAATCTTAAAAAGTTTACTATTTCTTATCTTTTTCAAAACCACCTAACTACTTTTCTCTCTCTCTAATTTTCGAAAACCACTAACCACTTTTTCAAAATTCTTTTTAATTAACTAATTGTTTTAAATTCTAATTTTATTTTATTTCTTTTCTTAAATTTCGAATTCTAACTTAATTAATTAAATAAAAATAAAAAATATTTTTCTTCTCCCTTTTTTTTAAATTCGAATGCTCTCTCTCTCCTCTCTTTCTATTTATTTAATTATTTACTAACACTTCTCTTCTACTCATAATTCGAACCCTCTCCCTCTCTCTGTGTTCGAATTTCTTCTTCTTCCTTCTTCATTCTATTCTTCTTTTCCTCTAACACATAAAGGAATCTCTATATTGTGACATAGAGAATTCCTCTTCTTTTCTGTTCTCTTCTTTTTCATATGAGCAGGAACAAAGATAACGATATTCTTGTTGAAGCTGATCCTGAACCTGAAAAGACTTTAAAGAGGAAGCTAAGAGAAGCTAAAGCACAACACTCTGGAGAGGACCTTACAGAAATTTTCGAAAAAGAAGTAGACATGGCAGCCGAACCCAATAACAATGGTGGAGATGCAAGGAAGATGCTTGGTGACTTTACTGCACCAACTTTCGACTTCTATTGAAGAAGCATCTCAATTCCTGCAATTGGAACAAATAACTTTGAGCTTAAGCCTCAATTAGTTTCTCTAATGCAGCAGAATTGCAAGTTTCATGGACTTCCATTGGAAGATCCTCATCAGTTCTTAGCTGAATTCTTGCAAATCTGTGACACTGTTAAGACCAATGGGGTTAATCCTGAGGTCTACAGACTTATGTTTTTCCCCTTTGCTGTAAGAGACAGAGCAAGGATATGGTTGGACTCACAACCTAAAGAAAGCTTGAACTCTTGGGAAAAGTTGGTCAATGCTTTCTTGGCCAAATTCTTTCTACCTCAAAAGATGAGCAAGCTTAGAGTGGAAGTCCAAACTTTCAGACAGAAGAAAGGTGAATCCCTCTGTGAAGCTTGGAAAAGATACAAGCAATTGATCAGAAGGTGTCCTTCTGACATGCTTTCAGAATGGAGCATCTTATGTATATTCTATGATGGTCTATCTGAATTGTCCAAGATGTCATTGGACCACTCTGCTGGTGGATCTCTTCATCTGAAGAAAACTCCTGCAGAAGCCCAAGAACTCATTGAAATGGGTGCAAATAACCAATTCATGTATACTTCTGAAAGAAATCCTGTAAATAATGGGATGACTCAGAAGAAAGGAGTTCTTGAGATTGATACTCTGAATGCAATATTGGCTCAGAATAAAATATTGACTCAGCAAGTCAATATGATTTCTCAGAATCTGACTGGAATACAAGCTGCATCTGACAGTACTAAAGAAGCTTCCTCTGAAGGAGAAGCTTATGACCCTGAGAATCCTGCAATGGAAGAGGTGAATTACATGGGAGAATCCTATGGAAACACCTATAATCTTTCATGGAGAAATCATCCAAATTTCTCATGGAAGGATCAACAGAAGCCTCAATAAGGTTTTAACAATAATAATGGTGGGAGAAATAGGTTTGGCAATAGCAAGCCTTTTCCATCATCTTCTGAACAACAGACAGAGAATTCTAAGCAGAGCCTCTCTAACTTAGCAACCATAGTCTCTGATCTATCTAAGATCATTCTCAGTTTCATGACTGAAACAAGGTCCTCCATCAGAAATTTGGAGGCACAAGTGGGTCAGCTGAGTAAAAGAGTTACCGAAGTCCCTCCTAGTACTCTCCCAAGCAATACAGAAGAGAATCCAAAGAGAGAGTGCAAGGCCATCAATATACCCAAAATGGCCGAACCTATAGAGGAGGAAGAGGCAGTAATTTCCAGTGAGGAAGACCTCAATGGACGTCCACTGACCACTAAGGAGTTCCCTAATGAGGAACCAAAGGAATTCGAGGCTCATATAGAGACCATAGAGATTCCACTGAACTTACTATTGCCATTCATGAGCTCTGATGAGTATTCTTCCTCTGAAGAAGATGAAGATATTGTTGAAGAGCAAGTTGTTCAATATGTAGGAGCAATCATGAAGCTAAATGCCAAGTTATTTGGTAATGAGACTTGGGAGGATGAACCTCCATTGCTCATCAATGAACTGAATACCTTGGTTCAGCAGAAATTACCTCAGAAGAAACCGGATCCCGGAAAGTTCTTAATACCTTGTACCATAGGCACCATGACCTTTGAGAAGGCTCTATCTGACTTGGGGTCAGGTATAAACCTCATGCCACTCTCTGTAATAGAGAAACTAAGGATCTTTGAGGTACAAGATACAAGAATCTCATTAGAGATAACAGACAAATCAATGAAACAAGCTTCTGGACTTGTAGAGGATGTCTTAGTGAAGGTTGAAGGCCTGTACATCCTACTGATTTCATAATCCTAGACACTGGGAAGGATGAAGATAAATCATTATCCTTGGAAGGCCCTTCCTAGCCACAGCAAGAGCTGTGATTGATGTGGACAGAGGAGAGTTAGTCCTTCAATTGAATGAGGACTGCCTTGTGTTTAAGGCTCAAGGATCTTCTTCTGTAACCATGGAGAGGAAACATAAAAAGCTTCTCTCAATACAGAGTCAAACAGAGTCCCCACACTCAACTTCTAAGTTTGGTGCTGGGAGGCCACCATTAAACTCTGAGTCTCTGTGAAGCTCTCTAAGAGCTCACTGTCAAGCTATTGACATTAAAGAAGTGCTTATTGGGAGGCAAGCCAATGTTATTTAATTATATTCATTTTTATAAACATTTGTTTTCCATTGTCATGTTATGTTTTCTTTAGGTTGATGATCATGTGGAATCATAAAAATAGCTGCAGAATTAAAGCAAAATAAAAAACAGCATAAAAAACAGCACACCCTGGAGGACAAGCTTACTGGTGTTTAAACTCCAGTAAGGATAGCAGAATGGGCGTTTAACGCCCATGCAGGCAGCATTCTGGGCGTTTAGAAAAACGTCCAGTAAACAAGGATTCCTGGCGTTTAACGCCAGCCAGAGTATCTGGCTCGGCGTTAAACGCCCAAAGAGGCAGTCAAGTGGGCATTAAACGCCAGAATGGATAGCATTCTGGGCGTTTAACGCTAGGATGACACAAGGGAGGTAATTTTGTTTCCAATTCGATTTTTTTTAATTTTTCATGTTTTAATTCATAATTTTTTGCATCAAACATATTTTAAACGTTCATCTTTCAATTTCTATTTTCAAATATTAATAACCTTTCCAATTTTTTTAATTCTTCTTTTTTCAATTCTTTTCAACTCCTTCCAAAATGTTTTTAAAACTTACATATCTCTTCAAATTCTTTTCAACTCTTTTATTTTTCTTGTATACAGTAATAAGTTTTCAAAATTAATTGCATCATTCTTCTTCTACTCCCTTCTATCTTATCTTTGCTCGAGGACGAGCAAACCTTTTAAGTTTGGTATGGAAAAAAGCTCTGCTTTTTGTCTTTCCATAACCATTAATGGCACCTAAGGCCGAAGAAACCTCTAGGAAGAGGAAAGGGAAGGCAATTTCTTCCAACTCCGAGTCAAGGAAGATGGAGAGATTCATCTCAAAAGCCTATCACTAGAAAGAGGATGGAGCAAACAAGAGAGCCCACTCATGGACCTCAAGAAGAGCACTCCATTATCCTCCATGAAATCAAAAAGGACCAAAAGGCCATGAGAGAGGAGCAACAAAGGCAAGGAAGAGACATAGAGGAGCTCAAGCACTCCATAGGATCTTCAAGAGGAAGAACTAGCCGCCGTCACTAAGGTGGACCCGTTCTTTAATTTCTTTGTTCTTATTTTTCTGTTTTTCATTTTTATGCTTTATGTTTTATCTATGTTTGTGTCTTCATTATATGATCATTAGTATTTAGAGTCTATGTCTTAAAGCTATGAATGATTCCATGAATCTCTCACTTTCTTAAATGAAAAATGTTTTTATTTGCAAAAGAACAAGAAGTGCATAATTTCAAAATTTATCTTGAAATTAGTTTAATTATTTTGATGTGGTGGCAATACTTTTTGTTTTCTGAATGAATGCTTGAACAGTGCATATTTTTTATAGTGAAATTTATGAATGTTAAAATTGTTGGCTCTTGAAAGAATAATGAAAAAAGAGAAATGTTATTGATAATCTGAAAAATCATAAAATTAATTCTTGAAGCAAGAAAAAGCAGTGAAAAACACAAAGCTTGCGAATATATATATATATATATTTGCAAAAAATAAAGAAAAAAAAGAAAGAAAAAGAAAAAGCAAGCAGAAAAAGCCAATAACCCTTTAAACTAAAAGGCAAGGGTAAAAAGGATCCAAGGCTTTGAGCATTAATGGATAGGAGGGCCCAAAGGAATAAAATCCTGGCCTAAGCGGCTAAATCAAGCTGTCCCTAACCATGTGCTTGTGGTGTGAAGGTATCAAGTGAAAAGCTTGAGACTGAGCGGTTAAAGTCATGGTCCAAAGCAAAAAGAGTGTGCTTAAGAACTCTGGGCACCTCTAACTGGGGACTCTAGCAAAGCTAAGTCACAATCTGAAAAGGTTCACCCAGTTATGTGTCTGTGGCATTTATGTATCCGGTGGTAATACTGGAAAACAAAATGCTTAAGGTCACGGCCAATAATCATAAAGTAGCTATGTTCAAGAATCAACATACTGAACTAGGAGAATCAATAACACTATCTTAATTCTAAGTTCCTATGGATGCCAATCATTCTGAACTTCAAACGATAAAGTGAGATGCCAAAACTGTTCAGAAGTAAAAAACTACTAGCCCCGCTCATCTAATTAAAACTAATCTTCATTGATAACTTTGGAATTTATTGTATTTTCTCTTTTTTTTATCCTATTTTGTTTTTAGTTGCTTGGGGACTGATGAGAGGACTTTTGTGTGGTTTAGAATTCACAAATGAATTCTCGTTGCAAGTATAGTTTCTAAACCAACAATAATCCTTTCATACAAAAATTTTGTTTGTCACTAAAACAAACCCATAAAATCTATAAACTGAAGTATTGAACCTCGGGTCGTTCTCCTTAGGAATTGCAATAAAGTGTCTTATTATTGGTTATGGAGCATGTTTTGGGGTTTTTGATAAGAAACATGAAAAGTAAATGGTAATGAATTAAACTAATAACTAAAAAGGTCTTGGCAAAGGTTGATGGTCAAGGATCTCTATCCTAATCACTAACTACAACATGAGAATTGGCAAGGATCAACCACACTAAGTCATCCTCTAACTAATAAAGGAAAGTCAAGTGAGCTATGTCAATCTAAAACCATAAATCCTACTTCTCCACCAAATCAATTAGTGAGATCTAGCGTTAATGGCTCCCAATCGTCAATCACTTGGACATTAGCAACTCAAGAATTCCTAAGTTACCTTCCCAAGCCAAGAGCACTAAAATCTACTCTAAAATCCAACCAAGCATTTCATCAAACACTTGGAAGGCACAAAAGGAAAGCATAGTAAAATTGCAAGAAAAGTAAATCTACACTACTCAATTACAAGGAATTAAACAACAACAAATCAAATTAACAATAAAGGAACATGAAAACATAAATTGCATTAAAGAGAAAATGGAAGACCAAAAGTGCATCAACATAAAAGTAGAGAATTACAAGAATTAAATGCTAAACTAGAGAGAAGAGATGTAGAAGAAGAAGAATTGCAAAAGGAAAAGTAAATCAAATCATGAAATTAACCTAGATCTAAAAATTCCTAATCTAGATCTAACCTACTCCAAATTCTAGAGAGAAGAGAGAGCTTCTCTCTCTAGAAACTAACTAAAGTCTCATAAAACTAAAATAAAACTAAACTAATGACTATATGTCTCATCCATCTTCAATCCTTGGGTCAAATAGCATCAGAAATAAGTTGGATTGGGCGCACAAGGCTTTAGAATTCGTTGGCCACGTATTGCTTTAAGTAGATCATATGGCAGCAACGACGCGTGCACGTACAGTGCGCGTACGTGTTACCATACGTATAGAAACTATGACAAATCTTATATCATTTCGAAGCCCCGGATGTTAGCTTTCCAACGCAACTAAAACCGTATCATTTGGACTTTTGTAGCTCAAGTTATGGTCGATTAAGTGCAAAGAGGTCGGCTTGATAGGTTTTGCGATTCCTTCATTTCTTCATGAGTTCTCCATTTTTATAAGCTTTTCCTTCATTCCCTTGATCCAATCTTTGCCTCCTAAACCTGAAATCACTTAACAAACATATCAAGGTATCTAATGGAATCAAGGTGAATTAAATTTAGCTATTCTAAGTCCTAAAAAGCATGTTTTCACTCTTAAGCACAATTAAAGGAGAATAACAAAAACCATGCTATTTCATTGAATAAATATAAGTAAAAGGTGATAAAATCCCTTAAATGAGGCATAAGATAAACCCTACAAATGGGGTTTATCAACCTCCCCACACTTAAACCAAGCATGTCCTCATGCTTAAACCAATAGAAAGCAAAGGGGTATCAACATTTATTCAATGAAATCTAACTAAATGCAACCTAAACTATATGCAATTATCTACATGAATGCAATTGCTTGGTCAAAATAAATCAACGTCCAAGAAGCATATATGCACAAGGGATAAAGGTATTAACAACCATGCCAAACAACAATTGAATTGAGCTATTAAATATTTTTACAAACTTGCATGAGGAGTGATGATCATAGGTGAAAACATGTAATTGAGCATCAAACCCTCACCGGATGTGTTTGCACTCTATTCGCTCAAGTGTTTAGGGTTGATTCACTCAATTCTCCCCTATTTCATGCTTTCTAAGATTTGTTTTTCTTCTAACAATCGACATTTATTCCATGCATGCATACAAGTATCATGAGGTCTTTCATTGGTTGTAATAGGGCTAGGGTCAAGGTAGGATGCATATATGGTTAAGTGAGCTTGAAATTTGAATCTTTGATAAGCTTAGACTTCCCACCTAACCTATGACATCCTATACAATTAATTTCTAACCTAAGAACCCATTTTTCACTTTTTAACATACTCATGTATTTTCTTTTCATTTCACAACACTTATGCATTGATTTTATTGAGCTTCACTTTGGGGCATTTTGTCCCCTTTTTATTTCTTTCTTTTTATTTATTTCTTTCTTTTTCTATATTTTTTTTCTTTTCCATGCTCTTCTTTTTGTTTCTTTTTCTTTTTCTTTTGTTTTTCTCATTTTTTTTCTTTCTTTCAAACTATATACAAGAATATCAATGCATAAGGTCTATACATTTTATCAATACATGAGCATGTACCAAATTTCTAATAATTTCAATAAAAATACAAAACTACCCTTTTATTCCCCCAATATCCCAAGGTTCCCACACTTGAATGATACACACACTCTAGCCTAAGCTAATCAAAGATCCAAATAAAGGACATTTATTGTTTTTCACTTTAAGGCTTGTAATGTGCTAAATTAAGAACAAGTGGGTTAATCGTAGGCTCAATTTTGGCTAACAATGGAAGATAAAAGTTAAGGCTATTTGGGTAAGTGAGCTAAATGAAATGATGGCCTCAATCATATAAATGCATGAATACATAAAATAATGGATATAAAGAATCAAACAAATCAAAGATCACAATCATAGAAAGAGAACAATGCACACAAGAAGGGAAAATAAGTGGTTATAAAATGTAACCACACAATTAGGCTCAAATCTCACTTGCTTGTGTTCTTAGCTCAAAACATGTTCCATAATATATATAATTCAAGCAAATTTAATGAAAAGTTTTCACTCAAATCAATTGGTTCCCTATAGATAGAAGTCTTGAAAAATTTCACTATTTTAACTAAGCTTATTATGTATATATATGCAAAAATACGAAAATGCAAGTAAAAATCCTAAAAACCTAAAATGAAATGAAAAAGTGTTGAGATTAGAACTTGTCACCCAAAATCGCCGAACGGTCGGACGACCTCCCCACACTTAAAAGTTTGCACCATCCTTGGTGCATCCAAAGATGAGCAAGGGGGTATGGCGACTTTCCGGATTGCTACCTTCAGCTGGTAGATCAACCGGTTACTGCGTGTTCTTTCTTCCGCTTCCATTTTTGCTTGCGGTGCATCATTCATGAAAAACAAAAATATAACACCATAAGATGAGAAAATACAAAAGCAAGGAAGCATAATTGTTGGAATGAGGTAAATCACTAGGATTGAGTGAGTGAATTAGTGTGACATTAAGAAATATTAGGTATGTGAGTTCTAAATTGCGCGCGGTTTAGAACACACATTAGCATAAAAGCTATGTCACTAAAGAAGCATGTACATTACTCATCCTAGTGTGCTTGAGATGCTTTAAGTAAACTTGTAAAGTAAAACAAGCATTAAAGAAGCATGAGAGCATTCAAGCTATAAACATATGGATGCATATGATCATGAAGCACAATGCATTAAGATAAATGCTCAACATCCATCAAGAAATTGCCTAATCGAGGAAAAGGATGGGAATTACATGTTGGCCAAATCATGCAATTCAAAAGGTTTAAGGGCTCTAAAGGCAATATCATTCACTTGGTATTCACAAAAGTTAAGCATGAAGAATTCAAAACCAAGTAGCAAAATATAACCTCAACAATAGAATCCAACAATGAATATTTAAAAAAACATTCATGCTAACATAGCATTTAGGCAATAAGAGGCAGCAATGTGTAGTAAAATAATCAATAATCCAACACTTATAATGAAAAGAGAGAAAATGGAATGAAAACTAAACTAAAACCAACTAATTAACTAACTAACTAACTAACTAATTAACTAACTAAAATAAATGGTTATCAATGGTGTTTGGAAGTGTTGGATGAGGGGTAGGAGAAGGGAAGAAGAAAGGAAAAGGAAAGAAATGGAAAGAGGAGAAGAAAAGAGATGTGTTGAAGGAAGGACATCCGCGCGTACGCGCGCATGGCGCGCGCGCGGATGGTGGTGCAATGGATGTGATGCGTACGCGTACATGGCGCGTCTGCGTCGATGGCTTATTTCGAGAGTGACGCGTATGCACGAGTTGGTTTGTGCGAAAGGCACAATGCGCGCGCAACGTTCGCACAACTCTCGGATTTTTGGCTTGGGGTGGAATTTCTCAATCCACGCGTACGCGTACATGGCGCGTCCACGTGGGTAGGCGAAAATGCTTGATGCACGCGTACGCGCGCAGTGCGCGTACGCGCGGATGGTGCGCTTTTTTTTTTTCAAAATTTTTCTATGTTTTTGCACCAATCCAAGCATTTCAAACCTCCAAAAAACTACCAAAACACCATAAAACCTTATTTAACATACTAAACTACCAAACAAACTCAACAAATCAATCAAAACATGAAATTAAACTAATTACCAATATGTACAAAAAGAGAAAATGAAAAGAAGTTACCATGGTGGGTGTCTCCCACCTAGCACTTTTGTTTATTGTCCTTAAATTGGACTTATGGGGAGCTCCTCTCAAGGTGGCTTGTGCTTGAAGCTATCTTGGAACATCCACCAATGCTTGGTTCTCCATTGTGTCCCAAGATTCCTTATTTGTTGCACCAAGTGTTGATGGAGTTCTTCACAAGCTTAGGGCTCCCAAAGTTGATCCTCGTCTTGTGATCCGGGATCCCACACTTTATTTTGACACCCGTCTTGAAGTTGACTATCATTGATCCATGTGGGTGCCATAGTTTTGGAATTCTCATTTAAACAACCAAACAACATCCTAGACCCAAGCAATCTAGTTCTACACCAACCGTTACAATTAAGCTTTACGTGTAGCCATCATGCACCTAGAATAATATTTCCAACCACTAGCCATCTCCCTTTTGCTCTTATAGCCACAAATATATCTAAGTTGACCATCCGTTTCAAGCAAACCATATTCAAGGGGAATAATAAAGCTTGAGTATAAGGAATTTACCCACTTGAATGAAAGAATGGATGGTGGTGGCTTGGGGAGAGGTATCTCCAACGTGCTAGCAAGCTTTACTCCCTTGTGTTCTTCCTTGTTAATCTCCACCTCTTCATAAGCTTCTTCACTTCCAATCCTTTGTTCATCAATTTCATCTAACTCTTCCCCATCACTCAAATCATAAATGGGAGGTTGAGAGAAATCTACCTCCACATCGCTTTCTATCTCATTGGGAGAAGGTTCTTCAAATTCAAAGGATTCACCACCAAGAAGATTGGATGCATGGTCTTCATCTCCAAGGGAACTCAATTTTTGCTCCATTTCTTCCAAGTCTTCATATGGAATATACCTCGGAGGTTGTGCACATTCCTCCTCAACATCAAATTCACTCTTCTTGGAGAGGTTCTCTTCAACTCTAGGTTTCCAAGGAGGTTCCGCATCTCCTAAGTCTTCAACCACTTCTTCCTCTTCTTCAATGATCATAGGCTCCTCCAATTGTTCTAACACAAAGTGGCCTTCCTCCTTCTCCATCGGGGTTCCCAATCCCTCCTTCATGCTTTGCTCTTTAATTGATTCTCCATATGTGACCATGGGAGTGCTTTGAGTGCTCAAATATTGGGAGGCTAAGGTGCTTACTACCTTGGTCAAGGTAGCCATAAATTCTAGGGTCTCCCTTTGCATTTCTCCTTACCCTTGAAGTATAAGGCTAAGGATTTCATTCATTGAGGATTGGAGTAGATAGGAGGGTTCATTGTCTTGGAGAAAGGGTTCATAATAGGAAGGTGGTTCTTTTTGGTAAAGTGGTGGTGTATATTGAGGTGGTTCTTGGGAGTAGTGATCTTGGAATGGTGGTTCCATGTATGGCTTATATGGTTCAAAAGGTGGTTGGTAGGATGGATATGGATTAGGGTCATATGGAGGTGTTTGGTGAAAATAGGCTTGTGAGTGTGGTTGAGGTTCATGTTGAGGATATAACTCATAGACATATGGTGGTTGTTCTTGAAAGTCACAAGGATGCTCACCATAGCCATTTGATTGGTATGCATCATAGAATGGCTCTTCTTCATAGTGCATTGGTGGAGGTTGTTGCCATGAAGATTGATCATATGCAGATGGCTCCTCCCACCTTTGGTTATCCCATCCTTGATACACATTCTCATTGTAGTTCTCATTGCCTACAACATAGTTAGAACCAAACTCATAGCCAAAGTGAGAATTCATGATAGCAAGATAAAATGAAAATAAAATCAAATAAGAAGGAAGGAAATTAAATCCTAAAACTAGCAAAAACTAACAAGCAATCCAAAAATCAAGCTATTCACAATATTCACATATATACAATAACCAATAACACAACACCATTGCAACTCCCCAGCAACGGCGCCATTTTGATGACAGGACTTTTGTATGGTTTAGAATTTACAAATGAATTCTCGTTGCAAGTATAGTTTCTAAACCAACAATAATCCTTTCATACAAAAATTTTGTTTGTCACTAAAACAAACCCCTAAAATCTATAAATCGAAGTATTGAACATTGGGTCGTTCTCCCTAGGAATTGCAATAAAGTGTCTTGTTATTGGTTATGGAGCATGTTTTGGGGTTTTTGATAAGAAACATGAAAAGTAAATGGTAATGAATTAAACTAATAACTAAAAAGGTCTTGGCAAAGGTTGATGGTCAAGGATCTCTATCCTAATCACTAACCACAACATGAGAATTGGCAAGCATCAACCCCACTAAGTCATCATCTAACTAATAAAGGAAAGTCAAGTGAGCTATGTCAATCCAAGACCATAAATCCTAGTTCTCCACCAAATCAATTAGTGAGATCTAGCATTAATGGCTCCCAATCTTCAATCACTTGGACATTAGCAACTCAAGAATTTCTAAGTTACCTTCCCAAGCCAAGAGCACTAAAATCTACTCTAAAATCCAACCAAGAATTTCATCAAACACTTGAAAGGCACAAAAGGAAAGCATAGTAAAATTGCAAGGAAAGTAAATCTACACTACTCAATTGTAAGGAATTAAACAACAACAAATCAAATTAACAATAAAGGAACATGAAAACATAAATTGCATTAAAGAGAAAATGGAAGAACAAAAGTGCATCAACATAAAAGTAGAGAATTACAAGAATTAAATGTTAAACTAGAGAGAAGAGATGTAGAAGAAGAATAATTGCAAAAGGAAAAGTAAATCAAAGCATGAAATTAACCTAGATCTAAGAATTCCTAATCTAGATCTAACCTACTCCTAATTCTAGAGAGAAGAGAGAGCTTCTCTCTCTAGAAACTAACTAAAGTCTCATAAAACTAAACTAATGACTAGATGTCTCATCCCTCTTCAATCCTTGGGTCAAATAGCATCATAAATGAGTTGGATTAGACCCACAAGGCTTTAGAATTCGCTGGCCACGTACTGCTTTAAGTGGATCATATGGCAACAACGACGCGTGTGCGTATAGTGCGCGTACGTGTCACCATACGTGTAGCAACTATGGCAAATCTTATATCGTTTTGAAGCCCCGGATGTTATTCGAACGCAACTGGAACCGCATCATTTGGACCTCTGTAGCTCAAGTTATGGTTGATTAAGTGCGAAGAGGTCGGCTTGACAGCTTTTGCGATTCCTTCATTTCTTCATGAGTTCTCCATTTTTACATGCTTTTCCTTCATTCCCTTGATCCAATCTTTGCCTCCTAAACCTAAAATCACTTAACAAACATATCAAGGCATCTAATGGAATCAAGGTAAATTAAATTTAGCTATTCTAAGTCGTAAAAAGCATGTTTTCACTCTTAAGCACAATTAAAGGAGAATAACAAAAACCATGCTATTTCATTGAATAAATGTGGGTAAAAGGTGATAAAATATCTTAAATGAGGCATAAGATAAACCCTACAAATGGGGTTTATCAACCAAGCTATAATTTAAGTTTGCTGTTGTGATGAGCGGATAATTTATACCATTTTTGGCATTGTTTTTACATAGTTTTTAGTATGTTTTAGTTACTTTTTATTATATTTTTATTAGTTTTTATGAAAAAATCACATTTTTGGACTTTACTATGAGTTTGTGTATTTTTCTGTAATTTCAGATATTTTCTGGCTGAAATTGAGGGACCTGAGCAAAAATCTGATTCAGAGGCTGAGAAAGGATTGCAGATGCTGTTGGATTCTAACCCTCATTCACTCGAAGTGAATTTTCTGGAGCTAAAGAAGCCCAATTGGCACGCTCTCAAATGCATTGGAAATTAGACATCTTGGGCTTTCCAGCAATATATAATAGGACATACTTTGCTCAAGATTTGATGGCCGAAACTGGCATTATACTCCAGCCAGAGACCCTTTTCTGGAGTAAAATGCCAGAACTGGAGTTAAACACCCAAACTGGCACCCAAGCTGGCGTTTAACTCCAAGAATGGCCTATGCACGTGAAAGCTTCAAAGCTCAGCCCAAACACTCACCAAGTGGGCCCTGGAAGTGGATTTCTGCATTATCTGCACTTAGTTACTTATTTTCTATAATCCCTAGTAACTAGTTTAATATAAATAGCACTTTTTACTATTGTATTCACATACTTTATCATCTTATGTTACATTTGAAGGCTGGCCATTCGGCCATGCCTAGACCTTTTTTTCTTATGTATTTTCTACGGTGGAGTTTCTATACCTCATAGATTAAGGTGCGGAGCTCTGCTGTTCTTCATGAATTAATGCAAGTACTATTGTTTCTCTTTCAATTCACGCTTATTTCTTCTCCAAGATATACTCTTGTACTTAATTCAGTTAAGTCAGAATGAAGGGGTGACCCGTGACAATCACCCATTATCTTCGTTACTCGCTTAGCCAAGATCTGCGTGCCTGACAACCACAAAGCGGTCTACATGATGTTCAACGTAGTCATTGGACGACAGCCGGAGTATATTCTCTTGGGTCTCTAAGCCACGATTTGCCTCGTCTCTCCTGACAACAGAGCATCCGAATTCGTTATTAGAACCTTCGTGGTCTAGGCTAGAACCAATTGGCAGCCATTCCTGAGATCCGAAAAGTCTAAACCTTGTATGTGGTATTCCGAGTAGGATCTGGGAAGGGATGACTGTGACGAGCTTCAAACTTGCGAATGTTGGGCATAGTGACAGTGTGCAAAAGGATAGAGAGATCTTATTCCAACGCTAGTGAGAACCGACAGATAATTAGCCATGCGGTAGCTGTACCTGGTATTTTTCATCCGAGATGAGAAATCCGACAGTTGATTAGCCATGCAGAGATTGTACCTAGTATTTTTCATCCGAGAGGATCATACAGCTTGCCATGGAAGGAAGCACGCATGATTGGAAGAAGACAATAGGAAAGCAGATGTTCAGAAGCAACCAATGAATTACATAAGTATCTCTATTTCATTTTATGTTTTATTTATCTTTTAATTATCAAAACCTCAAAACCATTTGAATCCTCCTGACTAAGATTTACAAGATGACCATAGCTTGCTTCAAGCCGACAATCTCCGTAGGATCGACCCTTACTCACGTAAGGTATTACTTGGATGACCCAGTGCACTTGCTGGTTAGTTGTGCGGAGTTGTGAAAGTGTGATCACAATTTCGTGCACCAAAACCTCAAACACGATTTTCTGCTTGCCTGACTAAGTGGATCATTCGACTATTGTTGCTCAGTTTATCAATCCTCGTGGGATCGACCCTCACTCAACTGAGGTATTACTTGGTATGACCCGGTACACTTGTCGATTAGTTTGTGGACTTTGAATTCCGCACCAAGTTTTTAGTGCCGTTGCCAGGGATTGACAGTGATTTACAACTAACCGTTGTTTGATTGCTTAGATTAGGCATTTTTAGTTTTTAATTTTTATTTGTTCCTGTTCTTTAAATTTTTCAAAAATTTAGTCTCATTTTATTTAAAATTTTTTTCTTAATTTCTAAAATTAAGTTTGGTGTTATAATGCTCACGCATCAGATCCCAGTCAACTCCAGTCCGGGCTAGGTAGCCTTCTTTCCTTTTGCTTATGAATTTTGGTTGTAAGGTTATGTTGATGACTAGTGTGTCTTTATTTTCATGTTATAGAAAGAATGGCTCCTAAGTCGGCTGCCATGAAGACACCAGAAAGAACGTCATACAATTAAAGGAGGCTCGGGGTATACAATTAAAGGAGGCTGGTGACACTGCTGCCCGACCTTTACCCTCAAAGTCAGACTCGGGTACGTCAGCCTCTCGAAAGGTTTTTACCCGTCCCCCGTCTCGGCCAATTCCTCCCCTTTCCACCTCAGACAGGCCCGCAGCCCGTCCTCCTCCTTCTTCATCCGAGCCAAATCCTAAAAGACACAAGTTTGTTGAGTTTCAAAGCATATACAATAAGGGCTTTGACGGGCTTGCTTGGAGTGAGAAGCATATTTTCCCTCATAGCCACATTAGTATGGATGACGTGTCCATCAAAAACCATCTTCAACTCCTGGCCCGAGGTAGAATTTGGATGGCCGGTGTATGTGCAGCTTTGGCCAGGGTGTTGGAGAAGACTCCCCTTAGCGCGACCCACAATTCATTGGTGGATTCTCAGGCTGAGGTGGCTTCTCTGAAGGTGACAAAAAAGGAGCTTGAGGAGGAGATGGATGCATTGCTATACGACTTGGGTAAAGCTTGGGCCAAGTTAAAACAGGCGGAGGTGGCCTTGACTATGTCGAAAGGTTTGAGGAAGAAGGCAGAGGAGAGCTACACCCCTGTCTTCGGGGAGAGGCTTGACCTCGTGGATGTGTTGAATAAGGCCCAGGACAAATATGCAAAACTCGAGGAATCTGTGTCTAAGGGAATGGACGAAATGTTTGCAAATCTAAAGGCCAAGTTCCAAGTTATTGCTCCCGAGGTAGACCTTTTCCTGATTAGCTAGGACAATATTGTGGTAGACGTGAAGATCGTTGATGAGCGGATGTTTTATACGCTTTTTGGCATCATTTTCATATAGGCTTTAGCATGTTTTGTTTAATTTTTATTAAGTTTTTTATAGGTTTTAGTGTAAAATTCACATTTTTGGATTCTACTTTGAGTTGGTGTATTTTTATGCAATTTTATGTATTTTTTGGCTGAAATTGAGGAGTTGGAGCAAAAGTCTGATTCAGAGACAGAGAAAGCATTGCAGATGCTGTCCGGATCTCACCTCCTTGCACTCGAAAGAGCTTTTCTGGAGCTACAAAATTCCAAATGGAGCGTTCTTAAAAGATATGGATAGCTGACTTCCAAAGCTTTCCAGAAATGTATAATACTCTATACTTTGCTTCAGAATTGAAGGCCCAAAACTGGCGTCTAACGCCAGCCTCCTACCGCACTCTAGGCGTCCAGCGCCCAAAGGAGGAGACCAGCTTCCAAACGCCCAAAGAGGACCCCTTAGCCAGTGTTCAACGCCCTAGAGGCCTCCTAGCACGTGGATCTCATCAAAGCTCAGCCCAAATACTCACCAAGTGGGCCCCAAAAGTGGATTTTAGCACTAAAAGACGGTTTTATCCTTCTTAATGTAATCCTTAGTCATTAGTTTAGTATTTAAAGACTTTTACACCTCTCATCAAGGGGGGGGGGGGATGCACACTTTAGACATTTATCATTGTATTTTCTATCAGTATGAGTTTCTAAACCTCCTAGGTTGAAGGGAGGAGCCCAACTAAGTTTTATGCATTAATAAAAGTACTACTGTTCTTTCTCAATTCGTGTTTGATTCTATATTCTAAGATGTATCTTCGTTCTTCATCAATATGAATGCGTTGAACTGGCATAAGGTTATCACATTCTACATGGGTTGAAAGTGAGTCTTTCATCGGACAATGATGAACCACTAGCTTGATTATACATCTCTTAGACGGCTAATCCACGACTTCGTTGGGGACTTCTCGAGACACCAGTTCAGCCGTAGTACGGGGAGATTAGGGGTCTCTGTGGTAGAAGCTAGAACCCAAAGGTGCAGCATCCTCTAATCCGGAAGATTCGACCTTGTCTGTGGCATTAGTAGGATCACCAAGGAGAATGAACTGCATGAGCTTCACCTTCAATTAGACTGGATCTGCACTAACCCTAGGGTTCAAATTTGGAGGAGTATTAGCAATCTCTTAAAAAAGACATTAATCACACATAGCCTTCCATAGAAGAAATCATTCACAATTGAAGAAGACAGTAAGACCATAGTTAATCTAGAAGGACAAAGCATATCAAGCCTTAACCACCTTCTTATCATAGTTTATACAACTTCTGAGTTCTGAGTACCCTTTTCTTTTTATTTCCTTTTATACAATTAAACAAACATACCTACAGCTCCTATTCACCTGACTAAGATCTGCAAGATAACCATAGCTTGCTTCAAACCACAATCCTTGTGGGATCGACCCTGACTCGCTCAGGTATTACTTGGACGACCCAGTGCACTTGTTGGTTCAGCTGTACGAAGTGTGGGAATTCGTGCACCAAGTTTTTGGTGCCGTTGCGGGAATTGTTCGAGTTTGGACAACTGACGAATTATCTTGTTCCTTAGATTAGGTATTGTCTTTAATTTTTTTAGATTTTTTATTTTATTTTATTTTCTTCTTCTTTTTTTCGAAAAAAAATTTCAAAAATTTTTTTTTCTGTTCTTTGTTTAATCTTTTGTTTTTGGTTTGAGTCTTTTATTTTTGTTCTTGTTGAAATTTTCGAATTCTTTGAGTCTTTCTTTTAAAAAATTTTCAAAAATAGTTTCTTTTGTTTGAATCTTGTGTCAATCTTTAAGTTTGGTGTCTTCCTATGTCCTTTCTTTAAATTTTCGAAAATTGTGTGTTTGGTTTTCAAAAATTTTAAGTTTGGTGTCTTTTGTGTGTTCTTGTTTTCTTTGAATTCTTTGAGTTTTATTCTTGGTGTTCTTTTTTATCTTCAAAGTGTTCTTGGTTTGATCTTAAAATTTTTAAGTTTGGTGTCTCTTTGTGTTTTTCCTTCCAATTTTCACATAGTAGGTGCTTTAGATCTAAATATTTTAAGTTTGTTGTCTTTTTGTTGTTTTTCTCTTTCTTCATTAAATTCAAAAATCAAAAAAATAAAATATCTTTTCTTATCTTTGCATTAATTTTCGAAAATTACACAAAAAAATTTCAGATTTTAATTTCAAATTATTATTTTATCTTATCTTAATTTCAAATTTCAAAATCAAATCTTTTCAAAAATTATATTTTTTTCAAAAAAAATCTTATCTTTTTATCTTTCTTAAAATTTTAAATTCAAATCTTTTCTAATATTCTATCATATCTTGTTTTCAAATCTTTCCTAATTAGTTACTTATCTTGTCTCTCTTCTTTTTCAAAACTTCCTAACTAATTCTTCTCTCTCCTAATTTTCGAAAATCCCTCCTTTATTTCTCTCTCTTCTTTTTCAAAATTCATAATTAAATTTTCAATTCATTTTAATTCATTAACCTTTATTTTCGAATTACACATAAATAAATAAAACAAAAACAAAAATATTTTAATTCTTGTTTATCTTTTCTACTTCTAATTCTTCTCTTATCTACTTCTATTTATTTGAATTCTTCTTCTCCTTCTTCTATCTTCATTCTTCTTCCTCTTCTTTCTTCACATCTCACAGGGAGTCCTCTGTTCTTGAACATAGAGCTCCCATTCTCCTCTGTCCTTGGTTTCTTCTTTTCTTGTTTATGAACAGGAATAAGGATAAAGAACCTCTCTTTAATCTTATTCCTGAACCTGAGAGGAATTTAAGGAGGACCTTACAACAAGTTAAAGCACAACACTCTAGAAGAAACCTCTCAGAAAATTTTGAACAAGAAGCTGAAGACATGGCCAATCATGAAGGAGAGGCAAGAAAGGTTCTTGGTGACTTCACCATGCCTACCTATGATTTTTATGGAAGAAGTATCTCCATACCTTCCATTGGAGCTAACAAATTTGAGCTTAAGCCTCAGTTAGTCTCTCTTCTGCAACAGAATTGCATGTTCCATGGACTTCCACTAGAAGATCCACATCAATTCCTATCGGAATTCTTGCAAATTTGTGATACTGTTAAGACCAATGGAGTGGATCCTGAGGTCTACAAACTTATGCTCTTTTCCTTTGTTGTAATAGACATAGCTAAGATATGGTTGGATTCTCAACCTAAAGAGAGCCTAAACTCTTGGAAAAAGCTGGTCAATGTTTTCTTACCTAAATTCTTTCCTCCTCAAAAGATTAGCAAAATCAGAGTGGAAGTTCAAACCTTCAGACAAAGAGAAGGTGAATCCCTCTATGAAGCTTGGAAAAGATACAAGTAACTGATCAGGAGGTGTCCTCCTGACATGCTCTCAGAATGGTCTATCCTAGGAATTTTCTATGATGGTCTATCTGAGATGCCCAAAATATCATTGGACAGCTTTGTATATGGATCACTCTACTTGAAGAAAACGCCTACAGAAGCAAGAGAACTCATTGAGATGGTTGCAAACAACCAATTCATGTATACTTCTGAAAGAAACCCTGTAAGTAATGGGGTACTTCAGAAGAAAATAGTTCTTGAAGTTAACACTCTGAATGCCATATTGGCCCAGAACAAGATCTTGACCCAGCAGATCAATACGACCTCTCAGCATTTGACTGAAATGTAAGCTACACCTGGCAGCACTCAGGAAGCTTCTTCTGAAGTAGAAGCCTATGATCCTGGTCAACCCACTATGGAGGAGGAAAATTACATGGGAGAACCCTATGAAAACACCTACAAACCCTCATGGAGGAATCATCCTAACCTCTCATGGAACACAGAAACCTCAGCAAGGTTTCAATAATAATCAAGGTGGAAGAACCCAGAATAGGTTCAACAACAGACCACCATTCCTATCTTCTTAAGGGAATATGGAGAATCCTAAGTAGAGTCTTTCTGACTTAGTTACTATAGTCTCTAACCTCTCTAAGACCACTCATAGTTTCATAACTGAAACAAGGTCCTCCATCAAAAATTTGGAGGTACAAGTTGGTCAGCTAAGCAAGAGGATTACTGAGACTCCTCCTGATACTCTTCCTAGTAACACTAAGGTGAACCCAAGAGAAGAGTGCAAGGCCATCACCACTGAGGTTGAGGCTGAATCTGAAGAGATTGGGAAGGCATTGAACTTGAGTGAGGAAGATCTCATTGGGCATTCAATGCCAAACTGGCTAAGAGCCTGGCGCTGAACGCCAGTGAGGAAGCCCTCACTAGGAGTTCAATGCCCATCCTGGCATCAGAGCTGGCGTTGAACGCCAGTGAGGAAGTCCTCACTGGGCATTCAATGCCCTAACAGGCAGGGAAGCTGGTGTTGAACGCCAGCTAGGACATCCCTGCTGGGCGTTCAACGCCCAAAAAGGTAAGGGAACTGGCGTTTAATGCCAATAAGGGTATACCGCATGGGCATTCAACGCCCAAAAAGCCATCAGAGCTGGTGTTGAATGCTAGTAAAGGCACACCCTCTGAGTGCTCAATACCTACTCAAGAAATCCCTATCCAAGAACTAAAATAAGCCAAGGCTCATATAGAGACCATAGAGGTTCCTTTGCATGCACTTCTGCAATGCATGAGTTCTGATGAACACTCATCCTCTGATGAGGATGAAGACACTAGGGAAGAGCAAGTTGCTCGGTACCTAGGAGGTCTCATGAAGATGAATGCCAAGCTATTTGGTACAAAGCCTTTGGAGGAAGAACCTCTAGTGCTTTCCAAAGAACTCAATACTTTGGTTCAGCAGAAGCTACCTCAGAAGCTTCCAAATCCTGGACGCTTCCTAATTACTTGCAACATAGGCACCATGACCTTTGAGAAGGCTCTGTGTGACCTAGGGTCAAGTATAAACCTCATGCCACTCTCTGTAATGGAGAAGCTAGGAATCTTTGAGGTACAAGCTGTAAACATCTCACTAGAGATGGCAGACAAGTCAATGAAGAAGCCATATGGCTTAGTAGAGAATGTCTTGGTAACAGTTGAAGACCATTATATCGCTGCAAACTTCATAGTATTGGATATTGGAGAGGATGATGATGACTCTATCATTCTCGGAAGACCTTTCCTAGCCACTGCAAAAGCCATGATTATTGTGGCAAAGAGAGAACTGGTTTTCCAACTAGGAGAGGACTACAGCTTGTTCAAGATGTCCAATCCCAATTCTCCCTCTGATAAGCAAGAGACAATGGTGCAACACCTAGTGTTCCAATAATCTCTTTCAGTGCAGAGCTTTACTAAACCCCCAAACATCAATTCTAAGTCTGCTATTGGGTAGCCATTAACAAACACTGAGAACAAATGTACTAGGAAGAAAGTACCTAAAGGCTGGAGGGATAAGAAAGTCCCCACTGAAGGCCTCTCACCTGACCTGAGAGTTGTCTTCACCAAGAAACCAGTCATACCACATCCAGTGAGTCGTGTCCTGTCTCTAGAGCATGTGGAGCTCGTTCATGAGAAGACAGGAAGAAAGTTCACCGTAAGAGGTAAAATTCTGAGCCCATACTCATCTTAATTAATTATTTCTATTTCTTTTAATTCCTTAATTTTATTTTTCTTTAAAGTTTTTTTTAGGTTCATGATCATGTGCAGTAGTCAGAATAGAGACAGAATAGTTCAGCAGTGAAAACAGAACACTCTGGATGGAGTGTGGTTGGTGTTGAATGCCAGCCAGGGAGTAGACCCTGGGCGTTCAACGCCAATACAGAGGGCAGAGAATCTGAATTCCCTACCCTCTCTGGACCAGTAGGTCCCACAGCATCTTTAGCTACCCCCACTTCTTCCTACTTACTTTCACATTTCTCCATACACTGTTTCCTATAAATCCTAGCCCAATCACATCCATATCACGTCCCTAAATCCATTATAAATCTCACCAACCCCCACCCACTTCAAAATCAAATTTCCCTCCCATTTTTCCCACCCCTTGGCCGAATTGCCTTCTACCCCCTTCTTCTTCTATTTTTTTCTTCTTCTACTCCATTCTTCTCTTTTATTTATTTTTACTCGAGGATGAGCAAAGCTTTTGAGTTTGGTGTGAGAAAAGTGTTGCTTTTTGCTTTCTATTACCACTTATGGCACTCAAGGTTGGAGAATCCTCTAGAAAGATGAAAAGAAAGGCAGTAGCCGCCACCTTTAAATCTTGGGAGAGGTAGAGATTCATCATCAAAGCCCTCCAAACCCATAGAGGATGGTTAGAATTCATCCAACGCTCTATCATCCCCACTAGCAACCGGTCAAAAGTGACCATTGAAAGAGCTATCATGATCCATTGCCTCATGATTGGAAGTGAGGTGGAAGTACATGAGGTGATTCCTCAAGAATTGTACAAGATAGCTGAGAAGCCTTCCACCAAAGCAAGGTTGGCATTCCCACACCTTATCATCTATGCAATTCAGCTGAAATTGTCATAGAAGGAGATATCTCCATTGAGGAGGACAAGCCTATCACTAAGAAAAGGATGGAGCAAACTAGAGAGCATGCACATGAGCCTGTGCAACCGCCTCAACATGAGATCCTTGAGATGCCTCGAGGGATATATTTTCCTCCTCAAAGCTATTGGGATCAATAGCATACTTCCATGGCAGAATTGAGCTCTAACATGAATCAGTTGAAGATAGAGCATCAAGAGCATTCAACCATCCTCAATGAAATTAGAGAAGATCAAAGGGCTATGAGAGAAGAACAACAAAGACAAAGGAGTGACATTGAAGAGATCAAGTACTACATTGGATCCTCAAGGAGGAGCACTAGCCACCACCATTAAGGTGGATTCGTTCTCTTAATCCCCTCTCCTTATGTCATTTTTTTTTTGTTTTCTATTATGCTTTATAGTCTGTTCTCTTGTTCTTACTACATGATCATTTCTATCTATGTCTTAAAGTTATAAAATATTCCATATGTCTCTCACCTTTCTTAAAAGAAAATTTTAATTGAAAAGAATTGAGAGATACAATTTCAAGTTATATAATAAGAATAATTCAATTATTTTGATGTGGTGGCATTGCTTTTGCTTTCTGAATGTATGAATAAACAGTGCATATTTGAAGTTGAAATTAAGAATGTTGCCTTTTGAAAGAATGATGAAAAAGGAAAAGTATTATTGGTAATCTGAAAAATCCAAAAATTGATTCTTAAAGCAAGAAAAAGTAGAAAAAAGAAAAAGAAAAAGCATGTTGATAAAAGAAAAATTATATATATGCATGCAAAAAAATGAAAAATAAAAAGTAGAAAAAGCCAATAGCACTTTAAACCAAAAGGCAAGAGCAAAAAGCCAATAACCCTTTAAACCAAAAGGCAAGGGTAAAAGGATCCAAAGATCCTAAGAGTATGCTTAAGAACTCTGGACACCTCTATTTGGGGATTGTAGCAAAGCAGAATCACAATCCAAAAGGGTTTACCCAGTTAAAGTGTTTGTGGCATTTATGTATCCGGTGGTAATACTGGAAAAAAAAGTGCTTAGGGTCATGGCCAAGAATCTAAAAGCTGTGTTCAAGAATAAAAAAGAACTAAACTAGGAGAGTCAATAATATCATCTGGATTCTACATTCCTAAAGAGACCAACATTTCTGAGTTTCAATGGATAGTGAGATGCCAAAACTACTCAGAAGCAAAAAGCTACTAAGTCCCGCTCATCAAATTGAAACTGAGCTTCATTGGAAACTCTGAGATTTATTGTATCTTAATCTTTTTTTGTCCTATTTTGTTTTTAGTTGCTTGGGGACAAGCAATAGTTTAAGTTTGGTATTGTGATAAGAGGATATTTTATACGCTTTTTGGCATCATTTTCATATAATTTTTAGCATGTTTTGTTTAATTTTTATTAAGTTTTTATAGGTTTTAGTGTAAAATTTACATTTTTTTATTATACTTTGAGTTTGTGTGTTTTTATGCAATTTCAGGTATTTTTTGGCTGAAATTGAGGAGCTGGAGCAAAAGTCTGATTCAGAGACTGGTGCACGAAAATTACTTCACAATGTAATTCCGCACAACTAACCAGCAAGTGCGCAAGTGCACTGGGTCGTCCAAGTAATACCTTACGTGAGTAAGGGTCGATCCCACGGAGATTGTTGGCTTGAAGCAATCTATGGTTATCTTGTAACTCTTAGTCAGGAAAAACAATAAAATAATTCACTTATCAAATTTGATTACAAGGAATAAAAGGGCAGAACACAAATTATACTTGTATGCAATGATGGAGAATATGTTGGAGTTTTGGAGATGCTTTGTCTTCTGAAATTCTGCTTTCCTCTGTTTTCTGATTCACGCACGCACGTCCTCCTATGGCAAGCTGTGTGTAGGTGGATCACCGTTGTCAATGGCTACCATCCATCCTTCCAGTGAAAAGGGTCCAAATGCACTGTCACCGCATGGCTAATCATCTGCAGGTTCTCAATCGTACCGGAATAGGATTTACTATCCTTTTGCGTCTGTCACTACGCCCAACACTCGCGAGTTTGAAGCTCGTCACAGTCATTCAATCCCTGAATCCTACTCGGAATACCACAGACAAGGTTTAGACTTTCCGAATTCTCTTGAATGCTGCCATTAATCTAGCTTATACCACGAAGATTTTGATTAAGAGATCTAAGAGATATTCATTCATTCTATGATGGAACGTAAGTGGTTGTCAGGCACGCGTTCATGGAGGAATGATGATGATCGTCATGTTCATCACATTCATATTGAAGTGCGAATGGATATCTTAGATAGGAACGCGCATGTTTGAATGGAAAACAGAAATACTTGCATTAATTCATCGAGACACAGCAGAGCTCCTCACCCACAACAATGGAGTTTAGAGACTCATGCCGTCAAAAGATACAAAGTTCAGATCTGAAATGTTATGAGGTGCGAAATAAACCTCTAAAAGTTGTTTAAATACTAAACTAGTAACCTAGGTTTATAGAAAATGAACAAACTATGATAGATGGTGTAGAAATCCACTTCTGGGGCCCACTTGGTGTGTGCTGGGGCTGAGACTTAAGCTAATCACGTGCATAGGGCTGTTTTGGGCGTTCAACGCCAGCTTTGGATCCTTTTCTGGCGTTGAACTCCACTTTGTAACTTGTTTCTGGCGCTGGACGCCAGACTGCAGCATAGAACTGGCGTTGAACGCCAGTTTACATCGTCTATCCTTGAGCAAAGTATGGACTATTATATATTGCTGGAAAGCCCCTGGATGTCTACTTTCCAACGCAATTGGAAGCGCGCCATTTGGAGTTCTGTAGATCCAGAAAATCCACATTGAGTTTAGGGAGGTCAGAATCTAACAGCATCAGCAGTCCTTTTTCAGCCTGAATCAGATTTCTGCTCAACTCCCTCAATTTCAGCCAAAAAATACCTGAAATTACAGAAAAATACACAAACTCATAGTAAAGTCCAGAAATATGAATTTTTCCTAAAACTAATGAAAATAAACTAAAAACTAACTAAAACATACTAAAAACTATATGAAATTAACCCCAAAAAGCGTATAAAATATCCGCTCATCACAACACCAAACTTAAACTGTTGCTTGTCCTCAAGCAACTAGATAAATAAAATAGAATACAAATAATTTAAGAAGCAATAATATCTCAGAGTTTTTGAGTGAAGCTCAGATTCTAGTTAGATGAGCGGGGCTAGTAGCTTTTTGCTTCTGAACAGTTTTGGCATCTCACTTTATCCATTGAAGCTCAGAGTGACTGGCATCTATAGGACTCAGAATTCAGATAGTGATATTGATTCTCCTAGTTCAGTATGTTGATTCTTGAACACAGCTACTTTATGAGTCTTGGCCGTGGCCTTAAGCACTTTGTTTTCCAATATTACCACCGGATACATAAATGCCACAGACACATAATTGGGTGAACCTTTTCAGATTTTGACTCAGCTTTGCTAAAGTCCCCAATTGGAGGTGTCCAGAGTTCTTAAGCACACTCTTCTTTTTGCTTTGGACCTTGACTTTAACCGCTCAGTCTCAAGTTTTCACTTGACACCTTCACGCCACAAGCACATGGTTAGGGACAGCTTGGTTTAGCCGCTTAGGCCAGGATTTTATTCCTTTAGGCCCTCCTATCCACTGATGCTCAAAGCCTTGGGGTCCTTTTGTATTACCCTTGCCTTTTGGTTTTAAGGGCTACTGGCTTTTTCTGCTTGCTTTTTCTTTTTCTTTCTCTATTTTCTCTCTCTCTTTTTTTTTTCTACAAGCTTTTGTATTCACTGCTTTTTCTTGCTTCAAGAATCATTTTTATGATTTTTCAGATTATCAATAGCACGTCTCATGTTCATCATTCTTTCAAGAGCCAACATATTTAACAGTCTTAAACATCAAATTCAAAATACATATGCACTATTCAAGCATTCATTCAGAAGACAGAAAGCATTGCCACCACATGTAAATAATTAGAATTTATCTTATTAAAAACTCGAAAAATATTGCCTCTTATTCTAAAGAAATTCTTCTATTTTATTCATGTTTAATGATGATGATAAAATTAAATTATAGCTTAATTGGGGATAAAATCAAAAATATAGATACTAATTACTACTATATGACTCCTAAGGTAGAACTAAAATAAAAAAAGTTATCACAGAGTTAAGGCTAAGATTGGAATTTAACAACCTTTGTTCTGGGAAGTGGATGTTCCTCTAATCTGCGGGGTGCTTGGTCCTTCAAGAGATCATTTCTGGCGCTTCAATTCCCTTAAATCACGCCCTTGCTCCTCCTGTTCTTTAAGCAAATAGCAGAGAATGCTACTTTGTTCCTTCTGTTCTTTCTGTATTTGTTCCATAGCTTCTTGCATCTTGGTAATAGATGTTTCAAGATACTCCCAGTATTCAGATTGAAGGATTTCTGGGAGAATTTCTTGTGTTCTCTTCTTGATGGGGTCATCTTGTGCTTGTTGTTTTTCCATTGATGCTTTGGTGATTGGCTTCTCAACTGAGATATACTCAGTTATTCCCATCCTTACTCCAGCGTCCTTGCAGAGCATAGAAATCAAGCTTGGATAAACTAACCTGGCATCTTTGGAATTTTTGTTTGCAATTTTGTAAAATTCAGTTGAAATCAGTTGATAAACTTCCACTTCTTTTCCCATCATGATGCAATGGATCATCACTGCTCTTCTAATAGTGACTTCAGAACGGTTTCTAGTGGGCAGCAGAGAATGCCCAATGAAGTCCAGCCATCCTCTGGCGACTGGTTTGAGATCTTCTCTTTTGAGTTGATTTGGGACACCCTTCGTGCTGGTGGTCCACCTGGATCCAGGGATACATATATCCTCTAGAATCTTATCTAGGCCCTTGTCTGTTCTCATCATTCTCCTATTGAAGGAGTCTGGATCATCTTTTAGCTGAGGTAGCTTTAAGATCTTCCTGATCTTGTCAGGGTGGGTATGAACAATCTTTCCTCTGACCAAGGTCCGATAGTCATAGATAGCAGATCCAGATAGTCTTTGCCTGCCTGTATGCCACATATTAGCATAGAACTCTTGGATCATATTCCTTCCCACTTTTGTTTCAGGATTGGCTAGGATCTCCCAGTTCCTGATTCGGATTTGCTCCTGGATCTCCGGATATTCGTCTTCTTTCAGATCGAATCTAACTTCCGGGATCACTGATCTTAGACCCATTATTTTGTAATAATGGTCTGAATGTTCCTTAGTTAAGAACTTCCCTTGATTACAAAGTGGTTTTGGAACACTCTCTTTCTTGCCTCTTGGAGTGGGTTGTTTTCCTTTAGGAGTCATGATCTTAGTAGGTATGGTCTAGTGATCACGGATAAACACACCAAACTTAGAGGTTTGCTTGTCCTCAAGTAAAAGAAGAGAAAGGAGAGGGATAGAAGGAGAGCTAGTGTAGGATGGTGGATGAGAGGAAGGAGGCCGAATGGGTTTTTAAAAGGGATGGGGGTTTTCGAAAATACGGAGAAAGATAAGATAGAAGATATGATTTTAAAAAATAAGTATGATAAGAAAAGATATAGTTTAAAATTGAAAAGATATGAAAGATATTTGAAAAAGATAAAATTGGATTTTTGAAAAAGATAATATGGAGATTTGAAAAAGATATTGATTAGTTGAAAAGATTTTTGAATGAAAAGAGATAGATTTGTTTTGAAAATTTTGAAAAAGAGTTGAATTGGATTGAAAAAAGGATTTGTGCTTATGGATTAAGATATATTTAATATTTTTAAAGAAGGGTGTTTAGAAAATAGGGATTTTAGAAATCAGGGTTTGTAACATGTTTATGCAAGAAATCATGAATTGAAACATGAAAATTGAGATTAAAATGAAAAATATGAAGAAAAAATGAATTTACCTCCTTCCCACCATCCTGGCGTTTGAACGCCCAAACGCTGCATGTTTTGGGCGTTAAACGCCCAAATGCTGCCTCTCCTGGGCGTTCAACGCCCAGCTGTTGCTTCTTTCTGGCGTTGAACGCCAGGAACTCCTTTGTCACTGGGCGTTTTTCTGAACGCCCAGGATGCTGTAAATCTGGCGTTAAACGCCCAGAAGGAGCTTCTTTCTGGAGTTTAACACCCAGATGGCTATCCTTATTGGCGTTCAACGCCCAGTGGATGCTTCTTTTGGGCGTTGAACCCCCAAAACAGACTTTTACTGGCATTTTCTTGCCAGTGAGCTCTTTTTCTCTGTTTTGTGTGCAGAATCCTTCTGTAACCCTGTGAACTTATACAATTGACTCTTTACCTTAGTATCAGTGAACTTTATATAAACAAATAGAATCAAGAATAGGGCAAAATGCTTAGAGGAAGTGATGCCCTATGGCTGGGTTACCTCCCAGCAAGCGCTTCTTTATTGTCTTTAGATGGACCTTGCTGAGCTTTTAATCTAGCTTAAGCCTTTGAGCACTCTTGCTCAACATTACCTTCAAGATAGTGCTTGATTCTCTGTCCATTAACAATGAACTTCTTGTTAGAATCAATATCTTGAAGCTCCACATAACCATATGGTGATACACTTGTAATCACATATGGTCCCCTCCACCGGGACTTCAGTTTCCCGGGGAATAGCCTGAGCCTAGAGTTAAACAACAGAACCTTTTGTCCTGGTTCAAAGATTCTAGATGACAGCTTTCTGTCATGCCACTTTTTTTATTTTTCTTTATAAAGCTTGGCATTTTCGAAAGCAGTGAATCTGAATTCCTCTAGCTCATTTAGCTGGAGCAATCTTTTTTCTCCAGCTAATTTGGCATCAAAGTTTAGGAATCTGGTTTCCCAGTAGGCTTTATGTTCCAGTTCCACGGGCAGGTGGCATGCCTTACCATACACAAGTTGGTATGGAGAGGTCCCTATAGGAGTCTTGAATGCTGTTCTGTAAGCCCACAGAGCATCATCCAAGCTTCGTGCCCAATCCTTTCTACGGGTACTTACAGTCCGTTCCAGGATTCTTTTTAGTTATCTGTTAGAGACTTCAGCTTGCCCATTTGTCTGTGGATGATATGGAGTCGCCACCTTGTGGCGAATCCCATACCGGACCATGGCAGAGTAAAGCTGTTTGTTGCATAAGTGAGTGCCCCCATCACTGATTAGTACCCTGGGGACACCAAACCTGCTGAATATATGTTTCTGGAGGAATTTCAGCACTGTTTTAGTATCATTGGTGGGTGTGGCAATGGCCTCAACCCATTTTGATACATAGTCAACTGCCACCAGAATATAAGTGTTTGAGTATGATGGTGGGAAAGGCCCCATGAAATCAATACCCCATACATCAAACAACTCAATCTCCAAGATTCCTTGTTGAGGCATGGCGTAACTGTGAGGCAAATTACCAGCTCTCTAGCAACTGTCACAGTTACGTACAAACTCTCGGGAATCTTTGTAGAGTGTAGGCCAGTAGAAGCCACATTGGACGACCTTGGTGGCTGTTCGCTCACCTCCGAAATGACCTCCATATTGTGACCCATGGCAATGCCATAAGATCCTTTGTGCTTCTTCTTTAGGCACACACCTACGGATTATGCCATCTGCACATCTCTTAAAGAGATAGGGTTCATCCCACAAGTAGTACTTTGCATCAGTAATTAATTTTTTCTTTTGTTGCCTGCTGTACTCCTTGGGAATGAACCTTGCAGCTTTGTAGTTTGCAATGTCTGCAAACCATGGTGTTTCCTGAATGGCAAACAAATGCTCATCCGGAAAAGTCTCAAAGATTTCAAGATAGGGGAATAACGTCCCTTCTATTAGCTCTATCCGGGACAGATGATCAGCCACTTGGTTCTCTGTCCCTTTTCTGTCTCTTATTTCTATATCAAACTCTTGCAGAAGCAACACCCATCTTATGAGCCTAGGTTTTGAATCCTGCTTTGTGAGTAGATATTTAAGAGCAGCATGGTCAGTATACACAATCACCTTTGATCCTACCAAGTATGATCTAAACTTGTCAATGGCATAAACCACTGCAAGCAATTCTTTTTCTGTGGTTGTGTAGTTTTTCTGGGCATCATTTAAAACGCGGCTAGCATAATAAATGACATACAGAAGCTTGTCATGCCTCTGCCCCAGTACTGCACCAATGGCGTGATCACTAGCATCACACATTAGCTCAAATGGTAATGTCCAGTCTGGTGCAGAAATAACTGGTGTTGTGACCAGCTTGGCTTTCAGCATTTCAAACGCCTGCAGACACTCTGTGTCAAACACAAATGGCGTGTCAGCAGCTAGCAGATTGCTCAGAGGTTTTGCAATTTTTGAAAAATCCTTTATAAACCTCTTATAGAATCCTGCATGCCCTAGAAAGCTTCTGATTGCCTTAACATTGGCTGGTGGTGGTAATTTTTCAATTACCTCTATTTTTGTTTGATCCACCTCTATTCCCTTGTTTGAAATTTTATGCCCAAGGACAATCCCTTCAGTCACCATAAAGTGACACATTTCCCAGTTTAAAACCAGGTTGGTCTCTTGGCATCTTTTCAGAACTAGTTTCAGGTGATCAAGACAGGAGCTGAATGAGTCTCCATATACTGAGAAGTCATCCATGAAGACTTCCAGAAATTTTTCCACCATATCAGAGAAAATGGAGAGCATGCATCTCTGGAAGGTTGCAGGCGCATTACACAGCCCAAACGGCATCCTTCTATAAGCAAACACTCCAGATGGACATGTGAATGCTGTTTTCTCTTGATCCTGGGGATCTACTGCAATCTGGTTATAGCCTGAGTAGCCATCCAAAAAGCAGTAATAATCATGACCTGCCAGTCTTTCTAGCATCTGGTCTATGAATGGTAAAGGAAAATGATCCTTTCTGGTGGCTGTATTGAGCCTTCTGTAGTCAATACACATGCGCCACCCTGTAACTGTTCTTGTAGAAACCAGTTTATTCTTTTCATTATGAACCACTGTCATGCCTCCCTTTTTGGGGACAACTTGGACAGGGCTCACCCAGGGGCTGTCGGAAATAGGATAAATAATCCCAGCCTCCAGTAATTTGGTGACCACTTTCTGCACCACTTCCTTCATGGCTGGATTTAGCCGCCTCTGTGGTTGAACCACTGGTTTAGCATTATCCTCCAATAAGATTTTGTGCATGTATCTAGCTGGGCTTATGCCCTTAAGGTCACCTATGGACCACCCAAGAGCTGTCTTGTGTGTCTTTAGCACTTGAATAAGTGCTTCCTCTTCCTGTGGGTTTAAAGCAGAGCTTATGATCACTGGAAAAGTGTCACCTTCTCCCAGAAATGCATATTTCAGGGATGGTGGTAATGGTTTGAGCTCGGGTTTAGGAGGTTTTTCCTCTTCCAGAGGAAATTTCAGAGGATCTTTCATTTCCTCTGAATCCTCCAAATCAGGCTGAACATCTTTAAAGATGTCCTCCAACTCTGATTCGAGACTCACAGCCATGTTAATCTCTTCTACCAAAGAGTCAATAAGATCAACTTTCATGCAGTCTTTTGATGTGTCTGGATGCTGCATGGCTTTGACAGCGTTCAACTTAAACTCATCATCATTGACTCTCAAGGTTATTTCCCCTTGTTGGACATCAATGAGAGTTTGTCCAGTTGCTAGGAAGGGTCTTCCTAGAATGAGAGTAGCACTCTTGTGCTCCTCCATTTCCAGCACTACAAAGTCAGTGGGAAAGGCGAATGGCCCAACTCTGACAATCATGTCTTCAATCACGCCTGATGGGTATTTAATGGAGCCATCAGCAAGTTGGAGACATATCCGGGTTGGTTTAACTTCTTCAGTTAAACCAAGCTTTCTGATAGTGGATGCAGGTATTAGGTTGATGCTTACCCCAAGATCACATAAAGCTGTCTTGGTGCAATTACCTTCTAATGTGCATGGTATCAGAAAACTCCCAAGGTCTTTAAGCTTTTCAGGAAAGCTTTTCAGAATGACTGCACTGCATTCTTCAGTGAGGAGAACTCTTTCAGTTTCTCTCCAATCCTTCTTATGACTCAAGATCTCTTTCATGAACTTGGCATAAGAAGGTATTTGCTCAAGTGCCTCTGCAAATGGAATCTTTATTTCAAGAGTCCTGAGATAATCTGCAAAGCGAGCAAATTGCTTATCCTGCTCCTCTTGGCGGAGTTTTTGAGGATAAGGTATCTTGGCTTTATATTCCTCAATCTTAGTTGCTATAAGTTTATTTCCTACAGAAGTGGTTGAAGAAGCCTTTTTAGATGGTTTGTTATCAGCACTTGTGTGTGTCTGATCCCTCACTGGAAATTGAGTGCCAGAATTAGAAGCTGGAGTGACGTTAGACGCCAGCTCCTCATCTGTTCCTGGCGTTTGAACGCCAGAACTGTGCTTCTTTTGGGCGTTCAACGCCAGATCCTTGCTTGTTTCTGGCGTTGAACGCTAGTCCTAAGCATGGTCTGGGCGTTCAGCGCCAGCCTTCCACCCAACTTCTGGCGTTTTGGTGCCAGAATTATTTTTCCCTGGGCTCTTACTGTCCTCAGATGGATTTTGGGTGGTTTGCTCATTTCTTGGTTTCCTGCTGCCTTGAAGTGGGGTATTTAGTGCTTTTCCACTTCTTAATTGAACTGCTTGGCATTCTTCTGTTATTTGTTTTGACAGCTGCTGCTTTGTTTGCTTTAATTGTACTTCTATGTTTATATTAGCCATCCTTGTCTCTTGTAGTTTATCCTTGAATTCAGCTAACTGCTTTGTTAGAAAATCCAATTGCTAATTGAATTAAGCAGCTTGCTCTGTAGGACTGAGTTCAGTAGTTACTGTTTTAGCCTCTTCTTTCATGGAAGGGTCACTACTTAGGTACAGATGCTGATTTCTAGCAACTGTATCAATGAGCTCTTGAGCTTCTTCAATTGTCTTCCTCATGTGGATAGATCCACCAGCTGAGTAATCTAGAGAGATCTGAGCTCTTTCTGTAAGCCCATAATAGAAGATGTCTAACTGAACCCACTCTGAAAACATTTCAGAGGGGCATTTTCGTAGCATCTCTCTGTATCTCTCCCAGGCATCATAAAGAGATTCATTATCTCCTTGTTTAAAGCCTTGGATGTCCAGCCTTAGCTGTGTCATCCGTTTTGGAGGAAAGTATTGATTCAGGAAATTTTCTGTCAGCTGTTTCCATGTCCTTATGCTAGCCTTAGGTTGGTTATTTAACCACCTCTTGGCTTGGTCTTTTACAGCAAATGGAAACAGTAATAATCTGTAGACATCCTGATCTACTTCCTTATCATGTACTGTGTTAGCAATTTGTAAAAACTGTGCCAGAAACTCTGTAGGTTCTTCCTGTGGAAGACCGGAATACTGGCAGCTTTGCTGCACCTTGATAATGAGCTGAGGATTCAACTCAAAGCTACTGACTCCAATGGAGGGTATGCAGATACTACTCCCATATGAAGCAGTAGAGTGGTTAGTATATGACCCCAGAGTCCTCCTGGACTGTTCATTTCCACTTAGATCCATGATGAAGAAAGGGAGATGATGTAAAATAAAAAAATTTATTTTTATTTATTTATCTATTTATTTAATTATTTCGAAAATAAAATAAATTAAAATAAAATAAATAAAAATAGGTGAAGATTTTCGAAAAAATGAGGAGAGGGAGAGTGGTCAGGAAGTTTTGAAAAAGATATGATTTGAAAAAGATTTTAAATTTTGAAAAAAATCTGAATTTTAAAAATAAATTTCTAAAATTTGTTTTAAAAATAGAGAGAAAAGATATTTTTGAATTTAAAGAGGAAAGAGAGAAACAATAAGATAGCACATGATTTAAAATTTTTAGATCTAATGCTCCTTGTTTTCGAAAATTTTGGAGGGAAAACACCAAGGAACACCAAACTTAAAAATTTTAAGATCAAGACACAAGAAAAACTCAAGAACACTTTGAAGACTCACAAGAACACAAGAACATGAAGAAAGAACACCAAACTTAAAATTTTTAGAAAACTAAAACAAAATTTTCGAAAAACAAAGGAAAATCAACAAGAAAACACCAAACTTAAAGTTTGGCACGAGATTTAATAGAAAAAATTATTTTTGAAAAAATTTTTGAAAAGAAAATAAAAGACTCTAACCCAAAAGACAAAAATTTCCTAATCTAAGCAACAAGATTCACCGTCAGTTGTTCAAACTCAAACAATCCCCGGCAACGGCGCCAAAAACTTGGTGCACGACTAACCAGCAAGTGCACTGGGTCGTCCAAGTAATACCTTACATGAGTAAGGGTCGATCCCACGGAGATTGTTGGCTTGAAGCAATCTATGGTTATCTTGTAACTCTTAGTCAGGAAAAACAATAAAATAATTCACTTATCAAATTTGATTGCAAGGAATAAAAGGGCAGAACACAAATTATACTTGTATGCAATGATGGAGAATATGTTGGAGTTTTGGCGATGCTTTGTCTTCTAAAATTATGCTTTCCTCTGTTTTCTGATTCACGCACGCACGTCCTCCTATGGCAAGCTGTGTGTAGGTGGATCACCGTTGTCAATGGCTACCATCCATCCTTCCAGTGAAAAGGGTCCAAATGCGCTGTCACCGCACGGCTAATCATCTGCAGTTTCTCAATCGTACCGGAATAGGATTTACTATCCTTTTGCGTATGTCACTACGCCCAGCACTCGCGAGTTTGAAGCTCGTCACAGTCATTCAATCCCTGAATCCTACTCGGAATACCACAGACAAGGTTTAGACTTTCCGGATTCTCTTGAATGCTGCCATCAATCTAGCTTATACCACGAAGATTCTGATTAAGAGATCTAAGAGATATTCATTCATTCTACGATGGAACGTAAGTGGTTGTCAGGCACGCGTTCGTGGAGGAATGATGATGATTGTCACGTTCATCACATTCATATTGAATTGCGAATGGATATCTTGATAGGAACGCGCATGTTTGAATGGAAAACAGAAATACTTACATTAATTCATCGAGACACAGCAGAGCTCCTCACCCCCAACAATGGAGTTTAGAGACTCATGCCATCAAAAGATACAAAGTTCAGATCTGAAATGTTATGAGGTGCGAAATAAACCTCTAAAAGTTGTTTAAATACTAAACTAGTAACCTAGGTTTACAGAAAATGAACAAACTATGATAGATGGTGTAGAAATCCACTTCTGGGGCCCACTTGGTGTGTGATGGGGCTGAGACTTAAGCTAATCACGTGCATAGGGCTGTTTTGGGCGTTCAACGCCAGCTTTGGATCCTTTTCTGGCGTTGAACTCCACTTTGTAACTTGTTTCTGGCGCTGGACGCCAGACTGCAGCATGGAACTGGTGTTGAACGCCAGTTTACGTCATCTATCCTTGAGCAAAGTATGGATTATTATATATTGCTGGAAAGCCCTGGATGTCTCCTTTCCAACGCAATTAGAAGCACACCATTTGGAGTCCTGTAGCTCCAGAAAATCCACTTTGAGTGCAGGGAGGTCAGAATCCAACAACATCAGCAGTCCTTTTTCAGCCTGAATCAGATTTCTGCTCAGCTCCCTCAATTTCAGCCAGAAAATACCTGAAATTTCAGAAAAACACACAAACTCATAGTAATGTCCAGAAATATGAATTTTGCCTAGAGACTAATGAAAATAAACTAAAAACTAATTAAAACATACTAAAAACTATATGAAATTAACCCCAAAAAGCGTATAAAATATCCGCTCATCACAACACCAAACTTAAACTGTTGCTTGTCCTCAAGCAACTAGATAAATAAAATAGAATACAAATAATTTAAGAAGCAATAATATCTTAGAGTTTTTGAGTGAAGCTCAGATTCTAATTAGATGAGCGGGGCTAGTAGCTTTTTGCTTCTGAACAGTTTTGGCATCTCACTTTATCCATTGAAGCTCAGAGTGATTGGCATCTATAGGACTCAGAATTCAGATAGTGATATTGATTCTCCTAGTTCAGTATGTTGATTCTTGAACACAGCTACTTTATGAGTCTTGGCCGTGGCCCTAAGCACTTTGTTTTCCAGTATTACCACCGGATACATAAATGCCACAGACACATAATTGGGTGAACCTTTTCAGATTGTGACTCAGCTTTGCTAAAGTTCCCAATTAGAGGTGTCCAGAATTCTTAAGCACACTCTTCTTTTTACTTTGGATTTTGACTTTAACCGCTCAGTCTCAAGTTTTCACTTGACACCTTCACGCCACAAGCACATGGTTAGGGACAGCTTGGTTTAGCCGCTTAGGCCAGGATTTTATTCCTTTAGGCCCTCCTATCCACTGATGCTCAAAGCCTTGGGGTCCTTTTGTATTACCCTTGCCTTTTGGTTTTAAGGGCTACTGGCTTTTTCTGCTTGCTTTTTCTTTTTCTTTCTCTATTTTCTCTCTCCTTTTTTTTTCTGCAAGCTTTTGTATTCACTGCTTTTTCTTGCTTCAAGAATCATTTTTATGATTTTTCAGATTATCAATAACACGTCTCATGTTCATCATTCTTTCAAGAGCTAACATATTTAACAGTCTTAAACATCAAATTCAAAAGACATATGCACTGTTCAAGCATTCATTCAGAAGACAGAAAGCATTGCCACCACATGTAAATAATTAGAATTTATCTTATTAAAAACTCGAAAAATATTGCCTCTTATTCTAAAGAAATTCTTCTATTTTATTCATGTTTAATGATGATGATAAAATTAAATTATAGCTTAATTGGGGATAAAATCAAAAATATAGATACTAATTACTACTATATGATTCCTAAGGTAGAACTAAAATAAAAACAGTTATCACAGAGTAAAGGCTAAGATTAGAATTTAACAACCTTTGTTCTGGGAAGTGGATGTTCCTCTAATCTGCGGGGTGCTTGGTCCTTCAAGAGATAATTTCTGGCGCTTCAATTCCCTTAAGTCACGCACTTGCTCCTCATGTTCTTTAAGCAAATAGCAGAGAATGCTACTTTGTTCCTTCTGTTCTTTCTGTATTTGTTCCATAGCTTCTTGCATCTTGGTAATAGATGTTTCAAGATACTCCCAGTATTCAGATTGAGGGATTTCTGGGAGAATTTCCTGTGCTCTCTTCTTGATGGGGTCATCCTGTGCTTGTTATTTTTCCATTGATGCTTTGGTGATTGGCTTCTCAACTGAGATATACTCAGTTATTCCCATCCTTACTCCAGCGTCCTTGCAGAGCATAGAAATCAAGCTTGGATAAGCCAACCTGGCATCTTTGGAATTTTTGTTTGCAATTTTGTAAAATTCAGTTGAAATCAGTTGATGAACTTCCACTTCTTTTTCCATCATGATGCAATGGATCATCACTGCTCTTCTAATAGTGACTTCAGAACAGTTGCTAGTGGGCAGCAGAGAATGCCCAATGAAGTTCAGCCATCCTCTGGCGACTGGTTTGAGATCTTCTCTTTTGAGTTGATTTGGGACACCCTTCGTGCTGGTGGTCCACCTGGCTCCAGGGATACATATATCCTCTAGAATCTTATCCAGGCCCTTGTCTGTTCTCATCATTCTCCTATTGAAGGAGTCTGGATCATCTTTCAGCTGAGGTAGCTTTAAGATCTCCCTGATCTTGTCAGGGTGGGTATGAACAATCTTTCCTCTGACCAAGGTCCGATAGTCATAGATAGCTGATCCAGATAGTCTTTGTCTGTCTGTATGCCACATATTAGCATAGAACTCCTGGACCATATTCCTTCCCACTTTTGTTTCAGGATTGGCTAGGATCTCCCAGTTCCTGATTCAGATTTGCTCCTGGATCTCCGGATATTCGTCTTCTTTCAGATCGAATCTAACTTCCGGGATCACTGATCTTAGACCCATTATTTTGTAATAATGGTCTGAATGTTCTTTAGTTAAGAACTTCCCTTGATTCCAAAGTGGTTTTGGAACACTCTCTTTCTTGCCTCTTGGAGTGGGTTATTTTCCTTTAGGAGCCATGATCTTGGTGGGTATGGTTTAGTGATCACAGATAAACACACCAAACTTAAAGGTTTGCTTGTCCTCAAGCAAAAGAAGAGAAAGGAGAGGGATAGAAAGAGAGCTAGTGTAGGATGGTGGATGAGAGGAAGGAGGCCGAATGGGTTTTTAAAAGGGAGGGGGGTTTTCGAAAATAGGGAGAAAGATAAGATAGAAGATATGATTTTAAAAAATAAGTATGATAAGAAAAGATATAGTTTAAAATTGAAAAGATATGAAAGATATTTGAAAAAGATAAAATTGGATTTTTGAAAAAGATAATATGGAGATTTGAAAAAGATATTGATTAGTTGAAAAGATTTTTGAATGAAAAGAGATAGATTTGTTTTGAAAATTTTGAAAAAGAGTTGAATTGGATTGAAAAAAGGATTTGTGCTTATGGATTAAGATATAATTAATATTTTTAAAGAAGGGTGTTTAGAAAATAGGGATTTTAGAAATCAGGGTTTGTAACATGTTTATGCAAGAAATCATGAATTGAAACATGAAAATTGAGATTAAAATGAAAAATATGAAGAAAAAATGAATTTACCTCCTTCCCACCATCCTGGGCGTTCAACGCCCAGCTGTTGCTTCTTTCTGGCGTTGAACGCCAGGAACTCCTTTGTCACTGAGCGTTTTTTTGAACGCCCAGGACGCTGTAAATCTGGCGTTAAACGCCCAGAAGGAGCTTTTTTCTGGTGTTTAACACCCAGATGGCTATCCTTACTGGCGTTCAACGCCCAGTGGATGGTTCTTTTGGGCGTTGAACGCCCAAAATACACTTTTACTGGCGTTTTCTTGCCAGTGAGCTCTTTTTCTCTGTTTTGTGTGCAGAATCCTTCTGTAACCCTATGAACTTATACAATTGACTCTTTACCTTAGTATCAGTGAACTTTATATAAACAAATAGAATCAAGAATAGGGCAAAATGCTTAGAGGAAGTGATGCCCTATGGCTGGGTTGCCTCCTAGCAAGCGCTTCTTTATTGTCTTTAACTGGACCTTGCTGAGCTTTTAATCTAGCTTCAGCCTTGAGCACTCTTGCTCAACATTGCCTTCAAGATAGTGCTTGATTCTCTGTCCATTAACAATGAACTTCTTGTCAGAATCAATATCTTGAAGCTCCACATAACCATATGGTGATACACTTGTAATCACATATGGTCTCCTCCACCGGGAATTCAGTTTCCCGGGGAATAGCCTGAGCCTAGAGTTAAACAACAGAACCTTTTGTCCTGGTTCAAAGATTCTTGATGACAGCTTTTTGTCATGCCACTTTTTTTATTTTTCTTTATAAAGCTTGGCATTTTCGAAAGCAGTAAATCTGAATTCCTCTAGCTCATTTAGCTGGAGCAATCTTTTTTCTCCAGCTAATTTGGCATCAAAGTTTAGGAATCTGGTTTCCCAGTAGGCTTTATGTTCCAGTTCCACGGGCAGGTGGCATGCCTTACCATACACAAGTTGGTATGGAGAGGTCCCTATAGGAGTCTTGAATGCTGTTCTGTAAGCCCACAGAGCATCATCCAAGCTTCGTGCCCAATCCTTTCTACGGGTACTTACAGTCCGTTCCAGGATTCTTTTTAGTTCTCTGTGAGAGAGACATCAGCTTGCCCATTTGTCTGTGGATGATATGGAGTCGCCACCTTGTGGCGAATCCCATATCGGACCATGGCAGAGTAAAGCTGTTTGTTGCAAAAGTGAGTGCCCCCATCACTGATTAGTACCCTGGAGACACCAAACCTGCTGAATATATGTTTCTGGAGGAATTTCAGCACTGTTTTAGTATCATTGGTGGGTGTGACAATGGCCTCAACCCATTTTGATACATAGTCAACTGCCACCAGAATATAAGTGTTTGAGTATGATGGTGGGAAAGGCCCCATGAAATCAATACCCCATACATCAAACAACTCAATCTCCAAGATTCCTTATTGAGGCATGGCGTAACTGTGAGGCAAATTACCAGCTCTCTGGCAACTGTCACAGTTACGTACAAACTCTCGGGAATCTTTGTAGAGTGTAGGCCAGTAGAAGCCACATTGGACGACCTTGGTGGCTGTTCGCTCACCTCCGAAATGACCTCCATAATGTGACCCATGGCAATGCCATAAGATCCTTTGTGCTTCTTCTTTAGGCACACACCTACGGATTATGCCATCTGCACATCTCTTAAAGACATAGGGTTCATCCCACAAGTAGTACTTTGCATCAGTAATTAATTTTTTCTTTTGTTGCCTGCTGTACTCCTTGGGAATGAACCTTGCAGCTTTGTAGTTTGCAATGTCTGCAAACCATGGTGTTTCCTGAATGGCAAACAAATGCTCATCCGGAAAAGTCTTAGAGATTTCAAGAGAGGGGAATGACGTCCCTTTTATTGGCTCTATCCGGGACAGATGATCAGCCACTTAGTTCTCTGTCCCTTTTCTGTCTCTTATTTCTATATCAAAATCTTGCAGAAGCAACACCCATCTTATGAGCCTGGGTTTTGAATCCTGCTTTGTGAGTAGATATTTAAGAGCAGCATGGTCAGTATACACAATCACCTTTGATCCTACCAAGTATGATCTAAACTTGTCAATGGCATAAACCACTGCAAGCAATTCTTTTTCTGTGGTTGTGTAGTTTTTCTGGGCATCATTTAAAACGCGGCTAGCATAATAAATGACATGCAGAAGCTTGTCATGCCTCTGCCCCAGTACTGCACCAATGGCGTGATCACTAGCATCACACATTAGCTCAAATGGTAATGTCCAGTCTGGTGTAGAAATAACTGGTGCTGTGACCAGCTTGGCTTTCAGCGTTTCAAACACCTGCAGACACTCTGTGTCAAACACAATTGGCGTGTCAGCAGCTAGCAGATTGCTCAGAGGTTTTGCGATTTTTGAAAAATCCTTTATAAACCTCCTATAGAATCCTGCTTGCCCCAGAAAGCTTCTGATTGCCTTAACATTGGCAGGTGGTGGTAATTTTTCAATTACCTCTATTTTTGCTTGATCCACCTCTATTCCCTTGTTTGAAATTTTATGCCCAAGGACAATCCCTTCAGTCACCATAAAGTGACACTTTTTCCAGTTTAAAACCAGGTTGGTCTCTTGGCATCTTTTCAGAACTAGTTTCAGGTGATCAAGACAGGAGCTGAATGAGTCTCCATATACTGAGAAGTCATCCATGAAGACTTCCAGAAATTTTTCCACCATATCAGAGAAAATGGAGAGCATGCATCTCTGGAAGGTTGCAGGCGCATTACACAGCCCAAACGGCATCCTTCTATAAGCAAACACTCCAGATGGACATGTGAATGTTGTTTTCTCTTGATCCTGGGGATCTACTGCAATCTGGTTATAGCCTGAGTAGCCATCCAAAAAGCAGTAATAATCATGACCTGCCAGTCTTTCTAGCATCTGGTCTATGAATGGTAAAGGAAAATGATCCTTTCTGGTGGCTGTATTGAGCCTTCTGTAGTCAATACACATGCGCCACCCTGTAACTGTTCTTGTAGAAACCAGTTTATTCTTTTCATTATGAACCACTGTCATGCCTCCCTTTTTGGGGACAACTTGGACAGGGCTCACCCAGGGGCTGTCGGAAATAGGATAAATAATCCCAGCCTCCATTAATTTGGTGACCTCTTTCTGCACCACTTCCTTCATGGCTGGATTTAGCTGCCTCTGTGGTTGAACCACTGGTTTAGCATTATCCTCCAATAAGATTTTGTGCATGCATCTAGCTGGGCTTATGCCCTTAAGGTCACCTATGGACCACCCAAGAGCTGTCTTGTGTGTCCTTAGCACTTGAATAAGTGCTTCCTCTTCCTGTGGGTTTAAAGCAGAGCTTATGATCACTGGAAAAGTGTCACCTTCTCCCAGAAATTCATATTTCAGGGATGGTGGTAATGGTTTGAGCTCGGGTTTAGGAGGTTTTTCCTCTTCCAGAGGAAATTTCAGAGGCTCTTTCATTTCCTCTGAATCCTCCAAATCAGGCTGAACATCTTTAAAGATGTCCTCCAACTCTGATTCGAGACTCACAACCATGTTAATCTCTTCTACCAAAGAGTCAATAAGATCAACTTTCATGCAGTCTTTTGATGTGTCTGGATGCTGCATGGCTTTGACAGCGTTTAACTTAAACTCATCATCATTGACTCTCAAGGTTATTTCCCCTTGTTGGACATCAATGAGAGTTCGTCCAGTTGCTAGGAAGGGTCTTCCTAGAATGAGAGTAGCACTCTTGTGCTCCTCCATTTCCAGCACTACAAAGTCAGTGGGAAAGGCGAATGGCCCAACTCTGACAATCATGTCTTCAATCACGCCTGATGGGTATTTAATGGAGCCATCAGCAAATTGGAGACATATCCGGGTTGGTTTAACTTCTTCAGTTAAACCAAGCTTTCTGATAGTGGATGCAGGTATTAGGTTGATGCTTTCCCCAAGATCACATAAAGCTGTCTTGGTGCAATTACCTTCTAATGTGCATGGTATCAGAAAACTCCCAGGGTCTTTAAGCTTTTCAGGAAAGCTTTTCAGAATGACTGCACTGCATTCTTTAGTGAGGAGAACTCTTTCAGTTTCTCTCCAATCCTTCTTATGACTCAAGATCTCTTTCATGAACTTGGCATAAGAAGGTATTTGCTCAAGTGCCTCTGCAAATGGAATCTTTATTTCAAGAGTCCTGAGATAATCTGCAAAGTGAGAAAATTGCTTATCCTGCTCCTCTTGGCGGAGTTTTTGAGGATAAGGTATCTTGGCTTTATATTCCTCAACCTTAGTTGCTGTAAGTTTATTTCCTACAGAAGTGGTTGAAGAAGCCTTTTTAGATGGGTTGTTATCAGCACTTGTGTGTGTTTGATCCCTCACTGGCAATTGAGTGCCAGAATTAGAAGCTGGAGTGACGTTAGACGCCAGCTCCTCATCTGTTCCTGGCGTTTGAACGCCAGAACTGTGCTTCTTTTGGGCGTTCAACGCCAGATCCTTGCTTGTTTCTGGCGTTGAACGCCAGTCCTGAGCATGGTCTGGGCGTTCAGCGCCAGCCTTCCACCCAACTTCTGGCGTTTTGGCGCCAAAATTATTTTTCCCTGGGCTCTTACTATCCTCAGATGGATTTTGGGTGGTTTGCTCATTTCTTTGTTTCCTGCTGCCTTGAAGTGGGGTATTTAGTGCTTTCCCACTTCTTAATTGAACTGCTTGGCATTCTTCTGTTATTTGTTTTGACAGCTGCTGCTTTGTTTGCTTTAATTGTACTTCTATGTTTATATTAGCCATCCTTGTCTCTTGTAGTTTATCCTTGAATTCAGCTAACTGCTTTGTTAGAAAATCCAATTGCTGATTGAATTCAGCAGCTTGCTCTACAGGACTGAGTTCAGCAGTTACTGTTTTAGCCTCTTCTTTCATGGAAGGGTCACTGCTTAGGTACAGATGCTAATTTCTAGCAACTGTATCAATGAGCTCTTGAGCTTCTTCAATTGTCTTCCTCATGTGGATAGATCCACCAGCTGAGTAATCTAGAGAGATCTGAGCTCTTTCTGTAAGCCCATAATAGAAGATGTCTAACTGAACCCACTCTAAAAACATTTCAGAGGGGCATTTTCGTAGCATCTCTCTGTATCTCTCCCAGGCATCATAAAGAGATTCATTATCTCCTTGTTTAAAGCCTTGGATGTCCAGCCTTAGCTGTGTCATCCGTTTTGGAGGAAAGTATTGATTCAGGAATTTTTCTGTCAGCTGTTTCCATGTCCTTATGCTAGCCTTAGGTTGGTTATTTAACCACCTCTTGGCTTGGTCTTTTACAGCAAATGGAAACAGTTATAATCTGTAGACATCCTGATCTACTTCCTTATCATGTACTGTGTCAGCAATTTGTAAAACCTGTGCCAGAAACTTTGTAGGTTCTTCCTGTGGAAGACCGGAATACTGGCAGCTTTGCTGCACCATGATAATGAGCTGAGGATTCAACTCAAAGCTACTGACTCCAATGGAGGGTATGCAGATACTACTCCCATATGAAGCAGTAGAGGGGTTAGCATATGACTCCAGAATCCTCCTGGACTGTTCATTTCCACTTAGATCCATGATGGAGAAAGAGAGATGATGTAAAATAAAAAAAAAATTATTTTTATTTATTTATCTATTTATTTAATTATTTCAAAAATAAAATAAATTAAAATAAAATAAATAAAAATAGGTGAAGATTTTAGAAAAAATGAGGAGAGGGAGAGTGGTCAGGATGATTTGAAAAAGATTTTAAATTTTGAAAAAAATCTGAATTTTAAAAATAAATTTCTAAAATTTGTTTTAAAAATAGAGAGAAAAGATATTTTTGAATTTAAAGAGGAAAGAGAGAAACAATAAGATAGCACAAGATTTAAAATTTTTAGATCTAATGCTCCTTGTTTTCAAAAATTTTGGAGGGAAAACACCAAGGAACACCAAACTTAAAAATTTTAAGATCAAGACACAAGGAAAACTCAAGAACACTTTGAAGACTCACAAGAACACAAGAACATGAAGAAAGAACACCAAACTTAAAATTTTTAGAAAACCAAAATAAATTTTTTGAAAAACAAAGGAAAATCAACAAGAAAACACCAAACTTAAAGTTTGGCACGAGATTTAATAGAAAAAATTATTTTTGAAAAAATTTTTGAAAAGAAAATAAAAGACTCTGACCCAAAAGACAAAATTTTCCTAATCTAAGCAACAAGATTCACCGTCAGTTGTTCAAACTCAAACAATCCCCGGCAACGGCGCCAAAAACTTGGTGCACGAAAATTACTTCACAATGTAATTCCGCACAACTAACCAGCAAGTGCACTGGGTCGTCCAAGTAATACCTTACGTGAGTAAGGGTCGATCCCACGGAGATTGTTGGCTTGAAGCAATCTATGGTTATCTTGTAACTCTTAGTCAGGAAAAACAATAAAATAATTCACTTATCAAATTTGATTGCAAGGAATAAAAGGGCAGAACACAAATTATACTTGTATGCAATGATGGAGAATATGTTGGAGTTTTGGAGATGCTTTGTCTTCTGAAATTCTGCTTTCCTTTGTTTTCTGATTCACGCACGCACGTCCTCCTATGGCAAGCTGTGTGTAGGTAGATCACCGTTGTCAATGGCTACCATCCATCCTTCCAGTGAAAAGGGTCCAAATGTGCTGTCACCGCACAGCTAATCATCTGCAGGTTCTCAATCGTACCGGAATAGGATTTACTATCCTTTTGCGTCTGTCACTACGCCCAGCACTCGCGAGTTTGAAGCTCGTCACAGTCATTCAATCCCTGAATCCTACTCGGAATACCACAGACAAGGTTTAGACTTTCCGGATTCTCTTGAATGCTGCCATCAATCTAGCTTATACCACGAAGATTCTGATTAAGAGATCTAAGAGATATTCATTCATTCTATGATGGAACGTAAGTGGTTGTCAGGCACGCGTTCGTGGAGGAATGATGATGATTGTCACGTTCATCACATTCATATTGAATTGCGAATGGATATCTTAGATTGGAACGCGCATGGTTGAATGGAAAACAGAAATACTTGCATTAATTCATCGAGACACAGCAGAGCTCCTCACCCCCAACAATGGAGTTTAGAGACTCATGCCGTCAAAAGATACAAAGTTCAGATCTGAAATGTTATGAGGTGCGAAATAAACCTCTAAAAGTTGTTTAAATACTAAACTAGTAACCTAGGTTTATAGAAAATGAACAAACTATGATAGATGGTGTAGAAATCCACTTCTGGGGCCCACTTGGTGTGTGCTGGGGCTGAGAATTAAGCTAATCACGTGCATAGGGCTGTTTTGGGTGTTCAACGCCAGCTTTGGATCCTTTTCTGGCGTTGAACTCCACTTTGTAACTTGTTTCTGGCGCTGGACGCCAGACTACAGCATGGAACTGGCGTTGAACGCCAGTTTACGTCATCTATCCTTGAGTAAAGTATGAACTATTATATATTTCTGGAAAGCCCTGGATGTCTACTTTCCAACGCAATTGGAAGCGCGCCATTTGGAGTTCTGTAGCTCTAGAAAATCCACTTTGAGTACAGGGAAGTCAGAATCCAACAGCATCAGCAGTTCTTTTTCGGCTTGAATCAGATTTCTGCTCAGCTCCCTCAATTTCAGCCAGAAAATACCTGAAATTACAGAAAAACACACAAACTCATAGTAAAGTCCAGAAATATGAATTTTTCCTAGAAACTAATGAAAATAAACTAAAAAATAACTAAAACATACTAAAAACTATATGAAATTAACCCCAAAAAGTGTATAAAATATCCGCTCATCACAGACAGAGAAAGCACTGCAGATGCTGTCTGGATCTGACCTCCTTGCACTCGAAAGAGCTTTTCTGGAGCTACAGAAGTCCAAATGGAGCGTTCTCAATAGATATGGAAAGCTGTCTTCCAGAACTTTCCAGCAATGTATAATAATCCATACTTTGCTTCAGAATTGAAGGCCCAAAATTGGCGTCCAATGCCAGCCTCCTGCCCCGCTCCAGGAGTCCAGCGCCCAAAGGAGGAGACCAAGTGTCCAAACACCCAAAGAGGACCCCCTAGCCAGCGTTCAACGCTCTAGAGCCTCCTAGCACGTGGATCTCATCAAAGTTCATCCCAAACACTCACCAAGTGGGCCCAAGAAGTGGATTTTAGCACTAAAAGACTGTTTTTCCCTTCTTAATATAATCCTTAGTCATTAGTTTAGTATTTAAAGACTTTTATACCTCTCATCAAGGGGGGATGCACACTTTACACATTTATCATTGTATTTTCTATCAGTATGAGTTTCTAAACCTCCTAGGTTGAGGGGAGGATGTAATACCCTAATTAGCCTAAGCTTTACCTCGCGTCGTAAAGCAAAGGTTAATCAGAGATTACGACAGTTCTAAGCTCATACATATAATATATTGAAAGAATTAATAATATCTAGAAGCCCGATGAAGGATATAGCTCAAAAACAAGATTTGAAAAGCACAAAACGTACTGACGAAGCTATTAACTTAAAGCACAAGATATAGACAAGATATAGCAAAAGATAATAGTATAATATCATGAAAATCTAGCCACGGCTCGCAGAGTTTAAGCCGGCTAGCTATACACAGACTATACAAAAACCAGACAGTAAAATCAGCTTATACAAGTTTTTCTCTCTCAATACAAGCCTTTAAGCAAAAGCAAAGTACAAAAGTGAGAGATATATAGACAAAATAAATCAAAAGGACTCCAAGAGAAACAGGATCCTCCACTTCTGTCACCATCCAAGCAACTCACCGAGGTGGGTTACGACCTGCATCTAAAAAATACAACAGAAATATGGTATGAGAACCGGAGGTTCTCAGTATGGTAACAGTGCCCAGTAATGTAGGATATAAGACCCCGGGACGCCAAAGGCAATCCTAGACTTCATATCCATCACAAGATTCATCTTAGGCATACTAAAACAATAAGGCATAATTATATACATCTTAACATAAATAAACAGGGTACTCTATCTTAGGGGATTTCTATTCTAACCAAACACCGCTGTCCCACAGCCTTCGCCAACCTATCCTCCATGCGATCCCATCGCCACTGCCTTCCGAACCTCCTCAATCCTAGTAGAAATCACACTTAATTACAATGCAAGTAAAACACAAATAGAAGCATATAAGGCAAGTAATTCAAGTAAGCAAATAGGCATGTTATTCAATTAGGGATACAATTACAAGTCAGCAAAGCAAACAAATAGATAGAAAATGCAAATGATGAATGCCTGTCCTATTGGCTGTGATATCATGTTCTCGATTCAACTGCCAACCCGACACATCTCCATGGAGATGTCGCCTTTCAGAATCATAATTGGGAACCCCGAGATATGGTGCTTGACGAGCGGCGGAAGTTAGACCAATTAAGAGATTATAATATAATAAAATAGCGTTGCAAGTATAGCTCTTAACCAGCAAAAATCTGCCTCGTCAATTTAGAAAGGTTGTCACAAAAAAATTTAGAATAAAAATGCTGGGAGTATGAGTCCCAAGTTGTCTCCCAACAAGTTGCTAGAAAGGGTGCTAATTTATTAATCAGGATTTTTTCGAGAGTTTTGAGAATTGAGTAATAGAAAATAAACAATTGTAATTTAGTGCAATAAAAATTAAAAGAGGTTTATAATATTCTAAATAAAAAGCCTTGACTGGGGGAATGATTAATTGGAAGTTCTATCCTTGTTGGAATTCTCTCAAGTGTAGTATAAAAAGGTTGTTATTTTCACTTAGTTAACCCTTACTAAATAAAGGAAAGTCAAGTAATTGAGCTAACTCTTATTTGCAAATCCTAGTCCTCTCCCTTGGGAAGGTCTAGCGTTAGTAAATACAGAATTAGCCAACAACTTCCAATTTAACCATCACTTAAGCCTTCCAACTCAAGTGTCTCCTCCTAATCAACCCCCATGTCAAGTAGGGAATCTAATCCATTGACATGAATGTAAACACTCATAAGAATATAAGAAGAAGACATGATAAATTAAATAAAATAAAACTTTGAAAATTAATTAAAGATAAAAGTAATCATTTGCATTAAATAAATCCAAAATAATCCAATTACCACTTGGTGCACGAAATTGTGATCATCAACAATGGCGCCAAAGGACTTGGAGCTCTTAAACGTGAATCACACTTTGTCACAATTCCGCACAACTAACCAGCAAGTGCACTGAGTCGTCCAAGTAATAAACCTTACGTGAGTAAGGGTCGATCCCACGGAGATTGTCGGCTTGAAGCAAGCTATGGTCATCTTGTAAATCTCAGTCAGGCGGATTCAAATGGTTATGGAGTTTACGGTGATGAAAATAAACATAAAATAAAGATAGAGATACTTATGTAATTCATTGCTGGATTTCAGATAAGCGTATGAAGATGCTTTGTACCCCTTGAACCTCTGCTTTCCTATTGCCTTCTTCCAATCATTCATACTCCCTTCCATGGCAAGCTTTATGTTGGGCATCACCGTTGTCAATGGCTACATCCCGTCCTCTCAGTGAAAATGGTCCTGATGCTCTATCACAACATCGGCTAATCAGTTGTCGGTTCTCGATCATGTCAGAATAGGATCCATTGATCCTTTGTGTCTGTCACACACCCCACAATCGTGAGTTTGAAGCTCGTCACAGTCATCCCTTCCCAGATCCTACTCATAATACCACAGACAAGGTTTAGACATTCCGGATATCAGGAATGGCCGCCATAATTCTAGCCTATACCACGAATGTTCCAATCTTAGATTAGAAACCCAAGAGATATGCACTCAATCGAAGGTAGAACGGAAGTGGTTGTCAGTCACGCGTTCATAGGTGAGAATGATGATGAGTGTCACGGATCATCACATTCATCAAGTTGAAGAACAAGTGATATCTTAGAGAAGAAGTAGGCGTGAATTGAATAGAAAAACAGTAGTAATTGCATTAATTCATGAGGAACAGCAGAGCTCCACACCTTAATCTATGGTGTGTAGAAACTCCACCATTGAGAATACATAAGAACAAGGTCCAGGCATGGCCGTGAGGCCAGCCCCCAAATGTGAAAAGAACTATGAAAGTATATGAAATGTGTCCAAAAAGTGTAATAGAAAAAGGTCATATTTATAGAGAACTAGTAGCCTAGGGTTTACAAAAATTAGTAATTAATGCAGAAATCTTCTTCCGGGCCCACTTGGTGTGTGCTTGGGCTGAGCATTGAAGCATTTTCGTATAGAGACTTTTCTTGCAGTTAAACGCCAGCTTTTGTGCCAGTTTGGGCGTTTAACTCCAGCTTTTGTGCCAGTTTTGGAGTTAACGCCAGAATTCTTGAGCTGACTTGGAACGCCGGTTTGGGCCATCAAATCTCGAACAAAGTATAGACTATTATATATTGCTAGAAAGCCCAGGATGTCTACTTTCCAACACAATTGAGAGCGCGCCAATGGGGCTTATGTAGCTCCATAAAATCCACTTTGAGTGCAGGGAGGTCAGAATCCAACAGCATCTGCAGTCCTTTTTCAGCCTCTGAATCAGATTTTTGCTCAGGTCCCTCAATTTCAGCCAGAAAATACCTGAAATCACAGAAAAATACACAAACTCATAGTAAAGTCCAGAAGAGTGATTTTTATTTAAAAACTAATAAAAACATAATAAAAACTAACTAAAATATACTAAAAACATACTGAAAACAATGCCAAAAAGCGTATAAATTATCCGCTCATCACAACACCAAACTTAAATTGTTGCTTATCCCCAAGCAACTGAAAATTAAATAGGATAAAAGAAGAGAATATACAATGAATTCCAAAAATATCTATGAAGATCAGTATTAATTAGATGAGCGGGGCTTTTAGCTTTTTGCTTCTGAACAGTTTTGGCATCTCACTTTATCCTTTGAAGTTCAGAATGATTGGCTTCTATAGGAACTCAGAATCCAGATAGTGTTATTGATTCTCCTAGTTAAGTATGTTGATTCTTGAACACAGCTACTTTATGAGTCTTGGCCGTGGCCCTAAGAACTTTGTTTTCCAGTATTACCACTGGATACATAAATGCCACAAACACATAACTGGGTGAACCTTTTCAGATTGTGACTCAGCTTTGCTAGAGTCCCCAATTAGAGGTGTTCAGGGTTCTTAAGCACACTCTTCTTTTTGCTTTGGACCTCGACTTTAACCGCTCAGTCTCAAGTTTTCACTTGACACCTTCACGCCACAAGCACATGGTTAGGGACAGCTTGGTTTAGCCGCTTAGGCCAGGATTTTATTCCTGTGGGCCCTCCTATCCACTGATGCTCAAAGCTTTGGATCCTTTTTATCACCCTTGCCTTTTTGTTTAAAGGGGTATTGGCTTTTTCTGCTTGCTTTTCTTTTTCTTTCTTCTTTTTTTTTTTTTTTGCATATATCCTTTTTCTGCAAGCTTTTCACTGCTTTTTCTTGCTTCAAGAATCAATTTTATGATTTTTCAGATTATCAAATAACATTTCTCCTTTTCCCATCATTCCTTCAAGAGCCAACAATTTTAACATTCATAAAAAATCAAATTCAAAAATATGCACTGTTCAAGCATTCATTCAGAAGAACAATAGTATTGCCACCACATCAAGATAATTAAACTGTTTTAAAATTTGAAATTCATGCACTTCTTTTTCTTTTTCAATTAAAAACATTTTTCATTTAAGAAAGGTGATGGATTCATTTTCATAGCTTTAAGGCATAGACACTTAGACACTAATGATCATGTAATAAAGACACAAACATAAATAAACATAGAGCACAATTTTTGAAAAACAGAAAATAAAGAACAAGGAAATTAAAGAACGGGTCCACCTTAGTGATGGCGGCTTGTTCTTCCTCTTGAGGATCTTATGGAGTGCTTGAGCTCCTCAATGTCTCTTCCTTGCCTTTGTTGCTCCTCTCTCATGGTTCTTTGATCTTCTCTAATTTCATGGAGGAGGATGGAATGCTCTTGGTGCTCCACCCTTAGTTGTCCCATGTTGGAACTTAATTCTCCTAGGGAGGTGTTGATTTGCTCCCAATAGTTTTGTGGAGGAAAATGCATCCCTTGAGGTATCTCAGGGATTTCATGATGAGGAAATTCCTCATGCTCTTGTCCATGAGTGGGATCTCTTGTTTGCTCCATCCTTTTCTTAGTGATGGGCTTGTCCTCATCAATGAAGATGTCTTCCTCTATGTCAATTCCAGCCGAATTACAGAGGTGACAAATGAGATGAGGGAAGGCTAACCTTGCCATAGTGGAGGACTTGTCCGCCACCTTGTAGAGTTCTTGGGATATAACCTCATGAACTTCCACTTCTTCTCTAATCATGATGCTATGTATCATGATAGCCCGGTCTATAGTAGCTTCGGACCGGTTGCTAGTGGGAATGATTAAGCGTTGGATGAACTCCAACCATCCCCTAGCCACGGGCTTGGGGTCATGCCTTTTTAGTTGAACCGGCTTCCCTCTTGAATCTCTCTTCCATTGAGCGCCCTCTTCACATATGTCCATGAGGACTTGGTCCAACCTTTGATCAAAGTTGACCCTTCTAGTGTAGGGGTGTGCATCTCCTTGCATCATAGGCAAGTTGAATTCCAACCTTACATTTTCCGGACTAAAATCCAAGTATTTCCCTCGGACCATTGTAAGCCAATTCTTGGGGTCCGGGTTCACACTTTGATCATGGTTCTTGGTGATCCATGCATTGGCATAGAACTCTTGAACCATTAAGATCCCGATTTGTTGAATGGGGTTGGTGAGAACTTTCCAACCTCTTCTTCGGATCTCATGTCGGATCTCCAGATACTCATTCTTTTTGAGTTTGAAAGGGACCTCGGGGATTACTTTCTTCTTGGCTACAACTTCATAGAAGTGGTCTTGATGCACCCTTGAGAGGAATCTCTCCATCTCCCATGACCCGGAGGTGGAAGCTTTTGCCTTCCCTTTCCTCTTTCTAGAGGTTTCTCCGGCCTTTGGTGCCATAAATGGTTATGGAAAAACAAAAAGTTTTAGCTTTTACCACACCAAACTTAGAAGGTTGCTCGTCCTCGAGTAAAAGAAGAAAGAAGAGAGTAGAAGAAGAAGAAATAGAGGAGATAGAGTGGGCTTTGTATTTCGGCCAAGGGGGAGAATTGGTGTTTAGGTTGTGTGAAAATGAAGGAGTGAAGATGAGTTTATATAGGGGTGAGGGGGGTGTATGGTTCGGCTATAGAGGGTGGGTTTGGGAGGGAAAGTGGTTTGAATTTGGATGGTGAGGTAGGTGGGGTTTTATGAAGGATGGATGTGAGTGGTGAAGAGAATGGTGGGATTTGATAGGTGAGGGGTTTTTGGGGAAGAGGTATTGAGGTGATTGGTGAATGGGTGAAGAAGAGAGAGAGTGGTGGGGTAGGTGGGAATCCTGTGGGGTCCACAGATCCTGAGGTGTCAAGGATATCTCATCCCTACACCAAGTGGCGTGCAAAACGCCCCTTTCTGCCAATCTTGGCGTTAAACGCCAGGCTGCTGCCCATTTATGGCGTTTAACACCAGCTTCTTACCCATTCCTGGCGTTAAATGCCAGTCTGGTGCCCTTTTCTGGCGTTAAACGCCCAGAATGGTGCCAGACTGGGGGTTTAACGCCCATTCTGCTACCTTTACTGGCATTTAAACGCCAGTAACTGTCTCCTCCAGGGTGTTATATTTTTCATTCTGTTTTTCACTTTGTTTTTGCTTTTTCAATTATTTTTGTGACTTCACATGATCATCAACCTACAAAAAAAAACATAAAATAACAATAGAAAATAGAAATTTAATATAGATAAGTAAAGATTGGGTTGCCTCCCAACAAGCGCTTCTTTAATATCAATATCTTGACAGTGGACTCTCATGGAGCCTCACAGATGTTCAGAGCAATGTTGGAACCTCCCAACACCAAACTTAGAGTTTGAATGTGGGGGTTCAACACCAAACTTAGAGTTTGGTTGTGGCCTCCCAACACCAAACTTAGAGTTTGACTATAGGGGCTCTGTTTGACTCTGTATTGAGAGAAGCTCTTCGTGCTTCCTCTCCATGGTGACAGAGGGATATCCTTGAGCTTTAAACACAAGGGAGTCTCCATTCACTTGAATGATCAATTCTCCTCTGTCAACATCAATCACAGCTTTTGCTGTGGCTAGGAAGGGTCTGCCAAGGATGATGGATTCATCCATACACTTCCTAGTCTTTAGGACTATGAAATTAGGAGGGATGTAATGGTCTTCAACCTTTACCAAGACATCCTCTACAAGTCCATAAGCTTGTTTCTTTGAATTGTCTACCATCTCCAGTGAGATTCTAGCAGCTTGTACCTCAATGATCCCTAGCTTTTTCATTACAGAGAGAGGCATAAGGTTTATGCTTGATCCTAGGTCACACAAAGCCTTCTCAAAGGTCATGGTGCCTATGGTACAAGGGATTGAGAACTTTCCAGGGTCTTGTATCTTTTGAGGTAATCTCTGCCTAGTCAAGTCATCCAGTTCTTTGATGAGCAATGGAGGTTCATTCTCCCAAGTCTCATTACCAAATAACTTGGCATTTAGCTTCATGATTGCTCCAAGGTACTTAGCAACTTGCTCTTCAGTGACATCTTCATCCTCTTCAGAGGAAGAATACTCATCAGAGCTCATGAATGGCAGAAGTAAATTTAATAGAATCTCTATGGTCTCAGTCTGAGCCTTAGATTCCCATGGTTCCTCATTAGGGAATTCCATGGAGGTCAGTGGATGTCCATTGAGGTCTTTTTCAGTGGGAATCACTGCCTCTTCCTCGTCTCCATGTTTGGCCATGTGAGATGTGGTTATGGCCTTGCACTCTCTTTTTGGATTCTCTTCTATATTGCTTGGAAGAGTGCTAGGAGGGAGTTCAGTAATTTTCTTACTCAGCTGACCCAATTATGCCTCCAAATTTCTAATGGAGGACCTTGTTTCAGTCATGAAACTTTGAGTGGTTTTGATTAGATCAGAGACAATGGTTGCTAAGTCAGAGTGGCTTTGCTTAGCATTCTCTGTCTGTTGCTGAGAAGATGATGGAAAAGGCTTGCTATTGCTAAACCTGTTTCTTCCACCATTGTTGTTGTTGAAACCTTGTTGAAGTCTCTGTTGATCCTTCCATGAGAGATTTGGATGATTTCTCCATGAAGGATTATAGGTGTTTCCATAGGATTGTCCCATGTAATTCACCTCTTCCATTGCTGGGTTCTCAGGATCATAAGCTTCTTCTTCAGAGGAAGCTTCCTTAGTACTGCCTGTTGCTGCTTGTATTTCAGACTGACTCTGAGAAATCATATTGACTTGTTGGGTCAATATTTTATTCTGAGCTAATATGGCATTCAGAGTATCAATCTCAAGAACTCCTTTCAGAGGTGTACATGAATTGGTTATTTGCAACCATTTCAATGAGTTCTTGAGCTTCTGCAGGCGTCTTCTTCAGATGAAGAGATCCTCTAGCAGAGCTATCCAATGACATCTTGGATAGTTCAGACAGACCATCATAGAAGATTCCTATGATGCTCCATTCTGAAAGCATGTCAGAAGGGCACCTTCTGATCAATTTCTTGTATCTCTCCCAAGCTTCATAGAGGGATTCACCATCCTTTTGTCTAAAGGTTTGGACTTCCACTCTAAGCTTGCTCAATTTTTGATATGGAAAGAACTTTGCCAAGAAGGCATTGACTAGCTTTTCCCAAGAGTTCAGGCTTTCCTTAGGTTGTGAATCCAACCATGTCCTAGCTCTGTCTCTTACAGCAAAAGGAAAAAGCATAAGTTTGTAGACTTTAGGGTCAACCACATTGGTTTTGACAGTATCACAGATTTGCAAGAACTCAGCTAAGAACTGATGAGGATCTTCCAATGGAAGTCCATGAAACTTGCAATTCTGTTGCATTAGAGAAACTAATTGAGGCTTAAGCTCAAGTTGTTTTCTCCAATGGCAGGGATAGAGATGCTTCTCCCATAGAAGTCAGGAGTAGGTGCAGTAAAGTCACCAAGCACCTTCCTTGCATTGTTGGCATTGTTATTTTCGGCTGCCATGACTTCTTCTTCCTTGAACAGCTCTGTTAGGCCCTCTAAAGAGAATTGTGCTTTAGCTTCTCTTAGCTTTCTCTTTAAGGTCCTTTCAGGTTCAGGATCAGCTTGAACAAGTATGCCTTTATCTTTGTTCCTGCTCATATGAAAGAGAAGAGAACAAGAAAGTATGGAATATTCTATGTCACAGTATAGAGATTCTTTGAGGTGCAGAGGAAAAGAAGAATAAAAGGAGGAGGTGGAGAAGAGGGAATTCGAACTTTATCAAGAGGGATAGAGTTCGAATTGCACCTTGATGAGGAGTCTCAGTCCTTTAAATAGAAGGATTGAAAAGAGGAGAAGAATTTTCGAAATTTAAAAGATTAAAAAAAATTTTGAAAATTTGATTGAGATTTTCGAAAACTAAGATTAGGAAAGAAATAAAGTGATTTTTGAAAAAGATTTTGAAATTAGAAAAAGATTTGATTAAAAAATTGATTTTGAAAAAGATGTGATTGAAAAGATATGTTTGAAAAGATATGATTGAAAATCAATTTTATAAAAAAAAGTTTTTAAAATTAAAGTTGATTACTTGACTAACAAGAAATTAAAAGATATGATTCTAAAATTTAAAGTTTGATCCTTTCTTAATAGGCAAGTAACAACTTGAAAATTTTGAAGTAAATCTTTAATTGAAGCAAGGATTTAAAAAAAATAAGTATAAAATGGAAAGAAATTGATTTTGAAAGAGATATGATTGAAAAGATATGATTTGAAAAAGACTTGATTTTGAAAAATTTTGAAAACTTGAAAAAAAATGTGAATTAAAAACAAAATCTTCCCTCTAGTGTCATCCTGGCGTTAAACGCCCAGAATGGTGCCCATTCTGGCGTTTAACGCCCAAATCTCTACCTTTTTGGGCGTTAAACGCCCAGCCAGGTACCCTGGCTGGCGTTTAAACGCCAGTTTTCCTTCTTCACTGGGCGTTTTGAACGCCCAGCTTTTTCTGTTTGATTCCTCTACTGAATGTTCTGAATCTTCAATTCTCTGTATTATTGACTTGAAAAGACATAATTTTTGAAAATATTTTTGAATTTTTAATGATGAGAAACAATAAGAATGCAACTAAGATAAAATAAACAATGCATGCAGGACACCAAACTTAAAAATTTTCATATAAGAGGCACTAACAAATTGAAAATGCATATGAGAAACAACAAGACACACAAAACAAGAGAATTTAAAGATCAGAGCAATGAAATCATCAAGAACAACTTGAAGATCAATGAAGAACATGCATGAATTCGAAAAATGCAAGAAGAACAGAAACATGCAATTGACACCAAACTTAAAAATTGATACTAGACTCAAACAAGAAATATTTTTTTGATTTTTATGGTTTTTTTAAAAAAAAAAATTTTGTGATTTTCGAAAATTATATGGAAAAGAAAATAAAGAGAATCAAAACTTTTAATAAGAATTCCAGGAATCATGCAATGTTAGTCTAAAGCTTCAGTCTAAAAAGATTAGACATGTTTGGCCAAGCTTCAGCAGGACATTACATTCAATAGCTAAATTGATGGGAGTCAATCAGCTTTTGTGATGATAGGAACATCACCTTGAAACTCTAGAATTCATTTTTAAAAATTCTGAAAAGTACCTAATCTAAGCAACAAGATGAAACGTCAGTTGTCCAAACTCGAACAATCCCCGGCAACGGCGCCAAAAACTTGGTGTTGTTGCCGGAAACAAATGCGAAATTATTGTTCGTTCATTCGTTCGGTCCCCGGCAACAGCGCCAAAAACTTGGTGCACGAAATTGTGATCATCAACAATGGCGCCAAAGGACTTGGAGCTCTTAAACGTGAATCACACTTTGTCACAATTCCGCACAACTAACCAGCAAGTGCACTGGGTCGTCCAAGTAATAAACCTTACGTGAGTAAGGGTCGATCCCACGGAGATTGTCGGCTTGAAGCAAGCTATGGTCATCTTGTAAATCTCAGTCAGGCGGATTCAAATGGTTATGGAGTTTAAGGTGATGAAAATAAACATAAAATAAAGATAGAGATACTTATGTAATTCATTGCTGGATTTCAGATAAGCGTATGAAGATGCTTTGTTCCCCTTGAACCTCTGCTTTCCTATTGCCTTCTTCCAATCATTCATACTCCTTTCCATGGCAAGCTTTATGTTGGGCATCACCGTTGTCAATGGCTACATCCCATCCTCTCAGTGAAAATGGTCCTCATGCTCTGTCACAATATCGGCTAATCAGCTGTCGGTTCTCGATCATGTCGGAATAGGATCCATTGATCCTTTTGCGTCTGTCACACGCCCCACAATCGCGAGTTTGAAGCTCGTCACAGTCATCCCTTCCCAGATCCTACTCAGAATACCACAAACAAGGTTTAGACATTCCGGATCTCAGGAATGGCCGCCATAATTCTAACCTATACCACGAAGGTTCCAATCTTAGATTAAAAACCCAAGAGATATGCACTCGATCGAAGGTAGAACGGAAGTGGTTGTCAGTCACGCATTCATAGGTGAGAAGGATGATGAGTGTCATGGATCATCACATTCATCAATTTGAAGAACAAGTGATATCTTAGAGAAGAAGTAGGCGTGAATTGAATAGAAAAATAGTAGTAATTGCATTAATTCATGAGGAACAGCAGAGCTCCACACCTTAATCTATGGTGTGTAGAAACTCCACCGTTGAGAATACATAAGCACAAGGTCCAGGCATGGCCGTGAGGCCAGCCCCCAAACGTGAAAAGAACTATGAAAGTATATGAAAGGTGTCCAAAAAGTGTAATAGCAAAAGGTCCTATTTATAGAGAACTAGTAGCCTAGGGTTTACAAAAATCAGTAATTAATACAGAAATCTTCTTCCGGGCCCACTTGGTGTGTGCTTGGGCTGAGCATTGAAGTATTTTCATGTAGAGACTTTTCTTGGAGTTAAACGCCAGCTTTTGTGCCAGTTTGGGCGTTTAACTCCAGCTTTTGTGCCAGTTTTGGAGTTAAACGCCAGAATTATTGAGCTGACTTGGAACACCGGTTTGGGCCATCAAATCTCAGACAAAGTATAGACTTATATATTGCTGGAAAGCCAGGATGTCTACTTTCCAACGCAATTGAGAGCGCTCCAATTGGGCTTCTGTAGCTCCAGAAAATCCACTTTGAGTGTAAGGAGGTCAGAATCCAACAGCATCTGCAGTCCTTTTTCAGCCTCTGAATCAGATTTTTGCTCAGGTCCCTCAATTTCAGCCAGAAAATACCTGAAATCACAGAAAAACACACAAACTCATAGTAAAGTCTAGAAGAGTGATTTTTATTTAAAAACTAATAAAAACATAATAAAAACTAACAAAAATATACTAAAAACATACTAAAAATAATACCAAAAAGCGTATAAATTATCCGCTCATCACCACTCTAAACAAGAATTAAGAATATGGAATAAATAAAAGAGTAAGTATGGAAACAAACTAGAATAGTATCTTCAATGGAGGTGATGACTCTTCAATATCCAAAGCAAAAGCAATAAACTTGATAAACTATGAATGTAAAGAGAACCTAGAGGAACAGTAGTTTCTCTCTAGATTCAGATATAAAAACCTAAAACTATCCTAATGAGAATATGTGAATGTGTATGTCTCTGTGTGTTCCCTAGCTTTATTCTGTATTTCTGGGCCAAAAACTGGGTCAAAACGCGGCCCGAAATCGCCCCCAGCATTTTCTGTTAATTTTGCAGATCGCGCAGGTCATTCGTACGCGTCAGTCACGCGTGCGCGTCATTTGGAGAATTTCCTTGTCACGCGTACGCATCATCCACGCGTGCGCGTCATCTTGCAGAACTCCATTCCACGCGTACGCGTCAGGCACGCACACGTGTCACTGCATTTTTCTTGTGTTCCTTCCATTTTTGTAAGCTTCCTCTCCATTCTCTAAGCCATTCCTGCCCTATAAAGCCTGAAACACTTAGCACACGGATCACGGCATCGAATGGTATAAAGGAGAATTAAAATATACAAATTAAAGATCTCTAGGAAGCAAGTTTTCAACCATAGAACAAACTTAGGAAGAAATTGTAAAATCATGCAATTCATATGAATAAGTGGGTAAAGAATTAATAAAAACCACTCAATTAAACACAAGATGAACCATAAAATAGTGGTTTATCAACCTTCCCACACTTAAACATTAGCGTGTCCTCATGCTTAGCTTAAGGAGATAAAATAAATGAGTAGCGAAAAGTAAGACTCGTGCAATGCAATGCAACCTATGTATATGAATACAACTATATGCTAAAATGATTTTGCCTACTTGGTTAAAAGTAAATAAGTTCTTCAAGACAAATATAAATCAAATATCACTAATTAAAATTTATACAGTAAAAACAATTAAACTTATAGGAAGACAGCTCATGAGAGCAGGGAACATAGAATTAAGCATTGAACCCGTACTAGTAGTGTATGTGCACTCTAATCTCTCAAGTGTATAGGGTAATCACTCTACTCTTCCCTAGTCATGCTTTCTAAACTTTGTTCTTCACCTAACCAATCAACAAATATTTAATGTACCAATGCAAACATCACGAAGTCTTTTCAAGGTTGTAATGGGGCTAAGGTAAAAGTGAGGGTATATATATGGCTAAGTGAGTTATAAATTGAATCCTTGATTAACCTAAGCTCTTACCTATACATATACTCCTTATATTTTTAGAATCATGCCTAGCTCCCCAAAATTTTTCCACTTTTGTATCACATACTCATGCATCAACTTTTCTCTTAACTTTGTATCACACATGCATTGATCTTTTCATTAACTTGCTTAGCATTGGGGTAATTTTGTCCCCTTATTCATTTATTTAATTACTTAATTACTTGAATATTTTTTTGATTTTTTTTATTTTTTTGATTTTTTTTCTTTTTTTTTGAAGCATAAAAATATACATAATATTATCAACGCACCTGAATTTTTGATTTTCTAGTCTCACATGAGTAGGTACCCAAATTCTCAATTAATTCATCAATGTAAAAACATAACACATTCCCTTGTTAACCCATGTTCCCACGGCTTTCCCACACTTTATTGACACACAATCTCTATCTTAAGCTAACCAAAGATTCAATTTGGGGTATTACTTGTTTTTCTGCTTAAGGTTAGTGATGTGGTAAAATATAGAACAAATGGGATTAAAAGGCTCAAAGTGGCTAACAAAGGTAAATGGAAGGGTAGGCTATTTAGGATAAGTGAGCTAATAAAATAATGGCCTCAATCATATGCATGCATATAACACATTAAACATTGGACATATAGGATGGAACAAAATAAAGATTACAATCATAGAGAAGAAAACACACAAGAATAAAATATTATGGTTAAATAATGTAACCATGTAATTAAGCTCAAGTCTCACAGGTTGTGTGTTCTTAGCTATCATTTATGTTCCAATTTCAATCTTCAAACAAGTTTAACACAAAGGTTTTGATTTAAATTAGTGAAAATTTTCAGAAATAGGGTCTTAAAAAGAAACATATTATTTTTCAACCAATTAGAATATGCATGCAATTACCTATTACTATGCAATTTATCCTTTCTTAAACAAAAGAAAAATAAATAAATATCCTATTCTATTGGTGTTAAGGAAGAGAAATTACCTCCGGAAGTCAGGTACTGACCGACCTCCCCACACTTAAAGCTTTGCACCATCCTCGGTACCATTAGCAAGGAACAAAGGGGGACTGGTAGCAGCATCTCCACAATTGGGGCCATCATGGCTCCCTGTGCTGGTAAATGAAGTGGAGTCCGGGGTGTCTGGATTTTCTTCGGGTGGGTGGTTACCAACAAGCAGCTCCTTAAGGTATGTAAATCGGCGCTTGTTACGGCACTCCCTTTGCTTTCCTTTTCGGTTAAGCTGGTCTAACTTCTCAAGTATCTAATGGAGCAGTTAGTTTGTTGAAGGTGCTTGTGATATGGAAGGAGAAGGGATATCTTCCGCTGGTTCTGTGCTCCGGTTGATAGTGGCTGCTGGAGGTCTGATATACTTCCCGTTAGGGACGTACTGATCATCCCATGGAATCATGGCCTTGGTGTCCCCAGCTCTGTAGGAGACTCCAGCTGCTGAGACTAGATCTGAAACCAAGGCGGGAAAAGGTAGGTTTCCTGCAATTTGTACGTGTCCCATAGCATGCCGAATGTGTCTTGGTAAATTGAGGTGCTGGTCTGTAAGGATACACCAGAGTAGAACAGCCATGTCTGCAGTGAAGGAGGGCTCGTGAGTGCTCGAAAAAATGTAATGGGACATAATCTGTGCCCATACTGGAGCCTCCAAGGTGAGTGCTGAAGCCAATATTCCCTTAGGTTGGGATCGATGGTATCCATAGATCCATCTGCTGCCAGGTTGTGCTATAACTCTGAGAACGGCGTCCCAGTCAAATTGGTATGTCTGGCGTTTGAATGAGGCTTCTTGGAATGCGTCCAATCCTTCTGGAGCAGGGAAACGATCTAAAGCTTTTTGAATGGCCTCTTCAGTTATGGGAACTTACTTCTGACGGACATAGACAGACTGCACGGTTGGCATGTGAAAATTGGAGTAGAATTCAACTACCCATGAAAAGTTAACCTGCCGTGGCTATCTCCGTAGGAATTCCCATTGTCTTCGTTAAATTCGGGGCTCAAAAAATTCAATAATGTTAGTCGGGAGGACGAGAAGGTATTCATTATTATAGTTTCTCTCCTCCAGGATAGGGAACATCTGCTCACAGTAGCAGTTAGTGAACCGCGCAGTGTCCTTTGCTGGAAAGGCTTTTTCTTTTTCATCGACCTTGATGATCCTCTTGATTCTTTTTGTTGAGGGCCTTACTGCTATTGAAGATGACTCTACCACTAGTGCTCTTTTTGTTCCTTTCCTTGCTGGTGGTTTGGGAGTAGCTTTCTCTTTACCCTTTTTGGTAGCCATCCTGAAAAAGGAAAAGGAAAGTAATATGTAAAGCTAAGGGTTCGAGCAACGAAGAGGACATGACAAGTGATAATCAATGCACGGTAACGAAGGATGTCATTAACACATGGTCTCGACTCCATGTAAAAAGTTCATCAATGGAAATATAGCAAGTGCATGTGATGGCAAGTAGATGCAAGATGTTTATTGGCATGTTGGCAAAGGCATGAGTAGCATAGATCAAGCATTAAATGCCCAATTTGATTATCAAGTTTGTTAAACTAACAACCTGTTTGTATTGACAATTATATTCAATCAATAATATATGAAAAGGGGTTTTGTGAAAAACATGCATTAGAGTAGTAGAACCATTTAAAAATAGTGCACAATGCCACACGGACTTTTTCACAAACACTTAGCATGCATGATAAATATATTATTGAAAGTATTGAATTTGAACATGCAAACAACCCAAAAATAATTATTGATAATTGTCAAACAACTTCTAAACAATCCACAAGCAATGATAGAAGAAAATAATCATCCAATTAAATTTCTAACACCAATTAAAATAATGTAAAAAGAAAAAGAAAGAAAAAGGAAACATAGAGTATGAAAGTAAAAATTAAAAGAAGAAGAAAACAATAATAATAATAATAATAATGGAAAAGTAAAAAGGGAAGAACAGAACCTTGATGATGATAAAGGAAGAGGGGAGAAAGTAAAAAGTGAGAAAGAATAAAGAAGGATAAGGGAAGAAGAAAGAAATAAGAAGGAAAAAGATAAGATATCTGGCGCAGATCTGGGTAAGCTGTGCGTCGCATGTGACGTTGACGCGTGGAGCACGCGTTCGCGCGGTTGGCGTGTTTTTCAGATGACGTGGACGCGTGGGTGACACGTTCGCGTGAAATGAACTGTGCTATTGGCGCAAGTGCAGCCTCGCGTACACACAACTTTTTGTTTTGTTCGTATTTTGCAAAAATTTTGGGTCACGCATGCGCGTGGGTGACGCGCATGCGTGAATGGCCTCTTTTTGAAAATGACGCGGACGCGTGGGGCACGCGTTCGCATGATAGGACTTGTGCTTCCAGCATCATTCCAGCCCCACTCCATCATAACTCTCTGCCATACACCTCTTTACGTCGATTTGCGCACGCGTGGGAGGCTAATTTTTCAAATGACGCGAACGCGTCAGGGACGCGTTCACGTGGGCATGGTTGTGCCTAAGGCACGCCTCCAGCCACGCTCCCGCATGACTCTATGCTTCTTTTCTTCTTGTTTCGAAAGCACTTATGACGCGGACGCATCAGCAACGCTTGCGCGTCGCGTTCATTTTTTTTATATGCAGATGCAGGCTATATGCAGAGAATATGAGAAGAGTCATTAACAAAAAGTAAAATAAAATTAAGACTGAAACGGAATGATCATACCATGGTGGGTTGTCTCCCACCTAGCACTTTGCTTTTACGTCCTTAAGTTGGACGGTCTTCAGGCTCGTTCTGGTTCTGTTGGTGGGTCTTCCAAGAGGAAGACTTCTAGTTCTTTGTGATCCTTAATCTTCTCACCGTGATAGAGCTTTAGGCGATGTCCATTGACCTTCATGAATTTGGAGCTTGAAGGATGATGCAGGTGAAAAACTCCGTATAGCTCTGCCTTTTCTACTTTGTAGGGACCTTCCCATCTTGATCTCAGTTTACCTGGTATGAGCCTTAGTCTGGAGTTATAAAGAAGAACTAACTCCCTTGGTCTGAATTCTCTCCTTTTTATGTGCTTGTAATGGACAGCCTTCATCTTCTCCTTGTATCGCCTGGAGTTGTCATATGCTTCTAGGCGAAGATTCTCCAATTCTGCTAGTTGCAGCTTCCTTTCAGCACCAGCTTCTTCAAAATTCATGTTGCACTCTCTCACAGCCCAGAAAGCCTTGTGTTCCACCTCTACTGGAAGGTGGCAAGCCTTTCCGTATACTAAGCAGAAGGGGCTCATTCCAATGGGTGTCTTGTACGCTGTTCTATAAGCCCAGAGTGCATCTTGTAGCCTGGCACTCCAGTCCTTCCTATGGGGCTTTACTATCTTCTTTAGAATACGTTTAATTTCTCTATTAGATACTTCTACTTGTCCATTGGTCTGGGGATGATAAGCTGTTGCTACTTTGTGAACAATCACATGCTTCTTCAGTAATCCTGTTAGTCTCCTGTTACAAAAGTAAGTGCCTTGATCACTCACGATTGCTCGTGGTGATCCAAAGCGACAAATAATATGGTTTCTAACAAAGAAAACAACAGTGTTAGCATCATCAGTACGGGTACGAATTGCTTCCACCCATTTAGAAACATAATCTACAGCTAACAGTATATAAAGGTAACCATTAGAGTTTGGAAATGGACCCATGAAGTCAAAGATTTCACAGAAAAGCATAATCTGTTGAGGCATCTCATCCCTCTTGGATATATTACCAAACCTTTGGCATGGGGAACAAGATTTACGAAATTCAGCAGCATCTTTAAAAAGAGTAGCCCACCAAAATCCACAGTCTAAGATTTTTCTAGCTGTTCTTTGAGGGCCAAAATGTCCTCCACTCTCAGAAGAGTGGCATGCCTCTAAAATGGACTGGAACTCTGATTGGGGTACACACCTTCTAATTATCTGGTCAGCACCACACCTCTATAAGTATGGGTCATCCCATATATAATATTTAGACTCGCTTTTCAGCTTGTCCCTTTGATGCTTAGTAAAATTTGGAGGGAAAGTATGGCTAACTAGATAATTAGCTACAGGTGCATACCAAGAAACTACTTCAGATACTGCATGCAAACTGTCAAATGGGACCAAAAATTGATGAGCGGCGGAAGTTAGACCAATTAAGATATTATAATATAATAAAACAGCGTTGCGAGTATAGCTCTTAACCAGCAAAAATCCGCCTCGTCAATTTAGAACAGTTGTCACAAAAAAATTAAAATAAAAATACTGGGAGTATGAGTCACAGGTCGTCTCCCAACGAGTTGCTAGAAATAGTGCTAATTTATTAATCAGAAGTTTTCCGAGAGTTTTGAGAATTGAGTAACAAAAAATAAACAATTGTAATTTAGTGCAATGAAAATTAAAAGAGGTTTATAATATTCTAAATAAAAAGCCTTAACTGGGGGAATGATTAATTGGAATTTCTATCCTTATTGGAATTCTCTCAAGTGTAGTATAAAAAGGTTGTTATTTTAACTTAGTTAACCCTTACTAAATAAAGGAAAGTCAAGTGATTGAGCTAACTCTTATTCGCAAATCCTAGTCCTCTCCCTTGGGAAGGTCTAGCGTTAGTAAATACAGAATTAGCCAACAACTTCCAATTTAACCATCACTTAAGCCTTCCAACTCAAGTGTCTCCTCCTAATCAACCCCCATGTCAAGTAGGGGATCTACTCCATTGACATGAATGTAACACTCATAAGAATATAAGAAGAAGACATGATAAATTAAATAAAATAAAGCTTTGAAAATTAATTAAAGATAAAAGTAATCCTTTGCATTAAATAAATCCAAAATAATCCATTTACCACTCTAAACAAGAATTAAGAATATGGAATAAATAAAAGAGTAAGTATGGAAACAAACTAGAATAGTATCTTCAACGGAGGTGCTGACTCTTCAATATCCAAAGCAAAAGCAATAAACTTGATAAACTATGAATGTAAAGAGAACCTAGAGGAACAGTAGTTTCTCTCTAAATTCAGATCTAAAATCCTAAAACTATCCTAATGAGAATATGTGAATGTATATGTCTCTGTGTTGAGTCTCTGTGTGTTCCCTGGCTTTATTCTGTGTTTCTGGGCCAAAAACTGGGTCAAAACGCGGCCCAAAATCACCCCCAGCATTTTTCTGTTGATTTTGCAGATCGCGCAAGTCACGCGAACGCGTCAGTCACGCGTGCGTGTCATTTGGCAAATTTCCTTGTCACGCGTACGCGTCGTCCACGCGTGCGCGTCATCTTGCAGAACTCTATTCCACGTGTACGCATCAGGCACGTGCACGCGTCGCTGCGTTTTCTCCATCCCGCGCGCTCGCGTGAGCCATGCGTGCGCGTCGGTGCTCGCTGGTCATCTCCTTAGTTTCTTGTGTTCCTTCCATTTTTGCAAGCTTCCTCTCCATTATCTATGCCATTCCTGCCCTATAAAGCCTGAAACACTTAACACACAGATCACGGCATCGAATGGTATAAAGGAGACATAAAATATACAAATTAAAGATCTCTAGGAATCAAGTTTTCAACCATAGAACAAACTTAGGAAGGAATTGTAAAATCATGCAATTCATATGAATAAGTGGGTAAAGACTTGACAAAAACCACTCAATTAAACACAAGATGAACCATAAAATAATGGTTTATCAGTGCTCCGAACACCATCCAGAGTTTTGTGCCTGCACACTCTAGTGATCCGAAGGGATGAGAGCGGGATACTCTTGCCAGAGACCTCACATCTCAACGTAAGCAGGATTAACCACCGTCCTTATGCCGCCACCGCTACCTCGACAGGCTTTATTAACCACCATCCCTGCCGGGTGCATAGCGTCTCATAATCTCAATAGCCACTACCTCGACAGGTGGGATTAACCACCGTCCCTGCCAGGCGCATAGTATCTCGTAATCTAAGTATAAATCAGTACTTTAGTTGTTTTCAGAAAATATTTTCAATATAACATGGATCCATCATCTCATTCAGCGTCCTCGACTCATCTCAGCCACTGTCATTTCACATTTCAGTTTTGAACTCAACAGTCCATCAGTTCTCATTTCACATACCAGTCTACCTTCACATGCCATCAACCCATCCTCAGTGCACCAGAGACCTAAGCCTCCGTTTTCTAACTTTTCAAAATAATATCAACTAAATCCCTTAGGTTCTTTCCCATGTTTTAAATGCCCAAAACTAGGTCCAAGAGTCTTAAAATTGTGTCACAGAAGCTTACAATCTTGTTGGGAAGGTGAAATAGTTGAAAACAAAATTTAAATTTGAGAAACAGGGCGTGTGCGTCCGCACAGGGGTGTGCGTGCGCACGCCCAGGAGAAGTTTTAACACGTGTGCGTACGCATAGAGGTGTGCGTACGCACAAGTACAAAAATTCACAAGTCTGTTCGCTCGCACATGCTGTGCTAGCGCCCTCAACAGACTGACCTTCCCAACGTGTGCGTGCGCACAGGGCTGTGCGTATGCACAGGTTGTAAACATTCATTGGGTATGTGTGCGCACAAGCTGTGCTAGCGCTCTAAACAGTTTGCCTTCTGCTGCGTGTGCATACGCACAGGTCTGTGCGTGCGTACAAGGCTGTGCGTGCGCACAAACCAGAAATCACAAAATTCTGCAACTTTGCAAAATTTCATATTTGCAACACCAAATTTTGAATGATCACAACTTCCTCTACAAAAATCCAAATCTTACAAACTTTATATCAATTTGAAGAGTTTTCAATAAACTTTAATTCTAAGCCAATTTCAACAGATTATGTAAATTGAGGCAAAAGTTATGATCAGACAAAGTTCACTAAAATTCTCTTTTTACCAAAATTTCACAAATACTCACTTTACCAACTTTCACAAACCACATCCAACTAAAACAATACCAAACTTCGATTTACAGCACAACCTACCCTCTTGGGTCACAATTTACCATTTATACAAATTTTCCATCACATTTTACTATTCTCAACCATCAACACCAATTATACATAATATTAAAATTAATCCTCCATCAACACCTTCACCAATCATCATTCCATCACTATGAATTCTCATTATCAACCTCATTCATGCTTATTATCAATAGCCAACAATATATATATTCATTCATTCAAATTCATCAAACATCATACCTCCACATCATTACTTATCAACATTAACAAATTCAATTCATCATACATCATCAACAACCATCATCAACAACCACATCAAATCAAACCTATCCTATAGGTCACTAGCCTAAGTGTCCATGAATATTATATACTACATAGAGGAAACCGAAACCATACCTTGGCCGATTCCTAATATGCACCAAAACCCCAAATTGAGCACAAACAAGCTTTCAACCACAAGCAAGCCTCCAATTCCACTCCAACAAGCACCAACAAGTTCCAAACTCACAATAATCAAACTATATACACATAAATCATCACAAATCAACTAGGGCTCATTATAATTGAAATTTCACAAGGGTTCAAGACCTCTTACCTTTTCCAACAGCTTTGGAAGCTAAAATCCAATGCTAAGCAAGGATTAGAGTGTACCTAAACACTCAAAATCATAAAATTTTACTTAATCCAAAACCCAAAAACTCAAAAATCTTAGGGTAGGAAACTGGACAGAAAATCTCGAGAAACTTACCAAAAGGCTTAGATAGAAATGACGGGATTGAAGTGATGTGTGAATAGTGTTTTAATGGAAACCCTCCTCTCTTCTTCAATCTCTCTTCTGCTGTGTGTGTTGTGTTTAATGAGCTGAAGGGTTCATTTAATGGCTTATATATATATTGGGCTTGGGCCCAACTTGGGCCCGATCAAATCCGTTAGCGTTTTTAGCACGTTTGGCCCAACTTTGGGCCAAACCTTTGTTGATCAATTACTAATTCAGCCTAAGTGCAGGGAGATTAGGGTCTCTGTGGTAGAGGCTAGAACCCAAAGGCGCAACATCCTCTGATCCAGAAGATTCGACCTTGTCTGTAGTGTTTTGAGTAGGATCACCAAGGAGAATGAACTGCAAGAGCTTCACGTTCAATTAGACTGGATCTGCACTAACCCTGGTGTTTAGATCTAGAGGAATATTAGCGATCTCTTAAAAAAGACATTAATCACATACAGCCTGCCATAGAAGAAATCATTCACAATTGAAGAAGACAGTAAGACCAGAGTTAATCCAGAAGGACAAAGCATCTCCAAGCCTTAACCACCTTCTTATCATAGTTTATACGACTTTTGAGTTCTGAGTACCCTTTTCTTTTTATTTCCTTTTATGCAATTAAACAAACATACCTATATCTCCTATTCACCTCACTAAGATCTGCAAGATAACCATAGTTTGCTTTAAATCACAATCCTCGTGGGATCGACCCTGACTCACTCAGGTATTACTTGGACGACCCAGTGCACTTGCTGGTTCAGTTATACGAAGTGTGGGAATTCGTGCACCAATCGTCCCTGTCCCCGAGGAGGGGGTTCCTTTGCCCGACCTAAAACTTCAGGGGCGGAGGTTGGTTAGACTCCCCAGAATTCTGAGGTTCCTTTTAGGAACAAGGTCGTTAGTGGCGAGCTCCCTCCTTCTCCGACCGGTCCTATTCCAATCTGGCAGGTTTCTGAGTATGACCCAACACCTTCTGTCCAAGCTGAGGATGCTATCACAGGAGAACAGCTCACTCCTTTGTAATTTCCTTCACCTTTAGCAGTTTGAATGGCCCGATGTGTGGGTCTTTTATGAACAGTCTTTATTTGTAATAGCTTGTAGCTTTGAACACTTTTTTAGTTATCTTTTTTAGACAACTTTAGTTTTTTATCAAAAAGAATTTCTTCATTTTGATAATGATTATAGAATTTAAGTAATTGCTTGTTGTTGAGTTTGATCTTAGCCTATACATCCGTTTAGTTGCAAATCGTGTTTTGACAAATTTTAATGCTATTTTTTTTTTGCTAAGTTAAAAATGATGTCGGCAAAGTAGCTCGGTATAGTGATTTCTTTTGTAAGTTCCGACTTCATGTAATCAGACTTTATCAAGTTACTTTTACACTTTGTTTTTATCTGCCTTGATTTTTAGGTCGGTCTTATGAATTGCTTACATAACTTCTTATATTAATTTGTATCTCTTCACTTCATCTTGCCGACCATTCTTGGTCGGAAAATGATTTTTGCGGTTTGTCGAACTTAAATTAATGCATTTTTATAGGAAACTTTAAGAAAGATGTCGATTTATCACTGATAAATGAAAAATGCTTTTATATAAATTTGTTACTAAGGATTTTGACTACACTTAGCCCTTGTTATGGTGCCTCGTTAAAATCCTCTTCAGAAAAAATCCTTCTCGGAAAAAAATATTGAAGCCGGGAAAAAGAGTACACCAGAGAACAAGGTGTGCTACCTAACTGTAGTACTTCTTCAGGTTACATGAGTGCCAAAACCTCTAGAGCTCCCTTCCTTGTAAGTCGGACACTTTGTAATAACCTTTCCTTAAGACTTTAACAATCTTGTAGGGCCCTTTCCAATTTGCAGCCAACTTTCTATCGCCCGACTTCTGAATCTCAATGTCATTTTGGATCAGTATAAGGTCGTCCGTGGTGAAGCTTCTTTTTATTACCTTCTGATTGTATCTTAGAGCAATCATTTGCTTTAGTGCTTCCTCTTTGATCCGAGCTTATTCTCGGACTTTAGGGAGGAGGTTGAGCTATTCTTTTTGTACTTGGGTATTGACCCTGTCATTGTAGAAGATAACCCTCAAGGATTCTTCAGCAATCTCTACAGGAATCATGGCTTCCACTCCATGAGTGAGCTGAAAATGTGATCTCCTGTTGTGGAATGAGGAGTTGTTTGATATGCCCATAACACTTGAGGAAGCTCGTCTGCCCGTGCTCCCTTTGTGTCTTGTAGTCCCTGCTTCAATCCGGCCAATATGACTTTTTTTGTAGCTTCAGCTTGTCCATTGGCTTGAGGGTGCTCTACTAATATAAATTGGTGCTTTATCTTGAGACTGGCCACCAAGTTCCTAAAGGTCAAGTTGGTAAATTGAGTTACATTGGCGGTGATAATGGAGTGGGAAACTCCAAACCTTGTGACAATGTTCTTATAGATAAACTTCCGACTTCGCTGGGCCATGACGGTTGCTAATGGTTCTGCCTTAATCCACTTAGTAAGATAATCAATCCCTACTATAAGGTATTTTACTTGTCTTGGAGCTTGAGGGAATGGTCCAAGGAGATTGAGACCTCATTTTTCAGATGGCCATGGTAAGGTGACACTGATAAGCTCTTCAGAAAGTGCAACATGGAAGTTGGCATGCTTCTGGCAAGACGGGCACCTTTTGACGAACTCGGCCGATTCTCTTTGCTAGGTTGGCCAAACGAAGCCAGCTCAGATCACTTTCTTGGCTAGAGACTAGGCTCCCAAATGATTTCCACATATGTCATTGTGTACTTCCTCTAGAACTTCCTTCGTATTGGAGGTCGGAAATCACTTTAAGAAGGGTGTTGATATCCCTCTTTTGTATAAACATTGTGGACCAATGTGTAATTTTGTGCTTTCCTTATGAGTCTTCGAGCCTCTTTTTTATCTTCAGGAAGGACATGAAATTTAAGGTAGTTGACTATGGGGGTTATCCATCCTAAATTTTAGTTAGATATGGCCATTACGTCTGAGTTGTCATCTCCCTTTGATACTGATGGTCCGTGGAGAATTTCTTGGATGAGGCTTCTATTATTGTCCCCTGGCTTGGTGCTGGCTAGCTTAGAGAGGGCATCTGCTTGGACGTTTGACTACCGATTTATATGCCGTACCTCTCTTTCCAAGAACTGTGACAGTTGTTTCCGAGCTTCATCTAGGTACTTTTTCATGTTGGGATCTTTGGCTTAATAGGTGCCGTTAACTTGTGAAGTTATTACTTGGGAGTCACAAAATACTATCAACCTTTTTACCCCCCACTTCTTTAGCCAGCTTCAAGCCAGCAAGTAAGGCTTCATATTCTGCTTGTTTGTTAGAAGCAAGAAACTTGAACCTTAGCGAGAGTTTTATCCGCTTTCCTTGCTCACTTTCCAGGATGACACCTGCTCCCCTACCAAATTTATTGGATGATCTATCTACGTACAAGCTCCAAGTTGTCGGGCTTCCCCGACTTTCAGTGTATTCATCTATGAAATCGGCGAGGTACGGTGACTTGATTGTTATTCGAGCTTCATATTGTAAATTGAACTCAGATAGTTCCACAGCCCATTGTAACATTCTTCCTGCTAGGTCCGTATTTTGTAGAATGTGCTTCATGGTTTGATTAGTTCGGACCTTTATAGTGTGAGCTTGGAAGTAAGGTAAGAGCCTTCGGGAGGCAAGGATAAGAGCATACACAAACTTTTCTATCTTCTGATAGTTCAACTCTGCTCGGCTTTGCTGACAAAGTAGATAGGTTATTGTGCATTCTCATCTTCTCGGATCAGGGCAGAAGCTATAGCTCGGCTTGCCATTGCCAAATAGAGAACTAGCTCTTACCCCGCAATAGGACGGGTGAGTATAGGGGGGGTTGGCCCAAACATGCTTTAAAACCTTGAAAGGCTTGTTTGCATTCCTGGGTCCATTCAAATTGACTCCCCTTTCTGAGTATTGAGTATAATAGCAGATATTTCAATGCTAATACTGCCAAGAACCTAGATAGTGCTGCCAACCTTTCATTTAGTTGTTGGACTTCTTTTAGATAAGTCGGACTCTTCATCTCTAGTATGGCTACACACTTGTCCGGGTTGGACTCTATGCCTCTTTGAGTGAGCATGAAACCCAAGAACTTCTCGGCCTCTACTGCGAAGGTGCATTTTGAGGAGTTTAATCTCATCCCATGCTTCCTTATCATGGAAAATACCTCAGAGAGATCAGACAAAAGGGCTAAGTCATCCTTAGTTTTGACAAACATGTCGTCCACATACACTTCCATGAGTTTTCCTAAGTGGGGGAAAAACACCTTGTTCATTAGTCGCTGGTATGTGGCTCTGGCATTCTTTAATCCAAAAGGCATTACTACATAATAATAGTTGGTCTTTGGAGTAATGAAGGAGGTCTTTTCTTGGTACGGCTTATACATTGGGATTTGGTTATATCCCGAGTATGCGTCCATGAAAGACGAATACCAATAATCTGAGGCCGAGTCAACTAGAGCATCGATGCTCAGGAGAGGATATGGATCCTTGGGGTAAGCCATGTTGAGGTTGGTGTAGTCGACACACATTCTCTACTTTCCATTCTGCTTCTTTACCAGAACCACGCTAGCCAGCCACAATGGATACTTTACCTCTTTTATGAATCAAGCTTCCAATAACGCTTGCACTTGTTCTTTCACAACCTGTGTTCTTTTGGGCCCAAGTTTCTGATATTTTTGCTGAATAGGTCTGGAACCTAGGTAAACAGCGAACTTATGATACATCAAGTCGGGATCTATACCAGACATGTCGGAGGCTTTCCAGGCGAAGAGGTTGAAATTTCTTCGTAGAAGGTCAACGAGCTGTACATTCAGACCTTATTCTAAGTTGGCCCCTATACTCGTTATCTTTTTAGCATGATCTCTAATTTGAACTTCTACCTTTCCTCCAGGTTTAAAGCATAGTTCTTTCCGAGTTCGAACACCACCGAGTTTGATGATGTTGACTTCTTTTCTGCTCGGGTTGCCTTTTAGATTGAGGCTTTCGTTGAAACACTTTCGTGCCAACTTTTGATCTCACTTTATGGTGGTAATTCCTTCTACAATGGAAAACTTCATACACAAGTGAGGTGTATAGACAACTGCTGCTAGTCGATTTAAGATATCTGACCTATCAGGGAATTGTAAGCCGACATGACGTCGACCACAATATAATCGACACTTAATGTTCTTGACCTCGTGCCCTTCGCAAAGGTGGTGTATAGGGAGATAAATCCGAGATGCTGGATCGGCGTGTCCCCTAGCCCAAAGTGATTATCTAGGTACGCCTTCAGATCCTTTCCTTCTTGCCCGAGTTTGTCAAAGGTGAGCTTAAATAGTATGTCCACTGAATTCCCTTGATCCATGATGCACCACTATTTCGTGGTACATTTTATGCTTAATTGAGTGGATTTTATCCACTAAACTCACACTTATTCATATAATTCGCGTGTTTTACATTTTCCTTCCTAATTTTGTGCTATGATTAAAAATATGCTTCTTTGGCCTTAAATTACTAATTTTAATTCTCTCTTATTACCATTCGATGCCGTGATATATGTGTTAAGTGTTTTCAGGGTTTATAGGACAGGAATGGCTTAGAGGATGGAAAAGAAGCATGCAAAAGTGGAAGGAATACAAGAAATTGAAGGAATTGCTGAGCTTTCAAGCCTGACCTCTTCATACTAAATCGATCATAACCTGAGCTACAGAGGTCCAAATGAGGCGGTTTCAGTTGCGTTGGAAAGCTAACATCCGCAGCTTCGAAATGATATATAATTTGCCATAGTTGCCATGCTTTTAGGTGACGCGCACGCGTGGATCACGCGTACGCGTGACCTTGCGAAAGTTCAATCGACGCGTACGCGTGGGCGACACGTACGCGTGACAGAGCCATGTGCTGGACGTAGTGATTTCTGGGCTGTTTTTGGCCCAGTTTCAAGCCCGAAAAACACAAATTAGAGGCTGCAGAGTAGGGGAATCAAATTCAATTCATTCACACTTTTCATACACATAATTTTAGGTTTTGGATGTAGTTTTCTTGATAGGGAGGCTCTCTCCTCTCTCTAGTTTTTATGATTCTTAGGTTTAGCTATTCTCAATTTTAGATTTCTATCTTAGTTTAATTAGTTTCTCTTCTACTTTTATTAGTTCTATCACTTTAGTTTATCTATTTCTCTTGTTGGTTTATTTATTTTCCTAATTTAATTTATGAACTCTTCATGTTTGATTTGATTTTTCTTTTAATGCAATTTGAGGTATTTCATATTTATGATTGCTTTCTTCAATTTATGTTATTGATGCTTTTAATTGGTTGTTTGGATTTTATTATCTCTTATTGCTTTTCTATGCTTTTATGTCATGCCTTCCAAGTGTTTGACAAAATACTTGGTTGGGTTTTAGAGTAGATTTTTCTCCTCTTGGCTATGGTTGAGTAATTGGAGACTCTTGAGTTATCAAATTCCTTTGTTGATTGATAATTGAAAGTTGCTAGTTGATTTGGATCCCTCCTAAGCTAGTCTTTCCTTAGGAGTTGACTAGGACTTGAGGAATCAAATTGATTCATCCACTTGACTTTCCTTCATAGTTAGAGGTTAACTAAGTGGGAGCAATGAACAATTCTCATCACAATTGATAAGGATAGCTAGGATAGGACTTCTAATTCTCATACCTTGCCAAGAGCTTTCATAATTATTAGTTTACTTTCTTGTCATTTACATTCCTTGTTTAACCTTTATAAAAACCCAAAAATATACTATCTCATAACCAATAGTAACACACCTCCCTGCAATTCCTTGAGAGATGATCCGAGGTTTAAATACTTTGGTTTCTTTTTATTGGGTTTGCTTTAGTGACAACCAAATTTTTGTATTAAAGGATTATTGTTAGTTTAGAAACTATACCTGCAACGAGGATTTATTGTGAATTCTAAACCGTCGAAAATCTGTTCATCAATCCACTAGGGTTCTGTGGAAATTTTTTGTATTGGCGAGGATTATTGTTATTACCACTGGGTCGTCATGGCCAGGTGTTACTCCTTGAGCATCTTCTTTGTTGAGCGAGGTGGGTGGTAAGTTGGGAGTTCGGTTATCTTCTCCGACTTGGTATACCTCTTTAAGATGCCTTTTCGTGAGGATTTTGATATTCCTCCTCCCGCAAACCTTCCATTAATCATGTGTATGTGCCATTCAGGAGTTTGTGGGGAGCGTTCTTGCAGACCTCCATCTTCATCTCTCTTCTTTTTCCTTTGATCGTCTGACATCTCAACCAAGTACCTATCTAGTCGACCTTCTCGGGCTAGCTTTTCCATGACATTCTTTAAATCATAGCAATCGTTAATAGAATGCCCGTAAAGCTTGTAGTACTCGCAGTATTCTGTCATACTTCCTGCCTTTTATGTCTGATAGGGCAAGAAGGTGGAAGCTTCTCAGTGTGGCATATATCCCTATAAACATCTACAAGAGAGACTCAAAGTGGACTGTAATTATGATACCTTCAAGGTTTTTTCGGGTTGTATTCCTCCTTTTTCTTAGCTTCTTTCTCTTTTTCCCGAGGTGGGTAAGGCAGGCTGGGCCTCGGAGAGGCTTTCTTAGTCCGAAATTTTTCTCCATGTTGATGTACTTTGATAAACCCCATTTTTAGGGTTTATCTTGTGTTTAATTTAGTGGATTTTATCCACTAAACTCACACTTATTCATATAATTCGCATATTTTACATTTTCCTTCCTAATTTTGTGCTATGATTGAAAACATTCTTCTTTAGCCTTAAATTTGCTAATTTTATTCCTCTCTTATTACCATTCGATGTCGTGATATGTTTGTTAAGTGTTTTCAGGGTTTATAGGGCAGGAATGGCTTAGAGGATGGAAAGGAAGCATGCAAAAATGGAAGGAATACAAGAAATTGAAGGAATTGCTAAGTTGTCAAGCTTGACTTCTTTGTACTAAATTAATCATAACTTGAGCTACAGAGGTTTGAATGAGGCAGTTTCAGTTGCGTTGGAAAGCTAACATCCGGGGCTTCAAAATGATATGCAATTTTCCATAGTTGCCATGCAGTTGTGCGACGCGTACGCGTGGATGACGCGTACGTGTGACCTTGCGAAAGTTCAGCGACGCGTACGCGTGGGCGATGCGTACGCGTGACAGAGCCACGTGATGCACGTATAAGAAAATGCTGGGGGCGATTTCTGGGCTCCTTTTGGCCCAGTTCCAAACCCGAAAACACAGAATAGAGGCTGCAGAGTGGGAGAATCATTGAGACAACCTTCATTCACATAATTTTAGGTTTTACATGTAGTTTCCTAGGGAGAGAGGGTCTCTCCTCTCTCTAGGTTTTAGGATTATTAGTTTTATTCCTTTTTTAATTTCTGACTTCTATCTTATTTCAATTTAGTTTCTCTTCTAATTTTAATTGCTCTAGCTTTCTAGTTTTTTTATTTCCCTTGTTGATTACTTTATGTTGCTAATTTAGTTTATGAATTCTCATGTTAGATTCAATTTTCTATTTAATGCAATTTGAGGTATTTCATGATTATTGTTCCTTTCTTCGTTTGTTATTATTGATGTTTGCAATTGGTTGTTTAGATTTAATATTCCTTGTTAGTTTTCTATGTTTTTATGTTGTTCCTTCCAAGTGTTTGATAAAATGCTTGGGAGGGTTTTAAGTTAGATTTTTATATTCTTAGCTTGAATTGATTAATTGGAGACTCTTGAATCATCATAAGTCTCTTGTTGGTTGGTAATTGAAACTTGCTAGTTGGCTTGAACTTCACTAACTCTAGTCTTTGATTAGGACTTGTGAAGTCAAGTTAATTTTCTCACTTGACTTGCCTTCAATTGTTAGAGGTTAAGTAAGTGATAGTAAAAGGAAATTACCATCACAAGTGACTATGATAATGAGGAAAGGAATTCTAATTATCAATCCTTGCTAAGACTTCTCTTAATTATTATTTTATTTCCTTGCTATTTACATTCCTTGTTCCACATTTCAAAAACCCAAAAAGATACAATCCCATAACCAATTATAAGTACACTTCCCTGCAATTCCTTGAGAGATGACCCGAGGTTTAATACTTTGGTTAATTTTGGGTTTACTTAAGTGACAAACAAATTAAATTTGATTGATGTTTAATTGTCGGTTTAGATCTATACTTGCAACGCGATTATTTTTGTGAAATTCTTTACCGACGATTTTTCCCCCATCATATTTCTCTGCCCGCTCTTGTACTTCGTACGAGGAAGTTGGGTGTCATTTAGATATGGATTGAGAGAACGGCCCTTCTTTAAGACCATTAACTAATCTCATTATCACTGCTTCAGTAGGCAAATTTTGTATTTCCAAGTAGGCTTTATTGAATATTTTCATATAGTCTTGGAGTGTTTCTCCGACTTCTTATTTGACCCCTAGTAAGCTTAGAGCATGATTTACTTTATCTTTCGGAATTGAAAATCTAGTAACAAACTTCCTTGCCAGGTCATCAAAGCAAGTGGGAGGTAAGTTATCAAACCACTTCATTGCAGATTTGGTCAAAGTTGTCAGGAATGCTTTGCAACGAGTTGCATCAGAGGCATTGGCTAGGTACATCCAACTCTTGAAATTGCTGAAGCGGTGCCTCGGATCGGTTGTTCTATCAGAGAGATCCATGTCGGGGGTTTTAAAATTTTTGGGAATCCTAGCTCGCATGATCTCTTCAACAAATGGATCTTCTCCTCCCAAAGGGCTTTCTTCCCAATCTGCCCGATTGCTCCATCTTCGAAGGTCGGCTTCCAACCTCAATAGCTTTTTCTCTAGCTCCTTTTGTCGTCGTACATCCCTTCATAATTCCCATTCTATTTCTTGTTGTCGTTTAGCTTCCAGTTCGAGTTGTTCTAGTTGCACACAGTGGCCGTAAACTAATTCCAGTATTTCCGTTGGTTGGGGAGGTTTTTCGTCTTTGGGTGGGTGGACCTATGAATGGAACCGTCGTGGTTGAGGGTTTCCCACGTTCCTTCCCCATGGGGGGCATTTGTTCTTTCTTGAGGTAGAGGTAATGCTAGCGTTAAATCGTCATGGTGGTGTTCTGGTTCTAACTCAGATGCCGTGTGACCGTCTCCGTATTGATTGTCCGCCATATACGGATGTAACCTTCCAGGTCCCTGACAACGGCGCTTATGTTCCGAAGATTATCTGAAAACGGTTATTTGGGCCTAAACATGAGGTCCAGACTCTTTCTGAGGTAGCATCTGACTTGTTCTAGTGCCGAGGTACTGTTGTCCGAGTTCCTTGTTTTTTTTTTTGGTCTTAGGCTAAGCCCTTCAACCCTACCCAAACCCAACAACCCACCCACCCCAAATCCAGATCCCCTTTTCTACATAGACAGATAGACTTTAATAATTTAATTTCTGTGGAAGTTGAAAGTAGTGGGAGTTGAAAAACAATGCATCCATGGCCTCCTTTTCAGACCGATCTTCTTCTCTTCAACATCTTCTTTTTTCTTCTTTTTTTCTTCTTCTTTTTTTTTTTTTTTTTTTTTGAGATCTAAATTCAATGCATGGTATGATTGTGCCGGTTTGTTCAAGTCTCCTTCGCTGGTAGCGCCCCTGATGGAAGCTCTGTTGCAAAGGGTGAAGGAACCCACCATTTTTCACTGGGAGTTCCTCTCTACTAAATTGCTCGATTTCGATGTACAATCCTTGTTTCGAATTAAGCTTGAAAGGTAAGTTGATTGTCTTTCTCGTTTTTCTTACCGTATTTCTGTCATTTTTAATTTTGTACCTGTTTGTGACTGCCTTTTGGTTCAAACGCAGGTTGCTCCTGTGTCCGCTGCCCCCCCCCCCTCCGGTTCCTTCCCTGACTTCAATGACCACCTGATTGGGTACCGTTAAAACCCGATTTTTATTTTACTCGATTGTACCTTCGTGATGTGTAGGCCTTCCTCCAATTCTTCTAACTTTCTCTGCTTTTCTTCTCAATTGGGTTTCAATTATCACCGGTAATCTCACTGACCAATTGCTTGAAAGTGTACCTGCTGCTCTTTGTGTTGCTATGAGATGCGCTAAATGATTTCCCTCCCTTGGAGTCTAGGTTATCCTAGCATCTGGTAAATCTTTCAAAAGATGTGCTATGTCCTTTAAATAAGCTAGTATTTTGCCTATATGAGATTTTGACTTTATTGATTGTATTAATTGTAAATTATCTGACTCTATTAAAACTTTTTCCATCTGCAAATTTTTTGCCATTATCAATACTTTCCTAAATGCTAATGCTTCAGCTTCAAGACTGGAGAGAGCCCTGAATTCTGTTACTGATCCTGTGATAAATTTTCCTTGCCAATCTCTAAGAACCGTTGCAGTTGCTCCCTTCCTTTTAGAGCCAAAATGACTTGTTATGATTACTGGTTAGCCAAAAAAGTTTGGGCTCAGCAAATCTGCGCCCGAAAATAGTATAGCAACGCTCCAACACAAGACCATCCAACTAGAATTGAGAAACCACAAGGTCCAAAAACTATAGCATTCTCTCAAAGCCCATTTATGAATTATACTCTGTTTTTTCTTTTGTTTTCGTTTTTCTTTTTTTTTTTTTTTTGTGCGCGCAAACCTCTTTCCCCTAACCGTACATGTCGTATGGTATGTTAACTTGTTAAGGTACATAGATTGACCAATGATCATCGCCAATTTTCCGGTGGAGGCATTTTCAATCACTTTTCTCCTTTAAAATACTTATTCCAATTCTATTATAATATTCAAAACATGGCCGTTGAAAATTGAAAGTAAAACCAACAATTTCTCTGTCTCAGTTTTTACTTTATTCTTATATCCCTTGTTGGATCAAAGACTTATTACTAAACAAGAATATATAGTTGTTAACAAACCATGTTTTTAGTATTTGAGTGGGTCTCTTCTACAAATATGTCAAGGATTTTGAAATGATCAAGAGAAAAGGCAAATTGTAATGTCATATTGTCGTCCTTATAAGTTATAATAGTCTCTTTCCTTTGAATTTTCTTTTTTTACTTTAGATTGTGGAAAATTTTTTTTTAAAACAAACTTAGAATTGTTAAGATTTCTATTATAGAACGATTTAAGTTGGCAATGGTTTAATTATACCAATTTGTCATCTTTTTATAAACTTATTATCAAATTGACATTTTTTTCAAACTATTTATCTTTATCTCACTGTTTTGCTACGTTGTCGTCCTTTTTTCCTGTGTGTTTTTTTAATGATGTTTGCGCGGTAAAAAACAATGTCACCCGTGGCAGAAATAATAGTATATAATAAATAATTTAAAAATTAACAACAAATTTACAAAAGGTGGAGATTGTTATATAAAAGCTGTCTTTGAGAGTTATATAATAATAATCTACTTGACAATTAGCTAAAAACATTGTTTAATTCAATTTAGTAAAAAAAAAAAAAAAAACATCATTCCAAGTAATTTGGGAATGAATGAACCGTGTATAACCGAATCAGGATAATGGTCAAACATTTCTTTAATCTTTCTCTATTTCATTTTTGTTTAAACTTTAAACTTAGAATTACTAAATTCTTAATTTTTCTAATAACTATTGTAATTTTTCTTTCCAAAAAAAGTATAAAATTCTGCAGATTTATGAATAATGTTTTGATAAAGTAATTGGTTCTTAGTCAATACATGATTTATGAATCAACTATCCAGTTTCCAATTTCTAGGACCCATCATCTTAATTAATAAATAATAATAATGCAAGTTTAGCCTTAGAAATTTCCATCATGAGTCAACAAAGTCGGTGCAGTTCTTGAGATGAATAGAACTATTTATATTCTTTCAGGAACACAACATACGCTTTCATCTTTGTGTTTAGAAAAGTCAGCAACTTCGGCAACTGTCTCAAGATGCCAAAGCAGAAATTAATCATCATTCATATATATACATGTATTGGTACATAGAATTAGTAGCACATTTTAATTTAATACATGAAGTTCAATTCTTGTTCTTCTTGCTTTGTAAAATACATATACGTAGGAATAAATTACAATGTCTATTATATTCTTCCACGATCTTATCTATTAATATATAATATATAATATAAACTTAATAGGTGGTTCTTTGCTTGACAAGTGAAGCTTTCAGTTTTCGACAAGTGCATACCTCCATTACATGCCACATGAAAACTGAAAAGTAATCCAGTAAATGTGAATAAAATAATCGAGATTTTGTTCTCCCATATTTTATCAAAGGATAATCTAATAACATAATTAGAATTTAGAAATTCAATAATGATTAATCTCTTAATTTATTATTTTATCAATTTTTTTATTTTAAAAAATCTAATTCTTCAAGTAAAGATGAACCTCAAAAGATAATAAATTTAGCGATATATATAATATTTTTCGCTTAAGATGATTCTAAATTTATGATAGTATAGAAAATTACTAACGGAATTACTGTTTAAGAATATTATTAGACTCCATATGTTATATTGTACATATATGGCATATTTAGAACGTTATCATTTTCGGTAACACAATTAATTTAGAGTAATAAAATAAAATAATTACTTCTAAGTTCTAAAATAGATTATGTATCATACACCAAGTTCAAGCTTAAATTTAATGTGAACTCAACCACCCTTTTCATACCTATGTTCCTATTTATACTTTTTTTTCCCAACCATTTTCAGTGACAATTGAGTCTTCTCCACACTCCACATTGCCACTACACTTTCAATAAGATTTAATTATTATGTCTCAACCATCAAATGCAAAACATTGTTGTTTCTCTGGTTTGTTACACACCCTTCTTTGTGATGGAAATGGAAACTTTTCTGATCAAATCATAGAATCATATGAAATACAAAAAGTGCATCCAAAAAATAAGAGTGCAATGGCTAATGCAGCTTCTACACCAGGAGTGATAGCAAGGTTGATGGGGTTAGATTCAATGCCAAGTAATTCCAACCTGGAATTTAAAAAAACCATCCCAGATTCTGAATTTGTGGATTACATGTTGGAGTTTGATAATGCAAGCCAATCCAACCATCGCCGAGCGAAAATCTCGGCTTCATACAGGGAGGTTTCTGAATTATTTCGGCACAAGAACAGCCGCGAAGTTCTTGTGCTGTGTTGGGATAGTGGAAGAGGAGATAGTAATGATGAAAAGAAGAGCAGGAAATTTTGCAAGCTGAAAAATGAGCCTAGAATTGTAAAAAATGGTTGTTCTTCAAAGGTTAGAAGAAGTTACAAAGATGCTAATTGCATTTACAGAAAGAGTGATTGTGGGTCATGGTCAAGCACTAAATTGAAAAATAAGCAGATTGAAGAACTCCTTGAATTAAAGCAAATGAAAAATATGAGAAAGCAATGGTCACAAAAGAAGATAGAGAGTGAATATATTCCAGTTTCAATCCTAGACATCAATGATTATAAATACCTTTATGGACCTGATTTTCTAGGTATGTTTAAAATTAAATCTGTTTTTGTAGTTCTGATTTGATTGACATTTCCTCTGCTTTTGTAATTGATTTGCGTTAGTATGGATTCAGGGTTTATTATATGTTGTGTGGTAAGTGGTAACTTTGTTATTTAGTTTAGGTAATTTAGATTTAGATTTAGATCTAAGTAATAATTTTTTATGTTTGTCTAGATTTGTGGCCGATTCAAGTTTTATTTATTTATATATATATAAAAATTTGAACACTTATATTATCGTATTTCGTATCATAACTCATTTTATCATTTTAAAATTTTAATAATATTCTTATTTTAAATATTTATTTTACCATTAGTTCAATAAAAAAATGCTATTCTGACCTAAAAAATTATAGTTAGTCAACTTGTTTGTGATAAAAATTAATTATAGATATTTTAAAATTAAAAAGCGAAATAAAAAAAAATCTTTACTTCTTTGATAAAATAAGTTGAAGTTTTCCTAAATCCAAATAGCATTTCTTTTGAATAAAATAGCTGTCTATAAGTACTCTATTTAAGAATTTAAACATAATATTTTCTAAATCGTTTAGAAGTGATTTGTTCATTAGAATTTCATATGGTTTTGCAAAACCCTCCCTTCCAAAACAATACTTCAAATTTTATTGCCGTTTACAATGTTACTCAAACATATAATAATTTTGTAGATTACACAAATCCCTTAATGTCACCAACAATGTGAAAATCTTCAAAGAAAAAGGTCCTGGCTGATGAAATTGAAGATAGAGTAATGAAGAACAAAGGCTACTCCTCAGAATTAGAGATGAAGATTTGCAACTTAATTGAAAATGATATGAAAGACTTACATTTCACACAAAAGGGTATATGTGAGACTGAAAGGTTTGAGGAGATTTGTTTGGTGTATGAGCATCACATTTTTAACTCTCTGCTGCATGAAATTGTGAATGAACTTGTAGAAACATTTTAGTTGAGAATTCTAATCAGTTGATGTGTAACAGTAATAGATAATTTAATTACTTTAACATGACAGAATTACGCTTTAGAGTTTAAGGTTTAGGGTTTTACTAATAACAGTCCTCTGTCTTTATTTTATTCTCATTACCTTAAACTGAATTAAATCACACATTTAAACTTTGGCATCACTAGACTTTTTCATATGATACACTTGCGTATGGTGATGTCATCCCCTAACGGAGCAAGCGAAATCTGGACTCAAGAATCAGCTACAACTCGTCTACTGTCCGCCGGGTCTATAAGATTCTGAAACCTTGCTTTCATGCACTGCAACAGAGCCACCCCAGAGAGTGTTAATGTGTTATCATAGACAACTATCCCACCAACTTTCAAGAACTTCATTAGGCTCTCATGGTAATTAATGAGCCAAAATTGATATACTCGTATATTAGTAAGTGTACCAAATCACTCCAAGTAATACCACAGCGAGTGAATATTGTTCTCATATAGATTAACGGATTAAATCAAGTAACGTCTAATTGAATTTCTAATTAGATCGATCAAACCCTGACAAAAGAATTGTGAATCTTGAAGTAGAAGCAAAGAACAATGAAGAAGTGTGTTGAAGTTGAACGAGAGAAAACTTATGGATTTAGAAATGTAATTAATGAGTGAGATATTAAAGGCTTCGAAGATGTTTAACTCTTAGAAAAAGTAATGCTTATATTTTCCTATTTTGACTCATGCAAAAAATCTTTTCACAGCAAATCATTTATAATCAAATTCTAATTCCTTGATAATTTAATTTCTCTTAACTTAATTAATCGTTAATTCTTTAGTCAACTAACTAAGAGAAGAGATTAAACACAGTTTCGATTTAAAGCCACACAACTTTCAAAATATTATTCCTAGTCAAGTTGAAAATCATGAGAAAGAGTGTTGAGTTAAGAAATTAACTAAATTAATTAATGATGACAAACATTATTTTATTGGGCAATTATCTAATTAATGTTAAGTGTTGCAGGCTAAAATTCATTGTTGCAGTAGCCCAATACAAAACAAGCAGAATCTATTTTAGTGGGCCACAAAAACAATAGAAGCCCAAAGGTGATGAATAGAAAGCAAACGGGCTGAACTTGTATAGAAACAACCTAAACCCGATTTGATATCACTAAAGCTAATCCCTCCAAGTTGCTTATTCCATAAGCAATGTTCACTTTTTTCTGTCTCAGTCAGAACTCAGAGAAAGAGAGAGAGAAAGCTTAGCTCCTAAGCTATTCACCAAAGAAGCAAGAAAGAGAAGGTTTAGCAAAATGGTTGAAGTCTAATCACCCACATCAAACTGTATTAAGAGAAGTGTGAAGCTAAAGGTGATTTATTTCCTTCTACATGCATCTCATTTTCTTCTCTTCATCTTCAACTCTCTGCCACTCTAAATTGGGATACATGGGAAAGATGATCTCTGTTCAACACTGCTGTGAATCTATGGTCAAAAGTGTGTCTTGGGGACCAAGTAGTGTTTCAATGGCTAAGATCTGGATTTACCATTAAAAATATTTATTTCTGCTGTCCTGTGGCTTTCGGTCAACAAAGAAGGTCAGAGCCAAAGTTCTTATTTTGAGGATTAACTGGAAAAATGAGATGGTGAGTTGGTGAAGCACACAGCTTGAGGGTTGACCTAGAAGAGAGCAACTCAGCAACATGCAAGGAGATACAAAAGAAGATTTTTCATCATTCAAAAAAAAAGGGAGAGATAACCAGTGTTTTTGAGGTTTATGTTCTGAGAAAAGTTCTCTAAAGAAGTTCATCAACTTGGACAGTGCTTCCTAGTCAAAGGAACATTCCGCCAGAATGAGGAACTAAATCAGAGGCAAACAAATCTGGTTTATCACATAGCAAAGAGGCTGTTAAAGCATCAATCTCCTTCATGTTTTACAGATTGTAGTTTGCTTTTTAATGTTTATCTTTCTGTAATTTCTTGAGGTAAAAGGCTAAATGAGAGAGTCATTGAAAGAGCCTAAGAGTGGAAAGAGGTAGAGAGATACACTTGAGTAAAAAGCCTAGAGTGATTTCAGATTTCTTTAGGTTGATTTTGTGTCTTGTATCTTGTACTAGTGAGGTACCCCTTTCATAGTTGGGTGAGCACTAAGAGTGAATAGTTAGGTATTAGCATAACCAAGTTAAGTTAGGTTAGAACTTGAGAGGGAGAAGATTGTGTCAATCCTGTGGAATTGGTGTATGTAATACTTTAACTATAGTGAAAATTCCACCACTGTTATGGTGGAGACTGGATGTAGGTTGCTGACGATTGGATTCTTGCTAGTAAAGAATTTTATAAGAATAATCACATTGTAAGTATAGTTTCTAAACCAACAGAAAATCCTTTCGTACAAAAAATTTGGTTGTCACAAGTAACAAAACCCAATAAAATTTATAACCGAAATATTTAAACATCGGGTCGTGTCTCAAGGAATTGCAGGGAAGTATGATTTATTATTGGTTATGAGAACTGGAAATCCCATCCTAGTTATCCTTATCAGATGTGATGAGAATTGTTATTTCTCCCACTTAGTTAACCCTTACTAAATAAAGGAAAGTCAAGTGCACCAATCAATTTGATCCTCAAGTCCTAGTCAACTCCTGTGGAAAGACTAGCTTTAGAACGATCCAAATCAATCAGCAATTCCCAATTTTCAATCAACTGCTGAGTTTGATAACTCAAGTGTTACCAATTACTTAACCAAATCAAAAAGGGAATAAATCTTAAATTAAATTGAAAGCATTATAAATAGAGTAAAACAATCATAAATCTGAAATACCTCAAATTATATTTAAATAGAATATTCAAATCTAACATGGAAAGATTCATAAGCCAATTTGGCAACATAAATAATTAACAAGTAAAAGCATTAGAGTATCTAAAAGTAGAAGAGAAACATAAATTAAAGTTGGGAACATTGAACCTGGAATGAAGAAAACGAAGGAATCCTAATCCTAAATCCTAAGAGAGAGGAGAGAGCCTCTCTCTCTCTAAAATTGCATCTAAAACCTAAAATTGTGAATTATGAATGTTGTATCTTTTTGTTTTTCTATTGATTCCCCCACTTTATAGCCTCTAATATGTGTTTTCTGGGCTGAAAACTGGGTCAAAAACAGCCCAAAAATCGCGCCCAGCTATTTCTGGTATGTACAGGTCTCTGCAAAGTCACGCGGGAGCGTCGTCCACGCGTTAGCGCGGATTGAGTTTTTGCCAGGTCACGCGTCCGCGTGATCTACGCTTGCACGTCGCCTATCTTCAGGGCAGCTATGATAAATTATATATCGTTGCGAAGACTCGGATGTTAGCTTTTCAACGCAACTGGAACCGCATCATTTGGATCTCTGTAGTTCAAGTTATGATCGATTTAGTACCAGGAGGTCAGGCTGGACAGTTTTAGCAGTTCCTTCAGTTTCTTGTATTCCTTCCACTTTTGCATGCTTCCTTTCCATCCTCTAAGCCATTCCTGCCCTGTAATCCCTGAAATTACTTAACGCACACATCACGGCATCGAATGGCATTAAGAGAGGTTTAATATTAGCAAATATAAGGCCAAAGAAGCATGTTTTCAATCATAGCACAAAATCAGGAAGGAAAGCGTAAAACATGCGAATTGTATGAATAAGTGTGAGAATAATGGATAAAATCCACTAGATTAAGCACATGATAAACCCTAAAATAGTGGTTTATCAACCTCCCCAGACTTAAACATTAGCATGTCCTCATGCTAAGCTCAAGAGAAACTATAAGAGTGAAGAGGAATGGTAGAATGTATGAAATGCAACCTATATATATGAATGCAACTACATGCAAAATTCTTCTACCTACTTGGTGAAAAGTAAATAAATATTTCAAGAACAAATATAAACTGGATTTCACTAATTCAAATTATAAAAATGAAGTACAAATAGACTTGTAGAAGAAAATAGCTCATGAAAGCCGGGAACAAAGAATCGAGCGTCGAACCCTCACCGAAAGTGTATACATGATGAGCGGATATTTTATACGCTTTTTGGGGTTAATTTCATATAGATTTTAGTATGTTTTAGTTGGTTTTTAGTTTATTTTCATTAGTTTCTAGGTAAAATCCACATTTCTGGACTTTACTATGAGTTTGTGTATTTTTCTGTAATTTCAGGTATTTTCTGGCTGAAATTGAGGGAGCTGAGCAAAAATCTGAATCAGGCTGAAAAAGGACTGCTGATGCTGTTGGATTCTGATCTCCCTGCACTCAAAGTGAATTTTCTGGAGCTACAGAACTCCAAATGGCGCGCTTCCAATTGCGTTAGAAAGTAGACATCCAGGGCTTTCCAGCAATATATAATAGTCCATACTTTTCTCAAGGATAGACGATGTAAACTGGCGTTCAACGCCAGTTCTCTGCCCAATTCTGGCGTCCAGCGCCAGAAACAAGTTGCAAGTTGGAGTTCAACGCCAGAAAAGGATCCAAAGCTGGCGTTGAACGCCCAAAACAGCCCTATGCACGTGAGAAGCTTTGTACTCAGCCCCAGCACACATCAAGTGGGCCCCAAAAGTGGATTTCTGCACCATCTATCATAGTTTACTCATTTTCTGTAAACCTAGGTTACTAGTTTAGTATTTAAACAACTTTTAGAGATTTATTTTGTATCTCATGACATTTTAGATCTGAACTTTGTAACTTTTGACGGCATGAGTCTCTAAACTCCATTGTTGGGGGTGAGGAGCTCTGCTGTGCCTCGATGAGTTAATGCCAGTATTTCTGTTTTCTATTCAATCATGTTTGTTCCTATCTAAGATATTCATTTGCGCCTTATTATGATGAATGTGATGATCTGTGACACTCATCACCATTCTCAACCTATGAACGTGTGCCTAACAACCACCTCCGTTCTACATTAGATTGAATGAGTATCTCTTAGATTCCTTAATTGGAATCTCCGTGGTATAAGCTAGAATCCATTGGCAGCATCCTTGAGAATCCAGAAAGTCTAAACCTTGTCTGTGGTATTCCTAGTAGGATTCTGGGATTGGATGACTGTGACGAGCTTCAAACTCACGAGTGCTGGGCATAGTGACAGACGCAAAAGGATAGTAAATCCTATTCCGGTATGATCGAGAACCTACAGATGATTAGCCGTGCGGTGACAACACATCTGGACCATTTTCACTGAAAGGAAGGATGGTAGCCATTGACAACGGTGATCCTCCAACACACAGCTTGCCATAGGAGGGACGTGTGTGCGTGAAGAAGAAGATAGAGGGAAAGCAGAGATTCAAAAGGCAAAGCATCTCCAAAACTTTAACATATTCTCATTTACTGCATAACAAGTAACCTTTAATTCATGCTCTCTAGTTCATTTGCAAGTCAACTGATAGCCACTAATTAATATCCTGACTAAGAGTTGCAAGATAACCATAGCTTGCTTCAGGCCAACAATCTCCGTGGGATCGACCCTTACTCACGTAAGGTATTACTTGGACGACCCAGTGCACTTGCTGGTTAGTTGTATCGAAGTTATGACAAATTATGAATTAAGATTAGAGCACCAAGCCTTTGGAGCCATTACCAGAGATCACAATTTCGTGCACCAATACACTCTAATCACTCAAGTGTTTAAGGTTCGATCTCTCACTTCTCTACTAATCTTGCTTTCTAAGGCTTTCTCTTCTTCTACCAATCAACAAAATTTTAATGCATAAATACACATATCAAGAGGTCTTTTAAGGGTTGTAATGGGGTTAGGGTCAAGGTAGGATTGTATTTGGCCAAGTGGACTAAAATCTGAATCCTTAATTAACTTAAACTTTCCACCTAACTTTAGCCAATCCATGTAATCATAATACCACATCAAACTATCCATTAACCATGTTTTCCACATATTCATGCATCCTAATTTCATGTACAGTACATATGCATTGCTTTCACCTTTTACTTTGGGGTATTTTGTCCCCTTTTTATTATTTGCTCTTTTTCTTTTCTTTTTCTCCTTTATTTTTTTCTTTTTCTCTCTTTTTTTATTTTTTTTATATATGCCTTTTTTTTCTCAATGCATATGATTAAATTATTGAAGAATGCATGAACATGTTCTAAACATTTCTTTCACATTTTCATAAAGAAGTTTAACATACTTAATTTGCAGAACCAAACGTTTCCAAATATAACTTCCCCACACTTAATTCATGAGCACTTTCACTAGTCTAAGCTAACCAAGGATTCAAATTAAGGACATTATTATTTTCTGCTTAGAGTTAATGATGTGCTAAAGTAAAGAACAAAGGGGTATAATAGGCTCAACATTGGTTTGCAAAGGATAATGAAAGGGTAAGGCCATATGGGTATGTAAGCTTAGTGAAACAAAGGTCTCAATCATATAAGTGCATGCATACATTAAACAATGGAAATATAGAATCAAGCAAGACAAAGATCACAATTTTAGAGAGAAAAAATACACACTAAAACAGAATATTGGTTAATAAGATGCAACCAATCAAGTAGGCTCAAAATCTCACAGGTTTTGTGTGTTCGAGCTCTAAACCATGTTCCAGTATAATATTCCTTCAAACAAGTTTATCGAAAAGTTTAATTCAAATTAGTGAAATGCTATAAAAAGTTTCTTGAAAAAGAAATTATTACTTTAACCAAGTTGTAAAATATGCACAAAATCAAACATGCAAATGCAACAATGAACAAACAAAGAAAATAAAACATTGGTGTTGAGAAGAAGGTAACTAACCCACGGAAGTTGGTATCGACCTCTCCACACTTAAAGATTGCACCGTCCTCGGTGCATGCAGAGATGTACAAGTGGACGGGCTGCTACACTGATGCTCTTTTTGTTCCTTTCCTTGCTGGTTGTTTGGGAGTAGCTTTCTCTTTACCCTTCTTGGTGGCCATTCTGAAAAAGGAAAAAGAAAGTAATATGTAAAGCTAAGGGTTTGAGCAAGAAAGAGGATGGTATAGGTGATAATCAATGCACGGTAAAGAAGGATGTCGTTAACATATGGTCATGACTACATGTGAAAAGTTCATCAATGGAAATATAGCAAGTGCATGTGATGGCAATTAGATGCAAGGTGTTTATTGGCATGCCGGCAAAGGCATGAGTAGCATAGCTCAAGCATTAAATGCCCAATTTGATTATCAAGTCTCTTAAACTAACAATCTGTTTATATTGACAATTATATTTAATCAATAAAATGTAAAAGGGGTTTTGTGAAAAACAAGCATTAGAGTAGTGGAATAGAATAATTTAAAATAATGCACAATGCCATACGGTTTTTTCACAAACACTTAGCATGCATGGTAAATATGTTATTGTAAGTATTGAATTTTGAACATGCAAGCATCCCTAAAAGAATTGATAATTGTCAAACAACTCCACAATAACTCACAAGCAAATATAGAAGTAAATAATCATGGAATTAAATTTCTAACACCAATTAAAGGAATAAAAAGAAAAAAAGGAAAAGGAAAATATAGATAATGAAAGTAAGAAAAAGAAAAAGAAAACATAAATAAAAAGAATAAAGAAAAAGTAAAAAGTAAGGAAAGAAAGAAAAGAACCTTGATAATGGATGTGAAAAATAAGGGAGGAGGAAGTAAAAAGTGAGAAAGAATAAAGAAGGAAGAAGAGAGAAGAAAGAAATAAGAAGGGAAAGAAAAGATTTTGATTTGGAAAAGAAAAGATATGATATTTAGCTGATCTGGATAAGTTGTGCGTCGCATGTGACGCGGACGCGTGGGTCACGGGATCGCGTGGTGTGTGATATTTTTCAGGTGACGCAGACGCGTGGGTCACGCGATCGTGTGGCCTGATTTGTGCTATTGGCGCGAGTGCAGCCTCGCGTACGCACAGCTTTCTGTTTTAAATGCATTTTGCAAAAAATCTAGGTGACGCGTTCGCGTGGTTGACGCGATCGCATGAATGGCCATATTTTGAAAACGACGCGGACGCGTGGGGGACGAGTTCGCGTGATAGAGCTTGTGCTTCCAGTACTATTCCAGCCCAGCTCCATCATAACTTACTGCCATATATCTCTTTACGTCGATTTTGCAGGGCCACGCGGTCGCGTGGGTGACGCGCACGCGTGGGAGGCTCTTTTTCAAAATGACGCAGACGCGTCAGCGATGTGTTCGCGTGGGCATGATTGTGCCTAAGGCACGCCTCCAGCCACGCTTCCGCGTGACTCTCTGCTTCTTTTCTTCCTGTTTTGAAAGCACCTATGACGCGGACGCGTCAGCGACGCTTGCGCGTCGCGTGCAAATTTTTTTTTATATGCACTATGCAGATGCAAATGCAGAATGCAGGTGAATATGTAGAAATTATGAATGAACACTAGTAAAAATAAAATAAAATAAGATTAAGAATAAAAAAGGAACGATTATACCATGGTGGGTTGTCTCCCACTAGCACTTTTAGTTATAGTCCTTAAGTTGGACATTTGGTGAGCTCTTTGTCATGGTGGCTTGTGCTTGAACTCGTCTTGAAACTTCCACCAATGCTTGGACTTCCAATAAGCTCTATCAAAACCAAGTAAATTCTTCAACCTTTGATGGAGTTCTTCACAAGCTTTGAGCTCCCAAATTTGATCTTCATGTATGCCTGGATCCCAAATCTTGTTTCTGCACCCGTCTTCAAGTGGAACATGATGATTCCATTCGGGTAGTAAGCAATCCGAATTCTCACTACGGCATCCAAACAGCTTCCTAGACCCATTCAATCGAGCTCTACACCAATACTTGCACTTCAACTTGGAGTGTGCAACCGTATTGAACCTTGCAGGGCAACTCCTACCACTAACCATTTTCCTCTTACTTTTAATGTCACAAAGAGCTCTAAGTTGACCATCTGTCTCAAGTAAACCATATTCAAGTGGGATGAGAAAGCTAAGGGATATGAATTTTACCCACTTGAACGTTGTGAAGGATGATGGTGACTTAGGCGGAGAGGTCTCCAACAACTTTGGCAAGGTGATTTCAAGCTCCACTCCATTGTGCTCTTTGATAATTTCTACCTCTTTGCAAACTTCTTCAATTTCAACCTCTTTCTCTTGGTAGCTTTCTTCCAATTCAATCTCTTCTTCATTACTTACCAAGGGCATGGGAGGTTATGCTTCTTCTTCTTTGATCTCCATGTATAGTCTAATGGGAGAGGGTTCAATTGTAGATAAGAATTCCTCAATGATTGAATCCATCTCTTGATCATCCCCTTCAAAGTTTTCAACCATGATATGCCTTGGAGGTTGTACACCCTCCTCAACATCAATTTCAAATGTCTTGGAAGGAGGCTCTAGGACTTGACTTTCCCATGGAGGTTCAGCATTTCCTAAGTCTTCAACCGCTTCTTCCTCTTCAATAATTATGGCTTCCTCTAATTGTTCTAGTACAAAATCAAACTCCTCCTTGATGTCTTCCATAGAGGGTGGTGGTGCACCAGAGCTTGAGGGCAGAGTATTCGAGGTAGAGGATTGGTCCATGCGGGATATAAGAGCTTGAAGAGTAGAGGTGAGACTAGTGATAGAGGCAAGTGTGGTATGAAGCTCTGTTTGCCCTTGGTGAATAACACCAAGGATGTTGTCATCTAGTGGAGGTTGGGGTGGATACGGGTAGGGTCATATGGAGGTGAATGGTTGTAGGTGGCTTGTGAGTATGGTGGTTTAAAGCTATATTGAGGAGGTGATTCGTTGGCATATGATGGGGCTTGTTGGTAACTACAAGGGGGTCTACCATATCTATCTTCTTGGTACACACCTCGGAATGGCTCTTGACCATAGTAAACTAGTGGGTGTTGGTTGCCACGAAGAGGTCCATCATAACTATTGTCTTGGCATGCATTGTAGAATGGTCGTTGTCCATGGTATCTTGGAAGGTGTTGTTGTCGAAAGGGTTGATCAGATCCTCGTGGCTCCTTCCATCTTTGATTGTTTTGATCTTGATGCATGTTCCTGTTATAGCTTCCATTCCTTTCAACAACATTAGAACCAAACTCAAAGCGACGGGGGTGAGAACTCATAGTAACTGTTCATACCCTGGGTCGAGATATCCGACCTGGGATGATTGGGGACAAAGCGACCGACCTTTTCAAGTCAGGCTACCCGACCTCTTCTCAAAGAGGTCGGCCAAATCGACAGGAAAGCCCAATAAAGGGACCAAATAGAGGAACACGACCCAAATCCAAAGGCAACCCAAGCCTACAAAGATAAAGGCGGTTCCCTTGAAGATAAGATGACTTCACTTAAAATAAGATAAGATAAGATAAGATAACTAACTTATCTCATCGGAAAGGTCAGCCCACACTACTATAAATACACTGGAGCACCCAGGTATAACTCATACTCTGATTCTACATAAAACTTGTTTAATACCCATGCTAACTTAAGCATCGGAGTCTCTTGCAGGTACCCCCCACCTTCCGGTGGCCAAGGATCAGCAGTGCTGTAAGTCCAACAAGTCGGATACAACAGCTCTGGCCGCAATCAGTCGGCCGGACATGCTATCTCCGACCAGTACAGAAGATCTCGTCCGAGATCGACCTCCAGTTTCAGGTAACCCTCGGAACATTGGCACCGTTGCCGGGGAACCTGGAAGTCATCCCAACACCATGCGGACAGCCATGACAACGACCACAACTCAGATCTAGAAAACAGAACACCGCACAAGAACGTGGACACTACATTGAAGAATGCTCCGGAATCCAACGGAGACAAAAACTCACCAAATCCGGGAGCAATAGAAGCACTTCAAGATTGCTTAAAGCAACTTGAGAAAGAAACCCAACAACAACGGGAGATCGGAAAGGATCTGCAAAGAAAGGTACGCCGACATCGAGAATTGGAAGAAAAACTACACCAATTAGAAGCCGATCTCAAATCAAAAGCTCCTCGGACCACTCCTGAGGAAAATTCACGCAAAGAACAAGATCCATTCACCAGGGAAATCATGAAGACCAAAATTCCAAAAGACTTCAAGCTCCCGGATATGATTTTGTATGACGGCACCACAGATCCCAACCATCATCTCAGCAATTTCAGAAGCAGAATGTACCTTACTGATGCCTCAGATGCCGTTCGCTGCAAAGCTTTTCCAATAACTCTCACGAAGACAGCAAACAGATGGTTCGACAACTTACCTCCAAAGTCCATCTCAAACTTTGATGACCTGGCCAAAAAGTTCCTGGCCAGATTCTCCATCCAGAAAGATAAGGCCAAGCACGCCCCCAGTCCACTAGGGATCAAGCAAGGAGAACGGGAGAGCCTCCGCAACTACATGGAGAGATTCAACAAAACATGCATGGACATTCAAAGCTTACCAACAGAGGCCACCATCATGGGACTCATCAACGGCCTACGAGAGGGACCTTTTAGCCAATCTATATCAAAGAAGTACCCTACCTCCTTAGACGAAGTACAGGAGCGAGCAGAAAAATACATCAACATGGAAGAAAACGCTTGGTTGGGAGAAACCTCCAAATCTGGGGTCCTCTACCGAGATAAAGACAAGGAATCCAAAAGGAAAGAAGATCGGCAAGGGGAGAAAATCAAAAAATACCACAACTACACTCCTCTCAAGGTATCCCTAGTTGACGTATACAAAGAAGTCTGTCACACGGAGAAAATACCCCCAGCTCGGCCACTCAAAGGCAAAAGAGGGGGAGGAAATCGGAATGAGTATTGTGAATACAATCGAGTACGAGGTCACTCCACCAATGAGTGCTCCGATTTAAAAAACATCATAGAAAAGTTGGTGAGGGAAGGAAAACTAGATCGGTTTCTAGCAACCCGAGATGATGATCAAAGAAAGAGACGAAGGGACGAAGATACCGGACGAACCGCGCGATCACCTTGTACACCAGAAAGACACGTTCACATGATACATGGTGGATTTGCAGGGGGAGGAATCTCCAAATCATCTCGTAAAAGATATCTCAAAGAAGTATATCATGTCGAAGGAAAGGAGGAAGCACCCGACATCCCTGCAATCATGTTCACTAAAGAGGACGCATCTGGAATCATCTCGGGACACGACGACCCCATGGTCATTACCATCATACTGAAAAACGCCAATCTCCATCGTACACTAATAGATCAAGGAAGCTCCGCCGACATTTTATTCAAAACAGCTTTCGACAAACTCGGTTTAGAAGACAAGGAGCTTAAGGCATACCCAAATAGTCTGTTCGGACTGGGAGATACCCCGGTACAACCATTAGGATACATATCACTACATACAACCTTCGGGAAAAGGAACTAATCCAGGACCCTCAAAATAGACTACATTGTGGTCGACGTAAGTTCAGCCTACAATGCTCTAATAGGTCGGACAACACTCAATCAACTCGGCGCAATAGTCTCGACCCCACATCTATGCATGAAATTCCCAACTACAGAAGGGATAGCTACAATAAAAGTAGATCAAAAGATGGCACGCGCTGTTATAACGAAAGTCTAAACCTCAGAGGCAGAGGAGAAGAGTTTCATACAATTGAGCTTGGCGGAGTGCAGCGACGAGAGGAACTCCGTCCGCAGCCAGAAGGCGAGATAGAGAAGATTCAGATCGGAGACACCTCGGACAAAACAACAAATATCGGAACAATCCTAAGAGGAGACTCAAAAGAATTACTGATACAATTCTTACGCGATAACGTTGATCTATTCGCATGGAAAGCTGCAGACATGCCAGGCATAGACCTTAAGCTAATGTGCCACAAGTTAGCGGTCTATCCAGGATCTCGGCCGGTGCAGCAGAGACGAAGAAAACTTGGAACGGAGCAATCCTAAGCTGTGGAAGAGCAGGTACAGGCACTACTGGAGGCAGGATTCATAAGAGAAGTCAAGTATCCACTATGGTTAGCCAACGTCGTCTTGGTGAAAAAATCAAATGGGAAGTGGCGAATGTGTACTGACTACACCGATCTCAACAAAGCCTTCCCAAAAGATCCTTACCCACTCCCAAGTATCGACGCGCTGGTAGATGCCTCCTCCGGATATAAATACCTCTCGTTTATGGACGCATACTCGGGATACAACCAAATCCCCATGTATCCACCAGATCAAGAAAAGACCTCGTTTTTAATGCCGAAAGCAAATTACTGCTACATCGTGATGCCCTTTGGTCTCAAGAACGCGGGTGCTACTTATCAAAGGCTGATGAACAAAGTCTTCTCGGACCACATCAGAAAAATCATGGAAGTCTATGTGGACGACATGTTGATAAAGACACAAAGCGAACACACATTACTGTCCGACCTGACTCAAGTGTTCGACACTATAAGGAAGCACGACATGCGACTCAATCCTGCAAAATGCACCTTTGCGGTAGAAGCAGGCAAATTCCTAGGTTTCATGCTCACACAAAGAGGAATTGAAGCAAACCCGGATAAATGCCAAGCCATACTCAACATGAAGAGCCCCACCTGTGTCAAAGAAGTGCAGCAACTCAACGGGAGATTGGCCGCCCTATCCGGATTCTTAGCAGGGGCAGCGATAAGATCTATCCCCTTCTATGCTACTTTAAGGAAGGGAAAGCAGTTCGAATGGACGACAGAATGTGAACAAGCCTTCCAAGACTTCAAGGAGTTCTTAGGACGGCCGCTTATCTTATCTCGACCACGAGAAGGAGAACCGCTCATATTATATCTCGTAGTAGGAAGCCGGGCAATAGCCTCAGCACTAGTCAGAGAAGAGGAAAGTGGGCAACAACCCGTCTACTTCATTAGCAAAGCGCTACAGGGATCCGAGCTGAACTACCAGAAGATAGAAAAGTTTGCCTATGCTCTCATTCTAACATCTCGACGACTTCGCCCGTACTTCCAGGCTCACACCATTAAGGTTCAAACCGACCAGCCCATAAAAGGAATATTGCAAAAAACAGATTTAGCAGGCAGAATTTTACAATGGACAGTCGAGTTATCAGAATTTGACCTCCAATATGAAGCTCGGACGGCCATTAAGTCACAGTATCTGACCGACTTTATCGCAGAATTCACAGATGCCTCGGAAACCCCACAGAATAGAATTTTTACATGGACGGTTCTTCAAATAAGACTGGAAGCGGCGCAGGCGTGATAATAGAAAGCAACCAAGGAACCCAAGTTGAGCTCTCCCTCAAGTTTAGGTTCCCGGCCTCAAACAACCAGGCGGAATATGAAGCATTATTAGCCGGTTTGAAGCTGGCTACAGAGGTTGGAGCTCAAAAACTCAACATTTACAGCAATTCACAAGTAGTCACCTCGCAGATAACAGGGAGCTATCAAGCCAAAGATCCCACCATGAGAAAATATTTGGATAAAACCAAGGAACAGCTCGGACAACTCGGGGAATATAAGATATGCCACATACCCGCGAACAAAACGCCCGAGCTGACGCACTTTCAAAACTAGCCAGCACCAAACCATGGGGTAACAATAAAAGCCTCATCCAGGAAATGCTATAGAACCCATCAATTTCGGAAGAGAAAATCCTAGCCATAACAAGTCAGGACCAAGGATGGATGACCCCCATAATTAACTACCTCAAAGCAGAGACGCTCCCCACGGAGGAAAAAGAGGCGAAAAGATTAAAAAGGAAGGCACAGTACTACACTATTATAAACAACATCTTGTACAAAAGAGGGATCTCAATACAGCTACTAAAATGTGTGCCGACCAACAACACAAAGGAAGTGCTAGAAGAAGTACATGGCGGCGTGTGCGGCAACCAACTCGGAGCACGAGCTCTCGCCAAAAAAGTACTTCGAACGGGATTTTATTGGCAAACCCTACAGAAAGAAGCTATAGAATTTGTAAAGACATGTCCACCATGTCAGAAACATGCCAACTTCCACATCACCCCGCCAGAAGAGCTCATTAGTATAACCTCGCCTTGGCCATTTGCAAAATGGGGACTTGATCTTCTCGGACCCTTCCCCAAGGATCAGGACAAGTAAAATTCCTCATAGTCGGAGTAGACTATTTTACAAAATGGATTGAGGCAGAGCCTCTAGCCAACGCCACCGCTCAAAAAAGCCGGAAATTCCTATATAGGAACATTGTCACGAGGTTCGGGGTTCCATACTCCATCACCACAGACAATGGCACTCAATTCACAGATGCAGGCTTCAGGAGACTAGTAGCCGACTTGAATATAAAGCACCAGTTCACCTCCGTCAAACACCCTCAAGCCAATGGACAGGCCGAAGCTGCCAACAAAGTCATATTGGCTGGGTTAAAACGGAGACTACAAGATGCAAAGGGAGCTTGGGCCGAAAAACTTCCGCAAGTCCTATGGGCATATCGAACAACGCCACACTCCACGACAAATGAATCACCTTTTCAACTAGCATACGGAGTGGAGGCAATGATCCCAGTAGAGATCGAGGAAGGGTCACCCAGAGTAGTCCACTACAATGAAGAGGCCAACTCTCAACTTCAGAAGGAAGAACTCGACTTACTACCTGAAATCCAAGAAAGAGCTCGGATCAGAGAAGAAGCACTAAAACGTCGAATGGCTTCCAGATATAATCAAAAGGTAGTGCCAAGAAGATTAACGGAGAACGATCTCATCCTAATCCGAAATGATATTGGAACAACTCGACCGGGAGAAGGAAAGTTGGCAGCAAACTGGAAAGGACCCTACCGAGTTGTAAAAGTACTTGGGAAGGGCTACTACAGACTGTCCAAACTCGATAGACGAGAGCTCCCCAGATCATGGCACGCCTGCAACCTAAGAAGGTACTACAGCTAGAAAAGAAAAAGATCTCACTATTGGATGCACTCTTTTTCCTGAAAAGGTTTTTTAATGAGGCACCAAGTTGAGACTCAAACACTATTCGACATAAAGGGATGAAAAATTCCCACATGTATATATTTGCACTTTCCTTTGAATAAAATATATATTAAGATATTCTACAAGATTTCAAGACGCATTAATCTGAAGCATTCATCGTCCGACTATAAAGCAACAGATCGGCAGAAAGTGAAAAACAATTTCACTGCACGATCACGATAAAGATAACCGTTCGATAAAGGTGAAAACGCGATTCACCCAAAAGACGATCTAGAGATGACAACCACTTTCTACAAATCGGCAAAGATGAAGACAGAATAATGTAAGAAGTTATCGAAAGTGATCTAAAAAAGAACCTAACGAGGTCTTACGGATTGCTAAAATAATAACTTAAAGACTGGCCGACGTTAAGAAGTTGGACCAAGTCAACCCAAGTTATAAGTAAACCCTGGAAAGAGGTCTGGCCAACCCTATTAAAGAGGATTACTTTAACTTAGAAGGGCCCGACACAACAAAGTCAGCCCAAAATGAAAAAGTTATAAAGTAATTCCTGAAAGAGACCTGACAAAGGTCCAAAAAAGAGGACTACAAAAATAACTTAAAAAAGACCGACATAACGAAGTCGGACTCCTACTACCAAGAAGTTATAAAGTAATCCCTGAAAGAGACCTGACAAAGGTCCAAAAAAGAGGACTACAAAAATAACTTAAAGGAGACCGACATAACGAAGTCGGACTCCTACTACTAAGAAGTTATAAAAGTAATCCCTGAAAGAGATCTGACAAAGATCCAAGAAAGAGGACTACAAAAATAACTTAAAGGAGACCGACATAACGAAGTCGGACTCCTACTACTAAAAAGTTATAAAAGCAATCCCTGAAAGAGATCTTACAAAGATCCAAGAAAGAGGATTACAAAAATAACTTAGAAAAGGACGACGTAAAGAAGTCGCCCTACTACAAAGCAAGGTAACCCCTGAGAAAGACGGGACAAAGGACTACCAAAACAACTTGGAGGACCAACTTGAAGAAATCGGTTATAAATTGTCATAAATACAAGCAAGAGCGAGAAAACCGAAAAACAAGTCGGACCCACATAGCCATAACCTCAAAAGATCCAAGTTACAAACAATAAAGCAAATCCGAAGAGGACGAGCGGCAGGGTTCCAACATCCTCAGAAAACAAAAAGATACCAAGTTAAATGCAAAAGCATGATATAATCTACAAAGTTATAAAGCTTCAGAGGCCACCAGAATCTACCTCAAAAGGCTGGAAAGATACTTTTGTTTGTCAAAAACAAAAAGTTGCTAGGCAAGCAATGAGAAAGTACCAGCAGTTAACAAAACATAAAGAGTTTAAAAAGCCCACAAGCCAGGCCAACTACGTAAATATCTAGAATAAATGGGCTAAGGGTCAGAAGACTTTCTAGCAGCATCAGTTCGAGGAGACAGAGGGCGAGTCTGGAGAGGAACAGCATCTACAGTACAGTCATCCCGGTTTAAGATCTGACAGTCAGGATCAGAAGCGGGAGGGCCGACCTCGGCAGGAACAGCAGGAGTTGACACCTTGGCGGAGGACACAGGGAGAGGTTCAACATCATCATCATCCTCGTCATCAGGGACAATCCTGCCATCCCTGACAACGTTATCTAGGCTAAAGAGGGTCAGGTCGGCCTCGGGAGCATAACCCGAACTTGTTCCTTCAGGTTCTCATAGGCAGCAGTTACACTACCCACAAGATGACCTTGGAGTTCGGAGTAATTAGCTCGGGCATTCTCCAACTCCTCCCTCAGGCGCAACACCTCCCGGTAAGATGTAACATAACTATCCTTATGTCTCATAGCCGTGTCCTCGGCCAGCCTCACAGAAGCCGCCAGAGAGATGGAACTCGCCTTCTCATTCTCCAAATCTTTTTCCAACTTGGCCACCTTCACTTCAAGCTCCTCCTTCAAGCCTTTCATCCGATCAAACTCCTATTTGGCCTCCTCCATAAAAGCTTTAGTGGCATGGAGAGGAAGACTTTGAGCAGTTTGATATAGGGCCGCTCCCATGTGTGCCATCTTGATACTACTCCGAGTTATATAATCAAAATGATGAAGAAGCGACACGTCGTCCATAGGGAGGACACCATAAGGACCGACTTGTTGATCTACAAACTCGACCGCATCAAAGTTAGGAGCATCAAGGTTGAAAGGCTCAATTGTTTTTTGCTTCTTACTAGGAGGGGCACCAGAAGCTGCAGCAGAAGATTGTGGAGGATCGACCAGACGAACCCGAGGAATAGGAATTGCTTTCCTCGGTCCGGGAGAACTCGGCACAGGAGGCATCACTGGAACTTGAGAAAATCCCTCTCCGGCCACCTTGGCCGAGATGTTTAGAGCAGTAGTTGCTTTCTTCTCCTTCTTGTAGGCCTTCATAGAATCATTATTTTTCGACATCTCTGAAAATACAGAATCAACCACAAAAGACAAGTTACAACATAGGAGAAGAAAAGCTTAGAAGCAAGTATAAAAACAAGTCAGACAGTACCCAAAGCAGTTCGAACCAAAGATAGATCACTTAAGAATCTCTTCGTATCCAGATGGGGAGGTTTTCCCCACAAATCTTCAAGAACAACTACAAAGGCCCTCTCAACCTCATTAAGCATCTCCCATGTATAACGTGGCACTCTCACATTCTTTTGCCACTCTAGAGGAAAAGCGGGCTCATCATTTTCATCAAGAAAAAAGGGGCGGACCCCCTCAACAGCACGAACTCAGAAGAAATAGTTCTTAAAATCTTTAAATGACTCATCATACATGGCAAAAACTTTATGCCCCTGGGCCGATCTGAAAGAGACCCAGGAAGCTTTCTTTTTGGAGGAACTTCCGGGCTTGGCCGAGACGAAAAGATAAAGGAAAAGAGTTTCAGAAGGTGTTATGTCTAACTCTTGGCAAAGCAGTTGAAATATTTTGATAAAACCCCAGGAATTCGGGTGAAGCTGGGACGGAGAAATATTACATGACCACAACAGGTCAGTTTCAAAAGCAGTAAAAGGAAAAGTAACGTTTAATTGGCTGAAGAAGTATTCGTAAGCATAGAAGAAGGGACGCTCCCCCTCGATGGAAGTCGGAAAACAAACTCTCTCATCAGAATCAAGGGCAACAAGATCATAATCCCCTCCCGGGCACTGTTACCACAAATCCTATGGCGCTTCCTCAGCTCTGTGCAAAATTCAGCATCCACAACAGAAACACACAACAAGACAAGGGAGTCCAGCCAATCGGACATCCCCTCGGGAACTCTGGAAGACATCTCTATAATGTTATTGCGAGAAGACATGAGGCCAACTAATCCTACAAGTAAGAAAAGAAGATGGGATTACTAAAAACATCTCGGACAAGGGAGAAAACAACTCAATACGATACAGGCGAACACACAGAAAAGGAAAACCCCAAGACTCAAACCAAAATCCTGGGACATCCTTTGGAGGCAACAATAAAGCAAGGTTTCTAGTAAAAATATGCTTCTCGCACCCCAGCACCTCTCAAAACAAGAAAAGAAGGCTTCAAACAGCAAGCATTTTCCATCAGATTAAAACACAAAAGTCTTCAAAAAACATTGCCTTTCAGTCTAAGCCAGCAAAAACCATCCCCAAACATCAAGCACAAACAGAAACCATTAAAGATACAACCTTTTTCAGAATTAGACAAAAGCAACCGTCAAATAAAGCAAGGAACAGATGCGGACAGCGGTACCAGAATAGAAACAACAAGGAACATGCAAAGCCTTAAAAGCGTCAAGCAAAAACAAAAAGGATCATGCAGAAGGTGGAGAAACCCCTAGAACACACATTTCAACAACAATAAGGCACGATGGAAACAGAAAGATCCAAACTTTCTCTAAAGGAAAATCAAAATCAAAACCTCATCACAAAAACAAAAGCACGAAATGGGACTAACCTGGAGACGTAAGAAGCTTCGAGGAAGAAAAATAGAGGCGCAGAAATAAAAGCTGCCCAGAAAATCGCCAAACAAACGCCACAACACAAGAAAGCAGAAAGTGCAAACGAAAAACAGAGAGCGAAGAGAGTGGAGAAAAGAAGTTACGAAAAGGGCGAAGGAGAGAAACCGTTTCTGGGTTTTCAAAATCAAAATAAAGAGCCAAAGGGAAACGGGGCAATTAATGTTAAAATTAAATGAAAACATTAAACCCTCGCACATTCCCAAAGCGCCGATATAAAAGCGCGCGCATTTAGAGGAAAAACATTCTACATTCAAAAGCCTCTACAAAGAAAGCGACAAAATGCTTGAGTTCGGCTTCAAACGACCAAAGTCAAAGACTCGACCTCGACAAAAGACCGAGTTCAAGCAGGGGCACTGTTCATACCCTGGGCCAAGATATCCGACCTGGGATAATTGGCGACAAAGCGACCGAACTCTTCAGGTCAGGCTACCCAACCTCTTCTCAAAGAGGTCGGCCAAATTGACAAGAAAGCCCAATAAAGGGCCCAAATAGAGGAACACGACCCAAATCCAAAGGCAACCCAAGCCTACAGAGATAATGGCGGTTCCCTTGAAGATAAGCTGACTTCACTTAAAATAAGATAAGATAAGATAACTAACTTATCTTATCGGAAAGGTCAGCCCATACTACTATAAATACACTGGAGCACCCAGGTATAACTCATACTCTGATTCTACATAAAACCTATTTAATACCCATGCTAACTTAAGCATCGGAGTCTCTTGCAGGTACCCCCACCTTCCGGTGGCCAAGGATCAGCAGTGCTGTAAGTCCAATAAGTCGGATACAACAGCTCCGGCCGCCATCAGTCGGCCGGACACGCTATCTCCGACCAGTACAGAAGATCTCGTCCGAGATCGACCTCCAGTTTCAGGTAACCCTCGGAACAGTAACTAATAAAAATTAAAAACAAAAATAAATAAAAACAAATAAACAAGCAAAATAAAATATTTACAATAACTAATAATAAGACACACGTTTGCAATTCCCCGGCAACGGTGCCATTTTGACGATTGGATTCTTGCTAGTAAAGAATTTTATAAGAATAATCACGTTGTAGGTATAGTTTCTAAACCAACAGAGAATCCTTTCGTACAAAAATTTGGTTGTCACAAGTAACAAAACCCAATAAAATTTATGACCAAAGTATTTAAACCTCGGGTCATCTCTCAAGGAATTGTAGGGAAGTATGATTTATTATTGGTTATGAGAAAAAGCGTATTTTTATTTGAGGGCTTTTGGAATAAGGAGCAAGTAACTTAAATGGCAAGAAAAATAAATTAATAATTATAAAGACTCTTGGCTAGGTATGAGAATTGGAAATCCCATCCTAGTTATCCTTATCAGGTGTGATGAGAATTGTTATTGCTCCCACTTAGTTAACCCTTACTAAATAAAGGAAAGTCAAGTGGACCAATCAATTTGATCCTCAAGTCCTAGTCAACTCCTGTGGAAAGACTAGCTTTAGAGCGATCCAAATCAATCAGCAATTCCCAATTTTCAGTCAACTGCTGAGTTTGATAACTCAAGTGTTACCAATTACTTAACCAAAGCAAAAAGGGAATAAATCTTAAATTAAATTGAAATCATTATAAATAGAGTAAAACAATCATAAATCTAAAATACCTCAAATTATATTTAAATAGAATATTCAAATCTAACATGAAAAGATTCGTAAGCCAATTTGGCAACATAAATAATTACCAAGTAAAAGAATTAGAGTATCTAAAAGTAGAAGAGAAACATAAATTAAAGTTGGGAACATTGAACCTGGAATGAAGAAAACGAAGGAATCCTAATCCTAAATCTTAAGAGAGAGGAGAGAGCCTCCCTCTCTCTCTAAAACTACATCTAAAACCTAAAATTGTGAATTATGAATGTTGTATCTTTTTGTTTTTCTATTGATTTTCCCACTTTATAGCCTCTAATCTATGTTTTCTGGGCTGAAAACTGGGTCAAAAACAGCCCAAAAATTGCCCTACGTATAGGTCGTTGCAAAGTCACGCGGGAGCGTCGTCCACGCATTAGCGCGGATTGAGTTTTTGCCAGGTCATGCGTCCGCGTGATCCACGAGTGTGCGTCGCCTATCTTCGGGGCCGCTATAGAAAATTATATATTGTTGCGAAACCTTGGATGTTAGCTTTCCAACGCAACTGAAACCGTGTCATTTGAATCTCTGTAGCTCAAGTTATGATCAATTTAGTACCAGGAGGTCAGGCTAAACAGCTTTAGCAGTTCCTTCAATTTCTTGTGTTCCTTCCACTTTTGCATGCTTCCTTTCCATACACTAAGCCATTCCTGCCCTATAATCCCTGAAATCACTTAATGCACACATCACGGCATCGAATGGTAATAAGAGAGGTTTAATATTAGCAAATATAAGGCCAAAGAAGCATGTTTTCAATCATAGCACAAAATCAGGAAGGAAAGCGTAAAACATGCGAATTTTATGAATAAGTGTGAGAATAATGGATAAAATCCACTAGATTAAGCACAGGATAAACTCTAAAATAGTGGTTTATCAGTTGCATTACACAAGAAAACTGAACCAGGATACATGATGGTGTCAGCTTCTCTCTTCCCTGCTCTGTTCTGTTTTCTGATATTCATGAGACAAAAATAAATTGTCTCATAAATTTTCTGCTACTAAGTTCAAACAGAGTCAGACTAAAAGTTTACTTTAAAAGGGTAATCTCATTAAAGTAAAGAAGGTCATAGATTCAACTCCTCCCTTCTCTAAGCCTTCTACAAGCTTCAATTGGTATAAGGAACCTTGGTCTCAAGAATCAAGCTTCACCACTTGGAGCAAATGTCCAATGGCGAATAACTTGGGCACAACTATGGTTGCCTACACTCTAACTGAAGGCCAGTCAAGCAATAGGCGTCCCTTCTTCAGTGGAAAGAACTATGCCTATTGGAAAGAGAGGATGAGGATCTTTATCCAATCCATTGACTACAACATATGGAAGATTGTTGTGAGCGGTCCCAAGATTCCAAAAAAAAAAGTGTTGATGGAGTGGTGACTCCAAAAGAAGAAGCTGAATGGAATGATGATGACAAGAAGAAGATGGAGCTGAATGCTAAAGCCATCAACCTTCTTCACTGTGCTATCACCTTTGAAGAGTACCGAAAGGTGTCGAGATGTAAGACAACCAAAAAAATCTGGGACAAACTCCAGGTTACACACGAAGGCGCTAAACAAGTCAAAGAAACGAGGATTGATATGCTACGAAAAGAGTACGAGATGTTCAATATGAAGGATGGAGAAAGCATTGATGAAGTGTTTGTGAGATTCTCAATTATAATCAACAACCTTGATGCTATGGAAACAACCTACTTAGAACAAAGCTAGTGAGAAAACTCCTTAGAAGCCTCACAAAGGAATGGGAAACTGCTGCCACTATCCTAGCCAAGAACAATAACCTAAGCCCTATAACATATGATGAGCTAAAAGAAAAAATCCTTGCCTATGAAGCTACACACACAAACTCAGACTCAAAAAAAAAAGGAAATATCCCACAAGTCAAAAATAGAATCAAAAGAGAGTGAATCTAGTGAGGATATTTCAGATGATGAACTTATGTTTTTTGTTAGGAGACTTAGAAGGATAATGAAGAACAAAGATAAATACAAGGGTACAAGATCAAAGGATTACAAGAAGGACTTGAGCAAGGTGATGTGTCATCATTGCAAGGAGGCTGGACATTTTAAGTTCAACTGTCTAAAGCTCAAGAAGGAGGACAAAGGGAAGAAAGAAAAGAAGAGAGTGCTCATGGCATCTTGGGAGGAACTTGAGAATGACATGAATGAGGAAGAAGATTCTGAAGGTGAAGATAAAATCTGCTTCATGGGTGGTAATGATCATCTTGATGAGGTAAATTATTATGACTTGTCCATAGATTATTTACATGATATAATTGATTATCTTACACTAAATTCCTCAAAACTGTTGGATAAGTACACTAAATGCAAATCTGAAAAAGATATGTTGAAAGTTGAAAATGATTTTTTGAGAGAAAAGGTGAAGGAAACTGAATGTGCTTTGGATATTATTGAAAAAAACAGATTTCTAAAATCTGAACTTGAAAAATTAAAAAGAAAGCACATTGTGGATCCTTCTCAAGAGCTTACTGCTAAAAATAAAAGACTAAATGAAATGATTAAAAGGCCTAATGGTGACTTAGCAAAATTTGCTCAAAGTTCTCGTAACTTGGACAAACTACTTGCAAGTCAAAGACCTTTGTTTGAAAAATCTGGTTTAAGTTATGTAACCAAGGAAAGAGCAGTTTTTGATGACTCCTCTGTAAAATTTGTGGCTTCTTTCAATTCCAACAAACCTGGTCTTGGATATGCTCCCACACATGAGGAGGAATTTGATGAATTTTACACTAGTGAAAATGAGCCATCGTCAAAAACCGAACCTACATCAAACAGGTCAGGTCTGGGATACATTTCGAATAATGAGATTGCTTTCAAAAAATCACCTTTTTACAACACAATCTCACATTCAAAAGGTCCAAAAGCTTTCAAAAAATCTGGTTGGAATGCTTTTACAAAGAAGAACAACTACAACAAAAATCAGCTTGTGAAAAGAAATGCACCTCTTCAAAAAACCAGAAAAATTCAGTCCTTTAATCATTTCCCGCATAATAACTCATCTCAATTTCAGCGATATGCATCAGAAAATCATTGCTTTAACTGTAAGAAATTTAGTCACTCATATGCACAATGCTTCATTGAAAAAAAAATTGTAGGAAACCAAATTTACAATGTTGTTTGTGATTTCAATGCACTTGGGCAACCAAGATGGATTAACTTCAAAGGATCCAAATTAATCTGGATACCTAAGGTTACTTGAAGTTTTTCTATTGCAAATTTGCCTAGCATCCAAGAACAAAAGGGATATGTGGTACTTGGATAGAGGATGCTCAAGGCACATGACTGGAAGGTCAACTTTCTTCATCAAACTAAACAAGTGTGATGGAGGCTTTGTGACCTTTGGAGATGATGAAAAAGGTAAAATAGTTGTTGTTGGAAAAGTAGGTAATAATCATTCTACCTTCATTGATGATGTCTTTTTGGTAAATGGGTTGAAGCATAATCTTTTGAGTATACATCAATTGTGTGACTTAGGTTATTTAGTGACTTTCAAAAGGTTAGAATGTTGTGTTGTAAATGAAAAGATAAATGAAGTGTTGTTTGTTGACAAGCGTTGTAATAATGTGTATGGACTTACCCTTGATGAACCAAAGGATCAAAATGTAGCTTGTTTTCATTCTAAAGAATCTGAAAAGTGGCTATGGCACAAGAGATTGGGTCATGTAAGTATGTTTCAAATAAACAAACTTGTTAAGAAAGGATTAGTAAGAGGTCTTCCTTTGATAAGGTTTGACAAAGACATCACTTGTGATGCTTGTCAAATGGAAAAACAAACAAAGGGTTCATTTAAATCAACGAAAGACATCTCTACTAAAAGACCACTTGAGTTGTTACATATTGATTTGTTTGGTCCAACAAAAACTCAAAGCTTAGGTGGTAAACACTATGGTTTAGTAATTGTGGATGACTACTCTAGGTTTGGTTGGGTTTTATTTCTTGCACACCAAAATGAAGCCTTTTCGGCCTTTGAAATCTTTTACAAGAAAATTCAAAATGAAAAGGATTTAAAGATCTCTTCTATAAGAAGTGACCATGGAACTGAATTTGAAAACAAATTATTTGAATCCTTTTGTGAGAAATTTAGAATATCTCACAACTTCTCTTGTCCAAGGACAACACAACAAAATGGTGTTGTGAAAAGAAGAAATAGAAGCATTCAATAAATGACAAGAGCTATGCTTTGTGAGAGCAATGTTCCAAAATTCCTTTGGGTCGAGGCGGTTAACACATCTTGCCACATTTTGAATAGAACCATCATAAGAAAATTTTTAAAGAAAATCCCTTATGAACTTTGGAAAGGTCACTCTCCAAACTTAAACTACTTGCATATCTTTGGATGTAAAAGTTTTGTTCTTAATAACAAAAATAATTTGGGTAAATTTGATCCAAAGGCGTATAAGTGTGTATTTGTAGGATATTCCACAACTAGTAAAGCCTATAAAGTTTATCATCAAGATGCTAGAATAATTGAGGAGTCCATACATGTTACATTTTGTGATACTAACTTGGGTCAAAGTATTTTGGAAGACTGTGATGCAGGAAATCAAGCTCAAAAGGACGATGAAACTGCACAAGATAATGAAAATAAAAATTATGGACAAGCTAAACCAGAAACTGCAGCTGTTGAAAATCCAACAAGAGCCAATTCTGTTTTGTCTCATGAATCTAAAGAAAATCCAGAAACCACTAGTTCTGTGAATCCATTGGTGACTGAATCTGCCTCCAAATCTACCAGACCTCGTGAATGGAGATTCTTGAAGAATTATCCTGAGGAATTTGTCATTGGAAACGTCTCTCATGGTGTTAAAACTAGGTCTTCAACTAGAAAGGCAAACGAAGAATCAAACACTGCTCTTCTCTCTCAAATGGAGCCTCAAAATGTTAAGGAAGCTCTTAATGACCCTTCTTGGGTAAAGGCAATGGAGAATGAGTTTCATGAGTTTGAGAAGAACTAAGTTTGGACATTGGTTCCAAGGCCGAATGGAAAGAAAGTGACCGACACCAAGTGGATATTTTGGAACAAGCTAGGAGAGGATGGTAGCATTACAAGAAACAAAGCAAGGCTAGTGGCACAAGGATATGACCAAGAAGAAGGAATAGACTTTGATGAATCTTTTGCCCCAGTTGCCCGCATGGAAGCCATAAGACTTCTTTTACCTTATGCTGCTTTTTGTGGTTTTAAATTATATCAAATGGATGTGAAATATGCATTCTTAAATGGTGTGATAGATAGAGAAGTATATGTGGAGCAGCCACCAGGTTTTGAAAATAAAAAATTTTCCAACCATGTTTTCAAATTATCAAAAGCTCTCTATAGTTTGAGACAAGCTTCTAGAGCTTGGTATGAGAGACTTAGCTCTTTTCTTTTGAAAAATGGTTTTCAAAGAGACACCACAGACACTACTCTATTTATCAAGAATGCTAATGATTCTTTCATTCTAGTCCAAATATATGTTGATGGAATTATTTTTGGATCAGCCAATGAATCCCTTTGTTCTGAATTTGAAAAACTCATGACAAGTGAATTTGACATGAGTATGATGGGTGAACTTAATTTTTTCCTTGGGCTTCAAATTAAGCAATCTGAAAATGGTATGTTTATTCATCAAGAGAAGTATGCCAAGGAACTAGTTAAGAAATTTGGTATGGAGAATGCCAAACCCATGGGAACTCCCATGCACCCTAATTCAAAATTAGATAAGGGAAAAACTGAGAAAGATGTAGATGAGACTAGGTATAGAGGAATGATTGGCTCTCTTATGTACTTAACTTCCTCTAGACCTGATATTGTGCAAAGTGTTGGAATGTGTTCAAGATTCCAATCAAAACCTAAAGAATCTCATCTTTCTGCAGAGCTAAGTCTATGGTATTAATGAATCCACATTTGATGACATATTTTTACTCAAATTGGATGGATTCTAGCACATGAACTCACACTTAAGCACTCAGATAGCATACTTTTGTGTTTAATCTCTAAATTGAACCTAAATGTGAAAACATGTATTTTTGTGCTTAAATTAAGCAATATAATCCCACTTTTATTCCATTCGATGCCGTGATATGTTTGTTGAGTGATTTCAGGTCCTAGAGGCAAGAATGGTTTGGTAGAAGTGGAAGAAAGCATGCAAAAAGGGAGAACGCATGAAGAAAACAGAGGAGAAAAGCACAACCATGCATGCGTGTGCACAGATATGTGTGCGTACGCACAGCCATCAAATTAGAGCCACGCGTGCGCGTGAGCCGCGTTGCGCGTCCAGACAAGCATCGCCTAATGTGCGTGCGCACAGCTGCTTGTGCGTACGCACAGGAAAGGATTTTCGCAAAGTGTGCGGACGCACACATCTGTGCGTCTGCACAGGTCCTAGCGCGTGCCTCCATTAAAAAGTCACGTGCTGCGCAGTTTTGGGGGTCTTTAGGCCCATTTCTGAAGTGATGAAGGCTGGTTTGAGAGGCTATATTAAGGGCAATGCAACACATATGAAGAGAGCCATCTTAGAATAGGAAAAACACATAGTAGGAGTAGAAGTAGTGTAAATTAGGTAATTCTCTCTTAGGGTTTTAATTAGGGTTTGTAGCATTTTATACTTCAAGTTTGATTTTAGATTATAGCAATTGCATTGTAAGTATCTCTTTAATTTCTCTTTTAATTACATTACTTGTTCTACATTTTCATCTATTTCAATTTCCTTTGTCAATTTACATAGTCTTGCAAATTTGGATTCCTAGTTGTTTAATTTGATGTTGATGGCTTTTATATGTTTGCTTGAGTTGTCTTTATTGATTTTGATCATTTATGGTTCATAGCTTTCATTAATTTACCAATTTTGTCATGTTTTGTGAATATGCATACTAGGTGTTTGATGAAATGTCAACCCTAGCTATGGGGTAAATTTTCACCCCTTGGCTTGGGAAAAATGAGTCTATTGATTACTAGAGCCATAATGTCCAACATTTAGCGATAATTCTTGGGAAGTTAGTTGATTCTTGTTTCCATTAAAGCTAGCTTTTTATCAACTAGTTTGGTAAGTTAGTTAGGACTTATGGATTAAGGTCAATTATGCTTGCTTGACTTACTCCTCGATGGTTGGGGTTAACTAGGCAAGATTAATTCATGATAATTATCATAGTTGTGATTGTGGCAAGGAAGGGATTCCATAACTCATCCCAAGTCAAGGTTTCATTTACGATTTAAACCACTTTTCCATCAATTTTGAGTCTTGTTTATATTTCATACATAGTTCTTGTATTCCTTTATTAGTTTATTAATTGCAATTTTGCCTAGTTCTTTTATCTCTTTATTTCGTTTGCCTCCTTATAATTGAAAACACCCTTTGTTTTCCACAATCAAAATTGTATGCACTTGTCACTAGTTCCTAGGGAGAACGACCCGGGAGTTTAAATACTCTCGATTAAATTGGTTTGAATTGTGACATTATCTTGGATTGAACTTTGATTGAGAGGATCCATTGCCGGTTTGAACTATACTCACAACAGAATTACTTTGATTGAATTGATGATTTTTCTGCAGTTGGTTATTGTGATGCAGATTTTGCTAGTGATAGAGTTGATAAAAGGAGCACATCAGGCTTATGTTGTTCCCTTGGAAAGTCCTTGAATGTTTTGTCAAGTAAGAAGCAGTCAACAGTGGCTTTATCCACTGCATAGGCTGAGTATATAACTGCTTCTTCTTGTTGTTCTCAGCTTATGTGGTTAAAAACACAGCTTGCTGATTACAAATTAAATGCTGAAAATATACCCTTGTTGTGTGATAATATGAGTGCCATCAATATTTCTAAAAATCCAGTTTTGCACTCTAGGACTAAACATATTGAAGTGAGATTTCACTCAATAAGAGAACATGTTCAAAAGGGGATATTAGCATTCAATTTGTTAAATCAGAGGAGCAATTAGCTTATATTTTCACTAAACCACTAGCTGAGGACAACTTTTGCATGCTTAGGACTACTCTAGAAATTTTAAGCTATGTTTCATTGTTTGAAAGTTGCTGATGTGTTTGTTGGAGCTTTTGTCTCATAAACAGGTATGAGACAATTCTAGGCAAATGAAGAACCTTCTCTCCAATCAACATTCTCTAGCCTTGTTGCACGTGCAGAATCATCTAGGCCAACCTCAAAAATCTAAACATGGGTGGTCCAATATGTTTCCTTAAACCAAACTACCTCTAGGCCCAATATGAATGCCACATGATTTTTTTTTTTTGCTTGTTAGCTTGTTTGTTTTAGTTTATTTCTTTTTGTCTTTAAGTCCAAAAAGTTTCAAATTTTAAAATTTAATTTCTATTTAATTTTTTTAATAAAATCAAATCTTTTTCTTTGTGATGTCAAGTCCTTTCAAGTCAAATCAGAGGTGATGCAGTTGCATGGTTTAAGAAAATTTCTTTTCGGTACGGTTACCAATACTTCTTCTTCTCCCTCCATAACTCCTCAAACTCTTTGGTTTCTTCGACTACCTTTATTGCTTTTCTTTGTTCAAAACCAGAAACCAACCAAATGAGGAAGAAAACTATTTCACAAAAGCCCCCTCCTTAAAAGATCTTCAAGCTTCCTGCAAAACAAAAACCTTCCACTCGCTCTCAAGACCAAACCTTCACTCCATCTCCTTCTCCTCCTACCTCACCTCCTCGGTCGGATCCAATGGCTTGCACTAAGAACCCCTCAAGGTTTCCACCTTTAGCCAAGCAGACGCCACCACCAAAGGAACCTCCATCTAAACCTGGTTCGTCGAAGCCGAGTTCATCGAAAGGGAAATGCCCAGCTGCTACCGAACCTACCTCTGAGCCCACTCAACCTAAGACAAGGTCTGTTCCCTTGTGTTCTCAGAGAGGTAAACCTCGACTTCCTCTTAAATCTGTTAGAGAACCAGACTTTGATCCCTTTGCTCATAAATCCCACATCATGACATCTCATTCCGACTATAACACTTACAGATTTAAGTCTGCCATGAATAATGACTTTTATGAAGGGGTTATTAAGTGGGATGAAGGAGTTGGTATCTCTTTCAATGATGCTTTGGCTCATATTTGTGAACATGTTTTTCTGATTGATGGCATCACCCCTACTCATAAAGCCCTGGGTTATGAACGTGCTCAGTTGCACCGTGGTATGCGAAATTGTTACTCAAGTTGTGAATTGTTGTTCGAAATTGATTCCCTAGCAATGGCACCAAAAACGGATGCACAGAACCATGGTCTAAACATATCTTCACAACTTCGCATAACTAACCAGCAAGTGCACTGGGTCGTCCAAGTAATACCTTACGTGAGTAAGGGTCGAATCCCACGGAGATTGTTGGTATGAAGCAAGCTATGGTCACCTTGTAAATCTCAGTCAGGCGGATATCAAAAGGTTATGGAGTTTTCGAAAATAGATAATAAACTAAGGATAGAAATACTTATGTAAATCATTGGTGAGAATTTCATATAAGCGTATGGAGATGCAATCGTTCCTCTGAACCTCCGCTTTCCTGCTGTCTTCATCCAATCAATCTTACTCCTTTCTATGGCTGGCTTTATGCAAGGGCATCACCGTTGTCAGTGGCTACATCCCCTCCTCTTGTGAAAATGGTCCAAGATGCCCTGTCACGGCACGGCTAATCATCTGAGGTTCCCGATCATGCTGGAATAGGATTCACCCTCCTTTTGCGTCTGTCACTACGCCCAGCAATCGCGAGTTTGAAGCTCGTCACAGTCATTCAATCATTGAATCCTACTCGGAATACCACAGACAAGGTTTAGACTTTCCGGATTCTCTTGAATGCCGCCATCATTCTAGCTTACACCACGAAGATTCCGATTAAGAGATCTAAGAGACACTCATTCAATCTAAGGTAGAACGGAAGTGGTTGTCAGGCACGTGTTCGTAGGGAATGATGATGACTGTCACGATCACCACATTCATGTTGAAGTGCGAATGGATATCTTAGAAGTGGATTAAGTTGAATTGAATAGAAAGACAGTAGTACTTTGCATTAATCTTTGAGGAACAGCAGAGCTCCACACCTTAATCTATGGAGTGTAGAAACTCTACTGTTAAAAATACATAAGTGAATAGAGGGTAAGCATGGCCGAATGGCCAGCCTCCCATGGAGGTCTAGAGATCTAAAAATGATCCAAAAGATGTCTAATACAATAGTAAAAAGTCCTATTTATAATAAACTAGCTACTAGGGTTTACAGAAGTAAGTAATTGATGCGTAAATCTACTTCCGGGGCCCACTTGGTGTGTGCTTGGGCTGAGCTTGAATGTTACACGTGCAGAGGCTCTTTCTGGAGTTGAACGCCAGGTTGTAACGTATTTCTGGCGTTCAACTCTGGTTTGTGACTTGTTTCTGGCGTTTAACTCCAGACAGCAGCGTAGAACTGGTGTTCAATGCCCTTTTATGTCATCTAAACTCGGCCAAAGTATGGACTATTATACATTGATGGAAAGCCCTGGATGTCTACTTTCCAACGCAATTAGAAGCGCGCCATTTTGAGTTCTGTAGCTCCAAAAAATCCACTTTGAGTGCAGGGAGGTTAGAATCCAACAGCATCAGCAGTCCTTCTTCAACCTCTGAATCTGATTTTTGCTCAAGTCCCTCAATTTCAGCCAGAAAATACCTGAAATCACAGAAAAACACACAAACTCATAGTAAAGTCCCGAAATGTGAATTTAACATAAAAACTAATGAAAACATCCCTAAAAGTAACTAGATTCTACTAAAAACATACTAAAAATAATGCCAAAAAGCGTACAAATTATCCGCTCATCACACCGCATTGTAAATCACATCATACTTCCTCAGAGCAGTTCATATCAAAGGGTATCTTATACTGACACTCTTGTTTTGTATGCCCTGCTCACTAAAACAGAAATTTCTTTTGCTTATTTGATGGTTAGATACATGTTTGACTCTGTTAGAAGTGAGAAAGACAAAGTCCTTCCTTATGGCATGTTTCTAACTTATATTTTTGAGCATTTTGGTGTTGACTTGTCCAATGAGGATTATGAAAACAGACATTCATATCTAAAAAGGGGTGCTTCAGTGAAACAACATAAAGGACCTACTCGCTCTGATAGGGTGGTTCTAGATGATGAGTTCATTCCTGATGATTCTCCTCTTCCTTCCACTGAAGGCACTTCCATCTCCACTGGACAAAAATTTGCTATGTTTAATGTTGTTCAAGATGTGGTTCAAGAATTTGTCTCCCAATCCAATCATATGATTGCCATGAGTAAGGAACAAAGAAAGCTAGCAAGCAAGCATGAGAATTTTCTCTGACAATCAAGAGATCGAGTGGCTGTCTTCATGAAATTCATTAACAATCTCCAACAAGATGAGGATGCTGCCACTGATGCTGAAGAGAAAGCTGATTTAGAGGAAAATGGTTCAGATGCCTAGATTTGTCTCATGATGCTGCTGCTGTCTACTCGTTTTTGTCTCATTAAAAATGTTTCTCTTGTTACTTTTGAACTACTTTTTGTTATTTCGGATGACTGTAATACTTTAACTACTACTGCATTTACTTTAAATTAATTTGGTGTTTTAGACTGTGCATTAACACTTTCTTGCAAGTTTTAAGGTGTGGATTTTACTTGATCTTGCCTACTTTCCACCCTTGATGACAAAAGGGGGAGTAGTAGCCGTGTAGTAGCCATGTTGTGAATTTTTAGTAGCGTTTTTAGTAGTTGTGTTATGAATATTTGCTGTGATTTTTATTACTGCTACTATTATTTTTTGCATGAGAATTTGATTTACAAATCTTGCTACTGCTGTGAGTTTTTGGCATGAGATTTGGAACTTGCTTTTATGATATGTTGTTTTTTTGCCCTTGTTAGTCTTAATGCTCTGTTTTGGTTAAAGCATGATAAAATTGTGAAATGGTTTTTTTTTTTTTTTTGTTAAAAGTGCTGACATGTCAAGTCCAATATTGGGCTAGATTTGTATTGTTGGTTGTTTAAACTCTCTTAGTCAAGTTGAATTATGTGTAGCTCTTTATTATGCTCTTTATAAGTATAATGTAAATAGGAACGAAAAGAAGAGCATAAATCTAGGGGGAGCTACTCTTGAAAAAGAAAGGGGGAGCAACACAAAAGAACGTAACATCATTCAAAGGAAAGTTTCTTAACTTTACTCAAATTCAATTCCTTTTGGTTAATGTTTAATTATGTTTTTCATCAAGGGGGAGATTGTTGAGTTAAGAAATTAACTAAATTAATTAATGATGACAAATATTATTTTATTAGGCAATTATCTAATTAATGTTAAGTGTTGCAAGGTAAAATTCATTGTTGTAGTAGCCCAATACAAAACAAGCAGAATCTATTTTAGTGGGCCACAAAAACAATAGAAGCCCAAAGGTGATGAATAGAAAGCAAACAGGCTGAACTTGTATAGAACCAACATAAGCCCGATTTGATATCACTAAAGTTGATCCCTCCAAGTTGCTTCTTTCATAAGCAACGTTCACTTTTTCCTGTCTCAGTCAGAACTCAGAGAAAGAGAGAGAGAAAGCTTAGCTCCTAAGCTGTTCACCAAAGAAGCAAGAAAGAGAAAGTTTAGCAAAAAGGTTGAAGTCTAATCACCCACATCAAACTGTATCAAGAGAAGTCAGAAGTTAAAGGTGATTTATTTCCTTCTACATGCATCTCATTTTCTTCTCTTCATCTTCAACTCTCTGCCACTCCAAATTGGGATACATGGAAAAGATGATCTCTGTTCAACACTGCTGTGAATCTATGGTGAAAAGTGTGTCTTGGGGACCAAGTAGTATTTTAATAGCTAAGATCTGGGTTTACCATTAAAAATATTTGTTTATGCTGTCCTGTGGCTTTCGGTCAACAAAGAAGGTCAGAGTCAAAGTTCCTATTTTGAGGATTAACTAGAAAAATGAGATGGTGAGTTGGTGAAGCACACAGCTCGAGGGTTGACCTAGGAGAGAGCAATTCAGTAACATGCAAGGAAATACAAAAGAAGATTTTTCATCATTCAAAAAAAAAGGGAGAGATAACCAGTGTTTTTGAGGTTTTGTTCTGAGAAAAGTTCTCCAAAGAAGTTCATCAACTTGGATAGTGCTTCCTAGTCAAAGGAACATTCCGCTAGAATGAGGAACTAAATCAGAGGCAAGTAAATCTGGTTTATCACATAGCAAAGAGGCTGTTGAAGTATCAATCTCCTTCATGTTTTACAGATTGTAGTTTACTTTTTAATATTTATCTTTCTGTAATTTCTTGAGGTAAAAGGCTGAATGAGAGAGTCATTGAAATAACCTAAGAGTAGAAAGAGGCAGAGAGATACACTTGAGTGAAAAGTCTAGAGTGATTTCAGATTTCTTTAGGTTGATTTTGTGTTTTGTATCTTGTATCAATGAAGTACCCCTTTCTTAGTTGGGTGAGCACTAAGAGTGAATTTAGGTATTAGCATAACCAAGTCAAGTTAGGTTAGAACTTGAGAGTGAAAGGATTGTATCAATTCTGTGGAATTGGTGTATGTAATACTTTAACTATAGTGCAAATTCCACCACTGTTGTGGTGGAGACTGGATGTAGGTTGCATTGTACAAGGCAACTGAACCAGGATACATGATGGTGTCAGCTTCTCTCTTCCCTGCTCTGTTCTATTTTCTGATATTCATGAGACAAAAATAAATTATCTCATAAATTTTCTGCTGCTAAGTTCAAACAGAGTCAGACTAAAAGTTTGTTTTAAAAGGGTTATCTCATTAAAGTAAAGAAGGTCATAAATTCAACCCCCTCCCCCCTTCTCTAAGCTTTCTACAACCTTCAAAGAGTTTCAAGCTAATTTCGATATTAAATTTTTCAAGGTAATAACAGGAATCCAAGATAAAATTAGAATATTTTTCAATACTTCTAACCATTAAAGATGAAGAACGAGACTCAATCTTGAAAAAGTAGAAAAACATGAATCAAAATAAAGAAAACACTTACATTACTAATCTATAAAATCAAACAGAGTACCTAACATTTGACAAGAGAAGGTTTAGTTACTCATGGTATAAAAGAAAATAACCTAAGACTAATGAGATGATGGATGGATCCAGTTATTGTTTGATGATTCCTCTATGTGAACTTTATTCACTTATTTTCTTATAAATTTTATCCTGATTTACTTAAACATGTCCTGAAATCACAATCATTCTAAAACAACTTCAAAAATATGATTTGTCATAAAAACTTTACTAAAAACATAAGAACTTTAATTCAAACCTATGAAAATTATTCAAAAAGAAACCTAAAAACAACTAAAGATACCTAGACATCAGCAATTTAATAGTTAACTTTAGTCAGTATTAACTTTCAAAAACTGTTTATATTTTTGTCCAAAAATTTTTTTTTCTTTATATATTGATAATTATTATGATTCACGTAAAGTAAACGCCTAATTCAATTCTTGTCTATTTTTTTGAAGAATAAGGTGATCTCTGTCCAAAAAAGGGGATATTTCGCTTCTAATAAAATTATTTTGGGACAAGACCATTCTCTTTTAAAAAATCTGTTAAATAGTGACAAAAAATAATTTTGTGGAGTTTAAAACTCCAAAAAGTTCTATTATTGCACAATTGAAGCATTAGAGGTAAAAGTTGTAAAGCCCGCTAAAATCGGTATATAATTAGTCAATAAATCAAATTTTCAATAGGAAAATTAAATATGCAAAACTAATATCAAAATAGGATAGAGCTCGGCAAAACGAGAATTTTGATATCACTTTCGAAAAATTTGGCCTAAAATTGAGCCGAATGGGCCAAACCGGTTGAACCGGGCCCAAACCAGGCCCGCGGGCCCAACCAGCCCAGTATATAAATGAGCTAAAGCTCATTTTCTGCCTTAGAACACAACATAAGCAGCGTAAATGCATGGAGAAGAAGAGAATGAATTCCAAAACCTAGCTTGATCTTCTTTCTTTGATAACTTTTGATCCGGAGCTCCGATTGACGAGCCGTTTGCGGCCACGCGTCGGACTCGTTGAGTTCTTCAATTCTATTCAAATAAAACAGTAAGTGAATTGCTTTTTCCTAGCTCCATTTCTGCTGGTATATGAATTTCAGGTTTAAGGTTTGAGAAACTCAATTCCTTGATGATTTTCATGTTTTAGGGGTCCACTAGACTTGATTTCTTGTGGGTATTGCCCAAGGATCAGTGGGTAAAGGTAAGAAATCTTAAACCCTAATGAAATTTCTGAATTTAGGAATTTGGGTATTGAGTTGTTATGTTTTGATGTGTTAATTGTGGTTTAGGTAGTGTGTATGTGAATGTTGATGCTTGTTGGAGGCTTGTTGGTGATCAAGCTTGGTTTGGGGCTGTTTGATTGAGCTTGGAGGGGCTGTAATTTTGAGTTGTGAGGCTGCCTTGGGTGAATTAAGTGATTGGCCAAGGTATGGTTTAAGTTTCGCACGTTTAATATTTACGGTGTTGTGAAAACTTAGGTTAGAGGAACCATAGAATAAGTTGGATTGTTTGTTGTATTTAATGATTAGCCTTATAATATTGTTAGAATAGATTTTTTAGTGAATTTATATATTAGAATTATGAGGTGTGAAAGTTATTAATGGTGTGCTCTTATATTTATTTATGATGGATTAGAATTGGTGTTTGTTAATAAGGATGTAGAGTTGTGTTGTGGTGGTATTGTATATGCTGTAACTAATTATGTAATGATCGGAATTGCATGAGACCAAGTTTGGGCTAAATTTGGGAATATAAGGAACTAAACTGAAAAATTTGGGACCTTTTTGTTAAATATACAATTTATGGCAAATTTTTAAAGTTAGGTTGTTAAATCTGTCCAGCAGCAGAAAAGATCAAACAGGGCAGCAACTTGTTTGTCTTGCTGCGACTTTTACGAGTTGAGTTTTGGAGTGAAACCAATTTTTTTATAAAATTTGATTAACTTTATTTATTTCTCTAAAATTTCAGAATTTTAAGAGTTGAGGATTGGGAGCTGTGAATTTTTGAATATTGGTGGGCAAAACTGAAAAGAAACGGATTTCAGCAAGCTATGCATCAACTTCCAATGCTTGTAACTCTTAGAATTAAATAGAAATTAGGTTGCAACTAAGACACACTTGTTTCTGGATGAGCTAGGAGTTCTCAAATCAAAATTTAGCTTAATTGGAGTTTTGTAATAAAAGTTATTCCAATTGAAAGGTACTAAGCTTGTTGGTTTTTAAAACAGATTTTGTCTCATTTTTACTTAACTTCCAGGTAATGTAACTTTTTCATTAAAAATGGTATTGACTCAGAACCAATTGAGAAAGAAACCTGGATGATTAAAGTTTAACTACATTAATTTTCAAAGTCATTGGATTTAACTCGGATTTTATATTGAATTTTTAATATCACATGCTGCTGCTGTTTTTCTGGTTTTATGCACTGCAGAGCAGTCACGGTTTTTCCTTTATTCCTGAGGCTAGAAAAATCAGAAAATTATGATATTTAGTTTGTTAGAAAGCTTATTTCAATATGAACGTCTGGACATAAAGTTTGTGCAATTCTGAATTCATTTGCTATATTAGAAACAGAAAAGAAAATAGAGTGTCGAGGATGTCTTAGTGATAGTCATGAGTTCGAGAAGTTAAAGTTCAATCCTCGTGTGATGTGATTGATTTAATGTTAGAGTTTGGTTGATTTTAAGAGTATTCGATATTAAGAAGGATGAGAAGAGTTTGATAAAAAGTTTGGTCAGGACCCGAAAAGGGTAATCAAGATGAATTATAAGGGAATGACGATGAAAAATGTGAAAGGGAGGTTGTTAATAAAAGGAGTTAATATGCCATGGCTTGATGAATGATTAAATAATGATTATGACTATGAAATGGCTTATGAATAATGCTATCTGAGATACGAGTTCCCTGGGTAAGAGCCGTGGCTCGCCATCACGTGTTCTAGGTTGAATCTCGATACTCTGTTGACCCTACGTCGTAAGGGTGACCGGGCACGTATAAATTCCCGGGTATGGATAGCCACCATTGAGTGGTTTTATGAAATATGAATGTGAACTCTATGCATAGACTCTTGGGGACGCACGACGGGGGACAGTCTAAGGTTTTCGGACTTGTCGGGTTGGCTGGATAACCGACAGATGGGCCCCATCAGCCATAGGACAGGCATGCATCATATGCATTTGTTTGTATTGATTGCTATGCATTTTCTGGGTATGCCTAATTGATATATATTACCCGCTATTTGTTATACTTGCTAGTTGTACTATTTGATCATTACTTGTGCGTGAACTTGTTTGGTTGCTTGTTTCTGTTGCATTCTGAATGATGAAAGGATGGAGGAAACAGAGGAAATGGTTTGGTGTTAGGTTAAGCTTGAACTTGAGTAAGTTAGGCAGATTTAGAATACATACCCCTGTTTATGGCTTCTGTTTAGTACTTAAGTTGGATAATTGAATAACGTAGTTCTAGGATTGCCTATGGCATTCTCAGGACCGTATTTCTTATGCGCGTGGCACTTTTACCATGCTGAGAACCTCCGGTTCTCATTCCATATTGTATTGCTGTTTTTCAGATGCAGGTCGAGAGGCTCCTCGCTAGACGTCTGGATCTTGGGAAGCGAAGTAGTCCTTGGGTGTATTTTGGTTTTTTGGTTGTATATATGTATATATTTGTTTAGCTTACTCTCCAAGTAACTTGTGTATGCTGCTCCTCTTAGAGGTTGAGGGAGAGATATGAGTTTATTTTGGTATTTTGGTATATTTTGGGATACCTATGTATGTTCATATGTATATATATATATATATATATATATATATATATATATATATATATATATATATATCCTCTGGCCAGCCTTAGCTTCGCAGGCTAAGTCAGGGGCTAGTTATGCTGTTTCCTTGGATTTCCTTTATTCTTTTGCTTAACTTTATCATGTTCCTATTAGGTTTCTTAGCACGCAAGTAATCCTTTCCTGAGTGTTGCGCTTTTTGTTTTGCGATTTTGTTTTACCCATTTTTCAAGGCTCCTAGTTAAGTATCTTTTCTCTATATATATATATATATATATTACTATTTTTAGAGGTCGTAATACCTTACTATCTCAGTCTTATGACTTAAGCATAAGATTAAGTATGGTAGGGTGTTACAAAAGTTATAATAATGATAATAAAGAAGATGGTAGTAGTAATGATGAAAATTGGTTCTATTATTGAAAAGAATTTTTTGGAATTTAAAACTCCTATAAATTATAAATAAAATTTCACACTATTAATTTCTATTATTATTCAACGAATTTTTTAACAGAGAAATTATATTGTCCCAAAATAATTTTATCAAAAAAAAAATAACCAATCAAATAATTAATCCAACTAAAAAACACAAGAAAATAAACTTCACCTTTCCAAAACAAAAGAAGCTAAAAAAATTCATATAAGTTAGTTTAAAATACCACCAAAAACGAGATATCCATCATAAAATCCTTGAACTTATGGGAATATAATCTCATAATTCCCAAAGAAAAAGGTCTCCAAGAAGCAGAGTATTCAACACAATAAAACAACATAAATACCATTTCAATCCACCTGACCAAAAAAAAATCATATTAGCTTAGATAACTAGATATAATCATTTACTTGTTAGTTGTGACCACTCTTAATTCTTTCTTTTCTGAAAATATATATAGATCAAATAATACTATTACACTATCTGATGAATATTCTTAATATTGCTGTGTTTTATCTACATCATAACTATTCAACAATATTTTTATGTTGGCTAACAAAGCTTAATGCAATCTTCTTCTTTTATCTGGACTCAAAACAGATTATGTTAAAAAAAATGCAACAAATTTGACATAGAAAGAGTTACAACATTACTACCATAAGCATCACAAATTCACAACTTGTTAGTGAATCCAGTAAACCTAAGCTTATTTTCTTTATATTTCAGTTGCAGTCAACAATTTTTCAAATAACTTTTTTTTTTCTTCTTTTGTGTTTGAGTATTGCACAAGTATTTTGCAATTGAATGTAATCATCATTCGAGTTTATATCCACATTATGTGGCACCATTGTGAGATTGACTTAAACAAATGAAAACTACTTTTATTATTAGTGGATACTTTAGTTCCATATGTGAGTCAAACACATTACCCTTCCCCACATTGTAAATTATTTATACATTTTTATAAATGACAAGTAACTAAACACGCTTATCGATCCTTCTAGTGACGTTGGAAAGACCCTGTTACTAACATCCCAAAGAGCACAGAAGTCATAAGAGCATGTAAAATGAATATTGCAACCTGCCAGAGAGTAGCGATACTATTTTAGATTTTTTTTTTTTTAGTTGTTCATCGTATTCTTTAGCTCAGCAAATTAAAGACAATTCTGTTGCGGATCTGATTTTTATTTAAAGGTCTGTTACTGACTAATAAACTATTGTATATACAAAATGAGATTCGAACTCTCGATACTTACTTAATTGAACAAGTGAGCTGAACACTCAACCAACTCAAATTGATTGACATTGTTTTAAATTTAATGAGGTGGGTTAATCTTTTTTTTCTTTTGGTCAAGTGTGGGTTAATATTTTTGTATAATAAGCCAATTGGTTTGTTGAGACACTTTCTTGGCCATAAATGTTGAGGCACATATTTTGGTCCGGATAGAAAATGGGTTAGATCGCTTGGAAAATTGGAACAAAAAATTGTTAACAGCTTAAAGCTTTGGTGCAAACTAATTTGGATTAATACAGTAATTAGTTCATTAGTTTATTTAAACAAATAGTAAAAATTCTAATTCTATTTATGTATGTAGTAATTTATTAACTAACAATAAATTTTTAAATAAAATTTAAATCTACAATAAATTAATTTTTAGTTTACAGGAATAAAAGATACAGTAAAAAAAAGTTTGGTACATGTTCACTCAAAGCCATACACTTTAATTTGGCCATTGCCACCGTATAGTCACCATGGACATCAACTAATCTACAAAATTTAAGAAATGGGGAAATAACATTTTAACGTGAATTCAAAGTATGTAAAAATATCAAAGTATATAGAATTCAAAATTCATATGTTGTTAGAAAGAAGAAGAAATAAAATGTGATAAACTGGTAATAAAACAAACACATGCAAAGTAAAAAATCTATGGAAATGATGATAATGAATAAGCTTTAATAACAAAGTAAACAATACTTCACAAAATTTTAAAGTATTACAAAGTTTCAAATAACCTTTGCAAAAATTCGAAGGTTTGTAACAATCAAATTAACAAGAAACAAAAAAAAGTAACTTTGTAGAAAAGGAACGGATTTTTTTAAATAAATAAGATAAATATTTTAAGGGTTAAGTATGATTTTGATTTCAAAGATATAGGCCAAAAAATTTTTTGTCTCCAATCTTTTTATGCATACGGAAATAGGTAATTTGTAGAGTTTTTACCGATTTTTGTAAACTTACTTATCTCATTTACAGTGTAAATGAAATCAGTATAGTCGTATCTCATTTACACTATAAACGAGATAAGACACAAACTCACCTACACGTATCACGTTTGTACACGTGTTATGTCACGGGCCTTATCCCGTTTACAGTGTAAACGAGATAAGATTGGAGTGCACCTATAAATGAAACTCGTTCATAGCGCCCCCTCACTCACTCTCAATCCTCCTTAACCCTCATTTCTCTCTTTCTCGCACATTTTCTTGATATTTCTGAGTTGTCCGAACGTTATGGTGCACGGATGCATGGGATCCTGACATCAACCACCTGAATGGTAGTTGGCACATTGCAAGAGCGATCAAATAAGAGGTTAGTATTATTTTCGTAGTTTAAATTAATAAGGGTATGTGATTATAGTTAGGATACTTTTATAGATTTAGTGTTTTAGCACATGAATAGGATGGATTATAATTAGGTAACTCAAAAAATATCCAAGATTATGTCGTAAAGCAATACGAAAACTCCAAGGACAACTATCAGTAAATTGCCAGCAACGCACGTTGTACTTTAACCGATCCGATTCCACAACTCGATATTCAGCACTTCTCCAAATTTTGTAATTCTTCACGCCTTGCAGTACGGCCTCTCTGCTTCTGAATCTGTGACCAACCCTAAACTCCACACCACCATCAGTGCTGTAATCATCTGTCCCCATATTGGAAAATGAAGTTACCTCATGCATCACGTCCAAATTCAATGTATGGTAGTGGCTGAGTACAGTTGATAACTCAAAAATTGGTTACGGAGTAGGCAAAAGGTATCAAACTGATCCACCAATGGGAGTCTCTGGTATGAACTCATCCTCGTCATCATCCTCAGAGGACCCACTTTCATGGCTATCAGCAACGTACTCTTCGTCGGACTCCTCATTGTCAACGTCCATATCTACCACTGGACTAGCACAGTGCAAAAGTCGTGGTGCAAGAGGCGGGTCATCCTGTACAATGTTCGAGCTAGCAGAAACACCACTACAAACATCACGAACCTCTGCATAAAGCCTATTACTTGTTCAACCATGATTCTCCTGTGCACATCAAACATTATGCCAACATCCTCATCGCCATCGAGTCAAAACAGACAAAACTGAAATACACCATTCTCCATTGGTGCTAGCAACCTATACCCAACTCTTTCAATCTCATTTCTCTCCCCACCACCAACGTGCGTCAATATCAGACTCTTTAACTCAACGAATTTGCTCTATGAGTTTGTAGCAGCGCAGAATTCTCACACTCAAATATAACTCCGATGTCACTGTTTCTCATCTGACAGTTAGGATACACCATCACTACAAAGAAACCACTACCACTAGACATTTTTACTAAGTTTTTCGATGAAAAATGGAAGAGAAAAAGGATTAAGGGTTTTGTGGAAGAATACCAATGGTTGGAAGATCCTTTTATAGCTGATTGATTTTTGTCATACTATATCTCATTTACACTGTCAACGTTTTAAGTCACCACGTATCTCATTTACAGTGTAAACAAAATAAGATAGTCGTATCTCGTTTATAGTGTAAACGAGATAAGTAAGTTTACAAAAATCGGTAAAAACTCTAAAATTACTTATTTTCATAATTAAAATATTTATTTTATTTATTTAAAAAAATAGAAAAGTAAAATGTAGAATTTTAAAAATAGAAAAGTAAAATGTGAAAAGAACCCTACTCAAAATTTAACTTAGAACAGAACACAATAAGTCGTTAGTATATACGAGTTTTTTTTTTAACTTTTCTGATACAATATTATCACACATTAAAAAAATTGATAACCATATTAACTTATTCTTATTTTATTTAACTAAATACGTAGGACCATGTGTACACGTTCATAAATAAAATAAGGTGTTTGTTTTGATACGATGATGAATTCATACGTACCGGTACCATAAAATCATGGACAAATTAGAACATATGTGGATTATATTTTTCACGTCAGTAATTAATTTTTCTTTTTTTAAATATATATCATATCAATACTTTTACTAAATCACCCATATACTTTAATAAAAATAAAAAAATTATTAAATTTTTTAAAAAAGACTTAAAGATCCTTTTTCTATATTAGACAAAAACTACCCTAATCTTTTTAATTTAATCAAAATTCAAATTGCTTTAGTTTTAAAATTTTAAATTTGAATCAATTTAAAAATCAAAAACAAATTCATTTCATTATTCATATACACTAAAAGATTGCTTCGTTTCTCATGAACTCTAATCTAATCTTTCCTACCCCCATTCATACCAAAAAGAACACATCTGAAAAATTGTTCTTCATCATTGTATACCAGTCTACCAATAAAGAGCAACCTCACCCCTAATCCCCTACCTAGACAACAACAATCTATTCTCACCCTTTCCCTTCCTCGTAGCCACGCTCCCTTCATGCAATATCAGCACACACCAGCAGCCTCCTTGTTGTTCTCCGTCGGTCTTCACGCAGTAGCAGCACGCACCAGCAACTTCCTTGTCATTCTCTGTCGTTTTGCTCTCCGTCTGGACAAAGAAGAAGAAGAACCTAGTTCCACCAGCAAATATTTTTCTCACGGCACCGTCGGCTCCGTCGCCGTTGCAACTCATGACACCGCTCTCGTTGTTTACTTGCATTTCTTTGCCAACACCATCCAGGTTCCTCAGTAAAGACTTTTTCTCTGTTAATTTATCAAATTATTTCTTAATTTCTTCGTGCAACCTCTACAAAATATTGAATTGCAAAATAATTTCTCATTTTGTTATTATACTTGAATTATATCCATTTTGGTAATTCACTATTCAGCTGCTTTTCTTGTAATACTCCAAATTATTCTCTTTGAAAATTGCGGTCAAGTCTGGATGATTTGCTTAAGTTCATTTTGACTTTGTTTAGAGTATATTTAGGTCAAAATCATCTCCACGTTGTTGATATTATAGGTTGTGTACATGTGTTTAAGTTTCCAAACAATTCTAGTTGTTGGTTATGGTTCTAGCTGAGTTCTTGTGAGAAGTACCTAGCAAAGCATTAGTAATCTGCATTGGCTCAATGCTTATGCCCGAATTATATGAACAGGCTTCATTGACATAATAAGTAAACTGTTCCAAAATTATTGTAGTTTATTACTTTTAAATGCTCAAAGAAAATTTTTTGAATTTACTATTGACTTATTTATACTAATTGAAAGGAATAGAGTGTCAAGTTACTTATTAATGCTGAAGCCTGATATTATATATATTAATTCAAGTACCTATCGAAACTTTATACTCAGAACAACAAAAGCTTATTCAATAGTATCAAATGAAGTTCATGATTCGAACATTCAGTTTAACAAAAAATTGTGCCTTTAGTTTAGCAAAATTGGAGCATTATACATTCACAAATCAGCATACTACTTATGATTGTACTACTTATTTATGCATTGTTTATGGATTTTAGCCTTGGTCATTTTCCAAGTTTCATGTCTAATCATTTAATTACTTCTATTGGTGATAAAAATTTCTGGTTGTCTATATTTTGGTTATGGTATATATGTAGACAGATACATATTTCTATCATTAGTATGCGTCTGCTGGGAAACTTATGAGATTACATTTACTGAAGTTCTGAAATTGATGTGATAGTTTGTTGAGTTTTATGATCCAGTTGCTGGGCAAAATTTTCTAGATGAAAGGGATTTAAAGTTATATAATTTGAGATGATTGGGGGTAAGCATGCCATATTTGTTTCTCTCTTTCTATGAAGTGCAAAGTGGCAGACTGCCACAAAAATTAGGTCTGGGGTATTAAATGAAAATGTCAATGACACCTTCCACAGTCCCCAGTAGGATGGTGGCTCCTAACTATCACGTAAATATAAAGTACATGTAATAAAAATGAAAGGATTGGATTCCATAATTGCATAATTTCATAATTGAAAGGTATTGATGTAATGCATAATTGCATATCCATAATCCATCATAATAATAATAAAAATGAAAGTATTCGATTCCATGGACAACAATGAGCGGTGACTAATAAACGCCAATAACTAAACAGCCAGCTTAGTTGGTGGCAGTGACAGTATGGTCCCCCTCCCCTTGCTCTTCATTTCTAAGCTGCCCAAATCCCTATCTCCTCTCCTCCAATTTAACTTACTCCTCATTTTGGAATGGTTTGCCAAGTTATATAGGAAGCATTTTATGACCTACAGTTTACATTTTGTAATAGACATTTAAGCTATTTAAATTGATACCTATGATTTAGTGAATTAGTTAAATTCAATTTATTGCTTAATTGTATGCTAATTTTTTCCTCTTTTAATGTTCAACTCAGGTGCAAGAATTACACTTTATTATACCTGATTATTTCTTTTGAGTGGGGTAGTGATACACCCTCTTTTTTATCATCAGGTTAGTACAATGTATATTAAGACTGCACATTCATGTATATTCTGATATACTAGAAACCATGAGAGTAGACTGCTAATTATTTCTTTATTAGGCATATATATCAATTTTATAGATAAAGATGATGCTCCTAGCTAATAAGTCAAATATATTTTATTTGAATACATTGTATCCTTGTTTTTAAAAGAAATAATGTAGAAAGTTAACAAGTCAGAGAATTTTTTCCGTAACTCTTGATTGTCATAAAAATAAGGGATAAGTATTGTTTTGGTCCCTAATGTTGAGGGTCAGAATCGAAACCGTCCCTGATGTAATTTTTTATTTAGAATCGTCCTTAATGTTGCATTTTATTTTAAAATCATCCTTTCTAATAAATTTTTTTATAAATGACGAAGCTACCCTTTTTTATAAAAAAATTATAAAATTAAAAAAAAAAGAAAAGACACGAGGGGGAAGGGAGAAAGGGCAAGGGGAAAGGACGCGCGAGGGGGGAGGAGAGGGGGAAGGGGAAGGGGAGGGGGGAGGGGACGCCGCCGGTGACGCTTGGAGCTACCGTCGCCGTTGCTGTTGCGAGCCAGGGAGAGAGCTTCTGCTTCTGCACCGCTGCTCCTCACTGCCGCGTTCTCGCCACTGCTCCTCGCCACCTCGTCGCTACTCCTCGCCGCCTCGCCGCTGCACCTTGCCACTTCTACTTCTTGCTTCGGCCTCTGTTTCTGCTTCGTCTTCTGCTTCTTGATTCTACCTCTGCTTTCTGTTTCTGCTTGAGCTTCTGCTTCTGCTTCTACTTTTAATCTGATTTTGATTTGTTATTTTCTAATTTCATCATTGTTGTGTATTGATTTGGTTGTTGAATTTAATGTTGTTATTTATGGATTTGAATAATATTTTAGTTGTTGGTGTTGTTGAATCTGATTATTATTTGTTGTTGAATCTGATCATCATAATCCCTAAATTCCTAATTTTTATTGTTGGTTTTGTTCTTGTTCTTATTTCTGGATTTTTAGATTGCTGTTGCTTTTTTGTAGATTTCTGGATTTCTGGATTTCTGTTCTTGTTCTTATTGTTGGTTTTGTTCTTATTCTGGATTTTCCTAATCTGTTCTTATTTCTTGTTCTTGTTCTTGTTTCTTATTTCCCTAATGGAATAGGAGCTAGGAGGATTATAGTGACAGGTCTTCCCCCTATGGGATGCTTGCCACTAATGGTGACAATAAACAGCTTCTTACTAGGCCCAAATTGGTTAAAACATTTGTGTAATCCAAAACAGAATCAACAATGTGAAGCCTACAACACCAAGCTTAGCTCCAAAGTTTACTCACCCCTTTTGGATATGGTGTAAAGTCCTTCTTATTTCTTGTTTTTGTTCTTGTTTCTTATTTTCCTAAATTTATAGATTTTTTATTTTTGTAATTGAAGATGAATTTGGGTATTTTTAATTCTTGTAATTAGATTTTGTTAACTGTATTTAAAAATTTGAAATTTTGAGTTTTGTTAATGGAAGAAGAATCTGTTCTTCTGGAAGAAGAAGAACAAGAGAATTTGTTCTCCTAGAAGAAGAAGAACAATAAGAATGAAATGGTGGGAAAAGGGTATTTTTGTCATTTAGAAAAAAAAATTATTAGAAAGGACGATTTTAAAATTAAATGCAACATTAAGGATTATTCTAAATCAAAAATTACATCAGGGACGGTTTCGATTCTGACCCTCGACGTTAGGGACCAAAACAATACTTATCCCTAAAAATAACATTCTTATGCAATAATAACTCTTAGCTTTCATAGAATTTGATTGACTAATAATTTTTGTCATAAAAAATTGAGCTCATTTTTGCTTATTCCATTCTCCTAGCATTTAAGTAGTAGTTAACATGTTAAAATTTTAAGTTCAGTTATGGAGGATGATGGCAAAGAGTCGTATAAAGATGGTGATCACCCTGAGGATTTAAATTTTGAGTATGAAAGCAGTTCTGATGAAAGTGATGATATGGTGGATGTAATTATAGATAAGGCAGAGGCTGATACAATTAATTTTGATGGTTTTGAAAAGTTGATAACTGATTTGACCATCGAAGATATATAGAAATTGGTGTTTGATACGGAATCTCAAGTTGGGAGTTTTATGCCAATTGCCAAATATGCAAGTGCTATGGATTTGTGTCCCAAAAAGACTTGAAGACGGTACATGCTAACGGCAAAATTAATACAAGACAATTGGTTTGCAATAAAGCAGGAGAAAGACATTGGAAGCACCTTAAAAAGGACAATTGGCAAAGATAGCATAGGGCAATTACTCATGTTAATTACAAGGCTAAGATTCATTTTATTCATCACTATACGAGAGGTAAGTGGAAAGTCAGTATCTTTGAGAGTGAACACAATCATCCACTGTGTCCGCCTAAATACAGACATCTTATTGTTGTGAATCATTGGCTTGACGCCGATAAAACACAAGCAGACAGCTTACGAGTATGTGGTGTTAAAACCTGTCACATAATAGGTTATATGGTTTTCCAAAAGGGTGGATACGATAAAGTTGGATTTACCAACAAAGACCTACATAACCACATTAGTAAGACTAGGCATGGCAAAGTGAAAGACGGTGATGCTTTTGCTGCGTTGGCCGATCTATTGTCCAAGTTAGACAGTGACCTGTTATTTCTAGAAAAGTTCACCTTAAAAGATGGTAAGTTGGATAATTTGGTGTGGGTTGATGAAGCAAGCGTTGTTGATTACGAATGTTTTGGCAATGTACTGGCTTTTGACACCACATACAAGAAAAATGTCTACAACAAGCCCTTAGTCATATTTTCAAGGACCAACCACCATGTCAAAATAACTATCTTTGGAGGTGCCTTGCTTTCTGATGAAAGGTCTGAAACATTCAAGTGGACACTGAAGGAATTTTTGGAAATCATGTCTGACAAACTACTCGGAGACATTGTGACAGACGAGGACCACGCTATGAGAGACGCCATCTTAGAATTATTTCCTGATATACCACACCGCCTTTGTGAATGGCATGTCCATCATAATGCAGTACAGAATATAAAAAACAAGTATTTTTGGGATGACTTTAATGTATTATTATATAAACAGTTTATTGCAAAAATATTTCAAAAAAATCAAGTGAGATCATATCGAAATACGGACTTGCTGAGAATGAATGGGTCCACGGGTTTTATAATGACAAAATGAAGTGGGCTACGACATATTTGAGGGAGCACTTTTTTGGCCCATAAGAACTACATCACAGTGTGAGGGAATTCATTCATTATTGAAGAACTATGTTGACAGTAAAACCAGTCTCTTTGAATTCATGCATAAATTCAGTGAAGTACTAAGGTATTACCGAAACAACCATCTTACTGTTGACTTTGATACCTTTTATAAGTTTCCTGTTTTGACTACGTGCTTGGAAAGTTTTGAGAAAAAAGCTGCTGAAATTTATAATAGAAATATTTTCAAACTTGTAAAAGATGAGATAGAAACAGCAGGTGCATTAAATGTGACTGAATGCCCAAACAGTGGAGATATTGTTGAGTACAACATGAGTGAGTATTTTAATCAGCAAGGGCTATTTAAAGTATCTTACAATAAAGACAAGGACCTGTTTGTGTGTGAATGTAGGCTATTTGAGACTCGTGGATTATCGTGCTCCCACATCTTTGGGGTCTTGAAGCATCGCAATGCAAAATGCGTCCATTCATCTGTTATCCTTAAAAGATAGACAAGAGATGCAAAGAGTGATTTTATATGCTCAATTGGAGAGCAAGACTCCGCTGATGATATAGTGCACATACTTAGATGCAGTGCAATGGCATCAATTTGTTGGAAGTTCTTTGATATTTCTTCAAAAAATTCAGCCGACTATAGGAAAATCTCAAGTGAGTTACTTAAACTAATTTCAAAGGTGGAAAAAAAAAGCGGTGCACAAGCAAGGCTTTCCCCCACATCAATGCTAATAGGTGATCCAGCTATAGTAAAGTCAAAAGGTGCTCCAAGAAAAGTTTCAAAAGGCCAAAAGAGGCGAAGATATTCACATTGTAAGTCAAAAAGGCATTTCATTAGGACATGTCCATTACTCGTCAACGAGGACTCACCCGTTGAATACTCAAATACAGAAGATGAACTAATGGTATTAATATAATGCTTTTTTTATGAGTTACTTTATGCTTATCTATTATTTTAGTGTCTTTTGTAGAACTAATAAATAATGCTATATTTTAATTAAGTTTTTATTTTTTTAGCAAGTTGAGGAATGTAATGCTAGCAAACAAACTTGCTCTCAGGATACAAAATCAGTAGAAAATTCACCCATGAACAATAACAACAATTTTAAAGTAAGCTCTTATCTATGTTATACCATGTATCAAATTTATCATCATTTCAATTCAAATTTACAGCAGATTATTCTCGTGGTGCTTATATTATTTCTTCTCTTGTCTATAACAAAAAATTCAAGGGTAGTGAAAGCAAGAAGTTTGTATCTAAATTAAAAGCTACACCAAAAATTAGAGCAAACGGTAAAAAAGGTCGACAGAAGGTAACATTTCGCATATCTAATCATTTATATTAGGGTATTCAAGAAGAAAAATTATAGTCTTATTTTGACTTTAGATCGTTTCAATCCAATAGTATAAGTGCAACTGAGAAAACAAGGGAGAGTGAGATCAAGACTTTTGAGAAAGTCTTACTTGTCTCTACCTTGTCTTACTAGTTTCTTTTTAAAATTTTGTATCGTAATTGTTTGAAAATTCTGATTTATGTTCAGACTAAAGAGATCACTCTAACTCAAAGAACGTTAAAATAAAAGACCAACACATTAAGAATAGAAGTGTCGGACGTTTCAAGTGCAGCCACAACCAAGAAACCAAGATTGCTTCAATATCCTATGCATCATTATCTAATGGTCCATCCTTATCAATCTTATGGTGGAGCCCTCCATATTCCCTTTCATCCTGTTCAAAATGGCACGGCGTACTTCAACCATTATCCTTCTACTGCCGAAATTGCATCATATCCTCAGTTTTCCCATGTCTCACCGTAGTCTAGTGGACCCAGTGATAGGAATACATGGGTTGGACTTTTGAATGATGTCATCAACAACAAAATTCCATAGGATCTATATATTATATTTTAAATTTTCTACATCTTTTATGGTATAGGATCTTGAATCATAGATGTTTTTTGTACCTTTGCTACTTTAATTTCTAAACATATTCTTTTGTGACATTGAAAGGAATGGACATGACATAAGAGACTATTTATTATGGCCGTTCGTGCATGTGTTCAAATTATTGAGTAGATGTAGAAATATATGAGTGGCTTTTGTGCTAGCTATGATTTAAGTTATGATGTAGTTGAGGAATTTGTTTTCTTTTCATAATTCTTAGTTTGCCTACTTAATACCTATAAGACTGATACAGAAATTATTGTTTGACATGATGAAAATAAGATTGCAGGATGAATGGATTGACTGAGTATGAAAATGCAAAAATCTTTTGAAGCATTTGTCCCAGAATCTGTATATGGTGATGCCTGTAATTTGGTTGAATATTGCAGTTTTAGATTCTTGTCACGAGATGTGCCGATATTCATTCTTCCCTTAAGGTTAGTCTTTGTTTTTTGTTTCATTATAGTTTTATTTATTATTATTTTGTTTGCAGCTACCATATTACAGGCACTAAAGGTATATACTATACCCGTGAAAACCATATTCCAATGTTGATGTTGTGCATGTGACTCGTTTCATAGGGCTTGCTTCTGTTGGAAATAAAGATAAGCAGGTCTGGCCATTTACTTATTCTTTCATTGTCTGTCCTTCATTTTGATTAGTTGTTCCTCCATGATTCTTCATTTGGTCATATTTGTGATAACTTTCTTGGCTAGAAAATGTCTTATTCTTTTGAGGAATGTCCCTAACCAGCTATGCACAATTTATTTGTGTGTATTATTACTTATTAGTTACTCTCTTTAAAAGGTTAATTGCTTTTTAATATTATCAATTTCTTCACCTCTTTTCAGAAATTTATTCATGCACTTTCTCCCACTCCATCATCTACCATGTCTTCTACTGAGATTGCCATGGAAATCACATATAGCACCTTATCACCATACACACTTTAAGCACAGTGTGCAGAATGAAGGCGATATGCCTCCTTCTAGGCAGCCTGGATTTGAAAATACTAGGTCTTACTCCTCATCTTTATTTACTTGATATCTTTCTTGTTCACTCGGAATTTCATTTTTTAGCCTTTTTGTTTGACAAATCTTTATATTACAACTGCAGATCAAATGAATATTGGTTTTGCTTTTCAAGCCCCAATGTGGAGTCTCACTTGATCATAAGTATTAGTGAAAATCACTACTTGGCACTGGCTAAAGGTCCACTTGTTGAAGACCATGTGCTGATAGTACCAGTTGAGCATATGCCAAGTACCTTGTCTCTGTCATCTGAATTTGAAGTTGAGCTCTGTCAGTTTCAGAATAGTCTTCAAAGGTATTGCAAGAGCCAGGGAAAGGAAGTCATCTTTCTTGAGTGGGTTTTCATACGTGCCACTCATGCAAATCTTCAGGTAAAATAAGTAATAGTAGCTCTTTGCTTGACGTGAGGTTGCCTCTCCTCCCCTAACTTTCTTCTTGTCCCTTTTCTAGTTCTATGATATGTTGACTCCACTGTAAATCTCCATTCTGTTTATCTTTTTGCCCTTTGGGTCAGCTATTTTCTGCTTAATAATACTAGTATTATGTCAAATATGTTTGAATTTCATTTTTATTATGTGATTTCTGCTCTTACATGTAGGCCATTCCTATTCCATCTTCCAAAGCAGTTATAGTTGAAAAGGCATTCAATTTAGCTTCACAAAAGATGGGATTTAAATTTGTGTCCAAGAATTGTAAGTATTAATCTTCTGGTCATGCTTTCTATTTCATTTTTTTGTTCTATCTACTTCTAACTAACCTTTCTTCCCCCTCTTTGTAATTTCTTGTTATTAGTCCTAACTTACTATTGACATGACTTGAGAAATCAATTCCAATTTGTTTATTCTGGAAAATGATCTACACTTTGATTCATTTTAGAGTTTATATTCATTCTTATGTTCTTTATTGTGACAAAGTTGATAGCATTTCTGATGGAAGAAAATTTCTGAAGACACAAGCTGATGAGGAGTCAAGTTTGTCCTATGCCGAAATCTCAGGAGGCATCATTCTGCTGCACCATGTTGAGGAGAAAGTGAGATTCCTTGCCCAATTTGGATGTGAGGTAGGCATTTAACTGATGGAATGCTATGCTAATATAAGGATGAATAATATACTTCTTAATCAGGTTTTTTTTCCAAGAGGACATCAACGATTATCATTCTTTTACTTATAAGGAAAATTACTCTTGTACTCATCAGTTTAAGATTGGAACTTATAAATTTGACTCAAGTCCTGGCAGGGTTGCTCAATATGGAAGACAATGTAGACTGGAGGAATTGCAAACATAACAAAAAGGAAGAAATGAAAATCGTAGAAAATTTGTGATAAACCCCAATTTTTTGCTTTATCTTGTATTTAATTTGGGAAATTTTATCACCTTTTCCCACATTTCTTCAATAAAATAGCATGATTTTGTAATTCTCCCTAAATTTGTGCTTAAGTATGAAAACATGCTTTTTAGGCCTTAAAATAGCTAAATTTAATTCACCTTAATTCCATTCGATGCCTTGATATGTTTGTTAAGTGATTTCAGGTTTAGAAGGCAAAGATTGGATTGAAGGAATGAAGGAAAAGCATGTAAAGTGGGAGGACTCATGAAGAAATGAAGGAATTGCTAAGATGTCAATCCTGATCTCTTTGTACTAAATTGACCATAACATGAGCTACAGAGGTCCAAATGAGGCGGTTTCAGTTGCGTTGGAAAGCTAACATCCGGGGCATCAAAATGATATGCATTTTTCCATAGTTACCTTGCAGTTAGATAACGCGCATGTGTCGACCATGCGTGCATGTTGCAGGATCAGCGTGGGCCATTTTTAGCAACTCATGGCCAACGATTTCTAGCTCATTTTGGGTCCAATCTAACTCATTTCTGATGCTATTGAACCTAAGGATTGAAGGAGGATGAAGCAAGTAGTCATAGTTGAGTTTTTATCATGTTTTAGATTCGAATTCTAGAGAGAGAAGCTCTCTCTTATCTTTAGAATTAGGTTAGATTAGATTCAAATATCTTCTCAGATCTAGATTTTAATTCTTGTTTTCATCTACTTTTTCTTTCAATTTCTTGTTGCTACATCTTTGTTCTCTTAGTTCTTCTTGTTAATTTCTTCTATTTTGCTACTTTCATATCTATGAGCACTTTGTTGATTTTAATTTCCTTTAATGCAATTTCATGTTTTATGTTCCTTTATTGTTTAATTGCTTTGTTATTGTTATTTTCTTGCATTTGGTAGTGTTAGATTTTATATTTCTTGTCATTTTATTATGCTTTCCTTTTATGCCTTCCAAATATTTGATAAAATGCTTGGTTAGATTTTAGAGTAGATTTTGCTCCTCTTGGCTTGAGTTGAGTAATTAGAGACTCTTGAGTTATCAAACTCTTTTGTTGATTGATAATTGGAAGTTGCTAGTTGACTAGAATGCCACTAAAGCTAGTCTTTCCTTAGGATTTGACTAGGACTTGTGAAATCAAGTTGATTATATCCACTTGACTTTCCTTCATAGTTAGAGGTTAACTAAGTAGAGCAATGGACAATTCTTGTCACAATTGATGATGATAATGAGTATAGGACTTCAAATTCTCATTCCTTGCCAAGAGCTTTCTTAGTATTTAGCTTATTTCTTTTGCTATTTACATTTCTTGCCCCTTATTACAAAAACCCCAAAACATTCCTTCATAGCCAATAATAAAGCACTTCATTTTAATTCCTAGGGAGAACGACCCGGGATTAATACTCTCGGTTATTTTTATTGGAGTTGAACTAGTGACAACCATATTAAATTTGATGTGAGGATTCATTGTTGGTTTAGAACTATACTTGCAACGAGAATTTATTGTGAAATTCTATACCGGCCAATTTTTCTCTCATCAAAATGGCGCTGTTGCCGGAGAATTGCAATGGTGTTATGTTATTGGCTATTGTGATTATGTTAATATTGTGAATATCTTACTTTTTTGTTATTTCTAGGTTTTGCTAGCAATTAGGAGTTTACTCTTTCTTTGCGTCTTTGATATTTTTATTTTGATTTCCTCTTTTCCATATGAATTTTCATCCTTGTGGTTTTGGATATGGTTGTGACTATGTTGTAGGCAATGGAAACTTTAATGATGGCTCACATTATGGGAGAGAAGAATTCTTGAGAAGGGAGCCATATCCATATGAGCAATCACCATGGCAACCTCCTCAACCAAGCTACTATGATTGCAACCCCTCCTATGATGCATATCATTCCAATGGATATGATGGTTCTTATCATGATTATGCTACTCAACCACTATCATTCCATGCACCATACTCTCAACATAGTCCTCAAACACCATCATTCCAACCACCATACTCCCAATCTACATCCTATTTCCATCAATCGCCTCCACACAATCCTTATTCATATCCTCCATATGCACACACTTATAACCATTATGAACAAGCACCTATGGAACCATCACCACTTCAACATCATTACCCTCACAATCCTTTTTTTCCTCCAACCAAGCCTCTATGGATGATACACTTGGTATCATTTCTCAAGAGCAAGAAGAGTTCCAAACCACACTCACCGGCTTCACCTCCGCCCTCTAAGAGCTTATATCCCGTATACCTCTATCTTCTACCAACAACCAAAACACCTTCCAACCTCCAAGCTTTGATGAACCTCCTTTCCAACCACATGATGAATTCTCCTTTTCATCACAATCCTCCATGGAAGAATATCCATGTCCATCAATCCAAGAGCAATATTATCCTACTTATGTTAGCGAAGTGGATCGCCTCAAGGAATCAATGGATCGGCTTCAAGCAACCGTCTGTCAAAAGTTGGACTTATGGGATTCATACCACAAGCAAAACAAGACCACGGATAATTATGGAGAAGCAACCGAAGAGGGGAGTACGAGGGAGATTTTAGAGTCTCAACTTCAGAACAAGGAAATGAAATGTGTTTTACAACAAGTGGAAGGGATGGAAATAGTTGAAGAAGAAGAAGTGGAAGAAGACCTAGGGGAGGTTGAACAAGAAGGAAGCTCCATCATTGAAGACAACTCTACACCAAGTGACAATAGTGATCTTGTTGAAGCTTTTTCCATTGAATGTGAAACCAATATTGATGAGGAATGTATACACCCTCCAACACACATTTTGATTAATGAGAAAGAGTTGGAAGGAGTTAGAAAACAAGAGGAAATTGAAGCTAGGAAAATGAGGAAATTGGATTTTTGTGTTTTAAATAAGATTTTAGACTTCTAAACCTCTATTTTCATCCTTTGATCCATAAAGTATAATACTAAGTCTAGTAGCTAGCTGAAGCTATGGAAATAGGATAACTTAGGGTTGAAGAAAGAGGTAAACATGATGAGCTATAAGAAAGAGATGTGGATGTTAAATGAAGTTATGAGGCCATGGCTTTGATGAATGATTATATAATGATTATAAATATTAAACGGCTTATGAAATGATGATATCTGAGATACGAGTTTCCCTGGATAACAGAATCATGGCTTGCCATCACGTGTTCCAGGTCGAAACTCGATACTCTGTTGATCCTATGTCATAAGGGTGACCAGGCACGTATGAATTCCAGAGAATGGATATCCCGCATTGAGTGATATATAAATGAATGAATGATTAAATGATGAATGAATGAAAAATCTATGCATAGAGTCATGGAGATGCGCGATGAGGGACAGTCTAAGGTTTTCAGACTTGTCGGGTTGGCTGGATAATCGACAGATGAGCCTCATCAGCCATAGGACAGGCATACATCATGTGCATTTGTTTGTTTAGTCTGCTATGCATTACCTGGGATTGCCTAACTGAATATATATCATGCTACCTGTTATACTTGCTACTTGTACTATCTGTTTCCTACTTGTGCGTGACATTGTTTGATTTCTTGTCTCTGATGAATCAATGGTGATGGAGGAGCGGAGGAAGGGTGGATTTGTTTAATGTTAATGTTAGGATTTAGAGTAGGCAGGTTTAGAATATTTAGGTCACCTAACCCCTCTTATGGCTTCTACTTAGAGTATAAGTTTTATAATTGTATGCTGGAGTTCTAGGATTGCCTCTGGCATTCCCAGGACCTTATATGTTATGTGTGTGGCACCTTTACCATGCTGAGAACCTCCGATTCCCACTCTACACTGTGTTGTTGTTTTTAGATGCAGGACGAGAGGCTCCTCGCTAGGCGTTTGGATTCCTAAAGCGGAGTAGACTCTGGGATATTTTGAGTTTCAGTTTGTATATATATATGTACTTAGCTTTCTCTCCAAGAAACTTGATTATTTTGTTCCTCATAGAAGTTAAAGGAGAGTTAGGGCCTTATTTCTGTATTTTGGGTATTTTGGGATGCTTGTATATATATATATATATATATATATATATATATATATATATATATATATATATATATATATATATATATATATATATAATCTCCAACCAGCCCTGGCTTCGCAGGCTGAGCCAAGAGCTAATTTTACTGTATTCTTGGCTCTCCTTTCACTCTTTCGTTTATTCATATCTTTAACCTATAGATTTCTTAGCATGCAAGTAATTTTGTTCTCTGAGTGTTGCGCTTTTTATTTTGCGATTTTGCTTTACCCATTTTTCAAGGCTCCTAGTATATGATATTTTTCCACTATTATACGTATGTATTTAGTGATTAAAGGTCCGTAACACCACACTACCTCTGTTCTATGACTTAAGCGTAAAACTCTATGTAGTAGGGTGTTACATTATGGTATCAGAGCATTTCATTCCTATAGAGCCTGAGGACGGACTGATTATGCTCTTGTGCAATCTCTATGTATGTGTCTATGTGCTATTAGGATATCTAACTAATATGTGTAGCATACATGTTCGTGAGCATGCATTTGGGACTCTTAAGCACTAAACTTGAGATATTGAGACTGATCACCTTAATATCAATTGTTAGGTGTGAACAGGGACCAAATGTCTTCTCGCGGATCCGAGCGAGGTAACCGGAGGGAAAATCTTAGGACCGAACCGATGCAAGGACCTCGAGATGGAAGCTCGGGTGCTGGTGCAAGCAACGTAGGTCAATACTATATATCTATGACCCTTACTGATTTCCTCAAGAGTAGTCCACCTCAGTTTAATGGAAGTTCCAATGCGTTGGAGGCTGATCGGTGGCTTCGAGACGTGGAGAGATTTTTGTACACGCAGCACATTCCTAAAGTACAGTCGGTGAAAATAGTGACCTACATATTGAAAGGAGATGCTCATAATTGGTGGCAGGAGTTATGTCATACCTTACAGGTGGAGTTAACAGATGTCCCTTGGAGTAGATTCAAGACATAATTTTACAAGAAATATTTCTTGCATGCACTTCGCACAGCAGAGGAGTTGGAGTTAACACAGCTGAAGCAAAAGAATATGTCTGTTGCTGACTATACCCGTGAATTCGACAATCTGTGCCATTTCTCAAAAGTTTGTCAAGGAAATCCAGCCGTCTATGAGGAGTGGATGTTAGCTCAGTCTGAGAAAGGACTTAGGAGAGATATCTTTAACTACGTGTATCCTTAAAAGCTAACGAATTTCACTGAATTGGTTAAGAAGAGCCAATTTGTGAAAGATTACTCCCTAAAGTTGGCAATGCTACAGGAAGGCTATGGAGAGACTGCTCCAGACGAGCCGCATAGGGCCAAGCTAGGTGTATGCTACAAGTGCGGGAAGCCGAGGAATATAGCTCGAGACTGTCCACACAGGGTATTTTGGGAAATATATTCTCCGGCCAGTCTTGGCTTCGCAAGCTGAGCCAGGAGCTAGTTTCACTGTATTCTTGGCTTTCTTTTCACTCTTTCGTTTATTCATATATTTAACCTTTAGGTTTCTTAGCACGCAAGTAATTTCGTTCTCTGAGTGTTGCGCTTTTTATTTTGCGATTTTGCTTTACCCGTTTTTCAAGGCTCCTATTATATGATATTTTTCCACTATTATACGTATGTATTTACTAATTAGAGGTCCGTAACACCACACTACCTCTGTTCTACGACTTAAGCGTAAAGCTCTGTGTAGTAGGGTATTACACGTATATCACTAGAAAGTTTATATGCCCACAAGAAAACAATAAGAACAAAAATAACAAAAGAACAGAATGTTATAAATCTATTCTTGTGGGAATTCATCATCATCACGATGGTAATTATTATTCATCTTTCTAAGATTTTCAAAGACATTTCTTTTGACCCTATACTCGATCATATTATGATTCTTCAACACAAGTGAGACTGCAATCTTCATTCGATTTCCATCAGTAACCTAAAAAAATATTAACATTTAAACATTAGGCTTAACTACCTAAATATCAAAGAAAGAGTGAAGAAAAAAAATAGTGTATAATATTAACTTTATGTTAAAATTATCATCTTCAAAACAAGCTATCATCCAACTCGCAACCCACACACCCGCGTCATTCCTGCATATCGAGCAAAATATATTAGAGAGTACTATATAATTGCATAAATTTCATACCAATAACTACTAATTATATTATCTTACGATCCAGCTTTGAGAGTGGGAAGGCCTTCTGGTTCTTCAAATTCAAATTGTGAAAAAATCAGATTTGGAGTGCTCTCAAAGTTGTAGAATGAACTATTTTTCAATACTTTGTCTAAAAAAAATGGTCTATTTATGTGTATGTCAAAGTTTTCTTTTTCAGTCATATATCTAGATAATTAACGAAAAACAGAAAATATATTTACTAATTTCAAAGCTGTCCTCTTTTGCTTGAACTGTTTCCCAATGGAAAACGGGTCTAGCAAAATGATTTATCTTTTAACACGATCGATCACTATGAGGTACCAGTGTTCATGACCTTCGTCAGTAATTTCAGATATAGGGATAAACACCTAATCAAGAGAAATTCATGTTAGTTATTATAGTTTTTATGTATATTAAAAATAAATGCATTATCTTATGTTATATGATGTAAGCAACAATCCTTACTCTTTTTAAGCAGTCAACTTCCCCAAATAAATATCTGTGATATAATACTCCATGCAGCTGGGATCTATCTTGATCTTCGCTACCGCCTACGTTAATTTTGCCGCTTGTTTATTTGCACAATACAAATAAAAAATACCAGTATTATTTTAACATACACTCCTATATACTTACTGCAAAAGATGGAGGTACAAACCAATAACCACTTTCTCTTTTCAACTCTGTGGTCATCATAACTGCTACTAAGAGTAGCACAAGAGAATCAATTTCCTTGTCTGACATGAAACTCCTGAATACTATATCCCTAAAAATACTATATCCTCCTAATCGCTACCAAAGATAAATTAACATAAATAAAAATAGCTAAACAAATCTACAACACCGTTAAAAAATAATAAGCTTATTAAGTTTACTTATCCACTAATAGATCACCATGCAAGTATACTGCAATTGTAAGTTCAGTATCATCCAAACCCAATGAAGTTGTTGGTCTAAAAGATACGTATACCCACTAAATATAAAAAACAAACCTATTACTATAATAATAATAATAATAATAATAATAATAATAATAATAATAATAATAATAATAAACTACTTATTACTTAGTACTCAAAATAAGTAGCTCTAATCCAGAAACAGTAATTGGAGCAAGTGAGTCACTTTTCCTTTTTTTAGCAATAGACAAATCCATCTTTGCCTTCTCAATAGAGCATAGCAACACTAGATTACTCAACGCACTACCTTGTTGAGTAAGAGTATTAAAATTGGAACCAAAGACCTTAAACACTTTAGAGAGGGAGCTAGCATTATTTTTCAAATGTTGAACAAGAGATTCGAGTAGTTGATTCAATTGACCAATTGAATTGGCTAATGAATCCAAAGTCACTTTTTCAAAATGTTCCTGTAACATTAAAAAAAGTTAACAAGGAGGTAAAAATAAAGATAAAAAAGAGATATTAATCAAATGACAAATTTAAATTCACAATAAACACCCAAATCAAGAACATAAAAAATCATTCATCAAATTACAAATCTAAATTCACCGTAACCAAAGTCTAGATATGAGAGACGAGTCATTGTCACCCCTTGGAACAGACCCAGGGACGTGTGCAGCTATGTGCGCAATAGGGTAGACTGCTGAGAACACAACGAACGGTGGCAGCGCAACGAACTACGGTAAGGCAGCAAGGCCGAAAAGAGAGTGAATCTATGAGAATAAAGAGAACCAACGTAGAGAGGAAAACTATGTACAGCTATTTATGAAGTCGATCACACAAAGAAGACACAGGCGACCGACAGAGAGAATGGTGGCGAAGGACAAACAACAGAGGCACATAAGGTAGAACAGTGATAGAGTGAGAGTGAGTGAGTCATGACGGCGGAAAGTGAGAGAAGAGTGAGTGACCAAACTCTAAACCATTTTTGCTTTTATGCTTTTTTTGCCAAAATGCATAATCATATCATATATGCTGATATTTTTATTTTATAATTTTTAGGCATTCTCATTTTTTTACATTTTTATATGGTAGAATAATACCACGCACATATTTTCAAATCAAAGAATTACAGAAGAACATTGAGAACAAATTCATAAAACAAGAAAAATAAAAATAATAATTATTATGTACCTGTTTAAAATTTTTTTTGGTTCTTGATGGTTCTTCATGTTAGGAATAGAACTTGCCTCATGATGAACGGATAATTTATACGCTTTTTGGCATTGTTTTTAGGTAGTTTTTAGTATGTTTTAATTACTTTTTATTATATTTTTATTAGTTTTTAAATAAAAATCACATTTCTGGACTTTACTATGAGTTTGTGTATTTTTCTATAATTTCAGGTATTTTCTGGCTGAAATTGAGGGACCTGAGCAAAAATCTGATTCAGAGGCTGAAAAAGGACGGCAGATACTGTTGGATTCTGACCCCCTGCACTCTAAGTGGATTTTCTGGAGCTACAGAAGTCCAATTGGTGCACTCTCAATTGCGTTGGAAAGTGGACATCCTGGGCTTTCCAGCAATATATAATAGTTCATACTTTGGCCGAAATTTGATGGCCCAAACCGGCGTTCCAAGTCAGCATAAAAATTCTGGCGTCAAAACGCCAGAACTAGCATAAAAGCTGGAATTAAACGCCCAAACTGGCACAAAAGCTGGCGTTTTTAACTCCAAAAAAAGTCTCTACACATGAAAGCTTCAATGCTCAGCCCAAGCACACACCAAGTGGGCCCGGAAGTGGATTCTGCATTATTTACTCATTTCTGTAAACCCTAGGCTACTAGTTTTCTATAAATAGGACCTTTTGCTATTTACAGACCTGATGACACTTTACACGTTTCATATTGTATTTCTGACGGCATGAGTCTCTAAACCCCATGGTTGGGGGTGAGGAGCTCTGCTGTGTCTCGATGAATTAATGCAATTACTACTGTTTTCCATTCTATCACGCTTGTTTCGATTCTAAGATATTCACTCGCACTTCAACTTGATGAATGTGATGATCCGTGACACTCATCATTATTCTCACCTATGAACGCGTGCCTGACAACCACCTCCGTTCTATCTGCAATAGCTTAAGTGCATATCTCTTGGGTTTCTAATCTAAGATTAGAACCTTCATGGTATAGGCTAGAATTATTGGCGGCCATTCCTGAGATCCGAAAAGTCTAAACCTTATCTGTGGTATTCCGAGTAGGATCTGGGAAGGGATGACTGTGACGAGCTTCAAACTCACGAGTGCTGGGCGTAGTGACAGACGCAAAAGGATCAATGGATCCTATTCCAACATGAGTGAAAACCGACAGATGATTAGCCGTGCGGTGACAGCGCATTTGGACCATTTTTAATGAGAGGACGAATGGTAGCTATTGACAAAGGTGATCCACCAACATACATCTTTCCATGGAAGGAGCCTTGCGTGCATGAAGAAGAAGACAGTAGAAAAGTAGAGATTCAGAAGATAGAGCATCTCCAAAACCTCAACCTGTTCTCCATTACTGCAAAACAAGTATTTATTTCATGTTCTTTTACTTTTTACAATTAAATCTGAGAATTATTGATATCCTGACTAAGAGTTACAAGATAACCATAGCTTGCTTCAAGCCGACAATCTCCGTGGGATCGACCCTTACTCACGTAAGGTATTACTTGGACGACCCAGTGCACTTTCTGGTTAGTTGTGCGGAATTGCAAAAGTGTGATTGTGATTTCGTGCACCAAGTTTTTGGCGCCGTTGCCGGAGATTGTTCGAGTTTGGACAACTGACGGTTTATCTTGTTGCTTAGATTAGGAATAATTTATTTTTGTTGGTTTAGAGTCACTAAATTTGAGTCTTTTATTTGAGTTTAGTTTTATATTTTAAGTTTGGTGTCAATTGCATGCTTTTATTTTCTTTCAATTTTTCAAATTTGCATGTTCTTAGTTCTTTCTTGATCTTTAAAAATTCTAAGTTTGGTGTCTTCTTTGTGTTTTCCTTTAAATTTTCGAAAATTTGTGTTTGGTTTTCTAAAAATTTTAAGTTTGGTATCCCTTGTGCTTTTATTTACTTAAAAATTTTTCAAAAAAATTTATTCTTGGTGTTCATCTTGATCTTCAAAGTGTTCTTAGTGTTCATCTTGACATTCAAAGTTTTCTTGTTTGTTCTCTTTGTTTTGATCTAAAACTTCTAAGTTTAGTGTCATTTTGTTGTTTTTCTCTTTCCTCATTAAAATTCAAAAATTAAAAAATATCTTTTCCTTATTTTACTCATAAATTTCGAAATTTTGCATTAAATTAGTCAAAGATTTTCAAAATCATATCTTTTTTTTAGTCAAGTCAAAATTCTAATTTCAAAAATTGATCTTTTCAAATCTTTTTTAAAAATCAAATCTTTTTAATTTCTTCAATCATATCTTTTCAATCATATCTTTTTAATAAATTACAATCATATCTTCTCAATCATATCTTTTTTCAAAATAATTTTCAATCATATCTTTCTGATTGCTAATTCCAAAATCTTTTTAATTAATTAATTAATTTAGTTTTCAATTTGCTTTTATTTCATATTCTTCTAATTTTCAAAACTTTTATTTTATCTTCCATTTATTTTATTTTGTTTTATTCGGTTACTTTTAATTAAATAAAAAAAATTTAAAAATATAATTTAATTACAATTCATATCAATTCTCTTTTCTCCATCATGGAAATAAGTGGAAGTGACCAGTCCAGAAGGACTCTGGGATCATATGCTAACCCCATTACAGCTGCATATGGGAGTAGCATCTGTATACCTCCCATCAAAGCAAGCAGTTTTGAGCTAAATCCTCAGCTCATTATCATGGTGCAGCAAAATTGCCAGTATTTCGGTCTTCCACAGGAAGAACCTACTGAGTTTCTGGCACGGTTCTTACAAATTGCTGACACAGTACGTGATAAAGAAGTGGATCAGGATGTCTACAGATTATTACTGTTCCCATTTGCTGTAAAAGATCAAGCTAAGAGGTGGTTAAATAACCAACCCACAGCAAGCATAAAAACATGGAGACAATTATCAGACAATTTTCTGAATCAATTTTACCCTCCAAAAAGGATGACACAGCTAAGGCTGGACATCCAAGGCTTTAAACAAGAGGATCATGAATCCCTTTATAATGCCTGGGAGAGGTACAGAGGGATGCTAAGGAAATGCCCTTCTGAAATATTTTCAGAGTGGGTACAGTTAGACATCTTCTACTATGGGCTTACAGAAAGAGCTCAAATGTCTCTAGACCACTCAACTGGTGGATCTATACACATGAGAAAGACGATTGAAGAGGCTCAAGAACTCATAGATACAGTTGCTAGAAATCAACATTTGTACTCTAGCAGTGAGTCCTCCATAAAGGAAGAGGCCAGGGCAGTAACTACTGATCCTAATCCTCAAGAACAGATTATTGAGCTTAATCAACAATTACTCCTTATGAAAAAACAATTAGCAGAATTTAAAGAGATGCTCCAAGACACTAAAAATGCTAACAAGAATATGGAAGCACAATTGAATCAGATAAGACGGTAGCTATCTAAATAGATAACAGAAGAATGCCAAGCTGTTCAACTAAGGAGCGGGAAGACATTGAATAATTCAGCTCAAAGTAGAAGAAAGCCAAAAAGGGAACAACTGACAGAGGATGACCAAACCACTGTCTAAAATCCCTCTGAGGAAAGAAAGAGCCCAGAGGGGAATAATTCTGGCGTTCAAACGCCAGAAAAGGGTGAAAAATTGGCGTCAAACGCCCAGTGGATGCCCACTTCTGGCGTTCAAACGCCAGAAAAGGGAGAAAAGTTGGCGTTGAATGCCCATTCCATGCCCAGTTCTGGCGTTCAAACGCCAGAAAAGGGTGGGAAGCTGGCGTTAAACGCCCATCCAGCACCCAATCTTGGCGTTCAAACGCCAATGAGGGATCAGACACCTGCAAGTGCTGATAGTAACCCCTCTAAGAAGGCTTCTCCAACCACCTCTGTAGGGAATAAACCTGCAGCAACTAAGGTTGAAGAATATAAAGCCAAGATGCCTTATCCTCAGAAACTTCGCCAAGCGGAACAGGGTAAACAATTTGCCCGCTTTGCAGACTATCTCAGGACTCTTGAGATAAAGATTTCGTTTGCAGAGGCACTTGAGCAAATACCCTCTTATGCTAAGTTCAAGAAAGAGATCTTAAGTCATAAGAAGGATTGGAGACAAACTGAAAAGGTGTTTCTCACTGAAGAATGCAGTGCAGTCATTCTGAAAAGCTTACCAGAGAAGCTTAAAGATCCAGGAAGCTTTAGGATACCATGCACATTAGAGGGTGCTTGTACTAAGACAGCTCTATGTGACCTTGGAGCAAGTATCAACCTAATACCTGCATCCACCATCAGAAAGCTTGGCATGACTGAAGAGGTCAAACCAACCCGGATATGTCTTCAACTTGCTAATGGCTCCATTAAATACCCATCAGGCATAATTGAGGACATGATTGTCAAGGTTTGGCTGTTTGCCTTTCCCACTAACTTTGTAGTGTTGGAAATGGAGGAGCACAAGAGTGCAACTCTCATTCTAGGAAGACCTTTCCTAGCAACTGGACGAACTCTTATTGATGTACAAAAAGGGGAAGTGACCCTGAGAGTCAATGAGGATGAGTTCAAGTTAAATGCTGTCAAAGCTATGCAGCATCCAGACACAACAAATGACTGTGTGAGCACTGATATTATTGACTCTTTGGTGGAAGAGATCGATATGACTGAACGTCTCGAATCAGAGCTAGAGGACATCTTTAAAGATGTTCATCCTGATCTGGAGGAATCAGAGGAAATAAAAAAACCTCTGAAAATTCCTCAGGAAGAGGAGAAACCTCCTAAATCCGAGCTCAAACCACTACCACCATCCCTGAAATATGTATTTCTGGGAGAGGGTGACACTTTTCCAGTGATCATAAGCTCTGCTTTAAATCCACAGGAAGAGAAAGCACTAATTCAAGTGCTAAGGACACACAAGACAGCTCTTGGGTGGTCCATAAGTGATCTTAAGAGCATTAGCCCAGCAAGATGCATGCACAAGATCCTATTGGAGGATGATGCTAAGCCCGTGGTTCAACCACAGAGGCAGCTAAATCCAGCCATGAAGGAAGTGGTGCAGAAAGAGGTCACTAAGTTACTAGAGGCTGGGATTATTTATCCTATTTCTGATAGCCCCTGGGTGAGCCCTGTCCATGTTATCCCTAAGAAGGGAGGAATGACAGTGGTTCATAATGAAAAGAATAAACTGGTTCCTACAAGAACAGTTACAGGGTGGCGTATGTGTATTGACTATAGAAGGCTCAATACAGCCACCAGAAAGGATCATTTTCCTTTACCATTCATAGACCAGATGCTAGAGAGACTAGAAGGTCATGAATACTACTACTTTTTGGATGGCTATTCAGGATACAACCAAATTGCAGTAGATCCTCAGGACCAAGAGAAAACAGCATTCACATGTCCTTCTGGAGTATTTGCCTACAGAAGGATGCCCTTTGGTCTGTGCAATGCACCTGCAACCTTTCAGAGGTGCATGCTCTCTATCTTCTCTGATATGGTAGAAAAATTTCTGGAAGTCTTCATGGATGACTTTTCAGTATTTGGAGACTCATTCAGCTCCTATCTTGACCATTTAGTACTTGTTCTGAAAAGATGCCAAGAGACCAACCTAGTTTAAAACTGGGAAAAATGTCACTTTATGGTGACTGAAGGAATTGTCCTTGGGCATAAAATTTCAAACAAGGGAATAGAGGTGGATCAAGCTAAAGTGGAGGTAATTAAAAAATTACCACCACCTGCCAATGTTAAGGCAATCAGAAGCTTTCTGGGGCATGCAGGATTCTATAGGAGATTTATAAAGGATTTTTCAAATATTGCAAAACCTTTGAGCAATCTGCTAGCTGTTGACACACCATTTGTATTTGACACAGAGTGTCTGCAGGCGTTTAAAACTCTAAAAGCTAAGCTGGTCACAGCACCAGTAATTTCTGCACCAGACTGGACATTACCATTCGAACTAATGTGTGATGCCAGTGACAATGCCATTGGTGCGGTATTAGGACAGAGGCATAACAAACTTCTGCACGTCATTTACTATGCCAGCCGTGTTCTAAATGACGCACAAAAAAAACTACACAACCACAGAAAAAGAGTTGCTTGCAGTGGTTTATGCCATTGAGAAGTTTAGATCCTATTTAGTAGGTTCAAAAGTGATTGTGTATACTGACCATGCTGCTCTTAAATATCTACTCACAAAGCAGGATTCAAAACCCAGGCTCATAAGATGAGTGTTGCTTCTGCAAGAGTTTGATATAGAAATAAGAGACATAAAAGGGACAGAGAACCAGGTAGCTGATCACCTGTCCCGGATAGAACCAGTAGCAGGGGCATCCCTCCCTCCTACTGAGATCTCTGAGACCTTTCCGGATGAGCAACTCTTTGCCATTCGGGAAGCACCAAGGTTTGCAGACATTGCAAATTATAAAGCTGTGAGGTTCATACCCAAGGAGTACAGGAGGCAGCAAACAAAAAAACTAATTTCTGATGCAAAGTACTACTTATGGGATGAACCATATCTCTTTAAGAGATGTGCAGACGGAATGATCCGCAGATGCATGCCCAGAGAAGAGGCACAGAAGATCCTATGGCATTGCCATGGATCACAATATGGAGGATATTTCGGGGGTGAGCGAATAGCCACTAAGGTCCTCCAATGTGGGTTCTACTGGCCTACTCTCCATAGAGATGCCCGAGAGTTTGTGCGTAACTGTGACAGTTGCCAGAGAGCTGGTAACTTACCTCATGGTTATGCCATGCCTCAACAAAGGATCTTAGAGATTGAGTTATTTGATGTATGGGGTATTGACTTCATGGGTCCTTTCCTACCATCATACTCAAATACGTACATTCTGGTGGCAGTAGACTACGTATCTAAATGGGTAGAAGCAATTGCCACACCCACTAATGATACTAAGACAGTGATGAAGTTCCTCCAGAAACATATCTTCAGCAGATTTGGTGTTCCCAGAGTACTCATCAGTGACGGGGGCACTCATTTCTGCAATAAACAGCTTTACTCTGCTATGGTCCGATATGGAATCAACCATAAAGTAGCAACTCCATATCATCCACAGACAAATGGGCAGGCTGAAGTCTCTAATAGAGAACTAAAAAGAATCCTGGAACGGACTGTAATTGCCCGTAGAAAGGATTGGGCAAAAAGCTTGGATGATGCTCTGTGGGCATACAGAACAGCATTCAAAACTCCTATAGGAACCTCTCCATACCAGCTTGTGTATGGAAAGGCCTGTCATCTGCCCGTGGAACTGGAACATAAAGCCTACTGGGCAACCAGATTCCTAAACCTAGATGCTAAGTTAGCTGGAGAGGAAAGATTGCTCCAGCTGAATGAGCTAGAGGAATTCAGACTCAATGCTTTTGAAAATGCAAAAATTTATAAGGAGAAAGCAAAAAGGTGGCATGACAAGAAACTATCATCTAGAGTCTTTGAACCAGGACAGAAGGTTCTGCTGTTTAACTCTAGGCTCAGATTATTCCCCGGAAAATTGAAATCCCGGTGGAGGGGACCATATGTGATTACAAGTGTGTCACCATATGGATATGTTGAACTTCAGGATATTGACTCTGACAAAAAGCTCATTGTTAATGGACAGAGAATTAAACATTATCTTGAAAGCAATTTTGAGCAAGAATGCTCAAAACTGAGACTAGAATAAAGCTCAGTCAAGGTCCAGCTAAAGACAATAAATAAGCGCTTATTGGGAGGCAACCCAATGTTCTTTAATTATATATATTTATTGACCATTGTTATTTTATATTTTCTTTAGGTTGATGATCATGTGGAGTCACAAAAACAACTAAAAAAGCAAAAACATAATGAAAAACAGCATTAAAAACAGCACACCCTAGAGGAGGAGCTTACTGGCGTTCAAACGCCAGTAAGGGTAGCAGAATGGGCGTTAAACGCCCAGTCTGGCACCATTCTGGGCGTTTAATGCCAGAAAAGGGCACAAGACTGGCGTTTAACGCCAGAAATGGGCAGCAACCTGGTGTTTAACGCTAGGATTGGCACTCAAAGGGGCGTTTACACGCCAGAATGGTGCAGGGATGAGAAATCCTTGACACCTCAGGATCTATGAACCCCACAGGATCCCCACCTACCTCAACTCAACCTCTCTCTTCTTCACACATTCCAATAACACCCTTCCCAAAATATTCTTCCCCATCACCTCTTAACCACTCACACCTCTCCATCTCCTCCATTTTATTCTTCTTCTCCTCCCTTCTTTCTTCTTTTGCTCGAGGACGAGCAAACCTTCTAAGTTTGGTGTGGAAAAAGCATTACTTTTTGTGTTTCCATAACCATTTATGGCACCTAAGGCCGGAGAAACCTCTAGAAAGAGGAAAGGGAAGGCAAAAGCTTCCACCTCTGAGTCATGGGAGATGGAGAGATTCATCTCAAAATCCCATCACTAAGAAAAGGATGGAACAAACAAGAGAGCCCACTCATGGACCTCAACAAGAGCGTCCCACTATCCTCCATGAAATTAGAGAGGACCAAAAGGCCATGAGAGAGAAGCAGCAAAGGCAAGGAAGAGACATAGAGGAGCTAAAGCACTTCATAAGATCTTCAAGAGGAAGAACAAGCCGCCATCACTAAGGTGGACCCGTTCTTTAACTTCCTTATTCTTATTTTTTTGTTTTTTTTTATTTTCTATGCTTTATGTTTATCTATGTTTGTGTTTTTATTACATGATCATTAGTGTCTTGGTGTCTATGACTTAAAGCTATGAATGTCCTATGAACCCATCACCTTTCTTAAAATGAAAAATATTTTCTGAAAAAGAAAAAGAAGTACGTGAATTTTGAATTTTAAAATAGTTTAATTATTTTGATGTGGTGGCAATGCTTTTTGTCTTTCTGAATGAATGCTTGAACAGTGCATATTTTTGAATTTGTTGTTTATGAATGTTAAAATTGTTGTCTCTTGAAAGAATAATGGAAAAGGAGAAATGTTATTGATAATCTGAAAAATCATAAAAATGATTCTTGAAGCAAGAAAAAGCAGTGAATACAAAGCTTGCGAAAAAAATAGAAAAAGAAAAAGAAAGAAAAAGAAAAAGCAAGAAGAAAAAGCCAATAGCCCTTTAAACCAAAAAGCAAGGGTAAAAAAAAAAGGGATCCAAGGCTTTGAGCATCAATGGATAGGAGGGCCTACAGGAATAAAATCCTGGCCTAAGCGGCTAAGCCAAGCTGTCCCTAACCATGTGCTTGTGGCGTGAAGGTGTCAAGTAAGAAGCTTGAGACTAAGCGGTTAAAGTCGTGGTCCAAAGAAAAAAGAGTGTGCTTAAGAGCTCTGGACACCTCTAATTGGGGACTCTAGCAAAGCTGAGTCACAATCTGAAAAGGTTCACCCAGTTATGTGTCTGTGGCATTTATGTATCCAGTGGTAATACTAGAAAACAAAATGCATAGGGTCACGGCCAAGACTCATAAAGTAACTGTGTTCAAGAATCAACATACTGAACTAGGAGAATCAATAACACTATCTGAATTCTGAGTTCCTATAGATGCCAATCATTCTGAACTTCAAAGGATAAAGTGAGATGCCAAAACTGTTCAGAAGCAAAAAGCTAAGAGCCCCGCTCATCTAATTAAGACTGATTTTCATAGATATTTTCGGAATTTATTGTATATTCTCTTCTTTTTATCATATCTTGTTTTTAGTTGCTTGGGGACAAGCAACAATTTAAGTTTGGTGTTGTGATGAGCGGATAATTTATACGCTTTTTGGCATTGTTTTTAGGTAGTTTTTAGTATGTTTTAATTACTTTTTATTATATTTTTATTAGTTTTTAAATAAAAATCACATTTCTGGACTTTACTATGAGTTTTTGTATTTTTCTATAATTTCAGGTATTTTCTGGCTGAAATTGAGGGACCTGAGCAAAAATCTAATTCAGAGGCTGAAAAAGGACTGCAGATGCTGTTCGATTCTGACCTCCCTGCACTCGAAGTGGATTTTCTGGAGCTACAGAAGCCCAATTGGCGCGCTCTCAATTGCGTTGGAAAGTGGACATCCTGGACTTTCCAGCAATATATAATAGTTTATACTTTGCCCGAGATTTGATGGCCCAAACCGGCGTTCCAAGTCAGCATAAAAATTATGGCGTCAAAACACCAGAACTGGCATAAAAGCTGGAGTTAAATGCCCAAACTGGCACAAAAGCTGGCGTTTAAGTCCAAGAAAAGTCTCTACACATGAAATCTTCAATGCTCAGTCCAAGAACACACCAAGTGGGCCCGGAAGTAGATTCTGCATCATTTACTCATTTCTGTAAACCCTAGGCTACTAGTTTTCTATAAATAGGACCTTTTGCTATCGTATTTACAGACCTGATGACACTTTACACGTTTCATATTGTATTTCTGACGGCATGAGTCTCTAAACCCCATGGTTGGGGGTGAGGAGCTCTGCTGTGTCTCGATGAATTAATGCAATTACTACTGTTTTCCATTCTATCACGCTTGTTTCTATTCTAAGATATTCACTCGCACTTCAACTTGATGAATGTGATGATCCGTGACACTCATCATTATTCTCACCTATGAACGCGTGCCTGACAACCACCTCTGTTCTATCTGTAATAGCTTAAGTGCATATCTCTTGGGTTTCTAATCTAAGATTAGAACCTTCGTGGTATAGGCTAGAATTATTGGCGGCCATTCCTGAGATCCGAAAAGTCTAAACCTTATCTGTGGTATTCCGAGTAGGATCTGGGAAGGGATGACTGTGACGAGCTTCAAACTCACGAGTGCTGGGCGTAATGACAGACGCAAAAGGATCAATGGATCCTATTCCAACATGAGTGAGAACTGACAGATGATTAGCCGTGCGGTGACAGCGCATTTGGACCATTTTCACTGAGAGGACGAATGGTAGCTATTGACATAGGTGATCCACCAACATACAGCTTGTCATGGAAGGAGCCTTGCGTGCATGAAGAAGAAGACAGTAGGAAAGCAGAGATTCAGAAGATAGAGCATCTCCAAAACCTCAACCTGTTCTCCATTACTGCAAAACAAGTATTTATTTCATGTTCTTTTACTTTTTACAATTAAATCTGAGAATTATTGATATCTTGACTAAGAGTTACAAGATAACCATAGCTTGCTTCAAGCCGACAATCTCCGTGGGATCGACCCTTACTCACGTAAGGTATTACTTTGACGACCCAGTGCACTTGCTGGTTAGTTGTGCGGAATTGTAAAAGTGTGATTGTGATTTTGTGCACCACCTCAACAGAAGCAGTCCAATTATTTTTACTTGTTTTTTACTATTGTAATTAACTTATGATTTTATGTGTTTCAGAAATAAATACATAACAATAATAAAAGAGAGTCGCTATTATATATCAATTTAAGGTGAATTTATATTAAATATAAATTCAATCTAATTATTGACAATCTTATTAGTGTTATAATTAAAATAAATTACACCAATTTTATTTTTAAATAAATTATATATTTAGTCAAAATCAATATTATATATAAAAATTACAAGTTTAAATGACAATATCATGTAGACTAATAATAAGTTTGAATATTGATATCTACCGTAAATAATTTTTAGATAAAATAATAAATTTCAGTTATATATAATTTAAAAACTATATATTTATTATTAAAAATTATGTTTTTATTATAACGTAAATTTGAATAATAATATATACTATGAATAATGTCTAAATAAAAATAATAAGTTTTCAATAATATATAATTTTAAAAATATAATATAGTTATTATTAAAAATTATATATTTATTATTACGAAGAATAATAATAAGTTATGAAAATAATATCTATTTCAATATTTTTAAATAAAAATAATATTTATTTTAAATAGTAAATTTTTTTGAATTACACTCATAAAAGATGCATATGATATAACATAAATATAAAATAATAAAATCTTTTTAAAAGAATTTCTCAAAAATAAAGAACGAGCAAGTAAAAATTTGAACTATATATAAAGACATATTTAAACATGTCATTAGTAAATTATATTCACAATATTATTCTAATTGTGTTACATATATGCTTGGGTGCTTGACATGAGTAAGTGAGAATCATTCGGACCACCTCAACATAGCGAGAAAAAAAAGACACAAGAAATGTTAGTATTAATGTTATTGATAACCAACTTTTACATATCCGTAATTCAACCATATACCTCACATATCTCAATATTTCTATTCTATGTACCATTATTTTTATACTGCTGCAGTATATTCTAACCAATCTCCGACAACCATGCATCCATCACTATACAACCTATTCCTACCATCATTTATCGTAAGTCCAACTGTCACAAATTTTTGGCCTCCTACTCCCTTATATCCTTTTCAATCTACTAATCCAAGAGATACAGATAAAATTCTTAAACTGATAAAGTCTCCACAGCATCATCAGTCTGACTCTGGTACAAACAAGAAAGCATCAAAGCATACAAGTGTACACGATAAGAAGGTATCTACGGCCAAGAAAAAAATTGTCTGGAATTCACATTTGTCTGAGAATATGGTTGGTGTGAATACTGTCTCTATTAAAGATAAATTTTTAAAAAATAAAAAATTACACTGAGAAACTCACACAAATCTCTAACCAAAGAACAAAAGGAACTCTTAAAAAAGAGTACATCAAGTGGATATTCTATTAGCATGTGTTCCCTAAACAACAAAAAGGCCAAGCACAATAAACAGAGAATTAATAGCCATATGTAAGTTTGCATATCACAAGAATTCGCGTCAATCATCTAAGGTTACATAACTTAGTAATCTCACCAATTTTTTTATTTTGCAATGGATCCCGGTTTGATTTAAGCCTCCTACATACATGGATTTGGATGACTTAAATATTAAAATGGCAACCTATGTGCTTGCACCAAATAAAAGAAGGTTACATATCTCATTATATATCTATTAAAGCTTTAAAAAACGGTGCAAGATTAACGTGTTTGATGTTTGTAGTGATGAGGTATTGGCGACAACAAACAAGTTTAGCGAACTCATTACAATTTTAAGTCATTAATTCCCAAAAAATGGGTGCATGGGGATGTAAGTGCATAATTAAGTTACTATCTCTAGCATACTTTCAATTCTTAATAAATTTATTAATTACCACATAGGTGTTGGATTTAGTAGCTACGATGCTAACTATGCAGGAGACAGGAATATGATGTCAAACACATTGGTATTTGCCAGCTATGTTTTCTGCACGCCATCTCTTTTTCAGGCTTGTTACTGTTTTTATTTATTTTATCTTATTATATAATTATTGTCACTGACTTTACCCCTAACTATTAAATTCAGCAATTCATACTCAAATGTGATACCAAAATTAAAGTTTTGTTGAAATATTATCAAAAAGAATTCGTGAATAGAGTTTATGAAGAGAAAAGGTATATGATTTATTGTATATTTTATTTTTTTCATTGTTTAATGGCTTTTATCTTTATGAACTAAGCTATACTTTTTATTTTTAAAATTTTTTATATCTAGTAATATTCTAATACATAAAAGTTAGTACTAAATTTTTTTACCTGTCAACAAGAACAACATGCATTGGTATCTAGTTGTTTTTTATCTGTGCAATCATCAAATAATTCTGCTAGACTCCCTACCGATTGTTTCAAATAAAGAGGAAAAGAGATCGACTATTGTAAAACTGGTAAATTAACTTTTTTCTATTTTTTTTAAATTATGATATTTTTTTAGAAGTTTCAAATATCATCATTTATTTATTTTTTTCCTACATGAATAGGCCAAATATCTAAAAGATATGCTCAAGTATGACTCGTTCTATAATTACAACACTCTATTTAGGCTGTGGATACTTAAATTTGCATTTGTAGATATGTTAGAAATAGGAGAACAAGTTCTTGGCTCGTAAGGAATATCTGTATTTGTATTTTTCTCTTTGAAATATTTTTCTGCATAAGCTAACTGTGTCTTATTTAACATAGTAATGATTGTGGGGTATGGGTGGCAACTTGAATGATAAACTACATGAAGACATATAGTTATACAATAAATGTAAATTTTTTTTGCTTGAAAAAAAAAAGATAAATAGTACCTCATTTACTAGTGTGCATGGTTTTGTTAGTAACTTAAAATATTTATATTTTTTTAGGTTAATGACGCTACAAGGATGCGACTTACTTTAGATTTGATTCTAAGGCCCCACAACTTAATGCTGCATAATGTCATTGACTCTGTTACCAGGAATTACAATAAGTATAAGCAAAAAGATTCAAACAAAAATTAAAAATCTATAATTGTCATGTAGTCGTGTTTGGTTTATATTTAGAGTTGTTAGTTTAATCTCTTTTACTTAATATCTATATGGCTTCCTTCCTCTAAAAAATTTAAATCTCTGCTAGCTATTCATTACTTTTGTTTTTTTCCCATTAGTATTGATCATAATTGATAACTTATGACTTTTCCATGCCAAGACAAGTGTATATTTTCTTGAAAATTATTATCAGTTAGAATCCTTGCCAAATGACATATACTCGTAGATTACTATACAATCTAAAATCAACTTTACTGGTATTTCTTAAATTAATTAATGACATTTAAAAGTCACAAATATTCAACCAAATTTAACTTTTATTTTGTTCTTTCTCAAACTTTTGATGCTTTAGCATAATTTAAGATCAAATTTTAGTAAGATATTCCTTAAAAATTAAACTAAATCCATAACTCTTTTCATAAAAATCAATAACTCCATCTGTTTCATTCTTACACGTGATAACACGGTAATATTAAATGAAAGCCTCACCCAAAATTCCAAACTAAAATAGATACAAACAAGCGAAAAAAAAAAGATATTATCTTCAGAGCAAAATTAAATCCTAGTAGAGGGCCACCATCAGTTCTCAATAGTATGATGCCATTCTCAAGAAGCAAACAGAGTTCTCCCAACAACTTGGTCAAGATCCCTTCGTCCATTTAACGTTATTCTCCTACCTCTGAAATACAAAAGGAAAAAAAGGGAAAAATTAGCATACAATTAAGCAAAGCATCATGGTTTCTCATGCCAACGTCAGTTTAAATAACCATAGTTCGAGTCGCACAATACCAAGTTTCCAAAAAAAATTTATATAAATAAATAAGAGCTTTAAAAGTAGTAGCTATTCAATAACTGCTACTACTTTGGTCTGCTCAGTAGCTCAGTGCAGTGAATAAAACAACAGCATAAGAAGAAGAAGAAGAAGAAGAAGGCTGCATTCATGAGATTCGATTCTCTTTAAAGACTGAACTTGTAGCATTATTTTATATAATTATGTGTTTATTTTAAGTCGTTTGGTCTATGTAACTAGATTTTGCTGTTATTTGTTAACATTTGTAAATAGTATTTATGTTCCTAGTTCATTTTCTACCCTCAAGTATTTTTTGATTGATAAGAGATAAGAAGAGAATGAAATCGAACCTCCTTGAACCTACGAAACTAGTCATCTTGTTAAGGAACCTGGATGATTTTGGCAAAGAAATGTAAGAGTTAAGAGTGAACATGTGTTTATCATAAAAATGTACTCAACCTGGTAGAGTCACAACCCCATTAGGAGTAGCCGATAATCATTAAATCTTTTTTCTGTAACTTATAAATAATATTAAAAGATACAATCAAAAGTTTACCATATCTTAGAACCTCAATAAGAACTAAAAATCTACTAACAACATACTTTTCTATCCTAATTAAATGTAGGAGATAGAGTCCTTAATAACCACACGAAAATAAATACCACATTGTACATAAAACTAAGGGTTTTATTGCATTTCTGTCAGTGATTATAGGTGGATAAATAGAAATAACATGCAGACTACACTAATCCATAAATAGAAAAAATGTTCTATTTAATACACAATAAACCAATTGAATGTGAAGCATGAGCTTCAGAATCCTAAAACTCAACACAAACATCAAGCCTAAATTTGATCAAATGAATAAAATAACTAGCCTATGGTACACAACAAATTATAACATCAATTTCAGAACTTTAGTAAATGTAATCACATAAGTTCTCCAGTAGAAGCATCTAATGATAGAAACATGTATCTATGTACATATATACCATAACAAAATATTGACAACCAGAATATTTTATCACCAATAGAAGTAATTAAATGATTAGACATGAAACTTGGCAAATGACCAAGTGATTTTTGGGAAATTTAAGCAAGTTAAGTTTCTTTTCTTTCAATCAAATTCCTACACTGGAGGATTGCTCACATCAAGAATTTTCTCATTGACAAATCTTTGCCGATTAGATCTAAGCTTCAACAACTTTTCAGGTCTATTACCTCTTGAAATCTCTCAATTGTCAGGTCTCACTTTCTTAACCTTAACCTACAACAAGTTCAGTGGACCAATTCCAGTTGAACTTCGAAATTTGACCAACCTTCAAGCACTTGATCTTGCCTTCAACAATTTCAATGGCTCAATCCCTCCAACCCCTTGAAAAATTGAGTTCATTGCTATGGCTAATGCTTTCGAATAATTTTTTAATCGATGAAATCTCACCAGAGTTGGAAAATTGCTCTAGCTTGTTATGGTTGAATCTTGCAAACAACAAGCTCTCTGGAAGCTTACCTACAGAATTGGCCAGAATTAGAAGAAATGCAATGGCCACATTTGAATTGAGCAGAAGAAAAAGTATTGGCAAAATCATTTCTGGAAATAGTGGATGTGCTCAGCAATGAGGAGATGGTTACCGGCTGATTACCCTCTATACAAGTTTGTGTATACTGTCCTCACAAGGAAGAATTGTAGAAGCCTTTGGTACAAACTTCTTAAAGGCTAAGGTGTTTTCTCTACATTGCATATGATTCTTCCTCTAAATCATCATAGATAGGTGGTTATATTCAATTAAGTGGAAACTAACTCAGTGGTGAAGTACCTACAGAAATTGATAATATGGTGAACTTCAGCATGTTGTAATTTGGGGATAACAAGTTCTCTGGAAAGTTCCCATCAGTGATTTTAAACATGGCACTTATAGTCTTAAACATCTCCAGAAACAATTTCTCAAGCAAAAATCCAGGCGAAATCAGCAATATGAAGTCTCTTCAGGATCTTGATTTATCTTAGAACAATTTCTCAGGGTCAATTCCTTCAAGATTGTTGATCTTGGTTGAGCTTAGCACATTCAACATCTCATACAACCCCTTCAATTGATGTGGCAATAGCATTGGTCTATTTGCACCATGAATGCTACCCTTTAATTGTTCATAGAAATGTTAAGGCTAGCAATGTGTTACTAGACAACGATGGTAATGCCAAAGTCACAGAATTTGGACTTGCAAGATTTGTTGATGTTGAGGATTCTCATATTAGCACAATGGTGGTTAGAACAGTAGGGTAGGATATGTTGCACCGGAATATAGACAAACAATGCAAGCAACAACAAAGGGTAATGTGTATAGTTATGGGGTTTTGACTATGGAGATTGCAACTAGGAGAAGAGTAGTGGATGGTGATGAAGAGTGCTTGGTTGAATGGGCTAGGAGAGTTCTGGGGTTGAGCCATTCTGAGCCAGTTTTGGTCATGGACGGTGAAGATGAGATGCTTGAGCTATTACAAGTTGGGGTTAAAGGCACAAATGAGTCACCACAAGCTACGCCTAACATGAGGGAGGTCCTAGCCATGTTGGTCAAGATATACAACAATAACCGTAGTGGAGACTTAGGTTATGGCCACCTTGTTTAATCCTAATGATGCACCACTATTTGGTGGTGCATTCTATGCTGAATTTAGGGGATTTTATCACCCTTTTTTCCACATCTATCCACTAAAATAGCATAGTTTATATATTCTCCCTATTTGTGCTTAAGAGTGAAAACATACTTTTTAGGCCCTTAATTGATTAATTTTAATTCACCTTTGATTCTACTAGATGCCTTGATGTGTTTGTTGAGTGATTTCAGGTTGAAAAGGCTAGGAATTGATCAAAGGAATGGAGAGAAAAGCATGCAAAGTGGAGAAATCATGAAAAATCAAGGATTGGGAGAAATTCACCCCATGCGCACACGTAGCAGACGCGCACGTGTGGAAGATGAAACTCGCCAGGTGACGCATACGCGTACATGACGCGTACGCGTGGAACGCAAATTGCCAAGCGACGCGTACGCGTGACCCACGCGTCCACGTCGACACTCGTACATGGCTTCATTAAAGGCAAAACGCTGGGGGCGAATTCTGGGCTTCCCATGCCCAAATCCAACTCAATTATGAGCCTATTATATGCAGAAATCAAGAGGAGATAAGGGGGAGCTTTTAGTTAGAAGGAGTCATAATTGAATTTTTGGAGGGAAGGCTTTAGTTAGTTTCTAGAGAGAGAAGCTCTCTCTTCTCTCTAGAATTAGGATTAAGTTAGATTAGGATTTCTTAGATCTAGGTTAATTTCATGCTTTGATTTACTTTCCTTTACAATTTCTTATTCATCTACCTTTCCTCTCTCTAGTTTTGTATTTCATTCTTGTAATTCTTTACCTTTACGTTGATGCACTTTTGTTTCTTCTATTTCTCTTTAATGCAATTCCATGTTTGATTTCCTTTATTGTTGATTTGCTTTATTGTTGTTAATTCCTTGCAATTAGTAGTTGTAGATTTACTTTTCTTGCAATTTGATTTTACTTTCCTTTTATGCCTTCCAAGTGTTTGACAAAATGCTTGGTTGGATTATAGAGTAGATTTTTCTCCTCTTGGCCTTGGTTGAGTAATTGGAGACTCTTGAGTTATCAAACTCCTTTGTTGATTGATAATTGAAAGTTGCTAATTGATTTGAATTCCACTAACTCTAGTCTTTCCTTAGGAGTTGACTAGGACTTGAGGAATTAAATTGATTTATCTTCTTGACTTTCCTTCATAGTTAGAGGTTGACTAAGTGGGAGCAATGGACAATTGATGTCACAATAGATGACGATAATGAGGATAGGACTTCTAGATCTCATACCTTGCCAAGAGCTTTCTTAGCTATTAGTTTACTTTTTTTACAATTTATCTTTCATGTTTCTTATCCAAAACTCCAAAGATATACAATCCATAACCAATAGCAAGAACACTTCACTGCAATTCCTTTGAGAGACGACCTGAGGTTTGAATACTTCGGTTATTATTTTTAGGGGTTTGTTACTTGTGACAACCAAATTTTTGCATGAGAGGAGTATTTGTTGGTTTAGAAACTATGCTAGCAACAAGGATTTATTTGTAAAATTCTATACCATCAAAAACTCATTCATCACCTAATACAGTAAAAAACTCTGTGATTAGCAAGTTTATTGATTTTGGCATAGGAAAACAATGTGCATAGTTTAAGTTACCATACAATATACATAAAAAGAAAAACAAAACATCAAACATGTCATGCACAGTTGATTTTTGTGTAAAGAAAGAAACTTCATCATTCAAGTTGAAGAGGTTGCTCAATTTTGTTTTGTAACTCTGAGATTTGTCATTGCTTATAACTATGATTTAGTTTTAATACTTTCAATGAATACTGAGCATTTTCTATTCATTGTCTTCATGACATAGGATTTTATTTTTCTTTCTTCTGTACTAACATCTACTTCACTCTTCTTTTTAATAACATTTTCCTTTTTTAAACTTTTAGCAACTATTTATGATTCACGTTGAATGAAGAGAACATTGTCACCAATCATAGTTATGAAAAGAAAATTGTCACCAAAGTTGAAATCCATAAACAGTGCATAAATAAGTAGTACAATCATAAACAAAGATAGTATGCTGATTTGTGAATGTAGAATGTTCCAATTTTGCTAAACTGACAATTATTAGTGAACGGTGATAATATACAACTTTCTAGTCTTTATGATGTCCAACGAAATCCTTCATCACAAAATTAAGGGATGAAGTTAATCTGCAGGTCATAAGAAAACTGACCCAGAAATTAATCATTAATATTTACCATGTTTTCATTACGAAGAGAAGCAACAAAGTTTCCATCAATATTTTCTTTTGCTTCCAAGATGCAATCAACCAGTAGCTTTATAAGTGATTCTACATTTTCCTCTGCATCCAATAGAGTAACTAGAAAGATTGGAATTAGATAAATATGAAGAATGCTTTGAAATCACTTTCAGTAGTAATTTTTTTATCACTTGCAACCAAAACAAAATATTTCATATCAGCACATGATGCAAAATTAGATACCAATATATGAGCAAGACTGAGTGATCAAACTTTCTTGTTTCTAAAAATTACTCTCAACAGAATGCACTTTTTTTCCTGTGGCAAACGAATCCAATCGCTTACATGCATTGGAGGAAAACGCAGTTGCGGCTCTTGAATGAATTCTACTAGATGACTGCATAAGTAATGGAGATCTTAAGCGCCTGTTGGAGGATCCATTCTCACCATTTGTCATCAATAAAAGTCATTACCAAGCAATTCAATAAAGTGGATCAGTAAAACATCATAAGGTGAATCAAATTACACACACACACACACACACAGAGAGAGAGAGAGAGGAGCAGCGTAGGAAACCTTGTTGAGCGCAATGGGAACAACTTTAGAGCTGTCACGCAGACGAAGGTCGACCGTGGAAACCTAACGGAGCAGGGCTTGGACGTCGTCTTTGTTGAAGCGGAAGAGGCCAAGGTTCTTGCCAGTGGAGGCTCTAGTAACCAGCAAGAGCTCCTCTGACGGGTTGCTGAGCACGTACACGGGGAGGTCATGGAGGAATAAAAAATCGACAAGGAGGCCGTGGAGGAACAAAAAATCGACAAGGAGGTCGTGGAGGAACTGGGTTCTTCTTCTTTTTCAGAGACAAATAGGCATAGAGGAGATACGATTCGAGCAGAACTTTGTCTTCTTCTTCTTTTTCTTTGTCCAAAGAGAAAGAACACTGAAATCTAAAGAAGATCAAATACTTTTTTTTTTTCATATACGTTTTTGTTTTGAACTTTTGATTTTTAAATTGTTTCAAAATTAAAAATATAAAGCCAAAGTTAATTTAATTTTGACTAAATTAAAAGGATTATGATATTTTTTCTAAATTAAAAGGATTATGATAGTTTTTGTCTAATATAAAAGAAAAAGATATTTAAGTCTTTTTGTAAAATTAAATAAAAATTACTTTTTATTTTTATTAAAGTATAAGGGTAATTTAGTAAAAGTATTGATATGATATGTATTTAAAAAAAAGAAAAAATTAATTATTAACGTAAAAAATATCATACACGTATCGTGTTTGAATTTTTCCATGATTTTATAATATCGATGTGTATAAATTTATCATCGTACCAAAGTAAATACCATAAAATAAATACTAACCATTATTGTAGGTGCTCTTAGTAACCAGAAATATTAAATTTATTTATGTAATTATTCTTCAATAAATGTACGCCTAATCACATTTCTATTCAGATATATATACACATAAAGCTACTTTTAATGTCCAACACTAATTGATCTGTCTGTTAATCTTTCAATACTCACCAACTGAAAGTTAGCTCTTGTCTCACATAGACACATACTAATATTCAAGTTCAACTTAATTGACTTTGCTTTTCTACCTTTCCTTTTTTTTTCATTTTTTTTAGGTGAAAACTTAAAAAGTCGTCTTCGTGATAACGTGAATTTGATATTTGAGAAGCATAAGCTGATTTAATAAATTTAATTAAATTATTATTTAACGATTTTTAACTATTAATTTCACATAAAAATAACTGTACGTGAGTCTTCAACATTGTTTTAGTCTACTGAAAGGAACAGCGACGAAGAAGTAAACAGACGTGGTATAATATTGTTGGAACTTGGAGCCTCCCAAGTCACTGCTCAAATGCTCAAAACTAATAATTAACCAACGAAACATTGTGTTGGACGAATTGAACGGATCAACAGTGTCCCAAATTCCGATCCTCCACGCCCAAAACAGTTCCACAAAATTTTAAAAAATAATGAATCAAATCCTTTAGTGGAAAAGGCAAACTATAGTTTAATACTAATAATCAAAAGGAGGTAAAGAAAAACATTAACAAGAAAGTTACAAAATTCAAAATGTGGGTCAGATTTTGATCCACCTTGTTGATCAGTCAATCTCCACTCTTTTTAGCTTTTTGCTTTTGTTTAAAATAATCAAGGAATTTTTCCTCCACCGCAGTACTTAGTTCTGAACACGGTTGACTATTTTAAAGAATACAATGCATAAGCAAGAAAATGCCAATTTTTTATTTTTAATAAAACAAATTAAAATAGGACAAGCAACCTTTAATTTGCTTATAACTATAAAAAGTATTTTTACATACTATTACCTACGTACTAAAATAATATTCACGTTAATTAAACATTATAATACAATTATCTTTGTTAAATATTTGCTGTCAGAAACGCGTTATTTGAACTCGAGCATTTCTGAAAGGAACAAAGAAAGAGGAAACAGGGTAATTTATGACTTAATTGTCTTTGATTGAAAATTATATACATGTTTGTCTTGTTTTAAATTTGTCTAATTCTTTAGATCCTAAACCGTATTTTAAGTTTTCACGTGACTTGTTTTATGTTACAACGATTTAAGAAGAAACTGCGCAACAATAATCGGATTAGTATACTCTATTCCTTTGGCATTGGCCTCACTAATTCGTTGTCTATTGTTACGAATTATCTAAGAAATTCTCCACCGATCTAAATCGTCAAAGGCTCTAACGAATCACTCTAGGTCTATTTCTTTGTAACTAAATCGTTTTAGTCCACAACGATCTATTTTGTTACGCAGTTTCTTTTTAAATGGTTGTAACCTAAATAATTTACATGAAAACCTCAATGATTTAGAGTGCGACAAATTACACAGATTTAAAACAAAATAAAAATACAAAAATATATATAATTTTCAATCAAGATAATTGCGTAATATCTCAACTCAAACGATTTATACACGTAAATTACTCCAAGGAAAAAACCAAAGAGAACAAAATTTATGGGAACAGCTTCATAGGCGCACAATAAATGTTGCAGACACAATAGTTATTATCAATTATGATGACGATGAGTAGTGTGGTAGTAAATGCAATTAATAACTTCCATTGTTGCGTGTTGAGAGCACACTGTTTAATTTTCTGTCGGTGCACATGTAGCACATATGTCTAATAATGTATCATCATTTCTCCATGCTACTCTTGTTTTGTATAAGTTATAAATAAAAAATATTCCGCATACAATTATTTGTCCTTGAGTGAATAATTCGCGTACGGTTAAAGAAAGAATTAGACGGATTCATTCGGTTTATAAAAAAGAATAAATAAATGAAAAATCTCAAATGGAAACCATATAGGTCCACACAATCTTAATTAATTCAATAATATTGCAATTGATAATAAACGAAAGCAATCATGATTGTTATTATTATTATGGTGGTAAGTGGTACCAATATTACTGTACACACTTTTGCTTTCTTCTCTATCTGAATTATTATACATAAATCACTTTTTTTATTCTAGCCACTATAACTTTTTTTTATTTGGTCCAATATTTATCAAGCAATATCATAATGCAACGAAATCTAGTTTCCCTTCTAAGTTTTTCACGACTAATAGTGTCTTTTTTTTTTTTTCGGGTAGTAGTTGCTTTGTACTAATATAGTGATTTTATTAAGTCACCAAAAAAAATTATAGTGATTTTATTTATTTGAAGTCATTTACTTTCAAAAAAAAAAGAAAAAGAAAAAGAAGAAATTCTACTACCACTATTTATATAGAGAGACAAAGTAAAATGTGATTGAAGGAAAATTATTTATAACAGACAAATAGTACTTAAATACAAACAAACTAGCTAGGGTATGCTATTTTCTGAAGACATATTATTGTACAGAATATGACACACATCCTTTATTGTAAAACCGTGTTCTTAGGAAAAGAATTTCAAACCGCTTACTGTTTTATTGAGGAAACAGAAACCACTTTATATGGCAAAAAAAAAAAAAGAAATTCTTACTATATATATTCTTTTTAAAATTTAAAAGAAATTAAAATTCATATAAAATAAAAATTATTAAAAATATAAATATTGCTGCGTCTTCTTTATTACTCTAAATTTAAAAAAAAAATTATAATATTGTATTAAAATTTTTTTTATCAAAAAATACAAAAAAAGAGAGATAATCAAAGAGAATTAAATAGAAATTTCAAGAATTAGAATCAAGGAGAGAAATTAAAATTTCTAATTACATCATACATATCCACACCATTACATTATATTTCTATTTATAAGTCCAATACTAATTCTAATATTATTCTCTTTTTTAAAATAATTTTATCCTTAAAATTGTGATAAAATATATAACCTAATTATAATTAACAACAATAAATCCTCAAAAAATATTTGCTATTTCATTTCTATTCTACTTTTAAAATTTAAAATTCTTTTGGGATCTTATTGAAAAAATTGAAGCCACAAACAAAAATCAAACACAATGAGTTGATTCAAAGTTGGCGTAAGTGGTGGTGGCTTGGCTACAATAGGAGGGACGCGACGGAATGGATCTCCACTGTTCATCAACGCCGACCTCAGCGCTGTTTCTGGCTTCGTTGTCGTCGCAGAGTCACCTCAAATCTGGGTCATTATTGTCATCCTTCCCCAACTTGCCGGAGGTGCCATTGGCACCTCTACTATGCTAGCCCTCTTTTTCATTCATGACAGTTGTCCACAGGTTTGACAATTCCGGTGGTAGAACTTGCCATACTTGAAGTTTTCTTTGTTTTAATCTAATAAGAGGTCATAAATACCTCCTTAGCTATTGTAGCCATAGTATAGAATGATTTAGAGGTTTGAAAACTCTTTTTAAATTTCGTAATAAAATCATGGTGTGGACAATTGAGGTTGAGGAGTTACTCTCTTGTTGCATCGGGAAATTGGATAGAAGATTGAAGAGTCATTTTGAATCAATTCTCAAACTATAACGTTGACAAGTTAAGTTGAAGAGTCTCTTTCTTGTTGCGTCAAGAAATTTGATAGAAGTAGAGTGATTTTGTTTGTACTCAATTTCAATCTATCCTTTTTATTTCTATTTCAATTTTAATTTATTTTTTTATTCAGTTTGATATTTATCTTTTTGTTTATCTTTTATTTCTTTATCAATCTATTCTTTGTTAAGGATTCAGACCATGGCCGATCTCCTTCGTTTCGTGTCGTATTGCTACCACAAGGTTTGTTTTTAATGTCTCCATCATTTCTGTTTGTAATTTTTGGAACTACTCCACTATAACCGTTAAATATGGTCATTGCTTTTTTAAATTAGAATAATTCTCCAAGAACAAGCGTTTTTTTATACAAGTCTTTACAAGTCATTTATATTAACGCGCTTTGAACCGTACTGTACGTTTTCACTGCATCTTCTTCTTCTTCTTGCGGCACGTTCTTCTTCCTCTTCCTCTTCTTCTTCTTCTTCTTTTCTTTCGTTTCTTACCTTCTCTTTCTCCTTCTTCATTTATGTGCTTTTCTTTCTATTTTCTTTCTTCGTTATTCTTGATTTCCATTGTTTTTTGACATCAAGCTCTGAAATCATTTTTGAAGAAGAAGAAGCAGCAGAAGATGAGGAGGAGTAAGAAAAAGAGTTCTGAATTATGCATAAAGTGTACTTCAACGAATTTTGGGTGTATTTCTTAAATCCTTTGGATGTATTTCTGTAATCCTTTTGGTGTATTTCTATAATCGTTTGGGTGAATTTCTGTAACCGTTTGGGTGTATTTCTGTAATCGTTTGGGTGTATTTCTGAAGTTCCATTATCTTAAAATTTGGCAAGAAACTCGTTTTCATGGAGGAAGAAGAAGAAGAGTCGTTCATAATGCATCGTGAGTAGTGCGCTTTAGAAACAGGAAGTGGTTGAATAACGTGCGTTTATTTACTCTTGAATGTGGGAGTGTAATGCGTGTGTTTTGTTGGACTTGTGCCAACTTGTAAGACTTGTAAGCCAAAAAGACTTGTATTTGTAGCAACCCTCTTTAAATTAATTTTTCAATTTAAAATGTTGTTTTGAACAAAATCTGATAACACTCGTTGAAAATCTGGTTAGTAACGATGTAAGAATACAATTTCAAAGATTGGCCAATTTGCTACCAGAACCACATCAAATCGCGGCCGATCAATCTCTCTCAACCTCCCAAATGTGTTGAGCTTCCAATGTTTCCTTGGCATTCCATAGCTTCCATACATACACAAAGAATCTACCAATAGTTGTTAGTACCATTATGAACATTCGAAAATTGTCATACATACTAAGGAATGTGGTTTAAATTTCGACCACCACAAAAAACACAGTAAAGCGTTGTTGGTATGGTGTTTAATGAAAACACTATTTGATAACATTTTATATCAAGAGATACAAATAATCAAAGATAATTTGAGAGAATTAGATAGAAATTTTTAGGATTAGAACTAAAAAAGAAATTAAAGTTTCTAATTATATCATACATATTTATATTATTATATCATACTCTTATTTATAGAATAATTTTTTAATTAAATAGACTATAAACCAAATATTAATGCTAACATATTTTTGTTATTTCTTAAAAAAATAAAAAAATATAAAAGTTCACATAAATCCAAAAAAAATCTTATAAAAAAAACATATTCGATATAATTATTTTTTCGAAGTGGATTCGTAACGAAAATAAACTGCATGATTACTAATAATACCCGGTTTCTTTTGTGACCTAAAAGGCAAAATTATAAAATTCTACAAAATCTAAACAAATAAAGTTCAGCTTTGGCGATCCGATCCGCACCAACAAAGATAAATATCAACTTTATATTCCTTAGCCCTTTATATATGTTCCTCTCATGTTTATGATAAATCATATGCAATAATATTTTTATCAATTTTATTTTATTTTTTTTAAAAAAATGTATGATGAGTCTTCAAATTTATTTTGAGCCTATGAAAGTGCAGCTAGCCCTCATCACCAGCCGCAGATGTTTCTAGTGAAATACGAATTGTCACTCAAATCCCCAAATAAAGTTTGCCGACATGTAACCTTGATATCTAGGTTGCCCACTTTTCTTTATTTCACTTCTTTTTCATCTGATTGGGAAGTTAAACCACCCTTTTTATTCCTAATTTTATTATAAGAACTAAAACCAAATAATAGTATATACACCCTTTTTTAACTATATATAAAAATTTATTATTTTTCATCAAACACATATAACAATATAAAAGCTGTATTTTTTAAGAATAACGTTAGGTAACTAATATTATAGCAATTTATTTCAATTGATATTATAGCAAGTTAGTAAATAAATTCAACATGAAATCTATTAAAATTGATTTTTTATTAAGTTTAAATTTCAGATTTTTTTAAATGAGTTTCAGATATTATTATTTTTAAGAGTTTTAAATATTTTTTTATATATTGAATGTTTGCTGCAATATTGGTTATACAATATTGGTTTTTAAGATTTTTTTTTAATATTCAATAATAATAGACCTCAAGATTATTATTATTTAATTTGTCTGATCCAGTGCATATTAGTAACCAAGTTAACTACTTAACTATATTCAATAGATGTATAATCTTATGTCTACTATCTAAATATTTTTTTTTCACACTGCTAAACCATTTTTATTGATTTAATTGCTTTTCAAAATTACATGATAATTAGGTACTCAAATATAGGAAAGTTATGAATCTCTATCGTCCTAACTTTAAATAGGACATCTTACCATCAACTATTATATATATGTCAGCTTTAATTAAGTAGAAATTAAAGCAAGAAATTTGTACATGCACCGGCTTTGTTTCTTTGTTATTAATATAAAATAAATAAACAAATAATGCAAGAAAATTTTGCAAGTTCAGTATAACTCAATTATCATAATATTCAAAGCCACTAAGACTGCAGGGACGGATATAAGGGGCGAGTGGCGGCCTCGCCTCCAATTTTTTTAATAGTAATAAATTATTATGTATAATTTAATTTTTTTAAAAAAGATATTTAGTATTTAGTTTAATATAAATAAAAGTTCAGTCAAATTTAAATATTAATAATTTTTAATATCTAAAAAATAAGTAACAATATTAAAAAAATCTGAAAAAAATATTATTACTAATATTTTTTAATTAAATAAAAAATTTTAAATCTCATAAAGTGATTCTTTTTCTTCTTGTGGCCTATTTTTTATTCGTTTGGTATTAATTCTTTCTGTTTCAACTGCTACAATTAAGAAATCTTTTTCAACTATGAATATTGTGAAAAATAACTTAAAAACAAAATAAAAGATGAATTTCTTACTAATTGTCTTTTAATTATATATTGAAAAGAAAATTGTTGAAATTTTTGACACTAATTCTATTATCGGTGAATTTTATGATACGAAGAATCGACCACTTCGTTAGTAAAAAGTATACACATATTTTTTTACTTTAAAATATATTCTCTATCCGTATATTCTTATAATACATCTTATATTATATAATTTTTTTTTACATAATTTTTAATATTATATGTGTTATTGGCCCCCCATAATATTATTTCTGGATCTGTCCCTGACTAAGAGTGATCTTGCTGTAAAAATCTTATATAGTAATATGCATGCATGAAATCATAAATTCGAACTACATTATTTTTAAGAAAAGATATAGAAAATTAATTTTTAAGTAGTTAATAGTTATTTATTTATTTATTTAACTTTTATTTTTGTAGAATTTAGGGTAGAGTTAGAATTTAGAGTATATAATTTAAGATTTAGAATTTAAGATTTAAAATTTAGAATTTTAAATTAAAAAAAGTTAACTGATATAGTTGAAAAATGTTAATTAATTCTCTAATTGAACTCTATTGTTAATTACTTAATTATGTATAAACAAAATTATACTTATCCGCAACTTATTTCTAAGATCGCTTTTGAAAATAAATGCACAGACAGTTGAAAAGAAATCACCAAAATAAACCACAATAATAATATGGCAATTTTTTATAACTTGATCTCCTGCAAAATTTTAAGATATATATATATAATATGAAAATCTAAATGCAAAATAATTATTCACATTTTAGGTGGTATATATCTATCATAATAAGAAGCCAAGAAACTTTTTTGCTTTGATTTATTATTTAATGTTTAACGTCTTGTCTCTTTGGTACTAATAATTTTCTCCTAGTTACTCAAATAGTTGAGAGTAAAAACAAATTCTTATTCACATTGAATCTAAGAATATTTCCACCAATTGTTACAGCTTTTTTGAGTTAAACAGTTATTCTCTATGATTGATACCTATGATCTAATGATCCTCTTTTGTTTTTATGGCTACGTACGTTATTTTCCTAATCCTAAAATTAAAAGAGAAACAGAATCACTTCAGCATGCAAGACCCCACGGTTTCAAACTTTCAATATTGATTTATTGCTCTAATTAATAGCAATCTTTCGATGATTTATATATCTCTTAGTTAACATCTTTGCACTACAACACAATTGTAATGTTTATAATATAATTAGACCTAGTTGGTAAAACTTCTTATATATTTGTGCTTTTAGTTTTAAAAAGTTGGATGTGCTTTTAAAAGTATCTATGAGTATATTTTTTTAAAACTAATTTGTATTTTTAAAGTTAAAAATCTTATATAATATTAAATAGTAATAAATATCTATATCTTTTATTTTATATATATATATATATATATATATATGTTATTTTAAATATTAAAAGTAGTTTTATCAAGCATATTTTTATAATTTATTTATTGAAAATTATTTTTAATATGATTTATTATAATATAAAAAATATCTTTCAAAGATTTTATATTAAATTATTTTTAAAAGTCAAAATTTTACCAAATCACAAATGTATTAATTTTGTTAGGGATATAAATATTCATGTTATTTTTTTAAGATAAAATATTAAATTGGTCCCCTACATTTAGGTGTAATCCTATTTTGGTTCTTAAAGTTTAAAGTGTTCTATTTGAATCCAAAAAAGTTTTATTTAACTTCAATGTAGTCCACCATGAGGTCAAATTAAATAATTAACAAAATATTCTACATGACAGTAGTACAAGAACAAAGTTAATAATCTAGAGAATAAGTACAAGTTCCAGAGACACAAAATCAACCGTAGATGCATTAATAATTTATTTATCAATTTAGTACTTTATCCAAAATATCAGTTTAAATTAAAAAAAGTAGTATCATGATATGATTTCAGAATTTTATATCTAAAAAATTTAAAATTCGATTCTTGATGAACCTAAAAAAATTAAAAGATAAATAAAAAATCAAGATTCTTATTTAAAAATATTAAAAATAAACTATTAATATTATTTTTTTCTGAACTTAAGTTTTAAAAAAAAAGTAATGCGATGATAAATTCAACTAAACTTTTAGATGCATACACTAAATTGCAAATTCATGACATACCGAAGGAAGTAAGAGAGTGATGATGATATGGGACCATGATTAATATTAATTAGAACTACTTGTATGTCTTCTGAATATGTTCAAAATTTATTTACTCAAATAATATCCAACCGACACTACTTTTTCTTTTTCTTTTTTTTTTTTATATCAATATGCACTTAAAAGTAGTATAAACGTAAAAGGAAAAAAATGAGTGGCCATATATGTTTTTAAATATGCTTTGAATATTCTAGCAGTATATTAAAATTTTATATAAAAAAATATAAGTGATCCAATATATATATACTTGTGAAACTATAGTTATAAAGTCACAATTTCATACCTGAGGCAAAGGATTTTCAACTCCTATGATTGTGTGAGCTCTGATATCTCATCACATGCACATGTCAATGTCAAACCATTTGGAATATCTCTTTTCATGCAACAACCGAATCAGCTAGCTGTTTCAATAATAATAATAATAATAAACCTCGTCCATACAAACTAATTAACCTCTCACATATCTCATCCAAAACTTTGGGATGAGATCATGATTCAACTCAAAGGTAATCAAATAATGATATTCTTTTGTGAAGTATATACATATATATATATATAGTATTGTTAATTAAACCTCCATACATCATTTGAATTCACAAATATTTCATAAATATTCATAAACATATCATTATTATCTATCTATCTATCTTTAATTCCTTAATTAGTTATTATGGTTTACCTTCAATCTCCCAACATGTCTTTTCTAATGTCAATGCATTTACCGACAACCTTTATTATGATGAATACCTTTTGATATCAAACAATATGAGAGTAAGGAACAATTGCATTATGTGTACATATACATATACAACTCTAAAAACCCTACTTCATCATTTAATACAATTACCGAAATGCATGGAAGTAGAGTATAGAAATTTAGCATGATACATAAAAGAAGTTAAATTATTCATTTTAATCAAAATAAAGTGAAAGCAACAAATGTAATTGTGTGTGTATGTGTAATAGTAGTGATGAGTATCCATTGTAGCAAAAATGGTCCATTAACCTAAAAACTGTGCTCTTCATATATATTATGGAATAGACAACATGATGAACCATTATCTTGTGGTCAATGCCTTGTCCATAATTCTTTTTGCCCGTTTTCGGTTGTTAGTTAGGCCCTGCAAATTGTGTTCAATTTTATAATATAATCTATTCATCTACACCAACTATCGGAGGAATCTCTATGAAAACACCATTGATAACCTTTTGGATATACTTATGAAAAACATCAATTAGTCATCTCTCAATTATGGCAGAGAGACTTGCATGACAAAAAGCACATACATAATTATTATCTGATAGTTGTCTAATTCAAAAAGAAAAAGAAGAAATTCTTAAAAGTATAATAACGATTAGAAATATAATTATTTCCGTATCTCACTTGTTTAGTTTAAATTTTTTATAGAAATAATTTAGTGATATAATATTATAACTGTTATTATCTAAAAATTTAAGTTCAATTTTTAGTAATAACCCTACAAAACGTTTTAGTAAAGACAAATACGTTAATATTATCCAACCAAAAATGCAACTAAATGAACCATAAAAGCATTGGAATAATATATAGCAAAGTTGAAAAATAATAGTGTTTGATATATATGATAAATGAAAAAGTGTAGTTATAAAGACAAACCTCCATAATGTGTCAAATTAAGCTTTGCTTCATCATCATCATCATCATGAGAATTCAGTAGCATAAACACAATATGAAAAGGAAGTTAGTTCTAACCAACAAAGATAACTAACTCTAACTAACTAACTAAGTTGGTTATTGATCTTGTTGTCTTGAAAGCTTGTTGAGAAGTGCAGTGATAAGAGCATCTCTCTTATGAGCCCTATCTTCTTCCCTAATCCTCCATTGTTCTTCACTCTCCCTCCATCTCTGCTCCATCATTATCCTCTGATTCTCCAAAGCCTCCATTGTCTGCCTCCATTCCAACTCCTTCAACCTCCGATCATTCTCCCTCGCCTCGAATGCCGACATCCATTGCGCCTCCATCTCCATCTGTTGCCTCATAAACTCCTCCAGAATCCCCTTCAGATGCTTCAAATTACTCGCACCACCACTATCTTCCACCCTCTTAACCTTCTTTAATCTTTTCTTTCTTTTTACATTCTTTTGTTGAGGATCTCCTAATTCGCTCTCTTCCTCTTCTTCTTCGTCCGAAGACAGCTGCGCCGTCGCAGCTTTCTTCTTGTTAGTAGAAGAACCTCCTCCTCCTCCTCCGCCTCCGCCTCCGCCTTCTGCTTCGGCCCAAAGCATCCTCTGCATTCTATCGGTGAAGATAGCTTGAAGCTCGTTGTAGAATGGGAATTGCTGCCTCATTGCTTCTGCCTCCATCGTTTCACATCCCTTTTAAATCTCAATACCAAAACACAACTCTTAACAACGACACTATATAACTATATATAGAGAGAGAGAGGAACAATTTTTTTTACAAAAAGAAAAAATAGAGAATTAATTAAAATAAAATTATATGCTTTTCTATGCGGTAAAGGAAGGCAATTGAAAAGAAGAGGGAAGAGGGAAGAGGGTGTATATTAAAAAGAAGAGGAGACGGTTTTGTGTTGTTTGTTTTAGGAGGTTAAGTGATGTATTAATAATTAAATAATTGAAAGGAAAGAAAAGGTGTTATTAATAAGGTAAGGTACCTTATAACGGGTAACAAGGTTTTTCCACTTGCACTTGCACTGCTCAGCGCTTCGATGGAAACCCTTTTCTTTCATGGTGTTGGAGATGACTTCCCAGAGCTGCTTGTTCCTCTTTGTCTCCATGAAAGTCTGATCCAGCTCCGCACGGATCATTAGGAACTCCTTTGTTTCTTGGATGCTCCATTGAGGGAACCTACTATCTCCTGTCACATCAACAACCACAACGTTGTTATTAGTTCCTGCACTCGTTGTTGTTGCTGCACTAATACTATGATGTTGTGGCGGTGGGTATTGTTGTTGATGATGATGATGATGATGATGATGGAGATGATGACTTTCCATAATTTATCGAAAAGAAAAAAGAAAATAGAAAAAGAAAAGATTTGAAGTGAAAGTGAGATCCAATTCAAATTAAATCAGATCAAATCATCCAGAAAAGGAAAAGAAGAAGGATATGGAGCAGTGATGAATATTAATATGGTATATGAGGAAAAGGTTTTGAGGTATGTTGTTTGAGGGGGTTATGGAATTTGAAGAGAGAGAGAGAGAGAGAGATGAGAGAGAAAAAGAAAAGAAGAATATATATGTAGGTTTGTGAATTGCGAGGGATGTGGTGTGGTGTGAACGAGAGGCAGGTGTGAATGAATTGCGTATTTGATAAGAGAGGAAGAGGGAAAAAAAATAAGAGAAATAAGGAAAAGTATAGGGTACCAACATATTATTTGCCAACTTCTGCCAACTCTTATTTATAATTGTGTTTTATGGAAGTGTGTTCGTGGATGTATCTAATAATTAATATATTTTAAATATATATATAAAGAGACACATCCAGAAAATATATCTATAAAGACACTTCTATTAAACACAGCTATAAAAAAAACATTTTTATTAGACACATCCACGAACACATTTTCATGAAACACAATTATAAATAAGAGTTGGCAGAAGTTGGCAGATATGCTGTTGGTAACGTAGCAGATCCGGAGAAATAAATATTTTCTTTTCTTTTCTTTTGCTCGTGTCAAAGACAAAAGCGTTTCTATTATTCACTCACGAAGACTAAAAAAATAAAATATATATTTATATATATATATAATTTGTTATTAAATTAATTAAGAAGAACATTAAAAAATTAATAAAATTTATTATTTTTAATCAATAATTAATTAATATATTTAAAAATATAAATTAAAATATATTATTAAATTAATTATTAGATATATTTATCAAAAATAATAAATTTTATTAATTTTTATATTTTTATTAATTATTATATATTTATATATAAATAATTTATTTATTTTTAATATATATTTTATATTAATAATTAATCTAACAGCTAATTTTTAATATATACTTAACATAATTAAAAAATAACAATTGAAAGACTTACAAAAGAAATTTGTCTACCTTAGATAGATATGCGACTCGGTGAAGTCAAATTCAAATTAATTGGGGCAAAGTCATACATACTAGATAAATAGCAAAAAAAATCAAATAATTAATAGACAAACTAACAGAGCCTTGAATCAAAACTAAACAATTTTATGTAAATTGTAAATGCTAACTTTTGAATTTTTGTGGCTTTCGAGGGAAGTTATTGGGGAATTTCTTAATTTGTTAGTATAATTTTTTCTTCCTCCTCTTCCAATTATGATTTTTCTTTTTTGGATTTTGTTATTTATTTATTTATTTCAAGATTTCTTCTCATCTATCTACGCGGAAACTTTGTCTCTCTTTCTTTCTCAACATATCTCTTCAATGTCCATAGTTGTTTGTCTCTCATAAATATATTATTATATCGTGTTCCCATTACGTCAACGCAATCGTCACGCTGACGAGAAAAAGTCTCATACCGGCGGTGGGGTACGTTTTATTTTTATCTTCCTCTATATGAATATGACCAACAAACACCACTTCACAACTTGCTTGCCAAGCATTTCTTTCTTCATTCATTGCTATTTTCCTTGGTAATTATTTTGTTTTACTCATTCTTACGTTTTTCTGACTCGTAGTCGTCTAGTGTAAAATATTTAATTTTGCCCCAAGGCACAACTATTTTGAAGTAACGATAATAAATACTCTCTTAAAATTAACTATTCTTTGACTAATTAACTACTCTTTTCGTTCGTAATATTGTTATTTTAGTCACTTATACACAAATTAAAAATTAATTATAATAATATATCTTCATTTAATAATTAGGGTGATGATTGTTACTCTTATTTTTTATAATATTATTTTACACATATAACTTTTTTTTACGTATATTCCGAACCCGAAGTGTTTACTCTAAACTCCTAAAGTGCTTTTCTGTGCCCATTTGAATGGTAATTTGGGGTGTTTGCAAGGAAATCTAATATCAAAAACTACAAATAATTTAGTAGAGTATAATTAGAAGGGTCATTCTAGGATGTTTTAGCAACTATAGTATTTTAAAAAGTATTACTAAAATTAAAATATTATTTTTTATTGTTAAATAATATTTTTTAAAAAATATTATTTAAAAAATTAATATTATTAAAATGTCAAAAAAATATAATTTTATTTATTGTGCTTAATTAAAATTATGCAAAGGAAAAAAAGAATAACTGGTTAATTGATAAATATTATATTAAAACGAGATAATGTATATAATCAAAAAAGTGTGCAATTATGGAAAGTGATATTCATTAAATCGGGCACGACTAATGTACTGCACTGCCTAATCAACAAGATGACTTAAAAAAAAAAAACAGAAAATTGTGGTAGGGTTTTTTTGGGGGGTAAGCACGTACACACATAACTGATTAAAGGGAACGAAATACAGTTTTTTCTAAACTTCTTTTTTTTTTGTTAGTGTCGTCTTTTTAATCTAATTCTAACGCTTTAATTTAAGTTATGTAACTTTCTGCGCGTTCTTTATCCGCGCCACCCGTGGGATGGTGACAAAGAAAAAGAAAAAAGAAAAAGAAGAGGCTTCTTCGCCTTAACCCTTAGATTTTATCTCACTTTTGCTTTGCATGGCTTTCGAAAATGCTAAAGTTGAAGTTAATTAAAGTTAGAGTCAACATTATAATTTCTCTTTTCATTGATTTGATTTTGAAGATCATTTCACGTATGATTATTATTCATATCTATGTGTCTATGATGGAGCACTTAGAGATAGTATATATATAATATAATTTATTAATCTAATGAGTAATAAGAGAGAAAAGAGAAAAAGAAACCAAACAAGCTATGTTAAAATGAAAGGACTAATTAAAGAAAGCTAACTTAATTATTTATCACGGTAATTCACTTAATTATTTGGCAAAATCGAAATTACAATTCTGTTTTGGTGCCATTATTTAAGCAGTGAAAACGATATATATTTTCCCATATAAAAGAATTGAAGTATCTAGTATAGTACTAGATTATACTATATAGGCTATGGTCTCAATCCATAATCAAATCATTAATTGATTTAATTCACTCATTTTCAGTATCTAATATGTTGTGTACACATTTATTCGGTCGATAGCTGCGCCGGGAAAACGCCTAACCTACTTAATTGCCTTCCCACAGTACCCTCTCATCAATCATCATAGTTAGTTAAGTTAATAAGAATTCTCCAAATTTTAAAATTCATTTTAGAGAATAAAATATGATTTATTATTATTTATTTTATAGGTAGAATAAAAAAAAATATGAGAAAAAAAGTATTTAATAGTGAGATATTTTATTTTATCTTCTAAAATAAAAATCTAAAATTTAAAAGATCTAAATTCATTCATTCATATATTTTTTCAATAATTTGTTTTTCCTTTTAATTTTAAACAATAACAATAATATCATTCATACTCTTTTGGTAAATATGGCAATTTGATTTATTGTGGTAACTCAATTTTTTTTATTATTTTAAAATAAACATTTGATAGATTAAAAATTAATTTATTGTGAATTTAAATTTTGTTTACAAATTTGTTAATAACTATGAGTTATTATATGTATAAAATAAAATTCAAAATACTTAATAAAATAAATTAATTAATTAATTATTCACCTAATTTAAATTAGTTGATAATTTAAACATAAATTATCTTTTATATTCTCTTTTTCTCTATACATATTTCTATATAATATTTATACAAAAAAATTTAAGTGATCAACATTTTTATTAAAATCTAATTAATATTTAACCAACAAAAAATAAATAAATAATCTCATATTATTAAATATAATCTTATACTATTAAAAATATACTAACAATAATTAATTAATAATTACAAATTACAAATTCACCTCCTATTACTTCTCTATTTATACTACTTATGTCTTCTAGAATAATCTTACACGCCGCCTATTATTTGTTTTGCATCTATTTAATAGGTAGACATATGCATTATTTTAAGGTTTAATTACTCTATTGATCTCAATAGTTTTGCGAAATTTTTAATTAGGTTTCTATATTTTTTTCTTTTTAATTGAGTTCTTACACCAAATTTTATTTTTATCAGGTCCCTATAATTTTTTCCTTTTATTTGGATCTTTGTACCAATTTTTTTCTTAATTAGATCCCTATATAATTAAATCATTTACCTTTTAAGAGGGACTGAATTGAAAAAAAAAATTGGTACAAGGACCAATTAAAAAAAAATATAGAGAGACCTAATTAAAATTTTACGAAATTATAGAAATCAATAAAATAATTAAACCTTATTCTAATGAATTGAATCGAGAAGTGACATAGCTACGGTTACGAAATTATTTTTACTAAAAAATTATTATATTTATTATATATTATTAATTTTATAACTAAAATATATTATATATTATTTTTTTATTATAATTAAAATTAAATTTTTTATTCTAAAATTAAAAATTTTTTTTTCTAAGACATTCCTTCATCTATTCTATTTTTTATATATAATTATTAATAATTAATTACAATTTAACTATCAAAATATATAATATGTCATTCTATAATTATATTTAAATTATATTAAATTAAAATTAAAATTAATATATATATATATATATGAGATTATATATTATATATTATTAACTAATTTAATAAGTAAAATATATCACATAACACTTATTAAAATTAAGAGAAAATATTTCTCTCTAAAATTACTAAATTTCATTCTTATATTTTTTTATCTATCTCTCTTCTATATTCTATTTCTCTCTATCCTTTCTACTTTATTCTTTCTCTCTCTTTTTTCTTTTTCTCTATTTTTTCTACTTTTCTATTCTACAAAAAATAAAATTAATAAAATAATATAATTCAAATTAAAAATATTATTATTATATACATATTTTTTATTTAATTTTAAATATTTACTGCTTATCTTTTTTAATCTATATTTTTACTATTCTTTCTTCAAATATTTATTACATATCATTTGAAAAGAACACTAATATTGTGATTAAAAGTTAGAATCAAGATTCAATTGTTTAAAAAAAAAATTAATGTTGAGTTAATTTTATAACTGTCAATATAAATTTTTTATACTAATATCTAATTATATTTTTATATACAAAGAGAGAAAAAATATTATTTTTAAACAATAAACATAAAAATTAATTATTTTTATTTGTACAATAAACTTAAGACCTAATCAAACATAAAAGTATACACATTAAATTTTTTAATTTTAAATAATGAATATTAAAATTAAATATTAATAAAAAATTAAACTCTTTCACAATAGAATAATAACTAAAAATTTTATTATTTAATTTTTTATCTATGGAGACTTCGATTTTTTTAACCGATAAAAATTTTTGTCCCTTAAAATTTTTTTGTAAAAATAATTTAATTTTATAAAAAAATTTTATCATAATTTATAATATTATGACAAAATTGATATAATTTTAAAATATTTATATTTTTGTAATGTTATTATAATATTAGTTATTTAATAAATTTATGTCTATAATTTAGTACGTTTCCCTATTAAAAAAAAATTAGTACGTTTCTTATTTTAGTTTTTCAGGTTCAAGAAAAAATTGAAGCATAAACAGCAATAAAAATCAAATTTTAACACTCTTTTTATCAAATTTTGATGACATATTTTTCCACTAAACATTAAAACCTATCAAATACAGAAATTTCGCTGAGTTATCGTGTCCACGTGTCGGACACATTTTGGACATGACACCCACCGATATTCATCCGACACGCGTATCTGCTGTGTCCAAACCGTGTCTTAATAAAAAATAAAAAATTCTTTATCGGACATATTTGGACACACCTAAATACCATCACGTATCAGTATGTCCAATCTTATTCTTAACATATATTTTTAAAATAAATTTAGATATAGTATATATTATTATTTATTAAAACAAAAATATTTTAAATACTTGATATAATTAAAATAAGATATTAAAAATAATTAAAAAATTAATTTATATTTTAGTATCAATAAAATATCAAAATATCATTATGATTTATCTAAAAAATACTTTATATTTTATATGTATGTGTGTCCCCGTGTCTTATAAGATTTTAAAATTTGCGTGTCGACGTATCTCGTGTCGTGTCGTGTCCTGTATCAATGTCAGTATTTGTGCATCATAGATTAAAAGTTTAAAACAGTTAAAAAAGACACGTGATCATTTTCCGTATAGCCTTTGTTTGGTTCAAGAAAAAATAAAACGAGAAAATAGAAAAGAAAAAAAAAAGATAGGAGTATGGGGAGTTTATGCCATTTGAGCTATTACTCATTGGCAAAAAATTTGGAAAGATAGGAAACTCGAACCCGCAACCTCTTAATTGAGTATGTGGAGTCTATGCCATTTGAGCTATTACTCATTGGCTTAAAATTTGGAAAGATAGAATACTTAAACCCGCAACCTCTTAATTGAGTATGGGGAGTCTATGCCATTTGAGATATTACTCATTGGCTTATTTAAAAAGATAGGAGACTCGAACCCGCAACTATTTCTCTCTATCCTTTCTACTCTATTCTTTCTCTCCCCTTTTTCTTTTTCTCTATTTTTTCTACGTTTCTATTCTACAAAAAATAAAATTAATAAGATAATATAATTCAAATTAAAAATATTATTATTATATACATATTTTTTATTTAATTTTAAATATTTACTGCTTATCTTTTTTAATCTATATTTTTACTTTTCTTTCTTCAAATATTTATTACATATCATTTGAAAAGAATATTAATATTGTGATTAAAAGTTAGAATCAAGATTCAATTGTTTAAAAAAAATTAATGTTGAATTAATTTTATAATTGTCAATATAAATTTTTTATACTAATATCTAATTATATTTTTATATACAAAAAGAGAAAAAATATTATTTTTAAACAATAAACATAAAAATTAATTATTTCTATTAGTACAATAGACTTAAGACCTAATCAAACATAAAAGTATACACATTAAATTTTTTAATTTTAAATAATAAATATTAAAATTAATTATTAATAAAAAATTAAACTTTTTCACAATAGAATAATAACTAAAAATTTTGTTATTTAATTTTTTATCTATGGAGACTTCGGTTTTTTTAACCGATGAAAATTTTTGTCCCTTAAAATTTTTTTGTAAAAATAATTTAATTTTATAAAAAAATTTTATTATAATTTATAATATTACGACAAAATTGATATAATTTTAAAATATTTATATTTTTATAATGTTATTATAATATTAGTTATTTAATAAATTTATGTCTATAATTTAGTACGTTTCCCTATTAAAAAAAAAATAGTACGTTACTTATTTTAGTTTTTCAGGTTCAAGAAAAAATTGAAGCATAAACAGTAAGGCAATAAAAATCAAATTTTAACACTCTTTTTATCAAATTTTGATGACATATTTTTTCACTCGACATTAAAACCTATCAAATACGGACACTCTGCTGAGTTATCGTGTCTGCGTGTCGGACACATTTTGGACACAACATTTACCGATATTCATCCGACACGCGTATCTGCTGTGTTCAAACCGTGTCTTAATAAAAAATAAAAAATTCTTTACCGGACACATTTGAACACACCTAAATACCATCACGTATCAGCGTATCCAATCTTATTCTTAACATATATTTTTAAAATAAATTTAGATATAGTATATATTATTATTTATTAAAATAAAAAATATTTTAAATACTTGATATAATTAAAATAAAATATTAAAAATAATTAAAAAATTAATTTATATTTTAATATCAATAAAATATCAAAATATCATTATGATTTATTTAAAAAATACTTTATATTTTATATGTATGTGTGTCTCCGTGTCTTATAAGATTTTAAATTTGCGTATTAACGTGTCCTGTGTCGTGTCGTATCCCGTATCGATGTCAGTATTTATGCATCATAGATTAAAAGTTTAAAACAGTTAAAAAAGACACGTGATCATTTTCCGTATAGCCTTTGTATGGTTCAAGAAAAAATAAAACGGGAAAATAGAAAAGAAAAAAAAAAAGATAATTATGGAATTTTCCTATGCCTGAAGGTGGAAAACTGAGAGAAGAGAAACATTGATACGACACTGAACCCACAACAATTTTTCTTCGCTGCTACCATGGGAAGAAAATGGAACCGACATAGGCACAATTAAGCCAAGCATTAACACCCTTACAAGAATCGACAACTTTTTAACAAAAATTGGTAACATAATGCATTGTTATTAGAATCGAACCGAATCATTTGATTTCATCAGAAAATTGGTGAACTGGTCTCGTGATTAGTCTGATTTAATTATTTAAATATCAAATTGAATTAATAATTAAATCCATACAAAATCTATTAAAAATCGTCGCGGTTTATGTTAAACTAGTCCCGATCCAAATTGAGTAATACATCGCGGTGTACTATGGTACTTATATACTAAAAACAGTCGTATAATTAATTATTAATATAAAATATATATTAAAATAAATTAAATAATATATATAATATATTTATATATAAATATACGGTAATTAATTGAAAAATTGAATTTTAGTGGACACATCATATCTTTTATACCAACAAAATGTTAGAACTTGCTAGGAAAATATAGTGCAAAATAAAATATATGTATATATTATTTTGTCGTATAAAATTTTAGAATTTAAATTTAAAATTTAATTTTGATATATTGTTAGTATAAAATAATTATATATATATGTATGTTATGTTATATCAGTAAAAATAATTACTTTTTGTATTAACTACGTGAATAATTATTTAAAAGAATATATGTAATTGTACGATTATTAAAACGTTTTACACTATCAATGTATTAAAATTAAACTCTTAAATTTAATGTACTGACAATACAAAAATATTTTACATAATTATTTAATTATATATATTATTTTGTATGATTATTTACATAATTAATATATAAAAAATAGTTTAATTATTTTTGTTAACATAAAATAACGTAATTAAATAAACATGTAAAATTATTTTATATTAATAATATATCATAATTAAATTCATAATTTTGTACAATATAATTTATAAATGTTAAAATAAAGTCTACTTCATATGTTTAAATTTTGAATAGTGGACAATTTTAAAATTTAATATGTTATTATTTGCGTTTTATATTATTTCAATTTTAATTTTTATTATAATATTATATATTTATTTAATTATTACTATATTAAACAATTAGCCAATGACCAATCAACCAATTAAATTACTAATCCGGTAATCTCTTTCTTTTTTCCCTGTCTTCTCCTTCCTCCTATTTACTCTTCCCACATGCCACAGTTGACAGTTCCCATTCAAACAATACAATAATATTATTAATTATGAGAAAGTATAATTATAAAAGGGAAGGGATTGGGGTGTGGGACACGTACGATAGCTTTTGTTTGTGATAACATTAACATACATATATAGATACTGTTATAAAATAACTAAATAAATAAATAAGGAAGAGGTAATAAATATAAAATATAAAGAGAGGGAAAGAAGTATTGCAATATAAAAGAGAGAGAGAATTGTTTATTGTTTTTGTGTGTGTTTAAAGGTCTCAGCCTATGCTTCTATTTATACATGTGCAAGGCTTCCATTTTTCAAACTACATTAAATTCATTCATCCTTGGGAAACTCTATCTTATAGAAAATGGGCATCCACATAAGATGTGATAAGCCATTCTTATCACAACACTCCCCCTTGGATGACCATTTAGGATTATTGCCTCGTTAAAACCTTACTAAAGAAAACCCAATGGAAAAAAAACTTTAGTGAAGGAAAAAGAGTACAATATCCTTTGTGATGGGGACTGCCTCATTAAAAACCTTGTCAAGAAAAACCCAATGGGAAAAAACCTGACCAAGAAAAAAAGAGTACAGTCTCCCCCTCTTGCCGACATTATTTTATATCTCGAAATCGGCGCATCCCAATCTGATGTACCAATCTTTCAAAAGAAGATTTTGGGAGTGACTTTGTGAATAAATCTGCCAGATTATCACTTGAGTGGATCTGTTGGACATCAATTGTCCCTTGATTTTGAAGATCATGAGTGAAGAAGAATTTGGGAGAAATATGCTTTGTTCTATCACCTTTGATATATCCGCCTTTAAGTTGAGCAATACATGCTGTATTATCTTCAAACAGGACAGTTGGAGCTATCTTCTGATCAATCAGTCCACATGAAGACAGAATATATTGGATCACACTCCTCAGCCAAAAACACTCGCGACTAGCTTCATGTATCGCTAGTATTTCAGCATGATTAGAGGAGGTTGCTGCTATCGTCTGTTTCGTGGACCTCCATGATATAGCTGTTCCACCATATGTAAACAGGTATCCTATTTGAGATCTCCCTTTATGTGGATCAGACATGTATCCAGCATCTGCATAGCCAACTAGTTGTGACTTGGATCCATAAGGATAGAACAATCCCATATCAACCGTTCCATGAAGATATCGAAAGATCTGTTTGATTCCACTCCAATGTCTTCTGGTTGGAGAGAAACTATATCTTGCTAGTAAATTCACCGCGAATGATATGTCAGGTCGCGTATTATTGGCAAGATACATTAGCGCTCCAATGGCACTAAGATATGGTACTTCAGGATCAAGGATATCTTCATTCTCTTCTTTAGGACGGAATTGATCCTTTTCCATATCCAAAGATCTTACGATCATTGGGGTACTCAAAGGATGTGACTTATCCATATAAAATCTTTTCAAGATCTTCTCTGTGTATGTCGCTTGATGAATAAAGATCCCATTTTTGTATGCTCGATCTGCAGGTCGAGACAAAATTTAGTCCTTCCAAGATCTTTCATCTCAAACTCTTCTTTCAGAGTTTTTATAATTGTTGGAATCTCTTCAGGAGTCCCAATGATATTTAAATCATCAACATACACAACAATTATAATGAATCCAGATGCGGATTTCTTTATGAAAACACATGGACAAATATCATCATTTTTGAATCCATTTTTGGCCAGATACTCAGTAAGACAATTATACCACATTCGTCCAGATTGCTTTAGACCATATAAAGATCTTTGCAATTTAACTGAGTATAACCCTTGCGAATATTCATTGGATGGTTTAGATATCTTTAGTCCTTCATGGACTTTCATATAGATATCCCGATCTAATGAGCCGTATAAATAGGCTGTTACCACATCCATTAAATGCATATGCAGTTTATGATATGCACATAAACTGACCAAATAACGCAATGTTATCGCATCCACTACAGGGGAATACGTTTCTTCATAATCTATACCGGACCTTTGTGAAAAACCTTGTGCCACAAGTCGGGCTTTATAGCGCACAACTTCATTTTTCTCATTTCGTTTTCTCACAAATACCCACCGGTATCCAACAGGTTTTACATCTTCTGGTGTACGGACTACAGGTCCAAAGACTTCACGTTTTGCAAGTGAGTCTAACTAAGCCTTCATGGCTTCTTTCCATTTTGGCCAATCATTCCTTTGTCGACATTCTTCGACTGATCTTGGCTCAAGATCCTTACTTTCATGCATGATATTCAATGCCATATTATATGCAAATATTTCATTGACAATTGTCTTATTTCGGTCCCATTTCTCTCCTGTAAAGACATAATTTATCGAGATCTCGTCATTTTCACAATTTTCAGGTACCTGAACGTCTTCTGGCGTTATATCAGAATTTTGGACAACTACAGGTGTCTTTACTATGTCTTTTTCAACAGGAATATTTACCTCTTTTCTCTTTCGAGGATTTTTATCTTTGGAACTGACAGGCCTGCCACGCTTCTGGCGTGTATTTGCTTCAGTGGCTATTTGTCCTACTGGGACATCAATTCGAATTGGGGCATTTTTCACCCTGCCACGCTTCTGGCGTGAATTTGCTTCAGTGGCTACTTGTCCTACTGAGACATCAATTCGAATTGGGGCATTTTCCGCTGGTATATAAGATTTGGTTATCCTCTTTGTATCGGAAAATGCATCAGGCAATTCATTTGCTATTCTTTGCAAATGTATAATCTTTTGAACTTCTAGTTCACATTGCCCTGATCGAGGATCTAAATGCATCAACGATGATGCATTCCAATTAAGTTCCTTTTTAGGAAGCTTATTCTCTCCCCCTAATGTTGGAAATTTTGATTCATCAAAATGACAATCCGTAAACCGGGCTTTAAATACATCTCCCGTTTGTATCTCAAGATACCTCACTATAGAGGGAGAATCATATCCAACATATATCCCCAATTTTCTTTGGAGTCCCATTTTGGTACGATTAGGTGGTGCAATGGGAACATATATCGCACACCCAAATATTCTTAAATGGAAGACATTTGGCTACTGGCCAAAAGCTAATTGCATAGGAGAGAACCGATGGTAACTCGTTGGCCTCAAATGAATAAGTGCTGCGGCATGTAAAATAGCATGCCCCCAAACCGAAGTTGGGAGATTTGTTCTCATAAGTAAGGGTCTAGCAATCAATTGGAGGCGTTTAATAAGTGATTCTGCTAACCCATTTTGTGTGTCAACATAAGCTACTGGATGTTCAACACTTATTCCATTAGCAAATGCTTGGGAAGTAAATTCACCAGCATTATCAAGACGAATTGCTTTGATTGGATTTTCTGGAAATTGTGCTTTTAATCGAATAATTTGGGCCAGTAATCTCGCAAACGGCAGGTTGCGAGAAGATAATAAGCACACATGTGACCATCTCGAAGATGCGTCTATTAGGACCATAAAATATCTAAAAGATCCACATGGTGGATGAATAGGTCCACATATATCACCTTGAATCTTTTCTAGGAATTCAGGGGACTCAAATCCAATCTTTACTGGTGATGGCCTTAAAATTAACTTCCCTTGAGAACATGTAGCACAACAAAATTCACTAGATTTAAGAATCTTCTGGTTCTTTAGTGAATGTCCATGAGAGTTTTCAATAATTCTCCTCATCATGGTTGTTCCCGGATGACCCAATCGGTCGTGTCAAGTTATGAATTCATTTGGGCTAGTAAACTTCTGGTTTACAATGGCATGTGATTCAATTGCACTAATTTTGGTATAATACAATCCAGATGAAAGTAAGGGTAACTTTTCTAATATAACTTTCTTATTTGAATCATGAGTTGTGATACATAAATACTCATGCTCATTCATTGTCTCAACATGATATCCATTTCGGCGAATATCTTTGAAACTCAACAAGTTCCTCAGAGACTTGGTAGATAATAGTGCATTATTGATTATAAATTTTGTTCCTCCAGGAAACAAAATTATAGCTCTTCCGGAGCCTTCAATCACATTGCCTGAGCCAATAATAGTATTAACATACTCTTCTTTTGGCACAAGATGGGTAAAATATATATCACTTTTAAGAATAGTGTGCGAACTTGCACTATCCGCAAGGCAAATATCTTCAGAATATGTCCTTGCCATTTTTCTTCAAAAACAAATAATAATAATAATAAAATGAGTAAAAGTACATGCACAGTAAAATTATTCACATGAATACTTAACAAACACATACATATACCAAATTATTCCATCATTGATCAAATAGCCAATATCTCTTTCAGAATCCTTAAAAAAATTAGATACATCATAATGAGTGGTGGAATTTTCATTATTTGAAATAAAATTTGTTTCTTTTTCTTTGTCATCCTTTTTCAAGGATGCTTAATAAAGATCAACAATGTGCCTTGGGGTACGACAGGTACGTGACCAATAACCCTTTCCACCACAACAGAAGCATTTATCCTTAATTGATTTACTTTGCCCATTGTTTCTTTCTTTATCCCACTTCTGGTGAGATCCGTTCTTATGAACATAATTTCTTTTCCTTCCATAATTTTTTCTTGTTATCAAAATCTTGTCATTTACCTCTTCTGGGATTATAATTTGCCGCATTTACTTCAGGAAATGGGGCGGCGCCAACTGGACGCGCTTCATGATTTCTCAAAAGTAACTCATTGTTGCATTCAGCAACAAGAAAGTAAAAAAATTAATTCAAAATACTTTTTAATTTCTTTTTCTCGATACTGCTGCTGCAGGAGCACATTCGAGACATGGAAGGTCGAGAAAATTTTCTCTAATATATCGGGCGTGAGGAAGTATCACCATTTTTTTTATGATTATACCTTTCTTCAAGGTCTTTCCACAGATCTACAGGATCTTTTAATGTGAGATATTCATTTTTCAATCATACTTCAAGATGATGACGAAGAAAAATCATAGCTTTGGCTTTATCCTTCTGGGATGTATTATTTTCAACCTTAATGGTATCTTCAAGATCCATTGAATCAAGATGGATTTTAACATCTAGTACCCATGATAAATAATTGTTTCCAGATATATCAAAAGCATTATATTCAAGATGAAAGAGATTCGACATAATAAAAATTTGTTACCTAGAGTCTTCCTAAAATTTCGTTAGAGCTTCGTGCTGATAACGTGTTATAAAATAACTAAATAAATAAATAAGGAAGAGGTAACAAATATAAAATATAAAGAAAGGGAAAGAAGTATTGCAACATAAAAGAGAGAGAGAATTATTTATTGCTTTTGTGTGTGTTCAAAGGCCTCAGCCTATATTCCTATTTATATATGTACAAGGCTTTCCTTTTTCAAACTACATTAAATTCATTCATCCTTAGAAAACTCTATCTTATGAAAAATGGGCATTCACATAAGATGTGATAAGCCATTCTTATCACAACAGATACTAGAATACTAGATAGACATAATACGCGGTATTTGAAGATTGTGGGGTCCACATCCCTCATCACCACGCCTTCCTTCTTCGTTCTCATTTTCTTTTCTTGTTTTTTGACCTTCAACGACCTCTATATAAATCAACAGATAAATACCAAAATTAAACCTAATTCTACAAAATTCTTACGCAAATAACAATAAAAGTCTCCAACACATATGGAAACTTTGTTTACTTTAAATGGTATAAATATAAAGAAACTATTATCATAAAATATTTTAGGTTTACCCAAATTTTAAACTATTTTGACAGATATTGAATACATTTTAAAGGCTTTTCTTTAAATCTTTTATCAACGTTTAAATTATTTGACGGCTTTTTCTTTTCTTTTCACAGCTATATATAGAAATGAAAATATCAAGTAAAATTCATTATCGCAGTTACAGCATGTAGAAATGCAACTAAATATCTAAATTTGTAAATTTTTGTAATTATTTGGGTAAATAAAAAATCTTTTTATTTAAATAAAAGAAAAAAAAATAATCATTTCTATTTATGGATATTTAAAACAATAATAAAATTATTCATAAAAGAACAAAACTAACATTATATGATTTTTATATGACAAAAATATTCAAAATTTAAACTTTTGTTGATTTTTAAAAAAATTAACTAAAATTCTAAAATTGTCTTTATCTTACATCTTTAATTTCGGACACTAACCTCCTATATATAATACAGAGAGATACGGGACACGATATAATACGAAACACATCAACATATTAATTTTAAAATTTTATAAGATATAAAGACATGCGTATATATAAAATATAAAATATTTTTTAAATAAATCGTAATAATATTTTATTATTTTATTGTTATTAAAATATATATTAATTTTTTAATTATTTTTAATATTTTATTTTAATTATATAAAATATTTAAAATATTTTTTATTTAAATAAATAATAATATATATTATTTTTAAATTTATTTCAAAAATATATATTAAGAATAAGACTGAATATATTGAAAAGTAATGATATTTAAGTGTATCTAAATATATTTAATATAAAATTATTTATTTTTTATTAAGACACAATTAGACACAACAAATACACGTATCGATAATTATTGTATTCAAAATATATTCAATACGCACGTACGACAATTCATCAAAATATTTATACTTCATAGCTATTTGTACTTCATAGCTATTATATATATTTTCAAATTCCAAACTTTTATCGTCTTCCATCACTATCATATTTTTTCTCATCCAGCCTTAGCTTTCACAATCACCCTTAAAAATAAAATAAAATCATCCAAAAATGAGTATACCCTTAGCCATTATTTGGCTGTCTGATGTAGAGTTGATCCTCCAAATATTCTAAATCTGTGATTAAAAAAAAAAATGATTTTGTTGCGAGGGAGCATATCCGTTACGTGTTTTGTGGTGCCAGTGGGAATGTGACGCGTGTTACAGTGGATTGGTATGCAGGTTGGTTAACGGATTGCCAGATTGCCACCTTCTTAAAAATTGTAGGTACGGAACAATGTCATCGCCACCTACGAATTCTATACCTCCCTTAGTTTCGGATCAACACATGGGATGGGATGAAGTAGAAGTCTCAAAATTTATATAAGATAATCATCATAATTCATAAAATTATTCCCTCTTTTCATTTGGAAGCACGCCACAATAATAAACAAGTGCACGTATTAATAGTTTTTTAATTAGTAAAATAGAAAGTAATCTTAAATTTGCAAAATAAATAACATAGCATTCACGTACAAAAAATTTTTATCAATAAATAATTTTTAATTTTTTTTAAAAACCGAGTTGCTAAATGAGTTAAATTATGCTTACGAAATCCACAAATTACGCAAGAATAGCAATAAATAGAATAAGATAAAATTTAGACACAATTTTAATTCTATTCGTCAGTTAATTTTTTTTTTCTAAAATTTAATTCTATCCTATTTATAGATATACAATGTTAACTCTCACTATAAAAAAATATTGAGTACCATTAAATTTAGTGTCGAATTATATCAATGAATTTATTGTCGGATTTTCTGACGGAAAGGAAGAAAAATTCGTCGCCATAAAAGATTACCGTCGGAATACATTTTCCGTCGCAAAAACCGATGGTAAGTGTTGGCGCAAAGATATTACTCAATGGCGTCAATGCTACCGTCGAATTTTTCATCGGTATAATCTGCTAGTACAACAGTTTAATGAAACGCATCATTTTGGTGATTTACCGTCGGAAAAATCTGAGGGTAAATGTGGCTTAAAATTCAAACGTAAAACCCCTCCCTCTCACTTGTCCGAACGCACTCTTTCTCTTCTTTCTCTCTCTTCTAGCGTGCTCACTTTCGTCAAGAAGTCACCATCGCCACCACCGGGAGCTCATCTCGTCGTCGTCGTCGTCGTCTTCGCCACCTGGAGTACCCATTGAAGTTGCCGCTCTATGTCGTCGTCGATTCTGCTGCTGTAGCTATCTCCGCCGCATCGTCGGCTGTGGTTGCTGTTCACATCGTCGTCATTGCCGCCTCTATCACCATCATGCTAAAGAGACCCTACAACCACTATCATTGGATTTATTGTTGGAATCGTTATTTTATTTCTACATATTAACACTACAAGAAAAATGCTGAGTACTGTCAGATTTACCGTCGGACGTCACTGTCAGATTTAGTGGCGGATTTTCCGACGAATATGAATGAAAATTCGTCCCTCGAATAAGTTACCATCGGATTTAAAGTCTCGCCGCTAAATCAGACGGTAAATAAAGGCGCGAAAATTAATTCTATTAGCGCCAAATTTATCATGGGATTTTCCATCGAAAAATTTCAACGGTAACAGATTTGAGTGAAACTCATTGTTTAGGCAATGACGAACACTTTACCGCCGGATTTTTCTGACAGTAAATACGACGGTGAATTTGGGATGAAATTCAAACGCAAAACTCTTCTCCCTTACTTCTGTAAACTCTCTTCTCTATCGTCTTTCTCATCTCTCTCCCTCTGGTCCAATGAAAATGGTGCGCCGCCACCACCTGGAGTTGCCATAGCCACTGGTAAGCAACATTGTCATTGCAGATCGTCGTCGTCACTGCTGCTAGAGTCTCCGTGAAAAGCCTCCGTCGTGCCGTCGCTGTTGGTGTCCCTTGACATTGATCGGAGGTCGTCACCATCACCGTGGCTAAGGTTCACTGCGCCAAGGTAAGGTTGTTCTCTATTTTTCTTTTTGGTTGTTTGTTATGTTACTAAACCATAACTCCACCTATCACCGTAAGTTTTACTGCTGTCTCCTGTCACTACCACGTTTTTACCATTCTGCAGCCGCTATTAGAGGTAATTTTCTTATAGTTTTTGTATTTTTTAGATTTATTTTTAGAATTTTGTTAGGTATTTTATTAAATTATTGATTAAAATTTTTTAATGAAGTGTGTGATTAGATTTTTTTATATTAATTTAGTGTAATTGTAAATTAAATAATATTAGGTTAGGTAGGGTGTAATTTAGGATTTGTTTTGAGTTGATGGTATTTTGGATAATTGTTAATTTTCTGAGTTTATTATTATCTGAGTTAATTATTTTTTGAGTCAATTAGTGTTGATTGTTGTTAATTCTGTGACTTAAGTTTAGTTTGTTAATTTTTTAAGTTAATTATTGACTTATTGTTGATTGTTGTTAATTTTCTGAATTTATTATTGTATGAGTTAATTATTTTTTGAGTTAATTAGTGTTGATTGTTGTTAATTCTCTGAATTAATTTTAGCTTATTAATTTTTTAAGTTAATTATTGACTTATTGTTAATTGTTGTTAGTTTTTTGAGTTTATTGTTGTCTGAGTTAATTATTTTTTGATTTAATTTTGCTAAGTTGATTGTTGTTAATTTACTAAGTTTGTTGCAATTTACTCATTTGAATATATAAACTTTGATTTGTTTGTTTAATTATAATTTGTGTGTTGATTATGTTTATAGTTTATAATTGAATGTGTACAGCCTACTATTTTAGAAAATACTCCTGTAGATATACAAGTTAATAGATATACCATTTGAGAGTCATACATATACAAGTTAGTGGATTACTGAGAATCTTAAATAGATATACCATTTGTGTAATTAATTTTTTTAATATTTTATTGTCTAAAGAGTTTCAACTATGCAACTTATTTAGCCACCATGAGATATCTTGTTTTTCATATAGAACTTTATGTAAGTTCATCTTTTCTGGATTTAGAGTATATGTTTATAGTACTACTTTTTTTCATATACGAGTAATTATTTTTTTTTTCTTTTATTCTTAAACTTTGATGTATAAACTTATTTGTAAACTTTTAACAAAAAATTATAGATAAATTATTATAGAAAATAATAAAATTTTAAATTTTATTAGTTTAAAAATTATTGAATTTAACCATTTAAAATTATATATTAAATTTTTAAACAAATTAAAACAATAAAATTTAAGATTACCATCGGATTTATCGAGGAATAAATCCGATGATAACAAACTCTAGAATTTTGTCAATTAAAAATTAATATTGTGTCGCTAAATTCGCCGGTAATTAGTGGTGGACGAAAAAATTCGCCGACTCAATGCTTTTTTGTAGTGTAATTTATGACTTTAGTATTTTATTAGGGTTTAGAATAATGAGTTTTACTTATTCTTTCAAATTAGTTTCTGATTTAGTTTCACCTTGTGAATTTAATACGTTATCCATTTTATTAGGACGATGCTATTCTCTCTAAGATCAGTTGGAGTTTGCTTTTTTTGTTATTGTGCAGTAATATTCCTGGTTAGTTTTCTATCTCTGAACATAGTGATTTGTTTAAATTTTTTAAGTCGGACTTACTTTTCCTAGGATAGAATTTTAGGACGAAAGTGGGAGAAGGTCGCGTAGTAGCGCCTTCTCGAAATCTTTATTTGCTGAAAAATTGTTGAGTTATAAGGGGTTGCGCACTACAACGGTTAGGAATTGATGTTATGTTGAATGTGTGTATATTATAATTTATACCTACAGTTATTTCCTATGTTAAAACTATTATATTTATTTGATGGATGTCTTTGAATTAAGGAGAAGTTCAGCCAAATTATCATTTAAAGTGTTTAAAACATGTTTAGTTTGTCAAAAAATGTTAATTTTATTTGGTGGGAGAGTCTAATTATAGGGTACACTCTGCCAAATTTTCTAAAAAATTGAATAATTTGAGTTATTCGTTGAATTCTAAGGTGTGTGTTTCAATATGATTCGAAGTCATCGTCTATGAATGTATGAGAGGGATAATGGTAGCTGGGGGTTTTAAAACCTAAATTCTTTAAGGGGGTTGACGCGTTTGTCTCGCATGTCTTCAACATGGAACCGTTTGGGTCTGAAGGACATCTAGGTGTCTATGTCAAAAGTGTCGACTGACTAAGTGGTTAGGACCTGCGAACATAGCAATTCACCTCTATCGTAAGGGGTTCAATGATGGGTATTGGATTTAATTTGAACGGAACATGGAGAAGTGGACGAGCATGGAATTAAGCGGTCTGTCTCTAATTTGAATAGGTCCGATTGTCAATCAATGAGGATTCAGATAGTGAGAGCTCTAAACATAGATGAAATGATATGGGAGGCTAAACAAGAGAGATATCACGAGATGGTGTGTGATGCAATAGGTGGATATCAATTCTGTAACACCCTACCATATAGAGTCTTATGCTTAAGTCATAATCCAGAGATGGCAAGGTATTACGACCTCTAAAACAAAAATCTAGTACGTATAGTAGTGTGAATAAGGATTATAACTAGGAGCCTTTGTAGAAAAAGGGGTAAACAAAAATCACAACTCGAAAGCGCAACACTCCGATCGGTAACGCAACGAGCAAAGGATAAGCTAACGTGAGATTATATATATACAAAAGAGTGTCAAAAACGGGAATATCAAAACTCAAATCCGGATGCGAAGATAACCGGTCCGAGCATAGCAATATATATATATATATATACATATACATATAATAAAATAAGGAAACCCCAAAGGAAACCCAAAGGGACACAAATACAGAAATCTATTCTCCGAAATCTCCTATAAGAGGAGTCATCACAGTTGTATTATTTAATGGAGATAAAAGCATCTAAGAGAAATCATAAAATCAAAACAGAGCACGCGCGGATGGCCACAAAATCTTATCGACGCGCAAGCGTCATACACACGGACGCGCGGGTTGAAAAATAGCCAAACGACGCGCGAGTGTCAACCACGCGTACGCGTGGGTGCTCTTGCGCCCCAGGCACAAAACTGGCACAACTCTGGCACAACTCTCGGAAAAATAGCTGGGCAATTGGTGCAGTGCATCGACGCGCCCGTGCACACCACGCGCACGCGTGGATGGTGCTTTCTTGAAGAACGGCGCGTACGCGCCAAGTGCGCCTACGCGCGGAGGGTCATTCTGCTAAAAATTTTTCTAAGTTAAAAGCTGCAGAATTTACAGATTCAACCCCCAATCTTCTGACGGACATAATTTTCTCATTTTAAATCGTTTTTCACCCGTTCTTCGAACGGCATGGACATCCCGGATCTAATTTCATTTTTAAATAAATTTGGCACAAAACAGAGATCCGTAGTCCAAGTTATGTCCCATCAAAGTATGCCCAAAAACCATGTTTTCATACAAAACCACAAAGTGCCATTTTCAAAACAAGCCACTTTCAACTCTTTTCAAAATCAATCAAAACATGCCAATTTCATCCCTTTTCTTTGAAATCAATCAAAATGTACCAAAATCGACATCAAGCCATCCTCAACTCACACATTGACACTTTACCAATATTCCCAAAACCACATCCAACCATTTTAACACTTCTCAATCAAATGGGTAAAGGACAAATACAATATCATATCATACATCTTTCCTCATCCCAATTCCCAATAATACCATTTCCAATCAACCATCATTATACATAATCATCATCATACTCACCATCAACATGGTACCACCCACCAATTCAACCTTAATCATTCATCAAGCATATATCACAACATGCATTTTCTCATACATCACACAACCAAGACATCAATATTCATAATCACATATATGATCACATCATATATCTCAACCAATCAACAACATCATCAATTCAATGCCTATCTTAGGGCCTCTAGCCTAAGTATTTCCTACCACATTACATATTAGATACGAGAAACCGAAACCATACCTTAGCCGATTTCCCAAGCTCAACCGGAGCACTTCCAAACCACTTGTCCACAAGCTCTCAAGGTCTCAACACCTCCAAGAACAGATTTTTATCACACAAAACCCTCTCCTAAGCTTTTCAAAATCACCAATCAAGCTCCAATATTCACATATACACAACCTAAGCCACAATCATCATACCCATACACAATATCTCAATACCCAAACATCATAGAACAACAAATTATACTAGGGTTGAGAGTCTTACCACACCCAAGGCCCAAGAAGACAAGATTAACCTTCTCCTTCAAGAGGGTTGGGTCCTATAACATCAAAGAGCCCAAAATCTCAACATTTCATCCATGAAACTCGAAAACAAGGGCTGAAATTTCGAAGGGCAAAACGTGGCTTACCTCAAGATTGATTGTATGGGTTTTGTAGGGCTCTCCGCGGTGAATGTATGGCCACAAACGGTGCGGTGATCGGAGCTTTAGATCAAAAGTTATGGTGGTTTGAAGATCAACCTAGGGAGAGAACTTGAGAGAGTGTTCTTCCCTTCCTCTCCACCATTTCAGCATGTGTTTGTGTGTTGTGAGGAGAGAGAGTGCTGAAAACTAGGGTTTTGGTTTAGTTTAGTTGGGCCAAGGGCCCACTTTGGGTCCGGTTGGCCCGGTTTGGTCCGTTCAGTCCAATCTTGGTCCGATTTCTATAAAATTGGTACCAAAATTCTCGTCTCACTCTCCTCTATCATATTTAGGCATAAAAATAACATTTTTAGCTTTCTAGAATAAATCTTCATTTATGGGTTAATTAGCCGTTAACTAACCGGGTCTTACATCCTACCCACCTAATTGGGAATTTTGCCCATAAAATTCGAATTCAATTACCTGAGAATAAGTGCGGATAATCCGTTCGCATCTCCGACTCAAGTTCCCAAGTGTGTTCCTCAACACTGCCTCGACTCCAAGCCATTTTGACTAATAAAACCTCTTTTCCACGCAACCGTTTGATACTAGTATCGTCAATTCTAATTGGAGCCGCTGGAAGCGTCAAATCTTCTCTTAACTGAACCAAATCAGGTTCTAATACATGGCTAGCATCAGGAGTGTACTTTCGAAGCTGTGACACGTGAAACACATCGTGCAGATTCAAAAGATGAGGTGGTAGAGCCATCCGATACGCTACCGGTCCAATCCTCTCCAGGATCTGAAATGGACCAATGTATCGAGGATTCAACTTCTTCGCTTTAATCGCCCTACCTACTCCTGTGGTTGGAGTAACCTTCAGGAAAACATGATCTCCTTCTTCAAATTCCAAGGGCTTCCGCCTCTAATCGGCGTAACTCTTCTGGTGACTCTGCGCCGTAAGCATCCTATCTCGAATTTTCTTGACTTGTTCAGTGGTCTCAGCTATCATCTCCGGCCTCAACAAGCCTTTCTCTCCAGCTTCATACCAACATAGTGAAGATTGACATTTCCTCCCATACAATGCCTCATACAGAGCCATTCCGATGCTCGCATGGTAACTATTATTGTATGCAAACTCCACTAACGGCATATACCGATCCCAACTCGCCGGTTGATCCAAAACACAAGCTCTCAACATATCCTCTAGTGTTTGGATCGTCCTCTCGGATTGATCATCTGTTTGAGGATGGTACGCTGTACTCAAGCTTAATCGGGTTCCAAAAGCTTTCTGAAATGCACCCCAGAACCTCGAAGTGAAACGAGGATCTATATCAGAGATTATAGTAGCAGGTACACCATGAAGTCTCACAATCTCCTTTATGTATAACCGTGCTAGCTCCTCAAGGGTGTAAGTCATCCGAATGGGCAAAAAGTGAGCTGACTTCGTCAGTCGGTCCACAATCACCCAGATAGCATCAAAACCAGTCCTAGTCCTTGGCAATCCCGACACAAAGTCCATTGCAATACTTTCCCACTTCCATTGCGGAATCTTTAAAGGTTGCAACATCCCGGAAGGTCTTTGATGTTCAATCTTTACCTTTTGACAAGTTAAGCACTTTGAAACATATTCCGCCACATCATTCTTCATACCTGGCCACCAAAACATCGCCTTTAAATCATGGTACATCTTAGTACTTCCCGAGTGAATGGAGAATCCGCTTTTGTTTGCCTCCTTTAAGATATCTTGCCTCAAAGTGCCAACATCCGGCACAATGATCCTACCCTTGAATCTCCATAACCCATCTTTTTCTTCCGACACTTTCCACTGTTTTCCTTGCTCGATAGCCGGTAACACCTTCCATAACGCTTCATCATTTTCATGAGCCTTTAGGAGCTCCGACTTAAAATCACTCGAGATTTCTAATCGGCTCAAACACAAGGTTCCAGATACTTCTCGAGCACCAATTTTTAGACTCTCGAATCCCTTGAGCAACTTCTCCTCTTGAAGCATCATCCAAGCCGCATATAACGACTTCCGACTTAACGCATCCACCACTACATTTGCCTTTCCCGGATGGTAATTCAACTCAAAGTCGTAGTCCTTCAATAATTCCATCCACCTCCTTTGCCTCATATTAAGCTCTTTCTGATCAAAGAGATATTTCAAGCTCTTGTGATCGGAGAAGACTTGGAACTTAACCCCATAGAGATAATGCCTCCACACCTTCAAGGCAAACACGACCGCAGCGAGTTCCAAATCGTGCGTAGGGTAACTAACTTCATGAGGTCTCAACTGTCGTGAGGCATACGCCACCACATTATGATGCTGCATCAGCACGCACCCTAGACCCTTTAGTGAGGCATCACAGTACACCTCAAATGGTTCGTTCGGCTCAGGTAACACCAACACAAGTGCAGTGGTCAACTTTTTCTTCAATGCCTGAAAGCTTTCCTCACACTCAGGAGTCCAAACAAATGGAGTGTCTTTGCGGGTTAATTTTGTCAACGGCAAGGCTAATTGAGAAAAGCCTTTGATGAACCTTCGGTAATAGCCAGCTAAGCCCAGAAAACTCCTTATCTCAGTTACTGTGGTTGGTTGCCTCCAATCCATCACAGCTTCCACCTTAGTTGGATCTATGGCTATTCCCTTCTTACTTACCACGTGACCCAAAAACTTTACCTCATCCTTCCAAAACTCACACTTAGACAGTTTCGCATAGAGTTTCTTCTCCTTTAGAATTTGCAACACGGTCCTCAAGTGTTCCGCATGCTCTTCTTTAGTCTTGGAGTAAATTAGTATGTCGTCAATGAAGACAACAACGAATTTATCCAGAAAGGGATGAAACACTCTATTCATGTAATCCATGAATACCGCAGGAGCGTTCGTCAACCCAAAGGACATTACAGTGTACTCGTAATGACTATAACGAGTCCTGAAAGCGGTCTTAGGGATATCCTCACCCCTCACCCTTATCTGGTGATAACCGGATCGCAAATCGATCTTGGAGAAAACCCCAGCTCCTTGTAACTGATCCATGAGATCATCAATCCTCGGCAATGGGTACTTATTCTTTATGGTGACCTTGTTCAGCTGCCTGTAATCCCCACAGAGTCGCATACTTCCATCTTTCTTCTTTACCAGTAACACTGGAGCACCCCACGGGGAAACACTTGGTCGGATAAAGTTCTTACCCAACAATTCCTCTAACTGAGACTTTAGCTCGGCCATCTCTAACGGTGACATTCTATAAGGAGAACTTGAGATTGGTCCCACCCCAGGCACCAATTCAATAGCAAACTCGACCTCTCGATTAGGTGGAAATTCCTCAATATCATCGGGAAATACTTCCGAAAACTCACACACTACCGGAATCTGATCCAACCTTTGGTTATCACCCGAAACACCCGCGGTTAACAACAGGATACCCTGACATTCGATTCTGGAACAGTTCACTATCATCGAATTCAAGTAATAATTATTCACCACAACCGGCCCTTCTGTATCTTCCGGCATAAAGTATACCAACTTTGTAGAACACTCAAGCAGGACATGGTTCTCAGATAACCAGTCCAATCCCAAGATAAGATCAAGACCGTCATCGGTAAGCAGATTAAATTATGGACAAAATCACATTGCTTGAACCTAAACGAAACTTTCGGGCATCCTAGCCTAGTTACCATGGCTTCATGGGTAGCATTATATACTTTTAGGTCATAACCTAAGGTTACAATCTTCAATCCTAACTCATGGGCTTTCTCAAATGCAATGAATGAATGCGATGCTTCCGAATCAAATAAAGCATTTAAAGTTTGACCAGCCATTTCACAGTTACCTCGAATGAGTTTCTCGGATCCTTCTGCACCCCTAGCTGAGGTGGTGAACACCCGACCGGTCTGTTGTGCTTTCCCAGCACCTTGCTTCTGCTGCTCCGGACAACTTGCGGCTCTATGCCCCGCCTTTCCACAATTGTAGCACAAACCCCATCTGGCCTTGCATGGTACTCCCGGATGGTGACTCCCACACCTAGTACAAGCTTGATCATTCTGAGGCTGCTTCCCAAACCTTTTCCCTTGGGAGTAGTTGTTGTTGGGCCTCCTAAAGGAACCTCCCCTCTTGAAAGGCAGACCCCTAGGTGCAAAACTCTTCCCTCGGTTCTGTGGAAATGATCCTTTGTGACTTCCTTTCTCAGTGGCTGCACTCTTCACACACTCTTCAGCAACCCTACACTTGTTCACCAACTCGGAGAAAGTCCTAATCTCCATTGGCCCCACCGAACTGAAAATATCGCTCCGGAGTCCTCCTTCGTACTTAGCACACTTCCATTCCTCATATTCCACCGGAGTCCCTTGACACATACGAGAGAATCTGAACAGCTCCTCAAACTTGTCAGTATACTCAGATACAGACATATTACCCTGCTTCAGCTGCAACAATTCAAGCTCCTTGGCCGTCCTGGCAGAAGTCGGAAAGTACTTCTTATAGAACTCCTCTTGGAAGACATCCCAGGTGATATAATCACCACCCTGCTGCAGGAGGCGTCGGATTCCTTGCCACAAATGCGACGCTTCCCCAGTGAGCAAATAGGTAGCGAACTCCACACGCTGCCCTTCAGGTACCACCTGCGCTTGCAGTGCTCGTTCCATGGCCTGAAACCATGTATCGGCCTCAGTCGGGCTAGTGGTTCCCTTGAACTTAGGTGGATTAACCTTCAAAAAGTTTGCCAGTGTCATCGGGCCCTGAACTCCACCTCTGTCATTACCATGATTGTTCATCTGTTGACCAAGAGCCTCAGCAGTGGCTTGCATAGCAGCAGCCATATTCTCCAATGCAGTCATAAAGTTTACCGGGTCATTAGGGTTAATCTCGGCGCACGAGCATTTGTATGACCTCTCCTACGACCTCTACTGCGTCTACGAGGCGCCATCGGGTCTCTATACACACCAAACAATCGATATTAAGTTGATCAGTCTCAATATCGGAAGTCTAGTGCTTCAAAGTCCCAAATACATTCTCATGAACGTTTATGCCAATTATATCAAGCAGATATACTAATAGCACATAACACACATACAGAGAATGCACAGAAGCATAGTTAGTCCGTCCCTCAGGCTCTACAGGAACGAACTACTCTGATACCATAATGTAACACCCTACCATACAAAGTCTTATGCTTAAGTCATAATCCAGAGATGGCAAGGTATTACGACCTCTAAAACAAAAATCTAGTACGTATAGTAGTGTGAATAAGGATTATAACTAGGAGCCTTTGTAGAAAAAGGGGTAAACAAAAATCGCAACTCGAAAGCGCAACACTTCGATCGATAACGCAACGAGCAAATGATAAGCTAACGTGAGATTATATATATACAAAAGAGTGTCAAAAACGAGAATATCAAAACTCAAATCCGGATGCGAAGATAACCGGTCCGAGCATAGCAATATATATATATATATATATATATATATATATATATATATATATATATATATATATATATATATATATACATATAATAAAATAAGGAAACCCCAAAGGAAACCCAAAGGGACACAAATACAGAAATCTATTCTCCAAAATCTCCTATAAGAGGAGTCATCACAGTTGTATTATTTAATGGAGATAAAAGCATCTAAGAGAAATCATAAAATCAAAACAGAGTCCCGAGAACAAAGAATCTTCGCTAATCCAAAAGTCTCCAGCATGCCTCAGCGAGAAACCTCACGTCCTGCATCTGAAAACTACAAAATCCGCATGGGTGAGAACCAGAGGTCCCCAGCATGGTAACAACTTCCACATATATAATACATAATAATAGAGGAAAGCCGAAGGCAATCCTAGAACTTCCTCCAGATAATATCAAAGCTTATAAACAAACTAAACCGTAAGTGGCAACTAACTAAAGATCCTTCAGTCTAACTAATACTTCCCTTTCCAATTCCTTCAGACCTCCCAACCACCAGCAGGAGTATAATATAGCAAACACAGTTATATCAGACAAGAGATTTACAAATAGGAACAGATAAGGTATTTAGACAATTAGCAAGTAATATGCAGTCAAATAGGCAATCTCAAACAATTCATATAGTATGCATATGATGAATGCCTGTTCCTAGTGGCCGATGATATCATCTATCGGTTATAGAGCCAACCCGACAAGTCCTGGTAGCTAACCATTGGACTGTCCCTCTGTCGCGCATTCCCAACTCGAGTTATACTGATGCGTGAGCATCTTGTCTATCTTTTCCTAGTGAATTTGCATCTAAATTGTTGAATTTAATTAAAAATTAATTATATTTTAGCCACTATGGATGCTATTTTGAGTTTTGTACAATACTGTTTATTTTAGGTAGCATTTGGCGGAATTTGATGGAGTTTTTGCACAGAAAGAGAAGAAGCCAAGGAGATGACCAGCGAATACCGACGCGGACGCATGGCTCACGCGACCGCGCAGAATGGAGAAAATCGCAATGACGCGATCACGTGCTTGACGCGATTGTGTGGACTGGAATCTGCACAAATGACGCGAACGCGTAGACGACGCGGACGCGTCACATGCGTCACGTGCAGAAAATGCAGAAAAAAATGCTGGGGGCGATTTCTGGGCTATTTTGACCCAGTTTCCAGCCCAGAAAACACAGATTAGAAGCTGCAGCATGGACAATTCAAGTGGTCCCCATCCATCCATTGAAGATTTGATTATTTAAATTAATTCAAATTTAAATTCAAATTTTAATTCTAAGAAAAGATATTATTTTAATTTTTAGTTTTAGATATTAGATTTCAAATTAATTAGGATTAGTTATAAAAAGGGGAGACTTCTCTCCTAGTAGAAGATACCATTAGGGGGATTCCATTAGGGAATTCTATACAAATTTACATTCTACATTCCATGAGCAACTAAACCTCCACTGTTAAGGTTAGGAGCTCTGTCTATTTCTATGGATTGATTTTATTGCTTTTTCTATTTTAATTTATATATGGATTTATAATTTAAGAATTGTTTTCGCTCTTTATTTTATGAATTTGGGTGGAACGAAAGTATGACCCTCTTTCTATTTGAGTTCCTGTAAAACTTGGAAAAGCTCTTTATTTGAACAACAGCTTGAAAACATATTCTCCTAAATTTTAATTATTTGGACTTAACGGGATACGTGACATATAATCCTCTTATTTTTGGGTAATTAGAGTTTTTGTGGCATATAAACTGGAATTTGATTATCACCCTCTAATTAAAATTAATTGACCAAGGAATTGGCTGTTGATAAATTTTAGAGGAGACTAGGAAGGTCTAAGGAATTAGGGTCTAGTCACATATAGTTTGCCATAAATTAAATCCTACATGATTAAAATAGTTAGTAAGAAAAATTAATCCGGAAAAATAGATAACTCTGAAGCCTTAACTATTTTCTCCATATTTTCTTTCCAAATTATTTACTTTACTATTTTAATTTCTGCACGATTGAATATTCAAATACTCTTTTCTGTTTGTCTAACTAATCCTATCAAACACTATTGTTGCTTAATCCATCAATCCTCGTGGGATCGACCCTTACTCACGTAAGGTATTACTTGGTACGACCCGGTGCACTTGCCGGTTAGTAAGTGTGGTTGTAAATTACCGCACCATATACTCATCATAAACTTGATCATAATCATGATCCATATCCATCACCCTCACTGGTGAATATTTACGGGGGCGAGCTCATCCGGGCCTTTCACAGTGCCCGGCCACACTTACGACAAAGGGTCAAAAGAGCTTCGAGTCTCAACCTGGAGCACGTGGTGGCTAGCCACTGCTTCCTCCCAGGGAAACCCTCATCTCCGATGGTGGAAGTGTAAACATTCACAATTCTTTCAACAGCATATATGCAATAATACTTAGCCATAATCATGGCTCCGCCGTAACACGGCAATACTCTAGCCATCCGGCTCATGGTTAAAACCATAACCAGCCAATTCATTAACAATTACGGCCCTTCGGCCCATGGCACAACAAGCACTTCCACCGCCATCCTCCGCATCTCACAAAATCATCTTTGATCCTCATTGATCATTCATTTTTCCCTTGCTTCACTCGCAAGTTACCACATTTACTAGCCCCTTGCCTCATTGCTAGGCATATTATAATGATTTAAGACATAAGTGGTGAGATCGGAGGCTTAGAAGTATGAAATTTGGCTTTTAAAACTCAAAAATCAACTTTGGGATGAAAACAGGGCCACGCGTACATGCACTCCACGCGCACGCGCGGATGGCCACAAAATCTTATCGACGCGCAAGCGTCATACGTGCGGACGCGCGGGTTGAAAAATAGCCAAACGACGCGCGAGTGTCAACCACGTGTACGCGTGGGTGCTCTTGCGCCCCAGGCATAAAACTGGCACAACTCTGGCACAACTCTCGGGAAAATAGCTGGGCATTTGGTGCAGCGCATCGACGCGCCCGTGCACACCACGCGCACGCGTGGATGGTGCTTTCTTGAAGAACGGCGCGTACGTGCCAAGTGCGCCTACGCGCGGAGGGTCATTTTGCTAAAAAATTTTCTAAGTTAAAAGCTGCAGAATTTACAGATTCAACTCTCAATCTTCTGACGGACATAATTTTCTCATTTTAAATCGTTTTTCACCCGTTCTTCGAACGGCATGGACATCCCGGATCCAATTTTATTTTTAAACAAATTTGGCACAAAACAGAGATCCGTAGTCCAAGTTATGTCCCGTCAAAGTATGTCCAAAAACCATGTTTTCATACAAAACTACAAAGTGCCATTTTCAAAACAAGCCACTTTCAACTCTTTTCAAAATCAATCAAAACATGCCAATTTCATCCCTTTTCTTTGAAATCAATCAAAATGTATCAAAATCAACATCTAGCCATCCTCAACTCACACATTGACAATTTACCAAAATTCCCAAAACCACATCCAACCATTTTAACACTTCTCAATCAAATGGCTAAAGGACAAACACAATATCATATCATACATCCTTCCTCATTCCAATTCCCAATAATACCATTTCCAATCAACCATCATTATACATAATCATCATCATACTCACCATCAACATGGTACCACCCACCAATTCAACCTTAATCATTCATCAAGCATATATCACAACATGCATTTTCTCATACATCACACAACCAAGGCATCAATATTCATAATCACATATATGATCACATCATATATCTCAACCAATCAACAACATCATCAATTCAATGCCTATCTTAGGGCCTCTAGCCTAAGTATTTCCTACCACATTACATATTAGATACGAGAAACCGAAACCATACCTTAGCCGATTTCTCAAGCTCAACCGGAGCACTTCCAAACCACTTGTCCACAAGCTCTCAAGGTCTCAACACCTCCAAGAACAGATTTTTATCACACAAAACCCTCTCCTAAGCTTTCCAAAATCACCAATCAAGCTCCAATATTCACATATACACAACCTAAGCCACAATCATCATACCCATACACAATATCTCAATACCCAAACATCATAGAACAACAAATTACACTAGGGTTGAGAGTCTTACCACACCCAAGGCCCAAGGAGACAAGATTAACCTTCTCCTTCAAGAGGGTTGGGTCCTATAACATCAAAGAGCCCAAAATCTCAACATTTCATCCATGAAACTTGAAAATAAGGGCTGGAATTTCGAAGGGCAAAACGTAGCTTACCTCAAGATTGATTGTATGGGTTTTGTAGGGCTCTCCGTGGTGAACGCGTGGCCGTAAACGGTGCGGCAATCGGAGCTCTAGATCAAAAGTTATGGTGGTTTGAAGATCAACCAAGGGAGAGAACTTGAGAGAGTGTTCTTCCCTTCCTCTCCACCATTTCAGCATGTGTTTGTGTGTTGTAAGGAGAGAGAGTGCTGAAAACTAGGATTTTAGTTTAGTTTAGTTGGGCCAAGGGCCCACTTTGGGTCCGGTTGGCCCGGTTTGGTCCGTTCGATCCAATCTTGGTCCGATTTCTATAAAATTGGTACCGAAATTCTCGTCTCACTCTCTTCTATCACATTTAGGCATAAAAACAACATTTTTGGCTTTCTAGAATAAATCCTCATTTATGGGTTAATTAGCCGTTAATTAACCGGGTCTTACAGATTCCATACCTTACAGTGGTCGATTGAAAAGATAATAGATAACACCAGAGTTTAGGTTCGTGGGGATTCAGGTGGGGTTCACTTTAATTGGTTTGGTGTGTTGCACAACATAATTGAATTAGAGTATTTCTATCACACTACGTACAAAGTGTGTGTGTTTAAATGTGAATGGTATGATCCAAGTTCCCTACAAGGAACACGAAAGCACAAGGACTATGATATCACTAAATTTAATATAACCAAAAAATATAGGCAATACGATCATTTTATTCTACCTCAAAATGCGCGAGATGTATACTATTTGCCTTATCCAAGTTCATGCAAGTCTAGTTAGGTGGTTGTGGTTAAGACTAAGCTAAGAGGCCGTATTGAGCCTGATGATAGGACAGAGAGTCAGAAACCTTACCAGATTGATGACCTAACTCCTTCGAAGATGGTGGTTGATACCTGTGAGCCGATCACCTTTAGATTTGCTATTATGGATGATGACACAATTGACCTTAGAATAGATGCCAACGTACTTCCACCAAAGGACGACGATCTTCAAGAAGAAGATGGAGTCGATAGTGATGAAGAAGAGGAAGACGTGTTCGATGATAATCAGGAAACTAACTTGGAAGAGGAGGATGGTGAACCAGAGGAAGAAGATGATGAATCCGTATAGAATTAATGTAAACATAGTTCTGTGATATGTATTTCTTTAAGAAGCTTTGCGAAGAATGTAATATAGTTAGCATTGTTTCAGATATTTCAATTCCAAGTCATTCCGTATTTTTAATTTATATTTTTCATATTTCACATCAAGTTTAAAGCATTATTTCAATCATTAATTATCAGGGATACATTATAGATGGACGGAAAAAGATTATCTTAAAAAAATAAAAAGACTACCGTTGAAAGACCAACCAATTTATTTTAAAAAAAATTAAAAAATATTTTCATCGGAATTACCATTGGATTAATCCGATGGTAAGTTGGCGGGAAGACGTATGACATGGCACCAACGTTACCATCGAAAAAATTCCATCGGTAACGTTCATCAGATTCTGTTTTCGTACTAATTAATTATATTCTGTCACTAAATTCGATGGAAATTACCATCGAACGCAAGAAATCCGCCGGTATTATATATGTTACCAGCGAGGTTTATACCGTCTGAATCATTTCGACAGTAAATCCAACGGTAATTAAGTTATCGTCGGATTTTGCTCATTTTTTCGACGATACTCAACGTTTTTCTTGTAATGTCTAACCTTAGCCACCCTCAACCTGTGGGTATTCGACCATACTCGCAAGTCATAAAAAAATGCAATGTTCAATAATCTAACAAAATCTTGGAGTTGTAATTTGGTATTTGTATATCACTAAATAGATTTGCCTTTTATATAAACAAAAGTGTTAAATTTTCAATTGAAGATCTTGATTTAGTGATTAAAGGCTTTTTATACGAATGAAAGGTTCTTTGTTCAACCCACTCTACATGTATAGGGTGCAGGTCGGTGCACCTTATCCGACCCGTAGATTAACCCACTCTACGCTCAACTTTATTTGACCTCAACTCTACATGTAACATGTTGGGTTGGCAACTTTACCCGACCGGGTCTAGATGTTTCTTTCGCTTAGGGTTTTAGGATTTTTTTGTTAAGTTTTGGATATTCTATTTTAAAATGGGTTTTGGTATTCTTTTTTATTAGATTTAAGATGTTTCTTTTGTTTAAGTTTTAAATGTTTCTTTTCGTTAGGTTTTGGAGGTTTCTTTTTGTTAAGTTTTGAATGTTCTATTTTTTCAACCCACACTATATTCGACTCGCAGATCAACCTGCTCCGCGCTTAACTCTATCCGCAACAGGTTAGGTTAGCAACTCTACCGGATTAGGTTTAGATATTTCTTTTGCTTAGATTTTAGGATTTTTTTGTTAAATTTTGGATGTTCAATTTAAAATGGGTTTGAGTACTCTTTTTTTTTGTTAGATTTAAGATGTTTTTTTGATTAAGTTTTGATATTTTTTTATTAAGTTTTGAATGTTCTATTTTTTTAGGTTTTGAATGTTTTTTTTGTAATGCTGTAGAATTAATGGTGATAATAAAAATACAAAAAATACTGTAAATTTGACAGCAATAAAAAGGCACATAACATTATAGAATTGATGGTCAATGCAGAAACGCAAAGTGAAAAACAAATGGGACGTGCAAAATTAGCATTTTATTAATATAAAATCAAGATTTTATTATAAGTTGACTAATTTATTAAATTATTGGTAAAAAAGAATGTTAGTTACCTAGACTTTTTCTTTTGCCAATCAAGGAGGCATTTTTGTGTCTTTCTAAAAATTATTGTGTTTTATTATTATTATTTTTAAACACGGTATATAAGGATGACAATCAAACAAGGCAAATGAGATATTTTAATATTTATATTTGTTTTGAATATTCGCTATCGGCTTCATTATTTGCAGATATTTATTTGGATAAAGTATTATTTTTGTCTTAGTGTTTAGGTCAAGTTTTAATTTTATTCTTAACGTTTTAAATATCTTATTTCACTTTTAGAAAATTTCAAACGTCATACTTCAATCTAAAAAATTTTAAAATAGGTTTAATATTGTCTACCATTAAATTTGACATGAATAATTCACATATTAAAAAACTATGTTCGATTTTTATTTGTAAGTAAAATCAACCCATCAATGATCATCAATATAAAAATTTTTCTTTTGATTTTGAAACATTTATGATTGATTGCTAAAATTTGGAGTTTTATACAAGCAGCAAATTAAAAAGTAGTGTTACAAAAAAATTTTAATTATGTTTCACTAATTCACATAAAAAAATACAACTTGACTAATAATGTTGTAACGTCTATATCACTTATTCTATTAACTATTCATATCATTTAATGATAGGATAATATTAATCCTATTTAAAATTTTAAAACAAAAATAAAATATTTAAAATATTAAAGACTAAATTAAAATTTAGTCTAAACGTTCGGGACAAAAATATTATTTGACCCTATTTATTTATTGTTTCAAACTCATATCTGCGAGTTGTTTATAGATTCATACCAATTTCCGCTTCGCTCGAACATGCCTTATTTACGGGTCTCTTGGTATTGTTACAGTACGTAATGCTTTTTGCTCAAATTTATAAGTGAAAATTTTCAGTGCATTATGGGAGATCAGAGGATCGGACTATGGTAGCAAGAATCTATCGTACAACTAGAAAAATTTGATAGGTTATGTGTACTCTTGTACACCATCCGTGTTAAAAGGGATGATTTTAATGTTGACAACTACATTTTTAGTAAAAGTGGTTCCATTTTTTATTACCATATATATCCAAGATTTACAAGTGTGGAGGGACATCAAGTCTTTCTCAAATCGGAACTCAATTGTTGTACAGCCATATTTGAGACTAATAGATTGATTTGCCGAAAGTTCTGGATAGGAATAATCACTGAGAGTGAATGAAAGAATTAGGACTGTTTTCCCTTTTCTTTTTTGTTATATGTTCTTTTTTATTTTTATTTTTTTTATTATTATCTTTTTACTTTGTTTTCCCCTCTCATGTTCATAATTATGTTATTGAATATATGGCAATCTCTTTTGTAATTTTGTTTCGTTTATTCTCTTTACGGTGGAATGCGCAAGACAACATAAATCGCAACAATTTATTTAAAAATATAGTAAACCTTCATCTCAAGGTTGCGAAAACCGAACCGGTCATTGAACCGGTCAAGTAACTGGTTTAATGGTTTAATGGTTCAACCGGGGTCGAACCGTGGTTAGACCGGTTTAATTAAATATACAATAAAATTATTAAAAATTTAATATATAATTAAAATAATTAACATAAATAATAATTAGCATAAATAATTAAATATTAAAAAATTTTTATTTCTAATTAACTCTCAGAGTATAAATACCTAGAACCAGAATAATCACTCCCAATCCAAATACATACAACTATACAAGCCAAAAAATCCAAAAGCATCAGAAAATGCAGCAACTCAACCTTCAGAAATTGAAATTCAGATACACTCACAATCCAAGGACACTCACAATTCAAGTTCAGCAAATCACACCCCCCAATAACCCTAACTTAGAAAAAAAAAAACACAAACGAACAGCAACTCAATCATCAGAGAACAGCAACTCAATAATCACAGTAACTCAGAATCAATAAAACAAAATGAACAAACATAAATGGAAGCAAACATAGATTTCAGCCGTGCATACTCATAATCATAAAGATTATTCGGTTCCAGAGTCATACAAAACAGGAACTCAGAATAATAAAACCCAGAGATAGAGACAGAGACAGACGAGGTTGGAACAAAACTCAACTGCTAGCGAAGGAGGAACGGTGAGACAGAGACAGAGACGAGGGAGGAATGGCGAGACAGAGACGGAGACCAAGACGAGGGAGGAACGAAACTCATTTTCCGGGGAGGGTAGAACGGCGAGACAGAGACGAGGATAGGATTCAAACTGACAGCTCCTCGATCTGCAAGTCCACAACCACGACGACAATGTAGACAAGGGTAGAAGAAGGCAACGAGCTTCGACATGCAAGTACAGAGGCGACGGCGTGGAGGAGAAGAGGATCGACGGCCAAGGACTTCGATCTGACCCTCTGTCCGTCCCTGCCGGCGCGACGGCACCCTTTGGCTGACGAGAAGGGTTCGGCGGCGACGGAGGCAGTGGCTGCTGCTGCTGGTTGCTGAGAGATAGAGGAATAGTGGGTTAGGGTTCCGTTTTTGTGTGAGGGAAGGGAACTAAGGATGCTGCTCTCAACCTTTTTATATGCTGAGCTATAAAACCGTTAAAAAACCGTTCGGTTTTACCGGTTCATCGGTTAACCGCCGGTTCGACCGGTTTTTATACCGGTTTTTTACCAAACGGTTTTGCACCTCAACCGAACCGACTAGAAGACCGGTTCCCGGTTAATCCGATTGAACCGGCCGGTCCGGTTCGGTTTTCAGAACAATGCTTCATCTTTCTATTATTTATTGGCGGCTTCAAAACTGTTGCTAAACTTTCGCCGCCATATACCAATTTTGCTGTCGTGAGATACGATTTGTTCTCATCTCAAAAATCTCATTTAACTGTTACAATTTTTTTTTTCACCATAGATAGAGAAAGTATAGAGAGAGTATGTCATTTGAGTTATAAATCATTAGCCATTTAACTGTCACAATTACTTATAAATAAAATGACACAAATATTAAAGGAGGATGCTCTCATAAAAACGCGTAAAACGTTTTTTTGTAAAGACACTTATGTATCATATTATTATTGGACATATTACTGAACCGGTTATTTTTAAATTTCTTTAACAAACTAGAATAAAACCATTTTTTTATAACAATAACAATAATTTCAATTGTTATCAGATCCGGTCGAACCAACCAACATAATCCATTGGATTATGGTTTTTTTGTTTTTTGTTTTTTAAATAAAAATCAGGAATATATTTATCTTTTTATCAAAAAATTTAAATATAATTCGGTTTAGATTATGTAAATCGGCCAGATCAAATTGGGTCTAATAATTATAGTGTGGATAATTGAGTTTATTATTGTTACTATAATAAACCGATTTTATTCTGGTTTATTAAAAAATAAATTATTAACCGATTTAATAAAAATATCCAATAATATCATGACACATGTAAACGTCTTTAAAAAAAAAAGACATTTTTAATATCTTTATCGAAGTGTCTCCAATATTAAATTCTCTCAAACAAAACACATTAGATAAATATAATTATTTTACTTTAAATAAGAGGAAAACCCATTTTACCAAGTCAGAAAAGAGTAGCGTTTTACCTTTGGTTGAAGGGGTTAACATTGAAATATGGTTGAAGTGACTACCTAATTTATTCAAAATTTGTCTAACTCAATGTAAATTTTGTGGGTACCTATTGTTAACCAATCAAAAGCAAAAATTAAAAAAAAATATATATATATTTAAAAATTATCAGAATTTATTATTTTTAATTATTATTCATAATTAATAATTAAATTTTTTTAATCTAATAATTTAACAACTTATTTTTAAGGAGGTCTAGGGACCAGCAATTTTGTTAAATTCTGGCCAGCATGTAACCAGTAAAGAAAAGTGAGCCATTAAATGAAATCTCACACCAATCTCACACCATTAAAATTATCATTGATGACTATTTGATAGTTACAAATCACAAAAGTTACTGGCCTAGCATTCCTCTATATATATATATATATATATATATATATATATACACGTTTACCGGAATGAAGTAATAAAACACGAACAATTTTGGGTTGGTTTGAACGTAAAAATGTAAGTTGTGCCATTTACTATAATTTGTTTCGTGTATCCTATGGGCACTAGAAGGAGGACCAGGTAACAACGTGATTGACCCATCCTATTATTTATGATTCAATCTCTCTCTCTCTTAATTAAAAACCTTACATTTGTTTCCATGCATCTTCATGCATGGCATTCTTTTTGTTTACGTTTTGACCATTGATTATTCCATTTATCACAATAGAAACGAGTAGAGGTTTAGAAAATACCACAAGCAATTTGTTATGGATTCTTGTATAGAATGAATCAAATGAACACATGTTTTTAATATATAGTTAATGGACTGGAAACAGTCATCAATGAGAAACTTATTACCCACGGATTGAAACAGGGTTCAGCTACTTTTGTTTGATGTTGAAATGCTGAGACAGGATATATGCAATATTCTAGACTAGAAATATTTTTTGGAGTATCCTCCTCAAACAAATTATTTAATTCGAAATTTTAGAACATCTCGTTATCTAAAATAAAATTTAAATTTTCGATATTTAATTAAAGATCATCATTTGCTATATGTTTTTCCGAGTGAGAATTATTATTATTAATATTATCATGTGAACGTATTGATTAATATATATAATTTAATAAGAGTATATGACAATCTGAAAGAGATATATATAGGTTCAAATACAAGAAGACAGATGTTGACAATTTATGATTTATTAATAACTTGGAGAAATTAGCTCATCAATTCTATTATGGTATTTTGCTGACGATCTTCACTTCTACACCTATCTTTTTCCTTTCAAGTTTCAATTATATATTTCTTATGTACACACAAGAAAAAGAAGAAGCCAAATTATATTAATGAACCAATTTAAAAAATTCGAACAAAAAAAAACTGAATATATATATCATATTTAACTTTTAGAGCAAAATATAGGCATGTTTTGGTGGGAAGAATTAGAGTTAGTCTCAAATAGTACTTTTCGGTTTGCATTTTTTGAGATAAATTAATCAATATTCATCATTACTAACTATAATTTGGTTGGGCGCAAAGTCAAATCATCTTATATTATTGGTTTTTTTATTGTGGGGAATGAAAAATCTTGTTCATATATACAATTGTTTAACAATTGATCGATCATACGTTTGTTGCTGGCTGGTTACAATTATCATGCACTTTTAATTAATAAATTAATTAATAAAATTTGCTTATTACTCCATCTTAATCCAAATTGGAGACGGCCCTAATTGACTGCAATATTCTGTGCTCTCGTGCTTCTCATTTGGCAGGATGCCCTCGTGAATCAAACTTGAATATTTCATAGGCTTTTTAATAACCAACGTGAATGGAACTTATTTGTTTTAAATTACTAGTGACCTGGGATTCATAAAAAATATTCTATCGATAGAAAAATGATGTATATGTTACGAAATTATTAATTTTTTAATTTATTTAGGCCAATATATATATATATATTAATTATAATCATAAATTAAATTATTTTATACTAAATAACTTGTATCACGATAATTTTATTTATTATCATAAATATTAAATTGAATAAGTCATTATTTTTTATTTAGAATTAAATAAGATTAAAATTAAATATATTTATTTTATTTAGATTTTAGAGTTTAATGAATACTACACTCAAATATAAACAGTCTTTAATATTTTCATTCCTAACACATTAAAGTTGTTTTTGCAGTTTTTTTTTTATTAAAAGAGTTGCAATTCAACCCTATTAAGAATACTGGAATACATAAAATTTTAGTTAAGAAAATTCAAAGAACCAAACTCTTTCAATCATTCTTATAATGAATTGAAGTACGTTAGTTTCTGTATTAAGATATTTCTCTTTTAATGCATGATTATCTTGGAGTTAAAGAATTTTTAAAATTTTTAACAAGTGAAATTTTATACACTTTTGAATTTTATAACTTTCTTGAGATACCTAATGAGACTATATTTGTTTTCTTTAGAGTATATAACTTTATTTATAATTCTATATGCCGCTAACATACAAAAATAGTAAAAATGTATTTATTTTCACTGAACTGATATAAGCCATCAACTTCATTTATCTTAAAAGGTCATATAAGATAATAATTTGATAAAATATAAGTTACTAATGACAAAAAGTCTTTCTTTTTTTAATTACAAAAGAAAATTTTATTTAAAAAGTTAGACTAATATTGACAGATATCATTTTAAAGAAAAATAATATATTCACACAAGTTATATATCATATGAATAAAATTTATATAATGGTGTGTTCATCACAAATATCCAACACAATATTAATATTTAGTCTTTAGACAGAAATATTAATTTGCAAGCGGTATTTTAATACAGTAATCAAATATTGATAATAATTCCTACCAAACAATAAGTCTATCTTTGGACAAACTTACTGTTTATATGAAGCCAAATAAATATCACATATTTATTACCACAAATGCACATGTAATTTGGTCAAGTACAGAACTTCCTTTGAGTCGATCTGTACTCGCATAAACTACGCACACACGGCTTACCAAATATTCTCAACAAAATTCTATCAAATAATAATCCTAATTCTGTTCCCATAAAAATTTAAGAATTATACCTATTTATTACTGTATATATTTTCTATCAATTATACGTATAAATAATAAATATTAATTTAAGTATAAGTAGTTACTCAAATATATAATTACTATCAATATGTGTATGTAATTTAGTTAAATATAGACCTTTCTTTGAGTTGATCAATATTCGTATGAATTATATATAATTATATTCCTAATTTTTTAAAATAAATCAATTTTTATAAAAAAGATTATTTTAATAACTTGATGTTTAATTAATTTATTCTAAAACTAAACTTTATAAAATATATGCGTATAATATAATTTAAATTATTATTAATTTTTTTTATGTAATAAAAAAAATTGAAAATGCTGATGTAACAAAAAAATAATAACGTTATTCAATAAAACAAATAGTTATACATGTATTTACAATCCAAATGATTACATGAAAAAAAATATTAAACTTTGGCATATTACCGTCATATGATATTTATCCTTTCTTTTGAATTCAAATAAATGAAATAAAAGAACGCGGTTTCTTAATTAAAATCTCAAAAACAACAATCTTAAAAAAAAGTCTTAACGATCACAAATAGAATTTTACTCTCTCTACAAATAGAACTTTACGCAAACGGTCAATACTCTCTCTCTTTATTATGAAATTTGTTATTAATTTTAAATTTAAATTTTAATTTAAATTTAAATTATATTTTATTTTAAATTAAAATCTTATTAATTATATTATATCATAATTCAGTTTAAAACAGAATCAGCTAAAATTTCATCCAAACTTAAAATTTAAATTTAAAAACACAATAATTAATTATTTTTAATTCTTATTTAATATTCTTAATGATCATATTATTATTATATTTTTGGTACTAATAAAGAATAAAGAATATAATAATATTTTATTTAAATTAATATAATTATTTATTTAATTAAATTAAAATAATAATTAAATAATTCTACAGCAAATACCCCATAGATTTAATACTAAGCGGATAGTAAATTAGTCATACTAAATTTACTAATCAATATTGGGGTCTAGCAAAACTCTTTAACGACTCGATAGCATGAAGTAATATATTTTTACTAAAAAACTAAGAAGAATAAAGTATAATTCCTTCCATCTTTCGGTTGACCGTTAGAATATTGTTTAATTGTCAAGCTCTAACTTGTTACCATTATTATAATGAATTGTGAATGATCTAAAAATTTCATTTCTTCATTTTCTCAATTTCCCTGGTCAAGTTTTTTTTTTTTATTTCAGTCATTATAATTATAGAGTTCAAATTCTTTACTGAGTGTTGACGAATTTTTTATTGACTAATCATTAATTCTACAAATATTTAAATTATACCCAATATCCATTCAACTAGCACCCTAGGATATTAGGTGTCTAGAATCAAAATATAATAAATGCATTGTTAATTACTATAACAGTCGCAGGTCAAAGAAAACTATATTACCATGTTCATCTTGAGAATATCCTATTGACAAATTTGTGGTAATTATAACTATCAGGAATTCTCAAAGTGGGTCAGTTTAATGATCATATCTCTATATGTACCGTGTATATATATAATTTAATAAATAAGATTTATTAATCTTCATCCAATGAAGACTATTATATATATTGATCAATCTGAATTATTAATATCCTTTTTAATAATTTTATGACCAACAACAAATTAGATTATTATAAAAGATTTATCTCTCATTATTATGATCACTATCATGATAGATTGAATTTTAGGCATACTATTATCTCAATAATCTCTCACTTGCACTAGAGCCAATCAATCATATGTATAACTTTTTCAATACACATTTTTGTTTGTCAAAACTCTTTTAAACTTAAATACCTTAGCTTTTAAGCATATGTGTTTGATTTTTTACAAAATACACATAATGCATAATAGATATTACATTTTCTCAAATAATGAAAGCTCCCACTACATACAATAGTGCATGATTTTTATTTTAAAGACAATGTTTCTTGAAAATGATTCTAATGCCTATCAGAATCTTCCATAGTATATATATACCTTTTACTAGGTATCAATGTACATGGATATGAAAAAATCTAAGTAACTATTATATCTATTTCTATAGAATTGTATCATTATACAAATAGACTATTTTTTAAAAAAATTAGTTTGACAATCAAACTATCTATACTTTCAAAAAATAATATAATCTTTGCTGAGTAGTATGCAATTCTAAGAGAAATTATTGTATTCCCACTATTCTTTTGTATATACAAAACTCCTCTTCACATTGTATAGATCAAATTTTTTTATTGACTTGAATTCAAGTTCTACTCGTTCCCATATCTTCTTTTGGAAGGGAATCCCTTTTTTAAAAAACTGTTAAACTTATTGCCACAAACACTTTGTTGTAAGAAGATAGAAATAATATTTTATTAGTTTTTGAGACACCTAATAAATCTTATTTATTGGACTTAATACCAATTTGATTGTTGTGCCATTTTTTAACACATATACGACATCTCCAAATTTTAATATTTTAAAATTCGATTTATGCCCTTTTTCATATCTCATATGGGATAAAAATTGATTTAGTGAAAACTTTGTTAATTTAGCAATGTTTTCAAAACGTTAAGTTAAAGTTTAATAGAAGATTAGTAATCCCATACTAAATCAAATCATATCTAATAAGATTTGGTTTCTTCTTTCTTAAAATAATAGAGTACATTAAATACTAGTATTGTGCATTATGAGAATCTCATTCTCTATTCAATAAGTGAATTAGATATTTTTTTAGAGATTTTACTTTAAAACTCTTATAATAAAAATACTTAATATTTTTATTATTGATCAAACTAATTTTTAAGTGCAATTTTGAACAACATTTATCTCATTATCATACTAATCTACAACATATAGCCTAAATTTAACGAGTTAAGTCTCAAAGTAGTCCCTAAACTTATACTCGAGTCTCAAAGTAATCCGTGAAATTAATAATTACTCAAATTCGTTCCTGAACTTGTACTTTGGGACTCATAGTAGTCCTTGAAATATTTTTTGTTCATCGGAACCTTGAAACAACGTCGTTTTGAACCAAAAAAAAAAAAAAAAAAAACGTAAAACCCCAATTTGATAAAAAAAAGAAAAAAAAAAGAAGAAAGAAGCATAGCGTAGAACCCCACCCCCACCCAATTTTCAATCTATTCCCTTCCCCATCCCCATCCCCAACCCCTTTTCTTGCCCCAACCTTCCCCTTTCCCTTCTCCATCCCCAATCTGTCTCCTTTCCCTCCTCCAACCCTTCCCCTTCCCCTTCTACTTCCTCAACCTGAGATCATTAATTCACCTTCCCCTTCTCCTTTCTAATCTGATGCCCTCTCCCTCCCACTTCTCAACCATACTCTCACACTCACAAGAACTCTCCTCAACTTTTGCTGTCACTGTCTTTCGTCGGCCTCCGTTTCGCTGTCGCCGTTGCTCGCCAGTCTCCATCTCCGCTCGGTCTCCCTCTTCTCTCCTCTGGCACGGTTTTCTCTCTCAACTATGGTGATTTTTTTTTCAATTTTTTAGTTATTCAATCATTGTTCTGTAATGTTCTGGGTGATTGTTGCGGCTGATCCTGTTTTAGTTATTTTCTATTTTGTAATTTTTTCTGTTTTTTTTGTTGCTATTTTTTGTGTTTGTTACTGTTTAGGTTGATTGATGCTTGCTATTTAAGTTGATTGATCTTTTCTGATTAATGGTGATTTTTTTTGTGATATTTTGTATTGTTGGTTTTTATTTTTGTGATTTGTTGAAGGTTGTTGTTTTTTTTAATATAAAATGACGACATTTTTTTACACTTCTTTTTTCTTCTTTTTTTTTTGTTTTTTTTCAAAACGACGTCGTTTCAAGGTTCCGATGAACGGAAAATACTTCAGGGACTACTATGTGTCCCGGAATACAAGTTCAGGGACGAATTTGAGTAATTATTAACTTCAGGGATTACTTTGAAGCTCGAGTGTAAGTTCAGGGACTACTTTGAGACTTAACTCTAAATTCAACTTATAATTATTATCTAATCTATATATTTATAAATATCTATTCTCTAATATATTAAAGTTATCCAAAACTTATAACTATTACCTAACCAACTAATAATTATAATATAATAAACAAAAGAAAGTCTAATATGGTCATTAGTGTATCCCGCAATATATATGTCTTCATTCAAACAGTTGATGTTGTTATGCCAAATCATTACGCCAATAATCTTTTTTCTTTCTTTTTCTCCTTCTTTCCTTCTTTTTTTTTTTTCTATTCTTTCTCTATTCTTCAAAAACCAAAACTATGATAATGAGTAAACAATAACTTGCAAGAGCTGCCTGCGTTGTTATATAGTGGTTTCAACAATTTCGCAGGCAGCACCTGACTATTATATGAAATCATTTGGTTTGTATTACGCTAGCAACGACTGTAATGTAGTGCTCTTTTCTTATTATGCAGTTTTTAACGGTAAAATAGTACCTAACAGTGTAATAATGAGATAATACTTAAAACAATTAAAAATTTAAATTTTAAAAAAATAAATATAAATTTTTATTTATTTTAAAAAAAGACATGCATAATAATTTGATTTTTTTAGAACAATATAATCAATCTAATAAACACAAAATTAATCACCGCCATATTTTTATAATTTTGTTCATATTTTGATTATAAATATAACTTTAGTTTGATCGTGATATTTATATGATGTTTAATCTTACGATTTATAAATTTTGGTTATAAACATAAATATATAGTCATTTTATATTACAATAAATATTTTATAGGAGTAGTTTATTTTTTTTATGATATTTTTTTAAGAGTAAATAAAGTGGGAATTAGATTCTCGACGATTTTGACTTTAAACTAATTAATTATTGAAGAAAAAAAAGTATCAATTAAGTCTTCTACGATAACAAACGGTGGATATGTATGTCTTTCCATCAATAAATAATGCGAAACGAAACAAAATTATTCATATATTTCGTTATTTATAGTGATGCATGTTTCATTGCTGTCACATGAGTATGAAAATGATGTAGTTTTAGACAATAGAACATTTATTATCTTTTGAGTCTCTATATAATATTTATCAACGGTTCTCTATTTATCATAAATCCTACCAAAACAAGTAAAGTCGTTTTGCTCCAAAAGTTATTATCTACATAACGATCTTTCATAAATAAATACGTCACAGTAAGTAACAGCGTATATAAACACTACATTTAAGTTTTACATAATAAATTGAAGACATCACATGTCTATGGTTTATTATCGTAGAGGACCAAATAAGTATTTTTTTTCTTCAGAAATTAGTTAGTCTGAACAAAATCAAAATCTTTAAAGAATTAATTGTCACTTTATTTTTTTTTAAATATAGTAGTAATTATTAATATTAATATGAAACATTTAAGGCTAAAATATGTTTTTGGTTCCTATAATTCATTTTTTTTATCTCAGTCCCTATAAATTTTTCTTTTGATTTTGGTCTACTAAAATTTTAAAATTTTTATCTCTTTGGCCAAGGATCTTCTATACTCTTTGATTTGTCCTTTTTACTTCTTTTCTTTTTATGATGAAGAATATTTTAATTTGGAACTGCAGAGGTGCCTCAGCTAATGGGCTCAATTCTATGATTAAGGATCTAACATATAGATATCAAAGCTGCTTTTGTGTTCTTCTTGAGACTCATGTTTCAGGCAAGAAAGCAGAAAATATTATAAAGAACCTAGGTTTTGACGATTGGTGTGTTAGTGATGCTAAGATTTTTTCTGGTGAAATTTAGTGCCTTTGAATGAAAGATAAGTGGATGATAAAATCTATTATAGTGCTTAAGCAGTTCATACACCTTGAAGTGCGATGGATAAGGATCAGCCATGGATGTTTATAGCTGTTTACGGCAGCCAACAGGTGGGAAGAAGAATGGAGCTTTGGAAAGGATTGAAAGACATTGCTGGAACTATTGATGGACCATGGTGTTTAGGGGGATTTTAACTCTGTCCTCACTTTAAATGACACAGAGAGTACATTTAATTTATCTCAAGACTCTAATAGTTTTCTTAACTGTATTAACAAGTGTGATCTTAACGATCTAAACTTCACTGACCCACCCTTTACCTGGCAAAGGGGCAATGTCAAGAGAAGATTAGATTGGTGTTTAAGTAACCTTGATTTTTCTATTAGATTTTTAGAAGTGGGGTAAGACATTTACCTAAGTTAAAATTTGACCACTTACCTATTCTTCTTGATTTTCAGATGGCGGAGCATGACCGAAGACCCAAACCTTTTAGATTTTTGGCACCTTGGGTACTTCATAATGATTATAAGAATATGGTGGAGAGGAGCTGGAATAACAGGAACAATTTACTGCAGAATATTTTTGATGTTACGAATAACATGAAGGTCTGGAATAGGAAAGTTTTTGGACATATCTTTTACAAAAAATAGCAGATTATAGTTAAATTGGAGAGAATCAGCAATAAACTCTCGTTCTCTAGCAATTCCTCTCTAGAGAAACTACAAAAAGATCTATGTAAAAAGTATGAGAGCATAGCAATACAGGAGGAAGCCTATTGGATGCAGATGTCTAGATGCACATATATCAAGTTCGGGGATAAAAATTCTAAATACTTTTATCAAAAAGCTAATGGAAGGAGGAATAGGAATAAAGTGATTGCTTTGAAAAATGAAGAAGGGAAATGGGTGGATAATGTGGATTACTTAAAGAATTGGGGTGCAAATTTTTTCAAAGAGTTGTATTATGTAGAATCAGATGGAACTCCCTTCGCAGTCAGTGGCTGCTTTCCAACACTAGAAAGAAGAGACTATGAGAAAATTGAAAAGGAGATGACCTTTGATGAAGTTAGAGACGCGGTTTTTAGCATGGGTAGCTGGAGGGCCCCAGGAAGCGATAGTCTTCCAGCCAAATTCTACCAACACTCTTGGAACATAGTGGCTGAATCCCTGGTAACTTAGGTTAAGATGATATTTAGGGATTCTAGTAACATTACTGAAGTCAACAAAACTCTCATCTCCATCATCCCAAAGATTCCAACGCCTGAAAATTTTGGACACTTCAGACCCATCAGTTTTTGCAATGTTTGTTACAAAATTATATGAAGATTGTAGCTTCAAGACTAAAGAGATTTATGCCCACTCTCATCTCCAATACTCAAGCGAGTTTTATTCCTGGACGAGTGAGTGCAGATAATATCATTGTGGTGCAAGAAGTGATTCACACAATGAGAAATAAAAATCATGAAAAAGGCTTTATGGCTATAAAAATAGATTTAAAGAAGGCCTACGACAGATTGAGCTGGAGATTTATTACAGAGACTTTGGAGGAGGCTAGAGCTCCAAATACCATAATTTCGATAGTCAAGCATTGCATTACATCTTCTACCATGAATCTTCTGTGGAATGGCTTGCTGTTAGAGACCTTTACCCCAATGAGGGATATTAGATAGGGAGACCCCTTATCCCCATATTTTTTTGTTCTATGCATAGAAAGACTCTCTTATTTAATTAATAAATTAGTTGTAGACAAAAAATGGGAACCTATTACCCTTTCACGTAATGGACCTAAAATCTCTCACCTTTGTTTTGCAGATGACTTGGTACTCTTTGCTGAAGCAAATATCAAACAAGTACAAGTGATCAAGGATGCACTTAGGAAGTTTTGTGAGAGCTCAGGACAAAAGATTAGTCTGAATAATCTTGCGTCTTCTTCTCAAAGAACGTGAACCACAATATCAGAAATCAACTGAGTCAAGAGCTAGAAATCGCGCTTACGGCTAACTTGAAAAAATGCCTAGGTGTTCCACTCATCCATGAAAGATGAAATCAATATCACTTCCAATTTATTAACAATCGCATAAAGGCTAAGCTCGCGTCTTGGAAAAGAATGTCTTTATCTCTAGCAGGAAGGGACACGTTGATTCAATCGGTGTTGTCAACTATTTCAAGTTACTATATGCAAATTATTCCTACGGTAGTTTGCAACTGCATTGACAAAATTTGTAAGAGACTTTCTCTGGAGCAGCAGTGAAGAAGGAAAAAGAATTCACCTTATAAACTTGGATAAAATGTGCAGAACTAAGAAAAATGGTGGGTTAGAAATTCAAAAAGCATAGGAAACAAATAATCTTTTTCTAATGAAGCTTGCTTGGGGTCTAATGATGATCTATGGGTTTAAGTAATGAGGATGAAATATGGGTGTAGAGAGGAGACTATTCCCAGAATTCGCCTCAAAACCAGCAACTCAAATGCTTGGAATGGAATTGCAAGAGTCTGGGAGAACTTTCAACAGAACTTAATTTGGTGAATAGGAGATAGTAAGAAGATATCTTTTTGGAAAGATCACTGGATTCCAGGCATACACAGGTTAGAAGAGGTTGCTCTAAATAATCCTAGTGAGGAACAATTACGACAGAGAGTTGCAGACTATGCTACTAGCCGGGAATGAAACTGGGAGGCAATTCGAAGTGTGCTACCAGAAGAAATCATAAACCATATTCGAATAATTAAAGCACCCACTGATTGGATCGGGGGTGATACAGCAAGGTGGCTACAGACCCCTAATGGTGTTTTCACTATAAAATCAGCCTACGAGTTCTATTACAACGGCAACGAGAAAACGAATTTCTCATACAAACAGTTGTGGAAAATTAAACTACCTCAGAAGTTAAAAGCCTTTACCTGGTTACTCAGTTATGAGGTGCTTCTGACAAATTCAAATAGAAAGAAAAGAGATCTTACCGAGAATGACAAATGTTCGAAGTGTCACAGAGGAGGAGACCTTGCTCCACATATTACGAGACTGTCCTTTTGCTTGTAGTATTTGGAAGAGCATGGTAAATAGAGATTATCAAAATATTTTCTTTAACCAAAACTTTAAGGAATGGTTAAGAACAAACTTGAATTCAATCTCTCATATGCAAAATGGGACTTCTTGGACCATCCACTTTGTTACAACTTGCAATACTCTATGGAGGTGCAGGAATGAGCTTATCTTTGACAACCAGAACATACAAAGTAATCAACTTTGTCATTTAATCACTAGATGATCAGAGAATTATGTCTCAGCCTTTGGCAATACAGAGGGTTCAATTAATAATATGAGACTTACGAAGGAGATTCAAGTTGGGTGGACACCTCCAAAGGAAGGGTGGGTCAAGCTGAACGTCGACGGTTCTGTGTACCAACTAGGAAGCAGAGGAGCGTGTGGTAGTGTGCTTAGAGACCTAAACGGAGAGTTCATTGCAGGATTTTACATAAATATAGGCTGTTGCAGCATAACAACGACGGAACTTTGGGGGATGTATCTTGGGATCAAGCTTGCAGCTAAGATGGGTATCCCCAACTTGGAGGTGGAATCGGACTCTCACTGCGCTATTACCATTGTTGGGGCGCCTTTAGTTGAAGCTCACGCGAACTCGTCTCTGGCTCGTTCGATCAAGGAGCTTGAAACCATGTTGAAAAAAAGTAAATATCAGCTATGTCTATAGAGAATCAAACTTTTGTGTTGATTCAATGGCGAAGCTTAGAAACACAATGGAAGAGGGAGTCACCGTTTTTAAGCATCTCCTGTCACTGGTAATGTTACATCTTCTCGCAGATATAAGGGGAGTTAAATTCCTAAGAGTAGTTGTTGTTTAGCCTTCTATTTTGTCGTTGTTGCCTGTGCCCCTTTCATTATAAAAAAAAAAGATGTGCACATATGATTGAGCTCGCATAGTTTATCAATTAAGAAAAACTTCATTTTCGAAATTCCAATGAAGGGAATAATCTCTAAGTCACACATTAATGAAGATTTATAAGTGGCCTTCATCATTAACTAGCTTCCCACAATATAATATTTGCTAAAAATTGAATATCAAATAATACAATCTCCTTGCCTTGATTGCCTGCATCATTATTATTTATTAAGAGTTTAGTGAATTTGAGGAAGTGGACGAGGTAGCTGCAATGTACTTGTAGTTGGGGATTGTGGTGATTATGATTTATGAGTATAGAGGAAGTGAGGAAAGAGAAGGATGGGAGTGGGTGGATACAGAGAGAAGAATGATGATAATGGGTGGGTTCAAAAAAGAAATTAAAAAAAAAAGCGAGATGCTTTTGGAATTTTAGAAAATATGAATAGGGTATGTTTTGTAATTAAATCCAAAGATATTATGAGAATGTAACTAAAAAATTGGGTTCATACAATTCAAAAAATCGAATTGTTTATCGGATCATTCTAGCTTCTATAGTTCACCAATTTAGAGATTGGACTAATTTAATTGTGGTTCAATTATAATAATATATAAAATTAAAATTAAACACATAAAATCATAAATATATTCTGATCCGTCACCTTATAACTCAGTCTTTATTATGCATTATGAGTTATAATTCGGCGTTAACTATCATTCATTCTTTTGCTTGTAACTGACACATTCATTACCGACTTAATGACCATTTCTATCTTAATGACCAAACGGTCATAACATCAATTCTATTCATCAATTCTATGCCTATAAAAGGAACCTTTTATATCTAATTTCAGCAGGCAACATGATAAGTTTTATTTCATGTCTTACGTTCTATATTCATAGAATTATTACACACAACACATGATAACTTCTATTTCATGTCTTACATTCTATATTCGTAGAATTATTCTTATACCTCTTAAACACTTACTGACTTGAGCGTTGGAGTGTCTTTTGCAGGTACCCACCCCCTTGTTCTCTCATTGCCGACGTATAACTCATCTTGACGGTGGACGAGTTATACACCGGCCAATCTCAGCAAGAACAATTGGCGTCGTCTGTGGGGACGAGTAAAATAATTCCCACTCCCCTTAGGTTCATAAAACTTGATTTATATTCAAATTTTTGAACCAATCTCAACAATCTTATTTAATATTTTATTTAATACCTCTTATCAAATTTTAATCTATCGTAACTTTTTATAAAGTATGTACTTTATACATTCAAATTGCTTCATTTTTACGTATCATAATATTTCACATCTCATAATCGATCAATGAACCAATCCGAAAACAAACTCGACTTTTAATCACTCCGAGAACAAACTCGATTTTCAATCAATCTAAATACAAACTCATTTATCAATTTTGCTTACTTTTTCAAAATTTTCTACTCACACAAATAACATTATTTATTTTATTCACACATATTTTTGCATTTATATTTTGTGTAACTAATATTTACTTATTTATTAGTCATATTCAAACCTCAATATATGTTTTATACAATAATGACATATAACAACCATGTCAATTGAATTTTTATTTCATTAGGTGCTATATTTTTATTGTTTAATGATTTCATTTATACAATTAAATGACAGTAATGATAAGTTCAAATCTTAAAATTGGATTCCATAAAAAATTAATTATATATCAATTGTATATAACTGTTACACTATTCACTTTATGCTATTAAATTTTATGTAACTATTTGTTTAATGTAGAAAATTAAACAGGTAATTTACTATTATTGCACGAAGAATATCCCTTATCATACTATAATTGCTAGAAACATTATGAAAATGTATAATTCAATAACTGTTATCTTATTGCTTTATTATCAAATTAAAGCATGTCCTACAAAACAAAATTCAAATATTCACATTTGACATGTATGACGTCTTCTTCTCTACAATTATCAACTTTAAAGGTATATTTGTTTTACTTTGAACTATTTTACTTTTACAATATATATTATTCAATATATGTTACGACTTTATACCTATTCATTTTCTCAATTTATCTTATTCATGTCAGACCTTCACTATAAATTGTAAATATTCAATAACTAATTGTTTTGAGCGAGAAATTTATCAATAAGTTGTTGTGGGTTGGAAAAATTCCCAAGACAATTAACCATTATATCCTCGGATCATACAATCGATTCCGTCAATGGATATCTATCTCTGAGCTTTTCAGTTCATATACAATCAAATGCTAAAATTGTTCTTAAGCGGAAAAGTATCCCCCACACAACTATTTTGATTGAATGACTCTTATCACTCAATTATTTTTTGAATAAGTGCCGACATAATAACCCAACTAAGCTTGGGGGCTCACCATATCATTATTCACTTATCTTTTAACCGAGTTATAACTCATTATATTTTCTAAGCTTAGCCTGGATCATATGATCGGCGAACAAAGCTTGGGGGCTATGATCCGTCACCTTATAACTCAGTCTTTATTATGCATTATGAGTTATAACTCGGCGTTAACTATCATTCATTCTTTTGCTTGTAACTGACACATTCATTACCGACTTAATGACCATTTCTATCTTAATGACCAAACGGTCATAACATCAATTCTATTCATCAATTCTATGCCTATAAAAGGAACCTTTTATATCTAATTTCAGCAGGCAACATGATAAGTTTTATTTCATGTCTTACGTTCTATATTCATAAAATTATTACACACAACACATGATAACTTCTATTTCATGTCTTACCTTCTATATTCGTAGAATTATTCTTATACCTCTTAAATACTTACTGACTTGAGCGTCGGAGTGTCTTTTGCAGGTACCCACCCCCTTGTTCTCTCATTGCCGACGTATAACTCATCTTGACGGAGAGCTTACAAGTATTCACCGGTGGACGAGTTATACACCAGCCAATCTCAGCAAGAACATATTCTATACAAATCTTAAAAATACATAAATTAAAATACAATACAAACTAATGTCTCATAATCCCATATAAGTTAGAAAATTGTGAATGAGACTTACGCAAATTAACTATTTAAGTTAGAAAATTCAAGGGTACAAATTTGATTTAATAGAAATTTGGGAAACGAACCAATTTATCTCATGAGTGAAATTTAGGAGATTATTTTGATCTTTTACTAAAAGAATTCCAAGTTTTCATACTGCATATGATGATATATTAAAAGTTAAAATATTTATTAAAAAATACTTCTTAAAAGAAATCCTGAATCTTATTTATTATGTATTTTGTTATCATGTATAATTGGGGGAAAGTTGATCATGAAAGCTGTTGTATATATGTCGTTTCTAAGGATTACACTCTTGACATAATGATTGAATAAGGCCAAAACAACTCCTATCTGCTATGTATGCTAGCTTTAAGGGGTAAATAACTAAATACCTAATCACGCTATTTCAATTAAATTGATGGGTATAGTATTATTTTTGTTTTTAATATTTAAGAATCATTTTATTTAAATTTTTAATATTATAAAATTATTTTAATATTATTCTGTTATTAGTAATTTATTAATAAATTATGGTAGATAATATTAATACAACTTTAAAATATTAAGAACTTAAATAAAATAAAATATTAAGAAAAAAAATAATGTATGATTTTTAGAAAAATTATTAAATAAAAATCAATTTTAATAGAATGAATTGTCTAATAAATTTAAAACTTTTACTAATATTCTATTTTTCTTGTATTGAAAAATAGTTTATTATTTTGTTTAAAATTACTATAAGTCTAAGTATGATGCCAATGCAAATAAAAAACCTAAACATAAACCACTTAAGTCTATTTCCAAAATTCAATAAATAAATGTTGCAATTTTTTATTCAATGTTATATATATATATATATTATTTATTATTTATTATATCATTAAATTTTAAAATAAGAATACATTCACTCTTTTATATATTTTAATATTGTAAATCATAATAATTTAAATTAACATTAAATTGAGATATTTTATTACATGATTTACTATAATTATTTGTTTGAAAACTTATTTATAATGAATTTTACACTCATAATAATAATTAATAATTTATTTTTAAAGCACATATTAGTTATTTAAAATATTTTTGTTACTAAATAATTGTTAATCTGTTCATATTTACAATATAATTAAACTATTATTTAATAAATTATTTATTTAAATTAACTGTTTTAATATATGATTATTTATTAATATTATTAAAAAAGTGTCTAATTTAATCATTTTCTATATCATTGTATCTTAACATACACCATGTAAACTTATTTTGTTATATCTTTTCTAATATAAACCTTTAGATTGCGTCTAATAATTTTATTGAACCATGTTAGTGAAACATTAATGCTAAGTATTTTTACTGAAATATTTTAGATGTGAACATAAATTTGTTGTCGTAACTATATGTAGGCATGCGTTGATACTCGATAGTTATAGTTTATATCATATCACATCAGCTTAATTATAATTTGTTTTAAGGTTAAAAGCTTAATTATAATTTTTCTTTTATTTACATTATCCTTTAGTCCGGCCGTGGATCTGAGTTTCATTTAAAAGTTTGTCACTGGTTAATAAGATACTCCATGCACAAATTAAAATTTGAATCCTAATATTTATTTAAACGGACTAATAAATTAATCACCTGACCAATCCGACTTAATTAAAATTTAATTATATTTAATTTAGGAAATGAAAGCATTGGGGACCGTAAGCTTGAGTCCATTTTCAAGTCAAGTTTCTTTCATAAAACCCTTTGAGGCCTCTAATTGGGCCCACCAAAAGCCCCGTTCACACATTCACAAATCACAAATCACGACCCCCCATTTCCCTTTACACACTTTCTTTCCAAGCTCGTCTTAATGTTATTTATTTAGTGAGAGATTTTATCATCTTCCTTAAAATAAATAATACTTATTTTATATTATTTAACTATAATTTTTCTTTTTTCAAACATTTTATAACGACAAATTAATATGAAGTAAAAATCAATCTTCTTTTCATAGTGTATATAAGAAATTTCTTAATTAGACAATAAATTTGGACTTACATACTTGTTTTTATTTGTATTTTTTATTGTGCACTAGCAACACTACTATGAAATTACACTTATTACCTACTTATATTATTATTTTTATTTAATGAAATGAAATATTATAGTCCCAAAAAAATTATAGAAATTATAAATCTAATGGAAATTAAGTCCCAAATTTTTTTTTATGTTTTATCAACTCGTCATTTTAGAATAAATATACCATTAAATTTATTACACACACATATAATGATATAAAGAGATGTTTATACCAAGTGTAAATCTTATCGACATACAATTAATTTGAAATAATTTATTAATGTGCAATAAATTTCATCAACCAAATTAGTGAATTCCAATATATTATTATATAGATCAATCTAATAAAATATGAAATGGGTTTGACATACAATCATAATACTTTATTTTATAGATATTTTAGTTTAAAAATACAAATAAATATGACTATTATGTTATATATTTATGATTTTTCAAAATTTCTAAAAATTAATATGTTTAATTATCAAAGCAATATAACACTAACTGTTGAATAATGAAATTCATAATACATATAAAATATAGTTACATCTAATGTAAATATAGTAGATCACTCTTTTTTCTACATATAAATTCTTCTTTTTAAATATCCCATGAACTGTATAACTACTAATTAATGATCCTTGTCATACCCAAATTAGTTGAATAGATAAGAGTTAGAAAGAATAAAGAAAGCATCAAAAGCTGGGGAGAAAATAAATTAAATATAGAAATTAAGTGATAGATATGTTTCATATAATTGGGTGAGCTAGATCCATATATGTCCAATCTTAATTGATGCTATTTCCCATTCGAATAAATTAAATATGTTAGAATTAAAATTTTTGTTGGACCTCTTATAGTATATTATTATTTAATTTTCTGTTCTAGTATGAAATTATTGTGATAATAAATAAGCACGCATAAAATTGGAGGCAGCCTAATCAAATCAAATATATACTACAATACTATCACTTCCATTGGCCTCTCTTGCACGCATCAAATTCATCACAATAATTTGTCTTAGATGATAAAAACAGTGTGTCATTTCAAGCTATTAATTAATGTATAACCTAAACATGCAAATTCTAATATAAGGATTATCTAAGTGCCACAGACGAAAAATATAAAAAGCCACTAGTTAATAATTAATATGAATAATTGAATACTAAGCATTGAGATGTTTTGAGAAAACGACAAAAGCATTTGTGACGAGATTGCTTACGTAGAAGAGTGTAAGTCTTCTATATATGTGTGTGTCATTCTATTGTCAATTGTCAATTGTCAATTTCTTCCTTTATTATTTTTCCATTGACCTTTTTTTTGGTACATCTCTAATGACCTATGCAAATAATCTAGGAGTGTCTAAAGATTACAAACCTCCATGAAAAATTATTGACCTTTGCTTGATTTCATAAACCTTAGCTTGCCTCATCATGTTCCCAAAACTACGCGGCGCTCTCTTTTGCACATACTCGATCATAGTTTCTAAATGTTCATACTATGATTGAGATATGTTGTATTATTGCAACTCTCTTAATTATCACAAAGATCAACTTCAATTTGCTTGCTTTACACAAAAACTAAATTAGTTATTTATATAAAATACCTGTTAAAATATAAAATATATATTAAAAACGAATTAAATATTTATACATATATTTAATGAATAAAACAAATCATAAATAAATTCAATAGAACAACTAACAAATATAAATTATGAAAAAAAAGTGAGAATTTTCGAGAGCATTACTAGAAGTAGGCAAAACAAAATTGCATAGACTTAAGGGAGAGGAAGAATTTGACATCGTTAGATATCATTTTGTTGGATTACTGTGGAGAATGGATCCTCTCAATTTTTTTTAACAATTGAGGAAGTAAAATATGATCTTTTATCATTAACTTTATAAGTGAAACCAAGAATAAATATGAGAAAGAGCAATGAAGGGTTAGAGATCACAGTTTACACTCTTAATTTTTTTTAACAATTGAGAGGATATCCATTCTCGTTACTGTGGGGAGCTCTTGCGATTACCGGAGAGATTTTAAGAAAAAATCATGTGAGATGAGAAGACACCACATCCCATATCCAATGATACCTAGCATTAATATGTTTAAATTTTGCATAAAAGTTAGAATTCTTAGCAAGATGAATAACGCATTGATTGTCAGAAAATAATACTTAACGCTCTTGATTGAAACTAAGCTCTCCAAGAAATATCATCCACAACAACTCTTTGTATGCTTCAGTTGCTGCAATAAACTCTGTCTATGTGGTAGAAAGTGTAACAAATTTTGAGTTGGATGTGATATCTTCTCATAGTATTTTCTCTCACTTGATTCCTCTTCGAAGTCTCCTTAGTAGTCGAGACTCGAGAGCTCCCCATGGTGGTCCAACATGTGGTATTAGAGCCGATGGTTAATCGGTCTAATATTTAATGAGTATTCAAAGTGAAGCATCTAATGTCTTCCTCAAAAAGGTGATCCAAGTGGCGTGTCTCGCAGTGTGATGCAGCAGTATAAGGGACGAATACTCAAATATCGTGTAGGACCTAGAAAGAGAGAGAGTTGATGCTTGATGTGGAGACTCACACTTAAAAGGGAGATTGTTAATGCTACAAGTACGAGGAGTGCATAAAATTAGTCCCACATCAAAGATAATAAAGAGAAGTGAGGAGTTTATAAAATGAATGTTTAATTACTCTGTTGGTCCCTATAGTTTCGCAAAATTTTCAATTAGGTCCCTATACTTTTTTTTCTTTTAATTGGGTCCCTGTACTAATTTTTTTTTTCAATTAGGTCCCTCTTGGTAGTAATTGGCTTAATTGTATAGGGATCAAACTAAAAAAAATGGTGTAGGAACTCAAATAAAAAGGAAAAAAAGTGAAGGGACTCAATTAAAAAAAAATTGGTGCAAGAACTCAATTAAAAAGAAAAAAAGTATAAGGACCTAATTAAGAATTTTGCAAAACTATAGGGACCAATAGAGTAATTAAACTTAAAATAAAAGACCATTAACTTAACACCTTAAGATTTTAAATTGGATGTGATGTCTTCTAACTTATTTTCTTTCGGTTCCTCTGCAAAGTCTCTCTAGTAATTGAGAGCTTGCTTTAAAGCTTTTTTATTTTGAGACATTCAAATGTGCTAGCATCCAACAATGAGAAAACTAAACTTTCTTAGCTTTTTTTCATCAATCTAGATACCGAAATTATCAATTAATTTGTTCCACCAATTAGCCATATGAGAAAAGGAGTCATACGACATAATTTCGTCTAATGCAAGTTGGACCCATACTTGTTGAAAACATGACAAGTAGAGGAGATTGAAGGTATTCGCTGGTTGAGTTTTATTTTGATAGAAAGACCTTCGTACATCACACTTGTTGGTTCATGGAATATTTGAAACAAGTTTTAAATATGTTTCTTTTTTCTAAAGTGATGAAATCAATTTATCATCGTAATTGCAAGTAGCAGTTCACAAAACGGAGATTGCTATTTGTTGAAGGAATTGTGTACTAACTCTTCATTCCACCCTAGGTCCTTTATCTATTATCTAATAAGCTCGTTGTGTACGGATAATTATCTTGTAATCATGGATAGTGAATTCTTCTACCACATGGTTTCCATTTTACCCATTTTTCAAGCACATTTTGTCCTTCTAACAAGTGTCTTCTTTTGAAAACTAATAACCTCCAACAATGTTCTATAAGGTCATTGATGGTTAAACTTTCAAATTTAGCTGGATAACATCTTTTCTAATTTATTCAAGTCATCTTTTCCTGTACATATTTGTCTCCATCAAAATTGGCTCAACATCCTATGAAACTCTTCGATCAAAGAGCTAGAAAGCTTAAAATAAGAGAGTGTAATTAGAGTTCACTTTACCATTAGATTTAATCAAAATTTTTCTACTATCATTGAAAAAAGATTATGTTTCTAACTTGAGACTTTCTAGCCACTTCCAGATAATTATTTTGCACACCAAAATATAGAATGTTTAGTTTATAGGCCATATTCTTACAAAGCTGTATGTTGTGGTGTGTTATTGTTCAAGAATACTATTGATTTATCCATATTGATCTTCTGTCCAATATGCCTTTTATAAGTGCTCAGAATGTTTAAGATATTACTACATCATGTTTCTGATGTTTTTACAAAACAGAATTGAGTCGTTCACAAAAAAATTAGACAACTCACATTAGGACTTTCTAGACTAATTTTTACTCTGATTTGTGGAGAAGAAAGGAAAGACCATAGTAGAAAAAAATTTGGTCATAAAAGAGTCTCCTTCACAGGTTAGATTTAAAAAATAAATCGTGAGATTGTCTTTCTACTATCATAGAATAAAAAGTTGATGAATATGGTATTTAAATCCATATAAAGTGTTTGCAAACCATAAGAATTTAATTCTTTTAAGAATTAGAATTCTTTTCCGTGCTTTGGTACTAAAAATAGTGTAGAAAAAAATGATTTTATAGAATTGTAATTCTCATTTTATAGCTCAAAACAAATTAGGGTATATATTTTACCATAAATACCCCTTCCAAATAATTAACAAGACAACAAATACTCCTACTTCTTTCATGGGTACTATTATCAAGTCACCGTCTCTCACTATCCAAACCATCTTGTAGCAACACCACCTACACACAATTATCAACGACATCAACAACAATTAGGAAGTTAGATAGATCATTTCTTTACCATCAACACCCCTTTGTCTTGATGCATTCCTCTTCTATGTTCCTCCATCAATAACTGACAATACTCAACTACAACAATAATAACATAGAAACTGATTATCTAAGAAAAGTTACTCAAAAAGATTATTTAGAAGATGAGCAGAGAAACAAAAGAACGATACAGAGCAAAGAAAAAAAACCAAGTGGTGAGGACGACAACATAGCAAAGATTCTGATGTTGAAAGATAATGTATAGTGAGATCGGGATGTAACGAAATAGATGGTAGTGTTTATTGAATCAATCACCCTTACAGGCCCAAGATCAAGCCCAAGAAACATAATCAGTTTTTCTTTTCCTCTTTTTTCTTTCTATCACATGTTTATATACATTATTCTAGAATAGTGAATTATCACAATTCTGTTAGCTATTAGGTATTAATGTGGGACCATCGATGATTCGGAATTTCTTCTCAATAAAAGAAACTTTTTAAATCAACAATTGACTGGCATCAAAGTTTAATTTTGGTTGTCACAAGTTTAACCCAATAAAAATAATGGAAAGTATTATTCCCGAATCATTCTCTCTAGGAATTATAATCAAGTGCTCAATTATTGGTTATGAGTTTACGGGGGTGGGTTAATGATAAAACAAGAAATTAAATGACAAAAAATTTAAATGACAATAAAGTAAATTAAACAATTACTAAAGAGGCATTCATGGCAAGGATTGAGAATCAAGGTTTTCTATTCTAATCATTAATCATAACACAATAATTACCAAGAATTAAGCCTATTATGTTATCTTCGTATCGAAAAAAAGTCAAATATGCCTAGTTAACCCCAATTCATAAGTAATGTCAATGAATACAAGATTAACTAACAACTCTAGATTACCAATCCAAATTGGATATTAATGACTCAAGAATATTAAGTTTCTCTTTCCAAGTCAAGAATGCTAAAAAATCTACTCAAAAACTAAGCCAAGCATTTTATCAAACACTTGGTGTGTATAAAAATAAAAGCATAATAATTTGCAATAATAATAAAATCTAAGACTACCAAGAGTAAGAAAATAATAATAACAACTCAAATAAACATCAATAAAATGAAAACATAAAATTACATTAAATGGAAATCAAAATCAACAAGAGTTCATAAACATAAAAATAACTAAAATGAGAAATTAATAAGAAGAACTAAGAAAATTAAAGTAATGAAACAAGAAAAAATAAAGGAACTAAATCAAAACAAGTGTTTAAACCTAAATCTAAGAGAAATTAACTTAAATCTACCCTAATTCTAAAGAGAAGATGAAGCTTCTCTCTCTAAAAAACTACCGTAATACATGATTCCTAAGCTACCTAATTGCTTCCCCGTTATTCCTTCTTTGATACGGAAATAAAAGGATAAACAAGACAATAATTGAAATTGAATAAAAAAGATAAATTATAATTGAAATAGAAACAAAAAGATAGATTGAAATTGAGTACAAAGAGAATCACTCTACTTTCTACCAACTTTCTTGACGCAACAAGAAAGGGACTCCTCAACCTAACTTATCAACGCCAATACTTTGAAAATTGAATCGAAGGAACTCCTCAACCTTCTACTCAATTCCCCGATGTAACAAGAGAGGGACTTCTCAACCTCAATTGTTCACACTATGGTTTCATCACGAAACCAAAAAGGGGTTTTCAAACCTCTAAAAATTCTATATTACGACTACAATAGCTAATAAGGTATTTATAACCTCTTATTAGGTTAAAACAAAAAAAAACTCTAAAGCCCATAAACATAATGTCCAATTTAATAATTAAATAAATAAAATCAAAATACATCAAATTAAATTAAAACATTCTAAAAATGTAAACTAATAAAATCTTCTAAATAACACTTGAACTCTTCATATCACGAACATTTGAAACACGTATTATTCTCCTCCTCTTCAAAAAAGATTCGTCCTCGAATCTTGTAGGTGAAAAAAAATAATATATGAAAAGAACAATAATTACAAAGAAGATTTTTTTTCTTTTTTTATTTTTTTTTCTTGCACTTTATGCTTTTTTTTATTTTTTTAATTAAACAATAATAAAATACAAATGGAAAATAAGAACACAGGAACTTAAAGAAAGATGCGACAGACACTAGACTCTCTTTTTTTATGATAAAAGAAGAACAAATATAGATTAATAAGAATTAATCTAATACCTGAGCTCTGATACCAAATGATACGGAAATAAAAGGATAAACAAGACAATAATTGAAATTGAATAAAAAAAAGATAAATTATAATTGAAATAGAAACAAAAAGATAGATTGAAAATGAGTACAAAGAGAATCAGTCTACTTTCTACCCACTTTCTTGACGCAACAAGAAAGGGACTCCTCAACCTAACTTGTCAACGCCATAGTTTGAAAATTGAATCGAAGGGACTCCTCAACCTTCTACTCAATTCCCCGATGTAACAAGAGAGGGACTCCTCAACCTCAATTGTCCACACCATGATTTCATCACGAAACCAAAAAGGGGTTTTCAAACCTCTAAAAATTCTATATTACGACTACAATAGCTAAGAAGGTATTTATAACCTCTTATTAGGTTAAAATAAAGAAAACCCTAAAGCCCATAAACATAAGGCCCAATCTAATAATTAAATAAACAAAATCAAAATACATTAAATTAAATTAAAACATTCTAAAAATGTAAACTAATAAAATCTTCTAAATAACACTTGAACTCTTCATATCACGAACATTTGAAGCACATATCATTCTTGAATTTGGCTTCAAATACTTCAGAAATGAGTTGGATTTGGGTCTGAAGCAGCTCAGAAATTGCCAGCCACGGTTTCTTTAATGAAGTCACGTGACGAGTGTCACGCGTACGCGAAAGCCTGACAAAATCCTTCCTCACATGTACGCGTGAGGCACGCATACGCGTGGCCATGCATTTCTCCAAATCCTCATTTCTTCATGAATTCTCCACTTTGCATGCTTTTTCTTCATTTCTTTGATCAAATCCTTGCCTCCTAAGCCTGAAATCACTAAACAGACACATCAAGGTATCGAGTGGAATCAAAGTGAATTAAATTTAGCGAATTAATAGCCTAAAAAGCATGTTTTCACTCTTAAACACAAATTAGGAGAAATTCACAAAATCATGCTATTTCATTGAATAAATGTGGGATAAATTGATAAAATTCAATAAATTCAACACAAGATAAACCCTAAAATTAGGGTTTATCAACCTGCCCACACTTAAACCAAGCATGCACTCGTGCTAAACCAAGAAAGACAAGAAAGGGGTATCAATATTTATTCAATGCAAACTATCTAAATGCAACCTATCTACATACATTTAACTACTTGGTCAAAATAAATCAATTCCCAAGAAAATACACACACACACATATATATATATAAAGCATAAGGTCTAAAGCAATCACAATCATTAAACAAGTTGAAAAGAATTTAACAACTTGAAAGAAGGAGATAATTGTAGCGATCCTCAATTTTAAAAATATAAATAAGTTATAATTTATTTTATAAAATTAGAGTTCCTTATTTTTAGAAAATTATTTTATTATCAATAATTGAACTAATTTTATAACAATTTGAATTCAATCAAATTCATATTCTTTTATATATATATATATATATAATGATGAAATATTTTACATAATTAAAACTATAATTCTAGTAATTTATAAGCAATGAAACTTATATGTATATCTTAATTTGAGTAATTGATATTTTAATTTAAAAATAGAATTTAGTTAATAATATTATTATCGAGTTCAATATTCGTCGATATAAATAAATATCAGTACGCTTTGATGAGTTAGGCTTTGTTAATACTTTACCAAATATCTTTCATTTTTAAATTACTAATATTATTTATATTAGTAACTCGTATACATTCAACCTTATATGTAACATCCTAACTACCAAAGCTCACGCTTCCTGCAGCGCGACTCTGATAGCTCGGACATTACGACAACTTTTATACTATTTAATACTAAAATATGAGCCTGTTTGAAACTTTAAACCGCAATACCGCTCCCAAAGATACTTTCGTTCGATAACGTACATCCATAAATACCATTCAACTTACAATAACTCATAAAGAGTACATACATATATATATATATATATATATATATATATATATATATATATACATATATATATATATATATAAATATTATTACAAGCATTAACCAATACAATTCCTATCCCTCTTACAGAATATATATCAAGATAAAGGCGAGGGTACAATAAACCATAACTAAAACAATACAGAGCATCACATCAACAATTAAATAAGCTCTTCGTAACTTCTGCGCCCATATCCTGAAAGGGGAAAAATGTAGGGGGGTGAGAACATCATCCTCGAAAGGGTTCTCAGTAGAGGGTTTTTGGGAATTACTGTAATAGGATACATGAAGATAACCGCACCAGTGATTAATAACTGTCTTATGCCTCTTTTCAAAAACAACAGTTTTCAATAAGGTAAAGTCGGAAATCTTTTCTGAAAGAGGAACCGTTCAATTCTCAAAAACACCAAAAGCCTTTCAAAAAGGTTTATCTATGCTGAACCAAAATAGCCTTTCATATTTTTCCAAATCAGAAACACAAAACCGAAACCAACCATCGGTCCATCTCAATCCAACCACGGCCCTAGGCCCAAACAATCCAACCATCAACCAAATCACCACAATCCAACAGAGTCCCAATTGCAAACACAGATAGGAAGTTCAAGCACAAACAAACAGTTACAGCAAGTAGAACAATTAGCAGTTAATCACAAAGGCAAACCAAGTACAATATGCACACCCAGACAATGTCACATAGATGCATATGATGCATGCCTATCCCTAGTGGCTGATGATATCATCTGTCGGTTATATAGCCAACCCGACACGTCCTGGTAGCTAACCATAGACAGAAACACCCATCGCAGAGCAAGTAGGTTTGAGCTACAACCCCATTGCTACTACCCGCTCAACCCAGAGCCAGTGGAATAACCACTACTGCGGCTACTACCCAGGCGGGTGTTTAAAAGCTCAACCTGGAGCGAGTGGAATCACCACTACTACCGCTACTACCCAGGCGTCACAATCTCTGACTTGGAGCAAGTGGGATGAACCACAACCCTTGCTACTACCCAGGTATCTCAAACATATATTCATTCAGTTCCAGCCATGGATCAACATCCATCTCAGCTATCCGGCTTAAATTCAAAATTCATAGTCAGCCATACGGCCCATAACTCATTCGGCATTCAGCCATAAATCAATATCATACACAGCCATTCCGGCTCACGGTTCAATCCAAAACCAGCCAATATTCATAACCATACACAGCCATTCCGGCCCATAACAAAACAGCACTTCCACCGTTCAACATCATTAAATTCATAAAACCGGAATTTAAGCCATAAATTACTTTTCTCAAGCCGTTTCACTCTGAAATCAAATTTCAACTCTTTTCAGCCTTGGCTTTAAAGATCTCATTTTCTCAAATCATCTCAGGCTCATAAGCCAAATTTACTCAAAGTGAGTCTCCTTTTGAAAACAAAGCCACTCTCGGCATTCTCTTTCCAAAACTTCCAAAACCATGGCAAGTTAAGGATTTATTTCAAAGTATTCAAAATCACTCATCCAACAATGGGATTTCATAACAAAAGTTTCTCGGCAGAGTCCCAAGTCTTTAGGGGAGAATAACATAACTTATTTCGCCAAATTCATTTAAAATCACTAAAACATTGGCTTTCTGATTTGAGTAAGCAAATAGGATCTAAGCCAAACCGAGTCATGTAATCATTTACTTCTTTCAAAGCCGTTTCCTTTACTTAGGCAAAACCAACTTCAACCCCCATGATAAATTCTAGAACGTTTCAACTGTTCAAAATTGTTTTAGTCTTGCAAGAATTCAGAATTCAAAGAGTACTTAAAACCTTTCTCAAAACATTTCAAAATGAAACTTGTCAATAGACATTCAGGTTCTTTCAAAGTCATTGAAACTTCTTTAATTGAAACCCCCAAGTCAAATTCAAAGGCATAAACCCTTTTTACATCCAAACAGCTTTAAAACACAAGTTTCATCTAAATAACCTTCTCTTGAAAGAGATACAATGCCTTTCTTAAGAAGCAAGACTAAATCACAATTTCCTCTTTATTAATTCATTTCGAAAGCATGAATCATCCTTTTCTCGATAATTCAAATAAAATAGTAGAAGTCTTTAACTCATCATTTTTCAGACAACATTTCAATAAAGACTCGGATTTTATAGAAATTTCGACAGCACCTCCCCTAAAACTTGGACTTTTGCCACACGGTTCGGGTCCCAACTAAACCGTTTCTCATTCCTTTTCAACAGCTCAAAACCAGAAATCAATTCAAAAGCAAGCTAAATCCAACAGTCGCCTCAATGGCATACCTCAAGGAAACCATTTCAAAAATCAACTCAATATCAACCGATTTAACTCATTTATAAAGCTTTAAAGAATCGGTTCAGCAATAAATCATTTATCAAAACCAGAGCAATTAAAACAACCCAGGCTGAATTTCAAGAGCATTCTATCTTTCACATCATCAAATTAATTGACTCGATTCAAACCAATCCTCAACGGATTAAACTCATTTCAAATCTTTAAAGAATCAACTTCAAACATTACATTTCACAAGCCACATAACAATTCAGCCAAACCAACATCCATAGTCATTCGAGTCAATCAAATAATACGTAAGGCAGATACAATCACCAAATACACAATATCTCACATCAGTACCCATATGTAATAATTCCAATAATAAACTATAGTTTTTGGAAAGCGCCCCTACCTCAAAACGCAATTCCATAATCCAAACGCCTCATCAAGTCCATTTCCGCCTCAACCCGAACTGACGGCAACCAAAACCTCAGCTCCCAGCCACGTTCACAATAACCATAGCAACACTAATCGCAATATACAATAATCAGGACTCGACCCTACGTTATCAAAACTCATACTCATTAACCAATCACAACAGAATACTAACGCGAGGTTTTCCGAAATAGGAATACTTACTGAAACTAAGAGAGAACGGCTGAACCGAACCGCAGCGCCCTCTAAACCGGTTGGGCGGTGGCCCCGGCAGCCACCTCCAGCGACTGTGGTGACCCGACTCCGGCAACGGTGACTGAAACCAACATGCCGCAACAATAAAACTCCAGAATCTCACAAGAAACGAAAACCAAATTTGAAACCCTTACCGGCATTGGATCTCGATGGCGGCAGAGGCGTTCTCCGGCGACGGCAGCAGGGTCTCAAGTGGCAGAAACGGCCAGAAGCTCCAGTGTGGTGCCGGCAGCCACAACCACTTCTGCGGTAGCCATTCACGACAGGTGACTACCGCTGCAGCAGCTGGCTGGACGGCGGCAGCTTCTGACGGCAGCAAGGGCAACGGAATAACCTACCACCATCACGCATCACCCTCTCTGTAAGCTCCCTCGAGCGCGTTCTTCTCCCATTCGTGCCTCCAACGGCACCGACGAAGGCAGCTTCTGTGGCGACGGCAAGGAGGTTCGGCGACGGCAAGGAGGTCCGGCGACGGTGACATAGGCAAAGATGGCTTCCCCTGTCGCGCTCTCCCTCTCTCCCTGCTGTGCAAAACTCCGATTTCTCTCTCCCTCTGTGCCTGCCTGGCAGTGATAAGGTGGTGGCGGCAAACCCTAGCAGTGGCGGCGGCACGACGTGGACGCGGTGGTGATGGAGACGCGGCAGCTTCGAGCCGCGGCCACCCACATTCGCGAGCCAACCCCTTCTCGGTTCTGTTCTCCCTAGCGACGGCGCAATCGGCGTGGTGGTGGTGGCAAACGGGAGCGCGATCGGCGGCGAGCTAGACGTGGCGGCGGAACGCGGCTGGCCGGCGAGTTGCTGCTTGCCCGGTGCTCTTTCTTCCTCCGGATCTCCTTTTCCCTCATTCCCCCTTTCGTTCTCTTTGCTTCTTTCTTTCAGGGAAAACACAAGGAAACTGCGTGTGTTGAACTTGTGAAGGGGAAAGGGAACTCAGCGGCTGAAGGGGTTAAGTTAGGGAAGGGTTTCATTTTGAAAATTAGGGTTAAGGGAATTATGGTAATTTCACATAAAATTGGGAATAATATAGTAATTAAAACCCAAGTTAAATCCAACACTAATTATATATAGAAAATACCATTTGCTCACCAATTTCACAAATTATTTTCAATAAAATGCCCAAATCAAATAATTAGAAATAATATACTTAATTTCTTCATTTTTCTAAAATAGCAATATTAATATTTAAAATATTACTTATCTAATCCAAATCATATAAAATCCTTATTATTTCATAACTATCAACTTTATAATTCAAATATAGAAAATAATCCAATAATTATGAAATTGGATAATAATCATAACTTATCTCAAATCCAATAAATCAAAACTTGCCTTAATCATCTTTAATAAACTGATTTTCGAAATTAAGGCTATAAATAACTATATGATTTGAGACTTAATCATGATAAGACTTTTTAAAAGTTCTGGGTCTTACATTATATATATTATTGCTATAATTATATAAGCATTATTATTATTATTGTTGTAGTTGTTAATTGCTAGTTCTACTAAGGAAACTTTATAATATTAGAAGTTAAACAATTAGATATTGTAATATTATAAGTTACGTTAATATATATGAAGAAAGAGTACTCGGTCACTTTTATATATATATATATATATATATATATATATATATATATATATATATATATATATAAGTTTTGTAATATAAGATTATGTTATTATAATTCATTCTTTCTTCTAGCATAAGTCTTGTTTATATATATACATATATAACTTACGAAGAAAGGAAACGGTAAAGAAAGAAGAGCGTAACCGAGAGCGAGAAGCGTGAGAACGTAATCCTTCTGGACTTTTGGCTTCCATTTTTTGCAATCTGTAATTTCAATAAAAAATTTAATCCGATAAAAGTATTCGTATCCTCCTCCTTTGTATGTTGGCACCACTTTTGATTGGTAGAAGTTGACGGCAACGTAGTTCCTCTACTCCTTGAGTTCGGCCAATGCGAATTTTAGGAGGCACAGACGATTCTGGACATTTTCTTTTTCGATAGCTCGGTTAGAAAGCTTCTCCGGAGCTTCAAATATTTTGATTCCGTACGAAGGTATGGTTTTGGTTTCTCGTAGTTAATGTTTAATGTCACATGAAAACTTAGGCTAGAAGACTTTAAGATAGGAATGAATTGAATGTATAATTGATGGATTGTGTATATGGAATAAAATGTGTGGTTTAACTGTTGTTAATAATTTGCTGTTGAAGTTGGTCAGTTTTGGAAAAAGATTTAATATTGGTATTTGTTTGATTTTGAAATAATTTGTTACTGGAAATGATTTGAATGGCTGAGAGGTGTTTGGTTTGGTAGTTGGGACCCTTTAAGAGTGGTAGAAATTCGAATTTTAGAGAAAATACTGCCAAAATTTCTATAAGAATTGGAGTTTTGATTTGAAGTGTTATTTTAAAAAGGAAAGAGATTATTATGTGGCTTGTGTATTTGAGACTATTTGTTGACCCTCTGTCGCAAGATGTGACCGGGTACTTTAACTCCCCGAATTTCTCCATGGGCATGCATATATATATATATATATTGAATATCATATTTGAGCTTGGAGTTTGATTCTATAGAATATTATTGAGTGTGGAGTTTGACTCCATGGAATACTATGTTATTGAGCTTGGAGTTTGACTACATGGAATACTATATTATTGAGCTTGGGGATGTGCACACAGAGGGACTGTCCAATGGTTAACTACCAAGACATGTCGGGTTGGCTGTATAACCGACAGATGAGACTCATTAGCCATAGGACAGGCATACATCATATGCATTTGTTTGTTTGCTTGAGTGTGCATTGTTTTGGTTTGCTTAACTGTTTAATTCTGCTTATCCGCTACTTGTTCTAATTGCTGTAAATGCTTCTCTATCTGTATTTTCCTTACTTGAATTGTATGTGTATGTTTTCTGAGAAACTCCTCTTAGCAGAGGTGTGAAGGGAGTTGTTCTACCAGTGATTCGGAGGATTGGAGGAGACAGAATGTGAAGTATTAGGTTAAAGTTAGGTTCAGAACTAGAATACCTTAGATAACTTACCTAATTTTTTATTTTATTTATTTTCCTTAAGTTTGATTCTGAGTGTCGGAGTTCTAGGAATGCCTCTGGCTTTCTCGAGACCTTTTATATTAATTATGCGGGCACCTTTAATACCATACTGAGAATCTCCGGTTCTCATTCCATATATATTTTGTTGTTTTCTAGATGCAGGTCGAGAGACACCTTGTTGAGCGTCTGGAGACCCTCCTTACAAGCGAAGAACTACCTTTTGGACTGTCATATTTTGATTTTAGGCTATGTATATATGTTTATAGAATCTCCGCATGTACATTTTGTGTTTTGTCCCTCCTAGAGGTTGAGTTGGAGATACAGGTGTTTATTTTGTAGTTTGAGTTTTATTTATATATATATATATATATATATATATATATATATATAGTTTTGAAACTCTGATATATATATATGTTTTTAGCTTTCTTTTGATCTTTCCTATCCATTTTACGATTATCAATGCGAGTGTGACACGATTTTTTGTTTATCGTTTTTGTTTAGCTTATCCTTCAAGGCTCCTAGATATGATTTCGTCCAACTATATTTATATACATATCTTTTTCTTTTAGAGGTCGTAATACCTTGCCACTTCTACTTTACGACTTAAGCGTAAGACTCTGTGTGGTAAGGTGTTACAATAATAACCGGTGAAAACATAGAATTGAGCAATCGAACCCCTCACCGGATATGTGTATACGCTCTTGTCGCTCAAGTGTTTATGGTTGATCCGCTCAGTTTTCCTCTTCTCATGCTTTCTAAGATTTGTTTTTCATTTAACAATCAACGATTATTTAATGTATGAATACAAATATCATGAGGGCTTTCCATAAGGTTGTAATGGGAATAGAGTCAAGGTAACGATATATATATGGCTGAGTGAGCTTGAAATTTGTATTTTTGATTAGCCTACGCTCTCACCAAACACATATAACAACCTATACAATTTAAATGCAAACCTAACTACCCATTATTCACTCTTTCACACACTCATTCATTCTCTTTTTAATCACAACACATATGCATTGTTATTATTACTTTGCTTTGGGGCATCTTGTCCCCTTTTTATTACTTTCTTTTTCTCTTTTTTTTTTCTTTTTAATTTTCTTTTTCTTTTTTTTTTCAAAATAAAATATATAGAAAAGTATCAATGCATATGGTTTGAACATTTAATGTATGAGTATGTACCCAATTCCCAAGATCTTCAACAAAAATACAAAAATGTACTTTTACCTCAACCAATGTTCCTAAATTTTTCCACACTTAAATTATACACACTCTCACTAGCCTAAGCTAATCAAAGATCCAAATTATTAAGGACATTTATTATTTTTCACTTAGGGATAGTGGTGTGCTAAAATTAAGAACAAAAGGGGATTAAATTGGCTCGAAATTGGTTAACAAAGGTGGATAAAAGGGTAAGGCCACTTGGGTAAGTGATCTCAAATAAAATAAAGGCCTCAATCATGTAAATGCATATATACATCAAGTAATGGACATAAAGTATCAAACAAATCAAAGATTACAATCATAGAAAGAGAATAACACACAAGAAAAATAGTGGTTATATGATGCAATCACACAATTAGGCTAAAAAACTCACAAGCTTATGTGTTCTTAACTCAAAAACCATGTTCCACAATATATAATTCAAGCAAGTTCAATGAAAATTTTTTACTCAAATCAATTGGAGTACCCTATAGATAAATTCCTTGGAAAATTTTATGATTTTGACTAAGCTTATTATATGCAAACCAAGAAAATGCAACTAAAAATTCTAAAAGACCTAGTAATAAAAGAAAAATGAAATGAGAAAGTGTTTAAATTAGAAATTTTCACCCAAAAATCGATCGATCGGTCGGACAACCTCCCCACACTTAAAAGTTTACACCGTCCTCGGTGCATTCAAAGATGAGCAAGGGGGATACGACGACTTCACGAATTGTCACCTTCAGCTGGTGGAACAACTGGCTGATGCGTGTTCTTTCTTCTACTTTCCTTTTTTGCTTATGGTAGGTCATCTTGAAAGATAGAAAACAGGATATAGTAAGACGAGTAAATGCAAAAGCAAGGAAGCATAGATGGTTGGAATGAGGTGATGATCATTAAAATGAAGTGAGTGAATCAGTTTGTGATATGAATAAAAATAAGTGTGTGAATTCTAAGTTTACACGCGGTTTAGAACACACACACTAGCATGAAAAGCTATATCATAATTACACAAAAGAAGTACGTACTTCACTCATTTTAGTGCGCTTGAGATACTTCAAAGAAAACTTGTAGGTTAAGACAAACAAACAAGTAATAAAGAAACAAGAAAGTACTCAAGAAAGAACTCAAGTGATAGTGAAATGGATAATACATGGACATTGGTTGGTGTGCAAGAAAACTTAATGAACAAAAGAAACTATAAGATTCACATACCAATCAATGACACACTTTGAATTTTGTTTGCATCACCTAACTGACATGAAGTGTGGAACATGTGTGCTATGCAAATTAGAAAAAGAGAGATAGAAGTTAAAATCTATCACATAGAAAGCATGGTCCACAAAGTTTAAAAAACTCAAAAAGATGTCACTAGGTAAGCTTACGATCTAATTTCACAATTCCTCAATCTCAATGAATGAACTAGGTGACATAAATAAAGATCAATTATAAACAATCATCACCTAACAAAAAATGTATCAACTAGAAACAAATTGCCTAATGATAGATAATGAAATCAAATCACATGGTGGCCAAAATATGCGGTTCAAAAGATTTAGAATGCTTTGAAGGCAATGTCATAAGTACTTGGTATGCACAAAATTAACCATGAAAATTCAATACCAAGAAACAAAGTATATCTTCAATAAAGAAATCCAACAATGAATATTAACAACAATGATGCTAAAATAGTAACATGTTAATAATCAGCAGCAATATCTCAACGAAATTGGCAAATCAAATTAATAATCCAATATTTATCCACCAAAACAGAAAATTAAACTAAATAACTAACTAAGTAACTAACTAACTAAAGAAAATGATGGTGGATGATAAATGGTGGTGGTGGATGATAGTTGAAAGAAGGAAAGAAGAGAAGAGAAGAGAAAGGAAGAAAAGAAATGGAGAAAAGAGAAGAAAAGAAGAGTGTGTGAATAGAGGGGGGGGGTCACGCGTATTTGTAGGTCACGCGTACGTGTGACAAGGGAAAAATGGGAGTTGATGTACGTGGGACAGGGGAAAACAGAAGGTGATACGTGCGCATGGGTCACGCGTACGCGTGGGAAGAAATTGTGCTAGACGCACAGTTCCCACACACTACGTGCATAACTCTCTGGCACAGTCAGATTTTGGGGTGTCATGCGTACGCGTGGGTCAAGCATATGCGTGACAAGCTCTTTTTTTTTTAATTTTTCAATTACTCTACTATGCAATTCAAACAAAGTTGCAATTTAAACAAAGATTTTTAACAAGGTTGTCAATTATTCAAACATGTGACTTAAAACAAAAATTCTACCAAATAAACTAAAATCTAAGAGAAATATATACAAAAGTGAAATAAAGAAGAAAAGTACGTAACAATGGAAACTCAATTTATTCATCAACTATATACAAAAGAGAAAATAGAAAGAGTTCATCATGGTGGGATATCTCCCACCTAGCACTTTTGTTTATTGTCCTTAAGTTGGACTTATAAGGAGCTCTTTGTCATGGCGGCTTATGCTTGTATTGATCATTGAACTTCCAACAATGCTTGGATCTCTAAAATGCTCCAAGATTACTAATTGATTGCACCAAGCCTTGATAGAGTTTTGAACAAGCTATGAGCTCCCAAAGTTGATCCTCATGTAATAATCCGGGATCCCATACTTTGTTTTCACACCTGTCTTCAAGTTGATCATCAAAACTCCATCCGGGTGGTATACTCACCTTAGAATTCTCATACAAGCATCCAAACATCTTCCTAGACCCTATCAATTGAGTAGCACACCAATCTTTGCTCCTAAACTTTGAGCTTCCAACCATAATGAACCGAGAATTATGATGCCAACCACTAATCATCTCTCTTCTACTTTTTAACCCACAAAGCATCCTGAGTTGACCATCCGTCTCAAGCAAATCATATTCAAGCGGAATAATAAGGCTTAGGGACAAGAATTTTACCCACTCAAATGTAAGGGGTGATGGTAACTTAGGAGGAGATGTCTCCAATGGTCTTGACAAAGCAATTTCTACTCCCGTCCATTCTCTTTGAAGGACTTCCACCACTTGACAAGATTCTTCAATCTCTACCTCTTGCCAAGCTTTCTCAAGTTCACATTCTTCCTCACTAACTTCTTCTAGCTCTTCCCGATCACTTAAGTCATATCTTGGAGGTTGAGTGAAATCTACCTCAACATCAAGTTCAAATTCAATGAGGAAGGATTCATCAAGCTCAAAAGGATCATATGTTGATGCGGAATCATCACCAATAGGAGGACTTGTTGCTTGCCCCATTTCTTCCAATTATTTACTCACAATATGCCTTGGAGGTTGTGCACTATCTTCATCAACATCACTTTCGAATTCCATGGAAGGAGGCTCTACAACTTTAAATTCAACATCTCTTAAATCTTCAACCACTTTTTCTGGTTCAATTATCTCAACTTCTTTCTCTTGTTGCAATTCTTGCTTCAACTCCTCTTCTTCGCCTTGAAGCTCCAAGCTCACTTCTTTACTATGCTCTTTGGTTGATCATCTACATTCATCAATGGGAGTGCTTTGATCGCATGAGCATAGGTGGGCGACTATGTGGTTAACGGCTTCCATCATGGTAGCCACCATGGTTCCAACCCCTTCCGCTCCTCTTCTTGCTTTTGAAGAAGAGAGTAAAGATCTCTTTGTTCTTACATAAAAAGTTAGAAAACTTCATTCAATGAGGGCGATGGTGAGAAAGAGGGTTCATTGTTTGGGAGAAAAGTGTCATAGTTGGAAGGTGGTTCATATTGGTGAGAGTCTTGAGATGGTGTATATGGAGTTGGTGGTTCTTGGGAGTATTGATGTTGGAATGGTGGTGGCTTTAGGTATGGTTCATATGATTGTTGGCATGGTGGATATGGGTTAGGATCATATGGAGGTGAATGGTGGTATGGGGCTTGTGAGTAAGGTTGTTGAAGGCTATGTTGAGGAGGGGGTTTATATGCATATGGTGGTTGTGGTTGACAACCACAAGAAAGTCCACCACATATATTAGATTGGTATGCATCAGGAGTTGGATTGTACCCATAAGAAACCGGAGGAGGTTGTCGCCAAGAAGATTGTCTAAATGATTGAGGCTCCTCCCACCTTTGATTTCCAAATCCTTGATGCACACCTCCATTGAAGCTATCATTTCCTACAACATAGTTTGAACCAAACTCATAGCCAAAATGATGAGAATTCATAGTGAAAAGAGAGATAAAAAAAACAAGAGCTAACAAGAAATAAAGAAAACAAAATCCTAAACCAAAACTAGCAAACAAGAAAAAAGCAAACTATTCACAATATTCACATATGAACAATAACCAATAACAAGCACACATTACAATTCCCCGCCAACGGCGCCAAAAACTTGATATGGGAAAATCGTCGATTCTGAATTTCTTCTCAATAAAAGAATCACTTCGTTGCAAGTATAGTTCCAAACCAACAATTGACTGCATCAAAGTTTAATTTTGGTTGTCACAAGTTCAACACAATAAAAATAAACAAGAGTGGTCGTTCTCTCTAGGAATTATAATCAAGTGCTCAATTATTGGTTATGAGTTTACGGGGGTGGGTTGATGATAAGACAAGAAAGTAAATGGCAAGAAATTTAAATGACAATAAAGTAAATTAAACAACTAAAGATAACAACTACTAAAGAGGCATTCATGGCAAGGATTGAGAATCAATGTTTTCTATCCTAGTCATTAATCATAACACAATAATTACCAAGAGTTAAGTCTATTACGTTATCTTCGCATCAGAAGAAAGTCAAATATGCCTAGTTAACCCCAATTCATAAGTAATGTCAATGGAAACAAGATTAACTAACAACTCTAGATTACCAATCCAAATTGGATATTAATGACTCAAGAATATCAAGTTTCTCTTTCCAAGCCAAGAATGCTAAAAAATCTACTTAAAAACTAAGTCAAGCATTTTATCAAACACTTGGTGTGCATAAAAATAAAAGCATAATAATTTGCAATAATAATAAAATCTAAGACTACCAAGAGCAAGAAAATAATAATAACAACTCAAATAAATATCAATAACATGAAAACATAAAATTGCATTAAATGGAAATCAAAATCAACAAGAGTTTATAAACATAAAAATGACCAAAATGAGAAATTAACAAGAAGAACTAAGAAAATTAAAGCAATAGAACAAGGAAAAGTAAAGGAAACTAAATCAAAACAAGTATTTAAACCTAAATCTAAGAGAAATTAACCTAAATCTACCCTAATTCTAGAGAGAAGAGGGAGCTTCTCTCTCTAGAAAACTACCCTAAAACATGATTCCTAAGCTACCTAATTGCTCCCCCCTTGTTCCTTTTTGAATTTGGCTTCAAATACTTCAGAAATGAGTTGGATTTGGGCCTGAAGTAGCTCAGAAATCGCCAGCCACGATTTCTTTAATGAAGTCACGTGACAAGTGTCACACGTACGCGGAAGCCTGACGAAATCCTCCCTCACACGTACGCGTGAGGCACGCGTACGGGTGAGGCACGCGTACGCGTGGCTATGCATGTCTCCAAATCCTCATTTCTTCATGAATTCTCCACTTTGCATGATTTTTCTTCATTTCTTTGATCCAATCCTTGCCTCCTAAGCCTGAAATCACTAAACAGACACATCAAAGCATCGAGTGGAATCAAAGTGAATTAAATTTAACAAATTAAGAGCTTAAAAGCATGTTTTCAATCTTAAGCACAAATTAGGAGAAATTCACAAAATCATGCTATTTCATTAAATAAATGTAGGATAATTTGATAAAATCCACTAAATTCAACACAAGATAAACCCTAAAATTGGGGTTTATCAGGAATCTTATATACTTTTTAGAAGATTTGATGAGCTGTTTATTTCACACAAGTGTATATATATTATACTCGCGTTTACTATTTTGAATAAGAAACTTTTCAATACATTTTCGTCACAATAGCATCACTTCCCATTTTTCTGTTATGGTATCAGAGCTCATAGTAGCTCTACTGATTTCCATACACGGTTAAAACCACTGGCCCAAACAATTCTCTCTCTTCTTTTTTCTTTTCTGGTGTTTCTTCTTTTCTCACCATGAATGATGTCGATTCTCCTCAAAATCCAGCTAGTCCTTTCTACATACACCCTAGTGAAAACCCAACTTCTGTTCTTGTTTTCCTGTTCTTACCGATAACAATTACCATTCTTAGAACTGTTCTTTTTCTGTGGCTATTATCTCTAAGAATAAGTTCGGTTTTCTCACAATCACTATTCCTCCCCCTTCTTCTGATGACCCTCTATTTTCTACCTGGGAAAGATGCAACAATTTTGTTCTTTTCTGGCTTTTTCACTTTCTATCTCCATCAATAACTCAGAGTGTTATTTACTTCTCCACTGCCTTTTCTATTTGGTAAGACCTTTACGAGCGATTCTCCCAAACTGACCTTCTTCGGATTGCTGAACTTTAGGAAGAAATTTATTCGTTGAAATAGGGTTCTCTATCCATTACAGATTTTTATACAACACTCAAAATATTGTGGGAAGAAATGGATAACTTACGAACTCTCTCTGCTTGTTTATGCCCTGCAAAAACGTATCACCTCCAAGACTTTATTATTCGGTTTCTGAAGGGGCTGGATGAGCGCTTTGCAGTTGTCCGATCCCATCTGCTTCTGCTTGACCTACTGCCGTCGGCAACCAAGGTTTTTGCCATGGCTATCCAACATGAACGCTAATTGCTCGTTGCCTCTGGTGTTCTCGAAGTACACAAAATTCTGGCTGCTCCCATTGATAACCATCGCAGCACACTCGGCCACGGACGCAGCTTCTCCTTCGCAGGTGAGGTCACGGCTCCTCTTTCGCCAGTGCAAATCATTGCAGTGCTTGCTCCAAGATCTGCACCCACTGTGGAAGAACTGATCACACCATCGATGTTTGCTATACCAAACATGGATATCTATCGGGTTACCCACGCTTCCCTGGCAGCCCATGTAAGATCCCGTATTTTTAAAAATTAAATAGTAAGTTATTTATAATTTATTATATTTGTCAAAAATTTTATTTAAAAAAATTATTGTCCAAAAAATAATTAAATTATATTTTATGATACTTTAAGTTTAAAATCTATTATGATTTATAATTTTTTTTAAATAATTGAGTATTTTCATATTAGAAATTTAAAGTTTTTATAATTAAAAATAATGAGAGTTTTATATAATTTAAAATTGAATAATTGAAGGTTTTGATTAATTTTATAATCTAAAAGGAAATTTATTTATTTATCTCTAATTTTAAATTAGAATATTTAATTAAAAAATAATTTGTAAGTTGAAAAATAAATAGTATTCTTAAAGTTAATTATATTGGATTAAATTTGATTTTAATTCATACTCTCCCAAAACCCTAATTCCCAAATCAAAACCCTAAATCTCCAAAATACAACCCTAACCTTAATATTTACTAACAGCCACCGCCTCACCCACCGCCATCCCTCCCCTTTCTCCCTCTCAGCTGCAACGCACATACATAAAATAAACAAAAAAGAGAGTGAGATCTGAGAGACATCAGAGGAGAAGAAGATCGAGCTGAGGAAGGAGAGGGAGCCGCCATCACACTGCCACCGTCGCGCACCACTGCCGCGCTGCCAAGGCCGTCGCATCGCCGACGAAGGGAAGAGAGAGAGATGCGTAGAGTTCAGGAGAGAGAGAGAGAGAGGGGCCAAACGCTGGGAGTCTTCCTCGTTGCCTTGCCATTTTGCCTCCGCCCTCACTGCGAATCACCGCTATCAAGTTGCGTCCTGGGCCGCCGTGCTTCATCGCCGAAGATCCGCCATAAAATTGTCACCGTTATCGAGCCCGAGACGGAGATGAGAGAGCACTCAATGAGTGAGAAGGGATGGATGCTGGGTTTTGTCGCTGTTATACTCCATTGTTACTCTGCCGTGCCCTGTCGAAGCTTCTAGAGCTGCTGCCGTCATTGCTAGGGTTGGCTAGAGTTCGTCGCGGAAAAAGAAAAACCAGTGCCACCATCATTTTGCCTGGTAAGAACCCGCAACAGCTACTGCTCTGTTCTGCCCTCTACTTCGGGGCTGTTCCTGGTGCCTTCTGTCCGCCAGAGCTGTTATTGTCAAAGTCTGAGCCAACCTCTTCCTGCCCGCAATCCGTTCTGCCTAACACCCACTGCTACTGTTTCACTTTGTCGTTAAGTCTAATTCCTACTAATTACGTCAAAAGTAAGGTAAGAGATTTATTTTAAAAAAATGACAGTTTCTAATATATGAATGTTTGAAAAGTGCATAAGAGTTGGTTGTGGCTGATGTTTTGCGGTGTTATTTGCCATAGGATTGAGTATCGGTGCTTGCATGTCGTGTTTGAGGTCACTATTGTTGCCTTGGAAATGGTCCGAAGCTGTGGTTGTGGCGGGCCACGAGGAAAAAAGGGGCTTTGACGCATTTGGTTATGGGTTAGACTATTTGAGGTTGGGGAATTTTCTTAAATTAATTTTACTTTCAAGAAACATTACAAGTCGATACTAATGCGAAATTATATTTTTGTGATTTTGTAAGTTTTATGGATTGAATTGAGTTATTTTGAATGAATGAAATTGTTTGATTGATTAATTGATTGATCGATTGAAAAAGTTGAATGTTCTGAAATGGTTGGCTGATGTTGTTGAATCGATTTTCCTTGAATTACTGGAAGAGATTTAATGTTGGAATTTAGTTTAATTTTGGAAATGATTTTATTTTAGAAAAGATTCAAAACTGGAATTGGTTTGGTTTGGAAAAGGTTTAATATTGAAAATTAGTTTGACATCAAACATGACTTGATATTGAAATTGGTTTAAAAATTAAAAAGGATTTGATATTTGATAATTGTTTGATATTGAAGCTGGTTGAGAACGGGTTGGAAAATGTGGTTTTGATGGGACCTGTAAGGGTGGCATAGTCTGAATTTTAGAGGAGATGCTGCCCAAATTTTTATAAAATTTGGAGGTTTCGTTTGAAATGGTTGTTTAAAGAGAATTGGATTTAAGGGTTATACGATTTGATTTTGAGTTATTAAGAAAATGATTACATTCTGAGTTTGATTTATTTAAAAAAAAAGAATGAATTATGTTTTGAATTGGTATTATTGATGAACAAAATGGGAGGATTAATGATGATGATTGAATTTGAATAAAGGATGAAGATGTTTGATTTTAAAAGTATGATTTTTGAATGAATTGAATGATATTGAGAAATTGATTTGAAAATGAAATCGAATTTGATTAAGAGTTGAGACCCCGAGTAAGAAGTAGTGGCATTGTCCACTTGCTCAGGAAAAGGGATGAGGAAGAAGAATGATAAAAACTGAGTTTGATTATGAAATTGAATGAATATGATAAATGACACATGATTGAGGATGATTGATGATAAGTATGTCTGTATTTTCTCTCTAGTTATAAGGGTGACATGACACCTATTTCCTCTAATGGTGACAGGGCACATAATCCCTCTAATGGGGATAGGGCACATATTCCCTCTAATGATATTATTGCGCAACAGAGAGACAATGTTCAGATTAGCTACCGGACATGTCAGGTTTGACTATATAACCGACAAATGAGCTCATTAGCCATAGGGTAGACATACATCATGTAAGACCCAGAACTTTTGAAAAGTCTTATTATGATCAAGTCTCAAATCATATGGTTATTTATAGCCTTAATTTCAGAAATCATTTTATTAAAGATAATCACGGCAAGTTTTGATTTATTGAATTTGAGATGAGTTATGATTTTTATCCAATTTTATAATTATTGGACTATTTTCTATATTTAGATTATAAATTTGGCAGTTATGAAATAATAGGGGTTTTACATGATTTGGATTAGATAAGTAATATTTTAAATATTAATACTGCTATTTTAAAAAATGAAGAAATTAAGTATATTATTTATAATTATTTGATTTGAACATCTTATTGAAAATAATTTGTAAAAATTGAGGGGACAAATAGTATTTTCTATATACAATTAGTATTGGATTTAATTTGGGTTTCAATTACTATATTATTCCCAACTTTATTTAAAATTACTAAAATGCCCTTAACTCTAATTTTCAAAATAATGAAAACCCTAATCCCCAACCCAGCCGCCGCATCCTATCTGTTTCCCTTCCTTCTCTCAGTAACGCAACACACACAGCAGCAACAGCTGCAAAACAATGCAGAGGAAAGAAATGGGTAGAAGGAAAAACGGGAAAGAAGAGAGGGGAGAGGGAAGGAACGACGCCGGCGAGGAGCCGCTATTGCCGCAGCCGCACCGCCGCAGCAGTCCATGCTGCCAGGGTCACCTTTGCACCACCATGTTGCCACCGATTTGCCGCCGTCGAAGTTTCCTGCGTCGCCACTATTCGCGCAGAAGAGGGTTTGAGGGGGAGCAGCTGTCGCGCGCGAGCCAGAGGAGCTCGTCCTCGCCGATCTGTCGCCGTCGGGGTCACCGCATAGTCGTCCTTGCCAGCTCCAAACGAGAAACACGATGGGGCGCCATTTCTGCTTCCCTGATCCGCCGTGAGTGAGCGACGTTGGGAGAGAGGGAGTTGCCGTGGAGCCACGAGTTGCGCCGGTCACCGCCGCATCGCGTAGGAGAGGAAGGTTGAGACCGAGCGCCGCTGGGAGAGAGGAAGACGAGGGCTGGAGGAGCTGCATCCAGTCACCGCCGTCGTCGGAGTTTTGAGGCCACCGGGACCACCGCCGGAGCTTCTGGCTACTTCTGTCGTCGCCGGAAAAAGTTGCCGGTAAGGATTTTATTTGAGGATTCTGTCCTTTTTGAATTTCGAGAATACCGTAGTCACTGCGTGTTGGTTTCAGTTGGCGTGATACGGCTGTTGTGCTAGGAGTTGATGCAAATTGCCACTGCCGGAATCACTACCAGGGCTGCCGCTTCATGGTTCAGTCACTTCTTATTTGCGACAAGCGTTTATGTTCCGATAACCCTTTTAGTCGCTGTCCTGTTAAACGTTGAGGTGTTGTAGCATTTGTTGTTATGAGAGTTAATCTTGGTTGTTACGTGTTGCAAATAGAGTTGCTGTGGTCACTACAAAAGTGAGAGAAGCCGTGATTCAAGCTGCTGGTAATTTCGGGTTAAGAGAGAATGTTCCTGTGACGCGTTTGGGTTATGGAATTGCGTTTTGAGGTAGGGGCGCTTTCCAAAAAACTATATTTTATATATTAGAATTATTACATATGGATACTGATGTGAGTGAATGTGTATTTGGTGATTGTATCGGCCTTATGTATGACTTGATTTGTCTTGGTTGGTTATGAACGTCTGTTGGTTAAATTGTTGTGTGGTTTTGTGAAATGTAATGCTTTTCAAGTTGATTCTTTTAAAGCTTTGAGATCGAGTTTAACCCATTGAGAATTGATTTGAGTTAATTTTATTGAGAATGTGAAAAATAGAATCCACTCTTGAATTTAGCCTGGCTTGCTTTAAATGATCTGGTTTTTTTTATAAATGACTGTTGCTGAACAGTTTCTTTAAAGCTTTAGAAATGAGTTTATTCGGCTGATAATGATTTGATGTTGAAACGGTTTTCTTGAAATATGGAATTGAGATGACTGTTGGATTTTGGCTTGCCTTGGACTGATTTTGAAATTTGGGCTGTTGAAAAGGATTGTGAAACGGTTTAGTTGGGGCCCGAACCGGGTGGCAAAGTCCAAGTTTTAGGGGAGGTGCTGCCGAAATTTCTATAAAATCCGAGTCTTTATTGAAATGTTGTCGGACAAATGATGAGTTAAAGACTTCTACTATTTTATTTGAATTATCAAGAAAAGGATGATTCATGCTTTCGAAATGAGTTAGTAAAGAGGAAATTGTGATTTTGTCTTGCTTCTTAAGAAAGGCATTGTATCTCTTTCAGGAGAAAGTTATTTAGATGAAACTCGTGTTTTAAAGCTGTTTGAATGTGAAAAGGGTTTATGCCTTTGAATTTGACTTGGGGGTTTCAATTAAAGAAGTTTTAATGATTTTGAAAGGACCTGAATATCTATTGACAAGTTTCATTTTGAAATGTTTTGAGAAAGGTTTTAAGTACTCTTTGAATTCAGAATTTTTGCAAGACTAAAATAATTTTGAACAGTTGAAACGCTTTAGAATTTATCATGGGGTTTAAATATGGTTTTTCCTAAGTAAAGGAAACGGCTTTGAAAGAAGTAAATGATTACATGACTCGGTTTGGCTTAGATCCTATTTTCTTACTCAAATCGGAAAGCCAATGTTTTAATGATTTTAAATGAATTTGGCGAAATGAGTTATGTTATTCTCCCCTAAAGACTTGGGACTCAGCCGAGAAACTTTTGTTATAAAATCCCATTGTTGGATGGGTGATTTTGAATATCTCAAGGAGATTTTTAACTTGCCATGGTTATGGAAGTTTTGGAAAGAGGGTGCCGAGAGTGGCATTGTTTTTAAAAGGGGAATTTACCTTGAGTAAAAGTGGCTTATGAGCCTGAGATGATTTGAGAAATGAGATCTTTAAAGCCAAGGCTGAAAAGAGTTGAAATTTGATTTCAAAGTGAAATGACTTGAGAAAAGTGATTTATGGCTTAAATGCCGGTTTTATGAATTTGATGATTTTGAATGGTGGAAGTGCTGTTTTTATTATGGGCCGGAATGGCTATGTATGATTATGAATATTGGCTGGTTCTGGATTGAACCGTGAGCCGGAATGGCTGTGTGTGATTATCAATATTGGCTGGTTCTGGATTGAACCGTGAGCCGGATGGCTGAGATGGATGTTGATCCATGGCTGAGAATAAATGCATATATGCTGAGATATTGATAATTGTGAATGTTTGCACTTCCACTATCGGAGATGAGGGTTTCCCTGGGAGGAAGCAGTGGCTAGCCACCACGTGCTCCAAGTTGAGACTCGAAGCTCTTTTGACCCTATGTCATAAGTGTGGCCGGGCATTGTGAAAGCCCCGGATGAGCTCACCCCCGTAAATATTCACCAGTGAGGGTGATGGATATGGATCATGATTATGATCAAGTTTATGATGAGTATAACTCAAGTTTGGGATGCGCGATAGAGAAACAGTCCAATGGTTAGCTACCAGGACTTGTCGGGTTGGCTTTATAACCGACAGATGATATCATCAGCCACTAGGGACAGGCATGCATCATATGCATCTATGTGACATTGCTTGGGTGTGCATATTATACTTGGTTTGCCTATGTGATTAATTGCTAATTGTTCTACTTGCAATAACTGTTTGTTTGTGCTTGCATCTTCCTATTTGTGTTTGCTACTGGGACTCTGTTGGACTTTGGTGATTGGTTGATGGTTGGATTATTTGGGCCTAGGGCCGTGGTTGGAATGAGATGAACCGATGGTTGATTTCGGTTTTGTATTTCTGGTTTGGAATAAAATATGAAAGGCTATTTTGTTTGAGCATAGATAAACCGTTTTGAAAGGCTTTTGAGTTTTTGAGAATTGAACGGTTCCTCTTTCAGAAAAGATTTCCGACTTTACTTTTATTGTAAACCGTTGTTTTTAAAAAGGAGGCATAAGACGGTTATTAATCACTAATACGGTTTATCTTCACGTATCCTATTACAGTAATTTCCAAAAACCCTCTACTGAGAACCCTTTCGAGGATGATGTTCTCACCCCCCTACATTTTTCCCCTTTCAGGATATGGGCGCAAAAGTCACGAAGAGTTTATTTTGTTGTTGTTGAGATGCTTTGTCTTGTTTTAGTTATGGTTTATTGAACCCTCGCCATTATCTTGATATATTCTGTTAGAGGGATTAGTAATTGTTTTGGATAATGCTTGTAATATTATATATATATATATATATATATATATATATATATATATATATATATATATATATACATATATATGTATGTACTCTTTATGAGTTTTTGTAAGTTGTATGATATCTATGGATGTGCGTTGTCGAACGAAAGTATTTTGGGAGCGGTATTGCGATTTAAAGTTTTAAACAGGCTCATATTTTAGTATTAAATAGTATAAGAGTCGTCGTAATGTCCGAGCTATCAGAGTTGTGCAGCCGGAAGCGTGAGCTTTGATAGTCAGGGTGTTACACATCATATGCATTTGCATGCTTTGTTTGAGTTTGAATTTCTTTTGGTTTGCCTATTGTTTAACTGTTAATAACTGCTATCTGAGCTACTTGTTGTAACTGCTATCTATGCTTGTGTTTTCCTTGTCTGTATTGCCTGTGTTTACTCTGGTGTGATACTTTTTAGATAGAGCTTTGGTACTGAATTGATGATAAGTGCTGATTGATTGCGTGAATGGGCATGAGGCCGTGATTGGTTCCTAATTGAGGTTTAGTTAAGTATGAAAAATCAAGCCGGTTCAGCATAGACTTAATGAACCTATGCTTGGAACAGGTTGGTTATTTATACAATCTAGGGAACTTTTAATATTTTTCTTATACAAAATGAAAGGTTTTGGATTTGCATAGTTAACTGGTTTCTTTTAAAAAGATTTTGAATTTTTAGATTCATAAGGTAACGATAATCACTAAGCTTGAAAACAATTTTCTTATTAAATATCTTCTTTTGACAATTTTATAAATTCTGTGGTGACACCATGTGGTTAGATTCTCACCCCCTACAGCTTTATCTTTTCAGGAGACGGATGAAGAAGCTTACAAAGAGTTTTATTACGTTTAGCTTATTCAATGTTGATGTTTAATTATTATTTACTTTTCCCTCGCCGTCAATATTGTATCTTGTAAGAGGGATAGGGATTATATGTTTTGTATGTATAATAAATTCACAAGGTACTTATGTAAGGAGTGTTGTATATATGTATATGTTTGTTAGTTTGCAAGATAAAGTCTTTTTCCAGTTTTTCAAAGAAAACAGCGATACGGTTTCGAGTCAAAGGCTTCTATTTTATTATTAAGTATATGTAGTGTCGTAATACTTCTTGCTATCAGAGTGGCGTAGCCAGAAGCGTGACATTCTGATAGTGAGGGTGTTACAGGCCACGCCTCCCTGATCGCCATGTCGCCTTTACCAATATTGCCGCCACCACACCTTCTCCTTCCTTAAGCACCCTGGTTTAGTGAGAAAGAGGTGCTAAGGACTCTCCATCAGGAAAAGTTCCTGGACTTTGGCTCAACATAATACCCTAATGGCATTTTTAAGAAAAGTGGAGGCTCACAATTCAGCAAACAAAGATGAAACAAGTCTCTCTTCTTCTCAAATTGGGCTTCTCCCTAGCCCAAATTTAGGTGCCCATTATCTGTGTTCTTCTTCTTCTATTTTAAATAATTCTTTTTCAAAATTAAATTTTTCTGGTGCTTGGGTAATAGATTCAGGTGCTACTGATCATATCACTTTAAATCTGTCCAATTTTTTGTCCTACTCTAATTAAGCCTATAATTGTGAACAGCCAAATGGGTCCCAAGTTATTGCTTCATATGTTGGTGTCCTTAAATTTTCAGATTCCTTAATACTTTTTAATGTTCTTTATTTGCCACAATTGCATTTTAATTTAATTTCTGTTTCACAAATTACTTCTATGTTCCTTATCAACTCATTTTTTTTCCAATTCTCTTATATTTTTCATTTTTTTTCAATTCTCACATACACTACCCTCAACACTAATTACCCTCCTTCACACTCTATTAATTCTACTAATACAGGTATTGTTACTCTATTCAATTTATGGCATTTTCATCTAGGACATATTTCTGGAACACGCTTTAATATTTTATATAGACATTTTTTCTTTATTTTCTTACACCATGATGAGCCTTGTGATGTTTGCCATTTTTCTAAGCAAAGAAAATGTCCTTTTTCCATCAGTGTTAATAAAACAAATGCTATTTTTGATTTATTGCATTTAGATATTTGGGTCCATTCTCTCAAAATTATGTTCATAATCATAAATATTTTTTTAACTATTGTGGATGATTTTAGCCGCTTTACTTGGGTTATTTTACTAAAAACAAAAGCTGAAGTATCACAATATATTAAAAATTTTGTTGCATTAGTAAAAACTCAATTTAATTCAATGGTTAAAATTATTCGTTTTCACAATGGACATGAATTTTTTTTTGCCTAATTTTTATTCATCCGAAGGCATAGTTTGTAACACCCTACCACACAGAGCCTTACGCTTAAGTCAAAAATAAAGGTGGCGAGGTATTACGACCTCTAAAAGAAAAGATGTATATAAATATAGTTGAAAGAACTTTGTAACTGGGAGCCTTGAAGAAGAAGTTAAGCAAAAGCGAAAATAAAAAATCGCGTCACACTCGCAAGGATAATCGTAAAATGGATAGGTAAGATCAAAAGAAGGCTAAAAGCATAATATACATATCAGAGTTCCAAAACACAGATATCAAGCTCCAGACTTGACCTGCGAAGGTAAAGCCGGGCAGAGTATGTAATTACACACACACACACACACACACACACACATATATATATATACAACCCAAAACATAACTCAAACTACAGAATAAACACCTGTTTCTCCAAGTCAACCTCTAAGAGGGACAAAATACAAAATATACATGCGGAGATTCTATATACATATATACATAACCTAAAACAAAATATAACAACCCAAAAGATAGTTCTTCGCTTGTAAAGGGGGTCTCCAGACGCTCAACGAGGTATCTCTCAACCTGCATCAGAAAAACAACAAAAATACGCATGAAATGAGAACCAGAGATTCTCAGCATGGTAAAGGTGCTCGCATAGTTAATATAAAAAGTCCCGAAAAAGCCAGAGGCATTCCTAAAACTTTGATACTCAGATTAATCTTAAAATTTATTCTAAACCAATAATATTGGTAATCTAATAAAAGGATCCTAGTCCTATTCTAACTCTGCACCTTCTGTCAACTCCAAACCTCCGAATCACCGGTAGAACAACCCTCATTTACTCCTCCGCCAAGAGAGGGTCTCTCAGAAGCATACACATACAAATCAAACAAGAAAACACAGATAGGATGCAATTATAGCAAGTAAATCAGATAGCAGTTAGCCACGGAAAAACATTTAGGCAAGCCAAAACAAATACATACATAAACAATTCATACAAATGCATATAATGCATATCTGTGCTATGGCTAATAAGCTCATTTGTCGATTATACAGCCAACCTGACATGTCCGGTAGCTAACCCGGACATTGTCTTTCTGTTGTGCACAAATATCTCAGTACATCGGCTGACCATTAGAGGGAGAGTGTCCTGTGTCCTGTCACCATTAGAGGGGATATATACCCTGTCATACCATTAGAGGGGATATGTGCCTTGTCACCCTTACAACCATCAACCAGAGAGAAAACATAGGCATACTCATCATCAATCATCCTCAATCATGCCTCATTTATCATATTCATTCATTTTCAATATTATCATCATTCATCAATTCATATCTCATTAAATCTCAAATATACAAACCACATAATGATCTCTTTTCTCTTTTAAAATAACACTTCACAATCAAATCTTTAATTTTTACAGAATTTTTGGCAGCACTTCCTCTAAAACTCAAACTTCTACCATCCTTCAAGGGTCTCAACCACCAAACCGAACACCTTTTATTTCTTTCAAATTATTTCTAGTATCAAATTATTTCAAAATCAAACCAGTTTAATATTAAATATTTTTCCAAAACTAACCAACTCCAATAACAAACCGGTTACAAAATCGAATCACAAATTTCTCAACCAATTCATTCAATTAAATTTCACAAACTCACCATCAATTCTCAACACATCAACAATCATAATTATTTTATACTCATCAAAGTTATAATCCAACACATACAAATTCATTCACCCTTTATATACACATCATATACCTTATACACGATCCATCAATAATTTCATTCAGTTCATTCCTATCTTAAGGTCTTCTAACCTAAGTTTTCATGTGACATTAAACATTAACTATGAGAAACTAAAATCATACCTTGGCCGATTTTCCCTAAACTCAAAACACCTCAAAAACCTCTCCTTTCACAAGCTCCAAGATTCCAAACGTCAATTCCTCAAGCTCAATCACCTGGATTTCGTTTCAAGCTACCCAATTGAACTCCAAATCAATAAGAACACAATCTAATTCACACAATATCACTATAATCATCATAGGATTCACTAATTCAATGATTCACAAGAATTCAACAGTTTCTTACCTTACCCACGGATCAATTGGACAAAACCCAGTGATTATCTGTGCTAGAGTTCACTAAACCATCAAAACCATTCAATTCCTCAATATCGAAACTCAAAACCCACAAAATTGAGGAGAGAAAGAAGTGGACAAGAAATGAAAATTTCTTACCACTTTGTTCGGATAGAATTGAAGAGAATTCTGAGACAAACACGTGACTACTGACAGCTCGTCAATTAGAGTTTCGGATTGAAAGTTATAGACGATTGAATTTTTGGAGACGTTAGGGTTAGGTTTTCACGTTAATCTCTCTCTTCTTCAACATATTTGCAGTAATGAAAATGAAGAAGGCTCGTTTAGTGGTTTTATAGGTTAGGCCTTGTGCCTAGTTTGGGCTCAGTCCAACCAGTTCGGTCTGTTAGTCCGTTTTTGGGCCAAAATTTTTAAAATTGGTGTCAAAATTCATATTTTAATTATTTCTACTTCATTAAACTATAAAATTTAATTTTCTAATTTTATTAAATAATAATTAATTTATTGGTTAATTATTAATTATCCGGAATTTACATAGTTCATCAACGTAGTTATGTTAAAACTCCCAAATAAAACAAAAAAGTTGAATGAAAACATTAACATATTTTAAATATTGCCCGTGCTCTTATGATTCAATCAAATTTACCAATTACTTTTTGGTGTAATGCCATTTTTTATGTTGTTTATTTAATTAATAGAGTTCCATCTTCCATTCTCAAATTTAAAATCCCTTTTGAAATTTTATTTCATAAACTACCTAATTTTGAGGATTTAAAGGTTTTTGGTTGCTTATGTTTTATTTCCACTCTTCATAATTAACATTCTAAATTTGATCCCAGAACGCAAAAGGCTGTATTCATTGGTTATTAAAATACTTTTAAAGGATATATTGTCTATCTTTTGTATCAAAAGAAAATCATAGTGTCCAGAAATGTTATTTTCCATGAACTCATTTTTTCTTTGTCCAAAAATCACCCTGGGACCAATCATTTTCACTTTCATAGCCTTGACTTTTCTTTTCCTTCTCCTTTTTTAGCAAGCCCAAGCCCTAACACTCCTCACCTATCAAACACTACCTCCTTTCCTATTGGACCTCAAACAATCACTCATGATTCATTACCCATTCAACACTCACAAACACTATCATATGATCACCCAATAAATCAGCAATCACCTTCATCATCTTCCACGGATGCCCTCATTTCTCACCCAACCTCTACAACCGCAATCCCCTATCCCTCCTTCATTTCCGAGTGATTCTCCTTCCCCTTTTGTTCATGATCACACATTCTCGTTTACCCAAATTCCCTCTTTGCCAGCTACTGACCTTGCACCTCGCCGGAGCCAATGCCAACCACGATCACCCCCTTACCTTTTTTATTTCATATGCAATTCATATCTTGCTTCTCAAACTCTTGCTTCCTCAAGAACTAGGTATCCCCTCTTTTCTGTTTTTTCTCTTACTTTTCTCTCTACTTCTCACAATAGATTTATCTCATCTTTGTATTCTGAATGTGAGCCAAGAACTTTCCAGGAAGCTATTAAGGTTATTCATTGGCAGTCTGTCATGAATGAGAAACTTGCTGCCTTGAAGCTAAACAGGACCTGAGAACTAGTGGATTGTCCTCCAAAAGTCCGACCTATTGGATGCCATTGGGTTTACAAATTTAAATGCCAACCGGATGGTTCTTCTTAACGCTATAAGACCCAGCTTGTAGCGAAAGGTTTCACACAAAATGAAGGGGTAGATTTCCTAGAAACTTTTTCTCTGGTAGTAAAGCCAACAACTATCCGCATTGTTTTGGCCTTAGAATCAATGAAGAGATGGTCAATTCAGCAGCTGTATCTCAATAACGCTTTTCTGCACTGAGACTTGACAGAAACTGTCTATATGACTCTTCCTCTCGGTACCAATTCAACCCATCCAAATCAGTATTGCAAGCTTCTTAAATCTCTCTATGGGTTGAGACAGTCTAGTAGAATCTGGTATGACAAGCTTTTCTCTCTTCTCTTTTTCTATGGTTATCAGCAAACTACTTTTGATTATAGTCTTTTTGTTTAGTTACTGGGCAATGAAATTTGCATTTTATTAGTATATGTTGATGGAATAGTGATTACTAAGAATTATGTTGTTGAAACTTCTATTGAATGGATTTTAGACTGCAACTTTAAGATTAAAGATCTTAGTACATTAAAATATTTTTTAGGCATTAAGGTTGTTCATTCCTCCAAGGGTATCTCTTTATCCCAACATAAATACTGCCTTGATTTGTTGAATGATTCTAGTTTGCTTAGTGCTAAACCTATTTTTGTACCTATGAATAGTATTGTTAAACTTTTCCAAGACGATAGCTCTCTTCTCTCATGTCCTTCTATTTACCGCTGTTTTGTTGGCCGCTTGGTTTACTTGACCACTACTCGGCCTGACATGATATATGCAACTCAGCAACTCAATCAGTTCAAGGCTTCTCCTTCTCAAGTTCACTACAAAACTGCAATGCGGGTTCTTTGATCAGTTCAAGGCTTCTCCTTTTCAAGAGTAGTCTGGACAGAGATCTGTTTTTTCTTGTTACTCTACTCTTTATATATGTGGCTTCAGTGATTCTAATTGGGTCGGATGCCTTCATACCTGCCATTCTAATTGTTTTGCTTTTTCTTAGGGAATTTTTAGTGTCTTGGAAGACTAAGAAACAAAAAACAGTTGCTCACTCTTCAACCGAGGCTAAGTATCATGCTTTATCCAATACAACTTGTGAAGTGTTACGGATACTGAATCTACTCTAGTTTCTTCAAATTTCTTGTGACCGACCCCTTGTCCTATTTTGTTATAACCCAAGTGCTTTACATATTGCTGCCAACTCGGTGTTTCATGAGAGGAACAAATATCTTGAGGTCAATTGTCATCTTGTTTGACAGAAAGTTCAAGCGGGTGTGAAGTTACTTCCTGTTTCTTCTTCTCAACAGTTGGCGGACATATTCACCAAACCTTTACCTACTGAATCATTTCATGCCAATCTTTTCAAGTTGGGGATTGTTAGCATATACCATCCTCCGGCTTGCGGGGGATATTGAATCAATCATCTTCACATGCCCAATATCAAGCCCAAGAAACATAATCAGTTTTTTCTTTCCCTCTTTTTTCTTTCTCTGACATGTTTATATACATTATTCTCAAATAGTGAGTCATCACAATTTTGTTAGCTATTAGGAATTTTATAGACTTTTTAAAAGATTTGATGAATTGTTTATTTCACACAAGTGTATATATATTGTACTCACTTTTACTGTTTTGAATAAGAAAATTTTGAATACATTTTTTTCACAATAGCATCACTTTCCATTTTTTTGTTAGTGTTGAAAAAGAAAAAAAAGTTAAAAGAATAATATAAGTAATAAGGTTAAAATTATCAAAATAAAAACTTAGTTCAAATCTATTCCATGTTAAATAAGTTCATTCCAAAAATGAAAATTATGGTAAAAATTAAAAATTAAATTCAACTCAATTCTCTTTAAAAAATAATTTTTTCTTATCTTATTATATTTTTCAAGCATAGACATAGAGAAATTAATTTTGTTAGAAAATTAACTTTTTAACCAACAATACTCAACAAAGAATAACTTATCAAAAATTAAATAGAAAGAAAGAAGAGGGAAAAAAATTTAAAAGAAAACAAAAACGTTGAACAAATAGTTAGTTGAAAAAAAAATTAGTTTCCAATCTTTTCCTATACGTATTTAGCATATCAGTTTTCGATTTTTTTTCCCACTAATTTAAAAAAATTAATTATTTATATCTCGTAGTTTAAAATTATTCACTTTTTTTATTTATTAGGGAATCAAACTGAATTTTGCTTTTGAAATAGTTACAAGTGAATTGCATTAGATAGTTGACATATAATGTATTTTGTAAAACAAACAATATTTTTTTTGTTGATCTAATCTGGCAGGTCAAAGACTATTCCGTTATGAATTTGAGTTTCATTTAAAATTTGTTGTTGGCTAATAAGTTGCTGCATGCACAAAATAAAATTTGGACTTTTAACATTTTTTTTAAACGGACTAATAAGCTAATCATTAGACCAACCCAAATTGATTAAACAAATAGTAGTTAGGTCAAAAAATTTTAAAAGAAGGAAAAATAAACAAAAGTACACAAGAATTTTTATAGGTAGACAGGTGTACACTCCAATTTTTTAATGAGTCATTTGTACAAATTAATATAAAATTCCGTTGTCATTTCTAATCTTCCGTCGCTTGAATAATTTTTTCGGCGATGGTGGAGGGCAGTGACATGTTATTGTGTGATGTGGCCATTTTGGATGACACAACAAAAAATAAAATTATTAAATTTGTTAAAATAAAATTATTCTCACTGCCACTCCTCCATTTTCAGTCTCATCCTTACCTTTTTGCTGTCACTGTTGCTGCCACTAGCACGACATCATTTTCGAACAAACACCCAACACCAGGGACAGATTTACTCAGCACTCAGTGGGGGCAACTGCCCCCAGTGAATTTGGAAAAATTAATTAATAGTTCTTAGTGAATTGTCTAATTTGCCCCCACTATTAAATTTATTTTGACCCCACTGCCCACCCTCCTAATCCCTAATCAGCTAACCCTTCTCCTTCCCTTTTTCAATTTTGTTCTTCTGCTCCAGCCTCCAACCTCCGCTTGACCGCTTCCAGACTCCAGCCCTCAGTTACTGTCGTGTCGTCTACCGCCACTCGCCCACTCTGTTCAGTCTTTCTCCCGCGTCGGCTCCGTCGGTTTCTCGTTGCATCGCAGCGTGCCCGCGTCTGGTTCTGGCGCTGCGTTCCTTCAGCGTCTGGTGTATGGTGAGGTCTTCTTCTTCTTCTTCTTCTTCTTCTTCTTCTTCCTCGGTCTTCACAGCTGCAAGCCTTAAATCCTCGTTTGGTTCTATCTTCCCGTTTCTTCGGCGTGTAGATCTGGTTCTGTCTTCAGCAGTTCAGGGTGTGCGGGGTGTCGCTGGTTCTGCCGCTAGGTGCCGCTATGCCGCTGGTTCTGCCGCTGGTTCTGTCGCTGGGTGCCTGGGTCCTGGGTGCCGCTAGTTCTGCCGTTGGGTACCCTGCTTCATTCAGTTTTTATTCTTATTTGCTGCATTGTTATTAAGTTGATATAGTTCATTAATTTGATATAGTTCATTAATTCATTCAATTTGATATAGTTGATTAATTTGTTTTGATGTGATTGAATTTATTCTGATGTAAATCATGTAATTGTGTTCTGATAGACTGATAGAGTTCTAATATAATTGTTGGTTATTTTGTTAATTAACAATTGTGTTCTGATGGAATTTTAATGGAGTTATGATGTAATTGTGTTCTGATGGAAGAATTGTTCTGATGTAATTGTGTTATGATGTAATTGGCTTGACATTTTTCTATAGTAGAAGAATTATTTCGAAAATAAAGAAACACAGATCTAGGGACCTATGATATGAATAAGAATGAGATGGGAATCAGGGGATTATGATATAAATCTTAGAAGGGATAATGATTTAGAAGCTTACAGTACATAGCTTTCAGTTTCTATAGCAAGCACTTTAAAGTACTTTCTGATCATTCATTCCTAGCTTCCAAAGCATGAACTCTATACATCAAAGCTCAGCCATCTACAATTGGCTACTGCCTACTGGCAAAGAAACCAGAATTTGTACTTTCAAATCTCTATTAGGATAATTAATGCAAATTATGGACTTGCGTTTTAATTTCCTTTAACTTGTGTTATATGTAATATCCCATTTGAATATCTTTCTTCATTGTACTTTTGTGGTATTCAATTATGATGAATTGATGATGTATTTATAATATGCTGAGGAAAAGGGCTAGCTTCAAATGTTTCTAATAAATTAAAGCTATATAGTCTTATATTCTTATTTTAATGTATATTTTATATGAATATATTATCTTTTATATGAATAAATTAAGCAATTCATCATGTAAGAATATATTATCAGTATAAACTCTCAATATATTTATAATTTTATACTGAACTTCTCAATTTGTATAGAATTGTGAATTAATTTAGGTTTATAATTTTATTCTATTAGTAATGGAGAAATATTTCAAAAGAACTTTATCATTGGAGATTGGATCCCAAAACAATTCATCGACTTCTTCTAACAAGAGGAGATTTTTAGAATTCGAAGTAGAGAGTCTCATAGCAGATCCAGGACAACGACCAAAGATTTCAAGTTATCATCCGAATGACAGAGACAAAGTTAGATGTGCATATTTGCAAAAAGGTCCTTGTCAACCAAGGAATCATGATTTTCCGCAAACTGCTTGTGGTTCTTCTTTTCGAAGATTTAATCCTAATTGGTTTGATGATTATGGAAATTGGTTAGAGTATAGTATATCAAAAGATGCTGTTTTTTGTCTTTGTTGTTATCTTATGAAACCTGAGACTGAAGGTGGCGATGCTTTTGTAACCAATGGCTTTTCAAATTGGAAAAAAAGGGAGAGATTACAAACTCATGTTGGGATTCATGATAGTGCTCATAATCAAGCTTGGAGAAAATGTGAAGCACTTATGAAACCAAAACAACACATTAGTGTTGCTATTGAAAAACAATCTGAGCAAGCTAAAAAGAATTATCAAATTCATTTGACAGCCACAATTGATTGTATTAGATTTCTTTTGCGACAAGGATTGGCTTTTCGTGGTAATGATGAGACAGATGATTCTGTTAATCAAGGAAATTTTTTGGAACTTCTAAACTTTCTTGCGCAACATAATGAAGAGATTGGGAGTGCTTTCAAAAATGCTCGTGGGAATCTTAAACTAAGAGCTCCCTCAATTCAAAAAGATATTGTAAGAGCTGCTGCAAGTGAAACGACAAAAGTTATTGTTAATGATCTTGGGGATGAATTGTTTGCTGTTTTGGTTGATGAAGCCCGCGACATTTCTATTAAGGAGCATATGTCAGTTTGTTTAAGGTATGTGAATAAAGAAGGGCAAGTTAGGGAGCATTTTCTTGGTCTTGTTCATGTTTCTAATACTAATGCTTTATCTCTAAAATTAGCATTGGAGTCATTATTAGAAACATATAATTTAAGTTTATCAAGAGTACGTGGCCAAGGATATGATGGTGCAAGTAATATGCAAGGAGAATTTAATGGTTTAAAAACTTTGATATTGAAAGAAAATTCTTATGCTTTCTATGTACATTGCTTTGCTCACCAACTTCAGTTAGCTCTTGTAACGGTTGCAAAAAAACAAGTTGAAATTGCTTTGCTTTTCAATTTGTTAACCAATTTGTGCAATGTTGTTGGAGCTTCATGTAAACGAAGAGATATGCTTCGTGATAGTCAGATGACTAAGACAATTGAAGCATTACAAAGTGGAGAAATTGCTAGTGGACGTGGTTTGAATCAAGAAATAGCTTTGAAAAGAGCTGGAGATACTAGATGGGGTTCACACTATGGAACTATACTTAGATTAATTTCTTTGTTTCCTTCCGTGGTCAATGTTCTTGAATATTGTAAGACCCAGTTAATTAACGGCTAATTAACCCATAAATAAAAATTTATTCTAGAAAGCCAAAAATGTTATTTTTATGGCTAAATGTGATAGAGGAGATTGAGACGAGAATTTCGGTACCAATTTTATAGAAATCGGACCAAGATTGGACCAAACGGGCCAAACCGGTCCAACCGGACCCAAAGTGGGCCCTTGGCCCAACTAAACTAAACCAAAACCCTAGTTTTCAGCACTCTCTCTCCTCACAACACACTAAACACGCTGAAAATGGAGGCTATGGAGGGAAGAACACTCTCAAGTTCTTTCTCTCACTTGATCTTCAAACCACCATAACTTTTGATCTAGAGCTCCGATTGTCGCTCCGTTTGTGGCCACGCGTTCACCGCGGAGAGCTCTACAAAACCCATACAATTAATCTTGAGGTAAGCCACGTTTTACTGTTCGAAATTCCAGCCCTTGATTTCGAGTTTCATGAGCAAAAATGTTGAGATTTTGGGTTCTTTGATGTTATAGGGCCCAACTCTCTTGAAGGAGAAGGTTAATCTTGTCTCCTTGGACCTTGGGTGTGGTAAGATTCTCAACCCTAGTGTAATTTGTTGTTCTATGAGGTTTGGGCATTGAGATGTTGTGTATGGGTATGATGATTGTGGCTTAGGTTGTGTATATGTGAATATTGGAGCTTGATTGGTGATTTTGGAAAGCTTGGAAGAGGGTTTTGTGTGACAAAATCTGTTCTTGGAGGTGTTGAGACCTTGAGAGCTTGAGGACAAGTGGTTTGGAAGTGCTCCGGTTGAGCTTGGGAAATCGGCTAAGGTATGGTTTCGGTTTTCCGTATCTAATATGTAATGTGGTAGGAAATACTTAGGCTAGAGGCCCTAAGATAGGCATTGAATTGTTGGTGTTGTTGAATAGTTGAGATATATGATGTGTTCATATATGTGATTATGAATATTGATGCCTTGATTGTGTGATGTATGAGAAATGCATGTTGTGATATATGCTTGATGGGTGATTGAGGTTGAATTGATGGGTGGTACCATGTTGATGGTGAGTATGATGTTGATCATGTATAATGATGGTTGATTTGGAAATTAATATTATTGGAAATTGGGGTGAGAATGATGTATGACATGAGATTGTGTTTGTCCTTTAGCCATTGATTAAGAAGTGTTAAAATGGTTGGAGGTAGTTTTGGAAATTTTGGTAAAATGTCAATGTGTGAGTTGAGGATGGCTTGTTGTTGATTTTGGTACATTTCGAATGATTTCAAAGAGAAGGGTTGAAATTGGCATGTTTTGATTGATTTTGAAAAGAGTTGAAAGTGGCTTGTTTTGAAAATGGCACTTTGTGGTTTTGAATGAAAACATGGTTTTTGGGCATACTTTGACGGGACATAACTTGGACTACGGATCTTTGATTTGTGCCAAATCTGTTTAGAAATAAAATTGGATCCGGGATGTCCATGCCGTTTGAAGAACGGGTGAAAAATGATTTAAAATGAGAGAGTTATGACCGTCGGAAGATTGGGGGTTGAATCTGTAAATTCTGCAGTTTTTAACTTAGAAAATTTTTAGCAGAATAATCCCCCGCGCGTAGGCGCACTTGGCGCGTACGCGCCATTCTTCCAGGAAGCGCCATCCACGCGTGCGCGTGATGTGCGCGGGCACGCCGAATGTGCTGCACCCAATGCCCAGCCATTTTTCAGAGAGTTGTGCCAGAGTTGTGCCAGTTTTGTGCTTGGGGCACAAGAGTACCCACGCGTACGCGTGGCTGACGCGTGCGCGTTGTTTGGCTAATTTTCAACCCGCGCATTCGCGCGTATGACGCTTGCGCGTAGATGAGTTATAAGGCCATCCGCGCGTGCGCGTGGAGTGCGCGTATGCGTGGCCCTGTTTTCATCCCAAAGTTGATTTTTGAGTTTTAAAAGCCAAATTTCATACTTCTAAGCCTCCGATCTCACCACTTATGTCTTAAATCATTATGATATGCCTAGCATGAGAAAAAGGGCTAGTGACTGTGGTAACTTGCGAGTGAAGCAAGGGGAAAAATGAATGATCATTGAGGATCAAAGATGATTATGTGAGATGCGGAGAATGGCGGTGGAAGTGCTTGTTATGCCATGGGCCGAAGGGCCATAATTGTTAATGAATTGGCTGGTTATGGATTTAACCGTGAGCCGGATGGCTAGATTATTGCTGTGTTACGGCGGAGCCATGTTTATGGCCAAGCATAAATGCATATATGCTGTTGATTGAATTGTGTATGTTTGCACTTCCACCATTGGAGATGAGGGTTTCCCTGGGTAGTAGCAATGGCTAGCCACCATGTGCTCCAGGTTGAGACTCGAAGCTCTGTTAACCCAATGTCGTAAGTGTGGCCGGGCACTGTGAAAGGCCCGGATGAGCTCGCCCCCATAAATATTCACCAGTGATGGTGATGGATAAATATTCACCAGTGAGGGTGATGGATATGGATCATGATTATGATCAAGTTTATGATGAGTATAACTCGAGTTGGGGATGCACGACAGAGGGACAGTCCAATGGTTAGCTACCAGGACTTGTCGGGTTGGCTCTATAACCGACAGATGATATCATCAGCCACTAGGGACAGGCATGCATCATAAGCATACTACATGAATTGTTTGAGATTGCCTATTGACTGCATATTACTTGCTAATTGCCTAAATGCCTTATCTGTTCCTATTTGTAAATCTCTTGTCTGATATAACTGTGTTTGCTATATTATACTCCTGCTGGTGGTTGGGAGGTCTGAAGGAATTGGAAAGGGAAGTATTAGTTAGAATGAAGGATCTTTAGTCAGTTGCCACTTACGGTTTAGCTTGTTTATAAGCTTTGATATTACCTGGAGGAAGTTCTAGGATTGCCTTCGGCTTTCCTCTATTATTATGTATTATATATGTGGAAGCTGTTACCGTACTGGGGACCTCTAGTTCTCACCCATGCGGATTTTGTGGTTTTCAGATGCAGGACGCGAGGCTTCTCGTTGAGGCATGCTGGAGACTTCTGGATTAGCGAAGATCCTTTGTTCTTGGGACTCTGTTTGGTTTATATATCTTGTTTAGATACTTTTATCTCCATTAAATAATACAAACTGTGATGACTCCTTCTAGAGGGGATTTTGGAGAATAGGTTGTATGTATTTGTGTCCCTTTGGGTTTCCTTTGGGGTTTCCTTATTTTATTATATGTATATATTATTATGCTCGGACCGGTTATCTTCACAGCCGGATTTTGAGTCTTGATATTCTCGTTTTTGACACTCCTTATATATATGATCTTGCGTTAGCTTATCCTTTGCTCGTTACGTTATCGATCGGAGTGTTGCGCGTTCGAGTTACGGTTTTTGTTTACCCCTTTTTCTACAAAGGCTCCTAGCTATAATCAATTATTCATACTACTATACGTACTAAATTTTTGTTTTAGAGGTCGTAATACCTTGTCATCTCTGAATTATGACTTAAGCATAAGACTCTGTATGGTAGGGTGTTACATTATGGTATCAGAGCAGTTCGTTCCTGTAGAGCCTGAGGAATGGACTGACTACGCTTCTGTGCATTCTCTGTATGTGTGTTATGTGCTGTTAGTATATCTGCTTGATATAATTGGCATAAACGTTCATGAGCATGCATTTGGGACTTTGAAGCACTAAACTTCCGATATTGAGACTGATCAACTTAATATCGATTATTTGGTGTGTATAGGAACTAGATGGCGCCTCGTGGACGCGGTAGAGGCCGTGGGAGAGGACATACGAATGCTCGTGCGCCGGAGACTAACCCTAATGACCCGGTGAACTTTATGAATGTGTTGGAGAACATGGCTGCTGCTATGCAAGCCACTGCTGAGGCTCTTGGCCAACAGATGAACAACCATGGTAATGATGGAGGTGGAGTTCAGGGCCCGATGACACTGGCAAACTTTTTGAAGGTTAATCCACCGAAGTTCAAGGGAACTACTAGCCCGACTGAAGCCGATACATGGTTTCAGGCCATGGAACGAGCACTGCAAGCGCAGGTGGTGCCTGAAAGGCAGCGTGTAGAGTTCGCTACCTATTTGCTCATTGGGGAAGCGTTGCATTGGTGGCAAGGAATCCGACGCCTTCTGCAGCAGGGTGATGATTATATCACCTGGGATGTCTTCCAAGAGGAGTTCTATAAGAAGTACTTTCCGACTTCTGCTAGGACGGCCAAGGAGCTTGAATTGTTGCAGCTGAAGCAGGGTACTATGTCCGTATCTGAGTATACTGACAAGTTTGAGGAGCTGTTCAGATTCTCTCGTATGTGTCAAGGGACTCCAGTGGAATATGAGGAGTGGAAGTGTGTTAAGTACGAAGGAGGACTCCGTAGTGATATTTTCGGTTCGGTGGGGCCAATGGAGATTAGGACTTTCTCCGAATTAGTGAACAAGTGTAGGGTTGCTGAAGAGTGTGTGAAGAAGGCAGCCGCTGAGAAAGGAAGTCACAAAGGATCATTTCCACAGAACCGAGGGAAGAGCTTTGCACCTAGAGGTCCGTCTTTCAAGAGGGGAGGTTCTTTTAGGAGGCCCAACAACAACTACTCCCAAGGGAAAAGGTTTGGGAAGCAGCCTCAGAATGATCAAGCTTGTACTAGGTGTGGGAGTCACCATCCGGGAGTACCATGCAAGGCCGGATGGGGTTTGTGCTACAATTATGGAAAAGCGGGGCATAAAGCCACAAGTTGTCCGGAGAAGCAAAAGCAAGGTGCTGGGAAAGCACAACAGACTGGTCGGGTGTTCACCACCTCAGCTGTGGGTGCAGAGGGATCTGAGACACTCATTCGAGGTAACTGTGAAATGGCTGGTCAAACTTTAAATGCTTTATTTGATTTGGGAGCATCACATTCATTTATTGCATTTGAGAAAGCCCATGAGTTAGGATTGAAGATCGTAACCTTAGGTTATGACTTAAAAGTGTATAATGCTACCCATGAGGCCATGGTAACTACGCTAGGATGCCCGAAAGTTTCGTTTAGGTTCAAGCAGCGTGATTTTGTCCATAATTTAATCTGCTTACCGATGATCGGTCTTGATCTTATCTTGGGATTGGACTGGTTATCTGAGAACCATGTCCTACTTGATTGTTCTACAAAGTCGGTGTACTTTATGCCGGAAGATACAGAAGGGCCGGTCGTGGTGAATAATTATTACTTGAATTCGATGATGGTGAACTGTTCTGGAATCGAATGTCAGGGTATCCTGTTGTTAACCGCTGGTGTTTCGGGTGATGATCAAAAGTTGGATCAGATTCCGGTAGTGTGTGAGTTTCCGGAAGTGTTTCCCGATGATATTGAGGAATTTCCACCTAACCGAGAGGTCGAGTTTGCTATTGAGTTGGTGCCTGGGGCGGGACCAATCTCAAGTGCTCCTTATAGGATGTCACCGTTAGAGATGGCCGAGCTAAAGTCTCAGTTAGAGGAATTGTTGGGTAAGAACTTTATCCGACCAAGTGTTTCCCCGTGGGGTTCTCCAGTGTTACTGGTAAAGAAGAAAGATGGAAGTATGCGGCTCTGTGTGGATTACAGGCAGCTGAACAAGGTCACCATAAAGAATAAGTACCCATTGCCAAGGATTGATGATCTCATGGATCAGTTACAAGGAGCTGGGGTTTTCTCTAAGATCGATTTGCGATCCGGTTATCACCAAATAAGGGTGAGGGGTGAGGATATCCCTAAGACCGCTTTCAGGACTCGTTATGGTCATTACGAGTATACTATGATGTCTTTTGGGTTGACGAATGCTCCTGCAGTGTTTATGGATTACATGAATAGAGTATTCCGTCCGTTTCTGGATAAATTCGTTGTTGTCTTCATTGACGACATACTGATTTACTCCAAGACTGAAGAAGAGCATGCGGAACACTTGCGGACCGTGTTGCAGATTTTAAAGGAGAAGAAACTCTATGCGAAACTGTCTAAGTGTGAGTTTTGGAAGAGTGAGGTAAAGTTTTTGGGTCACGTGGTGAGTAAGCAGGGAATAGCCGTAGATCCAACTAAGGTAGAAGCTGTGATGGATTGGAGGAAACCAACCACAGTAACTGAGATAAGGAGTTTTCTGGGTTTAGCTGGCTATTACCGAAGGTTCATCAAAGGCTTTTCGCAATTAGCCTTGCCATTGACAAAGTTAACCCGCAAAGACACTCCGTTTGTTTGGACTCCTGAGTGCAAGGAGAGCTTTCAGGTATTGAAGAAAAAGTTGACCACTGCACCTGTGTTAGTGTTACCTGAGCCGAACGAACCTTTTGAGGTGTACTGTGATGCCTCACTAAAGGGTCTAGGATGCGTGCTGATGCAGCATCATAATGTGGTGGCGTATGCCTCACGACAGTTAAGACCTCATGAAGTTAGTTACCCTACGCACAATTTGGAACTCGCTGTGGTTGTGTTTGCCTTGAAGGTGTGGAGGCATTATCTCTATGGGGTTAAGTTCCAAGTCTTCTCTGATCACAAGAGCTTGAAATATCTCTTTGATCAGAAAGAGCTTAATATGAGGCAAAGGAGGTGGATGGAATTATTGAAAGACTACGACTTTGAGTTGAATTACCATCCGGGAAAGGCAAATGTAGTGGCGGATGCGTTAAGTCGGAAGTCGTTATATGCGTCTTGGATGATGCTTCAAGAGGAGAAGTTGCTCAAGGGATTCGAGAGTCTAAAAATTGGTGCTCGAGAAGTATCTGGAACCTTGTGTTTGAGCCGATTAGAAATCTCAAGTGACTTTAAGTCCGAACTCCTAAAGGCTCATGAAAATGATGAAGCGTTATGGAAGGTGTTACCGGCTATCGAGCAAGGAAAACAGTGGAGAGTGTCGGAAGAAAAAGATGGGTTATGGAGATTCAAGGGTAGGATCATTGTGCCGGATGTTGGTACTTTGAGGCAAGATATCTTAAAGGAGGCACACAAAAGCGGATTCTCCATTCACCCGGGAAGTACTAAGATGTACCATGATTTAAAGGCGATGTTTTGGTGGCCGGGTATGAAGAATGATGTGGCAGAATATGTTTCAAATTGCTTAACTTGTCAAAAGGTAAAGATTGAACATCAAAGACCTTCCGGGATGTTGCAACCTTTAGAGATTCCGCAATGGAAGTGGGAAAGTATTGCAATGGACTTTGTGTCGGGATTGCCAAGGACTAGGACTGGTTTTGATGCTATCTAGGTGATTGTGGACCGACTGACAAAGTCAGCTCACTTTTTGCCCATTCGGATGACTTACACCCTTGAGGAGCTAGCTCGGTTATACATAAAGGAGATTGTGAGACTCCATGGTGTACCTGCTACTATAATCTCTGATAGAGATCCTCGTTTCACTTCGAGATTCTGGGGTGCATTTCAGAAAGCTTTTGGAACCCGATTAAGCTTGAGTACAGCTTACCATCCTCAAACAGATGGTCAATCTGAGAGGACGATCCAAACACTAGAGGATATGTTGAGAGCTTGTGTTTTGGATCAACCGGCAAGTTGGGATTGGTATATGCCGTTAGTGGAGTTTGCATACAATAATAGTTACCATATGAGCATCGGAATGGCTCCGTATGAGGCATTGTATGGGAGGAAATGTCAATCTCCACTATGTTGGTATGAAACTGGAGAGAAAGGCTTGTTGGGGCCGGAAATGATAGTTGAGACTACTGAACAAGTTAAGAAAATCCGAGATAGGATGCTTACGGCGCAGAGTCGCCAAAAGAGTTACGCTGATCAGAGGTGGAAGCCCTTGGAATTTGAGGAAGGAGATCATGTTTTCCTTAAGGTTACTCCGACCACAGGAATAGGTAGAGCGATTAAAGCAAAGAAGTTGAATCCTCGATACATTGGTCCATTTCAGATCCTGGAGAGGATTGGGCCGGTGGCGTATCACGTGGCTCTACCACCTCATCTTTCGAACCTGCACGACGTGTTTCACGTGTCGCAGCTTCGGAAGTACACCCCTGATGCTAGCCATGTGTTAGAACCCGAATCGGTTCAGTTAAGGGAAGATTTGACGCTTCCAGTGGCTCCAGTCAGAATTGATGATACTAGTATCAAACGACTGCGTGGAAAAGAGGTTTCATTAGTCAAAGTGGCTTGGAGTCGAGGCGGTGTTGAGGAACACACTTGGGAACTTGAGTCGGAGATGCGAATGGATTATCCGCACTTATTCTCAGGTAATTGCATTTGAATTTTGTGGGCAAAATTCCCAATTAGGTGGGTAGAATGTAAGACCCAGTTAATTAACGGCTAATTAACCCATAAATGAGAATTTATTCTAGAAAGCCAAAAATGTTATTTTTATGGCTAAATGTGATAGAGGAGATTGAGACGAGAATTTCGGTACCAATTTTATAGAAATCGGACCAAGATTGGACCAAACGGGCCAAACCGGTCCAACCGGACCCAAAGTGGGCCCTTGGCCCAACTAAACTAAACCAAAACCCTAGTTTTCAGCACTCTCTCTCCTCACAACACACTAAACACGCTGAAAATGGAGGCTATGGAGGGAAGAACACTCTCTCAAGTTCTTTCTCTCACTTGATCTTCAAACCACCATAACTTTTGATCTAGAGCTTCGATTGTCGCTCCGTTTGTGGCCACGCGTTCACCGCGGAGAGCTCTACAAAACCCATACAATTAATCTTGAGGTAAGCCACGTTTTACTGTTCGAAATTCCAGCCCTTGATTTCGAGTTTCATGAGCAAAAATGTTGAGATTTTGGGTTCTTTGATGTTATAGGGACCAACTCTCTTGAAGGAGAAGGTTAATCTTGTCTCCTTGGACCTTGGGTGTGGTAAGATTCTCAACCCTGGTGTAATTTGTTGTTCTATGAGGTTTGGGCATTGAGATGTTGTGTATGGGTATAATGATTGTGGCTTAGGTTGTGTATATGTGAATATTGGAGCTTGATTGGTGATTTTGGAAAGCTTGGAAGAGGGTTTTGTGTGACAAAATCTGTTCTTGGAGGTGTTGAGACCTTGAGAGCTTGAGGACAAGTGGTTTGGAAGTGCTCCGGTTGAGCTTGGGAAATCGGCTAAGGTATGGTTTCGGTTTCCCGTATCTAATATGTAATGTGGTAGGAAATACTTAGGCTAGAGGCCTTAAGATAGGCATTGAATTGTTGGTGTTGTTGAATAGTTGAGATATATGATGTGTTCATATATGTGATTATGAATATTGATGCCTTAATTGTGTGATGTATGAGAAATGCATGTTGTGATATATGCTTGATGGGTGATTGAGGTTGAATTGATGGGTGGTACCATGTTGATGGTGAGTATGATGTTGATCATGTATAATGATGGTTGATTTGGAAATTAATATTATTGGAAATTGGGATGAGAAGGATGTATGACATGAGATTGTGTTTGTCCTTTAGCCATTGATTAAGAAGTGTTAAAATGGTTGGAGGTAGTTTTGGAAATTTTGGTAAAATGTCAATGTGTGAGTTGAGGATGGCTTGTTGTTGATTTTGGTACATTTCGAATGATTTCAAAGAGAAGGGTTGAAATTGGCATGTTTTGATTGATTTTGAAAAGAGTTGAAAGTGGCTTGTTTTGAAAATGGCACTTTGTGGTTTTGAATGAAAACATGGTTTTTGGGCATACTTTGACGGGACATAACTTGGACTACGGATCTTTGATTTGTGCCAAATCTGTTTAGAAATGAAATTGGATCCGGGATGTCCATGCCGTTTAAAGAACGAGTGAAAAATGATTTAAAATGAGAGAGTTATGACCGTCGGAAGATTGGGGGTTGAATCTGTGAATTCTGCAGTTTTTAACTTAGAAAATTTTTAGCAGAATAATCCCCCGCGCGTAGGCGCACTTGGCGCGTACGCGCCGTTCTTCCAGGAAGCGCCATCCACGCGTGCGCGTGATGTGCGCGGGCACGCCGAATGTGCTGCACCCAATGCCCAGCCATTTTCCAGAGAGTTGTGCCAGAGTTGTGCCAGTTTTGTGCTTGGGGCACAAGAGTACCCACGCGTACGCGTGGCTGACGCGTGCGCGTTGTTTGGCTAATTTTCAACCCGCGCATTCGCGCGTATGACGCTTGCGCGTAGATGAGTTATAAGGCCATCCGCGCGTGCGCGTGGAGTGCGCGTATGCGTGGCCCTGTTTTCATCCCAAAGTTGATTTTTGAGTTTTAAAAGCCAAATTTCATACTTCTAAGCCTCCGATCTCACCACTTATGTCTTAAATCATTATGATATGCCTAGCATGAGAAAAAGGGCTAGTGACTGTGGTAACTTGCGAGTGAAGCAAGGGGAAAAATGAATGATCATTGAGGATCAAAGATGATTATGTGAGATGCGGAGAATGGCGGTGGAAGTGCTTATTATGCCATGGGCCGAAGGGCCATAATTGTTAATGAATTGGCTGGTTATGGATTTAACCGTGAGCCGGATGGCTAGATTATTGCTGTGTTACGGCGGAGCCATGTTTATGGCCAAGCATAAATGCATATATGCTGTTGATTGAATTGTGTATGTTTGCACTTCCACCATTGGAGATGAGGGTTTCCCTGGGTAGTAGCAATGGCTAGCCACCATGTGCTCCAGGTTGAGACTCGAAGCTCTGTTAACCCAATGTCGTAAATGTGGCCGGGCACTGTGAAAGGCCCGGATGAGCTCGCCCCCATAAATATTCACCAGTGATGGTGATGGATAAATATTCACCAGTGAGGGTGATGGATATGGATCATGATTATGATCAAGTTTATGATGAGTATAACTCGAGTTGGGGATGCACGACAGAGGGACAGTCCAATGGTTAGCTACCAGGACTTGTCGGGTTGGCTCTATAACCGACAGATGATATCATCAGCCACTAGGGACAGGCATGCATCATAAGCATACTACATGAATTGTTTGAGATTGCCTATTGACTGCATATTACTTGCTAATTGCCTAAATGCCTTATCTGTTCCTATTTGTAAATCTCTTGTCTGATATAACTGTGTTTGCTATATTATACTCCTGCTGGTGGTTGGGAGGTCTGAAGGAATTGGAAAGGGAAGTATTAGTTAGAATGAATGATCTTTAGTCAGTTGCCACTTACGGTTTAGCTTGTTTATAAGCTTTGATATTACCTGGAGGAAGTTCTAGGATTGCCTTCGGCTTTCCTCTATTATTATGTATTATATATGTGGAAGCTGTTACCGTACTGGGGACCTCTGGTTCTCATCCATGCGGATTTTGTGGTTTTCAGATGCAGGACGCGAGGCTTCTCGTTGAGGCATGCTGGAGACTTCTGGATTAGCGAAGATCCTTTGTTCTTGGGACTCTGTTTGGTTTATATATCTTGTTTAGATACTTTTATCTCCATTAAATAATACAAACTGTGATGACTCCTTCTAGAGGGGATTTTGGAGAATAGGTTGTATGTATTTGTGTCCCTTTGGGTTTCCTTTGGGGTTTCCTTATTTTATTATATGTATATATTATTATGCTCGGACCGGTTATCTTCACAGCCGGATTTTGAGTCTTGATATTCTCGTTTTTGACACTCCTTATATATATGATCTTGCGTTAGCTTATCCTTTGCTCGTTACGTTATCGATCGGAGTGTTGCGCATTCGAGTTACGGTTTTTGTTTACCCCTTTTTCTACAAAGGCTCCTAGCTATAATCAATTATTCATACTACTATACGTACTAAATTTTTGTTTTAGAGGTCGTAATACCTTGCCATCTCTGAATTATGACTTAAGCATAAGACTCTGTATGGTAGGGTGTTACAAATATGTTGAGGAAGATGGAAATAATTCAGAACAAAGAGCTGAAGCATGTCATTTATTGAATGTCATTCAATCCTTTGAATTCATTTTCAACTTGCACTTGATGAAAAATATCTTGGGAGTTACTAATGAATTATCTCAAGCGTTACAAAGGAATGATCAAGACATTGTAAATGCTATGGCATTGGTTAAAGTGTCTAAGCAACGGTTGCAAACTATAAGAGATGATGGTTGGTCTCTTTTAGTTGATGAAGTCTCATTGTTTTGTGAAAAATATAATATTACTATTCCAAAAATGGATGATATATTTGTGTCACAAGGAAGATCAAGACGCAAAGCTCAAAAGATCTCAAATTTGCATCATTTTCAAGTTGAGATATTCTATCAAGTAGTTGATAGACAACTTCAAGAACTCAACAATCGTTTTACCGAGGTGAATACTGAATTACTTCTTTGTATAGCTTGTCTGAATCCAAGACACTCATTTCTTGCGTTTGATAAGGAGAAGTTAATCCAGTTAGCTCAATTCTATCCATTAGAATTTTCTTCTACTCAACTTTTGGCACTTGATAGTCAACTTGAGAACTTCATACTAGATGTGCGTTCTGATGATCAATTCTCAAACTTAAATGGGATTGGTGCTCTTTCTCAGAAATTGGTTGAGACTCGAAAAAATATTGTTTATCCATTAGTGTTTCTTCTTTTGAAGTTAGCTTTAGTTTTGCCTGTAGCAACTGCATCAGTTGAAAGAACCTTTTCTGCTATGAACATCATAAAGAGTCGGCTTCGCAACCGTATGGGAGATGAATTTTTAAATGATTGTTTAGTGACATACATAGAAAGAGAGACATTTGATTGTATTGACAATGAAAAGATTATTCAATCTTTTCAAAATATGAAACCCAGAAGAATGGAATTTTAAATTATTTATTATTTAAATTATTATTTTATTATTTTAATTTGTTAGTTAAATAATTTGAGGAATAATTATATTTTATAATACTATAGTATAATTATATAAATTATTATTATACTATATATATTTTGCCCCCACGGATAAAATTTTCTGGATCCGTCACTGCCCAACACCATGGCATCAATACCATCTTTCACGGCTACCACCTGATAAACCACTATTTTATGGTTTATCTTGTACTCAATTGAGTAGTTTTTATCAACTCTTTACCCACTTATTCATACAAGTTGCATGTGTTACATTTTCCTTCCTGATTTTGTGCTATGATTGAAAACTTGCTTCCCAAGCCTTTAAATTACCAAAAATTAATTCCCTGTTATCACCATTCGATGCCTTGATATGTGTGTTAAGTGTTTTCAGAGTTTATAAGGCAGGAATGGCTCAGAGGATGGAAAGGAAGCATGCAAAAGTGGAAGGAATACGAGAAATTGAAGGAACTGCAAAGCTGTCCAGCCTGACCTCTTTGCACTAAAACGGTCATAATTTGAGCTACAGAGGTCCAAATGATGCAGTTCTAGTTGCGTTGGAAAGCTAATGTCTGGGGCTTCGATTTGATATATAACATGCCATAGTTGCCCTGACGATAAGTGACGCGAACGCGTGATCCACGCGGACACATTGCAGTGACGAAAAACCAGCATGGCAGATTTCGCAACCAGCAATTTCTGGGCTGTTTCTGACCCAATTTTCGGCCCAGAAAGCACAGATTAGAGGCTATAAAGTGGGGGAATCAAGCTTTAATATACACAATTTTTAGGATTTAGATGTAGTTTTTAGAGAGAGAGGCTCTCTCCTCTCTCTTAGGATTTAGGATTAGGATTCCTCTTAAAGGATTTAGGATTCTTTATTATTTCAACTTACAATTTCTTCTGAGTTCCAGGTTCAATGTTCGTTTTATTTATTTTTCCAATTTAATTTATGAATTTTCCATGTTAGATCTGAATATTCTATTTAATATAATTTGAGGTATTTTCAGAATTAAGATTGCTTTCCTTTATTTATATAAATAATTTAGATTTTTTCCTTTTGGCTTTGGTTGATTCATTGGTAACTCTTGAGTTATCAAACTCATCGTGATTGATAATTGTTATTTTTGCTAATTGAATTAAATTCCACTAACTCTAGTCTTTCCTTAGGAGTTGGCTAGGACTTGAGGATCTAACTAATTAGTCCACTTGACTTTCCCTTGCTTTAGTAAAGGTTAACTAAGTGGGATTAAAACTCAATTCTCATCACAATCGATAAGGATAACTAGGATAGGACTTCCAAATTTTCGTACCTTGCCAAGAGTTTTATTAGTTATTAATTTATTAATTCCTGCAATTTATTTTCCTTGTTCAAACCTTTTAAAACCCAAAATTCTACCTTTTCCATAGCTAATAATAAGTCATACCTCCCTGCAATTCCTTGAGAAGACGACCCGAGGTTTAAATACTCGGTTATCAATTTTATTTGGGTTTGTTACTTGTGACAACCAAAACATTTGTAAGAAAGGAATTCTTGTCGGTCTAGAAGCTATACTTACAACACGAATTTATTTGCGAAAATTCTAGATCGCGCGAGAGTTCCGCTCTTTCAAAATGGCGCCGTTGCCGGGGAATTACAAACGTGTGCCTTATTATTGGTTATTGTAAATATTTACTTTTTGCTTGTTTATTTGTTTTTATTTTTGTTTTTATTTTTGCTTTTTCGTGAATTAAGAGGTTATTGGTTTTTATTTAGTTATTAAAAATTTTTCAAAAAATGTTCTTGGTGTTCATCTTGATCTTCAAGTTGTTCTTCGTGTTCATCTTGACCTTCAAGTTGTTCTTAGTTGTTTTCTTCGTTTTGATCTAAAAATTTTAAGTTTGGTGTCATTTTATTGTTTTTCTCTTTCCTCATTTTATTCAAAAATATCTTTTCTCTTTATTTTAATTGAATTTTCGAAATTTGCAAAAAAAAAAATTCAGATTTCTATTTTAAAATTTTTATCTTATCTTATCTTAGTTTTAAATTTCAAAATTCAAATCTTTTTCAAAAATCATATCTTTTTCAAAACCTTATCTTATTTCAAAATGAAATTTCAAATTTCAATATTTAAATTTCAAATTTCAAATTTCAAAATTCAAAAATTCAAAATTCAAAGATCAATGCATATATGATAAAATTGAAATAAAGTTGATACATGAGTATGGAATGTGAAAAGGAAATTTTGGGTAGCTAGGTATGAAATTTAAAGTTATATAGAATATACATATATGTGTTAGGTGAAAGCTTATGTTAATTAAAGATTCAATTTATAAGCTTACTTAGCCATATATACCCTTACCTTTACCTTAGCCCCGTTACAATCTTGAAAAGACCTCATGATGTTTGCATTGGTACATTAAATGTTGTCGATTGGTTAGGTGAAGAACAAAAATTAGAAAGCATGATTAGAGAAGGATAGAGTGATTACCCTATACATTAGAGAGATTAGAGTGTACATACATCATCAGTGAGGGTTCAATGCTTAAATTCTATGTTCTCTGCTTTCATGAGCTACCTTCTTGCATTTTTATCTGTTCTTACTGTATAAGAATTGAGTTAGTGAAATTTGATTTATGATTGTCTTGAGGAGCTTATTTACTTTTAACCAAGTGGATAAGAACCATATAGTTGCATTCACATATATAGGTTGCATTGCATTGCATGGGTTCTACATGTTCCTACTCATTTATTTTATCTCCTTCAACTAAGCATGAGGACATGCTAATGTTTAGGTGTGGGGAGGTTGATAAACCATTATTTTATGGTTTATATTGTGTTTAATTGTGTGGTTTTATCAAATCTTTACCCACTTATTCATATGATTTGCATGTATTCACAATTCCTTCCTAAAATTGCTCTATGATTGAAAACTTGCTTCCTAGAGACTTTTAATTATGTATTTTAATTCTCCTTTATTCCATTCGATGCTGTGATCTGTGAGTTAAGTGTTTCAGGCTTTATAGGGCATGAATGACTTGGAAATTGGAGAGGAGGCTTACAAAAATGGAAGGAACACAAGAAATTAAGGAGATGACCAGCGAGAAGCGACGCGGACGCATGGCTCACGCGACCGCGCGAAACAGAGAAAATTGCAGTGATGCGCTCGCGTGCCTGACGTGAACGCATGGGTTGGAAACTGCACAAGTGACGCAAATGCGTGGACGACGCGCACGCGTGGCAAGGCAAAACGCTGGATGACGCGATCGCGTGACGTGCGCGATCTACAGAATTTGCAGAATTCGCTGGGGGCAATTTTGGGCCATATTTTGACCCAGTTTTTGGCCTAGAAAAGCATATAAGAGCCAGGGAACATACAGAGACCAGGAACAACATTCATTCCGCATAATTTTAGTTTTTAGATATGAATTTACTCCTCCTCTAGGTTTTTTCTCTACACATTCATAGTTCGTAGGATTTTATTTTTATTGCTTTTTGGATTGGGATATTGAGAAGAGTTATTACCTCCGCCAAGACTTCATCATTCTATTTACAATCATAATGAGCGAGTAGTTCCATAACTTGATTGGGAGTTGGTTGAAAGGAGAACCTTGAGTTAGAATGCTCAAGAGTAAAATTATAATTGAGTTTATCATTAGGTCACCCTCTAGTCACTGACACTAGTCCTTCCCAAGGGAGAGGGTTGGAACTTATGAATAGAAACTGACTTCCAACTTGCTTGACTTTCCTTTATCTGGTAAGGGATAACTGAGCAGAACAACCTTCAATTATCAATTGATCTTGGGAGAACTCCAACAAGGATAGGACTTCCGACTAATCTACTCCCGGTCAAGGTTTTTATTTAAATTACATAAATTCTCTAATTTAATTTCCTGTCTATCAAACTCAAACCCTTTTGGAAAACATCTGTTTAATAAAATAGCACATCTTTCTGCAACTCATTGGGAGACGACCTGGGATTCATACTCCCAGTATTTTAATTCTAATTTTGTGACAACCCTTCTAAATTGATAAGCGGATTTTTGTTGATTGAGAACTGTACTTGCAACGTATCTCTTATATTAATTTCTTAATCCGCCAATTTCCACAACGTCACCACCTCAAAACTCAACCCTAAATCTTGCTCTGTCACCCTAGCCATGTCACCCTCCCAAACCCCTAACCTCTCACTGATGTCACTGATAAACCATTATTTTATGGTTTATATTGTGTTTAATTGTGTGGTTTTATCAAATCTTTACCCACTTATTCATTAAATTAGCATGTATTTATAATTCCTTCCCAAAATTACTCCATGGTTGAAAACTTGCTTCCTAGAGACTTTTAATTATGTATTTTAATTCTCCTTTATTCCATTCGATGTCATGATCCGTGTGTTAAGTGTTTTAGGCTTTATAGGGCATGAATGACTTGGGGATTGGAAAGGAGGCTTGCAAAAATGGAAGGAACACAAGAAATTAAGGAGATGACCAGCGAGAAGTAACACGGGCGCATGGCTCACGCGACCGCGCGAAATAGAAGAAATTGCAGTGACACGATCACGTGCCTGACGCGAACGCATGGATTGGAAACTGCACAAGTGACGCGAATGCGTGGACGACGCGCACGCGTGGCAAGGCAAAACGCTGGATGACGCGAACGCATGGATGACGCGATCGCGTGACGTGCGCGATCTGCAGAATCTGCAGAATTTGCTGGGGGCACTTTTGGGCCCTGTTTTGACCCAGTTTTCGGCCCAGAAAAGCATATTAGAGCCAGAGAACATGCAGAGACTAGGGGACATTCATTCCGCATAATTTTTAGTTTTTGAGATCTGATTTTACTCCTCCTCTAGGTTTTCTCTCAACACATTCATAGTTCTTAGGATTTTGTTTTTTATTGCTTTTTTAGATTGGGATATTGAGAAGAGTTATTACCTCTGCCAAGACTTCATCATTCTAGTTTGTTTTCCTACTTGTCACTTACTCTTTCATATCCTTAATTTGTTCAGAATTACTATTGGATTATTTTTAGAATTTATTAATACAAGAACTATTTTTATTTTTAATTGGTCTCTTTGATTATTATTATTTATCATGTCTTTCTTTATTTCCCTTTCTTATTTTGTGAAGTTTACAATCATAATGAGCGAGTAGTTCCATAACTTGATTGGGAGTAGATTGAAAGGAGGACCTTGAGTTGGAATTCTCAAGAGTAAAATTATAATTGAGTTTATCGTTGGGTCGCCCTCTAGTCACTGACACTAGTCCTTCTCAAGGGAGAGGATTAGAACTTGTGAATAGAAACTGACTTCCAACTTGCTTAACTTTCCTTTATCTGGTAAGGGATAACTGAGCAGAACAACCTTCAATTATCAATTGATCTTGGGAGAACTCCAACAAGGATAGGACTTCCGACTAATCTACTCCCGGTCAAGGTTTTTATTTAAATTACATAAATTCTCTGATTTAATTTCCTGTTTATCAACTCAAACCATTTTAGAAAACATCTGATTAATAAAATAGCACATCTTTCTGCAACTCGTTGGGAGACGACCTGGGATTCATACTCCCAGTATTTTAATTCTAATTTTGTGACAACCCTTCTAAATTGATAAGCGGATTTTTGTTGGTTAAGGACTGTACTTGCAACGTTCCTCTTACATCAATTTCTTAATCCGCCAATTTCCGCCATGTCAATTTTTGGTGCCGTTGCCGGGGAGTTGCAATAGAGTGCTAAGTTATTGATTGGAATTTATTTATTTGAATTTTATTTTATTTTTGCTACTATGAGCTGCATGTTTCTTTCATTAAATGACGCGTTCACTTCCTAATCCAAGCTTGCCAGTATTTGATCCTAGGATTGAAAGAACTATTTCACGTATAAGGCAAGCTCGGCGTCGGTTAGTCCTCCCCGAGGGCGAATCTGAAACGTCACGTAAGGAAGAAACAAGCTCCCTTTCTACTGATTCGGTTGATTTACGTGCAGGTGACATGGCAGCACCTAGGAGAGTTACTATCCAGGAGGCCGGAACCCCTGATTTTACAATGCAACCGTTTCAAGCGCATCACCCAGCGGTGGCTACAGCTTTCGAAATAAAGACTGCACTACTCAACTTGATGCCTAAGTTTCATGGCTTGCTTGCTCAAGAGCCTATCAAGCACCTTAGGGATTTCCAAGTAGCCTGTTCTACTGTCAGGCGTGATGGTGTAGATGAAACTTCTATTCTGTTAAAAGCCTTCCCATTCTCTCTTGAGAGAAATGCGAGAGAGTGGTACTACACATAACCCGCAGCAACTATTTCTGACTGGAATACGCTTAGAAGAGAATTTTTGGAAAAATTCTTTCCAGCTGAAGTTACTGATAAACTAAGGAAAGACATTTCCATGATTGTTCAGGACGAATCCGAGACTCTCTACGAATACTGGGAGCGCTTCAACAATCTTCTGGAAGCATGCCCCCACCATATGATTGACATGATAGTGTTGCTCGGCTACATCACACAGGGCATGAGGCCTCAAGATAAGACCACATTGGAAAGTGCTAGCAATGGGTCTATGAAAAAGTACAAGACCACTGATGAGGTATGGCAATTGATCTGCGACTTAGCTGAATCTACTCGGAATCACAGGCAGAAACAAAGCCGGTCGAAAGATGTTGCAGAGGTATCCTCTAGTAGAGAGACTACTGCTCTAACTCAGAGTATATGTAAAATCACCAACTTACTGAAACAGATGCAGTTGAGTCAACAACAAGCGCAGCAAAGCCAACAGTTAGTCCCACAGAGAGTGTGCGGAATCTGTGCTGATTATAGCCATTATACTGATGAATGTCCGTAGCTCTAGCACGAAGACAACACTGTGGCAGCCACTCATAACTTCTATGACCACCCCAATCAAGGATACAATCAAGGTGGCAGCTACAACCATGGATGGCAGGACAATTCCAACCAAGGTTTGAGAGATAATTCTAACCAGAGTTGGAGGGACAACAATAACAGAGGAGGCAGAGACAATCAAGGAAATCAGAGGTGGAATAATAACAACAACAGGCAGCAGAACCAGAACCAGCCTTACAGAGCACCTCACCTGAGGCAATCCCAAGGAGCACAACACAACCAACAACAAGTTCCGTAGATCACTCAATCTAATTCCTCTCCGAGTGACGAGGCGATTCAATCCATTGCGCAAGGACAAGGAACATGGAAAGTTCACTTAACGGTCTAACATCCACTATACAAGCTCTCATCTCTCAGCTGGGATCATCCAATACTTCAAATACTCAACATGCAAGCTCTAGTGGAATTCCTTCTCAATCCTTACCCAATCCAAAGGGTGGCATCAATGCCATCACCCTAAGGTCCAGAACCACACTGCAAGAGAGGAATCAGGAGGAGCCAATCCCATCAGAACACGCCTCAGCTGAAGAGGTGGTGGAAGTAGAGGATGCTGAAGAGGAAGAGGACATACAAGACATGGTTGAAGAAGAAGAAGCTCAACCACAGAAGGAAGCACCAAAGGATGCAGACGCTGCAGAAAATGTCCTTCCTATTCCATTTCCACAAATTGCAAGGAAGCCCAGGAAGCAGATGGAACTTGATCCCAAAATGGTAGAAATATTCAAAAAGGTTGAGGTAACTGTTCCCCTTTTTGATGTTATTCAGCAGGTACCTAAATACGCAAAGTTTCTAAAAGATTTATGTATACATAAAGACAAAATTAATGAATTAGAAACTATTCCTTTAGGTAGTTCTATATCTGCTTTAATGGGAGGTATACCTGAAAAGTGTAGTGATCCAGGTCCATGCATGGTTAACTGTACTATTGGAGGTGTGATATTTTCTGACTGCATGTGTGATTTAGGAGCATGTGTTAGTATAATGCCTTTGTCTATATATGATACTTTGAGGCTCCCTCCCTTAAAAAGGTTGGCAGCTCGTTTTGTGTTAGCAGATAAAAGCATTATTACAGTGGTTGGAATTGCTGAAGATGTATTAGTGAGCATTAAGGGGCTCACATTTTCCATTGACTTCTATATCCTGGAAATGCCCCCTAATGACTCAGGAAGGCCATCATCAATCCTGCTTGGAAGACCATTTCTGAAGACTTCAAAGTTCAAGCTGGACGCATTTTTCGGAACTTATTCTTTTGAAATAGATGGCAGAATAGTGAAGTTCAGTTTAAATGGAGCTGTGAAGCACCCTCCAGATGATCTTTCTATCTCCCAGTGTGATATCATAGATAAAACCGTGGCTGAAGTTCACCAGGAGAAATTAGAAGAGAAGTACACAGGACAAGGTCCAAGTGTGGGGACACTTTCAGAGGATAATGAGGGTACTTTGCCATTATCACCAGCTCTGGATGATCAAGAGCCTGGCCATGAGCAGAAATTAGAATTAAAGCCCCTCCCTCCACACCTCAAGTATGCTTACCTTGAGGACAAGAAGAAGTTTCTAGTTATTATTGCAAGGGAACTCACTTCCCAACAAGAAGAACAGCTACTCAGTGTGCTGAGGAAACACAAGAAAGCAATTGGATGGAGCCTGGCGGATATAGTAGGCATCAACCCTCAAGTTTGTGAGCACAGAATATTCCTAGAAGAGGGAGAAAAGCCTGTCCGTCAACCTCAGAGAAGACTGAATCCCACCATCTTAGAAGTTGTCAAGAAAGAAGTGACCAGGCTACTTGAAGCAGATATCATTTACCCCATCTCAGATAGCGAATGGGTCAGTCCAATACAAGTGGTGCCCAAGAAGTCTGGAATCACAACAGTAAGAAATGAGCATGGAGAGCTTCTGACAACTAGAGTGCAGAATTCATAGAGAGTTTGCATTGACTATAGGCGTCTCAACCAAGCCACTCGCAAGGATCATTACCCCTTGCCATTCATTGATCAGATGCTGGATCGCCTGTCAGGTAAATCCCATTATTGCTTTTTAGATGGTTATACAGGCTATTTTCAAATCCATATAGCTCCTGAAGATCAGAAAAAGACTACTTTTACATGTCCTTTTGGCACTTATGCTTATAAGAGAACGCCCTTTAGCTTATGCAATGCACCAGCTACTTTCCAAAGGTGCATGATGAGTCTTTTCTCTGACCTTATTGAGGACTGTATGGAGGTTTTTATGGATGATTTTAGCATTTATGGTGATTCATTTAGCCTTTGCTTGGATAGTTTATCTAGAGTATTAGATAGATGTGTCAGTATAAACCTTGTATTGAATTTTAAAAAATGTCACTTTATGGTAAAACAAGGGATTGTACTAGGACATGTTGTGTCTAATACTGGCATTTCTGTAGATCCAGCAAAGGTGGATGTTATTTCTAGTTTACCTTATCCCTCCTCTGTGAGGGAAGTCCGTTCGTTCTTTGGCCATGCAAGTTTTTACCGGAGATTTATTAAGGACTTCAGTAAAGTAGAACTACCCTTATCCAGACTACTGCAGAAAGATATTGAGTTCGAGTTCAGTGAGGATTGTAAACAAGCGTTTGATAAGCTGAAGACCGCCCTGACTCAAGCTCCAATTGTAAGAGGACCAGACTGGAGTCAGCCATTTGAAATCATGTGCGATGCTTCCAACCATGCAGTAGGAGCAGCGCTGGCTCAGCGTGAAGGTAAGGACCCTTTTGTAATTGCTTATGCGTCTAATTCTTTAGACGCTGCTCAGTCTAATTACACTACTACTGAGAAAGAGCTTCTTGCTATTGTTTTTACTCTGGATAAATTCTGAGCCTATTTACTTGGTCCTAAAGTAGTAGTGTACTCAGACCACGCAGCTCTAAAGTATTTATTAGCTAAAAAGGAGTCCAAACCAAGGCTTATACGTTGGATACTGCTACTACAAGAATTTGATTTAGAAATTAAGGATAGGAGTGGTAACCAGAATCTAGTGGCAGACCACTTGAGTCGCCTTGAGCACATTAGGGATGACTCCACCCCTATAGATGATAATTTCCCATTTGATAACCTGCAAGCAGTATCTGAAGTATTCCCTTGGTATGCACCTGTAGCTAATTATCTAGTTAGCCGCACTTTTCCTCCAAACTTTACTAAGCATCAAAGAGACAAGCTGAAAAGCGAGTCCAAATATTATATATGGGATGACCTATATTTATGGAGATGTGGCGCTGACCAGGTAATTAGACGGTGTGTGCCTCAATCAGAATTCCAGTCCATTTTAGAGGCCTGCCACTCATCTGAGAGTGGAGGACATTTTGGCCCTCAAAGAACAGCTAGAAAAATTTTAGACTGTGGATTCTGGTGGCCGACTCTTTTTAAAGACGCTGATAAATTTTGTAAATCTTGTTCCCCATGCCAAAGGTTTGGTAATATATCTAAGAGGGATGAGATGCCTAAACAGACTATGCTTTTCTGTGAAATTTTTTATGTTTGGAGCATTGACTTCATGGGTCCATTTCCACATTCTAATGGTTATTTTTATATATTGTTGGCTGTAGATTACGTTTCTAAATGGGTGGAAGCAATTCCTACCCGCACTGATGATGCTAACACTGTTGTTTCCTTTGTTAGAACCCATATTATTTGTCGCTTTGGATCACCACGAGTAATTGTGAGCGATCAAGGCACCCATTTCTGTAACAGGAGACTAACAGGATTACTGAAGAAGCATGTGATAGTTCATAAAGTGACAACAGCCTACCATCCCCAGACTAATTGACAAGCTGAGGTGTCTAACAGAGAGATAAAGAGTATATTGTAGAAGATAGTCAAACCTCATAGAAGAGACTGGAGCACCAGGCTACAAGATGCACTCTGGGCATACAGAACAACATACAAGACACCCATTGGGATGAGTCCCTTCCGCTTAGTTTATGGAAAAGCATGTCACCTCCCAGTTGAGGTAGAGCACAAAGCCTTTTAGGCAGTAAAGGAGTGCAATATGGAATTTGAGAAAGCCGGAGTTGAAAGGAAGTTGCAACTGCAAGAATTAGAAAGCCTTCGCCTAGAAGCTTATGAGAACTCAAGGCTGTACAATGAAAAGATGAAGGATGTGCATAATAAGCACATCAAGAAGAGAGAGTTCCAACCTGGGGACTTTGTCCTCCTTTACAACTCTAGACTGAGGCTCATGCCAGGCAAGTTGAGATCAAGATGGGAAGGTCCATATAGAGTAGAGAAAGCTAAGCCATACGGAGTTTTCCACCTGAGTCATCCTTCAAGCTCTGAATTCATCAAAGTTAATGGACATCGCTTAAAGCTATATCATGGTGAGAAGGCGACGAAAACTAAGGAGCTAGAGATCTTCCTCTTAGAGGATTCACCCACAGCAGAAGACTGAGCTAGTGGCGCGTCCAACTTAAGGACGTTAAAGCAAAGTGCTGGGTGGGAGACAATCCACCATGGTATGATCGTTCCTTTCTTTCTTCTTAGTTTTTTTTTTCAATAACTCTTCTCATTATTAGAACATTTAGTTTGCATCTTCATTTGCACAATTGCATATAAAAAAAAAGCGAAAGGAGGAAAGCGGCATGCGATGCGACAACGTCACCAACGCGCCCGCGTCGTATTGGCCCTGGGAAGCAAACGCAAACTTAACAGAAAGTCATGCGAGAGCGTGGCTGGAGGCGTGCCTTAGGCACAAATTGATCCACGCGTCCGTGTCATGTGGGAAAAATGCCTCCCACGCATCCGCGTCACCCACGCGGACGCGTGACCTAAAAATCGACGTAAGAAAGGGTGCATGGCCGAAAGTTGTGCTGGAGTGGGGCTGGACTGGCGCTAGACGCACAAGCCTTACCACGCGAATGCGTGCCCCACGCGAACGTGTGCCCCACGCGTCCGCGTCATCTTCCAATATTGGCCACCCAGGCGATCGCGTCCACCACGCGAACGCGTCACCCTGGAATTTGGCAACAATGAGTTTCGAATAGAGAGTTGTGCGAGCGCGAGGCTACCCTCGCGCCAGTAGCACCGAACGATTCACGCGTCCGTGTGACCGACGCGACCGCGTCGATTCATATAAGCGCCATCCACGTGAACGCGTACCCCATGCGTCCGCATCGCTTGTGCCGCACAGCTTATCCTAATCTGCCAAAATATCTTATCTTTCTCTTCCCCAAATCCTACTTTTTCTTTTCCCTTCTTATTTCTTTCTTCCCCTTTCTTCCTTCTTCCTTCTTTCTCACTTTCTACTTTCTCTCTCTCTTACCACCATTATCAAGGTTTTTCTTTACTTCTTCCCTCCTTACTTTTCTACTCTTCTTTTTATTTTTATGTTTTCTTCTTCTTTTCTTTTTCTTTTCACTTTCATTATCCATGTTTTTTTTTTCTTTCTTTTTCTTTTAATTGGTGTTGGAAATTTATTAGGGACATTATTATTCATTATGATTTGCTTGTGGATTGTTAACAAATTGTTTGGCAATTATATATTAATTTTTAAGGGTTGCTTGCATGTTCAATTCAATGCTTTCAATAGCTTATTCACCATGCATGCTATGTGTTTGTGAAAACGCCCATATGCCATTGTGCACTATTTTGAGATTTCTTTTAATCTACTATTCTAATTGCTTACTTTTCACAAAAACCCTTCTTTTATTTTATTATTTAAATATAATTGTTATTACAAACAGGTTATTAGTTTGAAAGGCTCGGTAATGTAACTTGGACATTGAATGCTTGATCTATGCTACTCATGCCTTTGCCGGCATGCCAATAAACACCTTGCATTTATTTGACATCTTATGCACTTGTTATTTTTTCATGGATGATTTTTCACATGTAGTCATGACCATGTGTTAGCATCATTCATCTTTCATGTGCATTGTTTACCACCTTTCCCACCTTCTTCCTCGCTCTAACCCTTGATATTTTAACATACTTTCTCTTTTTTTTCTTTTAGGATGGCCACCAAGAAAGGCAAAGAAAAAGCTACTCCCAAACCACCAGCAAGAAGAGAAACAAAAAGAGCATTAGTGACAGAGCCATCTTCAACTGCAGTTAAGCCCTCAACAAAAAGAATTAAGAGGATTATAAAGGTTGATGAAAAAAAGAAAGCCTTCCCAGCAAAAGACACTGCGCGATTTACCAACCGCTACTGTGAGCAGATGTTCCCCATCCTGGCAGAAAGGAGTTACAATAACGAATACCTTCTTATCCTCCCGACCCGTATTGCTGAATTTGTTGAGCCGCAAATTGAACGAAGACAATGGGGTTTCCTACAGAGACAACCATGGCAGGTTAATCTTTTCTGGGTAGTCGAGTTCTACTCTAATTTCTACCTGCCAACCTTGTAGTCTGTCTATATCCGTCAGAACCAAGTCCCCATTACAGAAGAGGCCATTCAACGAGCTTTAGATCTTCCCCCTACTCCAGAAGGACCGGACGCATTTCAAGAGGCTGCACTCAAGCGCCAGACGTACCAATTTGACTGGGACACTATTCTCAGAGTTATCGCACTACTTGGCAGCAGATGGATCTACGGATACCATCGATCCCGTCCTAAGGGAATATCGGCTTCCGCACTTACCTTGGAGGCTCGCGTATGGGCACAGATTATGTCCCATTACGTCTTTCCGAGCACCCACGAGTCCTCCTTCATTGCAGACATGGCCGTTCTACTATGGTGCATCCTCACAGACCAGCCTCTAAACCTACCGAGACACATCCGGAATGCAATGGGACACGTACAAATTGCGGGTAACTTACCCTTTCCCGCCTTGATTTTAGATCTCGTCTCAGCAGCCGGAGTCTCCTACAGCGTTGGAGATACCAAAGCCATGCTCCCACGGGATGATCAGTACGTCCCTAACGGGAAATATATCAGACCTCCAGCAGCCACTACATGCCAGCCTACTGAACCGGCTGAAGACATTTCACCTTCAATACCACAAGCACCTACAACAAACCAACTGCTCCATCAGATACTTGAGAGGTTGGATCGGCAGGAACACAAAGCAAAGCTAAGAGAGCACCGTAACAAGCGCCGATTCATATACCTCAAGGAGCTACGTATGGGAAAATACAAAGACCCAGACACCCCGGACTCCACTTCATTTACCAGCACAGGGAGCCATGACGGTCCCGACTGTGGAGATACTGCTACCAGCCCACCTTTGTTCCTGACAGATGGCACCGAGGACGGTGCAAAGCCTTAAGTGTGGGGAGGTCGGTCAGTACCTGACTTCCGGAGGTAATTTCTCTTCCTTAACACCAATAAAATAGGATATTTAGTTAGTTTTTCTTTTGTAGAATAGGATAGATTGCATAGTAATAGGTTAGTTATATGCATGTTCTACTTGATTGAAAAGATAATAAGTTTCTTCTAAGACCCTATTTTTAGAACATAATTTCACTAATTTTAATCAAAACTTTTATGTTAAATTTGCTTGAAGTTATATTTGGAACATAGTTTAAAAGGCTAAGAACACACAACCTGTGAGACTTTGAGCCTAAATACATGGTTACATTATTTAACCATAATTATTTTATTCTTGTGTGTTTACTTCTCTATGATTGTAATCTATATTTTGTTTCATCCTATATGTCCAATGTTTAATATATTTATATGATTGCATATGATTGAGGCCATTATTTGTTTATCTCACTTATCCAAATTAAGCCTACCCCTTAAGTTACCTTTGTTAGCCACTTTGAGCCTTTAAATCCCATTTGTTCTGTATTTTACCACATCACTAGCCTTAAGCGGAAAAAACAATTATAGATCCCAATTGAATCTTTGGTTAGCTTAAGATAGAATTGTGTGTTAATTAAGTATGGAAAAAGTGTGGGAACAAAAGATAATAAGGGAATGTGTCATGATAATATAATGAGAATTTGGGTACCTACTCATGTGAAACTATAAAAGAAAATTAAAAATCTATGTGCATTGATAAGCTATGTTTATTTTTATTCTTAAAATAATAATAATAATAATAATAATAATAATAATAATAATAATAATAATAATAATAATAATAATAATAATAAATCCAAAAATATTCAATAAATAAATAAGGGGACAAAATTACCCCAATGCTAAGTTAAAATTCAAGGATGAATGCATATATGATAAAATTAAAATAAAAGTTGATACATGAGTATGAAATGTGAAAGGAAAATTTTGGGTAGCTAGGTGTGAAATTTAAGTTATATAGAATATATATGTGTGTTAGGTGAAAGCTTGGGTTAATTAAAGATTCAATTTATAAGCTTACTTAGCCATATATATACCCTTACCCTTACCTTGGTCCCATTACAACCTTGAAAAGATCTCATGATGTTTGCATTAGTATATTAAATGTTGTTGATTGGTTAGGTGAAGAACAAAAAAATTAGAAAGTATGATTAGAGAAGGATAGAGTGATTACCCTATACACTAGAGAGACTAGAGTGTACATACATCATCAGTGAGGGTTCAATGCCTAATTTCTATGTTCCCTGCTTTCATGAGCTACCTTCTTGCATTTTTATTTGTTCTTACTGTATAAGAATTGAATTAGTGAAATTTGATTTGTGATTGTCTTGAAGAGCTTATTTACTTTTGACCAAGTGGACAAGAATCATATAGTTGCATTCACATATATAGGTTGCATTGCATTGCATGAGTTTTACATGTTCCTACTCATTTATTTTATCTCCTTCAACTAAGCATGAGGACATGCTAATGTCTAAATGTGGGGAGGTTGATAAACCATTATTTTATGGTTTATATTATGTTTAATTGTGTGATTTTATCAAATCTTTACCCACTTATTCATTAAATTAGCATGTATTTACCATTCCTTCCCAAAATTACTCCATGGTTGAAAACTTGCTTCCTAGAGACTTTTAATTATGTATTTTAATTCTCCTTTATTCCATTCGATGCCGTGATCCGTGTGTTAAGTGTTTCAGGCTTTATAGGGCATGAATGACTTGGGGATTGGAAAGGAAGCTTGCAAAAATAGAAGGGACACAAGAAATTAAGGAGATGACCAGTGAGAAGTGACGCGGGCGCATGGCTCACGCGATCGCGCGAAATAGAGGAAATTGAAGTGACGCGATCGCGTGCCTGACGCGAACGCATGGATTGGAAACTGCACAAGTGACGCGAATGCGTGGACGACGCGCACGCGTAGCAAGGCAAACCGCTGGATGACGCGAACGCATGGATGACGCGATCGCGTGACGTGCGCAATCTGCAGAATTAGCTGGGGGCGATTTTGAGCCCTGTTTTGACCCAGTTTTTTGCCCAAAAAGCAGATTAGAGCCAGGAAACATGTAGAAACCAGGGGGACATTCATTCCGCATAATTTTTAGTTTTTGAGATCTGATTTTACTCCTCCGCTAGGTTTTCTCTCTACACATTCATAGTTCTTAGGATTTTGTTTTTTATTGCTTTTTTGGATTGGGATATTGAGAAGAGTTATTACCTCCGCCAAGACTTCATCATTCTAGTTTGTTTCCCTACTTATCACTTACTCTTTCATATCCTTAATTTGTTCAGAATTACTATTGGATTATTTTTATAATTTATTAATATAAGAACTATTTTTATTTTTAATTGGTCTCTTTGATTATTATTATTTATCATGTCTCTCTTTATTTCCTTTTCTTATTTTGTGAAGTTTACAATCATAATGAGCGAGTAGTTCCATAACTTGATTGGGAGTTGATTGAAAGGAGGACCTTGAGTTGGAATGCTCAAGAGTAAAATTATAATTGGGTTTATCGTTGGGTTGTCCTCTAGTCACTGACACTAGTCCTTCCCAAGGGAGAGGATTAGAACTTGTGAATAGAAACTGACTTCCAACTTGCTTAACTTTCCTTTATCTGGTAAGGGATAACTGAGCAGAACAACCTTCAATTATCAATTGATCATGGGAGAACTCCAACAAGGATAGGACTTCTGACTAATCTACTCCTGGTCAAGGTTTTTATTTAAATTACATAAATTCTCTGATTTAATTTCCTGTTTATCAACTCAAACCATTTTAGAAAACATCTGATTAATAAAATAGCACATCTTTCTGCAACTCGTTGGGAGACGACCTGGGATTCATACTCCCAGTATTTTAATTCTAATTTTGTGACAACCCTTCTAAATTGATAAGCGGATTTTTGTTGGTTAAGGACTGTACTTGCAACGTTCCTTTTATATCAATTTCTTAATCCGCCAATTTCCGCCACGTCAGTCACCTACTCTCCCGAATTCTCAATTTATCAACTCCATCCTACCCCATCCTTATGTCATCTCCAACCTCTACCACCACAACTTTATTAGTACCATCACATTCTTTAATTTCAACAATAATAACAATATTAAATTTTTTTAATAATAAAAAGGAATTTGGAAAAAGAAAGACATCAAGATCCAAAGAAATGGAAGAATGGAACAACAGATTCGGAGACAGAGATAGAAAAAGAGGGGTATAAAGTTAAGGTCGTGGAGTTGGAGATGGTGTGAGGATGCTGGTTGTGGTGATGGAGGTGAGGAATGAAAATGGAGGAGTAATAGGGAGAATAATTTTATTTTAACAAATTTAACAATTTAATTTTTTACTGTATCATCCAAAACGGTCACATCAGATAATAATGTGTCATTTGGCTTTTATCATTATCGAAAAAAATTACTCAGATGACGAAATGTTAGAAATAATAATGAAATTTTATATTAGTGTGTATAAATGACTCATTAAAAAATTAAAATGTATATTTATCTACCATATAAAAATTTGTATATACTTTTATCCATTTTTCTTTAAAAGAAAATAGATCTAGAATTCAAAGATTACCAAAAAAAAATAAAAAGAAACACCAAATGTTAGTCTCTTCGAAACCGTTGAAACACGTAAAATACTTTTCGCCTAAATCACTTCATTATTAAGTTGTAAGACCTAAGTCCTAATTCACTTGTTCAATATCAATCGCTTTACTGATTGAAAAGCCATCTCCATATCGCACAACTAACCAAGAACCACCACCACTACCATCATGCCATTAGAACTTACAAGCAGTAACCGTTTCAGAAGTAGAAAAAAATGAAGTTGAAAATCGCAACGCTACTCTTTTATCTATTCACTATTCTCTTGTTTTCTTTTAAAATTTTGATCTTGATTCCATTGCGATTTACTTGTAAAATGCAAATATTCACTGCAATTTACTCATAAAATAAATAGGACATAGATACGAATAATGTTGTTTAGGTGATAGAGATAATTAGTTAAATTTTTATAAGAGAGTAGTGGAGCCAAATAAATAGTGAATTTATATTTATTTATATATATATTTATGTCAAGCTGATGGAATTTAAAAAGAAGACACCGCTTTAACATGGTTTGTTAAATGTTGAAATTATACATCACGAGGAGTCTTTTTTCACTGAATCAACCATGTGTTTTGCATAAAGAAGACTTTTTCTTAATAATCTCATAGAAATGTACCACTTTTTCCATAATTTAATAATTTATTCGTGTAATTATTCTTTTTCTGAATTTTGATAAAATTATAATTTATCTCATAGACAAATTTTAGAGTGCAAGATGGATTGAAAATTTTCCCTAAGTTACTTTGTTGTTTGTGATTAAGGTATTCATATAATGTTAAGTTGTTTGTATAATAAAAACAGGAAATAAAAAAAAATAATCCTTAAGTTAGAAAATACTACAATGTCGTTTCTATTCTCAGAAATTTTAATATAATTTATGCATGGAGTATTTCTTTTTTAATAATAAATGCATGCACTGAAGTTTAATTTACAAAAGTGTTACATGTATATAAAAAATTAATTACAAAATTAATTATTATGTATTTATATATATATATATATATATATATATATATATATATTAATTTACATATTTTTTAACCAAATAATTAGTTATCAAAATAATCAAATCTTTAATATACAAATAATCAAACTTATTTACAGTATTATAATTAAAAAAATTATAACATGTTAACTACTGTTAGGTATTAGACAAATGACACAGCAAAATATAGAAATGAAAAATTAGAAATTTGTATAAAATATGAAAACAATTGAATAACTTTCTTTGAGAATTATAACTTCTCTCTATCACAAGGAGACTACAATAACACTCTCTCTTGACAAAAGGAGAACACACTTCTCTCTATCATATATAGGAGAAAACTACTCAAAGAAATATTATGTTATTCTATCTGGATGACTTGATTGAAATGAATTAAAGAAAAACTCAATTTATAGGTGAGTCTCTTCAATATGAACCATCCGTCAATTAGAAGTATATAATTCTTCTCTTTTTTCAACCATTAAAATCCTAAGGTTATAAACTAAGATTGTTTATTACCTTTCATTTTATTTAGTTATTATTTATTTATTTATTTTCTAAAATTAGCTTTACTAATCTTTACAATCTCCCACTTAAAGCTAATTTTGATAAATTTTCAAAATTCATGTTGCTCATGTATTCCATAGGCCGTATGAGGATCTACACCATTCAAACTTTTTTGTGTTGATTGGTTTTGTCATGGCATCTGCTAGGTTATTTTTAGTGTGAATCTTCTGCATATCAACACTTCCTTCTTCTACTACTTCCCAAACAAAGTGATATTGTACTCCAATGTATTTTGTTCTTGAATGAAAGGCAGGATTCCTTGCAATATGCAAGGCACTCTGACTGTCACAATACACAGAAATCTTCTGTTATTTGTGCCCGAGTTCTTCTATCAACCTTTGGATCCAAATAGCTTCCTTGCATGCTTGTGTAGCTGCCATATATTCAGCTTCTATAGTAGATAAAGCTACAACAGTCTGTAATTTAGATAGCCAGCTTACAGCTCCTCCTACAAGTGTAAACACATAGCCTGTAGTAGATTTTCGTTTATCAAGATCACCTGCAAAGTCTGAGTCGACATATCCATTGACAATGAATTCCGATCCTCCAAAACATAATGCAACATTCGAGGTTCCTTTGATGTATCTCAAGATCCTCTTAACAACATTCCAATGCTCTTTATCTGGATCTGCCATAAATCGACTTACCACTGCAACTGCTTGAGCAATATCTGGCCTTTGTACAGATCATGGCATACATAAGGCTTTCCACTGCTGATGCATACGACACTCGAGACATTTCTATCCTCTCTACTTCACTACTAGGGCACATACTTGAGGATAATTTAAAATTCATAGGAAGTGGGGTTGAAATTGTCTTACGTTCTTGCATGTTGAACCGTTGCAAGATCTTCTTCAAATAATTCTTTTGCGATAGCCAAATCTTCCTATCTTTTTTGTCTCGGTGAATTTGCATCCCTAAAATCTTGTTTTCTGGTCCCAAGTCTTTCATATCAAACTCCCTAGCCAACTGTGCCTTCAATTATTGGATTTAATCTTTGTTGGGACCTACCACCAACATGTCATCCACATACAACAGCAGAATGATGAAATCATTATCACCAGATCTCTTGTAATAGCTACAATGATTTGAACTAAGTCTGTTGTATCCAAGACAAATAATGAAAGAATCAAATCTCTTGTACCAATACCTTGGCGCCTGCTTTAGACCGTACAGAGATTTAGTTAACCTGCAAACTAAGTTTTCTTTTCCTTGTTCTTCAAAACCTTCTGGTTGGAGCATATATATCTCTTCTTCAAGTTCTCCATGAAGAAAAGCAGTCTTTACATCTAATTACTCTAGATGTAAATCAAATGCAGCACACATAGCTAAAACTACTCTAATAGTAGTTAGTCTCACCACTGGAGAAAATATTTCATTGAAGTCAATACCTTTTTTCTGAGCATATTCCTTGACAACCAATCTTGCACGATATCATTCCACCTGATCATTACTATCTCGTTTGATCTTGTAAACCCATTTGTTACCAATGGCTTTCCGACCTGCTGGAAGTTCAACAAGTTTCCAGGTATGATTCCTATGTAATGCCTCAATTTCTTCTTGCATTGCTGTCATCCACATAGAAGCATATAGATTGCGCATAGCCTCCATAAAATTTATTGGCTCTCCATCTTCTGTCAAAAGACAATATGCATCATGGTTTGTCAAAACATAATTTGAGTGCCAGGATGGTGTTCTTCTTTGTCGAGTGGATCGACGAACTTTTATGTCATTAGCCTCTGCTTCTTGTTCTTTGTGCTGTGGTTCTGCTTCAGAAAGATAACCTTCTCTGCATTTTTCATCTATTTGAACAGTGGTTATCTCTTTAACAGTGCTGTCATTTTCTTGTTCTTTTTCAATTCATCTTCTCCAAATATCACATCTCTACTGACAACTACCTTGCGGGCAGTGGGATCCCACATGCGATACCCCTTAACTCCGTCAGCATAACCCAAGAATATATATTTTCTAGACTTTGGGTCCAACTTTGTTCTTTTCTGGGAATTGTACATCACGTACACAAGACAACCAAATATATGTAAAGAAGAATAATTAGGTGGCTTACCTTGCCACATCTCCATTGGTGTCTTCAACCCAATTGCAGTTGATGGTGATCGATTTATCACATAACAGGCAGTTTTAACAGCTTCTGCCCAAAAAAGACTTGGCTAAACCTGCAGTTTGCAACATAGCTCGTGCTCTTTCTAGGAGAGTCCTATTCATTCGCTCTGCTACACCATTTTGCTGAGGTGTATATGCAACTGTGAATTGCCGTTGAATACCTGCTTACTTGCAAAATGTTAGAAAATTACTATGGACATATTCTCCTCTATTATCTGTCCTTAAACACTTGATCTTCTTTCCAGATTCAAGTTCTAACTTTGCTTTGAACTCTTTGAACATCGCAAACACGTCTGACTTCTTCTTGATCGGGTACACCCATAGCCTCCTAGAGTAATCATCAATAAATGATACAAGATATTTTGCTCCTCCTAGGGACATCTCCGGTGATTCCCACACATCAGAATGAATCAACTCCAATATGTGTTTGCTCTGAGCAGTTGATCTACCAAACTTCAATCTATGTTGCTTGCTTGTAATGCAGTGCTTACAAAACGGTAAGTTTACCGATTTGAGCCCCGGAATGAGATTATGTTCTACAAGAATCTTCAAGTCTCGTTCTGACATGTGGCCTAGTTTGTAATGCCATATCATCGTCATTTCTTCTTGGCTTGTTGAAGCAACTGATGCCTCTGCCTCTTACAAAGTATCTCCCACAAGCATGTATAGATTTGTTGCAATCTTTTCTGCTTTTATTACCACAAGAGCTCCTTTAACAACTTTCAAGATCCCACCTTCAATATGGGTCTTGCAACCAAGTTCATCCAATTGCCCAATCGACAACAAATTCTTCTTCAAGCCTTTCACGTGTCTTACCCCTTGAAGTGAACGAATAGAACCATCAAACATTTTTATTTTGACAGTACCCATTCCAACAATTTCTAAGGCATGATCGTTTTCTAAAAATACCGATCCTTCCAAGACAGGTTCATATGTACAAAACCAATCACGATGAGGAGTCATGTGCCATGTTGCTCCTGAATCAACAATCCAAACATCAGTGAGTTGTTTGCTGCCTTTAGAACCAATTGTTGCTTCGCCATATAGAATTTCTCCATCATCAGAGGTACTCGCAACACATCCTTGAGAACTTGATCCTTCTGGAACCTTCTCTATACTTTTCTTATTCCAACAATCTTTCTTGAAGTGCCCTTTCTTACCACAATTGTAGCATTTGACCTGCTTTTTACTTTGTGACTTTGGTCTACTTTGACTCCCACTGGAACCACGCTCCATTGATCTTCCTCTTGTCATCAACAGCACCTCTGCTTGCTTTGAGCTCTCTAATCTATCTTCCTTATTCTTGCGCTTAGATTCTTCTTCAAGAACCGCAGCAGCCATGTCATCAAAAGAAAGATAATCAGTCAAAATATTATTAGTTAAGTTAATGATAAGCTGATCATATGAATCTGGTAGACTTTGAAGTAAGAGTTCTACACGTTCATTTTCCGCTATGGTATATTCCAATGATGAGAGTTAGGAAAATAGCGTATTTAGATTGTTGATATGATCCGTTGCCGATGTGGACTCACTCATTCGAAGAGTATAAAGTCTTCTCTTCAAGAATATCTTGTTGTGAAGTGACTTGACTTCATATAATTTGGTGAGAGCATCCCAAATTTTTTTTGCTGTCTTTTTCTCTGCTACACTTGATAAAACTGAATCAGCTAGTGCCAAGTGTAAGTTTGCAACAGTATTGTTGTCCATCTCCTTCCATTTTTCATCTGTAATTCCAGTGGGTCTACTTTCAATTGCTGTCACGCAATCGTCTTTTCTCATAATGGCTTTTATCTTCAATTTTCATATGGAAAAATTACTCCCACTAAATTTTGGAATTTCATACTTTGCTGCTATTTTTTTAGACGGTAACTCACAGCGAAAAAAAAATATTAATCAGCAACCTTTGGCTCTGATACCACTGTTAAGTACCAGACAAATGACACAGCAAAATATAGAGATAAAAATTTAGAAATTTGTATAAAATATGGAAACAATTGAATAACTTTCTTTGAGAATTACAACTTCTCTCTATCATAAGGAGACTACAATAACACTCTCTCTTGACAAAAGGAGAACACACTTCTCTCTATCATATATAGGAGAAAACTACTCAAATAAATATTATGTTATTCTATCTGGATGACTTGATTGAAATGAATTAAAGAAAAACTCAACTTATAGGCGAGTCTCTTCAATATGAACCATCCGTCAATTAGAGGTATATAATTCTTCTCTTTTTCAACCATTAAAATCCTTAGGTTATAAACTAAAATTGTTTATTACCTTTCATTTTATTTAGTTATTATTTATTTATTTATTTTCTAAAATTAGCTTTACTAATTTTTACAACTACGTATTTTTATATATAGTGACTAACTTTAATACACATATAAAATAATTATTTAAAAAATATTAGTTGGACAATCTAATTTTTAATAAATTATAATTACTAAATTAGTCTCAACATCTATTTTGTTAAGAAAATCAATTTCACGCCAAAATTTGTTAAAAATTTGGAGAATCTGCCGCATTGTTATTTAAAAATATGAAAGCTCAAAAATTTTTTGAAGATATTAGCTGAATAGTTTTTTGGTGGTGAGGTGAATAGATAATTGCGTTAGTCGAACATTTTTCTTATGGTGGACTTTTGGCTCAATAAGAAAGATAACAGAGAAGCCGAAATTAAAGAAAGCCCAGTTTGTTGTGGGCTTCATGCTGAGCCCATGAAGCCCAAAATCGCAGTTAGTCTTAGAGAAAACTCTAGCGCAGTTTTGCTTCGCAGGCCCTCTGTGACTTTGTTAGCTTCGTTGTAGACAATAGGACCCTGAAAACAGGATTTCAGAAGTGAGTCGGGTATCGCCGAGCAGCAAGGATCCCATGGAAGGTGCAGGAGCCATGTAGACGATCGATCAAGCAGCTTAGGTGGCGGTTGAGCGCAGAAGGGGACGGTGGAGCTGCAGGCGTCGACGGCGATACACACGAGCAAGGAGCAACGAATCAGGCGCATCTGGGAGAGGGAGATTCTTCTCGCCGGGTCAGGTTTCGGAGATCCGGTTATCTTTCGAGCACTGTGTCCATTGATTCAGGGGATTCGAGTTCGAAGATGCTGCCGTCCACCTCGCCAGAGCTCTTCCGGTCATTTAGTCGCGTTTGCTGAGGGAAAGCCGCTGCAATGGAGGGCGTCGATTCTTGTCTCACGCGCAAGATGGAGGGGGAAATGTAGGTTTGAAATTCGGGTCGGGTTGGGAACTTGGAGCTTCTGTTTTGGCTTTGGGCCAGTTTTGCCCCGGGTCCCTGCCCAAAAAAAAAAAAAGAAAAGAAAACAGTAACGCTGTAAACTAGCTTCCATAGTTACTCTCTTTCTCCAAATCGGTTCCATGTTTCCCAATTTCAGTTGCCTCTGCGAAATTGAAGAAACCTTACCCTTAATTTAATTCCTTATGTTCCTTCCGTATTTTCGAAACCATACTCAACTAACATGGGTTATTCTGAAACCAATCAGCATGACGAAGAAGCATCCAAGATTCCAGCGTTGCCAACTGATGCACCTAATGGTATCGATTCTTTCTCCTGAATTTCGCTCCACATCCTTTTTTATTTTTATATTTTTTTAATCTAATTTGATGTTGTACCTAAATTGAACTTATTGGAATGAGTTTTTTCGTAACCTTTTTTTACAAAATTCAATGTTTTATTATGGAAACTTCGCATTATCTGTAAACTGTGCCTTATGCACATTCTAGGCTCGGAAATTGTTGCGTTATTGCATGGTATGAGTTTAGGGTTTATGCATTATTGCCAATAAAAGTGATTTCTCTTTGAGATATTCGGTGAGCAATATAATCCCCTGAAGACTGGCAAGATTGATGGATTGAGTTGTAACTGTTTTTAGTCAGATACTAAAATGCACATGACCTATGTTCCACGGAAAATTTTCCTATTGTTAGTTTTGTTAGAGTATATGTTATATTCTAAGATGGATTTTGTTATTTTTCTTTTTGTTATGTTGTCGAACTCTTGGGCATTGATGTTGTCTGATACATATGAGCATTTGAGCTCATCTTTTTTCTATTTGTGTTATGAGATTCAGATGATGTGAAATTGAGGTCTAGGGACCAAAGAGAGGCTCTCCTGGGTGAGCCAAAGTGTATCATATGTAGCCGTTATGGTGAGTATATCTGTGATGAAACTGACGATGATGTTTGCAGTTTGGAATGCAAACAATTACTACTAGGCAGAATCGCCAAATCCTTGCCTCCTGTTGGAGGAGTTCTTCAGCCGCCTAAAAAACTACCTGCAGCTGACGAGTGCTTTTATGTTAGAGAGAATGATTGTGAATCAGGAACTTTATCTTTAGCTAGAGATCAGGTTGAATTGCTTAGAAAGAAGCTTGAAATTCATGTGAAGGGTGATGTAGTGGCGCCGGTTTTGTCATTTGCTTCATGCAATCTCCCTGACAAGCTCCTCCACAATGTAGAAGCAGCGGGGTATGAAATGCCTACCCCTGTTCAGATGCAAGCAATCCCTGCCGCTTTGACGGGAAAAAGCACGCTTGTTCTGGCTGAGACAGGATCTGGAAAGTCTGCTTCGTTTCTTATTCCAATAATTTCTCGATGTGCAAGTCATCGCCTTGTATTTACTTCAGATAAGAAGCCTTTAGCAATGGTGTTGACACCTACCAGAGAGCTTTCTATACAGGTTGAAGAGCATGCAAAGTTGCTCGGAAAGGGGTTACCATTTAAAACTGCCCTTGTGGTTGGTGGTGAGGCCATGGCTAGACAACTCTATCGCTTTCAGCAAGGAGTTGAACTGATTGTGGGAACACCAGGAAGGCTTGTCGATCTTTTAACAAAGCATGAGATTGACTTAGATAATGTGATGACTTTTGTTTTGGATGAAGTTGATTGCATGCTTCAAAGGGGTTTCAGAGATCAGGTCATACAGATATACAGGGCTCTGTCACAACCTCAGGTCTTGATGTATTCTGCAACAATGTCTCATGATTTAGAGAAGATGGCAAATTCTCTTGCGAATGGTGTGTCGGTTATCTCTGTTGGGAAGGTGAATAGCCCAAATAAGGCTGTGAAGCAGGTCGCTATTTGGGTTGAGTCAAAGCAAAAGAAGCAGAAGCTGTTTGACATATTACTGAGTAGGCAACATTTTAAGCCACCTGCCGTAGTGTATGTGGACTCCAGACTTGGAGCAGATCTTCTGGCAAATGCAATAAAAGTTGCCACAGGAATTACAGCTAACTCAATTCATGGAGAGAAGTCCATGAAGGAAAGGAGAGATATAATGCAGTCACTTTTGGTTGGTGAGGTTCCGGTGGTTGTGGCTACTGGAGTTTTGGGTAGGGGAGTTGACCTATTGGGTGTGAGGCAGGTAATTGTGTTTGACATGCCAAATTCTATTAAGGAGTACATACATCAGATTGGAAGGGCATCTAGGATGGGAGGGGAAGGTGAAGCCATAGTTTTTGTGAATGAGGAGAGCAAGAATGTCTTTGCAGATTTAGTTGATGTATTAAAATCTGGTGGAGCAGCTGTTCCCCGGGAGCTTGCCAATTCACGGTATACCACTGGATTTTTTCCTGGTGGCAAGGGTTCAAAGAAGCGAAAGCATGGATAACAAAGTTTCTATTTCCCCGCTTAATTCCAGCTGTAGTTTTGATCTTGCAACGTTAGGGAATGGCACAAGAGAATACACACATTCATTAGTCATTACACTTTTGCAATTTGCATGAAGGCTCTCGTCCAGAGATTATGTTATGTGACCAATGTATTCCTTATTTCCTTAAGTTTAGTACCCTTCCAAGATTTTTAGAAACTGCAAGTGCTGTTTCTGCCTGTAATAGATAACATAGAGGCTGAGATTGGTGAAAGGATGACATGCAAGAGTCACATTGTCTCCTCTTTGTTCATCCAAACACGACGTGAATAACAAGGCTTTAAGATTGTTATGGTGGAGATTTGATACTGTTGGGAACCTGGTCAATTGTAAATTAGGGTCTTAGTTGTGAATATGTAATTTTTTATTGTAAGCTGGGATGGGTTTTGTAACAAACATCAAGGAACAGGAGAGTGAATTTTCTATAGTGGTTAGGGTAGAGCTATATGAACAATGGGAGGGGCATATCTGATATTTGCAAGGGAAATAGAATTAGGAGTGTGTGGTGGTGTGTTCCTCTTAAAGAACTTCAGGGGGAAAGGATTGGACTGCCACAGAGTATATTGTTTTATTTCTTGTAATTTCATGCTTTTAAGTTCTGTTAGGATATCTAAATGTCAACTCTAGTGTATTCTCTGTGTGTTAATTCCATACCAATTCTTTTTATGCCTGTAGTCCATTACTATGATAATTTTGCTGACATTTTACCAATAATGTGCCATGTTTTATTACTGTTAATCTGGATTAACCAGCTCCATGTCAGTAAAATTATGAGCTTAATGTTTTGCAGCTTTGGCTATATTAATATATTATTATGTATTATCCAAATCCAAATTAGTTAGAAACTACAATGAAGCAACTAGGTTGGGAGGATTGCTCTGTAATGGGCCTCTGCATTATCCAAATCCAAATTTGTTAGCCAGTGAGTTGGATACTAGATGGAAAAAAGGAAAAGATAAAGAATCATTTCTTATTAGTTATGAATCCAATCTATGTATCTATTTGAGAATAAAATTTATCTTCAATTATGGTGACTCTTTTTCATCCAGCCGAATAACATATTACTGTGCTGAAGGAGACCAACAAAACTTTTCTGCCATATCATTCTTATTTTTCCATCATTGCAGAGAACATAAAGCAAGACTTGACTAATAATATTCTTCTAGATACTGACTTTAATCTTCTAAAGCTTTTTCTATTCCTCCATTTAAACGTATAGTTGTCTTAGTAGTTCCATTTTTGTCTCTATTTGAAGGACAACAAATACGAATAATGAGAATTTCACTAACATTACTTTTGTTCTTTATTATGATAATCATCTTTGTTTACAAGTCAAGTTACCGCAATACAAGTAACTAGCATAATGATACTCCTTACATAATTATCATTGTTAATGAATATAACTTAATGTCCCTTTCAACTAACTAGTCAAGGGTACAATTTTTCTTGCCACCATTTGTAAACATAAATGTATGGGGACTACAAATGTTCCTGTACCAATACTATACTTTTATCCAATCTACTTTTTTTTTTTTTTCTGGGTACAAACGAATCTACTTTTATTTGATGTGCATATCCTTTGGACTTTCACATCGGGTGATAAAGCTATGTGATTTGATGAAATATTAAGTTATAAATTAGAGAAAAATATCTTAAATGACCCTTCCAGTTACTCTAAGAAATAATGAGGCTCCTAGCCAATTTTTTTTTTTTCAGTTTTGATCTTTAATTGTGTAAGACTATTAGACTAATTAATCATTTCGTCAACAATTTCTCTCTAAGCTTAATGGAATATGGTTATATGGAATGTTTAAACTGTTAATCTGTCCATTAAATATCAGTTGGATTGACAATCTTTTTTGCTGGGACTTTATTGTCTTTCAAGATCATTATCAAGGATTGTTTAGGATTTTTTTTTTGTTACTTTTTTCGTTATATATATACACTAAATTTTACTGTTTAAAAACCGTGAAATATTAGTTTTTTTTAAATTACTTATAGAAATTGAATAGAGAATATATTATTTTAATCTTTTTCCTATTACTTAAAAATATTATTTAAGATATTATATTATTATAATTATGTTAAATCTTAGGTGTATTCAATTTAAATTAAACATCATAATTTACAAAAATTTATTTATTATTAACTATTTGTTTAAATTATTAGAAGAAGTGCATATTCTATTTTATAATAAATAATAAAAAAATTAACATAATATTTTATCTAAAATAGATATAACAAATGAGAATATTTATATACTACTATTCTAATTTAATCCCCATAACAACTTTAAGGTAAACTATCTATCCCCATAAAAATTAATACCAAAGTCTTTTTCATAATAATACATAGATTGCTTAGCATTTTGTCATGTCAGTATATTAGTGTAATTATAATTCTATCATCAAAATTAAGTATATTTTTTCTTTTAACCTCAATGTTAAATTCTTATAACAGTTCCTACAGTAATTAACAAGGTGATTCCTACAAATAAAATCTCTTTTTAATAATATTAAATATTCTCTCAATTCATATTTTGTAACAGTTTTTACAATAATTAATAAGACAATAATTAATAAGATGCTCCTGCAACTAAAATTCTCTCTTAATAATGTTAAATATTTTCTTAATTATTCCATCATATTTTGTAAAACACATCATTTTTATGCATATACACATTACACGCAATTTTTGGAGTCTGAAATAATGAAAATACTATTGCCAACTCCTAACTTTAAACTATCACAACCAATACTTTTTTGCATTCATTTTAATAGTTTTACAAAACTCACAAATAACCATAATAATGTTGAATGAAACTATGACTTGTGTTCAGTATTTATAACCTGAAATTATGATAAAGTGATACTAAAAATAAGGGAATGAAAAAATATTATATAGAATTACTATCAAAGATATTTAAAAAATTAATTCACATTTATAATAAGATCATTAGAAGTAGTAATCGCTAACTTAAAATGCTAATTTTTGAATTGATTCAAGTGACCATTCAATGTTATTTTATTTTACTTTATTATTTATGTTTTAATTTTATCCAACGAAAAACTACAACCTATTTGTACTTATCAAAATAGTTGATAATATAGATATATGAAGATTTAATTTTTGAAACAAAATTAGTAAAAATAACGTTAGAGATTATACAAATAATTACTTTGTATAAAGTCCTAAAATGTTCAAAAATTTACAATGTATATTTTCATATAATTAAACTTCCATAATTACAAGAAATATACTTTTCATAACATATTTTTTTTATTTATATTCATATTTATGTATTTAAAATTATTTACATAATCTTTATTAATCACTTGTATTATTTATTTAAATATGCGCAATGTAACGACCTAACTCTTAGCACGTTATGACCAATGTTAATTGACGTTAGGTTTTTGTGTGGTCTAGAAATTCGCAATTAAAAGCTCGTTGTAAATATAGTTCCTAAACCGACAGAAATTTCTTTTGTACAAAAATTTGGTTGTCACAAGTAACAAAACCCAATAAAATTTATAACCGAAGTATTTAAACATCGGATTGTCTCTCAAGGATTTGCAGGGAAGTGTGTTTATTATTGGTTATGGAAAAGGTATAATTTTGGATTTTTGGAATAAGGAACAAGTAATTTAAATGACAAGAAAAAAATAAATTAATAATTAAGAAAACTCTTGGCAAGGTATGAAAACTGAAAATCTCATCCTAGTCATCCTTATCAGGTGTGATGAGAATTATTTATTGCTCTCACTTAGTTAACCCTTACTAAATAAAGGAAAGTCAAGTGGACTAATAAACTTGATTCCTCAAGTCCTAGTCAACTCCTGTGGAAAGACTAACTTTAGAGGGATCCAAATTGATCAGCAAATTTCAATTTTCAATCAACCGCTGAGTTTGACAACTCAAGAGTCACCAACTACTCAACCAAAGGCAAAAGGAGAAAAATCTAAATTATTTATATCATAAATGGAAGAAAGTAATCATAAATCTGAAATACCTCAAATTACATTTAAACATAAATTCAAATCTAACATGGGAAGGTTCATAAGCCAATTTGACAACATAAGTAATTAACAAGTAAAAGTATTAGAATAAATAAAAGTAAAACAGAAACATAAATTAAAAGAACATTGAACCTGGAATTGGAGAAATAACCATAAACTAAGAGAAATCCTAATTCTAAAACCTAAGAGAGAGGAGAGAGCCTCTCTCTCTAGAAAACTACATCTAAAACCTAAAATTCCCTCTTCCAGAATGAATGTGAATGAAAGTTCTCTCCCTATTGATTCCCTCATTCTCCAGCCTCTATTCTGTGTTTCTGGGCTTAGATTTGGGCCGAAAAAGGGTCCAGAAATCGCTGGGGGCGTTTTCTGCAATTTTCTGCACGTGGCATCCGTCACGCATGCGCGTGGGTCACGCGTGCGCGTCGTTTGGAGATTTTTCTTGCCACGCGTACGCGTCAGTCACGCATACATGTCGTTTGTGCTCCGCGCCAGGCACGCGTCCATGTCGTTCATGCGTACGCGTCACTGCCATTTTCTTCAAAACTTCATTTTGTGCGTTCCTTCCATTTTTGCGTGTTTTTTTTTCTGTCCTCTTAGTCATTCTTGCCCTATGAAGCCTGAAATTACTTAACACACAGATCATGGCATCGAATGGTAATAAAGGATAATTAAAATTAATATTTTTAAGGCATAGGAAACATGTTTTCATATATATCACATAATAAGGAAGGAATTATAAAACCATAAAATTTATATGAATAAGTGGGTGAAGAATTGATAAAAACACTCAATTGAGCACAAGATGAATCATAAAATAGAGGTTTATCAACCTCCCCACACTTAAACATTAGCATGTCCTCATGCTAAGTTCAAGAGAAGTTATAAAGGAGTGAAGAGGAATGGTAGAATGTATGAAATGCAACCTATCTATATGGATGCAACTACATGCAAAATATTTCTATCTACTTGGTTAAAAGTAAACAAATCTTTTAAGAACAAATATGAACTGGATTTCACTAATTCAAATCACAAAATAAAGTACAAGTAAACTTGCAGAAGAAAATAGCTTATGAAAGCCGGGAACAAAGAATCGAGTATCGAACCCTCACCGGAAGTGTATACACTCTAATCACTCAAGTGTTTAAGGTTCGATCTCTCAATTCTCTACTAATCTTTCTTTCTAAGGCTTGCTCTTCTTCTACCAATCAACAAAGAATTAATGCACAGATACACATATCAAGAGGTCTTTTAAGGGTTGTAATGGGGTTAGGGTCAAGGTAGGATTGTATTTGGCCAAGTGGACTAAAATCTGAATCCTTAATTAACTTAAACTTTTCACCTAAATTTAGACAATCCATGTAATCATAATACCACATCTAACTATCCATTAACCATGTTTTCCACATATTCATGCATCCTAATTTCGAGTACAGTACATATGCATTGCTTTCACCATTTACTTTAGGGCATTTTGTCCCCTTTTATTTATTTGCTCTTTTTCTTTTCTTTTTCTCCTTTATTTTTCTTTTCCTTTTTTTTATATATATCTATATTTTTTTTCTTTTATTTTTCTCAATGCATATGATTAAATTATAGGATGCATGAACATGTCATAAATGTTTCTTTCACATTTTCATAAAGATATATAACACCCAATTCTTAAACCAAATGTTTCCAAACCCAACTTTTCCACACTTAGTTCATGAGCACTCTCACTCGTCTAAGCTAACCAATGATTCAAATTAAGGACATTATTGTTTTTCGCTTAGAGTTAGTGATGAGCTAAAGTAAATAACAAAGGGGCATAATAGGCTCAAAATTGGTTTGCAAGGGATAATGAAAGGTAAGGCCATATGGGTATGTAAGCTTAGTGAAACAAGGCCTCAATCATATAAGTGCATGCATACATTAAACAATGGAAATATATAATCAATCAAGACAAAGATCACAATTTTAGAGAGAACAACACACACTAAAAAAATAAAATATTGGTTGATAAGATGTAACCAATTCAAATAAGCTCAAAATCTCACTGGTTTTGTGTATTCAAGCTCTAAACCATGTTCCAGTATAATATTTCTTCAAACAAGTTCAATAAAAATTTTAATTCAAATTAGTGAAATGCTATAAAAAGTTTCTTGAAAAAGAAATTCGTTACTTCAACCAAGAAGTGGTAGAATATGCACAAAATCAAACAAATATGCAATCAAACATGCAAATGCAAAAATGAATAAACAAAGAAAATAAAATATTGGTGTTGAGAAGAAAATAACTAACCCATGGAGATCGGTATCGACCTCCCCACACTTAAAGATTGCACCGTCCTCGGTGCATACAAAGAAGTGCAAGTGGACGGGTTGCTACAACTGATGCTTTTCTCCAAGAATTGTGCAAATGGACTTGTCTGTTGCCCCATTGAGAAGTTTTCTGTTTCCCTTCCTCGGTGGCCATCCTGAAAGAAGAGGAAAAAGAGGAAAAGTAACCCAAAAACAAAGATAGGAAACAATTTAAAATATGGTTGGGTTAATGCCAAATAGTGAGAGTCTCAGTTACATGGTAGCTACAACATGCAAGTGAGAAAATAATAGAAGCGAATGGCATATCAATAGTGCAAAAATTACAACAAATGGGGGAAAGGGAGTGGGTAATGCAAGATAATATAAGTGCAAATGCAAATGGAATGCAAGTATCATAAAAGAATAGCATTGACTAATGAATAATAATACCCAATCAGAATAAAACAAGTCATGAAGTACTAGAATAATTCAAGAAAAGATGTAACAGTTGAATAAGAAAATTTAACACCAATGGAAAAATAATAAATTTAGAAAAGGAGGTAAAAATATGCAAAAAATTAAAATGCAATGAATGAAAGTACACAAATAAATTAAGTAAAATAGAGTGAAAGAGAATAAGAATGAGAAGTTAAAGAGATGAAGAAAAAGAAAGTAAGAAAGAAGGGAGGAGGAAAGAAGGAGAAAAGATAAAAGAAAGAAAAAAGTAAGAATTTAAAAACAGGGTGCGACGCATACGCGTGCATCACGCATACGCGTGAAAACTGAGTTAGCCGTTTGATGCGTAAGCGTTGCCCACGCGTACGCGTGGGTGTTCTGGAAGCAAAATGACGCGCGCGCGTGGTGTGATTTTGTGCTTTGGGCACAGTGCCCGCACCAGGCCAGCACAACTTTCGGCCTGACACCTCTTTACGCCGATTTGTAGGGTCACGCGTACGTATGGGTGACGCGCACACGTGGAAGGATGATTTTGCAAATTGATGCGGACGCGTTCGCGTAGGCGTGTTTGTGCCTAAGGCACGCCTCCAGCCACACTCCCGCGTAACTCTCTGTTTCTTTCTTCTTTGCTTCGCATGCACACATGACGCGTACGCGTCATCGATGCTTGCGCGTCGTGTGCGATTTTTTTTATGCAGTATGCAGAATGCAGATGTCTATGCGGAAATAATGAATGTACATTAAGAAAAATAGAATAAAATAAAACTAAGAATAAAACAAAATAAAATAAAATTAAAATTGAAAAAGGAACGATCATACCATGGTGGGTTGTCTCCTACCTAGCACTTTTAGTTAAAGTCCTTAAGTTGGTCATTTGTTGAGCTCCTTGTTATGGTGGCTTGTGCTTGAACTCATCCAGAAATCTCCACCAACGTTTGCGATTCCAATAACCTCCAGGGTCCCAAACTAGGCACGTAAAGCCTTTGAGCAAGTTAAAGCAGGTTTTCAGGCTCCAGGGGTGTTGATTATTAGAATGAATTCCAGGATTCCAAACCTTGATTTTGTAACTGCCTTCGCTCTTATCTACATTATTCCAACCGGGCGGTACACAACCTGAATTTCCACTGAGATACCCAAACTTCTTCCGAAATTCATTCAATCGAGCTCTATACCAATCCTTGCACTTCCATTTGGAGCATGGAACCGTATTGAACTTTGGATGCCAGCTCCTATTACTAACCATTTTCCTTTTACTCTTAAAGCCACAAAGAGCTCTAAGCTGGCCATCGGTTTCAAGCAAACCATATTCAAGTGGAAAGATAAAGATAAGGGCTAAGGATTTTACACACTTGAAGTTTGTATTGAGTGGTAATGGCCTTGGGAGAGGTATTTCCAGTGGTTCTTCAAGCTCCACTTCCTTGTATTCCTCTGTGAATTCTTCCATTTCCTGACAAATCTCTTCAATTGCAACCTCGTCTTGATCAAAGTCTTCGATTTCATCCTCATCACTCAAGTCATAAGTTGGAGGTTGAGAAAAGTCTACCTCCACATCATCTTCATATTCACTTGGGGCAGATTCTTCAGTCTCAAAGAATTCAATTACGGTTGCAAGTTCATCACTAGGAGAGCTTGATTCATAATCATCATTACCAAGGAAAATTGCTTCTTGATCTGTTCCGTCCAATTCTTCATAAGATACATGCCTTGGGGGTTGTGCACTATCCTCCTTAGCATCAATTGCAAATTTCTGGGCAGAATTTTCCACAATTCTTGATTCCCATTGAGGTTCAGCGTCCCCTAAGTCTTCAACCAATTCTTCTTCCTTAATAATTTCAGCTTCCTCTACTTGTTCCAGTACAAAGCCATGCTCCGTACTATCAATCGGAGCTTCTAGTGTCTCCTTCATGCTACGTTCTTCATTAGAGTCTCCATATGAAGCCAATGGAGTCTCTTGAGTGCCCAAACGTCGGGAAGCTAATTGATTTATCGCTTGTTCCAGTTGATGAAGGGTTGCATGAAATTGATTTACTGTTTTCTTGAGGTGAGCCTGTGATTCTTGGGTCGATGGATATGGACATGGTGCATATGAAAGTGGTGGTTCTTGGGAGTAATTGGATTGGAATTTGGGTGGATAAAGGTTAGGGTCATGTGGAGGTGAATGATTGTGATTGGCTTGTGAGTATGGTGGTTCGAAGCTATATTGAGGAGGTGGTTTATAGGCATATGATGGGGCTTGTCGGTAACCATAATGGGGTCCACCATATCTATCATCTTGGCACGCACCTCGGAATGGCTCTTGACCATAGTAATTTGGTGGAGGTGGTTTGTCACGAGAGGGTCCACCATAACTATTGCCTTGGTATGCATCGTAGAATGGTCGTTGTCCCTGGTACTTTGGAAAGTATTGTTGCCAAAAGGGTTGATCAGATCCTTGTGGCTCCTTCCATCTGTGATTGTTTCGACCTTGACGCATGTTTCTGTTATAGCTTCCATTCCTTTCAACAACATTAGAACCAAACTCAAAGCGACGGGGGTGAGAACTCATAGTAACTAATAAAAATTAAAAACAAAAAATAAAAAAAATAAACAAGCAAAATAAAATATTTACAGTAACAAATAATAAGGCACACGTTTGCAAATCCCCAGAAACAGCGCCATTATGACGTTAGGTTTTTGTGTGGTCTAGAAATTCACAATTAAAAGCTCGTTGTAAGTATAGTTCTTAAACCGACAGAAAATCCTTTCGTACAAAAATTTGGTTGTCACAAGTAACAAAACTCAATAAAATTTATAACCGAAGTATTTAAACCTCAGGTCGTCTCTCAAGGAATTGCAGGGAGGTGTGTTTATTATTGGTTATGGAAAAGTTATAATTTTGGATTTTTGGAATAAGGAACAAGTAATTTAAATGACAAGAAAAAATAAATTAATAATTAAAAAAACTCTTGGCAAGGTATAAGAACTGAAAATTCCATCCTAGTCATCCTTATCAGGTGTGATGAGAATTATTTATTGCTCCCACTTAGTTAACCCTTACTAAATAAAGGAAAGTCAAGTGGACTAATCAACTTGATTCCTCAAGTCCTAGTCAACTCCTGTGGAAAGACTAGCTTTAGAGGGATCGAAATTGATCAGCAAATTCTAAATTATTTATATCATAAATGGAAGAAAGCAATCATAAATCTGAAATACCTCAAATTGCATTTAAACATAAATTCAAATATAACATGGGAAGGTTCATAAGCCAATTTGGCAACATAAGTAATTAACAAGTAAAAGAATTAGAATAAATAAAAGCAGAAGAGAAACATAAATTAAAAGAACATTGAACCTGGAATTGGAGAAATAACCATAAACTAAGAGAAATCCTAATTCTAAAACCTAAGAGAGAGGAGAGAGCCTCTCTCTCTCTAGAAAACTACATCTAAAACCTAAAATTCCCTCTTCCAAAATGAATGATGAATGAATGTTCTCTCCCTATTGATTCCCTCATTCTCCAGCCTCTATTTTGTGTTTCTGGCCTTGGATTTGGGCCGAAAAAGGATCTAGAAATCGCTGGGGGCGTTTTCTGCAATTTTCTGCACGTGGCGTCCGTCACGCGTGCGCGTGGGTCACGCGTACGCGTCATTTGTGCTCTGCGCCAGGCACGCGTCCGCGTCGTCCATGCGTGCGCGTCGCTGCCATTTTCTTCAAAACTCCATTTTGTGCGTTCCTTCCATTTTTGCGTGTTTCCTTTCTATCCTCTAAGCCATTCCTGCCCTATGAAGCCTGAAATTACTTAACACACAGATCACGGCATCGAATGGTAATAAAGGATAATTAAAATTAATATTTTTAAGGCATAGGAAACATGTTTTCACATATATCACATAATAATGATGGAATTGTAAAATAATAAAATTTATATGAATAAGTGGGTGAAGAATTGATAAAAACACTCAATTGAGCACAAGATGAATCATATAATAGTGGTTTATCATTAATCATTAGGCATTATCATTCAGTTAACCTATAGGGCTTTAGACTCTGTATTACATATATAATTATTAGCCTGTTCTGCTTATTGTAATTCGGGAGTTAGTTGGGATTTATAAACTTTCTTAGGGTGATTTGAAATAGATATAATAAAATCACAAATTAATATAGTAGAATATGAAATAGAACACAAATATCATACAGATAATTCCACCAGGACTTAGTTTGATACAACACGCCTGTAAAAATAGTTACATCAGACCCCAAATATACATAGTGCCCATAAGCTGATACATAATAGACATATATACATACATTACATCTGACATCCTTGGTCCTAGCTCATGTAGGAGACCGTAATCCAGAACCTGGGATAGCATAAATACAGTAAAAGCTCTATCCCTCGAAAAAGTTATCAAAAGTGAGAGAAAATAACTAGCATCCAAATGTCATGATCTCCGTTGGGTGTCCTCAAAAGAAAATCCCGCAAGCAGACTAATCACATGTGGACGTTGGGCAACTGCTCTACTCTCCTCCTCCTTTTCCTCCAGCCATATTCTCTGTAGGTGAACTAGAGGCCAAATCAGCCGCTATCTGGCCCTCCCATGGTGGTATCTCCTCAAAGGGTCTTCCTCTTTGGATACGCTTGTCAGGAAGCCATGGTTGGTGCGACAAGCCTGCCCAATCAGATCGAACTGCTCGACTAGGGGATCCAAGGGCTAATAATCTGGTTGCGACTCTTGAGGTACAACTGGATGGGGTTCTAGATCAAACCATTGAGGAAACTCTAGCTAAAATGGTGGTGGTGAATTAGACTCAGGGTCCAGCTGATTAAGAGGCTGAGGTGGAAATGAAAACTATCGGCCACCAGGATGCAACTCCGCAAGAAGAAAATTGTAGGGCATATCGACGGTCAAACTTAGGACTAAATAAAGGATGCGAGAAGAGACAATCGTGGAATATGTACATGCGTGTGTGAGGTTCTTCCCATATGATAGTGCTTCCGCATACGGAGTCCTCGTAACATAATATTGCTGGAATCTCAAAGAAGATGACTACCGATCCCATCTATGATAATAGTGGAAGAAAAGAGTGAGAACCAAAGGTTCCCAGTAGAGTATAACGAAAAAATATCAGGAAGTCAATTACTTAAATCAAGAGGTTACGACATTACAATCTTAACTTTTAAACAAACATGTTCAGTACAAAGAAATAAGAATCACAGCAGTAGAAAAAGCAGCAAACACAAACATAACCATACACAATCACAATCACAAAGATATGCAGTGTAACAGCCCGATTTTGCAACAAAGCAACTTTTTACTGAAAGTACAATGGAACAGGAATCTCAACTAATAATATATTATTAAGTTATTATTTTACCTGGTTTAGTACAAGTTGAGATAAGTTTATTAATATAATAAGCACTCTTTGATGAACTTAGTTATGCTAAGGCACTCTAATAAAACCTTCATAGCCGAGATATTTATATTTTTAGTATTAAATATATTAGTAATTCATATATTTACGCTAATAAAATAAATATATATGATCTAATATATCTAGCTTTAGCAATTATCTCTCAAATGATATTTTAATAATAAAATCATCCTTAAAACCCTAATTAAGTGCCCCGACTTCATTCATTAGAAGCCATCTCCTCTTCATCTTCTTATTCTCTTCCACAAGAGTGAAAAAAGAAAATAGAGAACGTGTAAAATCAAGAGCTTCCATGGCAAGTTTTAAGTTCGGTTAACTTCACAACAAAAACTCCCATCAAAAGTTTAAACCGATTAAAGTGTTCCTCTTATCCTCTTCTTCAATCTCATACCAATTTCTTTGAAGGAATTTGAGGTAGGATTATTGTTTTTTTTTTCTCCTTAATAGTTTTGGTTCTAAAGTAATATACAGAGGAAACTTAATTTTTCTTTATTGTTTTGATTGAAAACTAGATAAGAAATTGGTGTTAGAAGTTCTAAGAAAAAAATCAATTTTGAACGTAAGAAAAGGTACGGGTTTAATTAAATTAAATTGTATGAATTGTATTTTGGATATGTAATTTATGAATTTGATGTTTAATGACTTGAAATTTATGTTTGAGGTTGATTATTTATTGTATATAAGCCTGAAAAATTGATATTTCTCAAAAATATTTTAATCGAGTCTAAGATAGTTTTAAAAGAGGTTATTTAAGTCTATTTCAATGTTGTTCATAAGGTGGAACTCAAGATTTAAGCTAAAAGAATGAATGATTAAAGTTTAAAATTTAAAAGTTTAAAGTTTAAAGTTTAAGGTTTAAAAAGTCTAAAGTTTAAGATTTAAGGAATTAAGGTTTAAAGTTTAAGGATTAAGGTTTAAGGAATTAAGGAATAAGGTTTAAAGGTTTGAGGAATAAATATTAAGAAAAAGATTGAGGAAGATTGAATAATTTGAATTAAAGAATATGGTATTGAGCACAATCTCGTGAGGACGGTGATACGTAACGCTCACTTGAGACATTGTGCATGAGGTTCAGTGGAGACGACAATACGTAACGCCCACTTGAGACAGGAAGAAAGGTTCCCATGAGGATAACGACACATAATGCTCATGGAGGGGACGTTGGCTAAGGTAGGGATGGCGATACATAATGCATATCTCAGGACCACTGTCGGATATCGGACAACGAATCGACACATGAGCTCACGGCCTATATAGGAATAGACATGCATCATACTTGTTTGTCACTTAAATCATGTGATGCTATTGTTGAGTGTATGAAGGTGTTTGTTTATTTTTGTTTGAGACTTTATGATATTCCTTAAGGTTTCTGAGGTGGTGAATTGAATGTGCTTGGTTAGAACTGAGAGGAAACAAAGTGTTAATATCAAAAAAGGTAAAGAAAATTCTATTGTGTGAAACCCTTATTGAGAATTCCCAAGTTCTCACCCCTTATCCTCTTTCCCCTGCATATGAAGACGAACGTCGTGTTTTATGAGATGTACAGGCCATTTGTTTATGAGAATCCTATTTTTGGGAGTTATTTTATCTGTGGAATAACCCGTGTTAGATTTTACATACTACGTAACAGACCATTCATGCACCCCTAGATAATCCAGATTTTGATCTAGATATGTCGTACGACTTCCCTTTATCCTGGTTACATTCGGATGAACTTGTACACAAATTTATTCCTACTCATATAGTGCATGAGGCTTCACCTGAGTACAACCCAGATGATGTGTATGTCCCTGAGCCTCCACCTGAGGCAACTGCACCTCCGGATCCATAGCCTTCACTTTCTCCTGTGGATCAGTTAGTCACTCAGTATGGACCACTGGGTGAGGTTTTCACGCTAGTCTATGCTAACGGATCTATTCGTGTAAATGGAGATGTTGGCAACTCTGCTAGTGAGGAGGAGGATCCAGGAGAGAACCTTAGGTAGGATGAGGGAGATGCACAGCCAGCAGGCAGACTACTTGCAAACCTGCCCAATAGTGATGTGTGATCTTAGAGTTACATCATGTTGGCACCACATTTTTTACAGCATCCAGTTAGGCATGACTTTAAGATCTTCAAAGAGTTAACCCTACTTTTGTTAGAACATAGGAGAGGCTAGAGATCCCTAGATGGCTAGTTTAGCTTGGGTGCCAGCTTAGAGGCTTTTTGGATGAGCCAGACCCTGGGATGCCAGATGTACATATAAGTATCTATTATAAAGGAGAGTAGTGTGCTTGAATCTGGTTAACGAGTTTGTGGATAATTGTACTGTGTAATATATGTATGTGTTTGTGTGTGAGAGATATGTATTTAATATATGCACTTATTGTCTCGCATGATATATTATTAACAATCTTGTACAGCCTACCTCGTAAAATTTCTCTTTAATTACAATATGTGTGTGTGTGTGTGTGTGTGTGTGTGTGTGTGTTACCCAAAAAGTGCATATGAATTTTAATATTGACACAGGCTTATATATCATATTAAGTCACAAGGTAAATAAGTTAGTAACACTTTACCTCTAATTTGATCATGATGTACTGGGAGTAGGGTCGTTATATTTTGGTATTAGAGTAGTTCATCCCGATAGAGCCTGGGGATTAGATTGAATCATGCTCCATTGCATGCTCTGCTTGTGTGTCTCATGTTGACAGGATATCTCAATGATATGTGTTGTATGATTGTCTACATACATTCATTAAAAATATTTACACTTAACCAAAAATATTAAGATTGATCACCTTAATGTTGATTGTTTGGTGTAAATAGGACCTAGATGGTTGCACAAAGACGGGGTACTCAGGGAAGACCTCATAGGATTGCTAGAGGGACTCCCAGTGACATTCTGATACGGGATACAGATGCTTTCATGGCTACAATGAATGCCATGGCTGAGACTGTGCGTGAAACGGTGGCTGCTGCTACAAGGGCAGTTGATCATTTAGGAGAACAAAACGGGAATAACAATGACGACAATGAAGCTGATATGGTTGGTTATGATAGGCCTATGTCTCTGGCTGCTTTTCTAAAAGTGAATCTGCCTCAGTTTAAAGGAACAGTTATTGCAATTGAGGCTAATAATTAGTTCCATAGTATAGAAAGATCATTGCGGACCGAGCATGTACCAAAAGAGCAATATGTGAAATTTGCATCTTACATGTTAGAAGGTGATGTCCAGTGCTGGTGGCAAAGAATTTAGAGTCTGCTGTAACAAAAGGATGCAGAGATCTTATGGACCATTTTTAAAACAGAGTTGTATAAGAAATACTTCCCACGAATAGTGCGAGATGCGAAGAAAATGGAATTGATGCAACTGAAGCAAGGAAGTATGTCCGTGGCAAAATATATGCGCAAATTTGAAAAACTTGACTGAGCCGCTTGTGGTTGTTTGCCGGTATCCTGCCTTGGCTTGCCACTATTCCCGCTATTTGGACGAGCAAGAACGTTACCACCTTGTTGATTTCCACGTTGTTGTAGTCTAGTTAACTTAAAATTCTTTTCATGAGGAGACATGTATCTATTAAAAAACCTTGGAGGTAACTCTCGGCAGTTCATTCTTGCCGATGCTACCTTTTGTCCACAATCTTCTATCAATTGGCTCTTATTAACCAATTCAACAAAGTTCCGTATTTCTATCGAAACCACAGTGTTCATCAAATTCTTATACAACAGTATTTCTATCGAAACTTTGTTGAATTGGTTAATAAGAGCCAATTGATAGAAGATTGTGGACAAAAGGTAGCATCGGCAAGGATGAACTGCCGAGAGTTACCTCCAAGGTTTTTTAATAGTTACATGTCTCCTCATGAAAAGAATTTTAAGTTAACTAGACTACAACAACGTGAAAATCAACAAGGTGGTAACGTTCTTGCTCGTCCAAATAGCGGGAATAGTGGCAAGCCAAGGCAGGATACCGGCAAACAACCACAAGCAGCTCAGTCAAGTTCTATCTGTGGCTAGTGTGGGAGGAGTCATGGAAATAGGCCTTGTCAACAAGGAATGAATCTTTGTTATTACTATGGTAAAACAAGCATTTTGTCAGGAATTGTTCAAAAAGACTTGCTCGAGAAGAATCCAGGCCCCAGTAACACGGACAGGTTTTTGCTATGATGGCTGATGATGCTACACGTTCAAATACCCTGATCCAAGGTGAGTATTATGTCAAGACTCAACTTTTAACTGTACTATATGATTCGGGTGCTACACATTTTTTATATCAATAACTGTTGTGGGTAGATTGGGATTAAACTTTTCTAAGTTAGAATATGATTTAATTGTTCACACACCTACATATCAAAATGGTTTGACCAATTGGGTGTGCCAACAAGTGTCTTTCGATATTAGGGGTAGAACTTTTATGATTTGATTTGTTTGCCTTTATGTGGGTTAGATATTATTTTAGGACTGGATTGGCTATCTATACAACACATTTTTTTATTGTTTTGAAAAGACTACTATTATTTTGTTGATGATAAGTCTATTGGACCAATTATATCCCATGGTTATTACTTGAATTCTGTAAAAGTTACTTGTAATGGGAGTGAATATAAGGGGTATGTTTTGTTAGCGGCTAGCTCAAATGGTAATAAACAAGACTTGAAACGAATTCCGGTGATAAAAGAATTTCCTTATGTATTTTTGGAAGACATACTTGAGTTTTCCCTTCAACGGGAGATAGAATTCACTATCAACTTGGTGTTAGGAGTTGGACCAATTTCTATAGCACCCTATCAAATGTCACCACTAGAACTTGCAGAATTAAAGAAGCAGTTGGATGGGTTACTAGGAAATAAGTTCATTCGTCCGAGCGCATCATCATGGGGAGCCCCAATGTTGTTAGTAAAGAAGAAAGATGGTAAAATGAGATTATGTGTGGATTATCAGTAGTTGAACAAAATTACTATTAAGAATGAGTATCCACTTTCTCGAATTAATGGCTTGATGGATCAATTAAGGGGGACTATAATGATTTTTAAAATAGACTTACTATCGGGTTATCATCAGATTCGGGTAAGAGAATCAGACATACCCAAAACTGCTTTTAGATCTAGGAACGGTCATTATGAGTATACAGTTATGTCCTTTGGACTAACTAATGCTCCTACAGTATTCATGGATTATATAAATTGCATTTTCTATCCATATCTAGACCCATTTGTGGTGGTCTTTATAGATAATATTCTCATTTACTTCAAGACGGAAAGAGAACACGAGGAGCACTTGAGGATTGTACTAAAGATATTAAGAAAACTGAAGTTATATGCAAAACTATCGATGTGTGAATTTTGGGCAAGAGAAGTAACATTTCTGGGACACGTTGTGAAGCAAGGAGGTATAATAGTGGATCCTTTTAAAGTTGAAGCTGTGTTGCAATGGGAATGACCTATAATTGTTACTGAGATTCAAAGTTTTCTTGGATTAGCTAGGTATTACAAAAGGTTTATTAGGAGATTCTCATAGACAACATTACCTTTGACTCACCCTACAAGAAAGGAAGTTTCTTTTGTCTAGACGGCTGAGTGCGAAAGGAGTTTTAAGACCTTGACAGAAAAGTTGACTACGACACCAGTTCTGGCTTTGCCAGATTCGCAAGAACCTTTCAAAGTATATTGTGATTCTTCTTTGAAGGGATTAAGATGTGTACTGATGCAAAATAGAAAAATTAATGGCTTTATACTTCGCAGTAGTTGAGGCCTCATGAAAGAAGCTAACCAACCCATGACCTGGAATTGGTTGCAGTGGTATTTGCTCTTATGATATGGAGGCATTATTTATTCGGTGTTCAATTTGAGGTCTTTTCTGATCATAAGAGTTTGAAGTATATTTTTGATAAAAAAATCTTAATATGAGGCAACGTAAGTGGATAGAGTTTTTAAAGGATTACGATTTCAAGTTGAGTTACCACTCTGAAAAGGCGACTATAGTAGCTGATGCTTTGAGTAGGAAGAGTTTGAGTATTTTGTGGATGATGATAAAAGAAGAGGAGTTAGTTAAAGAATTTAAAAACCTTAAACTAGGAATGAAAGAGATACCATATGGACTTTGTTTGGCGCAATTACATATCTCATCTAACTTCAAGACTGCCATTCACCAAGCGCAAGCTCAAGATTCAGAAATAATGGCTCTGTTGACACGTCTAAGGGAGGAAAGACAAGGAGACATATGCCAAGATAAAAAAGGATTATGGAGGTATAAAGGCATGACATGTATACCACATACGAAAAACTTGCAAAAAAGGATACTAGTGGAAGCTCATCAAAGTAGATTCTCCATGCACCTTGGCATTGCAAAAATGTATCAAGATCTGAAGTAAATATTTTGGTGGTCGAGAATGAAGAAAAATGTAGCTCTTTTTGTATCAAAATGTCTTACTTGTCAAATGATAAAAATAGATCATCAGAAGTCCTCGGAAACTCTACAACCTCTCTAAATACCATAGTGGAAATGGGAAGAAATTATGATGGATTTCATTATAGGGTTACTCAAAACGTCAACAAGACACAATGCGATACGGGTCATTGTGGGCATATTAACAAAATCAGCTCATTTCCTTCCAATTTGGGTGGATTACATATTGGAAAGACTAGCCCGAGTGTATATTCAAGAGATAGTGCGACTACACGAGGTACCTTCCATTATTATGTCTGATTGAGATCCAAAATTCACTTCCACATTTTGGGGAGTCTTTCAGAAGGCATTCAGTACAGAGTTACATATGAGCACAACATATCATCCGCAGACTGATGGGCAATCAGAATAGACTATCCAAACTCTGGAAGATATGTTACGATATTGTGTAATGGATTATCAAGGCAGTTGGGATAGGTATCTATCCTGATAGAATTCGCTTACAATAATAGTTATCAACAGAGTATCGGAATGGCTCCGTATGAAGCTTTATATAGGAGAAAGTGTCAGTCATCATTATGTTGGTACGAAGGAGGCGAAGCCAATATCTTAGGCCCAAAATTGATTCAGAAAATAACTAAACAAATTAAGGTGATTTGCAACAAGATTTTAACAGCTCAAAACCGTCAAAAGAGCTATGCCGATAATAGACATAGACCTTTAGAGTTTAGTGAAGGTGACCACGTTCTTCTAAAAGTAACCCCTACCACAGGAGTAGGTCGAACTATTAGGACTAAGAAACCTAACCCTCGATACTTAGGTCCCTTCCAAATTCTTAAAAGAGTCAGTCCAGTGGCATATCAAATCGCTCTTTGTAACTGCTCTTTGTAACACCTTACCATACAGAGCTTTACACTTAGGATGTAAAATAGAGGTGGCGAGACACTACGACCTTTAAAAATAATATATATATATATATAGTTGAAAAGGGTTTATATCTAGGAGCTTTCTGAAGGAAAGTTAAACAAAAGCGTTAAATAGAAAAGTGCATCACTCACATAAGTGATAAACGTAAACCGGATAGGATAAGAGTAAAGCAAAACATAAATACATAAAAGGAGAGTTCCAAGATACAGATAACAAAGCTTCTGACCCAGCTCGCGAAGTTAAAACTGGACAGAGCATATAAACATATATACATATATACATGAGAATCCCAAAATGACCTAAAATAGCAAAACATAAATACATAAAAGAAGAGTTCCAAGATACAGATAACAAAGCTTTTGACTCGGCTCGCGAAGTTAAAATCGGATAGAGTATATAAACATATATATACATAATATATGAGAATCGCAAAATGACCTAAAATATTGGTTACAGAACCTGTTTCTCCGAATCAACCTCTAAGAGGGATAAAACATAATATATATAGGGTAAACCAAAATAGAATATCCAAAATGCTAGAATCTTTCGGTTCAGAAACTTTCAGAATGCCTCATTGAGCTGCCTCACGTCCTGCATCTGAAAACCACAAAATATGTATAGGGTGAGAACCAGAGGTTCTCAGAATGGTAACGGTGCCCACATAACTAACATATAATGTTCCAGGAAAGTCGAAGGCGATCCTAGAACTTTCGACAAAAGATTCAAAACTTAAAAGTAAAATTTAAGACCATAAAATAAGGCAAGGTATCTAAGTTTAAGGATTCCTGGTTTTTATCACAGTTCTAACCTAAGCCCCTAAGTTCACTGCCTTTCCTCCAACCCTCCAAAACACTGGTGCACAGACAAACAATGTATACAAAGAAAACACAAGTAGTTTACAGTTACAGCAAATAGAACATATAGCAGTTAAGCATGAATATCATTTATGCAAACCCATGAATGCTAAACCAAACAAGACACATAAATGCATATAATGCATGCCTTTTCTACTGGCCGTGAGCTTACGTGTTGGTTACTTTGCCAGAACCTGACACACCCGGTAGCTAATTTGGATATTGTCTCTCTGATATGCCTCCACTCTTGGGATATAGTGCCTGTCACACTCTCGGGTATAGTGCCCGCCACATTTATGGGATATAGTGTCAATCGCATTACCCGGGATAAAGTGTTCCCACACTCTTAGGATAGAGCGCCTACCACGCTCTCGGGATATAGTGTCCCTCACACTCATGAGATATAGTGCCCGACACACTTTTCAGGGTAAGGTACTCCCACACTCTTGGGATATAGCACCCGCCACGCTTTCAGGATATAGTGCCCGTCACACTCTCGGGATATAGTGCCCGTCACACCTTACAATAGAGAGAAATGTTACATATACTCATCACTAATCATCCCCATTTATCATTATCCAATCAAGTTCACAAAATCATTAGCAGCCATAAATCATAATTTAACATAGCCATCAAACTCATTACATAAACAGCACTTCCGCCACCCTCATCATTCACTTTACCTCTTTCTTCACCATCAAGTTATCTTCCTCATAGGCCTAACCATACTCCGCTACCCATAATTCACCATTTAGGCTTTAAAAAGAGTTTTCAGGAGTTCATGAAAAATCAGAATAATGGTCAATAGTGTAGAAATAGTGAATTTTTTTTTCGAAATAGTAGTTTCGAAGGGTAACAGGCTTGTCGGGAAGTCAATTATTGGAAAACAGAGATTTTGAAAAAACAAGGTAGTGTGTGTATGCACACATGTGTGCGTGCGCACACTCCACTCAATCTTTTAAAAGTGTGCGCACCACAAGGGTATGCGTACGCAGGCAACAGCAAGCCTTCCCATGTGTGTGCGTACGCACTGTAATGTGCGAGCACGCTGATGAGCGGATAATTTATACGCTTTTTGGCATTGTTTTTAGTATGTTTTTAGTAGGATCTAGTTACTTTTAGGGATGTTTTCATTAGTTTTTATGATAAATTCACATTTCTGGACTTTACTATGAGTTTGTGTGTTTTTCTGTGATTTCAGGTATTTTCTGGCTGAAATTGAGGGACTTGAGCAGAAATCAGATTCAGAGGTTGAAAAAGGACTGCTGATGCTGTTGGATTCTGACCTCCCTGCACTCAAAGTGGATTTTCTAGAGCTACAGAACTCGAAATGGCGCGCTTCCAATTGCGTTGGAAATTAGACATCTAGGGCTTTCCAGCAATATATAATAGTCCATACTTTGGCCAAGAATTGATGACGTAAACTGGCGTTCAACGCCAGCCTTCTGCCCAAATCTGGCGTCCAGCGCCAGAAAAGGATCCAAAACCAGAGTTGAACGCCCAAACTGGCACAGAAACTGGCGTTCAACTCCACAAATGGCCTCTGCACGTGTAACACTCAAGCCCAAGCCCAAGCACACACCAAGTGGGCCCAGGAAGTGGATTTATGCATCAATTACTTACTCATGTAAACCCTAGTGACTAGTTTATTATAAATAGGACCTCTTACTATTGTATTAGGCATCCTGGATTGTATTTTGATCCTGTGATCTCGTTTAGGGGGCTGGCCATCTCGGCCATGCCTGGACCTTCACTTATGTATTTTCATACGGTAGAGTTTCTACACTCCATAGATTAAGGTGTGGAGCTCTGCTGTTCCTCAAAGATTAATGCAAAGTACTACTGTTTTCTATTCAATTCTTCTTATTTCTCTTCTAAGATATCCATTCGCACCCAAGAACGTGATGAAGGTGATGATTATGTATGACGCTCATCATCCTTCTCCCTTATGAACGCGTGCCTGACAAACACTTCTGTTCTACATGAATTAAGCTAGAATGAATATCTCTTAGATCTCCTAACCAGAATCTTCGTGGCGTAAGCTAGAATGATGGCGGCATTCAAGAGAATTCGGAAGGTCTAAACCTTGTCTGTGGTATTCCGAGTAGGATTCAATGATTGAATGACTGTGATGAGCTCCTAACTCGCGATTGCAGGGCGTTAGTGACAGACGCAAAAGGATAGTAAATCCTATTCCAGCATGATCGAGAACCGACAGATGAATAGCCGTGCCGTGACAGGGTGCGTGAGCATATTATTCACTGAGAGGATAAGATGAAGCCATTGACAAGGGTGATGCCTCCAGACGATTAGCCGTGCCGTGATAGGGCATTGGATCATTTTCCCGAGAGATGACTGAAAGTAGCCATTGACAGTGGTGATGTATCACATAAAGCTAGCCATGGAAAGGAGTAAGACGGATTGGATGAAGATAGCAGGAAAGCAGAGGTTCAGAGGAACGAAAAGCATCTCCATTCGCTTATCTGAAATTCCTGCCAATGATTTACATAAGTACCTCTATCCCTTTTATTGTTTATTTTAATCTAATAAAGTATCATGTTTAAATCCGCCTGACTGAGATTTGCAAGGTGACCATAGCTTGCTTCATACCAACAATCTCCGTGGGATTCGACCCTTACTCACGTAAGGTATTACTTGGACGACCCAGTGCACTTGCTGGTTAGTTGTATCGAAGTTGTGACAATTATGAATTAAGATCAAAGCACCAAGCTTTGGAGCCATTACCAGGGATTGTTCGAGCCTGGACATCACAATTTCGTGCACCAAGTTTTTGGCGCCGTTGCCGGGGATTGTTTGTGTATGGACAACTGACGGTTCATCTTGTTGCTCAGATTGGGTAACTTTCTTTTCGTTTTCTTTTCAAAAAATCCTTCAAAAATATTTTCAAAAAAAAAAATTTCTCTTTTGTTTTCGAAAAAAAAAATAAAAATGTTTTCAAAAATTTATTCAAGATTTTTAAGAATGAATTCTAGTGTTTCATGAAGCATGTGAAGCCTGGCTGGCTGTAAAGCCATGTCTAAATTTATTTGGACTGAGGCAGCAATTTGTTATCAAGAGCAAGCTAGTTGGAGTTAATCCACCTGCTACTGTTTCTGATTTACATGCTAAAGCTTGGCTGGCCATTGGCCATGTCTAGTGTTTTGGACTGGAGCTTTCTTTGAAAGCTTGGCTGGCTAGTGAGCCATGTCTAATTCCTGGACTGAAGCTTTAGACTAACATGGCAAGATTCCTGGAATTCATATTAAAAATTTTGGAATCCTTAATTTTTCTTTTTCATATTATTTTCGAAGAAAAATCCAAAAAAAATTAGAAAATCATAAAAATCAAAAATATTTTGTGTTTCTTGTTTGAGTCTTGAGTCACATTATAAGTTTGGTGTCACTTGCATGTGCATCTTGCATTTTTTTCGAAAATATCATGCATTCATAGTGTTCTTCATGATCTTCAAGTTGTTCTTGGTAAGTCCTCTTGTTTGATCTTGATGATTTTTTGTTTTGTGTCTTTTCATGTTTATCATATGCATTCTTGAATTCTTAGTGCGCAAGCATTAAAGAATTCTAAGTTTGGTGTCTTGCATGTTTTCTTTGCATTAAAAATTTTTCAAAAATATGTTCTTGATGTTCATCATGATCTTCATAGTGTTCTTGGTGTTCATCTTGACATTCATAGCATTCTTGCATGCATCACATGTTTTGATCTAAAAATTTCATGCATTGCATATTTTTCATGTTTTTCATAAAAATTTCAAAAATCAAAAAAATATCTTTCCCTTTTTCTCTCATCAAATTCGAAAATTTGGATTGACTTTGTCAAAAATTTTTAAAAATCAAATTGTTTCTTATGAGTCAAATCAAATTTTCAATTTGAAAATCTTATCTTTTTCAAAATCTTTTTCAAAAATCAAATCTTTTTCAAAATTCTTGGTTATTTTCGAAAATTTTAAAAATATTTTTCAAAAATATTTTTCTTATTTTATATCATAATTTTCGAAAATAATATAATCAATTAATGTTTTGATTCAAAAATTTGAAGTTTGTTACTTACTAAAGATTCAAACTTTAAGTTCTAGAATCATATCTTGTGATTTCTTATGAATCAAGTCATTAATTGTGATTTTAAAAATCAAATCTTTTTCAAAACTAATCCTATCATATCTTTTCAAAATATCTTCTTATCTTATCTTGTTCAAAAATATCTTTTCAAAATATCTTCTCTAACTTCCTAACTTCCTATCTTTTCAAAATTTGTTTCAACTAACTAACTAACTTTTTGTTTGTTTCTTGTCTTTTTCAAAACCACCTAACTAACTCTCTCTCTCTCAATTTCGAAAATATCTCTCCCCTTTTTCAAAAATTTCTTTTTAATTAACTAATTATTTTTATTTTTAATTTTATTTCAAAAAAAAAATTTCGAAAAATACTAACAAATTTTCAAAAACCAATTTTCAAAAATCACTAACTCCTTTTCAAAATAATTTTCGAAAATTATACCTCTCCCATCCTATTCTATTTATTCATTCATATCCTAACATCTCATCTCACATCTCTTCCATCAGTACAGTTGCATTTCTTCCTTTACATCACATCCTTTATCTCCCCCTTTTCTTCTACTCACAAAAGGGAACCTCTATACTGTGGTAAAGAGAATCTCTATTATTATTATTTTTCTGTCCATTCTTCCTTGTCTTATGAGCAGGAGCAAGGATAAGAACATTCTTGTGGAAGCAGATCCAGAACCTGAAAGGACTCTGAAGAGAAAATTAAGAGAAGCTAAAATACAACAATCCAGAGATAACCTTTCAGAAAATTTCGAACAGGCAGAGGAGATGGCAGCCGAAAATAATAATAATGTAAGGAAGATGCTTGGTGACTTTACTGCACCTAATTCCAATTTACATGGAAGAAGCATCTCCATTCCTGCCATTGGAGCAAACAACTTTGAGCTGAAACCTCAATTAGTTTCTCTAATGCAGCAGAACTGCAAGTTTCATGGACTTCCATCTGAAGATCCTTTTCAGTTTTTAACTGAATTCTTGCAGATATGTGATACTGTTAAGACTAAGGGAATAGATCCTGAAGTCTACAGGCTCATACTTTTCCCTTTTGCTGTAAGAGACAGAGCTAGATTATGGTTGGATTCTCAACCCAAAGACAGCCTGAACTCTTGGGATAAGCTGGTCACGGCTTTCTTAGCCAAGTACTTTCCTCCTCAAAAGCTGAGCAAGCTTAGAGCTGATGTTCAAACCTTCAGACAGAAAGAAGGTGAATCTCTCTATGAAGCTTGGGAAAGATACAAACAGTTGACCAAAAAGTGTCCTTCTGACATGCTTTCAGAATGGACCATCCTGGATATATTCTATGATGGTTTATCTGAGCTATCAAAGATGTCACTGGACACTTCTGCAGGTGGATCCATTCACCTAAAGAAAACGCCTGCAGAAGCTCAAGAACTCATTGACATGGTTGCTAATAACTAGTTCATGTACACTTCTGAAAGGAATCCTGTGAGTAATGGGACGCCTATGAAGAAGGGAGTTCTTGAGGTTGATACTCTGAATGCCATATTGGCTCAGAATAAAATATTGACTCAGCAAGTCAATATGATTTCTCAGAGTCTGCATGGAATGCAAGCTGCATCCAACAGTACTCAAGAGGCATCTTTTGAAGAAGAAGCTTATGATCCTGAGAACCCTGCAATAGCAGAGGTAAATTACTTAGGAGAACCTTATGGAAACACCTATAACTCAACATGGAGAAATCATCCAAATTTCTCATGGAAGGATCAAAAGCCCCAACAAGGCTTTAATAATGGTGGAAGAAACAGGTTTAGCAATAGCAAGCCTTTTCCATCATCCACTCAGTAACAGACAGAGAACTCTGAACAAAATGCTTCTAATTTAGCAAATCTAGTCTCTGATCTATCTAAGGCCACTGTAAGTTTCATGAATGAAACAAGGTCTTCCATTAGAAATCTGGAAGCACAAGTGGGCCAGCTGAGTAAAAGGATCACTGAAATCCCTCCTAGTACTCTCCCAAGCAATACAGAAGAGAAGCCAAAAGGAGAGTGCAAGGCCATTGACATAAGCGCCATGGCCGAACCTCTGAGGAGAGGAGAGGACGTGAATCCCAAGGAGGAGGACCTCCTGGGACGTCCAGTGATCAATAAGGAGCTTCCCTCTGAGGAACCAAAGGACTCTGAGGCTCATCTAGAGACCATAAAGATTCCATTGAACCTCCTTATGCCCTTCATGAGCTCTGATGAGTATTCCTCTTCTGAAGAGAATGAGGATGTCACTGAAGAGCAAACTGCCAAGTTTCTTGGTGCAATCATGAAGCTGAATACCAAATTGTTTGGCATTGATGCTTGGGAAGTTGAACCTCCCTTGTTCATCAATGAACTAAGTGATCTGGATCAACTGACATTGCCTCAGAAGAGACAGGATCCTGGAAAGTTCATAATACCCTGTACCATAGGCACCATGATCTTTAAGGCTCTGTGTGACCTTGGTTCAGGAATAAACCTCATGCCCCTCTCTGTAATAGAGAAACTGGGAATATATGGGGTGCAAGCTGCTAAAATCTCACTAGAGATGGCAGACAGCTCAAGAAAACAGGCTTATGGACAAGTAGAAGATGTATTAGTAAAGGTTGAGGGCCTTTACATACCTACTGATTTCATAGTCCTGGATACTGGAAAGGAAGAGAATGAATCCATCATCCTAGGAAGACCTTTCCTGGCCACAGCAAGAGCTGTGATTGATGTTGACAGAGGTGAAATAGTCCTTCAATGGAATGAGGACTCCCTTGTGTTTACAACTCAAGGATCTCCCTCTGCAACCATGGAGAGGAAGCATAAAAAGCTTCTCTCAAAGCAGAGTCAACCAGAGCCCCCACAGTCAAACTCTAAGTTTGGTGTTGGGAGGCCACAACCAAACTCTAAGTTTGGTGTTGAACTCCCATATCCAAACTCTAAGTTTGGTGTTGGAAAGTCTCAACAAAGCTCTGCACATCTGTGAGGCTCCATGAGAGCCCACTGTCAAGCTATTGACATTAAAGAAGCGCTTGTTGGGAGGCAACCCAATGTTTATCTAATTCTTATTTTTATTGTTTTTCATGTTTTCTTAGGTTCATGATCATGTGGAGTCACAAAATAAATAGAAAAATTGAAAACGGAATCAAAAACAGCAGAAGAAAAATCACACCCTGGAGGAGCATCTGTCTGGCGTTCAAACGCCAGAAAAGAGCATAGTTCTGGCGCTGAACGCCCAGAATGGGAGCATCCTGGCGCTGAACGCCCAGAACAAGCATGGTTCTGGCGTTCAACGCCAGAAATGGCAGCAAATGGGCGTTGAACGCCCAAAATGGGCACCAACCTGGCGCTGAACGCCCAGAGTTGTGTGCAAGGGCATTTTGCATGCCTAAATTGGTGCAGGGATGTAAATGCCTTGACACCTCAAGATCTGTGGACCTCACAGGATCACCTCAGGATCTGTGGACCCCACAGGATCCCCACCTACCTCATCATCTCTCTTCCCATTCATGATCATCCCTTCTGTTTTCCATTTACCACTCACATCCATATACCCACTACCTTCAAAATTCAACAACTCTCTACCACCCAATCCCACCCATATGGCCGAATACACACTCCCATCCATCTCCTCCATATCTTCTTTATTCTTTCTTCTTTTGCTCGAGGGCGAGCAACATTCTAAGTTTGGTGTGGTAAAAGCATAGCTTTTTTTGTTTTTTTCCATAACCATTGATGGCACCTAAGGCCAGAGAAACCTCTAGAAAAAGGAAAGGGAAGACAAAAGCTTCCATCAAGGGTCTATAGCTCAGTGGTAGAACATTTGACTACAAATCAAGAGATCCCTGAGATACCTCAGGGGATACATTTTCTTCCACACAATTATTGGAAGCAACTAAGGGTGGAACATCAAGAGCACTCCATCATCCTTCATGAAATCAGAGAAGATCTAAAAGCAATGAAGGAGGAGCAACAAAGACAAGGAAGAGACATAGAAGAGCTCAAGGACATCACTAAGGTGGACTCATTCCTTGTTCTTACTTTCTCTGTTTTTCATTTTCTATGTTATGTGCTTATCTATGTTTGTGTCTTCATTACATGATCATTAGTAGTAGTAACTTTGTCTTAAAGTTATAAATGTCCTATGAATCCATCACCTCTCTTAAATGAAAAATGTTTTAATTCAAAAGAACAAGAAGTACATGAGTTTCGAATTTATCCTTGAACTTAGCTTAATTATATTGATGTGGTGACAATGCTTCTTGTTTTCTGAATGAATGCTTGAACAGTGCATATGTCTTTTGAAGTTGTTGTTTAAGAATGTTAAATATGTTGGCTCTTGAAAGAATGATGACTAGGAGACATGTTATTTGATAATCTGAAAAATCATAAAAATGATTCTTGAAGCAAGAAAAAGCAGCAAAGAACAAAGCTTGCAGAAAAAAAAAATAGGCAAAAAAAAAATAGAAAGAAAAAGAAAAAGCAAGCAGAAAAAGCCAATAACCCTTAAAACCAAAAGGCAAGGGCAAATAAAAAGGATCCCAAGGCTTTGAGCATCAGTGGATAGGAGGGCCTAAAGGAATAAAATCCTGGTCTAAGCGGCTAAACCAAGCTGTCCCTAACCATGTGCTTGTGGCGTGTAGGTGTCAAGTGAAAACTTGAGACTGAGCGGTTAAAGTCAAGGTCCAAAGCAAAAAAAAAAAAAAGAGTGTGCTTAAGAACCCTGGACACCTCTAATTGGGGACTTTAGCAAAGCTGAGTCACAATCTGAAAAGGTTCACCCAATTATGTGTCTGTGGCATTTATGTATCCGGTGGTAATACTGGAAAACAAAGTGCTTAGGGCCACGGCCAAGACTCATAAAGAAGCTGTGTTCAAGAATCATCATACTGAACTAGGAAAGTCAATAACACTATTCGAAATCTGAAGTTCCTATAGATGCCAATCATTCTAAACTTCAATGGATAAAGTGAGATGCCAAAACTATTCAAGAGGCAAAAAGCTATAAGTCCCGCTCATATGATTGAAGCTCTGTTTCATTGATAGTTTGGAATTTATAGTATATTCTCTTCTTTTATCCTAATTGATTTTTAGTTGCTTGGGGACAAGCAACAATTTAAGTTTGGTGTTGTGATGAGCGGATAATTTATACGCTTTTTGGCATTGTTTTTAGTATGTTTTTAGTAGGATCTAGTTACTTTTAGGGATGTTTTCATTAGTTTTTATGATAAATTCACATTTCTGGACTTTACTATGAGTTTGTGTGTTTTTCTGTAATTTCAGGTATTTTCTGGCTGAAATTGAGGGACTTGAGCAGAAATCAGATTCAGAGGTTGAAAAAGGACTGCTGATGCTGTTGGATTCTGACCTCCCTGCACTCAAAGTGGATTTTCTAGAGCTACAGAACTCGAAATGGCGCGCTTCCAATTGCGTTGGAAAGTAGACATCCAGGGCTTTCCAGCAATATATAATAGTCCATACTTTGGCCAAGAATTGATGACGTAAACTGGCGTTCAACGCCAGCCTTCTGCCCAAATCTGGCGTCCAACGCCAGAAAAGGATCCAAAACCAGAGTTGAACGCCCAAACTGGCACAGAAACTGGCGTTCAACTCCACAAATGGCCTCTGCACGTGTAACACTCAAGCCCAAGCCCAAGCACACACCAAGTGGGCCCAGGAAGTGGATTTATGCATCAATTACTTACTCATGTAAACCCTAGTGACTAGTTTATTATAAATAGGACCTCTTACTATTGTATTAGGCATCCTGGATTGTATTTTGATCCTGTGATCTCGTTTAGGGGGCTGGCCATCTCGGCCATGCCTGGACCTTCACTTATGTATTTTCATACGGTAGAGTTTCTACACTCCATAGATTAAGGTGTGGAGCTCTGCTGTTCCTCAAAGATTAATGCAAAGTACTACTGTTTTCTATTCAATTCTTCTTATTTCTCTTCTAAGATATCCATTCGCACCCAAGAACGTGATGAAGGTGATGATTATGTGTGACGCTCATCATCCTTCTCCCTTATGAACGCGTGCCTGACAAACACTTCTGTTCTACATGAATTAAGCTAGAATGAATATCTCTTAGATCTCCTAACCAGAATCTTCGTGGCGTAAGCTAGAATGATGGCGGCATTCAAGAGAATCCGGAAGGTCTAAACCTTGTCTGTGGTATTCCGAGTAGGATTCAATGATTGAATGACTGTGACGAGCTCCTAACTCGCGATTGCAGGGCGTTAGTGACAGACGCAAAAGGATAGTAAATCCTATTCCAGCATGATCGAGAACCGACAGATGAATAGCCGTGCCGTGACAGGGTGCGTGAGCATATTATTCACTGAGAGGATAAGATGAAGCCATTGACAAGGGTGATGCCTCCAGACGATTAGCCGTGCCGTGACAGGGCATTGGATCATTTTCCCGAGAGATGACCGAAAGTAGCCATTGACAGTGGTGATGTATCACATAAAGCCAGCCATGGAAAGGAGTAAGACGGATTGGATGAAGATAGCAGGAAAGCAGAGGTTCAGAGGAACGAAAAGCATCTCCATTCGCTTATCTGAAATTCCTGCCAATGATTTACATAAGTACCTCTATCCCTTTTATTGTTTATTTTAATCTAATAAAGTATCATGTTTAAATCCGCCTGACTGAGATTTGCAAGGTGACCATAGCTTGCTTCATACCAACAATCTCCGTGGGATTCGACCCTTACTCACGTAAGGTATTACTTGGACGACCCAGTGCACTTGCTGGTTAGTTGTATCGAAGTTGTGACAATTATGAATTAAGATCAAAGCACCAAGCTTTGGAGCCATTACCAGGGATTGTTCGAGCTTGGACATCACAATTTCGTGCACCACACGCACTTGCAAAATCTTCAAGGTGTGTGTGCGTGCGCATGAGCTGAAACTCACACTCTACCTGGTGCGTGCGCACACGCACCATTATTTTCAAAAAATCTGCAACTCAACAAAATCAATTTTCTACACTTGTCTTCTGGCGTCCATAATTTCCTATAAAATATTCTATTTTCCTCAAATTTTATACTGTTTTAAAGCTATTAAAAATATCTTTAATTTGAAATAAATTTCATTTAAATCCAGAATTTAAGGCTCAAGTTATGCTCCGCCGAAGTTCGTTAAAATCAAGTTTTTACCAAAAGCTAACTTTTCAATTTTTTCTCAAACTTTTCCAATCCAAAACCTTTTTTTAACATACCCAACCTTACCACAACAACACCAAACCAGCCAATCCATGCCTCCAACATACTAGATCACTCCACAACATTCCAATTTATCATTTCAATAATTTTAATACAATAATTCATGTTCAACATAACAATATGCATACTCATCAATACGTACATCATCATACTCCTCTAAATCATTTTTTCCACCATCATCAACTTTCCTCATGCCCAATAATCATCAATCAAACATAACACATCAATTAACATAATATGTATCAAACCCAAGATTCAACTTATCCTACGTCGTCTAGCTTAAGTTTTCACAACACATTATATTTTAATTACGAAAAACCGAAACCATACCTTGGCCAATTTCTCTTAAAGCCCAGAAAACCTCACAATTAAATGTTTTTTAAGCTTCCAAGACCCCAAAACCCTACCAAACAGCCCTCTTGCCACCAAAGCTCAATCTAAGCTCCACATTCTCAATCTTGACTACATTCAATAATCAATTTCAATCTAATATCGTAATTATTACTATAATCAATATAAAGTTCACTAATTCAAGATTACACAAGGGTTTTAAGAGTGCTTACCTGACCCACAGCTCAAGTGAGCTAGACCCAACAACACCCGCAAGCTAACTCAAACCTAAACACTGAAATTACGCAAAATTTAACATAATTACACATTGAATTTCTAAATTTAGGGATGAGAAAACTGAAACTGAAAAGTAGATTCCATACCTAATCAAGGATTGGGCTTTGTAGAGTTCGTTGCGCTGGTCGCGTGGCCGCAAACGGTGCGGCGATCGGAGCTCCAGATTGAAAGTTATTTGGATTTGATTGGAGGGTTACGTTTTAGAACTCTCTTCTTCCCTCTCTTCAAGTTCCCAGCAGTGTGTATGAATGGGGAGATAGAATGCTGAAATTCCTTTTTGTGTTGGTGATGTGGGTTGGCCCCTTGGGCCCAATATGGGCCGAATTCACTCGGTTCGACCCGTTCGACCTAATCTTGGGCCAACTTCTTTAAAATTAGTGACAAAATTTATGTTTTAATTAATTCTATCTCATTAAAATATAAAATTTGATTTTCTAATTTCTTGAATTAATAACTAATTTATTGGTTAATTATTTACTAATTTTGTAGATTTTACACTCTTCCCCTTATCTGTCAAATATTCATGATGTCTTTCATATTTCTCAACTTAAAAATGTTGAGTTAAGAAATCAACTAACATATATGATGATGACAAACATTAAATTATTGAGCTAATTACCCAATTAGTTTTAATTATTTTTGTTGAGTGTTGTAGGCCAAAAATCCTTGTTGCAGCAAGCCAGTAAAATAAACAAGAAAAACAAAACTGATGGGCTGAACAATCAAAGGAAGCCCAAACGAATCAAAGCAAAAGAAATCAGATGGGCAAAAGATATCAAACGGGTTGCATGAATGATAACCGATCCAAGCCCGATTGCATCTCTCATTCAAATCCCTCCAATTTGGTTTCTCCAAAGCAACGTTCACTTTTTCCTGTCTCGGTTAGAACTCAGAGAAAGAAAGAGAGAGAGAAAGCTTAGCTCCTAAGATGTTCACCAAAGAAGTAAGAAAGAGAAGGTTTAGCAAAAAAGTTGAAGTCTAATCACCCACATTAATCTGTATCAAGAAGAGGTCAAAAGCTAAAGGTGATTTTATTTCCTTCTACATGCATCTCATTTTCTTCTCTTCATCTTCAACTCTCTGCCACTCCATATTGGGATACATGGGAAAGATGATCTATGTTCAACACTGCTATGAATCTATGGTCAAAAGTGTGTCTTGGGGACCAAGTAGTATTTCAATGGCTAATATCTGGGTTTACCATTGAAAATATTTGTTTCTGCTGTCCTGTGGCTTTCGATCAACAAAGAAGGTCAAAATCAAAGTTCCTAATTTGAGGATTAACTGGAAAAAGGTGATGTAGTGAGTTGGTGAAGCACACAGCTCGAGAGTTGACCTAGGAGAGAGTAACTCAGCAACATGCAAGGAAATACAAAAGAAGATTTCTCATCATTCTGAAGCTAAGGAGAGAAAACCAGTGTGTTGAGGTTTATGTTCTGAGAAGAGCTCTCTGAAGAAGTTCATCTACTTAGACAGTGCTTCCTAGTCAAAGGATCATTCTGCCAGAATGAAGAACTGAATCAGAGGCTAGTAAATCTGGTTTATCACATAGCAAAGAGGCTATTGAAGCATCAATCTCCTTCATATTTTATAGATTGTAATTTTCTTTAATGTTTATCTTTCTATAATCTCTTGAGGTAAAAGGCAAATAAGAAAGTCATTGAAAAAGCCTAAGAGTGAAAAAAGGCAAAGAGATACACATGAGTGAAAAGCTTAGAGTTATTTCAGATTTCTTTAGGTTGTGTATGTGTCTTGTATCTTGAACCTGTGAGGTACCCCTTTCTTAGTTGGGTTAGCACTAAGAGTGAAGAGTTAGGTATTAGCATAACTAAGTCAAGTTAGGTTAGAACTTGAGTGTGAAAGGGTTGTGTCAATCCTGTAGAATTGGTGCATGTAATACTTTAACTATAGTGGAAATTCAACCACTGTTGTGGTGGAGACTGGACATAAGTTGCATTGCACAAGGCAACCGAACCAGGATACATGATGCTGTCAGCTTCTCTCTTCCCTGCTCTGTTATGTTTTCTGATATTCATGAGACAAAATAAAATTGTCTCATAAATTTTTCGCTGCTGAGTTCAAACAGATTCAGATTGCAAGTTTGTTTTAAAAGGGTTATTTCAGTTAATTAAAAGAAGGTCATAGATTCAACCCCCCTTCTCTAAGCCTTCTACAAGCTTCAATTTGTATCAGAGGCCTTGGTCTCAAGAATCAAGCTTCACCGCTTGGAGCAAAGGTCCAATGGCGAACAACTTGGGCACAACTACGGTTGTCTGTACTCTAACTAAAGGCTAGTCAAACAATAGGCCTCCCTTCTTCAATGGGAAGAACTATGCCTACTGGAAAGAGAGGAAGAGGATCTTCATTCAATCCATTGACTACAACATACGAAAGATTGTTATGAGTGGTCCCAAGATTCCAACAAAAACAAGTGCTGATGGAGTGGTGACTACAAAAGAAGAAGCTGAATGGAATGAAAATGATAAGAAGAAGATGGAGCTAAATGCTAAAGCCATCAACCTTTTTCACTGTTCTATCAGCTTTGAAGAGTACCGAAAGGTGTCTAGATGCAAGACAGCCAAAGAAATCTGGGATAAACTCCAGGTTACACACGAAGGCACTAAACAGGTCAAAGAAACGAGGATTGATATGCTGCAAAAAGAGTACGAGATGTTTAATATGAAGGATGGAGAAAGCATTGATGAATTGTTTGAGAGATTCTCAATCATAATCAACAACCTTGATGCTATGGGTACAAACTACTCAGAATAAACCCTAGTGAGAAAAATCCTTAGAAGCCTCACAAAAGAATGGGAAACCACTACCACTGTCCTAGCTGAGAGCAATAACCTAAGCCCTATAACCTATGATGAGCTGAGAGAAAAACTCCTTGCCTATGAAACCACACACACAAACCCGAACTCAAAGAAAAAGGGAATAGCCCTCAAGTCAAAAATAGAATCAAAAGAGAGTGAGTCTAGTGATGGTATTTCAGATGATGAGCTTATATTTTTTGTTAGGAGACTTAGAAGGATGATGAAGAACAAGGGCAAGTACAAGAGTTCAAGCTCAAAGGAACACAAGATGGACTTGAGCAAGGTGACTTGTCATCATTGCAAGGAGGCTGGACATTTCAAGCTAAACTGTCCGAAGCTCAAAAAGGAGGACAAAGGGAAGAAAAAAAAGAAGAGAGTGCTCATGACATCTTGGGAGGAACTTGAGAATGATTCGAATGAGGAAGAAGATTCTAAAGGTGAAGACAAAATCTGCTTCATGGCTGGTAATGATCATCTTGATGAGGTAAATTATTATGACTTGTCCATAGATGATTTACATGCTATAATTGATGATCTTACACTAAATTTCTCAAAACTATTGGATAAGTACAATAAATGCAGATCTGAAAATAATTTTTTGAGAGAAAAGGTGAAGGAAACTAAGAGCCCGTTTGGGAACGCACAAAAGTTACTTTTTTTGACTTTTGAATTATGAAAAGTTACGATAAGCGTGTTTGGCACTATTTTTAAGAAGAGCTTTTAACTTCCCGAAAAGTTAATTTATAGCTTTTGGAAGAAGTAAAAATAGATGACTTTCTCCTTTTTGATAAGTCATTTTATCACTTCTGTGAAAAAAAATTGATTTCAAAACAAAAAAATATACTTTCGTTCTTGATTCTGTGGAAAAATGTTTCTTGTTTCTGCTGGAAATACTGGCCATCCACCACCATTTTCACGCAAGGTTCCATCTTCTAGAAGCACTGGCCTTCCACCATCATCCTCACGCAATGTTCCATCTACTGGAAGTGTTGGCCTTCCACCACCATTTTTACGTAATGATTCATCTACTGGAAGTATTGACCTTTCACCACCATCTTCTGTTCCATCTGAACCAGCATATATTTCTTCCAGGTATTTTTTTTTATCATTTTATCATTCTATTTTTATTATTAAATTTGTATTGAATATTTTGTATACTATGAAATCTCAATCTTAATTTTATTTTTTTATATGTGATTTTAATTTTATTTTTTTATATATGATTTTATTTTTATACAACTTGCTATTATTTTTATAATTAGTTTTATAATTTTCTTTTTTTTTATGTTCTTCCCCAACAAATTCATGAAAGTGGCAAGTCCGGAAGAAAATTTAAAGCTGATTGGAATGAATTATTGGTGCTTGTATGGCTTTACACAATTTTATTCGACGGAATGGCACAAGCGATGAACAATTTGAAGAATTCTATGAAAATTTTGATCTTATGGGTGAAGGTGAAGGTGAAGTTAGAAGAACCAGTTTCTAATGATATTACTTGGGAAGAACCGAATGCTGAAAGTACTAGAAAAATGGAACTAATTAGAGAACAAATAAAGAATCAATTGCCTGATCGATTGTAATTTTAGTGATTTGATTATGTAAAATTAACCTTTAATAATGGAAAGTATTTGTTATTATCGTTATTTTAATATCCATTCTCTTATGTTAAAAAAATTATATTTTTTGAGTTATTTATCCAAACACTACAACTTTAAAATAAGTACTTCTATAGTTAAAAATCCAAATACAAAATAACTTATTTATAAGCTACTATTAATAAAAGTCCTTATACTTTAAGCTCCTTTTCCAAAAGAACTTATTTAAGTTATTTACCCAAACTGGGCCTAAATATGCTTTGGATATTATTGAAGAAAACAGATTTCTAAAATTTGAACTTAAAAAACTTAAATGAAAGCACATTATGGATCCTTCTCAAGAGCTAATTACTAAAAATGAAAGATTAAATGAAATGATTAAAAGGCTGAATGGTGACTTAGCAAAATTTGCTTAAAGTTCTAGTAGCTTGGACAAATTACTTGCAAGTCAAAGACTATTGTTTGAAAAATCTGGTTTGGGTTATGTAACCAAGGAAAGTGGAGTTTTTGATGATTTCTCTATGAAATTCGTGGCTTCTTCAGCAAAAACCAAATTTAATCCCAACAAACCTAGTCTTGGATATACTCCCATACATGAGGAGGAATTTGATGAATTTTATACTAGTGAAAATGAGCCATCATCAAAAACCGAACCTACATCAAATAGGTCAGGTTTAGGATACATTTCGAATAATGAGGTTGCTTTCAAAAATCCACCATTTTACAACAAAACCTCACATTCGAAAGGTCCAAAAGCTTTCAAAAATTCTGGTTGGAATGCTTTTACAAAGAGAAAAAATTACAATAAAAATCAGTTTGTCAAAAGAAAAACACCTCTTCCAAAAACCAGAAAGTTCCAGTCCTTTAATCATTTCCAGCATAATAAATCACCTCAATTTCAGCAATATGCACCAGAAAATCATTGCTGTAACTGTAAGAAATTTGGTCACTCATATTCACAATGCTTCATTGAAAAAGGATTGTGGGAAACCAAATTTACAATGTTGTGTGTGATTTCAATGCACTTGGGCAACCAAGATGGATTAACTTCAAAGGATCCAAATTAATTTGGATACCTAAGGTTACTTGAAGTTTTTATTGCAGATTTGCCTAGAATCCAAGAACAAAAGGGATATGTGGTACTTGGATAGCGGATGCTCAAGGCACATGACTGGAAGGTCTACTTTCTTCATCAAACTAAATAAGTATGATGGAGGTTTCGTGACCTTTGGAGATGATGAAAAAGGTAAAATAGTTGCTGTTGGAAAAGTAGGTAATAATCACTCCACTTTCATTGATGATGTCTTTTTGGTAAATGGCTTGAGGCACAACCTTTTGAGTATAAGTCAACTTTGTGATCTAGGATATTTAGTGACTTTCAAAAGACTTGAATGCTGTGTGGTAGATGAAAATACCAAAGAAGTGCTTTTTGTTGCTAAGCGTTGTAATAATGTGTATGGACTTATCCTTGATGAACTAAAGGATTAAAATGTAGCTTGTTTTCATTCTAAAGAATCTGAAAAAGTGGTTATGGCACAAGAGATTGGGTCATGCAAGTATGTTTCAAATAAACAAACTTGTAAAGAAAGGTTTAGTAAGAGGTCTTCCTTTGATAAGGTTTGACAAAGACATCACTTGTGATGCTTGTCAAATGGAAAAACAAACAAAAAGTTCATTTAAGACAAAGGAAGACATCTCTACTAAAAGGCCACTTGAATGACTACATATTGATTTATTTGGTCCAACAAGAACTCAAAGCCTAGGTGATAAACATTAGGGTTTAGTAATTGTGGATGACTATTCTAGGTTTGAGTGGATTTTATTTCTTGCACACAAAAATGAAGCCTTTTCTGCCTTTGAAGCTTTTAGCAAGAAAATTCAAAATGAAAAGAATTTAAAGATCTCTTCTATAAGAAGTGATCATGGAACTGAATTTGAAAACCATTTGTTTGAATCCTTTTGTGAGGAATTTGGAATATCTCACAACTTCTCTTGTCCAAAAACACCACAACAGAATGGTGTTGTGGAAAGAAAAAATAGAAGCATTCAAGAAATTACAAGAGCTATGCTTTGTTCGAGCAATGATACAAAATTCCTTTGGGCTGAAGCCTTTAACACGGCTTGCCACATTTTGAATAGAACCATCATAAGGAAATTTTTGAAGAAAACCCCTTATGAACTTTGGAAAGGTTACCCACCAAACTTGGACTACTTGCACATCTTTGGATGCATGTTCTTAATAACAAAGATAATTTGGAAAAATTTGATCCAAAGGCGTATGAGTGTTTGTTTGTAGGATATTCCACAACTAGTAAATCATATAGAGTTTATCACCAGGATGCTAGGATAATTGAGGAGTCCTTACATGTTACATTTTGTGATACTAACATGGTTCAAATTATTTTGGAAGACTGTGATGCAGGGAATCAAGCTTAAAAAGATGATGAAACTGCACAAAATTATGAAAATTGAAATTCTAGACAAGCTGAACCAGAAATTGCAGTTGCTGAAAATTTAAAAGATGATTCTGTTTTGTCTCATGAATCTGAAGGAGATCCTGAAACCACCAATTCTCTTAATCCCTTGGTGACTGAATCTGCCTCCAAGTCCACCAGACCTCATGAATGGAGATTCTTGAAGAATTATCCTGAGAAATTTGTCATTGGGGAGTCTCTCATGGGATTAAAACTCGGTCTTCAACTAGAAAGGCAAGTGAAGAATCAAATGTTGCTGTTCTCTCTCAAATGGAGCCTAAGAATGTCAAGGAAGCCCTTGATGGCCCTTCTTGGGTAAAGGCAATGGAGGATGAGCTTCATGAGTTTGAGAAGAACCAAGTTTGGACGTTGGTTCCAAGGCCGAATGGAAAGAAAGTGACCGGCACCAAGTGGATATTTCGGAACAAGCTAGGAGAAGATGGTAGCAGTGCAAGAAACAAAGCAAGGCTAGTGGCGCAAGGATATGACCAAGAAGAAGGAATAGACTTTGATGAATCCTTTGCCCCTGTTGCCCGAATGGAAGCCATAAGACTCCTCTTAACCTATGCTGCCTTTTGTGGTTTTAAATTATATTAAATGGATGTGAAATGTGCATTCTTAAATGGTATGATAGATAGAGAAGTGTATGTGGAACATTCACCAGGTTTTGAAAATAAAGAATTTTCCAACCATGTTTTCAAATTATCAAAAGCTCTATATGGTTTGACACAAGCTCCTAGAGCTTGGTATGAGAGACTTAGCTCTTTTCTTTTGAAAAATGGTTTTCAAAGGGGCACCACAGACACAACTCTATTTATCAAGAGTTCTAATGATTCATTCATTCTAGTCCAAATATATGTTGATGATATTATTTTTGGATCAGCCAATGAATCCCTTTGTACTGAATTTGGAAAACTCATGACAAGTAAATTTTACATAAGCATAATGGGTGAACTTAATTTTTTTCTTATGCTACAAATTAAACAAACTAAAAATGGTATTTTCATTCATAAAGAGAAGTATGCCAAGGAACTATTTAAGAAATTTGGTATGAAAAATACCAAACCCATGGGAACTTCCATGCACCCTAATTCAAAATTAGACAAGGAGAAACTGAGAAAGATGTAGATGAGACTAGGTATAGAGGAATGATTGGCTCTTTTATGTACTTAACTTCCTCTAGACATGATATTATGCAAAATGTTAGAATGTGTTCAAGATTCCAATCTAAACCAAAAGAGTCTCATCTTTCTGCAGTTAAGAGGATCATTAGATATGTTCATGGCACATTCAATTTTGGTCTTTGGTATCCTAAGATTGATGATTTTTCTGCAGTTGGTTATTGTGATGCAGATTTTGCCAATGATAGAGTTGATAGAAGGAGCACATCAGGCTTATGTTGCTTCCTTGGAAAGTCCTTGAATGTTTGGTCAAGTAAGAAGCAGCCAATAGTGGCTTTATCCACTGCAGAGGCTGAGTATATAGCTGCTTCATCTTGTTGTTCTTAGCTCATGTGGTTAAAAACACAGCTTGCTGATTATAAGTTAAATGTTGAAAATATTTCCTTGTTGTGTGATAATATGAGTGCCATTAATATTTCTAAAAATCCAGTTTTGCACTCTAGGACTAAACATATTGAAGTGAAACTTCACTCAATAAGAGAACATGTTCAAAAAGGGGATATTAGCATTCAATTTGTCAAATTGGAGGAGCAATTAGCTGATATTTTCACTAAACCACTAGTTGAGGACAGATTTTGCATGCTTAGGACTAGTCTAGAGATTTTGAGCTATGATTTATTGTTTGAAAACTGCTGTTGTGCTTGTTGAAGTTTTTGTCTCATAAACAGGTATGAGACAATTCTGGGCATATGATGAACCTTCTCTGATCAGCGCTCTCCAGGCCCCTCTGCACATGCTGAATCATCTGGGCCAACCTAAAAAATCTGAGCATGGGTGGTCCTATATGTTTCCTTAATCCAAACCACCTCTGAGCCTGATGAGCGGATAATTTATACGCTTTTTGGCATTGTTTTTAGTATATTTTTGGTAGAATCTAGTCACTTTTAGGGATGTTTTCATTAGTTTTTATGTTAAATTCACATTTCTGGACTTTACTATGAGTTTGTATATTTTTCTGTGATTTCAGATATTTTCTGGCTGAAATTGAGGGACTTGAGCAAAAATCAGATTCAGAAGTAGAAGAAGGACTGCTGATGCTGTTGGATTCTGACCTCCTTGCACTCAAAATAGCTTTTCTGGAGCTACAGAACTCAAAATGGCGCGCTTTCAATTGCGTTGGAAAGTAGACATCCAGGGCTTTCCAGAAATATATAATAGTCCATACTTTGGCCGAGTTTAGACGACGCAAATGGGCGTTGAACGCCAGTTCTACGCTGCTGTCTGGAGTTAAACGCCAGAAACACGTTACAACCTGGCGTTCAACTCCAGAAAGAGCCTCTACACGTGAAACATTCAAGCTCAGCCCAAGCACACACCAAGTGGGCCCCAGAAGTAGATTTATGCATCAATTACTTACTTCTGTAAACCCTAGTAGCTAGTTTATTATAAATAGGACTTCTTACTATTGTATTTGACATCTTTGGATTACATTTTGATCTATTGATCTCGTTTTGGGGGCTGGCCATTCGGCCATGCTTGGACCCTTCACTTATGTATTTTTAACGGTAGAGTTTCTACACTCCATAGATTAAGGTGTGGAGCTCTGCTGTTCCTCAAAGATTAATGCAAAGTACTACTATTTTTCTATTCAATTCAACTTATTCTGCTTCTAAGATATTCATTCGCACTTCAACCTGAATGTGATGAACATGACAATCATCATCATTCCCCCACGAACGCGTGCCTGACATCCACTTCCGTTCCACCTTAGATTGAATGAGTATCTCTTGGATCTCTTAATCAAAATCTTCGTGGTATAAGCTAGATTGATGGCGGCATTCATGAGAGTCCGGAAAGTCTAAACCTTGTCTATGGTATTCCGAATAGGACTCTGGAATTGAATGACTGTGACGAACTTCAAACTCACGAGTGCTGGGCGTAGTGACAGACTAAGGGTGGAACATCAAGAGCACTCCATCATCCTTCATGAAATAAGAGAAGATCAAAAAGCAATGAGGGAGGAGCAACAAAGACAAGGAAGAGACATAGAAGAGCTCAAGGACATCATTGGTTCCTCAAGAAGGAAACGCCACCATCACTAAGGTGGACTCATTCCTTGTTCTTACATTCTCTGTTTTTCGTTTTCTCTCTGTTAAGTGCTTATCCATGTTTGTGTCTTATTACATGATCATTAGTAGTTAGTAACTCTGTCTTAAAGTTATGAATGTCCTATGAATCCATCACCTCTCTTAAATGAAAAATGTTTTAATTCAAAAGAACAAGAAGTACACGAGTTTTGAATTTATCCTTGAACTTAGTTTAATTATATTGATGTGGTGACAATGCTTCTTATTTTCTGAATGAATGCTTGAACAGTGCATATGTCTTTTGAACTTGTTGTTTAAGAATGTTAAATATGTTGGCTCTTGAAAGAATGATGATAAGGAGACATGTTATTTGATAATCTGAAAAATCATAAAAATGATTCTTGAAGCAAGAAAAAGCAGCAAAGAACAAAGCTTGCAGAAAAAAAATATATAGGCGAAAAAAATAAAAAGAAAAAGCAAGCAGAAAAAGCCAAAAGCTCTTAAAACCAAGAGGCAAGAGCAAAAAGCCAATAACCCTTAAAACCAAAAGGCAAGGGTAAATAAAAAGGATCCCAAGGCTTTGAGCATCAGTGGATAGGAGGGCCTAAAGGAATAAAATCCTGGCCTAAGCGGCTAAACCAAGTTGTCCCTCACCATGTGCTTGTGGCGTGAAGGTGTCAAGTGAAAACTTGAGACTGCGCGGTTAAATTCAAGGTCCAAAGCAAAATAAGAGTGTGCTTAAGAACCCTGGACACCTCTAATTGGGGACTTTAGCAAAGCTGAGTCACAATCTGAAAAGGTTCACCCAGTTATGTGTCTGTGGCATTTATGTATCCAGTGGTAATACTGGAAAACAAAGTGCTTAGGGCCACGGCCAAGACTCATAAAATAGATGTGTTCAAGAATCATCATACTGAACTAGGAGAGTCAATAACACTATCTGAACTCTGAGTTCCTATAGATGCCAATCATTCTGAACCTCAATGGATAAAGTGAGATGCCAAAACTATTCAAGAGGCAAAAAGCTACAAGTCCCGCTCATCTGATTGGAGCTATGTTTCATTGATAGTTTGGAATTTATAGTATATTCTCTTCTTTTTATCCTATTTGATTTTCAGTTGCTTGGGGACAAGCAACAATTTAAGTTTGGTGTTGTGATGAGCGGATAATTTATACGCTTTTTGGATTGTTTTTAGTATGTTTTGGTAGAATCTAGTCACTTTTAGGGATGTTTTCATTAGTTTTTATGTTAAATTCACATTTCTGGACTTTACTATGAGTTTGTATATTTTTCTGTGATTTCAGATATTTTCTGGCTGAAATTGAGGGACTTGAGCAAAAATCAGATTCAGAAGTAGAAGAAGGACTGCTGATGCTGTTGGATTCTGACCTCCTTGCACTCAAAATAGCTTTTCTGGAGCTATAGAATTCAAAATGGTGCGCTTTCAATTGCGTTGGAAAGTAGACATCCAGGGCTTTCCAGCAATATATAATAGTCTATACTTTGGCCGAGTTTAGATGACGCAAATGGGCATTGAACGCCAGTTCTACGCTGCTGTCTGGAGTTAAACGCCAGAAACAAGTCACAAACCAGAGTTGAACGCCAGAAACACGTTACAACCTGGCGTTCAACTCCAGAAAGAGCCTCTACACATGTAACATTCAAGCTCAGCCCAAGCACACACCAAGTGGGCCCCAGAAGTGGATTTATGCATCAATTACTTACTTCTGTAAACCCTAGTAGCTTATTTATTATAAATAGGACTTCTTACTATTGTATTTGACATCTTTGGATTACATTTTGATCTATTGATCTCGTTTTGGGGGCTGGCCATTCGGCCATGCCTGGACCCTTCACTTATGTATTTTTAACGGTAGAGTTTCTACACTCCATAGATTAAGGTGTGGAGCTCTGCTGTTCCTTAAAGATTAATGCAAAGTACTACTGTTTTTCTATTCAATTCAACTTATTCCGCTTCTAAGATATTCATTCGCACTTCAACCTGAATGTGATGAACGTGACAATCATCATCATTCCCCCACGAACGCGTGCCTGACAACCACTTTCGTTCCACCTTAGATTGAATGAGTATCTCTTGGATCTCTTAATCAGAATCTTCGTGGTATAAGCTAGGTTGATGGTGGCATTCATGAGAGTCCGGAAAGTCTAAACCTTGTCTGTGGTATTCCGAGTAGGACTCTGAGATTGAATGACTGTGACGAACTTCAAACTCGCGAGTGCTGGGCGTAGTGACAGACGCAAAAGGAGGGTGAATCCTATTCCAGTATGATCGAGAACCTCAGATGATTAGCCGTGCTGTGATAGAGCATTTGGACCATTTTCACAAGAGGATGGGATGCAGCCATTGACAAGGGTGATGCCTCCAGACGATTAGCCATGCAGTGACAGCGCATCGGACCATTTTCTAGAGAGGATAAAAAGTAGCCATTGACAACGGTGATGTCCTTACATAAAGCCAGCCATGGAAAGGAGTAGAATTGATTGGATGAAGACAGCAGAAAAGCGGAGGTTCAGAGGAACGAAGGCATCTCTATGCGCTTATCTGAAATTCTCACCAATGATTTACATGAGTATTTCTATCCTTATTTTATTATTTATTTTCGAAAACTCCATAACTATTTTATATCCGCCTGACTGAGATCTACAAGGTGACCATAGCTTGCTTCATACCAACAATCTCCGTGGGATCGACCCTTACTCACGTAAGGTTTTATTACTTGGACGACCCAGTGCACTTGCTGATTAGTTGTATCGAAGTTGTGAATGAAAAACGATTTATTAAGACGTGCGTACAGAGTTTCTGGCGCCGTTACCTGAGATCACAATTTCGTGCACCAGAGCCCAATATAGATGTTACATCTTTTAGTTGTTGTTTTTGTTGGCTTGTGTGTTTTAGTTTATTGCTTTTTGACTTTGAGTCCAAAAGGGTTTCAAATTTTAAAATAAATTTTCATTTTATTTTTTTTAAATAAAATCAAATCTTTCTCTTTATGATGTCAAGTCCTTTCATGTCAAATCAGGGGTGATGAAGTTGCATGGTTTAAGAAAATTTCTTTTGGGTACGGTTACCAACACTTCTTCTTCTCCCTCTATAACTCATCCAACCCTTCGATTTCTCCCCACTACCTTTACTGCTTCTCTTCCTTCAAAAATCTGAAACCACCAAAATGAGGAAGAAAATTGTTTTACAAAAGCCTCCACGTGAAAAGATATACAAGCTTCCTACAAAACAAAAATCCTCAACTCGCTCTCAAGACCAAACCTTCACTCCATCTCCTTCTCCTCCTACCTCACCTCCTCGGTCTGATCCCATTGCTCACACCAAGAACCCATCAAGGTTTCCTCCTTCAGCCAAGCAGACGCCACCACCGAAGGAACCTCCATCCAAACCTGGTTCGTCGAAGCCAAGTTCATCAAAGGGGAAACGCCCAGCTGCTACCGAACCTACCTCTAAGCCTACTCAACCTAAGACAAGGTCTGTTCCCTTGCGTTCTCAAAGAGGTAAACCTCGACTCCCTCTTAAATCTGTTAGAGAACCAGACATTGATCCGTTTGCACATAAGTCCCATTTCATGACTTCTCATTCTGACCATAACCCTTACAGATTTAAGTCTGCCATGAATAATGACTTTTATGAAGGAGTTATTAAGTACTGTACCCTGTGTCCCTCTTTTCTTACTGATTTGCCAAACCTAAAAAATAAAGGTTTTCCATTTGTTGAAAATTTAGAATTTTTAGACTGAAATCACCTTTTTAACATCAAAAATCCTGTTTACCCACTTTTGGTCAAAGAGTTTTATGATAACATGACATACCATGAGGGCAGTATTCATTCTTATGTCAAGGGCAGAGACATTATGCTAAACAATAAAACCATCAGTAATTCACTAAAATACATTGATGTTGGGGCTTGTGTTTATACTTCTGTTAAGTGTGATGAAGGAGTTGGTATCTCTTTCAATGATGCTTTGGCTCATATCTGTGAACATGTTTCCTTGATTGATGGCATTACCCCACTCACAAAGCCCTAGGATATGAACGTGCTCAGTTGCACCAAATTGTGAATCACATCATACTTTCTCAAAGTGGTTCATATCAAAGGGTATCTTATACTGACACTCTTGTTTTGTATGCCCTGCTCACTAAAATAGAAATTTTTTTGCTTATTTTATGGTAAGATACATGTTTGACTCTGTTAGAAGTGAGAAAGACAAAGCCCTTCCTTATGGAATGTTTCTAACTTGTATTTTTTAGCATTTTGGTGTTGACTTGTCCAATGAGGATTATGAAAATAAACATTCATATCTAAAGGGAGGTGATGTAGTGAAACAGCAAAAAGGACCTACTCATTCTGAGAGTGTGGTTCTGGATGATGAAGATGATGAGTTCATTCCTGAAGAATCTCCTCCTCCTTCCACTGAGGGCACTTCCATCTCCACTAGACAAAAATCTGCTCTATTTAATGTTGTTCGAGATGTGGTCCAAGAATTTGTCTCCCAATCCAATCATATGATTGCCATGAGTAAGGAACAAGGGAAGCTAGCAAGCAAGCATGAGAATTTCCTCCAAAAATCAAGGGATAGAGTGACTGTATTCATGAAGTTCATTGATAATCTTCAACAAGATAAAGATCATGCCACTGATGCTGAAGAGGAAGCTGATTCGGAGGAAACTGATTCAGATGCCTAGATTTGTCTCATAAAGCTGCTGTTGTCTCCTCACTTTTTGTCTCATGAAAACTGTTTCTCTTATGTTTTTTGAAATACTTTCTCTTATTCTGGATGACTGTAATACTTTAACAACTCCTGCATTTACTTTCAATTGATTTGATATTTTAGACTGTGCATTAACACTTTCTTGCAGGTTTTATCGTGCAGTTTTTTACTTGAATTTGCCTATTTTTCACCCTTGATGACAAAAGGGGGAGTAATAGCACATGAGTAACAGGATTGTGAATATTTGATTTTTTTTTTGGAATGTTGATTGCTACTGCTACAATGTTGTTGGTATGAAAATTTGATTTACAAATTTTGCTACTGCTGTGATTTTTTGCATGAAAACTGGAAACTTGCTTTTTATGACATGTTCAATATTGGGCTAGATTTGAGTTGCTGGTTGTTTAAAATCCCTTAGTCAAGTTGAATTATGTGTAGCTCTTTATTGTGCTCTCTATAAGTATAATGTAAACAGGAATGAAGAGAAGAGCATAAATCTAGGGGGAGCTACTCTTAAAAAGGAAAAAGGGAGCAACACAAAAGCAAGCAACATCATTCAAAGGGAAGTTCCTTAACTTTACTAAAATTCAATTCCTTTGGTAATGTTTAATTATGTTTGTCATCAAGGGGGAGATTATTGAGTTAAGAAATTAACTAACATATATGATGATGACAAACATTAGATTATTGGGCTAATTACCCAATTAGTTTTAATTATTTTTGTTGAGTGTTGCAGGCCAAAACTCCTTGTTGCAGCAGCCTAGTAAAATAAACAAGAAAAATAAAATTGATGGACTGAACAATCAAAGGAAGCCCAAACGAATCAAAGTAAATGAAAACAGATGGGCCAAAGATATCAAACGGGTTGCATGAATGATAACCGATCCAAGCCCGATTGCAATGTTCACTTTCTCCTGTCTCAGTCAGAACTCAGAGAAAGAAAGAGAAAGCTTAGCTCCTAAGCTGTTCACCAAAGAAGCAAGAAAGAGAAGGTTTAGCAAAAAGGTTGAAGTCTAATCACCCACATCAATCTGTATCAAGAAGAGGTCAGAAGCTAAAGGTGATTTTATTTCCTTCTACATGCATCTCATTTTCTTCTCTTCATCTTCAACTCTCTGCCACTCCATATTGGGATACATGGAAAAGATGATCTCTGTTCAACACTACTGTGAATCTATCGTCAAAAGTGTGTCTTGGGACCAAGTAGTGTTTCAATGGCTAAGATCTGGGTTTACCATTGAAAATATTTGTTTCTGCTATCCTGTGGCTTTCGATCAACAAAGAAGGTCAGAACCAAAGTTTTTGAGGATTAATTGGAAAAAGGTGATGTGGTGAGTTGGTGAAGCACACAGCTCGAGAGTTGACCTAGGAGAGAGTAACTCAGCAACATGCAAGGAGATACAAAAGAAGATTTCTCATCATTCTGAAGCTAAGGAGAGAAAACTAGTGTGTTGAGGTTTATGTTCTGAGAAGAGCTCTCTGAAGAAGTTCATCTACTTGGACAGTGCTTCCTAGTCAAATGAGCATTCTGCCAGAATGAAGAACTAAATCAGAGGCTAGCAAATCTGGTTTATCACATAGCAAAGAGGCTGTTGAAGCATCATTCTCCTTCATGTTTTACAGATTGTAATTTTCTTTTTAATATTTATCTTTCTATAATTTCTTGAGGTAAAAGGCTGAATGAGAGAGTCATTGAAAAAGTCTAAGAGTGCGAAAAAGGCAGAGAGATACACATGAGTGAAAATTCTAGAGTTATTTCAGATTTGTCTAGGTTGTGTATGTGTCTTGTATCTTGAACCTGTGAGATACTCCTTTCTTAGTTGGGTTAGCACTAAGAGTGAAGAGTTAGGTATTAGCACAACCAAGTCAAGTTAGGTTAGAATTGGAGTGTGAAAGGGTTGTGTCAATGCTGTAGAATTGGTGTATGTAATACTTTAACTATAGTGAAAATTTCACCACTGTTGTGGTGGAGACTGGACGTAGGTTGCATTGCACAAGGCAACCGAAATAGGATACATAATGGTGTCAGCTTCTCTCTTCCCTACTTTGTTCTGTTTTCTGATATTCATGAGACAAAATAAAATTGTCTCATAAATTTTTCGCTACTGAGTTCAAACAGATTCAGATTGCAAGTTTGTTTTAAAAGGGTTATTTCAGTTAATTAAAAGAAGGTCATAGATTCAATCCCCCCCCCTTTCTAAGCCTTCTACAACCTTCAAAAAAGTATAATCTCGATGAAAATCATGTACTGCAACCACAAATAGTACAGCTACGAAGTGACTTGACTTTCCAAGCATCACCAACATGAATTATAGAAAGAAGCGATAAACAGTTGAGAGGGAATTAGAGAGTACGATGCAGTCAGACTATCCTAATCTTTTTACAGGTAGCTAAATTATGAGGGAAAATTTTTCTTTAAGGAGGGAAGAGTGTAACATCCCGATTATGTGACGAAGCAACTTTTTACTGAAAGTACAATGGAGAAGGCATCTCAACTAATAAGAATATAATATTATTTTTAAGTTATTATTATACCTGATTTAGTACAAGCTGAGATAAGTTTATTAATATAATCGAGTCCAAAATCTACCAATACGGATTAAGGCCAGCACTCTCTGATAAACATAGCTATGCTAAGGCACTCTAATAAATCCTTCATGGTCGAGATAATTATGTTTCTAGTATTAAATATATTAATAACTCATATATTTACTCTAATAAAATAAATACAAGGGATCTAATATATCTAACTTTAGTGCTTATCTTATAAATAATATTTTAATAATAAAACCATCCTTGTAACCTCAATTAAGTGCCATGGCTTTATTGATTAGAAGCCACCTCCTCTTTATCTTCTTATTCTCTTCCACAAGAGTGAAATAAAGAAAATAGAGAACGTGTAAAACCAAGAGCTTCAATGGCAAGTTTTAAGTTCGGTTAACTTCCCAACAAAAACTTCCATCAAAATTTCAAACCGATTAAAGTGTTCCTCTCATCCTCCTCTTCAATCTCATACCGAGATCTTTGAAGGAATTTGAGATAGGATTATTGTTTTTTTTCTCTTTTTTCTTTAATAGTTTCGATTTTAAAGTAATGTACGGAGGAAACTTGATTTTCTTGATTGTTTTGATTGAAAACTATGTAAGAAATTGGTGTTAGAAGTTTCGAGAAGAAAACCGATTTTGAACCTAAGAAAAGGTAAATGTTTAATTAAATTAACTTGCGTGAATTGTAATTTAGATATGTAATTTATGAATTTGATGTTTGATGATTGAAAATTTATGTTTAAGTGCTCTTTAAGGTTGATTATTTATTGTATATAAGCCTGAAAAATTAATATTTCCCAAGAACGTTTTAGTCGAGTCTAAGATGTCTTTGAAAGAGGTTGATTTAAGTCTATTTTAATATTGTTTATGAGGTAGAACTCAATATTTAAGCTGAAGGAAGAAATGATTAAAGTTTAAAATTTAAGGTTTAAAGTCTAAAGTTTAAGGTTTAAGGATTAATGTTTAAGGAATTAAGGAATAAGATTTAAAGGTATGAGGAATAAATATTAAGGAAAAGATTGAGGAAGATTGAATAATTTGAATTAAAGAATATGATATTGAGCACAATCTCGTGAGGACGGTGATATGTAACACTTACTTGAGACATTGTGCTTGAGGCTTAGTGGGGACGGCGATCTGTAACGTATACTTGAGACTGGAAGGAAAGTTTTCCATGAGAACGACGATATGTAACGCTCATGGAGGGGACGTTGGTTTAGGTAGGAACGGCGATACGTAACGCATATCTTAGGATCACTATCGGGTATCGGACAACGAACCGACATGTGAGCTCACGGCCTGTATAAAAATAGACATGCATCATACTTGTTTGTCGGATAAATCATTTGATGCTATTGTTGTTTTTATTTGAGATTCTATTATATTCCTTAAGGTGTCTGAGGTGGTGAATGTGCTTGGTTAGAACTAAGAGGAAATAAAGTGTTAATATCAAGACAGGTAAAGAAAATTCTGTTGTATGAAACCATCGTTGAGAATTTCCAAGTTCTCACCCTTTATCCTGTTTTTTCCTGCAGATAGAGACAGACATCGTGTTTTATAAGATGTACGGCTGTTTGTTTACAAGGATCTTATTTTTGGGAATTATTTTATCTGTAGGATACCTCGTGTTAGGTTTTACATACTACGTAACAGATCGTTCCTGCACCCTATAGATAGTCCAGATTTTGATTCAGATATGTCATACGACTTCTTTTTATCATAGTTACATCCGAACGAACCTACACATGCATTTCCTGCTCATCCAGTGCATGAGGCTTCACCTGAACACAACCTAGACGATGTGCATGTCCTTGAGCCTCCATCTGAGGTAGCTACACCTCCGGAGCCACAGCCTCGGCTTTCTTTTGTGGATTAGTTAATCGCCCAGTATAAACCACTGGGTGAGGCCCTCATACCAGTCTACGCTAACGGACCTATCCATGTGAACAGGGACGTTGACAACTCTACTAGTTTGGAGGCCCTAGAGGAGAAAGAGGAGGAGGAGGATCCAGAAGAGAACCCTGGGTGGGTTAAGAGAGATATATAGCCTGCAGGCAGGCCACCTGCAGACCTGCCCAATGGTGATGTGTGATCTTGGAGTCAGACTATGATGTCACCACACTTTTAATGACATCCGGTTAGGCATGACTTGAGGAGCTTTAAAGAGTTAACCCTACTTTTGTTAGAATATAGGAGGGCTTAAAAATGCCTAAACGGCTAGGTTAGCCTAGGTGCCAATTTAGAACCTTTTTGAATGGGCCAAGCCCTGGGATGTCGGATATACATATATGTATATATTATGTATCTATTATAAAGGAGAGTAATGTACCTGAATCTGGTTAACGAGTTTGTGGATAATTGTATTCTGTAGTGTGTGTGTGTGTGTGTGTGTATTTAATATATATGTATATATATGTATGTGTGTGTATTTAATATCTGTACTTACTGTTTCTCATGAATATATTATTAACTATCTTGTACGGACTACCTCGTCTTTTCAATAAAATTTTTCTTTATTACAAAAAAATATATATTACCCAAAAAGCACACACAAATTTTAACAATGGCCTAGGTTTATATATCATATTAAAGTTATATGGTAAATAAGTTAGTAACACTTTATCTTTATTCTCTAGTATATATAATCATGACATACTGGGAGTAGGGTCGTTATATGCAGTAATCAATTATGATGCATGTCTATACCTAATACAAGCCATGAATTCACACATTGCTTGACTACCCGCAATCTAATGTTACTCAAGACAAATTCTAAATATGATTTCTCAACTATGTACTCTCAGCATATGTGCCTTGTAAGCATAACCATGTATATTCACGGTACTGGACAATCGTCGCAGAGCTTGACGCCACTATATGTTCCCACTTGAGAAACAGTTTCTAACATAAAGTGGACCTCCCACATCATTTCGACACTGGTCAAGCAGGATAGAACCTCCGCTCTGCTAAATAGACTTAAACATTTTGGGACTTTATTACATTTTCTTAGGGCATCTTATCTCTATTTTCTTCTTTATTCTCTAAGGGACCCAATTTAGCCTAAATTATTATTTTACTCCTAATCTTTAATCTTTATCTTATTATTTTACTATATTTATATTTTTATCCCTGAACTTTATTGAAATTATTATTCATGCCCGAAATTTTATTTAGTTATATTTTTTGTCTAAATCTATTATATAATTATATTTTTATCTCTAAGACTTGTATGTTCATATATTGTTAAACCTAATTTTTTATTATTTATACTATTAGCCTATTTTTTACTCTAAATCATATATTGACCATGTTTGGTGCATCATATATTTTTTATAGAGTTAACATTTGTTTTTATGATTCTTTTAGAGTTTTTTAATCAAATTTCTTCCAATCTTCCAATCTTTTATATTTTTTACTTTTTTTAAATATTATCTTGTGAATCTTTACTTAATTTCAACTTTTACAAATTATAACTTAGTCCCAAAAAAATAGATATAATTTGGCTATCATTATCATCATACATATTCATCAAAATTTTATATCAAACATTTATAACACTCTTCACTGATTCATTCATCATTCAAACATCATAAATATTTATAATCATCAATTATCATCAAAATATCACCAAAATATCAATATAAACATATTATTCAAATATGAGGCTTTCTAACTATCCTAATCCTTACCTCCTTGGTTAATCATCCCAAATTATTTTTTTAATTCTTTTGGTCACCAAAAACTTCCTAAATGAAAATAATATATTTATTAATCACATGTAGGTCTTATGGTTGAATTCCTAGTGAAAGAAAAGGGAGAAATTTCTCACCCTCTTAAATTTGAATTTTGATATTTTAGATACTCCTCTTGAAGTTCTTAGAGGTGACTTATTATACAAGGAAAGAAACAATGAGAGACCCTTATGAAAGAGCATAAAAACTAAATTCTGAAGAGAAGAGATGAAAAAAAATTTTCACTAATCTTGAGGATTTTGAGGAGGAAAATAAAAAGAAGACGAGAGGAATTATTTTAGCTACTTAGTTTCTTGAAAAGTGATGTGCTTTTGAAAATGGAGAATAAAAGAGTATAAGTGTTGGCTTAGTTTTGTCTCTTTTCTTTTCTCTTTGGTTCGGCCACTTTATTTCTTTCTCTTTTTCTTTATTTTCTTTCTTTTTCACTTGGTAACTCAGTGATATTAGGGAGTGAAAAGTTAAAACAACTTAGTAAAAAAAGTATGTTCCAATATTGTAAAGAGAAGGAGAGATAAGGTTGGATTTTAATTCCTTTTATCTTTTTCTTTTCTTAATCTTATCTCATTTTCTTTCTTGATAATTAAGACACATAATTTTAACATGTGATGTATTAAAGAAAAAGAGAGATCCAAAATTGAAAAGGAGAGAAGAGTGAGAGATTAGTGTCTCATGTGATGTAATCTTGATGACATAATCAAGATTATCACTAGGTTAGTTCACCACATGATAAATTAATCTTGTGGTGAATAATGAATGACAAAGGAGAATGAATGTATGAGGGATAAAACATGTGGTTGAGACTAATTCTTAGAGAGTAATTACCAAAAATAGTAATTATTTGATCATTTATTTTTATATATCAGATATAAAGCAGATAATTATATCTGTATGAGTAATGCTGGTATCTTATATTGTTTCAATTCCAAAATATCTCTAAAATATTTTGGTAAGGTTAAACGAATCAAAACGTCCCCATAAAAATTTCTTACCCGTTGAATTTTGATCTGATAATTAAAAGTCATAATTAAAAAGTGATCTTTCGTCATATATAAAAAATAATATTTTAATGGGAATCTTTTTTATAGGGTCCACCTCGTTAAATCGACGTGAACCATAATTCTCAGATTTTGCGAATTCTCATAACAAAAATCTCAAAAAATTATTATGTGAAAAAAAATTAGGTTTTTACATGCAACGAGCATGTCTCATTTTAGTTTATTGAATTTTCATAATTTTTTCAATTCTAAGTAGTATGGTTGGTATTTTTGCTAATATATTTAGTCCAAACCAGCAAAGAACATGTGAAATTCTTATCTACCAGAGAATATATGCAGAGACAATGATATGTCAGTTAATCAAGTAGATACAACATCAAAAATTTAAAATTTAACATTTTAAAATAATTAATAATAAATAGGTAAGACTGATAACAACAACCAATAATATTATTTTTATTAATATATATATCTTTTATTCAATTTTTATACGTAAAAAGATAAAAATCATATATCCGTTCTTAAAAAGTAAATTTAGCTAATGTATATGAATAAAGTAGTAAAAATAGAAAAAAAATTCTAAAAGATCACTGAAAATTATTCCGAAAGACGAGACCCTCAACAAAAGAAATCTATCAATCTAAGCCGGCACTTAACAAACAAATTAGCAATTTAATGTGCTACATAGTCCTACTTTGTTAATTCCAGAGAGAGATAATTGATGAAAAGATTAACTAGTCTCACGTAGTTAAAGATCAAATATCAGAAAAAAAAAATTTATTTTTACTATCATGGTCCTTCAAAAAATATGTCAGAGACCAAGATGGATATTCACCCTTTAAATAAATGTCGTGTTAACATATGTTTTTAGAATATACTTCTCACATGACAAAAAAAAAAAGAATATACTTCTACAACTGTAGCTATTATTTGTAAAATCAATTATGTTAGATAATTAATTAGGATACCAACCAACTATTATTCCAAAACTCACTTTCACTCTCTTCCTCATAGTAAAGAAGAACAACTGAAACCTTACCCTTCTCTTCCCACTCTTACGGCTTCTTCCCCGACAGTAATACTCTTTCACATGGCTGCCTCGATTACGGCACTAAAATTGGTCCTCTGCCGTTGCCTTTCACTACTTCGTTGAAAGTCTGTGTTGTCCACCATAACTCGTCTGCATGCCTACCATATCGTATCGTTAGCAATGATTTTCTTCTCCTTCTCCTCTTCCTTCTCCTAATCTTTCTTCTTATTATTGTTATGTTTGTGGATGATCTTTTTAATATGTTTGTGGATAATCTTTTTAATTTGTTAGATTTTGGATGTTTTTTTATTAGGTTTTTGATGTTTTATTTTAAAATAGTTTTGGGTGTTCTTTTTTGTTAAATTTTAGATATTTTTTTTTGCAATGATTTTGAATGTTTGTTTTGTTAAGTTTTGAATGTTTCTTTTTATTAAGTTTTGGATGTTCTTTTTCAAAAATTTTGGTTGTTTCTTTTTGTTATGTTTTAAATATTTCTTTGGTTCCTTGTCTAACATCGTTGTTCCTTGCCCAATGTTATCATTCATTGCTAGAACAACACCGTTGTCACAATGTAAGAAATACTCACTATTGTCAAATACTCTGTTCTCGCCTCTACCCACAACTTCTCGTAGATCTATATAGATATTCTTTTCTAATTATTTTGAATGTTTCTTTTTATTAGGTTTTAGATGTTTTTCGAATATTTTTTGCTAGATTTTGGATTTTTTTGTTAAATTTTAGATTTTTTTCAATGATTTTAGGTGTTTCTTTTTATTAAGTTTCGTGATATTTCATTTTGTTATAAAGTTGGTTGATTTATTAAAAAAAATGGCAAAAAAAAAAGTGTTGGTTATCTAGACTCTTTCTTATAGATTTCAATTATTAATTAGCATTTTCGAAAAAAAAGGAGGATAAGTTATGAAACAGTCAAAATAATGAATTTTATATTTAATTTTATTCGATATACCTTAAATGCTATATTTTGTGAGCACTTCAAAAGGAGAGATTATATTTTTAGCATAAAAGATAAATATTTTATAGTCTCTCATTTTATTATTAAGTTTGTCACCAAAAAAAATTTATTATTGTTTTAATAACAAAAACGAAAAATATATATAAAGTATATACTAATAACAAATTAAAAATGGTAGCTATAATAAATTAATAACATAGCTCATCAAGAAAAATACTACAGCAATATAAGCTCAGAAAAAAGTCGTTCTAGATATTCAAACAGAATAATTCATGACTGACGAAGGAGACATACTTAGGATACAAAATTGTTTTTTTCCTATAAGGAAAAAAGTTAATGGTGAGAATTTAAAATTCATACTCACAAATGAGCCGTTATTAGATCACAGGTTTTATGATCTTTTCCACCATGATTTCCGTTTTTTCAGATCTGAATCAGAAGCTGTAGTGATCTTCATACAAAAGTTCATTCTGCAATTTCTGACCACAAATGTTTCCCTTTTATTTTTCTAAACCTCCCTTGTCTGTTGATGAAACAGTATTTGAATAGAAGGTTCTTCAGATGAAATGTTACGTATACTTGTATAGTTGTATTTGGATAACGATGTTTATTCGCAAGGTCTTCTTTATATGATTTTTTTTTTTAAATAAGTTATATATATAACGCCGAGTGTAATTTTGTTTAAAGTACAAATATGAAATAGGGTATCTTGCGGTGCATGATATATATATGCCAACAACTAATTTTTTTAATGCTTCACTTTTTATTCCTATTATTCATGTGATGGCATTAAGGTTGTTTGATTAATTAAAAAGTATTAACAGAGAATCAAATCTTAAAAAGAATTTTGTCCATGTGGCCTTCTTCACACACATTCTCTCTCTTCTAGTTGTTTGGTAATATATGTCTTTGTTCTCCGCTTCCAATTAGAAGAAAATCAATGCAAAAATGCACAGCATGATAACTCATATTCCCCAATATATAAATAATTGGAATGGAACCAGTAATTAACTCATGATTTTGTAGTTTTATTCAGGTTGTGATCTGAGGCTTAGTATTAATTCGGATAAAATGATTGTTTTTAGTACGTATAAAATATTTTTTTTGAATAAATAGTTAAATTTATTTCTGACGAAAGATTACTTATTTTTTAAATTAATTTTAAAAATATTTTTCTATCAAATTTATGTTTAAAAAATTTTAAGTTTGTCACATTAGTTCTTCTATCACTGATTTTATCGATAACATTAGAATTTACTAATGTAATATATTAAGTGACATTATATTAGGGGCGGAGACAAGTGTTGTACAAGGGGGCAATGTCCTTCAAAGTAAAAATTTTAATGTATAAAGGTCATTAATTTTTATATTAGTCTCCCTTAATTTTAATTTTTTCTTTTTCTAGAATTATAATTTTATGTTGGCCCCTTTTAAGAATTATTCTAGTTCCGCCCTGCATCACACTAACTATAACACTCATCTAACAGTTCTAGTTAGTTACTAACATGATAAGTTTACGAAATTATATCAAATTAATTCTAAATTAAGAGGTCTTGAGGTATTAAAAGTTTTTATTTTGGAATTAATTGATCTAATTTCATAAAATTATTTTGTTAAAAGTTAATTAGAATTGTCAAATATATATTATATTGTCATTTAGCCAACTATATTATTAACAAATTCTAACACTATTAATAATAGAAGTGATGAAAGAATTAATATAACTAATTTAAAATCTTTGACTTTTAACAGATGAATTTAATTAAATTTTTAAAAAAATTAATTTTTTTAAAAATAAATTTGATTATTTAGTATTTACTCTTATTTTTTTCTTTATCTGGTAAATTAAAAGTTATCTATTCTTACTTCCACTATTAATTTGTTCTATTAAGTGTTGAAGTGACAAGCTAAAATATTGATATTTCATGTCATGTTAACTCAGTATTTTAATTGTCCATTCAGTCTGCCACTTTAGTATTTAAAAAGGAATAAACTAATGACAATGATTAATAAATTTTATCAAGTTTATTTATTTATTTTTTTTTTTTGGAGACTGAAACAAAAAATAAAAATAATAAAATCTAAAAACTTATGTAAACCAAAATAAATATCAATTCGGTCTCGAGCTAAAAAAAATATAGGAGTTTGATAGATTACTATATTAAAATATATAATGTGAATATTACATATAATAGCTGATCGTTGTTTGATATACATAGCATAGCATAGTTGTATTAGATTAGATTAGTTTTAAAAATGAGATACTAAAAAGACAAATTAAATAATCTGTCTCGCTTGTGTTTTTTAAGTGTAATACATCGAATTGAATTATAATGTGTTTTAGCTAAGATCCGAATTATTCATTAACAAAAGTACTTATAGTCCTAATTGGATTTTTTTCCCCCTTCAAATTTGCAAGTAGAGAAAATTAAAGCTATGTGGTTTGGTTCGATGAGGTGCCCCATGATACACCCACTAAGCATAGTTGTTGTTTGAAGACATACAAAACAAACGCAGAAAGAAAGAAAGAAAGAAAGAAAGAAGAGAGACAAGAAGGTCCCCATTGGTTTCATGTGTTTGTATGTTAAAGACACAACACATGGCATCTTCTCTTCTTATTTCTCGCACCCCACTTTTTCTCTTTTTGCTCCGATCCTTGTTTCTAGCAAAATGCTTCCCATCTATCAACTTAATCTTCCTCTTCCCCTGCTTAAACTATTACTTAACATTATCCTCTTATTATTATTTTATTTTCAAACTATCTGCATGTCTATGTTGGCTTCAAGTCTTGTTTTTTCATTAACAACCGGGAATCAAACTCAAAAAGTAACCAAATAACTAATGAGCAATTATTGCTTCTAGTGATAGGGTTCAAAAATTATAATTTTCAATGTACACATAGCAGAATTGTTATTATAAAATTAAAAAAATTAACAAAAGATTCATAAACTAAAATTTGATTAATGTGATGATGGCCATACTTTGTCTTTCTATCTTCACAACTGTTTCCTTATTTGATTATTATATTAACCAAGTGAATGGTTTTATATATAAAATATTATTTACGGTTAAAATTGACTATTAAAATTAGTGAATTAAGATATATAGTTTAATTTATTTTTAAAGTATATTTTATATTTTTATGTATATTTTATATTATTGACTAATTTTAATAGTTGTTGAATCTGCAGCGGAATTTGGACTTCTAATAAATACAAAGTAATATGAAATTGAACACTACCCACAATAATGTACTAACTATAACAAAGATAATATGAGAAAATATTATGTGAATTAATTTTCTATCTTATTTTTTTGATGATGTTTCAATTACAATGCTATATAAATATATGTAGTATCATCTATGCTATAATTTCAATGATCAAGAATAAAATCCTCCTATAAAAACTTCCTACAAGTTCTCTCCTATTAAAAACTCCTTGCAAACCTTATTTTACTCCCTAAGTTTGCTCTTAGCCTTCTTGTATTCTCACAATTTTCCACCTCGGTCACAACTTGAAAAACTGACTCAAATTTTGAACGAACAAATTGTAGTACTTGTATCTGGTTGCATCATCTTGACAACGACTACCTATGTACCCTTTACCAGGATCAAACGAAACGTTGTTTCTTTATTCGCCATGTAATACTTAACATGGAATAATGTTGAGCAAATCCAAGTAATGCTAGAATTTGTTTTTCGACACTACTTTAGTCAACATGTCTGCGGAATTTTCATCTGTGTGTACTTTTACAAGAGAAATGTTGCCTTTCTCTATAACATCACACACGAAGTGATATCTTACATGAATTTGTTTGGTACGAGCATGATGAACCTGATTTTTTGCCAAATGAATTGCACTTTGACTATCACAACTCAGATTCACGCAATCTTGCTGAAACCCTAAATCATCTAGAAGACCCTTTAGCCACAATGCTTCTTTCACCCCTTCTGCTACTGCCATGTACTCAGCCTCTGTAGTAGATAGTGTCACTATAACTTGTAACATCGATCGCCAACTAACTAGAGTACCTTGTATTTTATATACATAACCGGACACAGAACGTCTTCTGTCTAGATCACCAGCATAATCAGAATCAACAAAGCCATTAATTTGACATGATTTTCCAATAAAGCATAAACATATGTCAATGGTACTCTTCAAATATTTTAATATCCACTTGACTACTTCCCAGTGTCTTACCCGGATTTGCCATGAACCTGCTAACAATACTGATTGCCTGTGAAATATCTGGGCGTGTACACACCATAGCATACATTAGGCTATCGACTGCACTAGCGTAAGGTACATTTTTTATGTAAGCTTTATCTTCTGCTGTTGTGGGAGATTGTTTACTAGAGAGATTGAAATGTGGAGCCAACAGTGTTACTATTGGCTTAGCATTTTTCATTTTGAACCTTTCAATAACGCGCTCAATGTACCCTCTCTGGCTCAAAAATAATTTTTGGCTTGATCTCTCTCTTTTAATTTCTATGCCTAATATTTTTCGTGCAACACCCAAATTTTTTGTTTCAAATTCTTTACCAAGTTGAACCTTTAACCGATCTATCTCTACCTTGCTCTTAGAAGCAATAAGCATGTCATCCACATACAATAGAAGATAGATATAATCACTTCCAGAAAGCTTATTAATGTATACACAACAATCATAATTACTTCTGAAAAAACTTTGTTTTAACATAAAGGAGTCAAATCGCTTATACCACTGTCGAGGAGATTGTTTCAATCCATATAGCGATTTCTTTAAGCGACATACCTAATTTTCTTTACCCTCAACCTTGAAATCCTCAGGTTGATACATGTAAATTTTTTCCTCTAAGTTACCATGCAAGAAAGCTGTCTTTACATCTAGCTGTTCCAACTCAAGATCACCCTAAGAAACAAGACTCAAAAGCACCCTTATGGAAGTGTGCTTCACCACAAGAGAAAATATCTCGTTGTAATCAACACCTTCTTTTTGTGCAAATCCCTTTGCTACTAACATAGCTTTGAATCTTGTACCATCTGACTTAGTAGGATCTTCTTTTCTTTTATACACCCATTTACAACCAATTGCAGTCTTTCCCATAGGCAACGGGACCACCTGCCATGTCTTGTTCTTATGGAGAGATTGCATCTCTTCTTCCATGGTAACCAACTAACTTTCTCTATCTTTATCTTTGATAGCATGTTTGAAGGTGACCGACTCATCATCCTCCACCGAGAGTGCATAATCTACCAAGTTTACCTGCCCATAATGTCTCAAAGGCTTGTCTGACCCAAACTTCTGAACGAATTTATAATTTCTCTTTGATCTAGTGGATGCCAAAAAATCCTGTTGCTGTTGTTGTAATGCATGTGCATTTTCTCATTGAATCTCCTCATGATCAAGTTCATCCTCTGCATCATCTCAAGTAGCATTAGGATGCTCCACCTGAACATTATTAGAATCTATTTGTTGGTATTTAGACTCTATCTCCACCACTTGAGTATTTGAAGTTTTTCCAACATCACCATCATCTGGCATCGTATCTTTAGACAGAACTACCATATTCATCAAAAGTAACATCTCTGCTAATTACAAACTTAGAATCATTTACGCTCCAAAGACGATACCCTTGAACTCCTCTTGGATACCACGAACAACTTTTAGTACCCCATTTTTCGCAACTATTTTTGCAACCATTTTTCTCCAACAAACCCATGGAGATAAGATTTTTCCGCAAGTCTGGAATATGTCTCACATCCTTTAAAGTTCTTACTATTCCATCATGCATCTTGATTCTTATAGTACCCAACCCCACAGTTTTACAAACATGATCATTGCCCATTAAAACTGTGCCACCATTTATGCTTTGATAGGTAGTAAACCACTTTCTATTTGGGCACATATAGTGAGATGCTCCTGAATCAAGAATTTACTTATTGAAGATTTCATAAGATTGTTCTGTCACAGAGTAACAGTCCTCCTCATCATTTGAGACGTAGCTTTCTTCTTGCTTTTCTTTTGGGTTGTCATTGTTCTGTTTCTTGAAAGTTATCTTTTTATTTGGACAATTTGCTTTAAAATGTCCAGACTCCCCACATTTAAAGCATGTTCTCTCCACGTGATGTCTAGATTTTGGCCTAGACTTTCCACGCTTATTACCTTTTTCTCTTTCATTAGTATTTCCTCTAGCCGCGAACAATCCTTGTACTTGATCAGTATACTCTCTTCCATTTGGAGATGACATTATACTTGTAGCAACCTTACGTAGATCATCCGCTAAAAGTGATGCTCTCGTCTCATCTATGGTCAGAGTATCACCCACCAACATCAATGTCTGCACCAGATTTTCATAGGACTTCGGTAATGAAAGTAACAATATGAGTGCTTAATCCTCATCATCAATCTTCACATCTATATCCTTTAAGTTTGATATAATCTTATCAAACTTATTGATATATTCTCGAATTGAGGTACCTTCTTCCATCTTGCATGTATACAATTTAGATTTTAAGTAGATCCTGTTAGTTAGAGTCTTCGTCATGAAGTTACTCTCTAACTTTGCCCAAACACCTGCTGCAGTTGTGTCTTCATTTACCAAAAAAGCAACATCCCTCTCAAGGCATAAGACTATTGCAGCCCGCGCCTCAAGATCTAATTCTTCCTAATTCTCATCTTTCATATTCTCTGACTTTTTCTTTTTTCCTGTCAGTGCCCTGTGTAATTTTTGAGATATAAGCAGATTTTTCATTTGCATCCTCCAATGAAAAAAAATCATTTTTTCCATTAAATTTCTCGATTTCATATTTGCCTACTTTGACATTACCACTAGTAGAAGCCATTATATTCAAAATTGAATTTTACCATACAAATAATGAATAATATAATGTTAGCTCTTGATACCAATTTTTTAGTCTGCAGCAAAATTTGGACTTCTGATAGATATAAAGTAATATGAAATTGAATATTACTCACAATAATGCACTAACTATAACAAAGACAATATGAAAAAATATGATGTGAATTAATTTTCTATCTTATTTTCTTGATGATGTTTCAATTACAATGCTACAGAAATATATATAGTATCATCTATGCTATAATTTCAATTATCAAGAATAAAATTCTCCTATGAAAACTCCCTATAACTTCTCTCCTATTAAAAATTCTTTTGCAAACTTTATTTTACTCCCTAAATTTGTTCTTAGTCTTCCTGTATTCTCACAATAGTCGATTTTAATATATACCTAATATCGTTGATATCTTAATAAACTATTATTTTCGAATTTAAGTGTTAGTGAATTTTGAAAGTTAGACTCAACGTAAAAATGAGTTAATTAAATAATATACAATAATATGTAAAACCTATAAGTTTATTATTTTAAAATGTTAAGATACAATAATATTACCACCTACATTTGTAGCCTACACATTTGATCTATTAGTATGAATCTTCTGTATTCCTCCCTAATATAGTATCTTTTTACGGAAAACAATCTTGATATTAATTATTTTACTTCAAAAATATTACATACACACACCAAAAATAATTATCGAATTGATTATTATATATTTATATATAAATATATATTATTTAATTTATTTTAATATATATTTTATATCGGCGATTAATTTAATAATTGATTTTTAGTATACACCCACTGTTGTTGATTTTAATTAGTTGAAACCACATATGTCTTATACAAAAAAGTATGAGTCTATGCATGTTTCATAAGAAATATCCTTTTCACTACCAATTCTTCGTAAGCAAAACCGACACTACATATTAAAGAAAAGAAACATTTTATGACTTTTACCGATAACGTGTTAGTTGTTGGTCTTATTTGGAGTAGATATTTACAATAATTTGGAAGTAATGCCATCTTTAGATAGAAGAAACTAAGGAAAAATTGTTTTGGATTGTGTCTCATCAAAGGCACCGAGGAAGATGTTTTAAATGTGAATTTTGTGAAAAAATTATAGAGTGAAATGAGTGATGAATTTTTTTCAAAGTGGAAAGTGGTCAAACGATGCAAATGTGACATGGTTTATCCTAATTCCCAACATAGATGATGCAAAAACATGTGACTTGAAGTCAATAAGTATAAATGGGATGCTTATATAAAGTTATTTTTGCTTGATTTTAAGTCGATTAAGTTTGTATCAAAAATCTCAATTTAAAAAATAGATACAAATTTTTTAAAAAAATGAGCTCGACTTGGATTTTATTAATTTAGTGCCGAGATTAATTAAAATATCAAGACCTGCATACCCTTAATTAAACAAAATAAAAAATGCAATTTAATATAACTTAAAAGGAATTGACGTAAATGAAAAGAAATATTTAAAAATAATAAATAAAATGACGAACAAAGCTTAAACGAGTAGTAAACAATTAAACTGAAAAAAGAAAGAAACAAAAGACAAAAGGAATAAAAACAAAATGAACTTTTCTTGAAGCCGGTGTGATTTTGGAATTTTGGAAAATTTTAGTATAGCTTTGAGATGTTGAAAATTGAAGTCCCTTTGAATCTCTTTGACCCTCTTATTTATAGGAAAAATCCAAGCTATGTCTAAACAACTATTAATCTCTCTCCTAAGTTCTAATTTTACTTATTCTCCAAGCCTCACTAACGATCGATCACCATGCCTTGGTTATCAAGGAATAACCCCATGTTTACTTTCACCGCGAGTTACAATTTATTTCTCACGTGTTATTTAGTTCGACTTGGACTGAATCTTTCTTCGACCTTCAACGTGCTAATTCGACTAGTATATCTCTTATTAGTTTTCATTAGGATCAAGATTATTATCAGGTGTCGAACTATTTGTGCTTAACAAAAGTCATGGCAAAATTGAAGTCCTAGCAAATGGACTGAGTATAGTCATGTTAGAGCTTGTGGCAGATGATAATGGAATTTTAATAGCTTGTGAAACGGAGAAGATGGAATGTCTCTATTGAAGTGGAAAGCCCACAATTGGTGTTTGGTTTTGCATTTGACATATGAAAGCACATTCAAGAAACTTAAAACATTTCAATTTTTTGTTTAGTTACTTTTCTTTTTCTTGTGAATATAGATGTAATTCTGTAGTCTGATCCACATTCATATGAAGTAAAAACTTTTAATTTTTGCGTTTACTTATTAGCATTGAATCATTAACTATAAATATTTTATTTCTTTTGTATTTAGGAATGGCAAATGGGCCTAAATCTACCAACTCTAACCTGCAAGGCTTAAATTGTGGACTTCGGCGGAATTTGGTAGGGCGGGGGCAGGCTTCCCCAACAGGCCTAGTTTTTTTTTTTTTTTTTTTTTTGGACATGGACGTTTCTGCAAAAAACTTGATTTATGATTATGTTTATTACATATTCATAATTATAAAGACGTTAATGTTTGCGAATTTAAAAATTATAATTTTTTTATATCTTTAGAAATTATAAATTTATCAAAATGATTGAGAAATTATATACATTATTTAATATTTAATGGTAAAAAAGAAAGAGAGATTTGGCGGTCAAGCCCGCTAATAAATAATGATAATCGGCCTGTTTTCTCTTTGATACAAACTTTCATATATATATACATACATTCTAATCAATAAATCACAGCAAATCTTTTCCTAATATAATCACTTGATTTGTTATCCTAATTTATTCCTACCAAAAATATATATGATAGATTGTTATATACATAAATAACCAAACCTTCTAATTGACATTTCTATATATAACTTATGTTGACCGTTGTTACCCCCCTCAAGTTGGCGCGTGTAAATTTTGAATGCCCAACTTGACTAAGAGTTTCCCAAACTGTTTCGTCCCAAGAGCCTTGGTAAAAATATCAGCTAGTTGGAGATGAGTAGGAACGTAAGAAGGTAATAGCCGATTGTGTATGATTTCATCCCGGACAAAATGACAGTCGACTTCGATGTGTGTAAGACCCGGTTAATTAATGGCTAATTAACCCATAAATGAGAATTTATTCTAGAAAGCCAAAAATGTTATTTTTATGGCTAAATGTGATAGAGGAAATTGAGACGAGAATTTCGGTACCAATTTTATAGAAATCGGACCAAGATTGGACCGAACGGGCCAAACCGGACCCAAAGTGGGCCCTTGGCCCAACATAACTAAACCAAAACCCTAGTTTTCAGCACTCTCTCTCCTCACACAACACCAAAACACGCTGAAAATTGAGATGGAAGGGGGAAGAACACTCTCTCAACTTCCTTCTCTCACTTGATCTTCAAACCACCATAACTTTTGATCTAGAGCTCCGATTGCCGCTCCGTTTGCGGCCACGCGTTCACCGCGGAGAGCTCTACAAAACCCATACAATCAATATTGAGGTAAGCCACGTTTTACTGTTCGAAATTCTAGCCCTTGATTTCGAGTTTCATGAGCAAAAATGTTGAGATTTTGGGTTCTTTGATGTTATAGGACCCAACTCTCTTGAAGGAGAAGGTTAATCTTGTCTCCTTGGACCTTGGGTGTGGTAAGATTCTCAACCCTAGTATAATTTGTTGTTCTATGATGTTTGGGTGTTGAGATGTTGTGTATGGGTATGATGATTGTGGCTTAGGTTGTGTATATGTGAATATTGGAGCTTGATTGGTGATTTTGGAAAGCTTGGAAGAGGGTTTTGTGTGATAAAATCTGTTCTTGGAGGTGTTGATACCTTGAGAGCTTGTGGACAAGTGGTTTGGAAGTGCTCCGGTTGAGCTTGGGGAATCGGCTAAGGTATGGTTTTAGTTTCCCGTATCTAATATGTAATGTGGTAGGAAATACTTAGGCTAGAGGCCCTAAGATAGGCATTGAATTGTTGGTGTTGTTGAATGGTTGAAATATATGATGTTTTCATATATGTGATTATGAATATTGATGCCTTGATTGTGTGAAATATGAGAAATGCATGTTGTGATATATGCTTGATGGATGATTGAGGTTAAATTGATGGTGGTACCATGTTGATGGTGAGTATGATGTTGATTATGTATAATGATGGTTAATTGGAAATGGTATTATTGGAAATTGGGATGAGGAAGGATGTATGACATGATATTGTGTTTGTCCTTTAGCCATTTGATTGAGAAGTGTTAAAATGGTTGGATGTGGTTTTGGAAACCTTGGTAAAGTGTCAATGTGTGAGTTGAGGATGGCTTGTTGTTGATTTTGGTACATTTTGAATGATTTCAAAGAGAAGGGTTGAAATTGGCATGTTTGATTGATTTTGAAAAGAGTTGAAAGTGGCTTGTTTTGAAAATGGCACCTTGTGGTTTTGTATGAAAACATGGTTTTTGGGCATACTTTGACGAGACATAACTTGGACTACGGATCTCTGATTTGTGCCAAATCTGTTTAGAAATGAAATTGGATCCGGGATGTCCATGCCGTTCGAAGAACGGGTGAAAAACGATTTAAAATGAGGAAGTTATGTCCGTCGGAAGATTGGGGTTTGAATCTGTAAATTCTGCAGCTTTTAACTTAGAAAATTTTTAGCAGAATGACCCCTCGCGCGTAGGCGCACTTGGTGCGTACGCGCCGTTCTTCGAGAAAGCGCCATCCACGCGTGCGCATGGAGTGCGCGTACGCGTGGACCTATTTTCATCCCAAAGTTGATTTTTGAGTTTTAAAAGCCAAATTTCATACTTATAAGCCTCCGATCTCACCACTTATGTCTTAAATCATTATGATATGCCTAGCATGAGAAAAAGGGCTAGTGAATGTGGTAACTTGCGAGTGAAGCAAGGGAAAAATGAATGATCATTGAGGATCAAAGATGATTATGTGAGATGCGGAGAATGGCGGTGGAAGTGCTTGTTGTGCCATGGGCCGAAGGGCCGTAATTGTTAATGAATTGGCTGGTTATGGATTTAACCGTGAGCCGGATGGCTAGATTATTGCCGTGTTACGGCGGAGCCATGTTTATGGCCAAGTATAAATGCATATATGATGTTGATTGAATTGTGAAGGTTTGCACTTCCACCATTGGAGATGAGGGTTTCCCTGGGTAGTAGCAATGGCTAGCCACCATGTGCTCCAGGTTGAGACTCGAAGCTCTGTTAACCCAATGTCGTAAGTGTGGCCGGGCACTGTGAAAGGCCCGGATGAGCTCGCCCCCATAAATATTCACCAGTGATGGTGATGGATAAATATTCACCAGTGAGGGTGATGGATATGGATCATGATTATGATCAAGTTTATGATGAGTATAACTCGAGTTGGGGATGCACGACAGAGGGACAGTCCAATGGCTAGCTACCAGGACTTGTCGGGTTGGCTCTATAACCGACAGATGATATCATCAGCCACTAGGGACAGGCATGCATCATAAGCATACTACATGAATTGTTTGAGATTGCCTATTTGACTGCATATTACTTGCTAATTGCCTAAATGCCTTATTTGTTCCTATTTGTAAATCTCTTGTCTGATATAACTGTGTTTGCTATATTATACTCCTGCTGGTTGTTGGGAGGTCTGAAGGAAGTAGAAAGGGAAGTATTAGTTAGACTGAAGGATCTTTAGTTAGTTGCCGCTTACGGTTTAGCTTGTTTATAAGCTTTGATATTTTCTGGAGGAAGTTCTAGGATTGCCTTCGGCTTTCCTCTATTATTATGTATTATATATGTGGAAGCTGTTACCGTACTGGGGACCTCTGGTTCTCACCCATGCGGATTTTGTGGTTTTCAGATGCAGGACGCGAGGCTTCTCGTTGAGGCATGCTGGAGACTTCTGGATTAGCGAAGATCCTTTGTTCTCGGGACTCTGTTTTGGGTTATATATCTTGTTTAGATACTTTTATCTCCATTAAATAATACAAACTGTGACGACTCCTTCTAGAGGGGATTTTTGGAGAATAGGTTTTCTGTATTTGTGTCCCTTTGGATTTTCCTTGGGGTTTTCCTTATTTTATTATATGTATATATTGCTATGCTCAAACCGGTTATCTTCGCAGCCGTATTTTGAGTCTTGATATTCCTGTTTTTGATACTCTTTATATATATGATCTTGCGTTAGCTTATCCTTTGCTCGTTGTGTTAGTGATCGGAGTGTTGCGCTTTGAGTTGCGGTTTTTGTTTATCCTTTTTTTTCTACAAGGCTCCTAGTTATAATCAATCATTCATACTACTATACGTACTAAATTTTTGTTTTAGAGGTCGTAATACCTTGCCATCTCTGAATTATGACTTAAGCATAAGACTCTGTATGGTAGGGTGTTACATTATGGTATCAGAGCAGTTCGTTCCTGTAGAGCCTGAGGAATGGACTGACTATGCTTCTGTGCATTCTCTGTATGTGTGTTATGTGCTGTTAGTATATCTACTTGATATAGTTGGCATAAACGTTCATGAGCATGCATTTGGGACTTTGAAGCACTAAACTTCCGATATTGAGACTGATCAACTTAATATCGATTGTTTGGTGTGTATAGGAACCAGATGGCGCCTCGTGGACGCGGTAGAGGCCGTGGGAGAGGACATACGAATGCTCATGTGCCAGAGACTAACCCTAATGACCCGGTAAACTTTATGACTGCGTTGGAGAATATGGCTGCTGCTATGCAAGCCACTGCTGAGGCTCTTGGTCAACAGATGAACAACCATGGTAATGACGGAGGTGGAGTTCAGGGCCCGATGACACTGGCGAACTTTTTGAAGGTTAATCCACCTAAGTTCAAGGGAACTACTAGCCCGACTGAGGCCGATACATGGTTTCAGGCTATAGAGCGAGCACTGCAAGCACAAGTGGTACCTGAAGGACAGCGTGTCGAGTTCGCTACCTATATGCTCACAGGTGAAGCGTCGCATTGGTGGCAAGGTATCCGTTGTCTTCTGCAGCAGGGTGATGATTATATCACCTGGGATGTCTTCCAAGAGGAGTTCTATAAGAAGTACTTTCCGACTTGTGCTAGGACGGCCAAGGAGCTTGAATTGTTGCAGCTGAAGCAGGGTACTATGTCTGTATCTGAGTATACTGACAAGTTTGAGGAGCTGTTCAGATTCTCTCGTATGTGTCAAGGGACTCCGGTGGAATATGAGGAGTGGAAGTGTGTTAAGCACGAAGGAGGACTCCAGAGCGATATTTTCGGTTCGGTGGGGCCAATGGAGATTAGGACTTTCTCCGAATTGGTGAACAAGTGTAGGGTTGCTGAAGAGTGTGTGAAGAGGGCAGCCGCTGAGAAAGGAAGTCACAAAGGATCATTTCCACAGAACCGAGGCAAGAGCTTTGCACCTAGAGGTCCGTCTTTCAAGAGGGGAGGTTCTTTTAGGAGGCCCAACAACAACTACTCCCAATGGAAAAGGTTTGGGAAGCAGCCTCAAAATGATCAATCTTGTACTAGGTGTGGAAGTCACCATCCGGGAGTACCATGCAAGGCCGGATGGGGTTTGTGCTATAATTGTGGAAAGGCGGGGCATAAAGCCACAAGTTGTCCGGAGAAGCAGAAGCAAGGTGCTGGGAAAGCACAACAGACTGGTCGGGTGTTCACCACCTCAGCTGTGGGTGCAGAAGGATCTGAGACACTCATTCGAGGTAACTGTGAAATGGCTGGTCAAACTTTAAATGCTCTATTTGATTCGGGAGCATCGCATTCATTTATAGCATTTGAGAAAGCCCATGAGTTAGGATTGAAGATCGTAACCTTAGGTTATGACTTAAAAGTGTATAATGCTACCCATGAGGCCATGGTAACTAGGCTAGGATGCCCGAAAGTTTCGTTCAGGTTCAAGCAGCGTGATTTTGTCCATAATTTAATCTGCTTACCGATGATCGGTCTTGATCTTATCTTGGGATTGGACTGGTTATCTGAGAACCATGTCCTGCTTGATTGTTCTACAAAGTCGGTGTACTTTATGCCGGAAGATACAGAAGGGCCGGTCGTGGTGAATAATTATTACTTGAATTCGATGATGGTGAACTGTTCTGGAATCGAATGTCAGGGTATCCTGTTGTTAACCGCTGGTGTTTCGGGTGATGATCAAAAGTTGGATCAGATTCCGGTAGTGTGTGAGTTTCCGGAAGTGTTTCCCGATGATATTGAGGAATTTCCACCTAACCGAGAGGTCGAGTTTGCTATTGAGTTGGTGCCTGGGGCGGGACCAATCTCAAGTGCTCCTTATAGGATGTCACCGTTAGAGATGGCCGAGCTAAAGTCTCAGTTAGAGGAATTGTTGGGTAAGAACTTTATCCGACCAAGTGTTTCCCCGTGGGGTGCTCCAGTGTTACTGGTAAAGAAAAAAGATGGAAGTATGCGGCTCTGTGTGGATTACAGGTAGCTGAACAAGGTCACTATAAAGAATAAGTACCCATTGCCAAGGATTGATGATCTCATGGATCAGTTACAAGGAGCTGGGGTTTTCTCTAAGATCGATTTGCGATCCGGTTATCACCAAATAAGGGTAAGGGGTGAGGATATCCCTAAGACCGCTTTCAGGACTCGTTATGGTCATTACGAGTATACTATGATGTCTTTTGGGTTGACGAATGCTCCTGCAGTGTTTATGGATTACATGAATAGAGTATTCCGTCCGTTTCTGGATAAATTCGTTGTTGTCTTCATTGACGACATACTGATTTACTCCAAGACCGAAGAAGAGCATGCGGAACACTTGCGGACCGTGTTGCAAATTTTAAAGGAGAAGAAACTCTATGCGAAATTGTCTAAGTGTGAGTTTTGGAAGGATGAGGTAAAGTTTTTGGGTCACGTGGTGAGTAAGAGGGGAATAGCCGTAGATCCAACTAAGGTGGAAGCTGTGATGGAATGGAAGCAACCAACCACAGTAACTGAGATAAGGAGTTTTCTGGGTTTAGCTGGCTATTACCGAAGGTTCATCAAAGGCTTTTCGCAATTAGCTTTGCCGTTGACAAAGTTAACTCGCAAAGACACTATGTTTGTTTGGACTCCTGAGTGCGAGGAGAGCTTTCAGGCATTGAAGAAAAAGTTGACCACTGCACCTGTGTTAGTGTTACCTGAGCCGAACGAGTCTTTTGAGGTGTACTGTGATGCATCGTTGAAGGGTCTAGGGTGCGTGCTGATGCAGCATCATAATGTGGTGGCGTATGCCTCACGACAGTTAAGACCTCATGAAGTTAGTTACCCTACGCACGATCTGGAACTCGCTGCGGTCGTGTTTGCCTTGAAGGTGTGGAGGCATTATCTCTATGGGGTTAAGTTCCAAGTCTTCTCTAATCACAAGAGCTTGAAATATCTCTTTGATCAGAAAGAGCTTAATATGAGGCAAAGGAGGTGGATGGAATTATTGAAGGACTACGACTTTGAGTTGAATTACCATCCGGGAAAGGCGAATGTAGTAGCGGATGCGTTAAGTCGGAAGTCGTTATATGCGGCTTGGATGATACTTCAAGAGGAGAAGTTGCTCAAGGGATTCGAGAGTCTAAAAATTGGTGCTCGAGAAGTATCTGGAACCTTGTGTTTAAGCCGATTAGAAATCTCAAGTGACTTTAAGTCCGAACTCCTAAAGGCTCATGAAAATGATGAAGCGTTATGGAAGGTGTTACCGGCTATCGAGCAAGGAAAATAGTGGAGAGTGTCGGAAGAAAAAGATGGGTTATGGAGATTCAAGGGTAGGATCATTGTGCCGGATGTTGGTACTTTGAGGCAAGATATCTTAAAGGAGGCACACAAAAGCGGATTCTCCATTCACCCGGGAAGTACTAAGATGTACCATGATTTAAAGGCGATGTTTTGGTGGCTGGGTATGAAGAATGATATGGCGGAATATGTTTCAAAGTGCTTAACTTGTCAAAAGGTAAAGATTGAACATCAAAGACCTTCCGGGATGTTGCAACCTTTAGAGATTCCGCAAGGGAAGTGGGAAAGTATTGCAATGGACTTTGTGTCGGGATTGCCAAGGACTGGTTTTGATGCTATCTGGGTGATTGTGGACCGACTGACAAAGTCAGCTCACTTTTTGCCCATTCGGATGACTTACACCCTTGAGGAGCTAGCTCGGTTATACATAAAGGAGATTGTGAGACTCCATGGTGTACCTGCTACTATAATCTCTGATAGAGATCCTCGTTTCACTTCGAGGTTCTGGGGTACATTTCAGAAAGCTTTTGGAACCCGATTAAGCTTGAGTACAGCTTACCATCCTCAAACAGATGGTCAATCTGAGAGGACGATCCAAACACTAGAGGATATGTTGAGAGCTTGTGTTTTGGACCAACCGACGAGTTGGGATCGGTATATGCCGTTAGTGGAGTTTGCATACAATAATAGTTACCATGCGAGCATCGGAATGGCTCCGTATGAGGCATTGTATGGGAGGAAATGTCAATCTCCGCTATGTTGGTATGAAGCTGGAGAGAAAGGCTTGTTGGGGCCGGAGATGATAGCTGAGACCACTGAACAAGTGAAGAAAATCCGAGATAGGATGCTTACGGCGTAGAGTCGCCAAAAGAGTTACGCCGATCAGAGGCGGAAGCCCTTGGAATTTGAGGAAGGAGATCATGTTTTCCTTAAGGTTACTCCAACCACAGGAATAGGTAGAGCGATTAAAGCGAAGAAGTTGAATCCTCGATACATTGGTCCATTTCAGATCCTGGAGAGGATTGGACCGGTGGCATATCGGATGGCTCTACCACCTCATCTTTCGAACCTGCACGACGTGTTGCACATGTCGCAGCTTCGGAAGTACACTCCTGATGCTAGCCATGTGTTAGAACCTGAATCAGTTCAGTTAAGAGAAGATTTGACGCTTCCAGTGGCTCCAGTTAGAATTGACGATACTAGTATCAAACGATTGCGTGGAAAAGAGGTTTCATTAGTTAAAGTGGCTTGGAGTCGAGGCGGTGTTGAAGAACACACTTGGGAACTTGAGTCGGAGATACGAACGGATTATCCGCACTTATTCTCAGGTAATTGAATTTGAATTTTGTGGGCAAAATTCCCAATTAGGTGGGTAGAATGTAAGACCCGGTTAATTAATGGCTAATTAACCCATAAATGAGAATTTATTCTAGAAAGCCAAAAATGTTATTTTTATGGCTAAATGTGATAGAGGAAATTGAGACGAGAATTTCGGTACCAATTTTATAGAAATCGGACCAAGATTGGACCGAACGGGCCAAACCGGACCAACCGGACCCAAAGTGGGCCCTTGGCCCAACATAACTAAACCAAAACCCTAGTTTTCAGCACTCTCTCTCCTCACACAACACCAAAACACGCTGAAAATTGAGATGGAAGGGGGAAGAACACTCTCTCAACTTCCTTCTCTCACTTGATCTTCAAACCACCATAACTTTTGATCTAGAGCTCCGATTGTCGCTCCGTTTGCGGCCACGCGTTCACCGCGGAGAGCTCTACAAAACCCATACAATCAATATTGAGGTAAGCCACGTTTTACTGTTCGAAATTCCAGCCCTTGATTTCGAGTTTCATGAGCAAAAATGTTGAGATTTTGGGTTCTTTGATGTTATAGGACCCAACTCTCTTGAAGGAGAAGGTTAATCTTGTCTCCTTGGACCTTGGGTGTGGTAAGATTCTCAACCCTAGTATAATTTGTTGTTCTATGATGTTTGGGTATTGAGATGTTGTGTATGGGTATGATGATTGTGGCTTAGGTTGTGTATATGTGAATATTGGAGCTTGATTGGTGATTTTGGAAAGCTTGGAAGAGGGTTTTGTGTGATAAAATCTGTTCTTGGAGGTGTTGATACCTTGAGAGCTTGTGGACAAGTGGTTTGGAAGTGCTCCGGTTGAGCTTGGGGAATCGGCTAAGGTATGGTTTTAGTTTCCCGTATCTAATATGTAATGTGGTAGGAAATACTTAGGCTAGAGGCCCTAAGATAGGCATTGAATTGTTGGTGTTGTTGAATGGTTGAAATATATGATGTTTTCATATATGTGATTATGAATATTGATGCCTTGATTGTGTGAAATATGAGAAATGCATGTTGTGATATATGCTTGATGGATGATTGAGGTTAAATTGATGGGTGGTACCATGTTGATGGTGAGTATGATGTTGATTATGTATAATGATGGTTAATTGGAAATGGTATTATTGGAAATTGGGATGAGGAAGGATGTATGACATGATATTGTGTTTGTCCTTTAGCCATTTGATTGAGAAGTGTTAAAATGGTTGGATGTGGTTTTGGAAACCTTGGTAAAGTGTCAATGTGTGAGTTGAGGATGGCTTGTTGTTGATTTTGGTACATTTTGAATGATTTCAAAGAGAAGGGTTGAAATTGGCATGTTTGATTGATTTTGAAAAGAGTTGAAAGTGGCTTGTTTTGAAAATGGCACCTTGTGGTTTTGTATGAAAACATGGTTTTTGGGCATACTTTGACGAGACATAACTTGGACTACGGATCTCTGATTTGTGCCAAATCTGTTTAGAAATGAAATTGGATCCGGGATGTCCATGCCGTTCGAAGAACGGGTGAAAAACGATTTAAAATGAGGAAGTTATGTCCGTCGGAAGATTGGGGTTTGAATCTGTAAATTCTGCAGCTTTTAACTTAGAAAATTTTTAGCAGAATGACCCCTCGCGCGTAGGCGCACTTGGTGCGTACGCGCCGTTCTTCGAGAAAGCGCCATCCACGCGTGCGCATGGAGTGCGCGTACGCGTGGACCTATTTTCATCCCAAAGTTGATTTTTGAGTTTTAAAAGCCAAATTTCATACTTATAAGCCTCCGATCTCACCACTTATGTCTTAAATCATTATGATATGCCTAGCATGAGAAAAAGGGCTAGTGAATGTGGTAACTTGCGAGTGAAGCAAGGGAAAAATGAATGATCATTGAGGATCAAAGATGATTATGTGAGATGCGGAGAATGGCGGTGGAAGTGCTTGTTGTGCCATGGGCCGAAGGGCCGTAATTGTTAATGAATTGGCTGGTTATGGATTTAACCGTGAGCCGGATGGCTAGATTATTGCCGTGTTACGGCGGAGCCATGTTTATGGCCAAGTATAAATGCATATATGATGTTGATTGAATTGTGAAGGTTTGCACTTCCACCATTGGAGATGAGGGTTTCCCTGGGTAGTAGCAATGGCTAGCCACCATGTGCTCCAGGTTGAGACTCGAAGCTCTGTTAACCCAATGTCGTAAGTGTGGCCGGGCACTGTGAAAGGCCCGGATGAGCTCGCCCCCATAAATATTCACCAGTGATGGTGATGGATAAATATTCACCAGTGAGGGTGATGGATATGGATCATGATTATGATCAAGTTTATGATGAGTATAACTCGAGTTGGGGATGCACGACAGAGGGACAGTCCAATGGCTAGCTACCAGGACTTGTCGGGTTGGCTCTATAACCGACAGATGATATCATCAGCCACTAGGGACAGGCATGCATCATAAGCATACTACATGAATTGTTTGAGATTGCCTATTTGACTGCATATTACTTGCTAATTGCCTAAATGCCTTATTTGTTCCTATTTGTAAATCTCTTGTCTGATATAACTGTGTTTGCTATATTATACTCCTGCTGGTTGTTGGGAGGTCTGAAGGAAGTAGAAAGGGAAGTATTAGTTAGACTGAAGGATCTTTAGTTAGTTGCCGCTTACGGTTTAGCTTGTTTATAAGCTTTGATATTTTCTGGAGGAAGTTCTAGGATTGCCTTCGGCTTTCCTCTATTATTATGTATTATATATGTGGAAGCTGTTACCGTACTGGGGACCTCTGGTTCTCACCCATGCGGATTTTGTGGTTTTCAGATGCAGGACGCGAGGCTTCTCGTTGAGGCATGCTGGAGACTTCTGGATTAGCGAAGATCCTTTGTTCTCGGGACTCTGTTTTGGGTTATATATCTTGTTTAGATACTTTTATCTCCATTAAATAATACAAACTGTGACGACTCCTTCTAGAGGGGATTTTTGGAGAATAGGTTTTCTGTATTTGTGTCCCTTTGGATTTTCCTTGGGGTTTTCCTTATTTTATTATATGTATATATTGCTATGCTCGAACCGGTTATCTTCGCAGCCGGATTTTGAGTCTTGATATTCCTGTTTTTGATACTCTTTATATATATGATCTTGCGTTAGCTTATCCTTTGCTCGTTGTGTTAGTGATCGGAGTGTTGCGCTTTGAGTTGCGGTTTTTGTTTATCCTTTTTTTTCTACAAGGCTCCTAGTTATAATCAATCATTCATACTACTATACGTACTAAATTTTTGTTTTAGAGGTCGTAATACCTTGCCATCTCTGAATTATGACTTAAGCATAAGACTCTGTATGGTAGGGTGTTACAATGTGCTTGGTACGTTCGTGGAAGACTGGATTTTTAACAATGTGAAGCGCCACTTGACTGTCGCAGTGCAAGCGAATGGGAGCAGGATGCGACACGTGCAACGAGGACAGTATATCCTTTATCCATATTAATTCCCTGGTTGTCTTGGCCATTGAGCGGTACTCAGCTTCAGCAGAAGAGGCGAAGACCGTTTGTTGTTTCTGTGTTTTCCACGAGATAGGGGCGGTACCGAATTGAATGAACCACCCTGAAAGAGATCGGCGCGTTAGCGGACAGCCAGCCCAATCAGAATCACACCAACCATAGAGTTGCAAATTATTTTCTTTAGGTAGAAGTATGCCCTGCCCCGGATGTCCCTTCAGATACCGAACAACCCATAAAACGGCGTGCTAATGTTCAGTACGTGGGTTCTGCATAAACTGGGACAAAATATGAACACTATAGGCGAGGTCAGGTCTAGTGAAGCACAAATATATGAGTTTTCTAATGAGGCGGCGATACATGCTAGGATCAGAGATAACAAGGCCAGCAGCGGATGCCAACCGGTGATTTTCCTCACACGGAGTAGCTGCGGACTTAGCAGCCAGCAAACCTGCTTCAGTGATGATGTCCAAAGTGTATTTCCACTGGTATAGAAAAAATTTCTTGGAAGATCGGGCAACTTCAACCCCAAAAAATATTTTAGGCGCCCTAAGTCTTTCATGTGAAAGCACTTGTGCAAGTACTGTTTGAATTTATTAATTGCATTACCATTATTTTCTGCAATCACAAGGTCATCAACATACACCAAAACAACCAGGTAGACATCATTTTTACAGAGACTAAACAAGGAATGGTCTTTTGTGACTGCTGGAAACCAAATCGAGTAAGGGCAGAGGATAATTTTGCAAACCAACAACGCGGAGCTTGTCGCAAGCCATAGATGGATTTTTGAAGTTTATACACTAAGCTTGGTTGAGACACTTGGAACCGGGGTGGGAGCTTCATGTACACATCTTCATCAAGGTCGCCATGCAGAAAGGCATTATGGACATCCATTTGGTGAAGTTCCCAATCTCGAGTTGCTACAACGGCAAGAGTTGTTCGAATGGTCACCATCTTTGCCACTGGAGAGAACGTTTCATTGTAATCTAGTCCTTCCACTTGTTGATTTTCTAAGATGACCAACCGTGCTTTGAATCGCTCGACTGACCCATCTGAATTGTATTTAATTCGATAAACCCACTTACAACCATAAGCTTTCTTTCCTGGAGGAAGAGGTGTGAGCTTCCACGTGTTGTTAACTTCCAGTGCTTGAATTTCTTTGGACATGGCATCTCGCCATCGCGAATCTGTGAAAGTTTGGGAGAAGGACCGAGGTTCTTTCTCGGCTTGTAATGAAGCAAGAAAAATGTGGTGTTGGTTAGAGAAATTGTTACAATTCACAAAGTTTTGTATAGGATAGGACACACCTGAGGAAGTTGATGAAGTCGGATTCTGGATGGAGGGGCTCTTTTGGACAGTGGCGGTGGTGACAAAGTTGCGCAGCTTGATGGAGGGCATTTTCACATGGTGTCCACGGCCAAAGGGGCTTCGGTTGCAGCTGGTGGCAAATCGGAGATCGGCACTGTTTCCTCGGTACTGATTTTGGAGGGGATGACGATGTCCTCGTCTGGGTCGTCTCGGAGCTCATGTCCCCCCTATCTTGGATGTCAAGAGCAGTGGGTGAATGTTCTAGAGTCTCATTTTGATTTGGAGGAATGGGCTCAGCTGTGGGGGAAGTGGAAATTGACCTAATTGGAGTGTCCTCTTCAAAAACATGCTCCAGCATTGGGGACTCAATTTGGTCAACTCGTGACTTTGCTCTTTGGGCTTCATGAAAGGGAAACACACCTTCAATGAAATGGACATCACGAGAGACAAGAAAAACTTTCTTTTCCAAATCAAACAGCTTCCATCCTTTTTGCCCAAATGGATACCCGACAAACATACATTTCCTACTTCGACTGTCAAATTTGTCATTTTTCCTACTTTGGTTATGAGCATAACACAAAGAACCAAAAACTCGCAGGTGTTCATAACTGGGAGCTCTTCCATGAATAATTTTATATGAAAATTTTTCTTTCAACACTAAGGACAGTGTGAGATTGATTAGGTACCTAGCAGTTAAAACGCATTCTCCCCAAAACTCAATAGGGAGATTACCTTAGAATCGCAAGGACCGGGAAACATTTAGAATATGCCTGTGCTTGCGATCTACTCTTCCATTTTGTTGTGGAGTTTCGACACACGAAATTTGATGAATCACTCCTTGTTGCATAAAGTACTGCTTTAAACACATGAACTCTGTTCCATTATCGAATCGCACCATTTTGACGCATTTATTGTATTATTTTTCAACCAAAACAAAGAAAATTTTCAATGTAATAGACACTTCCGTCTTTTCTTTTAACAAATATATCCAAATAGCCCGTGAGCAATCATCCACAATGGTTAAGAAATATGAGGCTCCATATGACGACGGAGTTTTATAAGGCCCCACAAGTCACAATGAATCAAATAAAAAATACTCGAAGCATGACTATCACTTAATGGAAACTTATCTCTTGTTTGTTTGGATTTTTCACAAATTTTACAAATTTTATTCACCTCTTCGCTAGTACATTTGTCATTCACATTGGGGATCATTTGCACAATTTTAAATGATGGATGTCTCAATCTCTTATGCCACAGAGTCAATTTATTTTCAGCTTTGACATAACTTGCTTGAGCCTTGTGCACACCACGATACCAATAGAGCCCATCCTTCCGTTCACCCGCTCCAATCATCTTCCTCGAAGTGCGGTCCTGCATAATACACAGCTTGTCAGTGAATTGTATAACACAGTTTTCTTCATCAGTCAATTGTGTTACAGAAAGCAAGTTGCATTTTAATTTTGGTACATAAAAGACATTTTTCAACTGAAGTCCTCCATCAAGAACCACAGTTCCTTGTTTGCAAGCAAACATCTTCTCACCATCAGGCAACCCCACTGGGCATCCTAGAATGGTCCTTTTTTCACACAAAATTTTCAAGGTATCTATCATGTGGTTAGAAGCACCAATATCGATGATCCACAAATCCCAAATTCTCTTACCATTCATTTTCTTAGATTCAGCTGATTTTTGTTTGCTAATCATATCAACCAATACCTTCCATTGCTCATTAGTTAAACCTGTCATGTCAAGATTCTTTTCTTCTAGGTTATTCACACGACTTCTACTTCCTCCAGTACACGCCACATTAGCACGCGTTTGAGCCCCTCGGTTGCGCATCCCTTGTCTTCCTAATCCTCTGCCAGTGCCTCTTCCTTCGTGCCTTGGCCGGTCACCCCACCATTCTGGGTAACCCACTATTTGAAAACACTCTTTCACATCATGCCCATTTTTGCCGCACTTGAAACACGGCACGGCCTTTTCTCCATGTTCACCTCCTGATGAGCGGATAATTTATACGCTTTTTGACATTGTTTTTAGTATGTTTTTAGTAGGATCTAGTTACTTTTAAGGATGTTTTCATTAGTTTTTATGTTAAATTCACATTTCTGGACTTTACTATGAGTTTGTGTGTTTTTCTGTGATTTTAGGTATTTTCTGGCTGAAATTGAGGGACTTGAGCAAAAATCAGATTCAGAGGTTGAAGAAGGACTACTGATGCTATTGGATTCTGACCTCCCTACACTCAAAGTGGATTTTCTGGAGCTACAGAACTCGAAATGGCGCGCTTCCAATTGCGTTGGAACGTAGACTTCCAGGGCTTTCCAGAAATAAATAATAGTCCATACTTTGGTCAAGAATAGACGACGTAAACTGGCGTTCAACGCCAGCTTTCTGCCCAAATCTGGCGTCCAGCGCCAGAAAAGGAGCCAAAACCAGAGTTGAACGCCCAAACTGGCACAAAAGCTGGCGTTCAACTCCAAGAAGGACCTCTACACGTGCAACACTCAAGCTCAGCCCAAGCACACACCAAGTGGGCCCCGGAAGTGAATTTATGCATCAATTACTTACTCATGTAAACCCTAGTAGCTAGTTTATTATAAATAGGACCTTTTACTATTGTATTAGACATCTTTGGTCTCAGTTTTAATCCATTGTTCATCTTAGGAGACTATTGATCACGTTTTAGGGGGCTGGCCATCTCGGCCATGCCTGGACCTTTCACTTATGTATTTTCAACGGTAGAGTTTCTACACTCCATAGATTAAGGTGTGGAGCTCTGCTGTTCCTCAAAGATTAATGCAAAGTACTACTGTTTTCTATTCAATTCTTCTTATTTCGCTTCTAAGATATTCATTCGCACTTCAACCTGAATGTGATGAACGTGACAATCATCATCATTCCCTATGAACGCGTGCCTGACAACCACTTCCGTTCTACATTAGAATTGAATGAGTATCTCTTAGATCTCTTAATCGGAATCTTCGTGGCGTAAGCTAGAATGATGGCGGCATTCAAGAGAATCTGGAAGGTCTAAACCTTGTCTATGGTATTCCGAGTAGGATTCAATGAATGAATGACTGTGACGAGCTCCAAACTCGCGATTGTAGGGCATTAGTGACAGACGCAAAAGGATAGTAAATCCTATTCCAGCATGATCGAGAACCGACAGATGAATAGCCGTGCCGTGACAGGGTACGTTGACCATTTTCACTGAAAGGATAAGATGAAGCCATTGACAAGGGTGATGCCTCCAGACGATTAGCCGTGCCGTGACAGGGCATTGGATCATTTTTCCGAGAGATGACCGAAAGTAGCCATTGACAGTGGTGATGTATCACATAAAGCCAGCCATGGAAAGGAGTAAGACTGATTGGATGAAGATAGCAGGAAAGCAGAGGTTCAGAGGAACGAAAGCATCTCCATTCGCTTATCTGAAATTCTCACCAATGAATTACATAAGTATTTCTATCCCTATTCTATTAATTATTATTCGAAAACACCATTATCAATTTATATCTGCCTAACTGAGATTTGCAAGGTGACCATAGCTTGCTTCATACCAACAATCTCCGTGGGATTCAACCCTTACTCACGTAAGGTATTACTTGGACGACCCAGTGCACTTGCTGGTTAGTTACACGGAGTTGTGAACCATGGTCTTGGCATCATGTTTTTGGCGCCATTTCCAGGGAAAAGAAAGAGCAATGAACTTTACATAATTAAAGTATAATCACGATTCCGCATACCAAGTTTTTGGCGCCGTTGCCGGGGATTGTTCGAGTATGGACAACTGACGGTTCATCCTGTTGCTCAGATTAGGTAATTTTCTTTTTGTTTTCCTTTCAAAAATTTTTCAAAAATATTTCAAAATTTTCTCACCTGTTTTCGAAAAAAAATATATTTTTATTCAAAATTTTTAAGAATGAATTCTAGTGTTTCATGAAGCATTTGAAGCCTGGCTGGCTGTAAAGCCATGTCTAAATTTATTTGGACTGAGGCTTGCAATTTGTTATCAAGAGCAATATACTCTGATGTTAAAATGCTGAAGCTTGGCTGGCCATTGGCCATGTCTAGTGTTTTGGACCGGAGCTTTCATTGAAAGCTTGGCTGGCTAGTGAGCCATGTCTAATTCCTGGACTGAAGCTTTAGACTAACATGGCAAGATTCCTGGAATTCATATTAAAAATTTTGGAATCCTTATTTTTTCTTTTACAAATAATTTTCGAAAAAAATCCAAAAAAATTAGAAAATCATAAAAAGCAAAAAATATTTTTGTGTTTCTTGTTTGAGTCTTGAGTCATGTTATAAGTTTGGTGTCAATTGCATGTGCATCCTGCATTTTTCGAAAATTCTCATGCATTCATAGTGTTCTTCATGATCTTCAAGTTGTTCTTGGTAAGTCTTCTTGTTTGATCTTGATGATTTTTTGTTTTGTGTCTTTTATTGTTTTTCATATGCATTCTTGAATTCTTAGTGCGTAAGCATTAAAGAATTCTAAGTTTGGTGTCTTGCATGTTTTCTTTGCATTAAAAATTTTTCAAAATTGTGTCTATGATGTTCATCTTGGCATTCAAAGTGTTCTTGGTGTTCATCTTGACATTCATAACATTCTTGCATGCATTCATTGTTTTGATCCAAAAATTTTCATGCATTGCATCATTTTCATGTTTTTCATAAAAAATTCAAAAATCAAAAAAATATCTTTCCCTTTTTCTCTCACCAAATTCGAAAATTTGAGTTGACTTTTTCAAAAAAATTTTAAAATCAAGTTGTTTCTTATGAGTCAAATCAAATTTTCAATTTGAAAATCTTATCTTTTTCAAAATCTTTTTCAAAATTCTTAGTTATTTTTGAAAATTCCAAAAATATTTTTCAAAAATCTTTTTCTTAATTTTACATCATATTTTCGAAAATAACATCATCAATTAATGTTTTGATTCAAAAATTTCAAGTTCGTTACTTACTTGTTAAGAAAGATTCAAACTTTAAGTTCTAGAATCATATCTTGTGATTTCTTATGAATCAAGTCATTAATTGTGATTTTAAAAATCAAATCTTTTTTCAAAAACTAATTTCTATCATATCTTTTCAAAAATATCTTCTTATCTTATTTTTTAAAAAAATATGATTTCAAAATATCTTTTCTAACTTCCTAACTCCTTATCTTTTCAAAATTGATTTTCAAAATTTGTTTCAACTAACTAACTAACTTTTTGTTTGTTTCTTATCTTTTTCAAAACTACCTAACTAACTCTCTATCTCTCTAATTTTCGAAAAAATATCTCCCCCTTTTTCAAAAATTCTTTTTTTATTAACTAATTATTTTTAATTTTAATTTTCGAAAAATTTCTAACACTTTTCAAAAACTATTTTCGAAAATCACTAACTCTTTTTCAAAAATTATTTTCGAAAATTCTCTTTCTCTCTCATCTCCTTCTTTTCTTCTATTCACACAAGGATCCCTATACTGTGGTATAAAGGATCCATATTATTATTATTATTTTTTCTGTGCCCTCTTCTTTGTCATATGAGCAAGAGCAAGGACAAGAATATTCTTGTTGAAGCAGATCCAGAACCTGAAAGGACTCTGAAGAAAAAATTAAGAGAAGCTAAATTACAACAATCCAGAGATAACCTTTCAGAAATTTTCGAACAGGAAGAGGAGATGGCAGCCGAAGATAATAATAATGTAAGGAAGATGCTTGGTGACTTTACTGCACCTAATTCCAATTTACATGGAAGAAGCATCTCCATTCCTGCCATTGGAGCAAACAACTTTGAGCTGAAACCTCAAGTAGTTTCTCTGATGCAGCAGAACTACAAGTTTCATGGACTTCCATCTGAAGATCCTTTTCAGTTCTTAACTGAATTCTTGCAGATATGTGATACTGTTAAGACTAATGGAGTAGATCCTGAAGTCTACAGGCTCATGCTTCTCCCCTTTGCTGTAAGAGACAGAGCTAGATTATGGTTGGATTCTCAACCCAAAGACAGCCTGAACTCTTGGGATAAGCTGGTCACGGCTTTCTTAGCCAAGTACTTTCCTCCTCAAAAGCTGAGCAAGCTTAGAGCTAATGTTCAAACCTTCAGACAGAAAGAAGGTGAATCCCTCTATGAAGCTTGGGAAAGATACAAATAGTTGACCAAAAAGTGTCCTTCTGACATGCTTTCAGAATGGACCATCCTGGATATATTCTATGATGATTTATCTGAGCTATCAAAAATGTCACTGGACACTTCTGCAGGTGGATCTATTCACCTAAAGAAAACGCCTGCAGAAGCTCAAGAACTCATTGACATGGTTGCTAATAACCAGTTCATGTACACTTCTGAAAGGAATCCTGTGAGTAATGGGACGCCTATGAAGAAGGGAGTTCTTGAAGTTGATACTCTGAATGCCATATTGGCTCAGAATAAAATATTGACTCAGCAAGTCAATATGATCTCTCAGAGTCTGCATGGAATGTAAGCTGCATCCAACAGTACTCAAGAGGCTTCTTATGAAGAAGAAGCTTATGATCCTGAGAACCCTGTAATAGCAGAGGTGAATTACTTAGGTGAACCTTATGGAAACACCTATAACTCATCATGGAGAAATCATCCAAATTTCTCATGGAAGGATCAAAAGCCTCAACAAGGCTTTAATAATGGTGGAAGAAACAGGTTTAACAATAATAAACCTTTTCCATCATCCACTCAGCAACAGACAGAGAACTCTGAACAAAATACTTCTAATCTGGCAAACTTAGTCTCTGATCTGTCTAAGGCCACTGTAAGTTTCATGAATGAAACAAGGTCTTCCATTAGAAATTTGGAAGCACAAGTGGGCCAGCTGAGTAAAAGGATCACTGAAATCCCTCCCAGTACTCTCCCAAGCAATACAGAAGAGAACCCAAAAGGAGAGTGCAAGGCCATTGACATAAGCACCATGGCCGAACCCACAAGGGGAGTGGAGAACGCAAATCCCAAGGAGGAAGACCTCCTGGGACGTCCAGTGATCAATAAGGAGCTTCCCTCTGAGGAACAAAAGGACTCTGAGGCTCATCTAGAGACCATAGAGATTCCATTGGACCTCCTTATGCCCTTCATGAGCTCTGATGAGTATTCCTCTTCTAAAGAGAATGAGGATGTTACTAAAGAGCAAACTGCCAAGTTTCTTGGTGCAATCATGAAGCTGAATGCCAAATTATTTTGCATTGATACTTGGGAAGTTGAACCTCCCTTGTTCATCAATGAACTAAGTGATCTGGATCAACTGACATTGCCTCAGAAGAGACAGGATCCTGGAAAGTTCATAATACCCTGTACCATAGGCACCATGATCTTTAAGGCTCTATGTGACCTTGGTTCAGGAATAAACCTCATGCCCCTCTCTGTAATAGAGAAACTGGGAATCTATGGGGTGCAAGCTGCTAAAATCTCATTAGAGATGGCAGACAGTTCAAGAAAACAGGCTTACGGACAAGTAGAGGACGTGTTAGTAAAGGTTGAAGGCCTTTACATCCCTGCTGATTTCATAGTCCTGGATACTGGAAAGAAAGAGGATGAATCCATCATCCTAGGAAGATCTTTCCTGGCCACAGCAAGAGCTGTGATTGATGTTGACAGAGGTGAAATAGTCCTTCAATGGAATGAGGACTCCCTTGTGTTTAAAACTCAAGGATCTCCCTCTGCAACCATGGAGAGGAAGCATGAAAAGCTTCTCTCAAAGCAGAGTCAACCCAAGCCCCCACAGTCAAACTCTAAGTTTGGTATTGGGAGGCCACAACCAAACTCTAAGTTTGGTGTTGAACTCCCATATCCAAACTCTAAGTTTGGTGTTGGAGAGTTTCAACAATGCTCTGAACATCTGTGAGGCTCCATGAGAGTCCACTGTCAAGCTATTGACATTAAAGAAGCGCTTGTTGGGAGGCAACCCAATTTTTATTTATCTAACTATATTTTTCTTAATTATATGTCTTTATAGGATCATGATCATGTGGAGTCACAAAATAACTATAAAAATTGAAAACGGAATCAAAAACAGCAGAAGAAAAATCACACCCTGGAGGAGCATCTGTCTGGCGTTCAGCGCCAGAACAGAGCATGGTTCTGGCGCTGAACGCCCAAAATGGGCAGCTTCTGGGCGCTGAACGCTAGAACAGGCATGGTTCTGGCGTTCAACGCCAGAAATGGCACACAAATGGGCGTTGAACGCCCAAAATGGCCACCAACCTGGCGCTGAACGCCCAGAGTTGTGTGCAAAGGCATTTTTACATGCCTAATGGGTGCAGGGATGTAAATCCTTGAACACCTCAGGATCTGTGGACCCCACAGGATCCCCACCTACCTCCACTCACTTCTTCTCACCACTCTCTTTCACACAACCCCATAAACACTCTTCCCCAAAAACCCTTCACCAATCACCTCAATCTCTCTTCCCCATCACCTCTTCACCACTCACATCCATCCACTCTTCCCCATAAACCTACCTCATAAACTCCACTTACCTTCAAAATTCAAAACCAATTTCCCACCCAAACCCACCCATATGGCCGAAACCTTTTCCCCCCTCCCTTCCCTATATAAAGCCCTCCATTCTTCATCAAATTCACACAACACACCCCTCTACACCCTTCTTGGCCGAAACACTTCCCACCCCCTCTCCTCCATTTCTTCTTCTTCTTCTTCTATTCATTCTTCTATTGCTCGAGGGCGAGCAAAATTCTAAGTTTGGTGTGGTAAAAGCATAAGCTTTTTGTTTTTCCATTACCATTGATGGCACATAAGACCGGAGAATCCTCTAGAAAGGGGAAAGGGAAGACAAAAGCTTCCACATCCGAGTCATGGGAGATGGAAAGGTTCATCTCCAAAGCCCATCAAGACCACTTCTATGATGTTGCGGCCAAGAAGAAGGTGATCCCTGAGGTCCCTTTCAAACTCAAAAGAAATGAGTATCCGGAGATCCGACATGAAATTCAAAGAAGAGGTTGGGAAGTTCTAACAAATCCCATCCAACAAGTCTGCATCCTAATGGTTCAAGAGTTCTATGCTAATGCATGGATCACCAAGAACCATGATCAAAGTAAGAACCCAGATCCAAAGAACTATGTTACAATGGTTCGGGGGAAATACTTGGATTTTAGTCCGGAAAATGTGAGGTTGGCGTTCAACTTGCCAAACATGGAAGAGAACGCACGCCCCTACACAAGGAGAGTCAACTTTGATCAAAGGTTGGACCAAGTCCTTATGGACATATGTGTAGAAGGAGCTCAATGGAAGATTGACTCCAAAGGCAAGCCGGTTCAACTAAGAAGATTGGACCTCAAGCCTGTAGCTAGAGGGTGGTTGGAGTTCATTCAATGCTCAATCATTCCCACTAGCAACCAGTCTGAAGTTACTATAGACCGGGCCATCATGATCCATAGCATCATGATTGGAGAAGAGGTGGAAGTTCATGAGATTATACCTCAAGAACTCTACAAGGTGGCTGACAAGTCCTCCACTATGGCAAGGTTAGCCTTTCCTCACCTCATTTGCCACCTATGCAATTCGGTTGGGATTGACATAGAGGGAGATATCCTCATTAAAGAGGACAAGCCCATCACTAAGAAAAAGATGGAGCAAGCAAGAGAGCCCAGTCATGGAGCTTAAGAGGCGCAAGAAGCTCATTTCCATGAGATCCCGGAGATGCCTCAAATGCACTTTCCTCCACAAAATTATTGGGAGCAAATCAACACCTCCCTAGGAGAATTGAGTTCCAATATGGGACAACTAAGGGTGGAACATCAAGAGCACTCCATCATGCTTCATGAAATAAGAGAAGATCAAAAAGCAATGAGGGAGGAGCAACAAAGACAAGGAAGAGACATAGAAGAGCTCAAGGACATCATTGGTTCCTCAAGAAGGAAATGCCACCATCACTAAGGTGGATTCATTCCTTGTTCTTATTTCTTCTGTTTTGTGTTTTCTATGTTATGTGTTTATCTATGTTTGTGTCTTCATTACATGATCATTAGTAGTTAGTAACTATGTCTTAAAGTTATGAATGTCCTATGAATCCATCACCTCTCTTAAATGAAAAAATGTTTTAATTCAAAAGAACAAGAAGTACATGAGTTTCGAATTTATCCTTGAACTTAGTTTAATTATATTGATGTGGTGACAATGCTTCTTGTTTTCTGAATGAATGCTTGAACAGTGCATATATCTTTTGAAGTTGTTGTTTAAGAATGTTAAATATGTTGGCTCTTGAAAGAATGATGACTAGGAGACATGTTATTTGATAATCTGAAAAATCATAAAAATGATTCTTGAAGCAAGAAAAAGCAGCAAAGAACAAAGCTTGCAGAAAAAAAAATAGAAAGAAAAAGAAAAAGCAAGAAGAAAAAGCCAATAACCCTTAAAACCAAAAGGCAAGGGAAATAAAAAGGATCCCAAGGCTTTGAGCATCAGTGGATAGGAGGGCCTAAAGGAATAAAATCCTGGTCTAAGCGGCTAAACCAAGCTGTCCCTAACCATGTGCTTGTGGCGTGTAGGTGTCAAGTGAAAACTTGAGACCGAGCGGTTAAAGTCAAGGTCCAAAGCAAAAAAAGAGTGTGCTTAAGAACCCTGGACACCTCTAATTGGGGACTTTAGCAAAGCTGAGTCACAATCTGAAAAGGTTCACCCAATTATGTGTCTGTGGCATTTATGTATCCGGTGGTAATACTGGAAAACAAAGTGCTTAGGGCCACGGCCAAGACTCATAAAGAAGCTGTGTTCAAGAATCATCATACTGAACTAGGAGAGTTAATAACAATATTCGAAATCTGAAGTTCCTATAGATGCCAATCATTCTGAACCTCAATGGATAAAGTGAGATGCCAAAACTATTCAAGAGGCAAAAAGCTATAAGTCTCGCTCATATGATTGAAGCTCTGTTTCATTGATAGTTTGGAATTTATATTATATTCTCTTCTTTTTATCCTATTTGATTTTCAGTTGCTTGGGGACAAGCAACAATTTAAGTTTGGTGTTGTGATGAGCGGATAATTTATACGCTTTTTGACATTGTTTTTAGTATGTTTTTAGTAGGATCTAGTTACTTTTAGGGATGTTTTCATTAGTTTTTATGTTAAATTCACATTTCTGGACTTTACTATGAGTTTGTGTGTTTTTCTGTGATTTTAGGTATTTTCTGGCTGAAATTGAGGGACTTGAGCAAAAATCAGATTCAGAGGTTGAAGAAGGACTACTGATGCTGTTGGATTCTGACCTCCCTACACTCAAAGTGGATTTTCTGGAGCTACAGAACTCGAACTGGCGCGCTTCTAATTGCGTTGGAACGTAGACTTCCAGGGCTTTCCAGAAATATATAATAGTCCATACTTTGGCCAAGAATAGATGACGTAAACTGGCGTTCAACGCCAGCTTTCTGCCCAAATCTGGCGTCCAGCGCCAGAAAAGGAGCCAAAACCAGAGTTGAACGCCCAAACTGGCACAAAAGCTGGCGTTCAACTCCAAGAAGGACCTCTACACGTGCAACACTCAAGCTCAGCCTAAGCACACACCAAGTGGGCCCCGGAAGTGAATTTATGCATCAATTACTTACTCATGTAAACCCTAGTAGCTAGTTTATTATAAATAGGACCTTTTACTATTGTATTAGACATCTTTGGTCTCAGTTTTAATCCATTGTTCATCTTAGGAGACTATTGATCACGTTTTAGGGGGCTGGCCATCTCGGCCATGCCTGGACCTTTCACTTATGTATTTTCAACGGTAGAGTTTCTACACTCCATAGATTAAGGTGTGGAGCTCTGCTGTTCCTCAAAGATTAATGCAAAGTACTACTGTTTTCTATTCAATTCTTCTTATTTCGCTTCTAAGATATTCATTCGCACTTCAACCTGAATGTGATGAACGTGACAATCATCATCATTCCCTATGAACGCGTGCCTGACAACCACTTCCGTTCTACATTAGAATTGAATGAGTATCTCTTAGATCTCTTAATCGGAATCTTCGTGGCGTAAGCTAGAATGATGGCGGCATTCAAGAGAATCCGGAAGGTCTAAACCTTGTCTATGGTATTCCGAGTAGGATTCAATGAATGAATGACTGTGACGAGCTCCAAACTCGCGATTGCAGGGCGTTAGTGACAGACGCAAAAGGATAGTAAATCCTATTCCAGCATGATCGAGAACCAACAGATGAATAGCCGTGCCGTGACAGGGTGCGTTGACCATTTTCACTGAGAGGATAAGATGAAGCCATTGACAAGGGTGATGCCTCCAGACGATTAGCCGTGCCGTGACAGGGCATTGGATCATTTTTCCGAGAGATGACCGAAAGTAGCCATTGACAGTGGTGATGTATCACATAAAGCCAGCCATGGAAAGGAGTAAGACTGATTGGATGAAGATAGCAGGAAAGCAGAGGTTCAGAGGAACGAAAGCATCTCCATTCGCTTATCTGAAATTCTCACCAATGAATTACATAAGTATTTCTATCCCTATTCTATTAATTATTATTCGAAAACACCATTATCAATTTATATCTGCCTAACTGAGATTTGCAAGGTGACCATAGCTTGCTTCATACCAACAATCTCCGTGGGATTCGACCCTTACTCACGTAAGGTATTACTTGGACGACCCAGTGCACTTGCTGGTTAGTTACACGGAGTTGTGAACCATGGTCTTGGCATCATGTTTTTGGCGCCATTTCCAGGGAAAAGAAAGAGCAATGAACTTTACATAATTAAAGTGTAATCACGATTCCGCGTACCACCTCCCCTTCTAGCCTTGTTGCCGACATGCGCCGCAAGTCCCATAACCAGTCCCCTTTCATCCGCCGACTTGGTGATTGTCCTCACACTTTCCTCTTGAATTAACATCGCGTACACACGATTAAGCGAAGGTAAGGGATCGGTTGCAAGGATACTCGACCTCACAGTGGCATAGCTGACATCATCAAGGCCTATGAGGAGTTGGTGAACCTTTTTTTCTTTCCTCCGCTTCTCAAGTTGAGAGCCAATTGAACACTTGCACCCACCACAGGTGCATTTGAAAATCTGGTCACAATTTGCAAGTTCATCCCAAAGTATTTTCAAATTTCCATAGTACGTAGTCATGGACGTACCTTCTTACTTACACCTTGTCAAATATGCTTTCAACTGCTGTACTTGAAGTCCATTCACAACAGAGAAGCGTTCTTTGATGTCTTTCCACAGTGTCTTCGTATTCTCTGCATACGCCACGGTGGTCCGCAAGCTTGGCTCGATCGTATTCAAAATCCACGAAACAATCATGGATTGGACCGTCTACCAATCTTCAAGTTCAGGTGCATCCTTTCCTGGTTCTGTGTGAGTCCCGTCAATGAATCCCCACTTTCTCCGAGCTCGAAGAGAAATCTTCACAGCCCTCGCCCATTTGTCATAATTTTTCCCACGCAATTGCACCCTGCGTGATTATGTTTCCTGGGTTATCACTCACGTTGAGGTTGTACGGCGAGTGAGTCTTCTTCTCGTCTCCTCCTGAGGAGTGTGGTTTGTCTCCGATGGTCTTCTCTGACTTTGCCACCATGGTTTCTCAGGTCGTCCTCTATTTTATGTGTTTCTCAAGTTAGGCTCTGATGCCATAATAAATAATGGTAATCGGCCTGTTTTCTCTTTGATACAAACTTTCATATATATATATATATATCAACAAATCATAGCAAATCTTTTCCTAATATAACCGCTTGATTTGTTATCCTAATTTATTCCTACCAAAAATATATATGACAGATTGTTATATACATAAATAACCAAACCTTCTAATTGACATTTCTATATATAACTTATGTTGACCGTTGTTACCCGCTCTTGGCGGATCGGACTTTTCCGTTTGTCATCCCTATTTGTATCAATTCTATCCTTCATACATGTTATTATTTTTTTATGGAGTTTTTATTGTTTAGGGTATGAGCTCTCTTTTTCTATTATTTACTATTTTTTGGTTTTTTTTTAATTTGACATTGTACAATTTTATAATTGTAGTTTTTATATATTATGTTTATTATTGTTATCTTTTTATAATATAAATTATTGATTTCATTAGATAGAGCAAACTAAATAAAAAATTAAACATAAAAATAATAATAATAATAAATTATAATATACTAAAAAAGGTACTAAAAGTATTAAAAACATACTATATAAAATCATACTAGAAAAAGCATTAAAAAAATTAAACATGTTTCAAAAATAATATTATAATGTTAGCACAAAATTACTCCTACCCAAAATTAATTCTATAAAATCAATTTAATTCAAATTCTAGTTTTTGTCAAATGACCAATTCAAACACATGCCTAAAAAATTGGGTGGCCTTGGTGTCTAAGATACTATGAAGCACGACCACTTTTTTTATTTGTCATGTCCGCATATTGGACACATTTTGGACACGATACTCATCGACACTCGTTCGACACGTGTGTTTTTGTGTCCAACCGTATCTCAACAAAAAATAAAAGAATTTTTTTCAGACATACTTGGACACACCTAAATACCATGGCATGTCATCATGTCTAATCTTATTCTTAATATATATTCTTGAAATGAGTTTAGAAATAGTATAAATTGTTAATTATTAAAATGAAACATATTTTAAATATTTTATATAATTAAAAATAAATATTAAAAATAATTATAAAATTAATTTATATTTTTATATTAATAAAAACTAAAATATTATTATAATTTATTTAAAAAATATTTTATATTTTATATATATGCCGTATTTCCGTATTTTATTAAAATTTTAAATTCATATATCTATGTGTCTTGTATCGTGTCGTATTCTGTATTTGTGTCCATGTCCATACATCATAACTAAATATTTTACTAAAAACTACTATTTTATTTCTCAAATGGTGGTGGATGTAATAAATTAGATCCCATCAGATGTCTTTCTACACAACTGGTTATCTATTAAATGAGGTTCATGGTAAAGTATTTGCAACATATCATTTGAGAAAGATTACATAAAAGAAAAAAAATTGTTAATGGGTTAAAGATAGAGGTTAAAAATGGTGAGAGGACACAATTTTAGGCCAATATATGATAAGATATTCTAAAATTTATTCTTTCAGTTTCTATAATTTTATCGAATTTTTAATTAAGTTTTTATATTTTTTTAATTGAATTTTTATACCATATTAGATTTTTAAATTAAGTTCCTATTAAATAAAGCAAACATACCACATATAAAGCTCCTTGTGAGTTGAAAACTTGAGAGATTTTTAATTTTGATATGGAGCAGTTGATGGAGTATAGCAGCGATATGGGGATTTATGGTATTTCACGGAGATGTGACGGCTGGGTAAAAGAAATTGGACGGACCAATTTGGTGGATGGAAATCGGACGGACCGATTTCAGGACGCGGCAGGTGCACCAATCGGACCCACCGATTTGGGTTCCCTGTCCACGCATCACGCATGCAGCCTTCCTTGGTTGGCCCGTGACTCCCTCATCCAAAAGACCATTATTTTTCCCTTCCCAGCAGTATACCTTTCACTCTCGTATCCCTCTCTTCAACACACATTCAACCCCACCACTTTCTTCCTTTATCACCATTGTTGGACCACAACAAACCTTCAAAAAAATTTAAAAAAAATGCCAAGAAGACCAAAAATTAAAGAAGTAAATCAACCAGAGCTTTATATTGTTAATTATTTTGGGCATCCAAATTATGTAAGTTTTTATTTTTTAATAATCTGATTTAATAATAATAATAGTGATAATATTAAATTTTATTAGCAATATATATTATAATGGCACTAAGTAGAGATTAATCATGTATGTGTGTATGATTTTATTGTTAGGTGGTTAGAAATAGAAATTAAAATAGGAATTAATCATGTATGTATGTATGTATGATATGGTGCTCTACGGAAGAATTGGGTTTTTTTAATGGTTATTGGTTAAAATAAAATAATAAAAAAATGAATGAATATAATGAAGAAGGAGAAAGGATGAGATCTGTACATATTAGATTAGAGTAGAGTAGATTGATATATTGTTGTTGTTATTATTATTATTTGCAGTAGTAATTGAGTTTAATAAATTATTATGATTAATAATAAAAATTTAATAAATTATTTTATTTATGATCATTAATAATTGAATTTTAATTCAGTAAAATTTAGACGATAAATTAGTAATAACTAAACTTAGATTAGGAAATTATTATTATGATGCCGTGTTAATAATAATAATAATAATAATAATAATAATAATAATAATAATAATAATAATAATAAAATTAGTATGCTGTTTTATGAATAATAATAACAATAATAAAATTAGTATGCTGTTTTACGAATAAATAGTTTATCAGTCATGAAATTATTCTGGTTAGTTAGTTAAGGTTAAATAATTTACTGTGTATGTTTGAAATACAATTATGCTGCAATTATGCTGGATTTTTACACACAAATTGAACTCATTCATATGTTTGCAACAAAATCTGCCCATAATAATAAATTTCCAACACAACTCTATCATCCATATCAGTATACGTACTTGCCTATTCTCACACTCACTGAAATCTATTCTACAAGAATAAAGGAGAAGAATTGAGAGAAGAGAAAGAACATCAGATGAGACCGACGATGAAGAAATGAGGCTTCTGTGATTTTTTTCATTTTATGTATGCAGTTACAAGCAAATCGGACGGACCGACCGCGTGCCACATAAATCGCTCAGTCCAATTGGTGCACTGCCGGATTAAAAAATTTTTTTGGCCACCCGAAATCGGTAGGTTCGATTACTGCACTCTCCATTTTATAAAATTAGGCTCCCACAAATCGGTGGGTCCGATTTGATGTAAACTGAATCTCTCTCTCACACAAATCGATGGGTCCGATTTGTGTTCCTTCCTCTTTCTGCTTGAAATCGAACCCACCAATTTCTTTCCTCCAAATTCCTAAAAGCAACGCAGTCATAACAGTGTAATTTCCCCTTAATAATCATAACGCAGCATAACTCACACCACTAAATCATATAAAAAAAATTCAGCCTATTATTATATTACACTATGTGGGAGCTTAGTTTGGCATGTCTTTATATTCTATCAACAGGGTCCGAAGTATTTTGATGCTCCAAATAGTGGTGGATAGGAACTTGCTATAATTGTGGTGAAGAAGGACATGCTGCAGCAACTGTACAACAGCTAAGCACAAAAAAGTGAAAAATCATGCTATGTATGCGGTAGTTTGGAGCATAATGCTAAACATTGCACCATGTTTTCTTTGTTTTTTCATAAGTAAAGAGAATGCACAAATTAGTAAATTTATATTTTATATACAGTTTTTTTTTAATATTTATTATTAATAAAGATTTAATTATAAAATTTAATATGGTATAAGAATTTAATTAAAAAATATATAAAAATTTAATTAAAAATTCAGTAAAATTATAAAAATCAATAAAATAATTAAACTAAAAATTTCTTTCTACGATGATTTTTTAATTTTTAAAGAGAATTGTCTCTATTTTATCATTTATGCAACATGTTATAGCCTATATACCACCCTTTTTAGAGGTCGTGAGGATATATTTATTTCTACAAGTAATCTAACAAAAATTCATTTATGATGAAGTAAGAAATTATAATTTTTACCAGCTCGTAATTTGCCAAAAGTCAAGGTGCTCGGATAGTTGCTTTAAATTTATAGAAAAACTAAACATACACTTTTTTTTTTAAACAATTTTGTTATATATTTAAGTTTTATTGACAATTAAGTCTAACTAATTAAGTTGGTTTAAGTTTAATAAAAAGCAATTTTATTAGGGAGAGTATATTTATACGCTTCAATTTTTCATTAATATGAACGTTCATATCCCGCGTTCTTTTTTTTTTGTGTTTTTTTTTTCTTTTTCTTCGTATATTTTCTTCTTATCGTCTTTTTTTATTGCTGCTTCTGTTGTTGTCTGTATTTTTTTCTTTTCCTCTTCTTCTGCCTGGTAATTTTGTAATATTATATATTTTTTTCTTTGTTTGCTTTTTTTTTTTTTATATTCTTGTTAAGAGAATAAAATAAGAAAAATTAGGGTTAAGTACGATTTTGGTCCCTAATGTAGGGGCTGAAAATTTTTTTCGTCCCTAGCCTTTTTTTCACTACAAAATGATCCCAAAGGTTTCAGTTTTTTTTTAAATCGTCCTTTAGACGAAAATGCCCTTCCCTCTTCTTCCCTAAAATGCAAATATAGAAGCAGGCAGATGCAGAATTCAGAAGCAGAAGCAGAATTCAAAAGCAAAAAGCAGCAACAATAAAACAACAACAATTAGAAGAACAATACCAACAACAACAATGAATAATGAAATCAGAGCAACAACAAAAGCAAAACCAGAAGCAGAATCAGAAGCAGAAGTAATCCAGAATCAAACCAACAACAATAACCATTTCCTAAAATTCACTAATAGAAAATCAACATCCAACTAAACTAATCAAGAATCAAACCAAAAATAGAAATTAAAAGTAAAATAATAACCTGAATTATGAAAATAGGAAACAGAAAACATTCTTCTTCTTCTTCTTCTTCTTCTTCAATGAAATCAGAAACGAAAACAGAAGAAATAGAAGTAAAACAGCATCGTCTTCTTCTTCAATGGAATCAAAAGCGTGGAACAGGTTCTCCGTGGGCTCAAGTTGTCAGGGGTGCCCAGCCCAAATCCACCGCCGAGACTCCACAATCGCCACCGCCACCATCGTCTGCCTCTTCCTCCTCCCTTGCCGCCAACGTCACATCAGTCTCGGACCAGCTACCTTCTTCAGATTCCTCGTCACCAAAGGCCGTAGATGCCTCGCCGTAGGTCCGAGACAGGGAAGGAGAGAAGGAGGGGAGAGGGTCGTGGTGGCTCTGGGGTTTGCGTGAAGGGGAGAGGAACAGCGGCGGCGGCGAAGAACAGCGACGGTGGCCCTTCTCCTTCCCTTCCCCACCTTCTCTTTCCCCTCTTCCCTTCCCTGAACTGAACCAGCGTGAATTGAATCTCTTTCCCCTTATTCAACATTTTATTTTTTTTGTTTTTTTTAAGTTAGGGGTATTTTTGGAATAAAAATTTAAAATTTGGTAAAAATGACGATTTTAAAATAAACTGAAACCTTTGGGACCATTTTGTGGCGAAAAAAGGCGGGGGGACGAAATAAATTTTTGGTCTTTACGTTAGGGACCAAAATCGTACTTAACCCGAAAAATTATGATAACATGAAACAAGAAGGAGAAGATGAACAAAAAAAGAAGAAGATGATAATGATGAAGAAGAAGAGGAAGAGAAATTTTGAGTTATGCAGAATTTATCAAAAAATAGCATTGAAATTTTTTAACCATAACACAAAAAATTTCTTAATTTTGACACTAAAATTTTTTAGTGTGATACAGGGTCTTGTTAAGAGGTAAAATAAGAATTATAAGAATGTGAAAGAAGAAGAAGAGGAGGAGGAGGAGGAGGAAGAGAAAAAATTTCTTAATTTTGACACTGAAATTTCTTACTGTGATACAGGGTCTTGTTAAGAGGGTAAAACAAGAATTATAAGAATGAGGAGGAGGAGGAGGAGGAGGAGGAGGAGGAGGAGGAGGAGGAGGAGGAGAGTTTTAAAGATCAAAAAAATAATACTGAAATTTTTTAATCGAGACACGAAAAATCTTTTATTTTGACACTGAAATTTCTTAAACATAGAAATTATTTAACTGTGTTATTTTCAACTAAATGATGTACTTTTCTTATCGTTGAATTAGTTAGGTGGTATTTAATTCATATATAAGAGGTTTAGCCATTTTTGTGTCATTTATAATAAATTAATGTACTTTTTTGTTCTAAAATATATTTGAGTATATTTTGTTGGTTGAGTGGGTTAATATTTTTAAACTTGTGATTCTTTAAAGATTTTTTGTGTCATTTACCAAAAATTTATGTGTCAATTCTAACTAAAAGATGTGTTTTGTTATCACTTATCACTAAATTATTGATTATGTAGTATTAAACTGAAAAAGAAGAAAATGAAGAGGAAGAGTTTTGAGTTAGGCAAAATTTATCAGAAAATAGCATTGAAAATTTTTAACTGTGACAGAAGAATTTTCTTAATTTTAACACCAAAATTTTGTAACTATGACATAAGTTCTTGTTAAGAGGATGAAATGAGGAAGAAGAAAAAGATGATGAAGATGATGACGAAGAAGAAGAGGAGGAGGAGGAGGAAGGATGAGAGTTTTAAATTGTGCAGAATTTATCAAAAAATAGTATCAAAATTTTTTAACTGTGACACAAAAAATTTTTTATTTTGACACAAAAATTTTTCAACTGTGACATAAAAATATGATATACTTTTTAAATTAATTATGTGATATTTAACTAAAAAAAAGATGATGATAATAATAATAACAATGAAAGAATACAGAAAAAAATAAAAAATCAAATAAAAAAAGGAGAGAAGGATAAAAAAAAAAAGCAGCTTGAGTGTAGAAGTAAAAAAAAAAAAAGAATAAATACGTTCGAAAAAGATAAAAAAAATACGCCTATAATATGTGGCGTGTGATGTGAAAAATAGTTTTAATAATTTGATTAGACTTAATTAAATAATTTACTTGATTGTAGAATTTTTTCGCTCTCATAAATATATTCTTTTTAAAATTATATTTAATTATAAATTTTATTAAAACTTTCCCGTATTATTCTTTTAACAAATTTTCTACGGCATTTTCTACCCGCATTTGTTATGTGATACTTGTTAACAAGATTCTTTTATTATTATTAATTTTATTGATAACTGTAATCTCAATTATTGATTTTGTCCTATAACAAGAATCTGATTTTGTCCACTAACAGTTTATTACTATTAAACCATTCTACATATTTTTGCCTCATTAGAAGACAGAGTTGGCTCAAGTAGCAATTAGCATTTAAGAAGAATAAATAGCAACAGATCTCTACACTATTTTGGGACAATGGCAAGAAGACAGAACACACAAACGGTAAACAGCCTCAACAGAAAAAGGACCTCTCTAATTCAGATCCCTGAATTTCAATGTGGCCAGCCAATCTTATGAAAATTTACTATGTACTCGTACCATCAATTTTCTTTTAATTAAATACCAGAAAAAACCCCACAAGTTTTTAGGTATCGATGGAATATAGACATAAGGTTTTAGTCACTTTTATAGAAGGATTTTCTTTTATATAATAATAACTTGCTTGTAACCTAATAATTTAGCGGTGATACCATGTCACTCTTGTGTAGATGTGTCCATTTAGTAAGTTATTCTCATACAATTATATTAAGAATTCGTTTGAAAAATTTTAAAAATAACTTTTTTTGAGTGTTTGACGAAAAATAATAGTATTAATATTTGATGTATTTTTAAAATAAAATTGCAACTTTTTAAGAAGTTATGTAAGAGTTTATAGAGAAATTTAAAAAAATAATTTTTCTCATAATAAATTTTTTTTATCACATTTCTTTTAAAATAAGCACCTTTAAAACTAAAATTCAAATACAAAATAACTTATTTATAAGCTAATTTTAATATAGTTATTTATGGTTTAAGCTATTTTTCAAAAAGAGCTTAATTAAGCTGTTTACCCAAACTGAACCTAAGTAAAAAGTTAGTCACTAAATTGATAAAATTTTTAAAATGGTTTTTTAGATTCATAATATTTATCATTTTAGTTCTTTAAGTCTAAAATTCACTATATTAATTTTGAAATTAAGTTTTGTGTACCATATTGATTCTTAGACTTTTTCTATTAGTGAGTCAACTAATGAAATATTGAACTGATTCTGACTTGTCACACTGGACATAGAATTAAACAGTATCATTTCATTTTGGCGCTTAAACAAGACAAAAATAAGAAGATAAAGAAAAGTTTATACGATGTACTAACCATTTTATCTCTATTATCTAAAACGACTGCAAATGAAATGACATCATTTAGTCGTATGTCTAGCATGGTAAGTCAGAGTTATCTCAACATTCTTTGTTAACTCAATATCAGAAAAAGATCTAGGGATCAATATAATATCTTGGAGCTGGATCTTGAGTACCAATATAGTGAATTTTAAATCTAAGAAACTAAAATGGTAAAAATAAAAAATTTCAAGAACGACTATAATTTATGAAAATTTAGTCTATTAAATCAGTCATTTATATAAAATATATTAAAAATAAGGTTTAATTACTCTGTTGGTCCATATAGTTTCGTAAAATTTTCAATTAGGTCTTTATACTTTTTTTTTTCTTTTAATTGGGTCCATACTCCAATTTTTTTTTTTCAATTAGATCCCTCTTGATAATAATTGACTTAATTATATAAGGACTCAACTAAAAAAAATGGTGCAGAGATTCAAATAAAAAAAAAAGTATAAAAACTCAATAAAAAATTGATGCAAGAACTCAATTAAATAAAAAATATAAAAACTTAATTAAAAATTTTATAAAATTACAAGGACCAACAAATTATAAATATATACTAATTGATTTTTTATTATCATAATTGTATTTGTTATAATAGAGGGGACATTAGTTTGTCTACCGTGCAAATTATTCATAATCACAAAATATTCTCAACAATTAAAAGTATAGAAGTAATAATTAAAATGACAGCAAAATTAAAAATTAACACATATATTTATATATAAATATATAATATTTTATTATATAAAAGAGTATTATTAGTACTTTATGTCTACCTTACGTTATTATAAATTAATTGATTATTCATATATAAAATGACCAAATATTTAAATTTTATAATCAAACTAAATTCACGTTGATAATTGAAAGTAGTATAATCAAATTTTATAAATAATATAATCAAATTAATTTTATATTTATAATGAAATATAAAAAATTATAAGACAATGGTCATAATTGATTTTTGGTATTTATACGCAATGTTTAATTATTCTATTGTGAAGATTTGGTTATTCTTGTAATTGATTATTCTACTAAAAAAAATACAAAATACATATAAATGTAAATAAATACATAATAAATAATTTGGTGATTAATTTTTAATATTTATAAAATATTTTTGTTTTTTTATAATTAACAAAACTGTTATATATATAATGACTTAAAATCAATCATTATATATTTGTGTATATTTATATGTTTTTCATATACTTTTTTTTCAATAGAATAATCAAAATGGCTTAAAATTGATAGAATAAATAAGAATTTTCTTAAAATTTATGTGGGTTCTAAATTGTCTCTAAATTGATAAAGTAATCAAGAGATATAGTCACCAAAAAAAATCAAGAGATATATACTCACTATATGTACTAATATATGTATATAACTTATGCTTTTATTTGTTTAATATGTATAAATTCTAGATTCATTAATATGATAACTTTATTATCTTAAGGAATAATTTTTAATTTAAATATTATAAATAAAAAAGTATGACGACACATGATATAACTATTTATGTCAGCATAATGATAACATAGTAAATAATACATAAACGAATAATGTTATGAATTTATGATATGTGATAAAAATTAATTTATGGCCAAATAATATTGTGATATGTTACAACACACATCAGTATGTCATATGTCACTGATCAACCTATTATCATATTATTACACGTGATTAAATCATAAAGTGACTCATGTTATTAATAGTCCATGTTAATATAATTAATACAATTAAAATTTCAGAGATAATTTTAATTTATAATGCCATTTTTCAAGACCACTTTAGAGTGTAAATTCTCGTACTAGTTCCTGAAATTTATGTAATTATTCACAAAATGGCTATTAAGATCTAAATTTTTTTATAGTAGTTCTTCGAAAACTATAATGGTCTTTGTGTCATTTTCGATACTAAATTAGTTGTCAGAATGTGGATGTGACCATCTTTTACCACGCTAGACGATCGAAACAATTAAGTGACGTGTATTCATTTTAATTTAGATCCAATTTAATCTCTTCCCTATTTTATAATCCTATCTCAAATATGTATGTTTTTCATCTTTTTCTTTATCTCTTTTTTTTTCTTCTTCTCCATCTGTTTATTTTTACAAAGTGAATATATGATTCCAGTTAAGCAATATTTTTTAATTAAATCAATTTGAAACTACTGAAACCATCCTTAATACAAGTGATGAACAATATTTTCAATGCATCTCATAGCATTGCAACATTGCAACCAAAACAAAAAATAAATAACAGAACACCTCACCGATTAAAACCACCCTTGTAGGAAGGATTAAACCATAGCTCATGTTTATCAATGCGAAATTTAGGAATTAAAATAAATAAAATAAAATAAAGCGAGTTCCTGAATATACGAATAAATCGAAAACAAACAGTGCTTTAGTAATTGTAACTAGAGTTTTATGAAACAGCTCAAAAGAGCAACTAGTATAAGAACGAGTACTTGAACTAAAGAGATAGAGAAGAAGAAAAAAGAGAGATGAAGAAGATAAAAAATGTGTTCGATATGAATTAAGATTATAAAATAGGGAAGGAAACAAATTATATCCAAATTAAAATGAATCTAGTCATTTAGTTGTTGAAAATGTTTAGAATAATAAAAAATAGTCACATCAGTATTTTGACAACTGATTCATTACTATAATACTTAAAATTCTACTTGAAAGATCAGTGTAAAAAAATTTAAATCTTAAAAACTATTTTAAGTAATTATATATCCACTTTGGACTTTAATGTCTTTACTGCTTTGAAAGTATATAAGCAATTGCATTATTCGGTGCAACTCTGATAGATTTGGTAAAATCCCATACATTAAAAATTAAATGAAATTTATATTGCAATAATTATTTCATTTTAAATAGAAAAGCAATTAATCAGCGCAGAAAAGAAAGAATAGATTAATTTTTGAAGACAAAGAAAAGAGGATAGATTCTTTTGAAACCTACAAATACAAAAAGTAATAATTTAAATTAGACACGAGCTACCTCGCTCCTAAAAATCCGCATCCCCAGCCGTTACCGTACACCCTACCACTGCTTTCACACACACTTTCCCTTCTCACTCTTTGCTGCTGCTGCTGCTTCTTCTTCTTCTTCTCCTGTCCATCTTCATCTCCGAACTTTAATTTCACTCTTTCCCCAAATCTTCAGGGTTTAGGGTTAGGGTTTCTACATTTCCCCATGTGAAACCCTGGCTCTTCCATTCCCACCCTAAAACCCCCTTCCACACTTCCCATCCCGATCCGCCACCACCATCGCCGCAAATGGGAAACTGCTGCAGATCTCCGGCCGCCGTCGCCCGCGAGGACGTCAAATCCAGCTTCTCCGACCACCACGCTAAGCGTGCTGCTGCTGGAGACTCCTCCGCCGCCGGAGGCATCGGTGGGAAGAAGAAGCCTCCTCCGATCACCGTCCTCACCGGCGTTCCCAAAGAGAACATCGAGGACCGGTACCTGGTAGACCGCGAGCTCGGCCGTGGCGAGTTCGGAGTGACGTACCTCTGCATCGACCGCGAGACGCGGGAGTTGCTCGCGTGCAAGAGCATCTCGAAGCGGAAGCTCCGCACTGCCGTGGACGTTGAGGACGTCCGTCGCGAGGTGGCAATCATGCGCCACCTGCCGCGAAGCCCGTCCATCGTGTCGCTCCGGGAGGCCTGCGAGGATGACAATGCAGTCCATCTCGTCATGGAACTCTGTGAGGGCGGTGAGCTCTTTGACCGAATCGTTGCCAGGGGTCATTATACGGAGAGGGCGGCCGCAGCGGTTGCACGGACCATCGTGGAGGTAGTGCAGCTTTGCCACAAGCACGGGGTGATCCACAGGGACCTCAAGCCAGAGAATTTCTTGTTTGCTAATAAGAAGGAGAACTCGCCTCTCAAGGCTATCGATTTTGGGTTGTCCATATTCTTCAAGCCAGGTATGGAGGGATGAAAACAATTGAAAGTCTTGCAATCCGATGCTTAGGAATGTAGGCGAAAATTTTGAAATGTGAAGTCTAATTTTAGTATATGAATAAGTGAATAATTGAGTGTAGCTGAGTTTGCGTTGAGAAATGTGAAGGGTTTTGGGATTTGGCCTACTGGAGTGCTAGCTGAGAGAAAGATTGAAACTTAACGGATTCTAATTTCTAAAAGCTCCTTTTTTTTTTTTTTGGGATATCTGAGGTTTCACAAGTGAGCCTTGATATTTATCACTAATGCAGAGTGTCCAGATACATTTGAACGAACTCCCCACTTGTAAACTGATTCTATTTGCCACTTCTGTTTAGTATGTTCTGTAATAGTATGTGGTTGAATTGAATTGCAGTGTGCATATGTGGTTGAATTGAATTGCAGTGTGCATTGTGTGGATTTAGTTTGGGATCGGACTATGGGAGTAGAAAAAAAGGGGGAAGTCATTGATTCTTGGTAGTTCTGTATTCTGTTGAAGTCGAAGCTCATACTTCATTGATGGTGAGATGGAGCGAGTTGAGTCGTTTAGCACTTGTATTGAGTGGAATTACATTTCAAGTGACACTGTCAATGTCCTGTTGCTACTCATCGGGGGTGCTTATGAAGTCTGTCTAGGGAAGCACACTTAGCGCGTTTAAGGTCCCTACAGTTTAGATTTACATCTTCCACATAAAATAATAAATAAAAAAGAGGATAGTCTTTGTTGTAGTGATGAGCTGAGAATCCCCTTGCTGTTATTTAGTCTTGATTTCTGAGTGCCATTTGTGTTAATGAGATTGGTTGCCTCGAGTCAACAGACCATGATAATAGGGGTCTAAACTTCCGATGTGAAATGAAATTTTCTAGCTGGAGTCTGCCTGGTTCTGTGCTGAAAATGAGATCATCTAACCCTGGCAGTAGATTTCTTACTGTATTAAGTATTAACTATGACGATTGATGATGGACTTGGAGGGAAAGTAAAGAAAGGAGATTGTCTGCACTCTGGATTGCAATTCTGTCCAAATGTATTAATCCTTTTATTTTCCCTTCTCCCATACCCCCATGCTACATGTGGCGTAATGTGGTCTTTGTTGAAGCAGTACAAGGAGTTTCTATGCAAAAGTAAATGAACAATGATAATATTTACATAAAACAAAATGATATGGCGTATTTCTTTCATATTCTACATTTACTATTGTTCCTTTACCAGCTTTGTTTAGGTGTTAATGCTGCTATCATATATAGAAATGAACTAGTGGATCATATCTGTTTTGGTTACTATGTAGGTGTTTGTTATGATCTATAACAATTACATATTGCTACCGTCTTTGTTTGGCTTCCTGTTTTAAAAATTTAACAATGAAATGTTGAAAATATTTTGGTTTGTGAGAGAAACAAGACTTTCCGCTCACACAATGCTAATCTTTAACATCATTGTTGATGCTTTGACGTCTGATCTGATGGCACTTTTTATCTCAATGCTTATCATTTTCAATCTTTGTCTGTTTCTTATAGTCTGACATGTGTTCATAATTTTGTCTCCTGGGTAATACACAAATTTCCAGGTGAGAGGTTCTCAGAAATTGTTGGAAGTCCTTATTATATGGCTCCAGAGGTGCTCAAGCGGAACTATGGGCCAGAGATAGATATATGGAGTGCGGGAGTGATTCTCTATATCTTATTGTGTGGTGTTCCCCCATTTTGGGCTGGTAATTACATTACTATGTCTCAAGATTATTATATTTCTATTTCTGCGAGCTCTTCACTGTTCGTGCATTAGTATCTATGGTTGTTCACATGTTCCCTCTTCTATTTGTTTGTTCTCTTACTTTTGGTCTGAGCAAGGTAGAAATATTGTAGAGCTTTTTGGCAAGATTTTCATCTGATATTTTGTATTGTTTTGGTTCATGACTTCATGTGTATTGCAACCCTCTGCACTTCCGGACTTGTGTTCTTTATTTTTCCACCAGCTTAGATGGAATTTATGTTATCTTACCTGAGGCTAATTCTAATGCAGAATCTGAACAAGGGGTTGCACAGGCCATTCTTCGAGGGCTTATAGATTTCAAACGGGAACCTTGGCCCAGTATTTCTGAAAGTGCTAAAAGTCTTGTTAGGCAAATGTTAGAACCAGACCCTAAGCTTCGATTAACTGCCAAACAAGTGCTCGGTATGTTTGTTGTTTTCTTTTTTTAAGAGACCTTGATGTAAGATGTTTGAAAACTAAAATGGATGCGGAAAGTTTCCTCATTGAAATGATCCATTGCTGTTTTCTCTGTATGCTCTAAATATTACCAAATGATAATATGTTTAAAACTATCTTATTTGTATATTTTAATGATTAATCTATCTCCCAATCCCACTACGTCTACACCCTTTATAATAAACACGTTGACACCAGTATTTTCTTAACAACTAAACACACATTCTCTTTGTTTTGTTAATTAAAAAATAATTAAATACACAATTAATTAGTAACAACTGTATTTTTATACGGATGTTAAGACTTAAGAGTGTTTGGTGAATGAATAGTGTTTTTCATCTATCTCCTAAACTTAGGCAGATGGGTTAGACTAATGTTGTTTTTCTCTATTTACATTTCAAATCCCAGAAGATCCTTTTCCTATCTGACTTTGATTTCTTGAACAATGATTTGAAAGGAGAAACAGAGATGCTTGGAGGAGATTTTATCTTTTTGGTGTAAATTATCGGTTTTATTATGATGACTATGTTAATGGGTCACCAGAATGTATTGACAGTTTCCCTTAACGTTTTTATGATCTCAACCTGCAGAGCATCCTTGGCTACAAAATGCTAAAAAGGCTCCTAATGTTCCTCTTGGAGATGTTGTCAAGTCAAGGCTTAAGCAATTTTCGATGATGAACAGATTCAAAAGAAAAGCCCTTAGGGTGAGTTCACTGTACCTGATGGTATTTTTTGTTGCCATTTTATTGTATGTTATAACTTAGCTTGTACCTCTGGAGTCTGGAAACAGGTCATTGCTGATTTCTTATCTAATGAAGAAGTTGAAGACATTAAAGATATGTTCAAGAAAATGGATAGTGATAATGACGGTATCGTTTCCATTGAAGAATTGAAAGCTGGATTTCAAAATTCTGGATCCCAACTTGCTGAGTCTGAAGTTCAGATGTTTATTGAGGCTGTATGATCACGTTTCTCTTGTCCTTCTAATTTATTATGTCTAAAGTTTCCGCTTGCAACATCTTATAATGCCTCATATTCACCTACAAATTCACACCTATGCATATCAAAATGCCTGAAGCACAGTAATTCTGATAAGTTTTCTACTTTCATGTTATGATTATGTCCTGGACTTCAGTTTTGTTTTTTTAAATCCGGAGCATGTTTCTTTTCCTCTGATATGCCTTGTTTTCATCCCAACTTAAACCAATGTTTGAATGATACTAAAGGTATAATATTCCAGCTTAAAATCCTTCTTTTTGTGTTTAAACCGTTGTATGTTGAAAACAGGTAGATAATAACGGGAAGGGAACACTTGACTACGGAGAATTTGTTGCTGTTTCTCTTCATTTAAAAAGGATGGCTAACGATGAGCATCTTCGCAAGGCCTTCTCATATTTTGACAAGGATGGGAATGGATATATTGAACCTGAAGAGCTACGAAATGCCTTAATGGAAGATGGAGCAGACGACTGTACAGATGTAGCAAATGATATTTTCCAAGAAGTAGACACGGACAAGGTTAAATATTTGACAAATTTTCCGCTACACATAAACATGACCCTGTTTAGGAATCTTACCCTAAAATATTTCTTGAACAATTACAGGATGGACGTATCAGCTATGATGAGTTTGTGGCTATGATGAAAACTGGAACAGATTGGCGGAAAGCATCTAGGCATTACTCACGCGGTAGATTCAACAGCTTGAGCTTGAAATTGATGAAAGACGGTTCTTTAAACATAGGAAATGAGCAGTTATCTTGAGTAGTAGTTGTCTTAAGTATCGGTGTGTGTCTTTCCCATTTGTGTAATATTCCTCCTACATTCTGGACTTGGCCTCGTTGTGATGATTATTTGGTTCCTTGTTTGATGGAGGTCCCTTTTTCACTTGGTATTGTGAGAATTGCCAAAGGAATTAGAATTAGTGCACCAAAAATACATGAATGTCCTCTATTATTACTTTGTAAAACATGGTGCCTTGGAGAGCAAATGGGTGACCTGTATGAATGATTCCACTAGATTTTTCCACTCCTGCCTTCTGTTCTGGTTTGACAATGTTGAATCAAAACTGTTAAGTGCAGTCAGCTTGTTTATCTAAAGTGAAAATGTTTCCTAGTTTGTATTCTCCACCCTGATTTGATCACTTTCCATTGTATTGGCAGAAAATGATTGTTTCATTTAAGATGAGTAATGACATATCTTTCTAATTTATCGTCTTAAACGTTTTTCTAATCTTACATACTATATAGTAATGTTTTTATCTCGTTTAAAATGGCCACTCAGTACATTGACATTACTGACCTGACAACATTTAATATTACTTGTCTCGTAGCATGATCTTTGTATTATTGCATGCTTGCTCCTGAGATTGCAGATAAGCAAGGATGCTGCACGAATTTCTAGCTAATTTGTCTTGATGAATTTATGGCACACAATGTTGAACTTATAATCAGTTGCTACTTGCTACCTCGTGAGCCCTATTGTCCAGCTTGAATCACTAGCTGTGAAAAACTTAAATGTCAAATGAAATAAAGTGTACTAATTCAATCAATTCACGAATATTTATTTTCTCGTTGGGGATTGGGGAATACGGTTGCCTTTTAAATACAATGTTGCTATGCATTCTCTTCTGGTTTTCTTTTTTTGGGTGGGCGGTTGTCAATTTTGTCATATACTTAGCTGAATCATATCACAAGTTACAACTTACAACCATGAATCCATGTTGGGTTCCATGATTGACCTCTTTTGAGATTATACAGTATTATTCTGTACTCTTGTATCCATTGATTTTTCTCAACTTCCTACTTACAAGTTATTTGTATCATATTGCAGGAAATATAAAGATGATTAGTGTTATTTTGATATATATAAAAAAATAAATGTATTATTTAAGCACCATCTTGTATTGTTTTTGACTTTTTATTTATTTATTTATTTTTTGAGGTCAGCAACATCTCTCATTTTGTTTGTATATTTGGCAACAATGCAATTAAAGGTTTCAGAACTAGTGATTTAGGACCAAACCCTAGGTACGACACTAGCCACCGCCGCCAGTAGACCTTGATTAGGAGCTGGAAATGGCCTATGAAAAGTTTTAATTTGTGGATCGTTTGATTTTCAGCTACAGATCCTGAGATCCATGTCAATGATAGCATTCCTCACTAATGATTATGTCTAAATTCTGAGTTAAGAAAACAAAAATGATTATGTCTCAGTGTTAGCTTCCATGTTCATCGCTGATCATGAGTTCTGTTTACGTATCGTTAAAGCTTAAACTTAGTTTTTTTTTTTTTTTTTTTTTTTTTTTTTTTTTTTTCATGAAAGTAGAAGAAATGGAAATATCAAATATGACACCACCTACAATCGTCACTAAAACTTAGTGGCAACATTGCAATTTGATACGTGTTTCAAATGTTCGTGATATGAAGAGTTCAAGTGTTATTTAGAAGATATTAGTTTATATTTTTAGAATATTTTAATTTAATTTGATGTATTTTAATTTTATTTATTTAATTACTAAATTGGGTCTTATGTTTGTGGGCTTAGGATTATTGAGGTTGAGGAGTCATTCTCTTGTTGCATTGGGGAATTGAGTAGAAGGTTGAGGAGTCCCTTCGATTCAATTTCCAAACTATGACGTTGACAAGTTAGGTTGATGAGTCTTTCTCTTGTTGCGTCAAGAAATTGGGTAGAAAATAGAGTGATTCTCTTTGTACTCAATTTCAATCTATCATATTTGTTTCTATTTCAATTTTAATGTATCTTTTTTTTTATTTAGTTTGAATCCTTATCTTCTTGTTTATTTATTATTCCTTTATCATTTGATATCAGAGCTTAGGTATTAGATTAATTCTTATTAATCTATATTTGTTCTTCTTTTATCATAAAAAAGAGTCCAATGTCTGTCGCGTCTTTCTTTAAGTTCTCGTATTCTTGTTTTCGTTTGTGATTCATTATTGTTTTTTCATCATTGTTGATTTGATTGTTTAAAAAAATAAAAAAAGCTTACAATGCAAAATATATATATATATATATATATATATATATATATATATATATATATATATATATATATATATACAAGGAAAAGAAAAAAATAAAAAAAGAAATTATTTACCTTGTAATTATTGTCCTTTTCATATATACACTATTTTTTCACCTACAAAATTCGAGAACGAATCTTTTTGAAGAGGAGGAGAATGATACGTGCTTTAAATGTTCGTGATATGAAGAGTTCAAGTGTTATTTAGAAGATATTAGTTTATATTTTTAGAATATTTTAATTTAATTTGATGTATTTTGATTTTGTTTATTTAATTACTAGATTGGGCCTTATGTTTGTGGGTTTAGAATTTTCTATATTTTAACCTAATAAGAGGTTATAAATGCCTCATAAACTAGGATAGTCACAGTATAGAATGATTTAGAGGTTTGAAAACTCCTTTTTGGTTTCGTGATGAAACCTTGGTGTGGACAATTTAGGTTGAGGAGTCCCTCTCTTGTTGCATCGGAGAATTGAGTAGAAGGTTGAAGAGTCCCTTCGATTCAATTTCTAAACTATGGCGTTGACAAGTTAGGTTGAGGAGTCCCTTTTTTGTTGCGTCAAGAAATTGGGTAGAAAGTAGAGTGATTCTCTTTGTACTCAAATTCAATCTATCCTTTTTGTTTCGTTTTAATTTCAATGTATCTTTTTTTATTCAGTTTGAATTCTTATTTGTTTGTTTATCTTTTATTTTTTATCACAATTTTTGTGACACTCAAAAGTTTATTTGTTATAGTGATCATACATATCATGTATGTGATATGGGAGAAAGTACAAGAAAATAACTTTTAGGAAAGTTATCAGGTATAGTAGTGCAAAAAAAGAGAGATATGGTATGTCTTGTATGAATAGATAGACAATGAAAAATTTGTCTTTTAGTGAATGTTAAATAGACAAAGTAACTTCGGACATGACACTTGAAATGTCATAAATAACTTGCTTAAAATGGCAAATTGGCGGTGACTAAAATAGAATGGCAAAAGAGGGCTTGGTTTGGAGACTTGTGTTGGGAAGTGTGGATGAAATTGTTAGCTGTTTGTGGAGAGAAAGGAGTGAGTGTGTGATGGGTGAAAATTGTCGGTAAAGATTTTCACAAAAATATCGTGTTGCAAGTATAGTTCTAAACCGACAATTAAACCTCAATCAATGTTTAAATTGTTTGTCACAAATACAAACCCAATAAAATTAACCGAAGTATTTAAACCTCGGGTCGTCTCTCAAAGAATTGCAGGGAAGTATGTTTATTATTGGTTATGAGATTGTATCTTTTTGGGTTTTGAGTTTAATAAGCAAGGAATGTAAATAACAAGAAAATAGCTAACAATTAAGAAAAGTCCTAGTAAGGGTTGGGACTCGGAATTCCTATCCTCATTATCATTGTCAATTGTGATGGTAATTTCAAATTGCTCTCACTTAGTTAACCTCTAACAATTGAAGGAAAGTCAAGTGAGCAAATCAACTTGAGTTCACAAGTCCTAATAAAAAACTAGAGTTAGTAAAGCTCAAGCCAACTAGCAACTTTCAATCACCAACCAACAAGAGACTTTGACAATTCAAGAGTCTCTAAATTACTCAATCCAAGCTAAGAATACAAAATTCTAATTTAAAATCCAACCAAAAGCATTTTATCAAACACTTGGTAGGCACAAAATAAAAGCATGGAAAACTAACAAGACATAGCAAAGTCTAAGACTAACAATTGCAAGAGGAAACAATAATAACAAATTAAAGAAAGCAATTATAAACATGGAAACATAAATTGCATTAATATGGATTAAAGGAAACAAGAAGAATTCATAAACTAAATTGGCAACATAAAGAAATCAACGAGAGAAATAGATGAACTAAAGTACTAGAACAAATAAAAGTAGAAGAGAAACTAAATTAAAGTAAGGTAGAAATCTGAATTTGAGAAGGAACAAGACTAAAAACCCTAAAACCTAGAGAGAGGAGATAGCCTCTCCTCTCTCTAAAAACCTACATCTAAAACCTAAAATTGTGTGAATGAATGTGTAGTGAATGATTCCCTTCCAGCTCCACTCTGCAGCCTCTAATCTATATTTTCGAGCTTGAAACTGGGTCAAAAGCAGCCCAGAAATTGCCCCCAGCAAATTTTGTTAATTACAGCACGTGACGCTCGTTAAGCGTACGCGTACGCGTTCCTGGTATTTTCACTGGCCACGCGTAGGCGTCAGCCACGCGTGTGCATTGTATTTCTGTTGCACCGATCACACGTACGCGTCGCCCATGCGTACGCGTCGATACCAGTTTCTCAAAACTTCAATTTCTTGTGTTCCTTCCACTTTTGCATGCTTTCTTTCCATCCTCTAAGCCATTCCTGCCCTATAAAACCTGAAAACACTTAATAAATATATCACAGTATCGAATGGTAATAAAGGAGGATTAAAATTAGAGAATTTAAGGCTAAAGAAGCATGTTTTCAATCATAGCATAAAATTAGGAAGGATTTGTAAAACCATGCAATTTATATGAATAAGTGTATGAATAATTGATAAAATTCACTCAATTCAGTACAAAATAAACCGTAAAATAGTGGTTTATCAATCTCCCCACACGTAAACATTAGCATGTCTTCATGTTAAGCTCAAGAGAAGCTATAAAGGAGGTGAAGAGGAATGGTAGAATTTATGAAATGCAACCTATCTATATGAATGCAACTAAATGCAAAATGCTTTTACCTACTTCGTTAAAAGTATATAAATCTTTCAAGAACAAATATGAACTGGATCTCACTAATTCAAATCGCAAAATTAAGTACAAGTAGACTTGCAAGAAGAAAGCTTGTGAAAGCCGGGAACAAAGAATCGAGTATCGAACCCTCACCGGAAGTGTATACACTCTAATCACTCTAATCACTCTAAACTTTCCACTTAACTTAAGACAATCCATGTAATCAAAATAAAAAAAATTTAACTACCCATTAACTATGTTTACAACATATTCATGCATCACAATTTTGAGTATAGTACATATGCATTGCTATCACCATTTACTTTGCGGCATTTTGTCCCCTTTTATTATTTGCTCTTTTTTTTCTTTTTCTCAATTTTTTTCTTTCTTTTTTTGGTTTTTCTTTTTCTTTTGTTTTTCTCAATGCGTACGATTAAGGTATTGAATGCATGAACATGTCCTCAACATTCTTTGCAGATTTTTACAAAAAATATAACATATCCAATTTCCAAACCAAATGTTACCATACCCAATTTTCCCACAATTAAATCATGAATACTTTCACTAGTCTAAGCTAACCAAGGATTCAAATTAAGGTCATTCATTGTTTTTCGCTTAGAGTTAATGATGTGCTAAAGTAAAGAACAAATGGGATAAAATAGGCTTAACATTGGTTTGCAAAGGATGATGAAAGGGTAAGGCCATATGGGTATGTAAGCTTAGTGAAAGAAAGGCCTCAATCATATAAGTGCATGCATACATCAAATAATGGAAATATAGAATCAAGCAAGACAAAGATCACAATTTTAGAGAGAACAACACATACCAAAATAAAACATTGGTTGATAAGATGCAACTAATCAAATAGGTTCAAAATCTCACTGGTTTTGTGTGTTCGAGCTCTAAACCATGTTCCAAATATAAATTTCTTTAAGCAAGTTCAACAAAATTTTAATTCAAAGTAGTGAAATGCTATAAAATAGTTTCTTGGGAAAGAATTCATCACTTCAACCAAGTAGTACATACATGCAAGCGACTAACTACACATGCAATCTATTATACAATGCAACAACTAACTAACGAAGAAGAGTAAGAATTGGTGTTGGGAAAAGGAATTGTTACCCGTGGAAGTCGATCTCGACCTCCCCACACTTAAAGATTGCACCGTCCTCGGTTCATGCAAAGATGTGCAAGTGGATGGGTTGCTACAACTGATGGGCTTTCTCCAAAGATTGTTTGGCGGTACTTGTTTGTCGCCCCATTTAGAAGTGTTCCGTTTCCCTTCTTGGTGGCCATCCTGAAAGAAGAGAAAAAAGGAAGAAGAATAACCCACAAACAAAGATATGCAAACAAATAAAATATGTGTGGGCTAATGCCAAATAAAAATAAGGTTCTCAACTACATGGTAGCTACAACATGCAAGTGAGAAAGCAGTATAAGCAAATGGCATATCAACTAACACTTGATGCAAGAGTAAAAATCAAAGCATAAGTAAATGGCAAGAATACTCGGAAACATCAAGTTAAAACAAGAATTGACACAGACAAGATTAGTGATAAGCATGAGAGCATTTGGTCCTATCCTAACTTAATGATAATGAAGCATAAAAACAAAGAATAATGAGTTAGAAGGGATGAAAGCACTAATCTTGTGTGTTGGGCAAAAATTTCCATTAATGCTAAACAAGTTACAAAGCACCAAAATGATTCAAGAAATTTTTAAAAGTTGAGTAGAAAATTTAACACCTATGGTAAAATAGGAAACGTAAGAAGGAAAGTAAAAATAAGTTACAAAAGCAAAGTTAAAATGCAATGAATGAAAGTGTGCAAATGCAATAAACAAAAGAGAATAAAAGAGAATAAGGATGAGAAGTTAAAGAAATGAAGAAGAAGAAAGTAAGAAAGGAAGAAGAAAAGGAAGAAGAAAGAAGGGGAAAGGAATAAGAAGGGAGAGAAGAAAGGAGAAGAAAGGAAAAGAAGAAGCGACGCGTACGCGTCAGTCACGCGTACGCGTGAAAAGCAGAAAAGAGAAGGTGACGCATATGCGTTAGTCACGCGTACGCATGGAGGTGAATTGTGCTCTTCGTACAACGCTTGCACAGTTCTAGCGCAAGTCTCTGGTTTTAGTACTGGACCATCAAAATTTTGGCGTCGACGCGCACGCGTCGTTTACGCCTATGCATGGATGGCCAAAATTGCAAATGACGCGTATGCGTCAGGGACGTGTACACATGGGTTGGGTTGTGCCTCTAGCACCCCATCCTCACGGTTCCAGCACCACTCTCGGGTTTGTGTACCGGAGAGCAAAATTGGCATCGACGTATAAGCGTCGGTCATGCGTATGCGTGACAGCCTCTTTTTTTTTTTTTTTAAATAAACTAACAAGCTACCAAAGTAAAGCCAAACTTTATTAAATAAGTGAAACCACAGCTTAAACTAAATAATCCTAACTAAGAATAAAAATTCAATTTATTACTAATGTAAATAAAAGAAAAAATAGGAAGAATTTACCATGGTGGAGTGTCTCCCACTAGCACTTTTAGTTAAAGTCCTTAAGTTGGACATTTGGTGAGCTCTTTGTCATGGTAGCTTGTGTTTGAACTCATCTTGAAATTTCCACCAACGCTTGGACTTCCAATAAGCTCCAATATTTCCAAGTGAATTCACCAAGCCTTGATGAAGTTCTTCACAAGCTTTGAGCTCCCAAAGTTCATCCTCTTGTATGCCGGGATCCGAAATCTTGTTTCTACACCCGTCTTTAAGTGGATCATCATGGTTCCAACCGGGTGGCAAGCAATACGAATTCTCAATGAAGTACCAAACTCTTCTCTTAGATCCAACCAATCGATCACTAGTCCAACCATTGCATCTAGCTCTTGAAATCTCAACCTTGATGAGTCTTGATTTGCAACTCCAACCACTAAACATCCTTCTCTTACTCTTAATTTCACAAAGCTTCCTAAGTTGGCTATCTGTTTCAAGAATACCATACTCAAGTGGGATAGTAAAGCTAATAGAGATAACCCACTCAAATGAGGGAGTAGATGACAACCTAGGTAGAGATGTCTCCAACGATCTTGATAAAGCATATTCAACTCCTGTTCAACCTTGCCGAAGGACTTCCACCTTTTGAAAAAATTATTCACTTTGAAGCTCTTCCTCACCGAGTTCATCCAACTCTTCTCCGTCACTCAAATCATAAATATGAGGTTGAGAGAAATCTACCTCAACGTTGCTTTCAATTTCGTTGGGAGAAGGTTCTTCGAACTTAAGGATTTCACTTGTGGATGCAGATTTATTAGTAGAATGTCTTGATTCATGATCACCATCACCAAGGAAACTTACCTTTTGATTTATTCCGTCCAATTCTTCATAGGGAATATGCCTTGGAGGTTATGCACTACCCTCCTCAACATTAATTTCAAGCTTCTTGGAGGAATACTCTACAACTCTAGATTCCCATGGAGGTTCAGCATCTTGATGAATGGATTTTTTGATGGTTTAGAATTTCACTAATGAAGTCTCGTTGTAAAGTATAGTTTCTAAACCAAGCAATAATCCTTTCATACAAAAATTTGTTTGTCACAAGTACAAACCCCTAAAATCTATAAATCGAACTATTTAAACCTCGGGTCATTCTCCCTAGGAATTGCGATAAAGTGTCTTGTTATTGGTTATGGGGTATGTTTTGGGGTTTTTGAGATAGGAGACAAGAAATGTAAAATACAATGAAAATAAACTAACAACTATGAAAGCTCTTGGCAAGGTTATGAGAATTGGAAGTCCTATCTTCATTATTCTCCTCAATTGTGATGAGAATTATCCATTGCTACCACTTAGTTAACCTCTAACCATGGAGAAAAGTCAAGTGAATGAATCAACTTGATTCCACAAGTCCTAGCCAACTCCCAAGGGAAAGACTAGCTTTAGTGGTATCCAAATCAATTAGCAACTTCTAATTGTCAATCAAGAAAGAAATTAGATAATTTAAGAGTCACTAATTACTCTACCTAGGCCAAGAGGAACAAAATCTATACTAAAATCCAACCAAGCATTTCATCAAACACTTGAAAAGCACCAAAGAAAAGCATAGTAAATTGACAACTAGAATGAAATCTAACAACAATTATTGCAAAGAATTAGAAACAACAATCAAATGAAACACAATTATTATGAATTACCTCAAATTGAATTGAAAGAGAAGAGAAGGAATCTACAACAAATTATAGGAACAATATAAAGGAAATTACAACAAAGAAATAGGAGAATGATGAATGTAACAACAAGGAATTGAAAGGTAGAAGTAGATGAAAGCATGAATTAAAACCTAGATCTAAGAACTAAACCTAATCCTAATTCTAATCCTAGAGAGAAGTGGGAGCTTCTCTCTCTAAAACTAACTCTAAACTAATCCTAATGTGTAAAAATGAGCCAAAAGATGTAAAGTCCTCCTTCCCCTCCAATCCTTGGTCCTTTAAAGCTTTTTCTGCCAAAAACTCAGCTCCAAATGGGGCCAGAAACCCTCCAAAATCGCCAGGCACGAGTTCTTTAAAAATCATTTGCGGCCTTCGGCGCGTACACGTCCCTGGAGCATTTCGCAATCCGCGCGTAGGCGTGTAGTGCGCGCGCGCGTCCATGGGCGTTTTCCAAATCTTTGACTTTTCATGATTTCTCCACTTTGCATGCTTTTCTCTCCCTTCCTTTGATCCATTCCTAGCCTTTTCAACCTGAAATCACTTAACAAACACATCAAGGCATCTAGTGGAATCAAAGGTGAATCAAGATTAAATAATTAAGGGCCTAAAAAGCACGTTTTCTCACTTAAGCACAAATTAGGAGACAATCATGAAACCATGCTATTTCATTGAATAAATGTGGGTAAAAGGTTGTAAAATCCCCTAAATCAAGCACAAGATAAACCCTACAAATGGGGTTTATCAACCTCCCCACACTTAAACCAAGCATGTCCTCATGCTTAAACCAAGAATGAAGTAAGGGGTATGATATTTATTCAATGGAACTAAACTATATGCAAACTACCTATATGCAACTACCTACACGAGTGCAATTGCTTGGTCAAAATGAATGAATTCCCAAGAAAACATATATGCACAAGGGCTAAAGGTATGAGCAAGCCTAATCCTCAATTGAATTGAGTTATTGAATATTTTTAAAAACTTGCATGAAGAGATGATCATAGGTGAAATAATGTAATTGAGCAATCAAACCCTCACCGGATGTGTTTGCACTCTATTCGCTCGAGTGTTTAGGGTCAATTCACTCAATTCTCTCCTAATCATGCTTTCTAGGATTTGTTTTTCATATAACAATCAACATTTATTTTATGCATGCATACAAGTATCATGAGGTATTTTCTTTAGGTTGTAATGGGGTTAGGGTCAAGGTAGGATGCATATTTGGTCAAGTGAGCTTGAAATTTGAATCTTTGATAAGCTTAAACTTTCCCACCTAACCTATGACATCCTATACAATTTCAAAGCTAAGCTAACTATCCATTCTTCACTTTTTCACATACTCATGCATTTTTTTCTTGATCACAACACATATGCATTGATTATTATTGAGCTTCACTTGGAGGCATTTTGTCCCCTTTTTATTACTTTTCTTTTCTTTTTTTTCTTTTCTTTCTATTTTTTTCTTTTTTCTTTTCTAATTTTTTTCTTTCAACTATGCAAGAACATCAATGCATAAGGTCTATACATTTAATCAATACATGAGTATGTACCCAATTCCCAATATTCACAACAAGAATGCAAAAACTACCCTTTTATTCACCCAATGTTCCAAGTTTTTCCACACTTGAATGACACACACTCACTAGCTTAAGCTAATCAAAGATCCAAATAAAGGATATTTATTGTTTTTCGCTTCAAGACTTGTAATGCGCTAAAATTAAGAACAAGTGGGTTACTCGTAGGCTCAAATTGGCTAACAATGGATGATAAAAGGTAGGGATATTTGGGCGAGTGAGCTAAATAAAATGATGGCCTCAATCATATAAATGCATGAATACACAAAATAATGGACATAGAGAATCAAACAAATCAAAGATTACAATCATAGAAAGAGAATAATGCACACAAGAAGGAAAATAAGTGGTTATAAGATGTAACCACATCATTAGGCTCAAATCTCACTTGCTTGTGTTCTTAGCTCAAAAACCATGTTCCACAATATATATATATATATATAATTCAAGCAAGTTCTATGAAAAGTTTTCACTCAAATCAATTGAGATGCCCTATGGATAGAAATCTTGAAAAATTTCATTATTTTGACTAAGCTTATTATGTATATATATGTGCAAAAATAAGAAAATAAAAGTAAAAATCCTAAAACCTAAAATGAAATACAAAAGTGTTGAGATTTAAAATTTGTCACCCAAAATCGCCGACCGGTCGGACGACCTCTCCACACTTAAAAGTTTGCACCGTCCTCGGTGCATGCAAAGATGGGTAAGGGGGTACAGCGACTTTCCGGATTGCTACCTTCAGCTGGTAGATCAACCGGTTGCTGCGTGTTCTTTCTTTCGCTTCCATTTGTGCTTGTGGTGCATCGATCATGAAAAATAGAAAATAACACCATAAAATAAGGAAATGCAAAAGTAGGGAAGCATACATTGTTGGAATGAGGTATAGATCACTAGAATTGAGTGAGTGAATTAGTGTGACATTAATGACAAATAGGTGTGTGCATTCTAAATTGCACCTTTTAGAACACACATTAGCATAAAAAGCAATGTCACAAAAGAAGCATGCACTTTACTCATTCTAGTGTGCTTGAAATGCTTTAAGTAAACTTGTAAGGTAAAACAAGCATTAAAGAAGCATGAGAGCATTCAAGCTATAAACATATGGATGCATATGATCATGAAACACAATGCATTAAAGTAAATGCACAACATCCATCAAGAAGTTGCCTAATCGAGGAAAAGGATTGAAATTACATGGTAGCCAAATCATGCGATTCACAAGGAGTTACAAGCTCGAAGGCAATTCTCATCACTTGGTATTTTCAAAAGGTAAGCATGAAGAACTCAAGACCAAGTAGCAAAAGATAACCTCAATCAAGGAATCCAACAATGAATATCCAAAAACAATTATGCTAAGATAGCATGCAATTAAGAATAAGCAGCAGTATATAGAAAATCAGTAATCCAACACTTATGATGAAAAAGAGAAAATGAAATGAGAAATAAACTAAAACTAACTAACTAACTAATTAACTAACAATAATAAATGGTTATGGAAGGTGTTTGGAAGTGTTGAATGAAGGGTAGGAGAAGGAAAGAAGAAAGGAGAAGGAAAGAAGTGGAAAGAGGAGAAGAAAAGAAGTGTAGTGAAGGAAGGGCATCCACACGTACGCGTGGATGGCGCGCGCGCGTTGATGGTGGTGCAATGGATGCGACGCGTACGCGCATGGCAAACCAGAGAAGGGATGCGTACGCGTCAGGTACACATCCGCACGGGTTGATTTGTGCCTCAGGCACAATGTTGGCGCAGTGTGGGCGCAACTCTTTGGAAAATGGCTGGGAGGTGGGATTTTGGGATTGAAGAACTGTAGATTGATGGTTTAGAGGTTATAGTAAACTCTCGTTGCAGGTATAGTTACTAAACCAAGCAATCAACCTTTCTTACAAAAGTTTTGATTGTCACAAGTAACAAACCCCTTTTAAATTGATAACCGAGTATTTAAACCTTGGGTCGTCTTCTCAAGGAATTGCAGGGAGGTGTTCTTATTATTGGTTATGAGTCTTGTAAACTGGGGGTTTTGAAAGTAAGGAAGCAATATGTTAAATGATAAGAAAAATAAAATTGAAATAATAAAATAAACTCTTGGCAAGGTATGAGGAATTGGAAGTCCTATCCTAGTTATCCTTATCGATTGTGATGAGAGTTGGATTTTTTCCCCACCTTATTAACCTCTAAATATGAAGGTAAGTTAGGCGGATGAATTAATTTTTGAATCCTCAAGTCCTAGTCTTTCCTTGGGAAAGGCTAGAGTTATTGGATCTCGAATTAATTCTTGAAGAATTCCAATTTTCAATCAACACCTCGAGTTTGATAATTCAAGAGTCACCAATTATTTAACCAAAGCCAAAAGGGAAAATATCTAAATTAAATTAAAAGCATTCATATAAATAAAGCAAAGTAAAATTAAATCTGAAAATACCTCGAATTGCATTAATAAAAGAAATCAAATCTAACATGGATATTCATAAATTAAATTGAGAAAATAAATAAAAAGAACATTGAACCTGGGATTGAGAAGCAATCCTAAAACTAAGAGAGATCCTAAATCCTAATCCTAAGAGAGAGGAGAGAACCTCTCTCTCTAAAAACTACATCTAAATCCTAAAATTGTGAATATGAAGGCCTCTTCTCATGAATGGATGCATTATCCCACTTTATAGCCTCTAATTTGTGTTTTCTGGGCCACAAACTGGGTCGAAAGCAGCCCAGAAATCGCTGGAGAAGAATTCTGCCACGCTGATTTTCGGAACTGCAGCACGTCCACGTGGAGCACGCGTTCGCGTCACCTAGAGTCAGGGAAACTATGTCATATTATATATCAAATCGAAGCCCTGGACGTTAGCTTTCCAACGCAACTGAAACCGCGTTGTTTGGACATCTGTAGCTAAAGTTATAGCCGTTTGAGTGCGAAGAGGTCAGGCTGGACAGCTTAGCAATTTCTCCAACTTCTTGTATTCCTTCCACTTTTGCATGCTTCCTTTCCATCCTCTGAGCCATTCCTGCCCTGTAATCTCTAAAATCACTCAACACACATATCAAGGCATCTAATGGTAATAAGAGAGGATTTAAACATAGGGAACTTAAGGCCAAAGAAGCATGCTTTCAATCAAAGCACATGCAAATGTAAAACCATGCAAATAGTATGAATAAGTGGGTAAAGAGTTGATAAAAACCACTCAATTGAGCACAAGATAAACCATAAAATAGTGGTTTATCAATCTCCCCACACTTAAACATTAGCATGTCCTCATGCTAAGCTCAAGAGAAACTATAAAGATGAAGAGGAATGGTAGAATGTATGAAATGCAACCTATCTAATGCAACTATATGCTAAGATGTTTCTACCTACTTGGTTAAAAGTAAATAAGTTCTCCAAGACAAATATGAATCAAATTCCACTAATTCAAATTATATAATAAAAGACAAGTAAACTTGTAAGAAGATAGCTCATGAAAGCAGGGAACATAGAGTCAAGCATTGAACCCTTACTGGTGGTGTATATCACTCTAACTCTCAAGTGTCTAGGGTCAATCACTCTACTTTTCCCTAGTCATGCTTTCTAAACTTTGTTCTTCATCTAACCAATCAACAAATACTTAGCATACTAATGCAAACATCATGAGGTCTTTTCAGGGTTGTAATGGGGCTGAGGTAAAGGTAAGGGTACATGTATGGCCAAGTGAGCTATAATATAAATCTTTGACTAATCTAAGCTCTCACCTAACATACATATACTCTATATACTTTTAAATTTATGCCTAGCTACCCATAATTCCCACTTTTGTATGATTCCCATACTCATGTACCAAATTTTTGATATTTCTTTACTTTTATCACATGTGCATTGATCTTTTTATTAACTTAGCTTTGGGGTAATTTTGTCCCCTTATTTAATTATTGAATTTTTTTTGAATCATAAAAGCAAACATAACTTATCAATGTACATGGATTTTCCATTATTTTTTTATTTTAGTTTTTTCATGAGTAGGTTCCCAAATTCCCAATATTCAAATAAATTAGAAACATGATACATTCCCTTATCAACCCATGTTCCCACAATTTTCCCACACTTAGTTGATGCACAATCTCTATCTTAAGCTAACCAAAGATTCAATTGGGGTATTTAATTTATTTTTCTGTTTAAGGCTAGTGATGTGGTAAAATATAGAATGAATGGGATTAAAAGGCTCAATGTGGCAAACAAAGGTGATTGAAAGGGTAGGTTTATTTGGGATAAGTGAGCTAAAATCAAACAACGGCCTCAATCATATGCAAGCATGTAAATACACTAAATATTGGACATATAGAATGGAACAAAGCAAAGATTGCAATCATAGAGAAGAAAACACACAAGAATAAAAATTTATGGTTAAATAATGTAACCATATAAATAAGCTCAAAATCTTACGGGTTGTGTGTTCTTTGACTCAAAAACTATGTTCCAAATATAACTTCAAACAAGTTTTACACAAAATTTTTTTTATTTTAAATTAGTGAAATTTTTCAAAAATAGGATCTTAAAAAGAAACTTATTATTTTAACCAAGCAGTGGCTAAAATGCATAAAATCAAACAATCATGCAGTGAAACATGCAAATGTAAAAATGTACTAAATAGAATATTGGTGTTGAGAAGAAAATAACTAACCCATGGAGATCGGTATCGACCTCCCCACACTTAAAGGTTGCACCGTCCTCGGTGCATGCTAAGATGTGCAAGTGGACGGGTGGCTTCAACTGATGCTTTTCTCTATAGATTATGCAGATTGACTTGCCTGTCTCCCCATGTAAACATCTTCCGATTCTCTTCCGGGTGGCCATCCTGAAAGAAAAAGGGAAGAAAAGTAACCCAGAAGTAAAGATAAGAAAATAAATGAAGTATGGGTGGGTTAATGCCAAATGATAAGGGTCTCATTTACATGGAAGCTTCAACATGTACGTGAGAAAACAATAGAAGCCATGGCATACCAGTGGTATAAAATTTGCAACAATGGGGGAGAGAGTGAGTAATGAAAGACAATGTAAGTTCATGTCAATGTAAAAGGAATATCAGTAATATAAAAAGTAGCATTGATTTAAATAATATTACCCAATCAGAATAAAACAAGTCATGAAGCACCAGGATAATTCAAGAGAAGATGCAACAGTTCAATAGGAAAATTTTAACACCAAAGAAAAAATAATTAATTTAGAAAAGAAAAGAAAAAATATGTACAAAATTAAAATACAATGAATGAAATATGCAAATAAATTAAGTAAAATAAAATGAAAGATAAGAAGAATGAGAAGGGAAAGGAGGGAAGAAGAAGTAAGTAAGAAAGGAGGGAGGAAAAATTAGGATTGGAGAAGAAAAGATAAGATAAGATATTTAGCAAATTAGGATAAGCTGTGCGGCGCAAGCGACGCGGACGTGTGAGTGACGCGGTCGCGTGACTTGCGCTTAAATTAATCGACGCAGTCACGTCGGTCACGCGGACGCGTGACTCGTTTTATGCTACTGGCGCGAGGGCAGCCTTGCGCTCGCACAACTCTCTGTTCAAAATCTTATTTTGCCAAATTTTGGGTGACGCGGTCGCGTGATCGACGCGATCGCGTGAGTGGCCATTATGGGGGTATGACGCGGACGCGTGAACCATGCGTCCGCGTGGGAAGAATTGTGCGTTCAGCGCCAATCCAGCACTACTCTAGCCCAACTTTCGGTTGTGCACCCTTTTCACGTCGAATTCCATGGCACGCAGCCGCGTGAGTGACGCGGTCGCGTGGGAGGCCAATGTTCCCCATTTGACGCGGATGCGTCAGCGACGCGGTTGCATGGGGAGATTTGTGCCACGGGCACGCCTCCAGCCACGCTCTCGCGTGACTCTCTGTTCGTTTTATTATTTTCTCCAATCACCTACGACGCGGACGCATCAATGATGCGGTCGCGTCGCGTGAATTTTTTTTTGATATATGCAGAATGCAGAATGCAATGCTAATATGAATGTTATGCAAAATTCCAGGTTCAATATAATAAAATAAAATAAAACCCGAAAACAAATAAAACTAAATAAAAATGAAAAAGGAACGATCATACCATGGTGGGTTGTCTCCCACCTAGCACTTTTAGTTATTGTCCTTAAGTTGGACATTTGGAGAGTCCTTTGTTATGGTGGCTTGTGCTTGAACTCATCCAGGAATCTCCACCAATGTTTGTGATTCCAATGGCCTCCGGGGTCCCAAATCTTATTTCTACACCCGTCTTCAAGTTGATTATCATGATTCCATCCGGGTAGCAAGCAATCTAAATTCTCACTAAAGCGGCCAAACAACTTCCTAGACCCATTCAGTTGAGCTCTACACCAACCTTTGCGTTTAAACTTTGAGCACACAACCATGTTGAACCTTGCTTGACAACTCCAACCACTAACCATCTTCCTCTTACTCTTAATGCCACAAAGAGCTCTAAGTTGACCATCCGTCTCCAGTAGCCCATATTCAAGTGGAATTAGAAAGCTGAGGGATATGAATTTTACCCACTTGAATATTGTGAAGGATGATGGCAACTTAGGGGGAGGTATTTCTAACGAATTTGTAAGCTCCACTCCCTTGTGCTCTTCTCTGACAACTTTCACCTCCTTGCAAGCTTCTTCAATTTCAACCTCTTCCTCTTGGTAGCTTTCTTCCAATTTAATCTCTTCTTCATTACTTACCAAGGGCATAGGAGGTTGTGCTTCTTCTTCTTGAATCTCCATCTCTTGATCAACCTCTTCCAAGTCTTCAACTATGATATGCCTTGGAGGTTGTACACCCTCCTCAACATCAAATGCAACCGTCTTGGAAGGAGGTTCTATGTCTTGACTTTCCCATGGAGGTTCAGCATCTCCCAAGTTTTCAACCACTTCTTCTTCTTCAGCTATTACGGTTTCCTCCACTTGTTCCAATACAAAGGTATGTTCCTTATTGTCCATTGGAGCTTCTAGTGTCTCCTTCATGCTACACCCTTCTTTTGATTCTCCACATGTAGCCATGGGAGTACTTTGAGTGTTCAACCGTCAGGAGGCTAATTGATTTATCGCTTGATTTAGTTGTTGAAGGGTTTCATGAAATTTATTCACTGTTTCCTGGAGACGATCCGTTGATTCTTGTCCCGCTTGGGTATCATAAGTAGGACCATAAGACTCTTGGATTGATGGATATGGATATGGTGCATATGGAGGTGGTGGTTCTTGGGAGTAATTGGATTGGAATTGGGGTGGTTCTATATATGGTTCATAAGGTGGTTGGTATGGTGGATGAGGGTTAGGGTCATATGGTGGTGTTTGGTGGTAAGGGGCTTGTGAGTATGGTGGTTCAAAGTCATGTTGAGGAAAGGGTTCATAGGCATATGGTGGTGGTTGTTGATAGTCCATTGGAGGTGGTTGTTGCCATGAGGGTTGATCAAATCCTTGTGGCTCCTCCCATCTTTGATTGTTCCAACCTTGATGCCTATTCTCATTATAATTTCTTCTTCCTGCAACATGATTGTAACCAGACTCATAGCCAAAGGGGTGAGAGTTCATAGTAGTAGGAGAAAATAAAAACAAAAACTAATAAAAAGAAAATATTTAAAAAAAAAGATATGATTTTTGAAAAAGGATAAGAAAAGATTTTAAAAAAGATATGATTTTTTTAAAAAAAATATTTGATTTTTGAAAATAAGAATGATAAGATAAATATTTTTATTTTTTTTTAAATATTTACAATAACCAATAATAAGGCACATGTTTGCAATTCCCCAGCAACGGCGCCATTTTGAAGAATTGTAGATTGATGGTTTAGAGGTTATAGTAAACTCTCGTTGCAAGTATAGTTACTAAACCAAGCAATCAACCTTTCTTACAAAAGTTTTGGTTGTCACAAGTAACAAACCCCTTTTAAATTGATAACCGAGTATTTAAACCTCAGGTCGTCTTCTCAAGGAATTGTAGGGAGGTGTTCTTATTATTGGTTATGAGTCTTGTAAACTGGGGATTTTGAAAGTAAGGAAGCAGTATGTTAAATGATAAGAAAAATAAAATAGAAATAATAAAATAAACTCTTGGCAAGGTATGAGAAATTAGAAGTCCTATCCTAGTTATCCTTATCGATTGTGATGAGAATTGGATTTTTTCCCCACCTTATTAACCTCTAACTATGAAGGTAAGTTAGGCGGATGAATTAATTTTTGAATCCTCAAGTCCTAGTCTTTCCTTGGGAAAGGCTAGAGTTATTGGATCTCAGATTAATTCTTGAAGAATTTCAATTTTCAATCAACACCTCGAGTTTGATAACTCAAGAGTCACCAATTATTTAACCAAAGCCAAAAGGAAAAATATCTAAATTAAATTAAAAGCATTCATATAAATAAAGCAAAGTAAAATTAAATCTGAAAATACCTCGAATTGCATTAATAAAAGAAATCAAATCTAACATGGATATTCATAAATTAAATTGAGAAAATAAATAAAAAGAACATTGAACCTGGGATTGAGAAGCAATCCTAAAACTAAGAGAGATCCTAAATCCTAATCCTAAGAGAGAGGAGAGAACCTCTCTCTCTAAAAACTACATCTAAATCCTAAAATTGTGAATATGAAGGCCTCTTCTCATGAATGGATGCATTCCCCCACTTTATAGCCTCTAATCTGTATTTTCTGGGCCGCAAACTGGGTCGAAAACAGCCCAGAAATCGCTGGAGAAGAATTCTGCCACGCTAATTTTCGGAACTACGGCACGTCCGTGTGGAGCACGCGTTCACGTCATCTAGAGTCATGGAAACTATGGCATATTATATATCAAATCGAAGCCCCGAACGTTAGCTTTCCAACACAACTGGAACCGCATCGTTTGGACCTCTGTAGCTAAAGTTATAGTCGTTTGAGTGCGAAGAGGTCAGGCTGGACAGCTTAGCAATTTCTCCAACTTCTTGTATTCCTTCCACTTTTGCATGCTTCTTTTCCATCCTCTGAGCCATTCCTGCCCTGTAATCTCTGAAATCACTCAACACACATATCAAGGCATCTAATGGTAATAAGAGAGGATTTAAACATAGGGAACTTAAGACCAAAGAAGCATGTTTTCAATCAAAGCACATAATTAGGAAGGCAAATGTAAAACCATGCAAATAGTATGAATAAGTGGGTAAAAAGTTGATAAAAACCACTCAATTGAGCACAAGATAAACCATAAAATTGTGGTTTATTAGGGATCCACGCGTATGCGCACATGGCGCGTGGCGTGGATTGGCGAAAATGCTTGATGCACGTGTACACGTGAGGTGCGCGTACGCGTGGATGGTGCTCTGTTTTTCAAAATTTTTTTCTATGTTTTTGCACCAATCCAAGCATTCCAAACCTCCGAACAGCTACTAAAACACCCTAAAACCTTATTTAACATATTATACTACCAAATAAACTCAACCAACAAATCTAAACATGAAATTAAAGTAATTCTACCAATATGTACAAAAGAGAAAATTGAAAAGAATTTACCATGGTGGGGTGTCTCCCACCTAGCACTTTTGTTTATTGTCCTTAAGTTGGACTTATGGAGAGCTCCTCTCAAGGTGGCTTGTGCTTAAGGCTATTCTTGAACATCCACCAATGCTTGAGTCTCCAATAAGCTCCATTCTTCAATTTTAATATCTTCAAGCTTTGATGGAGTTCTTCACAAACCATGAGCTCCCAAATTTGATTTTCCTTGTGCGATCCGGGGTCCCACACTTTGTTTTGACACCTGTCCTTAAATTGGTCATCATTATTTCATTCAGGTGGCATGACCTTAGAATTCTCAAAGAAACTTCCAAACAACTTCCTAGACCCATGCAATTTGGTTCTCCACCAATCATTACTATACAACTTTGAGTATGCTACCATCATGAACTTAGAGTGATATTTCCAACCATTACACAACTCCCGTCTACTTTTTACTCCACAAAGAGCTCTAAGTTGACTATCATTTTCAATCAAACCATATTCAAGTGAGAAAGTAAAGCTTAGGGATAAGAAATTTACCTACTTGAATGTTGTGTAGGATGGTGACTTAGGAAGGGGTGGTCCCAATGATCTTGCAAGCTCCACTTCCTTGTGCTCTTCCTTGACTATCCCCACCTCTTCGCAAGCTTCTTCAATTTTAACCTTTTTCCCTTGGCAGCTCTCTTCCGTTCTACTCTCTTCTTCATTGCTCACCAAGGGTATGGGAGGGTGTGCACATTCTTCTATAATTTCAACTTCATGTCCAATGGGAGAGGATTCAATTGTAGATAGAAATTCCTCAATGATTGAATCCATCTCTTGATAAACCTCTTCTAAGTCTCCAACGATGATATGCCTTGGAGGTTGTACATCCTCCTCAACATCAATATCAAGCTTCTTGGAAGAGTGCTCCATGATGCTACATTCCCATGGACTTTCAACATCTCCTAAATCTTCGACCACTTCTTCCTTTTCGTCAACAATCATGGCTTCCTCTAGTTGCTCCAATACAAAATAACATCCCTCATTTTCCACCGGAGTTTCTAATATCTCCTTCATGCTATGATCTTCAATTGATTCTTCACATGTGGCCATGGAAGCACCTTGAGTGTTCAAGCATTGGTAGGCTAAAGTATGCAGTACCTTGGTCAAGTTAGTCACAAACTCTAGGGTGTTCCTTTGCATATCCACTTGTCCTTGAAGTAGCAAGGTAAGATAATCATCTATTGGGGCTTGGGGTGGATAAGAGGGTTTATTATTTTGGAGAGAGGGTTCATAGTAAGAAGGTGGTTCTTCTTGGTAAGGGTATGAAGATGGTGAGTATTGAGGTGGTTCATGGTAGTAATCTTGATAGGGTTGTGGTGGTTCTAAAGGTTCTTGCTCATAATGGTCATGAGAATATGGTATGGGTGATTGGTCATATGATGGATATGGATCATTGAATTGGCATGCACTAGGATGTGAATTGTACCTGTAAGTGTCCGGAGGTTGTTGCCAATAGGAGTGATCAGTTCTTTGAGGCTTCTCCCATCTTGAAGTGTTCCATCCTTGGTACATGTTGTCATTAAAGTCCACATTTTCTACAACATGGTGAGAACCAAACTCATAGCCAAAGTGAGAATTCATAGTGGAAAAACAAAATAAAACTAACAAAAACTAGAAAACAAACAAAAGACAAACCTATTCACACTATTCACATATATACAAAAACCAATAACATAACACCCTTGCAATATCCCCGGCAACGGCGCCATTTTGATGAATGGATTTTTTGATGGTTTAGAATTTCACTAATGAAGTCTCGTTGTAAAGTATAGTTTCTAAACCAAGCAATAATCCTTTCATACAAAAATTTGTTTGTCACAAGTACAAACCCCTAAAATCTATAAATCGAACTATTTAAACCTCGGGTCATTCTCCCTAGGAATTGCGATAAAGTGTCTTGTTATTGGTTATGGGGTATGTTTTGGGGTTTTTGAGATAGGAGACAAGAAATGTAAAATACAATGAAAATAAACTAACAACTATGAAAGCTCTTGGCAAGGTTATGAGAATTGGAAGTCCTATCTTCATTATTCTCCTCAATTGTGATGAGAATTATCCATTGCTACCACTTAGTTAACCTCTAACCATGGAGAAAAGTCAAGTGAATGAATCAACTTGATTCCACAAGTCCTAGCCAACTCCCAAGGGAAAGACTAGCTTTAGTGGTATCCAAATCAATTAGCAACTTCTAATTGTCAATCAAGAAAGAAATTAGATAATTTAAGAGTCACTAATTACTCTACCTAGGCCAAGAGGAACAAAATCTATACTAAAATCCAACCAAGCATTTCATCAAACACTTGGAAGGCACCAAAGAAAAGCATAGTAAATTGACAACTAGAATGAAATCTAACAACAATTATTGCAAAGAATTAGCAACAACAATCAAAAGAAACACAATTATTATGAATTACCTCAAATTGAATTGAAAGAGAAGAGAAGGAATCTACAACAAAGTATAGGAACAATATAAAGGAAATTACAACAAAGAAATAGGAGAATGATGAATGTAACAACAAGGAATTGAAAGGTAGAAGTAGATGAAAGCATGAATTGAAACCTAGATCTAAGAACTAAACCTAATCCTAATCCTAATCCTAGAGAGAAGTGGGAGCTTCTCTCTCTAAAAATAACTCTAAACTAATCCTAATGTGTAAAAATGAGCCAAAAGATGTAAAGTCCTCCTTCCCCTTCAATCCTTGGTCCTTTAAAGCTTTTCTCGCCAAAAACTCAGCTTCAAATGGGGCCAGAAACCCTCCAAAATCGCCAGGCACGAGTTCTTCTTTAAAAATCACGTGCGGCCTTCGGTAGGTACGCGCACAGCGCGCGTACGCATTCCTGGAGCATTTCGTAATCCGTGCGTAGGCGCGTAGTGCGCGCACACGTCCATGGGCATTTTCCAAATCTTTGGCTTTTCATGATTTCTTCACTTTGCATGCTTTCCTCTCCCTTCCTTTGATCCATTCCTAGCCTTTTCAACTTGAAATCACTTAACAAACACATCAAGGTATCTAGTGGAATCAAAGGTGAATCAAGATTAAACAATTAAGGGCCTAAAAAGTACGTTTTCACACTTAAGCACAAATTAGGAGACAATCATGAAACCATGCTATTTCATTGAATAAATATGGGTAAAAGGTTGTAAAATCCCTTAAATCAAGCACAAGATAAACCCTACAAATGGGGTTTATCACATCTCCTAAGTCTTCAACCACTTCTTCCTCTTCAATAATTACGGCTTCCTCCAATTGTTCCAATACAAAGTCACATTCCTCACTTTCCACCGGAGTTCCTAATATCTCCTTCATGCTACTTTCTTCATTAGATTCTCCACATGTAGCCATGGAAGTTCCTTGAGTGTCCAACCGTTGGAAAGCGAATCGACTTACTAACTCGGTCAAGGCAGCCGCGAATTCCAGTATCGCCCTTTTCATCTCGCTTTGCCCTTGAAGTAGTGAAGTGAGAGAATCATTTATTGGGACTTGGGGTGGATAGGAGGGTTCATTATATGGGAGAAAGGGCTCACAATAGGAAGGCAGGTCATCTTGATAAGGATGTGGCGGTTCAACACTCTCCATCTTTTTCACTTGTTACACAACACACTCCAGTCCCTTGTTCTCAAGTTGAGATTCCAAGATCTCCTTCATGCACCGTTCTTCATTAGAATTTCCACATTCATCCATGGAAACGCTTTGTTTGTTGCATGAGTCCCATGGGTCAAACTTTTGACGGATGGTTGCTTGAAGTTGATCCATTGCTTCCTTGAGACGATCCATTGGCTATTGTTCCACTTGGCTATCATAAGTAGGATCATAGTACTATTGGATTGATGGATATGGACATTCTCCTATGGAGGGTTATGGTGGAAAGAAAAATTCATCTTGTGGTTGAAAGTTCACATACATTGGAGGTGGTGTATATTGAGGTGGTGGTTCTTGGGAGTAATTGGGTTGGAATTGGGGTGGCTCTATATATGGCTCATATGGCTCATAAGGTGGTTGGTACGGTGGATATGGGTTAGGGTCAAATGGAAGTGTTTGGTAGGATAAGGCTTGTGAGTATGGTTCATGGCTATATTGAGGAGGGGATTCATAGGCATATAGTGGTAGTTGTTGGTAGTCACAAGGAGGTCTACCATAGCCATCAGATTGATATGCATCTTAGAATGGCTCTTGCTCATAGTATGTTGGTGGAGGTTGTTGCCAAGAAGGTTGTTCATAAGCTTGAGGCTCCTCCCACCTTTGATTGTCCTATCCTTGATGCATGTTCTCATTGTAGCTTCCATTCCTTACAACATAATTTGAACCAAACTCATAGCCAAAGAGGGTGAGAATTTATACTAACAAGAGAAAATAAAAAAAAAACTAATAAGAAATAATAAAAATAAACTCCTAAAACTAGAAACAACTAAGAAAGAAACAAAAAGGCAAACATATTCACAATATTCACAATAACCAATAATAAGACACATATTTGCAATTCTCCGGCAATGGCGCCAAAAACTGATGGGTGAAAATTGTCGGTAAAGATTTTGACAAAAATATCGCGTTGCAAGTATAGTTCTAAACTGACAATTAAACCTCAATCAATGTTTAAATTGTTTGTCACAAATACAAACCCAATAAAATTAACCGAAGTATTTAAACCTCGGGTCATCTCTTAAGAAATTTCAGGGAAGTATGTTTATTATTGGTTATGACATTATATCTTTCTGGGTTTTGAGTTAGATAAGCAAGGAATGTAAATAACAAGAAAATAGCTAACAACTAAGAAAATTCCTAGCAAGGGTTGAGACTCGGAATTCCTATCCTCATTATCATTGTCAATTGTGATAGTAATTTCAAATTGCTCTCACTTAGTTAGCCTCTAACAATTGAAGGAAAGTCAAGTGAGTAAATCAACTTGAGTTCACAAGTCCTAATCAAAGACTAGAGTTAGTGAAGCTCAAGCCAACTAGTAACTTTCAATCACCAACCAACAAGAGACTTTGACAATTCAAGAGTCTCCAAATTACTCAATCCAAGATAAGAATACAAAATTTTAATTTAAAATCCAACCAAGTATTTTATCAAACACTTGGTAGGCACAAAATGAAAGCATGGAAAACTAACAAGACATAGCAAAATCTAAGACTAACAATTGCAAGAGGAAACAATAACAACAAATTAAAGAAAGCAATCATAAACATGGAAACATAAATTGCATTAATATGGATTAAAGAAAACAAGAAGAATTCATAAACTAAATTGGCAACATAAAGAAATCAACGAGAGAAATAGATGAACTAAAGTACTAGAACAAATAAAAGTAGGAGAAAAACTAAATTAAAGTAAGGAAGAAATCTGAATTTGAGAAGAAACAAGACTAAAAACCCTAAAACCTAGAGAGAGGAGAGAGCCTCTCTCTCTAAAAACCTACATCTAAAACCTAAAATTGTGTGAATGAATGTGTAGTGAATGATTCCCTTCCAGCTCTATTCTATAGCCTCTAATCTGTATTTTCGGGCCTGAAACTGGGTCAAAAGCAGCCCAAAATTTGCCTCCAGCGAATTTTGTTAATTGCAGCATGTGACGCTCGTCACGCGTATGCGTCAGCCACGCGTACGGGTCGCTGGGCTTTTCACTGGCCACGCGTAGGCGTCAGCCACGCGTGCGTGTCGTATGTCTGTTGCACCGGTCACGCGTATGCGTCGCCCATGCGTACGCGTTAATACCAGTTTCTCAAAACTTCAATTTCTTGTGTTCCTTCCACTTTTGCATGCTTTCTTTCCATCCTCTAAGCCATTCCTGCCCTATAAAACCTGAAAACACTTAACGAACATATCACGGTATCAAATGGTAATAAAGGAGGATTAAAATTAGTGAATTTAAGACCAAAGAAGCATGTTTTCAATCATAGCACAAAATTAGGAAGGATTTGTAAAACCATGCAATTTATATGAATAAGTGTATGAATAATTGATAAAATTCACTCAATTCAGTATAAAATAAATCGTAAAATAGTGGTTTATCAGTGTGTCATTGCTTTTTCACATGCGGTAAGTGGAGGCAAATGTGAGCAAATAAATTGCCTAGCCTCCGTTGATCTTTTGTGGACCTATCAATTGGTAACCGTGTTAGGTGGTCAGATCTGAAAGTTTTGGAACATCTTCTTTTCTCGACTTTTGGTGATGTTGAAGATGAATGCAAAGTTATATAAGGTACGTATGTGTTGATCTGTGTAATGGAGGTTATAATTGTGTTTCTTTTGATGGATTTGAACGAATGCATTTAATAAGTGTGAGATTTGCATATCACAATGATTGAGTTTGTATATGTTCAAATTGTAAGAACAAAACATCATAATGTGGAAGGATAAAATGGATATGGTGGTTAGAGGAATGAAGTAGTGTGTTCTGAAAGGGTTTATTTTGGGGTTAGGGGTAGAAGGTTTGGTGATTCACCATGTGTTCACAATTAGATTTTGGTTGATTTAATTTAGGATGGGCGATGGAATTTGAATATTATTGACGTAATACAATAAGTGGGATTTGTTTTTGTTAGGAATTATGAGTCGGTTTGGTAGAGAGAGTGTTTTTGTGGTTTGTGACGGTTGTGAGATGTTCATGGTAAGGTAGTTGTTTAGATACTAAGGTGTTCTACTGCAGCTATGGCAATGCAAGTTAAGGTTGTTAAATTGTTGCTGTTTTTCTTTATGGTGTGATTGGTCCTTTAGGCATATGAATATAGTTGTGTTAATAACAGATTTTAGGCGTCTAAAAAAGGTTGTGTAGCAATATGTGAAGATTAGCACCCAGTAGTTATGTAGGCAGAAAGCTTAGAGGCAGTGAAGGAAAGTAGTTTGAGATTGCATTCGTGAATGAATGGAACGTGGAACCTTTTACTGAAATACTTATATAGTTGAGCTTGTGGCTCTATGTATTTTTGAATTCCGAATCTTTCTATGTTTCCTTTATGCAGAAATTGACCTGAAGATTTCATATCGCTATGTGCAGTGACGTAGGAAGCATGTATTGCGTGATATTATAAGAGATTGTAGTGCTGTTGTGTGAGCGACAAAGGCTTCTTTTTATAAACATGGCTTCAAGCAGCACATATGGCAATTTAAATGGGGTCAGTGTAGATGATTCCTTTGAACATTAACGGGCGGAAAATTGCCGATTAAGAATTTATAGTAAAAATAGCGTTGCAAATACAGTTCTTAACCGACGAAAACTCCGCTTATCAATTTAGAAATAATTGTCACAAATTGAGAATAAATTACTGGGAGTAGAGTTTCCAGGTCGTCTCCCAACGAGTTGACAAAAGAGTGCAATTTATTGGTTAGGAATTTTCCGAGAAAATTTAAAGTTGGAGAACAGAAAAATAAATGATCATAAATTAAAGCAATGAAAATTAACGAAAGATTTTGTGTAATTGAAATAAAGAAGCCTTGACAAGGAGAAGATTAATTGAAAGTTCTATCCTTGTTGAATTTTTTCCAAGTGTAATAGTAAGGGGTTGTTGTTTTTACTTAGTTAACCTTTACCAAATAAAGGAAAGTCAAGTAATTGAGCCAACTCTGATTCACAAGTCCTAATCCTCTCCTATGGAAGGATTAGCGTTAGTGACTAGAGAGTTAACCAACAACTTCCAATTGCAAACTAACACTTGAGTATTCCAACTCAAGGGTCTCCTATTAATCAACTCCCAAGTCAAGTTAAGAACCTACTCCATTGGCATGGATGCCAATTTCGCAGACATGTAAAGGGAATAGAGAAGAGACATGGTAACTAAAATTAAATTGATAAAAACTAATTTTGAAATAATAAATCAAGGGGAGATGATACTCAAGCCAATAATGAAATTAAATGTAAAAATAATTCTTGCATTAATAAATTCCAAAATCAAAGATATCCATATGTAATTCTGAACAGGGTAAATGGGTGATAAAAGAGTAAGGACATAAGAAAACAAACTAGAATGATGGAAACTTCAACGGAGGTAGTAACTCTTCTCAATATCCCAATCAAAAGCCTAAAACTCTAAAACTATGAATGTGAAGAACCCTAGAGAAAGAAGTAGTTTTTCTCTCTAAGATTTCAAACTAAAACTAAAAATTGTGTAAAAGTGAATGTGTGTTGAGTCTCTGCTTGTCCCCTGGCTCTAGTCTGTGTTTCTGGGCCAAAAACTAGGTCCAAACTCAGCCCAAAATTACCTCCAGCGTCCTCTGCGATTTCTGCCTGTGGCGCACGTCATGCATACGCGTCAGTCGTGCGCACGCGTCGCCATGCAATTTCGCTTGTCACGTGTACGCGTCAGTTACGGGTACGCGTTGCTGTGGAAGGCTTCAAGTCACACGCACGCGTGAGCCATGCGTGCGCATCAATCTTCGCTGGTCATCTCCTTTTTTTCTTGTGTTCCTTCCATTTTTGCAAGCTTCCTCTCCATCCTTTAAGCCATTCCTGCCCTATATAGCATGAAAACAGTAAACACACAGATCACGACATTGAATGGTATAAAGAAGAATTAAAAATACACACTTTAAAGGCTTAGGAAGCAAGTTTTCAATTATAGAACAAAATTGGGAAGGATTTGTAAAACCATGCAAATTATATGAATAAGTGTGCAAAGAATTGATAAAAACCACTCAATTTAGCACAAGATAAACCATAAAATAGTGGTTATCAATATCCCCACACTTAAACATTAGCATGTCTTCATGCTCAGCTCAAGGAGACCGAAAGAATGATTGGGGGAAAGTAGGACTGATGCAATGCAACCTATGTATATGAATGCAACTATATGTTAAGATGTTTCTATCTACTTGGTTAAAAGTAAACAAGTTCTCCAAGACAAACATAAATAAGGTTCCACTAATTTAAATCACACAATAAAAGGCAAGTAAACTTGTAAGAAGATGGCTCATGAAAGCAGAGAACATAGAATCAAACATTGAACACTCACTGGAAGTGTATATGCACTCTAATCTCTCAGGTGTCTAGGGTCAACCACTCTACTCTTCTCTAGTCATGCTTTCTAAAACTTTGTTCTTCATCTAACCAATCAACAAATATTTAGTGTACCAATGCAAACATCATGAGGTCTTTTCAAGGTTGTAATGGGGCTAAGGCAAGGGTGAGGATATAAGTATCGCCAAGTGAGCTATAATATGAATCTTTGACTAACCTAAGCTCTCTCCTAACACACACACATTCAATGTAATTCTAAAATCATGCCTAGCTACCCAAAAATCCCATATTTGTATCACATACTCATGTATCAATTTTTAATTCCACCATATATGCATTGATCTTTTATTCAACTTAGCATTGGGATAATTTTGTCCCCTATTCATAAGTATTTTTGGTATATATATATATATATATATATATATATATATATATATATATTTTTTTTAATTTTTTTAAATGTATATATAAATGAAAGCATAATATATCAATGCATATGGTTTTTCAATTTTTACATGAGTAAGTGATGAGCGAATTCTTTAGTGGTATAGAATTTCACAATTGAAATCTCGTTACAAGTATAGTTCTACACTGACAAACAATTCCCACATCAAAAATTTGGTTGTCACAAGTAACAAACCCCAATGAAAATTAACTGAAGTATTTAGACTTCGGGTTGTCTCACAAGGAATTGTAATGAAGTGTTCAATTATTGGCTATGAAGGACCAAGGGGTTTGATTTTTAATTGGCAAGAAAAATAGATGGCAAGGAAAGTAAATCAAGCAAGTATTTAAAGAAGACAAGTAAATAAGAGAAAGCAAGTAATAAAGAGAGAGATTCATGGCAAGGGTTGAGATCCTAGGCTTTCTATCCTAGTCATACAATGATTAATTCATCTTATCTAGTCAACTCCAACAAATGGAAGAAGGTATCATGTCATTTTCACATAGGGAGAATGTTAAACAAGACTAATCAATCATATTAAAATAATAAACAAGAATTTATCTCATTACGTCATCCCCGAAGATAGAAGAAGGTATCACATTATCTTCACACTCGAAGAAAGTCTAACAAGACTAGCTAATCTCAATCCAAAGGTCCTAATCAACTCACTAATTGGATTAGCAAGAGATTAGAGTTAATGGAAATAATACTAGCTAACAACTCTAGATCACCAACATGAGTTGGGTCTTAATGACTCAAGATCACCTAATTACTCTTTCCAAGCCAAGAATGCTCAAAGTCTACTCTAAAGCCCAACCAAGCATTTTGTCAAACACTTGGTGGGTACAAATGGAAAGCTTGGCAAAAATGCAAGAATAATAAATCTATCAACTACCAATTGCAAGAAAAGTAAATTCACAACTCAAATCAACAATTAAAAGAACATCAAACATTAAATTTCATTAAATGTAAATCAAATTCAACATGAGTTCATCATCACAAAAGGAACATAAAAGGAAAATTAACACTACAAACTAAGAGAATGAAAGTATAGAGGCAAGAATTCATAAAGGAAATGAGATGAAATCATGAAATTGTACCTAGATCTAAGACGCAAAATAGCCTAAGAACCCTAATTCTAGAGAGAAGAGGGAGCTTCTCTCTCTAGAAACTAACCTACATGATGCTAAGTTACAAATAATTGCTCCCCCTTGCTTAGGCTTCAATTCTGCATGAAATACACTCAGAAACAAGTTGGATTTGGGCCTGGGCAGCTCAGAAATCGCCCCCAGCGTTTTGCCTTTAAGTGGGTCACGTGCGAGTACCGATGTGTACGTGCCATGTGCGCGTGCGCGTTGCTTGGCCATTTTTCTCATCCGCGCGTACGCGCCATGTACGCGTGCGCGTCCATTGAAGTATTCCTAATCTTTGTTTCTTCATGCATTCTCCACTTTGTATGCTTTTCTCCTCATTTCTTCCATCCAATACTTGCCTTATGAACCTGAGATCACTCAACAAATACATCAAGGCATCGAATGGAATTAAAGTGAGTTAAAATCACCAATTTAAGGGCCTAAAAAGCATGTTTTTACACTTAAGCATAATTTAAGGGAGAATTACAAAACCATGCTATTTCATTGAATAACTGTGAGAAAAGGTGATAAAATCCCCTAAAATAAGCACAAGATAAACCACAAAACTGGGGTTTATCAAATCTCTCCACATTTAAACTAAGCATGTCCTCATGCTAAAATCAAGAAAGAGCAAAGGGGTATCAATATTTATTCAATGCAAACTAACTAAATGCAACCTTTCTATATGCAATCTATCTACATGAATGCATCCAGTTGGTCAAAACAAGTCAATTTCCAAGAATACATATACAAGTGCAAGGGATAAAGCAATAGCAATCAAAGCAAACCCACAATTTAATTGAATCATTGAAAGATTTTACAAACTTGCAAGAAAAGATGATCATGGGTGGAAACATGTAATTGAGTGATCGAACCCTCACCGGATGTGTATCCGCTCTAGTCGCTCAAGTGTATGGGGTTGATTCACTCAATTCTCCCCTAATCATGCCTTCCAAGATTTGTTTTTCATCTAACAATCAACAATTATTTCATGCATGCATACAAATATCATGAGGACTTTTTCATAGGTTGTAATGGGGCTAGGGTCAAGGTAGGATGCTTATGGTCAAGTGAGCTTGAAATTTGGATCTTTGATTAACTTAAACTTCCTACCTAACCTATGACAACCTATACACTTCTAAACAAACCTAAATACACATTCTTCACTTTTCACACACTCATGCACTCTCTTTTTGATCACAACTCATATGCATTGATTTTTATTGAACTTTGAACTTTGGGGCATTTTTGTCCCCTTTTTATTGCAATTCTTTTTCTTTCTTTTTCTATTTCTATTTTATTTTATTTTTTTTGAACTAAAATATATACAAGAACATCAATGCATATGGTTTACACATGATTAATACATGAGTATGTTCCCAATTCCCAAGATTCTCAACACAAATACAAAAACACACTTTTATCTCTACCCAATGTTCCTAACTTTCCCAAAATCAAATGATGAACACTCTCACTAGCCTAAGCTAATCAAAGATTCAAATTAAGGACATTTATTATTTTTCACTTAGGCTTGTAATGTGCTACAATTAAGAACAAATGGGTTAAGCATAGGCTCAAAATTGGCTAACAATGGAAGATAAAAGGTAGGCTATTTGGGTAAGTGAGCTATTTGAACAATGGCCTCAATCATATAAATGCATGTATACACAAAGTAATGGACATAAAGAATCAAACAAATCAAAGATTAGAATCATAGGAAGAGAATAATGCACACAAGAATGAAAGTAAGTGGTTATGTATGATGTAACCACACAATTAGGCTCAAATCTCACATGCTTGTGTTCTTAGCTCAAAACATGATCCACAAAGTATATAATTCAAGCAAGTTTTTAAAATTTTTTTTTCAATCAATAGGGGTGCCCTATAGATAAAATCCTTGAAAAATATCATGATTTTAACTAAGCTTAATATATACATATGCAAAATGAGAAAGTGCAACTAAAAATTCTAAAATGAAATGCAAGAGTGTTGGGATTAGAATCTTGTTACCCAAAAATGCTGAATGGTCGGACGACCTCCCCACACTTAAAAGTTTGCACCATCCTCGGTGCACTAAAAATGAGCAAGGGGGTACGGCGACTTTCTGAGTTGCCACCTTCAGCTGGCGGGTTAACCGGTGCTGCGTGTTCTTCCTTCCGCTTCTATTTTTGCTTGTGGTGCATCAATCATGAAAAATAAAATAAATACCATAAGATGAGAAAATACAAGAGCAAGAAAGTGTGAGTTGTTGGAATGAGGTAAGAACCACTAGAATGGAGTGAGTGAATTAGTGTGACATTGATGAAAAATAGGTGTGTGGGTAAAATTGCATGCGGTTTAGAACACACATACACACTAGTATAAAAAGTTATGTCACCATTGCACAAAAGAAAACGTGCACTTCACTCATTCTAATGTGCTTAAGATAATTTAAAAGGCTTGTAGGTTAAGGCAACCAAACGAGTAGTGAAGAAGCATAAAAGCATTCAAGCGAAAATCAAACAATTGTGAAATTGGATAATGCATGTGCGTTGATTGATGTGGAAGTAAACTTGATGAACAAAATGGTATAGAGAGGTCACACATCAAACAATGACTCATATTAAAGTTGTTGCAATACCTAAGTAACATAGAGGTGGAACACATGGATGCTATGGAACTTAGAGAAAAGAATATAGAAGTGAAAATCAATCACATAGCGAGCATGGTCCACAAAGCTTGAAAAGCTAAAAAATATGTCACTAGGTAAGCTTTTGATCCAATTTCACAATTCCACAATCTCAATGCATAAAATAGGTGATGGTCAATTAGAACAAGCATCCTAAAAAAATGCATTGATAATGTACAATTGCCTAACAATAGATGATGAATGCATGGTGGCCAAAACATGCAATTCAAGGAGTTAAGATGCATGAAGGCAATGTAACAAGTACTTGGTATTCAAAAACATTAAACGTGAAAAGTTCCGAACTAAGTATCCAAATACAACCTCAACAAAGAAATCCAACAATGAAAATTAACAACAATGATGTCAAACTAACATCCTATTAGTAATAAGCAGCAGTAAATGGTAAACAAGATTAGTAATCCAACACTTATAATGAAAAACAAAAATTAAACTAACTAACTAACTAAAAGAAATGGTGTTACATGATATTTAGTAGTGTTGGATGATGATTGAAGGGTAGAAAGAAAAGAAGAGAAGAGAGAAGAAGGAAAGAAATGGAAAGAGGAGAAGAAAAGAAGGTGAGTGAAACAGGGCAATCCACATGTGCGCGTCATGTACGCGTAAGCGTGGATTGATGAAATGGCAGCGATGCGTACACGTGAGGCATGCGTGTGCGTCGGTGCGTTATTTCGAAATTGACGCGTACGCGTGAGGTGCGCGTATGCGTGTAGAGCCTTGCGCGAGAGGCACAAAACACGCACAGTGCAGGCACAACTCTCGAAAAAATGGCTAGGAAGTGGGAAAATTCAATCCACGCATACGCGTGCATGACGCGTGCACGTGGATGGTCGAAATTGCTTGATTCATGCGTATGCGTGAAGCACGCGTGCGCGTGGATGGTGCTCTGTTTTTTCAAAATTTTTCTATATTTTTGCACCAAACCAAGCATTCCAAACCTCCAAACAGCTACCAAAACATCATAAAACCTTATTTAACCTACTAGACTCCCAAATAAACTCAACTAGGCAATCAAAACAAGGAATTAAACCTATTTTATCAATATTTACAAAAGAGAAAAATGAAAAGATGTTACCATGGTGGGGTGTCTCCCACCTAGCACTTTTGTTTATTGTCCTTAAGTTGGACTTATGGGGAGCTCCTCATCAAGGTAGTTTGTGCTTGAATCCATCCTTGAACATCCACCAATGCTTGGACTTCCATTGTGATTCATCATTCAAAGTTAATAACTCCAAGCTTGGATGAAGTTCTTCACAAACCATAGGCTCCCAAAGTTGATTTTCCTTGTGCGATCCGGGATCCCACACTTTGTTTTCACACCCGTCCTTGAGTTGATCATGGTGATCTTCTCCGGGTGACAAGAGAGATGAATTCTCATGGAAGCACCAAACTATCCACCTAGACCCATTCAATTGAGCACTACACCAATCCATGCTCCTCAATTTTGAGCTTCCAACCATAATGAGCCTAGACTTACAATGCCAACCACTAAACATCCTCCTCTTACGCTTAATTCCGCAAAGCGCCCTAAGTTGGCCATCCGTCTCAAGCAAACCAAATTCAAGTGGGATAATAAAGCTAAGAGTTAGAAGTTTTACCCACTCAAATGAAGGATTGGATGACAACCTAGGTGGAGGAGTGCCTAATGATCTTGACAAAGCACGCTCCACTCTCGTCTATCCTCTTCTAGAGGCTTCCACCACTTGGCAAGATTTTTCAAGTTCCTCCTCTTGTCAAGCTTCCTCAAGTTCACATTCTTCTTCACCAAGTTCTTCTACCTCTTTCCCATCACTCTCATCATAGATAGGAGGCTTAGTGAAGTCTACCTCATCATCAATTCCAAGCATATTGGGGAAGGACTCATCATACTCAAAAGGATCACATGTTGATTCGGAATCATCATAAATAGGAGGGCTTGTTGTTTGGAACACTTCTTCGAATTCTCCAATCACATTGTGCCTTGGAGGTTGTGCACTCTCCTCCTCAACATCAACTTTAAACTCTATGGAAGAAGGCTCTTCAATTTGTGATTCCTCTACGTACTCAACATATCCTAAAGCTCCAACCACTACTTCTTTTTGTTCAACAATCTCTACCTCCTTCTCCTGTTGCATTTCTTGCTTTAACTCCTCTTCCTCACCTTGGAGCTTCAAATTCACTCCCTCACTAAGCTCTTTGGTTGCTTCTCCACATTCAACAATGGGAGTGCCTTGATCGCATAGGCTTAGGCGGGATGAGACTATGTTGCCAATGGCTTCTACCATGATAGCCATCTTAGCTCTCAACTCCTTAAACTTCTTTTCATCCTTCTCGTGTTGCCTTAAGATATGAGATTCAAGATCTCTTAAGTCTAGCGTGAGGGCTTCATCGGGAGGTGGTGGTGGAAGAGAGGGTTCATTATTTGAGGGAAGGTTATTGTAATTGGAAGGTGGTTCATGTTGGTGAAATTCTTGAGGTGGTGTGTAAGGACTTTGTGGTTCTTGGGAGTATTGGTGTTGGAATGGTGGTGGCTCTAAGTATGGTTGATATGGTGGTTGGTATGGTGGATACGGGTTAGGATCATATGGAGGTAGATGGTGGTATAGGGCTTGTGAGTATGGTTGTTGAGGGCTATATTGAGGAGGGAGTTCATATGTATGTGGTGGTTGTGGTTGACAATCACAATAAGGGTCATCACATACATTAGATTGGTATGCATTAGGATTTGGATTATACCCATAAGAGTTCGGAGGAGGTTGTTGCCAAGAAGGTTGTCTATAAGCTTGAGGCTCCTCCCATCTTTGATTTCCAAATCCTTGATGCACATCCTCATTGAAGCTTCCATTTCCTACAACATAGTTTGAACCAAACTTATAGCCAAAGTGATGAGAATTCATAGTGAGAGAGAAAACAAAAACAAATTCTAATAAGAAACAAAGAAAACCAAATTCTAAAACTAGCAAAAACTAACAAACAAACCAACAATCAAGCTATTCACAATATATACAATAGCCAATAACATATCACCATTGCAATTCTCCGACAACGATGCCATTTTGATGAGCGAATTCTTTGGTGGCATAGAATTTCACAATTGAAATTTCATTGCAAGTATAGTTCTACACCGACAAACAATTCCCACATCAAAAAGTTTGGTTGTCACAAGTAATAAACCCCAATGAAAATTAACCGAAGTATTTAGACTCCGGGTCGTCTCATAAGGAATTGCAATGACGTGTTCAATTATTGGCAATGAAGGACCAAGGGGTTTGATTTTTAATTGGCAATAAAAATAGATGGCAAGAAATGTAAATCAAGCAAGTATTTAAAGAAGACAAGTAAATAAGAGAAAGCAAGTAATAAAAAGAGAGATTCATGGCAAGGGTTGAGATCATAGGCTTTCTATCCTAGTCATACAATGATTAATTCATCTTATCTAGTCAACTCCAACAAATGGAAGAAGGTATCATGTCATCTTCACATAGGGAGAATGTCAAACAAGACTAATCAATCATATTACAATAATAAACAAGAATTTATCTCATTACGTCATCCCCAAAGATGGAAGAAGGTATCACATTATTTTCACACTCGAAGAAAGTCTAACAAGACTAGCTAATCTCAATTCAAAGGTCCTAATCAACTCACTAATTGGATTAGCAAGAGATTAGAGTTAATGGAAACAATACTAGCTAACAACTCTAGATCACCAACATGAGTTGGGTCTTAATGACTCAAGATCACCTAATTACTCTTTCCAAGCTAAGAATGCTCAAAGTCTACTCTAAAGCCCAACCAAGCATTTTGTCAAACACTTGGTGGGTACAAATAGAAAGCATGGTAAAAATACAAGAATAATAAATCTATCAACTACCAATTGTAAGAAAAGTAAATTCACAACTCAAATCAACAATTAAAAGAACATCAAACATTAAATTTCATTAAATGTAAATCAAATCCAACATGAGTTTATCATCACAAAAGGAACATAAAAGGAAAATTAACACTACAAACTAAGAGAATGAAAGTGTAGAGGCAAGAATTCATAAAAGAAATGAGATGAAATCATGAAATTGGACCTATATCTACGATACAAAATAGCCTAAGAACCCTAATTCTAGAGAGAATAGGGAGCTTCTCTCTCTAGAAACTAACCTACATGATGCTATGTTACAAACAATTTCTTCCCCTTAATTAGGCTTCAATTCTGCATGAAATACACTCAGAAACAAGTTAGATTTGGGCCTGGACAGCTCAGAAATCGCCCCCAGCGTTTTGCCTTTAAGTGGGTCACGTGCGAGTACCGACGCGTACGCGCCATGTGCACATGCGCGTTGCTTGGCCATTTTTCTCATCCGCGCGTACGCGTCATGTACGCGTGCGCGTCGCTATGCGATGCCACTTCTGCACGTGCGTGCCTTGTACGCGTGCACGTCCATTGAAGTATTTCCAATCTTTGTTTCTTCATGCATTCTCCACTGTGTATGCTTTTCTCCTCATTTTTTTCATCCAATACTTGCCTTATGAACCTGAGATTACTCAACAAACACATCAAGGCATCGAATGGAATTAAAGTGAGTTAAAATCACCAATTTAAGGTCCTAAAAAGCATGTCTTTACACTTAAGCATAATTTAAGGGAGAATTACAAAACCATGCTATTTCATTGAATAAATGTGGGAAAAGGTGATAAAATCCCCTAAAATAAGCACACGATAAACCATAACGCTTGTTACGGCGCTCCATTTGCTCCATCCGCTGGTCTTGCCGGTCGAACCTCTCAAGGATCTGAAGGAACATCTAATGGGTGGATGGTGCTTCTGGTGTGGATGATGGTGGAGTAAAAGAAGGAGGAGTGTCCAAAGATGGGCTTGGAGGCCGGCTCGCAGAGGGAACTGGTGGCCTAATGTACTTCCCATTCAGGACATACTGGTCGGCCCTAGGGATTATGACCTTCGTGTCTCCTACCTGATAGGACACACCTACTACAGAGACTAAATCTGAAACCAAGACGGGGAAAGACAGGTTACCTGCAATCTGTACGTATCCCATTGCCTGCCGGATGAGTTAGGGCAGGTTGAGAGGTTGCTCTGTCAGGATGCACCAGATGAGAACAGGCATGTCCACTGTGAAGGTGGACTCGTGAGTTCTCGGAAAGATATAGTGGGACATAATCTGTGCCCACACGCGAGCCTCCAAGGTAAGTGATTGGGCTGAGATGCTCTTGGGTTTTGATCGATGCTGCCCATAGATCCAGGTGCTGCCAGGTTGGGCTATAACTCCAAGGACGCTATCCCAGTCAAACTGATACATCTGATGCTTAAGAGAGGCTTCTTGATATGCATCCAATTCCTCTGGGCTAAGTAGAAGCTCTAGTACTCTCTGGCACTCTCGGAGATAGGGACTTGTTGTTGACGAACATAGACAGTCTGCGGAGTAGGCGAGTAGAAGTTGGAGTAGAATTCAACTACCCATGATAGGTTGGCCTCTCGCGCCTGCCTCCTCAAAAATCCCCACTGTCTCCTCTCGATGCGGGGTTCCACAAAATCCACAAAATGGGTTAGGACAATGAGTAGATGTTCATTATTGTAGTTCCTCTCAGCTAGGATGGGGAACATCTGCTCGCAATAACAGTTAGTGAACCGTATGGAGTCCCGTGCAGGAAAGGCTTTCTCTGCTTCATCAACTTTAATGACCCTCTTCACCCGCTTTGTAGGCGGCTTGACGCTGGTAGATGGTGGCGCCTTAGCCAAAGCTCTCTTGGTTCCTCTCCTTGCCGGTGGCTTTCCAATGGCCTTCTCTTTTCCTTTCTTGGTACCCATTCCTAAGGAAGAAAGAAAGAGGAAGGATGTTAAATATATATAACTAAAAACTGGAGGAAGAAAATTCCAAGTGATAATGAATGCCAAAGAAAAGATAATAGCTTAAATACATGGTAGCTACAACATGTAGCAAAAAGGCAATTCATAATAATTAGATGCAAGAGGGTAAAAGCATGCAAGTAATAGGCATGAGAAGCATAACTCAAGCATCAATTATTAAATGTGTTAAATTAAAGAGCACTTGTATGATGACAATTGTGAATGATAATCCCAAATACATGTGGAGTACAAATGTTGTGAAAAAGAGGCATTAAAGTATAAGAGTAAAATAAAATAGGATTCAAAATACCATAAGAGCTTTTTCACAAACACTTGGTGTGCAAGTTAAAATAGAAAGTAGAATAATGAATCCAAGTGTATATGAGACCCAAAATTAAATGTCAATTGTTAAATCACTCCTCATAATATCCACAAGTTTAAGTATAAGAAAGTAACATCCAAATAAAGCTCTAACACCAACATAAAAATACATGAAAAAGAAACCACAAATAACTAAGGTAATATAAAATTGAGAAGAAAGAAAAATAATTAAATGCAATAATTGAAAGAAGAATGAGAGAGTAGAGGAGAGAAAGAAAAGAACCTGAGGTAGAAGATGAAAAAGGGAAGACGAAAGTAGTAAATAGTAAGAAGGAAGAAGGAAGAAAGAAGGAGGAAGAAAGAATAAAGAATTAGGAATGAAAGAGAATTAGGATTTGGGAGGGGGAAATTAAAATCTGGGCGGCGTACTGGTGTAGTTGTGTGGAACATGCGACGCGTACGCGTACAGCACGCGTACGCATGTGTTGCGCAAAATTGAAGGTGACGCGTAAGCATCTGGCACGCGCACACATGCCCTTGGTTGTGCGAATCGCACGAAGCCAGCCTCGCACAGGCACAACTCTCTGTTCATTCTGGGTTGGGGCCATAATTTCATACGACGCGTGCACGTCAGGCACGTGCTCGCGTGGGTGGCCATTAGGTGAAGGGACGCGTACGCGTGAGTGAGTTTGTGCCTCTAGCATAGTGCCAGCCCCAGACCATCACAACTCTCTGTTCGGAAGCACATTTACGCCGATTGCCACAGCCACGTGTGCACGTTAGGAACGCTTACACGTGGGTTGATAAAGCGCAAGCAACACGCATGCGTGAGATATGCGTACGCGTGGGCTAGTTTGCGCGTAAGGCATAGTTCCAGCGCCACTCCCGCACAATTCTCTGTTCAATTCCTATTCTTTTCGCATTCACAAGTGACGCGTGCGCGTCCTAGACGCTTGCGCGTCGTATGCTCTTTTTTTTATATGCAGAATGCAGATGATTACCCAGAAATTATGAATGAACACTGATAAAAATAAAATAAAATAAAATTAGGAATAAAAAGAGACGATCATACCATGGTGGGTTGTCTCCCACCTAGCACTTTTCTTTTACGTCCTTAAGTTGGACGGTCCACAAGCTTAGTCTTCTTCTGTTGGTGGATCTTCCAAGAGGAAGATCTCCAGCTCCTTGTTATGCTTCATCTTCTCACCATGATACAGCTTTAAGCGGTGGCTGTTGATCTTGATGAATTTGGAACTCGAAGGACGACTCAGGTGGAAGACGCCATATGGCTCATCCTTTTCCACCCGGTAGGGGCCTTCCCATCTTGAACGTAGCTTGCCTAGCATGAGCTTCAACCTTGAGTTGTAAAGGAGAACCAGCTCCCCAGGTCTGAACTCTCTTCTCTTGATATACTTGTCATGCACAGCCTTCACCCTCTCTTTGTATAGCCTGGAGTTGTCATATGCTTCAAGTCAAAGGTTCTCCAGTTCTGCTAGTTGCAGCTTCCTTTCAGCACTGGCCTTCTCAAATCCCATGTTGCATTCACTTACCACCCAGAAAGCTTTGTGCTCCACCTCCACTGGAAGGTGACAGGCTTTGACATAGACTAGGCGGAATAGACTCATTCCAATGGGTGTCTTGTATGCTGTCCGATAAGTCCAGAGCGCATCTACGAGCCTGGTGCTCCAGTCTTTTCTATGAGGCTTGACAATCTTCTCCAGTATGCACTTTATCTCTCTGTTAGACACCTCGGCTTGCCCATTGGTCTGAGAATGGTAAGCCGTTGCTACCTTGTGAACAATGTCATGTTTCTTCAGTAGACCTGTCAATCTCCTGTTACGAAAATGAGTGCCTTGATCACTCATGATTGCTCGTGGTGATCCAAAGCGACAGATAATATTATTTCGAACAAAGGAGACAACAGTGTTAGCATCATCAATATGGGTAGGAATTGCTTCCACCCATTTAGAAACATAATCAACTGCTAACAATATGTAAAAGAAACCACTAGAGTTTGGAAATGGATCCATGAAATCAATACCCTAAACATAAAAAATTTCACAGAATAACATAAGCTGTTGGGGCATCTCATCCCTCTTGGATATATTTCCAAACCTTTGGCATGGGGAGCAAGATTTACAGAAGGCAGTAGCATCCTTAAAAAGAGTGGGCCACCAGAATCCACAGTCTAAAATTTTTCTAGTTGTTCTTTGAGGACCAAAATGTCCACCATTCCCAGAGGAGTGGCAGGCCTCTAAAATTGACTGGAATTCTGATTGAGGCACACACCTTCTAATTATCTGGTCAGTACCATACCTCCATAAATATGGGTCATCCCATATATAATATTTGGACTCGCTTTTAAGCTTGTCCCTTTGATGCTTAATGTTCATACCCTGGGTTGAGCTATCCGACCTAGGGTGATCGAAGACAAAGCGACCGACCTCTTTAGGTCAGTTTTTTCGACCTCTTCATTTAAAGAGTTCGGCCAAATCACTACAAGAAGCCCAAGACGGCCCAAACTAAGGGACATAGCCCAATCTAAAGGCAACTAAAGCCTAGAAAGATAGAGGCGATTCCCCTTAGAGATAAGATGACCTCACTTAAAGATCAGATAAGATAACTAACTTATCTTATCTAGAAAAGTCAGCCCACACTACTATAAATACACTAGAGCACCCAGGTATAACTCATACTCTGATTCTACTAAAAACCTACTTTAAGCCCATGCTAACTTAAGCATCGAAGTGTCTTGCAGGTACCACCACCCTTTGATGACGAAGGATCAACAGCATCTCCAGCTCCACTAGTTCCAACAAGTCAGACACGATAGCTCCGGCCACCACAGCAGATCTCATCCGAGATCGACCTTCAGTTTCAGGTAACCCTCGGAACATTGGCGCTGTTGTCGGGGAGCCTGGAAGTCATCTGGTGCACGAAATTGTGATCTCTAAAACGGCGCCAAAAACTTGGTACGCACGTTCATAATCTCAATTCTTTTTCACAACTCCGCACAACTAACCAGCAAGTGCACTGGGTCGTCCAAGTAATAAACCTTACGTGAGTAAGGGTCGATCCCACGGAGACTGTCGGCTTGAAGCAAGCTATGGTCATCCTTATAAATCTCAATCAGGTGGATTCAAATGGTTGTGAAGTTTTGATAATTAAAATATAAATAAAATATAAAATAGGATAGAAGTACTTATGTAATTCGCTGGTGAGAATTTCAGATAAGCGTATGGAGATGCTTTGCTCATTCAATCATTCATACTCTTTTCCATGGCAAGCTTTATGTTGGGGGATCACCATTGTCAATGGCTACTGTCCGTCCTCTTAGTGAAAATGGTCCAAATGCGCTGTCACCGCACAGCTAATCAGCTGTTGGTTCTCGATCATGTTGGAATAGGATCCATTGATCCTTTTGCGTCTGTCACTATGCCCAACACTCGCGAGTTTGAAGCTCGTCACAGTCATCCCATCCCAGATCCTACTCGGAATACCACAGACAAGGTTTAGACTTTTCGGATCTCAAGAATGGCTGCCAATTGATTCTAACTTATACCACGAAGACTCCGATCTGTCGGAATGGAGGCTAAGAGATACACACTCAAGCTATTGCAGATAGAATGGAAGTGGTTGTCAAGCATGTGTTCATAGGTGAGAATGATGATGAGTGTCACGGATCATCACATTCAACAGGTTGAAGTGTGAGTGAATATCTTGGAATAAGAATAAGCTTGAATTGAATAGAAAAACAATAGTACTTTGCATTAATTCATGAAGAACAGCAGAGCTCCACACCTTAATCTGTGGGGTGTAGAAACTCCACCGTGGAAAATACATAAGTGATGAAGGTCCAGGCATGGCCGAATGGCCAGCCCCCTAAACATGATCAAGAGATCAAAAGTGATACAAAGATAGTCTCAAAAATGATCAAAAGATGAAAATACAATAGCAAAAGGTTCTATTTATAATGAACTAGTAGCCTAGGGTTTCAGATATAAGTAATTAAAGCAGAAATCCACTTCCGGGCCCACTTGGTATGTGCTTGGGCTGAGCATTGAAGCTTTCACATGTAGAGACTTTTCTTGGAGTTAAACGCCAGCTTTGGTGCCAGTTTGGATGTTTAACTCCAGCTTTTATGCCAGTTCTGGCGTTCTGACGCCAGAATTTTTATGCTGACTTGGAACGCCAGTTGGGCCATCAAATCTTAGGCAAAGTATGGACTATTATATATTGATGAAAAGCCCAGGATGTCTACTTTCTAACGCAATTGAGAGCGAGCCAATTGGGCCTCTTTAGCTCCAGAAAATTTACTTCAAGTGAAGGGAGGTCAGAATCTAACAGCATCTGCAATCCTTTTTCAACCTCTGAATTAGATTTTTGCTCAGGTCCCTCTATTTCAGCCAGAAAATACCTGAAATCACAGAAAAACATACAAACTCATAGTAAAGTCCAAAATGTGAATTTTGAATAAAAACTAATAAAAATATACTAAAAAGTAATTAAAACATACTGAAAACTACCTAAAAACAATGCCAAAAAGCGTATAAATTATCCGCTCATCACAACACCAAACTTAAATTGTTGCTTGTCCCCAAGCAACTGAAAATCAAATAGGATAAAAAAAAGAGAATATACTATAAATTCCAAAATATCAATGAAACTTAGCTCCAATTAGATGAGCGGGACTAGTAGCTTTTTGCCTCTGAACAGTTTTGGCATCTCACTTTATCCTTTGAAGTTTAGAATGATTGGCATCTCTAGGAACTCCGAATTTAGATATTGTTATTGATTCTCCTAGTTCAGTATGTTGATTCTTAAACACCGCTACTTTATGAGTCTTGGCCGTGGCCCTAAGCACTTTGTTTTTCAGTATTACCACCGGATACATAAATGCCACAGACACATGACTGGGTGAACCTTTTCAGATTGTGACTCAGCTTTGCTAGAGTCCCCAATTAGAGGTGTCCAGAGCTCTTAAGCACACTCTTTTTGCTTTGGACCACGACTTTAACCGCTCAGTCTCAAGCTTTTGGCTTGATACCTTCACGCCACAAGCACATGGTTAGGGACAGCTTGGTTTAGCCGCTTAGGCCAGGATTTTATTCCTTTAGGCCCTCCTATCCATTAATGCTCAAAGCCTTGGATCCTTTTTTTTACCCTTGCCTTTTGGTTTAAAGGGTTATTGGCTTTTTCTGCTTGCTTTTTCTTTTTCTATATTATATTTTTTTCGCATATAATTTTTTTCCTCTATTAACTGCTTTTTGTTGCTTCAAGAATCAATTTTGTGATTTTTCAGATTATCAATAACATTTTTCCTTTTTCATTATTCTTTCAAGATCCAACAATTTTAACATTCATAAACAACAATATCAAAAATATGCACTGTTCAAGCATTCATTCAGAAAACAAAAAGTATTGTCACCACATCAAAATAATTAAACTAGTTTCAAGGATGAATTCGAAATCATGTACTTCTTGTTCTTTTGTTTTTAGAGCATTTTTCTTTTTAAGAAAGGTGATGGATTCATAGGACATTCATAGCTTTAAGGCATAGACACTTAGACACTAGTGATCATGTAATAAGACACAAACATAAATAAAACATAAAGCATAATTTTCGAAAAATAGAAAAATAAGAACAAGGAAATTAAAGAACGGGTCCACCTTAGTGATGGAGGCTTGTTCTTCCTCTTGAAGATCTTATGGAGTGCTTGAGCTCCTCAATATCTCTTCCTTGCCTTTGTTGCTCCTCCCTCATGACTCTTTGGTCTTCTCTAATTTCATGGAGGAGGATGGAATGCTCTTGGTGCTCCACCCTTAGTTGTCCATATTGGAACTTAATTCTCCTAGGGAAGTGTTGATTTACTCCCAATAGTTTTGTGGAGGAAAGTGCATCCCTTGAGGCATCTCAGGGATTTCATGATGAGGAATTTCCTCATGCTCTTGGTGAGGTTCATGAGTGGGCTCTCTTGTTTGCTCCATCCTTTTCTTAGTGATGGGCTTGCCCTCATAAATAAGGATATCTTCCTCTATGTCAATTCCAGCTAAATTACAGAGGTGACAAATGAGATGAGGGAAGGCTAATCTTGCCAAAGTAGAGGATTTGTCCGCCACCTTGTAGAATTCTAGGGATATAACCTTATGAACTTCTACTTTCTCTCCAATCATGATGCTATGGATCATGATAGACCGGTCTATAGTAACTTCAGACCAGTTGCTAGTGGGAATGATTGAGTATTGGATGAACTCCAACCATCCCCTAGCCACGGGCTTGAGGTCATGCCTTCTTAGTTGAACCGGATTCCCTCTTGAATCTCTCTTCCATTGAGCGCCCTATTCACAAATGTCTATGAGGACTTAGTCCAACCTTTGATCAAAGTTGACCCTTCTAGTGTAGGGGCGTGCATCTCCTTGCATCATGGGCAAGTTGAATGCCAACCTTACATTTTCCAGACTGAAATCTAAGCATTTCCCCCAGACCATTGTAAGCCAATTCTTTGGGTCCGGGTTTACACTTTGATCATGGTTCTTGGTGATCCATGCATTGGCATAGAACTCTTGAACCATTAAGATCCCGACTTGTTGAATGGGGTTGGTGAGAATTTCCCAACCTCTTCTTCGAATCTCATGTCGGATCTCCAGATATTCACCCTTTTTGAGCTTAAAAGGGACCTCGGAGATCACCTTCTTCTTGGCCACAACTTCATAGAAGTGGTCTTGATGCACCCTTGAGATGAATCTCTCCATCTTCCATGACTCAGAGGTGGAAGCAATTACCTTTTCTTTTCTCTTTCTAGAGGTTTCTCCGGCCTTTGGTGCCATAAATGGTTATGGAAAAACAAAAAGCAACGCTTTTACCACACCAAACTAGAAGGCTTGCTCGTCCTCGAGCAAAAGAAGAAAGAAAAGAGTAGAAGAAGAAAATGGAGGAGATGGAGGGGGTTTACTGGTTCGGCCAAGGGGGAAAAGTAGTGTGTATGATGTGTGAAAATAAAGGAGTGAAGATTGGTTTATATAGGAGTGGAGAGAGGGGTAGGGTTCAGCCATGTATTGGTGGGTTTGGGAGGGAAAGTGGTTTGAATTTGAATGGTGAGGTAGGTGGGGTTTTATGATGGATGGATGTGGATTGGTGAAGAGATTATGGAGAAGAGGGTAGGATTTGATAGGTGAGGGGTTTTTGGGGAAGGAGTATTGAGGTGATTAGTAAAGGGTATTTAGGGAAGGGTATTATGGGAAGGTGTGAAGAAGAGAGAGAGAGAGAGAGAGAGTTGAGGTAGGTGGGGATCTTGTGGGGTCCACAGATCCTGAGGTGTCAAGAATTTCTCATCCCTGCACCATTTTGGCGTGTAAACGCCCCCTTGATTGCCAATCCTGGCGTTAAACGCCAGGTTGCTGCCCATCTCTGGCATTTAACGCCAACTTTTCTCCCCTTTCTGGCGTTTAAACGCTAGCTTTTCTCCCTTTTCTGGTGTTAAACGCCTAGAATGGTGTCATACTGGGCGTTTAACGCCCATTCTGCTACCCTTACTGGCGTTTAAACGCCAGTAAGCTTCTCTTCCAGGGTGTGCTATTTTTTATACTATTTTTCATTCTGTTTTTGCCTTTTCAGTTGTTTTTGTGGCTTCACATGATCATCAACCTACAAAAAATATAAAATAACAATAGAAAATATATGTAATCAAATAAAATTTGGTTGCCTCCCAACAAGCGCTTCTTTAAGGTCAATAGCTTGACAGTGGGCTCTCATGGAGCCTCACAGATACTCAGAGCATGATGATGGCCTCCCAACACCAAACTTAGAGTTTGAATGTGGGGGCTCTATTTGACTTTGCATTTAGAGAAGCTTTTCATGCTTCCTCTCTATGGTTACAGAGGGAGATCCTTGAGCTTTAAACACAAGGGAATCCTCATTCACTTGAAGGACCAATTCTCCTCTGTCCACATCAATCACAGCTTTTGCTGTGGCTAGGAAGGGTCTACCAAGGATGATGGATTCATCCATACACTTTCCAGTGTCTAGGATTATGAAATCAGCAGGGATGTAGTGGCCTTCAACCTTTACCAAGACATCCTCTACAAGTCCATAAGCCTATTTTTTTGAATTGTCTGCCATCTCTAGTGAGATTCTTGCAGCTTTTACCTCAATGATCCCTAGCTTCTCCATCACAGAGAGTGGCATGAGGTTTATACTTGACCCTAGGTCACACAGAGCCTTCTCAAAGGTTATGGTGCCTATGGTACAAGGTATTGAGAACTTTCCAGGATCCTGTCTCTTCTGAGGTAATCTCTGCCTAGTCAAGTCATCCAGTTCTTTGGTGAGCAAAGGGAGTTCATCCTCCCAAGTCTCATTACCAAATAACTTGGCATTTAGCTTCATGATTGCTCCAAGGTACTTAGCAACTTTCTCTTCAGTAACATCTTCATCCTCTTCAGAGAAAGAATACTCATCAGAGCTCATGAATGGCAGAAGTAAATTCAATAGAATCTCTATGGTCTCTGTATGAGCCTCAGATTCCCATGGTTCCTCATTAGAGAACTCCTTGGAGGCCAGTGGACGTCCATTGAGGTCTTCCTCAGTGGAAATCACTGCCTTTCCCTCCTCTATGCATTCGGCCATGTGGGACGTGTTTATGGCCTTGCATTCTCTCTTTGGGTTCTCTTCTGTATTGCTTGAGAGAGTACTAGGAGGGAGTTCAGTAACTTTCTTACTCAGCTGACCCACTTGTGCCTCCAAATTTCTAATAGAGGACCTTGTTTTAGTCATGAAACTTTGAGTGGTCTTTGTTAGATCAGAGATTATGGTTGCTAAGTCAGATTGGCTTTGTTTAGAATTTTTTGTCTGTTGTTGAGAAGATGATGGAAAAGGCTTGCTATTGCTAAACCTATTTCTTCTACCATTACTGTTGTTGAAGTCATGTTGAGGCCTCTGTTGGTCCTTCTATGAGAGATTTGGATGATTTTTCCATGAAGGATTATAGGTGTTTCCATAGGGTTCTCCCATGTAATTCACCTCTTCCATTGCTGGGTTCTCAGGATCATAAGCTTCTTCTTCAGATGAAGCTTCTTTGGTACTGCCTGTTGCTGCTTGCATTCCAGACAGACTCTGAGAAATCATATTGACTTGCTGAGTCAATATTTTGTTCTGAGCTAATATGGCATTCAGAGTATCAATCTCAAGAACTCCTTTCTTCTGATTTGTCCTATTATTCACAGGATTCCTTTCAGAAGTGTACATAAATTGGTTATTTGCAACCATTTCAATGAGTTCCTGAGCTTCTGCAAGCGTCTTCTTCAGATGAAGAGATCCTCCAGCAGAGCTATCCAATGACATCTTGGACAGTTCAGACAGACCATCATAGAAGATACCTATGATGCTCCATTCTGAAAGCATGTCAGAAGGACACCTTCTGATCAATTGCTTGTATCTTTCCCAAGCGTCATAGAGGGATTCACCTTCCTTCTGTCTGAAGGTTTGGACTTCCACTCTAAGCTTACTCAATTTTTGAGGTAGAAAGAATTTGGCCAGAAAAGCACTGACCAGCTTTTCCCAAGAGTTCAAGCTTTCCTTTGGTTATGAATCCAACCATATTCTAGCTTTGTCTCTTACAGTAAAGGGAAAAAGCATAAGCTTGTAGACCTCGTGATCAACCCCATTGGTTTTGACAGTGTCACAGATTTGCAAGAATTCAGCTAAGAACTAATGAGGATCTTCCAATGGAAGTCCATGAAACTTGCAATTCTGTTGCATTAGAGAAACTAATTGAGGCTTAAGCTCAAAGTTGTTTGCTCCAATGGCAGGAATTGAGATGCTTCTCCCATAGAAGTCAGGAGTAGGTGCAGTAAAGTCACCAAGCACCTTCCTTGCATTGTTGGCATTGTTGTTATTTTCGGCTGCCATGTCTTCTTCTTGTTTGAAAATTTCTGTTAGGTCCTCTACAGAGAGCTGTGCTTTAGCTTCTCTTAGCTTTCTCTTCAAGGTCCTTTCAGGTTCAGGATCAGTTTCAACAAGAATGCCTTTGTCTTTGCTCCTGCTCATATGAAAGAGAGAAAAAGAAAGTATGGAATCTTCTATGTCACAGTATAGAGATTCCTTGAGGTGTCAGAGGAAAAGAAGAACAGAAGGAGGAGGTAGAGAGGAGAGAATTCGAACTTATAGAGAGAGGGAGTCCGAATTGCACATTGAGGAGGAGTGTTAGTCCCTTAAATAGAAGAAGGTGAGGAGGGGGAAGAATTTTCGAAAACAAAAAATTTTTTTATGAAAAGAAATTCTGAAAAATTGGTTGATGATTTTCGAAAATTAAAATTGAGAAAGTAGTTAAGTGATTTTGAAATTAGAAATAAAAAAGATATGATTGAAAGTCATTTTTGAAAAAGATGTGGTTGAGAAGATATGATTGAGAAAATATGGTTTTAAAAAGATATGATTGACAAACAATTAAAAAGATTTTATTTTTAAAATTAATGACTTGGCTAACAAGAAATTTAAAAGATATGATTCTAAAATTCAATTATTGAACTTTTCTTAACAAGGAAGAATTTTTTGAATCAAATCACTAATTGTTAGCAAGGATTTTCGAAAATAGTAAAAAAAATGGAAAGAATTTGATTTGAAAAGATATGATTGAAAATATATGATTTGAAAAAGATTTGATTTTGAAAAATTATGAAAATTTGAAAAAGATTTGAATTAAAAACAAAATCTCCTCTCCTGTGCCATCCTGGCGTTAAACGCCCAGAATGGTATCCATTCTGGCGTTTAACACCCAAAATACTACCTTTTTGGGCGTTTAACGCCCAACTAGGGTACCTGGCTGGCGTTTAAACGCCAGTTTTCCTTCCTCACTAGGCGTTTTGAACGCCCAGCTTTTTTTCTGTAATTCCTCTGCTGTATGTTCTGAATCTTCAATTCTCTGTATTATTAACTTGAAAAGACATAATTTTGAATTTTTTTTTTGAATTTTTAATGATGAAAAACAACAAAATGAAACTAATTATGTAAAACTAAGATCAAATAAACAATGCATGCAGGACACCAAACTTAGAAATTTTTATATTAAAAATACTAACAAATTGAGAATGCATATGAGAAACAACAAAACACAAAAAAAAAAAAGATCAGAGCAAGGAAATCATCAAGAACAACTTGAAGATTAATGAAGACCAAAATTCATATATTCGAAAAATGCAAGGAAATAAATAAAACATGCAGGACACCAAACTTAAAAATTGACACCAGACTTAAACAGGAAACACAAATTATTTTTTATTTTTGTGATTTTAAAATTTTTTTGTAATTTTTCGAAAATTAATTGGAAAAAGAGAAAGTAAGGAATTCAAAATTTTTAGTGAGAATTCCAGGAATCATGCAATGTTAGTCTAAGACTCCGGTCCAGGAATTAGACATGGCTTACTAGCCAGCCAAGCTTTCAGTGAAAGCTTCGGTCCAAAACACTAGACATGGCCAATGGCCAGCCAAGCTTTATGATGAGCGGATAATTTATACGCTTTTTGGCATTATTTTCAGGTAGTTTTTAATATATTTTTGTCACTTTTTATTATATTTTTATTAGTTTTTAAATAAAAATCATATTTCTGGACTTTACTATGAGTTTCTGTGTTTTTCTGTGATTTCAGGTAATTTCTGGCTGAAATTGAGGGAGCTGAGCAAAAATCTGATTCAGGCTGAAAAAAGACTGCTGATGCTGTTGGATTTTGACCTCCCTGCACTCGGAATGGATTTTTTGGAGCTACAGAAGTTCAATTGGTGCGCTCTCAATTGCGTTGGAAAGTAGACATCCAGGGCTTTCCAGCAATATATAATAGTTCATACTTTGCTCAAGGATAAATGATGTAAACTGGCGTTCAACCCCAGTTCCATGTTGCATTCTGGCGTTAAACACCAGAAACAGGTTACAAGTTGGAGTTAAACGCCAGAAACAGGTTACAACCTGACGTTTAACTCTAGAAACAGCCTAGGCACGTGTAAAGCTCAAGTCTTAGCCCAGCACACACCAAGTGGGCCCCAGGAGTAGATTTCTGCACTATCTATTATAGTCTACTCATTTTCTGTAAACCTAGGTCACTAGTTTAGTATTTAAACAACTTTTAAAGATTTATTTTGGACCTCATGACATTTTAGATCTGAACTTTGTACTCTTTGATGGCATGAGTCTCTAAACTCCATTGTTGGGGGTGAGGAGCTCTGCTGTGTCTCGATGAATTAATGCAATTATTTATGTTTTCTATTCAAACACGCTTGTTTCTATCTAAGATGTTCATTCGCACTTCAATATGATGGATGTGATGATCCGTGACATTCATCACCATTCTCAACCTATGAACGCGTGATTGACAACCACCTCCGTTCTACCTTCGATTGAATGAGTATCTCTTGGATTCCTTAATCAGAATATTCGTGGTATAAGCTAGAATCCATTGGCAGCATTCTTGAGAATCCGGAAAGTCTAAACCTTGTCTGTGGTATTCCGAGTAGGATTCAGGGATTGAATGACTGTGACGAGCTTCAAACTCACAAGGGTTGGGCGTAGTGACAGACGCAAAAGGATCAATGGATCCTATTCCAGCACGAGTGAGAACCGACAGATGATTAGCCGTGCGGTGACAGCGCACCCGGACCATTTTCACTGAGAGGACGGATGGTAGCCATTGACAACGGTGATCTACCAACACACAGCTTACCATAGGAGGAACCTTGCGTGCGTGAAGAAGAAGACAGGGGAAAACAGAGATTCAGAAGACAAAGCATCTCCAAAACTCCAACATATTCTCCATTACTGCATAACAAGTATTTAATTCATGCTCTTTTATTTTTCGCAATCCAAACTGATAATTATAATTAATATCCTGACTAAGAATTACAAGATAACCATAGATTGCTTCAAGCCAACAATCTCCGTGGGATTCGACCCTTACTCACATAAGGTATTACTTGGACGACCCAGTGCACTTGCTGGTTAGTGGTACGAGTTGTGAAAAGTGTGATTTACAATTCGTGCACCAAGTTTTTGGCGCCGTTGCTGGGGATTGTTCGAGTTTGGACAACTGACGGTTTATTTTGTTGCTTAGATTAGGAAAAATTTTTCTTTTTGGTTTAGAGTCTTCTGTTATTGTTTTTGGTTGAAATTTCTTTTTTGAATCCTTATTTTTTCTTTTTAAATTTTTCGAAAATTTTATAAACTGATAACTGAGTTTTTCTGTTTGAGTTTAGTTTCATATTTTAAGTTTGGTGTCAATTGCATGTTTTTATTTTCTTTTAAATTTTCGAATTTGTGTTCATTGTTCTTTCTTAATCTTCAAGTTGTTCTTGTTTATTTTCCTTGTTTGATCTTTTGTTTGTCTTGTTTTGTGTCTTTTGTTGTTTTTCTTGTGCTTTTTCAAATTTTTAGTTTCAAAAAATTTTTTATTTATTAAATACCTTGTTAAAACACGTTAAATTTATAGCTCAATTGGCTAGAGTGTTGTGCTTATGTTCTTGGTAATTGGCTATCTTCCTTTTAAAACTTTTTCAAAAATAATTTTTCTTTGATTAAATCTTGTGTCAATTTTTAAGTTTGGTGTTCTCTTGTTAATTTTTCTTTAGTTTTCGAAAATTTCATTGTGGTTTGCTAAAAATTTTAAGTTTGGTGTTCTATCTCCATGTTCTTGTTGTTCTTGTGAGTCTTCAAGGTATTCTTGAGTTTTCCTTGTGTTTTGATCTTAAAATTTTTAAGTTTGGTGTTCCTTGGTGTTTTCCCTTCAAAATTTTCGAAAATAAGGAGCATTAGATCTAAAAATTTTAAGTTGTGTGTCTATTGTGTGTTTTTCTCTTTCATCATAAAATTCAAAAATAAAAAAAATATATTTTCTAACTATTTTTAAGCAAATATTTCGAAATTTTCCTTTAAAATTCAGATTTCAATTTCAAAATTTTATCTTATCATATCTTAGTTGTCAAGTTTTTTTTAAAAAAATCATATCTTTTTCAAATCATATCCCTTAAATTTTTTTTTTTAAAAATCATATCTTTTTCAAAACCTCCTAACCACTTTTTTTCTCTTTTCATTTTTCAAAAATCCTCACCCATTTTTCATTTTATTTTATCTTATTTTTTTAATTTCCGTTTTCTAAAATAAAAAAATTTAATAAAAAAATTATTTTAATACTATTTGAATCTCCAATTCACAACATCTCTCTTTCTCCATCATGGACCTAAGTGGAAATGAACAGTCCAGAAGGACTCTGGGGTCATATGCTAACCCTACTACTGCTTCATATGGGAGTAGTATCTGTATACCCTCCATCGGAGTCAGTAGTTTTGAGTTGAATCCTCAGCTTATTATCATGGTGCAGTAAAGTTGCCAGTATTCCGATCTTCCACAGGAAGAACCTACAGAGTTTCTGGCACAGTTTTTACAAATTGCTGACATAGTACATGATAAGGAAGTAGATCAGGATGTCTACAGATTATTACTATTTCCATTTGCTGTAAAAGACCAAGCTAAGAGGTGGTTAAATAACCAACCTAAGGCTAGCATAAGAACATGGAAACAGCTGTCATAAAAATTCTTGAATCAATATTTCCCTCCAAAATGGATGACACAGCTAAGGCTGAACATCCAAGGCTTTAAACAAGGAGATAATGAATCTCTTTATGATGCCTGGGAGAGATACAGAGAGATGCTAAGAAAATACCCCTCTGAAATATTTTCAGAGTGGGTGCAGTTAGATATCTTCTATTATGGGCTTACAGAGAAAGCTTAGATGTCTTTGGACCACTCAGCTGGTGGATCTATACACATGAGAAAGACAATTGAAGAAGCTCAAGAGCTCATTGATACAGTTGCCAGAAATCAGCATCTATACCTAAGTAGTGAGTCTTCCATGAAAGAAGAGGCTAAAACAGTAACTGCTGAACTCAGTCCTGTAGAACAAGTTACTGAATTCAATCAGCAATTAGATTTTCTAACAAAACAGCTAGCCGAATTCAAGGAGATACTACAAGACACAAGAATGGCTAATATGAATATGGAAATACAGTTGAAGCAAACAAAACAGCAGTTATCAAAACAAATAACAGAAGAGTGCCAAGCAGTTCAATTAAGAAGTGGGAAAACATTAAATACCTCACTTCAAAGCAGTAGGAAGCCAAGAAATGAACAAACTGCTACCCAAAATCCCTCTGAGGACAGTAAGAGCCCAGAGAGGAATAATTCTGGCGCTCAAACGCCAGAAAAGGGTGAAGAGCTGGCGTTAAACGCCCAACCCATGCTCAGTTCTGGCATTCAAACGCCACAAACAGGCAAGGAGTTGGCATTAAACGCCCAATGGAAGCTCAGTTCTGGCGTTCAAACGCCAGAAATAGGTAAGGAGTTGGCGTCCAACGCCAATCCAGCTTCCAACCTGGCATTCAAACACCAGTGAGGGATCAGACACACAGACGTGTTGATAACAACCCCTCTAAAAAGGCTTTTCCAACCACCTCTGTAGGAAATAAACCTGCAGCAACCAAGGTTGAGGAATACAAAGCCAAGATACCTTATCCTCAAAAACTTCGTCAAGAGGAGCAGGATAAGCAATTTGTCCGCTTTGCAGACTATCTCAGGACTCTTGAAATAAAGATTCCGTTTGCAGAGGCACTTGAGCAAATACCCTCTTATGCCAAGTTCATGAAAGATATCTTGAGTCATAAGAAGGATTGGAGAGAAACTGAAAGAGTTCTCCTTACTGAAGAATGCAGTGCAGTCATTCTGAAAAGCTTGCCAGAAAAGCTTAAAGATCCCAGGAGCTTTATGATACCATGCATATTAGAGGGTAATTGCACCAAGACAGCTTTATGTGATCTTGGGGCAAGCATCAACGTAATCCCTGCATCCACTATCAGAAAGCTTGGCTTGACTGAAGAGGTCAAACCAACCCGGATCTGTCTTCAACTTGCTGATGGCTCCATTAAATACCCATCAGGCATAATTGAGGACTTGATTGTCAAGGTTGGGCCATTTGCCTTCCCTACTGACTTTGTAGTGCTGGAAATAGAGGAGCACAAGAGTGCAACTCTCATTCTAGGAAGACCATTCCTAGCAACTGGACGAACCCTCATTGATGTCCAAAAAGGGGAGATAACCCTGAGAGTCAATGAGGATGAGTTTAAGTTGAATGTTGTCAAAACTATGCAACATCCAGACACATCAGACGACTGCCTGAGCGTTGATATTATTGACTCCCTAGTGGAAGAGGTCAATATGACTGAGAGTATCAATTCAGAGCTAGAGGACATTTTTAAAGATGTTCAATCTGATCTGGAGGAACCAGAGGAAATAAAAGAACCTTTGAAAACTCCTCAGGAAGAGGAGAAACCTCCTAAACTCGAGCTCAAACCACTACCACCATCCCTGAAATATGCATTTTTGGGAAAAGGTGACACTTTTCCTGTAATCATAAGCTCTGCTTTAGAGCTACAGGAAGAGAAAGCACTAATTCAGGTGCTAAGAACACACAAGACAGCTCTTGGGTGGTCCATAAGTGATCTTAAGGGCATTACCCCAGCCAGATGCATGCACAAGATCCTATTGGAGGATGATGCTAAGCCAGTGGTTCAACCACAGAGGCGGCTAAATCCCGCCATGAAGGAGGTGGTGCAGAAAGAGGTCACTAAGTTACTAGAGGTTGGGATTATTTATCCTATTTCTGATAGTCCCTGGGTGAGTCCTGTCCATGTTGTCCCTAAGAAGGGAGGTATGACAGTAGTTCATAATGAAAAAAATGAACTGGTTCCTACAAGAACAGTTACAGGGTGGCGTATGTGTATTGACTACAGAAGGCTCAATACAGCCACCAGAAAGGATCATTTTCCTTTACCACTCATAGACTAGATGCTAGAAAGACTAGCAGGTCATGATTATTACTGCTTTTTAGATGGCTATTCAGGCTACAACCAAATTACAGTAGATCTCCAGGATCAAGAGAAAACAGCATTCACATGTCCATCTGGAGTATTTGCCTACAGAAGGATGCCATTTGGCCTGTGTAATGAACCTGTAACCTTTCAGAGATGCATGCTCTCTATTTTCTCTGATATGGTGGAAAAATTTCTGGAAGTCTTCATGGATGACTTCTCAGTATATGGAGACTCATTCAGCTTCTGTCTTGATCACCTGACACTGGTTCTGAAAAGATGCCAAGAGACTAACCTGGTTTTAAACTGGGAAAAATGTCACTTTATGGTGACTGAAGGGATTGTCCTTGGGCACAAGATTTCGAACAAGGGAATAGAGGTGGATCAAGCTAAGGTAGAGGTAATTAAAAAATTACCACCACCTACCAATGTTAAGGCAATCAGAAGCTTTCTGGGGCATGCAGGATTCTATAGGAGGTTTATAAAGGATTTTTCGAAAATGCAAAACCTCTGAGCAATCTGCTAGCTGCTGACATGCCATTTGTGTTTGACACAGAGTGTCTACAGGTGTTTGAAACCCTGAAAGCTAAGCTGGTCACAGCACCACTTATTTCTGCACCATATTGGATATTACCTTTAGAACTAATGTGTGATGCCAGTGACCATGCCATTGGTGCAGTATTGGGACAGAGGCATAATAAGCTTCTGCATGTCATTTATTATGCTAGCCGTGTTTTAAATGATGCCCAGAAAAATTACACAACCACAGAAAAAGAGCTGCTTGCAGTGGTTTATGCCATTGACAAGTTTAGATCATACTTAGTAGGATCAAAAGTGATTGTGTATACTGACTATGCTGCTCTTAAATATCTACTCACAAAGCAGGATTCAAAACCCAGGCTCATAAGATGGGTGTTGCTTCTGCAAGAGTTTGATATAGAAATAAGAGACAGAAAAGGGACAGAGAACCAAGTGGCTGATCATCTGTCCCGGATAGAACCAGTAGCAGGACACAACCAAACTCTAAGTTTGGTGTTGAGAGGCTCCAACCCTGCTCTGATTATCTGTGAGGCTCCATGAGAGCTCATTGTCAAGCTATTGACATTAAAGAAGCGCTTGTTGGGAGGCAACCCAATGTTATTTAATTATATCTATTTATTTTTCATTGCTATTATATGTTTTCTTTAGGTTGATGATCATGTGAAGTCACAAAAACAACTAGAAAATCAAAAACAGAATGAAAAACAGCATTAAAAATAGCTCACCCTGGAGGAAGAGCTTGCTGGCATTTAAACGCCAGTAAGAAGTATCAGACTGGCATTTAATGCCAGAAAGAAGCATGCAGCTGGCGTTAAACGCCAGAAACAAGCACCAAGTTGGCGTTGAACGCCAAGAAAGGGGAAAAGCTGGCGTTTAACATCAGAAACAAGCAGCAGTCTGGCGTTAAACGCCAGGATTGCACACTAAGGGCGTTTTGCATGCCTCAATGGAACAGGGATGCTAAGTCCTTAACCCCTCAGGATCTATGGACCCCACAGGATCCCCGCCTACCTCACCATTCCAATTCAAACCATTCCCCTCCCATACCCACCCATTCACACTTCTCCTTCTACTCCCTTCTATCTTCTTTTGCTCGAGGACGAGTAAACCTTTTAAGTTTGGTGTGGAAAAAAGCGTTGCTTTTTTATTTTTCCATAACTATTTATGGCATATAAGGCCGGAAAAACCTCTAGAAAGAGGAAAAGGAAGGTAGTTGCTTCCACCCCCGAGTCATGAGAGATGAAGAGGTTCATCTCAAGGGTCTATAGTTCAGTGGTAGAGCATTTGACTGCAGATCAAAGAGCTATGAGGGAGGAGCAACAAAGACAAGGAAGAGACATAGAGGAGCTCAAGAGCACCATTGGTTCTTCAAGAAGAGGAAGACGCCACCCTCACTAAGGTGGACCCGTTTCTTAATCTCCTTGTTCTTATTTCCCTAAAAAATATGCGAAAAAAAAGAGAGCAAGAAAAAGAAAAAGCAAGCGGAAAAAGCCAAAAGCTCTTTAAACCAAAAGGCAAGAGCAAAAAGCCAATAACCCTTAAAACCAAAAGGCAAGGGTAATAAAAAGGATCCAAGGCTTTGAGCATCAGTGGATAGGAGGGCCTAAAGGAATAAAATCCTGGCCTAAGCGGCTAAACCAAGCTGTCCCTAACCATGTGCTTGTGGCGTGAAGGTGTCAAGTGAAAACTTGAGACTGAGCGGTTAAAGTTGAGGTCCAAAGCAAAAAAAAAAAGAGTGTGCTTAAGAACCCTGGACACCTCTAAGTGGGGACTCTAGCAAAGTTGAGTCACAATCTAAAAAGGTTCACCCAGTTATGTGTCTGTGGCATTGATGTATCCGGTGGTAATACTGGAAAACAAATTGCTTAGGGCCACGGCCAAGACTCATAAAGTAGCTGTGTTCAAGAATCAACATACTGAACTAGGAGAATCAATAACACTATCTGAATTCTGAGTTCCTATAGATGCCAATCATTCTGAACTTCAAAGGATAAAGTGAGATGCCAAAACTGTTCAGAAGCAAAAAGCTAATAGTCCCGCTCATCTAATTAAGACTGATCTTCATAGATGTTTTTGGAATTTATTGTATACTCTCTTCTTTTTATCCTACTTTGTTTTTAGTTGCTTGGGGATAAGCAACAATTTAAGTTTGGTGTTGTGATGAGCGGATAATTTATACGCTTTTTGGCATTGTTTTCAGGTAGTTTTTAATATGTTTTAGTCACTTTTTATTATATTTTTATTAGTTTTTAAATAAAAATCACATTTCTGGACTTTACTATGAGTTTGTGTGTTTTTCTGTGATTTCAGATAATTTCTGGCTGAAATTGAGGGAGCTGAGCAAAAATCTGATTCAGGTTGAAAAAGGACTGCTGATGCTGTTGGATTCTGACCTCCCTGCACTCGGAATGGATTTTTTAGCGCTACAAGAGTCTAATTGGTACACTCTTAATTGCGTTGGAAAGTAGACATCTAGGGCTTTCCAGAAATATATAATAGTCCATACTTTGCTCAAGGATAGACGACGTAAACCGGCGTTCAACGCCAGTTCCATGTTGTATTCTGGCGTTAAACGCCAGAAACAGGTTACAAGTTGGAGTTAAATGCCAGAAACAGGTTACAACCTGGCGTTTAACTCTAGAAACAGCCTAGGCACGTGTAAAGCTCAAGTCTCAGCCCCAGCACACACCAAGTGTGCCCCAGAAGTGGATTTCTGCACTATCTATCATAGTCTACTCATTTTCTGTAAACCTAGGTCACTAGTTTAATATTTAAACAACTTTTAGAGATTTTTTTTGGACCTCATGACATTTTAGATATGAACTTTGTACTCTTTGACGGCATGAGTCTCTAAACTCCATTGTTGGGGGTGAGGAGCTCTGTTGTGTCTCGATGAATTAATGCAATTATTTCTGTTTTCTATTCAAACACGCTTGTTTCTATCTAAGATGTTCATTCGCACTTCAATATGATGGATGTGATGATCCGTGACATTCATCACCATTCTCAACCTATGAACGCGTGACTGACAACCACCTCCGTTCTACCTTCGATTGAATGAGTATCTCTTGGATTCCTTAATCAGAATCTTCGTGGTATAAGCTAGAATCCATTGGCAGCATTCTTGAGAATCCGGAAAGTCTAAACCTTGTCTGTGGTATTTCGAGTAGGATTTAGGGATTGAATGACTGTGATGAGCTTCAAATTCACAAGGGTTGGGCGTAGTGACAGACGCAAAAGGATCAATGGATCCTATTCCAGCACGAGTGAGAACCGACAGATGATTAGCCGTGCGGTGACAGAGCACCCGGACCATTTTCACTGAGAGGACGGATGGTAGCCATTGACAACAGTGATCCACCAACACACAGCTTGCCATAGGAGGAACCTTGCGTGCGTGAAGAAGAAGACAGGGGAAAAGCAGAGATTCAGAAGACAAAGCATCTCCAAAACTCCAACATATTCTCCATTACTGCATAACAAGTATTTAATTCATGCTCTTTTATTTTTTGCAATCCAAACTGATAATTATAATTGATATCCTGACTAAGAATTAGAAGATAACCATAGATTGCTTCAAACCAACAATCTTCGTGGGATTCGACCCTTACTCACGTAAGGTATTACTTGGACGACCCAGTGCACTTGCTGGTTAGTGGTACGAGTTGTGAAAAGTGTGATTTACAATTCGTGCACCACTTTAGCAGATCATTACATTCAACAGCAAGATTGATAGAAATCAACAAGCTCTTGTGGTGATAAGTTGAAACCTTGGTCCAAAGGATTAGACATGGCTTTACAGCCAGCCAGACTTCAACAGATCATCATGAAACTCTAGAATTCATTCTTAAAAACTCTGAAGAACAGAATAGAAATATATTTTTTTCTTTTTTTTTCGAAAATAAAAAGTAAAAAGCTTAAACATAAAATAAAATTACCTAATCTGAGCAACAAAATGAACCGTCAGTTGTCCAAAGTCGAACAATCCCCGACAACGACACTAAAAACATGGTGCACGAAATTATGATCTCTAAAACGGCGCCAAAAACTTGGTACGCACGTTCATAATCTTAATTCTTTTTTACAACTCCGCACAACTAACCAGCAAGTGCACTGGGTCGTCCAAGTAATAAACCTTACGTGAGTAAGGGTCGATCCCACGGAGACTGTCGGCTTGAAGCAAGCTATGGTCATCCTTGTAAATCTCAGTCAGGTGGATTCAAATGGTTGTGAAGTTTTGATAATTAGAATATAAATAAAATATAAAATAGGATAGAAGTACTTATGTAATTCACTGGTGAGAATTTCAGATAAGCGTATGGAGATGCTTTGCTCCTTCTGAATCTCTGCTTTCCTACTGCCTTCATTCAATCATTCATACTCCTTTCCTTGGCAATCTTTATGTTGGGGGATCACCGTTGTCAATGGCTACCGTCCGTCCTCTCAGTGAAAATGGTCCAAATACGCTGTCACCGCACGGCTAATCAGCTGTTGGTTCTCGATCATGTTGGAATAGGATCCATTGATCCTTTTGCGTCTGTCACTACGCCCAACACTCGCGAGTTTGAAGCTCGTCACAGTCATCCCATCCCTGATCCTACCCAGAATACCACAGACAAGGTTTAGACTTTTTGGATCTCAAGAATGGCCGCCAATTGATTCTAGCTTATACCACAAAGACTCCGATCTTTCGGAATGGAGGCTAAGAGATACACACTCAAGCTATTGCAGATAGAACAGAAGTGGTTGTCAGGCACGCGTTCATAGGTGAGAATGATGATGTGTGTCACGAATCATCACATTCAACAGGTTGAAGTGTGAGTGAATATCTTGGAATAAGAATAAGCTTGAATTGAATAGAAAAACAATAGTACTTTGCATTAATTTATGAAGAATAGCAGAGCTCCACACCTTAATCTGTGGGGTGTAGAAATTCCACCGTGGAAAATACATAAGTGATGAAGGTCCAGGCATGGCCGAATGGCTAGCTCCCTAAACGTGATCAAGAGATCAAAAGTGATACAAAGATAGTCTCAAAAATGATCAAAAGATGAAAATACAATAGCAAAAGGTCCTATTTATAATGAATTAGTAGCCTAGGGTTTACGGAAATAAGTAATTAATGCAGAAATCCACTTTCGGGCCCACTTGGTGTGTGCTTGGGATGAGCATTGAAGCTTTCACATGTAGAGACTTTTCTTGGAGTTAAACGCCAGCTTTGGTGCCAGTTTGGGCGTTTAACTCCAGCTTTTATGCCAGTTCTGGCGTTTTGACGCCAGAATTTTTATGCTGACTTGGAACGCCGGTTTGGGCCATCAAATCTCGAGCAAAGTATAAACTATTATATATTGCTGGAAAGCCCAAGATGTATAATATTTCCAACACAATTGAGAGCACGCTAATTGGGCTTCTATAGCTCCAGAAAACCACTTCGAGTGCAGGGAGGTCAGAATCCAACAGCATCTGCAGTCCTTTTTCAGACTCTGAATTAGATTTTTACTCAGGTCCCTCAATTTCATCCAGAAAATACCTGTAATCATAGAAAAACACAAAAACTCATAGTAAAGTCTATAAATGTGAATTTTGAATAAAATATAATAAAAATATACTAAAAAGTAATTAAAACATACTGAAAACTACCTAAAAACAATGCCAAAAAGCGTATAAATTATCCGCTCATCATCATCCCATCATCATGGCGGACAACCTTGATAACGACCACAACTCCAGTTTGGAATAAATAACTCCACTTAAAAATACGGAGGTCATATCAAAGGAGGCACCCCAAAACAAAGGGGATAAACAACCCTCCAACACGAACACAGAAATCTTGGAGGCCATCCGAGAACAACAAGATCACCTCAAACAGCTCGAACAGGAGGCTGAACATCAGCGAGAGGCTGAAAAAGACCTCCAAAGAGAAACTAGGTGACGACGAGATCTAGAGGATAAGCTTCTAAAGCTCGAAGCCGACCTCAAGACCAGAACTGCTCGTTCCAACCATGAGGATAACTCCCACAAGGAGCAAGATCCCTTCACCAAAGAGATCATGAAAGCTAAAGTTCGAAAAGATTTTAAAGCTCCCGACATGACGCCATACGATGGTACCTCGGATCCCAGCCATCATCTCAGCAATTTCAGAAGCAGAATGTATTTCACTGACGCCTCAGACACCGTTCGATGCAAAGCCTTCCTGACAACCCTGACAAAAACAGCAATAAAGTGGTTCGACAGTTTGCCTCCCAGGTCCATCACAAGTTTTGACGACCTAGCCAAAAAATTCCTTGCAAGATTCTCCATCCAGAAGGACAAAGCCAAACATGTCCCGAGCCTGTTAGGGATCAAGCAAGGAAAATGGAAAAGTCTTCGCAACTACATGGAAATATTCAACAAAGCGTGTCTGGACATACAAAGTCTGCCAACAGAAGCAGCCATAATGGGTCTCATCAATGGCCTTAGAGAAGGACCCTTTAGCCACTCCATACAAAAAAAGCATCCGACATCCTTGAACGAGGTACAAGAACGAGCAGAAAAGTACATTAACATGGAGGAAAACTCACGACTAGGAGAGACCTCAAAATCTGGATTCTCCTACCCATCTAGGGACAAGGACAAAGAGTCCAAGAAGAAAGAAGATCAACCCAGTGGGAAGCCAAGAAAATGCCACAACTACACCCCTCTTCGGGTGTCCCTTGTAAATGTTTACCGAGAAATATGCAATACTGAGAAAATCCCTCCACCTCGCCCAATCAAAAGCAAAAAAGGAGGGGAAAATTGGACAGAGTACTGTGAGTACCACCGAATTTACGGACATCCCACTAATGAATGCTTCGACCTGAAGAATGTCATAGAGAAATTGGCAAGAGAAGGTCGACTAGATCGGTACTTAGCTAACAAGACAGATGAACCAAGAAAAAGAAGAAGGGATGAAGAGGTCGAACGGGCTAAACGACCACCTCACACTCCTGAGAGACATGTCCACATGATAAATGGAGGATTCGCAGGAGGAGGGATCTCTAAATCATCTCGTAAAAGACAGCTTAAAGAAGTATATCATGTCGGGGAAGGAGAGAGATCAACCGACCTCCCCACAATTACCTTTACTAAAGAAGATGCAATAGGTGTCATCCCGGGACATAAAGATCCCATGGTCATTACTATCATATTGGCCAACACTAATCTTCACAGGACACTAGTAGACCAGGGAAGCTCCGCGGATATCTTGTTCAAATCCGCCTTCGACAAACTCGGCTTACAAGAAAAAGAGCTCAGAGCATATCCGAATAGCTTATTCGGGTTGGGAGATACTCCAGTCCAACCACTGGGATATATCTCAATACATACAACCTTAGGAAAGGGAAACCGGTCAAGGACACTCAACATAAACTACATAGTAGTCGACGTGAGCTCAGCCTACAATGCCCTAATAGGTCGGACAACATTGAACCAGCTCGGCGCAGTAGTTTCAACTCTACATCCGTGTATGAAGTTTCCAACTCCGGAAGGGATCACCACGATAAAAGGAGACCAAAAAATTGCGTGACGCTGTTACAATGAAAGTTTGAACCTCAAAGGCAACCCCAAGGGAGAGGAAGTCAACACCATTGAACTCGGGGGAGTTCGAGCTCGTGAGGAATCCCACCCACAACCTAAAGGCGAGACTGAAGAGGTCAAAATCGGTGATACCCAGGATAAAATGACAAATGTAGGGGGAACCTTGAAAAGAGACCTGAAGGAGTCTCTGATACAGTTCCTAAAGGATAACGCTGATCTCTTTGCATGGAAGGCCACAGACATGCTAGGCATAGATCTCAAACTAATGTGCCACAAACTAGCGGTATACCCAGGATCTCAGCCAGTGCAGCAGAAGCGTAGAAAGCTCAGACCAGAAAAGTCCCAAGCTGTGGAAGAGCAGGTGCAAGCCTTACTAAAGGCAGGATTCATAAGGGAAGTCAAATACCCACTATGGCTAGCCAACGTTGTCTTGGTGAAGAAGTCAAATGGGAAGTGGCGGATGTGCACTGACTACACCGACCTCAATAAAGCTTGCCCAAAAGATCCCTACCCACTACCAAGACACTCTAGTGGATGCATCTTCGGGATACAAGTACCCCTCCTTCATGGATGCTTATTCAGGATACAACCAAATCCCGATGTATCCACCCAACCAAGAAAAGACCTCGTTCCTAACTCCCAAAGTAAATTACTGCTATATCGTCATGCCGTTCGGACTCAAGAACGCAGGAGCTACCTACCAAAGATTAATGAACAAAGTCTTCGTAGAACATATCGAAAAACTGATGGAGGTCTACATCGACGATATGCTGGTAAAAACACAAAGTGAGGAATCCTTGTTGTTCGACCTCACAAAAGTGTTCGACACCATCAGAAAGCATGGTATGCGACTTAACCTTGCAAAATGTACCTTTGCGGTAGAAGCTGGCAAATTCCTGGGCTTCATGCTCACACAAAGAGGAATTGAGGCAAACCCGGATAAATGTCGGGATATACTCGACATGAAAAGTCTGACCTGTGTTAAAAAAGTACAACAGCTCAACGGAAGACTGGCAGCTCTGTCCAGGTTCTTAGCCGGTTCGGCCATAAGATCTCTCCCCTTTTACGCCACATTAAGGAAGGGAAGGAGTTTCAAATGGACTGAAGAGTACGAGAAAGCCTTCCAAGATTTCAAAAGTTTCTCGGGACAACCACCTATTCTTACCCGGCCACGGGAGGGAGAAGCACTCGTACTATACCTAGCAGTAGAAAATTGGGCAATAGCTTTAGCGCCAGTTAGAGAGGACGAAAGCGGGCAACAACCCATCTACTTCATCAGCAAAGCCCTACAAGGGGCCGAGCTAAACTATCAAAAGATAGAGAAGTTCGCCTACGCTCTCATACTCACTTCCCGACGACTTCGCCCATACTTTCAAGCACACACTATCAAGATTCGTACCAGCCAGCCCATAAAAGGCATTCTACAGAAGACAGACTTTATTTGCGGAATACACTGATACCCCGGGAACTCCCACAAAGTGGAATCTCTACGTGGATGGATCCTCAAATAAAACCAGGAGTGGGGCAGGTGTGATAATAGAAAGTGATCAGGGAACCCAAATCGAACTCTCACTAAAGTTTGAATTCCCTGCTTCAAATAATCAAGCCGAATACGAAGCATTACTGGCTGGTCTGAGGCTGGCTAAGGAGGTAGGAGTTCAAAAGCTCACCATCTTCAGTGATTCCCAAATAGTTACCTCACAAATAGAAGGAAAGTACCAAGCTAAAGATCCCACCATGAAGAAATATCTGGACAATTCCAGAGAACAGCTCGGACAACTCGGGGAATATGAGATCCAACATATACCTCGGGAGCAGAATGCTCGAGCTGATGCACTCTCAAAACTAGCCAGCACCAAACCAGGGGGCAATAATAGAGGCCTCATTCAGGAAACATTGCAAAGCCCATCAATCTTAGAGGAAGAAAAGATCCTAACCATATCAGGTCAGGATTAGGGGTGGATGACCCCCATAATCAAATACCTCAAAACAGAAATGCTCTCCACAGACAAGAAAGAGGCAAAGCGTCTAATACAAGAAGCACAATACTACACTATGGTGGGCGAAATCTTATATAGGAGAGGATTCTCAACACCTTTCCTAAAATGCGTACCGACCTCCAATACAAGAGAAGTCCTGGAAGAGGTACACAGTGGCATGTGTGGTAATCACTTGGGGGCACGAGCTCTTTCCAAAAAGGTACTCTGAGCTGGATTCTTCTGGCCGACCTTACAAAAGGAAGCGACAGAGTTCGCCAAGACATGCCCATCATGTCAGAAACATGTTAACTTCCACATCGCCCCACGAGAAGAGCTCATCAGTGTAACATCACCTAGGCCGTTCGCAAAATGGGGACTAGACCTCCTCGGACCCTTTCCCCAAGGATCGGGACAAGTCAAATTCCTCATTGTAGGGGTGGACTATTTCATAAAATGGATTGAGGCAGAGCCCCTGGCCAATGCCACTGCTCAAAAAAGTCAAAAATTTCTATACAGAAATATTATTACAAGGTTTGGAGTCCCTTACTCCATCACCACAAATAATGGCACTCAATTTACTGATACCGGCTTCAGAAACTTGGTAGCCGACTTAAAAATAAAGAACCAATTCACATCCGTAGAACACCCACAAGCTAATGGACAGGCAGAAGCTGCCAACAAAATCATACTAGCCGGGTTAAAATGAAGACTACAGGGTGCAAAGGGAGCTTGGGCCGAGGAGCTCCCACAAGTCCTATGGGCATATCGGACAACTCCACACTCCACCATAGGAGAATCACCCTTCCGACTTGCCTACGGAGTAGAGGAAATAATCCCAATAGAGATAGAGGAAAGATCTGCCACAATAATCCTCTACAATGAAGATACCAACTCCCAAACTCAAAGGGAAGAGCTCAACCTACTTTCAGAAGTCTGAGAAAGAGTTCGGATTAGAGAGGAAGCGCTAAAGCGTTGAATGGCTTCAAGGTATAATCAGAGAGTAGTCCAGCGAAGCTTCGCCAACAATGATCTCATTTTAATCCGAAATGACATCGGAGCAGGTCGATCAGGAGACGGGAAGCTAGCAGCTAACTAGAAAAGACCTTACCGAGTTGTAGAGGTACTAGAAAAAGGTTACTACAAGGTGTCCGATCTGGAAGGGCGAGAGCTACCAAGGTCATGGCATGCATGTAACTTGAGAAGGTACTATAGTTAGAAAGTGATAAAGATCTTAGGTCAAGGTGCACTCTTTTTCCTGAAAAGGTTTTTTAATGAGGCGCCAAGCCAAGATCTACAAAAATGCCCGATTTAGAAGGGTAAAGCACTTATATGTATATGCTATTGTCTATTTTATATTTTCTACTTGAATAAAGTTTTTCAGATTCCATAAAAGGTTACCTACCAAGACGTATTAATCTGAGTGCAAGAATTCACAGCCCAAATACGACAAGGTCGGCAAGATGAAAACCAAATTCATCGCCCGATCACGATAAAGTTGGCAAGGTGAGAACCAAACTCATCGCCCGATTACAAGGAAGTCGACAAGGTGAAAGCAACAAAAACAGATTAATGCAAGAAGTTATAAAAAGTATTCCATAAAAAGTGGCCTGACGAGGTCTTACTAAAAATGGATTACTAAAAATAACTTAAGAAGGACCGACAAAAGAGAAGTCAGACCAAGCCTATCAACGCAAAAAGTTATAAAAAGTAATCCATAGAAAGAGGCCTGGTGATGTCTGAGTAAAAATGGATTACTAAAAATAACTTAAGAAGGACCGACAAAAGAAGAAGTCGGACCAAACCGATCAAAGCAACAAAAGTTATAAAAATTAATCCATAGAAAGAGGCCTGGCGAGGTCTGAGTAAAAATGGATTACTAAAAATAACTTAAGAAGGACCGACAAAAGAAGAAGTTAGACCAAACCAATCAAAGCGACAAAAGTTATAAAAAGTAATCCATAGAAAGATGCCTGGCGAGGTCTGAGTAAAAATGGATTACTAAAAATAACTTAAGAGGGTTCGACAAGAAAAAGTCGGACTAAACCGGTCAAAGCGACAAAAGTTAAAAAAAGTAATCCATAGAAAGAGGCCTGGCAAGGTTTGTGATGAGCGGATATTTTATACGCTTTTTGGGGTTAATTTCATGTAGTTTTTAGTAAATTTTAGTTAGTTTTTAGTATATTTTTATTAGTTTCTAGGAAAAATTCATATTTCTGGACTTTACTATGAGTTTGTGCATTTTTCTATAATTTCAGATATTTTCTGGCTGAAATTGAGGGAGCTGAGCAAAAATCTGATTCAGGCTGAAAAAGGACTGCTGATGCTGTTGGATTCTGACCTCCCTGCACTCGGAATGGATTTTTGGGAGCTATAAGAGTCCAATTGGCGCGCTCTTAATTGCGTTGGAAAGTAGACATCCAGAACTTTCCAGCAATATATAATAGTCTATACTTTACTCAAGGATAGACGATGTAAACTGGCGTTCAACGCCAGTTCCATGTTGTATTCTGGCGTTAAACGCCAGAAACAAGTTACAAGTTGGAGTTGAACGCCAGAAACAGGTTACAACCTGGCGTTCAACTCTGGAAACAGCCTAGACACGTGTAAAGCTTAAGTCTCATCCCCAGCACACACCAAGTGGGCCCCAGAAGTAGATTTCTACACCATCTATCTTAGTTTATTCGTTTTCTGTAAACCTAGGTTACTAGTTGAGTATTTAAACAACTTTTAGAGATTTATTCTGTACCTCATGACATTTTAGATCTAAACTTTGTACTCTTTGACGGCATGAGTCTCTAAACTCCATTGTTGGGGGTGAGGAGCTCTGTTGTGTCTCGATGAATTAATGCAATTATTTCTGTTTTCTATTCAAACACGCTTGTATCTATCTAAGATGTTCATTCGCACTTCAATATGATGGATGTGATGATTCGTGACACTCATCATCATCCTCAACGTATGAACGTGTACCTGACAACCACCTCCGTTCTACCTTCGATTGAATGAATATCTCTTGGATTCCTTAATCAGAATCTTCGTGGTATAAGCTAGAATCTATTGGCAGCATTCTTGATAATCCAGAAAGTCTAAACCTTGTCTGTGGTATTCCGAGTAGGATTTAGGGATTGAATGACTGTGACGAGCCTCAAACTCACAAGGGTTGGGCGTAGTGACAGACGCAAAAGGACCAATGGATCCTATTCCAGCATGAGTGAGAACCGACAGATGATTAGCCGTGCGGTGACAGCGCACCTGGACCATTTTCACTGAGAGGACGGATGGTAGCCATTGACAACGGTGATCCACCAACATACAGCTTGCCATAGGAGGAACCTTGCATGCGTGAAGAAGAAGACAGGGGTGAAGCAGAGATTCAAAAGACAAAGCATCTCCAAAACTCCAACATATTCTCCATTACTGCAGAACAAGTATTTATTTCATGCTCTTTTATTTTTCGCAATTCAAACTGATAAATATACTTGATATCCTGACTAAGAGTTACAAGATAACCATAGATTGCTTCAAGCCAACAATCTCCGTGGGATTCGACCCTTGAGTAAGGTATTACTTGGACGACCCAGTGCACTTGCTGGTTAGTGGTACGAGTTGTGAAAAGTGTGATTCACAATTCGTACACCAAGTTTTTGGCGCCGTTGCCAGGGATTCTTCGTGTTTGGACAACTGATGGTTTATTTTGTTGCTTAGATTAGGGAAATTTTTTTTTTTGGTTTAGAGACTTCTATTATTGTTTTTGGTTGAAATTTCTTTTTTTTATCCTTATTTTTTCTTTTTAAATTTTTCGAAAATTTTATAAGCTAAAAATTGAGTTTTTCTGTTTGAGTTTAGTTTCATATTTTAAGTTTGGTTTTCTATCTTCATGTTCTTGTTGTTCTTGTGAGTCTTCAAAGTGTTATTGAGTCTTCCTTGTGTTTTGATCTTAAAATTTTTAAGTTTGGTGTTCCTTGGTGTTTCCCTCCAAAATTTTCGAAAATAAGGAACATTAGATCTAAAAATTTTAAGCTGTGTGTCTTTTGTGTGTTTTTCTCTTTCATCATAAAATTCAAAAATAAAAAAATATATTTTTTCTCTATTTTAAAGTGAATTTTCGAAAATTGCTTTTAAAATTCAGATTTCTATTTCAAAATTTAAAATCTTTTTCAAAAATCATATCCAAAGTTTTTCAAATCTTCTTAATTAAGTAATTATTTTAGTTTTAAATTTTTTATTCTTAATTTTTGAAATCTATATTTAATTTCTAGTTATTTTATTTCATTTTTTTTATTCTTTCTTTTTTTATAAAATAAAAATAAAAATATATTTTAATTGCAATTCACATCAATTCTCTTTTCTCCATCATGGACCTAAGTGGAAATGAACAGTCCAGAAGGACTCTGGGGTCATATGCTAACCGCACTACTGCTTCATATGGGAGTAGTATCTGTATACCCTCTATTGGAGTCAGTAGCTTTGAGTTGAATCCTCAGCTCATTATCATGGTGCAGCAAAGTTGCCAGTATTCCGGTCTTCCACAAGAAGAACCTACAGAGTTTCTGGCACAGTTTTTACAAATTGCTGACATAGTACATGATAAGGAAGTAGATCAGGATATCTACAGATTATTACTATTTCCATTTGCTGTAAAAGACCAAGCTAAGAGGTGGTTAAATAACCAACCTAAAGCTAGCATAAGGACATGGAAACAGCTGTCAGAAAAATTCCTGAATCAATACTTCCCTCCAAAATGGATGACACAGCTAAGGCTGGACATCCAAGGCTTTAAACAAGGAGATAATGAATCTCTTTATGATGCCTGGGAGAGATATAGAGAGATGCTAAGAAAATGCCCCTCTGAAATGCTTTCAGAATGGGTGCAGTTAGACATCTTCTATTATGGGCTTACAGAGAAAGCTCAAATTTCTCTAGATCACTCAGCTGGTGGATCTATACACATGAGAAAGACAATTGAAGAGGCTCAAGAGCTTATTGATACAGTTGCCAGAAATCAGCATCTGTACCTAAGCAGTGAATCTTCCATGAAAGAAGAGGCTAAAATAGCAACTGCTGAACTCAGTCCTGCAGAACAAATTACTGAATTCAATTAGCAATTGGACTTTCTAACAAAACAGCTGGCCGAATTCAAGGAGATACTACAAGACACAAGAATGGCTAATATAAATATGGAAGTACAGTTGAAGCAAACAGAACAGCAGTTATCAAAACAAATAACAGAAGAATGTCAAGCAGTTAAATTAAGAAGTGGGAAAACATTAAATACCTCACTTCAAGGCAGCAGGAAGCTAAGAAATGAGCAAAATATCATCTAATATCCCTCTGAGGACAGTAAGAGCCCAGAGAGGAATGATTCTGGCGCTCAGATGCCAGAAAAGGATGGAGAGCTGGCGTTAAACGCCCAACCCATGCTCAGTTCTGGCGTTCAAACGCCACAAATAAGCAAGGAGTTGGCGTTAAACGCCCAAAGGAAGCTCAGTTCTGGCGTTCAAACGCCAGGAACAGGTAAGGAGTTGGCGTCCAACGCCAATTCAGCTTCCACCCCTGGCATTCAAACGCCAGTGAGGGATCAGACACACACAAGTGCTGATAACAACCCCTCTAAAAAGGCTTCCCTAACCACCTCTGTAGGGAATAAACCTGCAGCAACCAAGGTTGAGAAATACAAAGCCAAGATGCCTTATCCTCAAAAACTCCGCCAAGAGGAGCAGGATAAGCAATTTGCTCGCTTTGCAGACTATCTCAGGACTCTTGAGATAAAGATTCCGTTTGCAGAGACACTTGAGCAAATACCTTCTTATGCCAAGTTCATGAAAGAGATCTTGAGTCATAAGAAGGATTGGAGAGAAACTGAAAGAGTTCTCCTCACTGAAGAATGTAGTACAATCATTTTGAAAAGCTTCCCAGAGAAGCTTAAAGATCCCGGGAGCTTCATGATATGATGCACATTAGAGGGTAATTGCACCAAGACAGCTTTATGTGATCTTGGGGCAAGTATCAACCTAATACCTATATCCACTATCAGAAAGCTTGGTTTGACTGAAGAAGTCAAACCAACCCGGATATGTCTCCAACTTGTTGATGGCTCCATTAAATACCCATCAGGCGTGATTAAAGACATGATTGTCAGGGTTGGTCCATTCGCCTTTCCCACTGACATTGTGGTGCTGGAAATGGAAGAGCACAAGAGTGCTACTCTCATTCTAGGAAGACCTTTCCTAGCGACTGGATGAATTCTCATTGATGTCCAAAAGGGGGAAGTAACCCTGAGGGTCAATGAGGATGAGTTCAAGTTAAATGCTGTCAAAGCCATGCAGCATCCAGACACACCCAAAGACTGCATGAAAGTTGATCTTATTGACTCTTTGGTAGAATAGGTCAACATGGCTGAGAGTCTCGAATCAAAGCTGGAAGACATCTTCAAAGATGTTCAGCCTGATCGGGAGGATTTAGAGGAATTGAAAGAACCTCTGAAACTTCCTCAGGAAGAGGAAACACCTTCTAAACCCGAGCTCAAACCATTACCACCATCCCTGAAATATGCATTTCTGGGAGAAAGTGACACTTTTTCAGTGATCATAAGCTCTGCTTTAAATCCACTGGAAGAGGAAGCACTAATTCAAGTGCTAAGGACACACAAGACAGCTCTTGGATGGTCCATAAGTAACCTTAAGGGCATAAGCCCAGCTAGATGCATGCACAAAATCCTATTGGATGATGATGCTAATCCAGTGGTTCAACCACAGAGGCGGCTAAATCCAGCCATGAAGGAAGTGATGCAGAAAGAGGTCACCAAATTACTGGAGGCTGGGATTATTTATCCTATTTCTGATAGCCCCTGGGTGAGCCCTGTTCAAGTTGTTCCCAAGAAGGGAGGCATGACAGTGGTTCATAATGAAAAAAATGAACTGGTTCCTACAAGAATAGTTACAGGGTGGCACATGTGTATTGACTACAGAAGGCTCAATACAGTCACCAGAAAGGATAATTTTCCTTTACCATTCATAGACCAGATGCTAGAGAGACTAGCAGGTCATGAATATTACTGCTTTTTGGATGGCTATTCAAGTTACAACCAAATTGCAGTAGATCCTCAGGACCAAGAGAAAACAACATTCACATGTCCTTCTGGAGTATTTGCTTACAGAAGAATGCCTTTTGGTCTGTGTAATGCACCTGCAACCTTTCAGAGGTGCATGCTATCTATCTTCTCTGATATGGTAGAGAAGTTTCTGGAAGTCTTCATGGATGACTTTTCAGTATTTGGAGACTCATTCAGCTCCTGCCTTGACCATTTAGCATTTGTTCTGAAAAGATGCGAAGAGACCAACCTAGTTTTAAACTGGGAAAAATGTCACTTTATGGTGACTGAAAGAATTGTCCTTGGGCATAAAATTTCAAACAAGGGAATAGAGCTGGATCAAGCTGAAGTGGAAGTAATTGAAAAATTACCACCACCTGCTAATGTTAAGGTAATCAAAAGCTTTCTGGGGCATGCAGGATTCTACAGGAGGTTTATAAAGAATTTTTCAAAAATTGCAAAACTCCTGAGCAATTTGCTAGCTGCTGACACGCCATTTGTGTCTGACACAGAGTGTCTACAAGCGTTTGAGACTCTGAAAGCTAAGCTGGTCACAGAACCAGTTATTTCTGCACCAGACTGGACTTTACCATTTGAACTAATGTGTGATGCCAGTGACCACGCCATTGGTGCAGTACTGGGGCAGAGGCATGACAAGCTTCTGCATGTCATTTATTATGCTAGTCGTGTTTTAAATGATGCCCAAAAAAATTACATAACCACAGAAAAAGAATTGCTTGCAGTGGTTTATGCCATTGACAAGTTTAGATCATACTTAGTAGGATCAAAAGTGATTGTGTACACTGACCATGCTGCTCTTAAATATCTACTCACAAAGCAGGATTCAAAACCCAGGCTCATAAGATGGGTGTTGCTTCTGCAAGAGTTTGATATAGAAATAAGAGACAGAAAAGGGACAGAGAACCAAGTGGCTGATCATCTGTCCCGGATAGAACCAGTAGAAGGGGAGTTTCCCCCCTCTATTGAGATCTCTGAGACCTTTTCGGATGAGCATTTATTTGCCATTCAGGAAACACCATGGTTTGCAGACATTGCAAACTATAAAGCTGCAAGGTTCATACCCAAGGAGTACAGCAGGCAACAAAAGAAAAAATTAATTACTGATGCAAAGTACTACTTGTGGGATGAACCCTATCTCTTTAAGAGATGTGCAGACGGAATAATCCGTAGGTGTGTGCCTAGAGAAGAAGCACAGAAGATCTTATGGCATTGCCATGGATCACAATATGGAGGCCATTTCGGAGGTGAGCGAACAGCCACCAAGGTCTTCCAATGTGTCTTCTACTGGCCTACACTCTATAGGGATTTCCGAGAGTTTGTACGTAACTGTGACAGTTGCCAAAGAGCTGGTAATCTGCCTCATGGTGACGCCATGCCTCAACAAGGAATCTTGGAGATTGAGTTGTTTGATGTATGGGAAATTGACTTCATGGGACCTTTCCCACCATCATACTCAAACACTTATATTCTGGTGGCAGTTGACTATGTATCAAAATGGGTAGAGGCTGTTGCCACACCCACCAATGATACTAAAATAGTGCTGAAGTTCCTCCAGAAACATATCTTCAGCAGGTTTGGTGTCCCTAGAGTACTAATCAGTGATGGGGCACTCACTTCTGCAACAAACAACTTTACTCTGCCATGGTCCGGTATGGGATTCGCCACAAGGTGGCGACTACATATCATCCACAGACAAATGGGCAAGCTGAAGTTTCTAACAGAGAACTAAAAAGAATCCTGGAACGGACTGTAAGTACCCGTAGAAAGGATTGGGCAAGAAGCTTGGATGATGCTCTGTGGGCTTACAGAACAGCATTCAAGACCCCTATAGGGACTTCTCCATACCAGCTTGTGTATGGTAAGGCCTGTCATCTGCCCGTGGAACTGGAACATAAGGCCTACTAGGCAACTAGATTCTTATACTTTGATGCCAAATTAGCTGGAGAAAAAAGATTGCTCCAGCTGAATGAGCTAGAGGAATTCAGACTCACTGCTTTCGAAAATGCCAAGCTTTATAAAGAAAAATAAAAAAGGTGGCATGACAGAAAGCTGTCATCTAGAGTCTTTGAACCAGGACAAAAGGTTCTGTTGTTTAACTCTAGGCTCCGGCTATTTCCCGGGAAACTAAAATCCTGATGGAGGGGACCATATGTGATTACAAGTGTATCACCATATGGCTATGTGGAGCTTCAAGACATTGATTCTAATAAGAAGTTCATTGTTAATGGACAGAGAATCAAGCACTATCTTCAAGGCAATATTGAGCAAGAGTGCTTAAGGCTGAGGTTAGATTAAAAGCTCAGCAAGGTCCAGCTAAAGACAATAAAGAAGTGCTTGCTGGGAGGCAACCCAACCATTAGCAAAACTTTTTCTGTTATTCTATGCTTTATTTTAATTATTTTTTTATATAAGTTCTATATTAATAATCTTCAAGGTAAAGAATCAATTGCATAAGTTCACAGAGTTACAGAAGGATTCAGAGCACAAAACAGGAAAAAGAAGCTCACTGGCAAGAAAACGCCAGTAAAGATAGCCATCTGGGCGTTAAACGCCAGATTTACAGCATCCTGGGCGTTCAGAAAAATGCCCAGTAACAAAGGAGTTTCTGACATTTAACGCCAGCTGGAAGCAACAGCTGGATGTTAAACGCCCAGACCAAGCACCAAGTGGGCGTTAAACGCCCAAAACATGCAGCAGTTGGGCGTTTAACGCCAGGATTGTGGGGAGTAGGCAATTACGTTTTCAATTCAATTTTTTTTCCAATTTTTATGTTTTAATTCATGATTTCTTGCACAACCATGTTACAAAGCCTAATTTTTCAAATCCTTTTTAAAAGATATCAAATGTATCTTAATTCATAAACCCTTTTATTTATCCTCTTCAAATTTTTTTTCAAATCCTTTTCAAAACAAACCTATCTCTTTTCCTTCTAAAATCTTTTCAACTCATCAATATCTTTTTCAAATCTTCACAACATCTTTTTCATAATTCAGATTTACCTTTTTCAAATATCTTTCATATCTTTTCAATTTTAAATTACATCTTTTCATATCATACTTATCTTTTCCAAATCACTTTTTCTATCATATCTTTTTCGAAAGCCACCCCCCCTTTCCCTTTAAATCCTAGTTCGGCCTCCCCCCTCTCTCACACAATTCGGACTTGGCTCTCCTCATCTCCTTCTTCTTTCCTTTCTTTTGCTTGAGGACAAGCAAACCTCTATGTTTGGTGTGTTTATCCGTGATCACTAAGCCAATATCCACTAAGATCATGGATCCTAAGGGAAAACAAACCGACACAAGAGGCAAGAAAGAGAATATTCCAAAACCACTTTGGAATCAAGGGAAGTTCATAACCAAAGAACATTCAGACCATTTTTACAAAATAATGAGTCTAAGGTCAGTGATCCCGGAAGTTAAATTTGATCTGAAAGAAGACGAATATCTGGAGATCCAAGAGCAAATTCGAAACAGGAGTTGGGAAGTCCTAGCTAATCCTGAAACAAAGGTGGGAAGAAACATGGTTCAGGAATTCTATGCTAATCTATGGCAGACGGACAGGCAGAGGATAGCTGGAACCGCATTCTATGACTATAGAACTTTGGTTAGAGGGAAGATTGTTCACACTCACCCTGACAAAATAAGGGAGATCTTCAAGTTGCCTCAACTGCAAGATGACCCAGACTCCTTTAATAGGAGAATGATGAGATCAAACCTGGGCTTGGATAAAATCCTAGAGGACATATGCCTCCCTGGAGCCAAATGGACAACCAACACAAAGGGTGCCCCGAACCAACTCAAGAGAGGAGATCTCAAACCAGTCGCTAGAGGCTGGCTAGACTTCATTGGGCGCTCTATACTGCCCACTAGCAACCGCTCTGAAGTCACCATCAGAAGAGCAGTGATGATTCATTGCATTATGGTGGAAAAAGAAGTGGAAGTTCATCAGCTGATTGCTTGTGAGCTTTACAAAATTGCAAACAAGAACTCCAAAGATGCCAAATTGGCCTATCCAAGCTTAGTCTCTCTGTTATGTAAGGATGCTGGGATAAAAGTGGGAGTAGATAAGTATATCTCAGTTGAGCAACCAATCACCAAAAAGTCTATGGAAGGACAACAAGTGCAGGACGACCCCATCAAGAGAAAAGCACAGGAGTTCCTCCCGGAAATTCCTCAAATTGAATACTGGGAGCGCCTAGAAGCATCTGTCACCATGTTGCAAGAAGCTGTGGATCAACTGAAGGAAGAATAGCAAAATCAAAACAGCATGCTCTGCAAATTACTTAGAGAACAAGAAGAGCAAGGGCATGAACTGAAGGAATTAAAGCGTCAGAAACTATCTCTTGAAGGGCCAAGCACTCCACAGACTAAAGAGGCATCCACCTCCCAAATTCAAGGTTGTTGAGTTTTAATCTTAGCCTTAACTCTGTGATAATTGTTCTTATTTGAGTTTTACCTTAGAAGTTATATATGAGTAGTAGTAATTAGTATCTATATTTTGATTTTATCTCCAATTAAGCTATAATTTATTTTTCTCATCATCATTAAACATGAATAAAATAGCAGATTTTCTTTAGAATAAGGAGGCAATATTTTTTTCGAGTTTTTAATAAGGAAAATTCTAATTATTTACATGTGGTTGCAATGCTTTTTGTCTTCTGAATGAATGCTTGAACAGTGCATATGTCTTTTGAATTTGATGTTTATGAATGTTAAATATGTTGGCTCTTGAAAGAATGATGAAAAAGGAGAAATGTTATTTGATAATCTGAAAAATCATAAAAATGATTCTTGAAGCAAGAAAAAGCAGTGAATACAAAAGTTTGCAGAAAAAAAAATTTTGTGAAAATAAAAGAAAAAGAAAAAGAAAAAGCAAGCAGAAAAAACAAGCAGAAAAAGCCAATAGCCCTTAAAACTAAAAGGCAAGGGTAATAAAAAGGATCCAAGGCTTTGAGCATTAGTGGATAGGATGGCCTAAAGGAATCAAATCCTGGCCTAAACGGCTAAACCAAGCTGTCCCTAACCATGTGCTTGTGGCGTGAAGGTGTCAAGTGAAAACTTGAGACTGAGCAGTTAAAGTCAAGGTCCAAAGCAAAAAGAAGAGTGTGCTTAAGAACCCTGGACACCTCTAATTGGGGACTTTAGCAAAGCTGAGTCACAATCTGAAAAGGTTCACCCAATTATGTGTCTGTGGCATTTATGTATCCGGTGATAATACTGGAAAACAAAGTGCTTAGGGCCACGACCAAGACTCATAAAGTAGCTGTGTTCAAGAATCAACATACTGAACTAGGAGAATCAATAACACTATCTGAATTCTAAGTTCCTATAGATGCCAATCATTCTGGCTTCAATGGATAAAGTGAGATGCCAAAACTGTTCAGAAGCAAAAAGCTATTAGTCCCGCTCATCTAATTAGAATCTGAGCTTCACTCAAAACTCTGAGATATTATTGCTTCTTGACTCATTTGTATTCTATTTTATTTGTCTAGTTGCTTGGGGACAAGCAACAGTTTAAGTTTGGTGTTGTGATGAGCGGATATTTTATACGCTTTTTGGGGTTAATTTCATGTAGTTTTTAGTATATTTTAGTTAGTTTTTAGTATATTTTCATTAGTTTCTAGGCAAAATTCATATTTCTGGACTTTACTATGAGTTTGTGTGTTTTTCTATAATCTCAGGTATTTTCTGGCTGAAATTGAGGGAGCTGAGCAAAAATCTGATTCAGGCTGAAAAAGGACTGCTGATGCTGTTGGATTCTGACCTCCCTGCACTCGGAATGGATTTTTGGGAGCTACAAGAGTTCAATTGGCGCGCTCTTAATTGCGTTGGAATGTAGACATCTAGGGCTTTCCAGAAATATATAATAGTCCATACTTTACTCAAGGATAGACGACGTAAACTGGCGTTCAACGCCAGTTTCATGTTGCATTCTGGCGTTAAACTCCAGAAACAAGTTACAAGTTGGAGTTGAACGCCAGAAACAGGTTACAACCTGGCGTTCAACTCTGGAAATAGCCTAGGCACGTGTAAAGCTTAAGTCTCAGCCCCATCACATACCAAGTGGGCCCTAGAAGTGGATTTCTGCACCATCTTACTTAGTTTATTCGTTTTCTGTAAACCTAGGTTACTAGTTGAGTATTTAAACAACTTTTAGAGATTTATTCTGTACCTCATGATATTTTAGATCTGAACTTTGTACTCTTTGACGGCATGAGTCTCTAAACTCCATTGTTGGGGGTGAGGAGCTCTGCTGTGTCTCGATGAATTAATGCAATTATTTCTGTTTTCTATTCAAACACGCTTGTTTCTATCTAAGATGTTCATTCGCACTTCAATATGATGGATGTGATGATTCATGACACTCATCATCATCCTCAACTTATGAACGCGTGCCTGACAACCACCTCCGTTCTACCTTTGATTGAATGAATATCTCTTGGATTCCTTAATCAGAATCTTCGTGGTATAAGCTAGAATCTATTGGCAGCATTCTTGAGAATCCAAAAAGTCTAAACCTTGTCTGTGGTATTCCGAGTAGGATTCAGGGATTGAATGACTGTGACGAGCTTCAAACTTACAAGGGTTGGGCGTAGTAACAAACACAAAAGGACCAATAGATCCTATTCCAGCATGAGTGAGAACCGACAGATGATTAGCCGTGCGGTGACAGCGCACCTGGACCATTTTCACTAAGAGGACGGATGGTAGCTATTGACAACGGTGATCCACCAACATACAGCTTGCCATAGGAGGAACCTTGCATGCGTGAAGAAGAAGACAGGGGTGAAGCAGAGATTCAGAAGACAAAGCATCTCCAAAACTCCAACATATTCTCCATTACTGCAGAACAAGTATTTATTTCATGCTCTTTTATTTTTCGCAATTCAAACTGAAAAATATAATTGATATCCTGACTAAGAGTTACAAGATAACCATAGATTGCTTCAAGCCAACAATCTCCGTGGGATTCGACCCTTACTCACGTAAGGTATTACTTGGACGACCCAGTGCACTTGCTGGTTAGTGGTACGAGTTGTGAAAAGTGTGATTCACAATTCGTGCACCAGTTTGGCTAAAAATGGATTACTAAAAATAACTCAAAGAGAAGTCGACCAATGAAAGCAAACCAACAAAGTCGACCATCCAAAGCATGCACTAAAAGAAACGTAGCTTTGCCCGAAGAGCCACACAACGAGGCTATCAAAATTATTCAAAGACCAACTAAAAAGTTTGTACCAGAACACTAAAAAGTTGTCGAACAAGTTCGCCCCAAGGGTTATCTCGCCCAACCAAAAGACAGACAAAGAAAAGATCTAATTAAATTGAGGTCGGAGAGCAGAATACCAACACTCTATAAAGATCTACAAAATTTGCAAAGATTGCAAAGGAACAATCAACATATCAAAAGAAACACAGCAATCATTAAAAAGACTCAAAAGGCGACCTGAAAGAGAGCCTCAAGAGTTCAAAAATATTTTGTTTTTCTACTAAAGTTTCATAGAAGCAACTAACAGTCAAGGGAACCAAACTTACAAAAAATAAGAGTTCAAAAGCCCACAAGTCGATTAAGAATGATATTCACAGGGACGGCATCCACGGTCCCATCCTCACGATTAAGAATTTCACAATCTGGGTTAGGTTGAGAATGGTCGACCTCAGCAGAAGGATTTGAAGAAGTCATGGCTGTAGAAGCTTTGGCTAGAGGGGCAGGAGGAGGCCCATCATCTTTATCATCTGGAGCGAGCACTATCTTCCCATCTTCCACAACATTGTCCAGGCTGAAAAGAGTCAGGTTGAGTTCAGGAGCAAGAACTCGGACCTGTGCCTTTAAATTTTCATAAGCACTTGTCACAGTATCTACCAGATGACCCTGAAGGTCGGCATAATCCACGTGGGCAGTTTCAAGCCTTCCCCTCAACTCCAACACATTGGCATAAGTGCGGTTATAACTCTCCTTATGCTTTTTTGCCATCTCCTCTGCCAAATTTGCAGCTGCCTCAGCCCTAACAGCCCGCGACTTCTTCTTCTCCAAGTCCAACTCCAGCTTAATCACCCTAGCGTCCAGCTCATCCTTCAACCCTTTGATTCTATCAAATTTTGACTTTGCATCCTGTTCATACCTTGGGTCGAGCTGTCCGACCCGGGATGTTTAGCGATAAGGCGATCGACCTCTTCATGTCCAACTATCTGACCTCTTCTCAAAGAGATCGGCTAAATTGCCAGGAAAGCCCAGTAAAGGGCCCAAATAGAGGAACACGACCTATATCCAAAGGCAGTCCAAGCCAATAGAGATAAAGGCGGTTCCCTTAAAGATAAGCTGACCTCACCAAAAGATAAGATAAGATAAGATAACTAACTTATCTTACCTAAGAAGGACAGCCCACAACCATTATAAATACACTGGAGCACCCAGGTATAACTCATACTCTGATTCTACAAAAAACCTGCTTAATACCCTTGCTAACTTAAGCATCGGAGTCTCTTGCAGGTACCCCCACCCTCTGGTGGTGAAGGATCAGTAGCGCAGCCAAGTTCAACAAGTCGGACACGACAGCTCCGGCCTCCACTCACAGCCGGATACATCATCTCCGACCATCACAGAAGATCTCGTCCGAGATCAACCTACAGTTTCAGGTAACCCTCGGAACATTGGCGCCGTTGCCGGGGAACTTGGAAGTCATCCCATTACCATGGCGGATGACCATGACAACGACCACGATTCAGATCTAGAGGACAGAACGCCGCACAAAATCGTGGACACTACACCAAAAGATACCCCGGAATCTAACGGGAATAAAGACTCACCAAATCCGGGAGCGATAGAGGCGCTTCAAGATCGTTTAAAGCAACTTGAAAAAGAAGCCCAACATTAGCGAAAAGCTGGGAAGGATCTACAAAGGGAGATAAGGCAACGCCGAGAATTAGAAGATAAACTTCTAAAACTCGAAGCCGATCTCAAAGCCAAAGCTACTCGATCTACCCCTGAGGATAACTCTCGCAAGGACCAAGATCCATTCACTAGGGAGATCATGAAAACCGAAATCCCTAAGGACTTCAAACTTCCGGATATGACTTTGTATGATGGCACTACAGATCCCGGCCATTATCTCAGCAATTTCAGAAGTAGAATATATCTCACCGACGCCTCAGATACAGTTCGCTGCAAAGCCTTTCCAACTACTTTAACAAAGACAACAATTAGATGGTTCGATAACCTAGCTCCTAGGTCCATCTCAAGCTTCGATGACTTAGCCAAGAAGTTTTTGGCCAGATTCTTTATCCAAAAAGATAAGGCTAAACACGCCTCAAGTCTATTAGGAATTAAGCAAGGAGATCGGGAAAGTCTTTGCAGATACATGGAAAGATTCAACAAAACATGCCTGGACATACAAAGCCTACCAACAGAGGCTGCCATTATGAGCCTCATCAATGGCTTGCGAGAGGGACCTTTTAGTCAATCTATATCGAAAAAACATCCCACATCTCTGAACAAAGTGCAAGAACGAGCGGAGAAGTATATTAACATGGAGGAAAACTCTCGGCTAGGGGAGACCTCAAAATCTGGATCCACATATCCCTCCCGGGATAAGGATAAAGAGTCCAAAAAGAAGGAAGATCGACATGGGAAAAAAATAAAAAAATACCACAATTACACCCCCTCTTCGGGTGTCCCTTGTGGATGTCTACAGGGAAGTTTGCCACACTGAAAAAATACCCCCAGTTCGACCACTCAGAGGCAAAAAAGGAGGAGGTAATCAGACCGAATATTGTGAATACCATCGAATCCGCGGGCATTCCACCAATGAATGTTTTGACTTAAAAAATGTCATTGAAAAATTAGTAAGAGAAGGGAAATTAGATCGGTACCTGGCCACCCGGGACGATGAACAAAGAAAAAGAAGAAGAGATGAAGATATCGGACGAACCGAGCGATCACCTCGTACACCAGAAAGACACGTCCACATGATACACGGTGGATTTGCGGGAGGAGGAATCTCCAAGTCATCTCGCAAAAGATATCTCAAAGAAATATATCATGTTGAGGGTAAAGAGGAAGCACTCGACATCCCCGCGATTACTTTCACTAAAGAAGACGCGTCCAGTATCATCTTAGGACGCGATGATTGGTGCATGAAATTGTGATCTCTGGTAATGGCTCCAAAAAAACTTGGTGCTCTAATCTCAATTCATAATTTGTCACAACTTCGATACAACTAACCAGCAAGTGCACTGGGTCGTCCAAGTAATAAACCTTACGTGAGTAAGGGTCGATCCCACGGAGATTGTTGGTATGAAGCAAGCTATGGTCACCTTGTAAATCTCAGTCAGGCGGATATAAAATAGTTATGGAGTTTTCGAAATTAATACTAAAATAAGGATAGAAATACTTATGTAATTCATTGGTGAGAATTTCAGATAAGAATATGGAGATGCTTTCGTCCCTCTGAACCTCTGCTTTCCCGCTGTCTTCATCCAATCAGTCTTACTCCTTTCCATGGCATGCTTTATGTAAGGGCATCACCGTTGTCAGTGGTTACAATCCCCTCTTCTTATGAAAATGGTCCAAATGCTCTATCACGGCATGGCTAATCATCTGAGGTTCCCGATCATACTGGAATAGGATTTACTATCCTTTTGCATCTGTCACTACGCCCAGCACTCGCGAGTTTGAAGTACGTCACAGCCATCCTTTCCCGGATCCTACTCGGAATACCACAGACAAGGTTTAGACTTTCCGGACCTTAGGAATGGCCATCCATGGGTTTTAACTTATACCACGAAGATCCTGATTAAGAGATCCAAGAGATATTCATTCTAGCTTGTTCGCATGTAGAACGGAAGTGTTTGTCAGGCACGCGTTCATAAGGGAGAATGATGATGAGCGTCACATAATCATCACATTCATCATGTTCTTGGGTGCGGATGGATATCTTAGAAGCGGAATAAGTTGAATTGAATAGAAAGATAGTAGTACTTTGCATTAATTTTTGAGGAACAGCAGAGCTCCACACCTTAATCTATGGAGTGTAGAAACTCTACCGTTGAAAATATATAAGTGAAAGGTTCAGGCATGGCCAAGAGGCCAGCCCTCAAACGTGATCTAAGATAGCATACAACTGATCAAAGATACCTTATACAATAGTAAAAGGTCCTATTTATAATAAACTAGCTACTAGGGTTTACAGAAGTAAGTAATTGATGCATAAATCCACTTCTGGGGCCCACTTGGTGTGTGCTTGGGCTGAGCTTGAAGTCTACATGTGGAGAGGTCATTCTTGGAGTTGGACGCCACCTTTTGTGCCAGTTTGGGCGTTGAACTCCACTTTGCAGCTTGTTTCTGGCGCTGGACGCCAGAATTGGGCAGAGAGCTGGCGTTGAATGCCAGTTTGCGTCGTCTAAACTTGGGCAAAGTATGAACTATTATATATTGTTAGAAAGCCCTGGATGTCTACTTTCCAACGCAATTATAAGCACGCCATTTTGAGTTCTGTAGCTCCATAAAATCCATTTTGAGTGCAGGGAAGTCAGAATCCAACAACATCAGCAGTCCTTCTTCAACCTCTGAATCTGATTTTTGCTCAAGTCCCTCAATTTCAGCCAGAAAATACCTGAAATCACAGAAAAATACACAAACTCATAGTAAAGTCCAGAAATGTGAATTTAACATAAAAACTAATGAAAACATCCCTAAAAGTAACTAGATCCTACTAAAAATATACTAAAAACAATGCCAAAAAGCGTATAAATTATCCGCTCATCAATGATCCCATGGTCATCACTATTATACTGGCAAACGCAAATCTCCATCACACACTGATAGACCAAGGGAGTTCTGCCGATATCTTGTTCAAAACTGCCTTCGACAAGCTTGGCCTGGAAGAAAAAGAACTTAGAGCATATCCAAACAGTCTGTTCGGACTGGGAGACACCCCAGTTCAACCACTCGGATACATCTCACTGCACACAACCTTTAGAAAAGGAAACCAATCCAGAACACTCAAGATAGACTACATCGTGGTCGACGTGAGTTCAACCTACAATGCCTTAATCGGTCGGACAACATTGAATCAACTCGGCGCAATAGTCTCAACTACACATCTATGCATGAAATTCCCAACTGCAGAAGGGATAGCTACAATAAAAGTAGATAAGAAGATGGCGCACCACTGTTACAACGAAAGTCTAAACCTCAGAGGCAGAAGAGAAGAAGTCCACATAATCGAACTGGGGGGAGTTCTGAGGCGAGAAGAACTCCACCCACAACCTGAAGGCGAAGTAGAGAAAGTCCAGATCCGAACATCTCGGATAAAATGACCAATATTGGTACGATTCTAAGAGGAGACATAAAAGAATTACTCGTACAGTTCTTACGAGATAACGTCGACTTCTTTGCATGGAAAGCTGCAGACATGCCAGGCATAGACCCCAAATTAATGTGCCACAAATTGGCGGTCTACCCAGGGTCTCGGCCAGTACAACAGCGACGAAGAAAGCTCGGACTAGAACGATCCCAAGCTGTGGAAGAGTAGGTACAAGCTTTATTGGAGGCATGATTTATAAGAGAAGTCAAGTACCCACTATGGCTAGCTAACGTCGTCTTGGTGAAAAAATCAAACGGGAAGTGGCGAATGTGCACCGACTACACTGATCTCAACAAAGCCTGCCCAAAAGATCCTTATCCACTCCCAAGTATCGACGCTTTGGTAGATGCCTCCTCTGGATATAAATACCTCTTATTTATGGACACATATTTGGGATACATCCAAATCCCAATGTATCCACCCGACCAAGAAAAAACTTCATTCTTAACCCCAAAAGCAAACTACTACTACATTGTCATGCCTTTTGGTCTTAAAAACGCGGGAGCTACTTATCAAAGGTTAATGAATAAGGTCTTTTCGGATCATATCAGAAAAATATGGAAGTCTACGTAGACGACATGTTAATAAAGACACAAAGTGAGGAGACGCTATTGTCCGACTTGGCCCAAGTGTTCGACACTATAAGAAGGCATGGCATGCGACTCAATCCAGCAAAATGCACCTTCGCCGTAGAAGCTGGCAAATTTTTGGATTTTATGCTCACACAAAGAGGAATCGAGGCTAATCCGGATAAATGCCGGGCTATACTCGTCATGAAGAGCTCGACTTGTATCAAAGAGGTACAATAACTCAACGGGAGGTTGGCAGCCTTGTCCAGATTTTTAGCTAGATCGGCAATAAGATCTCTCCCCTTCTACGCTACTCTAAGGAAGGGAAAAAAGTTCGAATGGACAAAAGAGTGCGAGCAAGCTTTCCAAGATTTCAAAAGATTCCTAGGACAACCACCCATCCTAACTCGGCCACGGGAAGGAGAACCACTCACATTGTACCTCACAGTAGGAAGTCGGGCAGTAGCTTCAGCACTAGTTCGAGAAGACAACAGTGGGCAACTGATGCGTGAGCATCTTTCCTATCTTTTTCTAGTGAATTTGCATGTAATTTATTGATTTTAATTAAGAATTAATTATATTTTAGCCACTATGGATGCTATTTTGAGTTTTGTGCAATACTGTTTATTTTAGGTAGCATTCGGCGAAATTTGATGGAGTTTCTGTAGCACAAGAATCAAAGGAGATGGCAGCGAGGAGTGATGCGTACGCGTGACTGACGCATACGCGTGATTTTGGAGCTTTCCATGGCGACGCATGCGCGTGACTGACGCGTACGCGTGAATTGAAGATTTGCTCAGCGACGTGAACGCGTGACCGACGCATCCGCATGACTCGCGAAAAGGACCATCGACGCATACGCGTGACTGACGCATACGCGTGACTTGCGCTACGTGCATAAAACGCAGAAAAATGCTGGGAGCGATTTCTGGGTTGTTTTGACTCAGTTTCCAGCCCAGAAAACACATATTAGAAGCTGCAGAATGGACAAAACAAGTGGTCCCCATCCATCCATTGAAGACTTGATTATTTAAATTAATTCGAATTTAAATTCAAATTTGAATTCTAGGAAAAAGATATTATTTTAATTTTAAAAATTAGATTTTAAATTTATGAGGATTAGTTATAAAAGGGAGAAACTTTCCTTCCCTTAGAGAGGTCCTGGGGAGCATCTCATTCCATCCCAATTTACAATCCGTATTTTCTCTGAACCATGAGCAACTAAACCTCCACTGTTAAGGTTAGGAGCTCTATCTATTGTATGAATTGATTTTATTGTTTTCTATTTTAATTCATGTCTTGATTTATATTTAAGAATTGTTTTCATTCTTTATCTTATGAATTTGGGTGGAACGGAAGTATGACCCTCTTTCTATTTGAGTTCTTGTAAAACTTGGAAAAGCTCTTTACTTGAACAACAGCTTGAAAACATATTCTCCTAAATTTCTAATTTATCTGGATTTAATAGGATATGTGACATATAATCCTTTTATGTTTGGGTAATTAGGATTTCCGTGACATATAACTAGAATTGAACTTCAGCCCCTAATTGGAATTAATTGACCAAGGAATTGGCTGTTAATGAATTTTAGAGGAGACTAGAAAGGTCTAAGGAATTAGGGTCTAGTCACATATAGTTGCCATACATTAGATCTTACATGATTAAAATAAAATAATAAGAAAAGTCAATCTGGAAAATAGATAACTCTGAAACCTTAACTGTTTCTTCATATTTTATTCCTCACCTATTCACCTGCCTGTCTTCAAACTCTTCTTTATTTTTTTTATGCTTTTGAACTTTCAAACACTATTTTCTGTTTGTCTAACTAATCCTATCAAACACTATTGTTGCTTAATCCATCAATCCTCGTGGGATCGACCCTTACTCACATAAGGTATTACTTGGTACGACCCAGTGCACTTGCCGGTTAGTTTGTGGCTTATAAATACCGCACCAAATTTTTTGCGCCGTTGCCGGGGATTGATTGTGATTAACAACTATTAGTTGTTTGATTGTTTAGATTAGGCGTTTTAATTTTAATTTAATTTAAATATTGTTTTATTAATATTTCAAAAAAATTTTTTTAAATTTTCCTTTTTTTTTTCCGTTAGCAAACTCCCCTGCCCCGTTTTATTAATTTTGTTTACTTCCGTTAAAATTTTTTTTTTAAAAAATCTCGCCGATTTTTTTGTTTTATTTTATTTCTCTTTTCATTTTCATTTTTTTTCTTTTTCTTTCTTCGTTTTACTTTGTTTATTTATTTATTTTTTTTACTTTTTATATTCTATTAGTTTTATTTTATTTTTATCTAAAAAAAATAATAAATAAAAAAATTTAAAAAAATTAAATAATAATAATAATAATAATAATAATAATAATAATAATAATAATAATAATAATAACACTAAATTTTTTTTAATTTCTGAAATTAAATTTGGTGTTTCCTAGTTAATTTTATTTTAATTTTTCTTATTTTAATTTTTAGAATTCTGTTCTTTCTTTATTACTTTCCTGTTTACCACATGGTGCGTTTAATCTTTTTTGGTGTTTTGTGCTAAAAAAAAATAATGGAGAGAGATCATATGGGTTACTACTCACACCTGAGTAGTAATTCATATCATTATGAATGGGGGAACTATCCGAATTTTGGTTGGCAAGTTCAAAACCAAAGAAACTTCAATGCTCCATGTTTCAACTATCAAGAACCACCATCTCCATATTCATATCAAGAACCACCATCTTCATATCCATACCGAGAACCACCACCTCTCTACCCATATCAAGAACCATCCTCTTTTTACACTTATCAAGAACCATCACCTCCTCCTTATTCATTTCAAATACCATAAGATCTTGAGCTTCTCATGAAAGAATTCTTACAGGATATAAAGACAAGTGTCAAAAATATAGAGAAACATGTGCAGTCGATTATCAAGTCACAGGAAGAAGAGCAAGTAAATTCCTTCCCAAGAAATATAATATAAGATCCTATAGAAGAAAGTGAGGAAATCAATCAAAAGAGTTCATACTCCAGTGAACTAGAGAACTTTCCATCCTCACACATGGAAGAAGAGGAAGATGCAAAAACAAAGGAGGAAGATTCACCCATAAAGGAGGAAGATGCACAACCTCACATGCCCTTGGTAGGCAATGAAGAAGAGATTGAATTAGAAGACAACTACCAAGAGGAAGAGGTTGAAATTGAGGAAGCCTGCAAAGAAGTGGAAGAAATCAAAGAAGAATACAAGGGAGTGGAGCTTGCAAGACCTCTCCCAAAGCCATCACCATCCAATACAACATTCAAGTGGGTAAAGTTTCTATCTTTAACCTTTACATTCCAACTTGAATATGGGCTACTGGAGATGGATGGTCAACTTAGAGCTCTTTGTGGCATTAAGAGTGAGAGGAAAATGGTTAGTGGTAAGAGTTGTCAAGCAAGGTTCAATATAGTTGCATGCTCCAAATTGAAGTGCAAGGATTGGTGTAGAGCTCAATTGAATGGGTCTAGAAGGTTGTTTGGATGTTTCTGTGAGAATTCAGATCAATTGCCACCCGGTGGGAACAATGGTGATCCACAAGAAGACGGGTGTAAAAGTAAGGTTTGGGACCCTAGAATTCACTCCCACAATTAATACTCTTGGGGCCTTGTCACTTGCTTCAACTTGCTCAAAGGTGTTATGCACCTAGTTTGGGATCCCGGTAGCCATTGGAATTACAAACATTGGTGGAGATTCCTGGATCAGTACAAGCACAAGCCACCATGACAAGAAGCTCACAACATATCCAACTTAAGAACTTTAACTAAAAGTGCTTGGTGGGAGACAACCCACCGTGGTATGATCGTTCCTTTTCATTCTTAGTTATTTTTCGTAGTAGTAGTTTTCTTACTTAGTTGATTTTTCTTGAGTTTTCACTATTTTTCTGATCATGCAGCTATCTTAGAACAGGAATCGAATATTAAAAAAAAATGGCACACGACACGCAAGCGTCGCTGACGCATACGCGTCAGTCATGTGTGCATGAAAAATAAAAGTTGAACAGAGAGTTGCGCGGGAATGGCGCTGGAACCAAGCCTTTAGCACAAGCAACCCCACGCGGACGCGCACTCCACGCGTGCACGTCGTTTGTTATTTTTGCCATCAACGCGAGCGCATCACTGACGCGTACGCGTGACCTTGCAAATCGGCGTAAAAGATGTTTGGGCATAGAGTTATGCTGGCTTGGGGCAGGAAGTGTGCTAGAAGCACAAACTTGGTGACACAGACGCGTCTCTGACGCGTACGCGTCAATTGCACATATGGCCATCCACGCGTGCGCGTGTATGACGCGCACGCGTGGTATGAATTTTTTATCCCAAGCCACGCGAACAGAGAGTTGTGCGTGCGCGCGGCTGGCTTCACGCGAATCGCACAAAACCCAGGGCACGCGGACTCGTGCCTGACGCTTTCGCGTCATTAAGAAAATCTCGCGACCCACGCGTACGCGTGCCGTACGCGTACGCATCGCCTGCGCCGCGCACATCCACTAGTTCGCCGCTAGTTTTTAATTTTTTTCTTCTTTTATTGTCTCTCCCAAATCCTAAATCTCTCTTATTCTTTTATCCTTTTATTCTTATTTCAGTATAATATTTGTTTCTTTTTATTTTCAGTTCTTCTTTGCTTGAGGACAAGCAAACCTTTAAGTTTGGTATTGACGCTTCGCTTATAGGTTTTCTGTTTAATTTATGGCACTAAGGGAGGTGAATCATCTTCACAAAGGAGCACAACCTGAAGAATAAAACGACCGCTCAGATAACTAAGGTGGTTGAGTTCCTTTCATTTTTTTCCTTCCCCATTTTATTATATTATGTTCTGGTTTCCTGCTACTTTGTTTTATTTATTGCATGATCCTTTATTAGTAGATTCATAGGTTCTAGTTTAATTTTTCTGTTAAGTGCTTTAATTCTGAAAGATGTCTCATGTATTGCCTACTAAGCTTGAAATCAAAAAGAAAGAAGAACAGATATAGTGCATGAGAATTTGAATTTAATTTTTAGAGTAGTCTCACTTACTTAGATGTGGTGGTATTTTCTGTGACTCTGAATGCATGACATGAACAGTGCATATTTTTATAGTGAAGTTTATGAATGTTAAAATTGTTGGCTCTTGAAAGAATGATGAAAAAAGAGAAATGTTATTGATAATCTGAAAAATAAAAAAAATTAATTCTTGAAGCAAGAAAAAAACAGTGAAAAACACAAAGCTTGCGAAAAAAAAAAGAAAAAAAAAGAGAGAGAGAAAAAGCAAGCAGAAAAAGCCAATAACCCCTTTAAACTAAAAGGCAAAGGGTAAAAAAAAAGGATCCAAGACTTTGAGCATTAATGGATAGGAGGGCCCAAAGGAATAAAATCCTGGCCTAAGCGGCTAAATCAAGTTGTCCCTAACCATATGCTTGTGGTGTGAAGGTGTCAAGTGAAAAGCTTGAGACTGAGCGGTTATAAGTCATGATCCAAAGCAAAAAGAGTGTGCTTAAGAACTCTGGGCACCTCTAACTGGGGACTCTAGCAAAGCTGAGTCACAATCTGAAAAGGTTCACCCAGTTATGTGTCTGTGGCATTTATGTATCCGGTGGTAATACTGGAAAACAAAATGCTTAGGGTCACGGCCAAGACTCATAAAGTAGCTGTGTTCAAGAATCAACATACTGAACTAGGAGAATCAATAACACTATCTGAATTCTGAGTTCCTATGGATGCCAATCATTATGAAATTCAAAGGATAAAGTGAGATGCCAAAACTGTTCAGGATTGCAGTTGTAAACCCCACTATAAGAAGAGACATGGGCTTAATCGAACTCTCATTCTCATGCAAATTCACATCCTAAGCTTATATTAGTTTTGGTTGCTTGAGGACAAGCAACAGTTCAAGTTTGGTGTTATGATGCGTGAGCATCTTTCCTATCTTTTCCTAGTGAATTTGCATGTAATTTGTTGAGTTTAATTAAGAATTAATTATATTTTAGCCACTATGGATGCTATTTTGAGTTTTGTGCAATACTGTTTATTTTAGGTAGCATTCGGCAGAATTTGATGGAGTTTCTGCAGCACAAGAATCAAAGGAGATGGCAGCGAGGAGTGACGCGTACGCGTGACTGACGCATACGCGTGATTTTGGAGCTTTCTATGGCGACGCGTGTGCGTGACTGACGCGTACGCGTGAATTGAAGATTTGCTCAGCGACGCGAGCGCGTGACCAACGCGAGCGCGTGACCGACGCGAGCGCGTGACCGACGCGTCCGCATGACTCGCGAAAAGGACCATCGACGCGTACGCGTGACTGACGTGTACGCGTGACTTGCGCCACGTGCATAAAACGCAGAAAAATGCTGGGAGCGATTTCTGGGCTGTTTTGACTCAGTTTCCAGCCCAGAAAACACATATTAGAAGCTGCAGAATGGACAAAACAAGTGGTCCCCATCCATCCATTGAAGACTTGATTATTTAAATTAATTCGAATTTAAATTCAAATTTGAATTCTAGGAAAAGATATTATTTTAATTTTAAAAATTAGATTTTAAATTTCTGAGGATTAGTTATAAAAGGGAGAAACTTTCCTTCCCTTAGAGAGGTCCTGGGGAGGATCCCATTCCATCCCAATTTACAATCCGTATTTTCTCTGAACCTTGAGCAACTAAACCTCCACTGTTAAGGTTAGGAGCTCTATCTATTGTATGGATTGATTTTATTGTTTTTCTATTTTAATTCATGTCTTGATTTATATTTAAGAATTGTTTTCGTTCTTTATCTTATGAATTTGGGTGGAACGGAAGTATGACCCTCTTTCTATTTGAGTTCTTGTAAAACTTGGAAAAGCTCTTTACTTGAACAATAGCTTGAAAACATATTCTCCTAAATTTTTAATTTATCTAGATTTAATAGGATACGGACATATAATCCTTTTATGTTTGGGTAATTAGGATTTCTGTGGCATATAACTAGAATTGAACTTCACCCCCTAATTGGAATTAATTGACCAAGGAATTGGTTGTTAATGAATTTTAGAGGAGACTAGAAAGGTCTAAGGAATTAGGGTCTAGTCACATATAGTTGCCATAAATTAGATCTTACATGATTAAAATAAAATAATAAGAAAAGTCAATCTGGAAAATAGATAACTCTGAAACCTTAACTGTTTCTTCATATTTTATTCCTCACCTATTCACCTACCTGTCTTCAAACTCTTCTTTATTTTTTTTATGCTTTTGAACTTCCAAACACTATTTTCTGTTTGTCTAACTAATCCTATCAAACACTATTGTTTCTTAATCCATCAATCCTCATAGAATTGACCCTTACTCACGTAAGGTATTACTTGGTACGACTCGGTGCACTTGCCGGTTAGTTTGTGGGTTATAAATACCGCACCAGCAACAACACGTATACTTCATCAGCAAAGCATTACAAGGGTCCGAGCTGAACTACCAAAAAATAGAAAAGTTTGCATATGCCCTCATACTGACATCTCGACGACTTCGTCAGTACTTTCAAGCCCACACCATTAGGGTTCGGACTATCCAGCCCATAAAAGGGATTTTACAGAAAATAGACCTAGCAGGCAGAATTTTGCAATGGGCAGTCGAGTTGTCCAAATTTGATCTTCAATTCCAAGCTCGGACAGCCATCAAGTCACAATACCTGGCCGACTTCATCGTAGAATTTACGGACACCCCGGAACCCCCCACAGAATGGAGTCTCTACGTGGACGGTTCCTCAAATAAAACCGGAAGCGGCGCAGGTGTGATAATTGAAAGCAAGGAACCCAAATCAAACTCTCCCTCAAATTCGGGTTCCCTGCCTCAAACAACCAAGCAGAATATGAGGCACTACTAGCTTGTTTGAAGCTGGCTAGAGAGGTTGGTGCTCAAAAACTTATCATCTTCAGTGATTCACAAATCGTCACTTCACAAATAGCAGGAAGCTACCAAGCCAGAGATTCCACCATGAAAAAATATTTGGACAAAACCAGAGAACAGCTCGGACAACTGGGAGAATATGAAGTCCGTCACATACCCCGAAAATAGAATGCCCGAGCTGACGCACTCTCAAAACTAGCCAGCACCAAACCAGGGGGCAATAATAGAAGCCTCATCCAAGAAATGCTGCATGCTCCATCAATCTCGGAAGAAGAAAGAATCCTAGCCATAACAGGTCAGGATCAAGGATGGATGATCCCCATAATTAACTACCTCGAAACAGAAACACTCCCCACAGATGAAAAGGAGGCAAAGAGGTTAAAACGGGAGGCATAACACTACACTATCATAAATAATATTCTATACAAAAGAGGGATTTCAATACCATTGTTAAAATTTGTGCCGACTTCCAATACAAGGGAAGTTCTAGAAGAAATACACAGTGGCATTTGTGGCAACCATCTCGGAGCACAAGCACTTACCAAAAAAGTACTCCGGGCAAGATTTTATTGGCCAACTCTACAGAAGCAGGCCATAGAGTTCGTAAAGACATGTCTACCATGTCAAAAACATGCCAACTTTCACATCGCCCCGCCAGAGGAGCTCATTAGCGTAACTTCACCCTGGTCATTTGCAAAATGGGGACTTGAGCTTCTCGGACCCTTCCCTCAGGGATCGGGACAAGTTAAATTCCTCATAGTAGGGGTAGACTATTTCACAAAGTGGATCGAGGCAGAACCCCTAGCTAACGCCATTGCTCAAAGAAGTAAAAAATTCCTATATAGGAACATTGTCACAAGGTTCGGGGTTCCATACTCCATCACCACAGACAATGGCACCCAATTCACAGATGCAGGCTTCAGAAAGTTAGTGGCCGACTTGAACATAAAACACCAGTTCACTTTCATAGAACATCCCCAAGCTAATGGACAAGTCGAAGCTGCCAATAAGGTCATATTGGCCGGACTAAAACGAAGATTACATGATGCAAAGGGAGCCTGGGCTGAATAGCTGAAAGAACTGAAGTTTGATGGTTTAGAAGTTATAGTAAACTCTCGTTGCAAGTATAGTTACTAAACCAAGCAATCAACCTTTCTTACAAACGTTTTCGTTGTCACAAGTAACAAACCCCTAAATAAATTAATAACCGAAGTATTCAAACCTCGGGTCGTCTTGTCAAGGAACTGCAGGGAAGTATGTTCTTATTATTGGTTATGAAGATTATAAATTGGGGTTTTGAAGGTAGGGAGCAAGTAATCTAAATTGCAATTTAAATTAAGTAAAAGACTGTAAAATAAATAAATGACCGTAAAACACACTTTTGGCAAGGTATGAGAAATTGGAAGTCCTATCCTAGTTACCCTTATCAATGATGATGAAAATTGAATCTTAATTCCACTTAGTTAACCTTTGCTAGAGCAAGGGAAGGTCAAGTGACCAATTAGTTAGATCCTCAAATCCTAGTTAATCCCTAAGGAAAGATTGGGATTATTGAAGTTCAATTCAATTAGCAAAGATAACGATTATCAATCATGTTGAGTTTGATAACTCCTGAGTTACTAATTTCTTAACCAAGACCAAAAGGAGAAAAATAAATCTACTGGAATAAAAATGTCTTCAGATTGGGAATAACAATAACATAAATAGAAGAGAGCAATAATAAACTGAAATACCTCAAATCACATTAATCAAAAGAATAATCTGTAACATAGAAGAATTCATAAATTAAATTGAAAAGATAAATAAAAAGAAATGTTGAACCTGATAAAAAAGAAATAATCCTGAAAGCGAATGAAATCCTAAATCTAAATCCTAAAAGAGAGAGGAGAGAACCTCTCTCCCAAAACTACATCTAATTCATGAAAACTAACTAATTGGAGACTCCTCTTGAATGGATGCATTCCCCCACTTCATAACCTCTGATCTGTGCCTTCTGGACTTGGATTTGGGCTGAAAAGGGCTTCAGAAATCGCTGGGAGTGTTTTCTGTAATTTTTGGTGCGTGGCCTCTGTCACGCGTCCGCGTGGGTCATGCGGTCGCGTCAATTGGAGTTTTCCTTGTCACGCGGTGGCGTCAGTCATGTGTCCGCGTCATATGCGTTTCGCTCAAGGCACGCGGTCGCGTCAATCACGCGGTCGCATCACTGCCATTTTGTGCTGGCACGCGGCCGCGTCGCCCATGCGATCGCGTCGTTGCCAGTTTCTTCAAAAACTCCGTTTAATGCTTTCCTTTCAATTTTGTATGTTTCCTTTCCATCCATTAAGTCATTCCTGCCTTAGAAGATCTGAAATTACTCAACACACGAATCACGGCATCGAATGGTAATAAACAGAAATTAAAATAATTGCTTTAAAGCATAGGAAACATGTTTTTTCACATACATCTCATAATAAGGAAGGGAAAGTAAAACCATGCAATTAACATGAATAAGTGAGTGAAGCATTAAATAAATCACTTAAATTAGGCATAAAATATATCATAAAATATGGGTTTATCAACCTCCCCACACTTAAACAATAGCATGTCCTCATGCTAAATCCAAGATAAAGAGTAAGGTAAGGTTGAAGTGGTGGAATCTCATGCAATGCAATCTATTCTAAATGCAACTACCTAAATGCATCATCGGTGCACGAAATTATGATCTCAGGCAACGGCACCAAAAACTCTGTACGCACATCTTAATAAATCGTTTTTCATTCACAACTTCGATACAACTAACCAGCAAGTGCACTGGGTCGTCCAAGTAATAAACCTTACGTGACTAAGGGTCGATCCCACGGAGATTGTTGGTATGAAGCAAGCTATGGTCATCTTGTAAATCTCAGTCAGGCGGATAATAATTGATTATGGAGTTTTCGAAAATAAATAATAAACAGACAGAAAATAAAGATAGAAATACTTATGTATATCATTGGTGAGAATTTCAGATAAAGGTATAGAGATGCTTTTGTCCCTCTGAACTTCTGCTTTCCCGCTGTCTTCATCCAATCAGTCTTACTCCTTTCCATGGCTGGCTTTATGTAAGGACATCACCATTGTCAATGGATACTTTTCATCCTCTCTGTGAAAATGGTCCGATGCGCTGTCATTGCATGGCTAATCATCTGGAGGCATCACCGTGGTCAATGACTGCATCCCATCCTCTTGTGAAAATGGTCCAAATGCTCTGTCACAGCACAGCTAATCATATGAGGTTCTCGATCATACTGGAATAGGATTCACCCTCCTTTTGCGTCTATCACTACGCCCAGCACTCGCGAGTTTGAAGTTCGTCACAGTCATTCAATCCCAGAATCCTACTCGGAATACCACAGACAAGGTTTAGACTTTCCGGATTCTCATGAATGCCGCCATCAATCTAGCTTATACCACGAAGATTCTGATTAAGAGATCCAAGAGATAATCATCCAATCTAAGGTGGAACGGAAGTGGTTGTCAGGCACGCGTTCGTGGGGGAATGATGATGATTGTCACGTTCATCATATTCATGTTGAAGTGCGAATGAATATCTTAGAAGCGGAATAAGTTGAATTGAATAGAAAAACAGTAGTACTTTGCATTAATTCATGAGGAACAGCAGAGCTCCACACCTTAATCTATGGAGTGTAGAAACTCTACCGTTAAAAATACATAAGTGAAAGGTTCAGGCATGGCCGAATGGCCAGCCCCCATGATCTAAGAACCAGACGTCCCAAGATGCCTAATACAATAGTAAAAGGTCCTATTTATACTAAACTAGTTACTAGGGTTTACACAAGTAAGTATTTGATGCATAAATCCACTTTCGGGGCCCACTTGGTGTGTGCTTGAGCTGAGCTTTAGCTTTCCACGTGCAGGGGCTCTTTCTGGAGTTGAACGCCCGGTTGTAACGTATTTCTGGCGTTCAACTCTGGTTCGTGACGTGTTTCTGGCGTTTAACTCCAGACTGCAACGTATAACTGGCGTTCAATGCCCTTTTGCGTCGTCTAATCTCGAACAAAGTATAGACTATTATATATTGCTGGAAAGCTCTGGATGTCTACTTTCCAACGCAATTAGAAGCGCGCCATTTTGAGTTCTGTAGCTCAAGAAAATCCACTTTGAGTGCAGGGAGGTCAGAATCCAACAGCATCAGTAGTCCTTCTTCAACCTCTGAATCTGATTTTTGCTCAAGTCCCTCAATTTCAGCCAGAAAATACCTGAAATCACAGAAAAATACACAAACTCATAGTAAAGTCCAGAAATGTAAATTTAACATAAAAAATAATAAAAAACATCCCTAAAATTAACTAGATTCTACTAAAAACATACTAAAAATAATGCCAAAAAGCGTATAAATTATCCGCTCATCACAACACCAAACTTAAATTGTTGCTTGTCCCCAAGCAACTGAAAATCAAATAGAATAAAAAGAAGAGAATATACTATAAATTCCAAACTATCAATGAAACATAGCTCCAATCAGATGAGCGGGACTTGTAGCTTTTTGCCTCTTGAATAGTTTTGGCATCTCACTTTATCCATTGAGGTTCAGAATGATTGGTATCTATAGGAACTCAGAGTTCAGATAGTGTTATTGATTCTCCTAGTTCAGTATGATGATTCTTGAACACAGCTACCTTATGAGTCTTGGCCGTGGCCCTAAGCACTTTGTTTTCCAATATTACCACCGGATACATAAATGCCACAGACAGATAACTGGGTGAACTTTTTCAGATTGTGACTCAGCTTTGCTAAAGTCCCCAATTAGAGGTGTCCAGGGTTCTTAAGAACACTCTTTTTTTGCTTTGGACCTTGACTTTAACCGCTCAGTCTCAAGTTTTCACTTGACACCTTCACGCCACAAGCACATGGTTAGGGACAGCTTGGTTTAGCCGCTTAGGCCATGATTTTATTCCTTTAGGCCCTCCTATCCACTGATGCTCAAAGCCTTGGGATCCTTTTTATTACCCTTGCCTTTTGGTTTTAAGGGTTACTGGCTTTTTTTGCTCTTGCCTTTTGGTTTTAAGAGCTTTGGCTTTTTCTGCTTACTTTTTCTCTCTTTTTTTTCGCTATTTTTTTTCTGCAAGCTTTGTTCTTTGCTGCTTTTTCTTGCTTCAAGAATCATTTTTATGATTTTTCAGATTATCAAATAACATGTCTCCTAGTCATCATTCTTTCAAGAGCCAACATATTTAACATTCTTAAACAACAACTTCAAAAGATATATGTGCTGTTCAAGCATTCATTTAAGCACTTAACATAGGACATTCAACAACAAGAAGCATTGTCACCACATCAATATAATTAAACTAAGTTCAAGGATAAATTCGAAACTCATGTACTTCTTGTTCTTTTGAATTAAAACATTTTTCATTTAAGAGAGGTGATGGATTCATAGGACATTCATAACTTTAAGACAAAGTTACTAAATACTAATGATCATGTAATGAGACACAAACATGGATAAGCACTTAACATAAAGAAAACAAAAAACAGAGAATGTAAGAACAAGGAATGAGTCCACCTTAGTGATGGTGGCGTTTCCTTCTTGAGGAACCAATGATGTCCTTGAGCTCTTCTATGTCTCTTCCTTGTCTTTGTTGCTCCTCCCTCATTGCTTTTTGATCTTCTCTAATTTCATGAAGGATGATGGAGTGCTCTTGATGTTCCACCTTTAATTGTCCCATGTTGGAACTTAATTCTCCTAGGGAGGTGTTGATTTGCTCCTAATAGTTTTGTGGAGGAAGATGCATTTGAGGCATCTCCGGGATCTCTTGGTGATGAGCTTCATGCGTCTCTTGAGCTCCATGAATGGGCTCTCTTGCTTGCTCCATCCTTTTCTTAGTGATGGGCTTCTCTTCCTTAATGGGAATGTCTCCTTCTATGAAAGCTTCAACTGAGTAACATAGATGGCAAATAAGATGAGGAAAAGATAGCCTTGCCATGGGGGAGGACTTTTTGGCTATTTTGTAGAGTTCAAGGGAGATGACTTCATGAACTTCTACTTCCTCTCCAATCATGATGCTATGAATCATGATGGCCCGATCCACAGTAGCTTCAGATCGGTTGCTAGTGGGGATGATGGAGCGTTGGATGAACTCTAACCATCCTCTAGCCACAGGCTTGAGGTCCAGTCTTCTTAGTTGAACCGGCTTGCCTTTGGAGTCAATCTTCCATTGAGCTCCTTCCACACATATGTCCATGAGGACTTGGTCCAACCTTTGATCAAAGTTGACTCTCCTTGTGTAGGGGCGTGCGTTCTCTTCCATCATTGGCAAGTTGAACGCCAACCTTACATTTTTTGGACTAAAATCTAAGTAATTACCCCGAACCATGGTGAGATAATTCTTTGGGTTCGGGTTCTTACTTTGATCATGGTTCCTTGTGATCCATGCATTAGCATAGAACTCTTGAACCATTAAAATTCTGACTTGTTGGATGGGGTTTGTTAGAACTTCCCAACCTCTTCTATGGATCTCATGTCGGATCTCCGGATACTCATTTCTCTTGAGTTTGAAAAGGACCTCGGGGATCACCTTCTTCTTGGCCACAACATCATAGAAGTGGTCTTGATGAGCTTTGGAGATGAATCTTTCCATCTCCCATGACTCGGAGGTGGAAGCTTTTGTCTTCCCTTTCCCTTTTCTAGAGGATTCTCTGGTCTTGGGTGCCATCAATGGTAATGGAAAAAGAAAAAGCTTATGCTTTTACCACACCAAACTTAGAATATTGCTCGCCCTCGAGCAAGAGAAGAAAGAATAGATGAAGAAGAAGAAGAAAATATGGAGGAGAGGAGGGAGAGGTGTATTCGGCCAAAAAGAGGAAGAGAGGGTTGTGTTGTGTGAAAATGAAGAAGAATGGAGGGCTTTATATAGGGAAGGGAGGGGGGTTAAGGTTCGGCCATATGGGTGGGTTTGGGTGGGAAATTGATTTTGAATTTTGAAGGTAGGTGGAGTTTATGAGGTAGGTTTATGGGGAAGAGTGGATGATGTGAGTGGTGAAGTGGTGATAGGAAAGATAGATTGAGGTGATTGGTGAAGAGTTTTGGGGAAGAGTGTTTATTGGGAAGAGAGGATGAACATTGAGAAGAGGGAAGAGAGTGAGTGGTGGTAGGTGGGGATCCTGTGGGGTCCACAGATGCTGAGGTGTCAAGGATTTACATCCCTGCACCCATTAGGCATGTAAAATGCCTTTGCATGCAATTCTGGCGTTTAAACCCCGAATTGATGCTTGTTCTGGGCGTTCAACGCCCAGATGCTTGTTTCTGGCGTTCAGCGCCAGCTCTTCTTCACTGTGCATTTCTGGCGTCTGGACGCCAGGATGCTGCTTATTTCTGGCGTTCAACGCCAGAAACATGCTCTATTCTGGCGTTGAACGCCAGGCAGATGCTCCTTACTGGCGTTCAAACGCCAGTGAGATCCTCCTCCAGGGTGTGATTTTTCTTCTGCTGTTTTTGATTCTGTTCTTAATTTTTTGATTTATTTTGTGACTCCACATGATCATGAACCTATAAAGACATATAACTAAAAAAATATAATTAAATAAAAATTGGGTTGCCTCCCAACAAGCGCTTCTTTAATGTCAATAGCTTGACAGTGGGCTCTCATGGAGCCTCACAGATGTTCAGAGCATTGTTGAGACTCCCCAACACCAAACTTAAAGTTTGGATATGGGAGTTTAACACCAAACTTAGAGTTTGGTTGTGGCCTCCCAACACCAAACTTAGAGTTTGACTGTGGAGGCTCTGGTTGACTCTGTTTTGAGAGAAGCTTACTGTGACTCTTTTCCATGTTTACAGAAGGATGTCCTTGAGTTCTAAACTCAAGGGAGTCCTCATTCAATTAAAGGGCTAGTTCACCTTTGTCAACATCAATCACAGCTCTTGCTGTGGCTAGGAAGGGTCTTCCAAGGATGATGGATTCATCCTCATCCTTCCCAGTATCTAGGATTATGAAATCAGCAGGGATGTAAAGACCTTCAACCTTTACTAATATGTCCTCTACTTGTCCATAAGCCTGTTTTCTTGAATTGTCTGCCATCTCTAATGAGATTTTAGCAACTTGCACCCCCAAAGATTCCCAGTTTCTCTATTACAGAGAGGGGCATGAGGTTTATTCCTGACCCAAGGTCACATAGAGCCTTCTCAAAGGTCATGGTGCCTATGGTACAAGGTATTAGGAACTTTCCAGGATCCTGTTTCTTCTGAGGCAATCTCAGTTGATCCAATGCATTTAGTTCATTGGTGAACAGAGGAGGTTCATCTCCCCAAGTCTCATTACCAAATAAATTGGCATTCAGCTTCATGATTGCACCAAGGTACTTGGTAACTTGCTCCTTAGTAACATCCTCATTCTCTTCAGAAGAGGAATACTCATCAGAGCTCATGAATGGCATAAGGAGGTTTAATGGAATCTCTATGGTCTCTAGTTGAGTCTCAGATTCCTTTGGTTCCTCAGAGGGAAGCTCCTTATTGATCACTGGGCGTCCCAGGAGGTCTTCCTCCTTGGGATTCACGTCCTCCTCTTCCTCTTTGGATTCGACCATGATGGTTATATCAATGGCCTTGCACTCTCCTTTTGGATTTTCTTCTGTATTGCTTGGGAGAGTACTAGGAGGGATTTTAGTGATCCTTTTACTCAGCTGGCCCACTTGTGCCTCCAAATTTCTAATGGAGGACCTTGTTTCATTCATGAAACTTACAGTGGCCTCAGATAGATCAGAGACTAAGTTTGCTAAATTAGAGGTATTTTGTTTAGAGTTCTCTGTCTGTTGCTGAGTGGATGATGGAAAAGGTTTACTATTGTTGAACCTATTTCTTCCACCATTATTAAAGCCTTGTTGAGGCTTTTGATCCTTCCATGAGAGATTTGGGTGATTTCTCCATGAGGGATTATAGGTGTTTCCATATGGTTCACCCATGTAATTTACCTCTGCTATTGCAGGGTTCTCAGGATCATAAGCTTCTTCTTCAGAAGATGCCTCTTGAGTACTGTTGGATGCAGCTTGCATTCCATTCAGACTCTGAGAAATCATATTGACTTGCTGAGTCAATATTTTATTCTGAGCCAATATGGCATTCAGAGTATCAATTTCAAGAACTCCCTTCTTCTGAGGCGTCCCATTACTCACAAGATTCCTCTCAGAAGTGTACATGAACTGGTTATTAGCAACCATGTCAATGAGTTCTTGAGCTTCTGCAGGCGTTTTCTTTAGGTGAATGGATCCACCTGCAGAAGTATCCAATGACATCTTAGCTAATTCAGACAGACCATCATAGAATATATCCAGGATGGTCCATTCTGAAAGCATGTCAGAAGGACACTTTTTGGTCAGTTGCTTGTATCTCTCCCAAACTTCATAGAGGGATTCACCTTCTTTCTGTTTGAAGGTTTGAACATCCACTCTAAGCTTACTAAGCTTTTGAGGAGGAAAGAACTTGGCTAAGAAAGCTGTGACCAGCTTATCCCAAGAGTTCAGGCTATCTTTGGGTTGAGAGTCCAACCACACTCTAGCTCTGTCTCTTACAGCAAAAGGGAAAAGCATGAGCCTGTAGACTTCAGGATCTACTCCATTAGTCTTAACAGTATCACAGATCTGCAAAAATTTAGTTAAGAACTGAAAAGGATCTTCGGATGGAAGTCCATGGAACTTGCAGTCCAATGGTGGGGATGGAGATGCTTCTTCCATATAAATTGGAATTAGGTGCAGTAAAGTCACCAAGCATCCTCCTTGCATTATTATTATTTTTGGCTACCATCTCCTCTTCCTGTTCAAAAATTTCTGTAAGGTTATCTCTGGATTGTTGTATTTTAGCTTCTCTTAGTTTCCTCTTCAGAGTCCTTTTAGGTTCAGGGTCTGTTTCAATAAGAATGTTTTTGTCCTTGCTCCTGCTCATATGAAAAAGAGGGGCAGAAAAATAATAATAATAGGGATCCTTTTTGCCCAAGTATAGAGGTTCCCTTATGTGAGTAGAGGAAAAGAAGAAGAAAAAATCTGAACTCAGAGAGAGAGGGTTCGGATTTTTGGTGAGTGAGGAAGAGATGTTAGTAGATGAATAAATAAACAGAAGGAGATGAGAGAGAAGGATTTTCGAAAATTATTTTTAAAAAATGGTTAGTGATTTTCAAAAATTAAAAGAAGAAATAAATTAAAATTGAATTTTGAAACAATTAGTTAATTAAAAAGAATTTTTGAAAAAGAGGGGGATATTTTCGAAAATTAGAGAGGGAGGGTTAGTTAGGTAGTTTTGAAAAAGATAAGAAACAAACAAAAAGTTAGTTAGTTAGTTGAAACAAAATTTGAAAATCAATTTTTGAAAAGACAAGAAGATAAGAAGTTAGAAAAGATATTTTAAAATCAAATTTTTGAAAAAGATATGATTTTGAAAAAGATAAGATAAAAAAGATATTTTTGAAAAGATATGATTGAAATTAGTTTTGAAAAAGATTTGATTTTTAAAATCACAATTAATGACTTGATTCACAAGAAATCACAAGATATGATTCTAGAACTTAAAGTTTGAATCTTTCTTAACAAGTAAGTAACAAACTTGAAATTTTTGAATCAAAACATTAATTGATGATGTTATTTTCGAAAATATGATGTAAAATTAAGAAAAAGATTTTTGAAAAATATTTTTAGAATTTTCGAAAATAAATAAGAAAAATGAAAAAGATTTGATTTTTGAAAAAGATTTTGAAAAAGATAAGATTTTTAAATTGAAAATTTGATTTGACTCATAAAAACAACTAGATTTTAAAAGGTTTTGAAAAAGTCAACTCAAATTTTCGAATTTATGAGAAGAAAAAGGAGAAGATATTTTTTTTGATTTTTTTGAATTTTTATGATGAGAGAGAAAAACATGAAAATGATGCAATGCATGAAAATTTTTAGATCAAAACAATGAATGCATGCAAGAATTGCTATGAATGTCAAGATGAACACCAAGAACACTTTGAAGATCATGATGAATATCAAGAACATATTTTTGAAAAATTTTTAATGCAAAGAAAATATGCAAGACACCAAACTTAGAAATCTTTCATGTTCAGATACTAGGAATGCAAAAATGCACATGTAAAACAAGAAAAGATGCAAAACAAGAAAACATCAAGATCAAACAAGAAGACTTACCAAGAATAACTTGAAGATCATGAAGAACACTATGAATGCATGAATTTTTGAAAAATGCATAAAATTTTTAGAAAAAATGCAATTGACACCAAACTTAAAAATTGACTCAAGACTCAAACAAGAAACACAAAATATTTTTTGATTTTTATGATTTTATGATTTTTTTTTGGATTTTTCGAAAATTAATGTGAAAAAGAAAAATAAGGATTCCAAAATTTTTAATATGAATTCCAGGAATCTTGTGCTCTTTAGCCTAAAGCTCAAATCTGAGGGTTAGACATGGCTTACTAGCCAGCCAAGCTTTAGAATACACATCAGTCAAACAACACCAGATGGATTAGGAACAACTAGCTTGCTCTTGTGATGATGGTTTGAGAGCCTCAGTCTAAAAGAATTTAGACATGACTTTGCAGCCAGCCAGGCTCCAACATTTTTCATGAAACGCTAGAATTCATTCTTAAAAATTCTGAAGAAAAATATATTTTTAAAAAGATTTATAAATTTTTTTTTCGAAAATAAAGGAAAGATTTTTTTTTTGAAAGATTTTTGAAAACTTTTTGAAAACAAAATTAGAAGAAAATTACCTAATCTGAGCAACAAGATGAACCGTCAGTTGTCCAAACTCAAACAATTCCCGGCAACGGCGCCAAAAACTTGGTGCACGAAATTGTGATCTCAGGCAACAGCGCCAAAAACTCTGTACGCACGTCTTAATAAATCATTTTTCATTCACAACTTCGATACAACTAACCAGCAAGTGCACTGGGTCGTCCAAGTAATAAACCTTACGTGACTAAGGGTCGATCCCACGGAGATTGTTGGTATGAAGCAAGCTATGGTCATCTTGTAAATCTCAGTCAGGCGGATAATAATTGATTATGGAGTTTTCGAAAATAAATAATAAACAGACAGAAAATAAAGAAAGAAATACTTATGTATATCATTGGTGAAAATTTCAGATAAAGGTATAGAGATGCTTTCATCCCTCTGAACTTCTGCTTTCCCGCTGTCTTCATCCAATCAGTCTTACTCCTTTCCATGGCTGGCTTTATGTAAGGACATCACCATTGTCAATGGCTACTTTTCATCCTCTCTGTGAAAATGGTCCGATGCGCTGTCACTGCATGGCTAATCATCTGGAGGCATCACCGTGGTCAATGGCTGCATCCCATCCTCTTGTGAAAATGGTCCAAATGCTCTGTCACAGCACAGCTAATCATATGAGGTTCTCGATCATACTGGAATAGGATTCACCCTCCTTTTGCGTCTATCACTACGCCCAGCACTCGCGAGTTTGAAGTTCGTCACAGTCATTCAATCCCAGAATCCTACTCGGAATACCACAGACAAGGTTTAGACTTTCCGGATTCTCATGAATGCCGCCATCAATCTAGCTTATACCACGAAGATTCTGATTAAGAGATCCAAGAGATAATCATCCAATCTAAGGTGGAACGGAAGTGGTTGTCAGGCATGCGTTCGTGGGGGAATGATGATGATTGTCACGTTCATCACATTCATGTTGAAGTGCGAATGAATATCTTAGAAACGGAATAAGTTGAATTGAATAGAAAAACAGTAGTACTTTGCATTAATTCATGAGGAACAGCAGAGCTCCACACCTTAATCTATGGAGTGTAGAAACTCTACCGTTAAAAATACACAAGTGAAAGGTTCAGGCATGGCCGAATGGCCAGCCCCCATGATCTAAGAACCAGACGTCCCAAGATGCCTAATACAATAGTAAAAGGTCCTATTTATACTAAACTAGTTACTAGGGTTTACAGAAGTAAGTATTTGATGCATAAATCCACTTCCGGGGCCCACTTGGTGTGTGCTTGGGCTGAGCTTTAGCTTTCCACGTGCAGAGGCTGTTTCTGGAGTTGAACGCCAGGTTGTAACGTATTTCTGGCGTTCAACTCTGGTTCGTGACGTGTTTCTGGCGTTTAACTCCAGACTGCAGCGTATAACTGGCGTTCAATACCCTTTTGCGTCATCTAATCTCGAACAAAGTATGGACTATTATATATTCCCGGAAAGCTCTGGATGTCTACTTTCCAACGCAATTGGAAGTGCGCCATTTTGAGTTCTGTAGCTCCAGAAAATCCACATTGAGTGCAGGGAGGTCAGAATCCAACAGCATCAGCAGTCCTTCTTCAACCTCTGAATCTGATTTTTGCTCAAGTCCCTCAATTTCAGCCAGAAAATACCTGAAATCACAGAAAAACACACAAACTCATAGTAAAGTCCAGAAATGTGAATTTAACATAAAAACTAATAAAAAACATCCCTAAAAGTAACTAGATTCTACTAAAAACATACTAAAAACAATGCCAAAAAGCGTATAAATTATCTGCTCATCAATCATGCAATTCTAATTATTTTTATTCACTTGTATATAAAGCTTACATGTAGTTGAATTAATTCACATTCCTCAAGGAATTTATATATATAGCCAGACCTTAGATAATGATAAAGCACTCTTACAATAGAGATGGGAAAGAAAAAGAAAAATATTTTATAAACTTGCAAGACAATTAATAATTCAAGCAGAGATATATGTTAATGAGCTATTGAACCCTCACTGGATTTTGTGTTTACTCTCTAGTCACTCAGTGTTTATTGGGTTAATCACTTTATTCTTCTTTTTATCCTTACTTTCTACAACTTTGTTTTTCATCTAACCAATCAACAATTATAGAATATAGGCATACAAAAATCATGAGGTCTTTAATTAAGGTTGTAATGGGGCCAAGGTAAAGGTAAGGGTATATGTGACGTTAGGATTTTTGCCAGTAAAGAATTTATAAAAATAGTCGCGTTGTAGATATAGTTTCTAAACCAACAGAAATCCCTTCGTACAAACGTTTTGATTGTCACAAGTAACAAACCCCTAAATAAATTGATAACCGAAGTATTCAAACCTCGGGTCGTCTTCTCAAGGAACTGCAGGGAAGTATGTTCTTATTATTGGTTATGGAGATTGTAAATCGGGGTTTTGAAGATAAGGGACAAGTAAATTAAATTGCAATTAAAATAAGTAAATGACTGTAAAATAAATAAATAACTGTAAAATAAACTTTTGGCAAGGTATGAGAAATTAGAAGTCCTATCCTAGTTATCCTTATCAATGATGATGAAAATTGAATCTTAATTCCACTTAGTTAACCTTTGCTAGAGCAAGGGAAGGTCAAGTGACTAATTAGTTAGATCCTCAAATCCTAGTTAATCCCTAAGGAAAGATTGGGATTATTGAAGTTCAATTCAATTAGCAAAGATAACAATTATCAATCATGTTTGAGTTTGATAACTCCAGAGTTACTGATTTCTTAACCAAAACCAAAAGGGAAAAAGTAAATCTACTGGAATAGAAATGTCTTCAGATTGGAAGCAATAGTAACATAAATAAAAGAGAGCAATTGTAAACTGAAATACCTCAAATAACATTAATTCAAAAGAGTAATCTGTAACATAGAAGAATTCATAAATAAAATTGAGAACATAATAAAAAGGAATATTGAACATGGTAAAGAGATAATCCTGAAAGAGAATAAAATTCTAAATCTAAATCCTAATCTTAAAAGAGAGAGGAGAGAATCTCTCTCAAAACTAAATCTAAATCATGAAAAACTAACTAATTGGAGACTCTCTTCTCGAATGGATGCACTCCCCCACTTCATAACCTCTGGTCTATGCCTTCTGGACATGGATTTGGGCCAAAAAGGGCTTCAGAATTCGCTATGAGCGTTTTCTGTAATTTTTGGTGCGTGGCCTCTGTCACGCGTCCGCGTGGGTCACGCGGTCGCGTCGCTGTTGATCCGCGCTGGCATGCGGCCACGTCGTCCATGCGATCGCGTGGCTACCAGTTTCTTCAAAAACTTTGTTTTATGCTTTCCTTCCAATTTTGTATGTTTCCTTTCCATTCTTCAAGTCATTCCTGCCTCAGAAGATCTGAAACTACTCAACACACGAATCACGGCATCGAATGGAAATAAAGGATAATCAAAATAATTATTTTTAAGCATAGGAAACATGTTTTTCACATACATCACATAATAAGGAAGGGAAAGTAAAACCATGCAATTAATATGAATAAGTGGGTGAAGGATTGAATAAATCACTCAAATTAAGCACAAAATATATCATAAAATATGGGTTTATCAACCTCCCCACACTTAAACAATAGCATGTCCTCATGCTAAGTCCAAGATAAAGAGTAAGTTAAGGTTAAAGTAGTGGAATCTCATGCAATGCAATCTACTCTAAATGCAACTCCCTACATGCATCATGCAATTCTTAATTGTTATTCACTTGTATATAAAGCATACATGTAGTTTAATTAATTCACATTCTCAAGGAGTCATATATATATATATATATATATATATATATATATATATATATATATATATATATATATATATATGACTCCTTGAGAATGTGAATTAATTAAACTACATGTATGCTTTATATACAAGTGAATAACAATTAAGAATTATATATATATATATATATATACATAGCCAAACCTTAGATAATGATAAAGCACTTTTACAGTTGAGATGGGAGAGAAAAACATTTTATAAACTTGCAAGACAATTAATAATTCAAGCAAAGATATATGTTAATGAGCTATTGAACCCTCACTGGATTTTGTGTTTACTCTCTAGTCACTCAGTGTTTATTGGGTTAATCACTCTATTCTTCTTTTTATCCTTTCTTTCTACAACTTTTTTCTTCATCTAACCAATCAACAATTATAGAATATAGACATACCAAAAATCATGAGGTCTTTAATTAAGGTTGTAATGGGGCCAAGGTAAAGGTAAAGGTATATGTATAAGGCTAAGTGAGCTAATTAAGTGAATCCTTGATTAGTCTAAGATCTCACCTAACATACATACTTTGTAAAGCAAAACTTCTTTACCTATTTTCTCACTTTTTCCCACTTTTGATGTTACATGCTCATACTTTAACTTTTGTCCCATGTGCATTTATTTTGCATTTTGGGAATTCTTTTGTATCCCCTTTATTCAAATATTGAAAAATAACATTTTTTTAATGCACATGGTAATTCAATTATTTGATTTTACATGAGCATGCTTCCCAAAATTTTTATTTGAATTATTTTATTCTTTTCAACTTTTCTACCTTTTGTTTTTATCATCCATGTTCCCAATAGGTTTTCCACACTTAAACAATTACACACTTTCTATCTTAAGCTAACTAAGGATTCAACTTGGGATTTTTATTTTGTTTTTCTGCTTAAGGCTAGTATTGTGGTTTATAGAATAAGAGGGGGTTTAAAGGTTCAAGGGGGCTGACAAGGGTGATGTAAAAGGTAGGCTAATTTGGGATAAGTGAGCTAAAATCAAACAATGGCCTCAATCACTCTCTTGGTATGTATTTCTATTCTATAATTGGACATATAGATTAAAACAAAGTAAAGAACATCAAAATAAATAAGAAGGGCAGAACACACAGGAATAAAATTTATGGTTTGAATGTAACCATACAATTAAGCTCAAAACTCATAGGCTGTGTGTTCTCTAACTCAAAAATCATATATCAGTTATGTATGTCATGCAAGTAAAATTAAAAATTCCCATTATTCTCAATGTAAAATTTATTTTGAATGGCTTTAAAGTTTGTGTTTCTCCTTGATGAAATGTTGTTAACTAGCTAACATGGAATGCTATATATACAAGGTGTGGGTTGTTTCTATTATGTTCAAGTCTCTAGTTTACTTCCTTTTTATATTTTCAAATTAATACTAAGTTATCTTAAGCTAAAAAAAAAAGGGTAAACTATACTAATCAATCCACAATTTCTATAACTAATAAGTTAGAATTGCAACTAAACTAAATGGTTAAAATATGAACTAAAAATGCAAAATGCAGAAATAGAGTAGAAATACATGAAAATAGCAATGTATAAGTACTGGAAAAATAAAAATAAAAATAAAGAGAAAAATACAGAAAAATAGCAAAATAAAATGAAAGAGTCTGTAGTGGTTCACCAAAAAAATACGCCAGAGATGGCGGCCTCCCCACACTTAAAATGAAGCATCGTCCCTGATGCTCACTCAAGCAGGGTGTGAAGGGGTGTCATCACTGGAAGGGTGGGTAGCTGGAGTCTCTGTGGTGGTGGTCTGAGGATCTGCCTGCTGCAGAGGAGGTGCTGACTGGATAGGGATCTCTGGGTCTACAGCCTAAATCTGAGGCGGAGCCTTGTGATGTGATGCAGCCTACTCTGTGCATGCCTGCGCAGCCTCGCTCTGTGGATGGGTCGCTGCCTCGTGATCATCTGCCTCCTCCTCAGATGGTATGTCAGGCTCTGAGGGAATGTCGCCAGATTGTATCATCAGCTTCAGGTGCTCATAGCGTCGCTTGTTGCGACGTTCCATCTGGTCAAGCCGTCAAAACAGGCGGTGCACTAGGTGATAGATGGGCTCTGAGGCAGGTGGAGGTGCAGTGGTGGTAGCAGGGGTAGCTGTAGAGGAAGAGGGGCTGGCAGATGGTGTGGCTGTCTCAATAGTAGTAGTGAGGAATGGAGGTCTGTAGCCCAAAGCCAGAAAGTTCCTGCTGTGAGGGATAATCTTCTTGGATTCTGCAACAGGTGGCTTCTCATCAGCATCTTCCCAAGGCACGTCAGCTCGACGGCGTAGCTGTGTAATCAGATAAGGAAAGGGGAGAGTGCCTCGGACGTGGACCCTGGCCATATAGTACCGGATAAAGCGTGGCAGGTACAGGTCCTTACCTTCCATCACACACCATAGGAGGGTGATCATAGCGGCAGGGATCTCCGTCTCATGGGTACTCGGCATGACAAAATTGCTCAGAATCTGGTGCCATAGCCGAGCCTCATCATTTAAGTAAATCCGCTTGATTCCCTTTGGCATGGTGGTGTTCTGACCCATGATCCATGGAACGGTCGGGTCAAGGGCTATCCTGGCCTTGACTGCATCCCAATCAAACTTCATGAAGCGCATATCCTCCTCAGCTTTTTGATAACCATCCAGTTGATAATCATATATTAGTTATGTATGTCATGTAAGTAAAATTAAAAATTCACATTATTCTCAATGTAAAATTTATTTTGAATGGCTTTAAAGTTTGTGTTTCTCCTTGATGAAATGTTGTTAACTAGCTAACATGGAATGCTATATATACAAGGTGCGGGTTGTTTCTATTATGTTCAAGTCTCTAGTTTTCTTCCTTTTTATATTTTCATATTAATACTAAGTTATCTTATGCTAAAAAAAAGGGTAAACTATACTAATCAATCCACAATTTTTATAACTAATAAGTTAGAATTGCAACTAAACTAAATGGTTAAAATATGAACTAAAAATGCAAAATGCAGAAATAGAGTAGAAATACATGAAAATAGCAATGTATAAGTACTGGAAAAATAAAAATAAAAATAAAGAGAAAAATACAGAAAAATAGCAAAATAAAATGAAAGAGTCTGTAGTGGTTCACCAAAAAAATACGCCAGAGATGGTGGCCTCCCCACACTTAAAATGAAGCATCGTCCCTGATGCTCACTCAAGCAGGGTGTGAAGGGGTGTCATCACTGGAAGGGTGGGTAGCTGGAGTCTCTGTGGTGGTGGTCTGAGGATCTGCCTGCTGTAGAGGAGGTGCTGACTGGATAGGGATCTCTGGGTCTACAGCCTGAATCTGAGGCGGAGCCTCCTGATGTGATGCAGCCTGCTCTGTGCCTGCCTGCGCAGCCTCGCTCTGTGGATGGGTCGCTGCCTCGTGATCATCTACCTCCTCCTCAGATGGTATATCAGGCTCTGAGGGAATGTCGCCAGATTGTATCATCAGCTTCAGGTGCTCATAGCGTCGCTTGTTGCGACGCTCCATCTGGTCAAGCCGTCAAAACAGGCGGTGCACTAGGTGATAGATGGGCTCTGAGGCAAGTGGAGGTGCAGTGGTGGTAGCAGGGGTAGCTGTAGAGGAAGAGGGGCCGGCAGATGGTGTGGCTGTCTCAGTAGTAGCAGTGAGGAGTGGAGGTCTGTAGCCCAAAGCCAAAAAGTTCCTGCTGTGAGGGATAATCTTCTTGGATTCTGCAGCAGGTGGCTTCTCATCAGCATCCTCCCAAGGCACGTCAGCTCGACGGCCTAGCTGTGTAATCAGATAAGGAAAGGGGAGAGTGCCTCGGACGTGGACCCTGGCCATATAGTATCGGATAAAGCGTGGCAGGTACAGGTCCTTACCTTCAATCACACACCATAGGAGGGTGATCATAGCAGCAGGGATCTCCATCTCATGGGTACTCGGCATGACAAAATTGCTCAGAATCTGGTGCCATAGCCGAGCCTCATCATTTAAGTAAATCCGCTTGATTCCCTTTGGCATGGTGGTGTTCTGACCCATGATCCATGGAACGGTCGGGTCAAGGGCTATCTTGGCCTTGACTGCATCCCAATCAAACTTCATGAAGCGCATATCCTCCTCAGCTTTTTGATAACCATCCAGTTGATAATCATATATCAGTTATGTATGTCATGCAAGTAAAATTAAAAATTCCCATTATTCTCAATGTAAAATTTATTTTGAATGGCTTTAAAATTTGTGTTTCTCCTTGATGAAATGTTGTTAACTAGCTAACATGGAATGCTATATATACAAGGTGTGGGTTGTTTCTATTATGTTTAAGTCTCTAGTTTACTTCCTTTTTATATTTTCAAATTAATACTAAGTTATCTTAAGCTAAAAAAAAGGGTAAACTATACTAATCAATCCACAATTTCTATAACTAATAAGTTAGAATTGCAACTAAACTAAATGGTTAAAATATGAACTAAAAATGCAAAATGCAGAAATAGAGTAGAAATACATGAAAATAGCAATGTATAAGTACTGGAAAAATAAAAATAAAAATAAAGAGAAAAATACAGAAAATAGCAAAATAAAATGAAAGAGTCTGTAGTGGTTCACCAAAAAAATACGCCAGAGATGGCGGCCTCCCCACACTTAAAATGAAGCATCGTCCCTGATGCTCACTCAAGCAGGGTGTGAAGGGGTGTCATCACTGGAAGGGTGGGTAGCTGGAGTCTCTGTGGTGGTGGTCTGAGGATCTGCCTGCTGCAGAGGAGGTGCTGACTGGATAGGGATCTCTGGGTCTACAGCCTAAATCTGAGGCGGAGCCTTGTGATGTGATGCAGCCTACTCTGTGCATGCCTGCGCAGCCTCGCTCTGTGGATGGGTCGCTGCCTCGTGATCATCTGCCTCCTCCTCAGATGGTATGTCAGGCTCTGAGGGAATGTCGCCAGATTGTATCATCAGCTTCAGGTGCTCATAGCGTCGCTTGTTGCGACGTTCCATCTGGTCAAGCCGTCAAAACAGGCGGTGCACTAGGTGATAGATGGGCTCTGAGGCAGGTGGAGGTGCAGTGGTGGTAGCAGGGGTAGCTGTAGAGGAAGAGGGGCTGGCAGATGGTGTGGCTGTCTCAATAGTAGTAGTGAGGAATGGAGGTCTGTAGCCCAAAGCCAGAAAGTTCCTGCTGTGAGGGATAATCTTCTTGGATTCTGCAACAGGTGGCTTCTCATCAGCATCTTCCCAAGGCACGTCAGCTCGACGGCGTAGCTGTGTAATCAGATAAGGAAAGGGGAGAGTGCCTCGGACGTGGACCCTGGCCATATAGTACCGGATAAAGCGTGGCAGGTACAGGTCCTTACCTTCCATCACACACCATAGGAGGGTGATCATAGCGGCAGGGATCTCCGTCTCATGGGTACTCGGCATGACAAAATTGCTCAGAATCTGGTGCCATAGCCGAGCCTCATCATTTAAGTAAATCCGCTTGATTCCCTTTGGCATGGTGGTGTTCTGACCCATGATCCATGGAACGGTCGGGTCAAGGGCTATCCTGGCCTTGACTGCATCCCAATCAAACTTCATGAAGCGCATATCCTCCTCAGCTTTTTGATAACCATCCAGTTGATAATCATATATCAGTTATGTATGTCATGCAAGTAAAATTAAAAATTCCCATTATTCTCAATGTAAAATTTATTTTGAATGGCTTTAAAATTTGTGTTTCTCCTTGATGAAATGTTGTTAACTAGCAAACATGGAATGCTATATATACAAGGTGTGGGTTGTTTCTATTATGTTTAAGTCTCTAGTTTACTTCCTTTTTATATTTTCAAATTAATACTAAGTTATCTTAAGCTAAAAAAAAGGGTAAACTATACTAATCAATCCACAATTTCTATAACTAATAAGTTAGAATTGCAACTAAACTAAATGGTTAAAATATGAACTAAAAATGCAAAATGCAGAAATAGAGTAGAAATACATGAAAATAGCAATGTATAAGTACTGGAAAAATAAAAATAAAAATAAAGAGAAAAATACAGAAAATAGCAAAATAAAATGAAAGAGCCTGTAGTGGTTCACCAAAAAAATACGCCAGAGATGGCGGCCTCCCCACACTTAAAATGAAGCATCGTCCCTGATGCTCACTCAAGCAGGGTGTGAAGGGGTGTCATCACTGGAAGGGTGGGTAGCTGGAGTCTCTGTGGTGGTGGTCTGAGGATCTGCCTGCTGCAGAGGAGGTGCTGACTGGATAGGGATCTCTGGGTCTACAGCCTGAATCTGAGGCGGAGCCTCCTGATGTGATGCAGCCTGCTCTGTGCCTGCCTGCGCAGCCTCGCTCTGTGGATGGGTCGCTGCCTCGTGATCATCCGCCTCCTCCTCAATTGGTATGTCAGGCTCTGAGGGAATGTCGCCAGATTGTATCATCAGCTTCAGGTGCTCATAGCGTCGTTTGTTGCGACGCTCCATCTGGTCAAGCCGTCAAAACAGGTGGTGCACTAGGTGATAGATGGGCTCTGAGGCAGGTGGAGGTGCAGTGGTGGTAGCAGGGGTAGCTGTAGAGGAAGAGGGGCCGGCAGATGGTGTGGTTGTCTCAGTAGTAGCAGTGAGGAGTGGAGGTCTGTAGCCCAAAGCCAGAAAGTTCCTGCTGTGAGGGATAATCTTCTTGGATTCTACAGCAGGTGGCTTCTCATCAGCATCCTCCCAAGGCACGTCAGCTCGACGGCTTAGCTGTGTAATCAGATAAGGAAAGGGGAGAGTGCCTCGGACGTGGACCCTGGCCATATAGTACCGGATAAAGCGTGGCAGGTACAGGTCCTTACCTTCCATCACACACCATAGGAGGGTGATCATAGCGGCAGGGATCTCCGTCTCATGGGTACTCGGCATGACAAAATTGCTCAGGATCTGGTGCCATAGCCGAGCCTCATCATTTAAGTAAATCCGCTTGATTCCCTTTGGCATGGTGGTGTTCTGACCCATGATCCATGGAACGGTCGGGTCAAGGGCTATCCTAGCCTTGACTACATCCCAATCAAACTTCATGAAGCGCATATCCTCCTCAGCTTTTTGATAACCATCCAGCTGATCAGATTTAGGCAGAAGCTTCAGAACATCCTCTATGGCCTCTTCAGTGACCAGAATCTGCTTCCCTCTTAGGTTTACTGCATCTAGGGAAGTCTTGAAGTAATTACTGTAAAATTTCCTTACCCAAGATGCATTGACCTCAGTCAGGTTTCTTTCTAGGAAGAACCAGCCTCTTTGTTTGATCTGATCAGAGGTGTATTGCTGGAGTTCTTCTGAGATTTTCAAAGTCCTCTCCAGGTACAGGTTCTTGGAGGTTGCAAATACCGGATACTTCAGCTCACAGTATCGGTTTGCAAACTTTGCTGGATCAGTAGCAGGGAGTAACTGGTCGGCCTTCTCCTGCGGGGTAAAGTTTTTCTCCCGCCAGGAGTCATCGTGCATGATATCCATGATGGACATAGAGGATTCTCCTCTTTTACATTTGCCAGTAGTAGCCTTTGCTTTTCCTTTTCTTTGGCTGGCAGACATCCTGAAAGACAGAAAATCAGGATATAATAAAAAAAAGGAAAACAAATAGGCAAATAATAAAAAAAAAACACAAAGTGGCAAAGAAGCAATAGAAGAGGAAATTGAGTTAAGCAAATTTGCATTAAGGATTGTATAAGAGTTATAATACTGAGAAAAAAAATGTCACAATCCAAAATGTACTTCAATTCAAGTTAATTAGAAAAAGTATCACCATGCCTTGGTTAGAATGTTAAAAGAAAGTGAAAAACTAGAAAAAATGTTCTGAAAGGTTAGGTTTGGTTAGAAACGAAAAATAGTTTAGGAAGTTAAAATTAGTGAGTTAGTAAAAAGTGGGTAAAGTAAGTGGCATAATGATCATATTCCAAGTAACAAGCATTCACAATTAGAAGCTATAGGTAACTCATATCCAAACAAGGAAATTAGGTTGATGATGATTCAGAGAGATATAGAAATAGCAAAAATTAGAATCTAAACATCAAAAATGCAGATTAAGAACCAGAAAATCAAAAAGAATAAGAAAGCTTGCCCTGGCATTCATGAATTAGTTTGGTAAAAGCAGAGTAAAGCAGAGTTTAAATAGCCAAAACCAAAACATGAATAAAAGTCAAAAATAGTTTATAAAAATTTGGGCAGCATTCCGGCTAAAATTGAATTATCCCGGAAAATAAACAGCAATCAGAATAGTTCATATGAATTAAAAATACAGCTGTAATTACATATAGGGAATATGAACATGAAAAAGCAGTGTAAAGAGCAGCATGAAACAGTAAATTTCAGCATATGAACAATACGAACATCACAGCAACAGCAGAATTGCGAAAATTATAAAATAAGAAACACGAACAGTGCAATTAAACAGGCCTAAATCCACTAACCACATCCTAGGCTACCTAACAACCTAAAATCCACTACAACATGCATATCTAACTAGCCTAAATATGAACATAAACAGAAAAATATGAATTAACTATGAATGGATAGAAGGGTGGCGTTCGTCGAAACCTGGTAGGCGAATTAAGGAGAGTGGGGCAGAGAGGTGGCTGGGAGATGGTGGCGGTGGCGTCTGGCGCGGCGGAGGAGGGTGGCAGAGGCGGTGGCTGCTGTTCGGGGGCAGGGGCTTCAGGAAGGGTGATGGGGGTAGGGGGAAAGGGTGGGTAGGGAAGGGGGCGTGGGTGGCGGATGGGGGCGCGGCGGTGACGGCGGCGCGGTGGGGTGGTGATCGCGGAGGGTGGCAGTGGCGGTGGAGGGAGGAAGAAGAAGGAAGAAGAAGAAAGTGGGGGAGAATGGGGGAGAGGGTGGTGGTCCGGTGAGGTCTGAGGGGTAGTTAGCGGTGCGGCGGCGGCGTAGGGTGGCTGGTGGTGTTTGGGTGGTTGGAGAAGAAGTGAGGAAGGAGAAGGGTTCGGGGGGTGGGGACGCGAATGGTAGGGTTCACGTGACTGGGGGGTTATGGAATTTGAATCCACGCGATCGCGTGGGGCACGCGGTCGCGTGGTTGGGCTGAAATGGTGGTTGACACGATCGCGTGGGGCATGCGATCCCACGCGATCGCATGGAATGGATCAGGGAGTGAATGACGCGATCGCCTAGGGCATGCGATCGCGTCGCTGGAAATTGTGCTAAACGCACAATTCCAGTGTCGTTTCAGCGCAACTCTCTGTCTCCTTTTGGGTTGTTGTGTAATCCATGCGACGCGATCGCGTCGCTCACGCTGTCGCGTGGGATTGATGTTGTGCAAGTGACGCGATCGCGTCAGAGACGCGACCGCGTGGGCATTTTGTGCAAAACGCACAATGGCCGCACGATTCCAGCCTAACTTTCTGGACGTTGGATGTTTACGCTGATCTCCAGATCACGCGGCCGCGTGAATGACGCGGACGCGTGGGGAGTGTTTTCGCAACTTGACGCGATCGTATGAATGATGCGGTCGCGTCGCGCGCCCTCTCTTTTTTTTTGTTTTTAAACTGGTATGCAATTATGCAGTATGTAATACGAATGAAGAATATTCAGGTTCAGTTAAAAAGGAAATAAAAATAAATAACACAAAATAAAACTGAAAAAGAAACGACCATACCATGGTGGGTTGTCTCCCACCTAGCACTTTTAGTTAAAGTCCTTAAGTTAGACATTGGATGCGCTTCCTGCTATGGCGGTTTATGCTTAAACTCGTCCATAAATCTCCACCAATGCTTGGAATGCCAATAGCCTCTGGGGTCCCAAACTAGGCATGTAAAGCTTCTAAGCAGCTTCAAATAGATTCTCAGGTTCCCGGGGTGACGAATGTCAGAATAGATTCCAGGATCCCAAACTTGGCTTTTGAATCCGCCTTCGTCTTGATCTATATTTTTCCATTTGGGCGGTTTAGAAATTAAATTCTCACCAGAATAACCAAACATTTTTCGAGATCCATTCGATTGATTATGATGCCAATCCGTGCACTTCAAGTTGAAGTGTGGAACCTTATTGAACATTGTGCACTAGCTCTGAGTACGAGCCATTTCCCTTTTACTCTTAAAGCCGCAGAGAGCTCTAAGCTGGCCATCTGTTTCAAGCAAACCATATTCAAGTGGAAAAATAAAGTTAAAGGTTAAGGATTGTACCCACTTGAAGCTTGTATTGGGTGGTAATGGCCTTGGGATAGGTGTTTCCAGTGGTTCTGTGAACTCTACTCCCTTGTGCTCTTCTGTGAATTTCCCCACTTCTTTGCAGAATTCTTCAAATGCAACTTCTTCCTGATCAAAGTCTTCTATGTCTTCCTCAACACTCAAGTCATAAACGGGAGGTTGGGAGAAATCTACCTCCGCATCATATTTGTATTCACTTGGGAAAGATTTTTCGATCTCAGAGAACTCACTTGCGGATGCAAGTTCATTACTAAGAGAACTGGACTTGTGACTATCATCATCAAGGAAACTTGCTTCTTGGATCATTCCATCTAGTTCTTCATAAGAGACTTGCTCTGGGGGTTGTGCACTATCCTCCTTAGCATCAGTTGTAACGTCCTTGACAGAGTTCTCCACAACTCTGGATTCCCATGGAAGTTCAGCGTCTCCTAAGTCTTCAACCAACTCTTCTTCTTGTATAATGACAGCTTCCTCTACTTGTTCTAGTACGAAGTCATGCTCTGTCTTGTCCACTGGAGTTTCTAATATCTCCTTCATGCTACGCCCTTCATTAGATTGTCCACATAGGGCTTTGGGAGGCCCTTGAATGTTCGAACGTCTAGAAGATAATTGACTTATTGCTTGCTCCAGTTGATGAAGGGTTGTTTGAAGTTGATCCACTGTTCCCTTGAGGCGAACTTCTGATTCTCGGGGTGATGGATTTGGATGTGGTACATTGGGAAGTGGTGGTGTTTGGGAGTAATTGGATTGGAATCGGGGTAAATGAGGATCATATGGTAGTGAATGGTGAAAAGGAGCTTGTGAGTGTGGTGGTTCAAAGTTGTGTTGAAAGGATGGCCTATAAGCATAGGGTGGGGCTTGTTGGTAACTACAAGGTTGTCTACCATGTCTATTGCCTTGGTATGCATTACAGAATGGTCTTTGTTCATGATGTCTTGGAGGGTATTACTGCCTAAAGGGTTGATCAGATCCTCTTGGCTCCATCCATCTTTGATTGCTCTGACCTTGATGCATGTTCCTGTTATAACTTTCATTCCTTTCAACAATATTAGAACCAAACTCAAAGAGGGAGGGGTGAGAATTCATAGTAGCTAATGAAGATAAAAGAAGAAAATAAAAACAAATGAACACGTAAAAGAAAAATATTTACAATAACTAATAATAAGGCACACGATTGCAATTCTCCGGCAACGGCGCCATTTTGACGTTAGAATTTTTGCCAGTAAAGAATTTATAAAAATAGTCGCGTTGTAGATATAGTTTCTAAACCAACAGAAATCCCTTCGTATAAACGTTTTGGTTGTCACAAGTAACAAACCCCTAAATAAATTGATAATCGAAGTATTCAAACCTCGGGTCGTCTTCTCAAGGAACTGCAGGGAAATATGTTCTTATTATTGGTTATGGAGATTGTAAATCGGGGTTTTGAAGATAAGGGACAAGTAAATTAAATTGCAATTAAAATAAGTAAATGACTGTAAAATAAATAAATAACTGTAAAATAAACTTTTGGTAAGGTATGAGAAATTAGAAGTCCTATCCTAGTTATCCTTATCAATGATGATGAAAATTGAATCTTAATTCCACTTAGTTAACCTTTGCTAGAGCAAGGAAAGGTCAAGTGACTAATTAGTTAGATCCTTAAATCCTAGTTAATCCCTAAGGAAAGATTGGGATTATTGAAGTTCAATTCAATTAGCAAAGATAACAATTATCAATCATGTTTGAGTTTGATAACTCCAGAGTTACTGATTTCTTAACCAAAACCAAAAGGGAAAAAGTAAATCTACTGGAATAAAAATGTCTTCAGATTGGAAGCAATAGTAACATAAATAAAAGAGAGCAATTGTAAACTGAAATACCTCAAATAACATTAATTCAAAAGAGTAATCTGTAACATAGACGAATTCATAAATAAAATTGAGAACATAATAAAAAGGAATATTGAACCTGGTAAAGAGATAATCCTGAAAGCGAATAAAATCCTAAATCTAAATCCTAATCCTAAAAGAGAGAAGAGAGAATCTCTCTCAAAACAAAATCTAAATCATGAAAAACTAACTAATTGGAGACTCTCTTCTCGAATGGATGCACTCCCCCACTTCATAATCTCTGGTCTATGCCTTCTGGACTTGGATTTGGGCCAAAAAGGGCTTCAGAATTCGCTATGAGCGTTTTCTGCAATTTCTAGTGCGTGGCCTCTGTCACGCGTCCGCGTGGGTCACGCGGTCGCGTCATTGGGAGTTTTCCTTATCACGCGGTCGCGTCAGTCATGCGTCCACGTCATATGCGTTTCGCTCAAGGCGCGCGATCATGTCAATCACGCGGTCGCGTCGCTGTTGATCCGCGCTGGCATGGGCCGCGTCGTCCATGCGATCGTGTGGCTGCCAGTTTCTTCAAAAACTCCATTTTATGCTTTCCTTCCAATTTTGTATGTTTCCTTTCCATCCTTCAAATCATTCCTGCCTTAGAAGATCTGAAACTACTCAACACACGAATCACGGCATCGAATGGAAATAAAGGGTAATCAAAATAATTATTTTTAAGCATAGAAAACATGTTTTTCACATACATCACATAATAAGGAAGGGAAAGTAAAACCATGCAATTAATATGAATAAGTGGGTGAAGGATTGAATAAGTCACTCAAATTAAGCACAAAATATATCATAAAATATAGGTTTATCAATATGTATAAGGCTAAGTGAGCTAATTAAGTGAATCTTTGATTAGTCTAAGATCTCACCTAACATACATATTTTGTAGAGCAGAGCTTCTTTACCTATTTTCCCATATTTTCCCCACTTTTGATGTTACATGCTCATGCCTTAAATTTAATTTTTATCCCATGTGCATTATTTTATTTTGCAATTGGGGAATTCTTTCGTATCCCCTTTATTCAAATACTGAAATATAAAAATATTTTTTTAATGCACATGGTAACTTAATTACTTTGATATCACATGAGCATGTTTCCCAAAGATTCTTATTTTGAAACATCTTTATTCTTTTCAACATTCTACCTTTGTTTCTATCATCCATGTTCCCATAAAGTTTCCCTACTTACACAACATACAATTTCTATCTTAAGCTAACCAAGGATTCAACTTGGGATTTTTATTTTGTTTTTCTGCTTAAGGCTAGTAATGTGATTATAAAACAAGAGGGGTTTTAAAGGCTCAAGGGGGTTAACAAGGGTGATGTAAAAGGTAGGCTAATTTGGGAATAGTGAGCTAAAATCAAACAATGGCCTCAATCACTTTCTTGGTATGTATCCATATTTTATAATCGGACATATAGATTAAAACAAAGTAAAGAACATCAGAAAAAAAAAAGAAGGGCGGAACACACAGGAATAAAATATTATGGTTTGAATGTAACCATACAATTAAGCTCAAAACTCACAGGCTGTGTGTTCTCTAACTCAAAAATCATATATCAGTTATATATGTCATGCAAGTAAAAATTAAGAGTTCCCATTATTCTCAATGTAATTCTTAAGGTGGCTTTAAAGTTCTAGTGTTTCTCCTTGATGAAATCTTGTTAACTAACTAACATGTAATGCTATATATACAAGGTGTGTGGATTGTTTCTATTATGTTCAAGTCTCTAGTTTACTTCCTTTTATATTTTCAATTTAAACTAAGCTATCTTATGCTAAAAAGGGTAAACTATACTAATTAATCCACATTCTCTATAACTAATAAGTTAGAATTGCAAACTAAACTAAATGACTAAAGTATGAACTAAAAGTGCAAAATGCAGAAATAGAGTAAAAATACATGAAAATAGTAATGTATAAGTACTGAGAAAATAAAAATAAAAATAAAAGAGAAAAATACAGAAAAATAGCAAAATAAAATGAAAGAGTCTGTAGTGGTTCACCAAAAAATATGCCAGAGATGGCGACCTCCCCACACTTAAAATGAAGCATCGTCCCTGATGCTCACTCAAGCAGGGTGTGAAGGGGTGTCATCACTGGAAAGATGGGTAGCTGGAGTCTCTGTGGTTGTGGTCTGAGTATCTGCCTGCTCCAGAGGAGGTGCTGACTGAATAGGGATCTCTGGGTCTGCAGCCTGAATCTGAGGCGGGGTCTCATGATGTGATGTAGCCTGCTCTATGCCTGCCTGCGCAGCCTCTCCCTGTGGATGAGTCTCTGCCTCGTGATCATCTGCCTCCTCCTCAGATGGCTCTGATGGGGTGTCAGGCTCGGAGGGGATGTCGCTGCCAGAACGAATCATCAGCTTCAGGTGCTCATAGCGTCGCTTGCTGCGACGCTCGGATCTCTCGTATCGCCACCGGTTGTGGCGCTCCATCTGGTCTAGCTGTCGAAACAGGCAGTGCACTAGGTGATAAACTGGCTCTGAGGCAGGTAGAGGGGCAGTGGTGGTAGCAGGGGTAGTTGTAGAGGAAGAGAGGCCGGCAGATGGTGTGGCTGTCTCATCAGTAGGAGTGAGGAATGGAGGTCTGTAGCCCAAAGCCAGGAAGTTCCTACTGCGAGGGATAATTTTCTTGCATTCTGCAGCAGGTGGCTTCTCATCAGCATCCTCCCAGGGCACGTCAACTCGACGGCCAAGCTGTGCAATCAGATATGGAAAGGGGAGAGTGCCTCGGACGTGGACCCTGGCCATGTAGTACCGGATAAAGCGCGGCAGGTATAGGTCCATACCCTCCATCACACACCATAGGAGGGTGATCATAGCGGCAGGTAGCTCCGTCTTGTGAGTACTCGGCATAATAAAGTTGCTAAGGATCTGATACCATAGCCAAGCCTCATCGTTCAAGTATGCCCGCTTGATTCCCTTAGGCATGGTGGTGTTCTAACCCATGACCCATGGAACAGTCGGGTCAAGGGCTATCCTTGCCTTGACGGCATCCCAATCAAACTTCATGAAGCGCATATCCTCCTCAGCTTTTTGATAACCATCCAGCTGATCGGATTTAGGCAGAAGCTTCAGAACATCCTCTATGGCCTTTTCAGTGACCAGTATCTGCTTCCCTCTTAGGTTCACTGCATCTAAGGAAGTTTTGAAGTAATTGCAGTAGAATTCCCTTACCCAAGATGCATTAACCTCAGTCAGGTTTCTCTCCAGGAAGAACCAGCCTCGTTGTTTGATCTGATCAGAGGTGTATTGCTGGAGTTCTTCTGGGATCTTCAGAGTCCTCTCCAGGTACAGGTTCCTGGAGTTTGCAAACATCGGATACTTCAACTCGCAGTAGCGGTTTGCAAACTTAATGGGATCAGTAGCAGGGAGTAGCTGGTCAGCCTTCTCTTGCGGGGTAAAGTGTTTCTCCCACTAGGAGTCATCATGCATGAGGTCCAGGATGGACATGGAGGCTTCACCTCTTTTCCGTTTGCCAGTTGTTGCCTTTCCTTTTCCCTTTCTCTGGGTGTCAGACATCCTGAAAAATAGAAAACCAGGATATAATAAAAATAGAAAAGCAGGTAGGCAATTAATCGAAAGAAGCATATAATGGCAAAGGAGCAAGAGAATAATGAAAAGGAGTTAAGTAAATGTGCATTAAGGATTGTATAGGAGTTAAAAGTCCGAGAATAAAAATTTCCAATCCAAAATGTAAAAGGATTCATGTTAAGTAGGAAAAACGTCCGTCATGCCTTGGTTAGAATGTTTGAGAGAATAGGGAAAAACCAGAAGAGATGTTTTGAAAGGTAAGTGGGTTAGGAAAGAAAAAGAGGTTAGGAAGTTAAAATTAGTGAATTAGTAAAAAGTGGGTTAGAGTAAGTGGCATGATGAAAATTTCCTAAATAACGAGAATTCACAAATTAAAGCAACAGATAACTCAAATTCAAACAAGGAAGTTAAGGATGAATCAAATGAAAATAGCAAAAGGTGGAATTGAATCATCCAAGATGCAATTTATAAACCAGGAAATTAAAAAGAATAAGAAAGCTTGCCCTGTCATTCATGAATTGGTTTAGTAAAATCTGAGTAAAGCAGAGTGCAAGTTTGCCAAAACCAAAACAGGAATGAAAATCAAAACAATTTACAGAAATTTGGGCAGCATCCCGGCTAAAATTGGATGTTCCCGGAAAATAATCAGCAATAAGAATAGTTCATATGAATTAAAATTATAGCTGCAATTACATACAAGGAATATGAACATGGAAAAGCGGTGTAAAGAGCAGCATAAAACAAGAAAGTACAACATATGAATAACACTAACAGTAACAGCAAAATTGTGAAATTAATAAAACAGATAGCAAGAACAGCACAATTAATCAGGCCTAAATCCACTAACCACACCCTAGGCTACCTAACAACCTAGAATCCACTACAACATGCATATCTAACTAGCCTAAATATGAACGTAAACAGAAAAAATATGTAATTAACTACGAATTGATAGAAGGTTAGCGTTCGGCGAAACCTGGAATGCGTAGGAAAGAAAGTGGGAAAGAGAGGTGGCTGGGGGTAGGTGGTGGTGGCGGCTGACGCGGCGGCTGAGGGTGGCGCTACGGCGGTTGGCGGCTGTTCGGAGGTAAGGGGGGTTTGGGAAGGGTAATGGGGTAGGGGGAAGGGGAAGGAAGGGAAGTGGGGCGTGGGTGGCGGATGGGTGGCGCGGCTAGGACGGAGCGGCGGCGGTGGTTGGTGGTCGCGGAGAGGGGGGGGGGCAGTGGCGGTGGAGGGAGGAAGAGGAAGAAAGAAGAAGAAAGTGGGGGAGAATGGGGGAGGGGGTGGTGGTACGGTGAGGTCTGGGGGGTGGTTGGCGGTGCGGCAGCAGTGTAGGGTGGCTGGGTGGTGGCTGGAAGTTGTGGGTGGTAGTTGTGGAGAGAAGAGAGGAAGGAGAGGGGGCTGGGGGGCGCGAATGGGTAGGGTTCGCGTGACTGGGGGGTTAGTAAATTTGAATCCACGCGATCGCGTGGGGCACGCGGTTGCGTGGCTGGGGTCAAAATGGGGGTCGACGTGATCGCGATCGCATGGAATGAGTAAATTATGAATGACACGGTCGCGTGAGGCATGCGACTGCGTCGCTGAAAATTGTGCTAAACGCACAATTCCAGCGTCGTTTCAACGCAACTCTCTGTGTCCCCTGGGGTGGTGGTGCAATCCATGCGACACGATCGCGTCGCTCACGCTGTCGCGTGGAATTGGTGTTGTGCAAGTGACGCGATCGCGTCAGAGACGCGACCGCGTGGGTCGTTTCGTGCGAAACGCACAATGGTCGCACGATTCCAGCCTAACTCTCTGGACGTTGGGGATTTACGCCGATCTCCAGTTCACGCGGCCGCGTGGGTGACGCGTGGGGAATGTTTTTCGCAACTGACGCGATCGCATGAGCGATGCGGTCGCGTCGCACGCCCTTTTTTTATGCAGGTATGCAATTATGCAGTATGCAATGCGAATGAATAATATTCAGGTTCAATTGAAAAGGAAATAAAAATAAATAACACGAAATAAAACTGAAAAAGAAACGACCATACCATGGTAGGTTGTCTCCCACCTAGCACTTTTAGTTAAAGTCCTTAAGTTGGACATTGGATGAGCTTCCTGTTATGGTGGCTTATGCTTAAATTCATCCAGAAATCTCCACCAATGCTTGGAATGCCAATAGCCTCCGGGGTCCGAAACCAGGCATGTAAAGCTTCTGAGTAGCTTCAAACATATTCTCAGGCTCCCGGGGTGACGAATGTCAGAATAGATTCCAGGATCCCAAACTTTGCTTTTAAATCTGCCTCCGTTTTGATCTATATTTTTCCATCCGGACGGTTTAGAAATTAGATTCTCACCAAGGTGACCAAACGTTCTCCGAGATCCATCTGATTGATCATGATGCCAATCCGCACACTTCGAGTTGAAACGTGGAACCTTATTGAACCTTTTGCACCAGCTCTGAGCACGAGCCATTTTCCTCTTACTCTTAAAGCTGCAGATAGCTCTAAGCTGGCCATCTGTTTCAAGCAAACCATATTCAAGTGGAAAAGTAAAGATAAAGGTTAAGGATTGTACCCACTTGAAGCTTGTATTGGGTGGTAATGGCCTTGGGATAGGTGTTTCCAGTGGTTCTGTGAGTTCTACTCCCTTGTGATCGTCTGTGAATTCCTCCACTTCCTTAGAAAATTCTTCAAATGCATCTGTGTCCTGATCAGAGTCTCCTATGTCTTCCTCATCACTCAAGTCAAAAACCAGAGGTTGAGAGAAATCTACCTCCACATCATCTTCATATTCACTTGGGGAAGGTTCTTCAATCTCAGAGAATTCACTTGCGGATGCAAGTTCATCACTCGGAGAACTTGACTTGAGATTATCATCATCAAGGAAACTTGCTTCTTGGAGTATTCCGTCTAGTTCCTCATAAAAGACTTGCCTTGGGGGTTGTGTACTATCCTACTTAGCATCAATTGCAACGTCCTTGACAGAATTCTCCACAACTCTGGATTCCCATGGAGGCTCAGCGTCTCCTAGGTCTTCAACCAACTGTTCTTCTTGTATAATGACAGCTTCCTCTACTTGTTCTAGTATGAAGTCATGCTCTGTCTTGTCCACTGGAGTTTCTAGTATCTCCTTCATGCTACGTTCATCATTAGATTGTCCACACGGGGTCATGGGAGGTCCTTGAATGTTCGAACGTCTAGAAGATAATTGACTTATTGCTTGCTCCAGTTGATGAAGGGTTGTTTGAAGTTGATCTTCTGCTTCCTTGAGGCGAACCTCTGATTCTCGGGGTGATGGATTTGGACGTGGTACATGGGGAAGTGGGGGTGTTTGGGAGTAATTGGAGTGGAATCGGGGTAAATGAGGATCATATGGTGGCGAATGGTGAAAATGAGCTTGTGAGTGTGGTGGTGCAAAGTTATGTTGAGAGGATGGCCTATAAGCACAGGGCGGGGCTTGTTGGTAACTGCAAGGTTGTCCACCATGTCTATTGCCTTGGTATGCATTGTAGAATGGTCTTTGTCCATGGTATCTTGGAGGATATTGTTGCCTAAAGGGTTGATCAGATCCTCTTGGCTCCATCTATCTTTGATTGCTCTGACCTTGATGCATGTTCATGTTATAACTTTCACTCCTTTCAACAATATTAGAACCAAACTCAAAGCGAGAGGGGCGAGAATTCATAGTAGCTAATGGAAATAAAAAGGGGGAAATAAAGACAAATAAACAAGTAAAAGAAAAGTATTTACAATAACCAATAATAAGGCACACAATTGCAGTTCCCCGGCAACGGCGCCATTTTGAAAGAACTGAAGTTTGATGGTTTAGAAGTTATAGTAAACTCTCGTTGCAAGTATAGTTACTAAACCAAGCAATCAACCTTTCTTACAAACGTTTTGGTTGTCACAAGTAGCAAACCCCTAAATAAATTGATAACCGAAGTATTCAAACCTCGGGTCGTCTTCTCAAAGAATTGCAGGGAAGTATATTCTTATTATTGGTTATGAAGATTGTAAATTGGGGTTTTGAAGGTAGGGAGCAAGTAATCTAAATTGCAATTTAAATTAAGTAAAAGACTGTAAAATAAATAAATGACTGTAAAACACACTTTTGGCAAGGTATGAGAAATTGGAAGTCCTATCCTAGTTACCCTTATCAATGATGATGAAAATTGAATCTTAATTCCACTTAGTTAACCTTTGCTAGAGCAAGGGAAGGTCAAGTGACTAATTAGTTAGATCCTCAAATCCTAGTTAATCCCTAAGGAAAGATTGGGATTATTGAAGTTCAATTCAATTAGCAAAGATAACGATTATCAATCATGTTGAGTTTGATAACTCCTGAGTTACTAATTTCTTAACCAAGACCAAAAGGAGAAAAATAAATCTATTGGAATAAAAATGTCTTCAGATTGGGAATAACAATAACATAAATAGAAGAGAGCAATAATAAACTGAAATACCTCAAATCACATTAATCAAAAGAATAATCTGTAACATAGAAGCATTCATAAATTAAATTGAAAAGATAAATAAAAAGAAATGTTGAACCTGATAAAAAAGAAATAATCCTGAAAGCGAATGAAATCCTAAATCTAAATCCTAAAAGAGAGAGGAGAGAACCACTCTCCCAAAACTACATCTAATTCATGAAAACTAACTAATTGGAGACTCCTCTTGAATGGATGCATTCCCCCACTTCATAACCTCTGATCTGTGCCTTCTGGACTTGGATTTGGGCTGAAAAGGGCTTCAGAAATCGCTGGGAGTGTTTTCTGTAATTTCTGGTGCGTGGCCTCTGTCACGCGTCCGCGTGGGTCATGCAGTCGCGTCAATTGGAGTTTTCCTTGTCACGCGGTCGCGTCAGTCATGCGTCCGCGTCATATGCGTTTCGCTCAAGGCACGCGGTTGCGTCAATCACGCGGTCGCGTCACTGCCATTTTGCCCTGACACGCGGCCGCGTCGCCCATGCGATCGCGTCGTTGCCAGTTTCTTCAAAAACTCCGTTTAATACTTTCCTTTCAATTTTGTATGTTTCCTTTCCATCCTTTAAGTCATTCCTGCCTTAGAAGATCTGAAATTACTCAACACACGAATCACGGCATCGAATGGTAATAAAGGAAAATTAAAATAATTGCTTTTAAAGCATAGGAAACATGTTTTTTCACATACATCTCATAATAAGGAAGAGAAAGTAAAACCATGCAATTAACATGAATAAGTGAGTGAAGGATTAAATAAATCACTTAAATTAGGCACAAAATATATCATAAAATATGGGTTTATCAATAGCTCCCACAAGTTCTATGGGCATATCGAACAACGCCGCATTCCACCACAAAGGAATCACCCTTCTGATTAGCATATGGAATGGAGGCAATGATCCTAGTAGAGATCGAAGAAGGATCGCCTAGAGTGATCCACTATAATGAAGAAGCCAACTCCCAACTTCAAAGGGAAGAACTCGACTGATGAGCGGATAATTTATACGCTTTTTGGCATTGTCTTTAGTATATTTTTAGTAGAATCTAGTTACTTTTAGGGATGTTTTTATTAGTTTTTATGTTAAATTCACATTTCTAGACTTTACTATGAGTTTGTGTGTTTTTCTGTGATTTCAGGTATTTTCTGGCTGAAATTGAGGGACTTGAGCAAAAATCAGATTCAGAGGGACTGCTGATGCTGTTGGATTCTGACCTCCTTGCACTCAAAGTGGATTTTCTGGAGCTACAGAACTCAAAATGGTACGCTTTCAATTGCGTTGGAAAGTAGACATCCAGGGCTTTCCAGCAATATATAATATTCCATACTTTGGCCGCGTTTAGAGGATGCAAAAGGGCGTTGAACACTAGTTCTACGCTGCAGTCTGGAGTTAAACGCCAGAAACACGTCACAAACCAGAGTTGAACGCCAAAAACACATTACAACTTGGCGTTCAACTCCAGAAGAAGTCTCTGCACGTGTAACATTCAAGCTCAGCCCAAGCACACACTAAGTGGGCCCCGGAAGTGGATTTATGCATCAATTACTTACTTCTGTAAACCCTAGTAACTAGTTTATTATAAATAGAACTTTTTACTATTGTATTAGACATCTTTTGAAAGATCCTGGATTGTATTTTTGATCCTGTGATCACGTTTTGGGGGCTGGCCTCTCGGCCATGCCTGAACCTTTCACTTATATATTTTCAAACGGTAGAGTTTCTGCACTCCATAGATTAAGGTGTGGAGCTCTGCTGTTCCTCATGAATTAATGCAAAGTACTACTGTTTTTCTATTCAATTCAACTTATTTCGCTTCTAAGATATTCATTCGCACTTCAACATAAATGTGATGAACGTGACAATCATCATTATTCCCCCACGAACGCGTGCCTGACAACCACTACAGTTCCACCTTAGATTGGATGATTATCTCTTGGATCTCTTAATCAGAATCTTCGTGGTATAAGCTAGATTGATGGCGGCATTCATGAGAATCCGGAAAGTCTAAACCTTGTCTGTGGTATTCCGAGTAGGATTCTGGGATTGAATGACTGTGACGAACTTCAAACTCGCGAGTGCTGGGCGTAGTGACAGACGCAAAAGGATAGTAAATCCTATTCCAGTATGATCGAGAACCTCCAGATGATTAGCCATGCAGTGACAGCGCATAGGACCATTTTCACAGAGAGGATGGGATGCAGCCATTGACAATGGTGATGCCTCCAGATGATTAGCCATGCAGTGACAGCGCATCGGACCATTTTCACAAAGAGGATGAAAAGTAGCCATTGACAACGGTGATGTCCTTACATAAAGTCAGCCATGGAAAGGAGTAGGATTGATTGGATGAAGACAGCAGGAAAGCAGAGGTTCAGAGGAACGAACGCACCTCTATATGCTTATCTGAAATTCCCACCAATGAATTACATAAGTATTTCTATCTTTATTTTCTATTTATTTATTATTCATATTCGAAAACTCCATAACTATTTGATATCCGCCTGACTGAGATCTACAAGATGACCATAGCTTGCTTCATACCAACAATCTCCGTGGGATCGACCCTTACTCACGTAAGGTTTTATTACTTGGACGACCCAGTGCACTTGCTGGTTAGTTGTATCGAAGTTGTGAATGAAAAATGATTTATTAAGACGTGCGTACAGAGTTTTTGGCGCCGTTGCCTGAGATCACAATCTCGTGCACCATCGACCTACTTCCGGAGGTCCAAGAAAGAGCTCGGATCAGGGAAGAAGCACTAAAGCGTCGAATGGCTTTGAGATATAATCAAAAGGTAGTGCCACGAGGTTTTGCTGAGAACAACCTCACCCTAATCTGAAATGATATCGGAACAACTAGACCTAGAGAAAAAAAGCTGGCAGCAATCTGGAAAGGACCCTACCGAGTCGTAGAAGTACTTGGGAAGGGCTACTACAGACTGTCCGAACTCGAGGGACGAGAGCTTCCTAGGTCGTGGCACGCCTGCAACCTAAGAAGGTACTATAGTTAGGGATGATAAAGGATCTTGGCATAAGGTACACTATTTTCCTGAAAAGGTTTTTTAATGAGGCACCAAGCCAAGACCCACAAATTATCCGACTTAAAGCATAAAAAACTCCCGCATGTATATATTTGCATTTTCTTTTTGAATAAAATATGTTTAGATATTCTACAAATTCTCAAGACGCATTAATCTGAAACATTCATCGTCCAATTATAAAGCAATAGATCGGCAGAAAGTGAAAATCAAATTCATTGCATGATCACGATAAAGACCAACAGAGATGAAAACCAAATTCATCAAAAGGTCGACCAAGCGAGGATTGAACCCAATTTCTACAAATCGGCAAAGATGAAAACAGAATAATGCAAGAAGTTATCGAAAGTGATCCAGAGAAAGGACCTGACGAGGTCTTAATAAAATGGATTGCTAAATAATAACTTAAAGACTGGCCGACGTCATGAAGTCGGACCAGTCGCAGTAACCAAAGTTATAAGTAAGTCTCTGGAAAGAGGTCTGGCCAACCCTATAAAAGAGGATTGCTATAACTTAGAAGAGATCGACATGACGAAGTCGGTCTCCTACAAAACATAAAAGTTATAAAAGTAATCCCTGAAAGAGACCTGAACAAGGTCCAAGAAAGAGGATTACAAAATAACTTAGAAAGACCCGACATGACGAAGTCGGCCTCCTTTTGTATGCTAAAGTTATAAAAAGTAATACCTGGCAGAGACCTCATAAAAGGGCCAAACAAAACAGGATTACTAGAAATAACTTCAGAAGCCTCAAAGGAATCAAAGCGACAAGCAGGAAATACAAGGGCAATCCAAAGAGGTCGAGCAAAGGCTCCAACACTACCAAAAACCTAAAATGGGTACCAAGGTAGATAAAGACTTACATGATATTAAAAGACATGAAGTTATAATAAGAACAAGCTCAAAGAGGCTACCTAAGTTAGCCCCAAGAACTTGAAAGCTATTTTTTGTTTTTCAAAAGAGAAGTTGCTAAACAAGCAACTAAAAGAGTGTCAACAGTCATCAAAATACCACTTACAAAAATAAAAAGTTCAAAAGACCGCAGACAGGGTCATACACAAATATACCAAGAATAACTAAAGAGGATCCAGAGGTTTCCCAGAAGCTGCATCAACATGGGGCGAAGGAGGACGAGTCTGGAGGGGCACAGCATCCACTGTCCCATCCTCCCGGTTCAAGATTTGACAGTCAGGTTCTGACTCAATCTCGGCTGAAGGAGCTTAAGAAGTCGGCACAACAGAAGCCTTGGCAGCAGGCGCAGGAGGAGGTTCAACATCATCATCATCAGGGTCGTCAGGGACAATCTTACCGTCCCTCACAACATTGTCAAGACTAAAGAAAGTAAGGTCGAGCTCGGGCGCCAGAACCCGAACCTGCTCCCTTAAGTTTTCATAAGCAGTAGTCACGCTGCCCACAAGGTGACCTTGGAGCTCGGTATAATCATCCCAGGCAGTCTCCAAATCACCCCTGAGACGCACCACTTCTCTATAGGCTGAAACATAGCTATCCTTATGCCTCAACGCTGTGTCTTCAGCCAACCTCACAGAAGCCGCCAAGGCCACAGAACTAGCCTTTTCACCCTCTAATTCTTTCTCCACCTTCGCCAACTTTACCTCCAGCTCCTCCTTCAAACCCCTCATTCTATCAAACTCCGACTTAGCCTCCATAATGAAAGATTTTGTAGCATGAACCGAGATACCCTGAGCAGTTCGAAAAAGAGCCGCACCCATATGAGCCATCTTCACACTACTTCTAGTTATGAACTCAAGGTGATGAAGAATAGACACATCATCCATTGAAAGACCTCCATAGGGGGCAATCTGCTGGTCGACAAACTCGACGGCATTAAAATCAGGGACATCAAAGTTAAAAGGCTCAGATGTTTTTTGCTTTTTCGGAGGAGGAGGGCCAGAAGCAGCAGCTGAAGTTTGTGGAGGGTCAGCCAGACGAACCCAGGGAGTAGGGATCACCCTCTTCGGCCCAGGTGAACTCGACACGGGTGGCTTCACCTGAACCTGAGAAGATCCCTCTCCTACCACCTTGGCCGACATATTTTTAGCAGCAGCAGCCTTCCTCGCCTTCTTGAAGGCCTTCATGGAGTCATTATTTTTAGACATCTCTGAAAAACAGAATCAATCACAGCAATGGGTTACAATCACAAAAGAGGAAGCAAAGCTAAAAACAAGGATAAAAACAAGTCAGACAGTACCCAACGCAGTTCGAACCAGGGACTGGTCCCCCAGAGACTTTTTGGTATCAAGATGGGGAGGTTCTCCCCATATATCTTCAAGAATAATTACAAAAGCCCGCTCAACCTCGTCAAGCATCTCCCAAGTATAACGAGACATTGTCACATTCTTTTGTCATTCTAGAGGAAAAGCAGGCTCATCATTCTCATCAAGGAAAAAGGGACGGGCCCCCTCAACAGCTTGAACTTTAAAGAAGTAGTTCTTAAAGTCCTTAAAGGACTCATCGTACATAGCAAAAACTTTATGTCCATGGGTAGATCTAAAAGAAACCCAAGAAGCTTTCTTCTTGGAAGAAGCCCCGGGCTTGGTCGAAACAAAAAGATAGAGGAAAAGAGTCTGAGAAGGTGTGACACCTAACTCTTGACAAAGCAGCTGAAAGATCTTGACAAAACCCCAGGAATTCGGATGAAGCTGGGACGGGGTAACGTTACACAACCACAACAAGTCGGTCTCAAAAGCAGTAAAGGGAAAGGTAATGTTCAACTGGCTGAAGAAATATTCATAGGCATAGAAGAAGGGACGCTCCCCCTCGACTGAGGTTGGAAAACAAACCCTCTCGTCAGAGTCAGGCGCTACAAGATCATAATCCCTCTCCTGGGCACCACTACCACAAACCTTATGATGTTTTCTCAGCTCTACACAAAACTCAGCATCCACCACAGAAACACACATTAAGACAAGGGAGTCCAGCCAATCGGACATCCCCTTAGGAACTTTAGAAGACATCTCTACAATATTTTGGCGAGAAGATATGGCCAACTAGTCCTACAACCAAAGAAAAGACGAATTACTAAAATTACTCAAGAACAGACAAATAACTCGGACGGCAAAAATAAAACAGCAGATCGCAGACTCAGCAGTAAAAAGGAAAGCCCCAAGACACAACCCAAAGAACCAGGGGCATCCTTTGGAGGTAATAACAGAGTGAAGAACCCACACCATCTCCCAACAAAAGAAAGCAACCCTTTTTCTTCTGGCATTGAAGTTTTTTAACAAAGTCATCAAAGGAAAAAAGCAGCTCAAACAGACGACAAAAAACGGACATTAAAGATGCAACCTTTTTCTTGAAGAATTAAAAGCCGAAACCATTATCCCAAAGAAGCAAGCAGCAAAACATGCAAAGCCCTAAAAAGCCTCCGCAGAAATACTAGGAGTACGCATAAAGATGAAAAGGAGGCCAAAAAATACATCACAGTGACGAACAAATACAAAGACCACAAAAAGGTTCAAGCTTTCCAACATACATTCAGAATCAAAGTTTTACCAGAAAAATGATGAGAACAAGAAAGTAAGAAAAAACCAACCTGGAAAAAGCATAAAGCCTCGAGAGAAAGTTGAAGAGAGGAGCAGAATCTGGAATCGCCCTTCCACAGCCAGAAGGAAACAATAACCAAGCAATGTCACAAGGAATGAGGCGAAAGCTACAAACTCCAGGCGAAAACAGAAAGAGAGAAAGAACTGGGAGGTTACGGAGAAGAGAAACCATTTTCTGAAATGTGAAGTTCAAAATAAAGAGGCTAAGAAAAATGGGGCAATAAAACCAATTAATGAGGGAATTAAACCCTCGTACGTTCCCAAGAATAGAGCGATAATACAAAAGTGCGCGCTTTCAGAAGAAAATATTCCACATTCAAAAAGGAAGATTCTACATAGAAAGAAGTCGACAAATGCTTGAGTTCGGCTTCACCAGAGAAGGATCGAAGTCCTAAGACTAAGACTCGATCTCAAAAAGAAAGACCGAGCTCGAGCAGGGGCACTGTTCATACCCTGGGTTGACCTATTCGACCTGGGATGTTTAGCGACAAGGCGACCGACCTCTTCATGTCCGACTATCCGACCTCTTCTCAAAGAGATCGGCCAAATTGCCAGAAAAGCCCAGTAAAGGGCCCAAATAAAGGAACATGACCCATATCCAAAGGCAGTCCAAGCCTATAGAGATAAAGGCGGTTCCCTTAAAGATAAGCTGACCTCACCCAAAGATAAGATAAGATAAGATAACTAACTTATGTTACCTAAGAAGGTCAGCCCATGACCATCATAAATACACTGGAGCACCCAGGTATAACTCATACTCTGATTCTACAAAAAACCTGCTTAATACCCTTGCTAACTTAAGCATCGGAGTCTCTTGCAGGTACCCCCCACCCTCCGGTGGTGAAGGATCAGTAGCACAGCCAAGTTCAACAAGTCGGACACGACAGCTCCAGCCTCTACTCATAGCCGGATACATCATCTTCGACCATCACAGAAGATCTCGTCCGAGATCGACCTACAGTTTCAGGTAACCCTCGGAACACATCCTCCAAGAATTCCTTAGTTGCATGAACAGGGGAACCCTGGACAGTTCGAAACAAAGCTGCACCCATATGGGCCTTCTGAATACTGTTATTGGTGATAAAATTCAAGTGACGAAGAATGGACACGTCATCCATGAGAAGTCGACCATAAGAAGCAATTTGATTATCAACAAACCCCACAGCATCAAAATCTGGGGCATCCAAGTCATAAGGTTCAACAGTTTTTTGTTTCTTAGGAGGAGGACCAGCAGTTGGAGAAGAGGCAGCACTAGTAGATGGCTGAACTGGGTCAGAGGGGACAATCGGACCTGAAGGGTCGGAATAACCTTTCTCGGCCTAGAAGCACCCGATGTTAGCCTCTTGGGAGGAACCTGGGAAGACTCTCCCTCCGCAGCCTTGGCTGAGATGTTAGAAGCAGCTGTCGCCTTCTTCGCCCTACGAAAGTGCTCCATAGAATCTGTAGATTTCACCATCTCTACAAAAAAGAAACCAAGAAAACAAGTCACAAACAGATGAAGATAAACATTCAATCACAAAGCAAAACTATTGACAAGAAGTCGGCCACTACCTAGCTCAGTTCGAAGAAGGGAAGGATCTGAAAGAAACTTCTTTGTATCAAGATGAGGGGGTTCCCCCCAGTTTTCCTCTAACACATTTACAAAGGCCTGCTCGACCTCATCCAGACTTTCCCAGGAATACCTGGATACTATTACACTCTTCTACCAGCTCAAAGGGAAGGTAGGCTCATCATTTTCATCCAAAAAGAAGGGCCGAGCTCCCTCAATAGCTCGGACCTTGAAGTAGTAGTTTTTAAAGTCCCTAAAGGGCTCCTCATACATAGAGAAAACCTTTTTTCCTTGAGTAGCTCAAAAAGAAACCCAGGAGGCTTTCTTCTTCGCTACCCCAGGCTTCGTCAACACGAAAAGATAAAGGAAGAGAGTTTGGGTAGGTCGGATATCCAGTTCTTGACACAATAATTGGAAGATTTTTATGAAACCCCAAGAGTTCGGGTGGAGTTGAGAAGGAGCTACATTGCAGGACCACAACAACTCGGTCTCAAAAGGGGGTAAAAGGAATGGTGATGTTCAATTGACTAAAGAAATAGTTATAAGCATAGAAGAAGGGACGTTCCCCCTGAGTCAAAGAGGGAAAACTAAGCCTCTCCTCAGGGTCAGGTGACACTAACTCATAGTTCTTCTCTTGGTCCCTATCACTACAAATCCTATGGTGCCTCCTAAGTCGCACACAATACTCAGAGTCAGCAACTGTAACACACATCAACACAATAGAGTCCAGCTAGTCAGACATGCCATCCGGGATCTTAGTAGACATCTCAACAATATTTTTGCGAGAAGACATGGGTCAACTACTCCTATAGAAAGAAAAGGAAAATAGGGTTACTACCAAACAACTTGGTCAAATAAGGAAACAACTCGGACAATAAACAGATATGACAGTAAAAGGGAAACCCCATGATTCACACTCAAGTCCAGGGACACCCTTTGGAGGCAGTAACAAGGCAAAAGCCCGGAAAGAAAGAAGTCGACAATCTATCTCCTGAAAACATCTCTCAAAATACAATTCCTTCTATAGCAAATAGCACTACACACAAAGTAGTAACAAAAGTCATCATCATCAACAAAAAACATCAAAAGTTACAACCTTTCCTACGAATAGTTTATCACCCAAGCGTGAAAAAGTATATGAAAGCTATAGACCCAGTCTACCAAACAAATTCGCAAAGGCCAAGATCTTCGATCAAGGAGATACGACCACAAAAAGAAACAGAAATCGCGAAAACCTTAAGGAAGCAAAACTACCAGGTGCACGTCACAGTAAAAGGGTACAGAGATCACCTCAAAGATGCAAGCTTTTTTCAGAAAATCAGGAAAACAAAATACCGAAAGGGAAGATACAATCTTTTTTGAAGAAAATCAAGATTCTCAGAGAAAAACCACATGCAGCAGTATGATAGAAGCATACAAGAAAAGGAAAAGAAAATAACCAACCTGTCAAGGAAGAAGAAGCAAACGCAAAGGAAGAAGTAACGATTGAAAACTCTCGAGCCAAAAAACTCTAAGGCGTGAGAAGAAACGGACGGAGCAATTTCAGTGAAAAACGAAGCAAAAAGGAGAAGAAGAAACTGAAAGCAAGTCTTTTGAAATTCAAAAATGAAGTAGCAAAGAAGGAAAAAGGAAACAGCAAAGGGATATTAAAGAGATTTTAAAACTACCCTCGCACGTTTCCAAGAAAAGCGCAATGCACGCTACAAATAAAAAGAAGAGGAAAACGCTTCGTATCCAAGGAAGCCTCAACCAGAGATCAATCCAAAAGTAAAATGCTCGAGTTCGACTTCTCTAAAAGGGTCAAAGTCTGAAGACACGACCCTAAAAAGGCAAAGATCGAGCTCAAGCAGGGGCATTGTTCATACCCTGGGTCGAGCTATCCGACCTGGGGTGATCGAAGACAAAGCGACCGACCTCTTCAGGTCAGTTTTCCCGACCTCTTCATTAAAAGAGTTCGGCCAAATTGCTACAAGAAGCCCAAGACGGCCCAAACTAAGGGACATAGCCCAATCTAAAGGCAACTAAAGCCTAGAAAGATAGAGGCGGTTCCCCTGAGAGATAAGATGACCTCACTTAAAGATAAGATAAGATAACTAACTTATCTTATCTAGAAAAGTCAGCCCACACTACTATAAATACACTGGAGCACCCAGGTATAAATCATACTCTGATTCTACTAAAAACCTACTTTAAGCCCATGCTAACTTAAGCATCGGAGTCTCTTGCAGGTACCACCACCCTCCGGTGACGAAGGATCAGCAGCATCTCCAGCTCCACTAGTTCCAACAAGTCGGACACGACAGCTCCGGCCACCACAGCAGATCTCATCCGAGATCGACCTTCAGTTTCAGGTAACCCTCGGAACACTTAGTAAAATTGGGAGGGAAGGTATGACTAACAAAATAATTGGCTATAGGTGCATACCAAGGAACTACCTCAGATATTGTGTGCAAGCTATCAAATGGAAAAGCATCATTGATAGGAGTGGAGTCATTCTTAATGTGCTTGATGAGCGGATAATTTATACGCTTTTTGACATTGTTTTTAGTATGTTTTTAGTAGGATCTAGTTACTTTTAGGGATGTTTTTAATAGATTTTGTGTTAAATTCACATTTCTGGACTTTACTATGAGTTTGTGTGTTTTTCTGTGATTTCAGGTATTTTCTGGCTGAAATTGAGGGACTTGAGCAGAAATCAGATTCAGAGGTCGAAAAAGGACTGCTGATGCTGTTGGATTCTGACCTCCCTGCACTCAAAGTGGATTTTCTGGAGCTACAGAACTCGAAATGGCGCGCTTCCAATTGCGTTGGAAAGTAGACATCCAGGGCTTTCCAGCAATATATAATAGTCCATACTTTGGCCAAGAATAGATGACGTAAACTGGCGTTCAACGCCAGCTTTCTACCCAAATCTGGCGTCCAGCGCCAGAAAAGGATCCAAAACCAGAGTTGAACGCCCAAACTGGCACAAAAACTGGCGTTCAACTCCACAAATGGCCTCTGCACGTGCAACACTTAAGCTCAGCCCAAACACACACCAAGTGGGCCCCGAAAGTGGATTTATACATCAAATACTTACTCATGTAAACCCTAGTAGCTAGTTTATTATAAATAGGACCTCTTACTATTGTATTAGACATCTTTGGATTACCTTATGATCCTTTGATCACATTTTGGGGGCTGGCCATCTCAGCCATGCCTGGACCTTTCACTTATGTATTTTTAACGGTAGAGTTTCTACACTCCATAGATTAAGGTGTGGAGCTCTGCTGTTCCTCAAAGATTAATGCAAGTACTACTGTTTTCTATTCAATTCATCTTATTTCGCTTCTAAGATATCCATTCGCACCCAAGAACGTGATGAAGGTGATGATTATGTGTGACGCTCATCACCATCTCCCCTATGAACACGTGCCTGACAAACACTTCCGTTCTACATGAAATAAGCTAGAATGAATATCTCTTAGATCTCTTAACCGGAATCTTCGTGGCGTAAGCTAGAATGATGGCGGCATTCAAGAGAATCCGGAAGGTCTAAACCTTGTCTGTGGTATTCTGAGTAGGATTCAATGATTGAATGACTGTGACGAGCTTCAAACTCGCGAGTGCTGGGCGTTAGTGACAGATGCAAAAGGAGGGTGAATCCTATTCCAGCATGATCGGGAACCGACAGATGAATAGCCGTGCCGTGACAGGGTGCGTGAGCATATTATTCACCGAGAGGAGGGGATGTAGCCACTGACAACGGTGATGCCCTTGCATAAAGCCAGCCATGGAAAGGAGTAAGACTGACTGGATGAAGATAGCAGGAAAGCAGAGGTTCAGAGGAACGAAAAGCATCTCCATTCGCTTATCTGAAATTCCTACCAATGATTTACATAAGTACCTCTATCCCTATTCTATTATTTATTATTCGAAAACTCCATTATCACTTTATATCTGCCTGACTGAGATTTACAAGGTGACCATAGCTTGCTTCATACCAACAATCTCCGTGGGATTCGACCCTTACTCACGTAAGGTATTACTTGGACGACCCAGTGCACTTGCTGGTTAGTTGTATCGAAGTTGTGACAACTATGAATTAAGATCAGAGCACCAAGCTTTGGAGCCATTACCAGGATTTGTTCGAGCCTGGAGATCACAATTTCGTGCACCAAGTTTTTGGCGCCGTTGCCGGGGATTGTTCGTGTATGGACAACTGACGGTTCATCTTGTTGCTCAGATTAGGTAATTTTCTTTTTATTTTCTTTTCAAAAATTTTTCAAAAATATTTCAAAATTTTCTCACTTGTTTTCGAAAAAAATAAAAATGTTTTCAAGAAAAAATAAATTATTCTATGGCTTCAAAATTTTTAAGAATGAATTCTAGTGTTTCATAAAATATGTTGAATCATATCTGGCTGTAAAGCCATACCCAAACTACTTTGGGATTGGTATTCAACTAATCACTCTAGCCCATGTAATTATATGTTGCATCCTGGCTGGCTGTAAAGCCATGTCTAAATTCATTTGGACTGAGGCTTTAGACTAACATGGCAAGATTCCTGGAATTCATATTAAAAATTTTGGAATCCTTATTTTTTTCTTTTTTCATATAATTTTCGAAAAATATAACATAAAAATCCAAAAAAATTAGAAAATCATAAAAGTCAAAAATATTTTGTGTTTCTTGTTTAAATCTTGAGTCACATTATAAGTTTGGTGTCACTTGCATATGCATCTTGCATATTTCGAAAATATCATGCATTCATAGTGTTCTTCATGATCTTCAAGTTGTTCTTGGTAAGTCTTCTTGTTTGATCTTGATGATTTTTTGTTTTGTGTCTTTTCATGTTTTTCATATGCATTCTTGAATTCTTAGTGCGTAAGCATTAAAGAATTCTAAGTTTGGTGTCTTGCATGTTTTCTTTGCATTAAAAATTTTTTTCAAAAATATGTTCTTGATGTTCATCATGACATTCAAAGTGTTCTTGGTGTTCATCTTGACATTCATAGCATTCTTGCATGCATCACATGTTTTGATCTAAAAATTTCATGCATTGCATCTTTTTAGTGTTTTTCTCTCTTGCATCATAAAAATTCAAAAATCAAAAAAAATATCTTTCCTTTTTTTTCTCTCATCAAATTCGAAAATTTGAGTTGACTTTTTCAAAAATTTTTAAAATCAAATTGTTTCTCATGAGTCAAATCAAATTTTCAATTTGAGAATCTTATCTTTTTCCAAATCTTTTTCAAAAATCGAATCTTTTTCAAAATTATTAGTTATTTTCGAAAAATTTCAAAAATATTTTTCAAAAATCTTTTTCTTATTTTCTATCACAAATTTTCGAAAATAACATAATCAATTAATGTTTTGATTCAAAAATTTGAAGTTTGTTACTTGCTTGTTAAGAAAGATTCAAACTTTGAGTTCTAGAATCATATCTTGTGATTTCTTATGAATCAAGTCATTAATTGTGATTTTAAAAATCAAATCTTTTTCAAAACTAATTTTATCATATCTTTTCAAAAATATCTTCTTATCTTATCTTTTTCAAAAATATCTTTTCAAAATATCTTTTCTAACTTCCTAACTTCTTATCTTTTCAAAATTTGTTTCAACTAACTAACTAACTTTTTGTTTGTTTCTTAACTTTTTCAAAACCACCTAACTAACTCTCTCTCTCTAATTTTCGAAAATATCTTCCCCTTTTTTCAAAAATTTCTTTTTAATTAACTAATTATTTTATTTTTTATTTTTAATTTCAAAAATTTCGAAAAAAAAAAAATACTAACAACTTTCAAAAACCAATTTTCAAAAATCACTAACTCCTTTTCAAAAATAATTTTCGAAAATTCCCCCCTCTCTCTCATCCTATTCTATTTATTCATTCATTAACTAACATTACTTCCTCACATCATCACCAAATTCGAACCCCCTACTCTATCTGTGTTCGAATTTCTTCTTCTTTTCTTCTACTAACAATAAGGATCCTCTTTACTGTGACATAGAGGATTCCTCTTCTTTTCTTTTGTTCTCCTCTTTCTTATGAGCAGGGACAGAGAAAAAGGCATTCTTGTTGAAGCTGATCCAGAACCTGAAAGGACTCTGAAGAGAAAATTAAGAGAAGCTAAATTACAACAATCCAGAGACAACTTGATTGAAAATTTCGAACAAGAAAAGGAGATGGCAGCCGAACCCAACAACAATGCAAGGAGAATGCTTGGTGACTTTACTGCACCTAATTCCAATTTACATGGAAGAAGCATCTCCATTCCTGCCATTGGAGCAAACAATTTTGAGCTTAAACCTCAATTAGTTTCTCTAATGCAGCAGAACTGCAAGTTTCATGGACTTCCATCTGAAGATCCTTTTCAGTTCTTAACTGAATTCTTGCAGATATGTGATACTGTTAAGACTAATGGCGTAAATCCTGAAGTCTACAGGCTCATGCTTTTCCCTTTTGCTGTAAGAGACAGAGCTAGATTATGGTTGGATTCTCAACCTAAAGACAGCCTGAACTCTTGGGATAAGCTGGTCACGGCTTTCTTAGCCAAGTACTTTCCTCCTCAAAAGCTGAGCAAGCTTAGAGCTGATGTTCAAACCTTCAGACAGAAAGAAGGTGAATCTCTCTATGAAGCTTGGGAAAGATACAAACAGTTGACCAAAAAGTGTCCTTCTGACATGCTTTCAGAATGGACCATCCTGGATATATTCTATGATGGTTTATCTGAGCTATCAAAGATGTCACTGGACACTTCTGCAGGTGGATCCATTCACCTAAAGAAAACGCCTGCAGAAGCTCAAGAACTCATTGACATGGTTGCTAATAACCAGTTCATGTACACTTCTGAAAGGAATCCTGTGAGTAATGGGACGCCTATGAAGAAGGGAGTTCTTGAAGTTGATACTCTGAATGCCATATTGGCTCAGAATAAAATATTGACTCAGCAAGTCAATATGATTTCTCAGAGTCTGCATGGAATGCAAGCTGCATCCAACAGTACTCAAGAGGCATCTTCTGAAGAAGAAGCTTATGATCCTGAGAACCCTGCAATAGCAGAGGTAAATTACTTAGGTGAACCTTATGGAAACACCTATAACTCAACATGGAGAAATCATCCAAATTTCTCATGGAAGGATCAAAAGCCCCAACAAGGCTTTAATAATGGTGGAAGAAACAGGTTTAGCAATAGCAAGCCTTTTCCATCATCAACTCAGCAACAGACAGAGAACTCTGAACAAAATGCTTCTAATTTAGCAAATCTAGTCTCTGATCTATCTAAGGCCACTGTAAGTTTCATGAATGAAACAAGGTCTTCCATTAGAAATCTGGAAGCACAAGTGGGCCAGCTGAGTAAAAGGATCACTGAAATCCCTCCTAGTACTCTCCCAAGCAATACAGAAGAGAACCCAAAAGGAGAGTGCAAGGCCATTGACATAAGTGCCTTGGCCGAACCTGAGAGGAGAGGAGAGGACGTGAATCCCAAGGAGGAAGACCTCCTGGGACGTCCAGTGATCAATAAGGAGCTTCCCTCTGGGGAATCAAAGGACTCTGAGGCTCATCTAGAGACTATAGAGATCCCATTGAACCTCCTTATGCCCTTCATGAGCTCTGATGAGTATTCCTCTTCTGAAGAGAATGAGGATGTCACTGAAGAGCAAACTGCCAAGTTTCTTGGTGCAATCATGAAGCTGAATGCCAAATTGTTTGGCATTGATGCTTGGGAAGTTGAACCTCCCTTGTTCATCAATGAACTAAGTGATCTGGATCAACTGACATTGCCTCAGAAGAGACAGGATCCTGGAAAGTTCATAATACCCTGTACCATAGGCACCATGATCTTTAAGGCTCTGTGTGACCTTGGTGCAGGAATAAACCTCATGCCCCTCTCTGTAATAGAGAAACTGGGAATCTATGGGGTGCAAGCTGCTAAAATCTCACTAGAGATGGCAGACAGCTCAAGAAGACAGGCTTATGGACACGTAGAAGATGTATTGGTAAAAGTTGAGGGCCTTTACATCCCTGCTGATTTCATAGTCCTGGATACTGGAAAGGAAGAGGATGAATCCATCATCCTAGGAAGACCTTTCCTGGCCACAGCAAGAGCTGTGATTGATGTTGACAGAGGTGAAATATTCCTTCAATGGAATGAGAACTCCCTTGGATTCAAAACTCAAGGATCTCCCTCTGCAACCATGGAGAGGAAGCAGGAAAAGCTTCTCTCCAAGCAGAGTCAACCAGAGCCCCCACAGTCAAACTCTAAGTTTGGTGTTGGGAGGCCACAACCAAGCTCTAAGTTTGGTGTTGAACTCCCATATCCAAACTCTAAGTTTGGTGTTGGAGAGTCTCAACAAAGCTCTGCACATCTGTGAGGCTCCATGAGAGCCCACTGTCAAGCTATTGACATTAAAGAAGCGCTTGTTGGGAGGCAACCCAATGTTTATCTAATTCTTATTTTTATTGTTTTCATGTTTTCTTAGGTTTATGATCATGTGGAGTCACAAAATAAATATAAAAATTGAAAACGGAATCAAAAACAGCAGAAGAAAAATCACACCCTGGAGGAGCATCTGTCTGGCGTTCAAACGCCAGAACAGAGCATAGTTCTGGCGCTGAATGCCCAGAATAGGAGCATCCTGGCGCTGAACGCCCAGAACAAGCATGGTTCTGGCGTTCAACGCCAGAAAAGGCAGCAAAGGGGCGTTGAACGCCCAAAAAGAGCACCAACCTGGCGCTGAACGCCCAGAGTTGTGTGCAAGGGCATTTTGCATGCCTAAATTGGTGCAGGGATGTAAATGCCTTGACACCTCAGGATCTGTGGACACCACAGGATCATCTCAGGATCTGTGAACCCCACAGGATCCCCACTTTACCTCCTCATAATCCTAGTTTTTATTTCCACATCTTCTTATTCTTCTATTCTTTCTTCTTTTGCTCGAGGGCGAGCAACATTCTAAGTTTGGTGTGGTAAAAGCATAGCTTTTTTGTTTTTTTTCATAACCATTGATGGCACCTAAGGCCAGAGAAACCTCTAGAAAGAGGAAAGGGAAGACAAAAGCTTCCATCAAGGGTCTATAGCTCAGTGGTAGAACATTTGACTGCAAATCAAGAGATCCCTGAGATACCTCAGGGGATACATTTTCTTCCACACAATTATTGGAAGCAACTAAGGGTGGAACATCAAGAGCACTCCATCATCCTTCATGAAATCAGAGAAGATCTAAAAGCAATGAAGGAGGAGCGACAAAGACAAGGAAGAGACATAGAAGAGCTCAAGGACATCATTAGTTCCTCAAGAAGGAAACGCCACCATTACTAAGGTGGATTCATTCCTTGTTCTTATTTCTTCTGTTTTTCGTTTTCTATGTTATGTGCTTATCTGTGTTTGTGACTTCATTACATGATCATTAGTAGTTAGTAACTATGTCTTAAAGTTATAAATGTCCTATGAATCCATCACCTCTCTTAAATGAAAAATGTTTTAATTCAAAAGAACAAGAAGTACATGAGTTTCGAATTTATCCTTGAACTTAGTTTAATTATATTGATGTGGTGACAATGCTTCTTGTTTTCTGAATGTATGCTTGAACAGTGCATATGTCTTTTGAAGTTGTTGTTTAAGAATGTTAAATATGTTGGCTCTTGAAAGAATGATGACTAGGAGACATGTTATTTGATAATCTGAAAAATCATAAAAATGATTCTTGAAGCAAGAAAAAGCAGCAAAGAACAAAGCTTGTAGAAAAAAAAAATAGACGAAAAAAAAAATATAGAAAGAAAAAGAAAAAGCAAGCAGAAAAAGCCAAAGCTCTTAAAACCAAGAGGCAAGAGCAAAAAGCCAATAACCCTTAAAACCAAAAGGCAAGGGAAATAAAAAGGATCCCAAGGCTTTGAGCATCAGTGGATAGGAGGGCCTAAAGGAATAAAATCCTGGTCTAAGCGGCTAAACCAAGCTGTCCCTAACCATGTGCTTGTGGCGTGTAGGTGTCAAGTGAAAACTTGAGACTGAGCGGTTAAAGTCAAGGTCCAAAGCAAAAAAAGAGTGTGCTTAAAAACCCTGGACACCTCTAATTGGGGACTTTAGCAAAGCTGAGTCACAATCTGAAAGGGTTCACCCAATTATGTGTCTGTGGCATTTATGTATCCGGTGGTAATACTGGAAAACAAAGTGCTTAGGGCCACGGCCAAGACTCATAAAGAAGCTGTATTCAAGAATCATCATACTGAACTAAGAGAGTCAATAACACTATTCGAAATCTAAAGTTCCTATAGATGCCAATCATTCTGAACCTCAATAGATAAAGTGAGATGCCAAAACTATTCAAGAGGCAAAAAGCTATAAGTCCCGCTCATATGATTGAAGCTCTGTTTCATTGATAGTTTGGAATTTATAGTATATTCTATTCTTTTTATCCTATTTTGATTTTCAGTTGCTTGGGGACAAGCAACAATTTAAGTTTGGTGTTGTGATGAGCGGATAATTTATACGCTTTTTGACATTGTTTTTAGTATGTTTTTAGTAGGATCTAGTTACTTTTAGGGATGTTTTTAATAGATTTTGTGTTAAATTCACATTTCTGGACTTTACTATGAGTTTGTGTATTTTTCTGTGATTTCAGGTATTTTCTGGCTGAAATTGAGGGACTTGAGCAGAAATCAGATTCAGAGGTCGAAAAAGGACTGCTGATGCTGTTGGATTCTGACCTCCCTGCACTCAAAGTGAATTTTCTGGAGCTACAGAACTCGAAATGGCGCGCTTCCAATTGCGTTGGAAAGTAGACATCCAGGGCTTTCCAGCAATATATAATAGTCCATACTTTGGCCAAGAATAGACGACATAAACTGGCGTTCAACGCCAGCTTTCTACCCAAATCTGGCGTCCAGCGCCAGAAAAGGATCCAAAACCAGAGTTGAACGCCCAAACTAGCACAAAAACTGGCGTTCAACTCCACAAATGGCCTCTGCACGTGCAACACTTAAGCTCAGCCCAAACACACACCAAGTGGGCCCCGAAAGTGGATTTATACATCAAATACTTACTCATGTAAACCCTAGTAGCTAGTTTATTATAAATAGGACCTCTTACTATTGTATTAGACATCTTTGGATTACCTTATGATCCTTTGATCACATTTTGGGGGCTGGCCATCTCAGCCATGCCTGGACCTTTCACTTATGTATTTTTAACGGTAGAGTTTCTACACTCCATAGATTAAGGTGTGGAGCTCTGCTGTTCCTCAAAGATTAATGCAAGTACTACTGTTTTCTATTCAATTCATCTTATTTCGCTTCTAAGATATCCATTCGCACCCAAGAACGTGATGAAGGTGATGATTATGTGTGATGCTCATCACCATCTCCCCTATGAACACGTGCCTGACAAACACTTCCGTTCTACATGAAATAAGCTAGAATGAATATCTCTTAGATCTCTTAACCGGAATCTTCGTGGCGTAAGCTAGAATGATGGCGGCATTCAAGAGAATCCGGAAGGTCTAAACCTTGTCTGTGGTATTCTGAGTAGGATTCAATGATTGAATGACTGTGACGAGCTTCAAACTCGCGAGTGCTGGGCGTTAGTGACAGACGCAAAAGGAGGGTGAATCCTATTCCAGCATAATCGGGAACCGACAGATGAATAGCCGTGCCGTGACAGGGTGCGTGAGCATATTATTCACTGAGAGGAGGGGATGTAGCCACTGACAACGGTGATGCCCTTGCATAAAGCCAGCCATGGAAAGGGGTAAGACTGACTGGATGAAGATAGCAGGAAAGCAGAGGTTCAGAGGAACGAAAAGCATCTCCATTCGCTTATCTGAAATTCCTACCAATGATTTACATAAGTACCTCTATCCCTATTCTATTATTTATTATTCGAAAACTCCATTATCACTTTATATCTGCCTGACTGAGATTTACAAGGTGACCATAGCTTGCTTCATACCAACAATCTCCGTGGGATTCAACCCTTACTCACGTAAGGTATTACTTGGACGACCTAGTGCACTTGCTGGTTAGTTGTATCGAAGTTGTGACAACTATGAATTAAGATCAGAGCACCAAGCTTTGGAGCCATTACCAGGATTTGTTCGAGCCTGGAGATCACAATTTCGTGCACCAGTGCTCTAGGTGACTCAAGTGGTCTGCCACTAAATTCTGGGAACCACTCCTATCTTTAATTTCTAAATCAAATTCTTACAACAACAATATCCAACGTATTAACCTTGGTTTAGACTCTTTTTTAGCTAACAAATATTTTAGAGTTGCATGGTCTGAGTATACTACCATCTTAGTACCAAGTAGATAGGCTCAGATTTTATCCAGAGCAAAAACAATAGCCAGAAGCACTTTTTCAGTGGTAGTATAATTAGACTGAGCAACGTCTAAGGTCTTAGAGGCATAAGCAATTATAAAAGGGTCCTTACCTTCGCGCTGAGCCAGCGCCGCTCCTACTGCATGGTTGGAGGCGTCACACATAATCTCAAATGGCTGGCTCCAGTCGGGTCCTCTCACAATCGGAGCTTGAGTCAAGGCAATCTTCAGCTTATCAAACGCGTCCATGCAGTCCTCACTCAGCTCGAACTCAACATCTTTCTGTAGCAGTCGGGATAAAGGCAATGCTACCTTACTGAAGTCCTTGATAAATCTCCGTAGAAACCTGCATGACCAAGGAACGAACGGACTTTCCTCACGGAGGAGGAGTAAAGTAAACTAGAAATGACATCTACCTTTGCTGGATCAACTAAAATACCAGTATTAGAAACAACGTGTCCTAGAACAATACCTTGTTTTACCATAAAATGACATTTTTCAAAATTTAATACAAGGTTTGAACTAACACACCTGTCTAATACTCTAGCTAAACTATCCAAGGAAAGGTTAAACGAATCACCATACACACTAAAGTCATCCATGAAAACTTCCATATAGTTCTCAAGGAGATCTGAGAAAATGCTCATTATGCACATTTGAAACGTAGCCGGTGCATTACATAAGCCAAAAGGCATCCTCTTGTATGCAAACGTTCCAAAGGGACATGTAAAAGTAGTTTTCTCCTGGTCTTCAGGAGCTATATGAATTTAAAAATAGCCAGTGTAACCATGTAGAAAACAGTAGTGTGATTTTACCTGACAGGCGATCAAGCATCTGATCGATGAAGGGCAGTGGGTAGTGATCCTTGCGAGTAGCCTGGTTGAGGCGCCTATAATCAATGCACACCCTCCAGGAATTTTGCACTCTAGTTGCAATGAGTTCTCCATGCTAATTCTTTACTGTTGTGACTCCAGACTTCTTGGGCACCACTTGTACTGGGCTGACCCATTCACTATCCGAGATTGGATAGATGATGTCAGCTTCAAGCAGCCTGGTCACTTCCTTCTTGACAACCTCTAGAATGGTGGGGTTCAGCCGCCTTTGAGGTTGACGAACAGGCCATGCTCCTTCTTCTAAAAATATCTGGTACTCATAGACTTGAGGGCTGATGCCTACTATATCTGCCAAGCTCCATGGTGCGCAGAAATTGTGATTACACTTTAATTATGTAAAATTCATCGCTCTTTCTTTCCCTGGAAATGGAGCCAAAAACATGATGCCAATACTATGGTTCACAACTTCGCACAACTAACCAGCAAGTGCACTGGGTCGTCCAAGTAATACCTTACATGAGTAAGGGTCGAATCCCACGGAGATTGTTGGTATGAAGCAAGCTATGGTCACCTTGTAAATCTCAGTCAGGTGGATATAAAATAGTAATGGGTTTTCGAAAATAAATAATAGAATAGGGATAGAGGTACTTATGTAAATCATTGGCAGGAATTTCAGATAAGCGAATGGAGATGCTTTTCGTTCCTCTGAACCTCTGCTTTCCTGCTATCTTCATCCAATCAGTCTTATTCCTTTCCATGGCTGGCTTTATGTGATACATCACCATTGTCAATGGCTACTTTCGGTCTTCTCTCGGGAAAATGATCCAAATGCCCTGTCACGGCACGGCTAATCGTCTGGAGGCATCACCTTTGTCAATGGCTTCATCTTATCCTCTCAGTGAAAATGGTCAACGCACCCTGTCACGGCACGGCTATTCATCTGTCGGTTCTCGATCATGCTGGAATAGGATTTACTATCCTTTTGCGTCTGTCACTACGCCCAGCAATCGCGAGTTTGGAGCTCGTCACAGTCATTCAATCATTGAATCCTACTCGGAATACCACAGACAAGGTTTAGAGCTTCCGGATTCTCTTGAATGCCGCCATCATTCTAGCTTACACCACGAAGATTCCGATTAGGAGGTCTAAGAGATACTCATTCAGTCGAAGGTAGAACGGGAGTGGTTGTCAGGCACGCGTTCATAGGGAATGATGATGATTGTCACGTTCATCACATTCAGGTTGAAGAGCGAATGAATATCTTAGAAGCGAAATAAGATGAATTGAATAGAAAACAGTAGTACTTTGCATTAATCTTTGAGGAACAGCAGAGCTCCACACCTTAATCTATGGAGTGTAGAAACTCTACCGTTAAAAATACATAAGTGAAAGGTCCAGGCATGGCCGAGATGGCCAGCCCCCTAAAACGTGATCAATAGTCTCCTAAGATGAACAACGGATTAAAACTGAGACCAAAGATCTCTAATACAATAGTAAAAGGTCCTATTTATAATAAACTAGCTACTAGGGTTTACAGAAGTAAGTAATTGATGCATAAATCCACTTTCGGGGCCCACTTGGTGTGTGCTTGGGCTGATCTTGAGTGTTGCACGTGTAGAGGTCCTTCTTGGAGTTGAACGTCAGCTTTTGTGCCAGTTTGGGCGTTCAACTCTGGTTTTGGCTCCTTTTCTGGCGCTGGACGCCAGATTTGGGCAGAAAGCTGGCATTGAACGCCAGTTTACGTCGTCTATTCTTGGCCAAAGTATGGACTATTATATATTTCTGGAAAGCCCTGGATGTCTACTTTCCAACGCAATTGGAAGCGCGCCATTTCGAGTTCTGTAGCTCCAGAAAATCCACTTTGAGTGCAGGGAGGTCAGAATCCAACAGCAGCAGCAGTCCTTCTTCAACCTCTGAATCTGATTTCTGCTCAAGTCCCTCAATTTCATAGAAAATACTTGAAATCATAGAAAAACACACAAACTCATAGTAAAGTCCAAAAATGTGAATTTAATATAAAAACTAATGAAAGCATCCCTAAAAGTAACTAGATCCTACTAAAAACATACTAAAAACAATGCCAAAAAGCGTATAAATTATCCGCTCATCACAACACCAAACTTAAATTGTTGCTTGTCCCCAAGCAACTGAAAATCAAATAGGATAAAAGAAAGAGAATAGACTATAAATTCCAAACTATCAATGAAACATAGCTCCAATCAAATGAGCGGGACTTATAGCTTTTTGCCTCTTGAATAGTTTTGGCATCTCACTCTATCCATTGAGGTTCAGAATGATTGGCATCTATAGGAACTCAGAGTTCAGATATTGTTATTGATTCTCCTAGTTCAGTATGATGATTCTTGAACACAGCTTCTTTATGAGTCTTGGACGTGGCCCTAAGCACTTTGTTTTCCAGTATTACCACCGGATACATAAATGCCACAGACACATAATTTGGGTGAACCTTTTCAGATTGTGACTCAGCTTTGCTAAAGTCCCCAATTAGAGGTGTCCGGGGTTCTTAAGCACGCTCTTTTTTTGCTTTGGACCTTGACTTTAACCGCTCAGTCTCAAGTTTTCACTTGACACCTACACGCCACAAGCACATGGTTAGGGACAGCTTGGTTTAGCCGCTTAGACCAGGATTTTATTCCTTTAGGCCCTCCTATCCACTGATGCTCAAAGCCTTGGGATCCTTTTTATTACCCTTGCATTTTGGTTTTAAGGGTTATTGGCTTTTTCTGCTTGCTTTTTCTTTTTTTTTTTTCTTTCTATTTTTTTCGCCTAATTTTTTTTTTCTGCAAGCTTTGTTCTTTGCTGCTTTTTCTTGCTTCAAGAATCATTTTTATGATTTTTCAGATTATCAAATAACATGTCTCCTAGTCATCATTCTTTCAAGAGCCAACATATTTAACATTCTTAAACAACAACTTCAAAAGACATATGCACTGTTCAAGCATTCATTCAGAAAACAAGAAGCATTGTCACCACATCAATATAATTAAACTAAGTTCAAGGATAAATTCGAAACTCATGTACTTTTTGTTCTTTTGAATTAAAACATTTTTTATTTAAGAGAGGTGATGAATTCATAGGACATTCATAACTTTAAGACATAGTTACTACTACTAATGATCATGTAATGAAGACACAAACATAGATAAGCACATAACATAGAAAACGAAAAACAGAAGAAATAAGAACAAGGAATGAATCCACCTTAGTGATGGTGGCGTTTCCTTCTTGAGGAACCAATGATGTCCTTGAGCTCTTCTATGTCTCTTCCTTGTCTTTGTTGCTCCTCCCTCATTGCTTTTTGATCTTCTCTTATTTCATGAAGCATGATGGAGTGCTCTTGATGTTCCACCCTTAGTTGTCCCATATTGGAACTCAATTCTCCTAGGGAGGTGTTGATTTGCTCCCAATAGTTTTGTGGAGGAAAGTGCATTTGAGGCATCTCCGGGATCTCATGGTGATGAGCTTCATACGCCTCTTGAGCTCCATGAATGGGCTCTCTTGCTTGCTCCATCTTTTTCTTAGTGATGGGCTTGTCCTCTTTGATGAAGATATCTCCCTCTATGTCAATCCCAGCCGAATTGCATAGGTGGCAAATGAGGTGAGGAAAGGCTAACCTTGCCATAGTGGAGGACTTGTCAGCCACCTTGTAGAGTTCTTGAGGTATAATCTCATGAACTTCCACCTCTTCTCCAATCATGATGCTATGGATCATGATGGCCCGGTCTACAGTAACTTCAGACCGGTTGCTAGTGGGAATGATTGAGCATTGAATGAACTCCAACCATCCTCTAGCTACAGGCTTGAGGTCCAATCTTCTTAGTTGAACCGGCTTGCCTTTGGAGTCAATTTTCCATTGAGCTCCTTCTACACATATGTCCATAAGGACTTGGTCCAACCTTTGATCAAAGTTGACTCTCCTTGTGTAGGGGCGTGCGTTCTCTTCCATGTTTGGCAAGTTGAACGCTAACCTCACATTTTCTGGACTAAAATTCAAGTATTTCCCCCGAACCATTGTAACATAGTTCTTTGGATCCGGGTTCTTACTTTGATCATGGTTCTTGGTGATCCATGCATTAGCATAGAACTCTTGAACCATTAGGATGCCGACTTGTTGGATGGGATTTGTTAGAACTTCCCAACCTCTTCTTTGAATTTCATGTCGGATCTCCGGATACTCATTTCTTTTGAGTTTGAAAGGGACCTCAGGGATCACCTTCTTCTTGGCCACAACATCATAGAAGTGGTCTTGATGGGCTTTGGAGATGAACCTTTCCATCTCCCATGACTCGGATGTGGAAGCTTTTGTCTTCCCTTTCCCCTTTCTAGAGGATTCTCCGGTCTTAGGTGCCATCAATGGTAATGGAAAAACAAAAAGCTTATGCTTTTACCACACCAAACTTAGAATTTTGCTCGCCCTCGAGCAATAAAAGAAAGAATAGATGAAGAAGAAGAAGAAATGGAGGAGAGGGAGAGTGGGAAGTGTTTCGGCTAAGAAGGGTGTAGAGGGGTGTGTTGTGTGAATTTGATGAAGAATGGAGGGCTTTATATAGGGAAGGGAGGGGGGAAGGTTTCGGCCATATTGGTGGGTTTGGGTGGTAAATTGGTTTTGAATTTTGAAGGTAGGTGGAGTTTATGAGGTAGGTTTATGGGGAAGAGTGGATGGATGTGAGTGGTGAAGAGGTGATGGGGAAGAGAGATTGAGGTGATTGGTGAAGGGTTTTTGGGGAAGAGTGTTTATGGGGTTGTGTGAAAGAGAGTGGTGAGAAGAAGTGAGTGGAGGTAGGTGGGGATCCTGTGGGGTCCACAGATCCTGAGGTGATCATGTGGGGTCCACAGATCCTGAGATGATCCTGTGGGGTCCACAGATCTTGGGGTGTCAAGGATTTGCATCCCTGCACCAATTAGGCATGTAAAATGCCTTTGCACACAACTCTGGGCGTTCAGCGCCAGGTTGGTGCCCATTTTGGGCGTTCAACGCCCATTTGTTGCCATTTCTGGCGTTGAACGCCAGAACCATGCTTGTTCTGGGCGTTCAGCGCCAGAATACTGCCCATTTTGGGCGTTCAGCGCCAGAACCATGCTCTGTTCTGGCGTTGAACGCCAGGCAGATGCTCCTCCAGGGTGTGATTTTTCTTCTGCTGTTTTTGATTCCGTTTTCAATTTTTATATTTATTTTGTGACTCCTCATGATCATGAACCTATAAAGACATATAATTAAGAAAAATATAGTTAGATAAATAAAAAATTGGGTTGCCTCCCAACAAGCGCTTCTTTAATGTCAATAGCTTGACAGTAGGCTCTCATGGAGCCTCACAGATGTTCAGAGCATTGTTGAGACTCTCCAACACCAAACTTAGAGTTTGGATATGGGAGTTCAACACCAAACTTAGAGTTTGACTGTGGGGGCTTGGGTTGACTCTGCTTTGAGAGAAGCTTTTCATGCTTCCTCTCCATGGTTGCAGAGGGAGATCCTTGAGTTTTAAATACAAGGGAGTCCTCATTCCATTGAAGGACTAGTTCACCTCTGTCAACATCAATCACAGCTCTTGCTGTGGCCAGGAAAGGTCTTCCTAAGATGATGGATTCATCCTCTTCCTTTCCAGTATCCAGGACTATGAAATCAGCAGGGACGTAAAGGCCTTCAACCTTTACTAACACGTCCTCTACTTGTCCATATGCCTGTTTTCTTGAATTATCTGCCATCTCTAATGAGATTTTAGCAGCTTGCATTCCATAGATTCCCAGTTTCTCTATTACAAAGAGGGGCATGAGGTTTATTCCTGAACCAAGGTCACACAGGGCCTTAAAGATCATGGTGCCTATGGTACAAGGTATTATGAACTTTCCAGGATCCTGTCTCTTCTGAGGCAATGTCAGTTGATCCAGATCACTTAGTTCATTGATGAACAAGGGAGGTTCAACTTCCCAAGTATCAATGCCAAATATTTTGGCATTCAGCTTCATGATTGCACCAAGAAACTTGGCTGTTTGCTCTTCAGTAACATCCTCATTCTCTTCAGAAGAGGAATACTCATCAGAGCTCATAAATGGCATAAGGAGGTTCAATGGAATCTCTATGGTCTCTAGATGAGTCTCAGATTCCTTTGGTTCCTCAGAGGGAAGCTCCTTATTGATCACTGGACGTCCTAGGAGGTCTTCCTCCTTGGGATTCACGTCCTCTCCTTCCCTTACAGGTTCAGCCATGGTGCTTATGTCAATGGCCTTGCACGCTCCTTTTGGATTCTCTTCTGTATTGCTTGGGAGAGTACTAGGAGGGATTTCAGTGATCCTTTTACTCAGCTGGCCCACTTGTGCTTCCAGATTTCTAATGGAAGACCTTGTTTCATTCATGAAACTTACAGTGGCCTTAGATAGATCAGAGACTAAGTTTGCTAAATTAGAAATATTTTGTTCAGAGTTCTCTGTCTGTTGCTGAGTGGATGATGGAAAAGGTTTATTATTGTTAAACCTGTTTCTTCCACCATTATTAAAGCCTTGTTGAGGCTTTTGATCCTTCCATGAGAAATTTGGATGATTTCTCCATGATGAGTTATAGGTGTTTCCATAAGGTTCACCTAAGTAATTCACTTCTGCTATTGCAGGGTTCTCAGGATCATAAGCTTCTTCTTCAGAAGATGCCTCTTGAGTACTGTTGGATGCAGCTTGCATTCCATTCAGACTCTGAGAAATCATATTGACTTACTGAGTCAATATTTTGTTCTGAGCCAATATGGCATTCAGAGTATCAACCTCAAGAACTCCCTTCTTCATAGGCGTCCCATTATTCACAGGATTCCTTTCAGAAGTGTACATGAACTGGTTATTTGCAACCATGTCAATGAGTTCTTGAGCTTCTGCAGGCGTTTTCTTCAGGTGAATGGATCCACCTGCAGAGGTATCCAATGACATCTTAGATAACTCAGACAGACCATCATAGAATATATCCAGGATGGTCCATTCTGAAAGCATGTCAGAAGGACACTTTTTGGTCAACTGTTTGTATCTTTCCCAAGCTTCATAGAGGGATTCATCTTCTTTCTGTTTGAAGGTTTGAACATCCACTCTAAGCTTGCTCAACTTTTGAGGAGGAAAGAACTTGGCTAAGAAAGTCGTGACCAGCTTATCCCAAGAGTTCAGGCTGTCCTTGGGTTGAGAGTCCAACCATATTCTAGCTCTGTCTCTTACAGCAAAAGGGAAAAGCATGAGCCTGTAGACTTCAGGATCTACTCCATTAGTCTTAACAGTATCACATATTTTCAAGAATTCAGTTAAGAACTGAGAAGGATCTTCAGATGGAAGTCCATGAAACTTGCAGTTCTGCTGCATCAGAGAAACTAATTGAGGTTTCAGCTCAAAGTTGTTTGCTCCAATGGCAGGAATGGAGATGCTTCTTCCATGTAAATTGGAATTAGGTGCAGTAAAGTCACCAAGCATCCTCATTGCATTATTGTTATTTTCGGCTGCCATCTCCTCTTCCTGTTCGAAAATTTCTGAAAGGTTATCTCTGGATTGTTGTATTTTAGCTTCTCTTACTTTTATCTTCAGAGTCCTTTCAGGTTCTGGGTCTGCTTCAACAAGAATATTCTTGTCCTTGCTCCTGCTCATATGACAAAGAAGAGGGCACAGAAAAAAAAATAATAATAATAATATGGATCCTTTATACCACAGTATAGAGGTCCTTGTGTTAGTAGAAGAAAAGAAGAAGACAAAGAATGTGACGTAAAGAAAGAAACACAACTGTGAGGAGGGCAGAGATGTGAGATGAGATGTTAGTGAATGAATAAATAAATAGAAGGAGATGAGAGAGAAAGAATTTTCGAAAATAAATTTTGAAAAAGAGTTAGTGATTTTTGAAAATAGTTTTTGAAAAAGGTTAGTAGTTTTTTTCGAAAATTCAAAATAAAAATAAAATAATTAGTTAATTAAAAAGAATTTTTGAAAAAGAGGGAAGATATTTTCGAAAATTAGAGAGAGAGAGTTAGTTAGGTAGTTTTGAAAAAGATAAGAAACAAACAAAAAGTTAGTTAGTTAGTTAAAACAAATTTTGAAAAGATAAGAAGTTAGGAAGTTAGAAAAGATATTTTGAAATCAAATTTTTGAAAAAGATAAGATGAGAAGATATTTTTGAAAAGATATGATAGAAATTAGTTTTGAAAAAGATTTGATTTTTAAAATCACAATTAATGACTTGATTCACAAGAAATCACAAGATATGATTCTAGAACTCAAAGTTTGAATCTTTCTTAACAAGCAAGTAACAAACTTGAAATTTTTGAATCAAAAAATTAATTGTTATTGTTATTTTCGAAAATTTGATATAAAATTAAGAAAAAGGTTTTTGAAAAATATTTTTGTAATTTTTGAAAATAACTAAGAAGTTTGAAAAAGATTTGATTTTTGAAAAAGATTTTGAAAAAGATGAGATTTTTAAATTGAAAATTTGATTTGACTCATAAAAACAACTAGATTTTTAAAAATTTTTGAAAAAGTCAAATATAATTTTCGAATTTATGAGAGAGAAAAAGGGAAAGATATATTTTTTTATTTTTGAATTTTTAATGAAGAGAGAGAAAAACAAGAAAAATGATGCAATGCATGAGAATTTTAGATCAAAACATGTGATGCATGCAAGAATGCTATGAATGTCAAGATGAACACCAAGAACACTTTGAATGTCATGATGAACATCAAGAACATATTTTTGAAAAAATTTTAATGCAAGGAAAACATGCAAGACACCAAACTTAGAATTCTTTAATGCTTAGACACTAAGAATTCAAGAATGCATATGAAAAATAAGAAAAGACACAAAACATGCAAATGCAAAGATCAAACAAGAAGACTTACCAAGAACAACTTGAAGATCATGAAGAACACTATGAATGCATGAGAATTTTCGAAAAATGCAAGATGCACATGCAATTGACACTAAACTTATAACATGACTCAAGACTCAAACAAGAAACACAAAATATTTTTTTGATTTTTATGATTTTCTAATTTTTTTGGATTTTTATTTTATATTTTTTGAAAATTATTTAGAAAGAAAGAAAAATAAGGATTCCAAAATTTTTAATATGAATTCCAGGAATTTTGCATTCTTAATTTAAAGCTTCAGTCCAGGAATTAGACATGGCTCACTAGCCAGCCAAGCTTTCAATGAAAGCTCCGGTCCAAAACACTAGACATGGCCAATGGCCAGCCAAGCTTCAGCATGTAATTCAGACATGACATGCCTGACATACCCTACAGTCGTATAACAGCTGATGGTTGGAAGCCTCAGTCCAAGAGAATTTAGACATGGCTTTACAGCCAGCCAGGCTTCACATGCTTTAATTATGTAAAATTCATCGCTCTTTCTTTCCCTGGTAATGGCGCCAAAAACATGATGCCAATACCATGGTTCACAACTTCGAACAACTAACCAGCAAGTGCACTGGGTCGTCCAAGTAATACCTTACGTGAGTAAGGGTCGAATCCCACGGAGATTGTTGGTATGAAGCAAGCTATGGTCACCTTGTAAATCTCAGTCAGGTGGATATAAAATAGTAATGGGTTTTCAAAAATAAATAATAGAATAGGGATAGAGGTACTTATGTAAATCATTGGCAGGAATTTCAGATAAGCGAATGGAGATGCTTTTCGTTCCTCTGAACCTCTGCTTTCCTGCTATCTTCATCCAATCAGTCTTATTCCTTTCCATGGATGGCTTTATGTGATACATCACCATTGTCAATGGCTACTTTCGGTCTTCTCTCGGGAAAATGATCCAAATGCCCTGTCACGGCACGGCTAATCGTCTGGAGGCATCACCCTTGTCAATGGCTTCATCTTATCCTCTCAGTGAAAATGGTCAATGCACCCTGTCACGGCACGGCTATTCATCTGTCGGTTCTCGATCATGCTGGAATAGGATTTACTATCCTTTTGCGTCTGTCACTACGCCCAGCAATCGCGAGTTTGGAGCTCGTCACAGTCATTCAATCATTGAATCCTACTCGGAATACCACAGACAAGGTTTAGAGCTTCCGGATTCTCTTGAATGCCGCCATCATTCTAGCTTACACCACGAAGATTCCGATTAGGAGGTCTAAGAGATACTCATTCAGTCGAAGGTAGAACGGGAGTGATTGTCAGGCACGCGTTCATAGGGAATGATGATGATTGTCATGTTCATCACATTCAGGTTGAAGAGCGAATGAATATCTTAGAAGCGAAATAAGATGAATTGAATAGAAAACAGTAGTACTTTGCATTAATCTTTGAGGAACAGCAGAGCTCCACACCTTAATCTATGGAGTGTAGAAACTCTACCGTTAAAAATACATAAGTGAAAGGTCCAGGCATGGCCAAGATGGCCAGCCCCCTAAAACGTGATCAATAGTCTCCTAAGATGAATAATGGATTAAAACTGAGACCAAAGATCTCTAATACAATAGTAAAAGGTCCTATTTATAATAAACTAGCTACTAGGGTTTACAGAAGTAAGTAATTGATGCATAAATCCACTTCCGGGGCCCACTTGGTGTGTGCTTGGGCTGAGCTTGAGTGTTGCACGTGTAGAGGTCCTTCTTGGAGTTGAACGCCAGCTTTTGTGCCAGTTTGGGCGTTCAACTCTGGTTTTGGCTCCTTTTCTGGCGCTGGACGCCAGATTTGGGCAGAAAGCTGGCGTTGAACGCCAGTTTATGTCATCTATTCTTGGCCAAAGTATGGACTATTATATATTGCTGGAAAGCCCTGGATTTCTACCTTCCAACGCAATTAGAAGCGTGTCATTTCGAGTTCTGTAGCTCCAAAAAATCCACTTTGAGTGCAGGGAGGTCAGAATCCAACAGCATCAGCAGTCCTTCTTCAACCTCTAAATCTGATTTCTGCTCAAGTCCCTCAATTTCAGCCAGAAAATACCTGAAATCATAGAAAAACACACAAACTCATAGTAAAGTCCAGAAATGTGAATTTAACATAAAAACTAATGAAAACATCCCTAAAAGTAACTAGATCCTACTAAAAACATACTAAAAATAATGCCAAAAAGCGTATAAATTATCCGCTCATCACTCCACCCAATAGCTTTCTTGTGTCTTCTTAGCACACTAAGTAACTGTTCCTCTTGTTGGGAAGTGAGTTCCTTTGCAATAATAACTGGGAGCTTCTGGTGATCCTCAAGGTAAGCATACTTGAGGTGGGGTGGAAGGAGCTTTAACTCTATTTTCTGCTCATGGTTAGGCACTTGATCATCTGGAGCCATGGGAGGTGGCAAGGTGTCTTCATCTTGTTTAGAAGGCTTCCTTACTCCATGTGCATCTCTTCTACTACTCTTCTTGGTGAACAGCAGCCACTGTCTCATCAATGATGTCACACTGGAAGATGGAATGATCTTCCGAAGGATGCTTTATAGCTTCATCCAGGTTGAAGCTCACTGCTCTGCCATCTATCTCAAAAGAGTAAGTTCCTGAGAAGGCATCCAATTTGATCCTTGAAGTCCTCAGAAATGGCCTTCCAAGCAGGATGTATGATGGTCTTCCTGAGTCATTAGGGGGCATCTCCAAAATGTAGAAGTCAATAGGGAATGTCAACCCCTTAATGCTCACCAGCACGTCCTCAGCAATTTCAACCATCGAGATTATACTTTTATCTGCCAAAACAAAACGTGCTGCCGACCTTTTTAAGGGAGGGAGCCTCAAGGAATCATATACAGATAATGGCATAATATTCACACACGCACCTAAATCACACATGCAGTCAAAAAATTGTACACCCTCTATAGTAATAGTAACCATGCATGGACCCGGATCACTACATTTTTCCGGTATATCACCCATTAAAGCAGAAATAGAGCTACCTAGAGGAATAGTTTCTAAATCATGTATTTTATCTTTATTCATGCATAAATCTTTTAGAAACTTAGCATACTTAGGTACCTGACGAATAGCATCAAAAAGGAGAATGGTTACCTCAACCTTTTTGAAGATCTCCACCATCTTGGGATCTAGCTCCATCTGCTTTCTGGATTTCCTAGCAAGGTGTAGAAAAGGAATGGGAATGGCTTTTTTTGTAACTTCATATTCTTTTGGTGCTCCATTCCTTGGTTGAGCCACTTCTTCTTCAACCATGTCTTGTACTTCCTCCTCTTCATCATCCTCTACCTCAACAATGTCTTCAACTTGAATGTCTTCCTTTGAGTTTGGCTCTTATTGACTCCTCTCTTGCAGTGTGGTTCCGGACCTCAAAGTAATGGCATTGATTCCACCTTTGGGGTTGGGTAAAGGTTGAGAAGGAAGTGCACTAGAGCTTGAAGGTTGATTATTGGGGGTAGTTAATGATTCCATCCGGGAGATGAGAGCTTGTATGGTGGAGCTAAGACCATTTATGGAAGAGTTAATTGTATTCTGAATGTCTTGTTGTCCTTGCACAATAGAGCGAAGCATCTCATCATTAGAGGAAGAAGGGGGGTAAGTAATTTGAGGGGCCTGCTATTGGTTGTTCTGAGGCGCTTGGGACTGCCTTTGGTGAGGTGCTCGGTAAGGCTGGTTTTGGTTCTACTGTTTGTTGTTGTTCTACCTCTGATTTTCACCGTTGTCTCTGCCTCCTCGGTTGTAGTTGTCCCTCCATCCTTGGTTGGAATTATCTCTCCACCCTTGGTTGGAGTTGTCTCTCCACCCTTGGTTGGAATTATCTCTCCATCCCTGGTTGGAGTTCTCTTGCCAACCTTGATTGTAGTTCCCACCTTGGTTATAATTACCGCCTTGTTGATAGTATCCTTGATCCGGACGGTTGTAATAGTTGCTAGTAGCTGCCAACATGTTATCTTCTTGTTGGAGTTGGAGACATTCATCAGTGTAATGGGAATAGCAGGCACATATTCTGCACACTCTCTGAGGAACCAACTGTTGACACTGTTGTTGTGGGGGAGGCTGAGGTTGTTGTTGATTCAGCTGTAGCTGCTTCAGTATGTTGGTCATCTCTCCCAGGGTCTGTGTGAGAGCTGTAGTCTCACCACTAGAGGAAACCTCCGCAATGGCCTTGGGATGGTTGTTCCTGTGCCTGCCGTTCCGGGTAGACTGATGAGCGGATAATTTATACGCTTTTTGGCATTGTTTTTAGTATGTTTTTAGTAGGATCTAGTTACTTTTAGGGATGTTTTTATTAGTTTTTATGATAAATTCACAATTCTAGACTTTACTATGAGTTTTTTTATTTTTCTGTGATTTCAGGTATTTTCTGGCTGAAATTGAGTGAATTAAGCAAAAATCAGATTCAGAGGTTGAAGAAGGACTGCTGATGCTGTTAGATTCTGACCTCCCTGTACTAAAAGTGGATTTTCTGGAGCTACAGAACTCAAAATGGCGCACTTCTAATTGCATTGGAAAGTAGACATCCAGGGCTTTCCAGAAATATATAATAGTCCATACTTTGTTCGATATTTGACGACGCAAAAGGGCGTTGAACGCCAGTTCTACGCTACAGTCTGGAGTTAAACGCCAGAAACACGTCACGAACCAGAGTTGAACGCCAGAAACACGTTACAACCTGGCGTTCAACTCCAAAAGAAGCCTCTGCACGTGGAAAGCTAAAGCTCAGCCCAAGCACACACCAAGTGGGCCCCGGAAGTGGATTTATGCATCAGTTACTTATTTCTGTAAACCCTAGTAACTAGTTTAGTATAAATAGAACTTTTTATCATTGTATTCGCAGTCTTAGTTACTCCGGTTCCCCTCTGGGGACGAGACCAGTGAACTCCATTATCACTTATGTATTTTCAACGGTAGAGTTTCTACACTCCATAGATTAAGGTGTGGAGCTCTGCTGTTCCTCATGAATTAATGCAAAGTACTACTATTTTTCTATTCAATTCAACTTATTCCGCTTCTAAGATATTCATTCGCACTTCAACCTGAATGTGATGAACGTGACAATCATCATCATTCCCCCACGAATGCGTGCCTGACAACCACTTCTGTTCCATCTTAGATTGAATGAATATCTCTTGGATCTCTTAATCAGAATCTTCGTGGTATAAGCTAGATTGATGGCGGCATTCAAGAGAGTCCGAAAAGTCTAAACCTTGTCTGTGGTATTCCGAGTAGGATTCAGGGATTGAATGACTGTGACGAGCTTCAAACTCGCGAGTGCTGGGCATAGTGACAGACGCAAAAGGATAGTAAATCCTATTCCAGTATGATCGAGAACCTCCAGATGATTAGCCATGCAGTGACAGCGCATAGGACCATTTTCACAGAGAGGATGGGATGCAGCGATTGACAATGGTGATGCCTCCAGATGATTAGCCATGCAGTGACAGCGCATCGGACCATTTTCACAAAGAGGATGAAAAGTAGCCATTGACAACGGTGATGTCCTTACATAAAGTCAGCCATGGAAAGGAGTAGGATTGATTGGATGAAGACAGCAGGAAAGCAGAGGTTCAGAGGAACGAACGCACCTCTATATGCTTATCTGAAATTCCCACCAATGAATTACATAAGTATTTCTATCTTTATTTTCTATTTATTTATTATTCATATTCGAAAACTCCATAACTATTTGATATCCGCCTGACTGAGATCTACAAGATGACCATAGCTTGCTTCATACCAACAATCTCTGTGGGATCGACCCTTACTCACGTAAGGTTTTATTACTTGGACGACCCAGTGCACTTGCTGGTTAGTTGTGCGAAGTTGTGAAGTTATGTTTGGACCATGGTTCTGTGCACCCGTTTTTGGCGCCATTGCCAGGGAAAGAACGAACAAATAATTTTACAAATCTAAATCTGAGTGATCACGATTTCGCATGCCAAGTTTTTGGCGCCGTTGCCGGGGATTGTTCGAGTTTGGACAACTGACGGTTCATCTTGTTGCTCAGATTAGGTAATTCTCTTTTTGTTTTATTTTCAAAAAATTTTCAAAAATCTTTCATAAATTTTTCTTTTGTTTTCGAAAAAAAAAATTATTCTAAATTTTCAAGAATGAATTCTAGAGTTTCATATAACATGTTTTAGCTTGGCTGGCTATTAAGCCATGTCTAATTCCCAGGATTTTGATTGAGGACTATGAATTCATTACTTCCTTTTTCCCAAATGTTTTCGAAAAAAAAATATACAAAAATTCAAAAAAATAATAAAATCATAAAAATAAAAAATATTTTGTGTTTCTTGTTTGAGTCTTGAGTCAGATTTTAAGTTTGGTGTCAATTGCATATTCATCTTGCATTTTTCGAAAATTCATGCATTCATAGTGTTCTTTATGATCTTCAAGTTATTCTTGGTAAGTCTTGTTTGATCTTGATGTTTTCTTGTTTTGTGTCTTTTCTTGTTTTTCATATGCATTTTTCGTCTGTTAGAGTCTAATCATGAAAATTTTTTAAGTTTGGTGTCTTGCATGTTTTCTTTTCTTGAAAATTTTTCAAAAATGTGTTCTTGATGTTCATCTTAACATTCAAGGTGTTCTTGGTGTTCATCTTGACATTCATAGCATTCTTGCATGCATTCATTGTTTTAATCTAAAATCTTCATGCATTGAGTCTTTTTCATGTTTTTCTCTCTCATCATAAAAATTCAAAAATAAAAAAATAAAAATATCTTTCCCCTTTTTTTCACTCATAAATTTCGAAAATTTGATTTGATTTAATCAAAAATTTTTAAAATTCAATTGTTTCCTATGAATCAAATCAAATTTTCAATTTAAAAAAATCTTATCTTTTCAAAATCTTTTTCAAAAATCATATCTTTTTCATTTTTTTTATTTATTTTCGAAAATTTTTAAAATATTTTTCAAAAATCTTTTTCTTATCTTCATCACATAATTTTCGAAAATATCATCATCAATTAATGTTTTGATTCAAAAATTTCAAGTTTGTTACTTGCTTGTTAAGAAAGATTCAAACTTTAAGTTCTAGAATCATATCTTGTGATTTCTTGTGAGTCAAGTCATTAATTATGATTTTAAAAATCAAATCTTTTTCAAAACTAATTTCAATCATATCTTTTCAAAAAATATCTTTTTATCTTATCTTTTTTCAAAAGTTATCTTTTTCAAAAATTTGATTTTAAAATATCTTTTCTAACTTCTTATCTTCTTATCTTTTCAAAATTGATTTTCAAATCTTTTTCAACTAACCACTTGACTTTTTGTTTGTTTCTTATCTTTTTCAAAACTACCTAACTAACTCTCTCTCTCTAATTTTTGAAAATCTCCTCCCTCTTTTTCAAAAATTCTTTTTAATTAATTAATTGTTTAAAATTTAATTTTAAATTTATTTCTTCTTTTAATTTTCAAAAATCACTAACCATTTTTCAAAAATAATTTTTGAAAATCCTTCTCTCTCATCTCTTTCTATTTATTTATTCGTTTATTAACATCTCTCCCTCACTCACCAAAAATCCGAACCCCCTCTCTCTCTCTGAGTTCAGATTTTCTCTTCTTCTTTTCTTCTACTCACACAGGGAACCTCTAAACTGTGGTAAAAAGGATCCCTATTATTATTATTTTTCTTTTTCCTCCTTTTTCATATGAGCAGGAGCAAGGACAAGAACATTCTTGTTGAAGCAGATCCAGAACCTGAAAGGACTCTGAAGAGGAAACTAAGAGAAGCTAAATTACAACAATCCAGCAAGCACCTTTCAGAAATTTTTGAACAAGAAGAGGAGATGGCAGCCGAAAATAATAATAATGCAAGGAAGATGCTTGGTGACTTTACTGCACCAAATTCCAATTTACATAGAAGAAGCATCTCCATCCCTACCATTGGAGCAAACAATTTTGAGCTTAAGCCTCAACTAGTTTCTCTGATGCAACAAAACTGCAAGTTTCATGGACTTCCATCTGAAGATCCTTTTCAGTTCTTAATTGAATTCTTCCAGGTATGTGATACTGTTAAGACTAATGGAGTAGATCCTGAAGTCTACAGGCTCATGCTTTTCCCATTTGCTGTGAGAGACAGAGCTAGACTATAGTTGGATTCTCAACCTAAAGACAGCCTGAACTCTTGGGATAAGCTGGTCACAGCTTTCTTAGCCAAGTTCTTTCCTCCTCAAAAGCTTAGTAAGCTTAGAGTGGATGTTCAAACCTTCAAACAGAAAGTAGGTGAATCCCTCTATGAAGCTTGGGAGAGATACAAGCAACTGACCAAAAAGTGTCCTTCTGACATGCTTTTAGAATGGACCATCCTGGATATATTCTATGATGGTCTATCTGAATTAGCTAAAATGTCATTGGATACTTCTACAGGTGGATCCATTCACCTAAAGAAAATTCCTGCAGAAGCTCAAGAACTTATTGACATGGTTGCTAACAACCAGTTTATGTACACTTCTGAGAGGAATCCTGTGAGTAATGGGACGCCTCAAAGGAAGGGAGTTCTTGAAATTGATACTCTGAATGCCATATTGGCTCAGAACAAACTATTGACTCAGCAGGTCAATATGATTTCTCAGAGTCTAAATGGAATGCAAGCTGCATCCAACAGTACTCAAGAGGCGCCTTTTGAAGAAGAGGCCTACGATCCTGAGAACCCTGCAATAGCAGAGGTAAATTACTTAAGTGAACCTTATGGAAACACCTATAACTCATCATGGAGAAATCATCCAAATTTCTCATGGAAGGATCAACAAAAGCCTCAACAAGGCTTTAATAATGGTGGAAGAAGCAGGTTTAACAATAATAAACCTTTTCCATCATCCACTCAGCAACAGACAGAGAATTCTAAACAAAATACTTCTAATTTAGCAAACTTAGTCTCTGATTTGTCCAAGGCCACTTTAAGTTTCATGAATGAAACAAGGTCCTCCATAAGAAATTTGGAGGCACAAGTGGGCCAGCTGAGTAAGAAAATCACTGAAACCCCTCCCAGTACTCTCCCAAGCAATACAGAAGAGAATCCAAAGAGAGAGTGCAAGGCCATTGATATAGCCATCATGGCCGAACCTACAAAGGAGGAGGAGGACGTGAATCCCAAGGAGGAAGACCTCCTAGGACGTCCAGTGATCAACAAGGAGTTTCCCTCTGAGGAACTAAAGGAATCTGAGGCTCATCTAGAGACCATAGAGATTCCATTGAACCTCCTGACCCCCTTCATGAGCTCTAATGAGTGTTCTTCTTTTGAAGAGAATAAGGATGTTACTGAAGAGCAAGTTGCCAAGTTCCTTGGTGCAATCATGAAGCTGAATGCCAATTTATTTGGTAATAAGACTTGGGGAGATGAACCTCCCCTGTTCACCAATGAACTAAATGCATTGGATCAACTGAGACTGCCTCAGAAGAAACAGAATCCTGGCAAGTTCCTAATACCTTATACCATAGGCACCATGACCTTTGAGAAGGCTCTATGTGACCTTGGGTCAGGGATAAACCTCATGCCCCTCTCTGTAATGGAGAAGCTGGGAATCTATGAGGTACAAGCTGCTAGAATCTCACTAGAGATGGCAGACAACTCAAGAAAAGAGGCTTATGGACAAGTAAAGGACATGCTAGTAAAGGTTGAATACCTTTACATCCTTACTGATTTCATAATCCTAGACACGGGAAAGGATGAGGATGAATCCATCATCCTTGGAAGACCCTTCCTAGCTACAACAAGAGTTGTGATTGATGTGGACAGAGAAGAGTTAATCCTTCAACTAAATGAGGACAACCTTGTGTTTAAAACTCAAGGATCTCTCTCTGCAACCATGGAGAGGAAGCATGAAAAGCTTCTCTCACTACAGAGTCAACCAGAGCCCCACAGTCAAACTCTAAGTTTGGTATTGGGAGGTCTCAACAATGCTCTGAACATCTGTGAGGCTCTATGAGAGCCCACTGTCAAGCTATTGACATTAAAGAAGCGCTTGTTGGGAGGCAACCCAATTTTTATTTATCTAATTTTATTTTTATTTTATTATTTTTTTCATGTCTTCTTAGGTTCATGATCATGTGGAGTCACAAAATAAATATAAAAATTGAAAACGGAATCAAAAAAATAGCAGAAGAAAAATCACACCCTGGAGGAGGATCTTACTGGCGTTTAAACGCCAGTAAGGAGCATCTGTCTGGCGTTCAACGCCAGAACAGAGCATGTTTCTGGCGTTGAACGCCAGAAACAAGCAGCATCCTGGCGTTCAGATGCCAGAAATGCACAGTGAGGAAAGCTGGCATTGAACGCCAGAAACAAGCATCTGGTTGGTGTTCAACGCCAGAAATATGCTGCATCTGGGCGCTGAACGCCCAGAACAAGCATCAATTCGGCGTTTAAACGCCAGAATTGTATGCAAAGGCGTTTTACATGCCTAATGGGTGCAGGGATGTAAATCCTTGACACCTCAGGATCTGTGGACACCACAGGATCATCTCAGGATCTGTGAATCTCACAGGATCCCCACCCACCTCACCTTCTCTCTCTCCATTCATGGTCATCCCTTCTGTTTTCCATTCACCACTCACATCCATACACACATCTCCTCCATATCTTCTTCTTCTTCTTCTATTCTTTCTTCTTTTGCTCGAGGGCGAGCAACATTCTAAGTTTGGTGTGGTAAAAGCATAAGCTTTTTGTTTTTCCATTACCATTGATGGCACCTAAGACCGGAGAAACCTCTAGAAAAGGGAAAGGGAAGACAAAGGCTTCCACCTCCGAGTCATGAGAGATGGAAAGATTCATCTCAAGGGTCTATAGCTCAATGGTAGAACATGTGGCTGCAAATCAAGAAATTCCTGAGATACCTCAAGGGATGCACTTCCCTCCACATAATTATTGGAAGCAACTGGGGATAGGAATACCAAAAATCACTAGGGATCAAGCCACAAAGGCAAGGAAGAGACATAGAAGAGCTCAAGGACATCATTGGTTCCTCAAGAAGGAAATGCCACCATCACTAAGGTGGACTCATTCCTTGTTCTTATATTTTCTGTTTTTCGTTTTCTTTATGTTAAATGCTTATCTATGTTTGTGTCTTATTACATGATCATTAGTATTTAGTAACTATGTCTTAAAGTTATGAATGTCCTATGAATCCATCACCTCTCTTAAATAAAAAATGTTTTAATTCAAAAAGAACAAGAAGTACATGAGTTTCGAATTTATTCTTGAACTTAGTTTAATTATATTGATGTGGTGACAATACTTTTTGTTTTCTGAATGAATGCTTGAACAGTGCATATGTCTTTTGAAGTTGTTGTTTAAGAATGTTAAATATGTTGGCTCTTGAAAGAATGATGACAAGGAGACATGTTATTTGATAATCTGAAAAATCATAAAAATGATTCTTGAAGCAAGAAAAAGCAGCAAAGAACAAAGCTTGCAGAAAAAAAAATGGCGAAAAAAATATAAAAAAAAAAGAGAAAAAGCAAGCAGAAAAAGCCAAAGCTCTTAAAACCAAAAGGCAAGAGCAAAAAGCCAATAGCCCTTAAAACCAAAAGGCAAGGGTAATAAAAAAGGATCCAAGGCTTTGAGCATCAGTGGATAGGAGGGCCTAAAGGAATAAAATCCTGGCCTAAGCGGCTAAACCAAGTTGTCCCTAACCATGTGCTTGTGGCGTGTAGGTGTCAAGTGAAAACTTGAGACTGAGCGGTTAAAGTCGAGGTCCAAAGCAAAAGAAGAGTGTGCTTAAGAACCCTGGACACCTCTAATTGGGGACTTTAGCAAAGCTGAGTCACAATCTGAAAAGGTTCACCCAATTATGTGTCTGTGGCATTTATGTATCCGGTGGTAATACTGGAAAACAAAGTGCTTAGGGCCACGGCCAAGACTCATAAAATAGCTGTGTTCGAGAATCATCATACTGAACTAGGAGAATCAATAACATTATCTGAACTCTGAGTTCCTATAGAAGCCAATCATTCTGAGCTTCAATGGATAAAGTGAGATGCCAAAACTATTCAAGAGGCAAAAAGCTACAAGTCCCGCTCATCTGATTGGAGCTATGTTTCATTGATAGTTTGGAATTTATAGTATATTCTCTTCTTTTTATCCTATTTGATTTTCAGTTGCTTGGGGACAAGCAACAATTTAAATTTGGTGTTGTGATGAGCGGATAATTTATACGCTTTTTGGCATTGTTTTTAGTATGTTTTTAGTAGGATCTAGTTACTTTTAGGGATGTTTTTATTAGTTTTTATGATAAATTCACAATTATAGACTTTACTATGAGTTTGTGTGTTTTTCTGTGATTTCAGGTATTTTCTGGCTGAAATTGAGGGACTTGAGCAAAAATCAGATTCAGAGGTTGAAGAAGGACTGCTGATGCTGTTAGATTCTGACCTTCCTGTACTGAAAGTGGATTTTCTGGAGCTACAGAACTCAAAATGGCGCACTTCTAATTGCATTGGAAAATAGACATCTAGGGCTTTCCAGAAATATATAATAGTCCATACTTTGTTCGATATTTGATGACGCAAAAGGGCGTTGAACGCCAGTTCTACGCTACAGTCTGGAGTTAAACGCCAGAAACACGTCACGAACCAGAGTTGAACGCCAGAAACACGTTACAACCTGGCGTTCAACTCCAAAAGAAGCCTCTGCACGTGGAAAGCTAAAGCTCAGCCCAAGCACACACCAAGTGGGCCCCGGAAGTGGATTTATGCATCAGTTACTTATTTCTGTAAACCCTAGTAACTAGTTTAGTATAAATAGAACTTTTTATCATTGTATTCGCAGTCTTAGTTACTCCGGTTCCCCTCTGGGGCCGAGACCAGTGAACTCCATTATCACTTATGTATTTTCAACGGTTGAGTTTCTACACTCCATAGATTAAGGTGTGGAGCTCTGCTGTTCCTCATGAATTAATGCAAAGTACTACTATTTTTCTATTCAATTCAACTTATTCCGCTTCTAAGATATTCATTCGCACTTCAACCTGAATGTGATGAACGTGACAATCATCATCATTCCCCCACGAATGCGTGCCTGACAACCACTTCTGTTCCATCTTAGATTGAATGAATATCTCTTGGATCTCTTAATCAGAATCTTCGTGGTATAAGCTAGATTGATGGCGGCATTCAAGAGAGTCCGAAAAGTCTAAACCTTGTCTGTGGTATTCCGAGTAGGATTCAGGGATTGAATGACTGTGACGAGCTTCAAACTCGCGAGTGCTGGGCATAGTGACAGACGCAAAAGGATAGTAAATCCTATTCCAGTATGATCGAGAACCTCCAGATGATTAGCCATGCAGTGACAGCGCATAGGACCATTTTCACAGAGAGGATGGGATGCAGCGATTGACAATGGTGATGCCTCCAGATGATTAGCCATGCAGTGACAGCGCATCGGACCATTTTCACAAAGAGGATGAAAAGTAGCCATTGACAACGGTGATGTCCTTACATAAAGTCAGCCATGGAAAGGAGTAGGATTGATTGGATGAAGACAGCAGGAAAGCAGAGGTTCAGAGGAATGAACGCACCTCTATATGCTTATCTGAAATTCCCACCAATGAATTACATAAGTATTTCTATCTTTATTTTCTATTTATTTATTATTCATATTCGAAAACTCCATAACTATTTGATATCCGCCTGACTGAGATCTACAAGATGACCATAGCTTGCTTCATACCAACAATCTCTGTGGGATCGACCCTTACTCACGTAAGGTTTTATTACTTGGACGACCCAGTGCACTTGCTGGTTAGTTGTGCGAAGTTGTGAAGTTATGTTTGGACCATGGTTCTGTGCACCCGTTTTTGGCGCCATTGCCAGGGAAAGAACGAACAAATAATTTTACAAATCTAAATCTGAGTGATCACGATTTCGCATACCATAAACTCAGCTAGATCGGTGATCAGTTGCCACGCTTCTGTCGCCGTCTTGTACTTAGTCAGAGAACCATTACTTGTAGCATCTAATGTAGTCTTGTCTTGAGGCTTCATGCCTTGTGTGAAATAGCTAATCAACACCTACTGGTCAATCATATGATGGAGACATGAGTCTAGGAGATTTCTAAAACACTCCCAATACTCGTAAAGGGTCTCTGATTCTCCTTGAATAATGCATGAGATTTCTTTTCTCAATCTATCTGTAACTTCAGCTGGAAAGAACTTGTCCAGGAATTCTCTTCTGAGTAAATCCTAGTTAGTAATAACTGCTTCAGGTAGAGTGTACAACCACTCTCTTGCCTTTCTCTCAAGAGAAAATGGGAAGGCATATAGCCAAAAATAGTAGTCTCATCTGCACCATGACGCCTAGTAGTTGAGCAAGCTGTCTGAAAATCTCTAAGGTGCTTGATAGGCTCTTGAGCAGGTAAGCCATGAAACTTAGGTATTAGGTTGATTAGCGCAGTCCTCAGTTCAAAATCTGCAGACAAATTTGGATGACGCGTTTGATATGGTTGCAGTGTAAAGTTTGGAGCTCCTGCTTTCTGGAGAGTAATCCTTCTAGGCTCCGCCATATCACCTGCGCGTAAATCAACAGAATCAGTAAAAGAGGAGCTTGTTTCTTCCTCAAATGGCGCTTCAGATTCGCCCTCAGATAAGACTGGTGAATTGATAGTAACCACTTCACCACCCTCAGAGGCTAACCGACGCTGAGCTCGCCTAATACGGGAAATAGTTTTCTCGATTTCAGGATCAAATGAGGCTAAGCTTGGATCAGGTAGTGAACGCGTCATTCAATGAAAGAAACATACAGCTTATGGTAATAAAATAAAATAAAATATGCAAATATGTAATTTTAAAAATATTTACACCAACCAATAATTTAGCACACTGTTGCAACTCTCCGGCAACGGCGCCAAAAATTGACGGGCGGAAAATTGCCGATTAAGAATTTATAGTAAAAATAGCGTTGCAAGTACAGTTCTTAACCGACGAAAACTTCGCTTATGAATTTAGAAAGAATTGTCACAAATTGAGAATAAATTACTGGGAGTAGAATAACCAGGTCTCCCAACGAGTTGACAAAAGAGTGCAATTTATTGGTCAGGAATTTTCCGAGAAATTTTAAACTTGGAGAACAGAAAAATAAATGATCATAAATTAAAGTAATGAAAATTAACGAGAGATTTTGTGTAATTGAAATAAAGAAGCCTTGACCAGGAGAAGATTAATCGGAAGTTCTATCCTTGTTGAATTTTTTCCAAGTGTAATAGTAAGGGGTTGTTGTTTTTACTTAGTTAACCTTTACCGAATAAAGGAAAGTCAAGTAATTGAGCCAACTTTGATTCACAAGTCCTAATCCTTTCCTATGGAAGGATTAGCGTTAGTGACTAGAGAGTTAACCAACAACTTTTAATTGCAAATTAACACTTGAGTATTCCAACTCAAGGGTCTCCTATTAATCAACTCCCAAGTCAAGTTAAGAACCTACTCCATTGACATGGATGCCAATTTCGCAGACATGTAAAGGGAATAGAGAAGAGACATGGTAACTAAAATTAAATTGATAAAAACTAATTTTGAAATAATAAATCAAGGGAAGATGATACTCAAGCCAATAATGAAATTAAATGTAAAAATAATTCTTGCATTAATAAATTCCAAAATCAAAGATATCCATATGTAATTCTGAACAGGGTAAATGGGTGATAAAAGAGTAAGGAAATAAGGAAACAAACTAGAATGATGGAAACTTCAACGGAGGTAGTAACTCTTCTCAATATCCCAATCAAAAGCCTAAAACTCTAAAACTATGAATGTGAAGAACCCTAGAGGAAGAAGTAGTTTTTCTCTCTAAGATTCTAAACTAAAACTAAAAATTGTGTAAAAGTGAATGTGTGTTGAGTCTCTGCTTGTCCCCTGGCTCTAGTCTGTGTTTCTGGGCCGAAAACTGGGTCCAAACTCAGCCCAAAATCGCCCCTAGCGTCTTCTGCGATTTCTGCCCGTGGTGCACGTCACGCGTACGCGTCAGTCACGCGTACGCGTCAGTCGCGCGCACGCGTCAGTCGCGCGCACGCGTCGCCATGCAATTTCGCTTGTCACGCGTACGCGTCGCCGTGGAAGGCTTCAAGTCACGCGCACGCGTGAGCCATGCGTGCGCGTCGATCTTCGCTGGTCATCTCCTTTGTTTCTTATGTTTCTTCCATTTTTGCAAGCTTCCTCTCCATTCTTTAAGCCATTCTTGTCCTATATAGCCTGAAAATACTTAACACACGGATCACGGCATCGAATGGTATAAAGAAGAATTAAAAATACACACTTTAAAGGCTTAGGAAGCAAGTTTTCAATTATAGAACAAAATTGGAAAAGATTTGTAAAACCATACAAATTATATGAATAAGTGTGCAAAGAATTGATAAAAACCACTTAATTTAGCACAAGATAAACCATAAAATAGTGGTTTATCAACCAATTAAAAATGGTTTGAACTGAAAATGGCCAAACCAATTGAACTAATCAGTTTCTAAAACTAAATAAATAAATAAAATAGTTAATAAAAAGTCCTTAAATTCAATATTAACTATTTGTTTCTTCAGCGAAAAACTAAGTTTGACTAGGGAAAAAACCCGTACAATATATCATATTTTTATTATTTGATCATAATATTTTATCCAAAAGTATGTTTACTCCACTTTACCAGAATATCAACCATACAACTGACTACATTTCGTGACCTTATATTATCAACAAAGCAACTAAAATTAAAAATGTTGACAATAATAATGTACAAAAAGTGATCATTGAATCATGAGGGGGCTGCGCTAGCTACTAGCTAGGACGTGAACAAGGTGGCGATGGTACGGTGTTGGAGTCTAGAAAGAACAAAAGTAATATTTTTTCAAACTTTCAATTGAATTTTTTATACTTTAATTTTTCACAAATTTTAATTATTAAATTCATATTCAAATTTTTATTTTATTAGACAAATTAATTTATATATTGAATTAGTTTTCTATATAAAAATTTTAATATGAGAATTTTGAAATTTTTAAAGACTTTAATTATATTTTTATTAAATAATGATATAGATTAATTTGGCTTATTTTTTAAACAAAATTTGACATAAAGATTGAATTTTCTAACATAATAAGATATAAGAATTGATTTAGTTATTAAAATTTGTTAGAGTCTAAAATATTTGACTAATATAAAAAAACCTTATCTTACAAATATATATATATATATATATATATATATATAAACTTATATATTACACTATCGCATTAATAAAAAAAAAGAGTATGATCTAGTCAATATTATTCGGTACTTAACAAGTTAGAAAATTTCCAAATCTTAATTAGTTGATGAAATCTATAATACTTACTATGATAGTGGTTACGGTGGCTAAATAATTTTATCAATATTTAAAATAATATTATTAAAATTAAAGTTATAATTTTTTTATATTTTAATAATATTTTTATTTTTGTTTTTAAATTAAAAAATATTACCAAATAATAAAAAACATCATTTTAATTTTAGCAGCATTTTTTAAATATTGTTAAAATTAAATTGCCATTATAATCGTTGTAGCATAAACATCTTAGCATGTAACAACTAATTAGTTGTATCTCATGATATACAAACGCATACTTCTGTATTGTATTATGCATTTTAAACTTCATCAATACAATTTCATTTCACTTTATCATATTTTTTCAAAATGCACTTTATCAGCTCTAAACCTAATGAAACCTTCTTTTTGAACATGAAAAAAATATTAAATTTTGCATTAGCTATCTCCCTTATTAAAATGATTATAAATGATTAATAAAATCAGATAATAATTAGTCGTAGAAAAAGAAAAAAAAGACAATGAATGAAGCTCAAGTTCAGTAGAGCTGCTGTATATATTAACGATCATGCTATATTTATACATAAAAAATTAGTTATTAAATCGATTCGATATAATATATATTAAAATATAAAATATATATTAAAAAAATAAACAATATATATTTATATATAAATATATAGTTATGTTTACATAATATTTTTTTATATACTAATTAGTAGAGACAAAAATAGAGAACTCTCCATTCTAAAATTTGGAGCAATTGCATATATTATCGGAGCTTACAAAAATCACTTTTTCATATGGTTTTAAAGAACAAATTAAACGTGTCATTGATATATTTGATCCCTCCTGATGATCACCCTAATAGCTAGTGGCGGCTAATGGGATGTATCATGTATCTATCGCACAAATGTATGTGAAGCTATAAAGTAAGCAAACTTTTAATTAATTTCCATAAAACCTGCATTGTTTAGCTTAAATCACATGCATGCATGGATTCCATTACATCATTGAATAATTGTGGTTTATGCTTATCTGACATTGACAATAATATATATCAAACCAAACTTATGTTGTTGAGGTGATGAACTAACTATGTATCATGCATCATAGACTGATAATAATATTCAACGTCCCAACAAGGCAAAGACACTTGGTTGTTTACCTTATTTCCAAAAGCTTTTGTCATTGACTTAATCAGGCTTTTATTTCACATGTTTAATACAACGTGTTTTACAAAATGGGTAGTGATGAGGAGTTCTAAATTATCATCTTTCTAATTATCTTTTTAATTCTTAACCATTTTTCTTATAAATTTACAGGAAATGACTTTTTGTACTCTATTAAACGTCATGTTTAGATATTCATTTTCGTTATTTTTCCTTTTTTTTTGAGTTAGTTCTTGAAAAGGTAAAGTTGAAAACTGAAACAAAAAGTTGTAAACTTTATTCAATGTCAAATATAAGATTACGATCCCGCTACATTACTAACAGCATATCTGCCAACTTCTGCCAACTCTTATTTATAACTGTATTTCATGGAAATGTCTTTGTGGATGTGTCTAATAAAAATATTTTTTTTATGGTTGTGTTTAATAGAAGTGTCTTTATAGATATATTTTCTGGATTTGTCTCTTTATATATGTATTTAAAATATAATAATTAATTATTGTTGGTAATAAGTTGACAGATAATATGTTGTTACCCTATATTTTTCCATAAGATTAATATAGTAATACTCAACATTATAACTCTTTATTCACCGTCAAATTTTTTTTTTTTTTTTTTGATAATTGGTTCAACACTCCACCACAAAAGTGAGAGAAATTATAGTCTAGGTATGTACAAAACCTATAAAAAAACATCACTAACTGCGGCATTGCCATCAGGACAGAATCTTCAATCAAATTGTTTCAATATCAAATTCAAGAACTCCCATTTTATTTATTTATTTATTTATTTATTTATTTATTTTATGAATTTGTTGATACCTATCTGAAAACCGTAATTCGGATTAAATTTGATATGATCCAATAACCTCGTAAATTGAATCATATCTGCAATTTTTTAAATCGAATTTAGATAAATACGACAAATCTAGCTATTAGATTCGATTTTTTATGTTAGGATCTTGAATATATTTACCTCAAGAGTTTGCCTCCAATCACCGAGTCTTTCCCATGAACCACAATAGTAATTTCAAATCTGAACTGTTTAACTATCCCTTTGGCCTTTGGTGTAAATCCACCTGCTCCATTTTTCGCTACTCACATCTTCAAAAAAAGTTCCCTTATTCCCGGTCAAAATTAAGCTTTCATATTTAAAATATCGGTATAACTTTAAGTAAATATAATGTTAAACCTAGTCAAGTAATATAACCTTAACTTTTAACTTAAGGTTAAAGTATGAATAGTACAAGCTAAGACGGTCTCATTCATATTTGTTAAAATTCAACTTTAGGTGTGGAAGAATGAAGTAGCTAGTAAAGGTGGAAAGTTACACTTTTGATAACGCTTCATACCTGATCAATTCATAATGAATGATACTTCGAAAGATTTAGCATGTGAGAGAAGGATAAACTTGGGAAAAATAGAGTAAATTTTCATAGTGGTCCCGAGATTCACGTCGTGCATCAAAATCGTCCCTGAGATTTTAATTGCACCAATTACGTCTCCGAGATTGAAAAAATTGCACCATAGTAGTCCCTGACCCATTTTCCGTTAACGCGCGCTGACGTGGCTTAATGACATGGACCTTTGGTGACACGTGTCACCTCATGGTTTGGCAACGTGTAACGGCACGATGACATGTCGGTCAACGACACGCACGTGGCATGTTGACGTGGATGGGTATGCCACATGTCGCAATGCTATTTGTCCACGTGTCATCCACTATGTCATCGTTACATGTACACCAAATTGATCCCTTACTTTGCATCAAATGACTCATTTTAGTTCCTGAAATTGAATGCCATGTACCAAATTAATCTTTTCATTAGTTTTTTCTTATTTTTTTATAAATTTAAAATTCTCATTATATATTAATACACTAATTTTAATTTTATCTTTTCACAAGTTATTTAAATACAAGTGTTATTATAAAATATTTTTAAAATAGTTTTAATTATACAATATTTTATTAAAAGAATGATGTGACATATTGATATTGATTTAATAAAGAGTGTAAGTTAAGAGTATAATAATATTCCTTAATACAATTTTTTTAATATTAAACACTTTAATAAATATTTTAGGAATACTTGATAAGGCACTTATTAACTAATATAAATTCATTATTCCCATCCATTTTAAGAATGTCCGATTTCCCATATAATTAACTTCTCACTAAATTAATAAGATAGATTTATACTGTCGATTACAATAATTTATTTTATCTATAACTTAGTTTGGCGGCTTTTTCATATATTACACTATTAATCAATATAAGTACTTATTGTAACCATGACTTGAACAGTATTAAAACAGATACAAATAAACATAAGAGGCAATAATAAAGTTTTGATTTTAGTTAACATGTACTCTAACGATACAAGTTAACATTATTAATTAAAAAATTTATTATAAAATGTGTATAGTAAAAAATATAATTAAAATTAGTATATAATAAATATTGAGAATTTTAAATTTATAAAAAATGAGAAAAAACTGATGAAGGGACTAATTTGGTGCACGACATTCAATTTCAGGGACTAAAATGAGTCATTTGATGCAAAGTAAGGGACCAATTTGGTGCACATGTAACGATGACATAGTAGATGACACGTGGACAAATAGCATTGCGACACGTGGCATAATCTAACACGTGGCAAAATAGCATTGTGACACGTGGCATACTCTTCTATGCCAGCATGCCACGTGTCGTTGACCGACACGTCATCATGCCGTTACACGTGGCCAAACTATGAGGTGACACATGTCACCAAAGGTCCACGTCATCAAGCCACGTCAGCGCATCGTTAACGAAAAACGGGTCAGGCACTACTATGGTGCAATTTTTCCAATTGATAAACCCCAATTTTGTGATTTATCTTGTGTTGATTTTAGGGGATTTTATCAACTTTTCTCACATTTATCCAATGAAATAGTATGGTTTTGTGAATTTCTCCTAAATTGTGCTTAAGAGTAAAAACATACTTTTTAGGCTTTTAAATTGCTAATTTTAATTCACTTTGATTCTATTTGATGCCTTGATATGTTTGTTAAGTGATTTCAGGATTAGAAGGCAAAGATTGGGTTGAAGGAATAAAGAAAAAGCATGCAAAAATAGAGAATTCTTGAAGAAATGAGGATTTATTGAACTGAAGGCCACGCGCACGCGCCACCCATGCGTACGCGTGAGAAGAAGATTTGCCAGCGACACGTACGCGTCACCCACGCGTACGCATGACCAGAGAATCAGCAAGCGACGCGCACGTGTCATCCACGCGCACGCGTGATGTTGGTCACGTGACTCACTTAGAGGCAAAATGACGGGGGAGATTTCTGAGCTCAAGGAGGCCTAAATCCAACTCATTTTTGAGGCTTTTGAACCCAAGGATGGCAAGGGATTGGGGGGGGGGGGGGAACCATAGTGTAGTTTACATCATGTTATAGGTAGAATTCTAGAGAGAGAAGCTCTCCCTTCTCTCTAGAATTTAGGGTAGTTTAGGTTTAATTTTCTTAAAACCAACTTTCAATTCTTGTTTGATTTCGTTTTTCCTTTTTAATTCCTTGTTATTATATGTTTTTTCTTCTAGTTCTTATTGTTAATTTTCTTTTCGTTTTATTTTTGTGTTGATGTACTCTTGTTGATTTCAGTTTCCTTTTAATGCAATTTTATATTTCTATGCCTCTTTATGTTTATCTTAATTATTATTGTTAATTTCTTGCTCATGTTAGTTGTAGCTTTTATTAATTCTCGCATTTTGTGATGTTTACTTTTCTTGCACACTAGGTATTTGATAAAATATTTTCTCTAGTTATTGAGTAGTTTTCTTGACTCTTGGCTCAGGCTAAGGGAATTAAGTGACCTTGAGTCATTGAGTCTCATTGAATTGGTGATTTGAGAACCCTATGTGGTCAATTTGATAACCATTGACTCTGGCCTACTACTAAGTCAATTAGTAGCTAGGTTAGGACTTATAGATTCATGTTGATCAAGCCTATTTGACGTACTTAATGCATTGAGGTAGATATTGTACTTACTTCAAGCATAGGAGTAGACTTAATGGGTTGGTCCCTCATAATTGTCAATATATGGTTTGTTGACAAGGATGGTGATCTCAATTCCCATGCTTAGCCAAGAGTTTCTTCCTTTCTTTTATTAGTTCTTATCATTTACTTTCTTGTTATTTATTTTTCTTGTCAATTTCCAAATCAAGCCCCCCTTGCATTTTCATAGCCAATAATTGATCACTTCATTGCAATTCCTTGTAAGACGACCCAAGGTTTAAATACTTCGGTTAATTTTCATTGGGGTTTGTACTTGTGACAACCAAAAAACAATTAAAATTTGATTGAGAGTTATTAGTTGGTTTAGAACTATACTTACAATGAAGTAATTCTTTTTTATAAGAGAAATTCTAGACCGACAATAATTCTTGTTTCAAATTTTTGGCGCCGTTGCCGGGAAATTACAATGGTGTTATATTATTGGCTATTGTGAATATGTGAATATGTTTGCCTTTTGCTTGTTTTTTGGTTTTTGTTAGGTTTAGGACTTTGTTACCTATTTTTGTTAGCTTTTGTTTTTATTTGCTACTATAAATTCTCACCCCTTTGGCTATGAGTTTGGTTCAAATTATGTTGTAGGAAATGAGAGCTACAATGACAATATGCATCAAGGATGGAACAATCATAGGTGGGAGGAGCCTCAAGGAATTGATCACCCTTCTTGGCAACAACCTTCTCCGGTCCCTTATAGGTATAATTCTACTCCTAATGTATATTTATCTAATGAATGTGGCGATCCTCATTGTGGTTGTCAACAACCACCACCATATGCCTATGAACCACCTCCTCAACATGGTTTTGAACTACCTTACTCACAAGCCCCATACCACCAAACACCTCAATATGACCCTAATCCTTATCCACCATACCAACCGCCTTACGAGCCATATGAACCATACATTGAACCACCACAATTCCAACACTAATACTCCCAAGAACCACCTCTATATACACCATCTCCATACCCTTACCAAGGAGAACCACCTTCTAATTATGAACCTTTTCCCCCAAACAATGAACCCTCTCTTACACCACCTCTAATGGATGAGTCTCTCCATGCCTTCAAGCTAGCACAACAAAGAGATATTAGCTCTTACCTCCAAAGACAAGAAGAGACACAAAAGGAGTTCAAGAAGATAGAAGCCGTGCTTGCCACCATGGCGGAAGCCGTTCGCAACATGGTCTCCTCCCGCCTAAGCCTATTGATCAAGGCACTCCCATTGTTGAATGTGGAGAAGCAATCAAGGAGCATAGTGAGGGAGTGAGTTTGGAGCTTCAAAGTGAAGAAGAGGAGTTGAGGCAAGAAGTGCAACAAGAGGGGGAGGTAGAGATGATTGAAATGGAAGGAGTGGTTGAAGACCTAGGAGATGTTGGAAGTCCATGGGAATGTAGAATCATAGAGCCCTCTTCTAAGAAGCTTGAAATTGATGTTGAGGAGGGTATGCAACCTCTAAGGCATATCATGATTGAAGATCTTGAAGAGGTTGATCAAGAGATGGATTCAATCATTGAGGAATTCTTATCTACAATTCAATTCTCTCCCATTGGGCTTGACATAGAGATTAAAGAAGAAGATACCTCAACTCCCATGCCCTTGGTAAGTAACGTAGAAAAGATTGAATTGGAAGGAAGCTATCAAGAGGAAGAGGTTGAAATTAAGAAGCTTACAAGGAGGTGGAAGTTGTCAAAGAAGAACATAAGGGAGTAGAGCTTGCAAGGACATTGGAGATACCTCTCCCCAAGCCATCACCATCCATTCTTTCATTCAAGTGGGTAAATCTCTCATATCTATGCTTTATTATCCCACTTGAATATGGTTTGCTTGAGACGGATGATCAACTTAGAAATATTTGTGGATTGAAGAGCAAAAGAGAGATGGTTAGTGGTTGGAAACATCATCCTAGGTTCATTATGGCATGTTTAAAGTTTGATTGCAAGGTTTGATGTAGAGCTAAATTGTATGGGTCTAGGAAGTTGTTTGGAGGCTTCTTTGACAATTCCAAGGCTAAACCACCCAAATGGAAATCGTGATGATCAATTAGAAGATAGGTGTGAAAACAAGGTTTGGGATCCTGGATCGCACAATGAGGATAAACTTTGGGAGCTCCAAGCTTGTGAAGGACTCCATCAAGACTTGGTGCAACTCATTGGAATCCTTGGAGCACAATGGAGAACCAAGCATTGGTGGGAGTTCCAAAAAGAATTCAAGCACAAGCCACCTTGACAAAGAACTTCCCAAATGTCCAACTTAAGGACTTAAACTAAAAGTGCTAGGTAGGAGACACCCCACCATGGTAAAATCTTTCCATTCTCTTGTATACATAATCAATGAATGCATTGAGTTGCCATTGTTAGGTAATATTCTTCTTTACATACTCTTGTTTATTTGGTGTTTTGGTTGTTAGCTTATTTGATTAAATTTGTGCCTTAAGTTGTAGAGTAGTTGTTGTTGAGTAGTGTTTTGCTTGAAGTGTAAGTTTTGTTTGGTATTTGAAAATTTTTCAAAAATCAAAAGATTTGTTGTTAAATTCAAATTTCGATTGTTTTAGAATGCTTGTAGAATAGGATAGTGCCCAGTTTCTGTTTTCAATTTAAAAAAAAAATGCGCGCCACGTGCAATTGTGGCCGACGCGCACGCGTCGTGTGGCATTTTGGGACTCCTGGTACAAAAACCAGAGAGTTGTGCGAAATTTGTGCGAGAACTGTGCAGGGAGCACAACTGCTACCCACGCGTACGTGTGGGTGACGCTTACGCGTCATCTGTACTCTCTGCGATCGACGCGCACGCGTGGACGACGCTTATGCGTTGATCTACCATCCTGCCTACTGACGCGTACGCGTCGCCGAAGTGCATGCGTTGCTTTCCGCGTCCTATTTCCCCTGTTCTGTCCTATTTTTTTTCTCTTCTTCTCTTCTTTTCTTTCTCCTTTCTTCTTTCTTCATTCTTCTTCTCTCTTTCTTCTTTTCTTCTTCCTTCTTCTCTCCTTTCTTCTTTTTTTTTCTTCCTTTCTTATTTTCTCTCTTCCTCTCTTTTCCAATTTTCACTTCTCATTTTTCTTATTTTTTATTTTTTATTTTTTTAATTTGTTGTATTTACTTATTTTCATTCATTGCATTTTAATTTTGTTTTTATAGCTTGTTCATCTTTTCTTTTCTAAGTCTCTTATTTTAATAATGGTGTTGGATTCTCTTACTCAATTGTTGAGAACTTCTTGGATTATCTTGGTACTTCTTGACTTGTTTGATATTGTTGGGTGATGAAACTTTTAAATCAATGCATAATCTTGTATGACTCTTGTGTTCTTTATGCATTGATATGAACTTGCATGTCTTTCATGACCCACTCTTTCTTGTTTGAACTTGATGCTTTTGAATGCTCTTCATGCTTTGACTCTATTCTTGCATCAAGTATTAGTAATATGCCCTTAGCTTATATTATTTTCTCACTTACATGCGTAGCTAACATGTAGTGAGAACCCTACTCTTATTTGGCATTAGCCCCCACCTATGTTCACTTTGATATCTTTGTTGTAGGCTTAATTCGCTTTCTTTTTCTCTCCTTTTAGGTTGGCCACCAAGAAGGAAAGGAAAATCTTCAAAATGGGGCAACATACAAGTTCACCCGTAAATCCTTTGAGGAAGCTCATCAGTTGTAGCAATCCGTCCAATTTACTCTTTTTTGCATGCATTGAGGATGGTGCAATCTTCGAGTGTGGGGAGGTCGTCCGACCGATCTCCATGAGTAACAATTTTCTTTTTCAACACCAATTCTTAATTTTCTTCGTTAGTTAGTTTTTGCATTGCATGTTAGGGTGCATGTTAATAGAATTTGTACATATTTTTATCACTTCTTTTTATGTTAGGACTACTAAGTTAGGGTGATAATTTCTTTTCCAAGAAACTGTTTTTAGGGCACCCTATCAAATTGAAAAAAAAAATTGTTGAACTTGCTTGAAGAATTTATTTTGGAACATGGTTTTTGAGCTAAGAACACAAGCATGTGAGTTTTGAGCCCAATTGCGTGGTTACATCTTATAACCACTTATTTTCATTCTTGTGTGTATTATTCTCTTTCTATGACTGTAATCTTTGATTTGTTTGATTCTTTATGTCCATTATTCCATGTATGAATGCATTTATATGATTGAGGCCATCATTTCATTTAGCTCACTTACCCAAATAGCCTACCTTTCATCAACTATTGTTAGCCAATTTTGAGCCTATTTAATCCCTTTTGTTCTTAATATTAGCACATCACTACACCTAAGTGAAAAACAATAAATATTTCTTAATTTGGATCTTTGATTAGCTTAGGCTAGTGAGAGTGTGTATTATTTGGGTATGGGAAACTTGAATATTGGTTGAGGTAAAAGTGTATTTTGTATTTTTGTTGAAAATCATGGGATTGGGTACGTGCTTATGCATTAAATATGTAAAATCATATGCATTGATACGTTTGTATATACTTTGTTGTGAAAAAAATGTGAAAAAAAAAAGAAAATATAGAAAAAGAAATAGAAAAATAAAAGAAAGAAAAATACATAGAAAAAAATAGAAAAATAAAAGAAAGAAAAATACATAGAAAAAGAAAAGCAATAAAGAGGGGACAAAAAATGCCCCAAAGTAAAGTAACAATAACAATGCATATGGAATGTGAATTAAAGAGAATGCACGAGTATGTGAAAAAGTGAAAATCATGGGTAGCTAGGTATTGTATTAGAATTGTATAGGTTGTTATATGTGTTTGGTGAGAGCTTAGGCTAATCAAAGATGCAAATTTTAAGCTCACTTGACCATATGCATCCCTACCTTTACCCTTGCCCTATTACAACCTATGAATAAGTCCTCGTGATGAATGTATGCATGTATTGAATAATTGTTGATTGTTAGATGAAAAACAAATCTTGGAAAGCATGATTAGAAGAGAATTGAGCGAATCAACCCTATACACTAGAGAGACTAGAGCGGATACACTTTCGGTGAGGGTTCGATGCTCAATTTCTTGTTCCCAACTTTCATGAGCTTTCTTCTTGCAAGTCTATTTAAACTTCATTTTGATATTTGAATTGGTAGGATTCATGAATCGTCACATGATCTTAGCCCTACTTGTTCATATACGTTCTTGGAGATTGATTTACTTTTAACCAAGTAGGTAGAAGTATCTTGCATTTAGTTGCATTCATATAGATAGGTGCATATAGTTTATTTGCATTGAATAAATGTTCATACCCCTTTTCTTGTCTTTCTTGGTTTAGCATGAGGACATGCTTGGTTTAAGTGCGGGGAGGTTTGATAAACCCCAATTTTGTGGTTTATCTTGTGTTGATTTTAGGGGATTTTATCAACTTTTCTCGCATTTATCCAATGAAATAGCATGGGTTTGTGAATTTCTCCTAATTTGTGCTTAAGAGTAAAAACAAGCTTTTTAGGCCTTTAAATTTCTAATTTTAATTCACTTTGATTCCATTCGATGCCTTGATATGTTTATTAAGTGATTTCAGGATTAGAAGGCAAAGATTGGGTTGAACGAATGAAAAAAAGCATGCAAAAATGGAGAATTCATGAAGAAATGAGAATTTGCTTAACTGAAGGCCACGCGCACGCGTCACCCACGCGTACGCGTGAGAAGAAGATTTGCTAGCGACGCGTACGCGTCACCCACGCGTACGCGTCACCAGAGAATCAGCAAGCAACGCGCACGCGTCATCCACGCGTACGCGTCATGTTGGCCACGTGACTCACTTAGAGGAAAAACGCTGGGGGTAATTTCTGACCCCAAGGAGGCCCAAATCCAACTCATTTATAAGGCTTTTGAACCCAAGGATGGCAAGGGATTAGGGGGGGACCATAGTGTAGTTTACATCATGTTGTAGGTTGATGGTGGTGGAAATCAGCCAATTAAGAAATTATAGTAAGAACAGCGTTGTAAGTACAGTTCTTAAACGACGAAAATCCGCTTATCAATTTAGAAGGGTTGTCACAAAATTAGAATGAAAATACTGGGAGTAGAAATCCCAGGTCGTCTCCCAACGAGTTGACAAAAGGGTGCTATTTTATTAATCAGGAATTTTTCGAGAAATTTTGAAAGTTGGAGAATAGAAAAATAAAGGATTGTGAAATTAAGCAATGTAAATTAAAAGAGATTTATATAATTAATTAAAAAGCCTTGACTGGGAGAATGATTAATTAGAGGTTTTATCCTTGTTGGAATTCTCTCAAGTGTAGTATCAAGAGGTTGTTGTTTTCACTTAGTTAACCCTTACTAAATAAAGGAAAGTCAAATAATTGAGCTAACTCTTATTCACAAGTCCTAATCCTCTCTCTTGAGAAGGATTAGCGTTAGTGCCTAGAGAGTTAGCCAACAACTTCTAATTTGACTAATCACTTGAGCAATCCAACTCAAGGGTCTCCTTTTAATCAACCCCAAGTTAAGTTGGGAGTCTACTCCATTGACATGAATATAACGCTCACAGAAATATAAGAAGAAGACATGATAAATTAAATAAAATAGGAATTGAAAATTAATTAAAAGTAAAAATAGTTCTTTGCATTAATAAATCCTAAAATGCAACATCCTTATCTGAACAGGGTTAATAAGTAATCAAAAGAGTAAAGGAATAAGAAAGCAAATTAGAATAATAACAACTTCAACAGAGGTAGTGACTCTTCTCAATATCCAAATCAAAAGCATAAACTAGAAATCTATGAATGTAAAGGAAACCTAGAGGAAGTAGTAATTTACTCTAAGATTCCAAACTAAAACTAAAGACTATGCAAATGAGAATTGTCTGTTGAGTCTCTACTCATCCCCTGGCTCTAGTCTGTGTTTCTGGGCCGCAAACTGGGTCCAAACTCGGCCCAAAATCACCCCCAGCGTTTTCTACGATTTTTGCAGGTGGCGCATGTCACGCGTACGCGTCAGTCACGTGTGCGCGTCGTTTGGCGATTTTCCTTGTCACGCGTACGCGTCAGGCATGCGCACGCGTAGCCGTGAGAACTCCAATTCACGCGCACGCGTGAGCCATGCGTGTGCGTCGCTCCTCGCTGGTTATCTCCTTTATTTCTTGTGCACCTTCCATTTTTGCAAACTTCCTTTCAATCCTTTAAGCCATTCCTACCCTATAAAGCCTGAAAACACTTAACGCACAGATCACGGCATCGAATGGTATAAGGGGGATTAAAAATATACAATTTAAAGGCTTAGGAAGCAAGTTTTCAATCTTAGAACAAAATTAGGAAGGAATTGTAAAATCATGCAAATTGTATGAATAAGTGTGCAAAGGCTTGATAAAACCCACTCAATTGAGCACAAGATAAACCATAAAATAGTGGTTTATCAATCTCCCCACACTTAAACATTAGCATGTTCTCATGCTAAGCTCAAGGAGATATAAAGAATGAATGGGGGAAAGTAAGACTCATGAGATGCAACCTATGAATGCAACTATATGGTATGATGATTCTGTCTACTTGGTTAAAGGTAAATAAGTTCTTCAAGACAATCATAAATCAGATTCCACTAATTTAAATCACATAATAAAAGACAAGTAAACTTGTAAGAAGATAGTTCATGAAAGCAGGAAACATAGAATCAAGCATTGAACCCTCATTGGTAATATATATCACTCTAGTCGCTCAAGTGTTGGTGCACGAAATTGTGATCACACTTTTCACAACTCCGCACAACTAACCAGCAAGTGCACTGGGTCATCCAAGTAATACCTTACGTGAGTAAGGGTCGATCCCACGGAGATTTTCGGCTTGAAGCAAGCTATATTAACCATTTCTTTACTTTCCGATCGCCCGGAAAGAACAAAAGAAACATCTTGTTCTTTCTTTAGCAATTTCTGATCTCTAGTAGACCTCTCAGTAGGATTCGAACCCAGATGCAGTTTTGACCATCTGTAAGAGAAAAAAGAACGATTGGCTCTGTATCAATGGAATCTCATCATCCATACATAACGAATTGGTGTGATATATTCAAATCATAACATATGAACAATAAAAACTAGTATTCTTATTGAGACTAGAACTCATAGGGAAGAAAATCTATTTATGAATGGAATCAAATATGAATGGAATAAAAAATGTAGTATATACAAACAAAGGTATTCGGTTATTGGTGAAAAATCAATATACTTCTAATGTTGAATCGGGATCAACTAGGACAGAAATAAAGCATTGGGTCGAACTCTTCTTTGGTGTCAAGGTAATAACTATGAATAGTCATCGACTACCGGTAAAGGGTAGAAGAATGCAACCTATTATGTTATTTTGTAAATCTTAGTCAGGAGATTAATGATAAGAGTGATTGTATTTATGAAAAATAAATAACATGAAATAAATAGTAGTTGTGATTTAGTAATGAGAAACAGGCTGAGGTTCTGGAGATGCTCTGTCGTCTGAATCTCTGCTTTCCTACTGTCTTCTTCTCCAAACACGCATGGGTTCCTTCAATGGCAAACTTTATGATCCTCTCGGATGAAAAATACCAGGTACGATCTCTGCACGGCTAATCAACTGTCGGATTTCTCATCTCGGATGAAATATACCATGTACAGCTACCGCACGGCTAATCATCTGTCGGTTCCCACTAGCGTCGGAATAGGACCCTTGTCCTTTTGCACACTGTCACTGTGCCCAACATTCCCAGGTTTGAAGCTCATCACAGTCATCCCTTCCCAGATTCTACTCAGAATATCACAGAAAAGGTTTAGACTTTCCGGATCCCAGGAATGCTGCCAATTGGTTCTAGCTTATACCACGAAGGTTCTAACCTCCGGACTCAGTCCATAGATTAGAAACCCAAGAGATACGCACTCAAGATGTCACCTAATGACTACGTTGAGATCAGATAGAATGGGAGTGGTTGTCAGGAATGCGTTCATAGGTTGAGGATAATGATGAGTGTCACGGATCATCATATTCTCTAGATTGAAGTGCGAGTGAGTATCTTAGAATAGAATCAAGCGTGATTGAATAGAAAACAGTAGTAATTGCATTAATCCATTGAAACACAGCAGAGCTCCTCACCCCCACCTATGGGGTTTAGAGGCTCATACTGTAGAAGATACAATATGAAGTGTAAAATGTCATAAGTTGCTAAATGAATCTCTAAAAGTAGTTTTTATACTAAACTAGTAACTTAGGTTTACAGAAAATGAGTAACTAAGTGCAGATAGTGCAAAAATCCACTTTCACGACCCACTTGGTGCGTGTCTGGGCTGAGCTTTCAAGCTTTCACGTGCATATGCCCAAGGTTGGAGTTAAACGCCACCCTGGGTGCCAAAATGGGCGTTTAACGCCAAGAATTATGCCAGTTCTGGCGTTTTACGCCAGAAAGTTTTAGGCTGTCTTTTAATGCTAGTTTGGGCCATCAAATTTCGAGCAAAGTATAGACTATTATATATTGCTGGAAAGCCCAGGATGTATTCTTTTCAACGCAATTGAGAGCGCGCTAATTGGGCTTTTGTAGCTCTATAAAATCCACTTCGAGTGCAGGAGGATCAGAATCCAACAGTATCCGCAGTCCTTTTTCAGCCTCTGAATCAGATTTTTGCTCAGGTCCCTCAATTTCAGCCAGAAAATAACTAAAATTACAGAAAAATACACAAACTCATAGTAAAGTCCAGAAATGTAATTTTTGCCTAAAAACTAATAAAAATATAATGAAAAGTAACTAAAACATACTAAAAACTACCTAAAAACAATGCCAAAAAGGGTATAAATTATCCGCTCATCACAACACCAAACTTAAATTGTTGCTTGTCCCCAAGCAACTAAAAAATAAAATAGGATAAAAAGAAGAGAATATACAATAAATTTCAAAATACCAATGAATCTTTGTTCCAATTAGATGAGCGGGACTAATAGCCTTTTTGCTTCTGAACAGTTTTGGCATCTCACTTTATCCTTTGAAGTTCAGAATGATTGGCATCCATAGGAACTCAGAATTCAGATAGTGTTATTGATTCTCCTAGTTCAGTATGTTGATTCTTGAACATAGCTACTTTATGAGTCTTGGCCGTGACCCTAAGCATTTTGTTTTCCAGTATTACCACTGGATACATAAATGCCATAGACACATAACTGGGTGAACCTTTTCAGATTGTGATTCAGTTTTGCTAAAGTCCCCAGTTAGAGGTGTCCAGAGCTCTTAAGCACACTCTTTTTGCTTTGGACCACGACTTTAACCACTCAGTCTCAAGCTTTTTCACTTGACACCTTCACGCCATAAGCATGTGGTTAGGGACAGCTTGATTTAGCCGCTTAGGCCAGGATTTTATTCCTTTGGGCCCTCCTATCCATTAATGCTCAAAGTCTTGGATCCTCTTTACCCTTGCCTTTTAGTTTAAGGGGTTATTGGCTTTTTCTGCTTGCTTTCTTTTTTTTTTCTTTCTTTTTCTTTTATTTTTCGCCATATATACATATTGCAAGTTTTGTATTTTTCACTGCTTTTCTTGCTTCCAGAATCAATTTTATGATTTTTCAGATTATTAATAACATTTCTCCTTTTCATTATTCCTTCAAGAGCCAACAATTTTAACATTCATAAACAACAATTTCAAAAATATGCACTGTTCAAGCATTCATTCAGAAAACAAAAAGTATTGCCACCACATCAATATAATTCAACTAATTTCAAGATAAATTTTGAAATTATGTACTTCTTGTTCTTTTGTAAATAAAAACATTTTTCTTTTAAGAAAGGTGAGAGATTCATGGAATCATTCATAGCTTTAAGACATATACTCTAAATTTTATTGATCATGGAATAAAAATAAGACATAAAATAAACATAAAAGCAAGCAAATAATAGTAGAAGAAAGGAAATTAAAGACACAAAAGTAAATGACTTTAATACTAATGCTTATGTAACTCTTAAAATAGGTTTCTAATAATAAGAGTTATCACAGAGTTAGGACTCAACAAACTTTATTTTGAGAGATAGGTGCTTCTTCAATCTATGGGATGTCTGGCTCTTCAAGGATCAGCTTCTGGTGCTTTAGTTCCTGTAGCTCACGCCCTTGCTTCTCTTATTCTCTGAGCAATTTGTAGAGCATGCTGTTCTGATTATGCTGCTCCTCTTTGAGTTGATCCATAGATTCTTGCAGCTTGTTGACAGATGCTTCTAAGCGGGCCCAATAGCCAAATTGAGGAATTTCTGGGAGGAGCTCATGAGCCCTCCTCTTGATGAGATTGTCTTGAACTTGAGGTCCATCCATTACCCTTTTGGTGATTGGGTGTTCAACTGGGATATACTCATCCACACCTATCTGTACCCCCGCATCTTTGTATAACAGACTAATCAAGCTTGGGTAGGCCAATTTGGCTTCAGTGGATTCCTTGTTTGCAAATAAGTAAATTTCACAAGGAATTAGCTGATGAACCTCCACTTCTTTTCCCAGCATAATACAGTGAATCATCACTGCTCTTTTGACAGTGACTTCAGAGCGGTTACTAGTGGGAAGTATAGATCGTCCAATAAAATCCAGCCAGCCCCTAGCAACTGGCTTGAGGTCTCCTCTCTTCAATTGGTTTGGAACACCTTTTGCATTGGTTATCCACTTGGTTCTAGGGAGGCATATGTCCTCTAGAACTTGATCCAGTTTTTTATCTTTAGCCATTCTCCTATTAAAGGATTCTGGATCATCCTGCAGTTGAGGAAGTTTGAGGACTTTTCTCACTTTGTCAAGATGTAAGTAGATAATCTTCCCTCTGACCATGGTTCGAAAAGTGTGGAAGGAAGTTCCCTCCATTCTTTGCTTATCTGTCAGCCACAGATTTGCATAGAATTCCTGGACCATGTTTCTTCCCACATTCATCTCAGGATTAGCTAGGATTTCCCAGCCTCTGTTTCGAATCTGCTCTTGGATCTCTGGATATTCGTCTTCTTTCAGATCGAACTTGACTTCCGGGATCACTGATCTTATAAGAAATAAAAGATAATATGAATGAATTAAAAAGATTTGAAAAGAAATTGGAAAGATGAATGAGTTTTTGAAAGAGATTTGAAAAGAATTGAAGGAGAATTAAAAAGAATTTATAAGATTATGAATTTTTGTTAATGGAAATTAAAAATTAAATGTTTGTAATGTTTGGATGCAGGAAATTTTGAATTAAAACATGAAAATTCAAAAAAAAAAAATGAATTGGAAACGAAATTACCTCTCCCCTAGCTGTTCTGGCATTAAACGCCCAGAATGATAGTCATTCTGGCGTTTAACGCCCTTCTGGTGGCCATTTTGGGCGTTTAACGCCCAGCCAGATACCTTGGCTGGCGTTAAATGCCAGAACTCCTTTCTCACTGGGGGTTTTTCTGAACGCCCAGGATGCTGCTGTTTTTGGCGTTAAACACCCAGAATGCTGCCCATTCTGACGTTTAACGCCCAGAATGATAGCCATTTTGGCGTTTAACGCCCAAATTGCCTCTTTACTGGCGTTTGAATGCCAGTGAGCTCTTTTTCTCTGTGATTCCTCTGTTTTATGTTCTGAAGCTTCATTTCCTTGACTTTTTCACTGATAAGCATTAACAAACATAAATAACAAAATTAAACAAACTTATATAATTGTTATAAACATCTAATAATGGCTGGGTTGCCTCCCAGCAAGTGCTTCTTTACTGTCTTTAGCTGGACTTTACTGAGCTTTTAATATAGTCTCAGCTTTGAGCATTCTTGCTCAACATTGCCTTCAAGATAATGTTTGATTCTCTGTCCATTAACAATGAACTTTTTGTCAGAATCAAGATCTTGAAGTTCTACATAGCCATACGGTGATAGACTTGTAATCACATATGGTCCCCTCCACCGGGATTTCAATTTCCCAAGGAATAATCTGAGCCTAGAATTAAACAGCAGAACCTTCTGTCTTATCTCAAAGACTCTAGATGATAGCCTTTTGTCATGCCATCTTTTTGCTTTCTCTTTATAAATTTTAGCATTTTCGAAAGCATTGAGTCTGAATTCTTCCAGCTCATTCAACTGGAGTAATCTCTTCTCTCCAGCTATTTTAGCATCAAGGTTTAGGAACCTGGTCACCCAGTAGGCCTTATGTTCCAGTTCCACTGGCAGATGACAGGCTTTTCCATACACAAGCTGGTATGGAGAGGTCCCTATAGGAGTCTTGAATGCTGTTCTGTATGCCCACAGAGCATCATCCAGACTTCTTGCCCAATCCTTTCTACGGGTTCTTACTGCCCATTCCAGGATCCGTTTTAGTTCTCTATTTGAGACCTCAGCCTGTCCATTTGTCTGTGGATGATATGGAGTTGCCAGTTTATGGTTAATTCCATATTTCACCAGAGCATAGTCAAGCTATTTATTGCAGAAATGAGTGCCTCCATCACTGATCAGTATCCTAGGAACACCGAACCTGCTGAAGATATACTTCTGAAGGAACTTTATTACTGTCTTAGTATCATTAGTGGGTGTTGCAATTGCCTCTACCCATTTAGATACATAGTCTACTGCCACCAGAATATAAGTGTTTGAGTATGATGGTGGGAAAGGCCCCATGAAGTCAATACCCCATACATCAAACAGCTCAATCTCTAGGATCCCTTGCTGAGGCATGGCATAACCGTGAGGTAGATTACCAGCTCTCTGGCAACTGTCACAGTTACGTACAAAGTCTCGGAAGTCTCTATAGAGAGTAGCCCAGTAGAAACCACATTGGAGAACCTTTGTGGTTGTTCGCTCACCTCCAAAGTGTCTTCCATATTGTGATCCATGGCAATGCCATAGGATCTTCTGTGCCTCTTCTTTAGGCACACATCTGCGGATCACTCCGTCAGCACACCTCTTAAAGAGATATGGTTCATCCCACAAGTAGTATTTTGCATCAGAAATCAATTTTTTCATTTGTTGCTTACTGTACTCTTTGGGTATGAATCTCACAGCTTTATAGTTTGCAATGTCTGCAAACCATGGTAATTCCTGAATGGCAAAGAGTTGCTCATCTGAAAAGGTTTCAGAGATCTCAGTAGGGGGGAGGGATGCCCCTGCTACTGGTTCTATCTGGGACAGGTGATCAGCTACTTGGTTCTTTGTCCCTTTTCTGTCTCTTATTTCTATATCAAACTCTTGCAGAAGCAACACCCATCTTATGAGTCTGGATTTTGAATCCTGCTTTGTGAGGAGATATTTTAGAGCAGCATGGTCAGTGTACACAATCACTTTTGATCCCACTAAATAATATCTAAACTTGTCAATGGCATAAACCATTGCAAGTAACTCCTTTTCTGTGGTTGTGTAATTCTTCTGCGCATCATTTAAAACACAGCTAGCATAATAAATGACATGCAGAAGCTTGTTATGCCTCTGTCCCAATACTGCACCAATGGCATGGTCATTGGCATCACACATTAGTTCGAATGGTAATGTCCAGTCTGGTCTGGAAATGACTGGTGTTGTGACCAGCTTGGCTTTCAGAGTCTCAAACGCCTGTAGACACTCTGTGTCAAAGATAAATGGCATGTCAGCAGCTAGCAGATTGCTCAGAGGTTTTGTAATTTTTGAAAATTTTTTTATAAACCTCCTATAGAATCCTGCATGTCCCAAAAAGCTTCTGATTGCCTTAACATTGGTAGGTGGTGGTAATTTTTTAATTACCTCTACCTTAGCTTGATCCACCTCTATTCCCTTATTTGAAATTTTGTGTCCAAGGACAATTCCTTCAGTCACCATAAAGTGACATTTTTTCCAGTTTAAAACCAGGTTTGTCTCTTGACACCTTTTCAGAACAAGTGCTAGATGGTCAAGACAGGAGCTGAATGAGTCTCCAAATACTGAGAAGTCATCCATGAAGACTTCCAGAAATTTCTCAACCATATTAGAGAAGATAGAGAGCATGCACCTCTGAAAGGTTGCAGGTGCATTGCACAGACCAAATTGCATCCTTCTGTAGGCAAATACTCCAGAAAGACATATGAATGCTATTTTCTCTTAGTCCTGAGGATCTACTGCAATTTGGTTGTAACCTGAATAGCCATCCAAAAAGCAGTAGTATTCATGACCTGCTAGTCTCTCTAACATCTAGTCTATGAATGGTAAAGAAAAATGATCCTTTCTGGTGGTTGTATTGAGTCTTCTGTAGTCAATACACATATGCCATCCTGTAACTGTTCTTGTAGAAACCAGTTCATTTTTTTCATTATGAACTACTGTCATATCTCCCTTCTTAGGGACAACTTGGACAGGGCTCACCTAAGGGCTATCAGAAATAGGATAAATAATCCCAGCCTCTAATAGCTTAGTGACCTCTTTCTGCACCATCTCCTTCATGGCTGGATTCAGCCGCCTCTGTGGTTAAACCACTGGCTTGGCATCATCCTCCAATAGGATCTTGTGCATGCATCTGGCTGGGCTAATTCCCTTAAGATCACTTCTGGACCACCCAAGAGCTGTCTTGTGTGTCCTTAGCACCTGAATTAGTGCTTTCTCTTCTTGTGGCTCTAAAGTAGAACTTATGATTACTGGAAAAGTGTCATCTTCTCCCAGAAATGCATATTTCAGGGATGGTGGTAGTGGTTTGAGCTAGGGTTTAGGAGGCTTCTCCTCTTCTTGAGGAGTTTTCAGAGGTTCTTCTGTTTTCTCTGATTCCTCCAGATCAGGCTGAACATCTTTAAAAATGTCCTCTAGCTCTGATTCGAGACTCTCAGTCATATTGACCTCTTCCACTAGTGAGTCAATAATATCAGTGCTCATGCAGTCTTTTGATGTGTTTGGATGCTGCATAGCTTTGACAGCATTCAACTTAAACTCATCCTCATTGACTTTCAGGGTTATCTCCCCTTTTTGGACGTCAATGAGGGTTCGTCCAGTTGCTAGGAAAGGTCTTCCTAGAATGAGAGTTGCACTCTTGTGCTCCTCCATTTCCAGCACTACAAAGTCAGTGAGAAAGGCAAATGGCCCAACCTTGAGAATCATGTCCTCAATTATACCTGATAGAATCTTAATGGAGCCATCAGCAAGTTGGAGGCATATCCGGGTTGGTTTAACCTCATCAGTCAAACCAAGCTTTTCGATAGTGGATACAGGTATGAGGTTGATACTTGCCCCAAGATCACATAGAGCTGTCTTGGTACAAGCACCCTCTAATGTGCATGGTATCATAAAGCTTCTGGGATCTTTAAGCTTTTCTAGTAAGCTTTTCAGAATGACTGCACTGCATTCTTCAGTGAGGAAAACTTTTTCAGTTTCTCTCCAATCCTTCTTATGATTTAAGATCTCTTTCATGAACTTAGCATAAGAGGGTATTTGCTCAAGTGTCTCTGCAAACGGAATCTTTATTTCAAGAGTCCTAAGATAGTCTGCAAAGCGGGTAAATTGTTTATCCTGTTCCGCTTGGCGGAGTTTCTGAGGATAAGGCATCTTGGCTTTGTATTCTTCAACCTTAGTTGCTGCAGGTTTATTTCCTAAAGAAGTGGTTGGAGAAGCCTACTTAAGGGGGTTGTTATCAGCACTTTCAGGTGTCTGATCCCTTATTGGCGTTTAAACGCCAAAATTGGGCGCTGCATGGGCGTTTAACGCCAGATTGCCACCCTTTTCTGGCGTTTGGACGCCAGAACTGGCCATCCCTTGGGCGTTTAACGCCACTTTCTTACCCTTTTCTGGTGTTTGAACGCCAGAATCATTCCTCTCTGGGCTCTTACTGTCCTCAGAGGGATTTTGGGCAGTGGGTTGGTCATCCTTTGTCATTTGTTCCTTTCTTGGCTTTCTGCTACTTTGAATTGAGACATTTAATGTCTTCCCACTCCTTAATTGAACAGCTTGGCATTCTTCTGTTATCTGTTTAGACAGCTGCTGTCTTTTCTGATTCAAGTGTTTTTCCATATTCTCATTAGCATCTTTGGTTTATTTGCAGCATCTCTTTAAATTCTGCTAACTGTTTTGTTATAACAAGCAATTGCTGATTGAGTTCAGCAACTTGTTCTTGAGGACTAAGTTCAGTGGGTACTGCATTAGCTTCTTCTTTCATGGAGGACCCACTACTTAAGTATAGATATTGATTTCTAGAAACTGTACCAATGAGCTCTTGAGCCTCTTCAATTGTCTTTCTCATATATATAGATCCACCAGCTGAGTGGTCTAGAGACATTTGGGCCTTTTCTGTAAGCCCATAGTAAAAGATGTCTAATTGTACCCATTCTGAAAACATTTCAGAGGGGCATTTCCTTAGCATCCTCTGTACCTCTCCCAGGCATTATAAAGGGATTCATTATCCTCTTGTTTAAAGCCTTGGATGTCCAGCCTTAGCTGTGTCATCCTTTTGGGGGAAAATATTGATTCAGAAATTTGTCTGGTAACTGTTTCCATGTTTTTATGCTTGCTGTGGGTTGGTTGTTCAACCACCTCTTAGCTTGATCTTTTACAGCAAATGGAAATAGTAATAATTTGTAGACATCCTGATTTACTTCCTTATCACGTACTGTGTCAGTAATTTGTAAAAACTGTGCTAGAAACTCAGTAGGTTCTTCCTGTGGAAGATCGGAATACTGGCAATTTTGCTGCACCATGATAATGAGCTGAGGATTTAGCTTAAAACTGCTTGCTCTGATGGGAGGTATACAGATACTACTCCCATAGGAAGCATTAGTGGGGTTAGCATATGATCCCAGAGTCCTTCTAGACTGTTCATTTCCACTTAGGTCCATGATGGAGAAAATAAAATATTTTTGTTTTTATTTTATTTAATTAAGGATGACCGAATTAAAAAGGAAACAAGATAAAATAAAATAAAATAATTGAAAATAGAATATAATTTTCGAAAACTAACTAAAAAAATAAAATAAAATAAAAAAATAGAATACTAAAATGATTAATTAATCAAAAAGATTTGAAAAAAATTGGATATGATTTTCAAAAAAAAAATGAAGAGGGAGAAAGTGGTTAGGGAGTTTTGGAAAAGATTTAAGAAGATAGATTTTTAAAATTGAAATTTTAACTTGCCTAACAAGAAACTACCAAATTTTAAAAATTTTGACTATGTCAACCTAAGGAGTTCGAAAATAATGAGCAAATAAAGGAAAAGATATTTTATTGAATTTTTGAATTTAATGAGGAAAGAGAAAAACAATAAAATGACACCAAACTTAAAATCTTTAGATCAAAACAAAGAAAGCAAACAAGAAAACTTTGAATGTCAAGATGAACACCAAGAACACTTTGAAGATCAAGATGAACACCAAGAACAAATTTTGGAAATTTTTAAGAAAATAAAAACACAAAGGATACCAAACTTAAAAATTTTTATACTTTGGACACTAATAATTCAAAAATGCACAAGAAAAACAAGAAAGGTAACAAAACAAGAAAAGCTAAAGATCAAACAAAGAAAATAAACAAGAACAACTTGAAGATTAAGAAAAAAAAACTAAGAACATATAATTCGAAAAATTGAAAGAAAAATAAAATCATGCAATTGACACCAAACTTAAAACATGAAACTAAACTCAAACAGAAGACTAAATTATGAGGTTATTGGTTTTAAAAATTTTTGAAAATAATTTAGAAAAAGAAAATAAGGATTTTAAAATTTTAGCCAAAAGCAATAATAGAAGACTCAATTTTAGTGACTTTAAACTAAAAAAGATAAATTTTTCCTAATGTAAGCAATAAAATAAACCGTCAGTTCTCCAAACTCGAACAATCCCTGACAATGGCGCCAAAAACTTGGTGCACGAAATTGTGATCACACTTTTCACAACTCTGCACAACTAACCAGCAAGTGCACTGGGTCGTCCAAGTAATACCTTACGTGAGTAAGGGTCGATCCCACGGAGATTGTCGGCTTGAAGCAAGCTATGGTTATTTTATAAATCTTAGTCAGGAGATTAATGATAAGAGTGATTGTATTTATGAAAAATAAATAACATGAAATAAATAGTACTTGTGATTCAGTAATGAGAAACAGGCTGAGGTTCCGGAGATGCTTTGTCATCTGAATCTCTGCTTTCCTACTGTCTTCTTCTCCAAACACGCATGGCTTCCTTCAATGGCAAACTTTATGATCCTCTCGGATGAAAAATACCAGGTACGATCTCTGCACAGCTAATCAACTATCGGATTTCTCGTCTCGGATGAAAAATACCATGTACAGCTACTGCACGGCTAATCATCTGTCGGTTCCCTCTAGCGTCGGAATAGGACCCTTGTCCTATTGCATACTGTCACTGTGCCCAACATTTGCAGGTTTGAAGCTCATCACAGTCATCCCTTCCCAGATCCTACTCAGAATACCACAGACAAGGTTTAGACTTTCCGGATCCCAGGAATGTTGCCAATTCGTTCTAGCTTATACCACGAAGGTTCTAACCTCCGGACTCGGTCCATAGATTAGAAACCCAAGAGATACGCACTCAAGCTATCACCCAATGACTACGTTGAGCTAAGATAGAACGGGAGTGGTTGTCAGGCATGCGTTCATAGGTTGAGGATAATGATGAGTGTCACGGATCATCATATTCTCTAGATTGAAGTGCGAGTGAGTATCTTAGAATAGAATCAAGCGTGATTGAATAGAAAAAAGTAGTAATTGCATTAATCCATTGAAACACAGCAGAGCTCCTCATCCCCACCTATGGGGTTTAGAGGCTCATACTGTAAAAGATACAATATGAAGTGTAAAATGTCATAAGTTGCTAAATGAATCTCTAAAAGTAGTTTTTATACTAAACTAGTAACTTAGGTTTACAGAAAATGAGTAACTAAGTGCAGATAGTGCATAAATCTACTTCCGGGACCCACTTGGTGTGTGTCTAGGCTGAGCTTTCAAGCTTTCACGTTCATATGCTCAAGGTTGGAGTTAAACGCCACCCTGGGTGCCAAAATGGGTGTTTCACGCCAAGAATTATGCCAGTTCTGGTGTTTTACGCCAGAAAGTTTTAGGCTGTCTTTTAACGCTAGTTTGGGCCATCAAATCTCAACCAAAGTATGAACTTTTATATATTTCTGGAAAGTTCAGGATGTCTACTTTTTAACGCAATTGAGAGCACGCCAAATAGGCTTCTGTAGCTCCAGAAAATCCACTTCGAGTGCAGGAGGGTCAGAATCCAACAGCATCTGCAGTCCTTTTTCAGCCTCTGAATAAGATTTTTGCTCAGGTCCCTCAATTTCAGCTAGAAAATACCTGAAATTACAGAAAAACACACAAACTCATAGTAAAGTCCAGAAATGTGATTTTTGCCTAAAAACTAATAAAAATATAATGAAAATAACTAAAACATACTAAAAACTACCTAAAAACAATGCCAAAAAGGGTGTAAATTATCCGCTCATCAAGTGTCTAGGGTTAATCACTCTACTCTTCTCTAGTCATGCTTTCTAAACTTTGTTCTTCATCTAACCAATCAACAAGAATTTAGTATACCAATGCAAACATCATGAGGTCTTTTCAGGGTTGTAATGGGGCTAAGGTAAGGGTGAGGATATATGTTTGGCCTAGTGAGCTGAAATATGAATCTTTGACTAACCTAAGCTTTCACCTAACACACACACACACACTTTATACACTTCTAAAATCATGCCTAGCTACCCATAATTTCCACTTTTGTATCACATACTCATGTACCAAATATTTCTTTAATTTTATCACATATGTATTGATCTTTTATTAAACTTAACATTTGGGGTAATTTTGGCCCCTTATTTAATTACTTATTTATTTGAATATTTTTGGTTTTTTTTTATCGTAAAAGCAAACATAACATATCAATGTACATTCCTTTTAAATTTTTCTGGTCTTACGTGAGTAGGATATTTTGTTAATGAAACACTGTACACTTTCATCTACCCAAGTTTCCACAGTTCCCCACACTTAATTGATGCACAATCTCTAACTTAAGCCAACCAAAGATTCACTTGGGATAATTAATTGTTTTTCTGCTTAAGGCTAGTGATGTGGTAAAATATAGAACAAAAGGGGATTAAAAGGCTCAAAGTGGCAAACAAAGGTGATTGAAAGGGTAGGCTATTTGGGATAAGTGAGCTAATAATAAATGATGGCCTCAATCATATGCAAGCATGTAAATATACTAAACAATGGACATATAGAATGGAAAAAAATATAGATTACAATCATAGAGAAGAAAACACACAAGAATAAAATATTATGGTTAAATAATGTAACCATGTAATTAGGCTCAAATCTCATAGGTTGTGTGTTCTTAGCTATAATTCATGTTCCAATTTACAATCTTCAAATAAGTTTAACACAAATTTTCAATTTAAATTAGTGAAATACTATAAAAAGGGTCTTGAAAGGAAACTCATTACTTTAACCAAGCAAAACATACATGCAAACAATTATTATCATGCAATCTATCCTATCTAACAAAAGAAAAAGTCAAATGTTGGTGTTAAGAGAGAAAAAATACCTCCGGAAGTCAAGGATTGACCTCTCCACAGCTAAGGCTTGGCACGGTCCTCCGTGCCATCAGTAAGGAGCAAAGGAGGGCTGGAAGCATCGCCTCCAGTGTTTGGTTCGCCTTGGCTGCCTGTGCTACTGGATGAAGGGGAGTCTGGGGTGTCCTTCTGTTCTGGAGGTGGGTGAGTACCAGCTATGAGTTCCTTCAGATAGTTATATCTGCACTTGTTACGGTGCTCCATTTGCTCCATTCGCCGGTTTTACCAGTCGAGCCTCTTCAGGATCTGTAGGAACATCTGATGGATGGATGGTGCTTGTGGTGTGGATGGTGCTTGTGGTGTGGATGGTGGTGGAGTGGAAGTGGGAGGAGTATCCAATGATGGACCTGCAGGCCGGCTTGCTGAGGGAACTGGCGGCCTAATGTACTTCCCAATCGGGACATACTGGTCGGTCCTAGGGATCATGACCTTCGTGTCGCCTACCCGAGAGGGCACACCTGCTGCAGAGACTAAATTGGAAACTAAGGCAGGGAAAGGCAGGTTACCCGCAATCTGTACATGTCCCATTGCTTGCCAGATGTGTCGTGGCAGGTTGAGGGGTTGCTCTGTCAGGATGCACCAGATGAGAACAGCCATGTCGGCTGTGAAGGTCGACTCGTGAGTGTTCAAAAAGACATAGTAGGACATAATCTGTGCCCACACACGAGCCTCCAAGGTGAGTGACTGGGCTGAGATGCTCTTGGATTTTGAATGATGCTGCCCGTAGATCCACTTGCTGCCAGGTTGGGCTATAACTCCAAGTATGATATCCCAGTCGAATTGATATATCTGGCGCTTACGAGATGCTTCTTGATATGCATCCCATCCTTCTGGACTAGGTGGAAGGTCCAATGCTCTCTATATGGCACTCTCGGAGACAGGGACATACTGCTAACGGACGAAGACTGTCTGTAGAGTAGGCGAGTAGAATTTTGAGTAGAATTCAACTACCCAGGATAAGTTGGCCTCTCGCGGCTTCTTCCTCAAAAATCCCATTGTCTCCTCTCAATTCGGGGCTCCACAAAATCAACAAAGTGTGTTGGGACAATGAGTAGATGCTCATTATTGTAGTTCCTCTCAGCCATGATGGGGAACATCTGTTCGCAATAACGGTTAGCAAACCATGTGGAGTCTCGGGCGGGAAAGGCTTTCTCTGATTCATCAACTTTAAGGATCCTCTTCACCCGCTTTGTTGGCGGCTTGACACTGGTAGATGGAAGTGGCTTTGCCAGTGTTCTCTTGGTTCCTCTCCTAGTCGGTGGCTTGTCAGTGGCCTTCTCTTTTCCTTTCTTGGTACCCATGCCTAAGAAAGAAGAAAATGGAGGAATGTGAAATATAGATAACCAAAACCGGAAGGGAGAAAATTCCAAGTGATAATGAATGCCAAAGGAAAGATGTTAGCTCAAATACATGGTAGCTACAACATGTAGGTAAGACATCAATTAAGAGCAATAAGGCAATTCATAATTAAATGGATGCAAGAGGTGAAAGCATGCAAAGAATAGGCATGAGAGGCATAACTCAAGCATCAAAAATTAAATGTGCTAATATAGAGAGTATTTGTATGATGACAATTGTGAATGATATTCCCAAATACATGTGGAGGGCAAGGGTTGTGAAAAAGAGGCATTCAAGTAAAAGAGTAAAACAAAATAGAGTTCAAGATGCCATAAGAGTTTTTTCACAAACACTTGGTGAGCAAGATAGAATAGGAATGAAAATAATATAATCCAAATGTATATGAGAGCCAAATTAAAGTATCAATTGTCAAATCACTCCATATAATAACCACAAGCTTCAAGATAAAAAGTTAATACCCAAATAAAACTTCAATACCAACATAAGAATGCATGAAAAAGAAAAGAAAAAGAAACCATAAATAAGTAAGCTAAAAGAAAGATAGAGAAGAAAGAAACATAAATTAATGTAATAATGAAAGAGTAGACGGGAGGAAGAAAAGAACCTTGATGAAGAAGATGAAGAAGGAAAGAAGAAAGTAGTAGAAAGTAAGAAAGCATAAGGTAGAAGAAAGAAATAAGGAAGAAATAATTAGGATTGAAAAGAATTAGAGTTGGGGAAGAGGAGATTTGAAATCAGGCGCTGAAGTGGATAAATTGTACGTCGCATGCGATGCGTATGCGTGGATTGCACTATTTTCAGGTGACGCGTACGCGTCAGGGACGCGTGCGCGTGAGATAGGTTGTGCAATTGGCATGAAGGCAGCCTCGTGCACGCACAACTCTCTGTTTGATACGCACATGTGACAAAATTGTAAACGACGCGTGCGCGTCAGGGACGCGCACGCGTGGGTGGCCTGGATGAGAAAACGATGTGTACGTGTCAGGGACGCGTACGCGTGATTGGGCTTGTGCTCCCAGCACAGTTCCTGTCCCACACCATCATAACTCTTTGGCCATACACCCATTTACGCCGATTTGCAGGGTCACACGTACGCGTGGACTGGCAAAAACGCAAGCGATGCGTATGCGTGAGGGACGCGTACGTGTGGACTTGCTTGTGCGCCAGGCACACTACCAGCACTACTCCTGCCCAACTCTGTTAAATTTGTTTTGTTTTCACGCACACACATATGACGCGTACACATCAGCGACGCTTGCACGTCGTGTGCTTTTTTTTTTATGCAGAATGTAGATGAATATGCAGAATGCAGATAAATATGCAGAAATTATGAATGAACACTATGGAAAAATAAAAGAAAATAAAATTAGGAATGAAAACAGAACGATCATATCATGGTGGGTTGTCTCCCACCTAGCACTTTGCTTTTACGTCCTTAAGTTGGACGGTCCACAAGCTTAATCTGCTTCTGTTGGTGGATCTTCCAAAAGGAAGACCTCTAGGTCTTTATTGTCCTTCATCTTCTCACCGTGATACAGCTTTAAGCGATGTCCATTGACCTTGATGAATTTAGAACTTGAAGGATGACTCAGGTGGAAGACTCCGTATGGCTCTGCCTTCTCCCCTCTGTAGGGGCCTTCCCACCTGGATCTCAGCTTGCCTGGCATAAGTCTCAGCCTTGAGTTGTAAAGGAAAACTAGCTCCCCAGGTCTGAACTCTCATCTCTTGATATGCTTGTCATGCACAACCTTCACCTTCTCTTTGTATAATCTGGAGTTATCATAAGCTTCGAGTCGAAGGGTCTCCAGTTCTGCGAGTTGCAGCTTCCTTTCAGCACCAGCTTTCTCAAATCCCATGTTGCATTCCCTCATAGCCCAGAAAGCCTTGTGTTCCACCTCTACTGGGAGGTGACAAGCCTTTCTGTACACTAAGCGGAAGGGACTCATCCCAATGGGTGTCTTGTACGCTGTCCGATACGCCCAGAGCGCATCAACAAGTCTGGTGCTCCAGTCCTTCCTATGAGGCTTTACTATCTTCTCCAGAATGTGCTTGATCTCTCTGTTAGACACCTCGGCTTGCCCATTGGTCTGAGGATGGTAGACTGTTGCTACTTTGTGAACAATCCCATGCTTCTTCAGTAGACCTGCTAATCTCCTATTACAAAAGTGAGTGCCTTGATCACTCACGATTGCTCGTGGTGATCCAAAGTGACAGATAATATGGTTTCTAACAAAGGAGACAACAGTGTTAGCATCATCAGTACGGGCAGGAATTGCTTCCACCCATTTAGAAACATAATCTACAGCTAACAATATATATAAGAAACCACTATAGTTTGGGAATGGACCCATGAAGTCAATGCCCCAAACGTCAAAATTTTCACAGAATAGCATAAGCTGTTGGGGCATCTCATCCCTCTTGGATATATTACCAAACCTTTGGCATGGGGAACAAGATTTATAGAAGGCAGTCGCATCTTTAAAAAGAGTGGGCCACCAGAATCCACAGTCTAAAATTTTTCTAGCTGTTCTTTGAGAGGCAAAATGTCCTCCACTCTCGGAAGAGTGGCAGGCCTCTAAAATGGATTGGAATTCTTATTGAGGCACACACCATCTAATTATCTGGTCAGCACCACACCTCCATAAATATGGGTCATCCCATATATAATATTTGGACTCGCTTTTCAGCTTGTCTCTTTGATGCTTTTTTTCAAAATTAGGAGGGAAAGTGTGAGTAACTAGATAATTAGCTATAGGTGCATACCAAGGAACTACTTCAGATATTACATGTAAGCTATCAAATGGAAAAGAATCATTGATAGAAGTGGAGTCATCCTTGATGTGCTCAAGGAGACTCAAGTGGTCTGCCACTAAATTCTGGGAACCACTCCTATCCTTAATTTCTAAATCAAATTCTTGCAGCAGCAATATCCAACGTATTAACCTTGGTTTGGACTTTTTTTTAGCTAATAAATATTTTAGAGCTGCATGGTCTGAGTACACTACCACCTTAGTACCAAGTAAATAAGCTCGGAATTTATCCAGAGCAAAAACAATAGCCAGAAGCTCTTTTTCAGTGGTAGTATAATTAGACTGAGCAGCGTCTAAGGTCTTAGAAGCATAAGCTATTACAAAAGGATCCTTACCTTCGCGCTGAGCCAGCGCTGCTCTTACTGCATGGCTGGAGACATCACATATAATCTCAAAAGGTTGGCTCCAGTCTGGTCCTCTCACAATCAGAGCTTGAGTCAAGGCGATCTTCAGCTTATCAAACGCATTCATGCAGTCCTCACTCAGCTCGAACTCAACATCCTTCTGCAGCAGTCTAGATAAAGGTAATGCTACCTTACTGAAGTCCTTGATAAATCTCCTGTAGAAACCTGCATGACCAAGGAACGAACGGACTTCCCTCACGGAGGAGGGGTAAGGTAAACTAGAAATCACATCCACGTTTGCTGGATCTACAGAAATACCAGTATTAGAAACAACGTGTCCTAGAACAATACCTTGTTTTACCATAAAATGACATTTTTCAAAATTTAATACAAGGTTTGAACTAATACACCTGTCTAATACTCTAGCTAAGCTATCCAAGCAAAGGTTAAATAAATCACCATAAACTCTAAAATCATCCATGAAAACTTTCATACAGCTCTCAATAAGATCTGAGAAAATACTCATCATGCACCTTTGAAAAGTAGCCGGTGCATTACACAAGCCAAAAGGCATCCTTTTGTATGCACACGTTCCAAAGGGACATGTAAAAGTAGTCTTCTCCTGATCTTCAGGAGCTATATGAATTTGAAAATAGCCTATATAACCATCTAAAAATCAGTAATGTAAATTAACTGACAGGCAATCAAGCATCTGATCAATAAATGGTAAGGGGAAATGATCCTTGCGAGTAGCTTGGTTGAGGCGCCTGTAATCAATGCAAACTCTCCATGAATTTTGCACTCTAGTTGCTATGAGCTCTCCATGATCATTCTTCACTGTTGTGACTCCAGACTTCTTGGGCACTACTTGTACTGGGCTGACCCATTTACTATCTGAGATGGGGTAAATAATATCAGCTTCAAGCAGCCTGGTCACTTCCTTCTTGACAATTTCTAAGATGGTGGGGTTCAGTCTCCTTTGAGGTTGATGGACAGGCCTTGCTCCCTCTTCTAAAAATATTCTGTGCTCACAAACTTGAGGGCTGATGCCTACTATATCTGCCAAGCTCCACCCAATCGCTTTCTTGTGTCTTCTCAGCATGCTAAGCAGCTGCTCCTCCTGGTGGGAAGTGAGTTCCCTTGCAATGATAACTGCGAGCTTCTGATTGTCCTCAAGGAAAGCATACTTGAGGTGGGGTGGAAGGGGCTTTAATTCCATTTTCTTCTCATGGCTAGGCACTTGATCATCTGGAGCTAGTGATAATGGCAAAGTGTCCTCATTGTGTTCAGAGAGTTTTCCCACACTTGTATCTTGCTCCATGTGCATCTCTTCTACTTCTTCTTGGTGAACTGCAGCTACAGTCTCATCAATAATGTGGCACTGGAAGATGGAATGATCTTCCGGAGGGTGCCTCATAGCTTCATCCAGGTTGAAGCTCACTGCTCTGCCATCTATCTCAAAAGAGTAAGTTCCTGAGAATGCATCCAACTTGAACTTTGAAGTCTTCAGGAATGGCCTTCCAAGCAAGATGGATGATGGTCTTCCTGAGTCATTAGGGGGCATCTCCAAAATATAGAAGTCAATAGGAAATGTGAGCCCCTTAATCCTCACCATCACATCCTCAGCAATTTCAACCACTGTGATTATGCTTTTATCTGCCAAAACAAAACGAGCTGCCGATCTTTTTAAGGGAGGGAGCCTCAAAGCATCATATACAGACAATGGCATAATACTCACACACGCTCCTAAATCACACATGCAGTCAGAAAAATGTTACACCCCCAATGGCACACGTAACCATACATGGCCATGGATCACTACATTTTTCAGGTATATCACCCATTAAAGCAGATATTGAGCTACCTAAGGGAATGATTTCTAAATCATGTATTCTATCCTTATGCATGCATAAATCCTTTAGAAACTTTGCATATTTAGGTACCTGGCTAATGGCATCAAAATGTGGAATGGTTACCTCAACCTTTTTGAAGATCTCCACCATCTTTGGGTCGAGCTCCATCTGCTTTCTGGACTTCCTAGCAAGGTGTGGAAAGGGAATAGGGATGGCATCTCTTGTAGCTTCAGCTTCCTTTGGTGCGCTATTCTCTGGTTGAGCTGCTGCTTCTTCGACCATGTCTTGTACTTCATCTTCCTCTTCAGCATCTTCTACCTCAACAATATTTTCAACTTGAATGTTCTCCTTTGAGCTTGGCTCCTCATGATTTCTCTCTTGCAGTGTGGTTTCGGACCTCAAAGTGATGGCATTGATGCCACCTTTGGGGTTGGGTAAATGTTAAGAAGAAATTGCACCGGAGCTTGAAGGTTGATTGTTGGAGGCAATTAGTAAATCCATCAGGGAGATGAGAGCTTGTAAAGTAGCATTCAGACCGTTCATAGTAGAGGTAAGTGTATTCTAAATGTCTTGTTGTCCTTGCATCATAGTGCGAAGCATCTCATCATTAGAAGAAGAAGGGGGTAAGTGATTTGAGGGGCCTGCTGTTGGTTGTTCTGAGGTGCTTGGGACTGCCTTTGGTGAGGTGCTCTGTAAGGTTGGTTCTGGTTCTGCTGTTGATAGGGAGGATTCTGCTGATACCAGTTTTGCTGATTGTTATTATTATTCCACCTCTGATTTTCCTGGTTGTCTCTGCCTCCTCTGTTATAGTTGTCCCTCCATCCTTGGTTGGAGTTATCCCTCCACCCTTGGTTGGAGTTGTCTTGCTAACCTTAGTTATGATTTCCACCTTGGTTATAACTGCCGCCTTGTTGATAGTATCCTTGATTCGGACGGTCATAGAAGTTATGAGTAGCTGCCAAGGTATTGTCCTCTTGTTGGAGCTGCGGACACTCATCAGTGTAATGAGTATAATTAGCACATATTCCGCATACTCTTTGAGGAACCAATTGTTGACTGTGTTGTGATGGGGGAGGCTGAGGTTGTTGTTGATTTAGCTGTAGCTGCTTCAGTATGTTGGTCATCTCTCCCAGAATCTGAGTGAGAGCAGCAGTCTCACTGCTAGAAGAAACCTCCGCAACAGCCTTGGGATGGTTGTTCCTGTGCCTGACATTCCGGGTAGATTTCGCTAGATCGGTGATCAGTTGCCACGCTTCCATCGCCATCTTGTACTTCTTCATAGAGCCATTACTTGCAGCATCTAATGTAGTCTTATCCTGAGGCTTCAAGCCTTGTGTAAAGTAGCTGATTGATGAGCGGATAATTTATACGCTTTTTGGCATTGTTTTTAGTATGTTTTTAGCATTATTTTTAGTATGTTTTTAGTATGATTTAATTAATTTTCATTATATTTTTATTAGTTTTTAATTAAAAATCACATTTCTGGACTTTACTATGAGTTTGTGTGTTTTTCTGTGATTTCAGGTAATTTCTGGCTGAAATTGAGGGACTTGAGCAAAAATCAGATTCAGAGGTTGAAGAAGGACTGCAGATGCTGTTGGATTCTGACCTCCCTGCACTCAAAGTAGATTTTCTGGAGCTACAGAACTCCAAATGGCGCGCTCTCAATTGCGTTGGAAAGTAGACATCCAGGGATTTTCAGCAATATATAATAGTCTATACTTTGATTAAGGATAGACGACGTAGACTGGCATTGAATGCCAGTTCCATGCTGCATTCTGGAGTCAAACGCCAGAAACAGGTTGCAAAGTGGAGTTAAATGCCAGAAACGGGTTACAAACTGGCGTTCAACTCCAAGAAAGACCTCTACACGTGTAAAGCTCAATGTTCAGCCCAAGCACACACCAAGTGGGCCCCAGAAGTGGATTTCTGCATCATTTACTCAATTCTGTAAACCCTAGTAACTTGTCTAGTACAAATAGGACTTTTTATCATCCTGAGTTACATCTTTGATCAGTTTTATGCTATCTTAGACTTTTGTGAGGGCTGGCCATTCGGCCATGCCTGAACCTTCATCACTTAAGTACTTTCAACGGTAGAGTTTCTACACACCATAGATTAAGGTGTGGAGCTCTGCTGTTCCTCAAAGATTAATGCAAAGTACTACTGTTTTTCTATTCAATTCAACTTATTCCACTTCTAAGATATTCATTCGCACTTCAATATGATGGATGTGATGATCGTGACAGTCATCATCATTCTCACTTATGAACGCGTGCCTGACAACCACTTCCTTTCTACCTTAGATTGGATGGATATCTCTTGGATATCTAATACAGGGGACCGAGTCCGAGTTATTAGTGTCTTCGTGGTATAAGTTAGAACCCATGGATGGCCATTCCTGAGATCCGGAAAGTCTAAACCTTGTTTGTGGTATTTCGAGTAGGATCTGAGAAGGGATGGCTGTGACGAGCTTCAAACTCGTGAGTGCTGGGCGTAGTGACAGACGCAAAAGGATCAATGGATCCTATTCCAGTATGATCGAGAACCGACAGATGAATAGCCGTGCCGTGATAGAGCATCTTGGACCATTTTTACTGAGAGGACGAGAAGTAGCCATTGACAACGGTGATGCCCTACATAAAGCTTGCCATGGAAAGGAGTAGGAAGGATTAGATGAAGACAGCAGGAAAGCAGAGGTTCAGAGGGACGAAAGCATCTCTATACGCTTATCTGAAATTCTCACCAATGAATTACATAAGTACCACTATCCTATTTTATATTTTATTTATCTTTTACTTATCAATTCATAAAATCAGTTTAATCCGCCTGACTGAGATTTACAAGGTGACCATAGCTTGCTTCAAGCCGACAATCTCCGTGGGATCGACCCTTACTCACGTAAGGTTTATTACTTGGATGACCCAGTGCACTTGCTGGTTAGTTGTATGAAATTGTGAAACAGAATTAAGATCATGAACATGCGTATTGAGTTTTTAGCGCCGTTACCAAGGAAGTAATGATCACGATTTCGCACACCAAGTTTTTGGCGCCATTGTCGGGGATTGTTCGAGTTTGGACAACTGACGGTTCATCTTGTTGCTCAGATTAGGTAATTTTATTTTAATTTTAAGCTTTTTATTTCTTATTTTCGAAAAAAAAAATTCTTCTTTTTCGTTTTTCCAAAATTAATTTTTGAAAAATCCCAAAAAAATTACAAAATCATAAAATCAAAAATATTTTTTTGTGTTTCTTGCTTGAATCTAGAGTCAACTTTTAAGTTTGGTGTCAATTGCATCTTTTTAATTCTCCAAAAATTATTTTCGAAAATTTCATGCATTGCATTCTTCATGATCTTCAAGTTGTTCTTGGCCAGTCTTCTTGTTTGATCTTCATATTTTCTTGTTTTGTGTCTTTTCTTGTTTTTCATATGCATTCTTGAACTCTTAGTGTCTAAAAATTAAAAATCTTTAAGTTTGGTGTCTTGCATGTTTTCTTTTCTTGAAAATTTTTCAAAAATAAGTTCTTGGTGTTCATCTTGACATTCAAAGTGTTCTTGGTGTTCATCTTGACATTCATAGTGTTCTTGCATGCATCACATGTTTTGATCCAAAATTTTCATGCATTGAGTCTTTTTTATGTTTTTCTCTCTTTCCTTATTAGAATTCAAAAAATCAAAAAAAATATATCTTTCCCTTTTTCTTCTCATCAAATTCGAAAATTTGAGTTGACTTTTTCAAAAATTTTTAAAATCTAGTTGTTTTTATGAGTCAAATCAAATTTTCAATATAAAAATCTTATCTTTTTCAAAATCTTTTTCAAAATCAAATCTTTTTCAATTTTCTTTTCATATTTTCGAATTCATTTTTAAAATTTTTCAAAACCTATTTCATTTTTTTCGAAAATATTCAAATTAATTTTCAAAATCTTTTTCTTATTTTATTTCTTAATCTTCGAAAATTTTATTAGCATTTAATGTTTTGATTCAAAATTTTTCAAAGTTGTTACTTTCCTATTAAGAAAGGTTCAATCTTTAAACACTAGAATCATATCTTTTTAGTTTCTTGTTAGCCAAGTAATCAACTTTAATTTTCAAAATCAAATCTTTTTAAATTTCTTTTTCAAATCTTTTCCAAAATAATTTTTTATCATATCTATTTCAAAATCTTTTCTAACTTCTTTTCTAACTTCCTATCTTTTTAAAATTGATTTTCAAATCTTTTTCAATCAATCTTATCTTTTTATTTCAATCATATCTTTTTTAATTTCAATCATATCCTTTTCAAAAAAAAAACAAATTTCAAATCTTTTTCAATCAATCATATCTTTTTGTTTCAATCTGATCTTTTTCAAAACTGCCCAACTAACTCTCTACCTTTAATTTTCGAAAATCCCTTCCATCTTTTTCAAAATTCCTTTTTAATTAACTAATTATTTTAAATTTTAATTTTTATTCTAATTGATTTTCGAAATTCTCTCACCTCTCATCTCCTTCTATTTATTTATTCATCTACTAACACTTCTCTTCCACCCAAAAATTCGAACCCCATCCTCTTCTCTATATTCGAGTTTTTCCTCTTCTCTTCCTTACATTACATTCTTCTCTTCTTTTACTCACATAAAGGAATCTCTATACTGTGACATAGAGGATTCCATATTTTCTTTTCTGTTCTCTTCTTTTTCATATGAGCAGGAGCAAGGACAAAAACATTCTTGTTGAAGCTGATCCTGAACCTGAAAGGACTCTGAAGAGGAAACTAAGAGAAGCTAAAATACAACAATCCAGAGACAACCTTACAGAAATTTTCGAAAAAGAAGGAGACATGGCCGAAAATAATAACAATGCAAGGAAGATGCTTGGTGACTTTACTGCACCTAATTCCAATTTACATGGAAGAAGCATCTTAATCCCTGCCATTGGAGCAAACAATTTTGAGCTTAAACCTCAATTAGTTTCTCTGATGCAACAGAACTGCAAGTTTCATGGACTTCCATCCGAAGATCCTTTTCAGTTCTTAACTGAGTTCTTGCAGATCTGTGATACTGTTAAGACCAATGGGGTTGATCCCGAGGTCTACAGGCTTATGCTTTTCCCGTTTGCTGTAAGAGACAGAGCTAGAGTATGGTTGGACTCTCAACCTAAAGATAGCCTGAACTCTTGGGATAAGCTGGTCACGGCTTTCTTAGCCAAGTTCTTTCCTCCTCAAAAGCTTAGTAAGCTTAGAGTGGATGTTCAAAACTTCAGACAGAAAGAAGGTGAATCCCTCTATGAAGCTTGGGAGAGATACAAGGAACTGACCAAAAGGTGTCCTTCTGACATGCTTTCAGAATGGACCATCCTGGATATATTCTATGATGGTCTGTCTGAGCTATCAAAGATGTTACTGAACCATTCTGCAGGTGGATCCAATCACCTAAAGAAAACGCCTGCAGAAGCTCAGGAACTCATTGACATGGTTGCAAATAACCAGTTCATGTACACTTCTGAAAGGAATTTTGTGAATAATGGGACACCTATGAGGAAGGAAGTTCTTGAAATTGATACTCTGAATGCCATATTGGCTCAGAATAAAATATTGACTCAGCAAGTCAATATGATTTCTCAGAGTCTGAATGGAATGCAAGCTGCATCCAACAGTACTCAAGAGGCATCTTCTGAAGAAGAAGCCTATGATTACCAAGCAATACAGAAGAAAATCCAAAAGGAGAGTGCAAGGCCATTGAATTAATTACCATGGCCGAACCTACAAGGGAGGGAGAGGACGTGAACCCCAGTGAGGAAGACCTCTTGGGACGTCCAGAGATCAATAAGGAGTTTCCCTCTGAGGAACCAAAGGACTCTGAGGCTCATCTGGAGACCATAGAGATTCTATTGAACCTCCTTATGCCATTCATGATCTCTGATGAGTATTTTTTTCTGAAGAGAATGAAGATATTACTGAAGAGCAAGTTGCCAAGTACCTTGGTGCAATCATGAAGTTGAATGCCAAATTATTTGGTAATGAGACTTGGGAAGATGAACCTCCCTTGCTCATCAATGAACTGAGTGATCTGGATCAACTAAGATTGCCTCAGAAGAAACAGGATCCTGGAAAGTTCTTAATACCTTGTACCATAGGCACCATGACCTTTGAGAAGGCTCTATGTGACCTTGGATCAGGGATAAACCTCATGCCACTCTCTGTAACAGAAAAACTGAGAATCTTTGAGGTGCAAGCTGCCAGAATCTCATTAGAAATGGCAGACAACTCAAGAAAATAGGCTTATGGACAAGTAGAGGACGTGTTAGTAAAGGTTGAAGACCTTTACATCCCTGCTGATTTCATAATCCTAGACACTGGGAAGGATGAGGATGAATTCATTATCCTTGGAAGACCCTTCCTAGCCACAACAAGAGCTGTGATTGATGTGGACAGAGGAGAGTTGGTCCTTCAACTGAATGAGGACTACCTTATGTTTAAAACTCAAGGATCTCTTTCTGTAACCATGGAGAGGAAGCATGAAAAGCTTCTCTCACTGTAGAGTCAACCAAAGCCCCCACAGTCAAACTCTAAGTTTGGTGTTGAACCCCCACAACCAAACTCTAAGTTTGGTGTTGGAAGGTCCCAACCTTGCTCTGATTATCTGTGAGGCTCCATGAGAGCTCACTGTCAAGCTATTGACATTAAAGAAGCACTTGTTGGAAGGCAACTCAATGTTATTTGATCATTTTTATTTTATTTTCTCTTTGTTATTTCATGTTTTATTAGGTTGATGATCATGTGGAGTCACAAAAACTACTGAAAAATTAAAAACAGAATGAAAAACAGCATTGAAAATAGCACACCCTGGAGAAAGGGCTTACTGGCGTTTAAACGCCAGTAAGGAGCATCTGGCTGGTGTTTAACGCCAGAACAGAGCATGAAACTGGCGTTAAACATTTTAAGTTTGGTGTGGTAAAAAGCATTGCTTTTTGTTTTTTCATAACCATCTATGGCACCTAAGGCCAGAGAAACCTCTAGAAAGAGGAAAGGGAAGGCAATTGCTTCCACCTATGAGTCATGGGAGATGGAGAGATTCATCTCTAAGGTCCATCAAGACCACTTCTATGAAGTCGTGGCCAAGAAGAAAGTGATCCCTGAGGTTCCTTTCAAACTCAAAAAGAATGAGTATCCGGAGATCCATTTTGAAATCCAAAGAAGAGGTTGGGAAGTTCTCACCAACCCCATTCAACAAGTCGGGATCCTAATGGTTCAAGAGTTCTATGCAAACGCATGGATCACAAGGAACCATGATCAAAGTGTGAACCCGAATCCAAAGCATTGGCTCACCATGGTTCGGGGGAAATACTTAGATTTCAGTCCGAAAAATGTAAGGGTGGCGTTCAACTTGCCAATGATGGAAGAGAACGCATGCCCCTACACAAGAAGGGTCAACTTTGATCAAAGGTTGGACCAAGTCCTCATTCAACCTGATTCATGAAATTCTTAAAGTAGTCATAGATGTAGTATTGCGACCAAAACCATTAAACTAAGGGGAATCGACCTAAGTCTTAAAATACAAGGTCAAAATTTCTCTTTAACATCGTATTGACCATTTTTTTTTATCAAATCGAAGCCCCTATTTGTAACATGTACATAATCTTGTCTTTGTTAGTCATCCAAAGTTTCTTTGTCTTCTTTCAGGACCTTATTGAGATCAGACTACATGGAGATGTCAATTCAAACGGAAAAGATTTTATCTAAATTTTTTTCTGAATCAATCTCTGTCCCATCTAGACTATCATTAACTACTTCACCTGAATATTCAGGTAACATTGAAAATATCAACATCCATACAATAATATAAGGCTACCCAGAAGAAACCGTGAACTCCTAATTCGTCAGATATTAATTTACAGAAAACATGGTATGTTAATATCATAAGAAACTTTTAAAACAAAACAAAAATAAACAACAATTACCATCTCCCTTATTAGTACTTTGGGCATATCTCTTAGAAAGAAGATTTGTAATTTGCAATTCTATATACTTCATTTCCTACTGTGATGCAATATCCAACTCAACAACATGGTTGTTTCTGAAGCGTATCTACATAATAAAAGATATAGTTCATGATATTTTTTGTAAAATAAACTATTTATTTACAATGAATTTTTTGTATTAGAAATCTATTTTTTTACCTTCAATTCAGCAAGTATGTCTTCAGAGTTTCTTCCAGATGCATATGTCACAAATATATAACCAAACCTCTTTTCATACATTGATCCCTATTTATGAAGTTCCTACAAATTTGAATGTTAACATAACAAATATTATTGCAACAAATTTAGTTCTCGTATATAAACTTAACATATACATTATTCAATTAATTAATAAGTATATGCCTAAGGAATGAACCTGCATGGTATAATTGTTTGCTGTTTCTAAGTATTCCTTGAAACAAGAGTGTCCTGATATAGCTTCCAACCAACACCTAACATTCACTTTATGAAATCATATGTCTCTAGCAACAACAATTGCATGTTCCAACGAAGAGAATGGAAAGGCTACAGCCATTTCATTAGTGATGTCGTGCTTGCACAGCATGATGAAAACTCCTCCATTTAATTTTCCCTTATTACTCTATCATTTTAAAATAACTAATATTTATTAATCATAACAATATTAAAATTGTTAATGATTATTAGATATGTTATATTTTAATAAAACTAACATTAGGAACAACAGCAATAACGATATAGATACTTCATTGTGAACTAACTTTATATCAAAAAAAATTTGGAGAAATGGGAAAAGGCTTTAATTCATTAAAGTTGTTAATCCAGTAAACACTTAATTAAAATACGAAAATATAGATCGTAATGTAACCAGCCAACTACATACAAAAATTAAGTGTATTAAACTTATTAAACACACAAATCTCCTTTAAAAGTTATGTTAACATTTCTCTTGTTTTCATTCTGCAACGTCATCAATATTTTCAGAAGCATTGTTTGTGGGGTCTTCTGTATCATCATCCCTTGTCAACTGTAAATATCCAATGTCCTCTGCTGTTGAATTGTTCAACCCTGGCTATGGAGAAAAATCAATTTCAGTTTCTTCTCCCATGTCATACAAGTCTCGTGGCTTCAAATGAACCACTACACTCCATTCTTTATCTACTTTATTATCCACATAGTATACGAGATGAGCCTCTGATGCCAATATGTACGATTCATAGTCTTCTCGATCACCAGTATGTATCGAACGAGAGAAGCTAACACTAGTAAGACCCAAATGATCTTGTTTGATTCCTCTAGTAGTAGTCGTATCCGTCCAAACACACTTAAACAACACAATTGAGAATCGACAGCTGTGACTCAATTCAATTATGTCTACAATTATGTCTACAATTTTGCCAAGCTCCTGTCTTTCAAACTATAAATACACACAGGGACTACATAGGTAATGAGAGGAGACCAAAAGATTAGACTAGTCTCTCCAAAAGAGTAAGAACTTCCCAGATTGACTTGGTTATCATAGAAATCCACTGAGATATAAAAAAGAGAAGTAAATAAGGTGAGGACCTGATAATTTCCACTTAGCAAAATGGTGCATACACATGCTAGATTCGTATGCACTGAATCTGCTACTATTGTTATTTTTGCAGAACCACATTTTAATCTCCAAACTTCAAAAGATCATAAGTTTCTCTAGAAAAATCATTTTGTCTTCGTTATTTAAAGACAATAAACTAGACATTCTAATTTTATGACAAAATAAATTCCACCAAAGAAATTAGGAAATTAAATTTTATAGTTTAGAGAAGTAGAAATATTTAAAATACGAATTTAGACACTAATTTTAAAGATTTTGGCCTAAAACTGGACTAACAGACCAAACTGGTTAGACCGGACCCAAACCAGGCCCAAGGCCCAACATATAAAACACATAACTCAGCCATTTCCTCCCCCATATCATAAAGGACATGCTGAAACTTTGGGGTGAGGGGAGAAAGCAAAAACCTAAGCCCTAGCTCAACTTCAATTCCACATATTTTCCAATTCGGAGCTCCGATTGCCGCACTATTTGCGACCACGTGACCACTGTGTCAAGCTCTTCGAATCCATTGGAACAGAGTGGTAAGAAAGTTTTATTTTCCCACCCAACCTTCTTCTCTTCAGTTTCAAAATTTTGGGGTTTTGGTATTGAGGAATTGAGTGATTTTGATTGTTTAGGTGAACTCTAGCAGTGGGTAATCACTGGGGTTCATCTAAAACGTCCGTGGGTACGATAAGAAACTATTAAACTTTTGTGAATTATTGGATTAGTGAGTTCTATGTTAATTATAGTGATATTATATGAATTAGATTGAGTTTCATGTTGAATTGGTGGTTTGGAACGAAATTCTGGTGGTTGAGCTTGCAGAGTTGGTAATTAGAGACTTGGAGCTTATGGAGAAGAGGATTTTGAGGTGTTCTACCCTTAGGGAGGAATTGACCAAGGTATGATTTTGGTTTCTCGTAGTTAATGTATAATGTTACGTGAAAACTTAGGATAGTTGACCATAGGATAAGTTGAACTAGATGAATTGTTGAGGATTAGTGATGAGTGATGGAAATTGTTGAATGGATTGAATGAATTTGTATGTTGACATGTTATGGTATGAATGGGAAGTGTGTGTGAATGTGATTAGGGATATGTGGTGTTGTTTTGGGTTGTAAAATAAAGGATTTTGAATTGAGGATTTTGGAAAAATTGAGGTTTAGTGTTTTTGGATAAAAACTTATTTCTGACAAACTTCGGCAGGCCATAACTTAGTTTTCAGACCCTCAAATTTTGTTAAACTTATCTTGAATAAAAACTGGGTCTGTGAAGTTTACAACGTTCAAAGAACAGACTAAAAATGATTTTTTATGAAAAAGTTATGCATGTTCGAAGTTGGGGGTGTAAAACTGATTTCTACATACTTAACAACTTTTCTGGAAAACCTAAGGCATGCGTACGCGAGAATTCCCTCTGTCTAACACGCTCGCGTACGCATGAGGTAGACGCATACGCGACTATGTCAATTTTCCAATCATGCGTACACGACTGAGGGCTTACGTACTTGAGGATCCCTTTTCTGTTCCACGAGCTCATGTACGCAGATGATGTTCATGTACGCGACTTTGCCATTTTAACACTCATGTGTACGCGAGAATGGACATGCGTATGCATGACCCCTGTTTTGATGAAAAGTACAATTTTTGAGTTTTCAACCACTCCTCTAGCTTTCCAAACCTCTTTAACACCTGTTTAAGATCCGTTAGCAAGTTTTTAAACTTTATAACAAGGGTGAATATGTTAAATGAGTTAAGGGGATATTAAGAAGGATTTGCAAAGTGATAACTGAGTAATGAGGTGTTCGTAATGCTGAGTAAGAAGTGATTGATAAAGATGAATAATAATAATAATAATAATAATAATAATAATAATAATAATAATAATAATAATAATAATAATAATAATAATAATAATAATAATAATGAATTGTAATTGAATGAGATTTGAATTGATGGCGATAATGACATTGATAAATGATGAATTAAAATCTATTTGACATGAGCATTTAAAATTATCTGAGACACGAGTTTTCTTAGTAGACGCAGTAGCTTGCCACCACTTGCTCCAGGTTGAGATTTGATACTCTGTTGACCCTTTGTTGCAAGATGTGACCGGACACTTTAACTCCTCGGATTCTCCCATGGGCATGCATATATATAAATTTGAGCTTGTGATTTTTCTCATGGATACTTTTTGAGCTTGGGGATGCGCCCACAGAGGGACTGTCTAAGGTTATTTACTAGACATGTTGGATTTGGCTATATAACCGACAGATGAGACTCATCAGCCGACAGACATACATCATATGCATTTGTATATTTTGCTTGAGTGTGCATTGTTTTGGTTTGTCTAACTGCTTAACCATAATTATCTGCTACTTGCTGTATCTGTACCCTATCTATGTTTTCTTTATTTGACTTGTATGTAACTATGTATATGTTTTCTGAGAGACCCTTTCCTGGCAGAGGCGTGATAAAGGTTGTTCCACCTGGTGGTTAGGAGGTTTGGAGGAGACAGAATGTGTAGAGTTAGATTAGAGCTAGAATAATCCCTTAGATAGATTACCAAGATTTATGGTTTAGAATAAATTTTAAGTTTGAATCTGAGTATTGGAGTTCTAGGAATGCCTCTGGCTTTCATGGTTCTCATTCCATACATATTTTTTTGTTTTTCAGATGCAGGTCGAGATGTACCTCGCTGAGTATTCTGGAGATCCTTTGGAAGCAAAGAACTATGTTTTTGCTTTTTTACTTTTTGAGTTCAGATTGAATATATGTAGTTATATTCTCTTCTGTATATAACTTGTATATTTATCTCTTTTAGAGGTTGACTTGGAGAAATAGGTTTTGTATTTTGTCTTTTGGGATGATTGTGGATCATATATATATATATATATACTTTGGCCGGCCTTTGCTTCGCAGGTCGAGTTTAGAGCTTGATAATTGTATCTTTGGAACTCTGATCCTTATATGTATTATACTCTTTTTCTTTCGATCTTTTTATCCTTATACACTTATCCGGATGAGTATGATGCAATTTCTGTTACGCTTTTGTTTAGCTTCTTCTTTAAGGTTCCTAGTTATAATGTCTTTCAACTATATTTATATACGCCTTTTTTTTAGAGATAGTAATACTTCACCACCTCTACTTTACGACTTAAGAGTGAAACTCTGTGTGGTAGAGTGTTTCATCTTGAGCTTCCCTCCAGCTAATTCAAGCCTTAACAAACTCTATTCAACACATTTCATTCAAACTTAAGGTTTTATACAAATTGGAGTAAAATGGAGAAAAGTTATTTCTTTACCTTATACTGCATGAACTTGGGATAAAACCCTCTAGAATTCGAGTTAGAGCTTTCCCTAAGGAATCAAAATCATACATTTCAACCCTTCACATCCCAAAATGAAAAAATAATAAAATTAGAGTAGTTTTATTGCGATTACTCACCACAAAAATTGTACAAAAACGAAGAGGGAGGCGAGAGGATCGCGTAACAATAAATGGGTCGTTAATCGGAGCTCTAGTTTACGAAAAAAGTGGATTTAAAGATGATGATAAATAGTGACATTTGGGTTTCTATTTTCTCTAATTCTCTCGTGTTTCCTTCTCTGAGAGAAGAGGAAATGAATGTATTGGAAATAATAGAGAGAGAGTCACATGTTTTGTTAAATGGGTAAAGGACATTTTTGTCTTTTTACCCATTGGCTCTTCTTAGGATCCAAATTTTAAAGATATCTGATTCAATTTGTATCTGAAATAATTTTCTGGTCACTTTTACCTCCTTACTTTTCTTATAGGCGGTGCCAGACTGACATAAGCATGTACAGTTAATTATGATACCGATACATGTGTTTTCAAAAATAATTACACTTTCTCGCTCCAAATAATTTTTTGATTTCAAACCTTATTTGCAAATCTTCAAATGGAGAAGTTTAAGTTTTTAACCTGAACTGAGCGGTTTAAACCCTTTTAAATCAAATTTAGATAAGACAATTTACTAATAAATTTCTCAAATCTTACAGTTGGTGACTGAGGTGGATGAAGCCCTCAAGGTGGAGGTACAGAGGTTAATGACGAAGAACGACAGCAACCCATAAACACAATTCTTGTACGATTCGGATGCGATCTAGCGCTACAATGCATCAAGATTGACGATGGAAGAAGAGGAGTTGTTGCCGTCCTCCCCACTCTATTGAGATTGCTGGGTCATGACTTCCAAATTTTGCAAGTATAATTCTTATAACATGATAAGCAAATGTGATTAGGACGATAATTAATTGAAAACGATTATAAGTTATGAAATAAATTATGACGTTTACTCACATAATAATCCACAGACTGCTAATTGGTAAATCTCTCTTTGCTCTCCTTCAGCATGTGAATATACTTGAAGACCTCCGTCATCGTTGTCTCAAATCCAATAACTTAGACTACACATATTAAAACAAAAGGTTAAGTTAAGTGACAATTAATTTAAAAGTCAAAAATAAAATGAACTTAATATATTAATACAAGTTAGATGCTCTGTTGTCCATGTTGTTCCTCGCCAATGCTTGAACCCCTCTTCATTCTTCCAATAGACATAGAGGGCCTTCTTAATGTCCTATTGGAGTTACTGGATAAGGTGGTCCCATTTCTCACATACGTCCTCAAGCATCTGCTAAAGCTACCTAGCCATGTAGTGGTCCAAAATCTTCTTGATCATGGAGTCAATCCATTAGACCAAATTAAAATAATGCTCATGCAGTCAATCCATTAGACCAAATTATCATCCTAATGACCCACTATAATGGGACATCTAGTTAGGATCCATGAGAGAATTCCAGTACTGTGGTGCCTATCATGGAAGGTGGCATCGATGTAGTGGTCTACTGAATGGGTGGAGGTGATGGAGGAGTCCACTCTAGTGAATCAGCAGGACAATTTCCTAAAAGAATAATTGGCACAACAGTAGGGCCCATAAAATTGGGATTAGAGACCATAATAAAGGGTTAACCTTGTGTACTCTGTGCCTGTGAGATTTCAGGCGTTGTCGAGGTAGAGGATGATGACTGAGAAGTCTTATGGGTGGCACTCACCTTCCTTTTACACCGACCACAAGACTGACTCCCAACACTTCTGCATGACATCATATTGAGAGAGAGAGAGAGAGAGAGAGAGAGAGAGAGAGAGAGAGAGAGAGAGCTACCTTCATTTTATTTTTAGTTTTCGATAACTTCTATAATACTTGCTTCATACCCTATGTAATCATACTATACATTTTTTTCTGTCTAATTAAGTAAAACAATTTTAACATATAAACTATAGTTAAGGTACGAATATTTAATGAATTTTAAAATACTTTTTATACAAAATTCATAGTATTTCTTTCTTTTTATATAATAAAAAAATATTTTATATGAAATTTTTTTTAACATTAAGATATTGTGTGGATTCATAGACATGAAGCAATATATTTATTATAAAATAAAATATATAAATTTATTAACTTCTTTTTTTTTTAAGTAATTGATACACTTAGAGATAAATTTAATATTACTCATTTCATGAATATTATTACAATATGATTTTAGGAATTTAAAGAATTTATAAATAAATTAAATTAAAATTTAATTTTTTTGGTTAAATTTTTTAATTTTTTTACTACTATTTTCTTAGCTAAAAAATAATAGTTTTTAGATTTTAGTTCACTTTTCTATGAACAATTTTGTATTTTCTAATAAAATTTAAATAATTAAATATTTGTCATCCTAATAAAAATATGTTTTAATTTACTTTCTTTAATTTCTTACCAAAGATATATTTTCCAGCAATTTTTTTAGATTTATAATTAATTCATTCAATGTACCAATATTTTTTGTTTTTAATTTTATCATTCAATTATATTTTGAGCTGATTATCTTTCACTATGAACCAATCACAGTGATAATAATAAGTAAAGAGAAGAGGACCAGATGGGCTTAATTGAGAAAGAAAATGTGTTTTGGCCTTTAAGGTATTTTATTATTGTCAATACCTAGAATTCAACCAATAACATAATTTATTACTTTTTTTAGAAATTTTGACAGAATTTTTTCCATAATTAAAAACTTGCACTAAATGCAATTTTTTTTTTCACAAATCAAACATGTCTTTAAATAATTTTAACAAAAATTCAATAGAGTTTTTCTTTAATTCAAAGACCTCCATAAAAAAATTATCAATTTTCACATATGAAACATTTGCAAGCATAAATTAAAACAAAAACACATTCAAAAAACATTAAATTCCTAACTGTTTTAGTGCCTATTCCCTTATTATTTTACAAATTTTCAACAAACAAGGGTTTCGAGAAGGCATCACTAGGCAACCTTCTCCCATTTTTATTCTAAAACTCTATCATAGTAAAAGTAAGTCCAACATTAAACTTATAAAAGAATTCATTATATTCAGAGATAAAAAACCAACCAAAACATTACACGAACAACCCTTGAAATATAACTGCAAAAATTATGAAGAAAGCAAACTCCAATGAATCTCAAAAAAATAACACAATCCTAATAAAAAGATAACTTATAAAATTCACTTGGTGAAACTAATTCAAAGAGTTATTTAACTTAACTAACCTAACGAACCTAATTGATAAAAATATATTAATTTAAACTACAAAACCTAATTCACCTAAAACAATCTAATTAAAAAACAAATTTAACCCTAACAACCTAAATTGATTGAATTAACCTTAATAAATCTAAATTAAAACACAAATTTTAAACATAAATTTTTAAAAGAATACAAATTTCAAAATTTAAACTTCAATTTAAAAGCAAAATATCCTAACCAGTAAATTAAGAAAATACAATAGAATTTAAACACAATTTAAAACAAAAATTTTCAAAAAAAAAAAGTGTAAAGTACGGTTTTGGTCCTTAAGGTATAGGTCGAAAATTATTTTTGTCCCCAACTTTTTTTGCATAATTGTCCTTAAGGTTTAAAACCAAGTTTTAAAATCGTCCGTTTTACTTAAATATTAAAATTTTGAACCAAATTACCCATAACAAAAAAAAATTATAAAATAAAAAAGAAAGAAAAAATAAGAAAAAGAGAGTGTTTCTACTCCTGCAAATGGGGAAGGGAAGAAGAAGGGGGGAGGGAAGAAGAAGAAGTTGTTCACGATCCACCTCTGTCTCCACTTCCGCTGCCACCTCCGTATAATTTTGGACCCTAAGGTAAGAACGATTTTAAAACCATGTTAAACTTTAGGGACGATTTTGTATGCAAAAAAAATTCGGGACGAAAAAACTTTTTGGCCTACACCTTAAGGTTCAAAATTGTACTTAACCCCAAAAAAAATTAAAATTTCAACCAAACTTATATTTTAAAATAAAAAATCAAACACAAAATTAATAAAATATATATAAAAATACATAGAAAATAATAAAAATAAAAAAATAAAAATTTAAAAAACTAAATTTGGTGGTTGAATTGCGATGGCGGCATTTACGGTGCGATGGCAACATCAAGCTTCTCCCACCTTTGTCATTAATGAGTAGTGTTAGGATTTTTTTTAACAAAAATTAACAAGCAGAAGAATGAGGAGGATTTACATGAACCTGGAGAAGGAACAATGGTGGACAACGACGACGATGACCCATGAGGCAGTGGCAACGGTGACGTAACCTTGCAGCGACGTCTGGATCTCTGGTGGCTCAGCTATGACAATACAGGAGAAAGACTCGTTTGTTACGAAGAGGAGGGAGAGAGATAAAGAGAGAAAATGGCGAGAGAAAAAGAGATAAGAGAGGGAGAGACGTTGCATAATTGAGGGAGAGGGTTTTTGTTTTTAAATTTTTGGCAATTATATTGTTAGATTTACCGGTAGATAAATTCGTTGGTGAGGTAGGTGTTGGTTGTTGCCTAAATGCTAAATTTTCAACAGAATATTAGATGCTAAGTGCATATCTCTCATCCATAAGCCACACAATCTCTCAAGATCTCAATTCCTCCCGAATGGTGTTAATCAAGAGAGTTGTGAGAGATAGAGCTTCAGTTCTAATTTCCATGATTCCCCTTTCGATGCTCACATGGAAATTCAATGGATCCAAATCCCCTTCCGGAGTGAATGGATCAAATCAAAACAGAAGTTATCTCTTAGCTACCCAAGCGAATTGAGAAGAAGAAGAATTTTATTAATCCATTAGAATCACAATAGAGCTCCTCCCCCCTAATGAATTGGGATTTAGTGGATCATAGCTCTAAGAATACTTGCAGAAAATTTAAATTGCATGAATAGTAAATCAAGCTCAATATGAACGGAAATGTAAAATTGCAGAGGAATAGAAGTGCAGGAAATTGAACTTGCATAAAGTAAATGAAGTTCAATACAAGCTGAAATGTAAAAGTGCAGAAGAGAAAAAGTGTATCAAACTAAAATCCTAAGCTAAGCTCTCTGGAGTCTCTAATCCTCTAGCCTCTACTCCTATTCCTACTACTAGTGCCCCTTCATCTTTCAAACATTCTTCTATTTATACTCTTCTTCTCATCCCCAAATGGGTCTTCAAGTAATTGGATGTGGGCCTTGGCCTTGATTGAAGCAGTTAGGAGTGACTCTTTGATGATGGACGTTGGGGCAACTAATTCATAAGTTTGCATGGTGCCAATTTGTATTGAAGTTGGCCTTAACGTTGGTGGCAATATTTGTGTATAAACGTTAGGTCAAAAGTTACTTGAAGAAAAAGGATTTATGGGCATTGCCTGCAACGTTTGACTCAACGTTGGTACACCAACGTTCGCGTAGTCACGCATGCGTGTGGCCCACGCGTACGCGTGAAGGCTGTAAATTCGCCAATCCACGCGTGCACGTCGCCCATGCATACGCGTCACTTGCCATTTTTCCATTTCCACACGTGCGCGTCATCGACGCGTACGCGTCATATCAAATATTTTCCTGGAATATCATCGAAGACGTTGGACCAAACATTTGATCACCAACGTTAGCTCCAACGTTGGTATTGTCACGCATGCGCGTCACCCACACGTGCGCGTCAATGCAATTTTTCCAACTTCAAATTTTGAGATTTTGTCAAAGAGGTTGGACCCAACGTTGGACCACCAACGTTGGTTCCAACGTTGGCACGCCTTTTTACCTCAACGTTGCCAGTAACGTTGGAGCACCAACTTTGGCTCCAATGTTGCTTCCTTTTGCTTCCTTCCATGGCCCTTTTGTTACTTGTTTGCTCTCCCTTTCTTAGCTTCCTTTCCACCTATTATCAATCAAACACATGCATCAAAGCCTTGCCATAATCACCAGATTTTTGCATCATTCATAACATCAACTAAATCTTGCAAAAATCTCATGAAAATGCATAAAATTAACAATGTTTGATTGAATCAAGACAAGCATGAATTTCTCATCCAAACACTTACTTATTGCCTAAGAAATGCATGAAGACCAAGTAAAAACAAATAAAAAAGGCTTGTCAAACTAGCCTAAGATGACTTGTCATCACAACACCAAACTTAAATCTTGCTTGTCCCCAAGCAAGCAGTAAAATATAAGGAGAATGAACGAAAACAGAGAGGTGTAAGCCTTTATTGGAAGACATTCAATTCTGGTTACTGGGGTTTTTATGCATGGTATCTTAGAGACTTTTATTCTGTAGCTGAGATATCAACACTCCTTTGGACCCTTACTTGAATTACACAAAAAATGAGACTTGTTATTGCTTGGTCCTTAGTTTTCCTTGCTCTCTTTCTTTTGATTGAGATTTATTGCTTGATGAGGCTAAATGCTATGTGTTAAGGCAGCTCTTTAAAGTAAGCTTTCAGCCTGCATTCCCGCCCCAGTTGGTTCAAGATGCTAGATGTTGAAATACCCCTATGGACTTACTTGGTCAAACCTCTCCTTATCATACACACATCATAGCCATTTAGCTTGTTTTGTTCTTTGGAAATTGATGCCCAGCACCTCTTTGGGTCACTAAATGCTTTGTCTCAAAGTAGCTCTTGATGGTGGACTTTCGGTTGGCAATCCCGGGTTAGTTGATCCAAGTTGCCAGGTGATGAAGCACCCCTCAGAACCTAGTTGTCCAAGCTTATCTTTGTACAAGAGCATCACAGGCATATATCCAAATCTCAAGCCATTGGTACCCAGCCTTGTTTATTTCTTTTTGTTTTTTTTTCTTGCATTTTCTTTCTTTTATTATGGACTCCTTTTATTTGTCAAGTCTCATGGAATGCAACTCAAGTTCATATCTCAAAGTCATGCCAACCTCTAGCCTTATTCATAAATCAACTAAATGAACCAGCACATACCACCACATAACCTTATTCAATCTCATATCAAACCAGACCTTTACTATTTCTCTGTTTTACAATAATTTTTTTATTCAAGCATGGGGAACAATGCAGACAATTCAAGTAAGATGGGATGATAAAAGCACTTAAACTAGCAAGCTTAAAAACAAACAAATAGCAAATGACTCATGACTAACAGGACACTAATCACAAGGGTACAATTTTACTTTCAATTAGCATATTTAAATTAAAGACAGTTCAGTTACAGTACAACCTCTTGGAGTCTACTTGTTTTCTCCTTGTCATCACCATCTTTGGCTTTTGTGCCCTTCTTTATCTTCTTAAATGATGGCGTGTATCTCTTCCAAGATATTGAATGTCTTCCTGTAAATATTGAAAGTTGCTTGTTCCCCAAGTACTTGAGAGATGGTTAGAATGCATGTATGCTTGTGATTTTATGAACTTAAGTTGGTGTGGAAACACCAAACTTAGTTCCTTGCCTACTTCTATATACAGCAGAGTGAATACATGCATGAAACATCAAGTGCTTTTATTAAGAAAATAAACTATGAACTAGAAAACAAACTATGAACTAGAAAACAGACTATGAACTAGAAAACAAACTAGGAACTAGAAACGAAACAATTGTTAAGTAGTTTCTCTGATTGTTTGGAGCTGATAGCTAGTCATGCTGAGGGTGTAATGTGTTCTTAATAAAATCTGTGGTGGTATACCAAACTTAGAATTACACATTCACCCTTAAATCTCTTTGGTGTGCAACACCAAACTTAGCTCCTTTCAATATAGAGAAATCTACTGAACTTTCTTATTGAAACAGTAAAGGAAAAGAGAGTTACCTCCGGTTGGGTTGCCTCCCAACTAGCGCTTCTTTAATGTCACTAGCTTGATATGTTGTTCATGACTTTTTTCCTCTTCTTCTAGTTTGTTAAGAAGAATGACCTCAGAAGGAGAGAAGAGCTAGTCAGTGTCCCCTGTCTTGGCCTCTTCCCAGCAAGCTTCCTTTTGTTAATTGCTTGATTGATCTTTCTTGTTGGATCAGGGGTTGGATTGCTTGTGGTTGACCTCTTCTTCTTCCTTGATATGTTCAATTGTAACTTGGTCACAATCCTCTTTTCGGTGCTCTTGTTGGTTGCCTTCACTTCTTGGATATCACGACTTGAGTGTTGTGTGTTTGTTGGAATGTCCTCTTCATTAAAAGCCTCTTGAATTGGTGGTTCAATGAACCATTCCTCTATGTAGCTCTCTGCTTTAATTGAGTGTGAACTCTCTTGATTGACTTCCTCCCTTTCTTTTATGCGATGTTCCATTGAATCCTTTGGGAGAGAATTTTCATGTTCCTCTATCACCTTAAGTTACTGGAGTTTTCATGCATGGTATCTTAGAGACTTTTATCAGTTGATGGGAACCTCTTATGTGTAATTATTGAAGGACTACTGAAGGACGTTCATGGAGGGATTTTCACAAGAACATTTTGATCTTGTGGGATACTGAGAGCTTCCATAAACGAGTTTACAATTCTTTTTGCTGTAATAGAAGAGGGCACATCTCAATCGGTTTCATGCAAGAAGTGGTAAGCAATTTGATAGCCTAAAGCAGTATCATAAGATTGTGATTTTTTTATTGTCCACTGTAATGCACCAGTTCTAGCATGAATAACAGTTAATAAAATTCTGTTGCTGATGTCTTGAGAAAAAATTTCATGTATCAAAGACTGATTTTACTGTCTGTGTTCATTAAGCAGATCCTTAATCTATAAAATTCGATGTTGAGCATCCAGAGATGGAGGATTTAGAGGAACTGTGAAAGGATATGGAGGGCATAGTTAAGGGTCTTCGAATATTCGAGTCTTCGAGCCCGAACCAACAGACCAAGATAACCCCTTCTCAATCACTATTTGACCTTTTAATAAATGGGTTAATAGTCAAATTAGTTCTTGAAAGATAAGACATTCTTCAAAGTCATTCCTAAAAGATTTTTTTTAATCAAATTGGCCCTTCATAGATTACGAATTAATCATATTTATCCTCCAGTCACTCCATTAACAATTTTCTTTAAAGATTGATGTTGTAAAACATTAATTGATAATATATATAATATTTGATATGTTTAATTAGATATTGACCAAATATGTTTACGAAAACTTATTAATTTAGTCATTTTTTTCAATTGCAAAAATCATATTCCTAATATGACATAGTGACTAATAAATTGATAGATTTTCGTAAATATATTTAGTCAACATCCAATTAAACATGTTATATGTTATGTATGCTATCAATTAAAATTTCACATCATTAATTGTTGACGAAAATTGTGAGTGAAGTAACTGAAGGACAGATATGATTAATTTGTAATCTTTGAAAGACCAATTTGATTGAAAAAATCTTTCAAAGATAAATTTAAAAAATGCCTTATCTTTTAAAGACTAACTAGTATTTTTACCCATAATAATATTACGGGAATATACATTTTTTAAAATTATGGTCCACTTTATTTTAACAATATAGATTATACATGACACAAAAGATTTATAAAATCAAACTACTTTTATAAAAAAAAGTTGTAGATTGACAAAAATATCTGGTTAAAAAAACCAAGATATCTATAGATAAAAAATAAATAATAAGATTTTTAAATATTATTTTTATATGAAAAAGTCTAATTTTTTATTAATAATTAATTTTAACATTCGTTATCTAAAATTTGAAATAATTTAATATGTATACTTTTACATTTAATTAGGTGTTAAGTCTGTTGCAGAAATAGAAATAATTATTTTTTATACTTGTTATTTAAAAATAATATTTTTTCTCTCTATGTATATAAAAATACAATTAGATATTAGCATAAAAAAATTATACTGATAATTTTAAAATTAACTCAAAATTAATTTTTTTAAAAAATTGAATTTTGATTCTAAATTTTAATTATAATATTAGTATTCTCTCCAAATTATATGTAATAAATATTTGAAAGAAGAGAAATGAAAATATAAATTAAAAAGATAAGCAGTAAAAATTTAAAAATAAATAAAAAGATAAACAAATATGTATATAATAATAATAATATTTTTTATTTGAATTATATTATTTTGTTAGTTTTATTTTCTGTAGAACAGAAAAGTAGAAAAAAATAGAGAATGAGAAAAAAGAGAGAGAAAGATAAATATGAAGAGTGAGAATTTATTAATTTTGAAAGAAAAAATTTTATTTTAATTATAATAAACAAATATTGGATGACATATTTTTATTTGTCAAATTACTAATATAAAATATAAATTATATATAGAGTAAAAATGATAGAGAGAAATAGAAAAATGGAGAGAGATAGATGAGAGAATTTAGGAAGGAAGTTTATTAATTTTGAAAAAAAAATATTTTCTCGCAATTTTAATAAGAGAGTGTCATGTGACACATTTGATTATTAAATTAGATAGGAATATATGATACATAATATGTGTATATTTCAGTTTCAATTTTAATATTTTAATTTTAATTTTAATACAATTAAAGAATATCATGTTGTATATTTTGATTGTCAAATTAGTAATTAGTTATTGATATTAAATTAATAATGATGTATAAAATAGATAGAGTGGTTGAAGGAATGAGAGAGATAGAGAAAGGAATATGGAGGAGGGGAGAACTCTTTAATTTTAGAGGAAAAGATTTAATTTCAATTGCAATAAGAGAAAGGAGTGACATGTGATACATTTTAGTTGTAAAATTAGTAAGGACGAGAGGAGAATTCATTAATTTTGGAGAGAAAGATTTCAATTGCAATGAGAGAGTGACATGTGGTATATTTTGGTTATAAAATTAGTGTGGAGGAGAGAAGAATTCTTTAATTTTAGAAAAAAAAAATTAATTTTAATTACAATGAAAGAAAAAGTGACATGTGGCACATTTTGTTTCAAAACAACAATTTCGTCCGTTTCATCTCTTTTCACAACGTTAATTAAATAACATTGCTCTTTCCAAATCTGCCCCCATTCTACCCTTAGTGGATTGAATTTTAAATTTAAATACAAAAATTATTCATCATGTAGACTTTTTATAACAAAAAGATCTAGAATAAGTGGGAGCATGAATATATAAAATAAAACCGATGTTAATTTAATTGGTGGTTAATAGGTCATCAATATTATCTCATGTGCATGATGCGGTCAAGTTTACGTGGATAAACCAAATTTGGTTACGGTTCTAATGTTTAAGATATAGTGATATACATATGTTCATCCGCATTATTCACATGATTATTGAACATATCCAATAATATTTTGTTCTTTCTTCTGTCGACATGATTATTCCAAATTTGAAGTATAAAAAGTGAATATCAAAATTGGAATATAAGTATGTTCTTCGTGATAAGATTGTGGGAGATATTATATAATCTCGTACTTCTAATTAAGAAACTAAACATTTAATATTGTTATCGTCTACAACATTATAAGTGCGGTTTTATTTTGAGATTTAAATGTGTTCTAATATATATAATTATGCGGTAGCTCTATTTAAGAATTTGTTATTAATCAATAAATTGTTGTATATATAAAATTGAATTTAAACTCTTAGTATTTATTTAAGTAGACTAGTAAATTAACCATTAGATCAATTCAAATTGATTATTGATTGTTGGTTTTTGTTTGTATGAAAACATATTGAATATTTAAATGTGTTCTTATATAACTTTAGAATAGCTCAAATTGTTTAGTGTTTATTGTTAGAAATTTTTATGGTGTTTCTATTGATTATTAGCTTTTGTCTTTATAAAAACATATTGAATATTTAAATTTGATATAATTGAGTAATTTATTTTGGATTTTGAATGTCACCATGTATTATTGAATTTTGAGACATGATAATTAGAGTAATTGATATGATAAGATAAGATAAGATACTGGTATAGGACTCTTGTGATCTAAATCTTTAATGATTAAAATTTGATCACTATATATACATGTTATAAAAAAAAAAAAAAACATCCACACTTTCATCTAATTTCTCTTGACGGCTGACAAATTCATCACGTACCACCTCTGAAAAGATTAGACAGAATGTATATTTTCGAGTACTTAATCTCACAAAAATATTATTCTCCAACCTCTTAGCTCATATGCCAATGATAAATCTCAAAAAATACGCACATAATTTTTTTTGAGAAAGTATTAGGAGTCAATATATATAGTGTACAATATGTACAATTGGGTGAAATTGTGATTAAAATCAAATTATAATCAATTAATTTATTTTTATTAGTTTCTAATTTAAAATTTGAAGAAAATCAAGATTCTCTATTTGTGGTTACCTCCTTCATCTAACCCCCCCTCCTTTTAACCTAGCAGTAACCCCCTCCCTCAATTTGACTGAGCAGCAACGGAAGAGAGCCCCACTGCCTGCGCTGGAGAACCAACTTCCATGAGGTCCGCTGCAACTTGAGCAGTTGGCGCTACCCAACCGCTCCTACCGCATGATTGGAGTCTTCCCTTGACGCTTTGTGTTCGCAGCTGCCATCGTCCCTCGTGCTACCGTCGAGCATCGGTCGTTGACTAGGAGCTCCCCATCGCCGTTGCCTGGCTGCCGGACATCCGCACGCCGCATGGCCCTGTGTCACACTATACTCATCTCTGAACGCCGCGTCTTCTTTGCGCCGCATGTGGTCTGTCGTCAATGAATCCAACGCTACTATTCCCTCTACCTTATCGCGATGCTTCTCTTCATCCCCCTCTTGGACTACAAAAGGTCAGTATAAAGCTATTGTTCTATTCTATAGAGTATGTTTATTTGACACCTAAGGTTCAGATGTTCTTTGATTTTGGGCCTGGCTGTTTAATGTGATTGGTGTTAGATTTTAATTGCTGTAACTGCTATGAACTGCTAGATAGACATCATCATCCTCATTTACAGCATTTAGTTCTAGCCTTGCTGCCCCATAATATCTCATAGATACTTTATATTCTAGTTTTGTAGTTTCCAGAGCATGATTGTATGCATTATATAAGATGTTCTGTAATTTGAGATTCTCAATTTTTGATACCCATCTCCTCAGCTAAAGCTCGTCGTCCATGACCCAAATTACAGTTCATCAATATTATATTGGTGTGATCTGAAACTTCTCTGAATGCATCTATAGCATCTACAAAGGCCAGTTCAGCCTTGTTCAACTATTTATTTTCTATTCTAATTCTCCCCAATTCATTACAAACCTACCCTTTCTTTTTGAACAGTGATTCTAACTCAGATAAACCAGATGGAAGTTTTAAGCAATGCTTTTCTAGCTTTTTTATAGCATTTTAAAGCAGCTAATAGATTGTGCTCAACATCTCCAAGTACAGGTCTACTTAGATAATCAAAGATACCACCATTTTTAACTATACATGTTACCTTTGAACTTAATTCAGGTTGTGATGGAGCACTAGAACCGGAATTGTTGAGCTCTGAGGATCCCTCATTTGTTCTGGAGTTCATAGCTGCCAAAGATTCAACTTCAATTGTGCTACCATCAAGAGTATCTATCAAGTTTTCACCATAATTACTGTGCTCAAAATGTTCAAAATCTTTTTGATTGTCATTAAGAATGAGCTCATCTCCAAAATCTTTTGGATGCAAATAATTGGTATTTTTAGTAAACCATCGTTTACCGTGCTTTCTCCCATAAGTCATTAGGCTCATATCTGCACTACTACTGCATGCACTGCTTCCACTACTAGCTCTGTCACTTTGGCAACTACAATTTACCAAGGAATATGAACTACAATTCTGGTTCAACTGCAGCAACTTCTTCTTCAACCTTTTAACTTCCTTAGCAACCTCAGATGATATTTTTAATTCACTGTTTGCAGGTTTTCTCACATCTTGTATTGAAATTTCATTACTTTTTATCCTATGGATTGGAACTAGACGTAAACATCTCCGACCAGCCCCCATGCCTTGGACCAAAAAAAGGTAAGTAGAAGACTTCCTCTCAACAGTGAGATACCCATTAACAGACTCATCTTTTACATCATTCAGCAATGTACGACTTTCATTTATATCATAGCATTTTCTCTGCAAGGATTAGCTACTAACCATAGAAGAAATGAAAGTTTAATTCCTAATTTTGTGATTGTTATTAGCTTTTTGAAACCCAAAAATAGTTATAACTCAGCATAATGTAGCTTCATTTGAAATTGGGTGTGAATCTAGGGTTCAAGTACTATATGCAGTACTCATTTTCATGGACAAAGCGGATGTTTATCTACTTTATGTCATTGCTTTGTTACTTGATTTGCTGGATTGTGCATGCACATGCTCAGCAGGTTTCTTTTATTATGTGGTTTAGATTGGATTTCGTTTAATTTTGGTTGAATTGAACTTAGATCTGAGTTAAGCCATTTAAACATGGTGCACGGGTAGCATCTTGGTCAATTTGTTAGTTGCTAATGAAGAACCAATGAGGATGTCTGTTTTTCCATATATGTGGATGGTTATTTCATATGAGAAGAAGATGTTTATCTAGTTTATACCATTTTTCTGTTACTTGATTTGCTGGATTCTGCATGTACATGCTCCACATATTTCTTTTCTTATGTGGTTAAGTGCTTCGATTTTGCTTATTCTGTCCTTATATTATGTAATAACTGCCTATCTCTTTGTATCTAATACACTTACACTTCTAATGTTACTTAGGAATGTAGGATGCTCTAGTTATTATTTATTAACTATAACATCTCTAATTTAGGATGAGAACATGATTTTTATTTTCAAATCATTGTAGATTTATTATGGGATATTGTGCAATGCTTGCTTTACTAAAAAATCTTTTTGTCTTCTCTCTTCACTATTTTATTTATCAGATTTTAAGTTTGATTACTATTTGAAAGTGGTAGAAGAGATTTATCTATCTTCATTCTTCATCAGAATTAAGTCTTATTTTCTTTTTTTTAATTAAAAAAAGTACTTAGTTTCAGTTTTGTTTGCTTATTGTTCAAATTATTTTAGTACTTGACTCCTTATATCATTGTTTACACCACAATTTTTTTAATAGAGTTGATAAAATGAAGCATGGATTCAGCATGAAAGTACCTAGACCAACTACATAATCAAATGTAGAAATAAATACTGTTGTAGGTTTGGAAAGATGAATTTTGTGCCTTTCTTGTAAATACTCAGCAATATTATTTGGTATCAAATCATTCAACAAGCCTGGTAATGCTTACAAGATTACATATATATGTTTGTTAGAAAGCTGCACGAGGAGTTCTGAGATTGATAATGTTAAGAAGTTTTAGGAGTAGTTCTTGATTGAGTAGAACAGTTTGCATCTAGTGTAGAATTTGATGTGTAAAAATTTAATTTATTCTTATGAGTTTATAATAGTAAATTTGTAATAAATCATGGAAGTTATATTTTAATATGATCAGAATTTTTGAAAGATTATTATGAATTATTTTATCTTAGGTGCATGCATTAGTGACATGATTTTGAAGTGTCATGTGAAGTGCAGTGTCAGAGGGACATGACATATATACCCTGTTGTTGTAACTTATAAAGTACATTATAAGCGGGTTATAGATGTAAATTCAATGTGAAAGAGCTGAGGTTAGTACTTAGTAGTCCTATAATCAAATTATATAGTATTCAGTTCAATAATTAATTAATTACTCTAATTATTATGGCATAATCAGTGAAACAAAAAAATGAGACTTGGTGAAACTGGGAGTAAGGTGGTATTGCAGGATGCAGAATTTCTAAGAGTCAATGATCGGTGAATATTTGGTCATGATGCTACTATTCTCCTTACTTTCTCAGTACTATAACATACATTAGCACCAACTGAATCTCTCTCTCTCCTTTTCTAAATTTTCTTATAATCCTAGTATTTTATACTAACTTCAATTCATAAACTTATTTTTCATCTTCTGAGGATGTTCATTTTACTATGTATGCGGATGATTGTTTCATATGAGAAATGGATGTAGAATCTAGCAACTCAAACAAAATACCAATGTTATAATTAAAATAAACATCCACTTTTCTTGTTAGATCCAGTCTAATCAAATAAACATCTACTTTATCGTAAAAAATAACCATCCGCACACCTAGTGAATTGAACATCTAGTGTATTTTAATTGTATTTACTTAAATCTAATCAATCAAATAAACATCTACTTAAGAATAAAAATAACTATATGTATACCTACTGAATTGAACATCTAGAATATTATAATTGTATTTACTTAAAATTCAATTCAATTAACTAAACATCTACTTAAAAATAAAAATAAGCATTTGTATATCTAATAAAATGAACATCTAGCATGTTATGAATTGACCACAATTTCTAATATGTACATTAAATTTCTCATTCATATATTTAGAATAATTGTGGCATATATTTTCTCTCAACAGAAGCATTCCCATTTTAAGAACATTCATGAATATAAGAGACACTGCAATAAGTAACAAATGTGTAGTTAATTCGTCATTAACCAAAATCATTCACTAGTTTCATTTCTAATAGTCTTTTGATGAATTCAATTGTGTCGCAGTGTCGATGGATGTTGTTGCTTCATCTAGAACCAAAATCCTTCTATTCTTCAATAGCAGCCTAGCAAGACAAACAAGTTGCATTTGTTCAACGCTCCAGTTTTCTCTATTCTCAACCACTATAACATTGCACAAATTAAACCAAATGTCAAATAGATAGAATTAATCATAATAAGCATAAAGATACTTTTAAGGCTTGTCATAGTTATACTCCTAAATGGTGTAATGTATTCCTTTTATTTTCTTTAAAAAAGTCTAACCTAGTGCATCAAGAAGTCTTGGATTCTGCCTTACAATTTTAGTAATATGGCACTTCTTGAGAACCTGAAGAGTAAATTTGAGGACCATATAGACATAGGCTGATTTAAGCAAAACTTTAAAAGGTCTCAGTGACCGATCTAAGGAATTTAAAAACAAAAAAAAGCACCATGTTACTCGGGTAAATCTATGCTGAAGTGTTCAACATACATAAAATCCATACAGTACCTGATTCAAACATACCAACAAGATAGCAAAGACAAATAGCATTCACTATAACGAAAATCAATCATCCGGATAAGTAGTAAAGTAACCATCCATTTTATGTCAAATACAGATCAATTATGATCAATTAATTTAAGTGACCTTGCATTCAAATGACCAAACGGTGAGCCAAAATTGTTGTACTAATTAAACCGAAATTCTGCAAAATTTTGCGCACTAGAATAAAAACCAATGCAACCATAAACAGCAACAATTGATTTCTTCACTGTGAACAATCAAACACCTCAATAAGATTCATTGCATGTAAAACTAGTATCAACAGAAACATTTATAATCACATAAAAAATTCAACCCACTAACCTCCAGTTGTTCATGGACGACGTTCGGCGTTTTGGGGCCGTAACAGTGACACCTGCGACGGGAAACAGGGGGCGACCATACTGAGTTCTGCCGGCGACAAAAGAGGAGTACTATGGAGGGTGAAACGCATGGTCTGGTCGCTGCTAAAGTAGGGTGCGCCGCGGTGGTCTGGTGCGGCGCTACTGGGGGGTGACCCGTGGTGTTCCTCTTCAGCGCTGATGGAAGGTGAGCCGTGGGGGTCCGGTACGGCGCTGATGGACGGTGAGCCTCGGGGGTCTGGTCGGCGCTGTTGGAGGATGAGTCGCGTGGGACAGGTCTGGGCCGATGGAGATGCGGTGATGGGATGGTCAAGGGCGGTGAGGGTTTGGTGAAAAAGGGTTGCAGTTGGGAAGAACAATAGAATTGGAGGTAAATTTGATTAGGATTTGGATGGTTATAGTTAAAATAAAACTCAATGGATTATTTGAAATTAGATTCAAATGTGGGTTGATTTTTATTTTTAACTCATATTGGGCCAAATAAATAGCCTATTGTAGACATTGTAGAGATATCACATTGTCTCCCTAGCGGAATTTTTTTCTTTTAATTTAGAATAAAGTATCGTTTTTGTCTCCAACGTTTGGGGTAAATCATATGTGTCCCTAACGTTTAAATCGTCCTATTTGTATCCTTAACGTTTATAAAAGTGATTCAATGTTATCCTACTATTAATTATACTAACAAATCAGATTATATTTTTTAATTATTCTCACTTGAATGTATTCATTCTCAATTAGGTCTCACTTGGATGTGTTCGATTTTAATATTATACCCACTATTTGTATTTAGATTCAATTATGTCCCTAGAAAAGTGAATTATGTAAATGTTGTAGGAATTAGTTTCAACATTTGATAAGCTATTTTTCGAAGTAGATCATCGATTCTATCCCAGACATTTGTATTCTAACTTTAAGAAGAGATTTTCAAAACTCAAACTAAAGTGCTCATGATGTGTAATTGACGACAGGATAACATTGAATCACTTTTACAAATGTTAGGGATATAAATAGGACGATTTAAATGTTAGGGACACAAATAGAATTTACCCCAAACGTTGGGGACAAAAACGATACTTTACTCTTTAATTTATTTGGTATTCTAACTCTAGGTATAGATCCTACAAATTCTAACACTTACCACTGTGTAAAAGTTTTTTTAATTTGATCTATATATAATTTATGTTAGTTCATATATACTTGCAAGTGAGCTGAAACCCATACTTTGCTAGTGTCATTATTCCACCATAATAACGTTGCGTATACGTATTGCCTCCTTGGGATCCAAATTTGAAAACTAACGATAGAGATCATAACATATTATTTCGTCTTTGTCTTAGTTGGCAGGCAGTAATAGGGGTTATGTTAATTAAAAGAAAATAAAACAAACCCAACTATTCAATTTTGTCACAATTGTTATGTATGTTAATTACTTTCGATGATTGTAAGAAGTAGGGGTCGCAAAAATCTTCAAGGCATGCAAATTCGTGATCCAAGTTATTATGTTTATGAATTTCAATATTGATTAAGTTGTATTTTGTCTCTGTCACTGCTGGAACATTATTTTGATTTCCTTGATCCAAATTCAAGTGTTGTTCCTTATTGGTAGGTGTCTTTGCATTGTCATCAGAAGCGTGAAGGAAAACTGTCCATAACCCAAATCTCTTAACAAAACTGCAGTGTGAGTGGAGGAGGAAAAATTACACTTCATTAATTGTGACTCTCCTCTCTATCGTGTTTCTTGATATTATTAGGCTATGTTAAGGGATCCAACAGATCTAAGAGATAAAAAAAATTTTTGATACATAATTAGATATTTATCTAAATATGTGTTATTTTATTTTTATTATTTTTTAAAAATAAAGTATACACTCTTTTTCATTTTCTTTACAAAAAATCATTTTATCATGGTCGTGTGAGACTATAAAAGTGTCATGAAATTTTATTTTTTAAATTTAAGTTGATAAGAAGAGACACATAAATGATTATATCTCTAATAAAAAAATCAAATATTGAGTTTCATAAAATATATACAAGAGAATTTAAGGGTGTACGCAATGATACTTTTATTTTCAGTATTTTTTATTCTTAAAATTTTATAAAAAAAAAAAAAAGATGAAAACAAAATATATGATTTTATTTTTTTTTAAAAATTCTGACAAAAAATAAAAATACAAACCAAATGTATCCTAAATTTTGTTAATGGATTTTGGTAAGAAAAGATAAATCATAATTGTTGTTTTCTTAATGAAACAAACTTTTTTTGGTCAATATGTAGAAAATCATTTGATCAAACCTTTTAATAATTTCAATTAAAATTTTCAAACTAATGGACTTAAAATGGTTTAATTTCAGTTAGTGTTGAAGTTTTAAAAGTGAAAATATTCTAAAAGGTTATTATAATAATAAATATTTTAAATGATTTACTGAGTGATTATTGATTCCTTATATGAGATCTGAGGTCGGTTACCAAAGAATAGCTCATTTTATTTTGTTCTATTCTCTCAATGAGGGGAAAAAAAAAATTCTACATATAAAATTAAACTCTAGTTGGGTAACAAATAGAAGCACACGCATCAACGGAGATACATAATGGGTGTTAATAAATATATATTATATATAGTTACTTTTAAATTCATTGAATTGTTGTTACTTGTTATTAGTGTGACTTATACCATCCATTTAGATCAAATAGCAAATACATTTTACTAAATCACTATCTGTGGCTACCTCTCTTCCTCAGGTAGTTTAATTACAGACAAACTCAAGATTGTGGCATGTCCATGACTCCATCCATGATTTTTCCGCGGCCTGCAATTAAGGACAAAAGCGACAATTCCACCTAAAAATTAGTTTCTTTTTTCTTTTTTTATTTAAAAATATCTCCTGAACTAGGTTAAAAACTAATTTGTTACATATCTAAATTTTATTTATGTATTTATTGTTGATCAAGTAATTATTAGTTTATTACCTACACAAAACCAAATTCAAATTCCAATACTTAGTTAAATGAATAAGTGAGTTGATTACTACTGGATCATCTCAAATTGATCATCATTACTCTATCATTCGAAATTGATCACCGAGAATTAACTTAAAAATAACAAAATAGACTTTTTGTTTTCCTTATAGCAAGTCCTTTTAGTTAAGTTGTTCGGGTTTAATTTGATTGGTTTAGCTAGGGGAGTCTAAAAGTCTTTGCTTTTGTTTATTCGTGACATATTGTTCGATTTGTGTGTCTTTTATAAGTTATTATTTCGTAGGTTTGCTATTTTGTATAGCCGAGTTTTTGAATCATTCTCCCATTTTTGAACCATTCTCCCATTTTATAGTCGAGAGCTTTAACAAACGAATAAAAAATATTAAAATATTATTTCTATTATAACAATTTCTTCTCCAAGTAGTTCTGTTGTTATCTATGATTCGTAAAATTAGCTATATATAATGCCACAATGCAACTTCAAATTTGTTTTCTAAACTCAAAATCAATGTAGAATTACTCAGTTTTCATTCTTATTCTCTCATATCTTACATGAATCCTAATAGATTTTTTATTTCACAATAATGATTTTTTTAATGGTACACTGATTAAATTTTGTTAGGTAACCAACACCCAACTAATCAATTATCAGCCAACTTATCATTAATTAATAATTCTGATTTTTTAAATTGTCATTAATTAATAATTATTCAAATTTTATTTTTTTAAAATATAAAATTAATAAGAGCAAACTATCATTTCTATCCACGAAAGTTGAAAACGCTGAAATATCTACTCATAGAAAAAGAAAATCACCATTTGTACCTGTGAAATATGGGTTTCGTACAACAAAATTATCCAAACACTAAAAAATCACCTAAAAACTCTAAATTACCCTTATCTTCACCACTTTTCTAATCTCAAATCCCCCACCACCCAAACTCTTCTTCACCACCACTCTCATCCCCAACTACCACCATCACTGCCGCCGCCATCCAAAATCCACAAACTTCCTTGACCGGTTAGCGCAAAACGATGCTGCAGCGAAGAGGTGCGACTTCACCGTCACCGCCGCCTAACCTCAACAGCCGCTACCATCTCTGGAGACAAGCCTTTGTAATTTTGAACTTCAGATGTTCTACAAGTATACCATAGTACGAATTTGTGCTGCATCATAGAAATTAGGAATTCAATCAGAAATGCAAACTAAAGTAAATAGATCAATGACAATGTGAAATTGGATCAGTAGAGCGAGATAGAAAAAGTTTGAGTGGGTGAAGAATAGCATAGCGTTGTTGGTGGTGTCTAATTCCTTCTTCTCCATTCCCAAATTCAAAACCTAGCTTTCACTATTGCCGCTAGTTTCTTACCCCATCGCACTACTCCGCTATTGCACTAGATCCCCAAATTTTTTACTCTGCAACCACCAACTCAAAATTTCCGTAGAATTTTATTCTGATTCCAACAATACCCTAGTCCTGAGCAACATTAACAAACACCATGGACATGGAAGGATTATCGCTAATTTGTGCCCCCTAGGCACCATCGAAGAGGATGACCAAGGCAACCACATAGGCTACATCAAAGGTGAATACTGCCTCGGTATTAATTTCACTTATTTTCTATTTTTGTTCTCTAAATTCAATTCGGCGAAGCTTTTTTTTGTTCCTAATGGGTCAATTATCGGTACCAAAATTTTTTCGATCTGGTCTTGAAAAGATTCGATAATTTCCAGAACTTGTTCAATCGCTTTTTGGACGGCCTCCATTCGCCTTCGAACTCAGAATTTCTAGCGTAGGTTGGACCAAGCTGAGGCGTGATATAAAAGAGCCGGTCGTGGCTATCACTGGACGAGTTTCACGCGGTGGGGTAATTAGATTTCTGACAAAAAACGTAGGGAGATATTGAGCGAAGGAATTCTAGAGGCGGCGGGTTAGCATCGTCGTTTCTGGAACGTTCGTCGAAGGCATGGGAGGTGTTTTGAGTGATGGTGGTATTTGGGGACACTACAAAAAAATGGAACATTTGTAACAAAAACTTTATAACAAATTTAAAATTGTTACAAAATATTTTATTATTTTGTAATGACTTAATTTTTTTTGTTACAAATTATATTGGTTTTTGTAATGAATCGGTATGTTGTTGCAAAATTTTATAATATTTTGTAACAAAAGATAAAGTTGTTGCAAAAGTTTAAAATATTTTGTAACAAAATACCCATTTGATTCAAAATTCTAATTATTTTGTAATAAAAAATTAATTTGTCACAAAATTCAATATTGTTTGTAACAAGTTATTTGTTTGTCATAAAATATAAGAATTTTTGTCGCAAAGCATCTGTTCGGCTAATTTTTATATTAATCAAGATTCTTATGTAATTTTATTATAATTTAATATTTTGCATGATAGAGATTAAAATTCAGTAAGGGAGGAATTATATAGTTTAATTTAAGTAATTTCTATTATGAATAAATTATAATTTATTTTATTAATTTGAATTCTTTATTTTTAAAAATTAATCTAAAATAATTAAATTAGTTTTATAAATATTTAGAATTAAGTTAATTAATATTTTGTAAATTTTATTATAATTGGTTATTTTATATTTTTATTTTATAATTTAAATTAGAAATAATTAATTAAACTTAGCAATATATTGATAAATAATGTTTTTAAATATTTTTAATAGAGTATATTTAGTTTTAAAATTACTCTACCTTCCAATTTTATTAGAATATCTATTCATATTTATCTTTATTCTTTTATGAAATCTTTAATTTCTAACCCTAAATTCTAAAATTCCCAAATTAAACCAAAAAAACCCCCTAATTTCCCTTAACCCAACTCCTTCAGCCACAACACCGCCCTTCGACGTAACACACACACATCACAACAAACATACCCACATAGAGATCAATGAGAGAGGAGAAGAGAAGAGCGTCGCTGGCTTGTTGCCGCCGCACCCAGCCTGTTCTGCCGTCGCCGAACTGTCGAGTCCAGAAGAAAAAGTCGCCGCTGTGCTGTCGAGAAGAGAGAGCTCGTGCAGAGAGGGAGAACTCGCGAAGGAGGGGTTGCTACCCAGAGTCGCCACTGTTCGTGCCTTGCCGTCGCCGTTCTGCCTTCCATCAAGCTCAAACCGTCATTGTTTGTGGAGCTTGCCGCCGTCGCCGTTCAAGCCGCTACTGCCACCGTCACATGCAACACCCCAAAGTTTCCCTCACCGCTGTTGACACCGATCTGAGCAGAGGAGAAGAGGAAGAACGATGGAAAAGGAAGGGAGTCATCCGCGTCACCACCGTCGAGCCACACTCACCGCCAACGAAGCTTCTGTTGCCGTTATTGCAGAAAAGGGGTTGCTGCTGCTGTCATAGCCGTCTTCCTTGCCACTGCAACTTCATTCAATTCTCAACTGTTGGAACTCGCCGCTGGGACCAATCGATACCTCTGCTACAAATGGTTCACTGAGATACAAACAGCGATGGAGAAAGGGACAGAACTCGCCAGAGGAGGTTGCTGGAGCCGTTGGTCCGAGCTGCCTTGCCTTTTCCCTGCTCTGGCCATTGCTACTGCTCGAAAGTGATCGAAAATGTTGCTGTTGTTGCCACGGATTAAGAAAAAGGGGTTCGTCGCAATTAATTCCTGCTAGTTCAACACTCTGAGGTAAGGGATTTATTTTAAAATTAATCGTTTTAACTTATGAATGCCAATGAAGTTTAGTGAGTAACTGCAAATAATTTATAAATATTTTGTGTGATTAATTGATAGAAATAAGCTTGGTTTGAGGTTGTAAAATTGTGATTAGTTTGGTATTGAAATGATGTTCTGGTGTTTCAATTAGTTTATTAAGTTTTTATTAGATTGTTGGATTCGTGACTGCAATTATAATTGGTTTCTTGATCGTTTGAGAATGCTGAAATTCTTATTTTTAGCTAACTATGTTGTGTCAAGTATGTTAAAAATTGTAATGTTATTGAGTTTGGATTTTAGCAGTGATTGTGATGGAATTTTGGCTGTGAAAGTGAATGGTAATTGATTTCGGTATTAGTATGATAATAATTCAATGGTTTGATTGGTTTGTTATTTGTGACTGTGTTATGATGAATGGTTGAATAAATTGATTTGATTACTTCTGAATTACTAAAGAATAGTAGTTTGATTGTTAGTCTAATTTCACATTCCTAAGCCAAGCTTATTCAGTTTTTCACATTCCTTGATGTTATCTTAGACATTTTTCGCCCTTTTGTTGGATATAGAGAAGTGAGGTTTGTGAGCAAAGAATCCAAACATGTAAGTATATTATTGGTAATATTATTAGTTTCTCCAATTTTGAGTGTGTGGATATTAGTTGAAATTCACTGACTTCTTTTACGTTGAAATGCATGTATATTCATTGCAGTGTTGTGCAGATCCTCTTATTCTTTATTTTGTAAATTTTGTAAATCCAGCTTGTGCAACAACTGTAATGAGTTCCTTGCAAATCATATAACTGAATCATTTAAGTATGTGATAACTTAGATGAAGGTCGTCAAATTAGAGGATACATTAACTTGTTTGGTAGATACAATGAATTAAATTTATTTATTAAACTTTTTAGTTGAATTTTGCTTGTGTAATAGATGTGCTCAAAGAAAAATTTGAAGAGCAACGAACACGGCAAGAGGAAGAATTAGCTCGAGTGAAAGCTCAATTGGAAGCTCAACAAGCCGTTGTGAACTCTTTCATAGCGCACTTTGACAATAAAAGAAACTAGACAATTAGAGGTACTCCTAAAATTGCTTATGGTTTTAATACATATTCATAGATGATTCATATATTATTAGTATAATTTAATTGTATATGGATCTATTTATTACATTTTACTTGTGTCATGGTTGATAAATGACAAATGTCCTATTATTTAGTTTGATAAATTTGGTTGTGTATTGACTGAGAAATAAGTAACGAATTGGTTGCTATTGATGGAACCGTAGACGGTAAAAATATCCAAGTTTAAGGGGAGGTTCTGCCAAATTTTTTTAAAATTTTGAATAAAAGTTAAGGGAAAAAGTTGTAATTGGTGTTATATATTGTTTTTAATTTTTTGTTTCGGTTTTTCTCATTTACAGGAGTGTTAAAATTGTGACAACATGCTACCTAAAGGACTAAAGAATATTTTGATTCATAGAGACACTAATTTATGTTAGACTTTTAACTTTTCGTTGAACTTGTGTAAGAAATATAACTTATAGAACTAATCAATGTAGACATTAATGTTATTTTGCTTTAAAACAAATTTTAGTTAAATGAAACATGCTTGAATTATCTATGTTTTTTACATATTATATAAATGTTGACTTGCTCAATAAAGTAGTTAATATATTAATTAATTAAAAAAATAACTTGATAAATTATGTATGTAATTTGTATTAAAAAAATTGTTACAAAATAAATATTGTGCTTTTGTAACTAGAGGAAACAAAATATTACAAATCAAGTTATATTTTGTAACAAAATTTTATGATAGAAAAAATATATTGTTACCAAAAATATTTTGAAAATAAAGACTTTGTTATCACTTTTGTAACGAATTTTTATTTTTGTATCAAAAAAATTTGTTACAAAATATTATTTTGAATTGTAACAGTTTCATTTTTTGTTACAAAAACTTTTTGTAACAGGACATACTGTAACAGCCCTTTTTTTATTACAAATTTCTTTTATTTCAAAATTTCAATTTTTTGTAACGATTTTTTTTGTTACAAATATTACTTTTTCTTGTAGTGGGATGAGAGTTGGTGGTAAGGAAGAGTTTGAGATTAGAAAAGTGGTGGTTGTGGAGTAAGAAGAGAATAAAAGAACATATCTTTTTCTTCAGGTGCATAAAAGAATGGTTGTGGGTTAGGCTTTGGAGTATTCGAGTCAGATATAACTTCTTTGTCCCATGGAGCAACCGCTTCTTTAAAAACATATCTTTTTCTCATTTCAAGGCACTCTTGAAGAACTACATAGACTTCCACAAACTGAAATCATTGCAGTTCATATAACAGTCCAGATTCTCTAATTAACCACCTAATTCAACTAAACTAAATTAGTTGAACTAAACAAGCTAAACAGAATGAGCTAAACCAGATTAATCAAACAGAAATATTGGTGAGAGCATGATCAATCAATTATTGGTGGGAGCATGGAAACAATAGAGTGCAGTATTACAGTTAAACATAGCACAATTTCTGGATATACTAGGTCTCTTCATAGCAATAAGTGCTAAATACAAAAAGAGAAGTTGAAATCAAGTGAGAAATCAAATTTGAGAAACCCAATGCGCTTTCCAAACATGTCTATACCCTGTTTACACCAAAAAGAGTCCAACTAGTTTTATTGATTTTGATTTGAGAACATGAATAAGACTAGAAGACTAACAGGTTAGTCAGTTACTTAAATTACCACTTAACAAGGCCTAATTATCAGAAATCATATCCACTTTTTAAACACTGATGATGCAATTACCTGAATTAGAACTTGTCTCAGAGCCAAGGTGCCATAAGCTAGAATCCCAATCTCACTTTGCAAGTTATGCAACCATTGCTTGAATAAAGAGGAATCAATAGCATTCCTGCAATGGAAAACAACAAAAACCAAACCAAACCACCACAACTGAGACATATTTTTTATATAGCATGATAACAAGAAGAAACTGTGTGCCTATCAATTCTCTTTTGCCATTACATCTCATGGGGACTTGTCAAAACCTAGCATCTAATTGAACAAAACCTCCAATATCTAATTTTAGTAGCTGTCAAAACCTGCAGGGTGTGAAAAAGGAAGAAAAGAATGCCCAAATCCATCTTTTAATATAATTATTCAGCACATTCCCTTTCTGAACAAACACACTGTGAACTTTCAACACATATCTCACCCTGAAATCAAAACAAGAACAAAATGTTAAAGAGTGTCATTATAATGTGTAACCTGAGTTTCTTCATTATTAATTCACTTAAGAGAAATTTGACATTGTTATATACTATGCCCAAGAGAGCAAGGCTAGCAGCTTTATCTACATCAGCATCATCAAAGATTAGAAGAGGTGACTTTCCTACTAATTCAAGTGAAACTTGTTTCAAGTTGCTGCTAGCTGCAGCATGCATTATTTCACGGCCTACCTCCATCGAACCGGTGAAGCTGACCTGCACACACATAAAGCACAAAAATCAAAATATTAGCCGAGGTTAACTATACAAATCAAACAATGCTATAGCCAAGTTACATTGCAGTCAATTACACACTTAACTCGATACAATCAATACACACACAAATTCTTCCAAAAATAAAACAATAAAAATGAACTGAGAATTTGTTTGTCAGGACTTAAATTAGAATTTTGCCTTCCAGCTGAAAAGAACTTATTCATTTTGGGTCATTTCAGTGGATCTACCTACTAATCTGATATTTAATTCAGCAACAAAGTAACAATATGCAGTTGAGGGAAAATCTTTACTTTCTGACACTTTAGTAGGGACGTATACCTTCTGGTTTGCTTGTAAAAGCTTCACAAGGACCCTGAAGATGGATTTCAAAGTTGAAATCACTTCGAGTTTTTCCTTAATTGATGCCACAAGATCTTTGTTAACTTCTGTCATACCGATATCTGAAACATGGCCACGGTCCATGCTTTTCAAAAGCTCCTTGGATTTGTTAATGCTGGTTTCCATGAAGTTCTTCCCTCTCTTATGCGTATCCATTGATGGATAGAACTCACAAACTTAAAGGAAAAGAAAAATTGTTAGCTGAAAAAAATTCCATCATATTGATGATAGGAAATCAGGACTTATGGCTGAACAAAATTCAATTTCAGTTGATATTATATACATCAAGGTTTCTGATCAATCATATTTCAAATTTGTTAGTTATATGTTAAGAATAATAGACTTAGACAATGTTAATTTTCAAAATTGTATATAGTTACTATATATTATATATTACAAGGAAAAATTCATGGTAGAAAAGAAAACAGAAATCTAAGTAACAAAAATTAGGATATTCTGTTGGAGAAGATTAAGATTTTTTTTTCTTTAACAGATTAAATAAATTTGAGAGGAAAATTTAACTTATCTACTGGTTTTTATTCGCAAAATTTAGAAACATGTTGGAAGAAGCACCTGGCAAGAACAGGCCTCTTTCGTTCAAGCTGGTCATCTTCTCCACCCTCAAGTGACCTCTTCTCCATGCTTTTTGTGTCCCCAGTTGCCCTCTGCATTTCACACTCACTCACTTCCAATAATAATACCCTAAGTTACCAAATCTGCAACAACTAAACCACTAAAGTCAATCACCATTATGCAATCCACGTCACAAAAGATCATAGTATTAATAATTAATTGATAATAATAATAATAATAAACAAAACAGAGAAACCCTAGCAACAATAGCAACGACAAGCTAGAATAGATCTATAATACCATAACATAACAATACAAACAAATAAAACCGGGAATTTCATTAAAATCTTCAAATTCCAAGCTTGCCAAACTCTAATCCCCCAAACGAGCAATCTCGACCACCAAATTCCACGAAAAAATTGAGGGAAAAGGAAAAAAAGAACTGGAAAGGAGCTGAACTCACCAAGAAAAGCCTCTGCTGGATGTAGAAGTGGAAGTTGAGGAATAGAACCTGGGAAACTAAACTGGATGATGTGTAAGGTACTAAGGTGTTACTGATGCTGCTCCAGAGAGAGAGAGAGAGAGAGTTTGGTGAGAGAGTTATGGTGGGATCGGAGTAGCGATAGTGGGAGTGTCGGAAGAGAGAGCGCCGATGGGGGCATTGCGATGGAAGGGAGTGGCGACGGAAGGGAGCGGCATCGGAGGGGCATCGATGGAGGGTTTGCGAGGGACAGTCAGAGTCACCGCCAAAGGGAGTCACCAACGAAGAGAGGGAGTGCCGATGAAGGGACAGGGATGGTGGGAGTGCCGGAAGAGGGAGCGACAGCGATGTTCTTCGGAGTGCTGGGATTCTTTACCGTCACTGGTGTTTAGGGTTATGTGCTAGTGTTTCAGTGTTTAGGGAACGGCCAAAAGGGTTTCATGTAAATGGGAAAGAGTTTTTTAGGGTTATGTGCTAGTTTTTTCATGTAATTTCGAAACTGTTTTTTGAATAAAAGCTTTTTTTTCTTAAACCTTTTGGCCACGTTTTTTAAGTGTGCCAAAATAGTTAAAGGAAACGGCCATGCTTTTAAAATGTCACAGTAACGAAAACATGTCGCCACGCTTTAAAAGCATCTCTATTTCTCTCTATGGCCACGCTTTTGAAACGTGGCAAAAAAAAGCGTGGCAAAAAAAAGCGTGGCCAAATCTTGAATCAATTGCCACCCTCATAAAAGCACGGCCATAGACCCCTTTCGCCACGCTTTTTAAGCGTAGCAAGAAAAAATGTGGCCAAATCTCTAATCAATCGCCACCCTCATAAAAGCGTGGCCATTGACCACTTTTGGCCACGCTTTTTAAAGCGTGGCAAAAAAAGCGTGGCTATAGGGCTTTTTTCTTGTAGTGTGTGGAGTAAGAGGAGAAGTTAGAACGAAATAGGTTATATTAGAGGTTAATTTGAGAATTTTAAATAATTTTTTGGATTTTTGAATAGTTTTGTTAGCAAAAGTACATATTTCATGAATACAAATTATAATTTCCTTTTTTATGGATAGATGTATTAGCGTTTTCAACTTTTGTGAGTAACAATGATAGTTTACTCAATTAATAAACATTAATTGCAGTTGTTTAAAGTTAGCTGGTTAAAAATTGTTTATCTATACTTTTTTTACCAGATTTTATTTTGTTTAGATTAAAAATGGTTTTGTACTTTTGTTCATCTGTAGGGTCCTTTCTTTTATGTGAAGTATTTTTTCAAGGACATTTCTTTTAAAATCTTCTTGCAAGTTTTTTCTTCATTCATTGATTCTCAATGTCGATGGTTAAATCAATTATTGAAGAAAAAACAAAAACACTTACCATTCATATTTCTTTTTGTGTTGATGGAAACATAGCTTTCCTCTTTAATTGAGTAGACATATTTATTAGCTGAAGATCCCATTTTATCTTAGCACGCTTTTCTTCGCATGTTCCTCAAGAAACTTGAGTAATTAACCTTCAAAAAAAAAAATATCTACATGGAAAACGAAAGGCCACCAGAACTGGGGCACTTTATTTGTGCTGCTGTCAATCAATATTATCTCATGTGCATGATGCTGTCAAGTTTACGTGGAAACCAAATTTGGTTACGGTTCTAATGTTTAAGAATTAAGATATATATATATATATATGTGCATCCGCATTATTCACATGATTATTGAACATATCCAATAATATTTGCTTCTTTTTTCTGTCGACATTATTATTCCAAATTTGAAGTCTAAAAGGTGAATATCAAAATTGGAATATAATTATGTTCTTTGTGATAAGATTGTGGGAGATATTATATAATCTCGTACTTCTAATTAAGAGACTAAACATTTAATATTGTATCCTCTTTCAACATTAAGTGCGGCTTTTGAGATTTAAATTTATGTTCTTATATATCTTTACGGTAGTTCAAACTGTTCAGTGCTTACTGTTAGAATTTTTTATAGTGGGTTTTTATTGATTATTGGCTTTTATCTTTATAAAAACCGATTGAATGTTTAACTCTGATATTCCTGTAAACTCATGATATGATTGAGTAATTTACTTTGGGTTTTGGATGTCACCATGTATTATTGGATTTTAGAGCCTAATAATTAGTATACATAATAAGGTAAGATAAAATAATAATGTAACTCAACTATTTCCATTCTTATTACCTTGCTTTCCAAGTCTGCTGCAATATCTTCAACATGAAATCATTTGGTTGTTATTGAATCTATCAAATGAGCCCATAAGGCCGTAATTATTACTATGAAAAACATATGAAATAATTGAACCCAAAAAAGAAATAAATAAAGTGATTGTAGATGGGTATAAATATATGGCTTTGAAGTTTATATATCATGAAAGAAGAACATGCTACTATATAGTTATATAATCTAGTAGGACTTGACGGAACAAAAAAATCTAGAAAAAATTTCACTCTTCTCTTCTACGAGATGCTAAAATGACACTCTCCTCTCCTCTATTTATAAAATGTATATTCCCTTTTCTTATAATTTTTAAAAAAACTCCTCTTTAATTCATTTTAATTTTTTTGTGTTAACTAATTTTAACTTTATCCATTTTTCAAGAAAAAATAAATTATTTTTTTACAAAAATATCTTTTAACAAAAATTTTATTTTTTGTCATTAATTTTACTTACCAAAATACCCTTTAATAAATTATTTTTTTATTGATTAAATTATATTTTTACCAAAATATTTTTTAAAAAATTTAATAATTAAATTATTTTTTCTAAGATACCTTCAATAATTTTTTAATTATTAATTATACTTTTACCAAAATTTTTATTAACAACTTTTTTATATTTTACTATTAATTTTTTTATATCAATATATAAATTGTTATACATATTAATAATAGTAAGATTTTTTTATTTAATGTTAAAATAATATACATTGATATCAAAAAATTAATAGTAAAATATAAATTAACAAAAATTTTGGTAAAATTATAATTTAATAATTAAAAAATTATTGAAAGGTATCTTAGAAAAAAAATAATTATTAAATTTTTTAAAAAATATTTTGATAAAAATACAATTTAATAAATAAAAAATAATTTATTAAATAGTATTTTAGTAAGTAAAATTTAATAATAAAAAAATAAAATTTTTGCTAAAAGGTATTTTTGTAAAAAATAAATTTTTTTAAAAAAAATAGATAAAGTTAACATTAGTTAGCACAAAAACTTTAAAATAGATTAAAGATGAAGTTTTTTAAAAGTTATAAGAGAGGAGAATGTACATTTTATAAATAGAAGGAAGAGAAGTATCACTTTAGCATCTTACAAGAGAGGAGAGTGAAATTTTCTCAAAAATCCAATAGTTCAAAGACATGTGATTGCAAGTTGTCAAAAATTATAAGGCATTTCATGATAACCTTACGTACACTATATATATATATAGTGTTGTATGTTTTGGCTCAATGCCCTTAATTAGCCAGCTAGTTATTAGGTGCTTTGGTAATCTAAAACGTTCGTCACCTTTCAACCATTGATTATTTGCGATTGCATAATATTGATGCTCAATCATTGTGACTTATTACTGACTTCATATACGAAATTTGATTTGATTCTCGTGATTTCCCTACATGCCGCTTCAATTCTATGTCGAATACAAATTATTGGACCTGATTTCGATAGATGTCTAGACATAAACACTTTGATGAGATGTGAAATTAATTGGTGTCTTGTGTACAAATGTTAAATATGATGGGTTGTATGATGAAAGAAAGCTTCAAAAAAAATATTTGAAAACAAAAAGAAAAGGGAAGAGTAAACTATCAAATGGGCATATGAAAGATTTTTCACACGAACAAAAATAACTTTAAAAGATATAAATGATATAGGAAACATTTCAACTGCACCGAGAGTACTGGTGTTTCAATTGTTTTAACTGTTGATCTGAATTATAAAAAATATATATAATATATATTAATTGAAATCAACGGTTAAAACACTGGATGTACTGATACTCCTCGGTACACTTAAAACATTTCCAATGATATAATTCGCTTCAAAAGATTTTAAAACTTAACAAAAATAACTACACGGTTAATTACTCCTGTTTCCGTTAACAAAAAACGTTAATGATGTGACTAACAAAACATCAGATGACACATGACATCAAATTCATCTCTCTCTTTTGTGTGAGCCAATTAGTTTTTTAATCTCATTTTTTCTCACCTCACAGGTGCACACAAAGTTCTTCTCCTTTTCCCAAAAAGAAAAAACAACCCTAAAATCACCAAAAAATCAAAACCATCACAATCACCATGACTTTATCACCGCTGGCTGTATCACCACCAATATAATTAAGGCTCACACCACCCTCAATGTTCTCATCCCATTCATCATTTCCTTCTCCCTTCGGAGAAATGAAAGAAAAAGCGGAAGCAAAATAGCGGTTATGTACTATAAAAAAAACCGCTGAGTATTATCAAATTTTTTGTTGAAAAAACAAACAAAATTCAACATAATTAAATTATTGTTAGATTTACGGTAAGAAGGAATCAGACGGTATAAATTTCACCGGTAAATATTTAGCATTGGAATTTTTTCGTCTAACGAATTATCTATTCGAAAAATTATTTGATTACCGGCGAATTTTTTCCACGATAATGTTGGCATCACAATATGTTATTTTCTATACTATTATTGTCGGATTATTCCCTCGATAAATTCGACAATAATATCAATTTTTTTTAAAAAAAAGTTGTGAAACAATTGGTTAATTTTAATTTTTTATTTAAATTTTTTTCACACAATTATTTAACAATTTATAAATAAAAGAAACATATTATTTAAAATAAAAAATAAAATATTCAAATAAATTAAAACTCAAGTACATAAAAAAATACAATGAAACAATAAAACAAACATGTAACATCCTACCACACAAAGCTTTACGCCGAAGACGTAAATAAATAAGAGGTGGTGACGTATTACGACGTCTAAAAAGAAAATACATATATAGATATATTAAAAAATGGAATTAATTAGGAGCCTTGAAGAAAAATTAAATGAAATACAAACAGAACAACGCAACACTCATGACTGGATAAACGTAGAAAGATAGGTAAGGTCAAACGGAAAAGGATAACATGTATATAAGAATAGAGTTCCAAAGATACCAATAAAACAAGCTCTTGATATATATATATATATATATATATATATATATATATATATATATATATATATATATATATATATATATATATATATATATATATATATATATAACGCAAAAGTGTCCGAAACTTAAAACAAAATGCCTATTTCTCCAAGTCAACCTCTAAGAGGGACAAGCATATAAGATATAAGGTGGAGAATCTATTGCATATATATAAATATAAACAAAAATACAAACACCGAGTCCTAAGATCATTCTTCGTTTCTAAGAGTCTTCAGAATACTTAATGCGGTGTTTTGTGTTTTGCATCTGAAAACAATATATGTATGGAATGAGAACCGGAGGTTCTTAGTATGGTAAAGGTGCCCGCATAGTTAATATAAAAGGTCCCGAGAAAGCCAGAGGCATTCCTAGAACTCCGACACTCAGATTTAAACTTAAAGGAATAACTAAACCAGAAATTTGGTAACCGTCTAAGGTTCTCAAGTTCTGAATCTAATCCTAACTAAATACTTCACTTTTGCTTCCTCCAACCCTCCGAAACATTGGTGGAACTACCCTCATCACCAAGGTTCCGAAAACCGAACCGGTCAATGAACCGATAAGGTGACTGGTTTAACGGTTTAACGGTTCAACCGGGGTTCAACCGGTTTAATTAAATATAAAATATTTTTATAATCAGCAACCATCACAAACACAAACACAAACTTGCACAAATTAAATACAATCAACAACTAAATATGAATTATTAACAAAAATTTATACAATTTTTAATCACATCAACAAACCAACATACATGCAATTTCAAAACACATTAACATTTAACAATTACATCTAGAAATTCAGAAGCAAACTCAGAAGTTAAAAATTAAAAGTTACATGCAATTTCAGAACACAATCAATATTTAACAATTACATCTAGAAATTCAAAAGACAAACTCAGAAATTAAAAGATACATGCAATTTCAGAACACAATCAACATTTAACAATTACATCCAGAAATTCAGAAGTTAAAATCCATTACAATTGGACAATAAAATCAGAAATCAACAAAAAAATTAACAAAAAACCATCAACAATCAACAAAATTATTTCAGAAAAATTAGCTCAAAGCTAGAAAAATTAACTCAGTCAGAAGGACAGTGGACTTCAACAACTGTCGGAGGATGAAGGTGAAAGCAAGGGTTGCTACTATGAGTAAGCAACCGTGGAAGAGATACAGAGAGCTTGAAGAGAGAGATGCGACGGTGAGAAGAGCTCCGAGCACGGCGACGGCGAGAAGAGGGCCGATCTGAAGAGTGGATGGTGGCTGGGTGTTGCTGTGGAAAAAGGATTAGGGTTGGGTTCAAGATCTGAGAGTGGAATGCGTTCTCTGGAGACTCGTGTGCAAGGCCTTGAGTTTGCGTTGGATGAGATCTCTTATGATTTGGCCGTATCAAGTGGAAGAATGTCTAAACCTGGTGCTCCTAGGTATGCATGTTGCTTGCTACCAGGTTCTGAAATTTTAAGCGCTAAGTTCTGGAAGAGAACACAGAGCCGGTATTCATCCTCCCAATTATCTAGATCTGACGGCACCCAATTGCTTGCTGTAGTCCTCCACCAAGATGACATGAATGCTGAAACTGAGTTGAGAAGCCATAGACTCAGGCTTCATAGCGATGGAGGAAGCTTCATAACCAATCCTCTAGCAGAGATTAATACTAATTTCAAGAAGATATATGGTTTTGCAAGAGCAGAGCCAAATTAACAAAATAGAGGGAGGATGGTGGCTGTGGCTTCCAAGGGGGTTTGGGGCTGGATTCTTCTCCAGAGATCAAATTTCAGAGAGGAAGAGAGGGGTGGGATGAGGGTAAGAGATAGCGGCTAGGGTTTCAATCTTCAGGGTGTTTTTGTCATATATATGACACTAGAAACGACGCCGTTTTGAGTGTAGCCATGAACCGGAAATCCCTTAAAAAACCTGGCCGGTTCTGGCGGTTCACCGGTTAACTGCCGGTTCGGCTGGTTTTTTGACCGGTTTTTTGCTAGCCGATTTTTAGAGTTAACCGAATCGACCATATGACTGGTTTCCGGTTAACCCGGTTGAACTGGCCGGTCCGGTTCGATTTTCAGAACCATGCTCATCACACTTCCGCCAAACGAGGGATCTCTCAATTGCAAAGACAAACAAAACAGACAAGAAAAGCACAGATATAGGTAGCAGTTACAGCAAGTAGAATAAGTAGCAGATAAGCAGGGATAAAACAGTTAAGCAAACCAAAATAATGTACACTCAAGTAAAACATACAAATACACATGATGTATGCCTGTCCTACTGGCCGTGAGCTCACGTGTCGGTTACTTTGGCAGAATTCTACACACCTGGTAGCTAAGCTAGATATCGTCTTTCTGACATGCTCCACACTCTTGGGATATAGTGCCCGTCACACTCTCGGGATATAGTACCCGCCACACTCATGGGATATAGTGCCTGCCGCATTTCCCGTGATAAAGTGTTCATACACTCTTGGGATATAACACCCGCCACATTCTTGGGATATGGTGCCCGACACACTCATGGGATATAGTGCCCAACACACTTCCTAGGGTAAAGTGCTCCCACACTCTTGGGATATAGCGCCCGCCACGCTCTTAGGATATAGTGCCCGACATTCTCATGGGATATAATCTCCGACACACTTTACAAACAGAGAGAAAGTGATGCAACAAAACAAAATAGAACATACATTCACACTTCACATTCATAATCATTGTCTTCATAATTACTTTCAATCATTCTTCTTCCTCATTTCTTACCTGGAGCAAGTGGACAGAAGCACTGCATCTTACCTGGTCTCATATATCTCAATCTCATCATATCTCATTCAAAATTCATAATTAACTCAGTTCTCCTTATTCTTCTTTCTCATAGCTAACCTCATCATCAAACACCTCCTAACTCAGCCACATTTCATTATTATTATCATTATCTTCTTTATTTACTTCTTATTCAACATTACCAACGCCTCGTTAATTCAGATAACAGTTCACAAAATCCTCCCAAGTATCTCCTCAACCTATTTAATAGACTCTTTCCCGTTCTAAGGTTTAAAGACTCACTAACGAACCTTAAACAAGTGTGAAAGAGGTTTAAAAAGCTAGAGGCTTGGTTAACCATTAAAAAACATCACATTTGGCCAAAATAGGGGTTCCGCATATGCGAGATTTCAAAACAGGGAGGAGTGCTTGTGTCGCGTGTGTACTCTCACATACGCGAGATTGTAAAACATTTAGCATAGCTCGCGTCGCGCCTGCAGATCGCATACGCGACACTCCTTTTTCCTCAGAAGCTGTTAAGTCATTAAAAAATTCGTTTTATACACCTAACTTCCAACATTCATAACTTCCTCTACAAAACTCGGATTTTCACAAACTTTAAACCATTTTAAAGGTCTTAAAATTATCTTTAATTTAAAATAAATTTCATTCAAACCCAAATTCTGAGGCTCAAGTTATAATCTGTTGAAGTTGGTTAAAAATTACTTTTTGCCAAAAATACCAGATTCCCTATGCTTTCCAAATTCTCAATTCTATAGCATAATTCTATAACCAAAACAACCCCACAATCATATCTACCTATTTCCAACCATTTCTCATCCTCAATACATAAAAGTATCATCAATACACTCAAATTCTTCATTCTAGTTACAATCATTGTTCATCAATTTCATCATCTCAACATACTATCATCATCAATCATCCACAGTTGTCAATAATCAAAACATTTTTATCCCAAACTCAATACCATGTTCACCACACTCATACATGTATATAATAATTTCATCAATCCAACTACACCACATCAATTCAACACGTATAGCGTCAACTAAATCCAGTAAATATGCACCAAACACATGATTCAACTTATCCTAGGTTGTCTAGCCTAAATTTTCACGCAATATTATATATTATCTACGAGAAACCAAAATCATACTTTAGTCGATTCCTCTCTATGCTTGGAACACCACAAATACACCATTCCAAATATGTTCAAAGCTCCGAATGTACACCAAATAGAAAATTCAGTCACAGAGAATCAAACTCAAGCTTCCAATGTTCACTCCCAAGCCTCTAATTCTATCAATTTGCCTCCACAACACAATTTAATCTAATACCATACAAATATTACTAAATCAACATGGGGTTTGCCATACCAATAATTTCATAAAAGTTAGAAAATCTTCACCTTACCAACGGACATTTTGGACAAAATCCAACAAGTTCACAAAGCTAATTTGATCCTGAATACCAAAATTTAATAAAATCTCAACACACTATGATTTTAATTTAAAAATTGGGGAAGAAAGAACTGTGAAGATGCAATTTTCTTACCAAATTGTTCAGTGAATTTTGTAGAGAATTTCAAGACCAATGCGTGACCACTGAAAGTTACGGGAGATTGAAAGTTATGGGAGATTGAATTTTGGGTGAGGGTTTGAATATTCCTCCCAATTGTCTCCTTAGTGCCCAGAGTGTTTCCTCTTTGTGTGGGGAAGAAGAGTTGTGCTCTTCATTAAAGTGTTGTTGGGTTAGGCCTTGGGCCCGATACAAGCCCGGTTCAACCGATTTGGCCCGTTTGGCCAAATTTTGGGCCAAAACCTTTGAAATTAGTGTCAAAATTCATATTTTAATTATTTCTACTCCATTAAACTATAAAATTTAATTTTATAATTTTTTAAATAATAAATAATTTATTGACTAATTATTTATTAATTATCCGGAGATTACAAAACACTAATAACTAAAGATCCAGGTAGTCCTCGTCGCCATCGTTGTTGTTCTCGTGGCCCTGATGAGGCGGCGTAGAAGATGGTGATGTTTGTGTGCCACCAGCAACGGTGCTGCCACCAGCAGGGTTGGTGCCATTGGCGCGTATCTGAGCCTGGTACACCTCCATCTGAGCCTCCATCCGCTAAAGCCGCTCCAGCTGCTCCCTCCACTCCAACCGGAGGTCATTGGTGTCCGTCATACGTGTGAAGATCTCCTGATACTTCTCCCGATAATTGTTCATCTCCTGAGCATGCTAGTGAAGGCTGTAGGTGAGCTCATGCACCTGAGCCTCAAATCCACGCCTTCCTCGGGCTCAATGGCTCGACTGGTGGCAGAGCCAGACGATGGCCTCAACGTTGAGCTGTGGAGGCTGCTGGCAAAGGACGACCCTAGCCTGTATATGCAGATCTGGTACGACATTGAGGCGGTCTTGTGCCAAATCGCATCGAGATCAATGACTGTTGCAGCAAAACCATCGGCGACGTCCTCCCCACTTTGTTGAGATTGCAGAGTCACGGCCTCTAGTTTCTGTGTGTAGGACTCCTGTGTAACACATGTTATTGTGTTCTTACGACAATTATACAGTTAATCTCTAATTTTATATCAAAAGATCAGATGCATGTTTACTCACATAATGATCATGAAACCACTGATCAATAAATTGATTTGTTCTCCTTCAACGTGTGGGTGTACTGGAACGTCTTCACTAATATCACCTTGTGATCCAACAACTTCGACTACACATATTGCATTGAAATAATATGATTAGGATGCCTAGTAATGATTTGTAAAAGAATATAACTAAGTTAATAACAAAACTAAAAACACTACATACCAGCCTGGCCTTAGTCTTCATGAAGGTTGCTGAGCCGTCAGTATACTTAGACAACTTGCCCGATGCCCTGTTAGCTCTGTTGGTGAGACGCTGATGCCAAACCCCTTATCGGTCTCCAGTGAACTAACAGAACCTTCTTTATTTCCGGTCGGAGCCAAGTCGTGTAATATCCTTACTATCAGAATGTCACACTTCCAGCTACGCCACTCTAATAGCGAGGATATTACAACGACTTTTAAAGATATCTTTACATAGTAGAAGCCTTTAACTGAAAATCGTATCAATTTTTCTTTGAAAAATCAAAAATACTTTTTTCTTTCTTTAGATCAAACATCCATACATACAAATCAATCACAATACTTCATACACACACACACACATAAATACAAGGATTCTTTATAAAATTAACTCGCAAATATTACATACATACATATCATTACAATCACGAATCATATCCCTCTTTACAAAAATATAATAATAGTGGTGAGAGAAAACAATATCTAAGATATTTAAAACAAATATAGCATAGCCAAAAACTAAGCAAAATCCTCATAGGCTTCCTCGTCTGTTTTCTGAAAAAGATAGTACTGTAGGGGGTAAGAACCTAATCACACGGTTTCACCAGAGGTTTTCAAAATTTTCATACAAAGATATATAAAAAGGGAATTGGTGTTAACCGCAATGATCATAGCTCGTCTTATGAATCTTTTCGAAAAATAACAATTAATCATCCAAAATCCAATTTGTTATTTCATTTATAAAAATTTTAATCTCAATAATATTCCGTAACATTTCACAACATACCAAAGAATCAATTTCACCAAGTTTACAAATAATTCATCCAATCAGGGTTTTTGGCCAAAAACTCTTTCAAACACGACCTCCAGCCCAAAATTCAATCAATCACAGCAATCCAAACCATCAAGTCACAGTCACAAGTAATCAAACAGACATTCAAAAAGTCACACATAGAGAACAATTAGGACAAGTAGTACAATTAGCAATTAACAGAATATCAATTAGGCAAACCAAGTAATTATGCAGACCCAAACAATTTCAAACAAATGCAATATGATGTATGCCTGTCCTACTAGCTAGCCATGAGCTCACGTGTCGGTTATACTGCCAAACCTAACACAAATCTGGTTGGAAACTATCGGACTAGTCTCTAAGTTGCACATCCCCAGGAAGAAAAATTTTGAGGGAGAGTGCCCTACCACCTTCTCTTAGAGGTATACTCAGGGGGTAATATTTTAAGAGAGAGTGCCCTACCACTTTCACCAAACCATGCCAAAAATAACAGAGAGTGCAATCTCACTCAATGGATCATGCCGTCTCACCTTACAACCCAAAAGAGATGTGGGTAAAAAATTTCAAGAGAGAGTGTCCTACCACCTTCTCCACTTCCAAAAAATACAATCAAAAGAGAAATGGAGAAAATATTCCAAAGGAGAGTACCCTACTACCTTCTCCATATCCGCACTGCAAAAGCATCCCCAAGAAGAATAATTTTGAGGGAGAGTGGCCTATCACCTTCTCCTAGGGGTATACTCATGGGGTAAAAATCTATAGGATTATTGTCCTACCACCTTTCCCTGGAGGCAGTACCACATCAACACCCAAGCAGTACAAACATCCGACCTTGCTAATTCAGTCTTTCAGACCACATTCACAAATACGCAAGTGGGATAAAATCACCGTCCGTGCAAATTTAATAATCATTATCAATCTCAAACACGCAAGCGGGATAAGACCACTGTCCTTACCAATTCAGTCATTTAGACCACAATTAGTCATAATCATAATTAAACCTAACCAAGTTCAACAACAAAACAATACATATATATATATATATCGATCAAACCTCATCATAATCATAGTTCATTATGTTCACATTTATCACAAGGATAATTATCCTCAAGTCATGAGCAGGATAGAACCACCATCCTCACCACAGTTAGGAATTGAATCGGAAAGAATCCTCAACCTTCTATCTAATTCTCCAATGTGACAAGAGAGGAAATTCTCAATCTCAAACTTGTCCACCGCAACAAGAGAGAAAATCATCAACCTCAACTTGTCTATCCGTGAGCGGGACAAAGCCACCAACCTCACTGTTGAGAAATTATTCACAAAAATTCATCATATCTACCTCTAACGTCAAATATAATCATTATCATCATCAAATTCATCATTTACACAATCATAATAATCACTAATCAACCGTAGTATTCTTCTCATTCACTCTCATATTTCATTCTTTGATTAATCACTTTAAGGGCTAACTAAACCCACCTTTCAAGCTTCTTAGGTTTAATTTAAAGTACTCCCAAGGTACTCAACCTTTATCTTATAATTCTTGAAAATCACAAATTGATTTCCCAAAATCAACAAAACCATAAAATTCCAGTTTTCTTTAACCAAGTTATCGTACTAACTTCAATAATCCATTCCTTCAAATCCATTTGAAATTTTCAAGAACAACTCTTAAATTAGAATTAATTGAACAAAACTCACTTTCGATTTAACCAAATAACCAAAACTACATTCAACTTCATTCTCAAGTTTAAGAACTTTCAAAAAGACATAAAAATTATTTTGTTTTACCAATCAAATTCAAATGCTTTAAATTCACTAAAACTTCTCAAAAAATAATTCTTCAATTAAAATTTTTCAATAAAACTCCAAAACAAGGTCTTAGTGTTTATGAAAATAGCATTATTTTCCATTATTGTTATTGTTATTGTTATTGTTATTGTTCAATATTCACTCAAATTCTTATAAAAATTTTGGCAGCATCTCCTTTAAAACTCGGACTTTACCACCCTTCAAGGGTTTCCTCCATCTCAACAATTCATCAACCTTTTACCAAAAGAAGCCCAAACTCTTGATAATCATACCATCATAATTCAATTTAACAATTGACATAACTCAATTAAGTAAATCGTGATTCTCAGCATTTTGATAAGAAGAGAATCTATGCCAATTCGAAAAACTAGATAAAGTGATTCCATTGTGAGTATAGTCCAAATCGGCAGTGGATCCTCTCAATCAAATATTCAATTCAAAAGGATAGTCACAATTCAAAACACAATTAACCGGGAGTTTTAAATTCCGATTCGTTCTTCCTAGGAACTAGTGACAACAAGTGCATATAATTTTGGTTTGGGAAAGCAAAGGGTATCCAATGATAAGAAAGCAATAAAGGAATAAAAGAACAAGGCAAAATTACAATTAATAAAACAATAAAGGAATAAAAGAACTATGTATGTAATATGAACAAGTAAAGCTTTAAAGTAGGTGAAAAGTGGTTCAAAACATAAATGAAACCTTGACTTGGGATGAGTATCCAAGGAATCCTTTCCTTGCCATAACCACAACTATGATAATTATCATGGGTTAATCTCGTCTAGTTAACCCCAACCATCGAGGAGTAAGTCAAGCAAGCATAATTGACCTTAATTCATAAGTTCTAACCAACTTATCAAACTAGTTGATAAAAGGCTAGCTTTAATGGAAACAAGAATCAACTAACTTCCCAAGAATTATCACTAAATGTTGGACATTATGGCTCTAGTAATCCATAGACTCATTTTCCCCAAGCCAAGGGGTGGAAATTATCCCATAATCAAAATTGGTATTTCATCAAATACATAGAGGGCATAAACATAAAACATGGCAAAATTGAGAAATTGAGGAAAGCTATGAAACATAAATGACCAAAATCAATAAAGGCAACTCAACAAACATATAAAAACCATCAACATCAAATTAAACAACTAGAAATTCAAAATTGCAAGACTATGTAAATTGCCAAAGGAAATTGAAATAGATGAAAATGTAGAACAAGTAATGTAATTAAAAGAGAAATTAAAGAAATACTTACAATGCAATTGCTAGAATCTGAAATCTAACTTGAAGTATAAAATGCTACAAATCCCTAATTAAACCCTAAGAGAGAAAAACCTAAAACTACATTACTCCTACTCCTACTATGTTTTTCCTAATCTAAAGTGAGCTCCCTTCATATGTGTTGCATCCCCCTTCATATAGCACTTGGTTTCAGCCTTGAGTCTTCAAAAATTGGGCCAAAAGGCCTCAAAATCACGAGTGCACGTGCATTTTTAATGAAGGCACGCACTGGGACCTGTGCGGACGCACAGATGTGTGCGTCCGCACACTTCGCCAAATTTCCACTTGTGCGTACGCACAGAGGGTTGTGCGCACGCACACTTCGCGATGCTCTGGATTCGCTCTGCTTGGGTTCTTGTGCGTACGCACGGGTAGTTGTGTGCACGCACGCATGGATGAGCTCTCCTCCTTTGTTTTCTTCATGCTTTCTCTCAAATGCATGCTCCTCTTCCATTCCCACCAAGCCATTTCTACCTTATTCATCTGAAATCACTCACAAATAACATCAAGGTATCGAATGGAAGGTAAACGGAATAAAATTAGTCAAAATAAGTGCAAAAGAGCATGTTTCCACATTTATGTCTAAATTAGGTAGATAACACAAAAGTATGCTATTTGGGTACTTAAGTGTGAGTTCATGTACTAGAATCCATCCAATTTGAGTCAAAATACATCATCAAATATGGACTCATCAATTCTCCCACACTTAAACAATAGCATGTCCTCATGCTAAACCAAACAAGGAGAATGATCAAAAGGGAAACAACTTATTGAATGCAACTATCTATATGCATGCATGTATGTATATACTATATATACCTATATATACTATAGTATCCTATGAAATTGGTGAAAACAAATAATTAAATTCCCAAGCAAGTATATAAACGTATAGGGCTAAGCAAAGAAGTAACTCAATGCAATAAAAAATCTAAAGAATTGATTTACTCATAAAAAATGAAGCAACTTGTAGGAATACATGATGAGAGGTATGGAAACATAGAGTTGAGTGATCGAACCCTCACTAGGTGTGAATAAACTCTAAGCACTCGATGTTTAGGGTTTAATCACTCAAGTCTCCTCTAATTATGCTTTCGAGGATTTGCTTCTCATCTAACAATCAACAAGTATTTGATGCATGTATGCAAGTATCATGAGGTCTTTAGAAGGTTGTAATGGGGTTGGGGTAAGGGTAAGATGAATATATGGCTAAGTGGACTAAAAGATTGAATCTTTGATTAGCTCAAGTACCCACTCAACCTATATCAACCAAATTACAAACTATGCAACCTAACTTCCCATTCCCTTTTTATACACATTCATGCATCTTTTTCATCCAAGTCCACATATGCATTTCTTATTCATTCATTTCATTTTCTTTTTTCCTTTTTAGGGAGACTTTTGTCCCATCTTATTTTTTTCATTTTTTTTCTTTTTCTATGATAAATGCATATGGTTAAAGCAAATTGAAACATGAATGTGCACCCATTTTTCAAATTTTTCAATAATTACGCAAAATAAAAATGTTTCTCTACCAATGCTTCCCAAAATTTCTCCCACACTTAAATGAAACACACACCTTAACCTGAGCTAATCAAAGATGCAATTCAAGGTAATTCATGGTTTTTCGCTTAGGGTTGTGATGTGCTAATAATTAGAACAAAAGGGATTAAAAAGCTCAAAAGGGGTTAACAAGGATAGATGCAAGGGTAAGGCTATATTAGTGAGTAAGCTTAATTCAAAGATGGCCTCAATCATGCTAAATGCATTCAAGACATCAAACATCAGAAATAAAGAATCAAGCAAAACCAAGATCACAATCATAGAAGAGATATAGCACACAATGAACAAATTTAGTGGTTAAAATGTGTAACCACTCATTAAACCTCAAAAACTCACAAGGTATTTTGTTCTATCACTCTTCTATGTTCCTGGTGCACGAAATTGTGATTCACACTTTTCACAACTCCACACAACTAACCAGCAAGTGCACTGGGTCGTCCAAGTAATACCTTACGTGAGTAAGGGTCGATCCCACGGAGATTGTTGGCTTGAAGCAATCTATGGTTACCTTGTAAATCTTAGTCAGGAGATTAATTATGATTATCAGTTTGAATTGCGAAAAATAAAAGAGCATGAAATAAATACTTGTTATGCAGTAATGGAGAATATGTTGGAGTTTTGGAGATGCTTTGTCTTCTGAATCTCTGCTTTCCCCCTGTCTTCTTCTTCACCCACGCAAGGTTTCTCCTATGGCAAGCTGTGTGTTGGTGGATCACCGTTGTCAATGGCTACCATCCGCCCTCTCAGTGAAAATGGTCCAGGTGCGCTGTCACCGCACGGCTAATCATCTGTCGGTTCTCACTCATGCTGGAATAGGATCCATTGATCCTTTTGCGTCTGTCATTACGCCCAACCCTTGTGAGTTTGAAGCTCGTCACAGTCATTCAATCCCTGAATCCTACTCAGATTACCACAGACAAGGTTTAGATTTTTCGGATTCTCAAGAATGCTGCCAATGGATTCTAGCTTATACCACGAAGATTCTGATTAAGGAATCCAAGAGATACTCATTCAATCGAAGGTACAACGGGAGTGGTTGTCAGGCACGCGTTCATAGATTGAGAATGGTGATGAGTGTCACAGATCATCACATTCATCATATTGAAGTGCGAATGAACATCTTAGATAGAAACAAGCGTGTTTGAATAGAAAACAGAAATAATTGCATTAATTCATCGAGACATGGCAGAGCTCCTCACCCCCAACAATGAAGTTTAGAGACTCATGCCGTCAAAGAGTACGAAGTTCAGATCTAAAAATGTTATGAGATACAAAATAAATCTCTAAAAGTTGTTTTAAATACTAAACTAGTAACCTAGGTTTACAGAAAATGAGTAAACTAAGATAGATAGTGCAGAAATCCACTTCTGGGGCTCACTTGGTATGTGATGGGGCTGAGACTTGAGCTTTACACGTGCCTAGGCTGTTTCCAGAGTTAAACGCCAAGTTGTAACCTGTTTCTGGCGTTTAACTCCAACTTGTAACCTGTTTCTGGCGTTTAACGCCAGAATGCAACATGGAACTGGCATTGAACGCCAGTTTACATCATCTATTCTTGAGCAAAGTATAAACTATTATATATCACTGGAAAGCCCTAGATTTCTACTTTCCAACGCAATTGAGAGCGCGCCATTTGGACTTTTGTAGCTCCAGAAAATCCATTTCGAGTGCAGGGAGGTCAGAATCCAACAGCATCTGCAGTCCTTTTTCAGCCTGAATCAGATTTTTGCTAAGCTCCCTCAATTTCAGCCAGAAAATACTTGAAATCATAGAAAAATACACAAACTCATAGTAAAGTCCAAAAATATGAATTTTGCCTAGAAACTAATAAAAATATACTAAAAACTAACTAAAACTTGCTAAAAACTACATGAAATTACTCCCAAAAAGCGTATAAAATATCCGCTCATCACAACACCAAACTTAAACTGTTGCTTGTCCCCAAGCAACTAGACAAATAAAATAGGAGAGAAAGAAATCAAGAAGCAATAATATCTCAAAGTTTTAAGTGAAGCTCAGATTCTAATTAGATGAGCGGGACTAGTAGCTTTTTGTTTCCGAACAATTTTGGCATCTCACTTTATCCTTTGAAATCCAGAATGATTGGCGTCCATAGGAACTCAGAATTCAGATAGTATTATTGATTCTCCTAGTTTAGTATGTTGATTCTTGAACACAGCTACTTTATGAGTCTTGGTCGTGGCCCTAAGCACTTTGTTTTCCAGTATTACCACCGGATACATAAATGCCACAGACACATAACTGGGTGAACCTTTTTAGATTGTGACTTATCTTTGCTAAAGTCCCCAATTAGAGGTGTCCAAAGTTCTTAAGCACACTCTGTTTTTGCTTTGGACCTCGACTTTAACCGCTCAGTCTCAAGTTTTCACTTGACACCTTCACGCCACAAGCACATGGTTAGGGACGGCTTAGTTTAGCCGCTTAGGCCAGGATTTTATTCCTTTTAGACCCTCCTATCCATTAATGCTCAAAGCCTTGGATCCTTTTTACCCTTGCCTTTTGGTTTTAAGGGCTACTGGCTTTTTCTACTGCTCCTTCTTCTTTTTTCTCTCTCTTTTTTTTTTGCTTCAAGAATCAATTTCATGATTTTTCAGATCATCAATAACATTTCTGTTGTTCATCCTTCTTTCAGGAGCCAACAATTTTAACATTCATAAAATTCAATATAAAAAACATGCACTGTTCAGGCATTCATTCAGAAGACAAAATGCATTGCCACCACATATAGATAATTTGCATTTTCCTTATTAAGAACTCGAAAAAATATTGCCTCCTTATTCTAAAAATCTGCTATTTTATTCATGTTTGATGATGATGAGAAAAATAAATTATAGCTTAATTGGAGATAAAATCAAAATAGAGATACTAATTACTACTACTCATATATAACTTCTAAGGTAAATTTCTAATAAGAACAATTATAACAGAGTTAAGGCTGAGATTAGAACTCAACAACCTTGAGTTTGGGAGGTGGATGCCTCTTTAGTCTGTGGAGTGCTTGGCCTTTCAAGAGATAGCTTCTGGCGCTTCAGTTCCTTCAGTTCACGCCCTTGCTCTTCTTGTTCTCTAAGCAGTTTGCAGAGCATGCTGTTTTGATTTTGCTGTTCTTCCTTCAGTTGATTCACAGCTTCTTGCAACTTGGTGACAGATGCTTCTAGGCGCTCCCAGTATTCAATTTGAGGGATTTCCGGGAGGAACTCCTGTGCTCTCCTCTTAATGGGTTCGTCCTGCACTTGTTGTCCTTCCATAGACTTTTTGGTGATTGGTAGCTCAACTGGGATGTACTCATCTACTCCCATTTTTGTCCCAGCATCTTTACATAACAGAGAGACCAAGCTTGGATAAACCAATCTGGCATCTTTGGAGTTCTTGTTTGCAATTTTGTAAAGCTCACAAGCAATCAGCTGATGAACTTCCACTTCTTTTTCCAGCATAATGCAATGAATCATTATTGCTCTTCTGATAGTGACCTCAGAGCGGTTGCTAGTGGGCAGTATAGAGCGCCCAATGAAGTCCAGCCAACCTCTGGCGACTGGTTTGAGATCTCCTCTTTTGAGTTGGTTTAGGGCACCCTTTGTGTTGGTTGTCCATTTGGCTCCAGGGAGACATATGTCCTCTAGGATTTTGTCCAAGCTCAGGTTTGATCTCATCATTCTCCTATTAAAGGAGTCTGAGTCATCTTGCAGTTGAGGCAGCTTGAAGATCTCTCTTATTTTGTCAGGGTGGGTGTGAACAATCTTCTCTCTGACCAGAGTTCTATAGTCATAGAATGCGGTTCCCGCTATTCTCTGCCTGTCCGTCTGCCACAAATTTGCGTAGAATTCCTGAACCATGTTTCTTCCCACCTTTGTTTCAGGATTAGCTAGGACTTCCCAGCTCCTGTTTCGAATTTGCTCTTGAATCTTTGAATATTCATCTTCTTTTAGATCGAATTTAACTTCTGGGATCACTGACCTTAGACCCATTATTTTGTAGTAATGGTCTGAATGTTCTTTGGTTAAGAACTTTCCTTGATTCTAAAGTGGTTTTGGAATATTCTCTTTCTTTCCTCTTGAGTTGGTTTGTTTTCCCTTAGGAGCCATGATCTTAGTGGGTATTGGCTTAGTGATCATGGATAAACACACCAAACTTAGAGGTTTGCTTGTCCTCAAGCAAAAGAAAAGAAAGGAGAGGGATATAGGGAGAGCCAAGTTCGAATTGTGGAGGAGAGGGGGAGAGGCCGAACCAACATTTAAAGGGAAGGGGGTGGGTTTCGAAAATTGTTTGAAAAAAATATGATAGGAAAAGTTGTAATTTAAAATTGAAAAGATATGAAAGATATTTGAAAAAGATAGCTTTGTTTTGAAAAAGATGTTGTGAAGATTTGAAAAAGATATTGATGAGTTGAAAAAATTTTAGAAGGAAAAGAGATAGATTTGTTTTAAAAAGGATTTGAAAATAATTTGAAGAGGATTAAAAGAAAATGGTTTATAAATTAAGATACATTTGATATCTTTTGAAAAAGGATTTGAGAAATTAGGATTTATAACATGTTTATGCAAGAAATCATGAATTGAAACATGAAAAATGGAAAAAATTTGAATTGAAAACGAAATAACCTACTCCCCACAATCCTGGCGTTAAACGCCCAACTACTGCATGTTTTGGGCGTTTAACGCCCAACTGATGCTTGGTCTGGGCGTTTAACGCCCAGCTGTTGCTTCCAGCTGGCGTTAAACGCCAGAAACTCCTTTGTCACTGGGCATTTTTCTGAACGCCCAGGATGCTGTAAATCTGGCGTTAAACGCCCAGAAGCTGCTTCTTTCTGGCATTTAACGCCCAGATGGCTATCTCTACTGGCATTAAACGCCCAGTAGATGCTCCTTTTGGGCGTTTAACGCCCAATTGTGCCTCTTACTGGCATTTTCTTGCCAGTGAGCTCCTTTTTCCTGTTTTGTGCTCTGAATCCTTCTGTAACCTTGTGAACTTATGCAATTGATTCTTTACCTTATTAATATTGAACTTATATGCTTTCAAAATAAATAAAATGAAGAATAGAATAAAATAAAATAACAAAAAGAGGTTTGCTAATGGCTGGGTTGCCTCCCAGCAAGCACTTCTTTATTGTCTTTAGCTGGACCTTGCTGAGCTTTTTAATCTAGCCTCAGCCTTGAGCATTCTTGCTCAACATTGCCTTCAAGATAATGTTTGATTCTCTGTCCATTAACAATAAACTTCTTGTTAGAATCAATGTCTTGAAGCTCCACATAGTCATATGGTGACACACTTGTAATCACATATGGTCCCCTCCATCGAGATTTCAGTTTCCCGGGGAATAGCCTGAGCCTAGAGTTAAACAGCAGAACCTTCTGTCCTGGTTCAAAGACTCTAGATGACAGCTTTCTGTCATGCCATCTTTTTGCTTTCTCTTTGTAAAGCTTGGCATTTTCGAAAGCAGTGAGTCTGAATTCCTCTAGCTCATTCAGCTGGAGCAATCTTTTTTCTCCAGCTAATTTGGCATCAAAGTTCAGGAATCTGGTTACCCAGGAGGCTTTGTATTCCAGTTCCACAGGCAGATGACAGGCCTTACCATACACAAGCTAGTATAGAGAGGTCCCTATAGGAGTCTTGAATGCTGTTCTGTAAGCCCACAGAGCATCATCCAAGCTTCTTGCCCAATCCTTTCTACGGGTACTTACAGTCCATTCTAGGATTCTTTTTAGTTCTCTGTTAGAGACTTCAGCTTGCCCATTTGTCTGTGGATGATATGGAGTTGCCACTTTGTGGCTAATTCCATACCGGACCATGGCAGAGTAAAGCTGTTTGTTGCAGAAGTGAGTGCCCCATCACTGATTAGTACTCTAGGGACACCAAACCTACTGAAGATATGTTTCTAGAGGAACTTCAGCACTGTCTTAGTATCATTAGTGAGTGTGGCAATGGCTTCTACCCATTTAGATACATAGTCGACTGCAACTAGAATATAAGTGTTTGAGTATGATGGTGGGAAAGACCCCATGAAGTCAATACCCCATACATCAAACAACTCTATCTCCAAGATTCCTTGTTGAGGCATGGCATAACCATGAGGCAGATTACCAGCTCTGTGGCAACTGTCATAGTTACGTACAAACTCTCAGGAATCTCTATAGAGGGTAGGCAAGTAGAAGCCACATTGGAGGACCTTGGTGGCTGTTCGCTCACCTCCGAAATGTCCTCCATATTGTGACCCATGGTAATGCCATAAGATCTTCTGTGCTTCTTCTCTAGGCACACACTTTCTGATTATTCCGTTTGCACATCTCTTAAAGAGATATGGTTCATCCCACAAGTAGTACTTTGCATCAGTAATTAATTTTTTCTTTTGTTGCCTGCTGTACTCCTTGGGTATGAACCTTGCAGCTTTATAGTTTGCAATGTCTGCAAACCATGGTGTTTCCTGAATGGCAAACAAATGCTCATCCGGAAAGGTTTCAGAGATCTCAATAGAGGGGAAGAATGCCCCTTCTACTGGTTCTATTCGGGACAGGTGATCAGCCACTTGGTTTTTCGTCCCTTTTCTGTCTCTTATTTCTATATCAAACTCTTGCAAAAGCAACACCCATCTTATGAGCCTGGGTTTTGAATCCTGCTTTGTAAGTAGATATTTAAGAGCAGCATGGTCAGTGTACACAATCACTTTTGATCCTACTAAGTATGATCTAAACTTGTCAATGGCATAAACCACTGCAAGCAATTCTTTTTTTGTGGTTGTGTAATTTTTCTGGGCGTCATTTAAAACACGGCTAGCATAATAAATGACATGCAGAAGCTTGTCATGCTTCTGCCCCAATACTGCACCAATGGCATGATCACTGGCATCACACATCAATTCGAATGGCAATGTCCAGTCTGGTGCAGAAATAACTGGTGCTGTAACCAGCTTAGCTTTCAGAGTTTCAAACGCCTACAGACACTCTGTGTCAAACACAAATAGTGTGTCAGCAGCTAGCAGATTGCTCAGAGGTTTTGCAATTTTTGAAAAATCCTTTATAAACCTCCTGTAGAATCCTGCATGCCCCAGAAAACTTCTGATTGCCTTAACATTGGCAGGTGGTGGTAATTTTTCAATTACTTCCACTTTAGCTTGATCCACCTCTATCCCCTTGTTTGAAATTTTTTGCCCAAGGACAATCCCTTTAGTCACCATAAAGTGATATTTTTCACAGTTTAAAACCAGGTTAGTCTCTTGGCATCTTTTCAGAACTAGTGCCAGGTGGTGAAGACAGGAGCTAAATGAGTCTCCATATACTGAGAAGTTATCCATGAAGACTTCCAAAAATTTTTCCACTATATCAGAGAAAATAGAGAGCATGCATCTCTAAAAGGTTGCAGGTGCATTACACAGCCCAAATGGCATCCTTCTATAGGCAAATACTCCAGATGGACATGTAAATGAAGTTTTCTCTTGATCCTGGGGATCTACTGTAATTTGGTTGTACCCTGAATAGCCATCCAAAAAGCAGTAATAATCATGACCTGCTAGTCTCTCTAGCATCTGGTCTATGAATGGTAAAGGAAAATGATCCTTTTTGGTGGCTGTATTGAGCCTTCTATAGTCAATACACATGTGCCACCCTGTAACTGTTCTTGTAGGAACCAGTTCATTTTTTTCATTATGAACCACTGTCATGCCTCCCTTTTCGGGGACAACTTAGACAGGGCTCACCCAGAGGCTATCAGAAATAGGATAAATAATCCTAGTCTCCAGTAACTTGGTGACCTCTTTCTGCACCACTTCCTTCATGGCTGGATTTAGCCGCCTCTGTGGTTGAACCACTGGCTTAGCATCATCCTCCAATAGGATCTTGTGCATGCATCTAGCTGGGCTTATGCCCTTAAGGTCACTTATGGACCACCCAAGAGCTGTCTTGTGTGTCCTTAGCACTTGAAGTAGTGCTTCCTCTTCCTGTGGATTCAAAGCAGAGCTTATGATTACTGGAAAAGTGTCACTTTCTCCCAGAAATGCATATTTCAGGGATGGTGGTAATGGTTTGAGCTCTGGTTTATGAGGTTTTTCCTCTTCCTGAGGAAGTTTCAGGGGCTCTTTCAATTCCTCTGAATCCTCCAGATCAGGCTGAACATCTTTAAAGATGTCTTCCAGCTCTGATTCGAGACTCTCAGCCATGTTGATCTCCTTTACTAAAGAGTCAATAAGATCAACTTTCATGCAGTCTTTTGGTGTGTCTGGATGCTGCATGGCTTTGACAGCATTCAACTTAAACTCATCCTCATTGACTCTCAGGGTTACTTCCCCCTTTTGGAACTCAATGAGAGTTCGTCCAGTTGCTAGGAAAGGTCTTCCTAGAATGAGAGTAGCACTCTTGTGCTCCTCTATTTCCAACACTACAAAGTCAGTGGGGAAGGCGAATGGCCCAACCCTGACAATCGTGTCTTCAATCACGCCTGATGGGTATTTAATGGAGCCATCAGCAAGTTGGAGACATATCCGGGTTGGTTTGACTTCTTCAGTTAAACCAAGCTTTCTGATAGTGGATGCAGGTATTAGATTGATACTTGCCCCAAGATCACATAAAGCTGTCTTGGTGCAATTACCCTCTAATGTGCATGGTATCATGAAGCTCCCGGGATCTTTAAGCTTTTCTGGAAAGCTTTTCAGAATGACTGCACTATATTCTTCAGTGAGGAGAACTCTTTCAGTTTCTCTCCAATCCTTCTTATGACTCAAGATCTCTTTCATGTTGGCATAAGAAGGTATTTGCTTAAGTGCCTCTGCAAACAGAATCTTTATTTCAAGAGTCCTGAGATAGTCTGCAAAGCGAGCAAATTGCCTATCCTGCTCCTCTTGGCGGAGTTTTTTGAGGATAAGGCATTTTAGCTTTGTATTCTTTAACCTTGGTTGCTGCAGGTTTATTTCCTACAGAGGTGGTTGGAGAAGCCTTTTTAGAGGGGTTGTTATCAGCACTTGTGTGTGTCTAATCCCTTACTGGCATTTGAATGCCAGGGGTGGAAGCTGGATTGGCGTTGGACGCCAACTCCTTACCTGTTCCTGGTGTTTGAACGCCAGAACTGAGCTTCCTTTGGGCGTTTAACGCCAACTCCTTACTTGTTTCTGGCGTTTGAGCACCAGAATCATTCCTCTCTGAGCTCTTACTGTCCTCAGAGGGATTTTGGATGATATTTTGCTCATCCTCTGTCAGTTGTTCTTTCCTTGGCTTTCTACTGCTCTGAAGCGAGGTATTTAATGTTTTCCCACTTCTTAATTGAACTGCCTGGCATTCTTCTATTATATGCTTTGATAACTGCTGTTTTGTCTGATTCAATTGTGCCTCCATATTTTTATTAGCATTTTTAGTGTCTTGTAGCATCTCCTTGAATTCTGCTAGCTGTTTTGTTAGAAAGCACAATTGTTGATTGAGTTCAGCAACTTGTTCTGGAGGACTAAGTTCAGTAGATACTGCTTTGGCTTCTTCTTTTATGGAGGACCCATTACTTATATACAGATGCTGGTTTCTGGCAACTATATCAATAAGCTCTTGAGCCTCTTCAATAGTTTTCCTCATGTGTATAGATCCACCAGCTGAGTGGTCTAGGGACATCTGAGCTCTTTCTGTAAGCCCATAGTAGAAGATGTCTAACTGCACCCACTCTGAAAACATTTCAGAGGGCCATTTTCTTAGCATCCCTCTGTACCTTTCCCAGGCATTATAAAGGGATTCATCATCCTCTTGTTTAAAGCCTTGGATATCCAGCCTTAGATGTGTCATCCTTTTTGGAGGAAAATATTGATTCAGGAATTTGTCTGATAACTGTTTCCATGTCCTTATGCTTGCTGTGGGTTGGTTATTTAACCACCTTTTAGCTTGATCTTTTACAGCAAACGGAAACAGTAACAGTCTGTATACATCCTGATCTACCTCCTTGTCACGTACTGTGTCAGCAATTTGCAAGAATTGTGCCAGAAACTCAGTAGGTTCTTCCTGTGGAAGACCGGAATACTGGCAGTTTTGCTGCACCATGACAATGAGCTGAGGATTTAGCTCAAAACTACCTGCTTTGATGGAGGGTATATAGATACTACTCCTATATGCAGCAGTAGTGGGGTTAGCATATGACCCCAGAGTCCTTCTGGACTGTTCATTTCCACTTAGATCCATGACGGAGAAAGGGAGATGAAGTGAATTGCAAGTAAAATATATTTTTATTTTTTTATTTTATTTTTTTTGTTTTATTTAATTAAAAATAACCGAAAAAATGAAATAAAATAAAGTAAAATAATTAAAAAATAAAATATAGATTTCAAAAATTAAAAGAAAAAGAAAATAAAAATAAATTTGAATGTTGAATTGACTAATTAATTGAAAAGATTTGAAAATTTTTGAATATGATTTTTGAATAAGATTTTGAATTTTGAAAAGATTTGATTTTTAAAATAAAAATCTGAATTTTTAAAGGTAATTTTCGAAAAATCAGTTAAAATAAAGGGAAAAGATATTTTTGAATTCAATGAGGAAAGAGAAAAACAATAAAAAGACACAAAACTTAAAATTTTTAGATCCAATGCTCCTTATTTTCGAAAATTTTGGAGGGGAAACACCAAGGAACACCAAACTTAAAAATTTTAAGATCAAAATACAAAGAAGACTCAAGAACACCTTGAAGACTCACAAGAACAACAAGAATAAGATTCAAAGATTCAAGAACATAAAAGGGAACACCAAACTTAAAACTTTTAGAAAACTAAGAATAACTTTTCGAAAATTAACGAAAAATAACAAGAGAATACCAAACTTAAAAGTTTGGCACCAGATTTAATTAAAGAAAAATTATTTTTGAAAAAGTTTTAAAAGGAAATTTCCTAATTACCAGGAACATAAACACTACGCTCTAGCCAATTGAGTTATAAATTTAAAGTGTTTTAATAAGGTATTTAATGTATAAATTTTTTTTTTTGAAAACTGATATTTTGAAAAAGCACAAGAAAAACAAGAAAAATCACAAGACAAGGAAAACTAAATATCAAACAAGTAAAATAAACAAGAACAACTTGAAGATTAAGAAAGAACAATGAATATAAATTCAAAAATTTAAAAGAAAATAAAAACATGCAATTGACATCAAACTTAAAATATGAAACTAAACTCAAACAGGAAAACTCAATTATTAGTTTGTAAAAATTTTCGAAAAAAATTAAAAAGAGAAAATAAGAATTTAAAAAAATTCAACCAAAAACAATGACAGAAGACTCTAAACCAAAAAAGAAAAATTTTTCCAAATCTAAGCAACAAAATAAACCGTCAGTTGTCCAAACTCAAAAAATCCCCGGCAATGGCGCCAAAAACGTGGTGCACGAAATTGTGATTCACACTTTTCACAACTCCGCACAACTAACCAGCAAGTGCACTGGGTCGTCCAAGTAATACCTTACGTGAGTAAGGGTCGATCCCACGGAGATTGTTGGCTTGAAGCAATCTATGGTTACCTTGTAAATCTTAGTCAGGAGATTAATTATGATTATCAATTTGAATTGCGAAAAATAAAAGAGCATGAAATAAATACTTGTGATGCAGTAATGGAGAATATGTTGGAGTTTTGGAGATGCTTTGTCTTCTAAATCTCTGCTTTCCCCCTGTCTTCTTCTTCACGCACGCAAGGTTCCTCCTATGGCAAGCTGTGTGTTGGTGGATCACCGTTGTCAATGGCTACCATCCGTCCTCTCAGTGAAAATGGTCCAGGTGCACTATCACCGCACGGCTAATCATCTGTCGGTTCTCACTCATGCTGGAATAGGATCCATTGATCCTTTTGCGTCTATCACTATGCCCAACCCTTGTGAGTTTGAAGCTCGTCACAGTCATTCAATTCCTGAATCCTACTCGAAATACCACAGACAAGGTTTAGACTTTCCGGATTCTCAAGAATGCTGCCAATGGATTCTAGCTTATATCACGAAGATTCTGATTAAGGGATCCAAGAGATACTCATTCAATCGAAGGTAGAACGGGAGCGGTTATCAGGAACGCGTTCATAGATTGAGAATGGTGATGAGTGTCACGGATCATCACATTCATCATATTGAAGTGCGAATGAACATCTTAGATAGAAACAAGCGTGTTTGAATAGAAAACAGAAATAATTGCATTAATTCATCGAGACACAGCAGAGCTCCTCACCCCCAACAATGGAGTTTAGAGACTCATGCTATCAAAGAGTACAAAGTTCAGATCTAAAAATGTTATGAGATACAAAATAAATCTCTAAAAGTTGTTTTAAATACTAAACTAGTAACCTAGGTTTACAGAAAATGAGTAAACTAAGATAGATAGTGCAGAAATCCACTTCTGGGGCCCACTTGGTGTGTGCAGGGGCTGATACTTGAGCTTTACACGTGCCTAGGCTGTTTCCAGAGTTAAACACCAGGTTGTAACCTGTTTCTGGCGTTTAACTCCAACTTGTAACCTGTTTTTGGCGTTTAACGCCAGAATGCAACATGGAACTGGCGTTGAACGCCAGTTTACGTCATTTATCCTTGAGCAAAGTATGGACTATTATATATTGCTGGAAATCCCTGGATGTCTACTTTCCAACGCAATTAAGAGCACGCCATTTGGACTTCTGTAGCTCCACAAAATCCATTTCGAGTGCAGGGAGGTTAGAATCCAACAGCATCTGCAGTCTTTTTTCAGCCTGAATCAAATTTTTGCTCAGCTCCCTCAATTTCAGCTAAAAAATACCTGAAATCACAGAAAAACACACAAACTCATAGTAAAGTCCAGAAATATGAATTTTACCTAGAAACTAATAAAAATATACTAAAAATTAACTAAAACATGCTAAAAACTACATGAAATTACCCCCAAAAAGCGTATAAAATATCCCCTCATCAGTTCCTCAAAAATCATTCAAGCAAGTTTGAAAAGAAATTTTCTCAATCAATTCAATAGAATGCCCTTGAAACAAAATTCTTGGAAAGTTTGTTGTTTTCACCAAAATTATTTTCTATATGTATGTATGATGTGATGGATGCAATTTCAAAAACTTCCCTAGTTATATTCCTAATTTTCAACATCCAAAAATTAACATGAACAATTAGGACAAAATTGAACTAGGTGCTATATGACAAACGAATTTTTGCTAGTTAAGAATTCACAATAAATTCTCGTTGCAAGTATAGTTTCTAAGCTAACAAGAATCATTTCATACAAAAATTTGGTTGTCACTTAAGCAAACCCAATAAAAATAAACCGAAGTATTTAAACATCGGGTCATCTCTAAAAAAATTGCAGGGAAGTGTGTTATTATTGGTTATGGGTTTTTCTGAGAATTTTTAGAGTTGGAGAATGGGAAAATAAATGATTATAAATTAAAGCAATGAAAATAAACAAGAGGTTTTATGTAATTAAATTAAAAATCCTTGGCTAGGAGAAGATTAATCGGAAGTTCTATCCTTGTTAGATTTCCTAAGATTAATAGTAATAGGTTGTTGTTTCTACTTAGTTATCCTTTACTAAATAAAGGAAAGTCAACTTGGGAGCCAACTTCTATTCACAAGTCCTAATCCTCTCCCTTGGGAAGGATTAGTGTTAGTAGCCAGAGAGCTCATCACAAATTAACTCTTAAGTCTTCCAACTCAAGGGTCTCCAAATATTAATCTCCTCCAAAGCCAAGTTGGAGAGAAATCTAAATTAAGTTGAAAGCATCAATAACATAAAATTGAAGAAAGCAATCATAAATCTGAAATACCTCAATTTTCATTAAATAGAAAATTAAATCTAACATGGAGTTCATAAACTAAATTGAAAAAAAAAGAGAATCAACAAGAGGAATAAATAAACTAGAATGCTAGAACAATTAAAAGTAGAAGAGAAACTAAATTAAAGGAACATTGAACCTGGAATTGAGAAGAAAGAAACCTAAAACTAAGAAAAATCCTATAACCTAGAGAGAGGAGAGAGCCTCTCTCTCTAGAAACTACATCTAAAACCTCAAATTATGTGAATGAAAGTTGTATGAATGAATGAATGAATTCCTCCAGTCTGTAGCCTCTAATCTGTGTTTTCTGGGCTGAAAATTGGGTAAAAAATAGCCCAGAAATCACCCCCAGCAATTTCTGATACGTGCAACACGTCGCTCTGTCACGCGTACGTGTCGTCCACGCGTACGCGTAGATTGAACTTTCGCCAGGTCACGCGTATGCGTGATCCATGCATGCGTGTCACCTAGCAGCATGGAAACTATGGCAAATTATATATCATTTTGAAGCCCCGGATGTTAGCTTTCCAACGCAACTAGAACCGCCTCATTTGAATCTTCGTAGCTCAAGTTATGGTCGATTTAGTATGAAGAGGTCAAGTTGGACAGCTCAGCAATTCCTTCAATTTCTTGTATTCCTTCCACTTTTGCATGCTTCCTTTCTATCCTCTAAGACATTCCTGTCCTATAAACCTTGAAAACACTTAACACACATATCAAGGCATCAAATGGTAATAAGAGAGGATTAAACATAGCAAAATTAAGGCCAAAGAAGCATGTTTTCAATCATAGCACAAAATCAGGAAGAAAAATGTAAAACATGCGATTTCTATGAATAAGTGTGAGAATAGTGGGTAAAATCCACTCAATGAAGTACAAAATGTACCACGACATAGTGGTGCATAAAATCTCCCCACACTTAAACATTAGCATGTCCTCATGCTAAACTCAAGAGAAGCTATAAGAGTGAAGAGGGATGGTAGAAAGTATGAGATGCAACCTTTAAATGCGACTATATGCTAAGATATTTTTATCTACTTGGTTAAAAGTAAATAAGCCCTTCAAGACAAACATAAATCAGATTTCACTAATTCAAATTATACAATAAGAGACAAGTAAACTTGTAAGAAGATAGCTCATGAAAGCAGGGAACATAGAATCAAGCATTAAACCCTCACAGGAAGTGTATATGCACTATAAGCTCTCAAGTGTCTACGGTCAATCACTCTACTTTTCTCTAATCATGCTTTCTAAAATTTTGTTCTTCATCTAACCAATCAACAAAATTTAGTATACCAATGCAAACATCATGAGGTCTTTTCAGGGTTGTAATGGAGCTAAGGTAAGGGTGAGGATACATGTATGGCCAAGTGAGCAATAATATGAATCTTTGACTAACCTAAGCTCTCACCTAACACACACACACACTCTATGTAACTCTTAGAATCATGCCTAGCTATCCATAATTCCCACTTTTGTATCACATACTCATGTACGAAATTTTTCTTTAATTTTATCACATATGCAATGATCTTTTATTAAACTTACATTGGGATAATTTTGTCCCCTTATTTATTTATTTATTTATTTATTTATTTATTTATTTATTTATTTATTTATTTATTTGAATATTTTTTTATTTTTTTCTCTTTTTTTAAATAAAAATATAAAAGTAAGTATAACATATCAATGCACATGGATCTTTAATTTTTCTGGTCTCACATGAGTAGGTACCTAAATTCCCAATATTTTGTCAATGAAATACTGTACACTTTTATCAACCCAAGTTCCCACAGTTTCCCACACTTAATTGATACACAATCTCTAACTTAAGCTAACCAAAGATTCACTTGAGGTAATTAATTATTTTTCACTTAAGGCTAGTGATGTGGTAAAATATAGAACAAACGGGAATTAAAAGGCTCAAGGTGGCAAACAAAGATAATTCAAAAGGTAGGCTATTTGGGATAAGTGAGCTAATAACAAATGATGGCCTCAATCATATGCAAGCATGTAAATACACTAAACAATGGACATATAGAGTGGAACAAAATATAGATTACAATCACAGAGAAGGAAACACACAAGAATAAAATATTATGGTTAAATAATGTAACCAACGTAATTAAGCTCAAATCTTACAAGTTGTGTGTTTTTAGCTATAATTCATGTTCCAAATCACAATCTTCAAACAAGTTTAACAAAAATTTTAATTTAAATTAGTGAAAAGCTATAAAATAGGGTCTTGAAAAGAAACTCATTACTTTAATCAAGTAGTGGTAAAATATGCACAAAATTAAACAAACATGCAATCAAACATGTAAATGCAACAACTAATTTAACAAGAAAAATTAAATATTGGTGTTGAAATAGGAAATAACTGACCCACGGGAGTCGGTATCGACCTCCCCACACTTAAAGATTGCACCATCCTCGGTGCATGCTAAGATGTGCAAGTGGACGGGTCGCTCCAACTGATGCTTTTTTCCAAGGATTGTGCAGATGGACTTGTTTGTCTCCCCCATTTAGAAGCCTTCCCTTTCCCTTCTTTGGTGGCCATCCTGAAAGAAGAGGAAAAGAAGAAAAGTAACCCAGAAATAAAGATAATAAAACAAATAAAGTATGGGTGGGTTAATGCCAAATAATAAGGGTCTCAATTACATGGTAGCTACAACATGCAAGTGAGAAAATAGTAGAAGCAAATGGCATATCAATAGTGCAAAAGTTGCAACAATGGGGGAGAGAGTGTGGGTAATGCAAGATAGTGTAAGTTCATGTCAATGCAAGAGAATATAAGTATCGTAAAGGAGTAGCATTGACTTATGAAGAATAATACCCAATCAGAATAAAACAAGTCATGAAGCACCAGAATAATTCAAGAAAAGATGCAACAGTTGAATAAGAAAATTTAACACCAATGGAAAAATAAAAACATGCACAAAATAAAAATACAATGAATGAAAGTATGCAAATAAATTAAGTAAAGGAGAATGAAAGTGAAGAAGGATGAGAAGTTAAAGAGATGAAGAAGAAGAAGAAAGTAAGAAAGGGGGAAGAAAGAAAGAGAAAAGAGAGAAAAAATGAGAAGGGAATGAAAAAAAAACGGGACGCAACGTGCGCTCGGGCATCACGCGTACGCGTGGGTGGTCTTAAAGTGAAATGACACACACGCATCAAGGACGCGTACGCGTGGGGTGATTTTGTGCCTCTAGCATAGTGCCAGCCCCAGTCCATCACAACTCTCTGTTCAGCATGCTTTTACGCCGATTTTCGTGCCCACGCGTACGCGTCGCTGACGCTTACGCGTGAGTTGAACTTTTTGTAGGGGACGCGTACGCATGAAGCACGCGTACACGTGGGGTGGCTTGTGCGCCGCGCACCCCTCCCACACGTCTCTCGCGCAACTCTCTGTTCAGTTGCGCACACACACGACGCGTGCGCGTCATAGACGCTTGCGCGTCGATCCACCATTTTTTTATGCAGGATGCAAAATGCAGAATGCAGATAATTATGCAGAAATCATGAATGAACACTAAGAAGAATAGAATAAAATAAAACTAAGAATAAAACAAAACAAAATAAAACTAAGACTGAAAAAGAATGATCATACCATGGTGGGTTATCTCCCACCTAGCACTTTTAGTTAAAGTCCTTAAGTTGGACATTTGGTGAGTCCCTTGTTATAGTGGCTTGTGCTTGAACTCATCTAGGAATCCCCACCAATGTTTTTACTTCCAATAGCCTCCGGGGTCCCAAACTAGGTGCAGAAAGCCTTCAAGCAAGTTAAAGTAAGTGACAAGGCCCCAAGAGTGTTGATTGTTGGAATGAATTCCGGGGTCCCAAACCATGCTTTGGCACCCGTCTTCTTGTTGATCATCATTTTTCCACTTGGGTGGTGAGCAATTGGAATTCTCATTGAGACATCCAAATAGCTTCCTAGACCCATTCAATTGAGAATTATACTAACCCTTGTACTTCAATTTAGAGCATGCAACCATATTGTATCTTGCATGACAACTCCTACCACAAACTATCTCCCTTGTGCTCTTAAAGCCACAAAGAGCTCTAAGTTGACCATCTGTCTCAAGTAAACCATATTCAAGTGGAATGAGAAAGCTAAGGGATATGAATTTTACCCACTTGAATGTTGTATTGGATGGTAATGGCCTTGGGAGAGGTGTTTCCAATGGTCTTGCAAGCTCCACTCCCTTGTATTCTTCTGTGAATTCTTCCACTTCCTTGCAAACCTCTTCAACTACAACTGCGTCTTGATCAAAATCTTCTACTTCTTCCCCATCACTCGAGTCATAAGTTGGAGGTTGAGAAAAGTCTACCTCCGCATCATCTTCATATTCACTTGGGGGAGGTTCTTCAAGCTCAAGGGGTTCAATTGTGGATGCAAGTTCATCACTAGGAGAGCTTGGTTCATGATCCTCATCACCAAGGGAACTCGCTTCGTGATCCATCCCATCCAAGTCTTCATAGGGAATATACCCTGGAGGTTGTGCACTAGCCTCCTTGACATCAATTTCAATCTTCTTGGAGGAATACTCTACAACTCTAGATTCCCATGGAGGTTCAACATCTCCTAAGTCTTCAACCACTTCTTCCTCTTCAACTATTATGGCTTCTTCCACTTGTTCCAATACAAAGTCATGTTCCTCATTGTCCACCGGAGTTTCTAGTGTCTCCTTCAAGCTAGGCTCTTCTGTTGATTCTCCACATGCAGCCATGGGAGCGTCTTGAGTGTCCAAATGTTGGGAAGCTAATCGATTTATTACCTCAATCAAGGCATTCATGAGTTCTAGTACTTCCCTTTCCATCTTTCTTTGTCCTTGAAGAAGAATACTTAAAGTGTCATTCATTGGAAATTGTGGTGGGTATGAGGGTTCATTATTTGGGAGGAAAGGTTCATGATATGAGGATGGTTCATCATATTCAGGATGTGGTGGTTCAACACTCTCCATCTGTTCCACTTGTTGCCCAACACACTTCAATCCTTGGTCTTCAAGTTGAGATTCTTTAGCCACGTGAGCTTCGGGTGCTATTCGGCCCACCATTTGGTCCAATTGATGAAGGGTTGCATGAAACCGATCTACTATTTCTTTGAGACGATCCTTTTGATTCTTGTTCCGCTCGGATAGCATAATTAGGATCATATGACTCTTGAATTGATGGATATAGACAGGGTGTCTATGAAGGTGGTGGTACTTGGGAGTAATTGGATTGGAATTGGGGTGGTTCTATGTATGGTTCATATGGCTCATAGGGTGGTTGATATGGTGGATATGGGTCAGGATCATATGAGGGTGTTTGGTAGTAGGGGGCTTGTGAGTATGGTGGTTCAAAACGATGTTGAGGAGGGGATTCATAGGTATATGGTGGGGCTTGTTGGTAACTACAAGGGGGTCCATCGTATCCATCATCTTGGTACGCACCTCGGAATGGCTCTTGACCATAGTAATTTGGTGGAGGTTGTTGATTGTCACGAAAGGGTCCACCATAACTATTGTCTTGGGATGCATCGTAGAATGGTCATTTCCCATGGCAGCTTGGAGGAGGTTATTGCCGAAAGGGTTGATCAAATCCTCGTGGCTCCTCCCATCTTTGATTATTCTGACCTTGATGCATGTTCTCATTATAGCATCTATTCACTACAACATAATTGGAACCAAACTCATAGCGAAATGGGTGAGAATTCATAGTAGTAAGAGAAAAAAAACTAATTAAAAATTAATGAAAATAAACTCCTAAAACTAAAAACACTAACAGAGAAACGAAAAGCAAAATTATTTACAATAACCAATAATAAGGCACACGTTTGCAATTCCCCGGTAACGGCGCCATTTTGACGAACAGATTTTTGCTAGTTAAGAATTCACAATAAATTCTCGTTGCAAGTATAGTTTCTGAGCTAACAAGAATCCTTTCATACAAAAATTTGGTTGTTACTTAAGCAAACCCAATAAAAATAAACCGAAGTATTTAAACCTCGGATCGTCTCTCAAGAAATTGCAGGGAAGTGTGTTATTATTGGTTATGGGTTTTTCTGAGAATTTTTAGAGTTGGAGAATGGGAAAATAAATGATTATAAATTAAAGCAATGAAAATAAACAAGAGGTTTTATGTAATTAAATTAAAAAGCCTTGGCTAGGAGAAGATTAATCGGATGTTCTATCCTTGTTGGATTTTCCATGATTAACAGTAATAGGTTGTTATTTCTACTTAGTTATCCTTTACTAAATAAAAGAAAGTCAAGTTGGGAGCCAACTTCTATTCACAAGTCCTAATCCTCTCTCTTGGGAAGGATTAGTGTTAGTGGCCAGAGAGCCAATCACAAATTAACTCTTGAGTCTTCCAACTCAAAGGTCTCCAAATATTAATCAACTCCAAAACCAAGTTGGAGAGAAATTTAAATTAAGTTGAAAGCATCAATAACATAAATTGAAGAAAGCAATCATAAATCTGAAATACCTCAATTTGTATTAAATAGAAAATCAAATCTAACATGGAGTTTATAAACCAAATTGGAAAAATAAGAGAATCAACAAGAGAAATAAATAAACTAGAATGCTAGAACAATTAAAAGTAGAAGAGAAACTAAATTAAAGGAACATTTAACCTGGAATTGAGAAGAAATAAACTAAAACTAAGAAAAATCCTAAAACCTAGAGAGAGGAGAGAGCCTCTCTCTCTAGAAACTACATCTAAAACCTCAAATTATGTGAATGAAAGTTGTATGAATGAAGGAATGGATTCCCCCACTCTGTAGCCTCTAATCTGTGTTTTTTAGGCCAAAAACTGGGTTAAAAACATCCCAGAAATCGCCCCCAGCAATTTCTGATACGTCCAGCACGTCGCTCTGTCACGCGTACGCATCGTCCACGCATACGCGTGGATTGAACTTTCGCTAGGTCACGCGTACGCGTGATCCACGCATGCGCGTCGCCTGACAGCATGGCAACAATGGCAAATTATATATCATTTCGAAGCCCCAGATGTTAGATTTCCAACGCAACTGGAACCGCCTCATTTGGACCACCGTAGCTCAAGTTATGGTCGATTTAGTACGAAGAGGTCAGGCTGGACAGCTCAGCAATTCCTTCAGTTTCTTGTATTCCTTCCACTTTTGCATGCTTCCTTTCTATCCTCTAAGTCATTCCTGCCCTATAAACTTTGAAAACACTTAACACACATATCAAGGCATCGAATGGTAATAAGAGAGGATTAAACATAGCAAAATTAAGGCCAAAGAAGCATGTTTTCAATCATAGCATAAAATCAGGAAGGAAAATGTAAAACATACGATTTCTATGAATAAGTGTGAGAATAGTGGGTAAAATTCACTCAATGAAGTACAAAATGTACCACAAAATAGTGGTGCATCACTATACTATTCACATCATCCAATCATAACTTCTATCTATAAAATATATACTAAGTGAAATATGCAAAAATGCAACCTATATAAAATATATGCCAACTAAAAATGCAAAATGCAATAGTATAAGCTAAGATATATATACTAGAAGAGAATGCAATGCAACAGTTAAAAACACTCCAAATATATACAAGAAACCTAAAAAAAGAAACAAAAATAAGGTGCAAAGTGTTCGGAAAAGAAAGTTTACGCCCCAAAATGACAAATCCTCCCCCACACTTAAGCGTTGCACGGTCCTCCGTGCACGAACACAATCCGGGGAGTATCTCGAAGTTCTTCCACCTTAGGTTGGCGGATGCGGGGGCTTGGGTTGTGTGGAGATTCTAAGTCCAATGCGTGCTCGGCATCTCCATCTTCAGTGTCCTCCTCCTCTCCCGGCTCCTTGCCTTCATGTCTCATCCTCGAAAAGAGTGAATTAGGTATAATTAGGAATCATAGGACAAGTAGCACAAAAAGGTAAAAGAGGCGACAATTGAGCATATGATTGAGGAAGTTGTAAAGTGGTGTGGAATACACACAACGGTCGGTTAAAGTGGCATCCACCTAATCAGAAAGTAAGAATGAGTTCCTCAATTAAATGGCCTAAGATGCATGTAATGAATGAGTATCAATTAAGCACATGCAAAATTAGGCAAACAACAAGAGTGAATTGAGTTTAGAAAATATTGGATATTGAAGGTGTGCAAGTGAAAGAGAAAAATTGATATAGAATATCACAACAAACAATAGCCAATCCATTAATGAAAAGAAAACTACTTATTCATCATGAAACACAAGGAAAAAGTCACATGGTATAAGTACTTGTTACAAAAAGTGATACACTTGATAGCAATCAAGTAAAATCACTCAAACAAATAAGTTTCAACTCAATTCACTTAATTCAATGCACTTATATAATTTGTCCTAGTGGTACAATCAAAGCACGAGTTATCAAACCCACTAGGTACTAGTAATACAAGGCAAAGTATAAGTGCATTGGTTTAAATTTCAAGTGACAAGCAACCCATTCAACATAAAGCAACACTTGCAACTTATTTAATTACTAAGATGAAAAATGATGTGCAAAGAAAACCAAGTAAAACAAGTAGAAAAACATAGAAAAGGCAAAGTATGGGAGGGATGGAGGGGAAAAGAAGAGAAGAAGTGTAAAGAAGGGAAGAAAAGAAGAAAAGTGAGAGAAAACAGAGGCGTGCGTACGCACAGGTATGTGTGCGTATGCACACAAGGCGGAATAGGGAGGGCGTGCGAGCGCACACTCTATGCGAGCACTCCTGGCAGAAGAGGTATGAAGACGTGTGCGTGCGCACAGGGTTGTGCGCACGCACAAAAAGGTTTTTTTTTAAAGAGATGGATCATGTGTGCGTGTGCACACAGCTCCGTGTGCACGCACAGAAGCAAGAGGAGTTGGGGTGCAGGCGCACAAGCTGTGCTGACGCACCCATTAGAGGGGCTGCCAGTTTGCGTGCGGACGCACATGTCTGTGCGGCCGCACATATGGTGCGAAAAGGAAGACATGTGCGTAGGCACAAAGCAGTGCGTACGCACAGACCAACAAAACAGGGCAGTGCCCACGCACAGTGTGTCCTGGCGCTGCGACCGGAGGACGCTGTAAGGAGTGTGCGGGCGCACAGGCTTGTGCGCTCGCACAGGTCACGAAACTCGGAGTTGTGTGCACACGCACACATGCCTTGTTTTGCAAAAATTTTTCTTTCAAAACTAAGGGTCCAAGCCGTAGCACATCAACATATCAGCCCCAAAACATTCAAAACATCACAAAATCATGATCCATATGTAATTCAACCTATCTAAACTCAAATTTAAACTAATCCTAAGCTAATTGAGGCAAAGGCAAGCAAATATGCAATAGGCTAAGACTATAAACAAAGAGAAAGAGTAAGAAAGATGTTACCATGGTGGGAGACACTCCCACCTAACACTTTGGTTTATAGTCCTAAGTTGGACTTTTTTGTGGAGACTCTTGCTAGGGTGGCTTGTGTTTCCACTCCTCCTTGAACATCCATCCAAGCTTGCACTTAGAGACTCCTCCGGGATCCCATATTCCAAGCATCCGCTCACCTTCTAGTTGATCTTTATGCTTCAAGCCGGATGGATAAGCTCTCATTCTACTCTTGAAGTACCCCAACATTCTCCGAAAATCACCCGATTGCGCTCTACTCACCACTTGAACTCCGATTCTTGGATTAACCTTCTTGATGATCCTTGGAGTCCCTTGGCTACCAATACTCCTTTTTCCACCATGTACCAACCTAAGAAAGACCTTGAGTTGGTAGTCCGTCTCCAAGATAGCATATTGATGGGGCCAATGAAGCTCATAGGTGAAATTGCCACCCACTCAATATGCTCTTGGTTGTCAACTCCTTCCTTACCAACCTCTTCCTCCTCTTCCCCATCACTCAAGTCATAACAAGGAGGTTGTGAGAAGTCTACCTCTATGTCTTTCTCAAGCTCAATAGGAAAGGGCTCATTAGGATCCTTAAGGGGATTGATCAAGGAGGACAAAAAATCAGCAATGATAGAATCTTCATCTTGATCAATCTCCCTCAATTCTCTCTTTCTCTCCTCCGGTTCACATAGTTCCCTTTCTCCCTCTTGTTGCATGTCATGCTCTAACTCCTCTTCTTTCCTTTGAGGCTTCAAATTCTCCTCTTCACTCCTTTCTTGGGTTGATCCTCCACATTCTTCAAGAGAAGTGTCTTGATCGGATGAGTGTGAGAGGACTATACGGTTTACTGCCTCGGCTATGATAGCCATGAATTGCCTTTGAGTCATTCGGAATCCTTCTTGCACTTGGAGAAAGGCTTGAAGGTCTTGATGGTCATGGGCCAAGGGTGGGAAAGCTTCACATTGTGGTGAAAAAGAAGGTTCATAGTTTGGGAGAATGGTGGTATATGTGGAGGGTAGTTCATGTTGGTAAGTGTCCAGAGGTGGTATGTAAGAAGGTGTATGGTGGTGGTGGTGTGGTGATTGAAAATATTGTGATTGAGGGTTATGTTGAGGGTATGGGCTATAGGCATATGGTGGTGGTGGTGCATAATCTAAGGGAGATCCACTATATCCTTGAATTGGGTGTGCATATTGAGGAAGGTTTGGCTCATTGTAGTATGGAAGAGATGGCTCCTTCCAAAAGTGATGCTCCAATCCCATGATGCAACCCAAAATTGAGGTTATCAAGCCCTACAAAATAATAGCAACCAAACTCCAAACCAAGAGGGTGATAACTCATAGAGGAAATAGAACAAAAAAGCTAGAGACATCAAGTAATAAAACAAAATCCGAATTAATAGCAAAAAGCAAAAACAAGCAAACAACCCAAAAAGTATCTATTTACACTATGGACATATTTACAACAACCAAATATAGCACTCATGACGCTAGTTCCCCGGCAACGGCGCCAATTTGACAGAGAAGAGAATCTATGCCAATTCGGAAAACTAGATAAAGTGATTCCATTGTGAGTAAAGTCCAAATCGGCAATGGATCCTCTCAATAAAAAATTCAATTCAAAAGGATAGTCACAATTCAAAACGCAATTAACCGAGAGTTTTAAATCCCGGGTCGTTCTCCCTAGGAACTAGTGACAACAAGTGCATATAATTTTGGTTGTGGAAAGCAAAGGGTATCCAATGATAAGAAAGCAATAAAGGAATAAAAGAACAAGGCAAAATTACAATTAATAAAACAATAAAGGAATAAAAGAACTATGTATGTAATATGAACAAGTAAAGCTTTAAAATAGGTGAAAAGTGGTTCAAAACATAAATGAAACCTTGACTTGGGATGAGTATCCAAGGAATCCTTTCCTTGCCATAGCTACAACTATGATAATTATCATGGGTTAATCTCGCCTAGTTAACCCCAACCATTGAGGAGTAAGTCAAGCAAGCATAATTGACCTTAATCCATAAGTTCTAACCAACTTATCAAACTAGTTAATAAAAGGCTAGCTTTAATGGAAATAAGAATCAACTAACTTCCCAAGAATTATTACTAAATGTTGGACATTATGGCTCTAGTAATCCATAGACTCATTTTTCCCAAGCCAAGGGGTGGAAATTACCCCATAATCAAAATTTGCATTTCATCAAACACATAGAGGGCATAAACATAAAACATGGCAAAATTGAGAAATTGAGTAAAGCTATGAACCATAAATGACCAAAATCAATAAAGGCAACTTGACAAATATATAAAAACCATCAACATCAAATTAAACAACTAGGAATTCAAAATTGCAAGACTATGTAAATTGCCAAAGGAAATTGAAATAGATGAAAATGTAGAACAAGTAATGTAATTAAAAGAGAAATTAAAGAAATACTTACAATGTAATTGCTAGAATCCGAAATCAAACTTGAAGTATAAAATGCTACAAACCCCTAATTAAACCCTAAGGTAGCGTTTGGTAGAGAGACAGAGATGAAAAGACTGAGACTGAGAGACAGAGACTAAGAGACAAAGATTGAAATAAATCTCAGTATTCTTTTTGGTGCAAAGTGGGAGACAGAAATTGAAACAAGAATAAAACTCTAATTTAATTTGTACAAAGGGTAAAATTAGAATTAATTAATTAAAATGACGATATTTTTGGTATAAAATGCTATTAAAGTTTTAGTCTCCATCTTTAAAAATTTTAGTCTCCTGTGTCCCTACTTTTTGGAGATACTGAAATACTGAAATTTTAAGGACAGAAACAGAAATTTTAGTACCAGTCTCTAAACCAACAAACATGATATTGAGTCTCAGTCTCCCAGTCTCTGTCTCGGTACCTCAAAACAAATGCTACCTAAGAGAGCAAAACCTAAAACTACACTACTCCTACTCCTACTCCTACTATGTTTTTCCTAATCTAAAGTGAGCTCCCTTCATATGTGTTGCATTCCCCTTCATATAGCACTTGGTTTCAGCCTTGAGACTTCAAAAATTGGGCCAAAAGGCCTCAAAATCGCGAGTGCACGTGCATTTTTAATGAAGGCACGCACTGGAACCTATGCGGATGCACAGATGTGTGCGTCCGCACACTTCGCCAAATTTTCACTTGTGCGTACGCACAGAGGGTTGTGCGCACGCACACTTCGCGATGCTCTTGATTCGCTTTGCTTGGTTTGTTGTGCGTACGTACGGGTAGTTGTGCGCACGCACGCATGCTGATTCCTTCTGTGCGTACGCATGCATCCTTGTGCGCACGCATGCATGACTGAGCTCTCCTCCTTTCTTTTCTTCATGCTTTCTCCCAAATGCATGCTCCTCTTCCATTTCCACCAAGCCATTTCTACCTTATTCATCTGAAATCACTCACAAATAACATGAAGGTATCGAATGGAAGGTAAATGGAATAAAATTAGTCAAAATAAGTGCAAAAAAGCATGTTTCCACATTTATGTCCAAATTAGGGAGATAACACAAAAGTATGCTATTTGGGTGCTTAAGTGTGAGTTCATGTGCTAGAATCCATTCAGTTTAATCCATAAAACTCACATAATAACAAAAATATATTTTTTGCATTAATATCGATTTATAACAATTCTTGGATATAAAATGGTTTAAGAAAGAGCTCCTACCCCGATCGCAATCCAACTACGAAACAGACTCCATTTTTCCTTTTTAGTTCACAATAACAGCAACCGCAATGTCCCTAGGAACTCCGCCGTAATGTTGCGACAGCAACAAACGCATCATAAAATCTTGGTAACTCAATCCTAAGACATTAACATCATGAAATCTTCAGTAACTTATAACAGAATAACAATGATAAGGGTTTTGGGACAAAAAAAACTCACTGAACTTAGAGAAGAACTAAAGAACAGAGTAACAGCGGCTCCCGTAGTGACTTCTGGCGATGTCAGCGTTATTTTTCGGCGACCAGGCACAGAGACACAACTAGAACAAAACCAAAAGGAGTAGCGGCAACCCCTGAGCAGCTCCGGTGAACTTCATCAGCGGTGGCTTTGACCATCGCGACCCAAACAGCGGCGACGACAGCCTCTGACAGCTCCGCGGGTGGCAATGATGACGAGGCGTGGTGGTCGTAACTCCTCCCTCTCCTTACGTGTCCGTCTCTCACTGGCGCTTCAACGGCGACACTCCTTGCAGCTCCTCGGACAGCGACGTGCACGAACGATGGTGCAAGCACAGCGAGGACGAGCTGGCAACACTGAATGGTGACTCATCCTCCTCCTCTTCCTTGCGTCACTAGGTTGTGTCCCTCTCTCTCCAATGTGCGATAGTGACGGCAACGACGGCATAAATCCTTGCCGGCGCTGTCTCTCTCTTCTCTCATTTTTCGCATCTCTCTTTCTCTCTTCTCTTTTTCTTTGTTTTTCGTGGGTAAGGGGGTGAGGGAGATAGGTGGCGGTTGGGTGATGGGTTATGGTTAGGTTAGGGTAAAATTAGTGTTTGGATCGGTGAAATTGGGAACTAGGGTTAAGATAGGTATTTTTAATAAAATTAAGGGTAATGTGGTAATTAAAAACTAAATTTCATCCAACAATAATTATCTATAAACAGCACCAAATAAAGTGCAGCTGGGCTAGGGATGGTCGTACATAAACTCTTTCCATCAACAATTAACTTAAACAGCACCAAATATCAACAATCAATGAAGAACAGACACTTTCACTAATTTACTAACCAGAAAACATGAAACACTTTCAGTCATTCAAACCTACAGCCCCAAATTCACTAAACTAGAATAAACAATCAGACACTTTCAGCAATTGAATAATCAGAAAGCGTGAAACACTTTTAGCCATTCAAACCTACAGCCCTAAATCCACTAAACTAGAATTAATAATCAACACTTTCAGCAATTCAATAATCAGAAAACATGAAAAGCTTTTAGCTATTCAAACCTACAATCCTAAATCTACTAAACTAGAATCAATAATAAGACACTTTCAACAATTCCATAATCAGAAAACAAGAAATACTTTTAGCCATTCAAACCTATAGTCTTAAATCCACTAAACTAGAATCAATAATTAGACAGCTTCAACAATTCAATAATCAGGAAACATGAAACACTTTCAACCATTCAAACCTACAATCCTAAATCCACTAAACTAGAATCAATAATCAGACACTTTTAGCAATTCAATAATCGTAAAACATGAAACGCTTTCAGCATTCAAAGCTATAGCCCTATATCCACTAAACTATAATCAGACACTTTCAGTAATTCAATAATCAGAAAATATAGAAGACTTAAAGTAATACTTATCTCGTGCCGCCATCAGGCCAAATCGTCAACCGTATGATGGGAGGTGGTGGAGGGGAATTTACTACCTCACTTCCGTGAGAGGACTCCAGGACTGTGGCTTTCATCGCTGGAGGCAGCATCGGTGTGGTAGCGGATTACTGAGCAGTCGGAGGCAGTGGCATCGCCGTAGACGGAGATTAATGATAAAAATGATTTTGTAAATGAAAAGTAAATAACATGAAATAAATGGTACTTATGATTCAGTAATGAGGAACAGGTTGAGGTTCCAGAGATGCTCTGTCATCTAAATCTCTGCTTTCCTACTGTCTTCTTCTCCAAAGACGCATGGTTTCCTTCAATGGCAAGCTGTATGATCCTCTCGGATGAAAACTACCAGGTACGATCTCTGCACGGCTAATCAACTGTCGGATTTCTCGTCTCGGATGAAAAATACCATGTACAGCCACCGCACAGCTAATCATCTGTCGGTTCTCACTAGCGTCGGAATAGGACCCTTATCTTTTTATACACTATCACTGCGCCCAACATTTGTGAGTTTGAACCTCGTCATAGTCATCCCTTCCCAGATCCTACTAAGAATACCATAGACAAGGTTTAGACTTTTCGGATCCCAGGAATGCTGCCAATTGGTTCTAGCCTCTACCACGAAGGTTCTGATTTTACGAACTCAGTCCGTGAATCAGGAACCCAAGAGATACACACTCAAGTTGTTGCCTAATGATTACGTTGAGCTCAGATAGAACGGAAGTGGTTGTCAGGCATGCGTTCATAGAATTCAGAATAATGATGAGTGTCACAGATCATATCATTCTCTAGATTGAAGTACGAGTGAGTATCTTAGAATAGAATCCAGCGTGATTGAATAGAAAATAGTAGTAATTGCGTTAATCCATTGAAACACTGCAGAGCTCCTCACCCCCACCTATGGGATTTAGAGACTCATGCTGTAGAAGATATAATATGAAGTGTAAAATGTCATGAGGTTCCAAAATGAATCTCTAAAAGTAGTTTTTATACTAGACTAGTAACTTAGGTTTACAGAAAATGAGTAACTAAGTTCAAACAGTGCAGAAATCCACTTTCGGGACCCACTTGGTGAGTGTTTGGGCTGAGCTTTCAAGCTTACACGTCCATATGCTTCAAGTTGGAGTTAAACGCCACCCTGGGTGCCAAAATGGGCGTTTAACGCCAAGAATTATGCCAGTTCTGGCGTTTTACGCCAGAAAGTTTTTGGCTAGCTTTTAATGCCAGTTTGGGCCATCAGATCTCAGAAAAAGTATGGACTATTATATATTTCTGAAAAGCCCAAGATGTCTAATTTCCAACGCAATTGAGAGTGTGCCAATTGGGCTTCTGTATCTCTAGAAAATCCACGTCGAGTGCAGGAGGGTCAGAATCCAACAGCATCTATAGTCCTTTCTCAGCTTCTGAATCAGATTTTTGCTCAGGTCCCTCAATTTCAGCCAGAAAATACCTAAAATTACAGAAAAACACACAAACTCATAGTAAAGTCCAGAAATTTGAATTTTGAATAAAAACTAATAAAAAGTAATTAAATCATACTAAAAACTATGTAAAAACAGTGCCAAAAAGGGTATAAATTATCCGCTCATCACAACACCAAACTTAAATTGTTGCTTGTCCCCAAGCAACCAAAAACAAAATAGGATAAAAATAAGAGAATATAAACTAAGTTTCAAAAATATCAATGAAGATTAGTTTCAATTAGATGAGCGGGACTAGTAGCTTTTTGCTTCTGAACAGTTTTTGCATCTCTCTTTATCCTTTGAAGTTCAGAATGATTGGCATCCATAGGAACTCAGAATTCAGATAGTGTTATTGATTCTCCTAGTTTAGGATATTGATTCTTGAACACAGCTACTTTATGAGTCTTGGCCGTGACCCTAAGCATTTTGTTTTCCAATATTACCACCGGATACATAATTACCACAGACACATAACTGGGTGAACCTTTTCAGATTGTGACTCAGCTTTGCTAGAGTCCCCAGTTAGAGGTGTCCAGAGCTCTTAAGCACAATCTTTTTGCTTTGGACCACGACTTTAACTGCTCAGTCTCAAGCTTTTCACTTGACACCTTCACGTCACAAGCACATGGTTAGGGACAGCTTGATTTAGTCGCTTAGGCCAAGATTTTATTCCTTTGGGCTCTCCTATCCATTAATGCTCAAAGCCTTGGATCCTTTCTACCCTTGCGCTTTTATTTAAAGGGTTACTGGCTTTTTTTTCTTGCTTTTTCTTTTTCTTTTATAATTTTTTTTGCCTTTTTTTTCTTTTTCCACAAGCTTTGTGTTTTTCACTGCTTTTTCTTGCTTCAAGAACCAATTTTATGATTTTTCAGATTATCAATAGCATTTCTCCTTTTTCATTATTCTTTCAAGAGCCAACAATTTTAACATTCATAAACTTTACTATAAAAAAATATGCACTGTTCAAGCATTCATTCAGAAAATAAAAAGTATTGCCACCACATCAAAATAATTAGGCTAATTTCAAGATGATTTTCGAAATTATGTACTTCTTGTTCTTTTGCAAATAAAAGAAATTTCCATTTAAGAAAGGTGAGGGATTCATGAAATCATTCATAGCTTTAAGACATAGACTCTAAACTTTAATGATAATGTAATAAAAATGAAACATAAAATAAACATAAAAGCAGACAAATAATAATAAAAGAAAGGAAATTAAAGACATAAAAATAAATGACTCTAATACTAATGCTTATGTAACTCTTAAAATAGGTTTCTAATAATAAGAGTTATCACAAAGTTAGGACTCAACAACCTTGATTTTGAGGGGTAGGTGCTCCTTCAATCTGTGGGACGTCCAACTCTTCAGGGGACAGCTTCTGACGCTTTAGCTCCTGTATTTCACGCCCTTATTTCTCTTGTTCTATGAGCAGTTTGCAGAGCATGCTGTTTTGATTCTGCTGCTCTTCCTTGAGTTGATTCACAGCTTCTTGTAGCTTGGTGACAGATGCTTCTAAGCGAGCCCAATAGTCAAATTGAGAAATTTCTGGGAGGAGCTCATGCGCCCCCTCTTGATGAGGTTATCTTGAATTTGAGGTCCATCCATCACTTTTTTGGTGATTGGGCGTTCAACTGTGATATATTCATCCACACCCATCTGTACCCCCGCATCTTTGCATAACAAACTAATCAAGCTTGGGTAGGCCAATTTGGCCTCAGTGGATTCCTTATTTGCAAACATGTAAATTTCAACAGGGATCAGCTGATGAATCTCTACCTCCTTCCCCAGCATAATACAATGAATCATCACTGCCCTCTTGACAGTGACTTCAGATCAGTTGCTGGTTGGGAGTATAGAACACCCAATGAAATCCAGCCAACCTCTAGCAACTGGTTTGAGATCACCTCTCTTTAGTTGGTTTGGGATACCTTTTGAATTAGGAATCCACTTGGTTCCAGGGAGGCATATGTCTTCTAGAACTTGATCTAGCCTTTTATCCTTGGCCATTCTCCTATTAAAGGACTCTGGATCATCTTGTAGTTGAGGAAGTTTGAGAACTTCTCTCACTTTGTAAAAATAGAAGTAAATAATCTTCCCTCTGACCATAGTCCGAAAGGAGTAGAAATCAGTTCCCTCTAATATTTGCTTTTCTGTCATCCACAGATTTGCATAAAATTCCTAGACCATATTTCTTCCAACATGTATCTCAGGATTAGCCAGGACTTCCCAGCCCCTGTTTTGAATCTGCTCTTGGATTTCCGGGTATTCACCTTCTTTCAGATTGAACCTAACTTCCAAGATCACTGATCTTCTGCACACAATTTTGAAATAATGGTCTACATGTTCTTTATTGCAGAAGTTCTCGTACATCCAGCGTGGTTTTGGATTGCTTTCTTTCTTCTCTCTTGAAGCAGTTTGTCTTCCTTTGGGTTCCATGAGATTGGTTTGTTTTAACTCAGAAATCATGGAAATCACACCAAACTTAGAGATTTGCTTGCCCTCAAGCAAAATAAAAAGAAAGAAGATGAATAGATGGAGAGAATGATTCGAATGATGGAGTAGAGGGGATGGCCGAATGTATAAATAAAGAGGAAGGAGGGAATGGTTTCAAAATTTTAGAAAAAGATATGATTTGAAAGATATGATTGATAAAAGATAAACATGATATGAAAAAGAGAAGATTATTTTCAAAATTTAAGAGATACGAAAAAGATATGAGGAAGTTAGATCTGAATTTTTATTTATGCATGTAAGAAATAAAAGATAATACGAATGAGTTAAAAAGATTTGAAAAGAAATTGGAAAGATGAATGAGTTTTGAAAAAGAATTGAGAACAATTGAAAAAGAATTAAAAATGAATTTTTTAAGATTATGAATTTTTGAGAATGGAATTTGAGAATTGAATGTTTGTAATATTTGGATGCATAAAATCTTGAACTAAAATATGAAAAGTCGAAAAAAATTGAATTGGAAACGAAATTACCTCTCCCCTAGCTGTTCTGGCGTTTAACGCCCATCTGGTGGCCATTTTGGGCGTTTAACACCCAGCCAGGCGCCAGAAATCCTTCTTTACTGGGGATTTTTCTGAACGCCCAGAATGCTGCCATTTCTGGCATTAAACACCCAGAATGATACCTTTACTGGCGTTAAACACCCAAAATGGTAGCCATTCTGGCGTTTAACGCCCAAATTGCCTCTTTACTGGCGTTTTGATGCCAGTGAGCTCTTTTTCTCTGTGATTCTTCTGCTTTATGTTCTGAACCTTCATATCCTTGACTTGTTCACTGAAAAGCATTAATAAACATGAACAACAAAATTAAATGGACTTATATAATTGTTATAAACATCTAATTTTTTTTATAATGGCTAGGTTGCCTCCCAGCAAGCGCTTCTTTACTGTCTTTAGCTGGACTTTACTGAGCTTTTTAATTTAGTCTCAGTTTTAAGCATTCTTGCTCAACATTGCCTTCAAGATAATGTTTGATTCTCTGTCAATTAACAATGAATTTTTTGTCAGAATCAACATCTTGAAGCTCTACATAACCATATGGTGACACGCTTGTAATCATATATGGTCCCCTCCACCGGGATTTCAATTTCGCAGGGAATAATCTGAGCCTAGAGTTAAACAGTAGGACCTTCTGTCCTGGCTCAAAGACTCTAGATGACAGTCTTTTGTCATGCCATCTTTTTGCTTTCTCTTTATAAATTTTAGCATTTTCGAAAGCATTGAGTCTGAACTCCTCCAGCTCATTCAACTGGAGTAATCTCTTCTCTCCGCTACCTTAGCATCAAGGTTTAGGAACCTGGTTGCCCAGTAGGCCTTGTGTTCCAGTTCCACTGGCAGATGATAGGCTTTTCCATACACAAGCTGGTAGGGAGAGGTCCCTATAGGAGTCTTGAATGCGGTTCTGTATGCCCACAGAGCATCATCCAGACTTCTTACCCAATCCTTTCTACGGGTACTTACTATCTGTTCCAGGATCTATTTTAGTTCTCTATTTGAGACATCAGCCTGCCCATTTGTCTGTGGATGATATGGAGTTGCCACTTTATGGTTAATTCCATATCGGACCAGAGCAGAGTCAAGTTGTCTATTGTAGAAATGAGTGCCTCCATCACTGATCAGTATTCTAGGGACACTGAACCTACTGAAGATATGCTTCTGGAGGGATTTCATCATTATTTTAGTATCATTAGTGGGTGTTGCAATTGCCTCTACCCATTTAGATACATAGTCTACTGCCACCAGAATATAAGTGTTTGAATATGATGGTGGAAAAGGCCCCATGAAGTCAATACCCCATACATCAAACAACTCAATCTCTAAGATCCCTTGCTGAGGCATGGCATAACCGTGAGACAGATTACCAGCTCTCTGGTAACTGTCACAGTTATGTACAAACTCTTGGGAGTCTCTATAGAGAGTAGGCCAGTAGAAGCCACATTGGAGAACCTTTGTGGCTGTTCACTCACCTCCAAAATGTTATCCATATTGTGATCCATGGCAATGCCATAGGATCTTCTGTGCCTCTTCTCTAGGCACGCATCTACGGATCATTCCGTCTGCACACCTCTTAAAGAGATATGGTTCATTCCACAAGTAGTACTTTGCATCAGTAACCAATTTTTTTGTTTGCTGCTTACTGTACTCCTTGGGTATGAATCTCACATCTTTATAGTTTGCAATGTCTGCAAACCATGGTACTTCTTGAATGGCAAAGAGTTGCTCATCCGGAAAGGTTTCAGAGATCTCAGTAGAAGGGAAGGACGCTCCTACTACTGGTTCTATCTGGGACAGGTGATCAGCTACTTGGTTCTCTGTCTCTTTTCTGTCTCTTATTTCTATATCAAACTCTTGTAGAAGCAACACCCATCTTATGAGTCTGGGTTTTGAATCCTACTTTGTGAGGAGATATTTTAGAGCAGCATGGTCAGTGTACACAATCACTTTTGATCCCACTAAGTAAGATCTGAACTTGTCAATGGCATAAACCACTGCAAGCAGCTCCTTTTCTGTGGTTGTGTAATTCTTCTGTGCATCATTCAAAACACGGCTAGCATAATAAATGACGTGCAGAAGCTTGTTATGCCTCTGTCCCAACAATGCACCAATGGCATGGTCACTGGCATCACACATTAGTTCGAATGGTAATGTCCAGTCTGGTGCAGAAATGACTGGTGCTGTGACCAGCTTAGCTTTCAGAGTTTCAAACGCCTGCAGACACTCTGTGTCAAATACAAATGGCGTGTCAGCAGCTAGCAGATTGCTCAGAGGTTTTGCAATTTTTGAAAAATCCTTTATAAACCTCCTATGGAATCCTGCATGCGCTAGAAAGTTTCTGATTGCCTTAACATTGGCAGGTGGTGGTAATATTTCAATTACCTCTACCTTAGCTTGATCCACCTCTATCCCCTTGTTTGAAATTTTGTGCCCAAGGACAATTCCTTCAGTCACCATAAAGTGACATTTTTTCCAGTTTAAAACCAGGTTAGTCTCTTGGCACCTTTTCAGTACAAGTGCTGGATGGTCAAGACAGGAGCTGAATGAGTCTCTAAATACTGAGAAGTCATCCATGAAGACTTCCAGAAATTTCTCTACCATATCAGAGAAGATAGAGAGCATGCACCTCTAAAAGGTTGTAGGTGCATTGCACAGACCAAATGGCATCCTTCTGTAGGCAAATACTCCAGAAGGACATGTGAATATTATTTTCTCTTGGTCCTGAGGATCTACTACAATTTGGTTATAACCTGAATAGCCATCCAAAAAGCAGTAGTATTCATGACCTGCTAGTCTCTCTAGCATCTGGTCTATGAATAGTAAAGGAAAATGATCCTTTCTGGTGGCTGTATTGAGTCTTCTGTAGTCAATACACATACGCCATCCTGTAACTGTTCTTGTAGGAACTAGTTTATTTTTTCATTATGAACCACTGTCATGCCTCCTTTCTCGGAGACAACTTGGACAGGGCTCACCCAGGGGCTATCAGAAATAGGATAAATAATCCCAGCCTCTAGTAGCTTAGTGACCTCTTTCTGCACCACCTCCTTCATGGCTGGATTCAGCCGCCTCTGTGGTTGAACTACTGGCTTAGCATCATCCTCCAATAAGATCTTGTGCATGCATCTGGCTGGGCTAATGCCCTTAAGATCACTTATCGACCACCCAAGAGCTGTCTTGTGTGTCCTTAGCACCTGAATTAATGCTTTCTCTTCCTGTGGTTCTAAAGTAGAGCTAATGATCACAGGAAAAGTGTCATCTTCTCCCAGAAATGCATATTTCAGGGATGGTGGTAGTGGTTTGAGCTCGGGTTTAGGAGGCTTCTCCTCTTCCTGAGGAGTTTTCAGAGGTTCTTCTGTTTTCTCTGGTTCCTCCAGATCAGGCTGAACATCTTTAAAAATGTCTTCTAGCTTTGATTCGAGACTCTTAGTCATATTGACCTCTTCCACCAGGGAGTCAATAATATCAGCGCTCATGCAGTCTTTTGATGTGTCTGGATGCTGCATAGCTTTGATAGCATTCAACTTGAACTCATCCTCATTGACTCTCAGGGTTATCTCCCCTTTTTGGACGTCAATGAGGGTTCGTCCAGTTACTAGGAAAGGTCTTCCTAGAATAAGAGTTGCACTCTTGTGCTCCTCCATTTCCAGAACTACAAAGTCAGTGGGAAAGACAAATGGCCCAACCTTGACAATCATGTCCTCAATTATGCTTGATGGAATCTTGATGGAGCCATCAGTAAGTTGGAGGCATATCCGGGTTAATTTGACTTCATTAGTCAAACCAAGCTTTTTGATAGTGGACGTAGGTATTAGGTTGATACTTGCTCCAAGATCATATAGAGCTGTCTTGGTACAAGCACCCTCTAATGTGCATGGTATCATAAGCTTCCGGGATCTTTAAGCTTCTCTAGTAAGCTTTTCAGAATGAATGCACTGCATTCTTCAATGAGAAAAACTTTTTCAGTTTCTCTCCAATCCTTCTTATGACTTAAGATCTCTTTCATGAACTTAGCATAAGAGGGTATTTGCTCAAGTGCCTCTGCAAACTGAATCTTTATTTCAAGAGTTCTGAGATAGTCTGCAAAGCGGGCAAATTGTTTATCCTATTCCGCTTGGCAGAGTTTCTGAGGATAAGGCATCTTGGCTTTATATTCTTCAACCTTAGTTGCTACAGGTTTATTTCCTACAGAAGGGGTTGCAGAAGCTTGCTTAAGGGGGTTGTTATCAGCACTTGTAGGTGTCTGACTCCTTACTGGCATTTGAACGCCATAATTGGGTGTTGTATGAGCGTTTAACGCCACTTTTTCACCCTTTTTTGGCGTTTGAACGCCAGAATTAGACATCCACTGGGCGTTTAACGCCACTTTTTCACCCTTTTCTGGCGTTTGAACGCCAGAATCATTCTTCTCTAGGCTCTTACTGTCCTCAGAGGGATTTTGGGCAGTGGGATGGTTATCCTCTGTCAGTTGTTCTTTTCTTGGCTTTCTGTTGCCTTGATTTGAAACATTCAATGTCTTCCCACTCCTTAAATGAACCGCTTGGCATTCTTCTATTATCTGTTTAGATAACTACTGTCTTGTCTGATTTAATTATTTTTCCATATTCTGGTTAGCATCTTTGGTTTCTTTCAGCATCTCTTTAAATTCTGCTAACTATTTTGTTATAGAAAATAGTTGCTGATTGAGTTCAACAATTTATTCTGGAGGACTGAGTTCAGTAGATATTGCCTCAACCTCTTCTTTTATGGAGGATTCACTACTTAAGTACAGGTGCTGATTTCTAGCAACTATATCAATGAGCTCTTAAGCCTCTTCAATTGTCTTTCTCATGTGTATAGATCCACCAGCTGAGTGGTCTAGAGACATCTGGGCCTTTTCTATAAGCCCATAGTAAAAGATGTCTAACTGCACCCATTCTGAAAACATTTCAGAAGGGCATTTCCTTAGCATCTCTCTGTACCTCTCCCAGGCATTATAAAGAGATTCATTATCCTCTTGTTTAAAGCCTTGGATATCCAGCCTTAGCTGTGTCATCCTTTTCGGAGGGAAATATTGATTCAGAAATTTGTCTGATAACTGTTTTCATGTTCTTATGCTTGCTGTGGGTTGGTTATTTAACCACCTCTTAGCTTGATCTTTTACAGCAAATGGAAACAGTAATAATCTGTAGACATCCTGATCTACTTCCTTATCACGTACTGTGACAGCAATTTGTAAGAACTGTGCTAGAAATTTAGTAGGTTCTTCCTGTGAAGACCGGAATACTGGCAATTTTGCTGCACCATGATAATGAGATGAGGGTTTAGCTCAAATTGCTGGCTCTTATGGGGGGTATACAGATACTACTCCCATATACAGCAGTAGTGGGGTTAGCATATGACCCCAGAGTCCTTCTAGACTGTTCATTTCTACTTAGGTCCATGATGGAGAAAGGGAGATGATGTGGATTGCAAATAAAGTATATTTTTGTTTTTATTTAATTTAATTAAGGATAAACCGAATAAAAAGGAAATAAGATAAAATAAAATAAAATAATTGGTAAATAGAATATAAGTTTCAAAAACTACAAGAAAAAAAATAAAAAAAAATAAATAAAAAAATTCGAGTGCTAAAATAGCTAATTAATTAAAAAAATTGAAAATTTTGGATATGATTTTCGAAAATTGAAGAGAGAGAAAGTGGTTAGGGAGTTTTGAAAAAGATATGTCTTAAAATTAAAGATACTTGTAAAAAATAAATAAATAAAAGAAAAAATTTGAAAAATATATGATTGAAACTTTCTCAACAAGGAAACACCAAACTTAAAATTTTTCAATCACAATAATAAAATGGTACAAGTAATTCGAAAATCATGAATAAGAAAAGAAAAAGATTTTGAAAAAAAATTTATAGAGGATTTTCGAAAATAATAAAAAAAAGGAGAATTGAAAAAGATTTAAAAAGATAAATTTTAAAATTGAAATTCTAACTTGACTAACAAGAAACTACCAAATTTTAAAAATTTTGACTAAGTCAACCTAGGTAATTCGAAAATGATAAGTAATTAAAGGAAAAGATTTTTTTTTGAATTTCAATGAGAAAAGAGAAAAACAATAAAATGACACTAAATTTAGTCACCAAAAAAAAATGACACTAAATTTAGAATTTTTAGATCAAAACAAAGAAAACAAACAAGAAAACTTTGAATGTCAAGATGAACACCAAGAACACTTTGAAGATCAAGATGAACACCAAGAACAAATTTTGAAAATTTTTTTAAGGAAATAAGGACACAAAGGACACCAAACTTAAAAATTATTATACTTTGGACACTAATAATTCGAAATTGCACAAGAAAAACAAGGAAAGACACACAATAAGAAAAAACTAAAGATCAAACAAGGAAAATAAACAAGAACAACTTGAAGATTAAGAAAGAACAAGGAACATCTAATTAAAAATATGAAGAAAAATAAAAAGCATGCAATTGACACCAAACTTAAAACATGAAACTAAACTCAAACAAAAGACTCAATTATTAGTTTATTGGTTTTTATTTATTTATATAGAAAATTTCGAAAAAAAATCTAGAAAAAGGAAAACAAGGATTTTAAGATTTTAACCAAAAACAATAATAGAAGACGCAATTTTAGTGACTCTAAACCAAAAAGACAAATTTTTCCTAATCTAAGCAACAAAATAAACCGTCCGTTGTCCAAACTCGAACAATCCCCGGCAACGGCGCCAAAAACTTGGTGCACAAAATTGTGATTACACTTTTCACAACTAACCAGCAAGTGCACTGGGTCGTCCAAGTAATACCTTACGTGAGTAAGGGTCGATCCCACGGAGACTATCGGCTTGAAGCAACCTATGGTTAACTTGTAAATCTTAGTCAGGAGATTAATGATAAAAATGAATTTGTTTATGAAAAGTAAATAACATGAAATAAATGGTACTTATGATTCAGTAATGAGGAATAGGTTGAGGTTCCGGAGATACTCTGTCATCTGAATCTCTACTTTCCTACTGTCTTCTTCTCCAAACACTCATGGTTTCCTTCAATAGCAAGCTGTATGATCCTCTCGGATGAAAACTACCAGGTACGATCTCTGCACGGCTAATCAACTATCAGATTTCTCGTCTCGGATGAAAAATACCATGTACAGCCACCGCACGGCTAATCATCTGTCGGTTCTCATTAGCGTCGGAATAGGACCTTTATCCTTTTGCACACTGTCACTGCGCCCAACATTCGTGAGTTTGAAGCTTGTCACAGTCATCCCTTCCCAGATCCTACTCGGAATACCACAGACAAGGTTTAGACTTTTCGGATCCCAGGAATGCTGCCAATTGGTTCTAGCCTCTACCACGAAGGTTCTGATTTCACAGACCCGGTCCGTGAATCAGGAACCCAAGAGATACACACTCAAGCTGTCGCCCAATGACTACGTTGAGCTCAGATAGAACGGAAGTGATTGTCAGGCACGCGTTCATAGAATTGAGAATAATGATGAGTGTCACGGATCATATCATTCTCTAGATTGAAGTACGAGTGAGTATCTTAGAATAGAATCAAGCGTGATTGAATAGAAAACAGTAGTAATTGCATTAATCCATTGAAACACAGCAGAGCTCCTCACCCCCCACCTATGTGGTTTAGAGACTCATGTCGTAGAAGATACAATATGAAGTGTAAAATGTCATGAGATTTCAAAATGAATCTCTAAAAGTAGTTTTTATACTAGACTAGTAACTTAGGTTTACAGAAAATGAGTAACTAAGTGCAGACAGTACAGAAATCCACTTCCGGGATCCACTTGGTGAGTGTTTGAGCTGAGCTTTCAAGCTTACACGTGCATATGTTTCAAGTTGGAGTTAAACGCCACCCTGGGTGCCAAAATAGGCATTTAACGCCAAGAATTATGCCAGTTCTGGCGTTTTACGCCAGAAAGTTTTTTGCTGGAATTTAACGCCAGTTTCGGCCTTCAGATCTCGGACAAAGTATGGACTATTATATATTTCTGGAAAGCCCAAGATGTCTAATTTCCAACACAATTGAGAGCGCGCCAATTGGGCTTCTGTAGCTCCAGAAAATCCACATCAAGTTCAGGAGGGTCAGAATCCAACAGCATCTCCAGTCCTTTCTCAGCTTTTGAATCAGATTTTTGCTCAGGTCCCTCAATTTTAGCCAGAAAATACCTGAAATTATAGAAAAATACACAAACTCATAGTAAAGTCCAGAAATGTGAATTTTGAATAAAAAGTAATAAAAATATAATAAAAAGTAATTAAATCATACTAAAAACTATGTAAAAACAGTGCCAAAAAGGGTTTAAATTATCCGCTCATCAGATTTCAAAATATTTGCGAGTTAAAAATAAGAAAACAATAAGAAGAATCTCAATAATGTACATAACACATACTCAAAATAATATTTTTTCCTAAAATGTCACGTTTTCAAAATAAGAAAACTTTTACTAAATAATTAGAACAATGTCAATTATTTCTTTACATTATAAATTCATATAAAACCAATTCAATAATAAACAAAATCTCAGCATATTCATAATCAGCAAAACCACTGCATGCTCATATTTATAAATAAATTCATAAACCAATTCAATATTTCAAACATTGCCATATTCTAATCAATATCATAAATCAATTAATAATAAAATTAATAGCAATAACATCAATGAATCAACTACTTAAAATTAATATATCATATAAAATATTAGAATAACTTGAAAAAAAATAAAAATGGTTACCTGTTATTGCAGAGGCGGAAGAGAGATGGAGGGAGGCGCAGGGACGCGCAAGCAGAAAGCAAAGTGGAACAGAGACGTGAGGTGGGAGAGAGGCGAAGCTGGGCAGCAGCGGTGGTGGGTCTGTGGTGCGGTGCAATGATTTCGAGAAGGGAGAAGGTGAACGGTGAAGTGGCAAAGAGAGAAGAGGGAGAAGAAGAAAAAGGGTGGGGTGTCGGCGGTAGATGGGTTGACGGCGACGGAGAGGGGGCTGTGATGGTGGTGGTGTCAACGGCGGCAGATGGTGGTGTTGGGGAAAGGGGAGGAAATGGTGGTTGAGAGAGAGAGAGAGAGAGAGAGAGAGAGAGAGGGAGGGGAAGAGAGTTATTGTTGAATTTATGCCCTGTTATTGTCGGATTTCTCCAATGGTAAACCATTACGGGTCACTAAACGCAGCGTTTCACTAATTGGGTTTTTCGTCGAATTTTTTTTATGGTAAATCCAATGGTAAAGGATGTGCCAATTTTTTTTCCTCCAAATATTACCGGTGGATAATCTGCCGATAATTACTTAACCTTACCAAATTCGACGTCGTTACTGCCGATAAATCTAACCGTAAATCTGATGCTATTCTGTGATACTAAATCCGACGGTACTCAACATTTTTCTTGCAATGATGGCTGTTGTGAACTGAAGAAGATAAAGAAGAGGAAGAAGCGTTCATAGAGTAAAAGCAAAACAACAATAACAGAGACGAACAACCAGCAATGACCACGGTGATGGCAACGGAAAAACTCCCTCCATACTTTTAGTGTCACTCTGTCTTCTGCCTCCTTTTGAGAGTCCCTTGTTCTCACTCCTTTTTGTTCTTGACGACAAAGTGATAATACATTCCTTTGTCGGTGCCAGTGTCGTCTTCCTCCTCTCTCTCGCTCTCCTCTTTTTGTGTGTTGTTTCTTTGTTCTACTGTCCCTTTTTTTCTTTCCCAAATTTTCTCTCTTTCTCTAATCTTTTAACGGGTGTTGTAGTTTTGATATTAAGGTTGAATGCTATGTTTAATTGAATTTGAATTTGGATTTTGGTACTATTGAGTTTGTGTTTATTGGTGTGATTCTGAAAATTGAAAAATGTTGTGTTTGTACGTATTATATATATATATATATATATATATATAGAGAGAGAGAGAGAGAGAGAGAGAATGAATGAATGAATGAGGAAAAAGAGAGAGAAAATTGTTGTTAGTGAGGGATAGAAAAGAAGTTGTCATGTCATTTACTCTGTAGACATTTCAGTATTTTTCATTAATGGAAATGGAAGTAATTGACTTTTAATTATTTTTGTCAAAATATAAAATTTTTTAGAAACTATTTTGTCATTACTATCTTTATAGTTATTTTTGTTAACATTAAAATTTTTTAGATATTATTTTGATAATTTACTCAAAAAATTATTTTTTTAACAACTTATAAGATTTATGTCTTTATAAAAAATATTGGGAACAATAAAAATAGTTCAAAATAATAATATTAAGGTGAATGCTACCATACCCTCTCTAAAATAAAGGGTAAATTATCCCTTGTGATATATATAGTGCTTATAATTACAAGTAAGTTGAATATTGGTGCAGGAAATTGTGATCATCAATGGCGCCAACAACTTGGTACGCACAATTGTAATCTCAACTCTTTGTCACAACTCCGCATAACTAACCAGCAAGTGCACTGGGTCGTCAAAGTAATAAACCTTACTAAGGGTCGATCCTACGGAGATTGTCGGCTTGAAGCAAGTTATGGTCATCTTGTAAATCTCAGTCAGGCAGATTCAAATGATTATGGAGAATTATTAATTAAAAGATGAATAAAATATAAAATAGGATAGAGATACTTATGTAATTCAATGGTGAGAATTTCAGATAAGCGTATGAAGATGCTTTATTCCTCCTGAACTTCTGCTTTCCTATTGTCTTCATCCAATCATTTATACTCCTTTCCATGGCAAGCTTTATGTTGGGTTTCACCGTTATCAATGGCTACCTCCTGTCCTCTCAGTGAAAATGGTCCAAATGCGCTGTCACCGCACGGCTAATCATCTGTCGGTTCTCGATCATGTTGGAATAGGATCCATTGATCCTTTTGCGTCTGTCACTACGCCCAACACTCGCGAGTTTGAAGCTCATCACAGTCATCCCTTCCCAGATCCTACTCGGAATACCACAGACAAGGTTTAGACTTTTCGAATCTCAGAAATGGCCGCCAATAGTTCTAGCCTATACCACGAAGGTTTTAATCTTAGATTAGAAACCCAAGAGATACACATTCAAGATTGTTGCATGTAGAACGGAGGTGGTTATCAGGCACGCGTTAATAGGTGAGAATGGTGATGAGTGTCACTAGTTCATCACATTCATCATGTTGAAGTGTGAATGGATATCTTAGAGAAGAAGTAGGCGTGAATTGAATAGAAAAACAATAGTAATTGCATTAATTCATGAAGAACAGCAGAGCTCCACACCTTAATCTATGGGGTGTAGAAACTCCACCGTTGAAAATACATAAGAACAAAAGGTCTAGGCATGGCCGTGAGGCCAGCCCCCAAAACATGATCAAGAGATCAAAAGATGAACTAAAGATTCCAAGATGAAAATACAATAGCAAAAGGTCCTATTTATAGAAAACTAGTAGCCTAGGGTTTACATAAATGAGTAAATGGTGCAGAAATCCACTTCCGGGCCCACTTAGTGTGTGGGCTGAGCATAGAAGCTTTCATGTGCATAGGCTGTTCCTGGAGTTAAACGTCAGCTTTTGTGCCAGTTTGGGTATTTAACTCCAGCTTTTATGCCAGTTTTGGCGTTTTGACGCCAGAATTTTTATGCTGACTTGGAACGCCGGTTTGGGCCATCAAATCTCAGATAAAGTATGGACTATTATATATTGCTGGAAAGCCCAGGATGTCTACTTTCCAACGCAATTGAGAGCGCACCAATTGGGCTTCTGTATCTCTAAAAAATCCACTTTGAATGTAGGGAGGTCAGAATCCAACAGCATCTGCAGTCCTTTTTCAGCCTCTGAATCAGATTTTTGCTCATGTCCCTCAATTTCAACCAGAAAATACCTGAAATCACAGAAAAATACCCAAACTCATAGCAAAGTCCAAAAATGTGATTTTTATTTAAAAACTAATAAAAATATACTAGAAATTAACGAAAATACACTAAAAAATACCTAAAAACAATGCCAAAAAACGTATAAATTATCCGCTCATCACAATACCAAACTTAAATTGTTGCTTGTCCCCAAGCAACTAAAAACAAAGTAGGATAAAAAAAAGAGAATATACAATGAATTCCAAAAACATCTATGAGGATCAGTCTTAATTAGATGAGTGGGGCTATTTAGCTTTTTGCTTCTGAACAGTTTTGGCATCTCACTTTATCCTTTGAAGTTCAGAATGATTGGCATCTATAGGAACTCAGAATTCAGATAGTGTTATTGATTCTCCTAGTTCAGTATGTTGATTCTTGAACATAGTTACTTTATGAGTCTTGGCTGTGACCCTAAGCATTTTGTTTTCCAGTATTACCACCGGATACATAAATGCCACAGACACATAACTGGGTGAACCTTTTCAGATTGTGACTCAGCTTTGCTAAAGTCCCCAATTAGAGATGTCCAGAGCTCTTAAGCACACTCTTTTTACTTTGGACCACGACTTTAACTGCTCAGTCTCAAGCCTTTCACTTGACACCTTCACGCCACAAGCACATGGTTAAGGACAGCTTGGTTTAGCCGCTTAGGCCAGGATTTTATTCTTGTGGGCCCTCCTATTCACTGATGCTCAAAGCCTTGGATCCTTTTTATTTTACCCTTGCCTTTTGGTTTAAAGGACTATTGGCTTTTTCTGCTTGCTTTTTCTTTTTCTTTCTTTTTCTTTTCTTCTTCTTTTTTTTTGCCATTTTTTTTGCAAGCTTTTCACTGCTTTTTCTTGCTTCAAGAATCAATTTTATGATTTTTCAGATTATCAATAACATTTATCCTTTTTTATCATTCTTTCAAGAGCCAATAATTTTAACATTAATAAACAACAAATTCAAAAATATGCACTGTTCAAGCATTCATTCAGAAAACAAAAAGTATTGCCACCACATCAAAATAATTAGACTTTTTTTAAAATTCGAAATTCATGTACTTTTTGTTCTTTTGCAATTAAAAACATTTTTCATTTAAGAAAGGTGATGGATTCATAGGACATTCATAGCTTCAAGGCATAGACACTAGACACTAATGATCATGTAATAAAGACACAAACATAAATAAGCATAAAGCATAATTTTTGAAAAACAGAAAAATAAGAACAAGAAAATTAAAGAATGGGTCCACCTTAGTGATGGCGGCTTGTTCTTCCTCTTGAAGATCTTATAGAGTGCTTGAGCTCCTCAATGTCTCTTCCTTGCCTTTGTTGCTCCTCCCTCATGACTCTTTGGTCTTCTCTAATTTCATGGAGGAGGATGGAATGCTCTTGGTGCTCCACCCTTAGTTGTCCTATGTTGGAACTTAATTCTCCTAGGGAGGTGTTCATTTGCTCCCAATAGTTTTGTGGAGGAAAATGTATTCCTTGAGGCATCTCAGGGATTTCATGATGAGGAATTTCCTCATGCTCTTGTCCATGAGTGGGCTCTCTTGTTTGCTCCATCCTTTTCTTAGTGATGGGCTTGTCCTCATCAATGAGGATGTCTTCCTCTATGTCAATTCTAGCTGAATTGCAGAGGTGACAAATGAGATGAGGAAAGGCTAACCTTGCCAAAGTAGAGGACTTGTCCACCACCTTGTAGAGTTCTAGGGATATAACCTCATGAACTTCTACTTCCTCTCCAATCATGATGCTATGGATCATGATATAGCCCGGTCTATAGTAATTTCAGACCGGTTGCTAGTAGGAATGATTGAGCGTTGGATGAACTCCAACCATCCCCTAACTACGGGCTTGAGGTCATGCCTTCTTAGTTGAACCGGCTTCCCTCTTGAATCTCTCTTCCATTGAGCGCCCTTTTCACAAATGTCTATGAGGACTTGGTCCAACCTGTGATCAAAGTTGACCCTTCTAGTGTAGGGGCATGCATCTCCTTGCATCATGGGCAAGTTGAATGCCAACCTTACATTTTCTGGACTAAAATCTAAGCATTTCTCCCGGACCATTGTAAGCCAATTCTTTGGGTCCGGGTTCACACTTTGATCATGGTTCTTAGTGATCCATGCATTGGCATAGAACTCTTGAACCATTAAGATCCCGACTTGTTGAATAAGGTTGGTGAGAATTTCCCAACCTCTTCTTCGAATCTCATGTTGGATCTTCGGATATTCACCCTTTTTGAGTTTGAAAGGGATCTCGGGGATCACCTTCTTCTTGGCCACAACTTCATAAAAGTGGTCTTGATGCACCTTTGAGATGAATCTCTCCATCTCCCATGAATTAGAGGTGGAAGATTTTGCCTTCCCTTTCCTCTTTCTAGAAGTTTCTCTGGCCTTTGGTGCCATAAATAGTTATGGAAAAACAAAAAGCTTTAGCTTTTCCCATACCAAACTTAGAAGGTTTGCTCGTCCTCGAGCAAAAGAAGAAAGAAGAGAGTAGAAGAAGAAGAAATAGAGGAGATGGAGGGGGGTTTAGTGGTTTGGCCAAGGGGGTAAGTAGTGCGTATGATGTGTGAAAATGAAGGAGTGAAGATTGGATTATATAGGAGTGGAGAGAGGTAGGATTCGGCCATGTATGGGTGGGTTTGGGAGGAAAAGTGGTTTGAATTTGAATGGTGAGGTAGGTGGGGTTTTATGATGGATGGATGTGGATTGGTGAAGAGATTATGGAGAAGAGGGTAGGATTTGATAGGTGAGGGGTTTTTGGGGAAGATGTGAAGAAGAGAGAGAGATGAGGTAAGTGGGGATCCTGTGGGGTCCACAGATCCTGAGGTGTCAAGGATTTGTCATCCCTGCACCTTGTTGGCGTGTAAACGCCCCCTTGATTTCCAATCCTGGCGTTAAACGCCAAGTTGCTGCCCATTTCTGGCATTTAACGCCAGCTTTTCTCCCCTTTCTGGCGTTTAAACGCCAGCTTTTCTCCCTTTTCTGGTGTTAAACGCCAGCTCTGTGCCCCTTTCTGGCGTTAAACGCCCAGAATGGTGCCAGACTGGCGTTTAACGCCCATTCTGCTACCCTTACTGGGGTTTAAACGCCAGTAAGCTTCTCCTCCAGGGTGTGCTACTTTTAATACTATTTTTTTTCATTCTGTTTTTGCTTTTTCAGTTGTTTTTGTGACTTCTCATGATCTTCAACCTAAAGAAAATATAGAATAACAATGAAAAATAAATAGATATGATTAAATAAAATTAGGTTGCCTCCCAACAAGCGCTTCTTTAATGTCAATAGCTTGATAGTGGGCTCTCATGGAGCCTCACAGGTACTCAGAGTATGGTGATGGCCTCCCAACACCAAACTTAGAGTTTGAATGTGGGGGCTCTATTTGACTCTGCATTGAAAGAAGCTTTTCATGCTTCCTCTCCATGGTTACAGAGGGAGATCCTTGAGCTTTAAACACAATGGAGTCATCATTCACTTGAAGGACCAATTCTCCTCTGTCAACATCAATCACAGCCTTTGCTGTGGCTAGGAAGGGTCTGCCAAGGATGATGGTTTCATCCTTACACTTCCCAGTGTCTAAGATTATGAAATCAGCAGGGATGTAGTGGCCTTCAACCTTTACCAAGACATCCTCTACAAGTCCATAAGCCTATTTCCTTGAATTGTCTGCCATCTCTAGTGAGATTCTTGCAGCTTGTACCTCAAGGATCCCTAGCTTCTCCATTACAGAAAGTGGCATGAGGTTTATACTTGACCCCAGGTCACACAGAGCCTTCTCAAAGGTCATGGTACCTATGGTACAAGGTATTGAGAATTTTCCAGGATCCTATCTCTTATGAGGTAATCTCTGCCTCGTCAAGTCATCTAGTTCTTTGGTGAGCAAGGGAGGTTCATCCTCCCAAGTCTCATCACCAAATAACTTGGCATTAAGCTTCATGATTGCTCCAAGGTACATGGCAACTTACTCTTCAGTAACATCTTCATCCTCTTCAGAGGAGGAATACTCATCAGAGCTCATAAACGGCAGAAGTAAATTCAATGGAATCTCTATGGTCTCTGTATGAGCTTCAGATTCCCATGGTTCCTCATTAGGGAACTCCTTGGAGGCTAATGGACGTCCATTGAGGTCTTCCTCAATGAAAATCATTGCCTCTTCCTCCTCTCCAGGTTCGGCTGTGTGGGTTATGTTGATGGCCTTGCACTCTCTTTTTGGGTTCTCTTCTGTATTGCTTGGGAGAGTACTATGAGGGAGTTCAGTAATTTTCTTACTCAGCTGACCCACTTGTGCCTCCAAATCTCTAATGGAGGACCTTGTTTCAGTCATGAAACTTTGAGTGGTTTTAATTAGATCAGAGACTATGGTTGCTAAGTCAGAGTGGCTTTGCTTAGAATTCTCTGTCTGTTGCTGAGAAGATGATGGAAAAGGCTTGCTATTGCTGAACCTATTTTTTCCACCATTATTACTGTTGAAGCCTCGTTGAGGCTTCTGTTGATCCTTCCATGAGAGATTTGGATGATTTCTCCATGAAGGATTACAGGTGTTTCCATAGGATTCTCCCATGTAATTCACCTCTTCCATTGCTGGGTTCTCAGGATCATAAGCTTCTTCTTCAGATGAAGCTTCTTTGGTACTGCCTGTTGCTTCTTGCATTCCAGATAGACTCTGAGAAATCATATTGACTTGCTGAGTCAATATTTTGTTCTGAGTCAATATGGCATTCAGAGTATCAATCTCAAGAACTCCTTTCTTCTGATTTGTTCCATTATTCACAGGATTCCTTTCAGAAGTGTACATGAATTGGTTATTTGCAACCATTTCAATGAGTTCCTGAGCTTCTGCAGGCGTCTTCTTCAGATGAAGAGATCCTCTAGCAGAGCTGTCCAATGACATCTTGGACAGTTCAGACAGACTATCATAGAAGATACCTATGATGCTCCATTTAGAAAGCATGTCAAAAGGACACCTTCTGATCAATTGTTTGTATCTTTCCCAAGCTTCATAGAGGGATTCACCTTCCTTCTGTCTGAAGGTCTGGACTTCCACTCTAAGCTTACTTAATTTTTGAGGTGGAAAGAATTCGGCCAGAAAAGCACTGACCAGCTTTTCCCAAGAGTTCAAGCTTTCCTTAGGTTGTGAATCCAACCATATTCTAGCTCTGTCTCTTACAGCAAAGGGAAAAAACATAAGCCTGTAGACCTCGAGATCAACCCCATTGGTCTTGACAGTGTCACAGATTTGCAAGAATTCAGCCAAGAACTGATGAGGGTCTTCCAATGGAAGTCCATGAAACTTGCAATTCTGTTGCATCAGAGAAACTAATTGAGGCTTAAGCTCAAAGTTGTTTGCTCCAATGGCAGGGATAGAGATGCTTCTCCCATAGAAGTCGGGAGTAGGTGCAGTAAAGTCACCAAGCACCTTTCTTGCATTGTTGGCATTGTTGTTATTTTCGGCTGCCATGGCTTCTTCTTGTTTGAAAATTTCTGTTAGGTCCTCTACAGAGAGTTGTGCTTTAGCTTCTCTTAGCTTTCTCTTCAAGGTTCTTTCAGGTTCAGGATCAGCTTCAACAAGAATGCCTTTGTCCTTGCTCCTGCTCATATGAAAGAGAGGAGAAGAAAGTATGGAATCCTCTATGTCACAGTATAGAGATTCCTTGAGGTGTCAGAGGAAAAGAAGAATAGAAGGAGAAGGTAGAGATGAGAATTCGAACTTATAGAGAGAGAGTCCGAATTGCTGATAGTGGAGGAGTGTTAGTCCTTAAATAGAAGGATGTGAGAAGAGGGGAAGAATTTTCGAAATTAAATTTAAAAAAATTTTGAAATAATTAAAAGAAATTTTGAAAAAAAAATTGATTGATGATTTTCAAAAATTAAAATTGAGAAAGTAGTTAAGTGATTTTGAAAAAGATTTTGAAATCAGAAATAAAAAAAGATATGATTGAAAATTATTTTGAAAAAGATGTGATTGAGAGGATATGATTGAAAATCAATTTAAAAAAAAAAGATTAAAATTAAAGTTGACTACTTGACTAACAAGAAATTAAAAGACATGATTCTAGAATTTAAAATTTGATCATTTCTTAATAGGCAAGTAACAACTTGAAAATTTTGAATTAAATCATTAATTGTAGCAAGGATTTTCGAAAATAGTAAAAAAATAGAAAGGATTTGATTTTGAAAAGATATGATTGGAAAGATATGATTTGAAAAAGATTTGATTTTGAAAAATTATGAAAATTTGAAAAAGATTTGAATTAAAAATAAAATCTTCCCTCTTGTGCCATCCTGGCGTTAAACGCCCAGAATGGTATCCATTCTGGCGTTTAATGCCCAAAATTCTACCCTTTTGGGCGTTTAACGCCCAGCCAGGTACCCTGGCTGGCGTTTAAATGCCAGTTTTCGTTCCTCACTGGGCGTTTTGAACGCCCAGCTTTTTCTGTGTAATTCCTCTGCTGAATGTTCTAAATCTTTAATTCTCTGTATTATTGACTTGAAAAGACATAGTTTTGAATTTTTTTGAATTTTTAGAGAATAATAACAAAATGAAACTAAATCATGAAGAACTAAGATCAAATAAACAATGCATGCAAGACACCAAACTTAGAAATTTTCATATTAGAGACACTAACAAATTTAGAATACATATGAGAAACAACAAAACACACAAAACAAGAGAATTTAAAGATCAGAGCAAGGAAATCATCAAGAACAACTTGAAGATTAATGAAGAACATAATGCATATATTCGAAAATTGCAAGAAATTAAATAAAACATGCAGGACACTAAACTTAAAAATTGACACTAGACTCAAACAAGAAACATAAATTATTTTTTGTTTTTATGATTTTATAAATTTTTTTGTAATTTTTCGAAAATTATTTGGAAAAGAAAATAGAGACATTCAAAATTTTTAATAAGAATTCTAGGAATCATGCAATGTTAGTCTAAAGCTTCAATCTAAAAGATTAGACATGGCTAGCCAAGTTTCAGCAGACATTACATACAACAGCCAAATTGATGGGAATCAACTAGCTCTTGTGATGATGAAAGTATCATCTGAAACTCTAGAATTCGTTCTTAAAAATTCTGAAGAATAAAATAAAGTTACCTAATCTAAGCAACAAGATGAACCGTCAGTTGTCCAAACTCGAACAATCCCCGGCAACGGCGCCATAAACTTGGGGCACGAAATTGTGATCATCAATGGCGCCAAAAACTTGGTACGCACAATTGTAATCTCAACTCTTTGTCACAACTCCGCACAACTAACTAGCAAGTGCACTGGGTCGTCCAAGTAATAAACCTTACGTGAGTAAGGGTCGATCCCACGGAGACTGTCGGCTTGAAGCAAGCTATGGTCATCTTGTAAATCTCAGTCAGGCAGATTCAAATGGTTATGAAGAATTGATAATTAAAAGATGAATAAAATATAAAATAGGATAGAGATACTTATGTAATTCATTGGTGAGAATTTCAGATAAGCGTATAAAGATGCTTTGTTCTCCTGAACTTCTACTTTCCTATTGTCTTCATCCAATCATTCATACTTCTTTCCATGGAAAGCTTTATGTTGGGTTTCACCGTTGTCAATGGCTACTGATGCCAAGGCATCATAGGCTAGTTTCACTAGCATTTTTCTGTTAGTTTTAGTTGTTTTATGCATTTTCTTGAGCTTAAAGTAACCAAAAATGGTTAAATGAAGAACAAAGCAATGAACCATCCAAACAATATGATTTTGATGCATATTCCATGAGTTTTAGTTATATTACTTAAATGCTATGAATGGAAGATTTCTCATGAAATTTTGCAAGACTTTGATGCAATTGTTTGGATGATTTCAGGGAAGAAGAGGCTAAGCAAGGAAGCAACAAAATCAATAAAGGAAGCTTGAATATCACATGTGGAGTTTAAGTTCCAGTTTAAGCCTAAACTGGAGCTTAAACGCCAAAATCATGAAGGATAAGAAATGCTGGAATTGAAGTTTAACCTCCAGTTTGACCTCAAACTGGAGGTTAAACGCCAGAATGAAAAGCCTCACTAAAGAAGCATTCCACGTTTAACCTCCAGTTTGACCTCAAACTGGAGGTTAAACGCCAGAATGATAATGCCACTCAGGAAGGAGTTCCACGTTTAACCTCCAGTTTGACCTCAAACTGGAGGTTAAACGCCAGGAGTGGGAAGAGCACCAGGGAGCCATTTCCACGTTTAAGCTCCAGTTTGACCTCAAACTGGAGCTTAAACGTGTTCGACAGCTTTTCTCCTCCAGGGTTGCTCTCTCCATTTCCACGTTTAACCTCCAGTTTGACCTCAAACTGGAGGTTAAACGTGTTCGACACCTCCAGGGCTACCATTCTAAGCTTCCACGTTTAACCTCCAGTTTGACCTCAAACTGGAGGTTAAACGTGTTCGACCTCCAGTATGCCTCCACCCTTTTCCACGTTTAACCTCCAGTTTAACCTTAAACTGGAGGTTAAACGTGTTCGACCTCCAGGGCTGCCCTTCCTATCTCCACGTTTAAGCTTCAGTTTAACCTTAAACTGAAGCTTAAACGTGTTCGACTACATGACTCTCCAGGGCTACCTTCTTCCATTTCCACGTTTAAGCTTCAGTTTAACCTTAAACTGAAGCTTAAACGTGCTTCTACAAAAGGCCTCACTGGAAGTGTCTGGCGTTTAAGCTGCAGTTTAAGCTTAAACTACAACTTAAACGCCACTCTTGGAAAAAGGTTTCTGGGCCAATAATCTTGCGGTTTAAGTTACTCTTTGAGCACAAACAATAACTTAAACTTACTCTAGTATGAAACCCAATTGAATATCATGGTTTATGGGATTGGGCCTGAAGGATTCATGAGTTTGAAATCTCAATTTATTGAGTCATGTGTCATTATTTGATTATCACTAAGTTGGCTCAATGAATGTTACAGAATTTGGATCAACAGCCTCATCAAGATTATGGATCATAAACCCAAGGCAAAAGGAAAGCAAGGAGAGGCCTCAAAGCCCAAGAAGCACAACTGAAGCTCAATATAGAAAGTGTATAAATAGGATAGAAGTTAAGTTAGAGAGGACTTTTACTTTCACTTTTAGCTAGTTTTCCTTTTCTTTGTAATTGAATTCAGAGCTATGATTCACTAAACCCCCTTTCATTGGGTTAGGGAGCTCTATTGTAATTCAATGAATCAATAATAGTTTATCTTCTTCTTCAATCTTTTCTCTTGAATTTTGTTAGAAAGCTTCTCGATCTAATTCCATTGAGTAGTTGTCTTGGGAAAGAAACTACCCATACTTGGAATCCTTCGGAACCTTGGGAAAGGAATGGAGGATTCATGCTAGAGAAGCTTTCTCACAGTGAATTGGATTGGGGTTTGGATGGATATTGTGACATGTAATCCTACCAAATTGTGGTTCATGAAACTGTGTGGTATAATCAGTGATCAAGCATCATCTCTTCTTATGAACATTTAAACCAAGGGATTGGGAATTTGTTTGTTTTTAGAGAGAATTGGTGAGCCAAGGGATTGGGATCCAATCATATAAGATTGCCAAGCAAAATTCAATGAACGCATTGCTTGAGGAAGAGATAAACGTGTTTTGATTCGGAGATCTCAATATCTCCTATAACCCAATGAATCCCCCATTTCTGATTTCCATCTTCTCTTTACATTCTGCAACTCAATTCATGCAACCACCCCCATTCCCTTTTAATTTCAGCAATTTAGTTTCTGCTCTTTAATTCATTGCAATTTAAGATTCCGCCATTTCAATTTCTTGTCATTTACTTTTCCCGCCAATTTTACATTCCGCAATTCTCATCTCAATCTTGATTCCGCTCAACTAGAACACACTTCTAATCCGAATTGCTCACTCAACCAATCCTTGTGGGATTCGACCTCACTCTATTGTGAGTTTTTACTTGACGATAACCGGTGCACTTGCCGGAAGGAATTTTGCCGATCGTGCAATTTCCTAAATCGTAGCATAACTAGTTTATGTGCATCAAGTTTATGGCGCCGTTGCCGGGGATTGGTTTTCGATTGACAATTCTCAAATTGGAAGCTAACTAGATTGAGCAATTTTCTCTTGCTTTGTTAATTCTGTTCAAGATACTTGTTGAATTTTAATTTCTGCACTCGGTTACATGCTTTCCTTCTTTATGCCTTTAAATTCATGCAACTAACTCACTGACTCACTAACTGTTTGAATTAATTCCTCAATTGATCTAACCATACTCTTCCATTAACCAAGAGTATTTCACTTGTTTGTGTTTGAGCTGTGTTCTTGTATGACAGGTAGGAGAGGAGAGACATCAACTCCTCCATATACCGAACCAGAGAGGACCCTTCATAGACTTAGAAGGGAAGCAAGAGGGAAGAGAGTAGTGGGAGAAGAGGAATCTGAAGGAGAATCTGAGGACAATTTTGAGGAAGCTTTAGATCTCAACATGGATAGAGAAGTTCACAACCATGAGAGAGCTGATGGAAACGATGCCATTCCTGAGAGGAGGGTTCTTAGTTCATACATAAACCCAACCTCTGGGAATTGTGGTAGTAGCATCCAGAAACCACCCATTCAGGCCAACAATTTTGAGCTCAAGCCACAGCTAATATCACTTGTGGGGAATCATTGTTCCTTTGGAGGAAGTGCTAATGAAGACCCAAACCAACATCTCACAAAATTCCTGAGAATTTGTGACACTGTGAAGTCCAATGGAGTCCAGGAAGATGCCTATAAACTGCTTTTGTTCCAATTTTCACTTAGGGACAAAGCAGCTAAGTGGCTGGAATCATTCCCAAGGGGGAGTCTAACAACATGGGATGAGGTGGAAAGCAAGTTTCTGGCACGTTTCTACCCTCCACAAAAGGTCAATAGGCTTCGATCTGAGGTTCAGACTTTTAGACAACAAGATGGTGAAACTCTCTACGAGGCATGGGAGAGATTCAAGGACTTGACAAGGAAATGCCCACCAAACATGTTCCATGATTGGGTGCAATTGCACATCTTCTATGATGGGCTCTCTTATGAATCAAGGAAGGCTGTAGACCATTCATCAGGAGGTTCATTGAACAGGAAAAAGACTGTGGAAGAAGCCATTGAAGTGATCGAGACAGTGGCTGAGAATGAGTACTACTATGCATCAGAGAGGCACAACACTAAGGGAGTCATAGAGCTGAACCATGTTGATACAATTCTAGCCCAAAACAAGGTGTTTGCCAAGCAACTAGCAGAGCTTACCAGGCAATTAGAAACAAAGCAAGTGGCTGCAATACACACACAAGATCAAGAGGAAGTAAGCATTGAAGGAGGTGATTGGGATGAGGCTAACTATGTGGGAAACCAACAAAGGCAATCATATGATCCACATTCCAACACTTACAACCCAGGCTGGAGAAACCACCCAAACTTTGGGTGGGGAAACCAACAAACCCAACCACAAAACCACAAACCTTACAACCACAACCAACATAACAATTCCACATACCAAAACTCCAACCAAAGATCATACCAAGCCACACAAAACACTTACCCCCAACCATCATATCATGGCCAAAATAATCAACACACCCAACCTAATCCGAACCAACAATTTCAAGATCAATTAAACCGGATAGAAGGAATGATGGCAACCATGAGTCAAGACATAATTGAATTGAAGAGCTTCAGGGATGATGTGAGAACTACCTTAAGAAACCATGGTGAAAAACTCAAGAGGATGGAATCTCAAGTAGGAGAGCTATCTCAACAGGCACCCAAATCAACTGCAGTGTTCCCTAGTGACACAGAAAAGAATCCTAAAGGGGAACAAAAGAGAGTAAGATGGGAAGAATGCAAGGCCATCACCATATTGAAGGAAGTCTCAGAAGAAGAAGGAATCAGGCCCTCAGAGCAGGAACCAGAAATCTTGAAGGAAGGTGTGGAAGAAGTTAAGCAGGAAGGTGGAACTGAGCAAGCCAAGGAACTGCAAAAAGGCATGATGGAAATATACCAACCAAAAGCACCATTTCCTGAGAGGTTAGGAGGAGGTGAAAAAAGGAAAACCTATTCAAGGTTTCTAGAGACATTTAACTCTCTTCATGTCAATATTCCCTTTCTTGAGATTCTTCATCAAATGCCCACACACATCAAGTATTTAAAGGAATTGTTAAGCAAGAAAAGAGTTTTGAAGGGAGGACAAACGGTAACAATGAACAAAGAATGCAGTGCTCTCATCAAGAAGGACACACTCTCTAAGAAAACGGACCCAGGAAGTTTTCATATCCCTTGCATCATAGGGGAAACAAAAATTGACAGAGGATTCTGTGATCTAGGAGCTAGCATAAATGTGATGCCTCTAACTCTTATGAAGAGGCTACAACTGAATGAGGTGAGATCCACTGATGTAATCATACAACTGGCTGACAAAACTCAGAAGCAAGCTGAAGGGGTAGTTGAAAATGTGCTGGTGAAAGTGGGGGATTATTATTTCCCCACAGACTTTGTCATTGTGGACATGGAGGAAAGCTACTTACACCCTATAATTCTGGGCAGACCATTTCTAGCCACTACTAGAGCGCTCATAGATGTAGAACAAGGAGAGCTAATTCTGAGAATACATGATGAACAGCTCATTTTCAAAGTTTTCAAAACTGCATCTGAGCCTGAACCAGAACCTGAAAAGCTTAAGGATGATAGTAGCCATCTGTGTCTGAAGGAAAGTAATCCAGCAGCTGAAACTCTAAAACAGTTCTTGGAAGGCAAACAAGAGCTGCAAGAGTTAAAGCCACAAGAATCAGTGGAAACAGATCAGAAGGATCCTCCTGACATAAGGGTCAATGAAGAAATCCTCAAGAGAAAGGGAAGAGTGATAGGGAGATTGCCAAGAGGGTGGAGAAACAAGAAAATTCCCACTGAAGGTTTTTCTCCGGGAGATAAAGTGATATCAAGTCATTATCTGGAAATTCCACCTGACCTCAAAACCATTCCTTCCCAGCTCCCTCAAGTGTTCACAATCAGGAAAGTTCTTTCTATGGAACATTTAGAGGTCATGAATGAATCAAGTGGGGACGTCTTCATAGTAAGAGGAGAAGACGTCAAGCACTACAATCCACCCTAACAAGGGACAATCGTCAAGCTAGTGACGTTAAAGAAGCGCTTCATGGGAGGCAACCCATGTTTTAATATCCTTATATTTTTTTTTTTGTTTTGTTGTGCATCTAATAAAGCATGGTTTCTTATGCATGAACTTGTATCCTCAGGACAACTTCTTAAAGAGTGCACTGACATTTTGCATATAAACTCAGTTTGGTGTGCCCGAAAGCACCCAAATTTTATTCAAAATGCATTCAATTTTTAGTGCACAACCAAAGATTAAGTTTGGTGTTCCTCTTTGAACACGGTTTATGAAAAGCAAGAAGTTCCTCTGGATTTCAAAATTCATGACAAGTATACCATTCGCTTGTTTTAATACTTTGGTTTCAATTACTTAGGGTAGTAACTTTGTTTAGAATCAAAGAGCCAAGGTGACTATGATTTATTAGAATTATGCACACTCATTAAGGACAACCAATATGGATTTCATGTCATTAGGAGACTTTACCAAACACTAAGTTTGGTGTCCAAATAATAAGTGTGCATACATGTAGAAGTCACGGCTATAAGCTCATAAAGACAATCATTGATTTACATGTGCAAGTACTATTCATAATTCACATGGACCGAAAAATGATAGCAAACTTGTTTGTTGTGCAGGTACAAAAGAAAAGACAAAAATGGAGGAAAAAGACAAAGGGAGGTACGTGCTTGGTCAAAAAGAAAATTCACAAATCTTTGAAACTAACACATGGGAAAAGGAAGTTCTGCAAGAAAAGAAAGCTACATGTACAACCTAATGCACCCAGAATACTTCCAAGAAAATGAAAAGCAAATCGTCCTTCTCCACAATTCATATATTTACCATCAAGCCACCCTTCACAAACCACCCTAGCCGTCCATTTTTCACTCATGGGCACTATAAAGAATCACTTGGGGAACGAGTCCCACACCACCAATTCTCCTTCATACACATTTTCCTTCATCATAGCATAACTATCTCTTGCCGAAAACAACCTTACCACACTTCCAACAACACTTCTTGCTTTACCTTGTCAACTTTAGCTTGTCACTTACCAAAACTAAAGAACCAATGGCAGCTTCGTCTAGCCACAAAAGAAGAAAAGACAAGCAGCCAATGGAGGAAAACAGGGAATTCGATGCATGGAGATACAGATCAGTTTTCCATGAGATTCAAGCCGAATGGATGAGACCTAAAACGGTACTAGCTGAGGTTCCCTTTGACCTTGAAAAGGATGAGTTCCCAGGTGTTTGGGAAAAGATCAAAAAGAGGAAGTGGGAGCTCCTGACTAAGCCAATCACTAAAATCAACATCAACTTGGTGAAAGAGTTTTATGCAAATGCAGTAAGGGAGGATCCAACCAAGAAACCCACATACAAAAGCTATGTGAGAGGGGTGGAAGTTGACTTCAGTCCCAAAGCAATCATGAAAACTCTTGGCCTGAAAAACATACATTTCAGCCAAGCAAGTTATGAAGAAAGGATGATAGGAGAACCTGACTATGCAACTATTGCTGAAGACCTTTGTGCCATCAGAGCTGAATGGGTGAGAAAAACAAGAGGGGCTCCAAGAGTCTTGAGAAGGGGAGACCTAACACCTGAAGCTAAAGGGTGGTATGCAATAGTTAGGAGATCCATCCTACCCACTGCAAACTCTTCAGAAATAGTCCCTAAAAGAGCCATCTTGCTACATTGCATTATGGTTGGAGGGGAGATCAAAGTTCATAAACTCATTGCTGAACAGATACAAGAGTTTAGTGAGAAAAGTGACCCTGAATCCTGGCTCCACTTCCCTAGCACTATCATTAGACTATGCATCGATGCCCAAGTACCACTTGAGGATGAAAGACCTAATTGGTTATATCCTGGATTGGCCATAACTGCGCACAGAATGACTCTTGGTCCAACCCCTCCAAGACATACAAGAAGAAGAAATGAAGAAGGACAACAAGTGGAACCCGAGCAAGAAGCAGAACAAGAAGGACAAGAAGGAGAAGACAGAGAAGAAGAGCAAGAAGAGCAAGCAATTCCAGAAAGAAGACAAAGAATTCCCAGAGACCCCATGGATATGAGCAGAATGCAGGAAATCATGGAAGGAATGTCTCAACAATACATGAGGTCTCAGGAGAGACAAGAGGACTTTCACCTAAAAATGATGGATATGCAAAGGAACTTTGAATCAAGATTCTTCGATCTGCAAAGGGAACAAAATTTACACTTACAGGAATCCTTCAGCCACATATGCCAACACCAAGATGCCAATGTCTTGGCAATCAAGGAAGCCACCACTTTACAGAATGCAAGATACTCAGTCCAAGCTGATTACAACATCAGTTCGCAAATCAAGCTTAACTACATAGGGGAACATCTACACAAGATGGACCCAGCATTCCCAGCTTTTGATGAGTATTTCAAAGGGAGGAAAGAAGGAGAAATAAACAAGGCAATGATCCTTGAAAAAGGAGTGGAAGAAACGATGAAAAAGGCTGGATTCTGGAAAAAGCTCATGAGAAAAGACAAAGGAAGCACAAGTGGTCAAAAAGAGGCAGGAAGCAAGAAGAAGCAGGATCCTAAGAATTAAGAAGAACCAAGCAATAAATAAGAGGTGGTCTCGTTCCTTAATAATCAAATGATAATTGGTGAATTGTCTTTATGAGCTTTCTTTCATTATGAGTCATTTAAGTTTTAATGTGAAGTTTCTAGTATGTGTGTTTGTTATTTGCTTTGAATAAAGTGAATGCCTGGATGTTTGGATATAACTTCACCTTCTTAAACAAGTGCGTGCCATGCTTGTTCTGTTTCCAAAAATAAAAGAAAAGTTTGAACAAAAATAACTTGGCTAAATTAGTGACAAATCAAGTAGAATTAAGTGGTAGTATGCATGCTTGATTGTTTAGTCAGATCACTGGAATTAGAGTGTAGAATTATCATTTTTTATGTAGAAAGTGAAAATTGTCTATGGATCTTGATGAATAAATGTCTTTGGCCATGAAAAAGAAAGAAAAAGAAGAAGAAAAAGCCAAAGGGCAACCAAAAAGCAAAAAAATTGAGAAAATAAGCTAGGTACCAATGGTTTGAACTTCTGAGACAAATGCCTGTGGTGTTTATGTATTAAGGATATGCTTGGATGAATAGGTTCTGAGGAGTGTTTCAACACTTGGTAACTTGGGTTAACTAACCCGGGATTATCAACCAAAAGTCCATTATCAAGAGCAACCTAAATACAAAACATTTAGTCACACAAAGAGGTGCTGGGCACCAATGTCTCAAGAAGAAATGTGAACTAAAATGCCTAAAGTGGATATGTGTAGTGCACTGATAAGAAAAAGAAAATGCCAAAGGCTTGTGCAACACATGACACTAAGCAAACAAGGAGCAAAGGAGCTCTAAGAAAAAAGAAAAGAAAACAAAGAAGAGAAAAGGGCCAACGACATAAGAATAACAAGAGGCCATAGCAATGTTTGATGGATGCAATGAAAAAGTGATAATCCTACCTGATAAGTATGAAAAAGTGATGCTGCAACTTTCTGCATAAAACCCTTCTGATGAACTTCAAATGCTTGCTAATATAGCCAATGTAATTGCTTTCTGTTTCATACTTTCTTCTCAAATAACTCAGGACTTGCTTAGGGACAAGCAAGTATTAAGTTTGGTGTTGTGATGCCAAGGCATCATAGGCTAGTTTCACTAGCATTTTTCTGTTAGTTTTAGTTGTTTTATGCATTTTCTTGAGCTTAAAGTAACCAAAAATGGTTAAATAAAGAACAAAGCAATGAACCATCCAAACAATATGATTTTGATGCATATTCCATGAGTTTTAGTTATATTACTTAAATGCTATGAATGGAAGATTTCTCATGAAATTTTGCAAGACTTTGATGCAATTGTTTGGATGATTTCAGGGAAGAAGAGGCTAAGCAAGGAAGCAACAAAATCAATAAAGGAAGCTTGAATATCACATGTGGAGTTTAAGTTCCAGTTTAAGCCTAAACTGGAGCTTAAACGCCAAAATCATGAAGGATAAGAAATGCTGGAATTGAAGTTTAACCTCCAGTTTGACCTCAAACTGGAGGTTAAACGCCAGAATGAAAAGCCTCACTAAAGAAGCATTCCACGTTTAACCTCCAGTTTGACCTCAAACTGGAGGTTAAACGCCAGAATGATAATGCCACTCAGGAAGGAGTTCCACGTTTAACCTCCAGTTTGACCTCAAACTGGAGGTTAAACGCCAGGAGTGGGAAGAGCACCAGGGAGCCATTTCCACGTTTAAGCTCCAGTTTGACCTCAAACTGGAGCTTAAACGTGTTCGACAGCTTTTCTCCTCCAGGGTTGCTCTCTCCATTTCCACGTTTAACCTCCAGTTTGACCTCAAACTGGAGGTTAAACGTGTTCGACACCTCCAGGGCTACCATTCTAAGCTTCCACGTTTAACCTCCAGTTTGACCTCAAACTGGAGGTTAAACGTGTTCGACCTCCAGTATGCCTCCACCCTTTTCCACGTTTAACCTCCAGTTTAACCTTAAACTGGAGGTTAAACGTGTTCGACCTCCAGGGCTGCCCTTCCTATCTCCACGTTTAAGCTTCAGTTTAACCTTAAACTGAAGCTTAAACGTGTTCGACTACATGACTCTCCAGGGCTACCTTCTTCCATTTCCACGTTTAAGCTTCAGTTTAACCTTAAACTGAAGCTTAAACGTGCTTCTACAAAAGGCCTCACTGGAAGTGTCTGGCGTTTAAGCTGCAGTTTAAGCTTAAACTACAACTTAAACGCCACTCTTGGAAAAAGGTTTCTGGGCCAATAATCTTGCGGTTTAAGTTACTCTTTGAGCACAAACAATAACTTAAACTTACTCTAGTATGAAACCCAATTGAATATCATGGTTTATGGGATTGGGCCTGAAGGATTCATGAGTTTGAAATCTCAATTTATTGAGTCATGTGTCATTATTTGATTATCACTAAGTTGGCTCAATGAATGTTACAGAATTTGGATCAACAGCCTCATCAAGATTATGGATCATAAACCCAAGGCAAAAGGAAAGCAAGGAGAGGCCTCAAAGCCCAAGAAGCACAACTGAAGCTCAATATAGAAAGTGTATAAATAGGATAGAAGTTAAGTTAGAGAGGACTTTTACTTTCACTTTTAGCTAGTTTTCCTTTTCTTTGTAATTGAATTCAGAGCTATGATTCACTAAACCCCCTTTCATTGGGTTAGGGAGCTCTATTGTAATTCAATGAATCAATAATAGTTTATCTTCTTCTTCAATCTTTTCTCTTGAATTTTGTTAGAAAGCTTCTCGATCTAATTCCATTGAGTAGTTGTCTTGGGAAAGAAACTACCCATACTTGGAATCCTTCGGAACCTTGGGAAAGGAATGGAGGATTCATGCTAGAGAAGCTTTCTCACAGTGAATTGGATTGGGGTTTGGATGGATATTGTGACATGTAATCCTACCAAATTGTGGTTCATGAAACTGTGTGGTATAATCAGTGATCAAGCATCATCTCTTCTTATGAACATTTAAACCAAGGGATTGGGAATTTGTTTGTTTTTAGAGAGAATTGGTGAGCCAAGGGATTGGGATCCAATCATATAAGATTGCCAAGCAAAATTCAATGAACGCATTGCTTGAGGAAGAGATAAACGTGTTTTGATTCGGAGATCTCAATATCTCCTATAACCCAATGAATCCCCCATTTCTGATTTCCATCTTCTCTTTACATTCTGCAACTCAATTCATGCAACCACCCCCATTCCCTTTTAATTTCAGCAATTTAGTTTCTGCTCTTTAATTCATTGCAATTTAAGATTCCGCCATTTCAATTTCTTGTCATTTACTTTTCCCGCCAATTTTACATTCCGCAATTCTCATCTCAATCTTGATTCCGCTCAACTAGAACACACTTCTAATCCGAATTGCTCACTCAACCAATCCTTGTGGGATTCGACCTCACTCTATTGTGAGTTTTTACTTGACGATAACCGGTGCACTTGCCGGAAGGAATTTTGCCGATCGTGCAATTTCCTAAATCGTAGCATAACTAGTTTATGTGCATCAGCTACCTCCCATCCTCTCAGTGAAAATGGTCCAAATGCGCTGTCACCGCACGGCTAATCATCTGTCGGTTCTCGATCATGTTGGAATAGGATCCATTGATCCTTTTGCGTCTATCACTACGCCCAACACTCGCGAGTTTGAATCTCGTCACAGTCATCCCTTCCCAGATCCTACTCGAAATACCACAGACAAGGTTTAGACTTTCCGGATCTCAGGAATGGCTGCTAATAGTTCTAGCCTATACCACGAAGGTGTTAATCTTAGATTAGAAACCCAAGAGATACACATTCAAGCTTGTTGCATGTAGAACGGAGGTGGTTGTCAGGCACGCATTCATAGGTGAGAATGGTGATGAGTGTCACTAGTTCATCACATTCATCATGTTGAAGTGCGAATGGATATCTTAGAGAAGAAGTAGGCGTGAATTGAATAGAAAAACAATAGTAATTGCATTAATTCATGAAGAACAGGAGAGCTCCACACCTTAATCTATGGGGTATAGAAACTCCACCGTTGAAAATACATAAGAACAAAAGGTCTAGGCATGGCCATGAGGCCAGTCCCCAAAACGTGATCAAGAGATCAAAAGATGAACTAAAGATTCCAAGATGAAAATACAATAGCAAAAGGTCCTATTTATAGAAAACTAGTAGCCTAGGGTTTACAGAAATGAGTAAATGGTGCAGAAATTCACTTCCAGGCCCACTTGGTGTGTGCTTGGGCTGAGCATAGAATCTTTCACGTGCATAGGTTGTTCTTGGAGTTAAACGCCAGCTTTTGTGCCAGTTTGGGCGTTTAACTCCAGCTTTTATGCCAGTTCTGGTGTTTTGACGCCAGAATTTTTATGCTGACTTGAAACGTTGGTTTGGGCCATCAAATCTCGAATAAAGTATAAACTATTATATATTGCTGTAAAGCTCAGGATGTCTACTTTCCAACGCAATTAAGAGCGCGCCAATTGGGCTTCTGTAGCTCTAGAAAATCTACTTCGAATGCAGGGAGGTCAGAATCCAAGAACATATGCAGTCCTTTTTCAGCCTCTGAATCAGATTTTTGCTCAGGTCCCTCAATTTCAGCCAGAAAATACCTGAAATCACAGAAAAACACACAAACTCATAACAAAGTCCAGAAATGTGATTTTTATTTAAAAACTAATAAAAATATACTAAAAATTAACGAAAACACACTAAAAACTACCTAAAAATAATGCCAAAAAGCGTATAAATTATCCGCTCATCAAATATTAACCATAATAATTAGGTATATGTTTTCTACTTTTCTTTCTCTCTCTTGTGATTATTTAAATTTAGTTTAGCACCACCAGTCTATGGTGGTGGTGGTGGTGGCTGTCACCGTTGGAAAAATCTCTTCGAGGTGAACTCACAAACCCATCAACAAGGTGCAAATATGTATTCAGCTCATTACACATGGCAACATTTGTGCTACCGAGGTACGGAGAATCTCTGCTACATAGGCGCAACTCCTTTCCAATCTCAGGGTTCACCCACTGCACCTCCTCCACCCTCTTCAGTATGGTGATAACATCCTCGGAGTTTACTATCCGCAAAACTTTTGTCCCATGAAAGTGATTAAATTTTTGTGCATAATTGTCACCTCATCTTGCAAATCCTATTGTCTGCAATTGAATTCGACTTTATCTCCACCTCATCGACAACAATGTCTTTAATCTCATGAGGATCCGAATCTACCATCCCTTGAAACTTGTATTTGATATCATCAACAACAATGTCTTTAATTGTATTTATGATTTGAGAATCTGAAGAATCTTTTCAAATGTCTTTATGATTTCTATCATCACGGACCATAAGCTCTCCTCTACCTTCAAGTACATCAATTGCATTCATAAAGATCTCTTCCATTTCATAAAACTCATCTGGTGAATCACTTTTAATATATATACCATAAGGGATAATTTACCCTTTCTTTAAAAGAAAGTATAATAAAATTCACCTAATATTAAATGTAATGCATATATAATTATAAATATTATATGTATAAAATTATGAATATTAAATTAAATAAAATAATTTAAATTATTATCTTCGTAACCTTATCGGATGTCTCCCTTCATTAAATAGCCATTCGCACTTTTGTATGGTTGCCTTGTATCTCTGTGTGTATAGATTTGCAAATTTCAAACGTAAATCGTTAGAGGATAAACGTTTTTAACACTAATTCATATTATCCTAATACAATTTATATATATAGAAAAAAAGATGACATTTTCGTTTTAATTTTTTTTAATTAGGAGTGTTGTGCCAAAAATTTGGTATAATTGATCGTTGATAAAAAAAAATTCAACAATTAAAATTAAAGATTATATATGCATGAAACAGATTATGATTGGAAAAAATAAAAATGAGTTAGATTTGCCGATTAAGTTATCTTCCAAGACTATGTGAAATTTAAAATTATTTAAAATTTAAGTTTGCTTGAAGTTTAAAATCTTTTGAAATGTAAATTTATTTGAAGTCTAAAATTATACCAATTAATTTAGAATTTTTTTTTTATAAATAGGATTAGTTTCAATAAGATAGGGAAGTTTTATGTATTCACAATACAATGACTCCTCTAATAATTTTTAGTCATACTAACATGCAAAAACATAAATTATGAGTCCATATATGTATTGAGAGATTTTATTTTTCTTTCAGTCATTTTAATTTTGTCTTTTTTTTTTTTTTGTTATTTAAATTTTATCATTTACATTCAAGTACTTGTCAATTTTTGCACATTTTAATACAAATTTTATAATTTTTTATGTTTTACACTTGTTCTTTGTTACTTTTTACTTTTTATAATTATTATTTTTTACATTTTTATTGAACACAATCTGTAAATTCTCTAAAAGTAACCTATGAAAAGAAATTATATCTGCTTCTCAAATTGAGATTATCACACAAGCTTAGTCGATATCTCCTGTGGAAGACGAAAAATTAAAGTTCAGGCGACAAGAAGATACCAATAATTTTAGAAATTTTTTAATTTATTTAAGTAAAAAAACGTATAATTGATGATCATTTATAATATATGTTTTTCTAAAGTTTCAAAATATTGGAAGTACCTATCATTATGATGAAAATGTTATGATAAGAATTTTTCTAATGAATATATTGAGTAGTTGTTAACTTTTTTTTTTCCCTCAAAAAGAGCGTTATTTTACAAGCTAATTACCCTGAAGAGAGTGAATAATACTAAAGCCTTGATATACAGTGGAGAGTCCATTAAGGATGAAAGTATTCGATGAGTGTCATAGTTGGGACCAAAGAATTGGAGCATGCACATGGCTGTGGAAATTGGGAAATAATTAATTAATATCCATCACTATTATGTGTACGTGGTGAGTTTTGCACATGTATGTTCTTGATGTCGGCATTTGCACACTTACTTACCTTCGACACAAAAGAGTGTGTAGATTTGAAAGATAATATGACCAATCAGAATCACAATTTTCATGTCGGGGATATGATATCCAACCAGAAAACGGTCCCTTAGACTCTCCACATACAACACGTCATCATAGTGAGTGTCTACGTTATAATTGCACCATGCATCCAGTATATATGTATGTGTCTATGACCTGGCCCCAATTATATATTCAATTGTACAATGCTTTTATCATACATGAAAAATTATTAAATTCCTTTTTTTTAAAGGTCTAACTTGATCAACATGTATGTATCCATTAGTTTGAAACTTTTCTAATGTCTTAGTGACGATGTATGTCTTATTTTTTAGGTGCTGGAATAAAGTCTTTGCCTCTTTTGAAATGAGATGGTTATTCAAAAGCCAGTTTTGAGGTGGTTTTTCAATAAATCTGTTCTTTTCAAGTGTTATATCATTCTAGTTTTTAATAAATGATTTAGAAAAATTAGTACTTAAAATTGAACAAATTAAACCAATAAATAATAACTAATGAAATTTTTTAAATTATATCTATCATTATTTATCATCAAAATTCAATATAAAATATGAAACCAACAATTAATTTATTTCCAACTATGTCAAATTAAATAATTATGCTGTATATGTGCGGATATGATAAACAAATTAAAAAGGAGTTGATAAACACACAAAAAATGAGCAAATACAAAAAGGGACTTTTTTATATAAGTAAAAGAAATATTTTATACACTAATTTACTTAATACTAGATAAAATTATATATTTAAATACATAATCACATCTCGAATACATATAAAAAAAATTAAGATATATCTTGGATACAGTACATTCGAGGTGTATAAAAATTTTGTTTAACTTGATCTTGAATATAACTGGGATGTGTGTTAGAAAATTAAATTAAGAATATTCAAGAAAGTAGTACAATTACAATATATTAGAACATTGAAAAAGTTTAAAATCAAATTGAATTAGAATTAAATACAAGTTGCACTCATTACTTCATAATAGAAGAATCATGAATTGCATTAGAAGCTTTAAGATTGATGACTAAGCTTGAAGAATTTTCAAGATTGCAAGAAATTACAAGTTACTTATTTGAAAAGTCAAAGTAAGAAGCAAAGTTGGATAAGTATGTATATTATAAAGCTAGTAGAATCATGAATTTTTAGTATGAAACTTTGCCTATATAAAGGTACATATGCCTTATGTATTGAGTGTGTTTCAAATAATAAAAATTATGTTATGAGAATTGAGAAGTGCTCCTTTGTTTTATGAGTGTTAGTGAGTTTGAGAGATGAAAAATATGACAGCGTCATTTATATGAGTGAGTGATCCTAGGAGCAATTAGGTTGTGGGTATTATACTTGTATTTGGCATCAGCGAGTTGGTTAATCCAGCACCTGGTGTTTGAGTGTTTGTGAGTTGTGAGAGAGTTCTTGCATAGTTGTTCATTCGTAGAGTCAGTATGACAAACACTTTTAATATTGTGTGGTCTAGTCCCAAGTTAGATGGGAAACTTGATTATAGTTATTGGGAGACTTTGATGTCTACCCATTTGAAGGCCCAGAACCTGTGGAATTTCATTGAACCTGCTTTGCAAGAAGGAGCAGATGCTGCCCAACAGAGGAGAGATCAATTGGCGCTATCTCAATTCACCAAGGTTAGATTATACGGTGTTTGGCAAAATAGCAAATGCGAAAAATGCGAAAGATGCATGGAACACGTTGAAGCCGTCATATAAAGGCGTAGATAAAGCTCAAAAAGTAAAGCTACAGTCTTTCAGAATAGAATAAGAAAGGTATGAGATGTCTAGCTCAGAAACCATTGAACAATATTTTACTCGTGTTACAGACCTTGTCAATAAGATGAGAGTCTATGGAGAAGATATGCCCGATAGCAAAGTGGTGGAAAAAATTCTTCGCACCATGCCGATGAAGTATGACCATGTCGTGACTACGATACTAGAGTCACATGATATAGATACCATGACGATTGCAGAGTTGCAAGGAACCATGAAAAGTCACATCAGTAGAATACTGGAGAAGTCAGAAAAATCAACCGAAGAAGCCCTGAAAAGTCGAGTGAATTTTAACAATGTTACAGAATCAAGCCGTACACAAGAAGAACGAGGTCATAGTTTTAATTTTTAAAATAGAGGCAGAGAAAGTTTTAGAGGTAGAGGTCGTGGCAATTACAACCAAGAAAGTTATAATAATTTTACACCACCTAATCAAGGAAAAGGTGGAGCGAATTTCAGGCCTGTCAACCGAGAAAGAGGTCGAGGCAATTTTTATCAAGAAAGAATCAATTTCAACTGCTTTCATTGTGAAAATATGGACACAAAGCAGCAGATTGCATATTCAAAATGGTGAATAACAATTATGCACACATTGCAGAAAATCAGCATCAAAATACTAATGATAATCCGGGTACTCTGACTTTATTTTTTACAAGTAATTCATGTGCTGAAGGTGAAAATATATGGTACTTGGATAATGCTTGCAGTAATCATATGTCTGGTAGAAAGGAGTTATTTTCTTCACTAGATGATTCAGTTAAACTATTATTGAAGTTTGGCAATAGTACAAAGATCCATATTGAAGGAAAATGGCACATACCAATTAGATTGAAAGATGGTTCTCTGAGTTATATTTATGATGTTTTCTATGCTCCCGAACTTGATTACAATTTACTGAGTATGGGACAATTATCTTGAGAAGAGATATAAGATTAACTTATCGTGGATATTGCACTGTGTTTGTGAGATTTGTCAACTGGGAAAGAAGCACAGAGATCCATTCCCTACAGGAAAGTCATGGAGAGCCAGAAGATTACTTGAAATTGTGCATTCAAATCTCTGTTCTGTTGAAGTTCCAAGCAACGGTGGTAGCAGATATTTTATGACTTTTATTGATGATTTTAGTAAATATACATGGGTATACTTTCTAAAGCAGAAATCAGAAGCATGTGATATGTCTTTAAAACATTTAAGGCATTTGTCGAAAAACAAAGTGGTTGTAAAATCAAAATTCTCAGAACAGACAGAGGAATAGAATATCTTGCGTGTTCATAATACTTTAAGCAATACGGAATTTAACATCAACTAACAACTAGATATACTCCTCAACAAAATGGAGTTGTTGAAAGAAAAAATAGAACCATCCTGGATACGGTCAGATGTATGCTCAAGTCAAAACAAATGCCTAAAGAATTTTGGGCAGAAGCAGTCGCAACAGCAATTCATATTTTAAACAGGTGTCCAACAAAAAGTGTTAATGATAAATCTGCGACTAGAATAGATATTGTGTTTGGAGTTGGTTTGTTTAGCAGATTTATGGAAGAGCCTTGTACCAACCATTTGCAAGCGGCAAAAAGAATTCTTCGATATATCAAAGGTACTTTAAATGATAGAATTTATTATGAGAATACTAATGAAATAAACCTTGTTGGCTACACTGATAGTGATTGGGTCGGAGATATAGAAACAAGAAAAAGTACTTCAGGTTTTGCATTTCATCTTAGTTCTGGTGTAATTTCATGGTCGTCAAAGAAACAACTAGTAGTAGCACTCTCTACAGTAGAAGTAGAATATATAGCAGCAGCAAGTTGTGCAACGCAAGCAGTTTGGCTAAGAAGAATTCTTGAGGAATTGAACGAAAAACAAAGTACTCCAACAAAAATATTTTGTGATAACAAGTCAGCTACTGCACTTTGCAAAAATCCAGCATTCCATCATGGAAGATCGAAGAATATTGATATTTGGGTTCATAAAATCAAAGAGTTGGTAAATGAAGAAGTTTTTAGTGAGTACTGTTTCACTGAAGACTAAGTTGCAGATATCTTTACAAAACCGTTAAAAGACAGAGTTATTTTACAAGTTGAAAAAAATGCTTGGAATGATTAATTTTGCAAGCTTGATTTAAGGGAGGCAATGTTAGAAAATTAAATCAAGAATATTCAAGAAAGTAGTACAATTACAATATACTAGAATATTGAAGAAGTTCAAAATCAAATTGAATTGGAATCGAATACAAGTTGTACTCATCACCTCCATATTAGAAGAATCATGAATTGCATTAAAAGTTTCAAGATTGATGACTAAGCTTGAAGAATTTTCAAGATGTACTAGAAATTACAAGAAATTACTTATTTCAAAAGTCAAAGTAAGAAGCAAAATTGGATAAATATGTATATTATAAAGTTAGTAGAATTATGAATTTTTAGTATAAAATTTTGCCTATATAAAGGCACATATGTCTTATATATTGAGTATGTTTTAAATAATAAAAATTGTGTTACGAAAATTGAGAGGTGCTCTTTTGTTTTATGAGTGTTAATAAATTTGAGAAATAAAAAATATAATAATGTCATTTATACGAGTGAGTGATCCTAAGACTAATTAAGTTGTGGGTATTATAGTATTATCCTTGCAATGTGTAATGTTGCGGAAAAAAACGTATGTTAGATGTGGTGTAAATATGTGTTTATCATCTTGGAACCACAACATCCGAATAAAGATATATCAAACTAATAAATGATATCGAGATGCAATTATTTAAATTTTCACATATTATATATATATATAGAATTAAGCCAAACGCAAATGTTACATGTCTCGGACGTGTATGCCTTAATCTTTCCTCTATGCATTGTGTATGAGATGTGATTATCTAAATACATAAAATTATCTAATATTACGTTTATTTTGGTATATAAAATATATTTTATTTATATAAAAATATTCAATACAAAAGTGTATTAGTATTATCTATACGCGGCCATCAAAAATAAATTAAAAGTGCAGTGAGACACCAAGATAAGGAGGTTATGAAAGTGCAATAACCATCACTAAGAATTATTGATTACTCTGTCCATCCGTTTCATAATATTAATCGTATTTGTAGTTTAATGTTCAAACTATTGATAGGTGGTATTATTTCTTTATAAATGTATTTGTTTTTATCATAGTGGTCAGAATCGAATTGGTGATCGAACCGATCAAGTTACTGATTTACTAGTTTATTAGTTCAACCGATAAATTACTGGTTAAACTGGTAAAATCGGTTTCACGTAAAATAATAGAAAAAATTAAAATTAAAATTTGAAATATATATCTTCACTAACATTTTATGAAGAATGAAGTCTTAAATTTTAAAAATAACTAATAGTAAAACATAAAATTTATCAGTACTACTAATAGTATCTTAATTTGACACAATAAGAGTAACAATTAATTCACAAAGTCTATCATCTAACTATAATATCAGTAGATTTTAACACTAGCATAAAATAAATAATTTTAATCACAATACTAACATTACATCAAGCAAATTAATAAATTTAGTGAAATTTATATTTATATTAAAAATGACATATAATTAATTCAAAAAATAGAAAATAAAAAATTAAATTAAATTAGATATTTATAAAATTATGTAATTGAATGTATACTATATAATTATTATTTGTCATATATAATAGATGGTTGGGTGATAAGGAAAAGAGGTGGTAATACCAAGGTTCTTGGTTTGAACCTTAGCTTTAGCATTTTGAAAAATTTTCACAACAGATTGATTCAGTTAGACCGGTTTGCACTGGTTCTCACCGGTTTTGATTAATTTTCTTCGGTTCTCGCCGATTTTGATCGATTCTCTTTCTTGAACGGTCCAAAGAATCAACTAAATCAGTTTTATCGATTTTTCAGTCGAACCGATTAGTCCAGTTCAATTTTTATAACTATGGTTTTTATTATAAAGTACAGATACTAATGTGGATACTGACATAAATATAGAACATGATATGATATAAGATACATGAACACACTGTTTTAATCTTTTACTAAATACGAAAACACGAGATATATATATATAATACTTTTTAAATAAATTGTAATAATATTTTAATATTTGATTGATAGTCAAATATAAATTAATATTTAAACTAATTTTAATTTTTTTAATTATATAAAGTATTTAAAATAATTTTTATTTTAATAAATAATAATATATTATTTTTAAATTCATTTCAAGAATACAAGTTAAGAATAAAGTTGGACACGCTGATATGTGATAAAATTTAAATGTGTCCAAACTTGTCTAAAGAAGTTCTTTATCTTTTATCAAGACACGGTTGAATAAAAAAGACACACATATCAAACAAGTGCAGGATGAGTGTCGTATTAAAAATATGTTTGACACATTGACATGGCAACCCAATAAAATGTTAGTGTTTCATAAATCTATTCATAGCTATATTTACAAAATTGAACTATTATTAAAAGCCCAACAAAAACCAAGAGGGATCCCCTAATCTAGTAAGCGAAACCCAACCTGGCCTATTTAGTAAGATTGGATGTAACTAATAATCGATACTGGTATTCTATCCGCATCAAAAACGAATTCTAAGACCTGAATTTGACCCAACTTGGGAGAAAGTAAAAAAGTTCCTCTACTACTGCTTCAATTACATAGACAGAAGAAGTCTAACTGTTCATTCTGCGTAAGTATCACCAATAATAAAAGGATAATCACCTACCATCAGTAAAATTATTTTCAGGTAAGACTATGTTTTGTTATCTAATTCGTTTATAAATATCTAGATCATCTTTAAATTTATTGCTTAAATTCTTGTTGACTTAAATCTCTTACAGGTATTCAACTACCCTTCTAAAACTGATGTGAAGGTATTTTAAGCCTATTTGCCATCATCGTCGACCTTTTTTACCAATCTACTTACACACAACTCATTTCAGGTTATCTCAGTACATTATTTTTAGTATTGATATAATATTAAAAAATATTATATTATATTATTTGTATTAAATTACTACTGTTCCTAATATTTTTTAATTTTTTCTGTCTGGTTTATTTTTAACTTGTAACATAAAATATTATGAACACAGAATACTTTTTAATTTATATTATGTAATTCTGAAACATTCTTTTTAAAACTGATTGATTATATAAAATAGAAGATTATAATTCCAATGGTGAATCAATTAATTATAAATATATAACTACATTTTAATTATTAAATAAGAGAATGAATATTATCATGATCACTCACATTCCTTAATATTATAAATTCATGTAAATATGTAGGGTAAACAAATCATGTGTAATCACATGTAAAATAACATTATCAAAAATAGAAGTAATAATATTATTTTTTTAAAATAAAATATAAATATATTAATACCACATAAATTGTCACGTGACATATAGAGGAGCGGAAGCGAATGTTTCCCACGTGACATGAAATTTGGGATTCCCATTTCCCACACAGTTCCATCCATGAAATTTTGGATGTCGGCAAGAACAAATCAATTTGACTTTTTCATATGTATTTAAAACTTTCAATATTACCAAAATTGGAAATTCTGACGCACAAACAAACAAACTCTCTAGGTATATATACCAAAAGCAAAAAATAAATAAATAACCGCTCCAATCCAAGAGTTGAATATTTTCTTTTAAATTGCTGCCGTTGTGAGTATTATATGTATCAGATTCCAATTAGTTTAACTTAAACTAATTTTTGATACTAAATACTCTCTCCGTATTTTTTTCCCTTTCGATTCATACAAATGGAATTTGAGACATTCATTGATCTGAACCAATTAATAATTAGTAAAAAGAAAATGCTTTAATTTAAAGGATTACTAAAAGTATTGTTAAGAAGACAATAATAAAACTTCATTTTAAGAAATATGTGGATATTGAACAATAATTTGGTGACTGATTTTAAGCCAAATCGATTGCCAAGAGTCCAAGACCTTTAACTACTAATTTGGCAAATGATAGGCGAGTAACTATATCTTCGGTGCCGCCAAAGTTTTTGAAGGATTGATTTAGCAATTAACTTTGAGCATTGAGCAACCAATTATTTGAATTGATGGTGTAGTCAAATATTACTAGCTAGTAGCTACCCATCTTTTTTCGCTAATTTTGAGACTGATAATTTAGTCGCTAATTTTTAGGTCACTAATTTGTCCCCAGTATATTAGTCACAAAATCAATCTCAAACACATCCTTTTAAATTGAATTAAAAAATGATAAATTATATTTTTTATCTTAAAACTTTTTACAATGTTTTAAAAATATTCATGATATTTAATTTATTTTGATTTAAAATAATTTTAATCTTACGTTTTTAATTTATTTTTGACAGTAAACATGTAATCAATTTTTTTTACAAGCACGGGATACTGAAATAAGGACACAGAAATACAAAATCGAGTTTGACATATGAGACATGAATAAAGATATTGTGATCAGAGACACTGAATTAGTGTATTTTGTATTTATCCTGATAGAAAGGACATAAAGATACTAATAAGAGATACAACTTTTTTTTTCTTTCATTATATATTCTTTTTAATTTTTTATAATTATATTTTTTATTATATTTTTCTTCTCAAATTTTTTGAATGAAAAAAATGAGAATAAATTAGACTTTCATAATTTTTTCTAATTTATCACCAACAAAATACAAGAACACTAATTTTTGTATTTCTGTCCTTTGTGTTTTGCTCTCAATGTCTTGTCTTGTCTTGTCTTGTCTTGTCCTGTTCTCAGAAACAAACCTAGCCTATATCATCTCCATCCTCATAATCATCACTATATGTTCATCCGCCACTATAACAAATCCAGTAGATAGAGGCAGACATTTTGCAGCGGTTCACCGAAACCGCTGCAAAAAGCAATCTAAGCAGTGGTTAATGCCCCAAATTAGCTCGATGTAGCGAAGATTTAGTGGCGGTTTGGTGGTGACCCAAACCGTTGCCAAAAGGACATTTTGCAGCAGTTAGTGCGGCAAAGTGTTTTCACGGCCAACTTTGTTTAAATTTAGTGACAGTTATGTCACAACCTTGCTAATTTAGCTTATTTAGCGATGGTTTCATTTTAAACCGCTGTGAAATTATAATGCCCTAATATGTCGTTTCTTTTTGAATTTATAGTGCAATTTCACAAAATAAAAGTTGTTGCGAAAAAATATCAAAAATGACCTTAAACAAAATAATTCGAAATAATATTTAAAATTTTTTTATCGTGTGAACAAATTTAGTAATTAAATTTGCTCTTTTAGTATAAGATCTTTTAAGTTTGCATTTAGAGATAAATTTAAAAGAAAATAAGTCATCATTTAAAATGAATTCATAAAAATAAAACAAAATTCAATTAAGCATAAATTAAGACTTCTTTCAAGTTGCATCTTACTTAACCTCACTAAAATATTTGTACCATAGAAAAATATCTAATACTACGATCCTAACCATCAAAATTAGATAAATTAACCCAAGTCTTAAAATCAAATATCAGCAAGTCTATTACATCATCAATTACTAGTGCTTTGTTCAGATCAAATTTCTTTTGAAACATCGTATATATTGACCTGGCAAAAAATACTCTGTCATTATTCTACATGCTTCACGTGCTAGAGTATCTAATAAATTATCTCCAAACTATGGCTTTTTATTAATGTTGAACCACTATCTACAACACGTACATCATCCTTTAGTTGTTGTCTATCTAAAGCTCTATTATCTTCTTTCGAAATCTTATTTAGATCAAAATGCATGGCAATGTCAATTTTAAGGGAGGTGACCTTAGCTAAATTGTCACGTGTCACAGTCTTTGCTCCATCTGGAGTACCATTAACTATTTTGCCTGAATCTTCAGCTAATTCTAAAAATTTCAGCATGCATAAAATAATGTAAGTTTACTCAAGTCATAAGTAAGAATTTTCACGTTTAATTAAATGCTAATTTAGAAAAAAGATGTACATTAAAATGTTAAGACATTTTTCAAGACCAAACAAAATAAACAACAAGTACCATATGCCTTATTAGGACTAGTTATAGCAAATTGGTTAATAATTTTAGAGTAGATTTGTTCTCTCTTGTAAAAAAAATTCTGTAAGGTGCAATTCTATAATCTTCATTTTCTCCTGTGATTCAATATCTAACTCAACAAGATACTTGTTTATTTAGCATGTTTACACAATACAAAATATAGTTCAGGATCTTTTATGCAAAAGATACCATCACAAAAATGATGGACTTTCTATTTTAGAGATTTATTTATTTACCTTCAATTCAACAAGTATATCTTTAAAACTCTTTCCAGATGCACATGTTACAAAAGCATATCCACATTTTTTATTGTACTTTGCTCTCCATTCATGCAGTCCCTGCAAGTTTCAAATTTACAATAAAAAATATCATTGGAGCAACTAGAATAGTAAATAAAAAATTTTAAAGGTAGCATTACAGTGCAAACCTGCATGCTAAATTTAGTCGTCGTTGCCAAATATTGGTTGAAACAAGAGCGTGCTGATATAGCCTCCAACCAATAACTAACATTAAGATTATTAAACCATATGTCTCTAGCAATAGAAATTACATGTTCTAGTGAAGAGAATTGAGAGGCAAAAGCCATTTCTTTAGTGAATATTGTGCTTACACATGATAAAAAGTTCTCCATTTTCATTTGTCCTGTTAAACCATCAACTCCTAATGATGATGATGATGATGATGATGATGATGATGATGATGATGATGATGATGCTTTTTAATTGTAAAATATTTTTTTTAATAATAAGTTATAAAAAAGAAAAAAATATTTTCAGATAAGACTAATAAATCAGTGAATTTACATCAAAATACCAAACTCCAGATCATAATATAACAAGCAAATTGCTAACATAAATAACATTATTTTTGTGTCTATTATACTAAGATAATTCTTAAATTACATTAACTTTTTACTATTTATATTCTATAGTCTCATCATTATTATTAAAAGCATTATCTACAGAGTTTTCTATGTCATCATCCCTTGTCAGTTGTAAATCTCAAATGTCACCTCCAACTGATATGTTCAACTATGGCTGTGGAGAAAAACTAACTCAATTTTTTCATTGTCTTCTCTCATGTCATACAAGTCTCATGGTCTCACATGAACCACTACACTCTATTTTTTTATCTACTTCATCATCCACATAATAAACATGATAAGTCTCTGATGCCAATACGTATGGTCATCATCTTCTCAATTACTAGTGTGTATCAAATGAGAGAAATTAACACTAGTAAGACCCAAATGGTCTTGTTTGATGTCTCTACTGATAGTTGTATCTGCCCAGATACACTTTAATAATACGACTATGAAATGACAACTATAATTCAATTCAATTCACTTATGTCCACTATTTTTCCGTAATATGAAATACTGCCAACAACACTCTATTGTCATGCATGTTTGCATAACTTTTTGTATTAGAAGAAACATAAACTCCACTATTTTGAATTTTTATCCATTCTTCCTTTGCGATAATTCTAAACTTGTATCCATTGACGTTGTACGCCCTAAAATATCTTGTGTGAAGCATGGGACCGCATGCAAGCATCTTTATTTCATCCGAATACTGCGTACTTTCCATTGGAACCTGACACCATATAACAAGCATTATTCGTATGATCAAAGGTAGATATGTGCAAACAAGTATGATGCATGCCTATTCCTAGTACAGGTAATGAGCTCATTTGTCGGTTATACACCCGCTCCCGACAATATTCGGTAATCATATTCGAATATGGCTTTCTAGTTGGCATACCCCCTATACACACCCCTTATTAATACAGGGTAGCTTTCCCTTGCCAACATATGCCTGATATACCTCTGTGAACATCCCTATCGTCACAGGCTGCGACTCCAGGCTGAAAGTATGTATAACAAAACCTTTGTGAACACCCCTGTCCTCACAGGCTGCAATCATAGGTCGAAGGTTTCCTGGAAAGCAAATCTCGATGGTCGCACCACCATCTATCTGACTGTCCTTCTGCAGTAGATTCTCACATAATCTTTTCTATTATTCACCATCAATTACTCTTTTTGGTTACACATCTTTAGTTCACACTTCTATTCAGAACCTCATTGCTTCTTTATTCTCTTTGTTTTCTTTTCTTTTCTTTCTTTTTCTTTTTTAGTCTTCTACTTTATAAATCTCAAAATATCGAATTATGTTCTCACTATTCTTTCGTCTTTTCCTAAATGTCTTATGAAAAGAGAATTATAAAACTCTTTAATAATACTCTGTGTTTCTAATACTTTTAGAAATTCTTATTACTTTACTTTTCTTTCTTATTAAACAAAAATAAAATAATAAATTTAACAAAAATATACTAACTAAATATGTATAATTACAATAATGATTAAAAAGAATTAATATTTAATATTTATATTTTTTATTATACAAAAACTAGCTTTATTAAAGCTTTATCCTTATACTTTTAGAAATTATACTTTAAACCTCAAGCTTCTAAATATTTATTTTTGTCCCAATATTTTTAGAAAAATATTAATTAAATCTCACATATTTTAATTTATAAAAGTACCCATAATTTTTATAAAATACTCCAAAACTTATATATTTACAAAATCAATCTAAACTTTTATCAGAATACAATTTCATTAATAAAATAATAATCTTATGTTAGTGACAAACACAACTTTCTAAACTCAAAAATTCTTCATTGAAATCTGCTTGAAAATATATGTGATTTTTAATCTGTTTTCGAGCTTTACGGTTACCGATTTTTTACCGTTTTTCAGTTAATCTCTCAGCCATCAAATCTCATCAATTTTTCTCAATAATTTTGCGTAAACCAGCTCCAAAATTCACTAAAAAATCTTCGTTATAGGCTATTTCCATCAAGACCGAATCATAATCTCAATTTAACAATAATATATCAACAAAATTCAACATAACTCAATTCAAACTCAATTCAATCTCAAGCAATAATCAATCAAACTAAAATTCACTTATCACATTAACATCTAATCGGTAAAAAATTACCAAACCCTACTTCTAGCTCGCTATTCTCACAACCGAAGTAACAGGAAAATTTTCTGACAAAAAAATCTGAGAAAAAAATATGAAAGATCGGCTATTTTACCTCTGGGCTCCCTTGGCCGAACATGCATGGAGGGAGAGAAGCTTCACCGCCGATTTCTCCTAAATAAAAGTAACGTCAACGTGAATAGGAGGAAGATACAAACACTTTAATTGGTTCTGATTTTTTACAGGAGTTACGGATCTCAAGAAATTAAGCTCGAAAGCTCGAAGGTGCCATGAAATCCCACTTGGCTTCTCTCTCTTTTTCTTTCTTCAAGAGAATGAGAAGTGATGATGATGATGATGATTAGTGAAAAATGATGATGATTTGAGTGATTAAGTGACACATAGGGGGTTGGGTGTCACGGGTTAAGCTGGGTGTTTAAAGTTGCTGATTCAGTGATTCAAGTTATAAATATCTTAAACAGATAATTATAAAAACTGGATATATTAAAATACAAGTAATTATATATATTAGTAACAATACCAAGTTCATCAAGAAGTACCGATATTTACTTATACCGGCAGATTTTGAACTTGAAATATTAATAACCAAAATTAAATTAAAAAATGTTCATTATTAATACATTACTAAAATTATAATTTTAATTATGTAAAATATCTTATTATAGCAAAATTATATAATAATGTTAATTAATGTAAACTCAAGGTATCATAAAAATTAATTTAAATACCTTTAATAAAATAGTTTTTAAAAATAAAAGCTCCAATAAAATACGTCATAAATTATTCATAATTAATAATTTAAAATATGATGTTTAACAAAATATCAGTCACTTAATTTAAATTATATAATTTTTGCCATTCATAAATTACTAAAATTCTAGTTTCAATTATGCAAAATACCACATTTGATAAAATTATATAATAATTATAGTCAATTTAAACTTCAATAATCATAAAATCAATTTGATTATATCTAATAAAATAGTTTCTAAATAAATAGTTCAATTAATAAAATAGGTCATAAATAATTTATAAGAGAAGTTTCAAAAATATGGGTTGCTACAAAGTCCATAAAGCAAAAAGCCACGAAATACATCACCATAGCGGGGACACGGACTACATACTTTGTGAAATTCACGAAGGATGTTGTGGCCATCATATCAGGGCAAAACCCTAGCCCAGAAGGTCATCCGGACTGGATACTTCTGACCCACCATCATCAGAGACGCCTTTCAACTAGTGAAAAGCTGCAAGTAGTGCCAAATTTACGCCGACCTCTATCAAGCAGCCCCCCATAAGCTCAGCATGATACCGGAAGATCGCCTTTTTGGGACATGGGGAATTGACCTCGTCAGTCCATTCCCTACGTCTCTTGGGCATCTCTGATTTTTTATAGTAGCCATTAACTACTACACTAAAGGGATCGAAGCCGAGACGTTGGCCACAATCACGACCACCCAGTGCCAAAAAATATTATGGAGACAAGTCATAAACCAGTTCGAAATTCCAGAGATCGTGATCTCTGAACGGGACCCAGCTCGCAGATAAGCGCTTTAGGAAATTCCTAGAGGGACTCGGCGTCTCCCAAAGGTTCAGCTCGATGGAAAACCCGCAAACCAATGGCCAAGTAGAAGCGGCCAACAAGATCATCGTGAAAGGTGTAACGACCCAATTCCCAGTACGTCATGATCATACTGGAAACCGAGTGCTACCAACTTTCTTACCCAAAACTTTAACTATTTACTTTCAAGTCTGTAATTGAATTAGAGTATTATCGAAATTTTTGGAAAAACTTTTATTTTATAAAAAGATATGCGAGGACAGCTAATTAAACATACACAAGTCACAATAAGGAATCAAATAAAGCATACACAAGGCCAACATTATATATAAACATAACATATAGCATAAATCATACATAGATATAAAAGTACTACCATATATATCAAAATTTAGCGTACAACCCTTCATATCTTGCTACTATATACATAATTAACACTTTGGACCCTGGTCCATATAGGAAGCCCCTAAGCTGGCGCCTGAAACTAGCTTAGCCAGTATTTACAGTTCCTAATCTCTCGGTAGATCTATCCAAAAGTGAGAGACTAAACCAAAATTCCCACTCTAAACTGAAGGCGCCACCCAAAACTCGCTACCAACTCTTACCGTCTCTGATCGATTATTGCAGGCAAAATACGAGATCTCTATCACCTTCATATCCTTCGCTGGATTCTCGTATATATAGGATTAATCTTAACTAGAGTTCCTATTTTCATCTGAAGGGGAAGAGCAGCAGTAAGAACCGGGGAGTTCTTAGTAGGGTTGAGGTGGTTAGTTAAGTCTGTTTTAATACTATACTCAGTCAGCAGCAACAACCGAATCACGCATCAAACACAATAACTAAAGAACATAAAGAGAAAACAAACACAACATATACACAATCACAGAAAACAGAATTCATAGAAGATATGCTCAAACAATCATGATGCATGTCTATCCCTAGTGCAGGTAATGAGTTCTTCTATCAGTTTTGACCCGCTCTCGACACAACTCAGCAACCTTTGTCTGGGTTTGGTTTCCAGTGCCATAACCTCTGTAAGTAACCTCTTTCTTACAGGTACAACTCTCTTGAGCCGATGTATACAAATAACCTCTGTAAGCAACCTTGGTCTTACAGGTGAGGCTCTCTCTGGCCAATGTATGTATCGATAACCTCTGTAAGCAACCTCTGTCTTACAGGTGCGACCATCCCTTGGATTGGCTGATGTATCTTTGGAAGCAAATCTCGGAAGACTCACCACCATATCTCTGCTCATTTTCAGCTCATTTTCAGTAGGTACATAATCATTTCAGCTCGTTCTCAAGGCCAAACAATACTTCTACTTATCCCCTTTTCGTTTCGTTCTTTCTTTCATTTCTTTTATTCCTACTCTCTGCTCTCCTGTGGCAGAGATTCTTTAGATTCTTTTAAGAGTAAAGTATTGTTTTTGTCCCCAACATTTGGGGTAAGTCTCAAAGTTATCCCTAACGTTTCAATCGTCCTATTTAAGTCCCTAACGTTTCAAAACTGACTCAATATTGTCCTGCCGTTAGGGATCCGTTAACAGAATTGACGGCGGGACAAAATTGAGACAATTTTGAAACGTTAGGGACTTAAATAGGACAAAAATGTTGGGACAAAAATGATACATAGAAATAAATTTTAATTTTATCCTTCAATAATATCAATTTTTTACTATACATAGTATTCAATTATTTTTTAATCACATCTAAGTAAATTACACTTAATCATATTATTTTTATTTTAAATAAATTAATTTTTTTATAATTTTACTCTTAAAGATTTTTAGTTCTCATGAAATGTTTGTAAAATGACTAGTATATAAACTTGCAGAAAAAATAATATATATACAATAAAATATAAATTATACCTTTTGTCTCTAATGTATCAAAATTCTTTAAAATTATAAAAAAATAAATTTATTTAAAATGAAAGTAATGTGATTAAGTGGAATTTATTTAGATATAATAGAAAAATAATTGAATACTATATACAGTAAAAAATTAATATTATTGAAAGATAAAATTAAATTAAAATTTATTTTTATGTATCGTTTTTGTCCCTAACATTTTTGTCCTATTTAAGTCCCTAGCGTTTCAAAATCGTCTCAATTTTGTTCTGCCGTCAATTCTGTTAACAGATCCCTAACTGCAGGACAACATTGAGTCAGTTTTGAAACGTTAGGGACTTAAATAGGACGATTGAAATGTTAGGGACAACTTTAGGACTTACCCCAAACATTGGGGACAAAAACAATACTTTACTCTTCTTTTAATCTTTGCTCTCTGCTTTTTTGTGACAGATATTTCTTTAATATTTTTCTTTCCTTTTCTTTTCTTTCTTCTTCTTCTTTTATTTTCTATTATTCCATAATATAAATTATTTTCGCATTATTCCCTCGCCTCTCCCTAAGGCTGCATTTGTTTCTAAGAACAGGACAGGACAAGACAAGAGTATAGGACAGGACAAGACACTGAAGGACAGAGACACAAAATTTTGTGTTCTTGTATTCTGTTTGGAGATAAACTAGAACAAATTATGAAAATTCAATTTATTCTCATTTTTTTCATTTAAAAAATTTGAGATGAAAAATATAATAATAAAAAATATAATCATGAAAGATTAATAAGAATAATGAAATAAAAAATAGAAAATAAGTTTTATCCCTTGTTAGTGTTTCCGTGTCCTTCCTGTCAGGATGGACACAAAATACACTAATTCAGTGTCTCTAGACACATTGTCTCTGTCTATGTCTCCTCCACCAAACACGATTCTGTGTATCTGTGTCCCTGTCTCCTTGTCCTGTCTCTGTAAACAAACATAGCCTAAGTGTTTTATGGAAAAGAATTATAAAGTTCGTTAATTAAGTCTGCATTCTCTAAAGCTTTTAGGATTACTTTGCTTGCTTGCTTACTCATTAATGTTACACATTATAATATTCTTACAAAATAATATCTTTGATAAATACTAATAATAATAATGATTTATTTTAATATAAATAATTAATTTTAAAGAAGTATTTAAAATAATATTTATAATCTCCTTTTAAAACTTAGTTTATAAAACTTTATTTTTAAAACTTTTATTAATTACTTTCTAAATCACAAATTTTTTAATATTGTATTTTCAATCTCAATATTTTATAAAATTTTATTTGAATCCTCACTTATTTTTATATTTATAAATATAATCTAAACTTTTATAAAATATCCATTTTATCCCTAAACTTTACTTATTACCCAAAATACCCGAAAGCTTATACAATTACAAGTTATACCTCAATTTTTATATAAAAATACAATATTTCCTTTCAAAAATAAAACATAATTACTAATCTTTCTTTTATACCAAAACTGAAACCCTTAATCCTTTCCTTTCAAAATATTACTTGTATTTTAATCCGTTTTCGAGTTTTTCGGTTACCAATTTTTCACAACTTTTAGTTTAATCTCTCGGCCATTAAACCTCACCCATTTTATTCAAAACTAACACAATGACATCCCCAAATCAATCTCATTATTACGGTTTGGGCAGCACAAACATAACCAAATCACAAGCTTAATCACTATAATAATATATCCACAAAATTCAATATAAAGTCAACCAAACTCCATCAATAATTAACCACAACAATCATTCACTTATCCAAATCAAATTTAATCAATGAAAATTTACTGAAACCCTACCTCTGTATGAAATTAAAATATTCGAAGTTTTGGAGAAGCTTTCTGACCGAGCTGCCGAAGAAGAAAACGTTCAGAATTGTCTGTGCCTCCTAGAACTCCAGTTGACCGAACTCAAGAGGTAGGGGAGCTACGTCATCGTCAAATTTCACTAATCAAAAGTGACGTCAACACGTAGAGGAGGAGGATATGAACACTTTTACCAGATTAGATTTTTGATTGGGGTTACGAATCGCAAGAAATCGAAGCCGAAAGTTTGGTGGGGGTTATAGTTTTCTCTCTCTCACTCTCGGTCACTTCTCTTCTCACCGTGCATGAAATGAAACCAAATGAAGTTAGTTGATGATGATTAATATGATATAAAGTGATTAGGTGTTATGCTTACAATAATAAGTAGTTGGGTGTCACAAGCTTCTTTGTTTTTTTTTTGTTTCTCCATTTTATTCAGTCACTTGGAAAAAGAATTAAGGGATATGCTGATGATAATATATGATGATGATTAAGGTTGTGTTTAATGAAATGCCATTGTTTAAAGTGATTCCATGCTTCTTTTCTTTTCTTTTCAAGGAATGGTTCGGTTAATTATAATGAATGGTGATTAGAGAAGGAGTTTAATTTAGTTGAAGGGTGATTTGTCAAATTAAGGTGTTGGGTGTCACACCCGTATACTGATGAGTCAGCGATTCAAGTTATAAATATCTTAAATAGATAATTATAAAAACTCGATATATTATTACACAAGTAATAATATATATAAGGGTAATTATATATGAGTTACTAATATAAATGACATTAGTAACTTGATGGCAAAAATTATGTGATGAAGCATTAGCAACTTTAAGCTCATTAAGAAATACTGATAATTACTTATATCGGCAAAAGTCGGACTTGATAATAATATTAATATTATTATCTAGGCTCCATTATAATAGAGCAAGTAAAATAAATAAATAACATAATAATTAAGTTATATTAACATTTATTTTACTTCGGGGTTCGAAGTCGACTCGTCAAAATAAAACTAATCGCTTTAAAATATTATTTTAAGAAAAACTCGCGTTGGTGCAAAAATTAAAGTTGTTACAAAAGGGCTAAAAAACCGGCTAGAGGAAGCCAAAGGCTTGTGGGCCAACAAACTTGGATCAATACGCTGGTCATACCGAACATCACCCGAGATCTTAACCAGGGAAACCCCCTTCCAGCTAACATATGGCCTGAAAGCAGTTATCTCCGTGAAAATCGGGGAACCAAGCCCAAGAAAAACCATAGGAGGACACAATGAAGAAGCAGAGCGAGACCTCACAGACGAAGTCAGGAACATAGTCCACCTATAGGAGTTGGCTTTGAAACCAAGGGTAAGCCTAAGGTACAACCAAGGCATAGTGAAACGAGACTTCAGAGAGGGGACCTAGTCTTGCAGTGTAACAACATCGGTCCCCCCTCCCCACGCGCGCGCGGGGGAGAAGGAAAACTCACACCTAACTGGGAAAGACCCTACTGAATCAAGATTGTAATCGGGAAAGGATCCTACAAGCTAGAATGACTTAGCGGGACCGAACTACCGAGATCATAGAACGCTGCAAACCTACGGCACTATTACTCATAGGAAAGCCCTAGCAGTTCAATAATTTTGTTAATTTTCTTTAGTCATTCTTACAATTTTTCATAATTACCTTCGTTTTTATGTATTGTCATTTCTTTAGGCACTCTTTCGTATCCAAAACAAGAGGTTTTAATGAGACCCAACACTAAATAAAAGTTACCATTTTTCTTAAAAACTCTAAAAAATACTACCCGAGAAACACGGTACAAACGGCTACCCTGGATCCCGATCACCCCTAAGGCAAACACAAACGGATATCCGCTAAGCATAAATACCCGAAACGGCCCACCAGGAGGCCCATAATCCATTCATAACAACGGCACATGAAAAAGGTCTCCAGAAGTAGTTTAAAGTAGCCGAGAAAATGGCTTACCAACTTAAAGAAATTGTTTGCCAAAAAGAAACATACATGCCGAACAGACGGCGTACATATGTAAAAGAAAATTGTCATGCCAACAAACGGCTTACAAACTTATAAACTTTTTTAGAAAGATAAAACAAAGTCACTCCAAATCTACAATCTCTCCTTCCCTCACAATTCAGAATGCCTCTATGACTGACATATCATCATCCGGGGCCAACACCCGAACCTAAGCCTTCAGCGTCTCCTTTGTTGTCAGGATCGCGTCCTTGGTGTCTGTAAGCAGGCCTTCCTTTTCCTTGCTCAGCTTAGCAACCTTAATCTTCAGCGTCTCCACCTCGGCAAGCACAGTAGCGGCCCTTGGCTCGGCATTGGCTGCCCACTTCTGCTTTTAAGATAGTTGAGAAAGGAGTGAAGTCTCTAACTCATAAATACAGAGGATCTTTGAGCCAACGTCCTCAGCTGCCTTCACAGCCTTCAAACAAGCAGCCTTGGCCACATTCAGCTACTCCTTTATCTTACGAACCTCACCTGCGACTGACAAAGCTTGCCATCCAGAAGGATCACCTAAGTCTATATCGGCTCTGCCTTCCGCACAATAATAGTCAAATGGAGAAGAGCGCGATACACGGACTTTACCTTCCCGACAACATCACAGTCATGGGAAAACTCCTCGGCACCCAGCAGGAGGTGCTGGTCAATGAAGGCCGGAGCATCGTAACTCCGGTCCATCACAGAAGGCACATTTCCCCCCTCTTTCAAATTTTCCCCCAAAGTACCCTCAATCGTCCTCTTCCGCTTCTTACCCAGTCCAGGAACCACGACCTCCACAACCTCAACCTCGGCCTTAGCACTAGTCACCACCATCGAGGACACCCCCTAAGACACCGTCAGCAAGTCCGGTTGAGCCACGGACTGCGGCGTTGACGGTGAGGCCTCGCCAACCTCACTCCCAACATCCTGGGTCATGGCAGCCTTCAACCTCGCAAGTGTAGTCAAACCTCTAAACATCTTAATTGAAAAAAGGAAAGAAATGACATCAAGTTTCGAACTCAGAAAACAAATAAATTAAACTAAAATGAGAGAAAACTTCGTAAACCCACCAACGTAAAACCGACATGCCACAAGATGCATAACGTCTTGAGGGTTTAACTGCCTATCCCTGAAAATTGCCAATAGAACGTCAGCAATATCTTCGTTCTCGGGAGACAAACCCTAGTATTTAACCTGTGTCAGGTACGACGCATCGGCACCAAAATTCCAGGACGTAGTAAAACGGCATTCCACCGCGAGGGTTAGCCAAAAGGGATGGTTCCCCTGAGTTGGTCTGACCTTAAAGTATTTCTCCTTGAAGTTGTGAAAGCAATCTTTGAATAACCTAAAGATCCACCAATTCGGCTAGATTCAGAATGATACACAGCCCATTTTCACACAAAAATAGTCTTGTCAAAGTATAGATCTAAACTGACAAACAACCCTCAATCAAAGTTTAATTTTGGTTGTCACAAGTTCAACCCAATAAAAATAACCGAGAGTATTACTCCCGGGTCATTCTCCCTAGGAATTACAATCGAGTGCTCAATTATTGGTTATGAGATTCACAAAGGTGGGTTGATAATGAAAGTGCAAGAAATTGAATGGCAAGAAGATAAATCAAACAACTAAAGATAGTAGACACTAAATAAAAGGCATTAATGGCATTGATTGAGAATCAAGGTTTTCTATCCTAGTCATTAATCATAACACAATAATTACCAAGAGCTAAAGCCTATTACGTTATCTTCACATCGGAAGAAAGTCAAATATGCCTAGTTGTTCCGAGGGTTAACTGAAACTGTAGGTCGATCTCGGACGAGATCTGCAGTGGTGGCCGGAGCTGTCGTGTCTGACTTGTTGGACTTGGTGGTGCTGCTGATCCTTCGTCACCGGAGGGTGGTGGTACCTGCAAAAGACTCCGATGCTTAAGTTAGCACGTGCTTTAGGCAGATTTTTTTAGTAGAATCAGAGTATGAGTGATACCTGGGTGCTCTAGTGTATTTATAGTAGTGTGGGCTGACCTTTCTAGATAAGATAAGTTAGTTATCTTATCTTTATCTTTAAGTGAGGTCATCTTCATCTTCTGGGGAACCGCCTCTATCTTTCTAGGCTGTAGCTGCCTTTGGATTTTGGGCTATGTCCCCTTAATTTAGGCCTTCTTGGGCCTTTGTAGCGATTTGGCAGACCTCTTTTAGAGAAGAGGTCGAGGAAGCTGACCGGAAGAGGTCGGTTGCTTTGTCTTCGATCTCCCAAGGTCGGATAGCTCGACCCAGGGTATGAACAGTGCCCCTGCTTGAGCTCGATCTTTACTTTTTTAGGGTCGTGTCTTTAGACTTCGACCTTTTCGGAGAAGTCGAAATCGAGCATTTTGCCTTTGGTTTGATCTCTAATTGAGGCTCTTTGGATGTGAAGCGTTTTCCTTCTTTTTTTAATTTGTAGCGCGCGTTGCGCTTTTCTTGGAAACGTGCGAGGGTGGTTTTAAAGGCTCTTAAATATCCCTTCGCCATTTCCTTTTTTCCTCTTTGCTACTTCATTTTTGAATTTTTTCAAAGTGTTTCTTCACAGTTTTTCTAACTCCTCTTTGTCTTCTCTGCTTTATTGCTTGCAAGGCGTTTCGCTACTCTATCTCCTTGCTTCCCCCCTTGCTTGGCTTCTGAGGTGGTTGTTGGTGTGGGTTCGTGGCCTTTCTTCCCGATCCTCCCGTTACGCTTACTTCTTCCTCTTCTCCAAGTTGGTTTTTTCTTTCCTTTTTATGCTTTCATCACCCTTTTGTATATCTTTTACGGTTGCATGTGATTTTTCTCTGAGAATCTTGACTTCCTTCAAAAAAGATTGTATCTTTCCCTTCGGCATTTTGTTTTCCTGATTTTCTGCAAAAGCTTGCATCTTTGTGGTGATCTCTGTACCCTTTTACTGTGACGTGCATCTGGTAGTTTTGATTTCTTAGGGTTTTATTGTTTGTCATGATTTCTGTTTGATCGAAGATCTTTAGCCTTTGCGAATTTGTTTGGTAGGCTGGGTCTGTAGCTTTCATAAACTTTTTGTTGCTTGGGTGATAAACTGTTCGTAGGAAAGGTTCTTCTTTTAATGTTTTTTATTGATGATGATGACTTTCTTACTAATTTGTGTGTAGTGATGTTTGATAGAAAAGGAATTGTATTTTGAGAGATGTTTTTAGGAGACGGATGGATTGTCGATTTCTTTCTTTCTAGGCTTTTTGCCCTGTTACTGCCTCCAAAGGGTGCCCCTGGACTCTAGTCTGAATCTTGGAGTTTCCCTTTTACTGCTGCTTCTGATTCTTGGTGATTGATAAACCACAATTTTGTGGTTTATCTTGTGCTCAATTGAGTGAATTTTATCAACTCTTTACCCACTTATTCATACTATTTGCATGGTTTTACATTTGCCTTCCTAATTATGTGCTTTGATTGAAAACATGCTTCTTTGGCCTTAAGTTCCCTATGTTTAATCCTCTCTTATTACCATTAGATGCCTTGATATGTGTGTTAAGTGATTTCAGAGATTACAGGGCAGGAATGGCTCAGAGGATGGAAAGGAAGCATGCAAAAGTGGAAGGAATACAAGAAGTTGGAGAAATTGCTAAGCTGTCCAGCCTGACCTCTTCTCACTCAAACGGCTATAACTTTAGCTACAGAGGTCCAAATGACGCGGTTCCAGTTGCGTTGGAAAGATAACGTTAAGGGCTTCGATTTGATATATAGTATGTTATAGTTGAGTAGATTTAGTTTTCAGAGAGAGAGGTTCTCTCCTCTCTCTTAGGATTAGGATTTAGGATTTCTCCTAGTTTTCGGAGTGACTCTCAATCCGAGGTTCAATGTTCTTTTACTTTATATTTATCTCTTACTTTCAAATACTTTAATGCTTATATTAGTTATGTTGCCTATTTGGCTTATGCTACATTCATGTTATGATTTTCTTAATTAATATTACTTGAGGTATTTCAGATTTAAGATTGCTTTCTTTTATTTATTATATAAATAATTTGAATTTTTCCCTTTTGGCTTTGGTTGAGTCATTGGAGACACTTGAGTTATCAAACTCATTGTTGACTGAAAATTGGAATTCTTCAAGAATTAATTCGAGTTCCAATAACTCTAGTCTTTCCAAAGGAAAGACTAGGACCTGAGGAATAAAAATTAATTCATCCACTTAATTTACCTTCATAGTTAGAGGTTAACAAAGTGGGAGAAAAATCTAATTCTCATTACAATTGATAAGGATAACCAGGATAGGACTTCCAGTTATAATACCTTGCCAAGAGTTTATTTTATTATTATTATTTTATTTTTCTCATCATTTAACATACTGCTTCCTTACATTCTAAAACCCCTAATTTACAAGACTCATAACCAATAATAAGAACATACCTCCCTGCAATTCTTTGAGAAGACGACCCGAGGTTTAAATACTCGGTTATCAATTTTAAAGGGGTTTGTTACTTGTGACAACCAAAATGTTTGTACGAAGGGATTTCTGTTGGTTTAGAGACTATATCTACAACGCGACTGTTTTTATAAAATTCTTTACTGGCAAAAATCCTAACGTCAAAATGGCGCCGTTGCCGGGAAATTGCAAACGTGTGCCTTATTATTGGTTATTGTAAATATTTTGCTTTTAAATTGATTTATTTTTGAAAAAAAAAATTTCAGATTTTTATTTTAAAATTTTTATCTTATCTTATCTTATTTCAAAAATCAAATTTCAAAATTCAAATTAAATTTTTTTTTCAAAATTCAAATTTAAAATTTTTTCAAATTTCAAATTTCAAGTTTCAAAATTCAAATTTCAAAAATTTAAAATTCAAATTTCAGAATTTAATTTTCAAATTCAAAATTTAAATAACCTTTTAATTTAAAAATTTGTTTTTATTTTTGTTTTTAATTTTTATTTGCTACTATGAACTCTCACCCCTTTGGCTATGAGTCTGGTTACAATTATGTTGCAGGAAGAAGAAATTACAATGAGAACAGGCATCAAGGTTGGAACAATCAAAGGTGAGAGGAGCCACAAGGATTTGATCAACCCTCTTGGCGACAACCACCTCCAATGGACTATCAACAACCACCACCATATGCCTATGAACCCTTTCCTCAACATGACTTTGGACCACCATACTCACAAGCCCCTTTCCGCCAATCACCTCCATATGACCCTAACCCGTATCCACCATACCAACCACCTTATGAGCCAAATGAACCATACACAGAACCACTACCTTTCCAACACAACTACTCTCATGAACCACCACCTCAATATTCACCATCTCCATATCATTATCAAGATGAACCACCTTCCTATTATGAACCCTCTCTCCCAACCAATGAATTCTCATATCCACCCCAACCTCCAATGGATGACAGACTTCGTGTTATTCTTCAAAGGCAAGAAAGGATGAATAAGAGTGTGCTAAATTTCACGGCCGCCTTAGGCGAGTTAGTAAATATAATAGCTTCCCAATATCTGAGCACTCAAAGAACTCCCATGGCTACATGTGGAGAATCAAAAGAAGAGCAAATCATGAAGGAGACACTAGAAACTTCGGTGGACAATGAGGAACATGGCTTTGTATTGGAACAAGTGGAGGAAGCCACAATAGTTGCAGAGGAAGAAGTGTTTGAAGACTTAGGAGATGCTGAACCTCCATGGGAAAGTCAAGACATAGAACCTCCTTTCAAGACGGTTGCATTTGATGTTGAGGAGGGTGTACAACCTCCAAGGCATGTCATGGTTAAGGACTTGGAAAAGGTTGATCAAGAGATGGAGATTCAAGAGAAAGAGGTTGAAATTAAAGAAGTTTGCAAAGAGGTGGAAGTTGTCAAAGAGCACAAGGGAGTAGAGCTTGAAATCACCTTGCCAAAGTTATTGGAGACCCCTCCCCCTAAGTTGCCATCATCATTCACAACATTCAAGTGGGTAAAATTCATATCCCTTAGCTTTCTAATCCCACTTGAATATGGGCTACTGGAGACGGATGGTTAGCTTAGAGCTCTTTGTGGCATTAAGAGTAAGAAGAAGATGGTCAGTGGTAAGAATTGTCCTGCAAGGTTCATTATGGCTCGAAGCTTTATGTTTAAACGCAAAGATTGGTGTAGAGCTCAATTGAATGGGTCTAGGAAGCTGTTTGGTAGCTGCAGTGAGAATTCAAATTACTTATCACCCGGCTGGGAAAATACAGATCCCGACAAAAATGGGTGTAAAAGTGCTAGTGGGAGACAACCCACTATAACACTGGTGGAGATTCCTGGATGAATACAAGCATAAGCCACCATAACAGGGAGCTCACCAAATGTCCAACTTAAGGACTCTAACTAAAAGTGCTAGTGGGAGACAACCCACCATGGTATGATCGTTCCTTTTTCATTTAGTTTTATTTGTTTTTGAGTTTTATTTTATTTTATTATATTGAACCTGGAGTTTTGCATCACATTCATATTAACACTGCATTCTGCATTTTTTTTTCAGATTTAAAAAAAAAACACGCACGCGACGCGGCAGCGTTGCTGACGCGTCCGCGTCACTAGTGCGTTGGGAAGAAGAGAATTGAACAGAGAGTCACGCGAGAGTGTGGCTGGAGGCGTGCCAATGGCACAAATCGTCCCACACGACCGCGTCATATGGAATAATGGCCTTCCACGGGACCGCGTGCCCCACGCGGCCGCATGACCAGGATTTCGATGTCAAAGTGGTGCACGACCGAAACTTGTGCGAGAGTGGTGCTGGGTTGGTGCTGAACGCATAATCCTTCCCACGCGGCCGCGTGACCCACGCGACTGCGTCATCTCCTTCTAAAACCCACTCACGCGATCGCATGCCCCACGCGATCGCGTCACCCAATATTTGGCAATTAATGATTTTGAACAGAGAGTTGTGCGAGTGCGAGGCTGCCCTCGTGCCAGTAGCATAAAACGGGTCACGCGACCGCGTGACCGACGCGACCGCGTCAATCAGTATAAGCGCAAGTCGCGCGACCGCGTGCCCTACGCGACCGCGTCGATTGCGCTGCACAGCTTCCCTGATTTACCACTTATCTTATCTTTTCTTCCCCAATCCTAATTTTTCCTCCCTCCCTCCTTTCTTACTTATTTCTTCTTTCTTTCTTTCCCTTCTCATTCTTCTTATCTTCCACTTTATTTTACTTAATTTATTTGAATATTTTATTCATTGCATCTTAATTTTGTGCATATTTTTCTTTTCTTTTCTAAATTTATTATTTTACCATTGGTGTTCAATTGTTCTTATTCAACTGTTATATCTTTTCTGGTATTATTTTGGTGCTTCATGACTTATTTTATTCTGATTGGGTAATATTATTTAAATCAATGCTAATTTTTATATTACTGATATTCCTTTTGCATCGACATGAACTTACATTGTCTTTCATTACCCACTCTCTTCCCCATTGTTGCAAATTTTGCACCACTGGTATGCCATGACTTCTATTATTTTCTCACATACATGTTGAAGCTTCCATGTAAATGAGACCCTTATCATTTGGCATTAACACCCATATTTTATTTATTTTCTATCTTTTGGGTTACTTTTCTTCTTTTTCTCTTCTTTCAGGCTAGCCACCAAAGACGGAAAAAGGGATAAAATTCTAAAAGGGGAGACAAACAAGTCCATCACAATCCTTGAAGAAAAGCATCAGTTGGAACAACCCGTCCACCTGCACATCTCAGCATGCACCGAGGATGGTGCAATCTTTAAGTGTGGGGAGGTCGATACCGACTTCCATGGGTTAGTCACTTCATATTTTAGCACCAATGTTTAATTTTTTTGTTAAATTAGTTATTGCATTTGCATATTTGTTTGATTTTATGCATTTAGTTACTACTTGGTTAAAGTAATAAAATTCTTTTAAGACCCTATCTTTGAAAAATTTCACTAATTTAAATTGAAAAATTTTTTTATGTTAAAACTTGTTTGAAGTTGTATTTGGAACATGATTTTTGAGCTAAAGAACACACAACCTGTGAGATTTGAGCTTATTTATATGGTTACATTATTTAACCATAAATATTTTATTCCTGCGTGTTTCCTTCTCTATGATTGTAATCTATATTTTGTTCCAATCTATATGTCCATTATTTAGTGTATTTACATGCTTGCATATGATTGAGGCCATTGTTTGATTTTAGCTCACTTATCCCAAATAAGCCTACCCTTTAAATCACCCTTGTCAGCCACTTTGAGCCTTTTTAATCCCCATTTGTTCTATATTTTACCACATCACTAGCCTTAAGTAGAAAAATAAATTAAATACCCCAATTGAATCTTTGGTTAGCTTAAGATAGAGATTGTGCATCAACTAAGTGTGGGAAAATTGTGGGAACTTGGGTTAATAAGGGAATGTATCATGTTTCTAATTTTGAATATTGAAAAATTTGGGAACCTACTCATGAAAAACCAAAATAAAAAAATAATGGAGAATCCATGTGCATTGATAAGTTATGTTTGCTTTTATGATTCAAAAAAAAAATAAATAAATAAAAAATAAAATAAAATAAAAAAAGAAAAAAAAGAGAAAAAGAAAAAAAGAAAAAAATATATATATATATAATATAAATAAATAAATAAATAAATAAATAAGAGGACAAAATTACCCAAATGCTAAGTTAATAAAAATATCAATGCACATGTGACAAAAGTAAAGAAATATAAAAAATTTGGTACATGAGTATGGGAATCATACAAAAGTAGAAATTATGGGTAGCTAGGTATGATTTTAAAGTTTTATAGAGTGTATGTATGTTAGGTGAGAACTTAGGTTAGTCAAAGATTCAAATTATAGTTCACTTAGCCATATATATATCCTTAACTTTACCTTAGCCCAATTACAACCCTGAAAAGACCTCATGATGTTTGCATTGGTATATTAAATATTGTTGATTGGTTAGGTGAAGAACAAATTTTAGAAAGCATGACTAGAGAAGAGTAGAGTGATTGACCCTAGACACTTGAGAGTTAGAGTGATATACACTACCAGTAAGGGTTCAGTGCTCAATTCTATGTTCCCTGCTTTCATGAGCTATCTTCTTACAAGTTTACTTGTCTTTTATTGTATAATTTGAATTGGTGAAATATGATTTATGTTTGTCTTGGAGAACTTATTTACTTTTAACCAAGTAGGTAGAAACATTTTGTATGTAGTTGCATTCATATAGATAGGTTGCATTTCATATATTTTACAATTCCTCTTCATCTTTATAGCTTCTCTTGAGCTTAGCATGAGGACATGCTAGTGTTTAAGTGTGGGGAGGTTGATAAACCACTATTTTATGGTTTATCTTGTGCTCAATTGAGTGAATTTTATCAACTCTTTACCCACTTATTCATACTATTTGCATGGTTTTACATTTGCCTTCCTAATTATGTTCTTTGATTGAAAACATGCTTCTTTGGCCTTAAGTTCCCTATGTTTAATCCTCTCTTATTACCATTAGATGCCTTGATATGTGTGTTAAGTGATTTCAAAGATTACAGGGCAGGAATGGCTCAGAGGATGGAAAGAAAGCATGCAAAAGTGGAAGGAATACAAGAAGTTAGAGAAATTGCTAAGCTATCCAGCCTGACCTCTTCGCACTCAAACGGTTATAACTTTAGCTACAGAGGTTCAAATGACGCAGTTCGAGTGGCATTGGAAAGCTAACGTCCGGGGCTTCGATTTGATATATAATTTGCCATAGTTGCTTTAACGCTAGGCGACGCGACCGCGTGGTCCATGCGGCCGCGTCGCAGTGACGAAAAATCAGCGTGTTTGAATTCGCAGCCAGCGAATTCTGGGCTGTTTCTGACCCAGTTTGCGGCCCAGAAAACACAGATTGAAGGCTATAAAGTGGGGGAATGCATCCATTCATCATCAAGCTTTTCACATTCAAAATTTTAAGAGTAGATGTAGTTTTCAGAGAGAGAGGTTCTCTCCTCTCTCTTAGGATTAGGATTTAGGATTTCTCTTAGTTTTAGGAGTGACTCTCAATCCCAGGTTCAATGTTCTTTTACTTTATATTTATCTCTTATTTTCAGATACGTTAATGCTTATATTAGTTATGTTGCCTATTTGGCTTATGCTACATTCATGTTATGATTTTCTTAATTAATATTACTTGAGGTATTTCAGATTTAAGATTGCTTTCTTTTATTTATTATATAAATAATTTAAATTTTTCCCTTTTGGCTTTGGTTGAGTCATTGGAGACACTTGAGTTATCAAACTCATTGTTGACTGAAAATTGGAATTCTTCAAGAATTAATTCGAGTTCCAATAACTCTAGCCTTTCCCAAGGAAAGACTAGGACCTGAGGAATAAAAATTAATTCATCCACTTAACTTACCTTCATAGTTAGAGGTTAACAAAGTGGGAGAAAAATCAAATTCTCATTACAATTGATAAGGATAACCAGGATAGGACTTCCAGTTATAATACCTTGCCAAGAGTTTATTTTATTATTATTATTTTATTTTTCTTATCATTCAACATACTGCTTCCTTACTTTCTAAAACCCCTAATTTACAAGACTCAACCAATAATAAGAACATACCTCCCTGCAATTCCTTGAGAAGACGACCCGAGGTTTAAATACTCGGTTATCAATTTTAAAGGGGTTTGTTACTTGTGACAACCAAAACGTTTGTACGAAGGGATTTCTGTTGGTTTAGAGACTATATCTACAACGCGACTATTTTTATAAAATTCTTTACTTGCAAAAATCCTAACGTCAGTGATCATATATTATCATCCGAGTTGTTTCCTTATTTGTTTGGGATGTTTGGTAGTAACCCCATTTTTCTTTTTTCTTTCTGTAGGAATAGTTGACCCATGTCTCTTTTCAAGAACATTGTTGAAATGTCTACCAAGGTCCCGGAAGGCATGTCCGACTGGCTGGACTCTGTTGTATTGATGTGTGTCACAGTTGCTGATTCTGAGTATTGTGTGCGACTTAGGAGGCATCATATGATTTGTAGTGATAGAGATCAGGAGAAGAATTATGAGCTAGTGTCGCCTGATCCTGAAGAGAGAGTCAGTTTTCCCTCTTTGGTTCAAGGAGAACATCCCTTCTTCTATGCTTATGACTATTTCTTTAGTCAGTTGAATATTACCATTCCTTTCACCCCTTTTGAGACCGAGTTGTTGTGGTCTTGTAATGTGGCTCCTTCCCAACTCCACCCGAACTCTTGGGGCTTTATAAAAATCTTTCAACTGTTATGTCAAGAACTGGATATCCGACCTACCCAAACTCTTTTTCTTTATCTTTTCGTGTTGACGAAGCCTGGGGCAGCTAAGAAGAAAGCCTCTTGGGTTTCTTTCCGATCCGCTCAAGGAAAAAATGTTTTCTCTATGTATGACGAGTCCTTTAGGGACTTCAAAAACTACTATTTCAAAGTCCGAGCTGTTGAGGGAGCTCGTCCCTTTTTTCTGCATGAGAATGATGAACCTACTTTCCTTTTGTACTGGCAGAAGAATATAATAGTAGCTAGGTATTGATGACAAGTCATCTTATGCTAGCTTTTCAAGCATTTTTCACTTGTTTCATTAGGTTTTATGCACTTGCTTGCATTGTAAGTAAGTAATTTAGAGTGGAATTGCATAGTTTTATTGAATCAATCAACCACCCTTTAATTGATACAAAATCATGAGGTTTAAGAAAAAATTAATTGATTTTTAAATGAATTTTAAACCTTGTGAATTTGGTGATACTTTGATTGGTTGTTTTGATTATTTATAGGTGAAGAAAAGAAAAAAAATAAGAAAAGCGTGACCTAAGGAGTGTGCCCAAAAGTGTAGCCAAAGGAAGAGAAAAGCGTGGCACAACACAAGGAGCAAGAGCCTAAAGCTCTTGCCAAGAGCCTAGAGCTCTTACAAGGAGCGCTACTCCAAGGCCAAAGGCAAAGCAAAGGGAAAGCTCAGCTCTTGCCAAGAACCGAGCGCTACAAGCAAAGGAGGGAGCAAGGCAAAGTTTCAAAACTCAGCTCTTGCCAAGAGCTTTATCGGGCATCTTCCAGGAAAAATTCAAAGAAAAGAGTTTGCTAATGCATGCCACAAGTTTCGAACTCATGACCCAAGGGAAGGGTGTAGCGCTACTTTGCAAGAAAAACAAGCCAAAATTGGCTTGTTTGAACTCACTAGGTTTCGAACCAAGGAGCTCCCACTCAAGGCATGCGCTAGCCTTGTCTTCCTTCACAAAATTTTGGCACTCAATTGCCTCACCAAGGTTTCGAACTTGAGACCTCACCAAAGACAAGGAGCAAGCTCAACTCTTGCCATGAGCTGAGCGCTACTTCCCTTGCCACATGAAGCATGTCATGTGCGAGTGTGACACGGTCAGGGAGTGTGATGCGAGCAATTTGGCACGGCAGGGAAGGCTTGGTGCGCAACACACAAGCAACACCAAAGCTCAGCTCTCCCCATGACCCTGGGAGCAATACATGGGCTGAAATACAATTGAAGTGGAATAATCACATTGAAGCTCAGCTCTCCCCATGAACCGAGCTTGATCCTGGGAGTAACACATGGGCTGAAAATTCAATTAAAAATCCAATTCAATTCAATTCTTCACCAAATTAAAAAGCCCACTCCAAATTCTAAAATCCAAAAATAGGAAGTGTATAAATAGAAGCTAGTTTGATTTAGATAAGACTTTTACCTTCATTTTTAGAATTTTTGATTTTTAACTTTCTTGTGAATTGTTACTTTGGATCTCTGAGAATTGGGAAGGAGAATTGATCTCTCATCTTCATTGTTCTTGCTTCTGCACTCTCTACTTCTTGTCTTGGATCTTGGGTGGAGAATTGAAGAAATTCTGTTTCAATCTCACCTTGAGATCTCTTTGTTTATTTTTCTGCATAATTCTAGAAACTGTGATTTGAATCCAAATTCTATTTACTGCTTTCATCCTCTACTTCTTCTGTAATTTACTCTTCCACTTCTTTTGCAATTGTTCTTGTTGGATCAAGGAAGGACTTGAGATCTAGACTTGTTTTCTAGTCTCCTCTACCCCTGAGATCTTCAACTTTCTTTTAGTTATTGCAATTGAGCTACATTTCACTTTTTGTTTGGTTCCTCAAGCAATTCTTCCTTTCTTGTTCAGATCTGTTCCATCTCAATTCACCTTCTATTTCTCTGTTAATTGTCATTTACTTCTGCTTGTTTAATTTTTGTACTCCCAGCTCCCAATTTCTTTTATGATTCAAACCATTTACATTTCTTGCACTTTAAGTTTCAGTTATTTACGTTTCTTGCAATCTAAGTTTCTGCAATTTATATTACTTGCACTTTAAGATTCAGCTCTTTTAATTCTTCTGCACTTTAAATTCTTGTCAATTATCCCTCTCCCTTTGTATTTCATGCAATTTAGCTTCTGTTGGATACAAATCACTCAAATCAACTCTTGTTCGCTTGACTAAATCAACCACCTAACTAAAATTACTCAATCCTTCAATCCCTGTGGGATCGACCTCACTCATGTGAGTTATTATTACTTGATGCGACCCGGTCCACTTGCCGGTGAGTTTCGTGTTGGATCGTTTTTCACACATCAAGTTTTGGCGCCGTTGCCGGGGATTGATTAGATTGACAATGATTAAGGAAGGTAGAGGTCTAGATCAAGCACTTTTTCTTTTCTGTTTTTTTTCTTTTTACTAAGCATACTAACTGTTTGAATTTTTGCTCAAGCTAACTAAAACCTCACTTTAGCAATAGAGTGAAGTTTTTCTGGTTTTTATGGTTTTGTGTGATTTTTATTTTGGTTTGTATGTCAGGGACAAGGGGAGCTATACCCACCTTTTGTGAACAAGACGAAAGAACTCTCAGGAGATTAAGAAGAGAAGCAAGAGGGAAAAGTGTTGTTGGAGAGGAAGAATTAAAGGAAGAGTTCCAAGAAATGGAGGAACACTCAACAAACCCAACAAATCCACCAGCAGGAGTAGCCAACAACAATAATCCACCACAGAGAAGAGTTTTGGCTTCCTATACATTTGCAAATCCTAGACATTGTGGGAGTAGCATTCTTACCCCAAATGTTAATGCAAACAATTTTGAACTGAAGCCACAGCTTATCACCTTGGTTCAAAACAACTGCTCCTATGGAGGAGGACCACTTGAAGATCCAAACCAACACTTATCCACTTTTCTGAGGATTTGTGATACTGTCAAAACCAATGGTGTACATCCAGATATATACAAGCTGCTGTTATTTCCATTTTCCCTCAGAGACAAAGCCACTCAATGGTTAGAGTCATTCCCGAGAGATAGCATCAACAATTGGGAGGATCTAGTGAGCAAGTTCCTTGCCAAATTTTACCCACCTCAGAGGATTATTAGATTGAAGATTGAAGTTCAAACATTCACACAGATAGATGCTGAACATCTTTATGAGGCATGGGAGAGATACAAGGCTCTAATTAGGAAGTGTCCTCCTGAAATGTTCAATGAATGGGACATATTGCAGAATTTTTATGAAGGCTTGACATTAAAAGCCCAGGAAGCACTAGATCACTCAACAGGGGGCTCTTTACAATTGATGAAAATCGTAGAGGAGGCCCAAAATTTCATTGATATGGTGGCTAACAACCAATATTTCTTTGCTTACCAAAGGCAACGCCAACCATCACAAAGGAAAGGATTGATGGGGTTGGAAGGAGTGGACTCAATCCTAGCTCAAAACAAAATGATGCAGCAGCAAATTCAGCAACAATTTGAGCAAATGGCCAAAAGGATTGATAGCCTCCAAGTTGCTGCAGTAAACACAAGCCAACCATCACTCACATGGGGGACAAATAAAGAGAATCAAGAGGATCAGCAGCAGGAACAAGTCCAGTATATGCACAACCAAAGTTCTGGCGCAAGTGAAGTCTATGGTGACACCTACAATCCATCATGGAAGAACCACCCTAATCTCAGATGGGGAGACAATCACACTCAGAATCTGCAGCCATGGCAAAGAAATTCAAACCAAAACAGTTGAAAAAACACAAACCATAACAACCAGCAGAATAACAACCAAAATCCATATAGAAAACCCCAAAGCACTTACCCCAACTCCAACCATTATCCATCCAATAACTAAACCACCAACCTAAACAACCATCATTCACCCTCACCAGCTCACAACCAACCACAAATTCCACAAGACTCTCAGAAAATCTCCCAGTTGGAGATGATGATGGAGAAAATGATGAAGCAGCAAGAACTTATAACCAAGAACAATGAAGCTTCTATAAGAAACATAGAGAGGTAGATTGGACAGCTTTCTAAGAAAGTGGTAACTGAAAGACCATCAAGCTCACTCCCAAGTGATACAATTCCAAATCCGAAGGAAGAATGCAAAGCTATACAGCTAAGGAGTGGAAAGATCTTGGTGAAAGATGAAGGAGCAACCAAGAAGTCAAAGGAAAATGACAAGAAGCAAGCTGAAAAAGAGGAAGCTAGCAACAAAGAAGTAACAGCAAGCAAGCAAACTTCAGAGAAGCTCAAAGAAAAGGAAGACCAGCCACAAATCTCAAGAAAAGAGAAGGAAGCAATGGAAGAACCAACCAAGGAACAAAGGCAGGGAGTGAACTTCACACCTCCATTACCATATCCGCAAAGGTTCAATAAGGAGACTAAGGAGCAACACTTCCCTAAATTTCTTGAAGTCTTCAAGAAATTGGAGATCAACATCCCCCTGGCTGAGGTATTAGAGCAAATGCCCCTATATGCCAAGTTTTTAAAGGAGCTTATTAACAAAAAGAGAAGCTGGCATGGGAATGAAACTATATTGCTCACTGAAGAATACAGTGCATTAATCCAGAAGGGGCTTCCCCCAAAACTTGAAGACCCTGGAAGTTTTTTTTTTGGCCTTGTACCATTGGCAGTATGATTATCAACAAGGAAATGTGTGATTTAGGGGCGAGTATCAATCTAATGCCCTCTTCTTTGGTGAAGAAGCTGTGCATAGAGGAAGTGAAGGCAGTACATATGTCTTTAGAATTGGTGGACAAGTCAGTGATATGTCCCAGGGGTGTGATTGAAAACCTTCTAGTTAAGGTAGACAAATTCATATTTCCTGCAGATTTTGTGATCTTAGACTCAGATGAAGAGGGAGGTGATTCCATTATACTGGGAAGGCCATTCTTGGCCACAGCAAGGGCCATTATAGATGTGGAGCAAGGAGAGCTGACCCTCAGAATGCACAATGAAAGCATCACCTTAAATGTCTTTCCAGAAACACAACACTTTGGTGAAAAGAGGAACTGCATGGAGATTGATAAAGGATACTTGCAATGGAAGAAGAAAACAAATAAGACAATCATTGGTTACCTTCCGGAGCAAGAAACAAACGACACAGCAAGGCAGAAAGAGAATGAAACTGTGCAGAATGATGAAGGAAAACAAGAAGAAATTGAAGTGTTAGCTACTGGGAAGGAAAGTCCAATGATGCAGTCCTTTGCCAAAAAAGGGGAAGGATCCACACACAGAAAGAAGAAAAGCAAGAAAATGGTTAAAAAGGGATGGAAGAACAAAAAGATCCCAACTGAGGGATTCCAAAAAGGGGATAAAGTGCAGTTAATCTACCAACAACTGGGGGCAAGCCAACAAGCTGATGACTACTACACTGTCAGCAAAATACTCTCACTAGAGCATGCTGAAATTGAGCATCAAGGCACTAAAAGGAAGATCACAGTGAGGGGAGACAAGCTGAGACACTACAGTCAGCAACCACCCTAATAAGAGAGCAATGTCAAGCTAGTGACAATAAAAGAGTGCTCCATCGGAGGCAACCCATGATCTAAGATTTCTGCCTTGTCTTTGAATTCAATAATCTATAATCATTCTAGCATGAATTTGAGCTCTCATGAACTTACCTGATAGCTGCATACACAATTTTGGAGCATATGTTAGACTTCTAAGTTTGGTGTGCCTAAAGGCACTCCAGATTGGCTTTTCAAGCTTTCTTAGACTATATGCTCAATCATTGTGATAAAGAATACGACCAAACATTAAGTTTGGTGTCTACACATGCATTAATTTTTAAAAAAATTAATTTCTATTCATGAAATCAAAGTCATGCATGAATGGATCATACATGGTTTTCATTTTAGGAATTCATGGTAGGAAATAAAATGTGCTTTATGAATAATATACCAATTGTGATGGAATATGTGCATTTTATATTGACTCCTTAGCAATGGACAAGTTTGGTGTTCACCAAATCTTGGTTCATTATCTAAGGAACACAATTGGTTGTTTATGAATAAAGAACATGATTAATAGTTTAAATACCCATCACCACATCACCGTGCTATTTTTTTCCTAAGACTCACCCTTTTGTTAATTTGGTTGAATAGGAAAAAGAAGATTGAGAAAATGACAAGAAAAGGGAGTCACGGCTATGACAAGTCAAGTGAGAAGTGATCACATGTGCTTAGAGAAGCGTGCCCCTTGGAAAACAAAATCTGCATGCATGCACCCTTGGACACCGAAATGCATGCAACCAATGAGGAGAGAATCCTTGTCAATCTTCAACAAAGCATGCAGACCGTCCATCTCATGAGCCTTCCACCATACTTAGCTCAATTTTCACCCTTCATGCCTTCAATTGAAACCCCTCTTCAAGTGTATTTTTGTCCAAAGCTTTAATGCCTTGCCTATAAATAGGTTGGGACATTTCTTGCATCACATATTCCTACAAGCCCTCCTCACAATTATAAGCATTTGCTCTACCTTGTGCATACCCAAAACACGTCCCGTTCCCCACTCAACATCAACATTCCTTTCTTCATCCTCTTTGCACTACAAAACCGTGCCTCAATCAACCACAAATTCATCCTTGCTTCTTTCCTCTATTTGAATTTATGGCCTCATCAAGTCCAAGGAGAAGACAGGGAAAGGAACCAATGGTGACCGAACCCCCATCCTATGATACAAGGAAATTTAGATCTCAGTTTCATGAAAAAAAATATCATAGGCTCATGAAAACAAAGCATATCATTCATGAGATGGGCTTCGAGCTGAGGGAAGGGGAGTACCCCATCATGAGGCAAATCACTAAGGAAAGAAGGTGGGAGCTTCTATGCGATCCTTTCACTAACATTAGTGCAATCATGATCAGGGAATTTTATGCAAATGCTGTGAAAGAGAGCGAAAACAGTGCCCCTTACAAGAGTTATGTCAGAGGGGTTAAAGTGGATTTTAGTCCATCATCAATCGCAAGGTCCCTGAAGTTAAGAACCATAACTTATGAAGAGCCTAGCTATGAGGCCAGAATGCAAGGAGAGAACGACCCCGATGAGATCTTACAGGGGATATGTTTAGAAGGCATAGATTGGGAAAGAGATTCAAAAGGAGTTCCAAGTTACTTGAAAAGAGTAAATCTCACCCCTGAAGCCAAGGGGTGGTATGAGATAGTAAAAAGATCTATACTTCCTACAGGAAACACCTCAGCTGTCATAGTCAAGCGTGCAGTTTTGGTATACTGTATCCTACATGGAAGAGAAATCAACCTAGTGCAACTCATAGCCGACAGTATTCAAGAGATGGTTGAAAGCACAAACAAATCAAGTAGGCTTAGTCATCCAAGCACCATTCTAAGGCTATGTAACAAAGCTGGAGTGATCTTTGAAGATGAGGACATGGAGAAAGTAAAAAAGGGAAAGGGAATCACAAAAGGAAGCATGGATGGCATTATTGAAGATGATGATCAAGAAGAAGAACCCCAAAGAAGAAGAAGACCACAAATAGAGGAAGAGGAAACTCTTGGTGCCATAGACATGAGTCAATTGCAAAGAGCTCTTGAGGAAATATCACAACAAAATGTGAGAGCACAAGAGCAGTATTCAAGGCAACAAGAGCTATATTTGCAATAACAAGAGCAATATCTAGAGCACCGGGAGCAATATTTAAAGGATAGAGAGCAAAATGAAGCTTGGCAGCACAGAATAGAGGAGAGACAAGAGAGCTGGCAGCAACAAATGATGGCTCAACAACAAGAATTCCAAACAAAGGTTCTTGAGGGGCAAAGAGAACAAACAACAAATCTTAAAGAGTCATATGACAAAATGTTCCTGACCCAAGCCAAGTATGGGGAGTATACTCACAACTTATATCAGTGGAAGAATAGCATGTAGATAGAATAGAGTATGATGAAGACACTCAAGCAAAGTTGGATTATCTAACCCATTGCATGCCAGCATTGGAACCACAAATCAAACCATAAGAGCAATACCAGGAGTTAGTGAACCGTCAGAGAGCAAGAACTCAGAAGAATGCAGATCGTATGTGGTCTAGATTAGAGGAGACTGGACTCATAGGTTTGACAGACTCTATCTGGGATAGAAGATGCCCTGGTGAAGAATCTCAGGACTATTCCAAGCTCTGGAATAGAAAGAAGAGGAAGGGAGAATCAAGCAAAAACCAGGAACATAACAACTAGAAGGTGGTGAAGTTCTTTCATAATTTCAAATTAAATAAGGAAGATGTATGTCTGAAACATGATATGCCTCCAATTGCTCTTTGTTCTGCATTTTTGTTTTGAGTAATTAGCTTGAAAGTGATCTGCATAATCTTGTCATCCTTCATTTGCTTAAATTTTGTTTTGTCTCCTTGCTGTTTGAATAAAAGAAAGATATTTGAGTTAGAAAAGTAAATGTTCAATGTTGCAAAAGTTAGGATGAAAGTTAGTGGTGGTATTTGTTTGATCCAATTGTTAGCTCACAAAATAAATGCTGCATAATGACATGTTCCTTGAAGCCTAAGCTAGTTTGCTGCTATAATCTTTCAATTAATGAAAGTCCCTTGAGAATGAAGCAAAACAAAAAGAAAAAAAAAAGAAAAGCCAAGAATTGGCAAAGAAACAAACAATAAGGCTAAACACCAATAGCTTGGAACCTAGGACACATGTCTGTGGTGTTTTTGTACTAGGATATGCTTGGACAAGTAAGTTCTAAGGAGTATTTCAAAACTTGGCCACTTAGATCAACTGATTTGGGATTGCCAAGTGAAATTCCACAATAAAGAGCAACCTAGCTACAAAACACTTAGTTATCCAAAGAGATGCTGGGCATCAATGATCATAGGAAGAAAAAGGTGAGCCATATGTCTGTGGTGAAGAAATGTTGAGCAAAATTAAGCCAAAAGGCTGCTGCAACATTTGCCACCAAGCCTTCAATAAGTAATAAGCTCTCTAAGCAAAATAAAGAAGGAAAATCTAGCAAGGGATTAAGCAAAAAGTAAAGCATTGTAGCAGCAACCTTAGTGAACCTTTGAGGAAACATTGTTTATATAGCAGCAAGTAATAAATGAGCTACCATTGTCTGCATAAAACCCCATGAACCAAGTTCAACTATCTGCTAAATAAGGACATGCACACTTCTCTGCTTCATTTCATTTTCTCTTATGATTAGTGCTTGCTTGGGGACAAGCAAGTTTTAAGTTTGGTGTTGTGATGACAAGTCATCTTATGCTAGCTTTTCAAGCATTTTTCACTTGTTTCATTAGGTTTTATGCACTTGCTTGCATTGTAAGTAAGTAATTTGGAGTGGAATTACATGGTTTTATTGAATCAATCAACCACCCTTTAATTGATACAAAATTATGAGGTTTAAGCAAAAATTAATTGATTTTTAAATGAATTTTAAACCTTGTGAATTTGGTGATACTTTGATTGGTTGTATTGATTATTTGTAAGTGAAGAAAAGAAAAAAAAAATAAAAAAAGCGTGACCTAAGGAGCGTGCCCAAAAGTGTAGCCAAAGGAAGAGAAAAGCGTGGCACAACACAAGGAGCAAGAGCCCAAAGCTCTTGCCAAGAGCCCAAAGCTCTTGCCAAGAGCCCAAAGCTCTTGCCAAGAGCCTAGAGCTCTTACAAGGAGCGCTACTCCAAGGCCAAAGGCAAAGCAAAGGGAAACCTCAGCTCTTGCCAAGAACCGAGCACTACAAGCAAAGGAGGGAGCAAGGCAAAGTTTCAAAACTCAGCTCTTGCCAAGAGCTTTATCGACCATCCTCCAGGAAAAATTCAAAGAAAAGAGTTTGCTAATGCATGCCACAAGTTTCGAACCCATGACCCAAGGGAAGGGTGTAGCGCTACTTTGCAAGAAAAACAAGACAAAATTGGCTTGTTTGAACTCACCAGGTTTCGAACCAAGGAGCTCCCACTCAAGGCATGCGCTAGCCTTGTCTTCCTTCACAAAATTTGGGCACTCAATTGCCTCACCAAGGTTTCGAACTTGAGACCTCACCAAAGACAAGGAGCAAGCTCAGCTCTTGCCAAGAGCTGAGCGCTACTTCCCTTGCCACATGAAGCATGTCCTGCGCGAGTGTGACACGGTCAGGGAGTGTGATGTGAGCAATTTGGCATGGCAGGGAAGGCTTGGTGCGCAACACACAAGCAACACCAAAGCTCAGCTCTCCCCATGAACCGAGCTTGACCCTGGGAGCGACACATGGGCTGAAATGCAATTGAAGTGGAATAATCACATTGAAGCTCAGCTCTCCCCATGAACCGAGCTTGATCCTGGGAGCAACACATGGGCTGAAAATTCAATTAAAAATCCAAATCAATTCAATTCTTCCCCAAATTAAAAAGCCCACTCCAAATTCTAAAATCCAAAAATAGGAAGTGTATAAATAGAAGCAAGTTTGATTTAGATAGGACTTTTACCTTCATTTTGAGAATTTTTTATTTTTAACTTTCTTATGAATTGTTACTTTGGATCTCTGAGAATTGGGAAGGAGAATTGATCTCTCTTCTTCCTTGTTCTTACTTCTGCAATCTCTACTTCTTGTCTTAGATCTTGGGTGGAGAATTGAAGAAATTCTATTTCAATCTCACCTTGAGATCTCTTTGTTTGTTTTTCTGCATAATTCTAGAAACTGTGATTTGAATCCAAATTCTATTTACTGCTTTCATCCTCTACTTCTTCTGCAATTTACTCTTCCACTTCTTTTGCAATTGTTCTTGTTGGATCAAGGAAGGACTTGAGATCTAGACTTATTTTCTAGTCTCCTCCACCCCTGAGATCTTCAACTTTCTTTTAGTTATTGCAATTGAGCTACATTTCACTTTTTGTTTGGTTCCTCAAGCAATTCTTCCTTTCTTGTTCAGATCTGCTGCATCTCAATTCACCTTCTATTTCTCTGTTAATTGTCATTTACTTCTGCTTGTTTAATTTCTGTACTCCCAACTCCCAATTCCTTTTATGATTCAAGCCATTTATATTTCTTGCACTTTAAGTTTCAGTTATTTACGTTTCTTGCAATCTAAGTTTCTGCAATTTATATTACTTGCACTTTAAGATTCAGCTCTTTTAATTCTTCTTCACTTTAAATTCTTGTCAATTATCCCTCTCCCTTTATATTTCATGCAATTTAGCTTCTGTTGGATACAAATCACTCAAATCAACTCTTGTTCGCTTGACTAAATCAACCACCTAACTAAAATTGCTCAATCCTTCAATCCCTGTGGGATCGACCTCACTCATGTGAGTTATTATTACTTGATGCGACCCGGTCCACTTGCCGGTGAGTTTCGTGTTGGATTGTTTTCCACACATCAGGTATTCCTGGAATAGTCTTGATGAGGTCGGAAAGGCCTTTGTGAATGTGTTGGAGGAAATTTAGGGAGAGCCTCCCCATCTTGAGACGAAGAAGTTTTTAGGAGACCCTTCTCTTCTTCAGACTGAATTGGGTAGTTGTCGACTTTATTTGTAGCTTTTCTTTGTTTGTTTGTTTATTTGCCGATCTATCCCCTTCTTAATTATGATTTTGTTTTCCTATTTCAGAGATGGTGAAGTCTGTAGATTCCATGAAGGCCTATCGCCGAGCTAAAAAGGCGACGACTGCCTCCAATATCTCGGCCAAGAATGCAGAGGGAGAGTCTTCTCAGGTTCCTCCCAAGAACCCGGCATCAAGTGCTTCTGGACCGAGGAAGGTTATTCTGACCCCTCAGGTCTGACTTGTTCCTTCTGACCTAGCTCGACCATCTACTGGTGCTGCCTCCTCTCCTACTACTGGTCCTCCTCCTAAAAAACAAAAAAATGTTGAGCCTTTTGACTTGGATGCCCCAGATTTTGATGCGGTGGGGTTTGTTGATAACCAGATTGCCCCCTTTGGTCGACTTCCCATGGACGATGTGTCCATTCTTCGTCATTTGAATTTTATCACTAGTAGTAGCATTTAGATGGCCCATATGGATGCAGCTTTGTCTCGAACTATCCAGGGTTCCCCAGTTCATGCAACTAAGGAGTCTTTGGAAGATGCAAAGTCGGAATTTGATAGGATTAACGGTTTGAAGGACAAGCTTGACGCCAGGGTTATTAAGCTAGAATTAGGTTTGGAGAAGGAGAAGTCGAGGGCCGTCAGGGCTGAGGCAGCTGCAAATTTGGCAGAGGAGATGGCAAAAAAGCATAAGGAGAGTTACACCCGCACTTATGCGGAGGTGTTGGAGCTGAGGGGGAGGCTTGAAAATGCTCTTGTGGATTATGCTGATCTCCAGAGCCATCTTGTAGATAATGTGATGGACGCGTATGAAAATCTAAAGGCTCAGGTCCGAGTTCTTGCTCCTGAACTTGACCTGACGCTCTTTAGTCTGGACAACATTGTGGAGGAGGGCAAGATAGTGCCTGCTCCAGATGATGAAGATGACGAGCCTCTTCCTGTCCTGTTAGCCAAAGCTTCTGCTACCACGACTTCTTTAAATCCTTCTGCTGAGGTCGACCCTCCCCAGCCTGATCTGGATTGTGAAATTCTTAACCGTGAGGATGGAACCGTGGACGCCGTCCCTGTTAATATCATTCCTCCTCCCTCTACCACTGATGCTGCTACTGGGAAAACTTTGCACCCCTTGTGATTTATGTGATTTTATCTCCACAGCCCGACTTGTGGGATTTTTTAAACTCTGGTTTTTGTAACTTCGTTTATAACTTGGTTTCTTTGACTGCTAATTGCTTCTATGCAACTTTCCGTAGGAAAACAAAGTACTTTTGAATTCTTGAGGTCCTCCTCCAGGTTGCCTCTGAGACTTTTTGATGATTGCTGTGTTTCTTTTGATATGCTGATTGTTTTTTGGCAACCTTTGCAAATTTTGTAGATCTTTATAGAGTGTTGGCAATCTTCTTGTCCGACCTCTTTTTGATTTAGATCTTTTTATCTGTCCTCTAATTGGGCGAGATGACCCTTGGGTCTAATTTGCTCGACAACCTTTTAGTACTCTGGCAGAACCTTTTTAGTTAGTCTTTGAACAATTTTGATAGCCTTATTGTGGAGCCGTGGCTCTTCGGGCAAAGCGACGTATGCTTTTAGATGGTCAACTTTGTCGGTTTGAGATGCCGCTTTTATTGGTTGGTTTTGTCTGACTTCTTCTTGTCGAACCCTCTTAAGTTATTTTTAGTAATCCATTTTTACTCGGACCTCGCCAGGTCTCTTCTATGGATTACTTTTTATAACCTTTTTCGCTTTGCTCGGTTTAGTCCGAGTTCTTCTTGTCGAACTTTCGTAAGTTATTTTTAGTAATCCATTTTTACTCAGACCTCGTCAGGTCTCTTTCTATAGATTACTTTTTATAACTTTTGTCGCTTTGTTCGGTTTAGTCCGACTTCTTCTTGTCGAACCTTCGTAAATTATTTTTAGTAATCCATTTTTAGTAAGACCCCGTCAAGTCACTTTTTATGGATTGCTTTTTATAACTTTTGTTGATTGCCTTTGTCCGACTTCTGTGTCGGTACTTCTTAAGTAATTTTTAGTAGTCCATTTTTAGCCAGGTCTTGTCAGGCGACTTTTTATGGATTACTTTTTATAACTTCTTGCATTAATCTATTTTTTGTTGCTTTCACCTTGCCGACTTCGTTGTAATCGGGTGATGAGTTTGGTTCTCATCTTGCCAATTTTGTCGTGATCGGATGATGAATTTGGTTTTCATCTTGCTGACCTTGTCGTATTCAGACGGTGAATTCTTGCACTCAGATTAATACGTCTAGGTAGATAACTTTTTTATGGATTCTGAAAAGCTTTATTCAAGTAGAAAAAATATAAAATAAACAAGAGTATATACATATAAGTACTTACCCTTCTAAATCGGTCAATTTTATAGATCTTGGCTTGGTGTCTCATTAAAAAACCTTTTTAGGAAAAAGAGTGTACCTTAACCTAAAATCTTTATTACTTTCTAACTATAGTACCTCCTTAGGTTATAGGCATGCCATGACCTTGGTAGCTCTCGCCCCTCTAGGTCAGATACCTTGTAGTAGCCTTTTCCCAGTACCTCTATAACTCGGTAAGGTCCTTTCCAGTTTGCTGCTAGCTTCCCCTCTCCTTATTGACCTGCTCCGATGTCATTTCGGATTAAGATGAGATCATTGTTGGCAAAGCTTTGCTGGACTACTCTCCGATTATACCTTGAGGCCATTCGACGCTTTAGTGCTTCCTCTTTAATCCGAGCTCTTTCTCGGACCTCGGGTAGTAGGTCGAGATCTTCCCTTTGGTTTTGGGAGTTGACTTCTTCATTGTAGAGGATTGTTCTGGGGGATCCTTCCTCTATCTCCACTGGGATCATTGCCTCCATTCCGTAAGCAAGTCGGAAGGGTGATTCTCCTATGGTGGAGTGCGGAGTCGTCCGATATGCCCATAGGACTTGTGGGAGCTCTTCTGCCCAAGCTCCCTTTGCGTCCTATAGTCTCCGTTTTAACCCGGCTAGTATGACTTTGTTGGCGGCTTCTGCCTGTCCGTTGGCTTGTGGGTGTTCTACGGATGTGAATTGGTGCTTTATTTTCAAGTTGGCTACCAAGTTCCTAAAGTCTGTATAAGTAAATTGCGTACCATTATCTGTGGTAATGGAGTAAGGGACTCCAAACCTCGTAATGATGTTCCTGTATAGAAATTTCTGACTTCTTTGAGCAGTAGCATTGGCTAGGGGCTCTGCCTCAATCTATTTTGTGAAATAGTCTACCCTTACAATGAGGAATTTTACTTGTCCCAATCTTTGGGGAAAGGATCCGAGGAGGTCTAACCCCCATTTTGCAAACGGCCAGGGTGATGTTACACTGATGAGTTCTTCTGGTGGGGCGATGTGGAAGTTAGCATACTTTTGACATGGTGGAAATGTCTTGATGAACTCTGTTGCTTCGTTTTGCAAGGTCAGCCAGAAGAATCCAGCTCGGAGTACCTTTTTGGAAAGAGCTCGTGCCCCCAAGTGGTTACCACATATGCCACTGTTTACTTCTTCCATGACTTCTTTTGTATTGGAGGATGATACGCATTTCAGGAGGGGTGTTGAGAACCCTCTCCTGTATAAGATGTCGCCCATCATGGTGTAGTATTGTGCTTCTCGTCTTAGACGATTTGCCTCTTTCTTGTCTGTGGGGAGTGTTTCCGTTTTGAGGTATTTGATTATGGGGATCATCCATCCCTGATCCTGACCTGATATGGTTAGGACCTTTTCTTCCTCTAAGATTGATGGGCTTTGTAATATTTCCTGGACGAGGCTTCTATTATTACCCCCTAGTTTGGTGCTGGCTAGTTTTGAGAGTGCATCTGCTCGAGCATTCTGTTCTCGAGGTATATGTTGGATCTCGTATTCTCTGTGTTGTCCGAGCTGTTCTCTTGTCTTGTCCAGATATTTCTTCATGTTGGGGTCTTTAGCTTGGTACTTCCTTTCTATTTGTGAGGTAACTATTTGAGAATCACTGAAGATGGTGAGTTTTTAAACTCCTACCTCCTTAGCCAGCCTCAAACCAGCCAGTAATGCTTCGTATTCAGCCTGATTATTTGAAGTAGGGAATTCGAACTTTAGCGAGAGTTTGATTTGGGTTCTCTGATCACTTTCTATTATTACTCCTGCCCCACTCCCAGCTTTGTTTGAGGATCCGTCCACGTAGAGATTCCATTTTGTGGGAGTTCCCGGGGTATCAGTGTACTCAGCAATGAAGTCGGTCAGATACTGTGATTTGATTGCAGTCCGAGCTTCATATTGCAAATCGAATTCAGACATCTCGACTGCCTACTGCAGCATTCTCCCAGCTAAGTCTGTCTTCTGTAGAATGCCTTTTATGGGCTTACTAGTCTGAACCTTGATAGTGTGTGCTTGAAAGTATGGGCGAAGTCATCAGGAGGTGAGTATGAGGGCGTAGGTGAACCTCTCTATCTTTTGATAGTTTGGCTTGGCCCCTTGTAGGGCTTTGCTGATGAAGTAGATGGGTTGTTGCCCGCTTTCATCTTCTCTAACTAGTGCTGAAGCTATCGGCCGATTTTCTACTGCCAGGTATAGTATGAGTGCTTCTCCCTCCTATGGTCGGGTAAGAACGGGTGGTTGCCCCAAGAAACTCTTGAAATTTTGGAAAGCTTTTTCGCATTCTTCAGTTCATTCAAACCTCTTTCCCTCCCTTAATGTGGCATAAAAGGGGAGGGATCTGATGGCTGAACCGGCTAAGAACCTGGACAGAGCTGCCAGTTTTCCGTTGAGCTGTTGTACTTTTTTAACGCATGTCAGACTTTTCATGTTGAGTATAGCCCGGCATTTATCTGGGTTTGCCTCAATTCCTTTCTGTGTGAGCATGAAGCCCAGGAATTTTCCAGCTTCTACCGCGAAGGTACATTTTGCAAGATTAAGCCGCATACCATGCTTTCTGATGGTGTCGAACACTTTTGCGAGGTCGGTCAACAAGGATTCCTCACTTTGTGTTTTTACCAGCATATCGTTGACATAAACCTCCATCAGTTTCCCGATGTGCTCTGCGAAGACTTTATTCATTAATCTTTGGTAGGTAGCTCCTGCGTTCTTGAGTCCGAACGGCATAACGATGTAGCAGTAATTTGATTTGGGAGTTAGGAACGAGGTCTTTTCCTGGTCAGGTGGATACATTGGGATTTGGTTGTATCCTGAATAAGCATCCATGAAGGAGAGGTACTTGTATCCCGAAGATGCATCTACGAGAGCGTCTATACTTGGTAGTGGGTATGGATCTTTTGGGCAAGCTTTATTGAGGTCGGTGTAGTCAGTACACATTCGCCACTTCCCATTTGACTTTTTTACCAAGACAACATTGGCTAGCCATAATGGGTATTTGACTTCTCTTATAAATCCTGCCTTCAGTAAGGCTTGCACCTGCTCTTCCACAGCTTCGGACTTTTCTGGCCCGACCTTCCTATGCTTCTGCTGCACTGGCCGAGATCCTGGGTATACCGCCAGTTTATAGCACATTAGTTTGGGATCTATGCCGGGCATGTCTGCGGCCTTCCATGAAAAGAGATCAACGTTCTCCTTTAGGAGCTGTATCAGAGACTCCTTTAGGTCTCTTTTCAAGGTTCCCCCAATATTTGTTATTTTGTCCTAATCATCACCAATTTGGACGTCTTCCATTTTGCCGTCAGGTTGTTGATAAACCCCAATTTTGTGGTTTATATTGTGTAGAATTTGGGGGATTTTTGTCAATATTTCTCACACTTATTCACAAGAAATGCATGGTTTTGTGTTCACTTCCTAATATTTCCCCATGATAAAAAAACATGCTTATTTTGCCTCAAAATTTCCATATTTTAATCCTCTTCTATTGCCATTCGATGCCGTGATGTATTTGTTGAGTGATTTCAGGAATTATAGGGTAGGAATGGCCTAGAAGAGAGAAAGAAAGCATGTACAAAAGGGAGGAACATGAAGACTTGAAATTTTAGAAAAAGTAGCATTGGCGCGCCCACGCACTCCACGCGCACACGTGGATGAGGTTGGCTGGAAGCGGCGCGCAAGGATGGATGCATCCGCGCGGATCAGAAGATTCCTATCGACGCACACGCGCACTTGGCGCGCACGCGTGGGAAGCTGCACGTGACCTCATTAAAGGAAATCGTGCCTGGCGATTTCTGAGGCTCATCAGGCCCAATTTCAAGCTGTTTCTGCATGGAAAAGACCCAAGAATGCTAGGGGAAAAAGGGGGGATCAACCATTTTACACTAAGACACAATTTTTAGCTAGTTTTTGGTTCTTTCTTCTTCTAGAGAGAGAAACCCTTGTTCCTCTCTAGATCTAGTTTTAATTTGATCTTCCCTTGTTGAATTGTGAATTGGATCTTGTTAATTACTAGTTTTAATTGTTCAATTTGAATTTCCTAGTATAATTTTGCTTATATCTTGTGATAGTTTTATGAATTCTTGTCAATTGTCATTTTATACCCATTTCATGAATGTTGTGAATCTTGGCTTGTTGATATTATATTGATGATTTCTATGTTTAATTGTGTTGTTTGGATGATTGTATGTTGACAATTGTTAGTGGGTACTTGTTGATTTCAATTTAATTGCTATTTTGAACATGTCGTTTGTTAATGCTTACCATGTGTTTGATGAAATGTTTACTTTGATTATGGAGTAGTTTTCTTTACTCTTGGCCTAGGCCAAGGGAATTGGGTAAACTTGAGTCATTGGGTCTAATGGATTTGATTGGGAGCCCTTAGTGGTCAATTTGATAACCATTGACGCTAACCTTCTCCTAAGTCAATTAGTAGTGAGGTTAGAACTTATGGATTGATGTTGACCAAACCATTTGATGTACTTCAAGTATAGAAGTAGACTTAATGAGTTTGGTTCCTCATAATTATCATGATATGGTTATTAGACAAGGATGGTGACCCCAATTCCCATGCCTAGCCAAGAGTTGCTTTTATTATTCATACTTGGAAACCAAAATCCCCAATTACTTGCCTTAGTTATAGTTGCTTGTTTAGCTTAGAATAGAATCATATTGAATGTTACTTTGTTAGTTTGAAATCACTCATATCTTGCTTAGTTGATTGAATTAGCTTCTTGCAATATAAGATTATTTGCTTGTTAAGATTCCCATTTATTTTTATGCTCATAACTCACAACCCCGGATTTCTAACCAATGTTGAAGCACATGTTTGCCCATTCCTTGTGAGATGACCCGAGGTTTGAATACTTCGGTTATTTCTATTGGGGTTGAACTTGTGACAACCAAATCCCTCTTCTAAATTTGATGCCCGAGGATTGTTGTTGGTAGAGCTATACTTGCAACGCAGTTTTATTGAGGAAAATCTTTACCAATACACCCTTGGGTCACCATCAGTTGTGGGCGGAATTCCTCGCGAACTCGAATTCTCAATGGTGTTGACTTCCTCTCCTTTGGGGTTGCCTTTGAGGTTCAAACTCTTATTGTATCAGCGTCGCGCAATTTTTTGGTCTCCTTTTATTGTTGCGAACCCTTCTAAAGCTGGGAACTTCATACACAGATGTGGAGTTGAAAGTACTACAGCGAGCTGGTTTAATGTTGTCCGACCTATTAGGGCATTGTAGGCTGAGCTCACGTCGACTACTATATAATCTATGTTGAGTGTCCTTGACCGGGTTCCTTTTCCGAAGGTTGTATGTGTCGAGATATATCCAAGTTGTTGGATTGGTGTATCTCCTAGCCCAAATAAGCTATTCGGATATGCTCTGAGCTCTTTTTCTTGTAGGCCGAGTTTGTCGAAGGCAGATTTGAACAAGATGTCTGTGGAGCTTCCTTGATCCACTAATGTTCTGTGAAAATTAACATTGGCCAATATGATAGTAATGACCATGGGATCATCATGTCCCGGGATGACACCTGTTGCATCTTCTTTAGTAAAGGTAATTGTAGGGAGGTCGATTGATCTCTCTCCTTTTCTGACATGATATACTTCCTTAAGGTGTCTTTTCCGAGATGATTTAGAGATTCCTCCTCCTGTGAATCCTCCGTTTATCATGTGGACATGTCTCTCGGGAGTGTGAGATGGTCGTTCTGTTCGCCCGACCTCTTCATCCCTTCTCCTTTTTCTTGGTTCCTCCATCTTGTTAGCTAAGTACCGATCTAGTCGACCTTCTCTAGCCAATTTCTCTATTACATTCTTCAGGTCGAAGCATTCATTGGTGGGATGTCCATAAATTCGGTGGTACTCACAGTACTCTGTCCGATTTTCCCCTCCTTTTTTGCTTTTGATTGGACGAGGTGGAGGGATCTTTTTAGTGTTGCATATTTCTCGGTAAACATCTACAAGGGACACCCGAAGTGGAGTGTAGTTGTGGTACTTTCTTGGCTTCCCACTGGGCTGGTCTTCTTTCTTCTTGGATTCTTTGTCCTTGTCCCTAGATGGGTAGGAGAATCCAGATTTTGATGTCTCTCCTAGTCGTGAGTTTTCCTCCATGTTAATGTACTTTTCTGTCGTTCTTGTACCTTGTTTAAGGACATCGGATGCTTTTTTGATATGGAGTGGCTAAAAGACCCTTCTCTAAGGCCATTGATGAGACCCATGATAGCTGCCTCTGTTGGCAGACTTTGTATGTCCAGACATGCTTTGTTGAATCTTTCCATGAAGTTGCGGAGACTTTCTTGTTCTCCTTGCTTGATCCCTAACAGGCTCGGGGCGTGTTTGGCTTTGTCCTTTTGAATGGAGAATCTGGCAAGGAACTTTTTGGCTAGGTCGTCAAAACTTGTGATGGACCTGGGAGGCAAATTGTCGAACCATTTTAAGGCTGTTTTTGTTAGGGTTGTCGGGAAGGCTTTGCATCGAATGGCATCCGAGGCGTCGGTGAGATACATTCTGCTCCTGAAATTGCTGAGATAATGGCTGGGATCCGAGGTACCATCGTATGACGTCATGTCGAGAACTTTAAAATCTTTTAGAACTTTAGCTTTCATGATCTCTTTGCTGAAGGGGTCTTGGTCCTTGTGAGATTTATCCTCATGGTTGGAGTGAGTAGTTCTGTTCCTGAGGTCGGCTTCGAGCTTTAGAAGCTTATCCTCTAGATCTCGTCGTCGCCTGGTTTCTCTACGGAGGTCTCTTTCAGCTTCTCGCTGGTGTTCAGCCTCTTGTTCGAGCTGTTTGAGGCGTTCTTGCTGTTCTCGGATAGCTTCCAAGATTTCTGTGTTTGGATTGGAGGGTTGTTTATCCCCTTGTTTTGAGGAAAATCTTTTGATGTGGCGTCCGCATTTTTATTTGGTGTTCTATCCACCAAACCAAAGTCGTGGTCATTGTCATGGTCGTCTGCCATGGTGAAGGGATGACTTCCAGGCTCCCCGGCAACAGCGCCAATGTTCCAAGGGTTACCTGAAACTGTAGGTCGATCTCGGACGAGATCTGCAGCGGTGGCCGGAGCTGTCGTGTCCGACTTGTTGGACTTGGTGGTGCTATGCTGATCCATCGTCACCGGAGGGTGGTGGTACCTGCAAGAGACTCCGATGCTTAAGTTAGCACGTGCTTTAGGCAGGTTTTTTTAGTAGAATCAGAGTATGAGTGATACATGGGTGCTCCAGTGTATTTATAGTAGTGTGGGCTGACCTTTCTAGATAAGATAAGTTAGTTATCTTATCTTTATCTTTAAGTGAGGTCATCTTCATCTTCTGGGGAACCGCCTCTATCTTTCTAGGTTGTAGCTGCCTTTAGATTTTGGGCTATGTCCTTTAATTTGGGCCTTCTTGGGCCTTTGTAGCAATTTGGCTGACCTCTTTTAGAGAAAAAGTCAGGGAAGCTGACCGGAAGAGGTCGGTTGCTTTGTCTTCGATCTCCCCAGGTCGGATAGCTCGACCCAGGGTATGAACACTAGTTAACCCCAATCCTTAAGTAATGTCAATGGAAAAAAGATTAACTAACAACCTTAGATCACCAATCCAAATTGGGTATTAATGACTCAAGATTACTTAATTTCTCTTTCCAAGCCATGAATGCTCAAAAATCTACTCTAAGACTAAGCCAAGCATTTTATCAAACACTTGGTGTGCATAAAAAGAAAATAACAAGAACTCAAGCATACATCAAAGAAACATAAAACATCAAAATACATTAAATAAAATTAAAAGTAACAAGAGTTCATGAACATAAAAATTGGCTCAAAAGAGAAATTAACAAGATAAACTAAGGAAATTAAGGCAATAGAATAAGGAAATGTAAAAGAAGCTAGATGAAAACAAGAATTGAAACCTAAATCTGAGAGACAATTAAACTAAAATGCCTAATTTCTAAAGAGAAGAGGGAGCTTCTCTCTCTAGAACTAACCTAAAGCATGATTCCTATACTACACTAATTGCTCCCCCTTCATCCTTCTTGAATTTGGCCTCTAATAGCTTCAGAAATGAGTTGGATTGGGCTCCAGCAAGTCCAGAAATTGCCCCCAACATGTTCCTTTAATGAGGTCACGTGACAAGTGTCACGCATACGTGTGGGTCACGCGTACACGTCGCCTAGTGAATTTCCTTCCTCATGCGTGCGCGTGGCCATGATTTCCACAAATCCTCATTTCTTCATGAATTCTCCTTTTTGCATGCATTTTCTTCACTTCTTCAATCCAATCTTTGCCTTCCAAGCCTGAAATCACTAAACAAACACATCAAGGCATCGAATGGAATTAAAGAGAATTAAATTTAGCAAATTAAGGGCATAAAAAGCTTGTTTTCACTCTTAAGCACAATTTAGGAGAAATTTATAAAATCATGCTATTTCATTGAATAAATTTGAGAAAGGTTGATAAAATCTGCTAAATTTAACACAAGATAAACCACAAAATTGGGGTTTATCACCCAACTATTGGGATACAGCTGAGACGGCGCCACAGAACAATGATTCAATAGAGCCTGAAAAAATGGGGAGGAGGGAAGCCACACCCGTAGCCGCGTAAACATACTCTCATAAACCTATAACCAATCAGCGATTCAGGGAAAATCAGGGTTTATATAGCAGACCTTCTCATCCACCCTGGGAAGCAAAATCCCGTATTGGCTCTCCGCCTCGCCACCTCCACAAACTGCGCCCTCATCGCGTAACTTCTGGAGATCCTCCTCCGTAACCCAAGAAGGCGTCCCCCACACATCAAAGATCACTCAAAGTAAGCATTGAGAATGCCACCAGTCAGGGCAATGGGAACCCTAGTGCCTTCAGTTTTTGGTAGCACGAATCCCCACACCTTCGTACTGTTATATCAGCAAGTGCACTGGGTCGTCCAAGTAATACCTGAGCGAGTCAGGGTCGATCCCACGAGGATTGTGGTTTGAAGCAATCTATGGTTATCTTGCAGGTCTTAGTCAGGCAGCTGAAAGAGTAGGAGATATTGGTATGTTATTTTTAATTGTATAAAAATAAAGGGATTAACTAAACAGGGTAATTAGAACTCAGAAGTCATGTAAACTATGAAAAGAGAATAGTTAAGGGTTGGAGTTGCTTTGTCCTTCTGAATTGAATCTGGTAGTACTGTTTCCTTTGCTTGTGAGTGATTTCTTCAATGGCAGGCTGTATGTGATTGATGCCGGTTTAGAGGCCGCCAATGCTCCTCCAGATCTGAATCCCAGGTTTAGTGCGGATCCATTTTGATTGAGGGTGAAGCTTGTACAGTCCATTCTCCTTAATGATCCTACTCAAAATGCCACAGACAAGGTCGGATCTTCCGGATCAGAGAATACTACACCTTGGGTTCTAGCCTCTACTACAGAGACCCTAATCTCCCTGGAAATTGATTGAACTGATGTCTTGAGAAGTCACCAACGAAGTCGTGGATTAGCCGTCTGAGAGACGTATATTCAAGCTGTTGGTTCGTCATTGTCTAGTGAAAGACGCACTCTGAACCCAAGTAGACGCGGGTGTTTGTCAGGCACGTTCATCTTAATATGATAAACAGAGCTAATTTGTTAGGTCATCTTATTCACCACAATGAAGTATGAATATACATATTAGAATTAATCAAACACAGATCGTAGAGAAACAGTAGTACTTTTATTAATTCATAGGATTCAGCAGGGCTCCTCCCCTCAACCTAGGAGGTTTAGAAACTCATACTGATGTGAAAAATAATGGTAAAATGTGTATGATGGTAAAAGTGATGTAAAAGTCTAGATCTGTATGCGTGATTATGTAAAACTACACTTTAAATACTAAACAGATGACTAGTAAGGGTAAAATAGTCTTTTTAGTGCCAAAATTCACTTCTGGGCCCACTTTGTGAGTGTTTGGGCTGAGCTTTGATGAGATCCAGATGCTATGAGGCTCCTAGGGCGTGAAAAGCTAGCTAGGGGGTCCTCTCTGGGCATTTGGATGCTGATCTTTGCTTTTGGAAGCTGGACGCTCGGAAGGGGGCAGGAAGCTGGCGTTGGACGCCAGTTTTGGGGCTTCTAATCCGAAGCAAAGTATGGACTATTATATATTGCTGAAAATCTCTAGAAGTAAGATTTCCATAGCCATTGAGATCGCTCCATTTGGACTTCTATAACTCCAAAAAAGCTCTTCCGAGTGTAGATAGGGCATATCCGGACAGCATCTGCAGTGCTTTCTCTATCTCTGAATCAGACTTTTGCTCCAGCTCCTCAATTTCAGCTAGAAAATACCTGAAATTGTACAAAAACACAAAAACTCACAGTAGACTCCAAAAATGTAAATTTAAAACTAAAACCTATAAAAACTTAATAAAACTAAACAAAAACTACTAAAAACTATATGAAAATGATTTCAAAAAGCATATAAAATATCCGCTCATCACAACACCAAACTTAAACCGTTGCTTGTCCCCAAGCAACTGAAAATACAGTAGGATAGAAAAAAAATTAAGATACAATAAATTTCAAAGTTTCAAATGAAGCTTAGTTACAATCAAATGAGCGGGACTTAGTAGCTTTTTGCTTTTGAATAGTTTTGGCATCTCACTATCCATTGAAACTTAGAATGGTTGGCATCTTCAGGAACTTAGAATCCAGATGATATTATTGATTCTCCTAGTTAAGTTTTTTTTTATTCTTGAACACAGCTTTTAGAGTCTTGACCATGACCCTAAGCACTCTGTTTTCCAGTATTATCACCGGATACATTCATGCCACAGACATTTTACCTGGGTGAACCTTTTCAGATTGTGACTCAGCTTTGCTAGAGTCCCTAGATTGAGGTGTCCAGAGTTCTTAAGCACACTCTTTTTGCTTTGGACCACGATTTTTACCGCTCAGTATCAAGCTTTTCACTTGACACCTTCACGCCACAAGCACATGGTTAGGGACAGCTTTGTTTGACGCTTAGGTCAGGATTTTATTCCTTTGGCTCCTCCTAACCACTGATGCTCAAAGCCTTGGGCCCTTTTACCCTTGTCTTTTGGTTTAAAGGGTTACTGGCTTTTTGCTCTTTCCTTTTGGTTTAAAGAGCTATTGGCTTTTTCTGCTTGCTTTTTCTTTTTCTTTTTTTTTGCCACTTTTTTTTTCCGCATGCAAGCTTTTTCTTTTTCTTTTTACTACTTTTTCTTGCTTCAAGAATCAATTTTATTGATTGTTCAGATCACCAATAATATTTTTTCCTTTTTCCTTACTCTTTCAAGAGCCAACATTCTAAAATCACAACTTCAAATATGCACTATTTATTTCATTCATTCAGAAAACAAAAGCACATGACACCACATCAACTTAATTAAACTAATCTTATTATAAAACTCAAAAATCATGTATCTCTCAATTATTTTCAATACAAATTTTCTTTTAAGCAAGATGAGAGATATATGGAACATTTTACATCTTTAAGACATCAATGCAAATGATCATGTAATAAGAACAAGAGACAGATAAATAAACAAACAGAAAACAGAAAAATAACAAGAAAGGAGTAAAAGAGAACGAATCCACCTGAATGATGGTGGCTAGTGCTCCTCCTTGAGGATCCCATGTAGTGATTGATCTCTTCAATGTCACTCCTTTGTCTCTGTTAAGGCTACTGCACAAGCTCAAGTGCATGCTTTCTAATTTGCTCCATCCTCTTCTTGTGAGGGTAAATGCCTTTCCCTTTTTCTTCCTTGAGGTTGCACCAGTCTTTGGTGCCATATTTAGGAGTGGTAGAAGTCGAAAAGTAAAGCTTTTGCAACACCAAACTTAAGAGTTTTTCTCGTCCTAGAGCAAATATGAACAATGGAGAAGAATAGGGTAGAAGAATGTGGGGTAGGTGCAGCTTCTGCGGGACCCACTGGTCCTGAGAGGTTAGGGAATTCCAGATTCCCTACTCTCTTGCACTGGTGTTTGAACACCCAGAGGCTGCTCCCGCGTTCAACGCCAGCAATGCTGCCCATTTGAGGCGTTGGACTCCCAGTAGGGATATCCTGGCTGGCGTTCAACTTTGACACTCCATCCAGAGTGTTTTGTTTTCACTGCTGTGAATTCTGTCTCTATTTTGACTGCTGCATATGATCATGACCCTAAAAGAAAAACAAAAAAAAAATAAAGGGAAATAAATAATTAATTAAGGTTAGGTTTCCTCCCAACAAGCGCTTTTTTAATGTCATTAGCTTGACGGACAACTCCTTTCAAAGAGGAAGATACTCATAGAGGAATAAATCCCTACTGCTTACCGGGAGCTTCCTTCCTGTGCTCTCATGGAGTAGCATAATATGCTCGAGAGACAGGATCTTGTTCACTACCTGAGGCAGGGTTAAGTTTACTGCAGTATGTTGGTGTCCCTTTTTGTCACTTCCCTCTTCCATGGTGAAAATCCCTCAGTAAGGATATTTTGGTTTTTCCAGCCCCTAGGTATCTTCCTTTTGGGGCCTTCCTCCTTTGTGGATGGTGTACATCCAATACCAAACTTACGTTTGGTCTTAGGAGGGATTGAATTGGTTTCATTCAAGAGAGGAGGCTTGGACGCTGAATCCTTTATTCAAGTGCCTCCCTTGTCAGGGGGTAATGGAGGGTCAAGAACCTTGAATATCATCCAGTCCTTATCCAAGGTAATCCTTATTTCCTCTTGGATTCCCAGCTTCTCCATTACTATACTTGACCCTAGGTCACACAGAGCCTTCTCAAAGGTCATGGTGCCTAAGGTGCAAGGAATCAAGAAGCGTCCTGGATCTGGAAGCTTCTGAGTAGCTTTAGCTGAGCTAAAGCATTGAGCTCTTTGGTAAGCAGTGGAGGTTCTTCCCCCAGAGCCCTTGTACCAAATAACTTGGCATTTAGCTTCATAAGAGCTCCTAGGTACCGAGCAAATTGCTTTTCCCTAGTGTCTTTATCCTCATCAGAGGATGAGTAGTCATCAGAACTTATGCACTATAGGAGTGCATTCAAAGGAACCTCAACGGTCTTTATGGTTTCCTTTGGTTCTGGGATAGAGGGTTCTTGAGTGGGATTCAAGCACTCAAAGGGTGTGCTTTGACTGACGTTCAACACCAGCTCTGATAGCTCTTTGGGCATTAAACGCCCTTGCTGTCCATGCTTACTAGCATTAAACGCCAGTCCCTCTGTCTTTCTGGGCGTTGAACGCCCAGTAGGGATGTCCTTGCTGGCATTCAACGCCAGCTTTCCTGGGTGTATCGGCGTTGAACGCCCAGTGAGGGGTTCCTCACTGGCGTTCAGCGCCAGAAAGCCTGTGTGTTTGGGCGTTGAATGCCCAGCCAGTGCTCCCTAGCTGGTGTTTAACGCCAACTCTGCTGCCAGGATATGCGTTGAATGCCCAGTGAGGGCTTCCTCACTGGTGTTCAGTGCCAGGCTTGCTGTCATTATGGGTGTTGAACGCCCAGTGAGGGCTTCCTTTCTGGCATTTAATGCCTTCCCAGACTCTCTGGATTAAATTTTATATTATCATATCTTAGTTGTCAAGTTATTAAAAATCAAATCTTTTCAAAAATAAAAATCATATCTTTTTCAAAAATCTTAACTTTTTCAAAATCTCATCATGTCTTTTTAAAATTTAAAAATCTAATCTTATCTTATTTCAAAAATTCAAAATTTCAAATTTCAAACTCCTAAATTTAAAATTCAAAATTCAAAATTCAAAATTTTCAAAATTAAATTTCAAAATTTTATCTTATCATATTTCAAAATTAAAATTTCAACTTTCAAAATTTCAAAATTCAATTTTCAATTTCAAAATTCAAGATTTAAATTTTAATTTTAATTTTTAAATCTTAAATTCAAATCTCTTTTTAATTAATTGCTATCTTCTCTCTCTTCTTTTTCAAACTTCCTAACTAACTCTTCTACTCTTCTCTTTTCTTTTTCGAATTGAATTCTTTTCAATTAATTAATTTTAATTTTGATTTAATATATATATATATTTTTTTTTAATTATTGTTTATCTTCTCTACTTCTATCTCTTCTTCTACTCCTTACTAGCATTTAATGCCTTCCCAAACTCTCCGAATTCGGCCTTTGCCTCAGTGGAAGGTATCAGATTTAAACTTAAGCCAAGATCATACAGGGCTTTGTCTAAAATGATCTTTCCAGTAGTCCATAGGATCTGAAAACTCCTTGGATTTGGCATCCTCCTTGGCAGCTCATTCTGAATTAGGATACTATACTTCTTAGTAAGTACCTCTATTTCATCTCTCCCTAGGTCCTTCTTTTCAAATACTTCTGTAAAAGAGATATTGACTTGCAGCTTCTTAAGGGTTGCTGGGGAATGACCCAACTACTCATCTGCCAGTTCTTTCTGCACGCCAAGGAAAGATAGCTCTTGAGGCTCTTTCACCTCTGCAGGGGCGAGCTCTGTGATCATCACAGGCTCCACTTGCATGCCTAGAGAAGAATCAACTTGAGATTCCTTCTCCTCTGTAAGGCCGTGCTCAATGACATTCTTAGGATCCTCCTGGTCCTTGATTGCCTTAAGTCCCTCAGTAGCATGCTCCTGAGGTTCGGCCTCATTGGTGACAATGAGGGCCAGGCACTCTTCTCTAGGATTCACTTCTGTGTCTCTGAGAAGAGTGTTAGGGTGTCTCTGCAGTTTCTGAGAAAGGTTCCTTTGAATGACTACATTGCACTCCTTAGTAAGATCTATTGTCTCTACTTCTCTCAAATCCTTCTTATGACTTAGGATGTCCTTCATGAACTTTGCATAAGAAGGTATCTATTCAAGAGCTTCTGCAAAAGGGATCTTTATCTCTAATGTTCTGAGATAATTCGCAAAGTGGGAAAACTGTTTATCTCTTCCCTCTTAACAAAGTTTTTGAGGAAATGGCATCTTAGCCTTATAATCATCAACCTTGGTTGATGAAGGCCAAATGCTATGTGTTTTGGAATGGGGTTACTAGCATGCTTAGGAGGGTTGTTATCAGCGAGTGACTGACCTCCCTTGCTTGGGCGTTCAACGCCCATGCTGCTGCCCCCTTGGGTGTTTGAACGCCCAATCTCTGCCCTTTCCTAGCGTTCAACGCCAAGAGGGATACCTCACTGGGCGTTTAAACGCCCAGAGTTATCTTGTGCAGAGACCTGGTTATCCTCTATGGGCTTTTCGTTCTTATTGTACTGAGGTTGGGTGCTTAAGGTTTTCCCACTCCTTAGTTAAATAGCCTGGCATTCATATGTTATCTTCTTAGATAACTGCTGCCTTGTTTGACTTAATTGGGCTTCTACATTCCTGTTAGAAGCCTGAGTTTCTCGCAGAGCCTCTTGCAATTCCAGCAGTTGCTGGGCAAGGGCGTGTAGTTGCTGAGTCAATGGGCCATCCTACTCTGGAGGGTTAAGTTCAGCAGTTACTGCCTTAATCTCTCCTTTTATAGAGGCCTCAGGAGATGAGTACAGATGCTGATTAGTGGCAACTGTCTCAATAAGCTCTTGAGCCACATCAATGGTCTTTCTCATATGTATGGATCCACCAGCAGAGTGGTCCAAAGACATTCTAGCCATGTCTGAATGTCCATAATAGAAGATATCTAACTGTACCTATTCTGAAAATATTTTAGTGGGACATTTCTTTAGCATCCTCCTATACCTTCCCCAGGCATCATAAAGAGATTCACTATCTCCTTTTTTGAAGCCTTGGATGTCCACTCTTAATTAGGTCATCTTCCTTAAGGGAAAGTATTGATTTAAAAATTTGTCCACTAACTGTGTCCAGGTTTTCAAGCTAGATCTGGGCTGGTTATCCAACCACCTCTTTGCTTGATCCTTTACAGCAAAAGGAAAAAGTAATAGTCTGTAGACCTCTTAGTCTACTCCTTCATGGTGTACAGTGTCAGCGATCTTTAAAAATCTGCTAGGAATTCTGTAAGCTCTTCCTATGGAAGTCCAGAAAGCTGGCAGGTTTGCTGCACTATGGTAATAAGTTGAGGGTTTAATTCAAAGCTACTTGCTCTGATGTGACGTATGCTAATACTTCTTCCATAGAATTCAGCAGAGGAATTTGTATAAGATCCCAAAGTTCTTCTGAACTCTTCATTCCCACTTGGGTTCATGACGAAGAAAGGTAGAAGATGAGGAAGGAAGAAGATAGAAGAGTAGAAGAAGAGATAGAAGTAGAGAAGATAAACAATAATTATAATATATATTTTTTTAAATTGAAATTAAAATTAATTAATTAAAAAAAATTCAATTCGAAAAAGAAAAGAGAAGAGTAGAAGAGTTAGTTAGGAAGTTTGAAAAAGAAGAGAGAGAAGATAAGCAATTAATTAAAAAGAGATTTGAATTTAAGATTTAAAAATTAAAAATTTAAATTTAAATCTTGAATTTTAAAATTGAAAATTGAATTTTGAAAACTTGAATTTTGAAATTTTGAAAGTTGAAATTTTAATTTTGAAATATGATAAGATAAAACTTTGAAATTTGATTTTGAAAATTTTGAATTTTGAATTTTAAATTTAGGAGTTTGAAATTTGAAATTTGAATTTTTGAAATAAGATAAGATTAGATTTTTAAATTTTGAAAAAGGCATGATGATATTTTGAAAAAGATAAAATTTTTGAAAAAGATATGATTTTTAAAAACTTGACAACTAAGATATGATAATATAAAATTTAAAAATTGAAATCTAAATTTTTATGTTAATTTTCGAAAATTATGGTTAGAATTAAGTTTGAAAAGATATTTTTTTATTTTTGAATTTAATGATGAAAGAGAAAAACAAGTGAAAGACTCAAAACTTAAAATTTTTAGATCTAATGTCCCTATTTTTCGAAAATTTTGGAGGGAAACACTAAGGGACACCAAACTTAAAAATTTTAAGATCAAAACACAAAAAAGACTTAAGAACACTTTGAAGACTAACAAGAACACAAAGAACAAGACTCAAAGAACACAAGAACACACAAAGAAAACCAAACTTAAAATTTTTAGAAAACTAAAAAGAAATTTTTTAAAATTAAAGAAAAACAACAAGAAAACACCAAATTTAAAAATTGAAACAAGATTTAACCAAAGAAAAATTATTTTTGAAAACTTTTTGAAAGGAAGATACCAAAAAATTCAAAAATTGCTATAATTAATAAATACAGAGACTCAAAGAAGCAAAAAGTTACCAAGGACATAAACATAATACTCTAACCAAGAACAAGAATTAAACAAAGAAAATAAAAATATTTTTTGAAAAGAGTTTTAAATGTTTTTAAAATTTTTTGAAAAATAAGAGAAAAAGAAAATAAAAATAAAAGACTCAAATCAAAAAAATAAAGTTATACTCTTGCAAAAATTAAAGACAATATCTGATCTAGGGAGCAAGACAATCCGTAAGTTTGTCCAAACTCAACAATCCTCGGCAACGGCGCCAAAAACTTGGTAGCACGAATCCCCACACCTTCGTACTGTTGTACCAGAAGTGCACTGGGTCGTCCAAGTAATACCTGAGCGAGTCAGGGTCGAACCCACGAGGATTGTAGTTTGAAGCAATCTACGGTTATCCTGCAGGTCTTAGTCAGGCAGATGAAAGAGTAGGAGATGTTGGTATGTTATTTTTAATTGTATAAAAATAAAGGGAATAAATAAACAGGGTAATTAGAACTCAGAAGTCGTGTAAAATATGAAAAGAGAATAGTTAAGGGTTGGAGTTGCTTTGTCCTTCTGAATTAAATCTGGTAGTACTGTTTCCTTTGCTTGTGAGTGATTTCTTCAATGGCAGGCTGTATGTGATTGACGCCAGTTGAGAGGCCGCCAATGCTCCTCTAGATCTGAACCCCAGGTTTAGTGCGGATCCATTCTGATTGAGGGTGAAGCTCGTACAGTCCATTCTCCTTAATGATCCTACTCAAAACGCCACAGACAAGGTCGGATCTTCCGGATAAGAGAATGCTGCACCTTGGGTTCTACCCTCTACCACAGAGACCCTAATCTCCCCGAAAATCGGCTGAACTGATGTCTCGAGAAGTCTCCAATGAAGTTGTGGATTAGCCGTCTGAGAGACGTATATTCAATCTGTTGGTTCGTCATTGTCGGGTGAAAGATGCACTTTGAACCCAAGTAGACGTGGGTGTTTGTCAGGCACGTCCGTCTTAATGTGATGAATAGAGCTAATTTGTTTTATCATCCTATTCACCACGATGAAGTATGAATATACATCTTAGATTTAATCAAACACATATCGAAGAGAAACAGTAGTACTTTTATTCATAGGACTCAACAGGGCTCTTCCCCTCAACCTAGGAGGTTTAGAAACTCATACTGATGTGAAAAACAATGATAAAACGTGTATGTTGGTAAAAGTGATGTAAAAGTCTAGATTTTTATGCGTTATTATGTAAAAATACACTTTAAATATTAAATAGATGACTAGTAAGGGTAAATAGTATTTTTAGTGCTAAAATTTACTTCTGGGTCCCACTTTGTGAGTGTTTGGGCTGAGGCTTGATGAGATCCATGTGATATGAGGCTCCTAGGGTGTGAAATTCTGGCTAGGGGGTCCTCTCTGGGCATTTGGATGTTGGTCTCTACTTTTGAGCACTGGACGCCCGGAAAGGGGCAGGATGCTGGCGTTGGATGCCAGTTTTGGGCCTTCTAATCCAAAGAAAAGTATGAACTATTATATATTGCTGGAAAGCTCTAGAAGTCAGCTTTCCATAGCCGTTGAAAGCGCACTATTTGGACTTCTGTAGCTCTAGAAAAGCTCTTCCGAGTGCAGGTAGATCAGATCCGGACAGCATCTGTAGTGCTTTCTGTGTCTCTGAATCTGACTTTTGTTCCAACTCCTCAATTTTAGCTAGAAAATACCTGAAATTATACAAAAATACAAAAACTTACAGTAGAATCCAAAAATGTGAATTTAACACTAAAACCTATAAAAACTTAATAAAAACTAAACAAAAACTACTAAAAACTATATGAAAATGATGTCAAAGTGTATAAAATATCCTCTCATCAGTTTTCCACCAACCATACCTAAAAACGAAGGGGGCACCACCATCAGCCCACTCCCCGGAACAAGAAAACCATACAAATTCCATACTAATGCAACCAAAAGATACCTAAATAGCAAAGGCACCTTTTTCCCATTTTTCTACCACTACCACAGTCATGAAGCTATATCAAAATAGTGGCACCCCCACCTACTTTCCTACTACCCCTACTTAGGAAACAAAAGACGTAATATAGAAGCAAACAAACAAAACATTACAGAAGCAGCAAGAGGAGCACCAACCTGTTTCCCAGAAAAACAAATGAGAGAACATGAAGCGGAATGCATTAGTGCAGTGCCAACAGACAAACGCAAAGCACTAACAACCCATTCGAGAGCAACTCCAGGAAAGGAATATGGAAGATACTTGAGCAAGGAAAAGGGAAGAAGAAAAGGTAGATGCAGGCGAAAAAAATATAAGGAAAAGTATAAATGAGCAGTTACAGTAAAAAGGCAAAAAGAAATTAAAACAAAACCCAAACGTTTCAAAATTAAATAAAACAAAGGGCAGAAAGGAAAAATACGAATTCCTCTCTCTTCCCATATTAGCGCCAAGATGACACCTCGAAAAATACAACAGACAGATCCCATCAAAGGAAAGAGCAACGAACAAGTAACAAGACGTCCTACCAAACTCCACGAATTCCCGACCTCGGCCAGGAAACTCGGACAAACTTCATGCCAGCCTTAGTGGCCAAGCAGCAAAACGAACTCCTCCGGTGATGAGATTGAGCACACACACTTTTTCGCTCCGAGGGAAACTGTTTCAAACCCGATGCCGGGTCCCCTATTGGAGCAGTTACAACCTGGTTGCCCAGGCCTGGGTCACCACCATGGCCTAAGATGGCCCGATAACCATAAAGCACTAACCAACATTTAAATTCAAACACTTTTTTTTATCTTAACCTATAAAAAATATAAACCCCCAAACTATATATTATGTTTTGTTCTGTCCGGGCCTACGCGTTTAGTTATCGTGTGTGAACTCTTCGCATTTTGTGATTCCGCTTTATGCGACTTTGAGCTTTATTCTTTCATCCGGCTTCTAGTTATATAAATTCTTGGACATATATTATATAATATAAGCTTTAGAATTGTCGTGGCACTTTGTTATCCTTTACTTTACGGCTAGAGGTAAAACTTAGGTTAATGGGGTGTTACAGTTAATCCTCATGGGAACGATAACCCACTTCCGTAGTATTACTTGATACGACTTGGTACACTTGCCGATAGTTTGTGGTTTGTAAAAATCCACATCAACTCTTATTTAAAAGGGTAAAGGCCAAGAATTGAAGCAAGCAAGGAGAGTGAGCACACTGTTTGGGTCTCCATAGCTTTTGAACTATATCTTATTTTCTTTCGTGGTTCATTATTGAATAATCTATTTTCTTTAGTTTTATCTTTCTTTGTATCAATGAAAAAATGTATTTAAGTAAAGTATTAAGAAAAATTCATTGAGAAAAAAGACAAAGAGAGTTAGCTTGGAGAAAAGCCAAATAATTGTATCAATCTCTTTTATAATCTGTTTTTGTTTTGTTTCTTGTATCTGAAAAGCATCCTTTGTTAAGTTGGGTATAAGTACCTAGTAGTTGAAAGTCTTGGGAGTGAATCAAGTCAAATCAAGCTTAGTTGGAAGTTTGGTTTATCCCAGATAGGATTAAGAAGAATCTTAGGGAATTGGTGAATGTAAATCTTTAAAAAGATAGTTAAAATTCTATCATAGTTATGATGAAGACCGGATATATATCACATTAAATAAAGTAGATGAATCAGGATATATGATTGTATACTTTTCTTTTCTCTGCTTTATTTTTCTTTTGATTGTTATGAGACAAATATTTTATCTCATGCATAATTCTTTTTGCAGACTCAACAAAAATAATTTTTGGTGTTAAAATTTAAAAAATATTAAAAAATCATAAGTTCAACCCCTTTTTAAACCATTGAAAACCTTTAAATAATAGTAATATTTTTCTATAAAAAGAGAGCTATATTTCAATTGTAGACATTCGACCGTCTTATTCTCTCTTATTTTTTATTTGTATTTTTTTTGAGTTTTTTTGTAATCTCTTAAAACTTCTTTTAATTTGTATCGCCTGTCAACTTCAGATTATTCAATAAGAGTCGAATTAAATTATCTATCTTTATGAGTATTTTATCATTATTATTATTATGATTAACATCATCATCATCTTGTAATATTATCTTTGTTATATTATATTTATGAGTTAAGTACGATTTTGGTCCTAACGTAAAAGTCAAAAATTTATTTTGTTTTTGGCATTTTTCGCTACAAAATGATCCCAAAAGTTCCAATTTGTTTTAAAATTGCCATTCGGATGAAAATACCCTTCCCCTTCTTCCTCAAAATCAACAAAAAATAGAAGCAGAATCTGAAGCTAAACCAGAAGCGGAAGAACAGCAGAAGCAACAACAACAACAACCAGATGCAGAAGAACAACAACAACAATGGATCATGTATACAGTTAAATATTAACAGAAATTCAATAACCTAAGTTAATTCTATCAAATCTAAACTAATTCAACAACAACAACAATTCAACAGCAACTTTCAGCAATTAAATACCACCTAAAATCAACTAACAGAAAATCAAAATTCAGCTAAACAAATCCAGAATCAAATCAAGAAACTAACACTAATTAAAAAAAGAAATTAAAAGCAAAATGGTAATCTGAATTATGAAAATAGAAAACAGAAAAGAGGGGACAGAGGAGGTAGTGGTGGAGCACCGACGGTCTGGGCATGACGGGAAGGGGTTGAAGGTGGCCGAAGAATGTGCTAGTTGAAGCAGAAGAGGTGGCTGGCCTAGAGGCGGCTGTGAGTGGCTAGAGAACTAAAAACAGAGGCTGGGCCCTGTTTCACTTGTCAAAGCCACGAAGAATTGGGAGTGACCAAACAGAAGTAGGGCAGAGATGAAGTGTGGAAAGGAAAGAGAAGAGGAATGTGATGGGTTCGCCGGCAGCACGGCGACGACGGGCTGGCTGCGGCAATGGCACAGAAAAAGGGGAGAGGGGAAAGAGAGAGAGAAGAAGAAAGAAAGAAGGACGAGGAAGAAAGAGGGGAGAGGAGCAGCGGCGGCAGCGACGAGGATCAGTGGCGGTGGCCCTTCCCCTTCCCTTTCCCACCTTCCCTTCCCCCTCTTCTGAACCAACTCCCCCCTTCAGCGTCCGTGATTCCCTTCCCCCTTTCTCCTTTATTTATGTTTTTTTTTTCCTTTTTTAGTTAGGGGTATCTTTGGAATAAAAATTAAAATTTTGGTAAAAAAGACGATTTTAAAATAAATTGAAATCTTTGAGACTATTTTGTAACGAAAAAAAGGCCAATAATAAAATAAATTTTCGGCTTCTATGTTAAGGACCAAAATCGTATTTAACCATGTATTTATCTTTAAACGATCCTTGAAATGACTGTGATATATATATATATATATATATATATATATATATATATATATATATGAAAAGTTAAATTGCTATTTGAAAAAATAATTAGAACGATATATACGAATAATATAATCAATCACATGGGCTAATGGGTGTCACTACTGAGTGGGAAATAGACTGTTCCTATATTGGCTAAAAGATGTATATATACGATGCATGCATGATTGCTGAATGCTATACTATTATTCTGGCAGCCATATGAGCAATTTGCATTTCGCCATTTCCATCAATCACCATTCACCATTCACCAAAACCGCCGCCATATCTCTCCACTTGGCAAAAAAGTTGGTTTTCCACAGAGAACATATAGGGTGACTCAGCCATTTTGTTATTAATTTTAAATTATCAAATCCCAGCAACATCACTCAAAATATAAAATAATGATTATTGATATCATTATTGTTATATTATTAATTAAGAAAAACTATCCTCTCCAATAATTTATTTTAATTAAGAGTTTAATTTTAATATATTAATAATATAAAATATTTTAAATAATTATCTAATCATATTTATTTTTTAAATAATTATTTATATAATTAATATAAAAATTAATTATTTTTATTATGTACTAAGTAATTAAATATACGTATAAAATTATTTTACATTAACAATACTTTAAAATTAAACTTTTTAAAGATAATACCTAAATTATTCTTTAAAAATTTTGGTCAATCACTTGATTAGTTCTCAACAAAATTTAATTACTAAATTAGCCATCAACCTTTTCTTTTGTTTAAAAAAAAATAGCCTCATGACAAATTTTGCTTAAAAAATTTAGCTAGACAAATCAACCTCAATTCTTATTTTGACAACGATGTAAAAATCTTTAAAAAAATTTAAAATGATCAAAAACCAATTTGTTTAAGAAATAAAAATCTGAGGATTAATTTAGTTAAATTTTTTTGGAATCACTAGAATATTCTAATTTATTTTACTTTTTTATATTATCAATAATTATTTTATTTCAGCACAACATGATTGCATGTAAGTTGTATACTGTAATTGAACATTATTTTTCACATTTTATATGACGAGGAGAGACAATATAATTAATTGGATAAAAATATGTCGATGTAGGTAAGCACAGACGCGATTAGTGGACCCTTCAATGCATATTGTGTTTGCCGCACTTCCTTCGGCGCAGGACACAGTATTTTCGTCCATTTTTCTTCCAAGTTCCATCAACAAAACCAGCCGAAGTATATAAATATCATCTAATCATCGAGCTATAGCTACTATAGTTTGATGTGAAATCAATTATCAAGTTGATTAATCTAATTCCTTTATTTGGATATAATCATCCTAGGATTATACTATTATGCATGCTATGAAACAAAGTTATAACCATCTTACCCAACTAATATTTCCTTTACTTAATCATAGATGGCCTAAAATTAGTCGTTTGTTCTTTCACTATAAGAAAAACATTGAGTACTGTCGAATTTATTGTTGAATTCATTAAATAAATCCGCCAATAATTGATTTACCGTCAAATTTACCATCGTCGTAGATTGCGATATAAACGGCACCAAAAACTATTTACCGACGGATTATTTTCATCTAACGCTAATTACTAACGAATTTTACGTCAGTTTTTTAAAAAAGATTTGTCGAGACTGAGTTGATGATTACCGTCGAATTAATCTAATGGCAACTTTGGCGCCATTTTCACATGTTTATGCACTAAGTTACCGTCGGATTTATCCATCGGTAAATCCGTCAATAGTTTTTTATTTTTAATTTTTTGGCACAATTAAGCCACAATTAATAGTCAAATTAAAACTCTTGTTAACAAAATTATTAACAGAAATCTAAAATTAACAGAAATCAACAAATTATTTTATTAAAAATAAATTGTCTGAATACAATAAAAAGTCACAGAAGTATAATACAATGAAGTAGACAAACACAAAAATAAAACCCTAACTCTTACAGATCCCGGTAATCGTCATCGTTGTCATCATCGTCATGGTCTCCCTATTGTGGCGGCGGAGTAGGTGATGATGTCGGTGCCCTACCAGCAGCGTTGCCGCTGGAACCAGCAGTGTCGTTGCCTCCAGCGCCGCTGGTTCTAGCGTGCATTTGTTGGTTGTACGTCTTCATCTGCTCTTACAACCGAAATAGCTTCTCCGTCAGGTCCGAGTTGATTGCAACAACTCCTCTCACACATGCAAGAAGGTCATTGTACCTCTGCTCAAATAGCTCCGCTTGCTGGTGAAGCTCCTGTGTCAGTTTTTGTACCTCCTCCTTCAAGTTGACAACCTCCTGATGATCGGCAGGACTGGTGACAGAGGCAGAGGCAAAGGAAGCTGCCAATGCAGAGGAGCGGAGGTCACTACGAAGAACGACCCCAACCCAAAACGGCAATTCTTGTGGGGTTCAGATGCAGTCTCGCGTCAAATCCTATCAAGATCTACCACTAAGGTCTTGGTGCTGGCTTCGTCGTTTCCACTAGGCAGCTAAGATTATTGGGTTGTGGCCTCCAACCTCTACGTATAATCCTCCTGTGTCACACACGTTGTAATTAAGATAACAGTTAATTGACTTTAAACCAAATAAATTCGAAACTTATTATTAATTTAAACTCACATAATGGGTCGCAGACTGCTCGTCAGCAAATCTCTCCTTGTTGGCCTTTAAAATATGGGTATACTTGAAGGTCTCTGCCAATGTCACCTCACGGTCCAACGACTTAGACTACAAATTAATATATCAACCAACAAAATAAATGAATAAATTAACCAATTAATTCAAGTAACTACTAAAAAATTAAACAATGACAAAATTCTTACCAGGCTGCTCTTCGTCTTCATGAAGGTCGCCGACCCACCCGTATACTTTGACGACTGGGCGAAGCCCTATTAGCAGCATTCATCAGAAGGTGACACTTGAACCCCTCATCATTCCTAAAATAGGCCTCCAATTCCTTCTTGATGGCTGGACGGATCCACGACGTTAGGTGGTCGCGCCCCTTACGAACGTTGCTCATCATCTGCTGAAGTCGTTTAGTTGCCTGGTAATTGTAGATCTTCCTGATCATGAGATTATGCTCCACATCCCATATGAACATCAACTGCACAAAGTGATTTAACAACATTAGTTAGTCGGAATAAAATACAGTTCAAATACAGTTAATTAATTCAACATTACTGGCTTCTTACCGCCCACTTCTGAAATCATCGATCTCAGGTCTCAGCCAAGATCTGCGTGTAAGTCGGCCACAAGTGATCGTACATCGACTTAGCAACCTCGGAGATCTTCTGTATGCAAGTATTGGGATTTGGTGCAAACTTATCAGAGAAAAAAACGTAATATTAACAAACATATAGAAATGCATAAACTTAAGATTAAAAAATTGTATGTACTCACGCCTGCATCGGGCCAAATCCTCAGTCGGATGATGGACGGTGGTGGAGGGGCATCTTGTTGGGGGCACTGAAGGTTTCACCCACCGCGGGCTTTGTCGTTGGATTTGCAGGGGGCATAGTAGAAGGATGAACATAGTTCAGGTTTGGGACCATGATGAACTACTGGTCTACTGGTCTGCTGGACTAGCCTGTGACGTCACAGGGGTCGACAAGCTAGTCGGGGGTAGAGGGCGATGACTGAACAGTCCAAGGAGATCTGGTGGAAACTCTCCTTCTACCACGACCACGAGATCTACTCAGTCTACCTCTGCTACGTGTCAACATTTCTGCCAAAAGAATGTATTATTAACACTAATCAGCCACATATTAACTACACGAATCAGTCAATAAAACTCCTCGAAAAAATTGAACATAAACTCCCCTAAAATTGGACATATAACCACCTTTACGGTTTCGACAAATCCAACCAATCTCAACCCACGGCATCAGTCAACACACAATAAATTTCATAAGAATTAAACTCAAATAAACAAAGAGTCTTCATGATTCAAATCCAAGGCAATAAGATTTGACATGCATAAATCAATGCAAAGCAATATGCAAATCTTGAAGTAGATTCACAAAAGCAGAATTTATTATTGAATGATTAATCAAACCATAACACTAATTATTGAATATTAACAGATCATATACCATAGATAATTAGAGAATTGAATAAAAGCTTATGAATTAAAACTATCTAATATAAGTGTGCATCAGTTGTTTCTATTTCTATTTCCATCTTCAGTTATTCTTCCCATAACCTTAGGAAATATAATATGACAAAATTATCCATAACTCATAAAATGGACAAAAAGTGAAGACAATGCAGCTTGGAAAGAACAGAGAATAGATCAGACAAACAAAAATAATATTATAAAAGGGAAAACAAAATAAGAAATATAGTACGAAGAGTGATCCATTTAGTCTAGTTGCTGCCTTTGCTTTCGACAAGGCTACAATGATGCAAGATGTGATGAATATTGAGCTCACTGCTTTCATCTTTTTGTCCATCACCTTCTCTAACTACTTTTATTAATTTTGAGGAGTGAGAACTACAAGCTTAGCTTGGACTACTAAAGTACTAAACCATTTACTTAGAGCCAACTAAGGAACCTCACTAATTTATTCATTTTCTATGCCCATTTCCTTTGATCAAAGCTCCACCACTCAAAGTAAAAAAAAAATCATATATTCATTAACATATACAAATATTTTCATCACAATATTCTCTATTCTAAACCTTGCAACCTGATGTATATATGCTTTATTATTCAAAAACCATTAAAAATGGAAGAAGCTTGCCTACACAATAGTACATGAGCAACCGAGATTTAGTAGTGTTCCATTTCCAATTTATGAACTTCTAACACAATTTTATGTGACATACACTTAGAGTTATCCTATTTGATAATCTTGTATTTTTTTGTCATGCTTTGATAATTTTGTTTAACTTAGCTAAATGATTAACGAAGACTATATGAAATTAAAAATGTTCATATATTAACCAAAAGGTATGTGTGACTTACAAGCTGTCATTTGCTAAAGCATATTGCATCTCCAACACTCCCAAATCAGATAAGTTAACCAAATCACATTTCTTTTTTTTTTTTTGAAAAATAGGTTAAAAATAGAACAAAAGTTAAGCAAGAAAAAAAATTAACTAACCTGGACCTAGCGGACAATGACGAAGCTGGACTTGGCAACGGATGACAAAGTTGGCAATGCGAAGAATGGCGCATGTCAATGGTGAGAAGAGCGGCGACTGCAACGGAAGCTAGGGGTGTTCGCGGTGCGGTTTGGTTTGGTTTTTGAGGAAAAAGTCATCTGATCCGATCGTCTAATTAAACTGCGGTTTTGGTTTGGTTCAGTTTGTTCAGTTTTTTCAATCAATTCAAAAAATACTACCATACTATTTTGCAAAGTTATAACATTGAAATCGACAAACACAAATACACAATAGCTAACAAAGTCTTGATCTAATGAAATTTAACGACAAAAGAATTCAAATACGAGAATTAAAGAAGTTTAATAGTTCAACAATCAACACAACTGAAAATAAAAATAAATTGTCATTAAAAGATAGCAAAGTTATTGTGTCTGCTCCAACAAAATAGCTAAACTTCTTATATTTGTTGATGGGGAGTGGAACAGGAGGCAATGCAGTCGGAGATCTGATGCTTGTTGATTCATTCGGAAGAAGAACTGGTGGCAATCTGGTGTCGCCCATATTCTCACTTGAATTGACGTCAAACTACATAAACAAATACAATAAATCAAGGACAGAAACACAACAACAAATAAATTAAAAACCAGCAATAAACTGAACAATAAATCAATAACCAGCAATACCAAGTTATCAACATTCAACAATAAACTGAGCAATAAACTGACCAGCAATAAACTGAACAATAAATCAATAACCAGCAATACCAAGTTATCAACATTCAACAATAAACTGAGCAATAAACTGACCAGCAATAAACTGAACAATAAATCAATAACCAGCAATACCAAGTTATCAACATTCAACAATAAACTGAGCAATAAACTGACCAGCAATAAACTAAACAATAATATGAACAATAAAATGATTTCAATAAAATGAACAATAATATGAACAATAAACTAATTTCAATAAACTGATTACTGAACAATAAACAGCAACCACCAACAATACCAACAATAAAATAATTCATCAATAATTCAATACAAGTTACCAACTTTACCTAACAAACACTCAAACAGCAAGTAGCAACAATGCATCAGTAAACAGCAAATGGTAAATAACTAAACATTACCTGAATTGGTAGCTCGGACTCCATATTAACTTGGGAGGAAGGCTGGGTGGGAGACTGGGAGGTGCTGTGTTCAATGTGTTGAACTGATGATTGTGGCTAGAACCCAGAAACGCTGCAGGGTGGTGGCGTCTCACTGGCGTGTTGTTGTGCTGCCCTGTTGAGTCAGTGGGTGCTGGGTTGTTGTGCGACGGCTTCGTGTTCGTGGTGCACCAATGGTGGGGGATCTCTGTTCGGTCCGCGAAGAGGAAGGCTTCGGCATTGGGATTCGGAGGAAGGCTTCGCGGTGGTGGCCTGGTGGGATTTAGGAGGAACGTGGGTGCCGCAGGTGTGGAGACACAAGGACGTGGGTGGCTGCTGGCTGGCTCCATCGCTGGGTCCGCAGAGGGAGAGATTTGGAGAAGAGAGAGCTACTGTACTGAGCTAGGTTAGGTTTCGATTGGGGATTTGGGGGTTAGAGACGCGCACTCACGCTCGCGCAGTAGCACTCGTTTCATTTGTTTGGGGGCGGGTGGGGGTCTGGGGGGTGGGGTTACTAATTTTTAGGGGATTTTGCCGAACCGCAAAAAATAGCAAAACCAGTTTTTTTTCGGTTTTTTTTTATTTCGGTTTATTCGGTTTTCGGTTATTTCGGTTCAGTTCGTCGGTTTAGTTCGGTCCGGATTGGTTTTGAACACCCCTAACGGAGGCTAGGGTTCACAACGGCAGCCGCAATAGAGATGTTGTGGCGAATGGGAGGTGCAAGGAGAGGAAGGAGGCGTCGGCAGCAGCGACAGCAGTGGGACTGACGGCATTGGCATGGTTCAGCGGCTAGAGAAAGAAAGGGGGGAAGAGAGGTTAGAGAGAGTAGTTTTGAATTGAAGGGGGAGAGGGGTTCGCGCTTTGAATTTTAGCGCTTATTAGTGTCGAATTTATTGGCGGATAAATCCGATAGTAACTCGTCGTTGCGGATGACCAAAATGCAGCGTTTCATTAAAATGTGTTTACCGGCGGATTTCTCCGACGATAAATCCCACACAACATTTCGCGCCTATTTTCTCCATTTTTCCTCCAAGTATTACCAGCGAATTTACTGTCGAATACTGAATTCCGCCAATAATGATTTGACCTAACGAATTCGATGTCAAAACTGCCGGTGAATCCGTCAGTAAAGCCGACACTAATGTGCGACGCTAAATCTGACGATAAAACCAACGGTACTAGTGTGTTTTTCTTGTAGTGTTTGCAGATGATTTTATTTTGTTTTGCAAAGTCAAAGAGGCAGAATACTAAACTTTTATGAAAATATTACTACAAATATCAGTGATCGAATGATGAATTTAGATAATCTTATACTTTTTAAGCAAAAACACTCCTATTTTTATTAAAAGAAATGCTTGCTAAAATTTTACAAATCTCTCATGTTGAAAATCAGGATAGATATCTCGGACTCCTATCAATGGTACAAAATTCAAAATAGTAACTTTTAGTTATAATAAGAACAAAGTAACTTAAAAGCTTTAACACTGGAAGATATCTCTACTGTCTAATAGTTGGAAGGAAGTTCTCATCAACGTCATCGGTACGACTGTTTGTTTCAGGCTTACAGAGACTTTAATTAGTAAAATCCAACTAGCGATTCTATACTTTTGGTAGGGATGACAATGTGGTGCGAAGAAGATGATATGGTGTATTAGTTGGAATATTGTTAGTAGACTAATGCATCCGCATCTTTATTAGTTTTCTCTCTTAATTTTATTCCATAAGCTAATGATTCTTGTTATTTCAAGTAATCAATTCATGGTTTAGTGCATATTACTTTGAAATGTGTGAATTTCTTTTGTTACAGGATATCTTAAAAGAAATCAAGCAAAAATAAGAAGAAGGAGAAGCAAGCACGAGAAATAAGAAAGACAAGGATATAAGGAGTATCCAAGTCCACTCCCAGGGGACACCTCAAGCCATGTGCCTCACGTCCTTCTCTTTACACCTCACACATGGCCATGCACCTCACTTGTGGTTCCATGCGCTTCACGTATGTATCCAGAGAGCTCCAAGGGCTGCCATCCTTGCCTTACGCCTCACGCACAAGACATGCACCTCACGCATGGCTTGGTGCGCCTCACGTATGCTTCACAAAGCCCTTCAATTCCTTCAAGCTTGGGTTGCGCTTCACGCCTCCAAGGCTCTAGTTCCTTCACTAATCCTTCAATTATTCAAGAACTTTAATTGATGATTGAAGCAAGAGTACAAGGCCCATGATTTAGAGTATTGATGGACCATTATGAAGAATTATCTACAGCTTGACTTGGATGGAAAACTATTGAAGGAACATTAATTAGTTTAGATTTGATTTTGTTTTAATTTGGTTTGGTTTGAATTCTAAAGTAATAAGGTTTATGGTTAGTATTTACAGAGGAGTGAGACACTCATGTGGGTTTCTCTTCTCCTCTAGCCGTTTTTAGAATTCATAGTTTTTATTTTATTGCATTATGAGCAACTAATCTCTTTTGTTAAGGTTAGGAGCTCTGTTCATCTTTTTATGGATTATTAATTTAAGTGTTTATTTTATTTGAGGTATATGCTTTGATCTATTTCATGATTGGGTTTTTGTTCTTCATCCCTAAAGATTTAGAATTATTAGAAAATATTCTAACTCCATTTTGAATTCTAAATATTGTTTTTGGAAAAAATAATATTGGAATTAGCTTGAAAACTCTTTCTCACAACTTTTTGGTTTAACTAGGACTTTCAAAGAATGTGCAACACTTAGTAAGTTTCAATTATTTAGGACTAGCTTGGATAAGTGACATATAATTCAACCTAAGGACTATTCTTGAATCTTATCTGAAATTTAATCAGAATTGTGCTTAACCTCTTTTCTAAAATAATTGACTAAGGAATTAGCGATTAATTAGGTTAAAGATAAATTGAATTACCAAGGAATTAGAATTTGATTAATTGTCATTTGTCATGATTGATTTTTGCATGCCTCAAATAAATGAACACAATGATTGTTTTCCCTAGAAAGTGAACATCTCTGAAACCTTAACATTCTCACCGTTATTGTCTACACATTTCACTTTTTGCTACTTTTATTGCCTCTGTTACATGTTTGACTTACTTTCATATTCATTCCTTTGTTTATTTGATTCATGTAATTAAAAAAATCAATTAATTATTGTAGCTTATTACTTTAATCCTCGTGGAAACGATAATTCACTCACCGTGATATTACTTGATACAATTCAGTGCACTTACCAAATTGTGATTTTGAAAAATTTCACATCACAGACCAAAACATCAATGGGGTATAAATTTCAAAGACCAAAAAGCCTTTAATTTAGCTCTTCTTGGTAAGCAAAGATGGAGATTATAGACAAAAGAATATTCACTAATTCACAAAGTCTATAAAAGTAAGTACTTCAAGTACTTAGCCTTCCTAAAAGGTAAAATTCATGCAAATTTTTTCTGCAGGTAGAGAAACCTTTTAGAAGGTAGAATAGTACTTGAAAAAAATATCTTATGGAATATAGGTGGAGGAAATTAAGTTATAATCCTTGAAAACCCTTGAATCAAATAGTTTAAACCTATTAGTGATCACTTTTTTCCAACCCTAAATCAACAAATTAGATGGGTTTTAGAACTAATCATAGAAAATAGACATTAGCATTATGAATTGATTTAATAGACATTTGGATAGAATTTGTCAGATGCCATATTGCAGACTATAATTACTCAAGAGGAAGATAAACTAACCTAGCATAGAGAGAAAAATCTTTAATATTCAATGTCTTCAGCTTATCCACTACTGTCATACTAGCAATTTCATGCGGTAGTAGAAAAGCTCCCAGATATGTGTAAGCAAAAATTTCTGTAGATATCTCTCTAAAATCTAAGATGTTAACTGAAAATAAAAAATTTTCTATACATGAAGGGATCTTATTTCAACAAAAGCTCCATGAGAAAATTTATGGAATAACTTCAGTATGGCCAAAATACCAACAATCAGATAAATCAATGACTTACCTACTGTATCTTGTCCAGACTCAACTGCAGCTTGAAGTTTGGCCGAATTACCCATTCTGGAACCTCTTGAAAATCTCACCGGTCTTTTGTGCAGAAGTACTAATGCAAAGAAGAAACTGCATCTTGTGACTTGTCTTGTGTGGTAGTTATGGAAGGCTAGGAACTTTTTGTTTTTGAAGATAAACGCCTTTCACCCATGGAGGTCGCAAGTTCTATAGTCAGTCTCACCGAAGAAAAAGCTCGTTTTTTCTCTCACCAAAGTTGATAGGATTGATTTGATTTATTTAGTTCTTAGAAATTGTATTGTTTTTTAGTTTTTCTATTTTAGCCTATTAATGTCCTCTTTTGGACTAGATTATCCTTGTTGTTGTCCTTTGTTGGATCAATCTTGTATTCGATTTCATTAATGAATGGAATACAATATCTTGCCTTTGAAAAAAAATGTACACGCTGAAAAAAAAAGTCATGTCGTCACATGTTTTTCTTGCCATGCTTCAAAAGCATAGTCAAAAGAGATTAATGGCCACACTTTTATGAGGGTGGTGATTGATTAGTGATTTGGCCACATTTTAGATATACGCTAACCAAAGGGTGGCCATAGAAAGAAACAGGCACGCTTTTGAAGTGTGGCTAGTTTATTTTCTTACCGTCACAATTTTCAAGCATGCCCATATCCTCTAATTATTTGGACACCCTAAAAAAGCATGGCAACAAAGTTTCCACAAAAAAATTATATTTTCCACCAATTTTTTATCCAATACACTTCTATTTTTTTTCACTAAAGAGAACCCTGAAAAACCTCAAAAAAAATACCCTCGCAACTATGGCCTCTTCATCATCGGAACCCAGAGAAAAAAACCCAAAGCTCGATCATCCTTACAACCCTCGAAACCTTCCATCGGAGCTGCCTCCGCTGGCGCGCCCTTCATCAGTATGCCCTCTCGCTTGCAAGGTCTCCCTCAAAGTTCACTCTCTCTTGCAAACCCTACCTCTGCCGACACTTACTCTGTCTCGCTCCTCCCTTAACAAACTTGTAACCGGTCACTGCCTCTCCCTCAATCATCACTCCTACCGCCAATAAGGCTCCTCCATCATCGGCACTTGTCACTGTCTCTCGTAACTCTTATTAGCACTCGACCCTCACTATAACACAAGGTACTCATTTTTATTCTTTGTTTCTTTGTTTCAATGTATGCAAATTTGTTTGTTGTGTTACATACACTTTGGCCCTACAAAATTTACAAAAATTGATATGCTAAAATTAATTACTCTATGAAATTGAAATATTGGTATTAGGAGATAAACTGTTTAACTAAATAAACGTGTGATGCCATTCATCTTTATCAGTTTTAGGAATTTAGGCATAATTTAGGGGCTTATCTTTTCCTACTGTAGCTAACTAAGGTAAATTGGGTTGGGAGAAGAACTAGAACCTTCACTATAAGAAAAAGCAGTATTTGTAACAAAAAATTGTTACAAAAAATCAAATCTTGAAATGAAAGAAATTTATAACAAAAAAAATTGTTATAGAGTTGTTGTAGTATGTCCCGTCACAATATAACAAAAATGAAACTGTTACAATATAAGTAATATTTTGTAACAAATTTTTTTAATATATGATGGTTATCAATGGCTAAGAGAAGGAGAGTTGAATCTTGGCTCCTTTCTACTTCTGCTTGTAACCTTGCATTCTGTTGAGACTGTGATTAGAATACAGGAGAGACTTTGGTTTTGTCTCTTGACGAGGAAGGAGCCAGAGCAGAGTTGCTTGCAAGAAGTTTTAAAGTAAAATGTTGCAGAGTAGAGAAATCAGAAGATATTTTAATTTTGTCTCCTATACTGCAGAACCAAAAACAAAGAAGAGAATAGAGAATGACACACAGATGTATCCTGGTTTGGCTACCCAGTGCAATGTAGTCTACATCCAGTCTCCATCACAACAATGATGAAATTTCACTATCTTTTCAATATATTACAATCACCAATTCTTCCTAAGATCTACCCAATCCTATCTAGGACAAGTCCAAATTCTAACCCAACCTGAACTTGACTAGGACTCACCCTAGTTTTCAACTGCAAAGTACTAACCCAACTTGCAAGGAAATCCCTTGAGGATCATGACCACAAAATAGAAAAACTTACAAAGAATTTTTGAGACAACTTAGGCTTTTTCTCCAAGTATAGCTCACTGCCTTTTTCCACTCAATAGCTTTTACATACAAATCTCACCATTTGACTTTTACCATTGAAACTCAGACAGAATAAACTGAGAAAAAGAATTACAAAATGAATACCATAAAGCGGAAGAACATAACAGCTCAGGGAGCTATGGAAACAAAAACTAGTGCTCTTTCTCTCTTGCTCAATCCTTGGTCGTTCGTCCCTATTATAGAGGAGTAAAGCTTCCAAGGATTGAACCATCTTCATTACTTTGTTTGTCTTCTTCTCCAATCAATCAGAATCAGCAGCGGCGTTCACAGATGAGAGAGAAGACAGAAGCAGTGATATGCAACCGCACCTTTCTCTTTCATCTTTTTTCTTCATGCTTCTTGAATATGGGCCGTGCATCTTTACTTTGGTCCCAAGTTTGTTTCTTGACCATAGATATCCAGTAGAGCACCATTGACTTCACTTTCTTTATAGTTTCCAGAACAGTGCTTGGGACATAGAAGATTTCTTCAACGTTCTTTGATGAAGCACAAATAGAAAAATCACCTTTTTGTGATTTTCTTTTCTAATGAGATCTTCCCTTTTGTTGTAGCCCTTCTTCTTTCTTTTCTTACTTGAGAATGTTAACTTGCTTTTCGTTCTTCCCTTTGCCCTAACTTTAGAATTTTCCTTTTCTTTCTTTCTTCTTGTTTCAGAGAGTGATGTGATGTAAGAAAAAAGAGAGAAGAGGGGATTTGGCTTTCGGTGATGTGGTGAATTTTTCAAATGAAATGGGAATTAATTCACTTAGTTAGAGACTAAGTTGGAAGCCTAGGTTTGGATAGAATCACCGGTTTGGACTTCATGCTTTTATTTGGGCCAGTTTCTTTCTTTTTTTTATTTGGCTAAGGCCTGTTTTCGTTTCAAATGAGATACTTTTGTGATGGAGCAAATAATCATTGGGCCATGATTTTTTGTGTGTGTTTGTGGGCCTGTGTTTCATGCTTCTTGGGCCAGTTTCAATTCTTTTTGTTTTCTGCACATTAAACAAAATTATTCTCACTAACAATTTAATATTAATCCACTATTGTTTACTCATCATCTTAATCATAATTTAGTTCAGTAAATTCAACAATATAAAAATTAGAATTATTTATAAAAGTGATAACAAATTTTATCCTGTGAGATATTTTTTGTAATAATATAATATTTTCTATCACAAAATTTTGTTACAAAATATAACTCAATTTTGTCACATTTTTCATTCTTTTAGTTACAAAAGGACAATATTTATTTTGTAACAATTTTAATATAAATTATACATATAATTTACTAAATTATATTATTTTTTAATTAATTGATATATTAACTAATCTATTGAGCAAATCAATATTTATATAATATATAATAACATAGATAATTCAAACATTTTTCATTTAATTAAGATTGTTTTAAAGCAAAATAGCATTAAAGTTAGTTCTACAAGTTCAACTACAATACAAAAATTCTATATAGATTAATGTCTCCATGAATCAAAATATTCTTGAGTCATGTAGTTAGCATGTTGTCATCATTTTGACATTCCTATAAATATGAAAAACTAAACTAAAAATTAGAAACATAAAATAGCACAAATTATAATTATAACATCAACCATCCACCAATCAATAACTCAATTTAACACCAAGATACATCTAAATATAAAAAATCTTATCATATATTTGTATGATTCTAAAGACAATCCCACATAATCAAAGTATATATAAGTTTGGATCTCTCATATGAAGATAAAACAAAAAAAAAAACAAAAAATAAACCCAGGTTCTTATGACTTGTGAGTCTATATGTAGAACGGGGGATCTATGTGGAAGGTTTATCAAGCTAGAATAATTATTAGTCTTTTGGAACAGACAGAGCCTCTCTAAAGTTGAAGAGTTTCTTTTTCTCTACATTTTCTTGCATTGCTTTCTCTTCTTCTTTGTTTGAATCAGTGATATCATTCCAAGGTGTGAATAATATCATCATATACCTTATTCATTTATTGGCTCCTATCTGGTATTTATCAAATTAGACTGTCCATTATTAACAATCATAGGGCATGTAGTAGGTGTTGTCTTAAATCGACCATTCAACTTGTATGATGTAATCCCAGTTTTCACTTCCCAGATATTGCTAACTTATGTGTCTTACTAAACTTGCATATTTCAAATTTTTCCTCTCCATGGTTCAACTTTTAAATTTACTCATTCCAATAGTTAACTTAGACACTGCCTTATGTTATGAAAAAGTGTTCTATCTAAATTTACAATCCAGCAGTGACTCAATCGGAAAAATTTTGTAGAACACTATTTTTGTCAAGGTAGGGTTTATTACATGGGATGCCAAAGACTTATTTAAATTTTGCATGCTCATTTATTGCATTTTTATATAGACAATAAAACTTATTTGTATATATTTTACATGTGCGAAATAGTTAAATCAAGAATAGATGACCAGCTGACTGCGTGTGAAGTATTATTGTTTCACCACGAAGATATGGACATACCCTGAGAAATTGCTAAGCTTGGAGTTCTTCAAGGCATGTAGGGAGCAGTCAAGAAGTTATTTGATCCTGCACTATATATATAGAAAAGAGCTAGCGTGCTTCTCGTGCCCCATTGTCATCTTGTGCTCGTGCTACTAAAATCAATACAAAAATCTTAAATCAATAAATCATAAACCCTAACTATCTAAATCAGAATGATAGAGTGCTACTTTATATGTTGAAATTTTAAAACAACAACACTACTTACCTTTTAAATGATGCAAAATTGATGAACACATCAGCAATAAGATAAGATGAGCAGCACATGCTGCTTCAATGCTGTAATAGAATAAAACTAAGAGATAATAAAATAACAAAATTAAAAGAATTTTACTTACCAAATTACAGAAATATACCCAAAAAAAATTAAAACCAAATAATTAGAACCAAAATCATAATAAAAAACAAATTAAAGAAAAAACTCTAGAGAAGTAACAATGAGAAACACTAAAAATTTAGAAAACTTAAAATAGCAAGAGGCTTTCATATTTCTGAAATTCAACAGAAGATGGAGAAGAAATTTGAACTTCAACACGCGAAGGAGATGGCTGAACAACAGCAGAAGAGAGGTTAAACAACAGTGGAATAAAGATTGAACAGAGGCTCGAACACGCGACGAAATAGAGACTAAGTAGAGACTGGAGAAGCGGTAAAAGAAGCACTGCGAAGTGGCAGTGGATGCATAGCGAAACAGAGGCGGAAGCTCGACAAAACAGAGGCAGAAGCACGACAAACAAGGGCCGAACAGATGCTTGGCGATGACGCCGGAGCAGTGTGGACGCGGCAAACCAAACACGATGGCGCCTTCCCCTCCTTCCTCCTTTCTTCTTTATTCACCCTCGTTCACTCTCTCTTCTTTGTTTTCTTCTTTCTTCTTTGTTTTCTACTTTAAGAACACTATTTATTTATAAACTTACTAATTGGTTTCAAATAACTACTTTAATTTTAAATTAGAGATAATCTAATTAGTTTTTTTAGTTCATAAATTAAATTATAAATTCTAATTTTTTAAATTAAATTACCAAATCCTCATTATTTCTTAATTAATAAAATTTTAAATAAAAAAATACTTAATTAATATGAAATTTATGAGTCCAAAATAATTTTAAACTCAAAGTATCATCAATTTGACTTAAATATTTTTAGTGAAATAATTTTTTGAATATAAAATTCTAAGCAAATATAATAAATCATAAATAACTCATTATTTTAATTTTCAAAAATTTGGGATCTTACATTTAATATCTTAAAACAAATTTCTTATTAGTTATAAAAAATCTTTAAATTTTGTACATAAATAACTTGTTACAAAAATATTGTATTTTGTGACAAATTAATTTTTTGTGACAAAATATTTAGAGCTTTTGAAATAAATAGATATTTTGTTATAAAATATTTTAAATTTTTGCAACAATATTATAACATTTTGTAACAAAATAACAATTCAATACAAAAGCCAATATAATTTGTAACAAAAGAAATCATGTTATTATAAAATATTAAAATATTTTGTAACAAATTTTTTTATTATTAAAAAATATTTTTATTCTGCAACAATAACTAATTATTGTTACAAGAAATTATAATTAATAATAATTTTAATTTTGATACAAATTTTTTATTTCAAATATTCTATTTTCTTGTCATGCTTGAATATGATATCCCAAGACATATATCCAAGAAAATCAAAGATGAAGTCAGTTTTTAGGTACCTGCATCAATAGAAATAATAAACCTTACAACTTGATTTAGATATATTAGAGAGAACATTGGTGTTCTGTTTGATGTATTATTCAATACCTTAATTTTATGAATAATTTATTATCCTTTATTTAACTGAATTAACCGAATTATTGATATAATTGCTAAACTGGAGAGTATTAAACCATTCATCATTAATTTTTTTTTTATTTGGCAACACCTAATGTTCATAGTGGATGATCACATTAATCATGAATTTTGATATTTTATAATAAAATATGTAAAGAAAATAGATATGTGATAGTTGTTAAAATTGTAATTCATATATTAAAAATTTAAGAGTAGTTGTTATGACTTTAATTTCTAGTACTTTGTTAGAATGCTGTCATGTGATCAAAGTCTTTTTTTTTTTTTTTCGTGACAAGTTTATGTATGTTGGATTGATTGATTTAAAATTATATACATAATTTCTTTTGTCATTATTTGAATTACTCTTTTAAATTATGATTTAAAATTATATATGAATTTTGCAAGGTTTTATTAGGAAGATTAATAAAAAAGAAGAATAATAGATTTTTTGAGTTAACTTATAACCACGCTTAAAAAGAGTGGTTATATTGTACAGTAGTCGTCAACAGCCACGCTAAAAAAATGTGGCTATAACCAAACAATTGACACGTTTCAAAAGCGTAATCCTATCTTCAAATATTAGCACGCTTTAAAAGCATGACTATATCTTCAACTATCGGTACGTTTAAAAAACGTAGCCATATTTTCAATTATTAGCACGCTTTTCAAGCGTGGATATATGTCCACCAGAAAATACACTTAGAAAACGTGGTTATAAAGTTATACATAAAGCCACATTTTTAAAGTGTGACAATAGGTAACAGTGTGGCAATAAAATAAGCGTGTCCATAGCTTAATAAAAGCATACTGATAGAGCAACCACACGCTGACGCATGTCACTCCTGCAAAAGCGTGGCCACAAGTTGTGGCTTTGCTTTTTCTTATTTTTTGGTATACTTTAAAAGTGTAGCAAAAGCCTTTTTTTAGTGATAATACATATATACTTGGTGTGAGGAAATAATTGTTAGACAATAGAATATGTGAATGTTATGAAATCATTTCGGTTTAAAGCATACATTAATAGAAAATGGACGTAAATAATTATATCTTTAATATGTTTTGTCATGTAAGAGTTTTTTTTTTAATTTATATATCATATTATAAAATTATTTTTTAAAAAATTTAAACTAATAAATAAAAATACATAAATAATTATATTTAATAGTGAACCAATGACTTTGTATCCTGAATGGCTACTATGTTGATTTTATTGGTTTTAAAGTTTAAACAAATAAAAGGTCAAATTTAACGCAGTTTCTTTAAATATACATAATAAAAATAGATTTCATTAATTTGATATACAATTAATTAAATCAACTTTTAAGTGGTGAGTGTTGACTAACATTTAAACTTGTATACAAAACTTTTCCAAAATATATAATATTATTACTATTAATTAAATTAGCTAATCAAGTGCTTATCCAACATACGAGCCCCTCCCTCTCCTTTTTTCTTTTTTTTTTTTTCTTCTCTCTTTTATATGTCAGAAAGTGACAAATCTAGAATGCGACGCAGTCATGTTTAAGGGGGAAAATTTTTCAGATACAGATAAAGCTGAACTACTGTAACCAGACAATAACTCAAAGCACGGAAACGGTGCGGATAGAGTTTTGACGATTTAAATGCGATGACTGATGAGACGGCGTTGCAAAAACGATAAACAATAAAAGTTAAATAATAGTAAGTCAATAAATTTAGTGTTAATCTCACGTTTATTTTTTCTATATATCGGTGAAATTTTGATACAATATTCAATTATTAAATTTTATGATATTTTTTTAAATTTTGGGACAAAATAATACACTTTCCCTATATATATATTTATTAATTAAAATATAGAATATGTAAAAACCGTATTATTTTGTCTCTAAAATTTTAAAAAATACCATAAAATATTACACCAAAAAGTTTTTCATATTCAAAAAAATTAGTCTTAATCTCACAATTTTTAATTTAGCATGCATAATTTAAACAATATTATTATATGACTAAATGATTTAATATCTAAATTCATTCAAATAGGTCTAAAAGACGAAAAAAGGGAAATACAAGAGTACATTCTATATCAAAATCATCGTTTTTGTTATGCCTCTCTATCTCTAATGTCTCTGCTAGGATTTTGACCCCAACAGTATTTTAAAGTGTAATGCCCAATCTGTTTTCATCACGCCAAAAAATGCCTGTATATACTGCCACAGATTTGCTCATCTTGAGTCTTGAAATGGAAGAGAACACATCCAACAACATGAAAGATCCATCCATACACACAAATTTAGAAGAAGAAGAGGAAGCATGAATTGTTTATGTTAAAGAAGATGTTGAAGAAGGAATCTTAAAATGCAAACATAGTCTCATAGAAAAGCTAATCATAAAAATATCTATTGACCCTAACTGGGTGCAAAGCGCAACGTGCAACATCAAAGAAAAGGACATGAAGAAGGCCCTAAAAGGTAACCCATGGTTATTTAGGAACTTTTGGTTGATTGTGAAACAGTATGAGAGGAACATAGACCCAGAACACATGAACTTCTCACAGGTGAAAGTGAAAATACAAATATGGAACCTACCTGAACATTGCAAAACAGTAAAGTTTGGGAAAAAGCTTACAAATCTAGTAAGAGAGCTCAGAGACTGCAGTCTTTTTGAAGGAGGCAGTGGGCAAGAAAAGTTCATTAAAGCCTTAGTGATGATGAAAATAGATCAACTAGTAAGGAAAGGAGCAAATATTGGAAGTGCAGTAGATGGAATAACTTGGGTTGATTTCAGATATGAGATGCTCCCTACTCTTTGCTACTTTTGTGGGTTCATAGGCCATGATGAAAATTTGTGTGAAAAGGTAGATGAAGAGAAAGCATGGAATCAAAGGAAGTCTAAAGAACTGGGAGCAAGCAGAGACAATGGGTACAAAGGTGAAAGATATAAGTACAGAGGAGGGAACATAAGAAGAAGCAGTGAAGGGAGGAAGAGACCGGAGAGGGATTAATCTGAGTGATTTATTCAATCCTTCACCCACTTATTCATATTAATTGCATGGTTTTACTTTCTCTTCCTTATTATGTGATGTATATGAAAAACATGTTTTCTATGCTTAAAAATAATTATTTTGATTACCCTTTATTTCCATTCGATGCTGTGATTCGTGTGTTGAGTAGTTTTAGATCTTCTAAGGCAGGAATGACTTAAAGGATGGAAAGGAAACATAAAAAAATGGAAGAAAAGCACAAAACAGAGTTTTTGAAGAAACTGGCAGCCATGCGATCGCATGGGCGACGCGGCCGCATGCCAGCGCGAAAAGGCATTGACGCGGCCGCATGACTGACGCGACCGCGCGCCTCGAGCGAAACACATATGACGCGGCCGCATGACTGACGCGACTGCGTGACAAGAAAAACTCTGAATGACGCAACTGCGTGACCCACGCGGATGTGTGATAGAGGCCACGAACCAGAAATTGCAGAAAACGCTCATAGCGAATTCTGAAGCCCTTTTTTGCCCAAATCCAAGTCCAGAAGGCATAGACCAGAGGTTATGAAGTGGGGGAATGCGTCCATTCAAGGAGGGTCTCCAATTAGTTAGTTTTCCATGATTTAGATTTAGTTTTGAGAGGGAGATTCTCTCCTCTCTCTTTAGGATTAGGATTTAGATTTAGGATTTTATGCGCTTTCAGGATTATCTTTTTTTTTATCAGGTTCAATATTCCTTTTTATTATTATTTTCCTAATTTTATTTATGAATTCTTCTATGTTACAGATTACTCTTTGAATTAATGTTATTTGAGGTATTTCAGTTAATTATTGCTTTCTTTTATTTATATTATTGTTATTTCCATTTGAAGACATTTTTATTCCAGTAGATTTACTTTTCTCCTTTTGGTCTTGGTTAAGAAATCAATAACTTAGGAGTTATCAAACTCAAGCATGGTTGATAATTGTTATCTTTGCTAATTGAACTGAACTTCTATAATCCCAATCTTTCCTTAGGGATTAACCAGGATTCGAAGATCAAACTAATTAGTCACTTGACCTTTCTTTACTTTAAGTAAAGACTAATTGAGGGGAATTAAGATTCAATTTTCATCATCATTGATAAGGATAACTAGGATAGGACTTCTAATTTCTCATACCTTGCCAAAAGTGTGTTTTACAGTTATTTATTTAAATTACAGTCTTTTACTTATTTTAAATTGCAATTTAAATTACTTGTTCCTTATCTTCAAAACCCCGATTTACAATCTCCATAACCAATAATAAGAACATACTTCCCTGCAGTTCCTTGAAAAGACGACCCGAGGTTTAAATACTCGGTTATCAATTTTAAAGGGTTTTGTTACTTGTGACAACCAAAACGTTTGTAAGAAAGGTTGATTGCTTGGTTTAGTAACTATACTTGCAACAAGAGTTTACTATAACTTCTAAACCATCAATCTTCAGTTCTTTCAAAATGGCGCCGTTGCCGGGGAATTGCAATCGTGTGCCTTATTATTGGTTATTGTAAATATTTTTCTTTTACGTTTTTATTTGTTTTTATTTTCTTCTTTTATCTTCATTAGCTACTATGAATTCTCACCCCTCTCGCTTTGAGTTTGGTTCTAATATTGTTGAAAGGAATGAAAGTTATAACAGGAACATGCATCAAGGTCAGAGCAATCAAAGATGGATGGAGCCAAGAGGATTTGATCAACCCTTTCGGCAGCAACACCCTCCAAGATATCATGGACAAAGACCATTCTACAATGCATACCAAGGCAATGGACATGGTGGACAACCTCGTAGTTACCAACAAGCCCCACCCTATGCTTATAGGCCATCCTCTCAACACAACCTTGAACCACCACACTCACAAGCCCCTTTTCACCATTTGCCACCATATAATCCTCATTTACCCCGATTCCAATCCAATTACTCCCAAACACCACCACTTCCCAATGTACCACATCCAAATCCATCACCTCGAGAATCAGAAGTTCGCCTCAAGGGAACAGTAGATCAACTTCAAACAACCCTTCATCAACTGGAGCAAGCAATAAGTCAATTATCTTCTAGACGTTCGAACATTCAAGGGCCTCCCAGAGCCCCATGTGGGAAATCTAATGAAAGGCGTAGCATGAAGGAGATATTAGAAACTCCAGTGGACAAGACAGAGCATGACTTTGTACTAGAACAAGCAGAGAAAGCTGTCATTATACAAGAAGAAGAGTTGGTTGAAGACTTAGGAGACGCTGAACTTCCATGGGAACCCAGAGTTGTGGAGAATTCTGTCAAGGCCGTTACACTTGATGCTAAAGAGGATAGTGTACAACCCCCAAAGCAAGTCTCTTATGAAGAACTAGATGGAATGACCCAAGAAGCAAATTCTCTTGATGATGATAGTCACAAGTCCAGTTCTTCTAGTAATGAACTTGCATCCGCGAGTGAATTCTCTGAGATCGAAGAATCTTCCCCAAGCGAGTACGAAGATGATACGGAGGTAGATTTTTCCCAACCTCCCGTTTATGACTTGAGTGACGAGGAAGACATAGAAGGATTTGATCAGGACATGGATACATTTCAAGAATCTTGCAAGGAAGTGAAGAATTTCACAGAAGAGCACAAGGGAGTAAAACTCACAGAACCACTGGAACCACCTATTCCAAGGCCATTACCACCCAATACAAGCTTCAAGTGGGTACAATCCTTAACCTTTAGCTTTATTTTTCCACTTGAATATGGTTTGCTTGAAACAGATGGCCAGCTTAGAGCTCTCTGCGGCTTTAAGAGTAAAAGGAAAATGGCTCGTACTCAGAGCTGGTGCACAAGGTTCAATAAGGTTCCACGCTTCGACTCGAAGTGTGCGGATTGGCATCATGATCTATCAAATGGATCTCGGAAAATGTTTGGTTATTCTAGTGAGAATCTAATTTCTAAACCGCCCGGATGGAAAAATATAGATCAAGACGAAGGCGGATTTAAAAGCCAAGTTTGGGATCCTGGAATCTATTCTGACACTCGTCACCTCGGGAACTTGAGAATCTATTTGAAGCTGCTCAGAAGCTTTACTTGCCTAGTTTGGGACCCCGGAGGCTATTGGCATTCCAAGCGTTGGTGGAGATTTTTGGATGAATTTAAGCACAAGCCACCATAACATGAAGCTCATCCAATGTCCAACTTAAGGACTTTAACTAAAAGTGCTAGGTGGGAGACAACCCACCATGGTATGATCGTTCCTTTTTTCAATTTTAATTTTATTCCGTTTTGTTTATTTTTGAGTTTTATTTTATTTTACTTCATTGAACCTGGAATCATGCATAACATTCATATTAGCATTACATTCTGCATTTTGCACAAAAAAAAGAGGGTGTGCGACGCGACCGCATCATTCATGCGATCGCGTCAAGTTGCGAAAAACACTTCCCATGCGACCGCGTCATTCACGCGGCCGCGTGATCTGGAGGTCGGCGTAAACATCCAACAACCAGAAAGTTAGGCTGGAATCGTGCGGCCATTGTGCGTTTTGCACAAAATGCCCACGCGATAGCGTCCCTGACGCAATCGCGTCACTTGCACAACATCAATCCCACGCGACAGCGTGAGCGACGCGATCGCGTCGCATGGATTGCACAACACCCCAAAAGGAGACAGAGAGTTGCACTGAAATGACGCTGGAATCGTGCGTTTAGCACAATTTCCAGCGACGCGATCGCATGTCCCAGGCGATCGCGTCATTCGCTCCCTAATCCATTCCATGCGATCGCGTGTCCCATGCGATCGCGTCAACCACCATTTCAGCCCAACCACGCGACCGCGTGCCCCACGCGATCGCGTGGATTCAAATTTATAACCCCCCAGTCATGCAAACCCTACCATTCGCACCCCCCCAAACCCTTCTCCTTCCTCTCTTCTTCTTCAACCACCCAACCACCACCCAGCCACCATCACCGACCGCCGCCATCCCGCCGACCACCCAGACCCCGTCACCACGCCACCCCCTTCCTCCTTCCCCTTCTTTCTTCTTCTTCCTTCTCCTTCCTCCCTCCACCGCCACTGCCCCCCTCCGCGATCACCACCCCACCGCGTTGCCATCACCGTCGCGCCCCCATCCGCCACCCAAGCCCCCCTTCCCTTCCTTCCCTCTCTTCCCCCTACCCCCATTGCCCTTCCCGAAGCCCCTGCCTCTAAATAGCAACCGCCGCCGCCTCCGCCACCCTTCTCCGCCGGGCCCGACGCCACCGCCACCATCCCCCAGCCACCTCTCTACCCCACTCTCCTTAATTCGCCTACCAGGTTCCGCCGAACGCCACCCTTCTATCCATTCGTAGTTAATTCATATTTTTCTATTTATGTTCATATTTAGACTAGTTAGTTATGCATGTTGTAGTGGATTTTAGGTTGTTAGGTAGCCTAGGATGTGGTTAGTGGATTTAGGCTTGTTTAATTGCGCTGTTCATGTTTCTTGTTTTATAATTTTCGCAATTCTGCTGTTGCTATATGTTAATAATATTCATATGCTGTTCTTCAAGTTCATTCTTGTTCATACTCTTTAATTGCAATCTGTTTTCATTCATATGAACTATTCTGATTGTTGTTTATTTTCCGGGACAATCCAATTTCAGCCGGAATGCTGTCCAAATTTTTATAAATTGTTTTTGACTTTCATTCATGTTTTGGTTTTGGCTATTTAAACTCTGCTTTACTCTGCTTTTACCAAACCAATTCATGAATGCCAGGGCAAGCTTTCTTATTCTTTTTGATTTCCTGGTTCTTAATCTGCATTTTTGATGTTTAGATTCTAATTTTTGCTATTTCTATATCTATCTGAATCATCATCAACTTAATTCCCTTGTTTGGATATGAGTTACCTATAGCTTCTATTTGTGAATGCTTGTTACTTGGAATATGATCATTATGCCACTTACTTTACCCACTTTTTACTAACTCACTAATTTTAACTTCCTAAACTATTTTTCGTTTCTAACCAAACCTGACCTTTCAAAAGATTTCTTCTGGTTTTTCACTTTCTTTTAACATTCTAACCAAGGCATGATGATACTTTTTCTAATTAACTTGAACTGAAGTACATTTTGGATTGTGACATTTTTTTTCTCAGTATTCTAACTCTTATACAATCCTTAATGCAAATTTGCTTAACTCAATCTCCTCTTCTATTGCTCCTTTGCCACTTTGTGTTTCTTTTGATTATTTGCCTATTTGTTTTTCTGTTTTTTTTATATCCTGATTTTCTGTCTTTCAGGATGTTTGCCAGCCAAAGAAAAGGAAAAGCAAAGGCTACTACTGGCAAACGTAAAAGAGGAGAATCCGCTATGTCCATCATGGATATCATGCACGATGACTCCTGGCGGGAGAAAAACTTTACCCCGCAGGAGAAGGCCGACCAGCTACTCCCTGCTACTGATCCAGTAAAGTTTGCAAACTAATACTGTGAGCTGAAGTATCCGGTGTTTGCAACCTCCAGGAACCTGTACCTGGAGAGGACTCTGAAGATCCCAGAAGAACTCCAGCAATACACCTCTTATCAGATCAAACAAAGAGGCTGGTTCTTCCTGGAAAGAAACCTGACTGAGGTCAATGCATCTTGGTTAAGGGAATTCTACTACAATTACTTCAAGACTTCCCTAAATGTAGTGAACCTAAGAGGGAAGCAGATTCTGGTCACTGAAGAGGCCATAGAGGATGTTCTGAAACTTCTGCCTAAATCTGATCAGCTGGATGGTTATCAAAAAGCAGAGGAGGATATGCGCTTCATGAAGTTTGATTGGGATGCAGTCAAGGCCAGGATAGCCCTTGACCCGACCGTTCCATGGATCATGGGTCAGAACACCACCATGCCCAAGGGAATCAAGCAGATTTACTTAAATGATGAGGCTCGACTATGGCACCAGATCCTGAGAAATTTTGTCATGCCGAGTACCCATGAGACAGAGATCCCTGCCGCTATGATCACCCTCCTATGGTGTGTGATGGAGGGTAAGGACCTGTACCTGCCACGCTTTATCCGGTACTATATGGCCAGGGTCCACGTCCGAGGCACTCTTCCCTTTCCTTATCTGATTACACAGCTAGGCCGTCGAGCTGACGTGCCTTGGGAGGATGCTGATGAGAAGCCACCTGCTGCAGAATGCAAGAAGATTATCCCTCACAGCAGGAACTTTCTGGCTTTGGGTTACAGACCTTCATTCCTCACTGCTACTGCTGAGACAGCCACACCATCTGCCGGCCCCTCTTCTTCCACAGCTACCCCTGCTACCACCACTGCACCTCCACCTGCCTCAGAGCTCATCTATCACCTAGTGCACCGCCTATTTCGACAGCTTGACCAGATGGAGCGTCGCAACAAGCGACGCTATGAGCACCTGAAGCTGATGATACGATCTGGCGACATCCCCTCCGAACCTGACACACCATCCGAGGCATCTGAGGAGGAGGCGGATGATCACGAGGCAGAGACCCATCCACAGAGCGAGGCTGCGCAGGCAGGCACAGAGTAGACCGCATCACATCAGGAGGCTCCGCCTCAGATTCAGGCTGTAGACCCAGAGATCCCTATCCAGTCAACACCTCCTCTGCAGCAGGTAGATCTTCAGACCACCACCACAGAGACTCCAGCTACCCACCCTTCCAGTGATGACACCCCTTCACACCCTGCTTGAGTGAGCATCAGGGACGATGCTTCATTTTAAGTGTGGGGAGGTCGCCATCTCTAGCGTATTCTTTTGGTGACCACTACAGACTCTTTCATTTTATTTTGCTATTTTTCTGTATTTTTCTCTTTATTTTTATTTTTATTCTCCCAGTACTTATACATTGCTATTTTCATGTATTTATACTCTATTTTCTGCATTTCGCATTTTCAGTTCATATTTTAGCCATTTAATTTAGTAGCAATTCTAACTTATTAGTTATAGAAATTGTGGATTAATTAGTATAGTTTACCCTTTTTAGCATAAGATAGCTTAGTTTAATTTGAAAATATAAAAAGGAAGTAAACTAGAGACTTGAACATAATAGAAACAACCCACACCTTGTATATATAGCATTATATGTTAGTTAGTTAACAACATTTCATCAAGGAGAAACACAAACTTTAAAGCCATTCAAAATAAATTTTACATTGAGAATAATGGGAACTTTTAATTTTACTTGCATGACATACATAATTGATATATGATTTCTGAGTTAGAGAACACACAGCTTGTGAGTTTTGAGCTTAATTGTATGGTTACATTCAAACCATAATTTTTATTCCTGTGTGTTCCGCCCTTCTTTTTTTTATTCTGATGTTCTTTACTTTGTTTTAATCTATATGTCTGATTATAGAATAGAAATACATACCAAGAGAGTGATTGAGATCATTGTTTAATTTTAGCTCACTTATCCCAAATTAGTCTACCGTTTACATCACCCTTGTTAGTCCCCTTGAGCCTTTAAATCCCCTCTTATTCTATAAGCCACAATACTAGCCTTAAGCAAAAAAACAAAATAAAAATCCCAAGTTGGATCCTTGGTTAGCTTAAGATAGAAAGTGTGTAATTGTTTAAGTGTGGGAAACCTATTGGGAACATGGATGATAAAAACAAAAAGTAGAAACGTTGAAAAGAACAAAATTATTCAAATAAAAATTTTGGGAAGCATGCTCATGTAAAATCAAATAATTGAATTACCATGTGCAATAAAAAAATGTTATTTTTCAGTATTGGAATAAAGGGGATACAAAAGGATTTCCCAAATGCAAAATAAATGCACATGGGACAAAAGTTAAAGTATGAGCATGTAACATCAAAAGTGGGAAAAAGTGGGAACATAGGTAAAGAAGTTTTGCTTTACAAAGTATGTATGTTAGGTGAGATCTTAGACTAATCAAGGATTCGCTTAATTAGCTCACTTAGCCTTATACATATACCTTTACCTTTACCTTGGCCCCATTACAACCTTAATTAAAGACCTCATGACTTTTGTATGCCTATATTCTATAATTGTTGATTGGTTAGATGAAGAACAAAGTTATAGAAAGGAAGGATAAAAAGAAGAATATAGTGATTAACCCAATAAACACTGAGTGACTAGAGAGTAAACACAAAATCCAGTGAGGGTTCAATAGCTCATTAACATATATCTCTGCTTGAATTATTAATTATCTTGCAAGTTTATAAAATATTTTTCTCTACCATCTCAACTGTAAAAGTGCTTTATCATTATCTAAGGTTTGGCTATATATATATATATATATATATATATATATATATATATATATATATATATATATATGACTCCTTGAGAATGTGAATTAATTCAACTACATGTAAGCTTTATATACAAGTGAATAAAAATTAAGAATTGCGTGATTCATGTAGGTAGTTTCATTTAGAGTAGATAGCATTGCATGAGATTCCACCACTTTAACCTTAACTTACTCTTTATCTTGGACTTAGCATGAGGACATGCTATTGTTTAAGTGTGGGGAGGTTGATAAACGCATATTTTATGATATATTTTGTGCTTAATCTGAGTGATTTATACAATCCTTCACCCACTTATTCATATTAATTGCATGGTTTTACTTTCCCTTCCTTATTATGTGATGTATGTGAAAAACATGTTTCCTATGCTTAAAAATAATTATTTTGATTACCCTTTATTTCCATTCGATGCCGTGATTCGTGTGTTGAGTAGTTTCAGATCTTCTAAGGCAGGAATGACTTAAAGGATGGAAAGAAAACATACAAAAATGGAAGGAAAGCACAAAACAGAGTTTTTGAAGAAACTGGCAGCCACGCGATCGCATGGGCGACGCGGCCGCATGCCAGCGCGAAAAGGCATTGACGCGGCCGCATGACTGACGCGACCGCGTGACAAGGAAAACTCCGAATGACGCGACCGCGTGACAGAGGCCATGCACCAGAAATTGTAGAAAACGCTCATAGCGAATTTTGAAGCCCTTTTTGGCCCAAATCAAAGTCCATAAGGCATAGACCAGATGTTATGAAGTGGGGGAATGCATCCATTCAAGGAGGGTCTCCAGTTAGTTAGTTTTTCATGATTTAGATTTAGTTTTGAGAGGGAGATTCTCTCCTCTCTCTTTAGGATTAGGATTTAGATTTAGGATTTTATGCGCTTTCAGGATTATCTTTTTTTTATCAGGTTCAATATTCCTTTTTATTATTATTTTCCCAATTTTATTTATGAATTCTTCTATGTTACAGATTACTCTTTGAATTAATGTTATTTGAGGTATTTCAGTTTATTATTGCTTTCTTTTATTTACATTATTGTTATTCCCATCTGAAGACATTTTTATTCCAGTAGATTTATTTTTCTCCTTTTGGTCTTGGTTAAGAAATCAGTAACTCAGGAGTTATCAAACTCAAGCATGGTTGATAATTGTTATCTTTGCTAATTGAACTGAACTTCTATAATCCCAATCTTTCCTTAGGGATTAACTAGGATTCGAAGATCAAACTAATTAGTCACTTGACCTTTCTTTACTTTAAGTAAAGACTAATTGAGTGAAATTAAGATTCAATTTTCATCATCATTGATAAGGATAACTAGGATAGGACTTCTAATTTCTCATACCTTGCCAAAAGTGTGTTTTACAGTTATTTATTTAAATTACAGTCTTTTACTTATTTTAAATTGCAATTTAAATTACTTGTTCCTTATCTTCAAAACCTCGATTTACAATCTCCATAACCAATAATAAGAACATACTTCCCTGCAGTTCCTTGAAAAGACGACCCGAGGTTTAAATACTCGGTTATCAATTTTAAAGGGGTTTGTTACTTGTGACAACCAAAACGTTTATAAGAAAGGTTGATTGCTTGGTTTAGTAACTATACTTGCAATGTGAGTTTACTATAACTTCTAAACCATCAATCTTCAGTTCTTTCAGTGACACAAACATTCAAGAGAGGCTCGACAGGACAATGTCAAACATCGATTGGAGAAAAGCCTTCCCGGATGTAGTTATTCAACACCTCCAAAAATATAGGTCAAATCGCTGTCCCATTCTTCTAGATATAAATAGACTCAAAAACTTAAGGAAGAAAAGGAAACACCTATTCAAGTTTGAGGAAGCGTGGCTCAGAAATGAGGAGTGCAAGGATATTGTGAAAAGGACGTGGCTTCCAGAGAACCAGGAGATTAAAGGAAGCACTGAAAACTACAGAAAGGTTCTTAGAGAATGGGATCAAAATAAAGTTGGCAGCATATCCAAAGTAGCCCAAGATAAGTTGAAAAAACTAGACAACCTACATTCCTCCCTGCAAATAGAAGAAGTTATGACAGAAACTACAAAAATTCAAGTAAAATTGGACGAGATTTTGAAGCAAGAGGAGATTTGGTGGGCTCAAAGATCGAGAATCAATTGGCTCAGAGCGGGAGATCATAATACAAATTTTTTCAACAAAAAGCAACGTAAAGAAATAAAAGACACAATATTTCAAGGATTATGGACGATATCGGTGTGATCCACAAAGAATAAGAGAATATTGAAAAGGTTATAGTGAATTTTTTTGAAGAGCTATTCAGATCAGAAAGCACTGAAAATGAAGAGGCAGTAGCAGAAGTGGTTAAGGAGAGAATAAATCATGAGAGGATGGATACAATAGTAGCAGATTTTACTAAGGAGGAAGTGAAGACAACTCTTGACCAAATGCACCCAACAAAGACACCAGGGTGGGATGGAATACCAACCTTATTCTACCAAAGCATATGGAACATAGTGGGGGACAAGAGAACAGAGTGGGCCCTAAATATCCTCAACAATGGTAGTGATCCAAACGAACACAATAAAATCTTCATCTATCTAATTCCAAAGGTCAAAGATCCAAACCATACTAGGGAATTTAGATCCATATCTCTATGCAATGTGTTATTCAAGATTATAACTAAGACTATTACAAATAGATTAAAGCTCATCCTACCGGATAGATTAATCACCGACAATGGATTAGTTGCCTTTGAAACCTTTCATTACATGAGAAAAAAAGGGGAAATAAGGGCTATATGGGTATGGAACTTGACATGGTTAAAGCTTACGATAGAATATAATGAAAGTTTCTTGTAGTGGTTTTGAGATGAATGGGGTTTCCTCAAAGGTGGATTGAGCTCATTTGGGGGTGCAAAAGCACTATGTCTTTCCAAATTTTCGTAAATGGCAATCCAACTAAGGAGCTTAAACCCATTAGAGGTATTAGGCAAGGTGATCCGTTATCACCTTACCTCTTTGGTGCACAAAATTGTGATCTCAGGCAACGGCGCCAGAAACTCTGTACGCACGTCTTAATAAATCGTTTTTCATTCACAACTTCGATACAACTAACCAGCAAGTGCACTGGGTCGTTTTTCACACGGAGATTGTTGGTATGAAGCAAGCTATGGTCACCTTGTAAATCTCAGTCAAGCGGATATAAAATAGTTATGGAGTTTTCGAACATAAATAATAAATAGATAGAAAATAAGGATAGAAACACATATGTATATCATTGGTGAGAATTTCAGATAAGTGTATAGAGATGCTTTTGTTCCTCTGAACCTCTGCTTTCCTGCTATCTTCATCCAATCAGTCTTACTCCTTTCCATGGCTGGCTTTATGTAAGGACATCACCATTGTCAATGGCTACTTTTTATCCTCTCTGGAAAATGGTCCGATGCACTGTCACTGCATGGCTAATCGTCTGAAGGCATCACCCTTGTCAATGGCTGCATCCCATCCTCTTGTGAAAATGGTCCAAATGCTCTGTCACAGCACGGCTAATCATCTGAGGTTCTCGATCATACTGGAATAGGATTCACCCTCCTTTTGCGTCTGTCACTACGCCCAACACTCGCGAGTTTGAAGTTCGTCACAGTCATTCAATCCCAGAGTCCTACTCGGAATACCACAGACAAGGTTTAGACTTTCCAGACTCTCATGAATGCCGCCATCAATCTAGCTTATACCACGAAGATTCTGATTAAGAGATCCAAGAGATACTCATTCAATCTAAGGTAGAACGGAAGTGGTTGTCAGGCACGCGTTCATAGGGAATGATGATGATTGTCACGTTCATCACATTCAGGTTGAAGTGCGAATGAATATCTTAGAAGCGGAATAAGTTGAATTGAATAGAAAAACAGTAATACTTTGCATTAATCTTTAAGGAACAGCAGAGCTCCACACCTTAATCTATGGAGTGCAGAAATTCTACCGTATAAAAATACATAAGTGATAATGGTTCAAGCATGGCCGAATGGCCAGCCCCCATGAAATTCTAAGATAGCATAAAACTGATCAAAGATGTCTAATACAATAGTAAAAAGTCCTATTTATACTAAACTAGTTACTAGGGTTTACAGAAGTAAGTAATTGATGCATAAATCCACTTCCGGGGCCCACTTGGTGTGTGCTTGGGCTGAGCTTGAATGTTACACGTGTAGAGGTCAATCTTGGAGTTGAACGCCAGTTTGTAACGTATTTATGGCATTCAACTCTGGCTTGTGACATGTTTCTGGCGTTTAACTCCAGACAGCAGCATAGAACTGGCGTTCAACGCCCTTTTACATCATCTAAACTCGGCCAAAGTATGGACTATTATATATTTCTGGAAAGCCCTGGATGTCTACTTTCCAACGCAATTGGAAGCGCGCCATTTTGAGTTCTGTAGCTCCAGAAATTCCACTTTGAGTGCAGAGAGGTCAGAATCCAACAACATCAGCAGTCCTTCTTCAACCTCTGAATCTGATTTTTACTCAAGTCCCTCAATTTCAGCCAGAAAATACCTGAAATCACAGAAAAACACACAAACTCATAGTAAAGTCCAGAAATGTGAATTTAACATAAAAAATAATGAAAACATCCCTAAAAGTAACCAGATTCTACTAAAAATATACTAAAAATAATGCCAAAAAGCGTATAAATTATCCGCTCATCACAACACCAAACTTAAATTGTTGCTTATCCCCAAGCAGCCGAAAATCAAATAGGATAAAAAGAAGAGAATATACTATAAATTCCAAACTATCAATGAAACATAGCTCCAATTAAATGAGCGGGACTTGTAGCTTTTTGCCTCTTGAATAGTTTTGGCATCTCACTTTATCCATTGAAGTTCAGAATGATTGGCATCTATAGGAACTCAGAGTTCAGATAGTGTTATTGATTCTCCTAGTTTAGTATGATGATTCTTGAACACATCTATTTTATGAGTCTTGGTCGTGGCCCTAAGAACTTTGTTTTCCAGTATTACCACCGGATACATAAATGCCACAGACACATAATTGGGTGAACCTTTTCAGATTGTGACTCAGCTTTGCTAAAGTCCCCAATTAGAGGTGTCCAGGGTTCTTAAGCACACTCTTCTTTTGCTTTGGACCTTGACTTTAACCGCTCAGTCTCAAGTTTTCACTTGACACCTTCACGCCACAAGCACATGGTTAGGGACAGCTTGGTTTAGCCGCTTAGGCCAGGATTTTATTCCTTTAGGCCCTCCTATCCACTGATGCTCAAAGCCTTGGGATCCTTTTTATTTACCCTTGCCTTTTGGTTTTAAGGGTTATTGGCTTTTTGCTCTTGCCTCTTGGTTTTAAGAGCTTTTGGCTTTTTCTGCTTGCTTTTTTTTTTATTTATTTATTTTTTTTTTCGCTTATTTTTTTTTCTGCAAGTTTTGTTCTTTGCTGTTTTTTCTTGCTTCAAGAATCATTTTTATGATTTTTTAGATTATCAAATAACATGTCTCCTTATCATCATTCTTTCAAGAGCCAACATATTTAATATTCTTAAACAACAACTTTAAAAGACATATGCACTGTTCAAGCATTCATTCAGAAAACAAAAAGTATTGTCACCACATCAATATAATTAAACTAAGTTCAAGGATAAATTCGAAACTCATGTACTTCTTGTTCTTTTGAATTAAAACAGTTTTCATTTAAGAGAGGTGATGGGTTCATAGGACATTCATAACTTTAAGACATAGTTACTAACTACTAATGATCATGTAATAAGACACAAACATGGATAAGCACTTAACATTAAGAAAACGAAAAACAGAAAATAAGAACAAGGAATGAGTCCACCTTAGTGATGGTGGCGTTTCCTTCTTGAGGAACCAATGATGTCCTTGAGCTCTTCTATGTCTCTTCCTTGTCTTTGTTGCTCCTCCCTCATTGCTTTTTGATCTTCTCTTATTTCATGAAGGATGATGGAGTGCTCTTGATGTTCCACCCTTAATTGTCCCATGTTGGAACTTAATTCTCCTAGAGAGGTGTTGAATTGCTCCCAATAGTTTTGTGGAGGAAAATGCATTTGAGGCATCTCCGGGATCTCATGGTGATGAGCTTCATGCGTCTCTTGAGATCCATGAATGGGCTCTCTTGCTTGCTCCATCCTTTTCTTAGTGATGGGCTTCTCTTCCTCAATGGGAATGTCTCCTTCTATGAAAGCTCCAGCTGAGTAACATAGATGGCAAATAAGATGAGGAAAAGCTAGCCTTGCCCCAGGAGAGGGTTTTTCGGCTATTTTGTAGAATTCAAGGGAGATGACTTCATGAACTTCTACTTCCTCTCCAATCATGATGCTATGAATCATGATGGCCCGATCCACAGTAACTTCAGATCGGTTGCTAGTGGGGATGATGGAGCGTTGGATGAACTCCAACCATCCTCTAGCCATAGGCTTGAGGTCCAGTCTTCTTAATTGAACCGGCTTGCCTTTGGAGTCAATCTTCCATTGAGCTCCTTCCACACATATGTCCATTAGGACTTGGTCCAACCTTTGATTAAAGTTGACCCTTCTAGTGTAGGGGCGTGCATCTCCTTGCATCATAGGCAAGTTAAACGCCAACCTCACATTTTCCGGACTAAAATCTAAGTATTTTCCCCAAACCATTGTAATATAATTCTTTGGGTTTGGGTTCTTACTTTGATCATGGTTCCTAGTGATCCATGCATTGGCATAGAACTCTTGAACCATTAGGATGCCGACTTGTTGGATGGGGTTTGTTAGAACTTCCCAACCTCTTCTTTGGATTTCATGTCGGATCTCCGGATACTCATTTCTCTTGAGCTTGAAAGGGACCTCGGGGATCACCTTCTTCTTGGCCACAACATCATAGAAGTGGTCTTGATGAGCTTTGGAGATGAATCTTTCCATCTACCATGACTCGGAGGTGGAAGCTTTTGTCTTTCCTTTCCCTTTTCTAGAGGATTCTCCGGTCTTGGGTGCCATCAATGGTAATGGAAAAACAAAAAGCTTATGCTTTTACCACACCAAACTTAGAATATTGCTCGCCCTCGAGCAAGAGAAGAAAGAATAGATGAAGAAGAAGAAGAAAATATGGAGGAGAGGGAGGAGGGGTGTATTCGGCCAAGAAGGGGAAGAGATGGTTGTGTTGTGTGAAAATGAAGAAGAATGGAGGGCTTTATATAGGGAAGGGAGGGGGGGTAAGGTTCGGCCATAAGGGTGGGTTTTGGGTGGGAAATTGATCTTGAATTTTGAAGGTAGGTGGGGTTTATGAGGTAGGTTTATGGGGAAGAGTGGATGGATGTGAGTGGTGAAGTGGTTATAGGGAAGAGAGATTGAGGTGATTGGTGAAGAGTTTTGGAGAAGAGTATTTATGGGATTGTGTGAAAGAGGGGTGAGAAGAAGTGAGTGGAGGTAGGTGGGGATCCTGTGGGGTCCACAGATCCTGAGGTGTTCAAGGATTTACAACCTTACACCAAATTAGGCATGCAAAATGCCCTTGCACACAACTCTGAGCGTTCAGTGCCAGATTGGTGCTTGTTCTGGGCGTTGAACGCCCATTTGTTGCTCATTTCTGGCGTTGAACGCCAGAACCATGCTTGTTCTGGGCGTTCAGCGCCAGCTCTTCTCCAAGGTGCAATTCTGGCATTCAAACGCCCAGATGCTGCCCATTTTGGGCGTTCAGCGCCAGAACCATGCTCTGTTCTGGCGTTGAACGCCAGCCAGATGCTTCTTACTGGCATTTAAACGCCAGTAAGGTCTTCCTCCAAGGTGTGATTTTTCTTCTGCTGTTTTTGATTCCGTTTTCAATTTTTATATTTATTTTGTGACTCCACGCGATCATGAACTTAATAAAACATGAAAGAACAAGAAAAATAAAATTAGATAAATAAAAATTGGGTTGCCTCCCAACAAGCGCTTCTTTAATGTCAATAGCTTGACAGTGGGCTCTCATGGAGCCTCACAGATGTTCAGAGCATTGTTGAGACTTCCCAACACCAAACTTAGAGTTTGACTGTGGGGGCTCTGGTTGACTCTATTTTGAGAGAAGCTTACTGTGCCTCTTTTCCATGTTTACAGAAGGGTAACCTTGAGTTGTAAACACAAGGGAGTCCTCATTCAATTGAAGGACTAATTCACCTCTGTCAACATCAATCACAGCTCTTGCTGTGGCTAGGAAAGGTCTTCCAAGGATGATGGATTCATCCTCATCCTTCCCAGTATCAAGGATTATGAAATCAGCAGGGATGTAAAGGCCTTCAACCTTTACTAACACGTCCTCTACTTGTCCATAAGCCTGTTTTCTTGAATTGTCTGCCATCTCTAATGAGATTTTAGTAGCTTGCACCCCAAAGATTCCCAGTTTCTCTATTACAGAGAGGGGCATGAGGTTTATCCCTGAACCAAGGTCACACAGAGCCTTTTCAAAGATCATGTTGCCTATGGTACAAGGTATTACGAACTTTCTAGGATCCTGTTTCTTCTGAGGCAATGTCAGTTGATCCAGATCACTTAGTTCATTGGTGAACAAGGGAGGTTCATCTTCCAAAGTCTCAATACCAAATAATTTGGCATTCAGCTTTATGATTACACCAAGGTACTTGGTAACTTGCTCTTCAGTAACATCCTCATTCTCTTCAGAAGATGAATACTCGTCAGAGCTCATGAAGGGCATAAGGAGGTTCAATGGAATCTCTATGGTCTCTAGATGAGTCTCAGATTCCTTTGGTTCCTCAAAGGGAAACTCCTTATTGATCACTGGACGTCCCAGGAGGTCTTCCTCACTGGGATTTACGTCCTCCCCTTCCTCTCCAGGTTCGGCCGTGTTGACTATGTCAATGACCTTGCACTCTCCTTTTGGATTTTCTTCTGTATTACTTGGGAGAGTACTAGGAGGGATTTCAGTGATCCTTTTACTCAGCTGGCCCACTTGTGCCTCCAAATTTCTAATGGAAGACCTTGTTTCATTCATGAAACTTATAGTGGCCTTAGATAGATCAGAGACTAAGTTTGCTAAATTAGAGGTATTTTGTTCAGAGTTCTCTGTCTGTTGCTGAGTGGATGATGGAAAAGGTTTACTATTGTTAAACCTATTTCTTCCACCATTATTAAAGCCTTGTTGAGGCTTTTGTTGATCCTTCCATGAGAGATTTGGGTGATTTCTCCATGAGGGGTTATAGGTGTTTCCATAAGGTTCACCCATGTAATTCACCTCTGCCATTGCAGGGTTTTCAGAAGATGCCTCTTGAGTACTGTTGGATGCAGCTTGCATTTCATTCAGACTCTGAGAAATCATATTGACTTGCTGAGTCAATATTTTATTCTGAGCCAGTATGGCATTCAGAGTATCAATTTCAAGAACTCCCTTCTTCATAGGCGTCCCATTACTCACAGGATTCCTCTCGGAAGTGTACATGAACTGGTTATTAGCAACCATGTCAATGAGTTCTTGAGCTTCTGCAGGCATTTTCTTTAGGTGAATGGATCCACCTGCAGAAGTATTTAATGACATTTTAGCCAATTCAGATAGACCATCATAGAATATATCCAGGATGGTCCATTCTGAAAGCATGTCAGAAGGACACTTTTTGGTCAGTTCTTTGTATCTCTCCCAAGCTTCATAGAGGGATTCACCTTCTTTCTATCTGAAGGTTTGAACATCCACTCTAAGCTTACTCAGCTTTTGAGGAGGAAAGAACTTGGCTAAGAAAGCCTTGACCAGCTTATCCCAAGAGTTCAGGCTATCCTTAGGTTGAGAGTCCAACCATATTCTAGCTCTGTCTCTCACAGCAAAAGGGAAAAGCATGAGCCTGTAGACTTCAGGATCTACTCCATTAGTCTTAACAGTATCACAGATCTGCAAGAATTCAGTTAAGAACTGAAAATGATCTTCAGATGGAAGTCCATGAAACTTGCAGTTCTGCTGCATCAGAGAAACTAATTGAGGTTTCAACTCAAAATTGTTTGCTCCAATGGCAGGGATGGAGATGCTTCTTCCATGTAAATTGGAATTAGGTGCAGTGAAGTCACCAAGCATCCTCCTTGCATTATTATTATTTTCGGCTGCCATCTCCTCTTCCTGTTCGAAAATTTCTGACAGGTGCTTGCTGGATTGTTGTAATTTAGCTTCTCTTAGTTTCCTCTTCAGAGTCCTTTCAGGTTCTGGATCTGCTTCAACAAGAATATTCTTGTCCTTGCTCCTGCTCATATGAAAAAGAGGGAACAGAAAAATAATAATAATAGGGATCCTTTTTACCCAGGTATAGAGGTTCCCCTGTGTGAGTAGAAGAAGAAAAGAATGTAATGTAAAGAAAGAAACACAAGGGTGAGGAGAGCAGAGATGTGAGATGAAGAGAAGTGTTAGTAGATTTTCGAAATTAGTTTTTGAAAAAGGTTAGTAATTTTTGAAAATTAGGAATAAAATTAAAATCAAAAATTAAGATAATTAGTTAATTAAAAAGAATTTTTGAAAAAGAGGGACATATTTTCGAAAATTAGAGAGAGAGGGTTAGTTAGGTAGTTTTGAAAAAGATAAGAAACAAACAAAAAGTTAGTTAGTTAGTTGAAACAAATTTTGAAAATTAATTTTGAAAAGATAAGAAGATAAGAAGTTAGAAAAGATATTTTAAAATCAAATTTTTGAAAAAGATAAGATAAGAAGATATTTTTGAAAAGATATGATTGAAATTAGTTTTGAAAAAGATTTGATTTTTAAAATCACAATTAATGACTTGATTCACAAGAAATCACAAGATATGATTCTAGAACTCAAAGTTTGAATCTTTCTTAACAAGCAAGTAACAAACTTGAAATTTTTGAATCAAAACATTAATTGATGATGTTATTTTCGAAAATTAGGAGATAAAGATAAGAAAAAGATTTTTGAAAAATATTTTTAAAATTTTCGAAAATAAATAAGAAAAATGAAAAAGATTTGATTTTTGAAAAAGATTTTGAAAAAGATAAGATTTTTAAATTGAAAATTTGATTTGACTCATAAAAACAACTAGATTTTAAAAAGTTTTGAAAAAGTCAACTCAAATTTTCGAAATTTATGAGTGAAAAAGGGAAATATATTTTTTTGATTTTTGAATTTTTAATGATGAAAGAGAAAAACATGAAAATGATGCAATGCATGAAAATTTTGGATCAAAACAATGAATGCATGCAAGAATGCTATGAATGTCAAGATGAATACCAAGAACACTTTGAAGATCATGATGAACATCAAGAACATATTTTTGAAAAAAATTTTATGCAAAGAAAACATGCAAGACACCAAACTTAGAAATCTTTCATGTTCAGACACTATGAATGCAAAAATGCACATGTAAAACAAGAAAAGACACAAAACAAGAAAACATCAAGATCAAACAAGAAGACTTACCAAGAACAACTTGAAGATCATGAAGAACACTATGAATGCATGAATTCGAAAAAAATGCAAGATGAGCATGCAATTGACACCAAACTTAAAATCTGACTCAAGACTCAAACAAGAAACACAAAATATTTTTGATTTTTATGATTTTATGATTTTTTTTTTTGGTATTTTTCGAAAATTAATTTGTGAAAAAGAAAAATAAGGATTCCAAAATTTTTAATATGAATTCCAGGAATCTTGCACTCTTAGTCTAAAGCTCCAATCTGAGGGTTAGACATGGCTTAATGGCCAGTCAAGCTTTAGCATGTAACATCAGAATATACTGCTCATTACTTATCAAATTAACTTGCCTCTATGCTGATGGTTTGGAAGCCTCAGTCCAAAAGAATTTAGACATGGCTTTACAGCCAGTCAGGCTCCAACATTTTTCATGAAACTCTAGAATTCATTCTTAAAAATTCTGAAGAACAAAAAAATATATTTTTGAAAACATTTATTTTAAAATTTTTTTCGAAAACAAAGGAGAAATTTTTGAAAGATTTTTGAAAAATTTTTGAAAATAAAACAAAAAGAAAATTACCTAATCTCAGCAACAAGATGAACCGTCAGTTGTCCAAACTCGAACAATCCCCGGCAACGGCGCCAAAAACTTGATGCACGAAATTGTGATCTCAGGCAACGGCGCCAGAAACTCTGTACGCACGTCTTAATAAATCGTTTTTCATTCACAACTTCGATACAACTAACCAGCAAGTGCACTGGGTCGTCTAAGTAATAAACCTTACGTGAGTAAAGGTCGATCCCACGGAGATTGTTGGTATGAAGCAAGCTATGGTCACCTTGTAAATCTCAGTCAGGCGGATATAAAATAGTTATGGAGTTTTCGAACATAAATAATAAATAGATAGAAAATAAGGATAGAAACACTTATGTATATCATTGGTGAGAATTTCAGATAAGTGTATAGAGATGCTTTCGTTCCTCTGAACCTCTGCTTTCCTGCTGTCTTCATCCAATCAGTCTTACTCCTTTCCATGGCTGGCTTTATGTAAGGACATCACTGTTGTCAATGGCTACTTTTTATCCTCTTTGGAAAATGGTCCGATGCGCTGTCACTGCATGGCTAATCGTCTGGAGGCATCACCCTTGTCAATGGCTGCATTCCATCCTCTTGTGAAAATGGTCCAAATGCTCTATCACAGCACGGCTAATCATTTGAGGTTCTCGATCATACTGGAATAGGATTCACCCTCCTTTTGCGTCTGTCACTACGCCCAGCACTCGCGAGTTTGAAGTTCGTCACAGTCATTCAATCCCAGAGTCCTACTCGGAATACCACAGACAAGGTTTAGACTTTCCGGACTCTCATGAATGCCACCATCAATCTAGCTTATACTACGAAGATTTTGATTAAGAGATCCAAGAGATACTCATTCAATCTAAGGTAGAACGGAAGTGGTTGTCAGGCACGCGTTCATAGGAAATGATGATGATTGTCACGTTCATCACATTCAGGTTGAAGTGCGAATGAATATCTTAGAAGCGGAATAAGTTGAATTGAATAGAAAAACAGTAGTACTTTGCATTAATCTTTGAGGAACAGCAGAGCTCCACACCTTAATCTATGGAGTGCAGAAACTCTACCGTATGAAAATACATAAGTGATAATGGTTCAGGCATGGCCAAATGGCCAGCCTCCATGAAAGTCTAAGATAGCATAAAACTGATCAAAGATGTCTAATACAATAGTAAAAAGTCCTATTTATACTAAACTAGTTACTAGGGTTTACAAAAGTAAGTAATTAATGCATAAATCCACTTCCGGGGCCCACTTGGTGTGTGCTTGGGCTGAGCTTGAATGTTACACGTGTAGAGGTCAATCTTGGAGTTGAAAGCCAGTTTGTAACGTATTTCTGGCGTTCAACTCTGGCTTGTGACGTGTTTCTGGCGTTTAACTCCAGACAGCAGCGTAGAACTGGCGTTCAACGCCCTTTTACGTCATCTAAACTCGGCCAAAGTATGGACTATTATATATTTCTGGAAAGCCCTGGATGTCTACTTTCCAACGCAATTAAAAGCGCGCCATTTTGAGTTCTGTAGCTCCAAAAAATCTACTTTGAGTGTAGGGAGGTTAGAATCCAACAGCATCAGCAGTCCTTCTTCAACCTCTGAATCTGATTTTTGCTCAAGTCCCTCAATTTCAGCCAGAAAATACCTGAAATCACAGAAAAACACACAAACTCATAGTAAAGTCCAGAAATGTGAATTTAACATAAAAACTAATGAAAACATCCCTAAAAGTAACCAGATTCTACTAAAAACATACTAAAAACAATGCCAAAAGGCGTATAAATTATCCGCTCATCACTCTTCATATTATGTGCGAAATTTTTTTTTGGTCTTTTGAGAAGAGCACGAGAAAGAAAGACAATTCAAGGGATTAAAGTAGCAAGAACAACCCCGGAAATTTCACACTTGTTTTTTGCAGATGACAGCAACATCTTCTTAAGAGCTAGGATCAAAACATCTCAACAATGATTGATATTCTAAGTTCTAACCAATTAGCATCAGGCTAGAGAATCAATTTGAATCAATATGAGATCTCCTTCAGCCGAAACGTGCCTTCTACTAGACAAATGCTTATCGAAGATTGGTTAAACATAAAGGCAGTAGAGAATCACTCGAAATACCTAGGACTTCTGACTTTTGTGGCAAGATCTAAAAACACAATTTTCTGAATTTGTGTAAGAGAGGGTATGGAAAAAGTTGAAAGGTCGGAAAGAGAGTACACTATCAAAGGTTGGGAAAGAGATTTTGATAAAGTTAGTAGCCTAATCAATTCCATCTTACATTATGGACTGCTTTTCTCTTCCAAAGAATTTGTGCAACCTCTTAGAGAGCATGATAAGCAGGTTTTATTGGGAAAGCAAGAACGGAGAGAGAAAGATTCATTGGGTGATTTAGAAAAAACTGAGCAAATTCAAAGCCAGTGGAGACTTGCATTGGAATTTAGAAGCTTTGAAGCTTTTAACCAAACACTCTTAGTAAAACAGGGCTGGAGATTAATTAAGGAGCCAGAGTCTTTAGCGGCTATAACACTAAGAGCAAAATATTAGAGAAAAAAATTTCTATACTCAGACACGGGATACAATCCCATCTACACATGGAGGAGCATATGGGGAGCTAAAGGGGTATTGGAAAAAAGGGGGGCTTTAGAGGATAGGATCGAGCAGAAATATGAAAATTTGGAGAGACTCATGGCTTCCTAATCAAAACAGCTTCAAGGCTTGGAGTAACTGCTCAAGTTTTGATCACGAAGCCATGGCAAAAACACTCATTGATCAGAAAAACAGAACATGGAAGCAACAACTAGTAAGAGAAATTTTCCTACCCTTTGAAGTAGAACATATTCTAGTACTTCCTATTGATTTTCAAGCTCAAGAAGACAAATTCAACTGGAAATTCAACATACATATAAAATATGAAGTGAAGAGTACTTACCACCTTATCCAATCACAGCCACAAGAAGAAGCCCATAACAGTGACATGCAGAATTTGGAGGACCCAACTTGAAAAAATCTCTGGAAAACCAAGGCCCATCCTCGAGTTCTCAATTTCTCTATTTATTTTTCAACTTTTAGAATTGTCTTGGATGATTAATATTAATGATAGTTGAAAATGAAATTTTTATTGGTTATGAATTACTGTTTGATTTGACTATTATATTGCTTTAATTTATGACAATGTATGGTTGATGTTGTAGACGATAAATTAGTTAATTGTTAGTTGTTAGTTAATTGGTGTATTTTAAATATGATTTTTCTTCTTAATTGAATTCTTTTTTTTAATAATAAACTTTGATATTTAAACTTGTTTGTAAATTTTAAACGAAAAATTATAGACAAATTATTATAAAAAATTGTAAAACTTTGAATTTTGTTAGTTTATAAATTATTAAATTTAAATATTTAAATTATATATTAAATTTTTAAACAAATTTTAAAAAATTAAAATATAGTTTTACCATCGGATTTATTGAGAAAAAAAATTCAACAGTAACAAACTCTAAAATTTTACAATTAAAAGTTTATATCCGCCGATAAATCCACCAGTAATTAGCGGTAGACAAAAAAATTCGCCGGTAATTTACCAGCGAGGTTTATACTGTTGGATTTATTCCCATGCTAAATCTGACGATAAACAGGTTACCTATCGATTTTTTTGATAAATTTGCCAGTATCCAACGACTTTCTTGTAATGAATGTGGAAGAACGAACCAGTGACAGAGGAGAGGCCACGATAGCTCAGATTCGCACACCATGGAGGACGGAGTAAGGGTTTCATGCACTGTAAAAGAGAGGAAAAAGGTCGACGTCAGTGAGAGAAGGATGGATGGCAGCCATGCAATCGACTCCACGACGGCATAGAGGCGCATAATGGAGCGGAGAATAGAGATTTCACACACCGTGAAGGAAGAAGTAGCGTTTTCACACACTGTAGAGGAGAGGCAAAAGGTCGACACCAGAGAGAAAAGAATGGATGGGTGATAAACCCATATTTTATGATATATATTGTGCTCAACTTGAGTGATTTATTCAATCCTTCACCCACTTATTCATGTTAATTGCATGGTTTTACTTTTCCTTCCTTATTATGTGATGTATGTGAAAAACATGTTTCCTAGGATTTAAAAATAATTATTTTAATTACCATTTACTTCCATTCGATGCCGTGATTCGTGTGTTGAGTAGTTTCAGATCTTCTAAGGAAGGAATGACTTAAAGGATTGAAAGGGAACATACAAAAATGGAAGGAAAGCACAAAATGGAGTTTTTGAAGAAACTGGCAGCGACGCGATCGCATGGACGACGCGGCCGCATGTCAGCGTGAAATGGCATTGACGCGACCGCGTGATTGACGCGATCGCGCGCCATAAGCGAAACGCATATGACGCGGACGCATGACTGAAGCGACCGCGTGACAAGGAAAACTCCAAATGACGCGACCGCGTGACCCACGCGGATGCGTGACAGAGACCACGCACCAGAAAGTACAGAAAACGCTCCCAGCGATTTCTGAAACTCTTTTTGGCCCAAATCCAAGTCCAGAAGGCACAGATCAGAGGTTATGAAGTGGGAGAATGCATCCATTCAAAAGGGAGTCTCCAATTAGTTAGTATTCATGAATTAGATGTAGTTTTGAGGGAGAGGTTCTCTCCTCTCTCTTTTAGGATTTAGAATTAGGATTTCTTTTGCTTTCAGGATTATCTCTTTTTATCAGGTTCAACATTTCTTTTTATTTATCTTCTCAATTTAGTTTATGAATTCTTCTATGTTACAGATTACTCTTTGAATTAATGTTATTTGAGGTATTTCAGTTTGTTATTGCTCTCTTTTATTTATGTTACTGTTGCTTCCAATCTGAAGACATTTTTATTCCAGTAGATTTACTTTTTCCCTTTTGGTCTTGGTTAAGAAATCAGTAACTCAGGAGTTATCAAACTCAACGTGATCGATAATTGTTATCTTTGCTAATTGAATTGAACTTCAATAATCCCAATCTTTTTCTAGGAATTGACTAGGATTTGAAGATCAAACTAATTAGTCACTTGACCTTCCCTTGCTCTAGTAAAGGTTAACTAAGTGGAATTAAGATTCAATTTTCATCATCATTGATAAGGATAACTAGGATAGGACTTCTAATTTCTCATACCTTGCCAAAAGTGTGTTTTACAGTTATTTATTTACTTTATAGTCTTTTACTTATTTTTTGCAATTTAAATTACTTGTTCCTCATCTTCAAAACCCCGATTTACAATCTTCATAACCAATAATAAGAACATACTTCCCTGCAGTTCCTTGAGAAGACGACCCGAGGTTTAAATACTTCGGTTATCAATTTTAAAGGGGTTTGTTACTTGTGACAACCAAAACGTTTGTACGAAGGGATTTCTGTTGGTTTAGAAACTATATATACAATGCGACTATTTTTATAAAATTCTTTACTAGCAAAAATCCTAATGTCAAAATGGCGCCGTTGCCGGGGAACTGCAATCGTGTGCCTTATTATTGGTTATTTTAAATATTTTTCTTTTACTTGTTTATTTATTCTTATTTTCTCCTTTTATTTTTATTAGCTACTATGAATTCTCACTCCTCTCGCTTTGAGTTTGGTTCTAATATTGTTGAAATGAGTGAAAGTTATAATAGGAACATGCATCAAGGTCAGAGCAATGAAAGATGGATGGAGCCAAGAGGATCTGATCAACCCTTTAGGCAACAACACCCTCTAAGATATCATGGACAAAGACCATTCTACAATGCATACCAAGCCAATAGACATGGTGGACAACCTTGTAGTTACCAACAAGCCCCACTCTGTGCTTATAGACCATCCTCTCAACGTAACTTCAAACCACCACACTCACAAGCTCCTTTTCACCATTCACCACCATATGATCCTCATTTACCCCAATTTCAATCCAATTACTCCCAAACACCACCACTTTCCCATGTACCACGTCCAAATTCATCACCCCGAGAATCAAAGGGTCGCCTCAAGGAAACAGTAGATCAACTTCAAACAACCCTTCATCAACTGGAGCAAGCTATAAGTCAATTATCTTCTAGACGTTCGAACATTCAAGGACCTCCCACAGCCCCATGTAGACAATCTAAAGAAGAGCGTAGCATGAAGGAGATACTAGAAACTCCAGTGGACAGAACAGGACATGACTTCGTACTGGAACAAGTAGAGGAAGCTGTCATTGTAAACGAAGAAGAGTTGGTTGAAGACTTAGGAGACGCTGAACTTCCATAGGAATCCAGAGTTATGGAGAATTCTGTCAAAAACGTTACAATTGTTGCTAAGGAGGATAGTGCACAACTCCCAAAGCAAGTATTTTATGAAGAACTAGATGAAATAATTCAAGAAGCAAGTTTTCTTGATGATGATAATCTCAAATCAAGTTCTCCCAGTAATGAACTTGCATCAGCAAGTGAATTCTCTGAGATCGAAGAATCTTCCCCAAGTGAATACGAAGATGATGCAGAGGTAGATTTCTCTCAACCTCCCGTTTATGACTTAAGCGACGAGGAAGACATAGAAGGCTTCGATCAGGACATGGATGCAATTGAAGAAGTCTGCAAGGAAGTGAAGAAATTCATCGAAGAGCACAAGGGAGTAGAACTTACAGAACCACTGGAAACACCTATCCCAATGCCATTACCACCCAATACAAGCTTCAAGTGGGTACAATCCTTACCCTTTAGCTTTATTTTCCCACTTGAATATGGTTTGCTTGAAACAGATGGCCAGCTTAGAGCTCTCTGCGGCTTTAAGAGTAAGAGGGAAATGGCTCGCACTCAGAGCTGGTGCACAAGGTTCAATAAGGTTCCACGCTTCAATTCGAAGTGCACGGATTGGCATCATGATCAACCGAATGAATCTCGAAAAACGTTTGGTCATCTTGGTGAAAATCTACTTTCTAAACCGCCCGGATGGAAAAATATAGATCAAGACGAAGGCAAATTTAAAAGCAAGGTTTGGGATCCTGGAATCTATTCTGACATTCGTCACCCCGGGAGCCTGACAATCTGCTTGAAGATACTCAGAAGCTTTACATGCCTAGTTTGGGACCCCGGAGGCTGTTGGCATTCCAAGCATTGGTGGAGATTTCTGGACGAATTTAAGCGCAAGCCGCCATAACAGGAAGCTCATCCAATGTCCAACTTAAGGACTTTAACTAAAAGTGCTAGGTGGGAGACAACCCACCATGGTATGGTCGTTTCTTTTTCAGTTTTATTTCGTGTTATTTATTTTTGTTTTCCTTTTCAATTGAACCTGAATATTATTCATTCGCATTGCATACTGCATAATTGCATACCTACATAAAAAAAATGAGAGAAGGCGTACGACGCGACCGCATCACTCATGCGATCGCGTCAATTGCGAAAAACACTTCCCACGCGTCCACATCATTCACGCGGCCGCGTGACCTGGAAATCAGCGTAAGGATCCAACGCCCAGAAAGTTGGGCTAGAATCGTGCGGTTGTTGCGCGTTTCGCACAAATGACCCACGCGGTCGCGTCCCTGACGCGATCGCGTCACCTGCACAACACCAATCCCACGCGACAGCGTGAGCAACGCGATCGCGTCGCCTGGATTGCACAACACCCCAAAGGAGACAGAGAGTTGTGCTGAAACGACGCTGGAATTGCGCGTTTACCACAATTTCCAGCGACACGGTCGCATGCCTCACGCAACCGCGTCATTCATCCTTTTACCCATTCACTCACACGATCGCGTCAACCCCCATTCCACCCCAGCCACGCGACCGCGTGTCCCACGCGATCGCGTGGATTCAAATTTATTAACCCCTTGTGACGCGAACCCTACCCCATCGCGCCCTCCCCCCAACCCATTCTCCTTCCTTTCTTCTCTGCAACCCTTGCTGCTCCTCCACCACTGCTGCCCCCCGCCGCGCCATCCTACGCCACCGCACCACCGTCAACCACCCAGCCCCACCGCAACGCCACCCCCTTCTCCTTTCTCCCTCTTTCTTCTTCTTCTCTCATCTTCTTCCCTCCACCACTACTGCCCCCCGCCGCGACCACCACCCCCACCGTGCCGCCATCACCGCCGCACCACTTTCCACCACCCACGTCCCCTTCCCTTCCTTCCCCCTTATCCCCTACCCCCATTCCCTACCCGATACCCCCTGCCTCCGAACAGACGACACCGCCGCGCCACCCTCAACCACCGTGTCAGCCGCCACCACCACCATTCCCCAGTCATCTCTCTGCCCCACTTTTATTCATCCGCCTACCAGGTTTCGCTGAACGCCACCCTTCTTTCAATTCTCCGTTAATTACATATTTTTCTATTTATGTTCATCATTAGGCTAGTTAGATATGCATGTTGTAGTGGATTCTAGGTGGTTAGGTAGCCTAGGATGTGGTTAGTGGACTTAGGCCTGATTAATTGCGCTGTTCGTGCTTCTTGTTTTATAATTTTTGCAATTCTGCTGTTGCTGTGATGTTAGTATTGTTCATATGCTATTCTTACTGTTCATGCTGCTATTGCAAATGTTCTTTCTTGTTCACGTTAATTATATCTAATTGCAGTTTGTTTTAATTCATATGAACTGTCCTGCATATTGTTTATTTTCCGGGAACATCCAATTTTAGCCGGAATGCTGCCCAATTTTCTGTAAACTATTTTGTTTTCATTCATGTCTTGGTTTTGGCACTTTGAACTCTGCTTTACTCTGCTTTTACCAATCCAATTCATGAATACCAAGGCAAGCTTTCTTATTCTTTTTTATTTCCTGGCTCATAATCTGCATTTTTGATGTTTAGCTCCCAATTTTTGATTCATCATCAACCTGATTCCCTTGTTTGGATATGAGTTAACTGTAGCTTCTAATTGAGAATGTTTGTTACTTAGAAAATGATCATCATGCCACTTACTCTAACCCACTTTTTACTAATTCACTAATTTTAACTTCCTACACTCTTTTTTCATTCCTAACCAACCTAACCTTTCAAAACATCTCTTCTGGTTTTTCACTATTCTCTTTAACCTTCTAACCAAGGCATGATGATAATTTTTCCTAATTAACATGATTTTTAATACATTTTGGATTGTTAATTTTTCTTCTCGGACTTTTAACTCCTATTCAATCCTTAATGCACATTTACTTAACTCATTTTCATTACTCCACTGCTCCTTTGCCACTATATGCTTATTTTGTGATTTGCATACTTGTTTTCCTATTTTTATTATATCCTAGTTTTCTGTTTTTCAGGATGTCTGACACCCAAATAAAAGGAAAGGGAAATGCAACAACTGGCAAACGAAAAAGAGGAGAATCCTCCATGTCCATCCTGGACATCATGCATGATGACTCCTGGCGGGAGAAACACTTTACCCCGCAGGAGAAGGCTGACCAACTACTCCCTGCTACTGATCCCATTAAGTTTGCAAACCGATACTGCAAGCTGAAGTATCCGGTGTTTGCAACCTCCAGGAACCTGTACCTGGAGAGGACTCTGAAGATCCCAGAAGAACTCCAGCAATACACCTCTGGTTAGATCAAACAAAGAGGCTGGTTCTTCTTGGAGAGAAACCTGACTGAGGTTAATGCATCTTGGGTAAGGGAATTTTACTGCAATTACTTCAAAACTTTCCTAGATGGAGTAAACCTAAGAGGGAAGCAGATACTGGTCACTAAAGAGGCCATTGAGGATGTTCTGAAGCTCCTGCCTAAATCCGATCAGCCAGATGGTTATCAAAAGGCTGAGGAGGACATGCGCTTCATGAAGTTTGACTGGGATGCCGTCAAGGCAAGGATAGCCCTTGACCCGACTGTTCCATGGGTCATGGGTCAGAACACCATGCCTAAGGGAATCAAGCGGGCTTACTTGAACGATGAGGCTCGGCTATGGCATCAGATCCTAAGCAACTTTATTATGCCGAGTACTCACGAGACGGAGCTACCTGCCGCTATGATCACCCTCCTATGGTGTGTGATGGAGGGTAAGGACCTGTACCTGCCACGCTTCATTCGGTACTACATGGCCAGGGTCCACGTCCGAGGCACTCTCCCCTTTCCATATCTAATTACACAGCTTGGCCGTCGAGCTGACGTACCTTGGGAGGATGCTGATGAGAAGCCACCTGCTGCAGAATGCAAGAAAATTATCCCTCACAGCAGGAACTTTCTGGCTTTGGGCTACATACCTCCATTCCTCACTCCTACTGATGAGACAGCCACACCATCTGCCGGCCCCTCTTCCTCTACAGCTACCCTTGCTACCACCACTGCACCTCCACTGCCTCAGAGCCAGTTTATCACTTAGTGCACCGCCTGTTTCAGCAACTAGACCAGATGGAGTGCCACAACCAGCGGCGACACGAGAGATCTGAGCGTCGCAGCAAGCGACACTATGAGCACCTGAAGCTGATGATCCGTTCTGGCAGCGACATCCCCTCCGAGCCTGACACCCCATCAGAGCCATCTGAGGAGGAGGCGGATGATCACGAGGCGGAGACCCATCTACAGAGAGAGGCTGCACAAGCAGGCACGGCGCAGGCTGCGCCCCAACAGGAGGCCTTGCATCAGATTCAGGTTGCAGACCCAGAGGTTCCTATTCAGTCAGCACCTCCTCTGCAGCAGGCAGATCCTCAGACGACCACCACAGAGACTCCAGCTACCCATCCTTCCAGTGAGGACACCCCTTCACACCCTGCTTGAGTGACCATCAGGGACGATGCTTCATATTAAGTGTGGGGAGGTCGCCATCTCTGGCGTATATTTTTTGGTGAACCACTACAGACTCTTTTTACTTTATTATTTTTCTGTATTTTTCTCTTTATTTTTATTTTTATTTTCTCAGTACTTATACATTGCTATTTTCATGTATTTTTACTATATTTCTGCATGTTGCACTTTAGTTCATATTTTAGCCATTTAGTTTAGTTGCAATTCTAACTTATTAGTTATAGAAAATGTGGATTAATAGTATAGTTTACCCTTTTTAGCATAAGATAACTTAGTTTAAATTAAAAAAATATAAAAAGGAAGTAAACTAGAGACTTTAATAGAATAAAAATAACCCACACCTTGTATATATAGCATTACATGTTAGTTAGTTAACAACATTTCATCAAGGAGAAACACTAGAACTTTAAAGCCACCTTAAGATTTACATTGAGAATAATGGGAACTCTTAATTTTACTTGCTTGACATATATAACTGATATATGATTTTTGAGTTAGAGAACACACAGCCTGTGAGTTTTGAGCTTAATTGCATGGTTACATTTAAACCATAATATTTTATTCCTGTGTGTTCCGCCCTTCTTATTTATTCTGGTGTTCTTTACTTTGTTTTAATCTATATGTCCGATTATAGAATATAGATACATACCAAGAAAGTGATTGAGGCCATTGTTTGATTCTAGCTCACTATTCCCAAATTAGCTTACCTTTTACATCACCCTTGTTAGCCCCCTTGAGCCTTTAAACCCCCTCTTGTTTTATAACCACATTACTAGCCTTAAGCAGAAAAACAAAATAAAAATCCCAAGTTGAATCCTTGGTTAGCTTAAGATAGAAATTGTGTATTGTGTAAGTGTGGGAACCTTATGGGAACATGGATGATAGAAACAAAAGGGTAGAAAGTTAAAAAGAATAAAAATTTTTATTTTTAAAAGTTTTGGGAAGGAAATCAAAATAATTTAATTACCATGTGCATTTAAAAAAAATTATTTTTCAGTATTTGAATAAAGGGGATACAAAAGAATTCCCCAAATACAAAAAGCGATGCACATGGGATAAAAATAAATAAAAATTAAAATATGAGCATGTAACATAAAAAGTGGAAAAAAATATGGGAAAATAGGTAAAGAAGCTTTGCTTTACAAAATATGTATGTTAGGTGAGATCTTAGACTAATCAAGGATTCACTTAATTAGCTCACTTAGCCTTATACACATACCCTTACCTTTACCTTGGCCCCATTACAACCTTAATTAAAGACCTCATAATTTTTGTATACCTATATTCTATAATTGTTGATTGGTTAGATGAAGAACAAAGTTATAGACAGCAAGGATAAAAAGAAGAATAGAGTGATTAACCCAATAAACACTGAGTGACTAGAGAGTAAACACAAAATCCAGTGAGGGTTCAATAGCTCATCAACATATATCTCTGCTTAAATTATTAATTGTCTTGCAAAATTGTAAAATGTTTTTCTCTTCCATCTCAATTCTAAAGGTACTTTATCACTATCTAAGGTTTGGCTATATATATAAGATTCCTTGAGAATGTGAATTAATTCAACTACATGTAAGCTTTATACGCAAGGGAATAACAAATTAGAATTGCATGATTCATTTAGGTAGTTGCATTTAGAATAGATTGCATTGCATGAGATTCCACCACTTTGACCTTACCTTACTCTTTGTCTTGGATTTAGCATGAGGACATGCTATTATTTAAGTGTGGGGAGGTTGATAAACCCATATTTTATTATATATATTGTGCTCAATTTGAGTGATTTATTCAATCCTTCACCCACTTATTCATGTTAATTGTATGGTTTTACTTTTCCTTCCTTATTATGTGATGTATGTGAAAAACATGTTTCCTATGCTTTAAAAATAATTATTTTAATTACCCTTTACTTCCATTCGATGCCGTGATTCGTGTGTTGAGTAGTTTCAGATCTTCTAAGGCAGGAATGACTTAAAGGATGGAAAGGGAACATACAAAAATGGAAAGAAAGCACAAAATGGAGTTTTTGAAGAAACTGGCAGCGACGCGATCGCATGGACGACGTGGCCGCATGTCAGCGCGAAATGGCATTGACGCGACCGCGTGATTGACGCAGACGCATGACTGAAGCGACCGCGTGACAAGAAAAACTCCAAATGACGCGACCGCGTGACCCACGCGGATGCGTAACAGAGGTCACGCACCAGAAAGTACAGAAAACGCTCCCAGCGATTTCTGAAGCCCTTTTTGGCCCAAATCCAAGTCCAGAAGGCACATATCAGAGGTTATGAAGTGGGGGAATGCATCCATTCAAAAGGGAGTCTCCAATTAGTTAGTATTCATGAATTAGATGTAGTTTTGAGGGAGAGGTTCTCTCCTCTCTCTTTTAGGATTTAGAATTAGGATTTCTTTTGCTTTCAGGATTATCTCTTTTTATCAGGTTCAACATTCCTTTTTATTTATCTTCTCAATTTAGTTTATGAATTCTTCTATGTTACAGATTACTCTTTGAATTAATGTTATTTGAGGTATTTCAGTTTATTATTGCTCTCTTTTATTTATGTTACTGTTGCTTCCAATCTGAAGACATTTTTATTCCAGTAGATTTACTTTTTTCCTTTTGGTCTTGGTTAAGAAATCAGTAACTCAGGAGTTATCAAACTCAACGTGATCAATAATTGTTATCTTTACTAATTGAATTGAACTTCAATAATACCAATCTTTTTCTAGGAATTAACTAGAATTTAAAGATCAAACTAATTAGTCACTTGACCTTCCCTTGCTCTAGTAAAGGTTAACTAAGTGGAATTAAGATTCAATTTTCATCATCATTGATAAGGATAACTAGGATAGGACTTCTAATTTCTCATACCTTGCCAAAAGTGTGTTTTACAGTTATTTATTTACTTTATAGTCTTTTACTTATTTTAATTACAATTTAAATTACTTGTTCCCCATCTTCAAAATCCCGATTTACAATCTTCATAACCAATAATAAGAACATACTTCCCTGCAGTTTCTTGAGAAGACGACCCGAGGTTTAAATACTTCGGTTATCAATTTTAAAGGGGTTTGTTACTTGTGACAACCAAAACGTTTGTACGAAGGGATTTCTGTTGGTTTAGAAACTATATCTACAACGCGACTATTTTTATAAAATTTTTTACTAGCAAAAATCCTAACGTCAATGAGCAATAGAAGCACACGGTGGAGTAAATAATAGGGGTTTCACGTGCTACTACTCTCAGTTCGAGGGTTTAATTTCTGCCGTAGGGGTTATTAGTTAGAAAATGTAGGAAATTGAATAAATTATAATAAAGTGTCATGACTAGCGGCAGTTCCTCACGAAATAACCGCTAATCAATTAAATTTTGCGGCACATAAAAGTGTTCTAATGTCAACTACTATTATCTTCGTTATTTGTGGCGGTTAGATAAATGGCTAATAAGTTTTGGCCGCTATATTCTGCCTGTCTTGTAGTGTGTCTCCGTTATGGTTTAGAAAGATGTGAGTAAAATCATGAATGTGAAATATTGCACCCAACACGCACATCAAGTATTCATCAAGACACCTCACATCAAGTAATTAGTTTATAAAAAATTTAAGTAAATAATAAAAAATCAGTTTAAAATAATCTAAAATTATATTATTTTATATTTTAATTGTTAATAGAATAATTAAATAATATTTGATGTAATATATAAATATTTTATATATAAAATTATAAATATTAAATTAAATAAAATAATTTTAAATTATTATTTTTCTAATATACTGTAAAATATTTTATTTATTATGGCTTTAATATAATGGCACGTTGATGGAGCTAAAAAAAATGTTACAATTTTTTCACACTATGTAAATGACGTTGATTAAAAATTTTAAACTGTAATAAAAAGTTAATTGAAAATTTAGTAATCAAAATTATAAAAAAAATTTAAAATAATTAAACTAAAATTTTTATATGAAAAATCTAAAACTTAAATATTGTTAACTCTACATATTTAGATTAATTTTTATATTTCCTGTTGTGTACGACATATATATTTGGTGTGGGAAAAAGAAAACAATAAAAAGGAGCGAATTATTAGTCAATATATAATTCATATAATAATCAATCAATTATACACTTATATACGTATATATGTAGAAACTACTATTCATTGTATATTTATATATCCAACCCTGGCCTTCCGGCGAAAACAGTTTGCTTATTGTTTAATGTTTTTGGATCACTGTATTACTGCTGGTCGACATAATCTATCACCATAATAAAACAAATAAATTAACACGTGCTTAATTTTTTGTTTTAAAGAAAAAAAAAAAAGACGTATAGAATATGATGGGTTTATGACCACAATAACCAACATAAGCAACTCAATTTCATCACGGCGCCGAAAATCATGGCTATCTCTCTATATATATAGCCCTCTAACTTTGCTCTACAAATCACACTACTATATGTATACTATATGCAATAACAACACACTTTAAGTTATCACTTACTCTCCCTCTCTAATCCCTCCTTATCTTTGTTCTTCTTTTTAATTAGTTTTATTTAAAAAAAATGATGATGAGTTGCCAAGCATGGCCTGAACCAGTGGTTCGTGTCCAAGCCTTAGCTGAAAGTGGCTTAAGCTCTATCCCATCCCGTTACGTCAAGCCGCGCTCACAGAGACCTACCAATACCAATACCAACACCACTTCTATGGCCTACCCACAAGTCTCTCAGACTGAGGACGATCACAGTGATGTAAATATGAACATCCCTGTGATCGACCTTCAGTCTCTATCCTCTGGGGAGGATATTGCCCTCCGGGAAGAAACTCTCCAACGCGTTGCTGAGGCGTGTCGGGAGTGGGGTTTCTTCCAGGTGGTGAACCATGGTGTTAGCCATGAGCTGATGAGGAACGCAAGGGAGCTGTGGCGCGAGTTCTTCGACCAACCATATGAGCTGAAGGAGGAGTATGCCAATTCTCCTAACACCTACGAGGGTTATGGGAGCCGTTTGGGTGTGAGTAAGGGTGCCATTTTGGATTGGAGTGACTACTTCTTCCTCCATTACATGCCTCCTTCACTTAGGAACCAAGACAAGTGGCCTACACTTCCGTTGTCCCTCAGGTATGACAATAATGCATGTATGATCATGATATCATATTTCTTTCTTTTCTTAATTATTATTATCACAGAAATTTTAGAAGGCAACACTTTTATTAAAATTTAGTCAATATTTAACTAGTACAAAAAGAGAATAATTTCACATCTATCATTATATGTAATCGCACACCACTAAAAATACTAATAATTACTAAATAAATTATTATGTATAATATATATTTTATATTTTAATATATATTATATACGAATAACTATTTTTTTTTATACTTAGCAGGTTACTGAAAATTATATTACATATATTCTTAACATAAATATCACTTTAGCACCTTTCTGACTTCTCTAACAGCAAGTAATATTACCATCATAATTAAAGAGGCTGTCATCATATTTAATTTATTGTAGATAAGAAAACATGTTGGGTGATTATGAAATATTAGGTTAGACGACGTACAATATTATTCTTCTATTTAATTTCTAGAATGATATTATAGTTAATAATTGAGGGGTATCCTAGCATAAATAAAATTAAAAAGTTTTTGTAATTAGTTTAGAACATATCTAACTTGGTGTTCTATATAACCATATAATTATTTCTCTTGTAGATATATAATTCCTTAAGAATGATAAACACGTTTTTATGTCCAAACATGCATGGAATTGTTTATTTATTTATCTAACTAAAGTTTTTTTTAATTTTATTTGGTAACTTTTCTTTTTCCTTGTATTCTCTTCCTTACTTTCTTTTGAACCAACGATCAAATATAAGTTAGAAAAAAAATAAGTATGTTATTTATATATTAAAATTATGTTTATCTTCAGAAAATGCATCTTCACATAATAAATAATAATTTTAATAATGCTTATGTTAAAAACTCTATCTTTCTTGCAAGTTATTTACTAATTTTTCCTTGTTTGGTATGATATAGATGTGTTTGTAAATATACTTAATATTTGTTTCTATTTAATATTGTTTACCAACCAATTAATAAGGTGGCTTTCTCATAGTTATGTTAATTTCTTATAACGAGGTTGGGGAGTTGTAGGTATACGTAACATAAATTGAGCATGTGAAAAAAGAGGATAAATAAAGTTCCAAAAGTTCAACAGATTGGATATATGTTTGTCCCTTTGACTAGATCACGAATTCTAGTTTTATGAATAAAGCGTTAGTACATAAAGATTTAGTTTTATATATAACAAATTTAAACTTTCTAAGATTTTTAAGTAGAATTTATATTAAAAATTTTAGTAAAGCAAAGTTTCTTCATAGGATACTTATTATTATCTAAGTATGAATTAAAAATATCACTAAAAACACTCGTTAAAGTTATTAATGGTGAAAAGTAGTAGTCTTAAAAAACTTATTCACTAAATGCATTAAATAGATAATTTTTTTTTTATCTTTTTAACCAAACATATTACATGTACAAAAAAAATAACCATCAAATCATCACTCATATATAATGCATGGTAAACATAAAATTCACACTAAAAACAAATTAAACAATATATATATAGTTATATAAAAATATATAATTATTAATTTAGTGGCTGATTTTTTATGTGCGCATAATATTTTTGTTTTTTAACCCAAATGTTTTATTTTAATAATTTTAGAATTTCACTAACACATGTTTTTGTAGAGCATTATTTGTTTATTTACAGTAAAAACTTTTAAATCTTTTTCGTTAAATAATGTACTAAAAATTACACATTTTTAATAAAAAATTTTATATCAAACACCTGAATAAATAATTTTAGAGCACTTGTTAGTCAAACTGATAAAGTTAACATGTTTTCTAAGGAAAAACCTTATCCTATTCGTAATTAAAATGAAAGGGTTTGGAACTGTCAAATTTGAGGGTGTTGGAAAAAGTCGTGTCACATATGAAGTGGATAGTTCACAATTAATTAATTAATTAAATGAACTTAAAAGAAGCTTTTTGACACGTTCAGCTTTGGAGACTCATAAACCTACCACTTGGGTGAGTTGGGTTTGGGTAACTAACGCTTCTTCAACAACTTCGAATAAGCATAAATAAGCATGTAGGTACATCATGTACACTCCAAAGGCCAAACCCCACATGTAAAACGTGACGCGCTTTCTTCTCTCTCTATGGCCTCTCGCATTTGACAAAGCCAGCTTTTACAAATTACTAAAATCTATATAAAAAAGAAAAAAACACTTCATGCTTTTCCTTTGTGAGGAAAATTTTACTAAAATCTATTATATATATATATATATATTAGTAGATCTAATGTAATAAAATTTTTATATTTTAATGAAAATTTTTGTGTTATCCACATGCAAAATTTATATCGATTGATACAAGTTTATCATGCTATGCCTTAGGTATTAAATGTTTTTTTTTTTTTTTTTGCACATAATTAAACCTTAGGTTTGTTGGCAAAATTTTTTATATATGGAAAGCTTTTTTGTGAAATTAAAAAATATTGGCCATTTTTGAATTTTACCAAAATATTGGGGCATCTTGCAAAAAAATTATAAAATTGTTAGAAGCGATCTGTGTTTTTTTTTTTTAAAAAAAAAAGTTAAAATGAAATATCTAAGAGTGATTTTTGTTTTATTTTCAATTAAAAAAGTGAAAGCGATGATCTGTTTTTCTTTTTAATAATAAAGTAAATTTGCTAAAGTATTTTTTGCATTGTACCACACACTTGTAAAACTTTAAAGCACTTAATTTTCTGATTAAATACCAGATCTACTATCATAAAAAATAATTTTGCATGGGTTCCTTATCAAGGATATTGCAATAAACTATACATAAAGGCCAATTGTAAGTAAATTATAAACAAATTTTTTAAGTATTCAAAAATATTAATATTTTAATATTTTTAATAGTTGATTTCAGATTATATATATATATATATATATATATAGTAAAGATGAAAATTTTGGTAAAGAGTAAAAATTACTTTTTCAGGATAATTATATATATAAAACTAAAATTAAAATTAAAATTTTAGAAATATTCATAAATTTTATTTTTTTAAATTTTATCTCAAAAGATTTTTATTTACATTAAATATACCTCTGCCAATACATATGTTCTTTTTAAATAAAGTAAAAGTCTTCATTTTTCGTTCAATTTCACTCTTGGCTAAAAAAAATTTCATATATAAAATGATTGAAATAATGATATTTTTGGAATACTTGGAACTTTTCTTAAATTATATACCAGTACAAACTACTTGGTTCACCTTTTATATCTCTCTCTGTCTTTCTGTCTCTTCACGTACAAAAGGAACCCACTAATTTAATTTATAGTTTTCTCTTAACTACCTCTTCTAAGCTGATCACGAGCAACATAGTTATATTTTGGACAATGTTGACCGGGACCTCATTACCTCATAATTATTATCATAAAAAAAAATAGAGAAATGTTAAATAATAAATACCTTTTTATTTTTAATTTTCCTTATATTTGAAGCGATATTAGCTAATGTTTCACTCGATTACACTAAAATGTTAATGATTAGTTAAAGATGAAAATTCAACTTCACGTGAAAGTTGATATTTAAAAACCGTTAAATAATTTAATATTTGACTAAATTTTCAACTAACAATTCTAAGTTATCAACACTGCAATGTGTGTTTCCACTATAGTTAAATCATGGTTAGTTGCACGTACATTTAAGTTGAATTGGTAACTGACAACAGGAAAGTAATATCGGAATATGGAGAAGAAGTGGTGAAGCTAGGAGGAAGGATGCTGGAGTTGATGTCAAGAAACCTAGGCCTAAAAGAGGATTACCTTATGAATGCATTTGGTGGAGAGAATGAGATTGGAGGGTGTTTAAGGGTTAATTTCTACCCAAAATGCCCTCAACCTGACCTAACCTTAGGACTCTCAGCTCACTCAGACCCTGGCGGGATGACCATCCTTCTGCCTGATGATTTTGTATCCGGCCTTCAAGTGCGCAAAGGAAATCATTGGATCACTGTCAACCCTCTCCCAAATGCTTTCATCATCAACGTTGGTGACCAAATTCAGGTAACAATAACAATAATTACACTGAAAAGTAGTAATAACATTATCTGCACTAATGGAAAATTTTTAAATAATATTCTAAAAATACTGGTCTATATATTCTAATAATAATTATGCTGTTGATTTTTCTAAAAAAAATTAAACATTTTTACATTGCATAAATTAAATACCCACATTTTGAAAAAAAAAAAAATTCAGCCAACCACTAGGTCTGCCATAATTATGTATTATTGTTGATGAGGTTCAGATTTTCAAGGAGTGGGTAGTTCTTAATTAATTAATGACTAATATATATTATATAATGACATGTGTTAACTATTTTTCAGGTGATGAGCAATGCAATATACAAGAGTGTGGAGCACAGGGTTATTGTGAACTCAAACAAAGATCGTGTGTCCTTAGCCTTCTTTTACAACCCAAAAAGTGATTTGCTTATTGAACCTGCCAAAGAGCTTGTGACTAAGGAAAGGCCAGCACTCTATCAACCAATGACATATGATGAATATAGACTTTATATTAGGGTGAATGGACCTTGTGGGAAGGCCCAAGTTGAATCTTTGACTTCCCCAATTAGGTGATTATTATTATTCCAACAATAATTATTATCATAATCATATTATGTAATATGTAATGTGAAATGTGAAAATATGGCAATTAGGATCTAATTGCATCTAAATAATTGAAACATATATATTGCTATCCTTATTGGATGTCTAAAGTTATGTGATAATGATGGGTTGCAATTGTACAAGTTGATGATATGTACAAGGAGTGTTTAAATCACATGTCCCCCCGCCCCTTCTTTTTCATGTATATTCTTTCTTATCTCAAAGTGAGTTATTGGTTTGGTCAATTCAGAAGCGGGGGAAATTAAGAAAATTGGACTCAATGAATAATAATGGTGTGTGATCTGACACGGCTGAGCATATGTACCTATTTTCCAGGTTGCCTAGGTCTAGTGGGATGCTGACTAAAGCTCACTGAATGTGATTATAAAAAATGACACCATGAATAAAATCATGGAACATGTGACATATGAAACTTTTCATATAGTATACTAATTTGTTTTTTAAGATTTCAATTGCACTATTATTATTATTATTAAAATGGAATTTTGGATATTATAGTGGTCCCTCCACTTTTTTTTTTTTAAAAAATTGACTCTAACAAACAAAATGATAAATTAAAACAAGATTAAACCACCATAAGTAACCATGAAAGATTAATTCGCTAACAAAAGTAACCATGGAAGATCATAACTCCTCAGATGCCCACAATTGATTAGCTTCGTTTGTCAAAAATAGTCTGATGTAGCCTTAACAGAGTGGCATACGTGGACTGTTTTCTTCGTTCTTCTTAGTTGGAACCCAATTTTTGTAGAGTAAAATCATACTCGAGCACAATCATCCATCGTTCCGAACTACTCCACAGGAGAACCCTGAATTAATTTAATCTCATAGAATTCGAGCAATGTCAAGGAGAGAAGTAACTACAAGCGAAGGAAGCAGATTTTCAGGAGCTTTACATTCGAAGATGAAGAAGAAGAAAATTTTGGATGGAAGATGTCACTAGGTGAATATGTTGTCTTGTTGGAATCTTTGACGGTTACTAATCCTGAAAGATGGTTTATTCGTTGCCCCTCTTCGAAGGTATGAACACAGTTTGTATACATACTTTAATTGAACGTTTCTACTTTGTTTTGATGTAAGAAACAAATTATATTGTTTTATCATGGTCCAGCATAATAAGAAAATGTTAGCCCATCATTTTGTTTGCTGGTAACTGCTGAAAAAGAATCAAAAAGACTCTATAGTATTCAGAGCTCAATCTCAGAGATAGTAATAGTACAACTAAAATTTCAAGAACCAAATTAATATGCACATTATAAATTTGAGAGGCGAACAATGCTATCTAACGGCCAGCAAATATTATTATTTTTTACCAACATTTAACTAGTAACAATTTGCACATATATTTATAGACATTTTATACACAAAAAGTATATAATTTATATTTATATTTATTAAATTTTTGTACATATAAATTAATATAGTTTACACCCATAAATTAATATAAATTATATTTATATTTTTTAAAATTTACACATAAATTAATAAAATAATAATTTAATATTTATACTAATTAAATAATAACCATAAATACTGAAAATTGCTGGTCTATGAATTTTTCTTTGAGAGGCACTATGAGAATTTAGACTAATTTCAATGGCAAAGGTTTTGGTTGTATATCTCTCTTTAGTATATGTAAATATATTTTTCATTTGGTTTATATAGTTTTTTTATTTATTTCAAATATGTATCTTTGAAAGAAAATATAAAAGAAGTAATAAAATAATATTTTTATAGATAAAAAAACAAACTTATAATAATTCTATAAAACAATATATATATATATATATATATATATATATATATATATATATATATATATATATATTAAGAACCTAACTAATCTTTTTAATGTTTTCCTTTTGCCCTACTATAGTAGTATTGTAGTTAAGAATGAGTTTATTACAACATTTACATATACCAGTAAATTAATATGCACTTTTGCTTCTTTTTATCAAGGTGTATAATAATAAAAAATATGAAATTAGTTTAAATAAAATTACTTAATACCCTAATTAAAAAATCTTTTTTTTATATATTTTTTATAAATATAAATATATATGAAAAAAAATGTGTACTAAAATCATGCTAATCTTTTTTAAATATAATAATAGATAGCAGATGTATACGATCTTTATAATAAATTTGACATGAAAATAATTGAGATGAGTAAGTTTTATAACAATATCTTTCTGATTTTTTTCTAATAATAATAATAAAAGAAAATGACAAATCGATCCTGACTTTTTGGTCTGCAGATATTTAAGTCTCTGAAAATTTAAAAATATATTTAAGTTTTTTACCTCTTTAAAATCTGGACATATCGATCTCTGAGTCTAATTTGTTCAATTTTAACTCTTTCACGTGTGCATCCGTATCAACTAAGTCGGTACCATGGGAGCCACGTTTGATTTTTCCATTGAGTCTGACAGATCCTAACAGACCCAAGTGAACATAAAGGATCGATATGTCTAGGTTTTGAAAAGGTCAGGGACTTAAATGTATATTCCAATCCTCGATGACTTAAATGTCTGCGGATCAAAAGGTCAATGACCTATTTGTCCTTTTTTCTAATAGTAATAATAATAATAATAAAAATAAGTGTTCCGAAGATTTCCTGAAACTGGGTTGCTCTTGGGGCAAGACGTGAGGTCCAGGCTTTTTTTGAGATAGTGTTCGACTTATATTGGTGCCGAGGTGCAGCCATCCAGGTTCTTCGTGAGGAGGTGGGGGTAGTACCTGCAAGAGACTTCGATACTTAAGTTAGCAAGGGTTTTAAGCAGGTTTTAGTAGATTAAGTCTAAAATATACATGAGAGTGTTAGTGTATTTATAGTAGAATAGATAACTACCTTTTTAAAGTAGTTTCACCTTTGATGATGGATGGCCGTTCCCTCTTGATAGGAAAGTTGTTGAGATCTCCCTTCTAGATATGCAGGAGATATCTTAGAAGGTAGTTACTTATTCAGATAAGTAGGATTGAACTACCCTTGTCGTGTTCGACCTTTAATTTATAGGGCCGGATAAGTAGATGAGGCCACCTTTTTGGATGGACTTTTATTCTTATTGGGTCTCACTTTATGTTTTTGGGTCAGGGTATATATGAACAGTCTCCTTACTTGAGTTCATGCATTTACGAGGTCAGGTTCAAGCATGGGTGGATTTGTCCTTTTACGTTGGGTAAACCGCCTTTTTGGAGTAAGTTGGGTACTCGATATGTTTTTGAAACGTCAAGTCTTTTCATAACATCACACACGTTCTTCCTTCAGTTACCTTGGTAACTTTGTACGCCATTAATGAGAGGTGCAAAGTGACACTTTTGCCTTTAATGTCTTATAAATACTTTATTTTTCTTTTTTTTTCCTTTTTCGCTTTCTTTGTATTGCATCGTCTTCGTCTCCCTGCTCTCGATTATTTTTGCAACCTTTGTTCTTCTTTCAAGATTTCTTTATCTTAAATTTTGGGTGTTCTCATTCGTTCATTGGAGGCTTTGGACCGTACGTGTTTTTGCTGTTGAAGTGTTCTTTTTCCTTTCGCACTCTTCTATCCAGGTTGGTTTTTTACCCTTCTTCTTGTTCTGTTTCTTGCGTTCTGTTTTGCCACTTTTGTGTTTGTTGATTGAAAATTTGTTTGCTTTTTCATTCTTGAATTTCTTAAATGGCGTTGTTGTTTTTATCGATATTGAAAAATGTTTTTGAAAATGAGGTTCAGCCTTGTAAATTTTACGTTGGTCCTGGTCTTTATTTGCTATTGGTGATTGAGATTTTCATGCTTGTGTTGTTCTCAAATGGTGCCACTTTATCTGTTAAAAGATGGTACTATTTCTGTATCTGATAATGTAATGATACTTTGTGTGTATGAGAAAATGTAAGAACTGTAATCTTTTGATGGCGACCCGACTTTTCGGCTTTTTGTTGTGACATTTTTCTTATTTGTTGTATTGTAGATAGAGCTTGTATGTCTCGATCAGTTATACACAGCATATCTTTTAAGGTCTCGTACGACTTGATATTGGTAGATTTATCTATTCTTATTCCTGTCTGTATTATTGATAACGAATATGCCAAAGCCTTTCGTAGACACCATAAATTATGTTTGAGTTGGGAGGATGAGAGGAATTATGAAATTATGGTTGCTGACCCTGAAGAGAGGGTCTGTTTCTCCCGACTTGATGGGACAGAACGTCATTTCATATATGTATATGATTGTTTTTTTACGAAATTAAGAGTTACTTTTTTTTTTATCTGATTTTGAGTCTGAGGTTCTTAAATTCTGCAATGTTACCCTACCTAATTGCATCCCAATTTGTAAGATTTTTTAAAAATATACCAAATTTTTTGTCAAAAATTTGATGTCCGACCTTTTTTTAAGGTCTTTTTTATGTTTTCGTTCTCACCAAATTCTTTATCAAGATGTATAATAATAAAAAATATGAAATTAGTTTAAATAATAAGTACTTAATACTCTAATTAAAAGATCTTTTATATATATATATATATATATATATATATATGAAAAAAATGTGTGCTAAAATCATGCAAATCTTTTTTAAATATAATAATAGATAGTAGATATACACAATTCTTTATAATAAATTTGACATGAAAATAATTGAGATGAATAAGTTTTATAACAATATTTTTTTGATTTTTTTCTCATAATAATAATAATAATAATAATAATAATAATAATAATAATAATAATAATAATAATAATAATAATAATTGTTAGAGAATCATTAGAGAATCATTAGAATCATTTTAGATTAGTTAGCATCATTTATATTTATATAGCATATCTGTATATTAATTGTAGGATTCTATGCTTTTATTATTTTGATTTTTCTAGCACCTATATATACCCTTTGTACATTGTACTTTTGATCACACTCAATAATACACAAATTCTTTTTCTAGTTTAGTCTCTTGTTTCTAACATGGTATCAAGAGCTTGGGTTGTTTTTTTTTTTCAGAAACAATTGGTTTCTAGCTCCTTTATCTTGTTTCACTGACAGTACTTTGTCCTCCGTTTTTGGCTCCTTCCCGACGCTTTGGTTCATCACTGCCGCCACCCTTGCCTTCTTCTCGTTGCAGGCTTTCCAACGCCACCGAAATCATTGCCGGAAGTCGTCAGACGCGCTGCCACGTGCCGCTCAAAGTTGCCTGTCCGCGTTCAGCAGTTCTCCTTCTAGACGTCTCCAGCGCCGTTGGATCAGCGCCCCAAATCAACGGCTCCGCTTCTACCACGTGTCACACTACTGCTTTTCCGACCCGAGATCGACCCGCGCTCTCGACCCGATCTGTTCCTCTGCCCGCGTGGCACCCCACCCCATCAGCCCTGACGTGTCCTGCTCATCCAATCCCGCAGCGCCATGTGTTCCCTCTTGCTGACGTGGCAGTTGACGTGTCATCCGACGTGGCAACTGACGTGGCACATAGTAGGACCCTCCCTAAGATTTTTTGGTGATCTCTTTCCGTTTTTGCCTTTCTTTTTCTTGTTTTCGGCGCCCAAGTTGCAGTTTTTCTCTCCTCTTTCGTGATCTTTGTATCTGCTATTATGGAAAAGTCAGCTATTTTTGCTACCACACACAAAAATGATAAATTCTGTCGAAATTGTAACCGTTTTAGGCACCTCTTCTCTGTCTGTCCCTCTGTTGAATGTCGCACATGCCACCAGAAAGGTCATATTAGCTACCATTGTTCACAACTGTTCTGTCATTATTGCAAGCTCTCGGGACATTTGATTACTACCTGTCCTACTCGCCCACCACGTCCTGCGCCTGCTTCTGCTGTTGATGCTACTCCTGAATCTACCACCTCTGCTCCTCTCAACTCGTCTCCTGTCTCTCTATCTGATATTGCGTCTCTTCTTCAGTGTCTTCTCTCCCTTTCTGGTAATACACCTGCTGCTCTTTCAACTCCTCCAGGTAATTCTAAATGGTATTTTGACTCGGGATGCTTTAATCACATGTCTCCATTGCATAATCTCTTCTCGTCTCTGTCGACCACTACAAATGGACCTTCTGTCAATACTGCTAATGGTTCCCTCTTGCACGCAACACACAAGGGTTCTATCTCCCAGTCGACTCTTAATCTTCCTGATACTTATTTTATTCCCAACTTAAACTTTAATCTTATTTCTGTTGGTCAACTTGTTGATCTGGGTTTTGATGTCACTTTTTCTATCTCTGGTTGTCGTGTATAGGATCGTCAGACGGGACAAGTCATCGGGACTGGACGTAAGGTTGGAAGGTTGTTTGAAGTCAAGAATCTTCATATTCCTCCTATACCAAATCTCTGTGCTACTTCTTCTCCATCTACCCTTCACTTATGGCATCAATGTCTTGCCCACAGTTCCTTAGGAAAATTGCGTCCTCTTGTGTCTCAAGGTGTTTTGGGTCAGGTTCCTAATGAATCTTTTGATTGCATTTCTTGTCAAACTGCCAAACAACCTGCTTTATCCTTTCACAATAATTCTTCTCTTGCTTGCTCTCCTTTTGATCTCATTCACTATGATGTTTGGGGCCCGCTCCCACCACTTCTATGGGATGAGCTAGATACTTTATTGTTTTCATTGATGATTATTCACGGTTTACTTGGATTTATTTGATGACCAATCACCATGAGTTACCTCATATTTATATTAACTTTGCCACTATGATTAAAACTTAGTTTTCCAAGGTCATTAAGGTTTTTCACCGTGATAATGCTATGGAATACCGTGATTCCAAACTCTTAAGCTTTCTTGTAGAACAGGGTACCTTGTTTGAGTTTTCTTGCCTTGGTACGTCTCAACAAAATGGGCGAGCTGAACGCAAACACCGTCATATTCTTGACTCTGTTCGTGCAATGCTTCTTTCTTCTTCATGTCCTGAGCGTATTTGGGGTGAAGCTATTCTTACTGCTGTTCATATTATCAATAGACTCCCTTCTTCTGTTCTTGGTAATATTACTCCCTTTGAGCGTCTTTATCGTACCTCCCCAGATTATAGTTCTCTTCGAGTTTTTGGTTGTGTCTGTTTTGTTCTTCTTCAGTCTCATGAACATAGTAAACTTGAACCTCGGGCTCGTATGTGTTGTTTTCTTGGTTATGGCACTGAACACAAGGGTTATCATTGTTGGGATCCTCTCTCTAAACGTATTCATATATCTCGTCATGTTGTCTTCTGGGAGTATCACATGTTTTCTCGGTTCTCCTCCTTTGAGTCTATTCTTCCTACTTAGTCACCTTCCCCAATGTTGATCTTTTTCCTAGTGATGATTCTACAGGTTCTATCTCGAGTCACCCTCCATAGCCTCCTGTTCTTCCGCCTTCTCCATCTCCCGATGATTCCAGACCGGACGACGCTCCTCCTACTCCTACCGTCATGCCTCCTCCTTCCACTCGCTGTTCCAGGGTGATAAATCCACCTCCTCATCTTCTTGATTATCATTGTTTTTCTACTATTCTTCATCAATATGAACCTAAGTTATTCAGAGAAGCCTCTACAAATTCAAATTGGCAACAAGCAATGTAGGAAGAAATACAGGCACTTGAAAAAGCACACACTTGGGAAGTTGTGGGAAGCAGATGGGTATACAAGATCAAGACTCGCTCTGATGGTTCTATTGACCATTATAAGGCACGATTGGTTGCTCAGGGTTGTACGCAAGAGTATGGTATTGACTATGAAGAGACTTTTGCTCATGTTGCTCGTCTCACATCTGTTCGAGCTCTTCTTGCCATTGCTGCAGTCAAAAAATTGTCTCTCAGTCAGATGGATGTGAAGCATGCATTTCTTAATGGAGATTTGAAACAAAAGGTCTATATGAAACCCCCTCCGGGTTATCCTTGTCCTTCTGGCAAAGTTTGTCTCCTTCGCAAGGCACTCTATGGGCTTAAGCAAGCTCCTCGTGAATGATTTGACAAGTTCAGCACTACCATATGTAATCTTGGTTTCACTTGCAATCCTCATGAGAACGCTCTCTTTATTCGTAAAAGTAAACGTGGAGTTGTTCTTCTACTTCTGTATGTTGATGACATGATCATTACTGGAGATGATGCTGATGGTATCTCTGATCTCAAGGCGTCCCTTCAGCGTACTTTTGAGATGAAAGATCTTGGTTCTCTCAGCTATTTTCTTGGTCTAGAAGTCATATCCACCGATGATGGCATCTATCTCTCTCAAGCTAAATATGCTTCAGATCTTCTTGCTCGGGCCGGAATTACAGATAGTCGCACTGAGTCTACTCCTCTTGAGCCTAATGTTCGATTTACTCCTATGGATGGCACTGTTTTTGGATAATCCTACTCTTTATCGACAGCTAGTTGGAGGACTCGTCTACTTAACTTTCACCTGACCAGACATCGCCTATCCAGTTCATGTACTTAGCTAGTTCTTGTCAGCTCCTCGTACTACTCACTATGCGGCAGTTCTTCGCGTTCTTCGCTACATGAAAGGCACTCTATTTCATGGCCTTTATTTTTCTACCCATTCCTCTTTATCCCTTCAGGCATACTCCGATGCTGATTGGGCTGGTGATCCCACTGACCGTCATTCTACTACTGGTTACTGTTTGTTTCTTAGCGATGCTCTCATTTCTTGGCGTGCTAAGAAGCAAACGTTCACTGCTTGATCAAGCACAGAAGCTGAGTACCATGCCCTCACTGACACCACTACTGAGGTTATCTCGATTCGTTGGCTTCTCGAAGATTTGGGTGCTCCTCAGTCGTCTCCTATTGATGTTTTTTGTGACAACCGCAGTGCTATTCAGATTACCCATAATGATGTCTTTCATGAATGCACCAAACACATTGAGATTGATTGTCACTTTGTTCGGCAACGTATCCTTATTGATGCTGTTTGTCTCATTGCTGTTGGAACACTGGATCAGACTGCTGATATCTTCATGAAAGCTCATCACCCGACTCGTTTCTGGACTTTATTATCCAAACTCAAGATGGTGTCCTTAACTCCCACTTGAGTTTGAGGGAGGATGTTAGAGAATCATTAGAATCATTTTAGATCAGTTAGCATCGCTTATATTTATATAGCATATTTGTATATTAATTATAGGATTCTATACTTTTATTATTTTGATTCTTTTGATACCTATATATACCCCTTGTACATTATACTTTTGATCACACTCAATAATACACAAATCATTTCTCTAGTTTAGTCTCTTATTTCTAATAATAATAATAATAATGATAAAATACCGTAATAAATATTTTCTTGTCCCACTCGGCACTTGCGTACCTCCTCACTTGGAACCATGGTTCTGAAAACCGAACCGGACCAGCCGGTTCAACCGAAAAACCGAGAACCGATCACCTAACTGGTCCGGGTAAGGTCAGAAACCGGTTGGCAAAAAACCGGTGAAAAAACTGGTCAAACCGGCGGTTAACCGGTGAACCGGGAGAACCGTCCAGTTTTTTCACAGTTTATTGGTTTGCATATTAAACTTCAAAACGGTGTCGTTTTGAAGGGGAAAAAAAAAAGAAAAGAAAAGGGCTATCAGCTATGCACGAACCCTAATAGCCACCACCCTCAGTATCTCAGTATCTCTCAACTCTCACCCTCTCACCCTCCCACAGCCCCTCATCGCCGTCGCACCTCTCCTCCATCGCCGTCGCGGAGCTCCTCTCCTCTATCACCGTCGCGGAGCTCCTCTCCTCCATCGTAGTCGCCCAGCTCGCCACCTCCACCGTCGCACCTCTCCTCCATCGCTGTCGCGGAGCTCCTCTCCTCCACCGTCGTCGCCCAGCTCTCCACCTCCACCGTCGTCGCCGGTAATACTCTGCCTTCCACCTCGGTTCATGTATGCGGGCATGTTTCTGTTCATGGTTCTGTTCCTATTTGAGTTCATGTTCCTATTTCTGTTCATGTTTCTGTTCCTCTCTATCACAGAAAACATGCTCTTTGATGTTTATCTGGATTACATGATTTTGAGTTGCTGCTTCATGTTTATCTGGATTACATGATTTTGGTTTCTGTTTGATGAATCTTGAATCTATTTTTGGCTTTCTATTATGATGCGTTGAAGGCAGCTGGGGATTATTTTTGCTGCTTCAATTTTGCTGCTTCATGAATCTGAGTTCAATTTTTGCTGCTTCAATTTTGCTGCTTCAATTTTGAGTTGTTGTTTCTTCAATTTTGCTGCTTCATGAATCTGACTTCAATTTTTGCTGCTTCAATTTTGCTGCTTCAATTTTGAGTTGCTGTTTCATGAATTTTGCTGCTTCATGAATCTGAGTTCAATTTTTGCTGCTTCAATTTTTGCTGCTTCAATTTTGAGTTGCTGTTTTATGAATTTTGCTGTTTTATTTTTTGTTTAGTTATCAATTTTGATGTTTGAAGTTGTTTGTGAACCTCTAATCTTAAGTAATGGATAATTTATTATGTGAAATATTAAATTTTATTAAGTTATAAATTATTGAATTTTATTAAGTTTAATAATTTTATTTAATATTTAATTAAATCGGTTAAACTCCGGTTGAACTCCGATCAAACCAGTAAACCATTAAACCAGTAACCTCACCGGTTTATTGATCAGTCCGGTTCTCGCAACCTTGCTTGGAACAATGGGGTTACTGGGTTGGGCACTAATCAATGTATCTGAGGGTGACACGTTCGTTGCTTTTATTAAGAAAACACCAACAAATAAATTAAAAATAAAAAGAAAAATATTATAGTAAAACTTAAAGTTTAAGCTAATTGAGCAATGAGAATTAAATCACGTTGGCAATATGGGAAATGCGAGGCAAAGAGTTTTCACTTTTCAGCGTCGGAGTGGACCCTCAACGCGTTAACTGGGTCGTCGGTATCAGCTTCTGCCTTCTTCGGACAACCGTACGATATAGAGAAACATCAAGTATATGAAATAATGAAAATGATGTGTTCTCTTTAAAAAATCAAATAAGAGAGCCATAAATGCCATACTTATTAATTTAGAAAAGAATTGCAATCCAACTGGTCAAAGTTTATAGTTAACCATTATTAGATAATTTAATATATTTAGTTAAATTATTATTTAATAATTTTTAATTATTAATTTTATATAAAAATAATTAAATGTATGTGTTAATTAAATAAAATTCATAGATAATCAGTTGAATTTATTGATTTATTTATAATTAAATAAAATATAAAAAATAAAAATAAAAACAAAAATGCATGTTTTTTTTTTAAAAGAAAAAATCAACACTACATGTGGAGTAAGCGAAACAACAAACAGAAATAACTATCGGTAAACTACGCAAAGAACACTAATTAATATTCTCTGTCATATTTGGCATTGCCATCAACAACAGAAAGGATTCACACCTAACCACTCTTTATAGTTTATGAAGGACTGATGGATAATATCATCAACCCCTTTTCCTTTATTTTGAAAAATTTTTCTATTCCTTTCTAGCCGAATGTTTAAGATAATAGCACAGAAACATACCATCCACCTCTTGCGCTCCTCAGGGGCCACTACAAGAAATACTGTTAAAATCGACAGAAAAATTGACAGATTTGCTATCGATAATATTAAAAATCGATGGTAAAATGGACGACGTGACATGTCGCTTTTAAACATGTCTATTTTTTAAAAATCTAATAAAATCGACTACTTGCTAAACCGTCGATAAATTTTAAATAAAATCAAGAACCTTTTCGTCGATAAAATGAGTTTAAGATTTTTACCTATTTAGTAAAAGCGACAAACATGCCGTCGATAATATTATATAAAATCGATACAATGTCTGTCGATATTTGATTCATTAAAATTGACAGGGTAGCCGTCGATTTATTTATTAAAATATCGACAAGTTCTTCATCTATTTTTTATTTTCTTTTGTCTATTTTAAATTTAAAAAGCGACAACGATGCCGTCTATTTTAATAGCCATAATTTTTTTTATTATTTTTTTCATTTGAAAAATAATAGACAATTCATGCAAATAAACTTTTAAGTGTAAAAATAAAATTTATACTAAATATTAGATAATGAGTTTACAAAATTATCAAAATAATAACAAAAAATTCTCTAACTTAAAGATTTAAGATAAGATAAATAACTAAATTCAGACTTATATTCGTCCAAATATGAGATACACATAGACATAGGAATATGCACATTACTATAAGTTTGTTGATACTATATACAAGGTTAGTAGCATCACTACCACAGATGAACAAATTGAGATAACAAAATATACATACAAGCAATAGCCAATACCAGTGGATTAAATTGTTGCAAACCAATATCCACAAGTGCCTTCTTCCTCAAGACTCTCATTCTTTAAATTGAAGCTCGAAATTAACAAAAAGCCGGCGATGACAACGAATGAGTGAGTCATCGACACAAAATTATGATACATCCTTTTGCAGGTAGCATCTAAGCAACATGGCTTCAAGTTTGCTCTTGTCTTCCAAGTATATTGTAGGCATGGTATTGATTAGATCAGGTGTATAACTATGTCCTCATGCACTACAATTAATATACTTATTCTTTACCTTCAGCAATTAGAGAAAGTAGACACTGCTTTGAAATAAAATATCTCTCAGCATCTGAAAGATAAGCTCCAAGCCATTGTATCTCCGGTCCACGAAGATGTTTTGTGTCATAAGCCATTTGCTAACAAAACATCAGGGAGTAGATTAGTCTACCAGTATCAGAAATGTAACTTGGCCATTAGACAGAGATTCAGTCCAATCAATAATTGTGTAATTTCATATTCAGAACCGTATCATGATATGCATGTTTAAATAGTTGCAAAAGATGAGTTTTAAAATGCTAACCATGGAACCAAATCTGTAAGTGGTTAAGATGTCAAAGTCATAGGGGATCACAAGTATTACCAATGACTACAAGAACCCCCACTGGCATGTTAAAATGTAATCAAGTGAAAATACTGTGCCATACCTCTTTAATAGTCGCTATGACACTTTCTGTGAGTAAGAAAACGGAAAATTTGTAGTACTTCCACATAATGCCAGAGCCCTGCTGATGAAGAACAAAACGAGCAAATAAAAATAAATCTATCATCCTTGATAATAGATTGTGTTATTTGAAGATTAAATTAGCTCTAGAAAAAATTGAACATTAAATTTTCTACACATTATATCATTACAAGCTTCATATTTTAAGACTTAATCATAGGGTCACCATTCATGTCACCAAATTTTAATTACGAGCATCAACCAAAATTAAGTAATTTTTTATAAACCAGAACATCTCCATAATACATAACTCATAATTTCAATTCTATAAACAGTAATCAAATTACAGTTGGAAAAAAGATATTAGCAGTAACAACAAGACAAAAAGCAAAAGAACAAGTAATTGACGATACAGAACTTCATCAAGGCTGATTTCCCTAAAAACTTTCTCTTTATTGATATGCTTTGGCAATGGAAGCTAAACCAATATACCTGATTGCATACATTTTTTGCCTCAAATATGAGCTAAAAATAAAAGCTTGGAATGGTAACAAGTAACAAAAATCTAATACCGTGAACATCAGGGTTAACATTGAGCTGGTGAACTTACTTAATCAAATTGGATTCGGAAACTTGTTCGGAAAGGTCAATGTCGAAGGACTTAATCCCTAATTCAGCACATGCCTTTCTCTTCATTCCCACATAACTCTGTGAGTCCTTCCTGTTCCCTACTATCACTACCGCCAGCCTCGGAACCTGCAATAACACCATCACATTACATTATGCTAATTCCCAATTTTGATTAGGTTAGATTGGGATTGTGATCGGAATTGAGTACCTTGCCGTACTTTTGAGAAAGGGAGCGCACTTCCTCCGCGATCTCAGATCTGATGGTTTGCGCCACTACCTTGCCATCAATTATGAAGCGACAACGGTGCGAGTGTGATGGAGCAACAACGGCACGGGAGCAGCAGAGCAACAACGGGCGCAAGGCCAGCGGAGTGACGACGGCGCGGAGGTAGTGGAGCCACAACGGCGTAGTGGCAGCGAAGAAGGAAGGTTGGTGAAATGGTAGCGGTGAAATGGAGAAGGCCCAAATTGGGGTTAGTTAATTTTTCAGGTAAAATGTAATCGGGAAATTGAGTGAAACGAGAGACGCGGGAAGTAAAGGCAGTGTAATTTTTTATTGATAAAAATCGACAGTAACTTTGTTGATTTTAATTAAAATAAAATTCAATAACGTAGCCGTCTATTTTATTTAATAAATCTATACCCTTCATTTAATTTCAAAAAAAAATCTCGATCGTTTAAAATTATCGACGACAAAAGCTGTTTATATTATAATTATTAAAATAAACGATTTGTATGTCGATTTTAAAGAAAAATTTTTCAGCCTATCACTCCATCTACAATGTGACGATAAGAGGAAGGGCCTTAAAAGGTTATTAAAATAATAGACGACATGGTCGTCGATTTTAATATTTTATTTCTAATTTTTTTTTCATTTTATCGACAACAAGTCGTCGAAAAAATCAACGGAAAATTTGGCCGTCGATTTTTGGGGAGGTCGTGTTTAATAATTTACTAAAAATATTTTATATTACTATTTCTAATGACAAAATAAAAACAAAACTAAATATATAATCTCAATCAAAGTAAGACAATAATATATAAAAGTTACCACTTATAGTTTTGTATCATGAAAAGGCTATTTGACATTTTTTTCTATTTTTAAAATCATCTATTATTGAATTTGTGTAAAAAAGAGCTACTAATTCTTTTTCTATATAAATGACCAAATTTTCTGCAAGAAATTCATCAGCCATCTTACTTCGGAGTCTTGTCTTAACAATTTTTATTGCTGAAAAAGCTTTTTCTGTTGTTGCTATAGACACTAATAAAGTCAAAAGAAGACGTATTAATCTATCAACCATGAGATAAGTTCTTGATTTTTTCCTTTCTTGCAACTTGTTGCACAACTCAAAAAATGTACCAATGACTTTTAAATGATTTGGTATATCATGCTGATAATGTTGCAACTGAGATTTCAAAATATTTAGCTCATTAGAAGGAAAGTCAAGGGGATAAAACTTCTTTACTAACTTGCTAATTTCTTCAATATTAAATGATTTAAAATTGTCCTTAGGATCCAAAGCACAACTCAAAGTCAAAAACTCTATTGTTTGCTCATTAAATTTACTATTCAACTCTTGTATATGAGAGTCAATTGTTGCCAATAATACATCTATTTGATAATGATGCTCAATTATCACATTTGGTTGACGAGATCAACCTCTTCCAAAAACATATTATGCACTCATATTAGGGACTTCAAATTTCATACTTTTCACAAAAATCTTTAACATTTACAAGAAAATTGCACCATCCACCATCTCTTAATTGTTGCAGAAGTAACTTCGATGTAGAAACAATATGCATTGCATTAAGAATATCTTGAGATTGTTGTTGCAGTGCTTGGCAAAGAACATTAGTAATTCCTATAATCTCTTTCATCAAGTGCAAAGTGAAAACAAATTCAAATGACAATAATAATTTACTAACACCATAAGCTTCACCTCTTTGTGCATAAGTTGTTCCGTCTTTAATGATATTATTGAGAACAATGTTGGTAGCAATGAAGATTTTTACCAAACTACAAATAGAATTAAAGTGAGAGCTCCATCGAGTATCCCTAGCTCTTTGTAAAGTGCTTACTTGATTCACATCTTTACCTGTTTCTAATTCATTTTCAGAAACCAAGTTTGCATTTTCAATTGCTTGAGTTTCTTGTAATTGATCATGTCTTTTTGAAGAAGTACTAACAATAGTGACAACAGAGTTTACTTGAGTAAAAAAATTCATGAATCTGAAGTACCTCTCTTGAAGCTGCCATCAGTGCTAATTGTAACTTATGAGCAAAACAATGTACATAATATGCTTGTGGAGAATCTTTAAGGAACAAAACTTGCAAAATATTCCACTCACCCCGCATGTTGCTAGCACCATTATACCCTTGACCCCTAATATTTTTAACTTGGAGATTATAATGAGAAAGGATAGAAATCAAATATTTCTTTAAAGTTATTGCACAAGTATCAGTGACATGCACAAGATCAAAGAATCTCTCTTTAACAAAATTATCTAGAGTAACAAATCTCAAAACAATGGGCATTTGCTCCTTTTTAGATTCATCTCTAGCTTCATCAACAATAATACAAAATTTGGCATCTCCAATCTCTTCTCTAATTGAATTTTTCACCTTAGTAACAATAATATGTAGAATTTCTTTTTGGACATCATTTGAAGTATACTTAGCATTTTTTGGAGCATTGATGAGTCCATATTTGATGAGATATTTTGACTTGATTTGGATGGATTTCATCATATAAACTCACACTTATTCACTTAATTTGCATACTTTTGTGTTTTCTCCCTAAATTGATCCTAAATGTGAAAACATGCATTTTTGTGCTTAAATTAGTGATTTTAATCCTACTTTTATGCCATTCAATGCCGTGACATGTTTGTTGAGTGATTTCAGGTCAATTAGGCATGAATAGCTAGGCAAAAGTGGAAGGAAGCATCCAAGAAGGGAGAACACATTAAGAAAACAAAGGAGAAGTACACAGCCATGTGTGCGTACGCACAACCCTCTATGCGTACGCACAAGAAGGAAATCAGCATGCGTGCGTACGCACAACCCTCCGTGCGTACGCACAAGTGAACATTCAGCAAAGTGTGCGTGCACACACATTTGTGCGTACACACAGGTCCCTGCACGTGAATTCATTAATGAAACACATGCTCCACGATCTTGGGGGCCTTTGGCCCAGTTTTGGAAGGCTTTATGCTGAATGGGAAGTGCTATATCAAGGAGAATTGAAGCCATATGAAGGTATTAGATTAGGAGGCCTCATTTTTTACATTTTTAGAATAGTATTAGGAGTAGGAGTAAGAGTAGTGCAGAAAATGCTTCCTTAGGGTTTCATTTCCATTTCCATTGTAGCATTTTATAGCAAGCTTTGATTTTTGGATTTTGCCTATCTTTTGTAAGTACTCTTTAATTTCTCTTTAATTACAATACTCTTGTCTTATTTTCTTCTAGTTCAAGTTACTTGTTCATACATGCAATTTTGATTTCTTGAACTTTTTTATTGATGCATTTGATGATTTATGAATTCCTATATGCTTGCTTAAGTTTTTATAGTTGGTTTTGTGAATATTTTGGTTATAGCTTTTATTTTTCTTTGCAATTTCTCATATTTTGGTTATATGCCCACCAAGTGTTTGTGAAAATGTCACTTAGTAATTTTGAGTAGATTTTCACACCTTGGCTTGGGATTTGAGTTCCTAGGATACTAGAGTCATAATGTCCGACATTTAGTGGCAATTCTTGGGTAGTTAGCTGACTCTTGATTCCATTAATGCTAGCTTTTTATCAATTAATTTGATAAGTTAGTTAGGACTTATGGATTAAGGTCAATTATGCTTGCTTGACATACTGAAGAACTGAAGATCGATGGTTTAGAAGTTATAGTAAACTCTCATTGCAAGTATAGTTACTAAACCAAGCAATCAACCTTTCTTACAAACGTTTTGGTTGTCACAAGTAACAAACCCCTTTAAAATTGATAACCGAGTATTTAAACCTCGGGTCGTCTTCTCAAGGAATTGCAGGGAGGTATGTTCTTATTATTGGTTATGAGTTTTGTAAATTGGGGGTTTTGAAAGTAAGGAACTAGTATGTTAAATGACAAATAAAATAAATAAATAACTGTAAAATAAACTTTTGGCAAGGTATGAGAAATTAGAAGTCCTATCTTAGTTATCCTTATCAATGATGATGAAGATTGAATCTTAATTCCACTCAGTTAGTCTTTACTTAAAGTAAAGAAAAGTCAAGTGACTAATTAGTTAGATCTTCAAATCCTAGTTAATCCCTAAGGAAAGATTGGGATTATTGAAGTTCAATTCAATTAGCAAAGATAACAATTATCAATCATGTTTGAGTTTGATAACTCCTGAGTTACTGATTTCTTAACCAAGACCAAAAAGGGAAAAGTAAATCTACTGGAATAAAAATGCCTTTAGATGGGAAGCAACAGTAACATAGATGAAAGAAAGCAATAATAAACTGAAATACCTCAATAATATTAAATTCAAAGAGTAATCTGTAACATAGAAGAATTCATAAACTAAATTGAGAGGACAAGTAATTAAAAAGGAATGTTGAACCTGATAAAAAGAGATAATACTGAAAGCGAATAAAATCCTAAATCTAAATCCTAAAAGAGAGAGGAGAGAACCTCTCTCAAAACTAAATCTAAATCGTGAGAAGGGAATTATGCGAGCCTGATTATGAATGGATGTATTTCCCCACTTTATAGCCTCTAATCTGTGTGTTCTGGGCTGAAAACTGGGTCAAAAACAGCCCAGAAATCGCCCCCTGCGATTTCTGTTACGTTCAGGTCGCGGAAAAGTGACGCAGAGGCGTCATTCACGCATTCACGTCACCTAACTTTGGAGCAGCTATGGAAAATTATATATCAAATCGAAGATCCGGACGTTAGCTTTTCAACGCAAATGGAATCGCATCATTTGGACCTTTGTAGCTAAAGTTATAGCCGTTTGAGTGTGAAGAGGTCAGGCTGGACAGCTTAGCAATTTCTCCAACTTCTTGTATTCCTTCCACTTTTGCATGCTTCCTTTCCATCCTCCAAGCCATTCCTGCCCTGTAATCTCTAAAATCACTTAACACACATATCAAGGCATCTAATGGTAATAAGAGAGGATTTAAACATAGGAAACTTAAGGCCAAAGAAGCATATTTTCAATCAAAGCACATAATTAGGAAGGCAAATGTAAAACCATGCAAATAGTATGAATAAGTGGATAAAGAGTTGATAAAAACCACTCAATTGAGCACAAGATAAACCATAAAATAGTGGTTTATCAACCTCCCCACACTTAAACATTAGCATGTCCTCATGCTAAGCTCAAGAGAAGCTATAAAGATGAAGAGGAATGATAGAATGTATGAAATGCAACCTATCTAATGCAACTATATGCAAAATATTTCTACCTACTTAGGTAAAAGTAAAAAAATCTTTCAAGAAGAAATATGAACTGGATTTCACTAATTCAAATCATGAAAATGAAGTACAAATAGACTTGCAAGAAGAAAATAGCTCATGAAAGCAGGGAACAAGGAATTGAGCATCGAACCCTCACTGGTAGTGTATACACTCTAATTACTCAAGTGTTTAAGGTTCGATTCTCTCAATTCTCTACTAACCTTGCTTTCTAAGGCATGCTCTTCATCTAACAATCAACATAAATTTAATGCACAGATACACATATCAAGAGGTCTTTTAAGGGTTGTAATGGGGTTAGGGTCAAGGTAGGATTGTATTTGGTCAAGTGGACTAAAATCTGAATCCTTAATTAACTTAAACTTTCCACTAACTTTAGACAATCCATGTAATCAAAATACAAAACCTAACTGTCCATTAACCATGTTTTCCACATATTAATTTCAAGTACAGTACATATGCATTGCTTTCACTACTTACTTTGGGGCATTTTGTCCCCTTTTACTTATTTGCTCTTTTCTTCTTCTTCTTCTTCTTATTTTTTTTATATTATATTTTTTTTCTTTTATTTTTTTCAATGCATATGATTAAATTATTGAATGCATGAACATGTCCTATTTCTTTCACATTTTTAGAAAATTCTAACATACTCAATTCTCAAACCAAATATTTTCAATCCCAATTTCCCCACACTTAATTTATGAGCACTCTCACTAGTCTAAGCTAACCAAGGATTCACATTAAGGACATTATTGTTTTTCGCTTAGAGTTAATGATGTGCTAAAGTAAAGAACAAAGGGGTAAAATAGGCTCAAAATTGGTTTCCAATGGATAATGAAAAGGTTAAGGCCATATGGGTATGTAAGCTAAGTGAAACAAATGTCTCAATCATATAAGTGCATGTATACATCAAACCATAGAAATATAGAATTAAGCAAGACAAAGATCACAATTTTAGAGAGAAAAATGCACACTAAAACAAAATTTTTTGGTTGATAAAATGCAGCCAATTCAAATAGGCTTAAAATCTCACAGGTTTTGTGTGTTCGAGCTCTAAACCATGTTCCAGTATAATATTTTTTCAAACAGGTGTAACATTAAATTTTATTCAAATTAGTAAAATGCTCTTAAAAGGTTTCTTGAAAAAGAAAATATTACTTCAACCAAGTGGTAAAATATGCATAAAATCAAATAATCATGCAATCAAACATGCAAATGCAACAACTAACAAGGAAAATAAAACATTGGTGTTTGAGAAGGAAATACTAACCCACGGAAGTTGGTATCGACCTCCCCACACTTAAAGATTGCACCATCCTCGGTGCATGCTAAGACGTGCAAGTGGACGGGTTGCTTCAACTGATGCTTTTCTCATCAAGGAATGTGCGTAGGAACTCGTTTGTCTCTCCCATGTAAACGTCTTCCGGTTCTCTTCCTGGTGGCCATCTTGAAAGAAAAAGGGAAGAAAAATAACCCAAAATAAAGATAAAAAACAAATAAAATATGGGTTGGTTAATGCCAAATAATGAGGGTCTCAATTACATGGTAGCTACAACATGCAAGTGAGAAAACAATAGAAGCCATGGCATACCAGTGGTACAAAATTTGCAACAATGGGGAAGAGAGTGGGGAAGGAGAGATAATATAAATTCATGTCAATAAAAAAGTAATACATATATAAAAGATTGGCATTGATATAAATAATATTACCGAATCAGAATAAAACAAGTCACTAAGCACCCAAAATAATTCAAGAGAAGATGCAACAGTTAAATAAGAAAATTTTAACACCAAAGGAAAAATAATGAATTTAGAAAAGAAAATAAAAATATGCATAAAATTAAGATGCAATGAATGAAATATGTAAATAAATTAAGTAAAATAGAATGAGAAGGGAAAGGAGGGAATAAGAAGTAAGTAAGAAAAGAGGGAGGAAAAATTAGGATTGGAGAAGAAAAGATAAGATATTTGGCAAATTAGGATAAGCTGTGCGGCGCAAGCGATGCTGACGCATGGGTGACGCGTTCGCGCGACTTGCACTTGAAGTTAATTGACGCGGTCGCGTCGGTCACGCGGACGCGTGAGTCGTTTTATGCTACTGGCGCGAGGGCAGCCTCGCACTCGCACAACTCTCTATTCAAAATCTTATTTTGCCAAATTTTGGGTGACGCGATCGCGTGGTCGACGCGATCGCGTGAGTGGCAAATATGGGGATATGATGCGGACGCGTGAGCCATGCGTCCGCGTGGTGAGGCTGTGCGTCTAGCGCTAGTCCCGCACCACTCCAGCATAACTTTCGGCCATGCACCCTTTTGACGTCGATTGTCAGGTCATGCGGCCGCGTGGGTGACGCGGTCACGTGGGAGGCCAATGTTCCCACCTGACGCGGACGCGTCAGCGATGCGGTCGCGTGGGGTCAAATTATGCTAAAGGCGCGCCTCCAGCCACGCTCTCGCATGACTTTCTGTTCGTTTTGTTTTCTTCCCATTGTACTGGTGACGCAGACGCGTCAGCGACGCTGCTGCGTCGCGTGCGTTCTTTTTTTTTTTTTGCAGAATGCAATGCTTAATATGAATGCTATGCATGATTCCAGGTTCAATAGTATAACAAAATAAAAGAAAACTCGAAAACAAATAAAACTAAATAAAATTGAAAAAGGAACAATTATACCATGGTGGGTTGTCTCCCACCTAGCACTTTTAGTTAAAGTCCTTAAGTTGGACATTGGAAGAGTCCTTTGTTATGGTGGCTTGTGCTTGAACTCATCCAGGAATCTCCACCAATGTTTGTGATTCCAATGGCCTCTAGAGTTCCAAACTAGGCGCAGAAAGCCTTCAAGTAAGTTAAAGCAAGTGACAAGGACCCAAGAGTGTTGATTGGTAGAATGAATTCCGGGGTCTCAGACCTTGCCTTCGCACCCATCTTCTTGTTGATCATCATTTTTCCACTTGGGTGGTGAACAGTCGGAATTCTCCCTGAGACATCCAAACATCTTCCTAGACCCATTCAGTTGAGCTTTATACCAACCTTTGCGTTTAAACTTAAAGCTTCCAACCATAATGAACCTTGCAGGACAATTCTTACCACTGGCCATCTTCCTTTTACTCTTAATGCCACAAAGAGCTCTAAGTTGCCATCCGTCTCCAGTAGCACATATTCAAGTGGGATTAGAAAGCTAAGGGAAATGAATTTTACCCACTTGAATGTTGTGAAGGATGATGGCAACTTAGGGGGAGGGGTCTCCAATAACTTTGGCAAGGTGATTTCAAGCTCCACTCCCTTGTGCTCTTTGACAATTTCCACCTCTTTGCAAACTTCTTTAATTTTAACCTCTTCCTCTTGGTAGCTTTCTTCCAATTCAATCTCTTCTTCATTACTTACCAAGGGCATGGGAGGTAGTGCTTTTTCTTCTTTAATTTCCATCTCTTGACCAACCTCTTCCAAGTCTTCAACTATGATATGCCTTGGAGGTTGTATACCCTCCTGAGCATCAAATTCAAATGTCTTGGAAGAAAGCTCTATGACTTGAGTTTCCCATGGAGGTTTCGCATCTCCTAAGTCTTCAACCACTTCTTCCTCCTCAATGACAGGTGTAGCTTCTTCCAATTGTTTCAATACAAAATCGTGCTGCTCACTATCCACCGGAGTTTCTAATATCTCCTTCATGCTACGTTCTTCATTAGATTGCTCATATGAGGCCATGGGGGTTCCTTGAGTGTCCGAACGTCGGAAAGATAATTGATTTATTGCTTGATCCAGTTGGCGAAGGGTTGCTTGAAGTTTTGCACATGTTTCCGTGAGACGATCCCTTGATTCTTGTTGCGCTCGGCTATCATAAGTAGGATCATAGTGCTCTTGAATTGATGGATATGGAGATGGCAAATATTGAGGTGGTGGTTCTTAGCAGTAATTGGGTTGAAATTGGGGTGGTTCTATATATGGTTCATATGGCTCATAAGGTGGTTGGTGTGGTGGATACGGGTTAGAATCATGTGATGATGTCTGGTAGTAGGGGGCTTGTGAGTATGGTGGTCCAGAGCTGTGTTGAGGAGGCGGTTCATAATCATATGGTGGACCTTGTTGGTAACTACAAGGGGGTCCACCATATCTAGTGTCTAGGCATGCATTTTGGAATGGTCGTGGTCCATGGTATCTTGGAGGATGTTGTTGCCAAAAGGGTTGATCAGATCCTCGTGGCTCCATCCATCTCTGATTGTTCTGACCTTGATGCATGTTCCTGTTATAGCTTCCATTCCTTTCAACATTATTAGAACCAAACTCAAAGCGAGAGGGGTGAGAACTCATAGTAGCTATTAAAAATTAAAAACAAAAATAAAAATAAAAACAAATAAACAAGCAAAATAAAATAAAATAAAATATTGATATTAAGAGGTTTTAAAATTTAAATTTTGAATTTGAAAATTTTGAAATTTGAATTTGAAATAAGATAAGATAAGATTTTGAAAAAGATATGATTTTTGAAAAAAAATGAATTTTGAAATTTAAGATGAGATAAGATAAAAAATTTTAAAATTAAAAATTTGAAATTTTTTTTATAAAATAAAAACAAATAAACAAGTAAAAAGCAAATATTTACAATAACCAATAATAAGGCACACGTTTGCAATTCTCCGGCAACGGTGCCATTTTGAAGAACTGAAGATTGATGGTTTAGAAGTTATAGTAAACTCTCGTTGTAAGTATAGTTACTAAACCAAGCAATCAACCTTTCTTACAAACATTTTGGTTGTCACAAGTAACAAACCCCTTTAAAATTGATAACCGAGTATTTAAACCTCAGGTCGTCTTCTCAAGGAATCGCAGGGAGGTATGTTCTTATTATTGGTTATGAGTTTTGTAAATTGGGGGTTTTGAAAGTAAGGAACTAGTATGTTAAATGACAAATAAAATAAATAAATAACTGTAAAATAAACTTTTGGCAAGGTATGAGAAATTAGAAGTCCTATCCTAGTTATCCTTATCAATGATGATGAAGATTGAATCTTAATTCCACTCAGTTAGTCTTTACTTAAAGTAAAGAAAAGTCAAGTGACTAATTAGTTAGATCTTCAAATCCTAGTTAATCCCTAAGGAAATATTGGGATTATTGAAGTTCAATTCAATTAGCAAAGATAACAAATATCAATCATGTTTGAGTTTGATAACTCCTGAGTTACTGATTTCTTAACCAAGACCAAATAGGAAAAAGTAAATCTATTGGAATAAAAATGCCTTTAGATGGGAAGCAAGAGTAACATAGATTAAAGAAAGCAATAATAAACTGAAATACCTCAATAACATTAAATTCAAAGAGTAATCTGTAACATAGAAGAATTCATAAACTAAATTGAGAGGACAAGTAATTAAAAAGGAATGTTGAACCTGATAAAAATAGATAATTCTGAAAGCGAATAAATCCTAAATCTAAATCCTAAAAGAGAGAGGAGAGAACCTCTCTCAAAACTAAATCTAAATCATGAGAAGTGAATTATGCAAGCCTGATTATGAATGGATGCATTCTCCCACTTTATAGCCTCTAATATGTGTGTTATGGGCTGAAAAATTGGTTAGAAACAGCCCAGAAATTGCCCCCTGCGATTTCTGTTACGTTCAGGTCGCGGAAAAGTGACGCGGAGGCGTCATCCACGCGGCCGCGCGGATTGAAGTTCGCAGATGCGATGCAGGCGCGTCATTCACGCGTTCGCGTCACCTAACTTTGGGGCAGCTATGGCAAATTATATATCAAATTGAAGCCACGGACGTTAGCTTTACAACGCAATTAGAACCGCGTCATTTGGACCTTAATAGCTAAAGTTATAGCCGTTTGAGTGCGAAGAGGTCAGGCTGGACAGCTTAGCAATTTCTCCAACTTCTTGTATTCCTTCCACTTTTGCATGCTTCCTTTCCATCCTCCAAGTCATTCCTGCCCTGTAATCTCTGAAATCACTTAACACACATATCAAGGCATCTAATGGTAATAAGAGATGATTTAAACATAGGGAATTTAAGGCCAAAGAAGCATGTTTTCAATCAAAGCACATAATTAGGAAGGCAAATGTAAAACCATGCAAATAGTATGAATAAGTGGGTAAAGAGTTGATAAAAACCACTCACTTGAGCACAAGATAAACCATAAAATAGTGGTTTATCACTTACTCCTTGATGTTAGGGGTAGACGAAGTGAGATTGACTCATCATAGTTGTCATAGTTGTGGTTATGACGATAATAGGAGTCCTTGGATTCTCATTCCCAAGTCAAGGCTCTTTTAGGCACTATAATATTTTCACTAGTTTTGACCTTGTTTCCTTTTTAATTGTATTAATTCCCAATTTTGATTATCTCTTAATTAGTTCTTTTATTTCTTAGTTCTTTTAATCTTTTGTTCTTTAATTACAAAAACTCCTTTTCTTCACAACCGAAACCGTGACATTTTAATTGCATTCCTAGGGAGAACGACCCGAGGTTTCATTACTCTCGGTTAATTATTTTGTATTGGAAAAAAATCTAAATTTTGATGTTGGGAGTTGGTTGCCGGTTTGGTTTATACTTGCAACGTAACTTATTTTAAGTGGACAAAATCCAAACCGGTGCAAATCCTACTCATCAAGCATTTTCCAAAATATTCTTTTTCACTTTCATTGTAAGATCCCAAAAATTTCAACATTTCCAAAAAGCTACGTCTATTGCTTGAACTTTGGCTTTCATCATGCTCTCTGTAGGCGCAACCTTGAAATGTCAACCATCTAATGCAATCTATAGATGCTCCTAGTCGAATTCGATTATTTTCAATCTCTTCTGATATTTGCTTGTGAAGAAGTTTGTCGATATATTGTGATTGTTTCATCAAATCATCACGTGATTTTAGCGCCTTATGATGGAATGAGTTGGGACCTTTGCCAATGCGATTTAAAAGAGCGGATTCTTTTCCACTATTTTCTTTCTTCCAATTCCTGAAACCATTCTCAATAAAAGCATTTGAACCCCGTGTTGATTGAAAGTTCCTTAGTGATTTTTATCACCAGAAAATGGATAGTTATCAAGAATTGGTTGATTTGGCCCAACTTAAATATAAGCCCGACGGATTTCATCTCTTTGATTTGGAGAAAACTTCCAAATCATTGGTCGCATTCCAGGATCTCTTTCCAAATGAAAATATCCAGTTGATTAGGAAGAAGTCGTGGACGCTTTAAGCTATTCAATAGAGAACTTGAAGTAATAAAATTTGATGACCCCTCAAGTATTAGGGTAGTAATAATAGAAGCATTTTCATTCTCTTGATCTTTTCTTTTAAAAAATGTATCAATGATTTTGAACTTACCCACAATTCAAATGGCCAAGTAAGTTCCTATAATTAAAAATATATTTAGCAAAAAATATAAATTACAATTTATAATCTTTATAAAATATAAAAATTATATTTCAATTCAAAATAAGATATTAAAATTCAGAACAATAACACTAGCATTGTAGTATAAATAATATAAAATTATAATTAAACCGTTAATTAATAAAAAAATTAAATATACAAACTAACGTATAATAACATAAACTTAATTAATAAATAATAATAAATTAAGTAAATAACTAAATATATAAAAAACATAAAAAAATTAGGCAAGACTAATAGAAAAATAATAAAAAAAATTAGACAAAAAATTGCCATGCTAGATGTATATAATTTTTTCTTCTTATCCTTTCATCTTACAACGTAACATTTACTAATCCTTAAAAATTGTAATATTAAATACAATTCATTTGCTCTATTTTTGTATGACTTGTGTCTTTGTTATTAGTTCAATAATTCTCTTGAAATAAAAAAGAGTAAAAATAGAATCTTTTTTGAAAAAAAGTCAAAGAGGAGTGAAAAACCACTTGTTGAACTAATATCTTTTTTTTTTTAATTTTCAAAAAAAAAAACAATAGTCAAAGAGTAGAAGATAAAAATATTAAAAAGATAAAGAAAGAGAAGAATAGGAAAAGTTGTTACTGTTGGTCTACTGCAAAGTGAAAGTGAGAAATTTGAGTAAATGAGAACATAGAGAGAAGAATAGGGATTTATATTTTATTTTTTAAATAAAGTGGGTTACTGGGCTAGGTCTAGAATTATTATATTTTATTAACACTAAAGAATGGAGTTAATGGATTTTTTTTGTTATGGATTAAAGAAAAAAAAAGTGTAGTACCACCAGTTCACTAACTAATGAGTCAGGGACGGGTTGGGAAATAAAAAAAAGGGGGAGGGGGGAGGACATGTCCTCCTTTAATTTTTTTAAACAAAAATTAAAATAGGGGAGGGGGCATTGCCCCACCGCTATGTGTCTTCGCCCCTGGCATTCCTGCTTACTAGTTGATAGCTCAGTCTAACTTTGAAAATATTCCTTTAACGTTTCTGGGCACGACCATTGTCTTCCAACAAATGACAGCTATGCACACCAAACCTGCTAAGAAAAATCACAACCAAGAAAAAAGTAGTGACCATATTCAACACCTTGGTTACATAACATACATACAACATCTTCCTGATTAACCACTCCTAACCGATTCAGCCTCTCCTTCGTATTGACCCTTCTAGTCAAGACAAATCAAACAAACAATTTAACTCTTGGTGGGACTAAACCTTTCCAAACCGACTTAGTAAAGCTGTAACTCGCTATCTCCTCCGGCATCATTTTCACATGCAACACCTGCATAAAAGAGTTAGTAGAAAATACACCTTATTTATCAAATTTCCACACAATCCTCTCTGTCATGTGCAAGTTTGACCAGGCTTAAAGTTTCATGCAACTGGTTCACTAAGTCCAACTCTCATTGGAAAAGCTCTCGCCTCTATTGGAAGTTCCATTCTCCACTCTAACTCGTCCCAAAACCCACAATCCCATATAACGGATCCTCTATGGTTTGAAACTAAGAAAAGTTTCGGAAATAGGTCTTTCAAAGAACTGCCATGCAGCTATACATCCTCCCAGAACCGAGTCTCTCTCCCATCACCAATCTCCATAGATAACCCATTAATCATCTTCTGTCTTACTTGTTGATCCTTGTACTGTATATGGCAGATATCCTTCCATGGCCTGGGATGACAACATCAGATTGTGGTTCAGATTGGTACAAGAGCACACCATCTTCTTCCATAAGGGACAATCCTCCTTCGAAAAACACCTCCACCACTTAAAAAGAAGGGCTGTGCTACGCACCATAGCATCCTCGACGCCTAACCCAACAAACTTTTTGGGATCCTACACCACCTCCCACCTGACCATAGCCATACCATTCCTACCATCCTCCTTACTCCATAGAAATCTTCTCTATAAGGAAATCAATTTCTCTACAACAACCTTTGGCATTTTATACAAACTCAAATAATAAACAGGAAGGCTGTTCAATACAGATTTAATAAGCACCAACTTACCGGCTTTATTGAGAACCTTGGCTTTCCATAGACTCAGCTTCTCCTCCACTTTTTCTATAATGGGATTGCAAGTCTTCACCAACCTCAGATTTTCTCCTAGCGGGATCCCCAAGTATTTCACCGGAAGAGAGGCTACCTTACAACCCAGTACTCTACACATACACTGTACCCACTAATCATCACAGTTAATAGGAATCAAGCTAGATTTATCAAAACTAATACTCAACCCCGACATTAGCTCAAAATAATGAAGGATCCTCCTGTAATTCTTAATGGTCTCTTCTTCAAGGGCGCAGAACAGAACAGTATCATCCGTAAACTAAAGATGTGACAACTCGACATGATCTCTACCCACCAGTAATGGCGAAAATTTTCTATTTCTCACCGCCTCCCCAAACATCTTATGTAGAACTTCAATGACAAGTACAAACAGAAATGGAGATAGTGGATCACCCTGTCATAGAACCCTCTCCATCTTAAATGGCTTACATGGTGAGCCATTTATCAGCACTGACATAGAACACGTACTTATACACTCCATAACCCAGCTCCTCCATCTTCGTCCAAATCCCATCTTTTGCATCACAATGCCTACAAAGCTCCACTTTACTCTATCATATACTTTCTAGAAATCTAGCATTGTTATCACCGCTTCCTTCTTCCTCATTTTAATCATTGAACAGTTTCGCATGGGATAACAGCTCCATCATGAATCTTTCGTCCCTTGACAAAAGAACTTTGTGTCTCACCTACTAGTCGTGGCATTATTGCTCGCATCCTCCTAACCAGCATTTTTGAAATGACTTTATACACATAGCCCACCATGCTGATCGGCCTCAAGTCTTTGATTTCCTTTGCACCAGTAAACTTAGGGTCCAACGCCACCTAGGTGAGATTCGCATCCGCCAGTAACTTGGATGTCAGGAAGAAATCCATCACCACTGTCGTAAATTCAGAGCCAATTTCAGTCCAACATCTCTTTATAAAGTTTATGTTGTACCCATTACTTTCTGGAGCCTTGGATGATTTGCAATCCCATACTGCTTCTTTAACCTCCTCAGGAGTTGGTTGCACCTCTAATATTAAAGCATCCTCTTTATCAATCGTTTTCACCATACCGTTCCTGAACCCTACCAAAGGAGACTCTTCCTAATAATACAAATTCTTGTAAAAGTTCCTAATCGTAATTTTTTAATTACCAACTCTTTAACGACTAAGTATTAATTTTTAGACAAAACTAATACGAAAATTGATCATAAACTAGTTAATAGTAATATAATACTTAATTTGATACCATAAGAGAGTAAAAATATAACACAATCAAATTCTGCCCAATTATAGAGCTTGATGACGAGCATTGCCTGATTTGCATTTTTTTCATAAAATTATTATCAGCTCTATCATTATTTTTATCATCTTTCAAATTTAATTAATTAATAATTGGGTAATTTTTTACGAATCAATATATTAATACTTCTTTACAATTCATAATACCAGTTGAAAACTAAAATATTTAACTCAATTGATCGAGAAATATACCAAAGTCATCTAAAACTGTTTAAGTAGACATATTTACAAGATTATTATATAAAGTATCAACCTCTCCAGATATTAAGAATGATAGTAATGTTAGTTTGAATTGATTTTTTTAAGTAAAAAAATATTTTTTAATAAATTATTTTTATTCAATTTAAATTTATTTGGATACATTTTTTTTAAACAAAAATTTTATTATAAAAATAAATTATTTATTTTTTTAAAAAACTAACAATACTTTTTTTTAAAAAAAATAAAAATAAAAGATATTTTTAATATTTAAAAATTATTTTTAAAAGTTTATCTAAATATAAAAGATTTTTTTTGTTAAAAAAATATATTTTTCAAAAAGATGAAAAACTAAGTATTTTTTTAAAAGTCAAATTAAACTGACCTTTAATCTTTTAATATTCAATTCAAATAGTCTTTAAATACATTAAGATAAATGAGTAGTGCTATATGTACACCACTTTTAGCCACTATTTTCAGTCACCGTATTTATATACGTATACAATACAAAATTCAAAAATTAAAAATAAAAAACGCACTCTCAACCGCACTCTCACTCTTTACACGCTCTGAGATAACTGTTTCTCTTTCTCCTTCCCTCACTCTCACTCTCACTCTCACTCTCTGACGCGACTCCTTCCTCATTCCTCACTCTTAAGGGTGATTCTCCTTCCCTCTCTCTTTGGCGGCACGATTCTTCTTCAATTTGCTCTCCTTCAGGTGCGGTTGCGATTCTTCTTTCTCTGTTTTAGGTGCGATGCTTTCTGTTTCAGGCACGAATTTCTTTGACTGCAATTTTTCTTGTTTGATTCTACAAGGTAAATTTCTATTCCTTGTACTTCTATCAGCTTTTTGTACGGCATTTTTCTTCTTCGTTTTGAGCTTTTATCAGCTTCTTCGACTGTATTTTCCTTCTTCATTTTGAACTTTTATAAATAAATTTGTATTGTACATAGTTTGTACTCTCAAATAAAAATTTATACTAAAAATATTAAGTTAGAGTTTTGAATTGAAGTCTTAGTATGCTAATTTTAACAATTGATTGATAGTATAGTTGCTTTGTTTAACATTATTAAGTAGCTTGATTTATTGGAAATCTGATAATATATGAGGTCAGTTCTCTTTATTTTTTTCCCTCGAACTTTTGATTATTAGTAAACTATTAATTGATTATAACTACATTTTTATGATATGAGTTGGAGTTTGTTTGATTATTATACTGAATGAGTTTGATTATGCTCAGTTTTTAAAAATGATATTATAGCATAGTTGATATCTACATCATGTTTGATTATAATTGAATTTTTGTGATACGATTTAGAGCCTGTTTGATTATGTTCAACTTTTAAAACATGATATTACAGCATGTTTGATTATAGCATACTTGATATTTGATTATTGAGTTTTAACTTTTTTTATTTTTTTTTGAATTTGATTGGATTTTGGTTGTTTAATTTGCTAATTTTGAAAAATGCGAAAAAAGACTGCACCAAAACGAGTAGAAAGAGAACCAAAAATGATTGTCGAACTAGGATTTTGAATCTAGCAAAGGGTTATCAATTTCAAGAAAAAATGGAGGAAAACAAAAGGAAAAACAGCATAAGGAAGCCCCAAAGATTACCAATAAAAAGGAAAGAAAGAAAAAAGAAAAGAAAGGTTTGAATACCCCGAAAGAGGCAAAAGCACTATGAGAAAGAAAACTAGGAGCCTCACAAGTTAGTCCGTATGCAAATGTTGGGACGGAGACCTTAGAAAAAATAATTGAAGATGAAAGAAGAAAAGTCCGAAGAAAATTTGGGACACATCGAGGGGGAAAGAATTGATTACAAAAATTTTCTACTGAATTTTTACTATTAAATTTGACTATCATATTAGCAATTTTTTTACTACGGAATTTAATTATTATAACACCCTAACTTTTAGCACGTCATGATCGTACCAAAATTAATGCATCACTAACCTGTTTTCCTTATTAACTATTTAATATTGAGCCTTTAGTTCGATATCGCGTTTTAGTTTTATAAAATTTTCCAGCGATTTGTTTTTAGTAATTAAAATCACATATCAAAGATATTCAAATAATAGTAATCACATAATTATTAATAACAATAAGTGTTATACAAATAAATTCAATATAAAACTCGAATACAATCTCTATCTCTCTGGATAAAATAAAAGCTAAAGCATCAAGGGTGAGGGAACTCTATAAAACAACAGAAATCACAAGTAAATCTACTACTCGTCTGCAGCTTCATATTAAACCTTCGAACCTGTCACTGAAAGGGTGGAAGATTTTGGGGTGAGAACAAATCACATGTTCTCAGTAGGGAATGAAAATGCCGTAAAAGTAATGAATATAATGCAGATAATTAACTTACCCAGTAAAACTATTTTGTTAGGCCTTTGAAAATACTTTTTACTTTTACATTACATAATTAATTACCTTCTTTAAATTTCTGAATTTTAAACAAAACTCAATCACAACCTCAATTTTAAGTCACCTCAATACACAAACTAATAGCAATAAGACAAACAGCACAACCACAGAGAGACAAGATAAGCAAACACAATTAAATGCAAATGTGCAAACAATGATGATGCATGTCTAGTCCTATCGCAGGTAATGAGCTCATTTTTCGATTTCGACCGACACCCGACGCAATCCAACTCACAAGTCAGATAAGGCATTCCAGCGGTATAACCTCTGCAAGTTTCTACTTCTTGCAGGCGCTGATTATCCAGCTGAAACATGCCAAACATGACCTCTGCAAGTACTTGCAGGCGCTGATTCTCCAGCTGAAACATGTGCCCCTTCCTCCTGGAAGCCATTCCATACACACGGGCATCCCCACATAATCATTCACAGAAAAAGGCCACGGCTTAACATTTTCGCATCAACACCTTAACCATTTACTTTCCGTCACCGTCTCATGATCTTTTAGTCATTCCATAATCACACGCGCCATGTTCTCTTATCCCTTTCTTTCTTATACTTAATAAATTGAATTCATTTCATAACTTAAAAAAAAAAACTCTGTAAGACCCAGAACTTTTGAAAAGTCTTATTATGATCAAGTCTCAAATCATATAGCTATTCATAGCCTTAATTTCAGAAATTATTTTATTAAAGATAATTAAGGCAAGTTTTGATTTATTGAATTTGAGATAAGTTATGGTTATTATCCAATTTTACAATTATTGGATTATTTTCTATATTTAAATCATATAGTTGGTAGTTGTGAAATAAAAAGGTTTTTTATATGATTTTGGACTAAATAATTAATAATTTAGAATATTGATATTACTATTTTGAAAAATGAAGAAAATAAGTATATTATTTCAAATTATTTGGTGGGGACATTTTATTGAAAATAATTGGTGCAATTGATGAGCAAATAGTATTTTTATACATTATTAATGTTGGATCAAAATTTATTTCTAATTACTATATTACCCCTACTTTTATTTGAAATTAAAAAAGTAACCCTAACCCTAAGTTTCAAAAATGAAACCCTAATCCTATACCCAGCAGTCGCCACCTTTCTTCTTCCCCTCAGCAGCTGCAACCCCTCTTTCCCAAGCAGACACACACACGCACAGCTTCCCCCACAACCCAGTAGCTGCGCAGCCCTATCCTAGCCACAACACACAGTTTTCTATCTCTCTTTCCATGAACGGAAAGCAATAGAAGCAGAAAGGGAGAGATGGAGCAGAGCTGCGATCCGGGGAGGGGATGAGCCGCGCGGTCGTCGGTTACCTCGGCGCCGTGCTCAGATCGCGTCCAGCCCTCGTCGCCGCCGACCTGTGACGCTGCCTCCAGAATCGCGCGAAGGACAGAAGAAGGAGAGAGAGAGAGTTCGCGTCGGAGGAGAGAGGGAGCTCGTGCCTCACCGCCGTCACCCATAGAGCCACGAGCTGCACCGGTCGCTGCCGCGTCACGTCGGAGAGGAAGCCTGAGACTGAGCGCCGCTGGGAGAGAGGAAGACGCGGGCTGGAGGAGCTGCATCCAGTCGTCGCTGTCGTGCTCTGCCACCGTGAAACTCCTCTCTGCTGGGGTGCAACCACCGTGCCAAGCCGTGCTTGCATCGCCGCGCCGCCTCCGCTGGAGTTGCCGCCGTCAAAAAATGGTTTAGGCCGCCGCAGGTGCCGCTGCAGGAGAGGAAGCTGCGCCTCTGTGTTTCTGGCCGCCGGGAGTGGTTATGTGGCTTCCGGGATCATTGCCGGAGCTCCGGGCTGAGCTTCTACCACTTGAGACCCTGCTGCCGTCGCCGGAAAAGTTTGCCGGTAAGGGTTTTAATTGTGGTTTCTGTCCTTTTTGAATTCCGAGAATACTATAGTCACTGCGTGTTGGTTTCAGTTGTCGTGATCGGAATTTGTCGCCACTGCCGCTTGAAGTGGCTGCCGGGCTGCCGCCGAACCGGCCCGGAGACCGTCGTTGTTTCGGTTCAGCCGTTCTTTCTTAGTTTCGAGTTGCTATGGTTATTGCAAAAGTGGCTGGGAGCTGAGGTTTTGGTTGCCGTCAGTTCGGGTTGAGGCGGAAAGGACTCTGTGAGGCGTTTGGGTTATGGAATTGCGTTTTGAGGTAGGGGCGCTTTCCGAAAACTATAGTTTATTATTGGAATTATTACATATGGATACTGATGTGAGATATGGTGTATTTAGTGATTGTATCTGCCTTATGTATTATTTGATTGACTCGAATGATTATGGATGTTTGTTTGGCTGAATTGTTGTGCGGCTTTGTGAAATGTAATGTTTTGAAGTGATTTTTTAAAGATTTGAAATCTGAGTTTAATCCGTTGAGGATTGATTTGATTTGAGTCAATTATTTGATGATGTGAAAAGTCGAATGCACTTTTGAATTCAGCCTGGTTTACTTTAATTGACTTGATCTTGGACAAATGATTTGTTACTGAACCGTTTCTTTAAAGCTTCGGAAATGAGTTAAATCGGTTGATATTGAGTTGACTTTGAAATGGTTTTCTTGAGATATGCCACTGAGGCGACTGTTGGATTTAGCTTGCTTTGAATTGATTTCTAGTTTTGAGCTGTTGAAAAGGAATGAGAAACGGTTTAGTTGGGACCCGAACCGGGTGGCAAAAGTCCAAGTTTTAGGGGAGGTGCTGCCGAAATTTCTACAAAATCCTAGTCTTGTTTGAAAAGTTATTTAAAAAGGGTTGGATTCGAGAAGTTGTATTATTTGATTTATTAAGAGAATATTTATGTTTTCAAGCTTAATTTATTTAGTGAACTTTATGCCTCGAGTTCGACTTATTTAGAAGTGAACTATTTTTACCGTTTGAATCACTGAAGGAAAGAATGATGCTCTAATATTGATTTCAATATAAAAAGGAGCTTTTAGTGATTTCAAAGGAATATATACTTTTGATTGAGTAATTAAGTCTGAGGCATTTTGGAAGAGTTAGAAAAATGGTTTCCAAAAAGAAACCCAAAAGTGGTTTGATTCAAATGAACCGGTTCCTTTTCAAATGAGTTGATTTTTGGACCGGATTGAAACTTGTGATTTTGCATGGTCGGTTTCATAATAAATTCAGTTTTATTTACTTGAGCCGAGAATCCATGATTTTAAGAGTTTCAATGAATTTTAAGGAATTGATATAGGTTGACCTTCCCTAAAGACATGGGACTCTGCCGAGAAATTTTTGTTATAAAATCCCATTGTTGTATGGGTGATTTTGAATAATTTGAAATAAATCCTTAACTTGCCATGGTTTTGGAAGTTTTGGAAAGAGAATGCCGAGAGTAGCTTTGTTTTAAAAAGGGAACTCACTTTGAGTAAATTTGGCTTATGAGCCTGAGATGATTTGAGAAACGAGATTTCTAAAGCCAAGGCTGAAAAGAGTTGAAACTTGATTTCAAAGTGAAGCGATTGAGAAAAAGTGATTTATGGCTTAAATGCCGGTTTTATGAATTTGATGATGTTGGATGGTGGAAGTGCTGTTTTGTTATGGGCCGGAATGGCTATGTATGATTATGAATATTGGCTGGTTCTGGATTGAACTGTGAGCCGGAATGGCTGTGTATGATATTCATTTATGGCTGATTGCCAAATGAGTTATGGGCCGTATGGCTGACTATGAATTATGAATTTAAGCCGGATGGCTGAGATGGATGTTGATCCATGGCTGGGACTGAATGAATATATGCTTGAGATACCTGGGTAGTAGCAAGGGTTGTGGTTCGTCCCACTTGTTCCAGGTTAGAGATTGTGACGCCTTGGTAGTAGCGGTAGTAGTGGTGATGCCACTCACTCCAGGTTGAGCTTTTAAACACCCGCCTGGGTAGTAGCCGCAGTAGTGGTTATTCTACTGGCTCTGGGTTGAGCAGGTAGTAGCAATGGGGTTGTAGCTCAAACCTACTTGCTCCGCGATGGGTGTTTCTGTCCATGGTTAGCTACCAAGACGTGTCGGGTTGGCTATATAACCGACAGATGATATCATCAGCCACTAGGGATAGGCATGCATCATATGCATCTATGTGACATTGTTTGGGTGTGCATATTATACTTGGTTTGCCTATGTGATTAATTGCTAATTGTTCTACTTGCAATAACTGTTTGTTTGTGCTTGCATCTTCCTATTTGTGTTTGCTACTGGGACTCTGTTGGACTCTGGTGATTGGTTGATGGCTGGATTGATTGGGCCTAGAGCCGTGGTTGGAATGAGATGAACCGATGGTTGATTTCGGTTTTGTGTTTTTGGTTTGGAATAAAATATGAAAGGCTATTTTGGTTCAGCATAGATAAACCGTTTTGAAAGGCTTTTGAGTTTTTGAGAATTGAACTGTTCCTCTTTCAGAAAAGATTTCCGATTCCTCTTTTATTGTAAATCGTTGTTTTTGAAAAGAGGTATAAGACGGTTATTACTCGCTGGTACGGTTTATCTTCACGTATCCTATTACAGTAATTCCCAAAAATCCTCTACTGAGAACCCTTTCAAGGATGATGTTCTCACCCCTCTACATTTTTCCCCTTTCAGGATATGGGCGCAGAAGTTACGAAGAGCTTATTTAATTGTTGTTGTGATGCTTTGTATTGTTTTAGTTATGGTTTATTGTACCCTCGCCTTTATCTTGATATAATCTGTAAGAGGGATAGGAATTGTATTGGACTATGTTTCTAATATTACTTATATATATATATATATATATATATATATATATATATGTATGTATATATATGGATGTACTCTTTATGAGTTTTTGTAAGTTGTATGGTATCTATGGAAGTACGTTATCGAACGAAATTATTTTTTTTGGGAACGGTATTGCGATTTAAAGTTTTAAACAGGCTCATATTTTAGTATTAAATAATATAAGTGTCGTCGTAATATCCGAGCTATCAGAGTCGCGCAGCCGGAAGCGTGAGCTTTGGTAGTTAGGGTGTTACATTATGGTATCAGAGCGGTCTTTCCTGTAGAGCCTGAGGAATGGACCAACTATACTTCAATTGCATACTCTGAGCGTTTGTCATGTACTAGGTCTTGTCGAGTGACGAGAATTAGAGCTTTATGCACATGACGGTCTATTGAGTAATGCCGTTAGTCTTGCGTTGCATAATTCTTGGTATTAAGTTTGGCCGGCTTAATACTAGTGAATTATGTACGTGAAAGCACTGATGGGTTATCATAGATGATATGCAAGTTTTGAGTAAAGCGAATCGTGGGTTTTGGGAACGATGGAAACTATTTCTCGAGGCTATTCAGTTGTGTGTCTTGAAATTCTATTCGAGTCGACCTGTTCTTTCATATCCTAACTTGAAGTTCTTGCTTGCTACTCATCTTGAAAAGTAATTGGATGTTTCCACTCTATTTCTCTATTCATATGCATTATTGTTTGATCTCAATTGCATATGCTTGTTTGGAATCCTTGTTGCAACTGTCTTTCTCTGTTTGAGTTCTTCCTGATTCAAATATTCCTTGATATAGCTTTGAACTTGTCTTAATGCGTTGTGCCTTTTAACTCCAGATTCCAGTCCATTCTTCAGAAATTATTGATTAAGTTTTTCTCTTGTTTGACAGTGATTACAACCAATTTTGAGGTTTTATAAAAAAAAATTGCTGTTGATTAGATATATACTTATCTATAAATGAAACTTTGAGATTTCTTATACAGTTTAATAACTATTTATCTCTAATACCTCGCATGTACTTTTACTGGTTTATGGAACTGCACTTACTTTAAAAGTAAATTGACTTTCTAGTAATTCTACTATAGCTCCAGTGCACATCTTCATTTGATTATGTATTTGGATATTTTTCAAAATTTTGAAAAGAAAGGATTTACCACTTTTGTCTCGGTTGAGTTTCGTTTGATAAACTTTACTTAATTCATTTTGATTTGAGTTTGATTTAGCATACTACATGGCTTATGCCATTGTTGTTCTTTTGAAAATGTTGGACTCATGGCTTTCTTCTTATGAGTGGACTAGAGTCCCTTTTAAGCTTTCCATCTCCATGAATGTCATGCTTGACTTTGTTTTTAACTAATCTTTTACATCTTGTGAACATTACCATTGATCTTGGTTTTTCTTCTCTGGTGAACCTCATTCTTATATGAGTCAGTTTAATTCGTTTCAAAACAGTGCATCGTTTAATCTCTCATTATCTTTACAATAGTTTTTAATCAAAGATTTATCCTTGGGAAATTACTAATGATTGGGTTGTATTTTCCTATGACTTTCATATTCTTTTGAATCAATTGAAAGCTTGTTTGATGCCTCATGCCTAGTGGATCTTGTTTGAACTATCTTGATTTAAGATCCTTTCTGGTATGGCTTGACTCCTTTTAAGTACATTCTAATCTCCTTGAATATCCTTCTGAGATGGTGATTTCAAGAACACTTTTGGAGTCTTGTTTTGAACTTTTTAAAGAAGTTTTGAATTCTCTTTAAAGCAGTTCTAAACTAAATTTATTTTTCAACTGCTTGATTGTAATGGAAACAATCGTTCAACTTTGACAAAGTTGTTTTAAAGTGGCATGCGCTATTTTAAATGAGGTTTTGGAAAGCTTCCTTGTTTAGTGGAAATCGGTTCGTTTGTAATGCACCACTTATTTCCTTTACCAAATTGTAAGCAAATTTTTACTTCGGAGTTTCTTTTCTAAAAAGAGTTTAATTCTCTTTCGTACTTGCTATAAATGTTATACACGCTTGTTTGAATATGAAATTTTGAGAATTTTGAACAAGCATTTGATTACTTCCGAGTTTTTATGAACAGCTTTTGGTTAAGTTGTGCATCTAATTATCTTTCTAAAATATTTGAGAAAATATTTTAGCTCTTAGCCAAAGTTGTGTGCATTTGTTTTTGGAACTCTACAAAATCTACTTCAACATGAAATTGTATTGAAGTAAAGCCACATTTATGCTTTTGCTACTCTCTTGAAGAATGTTTCCTGCTCAACTTTTCTTCTAGACTGCAAAGTGGTTTTCTGCAAGTTTTCGACTCTTTCATGAACAATGTATTCGAAAGTATTTTTAATCATGCTCTTGAGTTCTGTGAGCCTTGTCTTGGGTTTGAAATCTTCTCTACAGCAAACCTCATGCTTCTTCGACTCAGCTTGAATTTGTTTCAAAATAATGCGCTGAATTTTCTTCTTATTGGTCCTGTTGGATTTCTTTGATACAAGGGTTATCTTTGAAGTTGTCAATTGATTTATTTCTAGCAAACTTCATTGGTTGAGTGTCTTTATTTACCTAGATTAGATACATTCTCCCAAATCTATGGGTATTATTCTTGACATGTGTCTTTCCTTTCTGAATCTGGTATCATTCTGAGTAGACTCAAGAATTGTTTTGATATCACGTGCGACTTGTATGTAGTAACGCGATGCGTTTGTCCTTTAAGACGTGATATGTGTATATGGAAGGTGAAGCGGTAGGTGTGTGACGTTATGATGAGTTGTGGGTGTTTTGTCCCTTGCAAACGAGCTTGTGATCGTTAGGCTTATGATCGGATATGGGGATTGTAAAGTGCTTGATGGAGTTGGAAAGTTGAAGCTTGGAGGTTGATATGAGATTAGTGTGCGGATGTTGAGCACGTCGTTGTAACCTCATCCTGTTTTATAACCTTCAATGCCTTACCTTACTATCACATGTTTGACCCATGTCACCTTTTGAATTGAGCCTACCTGGTAGCGTTTGCTTTGCACTCACACTTCTACCTTTGCATCCTTATGCATATGACAATCAAAGTATTTGAAAATCGTATATGTTTATATGATGAGATATTTGTGCTACTTCCTTAAATGTGTTCAAGGATGTTATGAAATTTCTTTCATTTTGTATCAATTTTCGAGGACGAAAATTTTTATAAGGTGGATAGCATGTAAGACCCAGAACTTTTGAAAAGTCTTATTATGATCAAGTCTCAAATCATATAGCTATTCATAGCCTTAATTTCAGAAATTATTTTATTAAAGATAATTAAGGCAAGTTTTGATTTATTGAATTTGAGATAAGTTATGGTTATTATCCAATTTTATAATTATTGAATTATTTTCTATATTTAAATCATATAGTTGGTAGTTGTGAAATAAAAAGGATTTTTATATGATTTTGGACTAAATAATTAATATTTTAGAATATTGATATTACTATTTTGAAAAATGAAGAAAATAAGTATATTATTTCAAATTATTTGGTGGGGACATTTTATTGAAAATAATTGGTGCAATTGATGAGCAAATAGTATTTTTATACATTATTATTGTTGGATCAAAATTTATTTCTAATTACTATATTACCCCTACTTTTATTTGAAATTACAAAAGTAACCCTAACCCTAAGTTTCAAAAATGAAACCCTAATCCTATACCCAGCAGCCGCCACCTTTCTTCTTCCCCTCAGCAGCTGCAACCCCTCTTTCCCAAGCAGATACACACACGCACAGCTTCCCCCACAACCCAGCAGCTGCGCAGCCCTATCCTAGCCACAACACACAGTTTTCTATCTCTCTTTCCATGAACGGAAAGCAATAGAAGCAGAAAGGGAGAGATGGAGCAGAGCTGCGATCCGGGGAGAGGATGAGCCGCACGGTCGTCGGTCACCTCGGTGCCGTGCTCAGATTGCGTCCAGCCCTCGTCGCCGCCGACCCGTGACGCTGCCTCCAGAATCGCGCGAAGGACAGAGGGAGAAGAGAGAGAGAGTTCGCGTCAGAGGAGAGAGGGAGCTCGTGCCTCACCGCCATCACCCATGGAGCCACGAGCTACGCCAGTCGCCGCCGCGTCGCGTCGGAGAGGAAGCCTGAGACTAAGCGCCGCTGGGAGAGAGGAAGACGCGGGCTGGAGGAGTTGCATCCAGTCGCCGCTGTCGTGCTCTGCCGCCGTGAAACTCCTCTCTGCTGGGGTGCAACCACCGTGCCCAGCCATGCTTGCGTCGCCGCACCGCCTTCGTCGGAGTTGCCGCCGTCAGAAAATGGTTTAGGCCGCCGAAGGTGCCGCTGCAGGAGAGGAAGCTGCGCCTCTGTGTTTCTGGCCGTCGAGAGTGGTTATGTGGCTTCTGGGATCACTGCCGGAGCTCCGGGCTGAGCTTTTACCACTTGAGACCCTGCTGTCGTCGCCGGAAAAGTTTGCCGGTAAGGGTTTTAATTGTGGTTTCTGTCCTTTTTGAATTCCGAGAATACTATAGTCACTGCGTGTTGGTTTCAGTTGTCGTGATCGGAATTTGTCGCCGCTGCCGCTTGAAGTGGCTGCCGGGCTGCCGCCGAACCGGCCCGGAGACTGTCGCTGTTTCGGTTCAGCCGTTCTTTCTTAGTTTCGAGTTGCTATGGTTATTGCAAAAGTGGCTGGGAGCTGAGGTTTTGGTTGCCGTCAGTTCGGGTTGAGGCGGAAAGGACTCTGTGAGGCGTTTGGGTTATGGAATTGCGTTTTGAGGTAAGGGCGCTTTCCGAAAACTATAGTTTATTATTGGAATTATTACATATGGATACTGATGTGAGATATGGTGTATTTAGTGATTGTATCTGCCTTATGTATTATTTGATTGACTCGAATGATTATGGATGTTTGTTTGGCTGAATTGTTGTGCGGCTTTGTGAAATGTAATGTTTTGAAGTGATTTTTTAAAGATTTGAAATCTGAGTTTAATCCGTTGAGGATTGATTTGATTTGAGTCAATTATTTGATGATGTGAAAAGTCGAATGCACTTTTGAATTCAGCCTGGTTTACTTTAATTGACTTGATCTTGGACAAATGATTTGTTACTGAACCGTTTCTTTAAAGCTTCGGAAATGAGTTAAATCGGTTGATATTGAGTTGACTTTGAAATGGTTTTCTTCAGATATGCCACTGAGGCGACTGTTGGATTTAGCTTGCTTTGAATTGATTTTTGGTTTTGAGCTGTTGAAAAAGAATGAGAAACGGTTTAGTTAGGACCCGAACCGGGTGGCAAAAGTCCAAGTTTTAGGGGAGGTGCTGCCGAAATTTCTACAAAATCCTAGTCTTTTTTGAAAAGTTATTTAAAAAGGGTTGGATTCGAGAAGTTGTATTATTTGATTTATTAAGAGAATATTTATATTTTCAAGCTTAATTTATTTAGTGAACTTTATGCCTCGAGTTCGACTTATTTAGAAGTGAACTATTTTTACCGTTTGAATCACTGAAGGAAAGAATGATGCTCTAATATTGATTTCAATATAAAAAGGAGCTTTTAGTGATTTCAAAAGAATTTAGACTTTTGATTGAGTAATTAAGTCTGAGGCATTTTGGAAGAGTTACAAAAATGGTTTCCAAAAAGAAACCCGAAAGTGGTTTGATTCAAATGAACCGGTTCCTTTTCAAATGAGTTGATTTTTGGACCGGGTTGAAACTTGTAATTTTGCATGGTCGGTTTCATAATAAATTCAGTTTTATTTACTTGAGCCGAGAATCCATGATTTTAAGAGTTTCAATGAATTTTAAGGAATTGATATAGGTTAACCTTCCCTAAAGACTTGGGACTCTTCCGAGAAATTTTTGTTATAAAATCCCATTGTTGTATGGGTGATTTTGAATACTTTGAAATAAATCCTTAACTTTCCATGGTTTTGGAAGTTTTGGAAAGAGAATGCCGAGAGTGGCTTTGTTTAAAAAAGAGAACTCACTTTGAGTAAATTTGGCTTATGAGCCTGAGATGATTTGAGAAACGAGATTTCTAAAGCCAAGGCTGAAAAGAGTTGAAACTTGATTTCAAAGTGAAGCGACTGAGAAAAAGTGATTTATGGCTTAAATGCCGGTTTTATGAATTTGATGATGTTGGATGGCGGAAGTGCTGTTTTGTTATGGGCCGGAATGACTGTGTATGATTATGAATATTGGCTGGTTCTGGATTGAACCGTGAGCCGGAATGGCTGTGTATGATATTGATTTATGGCTGTTTGCCGAATGAGTTATGGGCCGTATGGCTGACTATGAATTATGAATTTAAGCCGGATGGCTGAGATGGATGTTGATCCATGGCTGGGACTGAATGAATATATGCTTGAGATACCTGGGTAGTAGCAAGGGTTGTGGTTCGTCCCACTTGCTCCAGGTTAGAGAATGTGATGCCTGGGTAGTAGCGGTAGTAGTGGTAATTCCACTCGCTCCAGGTTGAGCTTTTAAACACCCGCCTGGGTAGTAGCCGCAGTAGTGGTTATTCCACTGGCTCTGGGTTGAGCGGGTAGTAGCAATGGGGTTGTAGCTCAAACCTACTTGCTCCGCGATGGGTGTTTCTGTCCATGGTTAGCTACCAAGATGTGTCGGGTTGGCTATATAACCGACAGATGATATCATCAGCCACTAGAGACAGGCATGCATCATATGCATCTATGTGACATTGTTTGGGTGTGCATATTATACTTGGTTTGTCTATGTGATTAATTGCTAATTGTTCTACTTGCAATAACTGTTTGTTTGTGCTTGCATCTTCCTATTTGTGTTTGCTACTGGGACTCTGTTGGACTGTGGTGATTGGTTGATGGCTGGATTGATTGGGCCTAGAGCCGTGGTTGGAATGAGATGAGCCGATGGTTGATTTCGGTTTTGTGTTTTTGGTTTGGAATAAAATATGAAAGGCTATTTTGGTTCAGCATAGATAAACCGTTTTGAAAGGCTTTTGAGTTTTTGAGAATTGAACTGTTCCTCTTTCAGAAAAGATTTCCGATTCCTCTTTTATTGTAAATCGTTGTTTTTGAAAAGAGGCATAAGACAGTTATTACTCGCTGGTACAATTTATCTTCACGTATCCTATTACAGTAATTCCCAAAAACCCTCTACTGAGAACTCTTTCGAGGATGATGTTCTCACCCCCTACATTTTTTCCCTTTCAGGATATGGGCGCAAAAGTTACGAAGAGCTTATTTAATTGTTGTTGTGATGCTCTGTATTGTTTTAGTTATGGTTTATTGTACCCTCGCCTTTATCTTGATATAATCTGTAAGAGGGATAGGAATTGTATTGGATTATGTTTCTAATATTACTTATATATATGTATGTATATATATGGATGTACTCTTTATGAGTTTTTGTAAGTTGTATGGTATCTATGGAAGTACGTTATCGAACGAAATTATTTTTTTTGGGAATGGTATTGCGGTTTAAAATTTTAAACAGGCTCATATTTTAGTATTAAATAATATAAGTGTCGTCGTAATGTCCGAGCTATCAGAGTCGCGCAGCTGGAAGCGTGAGCTTTGGTAGTTAGGGTGTTACAAATTCTCCTCAAAAGATTGGATTTAAAAAATTATACTTTTCTTAATAAATCGAATTCAAAATAGAATAAGTCTTTTTCCAACTAAATAAGTCTCAAATAATTTAACTTTTCGAAACCAAATCTTTTAAAATGGCATTTCAAATAAAGTCCCAAATTTTATAAAAAATTCGGTAACACTTCGCCTAAAACTCGGGATTAGCTACCCTTACAGGTTCCCTCTTTCTCAACAATTATCAAACAGACGATTCTCAATCAATCAGACATTTACAATTTAACAAATCAATCATACTCCACAATTTCCATGTAATCCATCAATCCAACTCCAATCTCATCAATTTATAATTACTTTCTGCATATCATAGAATCCTTTCCAAAATTCAACTCAATCAACTAGTAATCCCAAAAATCAGCCTTCCAAAGTTCTAGTTATTTTAAAATTATTTAATCTTTAGCAAAATTACTATTTTGTTTTAAAAGTCAGTTTTCAAGTAAATAATTCAACAATTAAACTTCAATCTTTTAACAGTTCTCAGGCTTAATTTTAATTATTCATGAATCAACATCAACAACCATTAAAACCAAAACCAATCAGTCGCAAGTCAGTTCCACGGCCACTATGATACATCAAATAACTAAAATCAACAGCAAACACTTATTCTCAATAATCAGAATACAGCCACAACCAACCAATTCAGCATAATCACATAAATTAGAATTTTAAACAATTCTAGCAAAATCAGAAAAACAACATTAGTCACAGCCTCAATTCAACCAGTCGCAATTCAATTTCATCAATTAACCACTCACAACAACAAAAGTAGTCACAAGAGATATTTATAAATTATTTGCACTTATTCACTTAACTTCAATGTCATTCATAAATTAAAACGATTAATTTTAAAATAAAATCCCCTACCTCCGTATGAAATTAAAATACTCAAAACTCTGAAGAAATTTTTTGACCGAGCCGTAAAAAAAACGTCCAAAATCTTCCGTGTCTCCTAAAATTTCAGTTAGCAAAATTCAAAGAGTAAGAAAGTTACATCACCGTCAACTTCCACCGATCAAAAGTGGTGCCAATATATAAAAAAGAAGGACACGAATATTTTTATCGAATTAGATTTTTTATTAGGATCACAGATCATAAGAAATCTTGGAAAAAAGCTCACGGTTCCATGGCCTCACAACTCACTCTCTCTCGATTTTCTTTCTTTCTTTTCTCCAAATGATTTCGGCTGAATGAATGAAGATGGGATGATGATGATAATTAGTGGCTTGATGATTACGTGTCATGGTTATTGAATGGAAAGGAAACATGTGTAACTATATATATATGTATGTATGATTAGCAAGCAACGTTTGGCTTTAACTTCTTCCAATTCCTCTAAGCTTCGGTCATATATATACACATGCATAAGCCTTATTTAGTTCTTTCTTTCTTACCGTTTTCATCCAAATGAACCTAATAATAATAGCCACACATATATATATATATATATATATATATATATATATATATATATGAATGTAACTTAAAGAGCTTTACTTAAAGTAACTTAGGAACTTTATGTAATAATAATAATAATGATAATAATAATAATTTTTTTATTTTTTTTAAAATATCTCATTATAATAAAAATTATTTAAAAATTTTATAAATTTTAAACTCAAAGTATTATAAAATTTAATTTAATTAATTTTAGAAAAATAATTTCTTTAAGTAAAATAATAAATCATGAATAACTCATTATTTAATTTTTAAAAAACTCGGGTTGTTATATCCTACCCATCTTATAAAAATTTTCGTCCTCAAAAATTGATATAAGATGGAAAAGATTCATACTAATTTTAGAGTTCCAATTGCTTAAACTTCAACATTCCAATCATACCTTATTAAATAGATTCTCCGTGAATTCTCAACCTCATCAAACACTCCGCAACTCACTATCAGGCACAAGTCAGAACTCCTTCGTAAGAATCAAGCTCCTCAACATCCTATAATGTCGCTGATGAGCGGATAATTTATACGCTTTTTGACATTGTTTTTAGTATGTTTTTAGTAGGATCTAGTTACTTTTAGGGATGTTTTTAATAGATTTTGTGTTAAATTCACATTTCTGGACTTTACTATGAGTTTGTGTGTTTTTCTGTGATTTCAGGTATTTTCTGGCTGAAATTGAGGGACTTGAGCAGAAATCAGATTCAGAGGTTGAAGAAGGACTGCTGATGCTGTTGGATTCTGACCTCCCTGCACTCAAAGTGGATTTTCTGGAGCCACAGAACTCGAAATGGCGCGCTTCCAATTGCGTTGGAAAGTAGACATCCAGGGATTTCCAGAAATATATAATAGTCCATACTTTGGCCAAGAATAGATGACATAAACTGGCGTTCAACGCTAGCTTTCTACCCAAATCTGGCGTCCAGCGCCAGAAAAGGATGCAAAACCAGAGTTGAACGCCCAAACTGGCACAAAAACTGGCGTTCAACTCCACAAATGGCCTCTGCACGTGCAACACTTAAGCTCAGCCCAAACACACACCAAGTGGGCCCCGGAAGTGGATTTATACATCAAATACTTACTCATGTAAACCCTAGTAGCTAGTTTATTATAAATAGGACCTCTTACTATTGTATTAGGCATCTTTGGACGCCTGGTTCTTAGATCAGAGGGGCTGGCCATCTCGGCCATGCCTGGACCTTCACTTATGTATTTTCAAACGGTAGAGTTTCTACACTCCATAGATTAAGGTGTGGAGCTCTGCTGTTCCTCAAAGATTAATGCAAAGTACTTCTGTTTTCTATTCAATTCATCTTATTTCGCTTCTAAGATATCCATTCGCACCCAAGAACGTGATGAAGGTGATGATTATGTGTGACGCTCATCATCCTTCTCCCTTATGAACGCGTGCCCGACAAACACTTCTGTTCTACATGAATTAAGCTAGAATGAATATCTCTTAGATCTCCTAACCAGAATCTTCGTGGCGTAAGCTAGAATGATGGCGGCATTCAAGAGAATCCGGAAAGTCTAAACCTTGTCTGTGGTATTCCGAGTAGGATTCAATGATTGAATGACTGTGACGAGCTTCAAACTCGCGATTGTTGGGCGTTAGTGACAGACGCAAAAGGAGGGTGAATCCTATTCCAGCATGATCGAGAACCGACAGATGAATAGCCGTGCCGTGACAGGGTGCGTGAGCATATTATTCACTGAGAGGAGGGGATGTAGCCACTGACAACGGTGATGCCCTTGCATACAGCCAGCCATGGAAAGGAGTAAGACTGATTGGATGAAGATAGCAGGAAAGCAGAGGTTCAGAGGAACGAAAAGCATCTCCATTCGCTTGTCTGAAATTCCTACCAATGAATTACATAAGTATCTCTATCCCTATTTTACTATATAATATTCGAAAACACCATTATCACTTTATATCTGCCTGACTGAGATTTACAAGGTGACCATAACTTGCTTCATACCAACAATCTCCGTGGGATTCGACCCTTACTCACGTAAGGTATTACTTGGACGACCCAGTGCACTTGCTGGTTAGTTGTATCGAAGTTGTGACAACTATGAATTAAGATCAGAGCACCAAGCTTTGGAGCCATTACCAGGATTTGTTCGAGCCTGGAGATCACAATTTCGTGCACCAAGTTTTTGGCGCCGTTGCCGGAGATTGTTCGAGTATGGACAACTGACGGTTCATCTTGTTGCTCAGATTAGGTAATTTTCTTTTTGTTTTGTTTTCAAAAATTTTTCAAAAATCTTTCAAAAATTCCTCACTTGTTTTCGAAAAAAAAAATATTTCACTAAAAATATGTTTTCAAAAATAAATTATTCTATGGCTTCAGAATTTTTAAGAATGAATTCTAGCGTTTCATGAAGCATGTTGAAGCCTGGCTGGCTGTAAAGCCATGTCTCAATCCTTATACCCAAGAGAAGAGCTTTTTTATCTTTCTTAGCCAATTGGCTGTTGAATGTAAGGAATGTCAGGCGTGTCATGTCTGAGTTACATACTAAAGCTTGGCTGGCTATTAAGCCATGCCTGACCCTTTGATTGGAGCTTTAGAGCATAAGATTCCTAGAATTCATATTAAAAATTTTGAATCCTTATTTTTCTTTTTTTCTAAATAATTTTCGAAAAATATAAAATAAAAATCCAAAAAAAATCATAAAATCATAAAAATAAAAAATATTTTGTGTTTCTTGTTTGAATCTTGAGTCATGTTATAAGTTTGGTGTCAATTGCATGTGCATCTTGCATTTTTCGAAAATTTCATGCATTCATAGTGTTCTTCATGATCTTCAAGTTGTTCTTTGTCAGTCTTCTTGTTTGATCTTGATATTTTCCTTGTTTTGTGTCTTTTCTTGTTTTACATGTACATTTTTTATTTATTAGAGTCTAAACATGAAAGATTTCTGAGTTTGGTGTCTTGCATGTTTTCTCTGCATATAAAATTTTTCAAAAATATGTTCTTGATGTTCATCATGATATTCACGGTGTTCTTGGTGTTCATCTTGACATTCATATCATTCTTGCACACATTCATAATTTTGATCTAAAATTGCCATGCATTGCATCATTTTTCTTGTTTTTCTCTCTCATCATAAAAATTCAAAAACCAAAAAAATATCTTTCCCTTTTTCTCTCATCAAATTCGAAAATTTGAGTTGACTTTTTCAAAAATTTTTAAAATCAAATTGTTTCTCATGAGTCAAATCAAATTTTCAATTTGAAAATCTTATCTTTTTCAAAATCTTTTTCAAAAATCAAATCTTTTTCAAAATTCTTGGTTATTTTTGAAAATTTCAAAAATAAATTTCAAAAATCTTTTTCTCATTTTTATATCAAATTTTTGAAAATACCATAATCAATTAATGTTTTGATTCAAAAATTTTAAGTTTGTTACTTGCTTGTTAAGAAAGATTCAAACTTTAAGTCCTAGAATCATATCTTGTGATTTCTTGTGAATCAAGTCATTAATTGTGATTTTAAAAATCAAATCTTTTTCAAAACTAATTTCTATCATATCTTTTCAAAAATATCTTCTCATCTTATCTTTTTCAAAATATCTTTTCTAACTTCCTAACTTCTTATCTTTTCAAAATTTGTTTCAACTAACTAACCAACTTTTTGTTTGTTTCTTAACTTTTTCAAAACTACCTAACTAACTCTCTCTCTCTAATTTTTGAAAATATCTTCCTCTTTTTCAAAAATTTCTTTTTAATTAACTAATTATTTTATTTTTATTTTGAATTTTCGAAAAAAAAACTACTAACCTTTTTCAAAAACTATTTTCAAAAATCACTAACTCTTTTTCAAAAATTATTTTCGAAATTTCCCCTCTCTCATCTTATTCTATTTGTTTATTCATCCACTAACATCTCTCCATTACTCAAAAAAAAAAAAAGAGGATCTCTATTATTATTATTTTTCTGCGCCCTCTTCTTTGTCATATGAGCAGGAGCAAGGACAAGAATATTCTTGTTGAAGCAGATCCAGAACCTGAAAGGACTCTGAAGAGAAAATTAAGAGAAGCTAAAATACAACAATCCAAAGATAACCTTTCAGAAATTTTCGAACAGGAAGAGGAGATGGCAGCCGAAAATAATAATAATAATGTTCATGATCATGTGGAGTCACAAAATAAACAAAAAAATTGAAAACGGAATCAAAAACAGCAGAAGAAAAATCACACCCTGGAGGAAGCATCTGCCTGGCGTTCAACGCCAGAACAGAGCATGGTTCTGGCGCTGAACGCCCAAATGGGCAGCATCCTGGCGCTGAACGCCCAGAACAAGCATGGTTCTGGCGTTCAACGCCAGAAATGGCAACAAATGGGCGCTGAACGCCCAAAATGGCCACCAACTTGGCGCTGAACGCCCAGAGTTGTGTGCAAGGGCATTTTACATGCCTAATTTGGTGCAGGGATGTAAATGCCTTGACACCTCAGGATCTGTGGACCCCACAGGATCACCTCAGGATCTGTGAACCCCACAGGATCTCCACCTTACCTCCTCATAATCCTAGTTTTTTTTCCACATCTTCTTCTTCATCTATTCCTTCTTCTTTTGCTCGAGGGCGAGCAACATTCTAAGTTTGGTGTGGTAAAACAATTATGTAAAGGATCTATAGCTCAGTGGTAGAACATGTGGCTGCAAATCAAGAGATCCCTGAGATACCTCAGGAGATGCACCTCCCTCCACATAATTATTAGAAGCAACTGAGGATAGAAATCCCAAAAAAAAAAAAATATCACTAGGAATCAAGCCGCAAAGGCAAGGAAGAGACATAGAAGAGCCCAAGAACATCATTGAAACGCCATCATCACTAAGGTGGATTCATTCCTTGCTCTTACTTTCTCTGTTTTTCGTTTTCTATGTTATGTGCTTATCTATGTTTGTGTCTTCATTACATGATCATTAGTAGTTAGTAACTATGTCTTAAAGTTATGAATGTCCTATGAATCTATCACCTCTCTTAAATGAAAAATGTTTTAATTCAAAAGAACAAGAAGTACATGAGTTTTGAATTTATCCTTGAACTTAGTTTAATTATATTGATGTGGTGACAATGCTTCTTGTTTTCTAAATGTATGCTTGAACAGTGCATATGTCTTTTGAAGTTGTTGTTTGAGAATGTTAAATATGTTGGCTCTTGAAAGAATGATGACTAGGAGACATGTTATTTGATAATCTGAAAAATCATAAAAATGATTCTTGAAGCAAGAAAAAGCAGCAAAGAACAAAGCTTGCAGAAAAAAAAAAGAGAGAAAAAAAAATAGGCGAAAAAAAAATATAGAAAGAAAAAAGCAAGCAGAAAAAGCCAATAACCCTTAAAACCAAAAGGCAAGGGCAATAAAAAGGATCCCAAGGCTTTGAGCATCAGTGGATAGGAGGGCCTAAAGGAATAAAATCCTGGTCTAAGCGGCTAAACCAAGCTGTCCCTAACCATGTGCTTGTGGCGTGTAGGTGTCAAGTGAAAGCTTGAGACTGAGCGGTTAAAGTCAAGGTCCAAAGCAAAAAAAAAAAAAAAAGAGTGTGCTTAATAACCCTAGACACCTCTAATTGGGGACTTTAGCAAAGCTGAGTCACAATCTGAAAAGGTTCACCCAGCTATGTGTCTGTGGCATTTATGTATCCGGTGGTAATACTGGAAAACAAAGTGCTTAGGGCCACGGCCAAGACTCATAAAATAGCTGTGTTCAAAAATCATCATACTAAACTAAGAGAGTCAATAACACTATTCGAAATCTGAAGTTCCTATAGATGCCAATCATTCTGAACCTCAATGGATAAAGTGAGATGCCAAAACTATTCAAGAGGCAAAAAGCTATAAGTCCCGCTCATTTGATTGGAGCTATGTTTCATTGATAGTTTGGAATTTATAGTATATTCTATTCTTTATATCCTATTTTGATTTTCAGTTGCTTGGAGACAAGCAACAATTTAAGTTTGGTGTTGTGATGAGCGGATAATTTATACGCTTTTTGGCATTGTTTTTAGTATGTTTTTAGTAGGATCTAGTTACTTTTAGGGATGTTTTTAATAGATTTTGTGTTAAATTCACATTTCTGGACTTTACTATGAGTTTGTGTGTTTTTCTGTGATTTCAGGTATTTTCTGGCTGAAATTGAGGGACTTTCTGACCTCCCTGCACTCAAAGTGGATTTTCTGGAGCTACAGAACTCAAAATGGCGCGCTTCCAATTGCGTTGGAAAGTAGACATCCAGGGCTTTCCAGCAATATATAATAGTCTATACTTTGGCCAAAAATAGATGATGTAAACTGGCGTTCAACGTCAGCCTTCTGCCTAAATCTGGCGTCCAGCGCCAGAAAAGGATCCAAAACCAGAGTTGAACGCCCAAACTGGCACAGAAACTGGCGTTCAACTCCACAAATGGCCTCTGCACGTGCTACACTTAAGCTCAGCCCAAACACACACCAAGTGGGCCCCGGAAGTGGATTTATGCATCAATTACTTACTCATGTAAACCTTAGTGACTAGTTTATTATAAATAGGACCTTTTACTATTGTATTAGGCATCTTTGGACGCCTGGTTCTTAGATCAGAGGGGCTGGCCATCTCAGCCATGCCTGGACCTTCACTTATGTATTTTCAAACGGTAGAGTTTCTACACTCCATAGATTAAGGTGTGGAGCTCTGCTGTTCCTCAAAGATTAATGCAAAGTACTTCTGTTTTCTATTCAATTCATCTTATTTCGCTTCTAAGATATCCATTCGCACCCAAGAACGTGATGAAGGTGATGATTATGTGTGACGCTCATCATCCTTCTCCCTTATGAACGCGTGCCCGACAAACACTTCTGTTCTACATGAATTAAGCTAGAATGAATATCTCTTAGATCTCCTAACCAGAATCTTCGTGGCGTAAGCTAGAATGATGGCGGCATTCAAGAGAATCCGGAAAGTCTAAACCTTGTCTGTGGTATTCCGAGTAGGATTCAATGATTGAATGACTGTGACGAGCTTCAAACTCGCGATTGTTGGGCGTTAGTGACAGACGCAAAAGGAGGGTGAATCCTATTCCAGCATGATCAAGAACCGACAGATGAATAGCCGTGCCGTGACAGGGTGCGTGAGCATATTATTCACTGAGAGGAGGGGATGTAGCCACTGACAACGGTGATGCCCTTGCATACAGCCAGCCATGGAAAGGAGTAAGACTGATTGGATGAAGATAGCAGGAAAGCAGAGGTTCAGAGGAACGAAAAGCATCTCCATTCGCTTGTCTGAAATTCCTACCAATGAATTACATAAGTATCTCTATCCCTATTTTACTATATAATATTCGAAAACACCATTATCACTTTATATCTGCCTGACTGAGATTTACAAGGTGACCATAGCTTGCTTCATACCAACAATCTCCGTGGGATTCAACCCTTACTCACGTAAGGTATTACTTGGACGACCCAGTGCACTTGCTGGTTAGTTGTATCGAAGTTGTGACAACTATGAATTAAGATCAGAGCACCAAGCTTTGGAGCCATTACCAGGATTTGTTCGAGCCTGGAGATCACAATTTCGTGCACCAGTCGCTCACTTACAAACTCCATCTTTTGTGTCCGCAAAACGTATCCTAAAGAACTAACATATCGCTTGCTATATTTAACGATCGTACGTGTCACCAAAACAAGTCTCAAGTCACTCAAAAGGATACAAGACCTCAGAGAAAGGACAAGCAACAAGAAAAATGTTCACAAAGATTTCTATGTTTCTCTTTGATGCATCAACAAGTCCAAAGTTACATCAGAAAATACATGAGCCAAGAAAAGGAGTTTAAACAGCACAAGGAGGAATCTCACGTTATTCTAAAACAAGCTTGAGTTACCTAAAAGGATATCAAACTTAGGAAGAAAAGAACAGAATTTATGAATGGGGTTCACATGAATTTAAGAGAATGTTTAAAAATACAATCAGACGGGGAACAAATCAAATCAAAGCTTCTTCCCAATAAGAAGTTAAGTCAAGAACGTCAAGAAGATATCAAGGATATCATCCGGTAAGGATATTCATGAGATGCAAGTCATGAAGCGAAGAACCAAATCGCATCTCAAGAAGAGCAAACATATGCCTTTAAGATCAGCAAGAATGCATATGAATAGGGAACATGATTGAAGAATAAGCAAACTAATTTTTCAAGAAAGAAATCTCAAATATGAACTTCAAGGCAAACTATAAAGGAACAAATCACATGACACTAGCAGAGTTTGAAACACGTAGCCGAGTAACCTTGAGACGCAACCTCTAGCATTTTCTAAACCCCGCAATATGCGTTATCTATTACTTCTATTCCACCTAGGATAACCCGATAGTGCTCTCATATACATAAACCATTAGTGTTAAGCTGGTCAAGCTTAATACCATGAAGAATGCAATGATAGTCTAACAGCATTAATCAATAGACAATCATGCTTCTGAAACTCAAATTCTTGTCACTAGGACAAGTCCTATTGCACGACAGACATTCAGAGTATGCAGTAAAGCATAATCAGTCCATTCTCAAGACTCTAATAGGAATGAACTGCTCTGATACCATAATGTAACACTCTAACTTTTAGCACGTCATGATCGTGCCAAAATTAAGGCATTACTAACCTGTTTTCCTTATTAACTATTTAATATTGAACCTTTAGTTCGATATCGCGTTTTAGTTTTAGAGAAATTTTCAGCGATTTATTTTTAGTAATTAAAATCACATATCAAAGATTATCAAATAATAGTAATGACATAATTATTAATAACAATAAGTGCTATACAAATAAATTCAATATAAAACTCGAATACAATACCTATCCCTCTGGATAAAATAAAAGCTAAAGCATCAAGGGCGATGGAACTCTATAAAACAACAGGAATCACAAGTAAATCTACTACTCGTCCGCAGCTTCATATTAAACCTTCAAACCTGTCACTGAAAGGGTGGAAGATTTTGGGGTGAGAACAAACCACGTGTTCTCAGTAGGGAATGAGAATGCCGTAAAAGTAATGAATATAATGCAGATTATTAACTTACCCAGTAAAACTATTTTGTTATACCTTTGAAAATATTTTTTACTTTTACTTTACATAATTAATTACCTTCTTTAAATTTCTGAATTTTTAAACAAAACTCAATCACAACCTCAATTCTCAGTCACCTCAATACACAAACTAATAGCAATAAGACAAACAGCACAATCACAGAGAGACAAGATAAGCAAACACAATTAAATGCAAATGTGCAAACAATGATGATGCATGTCTAGTCCTATCGCAGGTAATGAGCTTATTTTTCGGTTTCGACCGACACCCGACGCAATCCAACTCGCAAGTTAGAAAAGGCATTCCAGCGGCATAACCTCTACAAGTTTTTACTTCTTGCAGGCGCTGATTATCCAGCTGAAGTATGCTGAACATGACCTCTGCAAGTACTTGCAGGCGCTGATTCTCCAACTGAAACATGTGCCCCTTTCTCTTGGAATCCATTCCATACACACGGGCATCCCCACACAATATTCACACATAAAACCCACGACTTAACATTTTCAAATCAGCACCTTAACTATTTACTTTTCGTCACCCTCCGTGACCTTTTAGTCATTCCATAATCACACGTGCCGTGTTCTCTTATCCCTTTCTTTCTTATACTTAACAAACCGAATTCATTTCATAACTTAAAATAAAATCTCTCCTCAAAAGATTGGATTTAAAAAATTATACTTTTCTTAATAAATCGAATTCAAAATAGTATAAATATTTTCCCAACTAAATAAGTCTCAAATAATTTAACTTTCCAAAACCAAATCTTTTAAAATGAAATTTCAAATAAAGTCCCAAATTTTATAAAATTTTCGGCAGCACTTCACCTAAAACTCGGGATTAGCCACCCTTACAGGTTCTCTCTTTCTCAACAATTATCAAATAGACGTTTCTCAATCAATCAGACATTCACAATTTAACAAATCAATCATACTCCAGAATTCCCATGTAATCTATCAATCCAACTCCAATCTCATCAATTCATAATTACTTTTCGCATATCATAGAATCCTTTCCAAAATTCAACTCAATCAACTACTAATCCCAGAAATCAGCCTTCCAAAGTTCTAGTTAATTTAAAATCATTTAATCTTTAGCAAAGTTGCTATTTTGTTTTAAAAGTTATTTTTCAAAGAAACAATTCAATAATTAAACTTCAATTATTTAACAGTTTTCAGACTTAATTCTAATTATTCATGAATCAACATCAACAACCATTAAAACCAAAACCAATCAGTCGCAAGTCAGTTCCACGGCCACTCCGATACATCAAATAACTAAAATCAATAGCATACACTTATTCTCAATAATCAGAATACAGCCACAACCAACCAATTCAGTATAATCACATAAATTAGAATTTTAAACAATTCTATCAAAATCAGAAAAATAACATCAGTCACAGTCTCAATTCAACCAGTTGCAATTCAATTTCATCAATTAACCACTCACAACAACAAAACTAGTCACACGAGACATTTATAAATTATTTGCACTTATTCACTAAACTTCAATGGCATTCATAAATTAAAACGATTAATTTTAAAATAAAATCTCCTACCTTAGTATGAAATTAAAATACTCGAAGATCCGGAGAATCCTTCTGACCAAGCCATCGAAAAAGAAAATGTCCGGAATCGTCCGTGCCTCTTAGAACTCTAGTTGGCAGAACTCAAAGAATAAGGGAGCTATGTCACCGTCAACTTCTATTGATTAAAAATGGTGCTAACCTCTAAAAAAAAGGATACGAATACTTTTACCAAATTAAATTTTTTATTGGAGTTATGGATCGTAAAAAATGGTGAAAGAAAACTCACGGTTCCATGGCCTCACACCTCACTCTCTCTCTCGATTTTATTTCTGTCCTTTCTCCAAATGCTTTCGGCTGAATGAAGATGAGATGATGATGATAATTAGTGGCTTAATGATTACGTGTCATAGTTATTGGATGGAAAGAAAACATGTGTAACTATAATATATATATGGAGAAATATAGGATACAGATCTAAATTTATAGATGTGCTTACGTGGCAAAATTCATACCACACATCTTAAAGTCACACTTTTCATTTAAAATCGTAACTCTTCATAAAGAAAAGCGTCACCTAATGGAAAAAAGTAAATTAGAAGATTTAAGAGAAGAAATAATTAAGTTATCAAAATTAATAGATCAAAAATTAATGATTTTAACTAATGTTAACTGTAATGACACCGAATTCTTAAAATCAATACAAAATGATTTTTCTCAAAATCTTTATTTTACTATAAGTTTTATTGAAGGACTCCAAAAACCTGAAAAAACTTATTTCTCACACGGAATTTCTAAAAAATGTTACCATGGAAATGATTCACCATATCTTTATCATACCTTTAACCCACAATTAAATTCTATAGTAGACATGCTTGAAGAAATATTAGTATCCATAAAATTTCAAAGAAATAAGGAAAAAGAAAATTTCAAAGAAGAAAATTTTCAAAATATAATCAACATAACAGATTTAAAAGTAAAACCACCACTAAAATTATGAATATTGAAGAAAAATTAGAAGAAGTTACAATGCTTTTTAAACAATTAAAAATGGCTCAAGAAAATAATGTTATGGAACAGGGATTTCAAATAGAAGAAGAATTAGTAAATTCTGAAAATATAGAAAATGAAGAACACATCCTAGATTACTCAAGTGACGAAGAACCAGCAATTCCAATACAAGTAAAAAATGAAGCTGGAACATCTAAAGATAATCAATCTCAATTTAAATGGGAAACAGATTTTGATAATTATGCCTTTAAGAAAGGGTTTATAAATAAAGATTCAAAATATACAAAAATACCATCAAAATACATCCCTAAAATCCAGGAAATGGAAGGAGATAGAATGCTCGATTTAGATTGTAAAAAGAATGAAAAAGAAATTTTCGAAAACTGGTTGAATTCCTTCTTATTAGAAGCCTTTACTAATCCAAAACTTAGTGAATTGTCTGGAAGAGACATTTGGAATTACATAGGGTTTCATACTAAAGGAACTATAAGAGATTATATGACATCAATAGAAAATCAAGTAATAGAAGAATTAGAAACAAAAACATCAGCTTATGATAAGATATTATATATAATGATGATTCTATATAAAGAATTTTTTGGAAAAAATATTATAGATCATAGACAAGAAGTCTATAATAAAGAATATCAAGAAGCAAAAAACCATTTAGCTAATATTCAGATATATGATTTATGTAATGTGGAGTCTTATATATGTGAATATAGAATACATTATTACAAATTAAAAGAAGAAGATAAAAATCATTATCTTAGTATGTATATAACAAAACTTCCATATCCTGCTAATGAATTTATAATGGGAAGATTTATAAGAGAAATAAATAGAGGGACAATTGAAAATAATTTTGGTGGAGCAACCTCTGCAATAAGAGAGGAAATAAAAGAACGTTGTATGCAAGAAGCAACTCAAAAAAGATTTGCAAATATAATTAAAATTTGCTGTCAGGATAATGAGGAGATACCTCAAAAATATGGTCTTAATAAAAATTTTCAAAGAAAAAGAAAATATCAATTTAGAAAAAGAAAATACTATCCAAACTGGAGAAAAAAGAGATATTTTAGAAAGGAAAATAACAATAAAAACAAAAGACAAAGAAATAACTATTGCCCGAATAAAAAAGAAAATTGTAAATGTTGGTATTGCCAAGAAGAAGGACACTATGCAAATGAATGCCCGAAAAAGAAGGATAAAAATAATCTTACTAAACAAATAGAAATTGCTAAATCTTGTTTTATGGAACCATTAGAAGAATCTGATGATAACTTAGACTATATTTTTGAATATGTCTCGGAAACAGACTCAGAGGCTGAGTAATAATGCTACATTTATTACTATAAAAATAACAGAAAAGTTTATAAATGCTTTCATAGATTCTGGAGCAACACAATGCTTTGCTAGTTCAAATATAAAACTTGATTGGAAAAAATTAAAGAAACCATTAAGAGTTAGAATAGCTGACAAATCAATACATAAAATTAACCAAAAAGCAGAAATGGTTGAAATTTTTATTCAAAATTATAGGTTCATTGTTCCATCTATATATATGTTAGACTCTGGAATGGATTTTATCATAGGAAATAACTTTTTAAAGCTATATCATCCATTCATTCAAGAATTAACATATATAGTTTTAAAAGCTCCACACGATTCTTCAATAAATCAAAAATCAAAACGTATAAAAATACCAACTACTACTATAGATAAGATCTTAAAATTTAAAATATTCTCTATTTTAGAAACATGTTATTTAAATCTATACTTTCAGATAAATATCCCAAAAAATAATCTTGAAATAAAGATAGAAGAACTCTTGGATGAAATTTGTGCTGAAAATCCTTTAGATATTAAAAATACAAATAACGAATTAGTAAGTATTAAATTAAAAGATCCTACAAAAGAGAGAAATGTTCCAAATAAAATTCCTTATTCCGCAAGAGATAGAGAAGAGTTTTCATTAGAATGTAGAGATCTTTTGGAAAAAGAAATTATAAGATTAAGTAAAAGTCCTCATGCGGCTCCAGCCTTTTATGTCGAAAACAATAATGAAATTAAAAGGGAAAAACGAAGAATGGTTATTAACTATAAGAAGATGAATGAAGCAACTATTGGTGATGCTCATAAGCTTCCAAGAAAAGATTCTATTTTAGAAAAAATCAAAGGAGCAACTTGGTTTTCATCTCTTGATGCAAAATCAGGATATTGGCAACTTCGTTTAGACGAAGAAACAAAGAAATTAACTGCTTTTACTTGCCCAACAAAAGAATCAACAAGTGTGTTGCTCTATGAATGGAATGTATTACCATTCGGATTAAAACAAGCCCCAGGTATTTATCAAAGATTTATGGAAGAAAATCTAAAAGAGTTAAATGAATTTGTTTTAGTGTACATTGATGATATACTAATTTTTACAAAACAGGATAAAGAAGATCATCTTCAAAAATTATTAATAGTTTTAGAAAGATGTAAAGAAAAAGGATTAGTTCTTAGCAAAAAGAAAGTAAGAATAGCAAAACAAGAAATAGAGTTTCTTGGGTTAATTCTATCCACTCAAGGAAAGCTAAAACTACAGCCAAATGTCCTAGAAAAGGTAAATTTATTTCCTAGTAAAATAGAAGATAGAAAACAATTACAAAGATTTTTAGGGTGTATAAATTATATTTCTGATCAAGACTTTTTAAAGAATATAACAGAATACACTAAAAGCTTATTTCCAAAAATAAGTACTAAAAAAGAATGGAAATGGGACGAAAAAGACAGTATGCAAATTCAAAAGATTAAAAAATTATGTGAAAAACTTCCAGAACTTTATATTCCAGAAGAAAATGACTACTTAACAGTAGAAACAGATACTTCAGACATAACCTGGTCAGGATGTCTAAAAGCTAAGAAAGCTATAAAAAGTTTAGAAAAAGAAAAAGAATCACTAGATTCTAAATATTCCCCAAAGGAATTATTTTGCAGGTATATTTCAGGGACTTTTACTCCAACAGAACAAAGATATACCACTCATGAAAAGGAAACTCTAGCAGCAATTAAATCTCTTAAGAAATGAAAAATTGATTTACTACCCAGAGAATTTACATTAAGGACAGATTCAAGTTACTTAACAGGTTTTATACGATATAATTTAAAAGTTGATTATAATCATGGACGATTGGTAAGATGGCAATTATTTTTGTTACAATATCCAATAAAAATTGAATATATTAAGGGTGACAAAAATGTTATTGCAGATACATTAACAAGAGAATGGAGTTCATCTACAACGCATTAGATCAAGAAATTCAAAAATATGAGCAAGAACTCGAAAAATGCAAGCATTGTCAGCAAATAAGGACACAGATCCAATCCCTCAAGAAGGCCATTGAAGCAATGAAATCAACACAACAAGCAACACCATCAGAGTTCAGCCAGCCAAGCGTGGTGGACAAATCAAGTGAAGAAAAAATTTCGGAAAATAAAACAATTGCTGAAATTATTAAAAAATCCACCCAAGATAAAAAATATTATGTAATTTATAATGGCCCCATGAAAGGAGTATATGATGCCTGGGAAAAAGCAGCACCATTCACACATCAATCAAAGATAATTCATAAAGGAGGGTTTCTAACACTGGAAGAAGCAAAGGAATCATTCAGGGAATACGAAGCTCTTCATCCAGAACAAACCTTAAAAAGAGTAGATAAAGCTCCAATTCAAACCCAGAGAACAGGGATAATAAGAAACATCCCTACAAGGGCTGAAATAAAGGAAAAGAAAAGGGTCTGCAGATCAAATCTCAGAGAAACCCTTAACATAGTCCTGAATTGGACTGAAGAAAAAAGGGCAATTTTGGGATATTATCCTATTGCCAAAGAACAGCTAACAAAGCTGGTTATATTTCCAGATGCTTCCCCATCTGACACCTATCAGTTTTTCCAATATGGATTAATTGATACAATTTTAATTTTTAATGATCTAAAAATTATTAGTGAGTTTCCTGCAGGATTCGTTGATGCAATAAAGAGATTTAAAAATATGATTGACAATGTAAATCCAAGGGATATATCCCTAAAATTTACAAACAGTCAACCTATTTTTAATAAAGAAGAAGAATGCTTGGTTCCAGCACACCAAGTAATATTCATGTCCGTCTTTCCAGAAAATTTTCAACCAATTGATCAGATTCAAGACTTAACAATTTACAGTCATGAAGGAAGGCTAGCCAGCACATTAGCAAGGGTCTTTGAAAGAACTCAAAAAATAACGAAGGAATCTCACACAAGGATTAATTATAAAAGTAGAAATACTTTGCTTGTGTCCAGCAAAAGAAATGAAATTGAAGAAAGAGAGATGAGACTCTTGGTAGAATTTGAATCAGCATTCTACAACTTATCCGGACTTTTAGAAAAGCTCCCTGAAGGGATAAAGAGGAATCTCTGCTATTTGATAAAAGACAGAGAAGACCACAAGTGCCAGCTATGTGCCTCAGAGTTATCTGAAGAAAGCAATAATGAAACGGAATCAACTCACATGATGAAAGAAGAGGACAATGCATCTGAGGGTCACATGATAAAAGAGGAGGACAACACATCTGAAGCATCTCTCAATATTATTGCATAGTGACATAAGCACTTAGGTCATAAAGCACCAACGATGTAGCTGGTGCAAGATAGCAAACAATGACATAAGCAATGACGTCATAAGAAGGGTAAGGATGGGAATTGTCCATCAAACCCAACTATTATAAATAGGTTGCTTAGGCAATTGTAGAGGTATCAGAAACAGAAAGCAGGAGGCTAAGAGTACTCATATGCTAGGAGAGCAAGGAGGAAGCTGCCGAGGCGATTCTGTAGTCTGACGAAGAATTCCCTTAGGGAAAAATAGTTCTAAACTCCCCTCTGGAGTTAGTATCTACAATCTCCCCTCTGGAGATAAGAACACCTTATGTAAAATATACTAAATAAAGGAAGTTTTTCTCCAGAAAGGTACATCTTCATCCTAGTCTTTCAATTATGAATTATTTAGAAAGTTTAGAATTAACAGAAGAATCTGATTATTATAGATTAACTGCTTTATTAGATAATGAAAAACAGGCTGTTCTAAAAACAGAATTAAATCTCAAATCAAATGAAAATTTTGATAAACAAAATCTTTTAAAAGAAGTTTTTAATAGAAAAAATATAATATACTATGGAAAAATTCAACTTGAAGCCCCTATAAAGATAAAATCCGCCAATGGAGAACTTGAAATAGCCTTGATAAATGATGAAGAATTGAGCAAACAGATTGAAAAAAAATTAAGGATCAACAAAAAAGATCTAAAATTGGATGGATTCATATTAGTACTATACAAGTCTTAATCAAATCTACATATATGAAAGGAATTAATTCACCAATAAGCTTATCAATCTGTGACAAAAGAATTACTGATGACCTAATAGATCAAATAATTGGAATTGTTCATGGAAACTTGGCAAACGTAAATGTTAAATTCAATGCCCATCTGGGATATGCTATACCTTTATCAACTGAAAATCCTGGAAGATCTATAAGTTTGGCTTATAAATTTCACAGAAAGAATCTAATGGAACAAGACGATGAACCATTTTCAATTACATATGCAATAAATTATGCTTTAACAAATAGTCATCATAGTATAATATTTAAAAATAGAGAAAGAATTTATGTCGATGAATTATTTCAGAAAATTGTAAAGACAGAAATACCAAAATATAAAGCTATTGAAAATCCAGTTCTTTTACTAAAAGAACCATCAGGAAAATTAGTTTCATCAAATTTTTAAATAAGAGAATCCAAAATTAATAGCCCTTTAAGTTTATCTAAGTTAAAGAATAAAGAAGAAAATTCTGAAATAAAAGAATTAACAAAAAAGGTCGAAAAATTAAATGAAATCCTGAACACTAAGTTATGACAATAAATAAAGAAGAAATATATGTAACCTATCAAGACAAGAAACAAGAGCTCTTTGAAAGAGAAAATCGGTTGAATTATTTACGGTTTTCTGAAATAAATCAAAGAGCATTTGAAACTCTAAAAATAATCTATGACAAGTTGAAAAGAGAAGTTGAAGAGCTAGAAAAATTAATAGAATCTCTAGAAAATAGTGATGAATCGATGATAGAATTTACAGAAATTCTAAGATAAATAATGAAGCATATAAAGATTGAAAGACCAGAAAACAAAATAAGAAGAAAAAGGGCGAAAAAATTAAAAAGTAAAATAAAGGAGTATAAAAGGGAATTAAATAATCTTCAGTTCGAAATTAATGACCTTATAATAAAAAGGATAGAAATAAGAATAAATATAAACAAGTTGGAGCTAAACTTAAAAAATTTATAAATGCCTGGAAAACCATATTATGACTTAAAAGAATTAAAGCTGTTGAAAGAAAAAATGGAGAATGAAGTTGAAAAATTAAAAAGATATTTAGAAACAACAGAAAGTGTAGAAATAAAAGAAGTTTTTGAGGATTTGAAAAATTATATTAAAGAAAAAGACAAACAGATAAAAGATTTTATATACAATAATCCATGCAAAAAAGAATATTATAAACTAAAACAAGATTGAAAAACTATAAAAATGAAATCAGAATTAGTAATAGTAGAAAAAATTGATATCAGAGCCAAGTTAACGATTAAGGATAACACTTTCTCTTTAAGCAACACTTTTAGTGACACGCTTTTCAGCCACAAAAGACAAAACTCTGTATATATCCATCTGTACACTAGATGGCACCTATATATATATATATATATATATAAAAGCCTTATTTAGTTCTTTCTTTCTTACCGTTTGCATGTAAATGAGCCTAATAATAATAGCCGCATATAATATATATATATATATATATAAAAGGAGCTTTACTTAAAGTAACTTAGGAACTTTATGTAATAATAATAATAATAATAATTTTTAATTTTTTTAAAAATATTTTATTATAATAAAAATTATTTAAAAATCTTACGAATTTTAAATTCAAAGTATTATAAAATTTAATTTAATTAATTTAAAAAAATAATTTCTTTAAGTAAAATAATAAATCCTGAATAATTTATTATTTAATTTTTAAAAAATTCGAGTTGTTATAATTATCATGTTTATTGAGTTTGATACTCAAGTTTAGTACTATATTTGATTATTAAATTTGATTATACATATTTACTGAGTTTAATTATAATCAGATTCAGTGCTATATTTAACTACTGAATTTGATTATAGTGTTTACTGAGTTTGATTATACTCAGGTTTAGTGCTATATTTGATTACTGAATTTAATCATGCATATTTACTAAGTTTGATTATACTCAGGTTTAGTGCTATATTTAACTATTGAGTTTAATTATATTTATATTCAATGTTATATTTGACTATTAAATTTAATTATACTCATGTTTACTGAATTTGATTATACATGACTACTGAATTTAGTTATTTTTCTCATGGTACAATCTAAAACTTGATAAAATGTAAATCTTGATGAAGAAGAAAGTTAGTTAAAAGTTTAAAATAATTTTCTATACATATATATAAATTAAATGAAGCCATCTTCCATTAATTGAAGCATCAACATCAACCCTATTTATTAGTTACATTAGTTATTAGTACTTGTAACTCTTTTCTTTACTATAATCTTGTGAAATAAATAATTTTGGATATAAAACAATAAAAATATTAGTCCTGTGGCAGCATGTGAATATATGACACCAATGTAGATATCAAATTTCTGAGAATTATTATAAATTTTAAATGTTGCCTTAACCAAAGTGACTTATATATTTCAAATGAATAAGCCCCAAGTCAATCACGAGAAGAATGAAGACTGTATATATCAATAACATTTGAAACAAGAAAATTTTAATGTGAAAAGAGGGTTATGTTCTTGAACCAATAATAATAACTCAGAATCTCAAATAACTCAGAATGTTGAATGTAAATTTACTAATAACATGTAAAATCAAAATTTAAACTATTATAAAGAAAAAAATGCAAGAGTTTCGTTGCAACATTGCAACATGTAAAATTAAAATCAAAACTATTACAAAGATATTCACAAAGGTTAACACATCCAACTTCTTATCCCTTTTCACAATAATCCTAACTTTACAACTTTGTGCGGAAGTTGAATTTGTCTTCTTTAGTGGATCAATTTTTTATTTTCGATAACTAGCTCTAGAACATACCAATATTTTGTATGTGATCTGTCGATTTTGATCTCACTTAGTAGTTCTTATATTCTATGAAAAACCAACCCTCTTTGCATAATTGGTATAAAAAGCTTCATAATCTTTTACAGAGAGAAATGTCATTCATATGCTTAAAACAACCTAAAACATAGATAATAAAAAATTTAAGATCAAATCAAGAATTAAAAATAGATAATAAAAAATTAAAATCAAATTAGAGTCATATGCATATGTACAATTTTTTCAACGGCTTACATGTATAATCAAACTCAATAGTCAAGTATAGCACTGAATCTGAGTATAATCAAACTCAGTAAACATGATAATCAAACTCAGTAGTCAAATATAGCATTAAACCCGCATATATTCATAGAATCAGTATCATTATCTGATCTAAGCAAATGTAGAAATTTTAAACGTGCAAACTACCAATTTGACTCAAATCCAGGGGCTAAACATTTTTCTCATTACAGAAATTTATAACATAAATTTTCCAGAATATAATCACACAACGTACATGATGTAATTGAGAAGCATTTCTTTTTGGAACCAAATAAAAAGACCTAAATGACATAATGATGCCACAAATCAAAAGTATTTGCATAATTAGATACACAAATTACCAAAACTTAACACACAGAATACATGGATCAGCTGGAGCAACTAGACTTTTCATCAGAAACCAAATATGTAGTTAAACCATTTAGGAATAAAAAATAGATAATAAAAAAATTGAAATCAAATCAGGAATAAAAAATTAATATATGAAGTAAATTAAACACAAATCTCATCATTCGACCTTGTGGATTCCATTAAATCAAAAGTTATAATCAAAACTAAGATAACAAGAACCAGAAACGGTGGTGAGAAGAGTTTTTGTGAACTGTGGAATCAAAACAGAGCAGAAGGAAGCGTGGAGAAGAGAAGAAAGCGAGGTGTGAGGTTGGCGTGATCTAAGAGAAGAGAAGTGAGGAGTGAGGTTGGCGCAATCTAAGAGAAGAGAAGTGTAAGACTCAGAGCTTTTGAAAAAGGGCTATCATGATCTAATTTCAAATTCAATATTTCTGTAGTTTTAATTTCAGAAATTATCTTATTCAAGAAAATTAAAGCAAGTTTCGATTTATTGAATTTTTAATAAATTGAGATTATTATCCAATTTTATAATTATTGGATTATTTTCTATATTCAAATTATAAAGTTGGTAGTTGTGAAATAATAAGGATTTCTATATGTTTTGGATTAAATAATTAATATTTTAAATATTAATACTGGTATTTTGGAAAATGAAGAAATTAAGTATATTATTTTTAATTATCTGATTTGAACATTTTATTGAAAATAATTTGTGAAAGTGATGAACAAATAGTATTTTCTATATATAATTAGTGTTGGATTTAATTGAGTTTCAATTACTATATTACCCCTAACCCTAAGTTTCAAAAAGGAAACCCTAATCCTATGCCTAGTAGCCGCCACCCTTATTCTCCCCTCAGCAAACCTGCAACACGCATGCTTTCCCCCTTCTTTTCCAAATCCATACCCAGTAACAATAGAGAAAAAGAGAGGCAGAGAGCTACGGTAGGAGAGGAAATAAGCCATGTTGCGCTGCCACCGCTATCGTCCTCACCGCGCCTCACCGTGAGCCGCGCTACTGTCGCCGGTCACCTCGCCGCCGTGTCCAGATTGCGTCCAATCCTCGCCACCGCCGATCATCCTCACCACCGCCAGCTATGTTGTCCCCGCCAAGCCGCCGAACCTGCCTCGCTGCCGCGCCACCACGCCTCGCCATCGAATCAACCCGCTGCTACCACTATCACGGAGAAGAGGCATCGAAGAGGGGCAGAACTTGAGTCTCGTCGCCACCGTCCATGGGGCCTCGAGCTGCGTCGCTGTCACCGGTAAGAGGGGGAAGATGTAACACCCTACCATACAGAGACTTATGCTTAAGTCATAATTCAGAGATGGCAAGGTATTACGACCTCTAAAACAAAAATTTAGTACATATAGTAGTATGAATGATTGATTATAACTAGGAGCCTTGTAGAAAAAGGGGTAGACAAAAACCGCAACTCGAAAGCGCAACACTCCGATCACTAACACAACGAGCAAAGGATAAGCTAACGCAAGATCATATATATAAAGAGTATCAAAAACAGGAATATCAAGACTCAAAATCCGGCGGCGAAGATAACCGGTTCGAGCATAGCAATATATACATATGATAAAATAAGGGAAACCCCAAAGGAAACCCAAAGGGACACAAATACAGAAAACCTATTCTCCAAAAATCCCCTCTAGAAGGAGTCATCACAGTTTGTATTATTTAATGGAGATAAAAGTATCTAAACAAGATATATAACCCAAAACAGAGTCCCGAGAACAAAGGATCTTCGCTAATCCCGAAGTCCCCAGCATGCCTCAACGAGAAGCCTCGCGTCCTGCATCTGAAAACCACAAAATCCGCATGGGTGAGAACCAGAGGTCCCCAGCACGGTAACAGCTTCCACATATATAATACATAATAATAGAGGAAAGCCGAAGGCAATCCTAGAACTTCCTCCAGGAAATATCAAAGCTTATAAACAAGCTAAACCGTAAGCGGCAACTAACTAAAGATCCTTCAGTCTAACTAATACTTCCCTTTCCAATTCCTTCAGACCTCCCAACCACCAGCAGGAGTATAATATAGCAAAAACAGTTATATCAGACAAGAGATTTACAAATAGGAACAGATAAGGCATTTAGGCAATTAGCAAGTAATATGCAGTCAAATAGGCAATCTCAAACAATTCATGTAGTATGCTTATGATGCATGCCTGTCCCTAGTGGCTGATGATATCATCTGTCAGTTATAGAGCCAACCCGACAAGTCCTGGTAGCTAGCCATTGGACTGTCCCTCTGTCGTGCATCCCCAACTCGAGTTATACTCATCATAAACTTGATCATAATCATGATCCATATCCATCACCCTCACTGGTGAATATTTATCCATCACCATCACTGGTGAATATTTATCCATCACCATCACTGGTGAATATTTATCCATCACCATCACTGGTGAATATTTATGGGGGCGAGCTCATCCGGGCCTTTCACAGTGCCCGGCCACACTTACGACATAGGGTCAAAAGAGCTTCGAGTCTCAACCTGGAGCACATGGTGGCTAGCCATTGCTACTACCCAGGGAAACCCTCATCTCCAATGGTGGAAGTGCAAACCTTCACAATTCAATCAACATCATATATGCATTTATACTTGGCCATAAACATGGCTCCGCCGTAACACGGCAATAATCTAGCCATCCGGCTCACGGTTAAATCCATAACCAGCCAATTCATTAACAATTACGGCCCTTCGGCCCATGGCACAACAAGCACTTCCACCGCCATTATCCGCATCTCACATAATCATCTTTGATCCTCAATGATCATTCATTTTTCCCTTGCTTCACTCGCAAGTTACCACATTCACTAGCCCTTTTTCTCATGCTAGGCATATCATAATGATTTAAGACATAAGTGGTGAGATCGGAGGCTTAGAAGTATGAAATTTGGCTTTTAAAACTCAAAAATCAACTTTGGGATGAAAACAGGTCCACGCGTACGCGCACTCCACGCGCACGCGTGGATGGCGCTTTCTCGAAGAACGGCGCGTACGCACCAAGTGCGCCTACGCGCGAGGGGTCATTCTGCTAAAAATTTTCTAAGTTAAAAGCTGCAGAATTTACAGATTCAAACCCCAATCTTCCGACGGACATAACTTCCTCATTTTAAATCGTTTTTCACTCGTTCTTCGAACGGCATGGACATCCTGGATCCAATTTCATTTCTAAACAGATTTGGCACAAATCAAAGATCCGTAGTCCAAGTTATGTCCCGTCAAAGTATGCCCAAAAACCATGTTTTTATACAAAACCACAAGGTGCCATTTTCAAAACAAGCCACTTTCAACTCTTTTCAAAATCAATCAAACATGCCAATTTCAATCCTTCTCTTTGGAATCATTCAAAATGTACCAAAATCAACAACAAGCCATCCTCAACTCACACATTGACACTTTACCAAGGTTTCCAAAACCACATCCAACCATTTTAACACTTCTCAATCAAATGGCTAAAGGACAAACACAATATCATGTCATACATCCTTCCTCATCCCAATTTCCAATAATACCATTTCCAATTAACCATCATTATACATAATCAACATCATACTCACCATCAACATGGTACCACCCATCAATTCAACCTCAATCATCCATCAAGCATATATCACAACATGCATTTCTCATATTTCACACAATCAAGGCATCAATATTCATAATCACATATATGAACACATCATATATTTCAACCATTCAACAACACCAACAATTCAATGCCTATCTTAGGGCCTCTAGCCTAAGTATTTCCTACCACATTACATATTAGATACGGGAAACTAAAACCATACCTTAGCCGATTCCCCAAGCTCAACCGGAGCACTTCCAAACCACTTGTCCACAAGCTCTCAAGGTATCAACACCTCCAAGAACAGATTTTATCACACAAAACCCTCTTCCAAGCTTTCCAAAATCACCAATCAAGCTCCAATATTCACATATACACAACCTAAGCCACAATCATCATACCCATACACAACATCTCAATACCCAAACATCATAGAACAACAAATTATACTAGGGTTGAGAATCTTACCACACCCAAGGTCCAAGGAGACAAGATTAACCTCCTCCTTCAAGAGAGTTGGGTCCTATAACATCAAAGAACCCAAAATCTCAACATTTTTGCTCATGAAACTCGAAATCAAGGGCTGGAATTTCGAACAGTAAAACGTGGCTTACCTCAAGATTGATTGTATGGGTTTTGTAGAGCTCTCCGCGGTAAACGCGTGGCCGCAAACGGAGCGGCAATCGGAGCTCTAGATCAAAAGTTATGGTGGTTTGAAGATCAAGTGAGAGATAGAACTTGAGAGAGTGTTCTTCCCTCCATGGCCTCCATTTCAGCGTGTTTAGTGTCTCAAATGAGGAGAGAGAGTGCTGAAAACTAGGGTTTTGGTTTAGTTTAGTTGGGCCAAGGGCCCACTTTGGGTCCGGTTGGCCCGGTTTGGCCCGTTCGGTCCAATCTTGGTCCGATTTCTATAAAATTGGTACCAAAATTCTCGTCTCAATTTCCTCTATCATATTAAGCCATAAAAATAAAATTTTTGGCTTTCTAGAATAAATTCTCATTTATGGGTTAATTAGCCGTTAATTAACCGGATCTTACAGAAGACGCGAGCTGGAGGAGCAAGATGAGTCCTTCTGCCTCCGTTGTTCTGATCCGCTGAGAAAGGAAAGATGCTACCTTTGTGCTTCACGGTCGCCGACGAGGACGGAGAAGAGGAGCTGTGACCACGTCACTACCGTTTGGAGGGCTATGCTTGGTCGCCGTTGTACTGCCCTGCTTCACCGTGGCTGAGCTCTGCCACTCTCAGCCCTTTTTGGCTTGTGATGTTGTTGCGGGAATCGCTACAAGAAGAGGAGCAGGCTGAGTCACCGTGATTTGGGCCGCTGTGACTTTCGGGATCACCGAAGGAGCTCCGGGCTGAGTTTCTCCCACCAGAGACCCTGCCGCCGCTGCCGGAAAAGTTTGCCGGTAAGGGTTTTAATTTGTGGTTTCGGTCATTTTGGATTTTGAGAAGGTTTTGATGCTGCACGATTTTTATAGTTGATCCACCGGAGATTCTAGCCGCCGCCGGAGCTGTTGCCGGGGCCGGTTCGAAGTCGCAGCTGCTTCGTGTTGTTATTCCGGTAAGAAATTATGTTTCGAGAAGCCTCGGGTTAGTTTTCGGTTGTGTTTGGTTAATAAATGAGTTTTGGTAACGTGGGGTCGAGTCCTGATTATTATATGTTTCGATTAGTGTTGCTTTGGTTATTGCGAAAGTGGCTGGGAGCTGAGATTTTGGTTGCCGTCAGTTCAGGTTGAGGCGGAAAGGACTCTGTGAGACATTTGGATTTTGGAATTTGCGTTTTGAGGTAGGGGCGCTTTCCGAAAACTATAGTTTATTATTGGAATTATTACATATGGATACTGATGTGAGATATGGTGTATTTAGTGATTGTATCTGCCTTATGTATTATTTGATTGACTCGAATGATTATGGATGTTTGTTTGGCTGAATTGTTGTGCGGCTTTGTGAAATGTAATGTTTTGAAGTGATTCTTTAAAGATTTGAAATCTGAGTTTAATCCGTTGAGGATTGATTTGATTTGAGTCAATTATTTGATGATGTGAAAAGTCAAATGCACTTTTGAATTCAGCCTGATTTACTTTAATTGACTTGATCTTGGACAAATGATTTGTTACTGAACCGTTTCTTTAAAGCTTTGGAAATGAGTTAAATCGGTTGATATTGAGTTGACTTTGAAATGGTTTTCTTGAGATATGCCACTGAGGCGACTGTTGGATTTAGCTTTCTTTGAATTGATTTCTGGTTTTGAGCTGTTGAAAAGGAATGAGAAACGGTTTAGTTGGGACCCGAAACGGGTGGTGAAAGTCCAAGTTTTAGGGGAGGTGCTGCCGAAATTTCTACAAAATCTCAGTCTTGTTTAAAAAGTTATTTAAAAAGGATTGGATTTGAGAAGTTGTATTATTTGATTTATTAAGAGAATATTTATATTTTCAAGCTTAATTTATTTAGTGAACTTTATGCCTTGAGTTTGACTTATTTAGAAATGAACTATTTTTACCGTTTGAATCACTGAAGGAAAGAATGATGCTCTAATATTGATTTCAATATAAAAAGGAGCTTTTAGTGATTTCAAAGGAATGTAGACTTTTGATTGAGTAATTAAGTTTGAGGCATTTTGGAAGAGTTAGAAAAATGGATTCCAAAAAGAAACCTGAAAGTGGTTTGATTCAAATGAACCGGTTCCTTTTCAGATGAGTTGATTTTTGGACCAGGTTGAAACTTGTGATTTTGTATGGTCGGTTTCATAATAAATTCATTTTTATTTACTTGAACCGAGAATCCATGATTTTAAGAGTTTCAATGAATTTTAAGGAATTGATATAGGTTGACCTTCCCTAAAGACTTGGGACTCTGCCGAGAAACTTTTGTTATGAAATCCCATTGTTGTATGGGTGATTTTGAATACTTTGAAATAAATCCTTAACTTGCCATGGTTTCGGAAGTTTTGGAAAGAGAATGCCGAGAGTGGTTTTGTTTTAAAAAGGGAACTCACTTTGAGTAAATTTGGCTTATGAGCCTGAGATGATTTGAGAAACGAGATTTCTAAAGCCAAGGCTGAAAAGAGTTGAAACTTGATTTCAAAGTGAAGCGATTTGAGAAAAAGTGATTTATGGCTTAAATGCCGGTTTTATGAATTTGATGATGTTGGATGGTGGAAGTGCTGTTTTGTTATGGGCCGGAATGGATGTGTATGATTATGAATATTGGCTGGTTCTGGATTGAACCGTGAGCCGGAATGGCTACGTATGATATTGATTTATGGCTGATTACCGAATGAGTTATGGGCCGTATGGCTGACTATGAATTATGAATTTAAGCCGGATGGCTGAGATGGATGTTGATCTATGGCTGGGACTGAATGAATATGTGCTTGAGATACCTGGGTAGTAGCAAGGGTTGTGGTTCGTCTCACTTGCTCCAGGTTAGAGACTGTGACGCCTGGGTAGTAGCGGTAGTAGTGGTGATTCCACTCGCTCCAGGTTGAGCTTTTAAACACCCGCCTGGGTAGTAGCCGCAGTAGTGATTATTCCACTTGCTCTGGGTCGAGCGGGTAGTAGCAATGGGGTTGTAGCTCAAACCTACTTGCTCCGCGATGGGTGTTTCTGTCCATGGTTAGCTATCAGGACGTTTCGAGTTGGCTGTATAACCGACAGATGATATCCTCAGCCACTAGGGACAGGCATGCATCATATGCATCTATGTGACATTATTTGGGTGTGCATATTGTACTTGGTTTTGCCTATGTGATTAACTGCTAATTGTTCTACTTGCTGTAACTGTTTGTTTGTGCTTGAACTTCCTATTTGTGTTTGCAACTGGGACTCTGTTGGATTGTGGTGATTGGTTGTTGGTTGGATTTGTTTGGGCCTAGGGCCGTGGTTGAAATGAGATGGACCGATGGTTGGTTTTGGTTTTGTGTGTTTCCGGTTTGGAAAGATATAAAAGGCTATTTTGGTTCAGTATAGATAAACTTTTTTGAAAGGCTTTTGATGTTTTTGAGAATTGAATGGTTCCTCTTTCAGAAAAGATTTTCGACTTCACTTTTATTGAAAACCGTTGTTTTTGAAAAGAGGTATAAGACGGTTATTAATCACTGGTACGGTTTATCTTCACGTATCCTATTACAGTAATTCCCAAAAACCCTCTACTGAGAACCCTTTCGAGGATGATGTTCTCACCCCCTACATTTTTCCCCTTTCAGGATATGGGCGCTGAAGTCTCGAAGAGTTTATTTAGTTGTTGTTTTGATGCTCTGTATTGCTTTAGATTATTTATGTACCTCGCCTTTATCCTGATATATTCTGTAAGAGGGTAAGGAATTGTATTGGGTAATGCTTGTAATATATATATATATATATATATATATATATATATATATATATATATATATATATATATATATATATATATATATATATATATATATATATATATATATATGTGGATGTACTCTTTATGAGTTTTGTAAGTCGCATGGTATCTATAGATGTATGTTATCGGATGAAAGTATTTTTGGGAGCGGTTTCGCGGTTTAAAGTTTTAAACAGGCTCATATTTTAGTATTAAATATTATAAGTGTCGTCGTAATGTCTGAGCTATCAGAGTCGCGTAGCCGGAAGCATGAGCTTTGGTAGTTAGGGTGTTACAAGAAGTGAGGTGCATGCAATGGTACTCCTCTGCCGAGTGTATACCCCGCAAAATTAATAAATAATTAGTCAATAAATTAATTATTATTAAAAAATTAGAAAAATAATTTTTTATAATTTAGAGGAGAGAAATATTGAAAGTACAAATTTTGACACTAATTTTAAAAATTTTGGCCCAAAAACGGGCCAACAGGCTGAACCGGTATGACCGGGCTCAAACCAAGCCCAAGCCAAACCTATAAAACACCTTAAACAAGCATTCTTCTTTTTTCATTCTGCTGATACGGAGAAGAAGGTTGATTTACGTTAAATCCCTAATTCTCACCTCCAAAGATTCAATCTCCGTAACTTTTAATCTGGCGTTCCGATTGACGAGCCATCAGTGATCACGTGTTCGTCTTGAAATTCTCTTCAATTCTATTCGAACAAAGTGGTGAACTCTAGCAGCGGATAATCAATGGATTTTGTCCAATTGATCCATGGGTAAGATTGTGTTCTAATTGATTTGGAGTTCAATTGGGCGGTTTGGAACAAAATTCGGATAATTAGGCTTGAGGAATTGATGTTTGGAAGCTTGGAGCTTGTGAAAGGAGAGGTTTTTGAGGTGTTCTGAGCTTAGGGAGGAATCGGCCAAGGTATGGTTTTGGTTTCTTGTAGTTAATGTTGAATGTCACGTGAAAACTTAGGCTAGAAAACCTTAAGATAAGAATGAATTGAACGAATTATTGATAGATTGTGTATATGCTATATGATGTGTGGTTTGGTTTTTGTAAATAATTTTCTATTGGAGTTAGTTGGTTTTGTGAAAAGATTTAATGTTGGAAGTGGTTTGATTTTGAAATGATTTGATACTGAAAATAATTTGAATGATTGAGAGGTGTTTGGTTTGGTGGTTGGGACCCTTGAAGGGAGTCCAAGTTTTAGAAAATATGCTGCCGAAGTTTTTATGAAAAATTAGAGGCTTCATTTGAAGTATTTATTTAGAAGGATTTGGGTTTAAGGATTTTATGATTTGATTTTAAATTTGATTTATTTAGAAAAGAATGAATTAAGTTTTGAGTATGAATTTTTTATGAATGATGATGACATCGAGACTAATTGTTGACCCTCTGTCGCAAGATGTGATCGGACACTTTAACTCCCCGGGTTCTCCCATGGGCATGCATATATATATGGATTTTGAATATTATATTATATTTGAGATTGGAGTTTGACTCCATGGAATATTATATTTGAGCTTGGAGTTTGACTCTATGGAATATTATATTATTGAGCTTGGAGTTTGACTCAATGGATATTATTTTTGAGCTTAGGGATGCGCGCACAGAGGGACTGTCCAATGGTTAACTACCAGGACATGTCGGGTTGGCTGTATAACTGACAGATGAGACTCATCAGCCATAGGACAGGCATACATCATATGCATTTCTTTGTTTTTCTTGATTGTGCATCGTTTTGGTTTGCTTAACTATTTAACTCTGCTTATCTGCTACTTGTTCTACTTGCTGTAATTGCTCCTCTATCTGTGTTTTTCTTGCTTGAATTGTATGTGTATGTTTTCTGAGAAACCCTCTTAGCGGAGGTGTGAGGGGGGTTGTTCCACCGGTGATTCGGAGGATTGGAGGAAATAGAAAGTGAAGTGTTAAGTTAAAGTTAGATTTAGAACTTGAATACCTTAGATAACTTACTTAATTTATGCTTTAGTTGGGTCTTTAAGCTGAAATTTGAGTGTCGAAGTTCTAGGAACGCCTCTAGCTTTTCCGAAACCTCTTATATTAACTACGTGGGTACCTTTACCATGCTGAGAAGCTCCGGTTCTCATTCCATATATATTCTGTTGTTTTTCATATGCAGGTCGAGAAGCACCTCGCTGAGCGTCTGGAGTTTCCTATGCAAGCAAAGTGTGGTTATTATGGGATGTTGTATTTTGTTTTAATGCTATGTATATATGTATATAGATTCTCCTTTGTATATATTTTATGTTTGTCCCTCCTAGAGGTTGACTTGGAGAAACAGGTATTTATTCTGTAGTTTGAGTTAATATTTGGGTTGTGTATATATATATATACTCTGGCTGGCCTTAGCTTTGCAGGTCGAGTCTGGAGCTTGATATCTGTGTTTTGGAACTCTGATCTATATATTATGTTTATAGCCTTCTTTTCATCTTACCTATCCATTTTACGATTATCCACGCGAGCGTGAGACGATTTTCTGTTTTCGCTTTTGTTTAGCTTATTCTTCAAGGCTCCTAGATATAATTTCTTTTAACTATATTTATATAAGTCTTTTCTTTTAAAGGTCGTAATATCTCGTCACCTCTGCTTTATGACTTAAGCGTAAGGCTCTGTGTGGTAGGGTGTTACATTATGGTATCAGAGCAGTTCGTTCCTATAGAGCCTGAGAGACTGACTCACTATGCTTCTGGGCATACTTTGGGTGTATATATATATGCTAATTTGGATATCTAATTGATATATGTGGCATATTTGTTTATGCGCATGCATTTGGAACTTTGAAGTATTAGACTTGAGATATTGAGACTGATCACCTTGATATCACTTGTTTGGTGTGAACAGGAACTAAATGAAGACTCGTGGACGCACAGGCAGTCGAGGCAGAGGCCGAAATAGTAATGCGAAACCTGAAACCACAATGAATAATCCTTTGAACTTTACGAATGCCCTGGAGAACATGGCGGCTGCTATGCAGACAACGGCTGAGGCCCTTGGTCAGCAAGTTAATAACGGAAATAGGGGTAATGGTGGAAATGGGCCTATGACTTTAGCAACTTTTTTGAAGATAAACCCACTAACATTTAGAGGAACCACAAATTCCACAGAGGCTGATAATTGGTTTCAAGTGATGGAATGAGCCTTGTGAGCGCAACAAGTGCCTGAAGATCAATGTGTTGAGTTTACTACTTTTCAGCTGATGGGTGAAGCTCAGTATTGGTGGCAGGAGACCTGACGCCTTCTGCAGCGAGATAATGTTGCAATCCCTTGGGATGTATTTCAATCCGAGTTTTATAAGAAGTATTTCCTAAAATCAGTAAAGACGGTGAAGGAGCTTGAGTTGCTACAGCTGAAGAAGGGTCCATGTCAGTGACAGAGTATACCAGTCGATTTGAGGAACTATGCCAGTTCTCTAGGATTTGTCAGGGTGCTCCGGAGGATTTTGAAGAATGGAAATGCATAAAATATGAAGGTGATCTGCGGAATGACATCCTGAGTACAGTGGGCCCGATGGAGATCAGAGTTTTCTTTGAACTGGTAAATAAGAGTTGAGTTACTAAGGATTGTGTGAGATGTAAGAACCAGATTTTTAGTAAATAGACTTTTCTGGATAGAAAAAAATGAAAAATAAAAAGAAAAAGAGAATTACGAGGTCAAACTTGGCTTTATGAGGGTTATTAATCCCTCTAAGTCAAATTTGACTAATGGATATTAAATACTATCTTATCATTGGCTTAGTTACCACACCAGAAACTTTTGAGCTACAAAAATGCTTTTAGTGACGATTGTGCGCACACCGAAAAAAAAATTCTAGTAACCGAAAACCTCAGAACTAGTGATAAAAGTAATTTCTATTCAAGTAAATGTGTCTCTAGCTTTATAATAGCTATCTCTTCATGATTTACTTCTTTAAGAATAGTTATTAGTCATTAATTGTTTTACTGTCTAGTAAAAGTTATCCGAACTGAATTTCTGTCTAGTATTCCACAAATGACTTCTAAAGGCCCCGAATCCTCTTGCTTGCTACCCTAGTAACTCGGCCCCACTCTCTTAGCCTCTAGGCCAAGATTATCTCAGCCTCTCACCCCTCTCTGCTGTGTTTTTAACCACAAATAATTAACCACGGTTAACTGCAGATAAACACATCATTATGATGTTGAATGTGTTTCCTCGAAATCACGTCCCTTCTCTCTTGCTATCAGCCCATTTATGTCTAATTTTTCCAGCCCTCTTTTACCACATTTAATTAGGATAGTCTTCATATTTTTATTTAAGAAAATTACCAAGCAAAAATTCAATAACATTTTACCATAAAGAGAGAGATAAGAACCGTAAGTGAGAGAGGAGGAACAGAGAAATTCTACACATCCTACCTGCATTTTCAGCACCTTATATCACCATTCATACACTATTCTTCAAGTGTTCTTCAAGGACTCAAACCATACAAGTACAAACTATTGTCCGTTTTCACCAATCTTTGCGTTTATACCGAATTTGGCTAGGTAAACTCTTGTTCTTTCTCTTTTTCTTTTCCTTTTAAAAATAAATAGTAACCATGATGAATCCTTACTCTCCTCTATGTATATAGAACTCCTCTTGAAGCACCCATGGAGCACGCCTAAGGAATTAAGGAGTTTCGAGCTCACCGTAGTTCAATTTTGACGTTTTGCGACACTTTAGGCCCAAAAACGAAGCTCACCACCACCAGCTGTGTTTCTGCCCGTATATGCACGTTTTCTAGTGTGAGAAATGTTTACTAACTGAATTACATAAGAGGTAAGGGTTAGGATTAGTTAGAGTATGGTTGTGCTTATTTTCAATGCTTATATGAGTCGCTTTGTGGTGAATTTTATGCTTATTTTGAATTTCTAGAAATTTTGTGAGTTACCACTATTTTGGCTTGATAAATATGTGTAAAATACTGTTATATTACCTCTGGATTTCATGTGAAAACAGCTGGAAACATGGAAGCGCTTGGGGTTTAGGTTTCAAGTTTAAAACATCACAAAAAGTGAAGAAAAACATAAAAACTGCACCTCTGAAATTTCAGTCACTAAGAGCACGAAAATTATGGTAAAAAAGAGTTAAAAAGTAGTTACAAAAATAGTTTTAATCCTATGGAACAAAGGAGGAAAGGTAAAAAGGGTGTTATGGTCATTTTTGGGTAAAAAGAGAGTCAAAAATATAATTTAAATGAAAAATAAGTAAAATTGTGAATTTAGTGTCATTAAGGGTAAAATAGTAATTATATAAATTAGTTGGGTCAAGATTATAATTATAAAAAAGTTTCGGGCCTAAATAAAAGCTTTAGTAAAAGTTAGAAGTAAAACAGTAAAAAGTAGTAACTGGAATAAGTAAATAAAATTAATAAAGGGTAAATTTGGTTTTAGATCCCTTAGGGTGAAAATTAGCATTTAATAAAATTATTAGGAATAATTTTAATCATAGGCAACTAATAGGATTAATCCAGTAAAATTTTGATGCTAAATAAGGTTAAACGGTAAAAACTAGAGTACTTAGGGGCATATTAGTAATTTCAGGCATAAAGTCAAATTAAAAATGAATAATTAATTTAATCAAGGAGAAAAGGTATGTTAGAAAAATATGAAGATACAATGATAAAATAATAACATTAGGGGTGAAAGCATCATTAAAAACCTAATGAAAATGGTAAAAAGAAAAGTTAAATAAAAGAGGGCAAAATGGAAAAATGTGACAAGGCTGAGATATTTTAAGGAAGATCCGGGAACAAGTTTTTATAAAAGAAGGGAGGAGAAGTCTCTTAGAAAGAAATTCTGTTGAGATGTGCCGCGGAAGAAGAAACTGTACACCCCAAGGTGTTGAGAAGTACCTGGCAGAGCGGACTTCCATACCGCCTGGTCAGAGACTATATGAACGTGGGGACGCCCGCCATATGGACTGCTACTCACTGGGAGCACCTTATATTTTTGGACCATTCTTTATTAGTGCCGCAATTGTATTACGGGCACCAGTGCGCGACCGACCCAGTGGAGTAGCCATATCCGGACTTGGGCCGGGTAACGTCGGGCTGCAGGTAGCCAACCGACGCATGAGATCATGACCTATGTAGGACCAGACATGCATCATACTTGTTTGCTGCATTCCTTTGCTTGTGTCTGCTTATTTGTATATGTGACTGTTATACTGTTATATACTTGTGATTACATCTGTTTGTATGATTGATTACTGTTGTGACCTTATAAACGATTCGACTTAGACTGCGGATCCCCTTAGGTTTTTCGTATAGTACCCTACTGGGAACCTTAGGTTCTCACCTCCTTTTTTCCATGTCCGCAGATAGGGACCGGCGTGATCTTCTTTGAGTACCCAGCGTATGGCAGATACGTGGACTCCGCGACGGGGAGTGCGGTGTTTTGGGGTAGTTCGCGTACATGCACCTACTATCTTCCCGACCGTCCTTTCTCTCACCCTCTACTTAGCCAGGAGTTTGACCCTGACACGCCTTATGATACACTGCTATCCGAGCTTCACCCGGGTAGAGGCCAGTATCCTTTTCCGCCTTACCCTCTGAATATGACAGAGCCAATACCGCAGTCTCCGATCATTGACATACCTGAGTATCCACCATGGTTCAACCCCGATGAGGATCAAGTAGTTCCTGACATACCTATGCCCGACACTCCACCACCATCCCCTATAGCTGAGCTAGGATTCGACGGGCCAGGAGTTCTTGAAAGCTCTAGTTCTGCACCTTCAACCGAGTTTAGCTCAGAGGCATGGATTGACCATATGATGGCAGATCTATACTCTAGTTCTTTTGAGACCGGGGAAGAGGACTCCACAGAGGATGCGAGCAGCAACAACATCACCGGTGCGTCAGAGTGATTCCCTCACTTTAGCATACTGTGATAGTAGTTTCTGTAGACCCAGTATCAGCAGCAGTGTAACAGCCCAGATCACCTGCTAGCACGATATTGTCCGCTTTGGCACACAAGACCTCACGGTTTTGTCTTTGACGATAGGGATGATAGCCAAAGTCCCCCACACTCACTCGTCAAAATGCGTCACGCTAGGGAGAGGTATCCACACCCTTATAAGGCATGCTTCGTTCCCCTCTCCAACCGATGTGGGCCTTACAATCCACCCCTAAGGGAGTCCAGTGCCCTCGCTGGCACATCGATCTGGGTTCCACCTCTGATACCATCTGTAATAGCCCAGACCACCCGCTAGCACGATATTGGCCGCTTTGGCACACAAGGCCTCACGGTTTTGCCTTTGACGATAGGGATGATAGCCAAAGCCCCCACACTCACTCGTCAAAATGCATCACGCTAGGGAGAGGTATCCACACCCTTATAAGGCATGCTTCGTTCCCCTCCCCAACCGATGTAGGCCTTACAAGCAGCAGTAGTAGTAGTAATGGTAGTAGTTTTAATAATAGTGGTCCTTGCCCTCGCTCTTGAATATTCTTTTTAGAGGGCTATCTCTTTTCATTTATTTAATAATGTAGAACGGGTCCTAGTCTAGGGTGGCTCTTGTGAGTCGGGGCCTGTAAGCATTAAAGATGGAGTACGTACATAATATAATAAGTAATTAAGTATGAACTTGTCTTTTGTGATGAATTAAGCCTCTGGGCGTCTCATGTATGATATGAGTATGCTATGCTATGCTTTTCCGTTTCTTGTATTAACTGCTTAATTTACAATTATTCCGATATGCGTGACTAAATACACGATTCTCGACTAGCGCTACAGGCTCATATGTATACACCTAATATATGGTCTAAAATATCTAAAGTTAGCTAAATAGTAGTACCTAGCTACTAGCCTTGGTCATGACAGGCTAGAAGTTAGGTTGTTACACGAGAAAGGCAGTATTGGACAAGGGTGATCACCGAGCTTTTGTTAGGAGAGATCAGGGAAGGAACTTCGCGCCTAGAGGACAAAATTTTAAGCAAGGAGGCTATGTTCCACAACTACGTCAGGGCCATAACACCTTCCAGAGATTTAACAATAACAAAAATCAAGGAAGAGGCAAAGAAAAGTAGATTCAGAATCCTCCCAACAACTTGACATGTAAGAGATGTGGGGCATATCATCCGAACACTTTGTGCAGAGTTGGACTGGGTGTATGCTACTACTGTGGTGGAGCCGGACATCTGGCCTAGAATTGTCCAGAGAGGAAGAGACAGGAAGCTGAGAGAGTTCAGCAGCAGGGACATGTGTTTACCATGATGGCGGATGGTGCTGAGAGATCAGACACTTTGATTAAAGGTAATTGTGAAATTGGTGGTAAAATCTTAATTGCTTTATTTGATACTAGGGCATCATATTCGTTTATATCGTTTGAGAAAGCTAGTGAGTTAGCATTGAAAATAACCATGTTAGCTGATAAACCCCATTTTTAGGGTTTATCTTGTACTTAATTTAGGGGATTTTATCAACTTTTCTCACATTTATTCAACGAAATGGCATGGTTTCATGACTTTCTCCTAATTTGTGCTTAAGAGTGAAAACATACTTTTTAGGCATTTAATTTGCTAATTTTAATTCACCTTTGATTCCACTAGATGCCTTGATGAGTTTGTTAGTGAATTCAGGTTTAAGAGGCAAGGAATGGATCAAGGGAGTGAGGAGAAAAGCATGCAAGATGGAGAATTCATGGAAAAACAAGGATTTGGAGTGCATACATTGGCGCGCACGCGTGACATGATGCGTACACGTGGGAAGTAAAATGCCAAGCGACGCGTACGCGTGACCCATGCGTACGCGTCGCAACTCGCACGTGACCTCATTAAAGTGAAAACACTGGGGGCAATTTCTGAGCTTCTCAGGCCCAAATCCAACTGATTCCAGAGACTAAGAGGGGTCAAAGGGGAAAGCAATTAGGAGTTTTTGCCATGCTTTAGTTAGTTTCTAGAGAGAGAAGCTCTCTCTTCTCTCTAGAATTAGGTTTGATGTAGATTAGGATTTCTTTAGATCTAGGTTTAATTTATGCTTTGATTTACTTTTCTTTTACAATTTCTTGTTCCTTTTCCTTTGCTTCTCTAGTTTAGTATTTTACTCTTTGTATTTGTTTACCTTGTTGTTGATGCACTCTTGTTTCTTTCATTTTCCTTTTAATGCAAATTATGTTTTATGTTCCTTTATTGTTGATTTGAACTGTTGTTGTTAATTTCCTTGCAATTGATAGTTGTAGATTTACATTTCTTGCAATTTTATCTTGCTTTCCTTTTATGCCTTCCAAGTGTTTGATAAAATAATTGGGAGGATGTTAGGATAGATTTTTGTGTTCTTGGCTTGGGATGGTAACTTAGGTGAACTTGAATTGCTAATGTCTAAGCGATTGATAATTGATGTCTATTGACTTCAAAAAAAAAGTACCTCGCTAACTAACTATGCTTTTAACAACGAATAAGGCTCATATAATAAATAATAGATAATAATTAGGATCACAAATTGGTAGCACTCAGTTTCTGGTATGTCCTAGGCGTACTGAAAATTGGGTCGTTACAATTTCTCTAGCTTCCACTATGTTAATTAGTGAGGTGGCTAGGACTTATGGATTAGGATTGATGTAGCTCTTTGACTTTCCTTCACTTGTTAGAGGATGACTTAATGGGATTGATCCTTGCAATTATCATATTGTGGTTAGTAACAAGGATAAAGATCCTTAACCATCAACCCTTTCCAAGACCTTTTTATCATTTGAATTTCATTTACTTTCTTGCTATTTATTTCTCTTGTCCCTTATTCAAAACCACAAAACACCTTGCCATAACCAATAATTGAGCACACTTCCCTGCAATTCCTTGAGAGACGACCCGAGGTTTAAATACTTCGGTTATTTTTATTGGGGTTTATACTTGTGACAAACAAAATTTTTATTGAGGATTGTTTGTTGGTTTAGAACTATACTTGCAACGAGAATTTAATAGTGAAATTCTAAACCATACAAAAAATTCTCTTCATCATTAGCCCATGACTTGCAAGTACATACTCCTGCCTTTGAGGCTGTCGTAACTAGATTAGGTTGTCAACAAGTTCCGTTCCGAATTAAGCACCGAACTTTTGTCCATGATTTAATTTGTCTGCCAATGACTACCCTTGATCTCATTCTGGGATTACACTGGTTATCAAAGAATCATGTTCTGCTCGATTGCTTTGAAAGATCACTATAGTTTATGTCGGGAGGTTCAGAAGGACCGGTGGTGGCGAATGGATATTACTTGAATCCTGTCATGGTGAATTGTAATGGAAGTAAGTGTTCGGGATTCATACTGTTGGCTGCCAGTGTATCAAGTGATGAACAAAGTTTGAACCAGATTCCAGTTGTGAATGAATTTCCAGAAGTATTTCCTGAGGATATACCTGAATTTCCTCCCTCCCGAGAAATTGAACTTGCGATTGAGCTGGTTCCTGGAGCAAGACCAATTTCAATTGCGCCTTACCGAATGTCACCTTTGAAGCAGGCTGAACTTAAGGTTCAGCTGGAGGAGTTAATGAATAAGAACTTCATTTGTTCGAGCGTTTCTCCGTGGGGAGCACGGGTGTTGTTGGTGAAGAAGAAGGATGGAAGTATGCGGCTATGTGTAGATTACAGACAACTGAACAAAGTAACTGTAAAGAACAAATACCCATTGCTGAGAATTGATGATCTAATGGACCAATTGCATGGAGCTGGTGCCTTTTCTAAGATCGACTTAAGGTCTGGTTATCACCAGATAAGAATGAGAGATCAAGATATCCTGAAAACCGCTTTCAGAACTTGATATAGTCACTATGAATACACTGTGATGTCATTTGGGTTAACCAATGCCCCTGCTGTGTTCATGGACTATATGAACCGGATATTCCGTCCTTTCCTGGATAGATTCGTCATCGTCTTCATTGATGATATTCTAATCTACTCTAAGACTAAGGAGGAGCACATGGAGAACTTGCGGATCGTGCTGCAGATTCTGAAAGAGATGAAGTTGTATGCAAAACTTTCTAAATGTGAATTCTGAAAGATTGAGTTGAAGTTTCTGGGTCAAGTAGTGAGTAAGCAGGGAATAGCTGTAGATCCTTCTAAGGTTGAGGCAGTAATGGATTGGGAACGACCTACATCAGTGACGGAGATTAGAAGCTTCTTAGGTTTGGTAGGATATTATCGAAGGTTTATCGAGGACTTTTCACAAATTGCATTGTCTTTGACAAAGTTAACTCGAAAGGATGCGCCATTTGTTTGGACATCGGAATATGAGGAGAGCTTTCAAGCTTTGAAGCAAAAACTAACTACAATGCCTGTGCTTGTGTTACCTGAACCTAATGAGCCTTTTGAAGTGTATTGCAATGCTTCATTGAAAAGTTTGGGGTGTGTGTTGATGCAACACCAGAACGTGGTAGCTTATGCATTGCGTCAGCTAAGACCTCATGAGATGAATTATCCATCGTGTTTTATTGTCTCTGAATCCTAGTGCATCCTTATACGTAACCATATTTTCTACTGTATTCTAGTGAGAGTGGCTGAATTGGTGGCTGAAAAGTGGTGTATAAATAGCATTTTTGAAGAAAAATAAAGTCATAACTTTACTTTCTTGTTTGATTCCTATATTATCAATTTACTTTATCACTCTTAACATAAATAAAGTTTAAAATTACTACTTTAAAAAGTGTTATATATATAAAAGTTGGTAAATAATATTTAAGAAAATGTCTTTATTGCAACCACAAGTTATAATAAACATAAATAAGATTATTAAATTTTTTTTATTCTCTAATCAGTTTTTTCGTTGTGTGAATGCTTTAAAAATACTCTAATTTTGTTCGCAACAAAAACTACAAATTTGGCAAAAAAAAATAGATAACCAACTTTTGCAAATTTGGCACTTTAGAGCCACAAAAGAAACAATATATTACAATCATAATTTACAAATAAAGGATGAAAGACAAATCTCAATAAAAAATTACCTATTATTATTGTGCTTTGTTCATGTTTTGCAGCTTGCATTTCAAAATCTTGTTCGATATTCTTAAATATTTTTATTTCACTTGTCAACTTAAATTTTATGTCAAGATCACCATATACATATTTAATTTATATCTAGTAGGCTAGATGTTATCGGTTTACGTTTTTCAAATTTATCAATATTGAACTGAAAAGTTAGATTTAATAAATATTTAATGTCATAAAGATTTTTGCGAAGCTGTAAATCTTAACGAATACCTAAAATCTTTAAGTAAGGCTCCATAATCTTCTTTCTTCTTTAAAATATTTTGGTCATGTATTCTCTAGCCTTATGACTAATTTGATAAAAAAAATCAACTGCAATTTTATTTTCACTATCCACAATATACATCATACAAACAATAAATTATAGTCTAACAAGTTTAGTTCAACTGTTAAAGCAAGATAAGTAATTAAGCCTATCAACACAATCAAAATTTGTTAAACTTCAGCCAATTTATGCACAATCGACCTTATCCAGGTCAACTTTTAATATGGAAGGAGTACTACCAACTACTAAAAAATGGCTAGGACAGAGCTCAAACTTGAACCCCCATCATGTGATGTATTAGAATTGAAATCATGTCTCCTAAATTAATTTTAAAAATATTATCTTAAAAAATGTGGAACTTGTAATACATTTTCTTTATGTCTAGGAATGCGTGAACATTTGGAGATGAGTGATCCAACAACATTGGATTAGAAAAGGAGAACGGATCTTCTCCGGTGGAAAAAAAATTGACACTGTCCAGTATTTGATCTCAACCCTTGATAAAATCAACCGTCCTAATTATAATTATAATTATGACTTTATTTTATTTTTCTAGCATTCTCACGTACTAGCTTCTTTTACTTTTATTATCTTCCCGTGCTTATTTTCTTTTCACCATCTTCTCTGGAAAATTAAATTTCTGAACTTCTATTATATTCTTCTTTTCAAGCAGTTGATTTTTAATGATGTCTTGTGATGCTAATAGAAGGCCATTACAGACTCAGGTTGAGGATAACGCTTCTTCTCCTTCGACATTGAGGTTTTGTGCTTTCATTATCATTCTCATTTTTTTATCTAATTCCCTAACTCAAGTCTTCTTTCCCAATAATTTGATAATATGTTCAGTTTGACATTACTTTTTTTTTCAAGCTATAATTTTTCTGATTGAAAATTAATAAACTGTGCTCTATGAGTACTTTTTTTTAATGTTTATGTTCTTATAATTGAATCTTTAAATTAGTTTTTTTGTTACAATTAAAAAAAGTAATTTTTAATATTTTTTAGTTTTTTTTATTTTAGGATGTCCAATAATTCTACTATTTTTTTGAATGCCCAAAATATGGATGTAGAATTTTATTGGCTACCTAAATTGGAAAAAATCTTTAACATTGTAGAAGAGACATGGCAATTTTGGATTGATTATGGTGGCAGGATGGGATTTGGTGGACGCAAGCAATGTTCTAAAAAAAATGCAGATAAAAAAAATTCTAAGTCTTAGGTTCGTCTGTGTCAAAGAAGGTATTCGTAAATCAGACAAAAGAGATTTTTTGACGGTCATTCCTAGACTTGAAACAAGGACTAATTGTTTTATAAAATTAGGAATCAAATATATTAAAGACATTGAAAAGCATGTGATTCATGATTTCTTTTTAGTGAGCATAATCATCCTTTACATCTTCCACATGCAACTCACATGTTAGCATGTGAACGAAAAATATCTTAGGTTCAAGTTCGAGAAATTGAATTGGAAAATGACTCGAAAATCACACAACAGGCTTCATTTGAATTGATGAGTAGACAAGTTGGTGGAAGAGAAAACATTGGTTATACACGTTTAGACCAAAAAAATTACCTTTGTAGCCAAAGAATGAGAAGCATGACATATAGGAAGGCAGGTAGCTTGTTAGCATATTTTCAATAAGAATCTCTAGAAAATCTATCATTTAGTCATGCTATTTAGTCAGATCTGGAAGAACAAATAACAAATATTTTTTGGGCTGATACAAAAATGATTATAGATTATGAATATTTTGCTGATGTGGTTACTCTTGACACCACATATAATACGAATCATGCTTGTAGGCCTTTGGGTGTGTTTGCAGGATTTAATTATTTTAGAGGGGTAGTAATATTTGGAGCTGCACTTCTTTATGATGAGAGTTCAGATTCATTTGAATGATTGTTTAGAAAATTTTTGAAGACACACAAAGACAAGAAGCCTCAAACTATTTTCACAGATCAAGCTCCTGCAATGGCTAGTGGTTTGGCTAAGGTAATGCCTGAAACATATCATGCTTTATGTTCTTGGCATTTGATGCAAAATAGCATAAAACATCTTGATAATTTGATGAAGAATAGTTTTTATTTTCTGCAAGACTTTAAAGCATGTATGTATGAATATGTTGATGGTTTCAGTGGCTAAGAGAAGGGGGGTTGAATCTTAGCCCCCTTTTTTATGTTGCTAACGCTTGCTGAACTCAGAGGAGACTTTTCTGTTTTAGCTCGTCTCTGAACACGAGACTTTTTGTTTTTGCTCGTCACTTGCCACGAGACTTTTTGTTTTGTCTCGTCACTTGGCACGAGACATTTTAGTTTTTGCTCCTGTGCAGTAGAAAACAGAAATGGAGTTGGAGAGAAGAAAGATTACACCCAGATATATCCTGGTTCAGCTGCTAAGTGCAGTGCAGCCTACATCCAGTCTCCATCACAAACATGATGGAATTTCACTATAATCAATCTGATTACAACTTGTAAAGTGCTAACCCAACTTACAAGGGGATTCCCACAGAATCATGAAACACAACATAGATGAACAAAGGAACTCTAAGACATCTATGGCTTTTTCTTTTAATTTTGCACTCTCTGCCTTTTTCCGCTCTATGGCTTTTTCATTACAAACCTCACTGTTTGCCTTTTTCCATGAGACTCAAGACATGACAAAATTAAACAGAAAAATACAAAACAGAATACATTGAAGGAGAAGATAAAACTGTTAGCTCAGGTAGCTCTGAGAACACTGTGCATTGCACTCTCAAATTTTCTCCTTGCTTCAAACAGTGACTGTCCACCCTTATTATAGAAGAGGGAGCCTCCACTTATTGAAGCTAAAACCGAACCAACTTCTTCCTCCTTCAACAAACAGAAACCGGTTCGGCCACATAGAGAGAGAAGAGATAACCATGCAAGACCCAACATGCAATTACCTCTGGACCTTTCTTGATCATCACCCTTCATCAATCCGAGCTCTCCATTCTTGGCTTGCTCTCCAAGATGGATTTCTGGCCCTTGATGCTTCATGATGATAATGACTTCATCTGCTTCAATCTCTGCCTCAACCATCACTTCGCCACTCTAGCTACTCCCTGTGGTGGTTAAACAGAATCAAAGACAAGCCATGCTTCAAGAATCTCCTCCATGCTGGCCGAATCTTCTTCGTCCATTTTTGAGCATGAAAGGCTCAAGATACATCACCAAATCTAACCAAATATAGTGAATATCTCAGCCACAGCTCATTTTTATTTTAGTATGTTTTCTTGCCATCATTAGCTTGATGGTCTTGATGCATGCAACTTCTTCTTTTTGATAGTTGATGAACATTGCTTCCATTGTTTCCTGGACAAGGACCGAAAGAAGAAGAAGAAAGAGATGAGAGAGAATGTGAAGTTAAAGTAAAAGCAATTAAATGAAGATGAAACATATTGATAGATTGCTTTTACTTCCCTTGATTTGAGTAGCGTATAGCATTAATCATAATGATTCCCATCAAATCAAAGTCAAGTTCTCTCTCATGTTTCCAAAGCTAACATATTAGGATTTGAAATCCATTCTTAACAAGAGATGGAATCCGTTGGAGAGTATGAAGCCATTTAGCTTTCATTTAAACTTGGTTTCGGACCAAGCTTGGAAACTTTCATCAAAATAATGTTGGGCTTGGTAGCATTAGGATTTAATCTGGCCCAAATGGTTAACATTTGCTTTCTTGATGAATTTGATTTCGGATCAAGCATAGGAAGCATTCATCAAAATTAAATATGGGCTTGGCTATAATAACATTGAGCTTGGCCCATCAGTAAAAATTCAGCCACTAAATATAACACATGCAGCAAGGCTGATTTTTAATTTGAGCTAGCAACATTTTTATTTTCTGGCCCAAGGTAAAATCTGCACCACAAAATTATTAATTAACATATGTTAAGTGAAATCAAATTAATAATTTTGTAATTAAATATTTCAATAATGTTTGTTCATCATCAAAATTAAATAGGAGTTTTCCAAACTCATCAATCTCCTCCTTGATGACAAACATTATTAAAATTGAAATGGAAAGAAATTTAAAGATTGAGTAAAAAAATACTCCCTTTGATTTTGAATTTCTCCCCCTTTCTAAATGTCACATTGCTCTCCCTTGATGTGTGCTTATTTTACCAAGGGAAACATTAACCTGTAACATTTGAATCAAGCTTCAAGTAACAATGTTATTTAGCATATTTTATGATGCTAAATGCTTGATTTATGAGCAGTTTTAATTGATAATCAAAACTCATTTGATATCATAAACTAATTTACTGCTCAACCTTTTTTCAAACAAAAATTTATCAAATATTTTCCAAACATTTCCTGTTAGTATATCAGAGCAAAACAAAATGATGGAAAAATATTTGAAGTACACATGATCAAAACAAGGCAGTTTTAATACATTACACAATTTAAAGGAACTGCCAAAAATAAGTTTTCCAAACCAACCAGCTTATCAATGCTGAAACAATAGCCAGGCATCAAAGATAACTCAAACATCATTATAAACCAAATGCCAAATGAGTATTAACTAATCATGATAAACCAAATGCTTCATGCAGTTCAAACAGCAGTGACCATAGTAAAACAGATGCTATAACAACATTCATTCTTTGAACAAGGGTGATCATGAATTTTCCATTTTGAAAATTTCATCCCCTGTTCCCCTATTTCTCCAGCCCCTATTTCGTTCCAATTTCAATTTTGGAAACACATAAATTTCCTCCCCCTTTTGTCATCATGGGGGCACCTGCACAAAACATGATCAACACAGCAAAATATTCAAGAAAAAGTAGCAAGAGTATATGACAATATCCTAGAGATTATCCTAGAGCAGGGAGTATCAAGTCATGCTCATACAAAAAACAGATTGAGCCTAATGGAGCCAATATCAAACAGAGTAAAGAAACAGTCACTAATCATCAGAAAAATTAATTTGTTCTTCAGCATTTCCGTCACTATCATCTCCCAAATCTTCTTTAAAACGTTCCATCATCAGATTAACCCTTTCTTTGCAATTGTTCCAAGCTTTCTCACTTTCATAAGCTTGTTTGCGGGCTTCTTTGTGGGATTTATACATCAGATCTGCCATGTTCGAAAGTTCTCCCAAAATCTGTTTGATGGACTTAATTGTTTTGGAAGATTCTGGCCTGCCTTCATACTCACTATCCGATGCAGCAGATTTTCGCCCTTTGGTGTCCTTAGTTGCTCCTCCTCCTCTAATTGAAGACACCTTGTTTTCTACAGCCTCATTCAACAAATCAACTTTAAAGTACTAAATATTCTAGTTAAAAACATACCATAAGGCAGGTTAGCCTTTCTGGTGCTTCTAACAGAATCCCACATGTGCCTAATCATAATATAACCAAAGGATATAGGAGTAGAAGTAACCAAAGCAAATAAGATGAAACAGTCAGAAAATATTACTCGGTTGTGTGAGCCACTTTGGGGAGTCAGAATATGAGTGATGATCCGGTGAAGCAGGGAATTGACCGGTCCTAGAGCTTTATGTGTTGGAATGGTGCCATGCAATCCAGAAAGGTTCTCGCAAATGTGCTTGAGAACAGTTTTGTATGGAACGCCAACTTGTGTGTCCCATTTTTCCACCATGTACGCTCGCGGTCCTTCATCTTTGAACCCAAGGGCCGCTCCAATTGTCTCAGCATCAAGGGCTATTTGAACCCTTTTGACATAGAAATGAAGGGTGCCGTCAATGAGCCGCATATTGGCATAAAACTCTCGAACAAGACCAGGGTAGACTGGTTTCTGGATGAGAAGCAGAGGCTTCTAGTTGAGGAGTTCAAATAGAGAGGAGATATTGATACCCTTGTTGGTGAGATTTTCAAGGCTAACAAGATAGGTTGTGCACAAATGACGCTTCTCCATAACCTCTTTATGAAACTCAAAAGAGGTGCAAGAGTTAAATCTGCTTGGATCAAAGTGGGAGTGAGTCTTGCCATACTTGTCTCTGAATTCCATGGATTCCAAGTTTGGAGGTTCAGTAGTGTCATTGAGTGCAAACCCCTGATTCTTTTGAGAGCTTTTTCCAGGAGTAGTCCGTTTCGGTGATGAGAGTGGAGGTGAAGGAATGGGAAAAGTATGAGATTCTTGCTCTTCTTCCTCTTGGGGGGTCCTTGTTCTTCCTGTTTCGTCCTCTTCCGGAACTCTTTTGGGCCACTACCTTTCTTCTCATGGCTTCGGTTTGTTTGGTTGGAGGTGAGGGAGAGGATGAGGAAGTAGAATGTATGTGGATGTGAGTGTGAGTTTGGGGTGTTGATGGTTTTTGAGAAAGAAGAATTCTTTCACTCTTTCTTGGCGCGGTTTTCTTTTTCATGGTAATGGGGGAATGAAATATGAAAGGTTGGGGGTGATAACCGAATTGAGAGGGAGAGAGAGACAAGGTGGGTGAACACATTTAATGGGGTTCGAAAAGAGAATATGGAGAGTAATGACCATTAGTGGACGGTTAATGACCATAATGGGTGGTTATTATCCAAAAATGATTTCCCTTTTAACTTTTGAAATCTAAAACTGAAAAGTTGTTGCCTTAAATCAAGGGATTAGATGGATATAGGGATTTGATTTGACAATAACCACTTCCAAGGAGATTTGATGATACAAGAGGAAGTTTCTTATTTGTAGAAAGATAACTGATAAACCCCATTTGTAGGGTTTATCTTGTGCTTGATTTAGGGGATTTTATACCCTTTTTACCCACATTTATCCATTGAAATAGCATGGTTTTATAACTTCTCCTTTAATTGTGCTTAAGAGTGAAAACATGCTTTTTAGGACTTAAAATAGCTAAATCTAATTCTCCTTGATTCCATTAGATGCCTTGATATGTTTTGCTAAGTGATTTAGATTTAGGAGGCGAGGATTGGACCAAGGGAATGTAGGAAAAGCATGTAGAAATGGAGAACTCATGGAGAAATAAAGGAAACGCAAAAGCTGTCAACCCGACCTCTTCGCACTTAATCGGCCATAACTTGAGCTACAGAGGTCCAAATGATGCGGTTTCAGTTGAATTGGAAAGCTAACATTCGGGGCTTCGAAACGATATAAGATTTGCTATGGTTGAACCACGCATGGTGACGCGTACGCGCATAGTACGCGCACGCGCCGTTGCTGCCACCTGGTTCACTTAAAGCAAAACGTGGCCAGCGAATTCTAAAGCCTTGTGGGCCCAATCCAACTCATTTCTGATGCTATTTAAGCCAAGGATTGAAGGGGGAATGAAGATACTTTTCATACTATAGAAGTTAGTTACCATTAGTTTAGTTTTAGCTTAGTTTAGTAGTGAGAGTTAGTTTCTAGAGAGAGAAGCTCTCACTTCTCTCTAGAATTAGGATTAGGTTTAGTGCAATAATCTTAGATCTAGATTTTAATTCATGCTTTCATCTCCTTCTACCTCTCAATTCTTTGTTGCTACATTCATCTTCTTCTATTCTTTTGTTGTAATTTCCTTTATGTTGTTCTTATATTTTGTTGTAGATCTAGTATTGTTCCTTCTACATTCTTCCAATTCAATAAGAGGTAATTCATAATAAATGTGTCTTCTTTGCTTTTCTATTGTTGATCTCTTATTTTTGTAGTTGTAGATTCCTTTAATTCTTGCAATTAATAATGTTTACTTCTATTGCACTTTATGTGTTTGTTGAAATGTCTCTTTTAGTTTTAGTGTAGATTTTGTTCCTCTTGGCCTAGGTAGAGTAATTAGTGACACTTGAGTTATCTAATTCCTTTGTTGATTGATAATTGGAGAGATTGCTAATTGGTTTGGAGTGCACTAAAGCTAGTCTTTCCTTGGGAGTTGGCTAGAACTTGTGGCTCAAGTCAATTCATCCACTTGACTTTCCTTTATTTAGTAAGGGTTAACTAAGTGGTAGCAATGAACAATTCTCATCACAATTGAGAAGGATAACTAGGATAGGACTTCTAGTTCTCACACCTTACCAAGAGCCTTTTATAGTTGTTAGTTTACTTTTCTTGCCATTTATAATTCTTGTCTAAAAATCCTAAAAACCCCAAATATAACTCACAACCGATAACAAGACACTTCATTACAATTCCTAGGGAGGACGACCCGAGGTTTGAATACTTCGGTTATTAATTTTAGGGGTTTGTTACTTATGACAAACAATCTTTTGTATGAAAGGATTATTGTTGGTTTAGAAACTATACTTGCAACGAGAATTCATTTGTGAAATTCTAAACCGTCAAAAATCCGTTCATCAAAATGGCGCCGTTGCCGGGGAATTGCAATGGTGTTATGTTATTGGTTATTGTATATATGTGAATAGTGTGAATATGTTTGCTTTTGTTAGCTCTTGCTAGTTTTAGGATTTAATTTTCTTGCTTCTTATTTGATTTTGTTTTCATTTTTCTTCTTGCTATCATGAATTCTCACCTTGGCTATGAGTGTGATTACAACTATGTTGTAGGTGATGGGAGCTACAATGAAGATGTGTATCAAGGATGGGACAACCAAAGGTGGGAGGAGCCATATGCATATGATCAATCCCCATGGCAACAACCTCCACCAATGCACTATGAAGAAGAGCCATTCTATGATGCATACCAATCAAATGGCTATGGTGAATCTCCTTGTGATTTTCAAGAACCACCACCATATGCCTATGAGTCATATCCTCAACATGAACCTCAACCACACTCACAAGCCTATTTTCAACAAACACCTCCATATGACCATGATCCTTACCCACCATACCAACCTCCTTTTGAACCATATGAGCCATACATGGAATCACAATTTCAAGATTACTACTCCCAAGAACCACCTCAATACACACCACCACCGTACCAAGAAGAACCACCTTCCTATAATGAACCCTTTCTCCAATATGATGAACCCTCCCATCCACCCCAACCTCTAATGGATGAAACCCTCGATGTTCTTCTTCAAGGACAAGAGGAGATGACAAGGGATGTGCAACAATTCATGACCGCCTTGGATGAGATGGTAAACCGGCTAGCATCCCAACTTTTGGACACTCAAAGAACTCCCATGGCTACATGTGGAGAATCTAAAGAGGAACATAGCATGAAGGAGAGATTGAAAACTCCGGTGGAAAAGGAGGAATGCCACTTTGTATTAGAACAATTGGAGGAGCCTATGATCATTAAAGAAGAGGAAGAAGTGGTTGAAGACCTAGGAGATGCAGAACCTCCATGGGAAGCTAAAATCATAGAAAATCCATCCAAGAAGATTGAATTTGATGTCGAGGAGGAAAGTGCACAACCTCCAAAACAATTTTTGAATGAAGACTTGGAAGGAATGAAGCAAGAATTGAGTTCCCTTGGTGATGAAGATCATGCATCCAACCATCTTGGTGGTGAATCCTTTGAATTTGAAGAACCTTCTCCCAATGAGATAGAAAGCAATGTGGAGGTAGATTTCTCTCAACCTCCCATTTATGATTTGAGTGATGGGGAAGAGTCAGATGAAATTGATGAACAAAGGATTGGAAGTGAAGAAGCTTATGAAGAGGTGGAGATTAACAAGGAAGAACACAAGGGAGTAAAGCTTGCTAGCACGTTGGAGATACCTCTCCCCAAGCCACCACCATCCATTCTTTCATTCAAGTGGGTAAATTCCTTATACTCAAGCTTTATTATTCCCCTTGAATATGGTTTGCTTGAGACGGATGGTCAACTTAGACATATTTGTGGCTTTAAAAGCAAAAAGGAAATGGCTAGTGGTTGGAAACATTATTCTAGGCTCATTATGGTTGCATGTTCAAAGCTTAATTGCAAGGTTTGGTGTAGAGCTAGATTGTTTGGGTCTAGAAGAATGTTTGGTCACTTTATTGAGAATTCTAAGGTCATGCATTTTGGGAATAAGATATGGGATCCGAGAATACATGAGGATCAATTTTGGGAGCCCATGGTTTGTGAAGAACTCCATCAAGGCTTGAAGATATTAAAATTGAAGAATGGAGCTTATTGGAGATTCAAGCATTGGTGGATGTTCAAGGATAGCTTCAAGCACAAGCCACCTTGAGAGGAGCGCCCCATAAGTCCAACTTAAGGACAATAAACAAAAGTGCTAGGTGGGAGACACCCCACCATGGTAAAATCCTTTCATTTTCTCTTTTGTATATATTGGTAGAATTAGTTTAATTTCATGTTTTGTTTAGTTAGTTGAGTATGTTTGGTAGTTTAAGTATGTTAAATAAGGTTTTATGGTGTTTTGGTAGCTGTTTGGAGGTTTGGAATGCTTGGATTGGTGCAAAAACATAGAAAAAAATTTTTGAAAAACAAAGCACCATCCACGCGTACGCGTACATGGCGCGTACGCGCACTTCCAGCATTTTCGACCATCCACGCGCGCGCGCCATGCGTGCGTACGCGCGGATTGAGAAGTTCCAACCTCCATACATTTTCCAGAGAGTTGTGCCTGCGTCGCGCCAACGTTGTGCCTCTGGCACAAACCCCACTTGCGCACACGCGCACACGTCGCGTACGCGCCACTATCGAAATAAGCCAACAACGCGCGCGCGCCATGTGTGCGTACGCGCGGATTTCTTTCTCCCATCCACTTTTCTTTTCTTCTCCTCTTTCCAATTCTTTCCTTCTCCTTTCTTCTTCCCTTCTCCTACCCCTCATCCAACACTTCCAAACACCATGGATAACCATTTATTTTAGTTAGTTAATTAGTTAGTTAGTTAGTTGATTAGCTAGTTTTAGTTTAGTTTTCATTTTATTTTCTATCTTTTCATCATAAGTGTTGGAGTATTGACTTTGTTTACTATACATTGCTATATCCCTTATTGCCTAAATGCTATTTTAGCATGAATATTTTTAGATAATCTTTGTTGGATTCTATGATTGAGGTTATATTTTGCTACTTGGTTTTGAGTTCTTCATGCTTACCTTTTGAAAAATACTAAGTGATGAGAATTGTCTTCGAGCTTATAACTCTTTTGAATTGCATGTTGTAGCTAGCCATCATGTGATTTGAACAGTATTCTTTGATTAGGCAATCTCTTGATGGATGATGTTGAGCATTTACCTTAATGCATTATATTTCATGATTATATCCATCCATATGTTTGACTTGAATGCTTTCATGCTTCTCTAATGCTTGTCTTACCTTACAAGCTTACTTAAAGCATCTCAAGCACACTAGGATAAGTGAAGTGCATACTTCTTTTGTGACATAGCTTTTATGCTAATGTGTGTTCTAAACCGCGCAATTTAGAATTCACACACCTAATAGTTCTTAATGTCACACTAATTCACTCACCTCATTCCAACAATGTATGCTTCCTTGCTTTTATATCTTCTCATCTTATGGTGTTGTATTTTTGTTTTTCATAACGAATGCACCACAAGCAACCATGGAAACGGAAGAAAGAACACATAGCAATCCGGAGAGTCGTCGTACCCCCTTCCTCATCTTTAAGTGCACCGAGGACGGTGCAAACTTTTAAGTGTGGGGAGGTCGTCCGACCGATCGGCGATCTTGGGTGACAAATTTCTAATTCCAATACTTTTGCATTTCATTTTAGGTTTTTAGGATTTTTTTTTTACTTTCATTTTCTTATTTTTGCATATGTATACACAATAAGCTTAGTCAAAATAATGAAATTTTTCAAGGATTTCTATCTATAGGGCACCTCAATTGATTTGAGTGAAAACTTTTCATAGAACTTGCTTGAATTATATATATTGTGGATCATGTTTTTGAGCTAAGAACATAAACAAATGAGATTTGAGCCTAATAGCGTGGTTACATCTTATAACCACTTATTTTTCCTTCTTGTGTGCATTATTCTCTTTCTATGATTGTAATCTTTGATTTGTTTGATTCTTTATGTCCATTATTTTGTGTATTCATGCATTTATATGATTGAGGCCATCATTTCATTAGCTCACTTACCCAAATGGCCTTACCTTTTATCTTCCTTTGTTAGCCAAATTTGAGCCTACGCTTAACCCACTTGTTCTTATTTTAGCACATTACAAGCCTTTAAGTGAAAAACAATAATTGTTCCTTATTTGGATCTTTGATTAGCTTAGGCTAGTGTGTGTGAGTATCATTCAAGTGTGGGAACCTTGGGACATTGGGTGAATAAAAGGGTGTATTTTGTATTGCTATTAAAAATATTGGAGATTGGGTACATACACATGTATTGCTCAAGTGTAAAACCTTATGCATTGATGCTCTTGTATATAGAAAGAAAAAAATGAGAAAAATAAAAGAAAAAGAAATAAAAGTGAAAAAGAAAAAACAATATGGAAAAGAAAAGAAAAGAATAGAAAAAAAAAAGAAGAAGAAAAAAATAATAAAAAGGGGACAAAATGCCCCAAAGTGAAGCTCAATAAGATCAATGCATAAGTGTTGCGAAATGAAAAAGAAAATGCATGAGTATGTGAAAAAGTGAAGAATGGGTAGTTAAGTTAGAACTTAATTGTATAGGTTATTATATGGGTTAAGTGGAAAGATTAAGCTTATCAAAGATTCAAATTCCAAGCTCACTTAACCAAATATGCATCCTACCTTGACCCTAACCCCATTACAACCTATGAAAAGACCTCATAATATATGTATGCATGCATGAAATATTTGTTGATTGTTAGAAGAAAAACAAATCTTATAAAGCATGATTAGGAGAGAATTGAGAGAATCAACCCTAAACACTTGAGTAAATAGAGTGCAAACACTACCGGTGAGGGTTTGATGCTCAATTACATGTTTTCACCTATGATCATAATTTTCATGCAAGTTTGTAAAAATATTTAATAACTCAATTCAATTGTGGATTAGACTTGCTAGTCCTTAGCCCTTGTGCATATATGTTTCTTGGGAATTGATTTATTTTGACCAAGCACTTGCATTCATTTAGATAGTTGCATATAGGTAGATTGCATTTAGTTAGTTTCCATTGAATAAATGCCATACCCTTACTTCATTCTTGGTTTAAGCATGAGGACATGCTTGGTTTAAGTGTGGGGAGGTTGATAAACCCCATTTGTAGGGTTTATCTTGTGCTTGATTTAGGGGATTTTATACCCTTTTTACCCACATTTATCCATTGAAATAGCATGGTTTTATAACTTCTCCTTTAATTGTGCTTAAGAGTGAAAACATGCTTTTTAGGACTTAAAATAGCTAAATCTAATTCTCCTTGATTCCATTAGATGTCTTGATATGTTTGCTAAGTGATTTAGATTTAGGAGGCGAGGATTGGACCAAGGGAATGTAGGAAAAGCATGTAGAAATGGAGAACTCATGGAGAAATAAAAGAAACGCAAAAGCTGTCAACCCGACCTCTTCGCACTTAATCGGCCATAACTTGAGCTACAGAGGTCCAAATGATGCGGTTCCAGTTGGGTTGAAAATCTAACATCCGGGGCTTCGAAACGATATAAGATTTGCTATGGTTGAACCGCGCATGGTGACGCGTACGCGCATAGTACGCGCACGCGCCGTTGCTGCCACCTGGTTCACTTAAAGCAAAACATGGCCAGCGAATTCTAAAGCCTTGTGGGCCCAATCCAACTCATTTCTGATGCTATTTAAGCCAAGGATTGAAGGGGGAATAAAGATACTTTTCATACTATAGAAGTTAGTTACCATTAGTTTAGTTTTAGCTTAGTTTAGTAGTGAGAGTTAGTTTCTAGAGAGAGAAGCTCTCACTTCTCTCTAGAATTAGGATTAGGTTTAGTGCAATAATCTTAGATCTAGATTTTAATTCATGCTTTCATCTCCTTCTACCTCTCAATTCTTTGTTGCTACATTCATCTTCTTCTATTCTTTTGTTGTAATTTCCTTTATGTTGTTCTTATATTTTGTTGTAGATCTAGTATTGTTCCTTCTACATTCTTCCAATTCAATAAGAGGTAATTCATAATAAATGTGTCTTCTTTGCTTTTCTATTGTTGATCTCTTGTTTTTGTAGTTGTAGATTCCTTTAATTCTTGCAATTAATAATGTTTACTTCTATTGCACTTTATGTGTTTGTTGAAATGTCTCTTTTAGTTTTAGTGTAGATTTTGTTCCTATTGGCCTAGGTAGAGTAATTAGTGACACTTGAGTTATCTAATTCCTTTGTTGATTGATAATTGGAGAGATTGCTAATTGGTTTGGAGTGCACTAAAGCTAGTCTTTCCTTGGGAGTTGGCTAGAACTTGTGGCTCAAGTCAATTCATCCACTTGACTTTCCTTTATTTAGTAAGGGTTAACTAAGTGGTAGCAATGAACAATTCTCATCACAATTGAGAAGGATAACTAGGATAGGACTTCTAGTTCTCACACCTTACCAAGAGCCTTTTATAGTTGTTAGTTTACTTTTCTTGCCATTTATAATTCTTGTCTAAAAATCCTAAAAACCCCAAATATAACTCACAACCGATAACAAGACACTTCATTACAATTCCTAGGGAGGACGACCCGAGGTTTGAATACTTCGGTTATTAATTTTAGGGGTTTGTTACGTATGACAAACAATCTTTTGTATGAAAGGATTATTGTTGGTTTAGAAACTATACTTGCAACGAGAATTCATTTGTGAAATTCTAAACCGTCAAAAATCCGTTCATCAATAACTACCATAACTGTTAAGGTGGGGTCAACGAATTTTTGGTGGGGCCCATAAAATTTTGAATTCTGCGCTGCCTCCCCCTTGACCACAGCTCTTCCATCATGCCATTATTTTTATCTCGTCCAAACCTACGAGCAAAAACTGAACAGAATCACAAATTCACAGATTTTCAATAAAATTTAAATCAAATATTCCCAAACTTTTTCTCAAGCTACAGAATCTGTCTTCACAGAGGGGTTTTGTAAAAATATCAGCAATTTGGTCTTCAGATTTTACAAATTGAATATCAATAGTTCTCTTTTGTACATGTTCTCTAATGAAATGATATTTAATTTCAATGTGCTTTGTTCTTGAGTGCAAAACAGAATTTTTTGAAATATTTATTGCACTCATATTATCACAAAATAGGGGTATACTATTGATTTTTAATTTGTAATCTTCCAATTTGTGTTTTTAACCAAATTAATTGAGTGCAACATGCAGATGCGGAAATGTATTCTGCTTCAGCTGTGGATAAAGCCACTGTGGCTTGTTTCTTGCTTGATCACATGTTGAGTGAGCTTCCAAGGAAGCAACACATGCCGGACGTGCTTCTTCTATCCACTCTATCTCCCGCATAATCTGCATCACAAAACCCTACTTCACAAAATTCATCAGATTTAGGATACCACAAGCCATAATCACAAGTTCCCTTAATGTATCTAATGATGCGTTTAACAGCCGTAAGATGGAATTCTTTTGGGTGAGATTGAAATCTTGAACATACACCCACACTTTGAACAATATCCGGTCTAGAGGAGGTAAGGTACATGAGTGAACCTATCATTCCTCTATACTTTGTTTCATCCACATCTCGACCATCATCATCCTTTTCAAGTTTTGTGTTGGGATGCATTGGTATACCCATTGCTTTGGAATTTTCTAGGCCAAACTTTTTAATAAGTTCTTTTGTATACTTTCCTTGGTAAATAAAAGTACCACTAGGAGTTTGTTTAATTTGGAGGCCAAGAAAGAAAGTGAGCTCTCCAATTAAACTCATTTCAAACTCACTAGTCATGAGTTTTCCAAACTCTTCACACAAGGAAATGTTGGCCGATCCAAATACAATATCATCAACATAAACTTGAACAAGAAGTATATCATCATTAGATGCTTTAATGAACAAAGTAGTGTCGGTGGTACCCCTTTGAAATTTATTTTCCAACAAGAAGGTACTAAACCTTTCATACCAAGCTCTTGGAGCTTGTCTAAGACCATAAAGAGCCTTAGTTAATTTGAAAACATGATTTGGAAACTCTTTATGTTCAAAACCGGGGGGTTGTGCCACATACACTTCTCTATCAATAAATCCATTAAGGAAAGCACATTTAACATCAATTTGAAACATTTTGAAACCTTTATGGGCGGCATAGGCAAGAAGCAACCGAATTGCTTCCATTCTAGCTACCAGAGCAAAAGACTCATCAAAATCTATACCCTCTTCTTGATCGTAACCTTGGGCCACTAATCTAGCCTTGTTACGAACAACTTGTCCATCCTCACCAAGTTTATTTTTAAAGACCCACTTAGTACCCGTTACCTTTATACCATCCGAATAAGGTACTAATGTCCAAACCTCATTCTTGTCAAATTGAGCTAGCTCCTCTTGCATGGCCTTGACCCATGATGGATCTTCAAGAGCTTGTTTGACATTGTTGGGCTCCATTTGTGACAAGAAAGCAAAGTTGCTAGGTTCGGTTTGCCTTTTGGTGGAGGATCTTGTTGTTACGCCATGAGAAGGATCACCAATGATGAAATCATGAGGATAACCCCTCATAGACTTCCATTCTCTAGGCTTTCGGACAGGTGTAGAACTTTGATGAACTTCTGGTGGTCTCACTGTTTCAGTTGCTCATGCCTGTTCAGGAGACAAAATGGAAGTGTCTCCTCCAATCTGACGAGACAGAACCGGGCTGACAGATTCTTCATTCTAGACAGATTTGGGATTTTCTTTGCTTGTTCCATCCTCTTCACAATCTGAATCAATATCCTTCACAATACTGGGAATTAAGTTAGAATCACAAAAAGTAACATGTATGGATTCCTCTATTGTCCTATGTTCCTTGAGATAAACTCTATAGGCCTTGCTTGTGGTGGAATATCCAACAAACATTCCTTCATATGATTTTGGATCAAATTTTCTAAGATTTTCCTTATTGTTAAGCACAAAACATTTGCATCCAAAAACATGAAAGTACTTAAGATTTGGAGGGGTTCCTTTCCATAGCTCATAAGGCGTTTTCTTTAACCCTTTTCTAATGATTGTTCTATTCAAAATATAACATGTTGTGTTCACAGCCTCAGCCCATAAGAATTTAGGAATTTCACTCTCACATAACATAGCCCTAGTCATTTCTTGAAGGCTTATATTCCTTCTTTCAACCACCCCATTTTGTTGGGGGGTTCTAGGGCATGAAAAATTATGAGAAATCCCTAAGTCATCACAGAATTTTTCAAAATCTTGATTTTCAAATTCTCTTCCAAGATCACTTCTCAAATGGGCAATTTTCAAATCTTTTTCATTTTGAATTTTCTTACAAAGGGTGGAAAAAGCATGAAAGGCATCATTCTTATGAGTAAGGAAAAGTACCCAACCAAATCTAGAGTAATCATCTACCACCACAAGACCATAATGTTTACCTCCTAAACTTTGAGTTCTAGTAGGACCAAAAAGATCAATATGTAACATTTCCAATGGCCTTTTGGTTGAGATTCCATCTTTTGATTTAAAAGAGGATTTTACTTGTTTGCCTAATTGACAAGCGTCACAAGTAAGATCCTTATCAAACTTGATGTTTGGGATTCCTCTAACCAAATTTCTTTTGACTAGCTTAGAAATTTGATACATGCTAGCATGTCCCAACTTTCTATGCCAAAGCCATTTTTCAGATTCAAAAGATGTAAAGCATGTTACATTTTGTTCCTTTAAATCCTCAAGAGTTAATCCATACACATTGTTACATCTTTTATCTTCAAGAAGAACATTTCCAGTTTTTTCACACACAACTAAACAAACAAATTTCTTAAAGATAACTTCAAAACCCAAATCACAAAGTTAACTAACACTAAGCAAATTATGTTTCAAGCCATGTACAAGGAGAACATCATTTATACAAGAAGAAAAGTTTTTACCAACTTTCCCAACAGCCACAATTTTTTCTTTTGCATCATCACCGAAAGTGACAAGTCCTCCATCATAGTCATCAAGCTTTATGAAGAAGGTTGCCTTTCCGGTCATATGCCTAGAGCATCCGCTGTCCATATACCACGTATTTTTCTTCCTTTTGGATGCTAGGCACACCTGATCTATGTGGTCTGCCATGAGACATGTTTGTGACTTGGTCTCAGTTTCTTCATCATCATCATCAGAGTCATTCTCCAAGTCTTCCCATGTGGCCATCAGTCCTTTCTTCTTTCCTCTTTTCGGCTTTTCCTCCTTCTTCAGCTTGGGACAATCAGATTTGAAATGCCCCATTTCCTTGCAATTATAGCAAGTTACCTTGCTAAGGTCTTTCTTTACTCTCCTTGTGCTGCTGCCTTTGCCTTTGAGCTTAGCCATTTTCCTGAATTTTTTTGCAAATAAAACAAACTCATTTTCAGAAGAGTTATCACTGGATTCATCATCCAGAGGGTTAGTCACAGAAGAAAATGCAATTCCTTTCTTTTTTTGTATCCTTTTTCAAATAGGTATTTTCAAAATCAAGAAGATTTCCTCTCAAATCATCAAGTGTCATGGAGTCTAAGCTACTGCTCTCAGAAATAATTAAAGCTTTAGTTTCCCACTCTTTTGTGAGACATCTCAACACTCTTCTCACTAGCACAGAATCAGAATGTGTAATTCCCAGAGCATCTAAGCCAACAATGATAGCATTGAACCGTTCGAACAGTTCATCAATGGACTCTCCTTCCTTCGTTGCAAACATTTCATATTCTCTATTTAGCATATCTGTCTGAGTCTTCTTGACAATGGTGGTTCCTTCATGGGTGATTTGTAATTTGTCCCAGATTTCCTTTGCCGTTGTGCATCTTGATACCCGTCGGTACTCCTCGAAGCTGATAGCATAATTGAGCAGATTTATTGCCTTGGCATTTAACTCCACCTTCTTCCTATCTTTCTCGGTCCATCTTGCTTCTGGTTTGAGAGAAACAACTCCTTCTGCACTTGTGATAGTTGGAAATTGAGGCCCTTCGAGAATAATCTTCTAAAGTCTGTAATCCACTGCTTGTACAAATATCTTCATCCACTCCTTCCAATAGGTATAGTTTTTCCCATTGAAAAGAGGAGGTCTATTGCTTGATTGACCTTCAGTCAGATTGTAGGACACCACATTTGTGCCACTGTTTTCTGCCATGAGAATCTTTACTCCAAGCTGCAAAGCTTGATCTCTTTGAGACCAAGCTCTGATACCAATTGATGGTTTCAGTGGCTAAGAGAAGGGGGGTTGAATCTTAGCCCCTTTTTTATGTTGCTAACGCTTGCTGAACTCAGAGGAGACTTTTCTGTTTTAGCTCGTCTCTGAACACGAGACTTTTTGTTTTTGCTCGTCACTTGCCACGAGACTTTTTGTTTTGTCTCGTCACTTGGCACGAGACATTTTAGTTTTTGCTCTTGTGCAGTAGAAAACAGAAATGGAGTTGGAGAGAAGAAAGATTACACCCAGATATATCCTGGTTCAGCTGCTAAGTGCAGTGCAGCCTACATCCAGTCTCCATCACAAACATGATGGAATTTCACTATAATCAATCTGATTACAACTTGTAAAGTGCTAACCCAACTTACAAGGGGATTCCCACAGAATCATGAAACACAACATAGATGAACAAAGGAACTCTAAGACATCTATGGCTTTTTCTTTTAATTTTGCACTCTCTGCCTTTTTCCGCTCTATGGCTTTTTCATTACAAACCTCACTGTTTGCCTTTTTCCATGAGACTCAAGACATGACAAAATTAAACAGAAAAATACAAAACAGAATACATTGAAGGAGAAGATAAAACTGTTAGCTCAGGTAGCTCTGAGAACACTGTGCCTTGCACTCTCAAATTTTCTCCTTGCTTCAAACAGTGGCTGTCCACCCTTATTATAGAAGAGGGGAGCCTCCACTTATTGAAGCCAAAACCAAACCAACTTCTTCCTCCTTCAACAAACAGAAACCGGTTCGGCCACATAGAGAGAGAAGAGATAACCATGCAAGACCCAACATGCAATTACCTCTGGACCTTTCTTGATCATCACCCTTCATCAATTCGAGCTCTCCATTCTTGGCTTGCTCTCCAAGATGGATTTCTGGCCCTTGATACTTCATGATGATAATGACTTCATCTGCTTCAATCTCTACCTCAACCATCACTTCGCCACTCTAGCTACTCCCTGTGGTGGTTAAACAGAATCAAAGACAAGCCATGCTTCAAGAATCTCCTCCATGCTGGCCGAATCTTCTTCGTCCATTTTTAAGCATGAAAGGCTCAAGATACATCACCAAATCTAACCAAATATAGTGAATATCTCAGCCACAGCTCATTTTTATTTTAGTATGTTTTCTTGCCATCATTAGCTTGATGGTCTTGATGCATGCAACTTCTTCTTTTTGATAGTTGATGAACATTGCTTCCATTATTTCCTGGACAAGGACCGAAAGAAGAAGAAGAAAGAGATGAGAGAGAATGTGAAGTTAAAGTAAAAGCAATTAAATGAAGATGAAACATATTGATAGATTGCTTTTACTTCCCTTGCTTTGAGTAGCGTATAGCATTAATCATAATGATTCCCATCAAATCAAAGTCAAGTTCTCTCTCATATTTCCAATGCTAACATATTAGGATTTAAAATCCATTCTTAACAAGAGATGGAATCCGTTGGAGACCATGAAGCCATTTAGCTTTCATTTAAACTTGGTTTCGGACCAAGCTTGGAAACTTTCATCAAAATAATGTTGGGCTTGGTAGCATTAGGATTTAATCTGGCCCAAATGGTTAACATTTGCTTTCTTGATGAATTTGATTTCGGATCAAGCATAGGAAGCATTCATCAAAATTAAATATAGGCTTGGCTATAATAACATTGAGCTTGGCCCATCAGTAAAAATTCAGCCACTAAATATAACACATGCAGCAAGGCTGATTTTTAATTTGGGCTAGCAACATTTTTATTTTCTGGCCCAAGGTAAAATCTGCACCACAAAATTATTAATTAACATATGTTAAGTGAAATCAAATTAATAATTTTGTAATTAAATATTTCAATAATGTTTGTTCATCATCAAAATTAAATAGGAGTTTTCCAAACTCATCATATGTAGATGAAACTAATTTCAAAGGAGCATGAGATAAATTATTAGATGGCTATGATCTTAAGAAAAATAAGTGGTTGATGAGCTTGTATAAATTATTATATAAACAATGCATTTACTATTGGCATGCGAAGTACATAGCTTAGTGAAAGTTTGAATGCATACCTCAAAAATTGTACGAACCAAACTTAAACATAATTTAATTTTTCAATCACTTTAAAAGAGTTGTCAATGATAAGAAATACAATGAGCTACAAGGTGAATTTTAATCCAAATAAAAATTATCCAGGTTGAAAATGGTAAATTCACCATTATTGCAACAAATTTCAGAAGTATATACCTTGTCATTGTTTGATCTTTTTCAAGAGGAGTATGACAAATATTCTGCAGCTTGCATAAAAGAAGTAAATGAGAGAGGTTTTGTTTATGAATATTTGGTTACATTGTGCAATCAGAATAAAAAGTTTAAAGTAACATTTGATTCTTTTTTGAGTTCAATTTCATGTAATTGTAGAAAGTTTGAGACTTTTGACATTTTGTGGTGTCACGCAATCAAAGTTAAATTACTGCTTAATCAGTATATTTTGAAAAGGTGGACAAGAGGAGCAATGAGTGGATTAGTAAAAGATATGCATGGAAGAATAGTTGAAAAAGATACTTGTCTTACTTACTAGCACACAATGGTTTAAGCAAATCCATCCTAAGTTAGTAAGAAAAGTCACACAAACCTCTGATTGTAAAGAAGCATGTATCTTTATGGAAAAAGTTGTGGAGGAGTTAAGTAAAAATGTTGATAATATCTACAAACTAATTTGGGATTAAAAGTCAACAAGGCTGCTTCTTCCCTTCCAATTCAATGTACAAACCTTCAACCCTTGGAAGTAGAGGTGTCAAAAATTTCCAGGAGGCAGGGATCCCTGCGGGGACTGCCCCGAATGGGGTCCTAATAGTAGGGAATTTTCTCCGTGGGGATGGGGATGGGGAGCGAAATTTCTCCGAGATAGGCGCGGGGACCCGAGTGGGGATCCCCGCCCCATCTCCGATAATTCCCCGAATTTTTGAACTTACTGAATAACCCTTACTTTATTTATAATATAGGATTTTTTTTTTAGTAATTTCACTCATTGAAAAATCCTAACCCTATTGTTCAAGATTTTATTTTATGGACTATGATTTGCTATGTTATATTTCTGGACTTATAATCTTGGATAAGATATGTTTGTGTGTTTGTAATAATATTTTGTAGTTTGTTTTTTGGTTTTTTTGATATTTTTTATTATAATTTCCATATGAATGTTAAACATAGGGAGATGGGGAATGGGGTCCCGCGGGAAACGCGGAAAACGGGGATGGGGACAATTATTCCCCCATGGCGAAGAATGGGGTGGGGACGGGAATTAATTCTGGGGCGGGGACGGGAAGCAGGGAGGCATCCCCCGCCCCGTCCCGCCCCTTTGACATCCCTACTTGGAAGTCAAAGGTTTGAAAAGAAAAAATGGTGTGAGAAATTTTAGGTGCCCAAAAAGTTGGATTGAAAAGCAACTAAAAATAAGAAGAAGAGTCAAATTAGCAACACTTCACAATAACAACAAGACAAGGTAGTTTAGTAATTTATTAAACAATGCTACCTGTGAGTGAACAAAAAAATTGGCACAAAAGATATAGAATTATAAATTAAGTAGTAAAATAGCACAAAATATATAGAGTTATAAATTAAGTAGTAAAATAAAGTAGGTGGTATGAGTACAATGTTGAGTACTTTAAATTTCTATGTTTTTATATTTATTTTTATTTTATTTTAGATTATTTTAACTCTTATAAATTGTTCTCCTTCTCATGTTATACAGGTCATTAAGCTGTATGATTCAATATCTCAAAAAGATTATCATGGTTTTAATAGGTTATTAATGGCAAGTTTCTTAACTATTTGTAAAATAATACTTATATATTATTTAACATGATTGGATTTTTTTATTGATGTTTAATATTACTATGATTATTTATATCTAATAGAAACCGTTGGATGTATTTCTTCAACCAAATACATTTGTGAACAATTAAGAAAATTTAAATTTAAGATAATTTTTAGTTGCAAAATATCTCAATAAATAATTAGTTACATTATTGTAAATAAATTAGCATAGTAATACTTTATTTACTTCCTTCTCTTAATAATAATTTTATATTTTTTTTTTTTTGTAGAATTTTAGATGCATGCTAAAAGAGCTTTTTGATACCAAATATATTTGGATTGCTATTGATCTTATAAAATATTTGACTGAATTATTGGAATAAAATTATGATAAATCTCACAAAAATAAAATGGTGTAAAAGAGAAGAATCTGTTATTTTTAATTTATTTTTTGGGATATTTATCTTAAATTTTCATATTATAATTTTACTATTTTGATTGATTAGAATTTGTATACAATCTTTTTTCTCTCTTTCAATTGGTATGTTTATAATACCATATCACAAATTATAGAACATATACAATTACTTTGAACAGTAAATTCATGCACAATAAATTTATCTCTACACCAATTCATACTCAATATCCTATTATAATTTTGAACAGATGTTTTCTTCTCATGCTTCTCATCTTCAACATCAGAATTTTCATGAGTCAGACAATTAAGTGTTATCATGTCTTGGCAGAACTCTTCACAAAAGCGTTCGCTTAAACTGATTGGATCTTTGCCTAATTCATTTGCTTTGGCAATGATCTACAGAATTAGCAATTATCTACCAAATTTAAAAATTACAGACTCAAATCCTGTCATACCAATTAAAAGCAGTGGCTACTTTGCATAACAAAATAATATAATTTAAATTCAATCACCACTAAATATTATTAAGGTCTAAATAATGAAAACAGGGTACTATTTGAATGGCCAACATTATAGACAAGTAAAGTCATCGAATTTTATTATAAATTAAATTTTTAAACCATAAGATGATTGCAGGAACAATAAAACTATTTACACAGGCAAAACTTACAGCACATATCCTCTAAAATCTCATTGTTCTCCTATACTTATTTTGAAGTGACACCAAATGCCTAATTCAAAAAACAGAATTTTAAAAATAATTTTATTTGTGGAAAAAAAAGACATCATTTTCAAAACTCAAAAGCAAACACAAATAAAAAAATCAAAAGAATTGAATAAAATATCATAGAATAGCAAACATAACCAAATGAATTTTTTTATCTACTGTTATGTTTCTTTTTCAGTATCTAATCGCAACCAAAGAAAAATATTATATATACCACAACATTATTATCCAAAACTTAGACAACCAAACTATGGCAATTTAAAGAAAAAAAAAAAGAACTAATTTTTCTCATCTTGTTATCCACATCAGTAATAAGACACTTCAGGTACCTGCCTAATTGCAAAACCAACCACACAAATTTAAACCAATTATTATCAACAAGGATTATTAACTTAGGAATTTAGTGACTGAGGGAGAGAAAGAGAGAAGTACCTAAAAAGGTCTCAAACCTTAGATTTCACTTTATATTTTAAAAGCTCTCTCTTCTTTTTCGTTGTGTTGTGCAGTCATACCTCGGGAGATGGAGCCTTCATATTCTGGCCCTTTGTTTTCGATGCAAGATTCGTATTCGCCTTCAATGGCTAAGATTCTACTCACAGAGCTGCTGAAGCAGGAGAAAGAAAACGAGGATTGAAGCTTCTTCTTGTTGTTGTTACTACTGAAAAAGAGAATAGGACGAGTGGAGTTTGGAATTGAAGAGAAGAAGAAGGGTTTGAAGAATTTGAGAAGAGAGAGCTTTTTCTTATTGTTGTTACTGCAGCAGAAGAGAATAAGGTTAGTGGAAAGTGGAATCGAAGAGAAGAAGGGTTTGTAAAATTTCGGAAAGTAATATTCATAATTATAATTATAATTAGGACAATTGATTTTATCAAGGGTTGAGATCAAACACTGGACAGTGTCAATTTTTTCTTCCACTGGAGAGGATCCGTTCCCTTAGAAAAGTTTTAATAGTATATTAGAATTGAGATTGAGTAGGTCTAACTCAACCACAGAACTAGTTCATAAGGTGAATAATGCCTCGCATTTATAAATTCTCTCGAAACTTTATTTTTGAGAAATGTGAGACTTGAATTACTCTTTAGAGTCCTTGTCCTATTGGCTTAAACTTTTGAGAGAAGTAGTTTCATGACATAATGATATCAGAACTTTTATGCTTAAAAGTAGAATTCAATCCTTGTTGATTCTAAAAGAAAGAATTTGAGTATAATAAAGAGTAAATGGTCAAATTAGTCCCTAAAAAATCACTCATTCTCTAAATTGGTCCCCAAAAGATTTTTTTAATCAAATTTGTCCTTCAAATATTTTAAATTAATCACGTTAGTTCTTTTATTATTTTAATTGATGGTGCCCTAATTTGTTAATGTGACATGTTATGTGATACTACAACACATACCTAGGAATCTTAATTAACTATTAACATGATAAGTTTATGAAATTAGATCAAATCAAAATCTAATTGAAGAAAGAACTTGAGGCATTGGAATCCCTCAATTTGGAGTTTATTTGATCTAATTTCATATATTTATCATGATAGCTACCAATTAGGACTACTAGGTATGTATTGTGGTATCACTTAACTTGTCACATTAATAAACTTTGATACCGTTAGCAACAGAAGCGATGGAATGACTAAAATGACTAACTTCAAATATTTAAAGGACGAATTTGATTAAAAAAATCTTTCAAAAAATAATTTAGTGAATGAGTGATCTTTCAAAAACTAATTTAACCATTTACTCATATAATAAATAAAAAGAGAAAGAGAGTCTATATAGAAATTAACATAAATCTAAAAGAGACTCTTATATAAGAAGACGTATTAAAAATATAACTATTCACATAAGTCTCTCTTTCACTGGGTCATGTTTTATTCTTTAGTATAAAATATGTACTATATATTTTATTTATATTATAATTGTATATGTTATAATTTATAATTGTCAAAATAAAATTTATTTCATATATTTAAATTTTGATAAATATTAGTATGATTATGAACAATTTTAAAATTTAAATTGTATACCATTTTTTGTATTTTTTTCTTATCTATTTTAAACTTATGAATAAAAAAAGACAATCAGTGCACAAATATTCCGTATTATCATAAAGTCTAGAAAAGACCGCACTTAAAAAGTATAATATATGCATTCTAACCTAATAATTATTTCAGTAGCTATTTTCATAATTTAAATTCGTAACTTAAGTCACATGAAAATAGCTCAATCGTTACTCCAAGGCTCCTTTTTAAACTTACCAATAAGAAGTGGGTTTAAAAATCTTAAGCCCTTCTTGGATCCCTTCTTTTTCTTTGCGCTTATCCCCTTCCCAAGCCTTTTCTTTCTTTTCCCTTACAACTTGCGAACATGCTGTTAGTCTTTAGATATTTAAGGGATATATACATCATGATAGATTTTGAAGTTAATTGAACAAATTTGTTGAAGGAATATATAAATTGAAGAGCAAAATATCCATCCTCATTGCCATGGCATTGGAATATTCTAAAATTAGAAAGATTAAATAGAGGTCAGCTTTTTGGTAGCATATTGTCACAGTCTTGAATACACTTCAATGCTACCATATCGATACTCGAATTTATTCAACCTCTTGAGCTAAACCAAGTCAACCTAAACCTCAATACTTAACAAAAAAGCTAAGAACACAAGAGGACATAAGAGAAAAGAAGTTTTGGTAGAAAGAATACTTTATTTTCTAAGTATTTGTTACAAATGACTCACACCCAAACTCTAACTCTCACCCCTATTTATAGCCATCCACCTCCTCAATAGATGGTTAGGATTAAATCTAATCAACGATCCAGATTAATCATCCAGAACCTTCACTACAAATATCTATTTTATAACATTTCTCTAAATACTTCTAGATTATTCCATACTACTCTTCATACTTCTATATACATCCATATATATATCCACACTCTTTTATAATATGCTATGACCTTCCAGAGACTTCTAGAACCTTCTAGAATATTCTGAGACTTCTAGAACATTCTAGATTATTTTGAAACCATCTAGAGCATTTTCAAAGACTCCAGAAAATTATACAAACACTGTTAAATCTAACCTTCTAAAATTTACCGTGACATTCTCCCCCACCTATTACGCAGACGTCCTCATCACATTCTATTCATAATAGCGCTCTAAGTGTTCTTGGAATTGCCACAGATCTTCACGAGCTTTCCAACTAGCTTCAGTTATCGGGAGTCCTTTCCACTTGATCAAGTATTGGATACTTGGTGATACTCCTCTGCATCTCAAAATGCGATTAGTTAAGATCTCTTCTATTTCCTTATCAAAAGATCTAATCACCACGGGTGGAGCACGATTCGAGTCACCGCTACTCGATTCCTCTCGGTCTCCATGATATAGTTTAAGAATACTCACATGGAAGATGAGATGGATCTTCATAGAGGGAGGGAGTTGTATTTTGTAAGCAATCTTTCCAACACGCCCAATCATCTCAAATGGCCCTTCGTATTTGTGGATCAAGCCCTTATGATCCTTTTGAAAGTTTAATCATTACCTTATCTCCTACTTGATAGCTCGCATTCCTCCTTTTCTTATCTGCCAAATTTTTCATCCTCTTTGCAGCTTTGTCGAGGTAAGAACGAGCGATATCTACTTCTTCTTTCCAAGACTTAATCAGATGATAAGCTCTAGGGCTCTTCCTTGAGTAAGAGGAAGAAAGAGAGTGTGGTGTAAGTGGTTGTTGTCCAGTCACAATATCGAACGGAGTCTTTCCTGTGGACTTACACCTTTGCAGATTGTATGAGAACTGAGCAATGTTTGGGAATTTTATCTAATCTTTCTAATTAGCGCTTACGAAATGCCTCAAGTAACACTCGAGTAAGGCATTCACTCTCTAAGTTTGTCTATCTGTTTGAGGATGGAAGCTTGTCAAGAAGTGAAGCTCCAATCCAAGAAGTTTGAACAGCTTTGTCCATAGTCGTCCTGTGAAGCATGAGTCTCGATCACTGCTGATGATCTTAGGTAATCCCCAGTACTTCGCCACATTTTTTAAGAATAGTGGCACTGCTTCCTCTGCAGTGCAATCAATAGGAGTAGATATAAAGGTATCATACTTCGAAAATTGATCCATTACCACGGATAGATCCAAATTCTTCGAACTTCGGTAAGACAGAGATGAAATCCAAAGATACACTTTTTCACAATCGCTCTGGTAGAGGCAGAGGCTCCAACAACCCACTTGGTATCTTGTTTTCAATCTTATCTTGTTGGCACACAAGACAAGTCTTCACATAACTCTTGACTTCATCTCTCATTTGAAGCCAATAATAGGAAGATTCAATGAGTGTCAAGATTCTTCGCTGACCTTGGTAACCAGCCCACTTGGTATCAAGGTATTCTCTCACCAACTTTTTTCTTATATTTTTTCACTTAGGGATGCATAATCTTCTCCCTTTGGTGTAGAGAAGGTCATCTTCTAGCTAACATCTTTTAGACTTACCTTCTTTAGCCAACTCCATCAAACTGCCACAGCCTTGGACACACTCCAACACTATCGAGCTGACACTTGAACTTACTCAACCTTTTGAGTTAAGACCAAGTCATCCTAACTCTCAATACTTAGCAAGAAATCTAAGAAGGCAAGAGTACACAAGAGAAAGGAAGCTTTGGTGGAAAGAACACTTTATTATCTAAGTAATTGTTACAAATGACTCACACACTCAAATCCTAACTCTCACCTTATTTATAGCCATCCACCTCCTCAATGGATGGTTAGGATTAAATCTAATTAACGGTCCAGATTGATCATCCAAAACCTTCACTGCAAATATCTATCCTACCATATTTCTCTAAATACTTCTAGATTATTTTATACTACTCTTCATACTTTTATATACATCTATATATATTCACACTCTTCTAAAATATTTTATGACATTTCAGAGTCTTTTAGAACTTTCTAGGATATACCGGAACTTTCTAGATTATTCTAGAATGTTCTAAAATCATCTAAAACATTTTAAAACACTCCAAAAACTTATACAAATACCATTAAATTTAACTTTCTAAAATTTATCATGATAATATGTTTTAGATATTGATAAATTATCCTGGATTTTAATACCCTTTTGTGTATTCTATGAGTATATCAATTTCTCGCACATAATCCATATTTATTTTCATGGGGAATAGGAATGTTTATTTATATATTTCAGCCACCACACGCCCTCAATGAAATTTAATTTAACTATTTAAGAAAAGAAAAGAGAAAAGAGAAAAGAGAACAACAATGAAATAATAATACAAACATATATTGAAATATATCTATGCTATTGAGTGTGTCTTACAAGAAAAGAACACTCAACTCTATATATTAATCATAACATATAGTAAAACTCTAATCTAAACAAATAAGGAAACAATCATAAAAAACAGCAGATATACATATCACACTACTAATCCTAAGAGATACCCTTTAATATGCTGAGTATAATAGAGATATCATAAAATATTCTCTTTTATTTCTAAGGATATATAAATATCTTCCTTTCTTAGTCCTCCATGATATAAAAATGTTCCCATGAAAATGCTTTGAAGGTCCGAAAGATAAGATAATGCAAACACTATATACTATCATCATCTATCATTTTTATTTGGAAACACTTATTTTTAGTTATACAGAACTTGTTATTATAATAAGAATCCTGGCATCAAAGGTGATTCACATGCAGCTGCAAGTTGACTCCATGAAAGATTCCATGATTGATCAATGAATTCTGTGGTGGTGGATGATTCTAGTTCAAGTTCAAAGCTTGATGGAAAAACATGCTCATCTATTACTACCCTTTGTCTTTTGGAACATGATTGATGCTCTTCCTCTTCTTCTACTACTACTTCAGGGTGTGTCTCAATAATAGATTCTGATTCCTCAGAGAGAGAAGGGAGATGTTTATTATTATTGTTTGTAGCACAAAATGATGATGGCTTGGAAGATTTTCTAGTGATTGTTGTTCTGCTTTCATGGCTTTGTCCAATTCTATCAAGGTATTTGTCTTGTGCTTCAATTTTTTGCTTCAACCTTCTCTGAACCTTCCAACCAATTTGAAACAAATTTAAATTTGTCAAATAGAGAAAAATGGATGTGCTTACAATATCTCATTGCTTTGGATTCAAACTTTTAAGGGCTAGCAATTTTAGTATTTTTAGTTATTATTGATCAATACAAATATTAAATTATTTTTAATAAATAAATTTTATTAATTTATGTATAAAATTTTAAAAAATATAGATACAAACTGTATTGATTTATGTGTATAAATTACGATAAATATAGATACAAATTATATACTTCTTGTGTGCACAATTTCTATAAATATAATTATAAATTATTACTGACAAAAAAAGATAATATTTACTGATCATATATTATTATTATTATTATTATTATTATTATTATTATTATTATGTAGGAGTGATATCTACAAAAATTATTCACCACACAAGAAAATGATAATGAGAAGAAGCATCTCAGGGCTGTTTTTTTTAATAAATGTATAAAATATATTAATCCTCAAAATACTTATTTGGTTAAAGTATTTTAAAATTATATTTCTATTATTTTACATGGGACCATAGATTTTTGGACTATTTACGATTTACGAAGAGTGCCTATAAAATGGGTTAACTTATGAGTGACGCATGCAAAATGAGTTGTTTGATTTCGTGGGACTCTTCATAAAATAATTCAAAAATTAATTTCTCGTGTGCCCATGTAAAATGACACATATTTTAGGAATTAATATATTTTATATATTTATTTTAAAAAAAAATACACATCTCATGGGAACCCTAATAAAAAAAATATATTTAAAACGTGTAACTTTATTTTATTTTATTTTTTTACAAGTTTTTACTCTCTCAGACATCCCCAACTTGAAAAAGAAGTTACAGAGACTCAAAAACAACAACAAAACAAGCATACCAAGAAATAAAAACAACAACCACCACCAACAAAACAACAAGCAACAGACAACAAAGAACACCAAAAAAAGCATACTCTAGACTTACAAAACAACATTTCCTTACACAAAACATGCAACCTTACTTAAATACACTTTCAAGTCATTTAATTTTGGATGGAGTTTAGACTTGCTGTTACAAGATTATCAATTTTATCATCTCACTCGCACCTCAGCTTATAGCGTAGATTTTTCTTCACTCTCTTGACATTTCTGCCTATTTTAAAACTAAATTAGTTTAATTATTTTGTTGGTATCTTTAGTTTCACTAAATTTATAAATAGGTCTCTATACTTTTATTTCTTTTAATTGGATTTTTATAATACTTTTAACTTTGTAATTAGATTATTTTGTATCGAAAACGTTAAAATTAATAGAATATTCCTAACAGAAAATATGTAATCGAAGATCTAATTAGGTTCTTAATTATAAATATTTTTAATTTATAAAAAAATATTTCGTTAATTCTAACATGTTTTACATTAACAAGAACTTAATTATAAAATTAAAAATAGTGTAAGAACCTACTTAAAAGAAAAAACATATAAAGACCTAATTATAAATTTTGTGAAACTATAAGAATCAATAGAGTAATTAAACTTTTTAAATTATATTTGACGACAAATGACTCGCTTTAATTGAACTATGCTTCAAAGTTGTGAACTATTAATTATATAAAGCATATTATCAGATACTCTTAAAAAAATAAAGAAGATAATATCACCTAATATAACTTATTTTTAACTATTTTAAAGAGTTGTAATGTTATATTAATATATGTTATTTAGAAGGTTTAAAGGGTGTAAAAAAGTACCTCTGCTTGATCACTCAAGCGGTTTCGCACCTCCCTCTGAATTTGAAGAATTTCCTTCAGCTGAAGAGCACTGTTTACCCACATAACACCAAAATAGTATGTAACACTATGACTACTATGTCTTGAGGGTTACAAAAAAGGGAAAGAAAAGAAAATTGAATAGCACTTATTAACTCACCATGTAGAACTGAAATTTGGCAGTGTATTTGATATGCTTCTCTTCTCAAGCTTTCCTTCTTCACAATCAAAAGTTAAGTGATAAGGGAGATTTAATTCATAAGTTCAACTAAATTTACGATATATATCATGAATTTTTATTTAGAATCTTACTTGAGGTAGACTCTGGAATCAATTTGGAGATCCGGTATTTCTGAACATATTCAATACAAAGTTTTTAGTTAGTGTATATAAATTATAACCCAATTGGTATATAATTTTTTTTCTTTTGAAATACTTGTTATAAATGTGCATGGTTTTGTGTCGTAATAACTTCTAACCTATAAGATCATATAATAACTACAATGGAAACTTTGTTAGTTTGGTTTACAACTTTACATATATATTCACATTCCTCACATTTTTCAACATGGAAAGATCCCAATCACATAGTCAAAAGTAAAAACTTATGTATTATTAAGAAAATATTAAAAAAAAATTGAAAATCCATCTAGATTAGGTACATGTGCATATATAAATAGTTGAATTAGGATATTTATGCACCAAAAATTTGAGATGTTTATATACACAATGAACAAAATTGAGTAGTAAAAATATATTAAATAAAATTTTTGATGTTAAAAATGGCGCACATACACACACTAAAATTTATAGGTATTATCATTAAATACAAGTACTAAAGTTTTAGGCTTTTCCAAATTAGAAACAAGTGAATAGTTGAAAGAAGTGTTGTGAGAGATAAGAACCTGCAAGTGACTTTTGACGTGATAAATGCTGAGATCAGAAACACCCATGGCCTTCATCCCCTTCAATATACCCTTTGGTGTTGCCCCTAATACACCAACCATTGCAGATCAATCCCTAATTCTTTCTACTACTTCATATGATTAATTGATTGTTTAAATGATCTTATGCTCATGTTCTAATTTATATCCTCGCTATTGCTACCAGCTATAACTAATTCCAACTAATAAGTAATACTTCATGGATATTTTCTTGCGTCTAAATGATTATACATTGGGAAAATGTATAAATCAAAATTAATTAAGTGATTAGTTTCCATGACCCAATAAAACAAAAAAAGAAATTAGAAAAACTATCATGTTGTACTTTTTATCTTATATTATGTACAACATAATTATTAAATCCAAGTTGGATTGGATTGGTTGATTCAAGTGAAAAAATAGATAAACTAACTAGTCTACTTCATCGATCGCAATGAATGTGCAATTTTCTCTGTCAACATTGTTTAAACCTGGTAAAAACCCGTTAAATTAGTACCAAATGTCCAAATCAATATGCCAGTTTGGGCCAAACTCGTTAAACCACATGTAAGGAGTAAATATTCAAATTGGTCCAAATTCTATGAGGCTCAATTTTGTATCTCAAATGTTAATGGATCTAAAATGGTTTTTTTAAATTTGATTTCCTAACTCAATTTGATCTCTCAACTTTCAATAATTCAATTCAGACTTTGAAATTTGATGTCCTAACTCAATTTTGTCCATGAGTCATTATTATGATCATGTGGTGTGTGAGTGCACGTAGGATCAAATTCAGTTATATTATCCAATTTGGGGTGATCAAACAAAGTCATGAAGTCAAATTTAAAGGACTATTTCTGGTCAACTGAAATTAAGAGACAAAATAAAATCATAGAATTAATTTTGAGAATATACTGAAATTTGAGGAACTAAATTAAAAAAAAAATAAACATTTGAAGAAATTCCAAGATTGCAAGTCATTAGCAGTGTTGTTTTTACCACTAGGCCATTGCTAAAGGTGTTATTTAGTGTTAATAATTATTGTAAACAAAATAATTACCAAATTAGGCAGTTAGTTCAACCAAGTGAAGATTGATATGAATGATGAAAGTGACTTACTATCAGGGCCCCCAAGCCTATTTACAGCGTGCACAAAGCGATCATGGAGTTCGTGTGTCCAGCGTAGGCGTTCTTTGCCATTGGCAGAGGCATCTGAGCGAGTGGAACCCATAACTGCTCTTTTCTTTTCTTTTGGGGTCTGAGGCCCAAGACCATGTTCTGACTATCGAGCAGGGGTTATAGTTACATAGGGCCAAAAAATGACAAAAAAACATTGGTTGGAGACAGAGAATTTACCAAGGTGGGTGATGTTTTCCAAGGTACATTCATTTTGCTTAGATTCTTGTTAGTGTCTGTAATTGTCCAAAACAACCCACTATATGCTAGTTGGGTTTTGCTATGTGTATACCAAAATCAGCCACTAAAGTTAGCTATCAGTATAAAATACATGTTGAAATATAAATACACATTGAAAATAAATTAAACTACACATATATTTATACATAAATACACTGATAGTTGATTTTAGTGTATAAATAGCATTTCTCATGCTGGTTATAGTTTAGTGTTTATATTCATTTTTGTCTCAACAAATATTTATTTAACGATTATATAGAGTTAAGCTTTAAAGTAATTTTTGAAATTAGTTGTGTGCAATAAAATAATTTTTAAAATTTTAGTTGCACTAATTATATTGTTAAGATAGACAAAAGTATAGTATATTAATTTTTAATGTGAGTCACTTCACGAAAAAAAATTGAGGGACCAATATGACATACTTTTTTCAATTTCAAAAACATAATTAATATAATTAAAATTTTAAAAACTTTTAATATACAGAAACTAATCTAAAAAACTATTTTGGAGTATATCTTGATTAAATGAGAGGTAGAATGCAATTTATTTAAATAGCATTCTGTGTAATAATAAAAGCATGTGTTTTAGTTCGAAGTACGAAATATAATTGAGTATTTAAAATTAAGTTTCTGAAAATTAAATTGGTCATTTAATCGTTTTAACTATTAGTTTACTGATTTATTAGTTCGACCAATTCGAATACAGTTTAACCGAAGTAACCAGTTTATAATAAAATAATAAATAAAATATAAATACACACTAAAACATAATTATAATTATATATCAACAAAATGATATTGATAGCTAAATTTATTGTTTACATTCTCTTGCAAATTATTTAACCTAGTTTATTGAACATAATCAGAAAAATTCAATTCTAAACATATGCACAAAATAACTTAAGGGTAGGATAATGCTAATACAAACTTGAATTCTTGCATTAAAAGACCTCTTCAAACTCACGCATTCAACACATTATTGAAAAACAGCAAATGCCTTGATATAAGTTCACTTTGTCCTAAGAATACATAAGTCAAGCACTTCAATCAAACAAAAAGAAAGAAAGAAATGAGCATATATGCAACAGAGTTAGAGCCTATTTGGTTTTCATTTATAGTTGTAACATATACTATGATAAAATCGTTACAAAAAAGTTCTTCAGAAACATACAAATTTCAACAAATAAAACATAAACCAAAGAAGCCTTTTTACAAAACGGAAATATTTGGTAACCAAAGAAAATCAGCCAAAAACAGCTATAATAGGATAATCACATTGGTGAAACTCGTTACACCTCAAATTCATTGCAATAATATTAAGCAAAAATGAAAACATTACATTAAAGCAAAATAAAAAAAATTGACATAGTCAAATTAAAGAGTGCCAACGTAAAATTTTTTGTATTTTTCAAAGGGTTTGGGACTACATGCAAGAAGGATAGATGTGATTTTGCTGAGGACAAAGAAAGAGTGAGCATGCTGCAGAGAAGGCATTTGACAGAGGACTTAAGGGTCGGAGAAGAGAGGCGTGAATTAAACTTTAAATAGCAGCAAGAAATACAAGGTAGTAAAGAAGAAACCAGTACCAACAAGAACAATGAAGAGAAATTATCTTTCACAGCTGAGGGAGATGGAGCACAAACGAGGGATGGAACTCAAATACGCGAAGAAGAGAGAACACAGATGGGGAACTCGAAGTGGAAGACGAGGGCTAGAGCGCGACAGAATAGAGGATGAACATCGACGGAAGTACGATGGAACAGAAGAGGCTGCAAAGGGGCGGAAGCGCGGCGAGAAGAGGTGGAACATACGCGTTGATGCAACGTTGGAGTAGTTCGGACAACGGCGGAGCAGACGCGACAATGCCGGTGGCTGGACAGCTTGCAGAGATGGAGGCTTAGGGCGGCCTCTCTTCTACGTTTGAAGATTCAGGATGAGAGTAGTGTGAGGTGAGGGAAAATTCAGGAGTTTTGAGGCAAAACGACGTCGTATTGGCAATTTGTCAAAAATCGGTTAGATTCCAGTTCAATTCGACGGATCAATTTTCGACTGGTTTAACGGTTCAACGACGACGGCTTTTAAGGGAGAGGGTTCTGCATATTAGGGGTGCACATGGGTCGGGTGAAGTCGAGTTTGATGTGATCCAGACCCGACCCGAAATATACACCGAATCTATTTATTAGACCCGAACCCGACCTTAGACCCGATGAAACCAATACACTTTCGGGCCACAATTATACCGGGTGAAAATCGGGTGAAAACCGGGCCGTTAACATTACATTATGTTGATACCTTCTTGTAAGCTAGCATGTAAAAATATCCAAATTTCCAATACTCCAACCATTATTTAACATGGTAAAATTTGCTTAGAAAAATATAACAAGAACCAACCCTTCTTTAAAATTAAAGCATAACCACAATCAATACTAAAGCAAAACCACAATCAATACTAATATTGTCTAATAATACCAAATATTTAAATTAATACAAATAACACAATATTATGCATTAGTCTAAAGTCTTATGTATTCTAAACATAAAACATTAACTTATAGTCTTATAATGACTAATAACACAAAATATTAAAGTTTACAATATTTAAATTCTACATAAGAATAGTCATGATCCATCACTAATAACACAAAATATTAATTGTGTATGATGACCGGGCCACCGGGCCGACTTCGGGTGACCCGAGCTATGACCCGGACCCGATCCGAAATAATGAACGGGTCTATTTTTGAGACCCTTACCCGACCCTAAACCTGATGAAATTACACCAAATTAGCCCCTAAAGTGTTTGAAACCGGGCCGGACCTTCGGACCGGGCCGGACCGGATCTGTGCACCCCTACTGCATATCAGACTAAAATATTTTTGTTTGTGTTGTATATTTTTTTTGTCGGGAATAAGGCAAGGATTTGTTTTCTCTGTCTTTTTTTTTTTTTTTCTTTTTTTGGCGAGAATGTCTATGATTTAGTGTGTGTTTGGATTACAGTTTGTAAATGGAAGTTTGCATAAAATTAATTTTGCAAACTTGATTTTGATAAAAAGTAAATTTGTGTTAAAGTGATTTATGTTTGATAATTTTTCTATCAAAATTGATTATAATAAAATAAATATTGTTTGGCTTATACCATTCAAAATCACTTTTAAATAAAAAATTACTAAAATAGACCTCAACTTAAATAATTTTTTTATATTATCCTATCATTTTAATTTAGATATTTAAATATATCTTATTAGTTAATTTTATAATAAAATTAATATTTACTTACTAAAATAAAAATAATATATAAAAATATATAAAATATATTTTTAAATAAAAATAGAACAATATAAATTATATATATATATATATATATTTAATCAAATATGTTACATTTTGTTAAGTATTAATTAAAAATGTTACTTTAGTATTTTTTTACATCGTACTCTTATTCTAGTACTCTCAATAATCTTATTCTTAATATTAATTTGAAATCCAACGTTTATGATTTTATTATTATCTATGATTAATTTTTTATTTAATTTATTTTTTTAATAGAATCATAATCTATATTATAAAAAATTACACTAAAACATAGTATATGAGAATTACAATTATAAAAGAGAGTACTAAAAATAATAAAAAAAAATTAAATATTTACTTTATAGTAATTGAAACAAATCTAAAAATTCTTCATGATCTTTTTATATAATATATTTTTAGTATTGTTAGTACTCTTTTTTTAGTATGCTATAATTTTTTATTATTATTATTATTTACAGTTAATTTTTTGTTTAATTTACTTTACCTAATAGAATCAATAAATCATATTATAAAAAGATAATAACAAACATAATACACAAAAATCACAATTATAAAAGTGTATAATATCAGACAAACAGTTGAAAAAAAATAAAAATAATAAATAATAAAAAAATAGAGTTCATATAAATAGAAATAACAAGAATTTTATAAATAATATAATAACATACATGAAGGATAAAGTTGGTAAAAGATAAATAAATAGTTAGTATCCATGACTAAAACCCCGTTAGGAAAAAGCAGAAGTTAAAAAATAGTTGCTTCTTGTAAATGTTGATTTTGGTAGCAAAATTACTTCTGGATTCGTGAAAAAAAAAATTTCCCAAACCAAATGTTGAAGCTTTCAAGAAGTCTAAACGTACTTCTTCCCTTCCAATGAGTTTTCAAACACACCCTTAGTCAATGTCTTTAGGGGCACCATATATGTATTGAAACGTGTTGTTTCCTCATGAAATTCAAATTCAGTAGTAAGTGGATTTGGCTTTCTATAGTTAGTAACATAGGTTTTAGATCCCACACAAAGACATGCCATGCACGTTACCTTGATTACTATGGTTACGTGTGGGTATTCTAAATACATTATACATAGTGAAAGAAAGTGACCTACAATGAAGTAAAAATGGAATGATGTGATTTAGTCAAAGTTGAGTGGAATGAACTGAAAAGTTTAATGAATTTAACGAGGTAATGAAAAAGAAAAAAGAGTAAATGGACAAAAGTATAAATGAAAGATGGTTAGGATCACAAAAGTATGCATAAAAGAATTGAAATTTTAATGTATATATTAAAATTGGATAAAACTAACCTGCCATTAAAAGAATTTTGTTTCTGTTTAGTTTAATATATATGTGGCCAAGAAAACAATAACTTGATACTTTTTATCATTATTTTGGATTAAGATAGAAATTAATACTTTTTTAAAAAAAATAAGAAAAAAAATATTATTAAAGGATGGAGTGTCCTTATTTTAAAAGCATAAGTCTCATATGATGATACATAAGAGTAATGTGAATTGTCATTTTTTGCAAACATAAAAACAAAACCAATCAAAATTCCCCTAAAGTATCCTTCTATTTCAGATTAAAAATAAAAAAAAAAAAATTTCGCTAATAATAACCCAATGTAACAAATATAGTTAATGAGTCTTGGATAATATCAATGGAGATGATGAGAGTGAGTACTTATTTATCTTTGTTATTGCCGAGTCATAAACGAAGCGCTTTCACAAAGACCATACGAAACCCTATTGCTGGAATCACACATCAACAACAATGCCTCACTAACCATGTTGAGTGACACGTTGACTAACACAGACTCCAAATGATTATTGTTTTGATGGAAGGATGAAGGAGGACGATGATAGTGATAGACAATGACGCATCAATTTCTCTATGGTTTTTTTATTCGCTTTTTTTAGACTTATGCTTTAGAATAAGGGCACTCCACCCTTTAATAATAATTTTTTAAATTTTTTTAAAAAATAAAATTTGTTAATTTTCTCCTCAATTACTCAAAATAATGATAAAGAGTGTCAAGTTACCGTTTTTTTGGACAGCACTAAAATAAATAGAAACTAAACTCTTCTAACGGCAGGTTAATTTTGTCCATGTTAGCCATTTTTAGATTGCACATTGAAAATTTGATTGTCATGTATAATTTTGTGACTCCAAAAATTTTTTATGTGTATTTTTGTCTATTTATTTAAAAAAAAAAAAACTGCATTCTTATGAACAATTTCTTGGTGCCAAATAGCAAACATCCCACCTTGCACGTCGAAAAAGGATTACATTCAAAGAGTATGCTAATAAAATACCAACTTAAACTTTGGTCTTCTAGAATGTAATTCACTACTCAAACTTTGATTTCAAGTAAATTTTTTATGGGTTATTATAACAATTCCGGTAACGCTCTCAAAGCACCTAAAAGCTTTTAGATAATTTTGAAGTTTGAAGTACATTTTTATCAATCATGCTAAGTGTATATTAAAATCAGCTATTAAAATCAATCATTAGAATAAAATAGATATTAAAATATAAATACACATTGAAAATAAATTAAACATATATATTTATATATAAATATATTAATAACTGATTGTGGTGATTAATTTTAGTGTATAAATAACATTTTTCTATTAGTGACTAATTTTTAATAAGGTTATTGTTCCGTTTCTATCCTTGGAAATCCAAATTTTTTCTTCGTTCAAATCGGACAATAAAGAGCAAAGGGTATATATATTATTATTTTCCCGTTTCGTCCATGTTTAAAATAATTGAAGAGGTATTACCAAAAAAAAAAAATTGAAGAGGTACAAAAAGAAACTAACACTAAATTCGTTTCACCTTTCATCCTTTGATCTTTTGACTTATCCTATGATTTAGCCACTTCATTTCGTCATATATGGAACTCAAATATTCCAAATGGAATCAAGAATTCGTCAAGCAAATTGATATGCACAACTTCATTTCTGGATGACAGCATGTGGAGATATCTATTTCAAGTTCACAATTGGTTCATCCAGGTAAAATCTACACATTTGATGCAACACATAATTTAAAATATCTCAACAAAATATTAAAATTACACATATCTGCAGATTAAGACAATGCAATATTTTAAACAAGCAACCATGCTTCATGGCACACCATTCATATATAACTTTGGTCAACAAATTAAACAGCATAATAATCAGTGTGTAGTTAGAAGAAACTAGGCACCTTAATTTTATGAAACAGGTTTTGAAAAAGAAAAAAAGCATCATACAATGTATACATTCAAGCAAATTTAAAAATTGATTAAATTAGAGTTTATCTATTCTTTAAAATATGTGACACACTAAGGATCCATGTTGCTGAAACAGACTTAATCCCTGCGACATTACCTCATTAGACACAGATACTATACCCATCTCTCTAAGTCATTAAACATATTACAGTATCCTTGTCAGCCACGACACGAATATTTGCCCCGTGTGCGAATTACCGTTCGGCCTAGGGCCTGCTCCGCCTCATGTTGCATGACGGGCATTTGTATTGCTTTATGCTCTCAGCCTTTGCCGGGGTAATCTTCACACATTTCCCATGGAACCATCTCTCACAAATATCACAGCCAATCCAGAATTCATCTGCGTTGTAATTTCCGCCACAGCTACCACAGAGGGTTTCGCTGTGCTCATCTTCATCCTCCTCATAACCCTCATCTGCAAACTTTGGGTTGCTTTTAACTTGCCCGTCACTTGACCTCTGTGAACATAGATACAAGAAAGCATCATATAGGGAATACAATATGCTGTGGAATGACTATGCACCTCTTAAAGCCTTAAATCTGTCTTAACAGTTTTTCAATAATGCTGCAAATCATATGCAAAAACAAAGATCGTCTACCAACAGGTTTCTAACATCTAGTCCATACATACTCTTTGATTTCAATTTTTCTTTCATATATATATAAGCTTAGGGTAGTAATAAAGTATAACAATGATATGGAGCATAGCTAGCTCAAGAAAATCACCCCATCTCTATGATTTTGAGATCTTGTTCAGCATCCCCAAGTCCTAGTTACACATTGAAATTGGGATTGGAGCAGCCGATAAAAGATCGTAAAATCATAGTCATACAAAACAGGTTAACAGGATGTGTCGACCTTTATTGGGAGATTAGTTTAGAAGTTATCTGCTCCTTTGTCTAGCATAAATTGAATATTTTAATTATATAACAATACAGTGATAATGAATTAATGATATTAGCATATTCACTTTCATTACAAGATTTTGGGAGCAAATTTTATAATGAACAAGCAATACAAAGAATCTCAACAAGAAACAATCCAGAGAGAGTGACACTAACCTTGGTGCTTCCCCGAGATTTGCTCCCACTATCCACAGTGGGTTTGTCCTTGCTTGGTTTTCTGTCAGTCACAACCTCAAAAACAGTGGGAAGATCATTGATCAAGCTAAATAAACGCTTCCTGTCATAAATAAGCAGGTAACCTTCAATGAAGACAATGATACAAAAAGTTGCATAACATTTTCGTTAACAATGCTACAACATTTAAAAGATTCTGATAGTTGTATCTATTTTCAATTTTTCATCTCTTCAACTGCAGCAATTTCTAATTCAATAGAGCAGCATTTTCAGAGCTTCATGCTACATCAAAAGGTAAATCCAAATTGCCAATGCTTATCAAATTTCTCAGGATGATGGTTGATTACACATGTAAATCTTCACACAAAGGCAATCTATACTTACATTGCCAGCTTCAAATTAACATTTTGTTTTTTTCAAATACTTCCCATCTAAGGGATGCATGTATATAGGGTTATAGCATCACCAATGAGCAAAGAGAGGAAGACACCATTTCCAGTTTATATAAAAATATAATTCCATTAAAGACATGAAGCTTGTTATGCACGCACATGCTGTGAGATACTACACCGGCTCATATTTCATCAACCATTGAATGGGATGCAGACTTGTTAGAATTAGAGATAAAGTCCCTGAAGTTTGGGTATTGATCAATACCAGAATATGATAGAGATCATGGAAGTCATGTGGGCCGATGAGGCCTAACCTAACTAATTAGCAGAAGAGTGAAGGAAAGATTACTGCTATGCTGGAAGCAGAGGGCCCATGTGCAATGTGTTAGAGGAAAGAATCATATATGTAGTGATTCTTTAAAAAAAAAAAATCATATATGTAGTGTAGGGAGTGAGGACAGAGGCTTCCCATAATTCAGGATTGTGCTAGGAGTATGAGCTGCTACAAGTCGCAGGATCTCTATTTTGCTAATTTTCCTCGTAGTTTTCTCTCCATACAAGCTGAGTTCATCATCTTGCTCTCAGTGGTGATAATATCATTACTTTTCTTGCTATTCTGTTTTTTTTTTCTTGTATTCTCCATCAGGACACAATTTAAGTGGGCACCATATCCTACTCAATGGTGGATGGAATGTCAACTAACATGGTGTCCACATACAAGATGTACGAGAAGTTCTTAGGTGTTCTTGGAGCAAATTGATTCTCTTGCTCTAAGCCTTTCATGTTTTCACATGTCAGCCAACTGTGGGCCAGCCATGTTTCTTTAAATTATATTTTAAAAAATTACTAAAACAAACTAACCTTAGTGAAGTATACATATAAACTAACCCATAAAAACTATATGTATCCCCCATTTTTAACCCCTTAGGCCCTTACCCCCTCTCTCCTGCATTCATTTATGCCCCCCTCATCGCTCTCTTCCCTATCTTTGTTTATCCCTCTTCATTTCATTCTTTTTCCTTTTTTTTTCTTTTTAGAATCATTTAAGTAAAGTTTAAAAGTCCAAAACTTGTCAGTCTTTAAGATCAGTACATAGAAATATATAAGCTTTAATGCATTATGCACCGCCATTACCTTTATGACATTCTACCAAATATAATCATAAAATTGGCCCTCATCCTAATATAGTTATATTAAACCAAAAAGGTACAAATTCAATACAAATAGAAACAAAGATCAGAACCTTCATTTAAATCACAAAAATCAGTGGCTTAGTCTTAATATTATAAAAAACTATATTTGCAGTGGAACTGTTTTTCATCATTTTATTGATATGCACGTTCAATTCTTAATGTATAAGAAAAAGTTGGTAACCACTGCAGCAAAGATACCGATGATGACACCATCAACAATTACGAGAAGTTCTGGATGTTTATGAGTGGTAGAAATTTTAGTCATATTTTTAGTCAATTTAACCATGGTTAGTTCATTTTAGTAATTAATTTAATTTGAATAAACAAGGCTGGTCTGCATTTGTTTACGTGTGAAAATATGAATGGCTCAGAGTAAGAGAATCAGTTTGCTGTAGGAGTACCTAAGTATTTCTCCAAGTTGTACATATAACACTTTTCTTGAGACACTCATCAACCATGACAAGTTAGACCAATGTTAAGCAATAAAGCCAAATTTATTATGTATATTTCTCAACATTGTACGACATACTTAAACATGTCACAGTGAATCACAACATGCATGCACCTCTCCACTAAAGCCAGATTTTACCTCTCATTGCGGTTAAGACGAGCTCCAAGATAGAAGGCCACAGAAAGCAGCCATGAGTCACTGTGAACCGCAACCAAAGAAAGCCAGTCCCTGCGGTTCATGCCATCTCTAGCAAAATTGATTCCAAGTGCTGGCTCAGGAAGCTCCGGTGGAACCTCCTCTGCTGGCAGAGTTACTTCCCATGATTCATTTGGATGTCCATAAAGGCACAAGTTCTCCTTGTCTTAAACAATCACACAGAATTACTTGAGAACTAAATACAATACACATAATTTGATTGAATATCCTTGCAAGACATTTATATTCTTAGTGCATCACCAAAATTAAAACTCATAACATTAACCAAACTCAAACAATACTAATCAAATGTAGCATACTGACATTTTGTATCTTCTCAATTTTGCACACCAATTTTGTTTCACTCTAAATTCTCCAGAGTGTCACAATTAAAGTCAACTTTGACTAACTCCAACAAGCATGCATAATTCACAATTCACACATTACATAAACAAATCCAGAACCGAAATTCCATTATATACACATAACGTAAATTAAAACACAACAAAATTTAACAGATCACAGAAAAAAATCAGATCCGTTATTAATTACACTTTACCTGGATCACAGAGGCCGTAAAATTCATCAACATCTGAAACAACAACAAAAAAATACTAAACAAATAAATAAGGAGAAAATTAACGACTTTGAGCTAAAAATTGCGAAGAGAGAGAGAGAGAGAGAGAGAGAGAGAAGCGTAATTTAGGAACCTTGAGTGAGTGCACGAACAACAGCGGTTCTACGAGCGCTGTAGTCCTTGAAGATCTCTTCAACGGTGCGAGGGCTCGAAGACATTTCCATGAACACAATTTGAGATCTGAGGGAAGAAGAAAGAAGAGGAAATAGGGTTCAACAGGAAGGGGAAAGTAGAGTGTAGAGTGTAGAGGGAACTGAATTGGGTACGAGGGTTGTAAGTGAAGAGCATCAATAAGATCAAAAGGGTAGATAGAATAGAACAAGAGAGTGAGAGAGAAACAAAGAATGTGGAGGAGGAGTATCAAAAATTATACCAGAGTAAAAGGGTATGCGTGTATAAATATTTTTTTTAAAGGGTTAACACCAAAAACTCTCTCCAATCACAAAAATACTCTCTCCAATCACAAAAATATACTCGAATTTTATTATTAAAAAAATATTTTTAAATAATTTAAAAATATAATAATAATATTTAACAATAAATATATATTTTTTAAAAAATAAATTAAAAATTAAATTTTAATGTGATTTTTTATAATAATAATTAAAAAAATGAGATATTATTATTCTTAAAATTTGGTAATTATTTTTAAGTATATATTTTTTTATGATTTTTTAAAAGTATTATTATTTGTTAACAAAAAAATTACAAAAAAAAAATACATGCTCAACAAAAAATCACCAAATTTTAAGAATACTAATATCTCATTTTTTAATCATTCTTGTAAAAAATTGTATGAAAATTCAATCTCTAATATATTTTTTGAGAAATACATATTTAATGTTATCTAACATTAAATATGTATTTCTCAAAAAATACATTAGAAATTGAATTTTGATTCAATTTTTTGCAAGCATAATTAGAAAAATGATATATTATTATTCTTAAAATTTGGTAATTTTTTGTTAAGTATATATTATTTTATGATTTTTTAAAAGTATTATTGGTTATTAACAAAAACAATTATAAAAAAATTATATACTTAACAAAAAATTACCAATTTTTATGTATAATAATATATTATTTTTATAATCATGCTTGCAAAAAATTGCATCAAAATTCAATCTCTAAAATATTTTTTGAAAAAATATATTTATTGTTGGGTATTATTGTTATATTTTTAAATTATTTGAAAGCATTTTTGTCAATAATAAAATTCGAGTGTATTTTTGTCGAGCATTTTTGATAGTAAACCATTTAAAAAAAAAAAAAGAAAAGAAATATCTCTAACTAACAGGGGTTAAAAATAAAATTTTAAACCAATCCAAACAAGGTAGCTCGTCTAATAAGTAATAACTCCAATTCAATTCAATTCCAATTTCATTTAAACTAAAAAAATTAAGATAACAATCATTTATATTAGATGCTAAACTATAACTCAAATGGCATAATCTTCTCGTACTCATTTATAGGTTGCGCGTTTGAGTCTCTATCTTTAATAATAATAATAATAATAATTTGTATTAGATTCCAATTTGAATTCATCTAATTTAAACTCCATAACATTATTATTTTATTTCCAAAATTTGATCATAACAGGTTTAATTTATTATATATTTTATTTTATTCAATTGTATTATAATTATTATTTAATTAATTGATTAATTTTCTCAAATTAAAATGACTTTACTTTTTTTAAACTGAAATCTCAAAATAAATTGCACTTGTTTGAATTTAATTAAAATATAAAATCAAATTGATTCAATCTAAATAACAATAAAGTATATAATTTGGGTAGTATTAGTTTTGCTTTAAAACTGGTATAATTCAAAATTCCATGCTATGAACACCCGTTCTATAATCACTTCCTAAAAAAAGAAAAAAACCAAACAACAGCAACAACAACAAGGTGAATTATAGTGTACAGATGATTATTTACAGATATGTCTGACGCATTCGTAGATGGCTGAAATGTGGTAGTATAAGAAACAGCGCTTCAGCTGGCTGTGCGTGTGTCTGGAATATGTAGCTGAAGTTATGTTTTCAAAACGGAATTGTGATAGGTGGGATCCGTTTTACCTAATATAATAGACTTACGAATGAAGTTGTGAAAAATAGTTTCGGGCTTTGCAGTGGTGTATACCTTTGATGCACAAAGTGAAAAAGACAAGAGTAACAAGTCCCAAAAAAAAGGGAGACAAGAGTAAAAAAAGAATTATGAATGGGTTATGTTGCATGTATGAGAAGCTTCTTATTTCTGAAAAAAAAAAAAAAAAAACTCTTGTAAAAAAGTTCAACCCCAGGCTTATCAAATTTATGTTGAAATAAATTGCTTTAATAATGAATAAAATTTTGCAAATGAATAGAGAATAATAAATAAGAGGCCTGCTACACATACAAGTCTTTTTGACTTACAAGTCTTACAAGTTGCTACACACGGACCTTTTAATGCGTTATTCAACCGTTTTCAGTTTTCAAAGCGTTACACTCACCATATATTATGAACGACTCTTCTTCTTCTTCCTCTTCCTCTTCCTCTTCCTCTTCCTCTTCCTCTTCGTTTTTTTTTTCGATTTTCATGGTTTCTGAAATAAAGCTTTGAAATCGTTTTGAAGATAATGGAACTTTAGAAATACACCGAAACGATTATAGAAATACACCGAAACGATTACAGAAATACACCTAAATGGTTACAGGAATTCACCCAAACGATTATAGAAATACACCCAAAAGATTATAGAAATACACCCAAAGAATTACAAAACTACACCCAAAGGATTTAAGACATACACCCAAAATTCGTTGAAGTACACCTTATGCATAATTCAGAACTCTTTCTCTTTCTCCTCCTCATCTTCTACTGCTTCTTCTTCTTCTTCAAAAACGATTTCAGAGTCTGATGTCAAAAAACAATGGAAATCGAGAATAACAAAGAAAAAAACAGAGAGAAAAGCACGTACGTAAATGAAGAAGAAGAAGAAGAGGAAGACGAGGAAGAAGAACGTGCAGCAAGAAGAAGAAGAAGGAGAAAGAGAAGGCAAGAAACGAAAGAAAAGAAGAAGAAGAAGAGGAAGAGGAAGAAGAACGTGCAGCAAGAAGAAGAAGGAGGAGAAAGAGAAGGGAAGAAACGAAAGAAAAGAAGAAGAAGAAGAAGAAGAAGAAGAAGAAGAAGAAGAAAAAGACAAAGAGGAAGAAGAAGAAGAAGCGCGTTTTGAGCGTTAGTTTTAATTGGACTTGTAAGACTTACAAGCCTTAATCGCTTGTATGCGAAGAATTTCTGAATAAATAATTCAAACTTATTTAAAAATACATAGAGAATTAAAATATTTAGTTATGGTGAAAATAAAAAGAGAACAATTATAAATTATTTTTTGTTATTTAAGATTAATATACCTATTTTCTAGATAATTAATTATTAGAAATTTAAATTTAATTTATAAGAAGAGATATTTGTGTGGATTTAAATTAATAAATTATTTCAAAACTCAAAAATATATCTATTATAAAGAGAATTGTGGGTTGTAAATGTATCTAGCCATTCTAACATATTTGGTGTTTATTTGAATTGGTTTTTTTGTTTTTTTTTTTAAAAATTAAAGTATTTTTATTGGATTTTAAGGAGTAATAGTCAAATTCCTCCTTGAAAGATCACTTATTTTTCAAATTGGTTTTTAAATGATTTTTTTAGTCATTAGTCTCTGAAAGGTAAAATGTAAGTCAACTTGGTACTTCTATCAGTTAGATGATAATGTGTCACATTAAGTGTCGCATGTCACAAGATGATTGGTTGACGTGTCAGATCAGTAACACGTAGCATGTCACATGTTATTTGATATGTAATAAATTTGTTTATGATGATTATTAGTGGCTAAGATAAGGGGGGGTTGAATCTTAGTTTATCTTTTTCCAGAAATATCTTTTTGCTTTTTCAAAGAACTCAGGAGATATTTTTTTTGCCTCGTGACGAGTTAAAAGACATTTTATTTTTATCTCCTGAGTAACAGAACCACAATCAAAGTAGAGAAGAAGAAGTAACACACACATGTATCCTGGTTCAATTATCCAGTGCAATGTAACCTACATCCAATCTCCATTACAATTATGATGAAATTTCACTATCTCTTTTACAAGATTACAAACATCAATGCTTCCCTAGGATCTACCCAATTCTATCTGGGACAAATCCAGATTCTAACCCAATCTGAATTTGACTAGGACTCAACCTAGCTTTTAACAGTCAAGTGCTAACCCAACTTGTAAGAAAATTTTCACAGGATCATGAAACAAAACAGAAAGATGTACAAAGGACCTCTGAGACATCCTATGGCTTTTTCTCACAGTTTAACTCACTGTCTTTTAACTCTCATTAGCTTTTTCTTACAAATCTCACCATGTTTGCTTTTTTCAATGAGACTCAGACAAACTAAACTGAGAAAAAGAAAATACTAGATGAACAACATGAAGGAGAAGAACTCAATCAGCTTAGATAGCTATGAGAATCAAGGTTCTGAAAACCAAACCGGTCAATGAACCAATAAAATAATTGGTTTAACGGATTAATAATTCAACCGAAATTCAATCAAAATTCAATCGATTTAATTAAATATAAAATAAAATTATTAAAAATTCTATTTTCAAAAATAAAAATTTATAATTACTTAATTAGCAACCATCACCAACACAAACTTGCACAAATCAAATACAATTAACAACACCACCAACACATCAACGGAAATAGTTTCTGGATTTATACAATCTCTAGTTACATCAACAAACTAACAACACATGCAACATCATAACACAATCAACAATTACATTCAGAAGTTCAGAAGACAAACTCAGAAATGAAATTCCATTACAATTTGACAATAAAATCAGAAATCAACACACAATTAACAAAATACATCTAGAAGTTCAGAACACAATCAACAATTACATTCAGAAGTTCAGAAGGCAAACTTAGAAATTAAAATCCATTACAATTAGACAATAAAATCAGAAATCAACACAAAATTAACAAAATATCATCAACCAAACAATTGAAAATTATATAATAATGTTTGTTCATCATTTGGGTTAATTTTCTAAACTTAACGGTTTATAATCAAAATAGTCTCTGAAAATATACACCTAAGTCATTTTTATCCCTAAAATTTTAAAAATAGATCAAATTAGTTCTTATATAATTTTTTTTCATAATATTAAATTTTAAATATATTTTTTATACTACTAATTTTAATATTTTTTTTAGACTGTAATAAACAAAATTTTTTTACATAAAATAATAAAAATAATTAAATTATTTACTAGTAGCTTAACAGACATCAGTCGCTTTTTGTTATTTTTAAGAGATTAATTTTTATGTATTCTTAAAAAATTTTAAATTTAATAAAATAATTTAAAAATTAAGAATAAAATATTTAAAAATAAACATAAAAATTTTATAAATTATTTTTTATAACTATGAAATTTATAAATGTAAAATTATATAAAATATTAAAAAAATTATTATGTTGTTATTATATATAACAAATTCAATTTAAAAAAAATTATATGTTATTATATATTGTTATTCTTCCTTATTATTCTATTGTTTCTCTTAAATTGATATTTTATCTTAGTAATATTACATGATAAAGTCGTTTGACAATTAAATATAATTAAATTAGTTTAATAATTGATAGGTACATACAAAAAGGAGGAGACACATAAAAAAATAGAAAAATAATCATATTTAGGTATATACTAAAATTAACTATTAAAATTAGTTATAAAGGTAGAATATATATTAAAATATAAAATACACTTTTAAAATAAATTTAACTATACATATATTTATACACTAATTCTATGATGACTAATTTTAATAATTGATTTTGATATGCAAATAATATTTTTGAAAAAAAAAAAAGACTTGGGTAGACTTTTAGTTACCTAAAATAACTTGTTTAGCTGATTTTTTTTTTAATCTTTGGCATATTCTTTTGCTTATTTTAAATATCAATTAGTGTGTTTCTCTCCAAAAGTAAACATTTTAAAGTCTAAAGATCTCCTGTTATAATGATTCCAGCAACTAGGGCTGGAAGTGAGTCTTAGTTCATGAGCCAGCTTGAGCTCGACTCGTTAATAGTTCGATAAGCTAAACTCGTGAGTTGGAGAGTTAAGCTTGAGCTCATAAATTAAATGAGCCGAGCTTGAGTTTGGATAAGCTCAGCTCGTGAATTAGCTCGATTATATATATATATATATATATATATATTTGTATTTAATTTATACTTTTAATATTATATATATACATATGAAATAGTAATATATAATTATATATATTAATGATCTTAATTATTTAAAATTTTATATTTATTTTTTATATATAACTTTGATGTAGGACATAAATAAAAAATTCATAATTTATTGATAGATAAAAAATATATAAAATTGATCTTTTTAAATAATTTTTAAAATATATAAGTTATAATTTATTGATATAGAATTATAGATTATGTTCCTATTATTTGAGTCAGTTCGTGAGCTCGAGCCAACTCGTGAGCTTTTGGTGAGTCGAGCTTGAGTTTAAAAAATAGATTCGATTGTTAATGAGTCGAGTCGTTAGCCAAGCTCAATTTTTGTGAGTCGAACTTGAGCTTGGTCTAACTCGACTCAACTCGACTCACTTCCAGTCCTACCAGCAACTATATATTCAAGAGATACCCCAAAAAAAAACATAATACCTTTTAACATTAATTTTCAACTTTTAAAATAAATGAAAAAGTATTTTTTTTTACCATTCTTTGAAATTTAATACCAAACTGCTACTTTTTGAAATTATTTAGCTAAACATTACTTTTTTATATTACTATAGTTGATTATAATTAAAAATAAAAACTTTTTAATTATTTATTAAAATTAGGTTTAATTACTCTGCAGGTCCCTATAGTTTCACCAAATTTTCAATTAGGTCCCTATAGTTTTTTTCTTTTCAATTGGGTCCCTATACGTTAAATTTTTTTTCAATTAAGTCCCTACCGTCAGAATAACGTTAAAGATAACAGAATATTCTTGGTAAAAAACGAATATTCTAATGATTTAGTTGAATAACTAGTTAAACAAGCATGTATTTTTCTAAAATACCAAAAGAGCCCCTGCATCTTATCCCAAAGAAAAAAAAAACCTAACTAGCCCTCAGTTGCTCTGTGGAGATCGCGTTCACTGTCATCTCCTGCGTCTGTCCGTCATTTTCATCCCTCTGTGGCGTCGTCTGCAACAGACGCTTGGTGGTCGGCCGTCCGTCGCCTCCTTCTCTCTGCGTTGGTCTGTTCTGCGTTATTTTGTTCGGAAGTATTCTGCGCTATTTTCCCATCCAAGCCGTCGCCGTCCCTCGCGGTGCTTCGCCTCGCCTGACGTCGCTGCGCCGCACCGCACCACGCCGCGCCTCGCCGCGCCTGACCTCTCGTCTGGCCTTTCGTCCCCGCGCTGCGCCTCTCCTTGATCTCCCTGTACTCGATCTGTCACAAAACAGGTAACATATAAAAAATTGATTTTTTTTTCAGTTTTTAAAACTTGATGTAACATGTTTATGCTAATTTTAATTTTCAAAAAATATGGCATTGGTTGAGTATCTATTTTTTGAATTGATTTCTGGATTGTTTTGATATAGTAATTTAGAATTTACAATATGAATATTTATGTAAAGAAATTTTGTTAATTAGTGAATTGACATATAAATTAATTTTTTGCTAAATTTGGGTTTGGTTGGTGATGGAAAAACTGTCGTGGATACTCTGAATAAGGAGATTAAGGATGATCCTTTTTATTTGGCCAAGAACCACCTTGGGTGGAAGTTGTATGAATGAAGTCTAAGGATAATGTGGTAAAGATGGAGGCTCATATTGTCTAGGTTGGATGCAGGACTTGCGGTTGCAGTGGCTTGTTTGGATTGAATTATTGCAGTTGAAGAAAATTTTGAATTCGAATTTAGTACCATGGATCTTTATCTTTACCATAGTGATGCAAAGATGATAGAATTATGCTTCTTTATCAAATTTCAGTCACAGGCATTGACTGTGTACATAGGTATTTATAAATATCTATGTTGGGTGTAGTAGTAACTACTATTTGGATTCATATTTCAGAAATAAGGGAACATTATTTGGTTATGTTGTGATGTAGTATTTGTATTCTCAAAGTTTCAATCAAACAAAGGACTACTTGATTAATGCACTTTCCAACTTTGCAATTTGTTAGATTATATAGCGATAATTGGGAAATTTCTTTTTATTTGCATCTGATTAGTAATTCTGAGAGTGATTTTTTTGGTTTTAAGATCTATATGTGGTTTCATTTTGTGATTTTGATCACATCATCTAAGATTTAACACAAGGTATATACTGCTGAACCCATACTTATATTTATCTATTTAATTGTTTTTCTATTGTGTTATGTGGATTGATATTTTTATCTTTAGTTATATTTTTATCATCATATAATGGAATGATTTTTATTTTAGTCTATACATTATTGTTAACTAACAACTAGAATTAAGATCTTATATGAGTGTCTTACCATGTCGGAATGTTCTTTCACTATGAGTGTCTTGCTAGGATCCATCCAAAGGAGGTGGAACTTGTAGATTTGATACCCAGACAGAGAGTTTCATGTGCCTTTGTGAGAATGAAAATTTCACTACTCATTGCAAAGGTATCTTACAACCTCAATAATATAATTCTGCCCTTTTAGTAAAGTAATGATCATGAATTGAATTTTGTATGTTATTTTATAGATTATAATATTGCACTGCACAATACAAGGGCACATGTAATTGCAGGTAATTACTGCTAATTGAAGTAGTGTATTGATTATTATTCATAGCAAACTTTTCAAGTTGAAGATGAGGGTAATGTGTTGTGTTTGCAGGAACAGTAACTGGCATTTTAGTTGCTGGGACATTTGGAATTGGAGCAGGTATTTGGTACTTGAAGAAAGTGAGAGCTAAAGCATCACTAATATGTGGAGTCCAAAGCATTGAGAACAGACTCTTTTGTCTGCTATATAATTCTTTCTTTAGAAAAAGTTACGTTAATAAATTCTTTATCTTGTTGTATTGTATAAAATTTGATTTGTTATATTTTTGGGGAATAATTTTGACAATTCATTTCACATATACTTATTACTATTATTTCTATTTCATTTTATCTGATCCTTTTTTTTTGTATATTTTTAATATAAGATATTTTAAAAGTTAAAAAAAAGGAGGTATTTTTGTTACAATTTATATATAAATAAGCAAAAGAATAATAGTGACAAAATAAAAAGGATTATAGGAATATCTTTTATGTTGTAGAATCATTGAATAAGAATTATAGAAATATCTTTCATTGAATATTTATAATTTTATCGAATTTTTAATTAGTTTCCTATACTTTTTTTCTTTTCAATTGGGTCCCTAAGGGTATACAAGTAATTTCACAATTCACTAATATTTTTTTGACGTTTAACGTTAACAGGAACTAAATTGAAAAAAAAATTAATGTATAGGGACCCAATTGAAAAGAAAAAAGTATAGAGATCTAATTGAAAATTTGGTGAAACTATAGGGACTTGCAGAATAATTAAAATTATGTATGAAGATAAAGAGAAGTGTAAATATAAATCTTTAAATAAACTGCAAGTTACATAGTGTTGGAAAATATAGATAAATCAAGTTAAATCTCTTGATTTTTATAGGGCTACAATATATTTTTTTTCATTTTGTGGTCATGGGGGCTAAAGTGATACAAACCATTTTGCAGCAGTAAAGGTATTGAGTACCCATACCCAACAATGGAGTTGCATGTTCAAGGTTTTTGCTAACAATAAATAAAAATTACATGTGAGTTCAAAATGCAAACAAATCCATACACATTCAATCCAACCCAACATAGAGAGAGTACCGTTTCACAATTTCAGCCAAGCCAAGCCGTTCGTTTTCTTGAAAACAACTATCTACAAAGCTGCTTGCTCCAAGGGGGATCCAATGCACACGTGTCAAAATAATATGAATCTTTGTAAATTTGAATATATGTACGCTAGTGCGACCCCAACAACAAACTTAATTTTTATAAATTGGATGTTGGTGTTGCCCATACCAGTAAACTTTCGGAAAAAATTACTAAATAGTGTTGTAGAATAAATAAAGAAAACTATAGTATTAATATTCACTACAATTGTTATCTCAATATAATAAGAATGATTAATATATATACTAATATTATTATTATAGCTTAAGACTACAGAAAGTAGAAAGAATTTATATTATAATGTAAGGAGAGAGAAATATTTTTGCTTTATTGCTTGTGTGTAACATCAACGGAGGTTAACTTCCTATTTATAAGCATATAGAAAAGATATTTTTCTCCTTCATTAATTTCATTCTCTCTTGAGAATGCAAGTCTCATATAGGAAATGGACATCCACGTCCCATTCCTATCACAACACTCCCCCTTGGATGACTATTTATGATTATTGTCTCGTTAAAACCTTACTAAAGAAAAACCCAATGGGAAAAACCTTAGTGAAGGAAAAAGAGTACAATATCCTTTGTGAAGAGGACTGCCTCATTAAAAACCTTGTCAAGAAAAACCCAATGGAAAAAACCTTACCAAGGGAAAAAGAGTACAGTCTCCCCCTTTTGTCGACATCATTTAATGTCTCGAAATCGGCGCATCCCAATCTCATGTACCAATCTTTCAAAGAAGGATTTTGGGAGTGACTTTGTGAACAAATCTGCCAGATTGTCACTTGAGCGGATCTGTTGGACATCAATTGTCCCCTGATTTTGAAGATCATGAGTGAAAAAGAATTTGGGAGAAATATGCTTTGTTCTGTCGCCTTTGATGTATCCACCTTTAAGTTGAGCAATGCATGCTGTATTATCTTCAAACAGGACAGTTGGAGCTATCTTGTGATCAATCAGTCCACATGATGACAGAATATATTGAATCAGACTCCTAAGCCAAAAACACTCGCGACTAGCTTCATGAATTGCCAGTATTTCAGCATGATTAGAGGAGGTTGCTGCTATCGTCTGTTTCGTGGACCTCCATGATATAGCTGTACCACCATATGTGAACAGGTATCCTGTTTGAGATCTCCCTTTATGTAGATCAGACAAGTATCCGGCATCTGCATAGCTGGTGCACGAATTGTGACTCTCTTACAATTTCGCACATATGACCAGCAAGTGCACTGGGTCGTCCAAGTACTACCTTACGTGAGTAAGGGTCGAATCCCACAGAGATTGTTGGTTTGAAGCAATCTATGGTTATCTTGTAAATCTTAGTCAGGAAGTCAATTATGTTTATCAGTTGAATTGCAATTAAACAATAGAGCATGGATTAAAGGTTACTTGTTGTGCAGTAATGGAGAATATGTTGGAGTTTTAGAGATGCTTTGTCTTCTGAATCTCTGCTTTCCTCTGTCTTCTTGTTCACGCACGCACGTCCTCCTATGGCAAGCTGTATGTTGGTGGATCACCGTTGTCAATGGCTACCGTCCATCCTTCCAGTGAAAACTACGCTCACGCGCTCTGTCACAGCACGGCTAATCACCGGTTGGTTCTCGATCCGGTTGGAATAGGATTTACTATCCTTTTGCGTCTGTCACTAACGCCCAGCCTTCAGGAGTTTGAAGCTCGTCACAGTCATTCAATCCTTGAATCCTACTCGGAATACCACAGACAAGGTTTAGACTTTCCGGATTCTCATGAATGCCGCCATCAATTCTAGCTTATACCACGGAGATTCTGATTAAGGAATCTAAGAGATACTCATTCAATCGGATATAGAACGGAGGTGGTTGTCAGGCACGCGTTCATGGTTTGAGGAAGGTGATGAATGTCACTGATCATCACCTTCATCACAGTTAAGCGCGAATGAACATCTTAGATAGGAACAAGCGTGTTTGAATGGAAAACAGAAATACTTACATTAATTCATTGAGACACAGCAGAGCTCCTCACCCCCAACAATGGGGTTTAGAGACTCATGCCGTCAGAGAATACAAAGTTTAGATCTGAAATGTCATGAGATGCAAAATAAGTCTCTAAAAGTTGTTTAAATACTAAACTAGTAGCCTAGGGTTACAAAATATGAGTGGTCTATGATGGATGATGCAGAGATCCACTTCTGGGGCCCACTTGGTGTGTACTGGGGCTGAGATTTAAGTGAGTCACGTGCAGATGCCATTTGTGGAGTTGAATGCCAGTTTTTATGCCAGTTTGGGCGTTCAACTCTAGTTTTTGATCCTTTTCTGGCGCTGGACGCCAGAATTGGGCAGAGAACTGGCGTTGAACGCCAGTTTACGTCGTCTATCCTTGTGCAAATTATGGACTATTATATATTGCTGGAAAGCCCTGGATGTCTACTTTCCAACGCAATTGGAAGCATGCCATTTCGAGTTCTGTAGCTCCAGAAAATCCACTTTGAGTGCAGGGAGGTCAGAATCCAACAACATCAGCAGTCCTTTTTCAGCCTGAATCAGATTTTTGCTCAGCTCCTTCAATTTCAGCCAGAAAAATACCTGAAATTACAGAAAAACACACAGCTCATAGTAAAGTCCAGAAATATGAATTTTTCCTAAAAACTAATAAAAATAGACTAAAAACTAACTAAAACATACTCTAAACTATATGAAATTATCCCCAAAAAGCGTATAAAATATCCGCTCATCACAACACCAAACTTAAACTGTTGCTTGTCCTCAAGAAACTAGACAAATAAAATAGAAGACTAATAGGTTGAGAGGCAATAATATCTCAGAGTTTTTGAATGAAGCTCAGATTCTACTTAGATGAGCGGGACTAGTAGCTTTTTGCTTCTGAACAGTTTTGGCATCTCACTTTATCCATTGAAGCTCAGAGTGATTGGCATCTATAGGAACTTAGAATTCAGATAATGTTATTGATTCTCTTAGTTCAGTGTGATGATTCTTGAACACAGCTTCTTTATGAGTCTTGGCCGTGGCCCTAAGCACTTTGTTTTCCAGTATTACCACCGGATACATAAATGCCACAGACACATAATTGGGTGAACCTTTTCAGATTGTGACTCAGCTTTGCTAAAGTTCCCAATTAGAGGTGTCCAGAGTTCTTAAGCACACTCTTTTTTTTGCTTTGGACTTTGACTTTAACCGCTCAGTCTCAAGTTTTCACTTGACACCTTCACGCCACAAGCACATGGTCAGGGACAGCTTGGTTTAGCCGCTTAGACCAGGATTTCATTCCTTTAGGCCCTCCTATCCACTGATGCTCAAAGCCTTGGGATCCCTTTTAATTGCCCTTGCCTTTTGGTTTTAAGGGTTATTGGCTTTTTCTGCTTGCTTCTTCTTTTTTTTTTTTTTTTTTTGCAAGCTTTGTTCTTTGCTGCTTTTTCTTGCTTCAAGAATCATTTTTATGATTTTTCAGATTATCAATAACATGTCTCATGTTCATCATTCTTTCAAGAGCCAACATATTTAACAGTCTTAAACAACAAATTCAAAAGACATATGCACTGTTCAAGCATTCATTCAGAAGATAGAAAGCATTGCCACCACATTTAACTAATTAGAATTTCTCTTATTAAAACTCGAAATTTTATTGCTTCTTATTCAAAAGATCTACTACTTTATTCATGTTTAATGATGATGAGAAAAATAAACTATAGCTTAATTGGAGATAAAATCAAAATAGATACTAATTACTACTATATGACTTCTAAGGTACTTTTATAAGGACACTGTCACAGAGTTAAGGCAGAAATTGGAAATTAACAACCTTTATTCTGGGGGTATGGGGGTTCCTCTGATCCTTGGGAGGCTTGGTATTACAGAAGACTTTTGGCGCTTCAGTTCCCTTAAGTCACGTCCCTGCTCCTCTTGTTCTTTAAGCATATGAGTCAGCATTTGACTGTGTTCCTTCTGTTGTTTTATTATTTGCTCCATAGCTTCCTGTATCCTGGTGACAGACGTCTCAAGATATTCCCAATATTCCGCTTGAGGAATCTCTGGGAGGAATTCCTGTGCTCTCTTCTTGATATGCTCCTCCTGTGCTTGTTGTCTCTCCATTGATGCTTTGGTGATTGACTTTTCAATTAGGATAAATTCAGTTATTCCCATCTTGACTCCAGCGTCCTTGCAGAGCAGAGAAATCACGCTTGGATAAGCCAACCTGGCCTCTCTTGAATTTTTGTTAGCAATCTTATAGAGCTCTGTTGAAATCAGCTGATGAACCTCCACTTCCTTTCCCATCATGATGCAATGAATCATCACTGCTCTTTTAACTGTGACTTCAGAACGGTTGCTGGTGGGCAACAGAGAATGCCCAATGAAGTCCAGCCATCCTCTGGCAACTGGTTTGAGATCCTCCCTCTTGAGTTGATTTGGGACGCCCTTTGTGTTGGTGGTCCACCTGGCTCCAGGGATACAGATGTCCTCTAGAATCTTATCCAGGCCAATGTCTGCTCTCATCATCCTCCTGTTGAAGGAGTCTGGATCATCCTTTAGCTGAGGTAGCTTTAGTATCTCTCTGATCTTGTCAGGGGTGGTATGAACAATTTTTCCCCTGACCATGGTCCGAAATTCGTAGCAGGCAGTTCCAGATAGTCTTTGCTTGTCAGTCTGCCACATATTAGCATAGAACTCCTGGACCATGTTCCTTCCTACTTTCGTTTCAGGATTAGCTAGGACTTCCCAGTTCCTGATTCGAATTTGCTCCTGGATCTCCGGATATTCGTCTTCTTTCAGATCGAATCTAACTTCCGGGATCACTGATCTCAGACTCATTACTTTAAGATAATGGTCTAAATGTTCTTTAGATAAGAACTTCCCTTGATTCCAAAGTGGTTTTGGAACGCTCTCTTTCTTGCCTCTAGGAGTGTATTGTTTCCCTTTGGGAGCCATGATCTTAGTGATCTCGGAAAAACACACCAAACTTAGAGGTTTGCTTGTCCTCAAGCAAAAGAAAAGAAAGGAGAGGGATAGAAGGAGATCGAGGTGCACTTGTTGATGGAGGAGGGGGGAGGCCGAACCCAATTTTAAAGGGGTGGGGGGTGGCTTTTCGAAAAAAAAAAAATATGGAAGAGATAAGATAAAAAGATTGAGTTGAAAAAGATAAGATAGAAGATAGAGTTTAATTTTGAAAAGATATGATAGATTTTTGAAAAAGATAACTCTGAATTTTGAAAAAGATAATATGGATATTTGAAAAAGATATGGATTAGTTGAAAAGATTTTTGAGTGAAAAAGATAGATTTGTTTTCAGAAAAGATTTTGAAAAGAGTTGGATTGAATTTGGAAAGATGGATTTTTAGAAATTAGGGATTTTAGAAACCAGTGTTCTTGATATGTTTATGTAAAAATCATGCATTGAAGCATAAAATTTGAAATTAAAATGGAAATACGTGTGGGATAACTGGATTTGGTTCCTCCCTGTCTTCCTGGCGTTTGAACGCCCAAACACTGCTTGTTTTGGGCGTTCAGCGCCCAAATGCTGATCTCCTGGGCGTTCAGCGCCCAAATGCTGATCTCCTGGGCGTTCAGCGCCCAGTTGCTGCCATTACTGGCGTTCAACGCCCAGTGGGTGGCCATTTCTGGCGTTGAACGCCCAGATGCTACCATTACTGGCGTTCAGCGCCCAGTGGATGCCCATTTTGGGCGCTGAACGCCCAAAATGCCCCTTTACTGGTGTTTTCTTGCCATTGAGCTCTTTTACTCTGTTTTGTGTGCCGATTCCTTCTGTAACCCTGTAAACTTATACAAATGATTCTGTACCTTAGTGTCCGTGAACTTTATATAAACAAATAAAAATAAAAATAGGGCAAAAATGCTTAGAGGATTGATGCCCCATGGCTGGGTTGCCTCCCAGCAAGCGCTTCTTTATTGTCTTTAGCTGGACCTTGCTGAGCTTTTAATCTAGCTTCAGCCTTGAGCATTCTTGCTCAATGTTGCCTTCAAGATAATGCTTGATTCTCTGTCCATTGACAATGAACTTCTTATCAGAATCAATATCTTGAAGCTCCACATAACCATATGGTGACACACTTGTAATCACGTATGGTCCCCTCCACCGGGATTTCAGTTTCCCGGGGAATAGCCTGAGTCTAGAGTTAAACAACAGGACCTTCTGTCCTGGTTCAAAGATTTTAGATGACAGCTTTCTGTCATGCCATTTTTTTTATTTTTCTTTATAAAGCTTGGCATTTTCGAAAGCTGTGGATCTGAATTCCTCTAGCTCATTTAGCTGGAGTAATCGTTTTTCTCCTGCTAATTTGGCATCAAAGTTTAGGAATCTGGTTGCCCAGTAGGCCTTATGTTCCAGTTCCACGGGCAAGTGGCATGCCTTACCATACACGAGTTGGTATGGAGAGGTCCCTATAGGGGTCTTGAATGCTGTTCTGTAAGCCCACAGAGCATCATCCAAGCTCCTTGCCCAATCCTTTCTACGGGTATTTACTGTCCGTTCCAGGATTCTCTTTAATTCTCTGTTAGAGACTTCAGCCTGCCCATTGGTTTGTGGATGATATGGAGTGGCCACCTTGTGGCGAATTCCATACCGAACCATGGCAGAGTAGAGCTGTTTATTGCAGAAGTGAGTGCCCCCATCACTGATTAGTACTCTAGGGACACCAAACCTGCTAAAAATATGTTTCTGGAGGAACTTCAGTACTATTTTAGTATCATTGGTGGGTGTGGCAATAGCCTCAACCCATTTTGATACATAGTCAACTGCCACCAGAATATAAGTGTTTGAGTATGATGGTGGGAAAGGTCCCATGAAGTCAATTTCCCATACGTCAAACAACTCAATTTTCAAGATTCTTTGTTGAGGCATGGCGTAACCAAGAGGCAGATTACCAGCTCTTTGGCAACTGTCACAATTACGTACAAACTCTCGGGAATCTTTATAGAGTGTGGGCCAATAGAAGCCACATTGGAGGACCTTGGTGGCTGTTCGCTCACCTCCGAAATGGCCTCCATATTGAGATCCGTGGCAATGCCACAGGATCCTCTGTGCTTCTTCTCTAGGCACACACCTACGGATAATTCCGTCTGCACATCTCTAAAAGAGATAAGGTTCATCCCACAAGTAGTACTTTGCATCAGTAATTAATTTCTTCTTTTGTGTCCTGTTGTACTCCTTGGGTATGAACCTTGTAGCTTTATAGTTTGCAATATCGGCAAACCATGGTGCTTCCTGAATGGCGAATAAATGCTCATCAGGAAACGTTTCAGAGATCTCAAGAGAAGGGAGGGGCGTCCCTTCCACTGGCTCTATCCGGGACAGATGATCAGCCACTTGGTTCTCTGTCCCTTTTTTGTCTCTTATCTCTATATCAAACTCTTGCAGAAGCAATACCCATCTGATGAGCCTGGGTTTTGAATCCTGCTTTGTGAGTAGATATTTAAGAGCAGCATGGTCAGTATACACAATCACTTTTGATCCTACTAAGTATGATCTAAACTTGTCAATGGCGTAAACCACTGCAAATAGTTCTTTTTCTGTGGTTGTGTAATTTTTCTGGGCATCATTTAGAACGCGACTGGCATAATAAATGACATGTAGAAGCTTGTCATGCCTCTGTCCCAATACTGCACCAATGGCATGATCACTGGCATCACACATTAGCTCAAATGGTAATGTCCAGTCTGGTGCAGAAATGACTGGTGCTGTGACCAGCTTAGCTTTCAGCGTTTCAAACGCCTGCAGGCACTTTGTGTCAAACACAAATGGCGTGTCAGCAGTTAGCAGATTGCTTAGAGGTTTTGCGATTTTTGAAAAATCCTTTATAAACCTCCTATAGAATCCTGCATGCCCTAGAAAGCTTCTGATTGCCTTGACATTGGCAGGTGGTGGTAATTTTTCAATTACCTCTATTTTTGCTTGATCCACCTCTATTCCCTTGTTTGAGATTTTATGCCCAAGAACAATTCCTTCAGTCACCATGAAGTGACACTTTTCCCAGTTTAAAACTAGGTTGGTTTCTTGGCATCTTTTCAGAACAAGTTTCAGGTGATCAAGACAGGAGCTGAATGGGTCTCCATATACTGAGAAGTCATCCATGAAGACTTCCAGAAATTTTTCCACCATGTCAGAGAAAATAGAGAGCATGCATCTCTGGAAGGTTGCAGGCGCATTACATAGCCCAAATGGCATCCTCCTATAAGCAAACACTCCGGATGGACATGTGAATGCTGTTTTCTCTTGATCCTGGGGATCTACTGCAATCTGGTTATAGCCTGAGTAGCCATCCAAAAAGCAGTAGTACTCATGACCTGCTAGTCTTTCTAGCATCTGGTCTATGAATGGTAAAGGAAAATGATCCTTTCTGGTGGCTGTATTGAGCCTTCTGTAGTCAATACACATGCGCCACCCTGTGACTGTTCTTGTAGGAATCAGTTCATTTTTTTCATTATGAATCACTGTCATGCCTCCCTTTTTTGGGACGACTTGAACAGGGCTCACCCAGGGGCTATCAGAAATGGGATAAATAATCCCAGCCTCTAGTAATTTGGTGACCTCTTTCTGCACCACTTCCTTCATGGCTGGATTTAGCCGCCTCTATGGTTGAACCACTGGTTTGGCATTATCCTCCAATAGGATTTTGTGCATGCATCTAGCTGGACTTATGCCCTTAAGGTCACCTATGGCCCACCCAAGAGCTGTCTTGTGTGTCCTTAGCACTTGAATAAGTGCTTCCTCTTCCTGTGAATTTAAAGCAGAGCTTATGATCACTGGAAAAGTGTCACCTTCTCCCAGAAATGCGTATTTCAAGGAGGGTGGTAGTGGCTTGAGCTCGGGTTTAGGAGGTTTTTCCTCTTTCAGAAGAAAGTTCAGAGGCTCTTTCATGTCCTCTGAATCCTCCAAATCAGGCTGAACATCTTTAAAGATGTCTTCCAACTCTGATTTGAGACTCTCAGCCATGTTGATCTCTTCTACCAAAGAGTCAATGAGATCAACTTTCATGCAGTCTGTTGATGTGTCTGGATGCTGCATGGCTTTGACAGCGTTCAACTTAAACTCATCATCATTGACTCTCAGGGTTATTTCCCCTTGTTGGACATCAATGAGGGATCGTCCAGTTGCTAGGAAGTGTCTTCCTAGAATGAGAGTAGCACTCTTGTGCTCCTCCATTTCCAGCACAACAAAGTCAGTGGGAAAGGCGAATGGCCCAACTCTGACAATCATGTCCTCAATCACGCCTGATGGGTATTTAGTGGAACCATCAGCAAGTTGGAGACATATCCGGGTTAGTTTAACTTCTTCAGTTAAGCCAAGCTTCCTGATAGTGGATGCAGGTATCAGGTTGATGCTTGCCCCAAGATCGCATAAAGCTGTCTTGGTGCAATCACCTTCTAATATGCATGGTATCAGAAAACTCCCAGGGTCTTTAAGCTTTTCAGGAAAGCTTTTCAGAATGACTGCACTGCATTCTTCAGTGAGGAGAACTCTTTCTGTTTCTCTTCACTCCTTTTTATGACTCAAGATCTCTTTCATGAACTTGGCATAAGAAGGTATTTGCTCAAGTGCCTCTGCAAATGGAATCTTTATTTCAAGAGTCCTTAGATAATCTGCAAAGCGAGCAAATTGCTTATCCTGCTCCTCTTTCCGGAGTTTTTGAGGATAAGGTATCTTGGCTTTATATTCCTCAACCTTAGTGGTTAAAGAAGCCTTTTTAGAGGGGTTGTTATCAGCACTTGTGTGTGTCTGATCCCTCATTGGTAATTGAGTGCCAGAGTCAGAAGCTGGAGTGACGTTAGACGCCAGCTCACTGTCTGCTCCTGGCGCCTGAACGCCAGAAATGTGCCCATGTTGGGCGTTCAACGCTGGATTCTGCCCCATTTGGGCGTTCAACGCCAGATTCTTGCCCATTTCTGGCGTTGAACGCCAATCCTGCCTTGTTTCTGGCGCTAAACGCCAGTTTTGGGCATGGTCTGGGCGTTCAGCGCCAGCCTTCCACCCATTTTCTGGCGTTTTAGTGCCAGAATTTTTTTTTCCTGGGCTCTTACTGTCCTCAGGTGAATCTTTGGTGGGTCGCTCATTTCTTGAATTTTTGATGCCTTGAGGTGGGGTATTTAATGTTTTCCCACTTCTTAATTGAACTGCTTGGCATTCTTCTGCTATTTGCCTTGATAGCTGCTGCTTTGTTTGCTTAAACTGTTCGTCCATATGTATATTAGCTATCCTTGTCTCCTGTAGCCTGTCCTTGAATTCAGCTAGCTGCTTTGTTAGAAAATCCAATTGCTGATTGAATTCAGCAGCTTGTTTTACAGTACTGAATTCAGCAGTTACTGTTTTAACCTCTTCATTCATGGAAGGGTTGCTGCTTAGATACAGATGCTGATTCCTGGCAACTGTATCAATGAGCTCTTGAGCCTCTTCAATTGTCTTTCTCATATGGATAGATCCACCAGCTGAGTAATCTAAAGACATCTGAGCTCCTTCTGCAAGCCCATAGTAGAAGATGTCTAACTGAACCCACTCTGAAAACATTTCAGAGGGGCATTTTCGTAGCATCTCTCTGTATCTCTCCCAGGCATCATAAAGAGATTCATTATCTCCTTGTTTAAAGCCTTGGATGTCCAGCCTTAGCTGTGTCATCCTTTTTGGAGGGAAATATTGATTCAGGAATTTTTCTGTCAGCTGTTTCCATGTCCTTATGCTGGCCTTAGGTTGGTTATTCAACCACCTCTTAGCTTGATCTTTTACAGCAAATGGAAACAGTAATAGTCTGTAGACATCCTGATCTATTTCCTTATCATGTACTGTGTCAGCAATTTGTAAAAATTGTGCCAGAAACTCTGTAGGTTCTTCCTGTGGAAGACCGGAATACTGGTAACTTTGCTGCACCATGATAATGAGCTGAGGATTCAACTCAAAGCTACTAACTCCAATGGAGGGTATGCATATGCTACTCCCATATGAAGCAGTAGAGGGGTTAGAATATGACCCCAAAGTCCTCCTGGACTGTTCATTTCCACTTATGTCCATGATGGATATATGGATATAACTTGGACTGATTTATCTTTTTATTTATTTTATTTTATAAGAAGTAAATACTTAAATAAAATAAAATAACTAAAAAGAATTTGAATTTTGAAATAAATTTTTTTTTTGTAAAAAAAAATAAAAAATAATTAGTTAAAAAAAAACAAAAATTTTTGAAAAAGAGGGAAGATATTTTCGAAAATTAGAGAGATAGAGAGTTAGTTAGGTAGTTTTGAAAAAGTTGAGAAACAAACAAAAAGTTAGTTGAAACAAATTTTGAAAGGATAAGAAGTTAGGAAGTTAGAAGAGATATTTTGAAAAGATATTTTTGAATTTAGTGAGGAGAGAGAAAAACAATAAGATAGTACAAGATTTAAAATTTTTAGATCTAATGCTCCTTGTTTTTGAAAATTTTGGAGGGAAAACACCAAGGAACACCAAACTTAAAAATTTTAAGATCAAGACACAAGGAAAACTCAAGAACACTTTGAAGACTCACAAGAACACAAGAACATGAAGAAAGAACACCAAACTTAAAATTTTTAGAAAACCAAACCAAAATTTTCGAAAACCAAAGGGAAATCAACAAGAAAACACCAAACTTAAAGTTTGGCACACAATTTAATAGAGAAATATTATTTATGAAAAAGAAGGTTTTGAAAAGAGTATAAAAGATTCTAACCCAATTACCAAGAACACAGATTAACGCTCTAGCCAAATGAGTTATGGAACTTTCGAAAATTTTAAGAAAGATTATTTTTGAAAACACCAAACTTAAAGTTTGGCACAGGATTTAATAGAAAAATTATTTTTGAAAAAGGTTTTTTAAAAAATTATGATAGCCAATTACCATGAACATAAACACCACGTTCTAACTAACTGAGTTATAAATTTAAAGTGTTTTAACAAGGGATAAATAATAAAAGACTCTAAACCAAAAAGAAAGATTTTTTCCTAATCTAAGCAACAAAATAATCCGTCAGTTGTTCAAACACGAACAATCCCCGGCAACGGCGCCAAAAACTTGGTGCACGAATTGTGACTCTCTTACAATTTCGCACATATGACCAGCAAGTGCACTGGGTCGTCCAAGTACTACCTTACGTGAGTAAGGGTCGAATCCCACAGAGATTGTTGGTTTGAAGCAATCTATGGTTATCTTGTAAATCTTAGTCAGGAAGTCAATTGTGTTTATCAGTTGAATTGCAATTAAACAATAGAGCATGGATTAAAGGTTACTTGTTGTGCAGTAATGGAGAATATGTTGGAGTTTTGGAGATGCTTTGTCTTCTGAATCTCTGCTTTCCTCTACCTTCTTGTTCACGCACGCACGTCCTCCTATGGCAAGCTGTATGTTGGTGGATCACCGTTGTCAATGGCTACCGTCCATCCTTCCAGTGAAAACTACGCTCACGCGCTCTGTCACAGCACGGCTAATCACCGGTTGGTTCTCGATCCGGTTGGAATAGGATTTACTATCCTTTTGCGTCTGTCACTAACGCCCAGCCTTCAGGAGTTTGAAGCTCGTCACAGTCATTCAATCCTTGAATCCTACTCGGAATACCACAGACAAGGTTTAGACTTTCCGGATTCTCATGAATGCCGCCATCAGTTCTAGCTTATACCACGGAGATTCTGATTAAGGAATCTAAGAGATACTCATTCAATCGGATATAGAACGGAGGTGGTTGTCAGGCACGCGTTCATGGTTTGAGGAAGGTGATGAATGTCACTGATCATCACCTTCATCACAGTTAAGCGCGAATGAACATCTTAGATAGGAACAAGCGTGTTTGAATGGAAAACAGAAATACTTGCATTAATTCATTGAGACACAGCAGAGCTCCTCACCCCCAACAATGGGGTTTAGAGACTCATGCCGTCAGAGAATACAAAGTTTAGATCTGAAATGTCATGAGATGCAAAATAAGTCTCTAAAAGTTGTTTAAATACTAAACTAGTAGCCTAGGGTTACAAAATATGAGTGGGCTATGATGGATGATGCAGAGATCCACTTCTGGGGCCCACTTGGTGTGTGCTGGGGCTGAGATTTAAGTGAGTCACGTGCAGATGCCATTTGTGGAGTTGAACGCCAGTTTTTATGCCAGTTTGGGCGTTCAACTCCAGTTTTTTATCCTTTTCTGGCATTGGACGCCAGAATTGGGCAGAGAACTGGCGTTGAACGCCAGTTTACGTCGTCTATCCTTGTGCAAAGTATGGACTATTATATATTGCTGGAAAGCCCTGGATGTCTACTTTCCAACGCAATTGGAAGCATGCCATTTCGAGTTCTGTAGCTCCAGAAAATCCACTTTGAGTGCAGGGAGGTCAGAATCCAACAGCATCAGCAGTCCTTTTTCAGCCTGAATCAGATTTTTGCTCAGCTCCTTCAATTTCAGCCAGAAAAATACCTGAAATTACAGAAAAACACACAACTCATAGTAAAGTCCAGAAATATGAATTTTTCCTAAAAACTAATAAAAATAGACTAAAAACTAACTAAAACATACTCTAAACTATATGAAATTATCCCCAAAAAGCGTATAAAATATCCGCTCATCAATAGCCAACTAATTGTGACTTGGATCCATAGGGATAAAACAATCCCATATCAACCGTTCCATGAAGATATCGAAAGATTTGTTTGACTCCACTCCAATGTCTTCTGGTTGGAGAGGAACTATACCTTGCTAGTAAATTCACAACAAATGATATATCAGGTCGTGTATTTTTAGCAAGATACATTAGCGCTCCAATGGCACTAAGATATGGTACTTTAGGACCAAGGATATCTTCATTTTCTTCTTTAGGACGAAATTGATCCTTTTTCACATCCAAAGATCTTACGATCATTGGAGTACTTAATGGATGTGACTTATCCATATAAAATCTCTTCAAGATCTTCTCTGTGTATGTTGCTTGATGAATAAAGATCCCACTTTTTATATGCTCGATCTGCAGGCCGAGACAAAACTTAGTCTTTCCAAGATCTTTCATCTCAAACTCTTCTTTTAGAGTTTTTATAATTGTTGGAATCTCTTCAGGAGTCCCAATGATATTTAAATCATCAACGTACACAGCAATAATAATGAATCCAGATGCAATTTTCTTTATGAAAACACAGGGGCAGATATCATCATTCTTGAATCTGTTTTTGGCCAGATACTCAGTAAGACGATTATACCATATTTGTCCAGATTGCTTCAAACCATATAAAGATCTTTGAAATTTGACTGAGTATAACCCTTGCGAATATTCATTGGATGGTTTAGATATCTTTAGTCCTTCAGGGACTTTCATATAGATATCCCGATCTAATGAGCCGTATAAATAGGCTGTTACCACATCCATTAAATGCATATGCAGTTTATGATATGCAGATAAACTGACCAAATAACGCAATATTATCGCATCCACTACAGGGAAATACGTTTCTTCATAATCTATACCGGGCCTTTGTGAAAAACCTTGTGCCACAAGTCGGGCTTTATAGCGCACAACTTCATTTTTCTCATTTTGTTTTCTCATAAATACCCACCTATATCCAACAGGTTTTACATCTTCTGGTGTACGGACTACAGGTCCAAAGACTTCATGTTTTGCAAGTGAGTCTAATTCAGCCTTCATGGCTTCTTCCCATTTTAGCCAATCATTCCTTTGTCGATATTCTTCGACTGATCTTGGCTCAAGATCCTTACTTTCATGTATGATATTTAATACCACATTATATGCAAATATTTCATTGACAATTATCTTATTTCGGTCCCATTTCTCTCTTGTAAAGACATAATTTATCGAAATCTCGTCATTTTCACAATTTTCAGGTACATGAACGTCTTCTGGCGTTATATCAGAATTTTGAACAACTACAGGTGTCTCTACTATGTCTTTTCCAACAGGAATATTATTTACCTCTTTTCTCTTTCGAGGATTTTTGTCTTTGGAACCGACAGACCTGCCACGCTTCTGGCGTGTATTTGCTTTAGTGGCTACTTGTCCTACAGGGACATCAATTTGAATTGGGGCATTTTCCGCCCTGCCACGCTTCTGGCGTGAATTTGCTTCAGTGGCTACTTGTCCTACTGGGACATCAATTCGAATTGGGGCATTTTCCGCTGGTATATAAGATTTGGTTATCCTCTTTGTATCGAAAAATGCATCAGGCAATTCATTTGCTATTCTTTGCAAATGTATAATCTTTTGAACTTCTAGTTCACATTGCCCTGATCGAGGATCTAAATGCATCAAGGATGATGCATTCCAATTAAGTTCCTTTTCAGGAAGCTTATTATCTCCCCCTAATGTTGGAAATTTTGATTCATCAAAATGACAATCCGCAAACCAGGCTTTAAATACATCTCCGGTTTGTATCTCAAGATACCTCACTATAGAGGGAGAATCATATCCAACATATATCCCCAATTTTCTTTGGGGTCCCATTTTGGTGTGATTAGGTGGTGCAATGGGAACATATATCGCACACCCAAATATTCTTAAATGGGAGACATTTGGCTGCTGGCCAAAAGCTAATTGCATAGGAGAGAACTGATGGTAACTTGTTGGCCTCAAACGAATAAGTGCTGCGGCATGTAAAATAGCATGCCCCCAAACCGAGGTTGGGAGATTTGTTCTCATAAGCAAGGGTCTAGCAATTAATTGGAGGCGCTTAATAAGTGATTCTGCTAACCCATTTTGTGTGTAAACATAAGCTACTGGATGTTCAACACTTATTCCATTAGCCATACAATAAGCATCAAAAGCTTAGGAAGTAAATTCACCAGCATTATCAAGACGAATTGCTTTGATTGGATTTTCTGGAAATTGTACTTTTAATCGAATAATTTGAGCCAGTAATCTCGCAAACGCCAGGTTGCAAGATGATAATAAGCACACATGTGACCATCTCGAAGATGCGTCTATCAGGACCATAAAATATCTAAAAGATCCACATGGTGGATGAATAGGTCCACATATATCACCTTGAATCCTTTCTAGGAATTCAGGGGACTCAAATCCAATCTTTACTGGTGATGGCCTTAAAATTAACTTTCCCTGAGAACATGCAGCACAACAAAATTCACTAGTTTTAAGAATCTTCTGGTTCTTTAGTGAATGTCCATGAGAGTTTTCAATAATTCTCCTCATCATGGTTGTTCTTGGATGACCCATCTATCATGCCAAGTTATGAATTCATTTGGGCTAGTAAACTTCTGGTTTACAATGGCATGTGATTCAGTTGCACTAATCTTGGTATAATACAACCCAGATGAAAGTGAGGGTAATTTTTCAAATATAACTTTCTTATTTGAATCATGAGTTGTGATACATAAATACTCATGATTTTCCTCAGTCATTGTCTCAACATGATATCCATTTCGGCGAATATCTTTGAAACTCAACAAGTTCCTCAGGGACTTGGTAGATAATAGTGCATTATTTATTACAAATTTTGTTCCTCCAGGAAACAAAATTATAGCTCTTTCGGAGCCTTCTATCACATTGCCTGAGCCAATGATAGTATTAACACATTCTTCTTTTGGCACAAAATGGGTAAAATATATATCACTTTTGAGAATGGTGTGCGAACTTGCACTATCCGCAAGGCATACATCTTCATTACATATCCTTGCCATTTTCTTCAAAGACAAATAATAATAAAATGAGTAGTATGTACAGTTAAGTTGAATACTTGATCAGAATTATTTTTCTAAGAAACACTGCACATAATGTCATATACTAAAATTTTATTTTAAAACTTGACACATTTAATGATTTCAAAATTCATAAACATTAATATTTCATTATTTATATACATTACATTTGAAACTTAAACACATAGGAAATAAAACTTAATAATAAGTTCTTTACATTATTTATTTACACAGATACTTCACAATCCCACATATTAAACTATTCCATTATTGATCAAATGACCAATATTTCCTTCAGGATCCTCAAAGAAATCAGATACATCATAATGAGTGGTGAAATTTTCAGCATCATTTGAAATAAAATTCGACTCTTTTCCCTTGTCGTCCTTTTTCAAAGATGCCTGGTAAAGATCGACTAGGTGCCTTGGGGTACGACAGGTACGTGACTAATGGCCCTTTCCACCACAACGGAAACACTTATCCTTTGTTGATTTACTCTGCCCGATATTTCTTTCTTTATCCCACTTCTGGTGAGATTCTTTCTTTTGAATATAATTCTTTTTCCTTCCATAATTTTTCTTGTTATTAAAACCTTGCCATTTACCTCTTCTGGGGTAATTTGACGTATTTACTTCAGGAAATGGGTCGGCGCCAGCTGGGCGCGCTTCATGATTTTTCAAGAGCAACTCATTGTTGCGTTCAGCAACAAGAAGGCAAGAAATTAACTCAGAATATTTTTTAAATCCTTTTTCTCGATACTGTTGCTGCAGGAGCACATTCGAGGCATGGAAGGTTGAGAAAATTTTCTCCAACATATCATGATCAGTTATCTTTTCCCCACATAATTTCATTCGTGAGGTGATATGAAACATTGCAGAATTATATTCATTTATGGATTTAAAATCTTGTAAACGCAAGTGCGTCCATTCATATCGAGCTTGAGGAAGTATCACCGTTTTCTGATGATTATACCTTTCTTCAAGGTCTTTCCAAAGATCTGCAGGATCTTTTAATGTGAGATATTCATTTTTCAATCCTTCGTCAAGATGACAACGAAGAAAAATCATGGCTTTGGCTTTATCCTTCTGGGATGCATTATTTTCAGCCTTAATGGTATCTCCAAGATCCATTGAATCAAGATGAATTTCAGCATCTAGTATCCATGATAAATAGTTGTTTCCAGATATATCAAGAGCATTGAATTCAAGATGAGAAAGCTTCGACATAATGAAAATTTGTTACCTGAGTCTTCCTAAAAATTTGATCAGAGTCTCGTGCTGATAACGTGTTGTAGAATAAATAAAGAAGACTATAGTATTAATATTCACTACAATTGCTATCTCAATATAATAAGAATGATTAATATATATATTAATATTATTATTATAGCTTAAGACTACAGAAAGAGAAAGAATTTATATTATAATGTAAGGAGAGAGAGAGAGAAATATTTTTGCTTTATTGCTTGTGTGTAACATCAACGGAGGTTAACCTCCTATTTATAAGCATATAGAAAAGATATTTTCCTCCTTCATTAATTTCATTCTCTCTTGAGAATGCAAGTCTCATATAGGAAATGGGCATCCACGTCCCATTCCTATCACAACAAATAGTATCTGTTTCATTTATATTTTGAGAAGCTAAATTTGACTTTGAATAATTAATTAATAGACTAATATCACAAAATTCACTATTATTATTGTTTGTTTGTGCTTCTTTTACTTAGATATAATTTTAATTTAATCTCAATAAATTAAACTTTTTATATTTTTTTGTATTGGTGTTGTTCCAAGGGTTATTTGAATCTGAGTTGTCTTTGGCCTTGTATGTGAGGCCCAAATCCTCAATGGAGCGGGTTCCGACTTTTTCCATGTCATGTGGCAGTCGTCCGAGTTGTTTGTGAGAAGGTGGGGAGGGGGCGGTGGTACTTGCAAAATACTCCGATACTTAAGTCAGCAAGGGTCTTAACATGTTTAAGTGTATTGGAACTTAAATGTACCTAAGTGTGTCAAGGTATTTATAGGAGAGGAGCCAATAACCACCGCTGAAGTCTACTTCTTATGGTGGATAACTGCCCCTTTATCTTAGGGTTGTTGAGATCTCTCTTCTAGAAGTGGGAGAGAGATTCGGGGAAGTAGTTACTTTTGCGGGTAAGCATGAGCTGCCCGTTTTCGTCGAATCCGACCTCTTATAGGAGGTCGGGTGAGTGATAGAGGCTATCCTTGTAGTTGAGCCTTTCAACCTTATTGGGCTTGACTTATATTTTGGGCTAAGGTATGAACAGTGCCCCTACTTGAGTGCGGTCTCTTCGCTGCGAGTCAGATTCAAGTATTGATGAAGTCGGAAGTAATCAGGTCGGTGTCATCTTTCAAGTCGGAAAACCGATGTGATTTTGAATTAAAAATCGACATGATTTCAGATTGCCAATCGTCGCATCTGTTGGCTTTTCGCATTAACACGTGGTGACAGTTACATTGGTAACGGCACATCCTTTAAATAAGTGGGGCTTTTTACTACTTTGCCCTTAGTGCTTTATAAATACTTTCTCCCTCTTTCTCTTTCTTCTTTTTCGTCTTCCTCTGTGAACTTTTTTTCTCTCTTTTGCGCTTCCTTCGTCTTCCTACAGCCCTTTGGTTTCCCAGTGGCTGGTTCTTCAAGACGTTCGCTTCTCCTCTATTGAGACTCTCTTCCCTTTGTTCTTCTCCAAAGAAAGGTTAGTTTCTTACTGCTACACGTTTTCCTGGCTTCACAGTGTTCCCACTGTTTTTGTAATCTCTGCTTGATAGACTAGGTGTTTGTTGAGAGATTCTATGTAGTTTTTATGTATCTTTATTGTCATTTCAGTGCTGTGTGCGTTAGGGATCTTCGCTTTTTCTTTAAAAGATTATTTCTTTGTGGCTGTTGATTGCTCTTTATTTGCGAAAGGGAATTGTCCTTGTTTCAAACTTATTTGTAATGATTCCCTTTTTTGTGTAATGTAGGTATACCATCCTATATGTCTCGTCCATCTGTTTCCAAAATGTCTTCAAGGGTTCCTGAGGACTTGTTGAAATGGATAGATGCCTTAGTTTTTTGCGAAATTCCTTTAGTAGATAGTGTTTTGTGGATGAGTTTCGAAATCACCATAGGCTCTGCATTTCTGGAGAGGATGAGGTGAAGTAAGAATTAGTTGCCTCTGATCCTGAGAATCGAGTTTGTTTTGGTCGAGTTCTAGATTCTGAACCTCACTTCATTTTCATGTATGATTGTCTTTTCACCCGACATGGACTTTTCCTTTTTCTGATTTTGAAATGGAAGTCCTGTCTTACTGCAGAGTTGCTCCTTCCCAATTGCACCCAAATTCTTGGGGTTTCATGAAAATCTACTAGCTCGTTAGTCGCGAGCTTGGTTTTTCGATTTTTTTTTAAAGATATTCTTCTTTCTGTTTCATCTTACCAAACCCTTTAGCACTACTTCTAATAAAAACAAACAACAATAGGTTTCCTTCCGAGCCATTCAAGGTCGGAAAATTTTTTCCATTTTTGACGAATCCTTCCATGATTTTAAGAAATTCTTCTTCAAAGTCTGAGCTGTAGAGGGTCACTATCCTTTCTTTTTAAATGAGTAACGAGCCCCGTTTTCCACTGTAATGGATAGAGTCAACCCCAATCGAGAAGTATAATTTGGTAGATTTGGATGAGGTCGAGGAGGCCATAGTTGAGTTTTTTCGAGAGGCTTGGGGACGGGCTCCAAACCTTGACACCAAAAAATTTCTTCTCGAGACTCCGAGTTATATCCAAACCGAGCTAGGTAGTTTTTTATTTTTATTTTGAAGATAATTGATTATTTCTCCGACTTGTGTGTTGATGTCGCTTTAATGGTTTTGTAGAAAAAATGAAGAGTGGTTCTAAGGCGTACCAGAAAGTCTAGGAGGCCAAAAGGAATGCCCGTACCCGAGCTGCTCAGCTTCAGGAGAGTAGCAATTCAGACACCTCCTCCCCAACTAAGTCTGATTCGGGGACATCCTCTCAGAGCAAGTCGGTAAACCCTCTTCTTTTTCCTCCTCTTCCACATCCTACTTTAGTTCTTACTCCTCCAGTTCCTCCTTTCTCGCAGCCGAGCTCCAAGAAGAGGAAAATCATGGAATCTGGTGCCCCTAATATTGGTGATGCTGGCTTTGATGGGATAAGGTTTTGTGAGAAGCACATCCTTCTTCATAGTTTTATTGCCATGGATGATGCTTCCATCAAAAATCACCTCCAAATTCTAATTCGAGGGGGGATCCGAACTACTGGGGTATGTATGTCCCTTCTGAAAGAGTTGGAGAGGACTCCACTGAATGCCACCCAGCGTTCTTTGGAGGCCCTTCAGGCCGAGGTGGCCACTTTTCGGGAGGTTGAGAAGGGTTTGGAAGAGGAGAAAATAAGCTTGAAGGCCGAACTCTTCAAAGCTCGGGATAGGGAGAGGGAGTCTACGGCTCCCTGTGCTCTGTCTGAGGGGTTATTGAAGAAGGCTCAAGAGAATCATGCTAGCGTCTTTAAGGAGAATCTGGAGCTGAAGAGGCAAATGGAGCAGCTCAGGGAAAGTTATATAGATTTGGAGGAGTCGGTTGCTGAAGGGACAGAGAAGGTGTTTAAGGTGTTGAAGAATCAAGTTTGGGTTCTTGCTCCTGATCTGGACCTTTCTCTTCTTCACCCTGACAAGGTTGTGATTGATGTGGAGATCGTCTTTCCACCTTGCCCTCTCACCAATTCTGAACTTAAGACTGCTGGGCAGCGTTTGATCGAGTCCCCTCCCCGAGAAGTTGCTGCTACCTCAGAAGTTCCACCGAGTTCTTCGAGTCAGCCAGAAGTTGTTCCCTCCGAAGAGGTTCCTATGACCCTTCCGACTTCTGGTGTCGATCCGAACTCCTCTCCTACTGATAACCCAAATCCTCTCCTTGGTCCTATTTAATGTTTCTGTTAAGGCCCAGCTTGTGGGACCTTTTTTATGAACACTTTATGTATATTTTGAATATTTCTTTGGTATGCTTGCTGTTGACGTTGATCCTTTTGGAAAGGATCTTTTAACAACTGTTATTTTATTTATGGATATTTATCCTTTTTAGTAGGATTTGTCCTTTTGCTCTTAAGTGGTTGTGGGTAATTTTGTAATGTTTTTTAATTTCCCTTCAAAGATTTATTGCGTTGGTCTTGATCGTATAGCGGTTATGGAGTTGTTTTAGTGTTTGTTGATGAGGCTCTTTTGAAGCTCCTTATTAGCATTTTATCCTTTCTTTTTAGGATTTCATTAGGCTCATCTTCGTAACATGGCTCATCTGTTACCGCTTATGAGGCTTTGACGTAACCCTTTATTAGGTGTCCTAAATCATTGAAGGAAAGAGTTCTTCCATTACTTAGCACGAACGTTCAACTTATTTTATTATTGAATCATTTTCATAATTTAGGGTATTTTTACAATGCATTTTGTTCTGCTCGGGCGCTTACCAACTTATAAGTATTTTACTTTCGAGATTCATATGATCGTCTTTTATACCCTCTTTACACCGACTTGTAATCCGTCGCTTTATCTTGCCGACCACGTAGGTCGGACAACGGATTTTTGCATTTTTTTGAGCTTAAGTCGATGCGTGTCATAGAGATAATAATGGAATTTAGAAATGAAATATTGTTTATTAAGGAAAACCTGTGTTACAAGAAATGCTTTTGCTACCAAGGGAATTAAATTCTTGCCCCTAGCCCCCGCTTTGATTCCTTGTTAAAACTCCCTTCAGGGAAACCCTTCTCGGAAAAAAAAAATCATGAAGTCGGAAAAAAGAGTACATCTGGGAACAGAGTACACTTCTAGCTATAATATCTCTTTAAATTACAAGCATGCCATAACCTGGGAAGCTCAGCTCCATTCAAGTCGGATACCATGTAGTAACCTTTTTCCAAGACTTCAGTTACCTTGAAAGGTCCTTTCCAATTCGCAGAAAGCTTCCCTTTGCCCGACTTATTGACTCCGATGTCATTACGTATCAGGACTAAGTCGTTTGTGACAAAGCTTCTTCAAATGACTTTTTGATTGTATCTACTTACCATCCTTTGCTTTAGCGCTTCTTGTCTTATCTGTGCTTGTTCTCAGATTTCTGGAAGTGGTGCACGAATTGTGAATCACACTTTTCACAACTCGTACCACTAACCAGCAAGTGCACTGGGTCGTCCAAGTAATACCTTACGTGAGTAAGGGTCGAATCCCACGGAGATTGTTGGTTTGAAGCAATCTATGGTTATCTTGCAATTCTTAGTCAGGAAGTCAATTGTATTTATCAGTTGAATTGAGAATAAACAAGAGAGCATGGGTTAAAGGTTACTTGTTATGCAGTAATGGAGAATATGTTGGAGTTTTGGAGATGCTTTGTCTTCTGAACCTCTGCTTTCCTTTGTCCTCTGATTCACGCACGCACGTCCTTCTATGGCAAGCTGTGTGTTGGGGCATCACCGTTGTCAATGGTTACATCCCCTCCTCTTGTGAAAATGATCCAAATGCTTTGTCACAGCACGGCTAATCATCTGAGGTTCCCGATCGTGCTGGAATAGGATTCACCCTCCTTTTGCGTCTGTCACTACGCCCAGCACTCGTGAGTTTGAAGCTCGTCACAGTCATTCAATCCCTGAATCCTACTCGGAATACCACAGACAAGGTTTAGACTTTCCAGATTCTCATGAATGCCGCCATCAATCTAGCTTATACCACGGAGATTCTGATTAAGGAATCTAAGAGATATTCATTCAATCTGATGTAGAACGGAGGTGATTGTCAGACACACGTTCATGGATTGAGGAAGGTGATGAGTGTCACTGATCATCACCTTCTCCATAGTTAGGCGCGAATGGATATCTTAGATAAGAACACGCATGTTTGAATGGAAAACAGAAATACTTGCATTAATTCATCGAGACACAGCAGAGCTCCTCACCCCAACAATGGGGTTTAGAGACTCATGCTGTCAAAGAGTACAAAGTTTTGATCTAAATGTCATGAGATATAAAATAATTCCCTAAAAGTTGTTTAAATACTAAACTAGTAGCCTAGGTTTACAGAAAATGAGTAAACTATAGCAGATGGTATAGAGATCCACTTTTGGGGCCCACTTGGTGTGTGCTGGGGCTGAGACTTAAGCAATTCACGTGCATAAGGCCATTTTGGGCGTTCAACGCCAGGTTTGGATCCATTTCTGGCGTTGAACTCCAACTTTTGATCCTTTTCTGGTGTTGGACGCCAGAATTGGGCAGAGAACTGGCGTTGAACGCCGGTTTACGTCGTCTATCCTTGAGCAAAGTATGGACTATTATATATGTCTGGAAAGCCCTGGATATCTACTTTCCAACGCAATTGGAAGCACGCCATTTTGAGTTCTGTAGCTCCAGAAAATTCACTTTGAGTGCAGGGAGGTCAGAATCCAATAGCATCAGCAGTCCTTTTTCAGCCTGAATCAGATTTTTGCTCAGCTCCCTCAATTTCAGCCAGAAAAATACCTGAAATTATAGAAAAACACACAACTCATAGTAAAGTCCGGAAATATGAATTTTTCCTAAAAACTAATGAAAATAAACTAAAAACTAACTAAAACATACTAAAAACTATATGAAATTAACCCCAAAAAGCGTATAAAATATCCGCTCATGACAACACCAAACTTAAACTGTTGCTTGTCCTCAAGCAACTAGACAAATAAAATAGAAGACTAATAGGTTGAGAAGCAATAATATCTCAGAGTTTTTGAGTGAAGCTCAGATTCTAATTAGATGAGTGGGACTAGTAGCTTTTTGCTTCCGAACAGTTTTGGCATCTCACTTTATCCATTGAAGCTCAGAGTGATTGGCATCTATAGGAACTTGGAATTCAGATAGTGTTATTGATTCTCCTATTTCAGTATGATGATTCTTGAACACAGCTATTTTATGAGTCTTGGCCGTGGCCCTAAGCACTTTGTTTTCCAGTATTACCACCGGATACATAAATGCCACAGACACATAATTGGGTGAACCTTTTAGATTGTGACTTAGCTTTGCTAAAGTCCCCAATTAGAGGTGTCCAGAGTTCTTAAGCACACTTTTCTTTCTGCTTTGGACCTTGACTTTAACCGCTCAGTCTCAAGTTTTCGCTTGACACCTTCACGCCACAAGCACATGGTTAGGGACAGCTTGGTTTAGCCGCTTAGGCCAGGATTTTATTCCCTTAGGCCCTCCTATCCACTGATGCTCAAAGCCTTGGGATCCTTTTTATTACCCTTGCCTTTTGGTTTTAAGGGCTATTGGCTTTTTCTGCTTTTCTCTTTTTTTTTTTTGCTACTTTTTCTTGCTTCAAGAATCATTTTTATGATTTTTCAGATTATCAATAACATGTCTCATGTTCACCATTCTTTCAAGAGCCAACACATTTAACAGTCTTAAACAACAAATTCAAAAGACATATGCACTGTTCAAGCATTCATTCAGAAGACAGAAAGCATTGCCACCACATGTAACTAATTAGGATTTCTCTTATTAAAACTTGAAATTTTATTGCCTCTTATTCAAAAGATCTACTATTTTATTCATGTTTGCTGATGATGAGAAAAATAAACTATAGCTTAACTGGAGATAAAATCAAAATAGATACTAATTACTACTATATGACTCCTAAGGTAACTTCTATAATGACACTATCACAGAGTTAAAGCAGAAATTGGAATTTAACAACCTTAGTTCTGGGAAACGGGTGTTCCTCGGATCTTTGGGGTGCTTGGTCCTTCAAGAGATAACTTCTGGCGCTTCAAGTCCCTCAAGTCACGCCCTTGCTCCTCTTGTTCTTTAAACATATAGGTGAGAATTTGACTGTGCTCTTTCTGTTCTTTTATTATTTGTTCCATAGCTTCTCGTATCTTGGTAACAGACGTCTCAAGATACTCCCAGTATTCAGATTGAGGGATTTCTGGGAGAGATTCCTGTGTTTTCTTCTTGGTGGGATCATCCTGTGCTTGTTATTTTTCCATTGATGCTTTGGTGATTGGTTTCTCAACTGAGATATACTCAGTTATTCCCATCCTTACCCCAGCGTCCTTGCAGAGCAGAGAAATCACGTTTGGATAAGCTAACCTGGCTTCTTTAGAATTTTTGTTAGCAATTTTGTAGAGTTCAGCTGATGAACTTCCACTTCTTTTCCCATCATGATGCAATGGATCATCACTGCTCTTTTAACTGTGACTTCAGAACGGTTGCTAGTAGGCAACAGAGAATGCCCAATGAAGTCCAGCCATCCTCTGGCGACTGGTTTGAGATCTTCTCTCTTGAGTTGATTTGGGACACCCTTTGTGTTGGTGGTCCACCTGGCTCCAGGGATACATATGTCCTCTAGAATCTTATCCAGGCCCTTGTCTGTTCTCATCATTCTCCTGTTGAAGGAGTCTGGATCATCTTTCAGCTGAGGTAGTTTTAAGATCTCTCTGATCTTGTCAGGGGTGGTATGAACAATCTTTCCTCTGACCATGGTCCGATATTCATAGAAAGTAGTTCCAGATAGTTTTTGCTTGTCAGTCTGCCACATATTAGCATAGAACTCCTGGATCATATTCCTTCCCACTTTTGTTTTAGGATTAGCTAGGACTTCCCAATTCCTGATTCGAATTTGCTCCTGGATCTCCGGATATTCATCTTCTTTCAGATCGAATCTAACTTCTGGGATCACTGATCTCAGACCCATTATTTTGTTATAATGGTCTGAATGTTCTTTATATAAGAACTTCCCTTGATTCCAAAGTGGTTTTGGAACGCTCTCTTTCTTGCCTCTTGGAGTGGGTTGTTTTCCTTTAGGAGCCATGATCTTAGTGATTGCGGATAAACACACCAAACTTAGAGGTTTGCTTGTCCTCAAGCAAAAGAAAAGAAAGGAGAGGGAAAGAAGGATAGCTAGGTGCAATTGTTGATGGGAGGGGAGGGAGGCCGAACCCAAATTTAAAGGGAGGGAAGGTGGGTTTTTGAAAAAAGAGATAAAGATATGATAAAAAGATTGATTTGGAAAAGATAAGATAGAAGATATGATAAGAGAGGATATAGTTTAAAATTGAAAAGATATAAAAGATTTTTGAAAAAGATAAATCTAGATTTTGAAAAAGATAATGTGGAGATTTGAAAAAGATATTAGTTGGAAAAAATTAGATTTGTTTTGAAAATAGGATTTGAAAAGAGTTGGATTGAATTTGCAAAGAGGCTTGGTGCTTATGGATTAAGATACATTTGATATTTTTAAAGTAGGATTTTTAGAAATTAGGGATTTTAGAAATCAGGGTTCTTAACATGTTTATGCAAGAAATCATGAATTGAAGTATGAAAATCAAGATTAGAATGAAAAAATATGAAGAAAAATGAGTTTGCCTCCTCCCTGCCATCTTGGCATTTGAACGCCCAAACACTGCTTGTTTTGGGCGTTCAACGCCCAAATGCTGATCTCCTGGGCGTTCAACGCCCAGTTGTTGCCCTTCTCTGGCGTTGAACGCCAGATTGCTACCCTTACTGGCGTTCAGCGCCCACTGGCTGCCCCTTTTGGGCGCTGAACGCCCAAAATAGGCTCTTACTGGCGTTTTCTTGCCAGTGAGCTCTTTTTCTCTGTTTTGTGTGCAGATTCCTTCTGTAACCATGTGAACTTATGCAATTGATTATTTACCTTGTCATCAATGAACTCTATATAAACAAATAAAAATAAAAATAGAAATAGGGCAAAATTCTTAGAGGATTGATGCCCCATGGCTGGGTTGCCTCCCAGCAAGCGCTTCTTTATTGTCTTTAGCTGGACCTTGCTGAGCTTTTAGTCTAGCTTCAGCCTTGAGCACTCTTGCTCAATGTTGCCTTCAAGATAGTGTTTGATTCTCTGTCCATTGACAATGAACCTCTTATCAGAATCAATATCTTGAAGCTCCACATAACCAATTGGTGATACACTTGTAATCACGTATGGTCTCCTCCACCGGGATTTCAATTTCCCGGGGAATAGCCTGAGTCTAGAGTTGAACAGCAGAACTTTCTGTCCTGGCTCAAAGATTCTAGATGACAGCTTTCTGTCATGCCACTTTTTTTATTTCTCTTTATAAAGCTGTGAATCTGAATTCCTCTAGCTCATTTAACTGGAGCAATCTTTTTTCTCCTGCTAATTTGGCATCAAAGTTTAGGAATCTGGTTGCCCAGTAGGCTTTATATTCCAGTTCCATGGGCAGGTGACATGCCTTACCATACACAAGTTGGTATGGAGAGGTCCCTATAGGGGTCTTGAATGCTGTTTTGTAAGCCCACAGAGCATCATCCAAGCTTCGTGCCCAATTCTTTCTACGGGTACTTACTGTCCATTCTAGGATTCTCTTTAATTCTCTGTTAGAGACTTCAACTTGCCCATTAGTTTGTGGATGATATGGAATAGCCACCTTATGGCGAATTCCATACCGAACCATGGCAGAGTAAAGCTGTTTATTGCAGAAGTGAGTGCCCCCATCACTGATGAGTACTCTAGGGACACCAAACCTGCTAAAGATATATTTCTGGAGGAACTTCAGCACTGTTTTAGTATCATTGGTGGGTGTGGCAATGGCCTCAACCCATTTTGATACATAGTCAACTGCCACCAGAATATAAGTGTTTGAGTATGATGGTGGGAAAGGTCCCATGAAGTCAATTCCCCATACGTCAAACAACTCAATTTCTAAGATTCCTTATTGAGGCATGGCGTAACCATGAGGCAGATTACCAGCTCTTTGGCAACTGTCACAGTTACGTACAAACTCTCGGGAATCTTTATAGAGTGTGGGCCAATAGAAGCCACATTGGAGGACCTTAGTGGCTGTTCGCTCACCTCCGAAATGGCCTCCATATTGAGATCCGTGGCAATTTCACAAGATCCTCTGTGCTTCTTCTCTAGGCACACACCTACGGATTATTCCGTCTGCACATCTCTTAAAGAGATAAGGTTCATCCCACAAGTAGTACTTTGCATCAGTAATTAATTTTTTCTTTTGTATCTTGTTGTACTCCTTGGGTATGAACCTTGCAGCTTTATAGTTTGCAATATCGGCAAACCATGGTGTTTCCTGAATGGCAAATAAATGCTCATCCAGAAAAGTCTCAGAGATCTCAAGAGAGGGGAGGGGCGTCCCTTCTACTGGCTCTATCCGGGACAGATGATCAGCCACTTGGTTCTCTGTCCCTTTTCTGTCTCTTATTTCTATATCAAACTCTTGCAGAAGCAACACCCATCTGATGAGCCTGGGTTTTGAATCCTGCTTTGTGAGTAGATATTTAAGAGCAGCATGATCAGTATACACAATCACTTTTGATCCTACTAAGTATGATCTGAACTTGTCAATGGCGTAAACCACTGCAAGTAATTCTTTTTCTGTGGTTGTGTAATTTTTCTGGGCATCATTTAGAACGCGACTAGCGTAATAAACGACGTGCTGAAGCTTGTCATGCCTCTGTCCCAACACTGCACCAATGGCGTGATCACTGGCATCACACATTAGCTCAAATGGTAATGTCCAGTCTGGTGCAGAAATAACTGGTGCTGTGACCAGCTTAGCTTTCAGCGTTTCAAACGCCTGCAGGCACTCTGTGTCAAACACAAATGGCGTGTCAGCAGCTAGCAGATTGCTTAAAGGTTTTGCGATTTTTGAAAAATCCATTATAAACCTCCTATAGAATCTTGCATGCCCCAGAAAGCTTCTGATTGCCTTAACATTGGCAGGTGGTGGTAATTTTTCAATTACCTCTATTTTTGCTTGATCCACCTTTATTCCCTTGTTTGAGATTTTATGCCCAAGAACAATCCCTTCAGTCACCATGAAGTGACATTTTTCCCAGTTTAAAACTAGGTTGGTCTCTTGGCATCTTTTTAGAACAAGTTTCAGGTGATCAAGACAGGAGCTGAATGAGTCTCCATATACTGAGAAGTCATCCATGAAGACTTCCAGAAAATTTTCCACCATATCAGAGAAAATAGAGAGCATGCATCTCTGGAAGGTTGTAGGCGCATTACACAGCCCAAATGGCATCCTTCTATAAGCAAACACTCCAGATGGACATGTGAATGCTGTTTTCTCTTAATCCTGAGGATCTACTGCAATCTGGTTATAGCCTGAGTAGCCGTCCAAAAAGCAGTAATAATCATGACCTGCTAGTCTTTCTAGCATCTGGTCTATGAATGGTAAAGGAAAATGATCCTTTCTGGTGGCTGTATTGAGCCTTCTGTAGTCAATACACATGCGCCACCCTGTAACTGTTCTTGTAGGAACCAGTTCATTTTTTTCATTATGAATCACTGTCATGCCTCCCTTTTTTGGGACGACTTGGACAGGGCTCACCCAAGGGCTATCAGAAATAGGATAAATAATCCCAGCCTCTAGTAATTTGGTGACCTCTTTCTGCACCACTTCCTTCATGGCTGGATTTAGCCGTCTCTGTGGTTGAACCACTGGTTTAGCATTATCCTCCAATAAGATTTTGTGCATGCATCTAGCTGGGCTTATGCCCTTAAGGTCACCTATGGACCACCCAAGAGCTGTCTTGTGTGTCCTTAGCACTTGAATAAGTGCTTCCTCTTCCTGTGAATTTAAAGCAGAGCTTATGATCACTGGAAAAGTGTCACCTTCTCCCAGAAATGCATATTTCAAGGATGGTGGTAATGGCTTGAGCTCGGGTTTAGGAGGTTTTTCCTCTTCCAGAAGAGATTTCAGAGGCTCTTTCATGTCCTCTGAATCCTCCAAATCAGGCTGAACATCTTTAAGGATGTCTTCCAACTCCGATTCGAGACTCTCAGCCATGTTGATCTCTTCTACCAAGGAGTCAATAAGATCAACTTTCATGCAGTCTGTTGATGTGTCTGGATGCTGCATGGCTTTGACAGCGTTCAACTTAAACTCATCATCATTGACTCTCAGGGTTATTTCCCCCTGTTGGACGTCAATGAGGGATCGTCCAGTTGCTAGGAAGGGTCTTCCTAGAATGAGAGTAGCACTCTTGTGCTCCTCCATTTCCAGCACAACGAAGTCAGTGGGAAAGGCGAATGGCCCAACCCTGACAATCATGTCTTCAATCATGCCTGATGGGTATTTAGTGGAGCCATCAGCAAGTTGAAGACATATCCGGGTTGGTTTAACTTCTTCAGTTAAACCAAGCTTTCTGATAGTGGATGCAAGTATTAAGTTGATGCTTGCCCCGAGATCGCATAAAGCTGTCTTGGTGCAATTACCTTCTAATATGCATGGTACCAGAAAACTCCTAGGGTCTTTAAGCTTTTCAAGAAAGCTCTTCAGAATGACTGCACTGCATTCTTCAGTGAGGAGAACTCTTTCTGTTTCTCTCCAATCCATTTTATGACTCAAGATCTCTTTCATGAACTTGGCATAAGAAGGTATTTGCTCAAGTGCTTCTGCGAATAGAATCTTTATTTCAAGAGTCCTGAGGTAATCTGTAAAGCGAGCAAATTGCTTATCCTGCTCCTCTTTCTGGAGTTTTTGAAGATAAGGTATCTTGGCTTTATATTCCTCAACCTTAGTTGCTGCAGGTTTATTGCCTACAGAAGTGGTTGAAGAAGCCTTTTTAGAGGGGTTGTTATCAGAATTTGTGTGTGTCTGATCCCTCACTGGCAATTGAGTGTCAGGGTTAGAAACTGGGGTGACGTTAGATGCCAACTCCTTGTCTGTTCCTGGCGTCTGAACGCCAGAAATGTGCCCATTTTGGGCGTTCAGCGCCAGATCTTGCCCATTTTGGGCGTTCAACGCCAGATCCTTGCCTATTTCTGGCGTTGAACGCCAGTCCTGCCTTGTTTCTGGCGTTGAACGCCAGTCCTGAGCATGGTCTGGGCGTTCAGCGCCAGCCTTCCACCAAATTTCTGGCGTTTTAGTTCCAGAATTACTTTTCCCTGGGCTCTTACTGTCCTCAGGTGACTTTTGGGTGGTTTGCTCATTTCTTAGCTTTTTGCTGCCTTGAGGTGGGGTATTTAATGTTTTTCCACTTCTTAATTGAATTGCTTGGCATTCTTCTGTTATTTGCCTTGACAGCTGCCGCTTTGTTTGCTTAAACTGTTCTTCCATATGTATATTAGCCATCCTTGTCTCCTGTAGTCTATCTTTGAATTCGGCTAACTGCTTTGTTAGAAAGTCCAATTGCTGATTGAATTCAGCAGCTTATTCTACAGGACTGAGTTCAGCAGTTACTGTCTTAACCTCTTCTTTCATGGAAGGGTCACTGCTTAAGTACAGATGCTGATTCCTGGCAACTGTATCAATGAGCTCTTGAACCTCTTCAATTGTCTTTCTCATGTGGATAGATCCACTAGCTGAGTAATCTAGAGACATCTGAGCTCCTTCTGCAAGCCCATAGTAGAAGATGTCTAACTGAACCCACTCTGAAAACATTTCAGAGGGGCATTTTCGTAGCATCTCTCTGTATATCTCCCAGGCATCATAAAGAGATTCATTATCTCCTTATTTAAAGCTTTGGATGTCCAGCCTTAGCTGTGTCATCCGTTTTGGAGGAAAGTATTGATTCAGGAATTTTTCTGTTAGCTGTTTCCATGTCCTTATGCTGGCCTTAGGTTAGTTATTCAACCACCTCTTAGCTTGATCTTTTACAGCAAATGGAAACAGTAATAGTCTGTAGACATCCTGATCTATTTCTTTATCATGTACTGTGTCAGCAATTTGTAAAAACTGTGCCAGAAACTCTGTAGGTTCTTCCTGTGGAAGACCGGAATACTGGCAACTTTGCTGCACCATGATAATGAGCTGAGGATTCAACTCAAAGCTACTGACTCCAATGGAGGGTATGCAGATGCTACTCCCATATGAAGCAGTAGAGGGGTTAGAATATGACCCCAAAGTCCTCCTGGACTGTTCATTTCCGCCTAGGTCCAAGATGGAGAAAGGGAGATGATGTAAAATAGAGAAAATATTTTTATTTTTTTTATTTCGAAAATAAGATAAAGATAAATAAAAAATGGGTGAAGATTTTTGAAAAATTGAGGAGAGAGAAAGTGGTTAGGAAGTTTTGAAAAAAATCTGAATTTTAAAAATTGATTTTTGAAAAAGATGCTTTAAAATAGAGAGAAAAGCAATAAGATAGCACACGATTTAAAATTTTTAGATCTAATGCTCCTTGTTTTCGAAAATTGTTGGAGGGAAAAACACCAAGGAACACCAAACTTAAAAATTTTAAGATCAAGACACAAGGAAGACTCAAAAACACTTTGAAGACTCACAAGAACACAAGAACATGAAGGAAGAACACCAAACTTAAAATTTTTAGAAAACCAAACTAAAATTTTTGAAAAACACAGAAAAATCAACAAGAAAACACCAAACTTAAAGTTTGGCACATGATTTAATAGAAAAATTATTTTTGAAAAAGATTTTTAAAAAAGAGAAAATAAGGATTCTAAAATTTTAACACGACAATAATAAGAGACTCTAAACAAAAAAAAAGAGAAAATTTTCCTAATCTAAGCAACAAAATAAACCGTCAGTTGTCCAAACTCGAACAATCCCCGGCAACGGTGCCAAAAACTTGGTGCACGAATTGTGAATCACACTTTTCACAACTCGTACCACTAACCAGCAAGTGCACTGGGTCGTCCAAGTAATACCTTACGTGAGTAAGGGTCGAATCCCACGGAGATTGTTGGTTTGAAGCAATCTATGGTTATCTTGCAATTCTTAGTCAGGAAGCCAATTGTATTTATCAGTTGAATTGCGAATAAACAAGAGAGCATGGGTTAAAGGTTACTTGTTATGCAGTAATGGAGAATATGTTGGAGTTTTGGAGATGCTTTGTCTTCTGAACCTCTGCTTTCTTTTGTCCTCTAATTCACGTACGCACGTCCTTCTATGGCAAGCTGTGTGTTGGGGCATCACCGTTGTCAATGGTTACATCCCCTCCTCTTGTGAAAATGATCCAAATGCTCTGTCACGGCACGGCTAATCATCTGAGGTTCCCGATCGTGCTGGAATAGGATTCACCCTCCTTTTGCGTCTGTCACTACGCCCAGCACTCGCGAGTTTGAAGCTTGTCACATTCATTCAATCCCTAAATCCTACTCGGAATACCACAGACAAGGTTTAGACTTTCCGGATTCTCATGAATGCCGCCATCAATCTAGCTTATACCACGGAGATTCTGATTAAGGAATCTAAGAGATATTCATTCAATCTGATGTAGAACGGAGGTGATTGTCAAACACACATTCATGGATTAAGGAAGGTGATGAGTGTCACTGATCATCACCTTCTCCATAGTTAGGCACGAATGGATATCTTAGATAAGAACACGCATGTTTGAATGGAAAACAGAAATACTTGCATTAATTCATCGAGACACAGCAGAGCTCCTCACCCCCAACAATGGGGTTTAGAGACTCATGCCGTCAAAGAGTACAAAGTTTTGATCTAAATGTCATGAGATATAAAATAAGTCTCTAAAAGTTGTTTAAATACTAAACTAGTAGCCTAGGTTTACAGAAAATGAGTAAACTATAGCAGATGGTATAGAGATCCACTTCTGGGGCCCACTTGGTGTGTGCTGGGGCTGAGACTTAAGCAATTCACGTGCATAAGGCCATTTTGGGCGTTCAACGCCAGGTTTGGATCCATTTCTGGCGTTGAACTCCAACTTTTGATCCTTTTCTGGCGCTGGACGCCAGAATTGGGCAGTGAACTGGCGTTGAACGCCAGTTTACGTCGTCTATTTTTGAGCAAAGTATGGACTATTATATATGTTTGGAAAGCCCTGGATGTCTACTTTCCAACGCAATTGGAAGCACACCATTTCGAGTTCTGTAGCTCCAGAAAATTCACTTTGAGTGCAGGGAGGTCAGAATCCAACAGCATCAGCAGTCCTTTTTCAGCCTGAATCAGATTTTTGCTCAGCTCCCTCAATTTCAGCCAGAAAAATACCTGAAATTACAGAAAAACACACATCTCATAGTAAAGTCCAGAAATATGAATTTTTCCTAAAAACTAATGAAAATAAACTAAAAACTAACTAAAACATACTAAAAACTATATGAAATTAACCCCAAAAAGCGTATAAAATATCCGCTCATCAGGAAGCAGTTCGAGTTCTTTTTGGGCTTGAACGTTTCTGATTTCATCATAAAATCTCACCCTTAGACTTTGCTCATTGATCTCTACTAGGATCATGGCTTGTATTCCATATGCAAGTCGAAAGGGTGTTTCTCCAGTCGTGGAGTGAGGTGTTGTTCTATAAGCCCAGTACTTGAGGGAGCTCTTCAACCCAAGCTCCCTTCGCATCCTACAACCTCTTTTTTAACCCTGCCAATATAAATTTATTGACAGCTTCAGCTTGCCCATTGACTTGAGGATGCTCGACTAATGTGAATTGATACTTGATTTTCATACTAGCTACTAGATTTCTGAACGTAGTGTCGGTGAACTGTGTACCATTATCTGTAATGATGGAGTGAGGGACTCCAAATCGGGTAATGATACTCTTGTACAGGAACCTCCGACTTCTTTGAGCTGCGATAGTGGCTAGTGGCTCTGCTTCTATCCACTTAGTGAAGTAATCCACTCCACAATCAATTATTTGACCTGTCCAGGAGCTTGGAAAAAGGGTCCGAGTAGGTCCAATCCCCATTTTGCGAAAGGTCAGGGAGAGCTTACAGTAATGAGCTCTTTGGGGGGAGCGACGTGGAAGTTCGTATGCATCTGACAGGGTTGGCACTTTTTAATAAAGTCGGTGGCGTCCTTTTGTAAGGTCGGCCAGAAGAACCCAGCTCGAATCACCTTCCTGGCTAAAGACCTTACTCCGAGGTGATTCCCACAAATGCCATTGTGCACTTCTTCCAAGACTTCCTCTATCTTAGAAGTTGGAACACACTTTAGCAATGATGTAGATATCCCTCTTTTATAAAGGATATTTTGTACCAAAGTATAGTTCTGTGCTTCCCTCCGAAGTTTTTTGGCTTCTTTCTGTTTCTCGGGAAGTATGTCGAATTTCAGATATTCGACTAAAGGGGTCATCCATCCGACGTTTAAGCCCAAAACAGGTAGAACGTCCAATTTGTTATCCGTCTTCATAACTGAGGGCTCCTGGAGAGTCTCTTGTATCAAAATTCTGTTATTTCCTCCAGGCTTAGTATTTGCTAACTTGGAGAGGGTATCGGCTCTGCTATTGAGTTCCTGAGTTATGTGCGTGACCTCGGTCTCAAGAAATTGCCTAAGATGCTCAAGTATTTTTTCCAAGTACCTTTTCATATTAGGATCCTTTGCCTGGTACTCTCCATTGATTTGAGAAGTTACTACTTAGGAGTCATTGAAGACTATTACCTTGGTTGCACCGACTTCTTTTGCGAGTTTCAAGCCTGCGATTAAGGCCTCATATTTGGCCTGGTTGTTGGAAGCAGGGAATTCAAACTTCAGGGAGACCTCTATTTGAGTCCCCTCTTCACTCACTAAGATGATGCCAGCGCCGCTTCTGACTTTATTAGAGGCTCTATCAACATAAAGGCTCTAGGTCGTAGAGGCTTCGCTCTTGTCGCCTGTGTATTCTGCCAAGAAGTCGGTAAGGCATTAAGCTTTAATTGTTGTCCGAGTTTTGTATTTCAAGTCGAACTCGGATATCTCTATAGCCCATTAAACTATTCGACCTGCAATGTTTGTTTTCTGAAGGATTTGCTTCATGGGTTGGTTCGTCGGACTCTTATGGTGTGAGTCTGAAAATAAGGTCGGAGTCTTCTGGATGCCAAAATTAAGACATATGCAAATTTTTCTATTTTTTAATACCTCAATTCGGGTCCTTGTAAGACTTTGTTGGTGAAATAAATTGGATGCTGTCCGACCTTATCTTCTCGAATTAGTGCCGACGCTACTGCTTTCTCAGCGACAGCCAGGTACAATACAAGGTGCTCTCCCGCTTTAGGCCGGGTAAGGATTGGTGGCTGACTCAAGAACTTCTTGAATTCTTGGAAAGCTTCTTCACACTCAAGGGTCCATTCAAATTGGCACCATTTTCTTAGTAGAGAAAAAAATGGCAAGGATTTTAGGGCCAATCCTGCCAGAAATCTGGATAGAGCTGCAAGTCGGCCGTTCAACTATTGGACTTCTTTTATGCAGGTTGGGCTTCTCATCTCTAAGATTTTTCTTCACTTGTCAGGGTTAGCCTCAATCTCCCTTTTTGTGAGCATAAAACCCAGGAATTTTATTGCTTCTACTATAAAAGTGCATTTGGTGGGATTTAGTCTCATCCCATGTCTTCTTATGGTGTTGAAGACTTGTGAGAGGTCGGATAGAAGGCATGTCTCAACCTTGGTTTTTACTAACATGTCATCCACATAGACTTCCATTAAGCTTCTGAGATGGGGTGCAAACATCTTGTTCATCAACCTTTGATATGTGGCCCATGCGTTTTTTAATCCAAAAGGCATGACCACGTAGTAGTAGTTTGCTCTGGGTGTGATGAACGATGTCTTTTCCTGATCCAACTTATATATTGGGATCTAATTATATCCTAAGTACGCGTCCATGAATGATAGGTACTGGTATCCTGAGGAAGAATCCACCAAAGAATCAATGTTGGGAAGAGGATACGGGTCCTTAGGACACGCTTTGTTGAGGTCGGTATAATCGGCACACATCCTCCACTTCCCATTTTGCTTTTTCACCAGTACTACTTTTGCTAACTATGTTGGGTACTTGACTTCCCTTATGAACCTAGCTTCTAGGGGAGCTTGAACTTGTTCTTTGATCGCCTGGGCTCATTCGGTTCCGAGCTTCCGACGCCTTAGTTGAACAGGTTGGGACCTGATGAGCGGATAATTTATACGGTTTTTGGCATTGTTTTTAGCATGTTTTTAGTAGAATCTAGTTACTTTTAGGGATGTTTTCATTAGTTTTTATGTTAAATTCACATTTCTGAACTTTACTATGAGTTTGTGTGTTTTTCTGTGATTTTAGGTATTTTCTGGCTTAAATTGAGGGACTTGAGCAAAAATCAGATTCAGAGGTTGAAGAAGGACTGCTGATACTGTTGGATTCTGACCTCCTTGCACTCAAAATGGATTTTCTGGAGCTAAAGAACTCAAAATGGTGCGCTTCCAATTGCGTTGGAAATTAGACATCCAGGGCTTTCCAGCAATATATAATAGTTTATACTTTGCCCGAGTTTAGACGATGCAAACTGGCGTTCAACGCCAGTTTTCTGCCCAATTCTGGCGTCCAGCGCCAGAAACAAGTTGCAAAGTGGAGTTCAACGCCCAAAATGGCACAAAAGCTGGCGTTCAACTCCAAGAATGATCTCTCCACGTGTAGACTTCAAGCTCAGCCCAAGTACACACCAAGTGGGCCCCAGAAGTGGATTTATGCATCAATTACTTACTTCTGTAAACCCTAGTGACTAGTTTATTATAAATAGAACTTTTTATCATTGTATTCGTAGCTTTGGTTACTCCGGTTCCCCTCTGGGGCCAAGACCAATGAACTCCATTATCACTTATGTATTTTCAACAGTAGAGTTTCTGCACTCCATAGATTAAGGTGTGGAGCTCTGCTGTTCCTCAAAGATTAATGCAAAGTGCTACTGTTTTCTATTCAATTCATCTTATTTCGCTTCTAAGATATTCATTCGCACTTCAACCTGAATGTGATAAACGTGACAATCATCATCATTCCCTATGAACACGTGCCTGACAACCACTTCCGTTCTACATTAGATTGAATGAGTATCTCTTAGATCTCTTAATCAGAATCTTCGTGGTATAAGCTAGATTGATGGCGGCATTCATGAGAGTCCGGAAAGTCTAAACCTTGTCCGTGGTATTCCGAGTAGGACTCTAGGATTGAATGACTGTGGTGAACTCCAAACTCGCGAGTGCTGGGCGTAGTGACAGACGCAAAAGGATAGTAAATTCTATTCCAGTATGATCGAGAACCTCCAAGATGATTAGCCATGCAGTGACAGCGCATCAGACCATTTTCACAGAGAGGAATAGGATGCAACCAACGACAAGGGTGATGCCTCCAGACGATTAGCCGTGCTGTGACAGAGCATTTGGACCATTTTCCCGAGAGGATTGAAAGTAGCCATTGGCACCGGTGACATCCTTACATAAAGCCAGCCATAGAAAGGAGTAAGACGGATTGGATGAAGACAGCAGGAAAGCAGAGGTTTAGAGGAATGAATGCATCTCCATACGCTTATCTGAAATTCTCACCAATGATCTACATAAGTATTTCTATCCTTACTTTAGTATTAATTTCGAAAACTCCATAACTATTTTATATCCGCCTGACTGAGATTTACAAGGTGACCATAGCTTGCTTCATACCAACAATCTCCGTGGGATTCGACCCTTACTCACGTAAGGTATTACTTGGACGACCCAGTGCACTTGCTGGTTAGTTGTATCGAAGTTGTGACAAATTATGAATTGAGATTAGAGCACCAAGCCTTTGGAGCCATTACCAGAGATCACAATTTCATGTACCAGGACCCAGAATAGACAGCCAGCTTGTGCATCATGAGCTCGAGGTCTATTCTAGGCATATCGGAGGCTCTCCAAGCGAAGAGGTCGGAGTTCTCCTGTAGGAGTTTTATGAGATCGGTCTTCAACCCCGCTCTCATATTAGGTCCTATGTTGGTATTCTTTTCGGTTTCTTCCCCGATTTGGACCTCTTCTGTCTTCCCTTCGGGTTGTGGTTGTAGCTCTTATCTTCTTCGGACTCCTCTGAGTTCAATTGTATTGACCTCTTTACCTTTGCCTCGTAGGTTTAGGCTTTCATTATAGCATTTTTTTGCTAATTTTTTATCTCCTTTGATGGTAGCGATCCTTTCCTGTGTTGGAAATTTCATGCAAAGGTGGGGAGTAGAAATGACCGCGCCCAATCAATTTAGGGTTATCTATCATTCTCGACTTGGTAGACTTCTTTTAAATATTTCTTCCGAGATGACTTGGTCAGCCCCCTTTAGTGAATCCTCCAGATATCATGTGAATGTGTCGTTCTGGAGTCTGCGGGGGCGGACCTCTTCGGTCAAGGTCTTCGTTGTCTCTTTTCCTTTTTCCGTGATTGTCCGACCTTTCCATGAGATATCTATCCAACCGACCTTCCCTGGCCAGTTTTTCTATCACATTTTTTAGGTTATAAGAATCATTTGTTGAGTGCCCATACAACTTGTGGTACTCATAATACTCGTTACGGCTCCCACCTTTTTTGTTTTTAATTGGACGCGGGGGAGGGAGCTTCTCGGTGTGATAAATTTTCCTGTAAACATCCATGAGAGAAACTCGTAACAGAGTATAATTGTGGTACCTTCTGGGCTTCTCGGATTTGACTTCTTCTTTCCTCTTGGGTTCCCTCTCTTTTTCCTTTAGCTGGTGAGGGTGCCTAAGTCGCCAACTAGGTTCTTGTAGCCGGGCATTTTCTTCTATATTGATGTACTTTTCAGCTCTCTCTTGTACATCGATCAGGGAAGTCGGATGTCTTTTTGATATAGATTGGGAGAAGGGTCCTTCTCGGAGCCCATTGACTAGTCCCATGATTACGGCTTCAGTAAGCAGGTCTTGGATTTCCAAGCATGCTTTGCTAATGCTCTCCATGTAGTCTCTCAGGGGTTCTCGGGCTTCTTGTTTCACTTCGAGTAGGCTAGGTGCATGCTTAACCTTATCTTTCTGGATTGAAAATCGTGTGAGAAATTTACACGCGAGGTCGTCGAAACTGGTTACCAGCCTAGGAGGCAGGCTATTAAACCACTTCATGGCCGCTTTTGTCAAGGTTGTCGGGAAGGCCTTGCAGCGAGTAGCATCTGAGGCGTCGGCCAAATACATTTGACTTTTGAAATTACTGAGGTGATGCTTCGGGTCGGTTGTCCCGTCGTATAGATTCATATCTGGGCTTTAAAAGTTTCTAGGAACTCTAGCCTGCATGATGTCCTCAGTGAAAGAATCTTCTCCCCCCAGAGGGGTATCTTTCCGAGCTGTGTGGAAATCCTTCCTTCGAAGGTTGGTGTTCCGAGAGTTACCTAAAATTGTAGGTCAATCTCGGACGAGATCTTCTGTACTGGTCGGAGCTGACGTGTCCGGCTGGTGAATGGTGACCAGAACTGTGTCCGACTTGTCGGACTGGCTATGCTGCTGATTCTTTGTCACCGGAGGGTGGGGGTACCTGCAAGGGACTCCGATGCTTAAGTTAGCAAGGGTATTAAGCAGGTATTTTGTAGAATCAGAGTATGAGTTATACCTGGGTGCTCCAATGTATTTATAGTGGTGAGGAGTGACCTTCTTGGAGATAAGATAGTTATCTTATCTTATCTTATCTTATCTTTGAGTGAGGTCATCTTATCTTCAGGGGAACCGCCCTTATCTCTGTAGGCTTGGACTGCCTTTGGATTTGGGTCGTGTTCCTCTTGTTTGGGCCCTATTTGGGCTTTTCCTGATAATTTGGTCGAGCTCTTTGAGAAGAGGTCGGATAGTCCTGACCTGAAGAGGTCGGTTGACTTGTCGTCTAAACATCCCGGGTCGGACAGTTCGACCCAGGGTATGAATAGTGCCCCTGCTCGAGTGTGGTCTTCCTTTTGAGGTCGAGTCCTTAGTTTTAAGACTTCAATCCTTCTCTGGTGAAGCCGAACTCGAGCATTTTGTCGACTTCTTCTTTGTAGAGTTTCCCTTTGAATGCTGAACGCTTCCTTTAATTTTTTTGAAACAGGCGTTCCTTTGTTCTTTTGAAACGCGCGTCTCTCTGCCTTGGGAACGTGCGAGGGTTTAATAGCCCATTAATTCTTTCCTTTGCTGTTTTTCCCCCTTTCTTCATTTTGAATTTAGTTTTTCAAAGATTTGGCTTCCGTTTCTTCTTCTTTTATGCTTGCATTGTTCTATTCTTGGTAAAGTTTTGATCTGGCTTGACTTTGTGTTGGAAAGCTTGAACCTTTTCGTATTACCATGCTTGGTTGTTACTGTGATGTATGTTTTCTGGTTTTCTTTCGACCTTATGTACGCTCTTGGGTAGATTCCCTGGTAATTTGTCATTTTTAGGGCTTTGCATGTTGTTGTTGCTTTTCTGATCGCACTTTTGATTTTGAGGGTTTATGACCTACTGTTTGATTTTTAAGAAAGATTGCTCCTTTGATGACTTTTGCCATGTTGGTAGTTTTCTTTTTTGATAAACTTGTAGGAGATAACGACTTTCTGGTATCTTGTTTTGCTTCATGTTGATGCTTGTTTGGAAGGGGATTACTTTGCTGAGAGTTTTGTTGGGGTGTAGCTTTGTAGACTCTTTTTTGAGTCCTTACTCTATCCCTACTCCAAAGGATGCCCCTGGACCTTGGTGTGCGTCTTGGGGTTTTCCTTTTGCTGTTTGTGTTGCTCTTAGTCATGTTCATCCGAGCTGATTTCTTTTGTCCGAGCTGTTTTTGGCTAGTAATCCATTTTCTTTTCTGGCTGTAGGACTAGTTGACCATGTCTTCTCGCAAAAATATTGTCGAGACGTCTTCCAAGGTTCCTGAGGGTATGTCCGATTGGCTGGACTCCCTCGTCCTGCTATGTGTTTCTCTAGCTGACTCTGAATTCTATGCGAAGCTTAGAAAACATCATCGAATATGTAGTAGTAGAGATCAAGAGAACAACTATGAATTGGTAGCACCTGATTCTGATGAAAGGGTTTGCTTCCCTGTTCCAACCCAGGGGGAGCGTCCCTTCTTTTATGCGTACGACTTCTTTTTTAGCCAGATGAATATCACCCTTCCTTTCACCCCTTTTGAGACCGACCTGTTGTGGTCGTGTAACGTAGCTCTATCTCAGCTTCATCCAAACTCATGGGGGTTTATCAAAATTTTTCAATTGCTTTGTCAAGAATTTGATGTTAAACCTTCTCAAACTCTCTTTCTGTACCTCTTTGTGTTGACCAAGCTTGGGACTACCAAAAAGAAAGCTTCTTGAATTTCGTTCAGGTCTGCCCAGGGACACAAAGTTTTTTTCATGTATGATGAGTCTTTCAGGGATTTTAAGAATTACTTTTTTAAGATCCGAGCTGTTGAAGGAGCTCGTCCTTTCTTTTTGGATGAGAATTGCGAGTCCAGCTTTCCCTTAGAATGGCAGAGGAATGTAGTGGTGTCCAGGTACACCTGGGAGATGTTGGACGAAGTTGAGCAAGCTTTTGTAACTATGTTGGAAGAAAACTGGGGGCAGCCTCCCCATCTTGATACTAAGAAATTTTTGAAAAATCCTTTACTTCTCCGAACTGAACTGGGTAGGGGTCGACTTCCTTGATATTTGTCGTATTTGTTTATTTTGTCGAGTTCATTCTTCTTCTTTCTGGTTGATAACTTGGTTTTCTTTGTGTATTTTCAGAGATGGTTAAAAATAATGACTCCATGAGGGCCTTTAAGAAGGCAAGGAAGGCTACAGCTGCCCAGAACATCTCGGCCAGGGTGGCTGGGGAAAGATCTTCTTATGTTTTGCCAAAGCCATCAGTACCAAGCTCTCCTGGACCGACAAGGATGATTCCTACCCCTCAGGTTCATTTGGTCGATCCTCCCCAGACTTCTGCTGCTACCTCTTCTCCCACTGGTGCTCCTCCTTCGAAGAAACAGAAAACAGCTGAGCCCTTTAACCTTGATGCCCCCGATTTCGATGCTGTCGAGTTTGTTGATTAGCAAATTGGTCCTTATGGTACCATTCTTACTGACGATGTTTCTCTTCTTCGTCATTTGGATTTTATTACTTGGAGTAGCATTAAAATGGCACATGTGGGGGCAGCTTTATATCGGACTGCCCAGGACCTTCCTATTCATGCAACAAAGGTCTTTATGGAGGAAGCCAAGTTGGAGTTCGACCGGATGAATGGTTTGAAGGAAGAGCTCGAGGTGAAAGTGGCCAAGTTAGAAAAAGAGTTGGAGGGGGAGAAGACTTGGGCCATTGCCTTGGCGGCTTCTGCCAAGTTGTCTGAAGATATGGCGTTGAAGCATAAGGAGAGCTATGTCACGACTTATAGGGAGATGATGGGTCTTAGGGAGGATTTGAAGTCTGCCCGAGCTGATTACGCCGATCTCCAGGATCATCTTGTAGGCAGTGTAAATGCTGCTTATGAGAATTTGAAGGATTAAGTTTGAGTTCTTGCGCCCGAGCTTGACCTTACTTTTTTCAGCTTGGATAACATTGTAAAAGATGGTAAGATTGTCCCAGATGACCCTGATGATGATGATGATGTCAACCCTCCTCCTGTTCCTTTTGCCAAGGTCTCCGTTGCCCCGCCTTCTTCAACTCTGGCAGCTGAAGTCAATCAGCATGAGTCTGATCCCGATGTCCAGATCCTGAACCGGGATGATGGGACGGTAGATGCGGTGCCTCTTTAGACTCGTCCTCCTTCACCTCGGGATGCTGCTACTAGAAAATCCTTGGATTTTCTCTGATTATTTCTGATGTTTTTGTGTATAGCCCGGCCTGTGGGCTTTGAACTTTTTTTATTTTGTAATTTGTGGTTTCTGACTGCTGGATATTTTTAGTTGCTTTTCTGTTAGCAACTTTATTTTTGGAAAAAACAAGGTAGTTTCTCATACTTTTGGGGTCGACTTCAGGTGGCCTCTTGAGTCTTATTATTATAACAACTTTGTTTCTTTTTGTGATATGCTTGTTTGCACCTTTTTTGACACCTTCTGGAATCTTGAGAGTGTTGGAGCCTTGTTATCCAATCTCTTTTGACTGCCCTTTGTGTTGTATTTTCTATTTTAGTTGAGGCTAGCTTCGTGCCACTAGTCTTCTTTGCATTCTCTTGATATGGTGCCTGTATTTTGATTTTCTTGAGGTCATGGCTTTCTGGGTCTGACTTGGGTCCCCAATAGCGCCTGCCTCCTGTTGTCCGACTTCTTTTTGAAGCTATTTCTAGTAATTCCTTCTGCTTGGACCTTGGCAGGTCTCTTCCTATGGATTATAACTTTTAGTTTGGGCCGACCTTCTCATGTTGGTCCCTTCTAAGTTATTTCTAGTAATCTATTTTCTTGGACCTTGGTCAGGTCTCTTTTATGGATTATAACTTTTAGTTTGGGCCGACCTCCTCATGTCGGTCCCTTCTAAGTTATTTCTAGTAATCCATTTTCTTGGACCTTGGTCAGGTCTCTTTTATGGATTACTTTTTCATAACTTTTGGTTTGGACCGACTTCATCATGTCGGTCCCTTCTAAGTTATTTCTAGTAATCCATTTTCTTGGACCTTGGTCAGGTCTTTTTTATGGATTACTTTTTCATAACTTTTTTTGTTTGGACCGACTTCATCATATCGGTCCCTTCTAAGTTATTTCTAGTAATCCATTTTCTTGGACCTTAGTCAGGTCTCTTTTATGGATTACTTTTTCATAACTTTTGGTTTGGGCCGACTTCATCATGTCGGTCCCTTCTAAGTTATTTCTAGTAATCCTCTTTTTTAGGGCTGGCCAAGCCTCTTTTCAGGGATTTACTTTTTATAACTTTGGTTATTGTGGTCGACTAGTCTAACTTCTTTATGTCGGCCTGTCTTTTAAGTTATTTTTAGCAACCTATTTTTATTAAGACCTCGTCAGGTCCTTTCTATGGATCACTTTTGATAACCTTTTCATCTTTGCCGATTTTGTAGAAATTGTGTTTGATCCCCGTTGGGTCGACCTTTTGATGAATTTGGTTTTCATCTTTGTTGGTCTTTATCGTGATCGAGCAGTGAATTTGATTTTCACTTTCTGTCGATTTGTCGCTTTATAATCGGGCGATGAAAATTTTTGCGTTTCAGATTTATGCGTCTTGAGGATATGTAGAAAATCTAAAAACTTTATTCAAAATCAAGAAAATGCAAATATATACAGGTGGGCATTTTATCCCTCTAAGTCAGGCAGTTCATGGATCTTGGCTTGGTGCCTCGTTAAAAAACCTTTTTTAGGAAAAAGAGTGCACCTCATCCTAAGATCTTTTATTACCTCTTAACTGTAATACCTTCTTAAGTTTCAGGCGTGCCATGACCTTGGAAGCTCTCGCCCTTCGAGTTCGGTCAGCTTGTAGTATCCCTTTCTGAGTACTTCTATGACTCGATAGGGTCCTTTCCAGTTTGCTGCCAGCTTTCCTTCTCCAAGTCGAGTTGTTCCGATATCATTTTGGATTAATACAAGATCGTTCTCGATGAAACCTCGCTGTACTACTTTTTGGTTGTATCTTGAGGCCATCCGGTGTTTTAATGCTTTTTTCTTGATCCGAGCTCTTTCTCGAATTTCGGAAAGTAGATCGAGTTCCTCTTTTTGAAGTAGGGGATTGGCCTCTTCATTTTAGTGGATTACTCTGGGTGATCCTTCTTCGACCTCCACTAGGATCATTGCCTCCATTCAGTAAGCTAATCGGAAAGGTGATTCCTTAGTGGTGGAGTGTGGTATTGTTCGATATGCCCATAGGACTTGTAGGAGCTCTTCAGCCCAGGCTCCTTTTGTGTTCTGTAATCTCCGTTTTAACTCGGCCAGTATGATTTTGTTGGCAGCTTCTGCTTGCTCATTAGCCTGGGGGTGTTCTACGGATGTGAATTGGTGCTTTATTTTTAAGTTGGCCACCGGTTTTCTGAAGCCTGTATCTGTGAATTGAGTACCATTGTCTGTGGTGATGGAGTATGGAACCCCAAACCTTGTGATAATATTTCTATATAAGAATTTTTGACTTCTTTGAGCAGTGGCGTTAGCTAGGGGCTCTGCCTCAATCCACTTTGTGAAATAGTTTACCCCAACGATTAGGAACTTGACCTGTCCTGATCCTTGAGGGAACGGCCCAAGGAGGTCGAGTCCCTATTTTTCAAATGGCCAGGGTGAAGTTACGCTGATGAGTTCTTCTGGTGGGGCGATATGAAAATTAGCATGCTTCTGACATGGTGAACATGTCTTTACAAATTCCATTGCTTCTTTTTGCAAAGTTGGCCAATATAATCCAGCCCGGAGTACTTTTTTGGCGAGGGCTTGTGCTCCAAGATGGTTGCCACAAATGCCACTGTGTACTTCTTCTAAAACTTCTTTTGTGTTGGAAGTCGGTACACATTTTAACAGTGGTGTTGAAATTCCTCTCTTGTATAGAGTATTGTTTATGATGGTGTAGTATTGTGCCCCCCGTTTTAACCTCTTTGCTTCTTTCGTATCTGTAGGGAGTGTTTCTGCTTTGAGGTAATTAATTATGGGAGTCATCCATCCTTGATCCATACCTGTTATGGCTAGGACTTTTTCTTTTTCCGAGATTGATGGGTTCTGCAGTATTTCTTGGATGAGACTTCTATTGTTGCCCCCTGGTTTGGTGCTCGCTAGTTTTGAGAGTGCATCAGCTCGAGCATTCTGTTCCCGGAGTATGTGGCGGACCTCATATTCCCCGAGTTGTCCGAGCTGTTCCTTGGTTTTGTCCAAGTACTTTTTCATGGTGGGATTCTTGGCTTGGTAGCTCCCTGCTATTTGTGAGGTGATTACCTGTGAGTCGCTGAAGATGACAAGCTTTTGAGCTCCTACTTCCTTAGCCAGCTTCAAACCAGCTAGTAGTGCTTCATATTCGGCTTGGTTGTTTGAAGCAGGAAACCCGAATTTAAGGGAAAGTTCGATTTGGGTTCCCTGATCGCTTTCTATTATCACGCCTGCGCCACTTCCAGTTTTGTTTGAGGAACCGTCTACGTAGAGATTCCACTCTGTAGGGATTTTCGAGGTGTCCGTAAACTCTGAAATGAAGTCGGCCATGTATTGTGATTTGATGGCTGTCCGTGCTTCATATTGAAGATCGAATTTGGACAACTCGACTGCCCATTGCAAAATTCTTCCTGCTAAATCCATTTTCTGTAGAATGCCTTTTATGGGCTGGTTGGTCCGAACCCTGATGATGTGGGCTTGAAAATATGGGCGAAGTCGTCGAGATGTTAGTATGAGGGTATAGGCGAATTTTTCTATTTTTTGATAGTTCAGTTCGGACCCTTGTAGCGCTTTGCTGATTAAGTATATATGTTGTTGTCCACTGTCGTCTTCTTGGACTAGTGCTGAGGCTACTGCCCGATTTCCTACTGTGAGGTACAATACGAGTGGTTCTCCCTCCCGTGGACGAGTTAGAATAGGTGGTTGTCCTGGGAATCTTTTGAAATCCTGGAAGGCTTGCTCGCACTCTGCAGTCCATTCGAACCTCTTTCCTTTCCTTAGCGTGGCGTAGAAGGGGAGAGATCTTATTGCTGATCTAGCCAGAAATCTGGACAAGGCTGCCAATCTTCCATTGAGTTGTTGTACCTCTTTGACGCAAGTCGGGCTCTTCATATCAAGTATGGCCCGGCATTTATCCAGATTTTCCTCGATTCCTCTTTGTGTGAGCATAAAACCCAAGAATTTGCGAGCTTCTACTGCGAAGGTGCATTTTGCAGGGTTAAGTCGCATGCCATGCCTTCTTATAGTGTCGAATACTTGGGTAAGGTCAGACAGTAACGACTCTTCACTTTGTGTCTTTATTAACATGTCATTCACGTAGACTTCCATGATTTTCCCAAGGTGGTCTGTGAAGACCTTATTCATTAATCTTTGATAAGTGGCTCCTACATTTTTGAGTCCGAAAGGCATGCGATGTAGCAGTAGTTTGCTTTTGGGGTTAAGAATGAAGTTTTTTCTTGATCAGGTGGGTACATCGGGATTTGATTGTATCCCGAATAAGCGTCCATAAATGATAGGTATTTGTATCCGGAGGAGGCGTCTACTAGAGCATCGATACTTGGAAGCTGATAAGGATCTTTTGGGCAGGCTTTGTTGAGATCAGTGTAGTCGGTGCACATGCGCCATTTCCCGTTTGATTTCTTCACCAAGACGACGTTAGCTAGCCATAGTGGGTACTTGACTTCTCTTATGAATCCTGCCTCCAGTAGAGCTTGTACCCGCTCTTCCACAGCTCGGGATTATTCTGGTCCGAGCTTTCTACGTCTCTGCTGTACTGGCCGAGATCCTGGGTAGACTGCCAACTTGTGGCACATTAACTTAGGGTCTATGCCTGGCATGTCTGCGGCCTTCCATGCAAAGAGGTCGACATTGTCTCTTAAGAACTGTATGAGTGGTCTTTTTATATCTCCTTTTAGGATGGTGCCAATATTGGTTGTTTTCTCTGGGACATCTCCGATATGGATTTTTCTATTTCGCCTTCGGGTTGTGGACGAAGTTCTTCCCGTCCTCGAACTCTCCCGAGTTCGATGGTGTGAAATTCTTTTCCTCTGCCTCTAAGGTGTAGACTTTCGTTATAACAGCGGCACGCCATCTTCTGATCTGCTTTTATTGTAGCTATTCCTTTTGTGGTTGGGAACTTCATGCACAGATGTGGAGTCGAGACTACTGCGCCGAGCTGATTTAATGTTGTCCGACCTATTAAGGCGTTGTAGGTTGAACTCACGTCGACCACGATGTAATCTATGTTGAGTGTCCTTGACCGGTTTCCTTTTCCAAAGGTTGTGTGTAGTAAGATGTATCCAAGTGGTTGGATTAGAGTGTCTCCCAGCCCGAATAGGCTGTTCGAATATGCTCTGAGTTCTTTTTCTTCCAGGCCAAGTTTGTCAAAGGCGGTTTTGAACAAGATGTCGGCCGAGCTTTCCTGGTCTACCAGTGTGCGGTGGAGATTAGCGTTGGCTAATATGATAGTGATGACCATGGGGTCGTCATGTCCCGAGATGATTCCAGCTGCGTCCTCTTTAGTAAAAGTGATAGTGGGGATGTCAGGTGCTTCTTCTCCACCCTCAATATGATATACTTCTTTAAGATGTCTTTTGCGGGATGATTTGGAGATTCTGCTCCCGCAAATCCCCCGTGTATCATGTGGACATGTCTGTCCGGTGTACGAGGTGGTCGTTCAACTCGTCCGACATCTTCGTCCCTTCTTCTTTTTCTTGGTTCGTCTGCTCTGCTGGCTAAGTACCGATCTAGCTTTCCTTCTCTCGCTAGTTTTTCTATGACATTTTTCAAGTTGAAACATTCGTTGGTGGAATGTCCATAGATTCGATGGTATTCACAATATTCAGTCCGATTTCCTCCTCCTTTTTTACTTTTGAGTGGGCGAGCTGGGGTATCTTTTCAGTATGGCATACTTCTCGATAGACATCTACAAGAGACACCCGAAGAGGGGTGTAATTGTGGTATTTCTTGATCTTTTCTCTATGCTGATCTTCTTTTTTCTTGGACTCTTTGTCCTTATCTCGGGAGGAGTAGGAAAATCCAGACTTTGAGGTCTCTCATAGTCAAGAGTTTTCCTCCATATTGATATTTTTCTCTGCTCGTTCTTGCACTTTATTCAGAGATGTGGGATGTTTTTTCGATATAGAGTGGCTAAAAGGTCCCTCTCGCAAGCCATTGATGAGACCCATAATGGCTGCTTCTGTTGGTAGACTTTGTATGTCCAGACATGCTTTGTTGAATCTTTCCATGTAGCTGCGGAGACTTTCCTGATCTCCTTGCTTGATCCCTAGTAGACTTGGGGCGTGCTTAGTTTTGTCTTTCTGGATGGAGAATCTGGCTAGAAGCTTCTTGGCTAAGTCATCAAAGCTTGAAATGGACCTAGGGGGCAAATTATTGAACCATTTAATTGCTGTCTTTGTTAAGGTAGTTGGGAAGGCTTTGCAGTGGACTGCATCTGAGGCGTCAGTGAGGTACATTCTACTTCTGAAATTACTGAGATGATGGCTGGGATCTACTGTGCCATCGTATAGAGTCATGTTCGGAAGTTTGAAGTCCTTTGGGATTTTGGTCTTCATGATCTCTTTGGTGAATGGGTCTTGGTCCTTACGTGAGCTATCTTCATGGGTGGATCGAGTAGTTTTGGCCTTGAGATCGGCTTCGAGCTTTAGGAGTTTGTCCTCTAACTCGCGGTGTCGCCTAGCTTCCCTTCGTAGGTCTCTTTCGGCCTCCTGTTGATACTCGACCTCTTTTTTGAGTTGTTTTAGGCGATCCTGAAGTGCCTGCATGGCTCCCGTGTTTGGTAAATTTTTGTCTTTATTAGGTTGAGGAGTATCTTTTGGTGTAGTGTATGCGTTTTTGTGTGGCGTCCTGTCTTCTAGTTCAGAGTCGTGGTCATTGTCAAGGTTGTCCGCCATGATGATGGGATGACTTCCAGGTCCCCGGCAACGGCGCCAATGTTCCGAGGGTTACCTGAAACTGTAGGTCGATCTCAGACGAGATCTTCTGTACTGGTCGGAGCTGACGTGTCCGGTTGGTGAACGGCGACCGAAACTGTGTTCGACTTGTCGGACTGGCTATGTTGATGATCCTTTGTCACCGGAGGGTGGGGGTACCTGCAAGGGACTCCGATGCTTAAGTTAGCAAGGGTATTAAGCAGGTATTTTGTAGAATCAGAGTATGAGTTATACCTGGGTGCTCCAGTGTATTTATAGTGGTGAGGAGTGACCTTCTTGGAGATAAGATAGTTATCTTATCTTATCTTATCTTATCTTTGAGTGAGGTCATCTTATCTTCAGGGGAACCGCCCTTATCTCTGTAGGCTTGGACTACCTTTGGATTTGGGTCGTGTTCCTCTTGTTTGGGCCCTATTTGGGCTTTTCCAGATAATTTGGTCGAGCTTTTTGAGAAGAGGTCGGATAGTCCTGACCTGAAGAGGTCGGTTGACTTGTCGTCTAAACATCCCGGGTCGGATAGTTCGACCCAGGGTATGAACAGTTGGATTCTAGCTTTGAGAGCTTCTCCTCTACCTCTATTCGCCGTTTGATCTCCTTCCTCAGGCTCCTTTCTGCTTCGCGCTGTCTTTCTAATTCCTGCTCCAGTTGCTCAAGTCGACCCTGATGTCCATGCAGCAATCCTATGAGGTCGGCGCTATGAGGTTGTCCTTCCCCTTCGGGGAGATGAACCTCGGATGGGATTCTCCTTTGGTGTCGGTCGCCAGAGGGACCTTCACCATGTGGTTCCTCCGTTCTTGGAGGAGGTACTACTAGTGCTTGGTCGTTGTTGACCATGTCTTGGAATTCTTGATATGACTCAGATGCTATACGTCTGATAAACTACTATTTTATGGTTTATCTTGTGTTTAATTGAGTGGTTTCATCAAGTCTTTACCCACTTATTCATATGATTTGCATGATTTTACAATTCCTTCCTAGTTTTGTTCTATGGTTGAAAACTTGCTTCCTAAAGATCTTTAATTTATGTACTTTAATTATCCTTTATACCATTCGATGCCGTGATCCGTGTGTTAAGTGTTTCAGGCTTTATAGGGCAGGAATCGCTTAGAAAATGGAGAGGAAACTTGCAAAAATGGAAGGAACATAAGAAACTAAGGAGATGACCAGCGAGCATCGACGCGCACGCATGGCTCACGCATGCGCACGACATGGAGAAAATCACAGCGACGCGTGCGCAGATTGGAGTCTGCACGAACGACGCGCACGCATGGACGATGCGTACGCGTGACAAGAAAAATCGCTGAATGACGCGCACGCGTGACTAACGCGTACGCGTGACCTGCGCGATCTGCAGAATTAACAGAAAATGCTGGGGGCAATTTCAGGCCGCGTTTTGACCCATTTTTCAGTCCAGAAATACAGAATAAAGCCATGAAACATGTAGAGACTCAACAGACAATTTTAGACATTGACATATTCTCATTAGGATAGTTTTTAGGTTTTTAGATCTGAATTTAGAGAGGATTACTCTCCCTCTAGGTTCTCTTTACATTCATAGTTTATTAGTTTTATTGCTTTTGCTTTTGGATATTGAAGAGTCATTACCTCCGTTGAAGATACTATTCTAGTTTGTTTCTTTACTTACTCTTTTATTTATTCCATATTCTTAATTCTTGTTTAGAGTGATAATTGGATTATTTTCATGGATTGTTAGTGCAAAGCATTACTTTTACTTTTGATTAATTTTGAATCCATATTTTATTTAATTTATCATGTCTTCTTCTTATATTTTTATGAGCGTTATATTCATGTCAATGGAGTAGACTCCATACTTGACATGGGGGTTGATTAAAAGGAGACACTTGAGTTGGAAGGCTTAAGTGCTGATTAAACTGGAAGTTGTTGGCTAGTTCTGTATTTACTAACGCTAGACCTTCACAAGGGAGAGGACTAGGATTTGCAAATAAGAGTTAGCTCAATCACTTGACTTTCCTTTATTTAGTAAGGGTTAACTAAGTGAAAACAACAACCTTTTTGATACTACACTTAAGAGACCCCAACAATGATAGAACTTCCGATTAATCATTCTCCCAGTCAAGGCTTTTTATCTAGAATATTAATAATCATTCTTAGTTTTTATTGCTTTAATTTACAATTATTTAATTGCTTATCAACCAAACTCAAACTCTCTGGGAAATTCCTAATTAATAAAATAGCATCATTTCTTGCAACTCGTTGGGAGACGACCTGGGACTCATACTTCCAGTATTTTTATTCTAAATTTTTATGACACCTTTCTAAATTGGTGAGGTGGATTTTAGCTGGTTAAGAGCTATACTCGCAACGCTGTTCTTATATTACAATCTCTTCATTGGTGTAACTTTTGCCACGCACCAGTTTTTGACGCCGTTGCCGGGAAGTTACAATTGTGTGCTAAATTTTTAATTAGTGTACATATTTTTATTTTTTATTTGCATATTTTATTTTTATTTTATTACCATGAGTTATATGTTTCTTTCATTGAATGACGCGTTCACTACCTGATCCGACCTTAGCCGCGTTTGATCCTGAAATTGAAATAATTATTTCACGTATTAGGCGAGCTCGACGTCGGTTAGCCTCTGAGGGTGGTGAAGTGATTGTTATCGATTCACCAGTCTCATCTGAGGGCGAATCTGAACCACCATCCGAGAGCGAAACAAGCTCCTTTACTACTGATTCAGTTGATTCACGTGCAGATAGAATGGCAGCACCTAGGAGGATTACTCTGCAGGATGCTGGAGCCCCAGATTTTACAATGCAGCCGTATCAAGTGCATCATCCAACTCTGGCTGCAGATTTTGAACTGAAAACTACACTAATCAACTTAATGCCCAAGTTTCATGGCTTACCTGCTCAGGAGCCCATCAAGCACCTCAGGGATTTTCAGACAGCCTGTTCTACTGTTAGGCGTCAGGGTGCGAATGAAACTTCTATTTTATTAACTGCCTTCCCGTTTTCTCTTGAGGGAAAGGCGAGGGAGTGGTACTACTCCCAACCTGAAGCGACTGTTACTAACTGGGATACGCTCAGGAGAGAATTTCTGGAAAAATACTTTTCAGCTGAAGTTACGGATAGATTGAGAAAAGAGATCTCATGCATTGTTCAAGGTGAATCAGAAACTCTCTATGAGTATTGGGAGAATTTTAAGAATCTTTTAGACGCATGCCCCCACCACATGATTGACAAGCTAGTGTTGATCAGCTATTTTACTCAAGGCATGAAGCCTCGGGATAAAACTACACTAGATGGTGCTAGTAATGGTTCTCTGAAGAGGTACAAGACCGCAGATGAAGCATGGCAACTAATCAGCGACTTAGCTGAGTCCACCAAGAATCACAGGCACAAGAATAGCCACTCAAAAGCCGTTGCAGAAATTTTCTCTAGCACTGAGACTTCTGCTCTTACATAGAGTATATGTGAAATGACCAACCTACTAAAGCAATTACAGTTGAATCAACAACAACAAACTCAGCCTTCTCAACCACAGCAAAGCCAACAGTTAGTTCCCCAAAGAGTATGCGGCATATGTGCTAATTATAGTCATTATATTGATGAATGCCCGCATCTCCAACAAGAAGACAATACTGTGGCAGCTACTCATAACTTCTATGACCGCCCGAATCAAGGATACAACCAACAAGGTGGCAACTACAACCAAGGTGGAAACTATAACAAAGGATGGCAGGACAACTCCAACCAAGGTTGGAGGGATAATTCCAACTATGGCTGGAAGGACAAATATAACAGAGGAGGCAGAGACAACAATCGAAACCAGAGGTGGAATAACAACAACAGACAGCAGAATCAGAACCAACCTTACAGAGCTCCTCACTTAAGGCAATCACAAGGACCCCAGCAAAACCAACAATAAGTACCACAGATCACTTATCCCACTTCCTCATCAAACGACGAGATGCTTCGTTCTTTTGCACAAGGACAACAAGACATGCAGACTACACTGAACTCTACTCTAAATGGTCTAAATGCCACTTTACAAGCTCTCGCCGCCCGGATAGCTTCATTACCCACTTCCACTAACCAACCTTTAAACTCCAGTGAAATTCCTTCTCAACCCTTACCTAACCCCAAGAGTGGCATCAATGCCATCACTTTGAGGTCCAGAACCACACTGCAAGAGAGGAACCAAGAGGAGTCAAGCCCAAAAGTACACGCCCCAGCTGAGGATGTGATAGAAGTGGAAGATGCTGAAGAAGAAGAGGAAGTACAAGACATTGTTGAAGAAGAAGTAGCTCAGCAAAGGAATGGACCGCCAAAGGATACAGAAGCTGCAAGTGGCACCATTCCTATCCCATTTCCACATCTTGCAAGGAAGTCCAAAAAGAAGATGGAACTTGAGCCCAAAATGGTAAAAATTTTCAAAAAGGTTGAGGTAACTGTTCCCCTTTTTGATGTTATTCAGCAGGTACCTAAGTATGCAAAGTTTCTAAAAGATTTATGCATACATAAAGATAAAATTAATGAATTAGAAACTATTTCTTTAGGTAGTTCTATATCTGCTTTAATGGGAGGTATACCTAAAAAATGTAGTGATCCAGGTCCATGCATGGTTAACTGTACCATTGGAGGTGTAATATTTTCTAATTGCATGTGTGACTTAGGAGCGTGTGTTAATATAATGCCATTGTCTATATATGATACCTTAAGGCTCCCTCCCTTAAAAAGGTCGACAGCTCGTTTTGTGTTAGCAGATAAAAGCATTATTACAGTAGTTGGAATTGCTGAAGATGTATTAGTGAGCATTAAGGGGCTCACATTTCCTATTGATTTCTATATCCTGGAAATGCCCCCTAATGACTCAAGAAGACCATCATCAATCCTGCTTGGAAGACCATTCCTGAAGACTTCGAAGTTCAAGTTGGATGCGTTCTCAGGAACTTACTCCTTTGAGATAGATGGCAGAACAGTGAGTTTCAGTTTAAATGAAGCTATGAAGCACCCTCCGGAAGATCATTCTATCTTCCAGTGCGACATCATTAATGAAACTGTGGCTGAACTTCACCAAGAAGAATTAGAAGAGAAGCACATGGAGCAAGGTCCAAGTGTGGGGACACCCTCTAAACATAATAAAGACACCTTACCATTACCACTAGCCCCAAATGATCCATAACCTAGCCATGAGCAGAAATTGGAATTGAAGCCCCTTCCTCCACACCTCAAGTATGCTTACCTTGAGGATCATCAGAGGTTTCCAGTTATCATTGCAAGGGAACTCACTTCTCAACAGGAAGAGCAACTGCTTAGTGTACTGAGAAAGCACAAGAAAGTAATTGGGTGGAGCTTGGCGGATATAGTAGGCATCAGTCCTCAAGTCTGTGAGCACAGAATATATTTAGAAGAGGAATCAAAACCCGTCTGTCAACCCCAAAGAAAATTGAATCCCACCATCTTAGAAGTTGTCAAGAAAGAAGTGACCAGGCTACTTGAAGCAGATATCATTTACCCCATCTCAGACAGTGAATGGGTCAGTCCAGTACAAGTGGTGCCCAAGAAGTCTGGAGTCACAACAATAAAGAACAAGCATGGAGAGCTCTTGACAACTAGAGTGCATAATTCATGGAGGGTTTGCATTGATTATAGGCGTCTCAACCAAGCTACTCGTAAGGATCATTACCCCTTGCCATTTATTGATCAGATGCTCGATCGCCTGTCAGGTAAATCCCATTATTGTTTTTTAGATGGTTATACAGGCTACTTTCAAATTCATATAGCTCCTGAGATCAGGAGAAGAATACTTTTACATGCCCCTTTGGAACGTATGCATATAAGAGAATGACTTTTGGCTTGTGTAATACACCGGCTACTTTTCAAAGATGCATGATGAGTATCTTCTCAGATCTTATTGAGAACTGTATGGAAGTATTTATTGATGATTTTAGCGTATATGGTGATTCATTTGACCTCTGCTTGGTTAGTTTAGCTAGAGTATTAGACATGTGTGTTAGTTCAAACCTTGTATTAAATTTTGAAAAATGTCATTTTATGGTAAAACAAGGGATTGTTCTAGGACATGTTGTCTCCAAAACTGGTATTTCAGTAGATCCAGCAAAGTTAGATGTCATTTCTAGTTTACCTTACCCCTCCTCCATGAGGGAAGTCCGTTCATTCCTAGGCCATGCAGGTTTTTAGAAGAGATTCATTAAGGACTTCAGTAAGGTAGCATTACCTTTATCCAGACTGCTGCAGAAAGATATTGAGTTCGATTTCAGTGAGGACTGCATGAAAGCATTTGATAAGCTGAAGATCGCCCTGACTCAAGCTTCGATTGTGAGAGGACCAGACTGGAGCCAGCAATTTAAAATTATGTGTGATGCCTCCAACCATGCAGTAGGAGCGGTGCTGGCCCAGCGCGAAGGTAAGGATCCTTTCGTAATTGCTTATGCATCTAAGACCTTAGATGCTACTCAGTCTAATTACACTACTACTGAAAAAGAGCTTCTTGCTATTGTTTTTGCTCTAGATAAATTTCGAGCCTATTTACTTGGTACTAAGGTGGTAGTGTACTCAGACCATGCAGCTCTAAAATATTAGCTAAAAAAGAGTCTAAACCAAGGTTGATACGTTGGATACTGCTGCTGCAAGAATTTGATTTAGAAATTAAGGATAGGAATGGTAACCAGAATTTAGTGGCAGACCACTTGAGTCGCCTTGAGCACATTAAGGATGACTCCACTCCTATAAATGATGCTTTCCCGTTTGATAGCTTGCATGCAGTATCTGAAGTAGTTCCTTGGTCTGCACCTGTAGCTAATTATCAAGTTAGCCATAATTTCCTTCCCAATTTTACTAAACATCAAAGGGACAAGCTAAAAAGCGAGTCTAAATATTATATATGGTATGACCCATATTTATGGAGGTGTGGTGCTGACCAGGTAATTAGGAGGTGTGTGCCTCAAACAGAATTCCAGTCCATTTTAGAGGCCTGCCACTCTTCTGAGAGTGGAGGACATTTTGGCCCTCAAAGAACAGCTAGAAAAATCTTAGATTGTGGATTCTGGTGGCCTACTCTTTTTAAAGATGCTGCTGAATTTTGTAAATCTTGTTCCCCATGCCAAAGGTTTGGTAATATATCTAAGAGGGATGAGATGCCTCAACATATTATGCTTTTCTGTGAAATTTTTTATGTTTGGGGCATTGACTTTATGGGTCCATTTCCAAACTCTAATGGTTACCTTTATATACTGTTAGCTGTAGATTACGTTTCTAAATGGGTGGAAGCAATTCCTACTCGTACTGATGATGCTAACACTGTTGTTTCCTTTGTTAGAAACCATATTATCTGTCGCTTTGGATCACCATGAGCAATCGTGAGCGATCAAGGCACTCACTTTTGTAACAGGAGACTAACAGGATTACTGAAGAAGAATGGGATTGTTCACAAAGTAGCAACAGCTTATCATCCCCAGACCAATGGACAAGCAGAAGTGTCTAACAGAGAAATCAAACACATTCTGGAGAAGATAGTAAAGCCTCATAGGAAAGACTGGAGTGCCAGGCTACAAGATGCACTCTGGGCATATAGAACAGCGTATAAGACACCCATTGGGATGAGCCCCTTCAGCTTGGTATACGGAAAGGCTTGCCACCTTCCAGTAGAGGTGGAACCCAAGGCTTTCTGGGCTGTGAGGGGGTGCAACATGAATTTTGAAGAAGCTGATGCTGAAAGAAAGCCGCAACTAGCAGAATTGGAAAATCTTCGCCTAAAAGCATATGACAACTCCAGGCGATACAAAGAGAAGATGAAGGCTATCCATGACAAGCACATAAAAAGGAGAGAATTCAGACCAGAGGAGTTAGTTCTTCTTTATAACTCCAGACTGAGGCTTATGCCAGGCAAACTAAGATCAAGATGGGAAGGTCCCTATAGAGTAGAAAAGGCAGAGCCATACGGAGTTTTTCACCTGCGTTATCCTTCTAGCTCCAAATTCATTAAGGTCAATGGACATCGCCTAAAGCTTTATCATGGTGAAAAAATGAAGGATCACAAAGAACTAGAGGTTTTTCTCTTGGAAGACCCACCAACAGAAGTATAATGAGCCTGAAGACCGTCCAACTTAAGGACGCAAAAGCAAAGTGCTAGGTGGGAGACAACCCACCATGGCATGATCGTTCAGTTTCAGTCTTAGTTTTGTTTTACTTCATTTTATTTTGTTTTTGTTAATGACTCATCTCATAATCTCTGCATATAGCCTGCATTTGCATTTGCATACTGCATATATAAAAAAAATGCACGCGACGCGCAAGCGTCGCTGACGCGTCCGCGTCATTAATGCATTAGAAACAAGGAAGAAAAGAAGCATAGAGTCACGCGAGAGCGTGGCTGGAGGCGTGCCTTAGACACAAACATGCCCACGCGGACGCGTCACTGACGCGTCCGCATCATTTGAAAAACCAGCATTCCACGCGTGCGCGTCACCCACGCGCACGCGTGACCCTGCGAACTCGATGTAAATGGTTATATGGCAGTGAGTTATGATGGAGTTGGGCTGGAATGGTGCTGGAAGCACTAGCCCTATAACGCGAACGCGTGCCCCACGCGTCCGCGTCATTTTTCAAAAAGAGGCCATTCACGCGTGCGCGTCACCCACGCGCACGCGTCACCCAAAATTTTGGTCATGTGCGTATAAAACAGAGAGTTGTAAGTACGTGAGGTTGCACTCATGCCAATTGCACAAATCAGGTCACGCGTGCGCGTGACCCACGCGTCCGCGTCACCTCAACTTATCACCCACCACGCGATCGCGTGCACCACACGTCCGCGTCACTTGCGACGCACAGCTTATCCAGATCAGCGCCAGATATCTTATCTTTTCTTCCCCAAATCCAAATCTTTTCTTTTCCCTTCTTATTTCTTTCTTCTTCCTTCTTCCTTCTTTATCCTTTCTCACTTTTTACTTTCTTCTCCCTTATTTTTTACATCCATTATCAAGGTTCTTTTCTTTCTTTCTTCCTTTTTTACTTTTCCATCATTGTTTTTTATGTTTTCTTCTTCTTTTTCTTTTTACTTTCATTATCTATATTTTCTTTTTCTTTCTTTTTCTTTTTATTCGTTTAATTGGTGTTAGAAATTTAATTGGGTGATTATTTTCTCTTATATTTTGCTTGTGAGTATATTAAGGAATTGTTTGACAATTAATAATTACTTCTTAAAGGGTTGCTTGCATGTTCAATTTAATATTTTTGATAACATATTTACCATGCATGCTATGTGTTTGTGAAAAAGCCCGTATGGCATTGTGTATTATTTTAAATTATTCTATTCTACTACTCTAATGCCTGCTTTTCACAAAACCCCTTTTCATATTTTATTATTTAAATATAATTGTCAATACAAACAGATTGTTAGTTTAAGAGACTTGATAATCAATTTAGGCATTTAATGCTTGATCTATGCTACTCATGCCTTTGCCGGCATGCCAATAAACATCTTGCATCTACTTGCCATCACATGCACTTGCTATATTTCCATTGATGAACTTTTCACATGTAGTCATGACCATGTGTTAACGACATCCTTCCTTACTGTGCATTGATTATCACCTATACCATCCTCTTCCTTGCTCAAACCCTTAGCTTTACATGTACTCACTTTTTCCCTTTTCAGGATGGCCACCAAGAAGGGCAAAGAGAAAGCTACTTCCAAACACCCAGCAAGGAAAGGAACAAAAAGAGCACTAGTGGCAGAGCCATCTTCAACAGCAGTAAAGCCCTCAACAAAGCGAATCAAGAGGATCATCAAGGTCGATAAAAAAGAGAAAGCTTTTCCAGCAAAGGACACTGCGCGGTTCACCAACCGCTACTGTGAGCAGATGTTCCCCATTCTGGCTGAAAGAAACTATAACAATGAGCACCTTCTCATTCTCCCGACCCACATTGTTGAAATTGTTGAGCCCCGTATTGAGCGAAGATATTGGAAATTCCTATGGAGATAGCCACGGCAGGTTAATCTTTCATGGGTAGTTGAATTCTACTCCAATTTTCACATGCCAACCATGCAATCTGTCTATGTCCGTCAGAAGCAAGTCCCCATAATAGAAGAGTCTATTCAGCAAGCTTTAGATCTCTCTCCTGCACCAGAAGGATTGGACACATTCCAAGAAGCCTCATTCAAACGCCAGACTTACCAATTTGACTGGGACGCCGTTCTCAGAGTTATAGCATAACCAGGCAGCAGATGGATCTATGGATACCATCGTTCTCGACCAAAGAGCATATTGGCTTCAGCATTCACCTTGGAGGCTCGAGTATGGGCACATATTATGTCCCATTATGTCTTTTTGAGCACTCACGAGTCCTCCTTCACCGCAGACATGGCTGTTCTACTCTGGTGTATTCTTACAGACCAGCACCTCAATTTACCAAGACACATTCGGCATGCTATGGGACACGTACAAGATCGCGGGCAACCTACCTTTTCCTGCCTTGGTTTCAGATCTAGTCTCAGCAGCCGAAATCTCCTACAGAGCTGGGGACACCAAGGCCATGATTCCACGAGATGATCAAGTCGTCCCTAATGGGAAATATATCAGACCTCCAGCAGCCACTACTAGTCGGCTTGCAAAACCGGCCGAAGATATTCCTTCAGCTTCTACATCACAAGCACCTTCAACAAACCAGCTGCTCCATCAGATACTTAAGAGGCTAGACCGGCTTGACCGGAAAGGAAAGCAAAGGGAGCGCCGTAACAAGCGCCGATTTACATACCTCAAGGAGCTGCTTGTTGGTAACCACCCACCTGAAGAAGAACCAGACACCCCAGACTCCAGTTCATTTACCAGCACAGGGAGCCATGACGGTCCCGATTGTGGAGATGCTGCTACCAGCCCCCCATTGTTCCTGACTGATGGCATCGAGGACGATGCCAAGCTTTAAGTGTGGGGAGGTTGGTCAGTACCTGACTTCCGGAGGTAATTTTTCTTTCTTAGCACCAATAGAATATGATATTTATTTATTTTTTCTTTTGTTAGGATAGAATAAAATTGCATAGTAATAGGTTAATTGTATGCATGTTCTATTTAGTTGAAAATCAATAAGTTTCTTTTTAATACCATATTTTTGAAAATTTTCACTAATTTAAATCAAAATTTTTGTGTTAAACTTGTTTGGTAGTTGTAATTGGAATATAGTTAAAAGCTAGAACACAACCTGTGAGACTTGAGCTTAATTACATGGTTACATTATTTAACCATAAAAATTTTATTCTTGTGTGTTTGCTTCTCTATGATTGTAATCTATATTTTGTTCCATCCTATATGTCAATGTTTAATGTGTTATATGCATGCATATGATTGAGGCCATTATTTTATTAACTCACTTATCCCAAATAGCCTACCCTTTCAATCACCTTTGTTAGCCAACTTTGAGCCTTTGAATCCCATTTGTTCTATATTTTACCACATCACTAACCTTAAGCGGAAAAACAAGTAATACCCTAAATTGAATCTTTGGTTAGCTTAAGATAGAGATTGTGTGTCAATTAAGTGTGGAAAAATTATGGAAACATGGGTTAACAAGGGAATGTGTTATGTTTTTACAATTAATAAAATATTAGGAATTTGGGTACCTACTCATGTGAAACTAGAAAAATTATAAATCCATGTGCATTGATAAGCTACGTTTACTGTTACTTTTATTTAAAAAAAATCCAAAAATATTCAATTAATTAAGTAATTAAATAAATAAATGAGGGGACAAAATTACCCCAATGCTAAGCTAAGTTTAATAAAAATCAATGCATATGTGATACAAGTTAAAGAGAAAAGTTGATGCAAGAGTATGTAAAACAAAAGTGGAAAATTTTAGGTAGCTAAGGATGATTTAAGAAGAAAATAGAGTATGTATGTTAGGTAAGAGCTTAGGTTATTCAAAGATTCAATTTATAGCTCACTTAGCCATATATATACTCTCACCTTTATCTTGGCCCCATTACAACCTTGAAAAGACCTCATGATGTTTGCATTGGTACATTAAATACTTATTGATTGGTTAGGTGAAGAACAAGGTTTAGAAAGCATATTAGAGAAGAGTAGAGTGAATTACCCTATACACTTGAGTGACTAGAGTGCATATACACCATCAGTAAGGGTTCAATGCTTAAGTCTATGTTCCCTACTTTCATGAGCTGTCTTCCTATAAGTTTACTTGTTTTTACTGTATAATTTGAATTAGTGGAATTTGATTGATTTATTTTTTTGTCTTGAAGAACTTATTTATTTTAACCAATTAGGCAAAATCATTTCATCATATAGTTGCATTCATATACATAGGTTGTATTGCATGAGTCTTACTTTTCCCTACTCATTTATTTTATCTCCATAAGCTAAGCATGAGGACATGCTAATGTTTAAGTGTGGGGAGGTTGATAAACCACTATTTTATGGTTTATCTTGTGTTTAATTGAGTGGTTTCATCAAGTCTTTACCCACTTATTCATACGATTTGCATGATTTTACAATTCCTTCCTAGTTTTGTTCTATGGTTGAAAACTTGCTTTCTAAAGATCTTTAATTTATGTACTTTAATTCTCCTTTATACCATTCGATACCGTGATCCGTGTGTTAAGTGTTTTAGGCTTTATAGGGCAGGAATGGCTTAGAAAATGGAGAGGAAGCTTGCAAAAATGGAAGGAACACAAGAAACTAAGGAGATGACTAGCGAGCATCGACGCGCACGCATGGCTCACGCGTGCGCGCGACATGGAGAAAAATCGCAGCGACGCATGCGCGTGCCTGACGCATACGCGCGGCTTGGAGTCTGCACGAATGACGCGCACGCGTGGACGACGCGTACGCGTGACAAGAAAAAATGCTAAATGACGCGCACGCGTGACTAACGCGTACGCGTGACTGACGCGTACGCGTGACCTGCGCGATCTGCAAAATTAACAGAAAACGCTGGGGGCGATTTCGGGCCGCATTTTGACCCAGTTTTCAGCCCAGAAACACAGAATAAAGCCAGGGAACATGCAGAGACTCAACAGACAATTTTAGACATTGACATATTCTCATTAGGATAGTTTTTAGGTTTTTAGATCTGAATTTAGAGAGGATTACTCTCCCTCTAGGTTCTCTTTACATTCATAGTTTATAAGTTTTATTGCTTTTGCTTTTGGATATTGAAGAGTCATTACCTCCGTTGAAGATACTATTCTAGTTTGTTTCTTTACTTACTCTTTTATTTATTCCATATTCTTAATTCTTGTTTAGAGTGGTAATTAGATTATTTTCATGGATTGTTAGTGCAAATGATTACTTTTACTTTTGATTAATTTTGAATCCCTATTTTATTTAATTTATCATGTCTTCTTCTTATATTTTTATGAGCGTTATATTCATGTCAATGGAGTAGACTCCATACTTGACATGGGGGTTGATTAAAAGGAGACACTTGAGTTTGAAGGCTTAAGTGCTGATTAAACTGGAAGTTATTGGCTAGTTCTGTATTTACTAACGGGAGAGGACTAGGATTTGCGAATAAGAGTTAGCTCAATCACTTGACTTTCCTTTATTTAGTAAGGGTTAATTAAGTGAAAACAACAACCTTTTTGATAGTACACTTAAGAGACCCCAACAAGGATAGAACTTCCAATTAATCATTCCCCCAGTCAAGGCTTTTTATCTAGAATATTAATAATCATTCTTAGTTTTTTATTGCTTTAATTTACAATTATTTAATTGCTTGTCAACCAAACTCAAACTCTCTGAGAAATTCCTAATTAATAAAATAGCATCCTTTCTTGCAACTCGTTGGGAGACGACCTGGAACCCATACTTCCAGTATTTTTATTCTAAATTTTTGTGACACCTTTCTAAATTGGTGAGGTGGATTTTAGTTGGTTAAGAGCTATACTCGTAACGCTATTATTATATTACAATTTCTTAATTGGTCTAACTTTTGTCACGCACCAACGTCCGTCTTCATACTAATCAACCGCCATGTAGTGTTAGATCCCAAGTCCCCGGCAGCAGCGCCAATATTTCGAGGGTTACCTGAAACTAGGTTGCCTTTGGGCTTGTAAGAGAGGCCCAAATCCTCAATGGAGTGGGTTCTAACTTGTCCCACGTCCTGTGGCCATCATTCGAGTTGTTTATGAGAAGGTGGGGGGTGGTACCTATAAAATACTCTGATGCTTAAGTCAGCAAGGGTCTTAATAGTTTTAAGTGTATTGGAACTTAAATGTACCTGAGTGTGTCAGGGTATTTATAGGAGAGGAGCCAATAACCACCGCCGAAGTAGTTCCACTTCTTATGGTGGATAACCGCCCATTTATTTTAAAGTTGTTGAGATCTCTCTTCTAGAAGTAGGTGAGAGATTCGGGAAAGTAGATACTTTTGTGAGTAAGCATGAGTTGCCCGTTTTCGTCGAATCCGACCTCTTATAGGTGGTCGGGTGAGTGATAGAGGCTATCCTTGTAGTTGGACCTTTCAACCTTATTGGACTTGGCTTATGTTTTGGGCCAGGGTATGAACAAGTGTATTCATATTTAATAATATAATTTTGTATTACTCAATAAGAATAGAATGATGATATTAATGGGGTGTAGTTGTCACTTTCGAATTTTGTCCGAATTGTATTCTTCTTTTTTCTTCGATTCCTTATCTTTGTCTCGAGAGGAATATTGACTGTGTTGTCTTGGGGCAGGTTCCCTTAAACGAGTTGTTTCTTCCATATTGATGTACTTTTTAGTTCGCTCTTGTACATCGTACAGAGAGGTTGGGTGCCTCTTGGATATGCGTTGAGAGAAAGGTCCTTGTTTGAGGTCGTTGACTAGTCCCATGATGACTATTTCAGTAGGCAGGCTTTGAATCTTCATGCATACTTTGTTGAATGTTTCCATATAAACTCATAGAGATTCTCCGACTTCTTACTTTACTCCTAAGAGACTTGGCGTATGCTTGACCTTATCCTTTTGAATAGAAAATCAGGTAAGGAAGCTTTTTGCCAGATCGCCAAAGCATGTGACCGATCTAAGTGGTAAACTATCAAACCACTTCATGGCTACCTTGGTTAACGTAGTCGGAAAGGCTTTAGAACGAGTTGCATCTGACGCGTCTGCCAAGTACATGCGACTTTTGAAATTACTCAGAGGATGCCTCAAATCAGTGGTTCCATCATAAAGATCCATATCTGGGATTTTAAAGTTTCTAGAAACTTTAACCTGCATGAATTCTTCTATGAATAGATCTTTGCCCGTCAAAGGTGTTTCTTCTTGGTTAGCTCGGGTTCTTCTACCTTTAAAATCAGATTCCAGTTTCAAGAGCTTTTCTTATGATTCCCTTCGTCGTGGAACTTCCCTCCTCAGGACTCTTTCAAATTCTCTTTGTCGCTCTAGCTCCTGCTCGAGTTATTCCAGCCGATCTTGATGTCTGTGGACAAGCTCCATGATCTCTGAGGGATCCCTTGGCCTGGATCCTTCAGGTCGATATACTTCTGAGCTTATCCTGTGTCCTTCTGGGTTTGATGGTTGCACATCTCTGGTTACACCTTTCACTCTATCAGCTTGGGGAGGTATGACAATGCTCGCTCTTCGTTGTTTTGCTCTTCTTCTCAGGCTTCTAAATCAAAAGCTGTATGTCCATCTTCTGGGATGTCATATGCCCGTCATACAATCTTGATTTTCAAGTCTCCAACAACGGCGTCAATGTTCCGAAAGTTACCTGAAACAGATGGATTTGGGCCTGAACATTAGGTTCAGGCTCCTTTATGGGGTAGCGTCCGATGTCTCCTGGTATCGAGATGTCGCCATCTGAGTTCCTCGTGAGGAGGTGGGGTGGTACCTGCAAGGGATTCTGATGCTTAAATTAGTAAGGGCTTAGGCAGGTTTTAGTAGATTTGGTTCAAAGAATACCTGAGGGTGTCAGTATATTTATATGTGTAAATGTAAAGTCAATAACCACCTTTTGAGTAGTCCCACATTTGATGGTGGGTTAGTTACTCCCTTTCGGTAGGGAGATTATTGAGATCACCTTTCTAGATGAGTAGGAGAGATAGTAGAGTTGGTTATTTATTTAGATAAGTAAGGTTGTGACTATGTTGCTAGGATTGACCTCCATAAAATTGGGTAGGTATCGTTTTGCATGATGTCTGTAAATTGGGTTTTATTCATTTTGGGCCTGACTAAGTAATGGACGGGTTTTATTCATTTTGGGCCTGACTAAGTAATGGACCAGGATATGAACACTTTCTTATAACTAATATAATGAAATTTAATTTATATGTATGATCAAATTTTATAAATAATATGATCAAATTAAATTTATATTTCTAATCAAAATACGAATAGAGAAACAAAATGACAGTAGTTGTCATTCAATTTGGTCCAGTCCAAAAGTACAAAGTGGTGTGTTCAATTTTAACAAATAAAATTTTAAATATAAAAATAAAACAAAAACATTTGAATTAATGAAATGATTGGATAAAAATAGAAAATAAATAAGGTACGCAATTTATATTTACAAAATTTTGTTAATGTAATACAAATGATAGAATGAATGTCAATTATATATACTGTCAAAAACTGATGTATATAATAAGTAAAAAACATAAACTTAATAATATAGTATTATTTAGTTTGTATTGAATTTGAACGAGCAAATGCAATTTTCCTCTAATTGTTCTATCCTCAAAATAAGAAATCTAAAAAATATTGGCGCCATTATCATATAATAATATCTATTACCAAGTGAGTAGTTCGTCCTCAAGAACCAATGAATGAATAAATTAGACAGCAACGGGCAAATCAATAGAACGAAGCCATCAAATGGATTCCAAGTTAGTTTTCTGGTAACACGGATGGTTAAAAACTTAAAATTATGGACACAACTATACAATAACAAGTATGGCTCAAACACACCAGAGAAAATTCATCACGCCACAATATCAAAAATACCCTACTGACCAAGTACAAACAAATTCAACCTTTACTTCTAAAAGAAACAAGAGAATGAATGCGACCCTGCATGCGCACCGGGGGAAAAAAGGGGGGGGGGGGGGGGGAGCGGTCATGAAGAAAAAAATGTCAATACCAACAACTAAGGAAAAGATGTAAACAGTAAATAGATACCAGACTCTAAATAAACGGTTCTGAATGAATCCAGTTCACAATGGCAAGAATTTCATTTGGAAGTGGGATTGGAAAACTCGGTGCACAAGCATCCCGCACTAACGCAAGGTTTGGAGAAGAGCCGCATCCAAAGGGGTAATGTATGCAACCTAATTTGAAAATTACATCGGTGGCTGTTTCCAAGGCTTGAACCCGTAACCTTTGATGTCACACAGAAACAACTCAACTGATGCTCCCCTTCAAAATGGGATTGGGAAGAAAAAAGGAAAAAGCAAAAAACCTGAAAATAGTTGTGATCTTATAACGTTAGGTAATTGGAAGAAAGGGCTTCCACCCGCCTCACTCATGTAGACGAATATGATGTCAATAATCGCTTAATGCCGTTTTTCTGCTCGGATGTAAGCCTGGACGGGAACTTGATGTTGAACTTGATTCGCAAGTTACCTTTCTTGGAGGGTTCTTTAGGAATTGGCATGCCCTCTCCTTTAATGACTTCTTCGTAAGACGGACTAATGATTGAATTAACGGGGATGGTAAGGTTTCGGCCATCAAGGGTTGTCAGCTGCACCGTGTAACCTGTTAGAGCTTCTACAAGGGATACCTTCTGGGTGAAAACAAGATCATTGCCATCCCTCTTGAAGACACTATGCGGCTTCTCGTCGATGATGAACACAAGGTCTGCGGGGATATGTCCTCTTTGCTCATTTCCCTTCGCTGGAAAAGTTATTTTTGTTCCTTTCTTCCAACCTGGTTTGATCTCAATTGTAAGGATTTCCTCTACTTTGGTGGGCCTTCTAAACAATAAGAAAACAAAATTAATTAGTCATTATCAACCCTAAAACCTACACCCCACAAGTAGCTGCCAAATATAATAATTCAATTTTCCCTCCATAATTTAATTGCTAATCCAACATTGTTTCGATTAATTAATGATGCAGTACTCCAAAATCAACACCGCAATTTTCAACAAGTGTTAAACAACTCAGAGAACAAACTAATAAAGTAGTAAATAAGAGAGCAATATAGGGATTAGAAATGTGAAGACAAAGGATATTAGTAAACCAACACATCTAGGCATAAATTCCAAATTCATTGGAAGTATAAAAAATTTATGAAACCTGAAGAAATCAAATACATAAATTGATAGCAGCTGATACTTTCTTTTAAAAATATACACAAGCTGCCTAACAGCCTATGCTACTGAAATGTTTTCATCCATGTTAGACACCTGGCATCAAATTTTGCTGATAAATTTAACAAACTATTGTGCCAGCAAGGGTCTAATGTTAGATTCACTCATGCAAGGCTGGATGCACAAGATCAAGAGAGAAAAAATGTTTGGTCAAAATTCCTGATAGTTGAACAGAAATATCCAAGAAAGTTTATATTATCAGAAATAAACAAAATAAAAAACTCCAAGGTTCTATAACAAAAATGCAAGTTAAAGAACTACTAGAAAAAATATGAACCAGCAATGTTGTTAACGGCAGCAACCAAAATGCAACACCAAGACTGCAAATGTCGGTACTACAAATTCAAATCTATCAAGGTGATCAAGCTAACTGACCCCCCAAATAACAATACATTATTAGTTAACCCAAAACAAATTATCAAACTTGACTTCAAACATAACAATCTATATATGTATAACAAAATTTGGCTCTATAAACTATATGCTTCGGGCTCCTCGGAATTGCTAATCACCGACTAGACTTGCATTGCATCATTTAGTTTAATAATCCAGATAAAACATTAAGCCACATAATTTTGATTTCAAATTATATAGATTGATATATTACAAAAGCATAGCATATAAACAAATATATGATACAACAGAAGGACACTAGCAACAAACATAAAGAACCAAGTTTCCTCATAACACAGTGGCTAACTGCCTATTTTAAATTCTTCCAATGACCAATAACATAATTTTCTCATGAAATAGAAAGACAAAACGCAGCTAATGAGTAAAAGTAGATAGCTCACCCATTGGCATCAATAACATCCCTCGAAATCTTCATCTTTTTTGTTGTCCCTTTATACAAATCCTCCAAGCTACATAGCAATGTTATCTCTATTGGTGCACTTTTCCTTGGCATATGGGCAGAGCCCTCTCCAGCTCCACTCCTAAACTGAGCAAAGATATCATCACCAAACATGCCGCCCCTGGAAAAGCTAGATGGGCCAGCGCGACCACCCATGTCCCCCATTCCACCAAATGAACTGGAGAAACCAAAGAACTCCGAAAATATATCATCTGCACTTCTGGGATTGAACCGGAAATTCGCAGAACTGCTGTCACTGCCACCACCTGGTGGTGGTACCTGCCCCTTCAGCCCCTCCTCACCATACTGATCATAAACTGCACGCTTCTGAGGATCACTCAAAATCTGTTCAAATTGAATAACCACCATAACAAATTAATAATTAAATGAATAACTCCTCCACTTCAAAACATTAATCCCCACAGGAAATGAGGAATTTCTCGAAAGATCAAATTTGAAACTGGGCTTAAAACCCCAGCGCCTCACCCTCAAGAGCCAAATTAGGAAACCCTAGGAGCTAAAAATTGAAAAATTCTTACGGAAAGTTCCAACTTTGTAGGATAAAAACAAATTCGACAAGTTAAATTACTCAGCTATTTCTAATATTCAAGTAAAAACTAAGGAGGTTACACGCACAAGTTCAAAACTACTATGTGGCTGAAACCCTTATGAAAAAAAGTTGTGGACGTCACAGCAAAAAAATGATCAAAAGCTTGAACTGCCATAAAAATCTCACTCTAGAACGAAAAAAAGGAAGAAAGAGTCGCAGTGAAAAGCTTCACACTTATGAAAATTCAAAAACAATAACAAATAATCATTTATAATTAAAAATTTAATTTAGAAAACAATTGGCATGACATTGAGAAGATTGGGAAGAGTTTTGAACATTTGCAGACATCATAGGCTTCGGAGATTTGCTTGAATTTGGTCTCAGCGTCCTTCTTGTTGTTAGGGTTCTTATCAGGGTGCCACTTCATTGCAAGCTTTCGATACGCCTTCTTGAGATCATCGTCTTTAGCGTTTCTATCGACATCAAGAATTTTGTAGTAGTCGACACCCATAACAACTCTCTTCAGAAAAGTCGAAGAAGGAAGAAGAGGAAGTTATCTGCAATAATTGGAGAGGAAAACGGGGAGAAAGATGATTATATGACGTTACTTCCGGTAGAATTCATGTAGCAGAAGTAGCAGAAGTAGAAGAAGAAGAATCCTATTCTAAACTATATTACTATGTCAATGTATTTTGGTAGGCCCAACAAATTTTGCTTGGAGAGAAAAGTGAAAACCCAATTTGGTAGATCAAAATTAACGTAAGGGTAAGTTTGGTTTATTCCTTTAAATTGTTTTCATTTTTAATGTATTAAGCCGAGTTTGGGTAAATAATTTAAATAAGTTCTTGTGGAAAAAGAATTTAAAGTATAAAAACTTTTATTAATAGCAGCTTATGAATAAATTATTTTGTGTTTGGATTTTTAGTTATAGAAGTATTTATTTTAAAATTGTAGTGTTTGAATAAATAACTCAAAAAATATAATTTTTTTATACAAGAGAATGGATATTAAAATAACAATGATAACAAATACTTTCCAATATTAAAGGTTGATTTTACATAATCAAATTACTAAGATTACAATCGATTAGGCAATTGATTCTTTATTTATTTTCTAATTGGTTCCATTTTTCTAGCCCTTTTAGCATTCGGTTCTTCCTACGTAATATCATTAGAAACTGGTTCTTCTATTTCACCTTCACCTTCACCCATAAGATCAAAATTTTCATGGAATTCTTCAAATTGTTCATCACTTGTGTCATTCTGTCGAATAAAATTGTGTAAAGCCATACAAGCACCAATAATTCTAACTTGTGTGTCTAAGAAAAACGATGGCATGGCGCACAAAATTTTTCATCTTCCTTTACAACATCCAAATGAGCATTCAATTGTACATCTAAGGCTAAAATGATAGTAGTTGAATACTTCATTTCTTCCTCTTGCTCTGGGAGCCAATCTAAAATGCGGAAGATGGTATCTGTGACCTTTATAAGGACCTAAGAACTCCATAAAACATGGATAGCCAAAATCTACCAAGTAGTACTTATCTAGCAAAAATTTAGTGCACCACAAAATCAGTTAATAACAATAAAGAGTTTAATCTAATATAAATAATATCAGTCTCAAATATGCTAACCTTTAGGAGGAAGAGGAAAATGAAGACTTTGTCTACTCACAGCTTGATTAAAAATTTTAGTATCGTGTGCAGATTCCTCCCAGCCTAACCATATAAATGTGAAACACATGTTAAAATCACATACTGCCATCACATTTGTAGTTGTGATCCCCTTTCTCTATCAATGTATGGAATTTTCTTGTCGGCAGGAACAACAGCAGGTACATGAGTTCCATCTATTGCACCAATACAATTTTTAAAATATGGATAATATCTTTCATCATTTTTAATTTCCACTGGAGTATCTGTGAATGTGGATCAGTTGGTTGAATAATATGTTGAGCAAGCTTGCAAACAGCATCCAGTACATAATGAAATTGTCTAGAAAGAGTTTCTCCTGATTGTTGGAATCTCTCTTCTGCATTACGTATTGAACCTGATTGTCCAATGATATATAAAATATACCTACTTGTTCATGAATTTCAATTTCTTTTGTTGTCTTCAGATTGTAAGTATTTTGTAAAACATCACACGGATGAAAGAACACAAGCTTTTTCATCCTAAATTGCTGGTAACAACGAATAGGATGCTCATTTAAAAGTTCATTTACCCAACTACTTCCTGTCAATTTTGAAGTTCTTCGTGGATTTTTCACAACGTACTTTAGAAAATAATCAACACAAGTTGCGATTGTTATTAAAGTTATTGTCTTCTTCTTACGTTTGGCTGCGACTTTTTGTTTGTTTTCAAATTCTTCATCTGACACATTTGTATTTGATATTAAACTTTCAGTTGACAAACTTTCAGTTGAGCTGTTAGATATCTTGTTATACAAATATTTTAAACTAATATCAAATAATAAACACTAATCATACTTGTGTGTCAACCATAATCTTTAAATAAACAATAGTTCACATCTTAAATATAAAATAGCAAACAACCATAGAAAACAATAAAAAAATATAATTATAGAAAATATTTTTTGAACAACACATAAATATATTAAAAAGAGACATTCTAGCCAAAAAATATTAACTAGACACATCTGCTAAATTATGAGTCTTCAACCAACCAAGTTGTAAGGCAGAGTCTTCTAGCCCATAAAAATCTCTCTATTTGACCTTTTTGCCATTAGTCTTGTAGCTATAAAGAATATATCACTCCCCACTTCTAACCCAGGTAATTCTTTGAGAACAGCTAAACAAGTAGATATACTTGGTATTTTATTTTTATGAGCTATTTTATTGGCCTTTTCTTCTTCAAACACATTAATTATACGTTCTAGTTGAGTTGAAAGTTGAGAGGCTCCCGACCCCTTCCCAACCTTTCTTCTCTTTTGTCTCATTGCACTAGGAGGTGTTGATTCATTGTTTTACTCATCTTCTAAACCTTCTTCCTCATTACCATTATCTTCGTCATTATCTATCGTTCTAACTATCATTTATATCTTCAGAAGGTGCTCATGCACCTACACCAGTAGCTACAACATCTTCAGAAAGGAACTCCATTTCATCAAGATGTTTTGGACCTTCCTCTCTAAATTTTGCCACATCAGGATTTTCCTATGAGACGATAAAATAACAATTAAAAATTTCTCGATAAAATTGATATTTCTGAAATAGTTTTAAAAAATGTAAGATACCTGAATCTTAGCATCCCACCAATCATCACTTGCTTGTATGGTCTTCTTAATAGGACCCCAATTCCCAACCAAGACCGGTCTCCTTTCCTTTTAGTTTAGCCCATAGTCCCCACTCTCTTTTCATAGCTTCCCACTTGTTTTTAAATTGTTTAGACTCATAATTTAAACCAGTCTTTTTCAAAAATTTTATTTTCAAATTTGTCCAACCAACTTTGTTAAAATGTGTTCCAGGTCTATTTCCAGCCACCATTTCTTCTTTACATATTTTCAATATAATAGTATTTCGTTTACTCCAATCAGCTTTAAATTTTCTTCTGGACTTGCTACTTTCATGAATTTGTTGGGGAAGAACATAAAAAAAAAATCAAACAAAAATAAAAATAATAGCAAGAACTTTGCTATAACTAACTATAAAAATAATAGCAAGTTATATAAAAATAAAATCACATATAAAAAAATAAAATTAAAACTGAAATTTTATACTCCACACAATGTTAAATACAAAGTTAATAATAAAAATTGAATAATGAAATGATAAAAAAAATACCTGGAAAGAATATATGCAGTAGATGGTTCAGATAGAATATTGTCTGAAAATGGTGGTGAAGGATCAATACTTCTAACTGATTAATCATTATGTGAAAATGGTGGTGGAGGGCCAGCACTTCCAGTAGATGGAACATTGCGTGAAGATGATGGTGGAAGGCCAATGTTTCTAGAAGACGGAACTTTGCGTGAAAATGGTGGTGGAGGGCCAATATTTCTAGCAGAAACAGGAAACATTTTTTCACAGAATAAAAAATGAAAGTAGATTTTTTTTGCTTTAAAATCAATTTTTTTCATGGAAATGATAGAATGATAGAAGGAGAGAAGTCATATATTTCTACTTCTTCAAAAAGCTATAAATTAACTTTTCGGAAAGTTAAAAGCTTTTCTTTAAAATGGTGCCAAACACATGTATCGTGACTTTTCATAATTCAAAAGTCAAAATAAGTAGCTTCTGTCACTTCCCAAACGGGCTCTATAAGTGTTTTAACTTTTAATTTTACCTCTTAAAATTTAATTAATCCAATTTTTTTAAATTTAATTCTGCGATTCAACTTTGCATAAATTAATTTTTAAATAGATAACCCAATTTTTAGGGTAGAAGTGAAGCTGACAACATTATTTCGCACAGAAGTTCCAACTGAAGCCGCAGCCCAAAAGTTTAGTGGAGTCTGCCACGCCTCAAAACCTTGCCAGAAGTTGTAAGAAGGCCCAGAGAAAACTTTACCTGTATGCTCCTTTAAATGTATGTAACTATATTGGTATTAGGGCACGGTTTTCTCTCTAGGAGAATGTTTCTCTCAAGATAAGAGATTTTTCTAAGAATATATGATTCTTTCTGTTCACACTTAATCAAACATCACACAAACACATCGTCTGACTTATCCAGTATATTACATAAAATTTCGATACTTCTTCCAGCAAAATCTAACCTTTCCTATACAATCTACCATTACACACAATTAACAAATACATCCGTTCTTACACAATATCCACCATTACCCACAAATCACCAGCATACAAATTGCAAAACCAACAAATACTTGAACAACAATATCCTAAAACCTATTGAGTTTCAATGGAAAACTTTGGACTTGAATCTATAGAAGGAAAAATAATTTCTTTGTTGAAGACGACGCAACAAGAGTTCATGGCAGATTGCTTGAATCTAGTTGGAAAAGTGATCACTAACAAGGAGCTTGCTTTCAAAACCATCAAAAACACTCTAATTGGAGTTTGGAAAAATCCTGAAGGTATGTTAATTTTTGAAGTGGACAAAAACAAAGTTTTAGTCAGCTTCAAGAACAAGACGAAAGGGTTACAAATATTAAAAGGAGGGCCTTGGAATGTTAGAGGCCATATTCTAAATGTACAAATGTGGATGCATGGAGATTCCATATCTGAGGTTAGACATGATTTTTTGGAAATTCGGATCCAAATACATGGACTTCTCCAAGAGTTCATTAATATAGAATCAGCAAAAGAGATTGGGAATAAAATAGGCTTGGTTGTAGAGGATGAAGACCCAATGGTGGGAGACACTTTAGAAAGAATTTTTTCTAGAGTTAAAATAGCAATACCAGTTTCAAAACCTATATCCACTGGTTTTTATTTGAACAGGACAGACTACCAAAGGCATGGATACAGTTTAAGTATGAAAGAATCCTGGAGAGTTATTGTCTGAACTGTGGTATTATCGGTCATAACAAGAAAAAGTGCAAGAATCCAACAACAATGTCAACCTGGAACCCAAAGGAACCAAGGTATTCGGCTGGTTTAGGAGTGGCACAAGCAAGAGCATTAAAGCCAAAAGAATACAGAGTAGCAGGGAAGATAGTAGCTCAGGGCAGAATTAGAGAGAGGCGGCACGTGAAGAACATGATTGAAAGAAGGGAGGTGAGTCAACACAGCAGACAGCAGGGAGTAAAGCTGGCAGTGCACAGGAAAAAGAATGGGTAATAGAAGAGGATAGTATAGCCAAAGCTCCTAAAAGAACTAGCAAAGAAGATCATAGAGATGTGGAAAAGGGGAAGAACATCCTAGAAGATCTGCTTGTCAAAGAAACTGAGTTAGAATAAGTGGAGAGAGATGCTAGGGATTGTGTAAAGGAGAATAAATTTACTAAGGACAGCAAAAAGATCTATGAGAAAGGCAAAGAAATTGGTAGGCCAAGTGTGTTAAGAGAGGAGGCTATAATTAAAGTTATATGGGCTGACTTCTATCAAAGTCCTAATGAAAATATTCATCTTTTTAGAATTGGGTCACAAGAAGAAGATAATAATATCACTATTGGATAACCACTTAAAAGGCTCAATAACAACATGGCAAAGGAGAGAATTAAAGGAGTTATAAGAGAAAACAATGCTATTGAAGCCCAACATAATAATAAAAGGTGTCATATGAGTGTAGATGGAGACTATTGGGTTAAAAATAGAGAGTTAGAGCAGGATAACAAGTAGATATATACAACAGCTGATGAAGGTGTTTATTACGTTGAACTTGCAAATGAAGATGAAGAATTAGAGCCCAACAATAGCAAAGCATTAGTAGTGGCTACAGAATATGAAATGGAAATTGTACAAGGAATGGAGAAAAAACTGAAATTGAAAAGGAAAAGGGAGGACGAGCAATAATTGCTGATGGGAGATATATTCGGAGAGAAAGCTGCCCTACAAGTTTGGAAAGCTGGTAAAAGAAGCAAGCAATCATTAGGACCAGCTAGAGCAATGCCAACAGAGGAAGACCAGCAGAATAAAGAAGAGATAATAGAAGACTCAATGGCTGAGGAGGTGGGCCTAAACATGACCCCAACTCAGCCATGAGTATCATAAGCTGGAACTGTCGCGAGGTAGCAGCCCCTGCGACAGTTTCTGAATTGCACAAAATGTGCAAGCAAATCAAGCCAGCTTTAGTTTTTCTTATCGAAACAAGAGCGAAAAAAATCTATTATGAAATTAAAGAAAAAACTACATTTCAAGAATACTTTTTGTATAAAATCCCGTGATTTGTCCGGAGGGCTATGTCTCTTTTGGAATGATATATATAACGTTGATGTTTACTTTTTGTGTGATAGATACATAAAGGCCCATATTGTTGATAGAAAGGAAAATACATGGGTATGTAATTTTATTTATGGCAATCCTAATTTTGGCAGGAGGAGAGAGCAATGAAGAAAAATCATAGCAACCAATTATAACAAGGTGGAACTTCAACTCTTTATAAGCAATTTTAATGACATTTTGACTCAGGAGGAGAAGAGGGGTTTACCTAAAGCCACATAGCCAAGTAAGAGAATTCAGAAACTTTGTTGATTCTAACTTTCTTATGGATTTAGATCTCAAAAGGGATAGATTCACTTGGTTCAGTAATCCAAGAAACGGATTTGTAACTAGAAAAATGATTGATAGTGCATTAGTTAATTGGGAATGGAGAATTTTGTTTGAGAATGCTTCACTTTTGACTATGCCTGCTATAAGCTCGGATCATTGCCCGTTAATTTTGGACCCAAAACAGATATTAGGATAAGCAAGAGCTTTAAATTTGAGGTATTTTGGACTGACCATGAGGAATGTGAAAATATTGTTAAGAAGGGATGAGAAAAAGAGGTTTCACAGAGCTGCGAATAGACAAGGATAACAAAGAGGATGAATAATTACAAGGAAGAATTGAAAAAGTGGAGTAAATCTACATTCAAACGAGTAGATAAGGAAATAAATAGGCAGAAAGAAGAGTTGAAGAAGTTACAAGATTCAGATTTCACTGAAGAGAAGCAGAATAAGGTACAAGTTTTAAAGGAGAAAATAACAGCATTATGGAAGCAAGAGGAGAAATTTTGGGGCCAGAGATCCAAATTAAAGTGGTTGAAGTGGGATGATAAGAACACATCCTTTTTTCATGCAACAACCATCCAGAGAAGAGAGAGAAACCACATTGAAAGATTGAAAAATGAAGCAAGTTATTGGTTGGAAGAGAGGGAAGAAATAATGAGGTACATTGAAGAGCATTTTGAAGCATTGTTCACTTTGACTATAAGACAAAGGTATGACAACACCCTAAGTAAAATTCCAGTGAAGGTCACCGAAGAAATGAACAGAGGGTTGATTTCTGAGGTCTCAGACGATGAGATAAGGAATGCAGTTTTCAGCATGGGGAGTCTCAAAGCCCCAGGACCAGATGGCTTAAACGGGTTATTCTATCAGAAATATTGGCAGGTGATCAAGAAGGAGGTATGTGAGGTTGTCAAAGAATTTTTCAGAAGTGGGCTACTGCCAGAAGACATTAGTGAAACCACAATGGTCTTGATCTCAAAAATTAAAAATCTAGAAGGACTTAACCTGCTAAGATCTATTAGCTATTGTAATTTCATATATAAAATTATATCAAGGATCTCAGTGTTGAGGCTGAAAGGACTGGTGGAGGATATAATTTCACCAATTCAAAGTGCATTTATAGGAGGGAAATTGCTATATGATAATGTGGTGATCGTGCAAGAGATAGATCATAGCCTAAACAGAAAGGGAAGAAAAGGATCTAATAACATGGCAATCAAGTTAGACATGAATAAAGCGTATGATAGATTAGAATGGGATTTTTTTTAGAATGTATTAAAGAAGTTTGGATTTAATGAAAGATGGGTGGAATTAGTGATGAAATGTGTTAGAAGTGCCAATTACAGATTTAAGGTCAATGGCGAGTTGTCCAAAAAAATCAAGTCGCAAAGGGGCCTAAGACAGGGTGACCATTTATCTCCCTACCTATTTATTTTGGCAGCCAAAGTTTTTACTATTTTGATGCAGGAAGCACAGAATGAAGGCGATGTCTCTGGAATAAAGATTGCTCCTACAGCCCCTACAATTACTCATTTTTCGTTTGCAGACGACTGTATTATTTTTGCAAAAGCTAAAGAGGAAGAAGCATATCAAATTATTTTAGTGCTGAATGAATACACAGAGGCGTCTGGACAGAGGATAAATTTGAATAAGTCAGATATCACTTTTGGGAGTATGTGTCAATTCAGAAAAGGGTCGACATTGAGGAAATACTAGGCATGGCATCGTGGGAGACACCTGGAAAGTACCTTGGTCTTTCAGCTACTTGGGGAAGATCTCAAAGCGAAGCTTTAGCATGGATTGAAGAGAAAATAATGAATAAATTAGAAGGATGGAATGAGAAGCTATTAAATCAAGCAGGCAAGAAAACTCTAATCAAAGTAGTAATTCAAGCAATACTATCATACGCTATGAACAATATAAAGTTTTCAAAATAATTCTGCAGAAGAATATGCACTAAGGTGGCACGATTCTAGTAGGCAGCATCAGGTAGAGACCGATGTATCCATTGAAAAAAGTGAGAATCCATTACAAAGAGTAAGTTGGAAGGGGGGTTGGGATTCAAGGATCTAAAATCACAAAACACTGCCTATCTTGCAAAACAAGCTTGGAGAGCCGTCAAAAACTCGAATTTGATTTGGGTCCAAATTCTAAGATCATTATATTTTTCAGAAGGCAATTTCTAGACAGCAAAAAAAAAAAAAAAAAAGAAAAGGGGCAAATTGGGTTTGGAGAAGCATTTTGCATGGGTGAGAGCTTCTTAGAGCAAGAGGCAAGTGAAGCATAGGAGATGGGTCAAAGGTGTGCATTTGAAAGGATAATTGGATTTTCAGAAAGAACAAGGCTCTGAATGTAGAAAGTAGTGATGAGACCAAAGTTAGCGAGCTGATTATGGAGGGAGAGGGATGGAACGTAAGGAAAATTGTAGGAATGCTTTCCCACTAGATCAGCAGAGCAATTTTGATAACTCCTATTGGTGTTCTAAACAAAGTAGATAGAAGTCATGCGGCTAAAATGGCAAGTCAAGAACAGGATATCATGCGGCTAAAATGGCAAGTCAAGAATTGAACCAAGGAAATCCATCAACAAGTGAAGATAGAAGGGACCTATGGAAAGAAATATGAAAAATGTGTGTCCCACAAAAAATCAGAATGTTGCTATGGAGAGCAAGCCAGGATGTATTTCCAATGGGTCATAATCTGTATAAGAGGAATATAATACAAAGCCCAATTTGCCAAGTTTGTTCTAAAGAAGTGGAAACAGTGGAACACGCTTTCATGCTTTGCGATTGGGTAAGAGCTACATGGTTTGGGACTAAATGTCAAAGTATTCCAACTAGAGATACAATCTCATCTATTGGGAATTTGTTATTGGAAAATATAAGAAAAATTATAGCAACAGGAGGTGAAGAACAAGAGAAGAGAATCAGCAATTTTGGGTTCTTGATATGGGAAATATGAAAGACCAGAAATGACAAACTATTTCAATATCTAGAAATAAACTCAATGTGGACAATAAAGAAAGCAAATGTTATGGAAAATATTTACTGGAAATCAAAAGAAAAACAAGCAGGAACGATGCTTAGAGAAAGAGAGAACAGAACAAACCTGGTAAGATGGAGACCTCCTCCAATTGGTTGGCTGAAGACAAATGCCGATGCAGCATTCAGGAAAGAAAAGGGTTCTGGTGTAACATTTGTGGTAGTTAGGGATAACAGAGAAAGAATTGTGTTAGGCTTCACAGGAAAAATTCAAGCAAATTCAAGCATAACAGCAGAAGAAACAACAGTTAGACAAGCTATAATCATAGTTAATAATCTCCAGATGGGAAAGACTCTAATAGAATCTGATAATTTAAAATTCATACAAGAAATTAAATCCATGGGTTCAATAGGAGAAATTTTAGCAATTATTCAAGACATTGATATGCTAATGGAGTAATTACCGGAAAAGGGGTTAACTTGGACTCCCAGAAACGGGAATCTCCTCGCCCATGAAACAACCTAGGGATATTGCACTAAAATTTGAGCACTCAACCACCTGCAAACATCCACAGAATCATCAGAAGTGAAATTCAATTTAATTAAAGTTTGAGGATCAACAAAGAATTAAGCTTTAATAAAAGAGGAACAAAGTGCCATACAATTGAGGACCAAAATGGTACAGTGAATAAAAGCTTCTCGACTCTCGTGGCCACTTATGGTACAATGAATATAAGCTTCTCGCAATGGCTCTAGCAAAGCATTGAATCTCAGTTTGGAAGGGATGATCGCAATCTTCGATGCACCATATTTAGATGGAGTCCTAGCACAGTTGTAGGAGCAGCGTATTGAGTAGGTATTGATGGTGGGTGGCTGAGGATACCATTCCACTGATGAAAGATGAAGGTGGATAGAAGACGAGTTTTCTCTGGTTCACAGTTCAAAATGTGATAGTGTTAGAATGGAAATGGATTAGGTCTTTGTGTGTTTTTTTGGGTCTTATGGACCTAAGTCCAAAAAAAATGTATGTAATTGCTTCATTATAAAAACAATAGGAGAGTGAGGAGGTGAAAGTGAGGCTCTCGAGAAGACAAGTAATTTGGCCATTATAACTCGGTTGTAACCGACCTATATTTTTGTATTCTCTATGTAGGTTTTGTCTTAGGTGGGGAAAGAAATATTGAGGACTTTGGTGGTCTAAATAAAAAAATTAAAAAATAAAATATTAAATTACTTAAATACTCTCATCTTCTTTCTTTTGTTTTTTCCTTAACAATAACACCAACCACACCACTTACTAGACTATTGTCTTTCACTTTTTCTCCATAGCATAGCAATCACCACACCACTTATTTTTGTGTAATCAACATTAATAATAATAATTTTTCTCTTTTCAAAAACATCTTTCCTCATTCATTGGGTTTTTTCAATGAGTAAAGCGTTCACTTTTCTACAAATATTTACGCCTTGTGTGAACTCCATAGCACTCTTTTCCTTACCCGTGTGATTATCCCATTTATTATTGTCGAAGCATGTGGCATCACAATCTTCATTGGTGCAGTCGAAGGACCCGACCCAATTAACTTTTTCGTTAATGAGAAGATCAATCATGGTTTGAAAAATCAAGATCAACGTATGTACTATAGTAGTTATTCTAATGTTGATTTCAATATCATTATTTAATAAATTAGTTTCCTAAACATTTTGAGAATTTTCTGGTGATTTGAAGGGTGGATCATAGTTGTCAAGTCTTGGATATTTCACAAATTTGTTTGAAAGTTTATGCCTCGTGGAGTAACTCAAGAAGAAAAGAGAAGAGGATGAACATAGATGATGAGATAAGGAAGGAAAGGTATTGAAAAAAAAGGATAAAAAGGAAAAATCAAAATTTTATAAATGTTAAATAATTAATTTATATTATTATAAATTTTTAATATATAAAATAATCATTGAATCAAAACCGTACATCATTATTTTTAACGGTTAAAATTAAAATATTCTATTTAGACCACTAAGATCCTAAATATATTTTTTCCACCATAAAATTCTCCTTCTTATGTAACTGATGTATAACATTATAACATGAATAGTTCTCTGGTGGCAAGAATTTGGTGGCTAAGAAAAGGCGAAAATTGACCAGCTAATGATTTGGTGACATGTAACGATAAAGATTTTAAGAGAAATCCAAAATAAAAAAAGTTGATGTGTGATTTAGACTTAGTAAAACACGATAACTTTTTCTCTCTTACTACAATGACAATATTGAAAAAGCAAGGCCAAAAAATAATTTTTTATTGCAGTTGAGCAACGAATAAAGAAAAAGTCTGCTGCAATGGAGTTAAAGGAAGGAATCACCGCTTGCAAGGGACAAACTGTAGCTGCCTCATTGGGAAACGATTCAAAGATGATGATCGGCGATTCCTAGTAGACACAGCAGGGGCAATGGCAACCAATAGATTTGTTGTGGTGGAGCTGAATCTATAGGATGTCATCAAAAAATTGTTCTGTCGGAGAAGAAGAACCACGTCGGAGAAGCATCAGCTGCAACTGGCCAACGCTAGCTATGTCAGTGGGAATCAATTTGGAGATACTGATCGGCAATTCAGAGATGTTGATCGGCATCGAAAAAGAGGAACACCGGTTCTAAAGTCGCCATAAAGAAGGTGGCGGTGCCACCATAAGGACAGCTTCCTTTTCTCTCTCTCATTCAAAATTTTAACCATGGTCCCTTCTTCTCTTTATAATTCAAAACTTTAACCATGCTTTATTAGTAAATTTAACATCTTTAAGGTCAAATTATGGTTCTTGTAACTTCAAACTTTCCATATGTCAAATTCGGATTGGTCGATACTACTTGACTATCTTAGACACTCTTCCCAAACAACCACAAGAGAACTATCCTTATGAAATATACTAATATGGTCCTGAAGATGCATACTATTGTGTAGATGGATAATTCCTTCTACTTGTAAAGATAGATGTCAACAAATGATTGATGTAAATGCTGTGAATAGGACAATTATGGGAGACAATTGCTGAAGTGTAGGACCTACCACAGCACAAAGAATTTGAATTGTAGGTCCCACCAGCTGCTAAACTTAGTGTTAAGAGGTCTATTTATCTCTAAACTAATAAGCTGCATTAAAATAAAAAAAGCATAAAATAAAAATTATATTTTAACTAAAAATATAGCAATATCCTTTGTGAAATAAAAAAAAGGAAAATTTTTGGAAAGTGATGTACACTTTTATTTGAACCCGATTGAACCACGTCTCTCAGGTGTATGTCCTAGGTGTCATAAAAAGAGTAAACAGTCGTTTCTGACCATGAAAGATTTCGACGCTGATAAGATTGATTATGAAAAATTAAAACTAAAGTTATATCATATAAGATAAATTTTGTTCAACAAAAATGACCAATTGTTAAAAAATTACTCAAAATTCAAAAACTACTCTTTTCATCATCTTCAACCTTGAAAACTCTAACATTAACAACAATCAAACTACCATATTTTCTCCCTCTCTCCCTGCTCTTCATCCATCGCCGCGCTGACACCGTTGTGCCGTCGTGCCTCCCCTCTCTGTCGCACCTTTCCTCTTCGTTGCTAGCTCGCACCCCTCCATCACTCCTCTTCGTGGCAGGCTAGCTCCTCTCTATCGTTGATGCTTCTCTTGTATCGGATCTACAGTGTTCTACATTTCTTTCAATAGTTCAAAGAAATCGACGACGTCGAAGCCAACTGTCGTCACCTCCTTCTCTTTAGCACCACCATCCTCCCAACAAACAATCAGATTTAGAGATGAAAAAGCTAGATAGAACCTTTCTCTCTAGGCATTGTTGAGAAGATCAAGTACGATCCTAATAGCTCCTCTAGCATCGCCTTTATCCGATGGATCGAAGGAGTCTGTCGTTGTGTCATGCCGGAGAAATCCCTTAATTAACCGTCGCGTAAATTGCTCCAGATCTATAACACCACCGAAGGAAACAACTACATTCGCAGTGTGTTTGTGTTAATTCGATGCTTCCACCGCAGCACATTAGTTCAGCAGTGAGGAACGTGTTCTTGTCAGCATTCTCGCCGAAGGAAAAAGAAGCTTCAGCTTATGCATCTAGATCCGAATCGTTTCCCCTCGGGCCAAAGATTGCATTGGCTACGTTGAGATCATCGTTCTTTGTGCCGCGAGTGAGAGGTGAGAAGATGCTCCAGGTTCGGAATTGGACGAAGAACAACGACGTTTGGATGCATAGGAACAAACGCATAGCTGCAATTTCTTGGCACGGCATCACGTGATAGGGTTTACAGCACAAAGGAATTAGGGTTTGTGCTAGAAATTGACCTATTTTCACGCTCTTGTGAAACTATATTGTTGGGAGGATGGTAATGGTAATGACAAGGAGAAGAAAATCGAATAGCCATAGTGAATCAGAGGAAAATGAATCCGATTCAGAGGAGTCGAGGAGTCGATATGGTGGATTTTGCAGCGGAAGTAGTGGTTATGGAAGGAAGAGGAAAGGAGATGGGGTATTTATAAAATTATCAACAAAAAATTATTAATTGGTCATTTTTGTCGAACAAAACTTATCTTATATATATAGGTATAATTTTAGTTTCAATTTTTCGTGATCAATTCAGTCAGCGTCTGAATCGGTCAGAAATGGCTATTTACTCTCATAAAAATGATAATAGCATGTCTTACATAAATTGATTGTTGTTGTAAAATAAATAAATAAGAAAGATATAATAAATATAAAATAAAGAAGTATAAATAAAAGACAGTAGTATTGATATTCACTAATATAATTATCTCACTATAATAGAAGTAATTCATATATTTACTAGTATGTTGCAACTTAAAACCCACGGAGAAAAATAGAAAAGGAAGAGAATTTTATATGTTATTGTAGTGTGTAACCCTTTTGCCTCAGTTCATGCTTTTATAGGCATACACAATTTGCTTTTCAAACTTCATTAAGTTTGCTTCATCCTAAGAACTTGTTCCTTTCAACATAGGAAAGATGAGCCATTCATAAATGGGCATCCATCCTTATCTATCATCGTCACAACAGTCTCCCTTGGATGTCCATTTAAGATTACTGCCTCGTTAAAACCTTACTAAAGAAAAATTCAATGGGAAAAAAACTTTAGTGAAGGAAAAGGAGTACAATATCCTTTGTGATGGGGACTGCCTCATTAAAAACCTTGTCAAGAAAAATTCATTAGGGACAAAAATCTGACCAAGGAAAAAAGAGTACAGTCTTCTCCTCTTATTGATATTATTTAATATCTCGGAATTGGCACATCCCAATTTGATGTACCAATCTTTCAAAGGAAGATTTTGGAAGTGACTTTGTAAATAAGTCTGCCAGATTATTGCTTGAGCGGATCTGTTGGACATCAATTGTTCCTTGATTTTGAAGATCATGAATGAAGAAGAATTTGGAAGAAATATGCTTTGTTCTATCACCTTTGATGTATACACCCTTAAGTTGAGCAATGCATGCTGTATTATCTTCAAACAGAACAGTTGGAGCTATCTTATGATTAATCAGTCCACATGATGACAGAATATATTGGATCAAACTTTTGAGCCAAAAATACTCGTGACTTGCTTCATGAATCGCTAGTATTTCAGCATGATTAGAGGATGTTGATGTTATCATCTGTTTCGTGGACCTCTATGATATAGATGTACCACCATATGTGAATAAGTATCGTGTTTGAGATCTTCCTTTGTATGGATCAGATAAGTATCCAACATCTGCATAGCCAACTAATTGCGAGTTTGATTCATATGGATAAAACAAACCCATATCAATTATTCCATGAAGATAATGAAATATTTGTTTGATTCTAATCCAATGTCTTCTGATTAGAAAGGAACTATACTTTGCTAGTAAATTCACCGCAAATGATATGTCAGGTCATGTATTATTAGCAAGATACATTAGTGCTCTAATGGCACTAAGATATGGTACTTTAGGACCAAGGATATTCTCATTTTATTCTTTAGGATGGAATTTATCTTTTTTCACATCCAAACACCTTACGATCATTGGGGTACTTAATGGATGTGACCTATCCATATTCAAGATCTTTTCTGTGTATGTTGTTTGATGAATAAAGATACCATTTTTTGTATGTTCGATCTGTAGGCCGAGACAAAATTTAGTCTTTCCAAGATCTTGCATCTCAAACTCTTCTTTCAGAGCTTTTATAGTTGTTGGAATCTCTTCAGGGGTTCCAATGATATTTAAATCATCAACGTACACAACAATTATAATGAATCCAGATGCAGATTTCTTTATGAAAACACATCGGCCGATATCATCATTCTTAAATTCGTTTTTGACCAAATACTCTGTAAAACGATTATACCACATTCGTCTAGATTGCTTTAAACCATATAAAAATCTTTGCAATTTGATTGAGTATAATCCCTGCGAATATTCATTGGATGGTTTAGATATCTTTAGTCCTTCAGGGACTTTCATATAGATATCACGATCTAATGATCCGTATAAATAGGTTGTTACGACATCCATTAAATACATATGTAGTTTATAGTATGCGGATAAATTGACCAAATAACGCATTGTTATTGCATCCACTAAAGGGGAATATATTTCTTCATAATCTATACCGGGCCTTTGTTAAAAATCTTTTGCCACAAGTCGAGCTTTATAGCATACAACTTCATTTTTCACATTTTGTTTTCTCACAAATACCCATCTGTATCCAACAGGTTTTACATCTTCTGGTGTACGGACTACAGGTCCAAAGACTTGACGTTTTGCAAGTGAGTCTAACTCAGCCTTCATAGCTTCTTCCCATTTTGGCCAATCATTCTTTTATCGACATTCTTCGACTGTTCTTGGTTCAAGATTCTTACTTTCATGCATGATATTTAATGCCACATTATATGCAAATATTTCATTGACAATTGTCTTATCTCGGTCCCATTTTTCTCCTATAAAGACATAATTTATCGAGATCTCGTCATTTTCACAATTTTTAGGTACCTGAATATCTTCTGGCGTCAAAAGTATATCAGAATTTTGGACAACTGCAAGTGTCTTTACTATATCTTTATCTTTTTCAACAGGAGTAGTATTTACCTCTTTTCTTTTTCAAAATTTTTTTGCCTTTGGAACCGACAGACCTACCACGCTTCTAACGTGAATTGTTTCGGTGGCCATTTGTCCGACTAGGAGATTAATTCGAATTGGAGCATTTTCAATTGGTATATAGGATTTAGTAATCCTTTTCGTATCAGAAAATGCATCAGGCAATTTATTTGCTATTCTTTGCAAATGTATGATCTTTTGAACTTTGAGTTTACATTGCCCTGATCGAGGATCTAAATGCATCAAGGATGATGCATCCAAATTAAGTTCCTTTTTAGGAAGCTTATTCTCTCTCCCTAATGTTGAAAATTTTGATTCATCAAAATAACAATCTGCAAATTGGACTTTAAATATATCTCCAGCTTGTATCTCAAGATACCTCACTATAGAGGGAGAATCATATCCAACATATATCCTCAATTTTCTTTGGGGTCCTATTTTGGTGTGAGAAGGTGGTGCAATGGGAACATATATCACACATCCGAATATTCTTAAATGGGAAATATTTGGCTGATGGCCAATAGTTAATTACATAGGAGAGAACTGATGGTAACTTATTAGCCTCAAACGAATAAGTGATGCAGCATGTAAAATTGCATGCCCCCAAACAGAGGTTGGGAGATTTGTTCTCATAAGTAAGGGTCTAGCAATTAATTGGAGACGTTTAATACGTGATTTTGCTTACCCATTTTGTGTATGAACATGAGCTACTGGATGTTTAACGCTTATTCCGCTAGCCATACAATAAGCATCAAAGGCTTGGGAAGTGAATTCACCAACATTATCAAGACGAATTACTTTGATTAGATTTTCTGGAAACTGTGCTTTTAATCGAATAATTTGAGCAAGTAATCTCGCAAATGCCAGGTTGCGAGAAGACAATAAGCACACATGTGACCATCTCGAAAATGCATCTATTAAGACTATAAAATATCTAAAAGATCTACATGGTGGATGAATAGGTCCACATATATCACCTTGAATCTTTTTTAGGAATTCATGGGACTCAAATCCAATCTTTACTGGTGATGGCCTTAAAATTAGCTTTCCTTGAGAACATGCATCACAACGAAATTCATTAGACTTAAGAATCTTCTGGTTCTTTAGTGAATATCCATGGGAGTTTTCAATAATTCTCCATATCATGGTTGTTCTCGGATGACCCAATCGATCATGCCAAATTATAAATTCATTTGGGCTAGTAAACTTCTGGTTTACAGTGGCATGTGATTCAATTGCACTAATTTTAGTATAATATAAAAGATAAAAGTGAGGATAACTTTTCTAATATAACCTTTTTAATTGAATCATGAATTGTGATATATAAGTACTCATGATTTTTCTCATTCATTGTTTCAATATGATATCCATTTTGGTGAATATCTTTAAAACTCAACAAGTTCCTTAGAGATTTAGTAGACAATAGTGTATTATTTATTATAAATTTTGTTCCTTCGGAAAACAAAATTATAGCTCTTTCGGAGCTTTCTATCATGTTGTCTGAGCTAATAATGGTATTAACATATTCTTCTTTTGGCAAAAGATGAGTAAAATATATATTACTTTTGAGAATGATATGCGAACTTGCACTATCCGCAAGGCAAACATCTTCATTATATATCTTGCCATTTTCTTCAAAGACAAATAATAATAATAAAATGAGTAGTAGTACATGCACAGTAAAATTATATTCCTGATTGGAATTATTTTTCTAAGAAATACTGTACATAAAAATAGTGTCATGTACTAAATTTATTATTATTATTATTAATATTATTATTATTTTAAAACTTGACACATTCGAAATTCTTAAACATAAACATTAATATTTTATTAAACATTATTTATATACATCATACTTGAAATTTAAATACATTAAAAATAAAACTTAACAAGAATTTTTTTTTACATTTTTTATTTACATGAGTACTTTAACAAACCCACATATTAAACGTTTCTATCTGATCAAATGACTAATATTTCTTTCAGAATCATCAAAGAAATCAGATACTTCATAATGAGTGGTGTAATTTTCAGCAACATCATTTGAAACAAAATTTGTTTCCTTTTCTTTCTCATCCTTTTTCAAGAATGCTTGATAAAGATCAACTAGGTGCCTCGGAATACGACAGGTATGCGACCAATGCCCCTTTCCACCACAACGAAAATATTTATCCTCTGTTGATTTATTTTACCCATTGTTTCTTTCTTTATCCCACTTCTGGTGAGATCCTTTCTTGTGAATATAATTTTTCTTCCTTTCATAATTTTTCTTGTTACCAAAGCCTTTCCATTTACCTCTTCTGAAGTAATGATTCACTGCATTTACTTCAGAAAATGGGGTGGCGCCAGCTGGGCGTGCTTCATGATTTTTTAAAAGCAACTCATTGTTGCGTTCAGCAACAAAAAGGCAAGAAATTAGCTCAAAATATTTTTTAAATTCTTTTCTCGATACTGGTGCTGTAGGAGCACATTCGAGGCATGGAAAGTTGAGAAAGTTTTCTCTAACATGCCATTATTAGTTATCATTTCTCCACATAATTTCATTTGTAAGGTAATTCAGAACATTGCAGAATGGTATTCATTTATGGATTTAAAATTCTGTAGACGTAAGTGCGTCCACTTGTAACACCCTAACTATCAAAATGTCACGCTTTCGGCTGCGCCACTCTGATAGCTCGGGTATTACGATGACTCTTATAATATTTAATACTAAAATATGAGCCTGTTTAAAACTTAAATCGTGTTACCGCTCAAGAGACTTTTTAATAGATAACATACATCCATACAAATATCAATACTTACAAAGGATACCTATATATATACATATTAATAATTTTACAAGCATTACCTGATACAATTGCTATCCCTCTTACAGAATGTATATAAAGATAAAGGCGAGGGAAAACGTAATATTCTAAACAATACAATACATCATATAAACAGAAAATAGAATAAACTCTTCGTGACTTCCTTGTCCATATCCTAAAAAGGAAACACCTATAGGGGAGTGAGAACATTGTCTTCAAAAGGGTTCTCACTATACGGTTGCAGAATTACTATAATAGGATACGTGAAATTAAAACCGTTACAGTGATTAATAGCCGCCTTATGTATCTTTTCAAAATAAAAAATTTAATATCAAAATTCCGAAATTCTTTCTGGAAGAGAAAACTGTTAACTATTCAAAAATCCGAAAGCCTTTCTAAAAGTTTAGTTCTTCATGATTTTCTAAGCCAAAAACATAAACCAAACACGGCCTTCGACCCATCTCATAATCATTCATGACCCTAGGCCCAAACAATTCAATCCACAACCAATCCATCACAATCCACCAACAGAGTTTCAGTCGCAAACACAAGTAGAAAAGCTTAAGCACAAACAGGCAGTTACATCAAGTAGAACAATTAACAGTTAAACACAATCAATCACATAGGCTAACCAAGTATAATATGCACACCCAAACAATGTCACAAAGATGCATATGATGAATGCTTATCCTAATGGCTGATGAGTCTCATCTATCGGTTATAAAGCCAACCCGACAAGTCCTGGTAGCTAACCATTGGACTGTCCCTCTATCGTGCATCCCCAACTCGAGTTATTCACAATCATAATCATAATCACACAACACCCACACTAGTGTTTATCCATGGGGGCGAGCTCATCCGGAACTTTCACAGTGTCTGGCCACACTTATGACATAGGGTCAGGAGAGTATTGAGTCTCAACCTGGAGCACGTGGTGGCTAGCCACTGCTTTTACCCAGGAAAGCTCGTATCTCAGATAATTGGAAGTGCAACAATCACTTTATCAACTTATAATCATCCATATTCATACTCAGCCATCTGCCTCATAACATATTCCACAATCAGCCATAATTTATTATCATATACAGCCATTCTGGCTCATAACATATTCCACAATCAGTCATAATTCATTATCATATACAGCCATTCTGGCTCATAACATAACAACACTTCCACCATCCAACATCATAAAACTCATAAAATCATCATTCAAGCCATAAATCACTTAAATCACTTTTCTCTGAAATCAAATTCAATTCATCCCAGTCTTAACTTCAAAATCCACATTTCTCAAATCACTTCTAGCTTATAAGCCATCTTTCTCAAAAGAAATTTTCTCTTTCAAAACAAGCCACATTTCCACAACATCCTTCTAAAACTTCCAAAGATTCAGCAACTAGGCCAAATTAAAAATCTCTGTTGAAAGATCTAAAAATCAGTCATCCTAAAACAGAATTTGGTAATAGAAATTTTTCAGTAGAGTCTCAAGACTTTAGGGGAGGACAACCTATCTCAATTTCTTAAAGATTTATTGAAACTCTTAAAATTATAAATTCTTGGTTTAACTAAATAGAAACAGAATTTATTATAAAACCAAATAATATAAAGTCACAAGTCCTAACCCAATCCAAAACCAAATTCACTTGAAACGGAGCCAATCCATTTAAATCAAAACCACTTTCAGGTTTCTTCTTAAAACCAATTATCTGACTTCTCGCAAAATGTCAAAAACGCAATTATGCAATCAAAAGTCCAATTTTCTTTAAAATCACTAAAAGCTCCTCTGAACGAAATCCTTAAGTCTAACCAAAAGCAAAAGTCCTTTTTATATTAAAAATCAATATTAGAACATAATACTTTCTCTCAGTGATTCAAAATGGTAAAATAATTCCTTTCTAAATAAATCGAACTCAAGACATATAGTTCACTTAAATAAATTTAACTCGAAAACATAACTATTTTCTTATAATAAATCAAATAACACAATTTCTCAAATCCAAACCTTTCTAAATAACTTTTTAAACAAAGTCTAAGATTTTTATAGAAATTTCGGCAACACCTTCCCTAAAACTTGGACTTTGCAACCCTGTTCGGGTCCCAACCAAACCATTCCGCAATCCTTTTCAACGGTCCAAAACCCAAAATCAGTTCAAAAGCAAGCTAAATCCAACAGTCACCTCATTTTCATATCTCAAGGAAAACGTTTTAAGATCAAATCATTACCAACCGATTAAACTCATTTCCAAAACTTTAAAGAAACAGTTCAGCAACAATCCATTTATCAAAATCAAATAATAATCTAATCAAACATATATTCATATTCATCCAAGCCAGCCAAGCAATACATAAGACTTATACAATCACTAAAAAGTATATAATTCTCACATCAGTATCCATTTATAACAATTCCAAAATATAAAATGGCTTTTTAGAAAAACCCCTACCGCAAAGTCGAATTTCACAGAAATCGAAGACGGAATTGTTGCGTGATGACTGGTTAGGCTACACCCAAAATGCAGCAGTTCCTTCATCCCTTATCCACCCATGTTAGCAACATTCGCAACAGTCTTGACAGAACTGCAGCAACGCGAGTTGGCCACGACAGCGAGCAAAAACGATGAATTCAAATTGGATAGAATAACAATTCTGGAAATTCAAGGGTGGAACAGAGGCTAAATTAAATTGGAACAAGAGCAAGGCTAATAAAATGGTAGCGGAATAAACAAAAAGCGTCAAGTAGAGGTTCAGAACAAGAATATCTTACAAGAATTAGAAAGGAATAACAGAACAAAGAAGCAGCGGCATTTTTGGTATCTTTGATCGATAGCAGCGGTGCTGTCAGATTCTGGTACCCGTTTTATTCCCATGGCAGCCACAATGGTGGTTCTGGGCAACTCTGGTGGCAGTGGAAGGCCTCAATGTCAGCCTAACGGTGATGGTTACGGCTTAGAATGGATCTAGAGCAAAGCTAAGGCAACAACAACAACAGTTTCAGCAACGGCGGTGGCGTTTTCTCAGATTCCAGAAACTAGAAGCAGAGGCAGAACTGGCGAGAACTCCTCTTTCAGCGGGCTTGGTGAGACATGGCAGCAGCAGAGTGCGACAACAGTGGCGATGGCTTCATGCAATGACAACATCTTCCCTCTTTCCCTCGCGTTGTTCTCTTCTCCACGGCGGAATCCAACAGAGATGGCGGCGACACCACCCGCGACGGGTTGGCTGCGATGAAACCCCTGGTGGCAAGACGTGATGGCTCTCAGTGCATGACTTCTCTCCTCTCGGATGCGTCACAGCGATGACAACTCACCGGTGGTAGCGGCTTCCTCTCGATGTTGCTTTCTGTCTCAACATCTCTCTCTCTCCACTTTGCGAACAGTGGCGGCAACGATGTGGAGGATGGCAGCGAGCTGGGCACGATGGTGGCGCGGTGGTGGTGCGATTGGACGGCGTAGAGTGCGGCCCCTTCCCCTCCAATTCTGAGCTCTCGCTTCTTCCTCTCCATCTCTGCGTTTCTTCTCTGTTTTGTGTGTGTTTGATACGTTGAAGGAGGAGGGTGAGGCTGCATCTGTTAGAGTTTGGAATTGGGGAAATTAGGATTTGGTGAGGTGAGTGTGTGTGAAAATTAGGGTTAAGGTTAGTTTAGTAATTTCAAATAAAAATAGGAACAATATGGTAATTGAAACCCAAATTAAATCCAATACTAATTATATATAGAAAATATTATTTGTTCATCAATTTTACAAATTACTTTCAATTAAATGCTCAAATCTAAGATTTAGAGATAATACGATTTAATTTTCTTTATTCATAAAAACTAAAGTATTGAATTCCAAAATCTTAATTATTTAAATCAATTTATACAAAATTCTTATTATTTTACGATTACTAAACTTTATAATTTAAATATAGAAAACACTAAATAATTGTAAAATCAGATAAAAACCTTAATTTATTTTAAACTCAATTTACCAAAATTTGCTTTAATTACATTTAATAAAATAAGTTCTGAGATTAAAGTATTTATTGAATAAATAAATTGAATTTAGCTCATAATAAGATTTTTCTAAAAATTCTGGGTCTTACACCACTCATATCGGACTTGAGAAAGTATCACTGTCTTTTGATGATTATACTTTTCTTTAAGGTTTTTTCACAGATCTGTAGGATCTTTTAGTGTGAGATATTCATTTTTCAATCCTTCATCAAGATGACGACGAAGGAGATCATGACTTTGGCTTTATCCTTCTGGGATGCATTATTTTCAGCCTTAATGGTATCTCCAAGATCTATTGAATCAAGATGGATTTTAGCATCTAGTATCCATGATAAGTAGTTATTTCCAGATATATCAAGAGTATTAAATTCAAAATGAGAGAGTTACGACATAATAAAAATTTATTACTTAAGTCTTTCTTAAATTTGATCAGAGTCCAGTGCTGATAATGTGTTGTAAAATAAATAAATAAAAAAGATATAATAAATATAAAATAAAAAATATAAATAAAAGACTGTAGTATTGATATTCACTAATATAATTATCTCACTATAATAAAAGTAATTCATATATTTACTAATTACTAGTATATTGTAACTTAAAACTTACAGAAAAAATAAAAAAGGAGAGAATTTTATATGTTATTATAGTATGTAACTCTTTTGCTTCAGTTCATATTTTTATAGATATACAAAATTTACTTTTCAAATTTCATTAAATTTGCTTTATCCTAAAAACTTATTCCTTTTAACATAGAAAAAAATGAACCATTCATAAATACACATCCATCTTTATCTATCTGCGTCACAATAATTGTGAGTTTTATTTGCATTTGAATGCTATAATTTTCATTTTTTTTTTTATCCCACGAAACTTATTCCAATGGGAGAAATAGAGTTTTTGCCCGAGGGCACACCAAAGAGGCAAAGACATTGTTAAGTCATGTTAGATGGACGGTTCCAGTGTTAAATTTGATAATGGTTGAATTTATTTGCATTAAAATTGCCATCAATAGTATTAGAATTAGTGTTGAGGGTATAAATATTAGAACTTAAATTAAAGAATTTAAAGATTTAGAATAATTAGACATTATAATAAATTAAATTTAACCATTATTCGTTTTTTTTTCTGGCACAAATTCAAGTCTCTTATTTTCGGTAAAAAAAAAAAACCATTATTCAGTTGATAATTTTATAATAATATAAAAAATCTTTGAATTTATTAAATAATAATATTTTGCATGACAAATGAAATTATTATAGCATTTATAAATTGATATAGAAATATCATATCTTGAGATAAGTGGTAACAACTAACAAGTAGATATAATGTTAGTTTTTTTTTTTTTTTTTCTATTTTTTCTAGCAGTGATTGATCTCATAATATATACTTTTGTTAAATTATTATGACTTATACAGCGTAAAGTAATAATTAGTTTTGTGTTGGTATTTAAGCATATATTATTTTATTATTCATTTATTCTAAAATAATAAATTTTTTTGTCCGAAAGTAATTTTTTTAGTATATTTAAGCATACACATTTCAGTATTCATTTACATTGACATATTTATTTTTATTTTTTTATTTATAAATTAATATAAAATATACTAAAATATAACTAAAATGACCTATTAAATTATTTTATAGGCACATCTAAATTCAACTAAATGTATTTTAAACTATTTTTAAAAGCACTTTTTAAAGGCACTTTTTAAATTCTTTGATTCGATAAATCATTTTCAAAAAGTGGATGTGAGGTTGGAGACTTGAGGTAGATTAAGCTAAGTTTTATAGACGTGCTTTAAGGATTATGCATTGAAACCTAGAGCTGAGTCACAAAATAAATTTTAAAAAAATTCCATGGAAAAATAGTTTTTGTAAGTATATAATTAGATGTGTGCTAATTTAGATACTTCATAAAACTAATAGTTTTATGCTGTAACCTGGAAAACGTTATGTTGATTTTCTTAATTTTAAGATTGATGGGAAAGACTAATACACAACTAGCATACGTGATAAACCACTATTTTATGATTTATCTTGTGCTCAATTGATTGTTTTTATTAATTCTTCACCCACTTATTCATATGAATTGCATGGTTTTACAATTCCTTTCTTATTCTATGATATATGTGAAAACATGTTTCCTATGCCTTAAAAATATTATTTTAATTATCCTTTACTACCCTTCGATGCCGTGATCCGTGTGTTGAGTATTTTCAGGCTTTATAGGGCAGGAATGACTTAGAAGATAGAAAGGAAACATACAAAAGTGGAAGGAACGCACAAAATGGAGTTTTGAAAAAAATGGCAGCGACGCGTACGCATGGACGACGCGGACGTGTGCCTAGCGCAAAATGGCATCGACGCGCACGCGTGAACAACGCGGATGCGTGCCTAGTGAAAAACACAAGAGACGCGTACGCGTGACTGACGCGTACGCGTGGAAAGGAAAATCTCCAAACGACGCGCACGTGTGATAGACGCCACGTGCATAAATCTGCAGAAAACGTCCTTAGCGATTTCTGGGCCCCTTTTCAGCCCAAATCCAAGCCCAGAGACACAAAATAGAGGCTGGAGAAGGGGGGAATTGAATCATTCATTATTCATTCATTGAAAAACACAATTTTAGGTTTTTAGATGTAGCTTTTAGAGAGAGAGAGAGAGAGGCTCTCTCCTCTCTCTTAGGTTTTAGGATTAGGATTTCTCTTAATTTTAGGATTGCTTCTCAATTCCAGGTTCAACATTTCTTTAATTTAATTTCTCTTCTACTTTTATTTACTTAATCACTTAGTTGTTTATTTTCCCGAATTTGATTTATGAACTTTTTCATGTTAGGATTGATATCTTTATTTAATATGATTTGAGGTATTTCAGACTTATGATTGCTTTCTTTTATTTATTATATAAATAATTTGGATCTTTTCTCTTTTGGATTTGGTTGAGTAATTGGTGACACTTGAGTTATCAAACTCAGCTGTTGATTAAAAATTGAAAGTTGCTGATTAATTTGGATTCCTCTAAAGCTAGTCTTTCTATAGGAGTTGACTAGGACTTGAGGAATCAAGTTAATTATTGGTCCACTTGACTTTCCTTTATTTAGTAAGGGTTAACTAAGTGGGAGCAACAGATAATTTTCATCACACCTGATAAGGATAACTAAGATGGGATTTCCAGTTCTCATACCTTGCCAAGAGATCTTCTAATTATTAATTTATTTTTCTTGTCATTTAAATTACTTGTTCCTTATTTCAAAAACCCAAACAAAAATACGCATTTTCTCATAACCAATAATAAACACACATCCCTGCAATTCCTTGAGATACGACCCAAGGTTTAAATACTTCGGTTATAAATTTTATTGGGTTTTGTTACTTGTGACAACCAAACTTTTGTACGAAAGGATTCTTTGCTGGTTTAGAAACTATACTTGCAACGAGATTTTAATGAAATTCTTTACTAGCAGAAATCCGTTCGTCAAAATGGCGCCGTCCTTCTTCTCTTCTTCTATTCCTCTTCACCACACCCCCTCTCAACCACCACTGCCCCCACCGAGCCAACCCAGCCACACCGCCCCCACCCATCGCTGCCATCCAACACACCCCCCAACGCCACCCCCCTACTCGCCCCCTCCCTTCTTCCTCTCCCTCTTTCAACCCCTACCTCAACCAAGTCAGCCACCCCCGCCGCCTCCCACCACCGCCGTGCTGCCCCACAATGCCGCCATGCCAACCAACAGTACCACCACACCACCACCCTCTCTCTGCGTTCCAATTCTGCTACTGCGCACACCAGGTTCCACTACGCTACAATCCCTTTCCCAGTTAGTTAGTTAGTTGCATATTTTTCAAATTTTGTTCAAATTAGGATAGTTAGAGATGCATGATCATAGTGGATTTTAGGTTGTTAGGTAGCTAGGATGTGGTTAGTGGATTTAGGTCTGATAATTGCGCTGTTCTTGCTGCTTGTTTTATCTGTTTTGCAATTCCAAAATTGCTGTGCTAATGATGCTGCTCATATGCTATTTAATGCTGTTTTTATAATATTCAACCTGAATCACATTTCTTGCTGCAGCTTGAGTTTGTTTATGCTGAATTCATGTGACTTGCTAATTGTTACTCTTTTATGCATTACTTTAATGTCATATGAACTGATTTCTGTTGCTGTTTATTACCTGGGAACATCCAATTTATAGCCGGAATGCTACCCGGTTTTTTTTCCACAAATTGTTTCACTCAACTCCTATTCATGAATTGGTTTGAGCACTTTCAAGTTCTACACTAATTGGTTTCAACCAAGCCAATTCATTGATGAATGGGCTAGCATTCTTACTCTTTCTGGTTCCCTTATTAATTAAATCGCATTATTGATGATTTCATTCATTTTTCAATTCTTTTATATGATTTATCATCAATAATCTGCAATCTTTGATTGAATGTGAGTTACTTGTTTTTCAAGTTTGTGCAATTTTCGTTAATTAGGAACCACAATACCATGCCACTTACTCTAACTTCACTTTTTAACTCCTAACTGCATTAACTTTCTAACTTCTTTCTTAATTTTCAACTAACTCCTTTTAACCCATTTCAAGGCATGATTATTGTTGTTCCTGATAAACAAGCCTTCTGCATATCATAGATCTTGGATTGTGATTTTTATTCTTTGACATTTAGCTTACATACAATCCATAATCTTACATCTATTTAACTCACTTCATGCTGCTTTTGCTATATTATTCCTCTTTTGGCCATCTATGCTTATACTGCTCCATTACTATTTGCTTACTTATTTTCCTGCTTTAGTTTTTAATAAACTGTATCCTGGAACCTCTGTTTTTCAGGATGTCTGACCCAAAAGGCAAAGGAAAAGCCAAAACAGGCACAGGCAAAAGAAAAAGAGGAGAATCCTCTTTGGCCATCCTGGATATCCTACATGATGATTCCTGGCGGGAGAAAAACTTTACTCCACAGGAAAAGGCTGATCAGTTACTGCCTGCCACCGACCCAGTCAAGTTCGCAAATCGATAATGTGAACTGAAGTATCCGGTCTTTGCCACTTTAAGGAACCTATACTTGGAAAGAACCCTCAAAATTCCAGCTGAACTACAACAGTACATTACAAAACAGATAAAACAGAGAGGCTGGTTCTTTCTGGAAAGGAACTTGACTGAGGTCAATGCATCCTGGGTTAGAGAATTTTACTGCAACTATTTTAAAATGACCCTGGATGTAGTACAGCTTAGAGGGAAGCAGATTCTAGTTACTGAGGAAGCAATTGAAGATATCCTCACCTCCAGCCCAAATCAGATAAACCAGATGGTTACCAACAGGCTGAGGAGGATATGAGATTTATGAGGTTTGACTGGGACACAGTGAAGCGTGCTATAGCTCTCGATCCTACTGTCCCATGGGTTATGGGTAAGACAACAACAACTCCAAAGGGCATCAAGATCATCTATCTGAATGATGAGGCTCGGCTCTTGCAGCAAATTCTGAGCAATTTTGTGATGCCGAGCACTCACGAGACTGAGGTGCCAGCTGCCATGATTACACTCATCTGGTGCGTGATGCAAGGCAAGGACTTGTACCTTCCCCAGTTTATCCGGTACTACATGGCTAGGGTCCATGTCCGAGGCACTCTGCCCTTCCCCTATTTGATTGCCCAGCTAGGCCGCCGAGCTGAGGTACCTTGGGAGCTTGCAGATGAGAAGCCATCAGCCGTCGAGTGCAAGAAGATCATCCCACATGGCAGGAAATTTATGGCTTTGGGCTACAGACCACCCTTTCTCACTGCATCCGCTGATGCAACCACATCTTCTGCTGCCCCTTCAGCATCTACTGCACCAGCCACCACCACAGCACCCTCACCTGCTTCCGAGCCCATTTACCACTTAGTGCGCCGCCTCTTTGAGCGGCTGGATAAGATGGAGCGCCGCGACAAGCGGCGTTATGAGCATCTGAAGCTGATGATCCGGTCCGGCAACCTTGACATCCCCTCCGAGCCTGACACACCATTGGAGCCATCTGAGGCGGAGGCGGGTGATCATGAGGAGGAGGCACGTGCAGAGGCTGAGCAAGTAGGACCTGAGCAGGATGCGCCACGTCATGAGAAGCCCCATCAGATACAGCCAGCAGATCTAGAGGTCCCTCTACAAACAGAGCCTCCGCTTCAGCAGGCAGATCCTCCGACACTCACACAGACTGCAGACCCTCTGGCCACCACCGAGACACCAGCAGCACATCCTTCCGGAGATAACACTTCTTCACACCCAACTTGATTGAGCATCGAGGACGATGCTATTATTTAAGTGTGGGGAGGTTGCCATCTTTGGCGAATCTTTTTAGTGAACTACTTTCAGACTCTTTTTATCCTATTTTGTTTATTTTCTGTATTTTATTTTTATTTTATCTTATCTTATATGTCTTTCAGTACTTGCACATTTTCTTTTGCTGTATTTCTACTTTATTTCTGTATTTTGCACTTTGGGCTGTATATATCTTAGATATTTAGCTTAATTTACACTCTTAGCTTATTAGTTGTGATATAAAAAATATGGATTATTTAGTTTAGTTTCCCCTTTTAGCATATGATAATTTGGTTTAATTGAAAATAAAAAGAGTAAACTAGAAACTTTAGTTTTTCAGAATCACAACAATCCACCTACCATATATATATATATATAGCAATAAATGTTAGTATATTGACAACATTTTTCAAAGAAAATACTTATTTTTGTAAGAGCCATTCAAGGATTCACATTGAGTTGAATGGAAACTCTTGATTTCTACTTGCATGATATACATAACTGATATATGGTTTTTGAGCCAAAGAACACACAACCCGTGAGTTTTTGAGCTTAACTGTATGGTTACATTTAACCATAAATTTCATTCCTGTGTGTTCCTCCCTTCTTTTCTATGCTTGCAATCTTTACTTTGTTTCAGTCTATATGTCCAATATAGAATGTATTTACATACTCACATATGATTGAGGCCATTATTTGAATTTTTGCTCACTTATCCCAAATAAGCCTACCTTTTACATCACCCTTGTTAGCCACCTTGATCCTTTTAATCCCCATTTATTCTGTTCTATAACCACATCACTAGCCTTAAGCAGAAAAACAAATTAAAAATTCCAAGTTGAATCCTTGGTTATCTTAAGATAGAGATTATGTATCCATTAAGTGTGGGAAAAACTGTGGAAACATGGGATGATAGAAAAGGTATTCAATTGATAAAATTATTTGAAGTTTGGGTGCATGCTCATGTGAAATCAACATAATTAAAATACCATGTGCATTGATATATTGTATTTATGTTTAAAAAAAAAATCCCTTTTTAATTAAGTAAATAAATAAGGGGACAAAATTACCCCAAAAATAAGTTTAGTAAAGAAATCAATGCACATAGGATAAAATTAAAAAATAATTTGATGCATGAGTATGTGATAAGAAAATGGAAAAATTATGGGAAGCTAAGCATAATTTTAATTGTATAGAGTATGTATATGTTAGGTGAGATCTTAGACTACTCAAGGATTCAATTTATAGCTCACTTAGCCTTATATATATGCCCTCACCTTTACCTTAGCCCCATTACAACCTTGAAAAAGACCTCATGATGTTTGCATGTGTACATTAAATATTTGTTGATTGGTTAGATGAAGAACAAAGTTTTAGAAAGCATGACTAGAGAAGAATAGAGTGATTAACCCCAAACACTGAGAGATTAGAGTGTAAACACAAATCCAGTAAGGGTTCAATAGCTCAATTCCATATATCCATGTTTAATTATTGCTTATCTTGCAAGTTTGTCAAATCTTTTGGTTAACTCAACTCAATTGTGAACATATTTTAATATGGCTTGGCCCTTTGTTGTGCATAAATGATTCTTTGAAAAATTTGACTCAATATAACCACATGTAAGCTTTATATATATTAGTGGATAGTAATTAGAATTGCATGATTCATCTAGGTAGCTTGTATTTAGAAAAAATTGCATTGCATAGATTCCACCAATCTACCTTTACTCCTTTTCCATTTCTCTTGAATTAAGCATGGGACATGCTATTGTTTAAGTGTGGGGAGGTTGATAAACCACTATTTTATGATTTATCTTGTGCTCAATTGAGTGTTTTTATTAATTCCTCACCCACTTATTCATATGAATTGCATGATTTTACAATTCCTTCCTTATTCTATGATATATGTGAAAATATGTTTCCTATACCTTAAAAATATTTATTTTAATTATCCTTTACTACCATTCAATGCCGTGATCCGTGTGTTGAGTATTTTCAGGTTTTATAGGGCAGGAATGGCTTAGCGAGGACAGAAAGGAAACATACAAAAGTGGAAGGAACGCACAAAATAGAGTTTTGAAGAAAATGACAGCGACGCGCACGCATGGACGACGCGGACGCGTGCCTAGCGCAAAATGGTATCGACGCGCACGCGTGAATGATGCGGACATGTGCCTAGTGAAAAACACAAGTGACGCGTACGCATGACTGATGCGTATTGATGAGCGGATAATTTATACGCTTTTTGGCGTTGTTTTTAGTATGTTTTAGTTAGTTTTTATTATATTTTTATTAGTTTTTAAATAAAAATTACATTTCTGGACTTTACTATGAGTTTGTGTGTGTTTTCTGTGATTTCAGGTATTTTCTGGCTGAAATTGAGGGACCTGAGCAAAAATCTGATTCAGAGGCTGAAAAAGGACTACAGATGCTGTTGGATTCTGACCTCCCTGTATTCGAAGTGGATTTTCTGGAGCTACAAAAGCCCAATTGGTGCGCTCTCAATTGCGTTGAAAAGTAGATATTCTGGGCTTTCCAGAAATATATAATAGTCCATACTTTGCCCGAGATTTGATGGCCCAAACTGGCGTTCTAAGTCAGCATAAAAATTCTGGCGTCAAAACGCCAGAACTGGCATAAAAGCTGGAGTTAAACGCCCAAACTAGCACAAAAGTTGGCGTTTAACTCCAAGAAAAGTCTCTACACGTGAAAGCTTCAATGCTCAGCCCAAGCACACACCAAGTGGGCCCGGAAGAAGATTTCTGCATTAATTACCTATTTCTGTAACCCTAGGCTACTAGTTTTCTATAAATAAGACCTTTTGCTATAGACTTTTACACACTTTTCATATTTGGAACTTATATGTTCACGTTTGAGGCTAGCCATTCGGCCATGCCTAGACCCTTTTGTTCTTATGTATTTTCAACGGTGGAGTTTTTACACACCATAGATTAAGGTGTGGAGCTCTGCTGTTCTTCATGAATTAATGCAAAGTACTACTGTTTTCTATTCAATTCACGCCTACTTCTTCTCTAAGATATACACTCGTTCTTCAACTTGATGAATGTGATGATCCGTGACACTCATCATCATTCTCACCTATGAACGCATGCCTGACAACCACCTCCGTTCTACATGCAAACAAGTTTGAATGTGTATCTCTTGGGTTTCTAATCTAAGATTAAAACTTTCGTGGTATAGGCTAGAATTATTGGCGGCCATTCCTGAGATCCGGAAAGTCTAAACCTAGTTAGTGGTATTCCGAGTAGGATCTGAGAAGGGATGACTGTGACGAGCTTCAAACTCGCGAGTGTTGGGCGTAGTGACAGACGTAAAAGGATCAATGGATCCTATTCCAACATGATCAAGAACCAACAGATGATTAGCCGTGCGGTGACAGCGCATTTGGACCATTTTCACTGAGAGGACGGGAAGTAGCCATTGACAACGGTGATGCCCAACATAAAGCTTGCCATGGAAAGGAGTATGAATGATTGGATGAAGGCAAAAGGAAAGCAGAAGTTTAGGAGGAACAAAGCATCTTCATACGCTTATCTGAAATTCTCACCAATGAATTACATAAGTATCTCTATCTTATTTTATATTTTATTCATCTTTTAATTATCAATCCTCCATAACCATTTGAATCCGCCTGACTGAGATTTACAAGATGACCATAGCTTGCTTCAAACCGACAATCTCCGTGGGATCGACCCTTACTCACGTAAGGTTTATTACTTGGACGACCCAGTGCACTTGCTGGTTAGTTGTGCGGAGTTGTGACAAAGAGTTGAGATTACAATTGTGCGTACCAAGTTGTTGGCACCATTGATGATCACAATTTCGTGCACCACGTATGCATGGAAAGGAAAATCTCCAAACGACGCGCACGCGTGACAGACGCCATGTGCAGGAATCTGCAGAAAACGTCCTCAGCGATTTCTGGGCCCCTTTTCGGCCCAGATCCAAGCCCAGAGACACAGAATAGAGGCTGGAGAATGGGGGAATTGAATCATTCATCATTCATTCATTGAAAAACACACAATTTTAGGTTTTTAGATGTAGCTTTTAGAGAGAGAGGCTCTCTCCTCTCTCTTAGGTTTTAGGATTATGATTTCTCTTAATTTTAGGATTGCTTCTCAATTCCAGGTTCAACGTTTCTTTAATTTAATTTCTCTTCTACTTTTATTTACTTTATCACTTAGTTGTTTATTTTCCCCAATTTGATTTATGAACTTTTCCATGTTAGGATTGATATCTTTATTTAATATGATTTGAGGTATTTCAGACTTATGATTGCTTTCTTTTATTTATTATATAAATAATTTGGATCTTTTTCCTTTTGGCTTTGGTTGAGTAATTGGTGACACTTGAGTTATCAAACTCAACTGTTGATTAAAAATTGAAAGTTGCTGATTGATTTGGATCCCTCTAAAGCTAGTCTTTCCATAGGAGTTGACTAGGACTTGAGGAATCAAGTTAATTGGTCCACTTGACTTTCCTTTATTTAGTAAGGGTTAACTAAGTGGGAGCAACGGATAATTTTCATCACACCTGATAAGGATAACTAGGATGGGATTTCCAGTTCTCATACCTTGCCAAGAGATCTTCTAATTATTAATTTATTTTTCTTGTCATTTAAATTACTTGTTCCTTATTTCAAAAACCCAAACAAAAATACGCTTTTTCTCATAACCAATAATAAACACACCTCCCTGCAATCCCTTGAGATATGACCCGAGGTTTAAATACTTCGGTTATAAATTTTATTGGTTTTGTTACTTGTGACAACCAAACTTTTGTATGAAAGGATTCTTTGCTGGTTTAGAAACTATATTTACAACGAGATTTTATTAAAATTCTTTACTAGCAGAAATCCGTTCGTTAATATGATATTATGATCTCATTTTTCAAATGCATCCAGCATAATTTGTTATGTGGTTTATGATATAGTCCTATAATATCTTTATCTTTATATAAATAAAAGTAGAATAGCAAAACAGTAATAGAAATTCAAAGGAATTCACGTTTTGACACTTAGTTACACTTACACACATTGTTTACACCTATACTTATGTAAGTTTTTAACCGGATAATAATAGTTTGGATTCAAATTTAAAACTAAGAAGGAGAGTATAGCTTTTATCCAGAGAAAGAAAGAAAGAAAGATAGGGATATCTAAGCTTCCAAAATGGAGAAGAACAAAAAGAGTGAAATTTTTTTCGCCAAATTTGAGTAACAAATCAAATTTCAATCATCATTTATCTCTCTCCCTAAATTTCTCTCTCATTTACTCCCTTAAATCACTCGTTTCTTCGGAAACCCTTCCCTCTTCCTCTTCTCTCTAATTTCGAAACCCTTTCCCTTTTCTCTCCTCTTATCAAAGCGCAAGAAAACCTGTCTCGGCTTGCTCGGCAAGAGTTACATGTCCAACGACACGCAAGTGGAAGATATCTTTGTATTTTGTTCAAGTGAAAGCTTTGATCTTTGGATATGAAGGATGTTGGTTCAGAAGAAGAAAAAGCGAAAGAGAAACCAGTGGGCGGTTAGAACAAGGTGAAGCGCAAAATGAAGAGTGCTTCACAGGTGGAACTTGGAAGTTCTGGAGACAACTTATGCGAGTAAGTGGAAGTTTTTTAGCCATTTTTGAACAATTTTGTAGTACCCCTTTTGTTTTGTTGGTCTTTTCTACGATTTTTTTGGATTGTGAAGCAAATTTTATGTTGAAATGTGAAACTGTGTTGTGGTTTTGTGCATTTCTCTGGTTCAGGGGAAGCTTATCTTTCAGATGCAGTGTAAGCTGAGTTATTTTGAGCATATTTTGAGTACTGGTAAGTGGTAACTAAGAGCCTTATTCCTTTCTTTTGCTTTTGTAAAAAAAAAAAAACAGAGAAAGCTTTATTTTGAGCATATTTTCGAGTAAGATATTTTTGTTAAAGTTGTTTGAATACATTCACTTTGCTAGCTATTTCTGTTGCTATGCCTGCTAAATTTTTGGGTTGGTCTATGCAAAATAATAGCTCGAAAATTTTATTATTATTATTATTTGTAAGTTTTATAAGATGAATTGAATTGTTCAAAATGTAAGATTAGGCTAGGATTTGTTTGTTTTAACTGATAAGAAAAAAAATGAAATAATTTAACTCGAGGAAAGTGCTGCTATTCAAATTCAAACAATAAAATGGGGGGGGGGAGGCTAGGATTTGTTTGTTTTAACGGATAAGAAAAAATTGAAATGATTTAACTCGAAAAAAATGCTGCTATTCAAATTCAAACAATAAAGAGGGGGGGGGAATCATTTGAAATGGCTAGCTCCTACGAAATCTCAAACACATAGTGGTGGTTCCTTGCTTTTTTGTTTATGACTTTCTGTTCTTGACTATTTTTCTTATCTTCCATTTGAAGGAACAAGGTATAGAACATTTCTTCAAATATTTGCAGGATACCTATTGTTTCCTATGATATTTATTATTCATTTGTTCATTTCAAGTCATTCATGTTTTGTAAAGATATGTTTCTAATGAAAATTATGAATCAAATATGTATCTATTTGGAACCACCCTTTGTGTTTTGATAAACCCCAATTCAATTTCTAATTAGTTTTATTGAGCTGATTACTGCTTCACATACTTAAATTTCATATGTTTTGCATTGCTCTGTGATACATTTCATTATGACATATAAAAAGATCTCATCGTTTTATGAAGTTTGTCTATTTATTTATTTATTTAAATTCTATGATTTTAGATTCTTTGTTTTAACTGATATTGTGTATGCTCTGTTTTCAAGTCTTTTATTTATTTATTTAATTTTGTTCATTGCAAGAGGTCCGTTAACTCTTTCAAACGTCTATATTTAGGAGGATAGGTGTGAATATTGTAACTAACTTCCTCCATTCTAATAAATCTCTTTCATCAAATCTTTAATTGTCCTTTATTTATATTTGGTAATTTATTTGTGTTTTGGCTTCTAAAGGTTCAAGTTGGAGGATAACCTTTGTACAAAGTTGACATTAAATTGGGTGAAGGTGAGCGTCTATTAAAGCCTCTGGATTTTCAAAGTTATTTGATACTTTTGGTTTGAGATTGATTTTGGTTTTAGTTGATTTCTACTTTTTATTTCACAAGTGGCACTAAAATTTGAGCATAAGATCATGGAAGGCTATAAGGCTATAACTATGGCCCTTTTTATGAGTGACAAATTTACTATATATTCCTTTAATATCTTGATTGTAGATATCCTTCATTACACGTTGCCTATATTGATGATGTAGAAGAAACTAGTAGAGATAGAGACAATAGGCAAAAAAAAAGTCAATAAAATTTGTTGTCATGTTTGTGTACTACAATTTTCTTTAAAATAGGTATCTTTTTAAAATGGGATTCTGTCCAAAATGATTGTATATCAAAAAATATTAGAAAACACTAACTTTATTATCTTATAATAAAATACATAACAGAAAATGAGTAAAAAGAGAGAATAAAAATGTCAGGTAAGAAAAGGTAATCCTAATAATTTTTTATCAAGGATCTAATTCATTAAATTATGATGCTTTCAATAATTTGATTAGTTCAAGTACATAACTAATTTGAGACATTTATTTTGAAATTGATATACCCTATAGTTAATGTATATAAAGATGAATTATGTTTGTATCTATATAGTGTGTTTTGAGTTGAAATGATATATTGATTTCAGTTCATGGTTACATCCTCACCTTTAGATAAGCATACATTGGTGAGAATTGTGAGAACTGAGGTGAGTGAGTGCTTCTTTGCAATGCTTACAACTAATAATCTTTTCAATATTGCCATAGAGACTGTGGTCACTATCTAGATATAAAAAAAAGATCAATAAGGTTTACTAAAATGACTGCTCTACCATTTGCTGATCTGAACTGTTGACAAAATAAGTCTAAATTATTTAGCTTAAGGTTGATACTTTTGGTTTGAGATGAATTTGGATTTTAGGTGATTTCTGTCTTTTAAGTAGCTCTACGCTTCCCCATCAGCTGGAGCTTCTATACTTATCCTTAGAAATGAATATTTATACTATCTTCTCATACTAATATATCTGCAAAACCATTTTCTCTGAATTAAATACAATTCCAAATCTAAACTATTGACAAAGCTATCATCATATGCACATTATGTTACATTAGTAGTATAGTACTAATAGTAACATCCTCAGTCACACAAAAAATCAAAGGCTTGGTGTTCATTATTTCAAGTTGGAGTCAAAGTGATGTTATACAAGAAGCTTAGTGATGTTTTTCTTTGATTTTGTAAATTCGTCTTTTGTAAAGTTTTGTTTGTTTTTGTTTTTTATCCTTTTATTTTCACCCTTCTCTAATAAAAGTACTCTTATTAGTGTATTTTCTATTCTATGATTGACATAAACTTAAAATAATGTGAATTATAGTTGATTTTATTGTTTTTATTAATTTGCATAAGCTGAAAAGGTTTAATTACTCTGTTGGTCTCTATAGTTTTACCAAATTTTTAATTAGGTCCCTATACTTTTTTTTCCTTTCAATTGGGTCCCTGCACTACTTTTAATTTTGTAATTTCGTCCTTTTCATGTTGAAAATGTTAAAATTAACATAACATTTTTACCAAAATACATGCGGTCAAAGATTTAATTAAGTTTTTAATTATAAATACCTTCAATTTGCGTCGAAATATTCAGTTGACTATAATATTTTTTACACTAAAAAGGACTTAATTACAAAATTAAAGCAGTGTAGGGACCCAATTGAAAGAAAAAAAACTATAGGGACCTAATTAAAAATTTGATGAAACTATAAGGACCAACAGAGTAATTAAACCAGCTGAAAATTATCTTATGTTTAGTTTTTGATATGGTGAAGTTTTGCTCCATTTACTATTTGTGCTTTGAAATTTAGTAAATTAGGTGTTTCTAGGTTTGAGTATTTTGATATAGCTATGAAAGTATATGAGGTTTTGTTATAACATTCTTTCTGAGGTATAGATGAGTAATGCAATGTTGCTCTGAAGATATACATTTTTTGAGAAATGATTTTGGAGAAAAGAATGTATGATTTCTTTTTAATATATTTAGATATAAGTTACCTCGACTTTTTTATTTTATTTACTTAGAATTTAGGTTAATGCTACTAAATATCTATTACTTAGTTGATTGGCAAAGAAAAAGTTTCATGCTATTAAAATAAGATAAAAAAAATAAAAGATTGGATTGACAGTTAGAAATATTTGAGTTATTAAAAGTTGTATACTTTTAAAGTTCTTTTATTTGAATTAATACTATTTAGGTGTTGAGCTACATACATTGCTTTGTGTTCTAGCCTTATGGGAGACAGTTGTGTATTTGGTTTTATTAAAAAAATTATTGAATTTTTTTAGGAACTATTGCTATCCTGTTAAGAATAGTATATATTTCTATATCATTAAGCTATAGAAATTGTTTACTCACCACTACGTTTTGGTATAGTATCTTCCAGACATGACAAGTTTAGCTTTATTACTAACATCTTTTGTTCCTTTAACAATGAATATTGCCAATTGATTGCATGTGTAAATTTGTCTTAAATTTCATTGCAGGTTTCAATCTGAATTTTGGAAACAATGACAGATCCAAGATTTAATTAAACAAATTATGATATTGTTGTAAAAAAGAAAAAAGATAAAGTATTGTATTGCTTGGTAAACTTTCAAAACAAAACCATTTTTGCTTTATATATGTTGTATGTTGTTGTTAACACGATATGATTTGACAATGCTATTTCTTTAATTTTTTTTTGGGTTTTGTTTTCTTTAGAAGGTTGTTGGGACAAATGTCATGATATTCAATAGTTTTAATCTTCTTGGGTTGTAATTGATAACAAAGAAATTGAAATTGTTTGTAAATATTGTGTTTTCTAAAAATTTGTTTGTTGGTGCAATAGACTTTATGATGCTTGGTTTAGGGGCATGGTATGACATTTTTACTCCTTGAGATGCATTACTAAATGTCATTATTCCTTGACTATTTCAAAATTTAGGTTTTAGTGTTACAAGAAGGTACCTTTTTTTATCGGATTCACTGTGAATAGAAATATAGAATCCTTAGAACAATGAAATAACTTCACATCATTTCTTTTTTGTTTTTGTTTTTAAAGAGCACGTCAAATGATTTTGATTAATTATTTAATTTTTGTGTCAAATAGATATTTTTTCAATTGAGATCTCATAATATTGTGGTTTCAAGAGGAAAATAAGATAATTCTAAGTTTTCTTATGAAGATTGTGCTATTTTTGAACTCACTTTCTAGATTGCATCAATTGCAACTATTGAGATTCCTATATTGGAGGTACCTATTGCTATTGTTTCACTTATTAAATTAGTACATTGAAAAATTAACATATTTTATGCAATTGTATCTTGATGGTTGCACTTTTGTCTTCATTCAAAGGGTAACCATTCATTATCCTTTTTATCTAATTCTATTTTTCTAGCAATGGTAATATCAAAAGGTGGTGGAAAAGATGGTTGTCATGTGATGATCTTTAGTTTTACAATTATATAGTTGATATAGTGCAAGTAGAGTAGTTTTTTTATTTTGTTTTGAAGTGTTGGTTATGTAACCTGACTATGTTAAGCCTGAGACTTTATCTCTAATAAAATCAATGTGGTTAATGAAATCATTTAAAAAAAATATTTTACGTTATCATTGTTAAATTTCATAATATTTATTGATTTCATGTTTTATTAATATCTATCATGCTAATAAGTGTGTCTTAGTTTTATTTCTGAAATTGTTATAAGTTAGATGACATATCGAAAAAAAATGATACTACACTAAAAATATTCACCATCTTTAATTTTTAAAGCTTCATTATAAAATAAGAATATAATAGTAAAAATGAACTTAGTAAGTTGTGAGTTAAAATTGCATATATAGCGACTTTAGTTTCTACCTTAATCTTAACCATTTTAGCATATAAAACGTAATATTTGTGCATCCTATTGTAATTATTAAAGGTGTAATATAAAAGGGAATCATGTTGTGAAATAAATAAGGAAGATATAAATATAAAATAGAGAAATATACATATAAAACTCTAGTATTAGTGTTCACCAATATAATTATCTTGATATAATAAAAGTAATATATATATATATATATATGTAGTATCGTATGTAAAAGAGAGAGAAGATTATAAAAGAGAGAGAGAGAGAGAATATTGTTATTGATTGCTATTGCTATATTATTCACTCAGGTTCATCCTCTATTTATACATGAAATGAGGCTTCATTTTCCACTATCATTAAATGTAATGACTTTGGAAACTTAGCATTTCAGTATGGGAAAAGATGAGCCACCTATGGTCATCCATATTATTCGTATCGCAACACTCTCCCTTGGATGACCATTTAGGATTATTGCCTCATTAAAACCTTACTAAAGGAAAATCCTGTGGAAAAAACCTTAGTGAAGGAAAAAGAGTACAATATCCTTTGTGATGGGGACTGCCTCATTAAAAACCTTGTCAAGAAAAATCCAATGGGAAAAAAACCTGACCAAGGGAAAAAGAGTACAGTCTCTCCCTTTTGCCGACATTATTTAATGTTTCGAAATCGGCGCATCCCAGTCTCATGTATCAATCTTTCAAAGGAGGATTTTGGGAGTGACTTTGTAAATAAATCTGCTAGATTATCACTTGAGCGGATCTGTTGGATATCAATTGTCCCTTGATTTTGAAGATCATGAGTGAAGAAGAATTTGGGAGAAATATGCTTTGTTCTATCACCTTTGATATATCCGCCTTTAAGTTGAGCAATACATGCTGTATTATCTTCAAACAGGACAGTTGGAGTTATCTTATGATCAATCAGTCCACATGATGACAGAATATATTGGATCAGACTCCGAAGCCAAAAACACTCGCGACTTGCTTCATGAATCGCTAGTATTTCGGCATGATTAGAGGATGTTACAGCAATCGTCTGTTTTGTGGACCTTCATGATATAGCTGTACCACCATAGGTGAACAGGTATTCTATTTGAGATCTCCCTTTATGTGGATCAGACAAGTATCCAGCATCTGCATAGTAAACTAGTTGTGACTTGGATCCATAGGGATAAAACAATCCCATATCAACTGTTCCATGTGTAAGACCCAGTTAATTAACGGCTAATTAACCCATAAATGAGAATTTATTCTAGAAAGCCAAAAATGTTATTTTTATGGCTAAATGTGATAGAGGAGATTGAGACGAGAATTTCGGTACCAATTTTATAGAAATCGGACCAAGATTGGACCAAACGGGCCAAACCGGATCCAAAGTGGGCCCTTGGCCTAACTAAACTAAACCAAAACTCTAGTTTTCAGCACTCTCTCTCCTCACAACACACTAAACACGCTGAAAATGGAGGCTATGGAGGGAAGAACACTCTCTCAAGTTCTTTCTCTCACTTGATCTTCAAACCACCATAACTTTTGATCTAGAGCTCCGATTGCCGCTCCGTTTGCGGCCACGCATTCACCGCGGAGAGCTCTACAAAACCCATACAATTAATCTTGAGGTAAGCTACGTTTTACTGTTCGAAATTCTAGCCCTTGATTTCGAGTTTCATGAGTAAAAATGTTGAGATTTTGGGTTCTTTGATGTTATAGGACCCAACTCTCTTGAAGGAGAAGGTTAATCTTGTCTCCTTGGACCTTGGGTGTGGTAAGATTCTCAACCCTAGTGTAATTTGTTGTTCTATGAGGTTTGGGCATTGAGATGTTGTGTATGGGTATGATGATTGTGGCTTAGGTTGTGTATATGTGAATATTGGAGCTTGATTGGTGATTTTGGAAAGCTTGGAAGAGGGTTTTGTGTGATAAAATCTGTTCTTGGAGGTGTTGATACCTTGAGAGTTTGTGGACAAGTGGTTTGGAAGTGCTCCGGTTGAGCTTGGGAAATTGGCTAAGGTATGGTTTCAGTTTCCCGTATCTAATATGTAATGTGGTAGGAAATACTTAGGCTAGAGGCCCTAAGATAGGCATTGAATTGATGATATTGTGGAATAGTTGAGATATATGATGTGATTATATGTGTGATTATGAATATTGATGCCTTGATTGTGTGATATGTGAGAAAATGCATGTTGTGATATATGCTTGATGAATGATTGAGGTTGAATTGATGGGTGGTGCCATATTGTTGGTGAGTATGATGATTATGTATAATGATGGTTGATTGGAAATTGATATTGTTAGAAATTGGGATGAGAAGGATGTATGACATAATATTGTGTTTATCCTTTGGCCTTTTGATTGAGAAGTGTTAAAATGGTTGGAGGTAGTTTTGAGAATTTTGGTAAAATGTCAATGCGTGAGTTGAGGATGGCTTGTTGTTGAATTTGGTACACTTTGATTGATTTCAAAGAAAAGGGATGAAATTGGCATGTTTTAATTGATTTTGAAAAGAGTTGAAAGTGGCTTGTTTTGAAAATGGCACTTTGTGGTTTTGAATGAAAATATGGTTTTTGGGCATACTTTAACGGGACATAACTTGGACTATGGATCTTTGATTTGTGCCAAATCTGTTTAGAAATGAAATTGGATCCGGGATGTCCATGCCGTTCGAAGAACGGGTGAAAAATGATTTAAAATGAGAGAGTTATGACCGTCGGAAGATTGGGGGTTGAATCTGTGAATTCTGCAGCTTTTAACCTAGAAAATTTTTAGCAGAATGACCCCTCGCGCGTAGGCGCACTTGGCGCGTATGTGCCGTTCTTCGAGAAAGCATCATCCACGCGTGCGCGTGGAGTGCGCGTACGCGTGGCCCTGTTTTCATCCCAAAGTTGATTTTTGAGTTTTAAAAGCCAAACTTCATACTTCTAAGCCTCCGATCTCACCACTTATGTCTTAAATTATTATGATATGCCTAGCATGAGGAAAAGGGCTAGTGAATGTGGTAACTTGCGAGTGAAGCAAGGGAAAAATGAATGATCCATGAGGATCAAAGATGATTATGTGAGATGTGGAGGATGGCGGTGGAAGTGCTTGTTATGCCATGGGCCGAAAGGCCATAATTGTTAATGAATTGGCTGGTTATGGATTTAACCGTGAGCCGGATGGCTAGATTATTGCCGTGTTACGGCGGAGCCATGTTTATGGCCAAGTATAAATGCATATATGCTGTTGATTGAATTGTGAATGTTTGCACTTCCACCATTGGAGATGAGGGTTTCCCTGGGTAGTAGCAATAGCTAGCCACCATGTGCTCCAGGTTGAGACTCGAAGCTCTGTTAACCCAATGTCGTAAGTGTGGCTGGGCACTGTGAAAGGCCCGGATGAGCTCGCCCCCATAAATATTCACCAGTGATGGTGATGGATAAATATTCACCAGTGAGGGTGATGGATATGGATCATGATTATGATCAAGTTTATGATGAGTATAACTCGAGTTGGGGATGCACGACAGAGGGACAGTCCAATGGTTAGCTACCAGGACTTGTCGGGTTGGCTCTATAACCGACAGATGATATCATCAGCCACTAGGGACAGGCATGCATCATAAGCATACTACATGAATTGTTTGAGATTGCCTATTGACTGCATATTACTTGCTAATTGCCTAAATGCCTTATCTGTTCCTATTTGTAAATCTCTTGTCTGATATAACTGTGTTTGCTATATTATACTCCTACTGGTGGTTGGGAGGTCTGAAGGAATTGGAAAGGGAAGTATTAGTTAGAATGAAGGATCTTTAGTCAGTTGCCACTTACGGTTTAGCTTGTTTATAAGCTTTGATATTACCTGGAGGAAGTTCTAGGATTGCCTTCGGCTTTCCTCTATTATTATGTATTATATATGTGGAAGCTGTTACCGTACTGGGGACCTCTGGTTCTCACCCATGCGGATTTTGTGGTTTTCAGATGCAGGACGCGAGGCTTCTCGTTGAGGCATGCTGGAGACTTCTGGATTAGCGAAGATCCTTTGTTCTTGGGACTCTGTTTGGTTTATATATCTTGTTTAGATACTTTTATCTCCATTAAATAATACAAACTGTGATGACTCCTTCTAGAGGGGATTTTGGAGAATAGGTTGTATGTATTTGTGTCCCTTTGGGTTTCCTTTGGGGTTTCCTTATTTTATTATATGTATATATTGCTATGCTCGGATCGGTTATCTTCGCGGCCGGATTTTGAGTCTTGATATTCCTGTTTTGACACTCCTTTGTATATATATATGATCTTGCGTTAGCTTATCCTTTGCTCGTTACGTTATCGATCGGAGTGTTGCGCTTTCGAGTTACGGTTTTTTGTTTACCCCTTTTTCTACAAAGGCTCCTAGCTATAATCAATTATTCATACTACTATACGTACTAAATTTTTGTTTTAGAGGTCATAATACCTTGCCATCTCTGAATTATAACTTAAGCATAAGACTCTGTATGGTAGGGTGTTACATTATGGTATCAGAGCAGTTCGTTCCTGTAGAGCCTGAGGAATGGACTGACTATGCTTCTGTGCATTCTCTGTATGTGTGTTATGTGCTGTTAGTATATCTGCTTGATATAATTGGCATAAACGTTCATGAGCATGCATTTGGGACTTTGAAGCACTAAACTTCCGATATTAAGAGTGATCAACTTAATATCGATTGTTTGGTGTGTATAGGAACCAGATGGCGCCTCGTGGACACGGTAGAGGCCGTGGGAGAGGACATACGAATGCTCGTGCGCCGGAGACTAACCCTAATGACCCGGTGAACTTTATGAATGTGTTGGAGAACATGGCTGCTGCTATGCAAGCCACTGCTGAGGCTCTTGGCCAACAGATGAACAACCATGGTAATGATGGAGGTGGAGTTCAGGGCCCGATGACACTGGCAAACTTTTTGAAGGTTAATCCACCGAAGTTCAAGGGAACTACTAGCCCGACTGAAGCCGATACATGGTTTCAGGCCATGGAACGAGCACTGCAAGCGCAGGTGGTACCTGAAGGGCAGCGTGTAGAGTTCGCTACCTATTTGCTCACTGGGGAAGCGTCGCATTGGTGGCAAGGAATCCGACGCCTTCTGCAGCAGGGTGATGATTATATCACCTGGGATGTCTTCCAAGAGGAGTTCTATAAGAAGTACTTTCCGACTTCTGCTAGGACGGCCAAGGAGCTTGAATTGTTGCAGCTGAAGCAGGGTACTATGTCCGTATCTGAGTATACTGACAAGTTTGAGGAGCTATTCAGATTCTCTCGTATGTGTCAAGGGACTCCGGTGGAATATGAGGAGTGGAAGTGTGTTAAGTACGAAGGAGGACTCCAGAGTGATATTTTCGGTTCAGTGGGGCCAATGGAGATTAGGACTTTCTCCGAATTGGTGAACAAGTGTAGGGTTGCTGAAGAGTGTGTGAAGAGGGCAGCCGCTGAGAAAGGAAGTCACAAAGGATCATTTCCACAGAACCGAGGGAAGAGCTTTGCACCTAGAGGTCCGTCTTTCAAGAGGGGAGGTTCTTTTAGGAGGCCCAACAACAACTACTCCCAAGGGAAAAGGTTTGGAAAGCAGCCTCAGAATGATCAAGCTTGTACTAGGTGTGGAAGTCACCATCCGGGAGTACCATGCAAGGCCGGATGGGGTTTGTGCTACAATTGTGGAAAAGCGGGGCATAAAGCCACAAGTTGTTCGGAGAAGCAAAAGCAAGGTGCTGGGAAAGCACAACAGACTGGTCGGGTGTTCACCACCTCAGCTGTGGGTGCAGAGGGATCCGAGACACTCATTCGAGGTAACTGTGAAATGGCTGGTCAAACTTTAAATGCTTTATTTGATTCGGGAGCATCGCATTCATTTATTGCATTTGAGAAAGCCCATGAGTTAGGATTGAAGATCGTAACCTTAGGTTATGACTTAAAAGTGTATAATGCTACCCATGAGGCCATGGTAACTAGGCTAGGATGCCCAAAAGTTTCGTTTAGGTTCAAGCAGCGTGATTTTGTCCATAATTTAATCTGCTTACCGATGATCGGTCTTGATCTTATCTTGGGATTGGACTGGTTATCTGAGAACCATGTCCTGCTTGATTGTTCTACAAAGTCGATGTACTTTATGCCGGAAGATACAGAAGGGCCGGTCGTGGTGAATAATTATTACTTGAATTCAATGATGGTGAACTGTTCTGGAATCGAATGTCAGGGTATCCTGTTGTTAACCGCTGGTGTTTCGGGTGATGATCAAAAGTTGGATCAGATTCCGGTAGTGTGTGAGTTTCTGGAAGTGTTTCCCGATGATATTGAGGAATTTCCACCTAACCGAGAGGTCGAGTTTGCTATTGAGTTGGTGCCTGGGGCGGGACCAATCTCAAGTGCTCCTTATAGGATGTCACCGTTAGAGATGGCCGAGCTAAAGTCTCAGTTAGAGGAATTGTTGGGTAAGAACTTTATCCGACCAAGTGTATCCCCGTGGGGTGCTCCAGTGTTACTGGTAAAGAAGAAAGATGGAAGTATGCGGCTCTGTGTGGATTACAGGCAGCTGAACAAGGTCACCATAAAGAATAAATACCCATTGCCGAGAATTGATGATCTCATGGACCAGTTACAAGGAGCTGGGGTTTTCTCTAAGATCGATTTGCGATCCGGTTATCACCAGATAAGAGTGAGGGGTGAGGATATCCCTAGGACCGCTTTCAGGACTCGTTATGGTCATTACGAGTATACTGTAATGTCCTTTGGGTTGACGAACGCTCCTGCAATATTCATGGATTACATGAATAGAGTATTCCGTCCGTTTCTGGATAAATTCGTTGTTGTCTTCATTAACGACATACTGATTTACTCCAAGACTGGAGAAGAGCATGCAGAACACTTGAGGACCGTGTTGCAGATTCTAAAGGAGAAGAAACTCTATGCGAAACTGTCTAAGTGTGAGTTTTGGAAGGATGAGGTGAAGTTTTTGGGTCACGTGGTGAGTAAGAAGGGAATAGCCGTAGATCCAACTAAGGTAGAAGCTGTGATGGATTGGAAGCAACCAACCACAGTAACTGAGATAACGAGTTTTCTGGGTTTAGCTGGCTATTACCGAAGGTTCATCAAAGGCTTTTCGCAATTAGCTTTGCCGTTGACAAAGTTAACTCGCAAAGACACTCTGTTTGTTTGGACTCCTGAGTGCGAGGAGAGCTTTCAGACATTGAAGAAAAAGTTGACCACTGCACCTGTGTTAGTGTTACCTGAGCCGAACGAGCCTTTTGAGGTGTACTGTGATGCATCGTTAAAGGGTCTAGGATGCGTGCTGATGCAGCATCATCATGTGGTGGCGTTTGCCTCACGACAGTTAAGACCTCATGAAGTTAGTTACCCTACGCACGATCTGGAACTCACTGCGGTCGTGTTTGCCTTGAAGGTGTGGAGGCATTATCTCTATGGGGTTAAGTTCCAAGTCTTCTCTGATCACAAGAGCTTGAAATATCTCTTTGATCAGAAAGAGCTTAATATGAGGCAAAGGAGGTGGATGGAATTATTGAAGGACTACGACTTTGAGTTGAATTACCATCCTAGAAAGGCGAATATAGTGGCGGATGCGTTAAGTCAGAAGTCGTTATATGCGTCTTGGATGATGCTTCAAGAGGAGAAGTTGCTCAAGGGATTCGAGAGTCAAAAAATTGGTGCTCGAGAAGTATCTGGAACCTTGTGTTTGAGCCGATTAGAAATCTCGAGTGACTTTAAGTCCGAACTCCTAAAAGCTCATGAAAATGATAAAGCGTTATGGAAGGTGTTACCGGCTATCGAGCAAGGAAAATAGTGGAGAGTGTCGGAAGAAAAAGATGGGTTATGGAGATTCAAGGGTAGGATCATTGTGCCGGATATTGGCACTTTGAGGCAAGATATCTTAAAGGAGGCACACAAAAGCGGATTCTCCATTCACCCGGGAAGTACTAAGATGTACCATGATTTAAAGGCGATGTTTTGGTGGCCGGGTATGAAGAATGATGTGGCGGAATATGTTTCAAAGTGCTTAACTTGTCAAAAGGTAAAGATTGAACATCAAAGACCTTCCGGGATGTTGTAACCCTTAGAGGTTCCGCAATGGAAGTGGGAAAGTATTGTAATGGACTTTGTGTCGGAATTGCCAAGGACTAGGACTGGTTTTGATGCTATCTGGGTGATCGTGGACCGACTAACGAAGTCAGCTCACTTTTTACCCGTTCGGATGACTTACACCCTTGAGGAGCTAGCTCGGTTATACATAAAGGAGATTGTGAGACTCCATGGTGTACCTACTACTATAATCTCTGATAGAGATCCTCGTTTCACTTCGAGGTTCTGGGGTGCATTTCAGAAAGCTTTTGGAACCCGATTAAGCTTGAGTACAGCTTACCATCCTCAAACAGATGGTCAATCCGAGAGGACGATCCAAACACTAGAGGATATGTTGAGAGCTTGTGTTTTAGACCAACCGGCGAGTTGGGATCGGTATATACCGTTAGTAGAGTTTGCATACAATAATAATTACCATGCGAGCATCGAAATGGCTCCGTATGAGGCTTTGTATGGGAGAAAATGTCAATCTCCACTATGTTGGTATGAAGCTGGAGAGAAAGGCTTGTTGGGGCCGGAAATGATAGCTGAGACCACTGAACAAGTCAAGAAAATCCGAGATAGGATGCTTACGGCGCAGAGTCGTCAAAAGAGTTACGCCGATCAAAGGCGGAAGCCCTTAGAATTTGAGGCAGGAGATCATGTTTTCCTGAAAGTTACTCCGACCACAGGAGTAGGTAGAGCGATTAAAGCAAAGAAGTTGAATCCTCGATACATTGGTCCATTTCAGATCCTGGAGAGGATTGGGCCGGTGGCGTATCGGGTGGCTCTACCACCCCATCTTTCAAACCTGCACGACGTATTTCACGTGTCGCAGCTTCGAAAGTACACTCCTGATGCTAGCCATGTGTTAGAACCCGAATCGGTTCAGTTAAGAGAAGATTTGACGCTTCCAGTGGCTCCAGTCAGAATTGATGATACTAGTATCAAACGACTGCGTGGAAAAGAGGTTTCATTAGTCAAAGTGGCTTGGAGTCGAGGCGGTGTTGAGGAACACACTTGGGAACTTGAGTCGGAGATGCGAATGGATTATCCGCACTTATTCTCAGGTAATTGCATTTGAATTTTGTGGGCAAAATTCCCAATTAGGTGGGTAGAATGTAAGACCCAGTTAATTAACGGCTAATTAACCCATAAATGAGAATTTATTCTAGAAAGCCAAAAATGTTATTTTTATGGCTAAATGTGATAGAGGAGATTGAGACGAGAATTTCGGTACCAATTTTATAGAAATCGGACCAAGATTGGACCAAACGGGCCAAACCGGTCCAACCGGACCTAAAGTAGGCCCTTGGCCCAACTAAACTAAACCAAAACCCTAGTTTTCAGCACTCTCTCTCCTCACAACACACTAAACACGCTGAAAATGGAGGCTATGGAGGGAAGAACACTCTCTCAAGTTCTTTCTCTCACTTGATCTTCAAACCACCATAACTTTTGATCTAGAGCTCCGATTGCTGCTCCGTTTGCGGCCACGCGTTCGCCGCGGAGAGCTCTACAAAACCCATACAATTAATCTTGAGGTAAGCTACGTTTTACTGTTCGAAAATCCAGCCCTTGATTTCGAGTTTCATGAGTAAAAATGTTGAGATTTTGGGTTCTTTAATGTTATAGGACCCAACTCTCTTGAAGGAGAAGGTTAATCTTGTCTCCTTGGACCTTGGGTGTGGTAAGATTCTCAACCCTAGTGTAATTTGTTGTTCTATGAGGTTTGGGCATTGAGATGTTGTGAATGGGTATGATGATTGTGGCTTAGGTTGTGTATATGTGAATATTGGAGCTTGATTGGTGATTTTGGAAAGCTTGGAAGAGGGTTTTGTGTGATAAAATCTGTTCTTGGAGGTGTTGATACCTTGAGAGCTTGTGGACAAGTGGTTTGGAAGTGCTCCGGTTGAGCTTGGAAAATTGGCTAAGGTATGGCTTCGGTTTCCCGTATCTAATATGTAATGTGGTAGGAAATACTTAGGCTAGAGGCCCTAAGATAGGCATTGAATTGATGATGTTGTGGAATGGTTGAGATATATGATGTGATCATATGTGTGATTATGAATATTGATGCCTTGATTGTGTGATATGTGAGAAAATGCATGTTGTGATATATGCTTGATGAATGATTGAGGTTGAATTGATGGGTGGTGCCATATTGTTGGTGAGTATGATGATTATGTATAATGATGGTTGATTGGAAATTGATATTGTTAGAAATTGGGATGAGAAGGATGTATGACATAATATTGTGTTTATCCTTTGGCCTTTTGATTGAGAAGTGTTAAAATGGTTGGAGGTAGTTTTGAGAATTTTGGTAAAATGTCAATGCGTGAGTTGAGGATGGCTTGTTGTTGAATTTGGTACACTTTGATTGATTTCAAAGAAAAGGGATGAAATTGGCATGTTTTAATTGATTTTGAAAAGAGTTGAAAGTGGCTTGTTTTGAAAATGGCACTTTGTGGTTTTGAATGAAAATATGGTTTTTGGGCATACTTTGACGGGACATAACTTGGACTACGGATCTTTGATTTGTGCCAAATCTGTTTAGAAAGGAAATTGGATCCGGGATGTCCATGCCGTTCGAAGAACGGGTGAAAATGATTTAAAATGAGAGAGTTATGACCGTCGGAAGATTGGGGGTTGAATCTGTGAATTCTGCAGCTTTTAACTTAGAAAATTTTTAGCAGAATGACCCCTCGCGCGTAGGCGCACTTGGCGCGTATGCGCCGTTCTTCGAGAAAGCATCATCCACGCGTGCGCGTGGAGTGCGCGTACGCGTGGCCCTGTTTTCATCCCAAAGTTGATTTTTGAGTTTTAAAAGCCAAACTTCATACTTCTAAGCCTCTGATCTCACCACTTATGTCTTAAATCATTATGATATGCCTAGCATGAGGAAAAGGGCTAGTGAATGTGGTAACTTGCGAGTGAAGCAAGGGAAAAATGAATGATCCATGAGGATCAAAGATGATTATGTGAGATGTGGAGGATGGCGGTGGAAGTGCTTGTTATGCCATGGGCCGAAAGGCCATAATTGTTAATGAATTGGCTGGTTATGGATTTAACCGTGAGCCGGATGGCTAGATTATTGCCGTGTTACGGCGGAGCCATGTTTATGGCCAAGTATAAATGCATATATGCTGTTGATTGAATTGTGAATGTTTGCACTTCCACCATTGGAGATGAGGGTTTCCCTGGGTAGTAGCAATGGCTAGCCACCATGTGCTCCAGGTTGAGACTCGAAGCTCTGTTAACCCAATGTCGTAAGTGTGGCTGGGCACTGTGAAAGGCCCAGATGAGCTCGCCCCCATAAATATTCACCAGTGATGGTGATGGATAAATATTCACCAGTGAGGGTGATGGATATGGATCATGATTATGATCAAGTTTATGATGAGTATAACTCGAGTTGGGGATGCACGACAGAGGGACAGTCCAATGGTTAGCTACCAGGACTTGTCGGGTTGGCTCTATAACCGACAGATGATATCATCAGCCACTAGGGACAGGCATGCATCATAAGCATACTACATGAATTGTTTGAGATTGCCTATTGACTGCATATTACTTGCTAATTGCCTAAATGCCTTATCTGTTCCTATTTGTAAATCTCTTGTCTGATATAACTGTGTTTGCTATATTATACTCTTGCTGGTGGTTGGGAGGTCTGAAGGAATTGGAAAGGGAAGTATTAGTTAGAATGAAGGATCTTTAGTCAGTTGCCACTTACGGTTTAGCTTGTTTATAAGCTTTGATATTACCTGGAGGAAGTTCTAGGATTTCCTTCGGCTTTCCTCTATTATTATGTATTATATATGTGGAAGCTGTTACCGTACTGGGGACCTCTGGTTCTCACCCATGCAGATTTTGTGGTTTTCAGATGCAGGACGCGAGGCTTCTCGTTGAGGCATGCTGGAGACTTCTGGATTAGCGAAGATCCTTTGTTCTTGGGACTCTGTTTGGTTTATATATCTTGTTTAGATACTTTTATCTCCATTAAATAATACAAACTGTGATGACTCCTTCTAGAGGGGATTTTGGAGAATAGGTTGTATGTATTTGTGTCCCTTTGGGTTTCCTTTGGGGTTTCCTTATTTTATTATCTGTATATATTGCTATGCTCGGACCGGTTATCTTCGCGGCCGGATTTTGAGTCTTGATATTCCTGTTTTGACACTCCTTTGTATATATATATGATCTTGCGTTAGCTTATCCTTTGCTCGTTACGTTATCGATCGGAGTGTTGTGCTTTCGAGTTACGGTTTTTTGTTTACCCCTTTTTCTACAAAGGCTCCTAGCTATAATCAATTATTCATACTACTATACGTACTAAATTTTTGTTTTAGAGGTCATAATACCTTGCCATCTCTGAATTATAACTTAAGCATAAGACTATGTATGGTAGGGTGTTACACCATGAAGATATCGAAATATTTGTTTGATTCCACTCCAATGTCTTCTGGTTGGAGAGGAACTATATCTTGCTAGTAGATTCACAGCAAATGATATATCTGGTCGTGTATTATTAGCAAGATACATTAGCGCTCCAATTGCACTAAGATATGGTACTTCAGGACCAAGGATATCTTCATTTTTTTCTTTAGGACAGAATTGATCCTTTTCCACATCCAAAGATCTTACGATCATTGGGGTACTCAAGGGATGTGACTTATCCATATAAAATCTTTTCAAGATCTTATCTATGTATGTTGTTTGATGAATATAGATCCCATTTCTTATATGCTCGATCTGTAGGCCGAGACAAAATTTAGTCCTTCTAAGATCTTTCATCTCAAACTCTTCTTTTAGAGTTTTTATAATTGTTGGAATCTCTTCATGAGTCCCAATGATATTTAAATCATCAACGTACACAGCAATTATAATGAATCCAGATGCAGATTTCTTTATGAAAACACATGGGCAGATATCATCATTCTTAAATCTGTTTTTGGCCAGATACTCAGTAAGACGATTATATCACATTTGTCCAGATTGCTTTAGACCATATAAAGATCTTTGAAATTTGACTGAGTATAACCCTTGTGAATATTCATTGGATGGTTTAGATATCTTTAGTCCTTCAGGGACTTTCATATAGATATCCCGATCTAATGAACCGTATAAGTAGGCTGTTACCACATCCATTAAATGCATATACAGTTTATGATATGCAGATAAACTGACCAAATAACGCAATGTTATTGCATCCACTACAGAGAAATACGTTTCTTCATAATCTATACTAGGCCTTTGTGAAAAACCTTGTGCCATAAGTCGGGCTTTGTAGTGCACAACTTCATTTTTCTCATTTCGTTTTCTCACAAATACCCACCGGTATCCAACAGGTTTTACATCTTCTGGTGTACGGACTACAGATCCAAAGACTTCACGTTTGGCCAATCATTCCTTTGTCGACATTCTTCAACTGATCTTGGCTCAAGATCTTTACTTTCATGTATGATATTTAATGCCACATTATATGCAAATATTTCATTGACAATTGTCTTATTTCGGTCTCATTTCTCTCATGTAAAGACATAATTTATCGAGATCTCATCATTTTCACAATTTTCAGGTACCTGAACGTCTTCTGGCATTAAAACTATATCAAAATTTTGGACAACTGCAAGTGTCTCCACTATGTCTTTTTCAACAGGAATCGTATTTACCTCTTTTCTTTTTTGAGGATTTTTATCTTTTGAACCGACAGGCCTGTCACGCTTTTGGCTTGTATTTGCTTCGGTGGTAATTTGTCCAACTGGGACATCAATTCGAATTGGGGGATTTTCCGCTGGTATATAAGATTTGGTTATCCTCTTTGTATCGAAAAATTCATCAGGCAATTCATTTGCTATTCTTTGCAAATGTATAATCTTTTGAACTTCTAGTTCACATTGCCCTGATCGAGGATCTAAATGCATCAACGATGATGCATTCCAATTAAGTTCCTTTTCAGAAAACTTATTCTCTCCCCCTAATGTTGGAAATTTTTATTCATCAAAATGACAATCCACAAACCGGGCTTTAAATACATCTCCAGTTTGTATCTCAAGATACCTCACTATAGAGGGAGAATCATATCCAACATATATCCCCAATTTTCTTTGGGTCCCATTTTGATGCAATTAGGTGGTGCAATGGGAACATATATCGCACACCCAAATATTCTTAAATGGGAAACATTTGGCTGCTAGCCAAAAGCTAATTGCATAGGAGAGAACCGATGGTAACTCGTTGGCCTCAATCGAATAAGTGCTGCGGCATGTAAAATAGCATGCCCCCAAACCGAGGTTGGGAGATTTGTTCTCATAAGTAAGGGTCTATCAATTAATTGGAGGCGTTTAATAAGTGATTCTGCTAACCCATTTTGTGTGTGAACATAAGCTACTAGATGTTCAACACTTATTCCATTAGCCATACAATAAGCATCAAAAGCTTGGGAAGTAAATTCACCAGCATTATCAAGACGAATTGCTTTGATTGGATTTTCTAGAAATTGTGCTTTTAATCGAATAATTTGAGCCAGTAATCTCGCAAACGCCAGGTTGCGAGAGGACAATAAGCACACATGTGACCATCTCGAAGATGCGTCTATCAGGACCATAAAATATCTAAAAGATCCACATGGTGGATGAATAGGTCCACATATATTACCTTAAATCTTTTCTAGGAATTCAGGAGACTCAAATCCAACCTTTACTAGTGATGGTCTTAAAATTAACTTTCCCTGAGAACATGCAGCACAACAAAATTCACTAGTTTTAAGAATCTTCTGGTTCTTTAGTGAATGTCCATGTGAGTTTTCAATAATTTTCCTCATCATGGTTGTTCCCAGATGACCCAATCGGTCGTGCCAAGTTATGAATTCATTTGGGCTAATAAACTTCTGGTTTACAGTGGCATGTGATTCAATTGCACTAATCTTGGTATAATATAACCCAAATGAAAGTGAGGGCAACTTTTCTAGTATAACCTTTTTATTTGAATCATGAGTTGTGATACATAAGTACTCATGACTTCCCTCATTCATAGTCTCAATATGATATCCATTTCGGCGAATATCTTTAAAGCTCAACAAGTTTCTTCAAGACTTGGTAGACAACAGTGCATTATTTATTATGAATTTTGTTCCTCCGGGAAACAAAATTATAGCTCTTTCGGAGCCTTCAATCACATTGCCTGAGCCAATAATAGTATTAATACATTCTTCTTTTGGCACAAGATGGGTAAAATACATATCACTTTTGGGAATAGTGTGCGAACTTGCACTATTCGCAAGGCATACATCTTCATTACATATCCTTGCCATTCTCTTCAAAGACAAATAATAATAAAATGAGTAGTATGCACAGTTAAATTGAGTACTTGATCGGAATGATTTTTCTATAAAAATAATGTCATATACTAAAATTTTTTTTTAAAACATGACATATTTAATGATTTCAAAATTCATAAACCTTAATATTTCATTATTTATATACATCATATTTGAAACTTAAATACATAGAAAATAAAACTTAACAATAAGTTCTTTACATTATTTATTATGAATACTTAACAATCTCACACATTAAACTATTCCATCATTGATCAAATGACCAATATTTCCTTCAGGATCCTCAAAGAAATCAAATACATCATAATGAGTGGTAAAATTTTCAGCATCATTTGAAACGAAATTCGATTCTTTTCCCTTGTCGTCCTTTTTCAAAGATGCCTGGTAAAGATCGACTAGGTGCCTTGGGGTACGGCAGGTACATAACCAATGGCCCTTTCCACCACAACGGAAACACTTATCCTCTATCGATTTATTCTGCCCGATATTTCTTTCTTTATCCCACTTCTGGTGAGATCCTCTCTTTTGAATATAATTCCTTTTCCTTCCATAATTTTTCTTGTTACTAAAACATTGCCATTTACCTCTTCTGGGGTAATTTGTCGCATATATTTCAGGAAATGGAGCAGCGCCAGCTGGGCGCACTTCATGATTTTTCAATAACAACTCATTGTTGCGTTCAGCAACAAGAATGCAAGAAATTAACTCAGAATATTTTTTAAACCCTTTTTTTAGATGTGTTTGGATAGAAAGAAAATAAGAAGGAAGAAAATGTTATAAAAAGATAATTTTACCCTTATATTATAAAATATATTAAAAAAATAAAAGGGTAATATTGAAAGTAAAGAGAGAGAATTAGTTTTCTCTCTATTTTCTTTCCAATGGTGTAGAGAAAAAAATTTGGTAGGTGTAAGACCCAGAACCTTTGAAAAGTCTTATTATGATCAAGTCTCAAATCATATGGTTATTTATAGCCTTAATTTCAGAAATTATTTTATTAAAGATAATTAAGGTAAGCTTTGATTTATTGAATTTGAGATAAGTTATGATTATTATCCAATTTTACAATTATTGGATTATTTTCTGTATTCAAATTATAAAGTTGGTAATTGTGAAAAAATAAGGATTTCTATATGATTTGGATTAAATAATTAATATCTTAAATATAAATACTGCTATTTTGGAAAATAGAGAAATTAAGTATATTATTTCTAATTATTTGGTTGGGACATTTTTATTGAAAATAATTTGTAAAATTGATGAGCAAATAGCATTTTTATGCATTAATTTTGTTGGATTAAAATTGTTCCTAATTACTATATTACCCTTACTTTTATTTGAAATTACAAAAGTAACCCTAACCCTAATTTTCAAAAAAAAAATAAAACCCTTACCCCGAAAAACCTAACCCGACCCGGTTTCCTCACAACTGTAGTAGCCCCTCCCTTCTAACAGCAGCAGCAACACACGCAGTTTCCTTTGATTTTTCTGAAAGAAAGAAACAAAGAAAGGAGAGATTTGAGAAATGGAGGGGGAGGTCTGGAAGAAAGAAGGCAGGAGAGGCCTTGTCACCGTCGATCAACTACCTTGGAGCTCGCCGTCGAGCTGCTTTGCGGCGCTGTTCATGGAGTCACTAGTTCGCGTCACCGCCGATCGTCGTCGAGCCACCGTCAGAAGCCGAACAGCGAAGGAGAAGGACGCAAGGCAGGGGCCGACGAGACAGAGGAAGGGCGCGCGTGTAGGAGCTCAGCCGTGGGAGAGGAGAGGCGCGTCCGAACCTTCACCGCCGTTGGAGTCGTGCAGAGAGAGACGCGAAGAGGGAGAGCAGTCGCGCATCCAAATGCGTCCTCACCCCCGCGGGAGGAATCGTCGCCGTCGCCCTGGGGTGTAGTCCGCCGCTGTCGCCAGTGGAGGTCCCTGCTGTGGAACGGAGGTGAGAGAGAGAAGCAAGATGAATTCCCTCCGCTTCTGGTGCTCTGGTCTACCGCTGCCGCCGCCGGAACCCTTGGGTGCCGCCGTCGTTCTTGTTGCCATTAAAGGAAGCTAGCTGCCGCCGCCATTCAGATCCGCTACGGTCTCTGTCGGAAGCCACCATGGGAGCCGTGGAATGAGGGGTTTCTGCCACCTTTGAAACTCCATTGCTGTTGTTGTCATGGCCGCCACGCCGTTGGCTGCCGGGATCGGTATTGTGGCCACCAGAAACCGTCTTTTCTTGGTAAGCGTTTGGTTTTCGAAACCCCTTAAATCTAGTGCCCTGTTATACTTTGTTAGAGATTCTGAGATGTTGGTTACACAGGGTTGAGTTCCGATAAATGTACGTCGAAACTAAGGATTGTTGTTGAGCCGCCGGAGCTTTTTGCTGCTACGGGGCTGTTGTCGGGTCGGTTCGGAATCGCAACTGTCCCTTTGTGTTATTTTGGTAAGTAAGTATATTTCGAAGAGCCTCGTGTTAGTATTTTGTTGTGTATGGTTAATGAATATGAGTTCTGATAGTGTGGGGTCGAGTCCTGATTATTGTATGTTGCGATTAGTGTCGCTATGGTTATTGCGGATGTGGCTTGAAGCTGAGGTTGCGGTTGTTGATGATTTCGGTTGAGGCGGAAAAGGACTCTATGAGACTTTTGGGTTATGGAATTGCGTTTTGAGGTAGGGGCGCTTTCCAAAAACTATAGTTTATTATTGGAATTATTACATATGGATACTGATATGAGATATGGTGTATTTAGTGATAGTATCTGCCTTATGTATTATTTGATTGAGCCGAATGATTATGGATGTTTGTTTGGTTGAATTGTTGTGCGGCCTTGTAAAATGTAATGTTTTGAAGTGATTCTTTAAAGATTTGAAACCTCAGTTTAATCCATTGAGGATTGATTTGATTTGAGTCAATTATTTGATGATGTGAAAAGTCGAATGCACTTTTGAATTCAGCCTGGTTTATTTTTAATTGACTTGATCTTGGATAAATGATTTGTTACTGAACCGTTTCTTTAAAGCTTTGGAAATGAGTTAAATCGGTTAATATTGAGTTGACTTTGAAATGGTTTTCTTGAGATATGCCACTGAGGCGACTGTTGGATTTAACTTGCTTTGAATTGATTTCTGGTATTGAGCTGTTAAAAAGGAATGAGAAACAGTTTAGTTGGGACCCGAACCGGGTGGCAAAGTCCAAGTTTTAGGGGAGGTGCTGCCGAAATTTCTATAAAATCCGAGTCCTTGTTGAAATGTTGTCGGGCAAATGATGAGTTAAAGACTTCTACAATTTTATTTGAATTATCGAGAAAAGGATGATTCATGCTTTCGAAATGAATTATTAAAGAGGAAATTGTGATTTAGTCTTGCTTCTTAAGAAAGGCATTGTACCTCTTTCAGGAGAAAGTTATTTGGATGAAACTTATGTTTTAAAGCTATTTTAAATGTGACAAGGGCTATGCCTTTGAATTTGACTTGGGGGGTTTCAATTAAAGAAGTTTCAATGACTTTGAAAGAACTTGAATGTCTATTGACAAGTATCATTTTGAAATGTTTTGAGAAAGGTTTTAAGTACTCTTTGAATTCTGAATTCTTGCAAGACTAAGACAATTTTTGAACAGTTGAAACGCTTTAGAATTTATCATGGGGTTGAAGTTGGTCTTGCCTAAGTAAAGGAAACGGCTTTGAAAGAAGTAAATGATTACATGACTCGGTTTGGCTTAGATCCTATTTTCCTACTCAAATCGGAAAGCCAATGTTTTAATGATTTTAAATGAATTTGGCGAAATGAGTTATGTTATTCTCCCCTAAAGACTTGGGACTCTGCCAAAGAAATTTTGTTATAAAACCCCATTGTTAAATGGGTGATTTGAATGTTTCAAAATAAATCTTTAACTTGCCATGGTTATGGAAGTTTGGAAAGAGGATGCCGAGAGTGGCATTGTTTTCAAAGGGGAATTTACCTTGAGTAAAAGTGGCTTATGAGCCTGAGATGATTTGAGAAATGAGATCTTTAAAGCCAAGGATGAAAAGAGTCGAAACTCGATTTCAAAGTGAAATGAATTGAGAAAATGACTTATGGCTTAAATGCCGGTTTTATGAATTTGATGATGTTGAATGGTGGAAGTGCCATTTTGTTATGAGCCGGAATGGCTGTGTATAATTTTGATTTATGGCGGATTGCCAAATGAGTTATGGACCGTATGGCTGATTATGAATTATGAATTTACGCCGGATGGCTGAGATGGATGTTGATCCATGGTTGGGACTGAATGAATATATGCTTGAGATACCTGGGTAGTAGCAAGGGTTGTGGTTCGTCCCACTTGCTCCAGGTCAGAGATTGTGACGCCTGGGTAGTAGCGGTAGTAGTGGTGATTCCACTCGCTCCAGGTTGAGCTTTTAAAAACCCGCCTGGGTAGTAGCCGCAGTAGTGGTTATTCCACTGGCTCTGGGTTGAGCGGGCAGTAGCAAGGGGGTTGTAGCTCAAACCTACTTGCTCCGCGATGGGTGTTTCTGTCCATGGTTAGCTACCAGGACGTGTCGGGCTGGCTATATAACCGACAGATGATATCATCATCCACTAGGGACAGGCATGCATCATATGCATTTGTGTGACATTGGTTGGGTGTGCATATTATACTTGGTTTGCCTATGTGATTAATTGCTAACTGTTCTTCTTATAATAACTGTTTGTTTGTGCTTGAACTTCCTATCTGTGTTTGCACCTGGGACTCTGTTGGATTGTGGTGATTGGTTGATGGTTGGATTGTTTGGGCCTAGGGCCGTGGTTGGAATGAGATGAACCGATGGTTGATTCCGGTTTCGTGTTTTTGGTTTGGAATAAAATATGAAAGGTTATTTTGGTTCCGCATAGATAAACCGTTTTGAAAGGCTTTTGAGTTTTTGAGAATTGAACGGTTCTTCCTTCCGAAAAGATTTTCGACTTTACTTTTATTGTAAACCGTGGTTTTTGAAAAGAGGCATAAGACGGTTATGAATCACTGGTGCGGTTATCTTCACGTATCCTATTACAGTAATTCCCAAAAACCCTCTACTGAGAACCCTTTCGAGGATGATGTTCTCACCCCCTACATTTTTCCCCTTTCAGGATATGGGCGCAGAAGTCACGAAGAGTTTATTTAATTGTTGTTGTGATACTCTGTATTGTTTTAGCTATGGTTTATTGTACCCTCGCCTTTATCTTGATAAAATCTGTAAGAGGGATAGAAAATTGTATTGATTATTGTTTGTAATATTATTTACATATATGTATGTATATATATGGATGTACTCTTTATGGGTTTCTGTAAGTTGTATGGTATGTATGGATGTACGTTGTATAGCAAAAGTATTTGTGGGAGCGGTTTTACGGTTTAAAGTTTTAAACAGGCTCATATTTTAATATTAAATAGTATAAAAGTCATCGTAATGTCCGAGCTATCAGAGTCGCGCAGCCGGAAGCGTTAACTTTGGTAGTTAGGGTGTTACAGTAGGTCCCACCAATTTTTTTCCATCCCTTTTCCTTTCTCTCATATTTCTTTCCTCTACCAAATAATGAAAAATAATCATTTTCATTCCCCTTTTCTTTCCTCCTTTTCTTTCCTTTCATTTTCCTTTCAAACAAATACATGTTTTCTTTGAACAACAATGAGGTGATATCTATGTGTGCTTATACATTTATGGTTTGTAATATTAATTAACAGGTGCAGAACCATTTTATTCAAACAAAACTTTTACCGACATAAATAAATAATATTCATCCATAACTTATTCATCACATAATGAAACACATATTTAAATTTAATTAAAATATATTATAATAATAACACAGAAATGGTTGGATATTAACACCGCAAATATCCTCGCTATCAACCTATTTAAGAGACACTTCTAACGTTTTCATTTTAGGGACAACAATACATGCTTTTTTTACATTAATCACTGCTTCACTATTTACTGCACATCGCGCGGGCCGACTGCTAGTTCCTTTAAAAGAAGGTTATTCCCATAGTGGAATTCCTACGTGTCATTCACCAAGTTGATTCTCACAAATTCTTTCTAATGTGCATCCTAATATATATGGTCCATTCCTAAAACTATTAATTCTCGTGCATTTCCTTTTGTTCATTTCACAATCCAATTAAGTCTACTGTTATTTCATTTCAAATTTTTTAAATTTCAAAATTTTTCAAATTCAAAATATTTCAAAGATATCATAAATTTGTTGTTTCTATTTTTCTCTCCTCCTCTTCTCCTTCGATTCTTCTTCATCTTCAATTCTTCCATTTTTGTTTTTCTCCTCATCTTTAGTTTTTTTTTCCGTTCACCGATTCAGTTCTTCTTCTTATTCTTATTGTTCTTAATCCAAGTGGGATGTAGAGATTATAAAGTTTGTGTACGCACCAAGGTAGAGGATGTCATTATACGAAGTCACTATACCTGATGGCTCCAACCTTCAGGAGAGTCGTCGCATTGGAGGCAATACCAGTGGTGGTGGTAAGGTTACAGCGGTGGATGAGGTGGTGACTCCTGTGGTAGTCGCAATGGTTATGGTGGAGTTCGTGGTGGTTATCGATGTTGTAGTGATGGATGCGGAGAAAGAAATGGCAGAAAAGAGCATATCGCTGGAAAGTATTGAGTGACGGCCACAAAGAGTACATGCAGTGAGACTATGAAAGCAGAGAACATAAGAATGACGACCAGAACAGAGCAGTGAGATCTAACCGGCGGCCAAAGCAGATTTGCATGGTTGTGATTTTTTATATTTTAATTAATCAAATAGATAAATTATCTAAATTATTATTATTTGTTTAATCTGCAAATTTTAGTGTTTCAAAATTTAAATTTCGAACTGAAAATTGATTTAAAAGAATTCATTTGTATATGTTCATTTTCATTATCCTTACAGATCATGTTTTGCAATTTTTTCTTGTCATCACGCTTACTCTCGCTCTTTAATACCGTAGCGGCAGTACTCGACGGCAAAATCAAATCAGTGAGTCTCGCGATTAGTTTGTGATTTTTGGGTGTTTTGTCATAGTGATGGTTTCTGAACTAGTTGCGATTATAGTTTTGTTGCAAATAGGGTTGTGATTTAATTTTCAATTTGATGCCTATGTACTCTGGGTTGATGAAAATTGTGGCTTTTGTTTTAAACATATGCAAATCTTCGTGAAAGCCTTCACGGAAAAGACTATCACCCTGGAGGTTGAAATTAAAGTTCCGATACAATTGATAATGTCAAGGCTAAAATTCAGGAAAAAGAAGGGCCAGAAAACAACTTGGTAGAAACTGATGGTAAAACCCTTGCCGTCTACAACATTCATCCAAACTATACTAATGTGTGGCATTAATTAAGTTGAAATTCCAGATGATATAATTTTTTTGTCTAATTTTTACAGGATTATTGTACTTATATATCACTCTTTCCTTATCCACGTGCTGAAATTTTGGGACTTACAGTTGCAAGCAGAAAGGAGAAGCATTTGTCAATTATTTCATGGTAACTTAATTATTACATTGGATGCCATTAATTTTTGAACATATTGCTTAGAAGTTGGAACCCATTCAACGTTGCTTCAACAATATTGAGCATTCATTGGTCATTGAAGGACTATTGATTTTATTTTTGCACTATTTTTTTTTTTGGGAAATTAACAACTGAGATATCGGGACTCCACATTGAAAGGAAGATCTTGAAACTGAATTTAAAAAGGTATTTTGTTTTCTATGTGAATTCTTAATGCTTTAGTATTTTTCTCAATTATTGCAGAAGACTGAATGTTTCACCTTTTATTTATTTAAACTACAAAGCATTCTGAGATTGTTTCACCTTGCACCCCAAGAGAGAAATTCAGATTCTCAAAGATGTTAGTGGAATAATAGAACCATCAAAGTAATAAATTGATCCTCTTTTATTTTCAGTTAAATTTGATGTGCATAATGAGGACAATTTATCCTTTAATTTTTGAACAGTAATTTTTATTTCTGAAAATTGAATTTTGAATTCGTACATATTTTTGTTCTGGTGTGAAAATATCAGGATGACACTCTTGTTTCTAACATGGTATCAAGAGCATATATATATATATATTTTTGAGAAATTCGTCCATAGCCCCTTTGTTTTTCTCTTCCGGCAGTATTTTTTGTCCTTAATTTTCATTTATTTTCCGACGCTTTGGTTCGTCACGCCCCTTACCATCGTCTTTGTCTCGTCGTCACAAGTTCAACGAGTCCCAAAACGTCGCCAGAAAACTCCTCACGTGCCGCCGGAAGTCCCTGCCATCACTAGTTTCTTCTCTATTCCAGATTCATTCCACGCCATCGGATTGGGCCTCGATCAATGGCCCAAACGCTCCCACGTGTCGCGCCCACGCTCGTCCACGTCCAACCCGCGACCGCATCTGCTCTGCTCTGACAGACCCGCGCTTGGACCCGACCCAGCCGTTGGTTGATCCGCGCGTTCGCGTCAGCGCTGACGTGGTTCCTTCCTCCATTCAGACATCATCATGTGGCATCCATCTGCTAACGTGACAGACAATGGGACCCTCTTTAAGATTTTTTGGTGAGCTCTTTCTGATTTTTCACTCTGTTTTCTCATTTTCTACTCCGAAAGTTGCAGTTTTCTCTCCTCTCTTTGATCTCTATCTATTATTATGAAAAAGTTAGATGTTTTTGCTGCCACAGACAGAAAGGGTAAATTCTGTCAAAACTGTAACCGTTCCGGGCACCTCTTCTCAGATTGTCTTTCTGTTGAATGTTGCACATGCCTCCAAAAAGGTCACATTAGCTACCGTTGTTCACAGCTATTCTGCCATTATTGCAAGCTCTCGGGATATTTGATTACTGCATGTCCTACTTGTCCACCACGTCCTGATCACCTCAAGCATGCTTGTCATCCCAACTTTTCCAAGAATATGTCTGCTTCTACTGTTGCTGCTACTACTGAATCTACCACCTCTGCTCCTCTCAACTCGTCTCCTATCTCTCTCTCTAATATTGCGTCTCTTCTTAAGCATCTTCTCTCCCTTTCTGGTAATACTCTTGCTACTTTTTTGACTCCTCCAGGTAATTCTACATGGTACTTTGATTCCAGTTGCATTAATCACGTGTCACCTTTGTGTCATCTCTTTTCGTCTTTATCTACCACTACAAATGTACCTTCTGTCAATACTGCTAATGGTTCCCTCTTGCATGCAACACATAAGGGTTCTATTTCCAGTCAACTCTTAATCTCCCTGATGCTTATTATATTCTCAAGTTGAACTTTAACCTTATTTATGTTGGTCAACTTGTTGATCTCGGTTTTGATGTCACTTTTTCCATTTCTGGTTGTCGTGTACAAGATCATCAGACGAAACAAATTGTAACAGCCCAGACCACCCGCTAGCACGATATTGTCCGCTTTGGCACACAAGGCCTCACGGTTTACCTTTGACGATAGGAATGATAGCCGAAGCCCCCCACACTCACTCATCAAAACGCGTCATGCTAGGGAGAGGTATCCACACCCTTATAAGGCATGCTTCGTTCCCCTCCCCAACCGATGTGGGACCTTACACAAATCATCGGAACTAAATGTAAGGTTGGAAGGTTGTTTGAACTCGAGAATCTTCATATTCCTTCTGTGCCAAATCTCTATACTGCTTCTTCTCCATCTACCCTTCACTTATGTCATCAACGTCTTGCCCACAACTCCTTAAGAAAGTTACGTCCTCTTGTGTCTCAGGGTGTCTTGGGTCAGGTTTCTAATGAATCTTTTGATTGCATTTCTTGACAAACTGCCAAACAACCTGCTTTATCTTTTCACAATAATTTTGCTTGCTCTCCTTTTGACCTTATTCACTCTGATGTTTGGGGCCCTGCTCCCACCGCTTCTATGGGGGGGAGCTCAATACTTTGTCATTTTTATTGATGATTATTCACGCTATACTTGGGTTTATTTGATGGCTAATCGCCATGAGTTACCTCATATTTATATTAACTTCGCTACTATGATTAAAACTCAGTTTTTCAAGATCATTAAGGTTTTTTGACGCGATAATGCTATGGAATACCGTGATTCCAAACATTTAGCCTTTCTTGCAGAACAGGATACTTTGTCTGAGTTTTCTTACCCTGGTACCTCTCAACAAAATGGTCGAGCTGAACACAAACACTGTCACATTCTTGACTCTGTTCGTGCAATGCTTCTTTCTTCTTCGTGTCCTGAGTGTACTTGAGGTGAAGCCGTTCTTACTGCTATTCATGTTATCAATAGACTTCCTTCGTCTGTTCTTGGTAATGTTACTCCCTTTGAGCATCTTTTTCATACCTCTCCAGATTATATTTCTCTTTGAGTTTTTGGTTGCGTCTGTTTCGTTCTTCTTTAGCCTCATGAACATAGTAAGCTTAAACCTCGAGCTCGCATGTGTTGTTTTCTTGGTTATGACACTGAACACAAGGGTTATCGTTGTTGGGATCCTCTCTCTAAATGTATTCGTATATCTCGTCATGTTGTCTTCTGAGAGCATCAAATGTTTTCTCGATTTTCCTCCTTTGAGTCCGTTCCTCTTACTCAGTCACCTTTCTTCACTAACCCTAATGTTGACCTTTTTCTTAGTGCTGAATCTATAGGTTTTATCTCGGGTCACTCTCTACAGCCTCCTGCTTTTCTGCCTTCTCCATCGCCTGATGATTCCAGACCAGACGCCGATCCTGCTCCTACCGTCCTGCATCCTCCTACACTTGTTCTTCTAGGGTAAGAAATCCACCTCCTCATCTTCTTGATTATCATTGCTTTTCTACTATTCTTTATGAACATGAACCTAAGTCATTCAGAGAAGCCTCCACAAATTCAAATTGGCAACAAGCAATGCAGGAAGAAATACATGCACTTCAAAAAGCACACACTTGGGACTTGGTTGATCCTCCCTCTAATCAGAAAGTTGTGAGCAGTAGATGGGTATACAAGATCAATACTCGCTCCAATGGCTTTATTGACCATTATAAGGCACGCTTAGTTGCTCAAGGTTGTACACAAGAGTATGGTATTGACTATGAAGAGATTTTTGCTCCTGTTGCTCATCTCACATCTGTTCGATTTCTTCTTGCCATTGTTGCGGTTAAAAAATGGTCTCTCAGTCAGATGGACGTGAAGAATGCATTTCTTAATGGAGATTTGAAAAAGAAGGTCTATATGAAACCACCTCCAGGTTATCTATGTCCTTCTAACAAAGTCTGTCTCCTTCGCAAGGCACTTTATTGTCTTAAGCAAGCTCCTCATGAATGGTTTGACAAGTCTAGCACCACGATCTGCAATCTCGATTTCACTTTCAGCCCTCATGAGAATGCGCTTTTTATTCGTAAAAGTGAACGTAGAGTTGTTCTTCTGCTTTTGTATGTTGATGACATGATCATTACTGGAGATGATGTTGATGGTATCGCTGATCTCAAAGCCTCCCTTCACCATACCTTTGAGATGAAAGCTCTTGGTTCTCTCAGCTATTTTCTTGGTCTCGAGGTCAATCCACAGATGATGGCATCTATCTCTCTCAGGAAAAGTATGCTTCAGATCTTCTTGCTCGCGCCGAAATTACAGATAGTCGCACTGAGTATACTCCCCTTGAGCCTAATGTTCGATTTACCCCTATGGATGACACTGTTTTGGATAATCCTACTCTCTATCGACAGTTAGTTGGAGGTCTCGTCTACTTGACTGTCACCCGACCAGACATCGCCTATCTAGTTCATGTACTTAGCCAGTTCTTATCAGCTCCTCGTACTATTCACTATGCGGCAGTTCTTCGCATTCTTCGCTACATCAAAGGTACCCTATTTTATGCCTTTATTTTTTTGCTCATTCATCTTTGTCCCTTCAGGCATACTCCGATACTTATTGGGATGGTGATCCCACTGATCGTCGTTCTACTACTGGTTACTGTTTGTTTCTTGGCGACGCCCTCATTTCTTGGCGTTCTAAGAAGCAAATGTTCACTGCTCGATCAAGCACAGAAGCTGAGTACCGTGCTCTCGCTGACACTGCTGCTGAGGTTGTCTCGATTCGTTGGCTTCTCGAAGATTTGGGTGCTCCTCAATCGTCCCCTACTAATGTTTTTTGTGACAACCGAAGTGCTATTTAGATTGCCCATAATGATGTGTTTCATGAATGTGTAAGGTCCCACATCGGTTAGGTAGGGAAACGAAGCATGGCTTATAAGGGTGTGGATACCTCTCCCTAGCATGACGCGTTTTGACGAGTGAGTGTGGGGGGCTTCAACTATCATCCCTATCGTCAAAGGCAAAACCGTGAGTCCTTGTGTGCCAAAGCGGACAATATCGTACTAGCGGGTGGTCTAGGCTGTTACAGATGGTATCAGAGCCGGAGTCCAGATCGCTGTGCCAGTGAGGGCGCTGGGCTCCCTTAGGGGGGTGGATTGTAAAGTCCCACATTGATTGAGGAGGGGAACGAAGCATGCCTTATAAGGGTGTGGATACATCTCCCTAGCATGACGCGTTTTGACGAGTGAGTGTGGGGGCGGGGGTTTCGGCTATCATCCCTATCGTCAAAGGCAAAACCGTGAGGTCTTGTGTGCCAAAGCGGACAATATCGTGCTAGCGGGTGGTCTGGGCTATTACAAATGCACCAAAAATATTGAGATTGATTGTCACTTTATTTGGCAACGTATCCTTATTGATGCTTGATAAACCCATATTTTATGATATATTTTGTGCCTAATTTAAGTGATTTATTCAATCCTTCACTCACTTATTCATATAAATTGCATGGTTTTACTTTCCCTTCCTTATTATGTGATGTATGTGAAAAACATGTTTTCTATGCTTTAAAAATAATTATTTTAATTGCCCTTTTACTTCCATTCGATGCGGTGATTCGTGTGTTGAGTAATTTCAGATCTTCTAAGGCAAGAATGACTTAAAGGATGGAAAGAAAACATACAAAAATGGAAGGAAAGCATAAAACAGAGTTTTTGAAGAAACTGGCAGTGACGCGATCGCATGGATGACGCGGCCGCGTGCCAACGCGAACTAGCAGTGACGCGACCGCGTGATTGACGCGACCGCGCGCCTTAAGCGAAATGCATATGACGCGGACGCATGACTGAAGCGACCGCGTGACAAGGAAAACTCCAATTGACGCGACCGCGTGACCCACGCGGCCGCGTGACCCACGCGGCCGCGTGACAGAGGCCACGCACCAGAAATTACAGAAAATGCTCTCAGCGATTTCTGAAGCCCTTTTTGGCCCAAATCCAAGTCCAGAAGGCACAGATCATAGGTTATGAACTGGGGGAATGCATCCATTCGAAGGGAGAGTCTCCAATTAGTTAGTTTTCATGATTTAGATTTAGTTTGAGAGGGAGATTCTCTCCTTTCTCTCTTTAGGATTAGGATTTAGAATTAGGATTTCTTTTACCTTTAGGATTATCTCTTTTTATCAGGTTCAATATTCCTTTTTAATTACTTGTCTTCTTAATTTATTTATGAATTCTTCTATGTTATAGATTACTCTTTTGAATTAATGTTATTTGAGGTATTTCAGTTTACAATTACTCTCTTTTATTTATGTTATTGTTATTCCCAATCTGAAGAAATTTTTATTCTAGTAGATTTACTTTTTCCTTTTGGTCTTGGTTAAGAAATCAGTAACTCAGGAGTTATCAAACTCAAACATGATTGATAATCGTTATCTTTGCTAATTGAATTGAACTTCAATAATCCCAATCTTTCCTTAGGGATTAACTAGGATTTGAGGATCTAACTAATTAGTCACTTGACCTTCCCTTGCTCTAGCAAAGGTTAACTAAGTGGAATTAAGATTCAATTTTCACCATCATTGATAAAGATAACTAGGATAGGACTTCCAATTTCTCATACCTTGCCAAAAGTGTGTTTTACAGTTATTTATTTACTTTACAGTCTTTTACTTATTTCAATTGCAATTTAAATTACTTGACCCTCATCTTTGAACCCCCAATTTACAATTTCCATAACCAATAATAAGAACATACTTCCCTGCAGTTCCTTGTGAAGACGACCCGAGGTTTGAATACTTCGGTTATCAATTTTTAAGGGGTTTGTTACTTGTGACAACCAAAACGTTTGTAAGAAAGGAATTTTGTCGGTTTAGAAGCTATACTTACAACGGGAATTTATTCTGAATTCTAGACCACACAAAAGTTCTCTCTTCAAAATGGCGCCGTTGCCGGGGAACTACAATTGTGTGCCTTATTATTGGTTATTGTAAATACTTTTCTTTTACTTGTTTATTTGTCTCTATTTTCCCCTTTTATTTCCATTAGCTACTATGAATTCTCACCCCTCTCGCTTTGAGTTTGGGCCTAATATTGTTTAAAGGAGTGAAAGTTATAACAGGAACATGCATCAAGGTCAGAGCAATCAAAGATGGATGGAGCCAAGAGGATCTGATCAACCCTTTAGGCAACAATACCCTCCAAGATATCATGGACAAAGACCATTCTACAATGCATACCAAGCCAATAGACATGGTGGACAACCTTGTAACTACCAACAAGTCCCACCCCATGCCTATAGACCATCCTCTCAACACAACTTCGAACCACCACACTCACAAGCTCCTTTTCACCATTCGCCACCATATGATCCTCATTTACCCCGATTCCAATCCAATTACTCCCAAACACCACCACTTCCCAATGTACCACGTCCAAATCCATCACCCCGAGAATCAGAGGTTCGCCTCAAGGAAATAGTAGATCAACTTCAAACAACCCTTTATCAACTAGAGCAAGCAATAAGTCAATTATCTTCTAGACATTCGAACATTCAAGGACCTCCCACAACTCCGTGTGGACAATCTAATGATGAGCGTAGCATGAAGGAGATACTAGAAACTCCAGTGGATAGAACAGGGCATGACTTCGTACTGGAACAAGTAGAGGAAGCTGTCATTATACAAGAAGAAGAGTTGGTTGAAGACCTAGGAGACGCTGAGCCTCCATGAGAATCCAGAGTTGTGGAGAATTCTGTCAAGGATGTTACAATTGATGCTAAGGAGGATAGTACACAACCCCAAGGAAAGTCTTTTATGAGGAACTAGACGGAATACTCCAAGAAGCAAGTTTCCTTGATGATGATAGTCACGAGTCAAGTTCTCCTAGTAATGAACTTGCATCCTCAAGTGAATTCTCTGAGATCGAAGAGTCTTCCCCAAGTGAATACGAAGATGATACGGAGGTAGATTTCTCTCAACCTCCCGTTTATGACTTAAGTGACGAGGAAGACATAGAAAGCTTTGATCAGGACATGGATGCAATTGAAGAAGTCTGTGAGGAAGTGAAGAAATTCACAGAAGAGTACAAGGGAGTAGAACTTACAAAACCACTAGAAACACTTATCCCAAGGCCATTACCACCCAATACAAGATTCAAGTGGGTACAATCCTTAACCTTTAACTTTATTTTTCCACTTGAATATGGTTTGCTTGAAACAGATGGCCAGCTTAGAGCTCTCTGCGGCTTTAAGAGTAAGAGGGAAATGGCTCGTGCTCAGAGCTGGTGTACACAGTTCAATAAGGTTCCACGCCTCAACTCAAAGTGCACGGATTGGCATCACAATCAATCGAATGCATCTCGGAGAACGTTTGGTCACCTTGGTGAGAACCTAATTTCTTAACCACCCGGATGGAGAAATATAGATCAAGACGAAGGCGGATTTAAAAGCCAAGTTTGGGATCCTGAAATCTATTCTGACATTCGTCACCCCGGGAGCCTGAGAATATGTTTGAAGCTGCTCAGAAGCTTTACATGCCTAGTTTGGGACCCTGGAGGCTATTGGCATTCCAAGCATTGGTGGAGATTTCTGGATGAATTTAAGCATAAGCCCCCATAACAGGAAGCTCATCCAATGTCCAACTTAAGGACTTTAACTAAAAGTGCTAGGTGGGAGACAATCCACCATGGTATGGTCGTTTCTTTTTCAGTTTTATTTCGTATTATTTATTTTTATTATCCTTTTCAATTGAACCTGAATATTATTCATTTGCATTGCATACCTGTGTAAAAAGAAGAAAGAAGAAAGGGTGCGCGACGCGACCGCATCATTCATGCGATCGCGTCAGTTGCGAAAAACACTTCCCACGCATCCGCGTCATTCACGCGGCCACGTGATCTGGAGATCGGCGTAAAATCCCCAACATCCAGAGAGTTAGCCTGGAATCGTGTGGCCATTATGCGTTTCGCACAAAACGCCCACGCGATCGCGCCAACCCCGCGATCGCATCACTTGCACAACACTCATCCCACGCGAAAGCGTGAGCGACGCGACCGCGTCGTGTGGATTGCACACCACCCCAAAGGAGACAGAGAGTTACGCTGAAACGACGCTGGAATCGTGCGTTTAGCACAATTTCCAGCGACGCGGTCGCATGCCTCATGCGACCGGGTCATTCACTCCTTTATCCATTCCATGCAATCGCATGCCCCACACGATCGCGTCAACCCCCATTCCACCCCAGCCATGTGACCGCGTGCCCCACGCGATCGCGTGGATTCAAATTTAATAACCCCCAGCCACGCGAAACCCTACCCATTCGCGCCCCCCAGCCCCCTCTCCTTCCTCTCTTCTCTCCACAGCCACCACCCACAACTTCCAGCCACCACCACCGCCTACCGCAACCCCCGACGACCACCCAAAAGCCACCGCCACGCCACCCCCTTCCTCCTTCCCCCTCTTTCTTCTTTTTCTTTCCTCTTCTCCCTCCACCCCCGCTGCCCTACCTCTGCGCACCACCACCTCACCGCGCCGCCGTCCCAGCCGCACCACCCACTACCACCAACGCCCCCTTCCCCTCCCAACCCCATTACCCTTCCCGAAATCCCCCTTCCTCCAAACAGCCCTCACCGCTGCCGTGCCACCCTCCACTGCCGCGTCAGCCGCCACCACCACCATCCCCCAGCCACCTCTCTGCCCCATTTTCTTTCCTACGCCTTCCAGGTTCCGCTGAATGCCATCCTTCTTTCCATTCATCGTTAATTTCTTATTTTTTTTGTTTATGTTCATATTTAGGCTAGTTAGTTATGCATGTTGTAGTGGATTCTAGGTTGTTAAGTAGCCTACGATGTGGTTAGTGGATTTAGGCATGTTTAATTGCGCTGTTCATGTTCCTTGTTTTCTAATTTTCGCAATTCTGCTGTTGTTGTGATGTTAGTATTGTTCATATGCTGTAATTTCTTGTTTCATGCTGCTTTTTACACTGCTTTTCCATGTTCATATTCCCTTTATGTAATTGCAGCTATATTTTAATTCATATGAGCTACTCTGATTGCTGTTTAAATTCTGGGAACATCCAATTTTAGCCGGAATGCTGCCCAAATTTCTGTAAATTGTTTTGATTTTCATTCCTGTTTTGGTTTTGGAAAACTTGCACTCTGCTTTATTCAGCTTTTACCAAACCAATTCATGAATGACAGGGCAAGCTTTCTTATTCTTTTTAATTTCCTGATTTATAAATTGCATCTTGGATGATTCAATTCCACTTTTTTCTATTTTCATTTGATTCATCCTTAACTTCCTTGTTTGAATTTGAGTTATCTGTTGCTTTAATTTGAGAATTCTCGTTATTTAGAAAATGCTCATCATGCCACTTACTCTAACCCACTTTTTACTAATTCACTAATTTTAACTTCCTAACCTCTTTTTCATTCCTAACCCACTTACCTTTCAAAACATCTCTTCTGGTTTTTCACTATTCTCTCTAACATTCTAACCAAGGCATGACAGACATTTTTCCTACTTAACATGAATCCTTTTACATTTTGGATTGTGAATTTTTATTCTCGGACTTTTAACTCATATACAATCCTTAATGCACATTTACTTAACTCCTTTCCATTATTCTATTTCTCCTTTGCAATTATATGCTTCTTTCGATTAATTGCCTACCTGCTTTTCTATTTTTATTATATCATGGTTTTCTATTTTTCAGGATGTCTGACACCCAAAGAAAGGGAAAAGGAAAGGCAACATCTGGCAAATAGAAAAGAGGAGAATCCTCTATGTCTATACTAGACATCATGCACGACGACTCCTGGTGGGAGAAACACTTTACCCCGCAGGAGAAGGCTGACCAGCAACTTCCTGCTACTGATCCCATTAAGTTTGCAAACTGATACTGCGAGTTGAAGTATCCGGTGTTTGCAACCTCCAGGAACCTGTACCTAGAGAGGACTCTGAAGATCCCAGAAGAACTCCAGCAATACACCTCTGATCAGATCAAACAAAGAGGCTGGTTCTTCCTGGAGAGAAACCTGACTGAGGTTAATGCATCTTGGGTAAGGGAATTCTACTGCAATTACTTCAAAACTTCCCTAGATGCAGTGAACTTAAGAAGGAAGCAGACACTGGTCACTGAAGAGGCCATAGAGGATGTTCTGAAGCTCCTGCCTAAATCCGATCAGCCAAATGGTTATCAACAAGCTGAGGAGGATATGCGCTTCATGAAGTTTGATTGGGATGCAGTCAAGGCCAGGATAGCCCTTGACCCGACTGTTCCATGGGTCATAGGTCAGAACACCACCATGCCTAAGGGAATCAAGCGGGCATACTTGAATGATGAGGCTCGGCTATGGCATCAGATCCTAAGCAACTTTATTATGCTGAGTACTCACGAGACGGAGCTACCTGCCGCTATGATCACCCTCCTATGGTGTGTGATGGAGGGTAAGGACCTGTACCTGCCACGATTCATTCGGTACTACATGGCCAGGGTCCACGTCCGAGGCACTCTCTCCTTCCCATATCTGATTACACAGCTAGGCCGTCGAGCTGACGTGCCTTGGGAGGATGCTGATGAGAAGCCACTTGCTGCAGAATGTAAGAAAATTATCCTTCACAGCAGGAACTTTCTGGCTTTGGGCTACAGATCTCCATTCCTCACTCCTACTAATGAGACAGCCACACCATCTGCCGGCCCCTCTTCCTCTACAGCTACCCCTGCTACCATCACTGCACCTCCACCTGCCTCAGAGCCAGTTTATCACTTAGTGCACCGCCTGTTTCAGCAGCTAGACCAGATGGAACGCCGCAACTGGCGGCGATACGAGAGATCTGAGCATCGCAGCAAGCGACGCTATGAGCACCTGAAGCTGATGATCCGTGTTGGCAGCGACATCCCCTCCGAGCCTGACACCCCATCAATTTAGGGATGTCAATGGGGCAGGGCGGGGGCGGGGGATGCCTCCCTGCTCCCCATCCCCGCCCTCAGATTTGCTCCCCATCCCCGCCCCATTCCCCGCCGTGGGGGAATATTGCTCCCCATCCCCATTCCCCACGGGGTCCCATTCCCCGCGGGGACCCCATTCCCCATGTACATAATAGTTCTAACTAATTATTAATTTCTATATGAATAGAGCTACAAGTATCTATCTTATACAAAAACTACAAGATTTTATACAAAAAAGTCTAAATGACACAATGGTGACTTCTTTCGAAATAACACAATGGGGACGCAACGACGAGCCAAAGGACAAAGTAGTAGATGAGGTGGGAGACGCGGCAACAGAGAGGAGAATGGACACGACGGCAGAGTTACGAAAAGGAACGTCGCAAAAATAAATTACGATGCGGTAAGGGTGATGGCACGGTGAGGTGTGACGATGCGGTGAGAAGGGTGACGAGGGGGTGGCTGCAGAGAGGTTGGATAAAGTATGGACTGCCTTAGGAATCTCTGAATTGAAGAAGGGTTATGCAAATAAAGATTAGGAGTTTTGGGTTTTTATATATATGTGTGTGTGAGAAATGTCTAAAAAACATATATGAGAAATAAACTATTAAGGATAATTCAAGGAATTCATAAATTTCGGGGAATAGCGGGGACGGGGCGGGGATCCCCGCTCGGGTCCCCGCGCCTGCTTCGGGGGAATTTCGTCCCCCATCCCCATCCCCGCGGGGAAAATTCCCCACAATCGGATCCTCATTCGGGGCAGTCCCCGCAGGGATCCCCGCGTCTCGGGGAATTTTGCCATCCCTAAGTCCCCATCAGAGCCATCTGAGGAGGAGGGGGATGACCACGAGGCGGAGACCCACCCCCGGAGAGAGGCTGCGCAGGCAGGCACAGAGTAGGTTGCATCACATCAGGAGGCCCCGCATCAGATTCAGGCTGCAGACCCAGAGGTTCCTATTCAGTCAGCACCTCCTTTGTAGCAGGCTGATCTTCAGACCACCACCACAGAGCCTCCAGCTACCCATCCTTCCGGTGATGACACCCCTTCACACCCTGCTTGAGTGAGCATCAGGGACGATGCTTCATTTTAAGTGTGGGGAGGTCGCCATCTCTGGCATAATTTTTGGTGAACCACTACAGACCCTTATTATTTTATTTTGTTCTTTTTCTGTATTTTTCTCTTTATTTTTATTTTTTTTCTCAGTACTTATACATTGCTATTTTCATGTATTTTTACTATATTTCTGCATGTTGCACTTTAGTTTATATTTTAGCCATTTAGTTTAGTTGCAATTCTAACTTATTAGTTATAGAAAATGTGGATTGATTAGTATAGTTTACCCTTTTTAGCATAAGATAACTTAGTTTAAATTGAAAATATAAAAAGGAAGTAAACTAGAGACTTTAACAGAATAAAAACAACCCACACCTTGTATATATAGCATTACATGTTAGTTAGTTAACAACATTTCATCAAGGAGAAACACTAGAACTTTAAAGCCACCTTAAGATTTACATTGAGAATAATGGGAACTCTTAATTTTACTTGCATGACATACATAACTGATATATGATTTTTGAGTTAGAGAACACACAGCCTGTGAGTTTTGAGCCTAATTGTATGGTTACATTTAAACCATAATATTTTATTCATGTGTGTTCCGCCCTTCTTTTTTTCTATTCTGGTGTTCTTTACTTTGTTTTAATCTATATGTCCGATTATAAAATATAGATACATACCAAGAAAGTGATTGAGGCCATTGTTTGATTCTAGCTCACTTATCCCAAATTAGCCTACCTTTTACACCACCCTTGTTAGCCCCCTTGAGCCTTTAAAACCCCTCTTGTTTTATAACCACATTACTAGGTTTAAGCAGAAAAACAAAATAAAAATCTCAAGTTGAATCCTTGGTTAGCTTAAGATAGAAATTGTGTGTTGTGTAAGTAGGGAAACCTATTGGGAACATGGATGATAAAAACAAAGGGTAGAAAGTTAAAAAGAATAAAAATAATTCAAAATAAAAATTTTGGGAAGCATGCTCATGTGAAATCAAAATAACTGAATTACCATGTGCATTAAAAAAAAATAATAAAAAAATATATATTTATTTTTCAGTATTTAAATAAAGGGAATACAAAAGAATTCCCCAAATACAAAATAAAGCAATGCACATCGGACAAAATTAAAATATGAGCATGTAACATAAAAAAGTGGGAAAAATATGGGAAATAGGTAAAGAAGCTTTGCTTTACAAAATATGTATGTTAGGTGAGATCTTAGACTAATCAAGGATTCACTTAATTAGCTCACTTAGCCTTATACATATACCCTTACCTTTACCTTAGCCCCATTACAACCTTAATTAAAGACCTCATGATTTTTGTATGCCTATATTTTATAATTGTTGATTGGTTAGATGAAGAACAAAGTTATAGAAAGTAAGGATAAAAAGAAGAATAGAGTGATTAACCCAATAAACACTAAGTGACTAGAGAATAAACATAAAATCCAGTGAGGGTTCAATAACTCATCAACATATATCCGTGCTTAAATTATTAATTGTCTTGCAAGTTTGTAAAATATTTTTTCTTTCCCATCTCAATTGTAAAAGTGCTTTATCACTATCTAAGGTTTGGCTATGCATATATAATTCCTTGAGAATGTGAATTAATTTAACTACATGTAAGTTTTATATACAAGTAAATAAAAATTAGAATTGCATGATTCATTTAGGTAGTTGCATTTAGAATAGGTTGCATTGCATGAGATTCCACCACTTCAACCTTACCTTACTCTTTATCTTGGATTTAGCATAAGGATATGCTATTGTTTAAGTGTGGGGAGGTTGATAAACCCATATTTTATGATATATTTTGTGCCTAATTTAAGTGATTTATTCAATCCTTCACTCACTTATTCATATAAATTGAATGATTTTACTTTCCCTTCCTTATTATGTGATGTATGTGAAAAACATGTTTCCTATGCTTTAAAAGTAATTATTTTAATTGCCCTTTTACTTCCATTCGATGTCGTGATTCGTGTGTTGAGTAATTTCAGATCTTCTAAGGCAGGAATGACTTAAAGGATGGAAAGAAAACATACAAAAATGGAAGGAAAGCATAAAACGGAGTTTTTGAAGAAACTAGCAGTGACGCGATCGCATGGACGACGCGGCCGCGTGATTGACGCGACCGCGCGCCTTAAGCGAAACGCATATGACGCAGACGCATGATTGAAGCGACCGCGTGACAAGGAAAACTCCAATTGACGCGACCGCGTGACCCACGCGGCCGCGTGACAGAGGCCACGCACTAGAAATTACAGAAAACGCTCCCAACGATTTCTGAAGCCCTTTTTGGCCCAAATTCAAGTCTAGAAGGCACAAATCAGAGGTTATAAAGTGGGAGAATGCATTCATTCGAAGGGAGAGTCTCCAATTAGTTAGTTTTCATGATTTAGATTTAGTTTGAGAGGGAGATTCTCTCCTCTCTCTCTCTCTTTAGGATTAGGATTTAGAATTAGGATTTCTTTTACCTTCAGAATTATCTCTTTTTATCAGGTTCAATATTCCTTTTTAATTACTTGTCTTCTTAATTTATTTATGAATTCTTCTATGTTACAGATTACTCTTTTGAATTAATGTTATTTGAGGTATTTCAGTTTACAATTACTCTCTTTTATTTATGTTATTGTTATTCCCAATCTGAAGACATTTTTATTCCAGTAGATTTACTTTTCCCTTTTGGTCTTGGTTAAGAAATCAGTAACTCAGGAGTTATCAAACTCAAACATGATTGATAATCGTTATCTTTGCTAATTGAATTAAACTTCAATAATCCCAATCTTTTCTTAGGGATTAACTAGGATTTGAGCATCTAACTAATTAGTCACTTGACCTTCCCTTGCTCTAGCAAATGTTAACTAAGTGGAATTAAGATTCAATTTTCACCATCATTGATAAGGATAACTAGGATAGGACTTCTAATTTCTCATACCTTGCCAAAAGTGTGTTTTACAGTTATTTATTTACTTTACAGTCTTTTACTTATTTCAATTGCAATTTAAATTACTTGACCCTCATCTTCGAACCCCCAATTTACAATTTTCATAACCAATAATAAGAACATACTTCCCTGCAGTTCCTTGAGAAGACGACCCGAGGTTTGAATACTTCGGTTATCAATTTTTAAGGGGTTTGTTACTTGTGACAACCAAAACGTTTGTAAGAAAGGACTTTTGTCGGTTTAGAAGCTATACTTACAACGGAAATTTATTCTGAATTCTAGACCACACAAAAATTCTCTCTTCAATGCTGTTCGTTTCATCGCTGTTGGAACACTGGATCATGCTACTGATCTCTTCACGAAAGCTCATCATCCAACTCGTTTTCAGACTCTATTATCCAAACTCAAGATGGTGTCTTTAGCTCCCACTTGAATTTGACGGGGGATGTTAGAGAATCATTAGAATTAATTAGTATCATTTATATTTATATAGCATATCTGTATATTAATTGTAGGATTTTGTGCTTTTATTACTTTAATTATTCTAGCGACTATATATATACCCCTTGTACATTGTACTTCAAATACAACTTTAAATAATACACAATCTTTTCTCCAATTTAGTCTCTTGTTTCTAACAAATTTCACATATTTAAAAGTATTTGAAGTGAAATCATTGAGTCTTTAGCATGATTGCAGTAAAATAATTTTATCTTGAATTAAAAATTTTATGTTTAAATAGATCAAGTGTACTTAGAACTATTTAGATTGAATTTAAGTCAACAATTGCTACTTTTTAGGAGGTCATATGACTAAATTAACTAATCTTATTATAAAAAAAACTTTCTAGAACAAGGTTTACATGCATTGCATATAAAAAATTTTGCATATTCATTTGGAAATACCAGTTAGTACATAGTAACAATATTTTTATTAGAAAATAAAAAATGTCGTGAAAATTATGTTTATAACTATTATTTTAGTGTTTTTATTAATGACAAAAGTGAAGGTCAAAATTTACTATATCAAAGAATTATGCATATTTTTTTGGAAGAATTATAATTGGAGCAAATTCAGTATCTCAATTGAAGGAAGTTTTAAAAGAATCCTTAGTATCAAAATTAAAAATTAGCGTTTTAAAAAAATTGTGAAGGAATTTATTGTAACCTGTAATTTTATCGCATATTAAGTTTCTTTTAGAAAAGAAATTGTAGCAACTAATTAAAATATTTTTTATAATATGAATTTGTCATGTCATTAAACTTGCAAAATCAAGTAGAACGTGTATATGGAGTTTATTTATGTTTTTAACATGAGATGACGTAAATAAAAAACGGTCTAAGCACCTGCAAACAAAGCAACACTATTGCTATATATTAAACGATACACACAATACAATTATTTTCTGTTGTATGTTATCTTATCACTTAATAACACATTTATCATAAACAGAGTAATTTAAATTACGGTCTAATAATATAACTAGATGTCTCATTTTTACTTTTTTTTTTTTTAGTATTCATTGTCTGTGTGAGATCAAATTAAACCATTTTTATTAAAATTTTAAGTATTTTTGAGAATATATCAGTTAACGGTAATGTTAGGGAGATAAAAAAAGAACAGTTAAAAGTTACTTTATTTAACATTCATTAATTATCGCAACAATTAATAAATATTAAATAAGACAAATTATGACTGTTTTTGACTGATTTTCTTTGATTACCAAACATTTTCGATCAGCTAAATAGTGCAACAAAATATACTTTAACACAGAAATATAATAGATCATTATTTAAGTGGTATCTACAAATATGAATTTGGAAAATATCATCATTTTTAGACTTCCGTAAAGAAAAGAATGAATCTTTATAATAGATTTTTTTAGATTTTTGTATACGAGATTCTTTTCTACTTAAAAATAACAACTATTAATATTAAGGGATATATAGCAACAAATTTTTATAATAGATTAACATTTGAATCGTGCCTAACACAGGTCTTACACTAGTTATTATTACAAACATGTTGGCCTCACCTCAACTATAGTTTTCCATGGTGCATATGTTAGTAAACAATCAGCCTGGACCCACCCAGAACACAGTGACAGAGGCACAAACGTGGGCCATCCCGAACCATTTAAAGTTTTAAACCCAATAATCAAAGCCTGATAAATTAAACAATAAAACAATTAACTACGACACTTACATCTTGTTAAATTACACAAAGCTCTGTATTGGCTCTGACTCTACTGTTTCATTGCAGTAATGGTCACCTGCGGTATCACTATTCTCTCTTTATATTATTGCATGAGAGTTCGACATCTGTCTTCTACACATATAGAACGAATTTTCGTTCTACACGGTAGTAATGACCATGCAAGCAAAAAATGAATCTCAAACTAATTAAAGCACAAGATAAGTATTGCAAACTTCAGCTCAAGAATAATGAATGTTTTCAAATAAGTGAGTACATAAGCTATCAAGTTCTGGTGTTCGCGACCAACGCTAACATGAATGCAAGTGCAAACCCTTGAGAAAAATGGAAAAATTCCAAAATCATTTTACTTTCACATCTGTACAACTGGCACCCGAAGAATCCAAAAATTGGCTTAACGTATTCATTCCAGGACTACAAGTAGAGACTTCTCCTAAGCAGAAGCAACAATTTCCATAACTACAATTATTACAAGCAGTTAACATTTGAAGCATGAAAAGCATATATAGTGAATATTGGATTCTACTTCCTGCGTTTCAGGGGCCCGGTCTTGAATCCACTCTTAGTCGGCTTACCCCAAGGAGTTCGAGATCCTTTTCCCCACCGACCACTACTCTTGCTCTTACCCTCTCCTCCACCATGAGGATGGTCTACTGGATTCATGGCCACTCCTCGAACAACTGGTCTCCGGCCAAGCCACTGGCTTTGTCCAGCCTTCCTAAGCTTCTTATCTCCGTGGCTTGGATTTGAGACAGTACCAACGGTGGCCCTGCAACGAGAATCAATCATTTTTTTAACACCCGAGGGGAGCTGGATAAGACAGTATTTTGATGTGGGTTCTTTCAGGATTTTTGCACAAGTTCCAGCAGCTCTAACCAGCTTGCCACCTTGCCCCGGGTTCAATTCGATATTGTGAATGATAGTTCCAATTCGCATAGAAGATAATGGCATACAACTCCCAATTCGAGAATTTATATCGGAATACATCATCTGATTCATCATGCTCTCTCGAGCATTATGAGCATTTGTGTCTGCAACAACATGCATGAAGAGTGAGGAACAATGAAACATCACAGAAATATGCCAACAGCATAAAAACTAGAGTCTCCATTCCAGTAGGACAAGAGTATCAAAATGTATACAACTCACTGCTGCCACAAGCAAAAATACTTGCAGGATTTTGGAAGATATTTAATATCTATTCCAAGAACTCATAAACATTATGATTTATGAACATAAGAAAAGACAAAATCTTATATACTCGGATATCAAAATATCCGGTGCTTGATTTGTATATTTTTATATAAATGAGAAATTCTTAGATGCTCCAAGAGAAGCAAATGTAGTTCTTGCTCTATTCTATTGATCCTGTGACACACAGGTTATCTTTATTGTTAAAAATTAAATTTTCAAAATTAAAAAAAAAAACACCAATAAGACCCTCTCTCTTTCGGTTTCCAATATTGTTGATATGTCAAACCATAAATGAAACAAAGCAAAAATTCTCATTTGATGTCGGAACACCTAAGAAATTCTCAAATAAAAAGTAATAAACAGAAGAGAGAGAATGTGCATTGGGTCACTTTCTTCGCCTACCTTGATTATAAGCATGAAAGTATGAAACTGAATCCCATAACCTTATACATTCATCTTATATTGGCTATGATAAAATTGGTTGTGCAGGTTAAAAAATAACAATAACAACTCGCACAATATTATTCATCTCACTTGAAAAATACTTGGATTTGTCAGCATGAATAAAGGCATAAACCCTAATCTTAAGTTAACATAGAGATCTTCCCCAAATCACCGGTTCTTTCTTTCAAGATAGTTAAAATGCCTATAACATCAGATTCATAATGTTCACTAAAATTAACAAATGTTACTTAACACAATTAAATTTGATCCTAAATACATGGAAATGAATATGTTTTTATTTCTACAAGGCTGAAAAAATAAATCAAATCTTATAAAATAAAATAAAATAAAAAAATTGAAAGGAAACACCAATATCTCAAATTTCACTGACTCTATTGAATAACGTGCATCATGCTAAGACAAAGTTGTGATTTTGTTGAAATTATAGGGAAGAAAGGGTTACCGGAAGAGAAACGGCGAAGAGTGTTGGTGAGATTGGCGACAAGAGAGGAAGCTAAGCGAGCTCTCCATAGTGAGACAGCCATGGCTCAGAAATCAGAATGCGTTGCTACGGCGTCAGGGATGACAGTGTGAGGTATGCAACTTCCTTTCTTTGGGCCTCAGGCCCAACTATGTCTACATATGGCCCAACTCGGTTATTTGGTTTTTTTTTTTTAATAAAATACTTTACTGCAAATCTATGTATTCACTATTTTTTTTTTTCACGATATCTTTCAATCCTGCATGCTAACAATTATTTCGTCGCAAGTCAAAGCTTTATTTAAAAGTTAATTATTGGCCAATAAATTACCAATACACAAGGCAAGAAGCATTGATATCAGTTGGGATAAATGGCCCAAACAAGGCATCCATGCTTGCTTCTCTTATACTTAACAAAAAAATGTATTAAAAAAAATTTGAAAATGATTAAAAGTTTAAATTTATCCTTCTAATTATTTTTTTAATTTTTAAATAAAAAATTTTGAATTTTAAAATTTTAATGTTTTCAAATAAATAACATATATATTTGAAATTTTGCTTTTTTATATATTAAAATAATAATTAAGATGATGAATTAGGACTAAAACAAACTGAATAAAATTATATAGATTGCGAAAAAAAATATAAAAGACAAAATAGATATATATTTCATTTAAATATTGTCATTGTTATTATTGGGTAATGAAGCTCCAAGTATATCTTACCAACACTCTAGAATACTATAACCGAATTTTTTTTTTTCTCATTCTAGCTAAAAATAGAAGAATTTGTTAATACACTACATCAAACCAAAAAGGCAAAACTATAACACACTACTATAAAGTATATAATTACTATAATGCGGCCGAAAAAGATTTCCATAATTAACTTTGCACAGTTACCACGGTTAAAACGATTGTGGAACTAGTGAATAACAATGGAGAAAGACAGTACAAAAAGTATACTACTTTAATTTTAGTATTACTATTTAGCCAGTTCACAACAACCACCTCAACTTGCAATATAAAAGTGATCCTAAATCAAATTAAAGCAACAAACAATGTGAATGTAATTAATTAATTAGAAGCTAACATTCTCTCTTCAATTGCTAGTGTAACACCTTTACTTTGTTGGATATGGATAAAGAGTCATCAAAACAATCTCTTCTAGGAGATTTAAAGCAAGTTCACCAAGCTGGATTTAATTTTGCTAAGGCTGGATGGAAGTTCATTGGTTTGTGCAAGAGAGGGTGGTATGAAATTCGAATGAAACTCCCCCTTTAATTAGTTCCAAATTAGAAATGTTTATATGTTTAATAGAATTCTTTGCCTTGAAGGGTATAAACATATACAGTGTTTAGGTTAATGTCCATTTTTCTGTTCACTAATGTAACGAAAACAGATGAGAATAATGCGTAAAGTTTATGTACGAATTGTACATTTTCAAGAGTTAATTTTTCTTGAGCTTGTCTCTTTAATTTTATTATTCGTGGATCATCGCTCTGTTTCTTTTACATATTGTTAAAATTAAAATTAGTCTGCTTCGTTCTTACATTTAATATATTGAGAGAGAAAATAAAATGCAGTGACAGGCATATAAGTGGATAGATATGGAAAAAATGATTTTGAGGTTAAAGCATGGGTTCAGCGAATAATAAGAACTTCTTTCCCTTGTCATCTTTTCTTTTTATTATACTTAATTCTAATTTGACATTTATGAAGGTATCCCTATTTGATTAACAATGCCTTCTAAACAAAAATACTAGCTAGGAGCCAACAATTTTAATAAAAAATATAGAAAATTAATTAATACCGACTTAAATGTAAAATAAATATATAGATGGGTTAATCACTTATATTTATATTTTTTCAGAATAAAAAAATCTGTTTGCTATAAATTATTCCTCTTTAGAATAAGATAGAGATGGTAACGAGACAAGGCAGGAGGGGTAATTAAATACACAAATTCCGTTCTAAATACCCACGCATTGCCTTATTTTTTATCCTATTATCTATTGATATTTTCATTTTGCGAGCCACTCCGATAAAAATGTTTAAAATGTATTTTTTAAAGATGTTTTTTAATAATTAAAATTTAACACATAGAATCGATTAAATCGTATTATTTTTGTCAAAATTAGGTCAGACAAATTAATTTGACCGAAAAATGGTGAATCAAATTTTGAATCGGTCTAAATTAATATTATTTTTTATAAAAAATGACTACAATACTCTTATTATAGAAAATGACTAAAATATTCTTATTATATATATTAATTTTGAGAATCCTAAATTTTAACATTTTCTTTCTCTGTCGTCATACGATTAGGATTTAGAATTTTCAAAATTAATATATATATATATATATATATAATAGGGATATTTTAGTTATTTTTATAATAAGAATATTGTAGTCATTTTTTATAAAAAAAAATATTAATTTATACTGGTTCAAAATTAAATTTATTAATTTTTTGACTAAACTGATTTATCCAGTCTAATTTAAATAAAAATAACACAGTTTAATTGATTATATATGTTAAATTTTAACTTTTAAAAAACATCTTTAAAAAGACGTTTTTGACATCTTTATCTAAGTGACTCCCTATATTTACTCCCATACTGAAATGATTATTACTCATACCCACCTTATACCCAAACAAGAATAAGCTAGTCTTACCCAAATTTATCCCTCATACCCAATCAACCATTGAAAAACTCGTCTTGTTCAGCTAGGGTAGGATAGGTTGGCACAGGTCAGTCCGAATTGCCATCCTTACATACAAACCACAGATGAAGAGCATGCACGAGATGACAATGGACAATTTTATTGACGTTAACTCATTCTTGACTGTGGTAGACTTATTGATCTCGACTTTACCACACTACGGTAGCACAACTTGGAGCCCCGCTTTGCGTGTGAGATGGAGGTTGGCATAGTCAAAGTGATTCTTTTCTTTGAGGTGGTCTCCTTCGGTTTCCTTTTGTTTTCGTTGCTGCTAATGCAGGTCTCAAACTTACCCTCAAGCTTATCAAAGACGGAGAGGTTATCAGTTATGCTTGTCATGCGATCATTAACCTCAAGGTGCTTCACATAGTTATGCTCCTTTCTGCCATCACCACCATTTTGGATTGCCTCTTCTTCGTTCTTTTAATTGTCGGCATCATCGAAATACGCGTTGCATTGGAACGATTTCTTGTGGCAGCAAGTTTTATGGCTATTGTGTTGGAATAAATTATTTTATTAACCCAGATGATCCATATTATTGAATCACCAAAAATATCATAATGCGGAAGCGTACCTTTACTCATAGAAATCAGGAATTAGAGATCAGAGATTGATGGAAGAATTGTCTCAATCTTGTAGTTCTGTCGATCTTCCTCAACCAAAGCCTTCTATATCCCTAATATGGATGAATTGTGACTATTTTGATGGGAAAAGAGCGACAAAGGCGGCTTTGGTATGTTGGGGACCGAAACCCTGAAGGCACTATTTATACTTGAGCATGGCATCCATTAAACCCTAAAGCCCAAATAAAATAGTATCTAAAATCCAAAAGATAATATATCTAAAATCCAAAAGATAATTATCTAAAGAACAAAAGATAATATCTGGTTTTATTCTCATTTAATTCCAAATCAAAAATAATTATGACTTATTCAATTTAGCATTTATAACAATAAATGAGATCACCATTATATAAGTCATTTAATTTGAAACAGTATAATTTGTGATTATGATTAATATATGTATTGCCCACAAATAAATTAGGAAATTAAAATAATTTCCTAACAATCTCCCACTTGGGCTATACATATATTCTTTCTTGACATAATCACATCTTATAAACTTTATGCGCGCATCTGAATGCTATTTCCCTTATTACTTTAATAATATGGTCCGTCTCATACATTAGATATGGAATTACCGTAGCTTTTATCACATTAGTGCCATGACTAAACCACGATGATCACCATAATAATGTATTTAACGACATAGATCAAATTTGGATGAGAAATATGGAAATTACATGCCAAGTGATCTCATGCATGTCTATTTCCAGCTGATCTAACTTTAAAACTTTATTAAGATCAAACGCAAAACAAATTCACATAATATGAAATAAACCATCAACTTAATTCTGCAGAAAATAATTCAATATCTGTTATAGGACATATACCATAAAATAAACTCCTACTAAACCATGGCATCACAAATATTGACACCCATCCGAGCAGTGTACTCATAAAAGACTTTAGGGATCAATCTCTTGGTTAATGGGTTTGCTAGCATATACTCTGTTCCTATATGTTCTATGAAAATCTGCTTTTCTTAACCTTTCTCCTTGACAACTAAGAACTTGATGTCTATATGCTTCGATTTTGTCAAGCTCTTATTGTTGTTGGAGTTTAGTAATGTTGATTTATTGTCACAAAATATCTTTAATGGCCTTTCAATGTCATCTACTATATGAAGCTCAGTGACAAAGTTTCGCAACCATATGCCATGAAATTGGAATCAGAGTACCCAATGATCTCCAAATTTTTTTATCTCTGATAAATAAGCATGTAATCATTTATTCTCTTCAGATAACGCATTATGTGTTTTAACAGCTATCCAATGATCCATGTCCGGATTGCTCAAGTATCTACCCAACACTCCCACTATAAATGATATATTGGGACGTGTGGAGACTTGAGCATACATTAGGCTCACTAATACTGATGCATAAGGTTTATCATGCATTGCTGTCTTCTCAAGATCATCTTTTTTTGGGCATTGCTAGAGACTAAACTTGTCTCCTTTAGCTATGGGTGTGCCCATTAGTCTACAACTTTTTATGGCATATCTACTAAAAATCTTTTCAATATAGTTCTTTTGTGATAATCCAAGAATGCCTTAAAAGTGATCTCTTAGTATCTCGATTCCTAATACAAAAGAAGCATCACTAAGATCTTTCATTTCGAATTTGTCCGATAGAAATTTTTTAGTTTCATGCAACAAGCCTATATCGTTACTGGCAAGTAGAATGTCTTCAACATATAAGACCAAAAAGATGTATTTACTCCCACTGAACTTGTAGTATACACACTCATCTATGATATTTACCTCAAAACTATATGAGGTAATGACTTGATGAAACTTGTGATACCATTGATGGGAAGCTTATTTGAGACCATAGATAGATTTTTTCCTTTCTCTGTTGGATCTCTTTAATGACACTTCTTGAGGTTGTTGAGCTTGTTGTATGGGTTGGGATTGAGGAGGATTCTCATTATTTTCTTATACTGTAGCAATATCTTGAGAAATAATGATATTCTCATTGTTCTCTTGTACTGTAACTGAATCTACAGTAGGATTCTTATTGTGCTCTTGTACTATAACTGTATCTTGAACAATAATAGATACAAAGACTAGATCATTATCAGTTACAGAATCCTTATAAAAAACAACATTCCTAATATTTCTTTCCCTTCCAAACTCAACATCCTCAAGAAATTTTGTATTTTTCGTTTCAAAAATAGACCTTGATGCAGGATTATAAAACTTGTACCCCCATAAACGCTCAGCATAACCAACAAAGTAGCAACTAATGGTTCTTGAGTCCAATTTTCTTTCATGCGGCCTATAAGGTCGCGTCTTAGCTAGACATCCCCAAATGTGCAAATGCTTTATACTGGGTCTTTTCACAATCCAAATTTCATAAGGGGTTTTGTTAACTGCTTTGCTTGGCACCCTATTAAGGATGTACACTGCGGTCTTTATGGCTTATCCCCAGAGTGATCAGACAAGAAAAAATGACTAATCATACTTCTCACCATGTCCTTAAGAGTTCGGTTCCTTTGCTCTGCAACACTATTCATACTAGGTTTGCCTGGCATGGTGTATTGCGGAACAATACCACACTCCTCTAGAAAAAGAGCAAAAGGTCCAAGACGTTGCTCACTTGAACCGTCATATCTTCCGTAGTATTCACCACCACGATCAGATTTGACAGCTTTAATTTTCTTTCCAAGTTGAAGTTCAACTTCAATTTTGAAAGACTTAAAAACACCAAGGCTTGCAACTTTTCATGAATTAAATATAGATACCCGTAACGAGAGTAATCATCTATGAACGTAATAGAGTACCGTTGTCCATTCCAAGAGACAGTAGGGAATGGGCCACATATATTGGTTTGTATCAGTTCTAAGACATCTTTAGCTCTCTTGGCACCTAATTTTCTTTCGTTTGTCCTTTTTTCCTTTATGCACTCAATGCAGACTTCAAAGTCTGCCAAATTTAGGGGTATAAAAATTCCATCCGATACGAGCCTCTGAATTCTCTGTTTAGAGATGTGACCTAGGCGTTTGTGCCATAATGATGCCGAATTCTCATTTAGTTTTTGTTTTGTACCTGTTTGCAATATTTCATTATTATAGGAATTCAAATCAAGCCTATATAGATTATCCACCAAACGACCAGAGCAAATATTATTCGAATTATAAAAGAGATTGACTTTATTGTTTCCGAACGAACAAAAATAACTTGATTGTCCAAATGAAAAATAGAAACTAAATTCCGTCTAAATGATGGTACATAAAATGTCTCTAATAAATTCAAGTAAAATCCACTCGTGGAACATAATCTAAAGGTTCCTATAACTTTGACTGCAACTATATTGTCGTCTGCCACATAGATGTATCTTTTAGCGTCACTTGGGGGTCGGCTTCACACGCAACCCTGCATAGTAACACTTACATGAGTAGTAGCAGCAGAATCTACCCACCAAGTATCAACAGGTGCATAACTTAAACTAGCCTCAGAACAAACGAAAGTAAGAAAGTATACCCTTCTTTACACGCCAAGTGGCATATTTGGTACAATCATTCTTCATGTGTCCCACCTTCTTACAGAAGAAACAGGTTGAAACTTGATCTTGTTTCTTAGCCTTTTCTGCTGAGAAGGCACATCCGCAGTAGTATCACGCTTTCTTTTATACTGAGAAGATGAAGCCATGTGAGCACTTTTAGTCTTATCTTGTTGTAGCCTCTCTTCTTGCACACAGTGAGATATAAGCTCATTTAAGGACTAAGTGTCCTTCAGAGTGTTATAACTCACTTTGAATTGCCCAAAGTATGCAGGAAGGGAGATCAAAATAAAATGCACAAGTAAATCTTCAGATAACTCTAACTTTAGTACTTTCAATTTTGAAGCAAGATGAGACATTTTCATAATGTACTCTCTTATGTTCCTTTTACCTTTATACCTCATGGAGACAAGTTTGCTCAAAAGGTTACTTGCCTCCACCTTTTCATTCTTAACAAAGAATTTTTCAACATCTTTCAGGAACTATTTGGCATCTTTATCCTCAGTAATTGAGCCCTGAAATGCCTCAGGAAATTGAGCGTTTTATAATCATAATGCTCATTCGATTGGATCTCTCCCACTTTTCTATTTTAACCTCATTGAGATTTTCTGGAGTGGAAGTGGGTTTCTCCTCTCGAAGAGTTATATCTAAATCCATACAATCGAGGATAATCTCTACGGTATCCTTCCAAACTTCAAAGTTTGAACCATTCAGCATAAAAAAAACTGCTAATTTGTGCAGAAATATTGGTAGTTGAAGCCATAATTTCTTTATTAGAACAAAAAAGGAACATGCAGAAAATATTAGTTAAATAATGGAAAAAAAATCCATATTGAGATATCTATAACGATATTAATTTTCCATCTTTGGATAGAAAATTAACTGTAAGTGATATACTCTCATTGCAGTAATCAAATATTGTCAAAATTCCTGTCACACATTAAGCCTTTCTTTGGACCGACTGAATGCACACATGAAAACTTAAACTTCGCAACCTATTTATTACCGCATATATTTTCTATTAATTGGCCAAACAATAACCTTCTTTTGAGCTGATTATTGACCGCATAATTAATAGAAAATAAACAAAAGTGTGCAATGTTTATTATTTGGCCAAACAATAAACTTCCTTTGGGCCGATTATTGTCTGCATAAATAATAAGCATTACTTTATTCTTAATTAGTTACCCAAACATGTATTTATCATCAATATGTGTATGTTATTCGGCCAAATATAGACCTTCTTTTGGGCTGACCAATATTTGGATGAATTACATATCACCATATTCCTAATGTTTTAAATAAATCAATTTTCACAAAAGAGGCTACTTTGGGAGCATAATGTTCAATCAATTTATTCCAAAATCAAATCTTTATAAAATAGGTGGGTATAATAATCCAAATTGTTACTAGTTTCTTTATGTAATAATTAAAAAAATATTTAAATTACAAAAAGAATTAAATCATAATGGTGTCTTTTCAGACCTTAAAAAAAGACATAATTATAACTGTTCAACAAATTCATATGCCAAAATTTTTTTTGATCCATTAAGATTAAAATCAACCATTATGATTCAATCCATGCAAAACAAAAAAAAAATAATGAATTTGCCAAAAGAATGAATCCATATAGAATGGTATAAAAAAAAGGATAAACAAACGAAGAACCTTCCTTTTCTTAAAAAAAAACTGGATTCATATTCACAGGTTAAATCATGGTGCATACAAAAAAAAATTTATAGTAAGTGTGTTCTTCATGTACTATTTGTGTATTCTTTATACACTCTTTATGTACTCTTTCAGTTTTATTAATATGTGCTACACAATCCAAAAGTAGCACATATTTGAATCTAATTTCACAAACTCAAATTAAGATTCAAATTCAAATAAAAAAAATTATAATTTCTTAATGATTTAATCATAGATGGTTCTGATACCACTTGTTGGAATAAATTATTTTATTAACCCAGATCATCCGTATTAAATCACCAAAAATATCATAATGCGGAAGCGTACCTTTACTCATAGAAATAAGGAATTAGAGATCAGAGATTGATGGAAGGATTGTCTCAATCTTGTGGTTCTTTCGATCTTCTTCAACCAAAGTCTTCTGTATCCCTAATAGGGCTGAATTATGACTCTTCTGATGGGAAAGAGCAACAAAAGCGGCTTTCGTATGTTGGGAACCGAAACCTTGAAGGTACTATTTATATTTGAGCATGACACCCATTAAACTCTAAAGCCCAAATAAAATAGTATCTAAAGTCTAAAAGATAATATATCTAAAATCCAAAAGATAATTATCTAAAGAATAAAAGATAATATCTGATTTTATTTTCATTTAATTCTAAATCAAAAGTAATTATGACTTATTCAATTTAGCATTTATAACAATAAATGAGATCACCATCATATAAGTCACTTAATTTAAAATAACATAATTTATGATTATGATTAATATATATATTGCCCACAAAAATTAGGAAATTAAAATAATTTCCTAACACATTGTTGTTTTAGTCTTTCTTTCCCTTTTAGTTTATATATCTACTCTCATATATACTTTTAGTCGTTGATAAATTTTCATTAAGTTTAAAGTTAGTATAATTTAAATTTTAAAGTATTGTTTTTGTCCTTAATATTTGAAATAAGTCTTAAAATTGTCCCTAATATTTAAATCATTTTATTTAAGTCTCTAACATTTTAAAATTATCTCAATATTATCATGCTATTAAGGATCTGTTAATAGAATTGATGGCGGGACAAAATTGAAACAATTTTGAAACGTTAAGAACTTAAATATGATGAAAACATTGGGGACAAAAACGATATATTACTCTTAGAAGAATTATCTAATAAATTAAAAAGAAAATAAATTTTAACGGAATGAACTCCACTATGAATTCAAGATTTTTACTCATTATAGAAGATTTCTAGAATGACTAGTAGATAAATTTTCGAAAAAGAAAAAAAAAGCATAATACATATACAATAAAGTATAAATTATAGCTTTTGTCTCTAATGTACCAAAATTCTTTAATGTTTAATTTAGTTAAAATTTATTTTTAATTTTAAAATATATTTTAATTCTATCCTTCAATAATATCAAATTTTTAGGTAGATAATAATTTAATTATTTTTTAATTGTATCTAAGTAAATTACTCTTAATCACCTTACTTTTATTCTAAATAATTTTTTTTATTTTATTCTTAATTATATTACTTTTACTCTAAGTAAATTTATTTTTGATTAAGAACAAAATTAAAAGATAAAATAAATAATTATCTATTGTAAAAAAATTAAAATTATTGAAGATAAAATTAAAATTGATTAAAAAATAAAAATAAAGTTTAATAAAATTAAACATTAAAGAAGTTCGGTATATTAGAAATAAAAAGATATAATTTCTACTTTATTATATTTGTACATGCTCTTTTTTTTTTTCGAAAGTTTATATACTAGTCATTCTACATGAGTAAAAATCTTGAATTCATAATGCAATTCAATATCATTTTACTTGATTTGGTAATTCTTCTTAGAGTAATGTATCATTTTTATCTCCAATTTTTTTGTCTTAATTATTTAAGTCTCTAACGTTTTAAAATTGTCTCAATTTTATCCCACTGTCAATTTTGTTAACAAATCACTAATAGCAGGACAATATTGAGATGATTTTGAAATGGTAAGGACTTAAATAGAACAATTTAAATGTTAGGGACAATTTTAAGACTTATTCCAAATATTAAAGACAAAAATAATACTTTACTCTTAATTAATTTTTAATGTTTGAAGTTAGTTTTGCTTATAAGTTGTAACATCATCAGTGTTTTCTTTCGGTAATAGTTGATCAAATTAACAAGTATATTTGTCAAATAGCCTACTTAATTAAGTTGCATCATAGAGAATGTTAGCAGTAATTACTAATGTTCTGAAAATCGGTTCGGATCGGTCGGTCGAATCGATTGAATTGTGAACCACTGCAAAAAATGAATCGAACAAATGTTATAACCGCCAATTTTAAAAATCGCAATTGAATCATCGAACCGGCCAGAAATCGGTCGGTCGAACTGAACCATGACCTAGCCGATTTTTTGGATAAAGAACCAAACGTCGTCGTTTCATTACACTAACTAGCCCTAACCAGAATCGAATCCTGATCCAGAACGCGCCTCTGCCTTAGTGCCTCCCTCACACTCAGTCCAGGGCTCCTCTCATCGAGCTCCTGGTCGTCCGTTTAGCCACCGCCTGCTACTGCTGCCATCGGAACTTCGAACAGCCATCACCTGCTCCCTTACTTCTTCTCCATTGCACAGCAGCCATTGCAATCTTCCTTCCCTTCCATCATGCAGCCACTGTGTGAACGTGGAAGCCTTCGTCGCGCAGCCACGCCGCCGCCGACGCTAGCTCTGTTCCACCACAGCCACTATCCCGTTTGAAGGTGCGCCTTGTCTCGGTGTCTCCTTCTTACGTGCTCTGTTGAAGACTTCTTCTATCTTCTAGATAATTTTTTTTAACAATAATTGAATAATTTTAGATCTTGTGAAGTTCTGTGAGCTGTGAACTATGATTTATGATTTTTGATTTTTCTGTGAACTGTGAACTGTGAACTGTGAACTGAAGTTACTAAGCTAAATCGTGAACTTTGTTGAATAATTATGAATAATTAATGTTAGTTAAGATGTAAACTTTGTTGTTGTTACTTCAGTTACTTGTTACCATCGCCGGCGCTAGCTCTGTTCCACCGGTCAGCGTTGTTCCCCCTCTTGCTCGGGATTTGCTCTGCTCTATTCTAGGCTTCTAGATTTCTTTGTTCTTGAAATTTAATTTTATTTCTAGTTAGGATTGGTGATCTGAATCTTTTACTTGGAAATTATTTTTTGGTGTTTTGATTTTCAAGTTGCTTGCTGCTTCAATTTGAGGGTATTGTGAATTTCGGTTTAAGCTGTGATTGAAGGTTCTTTGGTTTGAGTATTCTTCACTTTTCTGGAAACTTAGCTTTTAATTCTTTGAGATCAAATTATTGTTTCCAACCATGGTGATTTTAAGATATTCTTTTTGGTTGCTTTGTTTTAAATGTTTCTATTGGTGTTGCTGTGTTGTTGCTGTGATTTAAATGTTCTTTTAATTCTTTTTTTTTTTCGAATGTCCAGTTAATGCTTGATTGATTGGCTTTGCTCATTGATTATATTTGATGATAAAATTTAAATTGATAACTCTATTACTACTTTATTGCCTATTTTTATAGTTAAATTTTATTAAATTTTCTTGAATTTGCACTGCCTATGTTACTGATTCAAAGTTTCTTAAGTTTTATTCATTGTTTGGTTGCACTGTCCCTGCTCTCGATCTCCGCCGACTTACTGCCCCTCCTCTGTGTTGGATTCTTTTTGTTTCAACTGTTGTGTTTTTGTTTCAGGTCCTGCTGTGTTTGTTGTGCAATACTATTATTTTTTGTTTTATTTTTTGACTCAGCTACATTAAAGCAATATTCTCTATCTTTAACTTGTGCATTGTAATTCAATCCAACTATTTTTAATGGAAGTGTAATTATGTTAATTGTCAACAAATTTGTGGCAAGTTTTTTGTATATTTTGATGATTAATTACATTTAGTTGATGATATTTTATGCGGGGTTTTAAATTTAAAAGATATTTTAGGATATTTATTTATAATTTATTTATTATTTTATTATGGAACGATTTTTCTTATTAAATCACGGTTAAACTGGTTGGACTGATAAATCAGTGACTAAAGTGGTTTACTGACCAGTTCGATTTTCAAAACCTTGGTAATTACTTAGTGAAAAAAATTAGTTAGTATTAGTTTAAATACCAGACAAATAAAAAATCTTATTCACCTAACATTTGTTTTTGTTAATCTATCTTCATTTTGTAACTTTATCACACTATTAGGGTTGCACACGGATCGGATATAGGTTAAAATTTTATCCGATCTGCACCGCTTCCATCGGATCGGATCGGATACGATATCCACATTTTTTAGGTCGGATCGGATATCGGGTATATCCACATAATTTAGAAATTTGTTTTAAGGCCTTGTTTAGCTGTTTTTGCAAAAAAATGTCCAAAAAATCCATTTTTTCACCTGTTTAAACTTATCTACTCCTAAAATATTATCAATAAAAGTTTTCTTGAATAACAAAAAAAAAATAACACAAGATCTAAGTTTAATTATTTTAAGTTAGAGTACAACATAAAAAATTAAAAACAAGATAACATAAAATTCATGACAATACTTGGTGAAATAACACACTAAATCAGCAATTTAACATACTAAAACAGCAACTCAGCAATTCTTATCATACTAAATCATACTAAAACAGCAACTCAGCATACTAAAACACACTAAAAGAGCAACTCAGCAAGTTCCAATTGACATATCTCTTCCAATTGGCACTATATCAGTAACCATTCATTCCTATTAAGAAATATCAAGTGAGAAAAATTAGTAAAACATGTTAGAATAATAAATTATTATATACCAATACAAGCACTATTGAATACTTAAGATGGTTGATGAGGTTGCAATCCACTTTGAACTTCAAGATCTCCGACACTAGTAACTCCAGAAAATTCTATTCAATTCAACAATAACAAAATATGTCATGGTATGTCAATGCTCTAAAACGAAAGACAAAAAACAAATAATAAAATATAAATGAACCAATTCATTATATACCTGAATCAACAGTGGCATCTCCTCATCAAGCTCAACCAATATCTTAGCTAGGTTCAACTAATTTTGAGTGCAATATTTAAGCCTCTATAGTAGTGGGACTCAAACAACTGCGATAAGGGTCAAGGACACAACCTCCCGTGCTAATAACTGACTCAGATGCCACAGTAGAAAGAGAAATGGCTAATATATCTCTAGCCATGCAAGAGAGAACATAATACCTCAAAGTCTTTCCTCTCCACCACCTCAATATATCAAATCCACTAAAATCTTCCGCCACTTCATCTTCCAAATACCTATCCATTTCATTTTTCTTCAGCTCACTTAGTTTTATCCTCTGAGTTTGCTTCCACTTGCTCATAGGATCTTCAACCATAATACTATCATTCTCACTCATCTCTACACTAGGATTTGGTATAGTATCCGAAGAAATACTAGCATCTTGAGAGTCTTCAGGGGGTCGCGGATTCCATATGCTATATTGCCCAAATAATTTAGCAATGATATCCTTCAATTTTCTAAAGATCCTTGAAGATTTCTCACCTTGACCATACATCTCAACAAAGTAAACTAAATATATTCCAATTTATACAGCGGATCAAGAAAAACAATAACGAGTAATAGATAGTTCAGAGATGGCTTGTTCACTGAAGTCAAAGGAGTAGAAGTATAAGAATGACCAGAATTATCCCAATACTTATCAAATTTAGCCTTCATCATTGATGCCATTCCATTCAATACTAAATCATCACTCGCAATCCATTTATTCAAAGTACATAATATCTTACACAATACATGAAAAAAAGCATTTGAAGTGACATTCAAAGAACTAGAGAATGAAAGCGTTGCATGATAGAAAATTTGTGACAAATGTATAAAGATACGAGCTCTTCTCCAATATTCATCACTAAGAGGCCCCCTATCATCTTCAAGGTATCTTTCAAAATGAGTATCTTCCCTAGCAACACGAGCAAATGCCTTTTCAAATTTTTCAGCCACTTCCAACATCATTGGTGCGCAGAAATCGTGATGGTTCCATTCCTTGGCAACGGCGCTAAAAACTCAATACGCACGTTCATAATCTTAATTCTTTATCACAACTTCGCACAACTAACCAGCAAGTGCACTGAGTCGTGCAAGTAATAAACCTTACGTGAGTAAGGGTCAATCCCACGGAGATTGTCGGCTTGAAGCAAGCTATGGTCACCTTGTAAATCTCAGTCAGGCGGATTCAATTGATTATAGAGATTTAATCATTAAAAGATAAATAAAATATAAAATAAAGATAGTGATACTTATGTAATTCATTGGTGAGAATTTCAGATAAGCGTGTAGAGATGCGTTCGTTCCTCCTGAACCTCTGCTTTCCTATTATCTTCATCCAATCATTCATACTCCTTTCTACGGCAAGCTGTATGTTAGGCATCACCGTTGTCAATGGCTATATCCTGTCCTCTCAGTGAAAATGGTCCAATGCGCTGTCACTGCATGGCTAATCATCTGTTGGTTCTCGATCATACTGGAATAGGATCCATTGATCCTTTTGCATCTGTCACTACGCCCAGCACTCGCGAGTTTGAAGCTCGTCGCAGCCATCCCTTCCTAGATCCTACTCGGAATACCACAGACAAGGTTTAGACTTTCTGGATCTTGACAAACTCCAATTTGACTGTTTGTTTTGCATTAAATTTAGAGTATTTTGATAACCTTTTGTCACATTTAACCTAGGAATTAGCATGATTTTGTTATCTCTCCCATATTTGTGCTTAAGTGTAAAAACATGTTTTTTTAAGCCCTATTTTGATGAATTCTAGTTCTTCTTTGATTCCATAAGATGCCTTGATGTGTTTACTAGTAATTCCAGGATTGAAATAGGCTAGGCATGGATCAAAGGAAGCAAGGAAGGAAGCATACAAGTGGAGAGAAGCATAAAAAGGCAAAGAAGCAAAGTCAGCCATGCACGCGCACGCGCACAAGGCGCTCGCGCGCACATCGCAGAATTAGCCAGGGACGCGCACGCGTACCGTGCGCGCACGCGTCGATTAGGGCACATGACCTCACTAATGCAACACGTGCCTGGCGATTTGAGAGGGTTTCTGAACCCATTTTTGGCGCCAAATTGCTAAGGGAAAGGAATAAAAGGATGAAGGATTAAGGGAAAGGCATCATTATCATCACCTTTGGACCAATAATCACTTTTAGTTTAGAGTTTTAGAGAGAGAAGCTCTCTCTTCTCTCTAGAATTAGGATTAGGAATTAGGGTTAGATTAGGATCTCATAGTTCTAGGTTTAATTCAAGTCTCCTTCTACTTCTACCTTCAATTGATGATTGCTACACTTTGGTTCTTCTCTCTCTCCCTATTCTCTTGTTGTAATTTCTCTTATTTTGTTTCTAGGTTTTGTAATCATGATACTCTTGTTCTCTTTATTTTCTTTCAATAATGCAATTTGAGGTAATTCATGATACTTGTGATTTCCTTGATTGTTGTTGTTAATTCTTTACATTCAATTGTAGTTAGAATTCATTCTAGTTGTGATTGACTATACTTTTCTTTTGTGCCTTCCAAGTGTTTGGTTAAATGCTTGGAAGAATTTTAGACTAGGATTTTATGTTCTTGGCTTGAGAAGGTAACTTAGGATTTATTGAGTCACTAGTGTCCAATTGATTGATAGTTGATAGCCATTAACTCTAGCCTTCATTAATCCAATTAGTGGAAAGCTAGGACTTACGGACTAGGATTGATAGAACTCACTTGACTTTCCTTTGTTAATCAATTTAAGGATGACTAAGTGGGATTAATCCTTGCAACTACCATACTTGTGGCTAGTGATAATGATGAAGACCCTTGACAACCAAACCTTGCCAAGACCATTTTGTGAATAAAGTTTTCCTACCATTTACTATTCACATTCCTCATCCAAAACCCCAAAATAAACAAGTCCATAACCAATAACAAGAACACTACCCTGCAAGTCCTTTGAGAGACGACCCGAGGTTTAAATACTTCGGTTTATAGAATTTAGGGGTTTGTACTTGTGATAAACAAATTTTTGCATGAAAGGATTATTGTTGGTTTAGAGACTATACTTCAACGAGATTTCATTTGTGAAATTCTAAATCGTCAAAAATCCATTCGTCAAAATGGCGCCGTTGCCGGGGATTTGCAATGGTGTTGTGTTATTGGTTATTGTACATATGTGAATATTGTGAATAGGTTTATCTTTTGTTGTTTCTTAATTTTTGTTAGTTTTATTTTGTTCTTTCATCATGAATTCTCACCACTTTGGCTTTGAGTTTGGTTCTAAGTGTGTTGTAGGAAATGTGGACTTTAATGGCAACATGTACCATGGAGGGAACCAACAAAGATGGGAAGAGCCTCAAGGAATTGACCACTCCTATTGGCAACAACCTCCGGATACTTATAGGTATAATTTCCATCCTAATGCATGCCAACTTAGCGGCTATGATGATTCTTTTTGTGACACTCAACAACCACCATCATATGCCTATGAATCTCATCCTCAACATGAACCTCAACCATTCTCACAAGCCTTTCATCACCAAGCACCACCCTATGATCCATATCCATCATATAACCAATCATCCATACCATATTTTTATGGCCATAATGAGCAAGAACCTCTAGAATCACCACAACCATATCAAGATTACTCTCAAGAACCACCTCAATACTCATCATCTCCATACCCTTACCAAAAAGAACCACCTTCCTACCATGAACCCCCCCTCCAAAATAATGAACCTTCCTATTCACCCCAAGCCCCAATAGACAATCCTCTCACTTTGTTACTCCAAGGACAAGAAGCCATGAAGCGGGATACACTTGAGTTTGTGACCAATTTGACCAAGGTGGTGCACACTTTAGCCCACCAATGCTTGAATACTCAAGGTACTTCCGTGACCACATGTGAAAAGTCAAAAGAAGAGCAAAGTATGAAGAGGAAATTGGAAAATTCGGTGGAGAAAGAGGAGTCAAATTTTGTATTGGAGCAACTAGAGGAACCTATAATCATTGAAGAAAAGGAAGAAGTGGTTGAAGATTTAGGAGATGTTGAGAGTCCAAGGGAATGTAGTCTCATGGAGCACTCTTCCAAGGAGCTTGATATTGAAGTTGAAGACGGTGCGCAACCTCCAAGGCATATCATCGTTGGAGACTTGGAAGAGGCTTATCAAGAGATGGATTCAATCATGGATGAATTTCTCTCTACAATGGAATCCTCTCCCATTGGACATGGAGTTGAAAGTATAAAAGAGTGTGCACAACCTCCCATACCCTTGGTGAGCAATGAGAAAGAGAGCTACCAAGAGGAAAATGTTGGCATGGTGTATATCGAAATTGAAGAATATGAAGAGGTTGACCAAGAAATGGATCTATTCATCAATGAATTTCTATCCAAAATTGAACCACCTCCCATTAGGCAAGAAATCAAAGTTCTTGAAGACAACACCAAGCTATGTGATAAAAGGGGAAAGGTTGAAATCAAGGAAGCTCGCAAAGAGGTGGAAATACACAAAGAAGAGCACAAGGAAGTAGACCTTGCATTATCTAAGCGTGGGGAGGTCTCCCTTCCCGAGTCACCATCCAACACAACATTCAAGTGGGTAAAATTCTTATCCATAAGCTTTACTTTCTCGCTTGAATATGGTTTGATTGAAACAGATGGACAACTTAGAGCTCTTTGTGGAATTAAAAGCAAGAATGAGTTGTGTAGTGGTTGCGAGTTGGGAATTAGGCTCATTAAGGTCAAAGCTTCAAGGTATAGGAACGATGATTGGAAGAATACCACTTCGCATGGGTCTCGACGGAAGGCTAGGTGTGCTAAAGAGAATTCTATATGTCAACCACCCGGAAAGAAAAAGTATGAAGATCAAATTGAAGAGGGGTGTGAAGACAAGATATGGGATCCCGGTTCGCTATATGAAGACCAACTATGGGGACTCATATCTTGGGCGGAACTGTGCCCGAGCTTGATGAATATGGTTGGAAATTCTGTCAACCAATTGAGAAGCAAGGATCCTTGGAGATTCAAGGATGAGTACAAACATAAGCCACCATGACAATAAGCATCTCAAAATGTCCAACTTAAGGACTTAAACTAAAAGTGCTAGGTGGGAGACACCCCACCATGGTAAACTCTTTCCACTCTTTTAAATTTACTTAATAAGTGATTTGAGTTACCATTGTAGGTAGATGTTTTATACGAATTTGTTTGTACAACTTAATTGTTAGCTTAGTCACATGCATGTTGTGTTTAGTAGTAGATGAATAATACCAAAAATTGCATTTTTGTGAATTGTATGATGGTCGAGTGAATAAGAGTTGTGAACACTAAGGGGAGCAACCAGCAAGTTTTTTTTCTGAAAAAAAAAAAAAGAAGAGAAGAGAAAAAAAAAAACAAACAAAAAAAAGAAAGGGCGTGGACGCGCGCGCACAACGTACGCGTACGCGTCCCGGTGCGCATGCACCACGAGCCACACTCCCGAGAGTTGGGCCTCTCTTGGGCAAACATTGTGCCTTGAGCCCAACCTGACCCACGCGGACGCGCACTACGTGCGGGCGCGCCACCTATTAGAACATGGAAGTTCGCGCGGACGCGCACCTGCCGCGTCCGCGCTGATTTGCTGCTGCAAATGATTGGGCCAAACCCCAGAGAGTTAAGCCATTTCTAGGCTAGCTTTCGGCCCCAGGCCCAACCCGATCCGCGCGAGCGCATGCATCGCGCCGGTGCGCCATTTCACAATTCGTCAATGTACGCGGACGCGCATTTACCGCGCGCGCGTCCTTGCGTGTTGCCACCAATCTAGGCCACGAACCCGAGAGTCGGGCGTGCCTCAAGCCCATTCTAAGCCTCAGGCGCAATCTCATGTACGCGTGCGCGCACCGTACGCGCACGCGCCCCTGCCTGATATGCCACCCCACGTTAGCGCGCACTGCACGCTCACGCATGAATCTCCCTTTTCCCCAATGCACGCGGACGCGTACATGCCGCGTGCGCGCAGGTCTGGTGCGCGACTCCCAGGCCAGTCTCCAGAGAGTTAGGCCTGGGTTGGGCCAACTCTAAGCCCCTAGCCCAACTCCATGCACGCGTGCGCGCACGGTACGCGCACGCGTCCGTTCCTATTCTGCTCACCCCCGCTTCAGCGCGTCGTACGCGCACGCGTAGGGCCCACGTTCTCTCAATGGACGCGGACGCGCAAGGTGCGCGCGCGCACCGATTCGAAAAATAGGGATAACCCTAGCTCGCGAAGCATACTGCGCAGTCGCGCACCCCTTTTCCCAACCCCACCTTCTTCTTCTTCTTCTCTCCCCCAACTGCCGTCGCAGCAGCAGCGCCGTCCGCCGCCGCACAACCTACCTCCGTCACCGCCCTTGGCCATCATTTCCCTTCCCCTCTCACCACCACCCGTCCTCTCTCTCTCCCTCTCACTCCTCTCACCCATCTCGCCGTGACCAACCCCTCCGCCGCCACCCCGTCATCACTGCCGGCGGCTCCCCCCTCTCTGTTCTTCCTGCACCTCCTCCTATCCTTCTCCTCTCTCACCATCACCCTCCTTCCTCCCCACAGTTTCTCATCCCTCCGGCCAAACCACAGCGCCAGCCGTCCTCACCGCCACCGTTCACGGCGGTGCCAGTTTATGTATCTGCTGCCCCTGCCCTATCGTAGTCCCCCTTTCCATTCTCAGTTTTCCCGGCTCCCAGGTTCCTGCTCCATTTCTGTTATTTCTTTTTCTGTTTTCCCTTTTATTTGTTCATTTATGTTAGTTCCTGGAATTGCATGTTAGATTAGCTATATTCAAATTTTGTATGTTAGGTTAGATAGATATAATTGCTGTTAGGTAGCTAGGGCTGGATAGAGGATTCTAGGCCTGATAATTGCTTCGTATGTGCATATCTGCTGCTTGCCTCCGTGGGTACGGTGTGTTGGTTTTGGGTTGGTATTCCATGCAATATGTGCTGCCAACTAATATCTGTTTGCTGCCTTGCTCCGTATGTGCATGATTGATGTTATTTTTGTGCTAATTGTGCTATTTTGCTATCCGGGAACGTCCAATTTTAAGCCGGAATGCTGCCCGATTTTCAAGGAAATTAGTTTTATTTTGATCTTTATTTCAGTTTTGGGCAAAATTTCTGTTCCCTTTTTAACTTCCCGGATTTGCACAATCATTGTGAACATGAACCGCAACTTCTCGTTCAATTGAGCCTATATATCATCATATCGCTAATTCACTTTTCTAACTTACTAATTTCTTTAACCGTTTTACTTCCACTCACTTTTAACCCTCTTTAACAATTCTTTCAAAAAAAATATGATGATATTATTGCCTTTTGAATATGAGATATTGCCTTTAATGAAGATTACAGTCTTGGTTCATTCACTCATGCTTACTTGTTCACTTTTACGTATTCAGTGCAACATCATGATTGCTCTCTGATATTTGTCTCCTGAACATGCCTTCTTTGTTACATGCTAAATGTTTTATATCTTCTATCATATTTTTCAGGATGTCGGATAGAGGAAAAGCTATAGCCTCTGCTTCCAAAAAAAGGAAGCGCTCCAAGACCTCTACACCCCCACCATCTGCTAACTATGCGAGGAATCCGCTGAATGAGGAGGAGAAAGAAAATCAGTTACTCCCGTCCACTGATCCAACCAAATTTCCAAATCTCTACTGCGAGCTCCGCCTTTCCCGTTATGCAAAGAAGAATCTGAATATTGAGAAGAAGTTGAATCTTCCCAATGATGTGAGGCGTGCCATAAACGCCCGTATTTCTGAGCTGGGCTTGGATTTCGTCGATAGGGACTTGGGACGGATTAACATCTCGTGGGTCAAGGAATTTTACTGCAATTTCTTTCGACCGGGCTTGGATTCAGTATTCTTGAGGGGTAGAGAGATCATGATCACTGAGGATGCCTTGAGGGATGCACTGCTCTGCAGAGTTGGTACTCCTGAGACTTGTGCCTACCAGCAGGCAGAGGTAGCTCTCCTCTCCATGACTTTCGACTATGAGGCACTTAGGCGCGTGATTGCCACACCAGATGCTTCTTGGGTGATGGATTCGAGCAACACAAAGCCCAAGGGCATGCTATTTGCCCATCTGACTAGGGAGGCTAGGACTTGGCAACAAATATTTGCCCACTATGTCTTCCCTACCACTCACTTTTCGGAGATTCCGATGGATATGCTGGTCTTGATTGGGTGTGTCATGGAGGGGAAGGAAGTATATTTTCCCCGACTGATTAGGCATAGCATGTGGAGAGCTCATATTCGTGGCTTGTTGCCGTTTTCCACACTGGTTACTAGCTTAGCTGAGCTAGCTGATGTCCCGTGGGAGGACAATGACGTGACACCACCACCTCCAGACGACGACGACAAGGAAGTTACTATTCCCTGGGGTGTGTGGGTGCACGAGAGGCCACCGACCAGCCGCCGTTCTCGAGCTAGAGCAGCAGTCGAGGCAGCTACACCATCTTCTTTACCAGCAGCCCCACCTCCTTCAGCACCCGAGCCCACTTACTTACTGGTTCAGCGTCTGTTTCGGTTCTTGGAGCGCGAGAGGCTTCATGTCAGACGCCGACTAGATCGGATGGATCAGGCACTCATCTCCCTTGGCGCTGAGTTACCTCCGCTTCCAGACTCTCCGACCTCCGATGAGCAGGATCATCAGGAGGAGGACGCGGAGGCACCGGCTCAGCAGGATGCCCCTGACACTACAGAGCCGCCACAGACTCAGGAGGAGCCGGTCCCACAGCCTCAGCCACAGTCAGACCCAGAGCCTATCGTTGTACCTCCCACTGATCCTCCGGTTTAGCATCGAGGACGATGCTTGGTTTTAAGTGTGGGGAGGGCACCGGTAGCACTATTTGGGAACCGGTGAACTTTTCGGCCTAGTTATCTCATTTTGCACATCTTTGTATATATTTTGATGCATTTCTAGTTTGCTTTGGATACTTTTATTGCTTATTTTGGATTTTAGATATTTTGATGCTTATGGATATTTTTAGATGTTTTGGATGATAGATTCCGTACTTTTAGTTGGACTCTTCTTTATACATTTTGTTTATCTTTGTTTTTAGTTTGTAGTTGTGATTAGAAATCATACTTTGGATTGCAAATATTTAGTCACCCTTTTTGCATAATATATTGGTTCTAAGTGAAAAAGAAAAGGGTGAACTAAGAAAATTTTTGAACTTTTCAATCACAACAATGCTTAGTCAAACATTGAGATTTTTCAAGAAGTTTAAATATAGGACATTAACTCAATTGATTGAAAGAGAATTTTTTTTGAAACTTGCTTGAATTTCATACCTTGTGAAGCATGTATTGAATTGAGAACACAAGCGTGTGAGACTTGAGCCTATTGATGTGGTTACATTTTATAACCACTTATTTTCCATTCTTGTGTGAAATTGTTCTCTTTCCATGATTGTGATCCTTGATTTGCTTGATTCTATATATCCGTTTATTTCTTGTGTTTGTGCATATTATATGATTGAGGCCATTCTTTCATTAGCCACTTACCCAAATAGCCAACCTTTTACTCACCATTGTTAGCCAATTTTGAGCCTATGCTTAACCAACTTATTCTTATTTTAGCACATTACAAGCCTAAGGCGGAAAACCAATGAAAAGTCCTTGTTTGGATCTTTGATTGACCTAGGCTAGTGAGAGTGTTTTACTATTCAAAGTTGGTGAGGCTTGGGAACATTGGATGGGATAAAAAGGGCAGTACACTTTTATGTTTAGGAATTGGGCACATATTCATGTATTGACTAAATGTAGAGACCTTATGCATTAATGTTCTTGTATCTAGTTTGAAAGAAGAAAAAGAAAAAATATATGAAGAAAAGGAAAAAAATGATGAAAAGAAAAGAAAAATGAAAAAAAAAATGATGATGATGAAAAAGAAAAAAAAAATAATACAATAAAGAAGGGACAGAATGCCCCAAAGTGAAGTCAATAAAAAGGGGATCAATGCATAAGTATTATGAATCAAATAAGAATGCATGAGTATGTAAGAAAAAGTGAAGAATGGGTAGTTAGAATAGCTTGCATTTGTATAGGTCATTAAATAGGTTAGGTGGGAAAGTCTATGCTAATCAAAGATTCAAATCCTAGTCCACTTGACCATAAATGATCCTACCTTGACCCTAACCCCATTACAACCTAAATGAAAGACCTCATGATGAATGTATGCATGCATTGAATAAATGTTGATTGTTAGAAGAAAATCAAATTTTGGAAAACATGATTAGAAGAGAATTGAGTGAATTAACCCTTAAACACTTGAGTGAATAAGAGCGGATACACATCCGGTGAGGGTTCAAAAGTTCAATCACATGTGTTCACCCATATTATCTATATTCTTGCAAGTTTGAACTCTTTTTGACAATTCAATACAATTGTGGTTTGGACTTAGTCCTTATTGCCTATTGTGCTTACACATGCTCTCTTGGGAATTGATTTGTTTGAACTAAGCATTTCCAATTGCTTTAGATAATTGCATTTAGATAGGACTCATATAGTTTAGTTGCATTCAATAAATGTCATAACCCTTAGTTCCTTCTTATTTTAGCATGAGGACATGCTAAGGCTTAAGTGTGGGGAGGTTGACAAACCCCAATTTGACTGTTTGTTTTGCATTAAATTTAGAGTATTTTGATAACCTTTTGTCACATTTAACCTAGGAATTAGCATGATTTTGTTATCTCTCCCATATTTGTGCTTAAGTGTAAAAACATGTTTTTTTAAGCCCTATTTTGATGAATTCTAGTTCTTCTTTGATTCCATAAGATGCCTTGATGTGTTTACTAGTAATTCCAGGATTGAAATAGGCTAGGCATGGATCAAAGGAAGCAAGGAAGGAAGCATACAAGTGGAGAGAAGCATAAAAAGGCAAAGAAGCAAAGTCAGCCATGCACGCGCACGCGCACAAGGCGCTCGCGCGCACATCGCAGAATTAGCCAGGGACGCGCACGCGTACCGTGCGCGCACGCGTCGATTAGGGCACATGACCTCACTAATGCAACACGTGCCTGGCGATTTGAGAGGGTTTCTGAACCCATTTTTGGCGCCAAATTGCTAAGGGAAAGGAATAAAAGGATGAAGGATTAAGGGAAAGGCATCATTATCATCACCTTTGGACCAATAATCACTTTTAGTTTAGAGTTTTAGAGAGAGAAGCTCTCTCTTCTCTCTAGAATTAGGATTAGGAATTAGGGTTAGATTAGGATCTCATAGTTCTAGGTTTAATTCAAGTCTCCTTCTACTTCTACCTTCAATTGATGATTGCTACACTTTGGTTCTTCTCTCTCTCCCTATTCTCTTGTTGTGATTTCTCTTATTTTGTTTCTAGGTTTTGTAATCATGATACTCTTGTTCTCTTTATTTTCTTTCAATAATGCAATTTGAGGTAATTCATGATACTTGTGATTTCCTTGATTGTTGTTGTTAATTCTTTATATTCAATTGTAGTTAGAATTCATTCTAGTTGTGATTGACTATACTTTTCTTTTGTGCCTTCCAAGTGTTTGGTTAAATGCTTGGAAGAATTTTAGACTAGGATTTTATGTTCTTGGCTTGAGAAGGTAACTTAGGATTTATTGAGTCACTAGTGTCCAATTGATTGATAGTTGATAGCCATTAACTCTAGCCTTCATTAATCCAATTAGTGGAAAGCTAGGACTTACGGACTAGGATTGATAGAACTCACTTGACTTTCCTTTGTTAATCAATTTAAGGATGACTAAGTGGGATTAATCCTTGCAACTACCATACTTGTGGCTAGTGATAATGATGAAGACCCTTGACAACCAAACCTTACCAAGACCATTTTGTGAATAAAGTTTTCCTACCATTTACTATTCACATTCCTCATCCAAAACCCCAAAATAAACTAGTCCATAACCAATAACAAGAACACTACCCTGCAAGTCCTTTGAGAGACGACCCGAGGTTTAAATACTTCGGTTTATAGAATTTAGGGGTTTGTACTTGTGACAAACAAATTTTTGCATGAAAGGATTATTGTTGGTTTAGAGACTATACTTCAACGAGATTTCATTTGTGAAATTCTAAATCGTCAAAAATCCATTCGTCAGATCTCAAGAATGGCCGTCCATGGATTCTAACTTATACCATGAAGACTCTGATTAAGGAATCCCAGAGATATTCATTCAATCTAAGGTAGAACGGAAGTGGTTGCCAGGCACGCGTTCATAGTTGGGAATGATGATGACTATCACGATCATCACATTCATATTGAGGTGCGAATGAATATATTAGAATCGGAATAAGCTTGAATTGAATAGAAACATAATAGTACTTTGTATTAATTTGTGAGGAACAGTAGAGCTCCACACCTTAATCTATGGTGTATAGAAACTCTACCGTTGAAAATACATAAATGATGAAGGTTCAGGCATGGCCGAATGGCCAGCCCCCAAACGTGATCAAAGGATCAAAAGACAATCCAAAGATGTAAATACAATAGTAAAAAGTTCTATTTATACTAAACTAGTTACTAGGGTTACAGAAATAAGTAAATGATACAGAAATCCACTTCTGGGGCCCACTTGGTGTGTGCTTGGGCTGAGCATTGAGCTTTACACGTGTAGAGGTCTTCCTTGGAGTTGAACGCTAGTTTGTAACCTGTTTCTGGCGTTTAACTCCACTTTGCAACCTGTTTCTGGCGTTTAACTCCAGAATGCAACATGGAACTGGCATTGAACGCCAGTTTGCATCATCTAAACTCTGGCAAAGTATAGACTATTATATATTGCTGGAAAGCCCTGGATGTCTACTTTCCAACACAATTCAGAGCGTGCCATTTGGAGTTCTGTAGCTCCAGAAAATCTACTTTGAGTGCAGGGAGGTCAGAATCCATCAGCATCTGCAGTCCTTCTTCAACCTCTGAATCTGATTTTTGCTCAAGTCCCTCAATTTCAGCCAGAAAATACCTGAAATCACAGAAAAACACACAAACTCATATTAAAGTCCAAAATGTGATTTTTATTTAAAAACTAATAAAAATATACTAAAAACTAACTAAATTATACTAAAAACTATGTAAAAACAATGCCAAAAAGCGTATAAATTATCCGCTCATCACAACACCAAACTTAAATTGTTGCTTGTTTCCAAGCAACTAAAAATCAAATAGGATAAAAAGAAGAGAATAAACTATAAATCCCAAAATATCAGTGAAACTTAGCTCCAACCAGATGAGCGGGACTAGTAGCTTTTTGCCTCTTGAATAGTTTTGAGATCTCACTTTATCCATTGAAGTTCAGAATGATTGGCATCTATAGGAACTTAGAATTAAGATAGTGTTATTGATTCTCCTAGTTCAGTATGTTGATTCTTGAACACAGTTACTTAATGAGTCTTGGCCATGGTCCTAAGCACTTTGTTTTCCAGTATTACCACCGGATACATAAATGCCACAGACACATAACTGGGTGAACCTTTTCAGATTGTGACTCAGCTTTGCTAAAGTCCCCAATTAGAGGTGTCCAGGGTTCTTAAGCACACTCTTCTTTTTGCTTTGGACCTTGACTTTAACCGCCCAGTCTCAAGTTTTTACTTGACACCTTCACGCCACAAGCACATGGTTAGGGACAGCTTGGTTTAGCCTCTTAGGCCAGGATTTTATTCCTTTAGGCCCTCCTATCCACTGATGCTCAAAGCCTTGGATCCCCTTTTTTTATTACCATTGCCTTTTGGTTTTAAGGGCTATTGGCCTTTTCTGCTTGCTTTTTCTTTTTCCTCTTTTTTTTTTCGCATTTTTCTCTTCTCTTTTTTTTTTCTGCAAGCTTTTGTATTCATTGCTTTTTCTTGCTTCAAGAATCATTTTTATGATTTTTTAGATTATCAGATAACATTTCTCCTTTTTCATCATTCTTTCAAGAGCCAACATATTTAACATTCATAAACAACAATTTCAAAAGACATATGCACTGTTCAAGCATTCATTCAGAAAACTAAAAGTATTGTCACCACATCAAAATAATTAAACTAGTTTCAAGGATGAATTCGAAACCCTGTACTTCTTGTTCTTTTGTAATTAAAACATTTTTCATTTAAGAGAGGTGATGGATTCATAGGACATTCATAACTTTAAGGCATAGACACTTAAACACTAATGATCATCTAGTAAAGACACAAACATAGACAAACATGATAAGCATAAAAACCGAAAACAGAAAATAAATAGACAAGGAGATTAAGGAATGAGTCCACCTTAGTGAGGGTGGCACCTTCCTCTTCTTGAAGAACCAATGGTGCTCTTGAGCTCTTTTATGTCTCTTCCTTGCCTTTGTTGCTCCTCTCTCATAGCTCTTTGATCTTCTCTAATCTCATGGAGGATGATGGAGTGCTCTTGGTGCTCCATCCTTAGTTGTCCCATGTTGGAACTTAATTCTCCTAGGGAGGTGTTGATTTGCTCCCAATAATTCTGTGGAGGAAAGTGCATCCCCTGAGGCATCTCAGGGATTTCATGGTGAGAAATTTCCTCATGCTCTTGTTGAGGTCCATGATCTCTTGTTTGCTCCATCCTTTTCTTAGTGATGGGCTTGTCCTCTTCAATGAGGATGTCTCCCTCTATGTCAATCCTAGCCGAATTGCATAGGTGACAAATGAGATGAGAAAAGGCTAACCTTGCCAAAGTGGATGACTTGTCAGCCACCTTGTAGAGTTCTTGAGGTATAATCTCATGAACCTCTACTTCCTCCCCAATCATGATACTATGGATCATGATGGCCCGGTCTATAGTAACTTCAGACCGGTTGCTAGTAGGAATGATTGAGCGTTGAATAAACTCCAACCATCCTCTAGCTACAGGCTTAAGGTTCAGTCTTCTTAATTGAACCGGCTTGCTTCTTGAGTCAATTTTCCATTGAGCTCCTTCCTCACATATGTCTATGAGGACTTGGTCCAACCTTTGATCAAAGTTGACCCTTCTTGTGTAGGGGCGTGCGTTCTCTTCCATCATTGGCAAGTTGAACGCCAGCCTTACATTTTCTGGACTGAAATCTAAGTATTTCCCCCGAACCATGGTGAGCCAATGCTTTGGATTCGGGTTCACACTTTGATCATGGTTCCTAGTGATCCACACGTTTGCATAGAACTCTTGGACCATTAAGATCCCGACTTGTTGAATGGGGTTGGTGAGAACTTCCCAACCTCTTCTTTGGATCTCAAGTCGGATCTCCGGATACTCATTCTTTTTGAGCTTGAAAGGAACCTCAGGGATCACTTTCTTCTTGGCCACAACTTCAAAGAAGTGGTCTTGATGGACCTTTGAGATGAATCTCTCTATCTCCCATGACTCAGAGGTGGAAGCAATTGCCTTCCCTTTCCTCTTTCTTGAGGTTTCTCTGCCCTTAGGTTTCATAGATGGTTATGGAAAAATAAAAAGCTATGCTTTTACCACACCAAACTTAAAATGTTTGCTCTTCCCCGAGCAAAAGAAGAAAGAAAGTAGTAGAAGAAGAAGAAAATGGAGGAGATGGGGGAAGAAGATGTATTCGGCTAAGGAGAAGAAGAGAGGGTTGCTTTGTGTGAAAAGAAAGAAGGAGTGGGGTGTTTATATAGGAGTGAGGGGGGTGTAGGGTTCGGCCATTAGGGTTGGGTTTGGGAGGGAAAATAGTTTGAATTTTGAAGGTAGGTGGGGTTTATGGGGAAGAGAGGATGGATGTGAGTGGTGAAGAGGTGATGGGAAAGAGTGATTGAGGTGATTGGTAAAGGGTATTTGGGGAAGAGAGTTATGAAAAGGTGTGAAGAGGAGAGAAGAAGATGTGGGATCCTGTGGGGTCCACAGATCCTGAGGGGATCCTGTGGGGTCCACAGATCAAGTGGGGTCAAGGACTTAACATCCCTGCTCCAATTAGGCGTGTAAAACGCCCTTGCTGTGCAATCCTGGCGTTTAACGCCAGACTGATGCTTGTTTCTGGCGTTAAACACCCAAATGTAGCCTGTTTTTGGCGTTTAACGCCAGGCAGATGCTTGTTTCTGGCGTTAAATGCCAGCTTGGTGCTTGTTTCTGGCGTTAAACGCCAGACAGATGCTTGTTTCTGGCGTTTAAATGCCAGACTGCTCTCCTCCAGGGTGTGCTGTTTTCAATGCTATTTTTCATTCTGTTTTTGATTTTTCAGTAGTTTTTGTAACTCCACATGATCATCAACCTAATAAAACACGAAAATAACAAAAAGAAAATAAAATAGATATGATTAAATAGCATTGGGTTGCCTCCCAACAAGCGCTTCTTTAATATCAATAGCTTGACAGTGAGCTCTCATGGAGCCTCACAGATAATCAGAGCAATGTTGGGACCTCCCAACACCAAACTTAGAGTTTGAATGTGGGGGCTTTGGTTGACTCTGCAGTGAGAGAAGCTTTTCATGCTTCCTCTCCATGGTTACAGAAGGAGATCCTTGAGTTTTAAACACAAGGGTGTCCTCATTCAGTTGAAGGACCAATTCTCCTCTGTCCACATCAATCACAGCTCTTGCTGTGGCTAGGAAGGGTCTTCCAAGGATGATGGATTCATCCTCATCCTTTCCAGTGTCTAGGATTATGAAATTATCAGGGATGTAAAGGCCTTCAACCCTTACTAACACGTCCTCTACTTGTCCATAAGCCTGTTTTCTTGAGTTGTCTGCCATCTCTAATGAGATTCTGGCAGCTTGCACCTCAAAGATCCCAAGTTTCTCCATTACAGAGAGTGGCATTAAGTTTATTCCTGACCCCAGGTCACACAGAGCCTTCTCAAAGGTCCTGGTGCCTATGGTATAGGGTATTAAGAATTTGCCAAGATCCTGTTTCTTTTGAGGTAATTTCTGCCTATCCAATGCATTTAGTTCATTGGTGAGCAAGGGAGGTTCATCTTCCCAAGTCTCATTACCAAATAATTTGGCATTCAGCTTCATGATTGCACCAAGGTACTTAGCAACTTGCTCTTCAGTAATGTCTTCATCCTCTTCAGAGGAAGAATACTCATCAGAGCTCATGAAGGGCAGAAGAAGGTTCAATGGAATCTCTATGGTCTCTAGATGAGCCTCAGATTCCTTTGGTTCCTCTAAGGGATACTCCTTATTGGTCACTGAACGTCCCGGGAGATCTTCCTCACTGGGATTCACGTCCTCCTCTTCCCTTGTAGGTTCGGCCATGATGGTTAAATCAATGGCCTTGCACTCTCTCTTTGGATTTTCTTCTGTATTGCTTGGGAGAGTACTAGGAAGAGTTTCAGTGACTCTTTTACTCAACTGGCCCACTTGTGCCTCCAAATTTCTAATGGAGGACCTTGTTTCATTCATGAAAATTACAGTGGCCTTAGATAGATCAAAGACTATATTTGCTAAGCTAGATAGATTCTGCTCAGAATTCTCTGTCTGTTGCTGAATGGATGATGGAAAAGGCTTGCTATTGCTAAACCTGTTTCTTCCACCATTATTAAAGCCTTGTTGAGGCTTTTGTTGATCCTTCCATGAGAAATTTGGATGATTTCTCCATGAGGGATTATAAGTGTTTCCATAGGGTTCACCCATGTAATTCACCTCTGCTATTGCAGGATTCTCAGGATCATAAGCTTCTTCTTCAGAAGATGCCTCTATAGTACTGTTGGATGATTCCTTCAAGAACTCCCTTCCTCTGAGGCGTCCTATTACTTACAGGATTCCTCTCAGAAGTGTACATGAACTGGTTATTAGCAACCATGTCAATGAGTTCCTGAACTTCTGTAGGCATTTTCTTTAGGCGAATGGATCCACCTACAGAATGGTCAAAAATGACATCTTAGATAGTTCAGACAGACCATCATAGAATATATCCAGGATGGTCCATTCTGAAAGCATGTTAGAAGGACACTTTTTGGTCAGTTCCTTGTATCTCTCCCAAGCTTCATAGAGGGATTCACCTTCCTTTTGTCTAAAGTTTTGAACACCCACTCTAAGCTTACTAAGCTTTTGAGGAGGAAAGAACTTGGCTAAGAAAGCCGTGACCAGCTTATCCCAAGAGTTCAGGCTGTCTTTAGGTTGAGAGTCCAACCATATTCTAGCTCTGTCTCTTACAGCAAATGGGAAAAGCATAAGCCTGTAGACCTCGGGATCAACCCCATTGGTCTTAACAGTATCACAGATCTGCAAGAATTCAATTAAGAGCTGAAAAGGATCTTCTGATGGAAGTCCATGAAACTTGCAATTCTGTTGCATTAGAGAAACTAATTGAGGTTTCAGCTCAAAATTGTTTGCTCCAATGGCAGGGATTGAGATGCTTCTTCCATGTAAATTGGAATTAGGTGCAGTAAAGTCACCAAGCATCTTCCTTGCATTGTTATTATTTTCGGCCATGTCTCCTTCTTTTTCGAAATTTTCAGTCAAATTTTCTCCAGAGAGTTGTGCTTTAGCTTCCCTTAGCTTCCTCTTCAGAGTCCTTTCAGGTTCAGGATCAGTGGTGCACAAAATTGTGATCTCAGGCAACTGCGCCAAAAACTATGTGTGCACGTCTTAATAAATCGTTTTTCATTCACAACTTCGATACAACTAACCAGCAAGTGCACTGGGTCATCCAAGTAATAAACCTTACGTGAGTAAGGGTCGATCCCACGGAGATTGTTGGTATGAAGCAAGCTATGGTCATCTTGTAAATCTCAGTCAGGCGGATAATAATTGATTATGGAGTTTTCGAAAATAAATAATAAATAGACAGAAAATAAAGATAGAAATACTTATGTATATTATTGGTGAGAATTTCAGATAAGTGTATGGAGATGCGTTCGTTCCTCTGAACTTCTGCTTTCCTGCTGTCTTCATCCAATCAATCTCACTCCTTTCCATGGCTGGCTTTATGTAAGAACATCACCATTGTCAATGGCTACTTTTTATCCTCTCTGTGAAAATGGTCCGATGCGCTGTCACTACATGGCTAATCATCTGGAGGCATCACCGTGGTCAATGGTTGCATCCTATCCTCTTGTCAAAATGGTCCAAATGCTCTGTCACGGCACGGCTAATCATCTGAGGTTCTCGATCATACTGGAATAGGATTCACCCTCCTTTTGCGTCTGTCACTATGCCCAGCACTCGCGAGTTTGAAGTTCGTCACAGTCATTCAATCCCAGAATCCTACTCGGAATACCACAGACAAGCTTTAGACTTTCTGGATTCTCATGAATGCCGCCATCAATCTAGCTTATACCACAAAGATTCTGATTAAGAGATCCAAGAAATAATCATCTAATCTAAAGTGGAAAGAAAGTGGTTGTCAGGCACGCGTTCGTGGGGGAATGATGATGATTGTCACATTCATCACATTCATGTTGAAGTGCGAATGAATATCTTAGAAGCGGAATAAGTTGAATTGAATAGAAAAACAGTAGTACTTTGCATTAATTCATGAGGAACAGCAGAGCTCCACACCTTAATCTATGGAGTGTAGAAACTCTACCGTTGAAAATACATAAGTGATGAAGGTCCAGGCCGGGCCGAGAGGCCAGCCCCCATGATCTAAGAACTAAACGTCCCAAGATGTCTAATACAATAGTAAAAAGTTCTATTTATAATAAACTAGTTACTAGGGTTTACAGAAGTAAGTAATTGATGCATAAATCCACTTCCAGGGCCCACTTGGTGTGTGCTTGGGCTGAGCTTGAATGTTACACGTGCAGAGGCTCTTTCTGGAGTTGAACACCAGGTTGTAACGTGTTTCTGGCGTTCAACTCTGGTTTGTGACGTGTTTCTGGCGTTTAACTCCAGACAGCAGCGTAGAACTGGTATTCAACGCCCTTTTACATCATCTAAACTCGGTCAAAGTATAGACTATTATATATTACCGGAAAGCCCTGGATATCTACTTTCCAACGCAATTGGAAGCGTGCCATTTTGAGTTCTGTAGCTCCAGAAAATCCACTTTGAGTGCAGGGAGGTCAGAATCCAACAGCATCAGCAGTCCTTCTTCAACCTCTGAATCTGATTTTTGCTCAAGTCCCTCAATTTCAGCCAGAAAATACCTGAAATCATAGAAAAATACACAAACTCATAGTAAAGTCCAGAAATATGAATTTAACATAAAAACTAATGAAAACATCCCTAAAAGTAACAGATTCTACTAAAAACATACTAAAAATAATGCCAAAAAGCGTATAAATTATCCGCTCATCACAACACCAAACTTAAATTGTTGCTTGTTCCCAAGCAACTGAAAATCAAATAGGATAAAAAGAAGAGAATATACTATAAATTCCAAATTATTAATGAAACATAGCTCCAATCAGATGAGCGGGACTTGTAGCTTTTTGCCTCTTGAATAGTTTTGGCATCTCACTTTATCCATTGAGGTTCAGAATGATTGGTATCTATAGGAACTCAGAGTTCAGATAGTGTTATTGATTCTCCTAGTTCAGTATGTTGATTCTTGAACACAGCTACTTTATGAGTCTTGGCCGTCGCCCTAAGCACTTTGTTTTCCAGTATTACCACCGGATACATAAATGCCACAGACACATAATTGGGTGAACCTTTTCAGATTGTGACTCAGCTTTGCTAAAGTCCCTAATTAGAGGTGTCCAGGGTTCTTAAGCACACTCTTCTTTTGCTTTGGACCTTGACTTTAACCGCTCAGTCTCAAGTTTTCACTTGACACCTTCACGCCACAAGCACATGGTTAGGGACAGCTTGGTTTAACCGCTTAGGCCGGGATTTTATTCCTTTAGGCCCTCCTATCCACTGATGCTCAAAGCCTTGGGATCCTTTTTATTTACCCTTGCCTTTTGGTTTTAAGGGTTATTGGCTTTTTGCTCTTGCCTCTTGGTTTTAAGAGCTTTTGGCTTTTTCTGCTTGCTTTTTCTTTTTATTTTTTTTTCGCCTATTTTTTTTCTGCAAGCTTTGTTCTTTGCTGCTTTTTCTTGCTTCAAGAATCATTTTTATGATTTTTCAGATTATCAAATAACATGTCTCCTTGTCATCATTCTTTCAAGAGCAAACATATTTAACATTCTTAAACAACAACTTCAAAAGACATATGCACTGTTCAAGCATTCATTCAGAAAACAAAGAGTATTGTCACCACATCAATATAATTAAACTAAGTTCAAGGATAAATTCGAAACTCATGTACTTCTTGTTCTTTTGAATTAAAATATTTTTCATTTAAGAGAGGTGATGGATTCATAGGACATTCATAACTTTAAGACATAGTTACTAAATACTAATGATCATGTAATAAGACACAAACATGGATAAGCACTTAACATAAAGAAAACGAAAAACAGATAATTTAAGAACAAGGAATGAGTCCACCTTAGTGATGGTGGCATTTCCTTCTTGAGGAACCAATGATGTCCTTGAGCTCTTCTATGTCTCTTCCTTGTCTTTGTTGCTCCTCCCTCATTGCTTTTTGATCTTCTCTAATTTCATGAAGGATGATGGAGTGCTCTTGATGTTCCACCCTTAATTGTCCCATGTTGGAACTTAATTCTCCTAGGGAGGTGTTGATTTGCTCCCAATAGTTTTGTGGAGGAAAATGCATTTGAGGCATCTCCGGGATCTCATGGTGATGAGCTTCATGCGTCTCTTGAGCTCCATGAATGGGCTCTCTTGTTTGCTCCATTCTTTTCTTAGTGATGGGCTTCTCTTCCTCAATGGGAATGTCTCCTTCTATGTCAATCCCAGCCGAATTGCATAGATGGCAAATGAGGTGAGGAAAAGCTAACCTTGCCATAATGGAGGACTTGTCAGCCACCTTGTAGAGTTCTTGAGGTATAATCTCATGAACCTCCACCTCTTCTCCAATCATGATGCTATGGATCATGATGGCCCGGTCTATAGTAACTTCAGACTGGTTGCTAGTGGGAATGATTGAGCGTTGAATGAATTCCAACCATCCTCTAGCTACAAGCTTAAGGTCCAGTCTTCTCAGTTGAACCGGTTTACCTTTTGAGTCAACCTTTCATTGAGCTCCTTCCACACATATGTCCATGAGGACTTGGTCCAACCTTTGATCAAAGTTGACTCTCCTTGTGTATGGGCGTGTGTTCTCTTCCATCATTGGCAAGTTGAATGCCAACCTTACATTTTCCGGACTAAAATTTAAGTAATTCCCCTGATCCATGGTGAGATAATTCTTTGGGTTCGGGTTCTTACTTTGATCATGGTTCCTTGTGATCCATGCATTAGCATAGAACTCTTGAACCATTAGAATTCTGACTTGTTGGATGGGGTTTGTTAGAACTTCCCAACCTCTTCTATGGATCTCATGTCGGATCTCCGGATACTCATTTCTCTTGAGTTTGAAAGGGACCTCGGGGATCACCTTCTTCTTGGCTACAACATCATAGAAGTGGTCTTGATGAGCTTTGGAGATGAATCTTTCCATCTCCCATGACTCGGAGGTGGAAGATTTTGTCTTCCCTTTCCCTTTTCTAGAGGATTCTCCGGTCTTGGGTGCCATCAATGGTAATGGAAAAACAAAAAGCTTATACTTTTACCACACCAAACTTAGAATATTGCTTGCCCTCGAGCAAGAGAAGAAAGAATAGATGATGAAGAAGAAGAAAATATGGAGGAGAGGAGGGAGAGGTGTATTCGGCCAAGAAGAGAAGAGAGGGTTGTGTTGTGTGAAAATGAGAAAGATTGGAGGGCTATATATAGGGAGGGGAGGGGGGGTAATTGATTTTGAATTTTGAAGGTTGGTGGAGTTTATGAGGTAGGTTTATGAGGAAGAGTGGATGGATGTGAGTGGTGAAGTGGTGATAGGGAAGAGAGACTGAGGTGATTGGTGAAGAGTTTTGGGGAAGAGTGTTTGTTGGGAAGAGAGGATGAACATTGAGAAGAGGGAAGAGAGTGAGTGGTGGTAGGTGGGGATCCTGTGGGGTCCACAGATGCTGAGTTGATCCTGTGGGGTCCACAGATCCTGAGGTGTCAAGGATTTGCATCCCTGCACCCATTAGGCATGTAAAATGCCTTTGCATGCAATTCTGGCGTTTAAACGCCGAATTGATGCTTGTTCTGGGCGTTCAACGCCCAGATGCAGCATATTTCTGGCGTTGAACGCCAGCCAGATGCTTGTTTCTGGTGTTCAGCACCAGCTCTTCTTCACTGTGCATTTCTGGCGTCTGAACGCCAGGATGCTGCTTGTTTCTGGCGTTCAACGCCAGAAACATGCTCTGTTCTGGCGTTGAACGCCAGACAGATGCTCCTTACTGGCGTTTAAACGCCAGTGAGATCCTCCTCTAGGGTGTGATTTTTCTTCTGCTGTTTTTAATTCTGTTTTTAATTTTTCTATTTATTTTGTGACTCCACATGATCATGAACCTAATAAAACATGAAATAACAATAAAAATAAATTAAAATTAGATAAATAAAAATTGGGTTGCCTCCCAACAAGCGCTTCTTTAATTTCAATAGCTTGACAGTGGGCTCTCATGGAGCCTCACAGATGTTCAGAGCATTGTTGAGACTCCCCAACACCAAACTTAGAGTTTGGATATGGGAGTTCAACACCAAACTTAGAGTTTGGTTGTGGCCTCCCAACACCAAACTTAGAGTTTGACTGTGGGGGCTCTGGTTGACTCTGTTTTGAGAGAAGCTTATTGTGCCTCTTTTTCATGTTTACAGAAGGATGACCTTGAGTTTTAAACACAAGGGAGTCCTCATTCAATTGAAGGACTAGTTCGCCTCTGTCAATATCAATCACAGCTCTTGCTGTGGCTAGGAAGGGTCTTCCAAGGATGATGGATTCATCCTCATCCTTCCCAGTATCTAGGACTATGAAATCAGCAGGGATGTAAAGGCCTTCAACCTTTACTAACACGTCCTCTACTTGTCCATAAGCCTATTTTCTTGAATTGTCTGCCATCTCTAATGAGATTTTAGCAGCTTGCACCCCAAAGATTCCCAGTTTCTCTATTACAGAGAGGGGCATGAGGTTTATCCCTGAACCAAGGTCACACAGAGCCTTTTCAAAGATCATGGTGCCTATAGTACAAGGTATTAGGAACTTTCCAGGATCCTATTTCTTCTGAGGCAATGTCAGTTGATCCAGATCACTCAGTTCATTGGTGAACAAGGGAGGTTCATCTTCCCAAGTCTCAATACTAAATAATTTGGCATTCAGCTTCATGATTGCACCAAGGTACTTGGTAACTTACTCCTTAGTAACATCCTCATTCTCTTCAGAAGAGGAATACTCATCAGAGCTCATGAATGGCATAAGGAGGTTTAATGGAATCTCTATGGTCTCTAGTTAAGCCTCAGATTCCTTTGGTTCCTCAAAGGGAAACTCCTTATTGATCACTGGACGTCCCAGGAGGTCTTCCTCCTTGGGATTCATGTCCTCCTCCTCTTTTTTGTGGTTTCGGCCATGATGGTCATTTCAATGGCCTTGCACTCTCCTTTTGGATTTTCTTCTGTATTGCTTGGGAGAGTACTAGGAGGGATTTCAGTGACTCTTTTACTCAGCTGGCCCACTTGTGCCTCCAAATTTCTAATGGAGGACCTTGTTTCATTCATGAAACTTACAGTGGCCTTAGATAGATCAGAGACTAAGTTTGCTAAATTAGAGGTATTTTGTTCAGAGTTCTCTGTCTGTTGCTGAGTGGATGATGGAAAAGGTTTACTATTGTTAAACCTATTTCTTCCACCATTATTAAAGCCTTGTTGAGGCTTTTGTTGATCCTTCCATGAGAGATTTGGGTGATTTCTCCATGAGGGATTATAGGTGTTTCCATATGGTTCACCCATGTAATTCACCTCTGCTATTGCAGGGTTCTCAGGATCATAAGCTTCTTCTTCAGAAGATGCCTCTTGAGTACTGTTGGATGCAGCTTGCATTCCATTCAGACTCTGAGAAATCATATTGACTTGCTGAGTCAATAATTTATTCTGAGCCAATATGGCATTCAGAGTATCAATTTCAAGAACTCCCTTCTTCTGAGGCGTCCCATTACTCACAGGATTCCTCTCAGAAGTGTACATGAACTGGTTATTAGCAACCATGTCAATGAGTTTTTGAGCTTCTGCAGGCGTTTTCTTTAGGTGAATGGATCCACCTGCAGAAGTATCCAATGACATCTTAGCTAATTCAGACAAACCATCATAGAATATATCCAGGATGGTCCATTCTGAAAGCATGTCAGACGGACACTTTTTGGTCAGTTGCTTATATCTCTCCCAAGCTTCATAGAGGGATTCACCTTCTTTCTGTCTGAAGGTTTGAACATCCACTCTAAGCTTACTAAGCTTTTGAGGAGGAAAGAACTTGGCTAAGAAAGCCGTGACCAGCTTATCCCAAGAGTTCAGGCTATCTTTGGGTTGAGAGTCCAACCACACTCTAGCTCTATCTCTTACAGCAAACGGAAAAAGTATGAGCCTGTAGACTTCAGGATCTACTCCATTAGTCTTAACAGTATCACATATCTGCAAGAATTCAGTTAAGAACTGAAAAGGATCTTCAGATGGAAGTCCATGAAACTTGCAGTTTTACTGCATTAGAGAAACTAATTGAGGTTTTAGCTCAAAGTTGTTTGCTCCAATGGTAGGGATGGAGATGCTTCTTCCATGTAAATTGGAATTAGGTGCAGTAAAGTCACCAAGCATCCTCCTTGCATTATTATTATTTTCGGCTGCCATCTCCTCTTCTTGTTCGAAAATTTCTGAAAGGTGCTTGCTGGATTGTTGTAATTTAGCTTCTCTTAGTTTTCTCTTCAGAGTCCTTTCACGTTCTGGATTTGCTTCAACAAGAATATTCTTGTCCTTGCTCCTGCTCATATGAAAAAGAGGGAACAGAAAAATAATAATAGGGATCCTTTTTACCACAGTATAGAGGTCCTTGTGTGAGTAGAAGAAAAGAATGTAATGTAAGGAAAGAAACACAAGGGTGAGGAGAGCAGAGATGTGAGATAAAGAGAAGTGTTAGTAGATGAATAAATAAATAAAAGGAGATGAGAGAGAAAGAGAATTTTCGAAAATTATTTTTGAAAAATGGTTACTGATTTTTGAAAATTAAAAGAAGAAATAAATTAAAATTGAATTTTGAAACAATTAGTTAATTAAAAAGAATTTTTGAAAAAGAGGGAGATATTTTCGAAAATTAGATAGAGAAAGTTAGTTAGGTAGTTTTGAAAAAGATAAGAAACAAACAAAAAGTTAGTTAGTTAGTTGAAACAAATTTTGAAAATCAATTTTGAAAAGATAAGAAGATAATAAGTTAGAAAATATATTTTAAAATCAAATTTTTGAAAAAGATAAGATTTTAAAAAGATATGATAGAAAGATATGATTGAAATTAGTTTTGAAAAAGATTTGATTTTTTAAAAATCACAGTTAATGACTTGATTCACAAGAATCACAAGATATGATTCTAGAACTTAAAGTTTGAATCTTTCTTAACAAGCAAGTAACAAGCTTGAAATTTTTGAATCAAAACATTAATTGATGATGTTATTTTCAAAAATTAGGAGATAAAGATAAGAAAAAGATTTTTGAAAAATATTTTAAAAATTTTCGAAAATAAATAAGAAAAGTGAAAAAGATATCATTTTTGAAAAAGATTTTGAAAAAGATAAAATTTGAAAATTTGATTTGACTCATAGAAAACAACTGGATTTTAAAATTTTTTGAAAAAGTCAACTCAAATTTTCGAATTTTTATGAGAGGAAAAAGGGAAAGATATTTTTTTTATTTTTTTGAATTTTTATGATGAGAGAGAAAAACATGAAAATGATGCAATGCATGAAAATTTTTAGATCAAAACAATGAATGCATGCAAGAATTCTATGAATGTCAAGATGAACACCAAGAACACTTTGAAGATCATGATGAACATCAAGAACATTTTTTTGAAAAATTTTTGATGCAAAGAAAACATGCAAGATACCAAACTTAGAAATCTTTGATGCTTAGACTCTATGGATGCAAAAATGCACATGAGAAACAAGAAAATACACAAAACAAGAAAACATCAAGATCAAACAAGAAGATTTACCAAGAACAACTTGAAGATCATGAAGAACACCATGAATACATGAATTTTTCGAAAAATGCAAGATGAACATGCAATTGACACCAAACTTAAAAATTGACTCAAGACTCAAAAAAAAAAAAAACACAACATATTTTTTTGATTTTTATGATTTTATAAATTTTTTTTGGATTTTTCGAAAATTAATTTGAAAAAAAATAAGGATTCCAAAAATTTTAAGAAGAATTCCAGGAATCTTTCAATATTAGCCCAAAGCTCCAATCAAAGGGTTGGACATGGCTTAATAGCCAGTCAGCTTTAGGATATAAATCAGGCATGCAACAGCTGATACTCAAATTAACTTGCCTCTATGCTGATGGTTGGAAGCCCCTATCCAAAAGAATTAGACATGGCTTTGCAGCCAGTCAGGCTTCAACATGCTTCATGAAACACTAGAATTCATTCTTAAAAATTCTGAAGAACATAATAAAAATTTTTGAAAGATTTTTGAAAATAAAACAAAAAGAAAATTACCTAATCTGAGCAACAAGATGAACCGTCAGTTGTCCAAACTCGAACAATCCCCGGCAACGGCGCCAAAAACTTGGTGCACGAAATTGTGATCTCAGGCAACGGCGCCAAAAAATCTGTCCGCACGTCTTAATAAATCGTTTTTCATTCACAACTTCGATACAACTAACCAGCAAGTGCACTGGGTCGTCCAAGTAATAAACCTTACGTGAGTAAGGGTCGATCCCACGGAGATTGTTGGTATGAAGCAAGCTATGGTCATCTTGTAAATCTCAGTTAGGCGGATAATAATTGATTATGGAGTTTTCGAAAATAAATAATAAATAGACAGAAAATAAAGATAGAAATACTTATGTATATCATTGGTGAGAATTTCAGATAAGTGTATGGAGATGCGTTCGTTCCTCTGAACTTCTGCTTTCCTGCTGTCTTCATCCAATCAATCTCACTCCTTTCCATGGCTGGCTTTATGTAAGGACATCACCATTGTCAATGGCTACTTTTCATCCTCTCTGTGAAAATGGTCCGATGCGTTGTCACTGCATGGCTAATCATCTGGAGGCATCACTGTGGTCAATGGCTACATCCTATCCTCTTGTGAAAATGGTCCAAATGCTCTGTCACGGCATGGCTAATCATCTGAGGTTCTCGATCATACTGGAATAGGATTCACCCTCCTTTTGCGTCTGTCACTACGCCCAGCACTCGCGAGTTTGAAGTTCGTCACAGTCATTCAATCCCAGAATCCTACTCGGAATACCACAGACAAGGTTTAGACTTTCCGAATTCTCATGAATGCCGCCATCAATCTAGCTTATACCACGAAGATTCTGATTAAGAGATCCAAGAGATAATCATCCAATCTAAGGTGGAACGAAAGTGGTTGTCAGGCACGCGTTCGTGGGGGAATGATGATGATTGTCACGTTCATCACATTCATGTTGAAGTGCGAATGAATATCTTAGAAGCGGAATAAGTTGAATTGAATAGAAAAACAGTAGTACTTTGCATTAATTCATGAGGAACAGCAGAGCTCCACACCTTAATCTATGGAGTGTAGAAACTCTACCGTTGAAAATATATAAGTGATGAAGGTCCAGGCATGGCCGAGAGGCCAGCCCCCATGATCTAAGAACTAAACGTCCCAAGATGTCTAATACAATAGTAAAAAGTTCTATTTATAATAAACTAGCTACTAGGGTTTACAGAAGTAAGTAATTGATGCATAAATCCACTTCCGGGGCCCACTTGGTGTGTGCTTGGGCTGAGCTTGAATGTTACACGTGCAGAGGCTCTTTCTGGAGTTGAACACCAGGTTGTAACGTGTTTCTGGCGTTCAACTCTGGTTTGTGGCGTGTTTCTGGCGTTTAACTCCAGACAGCAGCGTAGAACTGGAGTTCAACGCCCTTTTACATCATCTAAACTCGGCCAAAGTATGGACTATTATATATTGCTGAAAAGCCCTGGATGTATACTTTCCAACGCAATTGGAAGCGCACCATTTTGAGTTCTGTAGCTCCAGAAAATTTACTTTGAGTGCAGGGAGGTCAGAATCCAACAGCATCAGCAATCCTTCTTCAACCTCTGAATCTGATTTTTGCTCAAGTCCCTCAATTTCAGCCAGAAAATACCTGAAATCACAGAAAAACACACAAACTTATAGTAAAGTCCAGAAATGTGAATTTAACATAAAAACTAATGAAAACATCCCTAAAAGTAACCAGATTCTACTAAAAACATACTAAAAATAATGCCAAAAAGCGTATAAATTATCCGCTCATCAATCAGCTTCAACAAGAATGTTCTTGTCCTTGTTCCTGCTCATATGAAAAAGAAGAGAACAGAAAATATGAAATCCTCTATGTCACAGTATAGAGATTCCTTTATGTGAGTAGAAGAAGATATGAATAGAAGAAGGAGAATCCAAACACAAGGGTGAGGGAGAAGAATTTTTGAAAATTAGATAAAATAAAATAAAAGTATTTTTGTTTTTAAATTAGAATTAAAATTAAAAATTCAAAAATTAAGAAAGGAAAAATTAAATCAAATTAAATTAAATTTAAAATAATTAGTTAATTTAAAAAGGAATTTTGAAAAAGAGGGAGGTGATTTTCGAAAATTAGAGAGAGAATTAGTTAAGTAGTTTTGAAAAAGATATGATTGAAACAAAAAGATAGGATTAGTTTGAAAAAGATTTGAAAATCAATTTTTGAAAAGATAAGAGGTTAGAAAAGAAGTTAGAAAAGATTTTGAAATTGATTTTGAAAAGATGTGATAGAAACTTATTTTGAAAAAGATTTGAAAAAGAGATTTAAAAAGATTTGATTTTGAAATCAAAGTTGATTACTTGACTTAACAAGAAACTAAAAAGATATGATTTTGAAATTCAAAGATTGAATCTTTCTTACTAGGCAAGTAACAAACTTAAAAATTTTGAATCAATCACATTAATTGTTAGTAAAGATTTTGAAATTATGAAACAAAATAAGAAAAATATTTTTTTGAAAATCAATTTGAAATTTTCGAAAATTATGAAAGGAAAATGAAAAAGAATTGATTTTTGAAAAAGATTTGAAAAAGATAAAATTTTTAAATTGAAAATTTGATTTGACTCATAAGGAACAACTAGATTTTAAAGTTTTTTGAAAAACTCAACTCAAATTTTCGAATTTGATGAGAAGAAAAAGGGAAAGATATTTTTTTATTTTTGAATTTTTTTAGTGAAGAAAGAGAAAAACAATAAAAAGACTCAAAACATGAAAATTATGAATCAAAACACACAATGCATGCAAGAACACTTTGAATGTCAAGATGAACATCAAGAACACTTTGAATGTCAAGATGAGCACCAAGAACTTATTTTTGAAAATTTTTAAGAAAAGAAAAACATGTAAGACACCAAACTTAAAAATTTTTATTCTCTAGACACTAATAATTCAAGAATGCATATGAAAAACAAGAAAAGACACAAAACAAGAAAATATGAAGATCAAACAAGAGGATTCATCAAGAACAACTTGAAGATCATGAAGAATGCATGATGAATTTTCGAAAAATGCAAGAAAGAGATAAACATGCAATTGACACCAAACTTATGACTTGACACTAAATTCAAGCAAGAAACATCAAATTATTATTTTTTTATAATTTTATTAATTTTTTTTCGAAAATTTATTTGGAAAAAGAAAAATAAGGATTTCAAAATTTTTAATAGGAATTCCAGGAATCTTGCACTGTTAGTCTAAAGCTCTAGTCCAGGAATTAGACATGGCTTACTAGCCAGCCAAGCTTTCAGTGAAAGCTCTGGTCCAAAACACTAGACATGGCCAATGGCCAGCCAAGCTTCAGCAGATACAAATCAGACATACAACAGTTGATACTTCATCCAACTTCATATGCTGATAAGTGGAAGCCTCGGTCCAAATGAATTAGACATGGCTTTACAGCTAGCCAGGCTTCAACGTGCTTCATGAAACTCTAGAATTCATTCTTAAAAATTCTGAAGAAAAATATATTTTTGAAAATAAATATTTTTTTTTTGAAAAATTTTCGAAAATAAAAAGCCTTAAAATTAAAATACAATTACCTAATATGAGCAACAAGATGAACCGTCAGTTGTCCAAACTCGAACAATCCCCGGCAACGGCGCCAAAAACTTGGTGCGCAGAAATCGTGACGGTTCCATTCCTTGGCAACGGTGCTAAAAACTCAATACGCACGTTCATAATCTTAATTCTTTGTCACAACTTCGCACAACTAACCAGCAAGTGCACTGGGTCGTCCAAGTAATAAACCTTACGTGAGTAAGGGTCGATCCCACGGAGATTGTTGGCTTGAAGCAAGCTATGGTCACCTTGTAAATCTCAGTCAGGCAGATTCAATTGATTAGAGATTTAATCATTAAAAGATAAATAAAATATAAAATAAAGATAGTGATACTTATGTAATTCATTGGTGAGAATTTCAGATAAGCGTGTAGAGATGCGTTTGTTCCTCCTGAACCTCTGCTTTCCTATTATCTTCATCCAATTATTCATACTCCTTTCTATGGCAAGCTGTATGTTAGGCATCACCCTTGTCAATGGCTACATCCTGTCCTTTCAGTGAAAATGGTCCAACGCGCTATCACTGCATGGCTAATCATCTGTCGGTTCTCGATCATACTAGAATAGGATCCATTGATCCTTTTGCGTCTGTCACTACGCCCAGCACTCGCGAGTTTGAAGCTCGTCGCAGCCATCCCTTCCCAGATCCTACTCGGAATACCACAGACAAGGTTTAGACTTTTTGAATCTCAAGAATAGCCGTCCATGGATTCTAACTTATACCATGAAGACTCTGATTAAGGAATCCCAGAGATATTCATTCAATCTAAGGTAGAACGGAAGTGGTTGTCAGGCACGCATTCATAGTTGGGAATGATGATGACTGTCATGATCATCACATTCACATTGAGGTGCGAATGAATATCTTAGAATCGGAATAAGCTTGAATTGAATAGAAAAACAATAGTACTTTGTATTAATTTGTGAGGAACAGCAGAGCCCCACACCTTAATCTATGGTGTGTAGAAACTCTACCGTTGAAAATACATAAATGATGAAGGTTCAGGCATGGCCGAATGGCCAGCCCCCAAACGTGATCAAAGGATCAAAAGACAATCCAAAGATGTAAATACAATAGTAAAAAGTTCTATTTATACTAAACTAGTTACTAGGGTTACAGAAATAAGTAAATGATGCAGAAATCTACTTCTGGGGCCCACTTGGTGTGTGCTTGGGCTGAGCATTGAGCTTTACACGTGTAGAAGTCTTCCTTGGAGTTGAACGCCAGTTTGTAACCTGTTTTTGGCGTTTAACTCCATTTTGCAACCTGTTTCTGGCGTTTAACTCTAGAATGCAACATGGAACTGGTGTTGAACGCCAGTTTGCATCGTCTAAAATCTCGCAAAGCATAGACTATTATATATTGCTGGAAAGCCCTGGATGTCTACTTTCCAACGCAATTAAGAGCGCGCCATTTGGAGTTTTGTAGCTCCAGAAAATCTACTTTGAGTGCAGGGAGGTCAGAATCCATCAGCATCTGCAGTCCTTCTTCAACCTCTGAATCTGATTTTTGCTCAAGTCCCTCAATTTCAGCCAGAAAATACCTGAAATCACAGAAAAACACACAAACTCATATTAAAGTCCAGAAATATGATTTTTATTTAAAAACTAATAAAAATATACTAAAAACTAACTAAATTATACTAAAAACTATGTAAAAATAATGCCAAAAAGTATATAAATTATCCGCTCATCAATCATATAAGTGGAATTCCACCTCGTTGGCACATCAAAAGTAATCATTTGTCAACTTTTAATGTTTGCCTCATGTGCACACCTCCTAAAGGTTGCTAACCTAGACGAAGATGACTTCACAAACTTACAAGAAGTTCTAATACTAGCAATAGATGACTGTAGATCTTTCAAACCATCACAAACAATCAAATTCAAGATATGGGTAGCACATTTAAAATGGACAAATTCCCCACCCAACATAGTATAACCATTCCATTCTCGCATGATTTTAACCAAGGTATTCACAACAACAAAGTTTGCACTAGCCTTATTCACAGTAACCTTCATCCGAATCCCAACGCCGAAGCCTTCCTCTTCGCGGACCGAGCAGAGATCCCACACCGCCGGTGCACCACGAACACAAAGCCGTCGCACAACAACCCAGCACCCACTGTCTCAACAGGGCAGCACATCAATACACTAGTGAGACACCACCACCCTACAGCGTTTCTGGGTTCTGGCCACAATCATCAGTTCAACACACTGAACACATCACCTCCCAGTCTCCCACCCAGCCTTCCTCCCAAGTCAATATGGAGCCCGAGCCACCGATTTAGGTAATGTTTAGTTGTTTACCATTTGCTGTTTACTGATGCATTGTTGCTACTTGCTGTTTGAGTGTTTGTTAGGTAAAGTTGGTAACTTGTATTGAATTATTGATGAATTATTTTATTGTTGGTATTGTTGCTGGTTGCTGTTTATCGTTCAGTAATTAGTTTATTGAAATCAGTTTGTTGTTCATATTATTGTTCATTTTATTGAAATAATTTTATTGTTCATATTATTGTTCAGTTTATTGCTGGTCAGCTTATTGCTCAGTTTATTGTTGAATGTTGATAACTTGGTATTGCTGGTTATTGATTTATTGTTCAGTTTATTGCTGGTCAGTTTATTGCTCAGTTTATTGTTGAATGTTGATAAATTGGTATTGCTGGTTATTGATTTATTGTTTAGTTTATTGCTGGTCAGTTTATTGCTCAGTTTATTGTTGAATATTGATAACTTGGTATTGCTGGTTATTGATTTATTGTTCAGTTTATTTTTGGTTTTTAATTTATTTGTTGTTGTGTTTCTGTCCTTGATTTATTGTATTTGTTTATGTAGTTTGACGTCAGTTCAAGTGAGAATATGGGCAACACCGGATTGCCGCTAGTTCCTCTTCCGAATGAATCAACAAGCATCAGATCTCCGACTGCATTGCCTCCTGTCCCAACTCCTCATCAACAAACATAAGAAGTTTAGCTATTTTGTTGGAGAAGACACAATAACTTTGCTATCTTTTAATGACAATTTATTTTTATTTTAAGTTGTGTTAACTGTTGAACTATTAAACTTCTTTAATTCTCGTATTTGAATTCTTTTGTCGTTAAATTTCATTAGATCAAGACTTTGTTTGCTATTGTGTATTTGTGTTTGTCGATTTCAATGTTATGACTTTGCGAAACAGTATGGTAGTATTTTTTTAAATTGATTGAAAAAACTGAACAAACCAAACTAAACTAAACCGATTTTAATTGGTTTGGTTTGGTTCAGATGGCCTTGACAAAAAAATCGAACCAAACCGAACCGCAGTTTAATTAGACGATCGGATCAGATGACTTTTCCCTCAAAACCGAACTAAATCGCACCGCGAACACCCCTACTAGCAACTATCATACAATTCGGAATCTTAAATTGAGGTTGCATTTCACCACAAAAGCCCCGAAAACCTAAATGGAAGCTCATCAATTATCACCATCTTACAAAGTGCAAACCTACACCGATCTTGATTAAAGTCTACTGCCTTTAATGTTAGTGGTTCCTTTAAATTAGAATTTGTGAACACACGAGTTCTTTGTTTTTTATCAACATGATTTTCCGGGTTCTTCGCATAAGTTCCAATATATTTTTTTAGGTTAGAGGTCCCATCCCTACGATTATGACATTGTAACTATTTCAAACAATGTTTACATTGAGCCTTAGTTTCCTCATCATTTTTTAAGTGATCCCAAACAATAGAAGGGGGTCTATTAGACTTTCTTTTACCTGACTGGCCAGATTGTGCTGCTGTTGCCAAAGAAGAAGGAGCATCACTTGAAGCTAGATTGGTATTTGTTTCCCTTCCCCTTGTTGATTCTTCTAGTGTAGATCCAGCGACACTTGGTGGAGTAGGAATGCTCCCAACTTCAGACCCACTTGCGTTGTTAGTAAGCACTTGCTTATCAGCCATTCTAATTTTCCAACAGATGAACAATCCTACAATTAAATAAATTATATCACTATATCAGTTTATAGACCCTCAGTGTCATATGACTACAATAAATAAACCATTCTAATTTCTAAACAAATAAACCATATAAACCCTCAGTGCCATATCTGTTTACAATTGAATAGGCATTCAAATTTATAGAGTTTATTACACAATAACATTATAACAATGCCTCTGAAGTCTTTGTTATATCCAACTGAAAACTTGAATTCTGAACAAATCAGAGCAGGTCACTCAGCAAATACTACAGCCTATAAGTGATTTTGGTGAAACTATCACTAGCAATGCTACACTAGAAAATAGCTTATCTGGTAGAAATTGACTACAATGTCAAGTAGTTGATTTTTCATTCTTGTAAAATCATCTTGCAAAACCAGTTTATGTTATCATGTTATGTAAAGAAAAATACTTGACAACTGGAAACGAAATCAAATATACCAATAATTTAAAGTATGTTTTTGGATTGCCAAAAGCTGATATAATGCAATTGTATTTTTTTCAAAAAGAAAAGAAAATGATTGGCAGTAATATAAAATTGTGAGAAAATGGCAGGACAATTCTCCTTTGGCAAAGAAAGAAATACAATTGAAGAATGCATCCTTTGATCTCTTTTTAACAAGAAAAAAGCAATATGTCAACTTAATATACAGAGAGGAAGATAAGCAAAATGAAGATAATTTTTAAAGAAATATACATCTGTGCTTCACAAGCATGGCATATATTTAAAAATGTGTCATGTAAATAAAAGGGTAAATTAAAATTAATTACCTATAATACCTGATGAGTTGAAGAGGGAAGATGATGGAGACGAAGGAGGCCTGGTCTGACAGATTGACGAAGCCACTTGGGGGAGACAACCACCGCTGATGGAAGAGAAGACTAAGCCGCTAGAGGAGATGACCTCACTGCTGGAGGAGCTGACTGCACCACTGGAGGAGACCACCAACCCGAGCGCTGTGCAAGCGAAGAACGCGACCGCCGTCCACCGCGTCAATGGAGGAGGCGACGATCGTGTAGTTGGAGCCTGGAGGAAATGATGGACTTAGAAGATGGTGATGGATAGTGAAAGCTGGTAATGGACAGCGAATGTCGGTAATGGAGCGAGGTAGAGCCGGTCAGAGTGGAGAGGGAGAGCTAGAGTTTGAGACTCTAAGTGAGAGTCTGAAAGGAGAGTCCAGAGAGTGAGAGAGGAGCGTTGTAACATTAGGGATTTAGGGTTAGGTCACATTAGATTAGAGTTTATTTGAAACTAGGCTATTTATATGATGTGCGGATATGCGGATCGGATCCACGGGTATCACTGCCAAATCCGCTATCCGATCCTATCATAGTGCGGATCGGATAATATCTGCAAAATTCGGATCGGATATATGCAGATATTATCCGATCCATGTGCAGCCCTACACACTATTGAAATCAATTATATTCCTTACTAGCAAAAATGAACGAGTTCACAACAAAGAGAGAAGATTTGTGGATGGTATGCATGCATGCGCAATGCACCCACACGCAAATTAAAGATTAACATAATTAATTAAGTATGCAATTATTTGAATTCACAATTATTGTTTTTCATATTACAAGCATATTTGTTGTTTCAGTTCAATTATTAGATATTCTTTAAAAGTGGTCTTTTATTCAGTTTTTTATTGTAATATTTAAAAAAAATTAAAACAAACACATCTAAATAGATTTAGTATCTTTTTAAAATTAAATACACGTCCAAAATATAAACAAAATAAAACTAAAATTTAAAATTTCTATTTTGGTTTTAAAATTTTTAATTACTAATAGTTTATAATTTAAATACACATCTAAAAATCAAATTAAGTAAAATTCAAAATTTCAATTTTAAAATTCAAAAAATAAATCTTAAAGCTTCTAATTATTAACTCACACTACACAAAACCCTAAAGAAATCAGATTTTAGCCATCATTCTCAGCTAAAATCAGAGATGCTCTGATAAATCCCAATTTTAGAGTTTATCTTGTGTAGAATTGGGAGATTTTATCAATATTCTTTCACACTTATTCGTATAAAATGCATAGTTTTGTGACCTTAAATATGCTATATTTTAATCCTCCCCTCTATTACCATTCGATATCGTGATATGTTTGTTAAGTGATTTCAGAGTTTATAGGGGCGAGAATGGTCTAGAAGAGAGAAAGGAAGCATGCACAAGAGGAAGGAACATGAAGAATGTAGCTTTGGAGAATTAGCTGCGACGCGCACGCATGGGAGTATGGTTCTAGGATTGGTGCGCAAAAGTTGACGCATTTGTGTGGCTGAGCAAAAATCTCACCGACGCGTATGCAGTGCCTTACGCGTGCGCGTGGCTTGCAAAACTCAAATGACGCGTATGCGTGACCGACGCGCACGCGTGATGCTCAGCACATGACATCATTAATGAACTCATGGCTGGCGATTTCTTAGGAGCTCCAGGCCCAATCTGAATGGAATTCTGCATGGAAAAGACCCAAGGAACCAAGGGGAAAAGGGGAATTCACACATTAAAGAATTTTTAGCTAGTTTTTGGAGTTTTATTTTCTAGAGCGAGAAACTCTCCCTTCTCTCTAGGTTTTAGCTTTCTCAATTTCAATTTCACTTGGATCTTTTGGTTAGATCTATTTTCAATTCAATTTTACATTGCTTTAATTTGTAGATCTCATTCTCCTACTCTTATTTTAGTGTTCTTGTTACTCTAGTTATTTTGGATCTTGGATTTGGATTTTGTTTAGATTGATTTCTATTAATGCATTGAGGAACTTCATGTTTATTGTTGTTAATTGCTTGATTGTTGTTAGTTTTTTGTAGTAGATAACTTTGATTTGAATTTTTTCTCAATTTCACAATGTCTTTCATTCTTGCTCACCAAGTGTTTGAGAAAACGTCAATTATAGTCATGGAGTAGATTTTCACTCTTGGCTTGGGGGTTGGATAATTGGAGACACTTGAATTGTCAATGTCTTTTGTTGATTAATAATTGGAAATTACTAGTTAATTTGAATACCACTAAAGCCAGTCTTTCCTTAGGATTTGACTAGGACTTATGGACTCAAATTGATTATCTCCACTTGACTTTCCTTCATAGTTAGAGGTTAAATAAGTGGAGCAATAGTCAATTCTTGTCACAATTGACGGGGGCAATGATGATAGGAATTCCAATTCTCACCCCTAGCCAAGGATTTTATATTGATTGATTGTCATTCACCCTTGTTAGTTTAATTTCTCGGTTTCCTTAGTTCAATTGTTAATTACTTATTTTTTTAATTTATGTTCATTTACTTTTCTTGTATTCAACTCCAAAATACCAAGAGAACTCTTAACCAATGATGTGCATCTTAGGGCAACTCCTAAGGAGAACGACCTGAGATTCTACTCCCGGTTATTGATTTTGAATTGTGGTGACACATTTTCTAAATTTGGTGCGGGATAGCTTGTTGGTTTAGACTATACTCACGACGGAATTTATTGGTAAATTCTAGACCGACAAATATTCATATCAAATTTTGGCGCCGTTGCCGGAGAGTTTGCATATGTGTTCCATGTGGTTGGTTGGTGTAAATATGTTGATATGTGAATACTTGCATTTTTTTTTGATTGTTTGCTAGTTCAATTGTTAGTTAGGATTAATCTTTGTTTAGTGCATTTTTGTTGTCATGAGCTCTAAGCTTCTTTCATTGAATGACGCGTTCATTACCGGATCCAAGCTTTGCTACATTTGATCCTGAAATTGAGAGGACTTTACTCCATATTAGGCAAACTCGGCGTCGGTTAGCCTTTGGAGGTGGTGAAGGGGTTTCTACCAATTCACCAACTTATCCGAGGTTGAATCCGAAGTGTCATTTGAGGAAGGAACTATCTACTCTTCCATTGATACTACTAATACCTCTTCCACTGAATTAGGTACCGATACTATGGCCGCTCCAAGAAGAGTCACTCTTAAGGAGGCAGGTGCTCCGGATTTTGTCCTTCAACCGCTTCAAGTGCGTCATCCGAATTTGAATGCTAATTTTGAGATCAAAACCGCCTTGATTAATCTTCTACCCAAGTTCCATGGACTTTCCGCTCAAGATTCTATTAGACACCTTAGAGACTTTCAAGGTGTATGTTCAACAACTAGGCGGGAAGGTTCCGATGAGGTTGCCATTTGGTTATTTGCTTTTCCATTCTCTTTTGAGGGAAGAGCTAAAGAGTGGTTCTACACTTTGTCTGAGGAGATTGTTGCCAATTGGGATTTGCTTAGAAGGGAGTTTTTAGACAAATTCTTTTCCCCGGAGGTGACGGATAGGTTAAGGAAAGAAATTTCATGTATTGTTCAAGGAGAATTGGAAACTCTCTATGAGTATTGGGAACGTTTTTGGAAGCTTCTTGACTCATGCCCTCACTACATGATTGACACTCTAGTGTTGATTAGCTACTTTTGCCAAGGAATGAAACCTCAAGACAAGATCCTTTTGGATGCTTCAAGTAATGATTCCTTGACAAAGTATAGAACGGCAGAGGAAGCATGGCAACTTATCACCGACTTGGCCGAATTAACCCAACATGCTAGACAAAGAAACAATCATCCAAGAGCCATAAATAAAGTTTCTTCTAGTGGTGAGACCGCCGCCCTTACCAAGACCTTGGGAGAGATGACCAATATTCTTAAGTAACTCCAACTTAATCAATAACAACCTCCACCTCTTCCACAACAACAATGTTAACAGTTAGTCCCTCAAAGAGTGTGCGGAATTTGCTCCTGTTACTCTCATTATACCGATGAATGCCAAAGTCTCCAAGAGGATAATACTTTGGCGGCTACTAATGCCTATTACAATCGCCCAAATCAAGGGTATCATCAACAAGGGGGTAACTACAATCAAGGTTGGCAAGCCAATCCCAACCAAGGATAGAGGGACAACTACAACCAAGGAGGTAGAGTGATGAACTACTATTTTATGGTTTATCTTGTGTTCAATTGAGTGATTTTTGTCAAGTCTTTACCCACTTATTCATATGATTTGCATGATTTTACAAATTCCTTCCTAGTTTTGTTCTATGGTTGAAAACTTGCTTCCTAGAAAGCTTTAAATTGTGTATTTTAATTCTCCTTTATACCATTCGATGCTGTGATCCGTGTGTTAAGTGTTTCAGGCTTTATAGGGCAGGAATGGCTTAGAGAATAGAGAGGAAGCTTGCAAAAAAGGAAGGAACACAAAATACTAAGGAGATAACCAGCGAGCATCGACGCGCACGGATGGCTCACGCGTGCGGGCGATATGGAAAAATTTGCAGCGACGCGTGCGCGTGCCTGACGCGTACTCGTGGATTGGAGTTTGTACAAAGACGCGTGCGCGTGGATGACACATACGCGTGACACACCAAAATGACCAGCGATGCGTACGCGTGACTGACGCGTATGCGTGACATGCGTGATCTGCAGAAATAACAGAAAACGCTGGGGGCGATTTCGGGCCAAGTTTGGATCCAGTTTCCGGCCCAGAAACACAGACTAGAGTCAGGGAATATGCAGAGACTCAATACACATTCTCATTAGCATAGTTTTTAGTTTTTTAGATCTGAATCTAGAGAGAAATTACTCTTCCTCTAGGTTTTTTTTACATTCATAGTTTATTAGTTTTATGCTTTCGCTTCTGGATATTGAAAAGTCATCACCTCTGTTGAAGTTACTATTCTAGTTTGTTTTCTGACTCCCTATTTATTATTCCATATTCTTAATTCTTGTTTAGAGTTACAATTGGATTGTTTTTAGATTTATTAATACAAAGAATTACTTTTACCTTTAATTAATTTTCAATTTTTATTTTATTTAGATTCTCGTGTCTCTTTTCTATTCCAAACTCCCAACAACGAAGATGGTATCCTTGTTGATGGAGTAGACTCCCAACTTGACATGGGGGTTGATTAAGAGGAGACACTTGAGTTGGAATGCTCAAGTGAATAGTTAAATTGGAAGTTGTTGGCTAATTCTGTATTTACTAACGCTAGACCTTCCCAAGGGAGAGGACTAGGATTTGTGAATAAGAGTTAGCTCAATCACTTGACTTTCCTTTATTTAGTAAGGGTTAACTAAGTGAAAATAACAACCTCTTTATACTACACTTGAGAAAATTCCAACAGAGATAGAACTTCCAATTAATCATTCCCCCAGTCAAGGCTTTTTATTTCTGAATCTATAAATTCCATTTAATTTTTATTGCTTTAATTTACAATTATTTATTTTTCTGTCATTCAACTCTCAAAATTTCTTAGAAACTTCTGATTAATAAATTATAAAAATTCCCAGTATTTTTATTCTAATTTTGTGACAACCTTTCTAAATTCATGAGCGGATTTTAGCTGGTTAAGAACTATACTCGCAACACTGTTCCTATATTATAATTTCTTAATTGGCCGACTTCCGTCACTACATAAATTTTTGGTGCCGTTGCCGCGGAGTTGCAATTGTGTGCTAAATTATTAGTTGGTGTAAATATTTTTATTTTATTTATTTGCGTATTTTATTTTATTTTATTACCATGACCTATATGTTTTTCTCACTGAATGACGCGTTCACTGCCTGATCCGAGCTTAGCCGCATTTGATCCTGAAATTGAAAGAACTATTTCACGTATTAGGCGAGCTCGGCGTCGGTTAGCCTCTGAGGGTGGTGAAGTGATTTTTATCGATTCACCAGTCTCATCTGAAGGCGAATCTAAACCACCATCTGAGGAGGAAACAAGCTTCTCTACTACTGATTCAGTTGATTCACGTGCAGATAACATGGCAGCACCTAGGAGGATTACTCTCCAGAAAGCTGGAGCCCCAGATTTTACACTGCAACCATATCAAGTGCATCATCCAACTCTGGCTGTAGATTTTGAGTTGAAGACTGCACTAATCAACTTGATGCCCAAGTTTCATGGCTTACCTGCTTAGGAGCCTATCAAGCACCTCAGGGATTTTCAGACAGCCTGTTCTACTATTAAGCGTCATGGTGCAAATGAAACTTCTATTCTGTTAACCACCTTCCCGTTTTCTCTTGAGGGAAAGGCGAGGGAGTGGTACTACTCCCAACCTGAAGCGACTGTTACTAACTGGGATACACTCAGGAGAGAATTCTTGGAAAAATACTTTCCAGCTGAAGTTACAAATAGATTGAGGAAAGAGATCTCCTGCATTATTCAAGGTGAATCAGAAACTCTCTATGAGTACTGGGAGCATTTCAAGAATCTTCTAGATGCATGCCCCCACCACATGATTAACAAGCTGGTGTTGATTAGCTACTTCACTCAAGGTATGAAGCCTAGGGATAAAACTAAACTGGATGGTGCTAGTAATGGTTCCCTGAAGAAGTACAAAACCACAGATGAAGCATGGCAACTGATCAGCGACTTAGCTGAGTCCACTCGGAATCACAGGCACAGGAACAACCACTCAAAGGCTGTTGCAGAAGTTTCCTCTAGCAGAGACTACTGCCGTCACACAAGCTATATGTGAAATGACCAACCTACTGAAGCAGATGCAGTTAAATCAACAACAAACTCAGCCTCCCCTACTACAACAAAGCCAACAGTTAGTTCCCCAAAGAGTATGCAGAAACTGTGCCGATTATAGTCATTACACTGATGAGTGCCTACAGCTCCAACAAGAAGACAACACTGTGGCAGCTACTCATAACTTCTATGACCGTCCGAATCAAGGATACAATCAACAAGGCGGCAACTACAACCAAGGTGGAAACTATAACCAAGGATGGTAGGACAACTCCAACTAGGGCTGGAGAGATAATTCTAACCATGGCTGGAGGGACAACTATAACAGAGGAGGCAGAGACAACCAGGGAAATCAGATGTGGAATAACAATAACAATCAGCAGAACCAGAATCAACAAAATCACTCCTATCAATAGTAGAATCAGAACCAGCATTACAGAGCACCTCACTTAAGACAGTCCCAAGGACCCCAGCACAACCAACAACAGGTTCCTCAGATCACTTATCCTTCTTCATCATCAAATGACGAGATACTTTGTTCTCTTACACAAGGACAACAAGACATGCAGACTACACTGAACTCTATTTTAAATGGTCTGAATGCCACTTTACAAGCTCTCGTCTCCCGGATAGATTCATTACCTACTTCCACCAACCAGCCTTCAAGCTCCAGTGGAATTCCTTCTCAACCCTTACCTAACCCTAAGGGTGGCATCAATGCCATCACTTTGAGGTCCAGAACTACACTGCAAGAGAGGAATCATGAGGAGCCAAGCCCACTAGAACACGCCCCAGTTGAAGACATAGTTGATGTGGAATATGCTGAAGAAGAAGAGGAAGTACAAGACATGGTTGAAAAAGAAGCAGCTCAACCAAGAAATGGAGAACCAAAGGACGCAGAAGCTGCAAGTGGCGCCATTCCTATCCCATTTCCATACCTTGCAAGGAAGTCCAGAAAGCAGATGGAACTTGATCCCAAAATGGTAGAATTCTTCAAAAAGGTTGAAGTAACTGTTCCCCTTTTTTATGTTATTCAACAAGTACCTAAATATGCAAAGTTTCTAAAGGATTTATGCATACATAAAGATAAAATTAATGAATTAAAAACTATTCCTTTAGGTAGTTCTATATCTGCTTTAATGGGGGGTATACCTGAAAAATGTAGTGATCCAGGTCCATGCATGGTTAACTGTACCATTGGGGTGTAATATTTTTTGACTGCATGTGTGACTTAGGAGCGTGTGTTAGTATAATGCCATTGTCTATATATGATGCTTTGAGGCTCCCTCCTTGAAAAGGTCGGCAGCTCATTTTGTGTTAGCGGATAAAAGCATTATTACAGTAGTTGGAATTGCTGAAGACGTGCTAGTGAGCATTAAGGGGCTCACATTTTCCATTGACTTCTATATCTTGAAAATGCCCCCTAATGACTCAGAAAGACCATCATCAATCCTTCTTGGAAGACCATTCCTGAAGACTTCGAAGTTCAAGCTAGATGCATTCTCAGGAACTTACTCCTTTGAGATAGATGGCAGAGCAGTGAGTTTCAGTTTAAATGAACCTATGAAGCACCCTCCGGAAGATCATTCTATCTTCCAGTGTGACATCATTGATGAAACTGTAGCTGAAGTTCACCAAGAAGAAGTATAAGAGAAGTACATGGAGCAAGGTCCAAGTGTGGGGACACCCTCTGAACACAATGAGGACACTTTGCCATTGTCACTAGCTCCAGATGATCTAGAGCCTAGCCATGAGCAGAAATTGGACTTGAAGCCCCTTCCTCCCCACCTCAAGTATGCTTACCTTGAGGATAATCAGCAGCTCCCAGTTATCATTGCAAGGGAATTCACTTTCCAACCGGAGGAGCAGTTGCTTAATGTGCTAAGAAAACATAAGAAAGTAATTGGGTGGAACTTGGCGGATATAGCAGGCATCAGCCCTCAAGTTTGTGAGCACAGAATATTCTTAGAAGAGGGAGCAAGGCCGGTCCGTCAACCCCAAAGAAGATTGAATCCCACCATCTTAGAAGTTGTCAAGAAAGAAGTGACCAGGCTACTTAAAGTAGATATCATCTATCCCATTTCAGATAGCGAATGGGTAAGTCCAGTATAAGTGGTGCCCAAGAAGTCTGGAGTCACAACAGTAAAGAAAGAGCATGGAGAGCTCCTGACAACTAGAGTATAGAATTCATGGAGAGTTTGCATTGATTACAGGCGTCTCAACCAAGCCACTCGCAAGGATTACTACCCCTTGCCATTTATTGATCAGATGCTTGATCGCCTATCAGGTAAATTCCATTACTGCTTTTTAGATGGTTATACAGGCTATTTTCAAATTCATATAGCTCCTGAAGATTAGGAAAAGACTACTTTCACATGTCCCTTTGGAACGTATGCATATAAGAGGATGCCTTTTGACTTATGTAATACACCGGCTACTTTTCAAAGATGCATGATGAGTATCTTTTCAGATCTTATTGAGAACTGTATTGAAGTTTTCATGGATGATTTTAGCGTATATGGTGATTCCTTTAACCTTTGCTTGGATAGTTTGGCTAGAATATTAGACAGGTGTGTTAGTTCAAACCTTGTATTGAATTTTGAAAAATGTCATTTTATGGTAAAACAAGGGATTGTTCTAGGACATGTTGTCTCTAATACTGGTATTTCTGTAGATCCAGCAAAGGTAGATGTCATTTCTAGTTTATCTTACTCCTCCTCTGTGAGGGAATTCCGTTTGTTCCTTGGCCATGCAGGTTTCTACAGGAGATTTATCAAGGACTTCAGTAAGGTAGCATTGCCTTTATTCAGACTGCTGCAGAAAGATGTTGAGTTCGAGCTGAGTGAGGATTGCATGCAAGCATTTGATAAGCTGAAGATCGCCCTGACTCAAGCTCCAATTGTGAGAGGACCAGACTGGAGCCAGCCTTTTGAGATTATGTGTGATGCCTCCAATTTTACTAAGCATCAAAGAGACAAGCTGAAAAGCGAGTCCAAATATTATATATGGGATGACCCATATTTATGAAGGTGTGGTGCTGATCAGGTAATTAGAAGGTGTGTGCCCCAATCAAAATTCCAGTCTATTTTAGAGGCCTGCCAGTCTTCTGAGAGTGGAGGACATTTTGGCCCTCAAAGAACAGCTAGGAAAATTTTAGACTGTGGATTCTGGTGGCCTACTCTTTTTAAAGATGCTGCTTCCTTTTGTACATCTTGTTCCCCATGCCAAAGGTTTGGTAATATATCCAAGAGGGATGAGATGCCCCAACAGATTATGCTATTTTGTGAAATTTTTTATGTTTGGGGCATTGACTTCATGGGTCCATTTCCAAACTCTAATGGTCACCTTTATATACTGTTAGTCGTAGATTATGTTTCTAAATGGGTGAAAGCAATTCCTACCCATATTGATGATGCTAACACTGTTGTTTCCTTTGTTAGAAACCATATTATCTGTCGCTTTGGGTCATCACGAGCAATCGTGAGTGATCAAGGCACTCACTTTTGTAACAGGAAACTAGCAGGACCACTGAAGAAGCATGGGATAGTTCACAAAGTAGCAACAGCTTATCATCCCCAGACCAATGGACAAGCAGAAGTGTCTAACAGAGAAATAAAACGTATTCTGGAGAAGATAATAAAGCCTCATAGAAAGGACTGGAGCATCAGACTTTTTGATGCGCTCTGGGCATACCGAACAGCGTACAAGACACCCATTGGGATGAGCCCCTTCTGCTTAGTGTACGAAAAGGCTTGCCACCTTCTAGTAGAGGTGGAACACAAGGCTTTCTGGGCTGTGAGGGAGTGCAACATGGGATTTGAGAAAGTTGGTGCTGAAAGGAAGCTGCAACTGGCAGAACTGGAGACCCTTCGACTCGAAGCTTATGACAACGCCAGATTATACAAAGAGAGGGTGAAGGCTGTGCATGACAAGCATATTAAGAGAAGAGAGTTCAGACCTGGAGATCTGGTTCTCCTTTACAACTCCAAGCTGAGACTCATGCTAGGAAAGCTGAGATCCAGATGGGAAGGACCCTACAAAGTAGAGAAGGCATAGTCATATGGAGTCTTCCACCTGAGTCATCCTTCAAGTCCCAATTTTATCAAGGTCAATGGACATCACCTAAAGCTTTATCATGGTGAGAAGATGAAGGAACACAAAGAGCTAGAGGTCTTCCTCTTGGAAGACCCACCAACAGAAGCAGAATGAGCCTGAAGACCGCCCAACTTAAGGACGTAAAAGAAAAGTGCTTGGTGGGAGACAACCCATCAAGGTATGATCGTTCCGTTTGAGTCTTAGTTTTATTTTATTTTATTCTACTTTATCTTTCTTAGTGAATCTTCCCATAATCTCTGCATATAGTCTGCATTTGCATTTGCATTTTGCATAAAAAAAAAGCACACGACGCCCAAGCGTCGCTGACGCGTACGCGTCATATGTACATTCGAAACAAAAAAGAAAAAAAAATAGAGAGTTACACGGGAGCATGGCTGGAGGCGTGCTTTAGGCACAAACACGCCCACGCGTACGCGTCCCTGATGCGTATGCGTCGCTTGCGAAATCAGCCCTCCACACGTGCGCGTCACCCACGCCCACGGGTGACCCTGCAAAATCGACGTAAAGGGGTGTATGGCCAGAGAGTTATGATGGTGTGGGGCTAGAATTGTGCTGGAAGCACAAGCCTATCACGCGTACGCGTCTCTCACGCATCCGCATCATTTTTCCAAATAAGGCCATTCACGCGTGCGCGTCCCTCACGCGCACGCGTCACCCTAAAAATTGGCAGTGTACGTATTGAAACAGAGAGTTGTGCGTGCGCGAGGCTGATCTCGTGCCAATAGCACAATTCAAGTCACACGTACGCGTCCCCCACGCGTACGTGTCATTTAAAAATAGCACAAACTGCGCGTCCGCATTTTCCACGCGCACGCGTCGCATACGACGCACAGTTTTACTAGTTATACGCCAGAATTCTTATCTTTTCTCTCCCAATCCTAATTCTTTCTTCTCCTTCTTAATTCTTTCTTCCTCCTTCTTTCTTCTTTATTCCTTCTTACTTTTTACTTTCTTCTTTCCCTTTTTCCTCTTCTTCGTCAAGGTTCTTTTCTTCTTCCTTTTTTACTTTTCTGTTATTACTTTTATTAATGTTTTCCCTTTTTTTTCTTTTTACCTTCATTATCTATGTTTTTTTTCTTTCTTTTTAGTTTTGTATTATTTTAATTGGTATTAGAAGATTATTTGAGTGATTGTTTTCTTCCATAATTGCTTGTGGAATATTAAAGGAATTGTTTGACAACTAATATTAAGGGTTGCTTGCATGTTCCAATTTAATACTTTCAATAACATGTTTACTATGCATGCTAAGTGTTTGTGAAAAAGCTCGTATGGCTTTGTGCATTATTTTTAAATTATTCTATCCTACTGATAAACGGACTTTTGTGTGGTCTAGAATTCCACTAATGAATTCTCGTTGTAAAGTATAGTTTCTAAACCAAGCAATAGTCCTTTCATGCAAAAATTTGGTTGTCACATGTACAAACCCCAAATAAGAATTAACTGGAGCATTTAGACTCCGGGTCGTCTCACAAGGAATTGTAATGAAGTGGTCAATTATTGGCTACAAAGGGGTAAGGGATTTTTGATTTGATAAGAGGGACAAGAAAATAAATGACAAGAAAAGTAAAGAGAGCAATTAAAGGAAGTAATTAATAAAGAGAGACATTCATGGCAAGGTTTGAGATCATAGGATTTCTATCCTAGTCATGCAATGATTAATTCATTTTATTTAGTCAACTCCAACACATAGGGAGAAAGTCAAACAAGATTAATCAATCATATCACAATAATAAACAAGAATTTATCTTATTACATCCTCTCCAATATTGGAAGAAGGTATCATATTATCTTCCATGAGAGAAAGTCTAATAAGACTAGCTAATCTCAATCCAAAAGTCCTAATCAACTTACTAATTAAATTAGCAAAAGATTAGCGTCAATGGAAACAATATTAGCTAACAACTCTAGATCACCAACATGAGTTGGATTTTCATGACTCAAGATTGCCTAATTACTCTCTCCAAGCCAAGAATGCTCAAAATCTACTCTAAAGACCAACTAAGCATTTTGTCAAACACTTGGAAGGCATAAAAGGAAAGCATAATAAAAATGCAAGAATAGTAAAATCTACCAATTACAAATTGCAAGGAAACAAGATCACAACTCAAATCAACAATAAAAGAACATGGAAACTTAAAATTGCATTAAAAGAAATCAAGATTCAACAATGGTTCATAAACATAAAAGAGAGCAAAATAAGAAATTAACAAGAGAAACTAAGAGAATTAAGATAATAGAACACTAAAATATAAAGAGAATTGAAATCAAAACAAGAATTGGAAGAGAAATTTGAGTGTGATTAACCTAACTTTATCCTAATTTCTATCCTAAATCTAGAGAGAGGAGAGAGCCTCTCTCTCTAGAATTCTAACCCTAAAACATGGTGAAAACTAAACTATGACTACTTGGTTCATTCCCCCCTTAATATTTGGGTTCAACAGCATCAGAAATGAGTTAGGTTGGGCCCAAAATACTTCAGAAATTGCTGGGGGCGATTTCTCTTTAGTGGGCCACGGACAGCATCGGCGTGCACGCGTACATGGCGCGTGCGCGCCCCTATACGCAAAGTAACTGGTGCACGAATTGTGACTCTCTTACAATTTCGCACATATGACCAGCAAGTGCACTGGGTCGTCCAAGTAATACCTTACGTGAGTAAGGGTCGAATCCCACAGAGATTGTTGGTTTGAAGCAATCTATGGTTATCTTGTAAATCTTAGTCAGGAAGTCAATTATGTTTATCAGTTGAATTATGAATAACCAGTAGAGCATAAATTAAAAGTTACTTGTTGTGCAGTAATGGAGAATATGTTGGAGTTTTGGAGATGCTTTGTCTTTTGAATCTCTGCTTTCCTCTGTCTTCTTGTTCACGCACGCACGTCCCCCTATGGCAAGCTGTGTGTTGGTGGATCACCGTTGTCAATGGCTACCTTCCATCCTTCCAGTGAAAACTACGCTCACGCACTCTGTCACAGCACGGCTAATCACCGGTTGGTTCTCGATCCGGTTGGAATAGGATTTACTATCCTTTTGCATCTGTCACTAACGCCCAGCCTTCAGGAGTTTGAAGCTCGTCACAGTCATTCAATCCTTGAATCCTACTCGGAATACCACAGACAAGGTTTAGACTTTCCGGATTCTCATGAATGCCGCCATCAGTTCTAGCTTATACCACGGAGATTCTGATTAAGGAATCTAAGAGATACTCATTCAATCGGATGTAGAACGGAGGTGGTTGTCAGGCACACGTTCATGGTTTGAGGAAGGTGATGAATGTCACAGATCATCACCTTCATCACAGTTAAGCGCGAATGAACATCTTAGATAGGGACAAGCGTGTTTGAATGGAAAACAGGAATACTTGCATTAATTCATTGAGACACAGCAGAGCTCCTCACCCCCAACAATGGGGTTTAGAGACTCATGCCGTCAGAGAATACAAAGTTTAGATCTAAAATGTCATGAGATACAAAATAAGTCTCTAAAAGTTGTTTAAATACTAAACTAGTAGCCTAGGGTTACAAAATATGAGTGGACTATGATGAATGATGCAGAGGTCCACTTCTGGGGCCCACTTGGTGTGTGCTGGAGCTGAGATTTAAGTGAGTCACGTGCAGAGGCCATTTGTGGAGTTGAACGCCAGTTTTTATGCCAGTTTGGGCGTTCAACTCCAGTTTTTGATCCTTTTCTGGCGCTGGACGCCAGAATTGGGCAGAGAACTGGCGTTGAACGCCAGTTTACGTCGTCTATCCTTGTGCAAAGTATGGACTATTATATATTGCTGGAAAGCCCTGGATGCCTACTTTCCAACGCAATTGGAAGCATGCCATTTCGAGTTCTGTAGCTCCAGAAAAGCCACTTTGAGTGCAGGGAGGTCAGAATCCAACAGCATCAGCAGTCCTTTTTCAGCCTGAATCAGATTTTTGCTCAGCTTCTTCAATTTCAGCCAGAAAAATACCTGAAATTACAGAAAAACACACAACTCATAGTAAAGTCCAGAAATATGAATTTTTCCTAAAAACTAATAAAAATAAACGAAAAACTAACTAAAACATACTCTAAACTATATGAAATTATCCCCAAAAAGCGTATAAAATATCCGCTCATCACAACACCAAACTTAAATTGTTGCTTGTCCTCAAGCAACTAGACAAATAAAATAGAAGACTAATAGGTTGAGAAGCAATAATATCTCAGAGTTTTTGATTGAAGCTCAGATCCTAATTAGATGAGCGGGACTAGTAGCTTTTTGCTTCTGAACAGTTTTGGCATCTCACTTTATCCATTGAAGCTCAGAGTGATTGGCGTCTATAGGAACTCAGAATTCAGATAGTGTTATTGATTCTCTTAGTTCAGTGTGATGATTCTTGAACACAGCTTCTTTATGAGTCTTGGCCGTGGCCCTAAGCACTTTGTTTTCCAGTATTACTTCCGGATACATAAATGCCACAGACACATAACTGGGTGAACCTTTTCAGATTGTGACTCAGCTTTGCTAAAGTCCCCAGTTAGAGGTGTCCAGAGTTCTTAAGCACACTCTTCTTTTTGCTTGGACCTTGACTTTAACCGCTCAGTCTCAAGTTTTCACTTGACACCTTCACGCCACAAGCACATGGTTAGGGACAGCTTGGTTTAGCCGCTTAGGCCAGGATTTTATTCCTTCGTGGCCCTCCTATCCACTGATGCTCAAAGCCTTGGGATTCTTTTTATTACCCTTGCCTTTTGGTTTTAAGGGCTATTGGCTCTTTGCTCTTGCCTCTTGGTTTTAAGAGCTTTTGGCTTTTTCTGCTTGCTTTTTCTTTTTCTTTCAATATATTTTTTTTTTCGCTACTTTTTCTGCAAGCTTTGTTCTTTGCTGCTTTTTCTTGCTTCAAGAATCATTTTTATGATTTTTCAGATTATCAATAACATGTCTCATGTTCATCATTCTTTCAAGAGCCAACATATTTAACAGTCTTAAGCAACAAATTCAAAAGACATATGCACTGTTCAAGCATTCATTCAGAAGACAGAAAGCATTGCCACCACATTTAACTAATTAGAATTTCTCTTATTAAAACTCGAAATTTTATTGCCTCTTATTCAAAAGATCTACTACTTTATTCATGTTTGCTGATGATGAGAAAAATAAACTATAGCTTAATTGGGAATAAAATCAAAATAGACACTAATTACTACTAATGATCATGTAATGAAGACACAAACATAGATAAGCCTTAACATAGAGAAAATGAAAAACAGAGAAAGTAAGAACAAGGAACGAGTCCACCTTAGTGATGATGGCATTTCCTTCTTGAGGAACCAATGATGTTCTTGAGCTCTTTTATGTCTCTTCCTTGCCTTTGTGGTTTGATTTTTGTATTTCTATCCTCAGTTGCTTCCAATAATTATGTGGAGGGAAGTGCATCCCCTGAGGTATCTCAGGGATCTCTTGATTTGCAGCCACATGTTCTACCACTGAGCTATAGATCCTTCACATAATTGTTTTACCACACCAAACTTAGAATGTTGCTCGCCCTCGAGCAAAAGAAGAGGGAAGGTGGGGATACTGTGGGGTCCACAGATCTTGAAATGATCCTGTGAGGTCCACAGATCTTGAGGTGTCAAGGCGTTTACATCCCTGCACCAATTTGGGCATGCAAAATGCCCTTGCACACAACTCTGGGCGTTCAGCGCCAGGTTGGTGCCCATTTTGGGCGTTCAACGCCCATTTACTAGCCATTTCTGGCGTTGAATGCCAGAACCATGCTTGTTCTGGGCGTTCAGCGCCAGAACCATGCTTTGTTCTGGCGTTGAACGCCAGACAGGTGCTTCCTCCCAGGTGTGATTTTTCTTCTACTGTTTTTTATTCCATTTTCAATTTTTTTATATTTATTTTGTGACTCCACATGATCATGAACCTAATAAAACATGAAAAACCATGAAAATAAATAAAAAATTGGGTTGCCTCCCAACAAGCGCTTCTTTAATGTCTTTAGTTGGACCTTGCTGAGCTTTTAATCTAGCTTCAACCTTGAGCACTCTTGCTCAACATTGCCTTCAAGATAGTGCTTGATTCTCTGTCCATTAACAATGAACTTCTTGTCAGAGTCAATATCTTGAAGCACTACATAACCATATGGTGATACGCTTGTAATCACGTATGGTCCCCTCCACCGGGATTTCAATTTCCCGGGGAATAGCCTAAGTCTAGAGTTGAACAGCAGAACCTTCTGTCCTGGTTCAAAGATTCTAGATGACAGCTTTCTGTCATGCCACTTTTTTTATTTCTCTTTATAAAGCTTGGCATTTTTGAAAGCTGTGAATCTGAACTCCTCTAGCTCATTTAGCTGGAGCAATCTTTTTTCTCCTGCTAATTTGGCATCAAAGTTTAGGAATTTGGTTGCCCAGTAGGCCTTATGTTCCAGTTCCACGAGCAGGTGACATGCCTTACCATACACCAGTTGGTATGGAGAGGTCCCTATAGGGGTCTTGAATGCTGTTCTGTAAGCCCACAGAGCATCATCCAAGCTCCTTGCCCAATCCTTTCTACGGGTATTTACTGTCCGTTCCAGGATTCTCTTTAATTCTCTGTTAGAGACTTCAGCTTGCCCATTGGTTTGTGGATGATATGGTGTGGCCACTTTGTGGCGAATTCCATACCGAACCATGGCAGAGTAAAGCTGTTTATTGCAGAAGTGAGTGCCCCCATCACTGATTAACACTCTAGGGACACCAAACCTGCTAAAGATATGTTTCTGGAGGAACTTCAGCACTGTTTTAGTATCATTGGTGGGTGTGGCAATAGCCTCAACCCATTTTGATACATAGTCAACTGCCACCAGAATATAAGTGTTTGAATATGATGGTGGAAAAGGTCCCATGAAGTCAATTCCCCATACGTCAAACAACTCAATTTCCAAGATTCCTTGTTGAGGCATGGCGTAACCATGAGGCAGATTACCAGCTCTTTGGCAACTGTCACAATTACGTACAAACTCTCGGGAATCTTTATAGAGTGTGGGCCAATAGAAGCCACATTGGAGGACCTTGGTGGCTGTTCGCTCACCTCCGAAATGGCCTCCATATTGAGATCCGTGGCAATGCCATAGGATTCTCTGTGCTTCCTCTCTGGGGACACACCTACGGATAATTCCGTCTGCACATCTCTTAAAGAGATAGGGTTCATCCCACAAGTAGTACTTTGCATCAGTGACTAATTTCTTCTTTTGTATTCTATTGTACTCCTTGGGTATGAACTGTGCAGCTTTATAGTTTGCAATATCGGCAAACCATGGTGCTTCCTGAATGGCAAATAGATGCTCATCAGGGAACGTCTCAGAGATCTCAAGAAAGGGGAGGGACGTCCCTTTCACTGGCTCTATCCGGGACAGATGATCAGCCACTTGGTTCTCTGTCCCTTTTCTGTCTCTTATTTCTATATCAAACTCTTGCAGAAGCAATACCCATCTGATGAGCCTGGGTTTTGAATCCTGCTTTGTGAGTAGATATTTAAGAGCAGCATGGTCAGTATACACAATCACTTTTGATCCTACTAAGTATGATCTGAACTTGTCAATGGCGTAAACCACTGCAAGTAGTTCTTTTTCTGTGGTTGTGTAATTTTTCTGGGCATCATTTAGAACGCGACTGGCATAATAAATGACATGCAGAAGCTTGTCATGCCTTTGTCCCAATACTGAACCAATGGCATGATCACTGGCATCACACATTAACTCAAATGGCAATGTCCAGTCTGGTGCAGAAATGACTGGTGCTGTGACCAGCTTAGCTTTCAGCGTTTCAAACGCCTGCAGGCATGCTGTGTCAAACACAAATGGCGTGTCAGCAGCTAGCAGATTGCTTAGAGGTTTTGCGATTTTTGAAAAATCCTTTATAAACCTCCTATAGAATCCTGCATGCCCCAGAAAGCTTCTGATTGCCTTAACATTGGCAGGTGGTGGTAATTTTTCAATTACCTCTATTTTTGCTTGATCCACCTCTATTCCCTTGTTTGAGATTTTATGTCCAAGAACAATTCCTTCAGTCACCATGAAGTGACACTTTTCCCAGTTTAAAACTAGGTTGGTTTCTTGGCATCTTTTCAGAACAAGTTTCAGGTGATCAAGACAGGAGCTGAATGAGTCTCCATATACTGAGAAGTCATCCATGAAGACTTCCAGAAATTTTTCCACCATGTCAGAGAAAATAGAGAGCATGCATCTCTGGAAGGTTGCAGGCGCATTACATAGCCCAAATGGCATCCTTCTATAAGCAAACACTCCAGATGGGCATGTGAATGCTGTTTTCTCTTGATCCTGGGGATCTACTGCAATCTGGTTATAGCCTGAGTAGCCATCCAAAAAGCAGTAATAATCATGACCTGCTAGTCTCTCTAGCATCTGGTCTATGAATGGTAAAGGAAAATGATCCTTTCTGGTGGCTGTATTGAGCCTTCTGTAGTCAATACACATGCGCCACCATGTAACTGTTCTTGTAGGAACCAGTTCATTTTTTTCATTATGAATCACTGTCATGCCTCCCTTTTTTGGGATGACTTGAACAGGGCTCACCCAGGGGCTATCAGAAATGGGATAAATAATCCCAGCCTCTAGTAATTTGGTGACCTCTTTCTGCACCACTTCCTTCATGGCTGGATTTAGCCGCTTCTGTGGTTGAACCACTGGTTTGGCATTATCCTCCAATAGGATTTTGTGCATGCATCTAGCTGGGCTTATGCCCTTAAGGTCACCTATGGACCACCCAAGAGCTGTCTTGTGTGTCCTTAGCACTTGAATAAGTGCTTCCTCTTCCTGTGAATTTAAAGCAGAGCTTATGATCACTGGAAAAGTGTCACCTTCTCCTAGAAATGCATATTTCAAGGATGGTGGCAGTGGTTTGAGCTCTGGTTTAGGAGGTTTTTCCTCTTTCAGAAGAAAGTTCAGAGGCTCTTTCATGTCCCCTGAATCCTCCAAATCAGGCTGAACATCTTTAAAGATGTTTTCCAACTCTGATTCGAGACTCTCAGCCATGTTGATCTCTTCTACCAAAGAGTCAATAAGGTCAACTTTCATGCAGTCTGTTGATGTGTCTGGATGCTGCATGGCTTTGACAGCGTTCAACTTGAACTCGTCATCGTTGACTCTCAGGGTTATTTCCCCCTGTTGGACGTCAATGAGGGATCGTCCAGTTGCTAGGAAGGGTCTTCCTAGAATGAGAGTAGCACTCTTGTGCTCCTCCATTTCCAGCACAACAAAGTCAGTGGGAAAGGCGAATGGCCCAACTCTGACAATCATGTCCTCAATCACGCCTGATGGGTATTTAGTGGAACCATCAGCAAGTTGGAGACATATCCGGGTTGGTTTAACTTCTTCAGTTAAGCCAAGCTTTCTGATAGTGGATGCAGGTATTAGGTTGATGCTTGCCCCAAGATCGCATAAAGCTGTCTTGGTGCAGTCACCTTCTAATATGCATGGTATCAGAAAACTCCCAGGGTCTTTAAGCTTTTCAGGAAAGCTTTTCAAAATGACTGCACTGCATTCTTCAGTAAGGAGAACTCTTTCTGTTTCTCTCCACTCCTTTTTATGACTCAAGATCTCTTTCATGAACTTGGCATAAGAAGGTATTTGCTCAAGTGCCTCTGCAAATGGAATCTTTATTTCAAGAGTCCTTAGATAATCTGCAAAGCGAGCAAATTGCTTATCCTGCTCCTCTTTCCGGAGTTTTTGAGGATAAGGTATCCTGGCTTTATATTCCTCAACCTTAGTGGTTAAAGAAGCCTTTTTAGAGGGGTTGTTATCAGCACTTGTGTGTGTCTGATCCCTCACTGGCATTTGAGTGCCAGAGTCAGAAGCTGGAGTGACGTTAAACGCCAGCTCACTGTCTGTTCCTGGCGCCTGAATGCCAGGAATGTGCCCATTTTGGGCGTTCAACGCCAGATTCTTGCCCATTTCTGGCGTTGAACGCCAATCCTGCCTTGTTTCTGGCGCTGAACGCCAGTTTTGGGCGTTCAGCGCCAGCCTTCCACCCATTTTCTGGCGTTTTAGTGCCAGAATTATTTTTCCCTGGGCTCTTACTGTCCTCAGGTGAATCTTTGGTGGGTCGCTCATTTCTTGAATTTTTGATGCCTTGAGGTGGGGTATTTAATGTTTTCCCACTTCTTAATTGAACTGCTTGGCATTCTTCTGCTATTTGCCTTGATAGCTGCTGCTTTGTTTGCTTAAACTGTTCGTCCATATGTATGTTAGCTATCCTTGTCTCCTGTAGCCTGTCCTTGAATTCAGCTAGCTGCTTTGTTAGAAAATCCAATTGCTGATTGAATTCAGCAGCTTGTTTTACAGTACTGAATTCAGCAGTTACTGTTTTAACCTCTTCATTCATGGAAGGGTTGCTGCTTAGATACAGATGCTGATTCCTGGCAACTGTATCAATGAGCTCTTGAGCCTCTTCAATTGTCTTTCTCATATGGATAGATCCACCAGCTGAGTAATCTAAAGACATCTGAGCTCCTTTTGTAAGCCCATAGTAGAAGATGTCTAACTGAACCCACTCTGAAAACATTTCAGAGGGGCATTTTCGTAGCATCTCTCTATATCTCTCCCAGGCATCATAAAGAGATTCATTATCTCCTTGTTTAAAGCCTTGGATGTCCAGCCTTAGCTGTGTCATCCTTTTTGGAGGGAAATACTGATTCAGGAATTTTTCTGTCAGCTGTTTCCATGTTCTTATGCTGGCCTTAGGTTGGTTATTTAACCACCTCTTAGCTTGATCTTTTACAGCAAATGGAAACAGTAATAGTCTGTAGACATCCTGATCTATTTCCTTATCATGTACTGTGTCAGCAATTTGTAAAAATTGTGCCAGAAACTCTGTAGGTTCTTCCTGTGGAAGACCGGAATACTGGCAACTTTGCTGCACCATGATAATGAGCTGAGGATTCAACTCAAAGCTACTAACTCCAATGGAGGGTATGCATATGCTACTCCCATATGAAGCAGTAGAGGGGTTAGAGTATGACCCCAGAGTCCTCCTGGACTGTTCATTTCCACTTATGTCCATGATGGATGTATGGATATAACTTGGACTGATTTATCTTTTTATTTATTTTATTTTATAAGAAGTAAACACTTAAATAAAATAAAATAACTAAAAAGAATTTGAATTTTGAAATTAAATATTTTTTTTCGTAAAAAAAAGATAAAAATAATTAGTTAAAAAAAACAGAATTTTTTTTTGAAAAAGATGGAAGATATTTTCGAAAATTAGAGAGAGAGAGAGTTAGTTAGGTAGTTTTGAAAAAGTTAAGAAACAAACAAAAAGTTAGTTAGTTAGTTGAAACAAATTTTGAAAAGATAAGAAGTTAGGAAGTTAGAAGAGATATTTTGAAAAGATATTTTTGAATTTAGTGAGGAGAGAGAAAAACAATAAGATAGTACAAGATTTAAAATTTTTAGATCTAATGCTCCTTGTTTTTGAAAATTTTGGAGGGAAAACACCAAGGAACACCAAACTTAAAAATTTTAAGATCAAGACACAAGGAAAACTCAAGAACACTTTGAAGATTCACAAGAACACAAGAACAACACCAAAGAACACCAAACTTAAAAATTTTTAGAAAACCACCAAAATTTTCGAAAACCAAGGGGGATTCAACAAGAAAACACCAAACTTGAAGTTTGGCACACAATTTAATAGAGAAAATATTATTTATGAAAAAGAAGGTTTTGAAAAGAGTATAAAAGATTCTAACCCAATTACCAAGAACACAGATTAACGCTCTAGCCAAATGAGTTATGGAACTTTCGAAAATTTTAAGAAAGATTATTTTTGAAAACACCAAACTTAAAGTTTGGCACAGGATTTAATAGAAAAAAATTATTTTTGAAAAAGATTTAAAAAAAATTATGATAGCCAATTACCATGAACATAAACACCACGTTCTAACTAACTGAGTTATAAATTTAAAGTGTTTTAACAAGGGATAAATAATAAAAGACTCTAAACCAAAAAGAAAGATTTTTTTTCCTAATCTAAGCAACAAAATAATCCGTCAGTTGTTCAAACACGAACAATCCCCGGCAACGGCGCCAAAAACTTGGTGCACGAATTGTGACTCTCTTACAATTTTGCACATATGACCAGCAAGTGCACTGGGTCGTCCAAGTAATACCTTACGTGAGTAAGGGTCGAATCCCACAGAGATTGTTGGTTTGAAGTAATCTATGGTTATCTTGTAAATCTTAGTCAGGAAGTCAATTATGTTTATCAGTTGAATTATGAATAACCAGTAGAGCATAAATTAAAAGTTACTTGTTGTGCAGTAATGGAGAATATGTTGGAGTTTTGGAGATGCTTTGTCTTTTGAATCTCTGCTTTCCTCTGTCTTCTTGTTCACGCACGCACGTCCCCCTATGGCAAGCTGTGTGTTGGTGGATCACCGTTGTCAATGGCTACCTTCCATCCTTCCAGTGAAAACTACGCTCACGCACTCTGTCACAGCACGGCTAATCACCGGTTGGTTCTCGATCCGGTTGGAATAGGATTTACTATCCTTTTGCGTCTGTCACTAACGCCCAGCCTTCAGGAGTTTGAAGCTCGTCACAGTCATTCAATCCTTGAATCCTACTCGGAATACCACAGACAAGGTTTAGACTTTCCGGATTCTCATGAATGCCGCCATCAGTTCTAGCTTATACCACGGAGATTCTGATTAAGGAATCTAAGAGATAATCATTCAATCGGATGTAGAACGGAGGTGGTTGTCAGGCACACGTTCATGGTTTGAGGAAGGTGATGAATGTCACAGATCATCACTTTCATCACAGTTAAGCGCGAATGAACATCTTAGATAGGGACAAGCGTGTTTGAATGGAAAACAGGAATACTTGTATTAATTCATTGAGACACAGCAGAGCTCCTCACCCCCAACAATGGGGTTTAGAGACTCATGCCGTCAGAGAATACAAAGTTTAGATCTAAAATGTCATGAGATACAAAATAAGTCTCTAAAAGTTGTTTAAATACTAAACTAGTAGCCTAGGGTTACAAAATATGAGTGGACTATGATGAATGATGCAGAGGTCCACTTCTGGGGCCCACTTGGTGTGTGCTGGGGCTGAGATTTAAGTGAGTCACGTGCAGAGGCCATTTGTGGAGTTGAACGCCAGTTTTTATGCCAGTTTGGGCATTCAACTCCAGTTTTTGATCCTTTTCTGGCGCTGGACGCCAGAATTGGGCAGAGAACTGGCGTTGAACGCCAGTTTACGTCATCTATCCTTGTGCAAAGTATGGACTATTATATATTGCTGGAAATCTCTGGATGTCTACTTTCCAACGCAATTTGAAGCATGCCATTTCGAGTTCTGTAGCTCCAGAAAATCCACTTTGAGTGCAGGGAGGTCAGAATCCAACAGCATCAGCAGTCCTTTTTTAGCCTGAATCAGATTTTTGCTCAGCTTCTTCAATTTCAGCCAGAAAAATACCTGAAATTACAGAAAAACACACAACTCATAGTAAAGTCCAGAAATATGAATTTTTCCTAAAAACTAATAAAAATAGACTAAAAACTAACTAAAACATACTCTAAACTATATGAAATTATCCCCAAAAAGCGTATAAAATATCCGCTCATCAGTAACATATAAAAAATTTTATATCATTTTGAAGCCCCAGATGTTAGCTTTCCAACGCAACTAGAACCGCCTCATTTGGACCTTTGTAGCTCAAGTTATGATTGTTTGAGTGCGAAGAGGTCAGACTTGACAGCTTTATGGTTCCTTCATTTCTTCATGAGTTCTCCCACTTTGCATGCTTTTCTCCGCACTTCTTCCATCCAATACTTGCCTTATGAACCTGAAATTACTCAACAAACATATCAAGGCATCAAATGGAATTAAAGTGAATTAAAAATCACCAATTTTAGGGCCTAAAAAGCATGTTTTAACATTTAAGCACAAATCAAAGGAGAATTGCAAAACCATGCTATTTCATTGAATAAATGTGAGAAAAGGTGATAAAATCCCCCAAAATAAGCACAAGATAAACCACAAAATCGGGATTTATCACCTACTACTCTAACGCCTGTTTTTCACAAAACCCCTTTCAATATTTTATTGATTGAATATAATTGTCAATACAAACAGATTGTTAGTTTGAAACATTTGATAATCAAATTAGGCAATTAATGCTTGATCTATGCTACTCATGCCTTTGCCAGCATGCCAATAAACATCTTGCATCTAATTGCCATAACATGCACTTGCTATATTTCCAGTGATGAACTGATCACATGTAGTCACGACCATGTGTTAACGTCATCCTTCTTTACCTTGGCATTGATTATCACTTGTACCATCCTCTTCCTTGCTCAAACCCTCAGCTTTACATGTTACTTTCTTCTTCCCTTTTCAGGATGGCCACCAAGAAGGGTAAAGAGAAAGCTACTCCTAAACCACCGGCAAGGAAAGGAACAAAAAGAGCACTAGCTGCGGAACCTTCCACAATAGCAGTAAAGCCCTCAACAAAGAGAGTCAAGAGGATTATTAAGGTCAATAAAACAGAGAAAGCCTTTCCAGCAAGGGACACTGCACGGTTCACTAACTGCTACTGTGAGCAGATATTTTCCATCCTGGCTGAGCGGAACTATAATAATGAGCATCTTCTCATCCTCCCGACCCACATTGTTGATTTTGTAGAGCCCCGAATTGAACGCAGACAATGGGATTCTTACGGAGACAGCCACGGCAGGTCAATTTCTCATGGGTAGTTGAATTCTACTCCAATTTTCACATGTCGACCCTGCAGTCTATCTATGTCCATCAGAAGCAAGTCCCCATAACTGAAGAGGCTATTCAGTAAGCTTTAGATCTTCCCCCTGCGCCAAACATACCAATTTGACTGGGACACCGTCCTCAGAGTTATAGCACAACCTGGCAGCAGATGGATCTATGGATACCATCAATCCTGACCTAAGGGCATATTGGCTTCAACACTTACTTTGGAGGCTCGAGTATGGGCACAGATTATGTCCCATTACATCTTTTCGAGCACTCACGAGTCCTCCTTCACTGCAGATATGGTTGTTCTCCTCTGGTTTATCCTTACAGACCAGCCTCTCAATTTACCAAGACACCTTCGGCATGCCATGAGACACGTACAGATCGCGGGCAACCTACCCTTTCCCGCCTTGGTTTCAGATCTAGTCTCAGCAGCTGGAGTCTCCTACAGAGCTGGGGACACCAAGGCCATGATTCCACGGGATGATCAGTACGTCCCTAACGGGAAGTACATCAGACCCCCAGCAGCCACTACTAACCAGCCTGCAGAACCGGCCGGAGATATTCCTTCTCCTTCCACATCACAAGCACCTTCAACAAATCAACTGCTCTATTAGATACTTGAGAGGTTGGACCGGCTTGACCGGCAGGGAAAGCCAAGAGAGCGCCGTAACAAGCGCCGAGTTACATACCTCAAGGAGCTACTTGTTGGTAACCACCCAGCTGAAGAAGACCCGGACACCCCGGACTCCACTTCATTTACCAGCACAGGGAGCCATGACGGTCCCGATTGTGGAGATACTGCTACCAGCCCCCTTTGTTCCTAACTGATGGCACCGAGGACGGTGCCAAGCTTTAAGTGTGGGGAGGTCGGTCAGTACCTGACTTCCGGAGGTAATTTCTCTTTCTTAACACAATTAAGTTAATTTTCTTTTGTTAGAATAGGATAAATTGCATAGTAATAGGTATTTGCATGCATGTTCTAATTGGTTGAAAAACAATAAGTTTCTTTTTAAGACCCTAATTTTGAAAATTTCACTAATTTAAATTAAAATTTTTGTTAAACTTGTTGGAAGTTGTATTTGGAACATGGGTTATAGCTAAAAACACACAACCCAGTAAGATTTTTGAGCCTAATTAGATGGTTTCACTATTTAACCATAATATTTTATTCTTGTGTGTTTCCTTCTCTATGATTGTAATCTATATTTTGTTTCATCCTATATTTCCAATGTTTAATATGTTTATATGCATGCATATGATTGAGGCCATTGTTTGATTATCAGCTCACTTATCCCAATTAGCCTACCCTTTCAATTACCTTTGTTAGCCACTTTGAGCCCTTTTATCCCCATTTGTTCTATATTTTACCACATCACTAGCCTTAAGCGGAAAAACAAATTAATTACCCTAAATTAGATCTTTGGTTAGCTTAAGTTAGAGATTGTATATCAATTAAGTGTGGAAAAACTGTGGAAACTTGGGTTAATGAAAAGTGTACAGTGCTTAAATGATAAAATATTGGGAATTTAGGTACTTACTCATGTAAGACCAAAAAAATTAAAAAAAATCCATGTGCATTGATAAGTTATGTTTATTCTTCTATTATTTAAAAAAAATAAAAAATATTCAATAAATAAATAAATAAATAAAGGGACAAAATTACCCCAATGTTAAGTTAACGAAAAGATCAATGCATATGTGATACAAATTAAAAGGAATGTTGATGCATGAGTATGTGAAATATGCAAAAGTGGGAATTTTGGATAGCTAGGCATAATTTTAAAAGTATATAGAGTGTTTGTATAGGTGAGAGCTTAAGTTAGTCAAGGATTCAATTTATAGCTCACTTAGCCATATATATACCCTCACCCTTACCTTAGCCCCATTACAACCTTGAAAAGACCTCATGATCTTTGCATTGGTGCATTAAATATGTGTTGATTGGTTAGGTGAAGAACAAGGTTTAGAAAGCATGACTAGAGAAGAGTAGAGTGATTACCCTATACACTTGAGTGATTAGAGTGCACATATATTATCAGTGAGGGTTCAATGCTTGACTCTATGTTCCCTGCTTTCATGAGCTATCTTCTTACAAGTTTACTTGTCTTTACTTTATGATTTTAATTAGTGATATCTGATTTATTTTTGTCTTGAAGAACTTATTTACTTTTAACCAAGTAGATAGAATCATCTTAGCATATAGTTGCATTCATACATAGGCTGCATTGCATTGCATGAGTCTTATTTTTCCCTACTCATTTATTTTATCTCCTTAAGCTAAGCATGAGAACATGCTAATGTTCAAGTGTGGAGAGGTTGATAAACCACTATTTTATGGTTTATCTTGTGTTCAATTGAGTGGTTTTTGTCAAGTCTTTACCCACTTATTTATATGATTTGCATGATTTTACAAATTCCTTCCCAGTTTTGTTCTATGGTTGAAAACTTGCTTCCTACAAAGCATTAAATTGTGTATTTTAATTCTCCTTTATACCATTCGATGCCGTGATCCGTGTGTTAAGTGTTTCAGGCTTTATAGGGCAGGAATGGTTAGAGAATGGAGAGAAAGCTTGCAAAAATGGAAGGAACACAAGAAACTAAGGAGATAACCAGCGAGCATCGACGCGCACGCATGGCTTACGCGTGCGCACGATATGGAGAAATTTGCAGCGACGCGTGCGCGTGCCTGACGCGTACGCGTGGGTTGGAGTTTGCACAAAGACGTGTGTGCGTGGATGACGCATACGCGTGACACACCAAAATGACCAGCGAAAATGGTCCAATGCGCTGTCAATGGCTACATCCCGTCCTCTCAGTGAAAATGGTCCAATGCGCTGTCACTGCATGGCTAATCATCTGTCGGTTCTCGATCATACTGGAATAGAATTCAGTGATCCTTTTGCATCTGTCACTATGCCCAGCACTCGCGAGTTTGAAGCTCGTCACAGCCATCCCTTCCCAGATCCTACTCGGAATACCACAGACAAGGTTTAGACTTTTCGGATCTCAGGAATGGCCGTCCATGGATTCTAACTTATACCACGAAGATTCTAATATCTCGGACTCGGTCCCCTGTATTAGATACCTAAGAGATACTCATTCTATCTCATCTTCATGTAGAACGGAAGTGGTTGTCAGGCACGTGTTCATAGGTGAGAATGGTGATGAGCGTCACATAATCATCACATTCATCATGTTCTTGGGTGCGAATGAATATCTTAGAATAGGAATAAGCTTGAATTGAATAGAAAAACAATAGTACTTTGCATTAATTTATGAGGAACAGCAGAGCTCCACACCTTAATATATGGTGTGTAGAAACTCTACCGTTGAAAATACATAAGTGATAATGGTCCAGGCATGGCCGAATGGCCAGCCCCCATAAAGGTCTAAGATAGCATAAAACTGATCAAAGATGTAAATACAATAGTAAAAAGTCCTATTTATAATAAACTAGTTACTATGGTTTACAAAAATGAGTAAATGATGCAGAAATCCACTTCCGGAGCCCACTTGGTGTGTGCTTGGGCTGAGCATTGAAGCTTTCACGTGTAGAGATCTTCTTTGGAGTTGAACGCCAGTTTGTAACCTGTTTCTGGCATTTAACTCTGCTTTGCAACCTGTTTCTGGCATTTAACTCCAGAATAGGGCAGAGAGCTGGCGTTGAACGCCAGTTTGCGTCATCTAAATTCGGGCAAAGTATGGACTATTATATATTGCTGGAAAGCCCTGGATGTCTACTTTCCAACTCAATTGAGAGAGCACCATTTGGACTCCTGTAGCTCCATAAAATTCACTTTGAGTGCAGGGAGGTCAGAATCCAACAGCATCTGCAGTCCTTCTTCAACCTCTGAATCTGATTTTTGCTCAAGTCCCTCAATTTCAGCCAGAAAATACCTAAAATCACAGAAAAATACACAAACTCATAGTAAAGTCCAGAAATGTGATTTTTATTTAAAAACTAATAAAATTATACTAAAAACTAACTAAATCATACTAAAAACTATGTAAAAATAATGCCAAAAAGCGTATAAATTATCCGCTCATCACAACACCAAACTTAAATTGTTGCTTGTCCCCAAGAAATTGAAAATCAAATAGGATAAAAAGAAGAGAATATACTATAAATTCCAAAATATCAATGAAACTTAGCTCCAATCAGATGAGCGGGACTAGTAGCTTTTTGCCTCTTGAATAGTTTTGGCATCTCACTTTATCCCTTAAAGTTCAGAATGATTGGCATCTTTAGGAACTTAGAATTCAGATAGTGTTATTGATTCTCCTAGTTCAGTATGTTTATTCTTGAACACAGCTACTTTATGAGTCTTGGCCGTGGCCCTAAGCACTTTATTTTTCAGTATTACCACCGAATACATAAATGTCACAGACACATAACTGGGTGAACCTTTTCAGATTGTGACTCAACTTTGCTAAAGTCCCCAATTATAGGTGTCCAGGGTTCTTAAGCACACTCTTCTTTTGCTTTGGACCTCAACTTTAACCGCTCAGTCTCAAGTTTTCACTTGACACCTTCACGCCACAAGCACATGGTTAGGGATAGCTTGGTTTAGCCGCTTAGGCCAGGATTTTGTTCCTTTAGGCCCTCCTATCCACTAATGCTCAAAGCCTTGGATTCTTTTTATTACCCTTGCCTTTTGGTTTTAAGGGCTATTGGCTTTTTGCTCTTGCCTTTTGGTTTAAAGAGCTTTTGGCTTTTTTTGCTTGCTTTTTCTTTTTCTTTTTTTTTTTTGCCATTTTTTCTTTTCTCTTTTTTTTTTCTTTTTTTTTTGCAAGCTTTTGTATTCACTGCTTTTTCTTGCTTCAAGAATCAATTTTATGATTTTTCAGATTATCAATAACATTTCTCCTTTTTCATCATTCTTTCAAGAGCCAACATATTTAACATTCATAAACCACAATATCAAAAGACATATGCACTGTTCAAGCATTCATTCAGAAAACAAAAAGTATTGTCACCACATCAAAATAATTAAACTAGTTTCAAGGATGAATTCGAAACCATGTACTTCTTGTTCTTTTGTAATTAAAACAGTTTTCATTTAAGAGAGGTGATGGATTCATAGGACATTCATAACTTTAAGGCATAGACACTTAAATACTAATGATCATGTAATAAGACACAAACTTAAACATAAAGCATAGTAAACAAAAAACAGGAAAATAAGAACAAGGAGATTAAGAAACGGGTCCACCTTAGTGAGGGTGGCGTCTTCCTCTTCTTGAAGAACAAATGGTGCTCTTGAGCTCCTCTATGTCTCTTCCTTATCTTTGTTGCTCCTCCCTCATAGCTCTTTGATCTTCTCTAATCTCATGGAGGATGATGGAGTGCTCTTGGTGCTCCATCCTTAGTTGTCCCATGTTGCTTTGAGATGAATCTCTCCATCTCCCATGACTCAGAGGTGGAAGCTTTTGCCTTCCCTTTCCTCTTTCTAGAGGTTTCTCTGGCCTTAGGTGTCATAAATGGTTACGGAAAAACAAAAAGCAACGCTTTTACCACACCAAACTTAGAAGGTTTACTCGTCCTCGAGCAAAAGAAGAGAAGAGGGAGTAGAAGAAGAAGAAAATAGATGAGATGGAGAGGTGTGAGTGGTTCGGCCAAGGGGGGTTTTAGGTGGTTATGATGTGTGAAAAGGAAGGAGTGATGGTTTGAATTTGAGTGGGTGGGTGTAGGTGGATTGTATGATGGTTTTGGAGGAGTAATGGAGGTGATTGGTGGAGGGTATTTGTGGAAGAGAGTTATGAAAAGGTGTGAAGAGGAGAGAAGAAAGGTGAGGATCCTGTGGGGTCCACAGATCCAGTGGGGTCAAGGACTTAACATCCCTGCTCCAATTAGGCGTGTAAAACGCCCTTTGTATGCAATACTGGCATTTAACGCCAGACTGCTGCCTGTTTTTGGCGTTAAACACCCAAATGTAGCCTGTTTCTGGCGTTTAACGCCACTTCCATGCTCTGTTCTGGCGTTAAATGCCAGTCTGTTGCTTGTTTCTGGCGTTTAACGCCAGCTTGATGCTTCTTTCTAGCGTTAAACGCTAGTTTGATGCTTCTTACTGGTATTTAAACGCCAGTAAGTTCTTCCTCCAAGGTGAGCTGTTTTTAATGCTGTTTTTCATTCTGTTTTTGATTTTTCAGTAGTTTTTGTGACTCCACATGATCATCAACCTAAAAAAAATGTAAAATAACAATAGAAAATAAATAGATATAATTAAATTGGGTTGCCTCCCAACAAGCGCTTCTTTAATGTCAGTAGCTTGACAGTGAGCTCTCATGGAGCCTCACAGATATTCAGAGCATTGTTGGTACCTTCCAATACCAAACTTAGAGTTTGAATGTAGGGGTTCAACACCAAACTTAGAGTTTGGTTGTGGGGGCTTTGGTTGACTCTGTAGTGAGAGAAGCTTTTCATGCTTCCTCTCCATGGTTACAGAAGGAGATCCTTGAGTTTTAAACACAAGGTTGTCCTTATTCAGTTGAAGGACCAACTCTCCTCTGTCCACATCAATCAGAGCTCTTGCTGTGGCTAGGAAGGGTCTTCCAAGGATGATGGATTCATCCTCATCCTTCCCAGTGTCTAGGATTATGAAATCAGCAGGGATGTAAAATCCTTCAACCTTTACCAACACGTCCTCTACTTGTCCATAAGCCATTTTCATGGATTTGTCTGCCATCTCTAATGAGAAATTGGCAGCCTGTACCTCAAATATTCTCAGTTTCTCCATTACAGAGAGTGACATTAAGTTTATTCCTGATCCCAGGTCACACAGAGCCTTCTCAAAGGTCATGGTGCCTATGTTACAGGGAATTAGGAATTTACCAGGATCCTGTTTCTTTTGAGGTAAGTTCTGCTTATCCAATGCATTTAGTTCATTGGTGAGCAAAGGAGGTTCATCTTCCCAAGTCTCATTACCAAATAATTTAGCATTCAGCTTCATGATTTCACCAAGGTACTTAGCAACTTGCTCTTCAGTAACGTCTTCATTCTTTTCAGAAGAAGAATACTCATCAGAGCTCATGAAGGGCAGAAGGAGGTTCAATGGAATCTCTATGGTCTCTAGATGAGCCTCAGATTCCTTTGGTTCCTCAAAGGGAAACTCCTTATTGGTCACTGAGCATCCCAGGAGGTCTTCCTCACTAGGATTCACATCCTCCTCCTCCTCTTTGGGTTCGGCCACACCAAGCAAGGTAATGGCCTTGCACTCTCTTTTTGGATTCTCTTCTGTATTGCTTGGGAGAGTACTAGGAGGAGTTTCAGTGACTCTTTTACTCAGCTGGCCCACTTGTGCCTCCAAATTTCTAATGGAGGACCTTGTTTCATTCATGAAACTTAAAGTGGCCTTAGACAGATCAGAGACTATATTTGCTAAGCTAGATAGATTCTGCTTAGAATTCTCTGTCTGTTGCTGAGTGGATGATGGAAAAGGCTTGCTATTGCTAAACCTATTTCTTCCACCATTATTAAAGCCTTGTTGAGGCTTTTGTTGATCCTTCCATGAGAAATTTGGATGATTTCTCCATGAGGGATTATAGGTATTCCCATAGGGTTCCCCCATGTAATTCACCTCTGCTATTGCAGGGTTCTCAGGATCATAAGCTTCTTCTTCAGAAGATACCTCTTGAGTACTGTTGGATGCAGCTTGCAACCCATTCAGACTCTGAGAAATCATATTGACTTGCTGAGTTAATATTTTATTCTGAGTCAATATGGCATTCAGAGTATCAATTTCAAGAACTCCCTTCCTCTGAGGCGTCCCATTACTCACAGGATTCCTTTCAGAAGTGTACATGAACTGGTTATTTGCAACCATGTCAATGAGTTCTTGAGCTTCTGTAGGCGTTTTCTTTAGGTGAATGGATCCACTTGCAGAATGGTCCAATGACATCTTTGATAACTCAGACAGACCATCATAGAATATATCCAGGATGGTTCATTCTGAAAGCATGTCAGAATGACACTTTTTGGTCAGTTGCTTATATCTCTCCCAAGCTTCATAGAGGAATTCACCTCTTTTCTGTTTGAAGGTTTGAACATCCACTCTAAGCTTGCTAAGCTTTTGAGGAGGAAAGAACTTGGCTAAGAAAGCCGTGACCAGCTTATCCCAAGAGTTCAGGCTATCTTTAGGTTGAGAGTCCAACCATATTCTAGCTCTGTCTGTTACAGCAAACGAGAAAAGCATAAGCATGTAGACCTCGGAGTCAACCCCATTGGTCTTAACAGTATCACAGATTTGCAAGAATTCAATTAAGAACTAAAAAGGATCTTCTGATGGAAGTCCATGAAACTTGCAGTTCTGTTGCATCAGAGAAACTAATTGAGGCTTTAGCTCAAAATTGTTTGCTCCAATGGTAAGGATTGAGATGCTTCTTCCATGTAAATTGGAATTTGGTGCAGTAAAGTCACCAAGCATCTTCCTTGCATTGTTATTATTTTCAGCCATGTCTCCTTCTTTTTCGAAAATTTCTGTCAGATTTTCTCCAAAGAGTTGTGCTTTAGCTTCCCTAAGCTTCCTCTTCAGAGTCCTTTCAGGTTCAGGATCAGCTTCAACAAGAATGTTCTTATCCTTGTTCCTGCTCATATGAAAAAGAAGAGAACACAAAAGAAAATATGGAATCCTCTATGTCACAGTATAGAGATTCTTTTATGTGAGTAAAAGAAGAAAAGAATAGAAGAAGAGAAATTCGAACACCAAAAGGAAAAGAGGGTTCGAATTTTGAGATGAAGACAAGTGTTAGTAAATAAATAAATAATTAGAAGGAGGTGAGAGAGTAGAATTTTCGAAAATAAAATAAAATAAAATAGAAATATTTTTGTTTTTAAATTAAAATTAAGGTTAGAATTCGAAAATTTTAAAAAGAAAAATGAAATTAAATTAAAATTTAAATCAATTAGTTAATTAAAAAGGAATTTTGAAAAAGAGGAAGGTGATTTTCGAAAATTAGAGAGAGAATTAGTTAGGTAATTTTGAAAAAGATATGGTTGAAATAGTAAACTTTTAAAATCAAACAAAAAGTCAAGCAGTTAATTGAAAAAGATTTGAAAATTAATTTTTGAAAAGATAAGAAGTTAGAAAAGATTTTAAAATTAAGTTTTGAAAAAGATATGATTGAAAGATATGATTGAAAGATATGATTGAAAATTTAATTTGAAACAGATTTAAAAAAGGAAATTAAAAAGATTTGATTTTTGAAATTAAAGTTGATTACTTGACTAACAAGAAACTTAAAAGATATGATTTTAAAATTTAAAGATTGAACCTTTCTTAATAGGCAAGTAACAAACTTAAAATTTTTGAATCAATCACATTAATTATTAGCAAAGATTTTGAAATAATAAAATAAAATAAGAAAAAGATTTTTGAAAATCAATTTTAAAAATTTCGAAATTATGAAAGAAAAATTGAAAAAGATTTAATTTTTGAAAAAGATTTGAAAAAGATAGAATTTTTAAATTGAAAATTTGACTTGACTTATAAGAAACAATTAAAATTTAAAAACTTTTTGACTAAATCAAACCAAATTTTCGAAAATTTATGAGAGAAAAAGGGAAAGATATTTTTTTATTTTTGAATTTCTAATGAAGAAAGAGAAAAACAACAAAAAGATTCAAAACATGAAAATTATGAATCAAAATACACAATGCATGCAAGAACACTTTGAATGTCAAGACGAACACCAAGAACACTTTGAATGTTAAGATGAACACTAAGAACTTATTTTTGAAAATTTTTAAGAAAAGAAAAACATGCAAGACACCAAACTTAAAAATTTTTAATGTTGAGACACTAACAAATTGAAAATGCATATGAAAAACAAGAAAAGACATAAAACAAGAAAATGCAAAGATCAAACAAGGAAATTCATCAAGAACAACTTGAAGATCATGAAGAACATATGATGAATTTTCGAAAATTTAAAGAAAAGTTAAAGAGATGCAATTGACACCAAACTTACAATTTGACACTAGACTCAAACAAGAAACATAAAATATTTTTGGTTTTATGATTTTATTAAATTTTTTTGAATTTTTCGAAAATTAATTTGAAAAAGAAAAATAAGGATTTCAAAATTTCTAATGAGAATTTCAGGAATCATGTAATGTTAGTCTAAAACTCCAGTTCAGGAATTAGACATGGCTTGCTAGCCAGCGAAGCTTTCAGTGAAAGCTCCGGTCCAAAACACTAGACATGGCCTATGGCCAGCCAAGTTTCAGCAGAACATTACATACAACAGCTAATTTGCTGAGAAAGACAAAGAAGCTCTTCTCAAGATAGTTGAAACCTCGGTCCAAAAAAAAAATTAGACATGGTTTAACAGCCAGCCATGATTCAACATATCTCATGAAACTCTAGAATTCATTCTTAAAAATTCTGAAGAACATAGAATGACTTTTTTTTTTTGAAAATTTTTCGAAAATAAAAAGCTTTAAAAATAAAAACTTAAAATTAAAATAAAATTACCTAATCTGAGCAACAAGATGAACCGTCAATTGTCCAAACTCGAAAAATCCCCGGCAACGGTGCCAAAAACTTGGTGCACAAAATTGTGATAATCAACAATGGCGCCAAAGACTTGGTGCTCTCAAACGTGAATCACACTTTGTCACAACTTCGCACAACTAACCAGCAAGTGCACTAGGTCGTCCAAGTAATAAACCTTACGTGAGTAAGGGTCGATCCCACGGAGATTGTCGGCCTGAAGCAAGCTATGGTCACCTTGTAAATCTCAGTCAGGCGAATTCAAATGGTTTTAGAGATTTGATAATTAAAAGATAAATAAAACGTAAAATAAAGATAGAGATACTTATGTAATTCATTGGTGAGAATTTCAGATAAGCGTATAGAGATGCTTTTGTTCCTCCTGAACCTCTACTTTCCTACTGTCTTCATCCAATCCTTCATACTCCTTTCCATGGCAAGCTATATGTTGGGTATCACCGTTGTCAATGGCTACATCCCGTCCTCTCAGTGAAAATGGTCCAATGCGCTGTCACTACATGGCTAATCATCTGTCGGTTCTCAATCATACTGGAATAGAATTCAGTGATCCTTTTACGTCTGTCACTATGCCCAGCACTCGTGAGTTTGAAGCTCGTCACAGCCATCCCTTCCCAGATCCTACTCGGAATACCACAGACAAGGTTTAAACTTTCCGGATCTCAGGAATGGCCGTCCATAGATTCTAACTTATACCACGAAGATTCTAATATCTCAGACTCGGTCCCCTGTATTAGATACCTAAGAGATACTCATTCTATCTCATCTTCATGTAGAACGGAAGTGGTTGTCAGGCACGTGTTCATAGGTGAGAATGGTGATGAGCGTCACATAATCATCACATTCATCATGTTCTTGGGTGTGAATGAATATCTTAGAATAGGAATAAGCTTGAATTGAATAGAAAAACAATAGTACTTTGCATTAATTCATGAGGAACAGCAGAGCTCCACACCTTAATCTATGGTGTGTAGAAACTCTACCGTTGAAAATACATAAGTGATAATGGTCCAGGCATGGCCGAATGGCCAGCCCCCATAAAGGTCTAAGATAGCATAAAACTGATCAAAGATGTAAATACAATAGTAAAAAGTCCTATTTATAATAAACTAGTTACTAGGGTTTACAGAAATGAGTAAATGATGCAGAAATCTACTTCCGGAGCCCACTTGGTGTGTGCTTGGGCTGAGCATTGAAGCTTTCACGGGTAGAGGTCTTCCTTGGAGTTGAACGCCAGTTTGTAACCTGTTTCTGGCGTTTAACTCAGCTTTGCAACCTGTTTCTGGTGTTTAACTTCAGAATAGGGCAGAGAGTTGGCGTTGAATGCCAGTTTGCGTCGTCTAAACTCGGGCAAAGTATGGACTATTATATATTTTTGGAAATCTTTGGATGTCTACTTTCCAATGCAATTGAGAGGGCGCCATTTGGACTTCTGTAGCTCCAGAAAATCCACTTTGAGTGCAGGGAGGTCAGAATCCAACAGCATTTGCAGTCCTTCTTCAACCTCTGAATCTGATTTTTGCTCAAGTCCCTCAATTTCAGCCAAAAAATACCTGAAATTATAGAAAAACACACAAACTCATAGTAAATTCCAGAAATGTGATTTTAATTTAAAAACTTATAAAATTATACTAAAAACTAACTAAATCATACTAAAAACTATGTAAAAATAATGCCAAAAAGCATATAAATTATCTGCTCATCAGCGCCATTCCTATCCCATTTCCATACCTTACAAGGAAGTCCAGAAAGCAGATGGAACTTGATCCCAAAATGGTAGAAATCTTCAAAAAGGTTAAGGTAATTATTCCCCTTTTTGATGTTATTCAACAAGTACCTAAATATGCAAAGTTTCTAAAGGATTTATGCATACATAAAGATAAAATTAATGAATTAGAAACTATTCCTTTAGGTAGTTCTATATCTGCTTTAATGGGGGATATACCTGAAAAATATAGTGATCCAGGTCCATGCATGGTTAACAGTACCATTGGGGGTGTAATATTTTCTGACTGCATGTGTGATTTAGGAGCGTGTGTTAGTATAATGCCATTGTGTATATATGATGCTTTGAGGCTCCCTCCCTTGAAGAGGTCGACAACTCGTTTTGTGTTAGCAGATAAAAGCATTATTACAGTAGTTGGAATTACTGAAGACGTGCTAGTGAGCATTAAGGGGCTCACATTTTCCATTGACTTCTATATCTTGGAAATGCCCCCTAATGACTTAGAAAGACCATCATCAATCCTTCTTGGAAGACCATTCCTGAAGACTTCAAAGTTCAAGCTGGATGCATTCTCAGGAACTTACTCGTTTGAGATATATGGCAGAGCAGTGAGTTTCAGTTTAAATGAAGCTTTGAAGAACCCTCCGAAAGATCATTCTATCTTCCTGTGCGATATCATTGATGAAACTGTAGCTGAAGTTCACCAAGAAGAAGTAGAAGAGAAGTACATGGAGTAAGGTCCAAGTGTGGGGACACCCTCTGAACACAATGAGGACACTTTGCCATTGTCACTAGCTCCAGATGATCCAGAGCCTAGCCATGAGCAGAAATTGGACTTGAAGCCCCTTCCTCCCCACCTCAAGTATGCTTACCTTGAGGATAATCAGCATCTCCCAGTTATCATTGCAAGGGAACTCACTTCCCAACAGAAGGAGCAGCTACTTAACGTGCTAAGAAAACATAAGAAAGCAATTGGGTAGAGCTTGGCAGATATAGCAGGCATCAGCCCTCAAGTTTGTGAGCATAGAATATTCTTAGAAGAGGGAGCAATGCCTGTTCGTCAACCCCAAAGAAGATTGAATCCCACCATCTTAGAAGTTGTCAAGAAAGAAGTCACCAGGCTACTTGAAGCAGATATCATCTACCCCATTTCAGATAGCGAATGGGTCAGTCCAGTACAAGTGGTGCCCAAGAAGTCTGGAGTCACAATAGTAAAGAATGTGCATAGAGAGCTCCTGACAACTAGAGTGCAGAATTCATGGAGAGTTTGCATTGATTACAGGCGTCTCAACCAAGCCACTCGCAAGGATCACTACCCCTTGCCATTTATTGATCAGATGCTTGATCGCCTGTCAGGTAAATTCCATTACTACTTTTTAGATGGTTATACAGGCTATTTTCAAATTCATATAGCTCCTGAAGATCAGGAAAAGACTACTTTCACATGTCCCTTTGGAACATATGCATATAAGAGGATGCCTTTTGGCTTATGTAATGCACCGGCTACTTTCCAAAGATGCATGATGAGTATCTTTTCAGATCTTATTGAGAACTGTATGGAAGTTTTTATGGATGATTTTAGCGTATATGGTGATTCCTTTAACCTTTGCTTGGATAGTTTGGCTAGAATATTAGACAGGTGTGTTAGTTCAAACCTTGTATTGAATTTTGAAAAATGTCATTTTATGGTAAAACAAGGGATTGTTCTAGGACATGTTGTCTCTAATACTGGTATTTTTGTAGATCCAGCAAAGGTAGATGTCATTTCTAGTTTACCTTACCCTTCTTCTGAGAGAAAAGTCCGTTCGTTCCTTGGCCATGCAGGTTTCTACAGGAGATTTATCAAGGACTTCAGTAAGGTAGCATTGCCTTTATCCAGACTGCTGCAGAAAGATGTTGAGTTTGAGCTGAGTGTGGATTGCATGCAAGCATTTTATAAGCTGAAGATCGCCCTGACTCAAGCTCCAATCTTGAGAGGACCAGACTGGAACCAGCCTTTTGAGATTATGTGTGATGCCTCCAACCATGCAGTAGGAGCGGTGCTGGCTCAGCGCAAAGGTAAATATCCTTTCGTAATTGCTTATGCGTCTAAGACCTTAGACACTGCTCAGTCTAATTACACCACCACTGAAAAAGAGCTTTTGGCTATTGTTTTTGCTCTGGATAAATTTCGAGCCTACTTACTTGGTACTACGGTGGTAGTGTACTCAGACCATGCAGCTCTAAAGTATTTATTAGCTAAAAAAGAGTCCAAACCAAGGCTAATACGTTGGATACTATTGCTGCAAGAATTTGGTTTAGAAATTAAGGATATGAGTGGTAACCAGAATTTAGTGGCAGACCACTTGAGTCGTCTTGAGCACATTAAGGATGATTCCACTCCTATCAATGATGCTTTTCCATTTGATAGCTTGCATGCCGTATCTGAAGTAGTTTCTTGGTATGCACCTGTAGCTAATTATCTAGTTAGCCATACTTTTCCTCCCAATTTTACTAAGCATCAAAGAGACAAGCTGAAAAGCGAGTTCAAATATTATATATGGGATGACCCATATTTATGGAGGTGTGGTGCTGACCAAGTAATTAAAAGGTGTGTGCCCCAATCAGAATTCCATTCCATTTTAGAGGCCTGCCACTCTTCTGAGAGTGGAGGACATTTTAGCCCTCAAAGAACAGCTAGGAAAATTTTAGACTGTGGATTCTGGTGGCCTACTCTTTTTAAAGATGTTGCTGCCTTTTGTACATCTTGTTCCCCATGCCAAAGGTTTGGTAATATATCCAAGAGGGATGATATGCCCCAACAGATTATGCTATTCTGTGAAATTTTTTATGTTTGGGGCATTGACTTCATGGGTCCATTTACAAACTCTAATGGTCACCTTTATATACTGTTAGCCGTAGATTATGTTTCTAAATGGGTGGAAGCAATTCCTACCCGTATTGATGATGCTAACACCGTTGTTTCCTGTGTTAGAAACCATATTATATGTCGCTTTGGGTCACCACAAGCAATCGTGAGTGATCAAGGCACTCACTTTTGTAACAGGAGACTAGCAGGAATACTAAAGAATCATGGGATAGTTCACAAAGTAGCAACAGCTTATCATCCTCAGACCAATGGACAAGCAGAAGTGTCTAACAGAGAAATAAAGCGTATTCTGGAGAAGATAGTAAAGCCTCATAGAAAGGACTGGAGCACCAGACTTGTTAATGCGCTCTGGGCATATCGGACAGCGTACAAGACACCCATTGGGATGAGCCCCTTCCGCTTAGTGTACGAAAAGGCTTGCCACCTTCCAGTAGAGGTGGAACACAAGGCTTTATGGGCTGTGAGGGAGTGCAACATGGGATTTGAGAAAGCTGGTGCTGAAAGGAAGCTGCAACTGGCAGAATTGGAGACCCTTCGACTCGAAGCTTATGACAACGCCAAATTATACAAAGAGAGGGTGAAGGCTGTGCATGACAAGCATATTAAGAGAAGAGAGTTCAGACCTGGAGATCTGGTTCTCCTTTACAACTCCAGGCTGAGACTCATGCCAGGAAAGCTGAGATCCAGATGGGAAGGACCCTACAAAGTAGAGAAGGCAGCGCCATATGGAGTCTTCCACCTGAGTCATCCTTCAAGTCCCAAATTCATCAAGGTCAATGGACATCGCCTAAAGCTTTATCATGGTGAGAAGATGAAGGAACACAAAGAGCTAGAGGTCTTCCTCTTGGAAGACCCACCAACAGAAGCAGAATTGCCTGAAGACCGTCCAACTTAAGGACGTAAAAGCAAAGTGCTAGGTAGGAGACAACCCACTAAGGTATGATCGTTCCGTTTGAGTCTTAGTTTTATTTTATTTTATTCTACTTTATCTTTCTTAGTGACTCTTCCCATAATCTCTGTATATAGTCTGCATTTGCATTTGCATTTTGCATAAAAAAAAAGCACACAACGTCCAAGCGTCGCTGACGCGTACGCGTCATATGTGCATTCGAAACAAAGAAGAAAAAAATAGAGAGTTACGCGGGAGCATGGCTGGAGGCATGCTTTAGGCACAAACACGCCCACGCGTGCGCGTCCCTGACACGTACACGTCGCTTGCGAAATCAGCCCTCCACACGTGCGCGTCACCCACGCGCACGCGTGACCCTGCAAAATCGACGTAAAGGGGTGTATGGCCAGAGAGTTATGATGGTGCCGGGCAGGAATTGTGCTGGAAGCACAAGCCTATCACGCGTACGCGTCCGCGTCACTTTTCCAAATAAAGCCATTCACGCGTGCGCGACCTTCACGCACACGCGTCACCCTAAAAATTGGCAATGTGCGTATTGAAACAGAGAGTTGTGCGTGCTTAAGGCTGATCTCGTGCCAATAGCACAATTCAGGTCACGCGTATGCGTCCCCCACGCATACGCGTCACTTGAAAATAGCGCAAACCGCGCGTCCGCGTACTCCACGCGCACGCATCGCATATGACGCACAGTTTTACTAGTTATACGCCAGAATTCTTATCTTTTCTCCCCCAATCCTAATTCTTTCTTCTCCTTCTTAATTCTTTCTTCCTCCTTCTTTCTTCTTTATTCCTTCTTACTTTTTACTTTCTTCTTCCCCTTTTTCCTCTTCTTCGTCAAGGTTCTTTTCTTCTTCCCTTTTTACTTTTCCATTATTACTTTTATTAATGTTTTCCCCTTCTTTTTCTTTTTACCTTCATTATCTATGTTTTATTTTTCTTTCTTTTTATTTTTGCATTATTTTAATTGGTGTTTGAAGATTATTTGATTGATTGTTTTCTTCCATAATTACTTGTGGATTATTAAAGGAATTGTTTGACAACTAATATTAAGGGTTGCTTGCATGTTCCAATTTAATACTTTCAATAACATGTTTACTATGCATGCTAAGTGTTTGTGAAAAAGCCCGTATGGCGTTGTGCATTCTTTTTAAATTATTCTATCTTACTACTCTAACGCTTGTTTTTCACAAAATCCCTTTCAATATTTTATTGATTGAATATAATTGTCAATACAATCAGATTGTTAGTTTGAAACATTTGGTAATCAAATTGGACAATTAATGCTTGATCTATGCTACTCATGCCTTTGCCAGCATGCCAATAAACATCTTGCATCTAACTGCCATAACATGCACTTGCTATATTTCCAGTGATGAACTGATCACATGTAGTCGCGACCATGTGTTAACGTCATCCTACTTTACGTTGGCATTGATTATCACTTGTACCATCCTCTTCCTTGCTCAAACCCTCAGCTTTACATGTTACTTTCTTCTTCCCTTTTTACGATGGCCACTAAGAAGGGTAAAGAGAAAGCTACTCCTAAACCACCGGCAAGGAAAGGAACAAAAAGAGCACTAGCTGTGGAACCTTCCACAACAGCAATAAAGCCCTCAACAAAGAGAGTCAAGAGGATTATTAAGGTCAATGAAACAGAGAAAGCCTTTCCAGCAAGGGACACTGCACGGTTCGGTAACCGCTACTGTGAGCATATGTTTCCCATCCTGGCTGAGCGGAACTATAACAATGAGCATCTTCTCATCCTTCCGACACACATTGTTGATTTTGTAAAGCCCCGAATTGAACACAGACAATGGAGATTCTTACGGAGACAGCTACGGCAGGTCAATCTCTCATGGATAGTTGAATTCTACTCCAATTTTCACATGCCAACCCTGCAGTCTGTCTATGTCCGTCAGAAGCAAGTCCCCATAACTGAAGAGGCTATTCAGCAAGCTTTAGATCTTCCCCCTGCTCCAGAAGGATTGGACGCATTCCAAGAAGCCTCATTCAAGCGCCAGACATACCAATTTGACTGGGACACCATCCTCAGAGTTATAACACAACCTGACAGCAGATGGATCTATGGATACCATCAATCCCGACCTAAGGGCATATTGGCTTCAGCACTTACTTTGGAGGCTCGAGTATGGACACAGATTATGTCCCATTACGTCTTTCCGAGCACTCACGAGTCCTCCTTCACTGCAGATATGGTTGTTCTCCTCTGGTGTATCCTTACAGACCAGCCCCTCAATTTACCAAGACACCTTCGGCATGCCATGGGACATGTACAGATCGCGGGCAACCAACCCTTTCCCGCCTTGGTTTCAGATCTAGTCTCAGCAGTCGTAGTCTCCTACAGAGCTGGGGACACCAAGGCCATGATTCCACAGGATGATTAGTACGTCCCTAACGGGAAGTACATCAAACCCCCATCAGCCACTACTAGCCAGCCTATAGAACCGGCCGGAGATATTCCTTCTCCTTTCACATCACAAGCACCTTCAACAAATCAACTGCTCCATCAGATACTTGAGAGGTTAGACCGGCTTGACCGGCAAGGAAAGCCAAGAGAGCGCCGTAACAAGTGCCGATTTACATACCTCAAGGAGCTACTTGTTGGTAACCACCCAACTGAAGAAGACCCAGACACCCCGGACTCCACTTCATTTACCAGCACAGGGAGCCATGACGGTCCCGATTGTGGAGATACTGCTACCAGCCCCCCTTTGTTCCTAACTGATGGCACCAAGGACGGTGTCAAGCTTTAAGTATGGGGAGGTCGGTCAGTATCTGACTTCCGGAGGTAATTTCTCTTTCTTAACACCAATAAGTTAATTTTCTTTTATTAGAATAGGATAAATTGCATAGTAATAGGTATTTGCATGCATGTTCTAATTGGTTGAAAATAATAAGTTTCTTTTTAAGACCCTAATTTTGAAAATTTCACTAATTTGAATTAAAATTTTTGTTAAACTTGTTGGAAGTTGTATTTGGAACATTGGTTATAGCTAAGAACACACAACCCAGTAAGATTTTTGAGCCAAATTATATGGTTACACTATTTAACCATAATATTTTATTCTTGTGTGTTTTCTTCTCTATGATTGTAATCTATATTTTGTTTCATCCTATATGTCCAATGTTTAATGTGTTTATATGCATGCATATAATTGAGGCCATTGTTTGATTATCAGCTCACTTATCCCAAATAGCCTACCCTTTCAATTACATTTGTTAGCTACTTTGAGCCCTTTTATCCCCATTTGTTCTATATTTTACTACATCACTAGCCTTAAGCGAAAAAACAAATTAATTACCCCAAATTGGATCTTTGGTTAGCTTAAGTTAGAGATTGTGTATCAATTAAGTGTGGAAAAACTGTAGGAACTTGGGTTAATAAAAAGTGTACAGTGCTTAAATGATAAAATATTGGGAATTTGGGTACCTACTCATGTAAGACCAAAAAAATTAAAAAAATCCATGTGCATTGATAAGTTATGTTTATTTTTCTATTATTTAAAAAAAACAAAAATATTCAATAAATGAATAAATAAATAAGGGGACAAAATTACCCTAATGTTAAGTAAATGAAAAGATCAATGCATATGTGATACAAATTAAAATGAATGTTGATGCATGAGTATGTGAAATATGCAAAAGTGGGAATTTTGGGTAGCTAGGCATAATTTTAAAAGTATATAGAGTGTGTGTATAGGTGAGAGCTTAGGTTAGTCAAGGATTCAATTTATAGCTCACTTAGCCATATATATACCCTCACCGTTACCTTAGCCCCATTACAACCTTGAAAATACCTCATGATGTTTGCATTGGTGCATTAAATATGTGTTGATTGGTTAGGTGAAGAACAAGGTTTAGAAAGCATGACTAGAGAAGAGTAGAGTGATTACCCTATACACTTGAGTGATTAGAGTGCACATATACTATTAGTGAGGGTTCAATGCTTAATTCTATGTTCCCTACTTTCATGAGCTGTCTTCTTACAAGTTTACTTGTCTTTACTTTATGATTTTAATTAGTGATATCTGATTTATTTTTGTCTTGAAGAACTTATTTACTTTTAACCAAGTAGGCAGAATCATCTTAGCATATAGTTGCATTCATACATAGGTTGCATTGCATTGCATGAGTCTTACTTTTCCCTACTCATTTATTTTATCTTCTTAAGCTAAGCATGAGGACATGCTAATGTTTAAGTGTAAGGAGGTTGATAAACCACTATTTTATGGTTTATCCTGTGTTCAATTGAGTGGTTTTTGTCAAGTCTTTACCCACTTATTCATATGATTTGCATGATTTTACAAATTCCTTCCTAGTTTTGTTCTATGGTTGAAAACTTGCTTCCTAGAAAGCTTTAAATTGTGTATTTTAATTCTCCTTTATACCATTCGTTGCCGTGATCCATGTGTTAAGTGTTTCAGGCTTATAGGGCAGGAATGGCTTAGAGAATGGAGAGGAAGCTTGCAAAAATGGAAGGAACACAAGAAACTAAGGAGATAACCAGCGAGTATCGACGCGCACGCATGGCTCACGCGTGCGCACGATATGGAGAAATTTGCAGCGACGCGTGCGCATGCCTGACGCGTACGCGTGGGTTGGAGTTTGCACAAAGACGCGTGCGCGTGGATGACGCGTACGCGTGACATGCGCGATCTGCAGAAATAACAGAAAATGCTGGGGCAATTTCGGGCCGTGTTTTGATCCAGTTTCCAGCCCAGAAACACAGACTAGAGTCAAGGAACGTGCAGAGACTCAAGACACATTCTCATTAGCATAGTTTTTAGTTTTTTAGATTTGAATCTAGAGAGAAATTACTCTTCCTCTAGGTTTTTTTTAAATTCATAGTTTATTAGTTTTATGCTTTCGCTTCTGGATATTGAAGAGTCATCACCTCCGTTGAAGTTACTATTCTAGTTTGTTTTCTGACTCCCTATTTATTATTCCATATTCTTAATTCTTGTTTAGAGTTACAATTGGATTGTTTTTAGATTTATTAATACAAAGAATTACTTTTACCTTTAATTAATTTTCAATCCTTATTTTATTTAGATTATCATGTCTCTTTTCTATTCCAAACTCCCAACAACAAAGATGGTATCCATGTTGATGGAGTAGACTCCCAACTTGACATGGAGGTTGATTAAGAGGAGACACCTGAGTTGGAATGCTCAAGTGAATAGTTAAATTGGAAGTTGTTGGCTAATTCTGTATTTACTAATGCTAGACCTTTCCAAGGGAGAGGACTAGGATTTTTGAATAAAAGTTAGCTCAATCACTTGACTTTCCTTTATTTAGTAAAGGTTAACTAAGTGAAAATAACAACCTCTTTATACTATACTTGAGAAAATTTCAACAGGGATAGAACTTCCAATTAATCATTCCCCCAGTCAAGGCTTTTTATTTCTGAATCTATAAATCCCATTTAATTTTTATTTCTTTAATTTACAATTATTTATTTTTCTGTCATTCAACTCTCAAAATTTCTTGGAAACTTCTGATTAATAAATTAGCACCCTTTTTAGCAACTCGTTGGGAGACGACCTGGGACTCATACTCCCAGTATTTTTATTCTAATTTTGTGACAACCTTTCTAAATTCATGAGCGGATTTTAGCTGGTTAAGAACTATATTCACAACGCTGTTCCTATATTATAATTTCTTAATTGGCCGACTTTCGCGCAACATCATATAGACAATGGTGGGAATCAAAAGTGGAATAATAACCACCAACAAAACCAGTATCATGCTCACCATCCATGGACTTCTTCTTTCGCGCCACCATAACATCCTCAACATTTGCGTTGCTGTTACTCTGCGCCGCCTTCCTCTTTGGCGCTCATCCCCGTCACCGCCTTCCTCCTTGTCATCACCGTTACTTTGCGCCGCTGCGTCATCCCCAGCATCGTTCGTCCTCGTCACTGTTCCTCTGTGCCACCGTCATCTCCATCACTCATCCTCCGCGCCGCCTTCCTTCTCGGCGCTCATTCCTCAGCTTCGCTTCGTCCTAATACTACTCGTCATCGTCGTTCGTTCGCATCAGCGTCGCCAATCCTTCCGCACCGAAAACGTACCTCAGGTATTTGAATGTGTCTATATTCATATAGTTTTTCTTTATGCATTCCTTGGCACCAATACTTTTCCTATTATTTTGTACAATATTCTATTTTTTATTAAAAATGGAATAAAATTGCCTGAAAAGGTTTCCATATATATTGTAATGTTAATTTATTTTTGCATGTGCAAATTCTATGTTTTAAATGTGTTTATGTTGTTAATTGAATTTTGGATGTGTTTATGAAATAATAATAGCATTCTAGTTTGTGTACCTAATCTATTTAGGTAATCATTGAGATACTGATGCTTGTTTATTATTGTTCTAATATAAGAGTTTCAAACCTATGGCTTAAAAAAATGTGGAAATTTACTATGACAAAAAATCAGCATGTCTATTTAGTTTGTAATAGTAATATAATTTGGATGTGCTAAACTCTAATGTTGTATGTGTTTGTATTGTCTAATTAATTGTAGATGTGTTTGTGTATTTGTATAAATTTGAAAGTAATATACTTGTTATTTGTTATTTTAGATGTGTCTTGAGCCCATTTACGACTTGACATTAAATATCTAATTTGTTTATGTATCTTTCAGTGGTTTTGATGCTCTTTTATTTAGTTTCTTGAGTGTAAAAAACTAGACTGAAGTAATGTCACTAAACAAAATGAATTCAGCAACAACATAATGCTATTCTTGCCCTTTTTTTTAAATGAAATGATGCATGACACAATTTTACACAAAATTGAGTATTTATATGAATTCACTATTGTTTGTAGGGGAATATTATGTGACTTTTAGTACTGCCTGGTTGTTCTATTGTCATATTTGTGTTGAGGATTTGTTCGTTTTCTTTGTTGATTTTTGCTGACTATCAGTTTATTTGGTGTGCAAAATTTGTGATTTGGGTTATGTAAACGTATAATTTTGGATGTGTAATTTTATAAATTTGGATTTGTAATCTTATCATAGGTATATGCATTTCGGATGTATTGATGAAATAATTAGCATGGATTATTATCATTTGGGATGTGTTTATGTTGTTCCCTCAATTTTAGAAGTATTTCTGGACAAAACTTTATGTTTAACCTTATGATGTGAACACTGAACTTTGTCTTTTTTACATGACTTTTGGATGTGTTGATGAAATACTTAGAAATTCTTTTTAATAATTTTGGATGTGTATTTGAGTATAGTTTTTGTCTTGTATCGAATGTGCAGTCTAGAATCACAATGCCAATTAAAAAACATACTTCAGCTGGTCCAAAGAAAGAAAAATCAACAGCTAGTAAGGCTTCTGTTGACAAACTTGATGAATTTAATGATAACAATAACAAAAAGAAAGTTGGAAGGCCGAAAAAATCAGAAGGTACTAAAAAGGTAATTTTTTTCACACTTTAAGAATTTTCAGAGTTAGCAAGTGACATACACAATTTAACATAAACTAATTAGTGTGTCAATTTTTTAGAAAATACTTAATACCCGCTGCCCTCTAACTGCCATCGCGAATATGATGGAGCATCTAAAAAACAAATATCTGATCAAATACCAAGAGGTTGAGAAAATAGGTTTTGGATGTCTGAGACACATCCCAAGGTGGTCGATGAACCAAAATTTGATAGTTGCCCTAACGCGGTCATATAACAAGGATCGAATGCATATGGAGGTTAAGACTGGACACATACCAATTAATGCACTTTTGATAAGTCAAGCATTGGGACTCCCTGTAAAAGGTAATACGTAAAATATATAATTAATATAAAATGCATATATGTTTTCTTCTACTGTGTCTAGTAAATCTATTGCTAGTTAGTGTTTTTTAGATGTATTGATACTTTTCTCAACCCTGTGCTTTCATTTAACAGGTGATAGATTCTTTAAATTAGATCCGAAAAAGCATCATTAACTCATAGACACCTTTGATGGTAGAACCCAAAAAGAAGTTAAGAACCATGTAACATGCTCCGTTACAACCGAGCTAGAAAAGGAGGAGTTCCGGTGTTACTTTATAATGTTTGTCATGGAAGCCTTTCTATTTGCTATTATTGATATAGAATTATATTAATAGTAATAATATTTTTTAATATAGTTATAATTTATTGATATAGAATTATATATTATGTTCCTATTATTTGAGCCAACTCATGAGCTCGAAGCTAGTTCATGAACTTTCGTTGAGTCGAGTTTGAGCATACGAAATAGGCTCAATTGTTAATGAGTCGAGTTTTGAGTCAAGCTTAATTTTTGTGAGCCAAGCTTGAACTTAGTCTAATTCGACTCACTTCCAACCCTAATCGCCGGCGACGTTGGCGGCGTGTAGATCGGCGACAACTCCTCCCTCCAATAGCGGTGATAGGACACGAACGGCTTCCTTCTCGACGGCACAATGGCGGCGACACTGGCAAGGCAGACTGGACGGCGGCAGCAGCATGGCTCCTCACACACGGGAGTTTGATGGCAGATCTATGGGACGGCGACGATGGCTGGGCAGCGGCAACAGTGCAGTACCTTCCCTTTTCTTCTTCCTCCTTCCCTTCTACTCTCCTCGTTCTCTCTTCTCCCTATCTTTTTTTTTTTTCGTTTTCATGTGTATGGGTGCAAGAGAAGAGTGACGACTGTAAGGGTTTGTGAAGGTGGAAAGTATGTATTAGCATTAGTGTTAGGTTAGGATAAAATTAGGGTTAGGGTAGTTTAATAATTTTAATAAAATTAGGAGTAATAGAGTAATTAAAAACCAAATTTAATCAACCAATAACTATATATAAAAATATCATTTATTCATCAACTTGTAATTTATTTTCAAATAGTATTCTAATTCAATAACTAGAGATAATCAAATTAATTTCCTTTAACTTATAAAATAACATTAAAAATCTAATTATTCAAATTAAAGCATATAAAATTCTCATTATTTTAAATCACTAAAGTTTTAAATCAATAATAAAAAAGTACTCAGTTAATATAAAAATATCTGAAAATATATTCTCGAATAAATAAAATAAATCATAAAAAATTTATTATTTAATTTCTAGAAATTTGGGATCTTACAAGAGTCGTTCTTTGTCAGTGGCCTCCACTCCTCCGCGTTGGCGACTTCCTCTGCCTCTGCTTCTGTCACCAGCCCTGCTGAATTCCAGAAAGTTGTCAACTTGAGGGAGGGGGTATAGAAGCTAACACAAGAGTTTTACTAACAAGCGGAGCAGTCTGAGAAGAGGTATCAAGACCTTGTACGCGTTGCCGTCAACTCGGACCTGACAGAAAAGCTGGAGCAACTTGATCGGTTGCGACAGCAAATGGAGGAGTACAGCCAATAGATGGGCATTGGAGGCAATGACGCAGCTGGTTCCAGCGGCGGTGCAGCTGGTTCCAGCGACAACGCTGTTGGTGGGGCACTGACGGCAACACATACTCCGCCGCCTCAGCATGGGACCACCACGCCGCCGCCGACGACGACGAAGATTAACGGGACCTGTAGGGGTTAGGATTTTATGCATTTTTATTTGTCTACTTCATTATATTCTACATATGTGATATTTTATTGTATTGAAACTATTTATTTTTTAATAAAATAATTTGTTGATTTCTGCTAACTTTAAATTTCTGCCAATAATTTTGTTAACAAGAGTTTACTAATTATGGTTTAACTGTGCCAAAAAAATAGAAAATATTATCGTCAGATAAATCTAATGGTAACTTGGCGCCTAAACACATGAAATGGCGCCAAAGTAACCGTCCGATATATCCGACGATAACTATCAACACAATCTCATCAAATTCATTAAAAAAAAAACCGATAAAAAATTCGCCGGTAATTAGCATCGAACGAAAAAAATTCACTGCAAATAGTTTCCAGCGACATTTATAACATCAACTCAAGGACGACGATAAATCTGATAGTAACTTTTCTACCAGTAGATTTATTTAATGAATCTAACGATACTTAATCTTATAATGTGAACAAAATAAATTTTCAAAAAGTTTCAAATATTAACTCACTTAATTGTTTTGTATGTATATTAATTGTGGGTAAAAAGATATATATTTATATTTTGCATGACCCAAATAAAAGCATCAAGTCACGTTCCATATATAACGGTGAGATTTGAATTTCTAAATTTTAAATTTTATTTTAGAGGATAAAGTGTGATCTTTTATTATTTATTTTATAAATAAAAAAATATGAAAGAGAAACCATTCAAGAGTAAAATATGATTTTTTACTATTTATTTTATATATTATTTAAAATTTTATATTACTCTCTAAAATAAAAATTTAAAATTTAAAATTTAAAGGATCTAAATTTAAAATGGCGTGACTTTTCTCAATGTTTCAAGTTTCAACAGGTACAAACAAACGGTGAATTTTATGATGTAGAAAGAAAGATTCTTCTACATGTGTATGTTTGTGTTGTCAAAAGGGTAGTGTGACAAGTGTTTAAAAAGAAAGTAATTGAAGAGACAAGATTTAACATGTTGCAAGTAAAATGTAGTGTATTTTGTCTTAAGTAACACGTAAATAATGTATTGATTAAATAGACTAATTATATTTATGTTAATTAATTATCTACTTAATATACTAAAACTGGGTTTTCCCCTGGCTACTAAAGGTGACGTGTCGATCTCTCATGCCTCCGTTTTCCCTCCAAAACGAATAAATTTTTTTTTCTATTCTAAATTATTTTATTGTAATTATATTATAATTAATACTAAATGAATAATATATAATTATACTAATTTAGCAACATATCTTCATTATAATTAATACTAAATGCACTATTAAACTACTTATCAATTATCAATTAAAAATACTTTTAATAATTTTAATGATAATAATAATATCAATAATAGTAATAATAATAATAAATCTTTGTTACCCGATTCACGTATATCAAATAATTTTTTTAAATTATTTTATAAAAAATATCTTTAATATAATTATATTGTAATTAATATTTAATGAATAATATATAATTATACTAATTTAGAAACATATCTTCATTATAATTGTATCAAATCAAAATTTAATGCATTATTAAAAATTTACCTTAATAATAGGTAATTTACATATTTATTTTTGTTTTACTAAAGTCTATATATAGTGTTTTCCTGTGATACATGAATCTAAATTTGAGAACATATATTTTATTAGTGGCAAGTTGTTAACCCATTTATATTGATAATAATAATAACTTTATTAGAATAAATATCAAATTTTATTCCTAATATAAAAATATAAAATTTAATTCCTTCCATCTTCATTTTACCACTATAAAAAACCATGTATACTAGAAGAAAATATCATTCGTTACCAATAAATCTTTCATTTGATAGCTTTTACAACAATTCTTTTTTTTTTTCGAGACGTCGTTGCAAGAAGGCAACTATCATGGACACAAACTACCACACTCTCCAACTTTCGTGCTCATCATTCGGAGCTATATAAGATATGTTATCTATGAAGTATTTATAGACCATGGTGTTATCATGTATGCATAAATAAAAAATATTTTGTATTTAAATTTAAGTCATTTACCTGTTTGTAGTATATTGTAGTGTGAAATTACTTTCAATATGTGTTGTGTAACGATATTATTATGTTCTAATTTAAACTTTTACTTTAGAATTGTATTATGATTTTATCTCATCATTTTTTCTTAGATATCAAGTTGACGTATTTTTATTTATTATTATTATCGAAACGGATGTGATATGAAATGTACCAAAAAAAAACTCTCACATTCAATTTATTTTATTGTAGTCTTCTATTTATTCTATTTATTTTTATTTTCTTCTTATTCATTTTATTTTCTTTTTAAATATTATATAATTTATTATAATTTATACCAATCTATCTACTTAATATACTAAAACTGAATTTTTTTCCAACTTATGATGGTGAGGTGTCATTTTCTCGTGAATCCATTTTTCCTCCAAAATGATTGCACTATTTTTCTCTTTCAAATTTATTTTTAAAAATTATCTTTAATTGATATAATTGTATTATAATTAATATTTAATCAATGATACATAATTATACTAATTTAAGATAATCTCTTTATTATAATTATACTAATCTCTTTTAAATTTATTTCAGAAAATTATCTTAATTATAATTATATAACAATATTATACTTAGTATTTAATGAATAATTCATAATTATACTAATTTAGAAAAATATCTCTACTATAATTATATAAAATTAATAATTAATGCATTATTAACCTAATTATCAATCAGAAATATTTTTAACTATTTTAATTATATTGATATAATTCTATTTTTTATTCATTATCCTAAAATTTTATTAGTGACAAGTTATTATCTTAATGGTGACCTATATAATAATAATAATAATAATAATAATAATAATAATAATAATAATAATAATAATAAAAAAGATAGAAAATAATATTTTAGAAAAATATAAATTGGTTATTAATAATGATAATTATATGATTAATTTTTAGTAATCATTAAATATATTTAATATAAATAACTAAGTTTAATTAGTTAACAAATAAAAAGAAATATTATTGCACGATTGTAGAAGTAACAATATATATATATATATAACCAATTTAATATTAATAACGATAATTATCGTTATTATTCAATAATAATAATAATCTTTTCTTTAATTAAAACACTCATCTAATTGAATTAATATAAATATTTAATGAAAATAAAGGATAAATTTTTTAGTTTGAAGGATAATACAATCGAATATTCTTGAAGATTTTAAAGTTGTGAGTATATATTCTTTCTATATTAATATACGCATGCATATTACCTCCTTTTTTCCATAAATGGAAAATAACATTTACCCGTTAAATTTGTTAGTTACTCAATCGATTCATCTTATTTATTGTGATTGAGATTGATATATAAACAAAGATTTTTTTTCTTCCATTAATTTTAGTAAAGAAATCCATGACGTAAAATAAAATAAAATAAAGTCAGTATCTACTTTTTTTCTCAATATTTTTTATATTTACGGTAAATATTAAATATAGAAAAGAAAAAAAATAATATTAATTATTATTACTTTTATTTATTTACATTCATAATTAAATTTAATATAATTATAGTAAGTCTCTATGATTATAACAATTTATATCTGTTACATATATAGCAAGTATATTATATATAATTATATATCTCCATCCTCTTTTATATATACGTAGCAAGTATTTCTATTTATATAATCTACTTAATATATTAAAATTAGGTTTTTTCTCAACTAATGAGAGTGAGATATGAATTTCTCGTGAATTCATTTTTCCTCCAAAATGAATGCATTTAATGAATAATGCATAATTATACTAATTTAGGAAAATATCCTTATTATAATTATATAAAATCTATATTTAATACATTATTAAACTACTTATCAATTATCAATCGAAAATATAATAATAATAATAATATACTTCTACTTAATATACTAAAATTGTATTCATATTTCTATAACATATATAAGAATGTATATTTTTATTATATAAAAATTGAATTTTTGTACTTCATGATGGGCGTGGGATACTTCTTAGCGTGTTTCTTAATTTATTTTTTATAACTCATTGAATACAATTTATTACAGTAAATTAATTATATCAACTAATTGATTTGATTAGGTATTTAAATATCACACGATTTATTATAATTTATATCAATCAAATAATTGTAATTTATTATATCAATTATTTTAATTCATTAATTTATAAGGTACATAATAACATAAATGATTTGTTACTTATACTGATTAAATACAATAAATACATATTAATTTAGTTAAAAAAATCATTTTCTCCTATGTTTTCTATTTATTTTTTTTAATTCATTAAATCCAATCAATTATAATAAATTAATTATATCAACTAATTAATTCAATCAATTATTTTTTAATTTATTTTTTTGAATTCAATAAATCAAATAAAATTAATTATACTAATTATTTGTATCGACTAATTGATTTGGTTAATTCTTAAAAATATTTTTATTTAATTTATTTTATTTATTTAAATATAGCTAATTAGTTATTTAATTTTATTAGGATAAATATCAAATTCTATTTCTAATATAAAAATACAAAATTTTATTCCTTCTGTTTTTATTTTACCACTATAAAAATACTAGAAGAAAATATTATTCATTTACCAATTACTCTTTCGTTGGGTAGCTTTTACAACAATTATTTTTCTTCCTATGAGGCGTCGTCACAAGGCAACTATCATGGACACAAATCAGCACACACTCTTCAACTCATGTGCTCATCATTCAGAGCAATATATGATATGTTATCCATTAAGCATTTATAGACTATGGTGTTATCATGTATACGTAAATAAAAAAAAATCCGTAATTAAGCTTAAGTTATTTACCTATTTGTGTAGTATATTGTAGTGTGAAATTACTTTTAATTTGTGTTGTGCAGTGATATTATGGTTTAATTTAAGCTTTTATTTTAGAATTGTGTTATGATTTTATCTCATCATTTTCTCTTAGATATTAAGTTGATGTATTTTTATTTATTATTATTGAAGCGGATGTGATATAAAATTTGTAAAAAGAAAAAAAAACTCACATTCAATTTATTTTATTGTAGTCTTCTATTCTTCTATTTCTTTTTTATTTTTTGTATTCATTTTATTTTTTTAATATCATATAATTTATTATAATTTATACCAATTAATTAATTATAATTCATTATATCAGTTAGTTTAATTAATTAATTTATAATATAAATGATAAAATAGATCATTTGTTACTTATACGTTTATTTTTCTAAAATCTAAATCTGAATAATTATATTTTCAGTTTTTGTTATGAACAAAATATTATTAATAATGAATAATAATTAACCACTCATACTTTTGATTAAAGTATTTGGATAATTTTTATATTTATTAATATTAATTATTGATTATTTTTTCATAAATAAATTATATTATAATTTTATGTTAAAGTCATTCTTCTATTTGCTTTTACTAATTTATTATCTAACTATTATATAAAATTAAAACCGTATTAATGAATTTAATATTAAAATTAACTTGGCTTTTTATTATTTAGAGTGTTTTTCAATCAATAATTTTATACTCTTTATTTTTTTTTTCAGTTTCATTTTGAATTTTAATTTAGTACACAAAGATAGTGAAATTTCGTTGATACTGAAATAAAGTTTCAAAAGGGTCCATAGGGTAGAATAAGTAAAATAATGTGATACCCACATTACAACATCTAAATAAAACAACTTAGAATCTAAAATGTTTATCTTTCTCTTTCTCGCCGTCTATTATATTATCTATTCTATCTATTCTATTATATAAAAATCGAATTTTTACCTTTAATGATAGAATCAACATAGCATGCTTCCACTACAAGAATTTCACAAATTAGCGACGAATTTTTGCGAGAAATATTTTTTGTCACTAATCTGTCACTAACTTGCGAGGAATTAGTGACGTACTAACGACAAAATTAATGAGCGGTCACAAAATACCCGAACTTGAGAAAAACGACTGATTAGCGAGAGATTCACGAGTAAGTTTGTTTCTCGCAGATTGACTTTTGTAGCTAAATAAAGAGCGAGGAAAATTTCCTTGCTAATTTCTTACAAATTAATTAGCGAGTGACAATGTTCTAGCAAATCAGTCACTTAGGGGTTCAATCGAATAAAAGTAAAGTAGCGAGAGATATTATTGTCAGTCCCAAATTTCTACTTTATTTTGTTTAACTCATTAAAGACAATTCATTATGATGAATTAATTATATCAACTAATTGATTTGAATAGATATTTAAGTATCACACAATTTAAAATTAGGTATATTAATTATTTGATTTAATTTTTATGATATGTAAATTTAAGAAATAAATTAAAATAAGATAATTTATTACTTATTTAAATTGAATACAATAAATATAAATTAATTTAGTTAAAAATTTACTATTTTCTAATCTTCTATACATAAAAATGACAAAACAAAATTATAAAAATAATATTTTTATCACTTTTGCTATTTTAATTTTTTTTTGCTTTTTTTATGTATAATTTTATTTTATATTAACTTTGTTTATTTAATAATAAAATATACTCATATTAATTCTATCATATAATAATATATTTTTCTCCTATATTAATCAAAGAATTTTAATAGTTATCAACTACATCTAATAGAATAACTAAGAAGTGAGAACTACGAGAAGTTAAACCTAGGTTCAAAATGTTGAAACAAAGAAAAGAAAACGATGGATATATGATTAGAGAAAAATGTATAATAATGACAAAATATACTAAAACTGGATTTTTTCTCCAACTAATAAAAGTGAGGTGTTAATTTCTCATGAATTCATTTTTTTCTCTAAAATGAAATCATTATTTTCTTTTCTAAATTTATTTTAGAAAAATATATTTATTATAATTATATTACAATTAACATTTAACGAATAATGCATGATTATACTAATTTAGAGAAATATTTTTATTATAATTATATAAAATCAATATTTAATACATTATCAACTAATAAAAGTGAGGTACAATTCCTCATGAATTCATTTTTCCTCCAAAATGAAAGCACTATTCTCTCTTCTAAATTATTTTAGAAAAATATCTTTATTATAATTTTATTACAATATTATAATTAGCATTTAATGAATAATACATAATTATAATAATTTAAAAAAATAAAGTCCAGTAATTTATCTTCCGACTGCACACGTGTGTAGAATAACTTTTAAGAAGGAGTCATGTATAGTAAATACGGTCGATGATTGTAAAACTGTATGCTAATATTGATATAATATTATTTTAAGTATATGTTTTACAGGCATCAAAGAAAAGTGTTGAGTTGTTTTTTAGTAGATTTAAATTATTTATTGTTTATTAGAGAATTTTGTGCATTAGAATTCTCTAATAATTTATTATTTATTTTGAGTTAATTTTGATATGTTCTTACTTGACAGTAAAATAACATATAAAAATTTGTTGGTGGGTCTAAGTATTATTAAGTTATTTATGGTCACATTGAGTATATATGTTTGATTTATTGACGAAGGTAGATTACTAAAACCAATTAATAACTATTTTAGGATTAATATATTTAACACTAGATTAATAAAAAACAAATAAATCATAACATTATATTTTTATTAATCAAATTATTATAATTTAAATTAATCTTAACAAAATAATTTAAAATTATAATTTTAATCTTATCACGTGCATGGCACGGGTTAATACAAGTTTAAATAACAACTTTAATCTTATCACGTGCATGGCATGGTACGGGTTAATTGTTCTTCATTTTGAGCTGATTTTGATATTTTCTTACTTCACAGTAAACCAACATATAAAACTTTGTTGGTAGATTTAAGTATTACTAGATGATCATATTGAGTATATATGCCTGATTTATTGAAAAAAGTAGATTAAATAACTATTTTATAGTTAATACAATTAACACTATATTAAGAAAAGAAAAACAACGCATACAAGTTATTCTTTTATTAATTAAATTATTATAATTAAAATGAAATTTAACATAACAATTTAAAATTATAATTTCAATCTTATCACGTGCATGGCACGGGTGATTAAACTTGTTAAAGATAATATTGGATCTTGTATGATTTTTTTATTTTTGGACTTTTTGAATGTACACTCTTTCTCTCCAAAAATATTAATTTTACACACAAAAATTTATTAATATTTATTTATTTTAATATATACCTTTTTTCTTTTTTGATGACTTAAATATATTCAGTTTCACAAATATAAAAATGTATTTACATATTTTAACCAACAAAAAACTATATAACTTTACGTATTTACATACATTTAAACTAACGATAATATTTATATATATCTAATTTAAATATTATATCAATATATCTGTCAATATTACTCTGGATACATATAGATATTTATAAAAAAATATTATTCAAACACCACATATTTTTGACATCTTATAAAAATAGTGTTATTAATTATTTATATATTTAAATTTTTTTAATTAATAAAACCAAAAAAATTATATTTAATTGTTTAAAAAATATTGATGTCAAAATAGCATTTATAATACTGTCATTTTTATGGTGCAGAAAGAGAGAATATATATTTTGGGAGAGTTAATTTTTTTTAAGAATGAAAATTGTAATAAGAAATTTTGCTTTTTGTTATAAAGGGTAAAAATAAATTTAATTTTAATATAGTGTTAGTATAAAATAATTTTATATTTATATCTAATGACGTAACACTATATTAACAAAAATAATTACTGTTTATAGACAGTATTTATTGTCATCCAAAAGACCAAATATAATTACACGACTGTGTAAAATACATTTTACACGGTCAATACATCAAAATTAAATTCACTAAAAATATGTGCACCCAAAATTTGTATAACACCAGACATATTTTTTTTGTGACTCATAACACCATACATATAGGAAAACATGGTAGACACCAAAAAAAATATAAGAAAACATAGTTATTTTTCGGTATTATGTAGACAATATCTTGTTATTTTGTTTGCATTAAAATATCTATTTACAGTTGTTTATAAAAAATAATTAAAAAAAAATTTAAAATACTAAAAAAAGAAAAATCTTTTAATAATTAATATTTCAAAAAAAAAATTGTCTAAAAAAATTAAATACTTCAAGTTATTATTGGAATATTTTAGATGCAATCTATTATTTATAATTAAATTATTAATTTTTTTACAATGAATAAACTATGTTATTGAGTGAATATTTAATATTTATTATTTTATTAAACGAAAAAATATGTCGTCTGAACAGATTTAACAAAACTATATGATTAGTTTCTCTTTGAGGGCATAGAAATGTGTTGAAGAAAGATGATAATTTTTCTAATATATATTATACATTCATTAATTTAATTTAAAATAAATATTAATACATTTTTATGTGTAAAAATTAATTTTTCAGATGATATTTATTATGTAAATAAAAATAATTAATTGAATTTTCTTTTTCAAGGTAACATGAGTTGGAAGAAAAATTATAAACTTAGATGAAAAATTAATGAAAAAAAAATTAATATTAATTTATCAAATTTATAAATATCCTTTAGTTAATGCATTTTGTAAACATCTTTTAAAAAGAAATTGGATTTACGTGCATATGAAAAGTTTACTCGCCTAAATAGATACCAATATTTTTACACACTGCATCTTATACGACTGTTATTTATTTATAACTTTTTCACTTTTTTTTATCTTGAGATTCAGTAGGTGTTTAATCTAAATGTGTAAATACCAAATTTGAAATAAGAGTAAATCAATATAAAAGAGTGTTTGTGGATTCTCTTAATTGTGCTGCTTCTTGTGAATTCGAAGTGTTACACTTGTACTCATCTAAGAGGCTAAGAAATATTTTTCTAAAAAATTGTGTATGAATACTTCACCTTGAAGGATTTAGTGCATATGTTATTAGAGGATGCACCTTTTTAAATTGGTGAGAACTCAACAGTCAATACGCCTCTTACTAGTGCCGACCTTTACCTAGCTTGATCATTGTTAATGACCGCAAGGAAAGTAATGACTACACAACATATTATCTATATAGTTCTGGTAGGCATGGCTTACTCCGTTACACAAGACAGTGGACTGATCAAACAGTAAAAATCTTTCTCACTTTCTTCATGTTCCTACGACAAACAGGGCAAGTACCAGCAGCCTCGGCGATCCTGCATAGAAACATTGGAGTAACATGTATTAACACATGCAAAAGAAATAATAAGAATAATGTATCTCTGGAACTATATAATCTTCAGAGAAATTAAAGATTGTTAATGCATGGGCTTGCAAATAGAATCCGACCCATCTTTGATATTCATGTCAAAAACTATTTTTCATAACTGGAAACCACTTTTAACTAGCACATGCCCATGAAATTCCCTCTTTAAGAAAACATACTTGTTCCATCTTTCTTCTAAAAGGGGAAGTCTTGGAAATATGAGAGGAGTATATATTTCAAGGTGATTGCCTAACTTACTAAAAGTGTTGCCCAACTTACTAAAGTGTGTTAAAAATAAATATTTAACTTTAAAAGTATAAAAATAAATAATATTTAAATATTTAAAATTTATCAAAAAAAAAAAAAAATAAGTTAAGGAAAAGTTAAACACTAACCATAGAATTCACCATATTTCAATAGTTCCCTTCACTTCCATACTCGCATGTGATACCATAAAAAAAAAAAAAAAAAGAGGTATGCTGACTAGGAGCATGGATCTTGAAAATGGCAGTGATCTAGAACTATTTTTGAACAAAATTGTCATCAACGATTGTTTTATGTTAGCAGTGATAACAATGGTTACCTAGTTCCACATTCAAAACAAGCTGCAGAGTGCCCACAAGGAAGAAAGAAACAATCCCTCGGAGCATCAAAGCAAATGGCACAGAGACGCCGAGTATTGTTACTAATTTCTCCATCACCTAGAGACTTCCCCTCCGCGGAACCTCCGGCCTGAGAGTCAAGATCTTCGTCATCTTGTGACAGTGAATCATATGATGAACCCCAGCTGGAAAGGTCATCATCTTTTCGAGAGCGCAAAGGGCCTCTATCAGGTGCCGTCCCATTGTTCATAACTCCTGATCTTTCTTCACGGGCAAACTGGAGATTGTTCAAGAGGTTGAATGCCCAAAACATAAGCAAAGTCAATCCACCTGTGCGGAGACGTAACGGAAATTGCAATAAATTAAACTATTCATGACCAATAAGTGAGTATGAAGCGAAGAATATGAATTGTACCTATGCCTACAATATATGTGATCCATCTAGGTCCATAGGTCACTTTGACGTACCATTCATCATCTGATGCATTCTGAACCAAAGGAAAAAAAACATAAATAAGGGATATCTCCATATCCTCAATTAAGGGATATAAACAATGTTTATGCCACCAGGGTTCTGTGGATTTTATTTTGAGAATGTATGGTATATTTAAGATTCAAATTTCTGATATAAATCAGCATGACAAATTACTAAAAATTTACAAAAATATTATGCGCACACAAAAAATCAATTACCATCTATTTGTATATAAATAAATGTGTTATTTAACTCATTTTCAATGTATATTTTGTATTTTAACATATATTTTATATGAATGACTAATTTGGTGGCTAAATTTTTGTATACGAATAGCATTTTTGTATAGCAATAGCATAGTTGGAAATTTTATGTCCAATTTTAGATTTATATGGATGGCCATTGGAGAATCGCATATGAGAATAAATCTTGCCTTTTGTGGACCAGGAGTAGTCAAGATAGCTGCGTTTCCTTGTGGAAAGAAAATGCTCAAACTGCACGAACTTCTACTTGCCAAGGCATATTTGTAGTAAGCATTCTTTGTATTGTGCAAGTAGGCCCTAACTGTGAGGTTTAGTTCCACCTATTTGATAAGAAAAGAACTATTATCACTAATCTTTGAACTTGTTAACATGATAATACAGAAGAAGGGAAAGGAGAATGATGCTCATTTATTTATAATGTACTTAAAATCTGATCGTAACACCAAAATGTCACTTTTCCCACAACAAGAAGTCAAGAACACAGGTATAGGACTATCACTATTATTTCAATTGAATGCATGGCCATTTGGGAAACAGTAACATTAAATTTACCATTTTCAGTTATATAATATGCCAGATCCATCAGAATGTGAGGTTCGATTCATATTTTAATCCCTGCTCAAGTTATGATACTTGAACAAGGGATCCACTGAATAATCTCAATTCTAACTATTTTAAGGGATGAACTTTCACAGAACTCGTTCTCTGTAGATCTTGAAAATAACATGTCATGACCTTATTAGCTAATAAAACTGCTTCTTACAAATTACAATCTAGAGTTCAAATTAATTAAGCCAACAGGAATAGCTAGGAGGGTGGATTACAAAAATACCTGCACCACCTCATCCAAATTTCCCAACGCTACATAATAGCTCGACGACCTGTGTATTTTCTGTGTAATCATACCAGCTCCTGTGAAAAAATAAATGAGCATCAAACATAGGTTTAATATGAGTATAAAATTTATCTTTACCTTTGTCATACCATGGATCATGTTCCATGAGAGAGTTGAATTACGGTATGTAGGGTATTCAATCCACTGAGCGAGGCTTTCAGCCCCTGCAAGTAAGGGTGACAAGTAACATGTTTATTAGAATACTATAGTTTGTGAGTTAAGGTAATAACAATTAGTAAATTAAATAGTATGGCGATGTCATCAGTACAACGGGCCTAATTCTAACTCAAACCACAAAGTGCATTGCATAGTTACTTTTAGAAATTGTGTCAATCTAAATGTAATGGTTATCATAGATATTTATGTCTCAATTTATATTCCAAGGATCAACTCAAACTTCATGTCTCCACTTTTCTGCGCTGTCACCTTTCACGCTTGTTGAAACATTATCTTTACACATGTGTTATTGGACTTGTGTGTGTATGAAATTGTTAGGGACTTGGGTATTATGGGTGCTCAAAGTCCCACATCGAGTAGTATGGGATGCTTGATGTTGTATATAAGGAGAGTGGTTATTCCCCCTTAACAGCTAGCTTTTAAGGTGTGGTTTCCCACTTTCCTTAAATACTTAACAGAAATATTTTCATTTTCTTCCATGAATAAGCGATTTGTTTTTCACAAACTGTGTGGAATATACGAAAGTATGCAGTAAAGCCTTATTTAATTTTATAAGTATATAAAGAGCCTTATTTAGTTAAGAGGCTGTCACAGACTCACAGCTTACACATTGGTACATAAGAATATTCCAAAAGTAAAGCAGCCGGGTTGTGAATTTGTAACTAAAAGGATTTGTTATAGGAAAACTGAAAGACAGATAAATAGCAATAATTGATGCATGAATGGTTCCATGAGACAGAAATTCTCAGAAAAATGAAAAAAGAAATCACAAAAATCTCTTCTAGAAAGCATACCATCTGCAATTATAAGGAGAACGGACGAGCTCACAGGGCTCAAATGATATGAAATATTCACTTCTGAACCTGTATTCAGATAATAAATCCATTCCTGCGAAGACAAACAAGGTATTAGTTTAGTTCAACTAAACAAGTTAGAATTATGTAACCCGGTGATGTTAATTGCACATAGGTACTACTGAAAAGTTATGATAATCAGGCGAGTCATGTGAACAACTCAGTTACCAAACATCAGGTACAAGTATGAGTACGCAGCATAATTTGTTATTCTTTGTGATAAAATTATGAGTATTCTTTTAGAGAGATTTCGGTATTCACAACATAGTACATGGAATGGGGAATTTGGTACGCATTATGCTGGCAAATGAGAGGATCAAGGTAACTATAGGAACAACTAATTCAATAGGTAACAGTTTTTTGAGAATATAAATTTGGTACTTCAGATTAGTATCATGTGATAGTAAAAAAGCGAAGGGATAAAGTACATATACTTGCCTGATGTGTGTCAGAGGGAATAGTTACATGCAGAGTTTGTTCCCAAGTGGTAATAACATCAAGATCTGGATATTGGTAAGTACCATACACGACAGGACCTGGCTTTTCTTCTAAGTTTTCTACCTAATGCAAACAAACCCGAATTGCAAGACAAAAATCAGTAACAGCAAACAGAATGGACAAAAGAAATTGCAATAACAGAAACTGACCCTGAGATATTGCACGAACAGAGGGCTAGGTTGGAACACAATCGATGTTTCTGGACCAAGCAAGAGATTCATGGACCCATAAACCCCAAGTATTATAGTCACCGACACTAATATTGAAAAGTGATGTCAAAATTCCACTAAAAAAGATTTAGCTTGAATCACACATGACAAGTTTTGAGATAGCTTTCTAAACAAGAACATAATGATTCTTGGAGAAGGAGATGGTGAGTTGAAACTTGTATATTGAAATGAATTGAAAATGAGACTTAATCTTCTAATTCGCTGTTAGTGCCTTTTTATACTTAAAGCACATATCACCACCAGAATAACAGAATTCACACTAAACTAGAAACTGCATAACCGAATATAACTACCACCTAACAAACTTAGTAACTTCTACAACCATTCTCATTCTTCTTCTTCAACTGTACCGTCCTTAACAACATATTCAAACAACCATCTCCTCTGTGCTCTTGAAATTGGAAATATGAGTTGAAGTTCCAGTACAATTCAAAGCAAAATTATTGAAATTGAGTCAATTAATTTACAATGTAAGTTAACCACACCTTAACTTGAACCAAATCGGAGTAATTTAGCTATTTTAGGCACGATTTTAATTTAAGAACCAAATTATGAACATCATACATTTTCTTCATCAGACAAATAATCCATCAATAGCTAACTGATTTAACTAATTTATACAATCACAATTTTCACCATCCTAATCAAAAGTTTAAGTCTAGTAAAGTGAGTAAAGGAATCAATTTAAGTTTGAGTAATTTAACGTACAATACCAACTAAATAATTATAAAACTACATTCTCGGTCTCACATTACTTTCTAACGCAAAAACACCAAGGGTTCACAGATAAGTTTCTCCAATCACAATTGCAATTCAAAGCCCTGAATTCAAATATCAAAATTATGAACTGCAAATTAACCAGATATAGCAAAAACAAGTAGCACCAAACGAAATTGTTTAACGTAAATGACAATTAAACAAAATTAAGGACAAAATCACGAAGTGATATAGATTCTCATACCGAAAAACCAAAACATGAATACAACAGCAAAGCATGACCATGCATCTTCCCTAACAGACGACGACTCGTCCCCGATTCCCCAGCCAATGACTCTGCCAGCATGGCCAACGATCGGTTCAATTTCAGGCGACCGGAATCGAGCCTGAGATCGGTCAGCGGCGTTCTGATCGTTGCGACGGCCTCGGGAAGTCGACGGTGAAGCTCCAGAAGATTCATTGTTACCCGCGGAAGTAGACGGAGGAGGAGTTAGAGTTGAATTTGAAGTGGAATGAAGTTCGGCCATTGCAGGAGAGAGAAGAAGAAGAAGAAGAAGAAGAAGAAGGGAAGATGTGAGAGTATAGTGTGGTGCGAAGTGAAGGAGGGAATAGAGTCATAGGCGGTGCTAAGTGCTAACTAGTAACCAGTGGGTCATTCTTGCGTTTCTTGCTTCCTTTCGTTGGAATGGTAGTTGGCTTTCTCTTCACTCCGTGCGAGTGTGACCGTTATTCTCTTCGCATTGGAGGTTTCAGTTGTTTAACTTTCCATATGATGGTCCAGGGTTGCTTTCGTCATTTACTCACATATACCGATATACGTGGCTCTCTCCTTCACTTCTCCCTCGCTTTTTTCTCTTTCTTCTTTTTAAGAAATAAAATTAGGCATAGTTTTATTTAATTTGGTGTAATTGTGCATAATTTTTTTCAAAGAGTAGAATTAAGTTAAAAGTGAATATTTTTTACTAAATTTTTATAAAAAAAGTTCATTCTACAAAAGTTCATTGCACATGATAATATTTTTTCTTTTTTTACTAAAATAAGTAATATAATTTTTATTTTTTTTACTAAAATTTTACTATTTATGGTAGTTTTTTATTTCTTTTACTAAAATTTTACTATTTATGGTAGTATTATTTATTCTAAAAATTATCAACTTAAGTAAAATATATGTTGAAATAAAAAGTACGCATTGAAAATAAATAATATAGCGACTAATTTTTTGTATATACGTAATATTTTTGTTGTTTAAATATGCATTTTATTTTTCATTTTCCAAAATCATGAATGTTGTTAAGAGTCACTAAGGCTACAAATGTTGAGCAACACTGAATTTAGCCAACCAATTGGACACGCTTCAAACTATATTATCAAAGAATAGAAAAAATTTGTTAGTAAAAACTAAATTAAAGAAAACCAGAGAAACTACTACACCATGCAATATAAAAGACAACCACGATGCAGAAATCAAAGTCCAAGGTGCAATTGATTAGAGGGTAATAGGGCATCGACCCTATAATCTTCCTTCTCTTTTCCTTTTTTTTTTTTTTCTTTTTTTTCTTCATTCTTAGAAAAGACTATAATCTAAGAATCGTTCTTGTACTTCGGTTAGATGTATTCAAATTATTATCAAGAAAATGTCTTTTAATAGATGCGGGGCAAGAAAATATGATCAAGATGAAGACTATAAGAACAGATCTAAAATAATTAGATCTGTTCTTAAGGCTGGATGGAAGTTTGTAGGTATGTGGAAGAGATTGTGGTATAGAATCAGAATGAGCAATCTCCACATTTAGTTTCACATTAGTTATGTCAATAATAGATATTTTTATGTTGATATTGCGTTGGCTATAATTTTCAGATTAGCTTTACCATGCTGGATTCAAATCATGTGTTCCATTATACCCGTTCCCACCAATAAAAAAGCGAACGATTTGAACACGTAGAAACTAAAGATTTTACTCGTTAATCTTTATTTCATTAATTTTAGTTTCTCTTTTTTAATCATAAATCATAAATAATTTCCTCTTGTAATCTTCCTTCTTCAACATTGAAAAGATGAAACGAACAGCCGCAGCTTGTCAACGTTCATAGCATAGGCAGCGGCACTGCGGCAGCGGCTTGCCGCCGGCAAAATACATCGGCCATGAACATGGCGGAGCTGGCAACGAAGCTTGTGACAATGACGTCATTCCTTTGACCTCCCTTGATAGAAAGGTTCGTCTAAAGAACCGAGAAGACGCTAAAAGGGAAGAATTGAAGAAGGTGAAGCAGGGTTGACATTTCTGACAGAAGACATTTGGTGTGAATTTTTTTATTAAAAGAGGAAATAAAAGATTAATTAATGGAAATAAGAAAATGATGTCTGCAATTCTTTTCCATGTATCCAGGTTTTAATGGGACACTTTGGCTTAACAAATGTGTAGAGGATAATAGTGTAAGAGTGTAACCACGTAAAACAGATTCTATTAAAATCTGTAAGTTGTTAACAGTAGCTTGTTACTCAAGCTAACTGATTCTTTAGTCTTGTATCTAATTTCCTTAGTATCTGAGTTCTATATATATAAGCCTTGTATCATTTATCTCTAATAATCAATGAGAATACTATTCAGTTTACATCTTCTCTCCAAAATCCTCTCTCAATTCTCTTCTCTTCTCACATTCTGCAACACTAATGTGACTGCATAATTTTATTACTCTCATAAACTCTACAAAATAATCTTCATCTCTTAATGCTGTAGAAAAATAATATTTGTATTAACTATATAATTTGTTTTGTCTGATACTTTTTTTAAAATATTATCATGTAAACAAATGCAAATTTTAATTATAAAATCTTATCTTTTTAAATAAAGAAATTGTACAAATTAACAATATATATATATAAAGCACGCATTTCAGATTTATGTTGCTTTATATTATAACTACTTTAACAGAATTTTGTTTTGCTATTCTACACACTTCCTTTTTCATATATCAACTAAACCCTTTGTGTAATCCAGTTAGTAATACAAATACACTTTCATTCATTCAATAACTATCTCTTCTCTCCTCTCTTCAACTTGGAGTTCTCATTTCTTTCCTAGTCTTCCTTTTCGATACCTTTCAAATTGGACACATATTAGCCCAAGTAGTTTTAGAAGCAGGAGCTTTACAAAGACTAGGCCATTTTTAGAAAGCTCATCAATTCTGCAGACTTAGATCGATGGGTTGGTGCTGGATCTGTCGACCCGACTTATTTGAGGCATGGATCCCGCTACTTGTGATTCAACCTGACTTGTGCAACAAGACAGGCCTTGTCACCCCACTATCTCAGATGCTATCTATAGATCACCATCTACTACAACGTGGGATAATCTCCTTAAAAATCAGGAAAAATCACCCACTATTACAAGTGTTGAGATGCAGAAGTGTTAGCTAAGTCATCACTTTCTCTATAAATACCCCTATCAACTTCAGGTATTTTTCAATCTCAATTCACTTAAACTTGCCTAAAACTCTTGCTAACTTAAGTATCGATATTCCGTACCTCCCACCATCATTCACATGAGGACTTCAGATGATTTCTCCTTTCCAGTGAAAAATTAGAAACTTCAGCCTAAAAAGAGTCCAAACCTCACATCTAGGCCGCATCTCTTTGGTTTCATGTATTCGCTTGAAACATTGATGTCGTAACTGGAGACTTGGAAATTGACTCTCAATCATGGCGGACATACATCCTAAAGATAAGCGTACCACATTTAACTCCGGATCACAAAGTGGAGATAACCACAATGATAATCGAGTACTTTTCATACCTCAACAACTTAAAAGAGGTGAAGGAGGGTAGAAAATGAACTTCCAAATCCATATCCAGAAGGATCAGGAAGAAACGCAGCAGAGATTATAAGCCTTGTCTATGGTCACTAAGAATGACTTAAGCAACTAAAAATCGAGTTGGAAAAATAGAGAGATTTGAGCGGCAATAGCAGAGAGAATTACAACCACAAAAAGTTAGAAAACAAATAAAAGAAGCTAAAGGTCAAATTTAGAAATAAAGAAAGTCAGGAAGAAAAAGACACGACTTCCTCAGGAAGCGATGATTTTTCAGAGAAAATTATTCGTACTAAGGTCCCCAAAAATTTTAAAAGCCTCGATATAGACCTTTACGATAGGTCGACTAATCTCCGACACCACCTTAACAACTTCAAGAATCGTATGTACTTAGCAGATGTGTCTGATGCAACTCTGTACAAGACATTCCTGACTACATTAACCAAATTAAAGCTTTTATAAAATGGTTTGACAACCTACCTCTGATGTCAGTAACATGCTTTGATGATTTGACAAAAAAATTTCTTATCCATTTCTCCATTTAAAAAGACAACATCAAGTATGTCCCGAGTCAACTCGGGGTAAGACAGAAATCAGGAGAGTCCCTCATGGCCTAATTAAAAGGTTCAATAAAGCTGTCCTGAAAATTTAAAACCTACCAACAAAAGCGGCCATAATGGGCTAGTAAATGGTCTCAAAGATAGACCCTTCTCACAGTCAATCTTAAAAAGACATCCAAGATCTCTCTATAAAGTCCAAAAAAGAGAAAAAAAAATACATTAACATGGAAGAACCAGCACAGCTCAAAAAGTCTCACCAAAACAAAGAGGTCAGACCAAGTAGTAGAAAAGAGGAATAGAAAAAAATGAAGACTATACTAGTCGGACAAAGAAGTAACCAATCCTACACTCCTTTAAGAGGGTCCCTAGTCAAAGTTTACATGGATATTTATCAAGTAAAAAATTTACCACCTCCAAGACTTATCCGAAGCAAGAAAGCAGACAATAGGTTAGAATATTACGAAGAATACCATCACATCTATAGTCACCACACCAATGATTGTTACAACCTGAAAAATATCATGAAAAGCTCGCACGAGAAAGCAAGCTTGATAAATATCTAGAAGCTGATAGGGTAGACAAAAAAATACAAGACACCCAGGGAGGATCACAAAAAAAAAAAAGAAAGAGAGAGGTCACATGAGCCCAGAAGAACCCTAGAGCGTCATATCCACATGATCGTAGGGTGGTTCATCGGATGAGGTATATCAAAAAAATTTTGAAATAGGAATTCGATAAACTTGGACTGGACGTAAAAGATATGAGGACATACTTGGACAATCTATTTAGGTTAGGCAAAACAATCATCTATCCTCTTGGATTCATCTGTTTGTATACAAATACAACCTTTGGAAACAGTCCAAGGAACAACACCATAAAAATTGATCACATAATGGTCGATATCCTTTTGGCTTACAATATACTCATTGGAAGGGGCACATTAAATTGGTTGGCAGTAGTGGTCTCTACACCACATTTGTACATAAAGTTTCCAACAAAAGAAGGCATTGCAATAGTTCATAAAGACCAAGTCCTCGATAGACGATGATACAATGAAACCTTAAATTTCAAAGAGGCAAAAGCAAGTGAATTCATTTCCATGCCAAAAGTTGGGAGCCCAAGAGAATGAGAAACGCACCGCCTCATCCAGAAAGAAAACTAGGAGAAGTACAAATTAGAAAGGACATCGAGCAAACCACAATTGTAGGAGCAGAATTACATTAGGAACTCAAGCGGGAGTTGATTCAACTTCTACAAAAGAACTTTGATCTATTTGCTTGAAAAGCATCCGACATGCCTAGTATTTCACCCAAGTTAATGTCGCACATGCTATCCATATATATTGGTTCAAGACCAATCCAACAAAGGAGAAGGAAGCTCAGTGTGGAGAGAGCCCGGATAGTGGAAGAACAAGTAAAGATACTCTTAGAAGCTTAATTTATTAGGGAAGTAGAATATTCCCTTTGGTTGGCCAATGTAGTCTTGATCAAGAAACAAAATAGAAAGTAGAGAATGTGTGTTGACTACACCGACTTGAATAAAGCATTCGCAGTGTCAGGATACAGATTCCTATCATTCATGGATTCTTATTTAAAGTACAACTAAATACCCATGCATGCCTCAAATAAGGAAATGACTTCATTTACCACTCCAAAGACAAATTACTACTACGTAATAATGTCATTTGCATTAAAAAATGTAGAGGCTACTTATCAAAAGCTAATGAACAAGGTCTTTCACGAACATCTCTGGTTCCTAATAGAAGTGTACATGGATGACATGCTTGTCAAGAGCAAGGAGGAAACAACCCTGGTATTCGACCTGCAGAAGGTGTTCCATACGATCAGAAAGCATAACATGAGACTCAACTCAGTCAAATTTGCATTTGCGGTAAGAGCAGAAAAGTTCTTAGGGTTCATACTCACTCAATGAGGAATAGAAACAAATCTGGACAAATGTTCAGCCATTTTAAACATGTCAAGTCCAACTTGTCTCAAAGAAGTACAGCAATTGAATGGGAGGTTGGCGGTTGGCGGCTTTCTTTCGATTTCTTGCAGGATCAACCATCGGGTCGTTACTCCTATTCTCCTTGTTAAAAAAGAACATTGAATTTGTTTGGATCGAGGAGTGTTGGTGCACGAAATTGTGATCTCAGGCAACGGCGCCAAAAACTCTGTGCACACGTCTTAATAAATCGTTTTTCATTCACAACTTCGATACAACTAATCAGCAAGTGCACTGGGTCGTCCAAGTAATAAACCTTACGTGAGTAAGGGTCGATCCCACGGAGATTGTTGGTATGAAGCAAGCTATGGTCATCTTGTAAATCTCAGTCAGGCAGATAATAATTGATTATGGAGTTTTTGAAAATAAATAGACAGAAAATAAAGATAGAAATACTTATGTATATCATCGGTGAGAATTTCAGATAAGTGTATGGAGATGCGTTCGTTCCTCTGAACTTCTGCTTTCCTGCTGTCTTCATCCAATCAATCTCACTCCTTTCCATGGCTGGCTTTATGTAAGGACATCACCATTTTCAATGGCTACTTTTCATCCTCTCTGTGAAAATGGTCCGATGCGCTGTCACTGCATGGCTAATCATCTGGAGGCATCACCGTGGTCAATGGCTGCATCCTATCCTCTTGTGAAAATGGTCCAAATGCTCTGTCACGGCACGGCTAATCATCTGAGGTTCTCGATCATACTGGAATATGATTCACCCTCCTTTTGCGTCTGTCACTACGCCCAGCACTCGCGAGTTTGAAGTTCGTCACAGTCATTCAATCCCAGAATCCTACTCGGAATACCACATACAAGGTTTAGACTTTCCGAATTCTCATGAATGCCGCCATCAATCTAGCTTATACCACGAAGATTCTGATTAAGAGATCCAAGAGATAATCATCCTATCTAAGGTGGAACGAAAGTGGTTGTCTGGCACGTGTTCGTGGGGGAATAATGATGATTGTCACGTTCATCACATTCATGTTGAAGTGCGAATGAATATCTTAGAAGCGGAATAAGTTGAATTGAATAGAAAAACAGTAGTACTTTGCATTAATTCATGAGGAACAGCAGAGCTCCACACCTTAATCTATGGAGTGTAGAAACTCTACCGTTAAAAATACATAAGTGAAAGGTTCGGGCATGGCCGAATGGCCAGCCCCCATGATCTAAGAACCAGACGTCCCAAGATGTCCAATACAATAGTAAAATGTTCTATTTATAATAAACTAGCTACTAGGGTTTACAGAAGTAAGTAATTGATGCATAAATCCACTTCCGGGGCCCACTTGGTGTGTGCTTGGGCTGAGCTTGAATGTTACACGTGTAGAGGCTCTTTCTGGAGTTGAACGCCAGGTTGTAACGTGTTTCTGGCGTTTAACTCCAGACAGCAGCATAGAACTGGCGTTCAACACCCTTTTACATCGTCTAAACTCGGCCAAAGTATGAACTATTATATATTGCTGAAAAGCCCTGGATGTATACTTTCCAACGCAATTGGAAGCGCGCCATTTTGAGTTCTGTAGCTCTAGAAAATCAACTTTGAGTGCAGGGAGGTCAGAATCCAACAGCATCAGCAGTCCTTCTTCAACCTCTGAATCTGATTTTTGCTCAAGTCCCTCAATTTCAGCCAGAAAATACCTGAAATCACAGAAAAACACACAAACTCATAGTAAAGTCCAGAAATGTAAATTTAACATAAAAACTAATAAAAACATCCCTAAAAGTAACTAGATCCTACTAAAAACATACTAAAAACAATGCCAAAAAGCGTATAAATTATCCGCTCATCACAACACCAAACTTAAATTGTTGCTTGTCCCCAAGCAACTGAAAATCAAATAGGATAAAAAGAAGAGAATATACTATAAATTCCAAACTATCAATGAAACATAGCTCCAATCAGATGAGCGGGACTTGTAGCTTTTTGCCTCTTAAATAGTTTTGGCATCTCACTTTATCCATTGAAGTTCAGAATGATTGGCATCTATAGGAACTTAGAGTTCAGATAGTGTTATTGATTCTCCTAGTTCAGTATGTTGATTCTTGAACACAACTACTTTATGAGTCTTGGCCGTGGCCCTAAGCACTTTGTTTTCCAGTATTACCACCGGATACATAAATGCCACAGACACATAACTGGGTGAACCTTTTCAGATTGTGACTCAGCTTTGCTAAAGTCCCCAATCAGAGGTGTCCAGGGTTCTTAAGCACACTCTTCTTTTGCTTTGGACCTTGACTTTAACCGCTCAGTCTCAAGTTTTCACTTGACACCTTCACGCCACAAGCACATGGTTAGGGACAGTTTGGTTTAGCCGCTTAGGCCAGGATTTTATTCCTTTAGGCCCTCCTATCCACTGATGCTCAAAGCCTTGGGATCCTTTTTATTACCCTTGCCTTTTGGTTTTAAGGGTTATTGGCTTTTTGCTCTTGCCTTTTGGTTTTAAGAGCTTTTGGCTTTTTCTGCTTGCTTTTGCTCTCTTTTTTTTCGCTATTTTTCTTTCTTTTTTTTTTCTGCAAGCTTTGTTCTTTGATGCTTTTTCTTGCTTCAAGAATCATTTTTATGATTTTTCAGATTATCAAATAACATGTCTCCTTGTCATCATTCTTTCAAGAGCCAACATATTTAACATTCTTAAACAACAATTTCAAAAGACATATGCACTGTGACGAATGGATTTTTGACGGTTTAGAAATTCACAAATGAAATCTCGTTGTAAAGTATAGTTTCTAAACCAAGCAATAATCCTTTCATACAAAAAGTTGTTTGTCACTAGTACAAACCCCTAAAATTTATAAACCGAAGTATTGGACCTCGGGTCGTTCTCCCTAGGAATTACAATAAAGTGTCTTGTTATTGGTTATGAGTTATTTTGGGGTTTTGGATAAGAAGCATGAAAAGTAAATGGCAATGAAAATAAACTAACAACTATAAAAGGCTCTTGGCAAGGTATGAAAATTAGAAGTCCTATCCTAGTTATCCTTCTCAATTGTGATGAGAATTGTTCATTGCTACCACTTAGTTAACCCTTACTAATTAAAGGAAAGTCAAGTGGATGAATTGACTTGAGCCACAAGTCCTAGCCAACTCCCAAGGAAAGACTAGCTTTAGTGCACTCCAAACCAATTAGCAATCTCTCCAATTATCAATCAACAAAGGAATTAGATAACTCAAGTGTCACTAATTACTCTACCTAGGCCAAGAAGAACAAAATCTACACTAAAACTAAAAGAGACATTTCAACAAACACATAGAGTGCAATAGAAGTAAACATTATTAAATGCAAGAATTAAAGGAATCTACAACTACAAAGGCAAGAGATCAACAATAGAAAAGCAAAGAAGAACAATTATTATGAATTACCTCTTATTGAATTGGAAGAAAGTAGAAAGAACAATACTAGATCTACAACAAAATATAAGAACAACATAAAGGAAATTACAATAAAAGAATAGAAGAAGATGAATGTAGCAACAAAGAATTAAGAGGTAGAAGGAGATGAAAGCATGAATTAAAATCTAGATCTAAGATTATTGAACTAAACCTAATCCTAATTCTAGAGAGAAGTGAGAGCTTCTCTCTCTAGAAACTAATTACAAAGCTAAACTAAACTAATTGGTAACTAACATCTCAAGTATGAAAAGTATGTAAAGTATCTAAAAGTGTGAAAGGTCTCTAAAGTATATTCATTCCCCCTTCAATCCTTGGCTTAAATAGTATCAGAAATGAGTTGGATTGGGCCCACAAGGCTTTAGAATTCGCTGGCCACGTTTTGTTTTAAGTGAACCAGGTGGCAGCAACGGCGCGTGCACGTACTATGCGCGTACGCGTCACCATGCGCGGCTCAACCATAGCAAATCTTATATCGTTTCGAAGCCCCGGATGTTAGCTTTCCAACCCAACTGGAACCGCATCATTTGGACCTCTGTAGCTCAAGTTATGGCCGATTAAGTGCGAAGAGGTCGGCTTGACAGCTTTCCGGTTCTTCCATTTCTTCATGAGTTCTCCAACTTTTCATGCTTTCTTTCTTCATTCCCTTGATCCAATCTTTGCCTCCTAAACCTTAAATCACTTAACAAACATATCAAGGCATCTAATAGAATCAAGGTGAATTAAATTTAGCTATTTTGAGTCCTAAAAAGCATGTTTTCACTCTTAAGCACAATTAAAGGAGAATATACAAAACCATGCTATTTCATTGAATAAATGTGGGTAAAAGGTGATAAAATCCCCTAAATTCAATACAAGATAAACCGTCAAATTGGGGTTTGTCAACCTCCCCACACTTAAACCAAGCATGTCCTCATGCTTAAGCCAAGAGAGAAACAAAGGGTATGTCATTTATTCAATGGAAACTAACTAAATGCAATCTACCTATATGCAACTATCTAAATGAATGCAAGTGCTGGGTCAAAATAAATCAATTCCCAAGAAACATATATGCTCAAGGGCTAAGGACTAGCAAGCCTAATCCACAATTGAATTGAGTCATTAAATATTTTTACAAACTTGCATGAAAATTATGATCATAAGTGAAAACATGTAATTGAGCATCAAACCCTCACCGGTAGTGTTTGCACTCTATTTACTCAAGTGTTTAGGGTTGATTCTCTCAATTCTCTCCTAATCATGCTTTATAAGATTTGTTTTTCTTCTAACAATCAACAAATATTTCATGCATGCATACACATATCATGAGGTCTTTTCTTTAGGTTGTAATGGGGTTAGGGTCAAGGTAGGATGCATATTTGGTCAAGTGAGCTTAAAATTTGAATCTTTGACAAGCTTAAACTTCCCACCTAGCCTATGAAATCCTATACAATTAAGCTCTAACCTAACTACCCATTTTTTCCTCACTTTTTCACATACTCATGCATTTTCTTTTCATTTCACAACACTTGTGCATTGATCTTTATTGGACTTTACTTTGGGGCGTTTTGTCCCCTTTTTATTTCTTTCTTTTTTTTTTCTTCTTTTTCTTTCTTTTTCTATTTTTTTTCTTTTCCATATTGTTTTTCTTTTTCACTTTTATTTCTTTTTCTTTTGTTTTTCTCATTTTTTTCTTTCTATATACAAGAGCATCAATGCATAAGGTTTTACATTTGATCAATACATGAGTATATACCCAATTCCCAATATTTTCAATAACAATACAAAATACCCTTTTATTCACCCAATGTCCCAAGGTTCCCACACTTGAATGATACTCACACACACTAGCCTAAGCTAATCAAAGATCCAAATTAAGGGACAATTATTGTTTTTCGCTTTAAGGCTTGTAATGTGCTAAAATAAGAATAAGTGGGTTAAGCGTAGGCTCAAATTTGGCTAACAAAGGAAGATAAAAGGTAAGGCTATTTGGGTAAGTGAGCTAATAAAATGATGGCCTCAATCATATAAATGTATGAATACACAAAATAATGGACATAAAGAATCAAACAAATCAAAGATTACAATCATAGAAAGATAATAATGCACACAAGAAGGAAAAATAAGTGGTTGTAAGATGTAACCACACCGTTAGGCTCAAGTCTCACAAGATTGTGTTCTTAGCTCAAAACATGATCCACAATATATATAATTCAAGCAAGTTCTATGAAAAGTTTTCCACTCAAATCAATTGGTGCCCTATAGATAGAAATCTTGAAAATTTTCATTATTTTGACTAAGCTTATTGTGTATACATATGCAAAAAATAAGAAAATGAAAGTAAAAATCTTAAAATCCTAAAATGAAATGCAAAAGTATTGGGATTAGAAATTTGTCACCCAAAATCGCCGACCGGTCGGACGACCTCCCCACACTTAAAAGTTTGCACCGTCCTCGGTGCACTCAAAGATGAGCAAGGGGGTACGGCGACTCTCCGGATTGCTATGTATTCTTTCTTCCGCTTCCATGGTTGCTTGTGGTGCATTTGTTATGAAAAATAAAAATATAACACCATAAGATGAGAAGATATAAAAGCAAGGAAGCATACATTGTTGGAATGAGGTAAATCACTAGAATGAGGTGAGTGAATTAGTGTGACATTAAGAAATATTAAGTGTGTGAATTCTAAATTGCGCGGTTTAGAATACACATTAGCATAAAAGCTATGTCACAAAAGAAGCATGCACTTCACTTATCCTAGTGTGCTTGAGATGCTTTAAGTAAGCTTGTAAGGTAAGACAAGCATTAGAGAAGCATGAAAGCATTCAAGTCAAACATATGGATGGATATAATCATGAACACAATGCATTAAGGTAAATGCACAACATCATCCATCAAGAGGTTGCCTAATCGAGGGAAAAGGATCCAAATCACATGATGGCTAGCTACAACATGCAATTCAAAAGAGTTATAAGCTCGAAGACAATTCTCATCACTTGGTATTTTTCAAAAGGTAAGCATGAAGAACTCAAAACCAAGTAACAAAATATAACCTCAATCATAGAATCCAACAAAGATTATCTAAAAACATTCATGCTAAAATAGCATTTAGGCAATAAGGGATATAGCAATGTATAGTAAACAAAGTCAATACTCCAACACATATAATGAAAAGAGAGAAAATAAAATGAAAGCTAAACGAAAACTAACTAATTAACTAACCAACTAACTAATTAACTAACTAAAATAAATGGTTATCCATGGTGTTTGGAAGTGTTGGATGAGGGGTAGGAGAAAGGAGAAGGAAAGAAATAGAAAGAGGAGAAGAAAAGAAATGTGGTGAAGGAAGGAAATCCGCGCGTACGCGCGCATGCCGCGCGCGCGCGGATGGCTTATTTCGAGAGTGACGCGTACGCGTCATGTGCGCGAGCGCGCAAATAGGTTTGTGCCAAAGGCACAACGTTGGCGCGGCGCAGGCACAACTCTCTGGAAAATGTATGGAGGTTGAAACTTCTCAATCCACGCGTACGCACGCATGGCGCGCGCGCGTGGATGGTCGAAAATGCTGGAAGTGCGCGTACGCGCCATGTACGCGTACGCGTGGATGGTGCTCTGTTTTTCAAAAAAAATTTTTCTATGTTTTTGCACCAATCCAAGCATTCCAAACCTCCAAACAGCTACCAAAACACCATAAAAACCTTATTTAACATACTTAAACTACCAAACATACTCAACTAACTAAACAAAACATGAAATTAAATTAATTCTACCAATATATACAAAAGAGAAAATGAAAGGATTTTACCATGGTGGGTTGTCTCCCACCTAGCACTTTTGTTTATTGTCCTTAAGTTGGACTTATGGGGAGCTCCTCATCAAGGTGGCTTGTGCTTGTATTCATATTGGAACTCCCACCAATGCTTGGTTCTCCATTGTGCCCCAAGTAGATTCTTCCTGGATTGAGCCAAGTCTTGATGGAGTTCTTCACAAGCTTGGGGCTCCCAAAGTTGATCCTCTTCTTGTAATCCGGGATCCCACACTTTATTTTCACGCCCGTCTTGAGGTTGATCATCATTATTAGTCCAACCGGGTGGTGAGTAAGGTGAATTCTCTATATAGTGGCCAACAATCCTCCTAGACCCATCTATTTGAGCACTACTCCAACCTTTATATCTCATGTTTGATGCATCAACCATAATGAGCCTTGATTTGTAACGCCAACCACGAAACATCTTTCGCTTACGCTTCATCCCACAAAGGATCCTAAGTTGACCATCCGTTTCAAGCAAGCCATACTCAAGTGGGACAATAAAGCTAATAGAAATGAATTTTACCCACTCAAGTGAAGGAGTAGATGACAACCTAGGCAAGGATGCTTCCAAAGATCTTGACAAAGCATAACCAACCCTTGTTCTTCTATTTCTAGGGACTTCCACCTCTTCACAAGATCTCTTAATCTCAATCCTTTGTTCAACAATTTTATCTAAACCTTTTCCTTTACTCAAATCGTAGTAGGGAGGGTGAGAGAAATTTACCTCCTCAACGCTTTCAAATCCAACCGGAGAAGGTTCTTCATGCTTAAAGGACTCTTCACCACTAAGACTTGATGCTTGATCTTCATCACCAAGGGGACTCAATTCTTTCTCTATCCCATCCAAGTCTTCATATGGGATATGCCTTGGAAGGTGTGCACTTTCCTCCCTAGCATCAATTTCAATCATCTTGGAGGGGTTTTGTTCCCATGGAGGCTCCGCATCTCCTAAGTCTTCTACCACTTCTTCCTTGTCTTCAACAATTAAAGCTTCCTCCAATTGTTCCAATACAAAGCAACTTCCTTCATTTCCCACCGGAGTTTCCAATCTCTCCTTCATGCTATGTTCTTCATTTGATTCTCCACATGTAGCCATGGGAGTTCCTTGAGTGTTCAAGCATTGGGAGGCTAATTGATTTGTTACCGTATCCAAGGTGGCCATGAAATTTTGCACATCCCTTTTCATCTCTTCTTGCCCTTGAACAAGAACACCAAGGATGTTATCCATTAGAGATTGGGGTGGGTGGAAGGGTTCATTAAATTGGGGGGAATGTTGATAGTAGGAAGGTGGTTCTTCTTGGTAGAGTTGTGGTGGTTCTATGTTTTCCATTCTTTCCACTTGTTGCACAACACACTCCATGGTTGCTTGAAATTGATCCAATGCTTCCTTGAGATGATTCCTTGACTCTTGTTCCTCTTGGATAGTATGATTAGGATCATGTGGCTCTTGGATCAATGGATATGAGTATTCTTCCATGGGAGGTTGTGGTGGAAAGTAGTATTCATCTTGTGGTTGAAAATTTTCATATATTGGAGGTGGTTCATCTTGGTAATAATGTGGAGGAGGTGGCTCTTGAAAATATTGATGTTGGAATGGTGGTGGTTCCATGTATGGTTCATATGGCTCATAAGGTGGTTGGTATGGTGGATAAGAATTAGGGTCATATGGAGGTATTTGGTGAAAATAGGCTTGTGAATGTGGTTGAGGTTCATGTTGAGGATATGACTCATAGGCATATGGTGGTGGTTCTTGAAAGTCACAAGGAGATTCACCATAGCCATTGGATTGATATGCATCATAGAATGGCTCTTCTTCATAGTGCATTGGTGGAGGTTGTTGCCAAGAGGATTGATCATAAGCATATGGCTCCTCCCACCTTTGGTTATCCCATCCTTGACACACATCTTCATTGTAGCTCCCATCACCTACAACATAGTTGTAATCACACTCATAGCCAAAATGAGAATTTATGGTGAAAAGATAAAATAAAAACAAAAGCTAATAGAAAACAAAAGAAACAAAATTCTACAACTAGCAAATAAAGCAAAAAGCAAGATATTCACACTATTCACATATGTACAATAACCAATAACATAACACCATTGCAATTCCCCGGCAACGGTGCCATTTTGACGAATGGATTTTTGACGGTTTAGAAATTCACAAATGAAATCTCGTTGTAAAGTATAGTTTCTAAACCAAGCAATAATCCTTTCATACAAAAAGTTGTTTGTCACTAGTACAAACCCCTAAAATTTATAAACCGAAGTATTGGACCTCGGGTCGTTCTCCCTAGGAATTACAATAAAGTGTCTTGTTATTGGTTATGAGTTATTTTGGGGTTTTGGATAAGAAGCATGAAAAGTAAATGGCAATGAAAATAAACTAATAACTATAAAAGGCTCTTGGCAAGGTATGAAAATTAGAAGTCCTATCCTAGTTATCCTTCTCAATTGTGATGAGAATTGTTCATTGCTACCACTTAGTTAACCCTTACTAATTAAAGGAAAGTCAAGTGGATGAATTGACTTGAGCCACAAGTCCTAGCCAACTCCCAAGGAAAGACTAGCTTTAGTGCACTCCAAACCAATTAGCAATCTCTCCAATTATCAATCAACAAAGGAATTAGATAACTCAAGTGTCACTAATTACTCTACCTAGGCCAAGAAGAATAAAATCTACACTAAAACTAAAAGAGACATTTCAACAAACACATAGAGTGCAATAGAAGTAAACATTATTAAATGCAAGAATTAAAGGAATCTACAACTACAAAGGCAAGAGATCAACAATAAAAAAGCAAAGAAGAACAATTATTATGAATTACCTCTTATTGAATTGGAAGAAAGTAGAAGGAACAATACTAGATCTACAACAAAATATAAGAACAACATAAAGGAAATTACAATAAAAGAATAGAAGAAGATGAATGTAGCAACAAAGAATTAAGAGGTAGAAGGAGATGAAAGCATGAATTAAAATCTAGATCTAAGATTATTGAACTAAACCTAATCCTAATTCTAGAGAGAAGTGAGAGCTTCTCTCTCTAGAAACTAATTACAAAGCTAAACTAAACTAATTGGTAACTAACATCTCAAGTATGAAAAGTATGTAAAGTATCTAAAAGTGTGAAAGGTCTCTAAAGTATATTCATTCCCCCTTCAATCCTTGGCTTAAATAGTATCAGAAATGAGTTGGATTGGGCCCACAAGGCTTTAGAATTCGCTGGCCACGTTTTGTTTTAAGTGAACCAGGTGGCAGCAACGGCGCGTGCACGTACTATGCGCGTACGCGTCACCATGCGCGGCTCAACCATAGCAAATCTTATGTCGTTTCGAAGCCCCGGATGTTAGCTTTCCAACCCAACTGGAACCGCATCATTTGGACCTCTGTAGCTCAAGTTATGGCCGATTAAGTGCGAAGAGGTCGGCTTGACAGCTTTCCGGTTCTTCCATTTCTTCATGAGTTCTCCAACTTTTCATGCTTTCTTTCTTCATTCCCTTGATCCAATCTTTGCCTCCTAAACCTTAAATCACTTAACAAACATATCAAGGCATCTAATAGAATCAAGGTGAATTAAATTTAGCTATTTTGAGTCCTAAAAAGCATGTTTTCACTCTTAAGCACAATTAAAGGAGAATATACAAAACCATGCTATTTCATTGAATAAATGTGGGTAAAAGGTGATAAAATCCCCTAAATTCAATACAAGATAAACCGTCAAATTGGGGTTTGTCACACTGTTCAAGCATTCATTCAGAAAACAAAAAGTATTGTCACCACATCAATATAATTAAACTAAGTTCAAGGATAAATTCGAAACTCATGTACTTCTTGTTCTTTTGAATTAAAACAGTTTTCATTTAAGAGAGGTGATGGATTCATAGGACATTCATAACTTTAAGACAAAGTTACTAAATACTAATGATCATGTAATAAGACACAAACTTAGATAAGCACTTAACATAGAAAATGAAAAACAGAGAATGTAAGAACAAGGAATGAGTCCACCTTAGTGATGGTGGTATTTCCTTCTTGAGGAACCAATGGTGTCCTTGAGCTCTTCTATATCTCTTCGTTGTCTTTGTTGCTCCTCCCTCATTGCTTTTTGATCTTCTCTAATTTCAGAAAGGATGATGGAGTGCTCTTGATGTTCCACCCTTAATTGTCCCATGTTGGAACTTAATTCTCCTAGGGAGGTGTTGATTTGCTCCCAATAGTTTTGTGGAGGAAAATGCATTTGAGGCATCTCCGGGATCTCATGGTGATGAGCTTCATGCGTCTCTTGAGCTCCATGAATGGGCTCTCTTGTTTGCTCCATCCTTTTCTTAGTGATGGGCTTCTCTTCCTCAATGGGAATGTCTCCTTCTATGTCAATCCCAGCCGAATTGCATAGATGGCAAATGAGGTGAGGAAAAGCTAACCTTGCCATAGTGGAGGACTTGTCAGCCACCTTGTAGAGTTCTTGAGGTATAATCTCATGAACCTCCACCTCTTCTCCAATCATGATGCTATGCATCATGATGGCCCGGTCTATAGTAACTTCAGACCGGTTGCTAGTGGGAATGGTTGAGCGTTGAATGAACTCCAACCATCCTCTAGCTACAGGCTTAAGGTCCAGTCTTCACAGTTGAACTGGTTTGCGTTTTGAGTCAATCTTCCATTGAGCTCCTTCCACACATATGTCCTTGAGGACTTGGTCCAACCTTTGATCAAAGTTGACTCTCCTTGTGTAGGGGCGTGTGTTCTCTTCTATTATTGGCAAGTTGAACGCCAACCTTACATTTTCCGGACTAAAATCTAAGTAATTCCCCCGAACCATGGTGAGATAATTCTTTGAGTTTGGGTTCTTACTTTGATCATGGTTCCTTATGATCCATGCATTAGCATAGAACTCTTGGACCATTAGAATTCCGACTTGTTGGATGGGGTTTGTTAGAACTTTCCAACCTCTTCTATGGATCTCATGTCGGATCTTCGGATACTCATTTCTCTTGAGTTTGAAAGGGACCTCAGGGATCACCTTCTTCTTGGCCACAACATCATAGAAGTGGTCTTGATGAGCTTTGGAGATGAATCTTTCCATCTCCCGTGACTCGGAGGTGGAAGCTTTTGTCTTCCCTTTCCCTTTTCTAGGGAATTCTCCGGTCTTGGGTGCCATCAATGGTAATGAAAAAACAAAAATCTTATGCTTTTACCACACTAAAATTAGAATTTTGCTCGCCCTCGAGCAAGAAAAGAAAGAATAGATGAAGAAGAAGAAGAAAATATGGAGGAGAGGAGGGAGAGGTATATTCGGCCAAGAAGAGAAGAGAGGGTTGTGTGGTGTGAAAATGAGGAAGAATGGAGGGCTATATATAGGGAAGAGAGGGGGGTAAGGTTCGGCCATAAGGGTGGGTTTTGGGTGGGAAATTGATTTTAAATTTTGAAGGTAGGTGGAGTTTATGAGGTAGGTTTATGGGGAAGAGTGTTTGATGTGAGTGGTGAAGTGGTGATAGGGAAGAGAGATTGAAGTGATTGGTGAAGAGTTTTGGGGAAGAGTGTTTATTAGGAAGAGAGGATGAACATTGACAAGAGGGAAGAGAGTGAGTGGAGGTAGGTGGGGATCCTGTGGGGTCCACAGATGCTGAGTTGTTCCTGTGGGGTCCACAGATCCTGAGGTGTCAAGAATTTGCATCCCTGCACCCATTAGGCATGTAAAATGCCTTTGCATGCAATTCTGGTGTTTAAACGCCGAATTGGTGCTTGTTCTGGGCGTTCAACGCCCAGATGCAGCATATTTCTGGCGTTGAACGCCAGCCAGATGCTTGTTTCTGGCGTTCAGCGCCAGCTCTTCTTTACTGTGCATTTCTGGCGTCTGAACGCCAGGATACTACTTGTTTCTGGCGTTGAACGCCAGACAGATGCTCCTTACTGGCGTTTAAACGCCAGTGAGATCCTCCTCCAGGGTGTGATTTTTCTTCTGCTGTTTTTGATTCCATTTTCAATTTTTATATTTATTTTGTGACTCCACATGATCATAAACCTAATAAAACATGAAAAACAATGAAAATAAAAATTAGATAAATAAAAATTGGGTTGCCTCCCAACAAGTGCTTCTTTAATGTCAATAGCTTGACAGTGGGCTCTCATGGAGCCTCACAGATGTTCAGAGCATTGTTGAGACTCCCCAACACCAAACTTAGAGTTTGGATATGGGAGTTCAACACCAAACTTAGAGTTTGGTTGTGGCCTCCTAACACCAAACTTAGAGTTTGACTGTGGGGGCTCTGGTTGACTCTGTTTTGAGAGAAGCTTATTGTGCCTCTTTTCCATGTTTACAGAAGGATGACCTTGAGTTTTAAATACAAGGGAGTCCTCATTCAATTGAAGGACTAGTTCGCCTCTGTCAACATCAATCACAGCTCTTGCTGTGGCTAGGAAGGGTCTTCCAAGGATGATGGATTCATCCTCATCCTTCCCAGTATCTAGGACTATGAAATCAGCAGGGATGTAAAGGCCTTCAACCTTTACTAACACGTCCTCTACTTGTCCATAAGCCTATTTTCTTAAATTGTCTGCCATCTCTAATGAGATTTTAGCAGCTTGCACCCCAAAGATTCCCAGTTTCTCTATTACAGAGAGGAGCATGAGGTTTATCCCTGAACCAAGGTCACACAGAGCCTTTTCAAAGATCATGGTGCCTATGGTACAAGGTATTAGGAACTTTCCAGGATCCTGTTTCTTCTGAGGCAATGTCAGTTGATCCAGATCACTCAGTTCATTGGTGAATGATGAGCGGATATTTTATACGCTTTTTGGGGATAATTTCATATAGTTTAGAGTATGTTTTAGTTAGTTTTTAGTCTATTTCTAGTATTTTTTAGGAAAAATTCATATTTCTGGACTTTACTATGAGTTGTGTGTTTTTCTGTAATTTCAGGTATTTTTCTGGCTGAAATTGAAGGGGCTGAGCAAAAATCCGATTCAGGCTGAAAAAGGACTGCTGATGCTATTGGATTCTGACCTCCCTGCACTCAAAGTGGATTTTCTGGAGCTACAGAACTCGAAATGGCATGCTTCTAATTGCATTGGAAAGTAGACATCCAGGCTTTCCAGAAATATATAATAGTCCATACTTTGCACAAGGATAGACGACGTAAACTGGCATTCAACGCCAGTTCTCTGCCCAATTCTGGCGTCCAGCGCCAGAAAAGGATCAAAAACTGGAGTTGAACGCCCAAACTGGCATAAAAACTGGCGTTCAACTCCACAAATGGCCTCTGCACGTGACTCACTTAAATCTCAGCCCCAGCACACACCAAGTGGGCCCCAGAAGTGGATATCTGCATCATCCATCATAGTCCACTCATATTTTGTAACCCTAGGCTACTAGTTTGGTATTTAAACAAATTTTAGAGACTTATTTTGTATCTCATGACATTTCAGATCTAAACTTTGTATTCTCTGACGGCATGAGTCTCTAAACTCCATTGTTGGGGGTGAGGAGCTCTGCTGTGTCTCGATGAATTAATGCAAGTATTTCTGTTTTCCATTCAAACACGCTTGTTCCTATCTAAGATGTTCATTCGCGCTTAACTGTGATGGAGGTGATGATCTGTGATAGTCATCACCTTCCTCAAACCACGAACGTGTGCCTGACAACCACCTCCGTTCTATATCCGATTGAATGAGTGTCTCTTGGATTCCTTAATCAGAATCTCCGTGGTATAAGCTAGAACTGATGGCGGCATTCATGAGAATCCGGAAAGTCTAAACCTTGTCTGTGGTATTCCGAGTAGGATTCAAGGATTGAATGACTGTGACGAGCTTCAAACTCCTGAAGGCTGGGCGTTAGTGACAGATGCAAAAGGATAGTAAATCCTATTCCAACCGGATCGAGAACCAACCGGTGATTAGCCGTGCTGTGACAGAGCGCGTGAGCGTAGTTTTCACTGGAAGGATGGAAGGTAGCCATTGACAACGGTGATCCACCAACACACAGCTTGCCATAGGAGGACGTGCGTGCGTGAATCAGAAGACAGAGGAAAGCAGAGATTCAGAAGACAAAGCATCTCCAAAACTCCAACATATTCTCCATTACTGCACAACAAGTAACCTTTAATTTATGCTCTCTTGGTTATTCACAATTCAACTGATAAACATAATTGACTTCCTGACTAAGATTTACAAGATAACCATAGATTGCTTCAAACCAACAATCTCCGTGTGATTCGACCCTTACTCACGTAAGATATTACTTGGACGACCCAGTGCACTTGCTGGTTAGTGGTACGCGTTGTGAAAAGTGTGATTCACAATTCGTGCACCAAGTTTTTGGCGCCGTTGCCGGGGATTGTTCGTGTTTGAACAACTGACGGATTATTTTGTTGCTTAGATTAGGAAAACAATCTTTCTTTTTGGTTTAGAGTCTTTTATTATTTATCCCTTGTTAAAACACTTTAAATTTATATCTCAGTTAATTAGAACGTGGTGTTTATGTTCATGGTAATTGGCTATCATATTTTTTAAAACCTTTTTCAAAAATAATTTTTCTGTTAAATCCTGTGCCAAATTTTAAGTTTGGTGTTTTCTTGTTGATTTCCCTTTGGTTTTCGAAAATTTTGGTTTGGTTTTCTAAAAAATTTTAAGTTTGGTGTTCTTTCTTCATGTTCTTGTGTTCTTGTGAGTCTTCAAAGTGTTCTTGAGTTTTCCTTGTGTCTTGATCTTAAAATTTTTTTAGTTTGGTGTTACTTGGTGTTTTCCCTCCAAAATTTTCAAAAACAAGGAGCATCAGATCTAAAAATTTTAAATCTTGTACTATTTTATTGTTTTTCTCTCTCCTCACTAAATTCAAAATATCTTTTCTAACTTCCTAACTTCTTATCTTTTCAAAATTTGTTTCAACTAACTAACTAACTTTTTGTTTGTTTCTTAACTTTTTCAAAACTACCTAACTAACTCTCTCCCTCTAATTTTCGAAAATATCTTCCCTCTTTTTCAAAAATTTCTTTTTTTAACTATTTAATTTTTATTCTCTTTTACGAAAAAAAAAAATTTTTAATTCCAAAATTCAAATTTTTTTAGTTATTTTATTTTATTTAAGTATTTACTTCTTATAAAATAAAATAAATAAAAAGATAAATCAGTCCAAGTTATATCCATATATCCATCATGGACATAAGTGGAAATGAACAGTCCAGGAGGACTCTGGGGTCATATTCTAACCCCTCTACTGCTTCATATGGAAGTAGTATCTGTATACCTTCCATTGGAGTTAGTAGCTTTGAGTTGAATCCTCAGCTCATTATCATGGTGCAGCAAAGTTGCCAGTATTCCGGTCTTCCACAGGAAGAACCTACAGAGTTTCTGGCACAGTTTCTACAGATTGCTGACACAGTACATGATAAAGAAATAGATCAGGATGTCTACAGACTATTACTGTTTCCATTTGCTGTAAAAGATCAAGCTAAGAGGTGGTTAAATAACCAACCTAAGGCCAGCATAAGAACATGGAAACAACTGACAGAAAAATTCCTGAATCAGTATTTTCCTCCAAAAAGGATGACACAGCTAAAGCTGGACATCCAAGGCTTTAAACAAGGAGATAATGAATCTCTTTATGATGCCTGGGAGAGATACAGAGAGATGCTACGAAAATGCCCCTCTGAAATGTTTTCAGAGTGGGTTCAGTTAGACATCTTCTACTATGGGCTTGCAGAAGGAGCTCAGATGTCTCTAGATTACTCAGCTGGTGGATCTATCCATATGAGAAAGACAATTGAAGAGGCTCAAGAGCTCATTGATACAGTTGCCAGGAATCAGCATCTGTATCTAAGTAGCAACCCTTCCATGAATGAAGAGGTTAAAACAGTAACTGCTGAATTCAGTACTGTAAAACAAGCTGCTGAATTCAATCAGCAATTGGATTTTCTAACAAAACAGCTAGCTGAATTCAAGGACAGGCTACAGGAGACAAGGATAGCTAATATACATATGGACGAACAGTTTAAGCAAACAAAGCAGCAGCTATCAAGGCAAATAGCAGAAGAATGCCAAGCAGTTCAATTAAGGAGTGGGAAAACATTAAATACCCCACCTCAAGGCATCAAAAATTCAAGAAATGAGCAACCCACCAAAGATTCACCTGAGGACAGTAAGAGCCCAGGGAAAAATAATTCTGGCACTAAAACGCCAGAAAATGGGTGGAAGGCTGGCGCTGAACGCCCAGACCATGCCCAAAACTGGCGTTCAGCGCCAGAAACAAGGCAGGATTGGCGTTCAACGCCAGAAATGGGCAAGAATCTGGCGTTGAACGCCCAAATGGGGCAGAGTCCAGCGTTGAACGCCCAACATGGGCACATTTCTGGCGTTCAGGCGCCAGGAACAGACAGTGAGCTGGCGTCTAACGTCACTCCAGCTTCTGACTCTGGCACTCAATTGCCAGTGAGGGATCAGACACACACAAGTGCTGATAACAACCCCTCTAAAAAGGCTTCTTTAACCACTAAGGTTGAGGAATATAAAGCCAAGATACCTTATCCTCAAAAACTCCGGAAAGAGGAGCAGGATAAGCAATTTGCTCGCTTTGCAGATTATCTAAGGACTCTTGAAATAAAGATTCCATTTGCAGAGGCACTTGAGCAAATACCTTCTTATGCCAAGTTCATGAAAGAGATCTTGAGTCATAAAAAGGAGTGGAGAGAAACAGAAAGAGTTCTCCTCACTGAAGAATGCAGTGCAGTCATTCTGAAAAGCTTTCCTGAAAAGCTTAAAGACCCTGGGAGTTTTCTGATACCATGCATATTAGAAGGTGATTGCACCAAGACAGCTTTATGCGATCTTGGGGCAAGCATCAACCTGATACCTGCATCCACTATCAGAAAGCTTGGCTTAACTGAAGAAGTTAAACCAACCCGGATATGTCTCCAACTTGCTGATGGTTCCACTAAATATCCATCAGGCGTGATTGAGGACATGATTGTCAGAGTTGGGCCATTTGCCTTTCCCACTGACTTTGTTGTGCTGGAAATGGAGGAGCACAAGAGTGCTACTCTCATTCTAGGAAGACCCTTCCTAGCAACTGGACGATCCCTCATTGATGTCCAACAGGGGGAAATAACCCTGAGAGTCAATGATGATGAGTTTAAGTTGAACGCTGTCAAAGCCATGCAGCATCCAGACACATCAACAGACTGCATGAAAGTTGATCTCATTGACTCTTTGGTAGAAGAGATCAACATGGCTGAGAGTCTCGAATCAGAGTTGGAAGACATCTTTAAAGATGTTCAGCCTGATTTGGAGGATTCAGAGGACATGGAAGAGCCTCTGAACTTTCTTCTGAAAGAGGAAAAACCTCCTAAACCCGAGCTCAAGCCACTACCACCATCCTTGAAATACGCATTTCTGGGAGAAGGTGACACTTTTCCAGTGATCATAAGCTCTGCTTTAAATTCACAGGAAGAGGAAGCACTTATTCAAGTGCTAAGGACACACAAGACAGCTCTTGGGTGGTCCATAGGTGACCTTAAGGGCATAAGCCCAGCTAGATGCATGCACAAAATCCTATTGGAGGATAATGCCAAACCAGTGGTTCAACCACAGAGGCGGCTAAATCCAGCCATGAAGGAAGTGGTGCAGAAAGAGGTCACCAAATTACTAGAGGCTGGGATTATTTATCCCATTTCTGATAGCCCCTGGGTGAGCCCTGTTCAAGTCGTCCCAAAAAAGGGAGGCATGACAGTGATTCATAATGAAATAAATGAACTGGTTCCTACAAGAACAGTTACAGGGTGGCGCATGTGTATTGACTACAGAAGGCTCAATATAGCCACCAGAAAGGATCATTTTCCTTTACCATTCATAGACCAGATGCTAGAGAGACTAGCAGGTCATGATTATTACTGCTTTTTGGATGGCTATTCAGGCTATAACCAGATTGCAGTGGATCCCCAGGATCAAGAGAAAACAACATTCACATGTCCATCTGGAGTGTTTGCTTATAGAAGGATGCCATTTGGGCTATGTAATGCGCCTGCAACCTTCCAGAGATGCATGCTCTCTATTTTCTCTGACATGGTGGAAAAATTTCTGGAAGTCTTCATGGATGACTTCTCAGTATATGGAGACTCATTCAGCTCCTGTCTTGATCACCTGAAACTTGTTCTGAAAAGATGCCAAGAAACCAACCTAGTGTTAAACTGGGAAAAGTGTCACTTCATGGTGACTGAAGGAATTGTTCTTGGGCATAAAATCTCAAACAAGGGAATAGAGGTGGATCAAGCAAAAATAGAGGTAATTGAAAAATTACCACCACTTGCCAATGTTAAGGCAATCAGAAGCTTTCTGGGGCATGCAGGATTCTATAGGAGGTTTATAAAGGATTTTTCAAAAATCGCAAAACCTCTAAGCAATCTGCTAGCTGCTGACACGCCATTTGTGTTTGACACAGCATGCCTGCAGGCGTTTGAAACGCTGAAAGCTAAGCTGGTCACAGCACCAGTCATTTCTGCACCAGACTGGACATTGCCATTTGAGTTAATGTGTGATGCCAGTAATCATGCCATTGGTGCAGTATTGGGACAGAGGCATGACAAGCTTCTGCATGTCATTTATTATGCCAGTCGCGTTCTAAATGATGCCCAGAAAAATTACACAACCACAGAAAAAGAACTACTTGCAGTGGTTTACGCCATTGACAAGTTCAGATCATACTTAGTAGGATCAAAAGTGATTGTGTATACTGACCATGCTGCTCTTAAATATCTACTCACAAAGCAGGATTCAAAACCCAGGCTCATCAGATGGGTATTGCTTCTGCAAGAGTTTGATATAGAAATAAGAGACAGAAAAGGGACAGAGAACCAAGTGGCTGATCATCTGTCCCGGATAGAGCCAGTGGAAGGGACGTCCCTCCCCTTTCTTGAGATCTCTGAGACGTTCCCTGATGAGCATCTATTTGCCATTCAGGAAGCACCATGGTTTGCCGATATTGCAAACTATAAAGCTGCATGGTTCATACCCAAGGAGTACAATAGAATACAAAAGAAGAAATTAGTTACTGATGCAAAGTACTACTTGTGGGATGAGCCCTATCTCTTTAAGAGATGTGCAGACGGAATCATCCGTAGGTGTGTCCCTAGAGAGGAAGCACAGAGAATCCTATGGCATTGCCATGGATCTCAGTATGGAGGCCATTTTGGAGGTGAGCGAACAGCCACCAAGGTCCTCCAATGTGGCTTCTATTGGCCCACACTCTATAAAGATTCCCGAGAGTTTGTACGTAACTGTGACAGTTGCCAAAGAGCTGGTAATCTGCCTCATGGTTACGCCATGCCTCAACAAGGAATCTTGGAAATAGAGTTGTTTGATGTATGGGGAATTGACTTCATGGGACCTTTCCCACCATCATACTCAAACACTTATATTCTGGTGGCAGTTGACTATGTATCAAAATGGGTTGAGGCTATTGCCACTCCCACTAATGATACTAAAACAGTGCTGAAATTCCTCCAGAAACACATCTTTAGCAGGTTTGGTGTCCCTAGAGTGTTAATCAGTGATGGGGGCACTCACTTCTGCAATAAACAGCTTTACTCTGCCATGGTTCGGTATGGAATTCGCCACAAAGTGGCCACCCCATATCATCCACAAACCAATGGGCAAGCTGAAGTCTCTAACAGAGAATTAAAGAGAATCCTGGAACGGACAGTAAATACCCGTAGAAAGGATTGGGCAAGGAGCCTGGATGATGCTCTGTGGGCTTACAGAACAGCATTCAAGACCCCTATAGGGACCTCTCCATACCAACTCGTGTATGGTAAGGCATGCCACTTGCCCGTGGAACTGGAACATAAGGCCTACTGGGCAACCAGATTCCTAAACTTAGATGCCAAATTAGCAGGAGAAAAACGATTGCTCCAGCTAAATGAGCTAGAGGAATTCAGATTCACAGCTTTCGAAAATGCCAAGCTTTATAAAGAAAAATAAAAAAAATGGCATGACAGAAAGCTGTCATCTAGAATCTTTGAACCAGGACAGAAGGTCCTGTTGTTTAACTCTAGACTCAGGCTATTCCCCGGGAAACTGAAATCCCGGTGGAGGGGACCATACGTGATTACAAGTGTGTCACCATATGGTTACGTGGAGCTTCAAGATATTGATTCTGATAAGAAGTTCATTGTCAATGGACAAAGAATCAAGCATTATCTTGAAGGCAACATTGAGCAAGAATGCTCAAGGCTGAAGCTAGATTAAAAGCTCAGCAAGGTCCAGCTAAAGACAATAAAAAAGCGCTTTCTGGGAGGCAACCCAGCCATGGGGCATTAATCCTCTAAGCATTTTGCCCTATTTTTTCTTTTTTATTTGTTTATATAAAGTTTACTGACACTAAGGTAAAGGATCAATTGCATAAGTTTACAGGGTTACAGAAGGAATTTGCACACAAAACAGAGATTGGAAGCTCAATGGCAAGAAAACGCCAGTAAAGGGGCATTTTGGGCGTTCAGCGCCCAAAATGGGCATCCACTGGGCGCTGAACGCCAGTAATGGCAGAAATTGGGCGTTCAACACCAGAAATGGCCACCCACTGGGCGTTGAACGCCAGGAATGGCAGCAACTGGGCGCTGAACGCCCAGGAGATCAGCATTTGGGCACTGAACGCCCAAAACAGGCAGTGTTTGGGCGTTCAAACGCCAGGAGGACAGGGAGGAGCCAAATCCAGTAATCCCACACGTATTTCCATTTTAATTTCAAATTTTATGCTTCAATGCATGATTTTTACATGAACATATCAAGAACCCTGATTTCTAAAATCCTTAATTTCTAAAAATCCATCTTTCCAAATTCAATCCAACTCTTTTCAAAATCTTTTCTGAAAAACAAATCTATCTTTTTCACTCAAAAATCTTTTCAACTAATCCATATCTTTTTCAAATATCCATATTATCTTTTTCAAAATTCAGAGTTATCTTTTTCAAAAATCTATCATATCTTTTCAAAATTAAACTCTATCTTCTATCTTATCTTTTTCAACCCAATCTTTTTATCTTATCTCTTCCAATTTTTCGAAAACCCACCCCCCACCCCTTTAAATTGGGTTCGGCCCCCCCTCCTTCATCAACAAGTGCTACTCAATCTCCGTCTATCCCTCTCCTTTCTTTTCTTTTGCTTGAGGACAAGCAAACCTCTAAGTTTGGTGTGTTTATCCGAGATCACTACTAAGATTATGGCTCTCAAAGGAAAACAATCCACTCCAAGAGGCAAGAAAGATAGCATTCCAAAATCACTTTGGAATCAAGGGAAGTTCTTATCTAAAGAACATTCAGACCATTATCTTAAAGTAATGGGTCTGAGATCAGTGATCCCGGAAGTGAGATTCGATCTGAAAGAAGATGAATATCCGGAAATCCAGGAGCAAATTCGAACCAGGAACTGGGAAGTCTTAGCTAATCCTGAAACGAAAGTAGGAAGGAACATGGTCCAGGAGTTCTATGCTAATATGTGGCAGACTGACAAGCAAAGATTATCTGGAACAGCCTGCTACGAATTTCGGACCATGGTCAGGGGAAAGATTGTTCATACCACCCCTGACAAGATCAGAGAGATATTAAAGCTACCTCAGCTAAAGGATGATCCAGACTCCTTCAGCAGGAGGATGATGAGAGTAGACATTGGCCTGGATAAGATTCTAGAGGACATATGTATCCCTGGAGCCAGGTGGACCACCAACACAAAGGGCGTCCCAAATCAACTCAAGAGAGAGGATCTCAAACCAGTTGCCAGAGGATGGCTGGACTTCATTGGGCGTTCTCTGTTGCCCACTAGCAACCGTTCTGAAGTCACAGTTAAAAGAGCAGTGATGATTCATTGCATCATGATGGGAAAAGAAGTGGAGGTTCATCAGCTGATTTCAACTGAGCTCTATAAGATTGCTAACAAAAATTCAAAAGAAGCCAGGTTGGCTTATCCAAGCGTGATTTCTCTGCTCTGCAAGGACGCTGGAGTCAAGATGGGAATAACTGAATATATCCTAATTGAAAAGTCAATCACCAAAGCATCAATGGAGAGACAACAGGCACAGGAGGATCCCATCAAGAAGAGAGCACAGGAATTACTTCCAGAGATACCTCAAGCTGAATACTGGGAATATCTGGAGACATCCATCACCAAGATGCAGGAAGCTATGGAGCAGATAATAAAACAACAGAAGGAACACAGTCAAATGCTGACCCATATGCTTAAAGAACAAGAGGAGCAGGGACGTGACTTAAGGGAACTGAAGCGCCAAAAGTCTTCTGTAATACCAAGCCTCCCAAGGATCAGAGGAACCCCCATACCCCCAGAATAAAGGTTGTTAATTTCCAATTTCTGCCTTAACTCTGTGACAGTGTCCTTATAAAAAGTTTACCTTAGAAGTCATATAATAGTAATTAGTATTTATTTGATTTTATCTCCAGTTAAGCTATAGTTTATTTTTCTCATCATCATTAAACATGAATAAAGTAGTAGATCTTTTGAATAAGAGGCAATAAAATTTCGAGTTTTAATAAGAGAAATTCTAATTAGTTAAATGTGGTGGCAATGCTTTCTGTCTTCTGAATGAATGCTTGAACAGTGCATATGTCTTTTGAATTTGTTGTTTAAGACTGTTAAATATGTTGGCTCTTGAAAGAATGATGAACATGAGACATGTTATTGATGATCTGAAAAATCATAAAAATGATTCTTGAAGTAAGAAAAAGCAGCAAAGAACAAAGCTTGCAAAATATATATATATATATATATATATATATATATATATATATAGAAAAAAAAGCAAGAAGAAAAAGCCAATAACCCTTAAAACCAAAAGGCAAGGGCAAATAAAAAGGATCCCAAGGCTTTGAGCATCAGTGGATAGGAGGGCCTAAAGGAATAAAATCCTGGTCTAAGCGGCTAAACCAAGCTGTCCCTAACCATGTGCTTGTGGCGTGTAGGTGTCAAGTGAAAACTTGAGACTGAGCGGTTAAAGTCAAGGTCCAAAGCAAAAGAAGAGTGTGCTTAAGAACCCTGGACACCTCTAATTGGGGACTTTAGCAAAGCTGAGTCACAATCTGAAAAGGTTCACCCAGTTATGTGTCTGTGGCATTTATGTATCCGGTAGTAATACTGGAAAACAAAGTGCTTAGGGCCACGGCCAAGACTCATAAAGAAGCTGTGTTCAAGAATCATCCCACTGAACTAAGAGAATCAATAACACTATCTGAATTCTGAGTTCCTATAGATGCCAATCACTCTGAGCTTCAATGGATAAAGTGAGATGCCAAAACTGTTCAGAAGCAAAAAGCTACTAGTCCCGCTCATCTAATTAGAATCTGAGCTTCACTCAAAAACTCTGAGATATTATTGCTTCTCAACTTATTAGTCTTCTACTTTATTTGTCTAAGTTGCTTGAGGACAAGCAACAGTTTAAGTTTGGTGTTGTGATGAGCGGATATTTTATACGCTTTTTAGGGATAATTTAATATAGTTTAGAGTATGTTTTAGTTAGTTTTTAGTCTATTTCTAGTAGTTTTTAGGAAAAATTCATATTTCTGGACTTTACTATGAGTTGTGTGTTTTTCTGTAATTTCAGGTATTTTTCTGGCTAAAATTGAAGGGGCTGAGCAAAAATCTGATTCAGGCTGAAAAAGGACTGCTGATGCTGTTGGATTCTGACCTCCCTGCACTCAAAGTGGATTTTCTGGAGCTACAGAACTCGAAATGGCATGCTTCCAATTGCATTGGAAAGTAGATATCCAGGGCTTTCCAGAAATATATAATAGTTTATACTTTGCACAAGGATAGACGACGTAAACTGGCATTCAACGCCAGTTCTCTGCCCAATTCTGGCGTCCAGCGCCAGAAAAGGATCAAAAACTGGAGTTGAACACCCAAACTGGCATAAAAACTGGCGTTCAACTCCACAAATGGCCTCTGCACGTGACTCACTTAAATCTCAGCCCCAGCACACACCAAGTGGGCCCCAGAAGTGGATATCTGCATCATCCATCATAGTCCACTCATATTTTGTAACCCTAGGCTACTAGTTTGGTATTTAAACAACTTTTAGAGACTTATTTTGTATCTCATGACATTTCAGATCTAAACTTTGTATTCTCTGACGGCATGAGTCTCTAAACTCCATTGTTGGGGGTGAGGAGCTCTGCTGTGTCTCGATGAATTAATGCAAGTATTTCTGTTTTCCATTCAAACACGCTTGTTCCTATCTAAGATTTTCATTCGCGCTTAACTGTGATGGAGGTGATGATCTGTGACAGTCATCACCTTCCTCAAACCACGAACGTGTGCCTGACAACCACCTCCGTTCTATATCCGATTGAATGAGTGTCTCTTGGATTCCTTAATCAGAATCTCCGTGGTATAAGCTAGAACTGATGGCGGCATTCATGAGAATCCGGAAAGTCTAAACCTTGTCTGTGGTATTCCGAGTAGGATTCAAGGATTTAATGACTGTGACGAGCTTCAAACTCCTGAAGGCTGGTCGTTAGTGACAGATGCAAAAGGATAGTAAATCCTATTCCAACCGGATCGAGAACCAACCGGTGATTAGCCGTGCTGTGACAGAGCGCGTGAGCGTAGTTTTCACTGGAAGGATGGAAGGTAGCCATTGACAACGGTGATCCACCAACACATAGCTTGCCAAAGGAGGACGTGCGTGCGTGAATCAGAAGACAGAGGAAAGCAGAGATTCAGAAGACAAAGCATCTCCAAAACTCCAACATATTCTCCATTACTGCACAACAAGTAACCTTTAATTTATGCTCTCTTGGTTATTCACAATTCAACTGATAAACATAATTGACTTCCTGACTAAGATTTACAAGATAACCATAGATTGCTTCAAACCAACAATCTCCGTGGGATTCGACCCTTACTCACGTAAGGTATTACTTGGACGACCCAGTGCACTTGCTGGTTAGTGGTACGCGTTGTGAAAATTGTGATTCACAATTCGTGCACCAGTGAACAAGGGAGGTTCATCTTCCCAAGTCTCAATACCAAATAATTTGGCATTCAGCTTCATGATTGCACCAAGGTACTTGGTAACTTGCTCCTTAGTAACATCCTCATTCTCTTCAAAAGAGGAATACTCATCAGAGCTCATGAATGGCATAAGAAGGTTTAATGGAATCTCTATGGTCTCTAGTTGAGCCTCAGATTCCTTTGGTTCCTCAAAGGGAAACTCCTTATTGATCACTGGACGTCCCAGGAGGTCTTCCTCCTTGGGATTCACGTCCTCCTCCTCTTTTGTGGTTTCGACCATGATGGTCATTTCAATGGCCTTGCACTCTCCTTTTGGATTTTCTTCTGTATTGCTTGGGAGAGTACTAGGAGGGATTTCAGTGACTCTTTTACTCAGCTGGTCCACTTGTGCCTCCAAATTTCTAATGGAGGACCTTGTTTCATTCATGAAACTTACAGTGGCCTTAGATAGATCAGAGACTAAGTTTGCTAAATTAGAGGTATTTTGTTCAGAGTTCTCTGTCTGTTGCTGAGTGGATGATGGAAAAGGTTTACTATTGTTAAACCTATTTCTTCCACCATTATTAAAGCCTTGTTGAGGCTTTTGTTGATCCTTCCATGAGAGATTTGGGTGATTTCTCCATGAGGGATTATAGGTGTTTCCATATGGTTCACCCATGTAATTCACCTCTGCTATTGTAGGGTTCTCAGGATCATAAGCTTCTTCTTCAGAAGATGCCTCTTGAGTACTATTGGATGCAGCTTGCATTCCATTCAGACTCTGAGAAATCATATTGACTTGCTGAGTCAATATTTTATTCTGAGCCAATATGGCATTCAGAGTATCAATTTCAAGAACTCCCTTCTTCATAGGCGTCCCATTACTCACAGGATTCCTCTCAGAAGTGTACATGAACTGGTTATTAGCAACCATGTCAATGAGTTCTTGAGCTTCTGCAGGTGTTTTCTTTAGGTGAATGGATCCACCTGCATAAGTATCCAATGACATCTTAGCTAATTCAGATAGACCATCATAGAATATATCCAGGATGGTCCATTCTGAAAGCATGTCAGAAGGACACTTTTTGGTCAGTTGCTTGTATCTCTCCCAAGCTTCATAGAGGGATTCACCTTCTTTCTGTTTGAAGGTTTGAACGTCCACTCTAAGCTTACTCAGCTTTTGAGGAGGAAAGAACTTGGCTAAGAAAGCCTTGACCAGCTTATCCCAAGAGTTCAGGCTATCCTTAGGTTGAGAGTCCAACCATATTCTAGCTCTGTCTCTTACAGCAAACGGGAAAAGCATGAGCCTGTAGACTTCAGGATCTACTCCATTAGTCTTAACAATATCACAGATCTGCAAGAATTCAGTTAAGAACTGAAAAGGATCTTCAGATGGAAGTCCATGAAACTTGCAGTTTTGCTGCATCAGAGAAACTAATTGAGGTTTCAGCTCAAAATTGTTTGCTCCAATGGTAGGGATGGAGATGCTTCTTCCATGTAAATTGGAATTAGGTGCAGTAAAGTCACCAAGCATCCTCCTTGCATTATTATTATTTTCGGCTGCCATCTCCTCTTCCTGTTCGACAATTTCTGACAGGTGCTTGCTGGATTGTTGTAATTTAGCTTCTCTTAGTTTCCTCTTCAGAGTCCTTTCAGGTTCAGGGCCTACTTCAACAAGAATATTCTTGTCCTTGCTCCTGCTCATATGAAAGAGAAGGGAACAGAAAAATAATAATAGGGATCCTTTTTACCACAGGTATAGAGGTTTTCCTGTGTGAGTAGAAGAAGAAAAGAATGTAATGTAAAGAAAGAAACACAAGGGTGAGGAGAGCAGAGATGTGGGATGAAGAGAAGTGTTAGTAGATGAATAAATAAATAGAAGGAGATGAGAGAGAAAGAAAATTTTCGAAAAATATTTTTTGAAAAATGGTTAGTGATTTTCGAAAATTAAAAGAAGAATTAAATTAAAATTGAATTTTGAAACAATTAGTTAATTAAAAAGAATTTTTGAAAAAGAGGGAGATATTTTTGAAAATTAGAGAGAGAGAGTTAGTTAGGTAGTTTTGAAAAAGATAAGAAACAAACAAAAAGTTAGTTAGTTAGTTGAAACAAATTTGAAAATCAATTTTGAAAAGATAAGAAGATAAGAAGTTAGAAAAAATATTTTAAAATCAAATTTTTGAAAAAGATATGATTTTGAAAAAGATAAGATAAAAAGATATTTTTGAAAAGATATGATTGAAATTAGTTTTGAAAAAGATTTTATTTTTAAAATCACAATTAATGACTTGATTCACAAGAAATCACAAGATATGATTCTCGAACTTAAAGTTTGAATCTTTCTTAACAAGCAAGTAACAAGCTCGAAATTTTTGAATCAAAACATTAATTGATGATGTTATTTTCGAAAATTAGGAGATAAAGATAAGAAAAATATTTTTGAAAAATATTTTAAAAATTTTCGAAAATAAATAAGAAAAGTGAAAAAGATATGATTTTTGAAAAAGATTTTGAAAAAGATAAAATTTAAAAATTTGATTTGACTCATAGAAAACAACTGGATTTTAAAATTGTTTGAAAAAGTCAACTCAAATTTTTGAATTTTTATGAGAGGAAAAAGGGAAAAATATTTTTTTGATTTTTTTGAATTTTTATGATGAGAGAGAAAAACATGAAAATGATGCAATGCATGAAAATTTTTAGATCAAAACAATGAATGCATGCAAGAATGCTATGAATGTCAAGATGAACACCAAGAACACTTTGAAGATCATGATGAACATCAAGAACATTTTTTTGAAAAATTTTTGATGCAAAGAAAACATGCAAGACACCAAACTTAGAAATCTTTGATGCTTAGACTCTATGGATGCAAAAATGCACATGAGAAACAAGAAAATACACAAAACAAGAAAACATCAAGATCAAACAAGAAGATTTACCAAGAACAACTTGAAGATCATGAAGAACACTATGAATGCATGAATTTTTCGAAAAATGCAAGATGAACATGCAATTGACACCAAACTTAAAAATTGACTCAAGACTCAAACAAAAAAACACAAAATATTTTTTTTATTTTTGAATTTTTATTTTTATTTTATATTTTTCGAAAATTAGTGTGAAAAAGAAAAATAAGGATTCCAAAATTTTTAATATGAATTCCAGGAATCTTGCACTCTTATTCTAAAACTCCAATATGAGGGTTAGACATGGCTTAATAGCCAGTCAAGTTTTAGCATGTAAATCTTTTGGATCTGGAACAGCAGCAGGTGGATTAGCAACAACTAGCGTGCTCTTGATAATGTTGGTTGGAAGCCCCAGTCCAAATGAATTTAGACGTGGCTTTACAGCCAGTCAGGCTTCAACATGCTTCATGAAACACTAGAATTCATTCTTAAAAATTCTGAAGAACATAATAAAAATTTTTGAAAAGAATTTTTTTTTTTCGAAAACAGATGAGAAATTTTTGAAAATAAAACAAAAAGAAAATTACCTAATCTGAGCAACAAGATGAACCGTCAGTTGTCCAAACTCGAACAATCCCCGGCAACGGGCCAAAAACTTGGTGCACGAAATTGTGATCTCAGGCAACGGCGCCAAAAACTCTGTGCGCACAACTTAATAAATCGTTTTTCATTCACAACTTCGATACAACTAACCAGCAAGTGCACTGGGTCGTCCAAGTAATAAACCTTACGTGAGTAAGGGTCGATCCCACGTAGATTGTTGGTATGAAGCAAGCTATGGTCATCTTGTAAATCTCAGTTAGGCGGATAATAATTGATTATGGAGTTTTCGAAAATAAATAGACAGGAAATAAAGATAGAAATACTTATGTATATCATCGGTGAGAATTTCAGATAAGTGTATGGAGATGCGTTCGTTCCTCTGAACTTCTGCTTTCCTGCGGTGTTCATCCAATCAATCTCACTCCTTTCCATGGCTGGCTTTATGTAAGGACATCACCATTGTCAATGGCTACTTTTCATCCTCTCTGTGAAAATGGTCCGATGCGCTGTCACTGCATGGCTAATCATCTGGAGGCATCACCGTGGTCAATGGCTGCATCCTATCCTCTTGCGAAAATGGTCCAAATGCTCTGTCACGGCACGGCTAATCATCTGAGGTTTTCGATCATACTAGAATAGGATTCACCCTCCTTTTGCGTCTGTCACTACGCCCAGCACTCGCGAGTTTGAAGTTCGTCACAGTCATTCAATCCCAGAATCCTACTCGGAATACCACAGACAAGGTTTAGACTTTCCGGATTCTCATGAATGCCGCCATCAATCTAGCTTATACCACGAAGATTCTGATTAAGAGATCCAAGAGATAATCATCCAATCTAAGGTGGAACGAAAGTGGTTGTCAGGCACGCGTTCGTGGGGGAATGATGATGATTGTCACGTTCATCACATTCATGTTGAAGTGCGAATGAATATCTTAGAAGCGGAATAAGTTGAATTGAATAGAAAAACAGTAGTACTTTGCATTAATTCAAGAGGAACAGTAGAGCTCCACACCTTAATCTATGGAGTGTAGAAACTCTACCGTTAAAAATACATAAGTGAAAAGTTCGGGCATGGCCAAATGGCCAGCCCCCATGATTTAAGAACCAGACGTCCCAAGATGTCCAATACAATAGTAAAAAGTTCTATTTATAATAAACTAGCTACTAGGGTTTACAGAAGTAAGTAATTGATGCATAAATCCACTTCCGGGGCCCACTTGGTGTGTGCTTGGGCTGAGCTTGAATGTTACACGTGTAGAGGCTCTTTCTGGAGTTGAACGCCAGGTTGTAACGTATTTCTGGCGTTCAACTCTGGTTTGTGACGTGTTTCTGGCGTTTAACTCCAGACAGCAGCGTAGAACTGGCGTTCAACGCCCTTTTACGTCATCTAAACTCGGCCAAAGTATGGACTATTATATATTGCTGAAAAGCCCTGGATGTCTAATTTCCAACGCAATTGGAAGCGCGCCATTTTGAGTTCTGTAGCTCCAGAAAATTTACTTTGAGTGCAGGGAGGTCAGAGTCCAACAGCATCAACAGTCCTTCTTCAACCTCTGAATCTGATTTTTGCTCAAGTCCCTCAATTTCAGCCAGAAAATACCTAAAATCACAGAAAAACACACAAACTCATAGTAAAGTCCAGAAATGTGAATTTAACATAAAAACTAATAAAAACATCCCTAAAAGTAACTAGATCCTACTAAAAACATACTAAAAACAATGCCAAAAAGCGTATAAATTATCCGCTCATCAAGTGTGAAAGGACATTTCAAGAATTCAAAGCATATCTAACTCAACCTTTAATATTAACAACCCCAAAGTCAGGGATGAGCTGGTAATTTATCTAGTTGTAGTCGCCAAAGCTGTAGCAACAATCCTTATCTAAGAGGAAGAAAGAGAGCAACAACATATATACTTCACAAGTAAAGTACTACAAAGAGTTGAACTCAATTATTATAAGATTGAAAAGATATTTTTGCGCTTGTATTGGCATGAATGGCATCTAGAATATTATGACCATACTTTCAAGGCTACACAATTACGGGATAGATTAATTTGAGTGTTTCCATTTTCATTTTCGATGAAAATGAAAATAAGACATGAAATATAATTGATTAAACATTTTAAAAATATTTTTAACAAAAATATTTTCAAAAAAAAGAACAAAGTTAAAAACATTTTTTTTTATTTTTAGTATTTTCAGTTTTAACTTTGAAAACATTTTCAACACACAAATGTATTCTGGTTTAACTACTCAGTGCAACGTAGCCTACATTCAGTCTTCATTACAATAATGATGAAATTTCACTATCTTTTCAACAAATTACAATCACAAATTCTCCATAGGATTCTATCCAATCCTATATGGGACAAGTCTAATTTCTAACCCAAACTAGACTTGACTAGAAACTCACCCTAGCTTTTTAATAACAAAGTGCTACCCCAACTTGTAAGGAAATTCCCTCAGAATCATGACACAAAACAAAAATAAATACAAATAATTTCTGAAATAATTTAGGCTTTTTCTCCAAGTCTAACTCTTTGTCTTTTACCACTCAATGGCTTTTACTTACAAACCTCACCAATTTTCCTTTTACCATTGAAACACAGAAAGACTAAATTGAGAAAAAGAAATATTCAATGAAAAATATGAAGGAGAAGAATAAACAACTCAATGAAATATGGGAACCCAAATATTTGTGCTCTTCACTCCATACTTGACGTGGCAGAAATTGGCTGATTAAGAAATTAATATAAGGGATACGTTGCAAGTACAGTTCTTAACCAGCAAAAATCCGCTTATCACTTTAGAAGGGTTGTCACAAAATTAGAATAAAAATACTAGGAGTATGAATCCCAGGTCGTCTCCCAACGAGTTGACAAAAGAGTGATATCTTATTAGTCAGAAAGTTTTCGAGAATTTTTAAGAGTTGAAGAACAGAAAAATAAATGATTGAGAATTTGTATAATCAAATAAAAGCCTTGACCGAGGGTATGATTAATCGGAAGTTATATCCTTGTTGGATTTTCTCAATTGTAGTATCAAGAGGTTGTTGTTTTCACTTAGTTAACCCTTACTAAATAAAGGAAAGTCAAGTGATTGAGCTAACTCTCATTCGCAAGTCCTAATCCTCTCCATTGGGAAGAACTAGCGTTAGTAAATAGAGAATTAGCCAACAACTTCCAATTTAACTAATCACTTGAGCATTCCAACTCAAGGGTCTCCTCTTAATTAACCCCCAAGTCAAGTTGGGAGTCTACCTATCAACATGAATACCATCTTCGTTGTTTTATAAGAGAAGTAAAAAGGGAACATAGTAATTAAAATCAATTGGAAGCAATTAAACAATAATAAAATATAATTGAAAAAATACTTCATGCATTAATAAATTCTAAAAACAATCCAATTGTAACATTGAACAGAAATTAAGGATATGGAAGAGTAAGGGAATAAGGAAACAAACTAGAATAGCAACCTCAACGGAGGTAATGACTCTTCTCAATATCCCAAGCAAAAGCATAAACTAGAAATTTATGAATGTAAAAGAAAACCTAGAGGAAGAAGTGATTTCTCTCTCTAAGATTCAAAACTAAAACTAAAAACTATGCTAATGAGAATGTGTGTTGAGTCTCTGCTTGTTCCCTGGATCTAGTCTGTGTTTCTGGGCCAAAAACTGGGTCTAAACTCGGCCCAAAATCGCCCCAGTGTTTCTGCGATTTCTGCAGGTCACGCGTGTCACGCGTACGTGTCAGGCACGTGCACGCATCTCCGTGCAAACTCCAATCCACGCGTATGCGTCAGGTACGCGCACGCGTCACTATGAATTTCTCCAAATCGCGCACACGCGTGAGCCATGCGAGCGCGTCGATGCTTGCTGGTTGTCTCCTTGGTTTCTTGTGTTCCTTCCATTTTTGCAAGCTTCCTCTCCATCCTCTAAGCTATTCATGCCCTATAAAGCTTGAAACACTTAACACACGGATTACGGCATCGAATGGTACAAAGGAGAATTAAAACATACAAATTAAAGGTTTAGGAAGCAAGTTTTCAATCATAGAACAAAACTAGGAAGGAATTGTAAAATCATGCAAATCATATGAATAAGTGAGTAGATAATTAATAAAAACCACTCAAATTAGCACAGGATAAACCATAAAATATTGGTTTATCAAACTCTCCACACTTAAACATTAGCATGTCCTCATGCTAAGTTCAAGGAGACAAAAAGAATGAATAGGGGAAGGTAAGACTCATGTAATGCAATGAACCTATGAATGAATGCAACTATATGCTAAGATGTTTCTACCTACTTGGTTAAAAGCAAACAAGTTCTCCAAGACAAACATAAACCAAATTTCACTAATTCAAATCATACAATAAGGAGCAAGTAAACTTGTAAGAAGATAGCCCATGAAAGCAGGGAACATAGAACTAAGCATTGAACCCTCACTGGTAGTATATGCACTCTAGTCTCTCAAGTGTATAGGGTATTCCACTCTAGTCTTCTCTAGTCATGCTTTCTAAAACTTTGTTCTTCAACTAACCAATCAACAAATATTTAATGTATTAATGCAAACATCATGAGGTCTTTTCAAGTTTGTAATGGGGCTAAGGTAAGGGTGAGGATATATGTATGGCTAAGTGAGCTATAAATTGAATCCTTGATTAACCTAAGCTCTTACTTACTCATACACACACTCTCTATACAATTCTAGAATCATGCTTAGCTACCCAAAATTTCCACTTTTACATTACATACTCATGTATTAGTTTTTCTTTAATTTAACCATATATACATTGATCTTTTATTAAACTTAACCTTGGGATAATTTTGTCCCCTATTTATTTATTTATTTTGAATATTAAAATGCAAGAAAAGTATTTTTTTTTGTTGAACATAACATATCAATGCACATGGTGTTTTAATTTTTCTGGTCTCACATGAGTAGGTACCCAATTTCTCAATATCTTGTCAATAAAATTCAACACTTTCTTATCAACCTAAGTTTCCATAGTTTTCCCACACTTAATTGACACACAATCTCTATCTTAAGCTAATCAAAGATTCGATTTGGAGTAATTAATTTGTCTTTCTGCTTAAGGCTAGTGATGTGGTAATATACAGAATAAATGGAGATTAAAAGGCTCAAAGTGGCCAACAAAGGTAATTGAAAGGGTAGGTTTTTTGGGATAAGTGAGCTAATAAATGATGGCCTCAATCATGTCCATACATATAAATACACTAAACATTGGACATATAGAATGGAACAAAATCTAGATTACAATTATAGAGAAGGGAACACACAAGAATAAAATGTTATGGTTAAATAATGTAACCATGTAATTAAGCTCAAATCTCACAGGTTGTGTGTTCTTTTAGCTATAATTCATGTTCCAATTTACAATCTTCAAGCAAGTTTAACACAGAATTTTATTTTGAATTAATGAAAAATATTTTTTTTTCAAAAATAGGGTCCTAAAAAGAACTTATTATTTTTCAACCAACAAGTAGAACATTGGTGCGCAGAAATTGTGATTACACTTTAATTATGTAAAATTTATCGCTCTTTCTTTCCCTGGTAATGGCGCCAAAAAACATGATGCCAATACCATGGTTCACAACTTCGCACAACTAACCAGCAAGTGCACTGGGTCGTCCAAGTAATACCTTACGTGAGTAAGGGTCGAATCCCACGGAGATTGTTGGTATGAAGCAAGCTATGGTCACCTTGTAAATCTCAGTCAGGCGAATATAAAATAATAATGGAGTTTTCGAAAGTGATTAATAAAATAGGGATAGAAATACTTATGTAAATCACTGGTGAGAATTTCAGATAAGCGAATAGAGATGCTTTCGTTCCTCTAAACCTCTGCTTTCCTGCTATCTTCATCCAATCAGTCTTACTCCTTTCCATGGCTGGCTTTATGTGATACATCACCATTGTCAATGGCTACTTTCGGTCTTCTCTCGGGAAAATGATCCAAATGCCCTGTCACGGCACGGCTAATCGTCTGGAGGCATCACCCTTGTCAATGGTTTCATCTTATCCTCTCAGTGAAAATGGTCAACGCACCCTGTCACGGCACGGCTATTCATCTGTCGGTTCTCGATCATGCTGGAATAGGATTTACTATCCTTTTGCGTCTGTCACTATGCCCGGCAATCGCGAGTTTGAAGCTCGTCACAGTCATTCAATCATTGAATCCTACTCGGAATACTACACACAAGGTTTAGACCTTCCGGATTCTCTTGAATGCCGCCATCATTCTAGCTTACACCACGAAGATTCTGATTAAGAGATCTAAGAGATACTCATTCAGTCGAAGGTAGAACGGAAGTGGTTGTCAGGCACGCGTTCATAGGGAATGATGATGATTGTCACGTTCATCACATTCAGGTTGAAGAGCGAATGAATATCTTGGAAGCGAAATAAGATGAATTGAATAGAAAACAGTAGTACTTGCATTAATCTTTGAGGAACAGCAGAGCTCCACACCTTAATCTATGGAGTGCAGAAACTCTACCGTTAAAAATACATAAGTGAAAGGTCCAGGCATGGCCGAATGGCCAGCCCCCTAAAATGTGATCACAGAATCAGAAATACAATCCAGGATCCAAGATGTCTAATACAATAGTAAAATGTCCTATTTATAATAAACTAGCTACTAGGGTTTACAGAAGTAAGTAATTGATGCATAAATCCACTTCCGGGGCCCACTTGGTGTGTGCTTGGGCTGAGCTTTAACTTTCCACATGCAGAGGCCATTTGTGGAGTTGAACGCCAGGTTTTGATCCATTTCTGGCGTTCAACTCTGGTTTTTGATCCTTTTCTGGCGCTGGACGCCAGAATTGGGTAGAGAACTGGTGTTGAACGCCAGTTTGCGTCGTCTAAACTTGGGCAAAGTATGGACTATTATATATTGCTAGAAAGCCCTGGATGTCTACTTTCCAACGCAATTAGAAGCGCGCCATTTCGAGTTCTGTAGCTCCAGAAAATCTACTTTGAGTGCAGGAAGGTCAGAATCCAACAGCATCAGCAGTCCTTCTTCAACCTCTGAATCTGATTTTTGCTTAAGTCCCTCAATTTCAGCCAGAAAATACCTGAAATCACAGAAAAACACACAAACTCATAGTAAAGTCCAGAAATGTGAATTTAACATAAAAACTAATGAAAACATCCCTAAAAGTAACTAGATACTACTAAAAACATAGTAAAAACAATGTCAAAAAGCGTATAAATTATCCGCTCATCACAACACCAAACTTAAATTGTTGCTTGTCCCCAAGCAACTGAAAATCAAATAGGATAAAAAGAAGAGAATATACTATAAATTCCAAACTATCAATGAAACATAGCTCCAATCAAATGAGCGGGACTTATAGCTTTTTGCCTCTTGAATAGTTTTGGCATCTCACTTTATCCATTGAAGTTCAAAATGATTGGCATCTATAGGAACTCAGAGTTCAGATAGTGTTATTGATTCTCCTAGTTCAGTATGATGATTCTTGAACACAGCTTCTTTATGAGTCTTGGCCGTGGCCCTAAGCACTTTGTTTTCCAGTATTACCACCGGATACATAAATGCCACAGACACATAATTGGGTGAACCTTTTCAGATTGTGACTCAGCTTTGCTAAAGTCCCCAATTAGAGGTGTCCAGGGTTCTTAAGCACACTCTTCTTTTGCTTTGGACCTTGACTTTAACCGCTCAGTCTCAAGTTTTCACTTGACACCTACACGCCACAAGCACATGGTTAGGGACAGCTTGGTTTAGCCGCTTTGACCAGGATTTTATTCCTTTAGGCCCTCCTATCCACTGATGCTCAAAGCCTTAGGATCCTTTTTATTTACCCTTGCCATTTGGTTTTAAGGGTTATTGGCTTTTTGCTCTTGCCTCTTAGTTTTAAGAGCTTTGGCTTTTTCTGCTTGCTTTTTCTTATTTTTTTTTTCGCCTAAAAAATCTTTTTTTTTCTGCAAGCTTTGTTCTTTGCTGCTTTTTCTTGCTTCAAGAATCATTTTTATGATTTTTCAGATTATCAAATAGCATGTCTCCTAGTCATCATTCTTTCAAGAGCCAACATATTTAACATTCTTATACAACAACTTCAAAAGACATATGCACTGTTCAAGCATACATTCAGAAAACAAGAAGCATTGTCACCACATCAATATAATTAAACTAAGTTCAAGGATAAATTCGAAACTCATGTACTTCTTGTTCTTTTGAATTAAAACATTTTTCATTTAAGAGAGGTGATGGATTCATAGGACATTTATAACTTTAAGACAAAGTTACTAACTACTAATGATCATGTAATGAAGACACAAACATAGATAAGCACATAACATAGAAAACGAAAAAAAACAGAAGAAATAAGAACAAGGAATGAATCCACCTTAGTGATGGTGGCGTTTCCTTCTTGAGGAACCAATGATGTCCTTGAGCTCTTCTATGTCTCTTCCTTGTCTTTGTTGCTCCTCCCTCATTGCTTTTTGATCTTCTCTTATTTCATGAAGGATGATGGAGTGCTCTTGATGTTCCACCCTTAATTGTCCCATATTGGAACTCAATTCTCCTAGGGAGGTGTTGATTTTCTCCCAATAGTTTTGTGGAGGAAAGTGCATTTGAGGCATCTCCGGGATCTCATGGTGATGAGCTTCTTGCGCCTCTTGAGCTCCATGAATGGGCTCTCTTGCTTGCTCCATCTTTTTCTTAGTGATGGGCTTGTCCTCTTTAATGAGGATATCTCCCTCTATGTCAATCCCAGCTGAATTGCATAGGTGGCAAATGAGGTGAGGAAAGGCTAGCCTTGCCATAGTGGAAGACTTGTCAGCCACCTTGTAGTGTTCTTGAGGTATAATCTCATGAACTTCCACCTCTTCTCCAATCCCTTCTAGTGTAGGGGCGTTCATCTCCTTGCATCATAGGCAAGTTAAACGCCAACCTCACATTTTCCGGACTAAAATCTAAGTATTTCCCCCGAACCATTGTAACATAGTTCTTTGGATCCGGGTTCTTACTTTGATCATGGTTCTTGGTGATCCATGCATTGGCATAGAACTCTTGAACCATTAGGATGCCGACTTGTTGGATGGGGTTTGTTAGAACTTCCCAACCTCTTCTTTGAATTTTCATGTCGGATCTCCGGATACTCATTTCTTTTGAGTTTGAAAGGGACCTCAGGGATCACCTTCTTCTTGGCCACAACATCATAGAAGTGGTCTTGATAGGCTTTGGAGATGAATCTTTCCATCTCTCATGACTCGGATGTGGAAGCTTTTGTCTTCCCTTTCCCCTTTCTAGAGGATTCTCCGGTCTTAGGTGCCATCAATGGTAATGGAAAAACAAAAAGCTTATGCTTTTACCACACCAAACTTAGAATTTTGCTTGCCCTCGAGCAAGAGAAGAAAGAATAGATGAAGAAGAAGAAGAAACGGAAGAGAGGGAGAAGGTGATGTGGTTCGGCCAAGAAGGGTATAGAGGGGTTGTGTTGTGTGAATTTGAAGAAGAATGGAGGGCTTTATATAGGGAAGGGAGGGGGGGAAGGTTTCGGCCATATGGGTGGGTTTGGGTGGGAAATTGGTTTTGAATTTTGAAGGTAGGTGGGGTTTATGAGGTAGGTTTATGGGGAAGAGTGGATGGATGTGAGTGGTGAAGAGGTGATGGGGAAGAGAGATTGAGGTGATTGGTGAAGAGTTTTGGGGGAGAGTGTTTATGGGATTGTGTGAAAGATGGGTGAGAAGAAGTGAGTGGAGGTAGGTGGGGATCCTGTGGGGTCCACAGATCCTGAGATGATCCTGTGGGGTCCACAGATCCGGAGGTGTCAAGGATTTACATCCCTGCACCCATTAGGCATGTAAAATGCCCTTGCACACAACTCTGGGCATTCAGCGCCAGGTTGGTGCCCATTTTGGGCGTTCAACGCCCATTTACTAGCCATTTCTGGCGTTGAACGCCAGAACCATGCTTGTTCTGGGCGTTCAGCGCCAGGATGCTGCCCATTTTGGGCGTTCAGCGCCAGAACCATGCTCTGTTCTGGCGTTGAACACCAGGCAGGTGCTTCCTCCAGGGTGTGATTTTTCTTCTACTGTTTTTGATTCCGTTTTCAATTTTTATATTTATTTTGTGACTCCTCATGATCATGAACCTATAAAGACATATAACTAAGAAAAATATTGTTAGATAAATAAAAATTGGGTTGCCTCCCAACAAGCGCTTCTTTAATGTCAATAGCTTGACAGTGGGCTCTCATGGAGCCTCACAGATGTCCAGAGCTTTGTGGAGACTCTCCAACACCAAACTTAGAGTTTGGATATGGGAGTTCAACACCAAACTTAGAGTTTGACTGTGGGAGCTTTGTTTGACTCTGCTTTGAGAGAAGCTTTTTCTGCTTCCTTTCCATGGATGCAGAGAGAGATCCTTGAGTTGTAAACACAAGGTTGTCCTCATTCAATTGAAGGATTAATTCTCCTCTGTCCACATCAATCACAGCTCTTGCTGTGGCTAGGAAAGGTCTTCCTAGGATGATAGATTCATCCTCTTCCTTTCCAGTATCCAGGACTATGAAATCAGCAGGGATGTAAAGGCCTTCAACCTTTACTAACACGTCCTCTACTTGTCCATATGCCTGTTTTCTTGAATTGTCTGCCATCTCTAATGAGATTTTAGCAGCTTGCACCCCATAGATTCCCAGTTTCTCTATTACAGAGAGGGGCATGAGGTTTATCCCTGAACCAAGGTCACACAGAGCCTTAAAGATCATGGTGCCTATGGTACAAGGTATTATGAACTTTCCAGGATCCTGTCTCTTCTGAGGCAATGTCAGTTGATCCAGATCACTTAGTTCATTGATGAACAAGGGAGGTTCATCTTCCCAAGTATCAATGCCAAATAATTTGGCATTTAGCTTCATGATTACACCAAGGAACTTGGCAGCTTGCTCTTCAGTAACATCCTCATTCTCTTCAGAAGAGGAATACTCATCAGAGCTCATGAATGGCATAAGGAGGTTCAATGGAATCTCTATGGTCTCTAGATGAGTCTCAGATTCCTTTGGTTCCTCAGAGGGAAGCTCCTTATTGATCACTGGACGTCCCAGGAGGTCTTCCTCCTTGGGATTCACGTCCTCTCCTTCCCTTACAGGTTCGGCTATGGTGCTTATGTCAATGGCCTTGCACTCTCCTTTTGGATTCTCTTCTGTATTGCTTGGGAGAGTACTGGGAGGTATTCTAGTGATCCTTTTACTCAGCTGGCCCACTTGTGCTTCCAGATTTCTAATGGAAGACCTTGTTTCATTCATGAAACTTACAGTGGCCTTAGATAGATCAGAGACTAAGTTTGCTAAATTAGAAGTATTTTGTTCAGAGTTCTCTGTCTGTTGCTGAGTGGATGATGGAAAAGGTTTATTATTGTTAAACCTGTTTCTTCCACCATTATTAAAGCCTTGTTGAGGCTTTTGATCCTTCCATGAGAAATTTGGATGATTTCTCCATGATGAGTTATAGGTGTTTCCATAAGGTTCACCTAAGTAATTCACCTCTGCTATTGCAGGGTTCTCAGGATCATAAGCTTCTTTCAGAAGATGCCTCTTGAGTACTGTTGGATGCAGCTTGCATTCCATTCAGGCTCTGGGAAATCATATTGACTTGCTGAGTCAATATTTTGTTCTGAGCCAATATGGCATTCAGAGTATCAACTTCAAGAACTCCCTTCTTCATAGGCGTCCCATTATTCACAGGATTCCTTTCAGAAGTGTACATGAACTGGTTATTTGCAACCATGTCAATGAGTTCTTGAGCTTCTGCAGGCGTTTTCTTTAGGTGAATGAATCCACCTGCAGAAGTGTCCAATGACATCTTAGATAACTCAGACAGACCATCATAGAATATATCCAGGATGGTCCATTCTGAAAGCATGTAAGAAGGACACTTTTTGGTTAGTCCTTTGTATCTCTCCCAAGCTTCATAGAGGGATTCACCTTCTTTTTGTCTGAAGATTTGAACATCCACTCTAAGCTTGCTCAGCTTTTGAGGAGGAAAGAACTTGGCTAGGAAAGCCTTGACCAGCTTATCCCAAGAGTTCAGGCTATCCTTAGGTTGAGAGTCCAACCATATTCTAGCTCTGTCTCTTACAGCAAATGGGAAAAGCATGAGCCTGTAGACTTTAGGATCTACTCCGTTAGTCTTAACAGTATCACAGATCTGCAAGAATTCAGTTAAGAACTGAAAAGGATCTTCAGATGGAAGTCCATGAAACTTGCAGTTCTACTGCATCAGAGAAACTAGCTGAGGTTTCAGCTCAAAGTTGTTTGCTCCAATGGCAGGAATGGAGATGCTTCTTCCATGTAAATTGGAATTAGGTGCAGTAAAGTCACCAAGCATTCTCCTTGCATTGTTGTTGGGTTCGGCTGCCATCTCCTTTACTTGTTCGAAATTTTCAATCAAGTTGTCTCTGGATTGTTGTAATTTAGCTTCTCTTAATTTCCTCTTCAGAGTCCTTTCAGGTTCTGGATCAGCTTCAACAAGAATGCCTTTTTCTCTGTCCCTGCTCATAAGAAAGAGAAGAGAAAAAGAAAAGAAGAGGAATCCTCTATGTCACAGTAAAGAGGTTCCTTATTGTTAGTAGAAAGGAAGAAGAGAAAAATCTGAACTCAGAAAGAGAGAGAGAGGGTTCGGATTTTTGGTGGGTGAGGGAGAGATGTTAGTAGATGAATAAATAAATAGAATAAGATGAGAGAGGGAAAATTTCGAAAATAATTTTTGAAAAAGAGTTAGTGATTTTTGAAAATAGTTTTTGAAAAAGGTTAGTAATTTTCGAAAATTTTTAAAATCAAAGATTAAAATAATTAAATAAAAAAGAAATTTTGAAAAAGGGGGGGAGATATTTTTGAAAATTAGAGAGAGAGAGTTAGTTAGGTAGTTTTGAAAAAGTTAAGAAATAAACAAAAAGTTAGTTAGTTAGTTGAAACAAATTTGAAAATCAATTTTGAAAAGATAAGAAGATAGGAGGTTAGAAAAGATATTTTTGAAAAGAATAAGATAAGAAGATATTTTTGAAAAGATATGATAAAAATTAGTTTTTGAAAAAGATTTAATTTTTAAAATCACAATTAATGACTTGATTCACAAGAAATCACAATATATGATTCTAGAACTTAAAGTTTGAATCTTTCTTAACAAGTAAGTAACAAACTTGAAATTTTTGAATCAAAACATTAATTGTTATTGTTATTTTCGAAAATTTGATATAAAAATAAGAAAAAGATTTTTGAAAAATATTTTTATAATTTTCGAAAATAACTAAGAAATTTGAAAAAGATTTGATTTTTGAAAAAGATTTGGAAAAATATAAGATTTTCAAATTGAAAATTTGATTTGACTCATAAGAAACAACTTGATTTTAAAATTTTTTTGAAAAAGTCAATCCAAATTTTCGAATTTGATGAGAGAAAAGGGAAAAAAATTTTTTTTTTATTTTTGAATTTTTATGATGAGAGAGAAAAATTAAAAACATCATTTTCATGTTTTTCTCTTTTATTTTTGAATCAAAACAAGGAATGCATGCAAGAACACTATGAATGTCAAGATGAACACCAAGAACACTTTGAAGATCATGATGAACATCAAGAACATATTTTTGAAAAATTTTTAATGCAAAGAAAACATGCAAGACACCAAACTTAGAATTCTTTAATGCTTAGACACTAAGAATTCCAGAATGCATATGAAAAATAAGAAAACACACAAAACATGCAAATGCAAAGATCAAACAAGAAGACTTACCAAGAACAACTTGAAGATCATGAAGAACACTATGAATGCATGAGAATTTTCGAAAAATGCAAGATGCACATGCAATTGACACCAAACTTATATCATGACTCAAGACTCAAACAAGAAACAGAAAAATATTTTTGATTTTTATGATTTTCTGATTTTTTGGATTTTTTGAAAAATTAATTGAAAAAGAAAAATAAGGATTCCAAAATTTTTAATATGAATTCCAGGAATCTTGCATTCTTAGTATAAAGCTTCAGTCCAGGAATTAGACATGGCTCACTAGCCAGCCAAGCTTTCAATGAAAGCTCCGGTCCAAAACACTAGACATGGCCAATGGCCAGCCAAGCTTCAGAAAGATATCAGAATATACTGCTCATTACTTATCAAATATGTAACTTGCCTTCATGAAACACTAGAATTCATTCTCAAAAATTTTGAAGCCATAGAATAATTTATTTTTGAAAACATTATTTTTATTATATTTTTTTTTTTGAAAACAGGTGAGAAAATTTTGAAATATTTTTGAAAAATTTTTGAAAAGAAAACAAAAAGAAAATTACCTAATCTGAGCAACAACATGAACCGTCAGTTGTCCAAACTCGAACAATCCCCGGCAACGGCGCCAAAAACTTGGTGCTGTTGCCGGATCAAACTTGGCACTGATGTTACCGGACCAAAAGCTTGCCAAAAACTCAAACAATCCCCGGCAACGGCGCCAAAAACTTGGTGCGCAGAAATTGTGATTACACTTTAATTATGTAAAATTTATCGCTCTTTCTTTCCCTGGTAATGGCGCCAAAAAACATGATGCCAATACCATGGTTCACAACTTCGCACAACTAACCAGCAAGTGCACTGGGTCGTCCAAGTAATACCTTACGTGAGTAAGGGTCGAATCCCACGGAGATTGTTGGTATGAAGCAAGCTATGGTCACCTTGTAAATCTCAGTCAGGCGAATATAAAATAATAATGGAGTTTTCGAAAGTGATTAATAAAATAGGGATAGAAATACTTATGTAAATCACTGGTGAGAATTTCAGATAAGCGAATAGAGATGCTTTCATTCCTCTGAACCTCTGCTTTCCTGCTATCTTCATCCAATCAGTCTTACTCCTTTCCATGGCCGGCTTTATGTGATACATCACCATTGTCAATGGCTACTTTCGGTCTTCTCTCGGGAAAATGATCCAAATGCCCTGTCACGGCACGGCTAATCGTCTGGAGGCATCACCCTTGTCAATGGTTTCATCTTATCCTCTCAGTGAAAATGGTCAACGCACCCTGTCACGGCACGGCTATTCATCTGTCGGTTCTCGATCATGCTGGAATAGGATTTACTATCCTTTTGCGTCTGTCACTACGCCCGGCAATCGCGAGTTTGAAGCTCGTCACAGTCATTCAATCATTGAATCCTACTCGGAATACCACAGACAAGGTTTAGACCTTCCGGATTCTCTTGAATGCCGCCATCATTCTAGCTTACACCATGAAGATTCTGATTAAGAGATCTAAGAGATACTCATTCAGTCGAAGGTAGAACGGAAGTGGTTGTCAGGCACGCGTTCATAGGGAATGATGATGATTGTCACGTTCATCACATTCAGGTTGAAGAGCGAATGAATATCTTGGAAGCGAAATAAGATGAATTGAATAGAAAACAGTAGTACTTGCATTAATCTTTGAGGAACAGCAGAGCTCCACACCTTAATCTATGGAGTGCAGAAACTCTACCGTTAAAAATACATAAGTGAAAGGTCCAGGCATGGTCGAATGGCCAGCCCCCTAAAACGTGATCACAGGATCAGAATACAATCCAGGATCCAGGATGTCTAATACAATAGTAAAATGTCCTATTTATAATAAACTAGCTACTAGGGTTTACAAAAGTAAGTAATTGATGCATAAATCCACTTCCGGGGCCCACTTGGTGTGTGCTTGGGCTGAGCTTTAACTTTCCACATGCAGAGGCCATTTGTGGAGTTGAACGCCAGGTTTTGATCCATTTCTGGCGTTCAACTCTGGTTTTTTATCATTTTCTGGCGCTGGACGCCAGAATTGGGTAGAGAACTGGCGTTGAACGCCAGTTTGCGTCATCTAAACTTGGACAAAGTATGAACTATTATATATTTCTGGAAAGCCCTGGATGTCTACTTTCCAACGCAATTGGAAGCGCGCCATTTCGAGTTCTGTAGCTCCAAAAAATCCACTTTGAGTGCAGGGAGGTCAGAATCCAACAGCATCAGCAGTCCTTCTTCAACCTCTGAATCTGATTTTTGCTCAAGTCCCTCAATTTCAGCCAGAAAATACCTGAAATCACAGAAAAACACACAAACTCATAGTAAAGTCCAGAAATGTGAATTTAACATAAAAACTAATGAAAACATCCCTAAAAGTAACTAGATACTACTAAAAACATACTAAAAACAATGTCAAAAAGCGTATAAATTATCCGCTCATCAAACATACATGAAAACACTTACTACTATGCAATCTATCCTATCTAATAAAAAAAACCTATTAGTGTTAAGAAAAAGCAGTTACCTCTGGAAGTCAGGTACTGACCGACCTCCCCACACTTAAAGCTTGGCACCGTCCTTGGTGCCATCAGTCAGGAACAAAGGGGGGGCTGGTAACAGCATTTCCACAGTCAGGGTCTTCATGGCTCCTAGTGCTAGTAGGTGAAGTGGAGTCCGGAGTGTCTGGTTCTTCTTTAGGTGGGTGGTTGCCAACAATCAGCTCATTGAGGTATGTAAATCGGCGCTTGTTACGGCGCTTCATTTGCTTTGCCTGCCGGTCTAGCCGGTCCAACCTCTGAAGGAGCAACTGATTTGTTGAGGGTGCTTGTGATGTGAAAGGGGAAGGAATATCTCCGACCGGGTTTGCAATCCGGCTGGTAGTGGCTACTGGGGGTCTGATGTACTTCCCGTTGGGGATATACTGATCATCCCATGGAATCATGGCCTTGGTGTCCCCAGCTCTGTAGGAGACTTCGGCTGCTGAGACTAGATCTGAAACCAAGGTGAAAAAGGGTAGGTTGCCGTAATCTGTACATGTCCCATGGCATGCCGGAGGTGTCTCGGTAAGTTGAGAGGCTGATCTGTGAGGATACACTAGAGGAGAACAGCCATGTCTGCAGTGAATGAGGACTCGTGAGTGCTCGAAAAGACGTAGTGGGACATAATCTGGGCCCACACTCGAGCCTCCAAGGTAAGTTCTAAAGCTAATATGCCCTTAGGTCGGGATCGATGGTATCCATAGGTCCATCTGTTGCCAGGTTATGCTATAACTCTGAGGACGGTGTCCCAGTCGAATTGGTATGTCTGGCACTTGACAGAGGCTTCTTGGTATGCGTCCAATCCTTCTGGAGTAGGGGAGAGATCTAAAGCTCGTTGAATGGCCCCTTGGATAAAGGGACTTGCTTCTCACGGACATAGACATACTGTAGGGCTGGCATGTGAAAATTGGAGTAGAATTTAACTACCCAAGAGATTGACCTGCCGTGGCTGCCTTCGTAAGAATCCCCATTGTTTGCGCTCGATCCGAGGCTCTACAAAATCAACAATGTGGGAAGGGAGGATGAGTAGGTGCTCATTGTTGTAGTTCCTCTCAGCTAGGATGGGGAACATCTGCTCACAGTAGCGGTTAGTGAACCGCGCAGTGTCCCTTGCTGGAAAGGCCTTTTCGGTTTCATTGACTTTGATGATCCTCTTGACCCGCTTTGTTGATGGATTGACTGCTGTTGAGGGTGGTCCCACAGCTAGCGCTCTTTTTGTTCCTCTCCTTGCCGGTGGTTTGGGAGCAGCTTTCTCTTTACCCTTCTTGGTAGCCATCCTGAAAAGGAAAAAGGAAAGTAACATGTAAAGCCAAGAGTTATAGCAAGGAGGAGGACAGTACAAGTGATAATCAATGCCAAGGTAAAGAAGAATCTCGTAAACACATGGTCGCGCTTCCATGTAATTAGGACATCAATGAAAATATAGCATGATAAATTAAGCCAATTAGATGCGAGATGTTTATCAGCATGTCAGTAAAGGTATGAGTAGCATAGATCAAGCATTAAGAGCTTAATTTGATTATCCAATGTAACAAACTAACAATCACATTTGTGTTGACAATTAAATTTAATTAATAAAAATTGGGAATGATTTTGTGAAAAACAGGCAGTAGAGTAAAAGAATAGAATAAATAAGAATTCATAGTGCCATATGAACTTTTCACGAACACTTGGTATGCATGTAAAATATGTTAGGGAAAGTATGAAATCCAACATGCATGCCACCCAAAAATTAATAGTAATTGTCAAATCATTCTTTAATATATCCACAAGCAAAATATAGAAGAAAACAATCACCCAATTAAATACGAAACACCAAGTAAAAGAATGCATGGAAGAAGAAAGAAAAGAAAATTATAGATAATGAAATAAAAATAAAAATAAAGAAGAAGGAAATATAAATTAAAGTAAAAATAAAAAGGTTAAAAGGGGAAAAGAAGAAAGGAACTTGGATGAAGAAGAAGAATAAGGGAGGAAGAAAGTAGTAGAAAGTAAGAAAGAAATAAAGAAGAAAGAAGGAAGAAGAAAGAAGAAAGAATGATAGTGAAAAGATAATTAGGATTTGGGGAGGGAGAGGTTGAAACCAGGCGCTGAGGTGTTTTAGTAGTGCGTCGCATGCGACGCATACGCGTGCTTCACGCGTACGCGTGGGGCACGCTATTTTCGATCGACGCGTACGCGTCCGGGACGCATACGCATGACATGGGTTGGGCAAATGGCGCAAAGGCAGCCTCGCACACGCACAACTCTCTGTCTAATACGCACATGGGTAAAAAATTTTAAACGACGCGTGCACGTCAGGGACGCGCACGCGAGGATAGCCTGGATGGGAAAACGATGCGTACGCGTTAAGGATGCGTACGCGTGATAAGACTTGTGCTCCCAGCACAGTTCCAGCCCCACACCATCATAACTCTCTGTCCATACACCTGTTTACACCGATTTGCAGGGTCACACGTACGCGTGAGTGACGCATACGCGTGGAGGGCTGATCTTGCAAGCGACGCGTACGCGTTGGGGACGCGCACGTATGGGTGTGTTTGTGCCTAAAGCACATCTCCAGCCCTGCTCCCGCGCAACTCTCTATTCAATTCTCCAATGTCTCGTACGCACATATGGCGCATACGCGTCAGCGATGCTTGCGCGTCGTGTGCCCCCCCCCCCTTTTTTTTATGCAATATGCATAATGCAAAATGCAGATGCTGATGCAGACATTATGAATGACCACTAAGAAAAAATAGAATGAAAAAAAAAACTAAGAATAAAGAAAAACAAAATAAAACTAAGAGTGAAAAAGAACGATCATACCATAGTGGGTTGTCTCCCACCTAGCACTTTTAGTTAAAGTCCTTAAGTTGGACATTTGGTGAGTTCCTTGTCAGGGCGGCTTATGCTTGAACTCTTCCAGGAATCTCCACCAATGTTTGCAATTCCAATAACCTCCAGAGTCCCAAACTAGGCACATAAAGCCTTCGAGCACGTTAAAGCAAGTGACAAAGCTCCAGGGGTGTTGATTATCATAATGAATTCCAGGATCCCAAACCTTACTGTTGTACCCGTCTTTGCTCTGATCCACATTGTTCCAATCGGGTGTTATGCAATCTGAATTCCCACTAAGATACCCAAATAGATACCCAAACATCTTCTGAGACCCATTCAGTCGAGTTCTATACCAATCCTTATACTTCAATTTGGAGCGTGGAACATTGTTGAACCTTGCATGCCAACTCTTGTCACTAACCATCTCCCTCTTACTCTTAAAGCCACAAAGAGCTCTAAGCTGACCATCTGTTTCAAGCAAACCATATTCAAGTGGGAAAGTAAAGATAAAGGCTAAGGATTTTACCCACTTGAAGTTTGTATTGGACGGTAATGGCCTTGGGAGAGGTGTTTCTAGCGGTCTTTCAAGCTCCACTCCCTTGTACTCTTCTGTGAATTCTTCCACCTTCTTGCAAACCTCTTCAATTGCAACCACGTCTTGATCAAAGTCTTCTACTTCTCCATCACTCAAGTCATAAGTTGGGGTTGAGAAAAGTCTACCTCCACATCATCTTCATATTCACTTGGGGAAGGTTCTTCAAGCTTAAGGAGTTCAATTGCGGATGCAAGTTCATCACTAGGAGAGCTTGATTCATGATCATCATTGCCAAGGGAATTTGCTTCTTGATCTGTTCCGTCTAATTCTTCATAAGGTATATGCCTTGGAGGTTGTGCACTATCCTCCTTAGCATCAATCTCAAACTTCTTTGCGAAATTCTCTACAATTCTCGATTTCCATGGAGGTTCAGCATCGCCTAGATCTTCAACTACTTCCACCTCTTCTCTGGCAAGCGTAGCTTCTTTCAGTTGTTCTAATACAAAATCATGCCTCTCACTGTCTACTGGAGTTTCTGGTGCCTCCCTCCTATTATGTTCTTTATTCGATTCTCCACATAAAGCCATGGGGATTCCTTGATTGTCCAAATGTTAGGAAGCTAGCCAGTTTATCGCTTGCTCCGGTTGATGAAGAGTTGCATGAAATTGATCCATTGAATCCTTGAGACGATCCTTTGATTCTTGTTGCGCTCGAATTGCATGATTAGGATCATATGGCTCTTGGATGCATGGATATGGACATGGTGTATAAGGAGGTGGTGGTTCCTGGGAGTAGCTGGGTTGGAAGTGGGGTGACTCTATGTATGGTTCATATGGCTCATAGGGTGGTTGGTATGGTGGATAAGGATTAGGGTCATATGGGGGTGTTTGGTGGTAAGGTGCTTGTGAGTATGGTGGTTCAGAGTTATGTTGAGGAGGTGGTTCATAAGGATATGGTGGGGCTTGTTGGTAACTACAAGGGGATTCACCATAGCTATCGTTTTGGTACGCACCTCAGAATGACTCTTGACCATAGTAATTTGGTGGAGGTTGGTTGTCACGAAAGGGTCCACCATAACTATGGTCTTAGTATGCATCATAGGATGGTGCTTGGTTATAGTGCATTGGAGGGGGTTGTTGCCAAGAGGGTTGATCAAATCCTGGTGGCTCCTCCCATCTTTGATTGTTCCAACCTTGATGTCTGTTCTCATTATAGCTCCCATTCCTTACAACAACATTGGAACTAAATTCATAGTGACAGGGGTGAGAATTCATAGTAGCTAATAAAAAAAATTAAAAACAAAAACAAATAAACAAGCAAAAGCAAATATTTACAATAACCAATAATAAGGCACACGTTTGCAACTCCCCGGAAACGGCACCAAAAATTGACGTGGCGGAAATTGGCCGATTAAGAAATTAATATAAGGGATACATTGCAAGTACAGTTCTTAACCAGCCAAAATCCGCTTATCAATTTAGAAGGGTTGTCACAAAATTAGAATAAAAATACTAGGAGTATGAATCCCAGGTTGTCTCCCAACGAGTTGACAAAAGAGTGCTATCTTATTAATCAGGAGGTTTCCGAGAATTTTTAAGAGTTGAAAAACAGAAAAATAAATAATTGAGAATTTGTATAATCAAATAAAAGCCTTGACCGGTGGTATGATTAATCGGAAGTTCTATCCTTGTTGGATTTTCTCCAGTGTAGTATCAAGAGGTTGTTGTTTTCACTTAGTTAACCCTTACTAAATAAAGGAAATTCAAGTGATTGAGCTAACTCTTATTCGCAAGTCCTAATCCTCTCCCTTGGGAAGAACTAGCGTTAGTAAATAGAGAATTAGCCAACAACTTCCAATTTAACTAATCACTTGAGCATTCCAACTCAAGGGTCTCCTCTTAATCAACCCCCAAGTCAAGTTAGGAGTCTACTCTGTCAACATGAATACCATCTTCGTTGTTTTATAAGAGAAGTAAAAAGGAAACATAGTAATTAAAAACAATTGGAAGCAATTAAACAATAATAAAATTTAATTGGAAAAATACTTCATGCATTAATAAATTCTAAAAACAATCCAATTGTAACTCTGAACAGAAATTAAGGATATGGAAGAGTGAGGGAATAAGGAAACAAACTAGAATAGCAACTTCAACGGAGGTAATGACTCTTCCCAATATCCCAAGCAAAAGCATAAACTAGAAATCTATGAATGTAAAAGAAAACCTAGAGGAAGAAGTGATTTCTCTCTCTCTAAGATTTAAAACTAAAACTAAAAACTATGCTAATGAGAATGTGTGTTGAGTCTCTGTTTGTCCCCTGTCTCTAGTCTGTGTTTCTGGGTCCAAACTCGGCCCGAAATCGCCTCCAGCGTTTTCTGCAATTTCTGCAGGTCGCGCATGTCACGCGTACGCGTCAGTCATGCGTACGCGTCACTGGTCATCTTCGCGTGTCACGCGTACACGTCAGGTACGCGCACACATCTCCGTGCAAACTCCAATCTACGTGTACGCGTCAGGTACGCGCACGCGTGAGGCATGCGTGCGCGTCGATGCTCGCTGGTTGTCTCCTTAGTTTCTTGTGTTCCTTCTATTTTTGCAAGCTTCCTCTCCATCCTCTAAGCTGTTCATGCCCTATAAAGCCTGAAACACTTAACACACGGATCACGGCATCGAATGGTACAAAGGGGAATTAAAATATACAAATTAAAGGCTTAGGAAGCAAGTTTTCAATCATAGAACAAAACTAGGAAGGAATTGTAAAATCATGCAAATCATATGAATAAGTGAGTAGAGAGTTGATAAAAACCACTAAAATTAGCACAGGATAAACCATAAAATAATGGTTTATCAATACTCTAATCCTTGGCCGTTCACCCCTTTAATAGAGGACTGAAGCTTTCTAGACTTGAAACTTACTTCAGCACTTGTTGGTCTTCTTCTCCCAATATCAGATGCAGCAGCGGCTTTCTCAGAGGAGAGATAGGGTAGATGCAGTGACATGTAATCATACCTTTAATCTTCTCTTTCAACCTTTTTCTTCTTGTTTCTTGAATATGAGCCTGTATTTTTGCTTTGGCTCCAAGTTTTGTTTTTGAACGTTGATTTACAACAGAGCACCTTCAATTTTACTTGCTTCATTTTCCAAATCGGTGCTTTTATCCCAGTTGATTTTTTCGACGCTCCTTGATGAAGCACAAATGAAAAAATTTTCTTTTTGTGATTTTCTTTTTTGATGTGATTTCTCTTTTTTTGCAATAGCGTCTTTGACCTTCTTTTCTTATTTGAAATTAGAAGCTTTCTTTTTATTCTTCACTTTTTTCTAACTTTAAAGTTTTTCTTTCTTTCTTCTTGTTTCAGAAAGCTCAAGTGATATGACATGAAAAAAGAGAGAAAAGGGAGTTTCGTTTGATGGGTGAGGTGTGGTGTGTTTCAAATTGAAATGAAATTGAATTACCTAGTTAGTAACTAAGTAGAGTGAATGAATTTCGGTGTGGTCTACCGATTGAGCTTGTAATGATCTTGGGCTAGATTTCTTATTTTTCTTTCATATGGTTCAGCAACTTGATGGATCAAAGTTTGTTCAAGCTGAACTTGATATTGGGCCAAAGTGTGTGCGCGTGTGTGGCCGGTTTCAATTCAATTAATTCCTGCACGCTAAACAAAATCAATCACACAAACAATTGAATAATAATCCAATAATATTTAGTCATCATCTTAATCATAGTTTAGTTCTTTAAATTCAATATAATAATTTTAATTAAACATATTTGTTATTAGAGATATTTTTGTAAATTCAAAAACAAATTCAATGTAAAAAAGTAATAATATTTAATTAGGTTTATATTTAATTTTTAGTTATTAATAGTTTAATTTGAATGATTAAGGGTAATTTTGACATATTATATAATATGATCAAAAAATTTTAATTCAACCAAACAAAATTTATTCATTCCTAAAATTATTACATAATATTCCAAAGCATTAAATTTTATAACAAATCATAAGAATCTTTTATACCAAGTAATCTCATTTCTAGACATTATATTCCCAGGAATGATATTCTTGATAATAAAAACTAATCCTTGAATAACCTTTAATATTTTTTATCATCATTTGGTCAATATAAATACTAAATTATTTTTTAATAAATAAATTTTACTAATTTATATATACAAATTCTAAAAAACATGAATATAAATTGTATTAATTTATGTGTATAAAACTCTAATAAATATAGATATAAATTATATATTTTTGTATATAAAATATCTATAAATATGAATATAAATTATTACTAACTAAATACTGATGAAAATAATATTTATTGGTGATGTATCATTGCTTCTAAACACAAGCAGAATCTGTCAGCCAAAAACTAAAGCAAAAAACTACAACATTGCTCCTACACAATTACTGCAACGAAATGGAGTGAGGATTCTCATATAATTAAGTTCAGTTATAATTGGTAAAACAAACTCTAAAACTAATTAATAATAACCATCCACGTACGTAACAAAGACAAAACAAATTCTGTTACTACTTTACTAGATATAGTTTGTCGTAGGTCCAACAAAAACATGCAATATAAAAAGACAACATAGAAGAAATCAAAGAACAAGAGTTGTGTAATGATTTAGTATTATATAGAAGGCATCGCCCCTTATAATCCCTTTAATTTTCTATTACCTTTTCTTATTTCTTTTTCAGAAAAGGTTATAATCTAATTAATCTAAAGATCCCTCTTAGCTTATACATTTGCGTTATGGATTCAAAATCGCCAAGACAATCTCTTTTAGATTATTTGAGGCAAAAAGATTATCAACCGCTTTTAGATGATGATTCAAGGCATAGACATCATCAACAAAAGCGCCATAATTGGATATCATGTAAAAGGGTTGGATTTCTTGCTAGAAAAGCTGGTTGGAAATTTGTGGGATTGTGTAAGAAAGGGTGGTATAAGATACGAATGAAATTCCACTTTTAGAAAAATTTGTGGGATTTGTGAAATTCCATAATAATAGCTAGTATTTTCATCTTGTTTTTGTTAGCTATCTTTTTATACCGTTGAATGCTATAAACTTCTATGGTATTTGAAGCTTATTTAATTATATTTAAGTTTTAGCCACATTACCTTACAGGTGAAGATCTCATTATAACACTTCAGTGTTAGCAACAGTCAAATTATGGACGAACGAAGATTGACGTTTTGTAAATTTAAAAACCAATTTGGCCATTTCTAAATATTAAGCATTATTTTAATTAGCATTAAAAATTTGAAAGACCAAACTGAACATTATTTCAATTGAAACGTAACTCTCACTACTTATATATGTTTATTCCTAATATTTTCCTTCAAACTACGATTTGGTCTCTAAACAACTCTCATACTGTATCTTAACATTTCAAATGATGCTGCTGCTGGGGGATTTATCAATATGTTTGCGATCTTTTTATAACTGGTAATGAACATATGAAACAAGTTATTATTCTTCATCTTGTTTCTAACAAACTGAACGTCAACTTGAAAATATTTTAGTCTTATCATATAAAATAGGATTTTCAGTAACACAATGCTTAAATTGTCACAAAAAAATTATAGGATTTTCAATAACACGTTGTTTCTAATTGCTTTTGGTACTTTATTTTAACCGTATCTAAAATTTCTTAAGTTATTATAAGAATTCAATTAAACAGGGGCATAACTATAAGAATTCCGAATACTTGAATTGATAATTAAATAAAAATCGCATAAAGGAAAAATAACGCAATTATTGAAAAAAAAATGATAATTAGATACTCAAAAATTTTGACATAAGATTAATTAATCTTTAAAAAAATATTAATTAGATCATTTGTAATAGTAAACAGTAAATATATAGGTCTTTTTGTCATCAATAGATAGTGTGAAATGAAACCGAATTGTCTATGTATTTTGTTATTATCTTTTGAATTTTCGTATAATATTTATCAACTATTTTCTATTTATCACGAATCTTAGTAAAATAGATGAAGTTTTGCTCCAAAGTATTACCTATATAATAATCTTTTAAAATTAGACACATTACAATAATTAAAGTTACATATAAACACTACACTTAAATTTTAAGTGATAAATTGATACGTGAAGTATTAAATTAATATTTTTTTAAGAACTAATTAATCCAAAATTAAAATTTTTAGAGACCTAATTATTATTTTATTATTTAAAAAAAAGGAAAGATAGTGACAAACGCAATTTATCATTTCTTGGTTTCTATCTATCTCTACATAAATCTTCTTTCTTCTTAATAGGAGGGTACTTGATGTTTTTTACACTTGACATGTGTTATATCCAATTCTTTCAAATAAAAAATAATATAATTATACTAGAAAATTAATTTTTATAACTAATATTATTAGTCAATTTTTTAAAATTATTTTATTTATTTTAAATTCTATATTCTATATTCTAAATCATAAATACTTAACGTTAAATCTTAAATTATAAATATAAATTTTAAAATTAATTAATTAAAAATTAATTTTTTATACTTTTTTAAAATAATATTTGTAGTCTCTGTGTATCTTGTTTCCATGGTTTACTTGGTTATTTTGTCCTATCTATAGAAACAAGCTCAAACCTCAATATTTAAAAAAAAAAAAGAAACATTTATAATATTCATCATACTTTTAGAGATATATATGTTAGCTATGAAAAGTAAACTACTTTAATAGTGAGCAAATTAATGTAAGCCGCCAATTTCATCTTAATTAGTTTCGAGCATATATTTGTAGAAGAAAAATAAATTTCACGATACTTTTATTTTTTATTTAATCCAAAATATTAATTTTTAAAAAGCTGAAAAGTCAATGGTTCCTAAATTTTTTGGCAGAAATTTTAAAAGAAATATTATAATAAATAAATAAAAGGACAAAAAGGTAAAATATGTTGTATCATTGTATGAGCACACAATGCATATAATATTAGCTCATTAATTTGTTTACTAATATTTTTTTTGCTTTTAGGCCAATGATGAGATTTAATTTTTGCCTTCATCTTTGGAGATATATATAATTCCATAATTTATCTTTATTTTTAGCGTTATTATTTGGCACAAAAAATCTAAACATAAACAGGATAGTCTAGATACCAAAAAGAAAAGAGTAAAATATATTTTTTGTTTCTAATGTTTATAATTTTTTAAAAAATATTTTTAATATTTAATTCATTCAATTTTATTTTTAATGTTTTTGATTTGTTTAATTTTGTTCTTAATATTTTTTATTTATGTCAAAACTATTCTTAGAAATTTTTAATTTTATCTCCAATATTTTACATGAAATTAACGTCTAAGAATAATTTTGACTCAAATTAAAAATATTAAGGATAAAATTAAATATAACTAAATATTAGAGATATTTTTGAATAAAATTGTAAACGTTAAGAACAAATTAAAAAACATACTTTATTCAAAAGAAAAAAAAACATGATAGCTTGAAAAATTGATCGTATAAAACTACATGTATCCTTATGAGCGACAAAAACAAACAAAAATTAAAAAATTATAGAAAGTTTGTAATACACAATAAAAATAATAAAGTAATGTTATTGATTTATAAATATCAGAGTAAGTTAGTAAAATAATTTTTTCTTTTGATAATACAAAAGCATACATTGTGTATATCTTCATTGAGGCTAATTTTTATTGTCAATTTTTAATTTTGACTAATAAATTTAATCAAAAAATTTCTTAAAACTCCTTGTATGATAGATCATTATATGAAAAAATTAATTATTTGTGTATGTAGAAGTAAAAAAAAAATTGTATATTAAAAAAATTTTTTTTCTTATTTTAAACTTTAATTTTATCTACTTATATAAAAAAAAGACTAGAGTGAATAGAAGAAGTGGAACTATATATATATACATATATATATATATATATATATATATATATATATATATATATTTTGAGGGGGCCAAAATTTCTAAAAATACTAAATCTGAATAGAGAAAAAAAAAAAAAAAAGACTAGACGGAATGAGAGAAGTGGTTCTTGAACTAGTGGATTATTAGCATGAGATTTCAACCAACTAAGCTACTATACTCTCTCATGTGAATCTAGTCATTTTTTTATAAAAAGTTTGAGGAGTCATAATAACCTTCCATTATTCAAAAACTCAAATTAAAGCGCTCATGATGTGTAATTGATGGCAGGACGAGAGAGTGAGAGAGCGGGGTGGGAAAACACCGGGCGGGGTAGAACTAGGCAATCACTACAACTAGGTAAGGATCCAAGGGTTTGGAATCGCGAACAGTATCTTCGTTTGGAACAGGAATCCTTCACTATCTTTGTGGACCGATTACCCAGTGATATCTCAAAGCACGAATTGTTTGAGTTGTTTGGATGGACGGGGAGAATCAATGACATCTACCTCTCAAGGAAAACGAAGAATGGTATTGTTTATCTGTTTGCGTTCATAAGGTATACAACGAAAGGAGGGGCTTTGAAAGCAATTACGGACATGAACCACATGCGTTTAAGGGGAAAGGAAATCTTTGTGGGGGAGGCTAAATATAGAAGAGACATATCAAAGCAACAGAAGGTGAGGGACGTCGAAGCACCGCCGAGGAGAGCGATTGATAGCGTAGCCGGAAGAGGAGACGATCATGGTAAGATTGAGCAAAATCTGGATGAAAGGAGGAGTGCAAATGAAGATGAGGGTAATTGCGGTAGTAGTTCCGATCACTCCGGGGATCGCTTGATAAAAATGAAATCGATGGACACTATTCTTGATGCCCACGGGAATGGTGGGATGAAGGAAGTGGAAGTCTCAGTGATACCGGATAATTTGGTTTGGCTGCAGAAGAGTCTCATAGGGAGTGCCACAACAGCTATTGACTATCGTTTGTTGAGAGAAATAGCAAGTACAGAGTGGCCTAACGTAGTTAAAGTGTGTGATATGGGGGCGTACAAAGCCATGTTGATCTTTGATAGTGCTACTAGTTTGGAAAAGGCACTTGGTGCTGGTCTGGACAGTCTACTGCAATTCTTTGTTAGTGTGAGCCGATGGGAGGAGCATGTGCGCTGCGATAAGAGAAGAGTGTGGCTTGAGTGCATCGGACTTCCGCTACAAGTTTGGTCGAAAGATACGTTCTATAAGCTTGGAAGGCTGTGGGGTGATGTGGTGTGTTGTGATGAGGATACAATTTCTTGTTCGTCATTTGGCGCTGGACGAGTCCTGATAGATACGTGCAGCTTTGATGTCATTCATGAATGGGTTCGTGTTATGGCTGGAACGATGGGTTATGATATCTTGGTCACAGAAAAGGGAAGCAATGCATCTCGGGTAGCAGGGCAGGTGATGAAAGATGGCTCGGCGGGAACCCGTGGTTTTTCAATAGGAGCTGGTCATTCAGCTGGGGACAATTTAAGACATGCTGATGGTTATCAGAGTCACCTGCAGCGGCTGGGGTGGGATGCAGGGGCGGAATTGCTGGCTTTGGCGGTTAGGGAGGACGATCAGCAGAGGGGTAGAGTCGTCATTCTCCCAGAGGATTTGAATGAGTGGAATAACGGATTTTTAGCTTCTAAAACGGTAACAGCAGTAAGTAAGGAATTTAATTCCAATGAGAAATTTGCTGATCCTACGGGATTCCCGGCTATCAGTGAGGAGATTGAATCAGAACAGACTATATCCTGGGATTATGATAGAGGTTATATAAGGGATGGGGCTGGTTTATTGAGTAAGGCTGAAAGGGGCTTGGAAGGCATCAAGCCCAATAATCATAATCATAAAACTAGCTCTGAGGCCCACTTTACACATACAAAAGCCAAGGCTGTGCGCTTGGGCCATCACCAAAAAGCCCAAAACCCAACTCCTCATGCTGTACCGGGTGGGGACTGGGTCAGAGGTAGGCTGGCGGTGATGGGTTCAATGGAGCGGGCAGAGGGTTACGCGGGTGGGGAACCGAGCTGGGGGTTTGGCCAGGTCAAAGATGGCACTGGCATCACCATCGACGGGAGCATGCCGGCGGGATTGAAGAAGCTCTCGATGACCAAGGGGGTGGGAGGGAGGGGGTGCCAGGCCGCGGATGGCAATGGTGGACAACCCCGAGCGATGACCCCTGGAGACGATGTTGATGGGGACCACGCGCCGCTGGTGACGATGATTAACATCGATAAAGGGAGGGGGAGCCACGGAGTGGAGATTGACGACGGCCAGGCAGCGTCGTGGAAACCTGCAATGGGCATTGGTAGGGAGGAGGCAGCGCGGGTGCAGATGGGAAATGGGGATGAGCCTGGGTTTGCTGGGACGAGACAAGTCCTGGGTAGAAGAGTCGTAGGGGGGGCTCTCGCTGGTGGGAGGACTGAGGGAAGTGCAATGCGGGACCGAACAGGGATGCTCGTGGTTTGGTCTAGAGAGAGCTCTGCCTCGGGTCTTGGTGAGTACGGTGATTTTGTTGATCGCCTTAACACAGGACAATGCGATGAGGCTGGGTCCGAAGCAGTTGAGGCTCACGAAGTAGTGGCAGAGTCTGAGTTAGAGGAGGATGACAAAGTGGAGGGTTCAAATGGCGTGGAGTTTAACAGTTGTGATGCTGGGAGTGAAGCGATCTCAGAAACGCCAAACAAAAGAGCTAAGGAAATGTGCGAAAACAGGAAGGCATGGGAGCTTGCTGTGGAGTCTGGAGCAGTGCAGTATGATGAGGAGGATGACATAATGGCGATACTGCAAGAACAAAATGAAGCAATTGCTAAGAAGAAAAAACTAGCGAAGCAGAAGGAAAAAGCAAGGAGAAGTCGCCCGAAAAATCGAAAAAAGGTGTGTATAAATGTGTTAAAATGAATTTTAGCTCTTGGAATATTAGGGGGTTGGCGGGAGTAGGAAAATTCAGTATGGTAAAGAACTTTAGGCGGAAATTTAATCTGAGTATGCTAGGCTTGTTAGAGACAAAGAAAGCAGCTTTGACTAAGTTTGAAGTAGCCCAACTTTGGGGAAATGATGCAGTTAAGTGGGAGTTTGTAGGAGCGGAAGGGGCGTCGGGAGGTATGCTGTTGATGTGGGATGAAGCAATGTTTAAGATGCATAACTGTTATAAAGGGGATAGATACTTATGTGTGGATGGTGTGTTGTTGAATAATAACTTCCATTGTGCTTTCTGCCTAGTATATGGTGCACATGTGAGGGAGGAGAAGCTATTGGTATGGGAAGAGCTGAGCTTTTTAGCCGGGTTATGTCAAGTACCGGTATGCTATCTGGGGGACTTCAATGAGGTTACTCAGGTGGAAGAGAGGAAAGGGGTTGTTTCGTTGTCGGCATCTGCAATAGAGTTTAACTCATGGATTCAGGATATGGAGTTAGTCGACCTTGCACTGACTGATCGAATGTTCACTTGGTTCAGGGGCCAGTCTTGCAGTCGCATTGACAGGGTGCTGGTCAGTCTGGAGTGGTTAGAAGAATTTCCGGATACGAGGTTGAGAGGAGGACCTCGAGGTTTATCAGACCACTGTCCTCTGATTGTGGATGTGACACGGATGAGGCGGGGGCCAAGACCGTTTCGGAGCCTGGATTCTTGGTTTGCTCACGAAGGTTTCCGGCGAATGGTAAAGGAGGAGTGGAGGAACTTGGGGGATGCTTTATTTATGGATAAGTTGAAAGGGTTGACAGTCCCACTTGGGAAATGGCACAAGGAGAATTTTGGAAACATGGATATGAAGATTAAACAGTTTGAAGAAGAGATCAAGATAGTCGATGACTTGGTGAGCAACGGAGTGTATGATGAGACTATGGAAGCTAGAAGAAAGGCACTTGTAAGCTCATGCAAGAAGTGGTATATTCGAAGGGAACTTCATTGGAAGCAGATGTCCCGATCCAGGCATGCTAAGGAGATGGATAAAAATACTCGATACTTTCACAACTTAGCCTCAGCTCGGAGGAGGAACAATCGTATTGATGCTTTAATGATCAATGGAAGATTAGTGCGGAATCAAGCCAGGATCAAGATTGCTATACGGGATTTCTATAAAGCCTTGTACCATCAGGAGACATCGCCTATTATAGGGTTCCGGGATGGACTGGTAGAGCAGATAAGTGCGGAAGAGGCAATAGAGCTAGAGATGATGCCATCCGTGGAAGAAATCAAGGAAGCGGTGTGGGATTGTGAGGCAACCAAGGCACCAGGGAGCGATGGGTATAATTTGAACTTCATTAAGAAGTGTTGGGATGATATCGGTAGGGAGTTCACTGAGGCAGTAATGGGATTTTTTCAGTCTGCGGTGCTACCTAAGGATTCAAATGTCACTTGGGTGGCGCTAGCGCCGAAGATTGTTGGGGCCAAAGAAATTAAAGATCTCCGGCCGATTAGTATGGTGGGTTGTGTGTACAAGGTTATTTCTAAGGTGCTGGTTCGGAGGATGCGGAAGGTTATGCCAAAGCTAGTTGGGGAGACTCAGAGTGCTTTTGTGAAGGGTAGGAAAATACATGATGGGGCGCTGATTGCCTGCGAAACTGTGCAGTGGCTGAAGGTAAAGAAAAAGAGCTCAGTGATTATCAAATTAGACTTTCAAAAGGCTTATGATAGGGTCAAGTGGAATTTTGTGGATGTTGTTTTGCACAAGATGGGATTTGGCTGTAGGTGGAGGGCTTGGATAAAGGAATGTGTTTGCTCTGCATCCATGTCGATTCTAATAAATGGCTCACCCTCTAAGCCGTTCAAAATGGAGAGGGGCCTAAGACAAGGAGACCCGCTGTCCCCATTTTTGTTTGTGCTGGTTGTGGATGTTCTTCATAGAATGATCAGGGAGGCTGTGAGGAACGAGCGCATTACTCCGCTTTTGGTTGGGCGGGACAACATTGAGTTATCACACTTGCAGTTTGCAGATGATACAATCCTGTTCTGTCCTACTGAGGAGGAGACTATCCGGAACTACCAACGGTTGTTGCGTTGCTTTGAGTTGATGTCTGGGTTGAGCATCAACTTTGAAAAGTCCAGTTTGATTCCGGTTAATTGTGAGCGGAGTTGGACACGGGAAATGTGTCATATATTGGGGTGCAAGGAGGCTTCTTTACCAGTCAGGTACCTGGGTATTTCTCTGGGAGCAAACCCGAAGCTCGTCAGGACATGGAAACCTGTGATTGATAAAGTGGAAGAAAAGCTGAGCCTGTGGAAAGCAAAGTCCCTCAATAAGGCGGGTAAGCTGGTCCTTATTAAATCGGTTCTCAATAGTCTGCCGGTCTACTATCTCAGTCTATATAAGATGCCCAAGGGAGTGGCGGAGAAGCTGATCTCACTACAAAGACGATTCTTATGGAGTAAAGAGGATGGGGTGTATGGGATGCCGCTAGTTAAATGGGATATAGTAATGGCTCCAAAAAAGGCAGGCGGATTGGGAGTTGGTGATGCAGTGGTTCGGAATACCGCCTTACTCTTTAAGTGGTGGTGGAGATTTTCAAAGGAGGACTGTCCTCTATGGAAGAAAGTTGTTTGTTCCTGCAATAACATGAATCCTTCTGAGATGCTGAGTGGACAGCCAATACCTACAAGAGGGGGTCCGTGGAAGGAGATATGTCAATTACAAATCAGTGAGCCACAAGTGAGGGAAAAGATGATCAGTGGCTTGTCCATGGAGGTCGGAAATGGCGGGTTAATCCGTTTCTGGGAGGATAACTGGCTACCTAGTGGTCCATTGAAAGATGTGTTTCCAAGACTGTTCTCGGTCTCAAACCTTAAAGGATCTGTTATAGGGAATTGTGGGTTCTGGGATGGGTTAGAGTGGGTCTGGAGTCTTCAATGGAGGAGAGAGTTATTCCAATGGGAGTTAGAGCTAGTAAACCAGCTTCAAGAGAGGTTACAAACAGTAAGGCTAACAAATGATAGAGAGGATAGTGTGGTCTGGAAATTTGATAAATCTGGCATTTTTTCCACTAACTCTTTTGTGCAGGTGCTGCAAGCAGAGGTTCTCCCGGAGGACATCACAACCTTTAGTTTCACTAGTGCTATTTGGAGAGGATTTGTACCTCCGAGGATCGAGCTGTTTGTTTGGTTTGTGCTGGTCGGCAGGGTGAATACCAAGGATAGACTACGTAGATTAGGCGCTATAGCACAACATGATAATTTGTGTGTGTTATGCCGTAAGTCTGAGGAGACTGCGTTTCATTTGTTTATTGGGTGTGAGCTCACTTGGCAGGTGTGGAGTGCTTGGCTGTTCGCTCTTGGGAGGATTTGGACAATACCAGGTTCTTTGAAAGAGCACCTTCAAAGTTGGACAAATGGGTCAGTGCGAAAGGATGAGAGGAAGCGGTGGTTCATTGGATTCTGTGCTGTTATATGGACAATTTGGCTAGAAAGGAATTGTAGAATTTTCAACACCAAAACATCTTGTGTGGAAGAAATTCTGAACAGATCTTTCGAATTCGCTGATGAATGGCTTGGTGATGAACCCTTTGGTTGTTGATGGCAATGCCGAAAATGACTAGGGGTTGTCATGTAAGTTGAGTAGTATGGTGTTAGTTCCTAGTTCATGTGTTGTACTGGTTTGCTTTAATGCTCCACCTTGTGTGTTGAGCTCTTTACTTCAAAAAAAAAAAAAAAACCTTCCATTATTCATGAAAAACTCTACCTTTTTGTATATATATATATATATAGTACTGATCTTGTTCTTCAAGAAAAGGTTCAATCCTAGTTACTGAAACTTTATGTCATGCATCTCCATGAGTTCAAAACTCTGTTAAATGGATCACCGTCCACCTCTCCAAATGAAAATCTTGTCATCATGTGCTTTGAATAACTTTATAGAGGGGCAGAGTTTAAGTGAGGTAAATCTTTATCTCTTATTTTTATTGTATAATAATTTTTAGTTTTAAACATTAAAAAGTGAATTTTTGTTGGTTACATATTAAAATTAAAAAATTAAATTAAATTAAATAAAAAAGTTATCTAACAGAAATAATAAAAATTAAAAAAATTATCTAACAAAATAAAAAAATAAAAAATAAGAATAAAAATATCATCTATTAAAACAAAAGATAAAAATTATCATTATAAAAATACACTACTTTAAATCTTTATTCATGCAATACTCTCTCTATTCAACTCATAACACTTTACCTTTGAATTCAAATATAAAAAATTAGGTATTTTTTATTTATTTAATTTAATATTATTTTATATTTTACTGTTAATTTAATTTAATTTTTTATATGATAAAAAAATTAGAATATTCAATAAGTATTGATATTATTATATTTATATAAATTGATAAAAAATTCAATAAATATTATAAATTTTAATATTTATCTTTTTAACTTATTTTTTATATATTTTATAGGATATGTATTTAAAATTTTTATACAAAATAATTATGAAAAATTAAAGAATTAATGTATTTTTCAAGAGAAAGACTAATGCTTAAGAAGGAGAACATATCACTTATATAATATCAACACCTATAGATAGTTCTTCTACTTCAATAAATCACGAAAAAAGTAAGATACAATTTTCAAAGGTTTAAAGAGTTGCATCTGATGAATTTGACCTTAATTCTTTAGAACGAGACCTTAGAAAACAGCTTTAAATTTGGCAAAAACGAAAAAGGTCAAAAGTGTATTACTTGATTGATAGATTGATTTGTTTGATATGAACTCTTCCAGTTTCTAGAGTTACTACAGAGCGATCATTTTCAGCAATAAAAATAATGAAGACAAGGTAAAAAAACAAGATGGAGGACGACTTTCTCACGGATAATTTGGTTATTTACATTAAGAAAGAAATTACTAAAAAGTTTATTTCTAATTCAATTATTGAAGATTTTAAGTCACTAAAAACCAATGTTCTGAAAATCGGTTCAAACCGACCGGTCGAACCGAGAACCGTTAGTAAATACGGTTCGAACAGATGACAAAACCGCAGGATTTGAAAACCGAAGTTGGCCCGTCAAACCAGCCGGGAACCGGTCGGTCGGTCGAACTGAACCGTGACCCGGCCAGTTTTTGAAATTTGCCTCAAACGCCGCGTTTTGCATGCTTTAGGGCCAAAGGGAACCCTAACCCTAATCAGTAGTCACTAGTCACAGAGGCACACAGACCTCACCCCTCTCCTCTCTCCCGAGCCTCCACTCTCACTTCTCGTGTTTCCAGTCTCCATTCTCACTCTCCGTTGAGCCACCGCCACTTTCGTCCAGCCACCGCCGCCGTCGTCGCAACATCCGTTGAGCCAACGTTAGCCAGCTCTGTTCGCGCAGCCACGAACCGTCGCGAAGTCAGCCTTCAAAAATCGCAACCACCGCTAGCGCCAGTTTCCGTCACGCAGTGTCCTCCCGCCGGCGTCAGCTCTGTTCGACACTTTCCGTCGCGCCACTGTCCCCGCCAGCTCTGCATTTTTCCAGGTTTCTAGCTTCTAACCCTAGGATTACACTCTGTTGATTGTAATAATAATTGTTGAAGCATGATTAAGTCATTTAATTGTTGAAGCTGATTGCTAGTTATTAGAATATTTTTCAGAAACTGTTTGTAATGTTCTTCACATCAAAAGTGATTACTTGTTGGTTCTAAATTTTGTTGTTGATTGCTTGAGCCTTGAAGCTTGAATAATTGTTGAAGCTGATTGCTGGTTATTAGAATATTTTTCAGACACTGTTTGAAATGTTTTTCACATCGAGAGTGATTAATTGTTTGTTCTAAACTTTGTTTTTGATTGCTTAAAGCATGATTAATTGTTGAAGCTGATTGCTTGAAGGGTGAAGCATGATTAATTGTTGATAGATTTATTTTTTTCTTGTCTCTGTTTCCAGAAAATCATTCAGCTATCCTTTTTCTCTCAACCTGATGGCCCAGTGATTAGAAATGGCTCCTTTAAATCGTCATTCTTATTTCCAGGGTATGAATGGGTTTCTATTCCTTCATAACTACCTACATTTGTATGTTTTCTTTTGTTGTCATTGATGAGTTTGGAAAACTCTAATATAATTTGATGATGAACAAACATTATTAAATCAATTAATTACAAAATTATTAATTTGATTTTAATTCATACTTGCTTAATTAATAATTTTGTTGGTGCAGATTTTTTGATGGGCCAAAAAGAAAAGAAGAGATCCTAAGCCCTATGTGAAATCAAAATTTCAGCCTTGTGCAAAAATTGTCAAATGAATGTGTGGCTGAATCATTGTTTTGCTTATTGGGCCAGATTCTTATCATTACTATTAACCCAAATTATTTTTGCTAGAAACTAGCTTGCTTGGCCAAAATTGAAAAATGAGAGAAAGAGATCCATGCATGCTTCCACGGATATCATACTTATCTTTGGATGGATTTCAAATGATGTTCTATTACACTTAATGCAGACATTGGAAATAGGAAAGAGAAAGTGAAAAAATGATGTGATAGCCTTAAGTGTACTACACGCTTCTAGGCTTGGGTTTTGAAATAATTAATCCAATTTCACTCTCTCTCTCCTAGCTTCACCAAAAGTATTTCAAAATCTTCTCTCTTCTCTCTCATCTCTCATCTTGCTTTCGGTCATTTCAACAGAGAAAGCATGGAAGCTAAAGCTAGCCGCTGAAAAGAAGAAGAAGCAAGCAACAAGACCATTGTAATGATGGCAAGAAAAAGAAAACAAAAAGTATGTTGTGGCTGAGATCTTCAACCAGGAAAGGTAAGATATGGTGAAGTAAGCTCAGCCTCTCCATACCAAAATTGGAAGAAGATCCATTTCGGTTAGAGGAGGAAGATTCGTGGAGGGATGGCTTGTCTCTGATTTTGCTCAACCACCATAGGAGGTAGCTACAGTGGCTACGTGATGGAGGAGGCAGAAGTTGGAGCAGATGAAGCTATCATCATCAATAACTCATCAAGGGCTAGGAATCCTTCTCGGAGTGCAAGGCAAGATGGAAGGCGCGGATTGATAAAGATTGGTGACCAAGGAAGGACCAGAGGTAATTGTATGTGAGGTTTTGCATTCGATTATCTCTCATCTCTCTCTCTCTCTCTCTCTCTCTGGCTGAACCAATTTGCATGAAGAAGAAGAAGTTTAGCTTGGTTCATTTGGTTTCAACCGTGGAGGCTTCCCCCTTTATATAAGGGAGAACAGCCAAGGCTTGAAGCAAGGAGTGAGAGTGCAAGACACAGAGTTCTCATAGCTACCTAAGCTAACAGAAGTTCTTCTCCTTCAATGTTTCTCATTTTGTAATTTTTCTGTTTAATTTTGTCTGTCTTGAGTCTCATGGAAAAAGGCAAACAGTGAGGTTTGTAATAAAAAGCCATAGAGCGGAAAAGGATAGAGAGTGCAAAATTAAAAGAAAAAGCCATAGATGTCCTTAGAGGTCGTTTGTACATATGTGTTGTGTTTCATGATTCTGTGGAAATCCCCTTACAAGTTGGGTTAGCACTTAGCAATTGAAAGCTTGGCAGTAACCAAGTCAAGTTCAGGATTGGGGTTTAGATTCTGGACTTGTCCCGGATAGGAAGGGTAGTTCCTAGGGAGAATTAGTATTTGTAGTCAAGGATGATTATAGTGAAATTCCATCATCATTGTGATGGAGACTGGATGTAGGCTGCATTGCACTTAGCAGCTGAACCAGGATATATCTGGGTGTAATTTTCTCTCTCTTCTACTCCATTTCTGTTTCTGCTGCACAGGAGATAAAACTGAAAAATATATCGTGCCGGGTCACGAGATAAAAAGAAAAAGTCTCGTGGCTGAGTACAAGACAAAAATCAAAAAGTCTCCAGAAGTTGTTTCAAAGATCAGTAAGTGTTATCAAGTGAAAAAGGGGCTAAGATTCAACCCCCCTTCTCTTAGCCACTGAAAACCATCAATTGGTATCAGAGCTTGGTCTCAAAGAGATCAAGCTTTGCAGCTTGGAGAAAAGATCCAGATGGCAGAGAACAGTGGCTCAACCCTGGTGTCCTAAAATCTGACAGAAGGATAGTCAAGCAACAGACCTCCTCTTTTCAATGGAAAAAACTACACCTATTGGAAGGAGAGAATGAAGATTTTTGTGCAAGCAGTAGATTACAAACTATGGAATATTATCCTTGAGGGTCCTCAATTTCCAACCATCACAAGTGCTGAAGGAATAATCTCTCTTAAACCAAAAGCCAGATGGACCGAAGAAGACAGAAAGAAGGTGGAGCTCAATGCCAAGGCTGTCAACTTGCTCAATTGTGCCATCAGGTTCGAGGAATACCGACAGATATCACGATGCACAACGGCAAAGGAAATCTTGGACAAACTTCAAATCACTCATGAAGGAACCACCATAGTAAAGAAGACAAGGATAGACATGTTGAACAGATAATATGAAATGTTCTCAATAAAGGAAGGAGAATCAATAGATGAAATGTTTGAAAGATTCAACATCATCATTGTCGGCTTGGATGCTATGGAAATTACGTATTCTGATTCTGTGCTTGTGAGGAGAGTTCTAAGATGTCTTACTAAAGAGTGGGAAACAAAAGTTTTAATCATATCTGAGAGTAGTGGTCTAGATTCCATGACATATGATGACTTGAGAGGAAACCTACTTGCTTTTGAAAACAATTATTTGAAAAAAGATTCAAAAAAGAAAGGAATTGCTTTTACATCTATTACTAACCCCCTGGATGACGAATCCAGTGATAATTCCTCTGAAAATGAATTTGTGTTGTTTGCCAAAAAATTCAGGAAAATGGTGAAGTTCAAGGAGAGAAGCAAGGGAAGCAGCTCGAGGAAACAAAGGAAAGATCTCAGCAAGGTGATATGTTACAACTGCAAAGAAACTGGGCATTTCAAGTCAGATTGCCCTAAGTTGAAGAAAGAAGAGAAGTCAAAGAAGGGAAAGAAGAAAGGTCTAATGGCCTCTTGAGAGGACTTGGAAAACGATTCTAAAGATGATGAAGAATCCGAAACCAAGTCTCAACCATGTCTTATGGCAGACCACGTTGAACAGGTAGTCACTCATAACCCTGACACTGAAGCTCTTCATCTTATGATAGACCACTCTTCTGAAAAATTATATGCTTCTTGCTGGATAATCAAGAACTTGAACAACAAATCACAATTCTTAAAGCAGAAAATGGTTTTCTCAAAGAAAAACTAAGGGAGGCCGAAACTGCTGTTGATCTTGTTGAGGAAAACAAGCAGTTAAAAACCCAACTTAGGAGCTGTGAAAGTGATCATTCTGTTGTTGCATATGTAAATTGTTTTAAAGAAAATGAAAAGTTGCTTAAAGAGGTCAAAAGGCTTAAAGAAGACTTTGCCAAGTTCACTCAAAGTTCTAAAAATCTAAATCAAATCTTGGCTAGTCAAAAACCTCTTTATGATAAAGCTGGCTTGGGTTTCTTTAAATCTGTTGAGAAACCTTATTTTGAAAACATTGCCTCATCTTCTAATGATACAAGGTTTCAAAATCCAACAAGATTTAACAAAACAGCAACTCCAAGGTTTTGTAGACTATGTAACCGAAATGGACACTTTCCCATTCAATGCTTTTTTGGTGAAAGGGTGATTGGTGATAAAGTTTACAAAGTTATTTTTTATTATAATGGATTGGGACATAAGAGATGGTTTAACGTGAAAGGATCCAAGAAGATTTGGATACCTAAGGTCACTTGAGCTTATTTTGTAGGTATGCCTAGCATCCAAGCGGAAGGACAATATGTGGTACATGGACAGCGGATGCTCTAGGCATATGACCGGAAAGACAACCTTCTTCATAAAGTTTGATGAGTATGATGGAGGATTTGTCACTTTCGGTGATGATCGTAAAGGAAAGATAGTGGCCATTGAAAAAGTTGGTAAAAGCTTTTCATCTTGTATAAATGATGTTCTTCTTGTAAATGGTTTGAAACATAATTTACTTAGTGTAAGCCAATTATGTGATCTAGGATATGAAGTTATTTTTAAAAAGTTTATGTGCTTAGTTGTATGTGAAAAAATTGGGAATATTTTGTTTGAGGCTAAAAGGTGCAATAATGTGTATGGATTGACTCTTGAGGACTTGAAAGAATAAAAAGTGACATGTTTTACTTCTCTTGAATCTGAAAAATGGCTATGGCATAGAAAATTGGGTCATGCTAGCATGTACCAAATTTCTAAGCTAGTCAAGAAAAATTTGGTTAGAGGAGTTCCAAATATCAAATTTGATAAAGATCTTACTTGTGATGCTTGCTAATTAGGCAAACAAGTAAAATCCTCTTTTAAACTAAAAGATGGAATTTCAACCAAAAGGCCATTAGAGGTGTTACATATTGATCTTTTTAGTCCAACAAGAACTCAAAGTTTGGGAGGTAAACACTATGGTCTGGTGGTGGTAGATGATTACTCTAGATTTGGTTGGGTACTTTTTCTTGCTCATAAAAATGATGCTTTACATTCTTTCTCAACCCTTTGCAAAAAAATTCAGAATGAAAAGGATTTAAAATTTGTCCATTTGAGAAGTGATCACGGAAAATAATTTGAAAACCAAGACTTTGAAAAATTTTGTGATGATTTTGGAATTGCTCATAACTTTTCATGCCCTAGAACCCCTCAACAAAATGGGGTGGTTGAGAGAAGGAATAGAAGCCTTCAAGAGATGACTAGGGCCATGCTTTGTGAGAATGAGATTCCAAAATTTCTATGGGCTAAAGCTGTAAATACAGCTTGTTACATTTTGAATAGGACCATTATTAGAAAAGGGTTGAAGAAAACTCCTTATGAGCTATGGAAAGGAACCCCTCCAAATATTAAGTATTTCCATATTTTTGGATGCAAAGGCTTTGTACTTAACAATAAAGAAAACTTTGGTAAATTTGATCCAAAATCCTATGAGGGGATGTTTGTTGGATACTCTACCACTAGTAAGGCCTATAGAATTTATCTCAAAGAACATAGGACCATAGAGGAATCCAAACATATCTCTTTTTGTGATTCTAATTCCATTCCCAGTGCTGTGATAGAAGATGATACAGATTGTGAAGATGTTGTCAACAAGAAAACCAGTGAAGAAAGTCCCAAGTCTGCTCAAAATGAAGAATCTACCAGTCCAATTTTGTCTCATCGGAATGGAGGAGACATTTCCATTTTGTCTCCTGAGCCAGCAAGAGAATTTGAAACAGTAAGACCCACAGAAGCTCATCAAAGCTCAACATCACTCCGGAAGCCAAGAGAATGGAAGTCCATGAGGGGTTATCCTCATGACTTTATCATTGGTGATCCCTCTCAAGGTGTAACAACAAGATCCTCAACCAAAAAAAATCCGAACCTAGCAATTTTGCCCTCTTGTCACAATTGGAGCCCAACAATGTAAAACAACCTCTTGAAGATCCATCATGGGTCAAAGCCATGCAAGAAGAGCTTGCTCAATTTGACAAGAATGAGGTTTGGACACTAGTACCTCATCCGGATGGTAAGAAGGTTACGGGTACTAAGTGGGTTTTCAAAAATAAATTAGGTGAGGATGGAAAAGTTGTTCGTAACAAGGCTAGATTAGTGGCCCAAGATTACGATCAAGAAGATGGTATAGATTTTGATGAGTCTTTTACTCCGGTAGCAAGAATGGAAGCAATTAGGTTGCTTCTTGCCTATGCTGCCCATAAGGGTTTTAAAATGTTTCAAATGGATGTGAAATGTGCTTTTCTTAATGGCTTCATTGATAGAGAAGTGTTTGTGGCACAATCCCCCGGTTTTGAAGATAAAGAATTTCCAAACCATGTTTTCAAACTCTCAAGGCTCTTTATGGCCTTAGACAAGCTCCAAGAGCTTGGTATGAAAGGCTTAGTGCCTTCTTGTTGAAAAATTATTTTCAAAGGGGTACCACCGACACTACTTTATTTATTAAAGCATCTGATGATGATATTCTCCTAGTTCAAGTTTATGTGGATGACATTGTGTTTGGATCGGCCAATGAGTCCTTGTGTGAAGAGTTTGGCAAACTCATGACTAGTGAGTTTGAAATGAGTTTAATGGGAGAGCTAACTTTCTTTCTTGGCCTCCAAATTAAAAAAACTCCTAGTGGTACCTTTATTCACCAAGGAAAGTATGCACAAGAACTAATCAAGAAATTTGGCCTAGAAAATTCTAAACCAATGGGAACACCAATGGATCCAAACACTAAACTTGAAAAGGATGATGATGGCAAAGATGTGGATGAAACAAGGTATAGAGGAATGATAGGATCACTCATGTACCTTACTTCCTCTAGACCGGATATTGTTCAAAGTGTGGGTGTATGTTCAAGATTTCAATCTCACCCAAAAGAATCCCATCTTTCAGCCGTTAAGCACATCATTAGATATATTAAGGGAACTAGTGATTATGGCTTATGGTATCCAAAATCTGATAATTTTTGTGCAGTAGGGTTTTGTGATGCATATTATGCGGGAGATAGGATGGATAGAAGGAGCACATCCGGCATGTGTTGCTTCCTTGGAAGCTCACTCAACATGTGGTCAAGCAAAAAATAAGCCACAGTGGCTCTATCCACAGCTGAAGCTGAATATATTTCTGCATCTGCATGTTGTTCACAACTAATTTGGTTGAAAACGCAGTTGGAATATTACAAATTAAAGATCAATAATATACTCTTATTTTGTGATAATATGAGTGCTATAAACATTTCTAAAAATCCTGTTCTGCACTCAAGAACCAAGCACATTGAAATCAAATATCATTTTATTAGAGAACATGTGCAAAAGGGTACTATTGATATTCAATTTGTAAAATCTGAAGACCAACTTGCTGACATTTTTACAAAACCCCTTTGTGAAGACAGATTCTGCTCTTTGAGAAAAAGTTTGGGAATGATAGATTTAAGCTCTATTGATAACTTGTGAAATTTTTTATTCTGTTCAGTTTTGTCTCGTAGAAAAGCAGGAGATAAATTTCAGGATGTGTTGAAAGGGCCATGATACAGGGGAAGACTGCGCTGACTTTAATTATCTTGGGCCCCACCAAATTTCTTTGACCCCACTCTGACCAGTTTTGAGTTCCTCTTTGTGTTAATCACAATTCCTTTTTGTTGTCTTATCAAATCTTGTTGGAAGAAGTTATTGTCAAATCAAATCTTTTTCTTCTTCTCATCCCTTGATTCTAGGAACCAACCTTTCAGTTTTAATTTCAAATAAAAGGAAACTTCCCTTGGTTAATAACCGCACATTAATGGGTATTAACTCCCTCCAATTCTCTCTCCACTCAACATTTAATGCGTCCCTAACCTCCCACATCTCTCCACTCAATTCGGTTCTCTCTTCACCTTCCCCTCTTCCACTTCTCCATTTTTTATATCATGAAAAAGAAAACTGCTCCAAGGAAAAGTGAACGAATCCTCTTCTCCAAAAAACCTTCCACACCTCAAACCCACACTCATATACACATTCATTCCACTTCTTCATCCTCTCCCTCACCATCATCCAAGCAAACGGACACTATGAGGAGAAAGGTGATAGCAACCAAGACTTCCTCTAGAAAAAAGAAGGAACCTATGGTTGAAGAAGAAGAGGAGTCCCACACCTCACCGCCATCATCACTGCCGCCATCACCACCGAAGAAGACCACCCCTGGACGCAGTTCACAGAAGACCAAAAGATTTGTGTTACACAACACGAGGGAACCAGCCAACTTGGAATCATTGGAATTCAAAAATAAGTACAACAAACCTCATTCACACTATGATCCAACTAGATTCAATTCGTGTGCCTCTTATGAGTTTCACAAGGAAGTATTGGAGAAACGCCACCTATGTGCCACATACCTAGTGAATCTGGACTCACTCACAGCCAAAGGAATCAACATTTTTCCTCTGTTTGAGAATCTAAAATGGACTTCTCTGCTCTATGTTCAGAAACATGTTTACCCTGGATTGGTACGAGAATTTTATGCTAATATGAGACTGATCGATGGTACCATTCATTCCTACATAAAGAGGGTATACATGAGTCTAAACTCGGAGACCATCAGCGCTGCCCTAGGCTACACAGATGAGGGACCAAGAGTGTACATGACTAAAAAATGGGACTCTCAGGTTAGGGTCACATACAAGCTAGCCCTTCAATAAATCTGTGAAAACTTGTCTGGCTTGGATGGCACCATCCCCACTCACAAGGCCCTCGGTCCCACAAACTCATTGCTGCACAAAATTATCACTCATATTCTAACTCCTCAAAGTGGTTCACATAACAGAGTAACTATTTCTGACTCTCTTGTACTCTTTGCTCTTGTTACTTCCTCTCCTATCTCATTTGGATACCTTATGATAAGGCACATATGAGAATTTGTTAAAAAGTACCAAAAAGGCAAATCTACCTTATGGCATGTTTCTCACCAGTATTTTTGAATATTTTAAAGTTGATCTAACCAATGAAGATGTAGAGAATATGGTCTCAATGATTAAAGGAGGAGGAGTTATGAAGGGCACCAAAGGGAAGAAGTCAGTACCCTCAGACAATGAGTTTGAGAGTCGGCCACTTGAGTCTTCCAAGACAACAGAATCGATCAATGAAATTCTTACTGAATTCTCCAACATGTCCAAGCTAATGGTGCAATCATATAAGGCTGCCCGCAAGCAGGCTTTTGAAAATGAAAGGGCTTGGATGAAGTGAAAAGACAAGGTGGGTCTAATGCTGCAGAGTTTTGAGGAAGAGATGGGGGCTGCCAGTGATGATGAGGCAGATGGCTCTGAGTACAATTTATCTGATGATTGATCATTTTTTATGTTGATATTTGGCTTGTTTTGACTCAATTTGATATTGTAGTAGTTTGCTTGGATACTTTAGACCTATGACACTGTGATAAACTCTTGGTATTTTGGTTATACTTTGGCTATTTTGCTTCCAATGTCTTTTTTTTTCAGGTGCCCCTTTGATGACAAAAGGGGGAGAAATGGCTGAAAAAATTGAAATTGAGAGAAAACAAGGGATGAAATCCTTTGTGAATTTATGATCACCCTTGTTTCAATTATTTGTTGTGGTGATCTGCTTGATGCTTTTGATGCATTTGATTTACCTTTGTGGATATGCTTGCTGTATTCTGGATTAGGAATATTTTTTGGCAGTTTCTTTAAGCTTTGATATGTAAATAAATTCTGATAGTTGCTGTGTTTTGAGATGATCATGCTTGATTAAAAATGTTTTCCTTGCTATGATTATTTTTGCTCTGATATGTTGGCTGGAAAATATTTTCAAATAGTTTAAACAGCAATGTCTTGAAATATCAAAAATATTTTTGGTTGATATGTACTCAATTACTTTGTGTGTGTTTGAGCAGAAAATCAATTATACGATAACAAATGAATTTTGTTTATCACTCCAATTCTGCTCATAAATCAAGCCATTCAACATCTTACATGTAATATGTTGAATAACATTGTTGCCTTAGGCTTGATAAAAATGTTACAGGTATAAAGCTTTCCTTGGTAAAATAGCATATATTAAGGGGGAGCCATGTAACAATTGGAAAGGAAGGAATCCAAGTATTCAAAAGGGAGTACTCTAATATTTGATTTCTTTCCATTTCAATTTTTAATAATGTTTGTCATCAAGGGGAAGATTGATGAGTTTGAAAAACTCTAATATAATTTGATGATGAATAAACATTATTAAAATAATTAATTACAAAATTATTAATTTGATTTTAATTCATACTTGCTTAATTAATAATTTTTTTGTGCAGATTTTTTGATGGGCCAAAAAGAAAAGAAAAGATCCTAAGCCCTATGTGAAATCAAAATTTTAGCTTTGTGCAAAAATTGTCAAATGAATGTGTGGCTGAATCATTGTTTTGCTTATTAGGCCAGATTCTTATCATTACTATTAACCCAAATTATTTTTGCTAGAAACTAGCTTGCTTGACCAAAATTAAAAAATGAGAGAAAGAGATCCATGCATGCTTCCACGGATATCATACTTATCTTTGGATGGATTTCAAATGATGTTCTATTACACTTAATGCAGATATTAGAAATAGGAAAGAGAAAGTGAAAAAATGATGTGATAGCCTTAAGTGTACTAGACGCTTCTAGGCTTGGGTTTCGATAGAATTAATCCAATTTCACTCTCTCTCTCTCTCTCTCCTAGCTTCACCAAAAGCATTTCAAAATCTTCTCTCTTCTCTCATCTCTCTTCTTGCTTTCAGTCATTTCAACAGAGAAAGCATGGAAGTTAAAGCTAGCCACCGAAAAGAAGAAGAAGCAAACAACAAGACCATTGTAATGATGGCAAGAAAAAGAAAACAAAAAGTATGTTGTGACTGATATCTTCAACCAGGAAGGTAAGATATGGTGAAGTAAGCTCAGCCTCTCCATACCAAAATTGGAAGAAGATCCATTTCGGTCACAGGAGGAAGATCCCTGGAGGGATGGCTTGTCTCTGATTTTGCTCAATCACCACAGGAGGTAGCTACAGTGGCTACGTGATGGAGGAGGCAGAAGTTGTAACAGATGAAGCTGTCATCATCAATAACTCATCAAGGGCTAGGAATCTTTCTTGGAGTGCAAGGCAAGATGGAAGGCTCGGATTGATGAAGATTGGTGACCAAGGAAGGACCAGAGGTAATTGCATGTTGGGTTTTGCATTCGATCATCTCTCCTCTCTCTCTGGCCGAACCGGTTTGCATGAAGAAGAAGAAGTTTAGCTTGGGTCATTTGGTTTCAACCGTGGAGGCTTCCCCCTATATATAAGAGAGAACAGCCAGGACTTGAAGCAAGGAGTGAAAGTGCAAGGCACAGAGTTCTCATAGCTACCTAAGCTAACAGAAGTTCTTCTCCTTCAATGTTTCTCATTTTGTAATCTTTTTGTTTAATTTTGTCTATCTTGAGTCTCATGGAAAAAGGCAAACAGTGAGGTTTGTAAGAAAAAGTCTTAGAGCGGAAAAGGACAGAGAGTGCAAAATTAAAAGAAAAAGCCATAGATGTCCTTAGAGGTCATTTGTACATCTGTGTTGTGTTTCATGATTCTGTGGAAATTTCCTTGCAAGTTGGGTTAGTACTTAGCAATTGAAAGCTTGGCAGTAACCAAGTCAAGTTCAGGATTGGGGTTTAGATTCTGGACTTGTCCCGGATAGGAAGGGTAGTTCCTAGGGAGAATTGGTGTTTATAATCAAGGATGATTATAGTGAAATTCCATCATCATTATGATGGAGACTGGATGTAGACTGCACTGCACTTAGCAGCTGAAGCAGGATATATCTGGGTGTAATTTTCTCTCTCTTCTACTCCATTTCTGTTTCTACTACATAGGAGATAAAACTGAAAAATATCTCGTGCCGGGTCACGAGATAAAAAGAAAAAGTCTCGTGGTTGGGTACGAGACAAAAATCAAAAAGTCTCCAAAAGTTGTTTCAAAGACCAGCAAGTGTTATCAAGTGAAAAAGGGGCTAAGATTCAACCCCCCTTTCTCTTAGCCACTGAAAACCATCAGTCATGTTGACTTTTGTTTATTGATAGTATAAAAGAAGGATTTTATCTGGGTCTATCACCGAAAGATAAGCTTCCCAAGGTATATTCTCCTTCGTTAACGTTTTGGATTGCCAGTGATAATATATAATCCTGTTTGTAATATTTGTGCAGAATTCTACACAAGGTTCTGTATTGTTAGGGACAATTTCATATGAAAAACTGTCATTTTCTGAGGGGAGAATAAAAATCCAGAAAAGCACCCTGCATCATATAAACTAATAATACACAAGGTTCTGTATTGTTGGTGATTAAATGTTTGTTCTAAACCCTGCTGCTATGCTATTTTTGAATTTTTGTTGATAGATTTATTGATTTCAGAGTTTAGGGTGATTCATAAAATTAAGAATTGGATTGTTGGTACTTCTCTATATGTATAATTGTTCTATGTCTTGGTGCTGAGTCTCACAAATATTCTTAATTACTTATAGCTATGGTTTTCTTCTTGAATGAGATTTTATTTTTCCAAAAAAAAATCATAGAGGATTAGGGTTGTGGATTTTTTAATTGAGTGATGAGTGTAAAGCTGAAGATGATGATGACAAAAGTGCTTGGAAACATATGTTTTAAGAGTGCTTTAAAAAAACTTTTGAGTTTGTAAATTGATAAGATCATATAGTTTTGGTGTGTGTACTTATATTTTATTTATTATTTTATTATAAAATAGTTTTTCCGATTCAACCACGGTTGAACCAGTTAAACCTATAAACCGGTGAACCAGTAGTTAGAGCAGTTCGATGACCGATTTGGTTTTCAGAACCTTGCTAAAAACTCAAAGAGTACCATTATAAACTATTTTATATTTTTTATCTATAGAATTATTTATTTATTATCTTATTAGTAATAAACTTAAAGAATAATTATATTTATAAATTTTATTTTGATACAAATATTATTATTAAATTTTTATGTTAAATGTTTTGTCTCTAAAATTTTGTTTCAAGCTCTGTCAATAATATATATTTAATTTTAGTAATTCTATGATTAAGAATAATTTAAATTAAAATATTTAAAAACGTATATTTCATTATAATTTTTATGATAATTATTTATTTTTAATTTTAGATAAAAATACTAATCATAAATTTAAAAATTTTATTCTCTATTTCTCTTATAATAATAATAATAATAATAATAATAATAATAATAATAATAATAATAATTTATGATAGTATTTTGTTAAATATGTTAGAATAAATTATTTTATAATCCAGATCATGCATATTAGATCACTATATATATATATATATATTATGGTGTAGAAGTGTACCTTTACTTATATAAATTTGAAATTAGAAATTAATGGAATAGTTGTCTCAGTCTTCCTCAACCAAAACCTTCTGTATTCCTAGGGCGGCTGAATTGTAATTTCTCTGATGGAAAAAGAGTTGTCGAAGCGGCTTTGATATGTTGGGAACTGAAACCCTGAAATCACTATTTATATTTGAGCATGGCACCCATTAAACCCTAAAGACCAAATAAAAATAGTATCTAAAACCTAAAAGATAATATCTGATTTTATTCTCGTTTAATTTCAAATCAAAAGTAATTATAATTTATTCAATTTAGCATTTATAATAATAAATGAGATCACTGTTATATAAGTCATTTAATTTGAAATAGCATAATTTGTGATTATAATTATTATATGTATTGCCACAAACAAATTAAAAAATTAAATAATTTTCCATCAATCTCCCACTTGGCTATACACATATTCTTTCCTGAGACAATCACATCTTATAAACTTTATGCATGCATCTGAATGCTATTTCCTTATTATTTTAACAATCTGGTCCGTCTCATATATTAGTTATGAAATTACTGCAACTTTTATCACATTAGTGTCATGACTAAACCACGATGATCACCATACTAATATATTTAACGACATAGATCAAATTTGGATGAGTAACATGAAAATTACAAACCAAGCGATCTCGTGCATGTTTATTTCCAGCTAGTCTAACTTTAAAACTTTATTGAAATCAAACACCTAATTTTGCTAGAGACTGGGCCACATATATCGGTATGTATCAGTTCTAAGATATTTTTAGCTCTCTCGACACCTAATTTTTTTTTCATTTGTCCTTTTCCTCTTTATGCACTCAATGTAGACTTCAAAGTCTGCTAAATTTAGAGGTCCAAAAATTTTATCCGACATGAGCCTTTGAATTCTCTGTTTAGAGATATGACCTAGGCGTTTGTGCCATAATGATGCTGAATTCTTATTTAGCTTTCGTTTTATACCTGGTTGTAGTATTTCATTATTATAGGAATTCAAACCAAACCTATATAGATTATCCATCAAACAATCAGAGCAAATATTGTTCGAATTATAAAAGAGACTGACTTTATTATTTCTGAACGAATAAAAATAACATAATTTGTCCAAACCAAAAACAAAAACTAAATTCTGTCTAAATGACAGTACATAAAATGTCTCAAATAAATCCAAGTAAAATCCACTCGTGGAACATAATCTAAAGTTCCTATAACTTCGACTGGAACTATATTGCCGTCTACCAAATAAATGTATCTTTCAGTATCATTTGGCAGTCGACTCCATAGGTAACCTTGCATAATAACACTTACATGAGTAGTAGCAGCAGAAACTACCCACTAAGTATCAACATGTGCATAACTTAAACTAGCTTCAGAACAAATGAAAGTAAGAATTATACCCTTCTTTGCACGCCAAGTGGCATATTTGATAGAATCCTTCATGTGTCCCACTTTCTTACAGATGAAACAAGTTGAAACTTGATCCTGTTTTTTATCCTTTTTCTGTTGAGAAGGCGCATCCGCAGTAGTATCATGCTTTCTTTTATATTGAGAAGACGAAACCATATGAGTACTCTCAATCTTATTTCACTATAGCCTCTCTTCTTCTTGCACATGGTGAAATATAAGCTCATTTATGGACCAATTATCCTTTGGAATGTTATAACTCACTTTAAATTACCCAAAGTGTGCATGAAATGCATGAGTAAATTCTCAAACAATTCTAACTTTAGTGCTTTCAATTTAGAAACAAGATGAGACATTTCCATAATGTACTCCCTTATGTTCTCTTTACTTTTATACCTCATGGAGACAAGTTTGTTCAAAAGATTACTTACCTTTTCCTTTTCATTCTTAGCAAAGAACTTTTCAACATCTTGCAGGAACTTTTTAGCATCTTTATCTTCAGTAATTGAACCCCGAAATACCTCAAGAGTGAAATTTTCTGGATTAGATCTCTCCCACTTCTCTATTTTAATCTCATTAAAATTTTCTGGAGTGAAAGTGAATTTCTTCTCTCGAAGAGTTATATCCACATTCATACAACTAAGGACAGTCTCTACAATATCCTTCAAAACCTTAAAGTTTGAACCATTCAATATAGGAATACTACTAATTTGTGCAGAAATATTGGTAATTGAAGCCATAGTTTCTGGATTAGAACAAAAAAATATGCAGTAAACATTAGTTAAATAATGGGAAAAAATTCATATTAAGATATTTAGAACAACATTAATTTTTAATGTTTTGATAGAAAAATTAACTGTAAGTGATAATCTCATTGCAGTAATCAAATATTGTCAAAAATTTCTGTCACACATTAAGCCTTTCTTTCAACCGACTGAAGGCACACATAAAAACTTAAACTTCACAACCTATTTATTACTGCATATATTTTCTATTAATTGGCTAAACAATAATCTTCCTTTGGGTCGATTATTGATCGCGTAATTAATAAAAAATAAACAAAAATGTATAATGCTTATTATTTGACCAATCAATAAACTTTCTTTTGGCCGATTATTGTTCGTATAAATAATAAATATTATTTTTTATTACTCAAATATTATAATCTGTACACATAATTCGGCCAAATATAAACCTCTTTTTAAATCAATTAATATTTGCATAAATAACATACACACTAATCTTTATTTCTAAAAACAAATTATACTAAATTAATGGCATACATAATTAAATCCGAAACCATTATAATATGTAAAAATCTGTACTAATGTTTCAGAATGAATCAATTATTATTATATCAAATTAAAAATTGGATACGATATATATATATATATGCTGAGTCCTTATACCGTCGCAATAAATATAAATATTATGAATATCATATCATATATAAGAAAAACAGTAACCAAAATATACTTGTGTATGTGCACGCAATAATATATAAAACCAAACGAGTAACATACAAGTAATATATAGTATACAGAATATATATTATATATGTGCAATAATATTAGACAGAATCATCAAAGAATAGATATAACTTTGTGTGCAATAATATTAATGAAAACAACGCATACATATACATATTTATCCAAAAAAAAAATAATAAACAAAATATTTTTTATGACTAAATTATAAATAAATTTGATATTAATTGTTAAAATAAATTGTTTTATAATCCAGATTATTCATATTAAATATTATATATATATATATATATATATATATATATATATATATATATATATATATATATATATATATATATCATAGTATAAAAGTGTACCTTTACTTATAGAAATTAAAAATAAAAAATTAATAGAAGAGTTATCTCAGTTTTTTTCAACTATCACTACAACAAACAAGGCTTTTCGCAACGGTCAAAAACCGTTGCCGTATATTGAAAAACCGTTCCCTAAACTTTAGGCAACGCTATTGCAACGATTTTTGACCTGTGGTATATGCGGCCGTTGCCAATGCTCAAAGACAACGGTTTTTTACCTAAGGCAACGGTAACCAAAAAACCGTTGCCAAAGTTACTGGTATAGGCAACGGTTTTGAAAACAAATTTTAAACAACGGTTTCAAACCGTTACTCAAGAAACAACGGTTTTAAACCGTTCTTTTTCATGGTACAACAATTTAAAACCGTACCTGGATAGGCAACGGTTTTAAACTGTAGTAGTTTTGTTATCCACAACAGCAACGGTTTTAAAGCATTACCGTTTGTGTCGTTTTTTGGTAACGATTTTTGTACCGTTGCCAATTTATAGTTGTCTAAGACAACGGTTTAAAAGCGTTACCATTGATTTTTTTGGCAACGATTTTAAAACCCTTGCCATTTTATAGTCATCTAAGACAACGGTTTTAAAGCATTACCGTTGGTGTCGTTTTTTGGCAACGGTTTTAACACCGTTGTCCTTTGTAACTTTTGACAACGATTTTTCGTAATATATAATTCTTTATTTACAATAGTAGTTTTCTCGTGAATGAAATTAATTTCATTTTTTTAAATTATTTAGAGTCAATAAATAATCTAAACTATTTGAATAAAGTTACTAAAGAAAAATAATTGAATATTTTTCATCAAATTTGACTTACAAAAATTGTTGTAAGATCCACAATCACATTCAAAATACCACAATACTATCATGACAACCTCGAACTATATCATCTAATGTAGCAAAAAATATAACAAAGAAGAGTTGAAATAGCTAACAATAATAATATTCTCACTTGAACAGATTCCTAAATGACTTCTTTATCTTTAATCCCCTTTCAATTTGTGTAAATTAATGGACAAAATCTAAATTCCTTGCCACTGTGCCCAAAAATTTGCTCAAGTTGTTTACAGCTTCATCAGTAGGACCAATTGCCTCTCCTTCAATATCTAGAGTAATTTCTTCTCTATTTTCCAACTGTCTTGCATGAATCTTCAAGCATTGTGTAGGTCCTCGTGTTTTCTTCACTGTTGTCTCTATACAAAGATACTAATTATATTCCATCCCTCTTATTGATTTATACGATATTTAATTGAAAAAAAACTAAAGCAACAAATTACCAAATTCAATTCACAAATTGAAATTCAATTAACACAAATTTTTAGAAATTTCGGCAACATTATGGCAGTAAATAGGACGTTTCTGAATTTAAACAAACAGCAAAATCAACCCATATAAACTCACTAAAATCAAATCAACACTAATAAAACAGCTCAGAATAAGGCCATCAGCATCATTGCTCAATCAAAACAAGGCATGAAATCAGCATCATTGCTCAATCAAAACAAGGCATGAAATCAGCCATTAACAAGGATAAAGCAGCACTAAACAACAAAATCAACCCATATGAACTCACTAAAATCAAATCAGCACTAATAAAACAGCTCAGAATAAGGCCATCATCATCATTGCTCAATCAAAACAAGGCATGAAATCAGCCATTAACAAGGATAAAGCAGCACTAAACAGCAACATCAACCCATATGAACTCACTAAAATCAAAGCAGCACTAATAAAACAGCTCAGAATAAGGCCATCAGCATCATTGCTCAATCAAAACAAGGCATGAAATCAGCCATTAACAAGGATAAAGCAGCACTAAACAGCAAAATCAACCCATATGAACTCACTAAAACCAAATCAGCACTAATAAAACAGCTCAGAATAAGGCCATCATCATCATTGCTCAATCAAAATAAGGCATGAAATCAGCCATTAACAAGGATAAAGCAGCACTAAACAGCAAAATCAACCCATATGAACTCACTAAAACCAAATCAGCACTAATAAAACAACTCAGAATAAGGCCATCATCATCATTGCGCAATCAAAACAAGGCATGAAATCAGCCATTAACAAGGATAAAGCAGCACTAAACAGTAAAATCAACCCATATGAACTCTCTAAAATCAAATCAGCACTAATAAAATAGCTCAGAATAAGGCCATCATCATCATTGCTCAATCAAAACAAGGCATGAAATCAGCCATTAACAAGGATAAAGCAGCACTAAACAGCAAAATCAACCCACATGAACTCACTAAAATCAAATCAGCACTAATAAAATAGCTCAGAATAAGGCCATCATCATCATTGCTCAATCAAAACAAGGCATGAAATTAGCCATTAACAAGGATAAAGCAGTACTAAACAGCAAAATCAACCTATATGAACTCTCTAAAATCAAATCAGCACTAATAAAACAGCTCAGAATAAGGCCATCATTTGACAACATCAAAGTAAATAGTAGAAATTAAGAATAATATCAAGAGTCTTTAACTCAACTGTAAACGTAAAAGTAACAACAATTGATGGACAAATTGCCAAGAGACAAGAAATCTATAACCTATTTTAACTCAACCCCAAAGCTAGCTCAAAGGCAAAGAATGTCTCACATTTATAAACCACCTAGAAACCTCATCTTTGAATGATGTTGGATTTGTAATGCTGGCAATGTTCATTACCTCACAAAAGTCACCAGAAATCTGCTTAGATTTTGCTTATAAAGTCGTATGGTACTCACGCAACAAGCACTGGTCAAGAGTTTAAAATCTACCCTCTCGTATCTGCATCAGTTAGACGGTTTACATTATAGTAAGTAGCTTTTCGTATGGAAGGAAGAAAGCATAGTAATCAAGAACTCAAATGAGTTTTGACAAGAAAATGTTAGACGGTTTACATTATAGTAAGTAGCTTCTCATATGGAAGGAAGAAAGTATAGTAATCAAGAACTCAAATGAGTTTTGACAAGAAAAAGAAACTCACTGATCTCAGGGAAACCTTCAAGCTCAATGGCGAAGCTTCTTTAAGTCTATTTAGGGTAGAAATGCACCATGAATCATTTGTTTCACTTACCACTCTTTCCTAATGGAAATTTAAGTAATTAGATGGAAAAAGAAACCGTGAACTGTTACCAGAAAGTTAAGCCACTGATGAGCGGATAATTTATACGCTTTTTGGCATTCTTTTTAGTATGTTTTTAGTAGGACCTAGTTACTTTTAGGGATGTTTTCATTAGTTTTTATGTTAAATTCACATTTCTGGACTTTACTATGAGTTTGTGTGTTTTTCTGTGATTTCAGGTATTTTCTGGCTGAAATTGAGGGACTTGAGCAAAAATCAGATTCAGAGGTTGAAGAAGGACTGCTGATGCTGTTGGATTCTGACCTCCCTGCACTCAAAATGGATTTTCTGGAGCTACAGAACTCGAAATGGCGCGCTTCCAATTGCGTTGGAAATTAGACATCCAGAGCTTTCCAGCAATGTATAATAATCCATACTTTGCCCAAGTTTAGATGACGTAAACTGGCGTTCAACGCCAGCTCTCTACCCAATTCTGGTGTCCAGCGCCAGAAACAAGTTGCAAAGTGGAGTTCAACGCCCAAATTGGCACCAAAACTGGCGTTCAACTCCAGGAATGACCTCTACACGTGTAACACTCAAGCTCAGCCCAAGCACACACCAAGTGGGCCCCGTAAGTGGATTTATGCATCAATTACTTACTTTTGTAAACCCTAGTAGCTAGTTTATTATAAATAGGACTTTTTACTATTGTATTAGACATCTTTTGAACCATCTTTGGAACATCTTTGGAATCATCTTTTGATAATTTTCAGATCTCTAGACCTCCATGGGAGGCTGGCCATTCGGCCATGCTTACCCTCTATTCACTTATGTAATTTTAACGGTAGAGTTTCTGCACTCCATAGATTAAGATGTGGAGCTCTGCTGTTCCTAAAAGATTAATGCAAAGTACTACTATTTTCTATTCAATCATCTTATTTCGCTTCTAAGATATTCATTTGCACTTCAACCTGAATGTGATGAACGTGACAATCATCATCATTCCCTATGAACGCGTGTCTGACAACCACTTCCGTTCTACATTAGATTGAATGAGTATCTCTTAGATCTCTTAATCAGAATCTTCGTGGTATAAGCTAGAGTGATGGCGCCATTCATGAGAGTCCGGAAAGTCTAAACCTTGTCCGTGGTATTCCGAGTAGGACTCTGGTATTGAATGATTGTGACGAACTCCAACCTCGCGAGTGCTGGGCGTAGTGACAGATGCAAAAGGATAGTAAATCCTATTCTAGTACGATCGAGAACCTCCAAGATGATTAGCCATGCAGTGACAGCGCATCGGACCATTTTCACAGAGAGGAATAGGATGCAACCAACGACAAGGGTGATGTCTCCAGACGATTAGCCATGCTGTGACAGAGCATTTGGACCATTTTCCCGAGAGAGATCGAAAGTAGCCATTGGCACCGGTGACATCCTTACATAAAGCCAGCCATAGAAAGGAGTAAGATTGATTGGATGAAGATAGCAGGAAAGCAGAGGTTCAGAGGAACGAATGCATCTCCATACGCTTATCTGAAATTCTCACCAATGATTTATATAAGTATTTCTATCCTTAGTTTATTGTTTATTTTCGAAAACCCCATCACTATTTTATTATCTTCCTGACTGAGATTTACAAGGTGACCATAGCTTGCTTCATACCTACAATCTCCGTGGGATTCGACCCTTACTCACGTAAGGTATTACTTGGACGACCCAGTGCACTTGCTGGTTAGTTGTGCGAAGTTGTGAACCATGGTATTGGCATCATATTTTTGGCGCCATTGCCAAGGAAAGAAAGAGAAATGAATTTTACATAATCAAAGTGTAATCACAATTTCTGCACACCAAGTTTTTGGCGTCGTTGCCGGGGATTGTTCGAGTTTGGACAACTGACGGTTCATCTTGTTGCTCAGATTAGGTAATTTTCTTTTGTTTTCTTTTCAAAAATTTTTCAAAAATCTTTCAAAAATTTCTCCTTTGTTTTCGAAAAAAATCTTAAAATAAAAATGTTTTCAAAAATATATTTTTCTTCAGAATTTTTAAGAATGAATTCTAGTGTTTCATAAAGCATGTTGAAGCCTGGTTGGCTGTAAAGCCACGACTGTAGGGCATGTTAGGCGTGTCATGTCTGGATTACATGCTAAAGCTTGGCTGGCTATTAAGCCATGCCTGACCCTTTGATTGGAGCTTTAGACTAAAAAGCATAAGATTCCTGGAATTCATATTAAAAATTTTGGAATCCTTATTTTTATTTTTCACAATAATTTTCGAAAAATATACAAAAAAATTAGAAAAAAACCATAAAAATCAAAAATATTTTTTGTGTTTCTTGTTTGAGTCTTGAGTCATGTTATAAGTTTGGTGTCAATTGCATATTCACCTTGCATTTTTCGAAAATTCATGCATTCATAGTGTTCTTCATGATCTTCAAGCGGTTCTTGGTAAGTCTTCTTGTTTGATCTTGATGATTTCTTGTTTTGTGTCTTTTCTTGTTTTTCATATGCATTCTTGAATTCTTAGTGTCTAAGCATTAAAGAATTCTAAGTTTGGTGTCTTGCATGTTTTCTTTGCATTAAAAATTTTTCAAAAATATGTTCTTGATGGTCATCATGATCTTCATAGTGTTCTTGGTGTTCATCTTGACATTCATAGCATTCTTGCATGCATTCATTGTTTTGATACATAACTTTCATGCATTGCATCATTTTTCTTATTTTTCTCTCTCATCATAAAAATTCAAAAATAAAAAAAAATATCTTTCCCTTTTTCTCTCTTAAAATTTCAAAAATTAGATTTGACTTTTTCAAAAATTTTTAAAATCTAGTTGTTTTTATGAGTCAAATCAAATTTTCAATTTAAAAATCTTATCTTTTTCAAAATCTTTTTCAAAAATAAAATCTTTTTCATTTTTCTTAGTTATTTTCGAAATTATAAAAATATTTTTCAAAAATCTTTTTCTCAATTTTATCTCATAATTTTTGAAAATAACATCACCAATTAATGTTTTGATTCAAAAATTTCAAGTTTGATACTTACTTGTTAAGAAAGATTCAAACTTTAAGTTCTAGAATCATATCTTGTGATTTCTTGTGAATCAAGTCATTAATTGTGATTTTAAAATCAAATCTTTTTCAAAAAAAAAAAAAACTAATTTTTATCATATCTTTTCAAAAATATCTTCTCATCTTATCTTTTTCAAAAATTTGATTTCAAAATATCTTTTCTAACTTCCCAACTTCTTATCTTTTCAAAATTTGTTTCAACTAACTAACTAACTTTTTGTTTGTTTCTTATCTTTTTCAAAACTACCTAACTAACTCTCTCTCTCTCTCTAATTTTTGAAAATATCTCCCTCTTTTTCAAAAATTCTTTTTAATTAATTAATTATTTTAATTTTTGATTTTAATTTTCGAAAACCACTAACCTTTTTCAAAAACTATTTTCGAAAATCACTAACCCTTTTTTCAAAAATAATTTCCGAAAATCCTTCTCCCTCATCTCCTTCTAATTATTTATTCATCTACTAACACTTCTCTTCATCTCACATCACTGCTCCTATCCTTACCCCTGTGTTTGGATTCTTCATTCTTCTTCACCCCTATTCCTTTTCTTCTTCTACTAATAATAAGGAACCTCTTTACTGTGACATAGAGGATTCCTCTTCTTTTCTTGTTCTCTTTTCTTTCTTATGAGCAGGAACAAGGAAAAAGGCATTCTTGTTGAAGCTGATCCAGAACCTGAAAGGACTCTGAAGAGAAAACTAAGAGAAGCTAAATTACAACAATCCAGAGACAACCTTATTGAAAATTTAGAACAAGTAAAGGAGATGGCAGCCGAACCCAACAACAATAATGCAAGGAGAATGCTTGGTGACTTTACTGCACCTAATTCCAATTTACATGGAAGAAGCATCTCCATTCCTGCCATTGGAGCAAACAATTTTGAGCTGAAATCTCAGCTAGTTTCTCTGATGCAGCAAAACTGCAAGTTTCATGGACTTCCATCTGAAGATCCTTTTCAGTTCTTAACTGAATTCTTGCAGATCTGTGATACTGTTAAGACTAATGGAGTAGATCCTGAAGTCTACAGGCTCATGCTTTTCCCTTTTGTTGTAAGAGACAGAGCTAGAGTGTGGTTAGATTCTCAACCCAGAGATAGCCTGAACTCCTGGGACAAGCTGGTCACGGCTTTCTTAGCCAAGTTCTTTCCTCCTCAAAAGCTGAGCAAGCTTAGAGTGGACGTTCAAACCTTCAGACAGAAAGAAGGTGAATCCCTCTATGAAGCTTGGGAAAGATACAAGCAGCTGACCAAAAAGTGTCCTTCTGACATGCTTTCAGAATGGACCATCCTGGATATATTCTATGATGGTTTATCTGAGCTATCAAAGATGTCATTGGATACTTCTGCAGGTGGATCCATTCACCTAAAGAAAACGCATGCAGAAGCTCAAGAACTCATTGACATGGTTGCTAATAACCAGTTCATGTACACTTCTGAGAGGAATCCTGTGAATAATGGGACGCCTATGAAGAAGGGAGTTCTTGAAATTGATACTCTAAATGCCATATTGGCTCAGAACAAAATATTGACTCAGCAAGTCAATATAATTTCTCAGAGTCTGAATGGAATGCAAGCTGCATCCAACAGCACTCAAGAGGCATCTTCTGAAGAAGAAGCTTATGATCCTGAGAACCCTGCAATAGCAGAGGTAAATTACATGGGTGAACCTTATGGAAACACCTATAATCCATCATGGAGAAATCATCCAAATTTCTCATGGAAGGATCAAAAGCCTCAACAAGGCTTTAATAATGGTGGAAGAAACAGGTTTAGCAATAGCAAGACTTTTCCATCATCCACTCAGCAACAGACAGAGAATTCTGAGCAGAATCCATCTAGCTTAGCAAATTTAGTCTCTGATCTATCTAAGGCCACTGTGAGTTTCATGAATGAAACAAGGTCTTCCATTAGAAATTTGGAAGCACAAGTAGGCCAGCTGAGTAAAAGAATCACTGAAATCCCTCCTAGTACTCTCCCAAGCAATACAGAAGAGAATCCAAAAGGAGAGTGCAAGGCCATTGACATAACCAAAATGGCCGAACCCAAAGAAGGAGAGGAGGACGTGAATCCCAAGGAGGGAGACCTCCTGGGACATCCAGTGATCAATAAGGAGCTTCCCTCTGAGGAACCAAAGGAATCTGAGGCTCAAATAGAGACCATAGAGATTCCATTAAACCTCCTTATGCCCTTCATGAGCTCTGATGAGTATTCCTCTTCTGAAGAGAATGAGGATGTTACTGAAGAGCAAACTGCCAAGTTTCTTGGTGCAATCATGAAGCTGAATGCCAAATTATTTGGTATTGAAACTTGGGAAGATGAACCTCCCTTGTTCACTAATGAACTAAGTGATTTGGATCACTGACATTGCCTCAGAAGAGACAGGATCCTGGAAAGTTCATAATACCTTGTACCATAGGCACCATGATCTTTAAGGCTCTGTGTGACCTTGGTTCAGGAATAAACCTCATGCCCCTCTCTGTAATAGAGAAACTGGGAATCTATGGGGTGCAAGCTGCTAAAATCTCATTAGAGATGGCAGACAATTCAAGAAAACAGGCTTATGGACAAGTAGAGGACGTGTTAGTAAAGGTTGAAGGCCTTTACATCCCTGCTGATTTCATAGTCCTGGATACTGGAAAGGAAGAGGATGATTCCATCATCCTAGGAAGACCTTTCCTAGCCACAGCAAGAGCTGTGATTGATGTGGACAGAGGAGAATTGATCCTTCAAATAAATGAGGACAACCTTGTGTTTACAACTCAAGGATCTCTCTCTGCATCCATGGAGAGGAAGCATAAAAAGCTTCTCTCAAAACAGAGTCAACCAGAGCCCCCACAGTCAAACTCTAAGTTTGGTGTTGGGAGGCCACAACCAAACTCTAAGTTTGGTATTGAACTCCCATATCCAAACTCTAAGTTTGGTGTTAGAGAGTCTCAACAATGCTCTGAACATCTGTGAGGCTCCATGAGAGCCCACTGTCAAGCTATTGACATTAAAGAAGCGCTTGTTAGGAGGCAACCCAATTTTTATTTATCTAACTATATTTTTCTTAGTTATATGTCTTTATAGGTTCATGATCATGTGGAGTCACAAAATAAATATAAAAATTGAAAACGGAATCAAAAACAGCGAAGAAAAATTACACCCTGGAGGAAGACCTTACTGGCGTTTAAACGCCAGTAAGAAGCATGTTTTGGGCATTCAACGCCAGAACAGAACATGGTTCTGGCGCTGAACGCCAGAAATGGGCAGCATCTGGGCGTTTGAACGCCAGAAATGCACCCTAGAGGAGAGCTGGCGCTGAACGCCCAGAACAAGCACCAACCTGGCGCTGAACGCCCAGAGTTGTGTGCAAGGGCATTTTACATGCCTAATTTGGTGCAAGGTTGTAAATCCTTGAACACCTCAGGATCTGTGGACCCCACAGGATCACCTCAAGATCTGTGGACCCCACAGGATCCCCACCTACCTCCACTCACTTCTTTTTACCCATCTTTCACACAATCCCATAAACACTCTTCCCCATCACCTCTTCACCACTCACATCCATCCACTCTTCCCCATAAACCTACCTCATAAACTCCACCTACCTTCAAAATTCAAAATCAATTTCCCACCCAAACCCACCCTATATGGCCGAAACCTTACCCCCCCTCCCTCCCCTATATATAGCCCTCTATTCCTCCTCATTTTCACACAACACAACCCTCTCTTCTCTTCTTGGCCGAAACACAACCCCTTCTCCCTCTCCTCCATTTCTTCTTCTTCTTCATCTATTCTTTCTTCTCTTGCTCGAGGGCGAGCAAAATTCTAAGTTTGGTGTGGTAAAAGCATAAGCTTTTTGTTTTTCCATTACCATTGATGGCACCTAAGACCGGAGAATCCTCTAGAAAAGGAAAAGGGAAGACAAAAGCTTCCACCTCCGAGTCATGGGAGATGGAAAGGTTCATCTCCAAAGCCCATCAAGACCACTTCTATGATGTTGTGGCCAAGAAGAAGGTGATCCCTGAGGTCCCTTTCAAACTCAAAAGAAATGAGTATCCGGAGATCCGACATGAAATTCAAAGAAGAGGTTGGGAAGTTCTAACAAACCCCATCCAACAAGTCGGCATCCTAATGGTTCAAGAGTTCTATGCTAATGCATGGATCACTAGGAACCATGATCAAAGTAAGAACCCGAACCCAAAGAATTATCTCACCATGGTTCTGGGGAAATACTTAGATTTTAGTCCGGAAAATGTGATGTTGGCGTTCAACTTGCCAAACATGGAAGAGAACACACGCCCCTACACAAGGAGAGTCAACTTTGATCAAAGGTTGGACCAAGTCCTCATGGACATATGCGTAGAAGGAGCTCAATGGAAGATTGACTCAAAAGGCAAACCGGTTCAACTAAGAAGACTGGACCTTAAGCCTGTAGAGGATGGTTGGAGTTCATTCAATGCTCAATCATTCCCACTAGCAATCGGTCTGAAGTTACTATAGACCGGGCCATCATGATCCATAGCATCATGATTGGAGAAGAGGTGGAAGTTCATGAGATTATACCTCAAGAACTCTACAAGGTGGCTGACAAGTCCTCCACTATGGCAAGGGTAGCCTTTCCTCACCTCATTTGCCACCTATGCAATTCGGCTGGGATTGACATAGAGGGAGATATCCTCATTAAAGAGGACAAGCCCATCACTAAGAAAAAGATGGAGCAAGCAAGAGAGCCCATTCATGGAGCTCAAGAGGCGCAGGAAGCTCATCACCATGAGATCCCGGAGATGCCTCATATGCATTTTCCTCCACAAAACTATTGGGAGCAAATCAACACCTCCCTAGGAGAATTAAGTTCCAACATGGGACAACTAAGGGTGGAACATCAAGAGCACTCCATCATCCTTCATGAAATTAGAGAAAATCAAAAAGCAATGAGGGAGGAGCAACAAAGACAAGGAAGAGACATAGAAGTCAAGGACATCATTGGTTCCTCAAGAAGGAAACGCCACCATCACTAAGGTGGATTCATTCCTTGTTCTTATTTCTTCTGTTTTTTCGTTTTCTATGTTATGTGCTTATCTATGTTTGTGTCTTCATTACATGATCATTAGTAGTTAGTAACTATGTCTTAAAATTATGAATGTCCTATGAATTCATCACCTCTCCTAAATGAAAAATGTTTTAATTCAAAAGAACAAGAAATACATGAGTTTTGAATTTATCCTTGAACTTAGCTTAATTATATTGATGTGGTGACAATGCTTCTTGTTTTCTGAATGTATGCTTGAACAGTGCATATGTCTTTTGAAGTTGTTGTTTAAGAATGTTAAATATGTTGGCTCTTGAAAGAATGATGACTAGGAGACATGTTATTTGATAATCTGAAAAATCATAAAAATGATTCTTGAAGCAAGAAAAAGCAGCAAAGAACAAAGCTTACAGAAAAAAAAAATAGGCGAAAAAAAAAAGCAAGCAGAAAAAGCCAAAAGCTCTTAAAACTAAGAGGCAAGAGCAAAAAGCCAATAACCCTTAAAACCAAAAGGCAAGGGCAAATAAAAAGGATCCCAAGGCTAAACCGAGCTGTCCCTAACCATGTGCTTGTGGCGTGTAGGTGTCAAGTGAAAACTTGAGACTGAGCGGTTAAAGTCAAGGTCCAAAGCAAAAAAGAGTGTGCTTAAGAACCCTGGACACCTCTAATTGGGGACTTTAGCAAAGCTGAGTCACAATCTGAAAAGGTTCACCCAATTATGTGTCTGTGGCATTTATGTATCCGGTGGTAATACTGGAAAACAAAGTGCTTAGGGCCACGGCCAAGACTCATAAAATAGCTGTGTTCAAGAATCATCATACTGAACTAGGAGAGTCAATAACACTATCTAAACTCTGAGTTCCTATAGAAGCCAATCATTCTGAACTTCAATGGATAAAGTAAGATGCCAAAACTATTCAAGAGGCAAAAAGCTACAAGTCCCGCTCATCTGATTGGAGCTATGTTTCATTGATAGTTTGGAATTTATAGTATATTCTCTTCTTTTTATCCTATTTGATTTTCAGTTACTTGGGGACAAGCAACAATTTAAGTTTGGTGTTGTGATGAGCGGATAATTTATACGCTTTTTGGCATTCTTTTTAGTATGTTTTTAGTAGGACCTAGTTACTTTTAGGGATGTTTTCATTAGTTTTTATGTTAAATTCATATTTCTGGACTTTACTATAAGTTTGTGTGTTTTTCTGTGATTTCAGGTATTTTCTAGCTGAAATTGAGGGACTTGAGCAAAAATCAGATTCAGAGGTTGAAGAAGGACTGCTGATGCTGTTGGATTCTGACCTCCCTGCACTCAAAATGGATTTTCTGGAGCTACAGAACTCTAAATGGTGCGCTTCCAATTGCGTTGGAAAGTAGACATCCAGAGCTTTCTAGAAATGTATAATAGTCTATACTTTGCCCAAGTTTAGATGACGTAAACTGGCGTTCAACGCCAGCTCTCTACCCAATTCTGGCGTCCAGCGCCAGAAACAAGTTGCAAAGTGGAGTTCAACGCCCAAATTGGCACCAAAACTGGCGTTCAACTCCAGGAATGACCTCTACACGTGTAACACTCAAGCTCAGCCCAAACACACACCAAGTGGGCCCTGGAAGTAGATTTATGCATCAATTACTTACTTCTGTAAACCCTAGTAGCTAGTTTATTATAAATAGGACTTTTTACTATTGTATTAGACATCTTTTGAACCATCTTTGGAACATCTTTGGAATCATCTTTTGATCATTTTCAGATCTCTAGACCTCCATGGGAGGCTGGCCATTCGGCCATGCTTACCCTCTATTCACTTATGTAATTTTAACGGTAGAGTTTCTGCACTCCATAGATTAAGGTGTGGAGCTCTGCTGTTCCTAAAAGATTAATACAAAGTACTACTATTTTCTATTCAATTCATCTTATTTCGCTTCTAAGATATTCATTCGCACTTCAACCTGAATGTGATGAACGTGACAATCATCATCATTCCCTATGAACGCGTGCCTGACAACCACTTCCGTTCTACATTAGATTGAATGAGTATCTCTTAGATCTCTTAATCAGAATCTTCGTGGTATAAGCTAGATTGATGGCGCCATTCATGAGAGTCTGGAAAGTCTAAACCTTGTCCGTGGTATTCCGAGTAGGACTCTGGGATTGAATGATTGTGACGAACTCCAACCTCGCGAGTGCTGGGCATAGTGACAGACGCAAAAGGATAGTAAATCCTATTCTAGTACGATCGAGAACCTCCAAGATGATTAGCCATGCAGTGACAGCGCATCGGACCATTTTCACAGAGAGGAATAGGATGCAACCAACGACAAGGGTGATGCCTCCAGACGATTAGCCATGCTGTGACAGAGCATTTGGACCATTTTCCCGAGAGAGATCGAAAGTAGCCATTGGCACCGGTGACATCCTTACATAAAGCCAGCCATAGAAAGGAGTAAGATTGATTGGATGAAGACAGCAGGAAAGCAGAGGTTCAGAGGAACGAATGCATCTCCATACGCTTATCTAAAATTTTCACCAATGATTTACATAAGTATTTCTATCCTTAGTTTATTGTTTATTTTCGAAAACCCCATTACTATTTTATTATCTGCCTGACTGAGATTTACAAGGTGACCATAGCTTGCTTCATACCTACAATCTCCGTGGGATTCAACCCTTACTCACGTAAGGTATTACTTGGACGACCCAGTGCACTTGCTGGTTAGTTGTGCGAAGTTGTGAACCATGGTATTGGCATCATATTTTTGGCGCCATTGCCAGGGAAAGAAAGAGCAATGAATTTTACATAATCAAAGTGTAATCACAATTTCTGCGCACCAGCCACTCACAATAGATAGATGTTAATCAAGACTAGCTGGTACAAATAGAGTTAACAAGATAAGAGACTACAACTAAAAGCAACACTAAAGACATTTTAGCAGCAGAATAAATGAAATTCTAAGATAAAGTTGTGCTAGAGGTACTTAAATTTAATGGAAGATGTAAAGCTCACCAAAGAATCAACAATCTGTTCCATTGTGTCATGGCAAAAGCATTTATCTACAATTTCAATCCTGAAGAAAATGAAAAGTAGAAAAAAGGGCTATCTTAAACTGTGAATCAGAATATAAGAAACAAAGTTAGTAAAGAGAGCATCTAAACAGCTATAGAAATTTTTCATTTTCAGAGAACCAGTTTTCAAATCAAAATCAGAACAACATTAGACATGTATCTTCTCAACACACTCTTGCAGACTACAGCATACACATATCAACATGTTCTACCTTACTATCGTAAAATCAACAAGAGGCACAACCAGTCACACATTTAATCTACAACTAAAATCCATTACATATGAAGCATTCAACTATTCGTAATAATCCAGTAAACTTTTCAGGCATTCAAAGTTTAAAATATTTAATTTAAGAGTAAAGTATCGTTTTTGTCCCGAACGTTTAGGGTAAATTCTATTTGTGTCCCTAACGTTTAAATCGTCCTATTTGTATCCCTAACGTTTGTAAAAGTGATTCAATGTTATCCTGACGTCAATTACACATCATGAACACTTTAGTTTGAGTTTTAAAAATCTCTTCTTGAAGTTAGAATACAAATGTCTGGGATAGAATCGATGATCCACTCCGAAAAATAGCTCATAAAAAGTTGAAACTAATTCCTATAACATTTACATAATTCACTTTTCTAGGGACATAATTGAATCTAAACACAAATAGTGAGTATAATATTAAAATCGAACACATCCAAGTGAGACCTAATTGAGAATGAATACATCCAAGTGAGAATAATTGAAAAATATAATCTGATTTGTTAGTATAATTGATAGTAGGATAACATTGAATCACTTCTATAAACGTTAGGGATACAAATAGGACGATTTGAATGTTAGGGACACAAATAGGATTTACCCCAAACGTTGGGGACAAAAACGATACTTTACTCTTAATTTAATAAAATATTCCCTACCTCAATGTCACAACTCGCGAAAATCACTAAACACAGCAGCTCCATCAGTGGTTCCAATACCAGCTCCCAAGGCAGCAGCAGTAGTGATTTTGGGCAGCTTCAGTGCTGGTTCCCAGCGGCTGAGGACTTCGGCAACTTGCAGAACCTAGAGGCGAGGCAGAACAGAGCCGTTTTCCTCAAATCCCAAGTAGCAGCTTCCCTGTTTCCTTTTCCATTCACGTTCCTCTCCATGGCCATGATGAAACAACGAATTGAACGGCGGCGTAGCCAGGATGCAACGGCGGTGGCTCCCTTTCCCTGACCCCTGGCTCATGCGTAGTTCTTTCTCTCTGCAACATGAAAGTGACGGAAATAGAAGCTTCTGTGACAAAAACGAACGCAACGGCGAAGGCAGCGGCTCAGCGACCCCTCGACGGCTCCTTCTCCTTTCTCACACGATGATGGCGACCGCTCAACGGAGGTGACGACGCAGTGGCGTTGCGGGGTTAGCGCGGCTTCTCTTCTCCGTCCCTCACTCTCCCTTTGCGGACTCTCTTTCTCCTTCGGGCTTGGCAACGACGGCGACGGCGGCACCTAACCCGCCGGCGCCGTCTTCTTCTCCTTCCTCCTCTCTTGTCCGTGTGTGTGTATGTGTTACGCTTATGAGTGGGGGGTTGTGTGCTCAGTAGGGGGGTGTTTAGGGTTTTAGAATTTGGAAATTAGAATTTTTTATTTAATTTGGGAATTTAGTTAGGAATGAGAGATTTTATAGAAGGATATAGATAAAATAGATATATTGATAAAAATGGGTGGATAGAATAATAATTTTAAAATCTAATATACTATATTAAAATTATTTAAAAATATTATTTATCAATCTATTGCTGAATTCAAATAATTATTTCTAACAAAAAATATATATTTGTTATAACAAAATAATTATTTATAATAAAAATATATAATATTTATTATAAATTTATTTTAATTTTATTTTTTTCAAAAATAATATTTGTTATATAATAATCAATAATAGATATATAATATTTATTTTAAAATTATTTTAATTTTATTTCTTTATATTAATATTTATTATATATTTATAATAAAAATATATAATATTTATTATAAATTTATTTTAGCCTTATGTGTTCAAAATATAATATTTTTTATATATTTATAATAATATATAATATTATAATAAATTTATTTTAATTTTATTTTTTAAAATAATATTTGTTATTTATTTATAACAATAGTTTTTGAGTATTTTATAAATTCAGTATTTATAGAAAAAATAGTTTCAATTTATATAATTATCTAAAATTATTTTTATTAGTATTGTTTAATTTGTACAATTATTTAAATAATATTAGAAAATGGTTGTTTCATAAATAATTGTTGTAAGGGTTGTAAAATCGTTCTTTAAAATAGTCAAAGAGAATGGTTTTATTTTGTTACTATAGCATAATGAAAAAATGAACTTCAACAACAACACTGTAAAAACCGTTGTCTAAGACCATCTAATGGAACAGTTTTAAAGTGTAGCATTTCGGCAACGGTTTTAGTGCGTTTCTTTTGTACAATTTTTTAAACAACAATAAAAAACCGTTGTTTAAAGCCAAATCATGGTAACGGTTATAAAACCGTTCTTTAAAATAGTGAAAGAGAACAGTTTTATTTTGTTGCTAGAAATTGATGAAAAACTGAATTCAACAGTAACACTTTAAAAAACCGTTGTCTAAACCTATCTAAGAGAACGGTTTTAAGGCGTTGCGAAATTTGGCATTGCTAAAGGCCATATCTGTTGAGAAGGCGCATCCGCAGTAGTATCATGCTTTCTTTTATATTGAGAAGACGAAACCATATGAGTACTCTCAATCTTATTTCACTATAGCCTCTCTTCTTCTTGCACATGGTGAAATATAAGCTCATTTATGGACCAATTATCCTTTGGAATGTTATAACTCACTTTAAATTACCCAAAGTGTGCATGAAATGCATGAGTAAATTCTCAAACAATTCTAACTTTAGTGCTTTCAGTTTAGAAACAAGATGAGACATTTCCATAAACTACTCCCTTATGTTCCCTTTACCTTTATACCTCATGGAGACAAGTTTGTTCAAAAGATTACTTACCTTTTCCTTTTCATTCTTAGCAAAGAACTTTTCAACATCTTGCATGAACTTTTTAGCATCTTTATCTTCAGTAATTGAACCCCGAAATACCTCAAGAGTGAAATTTTTTGGATTAGATCTCTCCCACTTCTCTATTTTAATCTCATTAAAATTTTCTGGAGTGAAAGTGAGTTTCTTCTCTCGAAGAGTTATATCCACATTCATACAACTAAGGACAATCTCTACAATATCCTTCAAAACCTTAAAGTTTGAACCATTCAATATAGGAATACTGCTAATTTGTGCAGAAATATTGGTAGTTGAAGCCATAGTTTCTGGATTAGAACAAAAAAATATGCAGTAAACATTAGTTAAATAATGAAAAAAAAATTCATATTAAGATATTTAGAACAACATTAATTTTTAATGTTTTGATAGAAAAATTAACTGTAAGTGATAATCTCATTGCAGTAATCAAATATTGTCAAAAATTTCTGTCACACATTAAGCCTTTCTTTCAACTGACTGAATGCACACATAAAAACTTAAACTTCACAACCTATTAATTACTGCATATATTTTCTATTAATTGGCTAAACAATAATCTTCCTTTGGGTCGATTATTGATCGCGTAATTAATAAAAAATAAACAAAAATGTATAATGCTTATTATTTGACCAATCAATAAACTTTCTTTTGGCCGATTATTGTTCGTATAAATAATAAACATTATTTTTTATTACTCAAATATTATAATCTGTACACATAATTCGGCCAAATATAAACCTCTTTTTAAATTGATTAATATTTACATAAATAACATACACACTAATCTTTATTTCTAAAAACAAATTATACTAAATTAATGGCATACATAATTAAATCCGAAACCATTATAATATGTAAAAATCTGTACTAATGTTTCAGAATGAATCAATTATTATTATATCAAATTAAAAATTCGATACGATATATATATATATATATATATATATATATATATATATATATATATATGCTGAGTCCTTATACCGTCGCAATAAATATAAATATTATGAATATCATATCATATATAAGAAAAACAGCAACCAAAATATACTTGTATATGTGCACGCAATAATATATAAAACCAAACGAGTAACATACAAGTAATGTATAGTATACAGAATATATATTATATATGTGCAATAATATTATATATTATATAATGAAAAGGAGAATATATATTATATATGTGCAATAATATTAGACAGAATCATCAAAGAATAGATATAACTTTGTGTGCAATAATATTAATGAAAACAACGCATACATATACATATTTATCCAAAAAAAAAATAATAAACCAAATATTTTTTATGACTAAATTATAAATAAATTTGATATTAATTGTTAAAATAAATTGTTTTATAATCCAGATTATTCATATTATATATATATATATATAGTATAAAAGTGTACCTTTACTTATAGAAATTAAAAATTAAAATTAATGGAAGAGTTATCTCAGTTTTTTTTCAACTAATAAAACCTTCTATATTCCTAGAGCGGTTGAATTGCAACTCCTTTGATGGGAAAAGAGTTGTTGAGGCGGCTTTGGTATATTGGGAACCAAAACCATGAAGTCACTATTTATATTTGAGTATGGCATCTGTTTATACCCTAACCCAGAAATAAAACCAGGCCCAGTAAGGATAAAAGGTCCATCCAAAAAGGATGGCCTCTCCAAACTTACCCGACCTCTTAAGAGGTCGGACACGATAAAAAGACCCAGCTTTACTTATCCAAAATAAGTAACTGCCTCCCCGAATCTCTCCTACTATCTCTATCTCCACTTAAAGATAGATCCTAACAAACTCCCAAGATAAAAGGAACATTCATCCACCAACAAAAGTGGAATTACTCCAAAAAGGTGGTTGCCTACTCTACTATAAATACACTGATACCGCTCAAGTATATTCACGTTCTAATCTACTAAAAACCTGCTTAAAGTCCTTGCTAACTTAAGCATCGGAGTCTCTTGCAGGTACCACCCCTCACCTCAAGAAACTCAGACAGCGGAACCTTAGCATAAGAATAAGTCAGACGCTATCTCACAAGGAGTCTGGACCTTGCGTTCAGGCCCAACCACCGTTTCAAGTAACCCTCAGAACATTGGTGCTGTTGTCGAAGACCTGGAGTTCAACTCTTAATAATGGCGGATAATCAATATGAAGACGGCCACACAATGTTTGAATTAGAACCAGAGCCCCACCACGACGACCTCACGCTAGCCCTACCTCATACTCGAGAGAGAACGCATACTCCCCACAGAGAAGGAACATTGGAAAACCCTCAATCGAGCCAGATTCAATCAAAGGTCCATCCACCCAAAGATGAAGAACCTTCCCATCCAACAGAAATACTAGGGTTAGTCCACAACCACCGCGGATGATTAGAGCAACTCAAATTGGCATCTGAACGATAACGAAAAGCAGAACAGAAATTGCGAAAGGTGGTATGACGACAAAAAGAGCTGGAAGAGAAGCTCTTAAGGTTAGAGGCTGACATCCGAAGGCGAAGCAATCGAACAGATTGAAAGGAAAGCCCTCTAGGAGGTGAAGATCTATTCGTTGAGGAGATCATGCGAACCAAGGTTCCAAGAAACTTCAAAACCTCCAACATGGATCTCTATGACAGAATGACTAACCCAATGCATCATCTTAGCAACTTCAAAAGTCGGGTGTACCTAGCCGACGCCTCTAATACTACTCGTTGTGAAGCCTTCCCGACAACTCTGACCAAAGCTGCGATAAAGTGGTTCAATAACTTACCTCCCAGGTTGGTAACTTGTTTTGATGACCTGGCAAGAAAGTTTCTTACTAGATTCTTAATTCAGAAGGATAAGGTGAAGCATGCCCCAAGTTTGGTAGAAGTTAAACAAGAAATTGATGAGACACTCCAAGATTACATGGAAAGGTTTAACAAAGCATGCTTGGAAATACAAAACTTACCTACTAATGCAGTGACAATAGGATTTGTTAATGGCCTTAAAGAAGGGCCGTTCTCTCAAACCATATCCAAGCGACACCCAACTTTCTTGTACGAAGTACAAGAACGGATAGAGAAGTACATCAACATGGAGGAGAATTCATGACTAAGAGAGCCTCTCCTAAGACCTAGCCTACCCTATCCCCCTCAGAAAAAAGAGAAAGAAGCCAAGAAAAAAGAGGAGTACAACTCGTAAAAACCTCAAAGGTAGATGCTTACAGGGAGATATACCACACCGAGAAGCTTCCACCTCCTCACCCAATCAAACACAAAAAGGCAGGAAGTCGGACAGAATACTACGTGTACCGCAAGCTTTATGGACATTCTACCAATGATTGTTATGATTTAAAGAATGTCATTGAAAAGTTGGCTGGAGAAGGTTGACTAAATAGGTACTTAGCTGAGAGGTCGGATGAGCAGAAAAAAAGGGTTGAAGATGGAAGATGGGAGATGGCAAGAACCCCCCCTCATAAATCCTTGAACGACATATACACATGATTAATGGTGTGTTTGCTAGAGAAGGAATCTCGAATCATCACGAAAAAGGTATCTTAAAGAAGTGTATCAAGTCAGAGAAGATAACAAAACACCCAACTTACCAACCATCTCATTCACTAAAGAATATGTTCAAGGGGTAACGCCTAGCCATGATGATCCAGTGGTAATAACAATGATCCTCGCTAATGCAAACCTCCATAGAACCCTAGTGGATCAAGGTAGCTCGACAGATATACTATTTAAGCCCGCCTTCGACAAACTCGGGCTGGAAGAATTTGATAGCCGAGACGACGGAAAAAAGCTATGCAAATTTGAATTAAGATTCTCACAACGAAAAGCCGACAGAAGAGTTATGCGGACCTAAATTAATGGCAAGGGCGAACTATTTCAAATTTTGAATAAAATTGGGCCAGTGGCATATCGGGTAACTCTAACCCCACATCTTTCGAACCGGTATGATGTATTTAATATCTCAATTTCAGGAGTACACTTCTGATGTCAATCATGTATTAGAACTTGAACTAGTGCAACTAAGAGAGGATCTAATGCTTTAAGAAACCTCGGTTGGAATTTATAATATGATATCGTTGCTAGGCAGCTACGCAGAGGAAGAGTTACGTTAGCAGAGGATGCTGGGAATGGAGCTAAAATTGGAGAACACACTTAAGAATTCGAATCGAATATGCGAAAGGACTACCCACACCTCTTTTCAGGTAACTAAATTTGAATTTTGAGGGCAAAATTCTTAATTAGGTGGGTAGGATGTAAACCTCACAAAATTAGCGAGTAATTAACCAATAAATTAATTTTTAATAAAAAATTAAAAATATAAATTTAATAGTAAAATAGGATTTGGCTAATTAAAATAAAAATTTTGACACTAATTTCAAAGAATTTGCCCCAAGATTAGGCCAAACGGGCCGAACCAGTCCCGTATTGGGCCCAAGGCCCAACCCAGCCCAGCCACACTTAATTAAAACACAGCCTTCCATTCCCCTTCATCCTCATTCACGCTGGGAACTATAAAGGGAGGAAGAACACCCTCCAAAATTCACAAACCCTTGGTTCCATTTCAATCCTCCGTAACTTTCAATTTGGAGCTCCGATTGACGAACCGTTTGCGATCACGCGTTCGTCTCTGAGTCCTCTTCAATTATATCTAAACAAAGTAGTAAATTTCTATGCAATTCACGCCCAGTTTTCTGTGCCCCCTTTCTCCACGAAATTAGTTGAGTTTTGAGCGATTTTGATGATTTTGGTGGTTTAGGTGAAAATTAACATTGGATAATTGTTGGATTATACTCCAATCATCAATGAGTATGGTAAGAAAACTCTAAATCGTGGTGGTTTGTCCAATTTTGTATATCCTTGTGCTAATTTAGTGAATTGTATGAATTAGATTGAAATTATGTTAAATTGGAGTTTGAATTTGTGAATTGGAGCTCTTGGAATAAACCCTTGGTGGCTGGAATCATTGGAGTTGATTGGAAGTCTTGAAGCTTGAATTCTTGGTGTTTTTGAGCTTAGGAAAGAACCGGCTAAAGTATGATTTTGGTTTCTTGTGTTTAATATATAAGATTTTGTGAAAACTTAGGTTAGATGACTTAAGATAAGTTGAAATGTATGTTTGATGTATATTTAGTGGTTTAGTAATGCTATGTGTGTTAAGATTGTATGTGAATAATTAAATATGTTGCTGGGTGTTATGAATGTGGAGAATGGTTGGTGAGTTAATGTGTTGAATGAATAATAATGTTATGATAATGAGTAATGGAATAATTGGGATTGAATGCAGTTTGTTGGAGGTTGGTTTGGAAACTTGAAAGATTGTTTAAGTTGAGAATATGGTAAAAAAAGATAGAGGTTTGGTGTTTTGGTTGAAAAACTTGATTTTAACGAACTTCGGTGGTTCATAACTCAAGCCTCAAATTTTGGATAGAAATGAAATTTGTTTCAAATCAAATATGGTTTTACAAGCTTTAAAACGGTATAAGTTTTGTGGAAAACAGAATTTTGTAGAGGAAGTTATGGATGTCAGAAATCTTGTGCAAAAACTAATTTTTAGCAAAACTTCGGCGAGTCATAACTTGGCTTCCGGATCCCAAATTATTTCAAACTTGTTTCAAATGAAAATTGGGTCCGTGAAGTTTATGCCGTTCAAAAAATAGATTAAAAATGTTTTAAAACGAAAAAGTTATGCACGTCGAAAGTTTGGAGTGCAAAGTTGAGAATTCTGCAGCATTCAACATTGTTGTTGTTCTGCATAACTTGCGTACACGAGCAGGGTGCTTGTGTACGTGAGCATAGAAAACTTTACACCACGTGTACGCATGACCTTTTGATAATGCACTCCCACGCATATGCGTGACCCCTATTTTCAGCAAATGAGATTTTTGTATCTTAAACATGATTTTAAACCTCTAAACCTCTTTTTTCACTCTTTTAGCCCTAGATCTTAGTAGTATGCCTAGTAGTGAGATGGAGTTAGGAATAGGTGGTAACTTGGAGATGAAGAAAGTTTGTGAGGTGATGTTTTAGGTATGAGGAGGTAGGGTGAATATGTATATGTATATATATATATACTACTTGAATTATGAAACTGGCTAAAGAAAGGAATAAATGTTACATCTAAGTACTCTTTCTCGAAAGTGCGACCCCAAGAGATGGTGGAAGGTGAGGGTCCCTTCCTTGTTCCTCCTAGTTGTAAAATCGCCCCTAACAAGATGGTGGGAGGTTAGGATCCCCTCCTTTGTTCCTGATGCGTGAGCATCTTTCCTATCTTTTCCTAGTGAATTTGCATTTAATTTGTTAAGTTTAATAAAGAATTAATTATCTTTTAGCTACTATGGATGCTACTTTGAGTCTTGTGTAATTCTATTTATTTTAGGTAGCATTCAGCTGGATTTGATGGAGTTTCTGCAGCTCAAGAATTAAAGGAGATGACTGTGAGGAGCGACGTGTGTGCGTACCTGACGCGTACGTGTGAAAAGCGAAGTTGCACAGCGACGCGTGCGCGTACCTGACGCGTACGCGTGACTAACGCGTACGCGTGACATGCGCCACGTGCAGAAAATGCAGAAAATGTTGGGGGCGATTTCTGGGCTATTTTTGACCCAGTTTTTGGCCCAGAAAACACAGATTAGAGGCTGCAGAATGGAGGACTCAGGGGAACACTTCCCGTTACTTCCCAAGTTAAGCGTGGACCCTACAAAGCAAGTAGTCCCCATCCATCAATTGAAGACTTGCTGATTATCTAATTAATTCTGATTTAAACTTTATTTTTATCTTTAAAATAGGAAAATATATTATTTTAGTTTTAGAAATTAGATTTTAAATTAATTAGGATTAAATATAAAAGGAAAAAGAAACTTCCCTAAGGGGGGAATCCAATTGGTTAACTTTTTATTCCACCTCAGCCCAATTTACAATCCTTGTTTTCTTCTCTGAATCATGAGCAACTAAACCTCCATTGTTAAGGTTAGGAGCTCTGTCTATTTGTATGGATTGATTCTATTGTTTTTTCTATTTTAATTCATGTACTGATTTCTATTTAAGAATTGTTTTTGTTCTTTATCTTATGAATTTGAGTGGAACGGAAGTATGACCCTTTTTCTAATTGAGTTCTTGTATAACTTGGAAAAGCTCTTTACTTGAACAACAGCTTGAAAACATATTCTCCTAAATTCTAATTATCTGGACTTAACAAGATACGTGACATATAATCCTCTTATATTTGGGTAATTAGGATTTCTGTGGTACATAAACTAGAATTGAACTTCACCCCCTAATTGGAATTAATTGACCAAGGAATTGATGATTGATGAAAGTTAGAGGAGACTAGAAAGGTCTAAGGAATTAGGATCTAGTCACATATAGTTTGCCATGAATTGAATCTTGCCTTATTAAAATAGTTAATAAGAAAAATCAATCCGGAAAATAGATATCTCTAAAGCCTTAACTGTTTCTCTATACATATTTCACAACCTATTTACTGCTTACTTTATTAAATTTCAGAATTATTGTTTAATGCTTTTGAACTCTCAAACACTATTTTCTGCTTGTCTAACTAAGCCAATTAATCAACCATTGTTGCTTAGTCCATCAATCCTCGTGGGATCGACCCTCACTCACCTAAGGTATTATTTGGTACGACCCGGTGCACTTGCCGGTTAGTTTGTGGTTGTAAATTGCGCACCAAGTTTTTGGCACCGTTGCCGGGGATTGATAGTGATTAACAACTATCATTTGTTTGATTGCTTAGATTAGGCGTTTTAGTTTTAATTTTATTTAAATTTTGCTTTATTAATTTCGAAAAATTAGTATTAATATTTTTCCTTAATTTCTGAAATTAAGTTTGGTGTCACCTAGTTAATTTTATTTTAACTTTCTTGTTTATTTTTCCTGTTAATTTTCAAAATTTTTTTTGTCTAATTTCTGTTTTCATTTCTGAAATTTTTCTGTTTTATTTATTTAGTATTTCTATTTTATTATTTTAAACAGGTTACCTCACTGGGAGTTCTCTGCACTTTGACGTAGAGAATCCCATCTTTTCTTGTCTTCTATCTATTTATGAGCAGGAACATGGACAAGGAACCTCTGTTAGACTTTTATCCTGAACCTGAAAGGACTTGTAGGCGACGTTTACAAAAAGTAAGACTTTACAAGGCTGCAGAATTCACTATGGATCCTAACAATGCTGCTAATGCCAATGTGGCAAATCCGAATGGGGATGAGCAACAAAAGAGAGTGCTTGGCTCTTATTCTGCCCCTACTGCGGATCTTTATAGAAAAAGCAATGTGGTGCCTCTTATAACTGTGAATAACTTTGAGTTGAAGCCACAATTGGTCACCCTGGTATAACAAAATTGCCAGTATCATGGACTTCCTCATGAAGATCCAAATCAATTTATATCTGATTTTCTGCAGATTTGTGATACTGTGAAGACAAATGGAGTGAACTCTGAGGTGTACAAACTCGTGCTCTTCCCATTTGCTCTGAGGGATAAAGCAAAGCTATGGCTAGATTCCCAACCCAAGGAGAGTTTAAATACTTGGGACAAGGTTGTTACTGAGTTTCTTACTAAATTTTTTCCACCAAAAAAGTTGACTAAGCTTAGGATGGAGGTTCATACCTTCAGGCAGAAGGATGGTGAAACTCTTTATGAAGCTTGGGAGAGGTACAAGCTACTGACTAGGCAATGCCCTCCGAACATGTTCTCCAAATGGACCTAACTAGATATCTTTTATGAAGGCTTGGGTGAGATGTCCAAGATGAGCTTAGATACTTCTGCAGGTGGTTCATTGCACAAGAAAAAGACACCAGATGAGACTATTGAGCTGATTGAATTGGTTGCAAGCAACCAATATTTATACTCATCTAACAGGAATCCTGTGAACTCTGAGGCTCCTCAAAAGAAGGGTGTTATGGAAGTAGAAGCTCTTAATGCTATTCTTACTCAGAACAAGCTTATGTCTCAGCAAATAAATCTACTTACTCAGCGGATGGGTGGCATGCAAGTCTCAGCTATCAACACCCAAAATCCACCCCAAGAGGTATCTTATGACATGATAGGTAATTTTGTGCAAAATGATAATTATGATTATGCTCAATTCTTTTCTGAACAGGTCAATTACATGGGGAGTGCTCCTAGAAATCCCAATAATGATCCCTATTCTCAAACCTACAATCAGGGGTGGAAAAATCACCCAAATTTTGGGTGGAGAGAGCAACCTCAGAGGCCACAGAATTTTAATAATAATTCTTAGGGTAGTTTTCAACAGAATAATTTTAATAAACACCAGTTTCAGTCACATCAACAAGTAACTTCTCAACCCCAGCAGAACAATGATTTAGAAGCAATATTGACAAATTTTAGACAGGAAACCAGAGCATCCATCAAGAACTTGGAGATTCAGATGGGTCAATTAGCCACAAAAGTTAATAAAATTGATCAGAGAACCACTAATAGCCTTCCTGGTAACACAATTCCAAATCCAAGAGAGGAATGCAAGGCTATCACCTTGATAAGTGGACAAGTGGCAAGTACGAAAGCACAAGTTAATGAGGAGCCAGTTGAAAAAGAAGATTACAAGGTTATTCAATTGAGAAGTGGTAAAGTAGCTGGCTCTGAGACCAAGGCCAAGGAAGAGCTAGTTGAAAAGCGAAGCGTGCAGAAGAAGGAGGAAAAGAAGGAAGAAGTAGAGCACGTCCCTCCAAAGCGTGCAGACAACCCATTCCCAGACTCTCTTGACACTTATCCTACATTGCCAAAGGCTCCTAAGTACAAGCCTAAAATGCCATATCCTCAGAGACTTCAAAAGGAGACCAAGGATAGCAGTTTTCAAAGTTCTTAGAAGTCTTCAGAAAGTTACAAATCAATATTCCTTTTGCTGAGGTTTTGGAACAAATGCCTCTCTATGTCAAGTTCATGAAGGAGCTGTTGTGAAAGAAAAAGCCTTTAAAGGAAAATGAGACAGTGATCCTGACTAAAGAATGCAGTGCCATCATTCAGAATAACTTACCAAAGAAGATGCCAGATACAGGGAGCTTTCAAATTTCATGCACCATTGGGAGCACAACCTTTGAGAAAGCATTATGTGATTTGGGAGCAAGCATCAATTTAATGCCCTTGTTTGTGATGAAGAAGCTGCAAATCCAAGAGGCACAACCCACAAAGATAGCATTACAGATGGCAGACAAATCTATGAAGCCTGCATACGGATTAGTGGAGAATATCTTGGTCAAAGTGATAAGTTCTTCCTCCCAATAGATTTTGTGATTCTTGACACAGGGGAGGATGAGAATGCCTCTATAATTCTAGGAAGACCATTCCTAGCAACTGGAAGAGCTCTGATTGATGTAGAAGTAGGTGAATTAGTGCTTAGAGTACATGATGAGCAACTAGTCTTTCATGTCTTCAAAGATATACATTCAACAGGTGAAGAAGAGAGGTGCATGTAGACTGAGCTTATTGATCCAAACCTTCAAGAACTCCCTGATGATACACAGCAGAAACTGCAGCTCAAACCTCCTTTGGTGACAATCAAAAAAATTCCTCCTGACATCAAACCTAAGTTTGGTGTTGGAAATGCATCATCCACCAAGGAGGAGGTCCCCAAAAAGAAGAAAGTACCCAGGGGATGGAGAAACAAAAAGATCCCCCACTAAAGGTTTCTCCCCAGGAATGAAGGTGGTGTTGACTAAGAATCCAGTGTGGATTTATACAGTAAATAGAATCCTCTCTCTGGAGCATATTGAGCTAATTTATAGAGACACAGGAAATAAGTTTAAAGTAAGGGGTGAAGAGCTGAGCCCCTATAATCCTCCTCCTTAGAGGAGCTGATCGTCAAGCTAGTGACGTTAAAGAAGCGCTTGTCGGGAGGCAACCCGATAATTTTGTATCCTTAGTATTTTTCGTAGTATTAGTTTTCTTACTTATTTTATTTTTATTGAGTTTTTACTATTTTTCTGATCATGCAGCTATTTTAGAACAGGAACTGGATATTTAAAAAAAAAAAAGCACACGACGCTCAAGCGTCGTTGACGCGTACGCGTCATATGTGTGTGCCTGAAAAATAAAAGTGAACAGAGAGTTGCGCGGGAGTGGCGCAAAAAGTGTGCCTTGTGCATAAACATGCTCATGCGTACGCGTCCATGATGCGTGCGCGTCATTTGTGATTTTGGCACTCCACGCTTACATGTCAAGCACGCGCACGCGTGGATGAGTAAAATTGGCGTAAAAGGTGTTTGGCCAGATAGTTATGCTGGTGTGGGGCTGGAACTATGCTGGGCGCACAAGCCCCAGGGACGCGTCCGCGTCGTTTTCCCATCCTGGCCATCTACGCGTACGCGTCCCCGACGCATACGCGTCACTTGAAATTCGAACGATCAACGCATACGCATGCCTTACGCGTACGCGTCGCATGCGTCACCCAGTTTTGATTTTCATTCTCTCTCCTTCATCCTAATTCTCTCTTGTTCTTCTATCCTTTTATTCTTCCTTCGTCATGCTTTTTGTTTTTATTTTCAGTTCTTCTTTGCTTGAGGACAAGCAAACCTTTAAGTTTGGTGTTGACACTTCGCTTATAGCTTTACTGTCTAATTTTATGGTACCAAAGGGGGGCGAATCATCTTCACGAAGGAGCACAACCTGAAGAATAAAACTAAGGTGGTTGAGTTCCTTTCATTCTATATTCCTTCCCGCTTCTACTATGTTATGTTCCGGTTTTCTGCTATTTTGCTTTGTTTATTGCATGATCCTTTATTAGTTAGATTCCTAGGTTCTAGTTTAGTTTTGTTAGTTGCTTTAATTCTGAAAGGTATCTCATGTATTGCCCACTGAGCTTGAAATCAAAAAGAAAGGAGAAAAGATGTAGTGCATGAGAAATTGAGTTTAATTTTAAGAGGAGTCTTATTTACTTAAATGTGGTGGTATTAATTGTAATTCTGAATGCATGATATGAACAGTGCATAGTTGAATTTGAATCAAAGGATGTTGATGTATAAGGAACAGGAATTTAGAGAATTATTATGACTTCTCTAAAATTAATGAAAGTTTAATCCTCGACGCAAAAGAAATAGCAAAGAAAAAAATAAAAATAAAAAATAAAAAAAGCAAGGTCCAAGGCTCTGAGCATCAATAACTAGGGAGATCAGACATGATTAAAAGCTCAAAGAGTTGTTTCCCTAGTCATATGCTTGTGGTGTTCTTGTGTCAAGTAATCTTTGAGACAAAACATTTAGAGTCGAGATCAATTGCAATTAGCAGAATATGTCAAAGGCTTTGAGCACCACTGTCTGGGAGTAACTGAAAGAAAAATCAGAACTTAAAGAGAGTTCCCCCAGTTAAGTGCTTGTGGTGTTTCTGTGTCAAGTAAAGCTTGAGACAAAACATTTAAAGTCACGGCTAGGCTCAAGGTGCAAAGCATCAAAGAAAAGAGAATCAAAGAAAAATTGCTGTGTTCAAGGGTTAAATTAAGTTACAAAAGATCAGAGAATTCATAATATTATCCGGATTCTAATTCCGAATGACAGTGACATCCTTCTGATTCAAAGGAGAGTGAGATGCCAAAACTATTCAAGATTGCAGCTGTAAACCCCACTATAAGAAGTGACATGAGCTTAATCGAACTCTCATTCTCTTGCAAATTCACATCCTAAGCCTATATTAGTTTTGGTTGCTTGAGGACAAGCAACAATTCAAGTTTGGTGTTGTGATGCGTGAGCATCTTTCCTATCTTTTCTTAGTGAATTTGCATTTAATTTGTTAAGTTTAATCAAGAATTAATTATCTTTTAGCCACTATGGATGCTACTTTGAGTATTGTGCAATTCTGTTTATTTTAGGTAGCATTCAGCTAGATTTGATGGAGTTTCTACAGCACAAGAATTAAAGGAGATGACAGCGAGGAGTGACGCGTGTGCGTACCTGACGCGTACGCGTGACTGACGCGTACGCGTGACATGCGCCATGTGCAGAAAACGCAGAAAACACTGGGGGCAATTTCTGGGCTGTTTTTGACCCAGTTTTCGGCCCATAAAACATAGATTAGAGGCTGCAGAATGGAGGACTCAGGGGAATACTTCCCGTTACTTCCCAAGTTAAGCGTGGACCCTACAAAGCAAGTGGTCCCCATCCATCAATTGAAGACTTGCTGATTATCTAATTAATTCTGATTTAAACTTTATTTTTATCTTTAAAATAGGAAAAGATATTATTTTAGTTTTAGAAATTAGATTTTAAATTAATTAGGATTAAATATAAAAGGAAAAAGAAACTTCCTTGAGGGGGGAATCCAATTAGTTAACTTTTCATTCCACCTCAACCCAATTTACAATCCTAGTTTTCTTCTCTGAACCATGAGCAACTAAATCTCCATTGTTAAGGTTAGGAGCTCTGTCTATTTGTATGGATTGATTCTATTGCTTTTCCTATTTTAATTCATGTACTGATTTCTATTTAAGAATTGTTTTTGTTCTTTATCTTATGAATTTGGGTGGAACGGAAGTATGACCCTCTTTCTAATTGAGTTCTTGTATAACTTGAAAAAGCTCTTTACTTGAACAACAGCTTGAAAACATATTCTCCTAAATTCTAATTATCTGGACTTAACGGGATACGTGACATATAATCCTCTTATATTTGGGTAATTAGGATTTCTGTGGTACATAAACTAGAATTGAACTTCACCCCCTAATTGGAATTAATTGACCAAGGAATTGGCGATTGATGAAAGTTAGAGGAGACTAGAAAGGTATAAGGAATTAGGGTCTAGTCACATATAGTCTGTCATGAATTGAATCTTGCATGATTAAAATAGTTAATAAGAAAAATCAATCCGGAAAATAGATATCTCTGAAGCCTTAACTGTTTCTCTATACATATTTCACAACCTATTTACTGCTTGCTTTATTAAATTTCAGAATTATTGTTCAATGCTTTTGAACTCTCAAACACTATTTTCTACTTGTCTAACTAAGCTAATTAATCAACCATTGTTGCTTAGTCCATCAATCCTCGTGGGATCGACGCTCACTCACCTGAGGTATTACTTGGTACGACCCAGTGCACTTGCCAGTTAGTTTGTGGTTATAAATTCCGCACTAGTTCCTACTGGGCATATGAGAACGTACCTCCTAGGTAGACGCAAGGGTTGTGGTTTCGCCCCACTTGTTCCAGGTTGGTTAGTATAGAGGCTCCTTGGGTAGACGCAAGGGTTGTGGTTTCGCCCCACTTGCTCCGGGTTATAATGAGTTATGTATAAAAGTGCAATTATATGATGAATGAGTAATGATATGGCCATAATAAATGATTATGCAATGTTTATGAATGAATATGAAATGATTATCTGAGATACGAGTTTTTTTGCGTAAGGTACCGTGGTGGCTTGCCACCACGTGTTCCAGGTTGAGACTCGATACTCTGTTGACCCTACGTCATAAGGGTGACCGGACACATATAAATTTTTGGGAATGATAGCCCCATTGAGCAATTTGATATATATGTGAAAAAAGCTATGCATAGACTTTTGGGGATGCGCGACGGGAGACCGTCCAAGGTTTAGCAGTCGGACTTGTCGGGTTGGCTTAATAATCGACACATGAGACTCATCAGCCATAGGACAGGCATGCATCATATGCATATTGTTTGAATTACTTGCTTGTGCATTAATTGGGATTACCTAAGTGATTACACTACAAGAAAATAAGCTTTTTACCACGCTTTTAAAGCGTACCGAAAGGTGCAAAAAAGCGTACCGATAGTCTTTCGCCACGCTTTTTGAGCTATCGGCACGCTTTTGAAAGGGTCACATCTGCCAGCGTGCCGGTTGATCTATCAGCACGCTTTTCTTGATCTATTGGTACGCTTTACTTTTTGTCACGCTTTTATCTATTGGTACGCTTAAAAGCGTGACTGTATATATAACCCTATAGCCACGTTTTTAAAGCGTGCCGAAAGATGAATATACAGCCACGCTTTTAAAACGTGCCGAAAGATGGATATACAGCCACGCTTTTAAAGCGTGCCAAAAATTAAAAACTTGTCATTACACTTCAAAAGCGTGGCCTAATCCTTTTTCAAATAAAAAAAAAGAAAAATAATAAAAATAGAAATACTAATAAGTTAATCTTTCAAATAAAATATAATACTAAAAATTAATCTTCCATTGATTTATATGAATTATGTACATGATAAAATATGAGTAAAATATTTAAAAAAAATAAATTCAAATTCCAAAATAAACATTTAAAAAAATTACAATTCTATGTTATAAAAAATCTAATCTAATTCCTAAACAACATCCGGACTAATTTGTAGCACACGAATGGTTGCCCGCAACTCTTGTATAGCTGTTGGAGGTGAAGCTGTTGAGCAACAGTAACCTGTATGCATGAGAACTATACAACAAATTGCAAAATCAGTACTAATTTCAACCATGTCAAATTTGTCACTTAGTAATCAAAACTAGTAGCCTCCTTTTTATAATAATACGTACCTGCAACAAGACCCGAGTCATATGTATAGACATCACCTCTGACCTGAACATATTAATATTAACTCTCATTACTTGGTATAGCATCAGAATTTAGAATATTAGAGGCTAAAGGCAGATTTAAATTTCATACATTGGGTTCCCAAATAAAAAATATAGGTACATTTTTCTAATAGCAAAGTGAACAAATGAAAATTTTTATCTCATCTCATTAAATCATTTCATTAACTGAATTAATGTAAAAAAATTCATGCCGGCATCAAGGAAGCATTAGTGAAAAGTATGCATTAAAATCACATAAAACATTGACAAATGGAATGTAAACATTGCATTGACTGCAACGATAGCAAGCAGCCATAATGAATCAAATGATGCATATAAGTTGGCACTAGTTGAGCATGTTCAAACTTGAAACACCAGTTACATTAAAAAAAAAAAAGAAAAATACTCGATGTCTGAGCTGAGGTTTCAACAAATACAACAAACATATAGCTATTACTAAGTAGTGGAATTTCACACTAAGAAGAATAGTGGCAAACCATATGGTGGTAGTGTCCAATTACAGCCAATACCACTATACGTTAATGCATCATCTGTTATCTGAAAGCTCATCAAAATTCACAGCACTGAGTTAACATACAAATGAAACCTAGAAAAAAGTTATGATACCTTGATAGTCTCGCTTAAATCTCCAAAACCGTGGAAGCTGTGCAGGGGGCAGAACTACTAGCGGGCAGCTACTCCAAGAGCACAAATTGTAATAATCTCATTAAAATCATATTTCTTTATTTCTCAAGAAGTTATCAATTAAGAGTCTCATATATAAATACTCTCTGAAGTACCTAATCATATCACTCTGCATCACAAACATGTTGCAGAGTAGTTTATTACAATTCAAAAATCACAGAAAATATACACATGGTCATTGGTTAAAAATGGACTCTCTTAGGCATAAAGCAAGGTTAGTTGCTTGTAGATATACACAAACAGCAGGTGTGGATTTTGATAAGGTTTTCTCACCTATTATCAAACCTGTAACTATTAGAATAATCTTAATCATAGCTTTATCAAAAGGTTGGGCAGTGAAGCAGTATAATTTTCATGATGCTTTTCTAAATGGAAATCTAACCGAGACTATTTACATGTCTCAACTCCCTAGTTTTGTTTACTCAAATTCAAACCTTGTTTGCAAACTAAACAAGGCAATATATGGTTTGAAATAAGCTCTTAGAGCTTGGTATCTAACCATTACTGCCACCTTACAATCTTTTGGATTTATGAGCACAAAATCAAATCCTTTCCTCTTCACACATTTTACAACTACTTCAATTATTTATATATTAATTTATGTTGTTGATATGCTTGTCAGTGAAAGTAATTCTACTACGATACAAACTATTTTAAACAAATTACATTCAACTTTTCTATTAAAAGAACTTGGAGATCTAAATGATCTAAATTTCTTTTCAACTACTGGATATTGTGTTTAATATGGATCGAATATGGTTTTCTGGAATGTAGAAAACAAACCACTGTCAGTCGTAGTTCCACTAAAGCAGAGTTTAAAGCATTGGCAGTAGTGTTTGCAGAACTAATCCAAATTCAAAACTTGTTAATTTCCCAGCCTTTGAACACCTTTTGATGCGCCCACTGAAACTGCCTTAGCAGACTCAAATGATTCTAAGCACAAATATTACATGGGAAAGAAAATAAACATAAGAATACTCATGTTAATCATTAACCCTGAGCAACAAAGTGGATTAAGAATGAGCTATGATACAAAACCCTACCTTGAAGGCCTCCATATGGTTTCAACTTCTCAAGAACTAAAGCTAGAATTGGTCCATGAATGTCCAAAACTTACTGTCATTGCAGCAGAGGCTGGCTTCAGAAGTTGTGCAGCTTCAGCAAAACTGCTTTGCACAGAAAGTTGCCTAGATAACCAATCAAAAAGTTCTTTACGCCCCTTCCGCACCAAGTTTAGAATCCGTCAAAGCAATTGTAATATAAGGAACCTACAATAGTAGCATACTCAGAGGATAGACACAAGACAGAAGAATCACTTAAAAAAAGATTGAAACAGACCATTTTATCAAATTGAACTCCTCCCAAGTCAAATTGAAGTGTAGTCTTACAACTGTTTGAGAGTGGAATTACTTTCTTGACCTCCAAGCCTCTGAATAGCATGGACAAAGGAGAGATGAAGATTAGAAGTCCAACGAAGCCTTAGCATCTTTGATCTCACATATTGTCTCACACCACTCCCTCTCTTCCCTTCTCTTGATGCTGTGCTGCTGCTACTTGGGTTTGCTGAATTCCCTTCTTCATTGTTATCCTCCTCCTCCTCCTTTGCTTCATTATTATTCTCTTCTTCCAATTCCTCATCATCACCTATAGCCGCTCCTTCATTCATGTCAAATGAATTTTCCTCACCCTCATTATCATTACTACTCTTGCCGCCACTTCCTTCATTATTCTCTTGATGAATCTCAAATCTCTTTGACGTATTTATTTATTTTAGCAGATGTGATGCTCAGTATAAATGCTACAATAATTTCTTGAATTCCTCCTTTACTAAATTACCTCTGAAAACCAAAACAAGGATGCAAACATTTAAATATACACACAACTAAAAACAAATAATTAAACAAGAACATACAGGCTGTAGTAGTGACCACTCTCTATCTATATATACAATAGTAATTAATTACTAGCTAGCCTTTAAAACCTATATTCACTGAAGCAATTAAGCTGCCTACTTCGCTATCTGATCTTTTATATACCTTAGCTTGAAGAGCGCTGTGAAAAAATACAAGAATAAGTTATTTCAAAATGTCTGCCTGAACAAAGTTCAAAAGAATAAAAAGAACAATCAGAACCCATAGGAAGCTTATCTTCTTCCATTAGATAACATGATGGAAGAAAAAATACAATCAAATATCTCATAGTTTTTCAGTTATAGAAATGTAAGGGATAAAGCTGACCTTCCCAGGGTGATTATACAAAGACGAAAGATCAGAGAAAAGAGATGGAACTCCCTGGAGAGAATACAAAAGAAAGAAATCACAATCAACTTCGAAAAACTTGAGCGAGGCATAATTTGAAGCTAAAAAGAAACTTGAATACCTTAGTTAAGGGAGGCCTAATGTAATTATCTGCTGCTACTCTAAATTTGCCACCTTGCAAAAAATCTAGAGGTATTATTTGCCAAACGAGATTCAGCAAAGAATGAGCACCACATATCAGTAGCTGAGCACTACCACAGCTACAGCAGAACAGAACCAAATGTCAAGAAGTTTAGAGGAAAAAAAAAACCCTAAACCACGGATCATATTAGAACAAAAAATAGAAATTTAGAAAAATAAAAAAAATGAAGAACCAAGAAAATTAAATTCAAAAATCAAATAATCAGATCAAGGAAAAAATTGACCAAATAATTTACCATGGCATTGTGAACGTTGAACATGGCTGACGGAGGTGCGACGAGTGAGGGAGAGGGAGACGGCGGCGCGACGACTTCAGAGAGGGAGACGGCAACGCGACGGGTGCTGAACCACGGAGGGAGGAGCGGCGATTGAGGGTTTGCGAAATAGAGTGAGCAACGATTGAGGTTCCGAATCCAACAAGGATTTGTGAGACAGAGACCACTGAGAGAGTAGGAGGGCACGCCGAGACAGAGACCACTGATGGTGCGTGGACGGAGCAGCGCCGATGGAGGGTTCCAAATCTAACGAGGGTTGCGTCGATGGTGCGAGGGTTGGGTGTGAGAGACCGTCGAGAAACAGCTGGGCGCGAGAGATCGTTGATGGTGCGGGGTTGGGTGTGACAGAGAGAGGGATGGGTGTGAGGGCTAGATGAAGGGCTGGGTGTGAGGGTTAGATGAACATGACGGCGAGCTGTGTGGTGCGACGGTCTTGGCGATAGGCAGTGATGAACTTAGTGCGATGGCTTGCTGGGTGCGACGGCTTGCTTTTAGGTTATCTTCTAGGTTAAAAATGAATTTGGAAATAAAAGTGAAGTGTATGAGCAGTTACAACTTCTATAGGTTAAAAGTTAACTTAGAAAAAAGTGAAGTGTGTAAAAAATAGGGTGGCACTCTATCGGTACGTTTTTGTAGGGTGCCTATATAAACACAGTATATGGGCACGCTTAAAAAATGTGACTGTTAGAAAAAAATTAGTCACGTTTTTAAAGCGTGCCGATTTCTCTCTATGGGTACGCTTTACAAGCGTGGCAATAAGAAAGCGTGGCCAAATTTTAAATAAGTGGCTACCCTCGTAAAAGCGTGTCGATTTTTCTCTATGGAAAGCGTGGCAAAAAAAAGTGTGGCCAAATCACAAATCAGTGGCCACCCTCGCAAAAGCGTACCCATAGACCACTTTTGGGCACGCTTTAAAAGCGTGGCAAAAAAAGTGTGCCGACAGACCTTTTTTCTTGTAGTGTTATAACATGCTATTTGTTATACTTGCTATCTGTATTACTTGTATTCTACATGTGTTTGCCATTTTCTGCTTGTTTGTCTTCGTAATTTCACCGGAGATGGAGGAACGGAGGAAAGGCAGAGAGAGTTAGGGTTCTAGTTAAGTTTTAACTAGATTTAAGGAATTGAGTAAGTTTAGAAAACCTTAAGAGAACTACACTAATTTATGGTTTCTATTTTAGTCCTTTAAGCTTTAATATCTGAGTGTCGGTGTTCTAGGATTACCTCTAGCATTCCTAGGACCATATATCTTATGTGTGTGGCACCTTTACCATGCTGAGAACCTCCAGTTCTCATCCCATATTATGTTGTTGTTTTTCAGATGCAGGTGGAGAGGCACCTCGTTAGGCGTCTGGAATTCTCCGCAGCGAAGTGTGCTTTTTTGGGATTATACTTTTGTTCTGTTTTGCTTTTATATATATGTATAGACTCTCCCTATGTATATATGTTCTACTTTTGCACCTCATAGGGGTTTATAGAGAACTAGGGCCTCATGTATGTATTTTGAGTTATGGTTCCTTATATGTACATATATATGACTATTCTCTAGCTAGCCTTAACTTCGCAGGCTGAGTTCAGAGCTTGACATTTTGTACTCTTGACACTCTACTCTTGCTTTTATATATATGTTTATGAACCTTAGTTTCTTCACACGCAAGTAATCTCTTTCCTGAGTGTTGCGCTTTTAATTTTGCGATTTTTGCTCTACTCATTCTTCAAGCCTCCTAGTATACTACATTCTTTCGACTATTATACATATTTATATTTTCTTTTAGAGGTCGTAGCACCTCGTCACCTCTATTTTACATCCTAGGTGTAAAGATCTGTGTGGTAGGGTGTTACAAAGAACGTTGTTGTGAAGTAAGAACATGGGAAGAAGAGCAAAGGGTTTTAGATGAAGGAAATGAAGCAGAAAGAAGTGTTTTCAAAAATGGAAAAGAGAAAACAAGAAAGGAACAAAGCTTTTATAAGAAATAAGGGGAAAAAAAGACATTTCACACCTCTCTTTAAAGCTACGAGCAGATTTTCAAAAATATTGCTGCGTAACGTTCGCCATATCATTAAAGTGGCAACGTTTCAAAATTTGAAACACGTTGAGTATCCGACCTCATAAAGGCGGCGTACTCAAAATAGGAAGCAAGAATCATAAATGCTTGAACTCGACCTCATGAAAGCTCAGATTTAAATAGGGGCATTGTTCATACCCTGACTCAGAAATAAAGTCAAGCCCAATAAAGATAAAAGGTACATCCAAAAAGGATGGCCTCTCCAAACTTATCTGACCTCTTAAGAGGTCGGACACAATAAAATGGTCCAGCTTTACTTATCCAAAATAAGTAATTGCCTCCCCAAATTTCTCCTACTATCTTTATCTCCACTTAAAGATAGAACCCAATAAACTCCCAAAATAAAGAAAACAGTCATCTACCAACAAAGGTGGAGCTACTCCAAAAAGGTGGTTACCGACTCTATAGTAAATACACTAACACCTCTTAGGTATATTCACGTTCTAATCTATTAAAAATCTGCTTAAAACCTTTACTAACTTAAGCATTGGAATCTCTTACAAGTACCACTCCTCACCTCCTCACGAGGAACTCAGACGGCGCACGTCGGCATAAGAATAAGTCGAACGCTGCCTCACAAGGAGTCTGGACTTTGTGTTCAGGCTCAAACCACTGTTTCAGGTAACCTTCAGAACAACATTCATTAAAACCCTAAAGTTCAAATAAAAATAGTATCTAAAACTAAAAAGATAGTATCTAATTTTATTCTTATTTAATTCCAAATCAAAAGTAATTATGACTTATTCAATTTAACATTTATAACAATAAATGAGATTATCGTTATATAAATCATTTAATTTGAAATAGCATAATTTGTGATTATAATTAATATATGTATTGCCCACAAACAAATTATAAAATTAAATAATTTTTCAACAAAACATACATACACACTTATTTTCAACAAGAAATACACCACTAAACAATTCATAAACAAAATAATTAAGGCGTTATTTAAAGACATAAATTAAATTTTTATAATATTTACCTATTTTTCTTCTTCATATCTAGTTATCTTGGTTAAACAAGTTAGATATGGACCACAAGTTAATCCAATAAAAGCCAAGAATAGAAAGGATGAATAGTAATAAATTAAATTAAATTAAACAAAAACAGAAGAAAGTACAACAATTAACAACTGAGGATTAACATAATAACTAACAAGTAACAATAAAACAATGGCAATACAAGATCTGTTACTTTGGATATATTTAGTTAATAACAGCCACAACATGTAATATATAAAAAGGAACCTAGAGGAAATCAAAAAACAAGTTTTCTCCTCTAGCTATAATCAAAGGATTCCTCTTGCAAGTTTGTGAGATGGCTTCAAATCCTTCAAGACAACAACATAGTTTATTAGGTGATTCACGTCTTGCTAAACCTGGATGGAAATTCATAGGTTTGTGGAAGAGAGCGTGGTACAAGATCCGAATGAATCTCCACTTTCTTTGGGTGGATTATTCAATATCATCGTCAAAACCATTATTTGTTCTAGATGATTCAAGAAGAAAGGATCATCAACAAAAGTACCATAGGATGTCAAGACCTAAATGTGTTAGGTTTCTTGCTAAAGCTTGGTGGAAGTTCGTAGGTTTATGTAAAAGAGGGTGGTACAATATTCGAATGAATCTCCCCCTTTTACTAACTTCTTCAGATTAGGTATTATATCATCTTTATTTATTAACTAATGTAATTAGAACATAGTTTATCTAGATAGCTTCTATTTTGTGAGGCATGTCTCCTTAATTTTGTTATCCGTGTGGATCAGAACCTCCAGAATAGCCAAAATCATGAAAAAAAAAACCCTTGTAGTTTTCTATTCTTTATTTGTCTACTTTTTAACTTTGTGCAATTTAAAAGTAATGAGCTCCCTGGGTTTTGAGTTGGGTTTTGGGGGAGATATATAATTGCGACTTTGCGAGAGGAGAATAATCCAGAGATAACAACGGTAAATAAATAAATAAAAATCTGTCATTAATTTAGACAGAGTACGAATCATTAGGCTAGGACAAGTTGAGATGTTTTTCAAAAGTTAAATATTTCTTTTTTTTTTGAAGAAAAACTAATAAATAATAATGACAAATTGAAATAATTTCAACGCACAAAAGTTTAATCTATTTCAATATTCATCTAATTTGATGGTACGCTTTCTTAACCTGCTGTCAGGTGACAGGGTGACAAATGGACCAAAATTTATTAAAATGGTTTACATAAGTTGTCAAAAAAAATAGGTCGGATTAGAAATTTGACATCATTATAATAAAAAAAATTCATTTAACTGGTACGTAACTTACGAATTTTGGTAGATTTCGGTAGAGTGGAATGGATTTATCTGCCATTCTATGATTTTATTTCAAAAAATTCGTTAATAATTATGTTTATTAGATATTTAGAATTATAAAAATTTTAATATTTGTAAATTTAAAAATTATAATTTTTTTTAAATTATAAATTTATTAAAATATTTATAAAATTATATATTTTTTAATATTTAATGATTTAAAAATAAAAAAAAAAATTAAAACCTACCAACCGTCAATCCACTATTAGACGGTAGGGGTGCACATGGGGCTGGGTGAAGCCGGGTTCGCTGTGACCCGAACCCGACCCTAAATAATGACCGGGTCTATTTATAAGACCCTTACCTGACCCTAGACCCAATGAAATCGTGTTACTTTCGGGCCACACTTAAGCCGGGTCTAGACCGGGTGAAGCCCGGGTCTTGATCAACTTTATCACGACATCACCAAAAATTAGATTCTACATCTTTTGAACCTCTAAATTTTGAAAAATAATTATTCCATAACAATGCAACATTCGCAAAATAATAATTTAGAATCTAATAATAATAATTTAAAGTTTCATAATAATAATTATATCAATTACACATTAAACATTCAAAGTTCAAAAGACAATTAAAACAAAGTTAACAACCAACACAAGATTAACATAATAATAATAATTTATAGTGTCATACCAACCAATAACAACAAAATATTAAGTAGCAAACAACTATACGGATCCAACGGACCGGAGCCGGGTGACCCGAAACTTGGCCCGAATCCGATTTAATAAATAATCGGGACCATTTATTGAAACCTCGGGTCTAACCGGACCATAACGAAGCCGGACCAAATTAGTTCCGAAATCATCGGGTCCAGTCCGAGTCTTCGGGTCGGACCGAGTCTTATGCACCCCTATTAGACGGAATGGGATAAAAATTTTAGACAGTCTTATTAAACAGAGTGGGACGAAGTAACCTATTTGCCACCCTTACAAGATGATGTGTGTGAAGTTTTGATGACTTTGAAATCAGTTTAAACTTTCAAGGTTTGAAGTCCCCTACCTTAACAATTAAATAGACACCTACATGGGGAAAAAAAACTCATCATTATACTCTTTCTCTATATATATATATAGACGCATAAAATACACATCTATCTTTTTGTCTTCCTTTTCTCTTTAAAATTATTGATATAGTTGTTTATGCGAAGAAATTGTTATAGGAGTATGCCTAAAATAAGTATAATAATTTTGTGTATATATATTAGATATATTATATTTTTATAAATTATTAAATTTTACTAAAATAAATTTAAAATTACTATAAAAAAATATTGATAAATGATAATAAATTTAGAATATATTAAATAATATTAGTATATCAATAAATGAATATCTTTTAATATATAATACTTTAAATAATAAAAATAATCTTTTAATTTTAAATAATAAATATAAAATATCTAAATATAAAAAATAAAAATCTTTTTTATTTATAAGATCAATTATCATACAATAAAAATTTTATAATATTAAAAAATTATATTAAAATAATATTTTAAATTATAACATAAAAATATAAAAGAATTAAATTTTATTTTATATTATTTAAAAAATAATTAAATTGTTATATTAAAATTTTATTAACTAATTACTTTATTAAAATATTATTATATAATAAAATTTTTTATTAAAATATTTATAAAATATAATTTATTTAAAAGATATTGTATATAATACATAAAAATGTTGACCTTTTTATTTTTTTCAAGTTTTTTAAGAAAAAATGTTTTAAATAAAAAAGGAAAAAATAAAAAGAATAAGAAATACGCATATCTTTTATGAAAACAAAAGGAAAAAAATAAGAAAATTGTTTGGAAGATGCGTTTAATTTGTTGCAGTGTTGTGACTTTTGGTTTATTTATTTATTAATTTTTCAATGTGCTCTTTTTTTTATAAAAGATGTGTGTATTCTTTATTTTCTTTTTTTTTTCCTTTTTATTCAAAACAGTTTTCTTAAAAGAATTGAAAAAATAAAAATGTCAACATTTTCATGTATTATATATAAAGTTTTAAATAAATTACATTCTTACAAATATTTCAATAAAAAATTATATTATATAATAATACTTTTAACAAAATAATTAGTTAATAAAATTTTAATATAACAATTTAATTATTTGTCAAGTAGTATAAAATAAATTTAATTATTTTATATTTTTGTGTTGCAGTTTAGAATATTATTTTAATATAATTTTTAATATTATAAAAATTTTATTGTATGATAATTGATTTTAATAAATAAAAAATTTGAGAAAAGTGGCAGATCCTCAACATTCACCGTATTCAGCAGAAAAAAAATGGCGAGAGAAAGCGCTACTAGCTTGAAGGAGATAGATATATATATAAATATAATGAGAAAGAGACAGAAGATAAAGAAGAAGAAGAAGAAGGGAGAAGGGTAGAGAAGGAGTTGGTTGTTCTGGTTTCTTTTCTAATAGAACGAAAATGGTGAGAACGAAGGTGAGAGGAAGGCTGGAGTAGAGGAGGGAGACAGAAAGGTGGAAGAAAAGTAAAGGGTTAATTTTGTCTTTCTCAAAATAGAAAGGGAGACACAATTTATGAATTTAGAAAAAATTGAGGGAATATTCAATTTAAGAATGAAATATTCCGTTAAATCAAACGGTTTTGTTACGGTAGGGATCTAATTGAAAAAAAAAATTGGTGCAGGGACCCAATTAAAAGAAAAAAAAGTATAGGGATCTAATTGAAAATTTTGCGAAATTATAGGGATCAACAGAGTAATTAAACCTAAAAAAAATTCATATTTTTTGTATTTATATATTTTATATTTATTATTTAAAAATAAAAGAGTATGTTTGTCATTTAAAATATTATAAAAGATACTTATTTATTTATGTACTAGTAAAGTCTAGTGTATTCTATATTTATTATCGCCCATCAATGCTCTTCTTTTATAGTAGGTTGTAGGCTAGTAGCTTTTGATTTTCGTTTAATGAAATCCAATAGTTTTATAGAAATGTGACACATCTAATATGCACAAAGTTATTGTGTTTATTTTAGACATATATATTACCGTTGTCTACTAAAAATGTTTAATAACAAAAAAAATTAGCCAAAACAACAAAAACTTGTTTTTATTTTGATGGTTATCAGTGGCTAAAAGAAGGGGGGTTGAATCTTAGCCCCCTTTTTACTTGTCAATACTTGCTGGCTGGAGAACTGAAGATTGATGGTTTAGAAGTTATAGTAAACTCTCGTTGCAAGTATAGTTACTAAACCAAGCAATCAACCTTTCTTACAAACGTTTTGATTGTCACAAGTAACAAACCCCTTTAAAAATTGATAACTGAGTATTTAAACCTCGGGTCGTCTTCTCAAGGAATTGCATGGAGGTATGTTCTTATTATTGGTTATGAGTTTTGTAAATTGGGGGTTTTGAAAGTAAGGAACTAGTATGTTAAATGACAAGTAAAATAAATAAATAACTGTAAAATAAACTCTTGACAAAGTATAAGAACTGGAAGTCCTGTCCTTATCAATTGTGATGAGAATTGGATATTAATCCTACTTAATCAACCTTTACTAAAGCAAAGGTAAGTCAAGTGGGCTGAACTAATTTGATCCCTCAAGTCCTAGTCATAAGAATAAAAATGTCTTTAGATGGAAAGCAACAGTAACATAAATTAAAGAGAGCAATTATAAGTCTAAAATACCTCAAATAATATTAATTAAGAAAATTATAACATGGAAAAGTTCATAAATTAAATTAGAAAAATAAAAATAAATAAAAGGAATATTGAACCTGATAAAAAGAGATAATCCTAAAAGCAAAAGAAATCCTAATTCTAAATCCTAAAAGAGAGAGGAGAGAACCTCTCCCTCAAAACTACATCTAAATCATGAGAAGTGAATTATGAGAGCATGATTATGAATGAATGAATTTTTCCACTTTATAGCCTCTAATCTGTGTGTTCTGGACTGAAAACTGGGTCAAAAATAGCCCAAAAATCACTCCCTGCGATTTCTGTTACGTTCAGGTTGCGGGCAAGTGACGCGGAGGCGTCATCCACGCGTCCGCGCGGATTGAAGTTCGCAGATGCGATACGGGCGCTTCATTCATACGTTCGCGTTGCCTAACTTCGTGGCAGCTATGACAAATTATATATCAAATCTAAGCCCCGGACGTTAGCTTTCCAACGCAACTAGAACCGCGTCGTTTGGACCTCTGTAGCTAAAGTTATAGCCATTTGGGTGCGAAGAGGTCAGGCTGGACAGCTTAGCAGTTTCTCCAACTTCTTGTATTCCTTCCACTTTTGCATGCTTTCTTTCTATCCTCTGAGCCATTCATGCCCTGTAATCTCTGAAATCACTTAACACACATATCAAGGCATCTAATGGTAATAAGAGAGGATTAAACTTAGGGAACTTTAAGGCCAAAGAAGCATGTTTTTAATCAAAGCACATAATTAGGAAGGCAAATGTAAAACCATGCAAATAGTATGAATAAGTGGGTAAAGAGTTGATAAAAATCACTCAATTAAGCACAAGATAAACCATAAAATAGTGGTTTATCACTGGCCTTTGAAACCACTTCTGGAAACTTTTTGTCTTTTTATCTTGTAACCAGCCACGAGACTTTTTCTTTTGACTCGTTCCCAGCCACGAGACTTTTCTTTTTGTCTCGTCAGTTAGCACGAAATATTTTTTATTTTACTTCCTGTGCAGTAGAAACAGAAATGGAGTAGAAGAGAAAGAAGAGTACACCCAGATATATCCTGGTTCAGCTGCTAAGTGCAGTGCAACCTACATCCAGTCTCCATCATAATAATGATGGAATTTCACTATAATCCTTCTTGATTACAAACACCAATTTTCCCTAGGAACTACCCTTTCTATCTGGGACAAGTCCAGAATCTAAACCCAAACTGAACTTGACTTGGTCACTGCTAAGCTTTCAACTGTAAAGTGCTAACCCAACTTACAAGGGGATTCCCACAGAATCATGAAACACAACACAGATGTACAAAGGAACTCTAAGGACATCTATGGCTTTTTCTTTAAATTTTGCACTCTCTGCCTTCTTCCGCTCTATGGCTTTTTCATACAAACCTCACTGTTTTCCTTTTTCCAAGAGACTCAAGACATGACAAAATTAAACAAAAAATTACAAAATAAAGAACATTGAAGGAGAAGAAATTCTGTTAGCTTGTGAAGTTATAGGAACTCTGTGCTCACTCTTTTCTTTTCCTTGAATCAAACCCTGACTGTTCACCTTTACTTATAGGAAGAATCCTCCAAGGTTGAAAATAAAACAAACCAAGCCAATCTTCTTCTTCTTCAAACAGAACCGGTCCGGCCAGAGAGAGAGAGAAGAGATAACCCATGCAAAACCCAACACGCAATTACCTCTAGTCCTTCCTTAGTCACCACTCTTCATCAATCCGAGCCCTTCATCCTTGCCTTGTTCTCTAAGATGAACTTCTGGCCCTTGATGCTTCATGATGATGATAGCTTCATCTGCTCCAATCTCTGCCTCTTCCATCATGTAGCCACTGTAGCTACCTCCTGTGATGGTTGATCAGAATCAGAGACAAGCCATCCTTCCAAGATTCTTCTTCTCTGTTGGCCGAAATCTTTACTTCCATTTTTGGTATGAAAGAGCCAAGATCTCTTCACAAAATCTTACCACAAGTGAATGAGAATCTTAGCCACAGCATACTTTATGTTTTCTTTTTTTTGCCATCATTGTGATGGTCTTTGTTGCTTGTTCTTCCTTTCGGTGTCTAGCCATAGCCTCCATGCTTTCTCTGTAATGATATGACCGAAGGTAGAAGAAAGATGAGAGAGAAGATAGAGCTTAGAAGAAAAGCAATTAAATGAATCAAATTAATTGAAATGGGATTGCTTTTACTTCCCTTGCAGAGTAGCGTGTAGCATTGATGATTACCATCACATCAATGACCAACTCTCTCTTATGTTTCCAATGCAAGTATTAACTTCACTTAAATGAAATTTGAATTCCACCTCATGGTGGAAATGGATTCCGTTGGAAGCAAGAAGCAATACATTTGCTTTCACTCATGATTGGTTTCGGATCAAACAAGCAAAATTATTTGGGCTTGTATCAATGATAAATAAAACTGGTCCAACTAATAATTTGCTTCAGCCAAGTCACTTAATCATTTTAACCAAGGCTGAGTATTTACAAGCATATTGGGCTTATAATGATAATGATTGAATTTTGGCCCAATGAGCAAATTATTGTTTCAGCCTTAAGAACCAAACAAGTTTTGCATCAAAGCTGAAAATATTTTTAATGGGCTTTTTCTTTTCGGCCCAAATGTAAAATCCTGCAAAGCAAAATTATTTAAATCAATATTTGTGAATTAATATCAACTAATAATTTTGTAATTAATCACATTAATAATGTTTGATCATCACTAATTTAAGTTAGAGTTTTCCAAACTCATCAATCTCCCCCTTGATGACAAACATTATTAAAAAAAATTGAAATAAAAAGAAATTAAAGATTAAAGAGTAGAATACTCCCTTTGAATATTTGAATTTCTCCCCCTTTCTAATTGTCACATGGTTCCCCCTTAATGTATGCTATTTTACCAAGGGAAGCTTTATACCTGTAACAATTTTTATCAAGCCTAAGGCAACAATGTTATTCAACATATTCATTATGTAATGTTGAATGGCTTGATTTATGAGCAGAATTGAATGATAATCAAACTTCATTTGTTATCATTAATTTAATTTTCTGCTCAATCATAGAACAATAAGGTTGATGTGTCCTAAAGCTGCTTCTCAAGCTACTTGAAAAATATTTTCCAATCAAACCAGACCATATTGATCACAGCAACAAATCAAAACAAGTTGATCATAGCAACTATCAAACTTCATATATCTCAACTTAAAGGAACTGCCAAAAATAAATCCAAAACAGCAATCATTATATCAAGGTAAGACAAATGCATCACAATTATAACAAGATAAAACAAATGCATTATCAACATGCATTAACAAGCATCAACAAGGGTGATCATGAACTCTCAAAAGAGTTTCATCCCCTGTTTTCCAGTTTCCAGTTCCCTTGTTTTCCAGTTTCAATTTTCAGAACCATTCCTCCCCCTTTTGGCATCAAGGGGCACCTGCAAAAAGAGTTTGATATAGCAAGCAGAATATCCAAAATATTTTCCAAAAGTATCCACAGAGTATCACAGAGTTATAGTACTAACAGTATCCAACCAAACAAAATAGAGTATCAAATTGAGCCTAAACATGCCAATATCAAATACTAAAAGAAACAGATTAGTCATCAGATAAATGAAGTTCAGATTCCTCAGCCCCTTCGTCACTAGCAGCTCCGAGATCCTCCTCAAGACTCTCTAGCATGAAACTGACCCTGTCCTTGCATCTAATCCAAGCCTTTTCATTTTCATAGGCTAGCTTGCATGCTGCCTTATGGAATTGGACCATGAGCTCTGACATATTTGAAAATTCTGTAAGAATTTCTTTGGTAGATTCGGTCACCTTGGAAGATTCGGGCTGACTCTCATAGTCACTCTCCGAAGCCACATATTTCTTGCACTTGGTTCCCTTAACAGCACCACCTCCTTTGATCATAGACACTTTATTTTCTACAGCCTCATTCAGGAGATCAATTTTGAAATATTCAAAGATGCTGGTTAAGAACATACCATGGGACAGATTTACCTTTTTGGTGCTCTTTACCGATTTCCACATGTGTTGGATCATAAGATAACCAAAAGATATAGGAGTATATGTAACAAGTGCAAAAATGATGAGAGAGTCAGAGAATGTTACTCTATTATGGGAGCCACTTTGAGGAGTCAGAATGTGGGTGATAATCCGATGAAGCAGAGAGTTGGTTGGTCCGAGAGCTTTGTGGGTAGGAGTAGTGCCATCCAAGCCAGAGAGGTTCTCACAAATGTGTTGAAGAACAACTTTGTAGGTGACGCCGACTTGAGAGTCCCACTTTTCGGCCATGTATGCTCTTGGCCCCTCCTCTTTGTAGCCCAGAGTCGTTCCAATGCTTCCAGTGTCAAGAGTGATGTGAATCCTCTTCACATATGAGTGGATGGTGCCATCAATTAGTCGCATGTTGGCATAGAATTCACAAACTAAACCGGGGTAAACCGGTTTCTGGATGTGGAGCAATAGAGTCCATTGGAGAAGTTCAAAAAGAAAAGAGACATTTATCCCTTTGTTAGTGAGAGAGTCAAGGTTAACGAGATATGTGGCACAGAGATGATGCTTTTCTAGAACCTCTTTGTGGAATTCCTGTGAAGCACAGGAGTTGAATCTGGTAGGATCATAGTGAGAGTGTGGTTTGCTGAATTTGTTCTTGAAATCCAAGGATTCCAGGTTTGAGGGTTCCTTGGTGTTGTGCAGAGCGAATCCTTTTGATTTCTGAGCACTCTTCCCGGGTGTAGCTTTCTTCGGTGGAGATGGTTGTGGTACGGAATGGGTGATGTGTGAGATTCTTCCTCTTCCTCCACATGAACTCTCTCTTTCTTCTTCCTTGACGAGGTTTTTGTTGCTATGACTTTCCTTCGCATGGTGTCGGTTTATTTTGAGGGAGGTGAGGGAGAAGAAGAGGATGTAGAATGAATATGGATGTGGGTGTGAGATTGTGGTGTGGATGGTTTTTGAGAGAAGAGAATTCGTTCGCTTTTCCTAGGGGCAGTTTTCTTTTTCATGGTAGTGAAAATGGAGAAGTGGAAGATGGGGGGTTGAATAGAAACCGAATGGAGTGAGGGAGGAGGGAGGTTAGGGAAGCATTAAATGTGGAGTGGAGAGAGAATTTGAGGGAATTTAATGACCATTAAGTAGCGGTTAATACCCAAGAAAGTTTCTCTTTTATTTGAAATAAGTTGAAAAGTGGTTTCCTTGAATCAAGAGATTAGTTGAAGAGAAGGATTTAATTTGACAATAACCACTTCCAACAAGATTTGATGAGACAACAAAAAGATATTGTGATTTATATAAAGAGAAATTAACACAACGGTCAAAGAGGGGTCAAAGGAATTTGGTGGGGCCCATTTGAATTAACTTCTGCGCAGTCTCCCCCTTAATCGCAACCCTTCCAATACACTCTGATTTTTATCTCGTCCATTCCTACGAGACAAAACTGAGCAGAATTAAAATTTCACAAATTATCAAGAGAACTTAAATCAATCATTCCCAAACTTTTTCTTAAAGTGCAAAATTTGTTTTCACAGAGGGGTTTTGTAAAAATGTCAGCAAGTTGATCTTCAGATTTTACAAATTGAATATCAATAGTACCCTTTTGTACATGTTCTCTAATGAAATGATATTTAACTCAATATGCTTGGTTCTTGAGTGCATAACAGGATTTTTTGAAATGTTTATAGCACTCATATTATCACAAAATAAGAGTATACTATTGATCTTTAATTTGTAATCTTCTAACTGCGTTTTTAACCAAATTAATTGTGAACAACATGCAGATGCGGAAATATATTCAGCTTCAGCTGTGGATAAAGCCACTATGGCTTGCTTTTTGCTTGACCACATGTTGAGGGAGCTTTCAAGGAAGCAACACATGCCGGATGTACTCCGTCTATCCACCCTATCTCCTGCATAATCTGCATCAGAAAATCCTACTGCACAAAAATCATCAGATTTAGGATACCACAAGCCATAATCACTAGTTCCTTTAATGTATCTAATGATGCGTTTAACGGCTGAAAGATGTGATTCTTTTGGATGAGATTGAAACCTTGAGCATACACCCACACTTTGGACTATGTCCGGTCTAGAGGAGGTAAGGTACATGAGTGAACCTATCATTCTTCTATATCTTATTTCATCCACATCTTTGCCATCATCATCCTTTTTAAGTTTTGTGTTAGGATGCATTGGTGTTCCCATTGGTTTGGAACTTTCTAAGCTAAATTTTTTGGTAAGTTCTTTTGCATACTTTCCTTGGTGAATAAAGGTACCACTAGGAGTTTGTTTAATTTGGAGGCCAAGAAAGAAAGTTAGCTCTCCCATGAAACTCATCTCAAACTCACAAGTCATGAGTTTTCCAAACTCTTCACACAAAGACTCATTGGCCGATCCAAACACAATGTCATCCATATAAACTTCATTAGATGCTTTAATGAATAAAGTTGTGTCCGTGGTACCCATTTGAAATTGATTTTCCAATAAGAAAGTATTAAGCCTTTCATACCAAGCTCTTGGAGCTTGCCTAAGGCCATAAAGGGCCTTTGATAGTTTGAAAACATTTTTTGGGAAATCTTTATTTTCAAAACCGGGGGGTTGTACCACATACACTTCTCTATTAATAAAGCCATTAAGAAAAGTACATTTTACATCCATTTGAAATATTTTAAAACCCTTATGGGCAGCATAGGCAAGAAGCAACCTAATTGCTTCCATTCTAGCTACTGGAGCAAAAGACTCATCAGAATCTATACCCTCTTCTTGATCGTAACCTTGGGCCACTAATCTAGCCTTGTTACGAACAACTTGTCCATCCTCACCAAGTTTATTTTTAAACACCCACTTAGTACCCGTAACTTTCTTACCATCTAGATGGGTACTAGTGTCCAAACCTCATTCTTGTCGAATTGAGCAAGCTCTTCTTGCATTGCTTTGACCCATGATGGATCTTCAAGAGCTTGTTTGACATTGTTGGGATCCATTTGTGACAAGAGGGCAAAATTGCGGATTGTCTTTTGGTTGAGGATTTTGTTGTTACACCTTGAGAGGGATCACCAATGATAAAGTCATGAGGATAACCCTCATAGACTTCCATTCTCTAGGCTTCCGGAGTGGTGTTGAGCTTTGATGATCTTCTGATGGTCTCACTGTTTTAATTTCTCGTGCCTGCTCAGGAGACAAAATGGAAATGTCTCCTTCAATCTGACGAGACAAAACTGGGCTGGCAGATTCTCCATTTTGAGCAGATTTGGGATTTTCTTTACTTGTTCCAGCTTCTTCATAATCTGAATCATTATCTTTCACAGTACTAGGAATTAAATTAGAATCACAAAAAGTAACATGTATGGATTCCTCTATGGTTCTATGTTCTTTGAGATAAATCCTATAGGCCTTGCTAGTGGTGGAGTATCCAACAAATATCCCTTCATAGGATTTTGGATCAAATTTGCCAAGGTTTTCTTTATTGTTAAGTACAAAGCATTTGCATCCAAAAACATGAAAATACTTAAGATTTGGAGGGGTTCCTTTCCATAGCTCATAAGGTGTTTTCTTCAACCCTTCTCTAATAATTGTCCTATTCAAAATGTAACATGCTGTATTTATAGCTTCAACCCATAGAAATTTAGGAATCTCATTATCACAAAGCATGGCCCTAGTCATTTCTTGAAGGCTTCTATTCCTTCTCTCAACCACCCCATTTTGTTGAGGGGTTCTAGGGCATGAAAAGTTATGAGCAATTCCAAATTCATCACAGAATTTTTCAAAGTCTTGATTTTCAAATTCTCTTCCGTGATCACTTCTCAGATAGGCAATTTTTAAATCTTTTTCATTTTGAATTTTCTTGCAAAGGGTTGAAAAAGCATGGAAAGCATAATTTTTATGAGCAAAAAAAAGTACCCAACCAAATCTAGAGTAATCATCTACCACCACAAGACCATAGTGTTTACCTCCTAAACTTTGAGTTCTTGTTGGACCAAAAAGATCAATGTGTAACATCTCTAATGGCCTTTTGGTTGAGATTCCATCTTTTAGTTTAAAAGAGGATTTTACTTGTTTGCCCAATTGGCAAGCATCACAAGTAAGATCCTTGTCAAATTTGATATTTGGAATTCCTCTAACCAAATTTTTCTTGACTAGCTTAGAAATTTGGTACATGCTTGCATGTCCCAACTTTCTATGCCATAGCCATTTTTCAGATTCAAGAGAAGTAAAACATGTTACATTTTGTTCTTTTAAGTCCTCAAGAGTCAATCCATACACATTATTGCACCTTTTAGCTTCAAATAAAATATCCCCAAATTTTTCACACACAACCAAGCACACAAATTTTCTAAAAATAACTTCAAAACCAAAATCACACAATTGGCTAACACTAAGTAGAATATGTTTCAAACTATTTACAAGAAGGACTGATGAGCAGATAATTTATACGCTTTTTGGCATTATTTTTAGTATGTTTTTAGTATATTTTAGTTAGTTTTTATTATGTTTTATTAGTTTTTATTCAAAAATTACATTTCTGGACTTTACTATAAGTTTGTGTGTTATTCAGTAATTTCAGGTATTTTCTAGCTGAAATTGAGGGACCTGAGCAAAAATCTGATTCAGAAGCTGAAAAAGGACTGCTAATGCTGTTGGATTCTGAACTCCCTGCACTCGAAGTAGATTTTCTGGAGCTACAAAAGCCCAATTGGCGCTCTCTCAATTGCTTTGGAAAGTAAACATCCTGGGCTTTCCAGCAATATATAATAGTTCATACTTTGCTTGAGATTTGATGGCCCAAACCGACGTTCCAAGTCAGCATAAAAAGTCTGGCGTCAAAACACCAGAACTGGCATAAAAGCTGGCGTTAAACGCCCAAACTAGCACAAAAGCTGGCGTTTAACTCCAAGAAAAGTCTCTACATGTGAAAGCTTCAATACTCAGCCCAAGCACACACCAAGTGGACCCCGGAAGTGGATTTCTACACTAACTATTCTAGCTTACTCATTTTCTATAACCCTAGGTCACTAGTTCATTATAAAAACTACTTTTAGAGATTCATTTGGTACCTCATGACAATTTACATTCGAACTTGTATCTTCTACGGCATGAGTATCTAAACCCCATGGTTGGGGGGTAAGGAGCTCTGCTGTGTTTTGATGAAATAATGCAATTACTGCTGTTTTCCATTCAATCACGCTTGTTTCTCTTCTAAGATATTCACTAGCACTTCAACTTGATGAATGTGATGATCCGTGACACTCATCACCATTCTCAACCTATGAACGTGTGCCTGACAACTACCTCCGTTCTATCTTAGACTGAGTCCATATCTCTTAGCCTCTTGATTCAGATCAGAGTCTTTGTGGTATAGACTAGAATTATTGGCAGCCATTCTTGAGATCTGGAAAGTCTAAACCTTGTCTGTGGTATTCCGAGTAGGATCTGGAAAGGGTTGACTGTGACAAGCTTTAAAATCGCGAGTGCTGGGCGTAGTGACAGATGCAAAAGGATCAATGGATCCTATTCCAACATGAGTGAGAACCGACAGATGATTAGCCGTGCGGTGACAGCGCATTTGGACCATTTTCACTGAGAGGATGGATGGTAGCCATTGACAACGATGATCCACCAACATACAGCTTGCCATGGAAGGAGCCTTGCGTGCTTGAACAAGAAGACAGTAAGAAAGCAGAGATTCAGAAGACAAAGCATCTCCAAAACCTCAACCTGTTCTCCATTACTGAATCACAAGTACTCATTATTTCATGTTGTTTATTTTTCATAAATACAATCACTCTCATTATTAATCTCCTGACTAAGATTTACAAAATAGCCATAGCTTTCTTCAAGCCGACAATCTCCGTAGGATCGACACTTACTCACGTAAGGTATTACTTGGACGACCCAGTGCACTTGCTGGTTAGTTGTGCGGAATTTTGAAAAGTGTGAATCACAATTTTATGCACCAAGTTTTTGGCGCCGTTGCCGGAGATTGTTCGAGTTTGGACAACTGACGGTTTATCTTGTTGCTTAGATTAGGAATAATTTATTTTTGTTGGTTTAGAGTCACTAAATTTGAGTCTTTTATTTGAGTTTAGTTTCATATTTTAAGTTTGGTGTCAATTGCATGCTTTTATTTTCTTTCAGTTTTTCAAATTTGCATGTCCTTAGTTCTTTCTTGATCTTTAAAAATTCTAAGTTTGGTGTCCTCTTTGTGTTTTCCGTTAAAATTTCAAAAATTTGTGTTTGATTTTCTAAAAATTTTAAGTTTGGTGTCCCTTGTGCTTTTATTTACTTAAAAATTTTTCAAAAAAATTGTTCTTGGTGTTCATCTTTATCTTCAAAGTGTTCTTGGTGTTCATCTTGACATTCAAAGTTTTCTTGTTTGCTTTCTTTGTTTTAATCTAAAATTTCTAAGTTTAGTGTCATTTTGTTGTTTTTCTCTTTCCTCATTAAAATTCAAAAATTAAAAAAATATATTTTCCTTATTTTACTCATAAATTTCAAAATTTTGCATTAAATTAGTCAAATATTTTCAAAATTATATCTTTTTTTTCTAGTCAAGTCAAAATTCTAATTTCAAAAAAAAAATCACCTAACTACTTTTCTCTTTCATATTTCGAAATTAACTAAGCATTCTTTTTCCAAAATCTTTTTAATTAATTAATTAATTTAGTTTTCAATTTGCTTTTATTTCATTTTTTTCTAATTTTTGAAACTTTTATTTTATCTTCCATTTATTTTGTTTTATTTTATTCGGTTTTTTTAATTAAATAAAAAAAGAAAAAAATAAAAAAAATTTAAAAATATAATTTATTTGTAATTCATATCAATTCCCTTTTCTCCATCATGGACATAAGTGGAAATGAACAGTCCAGAAGGACTCTGGGGTCATATGCTAACCCCATTACAACTGCATATGGGAGTACCATTTGTATACCTCCCATCAAAGCAAGCAGTTTTGAGCTAAATCCTCAACTCATTATCATGGTGCAGCAAAATTGCCAGTATTCCGGTCTTCCACAGGAAGAACCTATTGAGTTTCTGGCACAGTTCTTACAAATTGCTGACATAGTACGTGATAAAGAAGTGGATCAGGATGTCTACAGATTATTACTGTTTCCATTTGCTGTAAAAGATCAAGCTAAGAGGTGGTTAAATAACCAACCCACAGCAAGCATAAAAATATGGAGACAGTTATCAGACAAATTCCTGAATCAATTTTACCCTCCAAAAAGGATGACGCAGCTAAGGCTGGACATCCAAGGCTTTAAACAAGAGGATCATGAATCCCTTTATAATGCCTGGGAGAGGTACAGAGGGATGCTAAGGAAATGCCCCTCTGAAATATTTTCAGAGTGGGTACAGTTAGACATCTTCTACTATGGGCTTATAGAAAGAGCTCAAATGTCTCTAGACTACTCAGCTGGTGGATCTATACACATGAGAAAGACGATTGAAGAGGCTCAAGAACTCATAGATACGATTGCTAGAAATCAACATCTGTACTCAAGCAGTGAGTCCTCCATAAAAGAAGAGGCTAGGGCAGTAACTACTGATCCTAATCCTCAAGAACAGATTGTTGAACTTAATCAGTAATTAGTCCTTATGACAAAACAATTAGCAGAATTTAAAGAAATGCTCCAAGACACTAAAAATGCTAACAAGAATATAGAAGTACAACTGAATCAGACAAGACAGCAGCTATCTAAACAGATAACAGAAGAATGCCAAGTTGTTCAACTAAGGAGCGAAAAGACATTGAATAATTCAGTTCAAAGTAGCAGAAAGCCAAGAAAGGAACAACTGACAAAGGATGACCAAACCACTGCCCAAAATCCCTCTGAGGACAGTAAGAGCCCAGAGAGGAATAATTCTGGCATTCAAACGCCAAAAAAGGGTGAAAGATTGGCGTCAAACGCCCAGTGGATGCCCAATTCTCGCGTTTAAATGCCAGAAAAGGGAGAAAAGTTGGCGTTAAACGCCCATTCCTTGCCCAGTTATGGCGTTCAAACGCCAGAAAAGGGTGGGAAACTGGCATTAAACGCCCATCCAGCACCCAATCCTGGCGTTCAAACACCAATGAGGGATCAGACACCTACAAGTGCTGATAGTAATCCCTCTAAGAAGGCTTCTCTAACCACCTCTGTAGGGAATAAACCTGCAGCAACTAAGGTTGAAGAATATAAAGCCAAGATGCCTTATCCTCAGAAACTCCGCCAAGCGGAACAGGATAAACAATTTGCCCGCTTTGCAGACTATCTCAGGATTCTTGAGATAAAGATCCCATTTGCAGAGGCACTTGAGCAAATACCCTCTTATGCTAAGTTCATGAAAGAGATCTTAAGTCATAAGAAGGATTGGAGAGAAACTGAAAAAGTTTTTCTCACTGAAGAATGCAGTGCAGTCATTCTAAAAAGCTTACCAGAGAAGCTTAAAGATCCAGGAAGTTTTATGATACCATGTATATTAGAGGGTGCTTGTACTAAGACAGCTCTATGTGACCTTGGAGCAAGTATCAACCTAATACCTGCATCCACTATCAGAAAGCTTGGCTTGACTGAAGAAGTCAAACCAACCCGGATATGTCTTCAACTTGCTGATGGCTCTATTAAATATCCATCAGGCATAATTGAGGACATGATTGTCAAGGTTGGGCCATTTTTCTTTCCCATTGACTTTGTAGTACTGGAAATGGAGGAGCACAAGAGTGCAACTCTTATTCTAGAAAGACCTTTCCTAGCAACTGGACGAACTCTTATTGATGTACAAAAAGGGGAAGTGACCCTGAGAGTCGATGAGGATGAGTTCAAGTTAAATGCTGTCAAAGCTATGCAGCATCCAGACACATCAAATGACTGCATGAGCGCTGATATTATTGACTCTTTGGTGGAAGAGATCAATATGACTGAAAGTCTCGAATCAGAGCTAAAGCACATCTTTAAAGATGTTCAGCCTGATCTGGAGGAATCAGAGGAAATAAAAGAACCTCTGAAAATTCCTCAGGAAGAGGAGAAACCTCCTAAACCCGAGTTCAAACCACTACCACCATCCTTGAAATATGCATTTCTGGGAGAAGGTGACACTTTTCCAATGATCATAAGCTCTGCTTTAAATCCACAGGAAGAGAAAGCACTAATTCAGGTGCTGAGGACACACAAGACAGCTCTTGGGTGGTCCATAATTGATCTAAAGGGCATTAGCCCAGCAAGATGCATGCACAAGATCCTATTGGAGGATGATGCTAAGTCAGTGGCCCAACCACAGAGGCGGCTAAATCCAGCCATGAAGGAGGTGGTGCAGAAAGAGGTAACTAAGTTACTAGAGGCTGGGATTATTTATCCTATTTCTGATAGCCCCTGGTTGAGCCCTGTCCACGTTGTCCCCAAGAAGGGAGGCATGACAGTGGTTCATAATGAAAAGAATGAACTGGTTCCTACAAGAACAGTTACAAGGTGGCGTATGTGTATTGATTACAGAAGGCTCAATATAGCCACCAGGAAGGATCACTTTCCTTTACCATTTATAGACCAGATGTTAGAGAGACTAGCAGGTCATGAATATTACTGCTTTTTGGATGGCTATTCAGGTTACAACCAAATTGTAGTAGATCCTCAATACCAAGAAAAAACAGCATTCACATGTCCTTCTGGAGTATTTGCCTACAGAAGGATGCCTTTTGGCCTGTGCAATGCACCTGCAACCTTTCAGACGTGCATGCTCTCTATCTTCTCTGATATGGTAGAGAAATTTTTGGAAGTCTTCATGGATGACTTTTCAGTATTTGGAGACTCATTCATCTCCTGCCTTGACCATTTAGTACTTGTTCTGAAAAGATGCCAAGAGACCAACCTAGTTTTAAATTGGGAAAAATGTCACTTTATGGTGACTGAAGGAATTATCCTTGGGCATAAAATTTCAAACAAGGCAATAGAGGTAGATCAAGCTAAAGTGGAGGTAATTGAAAAATTACCACCACCTGCTAATGTTAAGGCAATCAGAAGCTTTCTAGGGCATGCAGGATTCTATAGGAGGTTTATAAAGAATTTTTCGAAAATTGCAAAACTTCTGAGCAATCTGCTAGCTGCTGACACGCCATTTGTGTTTGACACAGAATGTCTGCAGGCGTTTGAAACTCTGAAAGCTAAGCTGGTCACAGCACCAGTTATTTCTGCACCAGACTGGACATTACCATTCGAACTAATGTGTGATGCCAGTGACCATGCCATTCGTGCAGTGCTGGGACAGAGGCATAACAAACTTCTGCACGTCATTTACTATGCCAGCCGTGTTCTAAATGACCCATAAAAAAACTACACAACCACAGAAAAAGAGTTGCTTGCAGTGGTTTATGCCATTGACAAGTTTAGATCCTATTTAGTAGGTTCAAAGGTGATTGTTTATACTGACCATGCTGCTATTAAATATCTACTCACAAAGCAGGATTCAAAACCCAGGCTCATAAGATGGGTGTTACTTCTGCAAGAGTTTGACATAGAAATAAGAGACAGAAAAGGGACAGAAAACCAGGTAGCTGACCATCTGTCCCGGATAGAACCAGTAGCAGGGGCGTCCCTCCCTCCTACTGAGATCTTTGAGACCTTTCTGGATGAGCAACTCTTCGCCATTCAAGAAGCACCATGGTTTGCAGACATTGTAAATTATAAAGCTGTGAGGTTCATACCCAAGGAGTACAGCAGGGTGCAAACGAAAAAACTAATTTCTGATGCAAAGTACTACTTGTGGGATGAACCATATCTCTTTAAGAGATGTGGAGACGGAATGATCTGCAGATGCGTGCCCAGAGAAGAGGCACAGAAGATCCTATGGCATTGCCATGGATCACAATATGGAGGACATTTCGGAGGTGAGCGAACAGCCACTAAGGTCGTCCAATGTGGGTTCTACTGGCCTACTCTCCATAGAGATGCTCGAGAGTTTGTGCGTAACTGTGACAGTTTCCAAAGAGCTGGCAACTTACCTCATGGTTATGCCATGCCTCAACAAGGGATCTTAGAGATTGAGTTATTTGATGTATGGGGTATTGACTTCATGGGTCCTTTTCCACCATCATACTCAAACACTTACATTCTGGTGGCAGTAGACTACGTATCTAAATGGGTAGAAGCAATTTCCACACCCACTAATGATACTAAGACAGTGCTGAAGTTCCTTCAGAAACATATCTTCAGCAGATTTGGTGTTCCTAGGGTACTAATCAGTGACGGGGGCACTCATTTCTACAATAAACAGCTTTACTCTGCTATGGTCCGATATGGAATTAGCCACAAAGTAGCAACTCCATATCATCCACAGACAAATGGGCAGGCTGAAGTCTCTAATAGAGAACTAAAAAGAATTCTGGAATGGACTGTAATTGCCCGTAGAAAGGATTGGGCAAAAAGCTTGGATGATGCTCTGTGGGCATACAGAACAGCATTCAAGACTCCTATAGGAATCTCTCCATAACAGCTTGTGTATGGCAAGGTCCGTCATCTGCCCGTGGAACTGGAACATAAAGCCTGCTGGACAACCAGATTCCTAAACCTGGATGCCAAGTTAGCTGGAGAGAAAAGATTGCTCCAACTAAATGAGCTAGAGGAATTCAGACTCAATGCTTTTGAAAATGCAAAGATTTATAAGGAGAAAGCAAAAAGGTGGCATGACAAGAAGCTGTCATCTAGAGTCTTTGAACCAGGACAGAAGGTTCTGCTGTTTAACTCTAGGCTCAGACTATTCCCCAGGAAATTGAAATCCCGGTGGAGGGGACCATATCTGATTACAAGTGTGTCACCATATGGATATGTTGAGTTTCAGGATATTAACTCTGACAAAAAGTTCATTGTTAATGGACAGAGAATCAAACATTATCTTGAAAGCAATTTTGAGCAAGAATGCTCAAAACTGAGACTAGAATAAAGCTCAGTCAAGGTCCAGCTAAAGACAATAAAGAAGCGCTTGCTGGGAGGCAACCCAGCCATTAGCAAGTTATTTGCTTTTTAATTAATACTTATAAAAGTTGGATATAAATTGTCTTCAAGATTAATCATCAAATTATAGGAATTCACAGAGTTAGAGAAGGATTCAGCGCAAAAAGCAGAGAAAAGGAGCTCATTGGCAAGAAAACGCCAGTAACGGGGCATTTTGGGCGTTAAACGCCATAATGGATACCATTCTGGGCGTTTAACGCCAGTAAAGATACCATTTTGGGCGTTAAACGCCAGAATGGGTACCATTTCTCTGGGCGTTTAGCGCCAGAATTGCAGCATCCTGGGCATTCAGAAAAACGCCCAATAACAAAAAATTTCTGGCGTTTAACGCCAGCCAGGGTACCTGGCTGGGCGTTAAACACCCACAATGGCCAATATATGGGCATTAAATGCCAGAATGGATACCACTCTGGGCGTTTAACGCCAGAAAGGCAGGGGGAGAGGATTTTGTTTTCCACTTCAAAATTTTTCAGACTTTCTTGTTTTGATTCATAATTTTTTGCATAAACATGTTACAAATTTTCTTCATTCACCTTCAATTTTCGAAAATTCAACAATTTTCTAAATTCCTTTTTAATTTTCTTTCAAATCCTTCCCAAATCTTCTTCAAAAACTCAAGTTTTTTCTCAATTTCTTTCCAAATCTTTTCCAACTCAACATATCATCTCTTAGTTCTTAGATGCATCAACCAATTTTCAGATTTAACCCTTTTATATCTTTTCCATATAAAAATCTCTTCTTTTTCATATCATGATTCTATTTTTTTCACCAATCATATCTTTATGTCATATCTTTTTCAAATTTTTGAAATCCCTCCCCTCCACTTCTATATACACATTCGGCCATCCCCACCTCTCCACCATTCGAAGTTGCCTCTCCTCCTATCTCTCTACTTTCCTTTCTTTTGGTTGAGGGCAAGCAAACCTCTAAGTTTGGTGTGTTTTTCCGTGATCACCGAGCTAAGACTCATTAAGATCATGGCCCCTAAGGGAAAATAAACCAACTCAAGAGGCAAGAAAGAGAATAATCCAAAGAGTCTTTGGAATCAAGAGAAGTTCTTAACCAAAGAACATGCAGACCATTACCATAAAATAATGGGTCTGAGGTCAGTGATCCCGGAAATTAAATTCAATCTGAAAGAAAACGAATATCCGGAGATCCAAGAGCAAATTCGAAATAGAGGATGGAAAATTCTAGCTAATCCTAAGACAAAGGTTGGAAGAAACATGGTTCAGAAATTCTACTCAAATCTGTGGCTGACAGATAAGCAAAGAATAACTGGAACCGCCTTTCATACCTTCCGAACTATGGTCAGAGGGAGGATTATTTACTTCCACCTGGACAAAATAAGAGAGGTCTTCAAACTGCCTCAACTACAAGATGATCCAGAATCCTTTAATAGGAGAATGGTGAGAGTAGATAAGGGGTTGGACCAAGTGCTAGAGGACTTATGCCTCCCTGGAACTAAGTGGATAACCAACTCAAAAGGTGTCCCAAACCAACTCAAGAGAGGAGATCTCAAACCAGTCACAAGAGACTGGTTGGACTTCATTGGGCGTTTTATACTGCCCACTAGCAACCGCTCTGAGGTCATTGTCAAAAGAGCAGTGATGATTCATTGTATTATGCTGGGAAACAAAGTGGAGATTCATCATCTGATTTCTTGTGAAATTTACACAATTGCAAATAAGAACTCCACTGAAGCCAAACTGGCTTACCCAAGCTTAATTTCTCTGCTATGTAAAGATGTCGAGGTGAGGATGGAGTAGATGAATTCATCCCAATCGAACACCCAATCACCAAGAAGTCAATGGAAGGACAACAAGTGCAAGATAACTCCATCAAAAGGAGGGCGCAGGAGTTCCTCCCAGAAATCCCTGAAATTGACTACTGGACCTGCCTAGAAGCATCTGTCACCAAGCTGCAAGAAGCTGTGGATCAACTTAAGGAAGAACAGTAGAATCAAAACTGCATGCTCTACAAGCTTCTTAAGGAACAGGAGAAGCAGGGGCGTGAGCTACAGGAGCTGAAGCGCCAGAAGCTCTCCCTTGAAGGACTAAACACCCCACAGATTGAAGGAGCATCCACTTCTCAAAATCAAGGTTGTTGAGTCCTAACTCTGTGATAACCTTTATTATTAGGAATTTATTTTAAGAGTCATTTATTTTTCTGCTTTTAATTTTCTGTCTTCTATTATTATTGGTCTGCTCTTATATTTATTTTTGAGTCTTATTTTTATTCCATGATTAATAAAATTTAAAGTTTATGTCTTAAAGCTATGAATGTCCTATGAATCCATCACCTTTCTTAAAGGAAAAATGTTTTTAATCACAAAAGAACAAGAAGTACATGATTTCGAATTCATCCTTGAAATTAGTTTAATTATTTTGATGTGGTGACAATACTTTTTATTTTCTGAATGAATGCTTGAACAGTGCATATGTCTTTTGAATTTGTTGTTTATGAATGTTAAAATTGTTGGCTCTTGAAAGAATGATGGCAAAGGAGAAATGTTATTGATAATCTGAAAAATTAAAAAATTGATTCTTGAAGCAAGAAAAAGCAGTGAAAAGCTTGCGAAAAAAATTGGCGAAAAAAATAAAAGAAAAAGAAAGAAAAAGAAAAAAGCAAGCAGAAAAAGCCAATAGCCCTTTAAACCAAAAGGCAAGGGTAATAAAAAGGATCCAAGGCTTTGAGCATCAGTGGATAGGAGGGCCCACAGGAATAAAATCCTGGCCTAAGTGGCTAAACCAAGCTGTCCCTAACCATGTCCTTGTGGTGTGAAGATGTCAAGTAAAAACTTGAGACTGAGCGGTTAAAGTCGTGGTCCAAAGCGAAAAGAGTGTGCTTAAGAGCTCTGGACACCTCCAATTGGGGACTCTAGCAAAGCTGAGTCACAATCTAAAAAGGTTCACCCAGTTATGTGTCTGTGGCATTTATGTATCCGGTGGTAATACTGGAAAATAAAATGCTTAGGGTCACGGCCAAGACTCATAAAGTAACTGTGTTCAAGAATCAACAATACTAAATGATGAGCGGATAATTTATACGCTTTTTGGCATTGTTTTTAGTATATTTTTAGTAGGATCTAGTTACTTTTAGGGATATTTTCATTAGTTTTTATGTTAAATTCACATTTCTGGACTTTACTATGAGTTTGTGTGTTTTTCTGTGATTTCAGGTATTTTTTGGCTGAAATTGAGGGACTTGAGCAGAAATCAGATTCAGAGATTGAAAAAGGACTGCTGATGCTGTTGGATTCTGACCTCCCTGCACTCAAAGTGGATTTTCTGGAGCTACAGAACTCGAAATGGCGCGCTTCCAATTGCGTTGGAAAGTAGACATCCAGGGCTTTCCAGAAATATATAATAGTCCATACTTTGGCCAAGAATTGACGACGTAAACTGGCTTTCAACGCCAGCCTTCTGCCCAAATCTGGCGTCCAGCGCCAGAAAAGGATCCAAAACCAAAGTTGAACGCCCAAACTGGCACAGAAACTGGCGTTCAACTCCACAAATGGCCTCTGCACGTGCAACACTTAAGCTCAGCCCAAACACACACCAAGTGGGCCCCGGAAGTGGATTTATGCATCAATTACTTACTCATGTAAACCCTAGTGACTAGTTTATTATAAATAGGACCTTTTACTATTGTATTAGAGTCTTTCGGGGACCATCTTTGGATCTTTGGATTACCTTATGATCCTTTGATCACGTTTTAGGGGGCTGGCCATCTCGGCCATGCCTGGACCTTCACTTATGTATTTTCATACGGTAGAGTTTCTACACTCCATAGATTAAGGTGTGGAGCTCTGCTGTTCCTCAAAGATTAATGCAAAGTACTACTGTTTTCTATTCAATTCTTCTTATTTCTCTTCTAAGATATCCATTCGCACCCAAGAACGTGATGAAGGTGATGATTATGTGTGACGCTCATCATCCTTCTCCCTTATGAACGCGTGCCTGACAAACACTTCCGTTCTACATGAAATAAGCTAGAATGAATATCTCTTAGATCTCTTAACCAGAATCTTCGTGGCGTAAGCTAGAATGATGGCGGCATTCAAGAGAATCCGGAAGGTCTAAACCTTGTCTGTGGTATTCCAAGTAGGATTCAATGATTGAATGACTGTGACGAGCTCCGAACTCGCGATTGCAGGGCGTTAGTGACAGACGCAAAAGGATAGTAAATCCTATTCCAGCATGATTGAGAACCGACAGATGAATAGCCGTGCCGTGACAGGGTGCGTGAGCATATTATTCACTGAGAGGATAAGATGAAGCCATTGACAAGGGTGATTCCTCCAGACGATTAGCCGTGCCGTGACAGGGCATTGGATCATTTTCCCGTGAGATGACCGAAAGTAGCCATTGACAGTGGTGATGTATCACATAAAGCCAGCCATGGAAAGGAGTAAGACTGATTGGATGAAGATAGCAGGAAAGCAGAGGTTCAAAGGAACGAAAAACATCTCCATTCGCTTATCTGAAATTCCTACCAATGATTTACATAAGTATCTCTATCCCTATTCTATTATTTATTATTCGAAAACACCATTATCACTTTATATTTGCCTGACTGAGATTTACAAGGTGACCATAGCTTGCTTCATACCAACAATCTCCGTGGGATTCGACCCTTACTCACGTAAGGTATTACTTGGACGACCCAGTGCACTTGCTGGTTAGTTGTATCGAAGTTGTGACAATTATGAATTAAGATCAAAGCACCAAGCTCTGGAGCCATTACCAAGATTTGTTCGAGCCTGGAGATCACAATTTCGTGCACCAAGTTTTTGGCGCCGTTGCCGGGGATTGTTTGAGTTTTCGGCAAGCTTTTGTTCCGGTAACATCAGTGCCAGATTCCCTTTTGATCCGGCAACAACACCAAGTTTTTGGCGCCGTTGCCGGGGATTGTTCGAGTTTGGACAACTGACGGTTCATCTTGTTGCTCAGATTAGGTAATTTTCTTTTTATTTTATTTTCTTTTCAAAAATCTTTCAAAAATATTTTCAAAAATCTCTCATGTTTTCGAAAAAAAAATAATAAAATAAAAATGTTTTCAAAAAAAAAAAATTGTATTCAAAATCTTTAAGAATGAATTCTAGTGTTTCATGAAACATGTTGAAGCCTGGCTGGCTGTAAAGTCATGTCTAAATTTATTTGGACTGAGGCTTGCAATTTGTTATCAAAGATCAATATACTCTCGTGTTAAAGGCTGAAGCTTGGCTGGCCATTGGCCATGTCTAGTGTTTTGGACCGGAGCTTTCATTGAAAGCTTGGCTGGCTAGTGAGCCATGTCTAATTCCTGGACTGAAGCTTTAGACTAACATGACAAGATTCCTGGAATTCATATTAAAAATTTTGGAATCCTTATTTTTCTTTTTCATATAATTTTCGAAAAATATAAAATAAAAATCCAAAAAAAAAAATTTAGAAAATCATAAAAATCAAAAATATTTTTCTGTTTCTTGTTTGAGTCTTGAGTCATGTTATAAGTTTGGTGTCACTTGCATATGCATCTTGCATTTTTCGAAAATTCTCATGCATTCATGGTGTTCTTCATGATCTTCAAGTTGTTCTTGGTAAGTCTTCTTGTTTGATCTTGATGATTTTTTGTTTTGTGTCTTTTCATGTTTTTCATGTGCATTCTTGAATTCTTAGTATCTAAGCATTAAAGAATTCTAAGTTTGGTGTCTTGCATATTTTCTTTGCATTAAAAATTTTTCAAAATTGTGTCTATGATGTTCATCTTGACATTCATAGTGTTCTTGGTGTTCATCTTGACATTCATAGCATTCTTGCATGCATTCATTGTTTTGATCTAAAAATTTCATGCATTGCATAATTTTCATGTTTTTCATAAAAATTCAAAAATCAAAAAAATATCTTTCCCTTTTTCTCTCCTCAAATTCGAAAATTTGGATTGACTTTTTCAAAAAAAATTTTAAAATCAAGTTGTTTCTTATGAGTCAAATCAAATTTTCAATTTGAAAATCTTATCTTTTTCAAAATCTTTTTCAAAAATCAAATCTTTTTCAAAATTCTTAGTTATTTTCGAAAATTCAAAAAAATATTTTTCAAAAATCTTTTTCTTAATTTCTTCACAAATTTTCGAAAATAACATAATCAATTAATGTTTTGATTCAAAAATTTGAAGTTTGTTACTTGCTTGTTAAGAAAGATTCAAACTTTAAGTTCTAGAATCATATCTTGTGATTTCTTATGAATCAAGTCATTAATTGTGATTTTAAAAATCAAATCTTTTTCAAAAACTAATTTCTATCATATCTTTTCAAAAAAATATCTTCTTATCTTATCTTTTTCAAAATATCTTTTCAAAATATCTTTTCTAACCTCCCAACTTCTTATCTTTTCAAAATTTGTTTTAACTAACTAACTAACTTTTTGTTTGTTTCTTAACTTTTTCAAAACCACCTAACTAATTCTCTCTTTCTAATTTTCGAAAATATCTTCCCCTTTTTTCAAAAATTTCTTTTTAATTAACTAATTATTTTTATTTTTATTTTTTATTTCAAAAAATTTTCGAAAAATACTAACAAATTTTCAAAAACCAATTTTCAAAAATCACTAACTCCTTTTCAAAATAATTTTCGAAAATTATACCTCCCCCATCCTATTCTATTTATTCATTCATATCCTAACATCTCATCTCACATCTCTTCCATTCTCACAGTTGTGTTTCTTCCTTTATATTACATTCTTTGTCTCCCCCTTTTCTTCCACTCACAAAGGGATCCCTATACTGTGGTATAAAGGATCTCTATTATTATTATTATTTTTCTGTGCCTTCTTCTTTGTCATATGAGCAGGAGCAAGGATAAGAACATTCTTGTGGAAGCAAATCCAGAACCTGAAAGGACTCTGAAGAGAAAATTAAGAGAAGCTAAAATACAACAATTCAGAGATAACCTTTCAGAAATTTTCGAACAGGCAGAGGAGATGGCAGCCGAAAATAATGATAATGTAAGGAAGATGCTTGGTGACTTTACTGCACCTAATTCCAATTTACATGGAAGAAGCATCTCCATTCCTGCCATTGGAGCAAACAACTTTGAGCTGAAACCTCAATTAGTTTCTCTAATGCAGCAGAACTGCAAGTTTCATGGACTTCCATCTGAAGATCCTTTTCAATTCTTAACTGAATTCTTGCAGATATGTGATACTGTTAAGACTAATGGAGTAGATCCTGAAGTCTACAGGCTCATGCTTTTCCCTTTTGCTGTAAGAAACAGAGCTAGATTATGGTTGGATTCTCAACCCAAAGACAGCCTGAACTCTTGGGATAAGCTGGTCACGGCTTTCTTAGCCAAGTACTTTCCTCCTCAAAAGCTGAGCAAGCTTAGAGCTGATGTTCAAACCTTCAGACAGAAAGAAGGCGAATCTCTCTATGAAGCTTGGGAAAGATACAAACAGTTGACCAAAAAGTGTCCTTCTGACATGCTTTCAGAATGGACCATCCTGGATATATTCTATGATGGTTTATCTGAGCTATCAAAGATGTCACTGGACACTTCTGCAGGTGGATCCATTCACCTAAAGAAAACGCCTGCAGAAGCTCAAGAACTCATTGACATGTTTGCTAATAACCAGTTCATGTACACTTCTGAAAGGAATTCTGTGAGCAGTGGGACGCCTATGAAGAAGGGAGTTCTTGAGGTTGATACTCTGAATGCCATATTGGCTCAGAATAAAATATTGACTCAGCAAGTCAATATGATCTCTCAGAGTCTGCATGGAATGCAAGCTGCATCCAACAGTACTCAAGAGGCATCTTCTGAAGAAGAAGCCTATGATCCTGAGAACCCTGCAATAGTAGAGGTGAACTACTTAGGTGAACCTTATGGAAACACCTATAACTCAACATGGAGAAATCATCCAAATTTCTCATGGAAGGATCAAAAGCCTCAACAAGGCTTTAATAATGGTGGAAGAAACAGGTTTAGCAATAGCAAGCCTTTTCCATCATCAACTCAGCAACAGACAGAGAACTCTGAACAAAATGCTTCTAATTTAGCAAATCTAGTCTCTGATCTGTCTAAGGCCACTGTAAGTTTCATGAATGAAACAAGGTCTTCCATTAGAAATTTGGAAGCACAAGTGGGCCAACTGAGTAAAAGGATCACTGAAATCCCTCCTAGTACTCTCCCAAGCAATACAGAAGAGAATCCAAAAGGAGAGTGCAAGGCCATTGACATAAGCGCCATGGCCGAACCTGTGAGGAGAGGAGAGGACGTGAATCCCAAGGAGGAAGATCTCCTGGGACGTCCAGTGATCAATAAGGAGCTTCCCTCTGAGGAACCAAAGGACTCTGAGGCTCATCTAGAGACCATAGAGATTCCATTGAACCTCCTTATGCCCTTCATGAGCTCTGATGAGTATTCCTCTTCTGAAGAGAATGAGGATGTTACTGAAGAGCAAACTGCCAAGTTTCTTGGTGCAATCATGAAGCTAAATGCCAAATTATTTGGCATTGATACTTGGGAAGTTGAACCTCCCTTGTTCATCAAAGAACTAAGTGATCTGGATCAACTGACATTGCCTCAGAAGAGACAGGATCCTGGAAAGTTCATAATACCCTGTACCATAGGCACCATGATCTTTAAGGCTCTGTGTGACCTTGGTTCAGGAATAAACCTCATGCCCCTCTCTGTAATAGAGAAACTGGGAATCTATGGGGTGCAAGCTGCTAAAATCTCACTAGAGATGGCAGACAGCTCAAGAAGACAGGCTTATGGACAAGTAGAAGATGTATTAGTAAAGGTTGAGGGCCTTTACATACCTACTGATTTCATAGTCCTGGATACTGGAAAGGAAGAGGATGAATCCATCATCCTAGGAAGACCTTTCCTGGCCACAGCAAGAGCTGTGATTGATGTTGACAGAGGTGAAATAGTCCTTCAATGGAATGAGAACTCCCTTGTATTCAAAACTCAAGGATCTCCCTCTGCAACCATGGAGAGGAAGCTTGAAAAGCTTCTCTCAAAGCAGAGTCAACCAGAGCCCCCACAGTCAAACTCTAAGTTTGGTGTTGAACTCCCATATCCAAACTCTAAGTTTGGTGTTGGAGAGTCTCAACAAAGCTCTGCACATCTGTGAGGCTCCATGAGAGCCCACTGTCAAGCTATTGACATTAAAGAAGCGCTTGTTGGGAGGCAACCCAATGTTTATTTATCTAACTATATTTTTCTTTGTCATGTTTTCTTAGGTTCATGATCATGTGGAGTCACAAAATAAATAGAAAAATTGAAAACGGAATCAAAAATAGCAGAAGAAAAATTACACCCTGGAGGAGCATCTGTCTGGCGTTCAGCGCCAGAACAGAGCATGGTTCTGGCGCTGAACGCCCAAAATGGGCAGCTTCTGGGCGCTGAACGCCAGAACAGGCATGGTTCTGGCGTTCAACGCCAGAAATGGCACACAAATGGGCGCTGAACGCCCAAAATGGCCACCAACCTGGCGCTGAACGCCCAGAGTTGGGTACAAAGGCATTTTTACATGCCTAATGGTGCAAGGATGTAAATGCCTTGAACACCTCAGGATCTGTGGACCCCACAGGATCCCCACCTACCTCCACTCACTTCTTCTCACCACTCTCTTTCACACAACCCCATAAACACTCTTCCCTAAAAACCCCTCACCAATCACCTCAAGCTCTCTTCCCCACTAAACCTTCACCACTCACATCCACCCACTCTTCCCAATAAACCTACCTCATAAACTCCACCTACCTTCAAAATTCAAAACCAATTTCCCACCCAAACCCACCCATAAGGCCGAACCTTAACCCCCCCTCCCTTCCCTATATAAAGACCTCCATTCTTCATCAAATTCACACAACACACCCCTCTACACTCCTCTTGGCCGAAACCACATCTCCCTCTCCCTCTCCATATTTCTTCTTCTTCTTCTTCTATTCTTTTGTTTATTGCTCGAGGGCGAGCAATATTCTAAGTTTGGTGTGGTAAAAGCATAGCTTTTTTGTTTTTCCATTACCATTGATGGCATCTAAGACCGGAGAATCCTCTAGAAGAGGGAAAGGGAAGACAAGAGCTTCCACATCCGAGTCATGGGAGATGGAAAGATTCATCTCCAAAGCCCATCAAGACCACTTCTATGATGTTGTGGCCAAGAAGAAGATGATCCCTGAGGTCCCTTTTAAACTCAAAAGAAATGAGTATCCGGAGATCCGACATGAAATTCAAAGAAGAGGTTGGGAAGTTCTAACAAATCCCATCCAACAAGTCGGCATCCTAATGGTTCAAGAGTTCTATGCCAATGCATGGATCACCAAGAACCATGATCAAAGTAAGAACCCGGATCCAAAGAACTATGTTACAATGGGTCGGGGGAAATACTTAGATTTTAGTCCGGAGAATGTGAGGTTGGCGTTCAACTTGCCATACATGGAAGAGAACGCACGCCCCTACACAAGGAGAGTCAACTTTGATCAAAGGTTGGACCAAGTCCTTATGGACATATGTGTAGAAGGAGCTCAATGGAAGATTGACTCCAAAGGCAAGCCGGTTCAACTAAGAAGATTGGACCTCAAGCCTATAGCTAGAGGATGGTTGGAGTTTATTCAATGCTCAATCATTCCCACTAGCAACCGGTCTGAAGTTACTATAGACCGGGCCATCATGATCCATAGCATCATGATTGGAGAAGAGGTGGAAGTTCATGAGATTATACCTCAAGAACTCTACAAGGTGGCTGACAAGTCCTCCACCATGGCAAGGTTAGCCTTTCCTCACCTCATTTGCCACCTATGCAATTCAGCTGGAATTGACATAGAGGGAGATATCCTCATTAAAGAGGACAAGCCCATCACTAAGAAAAAGATGGAGCAAGCAAGAGAGCCCAGTCATGGAGCTCAAGAGGCGCAAGAAGCTCAATTTCATGAGATCCCTGAAATGCCTCAAATGCACTTTCCTCCACAAAAGTATTGGGAGCAAATCAACACCTCCCTAGAAGAATTGAGTTCCAATATGGGACAACTAAGGGTGGAACATCAAGAGCACTCCATCATGCTTCATGAAATAAGAGAAGATCAAAAAGCAATGAGGGAGGAGCAACAAAGACAAGGAAGAGACATAGAAGAGCTCAAGGACATCATTGGTTCCTCAAGAAGGAAACGCCACCATCACTAAGGTGGATTCATTCCTTGTTCTTATTTCTTCTATTTTTCGTTTTCTATGTTATGTGCTTATCTATGTTTGTGTCTTCATTACATGATCATTAGTAGTTAGTAACTTTGTCTTAAAGTTATGAATGTCCTATGAATCCATCACCTCTCTTAAATGAAAAATGTTTTAATTCAAAAGAACAAGAAGTACATGAGTTTCGAATTTATCCTTGAACTTAGTTTAATTATATTGATGTGGTGACAATGCTTCTTGTTTTCTGAATGTATGCTTGAACAGTGCATATGTCTTTTGAAGTTGTTGTTTAAGAATGTTAAATATGTTGGCTCTTGAAAGAATGATGACTAGGAGACATGTTATTTGATAATCTGAAAAATCATAAAAATGATTCTTGAAGCAAGAAAAAGCAGCAAAGAATAAAGCTTGCAGAAAAAAAAAAATAGGCGAAAAAAAAATAGAAAAAGAAAAAGCAAGCAGAAAAAGCCAATAACCCTTAAAACCAAAAGGCAAGGGCAAATAAAAAGGATCCCAAGGCTTTGAGCATCAGTGGATAGGAGGGCCTAAAGGAATAAAATCCTGGTCTAAGCGGCTAAACCAAGCTGTCCCTAACCATGTGCTTGTGGCGTGTAGGTGTCAAGTGAAAACTTGAGACTGAGCGGTTAAAGTCAAGGTCCAAAGCAAAAGAAGAGTGTGCTTAAGAACCCTGGACACCTCTAATTGGGGACTTTAGCAAAGCTGAGTCACAATCTGAAAAGGTTCACCCAATTATGTGTCTGTGGCATTTATGTATCCGGTGGTAATACTGGAAAACAAAGTGCTTAGGGCCACGGCCAAGACTCATAAAGAAGCTGTGTTCAAGAATCATCATACTGAACTAGGAGAGTCAATAACACCATTCGAACTCTGAGTTCCTATAGATGCCAATCATTCTGAACCTCAATGGATAAAGTGAGATGCCAAAACTATTCGAGAGGCAAAAAGCTATAAGTCCCGCTCATATGATTGAAGCTATGTTTCATTGATAGTTTGGAATTTATAGTATATTCTCTTCTTTTTATCCTATTTGATTTTCAGTTGCTTGGGGACAAGCAACAATTTAAGTTTGGTGTTGTGATGAGCGGATAATTTATACGCTTTTTGGCATTGTTTTTAGTATGTTTTTAGTAGGATCTAGTTACTTTTAGGGATATTTTCATTAGTTTTTATGTTAAATTCACATTTCTGGACTTTACTATGAGTTTGTGTGTTTTTCTATGATTTCAGGTATTTTCTGGCTGAAATTGAGGGACTTGAGCAGAAATCAGATTCAGAGATTGAAAAAGGACTGCTGATGCTGTTGGATTCTGACCTCCCTGCACTCAAAGTGGATTTTCTGGAGCTACAGAACTCGAAATGGCGCGCTTCCAATTGCGTTGGAAAGTAGACATCCAGGGCTTTCCAGCAATATATAATAGTCCATACTTTGGCCAAGAATTGACGACGTAAACTGGCTTTCAACGCCAGCCTTCTGCCCAAATCTGGCGTCCAGCGCCAGAAAAGGATCCAAAACCAGAGTTGAACGCCCAAACTGGCACAGAAACTGGCGTTCAACTCCACAAATGGCCTCTGCACGTGCAACACTTAAGCTCAGCCCAAACACACACCAAGTGGGCCCCGGAAGTGGATTTATGCATCAATTACTTACTCATGTAAACCCTAGTGACTAGTTTATTATAAATAGGACCTTTTACTATTGTATTAGAGTCTTTCGGGGACCATCTTTGGATCTTTGGATTACCTTATGATCCTTTGATCACGTTTTAGGGGGCTGGCCATCTCGGCCATGCCTGGACCTTCACTTATGTATTTTCATACGGTAGAGTTTCTACACTCCATAGATTAAGGTGTGGAGCTCTGCTGTTCCTCAAAGATTAATGCAAAGTACTACTGTTTTCTATTCAATTCTTCTTATTTCTCTTCTAAGATATCCATTCACACCCAAGAACGTGATGAAGGTGATGATTATGTGTGACGCTCATCATCCTTCTCCCTTATGAACGCGTGCCTGACAAACACTTCCGTTCTACATGAAATAAGCTAGAATGAATATCTCTTAGATCTCTTAACCAGAATCTTCGTGGCGTAAGCTAGAATGATGGAGGCATTCAAGAGAATCCGGAAGGTCTAAACCTTGTCTGTGGTATTCCAAGTAGGATTCAATGATTGAATGACTGTGACGAGCTCCGAACTCGCGATTGCAGGGCGTTAGTGACAGACGCAAAAGGATAGTAAATCCTATTCCAGCATGATCGAGAACCGACAGATGAATAGCCGTGCCGTGACAGGGTGCGTGAGCATATTATTCACTGAGAGGATAAGATGAAGCCATTGACAAGGGTGATGCCTCCAGACGATTAGCCGTGCCGTGACAGGGCATTGGATCATTTTCCCGTGAGATGACCGAAAGTAGCCATTGACAGTGGTGATGTATCACATAAAGCCAGCCATGGAAAGGAGTAAGACTGATTGGATGAAGATAGCAGGAAAGCAGAGGTTCAGAGGAACGAAAAGCATCTCCATTCGCTTATCTGAAATTCCTACCAATGATTTACATAAGTATCTCTATCCCTATTCTATTATTTATTATTCGAAAACACCATTATCACTTTATATTTGCCTGACTGAGATTTACAAGGTGACCATAGCTTGCTTCATACCAACAATCTCCGTGGGATTCGACCCTTACTCACGTAAGGTATTACTTGGACGACCCAGTGCACTTGCTGGTTAGTTGTATCGAAGTTGTGACAATTATGAATTAAGATCAGAGCACCAAGCTCTGGAGCCATTACCAGGATTTGTTCGAGCCTGGAGATCACAATTTCGTGCACCACTAAACTAGGAGAATCAATAACACTATCTAAATTCTGAGCTCCTAGAGATGCCAATCATTCTAAACTTCAAGGGATAAAGTGAGATGCCAAAACTGTTCAGAGGCAAAAAGCTACAAGTCCCGCTCATCTAATTGAAGCTAAGTTTCATTGATAATTTGGAATTTATAGTATATTCTCTTCTTTATATCCTATTTGATTTTCAGTTACTTGGGGACAAGCAACAATTTAAGTTTGGTGTTGTGATGAGCGGATAATTTATACGCTTTTTGGCATTATTTTTAGTATGTTTTTAGTATATTTTAGTTAGTTTTTATTATGTTTTTATTAGTTTTTATTCAAAAATCACATTTCTGGACTTTACTATGAGTTTGTGTGTTATTCTATAATTTCAGGTATTTTCTGGCTGAAATTGAGAGACCTGAGCAAAAATCTGATTCAGAGGCTGAAAAAGGACTGCAGATGCTGTTGGATTCTGACCTCCCTACACTCGAAGTGGCTTTTTTGGAGCTACAGAAGCCCAATTGATGCGCTCTCAATTGCGTTGGAAAGTAGACATCCTGGGCTTTCTAGCAATATATAATAGTTCATACTTTGCTCGAGATTTGATGGCCCAAACTGACGTTCCAAGTCAGCATAAAAAGTCTGGCGTCAAAACGCCAGAACTGGCATAAAAGCTGGAGTTAAACGCCCAAACTGGCACAAAAGCTGGCGTTTAACTCCAAGAAAAGTCTCTACATGTGAAAGCTTCAATGTTCAGCCCAAGTACACACCAAGTGGGCCCCGAAAATGGATTTCTACACTAACTATTCTAACTTACTCATTTTCTGTAACCCTAGGTCACTAGTTCATTATAAAAACCACTTTTAGAGATTCATTTGGTACCTCATGACAATTTACATTCGAACTTGTATCTTCTACGGCATGAGTCTCTAAACCCCAAGGTTGGGGTGAGGAGCTCTGCTGTGTTTTGATGAATTAATGCAATTACTACTGTTTTCCATTCAATCACGCTTGTTTCTCTTCTAAGATATTCACTCGCACTTCAACTTGATGAATGTGATGATCCGTGACACTTATCACCATTCTCAACCTATGAACGCATGCCTGACAACCACCTCCGTTCTACCTTAGACTGAGTGCATATCTCTTAGCCTCCTGATTCAGATCAGAGTCTTCGTGGTATATGCTAGAATTATTGGCAGCCATTCTTGAGATCCGGAAAGTCTAAACCTTGTCTGTGGTATTCCGAGTAGGATCTGAGAAGGGATGACTGTGATGAGCTTCAAACTCGCGAGTGCTGGGCGTAGTGACAGACGCAAAAGGATTAATGGATCCTATTCCAACATGAGTGAGAATCGACAGATGATTAGCCGTGCAGTGACAGCGCATTTGGACCATTTTCACTGAGAGGACGGATGGTAGCCATTAACAACGGTGATCCACCAACATACAGCTTGCCATGGAAGGAGCCTTGCGTGCTTGAAGAAGAAGACAGTAAGAAAGCAGAGATTTAGAAGACAAAGCATCTCCAAAACCTCAACCTGTTCTCCATTACTGAATCACAAGTACTCTTTATTTCATGTTGTTTATTTTTCATAAATACAATCACTCTCATCATTAATCTCCTGACTAAGATTTACAAAATAGCCATAGCTTGCTTCAAGCCGACAATCTCCGTGGGATCAACCCTTACTCACGTAAGGTATTACTTGGACGACCTAGTGCACTTGCTGGTTAGTTGTGCGGAATTGTGAAAAGTGTGAATCACAATTTCGTGCACCAAGGACATCATTTATACAAGATGAAAGGCTTTTACCAACTTTTCCAACAGCCACTATCTTTCCTTTAGCATCATTACCAAAAGTGACAAATCCTCCATCATATTCATCAAGCTTTATGAAGAAAGTTGTCTTTCCGGTCATATGCCTAGAGCATCCGCTGTCTATATACCACATATTCTCCTTCCGTTTAGATGCTAGCCATACCTACAAAACAAGCTCAAGTGACCTTAGGCATCCAAATCTTCTTGGATCCTTTCATGTTAAACCATCTCTTATGTCCTAATCCATTATAATCAAAGACAACTTTGCAAACTTTATCACCAATCATTCTTTCACCGAAAAAGCATTGAATGGGAAAGTGTCCGTTTCGGTTACATAATCTACAAAACCTTGGAGTTGCTATTTTGTTAAAGCTTGTTGGGTTTTGAAACCTTGTATCACTAGAAGATGAAGCAATATTTTCAAAATGAGATTTTTCAACAGATTTATAAAACCCCAAGCCAGCTTTATCATAAAGAGGTTTTTGACTAGCCAAGATTTGATTCAGATTTTTAGAACTATGTGTGAACTTGGCTAAGTCTTCTTTAAGCCTTTTGACCTCTTTAAGCAACTCTTCATTTCTTTTAAAACATTCCACATATGCCACAATGGAATGATCACTTTCACAGCTCCTAAGGTGGGCTTTTAACTGCTTATTTTCTTCAACAAGATCACAAGCAGTTTCGGCCTCCCTTACTTTTTCTTTAAGAAAACTATTTTCTGCTTTAAGAATGGTGATTTGTTGTTCAAGTTCTTGATTATCCAGCAAGAAGCATCTTATTTTTTCAGAAAGGTGGTCTATCATAAGATGAAGATCTTCAGTGTTAGGGTTGTGAAAGATTACCTGATCTATATGATCTGCCATGAGACATGGTTGAGACTTGGTTTCAGATTCTTCATCATCATTTGAGTCATTTTCCAAGTCCTCCCATGAGGCCATTAGCCCCTTTTTCTTTCCTCTTTTTGACTTCTCTTCCTTCTTCAACTTAGGACAGTCAGATTTAAAATGCCCTATTTCCTTGCAGTTGTAGCATGTCACCTTGCTAAGATCTTTCTTCTGTTTTCTTGAACTGCCTCCTTTGCCTTTCTCCTTGAGCTTCACCATTTTCCTGAATTTTTTGGCAAACAACACAAATTCATTTTCAGAATCACTAGATTCATCATCCAGGGGGTTAATCACAGATGTAAATGCAATTTCTTTCTTTTTTGAATCTTTTTTTTAAATAAGTGTTTTCAAAAGCAAGAAGATTTCCTCTCAAATCATCATATGTCATGGAATCAAGATTACTACTCTCAGAAATTATTAATGCTTTTGTTTCCCACTCTTTTGTGAGACATCTTAACACTCTCCTCACTAGCAGAGATTCAGGATACTTGATTCCCATAGCATCCAAGCCGACAATGATGGTGTTGAAGCACTCAAACAGTTTATCAATGGGTTCTCCTTCCTTCATTGCAAACATTTCGTACTCTCTGTTTAACATATCTATCCTGGTCTTCTTTACAATGGTGCTTCCTTCATGAGTCACTAGGAGTTTGTCCCAGATTTCCTTTGCCGTTGTGCATCGTGATACCCGTCGGTATTCCTTGAAGTTGATAGCACAGTTGAGTAAGTTGATGGCCTTAGCGTTGAGCTCAACCTTCTTTCTATCTTCTTCGGTCCAGCTTGCTTCTGGTTTAGGAGTGACAACTCCTTCGGCACTTGTGACAGTTGGATATTGAAGACCTTCCAGGATAATCTTCCAAAGTCTGTAGTCCACTGCTTGCACAAAGATCTTCATTCTTTCCTTTCAATAGGTGTAATTTTTCCCATTGAAAAGAGGAGGTCTGTTGCTTGATTGTCCTTCAGTCAGGTTGTAGGACACCAAATTTGAGCCACTGTTTTCTGCCATCTGGATCTTTTCTCCAAACTGCAAAGCTTGATCTCTTTGAGACCAAGCTCTGATACTAATTGATGGTTATCAGTGGCTAAGAGAAGGGTGGGTTGAATCTTAGCCCCCTTTTTACTTGTCAATACTTGCTGGCCTTTGAAACCACTTCTGGAAACTTTTTGTCTTTTTATCTCATAACCAGCCACGAGACTTTTTCTTTTGTCTCGTTCCCAGCCACGAGACTTTTCTTTTTGTCTCGTCAGTCAGCACGAAATATTTTTTATTTTACCTCCTGTGCAGCAGAAACGGAAATGGAGTAGAAGAGAAAGAAGATTACACCCAGATATATCCTGGTTCAGCTGCTAAGTGCAGTGCAGCCTACATCCAGTCTCCATCACAATAATGATGGAATTTCACTATAATCCTTCTTGATTACAAACACCAATTTTTCCTAGGAACTACCCTTCCTATCTGGGACAAGTCCAGAATCTAAACCCAAACTGAACTTGACTTGGTCACTGCCAAGCTTTCAACTGTAAAGTGCTAACCCAACTTACAAGGAGATTCCCACAGAATCATGAAACACAACACAGATGTACAAAAGAACTCTAAGGACATCTATGGCTTTTTCTTTTAATTTTGCACTCTCTGCCTTTTTCCGCTCTATGACTTTTTCATACAAACCTCACTGTTTGCCTTTTTTCATGAGACTCAAGACATGACAAAATTAAACAGAAAATTACAAAATAAAGAACATTGAAGCAGAAGAAATTCTGTTAGCTTCGGAAGCTATAGGAACTCTGTGCTCACTCTTTTCTTTTCCTTGAATCAAACCCTGACTGTTCATCCTTACTTATAGGAAGAAGCCTCCAAGGTTGAAAACAAAACAAACCAAGCCAACCTTCTTCTTCTTCAAACAGAACCGGTCCGGCTAGAGAGAGAGAGAAGAGATAACCCATGCAAAACCCAACATGCAATTACCTCTAGTCCTTCCTTGGTCACCACTCTTCATCAATTCGAGCCCTTCATCATTTCCTTGCTCTCCAAGATGAACTTCTGGCCCTTGATGCTTCATGATGATGATAGCTTCATCTGCTCCAATCTCTGCCTCTTCCATCACATAGCCACTGTATCTACCTCCTGTGATGGTTGATCAGAATCAGAGACAAGCCATCCTTCCAAGATTCTTCTTCTCTGTTGGCCGAAATCTTTACTTCCATTTTTGGTATGGAGGAGCCAAGATCTCTTCACAAAATCTTACCACAAGTGAATGAGAATCTTAGCCACAGCATACTTTATGTTTTCTTTTTTTTGCCATCATTGTGATGGTCTTTGTTGCTTTTTTTTCCTTTCGGTGTCTAGCCATAGCCTCCATGCTTTCTCTGTAATGATATGACCGAAGGTAGAAGAAAGATGAGAGAGAAGATAGAGCTTAGAAGAAAAGCAATTAAATGAATCAAATTAATTGAAATGGGATTGCTTTTACTTCCCTTGCAGAGTAGCGTGTAGCATTGATGATTACCATCACATCAATGACCAACTCTCTCTCATGTTTCCAATGCAAGTATTAACTTCACTTAAATGAAATTTGAATTCCACCTCATGGTGGAAATGGATTCCGTTGGAAGCAAGAAGCAATACATTTGCTTTCACTCATGATTGGTTTCGGACCAAACAAGCAAAATTATTTTGGCTTGTATCAATGATAAATAAAACTGGTCCAACTAATAATTTGCTTCAGCCAAGTCACTTAATCATTTTAACCAAGGCTGAGTATTTACAAGCATATTGGGCTTATAATGATAATGATTGAATTTTGGCCCAATGAGCAAATTATTGTTTCAGCCTTAAGAACCAAACAAGTTTTGCATCAAAGTTGAAAATATTTTTAATGGACTTTTTCTTTTCGGCCCAAATGTAAAATCCTGCAAAGCAAAATTATTTAAATCAATATTTGTGAATTAATATCAACTAATAATTTTGCAATTAATCACATTAATAATGTTTGATCATCACTAATTTAAGTTAGAGTTTCCAAACTCATCATATTTAATATTCATTAATTATTATTCTGACTGTTTTTATTCTTTTGTTTTTTTGTCACCCTAATATTACTAATTTACTATCAACACCACTTCTTCAAAATTTTGATATTTTTTTAAATGGACAAAGAGCTAATCACTTGTAACTAACTTAAGTTGGTTTAGCCGTTTAAATTCTTTGTTATTTTTTTTTTCATTTCTTTAATATTATAACCTGTTAAAAAGGAAACATTTGCCTCAAATTTGATATTTTAACAGTTAAAATAAGATAAACTTTTATTTTGAACACCTTATTAACTCGCAAATTTAGACAGACTAGTCATTTGACTTTTTTAATTTTATCTATATAGAACTGTGTAAGTTTTACGTGAACAATTCAAATTCTTTTACTATTTGAGCATGTAACACACCCACTATGTTGTTGTCTAACCTTCTAGCTTCCACACCGTATTCACCATGTACCAGTAAAAGTAGTTAATTTTACTTTCTTACAACATTAGTTAAAGGTTCACCACAAACAACAGAACACAAGAACAACTTGGTTAACATGGCAATCTTCAAATCCATGCTGCTTCCCCATGAATACATGGCTGAAGTTGAACAATATGAGATGAACCTTCAAGAGTTTTGTGTGTCTAAAATATGATTTCAAACTAAGATTGTGGTTACGATTTGTATGTATGTAGCTGCTACACTTGGAGAAACTTCATTTGTTTGAGGATAAATCCTGCCAATAAAAGAAAAACGCTAATGCAATTGATTTAGAAAGCAATAACATTATCATCGCAACGAAAAGAAAAAAAGATGAAAACTCAAAAGCCGTTGTTTTTATGTCAACTATCAACTTCACGTAAAGACAATTGCACGAGAGTCTTTCACTAAAAAAAATTATTCCTCTTCATTATTGAACATAAAGAAACATGAAATCTTGTATCTTCAAGCCAAAGCACGAAAGGCTTTAAATTTTTGAAATGCTGCATAAAGATTCTAAGAATTGCCATAAGAAATCAAGATATCTAGTCCCATTCCGAATCTCCATGGAAAGGAGAACCAGAGATATTTATAGTTGTCTTTCCATCTGGCGCGATTGGATCATAGGTGGAATCTTCTGCGAATTCGATTGGCATTGACCTCCAATTCAGACTTGGTTCCCACTCTGCTTCTTTGAGGACCTTCAATATCTCCTTTGCCACTATCTTGCTTCCCTCAGCTGTCAGATGAATCCCATCGCTATCGAATAACCAAACGGCTAATCAAATTAAAGGAAATGCATATTCGAATCATTTTGAAATTGGTGACTACTTCAATAAAAACGTCTTTATATAAAGATGATAGTTAAGAATCGATAGACATTTGGCATATTTTACTGTCGTCTTTGCATGAAAACATTTTCGTATCAGTAGCCACCTTTGAAATTAACTACAAATGATATGAGAGCCCACTTACATGAAGCAAACCTCTCGCCAGTCTTTCCTTCTCTGAATAGCAGACCAGATGTCAATGGCCTTGATATTCAGGTCCCGGCAGAGCGACAAACACGCCTCTGAGTATATTCGACACGATTCGTTCGTCCTAAATGGCCGGCCTAGTAGATCACTGGTTTCATCCCAACAATTACAGTAATCATATGTAAAATGCATAATAACTTATGTACAATTTTTGTGTCCGAAATTATAAAAACAATGATAGCAATTCAGGTACAGGCAGAACGCGAAACCTGTTTCCAAGAAGTTGTGCCTCATTGACAGGAGGAGAACCGAGAAATATGATGCGCGTCTTCTTCGAAAGGCTCTAGCAATCATTGAAATTCATGTCAAACTTTGCAGTGATTGTATAAAAAGAAAATGCTGCTCTGCTGTGAAACTTTTGTTACCTTTAGATAGATAGCAATTTTGGTCATATTTTGGATGTATTCTTGGAGAGGTACATGTTGTCCGAGTCCACTCGGATGCGCAAGAACGGAATCATTGCCACCGAAGTACACAATTATCAATGATGGTTGTTCAGTGGCATCCTGCATCAAGAGAATATATAGGGTAACAGATCAATTTGTGACTCAACTTAATCACTACAAAAACTCGAAGATTCTTCAAATGCTCAAAATCCGATTTGGTAGCGGATGAGAGTACCTTGGGGAAAATGTCTTGGAGAACCTGGAGAGCACGCCTTGAATTCCAACCAGTGTATCCTCTCAAAACTATATCCGCCTATGCCATTCAAATGAGTTGTTATTCCATCAAAACTCCAATTATCACTAAAATCATTTTCTTAGAACTAATTTCATCAGCTAACTTGTTTAAAATTATTTGGTTTATTATAAATTCTAGACCCTAAATCATAAATTCTTAATTATAAACCTTAAATTTTGCTAACGTTCACCAACTAAAAGTTGGTTCTGAGTACTTTTTTTCTTGTTTCCTCAAAAAGGCTGTTCATTGCATCTAACTATTATGAATGAGCCTTTTAATTAAAAGTCTCTTTCGTAAAACAATTAAATATTACTACTATAATATGTTCCAAAGAAAGAAGAAAGCCTTGAGAATGAAGACTGCTACTAGCACCACATCCTAAAAGAATCCTGGAGTAAGGATAATCCTCACAAACCGGAAATTTATTTGAAAGAAAAGAAGTGTACCTTGCGAGCATACAAGTGAGAAAGGATGGCAGCCCAGCCTTGGTCGTAGAAACTGTGCTGAACGATGGAAGAACCAAACAGCACGAACTGAGGCCTCTTTGGTCCAACCATCTTCTTAGTGATGACTGATGAGTGATTACTTCACACTCACTGAATGATGGACAATGTGATTAACGTGTATAGACTTGATATGAGATCCTTTCTGCTCTTTTTATTTATTTATTTATTTTTAAATTTTTTTATAAACCAAAATCAATGGCCATAGTTTGATTTATTTTTAATATATATTTTATATTAGATTCTAACGATTGATTTTACTATTTTAGTAATTAATTTTTATTTTATTATTTATTCAGTTCGCAACTTGGCATTTGGATGTTTGTGAAGCTGTGAAAGGTCTGTCCGCCGTCCTTATCATGGGGCTTTCCTGTTGGTCCTCAACTTTAGGAACCCGCCCCTGAAAAATCCATCCATTAGTAATAGTGTAATACTAATATTTTATGAGGATAAATGCCAGAGGAGAGGATCATAAAATGTATTATAGTTAATTTTCAGTTAGTCAATAATATTTAAAAATACTAGCGGCTCAACATGCACGTTTAGCCGCTTTTCTATTGTTTTTAAGAAATTAATTTTAATTTTTTTGTTAATATATTATTATTTTTTAAATTTATTTGATAAGTATTCTTTTATTTTAATATTAACGTGATCTTATTTATATCATATTTTATTAAAATTAAAATTATATTAATAACTATTATTGTCTCATTTTTGTTCATCGCCTTGATCCATAATTATCAATTATATTAACTTTAGAGTTGTTAAAGATTTGTTAAAAAAATTATTTTTTTGTTTGATTTAGATATCTAGATGTATAACTATTATTTAGATATTTATTTTTCATACTTGCTTGTTAAATTATATTTTATCATTTTAAAAAAAAATTTAAGATATCAAGCATTCAAAAATTTTGTATAGAATAATTAAATAAAAAATAAAAAAATCTATAAGTTATTAAATTTTTTTAATATATAGAATAATTAAATTTAAATTAATTTAGGTATAATACTTAAATCATTAAGTTGTTATTATGTGTAACAATGAAGATAAAAAATTATAAATATTTTATAAATTTATTTATTTCTCAATTTTATTTAATCTAGAGTAGATATAAAAATTTATATTTAAATTACTCTTTTCTTTCGTATAATTTTAATGGCTAAAAAACTTTTATTTCTAATAATTTTATATTCAACATTTCAAATTATCTTTAGTTTTATTATTCTTTTAGAATTTTTAATTTTTGTTTTCATTATTCTTTTTTTTTACCATTATCTATCTACATATTTATTATTGGCTCATCCCCATGCTTATATTGGCTTGTTCTCTCTTCTTCTCCTTCTATCTTCTCTATAATCGCAATTAGTTATCACCATGTATTAATTATTACAATCAAAAGTGAATACTAATTTAAAAATAAAGTAGAAAAAAAAGGTCTTGTAACACTTGTGCGAATAATTTACACTCCTATAAAAAGGTCTTTGCACAATGATTCCGGAAGAAGTTAAACTTGATTTGATGCTCTTTGATCCTATCAAGCAGGCAGGAGATAAAACAGGTTGGTTTTGGACAAACTCAAATACTCTCACCTACTCGACTAAAAGCAGGTATGAATGGCTATTGAAGAAGAAATTTGGCTGGAATGATAATGAAAATTGGCTTTGGCTTTGGCGCTTGAGAATACCGGAGAAGATAAAGTGTCTGCTCTGGCTTTGTCTCAACAACGGAGTTTCCACAGCTAGTTACCGGTTTCAAAGAGGTATTTCTACTTCTGATTTTTGTCAGAGATGTTATCTTGCTCTAGAGGATATTAACCACTGCTTTAGGACTTGCCAAAAAGCTCGTCAGATTTGGATTAGCTTAAATTTGGGAATGACTGCTGAGGACTCTAGTTTGGATTTTGTGTCTTGGATTCGTTCTAACCTCAACAAAAATGAGTTTCTCTTTGCAGTGGTCTTTTGGTGGATTTGGAGGGATAGGAACAATGACATCTTCCACCAAGATGATTTATGGAGTAAGGAGAAAATTGTTCACTTAGTTAAACATGCTGCTCGAGATTTCTCTAATGTTGTTATCAACCAAAAACATATTATTCCTTCTTCTTTGAAATATAACTGGGAACCACCTCCAATGAATGTTTGTAAAGTGAACTGCGATGCAAGCGTTTTTGAAAATGAGCAATTAGCTGGCTTTGGATGTATTATTAGAGACAGCATGGAAATTTGGTTAAAAGGTTGTTCTGCCAGTATACCTCTTTCTAGTGTTCTCTGTTGTGAGCTTCATGCTATTTGGAGAGGGCTTGTTATGGCTTGGGATTGCGAGTGCAAAGAGGTCATATGTGAAACTGATAATCTTGATGCGTTTCTTCTTGTTTCGCGAGGCACAACCAGCATGATTAGGAATGACTCTGATCTGCTTGACAAAATCAAAGAGATGCTCCAGCGCAATTGGACAGCTATTTTAGTGTTCATCCAGCGAACAGCAAACATAGCGGCTGATTTAATGGCTAAGACTGCTGTTTTAAACAAGCAGGTGTATTTAGAGTGGTTACTGCCTCCTAATAATTTAGACATTATTATTAGAGAGGAGTACTACTCTTTTTCTTAGGCCTTTTTTCTTTGTGTTATGTTCAGTCACCAAAAAACTTAACTTTTTCTGTTTCGAGTATTTTCTTTATTATTTAATACACACAAAGTCATATATTTTTATTTGTGGTAAAAGTTAAAAATTAAAGTTAAATAATATTAGAAATTTTTTGTTTAATAAAAAATTAAAATAAAGCACAAAAATAAGAATAAAAACTAAAAAAATAAATAGTTCTAGAAAGGGATAATGTCAAATTTTATGTCATTACGTATGAGAACAATGATTTATTTTATTATATTTATTTTTATACCAAATAACAAAAAAAAGTTAAATTTTATATTCGTTTTTTGTTACTTATTTTACTTATCTATAGTTGTTTAAATTAGACTTTATACTTATTAAGTCATGTTTTCTCCTAACAAAAAAATTAGTTATGAAATCGTTTTTATATTTGTATAGGAGTACATTCATTATAATATAATTTTAATAATTAATGTAAATTTTAAAAAATTGAATAAATTTATATTTATTTTGATTACATTCAAAAGTGAATTATATGTATTCTTATAATCAAGAAATACACTTGACTTCTTCTATAATAAATAAGTTTTTCAATAATTTAATTTATAAAAAAAATCTCATCCTTTTATTTATCCTAAAAATTAAAATTCATACTAATAGTTTTGAATAACAGAATTAAAATAAAATATAAAAATAAATCTTGAATAAAAAAAATACAAAGTTTTGAATCTAAAAATATAAAATAATTAAAAGATAAAAAAATTATTTAAATATATTTTTTTAAGACACTCTATAACTTAGATGAATAAATATTATTTTTAAAATAAATCATGATATATTGATACAAAAATTATTGTGTGTAAATTTTTAAAAAAAATAATAAACCTCTCTCATTAATAACAATATTGAAACTTAAATTTGAACGCTAATTGATATTATATATTGTGTAGGTACTTAGAGTATTTAGAAAAGTACGTTAATAATTTGAAGAGAAAAATTATTAGTATAAATTTATTTTTTTTTAAAAATTATCTTTATTAAACTATTTTACTTTTATTCCTTAAAAACATATCTTAATAAAAATATTTGTAACAATAATTTACATCCAATAAGAATATCTTAATGAGGTTACTGTAAAAAAAATAGGTAAAAATTTTTTTATTTAACGTAATTGACAAAATTTTTTTTTTAATAATAAACCTCTCTTTAAGAGTAATATTGGAATTTAAATTTAGACACTAATTATCATTATATATTGTAGATAAGCATCAAGAGTATATTAAAATAGTATGATAATAATTTAAAGAGAAAAATTATTCTGTGTACATTTAATTAAAAAAAATTACTTTGTTTAAACTATAGTGTGAGTGAAGCCATTTTTATAATCTTACGATTGAGAGTGAGCAATTTTTTTAAGTGAAACAGTTACATCATTCTGTCGTAGGTTAATGTAGAATTTACAGAACGTGTGAGTACGTGATTGAAGTCTTGAAGATGTAGTTTTAGATTATAAAAATAGGGAGTCACCAAAAAAAAAAAAAGATTATAAAAATAGGGGTAAAATAGGAAAAAATATTAGACACCAAACCCTCTGTATTCCCATTATATATTGTTATAGATTATAGATAAAAGTAAGGGTAAAATAGGAAAAAATATTGGACACCTAACCCTCTGTATTCCCATTATATATTGTTATAGATATAATAAAATATATTATTAAATTATTAAATTAAAAAATTAAATTAAAAAATTGAATTAATAAATAAATAATAATAAAAAATAATAAATTTTTAATATTTTTCTTTTATGATCGCGACTTGGCAGAGGAAAAATACAATCTGGACTGTTAAATTTTGACGGTTCATTTTCAATATTTCACACATGCTAATACTGTTCACCTTTTTTCCATATAAGGAAGATTCACTCTATTATTGACATTCCAACAGGCACTAACATGATTATTGATGAGCTGCTTTTTTTTTCATATAAAACAATCACTACAAAATTGTTATAATTTAATGGTTAAAGAATGTTTAAATAGTATAACTTCAATGAATCAGGTATTGATTTCTCACGGTAACTATTTTAGATTTAAGACAAAAAAATATGAAAAAACTAAACACTTTGATCTTTTTGAAGCCAACTTGGACGAAAAAAACATTTTCAAGCTAAATAAATTACATAAAGGATGAAACCGTTGGATATCCTCTATGCTCTTCTTTTATTGATGTCCACAACAAATCTCGTCCCTTAAATCTAGATCATTTAGTTTTTTTAATATTAAATCATGTTCCAATAAATATACTGAAATAGGTGAAATGCTTCCATAATTATATGATAGCTATAATCTTTTTTCATCACCTCTATAAATGATATAGAAATATTAGACGATGAATGTTTTTAACTAAAAATAGTTAAGTCAAATTTACATTAGGGCATTTTGTAATACCATATCACACAGAACTTTACGCTTAAGCCGTAAAATAAAAGTGGTGTGATATTACGATCTATAAAATAAAAATACATACAGATAGTAATTGAAAGGATATAATATATACGAGGAGCCTTGAAGAAGAGGTAAAGCAAAATCGCGAACTTAACAGCGCAACGCTCAGGAATAACGTAGCTTGCGTACTAAGAAAGTTATGGTTCACTAACATATATATAAAGAAGACAAGAGTACAAAATAACAAGCTCTTAACTCAGCCTGCGAAGCTAAGGCTGGCTAGAGAATATTTACGTACATATATACATAAACCATGGTCCAAAATACATATATAAAACCCTAGTTCTCCATAAACCTCTAAGAGGTACAAAATAAAACAAGTTGTTTGGAGAGTTATATACATATGACCATATATAAACTATACATCAAAATAAAGTCCCAAAATTCACTTCGCTGCAGAACTCTAGATGCCTAGCGAGGTGCCTCTCGACCTGCATCTGAAAAACAACAATATCGTATGGGATGAGAACCGGGGGTTCTCAGTATGATAAAAAGGTGCCGCATACATAAGGTATAAGGTCCTAGGAAAGCCAGAGATAATCCTAGAAGACACTCAGATTATAAAACTTAAAGGGCTAAAACAGAAATCATAAACGGGTGGTCTTCTATGCATAGCTTTTTCTCATTTATATATAATTGCTCAATGGGGGAACCTTCCCGGGCATTTATAAGTGCCCGGTCACCTCTTACGTTGTAGGGTCAACAAAGTATCGAGTATCAACGTGGAACACGTGGTGGCAAGTCACGGTACTTTACCTAGAAAAATTCGTATCTTAGATAAAATTGAGTGTATAAGCCTCATAAACATTCATAATCATTGCACAATTAATCATTAAAGCCATGGCACCACATACACTCCAAGTATTTACATCTCTATATATAATTCATCAATCTTCCAACCTTGCTTCACCCCCAAGTTACCACCATTTCCTAACTTCATCATATTACTAGGCTTACTAATAAGATCTAAGGCCAAAGGAATGAAAATAGAGGTTTAGAGGGAGTTAAATCTCAATTTGGCTCCCTGAAATTTAGCTCGATACTCATAATGACCCTCACAATTTCGTTGGCCCCAATTAGAATCTCCAAATTTGCAATTGTGGCTCCAACTTGCCCCTGCGATCATCTCCGTCACCAGAATGCTGATTTGATGCAATTGCATGACACAGTGGACACTACTTAAACCACGACGCATTGGTTTCACGCCCAAACCCTTTGGAAACCACGTCGTTTCAGTTTTTTGTGGGTTAAAACTAAAACTCTCTTTCTTTCCATTACAACGATCATAAGTTGCCAAACATCAAGAAAACCCTTATACTACATGGTTTCCAAAGGGTTTGCGCGCAAAACCAATACACCGTCGTTTAAGTAGTATCCGTCATGTCATGCAATTGTGCTAGATCAGCATTCCCGTGACGGAGATGATCGCAGGGGCAAGCTGGAGCCACAATTGTAAATTTGGGGGTTCTAATTGGGGCCAACAAAATTTTGGGGGTCATTCTGAGCATCAAGCCAAATTTTAGGGGCCAAATAGAGATTTAAAATTAAGCTTTAAAATACAAAAATTCATGTTTGCTGAAACAGGGGCCACGCGTACACATGGGAGTACGTTTGGCCCATCATGCATACGCATTGCCTCGTCTGCGTACGCATGTACACTGGACAAAATCTACCGTTCACGTATGAAGCCTCATGCTCGCATACGCAAATGTCTCTTTTTGACCATGATGCGTACGCATACACATGTCCGCGTACGCATACATGCCAGACAGAGACGACTCTTCGCGTATGGAGGGGTTCGCCTATGCATACAGTGCAGATCAGTCAAAAATGACTAAGTCTGCAGAATTTTAGCTTTACATATCGAACTTCTGGCGTGCATAACTTCCTCGTTTTAAAATATTTTTCATCTGTTCTTCGAACGACGTAAATTTCACGGACCCAATTTTCATATGAAATAAGTTTGAAACAAATTGAGAGTCTGAAAGCCGAGTTATGATTCGCCGAAATTTGGCCAAAATTCAATATTACACAAAAATCCTTAAAACCTTTATTTTCATTAATTCACTATTCAATATCAATCCTCCTACACTCAAAATTAGTTCCAACATATGTAATATTACAACAACACAGCTCTACACCCTTCCGTCATCCATCATACCTCAATTTTAAACAATTCTCATACATAACTTCACAATTATATCAACAAGACCATCAACAATCCATCATTAAATCATCATTTAACATTCAATTTCCATTCTCAACATTAAACAACAAACCCATGCTCAACATGGTTCAAAATTATCCTCAAGGTACTAAGCAATTTACACACTCATGCATTCATTCTTATCCTATGGTCATCTAGCCTAAGTTTTTACAAGATATTATATATTAAATACAAGAAACCTAAACCATACCTAGGCCAATTTCCTCGTATAACTGGTGCACGAAATCGTGATCATTCTTTCCTTGGTAACGGCGCTAAAAACTCAATACGCACGTTCATAATATTAGCTCTTTGTCACAACTTCGCACAACTAATCAGCAAGTGCACTAGGTCGTCCAAGTAATAAACCTTACGTGAGTAAGGGTCGATCCCACAGAGATTGTCGGCTTGAAGCAAGCTATGGTCACCTTGTAAATCTCAGTTAGGCGGATTCAAATGGTTATGGAGATTTAATAATTAAAAGATAAATAAAACATAAAATAGGATAGAGATACTTATGTAATTCATTAGTGAGAATTTTAGATAAGCATATGGAGATGCTTTCGTTCCTCTAAACCTTTGCTTTCCTGCTGTCTTCATCCAACCATTCCTACTCCCTTCCATGGCAAGCTTTATGTAGGGCATCACCGTTGTCAATGGCTACATCCCATCCTCTCTGTGAAAATGGTCCAATGCGCTGTCACTGCATGGCTAATCATCTGTCGATTCTCGATCATACTGGAATAGGATTTACTATCCTTTTGCGTCTGTCACTACGCCCAGCACTCGCGAGTTTGAAGCTCGTCACAGCCATCCCTTCCCAGATCCTACTTGGAATACCACAGACAAGGTTTAGACTTTCCGGATCTCAAGAATGGCCATCCATGGGTTCTAACTTATACCATGAATATTCTAATATTTCGGACTCGGTCATCTGTATTAGATATCTAAGAGATACTCATTCTAGCTTGTTTGCATGTAGAACGGAAGTGTTTGTCAGGTACGCATTCATAAGTGAGAATGATGATGAGCATCACATAATCATCACATTCATCATGTTCTTAGGTGTGAATGGATATCTTAGAATAGGAATAAACTTGAATTGAATAGAAAAACAGTAGTACTTTGCATTAATTCATGAGGAACAGCAGAGTTCAATACCTTAATCTATGGTGTGTAGAAACTCTACCGTTGAAAATACATAAGTGATAATGGTCCAAGCATGGCCGAGAGGCCAGCCCTCATGATCTAAGAACTAAACGTCCCAAGATGTCTAATACAATAGTAAAAAGTCCTATTTATGCTAAACTAGTTACTAGGGTTTACAAAAATAAGTAAATGATGCATAAATCCACTTCTAGGGCCCATTTGGTGTGTGCTTGGGCTGAGCATTGAGCTTTACACGTGTAGAGGTCTTTCCTGGAGTTGAACGCCAGTTTGTAGCCTGTTTCTGGTGTTTAACTCCACTTTGCAACCTGTTTCTGGTGTTTAACTCCGGAATGCAGCATGGAACTGGCGTTGAACGCCAGTTTGCGTCATCTAAACTCGGGCAAAGTATGAACTATTATATATTGCTGGAAAGCCCTGGATGTCTAATTTTCAACGCAATTGAGAGCGTGCCATTTGGAGTTCTGTAACTCCAGAAAATCCACTTTGAGTTCAGGGAGGTCAGAATCCAACAGCATCTGCAGTCCTTCATCAACCTCTGAATCTGATTTTTGCTCAGGTCCCTCAATTTCAGCCAAAAAATACCTGAAATCACAGAAAAACACACAAACTCATAGTAAAGTCCAGAAATGTGAATTTTGATTAAAAACTAACAAAAATATACTAAAAACTAACTAAATTATACTGAAAACTATGTAAAAATAATACCAAAAAGCGTATAAATTATCCGCTCATCACAACACCAAACTTAAATTGTTGCTCGTCCCCAAGCAATTGAAAATCAAATAGGATAAAAAGAAGAGAATATACTATAAATTCTAAAATATCAATGAAACTTAGCTCCAATCAGATGAGCGGGACTTGTTGCTTTTTGCCTCTTGAATAGTTTTGGCATCTCACTTTATCCATTGAAGTTCAGAATGATTGGCATCTATAGGAACTCAGAGTTCAGATAGTGTTATTGATTCTCCTAGTTCAGTATGTTGATTCTTGAACGCAGTTACTTTATGAGTCTTGGCCGTGGCCCTAAGCACTTTGTTTTCCAGTATTACCACTGGATAGATAAATGCCACATACACATAATTGGGTGAACCTTTTCAGATTGTGACTCAGCTTTGCTAGAATCCCTAATTAGAGGTGTCCAGAGTTCTTAAGCACACTCTTATTTTTGCTTTGGACCTCGACTTTAACCGCTCAGTCTCAAGTTTTCACTTGACACTTACACGCCACAAGCACATGGTTAGGGACAGCTTGGTTTAGCCGCTTAGGCCAGGATGTTATTCCTTTAGGCCCTCCTATCCACTGATGCTTAAAGCCTTGGATCATTTTTATTACCCTTGCCTTTTGGTTTTAAGGGATATTGGCTTTTTGCTCTTGCCTTTTGGTTTTAAGAGCTTTTGGCTTTTTCTGCTTGCTTTTTCTTTCTCTTTCTCTTTTTTTTTCGCTATTTTTTTATGCAAGCTTTGTTCTTCACTGCTTTTTCTTGCTTCATGAATCATTTTTATGATTTTTCAGATTATCAAATAACATGTCTCCTTTTCATCATTCTTTCAAGAGCCAACATATTTAACATTCATAAACATTAACTTCAAAAGACATATGCACTGTTCAAGCATTCATTCAGAAAATAAAAAGTATTGTCACCACATCAAAATAATTAAACTAGTTTCAAGGATGAATTCGAAACCATGTACTTCTTGTTCTTTTGTAATTAAAACATTTTTTATTCAAGAGAGGTGATGGATTCATATTCATAACTTTAAGGCATAGAAACTTAGACACTAATGATCATGCAATAAAGACACAAACATAAATAAACATAAAGCCCAAAAATCGAAAAACAGTAAAATAAATAGACAAGGAGATTAAGGAATGAGTCCACCTTAGTGAGGGTGGCGTCTTCCTCTTCTTGAAGAATCAATGGTGCTCTTGAGCTCCTCTATGTCTCTTCCTTGTCTTTCTTGCTCCTCTCTCATAGCTCTTTGATCTTCTCTAATTTCATGGAGGATGATGGAGTGCTCTTGGTGCTCCATCCTTAGTTGTCCCATATTGGAACTTAATTCTCTTAGGGAGGTGTTGATTTGCTCCCAATAGTTCTGTGGAGGAAAGTGCATCCCTTGAGGCATTAGTGGTTATGGAAAAACAAAAAAAAAACAATGTTTTTTCCATACCAAACTTAAAAGGTTTGCTCATCCTCGAGCAAAAGAAGCAAGAAAGTAGTAGAAGAAGAAGAAAATGGAGGAGATAGAGAGAGAGGTGGTTTCGGCCAAGGGGAAGAGTGTTGTGTGAAATGAAGAAGGGATGAGGGGTTTATATAGGAGTGGAGGGAGGGTTAAGTTTCGGCCATTAGGGTTGGGTTTGGGAGGGTATTTGGGGAAGAGAGTTATGAAAAAGTGTGAAGAGGAGAGAAGAAAATGTGGGGATCCTATGGGATCCACAGATCCTGAGGTGTCAAGGATTTTTCATCCCTGCACCTTTCAGACATGTAAAATGCCCTATACATGCAATCCTGGCGTTTAACACCAGACTGCTGCCTGTTTCTGGCGTTAAACACCTAATTGTTGCTTGTTTCTGGCATTTAACGCCTAATTGTTGCTTGTTTCTGGCGTTTAACGCCAGGTAGATACTTGGTTCTGGCGTTAAACGCCAGCTTGGTGTTTGTTTCTGGCGTTAAACGCCAGACAGATGCTTGTTTCTGGCGTTTAAACGCCAGACTACTCTCCTCCAGGGTGTGCTATTTTTCATTCTATTTCTCATTCTGTTTTTTATTTTTCAGTAGTTTTTGTGACTCCACATGATCATCAACCTAATAAAACACAAAATAACAAAGGGAAAATAAATAAATATAATTTGATAACATTGGGTTGCCTCCCAACAAGCGCTTCTTTAATGTCAATAGCTTGACAGTGAGCTCTCATGGAGCCTCACAGATAATCAGAGCAAGGTTGGAACCTCCCAACACCAAACTTAGAGTTTGAATGTGGGGGTTCAATACCAAACTTAGAGTTTGGTTGTGGCCTCCCAACACCAAACTTAGAGTTTGACTGTGGGGGCTTTAGTTGACTCTGCAGTGAGAGAAGCTTTTCATGCTTCCTATCCATGGTTACAGAGGGAGATCCTTGAGTTTAAAACACAAGGTTATCCTCATTCAGTTGAAGGATCAATTCTCCTCTGTCCACATCAATTACAGCTCTTGCTGTGGCTAGGAAGGGTCTTCCAAGGATGATGGATTCATCCTTATCCTTCCCAGTATCTAGGATTATAAAATTAGCAGGGATGTAAAGGCCTTCAACCTTTACTAGCACGTCCTCTACTTGTCCATAAGCCTGTTTTCTTGAATTGTCTGCCATCTCTAATGAGATTATAGCAACTTGCACCTTAAAGATTCCCAATTTCTCCATTACAGAGAGTGGTATGAGGTTTATCCCTGACCCAAGGTCACATAGAGCCTTTTCAAAGATCATGGTGCCTATTGTACAAGGTATTAAGAACTTTCCAGGATCCTGTTTCTTCTGAGGCAATGTCAGTTGATCCAGATCACTCAGTTCATTGATGAGCAAGGGAGGTTCATCTTCCCAAGTCTCATTACTAAATAATTTGGCATTCAGCTTCATGATTGCACCAAGGTACTTGGCAACTTGCTCTTCAGTAACATCCTCATTCTCTTCAGAAGAAGAATACTCATCAGAGCTCATGAAGGGCATAAGGAGGTTCAATGGAATCTCTATGGTCTCTAGATGAGCCTCAGATTCCTTTGATTCCTCAAAGGGAAACTCCTTGTTGATCACTAAACGTCTCAGGAGGTCTTCCTCATTGGAATTCACGTCCTCTCCCTCCCTTGTAGGTTCGGCCATGATGGTTAATTCAATGGCCTTGCACTTTCTTTTTGGATTCTCTTCTGTATTGTTTGGGAGAGTACTAGGAGGGATTTCAGTGACTCTTTTACTCAGCTGGCCCACTTGTGCCTCCAAATTTCTAACGGAGAACCTTGTTTCATTCATGAAACTCAAAGTGGCCTTAGATAGATCAGAGACTATATTTGCTAAGCTAGATAGATTCTGCTCAGAATTCTCTGTCTGTTGCTGAGTGGATGATGAAAAAGGCTTGCTATTGCTAAACCTATTTTTTCCACCATTATTAAAGCCTTGTTGAGGCTTTTGTTGATCCTTCCATTAGAAATTTGGATGATTTCTCCATGAAGGATTATAGGTGTTTCTATAGGGTTCACCCATGTAATTCACCTCTGCTATTGCAGGGTTCTCAGGATCATAAGCTTCTTCTTTAGAAGATGCCTCTTTAGTACTGTTGGATGATTCCTTCAATCCATTCAGAATCTGAGAGATCATATTGACTTGCTGAGTCAATATTTTATTCTGAGCCAATATGGCATTCTGAGTATCAATTTCAAGAACTCCCTTCCTCATAGGCGTCCCATTACTCACGAGATTCCTTTCAGAAATGTACATAAACTGGTTATTTGCAACCATGTCAATGAGTTCTTGAGCTTCTGCAGGCGTTTTCTTTAGGTGAATGGATCCACCTGCAGAATGGTCCAATGACATCTTTGATAACTCAGACAGACCATCATAGAATATATCCAGGATGGTCCATTCTGAGAGCATGTCAGAAGGACACTTTTTGGTCAGTTCCTTGTATCTCTCCCAAGCTTCATAGAGGGACTCACCTTCTTTTTGTTTGAAGGTTTGAACATCCACTCTAAGCTTACTAAGCTTTTGAGGAGGAAAGAACTTGGCTAAGAAAGCCGTGACCAGCTTATCCCAATAGTTCAGGCTATCTTTAGGTTGAGAGTCCAACCATATTCTAGCTCTGTCTCTTACAGCAAATAGGAAAAGCATGAGCCTGTAGACCTCAGAATCAACCCCATTGGTCTTAACAATATCACAGATCTGCAAGAATTCAGTTAAGAACTGAAAAGGATCTTCAGATGGAAGTCCATGAAACTTGCAGTTCTGTTGCATCAGAGAAACTAGTTGAGGTTTAAGCTCAAAATTGTTTGATCCAATGGCAGGGATGGAGATGCTTCTTCCATGTAAGTTGGAATTTGGTGCAGTAAAGTCACAAAGCATCTTCCTTGCATTGTTGGTATTTTCGGCCATGTCTTCTTTTTCAAGATTCTCTGTAAGGTTTTCTCTGGATTGTTGTAGTTTAGCTTCTCTTAGTTTCTTCTTTAGAGTCCTTTCAGGTTCAGGGTCTGCTTCAACAAGAATGTTCTTGTCCTTGCTCCTGCTCATATGAAAAAGAAGAGGACACAAAAGAAACTATGGAATCCTCTATGTCACAGTATAGAGATTCCTTATGCAAGTATAAGAAAAGAAGAATATAAGAAGGAGAATAGAAAAACTCGAACACAGAGAGGAAGATGGTGTTCGAATTTTGGGTGGAAGAGATGTGTTAGTAGATGAATAATTAAATAGAAGGGGATGAGAAAGAGAGAATAATTCAAAAATTAAACAAAATAGAAATAAAATTTTTTTGTTTTTAATTTAAAAATTAAAATTAAAATTCGAAAATTTTGAAATGAAATGAAATTAAATTAAAATTTAAAATAATTAGTTAATTAAAAATGAATTTTGAAAAAGAGGAAGGTGATTTTCGAAAATTAGAGAGAGAAAGTTAGTTAGGTAGTTTTGAAAAAGATAAGAATCAAACAAAAAGTTAAGTGGTTAATTAAAAAAGATTTGAAAATCAAATTTTGAAAAGATAAGAAGTTAGAAAAAATTTTGAAATTAATTTTGAAAAGGATGTGATTGATATTTATTTTGAAAAAGATTTGAAAAAGAAATTTAAAAAGATTTGATTTTGAAAATTAAAGTTGATTACTTGACCAACAAGAAACAAAAAGATAGGATTTTAAAATTTTTTGACTAAATCAAATCAAATTTTCGAAAATGATGAGTGAAATAAGGGAAAGATATTTTTTTGATTTTTGAATTTTTAATGATGAAAGAGAAAAACATCAAAAAGACTCAATGCATGAAAATTCTGGATCAAAACAAATGATGCATGCAAGAACACTATGAATGTTAAGATGAACACCAAGAACACTTTGAAGATCGTGATGAACACCAAGAACTTATTTTTGAAAATTTTGAAGAAAAGAAAAACATGCAAGACACCAAACTTAGAAATTTTTAATATTGAGACACTAACAAATTGAAAATACATATGAAAAACAAGAAAAGACACAAAACAAGAAAAATTAAAGATCAAACAAGGAGACTTATCAAGAACAACTTGAAGATCATGAAGAACACCATGCATGAATTTTTTTCGAAAATTTTGTGAAAAAAATAAAAATATGCAATTGACACCAAACTTAAAAATTGACTCTAGACTCAAACAAGAAACACAAAAAATATTTTTGATTTTATGATTTTACTAATTTTTTTTTGAATTTTCGAAAATTAATTTGAAAAAGGAAAATAAGGATTCCAAAATTTTTAATAAGAATTCCAGGAATCTTGCACTGTTAGTCTAAAGCTCCAGTCCAGGAATTAGACATGGCTTACTAGCCAGCCAAGCTTTCAGTGAAAGCTCCGGTCCAAAACACTAGACATGGCCAATGGCCAGCCAAGCTTTAGAAGATACAAATCAGGCATATAACAACTGATACTTCATCCAACTTCATATGCTGATAAGTGGAAGCCTCCGTCCAAATGAATTAGACATGGCTTTACAGCCAGCCAGGCTTCAACGTGCTTCATGAAACTCTAGAATTCATTCTTAAAAATTCTGAAGAAAAATATATTTTTGAAAATAATTTTTTTTCGAAAATAAGAATAATAAAAACAAAAAAAGATTAAAATTAAAATAAAATTACCTAATCTGAGCAACAAGATGAACCGTCAGTTGTCCAAACTCGAACAATCTCCGGCAACGGCGCCAAAAACTTGGTGCACGAAATCGTGATCATTCTTTCCTTGGTAACGGCGCTAAAAACTCAATACGCACGTTCATAATATAAGCTCTTTGTCACAACTTCGCACAACTAACCAGCAAGTGCACTGGGTCGTCCAAGTAATAAACCTTACGTGAGTAAGGGTCGATCCCACGGAGATTGTCGGCTTGAAGCAAGCTATGGTCACCTTGTAAATCTCAGTTAGGCGGATTCAAATGGTTATGGAGATTTAATAATTAAAAGATAAAAAAAACATAAAATAGGATAGAGATACTTATGTAATTCATTAGTGAGAATTTCAGATAAGCATATGGAGATGCTTTCGTTCCTCTAAACCTTTGCTTTCCTGCTGTCTTCATCCAACCATTCCTACTCCCTTCCATGGCAAGCTTTATGTAGGGCATCACCATTGTCAATGGCTACATCCATCCTCTCTGTGAAAATGGTCCAATGCGCTGTCACTGCATGGCTAATCATCTGTCGGTTCTCGATCATACTGGAATAGGATTTACTATCCTTTTGCGTCTGTCACTACGCCCAGCACTCGCGAGTTTGAAGCTCGTCACAACCATCCCTTCCCAGATCCTACTCGAAATATCACAAACAATGTTTAGACTTTCCAGATCTCAAGAATGGCCATCCATGGATTCTAACTTATACCACAAAGATTCTAATATCTCGGACTCGGTCCTCTGTATTAGATATCTAAGAGATACTCATTCTAGCTTGTTTGCATGTAGAACAGAAGTGTTTGTCAGGCACGCGTTCATAAGTGAGAATGATGATGAGCGTCACATAATCATCACATTCATCATGTTCTTGGGTGCGAATGGATATCTTAGAATAGGAATAAGCTTGAATTGAATAGAAAAACAGTAGTACTTTGCATTAATTCATGAGGAACAGCAGAGCTCCACACCTTAATCTATGGTGTGTAGAAACTCTACCGTTGAAAATACATAAGTGATAATGGTCCAGGCATGGCCGAGAGGCCAGCCCTCATGATCTAAGAACTAAACGTCCCAAGATGTCTAATACAATAGTAAAAAGTCCTATTTATGCTAAACTAGTTACTAGGGTTTACAGAAATAAGTAAATGATGCAGAAATCCACTTTTGGGGCCCACTTGGTGTGTGCTTGGGCTGAGCATTGAGCTTTACACGTGTAGAGGTCTTTCCTGGAGTTGAACGTCAGTTTGTAGCCTGTTTCTGGCGTTTAACTCCACTTTGCAACCTGTTCTGGCGTTTAACTCTAGAATGCAGCATGGAACTGGCGTTGAACGCCAGTTTGCGTCATCTAAACTCAGGCAAAGTATAGACTATTATATATTGCTGGAAATCCCTGGATGTCTACTTTCCAACGCAATTGAGAGCGCACCATTTGGAGTTCTGTAGCTACAGAAAATCCACTTTGAGTGCAGGGAGGTCAGAATCCAACAACATCTGCAGTCCTTCTTCAACCTCTGAATCTGATTTTTGCTCAGGTCCCTCAATTTCAGACAAAAAATACCTGAAATCATAGAAAAACACACAAACTCATAGTAAAGTCCAGAAATGTGAATTTTGATTAAAAACTAACAAAAATATACTAAAAACTAACTAAATCATACTGAAAACTATGTAAAAATAATGCCAAAAAGCGTATAAATTATCCGCTCATCAATAACCCAAGGCAACCCACTTAGGCAAGAAACAAGCCCTCAACACCAATTTCAGCAACTAGCATAAAATCCTAAGCGTCCAATTGAGCTTCCAACATATCCAATTGCTTTATATCATATATATACATACACCTAACACATTTATCACACATACATACCCAAAATTTAACACCCAACATACTTAATCAAGGAAGTAGATAGGGTTCCAGAATTCTCACCTTTCCCAAATGCCAAATAAGTAAGAGTGAATGTTTTCCTCAAGCTAATCGGACCCTATAACATTAAAGAACCAAAATTTTAACACCATTCTATTAATTTTCGGAAAATTTGGGGGAAAGAGATGCTGAGAATGAAAATAAAAGTTCCTTACCAATTTTCATACCGGGCTTTTTAAAGCTTGACGTTGCGGACGTGTGGCTGCAAACGGTGCGGCGATCGGAGCTCAGAGCGAAAAGTTATGGAGGATTTAATCAAGGTCAAGGGTTGGAACCCTTCTCTTCTCTCCCCTTGGCTTGTTTCAGCGTTCCTTTGCTGAATGGCGAAGAAGATGGACTCTTCTTTAAGTTATTTGGGCTAATGGGTTGGCCCTTGGGACCATTTTGGGTCTGGTTTGATCGGTTCGACCCGTTTGGCCCAACCTTGGGCCAAATTTTTTGAAATTAGTGTCAAAATTCTTATTTTAATTAGCTCTATCTTATTTTACTATAATATTTATTTTTCTAATTTCTTTTACTAAAAATTAATTTATTGATTAATTATTTGCTAATTTTATGGGGTTTACATCCTACCCACCTAACAAAGAATTTCGCCCTCAAAATTTAGATTTAGTTACCTGAAAAGAGGTGTGGGTAGTCCTTCCGCATATCTGATTTGAGCTCCCAAGTATGTTCTTCGATACCAGCCCGACTCCAAGCCACCTTTACCAGTGATACTTCCTTTCCACGCAAACGTTTGATGCTAGTATCGTCAATCCTGACCGAGATCACTGGAAGTGTCAGATATTCTCGTACTTGAACCGATTCAGGTTCCAGAACATGACTTGCGTCAGGAGTATACTTCTGAAGCTGCGACACGTGAAATACGTTGTGCAGGTTCAAAAGATGCGGCGATAAGGCAATCCTATAGGCTACCGGCCCAATCTTCTTCAGAATTTTAAATGGTCCGATGTAACGGGGATTCAATTTCTTGGTTTTGATTGCTCTACCCACTCCAGTTATTGGAGTAACCTTCAAAAACACATGCTCTCATTCTTCAAATTCTAATGGCTTCCACCTTTGATCAGCATAACTCTTCTGACGGCTTTGAGCGACAAGCATTCGGCTTTGGATTTTCTTTATCTGCTCAGTAGTTTCAGCTATCATTTCAGGCCCTAACAAGATTTTTTCTCAAGCTTCATACCAATATAGCGGAGATTAACACTTTCTCTCATATAGAGCCTCATACGGAGCCATTCTGATGCTCACATGGTAGCTATTGTTATATGCAAACTCCACTAGTGGCATGTATCGATCTCAACTCATCAGCTGGTCCAGAACACAAGCCCTCAGCATATCCTCCAATATTTGAATTGTACTCTCTGACTGACCATCTGTTTGAGAGTTATATGCAGTACTCAAGCTTAACTGAGTTCCAAACGCCTGCTGAAAAGTTCCCCAGAACCTTGAGGTGAAACGAGGATCTCTGTCAGATATAATGGTAGTTGGCACGCCATGCAACCTCACAATCTCTTTAATGTACGTCCGTGCTAACTCCTCCAATGCGCAACTCATTCGAATGGGTAGAAAGTGAGCCGACTTTGTCAGTCAATCCACAATCACCCAAACAGCATCAAATCTCGCCCGAGTCCTTGGTAAGCCCGACACGAAGTCCATTTCAATGCTCTCCCACTTCCATTGCGGAATTTTTAAGGGCTGAAGGGTTTCCGATGGTTTCTGATGCTCAATTTTAACTTTCTGACAAGTTAAGCACTTGGAAACGTGCAATGGCACTTCATTCTTCATTCCCGGCCACCAGAACATCATTTTCAAATCTTGATACATCTTAGTGCTTTCCAGATGGATAGAAAACCTGCTTTTGTGCACCTCCTTTAAGATATCCTGCCGTAAGGTTCCGACGTTTGGCACAATAATTTGGTCCTTGAACCTCCATAACACATTTTTTCCTCTGACACTCTCCACCGCTTCCCTTGCTCAATAGCTGGTAATATCTTCTGAAATTCCTTGTTGTCTTGCTGAGCTTTTTCAATCTCAGACTTAAAATCACTTGAAATTTGCAGCTGACTCAAACATAGAGTACTGAACTCTTCTCTAACTCCCAATTTCAGACCTTCGAATGCTTTTAGCAAATCTTCCTCTCGCAGCATCATCCAAGCAGCGCATAGGGACTTCCGGCTCAAAGCGTCCGCCACAACATTCACTTTTCTAGGGTAGTAATTCAACTCGAAGTCATAGTCTTTCAGGAGCTCCATCCACTTCCTCTGACACATATTCAATTCTTTTTGCTCAAAGAGGTACTTCAAGCTTTTGTGATCTGAGAAGACTTAAAACTTAACACCATAGAGATAATGTCTCCAAATCTTTAGAGCAAACACAACGGCAGCAAGCTCTAAGTCGTGAGTGGGATAATTCATCTCATGTGGCCTTAGCTGCCGTGAGGCGTATGCCATGACATTACGGTGCTACATCAGCACGCACCCCAGACCCTTCAGTGATGCATCACAGTATACCTCAAACGGTTCACTCAGTTCGGGCAATACTAACACAGGTGCAGTGGTCAACCTCTGCTTCAACGCTTGAAAGCTTTCCTCGCACTCAGGAGTCCAAACAAATGGGGCATCCTTTCTAGTCAACTTAGTTAAAGGTAAAGCGAGTTGTGAAAACCCTTTAATGAACCTCCAATAATAACCCGCCAAGCCTAGAAAACTCCTAATCTCTGTCACAATCATTAATGAAAACCCTTTAATGAATCTCAAAGTTGGTTGTCCCCAATCATTACTGCTTCAACTTTAGCAGGCTCCACAGCAATCCCCCGTTGACTTACTGATGAGTCCATATTTGACGATATATTTTGCTTTGATTTGAGTGGATCTTATCATATAAACCCACATTTATTCATCCAAATAGCATGCTTTTGGTGTTTTCTCTCTAGATTGTGCCTAAATGTGAAAACATGCATTTTTTTTGCTTAAATTAGTTATTTTAATCCCACTTTTATGCCACTCAATGTCATGACATGTTTGATGAGTGATTTTAGGTCCTAAAGGCAAGTTTGGTAAGGCAAAAGTGGAAGGAAGCATGTACAAAAGGAGAAAACATGAAGAAAACAAAGGAGAAGCACACATTGGAGTGTGCGTGCGCACAACCACCTGTGCGTACGCACAAAAGCCACAAAACCATGTGTGCGTACGCACGACGACCTGTGTGTACGCACAAGCAGAAAATCAGCATGTGTGTGGACGCACACACCTGTGCGTCCGCACACGTCCCAGCATGTGACTCACTTAATGGAAATCACTGGGGGCGATTTCTGGGCCTCCAGAGCGCAATTTTTGGACCTTCTGAAGCTGATTCTCCCTATATTAGACAAGGCCTCACTCCATGTAAAAGGTGGGGAGCAATTAGGGTTTAGTTTAGCATAATGTAGTTCATTTTCTAGAGAGAGAAGATCCCCCTTCTCTCTAGAAATTAGGGTTCTTAGTCTACTTTCCTTTTAATTTTCCTTTTTGATTCTTGTTTTACTCTAGTTTCTTCTACCTTTCCTTGTTTTATTGTCTTAATTTCCTTAGTTTATCTTGTCATTTTCTCCATTTTTGCCACTTTTATATATTTGCACTCTTGTTACTTTAATTTACATTTAATGCAATTTTATGTTTCATGCCTCTTTATTGTTTTATTGAGTTGTCCTCTTTAATTTCCTTGCTTTTGGTAGTTGTAGAATTTTTATTTCTTGTCATTTTACCATGCTTTATTTACATGCCCACCAAGTGTTTGACAAAATGCTTGGTTGGGGTTTTGCTTAGTTTTTCACACTCTTGGTTGGGAAATTAGGTGTTTGGGTGAACTTGAGTGGTGGATGTCCATTCCACATTGTGTGAGGTGGTGCACGAAATTGTGATTCACACTTTTCACAACTCCGATGCAACTAACCAGCTAGCGCACTGGGTCGTCCAAGTAATACCTTACGTGAGTAAGGGTTGATCCCACGGAGATTGTCGGCTTGAAGCAAGCTATGGTCATCCTTGTAAATCTCAGTCAGGCGGATTCAAATAGTTATGAGGTTTTAATAATTAAAAGATAAATAAAACAGAAAATAAAATAAAGTTACTTATGTAATTCGTTGGTGGAAATTTCAGATAAGCGTCTGGAGAAGCTTTGTTGCTCCTGAACCTCTGCTTTCCTATTGCCTTCTTCCAACCATACGTGCTCCATTCCATGGCAAGCTGTAGGATCCTCTCAGTGAAAATGGTTCTCTACGGTTGCTGCACGGCTAATCAACTGTCGGATTTCTCGGATGAAAAATACCAGGTACAGCTACCGCATGGCTAATCATCTGTCGGTTCCCGCTAGCATCGGAATAGGATCCATTGATCCTTTTGCACACTGTCACTTGTGCCCAACATTCGCAGGTTTGAAGCTGTTTACAGTCATCCCTTCCCAGATCCTACTCGGAATACCACAAACAAGGTTTAGACTTTCCGGATCCAAGGAATGCTGCCAATGGTTCTAGCCTATACCACGAAGATACTAATCTCATAGACTCGGTCCGTGTATTAGATATCCAAGAGAATATACTCTGACTGTCGTCCAATGACTACGTTGAACATCATGTAGACCGCTTGTGGTTGTCAGGCACGCGGATCTTGGCTAAACGAGTAACGAAGATAGTGGATGATTGTCACGGGTCACCCCTTCATTCTGACTTAACTGAATTAAGTACAAGAGTATATCTTGGAGAAGAAGTAGACGTGAATTGAAGGAAAAATAATAGTACTTGCATTAATTCATGAAGAACAGCAGAGCTCTACACCTTAATCTATGGGGTGTAGAAACTCCACCGTAGAAAATACATAAGTGAAAGAAGGTCTAGGCATGGCCGTGAGGCCAGCCTCCAAACGTGTACAATAGTCTATGATAGCATATGATTATCAAAAGAAGATAAAAGTAGTTTTTATACTAAACTAGTTACTAGGATTTACAGAAAATGAGTAACTAAGTGCAGATAGTGCAGAAATCCACTTCCAGGCCCCACTTGATGTGTGCTTGGGCTGAGCATTGAAGCTTTTTCGTGCTTAGGATGTTCTTGGAGTTAAACGCCAGCTGGGGTGCCATTTTGGGCGTTAAACGCTGGTTTTAGTGCCAGTTCTGGTGTTTTACGCTAGAATTCTTTGTTGTGCGTTTGGACACCAGTTTGGGCCATCAAATCTCAGGCAAAATATGGACTATTATATATTGCAGGAAAGCCCAGGATGTCTACTTTCCAAAGCAATTAAGAGAGCGCCAATTGGGCTTGTGTAGCTCCAGAAAATCAACTTCGAGTGCAGGAGGGTCAGAATCCAACAGCATCTGCAGTCCTTTTTCAGCCTCTGAATCAGATTTTTGCTCAAGTCCCTCAATTTCAGCCAGAAAATACCTAAAATCACAGAAAAATACACAAACCCATAATAAGTCCAGAAATGTGATTTTTGAATAAAAACTAATAAAAATATAATAAAAAGTAGCTAAAACATACTAAAAACTATGTAAAAACAATGCCAAAAAGGGTATAAATTATCCGCTCATCACAACACCAAACTTAAATTGTTGCTTATCCCCAAGCAACTAAAAACAAAATAGGACAAAAAGAAGAGAAAATACAATAAATTTCAAATATCAATGAAGCGCAGTTCCAATTAGATGAGCGGGGCTAGTAACTTTTTGCTTTTGAACAGTTTTGGCATCTTACTTTATCCCTTGAAGTTCATAATGATTGGCATCTATAGGAACTCAGAGTTCAGATAGTGTTATTGATTCTCCTAGTTCAGTATGTTGATTCTTGAACGCAGTTACTTTATGAGTCTTGGCCGTGGCCCTAAGCACTTTGTTTTCCAGTATTACCACTGGATAGATAAATGCCACATACACATAATTGGGTGAACCTTTTCAGATTGTGACTCAGCTTTGCTAGAATCCCTAATTAGAGGTGTCCAGAGTTCTTAAGCACACTCTTATTTTTGCTTTGGACCTCGACTTTAACCGCTCAGTCTCAAGTTTTCACTTGACACTTACACTCCACAAGCACATGGTTAGGGACAGCTTGGTTTAGCCGCTTAGGCCAGGATGTTATTCCTTTAGGCCCTCCTATCCACTGATGCTCAAAGCCTTGGATCATTTTTATTACCCTTGCCTTTTGGTTTTAAGGGATATTGGCTTTTTGCTCTTGCCTTTTGGTTTAAAGAGCTATTGGCTTTTTTTGCTTGCTTTTCCCTTTTTTTTTTCTTTTTCTTTCTTTTTTTCGCAAGCTTCTTCTTTTTCACTACTTTTTCTTGCTTCAAGAATCAATTTTATGATTTTTCAGATCATCAATAACATTTCTCCTTTTTCATTATTCTTTCAAGAGCCAACAATTTTAACATTCATAAACAACAATATCAAAAATATGAACTGTTTAAGCATTCATTCAGAAAATAAAAAGTATTGCCACCACATCAAAATAATTAGATTATTGTCAAGATATAATTCGAAATTCATGTACTTCTATTTCTTTTTCAAATAAAAAACATTTTTCATTTAAGAAAGGTGAATGATTCATAGACATTCATAGCTTTAAGACATAGACACTAAACACTAATGATCATGTAACATAGATAAAACATAAAGCATAGAAATCGAAAAACAGAGATAAGAACAAGAAAATTAAAGAACGGGTCCACCTTAGTGATGGCGGCTAATTCTTCCTCTTGAAGATCCTATGGAGTGCTTGAGCTCCTCTATGTCTCTTCCTTGCTTTTGTTGCTCCTCTCTCATGGCCTTTTGGTCCTCTCTGATTTCATTGAGGATGATGGAGTGCTCTTGGTGCTCCATTCTTAGTTACTCCATGTTAGAACTCAAATCTCCTAAAGAGGTGTTGAGTTGCTCCCAATAGTTATGTGGAGGAAGGTGCATCCTGATAAACCATTAATTTATGGTTTATATTGTGTTTAATTGTGTGGTTTTATCAACTCTTTACCCACTTATTCATTAAATAAGCATGCATTTATAATTCCTTCCTAAAAATGCTTTATGGTTGAAAACTTGCTTCCTAGAGACTTTTAATTATGTATTTTAATTCTCCTTTATTCCATTCGATGCCGTGATCTGTGTGTTAAGTGTTTCAGGCTTTATAGGGCATGAATGAGTTGGAGATTGGAAAGGAAGCTTGCAAAAATGGAAGGAACACAAGAAATTGAGGAGATAACCAGCGAGAAGTGACGTGGACGCATGGCTCACGCGGCTGCGCGATATAGAGGAAATTGCAGTGACGCGGACGCAAGGCTCACGCAACCGTGCGGATTGGAAACTGCATCAGTGACGCGAAGGCGTGGACGACGCGCACGCGTGGCAAAGCAAACGCTGAATGATGCGTCCGCATGAATGACGCGATCGCGTGACATGCGCGATCTGCATAATCTGCAGAATTCGCTGGGGGCGATTTTGGGCCCTGTTTTGACCCAGTTTTCGGCCCAGAAAAGCAGACTAGAGCCAGGGAACATGCAGAAACGAGAGAGAACATTCATTCTACACAGTTTTAGTTTTTAGATCTAGTTTTACTTCTCCTCTAGGTTTTTCCCTCTACACATTCATAGTTCTTAGGATTTCAATTATTATTGCTTTTGCATTAGGATATTGAGAAGAGTTATTGCCTCAGCAAGACTTCGTCATTCTAGTTCGTTCTCTTTACTTGTCTCTTACTCTTCCATGTCCTTAATTTACTCAATTTTACTATTGGATTATTTTAGAAGTTATTAATACAACAATTATTTTTATTTTTAATTGATTTCTTTGATTATTATTTATCATGTCTTTCTTTAATTCCCTTTCCTATGTTATGAATTCTACATTCACGATGAGCGAGTAGTTCCATAACTTGATTGGGAGTTGATTGAAAGGAAGACCTTGAGTTGGAATACTTAAAAGAAAAATTGTAATTGGATTTATTGTTGGATTGCCCTCTAGTCACTGACACCAATCCCTTTCAATTAAGCGGATTGGAACTTGTGAATAGAAATAGCATTCCAACTTGTTTGACTTTCCCTTACCTAGTAAGGGATAACTAAACAGAACAACCTTCAATTGTCAATTAATCTTGAGAGTACTAATAAACCACTATTTTATGGTTTATCTTGTACTCAATTGAGTGGTTTTTATTAACTCTTTACCCACTTATTCATACTATTTGCATGGTTTTACATTCTCCTTCCTGGTTTTGTGCTATGATTGAAAACATGCTTCTTTGATCTTATATTTGCTTATTATTAATCCTCTCTTATTACCATTAGATGCCTTGATATGTGTGTTAAGTGATTTCAGATATTATAGGGCATGAATGGCTCAGAGGATAGAAAGGAAGCATGCAAAAGTGGAAGGAATACAAGAAGTTGGAGAAATTGCTAAGTTGTCCAGCCTGACCTCTCTGCACTCAAACGGCTATAACTTTAGCTACAGAGGTCCAAACGACGCGGTTCTAGTTGCGTTGGAAAGCTAACGTTCGGAGCTTTGATTTGATATATAATATGCTATAGTTCCCCTGACACTAGGTGACGCGACCGCGTGATCCATGGGGCCGCGTCGCAAGTGACGGAAATCAGCGCAAATGAATTCACAAACAGCGAATTCTGGACTGTTTCTGACCCAGTTTGCGGCCCAGAAAACACAGATTAGAGGCTATAAAGTGGGGAAATACATCCATTCATAAGGAGGCTCTCATAATTCACAATTTTAGGAGTAAATGTAGTTTTTAGAGAGAGAGGTTCTCTCCTCTCTCTTAGGATTAGGATTTAAGATTTCTCTTAGTTTTAAGAGTGACTCTCAATCCCAGGTTCTTTATTTTTATTTATTTTTTCAATTTAATTTATGAATTCCCATGTTGTGATTTGAACATTTTATTTAATATAATTCGACGTATTTCAGACTTATGATTGCTCTCTTTAATTTGTTAATGCTCTGTGTTTATCCAAGTTATTTTCATTCAAGTAGATTCTCTTCCCTTTTGGCTTTGGTTAGGTAATTGGTAACACTTGAGTTGTCAAACTCAGGAGTGGTTGAAATTGGCTGATTTTGCTTTAGCTAGGATTGCTCTAACACTAGTCTCTCCACAGGAGTTGACTAGGACTTGAGAATCAAGCTAATTAGTCCACTTGAATTAACTAAGTGGGATTAAAATTCAATTCTCATCACATCTAATAAGGATAACAAGGACAGGATTTCCGGTTCTCATACCTTGCTAAGAGTTTATTTTACAGTTATTTATTTATTTTTATTGCTCAAAAATATACCTGTGCGCATTACCCAAACTTCCAAAACCCCCAATTTACAAAATCATAACCAATAATAAGAACATACCTCCCTGCAATTCCTTGAGAAGACGACCCGAGATTTAAATACTCAGTTATCAATTTTAAAGGGGTTTGTTACTTGTGACAACCAAAACGTTTGCAAGAAAGGTTGATTGTTTGGTTTAGTAACTATACTCACAACGAGAGTTTACTATAACCTCTAAACCATCAATCTTCAGTTCTTCAAGTATTCCAACAAGAATAGGGCTTCCAGCTAATCTACTCCCAGTCAAGGCTTTTATTTAAATCACATAAATTCTCTAATTTAATTTCCTGTTCATCAACTCAATTCATTTTTGAAAACATCTGATTAATAAAATAGCACACCTTTCTGCAACTCGTTGGGGGACGACCTTGGATTCATACTCCCAGTATTTTAATTTTAATTTTTGTGACAACCCTTTTAAATTGATAGGCGGATTTCTGGTTGGTTGAGAACTATACTTGCAATGCATATCTTATAACAATTCTTAACTCGCCAATTTCCGCCACGTCAATTTTTGGCGCCGTTGCAGGGGAGTTGCAATAGAGTGCTAAAGTTATTAATTGGAATTTATTTATTTGCATTTTATTTTATTTTGCTATTATGAGCTGCATGTTTCTTTCGTTAGATGACGCGTTCACTTCCTGATCCAAGCTTGCCAGCATTCGATCTTGAGATTGAAAGAACTATTTCACGAATAAGGCAAGCTCGGCGTCGGTTAGTCCTCTTTGAGGGCGGATCTAAAACGTCACTTGAGGAAGAAGCCAGCCCCCGTTCTACTGATTCGGTTGATTTACGTGCAGGTGACATGGCAGCACCTAGAAGAGTTACTATCCAGGAGGCTGGAGCCCCTGATTTTTCAATGCAAACGTTTCAAGCGCATCACCCAACGGTGGCTACAGACTTTGAAATAAAGACTGTACTGCTCAATTTGAGCCCAAGTTTCATGACTTACCTGCTTAAGAGCCTATCAAGCACCTGAGAGATTTCCAAGCAGCATGTTCTACTGTAAGGCGTGATGGTGCAGATGAAACTTCAATCTTGTTAAAAGCCTTCCCATTCTCTCTTGAGAAAAAGGCAAGAGAGTGGTACTACACTCAACCCGCAGCAACTGTATCCGACTAGGATACACTTAGAAGAGAATTTTTGGAAAAGTTCTTTCCAGCTGAAGTTACTGATAAACTGAGAAAAGACATTTCCATGATTGTTCAGGATGAATCCGAGACTCTCTATGAATATTGGGAGCGCTTCAATAATCTTCTGGAAGCATGCCCCCACCATATGATTAACAAGATAGTGTTGCTCGGTTACGTCACACAGGGCATGAGGCCCCAAGATAAGACCACATTGGAAAGTGCTAGCAATGGGTCTATGAAAAAGTACAAGACCACTGATGAGGCATGGCAATTGATCAGCGACTTAGCTGAATCTACTCGGAATCACAGGCAGAAACAAGGCCGTTCAAAAGCTGTTGCAGAAGTATCCTCTAGCAAAGAGACTACTGCTCTAACTCAGAGTATCTGTGAAATGACCAACTTACTGAAGCAAATGCAATTGAATCAACAACAAGTTCAGCAAGCTCAACCTTCTCCACCACAGCAAAGCCAACAGTTAGTCCCACAGAGAGTTTGCGGAGTCTGTGCTGATTATAGCCATTATACTGATGAATGTCCGCAGCTCCAGCAGGAAGACAACACCGTGGCAGCCACTCATAACTTCTATGACCACCCCAACCAAGGGTACAATCAAGGTGACAGTTACAGCCATGGATGGCAGGACAATTCTAACTAGAATTGGAGGGACAACAATAACAGAAGAGGCAGAGACAATCAGGAAAATCAGAGGTGGAATAATAACAACAACAGGCAGCAGAACCAGAACCAACCTTACAGAGCGCCTCACCTGAGGCAATCCCAAGGACCACAGAATACCCAACAGCAGACCTTTCAAATTACTTATCCTTCTTCATCTGCTAATGATGAGTTACTACAATCTATTGATCGGAGACAACAGACCATGGAAAATAACCTTTATGCTACACTAAATGGTCTAAACTCTACCTTGCAAGCTCTTGTCTCACAGATTGGATCAATAAATAACTCCAATAACCAGCCTTTGAGCTCCAGTGGAATCCCCTCTCAACCATTACCCAATCCAAAGGGTGGCATCAATGCCATCACCCTAAGGTCTGGAACCACACTACAGGAGAGAAATCAAGAGGAGCCAAGCCCACCAGAACACACCTCAGCTGAAGAGGTAGTGGAAATAGAAGATGTTGAAGAGGAAGAGGACATACAGGACATGGCTGAAAAAGAAGAAGCTCAATCACAGGAAGAAGCACCAAAAGGTGCAGACACTGCAGAAAATGCCACTCCTATTCCATTTCCACAACTTTCAAGGAAGCCCAGGAAGTAGCTGGAACCTGATCCCAAAATGGTAGAAATATTCAAAAAGGTTGAGGTAACTGTTCCCCTTTTTAATGTTATTCAACAGGTACCTAAATATGCAAAGTTTCTAAAAGATTTATGTATACATAAAGACAAAATTAATGAATTAGAAACTATTCCTTTAGGAAGTTCCATATCTGCTTTGATGGGAGGTTTACCTGAAAAGTGCAGTAACCCAAATCCATGTATGGTTAATTGTACTATTGGTGGTGTAGTATTTTCTGACTGCATGTGTGATTTAGGAGCATGTGTGAGTATAATTCCTTTGTCTATATATGATATTTTGAGGCTCCCTCCCTTAAAAAGGTCGGCAGCTCGTTTTGGGTTAGTAGATAAAAGCATTATTACAGTGGTTGGAGTTGCTGAAGATGTATTAGTGGGCATTAAGGGGCTCACATTTCCCATTGATTTTTATATCCTGGAGATGCCCCAAAATGACTCAGAGAAGCCATCATCAATCCTAATCGGAAGACCATTCCTGAAGACCTTGAAGTTCAAATTAGATGCTTTTTCAGGAACATACTCTTTTGAAATAGACGGCCAAGTAGTAAGCTTCAATCTGAATGGAATTACGAAGCACCCTCCAGAAGATCATTCTATCCTCCAGTGTGACATCATAGATGAAACCGTGGCTAAAGTTCACCAGGAGGAATTTGAAGAGAAGTACATAGGACAAGGTTCAAGTGTGGGGACATTCTCAGAGGACAATGACAGTACTTTACCATTGTCACCAGCTCCAGACAATCCAGAGCCTGACCATGAGCGGAAGCTAGAATTGAAACCCCTACCTCCACACCTCAAATATGCTTACCTTGAAGACGAGCAGAAGTTTCCAGTTATCATTGCAAGGGAACTCACTTCTCAACAGGAAGAGCAGTTACTTAGTGTGCTAAGGAGGCACAAGAAGGCAATTGGTTGGAGTTTGGCAGACATAGTAGGAATCAACCCTCAAGTCTGTGAGCATAGGATCTTTCTAGAAGAGGGAGCAAGGCCTGTCCGTCAGCCCCAGAGAAGACTGAACCCCACTATCTTAGAGGTTGTCAAAAAGGAAGTGACTAGACTACTGGAGGCAGATATCATCTATCCCATCTCAGACAGTGAATGGGTAAGCCCAGTATAAGTGGTGCCCAAGAAGTATGGAGTCACTGTAGTGAAGAATGAGCATGGAGAGCTCATGGCAACTAGAGTTCAGAACGCCTGGAGAGTCTGCATTGACTACAGATGCCTCAACCAGGCCACTCGTAAGGATCACTATCCTCTTCCATTCATTGATCAAATGCTGGATTACCTGTCAGGTAAATCACATTATTGTTTTTTAGATGGTTACACAGGTTATTTCCAGATTCATATAGCTCCTGAAGATCAGGAAAAGACCACTTTCACATGTCCTTTTGGGACTTATGCTTACAAGAGAATGCCCTTTGGCTCGTGTAATGCACCAGCTACTTTCCAAAGATGCATGATGAGTCTTTACTCTGATCTTATTGAGGACTATATGGAGGTTTTTATGGATGATTTTAGTGTATACGGCAATTTCTTTAGCCTTTGCTTAGATGGATTATCTAGAGTATTAGATAGATGTGTCAGTACAAACCTTGTATTTGAATTTTGAAAAATGTCACTTTATGGTTAAACAAGGGATTGTACTAGGACATGTTGTGTCTAATACTGGCATTTCTGTAGATCCAGCAAAGGTGGATGTTATTTCTAGTTTACCTTACCCCTCCTCTGTGAGGGAAGTTTGTTCGTTCCTTGGCCATGCAGATTTTTACAGGAGATTCATTAAGGACTTCATTAAGGTAGCACTTCCCTTATCCAGACTACTGCAGAAGGATATTGAGTTCGAGTTCAGTGAAGATTGCAAACAAGCGTTCGATAAGCTGAAGAACGCCCTGACTCAAGCTCCAATTGTGAGAGGACTAGACTGGAGCCAACCATTTGAAATAATATGCGATGCTTCCAACCATGCAGTAGGAGCAGCACTGGCTCAGCGGGAAGGTAAGGACCCCTTTGTTATAGCTTATGCATCTAAAACTTTAGATGCCGCTCAGTCTAATTACACTACTACTGAGAAAGAGCTTCTTGCTATTGTTTTTGCTCTGGATAAATTCCGAGCCTATTTACTTGGTATGAAAGTAGTAGTGTATTCAGACCACGCAGCTCTAAAGTATTTATTAGCTAAAAAGGAATCCAAACCAAGGCTTATACGTTGGATACTGCTACTACAAGAATTTGATTTAGAAATTAAGGATAGGAGTGGTAACCAGAATTTAGTAGCAGACCACTTGAGTCACCTTGAGCACATTAAAGATGACTCCACTCCTATAGCTGATAATTTCCCATTTGATAACCTGCAAGCAGTATTCGAGGTAGTCCCTTGGTATGCACCTGTAGCTAATTATCTAGTTAGCCACACCTTTCCTCCAAACTTTACTAAGCATCAAATAGACAAGCTGAAAAGCGAGTCTAAATATTATATATGGGATGACCCATATTTATAGAGATGTGGTGCTGACCAGGTAATTAGACGGTGTATGCCTCAATCAGAATTCCAGTCCATTTTAGAGGCCTGTCACTCATCTGAGAGTGGAGGACATTTTGGCCCTCAAAGAACGGCTAGAAAAATCTTAGACTGTGGATTCTGGTGGCCTACTTTTTTTAGAGACGCTGCTGAATTTTGTAGATCTTGTTTCCCATGCCAAAAATTTGGTAATATATCCAAGAAGGATGAGATGCCTCAACAAATTATGCTTTTCTGTGAAATTTTTTATGTTTGGGGCATTGACTTCATGGGTCCATTTCCAAATTCTAATGGTTATTTTTATATATTGTTAGCTGTGGATTACGTTTCCAAATGGGTAGAAGCAATTCCTACCCACACTGATGATGCTAACACTGTTGTTTCCTTTATGAGAAACCACATTATCTGTCGCTTTGGATCACTACGAGCAATCGTGAGTGATCAAGGCACCCATTTTTGTAACAGGAGACTAACATGATTAATGAAGAAGCATGGGATAATTCATAAGGTTGCAACAGCCTACCATCCTCAGACTAATGGGCAAGCCGAGGTGTCAAACAGAGAGATAAAACGTATCTTACAAAAGATAGTCAAACCTCATAGAAGAGACTGGAGCACCAGGCTACAAGATGCACTCTGGGCATACAGAACAGCATACAAGACACCCATTGGGATAAGTCCTTTCCGCTTAGTTTATGGAAAAGCCTGTCATCTTCTAGTTGAAGTAGAGCACAAAGCCTTTTGGGCAGTAAAGGAATGCAACATGGGATTTGAGAAAGCCGGAGCCGAAAGGAAATTGCAACTGCAAGAATTAGAAAGCCTTCGCCTAGAGGCGTATGAGAACTCAAGGCTATACAAGGAGAAGATGAAAGCTGTACATGATCAGCACATCAAGAGGAAAGAGTTCCAACCTAGGGACTTAGTCCTCCTTTACAAATCTCGACTGAGGCTCATGCCAGGCAAGTTGAGATCAAGATGGGAAGGTCCATACAGAGTAGAGAAGGCCGAACCGTACGGAGTTTTTCACCTAAGTCATCTTTCAAGCTCTGAACTCATCAAAGTTAATGGACATCGTTTAAAGCTGTACCATGGCGAGAAGATGAAAAAAAACAAGGAGCTCGAGATCTTCCTCTTGGAAGATCCACACATAGCCGAAGACTGAGCTAGTGGAGCGTCCAACTTACGGACGTTAAAGCAAAGTGCTAGGTGGGAGACAACCCACCATGGTATGATCGTTCTTTTCTTTATTATTAGTTTTCTTATTCAATAACTCTTCTCTTTATTAGTACATTTAGTCTGCATCTACATTTGCATATTTTTATTTTTATTTAAAAAAAATTTACGCGACGCGACCGCATCATTGATGTGTCCGCGTCGCAGGTGGCTCAGAAAGAATAAGAAAGTGAATAGAGAGTCACGCAAGAGCGTGGCTGGAGGCGTGCCTTTGGCACAAATCACCCCACGTGACCACGTCGCTGACGCGTCCGCGTCACTCACGCGGCCGCGTGCCCTGGAAATCGACGTGAAAAAGGGTGCACGACCGAAAGTTGTGCTAAAGTGGTGCTGGATTGGTGCTGAATGCACAATTCTTACCACGCAGACGCATGGCTCACGCGTCTGCATCATACCCCTATAATGGCCACTCATGCGATCGCGTCGACCACGCGACCGCGTCACCCAGAATTTGGCAAAATAAGATTTCGAACAGAGAGTTGTGCGAGCGCAAGGCCGCCCTCGCGCCAGTAGCATAAAACGGGTCATGCGACCGCGTGACCGACGCAACCGCGTCAATCCAAATAAGCGCAATTCGCGCGACCGCGTGCCCATGCGGCTGCGTCGCTTGCGCCGCACAACTTCCCTGATTTGCCAACACATCTTATCTTTCTTTTCACCAAATCCTATATTTTCTTTTCCTTTCTTCTTTCTTTCTTTCTTCTTTCTTCTTCTTCCTTCTTTCTCACTTTCTACTCTCTCTCTCTCACCCCCATTAACAAGGTTTTTTTTTCTTTTCTTCTTCCCTCCTTACTTTTCTATTATTCTTCTTATTTTTTTATGTTATCTTCTTTTCTTTTCTTTTTACTTTCATTATCCATATTTTCTTTTTCTTTCTTTTTCCTTTTTACTTGGTGTTAGAAATTTATTTGAGTCATTATTTCTCATTACTTGGTGTTCAAAATTGTTTGGCAATTATATATTATTTTTTTCAAGGGGTTGCTTGCATGATCAAATTATTATTCTCAATAGCTTATTTACCATGCATGCTATGTGTTTGTGAAAAAGCCCATATGGCATTATGCATCCTTCTACGTTATTCTATTCTACTATCCAATGCTTGCTTTTCACAAATTCCCTTTACTATTGTATTAATTGAATTTAATTGTCAATACAAATGTGATGGCTAGTTTGTTACGAGTGATAACACATTCGATTAATTAAATGCTTGATCTATGCTACTCATGCCTTTGCCAGCATGCCATTAAACACCTTGCATTTAATTGTCCTCAAATGCACTTGCCATATTTCCATTGGTGACCTTTTCACATGTAGTCATGACCATGTGTTAACGACATCTTCTTTACCGTGCATTGTTTATCACTTATACCATTCCCTTCCTTGCTCTATCTCTTTGAATTTAAGTTACTTTCTCTTTCCCTTTTCAGGATGGCCACCAAGAAAGGAAAAGAGAAAGCTACTCTCAAACCACCAGCAAGAAGAGGAACAAAAAGAGCATTAGTGGCAGAGCCTTCTTCAACTGCAGTAAAGCCCTCAACAAAAAGAATTAGGAGGATTATAAAGGTTGATGATAAAGAGAAAGTCTTCCCTGCAAAGGACACTGCGCGATTTTCCAATTGCTACTGTGAGCAGATGTTCCCCATCCTGGCAGAAAGGAGTTACAACAACGAATACCTTCTTCTCCTCCCAAACCATATTGCTACCTTTGTTGAGCCGCAAATTGAACGAAGACAATGGGGTTTCCTACAGAGACAGCCAAGGCAGGTCAATCTTTCTTGGGTAGTCGAGTTCTACTCTAACTTCCACCTGCCGACCCTGCAGTCTGTCTATGTCCGTCAAAAGCAAGTCCCCATTACAGAAGAGGCCATTCAACGAGCTTTAGATCTTCCCCCTGTTCCAGAAGGATTGGACGCCTTTCAAGAAGCCGCACTCAAGCGCCATATGTACCAATTTGACTGGGATGCCGTTCTCAGAGTTATCGCACTACCTGGCAGCCGATGGATCTACGGATACCATCGTACCCGCCCTAAGGGAATATCGGCTTCAGCACTTACCTTGGAAGCTCGCGTATGGGCACAGATCATGTCCCATTACGTCTTTCCGAGCACTCACGAGTCCTCCTTCACTGCGGACATGGCCGTTCTACTATGGTGCATCCTTACAGACCAACCTCTGAATCTACCAAGACACATCCGGAATGCCATGGGACACGTACAGATTGCGGACAACTTACCTTTTCCCGCCTTGGTCTCAGATCTTGTCTCAGCAGCCGGAGACTCCTACAGAGCTGGGGACACCAAAGCCATGCTCCCATGGGATGATCAATACGTCCCTAACGGGAAGTATATCACACCTCCAACAGCCACTACTAGCCAACCTACTGAACCAGTTGAAGATATTCCTTCTTCAACACCACAAGCACCTACAACCAATCAACTGCTCCATCAAATACTTGAAAGGTTGGATCGGCAGGAACACAAAGCAAAGCTAAGAGAGCGCCGTAACGAGCGCCGATTCAAACACCTCAAGGAGCTACTAAAGGGAAACTACAGAGACTCAGATACCCCGGACTCCACTTTCTAACCAGCACAGGGAGCCATGATGGTCCCGACTGTGGAGATACTGCTACCAGCCCACCTTTGTTCCTGACAGATGGCACCGAGGACGGTGCAAAGCCTTAAGTGTGGGGAGGTCGGTCAGTACCTGACTTCCGGAGGTAATTTCTCTTCCCTAACACCAATAAATTAGGATATTTAGTTAGATTTTTCTTTTGTAGAATAGGATAAATTGCACAGTAATAGATTAATTGCATGCATGTTCTACTTGATTGAAAAGACAATAAGTTTCTTCTAAGACCCTATTTTTGGAACAAAATTTCACTAATTTTAATTAAAACTTTTATGTTAAATTTGCTTGAAGTTGTATTTGGAACATGATTTTTGAGCTAAAGAACACACAACCTGTGAAATTTGAGCCTTTATGCATGGTTACATTATTTAACCATTATTATTTTATTCTTGTGTGTTTACTTCTCTATCATTGTAATCTATTTTTTGATTCATCCTATATGTCCAATGTTTATTATATTTATATGCTTGCATATGATTGAGGCCATTATTTGTTTAAAATCACTTATCCAAATCAAGCCTACCCTTTCAATTACCTTTGTTAGCCACTTTGAGCCTTTAAATCCCATTTGTTCTATATTTTACCACATTACTAGCCTTAAGCGGAAAAACAATTATATATCCCAAATTGAATCTTTGGTTAGCTTAAGATAGAATTGTGTGTGCTAAATTAAGTATGGAAAATTGTGGGAACAAAAGATAATAAGGGAATGTGTCATGATAATACAATGGGAATTCAGATACCTACTCATGTGAAACTATAAGAATTAAAAATCTATGTGCATTGATAAGCTATGTTTATTTTTATGTTTATGATGAAAAAAAATATTCAATAAATAAATAAGGGGACAAAATTACCCCAATGCTAAATTTAAATTCAAGAATCAATGCATATATGATAAAATTAAAATAAAAAGTTGATACATGAGTATGGAAGGTGAAAGAGAAATTTCTGGGTAGCTAGGTATGAATTCTAAAGTTATATAGAATATATATAGGTTAGGTTAAAGCTTGGGTTAACTAAAGATTCAAACTATAAGCTTACTTAGGCATATATGTATCCTTACCCTTACCTTGGCCCCATTACAACCTTGAAAAGACCACATAATGTTTGTATTGGTATATTAAATGTTGTTGATTGGTTAGGAGAAGAACAAAAATTAGAGAGCATGATTAGAGAAGGATAGAGTGATTACCCTATACACTAGAGAGACTAGAGTGTACATACATCATCAGTGAGGGTTTAATGCTTGAAATTCTGTGTTCCCTGCTTTCATGAGCTATCTTCTTGCACTTTTATCTGTTCTTACTGTATAAGAATTGAATTAGTGGAATTTGATTTGTAATTGTTTTGAAGAGCTTATTTACTTTTGATCAAGTGGACAAGAATCATATAGTTGCATTCACATATATAGGTTGCATTGCATTGCATGAGTTTTACATGTTCCCACTTATTTATTTTATCTCCTCCAACTAAGCATGAGGACATGCTAATGTTTAAGTGTGGGGAGGTTGATAAACCATTAATGTATGGTTTATATTGTGTTTAATTGTGTGGTTTTATCAACTCTTTACCCACTTATTCATTAAATAAGCATGCATTTATAATTCCTTCCTAAAAATGCTTTATGGTTGAAAACTTGCTTCCTAGAGACTTTTAATTATGTATTTTAATTCTCCTTTATTCCATTCGATGCCGTGATCTGTGTGTTAAGTGTTTCAGGCTTTATAGGGCATGAATGAGTTGGAGATTGGAAAGGAAGCTTGCAAAAATGGAAGGAACACAAGAAATTGAGGAGATGACCAGCGAGAAGTGACGCGGACGCATGGCTCACACGGCCGCGCGATATAGAGGAAATTGCAGTGATGCGGACGCATGGCTCACGCGACCGCGCGGATTGGAAACTACATCAGTGATGCGAAGGCGTGAACGATGCGCATGCGTGGCAAAGCAAACGCTGAATGACGCGTCCACATGAATGACGCGATCGCGTGACATTCGCGATCTGTATAATCTGCAGAATTTGCTGGGGGCAATTTTGGGCCCTGTTTTGACCCAGTTTTCGGCCCAGAAAAGCAGACTAGAGCCAGGGAACATTCAGAAACGAGAGAGAACATTCATTCTACACAGTTTTAGTTTTTAGATCTAGTTTTACTCCTCCTCTAGGTTTTTCCTTCTACACATTCATAGTTCTTAGGATTTCAATTATTATTGCTTTTGCATTGGGATATTGAGAAGAGTTATTGCCTCAGCAAGACTTCGTCATTCTAGTTCGTTCTCTTTACTTGTCTCTTACTCTTCCATGTCCTTAATTTACTCAATTTTACTATTGGATTATTTTAGAATTTATTAATACAACAATTACTTTTATTTTAATTGATTTCTTTGATTATTATTTATCATGTCTTTCTTTAATTCCCTTTCCTATGTTATGAATTCTACATTCACGATGAGCGAGTAGTTCCATAACTTGATTGGGAGTTGATTGAAAGGAAGACCTTGAGTTGGAATACTTAAAAGAAAAATTGTAATTGGGTTTATTGTTGGATTGCCCTCTAGTCACTGACACCAATCCCTTTCAATTAAGCGGATTGGAACTTGTGAATAGAAATAGCATTCCAACTTGTTTGACTTTCCCTTACCTAGTAAGGGATAACTAAACAGAACAACCTTCAATTGTCAATTAATCTTGAGAGTAATCCAACAAGAATAAGGCCTCCAGCTAATCTACTCCCAGTTAAGGCTTTTATTTAAATCACATAAATTCTCTAATTTAATTTCCTGTTCATCAACTCAATTCATTTTTGAAAATATCTGATTAATAAAATAGCACACCTTTCTGCAACTCGTTGGGAGACGACCTGGGATTCATACTCCCAGTATTTTAATTTTAATTTTTGTGACAACCCTTCTAAATTGATAGGCGGATTTCTGGTTGGTTGAGAACTATACTTGCAACGCATATCTTATAACAATTCTTAACTCTCCAATTTCGGCCACGTCACATCCCTTGAGGCATCTCAGGGATTTCTTGATGAGGAATTTCCTCATGCTCTTGTTAAGTCCATGAGTGGGCTCTCTTGTTTGCTCCGTCCTTTTCTTAGTGATGGGCTTGTCCTCTTCAATAAAGATGTCTTCCTCTATGACAACTCTAGCTGAATTGCATAGGTGACAGATGAGATGAGGGAAGGCTAACCTTGCCAAAGTAGAAGGCTTGTCAGCCACCTTGTATAGTTCTAGAGATATAATCTCATTAACTTCTACTTCCTCTCTAATCATGATACTATGGATCATGATAGCCTGGTCCACAGTAACTTCAGACCGGTTGCTAGTAGGAATGATAGAGCGTTAGATAAACTCCAACCATCCTCTAGCCACGAGTTTGAGGTCAGGCCTTCTCAATTGAACCGGCTTGCCTCTTGAGTCTCTCTTCCATTGAGCTCCTTCCACACAGATGTCCATGAGGACTTGGTCCAACCTTTGATCAAAGTTGACTCTTCTAGTGAAAGGATGAGGATCTCCTCTCATTATTGGCAAGTTGAATGTCAACCTTACAGTTTCTGAACTGAAATCCAAGTATTTCCCCCGAACCATTGTGAGCCAATTTTTTGGGTTCAGGTTCACACTTTGATCATGGTTCTTAGTGATTCATGCATTAGCATAGAACTCTTGAACTAATAAGATCCCGACTTGTTGGATGGGGTTAGTGAGAGTTTTCCAACCACTTCTTCGAATCCCACGTCGGATCTCCGGATATTCACTCTTTTTGAGCATGAAGGGGATCTCGGGGATCACATTTTTCTTGGTCACAACTTCATAGAAGTGGTCTTGATGGACCTTTGAGATGAATCTCTCAATTTCCCATGACTCGAATGTGGAAGCAATTGCCTTCCCTTTCCTCTTTCTAGAGGTTTCTCTGGCCTTAGGTGCCATTAATGGTTATGGAAAAATAAAAAGTAGAGCTTTTTCCACACCAAACTTAAAATGTTTACTTGTCCTCGAGTAAAAGAAGAAAGAAAGGAGGAGAAGAAAAAGAAATGGGGGAGATGAACGTGTGTGTTGGGTTCGGCCAAGGGGGTTAGAGTGTGTAAGATGTGTGAAATTAAAGGTGGTAAGGAGGGGTAATTATAGGGTAAGAGAGAGGGGGAATTCGGTTATGAAGGGGTGGGTTTGGGAGGGAAATGGTTTGAATTTGAATGGTGAGGTAGGTGGGGTTTTATAATGGATGGATGTGAGTGGTGAAGAGAGTATGGAGAAGAGAGTAGGATTTGATAGGTGAAGGGTATTTGGGGGAGAGGTATTGATTGGATTGGTCAAGGGTATTTGGGGAGGAGTGTTATGGAAAGGTGTGAAGAGGATAGAAGAAGAGGTGGGGTAGGTGGGGATCCTGTGGGGTCCACAGATCCTGAGGTGTCAAGGAATTCTGCTCCTTGTACTATTCTGGTGTTTAAACGCCCACTGTGTGCCAATTCTGGCATTTAATGTCAGCTCTGCTACCTTTCTTGGCATTAAACGCCAGTCTGCTGCCCCTTTCTGGCGTTTAATGCCAGCCAGACACCCTTTTCTGGCATTAAACACCAGTCAGACACCCTTTTCTGGCGTTAAACACCCAGAATGCTGCCCATTCTGGCGTTTAACACCCATAATGCTGCCAGACTGGGCGTTAAACGCCCATTCTGCTATCCTTACTGGCGTTTAAACGCCAGTAAGTCTATCCTCCAGGGTATGCTATTTTTAATGCTGTTTTTTATTTTGCTTGAATTCTGTAGTTGTTTTTGTGACTTCACATGATCATTAACCTAAAGAAAACATAAAATGACAATGGAAAACAAATATATAAATATAATTAAATAATATTGGGTTGCCTCCCAATAAGCGCTTCTTTAATGTCAATAGCTTAACAGTAAGCTCTTAGAGAGCTTCACAGAGATTCAGAGCTTAATGGTGGCCTCCCAACACCAAACTTAGAAGTTGAGTGTGGGGGCTCTGTTTGACTCTGTATTGAGAGAAGTTTTCCATGCTTCCTCTCCATGGTTACAGAAGAAGATCCTTGAGCCTTAAACACAAGGTAGTCCTCATTCAATTAAAGGACTAACTCTCCTCTGTCCACATCAATCACAGCTTTTGCTGTGGCTAGGAAGGGTCTTCCAAGGATGATGGATTCATCCTCTTCCTTTCCAGTGTCTAGGATTATGAAATCAGCAGGGATGTACAGGCCTCCAACCTTCACTAAGACATCCTCTACAAGTCTATAAGCCTGTTTCCTTGATTTGTCTGCCAATTCTAATGAGAATCTTGCAGTTTGTACCTCAAAGATTTCTAGTTTTTCCATTACAGAGAGTGGCATGAGGTTTATTCCTGACCCCAGGTCATGCAAAGCCTTCTCAAAGGTCATGGTGCCTATGGTACAAGGTATCAAGAATTTTTCGGGATCCGGTTTCTTCTGCGGTAATTTCAGTTGAGTCTAAGTATTCAGTTCATTGATGAGCAATGGAGGTTTATCCTACTAAGTCTCATTACCAAATAGCTTGGTATTTAGCTTCCTGATTGCTCCTAAATACAAAGCTACTTGCTCTTCAACAATGTCTTCATCCTTTTCAGAGGAGGAATACTCATCAGAGCTCATGAATGGCAACAGTAAGTTCAGTGGAATCTCTATGGTCTCTATATGAGCCTCAGATTCCCTTGGTTCCTCATTAGGGAACTCCATAGTGGCCAGTGGACGTCTATTGAGGTCTTCCTCACTGGAAATCACTGTCTTTCCTCCTCTGCAGGTTCAGCCGTGTGGGGTATATTGATGGCCTTGCACTCTCTTTTTGGATTCTCTTCTGTATTGCGTGGGAGAGTACTAGGAGGGAGTTCAGTAACTCTTTTACTCAGTTGACTCACTTGTGCCTCCAAATTTCTAATGGAGGACCTTGTTTCAGTCATGAAACTGTGAGTGGTCTTGGATAGATCAGAGACTATGGTTGCTAAGTTAGAGAGGCTCTGCTTAGAATTCTCTGTCTGTTGCTGAGAAGATGATGGAAAAGGTTTGCTATTGCCAAACCTGTTTCTCCCACCATTATTATTATTGAAGCCTTGTTAAGGCTTCTATTGATCCTTTCATGAGAGATTAGGATGATTCCTCCATGAAGGATTGTAAGTGTTTCCATAGGATTCTAATTCACTTCTTCCATTCCAGGGTTCTCAGGATCATAAGCTTCTTTTTTAGAGGAAGCTTCTTTAGTACTGCCGGATGCAGCTTGCATTCCAGTCAGACTCTGAGAAATCATATTGGCTTGCTGTGTCAATATTTTATTCTGAGCCAATATGGCATTTAGAGTATCAATCTCCAGAACTCCTTTCTTCTGAGTCATCCCATTATTCACAGGATTTCTTTCAGAAGTGTACATGAACTGGTTATTTGCAACCATTTCAACGAGTTCCTGGGCTTCTTTAGGTGTCTTCTTCAGATGAAGAGATCCACCAGCAGAGTGGTCCAATGACATCTTGGACAATTTAGACAGACCATCATAGAATATACATAAGATGCTCCATTCTGAAAGCTTGTCAGAAGGACACCTTCTGATCAATTGCTTGTATCTTTCCCAAGCTTCATAGAGGGATTCACCTTCCTTCTGTCTAAAGGTTTCGACTTCCACTCTAAGCTTACTCAATTTTTGAGGTGGAAAGAACTTGGCCAAGAAAGCATTGACCAGCTTTTCCCAAGAGTTCAGGCTTTCTTTAGGTTGTGAGTCCAACAATGTCCTAGCTCTGTCTCTTACAGCAAAGGGGAAAAGCATAAGTCTTTAAACCTCGGGATTATCCCCATTGGTCTTAACAGTATCACAGATTTGCAAGAACTCAGCTAAGAACTGATGAGGATCTTCCAATGGAAGTCCATGAAACTTGCAATTCTGCTGCATTAGAGAAACTAATTGAGGCTTAAGCTCAAAATTGTTTGCTCCAATTGCAGGGATTGAGATGCTTCTTCCATAGAAGTCAGAAGAGGGTGTAGTAAAGTCACCAAGCATCTTCCTTGCATCTCCACCATTGTTATTATTTTCGGCTGCCATAACTTCTTCTTTTTCGAAAATTTCTGTTAGGTCCTCTCCAGAGTGTTGTACTTTAGCTTCTCTTAGCTTCCTCTTTAAAGTCCTTTTAGGTTCAGGATCAGCTTCAACAAGAATGTTTTTATCCTTGTTCCTGCTCATATGAAAAAGAAGAGAACAGAAAACAAGAGGAATCCTCTGTGTCACAGTATAGAGATTCATTTATGTGAGTAGAAGAATAGAAGAATGAGGTAGGGATAAAGTAAGAAGAATTCGAACACAGAGAGAGGGAGGGGGTTCGAATTTTAAGAAGAAGTGTTAGTAATTAAATAAAATAAATAGAAAGAGATGAGAGATGGAAGAAATTCGAATTTTAATTTAAAAGAAAAGAAAAATATTTTTGTTTTTATTTTAATTATTCGTTAGAATTCGAATTTATTAAGAGAATAAAATTAGAATTTAAAACAATTAGTTAATAAAAAAGATTTTTGAAAAAGATGTTAATTATTTTCGAAAATTAGAGAGAGAAATAGTTAGGTAGTTTTGAAAAAGATAAGAAATAATAATCAATCAAACAAAAAAAAATCAAGTGGTTAATTGAAAAAGATTTGAAAATCAATTTTGAAAAGATATGAAGTTAGAAAAGATTTTGAAATTGAATTTTGAAAAATATATGATTGAAATTTATTTTGAAAAATATTGAAAAGGAAATTAAAAAGATTTGATTTTTGAAATTAAAGTTGATGACTTGACTAACAAGAAACTAAAAGATATGATTCTTAGAATTTAAAGATTGACTCAAAACATTAAATGTTAGTGTTAATTTCGAAAATCATGAACTAAAAGTAAGAAAAAGATTTTGAAAATCAATTTTTAAAATTTTCGAAAATATTAAGAAAAAATGAAAGGATTTGATTTTTGAAAAAGATTTGAAAAGATAGAATTTTTAAATTGAAATTTTGACTTGACTAATAAGAAACAACTAAAATTTAAAACTTTTTGACTAAATCAACTCAAAATTTCGAATTTTATGAGTGAGATAAGGGAAAGATATTATTTTTTATTTTTGAATGTTTAATGAGGAGAGAAAAAAATAACTAAATGACACAAGACATAAAAATTTAAGATCAAAACTAATAATGCATGCAAGAACACTTTGAATGTCAAGATGAACACCAAGAACACTTTGAAGATCATGATGAACATCAAGAACATGTTTTTGAAAATTTTTAAGAAAAGAAAAATATGCAAGACACCAAACTTAAAAATTTTTAAACTTTAGACACTAATAATTCAAAAATGCATATGAAAAACAAGAAAAGACACAAAACAAAAAAAATTAAAGATCAATCAAAGAAAATCATCAAGAACAACTTGAAGATCATGAAGAACACATGCATGAATTTTTCGAAAATTTTTCAAGAAAAATAAAAAAATGCAATTGACACCAAACTTAAAATTTGACATAAGACTCAAACAAGAAACATAAAATTTTTGGTTTTATGATTTTATCAATTTTTTTTTGTATTTTTCGAGAATTATGTTTGGAAAAAGATAAAGAAATTCAAAATTTTTAATAAGAATTCCAGGATTCATGTAATGTTAGTCTAAAGCTCCAGTCCAAAAGAATTAGACATGGCCAATGGCCAGCCAAGCTTTAGCATAGAATTATAAATGAGAATCTCAAAGTTGATGTAATGTTATTCTAAAGCTTCGGTCCAACAGAGTTAGACATGGCCAGAAGGCCAGCCAAGCTTTAGCATAACAAATACATACAACAATCCAATGAACATGATAAGTTAAAGCTCCGGTCCAAAAGATTTAGGCATAGCTTAATAGCCAGCCAAGCTTTAACATATCATCATGAAGCTTGAAGATGGAATTCATTCTTAAAAATTTTGATGAATTTTTCGAAAATTAACTATTATTATTGATATTATTCTTTTTATTTTTTTTCGAAAATAATAAATAAAAAGCTTTAACATAAAATAAAATTATCCAATCTAAGCAACAAGATGAACCGTCAGTTGTCGAAACTCGAACAATCCCCGGCAACGGCGCCAAAAACTTGGTGCACGAAATTGTAATTCACACTTTTCACAACTCCGATGCAACTAACCAGCAAGTGCACTGGATCGTCCAAGTAATACCTTACGTGAGTAAGGGTCGATCCCACGGAGATTGTCAGCTTGAAGCAAGCTATCGTCATCCTTGTAAATCTCAGTCAGGCGGATTCAAATGGTTATGATGTTTTAATAATTAAAAGATAAATAAAACAGAAAATAAAATAAAGTTACTTATGTAATTCGTTGGTGGAAATTTCAGATAAGCATCTGGAGGTGCTTTGTTGCTCCTGAACCTCTGCTTTCCTATTGCCTTCTTCCAACCATGCATGCTCCCTTCCATGGCAAGCTATAGGATCCTCTCAGTGAAAATGGTCCCCTACGGTTGCTGCACGGCTAATCAACTATTGGATTTCTCGTCTCGGATGAAAAATACCAGGTACAGCTACCGCATGGCTAATCATCTGTCGGTTCCCGCTAGCGTCGGAATAGGATCCATTGATCCTTTTGCACACTATCACTTGTGCCCAACATTCGTAGGTTTGAAGCTCTTTACAGTCATCCCTTCCTAGATCCTACTCGGAATACCACAGACAAGGTTTAGACTTTTCGGATCCCTGGAATGCTGCCAATGGTTCTAGCCTATACCACGAAGATACTAATCTCACGGACTCGGCCCGTGTATTAGATATCTAAGAGAATATACTCCGGCTGTCGTCCAATGACTACGTTGAACATCATGTAGACCGCTTATGGTTGTCAGGCACGCGGATCTTGGCTAAGCGAGTAACGAAGATAGTGGGTGATTGTCACGGGTCACCCCTTTATTCAGACTTAACTGAATTAAGTACAAGAGTATATCTTGGAGAAGAAGTAGGCGTGAATTGAAGGAAAAACAATAGTACTTGCATTAATTCATGAAGAACAGCAGAGCTCCACACCTTAATCTATGGGGTGTAGAAACTCCACCGTAGAAAATACATAAGTGAAAGAAGGTCTAGGCATGGCCGTGAGGCTAGCCTCCAAATGTGTACAATAGTCTATGATAGCATGGTTTACAGAAAATGAGTAACTAAATGCAGATAGTACATAAATCCACTTCTGGGGCCCACTTCGTGTGTGGTTGGACTAAGCATTGAAGCTTTTTTGTGCTTAGGCTGTTCTTGGAGTTAAATGCCAGCTGGGGTGCCATTTTGGGCGTTAAACGCTGGTTCTAGTGCTAGTTCTGGTGTTATACGCCAGAATTCTTTGGTGTGCATTTGGATGCCAGTTTGGGCCATCAAATCTCAGTCAAAGTATGAACTATTATATATTGATGGAAAGCTAAGGATATCTACTTTCCAACGCAATTGAGAGCGCGCCAATTGGGCTTCTGTAGCTCCAGAAAATCCACTTCGAGTGTATGAGGGTCAGAATCCAACATCATCTACAGTCTTTTTTCAGCCTCTGAATCAAATTTTTGCTCAAGTCCCTCAATTTCAGCCAGAAAATACCTGAAATCACAGAAAAACACACAAACGCATAGTAAAGTCTAGAAATGTGATTTTTGAATAAAAACTAATAAAAATATAATAAAAAGTAGCTAAAACATACTAAAAACTATGTAAAAAAATGCCAAAAAGGGTATAAATTATCTGCTCATCATGAGGGTTGTTAATTAATTTGGTTTCTCTTGACTCTAAGTGACCCCCTTAGTGTTGACTTAGGACTTAGGGATTGAGATTAATTATGCCTAGTTGACTTATCCTCGATGTAGGGTTAACTAATTGGGATTAATCCACACACAATTACCATGTTTGTGGTCCACAACTAGGATAGCAAGCCCTCATTACCCAATCCTTGCCAAGAGCTCTTTTTAGCATTTAATTTCCCTTTTATTACTTTCTTTGATTGCTTTGACTTTTAATTTCTTGCGTGTTAAGTTACCTTCTTGCACCTTAATTTCTTGCTATTTACATTACTTGCCCTCTCTTGCATTCCCAATTCCCCATGATCTCTCTCATAGCCAATAATTGTGCACTTTATTGCAACTCCTAGGGAAGACGACCCGGGAGCTAAATACTCTCGGTTTATTTTGTTTTGTATTGTGTTGACATTTGATTGATGATCAATTGTTGGGTTTGGACTATACTTACAACGCCTATTCCATTTTGATAATCAAATTCATAACCCATGCTTTTAGTCATCGTCAAATTTGGCGTTGATGCCGGGGACTTGTAATGGTTCTTGTTATTGGCTATTGTAAATATGTGAATATGTGAATAGTTATTTTTGATTGATTGCTTGTTTTTGCTAGTTTTTGGAGTTCATTTTATTTGTTCTTATTACCTTTGGTTTTGTTTCCTTTTTATTCTATGAATTCTCACCCATTGCATTGTGAGTTTTGTTGCTATTGTGTATAGGAATTGGGAATTTCAAGTGCTTGTTACCTAGATGGAATGAAAGGAATTGACAACAAGATATGGGTGTACAAGATTTGGAGTCTCAAAAGCCTTGGAGAATACAAGCTTGGGTGGGATTTCAAAAGGGGTTTGAAGAGAGATCTCCATAAATCCAACTTAAGAACAATAAACCAAAGTGCTAGGTGGGAGACACCCACCATGGTAACATTGCTCCAACTCTTCTCTTTGATTAATAAGTTGCCTTAATTGCATTTTTATTTGTTTTAGTTTGCTTAGGATTAGTTTAATTTTTAGTTTAGTAGGTAAATTTGCATATGGGACATGAAATTTTGTATGTTTGAATGTTTTGGGGTTGATTTGGGATGAGCTAAGGTTAAATACCTTAGAATTTTAAAGAAAAAAAATTAAGGAAATTTTTTTTTTGTGAAACAGGCCATATGTGCGTGCGCACCATGCTGTGCGTACGCACAAAACTGCATTTTTTGCCACCTGTGCAGCCGCATAAGCTTGTGCATCCGCACACTTCTTGATATGCCCTCTATTCACAGCGCCAGCACGTCCTATGCGCGTGCACCTCCCTCTATTTTGTGACCTGTGCGTGCGCACTGCTGTGTGCGTATGCACGAGTCTCCCTTCTTGCGCTCTTTGTGCGGCCGCACGAACGTGTGCGTCCGCACGGAAATGAGCGACCCCTCTGGTGAGAGCGTCAGCATAGTCTGTGCGCCTGCACCCCATACCCCTTTTCGCTCTTGTGCGTGCACACGGACCTGTGTGCGCACGCACACATGATCTTTCATGCCAAAAAAAAGGGGTGTTCTGTGCGTGCGCACGACCTTGTCTGCACGCACACCTCTCAATCCCTCTTCTGCCGAGAGTGCTCGCATAGCCGGTGCGCTTGCACACCTTCCCCTTTTCTCATTGTGTGCGTATGCACACGTGTCTGTGCATACGCACGCCCCTGTTTTCTCACTTTTATGCTTCTTTTCCCTTCTTCTTTCTCTCTACTTCTTTCCTTCTTTTCTCTTCCTCTCTCTTCTTCCCCTTTCACCCTATTTTATGCTTGTACATGTCTATTTTGTTTGCATTTCATTATTTTTGCTTTACTTGCCTGTTAAGTGAATAAATTACAAGTGTTGATTAATTTTGATAGGGTCGCTTCTTACTTGATATTTACACCAATGCCCTTATACATTGCGTTCGCTTACCAAGTACCTAGTGGGTTTGGCTACTCATATTTTGATTGTACCACTAGGACAAATTATATAAGTGCATTAGATTAAGTGATTTGAGTTGAATTTACTTGTTCATCATGATTTGCATATCAAATTCATCACATGTCCAGTACTTGTTCCTTGTTAATGCTTTGCATTTGTTTGAGTGACTTAACTTGATTCCTATCAAGATGAGCACTTTTTGTAACAAGTACCTCTCCTTGTGACCTTTTTTTCATTATGCTTCATGATGAATAAGGAGTTTCCGTTCATTATGGGGTTGGTTGTTGCTTATTGTGCTATTTTATATTAATCTTGTGCTTTCACGTGCACAATTTCAATAACCAATATCAAATACTCAATTCACTTTTGTGGTTACCTAGGGTTGCTTGTGCCTTAAGCTTACTTATTATTTACTTGCAACCTAGGCTACTTCATTGAGGAATATGTGCTATTTCTTTTGAATAGGTGGTTGTTGTTTTTACCCCGCCGATGTGGGTGTTCTAAATCGTGCACACTTAGAATACTACGCATTGTCTTTTATCATACCACACAACTTACTTTGCCTCAATTGTTATGTATCTGTTTACACAGCAACCGGAACGCCTGGAGCCCACCAGCTGAAGGTGGAGCCTCATAGTCCTTCACCCATGGATCATGTGCAAGCACGGAGGACCGTGCACTATTTAAGTGTAGGGGAGGATCGCCAACTTCAAGGGGGTAAAAATTTCTCTTCTTAGACACTTTGCAATATCCTTTTTGCTCTTTTTCGTCAATTTAATGCTCATAGTATCATGGTAGCAAATATTTGTATGTGCATGTTAGATTAAATAAGTTTGGTAAAAACAACAAGAAATTTTCATGAAATTCCTTTTAGGGCATGCCATTGATTGAATTGAGAAATTATTTTTCAAACTTGCTTGAAGTATTTTTCATAGAACATAGAAAAGAGCTAGAACAACATACCTTGTGAGATTTGAGCCTTAATTGCATGGTTGCACATCTTCAACCATAAAGTTTGTTCTTGTGTGATAAACTCCTTTCATGATTGTAATCTTTGATTTGCATGATTCTATATGTCCATTATTTTGTGTATGAATGCATGTATATGATTGAGGCCATTGTTTTAAATAGCTCACTTACCCAAATAGCCTACCTTTTATCTTCCATTGTTAGCCAACCTTGAGCCTATGCTAAACCCATTTGTTTTTAATTTTAGCACATCATAAGCCTTAAGCGAAAAACAATAAATGTCCCTTGTTTGGATCTTTGATTAGCTTAGGCTAGTGAGTGTAATTATCATTTAAGTTTGGGAAGTTTGGGAATAATGGTTGGGATAAAAGGGTGTTTTTATATATATGGGAATTGGGTACATACTCATGTATGAATTATGTTAAACCATATGCATTGATGTTCTTGTATATATTTTAGTTTGAATAATAATAATAATAATAATAATAATAATAATAATAATAATAATAATAATAATAATAATAATAATAATAATAATAATAATAATAATAATAATAATAATAATAATAATAATAAATAGAAAAGAAAAGAAAAAGAAAAGTAATAAAAAGGGGACAAAATACCCCAAAGTGAAGTCAATAAGAATCAATGCATATGTGTAATGATAAAAAATAGAATACATGAGTGTGTGAAAAAGTGAACAATGGGTAGTTAGGTTAGCTTTGAATTATATAGGTTGTCATAGGATAAGTGGGAAGCTTAGGTTGATCAAAGATTCAAATTCTAGTCCACTTGACCATATGCATCCTACCTTGACCCTAGCCCCATTACAACCATGAAAGTCCTCATGATATTTGTATGCATGCACTAAATAATTGTTGATTGTTAGATGACTTGCAAATCTTTGAGAAACATGACTAAAAGAGAATTGAGTGATTAAGCCCTAAATACTGAGCGAATTGAGTGAATACACATCCGGTGAAGGGTTCGGTCGCTCAATTTTATGTTCTTGTGCATTATATTGTATCTTCTTGCAAGTTGTTTGTTGTTTAGTTTTGAAAATCTCAATTCAATTCTTTGGGCATTGATCATAGTGCATTAATTCTTTGCCTTGGCCCTAAGGCTTGTTTCGGATTAATTGGAATCTCTTGTTAGTTTTGTACCAAACTAAATAGGAACCATAGTGTAAATCAGCATGTGTGCGGACGCACACACCTGTGCGTCCGCACATGTCCCAGCATGTGACTCACTTAATGGAAATCGCTGGGGGCAATTTCTGGTCCTCCAGAGCCCAGTTATTGGACCTTCTGAAGATGATTCTCCCTATATTAGACAAGGCCTCACTCCATGTGAAAGGGGAGAGCAATTAGGGTTAGTTTAGCATAATGTAGTTCATTTTCTAGAAAGAGAAGCTCCCCCTTCTCTCTAGAAATTAGGATTCTTAGTTTACTTTCCTTGTAATTTTCCTTTTTGATTCTTGTTTTACTCTAGTTTCTTCTACCTTTCCTTATTTTATTGTCTTAATTTTCTTACTTTATCTTGTTATTTTCTCCATTTTTGCCACTTTTATGTATTTGCACTGTTGTTACTTTAATTTACATTTAATGCAATTTTATGTTTCATGCCTCTTTATTGTTTTATTGAGTTGTCCTCTTTAATTTTCTTGCTTTTGGTAGTTGTAGAATTTATATTTCTTGTCATTTTACCATGCTTTATTTACATGCCCACCAAGTGTTTGACAAAATGCTTGGTTGGGTTTTTGCTTAGTTTTTCACACTCTTGGTTGGGAAATTGGGTGTTTGGGTGAACTTGAGTGGTGGATGTTGGTGCACGAAAGTGTGATTTAAAAACTTGATATGGCAAATTAGTGATCTCAACACTTCTTCACAATTCCAATGCAACTAACCAGCAAGTGCACTGGGTCGTCCAAGTAATACCTTACGTGAGTAAGGGTCGATCCCATGGAGATTGTCGGCTTGAAGCAAGCTATGGTCATCTTGTAAATCTCAGTCAGGCAAATTAAATTGGTTATAAAGTTTTGATAATTAAAATATAAATAAAACATAAAATAAGATAGAAATACTCATGTAATTCATTGGTGGGAATTTCAGATAAGCGTATAGAGATGCTTTGTTGCTTTTGAACCTCTGCTTTCCTACTCCCTTCTTCTAACCCTGCGTTACCTCCTTCCATGGCAAGCTGTATGATCCTCTTGGATGAAAACAAATCCATCTGTGCTGTCACCGCAGGGCTAATCATCTGTCGGTTCCCGCTAACATCGGAATAGGACCATTGTCCTTTTGCGCACTATTAATTGCGCCCCACATTCACATGTTTGAAGTTCATTATAGTCATCCCTTCCCAGATCCTACTCGAAATACCACAGACAAGGTTTAGACTTTTCGGATCCCAGGAATGCTGCCTTTATTCTAGCCTATACCACGAAGGTTAATCTCTGATTCAGATGCTCTGTTGTCAGGAGAGACGATGTGAATCGTTGATTAGAACCCAAGAGAATATACTTCGGCTGTCGTCCAATGACTATGTTGAACATCATGTAGACCGCTTTGTGGTTGTCATGCACGCGATCTTGGCTAAGCGAGTAACCAAGATTGGGTGATTGTCACGGGTCACCCCCTTCATTCTGACTTAACTAAATTAAGAACAAGAGTATATCTTGGAGAAGAAGTAGGCGTGAATTGAATAGAAAAACAGTAGTAATTGCATTAATTCATGAAGAACAGCAGAGCTCCACACCTTAATCTATGGGGTGTAGAAACTCCACCGTTGAAAATACATAAGTGAAAATAGGGTAGACATGGCCGAGTGGCCAGCCTCCCATGGAGGTCTCAGAACGTAAAAGTTACATAATATGGTCCAAGATTCTAAAATAAATCACTAAAAGTAGTTTTTATACTAAACTAGTAACTAGGGTTTATAGAAAATGAGTAACTAAGTGCAGATAATGCAGAAATCTACTTCTGGGGCCCACTTGGTGTGTGCTTGGACTGAGCATTGAAGCTTTTTTGTGCTTGGGCTGTTCTTGGAGTTAAACGCCAGCTTTGGTGCCAGTTTGGGCGTTTAACTCCAATTCAGGTGCCAGTTTGGGCGTTTTACGCCAAGATGTTTTGGGCTGACTTTGAATGCCAGTTTGGGCCATCAAATCTCAAGTAAAGCATGAACTATTATATATTGCTGCAAAGCCCAAGATGTCTACTTTCCAACACAATTAAGAGCGTGCCAATTGGGCTTCTGTACCTCCAGAAAATTCATTTCGAGTGTAGGGATGTCAGAATCCAACAGCATCTGCAGTCCTTTTTCAGCCTCTGAATCAGATTTTTGCTCAGGTCCCTCAATTTCAGCCAAAAAATACCTGAAATCACCGAAAAATACACAAACTCATAGTAAAGTCCAGAAATATGAATTTTTCATAATTATTAATAAAAACATAGTAAAAACTAATTAAAACATACTAAAAACTATGTAAAAATAATGCAAAAAAGGGTATAAATTATCCGCTCATCACAATACCAAACTTAAATTGTTGCTTGTCCCCAAGCAACTAAAAACAAAATAAGATAAAAAGAAGAGAATATATAATGAATTTCAAAAATATCAATGAAGATTAGTCTCAATTTGATGAGCGGGACTTGTAGCTTTTTGCTTCTGAACAGTTTTGGCATCTCACTTTATCCTTTGAAGTTTAGAATGATTGGCATCTATAGGAACTCAGAATTCAGATAGTGTTATTGATTCACCTAGTTCAGTATGTTGATTCTTAAACACAGCTACTTTATGAGTCTTGGCCATGGCCCTAAGCATTTTATTTTCCAGTATTACCACCGGATATATAAATGCCACAGACACATAACTGGGTGAACCTTTTCAGTTTGTGACTCAGCTTTGCTAGAGTCCCCAATTAGAGGTGTCCAGGGTTCTTAAGCACACTCTTTTTGCTTTGGATCATGACTTTAACCGCTCAGTCTCAAGCTTTTCACTTGACACTTTCACGCCACAATCACATGGTTAAGGACAGCTTGATTTAGCCACTTAGGCCCGGATTTTATTCCTTTGGGCCCTTCTTTCCATTAATGCTCAAAGCCTTGGATCTTTTTTACCCTTGCCTTTTGGTTTAAAGGGTTATTGGCTTTTTGCTCTTGCCTTTTGGTTTAAAGAGCTATTGGCTTTTTCTGCTTGCTTTCTCTTTTTCTTTCTTTTTCTTTATTTTCTTTTCGCCATTTTTTTTCGCAAGCTTCTTCTTTTTCACTGCTTTTTCTTGCTTCAAGAATAAATTTTATGATTTTTCAGATCATCAATAACATTTCTCCTTTTTCATTATTCTTTCAAGAGCCAACAATTTTAACATTCATAAACAACAATATAAAAAATATGCACGTTCAAGCATTCATTCAGAAAATAAAAAGTATTGCCACCACATCAAAATAATTAAGCTAACTTCAAGATAAAATTTGAAACCATGCACTTCTTGTTCTTTTGCAATTAAAACATTTTTATTTAAGAAAGGTGAAGGATTTATAGGACATTCATAACTTTAAAGCATAGGCATTGGACACTAATGATCATGTAATGAAGACACAAACATGGATAAACATAAAGCATAAGGAACGAAAAAATAGAAAATAAAGAACAAAGAAATTAAAGAACGGGTCCACCTTAGTGATGGCGGCTAGTTCTTTCTCTTGAAGATCTTATGGAGTGTTTGAGCTCCTCAATGTCTCTTCCTTGCCTTTGTTGCTCCTCTCTCATGGCCTTTTAGTCTTCTCTTATTTCATGGAGGATGATGGAGTGCTCTTGGTGCTCCATCCTTAGTTGTTCCATATTGGAACTCAGTTCTCCTAAAGAGGTGTTGATTTGCCCCAATAGTCATGTGGAGGAAAATACATCCCTTGAGGCATCTCAGGGATTTCATGATGAGGAACTTCCTCATGCTCTTGTTGAGGTCCATGAGTGGGCTCTCTTGTTTGCTCCATCCTTTTTTTTAAGTGATGGGCTTTTGAGATGAATCTCTCCATCTTCCATGACTCAGAGGTGGAAGCAATTGCCTTCCCTTTCCTCTTTCTAGAGATTTCTTCGGCCTTAGGTGCCATTAGTGGTTATGGAAAAACAAAAAGCGGGGCTTTTCCACACCAAACTTAAAATGTTTGCTCGTCTTCGAGCAAAATAAGAAAGAAAGGAGGAGAAGAAGAAGAAATGGAGATGATGGAGATGTGTGGTGGATTCAGCCAAGGGAGGGAAAAGTGTGTATGATGTGTGAAAATGAAGGTGGTAAGGAGGGGGTATTTATAGGGTTAGTGAGAGAGGGTAGCCGTGTATGAGGGGTTGGGTTTGGGAGGGAAACATTTTGAATTTGAATGGTGACGTAGGTAGGGTTTAATGACGGATGGATGTGAGTGGTGAAGAGAGTATGGAGAAGAGGGTAAGATTTGATAGGTGAAGGGTGTTTGAGGAAGAGGTATTGAGGTGATTAGTGAAGGGTGTATGGGGAAGAGTGTTATGGAAAGGTGTGAAGAGGAGAGAAGAAAGGAGGGGTAGGTGGGGATCCTGTAGGGTCCACAGATCCTGAGGTATCAAGGAAATTGAGTCCCTGCACCATTCTGGTGTTTAAATGCCCATTGTGTGCCAAATCTGGTGTTTAACGCCAGTTTTGCTACCTTTCCTGGCGTTAAACGCCAGTCTACTGCTCCTTTCTGGCGTTTAACGCCAGCCAGACACCCTTTTCTGGCATTAAACGCCAGCCAGATGCCCATTTCTGGCGTTTAACGCCAGCCAGATGCCCATTTCTGGCGTTTAACGCCAGCCAGATGCCAGACAGCCCTTTCTGGCGTTAAACGCCCAAAGTGCTGCCCATTATGGCGTTTAACGCCCAGAATGCTGCCAGGCTGGGCGTTAAACGCCCGTTCTGCTATCCTTACTGGCGTTTAAACGCCAGTAAGCCTGTCCTCCAGGGTGTGCTATTTTTAATGCTATTTTTCATTCTGTTTTTTTATTTTTCAGTTGTTTTTGTGACTTCACATGATCATCAACCTAAAGAAAACATAAAATAATAATAGAAAACAAATAAATATAATTCAATAAAATTGAGTTGCCTCCCAAAAAGCGCTTCTTTAATGTCAATAGCTTGACAGTGAGCTCTTAGAGAGCCTCACATAGATTCAGAGCTTAATGTTGGCCTCCTAACACCAAACTTAGAAGTTGAGTGTGGGAGCTCTGTTTGAGTCTGTATTGAGAGAAGCTTTTCATGCTTCCTCTCTGATAAACCACTATTTTATGGTTTATCTTGTGCTCAATTGAGTGGTTTTTATCTATTCTTTGCCCACTTATTCTTACTAATTGCTTGTTTTATATTTTTCTTCCTGATTTTGTGCTATGATTGAAAACATCCTTCTTTGACCTTAATTTTATTAATATTAATTCTCTCTTTATACCATTCGATGCCTTGATATGTGTGTTAAGTGTTTTCAGAGATTACAGGGTAGGAATGGCTTGGAGGATGGAAAGGAAGTATGCAAAAGTCGAAGGAATACAAGAAGTTGAAGGAACTGCAAACTGTCATCCTAACCCTCTCGCACTAAAACGGTCATAACTTGAGCTACAGAGGTCCAAACGATGCGGTTCCAGTTGCGTTAGAAAGCTAACGTCCGGGGCTTCGATTTGATATATAATATGTTATAGTTGCCCTGATGCTAGGCGACACGAACGCGTGCTCCACGCGGACACGTCGCAGTGACAAAAATCAGCGTGGCAGATTTCTTCTCCATCGATTTCTGGGCTGTTTTCGACCCAGTTTGCGGCCCAGAAAGCACAGATTAGAGGCTATAAAGTGGGGAAATCCATTCATTCATGATCATAAGCTCATAATTCATAATTTTTAGTTTTAGATATAATTTTTAGAGAGAGAGGTTCTCTCCTCTCTCTTAGGTTTTAGGATTAGGATTCATCTTAAATGATTTAGGAATTCAACTCTTCATCAGGTTCAATATTTCTTTTACTTTATATTTCTCTTTTACTTTCAGATACTTTAATGCTATCCTTTAATTACTTATGTTGCCAGATTGGCTTATGAACTCTTTATATTTAGATTGATTTTCTCTTATTAATGCAATTGAGGTATTTCAGATCTAAGATTCTTATTTAGCTTTTTATATTATTGGCTTTAATTGATTAACTGGAAGCTCTTGAGTTATCAACTATTCGTGATTAGTTGTTATGTCAGCTAAATTGACTGGAATTCTACTAACTCTAGTCTTTTCTTAGGAGTTGGCTAGGACTTGGGAAATCTAACTAATTAGTTCACTTGACTTTCCCTTGCTTACGCAAAGGTTAACTAAGTGGGATTAACTTCCATTCTCATAGGAGTAACTAGGATAGGACTTCCAAATTTTCATACCCTGCCAAGAGTTTATTTTACAGTTATTTATTTATTTTACTTGTCATTTAAATTACTTGTTCCTGACTTTCAAAACCCCCAATTTACAACACTTGTCATACTTCTTCCTTACTTTCAAAACCTCCAATTTACAAGACTCATAACCAATAATAAGAACACCTCCCTGCAATTCCTTGAGAAGACGACCCGAGGTTTAAATACTCAGTTATCAATTTTTAAGGGGTTTGTTACTTGTGACAACCAAAACGTTTGTACGAAAGGATTTTCTGTTGGTTTAGAAGCTATACTTACAACGCGATCATATTTTTACATTTCTTTACCGATAGAAAAACCGATCGTCAAAATGGCGCCGTTGCCGGGGAATTGCAAACGTGTGCCTTATTATTGGTTATTGTAAATATTTGCTTTTTGCTTGTTTATTTGTTTTTATTTTATAGAAAAAAAAATTTCAGATTTTAAATTTTAAATTTTTTTATCTTATCTTATCTTAAATTTCAAAATTCAAATTTTTTTTCAAAAATCATATCTTTTTCAAAATCTTATCTTATCTTATTTCAAAAATCAAATTTCAAAATTCAATATTTCAAAAATTTAAAATTCAATATTTCAAAATTCAAATTTCAAAATTTAAAATTCAAATTTCAAACTTTAAAATTCAAATTTCAAAAATTCAAAATTCAAAAATTTAATTTTCAAATTCAAAATTTAAATTTCAATAACCATTTAATTTAAAATTGTTTTTATTTTCGTTTTTAATTTTTATTTGCTATTATGAGTTCTCACCCCCAACGCTTTGAGTTTGGTCCCAATGCTGTTGTAAGGAATGGAAATTATTACAGGAACGTGCATCAAGGTCAAAACAATCAGAGATGGAAGGAGCCACGAGGATCTGATCAACCCTTTCGGCAACATCACCTTCCAAGATACCATGTACAATGACCATCCTACAATACATGCCAAGACAATAGATATGGCGGACCCCCTTGTAGTTACCAGCAAGCTCCATCATATGCCAATGAACCACCTCCTCAAATTAGCTTTGGACCACCATACTCACAAGCTCCTTTCCACCATTCACCTCCATATGACCCTAACCCGTATCCACCATACCAACCACCTTATGAGCCAAATGAACCCTCCTATCCACCCCAAACCTCCATGGAGAAAGCACTTACTGATCTAAAATCTACTATACAAGCTCTCGTTGCCCAAGTCGGACCACCAAATGCCTTCAACAATCAACCCTCAAGCTCTAGTGCACTTCCTTTCTAACCACAGAATGATCTCTCCATCCCATCACCACCATCCATGGAAGAGCACCCACATCCATCAATCCAAGAGCAACATGATCCCAGTGATGCTATTGACATGGAACAAGAGAGAAGGGATCATCTTCGCGAATCCATACTTCATAAGGAGCTATAGGAGGCCCTAAAGGTGAAGGTAGTAAAGACCCTTGAAGATGAAAGAATAGTTGAAAGGAGTTGTCATGGAAAGAAAATCATCAAGGATGAGTACGATTTTATATTAAAACTATTGGACAAAGCAGTAATTATTGAAGAGGAAAAAGTGGTTGAAGACTTGCGAGATGCTGAACCTCCATGGGAAAGTCAAGACATAGAGCCTCCTTCCAAGACAGTTGCATTTGATGTTGAGGAGGGTGTACAACCTCCAAGGCATATCATAATTAAAGACTTGGAAGAGGTTGATCAAGAGATGGAGATTCAAGAAAAAGAGGCACAACCTCCCATGCCCTTGGTGAGCAATGAAGAAGAGATTGAATTGGAAGAAAGCTACCAAGAGGAAGAGGTTGATATTGAAGAAACTTGCAAAGAGGTGGAAGTTGTCAGAGAGGAGCACAAGGGAGTGGAGCTTGCAAATTCGTTAGAAATACCTCCCCCTAAGTTGCCATCATCCTTCACAACATTCAAGTGGGTAAAATTCATATCCCTTAGCTTTCTAATTCCACTTGAATATGGGCTACTGGAGATGGATGGTCAACTTAGAGCTCTTGTTGGCATTAAGAGTAAGAGGAAGATGGTCAGTGGTAAGAATTGCCCTGCAAGGTTCATTATGGTTGGAAGCTTTAAATTTAAACGCAAAGGTTGGTGTAGAGCTCAATTGAATGGGTCTGGGAAGTTATTTGGACGCTTCAGTGAGAATTCTAAAGCTGAACCACCTGGATGGAATCATGATAATCAACTTGAAGACGGGTGTAGAACCAAGATTTGGGATCCAGGAATATATGAGGATCAACTTTAGGAGCTCAAAGCTTGTGACAAACTCCATCAAAACTTGAGAAACTTACTTGGTATTGATAGAGCTTATTGGAAGTCCAAGCATTGGTGGAAGTTTCAGGATGAGTTCAAGCACAAGCCGCCATGACAAGGAGCTCACCAAATGTCCAACTTAAGGACTTTAACTAAAAGTGCTAGGTGGGAGACAACCCACCATGGTATAATCCTTCCTTTTATTCCTAGTTTATTTTATTTTAATTTTATTAGTGTTATTCATAATGTTTGCATTAGCATCTGCATACTACATTCTGCATTTTGCATAAAAAAAAAGAGAAAAGAACGCACGCGACGCGGCAGCGTCGCTGACGCGTTTGCGTCACAAGTGCATTAGGAAGAAAAGAAAAGTGAACAGAGAGTCACGCGAGAGCATGGCTGGAGGCGTGCCTTTGGCACAAATTGATCCACGCGACCGCGTCGTTGATGCGTCTGCGTCATTTGGAAAATAAGCCTCCCACGCGTCCGCGTCACCCACGCGAACGCTTGGCTCTGTGGAATCGACGTAAATGGGTGTGTTGCAGTAAGTTGGGCTGGAATGGGGCTGGACTCGTGCTAGAAGCCCAAGCCCTCCCACGCGAATGCGTTTCCCACGCGGCCGCGTCGTTTTCCAAAAATGGCCATCCACGCGATCGCGTCAACCACACGACCGCGTCACCCATATTTTTGGCAAAAATGCATTTCAAATAGAGAGTTGTGCGAATGCGAGGTTGCACTCATGCTACTAGCACAAATCGAGTCACGCGATCGCGTGACCCACGCGTCCGCGTCGCCTGCGCCGCACAACTTATCCAGATCAGCGCCAATTATCTTGTCTTTTCTTTTCTAATCCTAATATCTACTATCTTTTCTTTTTTCTTCTTTCTTTCTTACTTTATTTCTTTCACTTCTCATTCTTTTTCATCTTTATTCTATTTTACTTAATTTATTTGCATATTTCATTCATTGTATTTTAATTTTGTGCATATTTTTCTTTTCTTTTCTAAATTTATTATTTTACCATTGGTGTCACTTGTTCATATTCAACTGTTGTGTCTTTTCTGGTATTATTTTGGTGCTTAGTAACTTGTTTTACACTGTTGGGTAATATTATTTAAGTTAATGCTAATCTCTTTTGATATTTGTATTAATTTTACATTGACATGAATTTATATTATCTCTCTTTACCCACTCTCTTCCCCATTGTTGCGAATTTTGCACCACTGGTATGCCATGTGCTTCTATTGTTTACTCACGTACATGTTGAAGCTTCCATGTAAATGAGACCCGTATCATTTGGCATTAACCCACCCATACTTCATTTATTTTCTTATCTTTATTTCTGGGTTACTTTTCTTCCCTTTTTCTTTCAGGATGGCCACCCGGAAGGGAATCGAAAGACGTTTACATGGGGAGACAGACAAGTCCATCTGCACAATCCTTGGAGAAAAGTATCAGTTGGAGCAACTCGTCCACCTGCACATCTCAGCATGCACCGAGGACCGTGCAATCTTTAAGTGTGGGAGGTCGATACCGATCTTCATGGGTTAGTTATTTTCTTCTCAAACACCAATATTTTACCTTATTTGTTAGTTCATTGTTGCATTTGCATGTTTAGTTGCATGTTTGTTTGATTGTATGCATTTAGTTACTACTTAGTTAAAGTAATAAATTTCTTTTCAAAACTCTATTTTATAATATTTCACTAATTTAAATTGAAAAATTTTTTTGTTATAAATTTGTTTGAAGTTGTATTTGAAACATGGTTTTTGAGCCAAAGAACACACAACCTGTGAGATTTTGAGCTTATTTACATGGTTACATTATTTAACCATAAATTTTTATTCTTGTGTGTTTCTTTCTCTATAATTGCAATCTTTGCTTTATTCTAGTCTATATGTCCATTATTTAGTATATTTACATGCATGCATATGATTGAGGCCATTATTTGTTATTATCTCACTTATCCCAAATAAGCCTACCTTTTACATCACCCTTGTTAGCCACCTTGAGCCTTTTTATCCCATTTATTCTGTTCTACAACCACATCACTAGCCTTAAGCAGAAAAAAAAATTAAATACCCCAATTGAATCTTTGGTTAGCTTAAGATAGAGATTGTGCATCAACTAAGTGTGGGAAAACTGTGGGAACATGGGTTGATAAGGGAATGTATCATGTTTCTAATTTATTTTAATGTTGGGAATTTGGGAACCTACTCATGAAAAACCAAAATAAAAAAAATAATAATAATGGAAAATCCATGTGCATTGATAAGTTATGTTTGATTTTATCATTCAAAATAATAATAATAATAATAATAATAATAATAATAATAATAATAATAATAATAATAATAATAATAATAATAATAAAATAAAAAAATAAAAAATAAATAAATAAATTCAATAAATAAATAAGGAGACAAAATTACCCCAATGCTAAGTTAATAAAGAGATCAATGCACATGTGATAAAAGTAAAGAAATAGCAAAAATTTGGTACATGAGTATGGAATCATACAAAAGTGGGAATTATGGGTAGCTAGGCATGAATTTAAAAGTAAATAGAGTATATGTATGTTAGGTGAGAGCTTAGGTTAGTCAAAGATTCATATTATAGCTCACTTGGCCATACATGTACCCTTACCTTTACCTCAGCCCCATTACAATCCTGAAAAGACCTCATGATGTTTGCATTAGTATGCTAAATATTTGTTGATTGGTTAGATGAAGAACAAGGTTTAGAAAGCATGACTAGGGAAGAATAGAGTGATTAACCCTAGACACTTGAGAGACTAGAGTGATATACACTACCAGTGAGGGTTCAACGCTTGATTCTATGTTCCCTGCTTTTATGAGCTATCTTATCACAAGTTTACTTGTCTTTTATTATATGATTTGAATTAGTGGGATTTGAATTATTTTTGTCTTGAAAGATTTATTTACTTTTAACCAAGTAGGTAGAAATATTTTGCATGTAGTTGCATTCATATAGATAGGTTGCATTTCATACATCTTACCATTCCCCTTCACTCTTTTAGTTCTCTTAAGTTTAGCATGAGGACATCCTAATGTTTAAGTGTGGAGAGGTTGATAAACCACTAATTTATGGTTTATCTTGAGCTCAATTGAGTGGTTTTTATCTATTCTTTGCCCACTTATTCATACTAATTGCGTGTTTTATATTTTCCTTCCTGATTTTGTGCTATGATTGAAAACATGCTTCTTTGACCTTAATTTTATTAATATTAATTCTCTCTTTATACCATTCGATGCCTTGATATGTGTGTTAAGTGTTTTCAGAGATTACAGGGCAGAAATGGCTTGGAGGATGGAAAGGAAGCATGCAAAAGTCGAAGGAATACAAGAAGTTGAAGGAACTGCAAATTGTCAGCCTGACCCTCTCGCACTAAAACGGTCATAACTTGAGCTACAGAGGTCCAAACGATGCGGTTTTAGTTGCGTTGGAAAGCTAACGTTCGGAGCTTCGATTTGATATATAATATGCCATTGTTGCCCTAATGCTAGGCGATGCAAACGCATGCTCCACGCAGACGCATCACAGTGACGAAAATCAGCGTGATAGATTTCTTCTCCAGCGATTTCTGGGCTGTTTTTGACCCAGTTTGCGGCCCAGAAAACACAGATTAGAGGCTATAAAGTGGAGAAATCCATTCATTCATGATCATAAGCTCATAATTCATAATTTTTATTTTTAGATGTAGTTTTTAGAGAGAGAGGTTCTCTCCTCTCTCTTAGGTTTTAGGATTAGGATTCCTCTTAAAGGATTTAGGATTTCAACTCTTCATCAGGTTCAATATTTCTTTTACTTTATATTTCTCTTTTACTTTCAGATACTTTAATGCTATCCTTTAATTACTTATGTTGCCAGATTGGCTTATGAACTCTTTATATTTAGATTGATTTTTTCTTATTAATGCAATTGAGGTATTTCAGATCTAAGATTCTTATTTAGCTTTTTATATTGTTGGCTTTAATTGATTAACTGGAAGCTCTTGAGTTATCAACTATTCGTGATTGGTTGTTATGTCGGCTAAATTGATTGGAATTCCACTAACTCTAGTCTTTCCTTAGGAGTTGGCTAGGACTTGGGAAATCTAACTAATTAGTTCACTTGACTTTCCCTTGCTTACGCAAAGGTTAACTAAGTGGGATTAACTTCCATTCTCATAGGAGTAACTAGGATAGGACTTCCGAATTTTCATACCCTACCAAGAGTTTATTTTACAGTTATTTATTTATTTTACTTGTCATTTAAATTACTTGTTCCTGACTTTCAAAACCCCCAATTTACAACACTTGTCATACTTCTTCTTTACTTTCAAAACCCCCAATTTACAAGACTCATAACCAATAAAAAGAACACCTCCCTGCAATTCCTTGAGAAGACGACCCGAGGTTTAAATACTCGGTTATCAATTTTTAAGGGGTTTGTTACTTGTGACAACCAAAATGTTTGTACGAAAGGATTTTCTGTTGGTTTAGAAGCTATACTAACAATGCGATCATATTTTTACATTTCTTTACCGATAGAAAAACCGATCGTCACTCTCCATGGTTACAGAAGAAGATCCTTGAGCCTTAAACACAAGGTAGTCCTCATTCAATTGAAGGACTAGCTCTCCTCTGTCCACATCAATCACAGCTCTTGCTGTGGCTAGGAAGGGTCTTCCTAGGATGATGGATTCATCCTCATCCTTCCTATTGTCTAGGATTATGAAATCAGCAGGGATGTACTGGCCTGGCCTTCAACCTTCACCAAGACATCCTCTACAAGTCCATAAGCCTGTTTCCTTGAATTGTCTGCCATCTCTAGTGAGATTCTTGCAGCTTACACCTTAAAGATCCCTAGTTTCTCCATTACAGAGAGGGGCATGAGGTTTATACTTGACCCCAGGTCACACAGAGCCTTCTCAAAGGTCATAGTGCCTATGGTACAAGGTATTAAGAACTTTCCAGGATCCTGTTTCTTCTCAGGTAATTTCAGTTGAACCAGATCATTCAGTTCATTGATGACCAATGGAGGTTCATCCTCCCAAGTCTCATTACCAAATAACTTGGCATTCAGCTTCATGATTACTCCTAGATACTGAGTAACTTGCTCTTTAATAATGTCTTCATCCTCTTCAGAGGAAGAATACTCATCAGAGCTCATGAATGGCAATAGTAGGTTTAGTGGAATCTCTATGGTCTGTATATGAGCCTCAGATTCCTTTGGTTCCTCATTAGGGAACTCCTTAGAGGTCAGTGGACGTCCATTAAGGTCTTCCTCACTGGAAATCACTGCCTCTTCCTCCTCTCCAGGTTCGGCCATGTTGGTTATATTTATGGCCTTGCACTCTCTTTTTGAATTCTCTTCTGTATTGCTTGGGAGAGTACTAGGAGGGAGTTCAGTAACTTTCTTACTCAGCTGACCTACTTGTGCCTCTAAATTTCTAATGGAGGACCTTGTTTCAGTCATGAAACTGAGAGTGGGCTTAGTTAGATCACAGATTACCGTTGCTAAGTCAGAGTGGCTCTACTTAGAATTCTCTGTCTGTTGCTAAGAAGATGATGGAAAAGGTTTGTTATTGCCAAACCGTGCTATCCTATGATGCACGAATTGTAAATCACACTTTTTACAACTCGTACCACTAACCAGCAAGTGCATTGGGTCGTCCAAGTAATACCTTACGTGAGTAAGGGTCGAATCCCACGGAGATTGTTGGCTTGAAGCAAGCTATGGTTATCTTGTAACTCTTAGTCAGGATATAATATCAATAATAATTTTTAGTTTTAATTGTAAAAAGTCAAAGGGCATAAAATAAATACTTGTTACTCAATAATGGAGAATATGTTGGGGTTTTGGAGATGCTTTGTCCTCTTTATTTCAGCTTTTCTCTTGTACTCCTCTTCACACACGCAAGGCTCCTTCCATGGCAAGCTGTATGTAAGGTGTCACCGTTGTCAATGGCTACTTCCCGTCCTCTCAGTGAAAATGGTCCAAATGCTCTGTCACAGCACGGCTAATCATCTGTTGGTTCTCGATCATGTCGGAATAGAATCCCTTGATTCTTTTGCGTCTGTCACTACGCCCAACAATCGTGAGTTTGAAGCTCGTCACAATCATTCAAACCTTGAATCCTACTCGGAATACCACAGACAAGGTTTAGACTTTTCAGATTCTCAAGAATGCTGCCAATGGATTCTAGCTTATACCACGAAGATTCTGATTACGGAATCTAAGAGATACTCATTCAATCTAATATAGAACGGAGGTGGTTGTCATACACTCGTTCAGGGATTGAGGAAGGTGATGAGTGTCACGGATCATCACCTTCTTCATAGTGAAGCGCGAATGAACATCTTAGATAGGAACAAGCGTGTTTGAATGGAAAACAGAAGTAATTGCATTAATTCATCGAGACACAGCAGAGCTCCTCACCCCCAACAATGGAGTTTAGAGACTCATGCCGTCAAAGAGTACAAAGTTCATATCTAAAATGTCATGAGGTACAAAATAAGTCTCTAAAAGTTGTTTAAATACTAAACTAGTAACCTAGGTTTACAGAAAATGAGTAAACTAAGATGGATAGTGCAAAAATCCACTTCTGGGGCCTACTTGGTGTGTGCTGGGACTGAGACTTAAGCTTCTCACGTGCCTGGACTGTTTCTGGAGTTGAACACCAGGTTGTAACCTGTTTTTGGCGTTGAACTCCAACTTGTAACTTGTTTCTGGCGCTGGACGCTAGACTGCAACATGGAACTGGCGTTGAACTCCAGTTTACATCATCTATCCTTGAGCAAAGTATGGACTATTATATATTGCTGGAAAGCCCTGGATGTCTACTTTCCAACCCAATTAGAAGCGCGCCATTCGGAGTTCTGTAGCTCCAGAAAATCCACTTTGAGTGCAGGGAGGTCAGAATCCAACAGCATCTGCAGTCCTTTGTCAGCCTTTGAATCTGATTTCTGCTCAGGTCCCTCAATTTCAGCCAGAAAATACTTGAAATCACAGAAAAACACACAAACTCATAGTAAAGTCCAGAAATGTGATTTTTAATTAAAAATTAATAAAATTATAATAAAAACTAACTAAAACATACTGAAAACATACTAAAAACAATGCCAAAAAGCGTATAAATTATCCGCTCATCACAACACCAAACCTAAATTGTTGCTTGTCCCCAAGCAACTGAAAATCAAATAGGATAAAAAGAAGAGAATATACTATAAATTCCAAAATATTAATGAAACTTAGCTCCAATCAGATGAGCGGGACTTGTAGCTTTTTGCCTCTTGAATAGTTTTGGCATCTCACTTTATCCATTGAAGTTCAGAATGATTGGCATCTATAGGAACTTAGAATTCAGATAGCGTTATTAATTCTCCTAGTTCAATATGTTGATTCTTGAACACAGCTACTTTATGAGTCTTGGCCGTGGCCCTAAGCACTTTGTTTTCCAGTATTACCACCGGATACATAAATGCCACAGACACATAAATGGGTGAACCTTTTCAGATTGTGACTCAGCTTTGCTAAAGTCCCCAATTAGAGGTGTCTAGGGTTCTTAAGCACACTCTTCTTCTGCTTTGGACCTTGACTTTAACCGCTCAATCTCAAGTTTTCACTTGACACCTTCACGCCACAAGCACATGGTTAGGGACAGCTTGGTTTAGCCGCTTAGGCCAGAATTTTGTTCCTTTAGGCCCTCCTATCCACTGATGCTCAAAGCCTTGGATCCTTTTTATTACCCTTGCCTTTTGGTTTAAAGAGCTTTTGGCTTTTTCTGCTTGCTTTTTCTTTTTCTCTCTTTTTTTTGCCATTTTTTTCGCAAGTTTTTGTATTCACTGCTTTTTCTTGCTTCAAGAATCAATTTTATGATTTTTCAGATCATCAAATAACATTTTTCCTTTTCATCATTCTTTCAAAAGCCAACATATTTAACATTCATAAACATCAAATTCAAAAGACATATGCACTGTTCAAGCATTCATTCAGAAAACAAAAAGTATTGTCACTACATCAAAATAATTAAACTAATTTCAAGGATGAATTCGAAACCATGTACTTCTTGTTCTTTTGTTTTTTAGAACATTTTTTATTTAAGAGAGGTGATGGATTCATAAGACATTCATAACTTTAAGGCATATACACTTAGACACTAATGATCATATAGTAAAGACACAAACATAAATAAAACATAAAGCCATAGTAAACGAAAAATAGGAAAATAAGAACAAGGAGATTAAGGCACGGGTCCACCTTAATGAGGGTGGCGTCTTCCTTTTCTTGAAGAACCAATGGTGTTCTTGAGCTTCTCTATGTCTCTTCCTTGCCTTTGTTGCTCCTCCTTCATAGCTCTTTGATCTGCAGTCAATTGCTCTACCACTGAATTATGGAAAAAACAAAAAGCAATGCTTTTACCACACCAAACTTAAAAGGTTTGCTCGTCCTCGAGCAAAAGAAGAAAGAAGTGGAGAAGATGGAGGAGATGGAGGTGTGTAAATGGGTGGGTTTGGGAAGAATATGGTTTGGATTTGAATGGTGAGGTAGGTGGGGATCCTGTGGGTCCACAGATCCAGTGGGGTCAAGGATTTAGCATCCCTGCTCCAATTAGGCGTACAAAACGCCCTTGCTGTGCAATCCTGGCATTTAACGCCAGACTGCTGCTTGTTTCTGGCGTTAAACGCCCAAATGTAGCCTGTTTCTGGCGTTTAACGCCAGGTAGATGCTTGTTTCTGGCGTTAAACGCCAACTTGGTGCTTGTTTCTGGCGTTTAAACGCCAGACTGTTCCTCCTCTAGGGTGTGCTATTTTTAATGCTATTTTTCATTCTGTTTTTGATTTTTCAGTTGTTTTTGTGACTTCACATGATCATCAACCTAAGAAAAACATAAATTAGCAATAGAAAATAAAGAGATATAGTTAAATAACATTGGGTTACCTCCCAATAAGCGCTTCTTTATTGTCTTTAGCTGGACCTTGCTGAGCTTTTAATCTAGCCTCAGCCTTGAGCACTCTTGCTCAACATTGCCTTCAAGATAATACTTGATTCTCTGTCCATTAACAATGAACTTCTTATCAGAATCAATGTCTTGAAGCTCTACATAGCCATATGGTGACACGCTTGTAATCACATATGGTCTCCTCCACTGGGATTTCAGTTTCCCGGGGAATAATCTGAGCCTAGAGTTAAATAGCAGAACCTTCTGTCCTGGTTCAAAGACTCTAGGTGACAACTTTCTGTCATGCCACCTTTTTGCTTTCTCCTTGTAAAGCTTAGCATTTTCGAAAGCAGAGAGTCTGAATTCCTCTAGCTCATTCAGCTGGAGCAATCTTTTTTCTCCAGCTAATTTGGCATCAAAGTTTAGGAATCTGGTTGCCCAGTAGGCCTTATGCTCCAGTTTCACAGGCAGATGACAGGCCTTACCATACACAAGCTGGTATGGAGAGGTCCCTATAGGAGTCTTGAATGCTGTTCTGTAAGCCCACAGAGCATCATCCAGGCTTCTTGCCCAATTCTTTCTACGGGTACTTACAGTCTGTTCCAGGATTCTTTTTAGTTCTCTATTAGAGACTTCAGCTTGCCCATTTGTCTATGGATGATATAGAGTTGCCACCTTGTGGCTAATTTCATACCGGACCATAGCAGAGTAAAGCTGTTTGTTGCAGAAGTGAGTGCCCCCATCACTAATTAGTGCTCTAGGGACACCAAACCTGCTGAAGATATGTTTCTGGAGGAACTTCAGCACTGTCTTAGTATCATTAGTGGGTGTGGCAATGGCCTCTACCCATTTTGATACATAGTCGACTGCCACCAGAATATAAGTATTTGAGTATGATGGTGGGAAGGGCCCCATGAAGTCAATACCCCATACATCAAACAACTCAATCTCCAAGATTCCTTGTTGAGGCATGGCGTAACCATGAGGCAGATTACCAGCTCTTTGGCAACTGTCACAGTTACGTACAAACTCTCGGGAATCTCTATAGAGTGTAGGCCAATAGAAGCCACATTGGAGGACCTTGGTGGCTGTTCGCTCACCTCCGAAATGGCCTCCATATTGTGACCCATGGCAATGCCATAAGATCTTCTGTGCTTCTTCTCTAGGCACACACCTACGGATTATTCCGTCTACACATCTCTTAAAGAGATATGGTTCATCCCACAGGTAGTACTTTGCATCAGTAATTAATTTTTTCTTTTGTTGCTTGCTGTACTCCTTGAGTATGAATCTTGCAGCTTTATAGTTTGCAATGTCTACAAACCATGGTGTTTCCTGGATGGCAAACAGTTGCTCATCCGGAAAGGTTTCAGAGATCTCAATAGAGGGGAAGGACGTCCCTTCTACTGGCTCTATTCGGGACAGATGATCAGCCACTTGGTTCTCTGTCCCTTTTCTGTCTCTTATTTCTATATCAAACTCTTGCAGAAGCAACACCCATCTTATGAGCCTGGGTTTTGAATCCTGCTTTGTGAGTAGATATTTAAGAGCAGCATGGTCAATATACACAATCATTTTTGATCCTACTAAGTATGATCTAAACTTGCCAATGGCATAAACCACTGCAAGCAATTCTTTTTCTGTGGTTGTGTAATTTTTCTGGGCATCATTTAAAATGCGGCTAGCATAATAAATGACATACAGAAGCTTGTTATGCCTCTGTCCCAGTACTACACCAATGGCATGGTCACTGGCATCACACATTAGTTCAAATGGTAATGTCCAGTCTGGTGCAGAAATAACTGGTGCTGTGACCAGCTTAGCTTTCAGGGTTTCAAACACCTGCAGACAATCTGTGTCAAACACAAATGGCGTGTCAGCGGCTAGCAGATTGCTCGGAGGTTTTGCGATTTTTGAAAAATCCTTTATAAACCTCCTATAGAATCCTGCATGCCCCAGAAAGCTTCTGATTGCCTTAACATTGGCAGGTGGTGGTAATTTTTCAATCACCTTTATCTTAGCTTGATTCACCTCTATTCCCTTGTTCGAAATTTTATGCCCAAGGACAATTCCTTCAATCACCATAAAGTGACATTTTTCCCAGTTTAAAACCAGGTTGGTCTCTCGACATCTTTTCAGAACTAGTGTCAGGTGATCAAGACAGGAGCTGAATGAGTCTCCATATACTGAGAATTCATCCATGAAGACTTCCAGAAAATTTTCCACCATATCAGATAAAATAGAGAGAATGCATCTCTGAAAGGTTGCAGGCGCATTACACAGCCCAAATGGCATCCTTCTATAAGCAAACACTCCAGATGGACATGTGAATGTTGTTTTCTCTTGATCCTGGGGATCTACTGCAATTTGGTTGTAGCCTAAATAGCCATCCAAAAAGCAGTAATAATCATGACCTGCTAGTCTTTCTAGCATCTGGCCTATGAATGGTAAAGGAAAATGATCCTTTCTGGTGGCTGTATTGAGCCTTCTGTAGTCAATACACATGCGCCACCCTGTAACTATTCTTGTAGGAACCAGTTCATTTTTTTCATTATGAACCACTGTCATGCCTCCCTTTTTGGGGACAACTTGGACAGGCCTCACCCAGGGGCTATCAGAAATAGGATAAATAATCTCAGCCTCCAGTAATTTGGTGACCTCTTTCTGCACCACTTCCTTCATGGCTGGATTTAGCCGCCTTTGTGGTTGAACTACTGGCTTAGCATCATCCTCCAATAGGATCTTGTGCATGCATCTAACTGGGCTTATGCCCTTAAGGTCACCTATGGACCACCCAAGAGCTGTCTTGTGTGTCCTTAGCACCTGAATTGTGCTTCCTCTTCCTGTGGATTTAAAGCAGAGCTTATGATCACTGGAAAAGTGTCACCTTCTCCCAAAAATGCATATTTCAAGGATGGTGGTAATGGTTTGAGCTCGGGTTTAAGAGGTTTTTCCTCTTCCTGAGGAAGTTTTAGAGGCTCTTTCAATTCCTCTGAATCCTCCAGATCAGGCTGAACATCCTTAAAGATGTCTTCCAGTTCTGATTCGAGACTCTCAGCCATGTTGATCTCCTCCACCAGAGAGTCAATAAGATCAACTTTCATGCAGTTTGTTGGTGTGTCTGGATGCTGCATAGCCTTGACAGCATTCAACTTAAACTCATCCTCATTGACTCTCAGGGTTACTTCCCCCTTTTGGACATCAATGAGAGTTCGTCCAGTTGCTAGGAAAGGTCTTCCTAGAATGAGAGTTTGTGCTCCTCCATTTCCAGCACTACAAAGTCAGTGGGAAAGGCGAATGGCCCAACCCTGACAATCATGTCTTCAATCACGCTTGATGGGTATTTAATGGAGCCATCAGCAAGTTGGAGACATATCTGGATTGGTTTAACTTCTTCAGTTAAACCAAGCTTTCTGATAGTGGATGCAGGTATTAGGTTGATGCTTGCCCCAAGATCACATAAAGCTGTCTTGGTGTAATTACCCTCTAATATGCATGGTATCAGAAAGCTCCCAGGATCCTTAAGCTTTTCTGGAAAGCTTTTTAGAATGAATGCACTACATTCTTCAGTGAGGAGAACTCTTTCAGTCTCTCTCCAATCCTTCTTATGACTCAAGATCTCTTTCATGAACTTGGCATAAGAGGGTATTTGCTCAAGTGCCTCTGCAAACGGAATCTTTATTTCAAGAGTCCTGAGATAATCTGCAAAGCGAGCAAATTGCTTATCTTGCTCCTCTTGGCGGAGTTTTTGAGGATAAGGTATTTTGGCTTTGTATTCTTCAACCTTAGTTGCTGCAGGTTTATTTCCTACAGAGGTGGTTGGAGAAGCCTTTATAGAGGGGTTGTTATCAGCACTTGTGTGTGTCTGATCCCTCACTGGCAATTGAATGCCAGAGTTGGAAGCTGGATTGGCGTTGGACGCTAGTTCCTTGCTTGTTCCTGGTGTTTGGACGCCAGAACTGAGCTTTCATTGGGCGTTTGACGCCAATACCTTGCCTGTTTCTGGCGTTTAAACGCCAGAACTGTGCATGGGTTGGGCGTTTAACGCCAACTTTGCATCCTTTTCTGGCGTTTGAACGCCAGAATTATTCCTCTCTGGGCTCTTACTGTCCTCAGAGGGATTTTGGATGGTATTTTGCTCATCCTCTGTTAGTTGTTCTTTTCTTGGCTTTCTGCTACTCTGAAGTGAGGTATTTAATGTCTTTCCACTTCTTAATTGAACTGCCTGGCACTCGTCTGTTATCTGCTTTGATAACTGCTGTTTTGTTTGATTCAACTGTGCTTCCATATTTTTATTATCATTTTTAGTGTCCCGTAGCATCTCCTTGAATTCTGCTAGCTGTTTTGTTAGAAAACACAATTGTTAACTGAGTTCAGCAACCTGTTCTGGAGGACCAAGCTCAGTAGATACTGCTTTGGCTTCTTCTTTTGTGGAGGACCCACTACTTATGTACAGATGCTGATTTCTAGCAACTATATCAATAAGCTCTTGAGCCTCTTCAATAGTTTTTCTCATGTGTATAGATCCACCAGCTGAGTGGTCTAGAGATACCTGAGCTCTCTCTGTAAGCCCATAGTAGAAGATGTCTAATTGTACCCACTCTGAAAATATTTCAGAGGGGCATTTCCTTAGCATCCTTCTGTATCTCTCCCAGGCATTATAAAGGGATTCATCATCCTCTTGTTTAAAACCTTGGATGTCCAGCCTTAGTTGTGTCATCCTTTTTGGAGGAAAATACTGATTCAGGAATTTGTCTGCTAACTGTTTCCATGTTCTTATGCTTGCTGTGGGTTGGTTATTTAACCACATTTTAGCTTGATCTTTTACAGCAAACGGAAATAGTAACAGCCTGTATACATCCTGATCTATCTCCTTGTCATGTACTGTGTTAGCAATTTGCAAGAATTGTGCCAGAAACTCAGTAGGTTCTTCTGTGGAAGACCGGAATACTGGCAGTTTTGCTGCACTATGACAATGAGCTGAGGATTTAGCTCAAAACTGCCTGCCTTGATGGAGGGTATACAGATACTACTCCCATATGCAGTAGTAGTGGGGTTAGCATATGACCCCAGAGTCTTTCTGGACTGTTCATTTCCACTTAGATCCATGATGGAGAAAGGGAGATGATGCGGATTGCAATTAAAATATTTTTTTTGAAAACCAAAATTAAAACAAAATAAAATAGAATAAATGAAAAATTGACTATAATTTCGAAAATTAGAGGAAAAATAAATAAAAGAAAATTGAAAACTATATTAATTAATTAAAAAGATTTGAAAAAGATGTGGGTGAGGATTTTCGAAAAAATAAAAAGAGAGAAATTGGTTAGGAATTTTTGAAAAAGATATGTCTTAAAATTAAAGATACTTGTAAGAAAATAAAATAAAATAAATAAATAAAAATAAAAAAGAAGAAAAGATATGAAAAAGAATTGATTTTAAGATTTGAGATTAGAAAAGATAAGATAAGCTTGGTAAGAGAAGATAAGGAATTTAAATTAAAAAGTTTTGAAATTTAAATTTTAAATTTGAAATTTTGAAAATTAAAATTTGAAAATTGAATTTTTGAATTTTCAAAAAGGTCAACAATATAAGATAAGGATTTGAAAAAGATTTAAATTTTGAAAAGATTTGATTTTTAAATTTGAAAATTTGGAAGTTGAAATTTGAAATTTGAAATAAGATAAGATAAAATTTTGAAAAAGATATGATTTTTTTTGAAAAAATTTGAATTTTGAAATTTTTAAAACTAAGATAAGATAAAATAGAAATTTTAAAATAAAAATCTGAATTTTTTTTTTTGAAAAATTTCGAAATTTTTTTGCCCCAAAATATTTAGAGAAGATATTTTTTTGATTTTTGAATTTTGTGATGAAAAAGAAAAACACACAAAAGACACACAACTTAAAATTTTTAGATCTAATGCTCCTTGTTTTCGAAAATTTTGGAGGGAAAATACCAAGGGAAAGGTAAATTGCAAAGAAAATAGATGAAGAACAATTAACCCAAACTGAAATTCAATTAAGCAGTAAATAAACAGAGAGATCCAAGGATGAGATTGAAACAGAATTTCTTCAATTCTTCAACCCAAGATCCAAGACAATTGTAATAGAAATTGAAAGCAATAAAACTGAGAGGAAGAGAAGTGAATTCTCCTTCCCCAAGACAAAGAAATTAAAGATCACTCAATATCCAAAGCTCTCCGAAAACTATTATGAAAATTCCAAAGGAAAGCTCCCCGAAGAACTTGAATTCTATCCTATTTATACACTTTCTTCCAATGATCTTCAAGCCTTGAGTTGGGCCTTTGCTCTTGGTGGAATTGGGTTGAAAAAGGCCTTGGTTGATTGCTCTTGGAGTTTGAAGAGGAACCAAAACGAACCAATTGAACCGGGTTTGAGTTTTGCAAAAGTTGGACCAAAAGTTTGAGCAAAAGTTAGGGGGCTAACTTTTGCCCAAACTTTTCATATCAGCAGCTATATCCATCTGATACCAACGTTGGTGCCAAAGTTAGGGGTCTAACTTTGGCCCTAACGTTGGCCTTACCTTGTGCACTTGTGGCGCCAACGTTAGCCACCAAGTTAGGGGCTAACGTTGGCGCAAACTTTTGCTCCTCCCTTTGTGATTTTCATGTGCCAACGTTAGCCACCAAGTTAGGGGGCTAACGTTGGCGCAAACTTTTGGTGCCCAGGGAGGTTTTCTTCATGCCAACGTTAGCCTCAAAGTTAGGGGCTAACGTTGGCGCAAACTTTTGGTGCTCAGGGGTGATTTTCATGTGCCAACGTTAGCCTCAAAGTTAGGGGCTAACGTTGGCGCAAACTTTTGGTGCTCAGGGGTGATTTTCATGTGCCAACGTTAGCCTCAAAGTTAGGGGCTAACGTTGGCGCAAACTTTTGGTACCCAGGGAGTGATTTTCAAGTTCCAACGTTAGCCCAAAAGTTAGGGGCTAACGTTGGGGCTAACTTTTCACCCAAAAGTTTGTGCAAAAGTTTGAGGCTAACTTTAGGTCCAGCTTTTTGCTTCCTGGTTCAATTTCACTTATTCCATTGTCTTCTCTTTACTCCTAGCTATTCCTTCTTGCTTCAACCTTTCTCCAAGCTTTCTTCACCTATCATTAATCAACCAAACACATCAAAGCTATGCTTAAAATCATGAGATATTCATTCTTTCATAATATGTAACAATTATAGTATAAAACCTCATGAAATAGCATGAATTCATACATGGTTGATTAAATCAAAGGAAACATGAAAATCTACCTAATTGGTTTGCTTGTAGCTCAAGAAAGTGCATAATTCTAATGAAATCAAAAGAAAAAGACTATTTAAAATAGGCTAAGATGACTTGTCATCAACACCAAATTTAAAAATTTTAAGATCAAAACACAAGAAAGACTCAAGAACACTTTGAAGACTCAAAAGAACACAAGAACATGAAGAACAAAAATTCAAAGACTCAAAGGACTCAAGAACATAAAAAAAGAACACAAAACTTAAAATTTTTAGAAAACCTCAATAAAATTTTCGAAAATTATAGAAAGATTAACAAGAAAACACCAAACTTAAAGTTTGGCACAAGATTTAATCAAAGAAAAATTATTTTTGAAAAAAAAGATTTTAAAAAGAAGATACCCAATTACCAAGAACATAGACCAACGCTCTAGCCAATTGGACAATAAATGTAACACTTGTTTTGAAGAAGTATTTTTAATAACTAAGAATAAATTTTTTTTCGAAAACTAATGTTTTGAAAAGGCACAAGAAAAACAAGAAAAGAAACAAAACAAGAAAAACTAAAGATCAAACAAGAAAAATAAACAAGAATAACTTGAAGATGAAGAAAGAACAAAGAACACCAATTTCAAAAATTTTAAAAGAAAATAAAAACATGCAATTGACACCAAACTTAAAATATGAAACTAAACTCAAACAGAAAAACTCAATAAAAAAATAAAATTTCGAAATATTTTTGAAAGAGAAATTAAGGATTCTAAAATTTTAACAAGAACAATAATAGAAGACTCTAAACCAAAAAAGAAAAAATTTTCCTAATCTAAGCAACAAAATAAACCGTCAGTTGTCCAAATTCTAACAATCCCCGGCAACGGCGCCAAAAACTTGATGCACGAATTGTAAATCACACTTTTTACAACTCGTACCACTAACCAGCAAGTGCACTGGGTCGTCCAAGTAATACCTTACGTGAGTAAGGGTCGAATCCCACGGAGATTGTTGGCTTGAAGCAAGCTATGGTTATCTTGTAACTCTTAGTCAGGATATAATATCAATAATAATTTTTAGTTTTAATTGTAAAAAGTCAAAGGGCATAAAATAAATACTTGTTACTCAATAATGGAGAATATGTTGAGGTTTTGGAGATGCTTTGTCCTCTTTATTTCAGCTTTTCTCTTGTACTCCTCTTCACACACGCAAGGCTCCTTCCATGGCAAGCTGTATGTAAGGTGTCACCGTTGTCAATGGCTACTTCCCGTCCTCTTAGTGAAAATGGTCCAAATGCTCTGTCACAGCACAGCTAATCATCTGTTGGTTCTCGATCATGTCGGAATAGAATCCCTTGATTCTTTTGCGTCTGTCACTACGCCCAACAATCGCGAGTTTGAAACTTGTCACAATCATTCAATCCTTGAATCCTACTCGGAATACCACAGACAAGGTTTAGACTTTCCGAATTTTCAAGAATGCTGCCAATGGATTCTAGCTTATACCAGGAAGATTCTGATTACAGAATCTAAGAGATACTCATTCAATCTAATATAGAATGGAGGTGGTTGTCATACACTCGTTCATGGATTGAGGAAGGTGATGAGTGTCACGGATCATCACCTTCTTCATAGTGAAGCGCGAATGAACATCTTAGATAGGAACAAGCGTGTTTGAATGGAAAACAGAAGTAATTGCATTAATTCATCGAGACACAGCAGAGCTCCTCACCCCCAACAATGGAGTTTAGAGACTCATGCCATCAAAGAGTACAAAGTTTAGATCTAAAATGTCATGAGGTATAAAATAAGTCTCTAAAAGTTGCTTAAATACTAAACTAGTAACCTAGGTTTACAGAAAATGAGTAAACTAAGATGGATAGTGCAAAAATCCACTTCTAGGGCCCACTTGGTGTGTGCTGGGCTGAGACTTAAGCTTCTCACGTGCCTGGGCTATTTCTGGAGTTGAACGCCAGGTTGTAACCTGTTTCTGGCATTGAACTCCAACTTGTAACTTGTTTCTGGCGCTGGACGCTAGACTGCAACATGGAACTGGCGTTGAACGCCAGTTTACATCGTCTATCCTTGAGCAAAGTATGGACTATTATATATTGCTGGAAAGCCTTGGATGTCTACTTTCCAACCCAATTGAAAGCGCGCCATATGGAGTTCTGTAGCTTCAGAAAATCCACTTTGAGTGTAGGGAGGTCAGAATCCAACAGCATCTGCAGTCCTTTGTTAGCCTCTGAATCTGATTTCTACTCAGGTCCCTCAATTTCAGCCAGAAAATACCTGAAATTATAGAAAAATACACAAACTCATAGTAAAGTCCAAGAATGTAATTTTTAATTAAAAACTAATAAAATTATAATAAAAAATAACTAAAACATACTGAAAACATACTAAAAACAATGCCAAAAAGCGTATAAATTATCCGCTCATCATCCTACTATTATTATTATTGAAGCCTTAATAAGGCTTCTATTGATCCTTCCATGAGAGATTAGGATGATTCCTCCATGAAGGATTGTAAGTGTTTCCATAGGAATCTCCCATGTAATTCACTTCTTCCATTTCAGGATTCTCAGTGTCATAGGCTTCTCCTTCAGAGGAGGATTCCTTAGTATTGCTGGATGCAGCTTGCATGCCAGTCAGACTCTAAGAGATCATATTGACTTGCTGAGTCAATATTTTATTCTGAGCCAATATGGCATTTAGAGTATCAATCTCCAGAACTTCTTTCTTCTGAGTTGTCCCATTATTCACAGGATTTCTTTCAGAAGTGTACATGAATTGGTTATTTGCAACTATTTCAATGAGTTCCTGGGCTTCTTCAGGCGTCTTCTTCAGATGAAGAGATCCACCAACAGAGTTGTCCAATGACATCTTGGATAGTTCAGACAAACCATCATAGAATATGCATATGATGCTCCATTCTGAAAGCATGCCAGAAGGACACCTTCTGATCATTTGCTTGTATCTTTCCCAAGCTTCATAGAGGGATTCACCTTCCTTTTGTCTGAAGGTCTGGACTTCCACTCTAAGCTTGCTCAATTTTTGAGGTGAAAAGAATTTTGCCAAGAAGGTATTGACCAGCTTTTCCCAAGAGTTCAAGCTTTCTTTAGGTTGTGAGTCCAACCATGTCCTAGCTCTGTCTCTAACAGCAAAAGGGAAGAGCATAAGTCTGTAGACCTCAGGGTCAACCCCATGGGTCTTAACAGTGTCACAGATTTGCAAGAATTCAGCTAAAAATTGATGAGGATCTTCCAATGAAAGTCTATGATACTTGCGATTCTGCTGCATTAGAGAAACTAATTGAGGCTTAAGCTCAAAGTTGTTTGCTCCAATTGCAGGAATTGAGATGCTCCTTCCACAGAAGTTAGAAGAGGGTGCAATAAAGTCACCAAGCATCTTCCTTGCATCTCCACCATTGTTATTAGGTTCGGCCATCTCTTCTTCTTTTTCGAAAAAATATGTCAGGTCCTCTCCAGAGTGTTGTGCTTTAGCTTCTCTTAGCTTCCTCTTTAGAGTCCTTTCATGTTCCAGATCAGCTTCAACAAGAATGTTCTTATCCTTGTTCCTGCTCATATGAAAAAGAAGAGAACAGAGAAATAAGAAGAATCCTCTAAGTCATAGTATAGAGATTCCTTTATGTGAGTAGAAGAAGAGAAGAGTAGAAGAGTGAGAAGAGAAAAATTCGAACACAGAGAGGGAGAGAGGGTAAGAAGAGAAGTGTTAGTGATTAAATAAATAAATAGAAAGAGATGAGAGAGAGAGAGAGAGAATTCGAATTTAAATTAAAATAAAAGGAAAATATTTTTGTTTTTATTTTAATTATTGGTTAGTATTCGAAAATTAAAAAGAGAAATAAAATAAAATTTGAAAACTAATTAAATTAATTGATTAAAAAGATTTTTGAAAAAGTGGTTAGTGATTTTCGAAAATTAGAGAGAGAGAGAAAAGTAGTTAGGTAGTTTTGAAAAAGATATGATTGAAATAGAAAACTTTTAAAATCAAACAAAAAGTCAAGTAGTTAATTGAACAAGATTTGAAAATCAATTTTGAAAAGATAAGAAGTTAGAAAAGATTTTGAAATTGATTTTGAAAAAGATATGATTTGAAATTTATTTTTAAAAAGATTTGAAAAGGAAATTAAAAAGATTTGATTTTGAAAATTAAAGTTGATTACTTGACTAACAAGAAACTTGAAGATATGATTTTAGAATTTAAAGAATGAACCTTTCTTAATAGGCAAGTAACAACTTGAAATTTTTTTTGACTCAAAATATTAAATGTTAGCAATTAATTTCGAAAAGATGAAACAAAAATAAGAAAAAGATTTTGAAAATCAAATTAAAATTTTCGAAAATATTGAGCGAAAAAAATGAAAAAGATTTGATTTTTGAAAAAGTTTTGGAAAGATAAGATTTTTAAATTGAAAATTTGACTTGACTCATAAGAAACAACTAAATTTTAAAAATTTTTGACTAAGTCAATCCAAAATTTTCGAAATTTATGAGAATAATAAGGGAAAGATATTTTTTTTATTTTTGAATTTTTATGAGGAGAGAGAAAAACATAAAAATGATGCAAAACATAAAAATTTAAGATCAAAACAAAAAATACATGCAAGACACTTTGAATGTCAAGATGAACACCAAGAACACTTTGAAGATCAAGATGAACACCAAGACTTATTTTTGAAAAAATTTTTAAGAAAAGAAAAACATGCAAGACACCAAACTTAAAAATTTTTAAACTTTAGACACTAATAATCCAAAAATGCATGTGAAAAACAAGAAAAGACACAAAACAAAAAAATCACAAGATTAAACAAAGACAATCATCAAGAACAACTTGAAGATCATGAAGAACACCATGCATGAGTTTTCGAAAATTTTAAGAAAAATTAAAAAGATGCAATTGACACCAAACTTAAAAATTGACACTAAACTCAAACAAGGAACACAAAATTCTTTTTGGTTTTATGATTTTATTAAAATTTTTGGTTTTTTTGAAAATTATTTTGGGAAAAACGAAAAAGAAATTTTTTTTTCATTTTTTGAAAATAAGAAATAAAAAGCTTAAAAATAAAATAAAATTACCTAATCTGAGCAACAAGATGAACCGTCAGTTGTCCAAACTCGAACAATCCCCGACAACGGCACCAAAAACTTGGTGCACGAAATTGTGATTCAAAAACTTGATATGGTGAATTAGTGATCTCAACACTTCTTCACAACTCTGATGCACTTAACCAGCAAGTGCACTGGGTTGTCCAAGTAATACCTTACGGGAGTAAGGTCGATCCCACGGAGATTGTCGGCTTGAAGCAAGCTATGATCATCTTGTAAATCTCAGTCAGGAGGATTAAATTGGTTATGAAGTTTTGATAATTAAAATATAAATAAAACATAAAATAAGATAGATATACTCATGTAATTCATTGGTAGGAATTTCAGATAAGCATATGGAGATGCTTTGTTGCTTCTGAACCTCTGCTTTCCTACTCCCTTCTTCCAACCATGCGTTACCTCCTTCCATGGCAAGTTGTATGATCCTCTTGGATGAAAACAAATCCATCTGCGTTGTCACCGCAGGGCTAATCATCTGTCGGTTCCCGCTAGCGTCGGAATAGGACCATTGTCCTTTTGCGCACTGTCACTTGCACCCCACATTCGCAGGTTTAAAGCTCTTTACAGTCATCCCTTACCAGATCCTACTCGGAATACCACAGACAAGGTTTAGACTTTCCGGATCCCAGGAATGCTGCCTTTATTCTAGCCTATTCCACGAAGGTTAATCTCAGATTCAGATGCTCTGTTGTCAGGAGAGACGATGTGAATCGTTGATTAGAACCCAAGAGAATATACTCTGGCTGTCGTCCAATGACTATGTTGAACATCATGTAGACCGCTTTGTGGTTGTCAGGCACGCGATCTTGGCTAAGCGAGTAACGAAGATTGGGTGATTGTCACGGGTCACCCCTTCATTCTGACTTAACTGAATTAAGAACAAGAGTATATCTTGGAGAAGAAGTAGGCGTGAATTGAATAGAAAAACAGTAGTAATTGCATTAATTCATGAAGAACAGCAGAGCTCCACACCTTAATCTATGGGTGTAGAAACTCCACCGTTGAAAATACATAAGTGAAAATAGGGTAGACATGGCCGAGTGGCCAGCCTCCCATTGAGGTCTCAGAACGTAAAAGTTACATAATATGGCCCAAGATTCTAAAATAAATCACTAAAAGTAGTTTTTATGCTAAACTAGTAACTATGGTTTACAGAAAATGAGTAACTAAGTGCAGATAATGCAGAAATCCACTTCTGGGGCCCACTTGGTGTGTGCTTGGGCTGAGAATTGAAGCTTTTTCGTGCTTGGGCTGTTCCTGGAGTTAATACACCAGCTTTGGTGCCAGTTTGGGCTTTTAACTCCAATTCAGGTGCCAGTTTGGGCGTTTTACGCCAAGATGTTTTGGGCTGACTTTGAATGCCAGTTTGGGCCATCAAATCTCGGGAAAAGTATAGACTATTATATATTGCTGGAAAGCCCAGGATGTCTACTTTCCAACGCAATTGAGAGCGCACCAATTGGGTTTGTGTATCTCTAGAAAATCTATTTCGAGTACAAGGAAGTCAGAATCTAACAGCATCTGCAGTCCTTTTTCAGCCTCTAAATCAGATTTTTGCTCAGGTCCCTCCATTTCAGCCAGAAAATACCTGAAATCATAGAAAAACACACAAACTCATAGTAAAGTCCAGAAATGTGAATTTTTCATAATTATTAATAAAAACTATGTAAAAACTAACTAAAACATACTAAAAACTATGTAAAAATAATGCCAAAAAGGGTATAAATTATCCGCTCATCAGATGTCCATTCCACATTGTGTGAGGGTTGTTAATTAATTTGGTTTTCCTTGACTCTAAGTGACCCCATTAGTGTTGACTTAGGACTTAGGGATTGAGATTAATTATGCCTAGTTGACTTATCCTCGATGTAGGGTTAACTAATTGGGATTAATCCACACACAATTACCATGTTTGTGGTCCACAACTAGGATAGCAAGCCCTCATTACCCAATCCTTGCCAAGAGCTCTTTTTAGCATTTAATTGCCCTTTTATTGCTTTCTTTGATTGCTTTGACTTTTAATTTCTTGCATGCTAAGTTACCTTCTTGCACCTTAATTTCTTGCTATTTACATTACTTGCCCTCTCTTGCATTCCCAATTCCCCATGCTCTCTCTCATAGCCAATAATTGTGCACATTATTGCAACTCCTAGGGAAGACGACCCGGGAGCTAAATACTCTCGGTTTATATTTTGTTTTGTATTGTGATGACATTTGATTGATGATCAATTGTTGGGTTTGAACTATACTTAAAACGCCTATTCCATTTTGATAATCAAATTCCTAACCCATGCTTTTGGTCATTGTCACTTACCACATGACCAAGAAACTTCACCTCATTCTTCCAAAACTCGCATTTAGATAACTTGCGTACAATTTTCTCTCCTTCAAGATTTGTAGCATAGTTCGCAAGTGACCCGCATGTTTTGCTTTGGTTTTGGAATAGATGAGAATGTCATCAATGAAGATGACAACGAATTTATCTAAGAACGGACAGAAGATTCATTTCATGTAGTTCATAAACACTGCCGGGGCATTGGTTAACCCTAAAGATATTACCGCGTATTCGTAGTGACCGTATCACGTTCTAAAAGCAGTCTTCGGAATGTCCTCGTCTCTAACCCTTATCTGATGATACCCGGATCGCAAGTCAATCTTGAAAAATACTCCAGCTCCCTGAAGTTGATCCATTAAGTCGTCGATCCTTGGTAGTGGATACTTATTCTTCACGGTAACTTTGTTCAACTGCTGATAGTCAACACATAGGTGCATGCTCCATCCTTCTTCTTCCCTAGTAACACTGGCACTCCCCACGGAGAAACACTCAGTCGAATGAAGCATTTACCCATTAAATCTTCTAGCTGAGCCTTAAGCTCAGCCATCTCTAAAGGTGACATCCGATAAGGAGCACTCGAGATCGGACCTATCCCAGGCACTAACTCAATTGCAAACTCGACCTCTCGATTGAGAGGGAATTCATTAATGTCATCTGGAAAAACCTCAGGAAATTCACAAACAATTGGAATTTGCTTTAAGCTTTGTTCATCTCCCGAAACACCCGCCGTTAATAGCATAACACCTTGGCATTTACATCCAAAATAGTTCACTGTCATAGAGTTCAAATAGTATCTATTCACCACAACCGGCCCTTCCGACCCTTTTGGCATAAAGTATACTGATTTCTCAGAATAATTAAGCAAAATATGATTCCTAGATAATCAATCCAGTCCCAAAATGAGATCCAAACCGGTCATTGATAAACAAATCAAATCATACAATAGAATATGTTGACATAAGGAGGGACATATTTACTAGTTATATCATCGGCAATCACCTGAATCTCAAGACGTTCTTTGAACCAATCATAGACTTTAATGAGATAAGTAAACCAAAGGAACTCCCCCTCTAAGAACCGTATATGAGAATTTCATCTCATATGGCTTAAACAGAAAAACCCAATACTGGTTGTAACAGAAATGGATATGTTAAATAATAATAAAATTTTGAAAATTATCATTTTTTTGTTTTACCGAAACAAGGAACCATAAAGAAAAAGAAAAGGAGAATTGGATTATTCTTTGTTTACAAATATACAAAACTTTGATCCCTAATACGCCATAAATAGTTCAAACTATATATTTGGTGGAATGTAGGTAGTGGTTATGATTGATTCGATAAAAAAGCAGGAATAGTGTGTATTTTTCGTTGGGGATTTCTTGGAAAAAATTGTCGTATTTTTCTTCCATTTCTTATGAAAGATATTCAGTCCATCAGAATAGAAGTTAAGGAGGGTATTTTTACTTAAATTCTCGATGTAGGTGATACATACATAGTTGGTTCTCATCCTTCAGAGACTACGAGTATAATAGGAGCATCCGTCGACAAAAGGATCCCAAACAAGCAACGGCTTCTAACAATGCTTTCTCAATACTAATGTCTCCTATGATGCATGGGATTTGAAAGCTTCCTGGATCTTTCATCTTTTGGGGAAGCTTTTTCTGTATAATAGCACTGCATTCCTCTGTGAGCACTACAGTTTCCTTTTCTCCCCAGTTCCTTTTCTTGGTCATGAGCTCCTTCAGAAACTTAGCATAGAGTGGCATTTGCTCTAATGCTTCAGCAAAAGGGATGTTGATTTTGAGCCTTTTGAAGATCTCCAAGAACCTATAAAATTGGCCGTCCTTCCCATCTTTTCTTAGCCTCTGCGGGTATGGTGCTTTTGGTACATAGGGCTTCAAGACTTCCTTTGGTGGGGTAGGAGTATGTATCTCTTCTTCCTCTTTGATTTTTGAGTTCTTGTCAGCCTCTTCTTCTTGTAAAGTGTGGCTTGAAGATGCCTCCTTCACCACTTTCCCACGTCTTAATGTGATGACCTTGCATTCCCCCTTGGATTGGTCATGGTATCACTGGAAAATGCATTTGTAGACATGGGTATTTGCTTAGATAGATATCCAAATTGTACTTCCAATTTTTTTATTACTGCTCCTTTGTTGTTTAGAGTGGATCTAAATTCTTCATGGTATGCCTCCAACTTCTTGTCAGTTTGTGCTTGTGTCCCTGCTACATCTTTTGCCATCTTTGCAAGCATGGCCTCTAGTCTTGCAAATTTATCACTGTCATCGCATGGTTGTGAAGTTGAAGATGGTATATTGCGATTGGTTAGATTTTGAGGATGGTTTCTGTGTGATTGTTGATTGGTTTGGAAGGGGGCATTATGTGAGTTGTGGTAAGATCTATGATTGTTTGGTTGATGGTTGAGGTTGCTGTATTGGTTAGAATGGTATGGCTTGTGGTCTTGGGCTTGGTTTTATTGGTTTCTCCACCCAAAGTTTGGGTGGTTCTTCCAACCTAGATTGTAGGTTTTAGCATGGCAATCGTATGGTTGTCTGGGTGGATTGTTCACATAGTTGACCTGCTCCCAATCATATTCAGCTTCTGGACTAGTCCCTTCTTGCACTGGTGCTTAGGTGTTGATTGCTGAGAATTGATTTTTCTCCATTTGCTTGGTGAGAGCTGCCAGTTGGGTTGTGATCACTTTGTTTTTAGCAAGCAGAGCATCCATCTAGTTTAGCTCCATCACCCCCCTCCTTGGGTTCCTATCAGATGCATAAAAGTACTCATTATTGGCCACAGTTTCTATGATGTCTATGGCTTCTTCAATGGTCTTTTTGGTATTGAGGGAACCTCCTAAAGAGTGATCTAAGGCCTTCTTTGCTTCTTCGGACAATCCTTCATAGAAAATGTTCAACTGCACCCACTCATTAAACATATCCGGAGGGGAATCTCCTTGTCAGCTCTTTGTATCTCTCCTAAGCTTCATAGAGACTCTCTCCATCTTATTGTCTAAAGGTTTGTACCTCAATCCTCAACTTGATAATTCTTTCAGGGGATAAAATTTAGCCAGGAACTTGTTCACTATTTCTTTCCAAGTTGTCAAACTCTCATTTGGGAAGGATTCTTGGATGCTTTGTCCCTAAGAAAAAAGGGGAACAAAAGTAGTCTACAAGTGTCAGGGTGAACGCCATTAGCTTTCACTATGTCACAGATTCTCAGAAAAGTGGTCAGATGTTGATTTGGATCTTCCTGAGCATTTCCTCCAAATGAGCAGCTATTCTGAACAAGAGTGATTAGTTGTGGTTTGAGCTCAAAGTTGTTGGAGTGTATGGTGGGTCTCAAGATGCTGCTCCCACAATTCCCAAGATTGGGATTGATAAAAGAGCCTAGTACTCTTCTTTCTTGTGGGGGAGCATGATTACCAACAACCTCCTCTTGATGATTGTGTGCTTCACCCTCCATGTTTTGGTTTGGATTCTCTTCTTCCTCTTCTTCACCAACTACCCTTTTTCCTCTTGCCACTGCCTCTCTTTTCAATCTTAGAAATGTCCTCTCAGGTTCAGAATCATAAGAAGTTACAGCTCCTCTCCTCCCTGTCATACATAACGTAGACACAATCCAAAGCAAAAGTGAACACCCTCTTGTTAAAAAGGGTGGGTGAGTAAAGTTTGGTTGATGCAAAGCATCAAACAATTAGTGTGCTTCTGTTAAAATGGCAGTATATACAATGAATATTTGCAAATTCAAGTGCTGGAAGAAATAAAGAAACATAAGGAACTGAAACTAAAGTGGTTAACAAAGTAAAGAAAATGCTTAATCTAAGTACTCATAAACTTAATCATTGTCAATTCAGAATCAATCCCAGCAATGGTGCTATAAACTTGATCACGAAAAATTACTGTATGATTACAATAACTCCTTCGGCAAGTATACCGAATTATCGTCAAGTAAAAACTCACTGAGAGTGAGGTCGATCCCAGGAGGATTGAATGATTGAACAACTTTAGTTCCAGGGTAATTTAGTTAAAGTAATAAAAAATAAGTGTTGAGTGTAGAAATCTAAATGACAGAATTGTAAATGACTTGAAAACTAAAGAAAGCAATAAAGTGTTGAATGGTACGGAGCATAAAGATAAATTACTGGAATGTAAATGAAAGAAATGTAAATGACTGAATTGTAAAAGGGAATGTGTTGATTGACAAAAATTAAACAAAGATATAAAGAAGAGGGAAGATAAGAATGGGAAAGATTCATTGGGGTTAGGAGATGTTGCATTCTCCGGATCAATTTCAGATCATCTCTTCTTCAATCATGCAACTCATTGACCTCTTGGCAATCATGATTGATTGAATCCCAATTTCTTGGTAATTCAATCTCTCAAATCTTGGAAATCAGCCAATTCCTTGGTCTAATTGCTCATGAAGAGAGATAAACTTGGTCCTTGATTATACCACACATCCTCAGAGATCCAAGTAATGGGTAGATCTAGCGTCACATTTATCTAATCCCAAAATCCTAATCTACTCAATGTGAGAAGGGATTTCAAGCCTGACTTTATGTTTTCTCTTCCAAGGTTCCCATAAAAGCCAAGTTGCATTCAATCTCTTTTCCAAGATGATTGAATGCTATCATAAAGAACGAAATTCCTTCTAGCAAATCAAAGAGCGATGAAGAGTAGAAGAAATTCACTAGTCATTAATCCATCAAGTACAACAGAGCTCCCTCCCCCAATAAGAAGGAGTTTAGCTACTCATAGTTTGAAGAAAGTACAAGAGATGAAAGAAGATGAAAGTAAAAGTAAAGTGAAGTAAAAGTTCTAAGCCCCTTTCAGTGCTCTTCAAGGGGTATTTATACTACTCGTATTACTAGAAATGAGAAATTACAAAAAAAAAAGAAATTACAATTAGAACGAAAAGGAATAATATCTCATTTGTGAGTGGCGTGTGAGCGGCGTGCCATGCCCAGAGTATTGGTATGGCTTGGCGCTCCACGCCCAGGATCCCAAGTGGCACGCCCATGATGATGGTTGACTTGGCGTGCCACGCCCAAGTCTCAAGTGGCATGCCCATGATGCTGGTTAGCTTGGCGTACCATGCCCAGGTCTCAAGTGCCACGCCCATGATGAAGTCTTCAATCTTCTTCTCTGGGAAGCTGGCCTGGCGTGCCACGTCCAGGTCTGGCATGCAATGCCCTTGTTGGTGCAGCAATACTTCCTTTCTAGTCAAGTGAGCTAGCGTGCCATGCCCATTGATGAGAGTTTGGGTTCACAAGCTTGGCGTGCCATGCCCATAGTACCAAGTGACACGCCCAAAGTGATACTCATTTCCTTCTCCTCTGGACAAATGAACTGGCGTGCCACGCCCAGCTTGGAAGATAGAACTGGTGTGCTATGCCCAGCCTGGCGTGCCACGCCCTTGATGAAACTTGGAGAGCCCTTTTCTGGACAGTATGGCTGGCGTGCCACGCCCAGCAGTGGCGTGCCACGCCCATGATGAACCTTCAAAATTCTTCCCTAGAAAAGATAACTGGCATGCCACACCCATTGTAAATCTTCAAGGACACTTCTCTGGTCAAAATGCCTGGCGTGACACGACTAGTAGTGGTGTGCCACGCCCATAATAAACCTTCAAAACTTCTCTTTGGAAAATATAGTTGGCGTGCCACGCCCATAGTGGAACTTGAAGGACTCTCTTCTGAAGACATAGCTGGTGTGCCATGCCCAGCAGTGGCATGCCACGCCCGTTGTTAAGCTTGGAAATCCTTCTCTGGAGAATATAACTGGTGCGCCACACCCAACAGTGGCGTGCCACGCCCATAGTAGATATTGGAAAACCTTCTCTGGATACTATGCCAGACGAGCCACACTCAGCAATGGCGTGCCACGCCCATTGTACATCTTGAAAAGTCTCTTCTGGAGATTATAGCTGGCGTGCCACGCCCAGCAGTGGCGTGCCACGCCCACTTTAAGATCTTGGTGTTTGCTTGATGGGGCACGTCCCACACAAATGCCCAGCACCTTTGCTTGTTTTCTTCCTCTTTTGTTGCTCTTTTCACCTGAAATACAAGCAAGAACTCATCTCAAAGCAAAGTCTTATAAATTTATGATATAGCTCTTATTAATGCATTAAATAAATGAGAATTCATCACTTCTATAGCCCTTTTTGATGAGAGAAAGAGATAGATGATGCAAGTCATCAATGTGTTTGTGTAAGATAGGAGAGATTGCATGTATATTAAGAATGAGTCTGGGAGAGTAAGAGTAACTTGTGTGGAGAAGGATTATCCTTGGTTGATCTATATGTCAAAAAACTCGGTTAATTAGCAAGGCTTTTGAGGTAAAGACTTTGCACAACAAACACACATGTCGCAGGGATTATGGATGCAACCTTACAGACAGAAAATGGGTTACTGATGAGAAATTGGAACTGCGATTGAAGACGCAACCGAAGTTGACACCTAGGGAGGCAATGGAGCATATGAAGGAATATTACAATGTTCAATTAAATGGAAAGATGATTATAAGGGCATTGAAGCAGGCTAGGGAGATTGTTCTCGATAGTGAAAAGACACAATTTGGGAAGATGAAGGACTATTTGAATGAGATACACAAGAGTAATCCAAGGAGCACAGCTCATATGAACACTTTACCCCAGCCACAAGGTCCAAATTTATTTGAGAGAGTGTATATCAATTTTGATGCTTGCAAAAGAGGGTTTAGAAATAGGTGCAGGCCACATATAGGGTTGGATGGGTATTTTTTGAAGGGATATTATGGGAATCAGTTTCTTTTTGCAGTGACGCAAGATGCAAATAACCTTGTATTTGTCATAGCTTTTGGTGTAGTGAGGGTTGAGAACACTGAGAATTGGAAATGGTTTCTAAATTGCCTACAAGATGATTTCAGAGCAAACATGCTATTTGGATGGGATCTGATGTCTGATCAACAAAAGGTATATGAACTATTTTAATTTTTTAGCTTTTCCTGGTATGAGTTGTGGTTAAATGAATTCTGCAATATTCAATTTCATGCAGGGTCTTATTAGGACAGTCAAAGAAGTTATGCCAAATGCATATCATAGGAACTACGTGTTGCATATGTGAAAGAATTGTGAACAGAAATTTCGGGATAAACAAGTGAAGGGGTATGTTTGGAAAGCCACAAGGAGCACTACTCCAGTTCAATTCAAGGCTGCCATAGATAGGTTAAAAAGTGTCAGTCATGGAGCATGGGAATATATAAGTATGTTTGATCCTAAGGTATGGTGCATGGCATTTTTTAGTCACTTCTCTAAGAATGCTGCTGTGACAAACAATATGTGGAGAACTGGAATGCAGTTATAGTGGCGGCTAGGGTCCAATTTTGACATTGTGTGAGGATCTAAAGGTCCACATTATGAAAAAAATAGCCACACACAAGAGAATCCTAGGGGCATACAAAGAAAAACTGGCACCAGTGCAGCAAATGAAGTTGGATAAATGGATTAAGCTAAGAAGTCACAAGTGGAATGCTTAGTAGTGTGGGGACAATGACAAGGTTACTTTTTAAGTCTCCAAAAATCCACACAAGCTTGGGGTTAATCTGAAAAATCACACATGTACCTATAATTTATGGCAGCTCACGGGTTAAGTGTATAATTATATGTTCTATTTGCAAATCTGTTATAACATTTAGAATACCTATTCTATTTTAGCAACATGTAAGATGGTTTAGGTATACTATTTTTTCAGAAACTAAATTTAGATAGGCTATTTTGGATATTCTGTCCTGTAGGTGAATCTTGTGTTTATACTGTTGTAGCAATATCAAGAGTGAGAGTAAAATCAACTAAGGATTTTGTGTCTCTATTCCTCACCATGGAAGCCATAAGAAAAACTTATGATATATGTATCAACCCTGTCCCTAGTAAGGAGTTCTAGAAACTAAATGACTAGTTTAAGAATGATCCACCTAGAATTGTAAGGCCTACTGGTAGACTAACTAAGAGGAGAAAGGAAGCAATTCAACCTCGTGCACCAACCAATGGCCACAAAGTCAGAATGACCTTCCAGGTTACCTGCAGCAAATGTGAAGAAAAAGGGGACTACTTCAAAACGTGCAAAGAAGCTCCTAAAAATCCTAACTGGCAGCCAAAAAGAAAGAAATAGAAAAAGGTATCTTTGAAAGTTACACTATTTAGTCAAGATGGAAATAACAATGAGGCTATTGCTCCATCTACTGATCCTGCACCAATGGCTGCTCCTCCAATTCAGTTTAACTACATTATAGAATATCACCTATTCAATATTCATCCATGGAGTTCTAGGTTAAGGGTGATCTACTCCTTCTTTTATGTTGCAGGATGGATTCTCTAGTCAAACTCACACTAACCCAAAGCCTCAAAAGCTTTCTTCAAAAGAAACTAGGGTTAGCAAAGTGAAATGTCCTTGGCTGTGTTTTTTGTTTTTCAGTTTTTAGGACTCTTTGCGTGGCTGTTTATGGTGTGACATGTGATTGGAATTCAACAATTATCCTCTATTTTTTTGCATGCTTTTCTTTTCAAATAAAACAGGCTAAGTATAAGAAGCATAAGAAAAATATGCCAAAGAAGCCACATGCCCCACAAAATGGGCAGGAGAAAATCCAAAACACTCAGTCTGCTCTTCCAGTGATAAATGCTCCTCTCCATTCCTTTTGGCCTGTTGCACTATTGTGCACCTTAATTTATTGTGAACTAACTTGATCTTGTGCACGTTGTTGCATAGCAATCTCAAAATCAACTTATACCACTAGTCCAGCCAACTACCAGATTCAGGCCCAATTAGAGGACTTTTAGGCCACCAGCTCCTCTGAATTCATAGCCATTAACCGTCAATGGACCCATTCCTCTTACACCAACTCAAGCTACTTTGGGCCAGCCTACCACTACACCAAAAAATCTTGAGGCAATCTCTAAAAAAACAGTGACTGTAGCAAGTGGAGAAACTTTTTCAAGACTAATCAAGTTCATTCCAATACCAAATTTCAGACCACCCAAGCAGACTTAGTTATTCAGGATGCTCATATCATAAAACATCACATTTAGTTATCTATTTTTGTATTCCTCTTTGGTTGCTAATCTTGTATTTTGGAAACTAGTTTGGGGTTTAGACATGTTTTTTGATACATTTTGTACAATGTCAAAAACATGGTTTGTGTGGTTACATGTTGAAAACTTTGCCTGATAGATTTGTGAGATACATTGTTGAAACTTTACCTCACATGATTTGTTAGTTATATTTTGAAAATTTTGTCTCACAAGATTTGATAGATACCTTTTGAAAACTTTGCTATTGTGAAATGAGAACATCTCATCTTTGTGTAACTGTACATTATGATTATGTTTTATATTTCCTTAAATCAGGATTCTGTGTTTCAATTATGCATAAGTCATAAAATGTGGAAAGCATGGATAAATGAATACACCATCTCTATTATTCTAGGACCATAATTTACTATAATTTCAATATTTAGCTTCAACTGCATTCTTAATATTTAGCCACTTGCAAAGCATTAAAATTACACAAACAAAAGCACACTACCATTATGCTATTGTAATTACACTAAACCCCTTTTCTATTACAATTTCCAACAAAATCAACTCAAACAATTACCACTTGCTAAGAGCACTAATATCCTTCTCAATATTTTTGTATTCAACCAGCTTCTTCTTTATCTCTGCAATTCTTTTTTCCATCTTCTTCGTTCTGTCTGCACCTCCATTATTTGGCACTTCATCTGTTAGAAACAAGAGAAAAATTTGAAGAAAGTATTTTGTGTATTATTCAGTTGTGTAGAAAAGTACAATGTACAAGGGGTATATATAGGTGCTAGAAGAATCAGAGTAATAAAGGTATACAATCCTATAATTAATATATAGATATGCTATATAAATATAAATGATACTAATTAATCTAATATTGAGTCTAATTTATTCTCTAACATCCTCCCTCAAACTCAAGTGGGAACTAAGGATACCATATGGAGTTTGGATACTAGAGTCCGAAAAGGAGTCGGATGTTGAGCCTTCATGAAGATATCAGCAGTTTGATCCAGTATTCCAACAGCAATGAGATAAACAGCATCAATAAAAATGCGCTGTCAAACAAAGTGATAATCAATCTCAATGTGTTTGGTGCGTTCATGAAACACATCATTATGGACAATCTGAATAGCACTGTGGTTGTCAAAAAAAATATCAGTTGGGCGCGATTGTGGTGTACCCAAGTATTCGAGAAGCCAACAAATTGAGACAACCTCAGCAGTGGTGTCAACGAGAGCATGGTATTCAGCTTTCATGCTTGATCGAGCAGTGAATGCTTGCTTCTTAGCTCGCCAGGAAATGAGAGAATCACTAAGAAATAAACAATAACTAGTAGTAGAATGACGATCAGTGGGATCACCAGGCCAATCAGCATTTGAGTATGCCTAAAGGGATAAAGATGAATGGGCAAAAAATAAACGCCATGAAATAAGGTGCCTTTGATGTAGAGAAGAACGCGAAGAATTGCCACATAGTGAGTAGTATGAGGAGCTGACAAGAACTGGCTAAGAACATGAACCGAATAGGCAATGTCTAGTCGGGTGACAGTTAAGTAGACTAGTCCTCCAACTAACTGTTGATAAAGAGTAGGATTATCCAAAACAGTGCCATTCATAGGAGTAAAACGAATATCAGGCTCAAGAGGAGTAGACTCAGTGCAACTATCTATAATACCGGCTCGAGCAAGAAGATCCGAAGCATACTTAGCTTGAAAGAGATAGATACTATCATCTGTGGATATGACCTTGAGACCAAGAAAATCAACTTTTAAATACTATTATGCTATTTAAAAATTAATTAACCTTAAAATGCCAGTTACTATTTTTTCATAAAACAAAAATTTATTTAATCTAATCAAAACATTAATAAAAAAGCTATAATTGATCTTTAATAAGCACTGTCAAAAAATCATCAGTACCTCAGCACATCTAACCAATCTTTTTATAATTAGAATAATTTGAAGGTCAAATATAATAAATTTATACTTTTTGTTTGGAGTCAATAAAAATAGTGAAATTGGAATATACTCTCTTGGTCCTTTAAGAACCAGCTTTAAGTTTCTCCATCATAGACAATTCCGTGAAACAATACAATAATTACTATAGTGTGAATACTAGTGAGTGACCCGTGCAATGTACGAAAATCGCACGGGAAATGTTCATACAAAAATTTACAAAATACATTATATATAAATAAAATAATTCCATAATCGAATTAAATTATATTTTAAATACTATAATAAGTGATTTAAGAACCACCCTTAAATAAATTTTATTTGGAATAACTGAATTAGCTAACAACTGGAGGACACTGCGGCGTAGGTAGTTTATCTAGGGCGGATGCCTCCTAAAGAGTAACGGATATGTGCGAAGATAGGTTCAAGCTACGCCACACTACAACCGGACGCTTACTTGTTGAAAGTGAAACCACTCTTGTTGGGAAGCAAAGATGCTTAGAGAAGAAGATAAGAGGGATAAAATTTGAGGAGTGAGCAGAAAAGGGGCTATTTTATGGAAGGTAAATGTTTAATCTTTAGAAGAGAAAATAGAGGAAGAGAAGGTATCAGAATACAAAAGAAGAAGAATTGGGGTTGGGGTGATGGAATGAGAGAAAGTGGTAACTGGTAACAGAGATTATTACAAATTTCCTGGAAATAAGAATGAAAAATAATGAAAGTCAACACAGGGTTAAGAGAGAGAGCTTTCGAACATTCAATGGATAGAGGATAGGAAATAAGAAAGAAAAATAATGAAAGATAACATAGTGTTAAGAGAGAAAGAGAAAGCTTTCAAACTTTTGAAGGATGGAAGATGGAAATTATTTTGTAGTTTTGGAGTCTTCGTCCCTCCCCCGCCCCTCCAGTTACAATCACCTTCATAACCTAAAATGAAAAGAAAGTGACTTTCTTCTTTCAAACTTAGAGTTAGGCTAACGAGCAACCAATAATATTCCTCTCCCAGTGGGTTGCGCGTTCCTCCCACACGTGCAGAGCCGGTCGCATGCTTTTGTCACCGTAAATGGGAACATATCCTTGAATCTCCTAAGGAATGCGGCGAAGTAACCTAGCATTCTTTCTGCTACCATGAAGAATGAGAAGAACGTGTATGCCAGTCTGATCTTCCGTTGGTCGCTGGCGGCAAGGTCATCAAGGAAGGCTTTGCAGGGGGACTCGATCATGTTGATCGACATGTCCAACATCTAGAATCCGATCCTAAAAATGGCTATTGAGCGTGGCCGAGATTTCTCAGGGAGGTTGTCTCCAATGGCGTAGCAGATGTCTGCGATGAAGCCAATTGTCAAAAGAGGTAAGATGACGACGATGGCACTGGCAACGATGAAATGTCGGTGGTGTCCAAATTTACAGGTGCATCGGTTGCTGTAGCAAATGAGGATGGGATATAGAACATAGCTAGAAACAGGGATACTATAGTATGAATACTAGTGAGTAACCTGTGCGATGCACGGGAATTGCACTAGGATCTCGTGGGAAATGTTCATACAAAAATTTAAAAAATACATTATATGTAAATAACATAATTCCATAATTGAGTTAAATTATATTTTGAGTACTATAATAAGTGATTTAAGAACCATCCTTAAAAAAATTTTATTTGGAATAACTGAATTAGCTAACAAATGAGGGACACTACAGGGAGGATAGTTTATTTGGGGCGGATGCCTCCTAAAGAGTAACGGAGGTGTGCGAAGGTAGGCTCAAGCTACACCACACTACAAACAGGCACTTACTTGTTGAAAGTGAAACCACTCTTGTTGAGAAGTAAGGGTGCTTAGAAAAGAATATAAGAGGGGTAAAATTTGAGAAGTGAGCAGAAATGGGGTTGTTATGTGGAAGGTAAAGGTTTAATCCTTGCTAAAAAAAATAGAGGAAGAGAAGGTATCAAAATACAAAAGAAGAAGAATTGGGGTTGGGGTGGTGGAAAGAGAGAGAAAGCGGAAACTGGTAACAAAGATGATTGCAAAATTCCTGGAAATAAGAAAGAAAAAATCATGAAAGCCAACACAGGGTTAAGAGAGAGAGCTTTCGAACTTTCGAGGGATGGATGATAGGAAATAAGAAAGAAAAATAATGAAAGAAAACATCAGATTGAGAGAGAGAGAGAGCTTTTGAACTTTTGAGGGATGGAGGATGGAAATTATTTTGTAGTTTTGGAGACTTCGTTCTCCCCTCCCCCCTCAAGATTTTCACAATTCCATAGAAGGAAGCTGGTGCAGGAAATTGTGATCATCAACAATGGCACCAATAGAATTGGAGCTCTCAAACGTGAATCACACTTTGTCACAATTCCGCACAACTAACTAGCAAGTGCACTGGGTCGTCCAAGTAATAAACCTTACGTGAGTAAGGGTCGATCCCACAGAGATTGTCGGCTTGAAGCAAGCTATGGTCATCTTGTAAATCTCATTCAGGCAGATTCAAATGGTTATGGAGTTTAAGGTGATGAAAATAAACATAAAATAAAGATAGAGATACTTATGTAATTCATTGGTGGATTTCAAATAAGCGTATGAAGATGCTTTGTTCCCCTTGAACCTCTGCTTTCCTATTGCCTTCTTCCAATCATTCATACTCCTTTCCATGGCAAGCTTTATGTTGGGCATCACCGTTGTCAATGGCTACATGCCGTCTTCTCAGTGAAAATGGTCCTGATGCTTTGTCACAACATCGGCTAATCAGCTGTCGGTTCTCGATCATGTCGGAATAGGATCCATTGATCCTTTTGCGTCTGTCACACGCCCCACAATCGCGAGTTTGAAGCTTGTCACAGTCATCCCTTCCCAGATCCTACTCAGAATACCACAGACAAGGTTTAGACATTCTGGATCTCAGGAATGGCCGCCAATAATTCTAGCCTATACCACGAAGGTTCCAATCTTAGATTAGAAACCCAAGAGATACGCATTCAAGCCACTGCTAGTAGAACAGAGGTGGTTGTCAGGCACATGTTCATAGGTGAGAATGATGATGAGTGTCACAGATCATCACATTCATCAAGTTGAAGAACGAATGAATATCTTGGAGAAGAAATAGACTTGAGTTGAATAGAAAAACAATAGTACTTTGTATTAATTCATAAAGAACAGCAGAGCTCCACACCTTAATCTATGGTGTGTAGAAACTCCACCGTTGAATATACATAAGAACAAATAGTGTAAGCATGGCCGAATGGCCAGCCTCAAAGGTCCAAGGACTAAACGTCCCAAGATGTGTGTGTAAAAATACAATAGCAAAAGGTCCTATTTATAGAAAACTAGTAGCCTAGGGTTACAGAAATAGGTGATTAATGTAGAAATCTTCTTCCGGGCCCACTTGGTCTGTGCTTGGGCTGAGCATTGAAGCGTCCATGTGTAGATACTTTTCTTGGAGTTAAACGCCAGCTTTTGTGCCAGTTTGGGCGTTTAACTCCAGCTTTTGTGCCAGTTTTGGAGTTAAACGCCAGAATTCTTGAGCTGACTTGGAATGCCTGTTTGGGCCATCAAATCTCGGACAAAATATGGACTATTATATATTGCAGGAAAGCCCAGGATGTCTACTTTCCAACGCAATTAAGAGCGTGCCAATTGAGCTTCTGTAGCTCCAGAAAATCCACTTTGAGTGCAAAGAGGTCAAAATCCAACAGCATCTGTAGTCATTTTTCAGCCTCTGAATCAGATTTTTGCTCAGGTCCCTCAATTTCAGCCAGAAAATACCTGAAATCACAGAAAAACATACAAACTCATAGTAGAGTCCAGAAGAGTAATTTTTATTTAAAAACTAATAAAAATATAATAAAAACTAATTAAAATATACTTAAAACAAACTAAAAATAATGCCAAAAAGCGTATAAATTATCCGCTCATCACAACACCAAACTTAAATTGTTTCTTGTCCCCAAGCAATTGAAAATCAATTAGGATAAAAAGAAGAGAATATACAATGAATTCCAAAAACATCTATGAAGATCAGTATTAATTAGATGAGCGGAGCTTTTAGCTTTTTGCCTCTGAACAGTTTTGGCATCTCACTTTATCCTTTGAAGTTCAGAATGATTGGCATCTATAGGAACTCAGAATCCAGATAGTGTTATTGATTCTCCTAGTTAAGTATGTTGATTCTTGAACACAGCTACTTTATGAGTCTTGGCCGTGGCCCTAAGCACTTTGTTTTCCAGTATTACCACCGGATACATAAATGCCACAGACACATAACTGGGTGAACCTTTTCAGATTGTGACTCAGCTTTGCTAGAGTCCCCAATTAGAGGTGTCTAGGGTTCTTAAGCACACTCTTCTTTTTGCTTTGGACCTCGACTTTAACCGCTCAGTCTCAAGTTTTCACTTCACACCTTCACGCCACAAGCACATGGTTAGGGACAGCTTGGTTTAGCCGCTTAGGCCAGGATTTTATTCCTGTGGGCCCTCCTATCCACTGATGCTTAAAGCCTTGGATCCTTTTTATCACCCTTGCCTTTTGGTTTAAAGGGGTATTGGCTTTTTCTGCTTGCTTTTTTTTTTTCTTTCTCTTTTTTTTTCTGCAAGCTTTTCACTGCTTTTTCTTGCTTCAAGAATCAATTTTATGATTTTTCAGATCATCAGATAACATTTCTCCTTTTCCTTTCATTCTTTGAAGAGCCAACAATTTTAACATTCATAAACAATCAAATTCAAAAATATGCACTGTTCAAGCATTCATTCAGAAAAACAATAGTATTGCCACCACATCAAAATAATTAAACTGTTTTAAAATTTGAAATTCAGGCACTTTTTTTTTCTTTTTCAATTAAAAACATTTTTCATTTAAGAAAGGTGATGGATTCATTTTCATAGCTTTAAGGCATAGACACTAAGACACTAATGATCATGTAATAAAGACACAAACATAGATAAACATAAAGCACAATTTTCGAAAAATACAAAATAAAGAACAAAGAAATTAAAGAATGGGTCCACCTTAGTGATGGCGGCTTGTTCTTCCTCTTGAAGATCTTATGGAGTGCTTGAGCTCCTCAATGTCTCTTCCTTGCCTTTGTTGCTCCTCTCTCATGGTTCTTTGATCTTCTCTAATTTCATGGAGGAGGATGGAATGCTCTTGGTGCTCCGCCCTTAGTTGTCCCAAGTTGGAACTCAAGTCTCCTAGGGAGGTGTTGATTTGCTCCCAATAATTTTGTGGAGGAAGATGCATCCCTTGAGGCATCTCAGGAATTTCATGATGAGGAATTTCCTCATGCTCTTGATGAGGTTCTCTAGTTTTCTCCATCCTTTTCTTAGTGATGGGTTTGTCCTCATCAATGAGAATGTCTCCCTCTATGTCAATTCCAACCGAATTGCAAAGGTGACAAATGAGATGAGGGAAGACTAACCTTGCCAAGGGAGAGGACTTGTCCGCCACCTTGTAGAGTTCTTGGGATATAACCTCATAAACTTCCACTTCCTCTCCAATCATGATGCTATGTATCATGATAGCCCGGTCTATAGTAGCTTCAGACCGGTTGCTAGTGGGAATGATTGAGCGTTGGATGAACTCCAACCATCCCCTAGCCACGGGCTTAAGCTCATGCCTTTCTTAGTTGAACCGGCTTCCCTCTTGAATCTTTCTTCCATTGAGCGCCCTCTTCACATATGTCCATGAGGACTTGGTCCAACCTTTGATCAAAGTTGACCCTTCTAGTGTAGGGGTGTGCATCTCCTTGCATCATAGGCAAGTTGAATGCCAACCTTACATTTTTCGGACTAAAATCTAAGTAATTCCCCCGAACCATTGTAAGCCAATTCTTAGGGTCTGGGTTCACACTTTGATCATGGTTCTTGGTGATCCATGCATTGGCATAGAACTCTTGAACCATTAAGATTCCGACTTGTTGAATGGGGTTGGTGAGAACTTCCCAACCTCTTCTTCGGATCTCATGTAGGATCTCCGGATACTCATTCTTTTTGAGTTTGAAAGGGACCTCAGGGATCACCTTCTTCTTGGCCACAACTTCATAGAAGTGTTCTTAATGCACCCTTGAGAGAAATCTCTCCGTCTCCCATGACTCGGAGGTGGAAGCTTTTGCCTTTCCTTTACTCTTTCTAGAGGTTTCTCCGGCCTTTGGTGCCATAAATGGTTATGGAAAAACAAAAAGCTTTAGCTTTTACCCCACCAAACTTAGAAGGTTGCTCGTTCTCAAGCAAAAGAAGAAAGAAGAGAGTAGAAGAAGAAGAAATAGAGGAGATGGAGTGGGCTTTGTGTTTTGGCCAACGGGTAGAAGTGGTTTGAATTTGAATGGTGAGGTAGGTGGGGTTTTATGAAGGATGGATGTGAGTGGTGAAGAGAATGGTGGGATTTGATAGGTGAGGGGTTTTTGGGAAAGAGGTATTGAGGTGATTGGTGAATGGGTGAAGAAGAGAGAGAGAGGTGGGATAGGTGGGGATCCTGTGGGGTCCACAGATCATGAGGTGTCAAGGATATCTCATCCCTGCACCAGGTGGCGTGCAAAATGCCCCTTTCTGCCAATCCTGGCGTTAAACGCCAGGCTGCTGCCCATTTCTGGCGTTTAACGCCAGCTTCTTGCCCATTCCTGGTGTTAAACGCCCATTCTGCTACCTTTACTGGCGTTTAAACGCCAGTAGGTTTCTCCTCCAAGGTGTTCTATTTTTCATTCTATTTTTCACTTTGTTTTTGCTTTTTCAATTGTTTTTGTGACTTCACATGATCATCAACCTACAGAAAACATAAAATAATAATAGAAAATAGAAAATTATCATAGAATAGTAAAGATTGGGCTGCCTCCCAACAAGCGCTTCTTTAATGTCAATAGCTTGACAGTGGGCTCTTATGGAGCCTCACAGATGTTCAGAGCAATGTTGGAACCTCACAACACCAAACTTAGAGTTTGACTGTGGGGGCTCTGTTTGACTCTGTATTGAGAGAAGCTCTTCATACTTCCTCTCCATGGTTACATAGGGATATCCTTGAGCTTTAAACACAAGGGAGTCTTCATTCACTTGAATGATCAATTCTCCTCTGTCAACATCAATCACAGCCTTTGCTGTGGCTAGGAAGGGTCTGCCAAGGATGATGGATTCATCCATACACTTCCCAGTCTCTAGGATTATGAAGTCAGCAAGGATGTAGTGGCCTTCAACCTTTACCAAGACATCCTCTACAAGTCCATAAGCCTGTTTCTTTGAATTGTCTGCCATCTCCAGTGAGATTCTTACAGCTTGTACCTCAATGATCCCTAGCTTCTCCATTACAGAGAGAGGCATGAGGTTTATGCTTGACTCTAGGTCACACAGAGCCTTCTCAAAGGTCATGGTGCCTATGGTGCAAGGTATTGAGAACTTTCCAGGATCTTGTCTCTTCAGAGGTAATCTCTGCCTAGTCAAGTCATCCAGTTCTTTGATGAGCAATGGGGGGTTCTTCCTCCCAAGTCTCATTACCAAACAACTTGGCATTTAGCTTCATGATTGCTCCAAGGTACTTAGCAACTTGCTCTTCAGTAACATCTTCATCCTCTTCAGAGGAAGAATACTCATCAGAGCTCATGAATGGGAAAAGTAAATTCACTAGAATCTCTATGGTCTCAGTGTGAGCCTCAGATTCCCATGGTTCCTCTTTAGCGAACTCTATGGAGGTCAGTGGACGTCCATTGAGGTATTCCTCAGTGAAGATCACTGCCTCATCCTCCTTTCCAGATTTGGCCGTGTGGGTTGTAGTTATGGTCTTGCACTCTCTTTTTGGATTTTCTTTTGTATTGCTAGGGAGAATGCTAGGAGGGAGTTCAGTAATTTTCTTACTCAGCTGACCCAATTGTGCCTCCAAGTTTCTAATGGAGGACCTTGTTTTAGTCATGAAACTTTGAGTGATTTTGATTAATTCAGAGAAAATGGTTGCTAAACCTGTTTCTTCCACCATTGTTGTTGTTGAAACCTTGTTGAGGTCTCTGTTGATCCTTCCATGAGAGATTTGGATGATTTCTCCATGAAGGATTATAGGTGTTTCTATAGGATTCTCCCATGTAATTCACCTCTTCCATTGCTGGGTTCTCAGGATCATAAGCTTCTTCTTCAGAGGAAGCTTCCTTAGTACTGCTTGTTGTTGCTTGCATTCCAGATAGACTCTGAGAAATCATATTGACTTGTTGGGTCAATATTTTATTCTAAGCCAATATGGCATTCAGAGTATCAATCTCAAGAACTCCCTTCTTCTGAGTTGTCTCATTGTTCACAGGATTCCTTTCAGAGGTGTACATGAATTGGTTATTTGCAACCATTTCAATGAGTTCTTGAGCTTCTGCAGGTGTCTTCTTCAGATGAAGAGATCCTCCAGCAGAGCTATCCAATGACATCTTGGATAGTTCAGACAGACCATCATAGAAGATTCCTATGATGCTCCATTCTGAAAGCATGTCAGAAGGGCACCTTCTGATCAATTGCTTGTATCTTTCCCAAGCTTCATAGAGGGATTCACCTTCCTTCTTTTTGAAGGTTTGGACTTCCACTCTAAGCTTGCTCAATTTTTGAGGTGGAAAGAACTTTGCCAAGAAGGCATTGACTAGCTTTTCCCAAGAGTTCAGGCTTTCTTTAGGTTGTGAATCCAACCATGTCCTAGCTTTGTCTCTTACAGCAAAAGGAAAAAGCATAAGTCTGTAGACTTCAGGGTCAACCCCATTGGTCTTAACAGTGTCACAGATTTGCAAGAATTCAGCTAAGAACTGATGAGGATCTTACAATGGAAGTCCATGAAACTTGCAATTCTGTTGCATTAGAGAAACTAATTGAGGCTTAAGCTCAAAGTTGTTTGCTCCAATGGCAGGGATTGAGATGCTTCTCGCATAGAAATCAGGAGTAGGTGCAGTAAAGTCACCAAGCACCTTCCTTGCATTGTTGGCATTGTTGTTTTCGGCTGCCATGGTTTCTTCTTCTTTGAATAGCTCTGTTAGGCCCTCTAAAGAGAATTGTTCTTTAGCTTCTCTTAGCTTTCTCTTCAAGGTCCTTTCAGGTTCAGGATCAGCTTGAACAAGTATGCCTTTATCTTTGTTCTTGCTCATATAAAAGAGAAGAGAATAAGAAAGTATGGAATCCTCTATGTCACAGTATAGAAATTCCTTGAAATGTCAAAAGAAAAGAAGAATAGAAGGAGAGGATAGAGATGAGAGAATTCAAACTTACTAAAGAATTAGGGTTCGAATTGCACCTTGAGGAGGAATGTTAGTCCCTTAAATAGAAGGATTTGAGAAGAGAGGAAGAATTTTCGAAAATTAATTACAAAATTTTAAAAGGAAATTTGAAAATTTGATTGAGATTTTCGAAAACTAAGATTGGGAAAGAAATAAAGTGATTTTTGAAAAAGATTTTGAAATTAGAAAAAGATATGATTGAAAAAAATTAATTTTAAAAAAGATGTGATTGAAAAGATATGTTTGAAAAGATATGATTGAAAATCAATTTAGAAAAAGAAAATTTTTAAAATTAAAGTTGATTACTTGACTATCAAGAAATTAAAAGATATGATTTTAAAATTTAAAGTTTGATCCTTTCTTAATAGGCAAGTAACAACTTGAAAATTTTGAAGTAAATCTTTAATTGAAGCAAGGATTTTTGAAAATAGTAAAAATAAATATAAAATGGAAAGAAATTGATTTTGAAAGAGATATGATTGAAAAGATATGATTTGAAAAAGATTTGATTTTGAAAAAATATGAAAACTTGAAAAAAATGTGAATTAAAAACAAAATCTTCCCTCTAGTGTCATCCTGGCGTTAAACGCCCAGAATGGTGGCGTTTAACGCCCAAATCTCTACCTTTTTGGGCGTTAAACACCCAGCCAGGTACCCTGGCTGGCGTTTAAACGCTAGTTTTCCTTCTTCACTGGGCGTTTTGAACGCCCAGCTTTTTCTATTTGATTCCTCTGCTGAATGTTCTGAATCTTCAATTCTCTGTATTATTGACTTGAAAAGACACAATTTAAAAATATTTTTTGAATTTTTTTGATGATGAGAAACAATAAAAATGCAACTAAGATCAAATAAACAATGCATGCAGGACACCAAACTTAAAAATTTTCATATAGAAGACACTAACAAATTGAGAATGCATATGAGAAACAACAAAACATACAAAACAAGAGAATTTAAAGATCAGAGCAATGAAATCATCAAGAACAACTTGAAGATCAATGAAGAACAATATGTATAAATTCGAAAAATGTAGGAAGAATTCTGGAGCTGACTTGGAACGCCTATTTAGGCCATCAAATCTCGGACAAAATATGGACTATTATATATTGCTGGAAAGCCCAGGATGTCTACTTTCCAACGCAATTGAGAGCGCGCCAATTGAGCTTCTGTAGCTCCAGAAAATCCACTTTGAGTGTAGGGAGGTCAGAATCCAACAGCATCTGCAGTCCTTTTTCAGCCTCTGAATCAGATTTTTGCTCAAGTCCCTCAATTTCAGCCAGAAAATACCTGAAATTACAGAAAAACACACAAACTCATAGTAAAGTCCAGAAGAGTGATTTTTATTTAAAAACTAATAAAAATATAATAAAAACTAACTAAAATATACTAAAAACATACTAAAAACAATGCCAAAAAGCGTATAAATTATCCGCTCATCAGAAGCGTAGGTCATAAATCATCTTTCCAGTTACAATCACCTTCATAACGTAAAATGAAAAGAAAATGGCTTTCTTCTTTCAAACTTAGATTTAGGCTAACGAGCAATTAATAACACTCCTCTCCCAATGGGTTGCGTGTTCCTCCCCCATGTGCAGAGCCAGTTACATGCTTTTGTCACCGTGAATGGGAATATATCCTCGAATCTCCTAAAAAATGTGGCTAAGTAACCTAGCATGCTTCCCACTACCATGAAGAATGAGAAGAATGTGTATGCTAGTATCTTTTATTGGTTACTGGCGGCAAGGTCATCAAGGAAGGCTTTGAAGGGGGCCTCGATCATGTTAAGCGACGTGTCAAACATCCAAAATCCGATCCCAAAAATGGCTATGGCGTATGACCGGGTTTTCTCAGAGAGGTTGTCTCTAAAGACGTAGCCGATGTTTGCGGCGAAGCCAATCTTCAAAAGAGCTATGGTGACAACAACGGTATTGGCAAGGATGAAAGGACAATAGCGTCGAAGTTTACAAGTGTATCAGTTGCTGTATTAACTGAGAATGGGTTGGAAAACTGATCTAGAAATGGGGATACTATAGTGTGAATACTAGTAAGTGACCCGTGCGATGCACGGGGATCACACTAGGATCACACGGGGAATGCTCATACAAAAATTTATATAATACATTATATATAAATAACATAATTCTATAATCGAATTAAATTATATTTTAAATACTATAATAAGTGATTTAAGAACCATCTTAAAAATTTTTTTATTTGGAATAACTGAATTAGCTAAAACCAGGGGAAACTGGGGGTAGGTAGTTTATCTGGGGTGGATGCCTCCTAAAGAGTAATAGAGGTGTGTGAAAGTAGGCTCAAGATACACCAAACTACAACTGGGTGCTTACTTGTTGAAAGTGAAACCACTCTTATTGAGAAGCAATTGGGCTTAAAAAAGAAGGCATTAGGGGTAAAATTTGAGGAGCAAGTAGAAAATGGGTTGTTGTATAGAAGGTAATGGTTTAATCTTTTGAGAGACAATTGAGGAAGAGAAGGTATCAGAATACAAAATAAGAAAAATTGGGCTTGGGGGTGGTAGAAAGAGAGAGACAGCGGTAACTGGTAACAGAGATTATTACAAAATGCTTGGAAATAAGAAAGAAAAAGTATGAAAAACAACACAGGGTTGAGATAGAGAGCTTTCAAACTTTCGAGGGATGGAGGATGGAGATTACTTAGTAGTTTCAGAGGCTTTGTAACCCCCCTCCCCGAGCATTTCACAAAAGAAATTGGAGAGAAATTGGAGGAAGAGAAGGTATCAGAATACAAAAGAATGTATCAGAATACAAAAGAAGAAGAATTAGGGTTGGAGGTGGTGGAAAGAGAGAAAGTGGTAACTGATAACAAAGACTATTGCAAAATTCCTGGAAATAAGAAAGAAAAATCATGAAAGTCAACACAGGGTTGAAAAAGAGAGCTTTTAAACTTTCGAGGGATGGATAATAGGAAATAAGAAAGAAAAATATTGAAAGAAAACATCGGGTTGAGAGAGAGAGCTTTTGAACTTTTAAGGGATGGAGGATGGAAATTATTTTGTAGTTTCAGAGACTTCATCCTCCCCTCCTCTCCCTCCCTCCCCCCCCCCAAGATTTTCACAATTCCATAGAAGGAAGTGACAAACAGATTTCTGCTAGTAAAGAATTTCACAAATAAGTTCTCGTTGCTAGTATAGTTTCTAAACCAACAGAGAATCCTTTCGTACAAAAGTTTTGGTTGTCACTTAAGCAAACCCAATAAAAATATAAACCGAAGTATTTAAACCTCGGGTCGTCTCTCAAGGAATTGCAGGGAAGTATAATTTATTATTGGTCATGGAAAAGTATCTTTTTGGGATTTTGAAATAGGGAACAAGGAAAGTAAATTACAAGAAAGTAAAATTAATAACTAGAAAACTCTTGGCAAGGTATGAGAACTGGACGTCCTATCCTAGTTATCCTTATCAATTGTGATAAGAATTGTTCATTGCTCCCACTTAGTTAACCCTTACTAAATAAAGGAAAGTCAAGTGGACAAATTAATTTGATTCCTCAAGTCCTAGTCAACTCCTAAGGAAAGACTAGCTTTAGAGGGATCCAAATCAACCAGCAAATTCCAATTATCAATCAACGAAGGAGTTTGATAACTCAAGAGTCTCCAATTACTCAACCAATGCCAAAAGGAGAGAACTCTAACTTAAATTGAAAGCATCAATAACATAAATAGAAGAAAACAAGCATAAACATGAAATACCTCAAAGTGTATTAAACAGAAAATCAAATCTAACATGAGAAATTCATAAATTAACTTGGGAAAATAAATAAACTAGAACACTAGAGCAAATAAAAGTAGAAGAGAAACTAAATTAAAGGAACATTGAACCTGGAATTGAGAAGAAATAAACCTAAAACTAAGAGAAATCCTAAAACCTAGAGAGAGGAGAGAGCTTCTCTCTCTCTCCAAACTACATCTAAACCTCAAAATTATGCAAATAAAAGTATGTTTCAATGTGTGTTGAGTTTCTGCTTGTCCCTAGGCTTTAGTCTACATTTCTGGGCCGAAAACTAGGTCCAAACTCAGCCCAAAATCGCCCCCAGCATTTTCTGCGATTTCTGCAGGTAGCGCATGTCACGCGTATGCGTCAGTCACGCGCACGCGTCGCTGGTCGTCCTCGCGTGTCACGCGTACGCGTCAGGTACGCGCACGCGGTACTGTGCAATCTTGCTTATCACGCGTGTGGGTTAGGTACGCACACGCGTCACTGTGAATTTCTCCAGATCACGCGCACGCGCGAGCCATGCGTGCGCGTCGATGCTCGCTGATTGTCTCCTTTATTTCTTGTGTTCGTTCTATTTATGCAAGCTTCCTCTTCATCCTCTAAGCCATTCCTGCCCTATAAAGCCTGAAAACACTGAACACACAGATCACGGCATCGAATGGTATGAAAGGACATTAAAAATAACAATTTAAAGGCTTAGGAAGTAAGTTTTCAATCATAGAACAAAATTGGGAAGGAATTGTAAAATCATGCAATTTATATGAATAAGTGTGAGTTTAGTGGACAAAATCCACTCAATTAAGCACAAGATGTACCACAAAATAGTGGTGCATCAAATCTCCCAACACTTAAACATTAGCATGTCCTCATGCTGAGCTCAAGGAGATCAAAAGAATGAATGGGAAAAAGTAAGACTCATGAAATGCAACCTATATATGAATGCAACTATATGCTAAGATGTCTCTGCCTACTTGGTTAAAAGTAAACAAGTTATCCAAGACAAATATAAATCAGATTCCACTAATTCAAATCATATAATAAGAGGCAAGTAAACTTGTAAGAAGATAGCTCATGAAAGCAGGGAACACAGAATCAAGCATTGAACCCTCACTGGTAGTGTATATGCACTCTATTCGCTCAAGTGTCTAGGGTTAATTCACTCTATTCTTATCTAGTCATGCTTTCTAAAACTTTGTTCTTCATCTAACCAATCAACAAATATTTAATGTACCAATGCAAACATCATAAGGTCTTTTCAAGGTTGTAACGAGGCTAAGGTAAGCGTAAAGGTACATGTATGGCCAAGTGAGCTAAAATATGAATCTTTGACTAACCTAAATTCTCACCTAACATTCACACACTCTATATAACTCTAAAATCATGCCTAGTTACCCATAATTCCCACTTTTGCATCACATACTCATGTATCAACTTTTCTTTAGTTTCACCACATATGCATTGATCTTTTATTTTAAACTTAGCATTGGGGTAATTTTGTCCCCTTATTTATTTATTTATTTATTTATTTGAATATTTTTGGGTTTTTTTTTCATCATGAAAGCAAACATAACATATCAATGCACATGAGTTTTTAATTTTTCTGGTCTCATATGAGTATGCACCCAAATTCCCAATATTCTGTCAATGAAACATTGTACACTTTTATCAACCCAAGTTCCCACAGTTCTCCATACTTAATCGATACACAATCTCTATCTTAAGCTAACCAAAGATTCAATTTATGTAATTAATTATTTTTCTTCTTAAGGCTAGTGACGTGGTAAAATATAGAACAAATGGGGATTAAAAGGCTCAAGGTGGCAAATAAAGGTGATTGAAAAGGTAGGCTATTTGGGATAAGTGAGCTAATAACAATTGATGGCCTCAATCATATGCAAGCATGTAAATACACTAAACACTGGACATATAGAATGGAACAAAGTAAAGATTGCAATTATAGAGAAAGAAAACACACAAGAATAAAATATTATGGTTAAATAATGTAACCATGTAATTAAGCTCAAATCTCGTAGGTTGTGTGTTCTTAGCTATAATTCATGTTCCAAATTACAATCCTCAAACAAGTTTAACACAAATTTTTAATTTAAATTAGTAAAATATTGTAAAAAAAAAGGGTCTTGAAAAGAAACTCATTACTTTAACCAATCAGTGGTTAAATAAGCCCAAAAATCAAACAAACATATAATCAAACATGCAAATGCAACCATGAACTAATAAAGAAAATTAAACATTGGTGTTGAAAAGAAGGTAACTAACCCCCGAAAGTCGGTATCGACCTCCCCACACTTAAAGATTGCACCGTCTTCGGTGCATGCTAAGATGTGCCAGTGGATGGGTTGTTCCAACTGATGCTTTTCTACAAAGGCTGTGCAGAGGGACTTGTCTGTTGCCCCATATAGAAGTTCTTCTATTTCCCTTCTTGATGACCATCCTGAAAGAAGAGAAAAAGGAAGAAAAGTAACCCAGAAATGAAGATAAGAAAACAAATAGAGTATGGATGGGTTAATGCCGAATAATAAGGGTCGCAATTACATGGTAGCTACAACATGCAAGTGAGAAGATAGTAGAAGCAGATGACATATCAATAGTGCAAGAATTGCAACAATGGGAAGAGAGTGTGGGTAATGAAAGACAGTATAAGTGCACATCAATGCAAATGGAACGCAAATATCATAGAAGAATAGCATTGACTTATGAATAATAATACCCAATCAGAATAGAACAAGCCATGAAGCACCAGGATAATTCAAGAAAAGATGTAACAGTTGAATAAGAAAATTTAACACTAATGCAAAAATAAAAACATGCACACAATTGAAATGCAATGAATGAAAGTATCCAGATAAATTAAGTAAAATAGAATGGAAAATAATAGGGATGAGAAGTTGAAGAAATGAAGAAGAAGAAGGTAAGAAAAGAGGAGGGAAAAAGGAGAAAGGAGAGAAAAAAGAAGTAAGAATTTAAAAACAGGGCACGACGCGTGTGCGTGCATCACGCGTAAGCGTGAAAACTGAATCAGCCATGCAACGCATAAGCGTCGTCCAGGCGTACACGTGGATGGCAAAAAAATCGCACAATGAAGCGTGAGCGTCGGTCACGCGTACGCATGACGACTCGCACACTTCCAGCACAGTGGCCGCACAACTTTCTGTCTAATTCACCTTTTAGCCAATTTTTTCATTCCACGCGTAAGTGTCATCATTGGCAATAACGCATGGGACGCGTACGCGTGAGTCATGCATACGCGTGGGTCTGGTTGTGCGCCTAGCATACCAGCCGCACGATTCCATCACAACTCTCTATTCATTGGATGGAAGCGTCGAATTGATATCGACGCCCACGCGTGGGTTGATTTTTTTTAATGCAGAATGCAGAATGCAGATGCTAATGCAAACATGATGAATGAGCACTAATAAAAATAGAATAAGATAAAACTAAGAAGAAAACAGAGTAAAATAAAATTGAGACTGAAAAAGAACGATCATACTATGGTGGGTTGTCTCCCACCTAGCACTTTTAGTTAAAGTCCTTAAGTTGGACATTTGGTGAGCTCCATGTCATGGCGGCTTGCGCTTGAGCTCATCTAGGAATTCCCGCCAATGTTTGTACTTCCAGTAGCCTCTGGGGTCCCAAACTAGGTGCATACAGCCTTCAAGCAAGTTAAAGCAAGTGACAAGTCCCCAAGAGTGTTGATTGCTAGAATGAATTCCGGGGTCCCAAATCTTACTTTTGCACCCGTCTTTGTGTTGATCATCATTGTTCCAACCAGGTGGCAAGCAATCTGAATTCTCACTGAAGTGTCTAAACAACTTCCTAGACCCATTCAATTGAGCTCTACACCAATCCTTGCAATGCAACTTAGAGCTTTCAACCATATTGAACCTTGCATGACAACTCTTATCACTGACCATCTCCCTCTTACTCTTAAAGCCACAAAGAGCTCTAAGTTGACCATCCGTCTCAAACAAACCATATTCAAGTGGGATTATAAATCTTAGAGATAAGAGGTTTACCCACTTGAATGAAAGGATGGATGGTGATGGCTTAGGGAGAGGTGCTTCTAATGGCTTTACAAGCTCCACTCCCTTGTGCTCTTCTCTGAGTTCTTCCACCTCTTTGCAAGCCTCTTCAACTTCAACTGCACCCTGATCAAATTCTTCTAATTCTTCCCCATCACTTAAGTCATAAGTTGGGGGTTTAGAAAAGTCTACCTCCACATCATTTTTAGATTCACTTGGAGAAGGTTCTTCAAAATCAAGGGGTTCAGTTCCGAATGCAAGTTCATCACTAGGAGGGCTTGACTCATGATCATCATCACCAAGGGAACTTGCCTCTTGATCTATTCCATCCAATTCTTAATAAAGAACATGCCTTGGAGGTTGTGCACTGGTGCACGAAATTGTGATCATCAACAATGGCGCCAAAGACTTGGAGCTCTCAAACGTGAATCACACTTTGTCACAATTCCGCACAACTAACCAGTAAGTGCACTGGGTCGTCCAAGTAATAAACCTTACGTGAGTAAGGGTCGATCCCACGGAGATTGTCGGCTTGAAGTAAGCTATGGTCATCTTGTAAATCTCAGTCAGGCAGATTCAAATGGTGATGGAGGATTGATAATTAAAAGATGAATAAAACATAAAATAAAGATAGAGATACTTATGTAATTCATTGGTGGATTTCAGATAAGCGTATGAAGATGCTTTGTTCCCCTTGAACCTCTACTTTCCTATTGCCTTCTTCCAATCATTCATACTCCTTTCCATGGCAAGCTTTATGTTGGGTATCACCGTTGTCAATGGATACATCCCGTCCTCTCAGTGAAAATGGTCCTGATGCTCTGTCACAACATCGTCTAATCAGCTGTCGGTTCTTGATCATGTCGGAATAGGATCCATTGATCCTTTTGCGTCTGTCACACGCCCCACAATCACGAGTTTGAAGCTCGTCACAGTCATCCCTTCCCAGATCCTACTCGGAATACCACAGACAAGGTTTAGACTTTTCGGATCTCAGGAATGGCCGCCAATAATTCTAGCCTATACCACGAAGGTTCCAATCTTAGATCAGAAACTCAAGAGATACACACTCAACCGAAGGTAGAACGGAGGTGGTTGTCAGGAACACGTTCATAGGTGAGAATGATGATGAGTGTCACGGATCATCACATTCATCAAGTTGAAGAACAAGTGATATCTTAGAGAAGAAGTAGGCGTGAATTGAATAGAAAAACAGTAGTAATTGCATTAATTCATGAAGAACAGCAGAGCTCCACACCTTAATCTATGGTGTGTAGAAACTCCACCGTTGAAAATACATAAGAACAAGGTTCAGGCATGGCCGTGAGGCCAGCCCCAAATGTGTCTAAGATAGCATAAGACTTATCAAAGATGAAAATACAATAGCAAAAGGTCCTATTTATAGAAAACTAGTGGCCTAGGGTTACAGAAATGAGTAATTAATGCAGAAATCTTCTTCCGGGCCCACTTGGTGTGTGCTTGGGCTGAGCATTGAAGCTTTCATGTGTAGAGACTTTTCTTGGAGTTAAACACCAGCTTTTGTGCCAGTTTGGGCGTTTAACTCCAGCTTTTGTGCCAATTCTGGAGTTAAACGCCAGCATTCTTGGGCTGACTTGGAACACCGGTTTGGGCCATCAAATCTCGGGCAAAGTATAGACTATTATATATTGCTGGAAAGCCCAGGATGTTTACTTTCCAACGCAATTGAGAGCGTGCCAATTGGGCTTTTGTATCTCTAGAAAATCCACTTTGAGTGCAGGGAGGTCAGAATCCAACAGCATCTGCAGTCCTTTTTCAGCCTCTTAATCAGATTTTTGCTCAGATCCCTCAATTTCAGCCAGAAAATACCTAAAATCACAGAAGAACACACAAACTCATAGTAAAGTCCAGAAGAGTGATTTTTATTTAAAAACTAATAAAAACATAATAAAAACTAACTAAAATATACTAAAAACATACTAAAAACAATGCCAAAAAGCGTATAAATTATCCGCTCATCACAACACCAAACTTAAATTGTTGCTTGTCCTCAAGCAACTGAAAATCAAATAGGATAAAAATTAGAGAATATACAATGAATTCCAAAAACATCTATAAAGATCAGTATTAATTAGATGAGCGGGGCTTTTAGCTTTTTGCCTCTGAACAGTTTTGGCATCTCACTTTATCCTTTGAAGTTCAGAATGATTGGCATCTATAGGAACTCAAAATCCGGATAGTGTTATTGATTCTCCTAGTTAAGTATGTTGATTCTTGAACACAGCTACTTCATGAGTCTTGGCCGTGGCCCTAAGCACTTTGTTTTCCAGTATTACCACCGGATACATAAATGCCACAGACACATAACTGGGTGAACCTTTTCAGATTGTGACTCAGCTTTGCTAGAGTCCCCAATTAGAGGTGTCCAAGGTTCTTAAGCACACTCTTCTTTTTGCTTTGGACCTCGACTTTAACCGCTCAGTCTCAAGTTTTCACTTCACACCTTCACGCCACAAGCACAAGGTTAGGGACAGCTTGGTTTAGCCGCTTAGGCCAGGATTTTATTCCTGTGGGCCCTCCTATCCACTGATGCTCAAAGCCTTGGATCCTTTTTATCACCCTTGCCTTTTGGTTTAAAGGGGTATTGGCTTTTTCTGCTTGCTTTTTTCGCATATATCTTTTTTTCTGCAAGCTTTTCATTGCTTTTTCTTGCTTCAAGAATCAATTTTATGATTTTTCAGATCATCAGATAACATTTCCCCTTTTCCTTTCATTCTTTCAAGAGCCAATAATTTTAACATTCATAAACAATCAAATTAAAAAATATGCACTATTCAAGCATTCATTCAGAAAAACAATAGCATTGCATCCACATCAAAATAATTAAACTGTTTTAAAATTCAAAATTCATGTACTTCTTTTTCTTTTTCAATTAAAAACATTTTTCATTTAAGAAAGGTGATGGATTTATTTTCATAGCTTTAAGGCATAGACACTTAGACACTAATGATCATGTAATAAAGACACAAACATAGATAAACATAGAGCACAATTTTCGAAAAAAAAAACAGAAAATAAGAACAATGAAATAAAAGAACGGGTCCACCTTAGTGATGGCGGCTTGTTCTTCCTCCTGAAGATCTTATGGAGTGCTTGAGCTCCTCAATATCTCTTCCTTGCTTTTGTTGCTCCTCTCTCATGGTTCTTTGATCTTCTCTAATTTCATGGAGGAGGATGGAATGCTCTTGGTGCTCCACCCTTAGTTGTCCCATGTTGGAACTTAATTCTCCTAGGGAGGTGTTGATTTGCTCCCAATAATTTTGTGGAGGAAAATGCATCCCTTGAGGCATCTCAGGGATTTCATGATGAGGAAATTTCTCATGCTCTTGTCCATGAGTGGGATCTCTTGTTTGCTCCATCCTTTTCTTAGTGATGGGCTTATCCTTATCAATGAGGATGTCTTCCTCTATGTCGATTTCAGCCGAATTGCAGAGGTGATAAATGAGATGAGGGAAGGCTAGCCTTGTCATAGTGGAGGACTTGTCTGCCACCTTGTAGAGTTCTTGGGATATAACCTCATGAACTTTCACTTCTTCTCCAATCATGATGCTATGTATCATGATAACCCGGTCTATAGTAGCTTCGGCCCGGTTGCTAGTAGGAATGATTGAGCGTTGGATGAACTCCAACCATCCCCTAGCCACGGGCTTGAGGTCATGCCTTCTTAGTTGAACCGGCTTCCCTCTTGAATCTCTCTTCCATTGAGCGCCTTCTTCACAGATGTCCATGAGGACTTGGTCCAACCTTTGATCAAAGTTGACCCTTCTAGTGTAGGGGTGTGCATCTCCTTGCATCATGGGCAAGTTGAATGCCAACCTTACATTTTTCGGACTAAAATCCAAGTATTTCCTTCGGACCATTGTAAGCCAATTCTTAGGGTCCGGGTTCACACTTTGATCATGGTTCTTGGTGATCCATGCATTGGCATAGAACTCTTGAACCATTAAGATCCCGACTTGTTGAATGGGGTTGGTGAGAACTTCCCAACCTCTTCTTCAGATCTCATGTCGGATCTCCGGATATTCGCCCTTTTTGAGCTTAAAAGGGACCTCGGGGATCACCTTCTTCTTGGCCAAAACTTCATAGAAGTGGTCTTGACGCACCCTTGAGAGGAATCTCTCCATCTCCTATGACTCGGAGGTGGAAGCTTTTGCCTTCCCTTTCCTCTTTCTAGAGGTTTCTCCGGCCTTTGGTGCCATAAATGGTTATGGAAAAACAAAAAGCTTTAGCTTTTACCACACCAAACTTAGAAGGTTGCTCGTCCTCGAGCAAAAGAAGAAAGAAGATAGTAGAAGAAGAAGAAATAGAGGAGATGGAGGGGGCTTTATGTGTCGGCCAAGGGGGATAGGTAGTGTGTATGTTGGGTGAAAATGAAGGAGTGAAGATGGGTTTATATAGGAGTGGGGAGGGGGTATGGTTCGGCCATTATGGGTGGGTTTGGGTGGGAAAGTGGTTTGAATTTGAATGGTGAGGTAGGTGGGGTTTTATGATGGATGGATGTGGATTGGTGAAGGGTTTTTGGGGAAGAGGTATTGAGGTGATTGGTGAATGGGTGAAGAAGAGAGAGAGAGGTGGGGTAGGTGGGGATTCTGTAGGGTCTACAGATCCTGAGGTGTCAAGGATTTCTCATCCCTGCACCATGTGGCGTGTAAAATGCCTCTTGCTGTTAATCCTGGGGTTAAACTCCAGGTTGCTGCCCATTTCTAGCGTTTAATGCCAGCTTCTTGCCCATTCCTCGCGTTAAACGCCAGTCTGGTGCCCTTTTCTAGCGTTAAACGCCCAGAATGGTGCCAGACTGGGCGTAACGCCCATTCTGCTACCTTTACTGGCGTTTAAACGCCAGTAACTATCTCCTCCAGGGTGTTCTGTTTTTCATTCTATTTTTCACTTTGTTTTTGCTTTTTCAATTATTTTTGTGGCTTCACATGATCATCAACCTAAAGAAAACATAAAATAACAATAGAAAATAGAAAACTATCATAGAATAGTAACGATTGGGTTGCCTCCCAACAAGCGCTTCTTTAATGTCAATAGCTTGACAGTGGGCTCTCATGGAGCCTCACAGATGTTCAGAGCAATGTTGGAACCTCCCAATACCAAACTTAGAGTTTGAATGTGGGGGTTCAACACCAAACTTAGAGTTTGACTGTGGGGGCTCTGTTTGACTCTGTATTGAGAGAAGCTCTTCATGCTTCCTCTCCATGGTGACAGAGGGATATCCTTGACCTTTAAACACAAGGGAGTCTTCATTCACTTGAATGATCAATTCTCCTCTGTCAACATCAATCACAGCTTTTGCCGTGGCTAGGAAGGGTCTGCCAAGGATGATGGATTCATCCATACACTTCCCAGTCTCTAGGACTATGAAATCAGCAAGGATGAAATGGTCTTCAACCTTTTCCAAGACATCCTCTACAAGTCCATAAGCTTGTTTCTTTGAATTGTCTGCCATCTCCAGTGAGATTCTAGCAACTTGTACCTCAATGATCCCTAGCTTCTCCATTACAGAGAGAGGCATAAGGTTTATGCTTGACCCTAGGTCACACAGAGCCTTCTCAAAGGTCATGGTGCCTATGGTACAAGGGATTGAGAACTTTCCAGGGTCCTGTCCCTTTTGAAGTAATCTCTGCCTAGTCAAGTCATTTAGTTCTTTGATGAGCAATGGAGGTTCATCCTCCCAAGTCTCATTACCAAATAACTTGGCATTTAGCTTCATGATTGCTCCAAGGTACTTAGCAACTTGCTCTTCAGTGACATCTTCATCCTCTTCAGAGGAAGAATATTCATCAGAGCTTATGAATGGCAGAAGTAGATTTAATGGAATCTCTATGGTCTCAGTATGAGCCTCAGATTCCCATGGTTCCTTATTAGGGAACTCCATGGAGGTCAGAAGACGTCCATTGAGGTCTTCCTCAGTGGGAATCACTGCCTCTTCCTCCTCTCCAAGTTCGGTCATGTGAGACATGTTTATGGCCTTGCACTCTCTCTTTGGATTCTCTTCTGTATTGCTTGGGAGAGTACTAGGAGGGAGTTCAGTAACTTTCTTACTCAGCTGACCCACTTGTGCCTCCAAATTTCTAATGGAGGACCTTGTTTCAGTCATAAAACTTTGAGTGGTTTTGATTAGATCAGAGACAATGATTGTTAAGTCAGAAGGGTTTTGCTTAGAATTCTCTGTCTGTTGCTGAGAAGATGATGGAAAAGGCTTGCTATTGCTAAACCTGTTTCTTCCACCATTGTTGTTGTTGAAACCTTGTTGGGGTCTCTGTTGATCCTTCCATGAGAGATTTGGATGATTTCTCCATGAAGGATTATAGGTGTTTCCATAGGATTCTCCCAGGTAATTCACCTCTTCCATTGCTGGGTTCTCAGGATCATAAGCTTCTTCTTCAGAAGAAGCTTCCTTAGTATTGCCTGTTGCTGCTTGCATTCCAGACAGACTCTGAGAAATCATATTGACTTGTTGGGTCAATATTTTATTCTGAGCCGATATGGCATTCAGAGTATCAATCTCAAGAAATCCTTTCTTCTGAGTTATCCCATTATTCACAGGATTCCTTTCAGAAGTGTACATGAATTGGTTATTTGCAACCATTTCAATGAGTTCCTGAGCTTCTGCAGGCGTCTTCTTCAGATGAAGAGATCCTCCAGCAGAGCTATCCAATGACATCTTGGATAGTTTAGACAGACCATCATAGAAGATTCCTATGATGCTCCATTCTGAAAGCATGTCAGAAGGGAACCTTCTGATCAATTGCTTGTATCTCTCCCAAGCTTCATAGAGGGACTCACCATCCTTCTGTCTAAAGGTTTGGACTTCCACTCTAAGCTTGCTCAATTTTTGAGGTGGAAAGAACTTTGCCAAAAAGGCATTGACTAGCTTTTCCCAAGAGTTCAGGCTTTCCTTAGGTTGTGAATCCAACCATGTTCTAGCTCTGTCTCTTACAGCAAAAGGAAAAAGCATAAGTCTGTAGACTTCAGGGTCAACCCCATTGGTCTTGACAGTGTCACAGATTTGCAAGAATTCAACTAAGAACTGATGAGGATCTTCCAATGGAAGTCCATGAAACTTGCAATTCTGTTGCATTAGAGAAACTAATTGAGGCTTAAGCTCAAAGTTGTTTGCTCCAATGGCAGGGATTGAGATGTTTCTCCCATAGAAATCAGGAGTAGGTGCAGTAAAGTTACCAAGCACCTTCCTTGTATTGTTGGCATTGTTGTTGTTTTCGGCTTCCATGGTTTCTTCTTCTTTGAAGAGCTCTGTTAGGCCCTCTAAAGAGAATTGTTCTTTAGCTTCTCTTAGCTTTCTCTTCAAGGTCTTTTCAGGTTCAGGATCAGCTTGAACAAGTATGCCTTTATCTTTGTTCCTGCTCATATGAAAGAGAAGAGAACAAGAAAGTAGGGAATCCTCTATGTCACAGTATAGAGATTCCTTGAGGTGTCAGAGGAAAAGAAGAATAGAAGGAGGAGGTGGAGAAGAGGGAATTCGAACTTATCAAGAGGGATAGAGTTCGAATTGCACCTTGATGAGGAGTCTTAGTCCTTTAAATAGAAGGATGTGAAAAGAGGGGAAGAATTTTCGAAAATTAATTAAAAGATTTTAAAAAGAAATTTGAAAATTTGATTGAGATTTTCGAAAACTAAGATTGGGAAAGAAATAAAGTGATTTTTGAAAAAGATTTTGAAATTAGAAAAAGATATGATTGAAAAAATTAATTTTGAAAAAGATGTGATTGAAAAGATATGGTTGAAAAGATATGATTGAAAATCAATTTAGAAAAAGAAAAATTTTTTAAAATTAAAGTTAATTACTTGATTATCAAGAAATTAAAAGATATGATTTTAAAATTTAAAGTTTGATCCTTTCTTAATAGGCAAGTAACAACTTGAAATTTTTTGAAGTAAATCTTTAATTGAAGCAAGGATTTTTGAAAATTGGTAAAAATAAATATAAAATGGAAAGAAATTAATTTTGAAAGAGATATGATTTGAAAAAGATTTGGTTTTGAAAAATTATGAAAACTTGAAAAAAATGTGAATTAAAAACAAAATCTTCCCTCTAGTGCCATCCTGGCGTTAAACGCCCAGAATGGTGCCCATTCTGGCATTTAACGCCCAAATCTCTACCTTTTTGGGCGTTAAACGCCCAGCCTGGTACCCTAGCTGGCGTTTAAATGCCAGTTTTCCTTCTTCACTGGGCGTTTTGAACGCCCAGCTTTTTCTGTTTGATTCCTCTGCTGAATGTTCTGAATCCTCAATTCTCTGTATTATTGACTTGAAAAGACACAATTTTGAAAAATATTTTTGAATTTTTAATGATGAGAAACAATAAGAATGCAACTAAGATCAAGTAAACAATGCATGCAGGACACCAAACTTAAAAATTTTCGTATAAGAGACACTAACAAATTGAGAATGCATATGAGGAACAACAAAACACACAAAACAAGAGAATTTAAAGATCAGAGCAATGAAATCATCAAGAACAACTTGAAGATCAATGAAGAACATGCATGAATTCGAAAAATGCAAGAAGAACAAAAACATGCAATTGACACCAAACTTAAAAATTAATACTAGACTCAAACAAGAAACATAAAATATTTTTTGTTTTTATGATTTTATAAATTTTTTTTTGTGATTTTCGAAACTTATATGGAAAAGAAAATAAAGAGAATTAAAACTTTTAATAAGAATTCCAGGAATCATGCAATGTTAGTCTAAAGCTTCAGTCTAAAAAGATTAGACATGTTTGGCCAAGCTTCAGCAGGACATTACATTCAATAGCTAAATTGATGGGAATCAATCAGCTTTTGTGATGGTAAGAACATCTCCTTGAAACTCTAGAATTCATTCTTAAAAATTCTGAAAAATACCTAATCTAAGCAACAAGATGAACCGTCAGTTGTCCAAACTCGAACAATCCCCGGCAACGGTGCCAAAAACTTGGTGCATGAAATTGTCATCATCAACAATGGCGCCAAAGACTTGGAGCTCTCAAACGTGAATTACACTTTGTCACAATTCCGCACAACTAACCAGTAAGTGCACTGGGTCGTCCAAGTAATAAACCTTACGTGAGTAAGGGTTGATCCCACGGAGATTGTCGGCTAGAAGCAAGCTATGGTCATCTTGTAAATCTCAGTCAGGCAGATTCAAATGGTGCTGGAGGATTGATAATTAAAAGATGAATAAAACATAAAATAAAGATAGAGATACTTATGTAATTCATTGGTGGATTTCAGATAAGCGTATGAAGATGCTTTGTTCCCCTTGAACCTCTGCTTTCCTATTGCCTTCTTCCAATCATTCATACTCCTTTCCATGGCAAGCTTTATGTTGGGCATCACCGTTGTCAATGGCTACATCCCGTCCTCTCAGTGAAAATGGTCCTGATGTTCTGTCACAACATCGGCTAATCAGCTGTCGGTTCTCGATCATGTCGGAATAGGATCCATTGATCCTTTTGTGTCTGTCACACGCCCCACAATCGCGAGTTTGAAGCTTGTCACAGTCATCCCTTCCCAGATCCTACTCGGAATACCACAGACAAGGTTTAGACTTTCTGGATCTCAGGAATGGCCGCCAATAATTCTAGCCTATACCACGAAGGTTCCAATCTTAGATCAGAAACCCAAGAGATACACACTCAATCGAAGGTAGAACGGAGGTGGTTGTCAGGCACACGTTCATAGGAGAGAATGATGATGAGTGTCATGGATCATCACATTTATCAAGTTGAAGAACAAGTGATATCTTAGAGAAGAAGTAGGCGTGAATTGAATAGAAAAACAGTAGTAATTGCATTAATTCATGAAGAACAGCAGAGCTCCACACCTTAATCTATGGTGTGTAGAAACTCCACCGTTGAAAATACATAAGAACAAGGTTCAGACATGGCCGTGAGGCCAGCCCCAAACGTGTTTAAGATAGCATAAGACTTATCAAAGATGAAAATACAATAGCAAAAGGTCCTATTTATAGAAAACTAGTGGCCTAGGGTTACAGAAATGAGTAATTAATGCAGAAATCTTCTTCCGGGCCACTTGGTGTGTGCTTGGGCTGAGCATTGAAGCTTTCATGTGTAGAGACTTTTCTTGGAGTTAAACGCCAGCTTTTGTGCCAATTTGGGCGTTTAACTCCAGCTTTTGTGCCAGTTCTGGAGTTAAACGCCAGAATTCTTGGGCTGACTTGGAACGCCAGTTTGGGCCATCAAATCTCAGACAAAGTATGGACTATTATATATTGCTGGAAAGCCCAGGATGTCTACCTTCAAACGCAATTAAGAGCGCGCCAATTGGGCTTCTGTAGCTCCAGAAAATCCACCTTGAGTGCAGGGAGGTCAGAATCCAACAGCATCTGCAGTCCTTTTTCAGCCTCTGAATCAGATTTTTGCTCAGGTCCCTCAATTTCAGCCAGAAAATACCTGAAATCATAGAAAAACACACAAACTCATAGTAAAGTCCAGAAGAGTAATTTTTATTTAAAAACTAATAAAAACATAATAAAAACTAACTAAAATATACTAAAAACATACTAAAAACAATGTCAAAAAGCGTATAAATTATCCGCTCATCATGCACTATCCTCCTTAACATCAATTTCAAGCTTATTGGAAGAATACTCTACAATTCAAGATTCCCATGGAGGTTCAGCGTCTCCTAAGTCTTCAACCACTTCTTCTTCTTCAACTATTACGGCTTCCTCCACTCGTTCCAATACAAAGTCACGTTCTTCATTGTCCACTGAAGTTTCTAGTATCTCCTTCTTGCTAAGCTCTTCATTAGATTCTCCGCATGTAGCTATGGGAGTTCCTTAAGTGTCCAACTGTTGGGAGGCTAATCAATTTACTACCTCGTCAAGGCAGCCATGAGTTCTAATACCTTCTTATCCATCATTTCTTGCCCTTGAAGAGGTACACCAAGGGTTTCATTCATTGGAGATTGGGGTGGTTGGAAGGGTTCACCGCATGGGAGAATGGTTCATGATAGGAAGGTGGTTCTTCTTGATAAGGATAAGGAGATGGTGTATATTAAGGTGGTGGTTCTTGGGAGTAATTGTGTTGGAATGGGGTGGTTCTAAGTATGGTTCATAAGGCTCATAGGGTGGTTGGTATGCTGGATATGGGTTAGGATCATATGGGGGTGTTTGGTGGTAAAAGGCTTGTGAGTATGGTGGTTCAAAGCTATGTTGAGGAGGGGGTTCATAGGCGTACAGTGGTGGTTGTTGATAATCAAAAGAGTGCACACCATAGCCATTATCTAGATATGCTTCTTGGAATGGCTCTTGGTCACAGTATGTTGGTAGAGGTTGTTGCCAAGAAGGTTGATCAAATTCCTGTGGCTCCTCCCATCTTTGATTCTCCCATCCTTGATGCATGTTCTCATTGTAATCTCCTCTTCCTGCAACATGATTATAACCAAACTCATAGCCAACGTGATGAGAATTCATAGTAGCAAGTAAAAATAAAAACTATAAAAATAAGCAACTAGGTCCTAAAAACTAATAAAAACTAACAAACAAGCAAAAAGCAAATATTTACAATAACCAATAATAAGGCACGCGTTTGCAAGAAACGGTGCCATTTTGACGAACGGATTTCTGCTAGTAAAGAATTTCACAAATAAGTTCTCGTTGCTAGTATAGTTTCTAAACCAATAGAGAATCCTTTCGTACAAAAGTTTTGGTTGTCACTTAAGTAAACCCAATAAAAATATAAATTGAAGTATTTAAAACTCGGGTCATCTCTCAAGGAATTGCAGGGAAGTATGATTTATTATTGGTTATGGAAAAGTATCTTTTTGGGTTTTTGAAATAGGGAACAAGGAAAGTAAATTGCAAGAAAGTAAAATTAATAACTAGAAAACTCTTGGCAAGGTATGAGAACTGGACGTCCTATCCTAGTTATCCTTATCAATTGTGATGAGAATTGTTCATTGCTCCCACTTAGTTAACCCTTACTAAATAAAGGAAAGTCAAGTGGAAAATTTATTTGATTCCTCAAGTCCTAGTCAACTCCTAAGGAAAGACTAGCTTTAGAGGGATCCAAATCAACCAGCAAATTCCAATTATCAATCAACGAAGGAGTTTGATAACTCAAGAGTCTCCAATTACTCAACCAAGGCCAAAAGGAGAGAACTCTAAATTAAATTAAAAGCATCAATAACATAAATAGAAGAAAGCAAGCATAAATATGAAATACCTCAAAGTGTATTAAATAGAAAGTCAAATCTAACATGAGGAATTCATAAATTAACTTGGGGACATAAATAAACTAGAACACTAGAACAAATAAAAGTATAAGAGAAACTAAATTAAAGGAACATTGAACCTGGAATTGAGAAGAAATAAACCTAAAACTAAGAGAAATCCTAAAACCTAGAGAGAGGAGAGAGCCTCTCTCTCTCTCCAAACTACATCTAAACCTCAAAATTATGTAAATGAAAGTATGTTTCAATGTGTGCTGAGTCTCTGCATGTCCTCAGGCTTTAGTCTGCATTTCTAGGCCAAAAACTGGGTCCAAACTCAGCCCAAAATTGCCCCCAGCGTTTTCTGCGATTTCTGCAGGTAGCGCATGTCACGCGTACGCGTCAGTCACGTGTATGCGTCAGGTACGCGTACGTGTCGCTGTGCAATCTCGCTTATCACGTGTATGCGTCAGCTACGTGCACGCGTCGCTGTGAATTTCTCCAGATCACGCGCACGTGTGAGCCATACGTGCGCGTCGATGCTTGCTGGTTGTCTCCTTTATTTCTTGTGTTTCTTCCATTTGTGCAAGCTTCCTCTTCATCCTCTAAGCCATTCCTGCCCTATAAAGTCTGAAAACACTGAACACATAGATCACGGCATCGAATGGTATGAAAGGACATTAAAAATAACAATTTAAAGGCTTAGGAAGCAAGTTTTCAATCATAGAACAAAATTGGGAAGGAATTGTAAAATCATGCAATTTATATGAATAAGTGTGAGTTTAGTGGACAAAATCCACTCAATTTAGCACAAGATGTACCATGAAATAGTGGTTCATTAGGAAGCGTAGGTCATAAAGCAGCTTTCTAGTTACAATCACCTTCATAACCTAAAATGAAAAGAAAATGGCTTTCTTCTTTCAAACTTAGATTTAGGCTAACGAGCAACCAATAACAGTCCTCTCCCAGCGGGTTGCGTGTTGCTCCTCCACGTGCAGAGCTAGTTGCATGCTTTTGCCACCGTGAATGGGAACATATCCTCGAATCTCATAAAGAATGCAGCTAAGTAACCTAGCACACTTTCCACTGCCATGAAGAATGAGAAGAACATGTATGCTAGTCTGATCTTCCGTTGGTTACTGGCGGCAAGGTCATTAAGGAAGGTTTTGAAAAGGGCCTCGATCATGTTAATCGACGTGTCCAACATCCAAAATCCGATCCCAAAAATGGCTATGGCGCATGACCGGGTTTTCCTGGTGAGGTTGTCTTTGAAGACGCAGCCGATGTGTGCAGCAAAGCCAATCTTCAAAAGAGCTATGCTGACGACAACGGCACTGGAAAGGATGAAAGGACGGTGGCATCAAAGTTGACAAGTTCATCGGTTGCTGTAGTAACTGAGGATAGGATGAAAAACTGAGCTAGAAATGGGGATACTATAGTGTGAATACTAGTAAGTGACCCGTGCGATGCACGAAGATTGCACTAGGATCACACAGGGAATGCTCATACAAAAATTTACATAATACATTATATACAAATAACATAATTCTATAATTGAATTAAATTATATTTTAAATACTATAATAAGTGATGTAAGAACCACCCTTAAAAAGTTTTTATTTGGAATAACTGAATTAAATTATATTTTAAATACTATATATAGTTATTATCTAGCTATATCTAGGGATATTCTAACTAAAAGTCTATAATCTAATAAAGGCTGAATCGCTGAATATTGTCAACTGCTTCAGATGTATTTATGTGTGATTGTTTATAACTATTTTATCTGTTATTATTTGTGAATTAATTATGAATGATTCTATTTATTAATCCAAACATTTTTAAAAAAAAAGTACCTTGCAAAATAACTACCCTTTTAAAAACGAATCAGGCTCATATAATAAATGATAGATAATAATTAGGAAGAAAAGTTGGTAGCGCTCAGTTTCTAGTATGATCATGACATACCAGAAATTGGGTCGTTATAATTTGGTATCAAAGCAGTTCATTCCTAGTAGAGCCTGGGGAGTGGACTGACCATGCTTTACTGCATACTCTGCTTGTGTGTCTCATGCTGTTAGGATATCTCTAAGATACATTGGGCATGAATGTCTATGAGCACTCATTTTAGGAATGTTCATGCTTAACTTGAGATATTAAGATTGATCACCTTAATGTTGATTGTTTGGTATGGATAAGACCTCAATGACTATGAATAGGCATGGTTTAATTGAGTTCCGAATGACGAATTGATATGAGCCACAGCTATCTTCATAGCTGTTATGATCTCCATGGCTATGACTATGTGAGATTTGGGTGCTGTAAGGAACGGACCGATCTCTTCGTCAGGATGGCTTGAAGGAAATAGATTGCTTGAAGATGGATTCTTGCACGTGGCTGGAATTTTGAGGGCAAAATTTTCTTTTAGGAGGGTAGAATGTAACAACCCCGATTTTCGAGTACTTGAGACCTTTTTTGAAGGCACGGATTTCTCCGGAAGATCAGTAAAGGGAACACTTCTGCTGTATCATCAAGCATCTCAATCTTCATTGTCATTATGTCATCCTTAAGCTAGAACCTCTTCTGAGGCAATCTTAATAACGCAATCACGAAGAACCTAGTTTTTGAACCGTATCGGTTAGGAGTTTTGATTCTGGTTTCCGTAAAAAGTCTCTGTTTGATGAACCGGACTCGGTTCATGAGAGAAGAGAGAGAATAGTATAATATTATCATTATATTAGTATTAGAAGATGCTTGAATGATATTATAAGGTTACCTGGTTTGTTTTAGTTAAAAATAGGAAAATCGGTTCAACCGGGTTCACAATTTACTAGTGCAGCTTAGCACTAGCACTCTCTGATGATTTTAGCAATGCTAAGGCCTAATCATATATGTTCTATTCTCATATTAAATATGTTACTAGTCTTATTTATGCTAGTGACTCAGAAAAGAATTTTTAGAGATGTTTTTACAAGTGTTCCAATACATCTAGTTTTAGTAGTTATACACCTGAGATATTTTAATATTATTTTAATCCACCTCCAAGCCAACCAATCACAACTCACCTTATACCTCCAAGACCTCCAAGGCTGCCTCATTTTCTCATTGTGGATGAAACTTATCAAGATAAAAAGGAGAGAAAGTTCTTGGTTCATAAATCTTCAAAGCTTGATTTCTTCTGAACTAAAACTCAAATTAAAACTCCGATTTCACAGAAATCATCCTCTCTTCTTCTTCTACATAACCATGTAACTTATCAAGGCTAGAAATAAGGTTATATGGATGTCCCTTTCCCCTTTGAATTTGGTTTTCAAGGAAGCATGTTTAAAACATGTGTCTCTTGATGTTCTTCCTTAGATCTCTTGCTTAGCTTGACTTGTGAGCCAAGAATCTTCAATTCCTAGCACGTCTAAGGTGAGGAATCCCTTCCTAACATGTTGATTAAGGTTTGGTCAGTTGAGGTTTTATGGATTCAAAGTTGTTGTTGATGTGTTTTAGGAGGAAAAAGTGCTTTAAGAACACTTCAAAGAGTAACCGGATTTGGAGCAGCAAATCAAGGTAGAATTTGGTAAAATTAATCTTGATTAATTGTGTTTGAGATGTGTGATTATGATATGATTTAGTTATGCTTGAAATTGATTGTTTATATGAGTGATTCTTGTTGAAATTTTGATGAAAATTTGATGAAATTTGATGAAATTCAAGCTACGAACTTGTGTTCTTATGGCTGCTGGAAAAATGAACCCTAATCCTTAAATTAGGGTTCAATTTGTATTGAAATCATGTGGAAATTATGGGGCTTTAATGGCTGCAATTTTATTTTGAATTATGGTAAAAATCGGTTACTGAAAAGATTGAAAAACGGGTAAAAACAAAGAAAGAATCTGAAAAATTTTTGAAGAACACGAAGAACACTTTGAGTGTGATGAAGAACATTGAAGAACAGGCCTTAGATCTTAAAAAGAGCAAGGAAGTAAAAATTTTGGTGTTTGGGGGGTTAAAGTAAAAATATTAAAAGTTACGGGTGGTAAAAATTGAATTTATATAACTTTTAGGGTAAGGAATGGTAAATCTCAAAAATATATTAATAAAATAATAAATAATAATAAAATATTAACAATTAATATTTAATTAAAAATAATATTTTAATAAAAATAATAAAATAATGCAGAAAATGCAGTTTTTCGTAAAAGCTTTAGAAAGATAAATTTAAGCGCAGAATCTCATAATTACCTTCATCAAACACTTATGGAATGGTAATAACATGTTAGTGAGGCAAAGATAAAGGAAAGATAAAAAGTTAAAGAAGAGGTAAAAACCAAAGAAAAGTCTGTAAAGTTTTAATGACAGAAAAACAGACAGAGATTAGTGAACGAACTAGAAAAACATAGTTAGTCCTTGAGTTATGCCTAGGGTTAGGTATTATATGAAAAGTTAAACTGTTTCAGTATAGACTTAATGAACCTATACTTGGGACAGGCTAACTATTCGTATCGAAATTTACAAAAGCTTTAAATACATATGTTAAGCAGAGAAAAGAGTAACCAGAGCAGAGTAAAGAGATACAGAGAAAGAGTAATCAGAGCATAGTAAAGAGATACAGAGAACAAAGTAACCATAGTAGAGCAAAGAGATCAAGAGAAAATAGTAATCAGATCAGAGTAAAAATACAAAGAGAAAAGAGTGATCTGATAAATAGAAATGGTTTGAGTTAAGATGTTGTAAAAGTAAAAGCTGTAAAATTTATATAGTATGATTGAACAGAGAAAGAAAAAGGTACTGCATAAGAATGTGAAAGTGATGATGAATAATGAGAATGATAATGAATGATGATAATGAAATGACTATGTAAGAATCTGCTACAGAGAGGCAGTCAGATAGATGGTGGTATGACCACTAAGAGCGCTTCCCTGGGATACTTAGCTATAATGCTATTCTGTAAGTCAGAGGACTCTTACAGAGGTATCGAGAAAACACAACTAGCATATACTCCTGTAAGTCAAAGGACTCTTACAGTGAGTGTGTGTGTGCTCCTGTAAGTCAAAGGACTCATACAGTGAGTGTGTTGGGTAGATATAAGTTAACTCGCTCCACCATGCAAGTCAAAGGACTCTTGCAGTGGGTTGCTAGTGCCGCCCTGCAAGTCAAAGGACTGTTGCAGTGGTTTGCCTCACAAGTCAAAGGACTCTTGCGAGGGGCATTGCCAATAGGGAAGCCTTACCTGGTCAGAGGACTCCGGGTAACGTCGGGAGCGGGTATGTAACCGACAAATGAGCTCATTACCTGCACTAGGACTAGATATGCATCATATTTAGTTGTGCATTTCCTCTATTATGATTGTTGTATGAATGTATACTTTCGTTGTTTGTTTTCTATTCTCTGTGTTTGTGTTATTTTCTTGTATTCTTCTGTTTGTGTTCTGCTATCTGTTTTTCTACCTTCTCTATTTATCTATATCTTCTATTTACTACTTCTTGTATTCTGCTACTTGTCTGCTAAATAACACGGAATTAATAAACGTAGCTAATAACCCCAACCCTACTAAGAACTCCCCAGTTCTTACCCCTTCTCTCTCCCTTCCCCCTCCAAATGGAAGCAAGGGTATCCTTCCGTAGTCCACTGATGATCGTTCTGCAAAAGGGTTCTGCTTTGGGTAGTCTTCTGAGTCTAGAACGAGATTCGTTTTCTGTTTATATGTATATACTGTGTGACCAACCAACGTTTGCACCCCGTTTGTATGCAAACTTTAACCTAAATCCTCTGTACGAGACTCCTGTTATGTGGCTACGTGATGAAGTACTATTGAGACATCATATGACAATGTATGATCGTGCAGAGGAGTAGTAGACGATCTTCCACCTATTGATAACATTCCATCTGACTTGAGTTTTGAAGACTTAGAACATACTTTCCCTCGCTTTAGTAGTTTAGATGGACTAGGTGAGTATAGAGTCTAGGCTAGCCTGGGTGCCAGCTTAGGGACTTCTTGAACAGGTTAGGACCTGGGATGTTGTATGTATATATATATGTATATAGTTATTATCTAGCTATATCTAGGGGTATTCTAACTAAAACTCTATAATCTAATAAAGGTTGAATCACTGAATATTGTCAACTGCTTCAGATGTATTTATGTGTGATTGTTTTTAACAATTTTATCTGTTATTATTTGTGAATTGATTATGAATAATTCTGTTTATTAATCCAAACATTTTCAAAAAAAAAAGTACCTTGCAAAATAACTACGCTTTTAACAACGAATCACGCGCATATAATAAATGATAGATAATAATTAGGAAGAAAAGTTGGTAGCGCTCAGTTTCTAGTATGATCTTGACATACCAGAAATTGGGTCGTTACAATTTGGTATCAGAGCAGTTCATACCCAGTAGAGCCTGGGGAGTGGACTGACCATGCTTTACTGCATACTCTGCTTGGGTGTCTCATGCTGTTAGGGTATCTCTAAGATACATTGGGCATGAATGTCTATGAGCACTCATTTTACGAATGTTCGTGCTTAACTTGAGATATTAATATTGATCACCTTAATGTTAATTGTTTGGTGCGGATAAGACCTCAATGACTGTGAATAGGCATGGTTTAATCGACTTCCGAACGACGAATTGATATGAGATTTAGGTGCTGTAAGGAACGGACCAATCTCTTCGTCAGGATGGCTTGAAGGAAATAGATTTCTTGAAGATGGATTCTTGCACGTGGCTGAAATTTTGTGGGCAAAATTGTTTTTTAGGAGGGTAGAATGTAACAACCCTAATTTTCGAGTACCTGAGATCTTTTTTGAAGGCACGGATTTCTCCAGAAGATCAGTAAAGGGAACACTTCTGTTGTATCATCAAGCATCTCAAATCCTCATTGTCATTATGTCATCCTTAAGCTAGAACCTCTTCTGAGGCAAGCTCGATAACGCAATCATGAAGAACCTAGTTTTGAACCGTATCAGTTAGGAGTTTTGATTCTGGTTTCCGTAAATAGTCTCTGTTTGATGAACTGGACTCGGTTCATGAGAGAAAAGAGATAATAGTATAATATTATCATTATATTAGTATTAGAAGATGCTTGAATGATATTATAAGGTTACCTGGTTTGTTTTAGTTAAAAACAGGAAAATCGGTTTAACCTGGTTCACAGTTTACTGGTGCAGCTTAGCACCAGCACTCTCTGATGATTTTTGCAATGCTAAGGCCTCATCATACATGTTCTATTCTCATATTAATTATGTTACTAGTGTCATTTATGCTAGTGGCTCAGAAAAGAATTTTTAGAGATGTTTTTACAAGTGTTCCAATACATCTAGTTTTAGTAGTTATACACCTGAGATATTTTAATATTATTTTAATCCACCTCCAAGCCAAACAATCACAACTCACCTTATACCTCCAAGACCTCCAAGGCTGCCTCATTTGCTCATTGTGGATGAAACTTATCAAGAGAAAAAGGAGAGAAAGTTCTTGGTTCATAAATCTTCAAAGCTTGATTTCTTCTGAACTAAAACTCAAATTAAAACTCTGATTTCACCGAAATCATCCTCTCTTCTTCCTCTACATAACCATGTAACTTATCAAGGCTGAAAATAAGGTTAGATGGCTATCCCTTTCCCCTTTGAATTCGGTTTTCAAGGAAGCATGTTTAAAACATGTGTCTCTTGATGTTCTTCCTTAGATCTCTTGCTTAGCTTGACTTGTGAGTCAAGAATCTTCAATTCCCAGCACGTCTAAGGTGAGTAATCCCTTCCTAACATGTTGATTAAGTTTTGGTCAGTTGAGGTTTTATGGATTCAAAGTTGTTCTTGATGTGTTTTAGGAGGAAAAAGTGCTTTAAGAACACTTCAAAGAGTAACCGGATTTGGAGCAGCAAATCAAGGTAGTATTTGGTAAAATTAATCTTGATTAATTGTATTTGAGATGTGTGATTATGATATAATTTGGTTATGGTTGAAATTGATTGTTTATATGAATGATTCTTGTTGAAATTTTGGTGAAAATTTGATAAAATTTGATGAAATTCAAGCTATGAACTTGTGTTCTTGTGGCTTCTGGAAAAACGATCCCTAATCCTTAAATTGGGGTTTAATTTGTGTTGAAATCATGTGAAAATGACGGGGCTTTAATGGCTGCAATTTTATTTTGAATTATGGTAAAAATCGGTTACTGAAAAGATTGAAAAACGGGTAAAAACAGAGAAAGAATTTGAAAAATTTACGAAGAACATGAAGAATACTTTGAGTGTGATGAATTACATTTAAGAACAGGCCTTAGATCTTAAAAAGAGCAAGGAAGTAAAAATTTTGGTGTTTGGGGGGTTATTTTGTAATTTCTGGAAGTTAGGTTGGTTAAAGTAAAAATATTAAAAGTTACGGGTGGTAAAAAGTGAATTTATATAACTTTTAGGGTAAGGAATGGTAAATCTCAAAAATATATTAATAAAATAATAAATAATAATAAAATATTAACTATTAATATTTAATTAAAAATAATATTTTAATAAAAATAATAAAATAATGCAGAAAAGGCAGTTTTTCGTAAAAGCTTTAGAAAGATAAATTTAAGCGCAGAATCTCATAATTATCTTTATCAAACACTTACGGAGTGGTAATAACATGTTAGTGAGACAAAGATAAAGGAAAGATAAAAAGTTAAAGAAGAGGTAAAAACCAAAGAAAAGTCTGTAAACTTTTAATGACAGAAAAAAAGACAAAGATTAGTGAACGAACTAGGAAAACATAGTTTGTCCTTGAGTTGTGGCTAGGGTTAGGTATTATATGAAAATTTAAACTGTTTCAGTATAGACTTAATGAACCTATACTTGGGACAGGTGATGAGCGGATAATTTATACGCTTTTTGGCATTATTTTTAGTATGTTTTTAGTATATTTTAGTTAGTTTTTATTATGTTTTTATTAGTTTTTTTTCAAAAATTACATTTCTAGACTTTACTATGAGTTTGTGTATTTTTCTGTGATTTCAGGTATTTTCTGGCTGAAATTGAGGGACATGAGCAAAATCTGATTCAGAGGCTGAAAAAGGAATGCAGATGCTGTTGGATTCTGACCTCTCTGCACTCGAAGTGGATTTTCTGGAGCTACAGAATTCTAATTGGCGCGCTCTTAATTGCGTTGGAAAGTAGACATTCTGGGCTTTCCAGCAATATATAATAGTTCATACTTTTCCCGAGATTTGATGGCCCAAATCGGCGTTCCAAGTCAGCATAAAAATTCTGGCGTTAAAACGCCAGAACTGGCATAAAAGCTGGAGTTAAACGCCCAAACTGGCACAAAAGCTGGCGTTTAACTCCAAGAAAAGTCTCTACATGTGAAAGCTTCAATGCTCAGCCCAAGCACACATCAAGTGGGCCCCAAAAGTGAATTTCTTCACTAACTATTCTAGCTTACTCATTTTCTGTAACCTTAGGTCACTAGTTATTATAAAAACTACTCTTAGTGATTCATTTTGCACCTCATGACATTTTACATCTGAATTTTGTATCTTCTACGGCATGAGTCTCTAAACCCCATGGTTGGGGGTGAGGAGCTTTGCTGTGTTTTGATGAATTAATGCAATTACTACGGTTTTCCATTCAATCACGCTTGTCTCTATTCTAAGATATTCACTCGTACTTCAACTTGATGAATGTGATGATCTGTGACACTCATCACCATTCTCGACCTATGAACGCGTGCCTGACAACCACCTCCATTCTACCTTAGACTGAGTGCTTATCTCTTAGCCTTCTGATTCAGATCAGAGTCTTCGTGGTATAGGCTAGAATTATTGGCAACCATTCTTGAGATCCGAAAAATCTAAACCTTGTCTGTGGTATTCCGAGTAGGATCTGGAAAGGGATGACTATGACGAGTTTCAAACTCGCAAGTGCTGGGCGTAGTGACGAGTTTCAAACTCCAGCATGAGTGAGAACCGACAGATGATTAGCCGTGCGGTGACAGCACATTTGGACCATTTTCACTGAGAGGATGGATGGTAGCCATTGACAATGGTGATCCACCAACATACAGCTTGCCATGGAAGGAGCCTTGCGTGCATGAAGAAGAAGACAGTAGGAAACCAAAGATTCAGAAGACAGAGCATCTCCAAAACCTCAACCTGTTCTCCATTACTGCATAACAAGTATTTATTTCATGTTCTTTTACTTTTACAATTAAATCTGAGAATTATTGATATCCTGACTAAGAGTTACAAGATAACCATAGCTTGCTTCAAGCCAACAATCTCCGTGGTATCGACCCTGGTGCACGAAATTGTGATCATCAACAATGGTGCCAAAGGACTTGGAGCTCTTAAACGTGAATCACACTTTGTCACAATTCCGCACAACTAACCAACAAGTGCACTGGGTCGTCCAAGTAATACCTTACGTGAGTAAGGGTCGATCCCACGGAGACTATCGGCTTGAAGCAAGCTATGGTCACCTTGTAAATCTCAGTCAGGCGAATTCAGACGGTGATGGAGAATTGATAATTAAAGATAAATAAAAACATAAAATAAAGATAGAGATACTTATGTAATTCTTTGGTTGGAATTTCAGATAAGCGTATGAAGATGCTTTGTTCCTCCTGAACCTCTGCTTTCCTATTGCCTTCTTCCAATCATTCATACTCCTTTCCATGGCAAGCTTTATGTTGGGCATCACCGTTGTCAATGGCTACTTCCCATCCTCTCAGTGAAAACGTTCCAAATGCGCTGTCACCGCACGGCTAATCATCTTTCGGTTCTCGAACATGCTGGAATAGGATCCATTGATCCTTTTGCGTCTGTCACACGCCCAACAATCGCGAGTTTGAAGCTTGTCACAGTCATCCCTTTCCAGATCCTACTCAGAATACCACAGACAAGGTTTAGACGTTCCGGATCTCAGGAATGGCCACCAATAATTCTAGCCTATACTACGAAGGTTCCAATCTGAGATTAGAAACCCAAGAGATACACATTCAAGCTTGTTTGCATGTAGAACGGAGGTGGTTGTCAGTCACGCGTTCATAGGTGAGAATGGTGATGAGTGTCACATAATCATCACAGTCATCATGTTCTTGGGTGCGAATAAATATCTTGGAGAAGAAATAGACTTGAGTTGAATAGAAAAACAATAGTACTTTGTGTTAATTCATGAAGGACAGCAGAGCTCCACACCTTAATCTATGGTGTGTAGAAACTCCACCGTTGAAAATACATAAGAACAAAATGTCTAGGCATGGCCAAATGGCCAGCCTCCCAAAGAGGGTTCAATCATCAAAACATGATTCCAAGATGATCAAAAGATGAAAATACAATAGCAAAAGGTCCTATTTATAGAAAACTAGTAGCCTAGGATTTACAAAAATCGGTAATTAATGCAGAAATCTTCTTCCGGGCCCACTTGGTGTGTGCTTGGACTGAGCATTGAAGCTTCCATGTGTAGAGATTTTTCTTGGAGTTAAACGCCAGCTTTTGTGCCAGTTTGGGCGTTTAACTCCAGCTTTTGTGCCAATTTTGGAGTTAAACGCCAGAATTCTTGAGCTTACTTGGAACACCTGTTTTGGCCATCAAATCTTAGGCAAAGTATGGACCATTATATATTGCTGGAAAGCCCAGGATGTATACTTTCCAACGCAATTGAGAGCGCTCCAATTGAGCTTCTGTAGCTCCAGAAAATCCACTTTGAGTGCAGGGAGGTCAGAATCCAACAGCATCTGCAGTCCTTTTTCAGCCTCTAAATCATATTTTTGCTCAGGTCCCTCAATTTCAGCCAGAAAATACCTGAAATCACAGAAAAATACACAAACTCATAGTAAAGTCTAGAAGAGTGAATTTTAAATAAAAACTAATAAAAATATAACAAAAACTAACTAAAATATACTAAAAACAATGCCAAAAAGCGTATAAATTATCCGCTCATCAGACCTTTACTCACGTAAGGTATTACTTGGACGACCCAGTGCACTTGCTGGTTAGTTGTGCAGAATTGCAAAAGTGTGATTGTGATTTCGTGCACCAAGTTTTTGGCGCTATTGCCGGGGATTGTTCGAGTTTGGACAACTGACGGTTTATCTTGTTGCTTAGATTAGGAATAATTTATTTTTGTTGGTTTAGAGTCACTAAATTTGAGTCTTTTATTTGAGTTTAGTTTCATATTTTAAGTTTGGTGTCAATTGCATGCTTTTATTTTCTTTCAATTTTTCGAATTTGCATGTTCTTAGTTCTTTCTGGATCTTTAAAAATTCTAAGTTTGGTGTCTTCTTTGTGTTTTCCTTTAAATTTTTGAAAATTTATGTTTGATTTTCTAAAACTTTTAAGTTTGGTGTCCCTTGTGTTTTTATTTACTTAAAAATTTTTCAAAAATTTGTTCTTGGTGTTCATCTTGATCTTCAAAGTGTTCTTGGTGTTCATCTTGACATTCAAAGTTTTCTTGTTTGTTCTCTTTGTTTTGATCTAAAATTTCTAAGTTTAGTGTCATTTTGTTGTTTTTCTCTTTTCTCATTAAAATTCAAAAAATTAAAAAAAATATATCTTTTCCTTATTTTACTCATAAATTTCGAAATTTTGCATTAAATTAGTCAAAGATTTTCAAAATCATATCTTTTTTTTAGTCAAGTCAAAAATTCTAATTTCAAAAAAAAAGTTTTGATCTTTTCAAATCTTTTTCAAAAATCAAATCTTTTTAATTTCTTCAATCATATCCTTTCAATCATATTTTTTTTAATAAATTGCAATCATATCTTCTCAATCATATCTTTTTCAAAATAATTTTTAATCATATCTTTCTGATTGCTAATTCCCAAAATCTTTTTAATTAATTAATTAATTTAGTTTTCAATTTGCTTTTATTTCATTTTCTTCTAATTTTTGAAATTTTTATTTTGTCTTCCATTTATTTTGTTTTATTTTATTCAGTTACTTTTAATTAAATAAAATAAAAAATTTAAAAATATAATTTAATTGCAATTCATATCAATTCTCTTTTCTCCATCATGGACATAAGTGGAAATGAATAGTCCAGAAGGACTCTGGGGTCATATGCTAACCCCATTACAGCTGCATATGGGAGTAGCATCTGTATACCTCCCATCAAAGCAAGCAGTTTTGAGCTAAATTCTCAGCTCATTATCATGGTGCAGCAAAATTGCCAGTATTCCGGTCTTCCACAGGAAGAACCTACTGAGTTTCTGGCACAGTTCTTACAAATTACTGACACAGTACGTGATAAAGAAGTGGATCAGGATGTCTACAGATTATTACTGTTTCCATTTGCTGTAAAAGATCAAGCTAAGAGGTGGTTAAATAACCAACCCACAGCAAGCATAAAAACATGGAGAAAGTTATCAGACAAATTCCTGAATCAATTTTACCCTCCAAAAAGGATGACACAGCTAAGGCTGGACATCCAAGGGTTTAAACAAGAGGATCATGAATCCCTTTATAATGCCTGGGAGAGGTACAGAAGGATGCTAAGGAAATGCCCCTCTGAAATGTTTTCAGAGTGGGTACAGTTAGACATCTTCTAATATGGGCTTACAGAAAGAGCTCAAATGTCTCTAGACTACTCAGCTGGTGGATCTATACACATGAGAAAGACGATTGAGGAGGCTCAAGAACTCATAGATACGGTTGCTAGAAATCAACATCTGTACTCAAGCAGTGATTCCTCCATAAAAGAAGAGGCTATGGCAGTAACTACTGATCCTAATCCTCAAGAACATATTGTTGAACTTAATCAGGAATTACTCCTTATGACAAAAAAATTAGCAGAATTTAAAGAGATGCTCCAAGACACTAAAAATGCTAACAAGAATATAGAAGCACAATTGAATCAGACAAGACAGTAGCTATCTAAACAGATAACAGAAGAATGCCAAGCCATTCAACTAAGGAGCGGGAAGACATTTAATAAATCAGCTCAAAGTAGCAGAAAGCCAAGAAAGGAACAACTGATAGAAGATGACCAAACCAGTACCCAAAATCCCTCTGAGAACAGCAAGAGCCCAAAGAGGAATAATTCTGGCGTTCAAACGCCAGAAAAAGGGTGAAAGATTGGCGTCAAATGCCCAGTGGATGCCCACCTCTGGCGTTCAAACGCCAGAAAAGGGAGAAAAGTTGGCGTTGAACGCCCATTCCTTGCCCAGTTCTGGAGTTCAAACCCCAGAAAAGAGTGGGAAGCTGGCATTAAACGCCCATCTAGCACCCAATCCTGGCATTCAAACGCCAATGAGGGATCAGACACCTGCAAGTGCTGATAGTAACCCTTCTAAGAAGGCTTTTCCAACCACCTCTGTGGAAAATAAACCTGCAGCAACTAAGGTTGAAGAATATAAAGCCAAGATGCCTTATCCTCAGAAACTCCGTCAAGCGGAACAGGATAAACAATATGCCCGCTTTGCAAACTATCTCAGGACTCTTGAGATAAAGATCCCGTTTGCAGAGGCACTTGAGCAAATACCCTCTTATGCTAAGTTCATGAAAGAGATCTTAAGTCATATGAAGGATTGGAGAGAAAATGAAAAGGTGTTTCTCACTGAAGAATGCAGTGCAGTCATTCTAAAAAGCTTACCAGAGAAGATTAAAGATCCAGGAAGCTTTATGATACCATGCACATTAGAGGGTGCTTGTACCAAGACAGCTCTATGTGATCTTGGAGCAAGTATCAACCTAATACCTGCATCCACTATCAGAAAGCTTGGCTTAACTGAAGAAGTCAAACCAACCCGGATATGTCTTCAACTTACTGATGGCTCCATTAAATATTCATCAGGCATAATTGAGGACATGATTATCAAGGTTGGGCCATTTGCCTTTCCCACTGACTTTGTAGTGCTGGAAATGGAGGAGCACAAAAGTGCAACTCTCATTCTAGGAAGACCTTTCCTAGCAGTTGGACGAACTCTTATTGATGTACAAAAAGGGAAAGTGACCTTGAGAGTCAATGAGGATGAGTTCAAGTTAAATGCTGTCAAAGCTATGCAGCATCCAAACACATCAAATGACTGCATGAGCGCTGATATTATTGACTCTTTGGTGGAAGAGATCAATATGACTGGAAGTCTCGAATCAGAGCTAGAGGACATCTTTAAAGATGTTCAACCTGATCTGGAGGAATCAGAGGAACTAAAAGAACCTCTAAAAATTCCTCAGGAAGAGGAGAAACCTCCTAAACTTGAGTTCAAACCACTACCACCATCCCTGAAATATGCATTTCTGGGAGAAGGTGACACTTATCCAGTGATCATAAGCTCTGCTTTAAATCTACAGGAAGAGAAAGCACTAATTCAAGTGCTAAGCCAGTGGAGATGTATGCACAAGATCCTATTGGAGGATGATACTAAGCCAGTGGTTCAACCACAGAGGCGGCTAAATCTAGCCATGAAGGAGGTGGTGTAGAAAAAGGTCACTAAGCTACTAGAGGCTGGGATTATTTATCCTATTTCTGATAGCCCCTAGGTAAGCCCTGTCCAAGTTGTACCCAAAAAGGGAGGCATGACAGTGGTTCACAATGAAAAGAATGAACTGGTTCTTACAAGAACAGTTACAGGGTGGCGTATGTGTATCAACTACAGAAGGCTCAATACAGCCACCAGAAAGGATCATTTTCCTTTACCATTCATAGACCAGATGCTAGAGAGACTAGCAGGTCATGACTATTACTGCTTTTTGGATGGTTATTCAGGTTACAACCAAATTGCAGTAGATCCTCAGGACCAAGAGAAAACAGCATTCACATGTCCTTCTGGAGTATTTGCCTACAGAAGGATGCCTTTTGGTCTGTGCAATGCACCTGCAACCTTTCAGAGGTGCATGCTCTCTATCTTCTCTGATATGGTAGAGAAATTTTTGTAAGTCTTCATGGATGACTTTTCAGTATTTGGAGACTCATTCAGCTCCTGTCTTGACCATTTAGCACTTGTTCTGAAAGGATGCCAAGAGACCAACCTAGTTTTAAACTGGGAAAAATGTCACTTTATGGTGATTGAAGGAATTGTCCTTGGGCATAAAATTTTAAACAAGGGAATAGAGGTGGATCAAGCTAAAGTGGAGGTAATTGAAAAATTACCACCACCTGCCAATGTTAAGGCAATCAGAAGCTTTCTAGGGCATGCAGGATTCTATAGGAGGTTTATAAAGGATTTTTCGAAAATTGCAAAACCTCTGAGCAATCTGCTAGCTGCTGACATGCCATTTGTGTTTGACACAGAGTGTCTGCAGGTGTTTGAAACTCTGAAAGTTAAGCTGGTCACAGCACCAGTTATTTCTGCACCAGACTGGACATTACCATTCGAACTAATGTGTGATACCAGTGACCATGCCATTGGTGCAGTGCTGGGACAGAGGCATAATAAGCTTCTGCACGTCATTTACTATGCCAGCCGTGTTCCAAATGACGCACAAAAAAACTACACAACCACAGAAAAAGAGTTGCTTGCAGTGGTTTATGCCATTGACAAGTTTAGATCCTATTTAGTAGGTTCAAAGGTGATTGTGTACACTGACCATGCTGCTCTTAAATACCTACTCACAAAGCAGGATTCAAAACCCAGGCTCATAAGATGGGTGTTACTTCTGCAAGAGTTTGATATAGAAATAAGACAATACACTACGTATCTAAATGGGTAGAAGCAATTGCCACACCCACTAACGATACTAAGACAGTGCTAAAGTTCCTCCAGAAACATATCTTCAGCAGGTTTGGTGTCCCCAGAGTACTAATTAGTGACGGGGGCACTCATTTCTGCAATAAACAACTTTACTCTGCTATGGTCCGATATGGAATTAGCCATAAAGTAGCAACTCCATATCATCCACAGACAAATGGGCAGGCTGAGGTCTCTAATAGAGAACTAAAAAGAATCCTGGAACGGACTATAATTGCCCGTAGAAGGGATTGGGCAAAAAGCTTGGATGATGCTTTGTGGGCATACAGAACAGCATTCAAGACTCCTATAGGAACCTCTCCATACCAACTTGTGTATGACAAGGCCTGTCATCTGTCCGTGGAACTGGAACATAAGGCTTACTAGGCAACCAGATTCCTAAACTTGGATGCTAAGTTAGCTGGAGAGAAAAGATTGCTCCAGCTGAATGAGCTAGAGGAATTCAGACTCAATGCTTTTGAAAATGCAAAAATTTATAAGGAGAAAGCAAAAAGGTGGCATGACAAGAAACTATCATTTAGAGTCTTTGAACCAGGACAGAAGGTTCTGCTATTTAACTCTAGGGTCAGACTATTCCTCGGGAAATTGAAATCCCGGTAGAGGGGACCATATGTGATTACAAGTGTGTCACCATACGGATATGTTGAGCTTCAGGATATTGACTCTGACAAAAAGTTCATTGTTAATGGACAGAGAATCAAACATTATCTTGAAAGCAATTTTGAGCAAGAATGCTCAACACTGAGACTAGAATGAAGCTCAGGCAAGGTCCAGCTAAAAACAATAAAGAAGCGCTTGCTGGGAGGCAACCCAGCCACTAGCAAATTATTTATTTTAATTAATACTTATAGAAGTTTGATATAAATTTTCTTCAAGATTCATCATCAAATTGTAGGAATTCACAGAGTTACAGAAGGATTCAGCGCAAAAAGCAGAGAAAAGGAGCTCACTGACAAGAAAACGCCAGCAAGGGGCATTTTGGGCGTTAAATGCCAGAATGGATACCATTCTGGGCGTTTAACGTCAGTAAAGATACCATTTTGGGCATTAAACGCCAGAATGGGTACCATTCTGGGCGTTTAACGCCAGAATTGCAGCATCCTGGGCGTTCAGAAAAATGCCCAGTAACAAAAGATTTCTGGTGTTTCACGTCAGCCAGGGTACCTGGCTGGGCGTTAAACACCCACAATGGCCAATATATGGGCGTTAAACGCCAGAATGGATACCATTCTGGGCGTTTAACGCCAGAAAGGCAGGGGGAGAGGATTTTGTTTTCCACTTCAAAAATTTTTCAAATTTTCATGTTTTGACTCATAATTTTCTGCATAAACATGTTACAAATTTTCATCATTCATCTTCAATTTTCAAAAATTCAACAATTTTCTAAATCCCTTTTCAAATTTCTTTCAAATCCTTCCCAAATCCTCTTCAAAAACTCAAGTATCTTTTCAATTTCTTTCCAAATCTTTTCCAACTCATCATATCATCTCTTAATTTTTAGATGCATCAACAAATTTTCAGATTTAACCTCTTTATATCTTTTCCATTTAAAAATCTCATCTTTTTCATATCATGGTTCTATTTTTTTCACCAATCATATCTTTATGTCATATCTTTTTCAATTTTTCGAAATCCCTCCCCTCCACTTATAAATACACATTCGGCCATCCCCACCTCTCCACCATTCGAATTTGCCTCTCCTCCTATCTCTCTCCTTTTCTTTCTTTTGCTTGAGGGCAAGCAAACCTCTAAGTTTGGTGTGTTTTTCCGTGATCACTGAGCTAAGACTCATTAAGATCATGGCTCCTAAGGGAAAATAAACTAATTCAAGAGGCAAGAAAGAGAATACTCCAAAGAGTCTTTGGAATCAAGAGAGGTTCTTAACCAAAGAACATGCAGACCATTACCATAAAATAATGGGTCTGAGGTCAGTGATCTCAGAAGTTAAATTCGATCTGAAAGAAGACGAATATCCAGAGATCCAAGAGCAAATTCAAAACATATGATGGGAAATTCTAGCAAATCCTAAGACAAAGGTTGCAAGAAACATGGTTCAGGAATTCTACTCAAATCTGTGGCTGACAGATAAGCAGAGAATAACTGGAACCGCCTTTCATACCTACCGAACTATGGTCAGAGGGAGGATTATTTACTTTCACCTAGACAAAATAAGAGAGGTCTTCAAACTACCTCAACTACAAGATGATCCAGAATCCTTTAATAGGAGAATGGTGAGAGTAGATAAGGGGTTGGACCAAGTTCTAGAGGACATATGCTCCCTGGAACTAAGTGGATAACCAATTCAAAAGGTGTCCTGATGAGCGGATAATTTATACGCTTTTTGGCATTGTTTTTAGTATGTTTTTAGTAGAATCTGGTTACTTTTAGGGATGTTTTCATTAGTTTTTATGTTAAATTCACATTTCTGGACTTTACTATGAGTTTGTGTGTTTTTCTGTGATTTCAGGTATTTTCTGGCTGAAATTGAGGGACTTGAGCAAAAATCAGATTCAGAGGTTGAAGAAGGACTACTGATGCTGTTGGATTCTAACCTCCCTGCACTCAAAGTGGATTTTCTGAAGCTACAGAACTCAAAATGGCGCTCTTTCAATTGCGTTGGAAAGTAGACATCCAGGGCTTTCCAGCAATGTATAATAGTTTATACTTTTACCGAGTTTAGATGACGTAAAAGGGCGTTGAACGCCAGTTCTACGCTGCTGTATGGAGTTAAACGCCAGAAACACGTCACAAACCAGAGTTGAACGCCAGAAATACGTTACAACCTGGTGTTCAACTCCAGAAAGAGCCTCTACACGTGTAACACTCAAGCTCAGCCCAAGCACACACCAAGTGGGCCCCGGAAGTGGATTTATGCATCAATTACTTACTTCTGTAAACCCTAGTAGCTAGTTTATTATAAATAGGACTTTTTACTATTGTATTAGACATCTTTTGATCATTTTTAGATCTCTAGACCTCCATGGGAGGCTGGCCACTCAGCCATGCTTACCCTCTATTCACTTATGTATTTTTCATACGGTAGAATTTCTGCACTCCATAGATTAAGGTGTGGAGCTCTGCTGTTTCTCAAAGATTAATGCAAAGTACTACTGTTTTTCTATTCAATTCAACTACTGTCTTAATCAGAATCTTCGTGGTATAAGCTAGATTGATGGCGGCATTCATGAGAGTCTGGAAAGTCTAAACCTTGTCTGTGGTATTCCGAGTAGGACTCTGGGATTGAATGACTGTGACGTGCTTCAAACTCGCGAGTGCTGGGCATAGTGACAGATGCAAAAGGAGGGTGAATCCTATTCCAGTATGATCGAGAACCTCAGATGATTAGCCGTGCTGTGACAGAGCATTTGGACCATTTTCACAAGAGGATGGGATGCAGCCATTGACAAGGGTGATGCCTCCAGATGATTAGCCATGTAGTGACAGCGCATCGGACCATTTTCCAGAGAGGATCAAAAGTAGCTATTGACAATGGTGATGTCCTTACATAAAGCCAGCCATAGAAAGGAGTAGGATTGATTGGATGAAGATAGCAGGAAAGCAGAGGTTCAGAGGAACGAAAACATCTCTTTGCGCTTATCTGAAATTCTCACCAATGATTTACATAAGTGTTTCTATCCTTATTTTATTCTTTATTTTCGAAAACTCCATAATCAATTATTATCCGCCTGACTGAGATTTACAAGGTGACCATAGCTTGCTTCATACCAACAATCTCCGTGGGATCGACCCTTACTCACGTAAGGTTTATTACTTGGACGACCCAGTGCACTTGCTGGTTAGTTGTATCGAAGTTGTGAATGAAAAACAATTTTTTAAGACGTGTGTACAGAGTTTCTGGCGCCGTTGCCTGAGATCACAATTTTGTGCACCAAGTTTTTGGCGCCGTTGCCAGGGATTGTTCGAGTTTGGACAAATAACGGTTCATCCTATTGCTCAGATTAGGTAATTTTTTTTTTGTTTTATTTTCAAAAAAAAATTTTGTTTTCAAAAAATTTTTCAAAAATTTTCCCTTTGTTTTCGAAAATTAATTCAGAATTTTTAAGACTGAATTCTAGTGTTTCATGAATCATGCTAAAGCCTGGCTGGCTGTAAAGCCATGTCTAAATTCTTTTGGACTGAGGTTTTGGCTTAAAATTGAATGAATTACTCTCATATTCTTGCTGAAGCTTGGCTGGCCATTGGCCATGTCTAGTGTTTTGGACCGGAGCTTTCATTGAAAGCTTGGCTGGCTAGTGAGCCATGTCTAATTTCTGGACTGAAGCTTTAGACTAACATGGCAAGATTCCTGGAATTCATATTAAAAATTTTTGGAATCCTTATTTTTTCTTTTACAAATAATTTTCGAAAAAAAAATCCAAAAAAATTAGAAAATCATAAAAATAAAAAATATTTTGTGTTTCTTGTTTGAGTCTTGAGTCAATTTTTAAGTTTGGTGTCAATTGCATATTCATCTTGCATTTTTCGAAAATTCATGCATTCATAGTGTTCTTCATGATCTTCAAGTTGTTCTTGGTAAGTCTTCTTGTTTGATCTTGATGTTTTCTTGTTTTGCATCTTTTCTTATTTTTCATGTGCATTTTTGCATTCATAGTGTCTATACATGAAAGATTTCTAAGTTTGGTGTCTTGCATATTTTCTTTGCATAAAAATTTTTAAAAATAAGTTCTTGATGTTCATCTTGACATTCAAAGTGTTCTTGGTGTTCATCTTGACACTCATAGCATTCTTGCATGCATTCATTGTTTTGATCCAAAAATTTTCATGCATTGAGTATTTTTGTTGTTTTTCTATCCTATTATAAAAATTCAAAAATAAAAAAAAATATCTTTCCCTCTCTTCTCTCATAAATTTCGAAAATTTTATTTGACTTTTTCAAAAATTTTTAAAATCAAGTTGTTTTTATGAGTCAAATCAAATTTTCAAATTAAAAATCTTATCTTTTTCAAAATCTTTTTCAAAAATCAAATCTTTTTCATTTTTCTTATTTATTTTCGAAAATTATAAAAATATTTTTCAAAAATCTTTTTCTTATCTTTATCACATAATTTTCGAAAATGACATCATCAATTAATGTTTTGATTAAAAAATTTCAAGATTGTTACTTACTTGCTAAAAAAGATTCAAACTTTAAGTTATAGAATCATATCTTGTGATTTCTTGTGAATCAAGTCATTAATTGTGATTTTAAAAATCAAATCTTTTTCAAAACTAATTTCAATCATATCTTTTCAAAAATATCTCTTTATCTTATCTTTTTCAAAATTTGATTTTAAAATATCTTTTCTAACTTCTTATCTTCTTATCTTTTCAAAATTGATTTTCAAATTTGTTTCAACTAACTAACTAACTTTTTGTTTGTCTCTTATCTTTTTCAAAACTACCTAACTAACTCTCTCTCTCTCTCTCTAATTTTCGAAAATATCTTCTCTCTTTTTCAAAATTTCTTTTTAATTAACTAATTGTTTTAATTTTTTATTTTAATTTTCGAAAATTACTAACCTTTTTCAAAAACTATTTTCGAAAATCACTAACTCTTTTTCAAAAATTATTTTCGAAAATCCTCTTTCTCTCTCATCTCCTTCTATTCATTTATTCATCTACTAACACTTTATCTCACCAAAATTCGAACCCCCTCTTCCATCTGTGTTCGAATTTTCTCTTCTTCTTTTCTTCTACTCACATAAGGGAACCTCTATACTGTGGTAAAAAGGATCCCTATTATTATTTTTCTGTGCCCTTTTCTTTGTCATATGAGTAGGAGCAAGGACAAGAACATTCTTGTTGAAGCAGATCCTGAACCTGAAAGGACTCTGAAGAGGAAACTAAGAGAAGCTAAAATACAACAATCCAGAGATAACCTTTCAGAAATTTTCGAACAGGAAGAGGAGATGGCAGACGAAAATAATAATAATGCAAGGAGGATGCTTGGTGACTTTACTGCACCTAATTCCAATTTACATGGAAGAAGCATCTCCATCCCTACCATTGGAGCAAACAATTTTGAGCTAAAACCTCAATTAGTTTCTCTGATGCAGCAGAACTGCAAGTTCCATGGACTTCCATCTGAAGATCCTTTTCAGTTCTTAACTGAATTCTTGCAGATATGTGATACTGTTAAGACTAATGGAGTAGATCCTGAAGTCTACAAGCTCATGCTTTTCCCTTTCGCTGTAAGAGACAGAGCTAGAATATGGTTGGACTCTCAACCTAAGGATAGCCTGAACTCTTGGGATAAGCTGGTCAAGGCTTTCTTAGCCAAGTTTTTTTCTCCTCAAAAGCTGAGCAAGCTTAGAGTGGATGTTCAAACCTTCAGACAGAAAAAAGGTGAATCCCTCTATGAAGCTTGGGAGAGATACAAGAACTGACCAAAAAGTGTCCTTCTGACATGTTTTCAGAATGGACCATCCTGGACATATTCTATGATGGTTTGTCTGAATTAGCTAAAATGTCATTGGATACTTCTGCAGATGGATCCATTCACCTAAAGAAAACGCCTGCAGAAGCTCAAGAACTCATTGACATGGTTGCTAATAACCAGTTCATGTACACTTCTGAGAGGAATCCTGTGAGTAATGGGACACCTATGAAGAAGGGAGTTCTTGAAATTGATACTTTGAATGCCATATTGGCTCAGAATAAAATATTGACTCAACAAGTCCATATGATTTCTCAGAGTCTGAATGGAATGCAAGCTGCATCCAACAGTACTCAAGAGGCAGCTTCTGAAGAAGAAGCCTATGATCCTGAGAACCCTGCAATAGCAGAGGTAAATTACTTAGGTGAACCTTATGGAAACACCTATAACTCATCATGGAGAAATCATCCAAATTTCTCATGGAAGGATCAACAAAAGCCTCAACAAGGCTTTAATAATGGTGGAAGAAACAGGTTTAGCAATAGCAAGCCTTTTCCATCATCCACTCAGCAACAGACAGAGAACTCTGAACAAAATACCTCTAATTTAGCAAACTTAGTCTCTGATCTATCTAAGGCCACTGTAAGTTTCATGAATGAAACAAGGTCTTCCATTAGAAATTTGGAAGCACAAGTGGGCCAGCTGAGTAAAAGGATCACTGAAATCCCTCCTAGTACTCTCCCAAGCAATACAGAAGAAAACCCAAAAGGAGAGTACAAGACCATTGAATTAATCACCATGGCCGAACCTGTAAGGGAGGGAGAGGACGTGAATCCCAAGGAGGAAGACTTCCTGGGACGTCCAGTGATCAATAAGGAGTTTCCCTTTGAGGAACCAAGGGAATCTGAGACTCATTTAGAGACCATAGAGATTCCATTAAACCTCCTTATGCTATTCATGAGCTCTGATGAGTATTCCTCTTCTGAAGAGAATGATGATGTTACTAAAGAGCAAGCTGCCAAGTTTATTGGTGCAATCATAAAGCTGAATGCCAAATTATTTGGTATTGAGACTTGGGAAGATGAACCTCCCTTGTTCACCAATGAACTAAGTGATCTGGATCAACTGAGATTGCCTCAGAAGAAACAGGATTCTGGAAAGTTCCTAATACCTTGTACCATAGGCACCATGACCTTTGAGAAGGCTCTATGTGACCTTGGGTCAGGGATAAACCTCATGCCCCTCTCTGTAATAGAGAAACTGGGAATCTATGGGGTGCAAGCTGCTAAAATCTCATTAGAGATGGCAGACAATTCAAGAAAATAGGCTTATGGATAAGTAGAGGACGTGCTAGTAAAGGTTGAAGACCTTTACATCCCTACTGATTTCATAGTCCTAGATACTGGGAGGGATGAGGATGAATTCATCATCCTTGGAAGACCCTTCCTAGCCACAGCAAGAGCTGTGATTGATGTTGACAGAGGTGAATTAGTCCTTCAATTGAATGAGGACTCTCTTGAGTTTACAACTCAAGGTTATCCTTCTGTAAACATGGAAAAGAGGCACAGTAAGCTTCTCTCAAAACAGAGTCAACCAGAACCCCCACAGTCAAACTCTAAGTTTGGTGTTGGGAGGCCACAACCAAACTCTAAGTTTGGTGTTGAACTCCCATATCCAAACTCTAAGTTTGGTGTTGGGGAGTCTCAACAATGCTCTGAACATCTGTGAGGCTCCATGAGAGCCCACTGTCAAGCTATTGACATTAAAGAAGCGCTTGTTGGGAGGCAACCCAATTTTTATCTAATTTTTATTTTCAAGGTTTTTCATGTTTTATTAGGTTCATGATCATGTGGAGTCACAAAATAAATATAAAAATTGAAAACGGAATCAAAAACAGCAGAAGAAAAATCACACCCTGGAGGAAGACCTTACTGGCGTTTAAACGCCAGTAAGAAGCAGCTGGCTGGCGTTCAACGCCAGAACAGAGCATGGTTCTGGTGCTGAACGCCCAAAATAGGCAGCATCTGGGCGTTTGAACGCCAGAATTGCACCCTGGAGAAGAGCTGGCGCTGAACGCCCAGAACAAGCATGGTTCTGGCGTTCAACGCCAGAAATGGGCAACAAATGGGCGTTCAACGCCCAGAACAAGCACCAATCTGGCGCTGAACGCCTAGAGTTGTGTGCAAAGGTATTTTACATGCCTAATTGGTGCAGGGATGCAAATCCTTGACACCTCAGGATCTGTGGACACCACAAGATCATCTCAGGATCTGTGAATCTCACAGGATCCCCACCCACCTCACCCTCTCTCTCTCCATTCATGGTCATCCCTTCTGTTTTTCATTCACCACTCACATCCATACACACGTCCCTCCATCTCCTCCATATCTTCTTCTTCTTCTTCTTCTATTCTTTCTTCTCTTGCTCGAGGGCGAGCAATATTCTAAGTTTGGTGTGGTAAAAGCATAAGCTTTTTGTTTTTCCATTACCATTAATGGCACCTAAGGCCAGAGAAACCTCAAGAAAGAGGAAAGGGAAGACAATTGATTCCACCTCTGAGCCATGGGAGATGGAAAGATTTATCTCACAAGCCCATCACTAAGAAAAGGATGGAGCAAACAAGAGAGCACATTCATGGATCTCAATAGGCACATGAGGAAGCTCATCATCAAGAAATCCCTGAGATACCTCAAGGGCTGCACTTTCCTCCACAAAACTATTGGGAGCAAATTAACACCTCCCTAGAAGAATTAAGTTCTAACATGGGACAATTAAGGGTGGAACATCAAGAGCACTCCATCATCCTTCATGAAATTAGATAAGATCAAAAAGCAATGAGGGAGGAGCAACAAAGACAAGGAAGAGACATAGAAGAGCTCAAGGACATCATTGGTTCCTCAAGAAGGAAACGCCACCATCACTAAGGTGGACTCATTCCTTGTTCTTAAATTCTCTGTTTTTTGTTTTCTATGATTAAGTGCTTATCTATGTTTGTGTCTTCATTACATGATCATTAGTATTTAGTAACATTGTCTTAAAGTTATGAATGTCCTATGAATCCATCACCTCTCTTAAATGAAAAATGTTTTAATTCAAAAGAACAAGAAGTACATGAGTTTCGAATTTATCCTTGAACTTAGTTTAATTATATTGATGTGGTGACAATGCTTCTTGTTTTCTGAATAAATGCTTGAACAGTGCATATGTATTTTGAAGTTGTTGTTTAAGAATGTTAAATATGTTGGCTCTTGAAAGAATGATGACAAGGAGACATGTTATTTGATAATCTAAAAAATCATAAAAATGATTCTTGAAGCAAGAAAAAGCAGCAAAGAACAAAGCTTGTAGAAAAAAAAATAGCGAAAAAAAAATAGAGAGAAAAAGCAAGCAGAAAAAGCCAAAGCTCTTAAAACCAAGAGGCAAGAGCAAAAAGCCAATAACCCTTAAAACCAAAAGGCAAGGGTAATAAAAAGGATCCCAAGGCTTTGAGCATCAGTGGATAGGAGGGCCTAAAGGAATAAAATCCTGGCCTAAGTGGCTAAACCAAGCTGTCCCTAACCATGTGCTTGTGGCGTGAAGGTGTCAAGTGAAAACTTGAGACTGAGCGGTTAAAGTCAAGGTCCAAAGAAAAAAAAGAGTGTGCTTAAGAACCCTGGACACCTCTAATTGGGGACTTTAGCAAAGCTGAGTCACAATCTGAAAAGGTTCACCCAATTATATGTTTGTGGCATTTATGTATCCGGTGGTAATACAGGAAAACAAAGTGCTTAGGGCCACAGCCAAGACTCATAAAATAGCTGTGTTCAAGAATCATCATACTGAACTAGGAGAATCAATAACACTATCTGAACTCTGAGTTCCTATAGATGCCAATCATTCTGAACCTCAATGGATAAAGTGAGATGCCAAAACTATTCAAGAGGCAAAAAGCTACAAGTCCCGCTCATCTGATTGGAGCTATGTTTCATTGATAGTTTGGAATTTATAGTATATTCTCTTCTTTTTATCCTATTTGATTTTTAGTTGCTTGGGGACAAGCAACAATTTAAGTTTGGTGTTGTGATGAGCGGATAATTTATACGCTTTTTGGCATTGTTTTTAGTATGTTTTTAGTAGAATCTGGTTACTTTTAGGGATGTTTTCATTAGTTTTTATGTTAAATTCACATTTCAAGACTTTACTATGAGTTTGTGTGTTTTTCTGTGATTTCAGGTATTTTCTAGCTGAAATTGAGGGACTTGAGCAAAAATCAGATTCAGAGGTTGAAGAAGGACTGCTGATGCTGTTGGATTCTGACCTCCCTGCACTCAAAGTGAATTTTATGGAGCTACAGAACTCAAAATGGCGCGCTTCTAATTGCGTTGGAAAGTAGACATCCAGAGCTTTCCAGCAATATATAATAGTCCATACTTTAACTGACTTTAGATGACGTAAAAGGGCTTTGAACGCCAGTTCTACGTTGCTGTCTGGAGTTAAAGGCCAGAAACACGTCACAAACCAGAGTTGAACGCCAGAAATACGTTACAACCTGGCGTTCAACTCCAGAAAGAGCCTCTGCACGTGTAACACTCAAGCTCAGCCCAAGCACACACTAAGTGGGCCCCGGAAGTGGATTTATGCATCAATTACTTACTTCTGTAAACCCTAGTAGCTAGTTTATTATAAATAGGACTTTTTACTATTGTATTAGACATCTTTTGATCATTTTTAGATCTCTAGACCTCCATGGGAGGCTGGCCACTCGGCCATGCTTACCCTCTATTCACTTATGTATTTTTCATACGGTAGAGTTTCTGCACTCCATAGATTAAGGTGTGGACCTCTGCTGTTTCTCAAAGATTAATGCAAAGTACTACTGTTTTTCTATTCAATTCAACTTATTCCGCTTCTAAGATATTCATTCGCACCTCAACCTGAATGTGATGAACGTGACAATCATCATCATTCCCTATGAACGCGTGCCTGACAACCACTTCCGTTCTACCTTAGATTGAATGAGTATCTCTTGGATCTCTTAATCAGAATCTTCGTGGTATAAGCTAGATTGATGGCGGCATTCATGAGAGTCCGGAAAGTCTAAACCTTGTCTGTGGTATTCCGAGTAGGACTCTGGGATTGAATGACTGTGACGTGCTTCAAACTCGCGAGTGCTGGGCATAGTGACAGACGCAAAAGGAGGGTGAATCCTATTCCAGTATGATCGAGAACCTCAGATGATTAGCCGTGCTGTGATGGAGCATTTGGACCATTTTCACAAGAGGATGGGATGCGGCCATTGACAAGGGTGATGCCTCCAGACGATTAGCCATGCAGTGACAGCGCATCGGACCATTTTCCAGAGAGGATCAAAAGTAGCTATTGACAATGGTGATGTCCTTACATAAAGCCAGCCATAGAAAGGAGTAGGATTGATTGGATGAAGACAGCAGGAAAGCAGAAGTTTAGAGGGATGAAAGCATCTCTATACCTTTATCTGAAATTCTCACCAGTGATATACATAAGTATTTCTATCTTTATTTTCTGTTTAATAAGTATTATTTTCGAAAACTTCATAATCAATTATTATCCGCCTGACTGAGATTTACAAGGTGACCATAGCTTGCTTCATACCAACAATCTCCGTGGGATCGACCCTTACTCACGTAAGGTTTATTACTTGGACGACCCAGTGCACTTGCTGGTTAGTTGTATCGAAGTTGTGAATGAAAAATAATTTATTAAGACGTGCGTACAGAGTTTATGGCGCCGTTGCCTGAGATCACAATTTCGTGCACCATGTCCCAAACCAATTCAAGAGAGGAGATCTCAAACCAGTTGCAAGAGGCTGGTTGGACTTCATTGGGGATTCTATACTGCCCACTAGCAACCGCTCTGAGGTCACTGTCAAAAGAGCAGTGATGATTCATTGTATTATGCTGGGAAATGAAGTGAAGATTCATCATTTGATTTCATGTGAGATTTACACAATTGCAAATAAGAACTCCACTGAAGCCAAACTGGCATACCCAAGCTTAATTTCTCTGCTATGTAAAGATGCTAGGGTGAGGATGGGAGTAGATGAATTCATCCCAATCGAACACCCAATCACCAAGAAGTCAATGGAAGGACAACAAGTGCAAGATAACTCCATCAAAAGGAAGGCGCAGGAGTTCCTCCCAGAAATCCCTGAAATTGACTACTGGACCCGCCTAGAAGCATCTGTTACCAAGCTGCAAGAAGCTGTAGATCAACTTAAGGAAGAACAACAAAATCAAAACTGCATGCTCTGCAAGCTGCTTAAGGAACAGGAGAAGCAGGGGCGTGAGCTACAGGAGCTGAAGCGCCAGAAGCTCTCCCTTGAAGGACCAAACACCCCACAAATTGAAGGAGCATCCACTTCTCAAAATCAAGGTTGTTGAGTCCTAACTCTGTGATAACCTTTATTATTAGGAATCTATTTTAAGAGTCATTTATTTTTCTATCTTTAAATTTTCTGTCTTCTACTATTATTGGTCTGCTCTTATATTTATTTTTGAGTCTTATTTTTATTCCATGATTTATAAAATTTAAAGTTTATGTCTTAAAGCTATAAATTTCCTATGAATCCATCACCTTTCTTAAAGGAAAAATGTTTTAAATCACAAAAGAACATGAAGTACATGATTTCGAATTCATCCTTGAAATTAGTTTAATTATTTTGATGTGGTGACAATACTTTTTGTTTTCTGAATGAATGCTTGAGCAGTGCATATGTCTTTTGAATTTGTTGTTTAGAAATGTTAAAATTGTTGGCTCTTGAAAGAATGATGAAAAAGGAGAAATATTATTAATAATCTGAAAAATCATAAAATTGATTCTTGAAGCAAGAAAAAGCAGTAAAAAGCTTCCAAAAAAAAGAGAGAGAAAAAAGCAAGCAGAAGAAGCCAATAGCCCTTTAAACCAAAAGTCAAGGGTAATAAAAAGGATCCAAGGCTTTGAGCATCAGTGGATAGGAGGGCCCACAGGAATAAAATCCTGGCCTAAGCGGCTAAACCAAGCTGTCCCTAACCATGTGCTTGTGGCGTGAAGGTGTCAAGTAAAAACTTGAGACTGAGCGGTTAAAGTCGTGGTCCAAAGCAAAAAGAGTGTGCTTAAGAGCTCTGGACACCTCTAATTGGGGACTCTAGCAAAGCTGAGTCACAATCTGAAAAGGTTCACCCAGTTATGTGTCTGTGGCATTTATGTATCCGGTGGTAATACTGGAAAACAAAATGCTTAGGGTCACAGCCAAAACTCATAAAGTAATTGTGTTCAAGAATCAACAATACTGAACCAGGAGAATCAATAACACTATCTAAATTCTGAGTTCCTAAAGGTGCCAATCATTCTAAACTTCAAGGGATAAAGCGAGATGCCAAAACTGTTCAGAGGCCAAAAGCTACTAGTCCCGCTCATCTAATTGAAGCTAAGTTTCATTGATAATTTGGAATTTATAGTATATTCTCTTCTTTTTATCCTATTTGATTTTCAGTTGCTTGAGGACAAGCAACAATTTAAGTTTAGTGTTGTGATGAGCGGATAATTTATACGCTTTTTGGCATTGTTTTTAGTATGCTTTTAGTATATTTTAGTTAGTTTTTATTATGTTTTTATTAGTTTTTATTCAAAAATCACATTTCTGGACTTTACTATGAGTTTGTGTGTTTTTCTGTGATTTCAGGTATTTTTTGGCTGAAATTGAGGGGCCTGAGCAAAAATCTGATTCAGAGGCTGAAAAAGGACTGCAGATGCTATTGGATTCTGACCTCCCTACACTCGAAGTGGTTTTTCTGGAGCTACAAAATCCCAATTGGCGCTCTCTCAATTGCGTTGGAAAGTACACATCCTGGGCTTTCCAGCAATATATAATAGTCCATACTTTTTCCAATATTTGATGGCCCAAATTGGCGTTCCAAGTCAGCATAAAAATTCTGGCGTCAAAACGCCAGAACTGGCATAAAAGCTGGAGTTAAACGTCCAAATTGGCACAAAAGTTGGTGTTTAACTCCAAAAAAAGTCTCTACATGTGAAAGCTTCAATGCTCAGCCCAAGCACATACCAAGTGGGGCCCAGAAGTGGATTTCTGCATTAACTATTCTAGCTTACTCATTTTCTGTAACCCTAGGTCACTAGTTTATTGTAAAGACTACTCTTAGTGATTCATTTTGCACCTCATGACAATTTACATCTGAATTTTGTATCTTCTACGGCATGAGTCTCTAAACCCCATGGTTGGGGGTGAGGAGCTCTGTTGTGTTTTGATGAATTAATGTAATTACTACTGTTTTCCATTCAATCACGTTTGTCTCTATTCTAAGATATTCACTCGTACTTCAACTTGATGAATGTGATGATCCGTGACACTCATCACAATTCTCGACCTATGAACGCATGCCTGACAACCACCTCCGTTCTACCTTAGACTGAGTGCTTATCTCTTAGCCTTCTGATTCAGATCAGAGTCTTCGTGGTATAGGCTAGAATTATTGGCAGCCATTCTTGAGATCCGAAAAGTCTAAACCTTGTCTGTGGTATTCCGAGTAGGATCTGGGAAGGGATGACTGTGACGAGCTTCAAACTCGCAAGTGCTGGGCGTAGTGACACACGCAAAAGGATCAATGGATCCTATTCCAGCATGAGTGAGAACCGACAGATCATTAGTCGTGCGGTGACAGCGCATTTGGACCATTTTCACTGAGAGGATGGATGGTAGCCATTGACAACGGTGATCCACCAACATACAGCTTGCCATGGAAGGAGCCTTGCGTGCGTGAAGAAGAAGACAGTAGGAAATCAAAGATTCAGAAGACAGAGCATCTCCAAAACCTCAACCTGTTCTCCATTACTGCATAACAAGTATTTATTTCATGCTCTTTTACTTTTACAATTAAATCAGAGAATTATTGATATCCTGACTAATAGTTACAAGATAACCATAGCTTGCTTCAAGCCGACAATCTCCGTAGGATCAACCCTTACTCACGTAAGGTATTACTTGGACGACCTAGTGCACTTGCTGGTTAGTTGTGCGAAATTGCAAAAGTGTGATTGTGATTTCGTGCACCAACAGGCTAACTATTCGTATCAAAATTTACAAAAGCTTTAAATACATATGTTAAGCAGAGAAAAGAGTAACCAAAGCAGAGTAAAGAGATACAGAGAAAAGAGTAATCAGAGCAGAGTAAAGAGATACAGAGAACAGAGTAACCAGAGTAGAGTAAAGAGATCAAGAGAAAATAGTAATCAGATCAGAGTAAAAAGACAAAGAGAAAAGAGTGATCTAATAAATAGAAATGGTTTGAGTTAAGATGTTGCAAAAGTAAAAGCTGTAAAGTTTATATAGTATGATTGAACAGAGAAAGAAAGAGGTACTGCATAAGAATGTGAAAGTGATGATGAATAATGAGAAGGATAATGAATGATGATAATGAGAATGACTATGTAAGAATCTGCTGCAGAGAGGCAGTCAGATAGATGGTGGTATGACCACTGAGAGCGCTTCCCTGGGATACTTAGCTAAAATGCTATTCTGTAAGTCAGAGGACTCTTACAGAGGTATCGAGAAAATACAACTAGCATATACTCCTGTAAGTCAAAGGACTCTTACAGTGAGTATGTGTGTGTGCTCCTGTAAGTCAGAGGACTCTTACAGTGAGTGTGTTGGGTAGATATAAGTTAACTAGCTCCGTCATGCAAGTCAAAGGACTCATGCAGTGGGTTGCTAGTGCCGCCCTGCAAGTCAAAGGACGGTTGCAGTGGTTTGCCTCACAAGTCAAAGGACTCTTGCGAGGGGCATTGCCAACAGGGAAGCCTTACCTGGTCAGAGGACTCCGGGTAACATCGGGAGCGGGTATGTAACCGACAAATGAGCTCATTACCTGCACTAGGGCTAGATATGCATCATACTTGGTTGTGCATTTCCTCTATTATGATTGTTGTATGAATGTATACTTTCGTCGTTTGTTTTCTATTTTCTGTGTTTTTATTATTTTCTTGTATTCTTCTATTTGTGTTCTGCTATCTGGTTTCTCTACCTTCTCAATTTATCTGTATCTTCTATTTACTGCTTCTTGTATTCTACTACTTGTCTGCTAAACAACACGGAATTAATGAACGTAACTAATAACACCAACCCTACTACGAACTTCCCAGTTCTTACCCCTTCTCTCTCCCTTTCCCCTCCAGATGGAAGCAACGGTATCCTTCCGTAGTCTACTGATGATCGTTCTGCAAAAGGATTCTACTCTGGGTAGTCTTCTGAGTCTAGAGCGAGATTCGTTTTCTGTTTATATGTATATACTGTGAGACCAACCAACGTTTGCACCATGTTCGTATGCAAACTTTAACCTAAATCCTCCGTACGAGACTCCTGTTATGTGGCTACGTGATGAAGTACCAGTGAGACATCATATGACAACGTATGATCGTGCAGAGGAGTAGTAGATGATCTTCCACCTATTGATGACATTCCATCTGACTTGAGTTTTGAAGACTTAGAACATACTTTCCCTCGCTTTAGTAGTTTAGATGGACTAGGTAAATATAGAGTCTAGGCTAGCCTGGGTGCCAGCTTAAGGACTTCTTGAACAGGTCAGGACCTGGGATGTTGTATGTATATATATATGTATATAGTTATTATCTAGCTATATCTAGGGGTATTCTAACTAAAAGTCTATAATCTAATAAAGGCTGAATCACTAAATATTGTCAACTGCTTCAGATGTATTTATGTGTGATTGTTTATAACTATTTTATCTGTTATTATTTATGAATTGATTATGAATGATTCTATTTATTAATCCAAATATTTTCAAAAAGAAAGTACCTTGCAAAATAACTACGCTTTTAACAATGAATCAGGCTCATATAATAAATGATAGATAATAATTAGGAAGAAAAGTTGGTAGCGCTCAGTTTCTAGTATGATCATGACATACCAGAAATTGGGTCGTTACAATTTGGTATCAGAGCAGTTCGTTCCCAGTAGGGCCTGGGGAGTGGACTGACCATGCTTTACTGCATACTCTGCTTGTGTGTCTCATGCTATCAGGGTATCTCTAAGATACATTGGGCATGAATGTCTATGAGCACTCATTTTAGGAATGTTCGTGCTTAACTTGAGATATTAAGATTGATCACCTTAACATTGATTGTTTGGTATGGATAAGACTTCAATGACTGTGAATAGGCATGGTTTAATCGAGTTCCGAACGACGAATTGATATGAGCCACAGCTATCTTCATAGCTGTTATGATCTCCATGGCTATGACTATGTGAGATTTGGGTGCTTTAAGGAATGGACCGATCTCTTTGTCAGGATGGCTTGAAGGAAATAGATTGCTTGAAGATAGATTCTTGCACGTTGCTAAAATTTTGAGGCCAAAATTTTCTTTTAGGAGGGTAGAATGTAACAACCCCGATTTTCGAGTGCCTGAGATCTTTTTTGAAGGCACAGATTTCTTCGGAAGATCAGTAGAGGGAACACTTCTACTGTATCATGAAGCATCTCAATCCTCACTGTCATTATGTCATCCTTAAGTTAGAACTTCTTCTGAGGCAAGCCCGATAACGCAATCACGAAGAACCTAGTTTTTGAACCGTATCAGTTAGGAGTTTTGATTTTGGTTTCTGTAAATAGTCTCTATTTGATGAACCGGACTCGGTTCATGAGAGAAAAGAGATAATAGTATAATATTATTATTATATTAGTATTAGAAGATGCTTGAATGATATTATAAGGTTACCTAGTTTGTTTTAGTTAAAAACAGGAAAATCAGTTTAACCGGGTTCACAATTTACTGGTGCAGCTTAGCACCAGCACTCTCTGATGATTTTAGCAATGCTAAGGCCTCATCATACATGTTCTATTCTCATATTAAATATGTTACTAGTGTCATTTATGCTAGTGGCTCAGAAAAGAATTTTTAGAGATGTTTTTACAAGTGTTCCAATACATCTAGTTTTAGTAGTTATACACCTGAGATATTTTAATATTATTTTAATTCACCTCCAAGCCAACCAATCACAACTCACCTTATACCTCCAAGACCTCCAAGGCTCCCTCATTTGCTCATTGTGGATGAAACGTATCAAGAGAAAAAGGAGAGAAAGTTCTTGGTTCATAAATCTTCAAAGCTTGAATTCTTCTGAACAAAAACTCAAATTAAAACTCCGATTTCACTGAAATCATCCTCTCTTCTTCCTCTACATAACCATGTAACTTATCCAGGCTGGAAATAAGGTTAGATGGCTGTCCCTTTCCCCTTTGAATTCGGTTTTCAAGGAAGCATGTATAAAACATGTGTCTCTTGATGTTCTTCCTTAGATCTCTTGCTTAGCTTGACTTGTGAGCCAAGAATCTTCAATTCCCAGCACGTCTAAGGTGAGGAATCCCTTCCTAACATGTTGATTAAGGTTTGGTCAGTTGAGGTTTTATGGATTCAAAGTTGTTCTTGATGTGTTTTAGGAGGAAAAAGTGCTTTAAGAACACTTCAAAGAGTAACCGGATTTGGAGCAGCAAATCAAGGTAGAATTTGGTAAAAATTAATCTTGATTAATTTTATTTGAGATGTGTGATTATGATATGATTTGGTTATGCTTGAAATTTATTGTTTACATGAGTTATTCTTGTTGAAATTTTGGTGAAAATTTGATGAAATTTGATGAAATTCAAGCTATGAACTTGTGTTCTTGTGGCTGCTGGAAAAATGAACCCTAATCCTTAAATTGGGATTCAATTTGTGTTGAAATTATGTGAAAATGATGGGGCTTTAATGGCTGCAATTTTATTTTGAATTATGGTAAAAATTGGTTACTGAAAAGATTGAAAAACGGGTAAAAATAGAGAAAGAATCTGAAAAATTTACGAAGAACATGAAGAACACTTTGAGTGTGATGAAAAACATTGAAGAACAGGCCTTAGATCTTAAAAAGGGCAAGAAAGTAAAAATTTTGGTGTTTGGGGGTTATTTTGTAATTTCTGGAAGTTAGGGTGGTTAAAGCAAAAATATTAAAGTTACGGGTGGTAAAAAGTGAATTTATATAACTTTTAGGGTAAGGAATGGTAAATCTCAAAAATATATTAATAAAATAATAAATAATAATAAAATATTAAATATTAATATTTAATTAGAAATAATATTTTAATAAAAATAATAAAATAATGCAGAAAAGGCAGTTTTTCGTAAAAGCTTTACAAAGATAAATTTAAGCACAGAATCTCATAATTACCTTCATCAAATACTTACGGAGTGGTAATAACATGTTAGTGAGGCAAAGATAAAGGAAAGATAAAAAGTTAGAGAAGAGGTAAAAACCAAAGAAAAGTTTGTAAAGTTTTAATGACAGAAAAACAGACAGAGATTAGTGAACGAACTAGGAAAACATAGTTAGCCCTTGAGTTGTGGCTAGGGTTAGGTATTATATGAAAAGTTAAACTGTTTCAGTATAGACTTAATGAACCTATACTTGGGACAGGCTAACTATTCGTATCAAAATTTACAAAAGCTTTAAATATATATGTTAAGCAGAGAAAAGAGTAACCAGAGCAAAGTAAAGAGATATAGAGAAAAGAGTAATCAGAGCAGAGTAAATAGATACAGAGAATAGAGTAACCAGAGTAGAGTAAAGAGATCAAGAGAAAAGAGTAATCAGATCAGAGTAAAAAGACAAAGAGAAAAGAGTGATCTGATAAATAGAAATAGTTTGAGTTAAGATGTTGTAAAAGTAAAAGCTGTAAAGTTTATATAGTATAATTGAACAGAGAAAGAAAGAGGTATTGCATAAGAATGTGAAAGTGATGATGAATAATGAGAATGATAATGAATGATGATAATGAGAATGGCTATGTAAGAATCTGCTGCAGAGAGGCAGTCAGATAGATAGTGGTATGACCACTAAGAGCGCTTCCTTGGGATACTTAGCTATAATGTTATTCTGTAAGTCAGAGGACTCTTACATAGGTATCGAGAAAACACAACTAGCATATACTCTTGTAAGTCAAAGGACTCTTATAGTGAGTGTGTGCGTGTGTGCTCCTGCAAGTCAAAGGACTCTTACAGTGAGTGTGTTGGGTAGATATAAGTTAACTAGCTCCGCCATGCAAGTCAAAGGACTCTTGGAGTGGGTTGCTAGTGCCACCCTGCAAGTCAAAGGACTGTTACAATGGTTTTCCTCACAAGTCAAAAGACTCTTGCGAGGGGATTGCCAACAGGGAAGCCTTACCTGGTCAGAGGACTCCGGGTAACGTCGGGAGCGGGTATGTAACTGACAAATGAGCTCATTACCTGCACTAGGGCTAGACATGCATCATACTTGGTTGTGCATTTCCTTTGTTATGATTGTTGTATGAATGTATACTTTCGTTGTTTGTATTCGATTCTCTGTGTTTGTGTTATTTTCTTGTATTCTTCTGTTTATGTTCTGCTATCTATTTTCTCCATCTTCTCTATTTATCTATATCTTCTATTTACTGCTTCTTGTATTCTGGTACTTGTCTGCTAAACAATACGGAATTAGTGAACGTAACTAATAACCCCAACCCTACTAAGAACTCCCCAGTTCTTACCTCTTCTCTCTCCCTTCCCCCTCTAGATGGAAGCAAGAGTATCCTTCCGTAGTCCACTGATGATCGTTCTGCAAAAGGGTTCTGCTCTGGGTAGTCTTCTGAGTCTAGAGCGAGATTCGTTTTCTGTTTATATGTATATACTGTGAGACCAACCAACGTTTGCACCTCATGTGTATGCAAACTTTAACCTAAATCCTCTATATGAGACTCCTGTTACGTGGCTACGTGATGAAGTACCAGTGAGACATTGATGAACAGATAATTTATACGCTTTTTGGCATTGTTTTTACATAGTTTTCAGTATGATTTAGTTAGTTTTTAGTATATTTTTATTAGTTTTTAATTAAAAATCACATTTTTGGACTTTACTATGAGTTTGTGTGTTTTTCTGTGATTTCAGGTATTTTCTGGCTAAAATTGAGGAACTTGAGCAAAAATCATATTCAGAGGTTGAAGAAGGACTACAGATGCTGTTGGATTCTGACCTTCCTGCACTCAAAGTGGATTTCTGGAGCTACAGAACTCCAAATGGCGCGTTATCAATTGCATTGGAAAGTAGACATCCAGGTCTTTCCAGAAATATATAATAGTCCATACTTTGCCCAAGTTTAGACGACGCAAACTGGCGTTGAACGCCAGTTCCATGCTGCATTCTGGAGTCAAACGCCAGAAACAGGTTGCAAAGTGCAGTTAAACGCCAGAAACACATTACAAACAGGCATTCAACTCCAAGAATGACCTCTCCACATGAAAGCTTCATGCTCAGTCCAAGCACACACCAAGTGGACCCCGGAAGTGGATTTCTACATCATTTACTTATTTCTGTAAACCCTAGTAACTAGTTTAGTATAAATAGAACTTTTTACTATTGTATTTACATCTTTAGTTTCATCTTTAGATCACGTTTTGGGGGCTGGCTTCTCGGCCATGCCTGAACCTTCATTCTTATGTATTTTCAACGGTAGAGTGATGCCAGGGCATTTTGGCTAGTTTCACTGACCTTTTCTTTACTGTTTTAGGGTAGTTTCATGCATTTTCTTAGGAAATAAGCAAGTTTTGGGTAGAATTTCACTTGCATCTTAATTCAAGCAAACATTGTGCAATTTACATGATTTCATGAGAATTATGCAAGAATTAAATGACAAATTGGATGATGTATGTCTCATGACTTTGATTAGAACTTTGATGCACTTTATTGCTTGATTTCAGGACAAAGGAAGCTAGAAAGAACCACGTTAGCAGCCACGTTAGTCTAACTAACGTGACCACTAACGTGGAATGGGAGCTAGCTTGCAACGTTAATGAGAAAAGTAATCGCCTATAACGTCCTCGAAGCCATCATAACCCACATTAAGAGTCACGTTAACTAAGTTAACGTGAACTCTAACGTGAAAGAAGAAAATGAAGCCAACGTTAGTGACACTCAACTTTGTCACTAACGTTGGACCAAGCTCAAATTTGGCCACGTTAAGAGCCACGTTAACTTAGTTAACGTGGACTCTAACGTAGGGAAGTAAAAGAATGGCCAACGTTAGTGACACTCACCTTTGTCACTAACGTTGGACTAAGCCACTATGATCAACGTTAACTCCCACATTAACTTAGTTAACGTGGAAGCTAACATGGATGAAAGAATGATGAGCCAACGTTAGTGACACTCACCTTTGTCACTAACGTTGGAGATGGCTATCACCACCACGTTAGAGGCCACGTTAACCTAGTTAACGTGAACTCTAACGTGGGAAGTAGGGGCGTTTTGAAACGTTAGTGACAAAGGTAAGTGTCACTAACATTCTCGATGATTTGGCAAGCCTACGTTAAAGGTCACGTTAGCCTCACTAACGTGAACTCTAACGTAGGGGGAAGGGAGAACTCTCAACGTTATTGGAAAAGGTAATTCCCAATAACGTGTGCGAAGGACCAAGAGGTAACGTTAGTGGTCACGTTGATGCCACTAACGTTGAAGTTAACATAGATCATCCCTGGGTTAGGAACGTTAGTGAAAAAGGTGATTGTCACTAACGTTCTCGAACCCACACTTTCACTTAACGTTAACGCCACTAACGTCCTAAGCTAAAGTCCTTGCCTGCTTCACACTTTCTCTCTGCAAGTAAAGCTAAGCCCACTAAAGAGGATAACTGCTTCAAACTCAAGATCCAAAGGCCCATATCCAAGACTTGAAGAACCAACTAGAAGATCAAAAGAGTAGTATATATAGGGGTAGTTTTGAATTAGAAAAGAGAGCAGCTGGGAAATTTGAGAACTACTCTCTGTATAATTTTACTTTCTCTGCACCTCTTGTTTACTTTCATGATGTATCTTCCAGCTTTATTTTCCATTTCTAGAGCTATGAACAACTAAACCCCTTTCATTGGGTTAGGGAGCTCTGTTGTAATTTGATGGATCAATAATAGTTTTCATTACTCTTCTTCTTTCTTTTCTCTTGATTTTACTAGAAAGCTTTCAATCTTCATCCAATTGGGTAGTTATCTTGGAAAAGAAGCTATTCATACTTGGATCTCTTCTGAACCTTGGAAGAGGAATGAAGAGATCATGCTAGAAATGCTTTCTCATGTTGGACCAAATTGGGGTTTGGATGGGTATGGTGACTATAATCCTACCAACACTTGATTTGGGAATGCATGTGGTATAATTAGTGACCATACTTCATCTCTTCTCATGAGCAATTGACCAAGGAATTGGCTATTGATCAAGATTTGAGAGATTGAATTACCAATGAATTGGAATTCAATCACTTAAGATTGCCAAGGAGATCAATGAACGCATTGATTGAGGAAGAGATGAAAATGAACTTGATCCGGAGAATGCAACATCTCCTAAGCCCAATGAATTCCCCATTTCTGATCTTACCCATTCTCTTTAATTTTTGCAATTTACTTTTATGAGCATCTTCCCCATTCCCATTTAAGATTCTGCAATTTACTTTCCTCCATTTACATTCAGCTCTTTATTTCCAGCATTTTCGTTTTCTGCTATTTACTTTCTGCCATTTAATTTTCTGCAATTCTCAAACCAAATTCTGCTTCACTCAACTAGAACATTCTTCTAATTAAAGTTGCTTGACCAATCAATCCTTGTGGGATTCGACCTCACTCTATTGTGAGCTTTTAATTGACGACAATTTGGTATACTTGCCGAAGGAAATTGTTGAGAGACAAGTTTTCGTGCATCAAGTTTATGGCACCGTTGCCGAGGATTGATTTTGTATCAACAATGATTAAATTGGAGGATAACTAGATTGAGCATTTTTCTTTTGTTTGATTTAAATTCTGTTTGAGTAATTTACTTTCAGCTTTAGTTACTTTCTTCCCTTCCCCCCTACTCCTCTTTCTTCGTTATTTACAATTCAGTTCACTAACCCACTAACTGTTTGATATATTGCATCCCTCACACTAACAGCATTTCTAACAAGAAACACTTTCTGCATACATTTTGTTGCTTTTGCCTTATTGGTTGTATGACAGGTAGAAGAAGCGGGGCTTCAACTTCCTTTGATTCTTAACCAGAGAGGATCTTCCTTAGATTAAGGAGGGAAGCAAGAGAAAAGAGAGTAGTTGGTGCTGAGGAAGAGGAAGAATACTTTGAACCAAACATGGAGGAGAATATGGAGAACCATCATGAAGAAGAGGCTCACAACCATGGCAGAGAAGGTCTAGCAAATCATGCTGGGCAAGAGAGAAGAGTTCTAGGCTCTTACATCAATCCAAACCCAGGAAACTGTGGGAGTAGCATCCAAAAGCCAACCATACATGCCAACAACTTTGAACTAAAGCCACAGCTCATCACCCTTGTTCAGAACAACTGTTCGTTCAGAGGAGGTGTCCAAGAAGACCCCAACCAACATCTAACCACCTTCCTGAGGATATGTGATACTGTGAAGTCTAATGGTGTTCACCCAGATGCCTATAGACTGCTCTTATTCCCATTCTCACTCAAGGATAAGGCATCTAAATGGCTGGAATCTTTCCCTAAGAGAGCTTAACAACCTGGGAAGATGTGGTGAATAAATTCCTGGCAAGATTTTACCCTCCTCAAAGGATCAACAGGTTGAGAGGCGAGGTACAGACCTTCAGACAACAAGATGGTGAGACTCTATATGAAGCATGGGAGAGGTTTAAAGACTTGACAAGAAGGTGCCCACCAGATATGTTCAATGAATGGGTGTAGCTACACATTTTCTATGAAGGCCTTTCTTATGAATCAAAGAAGGCAGTAGACCACTCATCCGGGAGATCTCTAAACAAGAAGAAGACCATTGAAGAAGCCATAGATGTCATAGAGACGGTAGCAGAGAATGATTACTTATATGCTTCTAAAAGAGGCAACACTAGAGGAGTGATGGAGCTAAACAATGTAGATGCACTACTGGCCCAAAACAAGTTCATTACCAAGCAATTAGCTGACCTCACCAAGAAGATGGAGAGGAATCAAGTAGCAGCAATCATCACTTCAGCAGCAACCCAAGAGGGGGTGAATGTAGAGGCAGAGGGTGAGCATGAACAAGCCAATTACATTGGAAACTCACCCAAGCAGACCCATGATCCATACTCCAAGACCTACAACCCTGGCTGGAGGAATCACCCAAACTTTAGGTGGGGAAATCAACAAGATCAAGGCCAAGATCAGAGATGTCACAACACCAACAACAATGCAGCTCATCAACATTCCATACAGAGATCATATCAACACCACCCTAACAACACCTCTCCACATCCATACCAAAACTAAAATAACCCTTCTCATCCCTCCAATCCCAACCCACCATCATCTAATGACAGACTTTCAAGGATTGAGAACCTACTTGAAGGCATATGCAAAGAGATTCACGATAGTAAGGCATTTCGAGAAGAAGTGCGGTCCAATATGCAGAATCAAGATGCTGCCATCAAGAAACTTGAGACACAAATTGGCTACCTATTCAAGCAAATTCCCAACAACAACCTTCGCAGTGATACTGACTCAAGCCAAAGGGAGGAGTGTCAGGCTATCACCCTCAGAAGTAGGAAGGAACTGAAAGAAGCCTCCCAGAAACCACAAGAAAAGGGCTCAAATGAAAGGGAAGAAGAGCAAGATGGAGCTCAAGTTTCCACTTCGAGTCCGCAAAAAAAAGGAGAAATACTGAAGCCAGACGTTCCAAGAGTCCCATACCCTCAGCAATTGAAGAAGAAGGGGGATGACAACCAGTTCTTAAGATTTTTGGAAATCTTCAAGAAACTACAAATCAACATACCCTTTGCTGAAGCAATAGAGCAAATGCCGCTCTACGCCAAGTTTCTCAAGGAGTTAATGACTAAGAAGAGAAGTTGGAAGAGCAACGAAACTGTAATACTAACCGAAGAATGTAGTGCTATCATTCAGCATAAATTACCTCAGAAATTGAAAGATCTTAGGAGCTTCTAGATCCCTTGTATTATAGGGGAGATCACAGTGGAGAAGGCTCTATGTGACTTAGGAGCCAGCATAAATCTGATGTCAGTAGCTATGATGAGAAAAATGAAAATCGAGGAGGCTAAGCCAACAAAAATGGCCCTACAACTGGCAGACCGATCGTTCAAGTTCCCTCATGGTGTAGTAGAAGATTTGCTGGTGAAGGTGGGTGATTTTATCTTCCCAGCAAACTTTGTAATGTTGGACATGTAAGAGGAAGCCAAGGCCTCTATCATCCTGGGAAGACCATTCTTGGCCACTGCTGGAGCTGTAATTGATGTCCAAAAGGGTGACCTCACCCTGAGATTACACAATGAAAAGATGACATTCAATGTGTTCAAGGCCATGAGTTACCCAGCAGAACAATTGGGAGAATGTATGAGGTTGGACTCACTGGAAGATGCAGTGCAGGAGAGCTTTGAAGAAGAAGAACCTGAAGGGTTGACAGAGGATGAATCAATGTCCAGTGAAGAGGCCACAACAACAGAGATTCATATACAAGGTGCACCAAAGAAAGAGAATGAAAAGTTAGAAGCACCAAAACTTGAACTCAAAGCACTGCCACCCGCTCTCAAATATGCATACTTAGGCGAGAATGAAAGCTACCCAGTGATTATAAACTCATCCCTCAGCCAAGATCAAGAGGATGAACTACTCCAAGTGTTGCGAAAGCATAAGGATGCCATTGGATGGACCCTCGCTGACCTGAAAGGGATCAGTTCGGCCATATGCATGCATAAAATACTGTTGGAAGATGATGCCAAACCATCCATTCAATCCCAAAGAAGGCTGAACCCAATCATGAAGGAAGTGGTACAGAAAGAAGTTATGAAGTTATGGCAGGGAGGGGTAATTTACCCGATCTCAGACAGCCCCTGGGTCAGCCCCGTGCATGTCGTACCAAAAAAGGGAGGAATCACTGTAGTCCCAAATGAGAAGAACGAACTAATCCCCACCAGGAACGTCACAGGATGGCGGATGTGCATAGACTACAGAAAACTAAATGAAGCTACAAGAAAAGATCATTTTCCCCTTCCATTCATGGATCAGATGTTGGAAAGACTCGCAGGACACGCATACTATTGTTTTCTCGACGGTTATTTAGGATATAACCAAATAGTGGTTGATCCCAGAGACCAAGAGAAAACCTCATTCACTTGCCCATATGGAGTGTTTGCTTACAGGCGCATGCCATTTGGGCTATGTAATGTGCCTGCAACCTTCCAACGCTGCATGCTTTCTATCTTCTCGGATATGATAGAGAAATTCATTGAAGTCTTTATGGATGATTTTTCGGTATTCGGAGATTTCTTTCCTAGTTGCTTAAATCACCTAGCCTTGGTATTGAAAAGGTGCTAAGAGACCAATCTAGTCTTGAACTGGGAGAAATGTCACTTTATGGTAACTGAAGGAATAGTCCTTGGCCATAAGGTTTCTAACCAAGGCATTGAGGTTGACAGAGCTAAGGTGGAACTTATTGAAAAACTTCCTCCACCCAGTGATGTCAAGGCAATTAAGAGTTTTTTAGGGCATGCTGGCTTTTACAGAAGGTTTATTAAAGATTTTTCAAAGATATCCAAGCCCTTGAGAAATCTCCTTGTATCTGATACACCGTTTGTCTTTAATGAAAAATGCATGCTAGCATTCGAAAATTTGAAACAGAGGTTGTCCTCTACCCCTATCATTTCCCCACCTGATTGGAACCTACCTTTTGAATTGATGTGTGATGCATCTGATTTTACAATTGGGGACGTGTTAGGGCAGAGGAAAGATAACTTAGTCTATGTGATATACTATGCTAGCAAAGTCCTCAATGATGCTCAAAGAAATTATACCACTACTGAAAAGGAGTTGCTGGCAATAGTATTTGCATTTGACAAGTTTAGATCATACCTCATTGGTGCTAAAGTGATTGTTTTCACATATCACACAACACTTAAATATTTATTTGCCAAGCAAGAATCAAAACCAAGACTAATAAGATGGATCTTATTATTGCAGGAATTCAATATTGAAATTAGAGACAAGAAAGGAGTGGAGAACAAGGTAGTGGATCACCTATCCAGAATCTCTCATGATAAAGGTGGAGCACATGATACAAGTGTAAATGAGCTCTTTCCTGATGAGTAGTTGATGACAGTTCACAAAGCACCATGGTTTGCAGACATTGCCAACTTCAAGGCAACTGGGGCTTTACCTCCAGAGATCAACAAACATCAAAAAAGAAAGCTCATAAATAATGCAAAATATTTTGTCTGGGATGAGCCATATCTCTTCAAGAAGTGTTCAGATGGAATCCTGAGAAGATGTGTTTCAGAAGAAGAGGGACGAGAGGTCTTGTGGAATTGTCACGGCTCATGTTATGGAGGCCATTTTGGAGGGGACAGAACTACAGTCAAGGTGTTATAAAGCAGATTCTTTTGGCCCACCATTTTCAAGGATGCCAAAGAACTAGTAAAGAACTGCAATGAATGCCAAAGAGCTGGAAACTTGCCCAGAAGAAATGAGATGCCACAAAATTTCATCTTAGAACTGGAACTGTTTGATGTATGGGGAATCGATTTTATGGGACCATTCCCAACCTCATATTCAAACAAGTACATTTTGGTAGCAGTGGACTACGTTTCCAAGTGGGTGGAGGCTATTGCAACCCCAACAAATGATAACAAGGTGGTCATGAACTTCCTCAGGAAGAATATCTTTAGCCGGTTTGGAGTCCCACGAGCACTCATTAGTGATGGAGGAAGCCATTTTTGTAATAGACCACTAGAAGATCTTCTCCTATGATACGGGGTGAAACACAAGGTTGCAATGCCTTACCATCCCCAAACAAGTGGGCAAACTGAGATATCTAACAGAGAGCTAAAAAGGATTTTGGAAAAGACTGTAGGAGCATCAAGAAAGGATTGGTCGAAGAAGTTGGATGATGCTCTTTGGGCATACAGAACAGCATTCAAAACACCACTCGGGATGTCCCCATATCAACTGGTGTATGGGAAAGCTTGTCACCTACCACTGGAGCTGGAACACAAAGCTCTCTGGGCTCTCAAGATACTAAATTTTGACAGCATTGCTGCTGGTGCAAAGAGGATTCTGTAGCTGCAAGAGATGGAGGAATTTATATCTGAAGCCTATGAAAATGCCAAGATTTATAAAGAAAAGGCGAAGAGAAGGCATGACCTCCATCTGGCACCCAGGAGTTTTGCAAAAGGGCAGCAAGTACTCCTCTACAACTCCAAATTGAGACTGTTCCCAGGAAAACTCAAATCAAGGTGGTAAGGACCCTTTCTTGTCACAAAAGTCTCCCCATATGGACACATAGAAATCATGGATGAAAGTTCTGAGAGGACTTTCACTGTGAACGGACAAAGGCTCAAACACTATATGGGCAACATGGGGGAAAACCCCAAAGTGAAGTATCATCTCAAGTAATGGAGGAATCGTCGAGCTAGCGACGCTAAAAGAGCGCTTTGTTGGGAGGCAACCCAACCTAAGGTAGTTTCTTTTTCATCGTCATTTCAATAAAGATCGCAAGCTGTTTTTCCTGTATTGCGAGGAGCTAAGTTTGGTGTTCCACACCAAAACAAATCCAAGAGTGAAAGTGTAATTCTAAGTTTGGTGTTCCACCAAAGATATTAGTTAGAATCACACTACACCCCAATGACAAATTGCTAGCTCCAACCAATCAGGGGAACCACTTAGCAGTAGTTTAGTCTTTAGTTAATAGTTGTTTTGTTAATAACAACATATGAGGCTCTCTGTAAGTATGCAATCTGTTGTACTAGGCAAGGAACTAAGATTGGTGTTCACACACTAAATTAAGTTCAGAAATTCACAAGCATACGTGCAAGCTAACTATTTCTCAAGTGCTTTGGGAACAAGCAACTTCCAATAATTTTGCAGGAACCTTCTGAGGAAATGGTGCAACATCATCCAAGAAAGTGAAGGAGCAAAAACTATGAATGATGACAACAAGGGGACAGCTAGAAACCATCACCCAAAGGTTGTGTTGTTACTTAATTCCATATACTTGAAATGCTAAAAATTGGAAGTCCAAAGGTGCACTTGATTAATAGTTACTTAGTAGTTTAAATTAGTAGAATTTAATGTTTGTTTTTACTACTTTTGTCATATGTGTGCTGTCCACGATACCTGCTACATTCTCACCTTGCTTACTTGTAAGCTTGTCCCCTTAAGATCAAATAAAAAGAGAGATGTTATGGAAGACCAGAGTAATGTTCATATTGTGGAGTAAGTTCCTAAGTTTGTGGGGTGGAAATAGATTAGCTAAGTTAGTTCACCAATAAGGTGGGAAGGCAACTATCTATCTGGAATCATATGCTTGAAACACACCCCATGAGACTAGCTGAATAACAAGATCCCAATAAGAAAAAGGGAAAGAAAAATGAAAGTTAAAGAATAAAAGAAAAAGAGTAAGAAATAAGGCTAGGCACCAAGGGTTTGAATCTTGAGGTATGTGTCTGTGGTGCTCCTGTGTAAGGGATTTACTTGGATGAATAAGCTCTTAGGGGTGCCTTATCACTTGGTAACTTGGGTTAACTAACTCGGGATTATCAGCTGAAAGTCCACTATCAAGAGTAACCCTTGCTACAGAACACTTAGTAACCCAAAGAGGTGCTGGACACCAAGGTCTCAAGAAAGAAAATAAATAAGCCATGTGCCTGTGGTGTGTATGTATGGGGGAAAGAGACTTGAGGGAGTAAGTCCTTAGGGGTGTTTCAACACCTAGCACCTTGAACCAACTGGATTGGGAGTGCTGACTGAAAGCTTATCTTAAAGAGTCGCCCCCTCACATAGCACTCAGCCTAAGAACACAATCAAACCCTAAAAACAATAAAAGGATCAATGAATAAAAGTCTCATAGGGTGCAATCAAGTGAGTATTCCAGGACATGGTGAAGGTCTGAAAGCCAGTGAAGGAATGAACCTAAGTTGCTATGCATGAAACCACCATAAAAACAAGGACATGACTTACACAATAATGACTCATTTCTCTTAGCATTTCATTCATCATTCTCTTGTTCCAGTACTTGCTTAGGGACAAGCAAGCTTTAAGTTTGGTGTTGTGATGCCAAGGCATTTTGACCAGTTTCACTAACCTTTTCTTTACTGTTTTAGGGTAGTTTCATGCATTTCCTTAGAAAATAAGCAAGTTTTGGGTAGAATTTCACTTGCATCTTGGTTCAAGTAAACATTGTGCAATTTACATGATTTCATGAGAATTATGCAAGAATTAAATGACAAATTGGATGATGTATGTCTCATGACTTGGATTAGAACTTTGATGCACTTTATTGCTTGATTTCAGGACAAAGGAAGCTAGAAAGAACCACGTTAGCAGCCACGTTAGTCTAACTAACGTGACCACTAACGTGGAATGGGAGCTAGCTTGCAACGTTAATCAGAAAAGTAATCGCCAATAACGTCCTTGAAGCCATCATAACCCACGTTAAGAGTCACATTAACCAAGTTAATGTGAACTCTAACGTGGAAGAAGAAAATGAAGCCAACGTTAGTGACACTCACCTTTGTCACTAACGTTGGACCAAGCTCAAATTTGGCCACGTAAAGAGCCACGTTAACTTAGTTAACGTGGACTCTAACGTAGGGAAGCAAAAGAATGGCCAACGTTAGTGACACTCACCTTTGTCACTAACATTGGACTAAACCACTATGTTCAACGTTAACTCCCACGTTAACTTAGTTAACGCGGAAGCTAACGTGGATGAAAGAATGATGAGCCAACGTTAGTGACACTCACCTTTGTCACTAACGTCGGAGATGGCTATCACCACCACGTTAGAGGCCACGTTAACCTAGTTAACGTGAACTCTAACATGGGAAGTAGGGGCGCTTTGAAACGTTAGTGACAAAGGTAAGTGTCACTAATGTTCTCAATGATTTGGCAAGCCTACGTTAAAGGTCACGTTAGCCTCACAAACGTGAACTCTAACGTAGGGGGAAGGGAGGACTCTCAACGTTATTGGAAAAGGTAATTCCCAATAACGTGTGCGAAGGACCAAGAGGCAACGTTAGTGGTCATGTTGATGCCACTAACGTTGAAGTTAACGTAGATCATCCCTGGGTTAGGAACGTTAGTGAAAAAGGTGATTGTCACTAACGTTCTCGAACCCACACTTTCACTTAACGTTAACGCCACTAACGTCCTAAGCTAAAGTCCTTGCCTGCTTCACACTTTCTCTCTGCAAGTAAAGCTAAGCCCACTAAAGAGGATAACTGCTTCAAACTCAAGATCCAAAGGCCCATATCCAAGACTTGAAGAACCAACTAGAAGATCAAAAGAGTAGTATATATAGGGGTAGTTTTGAATTAGAAAAGAGAGCAGCTGGGAAATTTGAGAACTACTCTCTGTATAATTTTACTTTCTCTGCACCTCTTGTTTACTTTCATGATGTATCTTCCAGCTTTATTTTCCATTTCCAGAGCTATGAACAACTAAACCCCTTTCATTGGGTTAGGAAGCTCTGTTGTAATTTGATGGATCAATAATAGTTTTCATTACTCTTCTTCTTTCTTTTCTCTTGATTTTACTAGAAAGCTTTCAATCTTCATCTAATTGGGTAGTTATCTTGGAAAAGAAGCTATTCATACTTGGATCTCTTCTGAACCTTGGAAGAGGAATGAAGAGATCATGCTAGAAATACTTTCTCATGTTGGACCAAATTGGGGTTTGGATGGGTATGGTGACTATAATCCTACCAACACTTGATTTGGGAATGCATGTGGTATAATCAGTGACCATACTTCATCTCTTCTCATGAGCAATTGACTAAGGAATTGGCTATTGATCAAGATTTGAGAGATTGAATTACCAATGAATTAGAATTCAATCACTTAAGATTGCCAAGGAGATCAATGAATGCATTGATTGAGGAAGAGATGAAAATGAACTTGATCCGGAGAATGCAACATCTCCTAAGCCCAATGAATTCCCCATTTCTGATCTTACCCATTCTCTTTAATTTCTGCAATTTACTTTTATGAGCATCTTCCCCATTCCCATTTAAGATTCTGCAATTTACTTTCCGCCATTTACATTCAGCTCTTTATTTCCAGCATTTTCGTTTTCTGCTATTTACTTTTCCGCCATTTAATTTTCTGCAATTCTCAAACCAAATTCTGCTTCGCTCAACTAGAACATTCTTCTAATTAAAGTTGCTTGACCAATCAATCTCTGTGGGATTCGACCTCACTCTATTGTGAGTTTTTACTTGACGATAATTCGGTATACTTACCGAAGGAAATTGTTGAGAGACAAGTTTCCGTGCATCATAGAGTTTCTACACTCCATAGATTAAGGTGTGGAGCTCTGCTGTTCCTCATGAATTAATATAAAGTACTACCGTTTTTCTATTCAATTCAAGCTTATTCCTTCTCTAAGATATCCATTCGCACCCAAGAACATGATGAATGTGATGATTATGTGACGCTCATCATCATTCTCACTTATGAACGCGTGCCTGACAAACACTTCCATTCTACATGCAAACAAGCTAGAATGAATATCTCTTGGATATCTAATACAGAGGACCGAGTCCGAGATATTAGAATCTTCGTGGTATAAGTTAGAACCCATGGATGGCCATTCTTGAGATCCGGAAAGTCTAAACCTTGTCTGTGGTATTCCGAGTAGGATCTGGGAAGGGATGGATGTGACGAGCTTCAAACTCGCGAATGTTGGGCGTAGTGACAGACGCAAAAGGATAGTAAATCCTATTCCAGTATGATCAAGAACCGACAGATGATTAGCCATGCAGTGACAGCGCATTGGACCATTTTCACAGAGAGGATGGCATGTAGCCATTGACAACGGTGATGCCCTACATAAAGCTTGTCATGGAAGGGAGTAGGAATAGTTGGATGGAGACAGCAGGAAAGCAGAGGTTCAGAAGAACGAAAGCATCTCTATACTCTTATCTGAAACTCTCACTAATGAATTACATAAGTATCTCTATCCTATTTTAATTATCTTTCAGTACACTATAATCTCTTAATACATTTGAATCCGTCTGACTGAGATTTACAAGGTGACCATAGCTTGCTTCAAGCCGACAATCTCTGTGGGATTCGACCCTTACTCACGTAAGGTGTTACTTGGACGACCCAGTGCACTTGCTGGTCAGCTATGCGAAGGTGTGACGAAGAATTGAGATTATGAACATGCGTATAAAGTTTTCAGCGCCGTTACCAAGGAATGCAACTGTCACGATTTCTGCGCACCAAGTTTTTGGCGCCGTTGCCGGTGATTGTTCGAGTTTGGACAACTGACGGTTCATCTTGTTGCTCAGATTAGGTAATTTTATTTTAATTTTAAGCCTTTTTTATTCTTAATTTCGAAAATGAATAAAAATAAATATTTTCAAAAATATATTTTTCTTCAGAATTTTTAAGAATGAATTCTAGTGTTTCATGATGATTTGTTGAATCCTGGCTGGCTGTAAAGCCATGTCTAAATTCTTTTGAACTGAGGCTTCAACAAATCACTTTAATGCATGTAATGTCCTGCTGAAGCTTGGCTGGCCATTGGCCATGTCTAGTGTTTTGGACCGAAGCTTTCACTGAAAGCTTGGCTGGCTAGTGAGCCATGTCTAATTCCTGGACTGGAGCTTTAGACTAATATTGCAAGATTCCTGGAATTCCTATTAAAAATTTTGAAATCCTTATTTTTCTTTTTCCAAAATATTTTCAAAAAATCCAAAAAAAAAATTTTAAATAAAAAAAAATCAAAAGTATTTTTGTGTTTCTTGTTTGAGTCTTGAGTCAAATTTTAAGTTTGGTGTCAATTGCATGTTTATCTCTTTCTTGCATTTTTCGAAAATTCATGCATTGCATTCTTCATGATCTTCAAGTTGTTCTTGATGAATTTCTTTGTTTGATCCTTGCATTTTTATGTTTTGTGTCTTTTCTTGTTTTTCATATGCATTCTTGCATTCATAATGTCTAAAGAATAAAAATTTTTAAGTTTGGTGTCTTGCATGTTTTCTTTTCTTGAAAATTTTTCAAAAATAATTTCTTGATGTTCATCTTGACATTCAAAGTGTTCTTGGTGTTCATCTTGACATTCACAGTGTTCTTGCATGCATCATGTGTTTTGATTCATAATTTTCATGCATTGAGTCTTTTTGATGTTTTTCTCTTTCTTCACTAAAAATTCAAAAATAAAAAAAATATCTTTCCCTTATTCACTCATAAATTTTCGAAAATTTGAGTTGACTTTTTCAAAACCTTTTAAAATCTAGTTGTTTCTTATGAGTCAAATCAAATTTTCAATTTAAAAATTCTATCTTTTTCAAATCTTTTTCAAAAATCAAATCTTTTTTCATTTTTCTTTCATAATTTTCGAAACTTTTCAAATTTATTTTCAAAAATCTTTTTCTTATTTTGTTTCATAATTTCAAATCTTTACTAACAATTAATGTGATTGATTCAAAAAAATATTAAGTTTGTTACTTACCTAGTAAGAAAGGTTCAATCTTTAAACTCTAGAATCATATCTTTTTAGTTTCTTGTTAGTCAAGTAATCAACTTTAATTTTTAAAATCAAATCTTTTTAAATTTCTTTTTCAAGTCTTTTTCAAATTAAGTTTCAATCACATCTTTTTCAAAATCAATTTCAAAATCTTTTCTAACTCCTTTATAACTTCTTACCTTTTTAAAATTGATTTTCAAATTTTTTAATCAATCCTATCTTTTTGTTTCAAATCATATCTTTTCCAAAACTACCTAACTAATTCTCTCTCTCTAATTTTTGAAAATCCCTTCCCTCTTTTTCAAATTTCCTTTTTAATTAACTAATTATTTTAATTTTATTTTATTTTAATTTTTGAATTATTCTTCTCCCTCACCTCCTTCTATTTATTTATTTAGTTACTAACACTCCTCTTCATCTAAGAATTCGAACCTACTCCTCACCCTTGCGTTTGAATTCTCCTTCTTTTATTCATATCTTCTTCTACCTGAATAAGGAATCTCTATACTGTGACATAGAGGATTCCATATTTTCTTTTGTGTTCTCTTCTTTTTCATATGAGCAGGAGAAAGGACGAGAACATTCTTGTTGAAGCAGACCCTGAACCTGAAAGGACTCTGAAGAAGAAACTAAGAGAAGCTAAAATACAACAATCCAGAGAAAACCTTACAGAGAATCTTGAAAAAAAATACATGGCCGAAAATAATAACAATGCAAGGAAGATGCTTGGTGACTTTACTGCACCAAATTCCAACTTACATGGAAGAAGCATCTCCATCCCTGCCATTGAAGCAAACAATTTTGAGCTGAAACCTCAATTAGTTTCTCTAATGCAACAGAACTACAAGTTTCATGGACTTCCATCAGAAGATCCTTTTCAGTTCTTAACTGAATTCTTGCAAATCTGTGATACTGTTAAGACCAATGGGGTTGATCCTGAGGTCTACAGGCTTATGCTTTTCCCGTTTGCTGTAAGAGACAGAGCTAGAGTATGGTTGGACTCTCAACCTAAAGATAGCCTGAACTCTTGGGATAAGCTGGTCACGGCTTTCTTAGCCAAGTTCTTTCCTCCTCAAAAGCTTAGTAAGCTTAGAGTGGATGTTCAAACCTTCAGACAAAAGGAAGGTGAATCCCTCTATGAAGCTTGGGAGAGATACAAGGAACTGACGAAAAGGTGTCCTTCTGACATGCTTTCAGAATGGACCATCCTGGATATATTCCATGATGGTCTGTTTGAATTATCAAAAATGTCATTGGACCATTCTGCGGGTGGATCCATTCACCTAAAGAAAACGCCTGCAGAAGCTCAAGAACTCATTGACATGGTTGCTAATAACCAGTTTATGTATACTTCTGAGAGGAATCCTATAAGTAATGGGACGCCTCAGAGGAAGGGAGTTCTTGAAATTGATACTCTGAATGCCATATTGGCTCAGAATAAAATATTGACTCAGCAAGTCAATATGATCTCTCAGAGTCTAAATGGATTGAAGGAATTATCCAACAGTACTAAAGAGGCCTCTTCTGAAAAGAAGCTTATGATCCTGAGAACCCTGCAATAGCAGAGGTAAATTACATGGGTGAACCCTATGGAAATACCTATAATCTCTCATGGAGGAATCATCCAAATTTCTCATGGAAGGATCAACAAAAGCCTCAACAAGGCTTTAATAATGGTGGAAGAAACAGGTTTAGCAATAGCAAGCCTTTTCCATCATCCACTCAGCAACAGACAGAGAATTCTGAGCAGAATCCATCTAGCTTAGCAAATATAGTCTCTGATCTATCTAAGGCCACTTTAAGTTTCTTGAATGAAACAAGGGCCTCCATTAGAAATTTGGAGGCACAAGTGGGCCAGCTGAGTAAAAGGGTCACTGAAACCCCTCCCAGTACTCTCCCAAGCAATACAGAAGAGAATCCAAAGAGAGAGTGCAAAGCCATTGATTTAATCACCATGGCCGAACCTACAAGGGAGGGAGAGGACGTGAATCCCAGTGAGGAAGACCTCCTAGGATGTCCAGTGATCAACAAGGAGTTTCTTCCTGAGGAACCAAAGGAATCTGAGACATATCTAGAGACCATAGAGATTCCATTGAACCTCCTTATGCCATTCATGAGCTCTGATGAGTATTCTTCTTCTGAAGAGAATGAAGACGTCACTGAAGAGTAAGTTGCCAAGTACCTTGGTGCAATCATAAAACTGAATGCCAAATTATTTGGTAATGAGACTTGGGAATATGAACCTCCCTTGCTCATCAATAAACTAAGTGATCTGGATCAATTGAGATTGCCTCAGAAGAAACAGGATCCTGAAAAGTTCTTAATACCTTGTATCATAGGCACAATGACCTTTGAGAAAGCTCTATGTGACCTTGGATCAGGGATAAACCTCATGCCACTCTCTGTAATCGATAAACTGGGAATCTTTAAGGTACAAACTGCCAGAATCTCATTAGAGATGGCAGACAACTCCAGAAAACAAGCTTATGGACAAGTAGAGGACGTGCTAGTAAAGGTTGAAGGCCTTTACATCCCTGCTGATTTCATAATCCTGGATACTAGGAAGGATGAGGATGAATCCATCATCCTTGGAAGACCTTTCCTAGCCACAGCGAGGGCTGTGATTGATGTGGACAGAGGAGAATTGATCCTTCAACTGGATGAGGATAACCTTGTGTTTAAAACTCAAGGATCTCCTTCTGTAACCATGGAGAGGAAGCATGAAAAGCTTCTCTCACTGCAGAGTCAACCAAAGCCCCCACAGTCAAACTCTAAGTTTGGTGTTGGGAGGCCACAACCAACTCTAAGTTTGGTGTTGAACCCCCACATTCAAACTCTAAGTTTGGTGTTGGGAGGTTCCAACCTTGCTCTGAACATCTGTAAGGCTCCACGAGAGCTCACTGTCAAGCTATTGACATTAAAGAAGCGCTTGTTGGGAGGCAACCCAATGTTATCTAACTATATTTATTTATTTTCAATTATTATTTTATGTTTTCTTTAGGTTGATGATCATGTGAAGTCACAAAAACTACTGAAAAATCAAAAACAGAGTGAAAAATAGAATGAAAAATAACACACCATGGAAGAGAACAGTCTGGCATTTAAACACCAGAAACAAGCATCTACCTGGCGTTAAATGCCAGAACAGAGCATGGAAGTGGCGTTTAACACCAGAAACAGGCAGCAGTCTGGCGTTAAACGCCAGGATTGCATGTATAGGGCGTTTTACACGTATAAAGGGTACAGGGATCAAAAATCCTTAACACCTCAGGATCTGTGGATCCCACAGGATCCCCTCAGGATCTGTGGACTGATAAACCACTATTTTATGGTTTATCTTGTGCTCAATTGAGTGGATTTTATCAACTCTTTACCCACTTATTCATACTATTTGCATGGTTTTACATTTGCCTTCCTAATTATGTGCTTTGATTGAAAACATGTTTCTTTGGTCTTAATTTGCTAATATTAATCCTCTCTTATTACCATTAGATGCCTTGATATGTGTGTTAAGTGATTTCAGAGTTTATAGGGCAGGAATGGCTCAGAGGATGGAAAGGAAGCATGCAAAAGTGGAAGGAATACAAGAAGTTGGAGAAACTGCTAAGCTGTCCAGCCTGACCTCTACGCACTCAAATGGCTATAACTTTAGCTACAGAGGTCCAAACGATGCGGTTCCAGTTGCGTTGGAAAGCTAACGTCTGGAACTTCAATTTGATATATAATATGCCATAGTTGCCCTGATGCTAGACGACGCGACCGCGTGACCCATGCGGCCGCATCGCAGTGACGGAAATCAGCGTGTTTGAATTCTTCTCCAGCGATTTCTGGGCTGTTTTCAACCCAGTTCTCGGTCCAGAAAACACAGATTAGAGGATATAAAGTGGAGAAATGCACTCATTCAAAAACAGGCTCTCTTATTCACAATTTTAGGAGTAGATGTAGTTTTTAGAGAGAGAGGTTCTCTCCTCTCTCTTAGGATTAGGATTTAGAATTTCTCTAGTTTTAGAGTGACTCTCAATCCCAGGTTCAATGTTCTTTTTATTTACTTTTTCTATTTAATTTATGAACTCTTTATGTTTAGATTGATCTTCTATTATTAATGCAAGTCGAGGTATTTTCAGATTTAATTTTGTTTTGCTTTATTTATAAGTGCTTTCAATTTAATTTAGATATTTTCTTCCTTTTGGCTTTGGTTAAGTCATTGGAGACACTTGAGTTATCAAACTCATTGTTGATTGAAAATTGGATTTTTTCATCTCATTAATTCAAGTTCCAATAACTCTAGCCTTTCTCAAGGAAAGACTAGGACCTGAGGAATCAAAATTAATTCATCCACTTAACTTACCTTCATAGTTAGAGGTTAACAAGTGGGAGAAAAATCCAATTCTCATTACAATTGATAAGGATAACCAGGATAGGACTTCCAGTTATAATACCTTGCCAAGAGTTTTATTATTTATTTAATTTAATACAATATTACTTTCTTGCCATTTACTATTCTTGCTCTTTATCTTATACATTAAAAACCCCCAATTTACAAGACTCATAACCAATAATAAGAACATACCTCCCTGTAATTCCTTGAGAAGACGACCCGAGGTTTAAATACTCGGTTATCAATTTTAAAGGGGTTTGTTACTTGTGACAACCAAAACGTTTGTAAGAAAGGTTGATTGCTTGATTTAGTAACTATACTTGCAACGAGTATTTACCATAACTTCTAAACCATCAATCTTCAGTTCTTCAAAATGGCGCCGTTGCCGGGGAATTGCAAACGTGTGCCTTATTATTGGTTATTGTAAATATTTTTTTGCTTTTTGCTTGTTTATTTGTTTTTATTTTTGTTTTGATTTTTGCTTTTTCGTAAATTAAGAGGTTATTGATTTTTATTTTAAAATTTTTATCTTATCTTATCTTATTTCAAAAATCAAATTTCAAAAATTCAAATTTCAAAAATTTAAAATTTAAAATTTCAAAATTTCAAATTTCAAAATTTAAAATTCAAATTTCCAAATTTCAAAATTTAAAATTCAAATTTCCAAATTTAATTTTCAAATTCAAATTTTAAATAACCTTTTAATTTAAATTTGCTTTTATTTTTGTTTTTAAATTTTTATTAACTAACTATGAGTTCTTACCCCTCTCGCTTCAAGTTTGATTCCAATGTTGTTGTTAGGAATGGAAACTATAATAAGAACAGGCATCAAGGTTGGAAGAATCAAAGATGGGAGGAGCCACAAGGATTTAATCAACCCTCATGGCAACAACCACCTCCAATGGACTATCAACAACCATTCTGTGATGCATATCAACGCAATGGCTATGGTGAGCGCTCTTTCAATTATCAACAACCACCACCATACGCCTATGAACCCCCTCCTCAACATAACTTTGGACCACCATACTCACAAGCCCCTTTCCGCCATTCACCTCCATATGACCCTAACCCTCAACCACCATACCAACCACCTTATGAGCCATATGAACCATATGTAGAACCACCCCAATTCCAACCCAATTACTCACAAGAACCACCACTTCAATATTCACCATCTCCATATCCATCAATCCAAGAGCACTATGATCCTATTTATGAAAGCCGAGCGCATCAAGAGACAAAGGATCGTTTCAAGGAAACAGTGGATTGATTTCCGGCAACCCTTCATCAATTGGAGCAAGCGATAAATCAATTAGCTTCCCGACGTTCGGATACTCAAGGAACCCCCATGGCTTCATGTGCACAATCTAATGAAGAACGTAGCATGAATAAGACATTAGAAACTCCAGTGAATAGTACGGAGCATGACTTTGTACTGGAACAAGTGGAGGAAGCCGGAATTATTGAAGAAGAAGAAGTGGTTGAAGACTTAGGAGATGCAGAACCTCCATGGGAAAGTCCAGTCATAGAACCCCCTTCCAAGACGTTTGAAATTGATGCTGAGGAGGGTGTACAACCTCCAAGGCATATCACAGTTGAAGACTTGGAAGAGGTTGATCAAGAGATGGAGATTCAAGAAGAAGAAGCATAACCTCCCATGCCCTTGGAAAGCAATGAAGATGAGATTGAATTGGAAGAAAGCTACCAAGAGAAAGAGGTTGAAATTGAAGAAGCTTGCAAAGAGGTGATAATTATCAGAGAAGAGCACAAGGGAGTGGAGCTTGCAATTTCATTAAAAACACCTCCCCCTAAGTTGCCATCATCCTTCACAACATTCAAGTGGGTAAAATTCATATCCCTTAGCTTTCTAATTCCACTTGAATATGGGCTACTGGAGACGGATTGTCAACTTAGAACTCTTTGTGGCATTAAGAGTAAGAGGAAGATGGTCAGTGGTAAGAACTGTCCTGCAAAGTTCATTATGGTTGGAAGCTTTAAGTTTAAACGCAAAGGTTGGTGTAGAGCTCAATTGAATGGGTCTAGGAAGTTGTTTGGATGCTTCAGTGAGAATTCTAAAGCTGAATCACCCGGATGGAATCATGATAATCAACTTGAAGACGGGTGCAAAAGCAAGATTTGGGACCCCGGAATTCATTCTGGCAATCAACACTCTTGGGGCCTTGTAACTTGCTTTAACTTACTTGAAAGCTTTCTGCGCCTAGTTTGAGACCCCGGAGGTTACTGGAATCACAAACATTGGTGGAGATTCCTGGATGAGTTCAAGCACAAGCCACCATAACAGGGAGCTCACCAAATGTCCAACTTAAGGACTTTAACTAAAAGTGCTAGGTGGGAGACAACCCACCATGGTATGATCGTTCCTTTTTCAATTTTAATTTTATTTAGTTTTGTTTGTTTTTGAATTTTATTTTAGTGAACCTGGAATTATTCATAACATCCATATCAGCACTACATTTGCATCTGCATATTGCATATAAAAAAAATTTCATGCGACGCGACCGCCTCATTGACGCGTCCGCGTCGCAGGTGTGGGAGAGAATAATAAAATGAACAGAGAGTCACGCGAGAGCGTGGCTGGAGGCGTGCCAATAGCACAAATCATCCCACGCGACCGCGTCGCTGACACGACCACGTCATACGGGAATAATGGCCTCTCACGCGACCGCGTGACCAGGATTTCGACGTAATAATGGTGCACAGCCGAAAGTTGTGCTAGAGTGGTGCTGGACCGGCGCTGGACGCGCAGTCCATCTCACGCGACCGCATGCCCCATGCGGCCGCGTCACATCCTACTAAGTGGCCACTCGCGCGATCGCATGCCCCATGCGATCGCGTCACCCAAAATTTGGCATTTAATGATTTTGAACAGAGAGTTGTGCGAGCGCGAGGCTGCCCTCGTGCCATTAGCCTAAAATGGGTCACGCGACCGCGTCAATCAGTTTAAAGCGCAAGCCGTGCGACCGCGTCGCTTGCGCCGCACAGCTTATCCTAATTTGCCAAATATCTTATCTTTTCTCCCCCAATCTTAATTTTTCCTCCCTCTTTTCTTACTTACTTCTTCTTCCCTTCCTTCCCTTCTCATTCTTCTTATCTTTTATTTTATTTTACTTAATTACATATTTTATTCATTGCATCTTAATTTTATGCATATTTTTGTTTTCTTTTCTAAATTCATTATTTTTCCTTTGGTGTTAAGATTTTCTTATTTAACTGTTGCATCTTATCTTGAATTATTTTGGGTGCTTAGTGACTTCTTTTATTCTGGATAGGTAATATTATTTATATCAATGCCAACCTTTTATACCTGTATTACTTTTACATTGACATGAATTTATATTATCTCTCCTTACCCACACTTTCTTCCCTATTTATGCAAATTTTTGCACTCTTGTTTGCCATGTACTCCTACTGTTTTCTCATTTGCATGTTGTAGCTACCATGTAATTGAGACCCTCATTTATTGGCATTAACCAACCCATGTTTTATTTGTTTTCTATCTTTGCTTTGGGTTACTTTTCTTCTCTTTTTCTTTCAGGATGGCCACCAGGAAGAGAACCGGAAGACGTTTACATGGGAAAGACACACAAGTTCCTACGCACATTCCTTGATGAGAAAAGTATTAGTTGAAGCAACCCGTCCACCTGCACATCTCAGCATGCACCGAGGACGGTGCAATATTTAAGTGTGAGGAGGTCGATACCGATCTCCATGGGTTAGTTATTTCTTGACTCAACACCAAATTTTTTAATTTATTTGTTTGTTCATTGTTGCATTTACATGTTTGATTGCATAATTATTTGATTTTTTTTTTTGCATATTTTACCACTTGGTTGAAGTAATATTTTCTTTTTCAAGAAAATTTTTAGAGAATTTCACTAATTTGAATAAAATTTAATGTTACACTTGTTTGAAGGGATATTATACTGGAACATGGTTTAGAACTCGAATACACAAAACCTGTGAGATTTTTGAGCCTATTTAAATTGGTTGCATTTTATCAACCAATATTTTATTTTTTTAGTGTGTATTTTTCTCTCTAAAATTGTGATCTTTGTCTTGCTTGATTCTATATTTCCATTGTTTAAGGTATGCATACACTTACATGATTGAGGCCTTATTTCACTGAGCTTACATACCCATATGGCCTTACCTTTCATTATCCTTTGCAAACCAATTTTGAGCCTATTTTTACCCCTTTGTTCTTCATTTTAGCACATCATTAACTCTAAGCGAAAGACAATAATACCCTTAATTTGAATCCTTGGTTAGCTTAGATTAGTGAGAGTGCTCATGAATTAAGTATGGAAAAAGTTGAATTTGGAAACATTTGGTTTGAGAATTGAGTATGTTAGAATTTTCTGAAAATGTGAAAGAAATGTTTAGGACATGTTCATGCATTCAATAATTTAATCATATGCATTGAAAAAAATAAAAGAAAAAAAATATAATATAAAAAAAGAAAGAAAAAAAAGAAGAAGAAAAAGAAAAAAAAAAGAAAAAGGGGACAAAATGCCCTAAAGTAAGTGGTGAAAGTAATGCATATATACTGTACTTGAAATTAGAATGCATGAATATGTGGAAAACATAGTTAATGGATAGTTAGATGTGGTATTATAATTACATGAATTGTCTAAAGTTAGGTGGAAAGTTTAAGTTAATTAAGGATTCAGATTTTAGTCCACTTGGCCAAATACAATCCTACCTTGACCCTAACCCCATTACAACCCTTAAAAGACCTCTTGATATGTGTATTTGTGCATTAAATTTATGTTGATTGTTAGATGAAGAGCAAGCCTTAGAAATCAAGGTTAGTAGAGAATTGAGAGAATCGAACCTAAAAACACTTGAGTGATTAGAGTGTATACACTACCAGTGAGGGTTCGATGCTCAATTCCTTGTTCCCTGCTTTCATGAGCTATTTTCTTCTTGCAAGTCTATTTGTACTTCATTTTCATGATTTGAATTAGTGAAATCCAATTCATATTTGTTCTTAAAAGATTTGTTTACTTTTAACCAAGTAGGTAGAAACATTTTGCATGTAGTTGCATTCATATAGATAGGTTGCATTTCATACATTCTACCATTCCTCTTCATTCTTTATAGTTTCTCTTGAGCTTAGCATGAGGACATGCTAGTGTTTAAGTGTGGGGAGGTTGATAAACCACTATTTTATGGTTTATCTTATGCTCAATTGAGTGGATTTTATCAACTCTTTACCCACTTATTCATACTATTTGCATGGTTATACATTTGCCTTCCTAATTATGTGCTTTGATTGAAAACATTCTTCTTTGGTCTTAATTTGCTAATATTAATCCTCTCTTATTACCATTAGATGCCTTGATATGTGTGTTAAGTGATTTCAGAGTTTATAGGGCAGGAATGGCTCAGAGGATGGAAAGGAAGCATGCAAAAGTGGATGGAATACAAGAAGTTGGAGAAACTGCTAAGCTGTCCAGCCTGACCTCTTCACACTCAAACGGTTATAACTTTAGCTACAGAGGTCCAAACGATGCGGTTCCAGTTGCGTTGGAAAGCTAACGTCTGGGGCTTCGATTTGATATATAATATGCCATAGTTACCCTGACGCTAGGCGATGCGACCGCGTGACCCATGCGGCCACATCGTAGTGACAGAAATCAGCGTGTTTGAATTCTTCTCCAGCGATTTCTGGGCTGTTTTCGACCCAGTTCTCGGTCCAGAAAACACATATTAGAGGCTATAAAGTGGGAAAATGCACTCATTCAAAAACAGGCTCTCTTATTCACAATTTTAGGAGTAGATGTAGTTTTTAGAGAGAGAGGTTCTCTCCTCTCTCTTAGGATTAAGATTTAGAATTTCTCTAGTTTTAGAGTGACTCTCAATCCCAGGTTCAATGTTCTTTTTATTTACTTTTTTAATTTAATTTATGAACTCTTTATGTTTAGATTGATCTTCTATTATTAATGCAAGTCGAGGTATTTTCAGATTTAATTTTGTTTTGCTTTATTTATAAGTGCTTTCAATTTAATTTAGATATTTTCTTCCTTTTGGCTTTGGTTAAGTCATTGGAGACACTTGAGTTATCAAACTCATTGTTGATTGAAAATTGGATTTCTTCATCTCATTAATTCAAGTTCCAATAACTCTAGCCTTTCTCAAGGAAAGACTAGGACCTGAGGAATCAGAATTAATTCATCCACTTAACTTACCTTCATAGTTAGAGGTTAACAAGTGGGAGAAAAATCCAATTCTCATTACAATTGATAAGGATAACCAGGATAGGACTTCCAGTTATAATACCTTGCCAAGAGTTTTATTATTTATTTAATTTAATACAATATTACTTTCTTGCCATTTACTATTCTTGCTATTTATCTTATACATTAAAAACCCCCAATTTACAAGACTCATAACCAATAATAAGAACATACCTCCCTGCAATTCCTTGAGAAGACGACCCAAGGTTTAAATACTCGGTTATCAATTTTAAAGGGGTTTGTTACTTGTGACAACCAAAACGTTTGTAAGAAAGGTTGATTGCTTGGTTTAGTAACTATACTTGCAACGAGTATTTACCATAACTTCTAAACCATCAATCTTCAATTCTTTATGGACCCCACAGGATCGCCAGCTAACCCTATTCTCTCCTCTTCACACCTTTTTGTAACTCTTTTCCCCAAATGCCCTTCACCAATCACTTCAATTACTCTTTTCCATCACCCTCACCACTCCATCCATCTTCTCTTCCCCATAAACCCCACTACCTTCAAATTCAAAATATTTTCCCTCCCAAACCCTAAATGGCCGAACCCTAAACCCCTCCCCACTTCTATATAAACCCCTCATTCCTTCTTTTATTTCACACAACACAACCCTCTCTTCTTCCCCTTGGCCGAAACCACATCTCTCTCCCTCTCCTCCATTTTCTTCCTCTTCTACTACTTTCTTTCTTCTTTTGCTCGGGGATGAGCAAATATTTTAAGTTTGGTGTGGTAAAAGCATTGCTTTTTGTTTTTCCATAACTATTTATGGCACCTAAGGCCAGAGAAACCTCTAGAAAGAGGAAAGGGAAGGCAATTGCTTCCACCTCTGAGCCATGGGAGATGGAGAGATTCATCTCAAAGGTCCATCAAGACCACTTCTATGAAGTTGTGGCCAAGAAGAAAGTGATCCCTGAAGTTCCTTTCAAGCTCAAAAAGAATGAGTATTCGGAGATCCGACTTGAGATCCAAAGAAGAGGTTGGGAAGTTCTCACCAACCCCATTCAACAAGTCGAGATCCTAATGGTTCAAGAGTTCTATGCAAACGCATGGATCACTAGAAACCATGATCAAAGTGTGAACCCGAATCCAAAGCATTAGCTTACCATGGTTCGGGAGAAATACTTAGATTTCAGTCCAGAAAATGTAAGGTTGGCATTCAACTTGCCAATGATGGAAGAGAACGCACGCCGCTACACAAGAAGGGTCAACTTTGATCAAAGGTTGGACCAAGTCCTCCTAGATATATGTGAGGAAGGAGCTCAATGGAAAATTGACTCAAGAGGCAAGCCGGTTCAACTAAGAAGGCATGACCTCAAACCAGTGGCTAGGGGATGGTTAGAGTTCATTCAACGCTCAATCATTCCTACTAGTAACCAGTCTGAAGTTACTATAGACTGGGCCATCATGATCTATAGTATCATGATTGGAGAGGAGGTGGAAGTTCATGAGAGTATACCTCAAGAACTTTACAAGGTGGCTGACAAGTCCTCCATTTGGGCAAGGTTAGCCTTTTCTCACCTCATATGCCACATCTGCAATTCAGCTGGAATTGACATAGAAGGAGACATCCTCATTGAAGAGGATAAGCCCATCACTAAGAAAAGGATGGAGCAAATAAGAGATCATGGACCTCAACATGAGCATGAGGAGATTCCTCACCATGAAATCCCTGAGATGCCTCAAAGGATGCACTTTCCTCCACAGAATTATTGGGAGCAAATCACCACTTCCCTAGGAGAATTAAGTTCCAACATGGAACAACTAAGGGTGGAGCACCAAGAGCATTCCATCATCCTCCATGAAATTAGAGAAGATCAAAGAGCTATGAGGGAGGAGCAAGAAAGACAAGGAAGAGACATAGAGTAGCTCAAGAGTAACATTGGTTCTTCAAGAAGAGGAAGACGCCACCCTCACTAAGGTGGACTCATTCCTTAATCTCATTGTTTATTTATTTTCCTGTTTTTCGATTTTTGAGCTTTATGTTTATTTATATTTGTGTCTTATTACATGATCATTAGTATTTAAGTGTCTATGCCTTAAAGTAATGAATATGAATCCATCACTTCTCTTGAATGAAAAATGTTTTAATTATAAAAGAACAAGAAGTACATGGTTTCGAATTCATCCTTGAAACTAGTTTAATTATTTTGATGTGGTGGCAACACTTTTTGTTTTCTAAATGAATGCTTGAACAGTGCATATGTCTTTTGAAGTTGTTGTTTATGAATGTTAAATATGTTGGCTCTTGAAAGAATGCTGAAAAGGAGACATGTTATTTGATAATCTGAAAAATCATAAAAATAATTCTTGAAGCAAGAAAAAGCAGTGAATACAAAAGCTTGCGAAAAAAAATGGCGAAAAAAAGAAAAAGAAAAAAAAAAGAAAAAGCAAGCAGAAAAAGCCAAAAGCTCTTTAAACCAAAAGGCAAGAGCAAAAAGCCAATAGCCCTTAAAATCAAAAGGCAAGGGTAATGAAAAAAGATCCAAGGCTTTGAGCATCAGTGGATAGGAGGGCCTAAAGGAATTAAATCCTGGCCTAAGCGGCTAAACCAAGCTGTCCCTAACCATGTGCTTGTGGCGTGAAGGTGTCAAGTGAGAACTTGAGACTGAGCGGTTAAAATCGAGGTTCAAAGCAAAAAAAAGAGTGTGCTTAAGAACCATGGACACCTCTAATTGGGGACTTTAGCAAAGCTGAGTCACAATCTGAAAAGGTTCACCCAATTATGTGTCTGTGGCATTTATGTATCCGATGGTAATACTGGAAAACAAAGTGCTTAGGGCCACTGCCAAGACTCATAAAGTAGCTGTGTTCAAGAATCAACATACTGAACTAAGAGAATCAATAACACTATCTGAACTCTGAGTTCCTATAGATCCCAATTATTTTGAACTTCAATGGATAAAGTGAGATGCCAAAACTATTCAAGAGGCAAAAAGCTACAAGTCCCGCTCATATGATTGGAGCTAAGTTTCATTGATATTTTGGAATTTATAGTATATTCTCTTCTTTTTATCCTATTTGATTTTCAGTTGCTTGGGGACAAGCAATAATTTAAGTTTGGTGTTGTGATGAGCGGATAATTTATACGCTTTTTGGCATTGTTTTTACATAGTTTTCAGTATGATTTAGTTAGTTTTTAGTATATTTTTATTAGTTTTTAATTAAAAATTACATTTCTGGACTTTACTATGATTTTATGTGTTTTTCTGTGATTTCAGGTATTTTCTGGCTGAAATTGAGGGACTTGAGCAAAAATCAGATTCAGAGGTTGAAGAAGGACTGCAGATGCTGTTGGATTCTGACCTCCTTGCACTCAAAGTAGATTTTCTGGAGCCAAAGAACTCCAAATGGCACGCTCTCAATTGCGTTGGAAAGTAGACATCCAGGGCTTTCCAGAAATATATAATAGTCCATACTTTTCCCGAGTTTAGACGACGCAAACTGGCATTGAACGCCAGTTTCATGCTGCATTCTAGAGTCAAACGCCAGAAACAGGTTGCAAAGTGGAGTTAAATGCCAGAAACATGTTACAAACTGGCGTTCAACTCCAAGAATGACCTCTCCACGTGAAAGCTTCATGTTCAGCCCAAGCACACCCCAAGTGGGCCCCGGAAGTGGATTTCTACATCATTTACTTATTTCTGTAAACCCTAGTAACTAGTTTAGTATAAATAGAACTTTTTACTATTGTATTTACATCTTTAGTTTCATCTTTAGATCACGTTTTGGGGGCTGGCCTCTCGGCCATGCCTGAACCTTCATTCTTATGTATTTTCAACGGTAGAGTTTCTACACTCCATAGATTAAGGTGTGGAGCTCTGCTGTTCCTCATGAATTAATACAAAGTACTACTGTTTTTCTATTCAATTCAAGCTTATTCCTTCTCTAAGATATCCATTCGCACCCAAGAACATGATGAATGTGATGATTATGTGACGCTCATCATCATTCTCACTTATGAACGCGTGCCTGACAAACACTTCCGTTCTACATGCAAACAAGCTAGAATGAATATCTCTTGGATATCTAATACAGAGGACCGAGTCCGAGATATTAGAATCTTCGTGGTATAAGTTAGAACCCATGGATGGCCATTCTTGAGATCTGGAAATTCTAAACCTTGTCTATGATATTCTGAGTAGGATCTGGGAAGGGATGGCTGTGACGAGCTTCAAACTCGCGAGTGCTGGCCTTAGTGACAGAAGCAAAAGGATAGCAAATCCTATTCCAGTATGATCGAGAACCGACAGATGATTAGCCATGCAGTGACAGCGCATTGGACCATTTTCACAGAGAGGATGGGATGTAGCCATTGACAACGGTGATGCCCTACATAAAGCTTGCCATGGAAAGGAGTAGGAATGGTTGGATGGAGACAGCATCTCTATACTCTTATCTGAAACTCTCACCAATGAATTACATAAGTATCTCTATCCTATTTTAATTATCTTTCAGTACACTATAATCTCTTAATACATTTGAATCCACCTGACTGAGATTTACAAGGTGACCATAGCTTGCTTCAAGCCGACAATCTCCGTGGGATTCGACCCTTACTCACGTAAGGTATTACTTGGACGACCCAGTGCACTTGCTGGTCAGCTGTGTGAAGTTGTGACAAAGAATTAAGATTATGAACGTGCGTATAAATTTTTCAGCTCCGTTACCAAGGAATGGAACCGTCATGATTTCTGCGCACCAGACATCATATGACAATGTATGATCGTGTAGAGGAGTAGTAGGTGATCTTCCACCTATTGATGACGTTCCATCTGACTTGAGTTTTGAAGACTTAGAACATACTTTCCCTCGCTTTAGTAGTTTAGAGGGACTAGGTGAGTATAGAGCCTAGGCTAGCTTGGGTGCCAGCTTAGGGATTTTTGTAATAGGTCAGGACCTGTGATGTTGTATGTATATATATATGTATATAGTTATTATCTAGCTATATCTAGGGGTGTTCTAACTAAAAGTCTATAATCTAATAAAGGTTGAACCACCGAATATTGTCAACTGCTTCAGATGTATTTATGTGTGATTGTTTATAACTATTTTATCTGTTATTATTTGTGAATTGATTATGAATGATTCTGTTTATTAATCCAAACGTTTTCAAAAATAAGTACCTTGCAAAATAACTACGCTTTTAATAACGAATCAGGCTCATATAATAAATGATAGATAATAATTAAGAAGACAAGTTGGTAGTGCTCAGTTTCTAGTATGATCATGACGTACCAGAAATTGGGTCGTTACAAGGTACACCACACTACAACTGGGCACTTTATTGTTGAAAGTGAAATCACTCTAGTTGAGAAGCAAAGGTGCTTAGAGAAGAAGATAAGAGGCGTAAAATTTGAGGAGTGAGCAGAAAATGCGTTGTTGTTTAGAAGGAAAATTTTTAATCTTTAGAGAGAAATTAGAGGAAGAGAAGGTATCAGAATACAACAGAAGAAGAATTAGGGTTGGGGGGTGGTGGAAAGAGAGAGAAAGTGGTAACTGGTAACAGAGATTATTGCAAATTGTCTGGTAATAATAAACAAAAATAATGAAAGACAACACAGGATTGAGAGAGAGAGAGAGAGCTTTCAAAATTTTGAGGGATGGCGGATAGGAAATAAAAAGAAAAATAATGAATGTCAACACAGGGTTTTGAGAGAGAGCTTTCGAACTTTCGAGGGATGGAGCATAGAAATTACTTTGTAGTTTTGGACAATTCGTTTCCACCCCCTAGAGCATTTCACAATTCCTTCGAAGAAAGCGTAGGTCATAAAGAAGCTTTCCAGTTACAATCACCTTCATAACCTAAAATGAAAAGAAGGTGGCTTTCTTCTTTCAAACTTAGAGTTAGGATAACAAGCTATCAATAACACTCCTCTCCCAACGGGTTGCGCGTTCCTCCCCCACGTGCAAAACCGGTTGCATGATTTTGCCATCGTGAATGGGAACATATCCTCGAATCTCCTAAGGAATGCAGTGAAGTAACTCAGCACGCTTTCCATTACCATGAAGAATGAGAAGAACGTGTATGCTAGTCTGATCTTTAGTTGATCGCTGACGGCAAGGTCATCTAGGAAGGCTTTGTAGGTGGCCTCGATCATGTTGATCGACGTGTCCAACATGCAGAATCCTATCCCAAAAATGCCTATGGCGCGTGGCCGAATTTTCTCAGAGAGATTGTCTCTGAAGGCGTAACTGATTTCTGCGGTGAAGTCAATCGTCAAAAGAGGTATGGTGACGGCAACAGCACCGGCAAGGATGAAAAGAAGGTCGCGCCCAAGTCTACAAGTGCATCGGTTGCTGTAGTAACTGAGGATGAGATGGAGAACAGACCTAGAAACGGGGATGCTATAGTGTAAATACTAGCGAGTGACTCCTGCGATGCACAGGGATCGCACTAGGATCGCATAGGCAGAGACGGATCCATGGGGGGCAAGTATGGGCCTTGGTCCCCCAACGTTTTGAACAAAGTTAACAATTTTAAGTATATAAAATTATTATATATTATATAATTTTATTTAAAAAATAGAGTAAATAATTATCTTAGATAAATAATTAAATTATTAAACTTAAAAATAAATAACAATCTTTAAATTAAAAAAATATTATTGCCAATCACTTTCCAATTAAATAAATTTTCAAATCTTTAAATATTTAAACTTTTTTCTCTTTTTAAATATTTTTTCTCTTAATTATTACCCCTATTATCATATAAAAATATTTTAATATTTATAATAACTAAAAAAATCTTTATATATTATAGTACATACATAAAAGTAAATTATTTTAAAAATTATTTATTTTTTTCATGATATTATATTAATAACATATTAAGTAAATTCATTAAAATAATTATATTTTATATATTTAATTCATGAATATGTTTTGAATGCATATAACAAAATTATTAAAATAACTTATTTATATTATTTTATAGTATATGTTTTTTTTTATATGAAGCATAAAAATATAATTTACTGTCACAATAATACTAAATAAAGTAAACTAATAAAAAAAAGATAATTTTTATATTTTATTGAATCCAAAATAAAAAAAATTATAAGAACTAAGATAAATTTTTTATATAACAAGCACTTATTAGTATTTTTTAATCAAAAAATATTAATTATGATTATATATATTAATGAATATATAATATTATATTTTATTATATGATATTTTAATTTTCGGCCCCTCCTCCACCAAATTCCTGGTTCCGTACCTGCGCACGGAAAATGCTCATACCAAATATTTACAAAATACATTATATATAAATAACATAATTCCATAATCGAATTAACTTATATTTTAAATACTATAATAGGTGATTTAAGAATCACCCTTAAAAAAATTTTATTTAGAATAACTGAATCAGCTATCAATCGAGAGACATTGTGGGGTGTGTAGTTTATCTGGGGTGGATGCTTGCTAAATAATAACGGAGGTGTGCGAATGTAGGCTCAAGCTAGACCACACTACAACTGAGCGCTTACTTGTTGAAAGTGAAACTACTCTTGTTGAGAAGCAAAGGTGCTTAGAGAAGAAGATAAGAGGGGTAAAATATGAGGAGTGAGCAGAAAAAGAGTTGTTGTATGGAAGGTAAAGATTTAATCTTTGGAGAAAAAATGGAGGAAGAGAAGGTATCAGAATACAAAAGAAGAATAGTTGGGGTTGGGGTGGTGGAAAGAGAGAGAAAGTGGTAACTAGTAATAGAGATTATTGCAAAATTCCTAGAAATAAGAAAGAAAAATAATGAAAGACAACACAGGGTTGAGAGACAGAGCTTCCAAATTTTGAGGGATGGATGATGGAAAATAAGAATGAAAAATAATCAAAGACAACATAGGGTTGAGAGAGAAAGCTTTCAAACTTTCGAGGGATGGAGGATGGAAATTACTTTGAAGTTTCGGAGACTTCCTAGGTCATAAAGCACCTTTCCAGTTACAATCACCTTCATAACCTAACATAAAAAGTGGCTTTCTTCTTTCAAACTTAAAGTTAGGCTAACGAGCAATCAATAACACTCCTCTCTTAGCGGGTTGCGCATTCCACTACCACGTGTAGAACCGGTCACATGCTTTTGTCACTGTTAATGGGAACATATCCCCGAATCTCCTAAGGAATGCGGCGAAGTAACCCAGCACACTTTCCGCTTCTATGAAGAATGAAAAGAACGTGTATACCAGTCTGATCTTCCGTTGGTCGCTGGCGGCAAGGTCTTCAAGGAAGTTTTTGCAGGGGACCTCAATTATGTTGATCAACGTATCCATAATCCAGAATCCAATCCCAAAAATGGCTATGGCGCATGGCCGAGTTTTCTCCAAGAGGATGTCTCCAAAGGCGTTGCTGATGTCTACGATGAAGCCAATCGTCAAAAGAGATATGTTGATGGCAACGGCCCCAGCAAGGATGAAAGGACGGTGGCGCCTAAGTTTATAGGTGGATCGGTTGCCGTAGTAACTGAGAATGGAATGGAGAACAAAGTAAGAAACGACGCCGCCGAGCCAGACCAAAGAGGTCCGTCTGTGCGGTACTCTGAGAACCTCGTAGGCTGGTATTGGCTGCGCCAATGGTGATCCCAATTTTGGCTGCACTGGTGCTGACCCCGATTCCAACTGCACCAGTGACCCCATGATTATGAGATAGCTTTCGAAGGAAAACACTGTGGGGTGGGTAGTTTATCTATGGAGGATGCCTCCTAAAGAGTAATGGAATTGTGCGAAGGTAGGCTCAAGCTACACCACACTACAACCGGGCCCTTACTTGTTGAAAATGATACCACTCTTGTTGAGAAAAAAAAGGTGCTTAGAGAAGAAGATAAGAAGGGTAAAATTTGAGGAGTGAGCAGAAAAGGGGTTGTTGTGTGGAAGGTAAAGGTTTAATCTTTGGAGAGAAAATGGAGGAAGAGAAGATATCAGATTACAATAGAGGAATAATTGGGGCTGGGGGTGGTGGAAAGAAAGAGAAAGTGGTAACTGGTAATAGAGATTATTGCAAAATTCCTAGAAATAAGAATGAAAAATAATGAATGACATAACAGGGTTGAGAGAGAGCCTTCGAACTTTCAAGGGATGGAGGACGGGAAATAAGAAAGAAAAATAATGAAAGATAATACATGGTTGAGAGAGAGAGCTTTCGAACTTACGAGGGATGGAGGATGAAAATTACTTTGTAGTTTTGGAGATTCACAATTCCTTAGAAGGAAGCGTAGGTCATAAAGCAGCTTTTCAGTTACAATCACCTTCATAACCTAAAATGAAAAGAAAGTGGCTTTCTTCTTTCAAACTTAGAGTTAGGTTAACGAGCAATCAATAACTCTCCTCCCCCAGCAGTTTGCGCGTTCCTCCCCCATGTGCAAAACTAGTTGGATGCTTTTATCACCCTAAATGGGAACATATCCTTGAATCTCCTATGGAACACAGCAAAGTAACTCAGCACGCTTCCTACTACAAACACATATGAAAAACTAAAAAATATCAAAGAAGCTCTTCATCTTCATTGGGTTTTCTCAGCCCACCTTCACACTCTCAATCTCTCACTTTCAAGTCTCAGACTTGAACTCTCTCTTCTCTCTCGCTGCCACTAGAGTCTCGGTCTCACTCGAGTCTCTTCTCCTTCACACTTGCTGACCTCTCGTTGCTCCTCTCGTCTCGTCACAAAGTGTTTCAATATCTCACAAACTTTCCTGGGCCCCTCGTTTCCAGTTACAGAAGCAACTCGTCGAATCATCGTCGCTTGTCGTCTTCTGGTTTTGGGTTCTTGTCGTCGTCGAGTCACCTTGGATCATGGACCGTTGTGGGGTTGTCACTCGTCGTCATCTGGTTTTCACTCTTTGCCGTCGTGATGGACTGTGGACCATTGCTTTCCCTATTTTGTCTTTTTCAGATTCCCCTTCTCCTTGTATTTCTTAGAATATAAGTTTTGTTCTTCTAATTTTAACTATCATAGTGCAGACAGTGCTTCATTTCTCACTTGATCATCTATTTATTATGTAGGTCTATGAAATAAAAAATTAGATTTTTTATACTTTGGGTTTTTTCACATTTTTTCTTTGTTTATTTACTTTTACCTGTGCTTATAATTTATTAACCTTTGTGCATATGTTGACTATAAATAAAATTGTTCTATGGTTTATGTCTCTGTTACTAATTCTGATTAAAAGAAATATTATTAATTAATTTAAAAAATTATCCATGAAATCTTATCGAAATTGTCAGGAATGAATTTGGTTACGAAGTAAGATACCATTAATAAAATATAATGCAAAAATTTTTTTTTGAAGGAAAGATTTATATTAAGAAGAAAGGCTCATAATATCAAGGTGGACCAAGTTACAAATAATTATAGGGGTTTCTTCCAACTACAGTAAATTTGGCTTGGTTAGAGCTAAATTAGCAATTGTGTGTGCTACTGAATTTCCACTTCTTTTCACATGTGTAAAGTTGTAAAACCTATAACTATTCAAAAAAGCTTTACAGTTTACTATGATAGTGCCGAAGGGAGCCGTAAAAGTTTATGTAGCTTTCAGAGCTTATATTACTTCAACATTATCCCCTTCCACTTCTACCTCTAAAAAACACCCTTGTGCCGCCAAGCTCAGGCCCATAAAGATAGCCCATGCTTCTGCCTCTGTAACTGGTGATGCAGCAACTTCCAACGTGGCAGCAAGCACAACCACCCCTTCCCAGTCTCTAATTACAACACCAACTCCTCATCTCCTTTCAGTAATGATGGCAGCATGTATATTAACTTTGTATCTTCCTTGCTCTAGAGACCTCCATTTGCTCACACTCTGGCTTTCCGGAGGTGTTCTTCGTGATAAGGTGATAGGCAGGTCGGGCCTGGTTGCTTCCGTGAAGGCTCGGTGCACTTTCTCCAGCAGAGTCTCTGGTAGAGAGTGTTCCTAGTCGAAGATTAGTTTGTTCCTACCAAGTCAAATTGTGTTAAGACAACAAAGAAAGAGCCCACCCCTTTCATCCCCAGAATGATTAAGCATTGACTGAATCCATTGTTGCAAGGAGGTGTTGGTTGCTGTTTCCGTTTTGAGCATAAATGGGGAGATAAACTAGAAATGCCTCGCTTAATTACAGTCCCTGAATAGGTGAGAATTTGTCTCTTCCTTTTCCCAGCACCTAGGGCACATTGCAGTTCTTCCCACGCCTCTTTTTTGTAAATTTGGCTTTGTAGGTTGTGATCGGTTCATCAGTCTCCAAATGAAGTTTTGGTCTCTCAAGAAAATTCTCATCTTCCAAAATTTTTTTCAGAATTGTTGCTTTGCTTGGATTGGGGTGCTGGTACAAACTGCGGTCTAGTTATGGCTTCTGATGAGGTGGTAACTCTTTTACCTCATAATCTCTTTTTCTATTGTACTTCCAATAGTAGTTATCTTCCTGTGCATGAATATTTCTATAAGCAGCTCTAGAATTTGCTCTGCTTCAAAAGGTAGAAAAGTATTATTGATTATCTCCTAGTTCTATGTTTTGTCTTCTTAGTTAATTAGGCTATCCACTGTGGTTTTCTTATAAAAGCATGTTTTTGTGCTCCACACTTTGAACCCGTTTTGGTTAGGAATCACAAATCTTCCCAGATCTTTGTATTTTTTCTTAGCTAATTTTTCATAATCCACCCAGCTCTAGCACCCACTTTGTTTCCCAGATGCTTCTCCATGTATAACTAGGTTTATATTCCTTGTCTGAGTGAGTGAATTTTTTCCTAGCATAATATAATGCAAAGTTAAAGTACCAAATCTACAATGCTTTTAATTCAAAGATTAGGTCAAGCTACTACACAATTAGTTTTACTTTCAAATAAATGCATGCACATTTATCAAACAAGCAACACAAATCTAAAAATTGAATGGTTTAATCTCTTACTATTATTATAAAAGAGAGCATGTTGTAGTAGAATTTCAAGCTAACAACTCTCCTAAACAGGGTGACACTATTTATGTCATGGTGTATATATGCATAACAATTGGCCACCAGCATCTCTCAACATCATAATATTCACAGGTATGATGTTTAGATAGCTTATGCACACCATACAAGGATTTTTGGTGTTTTACATCGTAATTTTTCTTCCATCTAATACTTGCTTTAGTTACTCAAAACATCTTCCTATAGTTCCTCTTCTTAGCCAATAAAATCAATTGCTTTATATCTCTATTCCCTACTTTTAAGTATGAAATCATACACATTTTCTTCATTCGCCCCTTCTTATCTATTGTTTTTCAAATTTTGTCCCTCATTTTAGAATTTTTAAAATTTAAATTTTTCTAATATCATTCTTTTATATATTATTATGATCAAGCATTCTTTCTTTAATTCAATTTTTACAGAAAATAATTATGAATCATTGTATCATTAAGTACAAATTATTTATTTTCGTACATCGCACGGAATCATTTACTATGCTTTTTTAATTTGATGAGTGAAGGTTGCTACATCTATATTCGGATATCATGAATTAGATTTTGTAGTACTCTTTTGTTTATTTAAAAAAAATGAATTTAGGGAGGGTTTATTTTTTTTCTTTTGAATGGAGCTAAGATTATTTCCTTAATTTGAGTAATTAATAATTAAGTTCCACTGCCTTTGCAGCCTGTAATTGAAGACAATGCCAATCTGAAGACATGCTTTTTTCATGTTCTCTTCAAGGATTATCATGAAAAAATTTTTCTGTTTTGAATAAATGATTCGAAGTAGAGCCTATCTGTTTTGAATAAACGATTCTGTGTCTTCTCACATTCCAAGATTTCTCCCTAATCCCCTGCTTTCCCATATTCTAGGGTTCACTTTCAATTTCCAATCCCAATATTCTATTCTTCCATTCTCAATCTCTCATTTTAAAACCTGCCCAATTTCTCAATTTAGGTTTCCATGTTCCTATTCTTTCCGAGTTGAAGAAAAAATGCCGGCATTTTTGTCCACCACGAAGGCACTCCGCTCCTTAGCGTTAAGCAGAAGCGGCATTGCTCATGGTGGTGCCACCAATTAGATTCAGTCTCTTGGATGCCACGTTGCCAGTTCCCCGTCTACGGGAGCATTGAGTAATAGCAATGCTGTTGTCCAAACGAGGCACTTTCTTGGATGTGAAGATGGTGAAGAAGGTGTTCTCCAAAATTTACAAGGAGAAGTGCATTTTGGGAAACACACTTCTCTTCCTGAGTTCCTCCCCAATCACTAATCCCTGTGTTGAATTTAAATAATTTGATCATTTTAATGTGTAATTAATTGGAACTCGACACATTTGGATTGATAGAGAATACGCTTTGTATTTGTGAGCTGATATGCTTTTTTATTATCAGGTACTCGGTAGAACAATTATTTGATGTTGTTGCAGTTGTTGACTTCTACCATAGGATTGTCCCCTGGTGTCGAAGGTTGGAAATACTTAGGCACTATCCAGATGGATCATTTGATGCTGAGTTGGTGATTGGATTTAAATTCCTTGTTGAAAGTTATATTTCTCATGTTGAATTGGAGAGACCAAAGCATATAAAGGTAGTTCATTTTTCTACTCAAGATGATTATGGTTACTTTCTCTTTTTCTACCACTAAAATCTGTTGGATTCTGTTTCTACAAAAATGTGGGCAGTATGTTGTTCATGCTAATGCAATAGAGTTGCTTTGCCAATATGTCGTCGCTACACAACTCTACATAATGTATTACGTCATCAGCCATTGGTATCACTCTGATGTGAAAATTGCTATAAGTTAAGAGGGTATCATGCTATATCTCAAAACTAGAGACAGCAAAAATGCATGTGTCATTTGGCCTTCTAGCAATTGTTTCCACTTCTATAGAGTGGGTCAAGCCAAGTGACCACTAGCAGGACTGGGGTTGGATGGTTTGTTGAAAGGGGCAGCACAAAATTAACTTGTTTATGGCAATAGAATTTTTTGTTTCTATTGATTGCTATTTTGTTGTGCTTATAGCCTTATATTATATGTTTTGTATTTTCAGACAACCGTTTCACTAGAGTTGTCGCGCGCAGAGAAAGAAGAAATGGTGGAAGGGGGAAGAAAGAGAAGAAAGAAGAGAGGGAAGGTAGGCGACAGTGGTCGCCGGTGGTGTTGTCATCGAACGGGGGGTGATTGGGAGGTGTGGCTAGGTTAGGTTGAGAGAAAAAAGAAGAAGAAAGGGGTTTTGGGGGGTATCTAATGGGGTGCGATGGTATCTTGATGAGTCTATATTTTTCGATGTATTTTGGCTTGATTTGAATGGATTCTAGCACATGAATTCACACTTAATCACCAAAATAGCATACTTTTGTGTTTGATCCCTAATTTGATTCTAAATGTGAAAACATGCGTTTTAATGCTTAGATTAGTGATTTTTAATTCCACTTTTATGTCATTCGATGTCATGATATGGTTTGTGAGTGATTTCAGGCCTTAGAGGCAAGAATGGATGGCCAAAAGTGGAAGAAAGCATGTACAAGGGAGAAAACATAAAGAAAACAAGGAAAAGCACACACAGCGAAGTGTGCGTGCGTGCGCACAAGCGATAATTTCCATGTGTGCGTGCGCACAGGCACCTGTGCGTACGCACAGGTCAACTTTCAGTCGAGTGTGCAGACGCACACGTCTGTGCGTTCGCACAGGTACCTGCATGTGATTTTGTTAATGAAACGCGTGCTGAGCATTTTTTGAAGGCCTTTGGCCCATTTTGGAAGGCTTGGATGCTGATTTTGGAGTGCTATATAAGGGGGATTCAATACAAATGAGAGGAGGCTTTTCATTAAGTAGATTAGATAGAAAATAGTATTAGGAGTAGGAGTAGTGTAGAGTAGAGAGCTCTCCTAGGGTTTATGCAATTTCAATTGTAGCATTTTATAGCAAGCTTAATTTTGGATTTTGATCATCTTTAATTATAAGTACTCTTCAATTCCTCTTTAATTACATTGTCTTTACTTTCATTTCCTTTTAGTTCAAGTTACTTGTTCATATTTGCAATTTTGTGTTTCTTGGAGTTTTGATCAATGCATTTAGTGTTTCATGCTTTCTTTATGTTTGTTTGGATTTTTATTGTTGATATTGTTGATAGCTTGGTTATAGTTTCTATTTTCCTTTACAATTTCCCATGTTTTACTTTTATGCACACAAGGTGTTTGTGAAAATGCCAACCTTAGATTTTGAGTAGATTTTTCCACCTTGACTTGTGGTTTGAGTTCCTAGGATACTAGAGTCATAATGTCCGATATTTAGTGGTAATTCTTGGGTAGTTAGTTGACTCTTGTTTCCATTGACACTAGCCTTTTATCAACTAGTTTGGTAAGTTGGCTAGGACTTATGGATTAAGATCAATTATGCTTGCTTGACTTACTCCTTGATGGTTGGGGTTGACTAGGCGAGATTGACTCATCATAATTACCATAGTTGTGGTTATGGCAATGATAGGATTCTTTGGATCCTCACTCCCAAGTCAAGGCTCTTTTATTGTATTTTTAGCATTTTCACTAGTTTTGATCTTACCTTCTCTTTACTTGCATTAATTACAATTTTGATCACTTCTTAGTTCTTTTATTTCTTAATTGAAAGAGAAACACTTCCAATTGCGTCCTAGGGAGAACGACCCGAGGTTGAAGTACTCTTGATCTCGGTTATTATAATTTGAATATAAAACATTTGATTGAGAGAATTCATTGTTGGTTTGGACTATACTTTCAACGATGGAATTCTATATTTTGAAATTCTAGATCAACAACAAATTCTCTTTGTCATATCCCCTTTCGAATTAACGTTCGAAAAGTGCCCTGTGCGTACGCACAAGGTAGTGTGCCCACGCACACTAGGGAAAAGGAAGGGTATGCGAACACACAGTAGCATGCGAGCGCTGCGAACAGAAGAGGTATCAAGGTCTGTGCACGCGCACAAGGCTGTGTGCGTGCGCACACGAGGGAAATTAGAAGGTTGTTCCCACGCACACTGGATGCAAGCGCTACGAACAAGATGGGTGTGTTGAAGGTTGTGCCCACGCACAGGTAGCTATTTTTTTTTAAAGTAAAAAGGGGTGAGTGTGCTTACACACAACGAGTGTGCGAACGCACGAAAGAGAAAACGGATAGGGTGCTCACGCACAACTGGTGCGAGCGTCCTGAACAGACTGGATGATAAGGAGTGTACGCACAGATGGTGAAAAATAAGGGAAGTGTGCGCGCGCACAGGTACGTGCGTGCGCACGGAGCTTTGTTTCTGCAAAAATTTTAATGCCTTTAAGGCACTAAACATGACATCCAAAACATGTTTTCAAGCTCCAAAACATGTTAAAACTCTAAAAACACATTATTCCACTAAGATTACCTAACTAACTTCAAAATGCAACTAACTAACTAAGCAACATAACCAATTATTCAAGAAATAAAAGCTAAAAGAGAGAAGGGGATAGAAAGATATTACCATGGTGGGGTGTTTCCCACCTAACACTTTGGTTTAAAGTCCTTAAGTTGGACTTTTTAAGGAGATTCTTGTTAGGGCGGCTTATGTTTCCATTCCTCCTTGAATCACCATCCGAGTTTGCTCTTGATTTGACCTCCGGGGTCCCAAATGAAATGCATCAAACTCTTGAGAAATTCCAAGCTAGCAACTAGGATCCATAAGTATTGAGTGTTGAACCTAATACTCGGATCCCATACTCTAGTTTCTTGTTCACCTTCTTGTTGATCTTCATTTTTGCACTTAGATGAACAACTTCTTGAATCACCATTGACACACTTGTACACTCCCTGGAATCCACTCAATTGACTCTTGCACCATAGTTGACCTTCAAATGTTGAATTAACTTCTTTGATGAACTTTCTATTTCGTTGCCAATTGACATTCTTCTCTCCATCATCCACTACTCTAAGAAGGGTTCGAAGTTGATGATCCGTCTCCAAGATGGCCTATTGATGTGGGCCTAAGAAGCTTGTTGGTAAAATTTTCACCCACTCAATTTGCTCTTGTACATGTACCTTCACTTCTTTGTAGCTAAAATCTTCCTCAACCTCCTTTAAATCTTCCTCATTATCACTCAAGTCAAAAATTGGAGGTTGTGTGAAGTCCACATCAACACTCCTTCAAATTCAATCAAGGGAGGTTCATGAAGGTCATTGAAGGGATTGACCAAGTTGGACAAAAATCATGAATGATGGAATCCACTTGATCAATTTCCATCAACTATTCATTCATCTCCTCTTGCACTTCATGTTGTGACTTGACATCTTCTACTAGATTTTTCAATCTTTTCTTCATTCCACACTCTCCGCTTGATTCCACACATTCATCCACAAGAATTTCTTGGTTGTGGCATGAACGCATTGAAGCTAACCGATCCAAGGTTTTCGCTAAGGTAGACATGACTTGATCTTGCTTCTTCCAGAACTCTTGTTGTTCTTAAATAAGCACTTAGAGTGCTTCTTGTGTGGCTTGATCCATATATGAAGATGAAATTTAGGGTGATGAAGGTTGATAATTAAGCTCATGAGAGTAAGGATTTTGATTTTGTATGTAGTGAGGTGGTGGTGTGTAGATTGATGACTAGAATGGTAAGTGTTTGGGTTCTATTGGGGTGAATTGTGGTAATGGTGTGGATAAGTCATAGAGAAAGTATAAACAAAACTTACTAACAAAAGTAAACAAACAACTAAAAAGTGCTATTTACACTATTAACATATTCACAACAACAAAAAACGTAACACCGATTGCATCCCCGGCAACGGCGCCAAAAACTTGATGCGAGAATTAGTGTTGATCTAGAATTTCACGAAATAGAATCTCTTCGTTGCAAGTATAGCCCAAATCAACAACTTGGTGGTTGTCCCAAAGCGAGTTAGGGATTTTCCTCCAAAAATGGGATTAGCGTTGCAAGTATAGCCCCAACCCAACAATCGGGCAACACCAAAGTTTAGAAGGACAAATTGTCACTATTCAAAACAAATATAAACCAGGAGTTTTAATTTCCGGGTCGTCTCCCAAGGACTAGTGATCAATAAGTGCACAATTTTGGTTGTGAAGGCAAAAGATATTTTCAATAAAGAGATAAACAATTAAAGGAATAAAAGAACATTTAAAATTGCAATTAGAACTAATAAAGGGATTAAAGAACTATCTATGTAATATGAACAAGTAAGATGTAAAAGTGATTGATGTATGTATGTGTGTGTGTAGTTCAAGCATAAATGAAATCTTGGCTTGGGATGAGTTAGGGGATCCTTTCTTTGTTGCAACCACAACTATGACAATTGTAATGGATTAATCTCACTTAGTTAACCCTTACATCAGAGAGTAGGTTAAGTGAGCATAGTTGTTCTTAATCCACAAATCCTAACTCACTTGCTAATTGCCTTAGCAACAAGTTAGCATTAGTGAAAACAAGAACAATTAACAATCCAAAAATTATCACTAAATGTTGGACATTCCAACTCTAGGAACCCATATGCTCATTTTTCCCAAGTCAAGAGGTGAAAATTTAACCCATAATCAAAATTGATATTTTATCAAACACATAGTGGGCATAATCATAAAACATGGCAAAATTAGAAAAATGATGAAAACTATGAACAACCAAATGATCAAAATCAACAAAGGCAATCCAATAAACATATAAAAACTATCAAACATCAAATTCATTAACCAAAACTCAAAATTGCAAAACTCTATATATATTGACAAAGGAAATTAAAATATATGAAAGTGTAGAACAAGTAATGTGATAAAAGGGAAAATTAAGGAATACTTACAATGAGATAGGCTAGAGACCAAGGATCAAAACTTGAACTATAAAATTCTACAAACCCTAATTAAACCCTAAAGAAAATTGATAGAAAAACCTAAAATAAACTACCCTAAAACTACCCTAAGTATGTTCTATAATGTATGGTATGAATCCTCTCTTGCGGTATGTTGCTAGCCTCCTTATAAGCTCCAAAGCTATCAGAAATGGGCCAAAAAGCCACTCAAATCACGAGCCACGTGACTTTTTAATGAAGTCACGTGCTGGTACCTGTGCGTACGCACACATGCTGAATTTTCTCTTGTGCGTATGCACAGTAGTTGTGCATGGGCACACTTGCTGATTTCTATTCTGTGCGTATGCACAGAGCTGTGCGTGGGTACAGGTGCTGATTTTGACCCTTGTGCATAGGCACAGAAAGTGTGCGTGGGCACACTCTGAAATGCTTCTCTCCTTTGATTTCTTCATGTTTCCTCCCAATTACATGCTTTTCTTCCACTCTTATCAAGCCATTCCAACCTATTACACCTGAAATCACTCATCAAAACCATCAAGGCATCGAATGGAATAAAAGTAGAATAAAATTGATTAAATTAAGCTCAAAATAGCATGTTTTCCCAATTAGGAACAATTTAAGAGAAAACACAAAAGTATGCTATTTAGATGAATAAATGTGGGTTTATATGATGAAATCCACTCAAATCAAACCAAAATATATCGTCAAATATGGATTCATCAATTCTCCCACACTTAAACAATAGCATGTCCTCATGCTAATCACAATCAAATGAGAAGGATAAAAGGACAAGCAACTTGTTTAATACAACTACTTACATGCATGTAACTATGCTAAATGTTAACTACCTATATCTATAATATGGTTTCCTATTGAGTTTGGAAAAATAACAAACAATGGAATCTCAATCAATCCAAAATAAAACCTTAGGACTAAGGTAAGAAAATATAGCAATATGACCAGTGTCCAAAGATGTGATTTGAAGTTTTCAAAATTATTTTCAACAACTTGTAAGAAAGCCAAGATAAGAGATGGAAACATAGAATTGAGCGATCGAACCCCTCACCAGATGTGTATACACTCTAGTCGCTCAGTGTTTAGGGCTTAATCACTCAATTCTCCTTTAATCATGTTTTCTAGGATTTGCTAGTCATCTAACAATCAACAAATACTTGATGAATGAATGCAAATATCATGAGGTCTTTGGAGGGTTGTAATGGGGCTAGGGTAACAGTAGGATTAATATGGTTAGGTGGACTACTAAATTGGACCTTTGATTAGCTCAAGTATCCCACCTAATCCTATATTAACCTATTTACACAAAAGAAAACAACCTAACTTCCCATTCATTTCTTTTCTCACATTCACTCATACATCTTCTTTCTAATTCACACACATATGCATTCTTTACTTATATTTTTATTATCATTTATTTTCTTTTCTTTTTTTTATAAACAAAGTATGTACACCAAAATTTCTCTTTTTATTTTATCACCAAAAAGAAATGTACATGTTTTAAGTAATGAATGCATGAGTGTTTACCAATTTTTCCAAAATTTCACCATGAATACCCAAAGTGAACTTTCTACCAATGTTTTTCCACAAATTTCTCCCATACTTGAGTAACACACACTCTTCAACCCAAGCTAATCAAAGATACAATACATGGACATTAATGGCTTTTCACTTAGGGAGAATAATGTGCTTAAAATTAGAAAAAAAAGGATTAAAAAACTCAAAAAGGGTTAACAAGGGTAGATGCAAGGGTAAGTCCATATGGGTGAGTGAGTTTAATTCAAAAATAGCCTCAATCATGCTAAATGCATTCAAGATATCAAACATCAGAAATAAAGAATCAAGCAAAACCAATATCACAATCATAGAAGGAGCATATCACACAAAAACAAAATAGTGGTTAAAATATGCAACCACTCATTATAGGCTCAACAACTCACAAAGTTGTTTGTTCTATCTCTCTTCTATGTTCCACAAAAATCATTCAAGCAAGTTTAAAAATAATTTTCTAAATCAATTCAATAGAACACCCTAAAAATAAAATTCTTGAAAATTTTTGTTATTTTTTACCAAAATTATTTTCTATATGTATGTATGATGTGATGGATGCAATTTTAAAATCTTTCTAGTTCTATTCCTAATTTTCAACATCCAAAAACTAACATGAACAATTAGGAGAAAAATTGAACTAGGCATATGCTATTCACATCATCCAATCACAACCAATATCTATAAGCTATATATCAAGTAAAATAAAGTGCAATATATATATATATATAAAATGCAATACAAAAGATAAACTAGAAGCAACTAACATATATACAAATGATCAAAACAAAAGTATGTAGTATAAGACAAAGTACTAAAAATATCCACAAAAGTATGATAAAAACTAGAATAAAGGAGTGTATAGGAGAGAATTTTACACCCAAAAAATAGCAGATCCTCCCCCACACTTAAATAATGCACGGTCCTCCGTGCCAAAAATTAGACCGGGGGTGGCTAACTCTGAGAAGCTCCACCGTCTGGCGGTGGTAGGTGCTATAGTGGCTGGTGGATGATGATGTCCTAGGTCGACTCTCTGGTGGTCTCAGCTGCCGGCTCCTAAATGGCCTGGTCAGCTGCCTCCTTAGCTACTACCTTTGTTGCTTGCTCAGCTCTCTCAACTCCTTGCTCTGCTGTCTGTCCCTCTGCTGTCGGCTCAGTCTCAAGCTCAGACTCAGGCTCTAATGTAGATACAGGAAGTGGACCGGGGCCTCTACCATCTAGTCTAGCTGCCAACAACTGAAAACGGCGCTCACTGCGACTCTCGTATCAGTAGAGTTCCTGAAGTATATCCTGGGCCAACTCATAAAGGGTCCAAGGTGTAGGTATGGGAACTGAAGGTGGTGGTGGAGCTGATGATGATGATGGCTCTGTTGTCTTCCTCTTCTTCTGCAGTAGTCCATCATACTCTCCGTATGGCAGATAGGGATTGGTGCTGATATAGACAGACGTCTGGTCTCCTGGTCGCCTCTCTACCCCAAATAAGATGGCCAAGCGGGTGATCATCGATGGGAAGGGAATGTTATATTTCTGTTGTTAGTTCATCTTCCACATCGACTCTCTGTTGAAGGGCAAAACAGAGGTCTTCTTGCCCTCCAAAATGGCCCAAAGAAGAACTGCCACTCAGACGCGAATGTGTGTAGCATGTGTGCTCGGCAGAATGTAATCAGCAATGATTTGCTGCCAAATCCTTGCCTCCAGGTGTAAATGAGCACATGCAATGCTGATGGGGACCGCATTCTCTCCTCAGCTGTATTCCCATCGGGCCTCAGGTAGGTCAATCCTCTTCAAAATATTGTCCAACGATAACTTGCCCGTAGTCAAATCTGCCACTATCTTCGGGTAAGCATCGCGGCCCGGAGGAATATGCGAAAGTTGTAAGAGAGCCTCTAAAGCATGGTCAGAGGTGTCTAGCTGCACCCCCCTGAGAAAAACAGTGGTGGCCTCTCTCTTCAGCAGATTTTCATAGAATTTTTTTACCTGGTGTTCATTGATTTCCATCGGGTCAAATTCTATGAATTTTCACTGGTAAGAATCAAGTCGGTTGTGGATTGTTTCCGTATATTTCTCCGGCACGCTTAGCTTCTGCTCATAGTAGAACACTTTCTTTTCTTACTTTTATACTGCTCATGGGCTTCCTCATTAATAAAGGTGTCCAACTGAGTGCTTGGATGTGCAGGAGGAGGAGCCAAAGGATTGGCTTTCTCCTTACCCTTACGACGCATCCTGAAAAAGGAGAAAAATGGGATATAACTCAGGAGAAACAGATAAAAATCACAAAATCAAAGAGGAAATAGTCAAACAATGCAAATTAGAGCCAATAAGGTAAACAGACACTTAATTGAGGAAAACATATTCAAAAGAAGTGATATGCTCAAACGAAAATGTAGTTTTCCACAATCAAGAAACCTAAGTGAATAACAAAGGAATAAATGATAATCAAAGCATAGACAACTTAGGTAGTGTTCATACCCTGGGTCGCAATGTCCGACCCGGGATGATTAGCAACTAAGCGACCGACCTCTTCAGGTTCGACTATCCGACCTCTTCTCAAAGAGCTCGGACGAATCGACAGGAAAGCCCAGTAAAGGGCCCAAATAGAGGAACACGACCCAAATCCAAAGGCAGCCCAAGCCTATAGAGATAAGGGCGGTTCCCTTGAAGATAAGCTGACCTCAACCCAAAAAGATAAGATAAGATAAGATAACTAAATTATCTTATCTAAAAAGGTCACTCTACAACTACTATAAATACACTGGGGCATCTAGGTATAACTCATACTCTGATTCTACAAAAAACCTGTTTAATACCCATGCTAACTTAAGCATCGAAGTCTCTTGTAGGTACCCCCCACCCTCCGGTGATGAAGGATCAGCAGTGCAGCCAGTCCCATAAGTCGGACACGATAGCTCCGGCTGCCACCCACCAGCCGGACACGTCATCTCCGACCAGTACAGAAGATCTCGTCCGAGATCGACCTACAGTTTCAGGTAACCCTCGGAACATTGGCGTCGTTGCCGGAGAACCTGGAAGTCATCCCACCACCATGGCGGACGACAATGACAACGACCATGATTCAGATCTAGAGGATAGAACGCCGCACAAAAACGCGGACGCTACACCAAAAGATACTCCGGAATCTAACGGAGACAAAAACTCATCAAATCCAGGAGTAATAGAAGCGCTTCAAGATCGTTTAAAGCAACTTGAAAAAGAAAGCCAGCATCAACGAGAAGTTGGCAAGGATCTACAAAGAGAGGTAAGGCGACGTCGAGAATTAGAAGATAAAATCCTACAACTCGAAGCCGATCTCAAAGCAAAGGCTACCCAGACCACCCCTGAGGACAACTCACGCAAAGATCAAGATCTATTCACTAGAGAAATCATGAAACTAAAATTCCTAAGGACTTCAAACTCTCGGATATGACTTTGTATGATGGCACTACAGATCCCAACCATCACCTCAGCAACTTCAGAAGCAGAATGTACCTCATCGACGCCTCAGACGTTGTTCACTGCAAAGCTTTTCCAACGACTCTCATGAAGACAGTAATTAGATGGTTCGACAATTTACCTCCTAAGTCCATCTCAAGCTTTGATGACCTAGCCAAAAAATTCCTGGCCAGATTCTCCATCAAAAAAGACAAGGCCAAGCACGCCTCCAGTCTACTAGGAATCAGGCAAGGAGATCGGGAAAGTTTTTGCAACTACATGGAGAGATTCAACAAAATATGCCTAGACATACAAAGCTTACCAACAGAGGCCGCCATCATGGGCCTCATCAATGGCCTACGAGAGGGACTTTTTAGCCAATCTATCTCAAAAAAATATCCCACATCTCTGGATGAGGTGCAGGAGCGAGCGGAAAAATATATCAACATAGAAGAAAACTCTCGGTTGGGAGAAACCTCAAAATCCGGATTCTCCTACCGAGACAAAGATAAAGAATCCAAAAAGAAGGAAGATCGACAAGGGGAGAAAATTAAAAAATATCACAATTACACTCCTCTTAGGGTATCCCTGGTAGATGTTGGTGCGCAGAAATTGTGATTACACTTTAATTATGTAAAATTCATCGCTCTTTCTTTCCCTGGTAATGGTGCCAAAAACATGATGCCAATACCATGGTTCACAACTTCGCACAACTAACCAGCAAGTGCACTGGGTCGTCAAAGTAATACCTTACGTGAGTAAGGGTCGAATCCCATGGAGATTGTTGGCTTGAAGCAAGCTATGGTCATCTTATAAATCTCAGTCAGGCGGATATAATTGACTATGGAGTTTTCGAAATTAATAATAAAATAGGGATAGAAATATTTATGTAAATCATTGGTGAGAATTTCAGATAAGCGAATAGAAATGTTTTCGTTCCTCTGAACCTCTGCTTTCCTGCTATCTTCATCCAATCAGTCTTACTCCTTTCCATGGCAAGCTTTATGTAATGCATCACCATTGTCAATGGCTACTTTCGGTCTTCTCTCGGGAAAATGATCCAAATGCCCTGTCACGGCACGGCTAATCGTCTGGAGGCATCACCTTTGTCAATGGTTACATCCTATCCTCTCAGTGAAAATGGTCAACGCGCCCTGTCACGGCACGGCTATTCATCTGTCGGTTCTCGATCATGCTGGAATAGGATTTACTATCCTTTTGCGTCTGTCACTACGCCCAGCAATCGCGAGTTTGAAGCTCGTCACAGTCATTCAATCCCTGAATCCTACTCGGAATACCACAGACAAGGTTTAGACCTTCCGGATCCTCATGAATGGCCATCCATGGGTTCTAACTTATACCACGAAGATCCTGATTAAGGGATCCAAGAGATATTCATTCTAGCTTGTTGCATGTAGAACGGAAGTCTTTGTCAGGCACGCGTTCATAAGGGAGAATGATGATGAGCGTCACATAATCATCACCTTCATCGTGTTCTTGGGTGCGAATGGATATCTTAGAAGCGGAATAAGTTGAATTGAATAGAAAAACAGTAGTACTTTGCATTAATCTTTGAGGAACAGCAGAGCTCCACACCTTAATCTATGGAGTGTAGAAACTCTACCGTTGAAAATACATAAGTGAAAGGTCCAGGCATGGCCGAATGGCCAGCCCCCTAAAACGTGATCACAGGATCAGAATACAATCCAGGATGTCTAATACAATAGTAAAAGGTCCTATTTATAATAAACTAGCTACTAGGGTTTACAGAAGTAAGTAATTGATGCATAAATCCACTTCCGGGGCCCACTTGGTGTGTGCTTGGGCTGAGCTTGAGTGTTGCACGTGTAGAGGTCCTTCTTGGAGTTGAACGCCACCTTTTGTGCCATTTTGGGCGTTGAACTCCACTTTGTAACTTGTTTCTGGCGCTGGACGCCAGAATTGAGCAGAGAACTGGCGTTGAATGCCAGTTTGCGTCGTCTAAACTTGGGCAAAGTATGAACTATTATACATTTCTGGAAAGCCCTGGATGTCTACTTTCCAACGCAATTGGAAGCGCGCCATTTCGAGTTCTGTAGCTCCAGAAAATTCACTTTTAGTGCAGGGAGGTCAGAATCCAACAGCATCAGCAGTCCTTCTTCAACCTCTGAATCTGATTTTTGCTCAAGTCTCTCAATTTCAGCCAGAAAATACCTGAAATCACAGAAAAACACACAAACTCATAGTAAAGTCCAGAAATGTGAATTTAACATAAAAACTAATGAAAACATCCCTAAAAGTAACTAGATCCTACTAAAAATATACTAAAAACAATGTCAAAACGCGTATAAATTATCCGCTCATCACAACACCAAACTTAAATTGTTGCTTGTCCCCAAGCAACTGAAAATCAAATAGGATAAAAAGAAGAGAATATACTATAAATTCCAAATTATCAATGAAACATAGCTTCAATCATATGAGCGGGACTTATAGCTTTTTGCCTCTTGAATAGTTTTGGCATCTCACTTTATCCATTGAAGTTCAGAATGATTGGCATCTATAGGAACTCAGAGTTTAGATAGTGTTATTGACTTTCCTAGTTCAGTATGATGATTTTTGAACACAGCTTCTTTATGAGTTTTGGCCGTGGCCCTAAGCACTTTGTTTTCCAGTATTACCACCGGATACATAAATGCCACAGACACATAATTGGGTGAACCTTTTTAGATTGTGACTCAGCTTTGCTAAAGTCCCCAATTAGAGGAGTCCAGGGTTCTTAAGCACAATCTTTTTTTTGCTTTGGACCTTGACTTTAACCGCTCAGTCTCAAGTTTTCACTTGACACCTACACGCCACAAGCACATGGTTAGGGACAGCTTGGTTTAGCCGCTTAGGCCAGGATTTTATTCCTTTAGGCCCTCCTATCCACTGATGCTCAAAGCCTTGGGATCCTTTTTATTTGCCCTTGCCTTTTAGTTTTAAGGGTTATTGACTTTTTGCTCTTGCCTCTTGGTTTTAAGAGCTTTTGGCTTTTTCTGCTTGCTTTTTCTTTTTCTATTTTTTTCGCCTATTTTTCTTTTTTTTTTCTGCAAGCTTTGTTCTTTGCTGCTTTTTCTTGCTTCAAGAATCATTTTTATGATTTTTCAGATTATCAAATAACATGTCTCCTAGTCATCATTCTTTCAAGAGCCAACATATTTAACATTCTTAAACAACAACTTCAAAAGACATATGCACTGTTCAAGCATTCATTCAGAAAACAAGAAGCATTGTCACCACATCAATATAATTAAGCTAAGTTCAAGGATAAATTTGAAACTCATGTACTTCTTGTTCTTTTGAATTAAAACATTTTTCATTTAAGAGAGGTGATGGATTCATAGGACATTTATAACTTTAAGACATAGTTACTAACTTCTAATGATCATGTAATGAAGACACAAACATAGATAAGCACATAACATAGAAAACAAAAAACAGAAGAAATAAGAACAAGGAATGAATCCACCTTAGTGATGGTGGCGTTTCCTTCTTGAAGAACCAATGATGTCTTTGAGCTCTTCTATGTCTCTTCCTTGTCTTTGTTGCTCCTCCCTCATTGCTCTTTGATCTTCTCTTATTTCATGAAGGATGATGGAGTGCTCTTGATGTTCCACCCTTAGTTGTCCCATATTGGAACTCAGTTCTCCTAGGGAGGTGTTGATTTGCTCCCAATAGTTTTGTGGAGAAAAATGCATTTGAGGCATTTCCGGGATCTCATGGTGATGAGCTTCTTGCGCCTCTTGAGCTCCATGAATGGGCTCTCTTGCTTGCTCCATCTTTTTCTTAGTGATGGGCTTCTCTTCCTTAATAGGAATGTCTCTTTCTATGAAAGCTCCAGCTGAGTAACATAGATGGCAAATAAGATGAGGAAAAGCTAGCCTTGCCATGGGGGATGACTTTTTGGCTATTTTATAGAGTTCATTAGAGATGACTTCTTGAACTTCTATTTCCTCTCCAATCATGATGCTATGAATCATGATGGCCCGATCCACAGTAACTTCAGATCGGTTGCTAGTGGGGATGATGGAGCATTGGATGAATTCCAACCATCCTCTAGCCACAGGCTTGAGGTCCAATCTTCTTAGTTGAACCGGTTTGCCTTTTGAGTCAATTTTCCATTGAGCTCCTTCTACACATATGTCCATAAGGACTTGGTCCAACCTTTGATCAAAGTTGACTCTCCTTGTGTAGGGGCGTGCGTTCTCTTCCATGTTTGGCAAGTTGAACGCCAACCTCACATTTTCCGGACTAAAATCTAAGTATTTCCCCCGAACTATTGTAACATAGTTCTTTGGATCCGGGTTCTTACTTTGATCATGGTTCTTGGTGATCCATGCATTGGCATAGAACTCTTGAACCATTAGGATGCCGACTTGTTGGATGGGATTTGTTAGAACTTCCCAACCTCTTCTTTGAATTTCATGTCGGATCTCCGGATACTCATTTCTTTTGAGTTTGAAAGGGACCTCAGGGATCACCTTCTTCTTGGCCACAACATCATAGAAGTGGTCTTGATGGGCTTTGGAGATGAACCTTTCCATCTCCCATGACTTGGAGGTGGAAGCTTTTGTCTTCCCTTTTTCTTTTCTAGAGGATTCTCCGGTCTTAGGTGCCATCAATGGTAATGGAAAAATAAAAAGCTTATGCTTTTACCACACCAAACTTAGAATTTTGCTCGCCCTCGAGCAATAGAAGAAAGAATAGATGAAGAAGAAGAAGAAATGGAGGAGAGGGAGAAGGGGTTGTGTTTCGGCCAAGAAGAGAAGAGAGGGTTGTGTTGTGTGAAAATGAGGAAGAATGGAAGGCTTTATATAGGGGGGAGGGGGGTTAAGTTTCGGCCATTTAGGGTGGGTTTGGGTGGGAAATTAATTTTGAATTTTTGAAGGTAGGTGGAGTTTATGAGGTAGGTTTATGGGGAAGAGTGGATGGATGTGAGTGGTGGTGAGGTGATGGGGAAGAGAGATTGAGGTGATTGGTGAAGGGTTTTGGGGAAGAGTGTTTATGGGAATGTGTGAAAGAGGGGTGAGAAGAAGTGAGTGGAGGTAAGTGGGGATCCTGTGGGGTCCACAGATCCTGAGATGATCCTGTGGGGTCCACAGATCCTGAGGTGTTCAAGGATTTACACCCTTGCACCAAGTTAGGCATGCAAAATGCCCTTGCACGCAACTCTGGGCGTTTAGCGCCAGGTTGGTGCCCATTTTGGGCGTTCAACGCCCATTTAATGGCCATTTCTGGCATTGAACGCCAAAACCATGCTTGTTCTGGGCGTTCAGCGCCAGCTCTTCTCCAGGGTGCATTTCTGGCGTTCAGCGGCCAGATGATGCCCATTTTGGGCGTTCAGCGCCCAGATACTGCCCATCTTGGGCGTTCAGCGCCAGAACCATACTCTGTTCTGGCGTTGAACGCCAGGCAGATGCTTCCTCTAGGGTGTGATTTTTCTTCTGCTATTTTTGATTCTGTTTTCAATTTTTATATTTATTTTGTGACTCCATATGATCATGAACCTATAAAGACATATAACTAAGAAAAATATAGTTAGATAAATAAAAATTGGGTTGCCTCCCAACAAGCGCTTCTTTAATGTCAATAGCTTGACAGTGGGCTCTCATGGAGCCTCACAGATGTTCAGAGCATTGTTGAGACTCTCCAACACCAAACTTAGAGTTTGGATATGGGAGTTCAACACCAAACTTAGAGTTTGGTTGTGGCCTCCCAACACCAAGCTTAGAGTTTGACTGTGGGGGCTTTGTTTGACTCTACTTTGAGAGAAGCTTTTTCTGCTTCCTCTCCATGGATGCAGAGAGAGATCCTTGAGTTGTAAACACAAGGTTGTCCTTATTCAATTGAAGGATCAATTCTCCTCTGTCCACATCAATCACAGCTCTTGCTGTGGCTAGGAAAGGTCTTCCTAGGATGATGGATTCATCCTCTTCCTTCCCAGTATCTAAGACTATGAAATCAGCAGGGATGTAAAGGCCTTCAACCTTTACTAACACGTCCTCTACTTATCCATAAGCCTGTTTTCTGGAATTATCTGCCATCTCTAATGAGATTTTAGCAACTTGCACCCCATAGATTCCCAGTTTCTCTATTACAGAGAGGGGCATGAGGTTTATCCCTGAACCAAGGTCACACAGAGCCTTAAAGATCATGGTGCCTATAGTACAAGGTATTATGAACTTTCCAGGATCCTGTCTCTTCTGAGGCAATGTCAGTTGATCCAGATCACTTAGTTCATTGATGAACAAGGGAGGTTCAACTTTCCAAGTATCAATGCCAAATAATTTGGCATTTAGCTTCATGATTGCACCAAGAAACTTGGCAGTTTGCTCTTCAGTAACATCCTCATTCTCTTCAGAAGAGGAATACTCATCAGAGCTCATGAATGGCATAAGGAGGTTCAATAGAATCTCTATGGTCTCTAGATGAGCCTTAGAGTACTTTGGTTCCTCAGAGGGAAGCTCCTTATTGATCACTGGACGTCCCAGGAGGTCTTCCTCCTTGGGATTCACGTCCTCCTCTCCCTCATTGGGTTCGGCCATTTTGGTTATGTCAATGGCCTTGCACTCTCCTTTTGGATTCTCTTCTGTATTGCTTGGGAGAGTACTAGGAGGGATTTCAGTGATCCTTTTACTCAGCTGGCCCACTTGTGCTTCCAAATTTCTAATGGAAGACCTTGTTTCATTCATGAAACTCACAGTGGCCTTAGATAGATCAGAGACTAAGTTTGCTAAGCTAGATGGGTTCTGCTCAGAATTCTCTATCTGTTGCTGAGTGAATGATGGAAAAGGCTTGCTATTGCTAAACCTGTTTCTTCCACCATTATTAAAGCCTTGTTGAGGCCTTTGATCCTTCCATGAGAGATTTGGATGATTTCTCCATGATGGATTATAGGTGTTTCCATAAGGTTCACCCATGTAATTTACCTCTGCTATTGCAGGGTTTTCAGGATCATAAGCTTCTTCTTCAGAAGATGCCTCTTGAGTACTGTTGGATGCAGCTTGCATTCCATTCAGACTCTGAGAAATCATATTGACTTGTAGAGTCAATATTTTGTTCTGAGCCAATATGGCATTCAGAGTATCAATTTCAAGAACTCCCTTCCTCATAGGCGTCCCATTACTCACAGGATTCCTTTCAGAAGTGTACATGAACTGGTTATTAGCAACCATGTCAATGAGTTCTTGAGCTTCTGCAGGCATTTTCTTTAGGTGAATGGATCCATCTGCAGAAGTATCCAATGACATCTTTGATAGCTCAGATAAACCATCATAGAAGATATCCAGGATGGTCGATTCTGAAAGCATGTCAGAAGGACACTTTTTGGTCAGCTGCTTGTATCTTTCCCAAGCTTCATAGAGGGATTCACCTTCTTTCTGTCTGAAGGTTTGAACATCCACTCTAAGCTTGCTCAGCTTTTGAGGAGGAAAGAACTTGGCTAAGAAAGCCGTGACCAGCTTATCCCAAGAGTTCAGGCTGTCTTTGGGTTGAGAGTCCAACTACACTCTAGCTCTGTCTCTTACAGCAAAAGGAAAAAGCATGAGCCTGTAGACTTCAGGATCTACTCCATTAGTCTTAACAGTATCACATATCTGCAAGAATTCAGTTAAGAACTGAAAATGATCTTCAGATGGAAGTCCATGAAACTTGCAGTTCTGCTGCATTAGAGAAACTAATTGAGGTTTCAGCTCAAAGTTGTTTGCTCCAATGGCAGGAATGGAGATGCTTCTTCCATGTAAATTGGAATTAGGTGTAGTAAAGTCACCAAGCATTCTCCTTGCATTATTGTTGTTGGGTTCGGCTGCCATCTCCTTTACTTGTTCGAAATTTTCAATAAGGTTTTCTCTGGATTGTTGTAATTTAGCTTCTCTTAGTTTCCCCTTCAGAGTCCTTTCAGGTTCTGGATCAGCTTCAACAAGAATGCCTTTTTCTTTGTCCCTGCTCATAAGAAAGAGAAGAGAAAAAGAAAAGAAGAGGAATCCTCTATGTCACAGTAAAGAGGTTCCTTATTGTTAGTAGAAGAAGAGAGGAAGAAGAAAAAAAAATTCGAACGCAGATAGAAGAGGGGGTTCGAATTTGGTGAGTGATGTGAGGAAGAGGTGTTAGTAGATGAATAAATAAATAGAATAAGATGAAAGAGGGAGAGGATTTTCGAAAATAATTTTTGAAAAAGAGTTAGTAATTTTCGAAAAATAATTTTGAAAAAGGTTAGTAGTTTTTCGAAAATTCAAATAAAAAAAATAAAATAATTAGTTAATTAAAAAGAAATTTTTGAAAAAGGGGGAAGATATTTTCGGAAATAGAGAGAGAGAGTTAGTTAGGTGGTTTTGAAAAAGATGAGAAACAAACAAAAAGTTAGTTAGTTAGTTGAAACAAATTTTGAAAAGATAAGAAGTTAGGAAGTTAGAAAAGATATTTTGAAATCATATTTTGAAAAAGATAAGATAAGAAGATATTTTTGAAAAGATATGATTGAAATTAGTTTTTGAAAAAGATTTGATTTTTTAAAATCACAATTAATGACTTGATTCACAAGAAATCACAAGATATGATTCTAGAACTCAAAGTTTGAATCTTTCTTAACAAGCAAATAACAAACTTGAAATTTTTGAATCAAAACATTAATTGTTATTGTTATTTTCGAAAATTAGGAGATAAAGATAAGAAAAAGATTTTTGAAAAATATTTTTAAAATTTTCGAAAATAACTAAGAAAAATGAAAAAGATTTGATTTTTTGAAAAAGATAAGATTTTTAAATTGAAAATTTGATTTGACTCATAAAAACAACTAGATTTTTGAAAATTTTTGAAAAAGTCAAATCTAATTTTCAAAATTTTAAGAGAGAAAAAGGGAAAGATATTTTTTTTTTGAATTTTTATGATGAGAGAGAAAAACAAGAAAAATGATGCAATGCATGAAAGTTATGGATCAAAACAATGAATGCATGCAAGAATGCTATGAATGTCAAGATGAACACCAAGAACACTATGAAGATCATGATGAACCTCAAGAACACATTTTTGAAAATTTTAATGCAAAGAAAACATGCAAGACACCAAACTTAGAAATCTTTAATGCTTAGACACTAAGAATTCAAGAATGCATATGAAAAACAAGAAAAGACACAAAACATGCAAATGCAAAGATCAAACAAGAAGACTTACCAAGAACAACATGAAGATCATGAAGAACACTATGAATGCATGAATTTTCGAAAAATGCAATATGAATATGCAATTGACACCAAACTTATAACATGACTCAAGACTCAAACAAGAACACAAAAAAATATTTTTGATTTTTATGATTTTATAAATTTTTTGTATTTTTTTCAAAAATTATTTGAAAAACAAAAATAAGGATTCCAAAATTTTTAATATGAATTCCAGGAATCTTATGCTCTAAAGCTCCAATCAAAGGGTCAGGCATGGCTTAAAAGCCATTCAAGCTTTAGAATGGATTTACATCCATTGAGGTGATTAGTTGAAGACCAATCCCAAAGGAGTTTGGGTATGGCTTTTCAGCCAGATAGGATTCAACATGTTACCATGAAACTCTAGAATTCATTCTTGAAAGTTTTGAAGCCATAGAATAATTTATTTTTGAAAATATTTTTATTTTAAAAAATTTTTTTTTTCGAAAACAGATGAAAAATTTTTTGAAAGATTTTTTGAAATATTTTTTGAAAACAAAACAAAAAGAAAATTACCTAATCTGAGCAACAGGATGAACCGTTAGTTGTCCAAACTCAAACAATCCCCGGCAACGGCGCCAAAAACTTGGTGCGTAGAAATTGTGATTACACTTTAATTATATAAAATTCATCGCTCTTTCTTTCCCTGGTAATGGCGCCAAAAACATGATGCCAATACCATGGTTCACAACTTCGCACAACTAACCAGCAAGTGCACTGGGTCGTCCAAGTAATACCTTACGTGAGTAAGGGTCGAATCCCACGGAGATTGTTGGCTTGAAGCAAGCTATGGTCATCTTGTAAATCTCAGTCAGGCGGATATAATTGACTATGGAGTTTTTGAAATTAAATAATAAAATAGGGATAGAAATACTTATGTAAATCATTGGTGAGAATTTCAGATAAGCGAATAGAGATGCTTTCGTTCCTCTGAACCTCTGCTTTCCTGCTATCTTCATCCAATCAGTCTTACTCCTTTCCATGGCAAGCTTTATGTAATGCATCACCATTGTCAATGGCTACTTTCGATCTTCTCTCGGGAAAATGATCCAAATGCCCTGTCACGGCACGGCTAATCGTCTGGAGGCATCACCTTTGTCAATGGTTACATCCTATCCTCTCAGTGAAAATGGTCAACGCACCCTGTCATGGCACGGCTATTCATCTGTCGGTTCTCGATCATGCTGGAATAGGATTTACTATCCTTTTGCATTTGTCACTACGCCCAGCAATCGCGAGTTTGAAGCTCGTCACAGTCATTCAATCCCTGAATCCTACTCGGAATACCACAGACAAGGTTTAGACCTTTCGGATCCTCATGAATGGCCATCCATGGGTTCTAACTTATACCACGAAGATCCTGATTAAGGGATCCAAGAGATATTCATTCTAGCTTGTTGCATGTAGAACGGAAGTGTTTGTCAGGCACGCGTTCATAAGGGAGAATGATTATGAGCGTCACATAATCATCACCTTCATCATGTTCTTGGGTGCGAATGGATATCTTAGAAGCGGAATAAGTTGAATTGAATAGAAAAACAGTAGTACTTTACATTAATCTTTGAGGAACAGCAGAGCTCCACACCTTAATCTATGGAGTGTAGAAACTCTACCATTGAAAATACATAAGTGAAAGATCCAGGCATGGCCGAATGGCCAGCCCCCTAAAACGTGATCACAGGATCAGAATACAATCCAAGATGTCTAATACAATAGTAAAAGGTCCTATTTATAATAAACTAGCTACTAGGGTTTACAGAAGTAAGTAATTGATGCATAAATCCACTTCCGGGGCCCACTTGGTGTGTGCTTGGGCTGAGCTTGAGTGTTGCACGTGTAGAGGTCCTTCTTGGAGTTGAACGCCACCTTTTGTGCCATTTTGGGCGTTGAACTCCACTTTGCAACTTGTTTCTGGCGCTGGACACCAGAATTGGGCAGAGAACTGGCGTTGAACGCCAGTTTGTGTCATCTAAACTTGGGCAAAGTATGGACTATTATACATTGCTGGAAAGCCCTGGATGTCTACTTTCCAATTCAATTGGAAGCCCGCCATTTCGAGTTCTGTAGCTCCAGAAAATCCACTTTGAGTACAGGGAGGTCAGAATCCAACAGCATCAGCAGTCCTTCTTCAACCTCTGAATCTGATTTTTGCTCAAGTCCCTCAATTTCAGCCAGAAAATACCTGAAATCACAGAAAAACACACAAACTCATAGTAAAGTCCAGAAATGTGAATTTAACATAAAAACTAATGAAAACATCCCTAAAAGTAACTAGATCCTACTAAAAACATACTAAAAATAATGTCAAAAAGCGTATAAATTATCCGCTCATCAGATGTCTACAAAGAAGTCTGCCATACGGAAAAAATACCCCCAGCTCGACCCCTCAAAGGCAAAAGAGGAGGAGGAAACCGGAATGAATATTGTGAATACCATCGAGTCCGTGGGCACTCCACCAACGAATGCTTTGACTTAAAAAACGTCATAGAAAAAATTGGTGAGAGAAGGAAAGCTATATCAGTTTCTGGCCACCCGAGATGATGAGCAAAGAAAGAGACGAAGGGATGAAGATGTCGGACGAGCAAAGCGATCACCTCGTACACCAGAAAGACATGTCCATATGATACACGGTGGATTTGCAGGAGGAGGAATCTCCAAATCATCTCGCAAAAGATATCTCAAAGAAGTATATCATGTCGAAGGGAAGGAGGAAGCACCCGACATCCCTGCAATCACGTTCACAAAAGAAGACGCATCCGGTATCATCTCAGGACACGACGATCCCATGGTCATCACCATCATACTGGCAAACTCCAATCTCCACCGCACATTAATAGACCAAGGGAGCTCCACCGACATCTTATTCAAAACTGCCTTCGACAAGCTCGGCTTAGAAGAAAAGGAGCTTAGAGCATACCCGAACAGCCTGTTCGGACTGGGAGATACCCCAGTACAACCACTAGGATACGTGCCACTACATACAACCTTCGGAAAAGGGAACCAATCCAGAACACTCAAGATAGACTACATCGTGGTCGACGTGAGTTCAGCCTACAATGCCCTAATAGGTCGGACAACACTAAATCAACTCGAAGCAATAGTCTCAACTCCATATCTATGCATGAAATTTCCAACTACAGAAGGGATAGCTACGATAGAAGCAGATCAAAAGATGGCACGCCGCTGTTATAACGAAAGTCTAAACCTCAGAGGCAGAGGAGAAGAGTTCCATACAATTGAGCTTGGTGGAGTTCAGAGACGAGAAGAACTCCGTCCACAGCCCGAAGGTGAAGTAGAGAAAGTTCAGATCGGAGACACCTCGGACAAAACAACTAATATTGGCTCGATCCTGAAAGGAAACGCAAAAGAATTACTAGTACAGTTCTTACGAGATAATGTCGATCTCTTCGCATGGAAAGCTGCAGACATGCCAAGCATAGACCCCAAGCTAATGTGTCACAAGTTGGCGGTCTATCCAGGATCTTGGCCGGTACAGCAGAGACGAAGAAAACTTGGGCCAGAACGATCCCAAGCTGTGGAAGAACAGGTACAAGCACTACTGGAGGCAGGATTCATAAGAGAAGTCAAGTACCCACTATGGCTAGCTAACGTCGTCTTGGTGAAAAAATCAAATGGGAAGTGGCGGATGTGCACCGACTACACTGATCTCAACAAAGCCTGCCCAAAAGATCCTTACCCACTCTCAAGTATCGACGCTCTGGTAGATGCTTCATCTGGATATAGATACCTCTCGTTTATGGATGCATATTCAGGATACAACCAAATCCCCATGTACCCACCAAATCAAGAAAAGACCTCGTTTTTAACACCAAAAGCAAATTACTGCTACATTGTGATGCCTTTCAGTCTCAAGAATGCGGGAGCTACTTATCAAAGGCTAATGAATAAAGTCTTTTCATATCATATCGGAAAAATCATGGAAGTCTACGAGGACGACATGTTAATAAAGACACAAAGCGAAGAGATATTATTGTCCGACCTGGCCCAAGTGTTTGACACTATAAGGAAGCATGACATGCGACTCAATCCCACAAAATGCACCTTTGCAGTAGAAGCGGGCAAATTCTTTAGGTTTCATGCTCACACAAAGAGAAATTGAAGCAAATCCAGACAAATGCCAGGCCATACTCAACATGAAGAGCCCAACTTGCGAGATTGGCAGCCTTATCCAGATTCTTAGCAGGATCAGCGATAAGATTTCTCCCCTTCTATGCCACTTTAAGGAAAGGAAAGAAGTTCAAATGGACAAGGGAATGCGAGCAAGCCTTCCAGGATTTCAAAAGTTTCCTGGGACGACCACCTATCCTAACTCGACCACGAGAGGAAGAACCACTCGTATTGTACCTTGCGGTAGGAAGTCGGGCAGTAGCCTCAGCACTGATTCGAGAGGACGACAAAGGGAAACAACCTGTATACTTCATTAGTAAAGCGCTGTAGGGATCTAAGCTGAACTACCAAAAAATAGAAAAGTTTTCCTATACTCTCATACTGACATCTCGACGACTTCACCCGTACTTCCAGGCTCACACCATTAAGGTTCAAACCGACCAGCCCATAAAAGAGATATTGCAGAAAACAGATCTCCGAGGCAGAATTTTACAATGGGCAGTCGAGTTAACCGAGTTCGACCTCCAATATAAAGCTCGGACAGCCATCAAATCATAGTACTTAGCTGATTTCATTGCAGAATTCACAAATACCCTGGAAAGTGGAAGTGGCGCATGTGTGATAATAGAAAGTAACCAAGGAACCCAAGTTGAGCTCTTCCTCAAATTTGGGTTCCCGGCCTCAAACAACCAGGCGGAATATGAAGCGTTACTAGCTGGTTTGAAGCTGGCTAAGGAGGTTGGAGCTCAAAAACTCAACATCTTCAGCGATTCACAAGTAGTCACCTCACAAATAACAGGGAGCTACCAAGCCAAAGATCCCACCATGAAAAAGTATTTGGATAAAACCAAAGAACAGCTCAGACAACTCGGGGAATATAAGATCTGCCACATACCCCGCGAACAAAATGCCCGAGCTGATGCACTCTCAAAACTAGCCAGCACCAAACCAGGGGGCAACAATAGAAGCCTCATCCAGGAAATGCTACAGAACCCGTCAATCTCGGAAGAGGAAAAAGTCCTAGCCATAACAAGTCAGGATCAAGGATGGATGACCCCCATAATTAATTACCTCAAAACAGAAACACTCTCCACAGATGAAAATGAGGCAAAGAGGTTAAAACGAGAGGCTCGGTACTACACTATCATAAACAACACCCTATATAAAAGAGGGATTTCAATACCACTATTAAAATGTGTGCCGACCTCCAACACAAGGGAAGTTTTAGAGGAAGTACACAGTGGCATTTGTGGTAATCATCTCGGAGCACAAGCTCTCACTAAAAAAGTACTCCGGGCAGGATTTTATTTGCCAATTCTATAAAAGGAAGCTACAGAGTTTGTAAGGACATGCCCACCATGCCAGAAACATGCCAACTTTCACATCGCCCTGCCAGAAGAGCTCATCAACGTAACCTCACCTTGGCCATTTTCAAAATGGGGACTCGATCTTCTCGGACCTTTCCCCCAGGGATCAGGACAAGTTAAATTTCTCATAGTAGGGGTAGACTATTTCACAAAGTGGATCGAGGCAGAGCCCCTAGCCAACACCACTGCTCAAAGAAGCCGGAAATTCCTATATAGGAACATTGTCACAAGGTTCGGGGTTCCATACTCCATCACCATAGACAATGGCACTCAATTCACAAATGCAGGCCGAAGCTGCGAACAAAGTCATATTGGCTGGGTTAAAATGGAGATTACAAGACGCAAAGGGAGCTTGGGCTGAAGAGCTTCCACAAGTCCTATGGGCATATGGAACGACGCCACATTCCACCACAAAGGAATCACCCTTCCGATTAGCATACGGAACGAAAGCAATGATCCCAGTAGAGATCGAAGAAGGGTCGTCTAGAGTCGTTCATTACAATAAGAAAGTCAACTCCCAACTTCAAAGGGAAGAGCTCGACCTACTTCCTGAAATCCAAGAAAGAGCTCGGATCAGGGAAGAAGCACTAAAACGTCGAATGGCTTCCAGATATAATCGAAAGGTAGTGCCAAGAGGTTTTGCTGAGAATGATCTCATCCTAATCCGAAATGATATTGGAACAACTCGACCCGGAGAAGGAAAGCTGGCAGCAAACTGGAAAGGACCCTACCGAGTCATAGAAGTACTTGGGAAGGGCTACTACAGACTGTCCGAACTCGATGGACGAGAGCTTCCCAGATTATGGCACGCCTGCAACCTAAGAAGGTACTATAGCTAGAGAAGGTAAAAGATCTCATCATAGGATGCACTCTTTTCCCTGAAAAGGTTTTTTAATGAGGCACCAAGTTGAGATTCAGAAATTATCCGACTTAAAGGGATGAAAAACTCCCGCATGTATATATTTGCACTTTCTTTTGAATAAAATATATTTTAGATATTCTACAAATTCTCAAGACGCATTAATCTGAAGCATTCATCGTCCAATTATAAAGCAACAGATCGGCAGAAAGTGAAAAACAGATTCACTACACGATCACGATAAAGACCAATAGAGATGAAAACGCGATTCATCTAAAGGTTGACCAAACAAAGATAGAAACCACCTTCTACAAATCGGCAAAGACTAACACAGAATAATGCAAGAAGTTATCGAAAGTGATCCGGAAAAAGAACCTGACGAGGTCTTATGGATTGCTAAATAATAACTTAAAGACTGGCCGACGTTAAGAAGTCGGACCAAGTCAACCCAAGTTATAAGTAAACCCTGGAAAGAGGTCTGGCCAACCCTATTAAAGAGGATTACTTTAACTTCGAAGGGCCCGACATGACAAAGTCGGCCCAAAACATAAAGTTATAAAAGTAATCCCTGAAAGAGACCTGACAAAGGTCCAAGAAAGAGGATTACAAAATAACTTAGAAGAGATCGACATGACGAAGTCAGTCTCCTACAACAAACAAGTTATAAAAGTAATCCCTGAAAGAGACCTAACAAAGGTCCAAGAAAGAGGATTACAAAATAACTTAGAAGAGATCGACATGATGAAGTTGGTCTCCTACAACAAACAAGTTATAAAAGTAATCCCTGAAAGAGACCTGACAAAGGTCCAAGAAAGAGGATTACAAAATTACTTAGAAGAGATCGACATGACGAAGTCGGTCTCCTACAACAAACAAGTTATAAAAGTAATCCCTGAAAGAGACCTGACAAAGGTCCAAGAAAGAGGATAACAAAATAACTTAGAAGAGATCGACATGACAAAGTCGGTCTCCTACAACAAACAAGTTATAAAAGTAATCCCTGAAAGAGACCTGACAAGGGTCCAAGAAAGAGGATTACAAAAATAACTTGGAAAAGGACGACGCAAAGAAGTCGGTCTCCCACAAACAAGTTATAAAAGTAGTCCCTGAAAGATACCTAACAAAGGTCCAAAAAAGAGGACTACAAAAATAACTGGAAAAAGGACCAACGTAACGAAATTGGTTATGGATTGCTAGAAATAAATACAAGTAAAAGCGAGAAAACTGAAATACAAGTTGGATCCACACATCCACGACCTCAAAGGATCCAAGCTACAAGCAATAAGTACAAAGCAATCCAAAGAGGCCGAGCAGCAAGACTCCAGCATTCTCAAAACCCAGAAAGGCACCAAGACAAGTGCAAACAAGCATGATATAAAATACAATATTATAACAAGCTTCAGGGTCAGGCCCAAAAGCTTGAAAGCTACTTGTTGTTTTTTCAAAATAAAAAGTTGCTAAACAAGCAACCAGAAGGAGTATCAACAGTCAGCAAAATATTCAAACTACAAAATAAAGAGTTTTAAAGCCCACAAGCCGGGCTATCTACACAAATATCCAAGAAAAATCACCTAAGATCGGGAGCCTTCTCGGTAGCATCAGTACGGGGAGAAGGAGGGCGAGTCTGAATAGGCACAGCATCCACGGTACCATCATCCCGATTCAAGATCTGACAGTCCGGATTAGAAGCGGAATAACCGACCTCAACTAGAGGAACTGTGGAAGTTGACACTTTGGCAGAAGGCACAGGGGGAGGTTCGACATCGTCATCATCCTGGTCATCAGGGACAATCTTACCATCCTTCACAACATCGTCCAGGCTAAAAAGAGTAAAGTCGGCCTCGGGAGCAATAATTCGAACCTGCTCCTTCAGGTTCTCGTAAGTAGCATTCACACTGCCAACAAGATGACCCTGGAGCTCGGAGTAATTAGCTCGGGCGTTCTCCAACTCCTCCTTCAAATGCATTCCCTCCCGATAGGATGTGACGTAGCTGTCTTTATGCCTTAATGTCGTGTCCTCGGCCAACCGCACAGAAGCCGCCAGAGCAAGGGAACTCGCCTTCTCATTCTTCAGATCCTTCTCCAGTTTGGCCACCTTCACCTCAAGCTCCTCCTTCAAGCCCTTCATCCGGTCGAACTCCTGTTTTGCCTCCTCCATAAAAGCTTTGGTGGCATGGAGAGGAAGATTTTGAGCAGTCCGATATAGGGCAGCTCCCATGTATGCCATCTTGATGCTACTCCGAGTTATAAAATCTAAGTGGCGGAGGAGCGAAACATCATCCATGGGGAGGGCACCATACGGACCGATCTGTTGGTCAACAAACTCCACCGCATCAAAGTCAGGAGCGTCAAGGTTGAAAGACTCAATTTTTTTTTGTTTTTTGTTGGGAGGAGCACCAAAAATAGCGGCAGAAGTCTGTGGAGGGTCAGCCAGACGAACTCGAGGAGTGGGGATCACTTTCCTTAGCCCAGGAGAACTCGGCACGGGCGGCTTCACCGAAACGTGAGAAGATCCCTCTCCTGCCACCTTAGCCGAGATATTTTGAGCAGCTGCAGCCTTCCTTTCCTTCTTGAATGCCTTCATGGAATCGTTATTTTTTGACATCTCTGAAAATACAGAATCAACCGTAGTGATGAGTTACAATCTAGAAGAAGCAAAACTAAGAAGCAAGTATAGAAACAAGTCGAACAGTACCCAAAGCAGTTCGAACCAAAGACGGGTCACTCAAAAACTTTTTTCTATCAAGATGGGGTGGTTCCCCCCATAAATCTTCAAGAACAATTACAAAAGCCCGCTCAACCTCGTCAAGCATCTCCCACGTATAGCGAGACACTCTTACATTCCTTTGCCATTCTAGAGGAAAAGCAGGCTCATCATTTTCATCAAGAAAAAGGGGCGGGCCCCCTCCACAGCGCGGGCTCTAAAGAAATAATTCTTAAAATCCTTAAAGACTCATCGTACATGGAAAAAACTTTATGCCCCTGGGCCGACCTGAAAGAAACCCAGGAAGTTTTCTTTTTGGAAGAACCTCCAGGCTTGGCAGAAACAAAAAGATAGAGGAAAAGAGTCTGAGAAGGTGTTATGCCTAACTCTTGGCAAAGCAGCTGAAAAATCTTGATAAAACCCCAGGAATTCGGATGAAGCTGGGATGGGGCAATGTTACACGACCACAACAAGTCGGTCTCGAAAGCAATAAAAGGAAAAGTAATGTCCAACTGGCTGAAGAAATATTCATAGGCATAGAAGAAAGGGACGCTCCCCCTCGACAGAAGTAGGAAAATAAACCGTCTCGTCAGAGTCAGGCGCCACAAGCTCATAATCTCTCTCTCGGGCACCACCACCACAAACTCTATGACGTTTCCTCAGCTCTACACAAAACTCAGCATCAACAACAGAGACACACATTAAGACAAGGGAGTCTAGCCAATCGAACATCCCCTCGGGAACTTTAGAAGACATCTCTATAATGTTATTGCGAGAAGACATGAGGCCAACTAATCCTACAATAAGAAAAGAAGATTGGATTACTAAAAAACATCTCAGACGAGGGGCAAAACAACTCAACTAATATGATACAGAAGAACAAACAGAAAAGAAAAACTCCAAGACTCAAACCAAAGTCCTGAGGCATCCTTTGGAGGCAGTAACAAAGCAAGGTTTCAGGAAAAATCTACAGCTTACGTCCCGGCATCTCTCAAACAAGAAAAGAAGATTTCAAACAGCAAACATTTTCATAGGAGAAAGACAAAACACATAAAGTCATCAAAGCCACTATCTTTTTACAGTCTATCAGCAAAAAGCATCAACAACATCAAACACGCCAAGCGGAAATCGTCAAAGGCACAACCTTTTTTTAGAATCAAACAAAATCATCATCAAAAGCACAAACAGAAACGGTGATAACATGCAAAAGCCCTAAGAGCATCAAGCAACAGGAAAGATGAAAAGGTTCATGCAAAAGGGCGAAGAAACTCCTAGAACACACATTACAACAGCAATCAGGCACAGCAAAAGCAGAAAGATCCAAACTTTCTCAAAATCAAACATGAAAAAGTGACACGGAAAAGAGAGAGGGAGAAAAATCAAACCTGGGAAAACAGGAGAAAACCTCAAAAGAAAGCTGAAGAGCAGAAGCGGTAGGCGAAAGAGCCACCCCTCAAACGAAAAAACTCGCCAAAAGTAGGAAACGGAAGGTGAAATCCAGAATCACCCCTCTTCTACAGAAAGCAGTAGCAAGCAGGCGTCGCTTCGGAGAAACTATGAAGTCTAGGCGAAAAACAGAAAGAAAGAAAAGTAAGGAGAGGTTACGAGGAAGAGAAATCGTTTCTGATAAGCAAAAATTCAAAATAAAGCCAAGAGAAACGGGGCAATTAATACCAATTAATGAAGGTATTAAACCCTCGCACGTTCCCAAGAACAAAGCGCTAATACAAAAGCGCGCGCTTTTAGAAGAAAACGTTCCGCATTCAAAAAATGAGGAAATCTACAAAGAAGAAGTCGACAAAATGCTCGAGTTCGGCTTCACTAGAAAAAGTTCGAAGTCAAAGACTCGACCTCCCAGAAGAAAGACCGAGCTCGAGCAGGGGCACTGTTCATACCCTGGGTCACAATGTCCGACCCGGGATGATTAGCAACAAAGCGACCAACCTCTTCAGGTCCGACTATCCGACCTCTTCTCAAAGAGCTCGGACAAATCGACAGGAAAGCCCAGTAAAGGGTCCAAATAGAGGAACACGACCCGAATCCAAAGGCAGCCCAAGCCTATAGAGATAAGGGCGGTTCCCTTGAAGATAAGCTGACCTCAACTCAAAAAGATAAGATAAGATAAGATAACTAACTTATCTTATCTAAAAAGGTCACTCTACAACTACTATAAATACACTGGGGCACCCAGGTATAACTCATACTCTGATTCTACAAAAAACCTGTTTAATACCCATGCTAACTTAAGCATCAGAGTCTCTTGCAAGTACCTCCCACCCTCTGGTGACGAAGGATCAGCAGTGCAGCCAGTCCCACAAGTCGGACACGACAGCTCCGGCCGCCACCCACCAGCCGGACACGTCATCTCCGACCAGTACAGAAGATCTCGTCCGAGATCGACCTACAGTTTCAGGTAACCCTTGGAATAGGTAGAAATAGGGAGAGTGAATTGAATCAAAAGTTGATTGTTGCCTAATTGTGCCTTGAAAGTGTAATATTTCATAAAAATTAGCTCAAAGGCAACAACCAATTCAACACTAAAGGAGCTTGCTTATCCATGTCAAGAAGTAGGAAATAATCATATAACCATAATCCTTGTTTAAAAAGCAATTACTTGATTAAAATCAAATTGAATTGCTCAAAAATTTCAAGACACAAGTGATTGCGTATATGATCATTTATGTTCAACAACTACATGGATAGGCAATATCATCAATTCACTTGCTAACTCTGTATGCACTTAACATATAACACCAAACAAGGAATTAAATCTAAAATTTCAGTTCAATTTGGTGTTAAGCAAGAATATCTATCAAGTGCAGAAGAGAATCTCATGTTAAACATCATCATAAATTATATAAAATTGCACAAGTACAAATCCAAATGTCTAATGAAAACAAAATTTAAAGCTCATGCTTATCAGACTTGAGAATCAAAACAAAAACTCCATTCAGGCATTTCACTGAACATGTAGTGTGCATTAGTTTCAAACAGCAAACAATAATTTCAGTCCAGATACACAAGTTTAACTAACCTAAGTGATAAACCACTATTTTATGGTTTATTTTGCATTGAATTGAGTGAGTTTTATCCATTATTCTCATACTTATGCATATAATTTGCATGTTTTATATTTTCCTTCCTCATTTTGTGCTATGATTGAAAACATACTTCTTTGGCCTTAAATTTGCTAATTTTAATCCTCTCTTATTACCATTCGATGCCGTGATATATTTGTTAAGTGTTTTCAGGGTTTATAGGACAGGAATGGCTTAGAGGATGGAAAAGAAGCATGCAAAAGTGGAAGGAACACAAGAAATTAAGTATTTCAGAATCTGGTAGCAACGCGCACGCGTAGATGACGCGTACACGTGACTGGTGCAGGAGACAAGCTACACGCACGCGTGGATGACGCGTATGCGTGACCAGGAATTTGTTCAGCAATGCGTACACGTGGACGACACGTACGCGTGGACGACGCGTACGCGTGACAGAGCGTCACGTGTTGCAATTTATAAAAAATGCTGGGGGTAATTTCTGGGCTGCTTTTGACCCAGTTTCTGGCCCGAAAATACAGATTAGATGTTACAGAGTGGAGCTGGAAAGGGAACTAACTTTCATTCACACAATTTTAGATTTAGATGTAGGTTTCTAGATAGAGGCTCTCTCCTCTCTCTAGGTTTTAGGGTTTTTTCTTTCAATTTCTCCTTAGGTTCAGGTTCAATCTTCCTTTAATTTAGTTTTCTCTTACTTTTATTTGTTTAAGCACTTTAGTTCATCTTCTTCTCTTGTTAATTTCCCTTTTTCACCATTTTTATGTTTATGAGCTCTTGTTACGTTTGATATCTTTTAATGCAATTTATGTTTTCTATGTTTATTGTTGCTCTCTTTAATTGATAGTCATTGATTCTTGCAATTGGCTGTTTAGATTTTATTATCTCTTATTAATTTTCTATGCTTTTATTTTATGTCTTCCAAGTGTTTGATAAAATGTTTGGATGGATTTTGAATTAGATTTTTATATTCTTAACTTGGATTGATCAATTAGAGACTCTTGAGTTATCAAAACTCTTTTGTTGATTGGTGATTGAAGATTGCCGGTTAGCTTGAACTTCACCAAAGCTAGTCTCTCACTACGAGTGACTAGGACTTGTGAACTCAAGTTGATTGTATGCACTTGACCTTCCTCCATTGGTTAGAGGTTAACTAAGTGAAGGCAATTCACATTTACCATCACAATTGACGATGATAATGAGGATAGGACTTCTAATTCTTAATCCTTGCTAAGAGCATTCTTAGTTATTAGTTTATTTTTCTCGCAATTTATATTTTCTTATCCCTTATTTCAAAAACCCAAATATATTTTTTCATAACCAATAATAAATACACTTCCCTGCAATTCCTTGAGAGACGATCCGAAGTTTAATACTTCGGTTAATTTTATTGGGTTTGCTTAAGTGACAAACAATTTAAATATTGATTGAGGTTTAATTGTCGGTTTGGAACTATACTTGCAACGCGATATTTTTTTATGAAAATCTTTACTGATATTTTTCCTCTGTCACTAAGCCTAACTAAAATTTCTAAAATCAAAATTAAAAAGCAGTGAAAATAAAGAAAAGAACGACAGGGAACTGAGGAAGAGAACCTGCGTTGATGAAGAAAGAAGAAGAATGGGGTAAGCTTAAGGGTGGTGGTGATGTTGCGGTGGCACAGAACTTCGCCACCGCTGGTGGTTGCTCGCCGAAAACTTGACGAGCACGGACTAGGGCTGGCGTGCAGAAAGTAGAGTTGTCGCGCGCAGCGAAAGAAGAAATGGTGGAAGGGGGAAGAAAGAGAAGAAAGAAGAGAGGGAAGGTAGGCGACGGTGGTCGCCGGTGGTGTTGTCGTCGGACGGGGGGTAATTGGGAGGTGTGTTTAGGTTGGGCTAAAAGGAGGAAGAAGAAGAAAGGGGTTTTGGGGGGTTATCTGATGGGGCACGATGGTATCCCCTTTCAAATTAACGTTCGAAAGGTGCCTTGTGCGTACGCACAAGGCTTTGTGCCCATGCACACTAGGGAAATGGAAGGGTGTGCGAACACACAGTAGCGTGTGAGCGCTGCGAACAAAAGAGGTATCAAGGTCTGTGCGCGCGGACAAGGGTGTGTGTGTGCGCACACAAGGGAAATTAAAGGGTTGTTCCCATGCACACTGGGTTCGAGCGTCACGAACAGGATGGGTGTGTTGAAGGTTGTGCGCGCGCACAGGTAGCTCTTTTTTCTTTTTTTTTTTTTTTTGCAATTAATTGGGGAAGGGTTATGTGTGCGTGCGCACACAAGTCCGTGCGCACGCACAAGGGCGAAAAGTTGCAGGGGTTGATGCGCACAGGCTGTGCTAGCGCTCCCAACAGAATGGCTGCAAGCTGGTGTGCGGACGCACAAGCCTGTGCGTTCGCACAGAGTGTGCGAAAGAGTGATGCGTACATACGCACAAGCAGGTGCACACGCACAAGGCGCAAAAGAACCAGGGGAGCGCCCACGCACAAGCCGTGCGGGCGTTGCGAACAGAGGGCATAAACATGAGTGTGCGCGCGCACAACTTGGTTTGCACGCACAGGATGCAGAAAATAGAGGCTTTGTGCGCACGCACGATCCCCTATTTTTCCAAAAAAATTTCTTAATTTCTAAGGTACTCAACCTTAGCTCAATCAAAATTTCAACCCCAAACATACAAACATTCAAACATTCATGACCCATAAGCAAATTAACCTATGTAACTCAAAGATTAAACTAATCCTAAGTGAATCAACATAACAAAAAGCAATTAAGTCAAAGAACTATAAACAAATAGAGAAGAGTTAGAACAATGTTACCATGGTAGGGTGTCTCCCACCTACGATAGTAGGATAGGTCAAGTGAGCATAATTGATCTCAATCCACAAGTCCTAGCCAACTCTATTAATGGAAGGCTTAGAGTTAGTGGAAACCAAATTAACTAACAATCCTAACACAATGTAGAATGGACATCCACAACTCAAGTTCACCTGATTACCCAATTTCCCAACCAAGAGTGTGAAAAACTAGGCGAAAATCCAACCAAGCATTTTATCAAACACTTGGAAGGCCTAAAAGAGAAGCATGGTAAAATAACAAGAGATAATAAAATCTACAACTACCAATTGCAAGAAAACAATAATAACAACTAAATTAAACAATAAGAAACATAAAACATGAATTGCATTAATTAAAATTAAAAGTAACAAAGTACCATAAAATAAAAGAACAAAAGAAGGGAAATAACAAATAGGAGTAAAGAACAAGGTGCAATAACAATAAATGGCAAAGAAAACTGAATGAAAACAAGAATTAAACCTAAATCTCAGAGAGATCTAACCTGATCTACCCTAATTCTAGAGAGAAGGGAGAGCTTCTCTCTCTAGAATATGACCTAAAGCATGTTTCTAATCTACCCTAATTGCTCTCCCCTTCATTCCTCCTCACTTTGGCTTGAAATAGCTTCAAAAATGAGTTGGACTGGATTTTGGAGGCCAAGAATTCGCCACCAACGATTTGCAATTAATGAGCTCACGTGACAAGGGTCACGTGTACGCGTGACCACCTGGCGAAATTCATCCTCACGCGTACGCGTGAGTCACACGTATGAGTCGCCATGAGCTCACACCTGACGGTACGCACGCATCACTATGCGTACGCCACGGCTGCTGAATCTTCCAAACTCCATTTCTTCATGGTTTCTTCTCTTTTGCAAGCTCTTTTTCTCACTTCTTCAACCCATACTTGCCTTGAAAATCTGAAATCACTTAATAAATACATCAAGGCACCAAATAGGATTAAAGCGAATAAAATTTAGCAATTAAAAGGCCTAAAAAGCATGTTTTTACCTTCAAGTACAATTTAGGAAGAAATCATGAAACTATGCTATTTTAATGGATAAGTGCAAGAAAAGTTGATGAAATCCACCCAAATAGAACAAATAAATATCATGAAATGTAGATTCATCAAGTACACTGTTTGATCATTTGATAAACATATGGAAATCCAATCAAGGCCCAGTTCCAGAGACTTGCAATCTTTATTTTTTGGTAGATTTGAAGTTTCAGTCACCACTTCACATATAGGTATGGTTCTGTTGTAAACCCCGCTAAATTAGTGAATAATTAGTCAATAAATTAAATTCTAATAAAGAAAACTAGAAATGCAAATTTAATAGTAAAATAGGATAGAGCTAATTAAAACGAGAATTTTGACACCAATTTTAAAGGATTTGGCCCAAGATTGGGCCGAACGGGCTGAACCGGACGAACCGAGCCCGTATTGGCCCAAGGCCCAGCCCAATATATTTAAAACATGAGTTTCAGCTCATCCTTCTTCTTCATCACTTCCACGCTGCACAATGAAAAGAGAGAAGGAAGGAGATTCTCAAACCCTAGCTCAATCTTTAAACCAAGATAAATTTTGATCCGAAGCTCCGATCGCCGCCCCGTTTGTGGCCACGCGTTCACAGTAATGAGCTCTACAAAACCCGATACCTTTCAAGGTGAAACAATCATAATCTCAGCTCCTATTATCTCTTCTTCAAATCTGAAATGATAGGGTTTTTGGTGTGGTAAGATTTTGGTTAAATTGATGTTATAGGATCAAATTGACTTGAGAAATTGGTGGGCTTTGGTTTGATTGAGGCATATACAAGGTAAGGTTCATCAACCCTAGCCAATCTCGGTTCTAGCATGTTAGATTGTGAATTTTGAGTGTGTGGTGATATATGTGAAATTAGGTGTATAAGTGTATATGTTGGAGCTTGAATTGTGAGCATTGGAAGCTTGGTGGTGATTGGAGCTAAGATTTTGGTTGATTTCTCAAGCTTGAGGGGCTGTGCTTGTGACTAGTGTGGCTGTCTTGGATTAAATATAGCGATCGGCCAATGTATGGTTTAGGTTTCACGCATTTAATATGTAAGGCTCTGTGAAAACTTAGGCTAGAGAACTATAGGATAGGTTGAAGTGGTTAAAGGTGTTAAATGATTAGTCTTTATGATATTGTTGGATAAATTGATGTTGAGTATGTGTTGAGGAATATGGTGAATGTGTGATGTTTTCTTGGTGTTTGGTTATAATTGAGCAATTAATAATGTAGGTTGGATATCATAATGATGTGGTTGAGGTTGAGTGGTGTTTATTTGAATTTGTTGGCATTGGTATGATGATTAATGATGTGTTGATGGTTGGAGAATTTTGTGGTAGTGACAATAGGTGCATATAGAATATTATGTTAGTTGTGATTAAAACTTGTAGAGTTGGATTGTAATGAGATATTAATGAGCTAAGGAAATGATAGGATTGTTGTGCTATGATTAAAGGCTAGTTAGATTGATGGTTATGGTATGTTAAGTTGAATGAAAAAGAGATTTGAAAGGAAAAATGTGGTTTTGGTAAAAAATGAGGTTTGGTGTAATTTGGTAAAAAGTGATTTTTGATGAACTTTGGAAGTCCATAGCTTGCTCCTCAAATTTTGGATGGAAATGCGGTTTGTTTCAAATAAAAGATGGTTTTGCAAACTTTTGAACGATATAAATTTTGTAGAGAAAGTTATGGACAACAGAAGTTTGGTGTGAAAAATGGGTATGCAGGTGGCTAAATTCTGGTTTTGCAGCTTTCTGGGCAATCAGTTATTTTTTTTGGAAAAACGTACATCCACGCGCACGCGTGGCATGGCATTTTAAACTGCGCATGCGCGAATAGCCCATGCGTGCGCGCGGTGAGTCCACATGCATGACCACGCGTACGCATGACCCAGACGTACGCGTGACATGATGTTCTCACCAACGCGTACGCATGGTAAGGGAATGCGCGCGCATGCTACCTTTTCATACTACCACGCGTACGCGTGGCCCCTGTTTTTTGCAAAACTGGTTGATGTGTTTTAAAATCAAATTTCAGACTTCCAAACCTCTATTTTAATTCCTTTAGTCATATAAAGGGATATTAAACCTAGTAATTAGTTAAAGCTAGAAAATAGAGATAACTTGGGAATGAAGTAAAGGTTAAAAATGATGAATTGTATAAGAAGGTGTATATAGGAATGAATTATGACGTTACGACTTGAATGATTAATTTTCTACATTATGAAGTATATGAGGCAAGTAAGAGAGTAATGTAAGGAATTGAGAATTGATAATGTTAATAATTAATCAAGAATAAGAAAATGTATGATCAATGGGTTAAGTAAAACTGAGAATAATGAGATGAGATATGAATCACTGTAAGATTGAAAATGATAAATTGTAAGAAACGATTGAATGACTTGAGCTTGGGGCGTTGTCTCTCCCATGTCAGCCGGAATTTTCCCGTGGTATTTATTAAGAAAGTGCAGTAGTGTCGCGAGTATGCCGGGGTTGCATATGTAAGCTAAAGATTGGATAACATTAAGCTTGGGGTATTGTTTTCCCCATGTCAACTTGGGGTGTTGTCTCTTCTCCCCATGTCAGCTTGGGATTTGTCCCATGGATATTATTGAGCTTGGGGGCATTCTCTTCCCCATGTCAGCTTAGGAATTCTCCCCATGGTGTAGTTTCGAGCTTGAGAACATGTCGGGATGGCTACGTAACTGACAGTTGATATCAACAGCCATAGGACAGGCATGCATCATATGCATTTGCATGTATGACTTGTTTGTGCATTAATTGAGATTGCCTAATTGATTATAATATGCTAATTGTCATAATTGATATCTGTATTATCTGTATTTTACATGTGTTTGCCTTGTCTGTTTGTTTGTCCCTGTATTTACCGGGGATGGAGGAACGGAGGAAGAATAGAAGGGTTTAGTGTGTAGGTCAAGTTTTAGTTAAGTTTCGGTACCCTTAGAAGACCACCCTTTTATGGCTTCTGCTTAGAGTTTAAGACTTATAACTGTATGTTGGAGTTCTAGGATTGCCTCTAGCATTCCCAAGACCTTATATATTATATGTGTGGCACCTTTACCATGCTGAGAACCTCCGGTTCTCACCCCATACTGTGTTGTTGTTTTCAGATGCAGGTCGAGCGGCACCTCGGTAGGCGTCTGAAGGTTCTGCGGCGAAGTGTTTTACTTTGGGTCAGGAGCTAGTTATGCTGTGTTCTTGGCCCTCTACTCGTATCATCTGTACATATATGTTATTGAACTTTAGTTTTCTTCTCACGCAAGTAACCACGTTTTCTGTGGGTTGCGCTTTTAAATTTTGCGATTTTGTTTTATCTGTTTTTCAAGGCTCCTAGTTAAGTATCTCTTTTCCTATATATATATATATATATATATATATATATATATATATATTTTTTTTTTTTTTTTTTTGAGGTCATAATACCTTACTATCTCACTCTTATAATTTAAGCATAAGATTAAGTATGGTAGGGTGTTACATCTGTCATTCTGTATCTGTCTTGATCAACTTATTTTAAATGTCATTATGCTTTCTTGGAATCAATATTCTATCCTCACTTTTATGTTAACTTGACATGTCTAACCCTCTTATATGCCTGCATCTGTGTTCATACAATCTACTATGCAGCTCATTCCATCATAATAAACTCCGTTAATGTTAACATTATAAAATCAATGTTAACATTATTATGTATTTTTCGGGTGGTGACTAATCAACGTTCCTTTTCTGTTGGTCAAATTGCATCTATGTTCTTCAAGGAGGTAGCCTCTAAGATGGTTGGTTCAGCATTGTCCTTTGATATATGGACCAGAAGTGCGGGTCCATGAAAGGTCATATGGAAAAAGGGCATAATTTAATTGGTTTGAACATCAATTTCTTGCCTCGAATAGGGCTAAGGTCAATTTACAGGTTCAGCTTTAATCGGAAAGGTTTTTTATTGTGTGCCGCCCAATGCTGAATGAATACGATTAATCATTTCTGTTTCTAATACCGGTGATATTTGTAATTTGTGTAGATAAATTCTACAATACACTCTGTACAATCTTAAAAATGACCTGAATTTAACATGAATTTTTCTTTTCCTGAAAAAAAGTGGCCTGGAATGGAAAAAAGCTATCGCATATCCCTTCTTGGTTTATGTAAATAGGACATATATATTTCTTCCTAATGACATACACACACAAGTTATCGTATTACTAGTAATTAAATAACATCCACAGGCACTGTAGACCAGTAGGCCTGAACTATTATTTAAATCTATATGCAGTGAAAGGTTTTGGTCAAATATAAACAAACGAGACGTACAAGGTTAACAAGAAAAAAAAATATTTATTGAAACCCCCTGAAGGGTCTATGAGAAATTGAGAATCACTGACTAAGCAAGTGTTCCAATTAAGTGAAATATAATCACATGGCTAAAATATTTTGTGGTCTACAAAATTATGTTTAAAGAACTTGTGTCATGTAGAACTAATTTTGCATGAGTGATCCCTTCCCATAAAATTAACACACAATATCTTGGGGCTCAAGAGATGAATACTTGAGGATGGCTGCGACAATCTTTTCTTTATCTCTGGTTGGGAATGCTTCCAACAGGACCCCATCTTTGTAGAATTGGAAAAGAGGCACAGCCTGCATAAATTGAATTACTATTTTAGAATTCCTAGGATCATAAAACATGAAGACTTAAAATGCTGTTTTCAGCACAAATGATACATTATCAAATACCTACTGCCATACATAGAGAAGATTGATCATCCAAAAAAGAGAGGGGAGAAACGAGGATATTTCGAGAGATATTAAAAAAAGAATAAACACTCAAATTGGTACCCAAAGAACCTCTAATAAATTTTTATTCTTATAAATCTTCAAGAGTTATTTACGTTGGACATATTGGTTCTTTTGTCATTTTGAAGAGGAATTAATTTATCTTATAATAATATTAGTTTACCTAATTGAACATCATGGAGGGACCAATTTGTATTTATGAGAATAATTCTTGAGGACTTTTAGTGAATAAAGATTTATTGGGACCAAACTGTCTGATTTAGAATTCCTTGAGGATTCTGTGAAAAATTACAACGACATGTCATAACAAACTAAAGAGAGATACCCTGATTCTTAGTCGCTCTGCAACTTCGGATTGCTCATCATACTCGTCCATTACCTGCAAGGAATAGCGTTATAAAAGACTTTCTAGATAGCATGAGTGCTCAGTCCCGTAATCAACAAAAGATAAGAATCACTGATTTATATATACTAACATTATGCTTTAGGAAAATAACCGGGGCTTCATCATCACCAGCCTTCTTGCACAATTTGGCAAAACCCTGCTCTATATATTTGCAGCTTCCACAAGAGGTGCGGTAGAAATCTACTACCACCAAAGATCCTGTTCCTTTAGCCTTGTCCAGAATCCTGCAGAACTCTTCATCCGTCGTGAATTCCCTTACACAATCAACGGGACACAGGTCCTCATCTTCATCAGGAAAGTCTTCTTGATGTTCATCTGCAACAACTCCTGTTCTACTACAAGGGCATAATGTGCGCCTCATCAATTTTAAAGGCTTAATTTTTGTGTCACCAAGACAAAGTTTCCCGCGATGGTGCCTTGAAAACAAGCTGAAAACCACATGGGAAATCCTAGAATCAGCTGGCTCCTTCAAGTGCTCTCTGAAACAGGCAAAGGAATAGGTATGCAAAATACCCTGCCTGGGATTTACAACCTGTGGCATCTTTTATTTGTATGGCTTGTGATCAAAATTTTATAATCCTTGCTGCTAGCTGTTGATATCTCTTAGAAAGGGCTAATGAAGTTGAGCATAAGCGTTCATGACTTCCACTTTCCCAAGCTAGATTGAGTACGATTTACAAACGAAATGACGCAAGTCAAGACACACCACCTATTTGGAAAATGAAAATAAATAAAATATTATAAATGGTTGTGATTCAGTAGCAACTAGTGATGAATAAATTACTAAGATTAGAACAAAGCCACTGAAGGGTTAAACATTTGAAGTGAATCAGCAAGAGTTGTAGTTTCAAACTAGTAGTATTTTGATTTGATGGATGCGAATTGTATTTAGATCTAACTTGGGATCGTGAGAGAGGGCCACAGAGTCACTACCTAACTCCTAAGCTCTACCTAACTAATGCTTTTTCAGAAGGTACTTAACTTGATCCATTAGTGAATCTTAATTTGAGCAAAAAACAAGATAGCAATGATGTCTTACCTGGGAAACACATCGGTGCCTTTAATTTGCAGATAAAAAAGACAAGATGCTCTCAGAATCAATTTCGGATTGGTGTCAGAAGAGAAGAGAATAATAAGCAAGGAAGAAGGCACAGTTTCTTTTGCTTTGGTGTTGGAGGGGATTTGTCCAAAAGCATGCTTTTGCGATATCTCTCTGCACAATTAACTTCGAATGGGAACAAGACACGCACTCACCATATCCTCCCTGTTTTTCCGATTATTCATTATCTTATTATTAATATTTATTATTATTTTCATTGTGACATCTAATTCTATTGCAGAAGTCAATATACATCAAAGGTGTTTATTTCGGTACAATGATAAATTCATACGTACCGATACGTTAAGAACGTGGACAAATAACAAAACGACACGTGGACTATATTTTCCACGTCAGCATCTAATCTTTTTTCAAAAAATATATATCATATCAATACTTTTACTAAAATACCCTTATAATTTAATAAAAATAAAAATATTTTTTTAAATGTTATGAAAAGGCTTAAATATCTTTTTTTATGTTAAACAAAAACTACCCCTTTAAATTAATCAAATTTGAAAATTCAACTAATTTTAATCTTATAATTTCAAACTTTAAATAATTTAAAAAATAAAACAAAAACACATTTGATTATTCATCCACACTAATAGGAAGATATGACTCATAGGAAGAGGAAGATATGGCAAGAGATAATAATCAGATAAACCAAACCTTGAAGAGAACATGAAAAAAGCATGTCTTTAGATTGGCATTGTTTTCAGTTACAGGCTGCAAAGGCAGTAGAACTTAATTAATTATTAATTACACAAGTCAACGAAATAATTTCAGCTCCATTCAGAAGAAGAAAATCAAATCCTCCTTAAATTCATTCTCTCCAATGAATAAGAGTGCTACAAAATTTAATTCATAGTATCCGAATATAGATGCAGCAACTTTCAGGCATCAAATTAAAAGAAATTAAACCATTCAACTTTTAGATTTGCGCTGCTTGTTTGATAAATGTGCATGCATTTGTTTGAAAGCAAAACTAATTGTGCAGCAGCTTGGCTTAATCTTTGAACTAAAAGCATATTAGGTTTGGTACTTTAACCTTGCATTATATTTTATTAATGTTGTCTTACTTCATAACCAAATTTATTCTTGTCAATTTCAATAAGATTTCATGGATAAATTTTCAAGTAACATTCCTTTTCATCAGAATCAGCAGCAGAGACATAAACCATAGTACAATCTTATTCATAGTCAACATATGCACAAAGGTTAATAAACTAAAAGCACATGTAAGAGTAAATAAACATAGAAAAATTGTGAAAAACCCAAAGTCTACTTTGACAAGTAAAAATCTAATTTTTCATTTCATAGTACACCTACATAATAAATAGACGATCAAGGGAGAAATGAAGCACTATGTTAGCTCCACCATGATAGATGAAATTAGAATATATTTTGAATATATTTTGAATCTAACTCTAATCTCATTATTGATGAGAATGGAAATTAATAATAATAATAATAACTTTTTTGTTAAGCAATTATTGTCCCATCTGAACCAAATTAGATGCTTATATGCTAATAAAGTACTAGTACTACTTGATCCCCTACTAATGTTCTCCATGATGATAGAACCAAAAGCATAAGTAAAAGCCTAAGCACACAAAATAATTAAAATCAAGATATTTCCATCTTTGAAACAAATTTAACCAACCAACGAAATATAAACTAACCTGAAGAAATTTCTTATAATTAGTTAAGATTTGGAAAAGCTCCTACGACTAATCACATATCCAAAATACATATGATGAGTTTTTAACAAAAGTGCTAATTAGTTTCAATTAATCTAGTTTCTTCTTCCCAGCATTCTCTACGAAAGTTTTGTTGCTTCAAGCTTGCACACCAACATTTGTTGGAGAAGTAGAATCTAAATCAGCCTCAAAGTTTTTCATTTGATGATCGACTAGGGTTTTCTCACAACTCTCCGATAAAAAATGTTCTGATTATAATTTGCACTCAGTTCAATGCTTTGAGTAAATAATTTAGATTAATTCTTTCTATGCTTCACATTCCAAATACAAAGTGGATCATAAAAAGGATTTGTAAGTGGATCATACAAAACAGCAGCACAGCAGAGCAGCCAGAGCTAATCAATTAATTATTCAATAAAAACACAAAATACTAGCAGTAGCAGTGAGCATAAAAAAACCAGGAAGAGGGTTTGATTTCTGAACAGAGCATAAAAAACGAATAAACAGCACTAGCAGTGAGCACTGACCTTCCACGGACGCCGGAGAGCGGTTGAGCACGACGGAAGACGGCGACCAGGCAAAGACCAGAGGACGACCACACGATTGGGGAATGAGAGGGGTTCGAGACTTGGAGGCTGGCGACCAGGCGAGGACGGAATATCCTGAGCGCGACGGACGAAGGTGGAAGCGCGGCTGAGCAGACGAAGACGACGGCCGCCAAGCTCCACGAAGAAGTTGCGAGGTTCAGTGAGGGGCTAGGGCTACTCGCAGTTCTGCTCGACGGACGAAGAGAAGCCCCTGTGTTCGACGGACGGCGATAGTGGCTCGACGGACGGACGGACGGACGGACGGACGAAGAGAGGCAAGGGTTCTCGGACCTTGCTTCTGAGTTCTGGAGAAGGGGAGAATGGGCTTGGCTCAGCTACTGAACTGAAGTGATTGTTTTTCTTCTTTTTTTTTTTTTTTTTTTTGATATGAATGAAACCGCGCCGTTTGGGAGAACTCGCCAAGTTCGAGTAAATACCCATAGTCGTCCCTGAGATTCACGCAATTACTCATAGTAATCTCTAAGATCTCAACTTTCCTATTGTATTCCTCCAGATAGAGCTCCAAGCACTCAAACTGATCCTTTGCCATATTTCAGGTGATGACTCATCACTGGAGCGCTGACGTGGCCGCAGATTACCACGTTGGAGGGCTCTCAACGGCTAGCTGAACTGGCTAATTTGCAATTTGTACTCATATTGGTCCCTCGTACTATATGTAACCCTAAATTCCCAAATTCTCAGATACTTCATCCCTTCGTCTTATTCATCTCTTCTTCTTCTTCTTTTTTCATACACTTCTTCCTGTTCTCACACAGTTCCAGTTGGGGCTGCTACTCATGTCGATTATTGGCGGTGGTAGCACTGTAGGTGGAAGCTCTGTTCGTTCCCCCATCTAGCTGGAACCGGAGTAGAACGCAAACGAAGAGCAGAAGATCGGTCCCGCCAGAATGGTGCGGCTGTGGCTGTAGGCCGGTCCTCAGATAGTCTAGCACAGATTCGAATCCGAACAAACCGTTTTATGGCTGCCCCAACTATAATGTGGATTAAAATAATTACTTGTGTTGTTATGATTCTCCTCCCCTGACTGTTCTTGTGTTGTTCCTCTCTGAACTTTAATCCTTTCTTGGTTACAGACAAGTGGGAAGAGATGGTATGGGCTTTTTGTGTGGGCAGATTCTGTGAATGAGGAACAGGTTGAGAAGTCAGAATCATATGGGAATGAAGTGAAGATGAACTTTGATTGGAGACTTCGAAGGTTGGAGGAGGATGTCCAGATGCAGAAATTGATTACCCATATGTTAGTGTTAGCTGTGTTTGTATTGATAGTGTTGGTGGTGATCCTGTATTGTAAATGATGAATTAGTTGGTGGTTTAGGGTTCCCTGTTAGCGACAAATGTAAAAAAATCCTTCTTGATGGAATGAAAAATGTTGTTAAATATGAAATTGTTGTTAAGATAAGTTCCATTGTTTATCAAAAAAACTGCTTCTTGATGGAATAAAAAATGCTATTAACTATGAAACTGTTGTTAGGATAAATTCTATTGTTTATGAAAAAAATAAAAAAATTGCTGCTTGAATGGTAAACCAAAAAGCATAGTATATTAAGATAAATTTTATTGTTTGTCAAAAAAGAACAAAAGATGAAGGTAAAAGGTAGCCTAGAAACCATTATGCTACACTCTGTAGTTTCATCAAAAGCAAGGCCAAGGCATATCAAAAAGGCCTTTGGATCACAATTCACGATCTGGTCATTGTACGATGGAGAAGACTAATAACACAAAAAAGAAACTCCTAAGTAGATGTATCTAAAGTCTTCAGTTCTTCTTTTTTGGCGATTTAAATCCTGGCATTGGGATGAACTGCATCAAGTTGGCAAACTTTGAAGCTGTGGCTGAAGATGCACCCTGCAAAAGGTCCACCGTTGGTGCGGTTGGCGGCAGAGAGGATCGTCTTCTTGGTGACAGCTTCGAATGTCTTTTCTGTCCAGGATCCTATACGAGAAAAACTTGGCATTATAAACATGATTGATGCATGGAAATAATAAAAGCTTGAATATGTAAAATTTTAGTTACCTTTTGAGAATCCTCTTGCTCAGAAGTAATAGGCTGAGTTATGTCGATCTCCTGGGGATTGCTTTCCAAATCTACTTGGCCAGAATCGTCTTGGTGCTGCTGAATAGGCTGCTCAGGCGCAGGATGTTCTTCATCATTTTTCTTCTTTTTGCAGCCTCTCTTCGTATGCCCCTTTTCACCACAGAAACTGCATGTAAAGGTCCCCAGTTGTCTTTTTAGGTGCACACCATCTACAGTGTTGCCCGACAGTTTTGGATCAACCTTAGGCTTCTTAGGTCCAAAACCACTCTTCTCATCTGCATCCATCATCCTCTTCATCTTTAGTTTTCTAGGTTTTGTCTTGATTTTAGGGGCATGTGGTATGTGACAGTACTCTGCTTGCTCCCACATTGGTTGCCCTGGAATTGGATTAATGTGGTGGTTATAAGTTTTCCTGTATGATTCCATGGTCAGCCATCTGTGACAGAAGTCCTCTGGCTGCTTATTCACACGAGAGAGGGCAGCACAAGCGTGCACACACGGAATACCTACAGGTACCAAATATTGACATGAACATTATAATATTTATGGTTGAAGTGAGTAAAATGCATAAAGACAATTGTGTTACACAATCAACATACCCGTTAGCATCCGAAATTGGCAGGTGCACAATCTTTTTCCTATGTCCACAACATGGTTAGTTGGATGTCCGTGCACCTCAAATTTTTCTTATCTGTTATTCCCAGTCCAAATAGGCTTCCAATGTTTGGATTCTTTCCTAACCTTTTCCAGCCTGCTCTTTATAACTGGTGTGAGCTTTCCAGTATGATTCTTCAGTTTTACCTTGTTTTTCGCTATGGTGCGCATAACAAACATCCTTACCTCCTCCAGCAATGTTATGATGGGTTTGGCTCGTGCATCCTTGATCTTAGAATTGAACACCTTGCATGCGTTGTTACAAATATTATCCAACTTCGGCTTATGGCTGAATAAGCTTCTGGTCCAAGCATCCATCGGCCACTTCTCCAAATATACCCAAGCATCCTCATTTAACCTTTTGATCTTGTCCATTCCATCCCTGAATTCTTGGTATGTTGTTGCCCTTGCACATTCCCATAAAAGTCCCCGTAGCTGTAAGTCCTTCCAATTCTTGTTGAAATTTTTCTATAAATGCCAGACGCAGAAACGGTGATGCACATTAGGCATCACCTCTTTCACTGCTGATATCAGTCCCTGCCAGATTCTTGCAACATTATAAACATTATACATACATGACTATAAAAGTAATTTGCATATAAACGTCCCTGAAATTATAATCGTGACACATAAAAGTCCCTGAAATTTGGTTAGTATCTCCATAATGGTCCCTACAATTCGTAGTCGTGACCCATACAAGTCCCTAACATTTATCCAGCGTGCACATAATGACTCAGGCAGTATATAACATGCTTACAGGACACCCTGATTAATCAGATTTCAGCCAATAATTACAAGTTCTCTATATAAGCATACAAGCATAACGAAAGCACAATTGTTAACGGCATCAATATCCAATGAAAGCAACATTCTCCATATAGCAGCAAAGTTTGAGTTTACACACCATAATTACAAGTTCTACATACAAGCATATAAGCATATAACAGCACAATTCTTAATGGACCATCTAACAATGAATATCCAATATAAGCATATACCTTTTGCATATCTGATATGAAGCACCAGTCATGATCTTTATAGTAATCCAAGTCCTGATGAAGTAGCTCAAGAAACCATCTCCATGTCTTTGTATTCTCCACTCTCACAACAGCCCAGGCTATGACATAGATATGGTGATTTGCATCTAACCCCACGGCTGACAAAATCTGGCCACCAAACTTTGTCTTCAGGAAAGCACCATCCAGACCAATCAATGGACGGCAGCCATCCTTGAACCCATTTTTACAGCCGCCTAAGCATACATACATCCTATCAAAGGTAACTTCACCATCTGGTTGGGGGGTGGTGCATATTTGTACACTAGAACCGGGATTAGTCTTCAACAGCGTCATACCATAATCCCTAACCATCCTATATTGCTCTTTCTCATCCCCATACACTACATTTCTAGCATCCATTAATGCCCTGGATATTGAATTCTTATTCAGTGTCAAGTCAAACCGTGTCTTGAAGTAAGTTGTAGCCTCGCAATGTCTAAAATTTGGATACTTTCTCACCTTCTTTACAAGCTTGCTGCATACCCAATTCCTGTTGGCAGCCCTATTCTTGTCCTCTCTTGGGTAAGTGTGGTCATCGTTGAAGGTCTTAATTTGCCAACAGGTGTCTTCATGGTCTCTTGATGCATAAGCTACCCATGGACACTCTTCAACCTTACACACCGCCCTACACCTTATGTTATCATTTTTCACTAGCTTTATGCTTCTACCTTCTTGGATTGTGTATTCCCTCACAGCTTCTCTAAATTCCCATTTCGTTCCGAACTTCATGCCAACCTCAAGATGCAGCTCTCCAAACCTTGCACCCTCCCTAAACAGCGAACTTGCCTCTTTAGAATCATTTCCATCCTCCAGCTCATCTTCTGAATTTGGAGGCATCTTCATCTCCTCTGAGTACCAAGAATTGGTGCCATCTGAGTCAACACTTGGGTCTAGTCCATCCTCTGCACCTTCATGAACACAACCCACAAACCCAAGGTCAACTTCAGCATCTCTCACCTCCTGCACCAAACCGTCATCTTCATGTAATATCTTCTCCTTGCCTTTACCTAGTGGATTAGTATTTCTCTTACCCGCCGCTGCATGTACTATGTTTCTCCTAATCCTACTCCCAGTTTTAGGATCATTCCCTGTAGCCTCAGAATCAGAGGAACTACCCTCATCCGGACCTAGCTTAAACAAGCTATCATCTTCATTGTCAGAGGAGTCAGAAGATACATTAAAAGGAACTTCATTGTTAAACACTTTGCTCCTGAATCCTCTAGCAGCTGACCGTGTACAGGGTCTCCTGAAAATACTTGATCTCTTGGACAGTTTCTGCTTGTTGCTCTTATCTGATTTAGTACTCTGACTGGGCTTCGTGGGCTGGCTGGTTTTGGTGGGCTTCGTGGGCTTTGGGGGTTAGTCTTCTTGCGAGAGTTGGTTGTCTTGGGAGGATTACATTTTTTGTAGGCATCTTGGTTTTGGAGTGTGATGGTTGTGATTGCCGTGGAGATGTTTTGTTTTCTTTGGGAATGAATTTGCGAGAACTATTGGGTACAACCTTCGGGATAGGAGCAACTATGAGTGCATTAGTCTCATTGAGTGGGGGACTCACATCAGCATCTGTACCTACATTACACCCCTCTCCACCATCGTCATCCAAGTACACAACTGTGTTGTCTCCCTCTAACACCTCCGGCACTGACACTCCATATTCGAAATATACATCAATCAATCCCTCATTTGTCCTAGCACAATTCACCATCTCTCTTATCTCTTTGTCACTGTTTACATTTCTCAACCTATTATCCAAGCCTTTTCCAGGAACATACCATCTGCACTGTTTTATGTCATTGTACCCAAGCTCCTTATGGTAGTTCCGTATGTAGAAGACATCTAGAGTATCAGTGTCTATATCACCTAAACAGGCCTTGATGTCCAGAGAATATACCATAAAGCCTTTTGCATTTTTCTTGAAGTCACCCCCATGATGAAACATGATGTCCAACTTCTCTTCCATCTGCAAGAAATTTTAAATTTTTCCTTAGTACAGGAAGAATTTGAAAACCTACAAATGCATTAAAAAAAATTAATCACCACAAGAAAACATATTTTTCCAATCCTGCATACAACTCTCTGTTTCATCTCTGTTTCATTCGGGTTAAATAGAGCAACCCCACAAACCCCAGCCTGCCTTCAAACCCTAGATACTACAATGACACTAAAACTCCAGAACCTCAACTACACTAACAACTTGCATATCATCAACCAATACTGTATTGAAAATGCAAAGTAAAAAAGATGAAGGTTACCTTGAGTTCAATCACAAAGTCAGAACCTCATACTTATGGTGAAGCAGGGGAAGAACGATAACAACTTCTGGTTGGATTGCTTCTTCTCTCAAATTTTTCTAAACCCAGCGAATACAACCCTACGACTACGCCATTGATGGGGAGATGAAGAAGAAGTCAGAGGGTGGAAGAAGAAGAGACGAGTGAAGTGAAGTGTTTGTGTTGGGGGAGAAAACTGTTTTTCATACTAAATAACACCTAAACGGCGTCTTTTTTTGCTTTCAAGGGCGCCAAACCCAAAACGACGACGTTTTGGACCACTTCCCACATGGCAATCCGTGGCCACGTCAGCACTCCGGTGATGAGTCATCACCTGAAATATGGCCGGGGACCACTTTGAGTGCTCGGAGCTCTATCTGGATGACTACAATGGGGAAATCGGAATCTTAGGGATTACTATGAGTAATTACGTGAATCTCAGGGACGACTATGAGTATTTACTCGGCCAAGTTCCCCATCCAGTTCGACCGACTGGTTCCTAAACAGTTCAGCGGCTCGCGTCCGGTTTTGGAGGCAGGAATTTTACAAAACAAATAGAACCGTTTGTGCTGCCATTTTACGATTGAACCAGTACGATTGACCGATCCTATCTAGTTTTTAGAACCATAGTGTGAATGACTATGAAAAATTAGAGGCCAATTATATGGTACAAATTTATGCATACAGATGCAAGGATGTGTTGACAAGTGGCAAAATGTTGGTTGTAATGAACAGGCTTGGCAGAGCTCATAAGCTTGTCTACCTTGGTTGTTGAAGGGGGAGCCAGCTATTGGAAACAGGGAATAAGGAGCCAATTTTATAGATCCCCAATTGGATTTAGGGAGTTGGACTAGGCCGTTGTTGTTTGGATTTTGTTTTTGGTCATCATTGGTGGCAGCAGCCATGGAAAGAAGAAGCTTTGTGCCCTGTCTTCACTACGATCAGGTGGAGTTTGGGTCGGGTGGGCTAGGGTTTTGGTTTGGATAGGTGACAGAGGAAAAATGTCGGTAAAGATTTTCACAAAAATATCGCATTGCAAGTATAGTTCTAAACCAACAAATTATCCTCAATCAATGTTTAAATTGTTTGTCACTTAAGCAAACCCAATAAAATTAACCAAAGTATTCAAACCTCGGGTCGTCTCTCAAGGAATTGCAAGGAAGTGTAGTTTATTATTGGTCATGGAAAAGTATATTTTTGGGGTTTTTGAAATAAGGAACAAGAAAATATAGATTGCGAGAAAAATAAACTAATAACTAAGAAAGCTCTTAGCAAGGATTGAGAATTAGAAATTCTATCCTCATTATCATCATCAATTGTGATGGTAAATGTGAATTGCATTCACTTAGTTAGCCTCTAAGCAATGGAGGAAGGTCAAGTGCATACAATCAACTTGAATTCACAAGTCCTAGTCAACTCATAATGAGAGACTAGATTTAGTGAAGTTCAAGCTAACCGGCAATCTTCAATTGCCATTCAACAAGAAACTTTGACAATTCAAAATTTTCTAATTAATCAATCCAAGTCAAGAACATAAAAATCTAATTTAAAATCCAACCAAGCATTTTATCAAACACTTGGAAGGTGATGAGCGGATAGTTTATACGCTTTTTGGGGTTAATTTCATGTAGTTTTTAGTATGTTTTAGTTAGTTTTTAGTTTATTTTCATTAGTTTCTAGGCAAAATTGATATTTCTGGACTTTACTATGAGTTTGTGTGTTTTTCTGTAATTTCAGGTACTTTCTGGCTGAAATTGAGGGAGCTGAGCAAAAATCTGATTGAGGCTGAAAAAAGGACTGCTGATGCTGTTGGATTCTGACCTCTCTGCACTCGGAATGGATTTTCTGGAGCTACAGGAGTTCAATTGGCGTTCTTCCAATTGCGTTGGAAAGTAGACATCCAGGGCTTTTCAGATATATATAATAGTCCATACTTTGCTCAAGGATAGATGACGTAAACTAGTGTTCAACGCTAGTTCCATGTTGTAGTCTGGCGTTCAGCGCCAGAAACAGGTTACAAGTTGGAGTTCAACGCCAAAAACAGGTTACAACCTGGCGTTTAACTCCAGAAATAGCCTAGGTACGTGAGAAGCTTAAGTCCCAGCCCCAGCACACACCAAGTGGGCTCCAGAAGTAGATTTCTGCACCATCTATCATAGTTTATTCATTTTCTGTAAACCTAGGTTACTAGTTTAATATTTAAACAACTTTTAGAGATTTATTTTGTACCTCATGACATTTTAGATCTGAACTTTGTACTCTTTGACGGCATGAGCCTCTAAACTCCATTGTTGGGGGTGAGGAGCTCTACTGTGTCTCGATGAATTAATGCAATTACTTCTGTTTTCCATTCAAACACGCTTGTTTCTATCTAAGATGTTCATTCGCACTTTAATATAATGGATGTGATGATCCGTGACACTCATCATCATCCTCAACCTATGAATGCGTGCCTGACAATCACCTCCGTTCTACCTTCGATTGAATGAATATCTCTTGGATTCCTTAATCAGAATCTTCGTGGTATAAGCTAGACTCCATTGGCAGCATTCCTGAGAATCCGGAAAGTCTAAACCTTGTCTGTGGTATTCCGAGTAGGATTCAGGGATTGAATGACTGTGACGAGCTTCAAACTCACAAGGGCTGGGCGTAGTGACAAACGCAAAAGGATCAATGGATCCTATTCCAGCATGAGTGGGAACCGACAGATGATTAGCCGTGCGATGACAGCGCACCTGGACCTTTTTCACTGAGAGAACGGATGGTAGCCATTGACAACGGTGATCCACCAACACACAGCTTGCCATAGGAGGACCTTGCGTGCGTGAAGAAGAAGACAGGGAAAAGCAGAGATTCAGAAGAAAATGCATCTCCAAAACTCCAACATATTCTCCATTACTGCAGAACAAGTCTTTATTTCATGCTCTTTTATTTTTCGCAATTCAAACTGATAAATATAATTGATATCATGACTAAGAATTATAAAATAACCATAGATTGCTTCAAGCCAACAATCTTCGTGGGATTCGACTCTTACTCACGTAAGGTATTACTTGGACGACCCAGTGCACTTGCTGGTTCGTTGTGCGAATTTGTGAGAAATAGTAATATTGACATTGACATACACAATTTCGTGCACCAAGTTTTTGGTGCCGTTGCCGGGGATTATTTGAGTTTGAAAAACTGACGGTTTATTTTGTTGCTTAGATTAGGAAAAATTTTTTCTTTTTGGTTTAGAGTCTTCTATTATTGTTTTTGGTTGAAATTTTTTTTTAAATCCTTATTTTCTCTTTTTAAATTTTTCAAAAATTTTATAAACTGATAATTGAGTTTTTCTGTTTGACTTTAGTTTCATATTTTAAGTTTGGTGTCAATTGCATGTTTTTATTTTCTTTTAAATTTTCGAAATTGTGTTCATTGTTCTTTCTTAATCTTCAAGTTGTTCTTGTTTATTTTCCTTGTTTGATCTTTAGTTTTTCTTGTTTTGTGATTTTTCTTGTTTTTCTTGTGCATTTTTCGAATTATTAGTATCTAAAAAATATATATATATTATTTATTATATACCATATTAAAACACTTTAAATTTATAACTCAATTGGCTAGAGCGTTGTGTTTATGTTCTTGGTAATTGGGTTTAAAACTTTTTCAAAAATAATTTTTCTTTGATTAAATCTTGTGCCAAACTTTAAGTTTGGTGTTTTCTTGTTAGCTTTTCTTTAGTTTTCAAAAATTTTATTGTGATTTTCTAAAAATTTTAAGTTTGGTGTTCTTTTTATGTTCTTGATTCTTTTGAGTCTTTGAATTTTTGTTCTTCGTGTTCTTATGAGTCTTCAAAGTGTTCTTAAGTCTTCCTTGTGTTTTGATCTTAAAATTTTTTAAGTTTAGTGTTCCTTGGTATTTTCCCTCCAAAATTTTCGAAAACAAGGAGCATTAGATCTAAAAATTTTAAATCTTGTGCTACTTTATTATTTTTCTCTTTCCTTATTAAATTCAAAAGTATTTTTTCTCTCTATTTTAAAGCAAACTTTCGAAAATTGCTTTTAAAATTCAGATTTTTATTTCAAAATTTAAAACCTTTTTCAAAAATCATATCCAAAGTTTTTCAAATATTCTTAATTAAGTAATTATTTTAATTTTAAAATTTTTTATTCTTAATTTTCGAAATCTATATTTAATTTCTAGTTATTTTATTTCATTTTTATTTATTTTTTTGATTATTCGTTCTCTTTTTATAAAATAAAAATAAAAATATATTTTAATTGCAATTCACATCAATTCCCTTTTTTCCATCATGGACCTAAGTGGAAAAGAGCAGTCCAGAAGGACTCTGGGGTCATATGCTAACCCCACTACTGCTTCATATGGGAGTAGTATCTGTATACCCTCCATTGGAGTTAGTAGCTTTGAGTTGAATCCTCAGCTCATTATCATGGTGCAGCAAAGTTGCCAGTATTCTGGTCTTCCACAGGAAGAACCTACAGAGTTTCTGGCACAGTTCTTACAGATTGCTGACACAGTACATGATAAGGAAGTAGATCAAGATGTCTACAGATTATTACTGTTTCCATTTGTTGTAAAAGACCAAGCTAAGAGGTGGTTAAATAACCAACCTAAGGCTGGCATAAGGACATGGAAACAGCTGTCAGAAAAATTCCTGAATCAATATTTCCCTCCAAAAAGGATGACACAGCTAAGGCTGGACATCCAAGACTTTAAACAAGGAGATAATGAATCTCTTTATGATGCCTGAGAGAGATACAGAGAGATGCTAAGAAAATGCCCCTCTGAAATATTTTCAGAGTGGGTTCAGCTAGACATCTTCTATTATGGGCTTACAGAAAGAGCTCAGATTTCTCTAGACTACTCAGCTGGTGGATCTATCCACATGAGAAAGACAATTGAAGAAGCTCAAGAGCTCATTGATACAGTTGCCAGAAATCAGCATCTGTACCTAAGCAGCGAACCTTCCATGAAAGAAGAGGCTAAAATAGTGACTACTGAACTCAGTCCTGCAGAACAAGCTACTAAATTCAACCAGCAATTGGATTTTCTAACAAAACAGTTAGCCAAATTCAAGGAAAGACTACAAGAGACAAGGGTGGCTAATATAAATATGGAAGTACAATTAAAGCAAACAAAGCAGCACCTGTCAAAATAAATAACAGAAGAGTGCCAAGCAGTTCAATTAAGAAGTGGAAAAACATTAGATGCCTCACCTCAAGGTAGCAGGAAGCCAAGAAATGAGCAAACTACCCAAAATCCATCTGAGGACAGTAAGAGCCCGAAGAGGAATAATTCTGGCACTCAAACGCCAGAAATTGGGTGGAAAGCTGGCGTTGAACGCCCAAACCATGCTCAGTCCTGGCGTTCAACGCCAGAAACATGCAAGGAATTGGCGTTGAACGCCCAAAGGAAGCACAGTTCTGGCGTTCAGACGCCAGGAACAGGTGAGGAGTTGGCGTCCAACGTCACTCCAGCTTCTAACTCTGGCATTCAAATGCCAGTGAGGGATCAGACATATACAAGTGCTGATAACAACCCCTCTAAAAAGGCTTCTCCAACCACCTCTGTAGGAAATAAACCTGCAGCAACTAAGGTTGAGGAATATAAAGTCAAGATACCTTATCCTCAAAAACTCCGCCAAGAGGAGCAGGATAAGCGATTTACTCGCTTTGCAAATTATTTCAGGACTCTTGAAATAAAGATTCCATTTGCAGAGGCACTTGAGCAAATACCTTCTTATGTCAAGTTCATGAAAGAGATCTTGAGTCATAAGAAGGATTGGAGAGAAACTGAAAGAGTTCTCCTCACTGAAGAATGCAGTGCAGTCATTCTGAAAAGCTTTCCAGAAAAGCTTAAAGATCCCGAAAGCTTTCTGATACCATGCATACTAGAGGGTAATTGCACCAGGACAGCTTTATGCGATCTTGGGGCAAGCATCAACCTAATACCTGCATCCACCATCAGAAATCTTGGTTTAACTGAAGAAGTTAAACCGACCTGGATATGTCTCTAACTTGCTGATGGCTCCATTAAATACCCTTCAGGCGTGATTGAGGACATGATTGTCAGGGTTGGGCCATTCGCCTTTCCCACTGACTTTGTGGTGCTGGAAATGGAGGAGCACAAGAGTGCTACTCTCATTCTAGGAAGACCTTTCCTAGCAACAGGACGAACTCTCATTGATGTGCAAAAGGGGGAAGTAACCCTGAGAGTCAATGAGGATGAGTTTAAGTTGAATGCTGTCAAGGCCATGCAGCATCCAGACATACCAAAAGACTGCGTGAAAGTTGATCTTATTGACTCTCTGGTGGAGGAGATCAACATGGCTGAGAGTCTCAAATCAGAGCTGGAAAACATCCTTAAAGATGTTCCGCCTGATCTAGAGGATTCAGAGGAATTGAAAGAGCCTCTGAAACTTCCTCAAGAAGAGGAAAAACCTCCTAAACCCGAGCTCAAATCATTACCACCTTCCCTGAAATATGCATTTCTCGGAGAAGGTGACACTTTTTCAGTGATCATAAGCTCTGCTTTAAATCCACAGGAAGAGGAAGCACTAATTCAAGTGCTAAGGACACACAAGACAGCTCTTGGGTGGTCCATAGGTGACCTTAAGGGCATAAGCCCAGCTAGATGCATGCACAAGATCTTATTGGAGGACAATGCTAAGCCAGTGGTTCAACCACAAAGGCGGCTAAATCCAGCCATGAAGGAAGTGGTGCAGAAAGAGGTTACCAAATTACTAGAGGCTGGGATTATTTATCCTATTTCTGATAGCCCCTGGGTGAGCCCTGTCCAAGTTGTCCCCAAAAAGGGAGGCATGACAGTGGTTCATAATGAGAAAAATGAACTGGTTCCTACAAGAACAGTTACAGGGTGGCGCATGTGTATTGACTACAGAAGGCTCAATACAGCCACCAGAAAGGATCATTTTCCCTTACCATTCATAGACCAGATGCTAGAAAGACTAGCAGGTCATGATTATTACTGCTTTTTGGATGGCTATTCAGGCTACAACCAAATTGTAGTAGATCCCCAGGATCAAGAGAAAACAGTATTCACATGTCCATCTGGAGTGTTTGCTTACAGAAGGATGCCATTTGGGCTGTGTAATGCGCCTGCAACCTTTCAAAGATGCATGCTCTCTATTTTTTCTAATATGGTGGAAAAATTTCTGGAAGTCTTCATGGATGACTTCTCAGTATATGGAGACTCATTCAGCTCCTGTCTTGATCACCTAACACTTGTTCTGAAAAGATGCCAAGAGACCAACCTAGTTTTAAACTGGGAAAAATGTCACTTTATGGTGATTGAAGGGATTGTCCTTGGGCATAAAATTTCAAACAAGGGAATAGAGGTAGATTAAGCTAAAGTGGAAGTAATTGAAAAATTACCACCACCTGCTAATGTTAAGGCAATCAGAAGCTTTCTGGGGCATGCATGATTCTACAGGAGGTTTATAAAGGATTTTTCAAAAATTGCAAAATCTCTGAGCAATCTGCTAGCTGCTGACACGCCGTTTGTGTTTGACACAGAGTGCCTGCAGGCGTTTGAAACTCTGAAAGCTAAGCTGGTCACAACACCAGTTATTTCTACACCAGACTGGACATTACCATTTGAACTAATGTGTGATGCTAGTGACCATGCCATTGGTGCAGTACTGGGGCAAAGGCATGACAAACTTATGCATGTCATTTATTATGCTAGCTGTGTTTTAAATGATGCCCAGAAAAACTACACAACCACAGAAAAAGAATTGCTTGCAGTGGTTTATGCCATTGACAAGTTTAGATCATACTTAGTAGGATCCAAAGTGATTGTGTACACTGACCATGCTGCTCTTAAATATCTACTCATAAAGCAGGATTCAAAACCCAGGCTCATAAGATGGGTGTTGCTTCTGCAGGAGTTTGATATAGAAATAAGAGACAGAAAAGGGACAGAAAACCAAGTGGCTGACCATCTGTCCCGGATAGAGCCAGTAGAAGGGGCGTCCTTTCCCTCTATTGAGATCTCTGAAACCTTTCTGGATGAGCATTTGTTTGCCATTCAGGAAACACCATGGTTTGTAGACATTGCAAACTATAAAGCTGCAAGGTTCATACCCAAGGAGTACAGCAGGCAACAAAAGAAAAAATTAATTACTGATGCAAAGTACTACTTGTGGGATGAATCCTATCTCTTTAAGAGATGTGCAGACGGAATAATCCGTAGGTGTGTGCCTAGAGAAGAAGCACAGAGGATCTTATGGCATTGCCATGGATCACAATATGGAGGCCATTTCGGAGGTGAGCGAACAGCCACCAAGGTCCTCCAATGTGGCTTCTACTGGCCTACACTCTATAGAGATTCGCAAGAGTTTGTACGTAACTGTGACAGTTGCCAAAGAGCTGGTAATCTGCCTCATGGTTACGCCATGCCTCAACAAGGAATCTTGGAGATTGAGTTGTTTGACGTGTGGGGAATTGACTTCATGGGACCTTTCCCACCATCATACTCAAACACTTATATTCTGGTGGCAATTGACTATGTATCAAAATGGGTAGAGGCCGTTGCCACACCCACCAATGATACTAAAACAGTGCTGAAGTTCTTCCAAAAACATATCTTCAGCAGGTTTGGTGTCCCTAGGGTACTAATCAGTGATGGGGGCACTCACTTCTGCAACAAACAGCTTTACTCTGCCATGGTCCGGTATGGGATTCGCCACAAGGTGGCGACTCTATATCATCCACAGACAAATGGGCAAGCTGAAGTTTCTAACAGAGAACTAAAAAGAATCCTGGAACTTACTATAAGTACCCGTAGAAAGGATTGGGCACGAAGCTTGGATGATGCTCTGTGGGCTTACAGAACAGCATTCAAGACTCCTATAGGGACCTCTCCATACCAACTTGTGTATGGTAAGGCTTGTCACCTGCCCGTGGAACTGGAACATAAGGCCTACTGGGCAACCAGATTCCTAAACTTTGATGCCAAATTAGCTGGAGAAAAAAAATTGCCCCAGCTGAATGAGCTAGAGGAATTCAGATTCACTGCTTTCGAAAATCCAAGCTTTATAAAGAGAAATAAAAAAGGTGGCATGACAGAAAGCTGTCATCTAGAATCTTTGAATCAGGACAAAAGGTTCTGTTGTTTAACTCTAGGCTCAGGCTATTCCCCGGAAAACTGAAATCCCGGTGGAGGGGACCATATGTGAAGTGTATCACCATATAGTTATGTGGAGCTTCAAGACATTGATTCTGATAAGAAGTTCATTGTTAATGGACAGAGAATCAAGCACTATCTTGAAGGCAATGTTGAGCAAGAGTGCTCAAGGCTGAGGCTAGATTAAAAGCTCAGCAAGGTCCAGCTAAAGACAATAAAGAAGCGCTTGCTGGGAGGCAACCCAGCCATCAGCTGACTTTTTCTGTTATTTTATTTTATTTTATTTTATTTTATTTTATTTTATTTTATTTTATTTTATTTTATTTTTCATTTTTAATTACATGAGCTTAATATTAACAAGGTAAAGAATCAATTGCATAAGTTCACAGGGCTACAGAAGGATTCAGAGCACAAAACAGACAAAAGGAGCTCACTGGCAAGAAAACGCCAGTAAAAGGCTATTTTGGGCGTTCAACGCCCAAAAGAAGCATCTACTGGGCGTTGAACGCCAGTAAGGATAGCCATCTGGGCATTTAACGCCAGATTTACAGCATCCTGGGCGTTCAGAAAAACGCCCAATGACAAAGGAGTTCCTAGCGTTCAACGCCAGAAAGAAGCAACAGTTGGGCATTGAACGCCCAAGAGAAGCAGCATTTAGGCGTTAAACGCCCAAAACATGCAGCATTTGGGCGTTTAACGCCAGGATGGTGGGGAGGAGGTAAATTCGTTTTTACTTCACAATTTTTATTTTAATTTTAATTTTCATGTTTCAATTCATGATTTCTTGCATAAACATGTTACAAACTCTCAATTCCAAAAATCTTTTAACCCTAATTTCTAAAAACCCTATTTCAAAAATATCAAATGTATCTTAATCCATAAACACAAATCCTATTTTTCAATCCAATCCAACTCTTTTTCAAATTTTCCAAAACAAATCAATCTCTTTTCCTTCTAAAATTTTTTCAACTCATCAATATCTTTTTCAAATCTCCACATTATTTTTTTCAAAATCTAGATTTATCTATTTCAAATATCTTTCATATCTTTTCAATTTTAAATCACATCTTTTCATATCATACTTATCTTTTCTAAATCACTTTTTCTATCATATATTTTTCAAATAATTTTCGAAACCCACCCCCTACCCCTTAAATATTGGCTCGGCTGGTGCACGAATTGTGAATCACACTTTTCACAACTCGTACCACTAACCAGCAAGTGCACTGGGTCGTCCAAGTAATACCTTACGTGAGTAAGGGTCGAATCCCACGGAGATTGTTGGTTTGAAGCAATCTATGGTTATCTTGCAATTCTTAGTCAGAAAGTCAATTTTTATTTATCCGTTGAATTGCGAATAAACAAGAGAGTATGGGTTAAAGGTTACTTGTTATGCAGTAATGGAGAATATGTTGGAGTTTTGGAGATGCTTTGCCTTCTGAATCTCTGCTTTTCTCTGTCTTCTGATTCACGCACGCACGTCCTTCTATGGCAAGTTGTGTGTAGGTGGATCACTGTTGTCAATGGCTACCATCCATCCTTCCAGTGAAAAGGGTCCAGGTGCGCTGTCACCGCACGGCTAATCTTCTGCAGGTTCTCAGTTGTACCGGAATAGGATTTACTATCCTTTTGCGTCTGTCACTACGCCCAGCACTCGCGAGTTTGAAGTTCGTCACAGTCATCCAATTCCAGAATCCTACTCGGAATACCACAGACAAGGTTTAGACTTTCCGGATTCTCATGAATGCCGCCATCAATCTAGCTTATACCACGGAGATTCTAATTAAGGAATCTAAGAGATATTCATTCAATCTGATGTAGAACGGAGGTGATTGTCAGACACACGTTCATGGATTGAGGAAGGTGATAAGTGTCACTGATCATCACCTTCTCCATAGTTAGGCACGAATGGATATCTTAGATAGGAACACGCATGTTTGAATGGAAAACAAAATGCATTAATTCATCGAGACACAGCAGAGCTCCTCACCCCCAACAATGGAGTTTAGAGACTCATGCCGTCAAAGAGTACAAAATTCAGATCTAAAATGTCATGAGATACAAAATAAATCTCTAAAAGTTGTTTAAATACTAAACTAGTAGCCTAGGTTTACAAAAAATGAGTAAACTATGATGGGTGGTGCAGAGATCCACTTCTGGGGCCCACTTGGTGTGTGCTGGGGCTGAGACTTAAACAATTCACGTGCATAAGGCTGTTTTGGGCGTTCAACACCAGGTTTGGATCCATTTCTGGCGTTGAACTCCAACTTTTGATTCTTTTCTGGCGCTGGACGCCGGAATTGGGCAGAGGACTGGCGTTGAACACCAGTTTACGTCATCTATCTTTGAGAAAAGTATGGACTATTATATATTGCTGGAAAGCCCTGGATGTCTACTTTCCAACGCAATTGAAAGCGCGCCATTTTGAATTCTGTAGCTCCAGAAAATCCACTTTGAGTGCAGGGAGGTCAGAATCCAACAGCATCAGCAGTCCTTTTTCAGCCTGAATCAGATTTTTGCTCAGCTCCCTCAATTTCAGCCCGAAAAATATCTGAAATTACAGAAAAACACACAACTCATAGTAAAGTCCAGAAATATGAATTTTTCCTAAAAACTAATGAAAATAAACTAAAAACTAACTAGAATATACTAAAAACTATATGAAGTTAACCCCAAAAAGCGTATAAAATATCCGCTCATCACAACACCAAACTTAAACTGTTGCTTGTCCTCAAGCAACTAGACAAATAAAATAGAAGACTAATTGGTTGAGAAGCAATAATATCTCAGAGTCTTTGAGTGAAGCTCAGATTCTAATTAGATGAGCAGGACTAGTAGCTTTTTGCTTCCGAACAGTTTTGGCATCTCACTTTATCCATTGAAGCTCAGAGTGATTGGCATCTATAGGAACTTAGAATTCAGATAGTGTTATTAATTCTCCTATTTCAGTATGATGATTCTTGAACACAGCTATTTCATGAGTCTTGGCCGTGGCCCTAAGCACTTTGTTTTCCAGTATTACCACCGGATACATAAATGCCACAGACACATAATTGGGTGAACCTTTTAGATTGTGACTCAGCTTTGCTAAAGTCCCCAATTAGAGGTGTCCAGAGTTCTTAAGCACACTCTTCTTTCTGCTTTGGACCTTGACTTTAACCGCTCAGTCTCAAGTTTTCACTTGACACCTTCACGCCACAAGCACATGGTTAGGGAAAGCTCGGTTTAGCCGCTTAGGTAAGGATTTTATTCCCTTAGGCCCTCCTATCCACTGATGCTCAAAGCCTTGGGATCCTTTTTATTACCCTTGCCTTTTGGTTTTAAGGGCTATTGGCTTTTTTTTTTCTGCTTTTTCTTGCTTCAAGAATCATTTTTATGATTTTTCAGATTATCAATAACATGTCTCATGTTCATCATTCTTTCAAGAGCCAACATATTTAACAGTCTTAAACATCAAATTCAAAAGACATATGCACTGTTCAAGCATTCATTCAGAAGAAAGAAAGTATTGCCACCACATGTAACTAATTAGAATTTCTCTTATTAAAACTCGAAATTTTATTGCCTCTTATTCAAAAGATCTACTATTTTATTCATGTTTGCTGATGATGAGAAAAATAAACTATGGCTTAATTGGAGATAAAATCAAAATAGATACTAATTACTACTATATGACTCCTAAGGTGAACTTCTATAATGACACTATCACAGAGTTAAAGCAGAAATTGGAATTTAACAACCTTTATTCTGGGAAGTGGGTATTCCTCTGATCTGTGGGGTGCTTGGTCCTTCAAGAGATAACTTCTGGCATTTCAATTCCCTTAAGTCACGCCCTTGCTCCTCTTGTTCTTTAAACATATAGGTAAGAATTTGACTTTGTTCCTTCTGTTCTTTTATTATTTGTTCCATAGCTTCCCGTATCTTGGTAACAGATGTCTCAAGATACTCCCAATATTCAGATTGAGGGATTTCTGGGAGAAATTCCTGTGTTTTCTTCTTGGTGGGATCATCCTGTGCTTGTTGTTTTTCCATTGATGCTTTGGTGATTGGTTTCTCAACTGAGATATACTCAGTTATTCCCATCCTTACTCCAGCGTCCTTGTAGAGCAGAGAAATCACGCTTGGATAAGCCAACCTGGCCTCTTTAGAATTTTTGTTAGCAATTTTGTAGAGTTCAGCTGAGATTAGCTGATGAACTTCCACTTCTTTTCCCATCATGATGCAATGGATCATCACTGCTCTTTTAACAGTGACTTCAGAACGGTTGCTAGTGGGCAACAGAGAATGCCCAATGAAGTCCAGCCATCCTCTGGCGACTGGTTTGAGATCTTCTCTCTTGAGTTGATTTGGGACACCTTTTGTGTTGGTGGTCCACCTGGCTCCAGGGATACATATGTCCTCTAGAATCTTATCCAGGCCCTTGTCTGTTCTCATCATTCTCCTATTGAAGGAGTCTGGATCATCTTTCAGCTGAGGTAGCTTTAAGATCTCCCTGATCCTGTCAGGGTGGGTATGAACAATCTTTCCTCTTACCACGGTCCGATAGTCATAGAAAGCAGTCCCAGATAGTTTCTGCTTGTCAGTTTGCCACATATTAGCATAGAACTCCTGAACCATGTTCCTCCCTACTTTCGTTTCAGGATTAGCTAGGACTTCCCAGTTCCTGATTCGAATTTGCTCCTGGATCTCCGGATATTCATCTTCTTTCAGATCGAATCTAACTTCCGGGATCACTGATCTCAGACCCATTATTTTGTTATAATGGTCTGAATGTTCTTTAGATAAGAACTTCCGTTGATTCCAAAGTGGTTTTGGAACGCTCTCTTTCTTGCCTCTTGGAGTGGGTTGTTTTCCTTTAGGAGCCATGATCTTAGTGATCGCGGATAAACACACCAAACTTAGAGGTTTGCTTGTCCTCAAGCAAAAGAAAAGAAAGGAGAGGAATAGAAGGAGAGCTAGGTGCAATTGTTGATTGAGGAGGGTGGAGGCCGAACCCATATATAAAGGGAGGGGGGTGGGTTCGAAAATTTTGAAAAGATATGATAAAAAGATTGATTTGGAAAAGATAAGATAGAAGATATGATAAGAGAGGATATAGTTTAAAATTGAAAAGATATGAAAGATTTTTGAAAAAGATAAATCTAGATTTTGAAAAAGATAATGTGGAGATTTAAAAAAAAGATATTAGTTGAAAAAAAATTAGATTTGTTTTGAAAATTTGAAAAAGAGTTGGACTGAATTTGCAAAAGAGGGTTGGTGCTTATGGATTAAGATATATTTGATATTTTTAAGGTAGGGTTTTTAGAAATTAGGGATTTTGGAAATCAGGGTTCTTAACATGTTTATGCAAGAAATCATGAATTGAAGTGTGAAAATTAAGATTAGAATGAAAAAAATATGAAGAAAAATGAATTTACCTCCTCCCCATCATCCTGGCGTTTGAACGCCCAAACACTGCCTGTTTTGGGCGTTCAACGCCCAAATGCTGTTCTCCTGGGCGTTTAACGCTCAGTTGTTGCCCTTTTCTGGCGTTGAACGCCAGATTGCTATCCTTACTGGCGTTCAGCGCCCACTGGCTGCCCCTTTTGGGCGCTGAATGCCCAAAATAGGCCCTTACTGGCGTTTTCTTGCCAGTGAGCTCTTTTTCTCTGTTTTGTGTGCAGATTCCTTCTGTAACCCTGTGAACTTATGCAATTAATTCTTTACCTTGTTATCAATGAACTCTATATAAATAAATAAAAAAAATAAAGATAGGGCAAAATGCTTAGAGGATTGATGCCCCATGGTTGGGTTGCCTCCCAGCAAGCGCTTCTTTATTGTCTTTAGCTGGACCTTGCTGAGCTTTTAATCTAGCTTCAGCCTTGAGCACTCTTGCTCAACGTTGCCTTCAAGATAGTGCTTGATTCTTTGTCCATTTACAATGAACTTCTTATCAAAATCAATATCCTGAAGCTCCACATAACCATATGGTGATACACTTGTAATCACGTATGGTCCCCTCCACCGGGATTTCAATTTCCCGGGGAATAGCCTGAGTTTAGAGTTAAACAGCAGAACCTTCTGTCCTGGTTCAAAGATTCTAGATGACAGCTTTCTGTCATGCCACTTTTTTTATTTCTCTTTATAAAGCTTGGCATTTTCGAAAGTTGTGAATCTGAATTCCTCTAGCTCATTTAACTGGAGCAATATTTTTTCTCCTGCTAACTTGGCATCAAAGTTTAAGAATCTGGTTGCCCAGTAGGCTTTATGTTCCAGTTCCACCGGCAGGTGACATGCCTTACCATACACAAGTTGGTATGGAGAGGTCCCTATAGGGGTCTTGAATGCTGTTCTGTAAGCCCACAGAGCATCATCCAAGCTCCGTGCCCAATCCTTTCTACGGGTACTTACTGTCCGTTCTAGGATTCTCTTTAATTCTCTGTTAGAGACTTCAGCTTGCCCATTAGTTTGTGGATGATATGGAGTAGCCACCTTATGGCGAATTCCATACCGAACCATGGTAGAGTAAAGCTGTTTATTGCAGAAGTGAGTGCCCAATCACTGATGAGTACTCTAGGGACACCAAACCTGCTAAAGATATGTTTATGGAGGAACTTCAGCACTGTTTTAGTATCATTGGTGGGTGTGGCAATGGCCTTAACCCATTTTGATACATAGTCAACTGCCACCAGAATATAAGTGTTTGAGTATGATGGTGAGAAAGGTCCCATGAAGTCAATTCCCCATACGTCAAACAACTCAATTTCCAAGATTCCTTGTTGAGGCATGGCGTAACCATGAGGCAGATTACCAGCTCTTTGGCAACTGTCACAGTTACGTACAAACTCTCAGGAATCTTTATAGAGTGTGGGCCAATAGAAGCCACATTGGAGGACCTTGGTGGCTGTTCACTCACCTCCGAAATGGCCTCCATATTGAGATCCATGGCAATGCCACAGGATCCTCTGTGCTTCTTCTCTAGGCACATACCTACGGATTATTCCGTCTGCACATCTCTTAAAGAGATAGGGTTCATCCCACAAGTAGTACTTTGCATCAGTAATTAATTTCTTCTTTTGTATCCTGTTGTACCCCTTGGGTATGAACCTTGCAGCTTTATAGTTTGCAATATCGGCAAACCATGGTGTTTCCTGAATGGCAAATAAATGCTCATCCAGAAAAGTCTCAGAGATCTCAAGAGAGGGGAGGGGCGTCCCTCCTACTAGCTCTATCCGGGACAGATGATCAGCCACTTGGTTCTCTGTCCCTTTTCTGTCTCTTATTTCTATATCAAACTCTTGCAGAAGCAACACCCATCTGATGAGCCTGGGTTTTGAATCCTGCTTTGTGAGTAGATATTTAAGCGCAGCATGATCAGTATACACAATCACTTTTGATCCTACTAAGTATGATCTGAACTTGTCAATGGCGTAAACCACTGCAAGTAATTCTTTTTCTGTGGTTGTGTAATTTTTCTGGGCATCATTTAGAACGCGACTAGCGTAATAAATGACGTGCAGAAGCTTGTCATGCCTCTGTCCCAACACTGCACCAATGGCGTGATCACTGGCATCACACATTAGCTCAAATGGTAATGTCCAGTCTGGTGCAGAAATAACTGGTGCTGTGACCAGCTTAGCTTTCAGCGTTTCAAACGCCTGCAGGCACTCTGTGTCAAACACAAATGGCGTGTCAACAGCTAGCAGATTGCTTAGAGGTTTTGCAATTTTTGAAAAATCCTTTATAAACCTCCTATAGAATCCTGCATGCCTCAGAAAGCTTTTGATTGCCTTAACATTGGCAGGTGGTGGTAATTTTTCAATTACCTCTATTTTTGCTTGATCCACCTCTATTCCCTTGTTTGAGATTTTATGCCCAAGAACAATCCCTTCAGTCACCATGAAGTGACATTTTTCCCAGTTTAAAACTAGGTTGGTCTCTTGGCATCTTTTCAGAACAAGTTTCAGGTGATCAAGACAGGAGCTGAATGAGTCTCCATATACTGAGAAGTCATCCATGAAGACTTCCAGAAATTTTTCCACCATATCAGAGAAAATAGAGAGCATGCATCTCTGAAAGGTTGCAGGCGCATTACACATCCCAAATGGCATCCTTCTATAAGCAAACACTCCAGATGGATATGTGAATGCTGTTTTCTCTTGATCCTGAGGATCTACTGCAATCTGGTTATAGCCTGAGTAGCCGTCCAAAAAGCAGTAATAATCATGACCTGCTAGTCTTTCTAGCATCTGGTCTATGAATGGTAAAGGAAAATGATCCTTTCTGGTAGTTGTATTGAGCCTTCTGTAGTCAATACACATGCGCCACCCTGTAACTGTTCTTGTAGGAACCAGTTCATTTTTTCATTATGAATCACTGTCATGCCTCCCTTTATTGGGACGACTTGGACAGGGCTCACCCAGGGGCTATCAGAAATAGGATAAATAATCCCAGCCTCTAGTAATTTGGTGACCTCTTTCTGCACCACTTCCTTCATGGCTGGATTTAGCCGTCTCTGTGGTTGAACCACTGGTTTAGCATTATCCTCCAATAAGATTTTGTACATGCATCTAGCTGGGCTTATGCCCTTAAGGTCACCTATGGACCACCCAAGAGCTGTCTTGTGCGTCCTTAGCACTTGAATAAGTGCTTCCTCTTCCTGTGAATTTAAACCAGAGCTTATGATCACTGGAAAAGTGTCACCTTCTCCCAGAAATGCATATTTCAAGGATGGTGGTAATGGCTTGAGCTCGGGTTTAGGAGGTTTTTCCTCTTCCAGAAGAGATTTCAGAGGCTCTTTCATGTCCTCTGAATCCTCCAAGTCAGGCTGAACATCTTTAAAGATGTTTTCCAACTCTGATTCGAGACTCTCAGCCATGTTGATCTCTTCTACTAAAGAGTCAATAAGATCAACTTTCATGCAGTCTTTTGATGTGTCAGGATGCTGCATGGCTTTGACAGCGTTCAACTTAAACTCATCATCATTGACTCTCAGGGTTATTTCCCCCTGTTGGACGTCAATGAGGGATCGTCCAGTTGCTAGGAAGGGTCTTCCTAGAATGAGAGTAGCACTCTTGTGCTCCTCCATTTCCAGCACAACAAAGTTAGTGGGAAAGGCGAATGGCCCAACTCTGACAATCATGTCTTCAATCACGCCTGATGGGTATTTAGTGGAGCCATCAGCAAGTTGGAGACATATCCGGGTTGGTTTAACTTCTTCAGTTAAGCCAAGCTTTCTAATAGTGGATGCAGGTATTAGGTTGATGCTTGCCCCAAAATCGCATAAAGCTGTCTTGGTGCATTGACCTTCTAATATGCATGGTATCAGAAAACTCCCAAGATCTTTAAGCTTCTCAGAAAAGCTTTTCAGAATGACTGCACTGCATTCTTCAGTGAGGAGAACTCTTTCTGTTTCTCTCCAATCCTTTTTATGACTCAAGATCTCTTTCATGAACTTGGCATAAGAAGGTATTTGCTCAAGTGCTTCTGCAAATGGAATCTTTATTTCAAGAGTCCTGAGATAATCTGCAAAGCGAGCAAATTGCTTATCCTGCTCCTCTTTCCGGAGTTTTTGAGGATAAGGTATCTTGGCTTTATATTCTTCAACCTTAGTTGCTGTAGGTTTATTGCCTACAGAAGTGGTTGAAAATGCCTTTTTAGAGGGGTTGCTATCAGCATTTGTGTGTGTCTGATCCCTCACTGGCAATTGAGTGCCAGAGTTAGAAACTGGAGTGACGTTAGATGCCAACTCCTTGTCTGTTCCTGGCGTCTGAACGCCAGAACTGTGCCCATTTTGGGCGTTCAGCGCCAGATCTTGCCCATTTTGGGCGTTCAACGCCAGATCCTTGCCTATTTCTGGCGTTGAATGCCAGTCCTGCCTTGTTTCTGGCGTTGAACGCCAGTCCTGAGCATGGTCTGGGTGTTCAGCGCCAGCCTTCCACCAAATTTCTGGCGTTTTAGTTCCAGAATTACTTTTCTCTGGGCTCTTACTATCCTCAGGTGAATTTTGGGTGGTTTGCTCATTTCTTAGCTTTTTGCTGCCTTGAGGTGGGGTATTTATTATTTTCCCACCTCTTAATTGAACTGCTTGGCATTCTTCTGTTATTTGCCTTGACAGCTGCTGCTTTGTTTGCTTAAACTGTTCTTCCATATGTATATTAGCCATCCTTGTCTCTTGTAGTCTATCTTTGAATTCGGCTAACTGCTTTGTTAGAAAGTCCAATTGCTGATTGAATTCAGCAGCCTGTTTTACAAGACTGAGTTCAGCAGTTGCTGTTTTAACCTCTTCTTTCATGGAAGGGTCACTGCTTAGGTACAGATGCTAATTCCTGGCAACTGTATCAATGAGCTCTTGAGCCTCTTCAATTGTCTTTCTCATGTGGATAGATCCACCAGCTGAGTAATCTAGAGACATCTGAGCTCCTTCAGCAAGCCCATAATAGAAGATGTCTAACTGAACCCACTCTGAAAACATTTCAGAAGGGCATTTTCGTAGCATCTCTCTGTATCTCTCCCAGGCATCATAAAGAGATTCACTATCTCCTTGTTTAAAGCCTTGGATGTCCAGCCTTAGCTGTGTCATCCGTTTTGAGGGAAAGTATTGATTCAGGAATTTTTTTGTTAGCTGTTTCCATGTCCTTATGCTGGCCTTAGGTTGGTTATTCAACCACCTCTTAGCTTGATCTTTTACAGAAAATGGAAACAGTAATAGTCTGTAGACATCCTGATCTATTTCTTTATCATGTACTGTGTCAGCAATCTGTAGAAACTGTGCCAGAAACTCTGTAGGTTCTTCCTGTGGAAGACCGGAATACTGGCAACTTTGCTGCACCATGATAATGAGCTGAGGATTCAACTCAAAGCTACTGACTCCAATGGAGGGTATGCAGATGCTACTCCCATATGAAGCAGTAGAGGGGTTAGAATATGATCCCAGAGTCCTCCTGGACTGTTCATTTCCTCTTAGATCGATGATGGAGAAAGGGAGATGATGTAAAATAGAGAAAATATTATATTTTTTATTTATTTATTTATTTATTTATTTCGAAAATAAGATAAAGATAAATAAAAATGGGTGAAGATTTTCGAAAAATTGAGGAGAGAGAAAGTGGTTAGGAAGTTTTGAAAAAAATCTGAATTTTAAAAATTGATTTTCGAAAAAGATGCTTTAAAATAGAGAGAAAAGCAATAAGATAGCACACGATTTAAAATTTTTAGATCTAATACTCCTTGTTTTCGAAAAAAAAAAATTTTTGAGGGAAAAACACCAAGGAACACCAAACTTAAAAATTTTAAGATCAAGACACAAGGAAGACTCAAGAACACTTTGAAGACTCACAAGAACACAAGAACATGAAGGAAGAACACCAAACTTAAAATTTTTAGAAAACCAAAATAAATTTTCGAAAGTTTTAAGAAAAACCAACAAGAAAACACCAAACTTAAAGTTTGGCACAAGGTTTAATAAAAAAAATTATTTTTGAAAAAGATTTTAAAAAAAGGAAATAAGGATTCTAAAATTTTAACACGACAATAATAAGAGACTTTAAACAAGAAAAGAGAAATTTTTCCTAATCTAAGCAACAAAATAAACCGTTAGTTGTCCAAACACGAACAATCCCCGGCAACGGCGCCAAAAACTTGGTGCACGAATTATGAATCACACTTTTCACAACTCGTACCACTAACCAGCAAGTGCACTGGGTCGTCCAAGTAATACCTTACGTGAGTAAGGGTCGAATCCCACGGAGATTGTTGGTTTGAAGCAATCTATGGTTATCTTGCAATTCTTAGTCAAGAAATCAATTTTTATTTATCCGTTAAATTGCGAATAAACAAGAGAGTATGGGTTAAAGGTTACTTGTTATGCAGTAATGGAGAATATGTTGGAGTTTTGGAGATGCTTTGTCTTCTGAATCTCTGCTTTCCTCTGTCTTCTGATTCACGCACGCACGTCCTTCTATGGCAAGCTGTGTGTAGGTGGATCACCGTTGTCAATGGCTACCATCCATCCTTCCAGTGAAAAGGGTCCAGATGCCCTGTCACCGCACGGCTAATTATCTGCAGGTTCTCAGTTGTACCAGAATAGGATTTACTATCCTTTTGCGTCTGTCACTACGCCCAGCACTCGCGAGTTTGAAGTTCTCACATTCATCCAATCCCAGAATCCTACTCGGAATACCACAGACAAGGTTTAGACTTTTCGAATTCTCATGAATGCCGCCATCAATCTAGCTTATACCACGGAGATTCTGATTAAGGAATCTAAGAGATATTCATTCAATCTGATGTAGAACGGAGGTGATTGTCAGACACATGTTCATGGATTGAGGAAGGTGATGAGTGTCACTGATCATCACCTTCTCCATAGTTAGGCGCGAATGGATATCTTAGATAGGAACACGCATGTTTGAATGGAAAACAGAAATACTTGCATTAATTCATCGAGACACAGCAGAGCTCCTCACCCCCAACAATGGAGTTTAGAGACTCATGCCGTCAAAGAGTACAAAATTCAGATCTAAAATGTCATGAGATACAAAATAAGTCTCTAAAAGTTGTTTAAATACTAAACTAGTAGCCTAGGTTTACAAAAAATGAGTAAACTATGATGGGTGGTGCAGAGATCCACTTCTGGGGCCCACTTGGTATGTGCTGGGGCTGAGACTTAAACAATTCACGTGCATAAGGCTGTTTTGGGCGTTCAACACCAGGTTTGGATCCATTTCTAGCGTTGAACTCCAATTTTTGATTCTTTTCTGGCGCTGGACGCCGGAATTGGACAGAGGACTGGCGTTGAACGCCAGTTTACGTCGTCTATCCTTGTGCAAAATATGGACTATTATATATTGCTGGAAATCCCTGGATGTCTACTTTCCAATGCAATTGGAAGCGCACCATTTTGAGTTCTGTAGCTCCAGAAAATCCACTTTGAGTGCAGGGAGGTCAGAATCCAACAGCATCAGCAGTCCTTTTTCAGCCTGAATAAGATTTTTGCTCAGCTCTCTCAATTTCAGCCAGAAAAATACATGAAATTATAGAAAAACACACAACTCATAGTAAAGTCCAGAAATATGAATTTTTCCTAAAAACTAATGGAAATAAACTAAAAACTAACTAGAATATACTAAAAACTATATGAAATTAACCCCAAAAAGCGTATAAAATATCCGCTCATCATCGGCCTCTCCCTCTCTCCTCCACAAGTTGCGCCTAGCTCTCCTTCTATCCCTCTCCTTTCTTTTTTTTTTTGCTTGAGGACAAGCAAACCTCTAAGTTTGGTGTATTTATCCGTGATCACTAAACCATACCCACTAAGATCATGGCTCCTAAAGGAAAACAACCCAATCCAAGAGGCAAGAAAGAGAGTATTCCAAAACCACTTTGGAATCAAGGAAAGATCTTAACCAAAGAATATTCAGACCATTACTACAAAATAATGGGTCTAAGATCAGTGATCCCTGAAGTCAAGTTCGATCTGAAAGAAGATGAATATCTGGAGATCCAAGAGCAGATTCGAAATAGGAACTGGGAAATCCTAGCTAATCCTGAAACAAAAGTGGGAAGGAATATGGTTCAGGAGTTCTACGCTAATCTGTGGCAAATAGATAGGCAGAGAATATCTGGAACTACCCTCTATGACTATCGGACTTTGGTCAGAGAAAATTTTGTTCACATCCACCCTGACAAAATCAGGGAGATCTTTAAGCTACCTCAGCTGAAAGATGACCCAGACTCCTTCAATAGAAGAATGATGAGAACAAACAAGGGCCTGGATAAGATTCTAGAGGATATATGCATCCCTGGAGCCAGGTGGACCACCAGCAGCAAGGGCGTTCCAAATCAACTCAAGAGAGAAGATCTCAAACCAGTTGCCAGAGGATGGCTGGACTTCATTGGGCGTTCTATATTGCCCACTAGCAACCGTTCTGAAGTCACCATTAAAAGAGCAGTGATGATCCATTGCATTATGTTGGAAAAAGAAGTGGAAGTTCATCAACTGATTTCATGTGAATTTACATAATTTCAAACAAGAACTCCAAAGATGCCAGGTTGGCTTATCCAAGCTTAATCTCTATGCTCTACAAAGATGCTGGAGTAAGGATGGGAATAACGGAGTATATCTCAGTGGAGCAACCAATCACTAAAACCACAATGAAAAAACAACAAGTGCAGGATGACCCCATCAAGAGAAGAGCACAGGAATTTCTCCCGAAATCCCTCAATTTGAATATTGGGAACATCTTGAAGCATCTGTTACTAAGTTGCAAGAAGCTATGGACCAAATAAAGGAAGAACAGCAAAATCAAAACAGCATGCTCTGCAAACTGCTCAGAGAACAAGAAGAGCAAGGGCGTGAACTGAAGGAATTAAAGCGTCAGAAACTATCTCTTAAAGGGCCAAGCACTCCACAGACTAAAGAGGCATCCACTTCCCAACTTCAAGGTTGTTGAGTTCTAATCTTAGCCTTAACTCTGTGATAATTGTTCTTATTTGAGTTTTACCTTAGAAGTTATATATAAATAGTAGTAATTAGTATCTATATTTTGATTTTATCTCCAATTAAGCTATAATTTATTTTTCTCATCATCATTAAACATGAATAAAATAGCAGATTTTCTTTAGAATAAGGAGGCAATTTTCTTTCGAGTTTTTAATAAGAAAAATTCTAATTATTTACATGTGGTGGAAATGCTTTTTATCTTCTGAATGAATGCTTGAACAGTGCATATGTCTTTTGAATTTGATGATTATGAATGTTAAATATGTTGGCTCTAGAAAGAATGATGAAAAAGGAGAAATGTTATTTGATAATCTGAAAAATCATAAAAAATGATTCTTGAAGCAAGAAAAAGCAGTGAATACAAAAGCTTGTAGAAAAAAAAAGGAGCGAAAATAAAAGAAAAAGAAAAAGAAAAAGTAAGCAGAAAAAACCAATAGCCCTTAAAACCAAAAGGCAATGGTAATAAAAAGGATCCAAGGCTTTGAGCATCAGTGGATAGGAGGGCCTAAAGGAATCAAATCCTGGCTTAAGCGGCTAAACTAAGCTGTCCCTAACCATGTGCTTGTGGCGTGAAGGTGTCAAGTGAAAACTTGAGACTGAGCGGTTAAAGTCAAGGTCCAAAGCAAAAAGAAGAGTGTGCTTAAGAACCCTGGACACCTCTAATTGGGGACTTTAGCAAAGCTGAGTCACAATCTGAAAGGGTTCACCCAATTATGTGTCTGTGGCATTTATGTATCCGATGGTAATACTGGAAAACAAAGTGCTTAGGGCCACGGCCAAGACTCATAAAGTAGCTGTGTTCAAGAATCAACATACTGAACTAGGAGAATCAATAACACTATCTGAATTCTAAGTTCCTATAGATGCCAATCATTCTGAGCTTCAATGGATAAAGTGAGATGCCAAAACTGTTTGGAAACAAAAAGCTACTAGTCCCGCTCATCTAATTAGAATCTGAGCTTCACTCAAAAACTCTGAGATATTATTGCTTCGTGACTTATTTGTATTCTATTTTATTTGTCTAGTTGCTTGGGGACAAGCAACAGTTTAAGTTTGGTGTTGTGATGAGCGGATATTTTATACGCTTTTTTGGGGTTAATTTCATGTAGTTTTTAGTATGTTTTAGTTAGTTTTTAGTTTATTTTCATTAGTCTCTAGGAAAAATTTATATTTCTGGACTTTACTATGAGTTTATGTGTTTTTCTGTAATTTCAGGTACTTTCTGGTCGAAATTGAGGGAGTTGAGCAAAAATCTGATTCAAGCTGAAAAAAAGACTGCTGATGTTGTTGGATTCTGACCTCTCTGCACTCGGAATGGATTTCTGGAGCTACAGCAGTCCAATTGGCGCGCTTCTAATTGCATTGGAAAGTAGACAACCAGGGCTTTCCAGAAATATATAATAGTCCATACTTTGCTCAAGGATAGACGACGTAAACTGGCGTTCAACGCCAGTTTCATGTTGCAGTCTGGCGTTCAGCGCCAGAAACAGGTTACAAGTTGGAGTTCAATGCCAGAAACAGGTTACAACCTGGCGTTTAACTCCAGAAACAGCCTAGGCACGTGAGAAGCTTAAGTCCCAGCCCCAGCACACACTAAGTGGGCCCCATAAGTAGATTTCTGCACCATCTATCATAGTTTATTCATTTTCTGTAAACCTAGGTTACTAGTTTAGTATTTAAACAACTTTTAGAGATTTATTTTGTACCTCATGACATTTTAGATCTGAACTTTGTACTCTTTAACGGCATGAGTCTCTAAACTCCATTGTTGGAGGTGAGGAGCTCTGCTGTGTCTCGATGAATTAATGTAATTACTTCTGTTTTCCATTCAAACACGCTTGTTTCTATCTAAGATGTTCATTCGCACTTTAATATGATGGATGTGATGATCCGTCACAGTCATCATCATCCTCAACCTATGAACGCGTGCCTGACAACCACCTCTGTTCTACCTTCGATTGAATGAATATCTCTTGGATTCCTTAATCAGAATCTTCGTGGTATAAGCTAGACTCCATTGGCAGCATTCCTGAGAATCCGAAAAGTCTAAACCTTGTCTGTGGTATTCCGAGTAGGATTCAGGGATTGAATGACTGTGACGAGCTTCAAACTCACAAGGGCTGGGCGTAGTGACAGACGCAAAAGGATCAATGGATCCTATTCCAGCATGAGTGGGAACCGACAGATGATTAGCCGTGCGGTGACAGCGCACCTGGACTTTTTTCACTGAGAGGACGGATGGTAGCCATTGACAATGGTGATCCACCAACACACAGCTTGCCATAGGAGGACCTTGCGTGCGTGAAGAAGAAGACAGGGGAAAGCAGAGATTCAGAAGACAAAGCATCTCCAAAATTCCAACATATTCTCCATTACTGCAGAACAAGTCTTTATTTCATGCTCTTTTATTTTTTGCAATTCAAACTGATAAATATAATTGATATCCTGACTAAGAATTACAAAATAACCATAGATTGCTTCAAGCCAACAATCTTCGTGGGATTCGACCCTTACTCACGTAAGGTATTACTTGGACGACCCAGTGCACTTGTTGGTTCGTTGTGCGAATTTGTGAGAAATAGTAATATTGACATTGACATACACAATTTCGTGCACCAGAAGGCACAAGATAAAATCATAGAAAAGTAATAAGAGAATGTAAAATCTAAGACTGACAATTGCAAGAAAACAATAACAGCAAATTAAAGGAAGCAATCACAAACATGAAAACATAAATTGCATTAATAGGAATCAAAGGAAACAAGAAGACTTCATAAACTAAATTGGAAACATAAGGAAATCAACAAGCGTAGTAGATAAACTAAAGTACTAGAACAAATAAAAGTAGAAGAAAACTAAATTAAAGCAAGGTAAAAATCTGAATTTGAGAAGGAACAAGACTAAAAACCCTAAAACCTAGAGAAGAGAGCCTCTCTCTATAGAAACCTACATCTAAACCTAATGTGTGAATGAATGAAAAATGAATCATTGATTTCGCTCCACTCCCAGCCTCTAATCTGTAATTTCGAGCCTGAAACTGGGTCAAAAGCAGCCCAGAAATTGCCCCCAGCGTTTTTTGTTTAATGCAACACGTGACGCTCTGTCACGCGTACGCGTCAGCCATGCGTACGCGTTATTAAACCTTGCACCTAGCCACGCGTAGGCATCAGCCACGCATGCGCGTCATTTGTCTGCTGCACAGTCACGCGTGCGCGTCCCTACCAAAATCTGAAATCCTTAATTTCTTGTGTTCTTTCCACTTTTGCATGCTTCTTTTCCATTCTCTAAGTCATTCCTACCCTATAAACCTTGAAAACACTTAACACACATATCACGACATCGAATGGTAATAAAGGAAGATTGAAAATTAGCAATTTTAAGGCCAAAGAAGCGTGTTTTCAATCATAGCACAAATTCGGAAGGATTTATAAAACCATGCAATTTATATGGATAAGTGTGAGAATAGTTGATAAAATTCACTCAATTCGATACAAAATAAACCATAAAATAGTGGTTTATCAATAGGATTTTTTGGGCTTAGCCCAAGACCTAGAAAACAAAAAAGGTGAAACAAGAAGATAGCAGGCACCGGTAAATAATAATGAAAACCCTGAACCAACTTGGGTTGGTTGAGTGGTTAGCTCACTCGTCCGCTTAAATAAGTGTCGGGGGTTCGAATCCCGCCTTGTGCATGCAACAACTCATTGGCCAGCGACAGACCCTTAAAGGAAGCTCAGATCCGCAACGGATTAGTCCTTTACCTGTCAGGTTGGGGGATACCGTGAAAAATAAAAAAAATAATGAAAACCCTAACCCCAGTTCATCATACACAGAATCAAAATCATCGACCCCTTATTTCGTATCATACGGTCCGATCTTCATCGTAAGTCCTCGACCCTATCTTCTTGGATTCAGAAGTGTGAATTTGTGCATTATTGATCTTGAAACTCCGTGTGTTTCGTTGTGATTTAATGTTTGATTCATTGTGAAATCAAGTTGTCAGTGAGATCTGGATTCCAACGGACCTAAGACACCTTCGGATAAGGGGGAAGAAATCCGGACCGTTGATGACGGCGATTACCCTTCGGATGTGCATCGAGGAGGGATTTCTGAAGGTAGCATACACTCACCAGAAAAAATGTACGTTTAACCACCAATATTTGTACAGGCTAATATGTTAATTTTAGTTATGAAGGAAGTTACTGGTTTGTCTAATTCATGTTTTTATTTTATTTTATATATTTATTTTTATTATAGGTTGTTGTTAGAATGTACGGTATGACTGATGCAGACTCGAAACCGATGTTGTGTTGCTCGTGCTTTTTTACTTCAATCGGATCGATCTGAAAATTTATTGTTGATTAATCCAGTTAAACTGATCAATTCTCGGGACTTTGATATTTATAACTAAGAGAAACAATTCTAATGCAATTTTATCTCTATATTTTAATTTTAAAATACTTATAAAATATATTTGTATGTATGAATTATCGACGTGAGTCACCATCAAACTTGTATGTTGTCTTGCTAACTTTGCTACACTAAAAAATGTGCAGTTAGATATAACAATTAATAGAGTAGAAAATAAATTTACAAAAAAGTGGGTTTTAATACCTAGTAAACATTTGATTGGAGCAGATTATTCAGATGCACTTATAAAAAACAAAAAACTCTAACGCACATAAATTTATATAATTATTATTAGTTACCCTATATTTTTATGAAAGATATTTAAATAAATATTATTATTTTTTTTAATATTGTCAGTATTCTTTTGTATTTTAGTAGAATTAACAAAAGGCTGACTCTACTAGGAAGAAAGCATAATGTGGTTCTTTAAAGATCTCCCATGTTTTAATAAACAAAGAAGGAGTCGAGTTGAATCAAAATCCCCTTTTTTACTCGAATAACTTTGAAAACAAACTAACTATGAATAATACTTTCATAACATAAAATTATTTAACTACAAAATGTATCACAAAAAATAAAATTACTGTGTTTGCAAAACTACTTCTTCTTCTTCTTCTTATTATTATTATTATTATTATTATTATTATTATTATTATGTAATAGTAATCTTTTTGTAACCCTTTTGAAAAATAATTTAAATTAAATAGGTTACATTCAGTTATTTTGTAGGACAAAACAATTTGATTTATCAAATAAAAAAGATTTAAAATTCCGTTGTTGCATGACAAGTATTACTAATTATTAATTTTCGTACATGTTATACAACATAGCTTATGAAAAGTCATAGTACAGAATGTCCTCGTACAAAATTTTTACATGGCATAAACATTTTTGAATAATAGAAAGTCCGACTTTGTATAAAAATAGATATATATTGATTACTTATTATTGCTGCATAAATTCGGTGTCATAAACATTTAAGGCGGATGTCAATGAAGAAAATCGTACAACGGATTAAGAAGTTACACAACCTAAGTATATGTAAATAACTAAACCAGATTTTAACAATAATAGATGATCATCATCCATCCACTTGCAATTCGACCTAATGCAATGACTAGTTCCAGATGGAAAAGATGCTGTAATAATCTCAACTCGAATACAGAGTCACAAACAGTAAATTTTTACATAATTAAACACATATCAAATCACTGTTATTAAATACTACTCCATATTTAACCAGACGAGACATACTGATAGACTAAAACTTACCATGTTTCTAGTTAAACTTTTCAACACTCTTCACTTATTCACTCAAATGGATTTAGGATCTCACACTTCTCATTCACAAACATGTACACCAATATTATATTAAGACTCTTTCCTATAACAATTAACTTCTTCAAGTTTTTTATACTCCCATTTTTTGTCTTAGTCATCAGTGTGATCACTCTGTAACTACCTTTGTCACCTGAGATGTTTGAAATTTCAATGACAATGAAAACTTAGTAAAAGGGGTCTTCCGATTCCGTGGTTATTTCAGCCATTGAAAACAGTTGTTGCAATCTTGATTAATTCAACTAGATTTATTCTTGTTAGCAAAGGAGTTTGTACAAAAATGAGTTCCAGTCTCTGAGGTGAAAGTACAAAAAAAGGTAGAGTTTGAGTAGCAGATTTTTCATTAGTCAACCATACAATAAGAGTTTGATCAACAATAGAAAGTTGAAGTATCACATTGCCCGTGCTGTATACACAACAGACATGAATCCCATGGAAAATAACTTAATCCAATGTGTATTTGATGCTAAATATTAGTTCAGTCGCAATTCCTATCTGCTAAGATTTTATATTGTCAAAATTCATATATATACATATATTTGTTAGCATGCTTATTGATCTTATTAGGTCCATGAATGACTTCATGTATTCAGTACAACAACCATCTATGCTATGGAAGGAATACTTCAACGTTAACCATAAAAAGAGAAAGATAAAAGTAAAGTTCATAAATACAGAGCCGGATAAACCAGCGACTCATGCTACCATATACAAAATCAGATTCAAAGCAATCATCAAATCATTATTAAAACTAATGGTTTCGGAAAAGAACCAACATCTAGCCATTTTTCAGATTTTTATCAATAAAGTGTTGATTAGATGGAAATGTTAATTATTTTATAGTATGCATTTAAATTAGGGGTGTGCATGGTTCGGCTCGCCCCGAAGACCCGGCCTGGCCCCAAACATTGTAGGGACTAATTCGGTGTGATTTCACTGAGTCTAGGGTTAGGTAAGGGTCTTGGTGCATGAATTTGTATATATCAATGTCAATATTACTATTTCTTACAAATTCGCACAACTAACCAGCAAGTGCACTGGGTCGTCCAAGTAATACCTTACGTGAGTAAGGGTCGAATCCCACGGAGATTGTTGGCTTAAAGCAATCTATAGTTATCTTGTAACTCTTAGTCAGGATATCAATTATATTTATCAGTTTGAATTGCGAAAAATAAGAGAGCATGAAATAGATACTTGTTATGCAGTAATGGAGAATATGTTGGAGTTTTAAAGATGCTTTGTCTTCTGAATCTCTGCTTTTCCCCTGTCTTCTTCTTCACGCACGCAAGGTTCCTCCTATGGCAAGCTGTGTGTTGGTGGATCACCATTGTCAATGGCTACCATCCGTCCTCTCAGTGAAAATGGTCCAAGTGCACTGTCACCGCACGGCTAATCATCTGTCGGTTCTCACTCATACTGGAATAGGATCCATTGATCCTTTTGTGTCTGTCACTACACCCAACCCTTATGAGTTTGAAGCTCGTCACAGTCATTCAATCCCTGAATCCTACTCGGAATACCACAGACAAGGTTTAGACTTTTCGGATTCTCAAGAATGCTGCCAATGGATTCTAGCTTATACCACGAAGATTCTGATTAAGGAATCCAAGAGATACTCATTCAATCGAATGTAGAACGGAGGTGGTTGTCAGGCACACGTTCATAGGTTGAGGATGGTGATGAGTGTCACGGATCATCACATCCATCATATTGAAGTGCAAATGAACATCTTAGATAGAAACAAGCGTGTTTGAATGGAAAACAGAAGTAATTGCATTAATTCATTGAGACACAGCAGAGCTCCTCACCCCCAACAATGGAGTTTAGAGACTCATGCCGTCAAAGAGTACAAAGTTCAGATCTAAAATGTCATGAGTTACAAAATAAATCTCTAAAAGTTGTTTAAATACTCAACTAGTAACCTAGGTTTACAGAAAATGAGTAAACTATGATAGATAGTGCAGAAATCTACTTCTGGGGCCCACTTGGTGTGTGCTGGGGCTGAGACTTAAGCTTCTCACATGCCTAGGCTGTTTTTGGAGTTAAACGCCGGGTTGTAACCTGTTTCTGGTGTTCAACTCCCATCTGTAACCTGTTTCTGGCGTTTGACGCCAGACTGCAACATGGAACTAGCATTGAACGCCTGTTTACATCATCTATCTTCACGCAAAGTATGAACTATTATATATTGCTGGAAAGCCCTGAATGTCTACTTTCCAACGCAATTGGAAGCGCACCAATTGGACTCCTATAGCTCCAGAAAATCTACTTTGAGTGCAGGGAGGTCAGAATCCAATAGCATCAGCAATCCTTTTTCAGCCTGAATAAGATTTTTGCTCAGCTCCCTCAATTTCAGCCAGAAAATACCTGAAATCATAGAAAAATACACAAACTTATAGTAAAGTCCAGAAATGTAATTTTTATTTAAAAACTAATAAAAATATAATAAAAAGTGACTAAAACATATTAAAAACTACCTAAAAACAATGCCAAAAAGCGTATAATTATCCGCTCATCACAACACCAAACTTAAATTGTTGCTTGTCCCCAAGCAACTAAAAACAAAGTAGGATAAAAAGAAGAGAATATACAATGAATTCCAAAAACATCTATGAAGATCAGTCTTAATTAGATGAGCGGGACTATTAGCTTTTTGCTTCTGAACAGTTTTGGCATCTCACTTTATCCTTTGAAGTTCAGAATGATTGGCATCTATAGGAACTCAGAATTCAGATAGTATTATTGATTCTCCTAGTTCAGTTTGTTGATTCTTGAACACAGCTATTTTATGAGTCTTGGCCGTGGCCCTAAGCACTCTGTTTTTCAGTATTACCACCGAATACATACATGCCACAGACACATAACTGGGTGAACCTTTTCAGATTGTGACTCAGCTTTGCTAAAGTCTCCAATTAGAGGTGTCCAGGGTTCTTAATCACACTCTGTTTTTGCTTTGGACCTCGACTTTAACCGCTCAGTCTCAAGTTTTCACTTGACACCTTCACGCCACAAGCACATGGTTAGGGACAGCTTGGTTTAGCCGCTTAGTCCAGGATTTTATTCCTCTAGGCCCTCCTATCCACTGATGCTCAAAGCCTTGGATCCTTTTTATTACCCTTGCCTTTTGGTTTTAAGGGCTATTGGCTTTTTGCTCTTGCCTTTTGGTTTAAAGAGCTTTTGGCTTTTTCTGCTTGCTTTTTTCTTTTTCTTGCTCTTTTTTTTCGCATTTTTTTCTGCAAGCCTTGTTCTTCACTGCTTTTTCTTGCTTCAAGAATCTTTTTGATGATTTTTCAGTTTATCAAATAACATTTCTCCTTTTTCATCATTCTTTCAAGAGCCAACAATTTTAACATTCATAAACAACAAATTCAAAAGACATATGCACTGTTCAAGCATTCATTCAGAAAACAAAAAGTATTGCCACCACATCAAAATAATTAAACTATTTTAAAATTCAAAATTCATGTACTTCTTTTTCTTTTTCAGAAAACAATTTTCATTTAAAAAAGGTGATGGATTCATTCATAAGACATTCATATCTTTAAGACATAGACACTTAGATACTAGTGATCATATAGTAAAGACACAAACATAATTAAACAGGAAGCATAGTAAACAAAAAACAGGAAAATAAGAACAAGGAGATTAAGGAATGGGTCCACCTTAATGAGGGTGGCATCTTCCTCTTCTTGAAGAACCAATGGTGCTCTTGAGCTCCTCTATGTCTCTTCCTTGCCTTTGTTGCTCCTCCCTCATAGCTCTTTGATCTGCAGTCAAATGCTCTACCACTGAACTATGGACCCTTGAAATAAAGCTCTCCATCTCTCATGACTCGGAGGTGGAAGCAACTGCCTTCTTTTTCCTCTTTCTAGAGGTCTCTCCGGCCTTAGGTGCCATAAATGGTTATGAAAAAACAAAAAGCAACGCTTTTTTCCACACTAAACTTAAAAGGTTTGCTCGTCCTCGAGCACAAGAAGATAGAAGGGAGTAGAAGGAGAAGTGTGAATGGGTGGGTATGGGAGGGAAATGGTTTGAATTGGAATGGTGAGGTAGGTGGGGATCCTGGGGGGTCCACAGATCAAGTGGGGTCAAGGACTTAACATCCCTGCTCTAATTAGGCGTGTAAAATGCCCTTGCTGTGTAATTCTGGCATTTAACACCAGACTGCTGCTTGTTTCTGGCGTTAAACGCCCAAATGTAGCCTGTTTCTGGCGTTTAACGCCAGGCAGATGCTTGTTTCTGGCGTTAAACGCCAGCTTGGTGCTTGTTTCTGGCATTAAACGCCAGACAGATGCTTGTTTCTGGCGTTTAAACGCCAGACTGCTCTCCTCCAGGGTGTGCTGTTTTTAATGCTATTTTTCATTCTGTTTTTGATTTTTCAATAGTTTTTATGACTTCACATGATCATCAACCTAATAAATTACGAAATAACAAAAAGAAAATAAAATAGATATGATTAAATAACATTGGGTTGCCTCCCAACAAGCGCTTCTTTAATGTCAATAGCTTGACATTGAGCTCTCATGGAGCCTCACAGATAATCAGAGCAAGGTTGGAACCTCCCAACACCAAACTTAGAGTTTGAATGTGGGGGTTTTGTTTGACTCTGTATTGAGAGAAGCTTTTCATGCTTCCTCTCCATGGTTACAGAAGGAGAACCTTGTGTCTTATAGTTTGCAATGTCTGCAAACCACAGAGCTTCCTAAATAGCAAACAATTGCTCATCCAGAAAGGTTTCAGAGATCTCAGTAGGAGGGAGGGATGCTCCTGCTACTGGTTCTATCCGGGACAGGTGATCAGCTACTTGATTCTCTGTCCCTTTTCTGTCTCTTATTTCTATATCAAACTCTTGCAGAAGCAACACCCATCTTATGAGCTTGGGCTTTGAATTCTGCTTTGTGAGTAGATATTTAAGAGCAGCATGGTCAGTGTACACAATCACTTTTGATCCTACTAAGTATGATCTAAACTTGTCAATGGCATAAACCACTACAAGTAGCTCTTTTTCTATGGTTGTGTAATTTTTCTGGGCATCATTTAAAATGCGGCTAGCATAATGAATGACATGCAGAAGCTTGTTAGGCCTCTGTCCCAGTACTGCACCAATGGCATGGTCACTGGCATCACACATTAGTTCAAATGGTAATGTCCAGTCTGGTGCAGAAATAACTGGTGCTGTGACCAGCTTAGCTTTCAGAGTTTCAAATACCTGCAGACACTCTGTGTCAAATATAAATGGCGTGTCAGCAGCTAGCAGATTGCTCAGAGGTTTTGCAATTTTTGAAAAATCCTTTATAAACCTCCTATAGAATCCTGCATGCCCCAAGAAGCTTCTGATTGCCTTAACATTGGTGGGTGGTGGTAATTTTTCAATTACCTCTACCTTAGCTTGATTCACCTCTATTCCTTTGTTCGAAATTTTATGCCCAAGGACAATTCCTTCAGTCACCATAAAGTGACATTTTTCCCAATTTAGAACCAGGTTAGTCTCTTGGCATCTTTTCAGAACAAGTGCTAGATGGTTAAGACAGGAGTTAAATGAGTCTCCAAATACTGAGAAGTCATCCATGAAGACTTCTAGAAATTTCTCTACCATATCAGAGAAGATAGAGAGCATGCACCTCTAAAAGGTTGCAGGTGCATTGCACAGACCAAAAGGCATTCTTTTGTATGCAAATACTCCAGATGGACATGTGAATGCTGTTTTCTCTTGGTCCTGAGGATCTACTGCAATTTGGTTGTAACCTGAATAGCCATCCAAAAAGCAGTAGTATTCATGACCTGCTAGTCTTTCTAGCATCTGGTCTATGAATGGTAAAGGGAAGTGATCCTTCTTGGTGGCTGTATTGAGCCTTCTGTAGTCAATACACATACGCCACCCTGTAACTGTTCTTGTAGGAACCAGTTCAATTTTTTCATTATGAACCACTGTCATACCTCCCTTCTTAGGGACAACATGGACAGGACTCACCCAGGGGCTATCAGAAATAGGATAAATAATCCCAACCTCTAGTAACTTAGTGACCTCTTTCTGCACCACTTCCTTCATGGCTGGATTTAGCCGCCTCTGTGGTTGAACCACTGGCTTAGCATCATCCTCCAATAGGATCTTGTGCATGTATCTTGCTGGGCTGATGCCCTTAAGGTCACTTATGGACCACCCAAGAGCTGTCTTGTGTGTCCTTAGCACTTGAAGTAGCGCTTCCTCTTCCAGGGGATTTAAAGCAGAGCTTATGATTACCGAAAAAGTGTCACCTTCTCCCAGAAATACATATTTCAGGGATGGTGGTAATGGTTTGAGCTCGGGTTTAGGAGGTTTTTCCTCTTCCTGAGGAAGTTTCAGAGGCTCTTTCAATTCCTCTGAATCCTCCAGATCAGACTGAACATCTTTAAAAATGTCCTCTAGCTCTGATTCGAGACTCTCAGTTATATTGACCTCTTCCACTAGGGAGTCAATAATATCAACGCTCAGGCAGTCGTCTGATGTGTCTGGATGTTGCATAGCTTTGACAACATTCAACTTAAACTCATCCTCATTGACTCTCAGGGTTATCTCCCCTTTTTGGACGTCAATGAGGGTTCGTCCAGTTGCTAGGAATGGTCTTCCTAGAATGAGAGTTGCACTCTTGTGCTCCTCCATATCCAGCACTACAAAGTCAGTAGGGAAGACAAATGGCCCAACCTTGACAATCATGTCCTCAATTATACCTTATGGGTATTTAATGGAGCCATCAGCAAGTTGAAGACAGATCCGGGTTGGTTTGACCTCTTCAGTCAAGCCAAGATTTCTGATAGTGGATGCAGGGATTAGGTTGATGCTTGCCCCAAGATCATATAAAGCTGTCTTGGTGCAATTAGCCTCTAATATGCATGGTATCATAAAGCTCCTGGGATCTTTAAGCTTTTCTGGGAAGCTTTTCAGAATGACTGCACTGCATTCTTCAGTGAGGAGAACTCTTTCAGTTTCTCTCCAATCCTTCTTATGACTCAAGATATCTTTCATGAACTTGGCATAAGAGGGTATTTGCTCAAGTGCCTCTGCAAACGAAATCTTTATTTCAAGAGTCCTGAGATAGTCTGCAAAGCAAGCAAATTGCTTATCCTGCTCCTCTTGGCGGAGTTTTTGAGGATAAGGTATCTTGGCTTTGTACTCCTCAACCTTGGTTGCTGCAGGTTTATTTCCTACAGAAGTGGTTGGGAAAGCCTTTTTAGAAGGGTTGTTATCAGCACTTGTGTGTGTCTGATCCCTCACTGGCATTTGAATACCAGGGTTGGAAGCTTGATTGGCGTTGGACGCCAACTTCCTACCTGTTTCTGGCGTTTGAACGCCAGAACCGAGCTTCCATTGGGTGTTTGTCGCCAGCTCCTTGCCTGTTCCTGGCGTTTGAACGCCAGAACTATGCGTGGGTTGGGCGTTTAACGCCAGCTTTGCACCCTTTTCTGGAGTTTGAACGCTAGAGTTATTCCTCTCTGGGCTCTTACTGTCCTCAGAGGGATTTTGGATAGTATTTTGCTCATCCTCTGTCAGTTGTTTTTTTCTTGGCTTTCTGCTGCTCTGAAGTGAGGTATTTAATGTTTTTCCACTTCTTAATTGAACTGCTTGGCACTCTTCTGTTATTTATTTTGATAACTGCTGTTTTGTTTGCTTCAACTGTACTTCCATATTCATATTAGCCATTCTTGTGTCTTGTAGTATCTCCTTGAATTCGGCTAGCTGTTTTGTTAGAAAATCTAATTGCTGATTGAATTCAGTAACTTGTTCTGTAGGACTGAGTTCAGCAGTTACTGTTTTAGCCTCTTCTTTCATGGAAGACTCACTACTTAGGTACAGATGCTGATTTCTGGCAACTGTATCAATGAGCTCTTGAGCTTCTTCAATTGTCTTTCTCATGTGTATAGATCTACCAGCTGAGTGGTCCAAAGACATCTGAGCTTTCTCTATAAGCCCATAATAGAAGATGTCTAACTGCACCCACTCTGAAAACATTTCAGAGAGGCATTTTCTTAGCATCTCTCTGTATCTCTCCCAGGCATCATAAAGAGATTCATTATCTCCTTGTTTAAAGCCTTGGATGTTCAGCCTTAGCTGTGTCATTCGTTTTGGAGGGAAATATTGATTCAGGAATTTTTCTAACAGCTGTTTCCATGTCCTTATGCTAGCCTTGGGTTGGTTATTTAACCACCTCTTAGCTTGGCCTTTTACAGCAAATGGAAATAGTAATAATCTGTAGACATCCTGTTCTACTTCCTTATCATGTACTATGTCAGCAATCTGTAAAAACTGTGCCAGAAACTCTGTAGGTTCTTCCAGTGGAAGACTGGAATACTGGCAATTTTGCTGCACCATGATAATGAGCTGAGGATTCAACTCAAAGCTACTGACTCCAATGGAGGGTATACAGATACTACTCCCATATGAAGCAGTAGTGGGGTTAGCATATGACCCCAGAGTCCTTCTGGACTGTTCATTTCCATTTAGGTCCATGATGGAGAAAGGGAGATGATGCGGATTGCAAATAAAATATATATCGAAATTAAAATAAAATAAAATAAAATAAAATAAAATAAATGAAAAAATTGACTATAATTTCGAAAATTTGAAGAAAAATAAAAAAAATTGAAAACTAAATTAATTAATTAAAAAGATTTGAAAAAGATGTGGGTGAGGATTTTTGAAAAAAAATGAAGAAGGAGAAATTGGTTAGGAAGTTTTGAAAAAGATGTCTTAAAATTAAAGATACTTGTAAGAAAATAAAATAAAATAATTAAAAAAAGAAAAGATGTGAAAAAGATTTGATTTTAAGATTTGAGATTAGAAAAGATAAGATAAGCTAGGTAAGATAAGATAAGAAATTTAAATTAAAAATTTTTAAAATTTAAATTTTAAATCTGAAAATTAAATTTTGAAATTTTGAAATTTGAAATTTGAAATTTTGAAAATTGAAATTTGAAAATTGAAATTTGAAAGTTGAAATTTGAAAATTGAATTTTGAATTTTCAAAAAAGTCAACAATATAAGATAAGGATTTGAAAAAGATTTAAATTTTGAAAAGATTTTATTTTTAAATTTGAAAATTAAATTTTGAATTTTAAATTTTGAAATTTAAATTTTGAACTTTTGGAAGTTGAAATTTGAAATTTGAAATAAGATAAGATAAAATTCTGAAAAAGATATGATTTTTTTGAAAAAAAATTTGAATTTTGAAATTTTTAAAACTAAGATAAGATAAAATAGAAATTTTAAAATAAAAATCTGAAACTCTTATGTAAATTTCGAAAATTAACTTAAAATAAAGAGAAAAGATATTATTTTTTTTAAATTTAATGAGGAAAGAGAAAAACAATAAAATGACACCAAACTTGAAAATTTTTAGATCTATGATCCTGAGTTTTCGAAAATTTGAAGAGAAAAACAACTAAAAGACACCAAACTTAAAATTTTTAAGATTAAACAAAAAGAAAACACAAGAGCAACTTGAAGATCAAGAAGAACACAAAGAACAAAACTCAAGGAACTCAAGAATATAAAAAGAACGCCAAACTTAAAATTTTTAGAAAACTAAAAATAAATTTTCGAAAATTAAAGAAAAATAACAAGAGAACACTAAACTTAAAAATTTGACACAAGATTTAATCAAAGAAAAATTATTTTTGAAAAGTTTTGAAAGGAAGATACTAAAAAATTTGAAAATTACTGTAATTAATAAACACCGAAACTCAAAGAAGCAATAGTTACCAAGAACATAAGTACAACGCTCTAACCAACTGAGTTATGAAAGAAAGAAAAAATAATATTTTCTTGAAAAACCTTTTTGAAATTTTTGAAAAAAATAGAGAGGGAAAATAAAGATAAGAGACTCAAATTTAATGACTCTAAATTAAAAAGATAAATTTTTCCTAATCTAAGCAACAAAATAAACCGTCAGTTGTCCAAACTCGAACAATCCCCGGCAACGGCGCCAAAAACTTGGTGCACGAATTTGTATATGTCAATGTCAATATTACTATTTCTTACAAATTCGCACAACTAACCAGCAAGTGCACTGGGTCGTCCAAGTAATACCTTACGTGAGTAAGGGTCGAATCCCACGGAGATTGTTGGCTTGAAGCAATCTATGGTTATCTTGTAACTCTTAGTCAGGATATCAATTATATTTATCAGTTTGAATTGCGAAAAATAAGAGAGCATGAAATAGATACTTGTTATGCAGTAATGGAGAATATGTTGGAGTTTTAGAGATGCTTTGTCTTCTGAATCTCTGCTTTTCCCCTGTCTTCTTCTTCACGCACGCAAGGTTCCTCCTATGGCAAGCTGTGTATTGGTGGATCACCGTTGTCAATGGCTACCATCCGTCCTCTCAGTGAAAATGGTCCAAGTGCGCTATCACCGCACGGCTAATCATCTGTCGGTTCTCACTCATGCTGGAATAGGATCCATTGATCCTTTTGCGTCTGTCACTATGCCCAACCCTTATGAGTTTGAAGCTCGTCACAGTCATTCAATCCCTGAATCCTACTCGGAATACCACAGACAAGGTGTAGACTTTTCGGATTCTCAAGAATGCTGCCAATGGATTCTAACTTATACCATGAAGATTCTGATTAAGGAATCCAAGAGATACTCATTCAATCGAATGTAGAACGGAGGTGGTTGTCAGGCACACGTTCATAGGTTGAGGATGGTGATGAGTGTCACGGATCATCACATCCATCATATTGAAGTGCGAATGAACATCTTAGATAGAAACAAGCGTGTTTGAATGGAAAACAGAAGTAATTGCATTAATTCATTGAGACACAGCAGAGCTCCTCACCCCCAACAATGGAGTTTAGAGACTCATGCCGTCAAAGAGTACAAAGTTCAGATCTAAAATGTCATGAGTTACAAAATAAATCTCTAAAAGTTGTTTAAATACTCAACTAGTAACCTAGGTTTACAGAAAATGAGTAAACTATGATAGATAGTGCAGAAATCCACTTCTGGGGCCCACTTGGTGTGTGATGGGGCTGAGACTTAAGCTTCTCACGTGCCTAGGCTGTTTCTGGAGTTAAACACCAGGTTGTAACCTGTTTCTGGCGTTTGACGCCAGACTGTAACATGGAACTGGCATTGGATGCCAATTTACATCGTTTATCTTCGCGCAAAGTATGGAGTATTATATATTGCTGAAAAGCCCTGGATGTCTACTTTCGAACGCAATTGGGAGCGTGCCAATTGGACTTCTGTAGCTCCAAAAAATTCACTTTGAGTGCAGAGAGGTCATAATCCAACAGCATCAGCAGTCCTTTTTCAGCCTGAATCAGATTTTTGCTCAGCTCCCTCAATTTCATCCAGAAAATACCTGAAATCACAGAAAAACACACAAACTCATAATAAAGTCCAGAAATGTGATTTTTATTTAAAAATTAATAAAAATATAATAAAAAGTGACTAAAACATATTAAAAACTACCTAAAAACAATGCCAAAAAGCGTATAAATTATCCGTTCATCAGGTCTCAAAAATAGACTCGATCATTATTTCGGGTCGGGTCCGGACCATGTCTCGGGTCACCCGAACTCGGCCCGGTGGTCAGGTCATCATACACAATTAATATTTTGTATTATTAGTGATGGATGATGGCTATTCTTATGTGGAATTTAAGTATTGTAAACCTTAATATATTGTTATTAGTTATTATAAGACTATAAGTTAATGTTTTATGTTTAAAATGCATAAGATTTTAGACTAATGCATAATATTGTGTTATTTGTATTGATTTAAATATTTGGTGTTATTAGACAATATTAGTATTAATTATGGTTATACTTTAATTTTAGAGAAGAGTTAGTTCTTATTATATTTTTTTAAGTAAATTTTATCATGTCAAACAATGGTTGAAGTCTTGGAAATTTGGATATTTTCACATGCTAGCTTATAAGAAGGTATCAAGGTAATGTAATGTTAACGGCCCGGTTTTTACTCGATTTTTATCCGGTATAATCATGGGCCGAAAGTGTATAGGTTTCATCGGGTCTAGAACCAGGTTCGGGTCTAACAAATAGGCTCGGTATATATTTCGGATCGAGTCTGGGTCATATCAAACCCGATTTCACCCGGCTCATGCACACTCCTAATTTAAATAAAGGAAGAATATGAGGCCTGAAAGAGTTGACTTCATTATTCATCATAAACAATGAGTAAATTCTCTACCCAGGTTCATTGATGACATATTTGAAGCATGACTCACGTGAAACCAAAAAGCATCTTCAAATGGCAAAATACCCTGCACCCCTTTTTCCAAGTTTACTAAAATATAAGAAGCAATATTTGACCAAAAAAAATTCTAGTATTAACCGAAAGTACTAAAACATTCCTAACATTTTCATTATCAAGCAGCAGCTTTCAAGAGAAAGAAATGGTTCCAACAGGAATGGCCAATGGCAATGATCAGTTACATAACAAACTTTTTCACAAAGGCACCATTTTTTTTACCCCCACATGCTTATAGCCATTACCTCCTACATTTGTCCTTGAACAATTTTTCAAAAAAGGCAGAAAATAAAATAAGCCTAGAGAATTGAATTAACACTCAAATCTGCATGATTCATTTTCTCCCCCAATCACATAAAAGTTTCAAACTTCCGAATGAAATAAATGATGGGCACATGATGAAAACTTCACTACTCACCAGAGAAAATGGATAAAATAGCTAATGTTGCAGGGTTGAACCAGAGGAAATACACCCTGTGGTTGACTGACACAGACCCCAAAGACAAGTGAAAGAAAGTGTATAGTGTGAGAGACTGCGTTTGTGTCTGCCTAATAAGAGAAGTTTATGAATACAATATAATCCAACAGAGCAAAAACAACTGATTTCATACTTCCGATGATGACCGAACTCGAACAGCAGCAACTTCCGATCGCGCTGGCAGCGGAAGCGTCTACGGCCAGACGTAGTCAATGCGGGATACGAGACGAACCCGCAACTACGATTGTAGCCGGTTTCTAGGCTTGAACCTCCACCACGGCAACACCTTCAGCGGCTGTATCCCTGTCCCTGGAACCTAGAGCTTCGTTTTTAGCGATAACATCTTTCTCAATGCTTCGCCCTCCATGAATGCATCAGGGCATGCGTTTCTCTTTTTTTTTTTTCCCTCCCATTCACAAAGAAAAAAAATCCATCTTCTTTGGATACCCAATTTTTGTTGTTGGCAAAGTCCACCTCAAAAAGTCCACCAACAGATACTCCAACAAAAAAACCTTGGCTACAGCTCAACCACCCCTAACATCAAGCAGGAGACAAGTCCTGCAACAAAAGAGCAACGTGTTAATCTCATACTCATTTAGACATAAAATCTGTAAATCTGTATCAATTTGAATCTGTACCTTAGATTGACCCAAGATTAGAATTCATAGAGAAGCATCAATAAGATTAAAGCAATCTCCTTTAGTGTAGATGAATATTTAAATGTATTTTTGTTTTATTTTTTAAATTATTTAAAGTTTGAAATTATAAGATTAAAATTAGTTAAATTTTAAAATTTGATTAATTTTAAAAAGTAGTTTTTGTCTAACATAAAACAAATATTTAAGTCTTTTTATAAAATTGAAAAAAAATATTTTTATTAAATTATAAGGATGTTTTAGTAAAAATATTGATATAATATATATTTTTACTAAAAAAAATAGATGTTGACATGAAAACCATAGTCCACGTGTCATTTTGTTATTTGTCCACATTTTTAACATATTGGTACGTATAAATTTATCATCATACTAAAGCAAAAACCTTTGATATATTATTGACTTCTGTAATAGAATCACGTCATAACGAAAATCTAATATCCGCAGTTTTTAAGCTTAGATCCGATCCGAACCGATCATATGCAAATCGGATCGGATATTGGATATATCCACAAAACATAAAAATATTTTAAAAAGTTTATTTTTATTAAAAAATATCAATAAAATCTTTTTTTTTCCTACTCTTTTAAACATGTTTACTCTTAAAATATTATTAAACATACTTTTCTTAAACAATAAAAATAAAATAATACAACATATATGATAATTATTAGTTGAAATAAAGCATAAAAAGAATATTTATTTATTTCTCCGGATCCGCGGATATGTAGATTGGATATGTGGATACCTACCTAAAATCCACAATCTAATCCTATTAGTGTGCGAATCTGATCCGATCCGATCCGATAACATTGCGGATTGGATCAATATCCGCAATATTTGGAACAGATTTGGATAAACATCGTAGATATGCTTATCAGATCTGATCCATGAACACTCTTAGTTCCCATTTGAAGTTAATTGTGCATAGAAATATCGCAAAAGCATGTTTTTGGACAAATCTCCTCCAACATCAAAACAAAAGAAACTACGCCTTCTTCCTTGCTTGCTATTCTCTTCTTTTCTGACACCGATCTGAAATTGATCCTTAGAGCGTTTTATTTTTATTCGTAAATTAAAAGCACCGATGTGTTTTTTAGGTAAGACATCATTGCTATCTTATTTTTGCTCAAATTATAATTCACTAATAAATCAAGTTAAGTACCTTCTGAAAAAAGCATTAGTTAGGTAGAACTTAGGAGTTAGGTAGTAACTCTGTAGCCCTCTCTTACAAGTTCAAATTATTAGATCCAAATACAATTCGCATACATCAAATCAAAATGTTACTGGTTTGTAATTACAACTCTTTCTTATTCACTTCAAATGCTTAATCCTTCAATGAATTTGTTCAAGTGGAGAGTGAATTTAGGTATTTTGTTTTCTCTATTAACCAAAAAGTTAAATTCGTAATTTTATTAATATTTGCACATATTCTCTTAGTTTTCATCTCATCTTTTAGAAGAAAATTTTTTTATGGATCCAACATTTTTTTTCTTTTCACTTTGTTTTCTCTCCTCATCCAAAAAACACAAAAAATATTTTTTCATCGTCTTTCTTTCTTAACATTTTCTTTTCCTTCATATAGCAAATAGAAATATCATATCCAATAAAAATATACATGTGTTCATACACTAGTCCAATAATAAAACCAGGTCCAAAATAAACAAGCACAACACATAAAAAAAGGTCTAAAAATTTTTTCTTCGTCAATCCGACCTACACAGAGAATGGATCTATTGGTCGTACATCCGACCTACATTCAAAATCTTAACTGCACCTACAAATCTACCCAACAATTCAAATATGAGATCTTAACAACCCCTAAATAAAAAGAGATGTAACTACCCACCATTATAGGTGGATAAGTTACTAAAAGATAACAATTCTATCTTTCTTATTGTATAAATACCTCATCAAACTCAAGTATTTCTCGATTCCAATATACTTAAACATGCTTAAAATTCTTGCTAACTTAAGTATCAGAGTCCCTTGCAGATACCACTCCCCATTCTTACTCGATAACCTTAGACAGCTTCGCCCCATTGGAGAAGATGTCGACACCACTACCAAAAGGCATCTGGACCAATATGCTTCCCTATGTGTCACTTGGCCAGTGGTCATCGGTCACCAAATCCCTCGTTCAAGTGGCACAACTCCTTATCTCACACAGCCATCATGCGACTATCGTTACAAGACCATCCACGTCAGCATCCACACCCTCCACTTTTCTTCCGACCAAGTAGGTCTCCACTATACATGTTTATGCAAAATTTTATTAAAAAAAAAATAAATATACCAAAAATACTGATATTCTAGTTATTTTAGTAATTGATTTTAATTTATATATTACATATATTTTTTTATAATCAAGATTAATAACTAAAATTATTAGAATACCCATATTCTTAGAATATCTGAATTTTTTTCAATTTTATTTGAGCACTTCAACTAAAACAGCAAAATTTATTTATTTATTTTTATCAAATTAGTTAATAATATTGAAAAATATTAGTTAAAAATATAATATTGGACAATTAGACTAAAAATATTAAATTATTGACAAAAAATACTAGCCAATATAAATTAAAATTATTATTAGTCCTCAACTTTGTTTTTTTATTTTATATATCTGGTTATGCGATGTTAAAATCAATTTCTTATGTGTTCCTCCCACAAGGTCTACACAGTGATAACAAATACAAAAGCTTTTCTATTATAACGGGGATCACGTATTCACGTATCAGAATAAATAAGTCCATCTCAAACCATATCTTCAAAGAGTAATTCAAATATATTTATATAAGTGACCTTTCAATAATGGCCAATTATTATTATTTTTGGGATTAAAAAATTCAATGAGATTGAGGCACATCATCACATACATCATCAATAGACAGTCTACAATTACAAATAAGCTTAATCCAACTCCCACATAGCAGGATTAGGAAAGGCAAATCCAGATATATTTATAGTTGACTTTCCATCAGGTGCAACTGGATCATATGGTGAATCTTCTCCAAACTCAATTGGCATTGACTTCCAGTATAAACTTGGCTCCCACTCTGCTTCTTTTAGCACTTTCAATATCTCCTTTACCACTGTCATGCTTGCCTCGGATGTTAGATGAATTCCATCACTGTGAAATAATAATTAGTAACTACCGTTACCAATAGAACACTATAATATTGATGGAATTGAAATAATAATGATTATACTTACATGAAAGAAATCTCTTGCCAATCTTTTCTTGTTTGGATTGCAGACCAGAGATCAATGGCCTTGATGTTCATTTTGCGGGACAGTGACAACAATGCTTCAGAATATACTCGACAAGCTTCATTTGTTCTTATCAGATTTCCCTGTGGATCTCTGGTTTAAAGCCATAGACTTCATTCATTAGTATTTGAGATTTTGAGGTCGAAAATCAAATATAACAACAACAACATGTCACTTAGCTTTGTTTGGGAGTTTAACTGGTTTAGAGAAAAAATGAAAGACTGATTTTAATATAATCTCATTGAACTAATTTTCAAGTTGGAAGAGACAAAGAAACAAGAAAAATAATAGGACAATAAGAATTTTAAAATGAACTTATAAATTTCCTAAAGATAAAAAAGTATCAAATAAATTCTTCAAGAATAGTAATGTTAGATTATAGTTCTCAAAAAATTGCAACATTAAACATGTTTCATCCCTATGTTAGTCTTTCATTTGATTTAATCAGGAATTTATAAGTCTAATGTTGTAATTGAATTTTCTATTTTCCTCTTTTTTTACTCAAAAATCTATAAGTTTATTACTTTTTTTTGCAGAAAAAATTTTTCAGAGACTTACTCACAAATAAATAATTCAACAGCCACAACTATTAATGGCATTTAAAAATTTTCTTAGATAAAAATATAGACCATCACTGATATATAATCCCTCTATTTGTCGTTATAAGAAACTAGTATATTGACTGGTACTTTCATATCTGTTAATTCATTCTTTTACTTGTTAAATTTAAAGTAAATAATCATGAAAGACTTAGTTGCTAGTAAATCTATCTAAAAAAAATTAAAACAGACTCTAATTGACAAAATTAATCAAACCTTAAAACAACTATTTAAAATTCTCAAATTACCCTCTTAGTCTAACTTAATTCAAATTCTAGTTATAATGGTATCCTTCTCCCAATTTCTAATCTTTTACCATCATAGCTTATCCCATAACCTCTTTTCTTTCCCTACCACACTGGCCTCCTTTACCCTCCCCAAACTTCAACCCTTAATTTTTTATTTTTTATTTTTTTTGCTGAATTCCATAAGGGTATCACCATCGCAACACACACTTCCAGTATGTATTTTGTCTTGCTTATTTTTCAGCAACTTCAATGCTTGTTTCAACCCATTTTCATTTTTTTCAACCGATCATCATGTTAGCAGTCTTTATTCTAATAACTTTAATTTTTCATTTTTCATTGTATATAAAAGGTGCTTTGGCCTTTAAAGTGTAAGAATATATTTTCTTATTAATTCGAACAACAATAATACTCTACATTCATGTAAAAAATGCATCCAGGTTATCCAAGTAATATTGGTCAGACGCGCTTCCCTTCTCCCTCATTCGTATGTCATACACGCGCTACATACAATGTACTGTAACCTAAAGCTTTGCTCAACGTAAATATTCTGCTGCAATGTAAACCTTCTTCTTCTTATCTGCTCGCGTTCTTCCTTATTAATCTGCATTGCCTTCGTCGTTCTTCTCTGGTTGCGTTCATCTTCTCGTTTTCTTCTTTCGATCTAGTTATGTTGCATTTATCTTCTTCCTATTTTTCTTCGTTTTCTTCTTCGATCTGCACTTCTTAATCGAAACAATGAATGACTCAACTTCAAATCAGTTGAATGAGAGCGATTTGGATTATTCTTCTGAAACGAATCAAACTGACGAAGTTTAGATTATTCAATTTTGAATCGAATTGAATGGAATGCAATTGCTAATATGAATTGAATGGACGGAGGTGTATTGAATTGAATTGAATTGAATTGAATTGATAATCGTAAATTGTAGGCAGAGCTGTTTGAATTTGATTTTATATAATGAATTACGTTTCGTTCGCTCAATACTATACAATTGTTTCACCATGAGTACGCGTTCGGTTCATTATGCAGAAAGCTGTTCGAATTTGATTTTGTATAATGGATTATGTTTCGTTCACTCATTACTATACAATTATTTCACCATGAGTACGTGTTTTGGTTTATTATGTAGAAAGCTGTTCGAATTTGATTTTATATAATGGTGTGTTTCGTTCACTCAATACTATACAATTGTTTCACCATGAGTACATGTTCGGTTCATTATGCAGAAAGATGTTCGAATTTGAATTTATATAATGGATAATGTTCCATTCATTTAGTACTATACAATTGTTTCACCATAATAACATGTTCGGTTCATTTCTTTTCTACACAATTCAAAACTCTTTCTCCTCACTTTCTACTGCTTCTTCACTAGAGAGAGAAGAAGGAAAATACAAAAAAAATATAGCAGCAATAACAACAAAAGAATGATGATAAGGAGAAAACATGTGAAAAAGAAGAAACGCGAAAAAGAAGGAGGAGAATGAGGAGGAGGAGGAATGCGAAGAAGAAGGTGAAGAAGAAAAAGACGCTCCGTGCGTAAACGAGCGTGAGAAGAAGAAGCGTTGGGCAAGAGTGATTTCGTATGTGTTAGGCATGTATATTTCACGTTTTATTTAATGGTATTGAATTTTTTTAGTGTTGGGCCAACTTGGATACAAAATTATATAGATGTGTAGTATGACTGTTCTAACAATATATATCCATTTTTTTCTTTTTTTTGTGTTCGTTTCCCTTATAAAGAGGAAAGAAATTGAAAAAAATTTATTTTCTTGTTAATTCCAACAACACACATCTAATACTTTTTTTTGGTTTGTTCCCTTCTAACGAGGAGAGAAATTAGGAAAATAAAATGCAAAGAAGTTAGTAGGTGTTAGTTCTATGTCTTTATAGAGTCGTATTTCAAAAAAAAAAAAATAGAAGAGAGGTGCAGACGTTTGTGTCATTTTTAGGGATGGCAATTTTCTCTAGTGGAATAGGTATCCGCAGGGATTTACCCGTTGAAAAACAGGTTTGGAGGTCATTTTCTCTCTGCGGAGACGGGAGACGGGTATCCGTTTAATAAACGGGGCGGGGGCAGGGAGAGAGGTATCCACCCATCATATCCGTATAATACCCGTATAGATGAAATTAGATAAATATCCTTATATATATGTATTATGATGGAAACAAAAACCTAATTCACGCCTTTGCCTCACTCCCTCACTCTCTCATCATATCACTCTTAGTCTCTCACTCTCTCAGGTCTCACCCTCTCCGTCTTTCTTCCTCTGTCTTCCTCCCTTGCTGCCGCTCACCTTCTTCCTCTTATTAAGTTTCCGGTGTCGCTCTGTGCTTGCTTCTCACAGCGTTGGTGTCGCCTGCACCCGTGTCGCCGCTGCACCCACATTGTCGCCTCTACTCCACAAAGATGAAGCTGCTCCAGCCATGCCTCTGCCATCACGAGCTTCTTCAGATATGTCATCACCATCCATGCCTCTGCGTCCAAAGGAAAGGAGAGCCGTCTTCACGCCGCGCGTCTGAGGAGAAGAGAACTATCACGACTTTGTCGCTGTCCAGAGGACAGGAGAGCCGTCTTCACGCCGCGTGCCTGAGGAGAACCGTCGCAGTTTTCGTCACCGTCCAGAAGAGAGTTGTCTTCGTTGGCGCCGTTCATAGGAGATCCGCCTTCGTCGTCGTCCAAAGAAGAGCCGTCCTTCATCGCCGTCAGAGAAGAGCCATCGCTCACTACTTTTTGCTCAAAGCTTCGCCGCCTCCGCCTCTGCCTCTAGTCTGCCTCTGCTCTACCGTTTTAATATATATTTTGATTTTTAATTAATGAAATTGGTATGGTTTGAATTCTATTAATGTGAAATTAGATTTATGATTAGGTTTGAATTATGTTAATTGATAAATTTGGATTTAGAGATAAATTGGATTTAAGATTAGAGTTTGAATTCTATTAATTGATAAATTTGTATTTAGAATTTGGGAAATTTTATTGCTGTGAAATTGGATTTAAGGTTTGGAGTTTGATTTTTTACTGGAAAAATGAAAAATTGGATTATAATACTGAGTTTAGGGTTTAGACTATGTTAAATGTTAATTATCTTTTATTTTTTAATTTTTTAATTTTTTTAATGTTTTTAAATTTGTTTTTAAAAATCTGTGGATATCTGCGGAGACCCCGATTTTCGGCAAATACGGGGTCCCCGTTATCCGTCGTGAGAATGCGGCGGAGACGGAGATGGATTTTGGATAGCGGAGACAGAGGACGGGGGTATGTCTCTGTTCCCATAAAAACTCGTTGTCATCCCTAGTCATTTTGAGCACACAATGCGTATGTGACATCTAAGGTATGGGTGTTGCGGTGGTGGATTCAAAGAGAACAAAGGGTGGGTTAAAGTTTGGAAATTTAAATTAAGTTATGTTAGGTCAAGAGGGTTAATTTGGTAATTTAAATTATTTGTTAAGATTTGGATTTTTTTATCAAGTGAAATACATTTTTTATGAGTATTAAATTTGTCATGCGCATAACTTTTATAGTTAGAAATAATTATTTACTTTTAAATTTTATTTTTGAGATAGCAAGTTTTTTATAACTTAATTAAAGTGCCTTAAATAAAGTGTTGAAAATAATTAAAAAATATTTTTTTATAAATTATATATAATAAAAATATTTTAGAGAGAAAAAAATTGTACACCAATCTTTCTCATACACTTGTATATAAGGTCTTTTTGAAAAGTTTTAAAAGTAATTTTTTTTAGTTTTTGACTTATGAAAAATAGTAGTATTAATGTCTGGTGCAATTTTCAAAATCAAATTACAACTTTCTAAGAAGCTATTTAGGAACTTATAGAGAAGTTAAAAAAAATGACTTTTCTCATAATACTACTATTTTTTATCACATTTTTATAAAATAAATACTTTAAAACTAAAAGCTCAAATATAAAATAACTTATTTATAAGTTACTTTTAATATAATCATTGCTTAAGTTATTTTTTTTAAAATAGCTTAATTAAGTTGTTTTTTCAAACTGGCCAATATATAAGTAGATAAATGTGTAATTACGAAAAGGTTTAAATTGATTATGGAAGACAGACCTATTATTAACGATTTGTTCCTCATTGATGGGAGGAGTACTAAGAAATATGATGCGGGTCGTCTTTGAAAGGCACTGAAATAATCACATGATTTAAGTCAATAAACTCCATAGCGCAAAAAGAACAGATCACAATTAAATCGATTAGTTTTGTTACATCAATTCGAAATACAAAGAACAGAGATTACATGCATCTAACAAAACACCCCAACTAGATCATTTATTTATTATGATTAGAACCAAGAAAGATTTATTACCTGTATATGGAGAGCAATCTTCCTCATATTTTCTATGTATTCTTGAAGAGGCACATGAGGACCAAGGCCATATTTATTTGGAATAACAGAGTCATTGCCACCAAAATACACAATAACCAATGATGGTTGCTTAGTGGCATTCTGATCCTTCAACATTATGTACCAAGCAAAAGTGTAAAAGTTTTTTAGAGAAATGTTAAATCACAAATGTGTGAAACTAAATGGTAAAAAAAAAAAATAAATAATAATAATAATAATAATAATAATAATAATAATAATAATAATAATAATAATAATAATATCTATATCACCATGCTAAGGCTAAATACCTTGGGAAAAACTTGATCCAGAACCTGAAGAGCACGCCTTGAATTCCAACCAGCGTATCCTCTCAAAACTATGTCTGCCTATGTTATGTAAAGAAAGATTTTTATGTTAAACTCATTTCATGCATTATACGTGTACCCCTAACAAGCACATAAATGTTCATGTATTTTAATATGTATATTTTCAAAGAATGATAATACTGAAAAGGTAACACAAGGATACAAATTATAGTAATCTATCTTATTGTCGTTTCACAATTATTTTTCCAAATGATAACTAACAAGCATGTCTAGATATGTCAAACGACCAAAATTATTTTTTCATTTTTTATGAAAAAAGACTACCGAAAATAATACCGTGATAAAATAATATCAAAAGATATGAATTACAAATAAGTACTCAAATATTTTAAAACATGAAAAGATTAACCAACTATTAGATATGTATTTTTTAAAAAAAATGTAGAGATTAGATTTTGATATGATTATTTATAAATATTATTAGAAAAATGATACATTTTCAATTCATCTTTAAAATTTGATTAGTTTATCAAGAGAATCTTGTTTTGTTAATGAATTTTTTTTAAAAAAATATAAAAATAAAATTTTGTTCCGATTTTTTGTATGGTCTTTATAAATAGTTATTCGAATCTTTCTACAAAAGTTTAAAACAAATACAAAAGTTGTTTGCTAAATCTAAAAATCATTTTTCACTTATAAAAAATATTATAATTTTTTTTATCATATTTTAAAATCTTTTATATACTTTTTTATTATTCATATTTTTTAAAATTATTTTTGTTAGCAGTATGAACTTTCGAATCTCATTTTTTTTAATCTTATTATATGTATTCAACATACATTTTATATAAATGATTAATTTACTAACAGATCATTATATATATATATATATACAGATCAATAATTCTCTAATTAAGTTGTAAAACCAATTAGAGAAGAGATGTTTTAAGGGACCAAAACTTTCATATCTATAGAAACTTTTATCGTTCTATATTAGAAAGTATAATTTTTGTAAAATATCTCTAAAGACAAAGTATTAGTTATGATATATTTATACATATTATTTTACATATTTTTTAATAAAATAATTAAATTTATTAAAACCGAGTAACCAAACTTCTTATAGATAGCCATATAATCAACTTTTTTTATTAATACTAAACATGTATCTTTATACAAAATATATATATATATATATATATATATATATATATATATATATATATGAAAAAATGACAAATAAATCTCTTATCTTTTATATCAAAAATAAATAAATTTTTAACAAATTAAAAACATAAAAATATCTATTATCTTCTAAAGCACCAGAGATATAAGTTCTTCTACAAAAAATCTATTTATCTTTATATGTTTTAGACGAAGAAATTTAAATGTTTTATATTTTAAAATGTAAAAAACGTTTTTATCTTTTTAATTAGTTAAAAACTTATGTATCTTTAGATTAAAAAATGAGAGATCTATTTATCTTTTTTTCTCACTATATATATTTAAGATTTCATTTGCCCCTTCACGTGATTATATAGATTGCATAATAATGAATATAATGACACTAATCAGACCAATAATCATCCGTTAATTCTCAAAAAAGAAAAAAAAAAAACATAACCAATGGAAGAGGAAGTACCTGACGAGCATACAAGTGAGAAAGAATAGCACCCCAGCCTTCATAATAACTGTATTGAACAATGGAAGAACCAAACAGCACAAATTGAGGCCTTTCTGGTCCTGTCATCTTCTCACTCTCAAACATGAACAAATTTATGAGACAAGGACAAGGGATAACATTTATATATATAGATCACTTGGTGGATTTAATTACGTATGTTTTATATTCTTACAAGTCACAAGTCGCGTACACCTTTCTATTTAGTTACAATGAATTACAATAATGGGGATAAAATTTCTATATAGATCACTTGGTGAATTTAATTAATATATTATTTATCCTCTTATTTTTTTGATTATTTTCGTATTTTATTTCTGACAAAATAAGAATTAATCTGATGGAAATCTAGATTTCATTTAATGATTTATCGTTGGTCAATAGATTGTTACATGCACCAATTGGAAAAATAGCTTATTACTAAGGTCCAATTTGAGTAAACAACTTAATTAAGTTCCTTTTGAAAAAATAGTTTAAACAATAAATAACTATATTAAAAGTAGCTTATAAATAAATTATTTTGTATTTGGATTTCTAGTTCTAAAAATGCTTATTTTATAAAAATATGATAAAAAATAGTAGTATTAGGAGAGAAGTCATTTTTTTTTAACTTCTCTATAAACTCTTAAATAGCTTTTTAAAAAGCGCAATTTGGTTTTAAAAATTGTATCCGACATTAATACTACTACTTCTCATAAATCAAAAGCTAAAAAATGTTGCTTTTGTAGCTTTTCAAATTGGCCCTAAATCAACTCAAATTTATGATATTTTATTTTCTTTTTTTTTTTTACCAAAGATAGGAGACTCGAACCCACAACCTCTTAATTGAGTATGGAGAGACTATGCCATTTGAGTTATTACTCATTGACATGATATTTTATTCTCTTACTAGTCACAAATAGGTAGTGAACCTTTATATTTAATTTATATGTGTACTATATCAGTAATTTGTTAAAAAAAATATAAAAAATTAATTTTTAATTAGTCAATATTAATTGATTTGAGAATTTAAATTTATAATTTAAAATTAGAATTAAAAATTTATGATTTAAAATTTAAAATTTAATATAAACAAAATAATTTTAAAAAATTTAGCTGACTTTAGCTGAAAAAGAAAGACATTTTTTTAGCGTTACTCTTGGTTTAATTATTTAATTAATAACTTTCTACATCTTTGCTTAATCAGAAGTCAGAACGCTAATTTGCTAATAAAGAAAAGTAACAATATATAGCAACCAATAGGGGCCAAGTCTTTCTTTTTGTGTTTTCTCTCTCTTCTTTGGTCGTTAGGATATGTCACTTGCACTATATGATTCTGTTTAAATTAAAAATCTCCACTTTTTGTGAACTCTTTTAAACCGCTTTTCACATAATTTTTGAATATTGTCAATAATTAATTATTCATCATCCTGTTTCTTTCTCATGGTTAATATCGTAAAAGTTCACGCTTCTAACAAATAAAATCCATTTGAAAAATATCTATGGATAATTTTATTTGAAATATTTATTACTAATATTATCTGCAAATTTGACAACGGATTAATTATATGCGAAATTTACTGCAAAAATGATTTGTATTAAGATTAGCTGCGAATTTTATAACGTATTAATTATTTGTCAAATACACTGCAAAAATTAACTGCAATTTTTATTGCAAATTTTGTTATTTGCAAAATTTGCTAAAAATTAGCTGCGAATTTTGCTATAAATTAATTATCTATAAAATTACTACAAAAATTATCTGTAATCTTTGTTACAAATTATGTTACTTATGAAATTTGCTGAGAAAATTAGTTGCAAATTTTATTACAAGTGTATTACTCGTAGAATTTGTTGTCACGTGCACTTATGAATTATGTTGCATATTTGGGATATGTAAAAATTTCGTTCGCTTAATTTGCAACAAATTTTCACATAATTGTCTGATTTTTCATGAAATTAATTGTAAATTTTTTAGGTTTTTGTGACAAAATTCAAAGATAAATTACCTGCAAATTTTAAAAATAACATCAATAATTATTCACGAACTTATATGTTACAAATATAAATCCGCAACAAAAATCGTAGAAAATTTGCACAATTAATATGTTATTTTTTAGTCATATATTATTATTATTGTATATGAAGATGCTCCTAGGGTCCTACCACACGATAAAAATGATGTTAATCTTGTTTGTGAATTGTAATTTCAAAAAGTATTTTGAATGAATAGGTTAATGCAAATTTAAAGCAGAATCATTTAAATTTGGTAACCTACAAATCACATAATGATGTGAATACAGAGAGTGCTGATTTTGTGGGGCAAACCGGTACGAGGCCTAAAGAGGATTCAGATGAAACGGTAGTGTGAGTTCTTCGATTTTGGGTTGTTGCAGGATTGATGAACAAATAATGAACCATACATAAACCACAAAAAGTGAATCGAGATGAGAGAGAGGAGAGAGAGGGGGGTGGGAAACACAGGGAGGGGTAGGCATATGGAACGTGACAAGGATCCAAGGGTTTGGAATCGAGAAGAGTATCGGCGGCTGGAGAATGAATCATTCTCCATCTTCGTGAGTAATCTGCCGCAGGACATATCCAAGAGGGAATTATTCCAATTGTTCAACTGGACGGGACGAATCAATGATATATATTTATCACGAAAACAAAAAGGTGGAAAAGTATATATGATTGCGTTCGTGCGATACACAACGAAAGGAGGGGCTTTGAAGGCTGTTGCGGAAATGAATCATCAGAGACTGAGAGGGAAGGTTTTGTTTGTGGAGCAGGCAAAATACCGAAGAATGTCGGGAACAGTAACAATAAGTAATGGACGCGTGGAGGGAGACAAACGACAAAACGTTACATGGCAGCCGCGTAGGAAAGTTACTGAGACTGATCCTGAGGCTCCTGAAAATGAGGCGCGGGAACAGAAAAGTGACAAAGATCCGTATGAAAAGGGTCGGACAAAGGAAGTGAAAGTAGCAGTGGCAACGGAGAATCTGGAATGGTTGCAGAGGAGCATTATCGAAGGCACGACCAAAGCCATTAACTTTGCCTCTTTAAAGGAAATGATCGCCAAGAATGTGCCTAATGTTGTTCAGGTGCGGGAGATGGGCGCATACAAAGCACTTTTGACTTTTGACAGTACACGGAACGCTGACGATGCTTACAATTTTAACATGAATAGCCTCCTACAGTTATTCCATAGAGTGTGGCGCTGGCGCTGGGAGGAGTCGGAACATAGTGAGACTCGAAGAGTGTGGCTGGAATGCTTTGGGGTCCCGCTGCACGCTTGGTCAGTTAACACTTTTAGAACGATAGGAGGCCAATGGGGAAAAGTCGTTAGATGTGCCAAAGAAACGGAAATATGTAGCTCTTTCACTGTGGGTCGTGTTCAGGTTGACACGAGCGTAATGGATGCCATCCAAGAAAGGGTCCACGTCATAGTGGGTACGGGAGGCTTCGACGTCCTGGTGAAGGAGGCTGGACATGAGGCGTGTGATTTAATGTGTACCGAAAAATCTGAGGATGAAAACACAAGTATGCAAAGGAATTCTGATAGCAAAAGCAGGAGTGTCGACGTAGATATCATGCAGAATTCTGATGTAGGGTCATTGCATGAAGAGATACGGGATGAAGATCGGTTGTTGATGGTACCACGGAATGAGGAAGAAGACAAGGGCAGAATTGTAATTACAGATACAATTTTGAATGAATGGAATAATGACTATGTGCAGCATAATCTCGGGGAAATCGGAACGTATCTGGCATTAACTAAGGATAATTATGGTATGCAAGATTTGGGGGGTGGAGTCGTTATGCTATATGATGAGGATTCTGAAAAAACAATGACTGATGACCTAATTGGGCTGGAAAGGGAGCCCACAAATGTAACACCAAAAAATTCACTTGTGGAAAAAACTTGGGCCCTAACACAACATGGGGGCAGGCAGGAAAAGTTGGGCCCAGGACTCCAAGCCCACGAGAAAGCAGCTGCGGGTCAGTGGTCCAGGGAATCTGGTGCGGGTCGGTCTCCTTTGGGGGATGTGGGTCGCATTCCTCCAGATCTGATCTGCACGGGAGAAGGCTGCGGCGCCCATGGAGACCCACCGGTCGATCGAAGGCAGGTGACGACCAACGAGGACGGTCGCGGAAGGGGGCGTCTCGGCGGGAACCAGGGGGGCAGATACTACGTGGTGGACCGGTCCGACTCCAAAGCCCTGGGACTGACGCTGACGATGACGCGGGAAGTGGAGTTGGTGGTGGGGAAGATGGCTCGTCGGCGGTGGTTGACCGGTGTCGGTGTGGCATCCCAGATTTTCCGACAGCAAAGGGAGACCAATGCGACAAAATTCGAGAGAGCTGCAGGCAGGGAGGTGCGACGCTGGCTGATTGCACTGAGGGGAGGCACGGGAGACATAGCGCCAGGCCAGGGTGTGAAACCGGGAGTGAACAAAAGCCACATAAGTGCTGTGCGCGAACCGGTAGGGTGCTCGGCAGGCAGATTGAGGAAGCCTTTGCAGAAACTGAACCGGGCCAAGAGGGGAAGGGGACTGATGCGGAAGAAAGTGACAACCAACACACTGATGTGGAGGAGCAGTTAGTAGAAAATAAAAAGACCTAGGAGCTGGCACGCGAATCAGGAGCGATATTATATGATGAAGAAGACGACATCATGGCCATTCTACAAGTGCAGAACGAAGAAATAGCTCGTAAAAGAAAGGTGGCAAAGCAGAAAGCGAAAATGAGACGGTGCAGACCCAAACATGCAAAACAGGTGTGTAAAACAATTTTAAAATGATTTTCAGTTCATGGAATGTTCGGGGGTTGAGGAGAGATGGAAAGTTGAGGATGGTAAAGGACCTAAGAAATAAACATAGGTTACAAATGCTAGGGTTGATTGAAACTAAAAGGCAGATAGTGACGAAATTTGACGTTGCAAGAATATGGGGACAAGGTAGTCCAGGTTGGGAATATGTAGGTTCTGAAGGGGTGGCTGGTGGACTATTGCTAATTTGGGATGAGGAGATGTTCAAATTGAATAACTGTTATAAGGGAGAGAGGTGGTTGTGTGTTGAAGGAGTGATATTAAAAACTAGTTTCAACTGTGCGTTTGTCTTGGTCTACGGTGCACATGATAGAGATGAGAAGGTTCAGGTATGGGAAGAGCTGAGCTATATAGCGGGGTTATGTCAGGTTCCGTGCTGTTTTATGGGAGACTTTAATGAAATAGTACATATAGAGGAACGGAGAGGCAACACCGGGTTGACAAGGTCTGCGGAATATTTTAAGTCTTGGATTCAGGACATGAACTTAGTGGATTTGCCGCTCACTGATCGGAAGTTTACATGGTTTCGCGGGCATTCTTGCAGTCGTATAGATAGAGTCCTGGTTAGCTTGGAGTGGTTAGAAGAGTTTCCAGATGCACATTTGCGAGGTGGACCAAGGGGTCTGTCAGATCATTGCCCGCTAATAGTGGAGGGTAGGAAGCTGAGAGGAGGACCCAGGCCGTTCCGGAGTCTTGATTCATGGTTTACACATGAAGGCTTTCTCAGGATGGTGAAGGAGGAGTGGAGAGGGTTAGGAGAGCTACAGTTCACAGATAAATTGAAGGCGCTGACAGAACCACTGAGAAGCTGGCATAAGGCAAATTTTGGTGACATGGATAAGAAGATTACAAAGTTTGAGGAAGAGATCAAGAAGATTGATGATATGGTCAGCAATGGAGTATATGACGGAACACTGGAGGCTAGGAGAAAGGCGCTGGTTAAGTGCTGTGAGCGATGGTATGTGAGAAAAGAAGTACACTGGAAGCAGATGTCGCGATCTCGGCACATGAATGAAATGGACAGGAATACAAGATACTTCCACAATATAGCTTCAGCAAGAAGGCGGAACAATAGGATTGATAGTCTGGTTATCAACGGCAGGCTGGTTCGGAATCAGGCTAGAATAAAGGTTGCTATCAGACAGTTTTATAAGGATCTATATCATCAGGAAGACTCTCCTACTATGGGGTTCAGAGATGGTCTGGTGGTTCAAATAGGTGAGGAGGATGCTATGGCTCTAGAAGTGATACCGTCGGGCGAAGAGATCAGAGAGGCCTGTGGGACTGTGAGTCCTCCAAGGCGCCAGGGTGTGACGGATACAACATGAACTTCATCAAGAGATGCTGGGATGAGATTGGCTCTGAATTCACGGCGGCAGTGATGGGGTTTTTCCAGATGGCCAGGTTACCGGCGGATGCCAATATCACTTGGGTGGCGCTAGCACCTAAGTTCATGGGTGCAAAGGAGATTAAAGATTTGCGACCTATCAGTATGGTGGGGTGTATGTATAAGGTTATTTCGAAGGTGCTAGTTAGGAGGATGAGATCAGTGATGCCAGCATTAGTAGGAGAGACCCAGAGTGCGTTTGTACAGGGAAGGAAAATTCATGACGGGGCGCTTATTGCGTGTGAAACAGTTAGTTGGCTCAAACTGAGGAAAAAGGAGGCTGCACTAATTAAGCTTGACTTCCAAAAGGCTTATGACAGGGTTAAGTGGAGCTTTGTGAACACTGTGCTGCAGAAAATGGGATTTGGGCATAAATGGAGAGCATGGGTGATGGAGTGTGTAGCCACTGCGTCTATGTCGGTGCTGATAAATGGCTCGCCATCTAAGCCTTTCAACATGGAAAGAGGTTTGAGACAAGGTGACCCACTGTCTCCATTTTTGTTTGTATTAGTGGTGGATGTGCTGCATCGAATGATAGGCGAGGCAGTGAGGAATGGTCGTATATCACCGCTGCTGGTTGGTAGAGACAGTATACCTTTGTCACACCTTCAGTTTGCTGATGACACTATCCTCTTCTGCCCACCAAAGGAGGAGACTATAAGGAATTACAAGAGGCTTATGCGATTCTTCGAGTTGATGTCAGGCCTGAGTATCAATTTTGATAAGTCCAGCCTGATTCCAATTAATTGTGAGGAGCAATGGGTCGAGCGTATGTGTAACCTGCTGGGTTGTAAGGGGGATGTCCTTCCAGTTAAATACCTTAGAATATCTCTAGGAGCTAATCCGAGGTTGGTGAAGACATGGAAGCCTATCATAGACAAGGTGGAGGAAAAACTCAGCTTGTGGAAGGCCAAGGTGCTGAACAAATCTGGGAAGTTGGTACTTATCAAATCTGTGTTGAACAGTCTGCCAATATACTATTTGAGCTTGTTCAAGATGCTGAAAGCGGTGGCTGAGAAATTGATTTCACTACAGAGAAGATTCCTGTGGAGCTCAGAAGAGGGTAGGACTGGTATGGCATTAATAAGGTGGGAAGTGGTGCAGGCGCCGAAGAAACTAGGTGGACTGGGAGTAGGGAACGCTATGGTTCGCAACACAGCGCTGTTGTTCAAGTGGTGGTGGCGATTTGCAAAGGAAGATTGCCCCTTGTGGAAAAAAGTCGTAGCTTCTTGTCATAATCTAAACCCCAATGAGCCTCTGTGGACTCAAGAACCGCCTACTAGAGGAGGACCATGGAAGGATATTTGCCAGTTACACATCCTGAACCAACATTTAAGGGATAAGATGGTTGCAGGCCTGTCCATGGTGGTTGGGAATGGGTGTCAGACACGTTTTTGGGAGGATACATGGGTGCTTGGTGGATCTCTGAAGAACCGATTCCCGAGGCTTTTCTCTGTTTCAAACCAGTGTGGATCCGTTATAGGGGACTGTGGTTTTTGGGATGGGCTTGAGTGGATTTGGAACTTCCAATGGAGGCGAGAGCTCTTCCAATGGGAGTTGGAACTACTGAGTGCATTACACGAGGTTTTGAGACCTGTGAACTTAATTCATAACAGAGAGGACATAGTGGTGTGGAAATATGATAGGCGAGGTATTTTTACAACTAACTCATTTGTACAGGTGATGCAGGAAGAATTGATCCCAGAGGAGGTAATCAGTTACAGCTTCACCAGGACTATTTGGAAGGGGCTGGTCCCGCCTAGAGTGGAGCTGTTTGTCTGGTTTGCTCTGATAGGAAGAGTGAATACAAAGGACAGGTTGAGCCAGTTTGGAATCATCAGTCATGAAGATGTTACTTGTGTTCTCTGTAACAACGGGGTGGAGGATGTACATCACTTGTTTCTAGGATGCATATTTGCATGGCAGGTGTGGAGTGCTTGGATTTCAGCTTTTGGCCAACGGTGGTCTTACCCAGGATCGATGAAAGAACACTTTCTTAGTTGGACAGAAGAACCGAGGAGGATGGAAGAGCGTAATCACCGGTTGAGGTGCTTTTGCGCGATCGTCTGGAACTTATGGTTGGAAAGAAATAGACGGATTTTTCAGCACACAAGCAAAGGAGTTGAAGAAATCATCAACATGTCTTCGAGTAGTACTAACGAGTGGAGCGGTGGGGATCCCTTTAGTTGTTGATGGCTATGCCGGAGATGACATGGGGTCGGATTTGTGTTGTTATATTTGGTAGGTCCTTTTGTTTTTTTTTAGTTTATGTAACTTGGTTGGTCGCTCCACTTCTATTGTGTTGAGCTGTTTGATTTCAAAAAAAAAGATGAAATGGTATCATGGGCTTTTGGTTGTTCGAATTATGGGCTATCACTACAAAAAAAAGGTCTATGGTCACGGTAAGCTAGTGAAAAGGGTGACCATAGGTCTATGGTCACGGTTTTTGACCTATGGTCACGATCTTTTCGCCGTGACCTATTCTTTCGTGGCCATAGACCTATGGTCACGGTTCCGTGACCATAGCCTCTATAGTCACCTCTTCTCAAAACCGTGACCATAGCCTTATCTATGGTCACGGTTTTGGCCGTGACCATAGCCTCTATGGTCACTCCACCTAAAACCGTGACCATAGCCTCTATGGTCACCCCTCCTAAAAACCGTGACCATAACCTTATCTATGGTCACAGTTTTAGCCGTGACCATAGCCCCTATGGTCACCCCTCCTTAAACCGTGACCATAGCGTCTATGGTCACCCGCCTTAAAACCGTGACCGTAACCTTATCTATAGTCACTGTTTTCACCGTGGCCATAGCTTATCTATGGTCACCCCTCCTTAAAACCGTGGCCATAACTTATCTATGGTAACCTGTTTTATTTTATGAATATTTTTAAAACATAATCACATTCCAAAATGATGATAATCACAAAATAAATCTAAGAATGAGAAATTCAATAAATGTAAATCATAAAAGTTTCATTAAAAAGTAGATATCCACAATGGGGAGAAGAATAAACGCTAGCTTAATAGAAAATAAAACAGGGCCCATTATAGCTAGCTATCCTACTATGGGCTGCACACTGCAGTTGGGCCCGCTTGGCTCATCTGGATCAACGCAGAGGGGTGCTGGGGCAGGCAAACTGGGCGCAGAAGCGGGTCGGGTGGAATATCTTGCCTTGAAGAGTGCTGTAACCAAACGAGCAGTCGACCCATCCAGCGTGCATCACAAGGAGTAAGCTTGACTGAAGGAGGGGGCGTTGTGTTGTCCTAGGTTGCACGAGCACGGCGAACTGGCGCAGGGAATCAATGGCTGAACCGCGGGAGTCATGGGCTCGAAAATTGTGGGACAGTGGTGACTGGCGTGCCAGCCTGGGCGCCGGTCAAGGATGGTGGATGCTGTGACACGGGGGTGGTTGGGAGTGTTGTTGCGGCGGCGGTTCCTGAAGAGTCGGACGATGGAAGGTCTGGAGGGTTTGAGGGGGCTGACAACTTAGGGTTCCGGACGGAAAATGGCTATGGTGACAATGGAGTTGTGGGTGGTAAAAATGGTGGAAGTGGGGAGCTTAATGACGATGGAAATTTTGGGGATGTTGATGGGTATAATGATTCAAATGAGGATAACAACACTGTAAGTGAAACTGAAGACAAGAACTGGGCAAACAATAAACTTGAGGATGTTGATGCTGTAAAGGTAAGTGACGAATCGAAGGTATGTCAGAGAACGATGGTGAAGGGGGGAGATGGAGTTGGAAGTACTCAAATAGGGAAAGTCGGAGATGAAAACGACGGGGATATGGGTGACAATCAGAGTGCAACCTTTGAAGAGCAAATGCTGGAAAACAAGAGGACATGAGAAATAGCAGTGGAGTCCGGTGCAGTTTTGTACAATGAAGAAGACGATATCATGGCTATCCTCCAAGCACAAAATGAAAAATTGCTCGGAAAAGAAGGCTGGCGAAACAAAAGGAGAAGGCAAGACGATGCAGACCTAAGAATTAAAATAAGGTGTGTAACAATCTTTTAAAATGATCTTTAGTTCCTGGAATGTTAGGGGGTTGAGGGGGCATGGGAAGTTGAGAATGATTAAGGACTTAAAGCAAAAATATAGATTGAATATGTTAGGTTTGATTGAGACCAAAAGACATGTAGTAACAAAATTTGATGTAGCTAGAATTTGGGGGTGTGATAGCGCAGGATGGGAATATGTTGAATCTGATGGTGCATCGGGTGGTTTGTTGATAATATGGGATGAAACGATCTTTAAAATGAGTAATTTCTATAAAGGGCAGAGGTGGTTGTGTGTGGAAGGGGTCATATTAAAGAATAGTTTTAACTGTGCTTTTTTCCTGGTTTATGGTGTTCATACTAGAGATGAAAAACTTGTTGTGTGGGAGGAGTTGAGCTATACAGCTGGATTATGCCAGGTCCCATGTTGCTTCATGGGAGACTTTAACGAGATTGTTCATGTAGAGGAAAGAAAAGGTACTACTAGCTTAACAATATTTGTGGAAGAATTCAAGAATTTGATACAGGATATGCACTTGGTGGACTTAGCGCTCAATGACTGTAAGTTCACTTGGTTTAGAGGTTGTTCATGCAGTCGGATTGATAGAGTTCTACTCATTCTGGAATGGGTTGAGGAATTCCCAGAGGTTCGCTTGAGAGGAGGACCAAGAGGGTTGTCAGACTATTGCCCGATGATAGTGGAAGATACTAGGTGGAGATGTGGACCTAGACCGTTCCGGAGCCTTGACTCATGGTTCACACATGAAGGCTTTTTGAGAATGGTTAAAGAGGAATGGAGGGGGTTAGGGGAGATACAGTTCACAGATAAATTGAAGGCCTTGACGGTTGGGGAGATGGCACAGGGATAACTTTGGCGACATGAATAAGAAAATTATGAAGTTTGAGGAAGAGATCAAGAAGGTAGATGACATGGTTAGCAATGGGTGTATGATGGAACGATTGAGGCAAGAAGAAAGGCGTTAGTGATCTGTTGTCAGAAGTGGTATGTGAGAAAAGAACTGCATTGAAAACAGATGTCGAGATCCCTTCTCGTGAAGGACATGGACAAAAACACCAGGTACTTCCACAACATAGCTTCAACAAGAAGGAGGAATAACAAGATTGATGCGTTGGTTATTAATGGAAGGGTGGTAAGAAATCAAGCTAGAATAAAAGTAGCTGTAAGAGAGTTTTACAAGAAATTATATCATCAGGAGGAGTCTCCTACAGTGGAGTTCAGGGATGGGCTGGTAGATATGATAGCTGAAGAACATGCTGCGAGTTTAGAGGTGTTGCCGTCGGTGGCGGAGATCAGAGAGGCAGTGTGGGACTGTGAATCATCAAGGGTGCTTGGAAGTGACGGGTACAATATGAATTTTATTAAGAAGTGCTGGGACGAGATTGGGGCTGAGTTCACAGCAGCTGTGATGGGGTTCTTTTAGACATCCAGGTTACCGACAGACTCTAATATCACATGGGTTGCACTAGCACCAAAGTTCATTGAGGCTAAGGAAATTAAGGATTTGCGACCAATTAGCATGGTTGGTTGTGTATACAAGGTGATTGGTAAAGAGGATGAGATCAGTCATGCCAGGTCTAGTTGGAGAGACTCAAAGTGCATTTGTCAAGGGGCGAAAAATACATGATGGAGCTCTTATTGCATGTGAAACTGTACACTGGATTAAAATAAGAAAAAAGGAAGTAGCAATAATCAAACTGGACTTCCAAAAGGCTTATGATAGGGTCAAGTGGAGGTTTGTGGACATGGTTATGCAGAAAATGGATTTTGGACAAAGGTGGAGGGAGTGGGTTATGGAGTGTGTAGGCACATCTTCTATGTCGGTGATGATAAATGGCTCACCAACAAAGCCATTTAAGATGGAAAGAAGTCTGAGATAAGGTAATCCTCTATCTCCATTCTTGTTCGTACTAGTTGTTGATGTCCTGCATAGAATGATTGGAGAGGCAGCTAGAAATGGCCGTATATCTCCTTTATCTGTTGGGAGAGATAATATTGAATTGTCACATCTCCAATTTGCCGATGACACAGTGTTATTCTGCCCGCCGGAGGAGGAGACTATCAAGAACTACAAGAGGCTCCTACGATGTTTCGAGTTGATGTCGGGACTGAGTATAAATTTTGATAAATCCAGCTTGATCCCAATCATTTGTAAACAACTGTGGGTTCGAAGGATGTGCAGCTTGCTGGGGTGCAAGGAAGCTAGTTTGCCAGTTAGATACCTTGGAATTCCTCTAGGAGCTAACCCGCGATTGTTCATGACTTGGAAGCCAGTTATAGATAAAGTGGAGGAGAAGCTCAGCTCATGGAAATCGAAGGTCCTAAACAAAGCAGGGAAGTTGGTGCTCATCAAAGTAGTTTTAAATAGCTTGCCAGTTTATTATTTAAGCTTATATAAGATGCCGAAGGTAGTGGCAGAGAAAATGATTTCGTTACAGAGAAGGTTTTTATGGAGTAAGGAGGATGGAAGGCATAGTATGACCTTGGTAAGATAGGAAGTGGTCCAAGCTCCAAAGAAGCTACGGGGTTAGGAGTCGGAAATGTGATGGTTCATAACAATGCGCTCTTGTTTAAGTGGTGGTGGAGGTTTTCAAAGGAGGATTGTCCTTTGTGGAAGAAGGTGGTATGCTCTTGTAATAACCTCTCCCCTAATGAACTGTTGTCTACCCAGGCTCTCCTTACTAGAGGGGTCTATGGAAGGATATTTGCCAATTACAGATTAAGGAGCAAGGTATAAGAGACAAGATCATAACTGGCTTATTTATGGAGGTTGGTGATGGTAGAAGAACTCTTTTTTGGAAAGATGTTTGGCTATGTTGTGGTCCTCTAAAGGACAGGTTTCCAAGGCACTTCTTAGTTTCAATTTATAAAGGCTCTGTCATAGGGGCGTGTGGGTTCTAGGATGGCTTAGAGTGGATATGGAACTTCCAATTGAGGCGTGAGTTATTCTAATGGGAGTTGGAACTTGTGAATCAGCTACACGACACTTTGAGGCCGGTTAAACTAGCTGCTGATAGAGAGGATAGAGTTGTTTGGAAGTATGACAGACAAGGTGTTTTTCCTACTAAATTTTTTGTGCAGATGCTATAGGCGGAAACGCTTCCGGATGACGTAACCAGCTATAGTTTTACTAAGACTCTTTGGAAAGGGTTAGTCCCTCCAAGAGTAGAGCTGTTTGCCTAGTTTGTCTTGTTAGGCAGGGTGAATACAAAGAAAAGATTGGGTTGACTCGAAATTATTAATCTTGGTGATAACTTGTGTGTATTATGTAATAAGGATGTTGAATATGTTCACCACTTGTTTTTTGGCTGTGAATTTACTTGGCAGGTGTGGTGTGCTTGGTTATCTGATTTTGGCAGACAATAGTCTTGTCCAGGTTCTTTAAAGGAACGCTTTCAAAGCAGGACAGGTGTTACAAGTAGGAAGGAGGAGCGTAAAAAATGGTTCATAAGTTTCTTCTCGGTTTGTATGGAACGTCAGGTTGGAAAGGAAGAGGAGGTTGTTTCAGAACATATGAAAAGGTGCTAAAGAAATCTTCAACATGACTATACTTCACTACAAGGAGTGGAGGTACAAGGATCCCATTTGTTGTTGATGGCAATGCCGGAGATGACATTAGGATAAGCTGTTGACGTTAGAATTACTAGGTGTCTAAAGTTATGCTGTGTTTATGTTCTAGCTTTCTCGCTCTACTTTTGTGTTGAGCTTCTTTCGTTTAAAAAAAAATTGGATTATATGAACTTTGCTATACTGCATTTTAATGGCACTTCGAGATATGAAATGTTTCACTTCTTACTCTATTCTCTTATTTATTTATTTTTTGAAAGCAATTCTCTTATTTATTAAATGTATATAAAAATGAATAATATTACACATCCAAGTCTTTTTGTTAATTAAATCCAATTAAGTTGGTCTAACATAACAAAAATCAGCTATAGCTAGTATTATTCCAAGTCTTATTGTGTAATTTGGTTAGACTTAGTTTATAGAAAAATTTAGATGTGTAGCATTACTCAAAGCAATTGTTTTAGAGACCATATATAATGAGAAGTATTTTAGACCAGAAAATTATACACCACTTGTTCATACCCTGGGTCAAGCTGTCCGACCCGGGATGTTTAGCGACAAGGCGACCGACCTCTTCAGGTCCGACTATCCGACCTCTTCTCAAAGAGATCGGCCAAATTGCCAGGTGGTGCACGAAATTGTGATACATATCCATGGCTTCAAAGGCCTGGTACTCTGATCTAGTTTTATTGTCTGTCACAACTTCGATACAACTAACCAGCAAGTGCACTGGGTCGTCCAAGTAATACCTTACGTGAGTAAGGGTCGAATCCCACGGAGATTGTTAGTATGAAGCAAGCTATGGTCACCTTGTAAATCTCAGTCAGGCAGATATAAAGTGATAATGGTGTTTTCGAATATTATATAATAAAATAGGGATAGAGATACTTATGTAAATCATTGGTAGGAATTTCAGATAAGCGAATGGAGATGCTTTTCGTTCCTCTGAACCTCTACTTTCCTGCTATCTTCATCCAATCAGTCTTACTCCTTTCCATGGCTGGCTTTATGTGATACATCACCAATGTCAATGGCTACTTTCGGTCGTCTCTCGGGAAAATGATCCAATGCCCTGTCACGGCACGGCTAATCGTCTGGAGGCATCACCCTTGCCAATGGCTTCATCTTATCCTCTCAGTGAATAATATGCTCACGCACCCTGTCACGGCATGGCTATTCATCTGTCGGTTCTCGATCATGCTGGAATAGGATTTACTATCCTTTTGCGTCTGTCACTAACGCCCTGCAATCGCGAGTTAGGAGCTCGTCACAGTCATTCAATCATTGAATCCTACTCGGAATACCACAGACAAGGTTTAGACCTTCCGGATTCTCTTGAATTCCGCCATCATTCTAGCTTACGCCACGAAGATTCTGGTTAGGAGATCTAAGAGATACTCATTCTAGCTTATTTCATGTAGAACAGAAGTGTTTGTCAGGCACGCGTTCATAAGGGAGAAGGATGATGAGCGTCACACATAATCATCACCTTCATCACGTTCTTGGGTGTGAATGGATATCTTAGAAGAGAAATAAGAAGAATTGAATAGAAAACAGTAGTACTTTGCATTAATCTTTGAGGAACAGCAGAGCTCTACACCTTAATCTATGGAGTGTAGAAACTCTACCGTTGAAAATACATAAGTGAAGGTCCAGGCATGGCCGAGATGGCCAGCCCCCTAAAACGTGATCAAAGGATCATAAGGTAATCCAAAGATGCCTAATACAATAGTAATAGGTCCTATTTATAATAAACTAGCTACTAGGGTTTACATGAGTAAGTAATTGATGCATAAATCCACTTCCGGGGCCCACTTGGTGTGTGTTTGGGCTGAGCTTAAGTGTAGCACGTGCAGAGGCCATTTGTGGAGTTGAACGCCAGTTTTTGTGCCAGTTTGGGCGTTCAACTCTGGTTTTGGATCCTTTTCTGGCGCTGGACGCCAGATTTGGGCAGAGAGCTGGCGTTGAACGCTAGTTTACGTCGTCTATTCTTGGCCAAAGTATGGACTATTATATATTGCTGGAAAGCCCTGGATGTCTACTTTCCAACGCAATTGGAAGCGCGCTATTTCGAGTTCTATAGCTCCAGAAAATCCACTTTGAGTGCAGGGAGGTCAGAATCCAACAGCATCAGCAGTCCTTTTTCAACCTCTGAATCTGATTTCTGCTCAAGTCCCTCAATTTCAGCCAGAAAATACCTGAAATCACAGAAAAACACACAAACTCATAGTAAAGTCCAGAAATGTGAATTTAACACAAAATCTATTAAAAACATCCCTAAAAGTAACTAGATCCTACTAAAAACATACTAAAAACAATGTCAAAAAGCGTATAAATTATCCGCTCATCACCAGGAAAGCCCAGTAAAGGGCCCAAATAGAGGAACACGACCCATATCCAAAGGCAGTCCAAGCCTATAGAGATAAAGGCAGTTCTCTTAAAGATAAGCTGACCTCACCCAAAGATAAGATAAGATAAGATAACTAACTTATCTTACCTAAGAAGGTCAACCCACGACCATTATAAATACACTGGAGCACCTAGGTATAACTCATACTCTGATTCTACAAAAAAACCTGCTTAATACCCTTGCTAACTTAAGCATCGGAGTCCCTTGCAGGTACCCCCCACCCTCCGATGGCGAAGGATCAGCAGTGCAGCCAAGCTCAACAAGTCGGATACGATAGCTCCGGCCTCCACTTACAGTAGGACCCATCATCTCCGATCAGCATAGAAGATTTCGACCGAGATCGATCTACAGTTTCAGGTAACCCTTGGAACATTGGCGCCGTTGCCGGGGACCTGGAAGTCATCCCATCACCATGGCGGACGACCATGACAACAACCACGATTCGGATCTGGAAGATAGAACGCCGCATAAGAACGCAGACACTACACCAAACGATATTCCTCAACCTAATAAAAACAACGATTCATCGACTGTGGGAGCCATGGAGGCACTTCAAGATCACTTAAAACAACTTAAAAAAGAAGCCCAACATCAGCGAGAAGCTGGGAAGGATCTACAAAGGGAGATAAGGCGATGCCGAGAATTAGAAGATAAACTTCTAAAACTTGAAGCCAATCTCAAAACCAAAGCTACTCGATCCATCCAGGAGGACAGCTCTTGCAAGGATCAAGATCCATTCACTAGGGAGATCATGAAGACCAAAATCCCTAAAGACTTTAAACTCTCGGATATGCCTTTATATGATGGCACTACAGATCCCGGTCATCATCTCAGCAATTTCAGAAGTAGAATGTACCTCACCGACGCCTCAGATGCAGTTTGCTGCAAAGCCTTTCCGACTACCTTAACAAAGACAGCAATCAGATGGTTCGACAATCTACCTCCTAGGTCCATCTCGAGCTTCGACGACTTAGCTAAGAAATTTCTGGCCAAATTCTCCATCCAAAAAGATAAGGCTAAGCACGCCCCAAGTCTATTAGGAATCAAACAAGGAGATCGGGAAAGTCTTCGTAACTACATGGAAAGATTCAAAAAAACATGCCTGGACATACAAAGCCTACCAACAGAGGCCGCCATTATGGGCATCATCAATGGCTTACGAGAGGGACCTTTTAGCCAATCTATATCGAAAAAACACCCCGAATCTCTGAACAAAGTACAAGAACGAGCAGAGAAGTACATCAACATGGAGGAAAACTCCCGACTAGGAGAGACCTCAAAATCCGGGTTCACCTACCCCTCCCGGGATAAGGAATCCAGAAAGAAGGAAGATCGACATGGGGAGAAAATAAAAAAATATCACAATTACACCCCTCTTCGGGTGTCCCTTGTGGATGTCTACAGAGAAGTCTGCCACATTGAAAAAAATACCCACAGCTCAACCACTCAAAGGCAAAAAATGAGGAGGAAATCGGATTGAATATTGCGAATACTATCGAATCCGTGGGCATTCTACCAACGAATGTTTTGACTTAAAGAACGTCATAGAAAAACTAGTAAGAGAAGGAAAATTAGATCGGTACCTGGCCACCCGAGACGGTGAACAAAGAAAAAGAAGAAGGGACGAAGATGTCAGACGAACCGAGCGATCACCTCGTACACCAGAAAGACATGTCCACATGATACACGGTGGATTTGCGGGAGGAGGAATCTCCAAATCATCTCGCAAAAGATATCTTAAAGAAGTATATCATGTCGAGGGGAAGGAGGAAGCACCCGACATCCCCGCAATTACTTTCACCAAAGTGGACGCAGCCGGTATCATCTCAGGACATGACGATCCCATGGTCATCACTATTATATTGGCAAACGCAAATCTCCACCGCACATTAATAGACCAAGGGAGCTCCACCGACATCTTGTTCAAAACTGCCTTCGACAAGCTCGGCCTGGAAGAAAAAGAACTTAGAGCATACCCAAACAACCTGTTCAGACTGGGAGACACCCCAGTTCAACCACTTGGATACATCTCACTACACACAACCTTCGGAAAAGGAAACCAGTCAAGAACACTCAAGATAGACTACATCGTGGTCGACGTGAGTTCAGCCTACAACGCCTTAATAGGCCGGACAACATTGAATCAGCTTGGCGCAATAGTCTCGACTCCACATCTGTGCATGAAATTCCCAACTACAGAAGGGATAGCTACAATAAAAGCAGACCAAAAGATGGCGCGCCGCTGTTACAACGAAAGTCTAAACCTCAGAGGAAGAGGAGAAGAATTCCACACAATCGAACTCGGTGGAGTTTAGACGCGGGAAGAACTCCACCCACAACTTGAAGGTGAAATAGAGAAAGTCCAGATCGGAGACATCCCGGACAAAACAACCAATATTAGTTCGAGCCTAAAAGGAGACATAAAAGAATCACTCGTACAGTTCTTATGAGATAATGTCGACCTCTTTGCATGAAAGGCTGCAGACATGCTAGGCATAGACCCCAAATTAATGTGCCACAAGTTGGCGGTCTACCCAGGATCTCGGCCGGTACAACAGAGACGAAGAAAGCTCGGACCAGAACGATCCCAAGCTGTGGAAGAGCAAGTACAAGCTTTACTAGAGGCAAGATTCATAAGAGAAGTCAAGTACCCGTTATGGCTAGTGATAAACCACTATTTTATGGTTTATCTTGTGCTCAATTGAGTGGATTTTATCAACTCTTTACCCACTTATTCATACTATTTGCATGGTTTTACTTTTTTCTTCCTGATTTTGTGCTATGATTGAAAACATGCTTCCTTGGCCTTATATTTGCTAATATTAATCCTCTCTTATTACCATTAGATGCCTTGATATGTGTGTTAAGTGTTTTCAGAGATTACAGGGTAGGAATAGCTTGGAGGATGGAAAGGAAGCATGCGAAAGTGGAAGGAATACAAGAAGTTGAAGGAACTGCAAAGCTGTCAGCCTGACCCTCTCGCACTAAAACAGTCATAACTTGAGCTACAGAGATCCAAACGACGCGGTTCTAGTTGCGTTGGAAAGCTAACGTTCAGGGCTTAAATTTGATATATAATATGTCATAGTTTCCCTGATGTTAGGCGATGCGAACGCGTGCTCCACACGGACGCGTCGCAGTGCCGAAAATCAGTGTGGTAGATTTCTTCTCCAGCAATTTCTGGGCTATTTTTGACCCAATTTGCGGCCCAGAAAACACAGATTAAAGGCTATAAAGTGGGAGAATCCATTCATTCATAATAATAAGCTCATAATACACAATTTTAGGATTTAGATGTTGTTTTTAGAGAGAGAGGTTCTCTCCTCTCTCTTAGGATTTAGGATTAGGATTCCTTTTAATTTTATTGCTTCAATACCAGGTCCAATATTTTCCTTTAATTAATGTCTCTCTTCTATTTTTAATTATTCCAATTCTCTTACTTGTTAATGTTCCAATTTAGCTTATGAACCTTCCCATGTTAAGATTTGAATGTTTTATTTAATATATTTTGAGGTATTTCAGTTTATGATTGTTTTATTCTATTTATGAATGCTTTTAATTTAATTTAGATATTTTCTTCCTTTTGGCTTTGGTTAAGTAATTGGTAACACTTGAATTGTCAAACTCAGCAGTGGTTGAAATTGGCAGATTCCTAATTGATCTAGATCGCTCTAAAGCTAGTCTTCCCACAGGGATTGACTAGGACTTGAGGATCAAGCTAATTAGTCCACTTGACTTAACTAAGTGGGATTAAAACCCAATTCTCATAACATCTGATAAGGATAACTAGGATAGAAATTCCAAATTCTTATACCTTGCCAAGAGATTTTATTATTATTAATTTATTTTTCTTGTCATTTAAATTACTTGCTCCTTATTTCAAAAACCCCCAATTTACAAAACTCATAACCAATAATAAGAACATACCTCCCTGCAATTCCTTGAGAAGACGACCCGAGGTTTGAATACTTCAGTTATCAATTTTAAAGGGGTTTGTTACTTGTGACAACCAAAACGTTTGTAAGAAAGGACTTTTGTTGGTTTAGAAGCTATACCTGCAACGAGGATTTATCTGCTAATTTCTAGACCACGCAAAAGTTCTCTCTTCAAAATGGCGCCGTTGCCAGGGAATTGCAAACGTGTGCCTTATTATTGGTTATTGTAAATATTTGCTTTTTGCTTGTTTATTTGTTTTTATTTTTGTTTTTATTTTTGCTTTTTTGTAAATTAAGAGGTTATTAGTTTTTATTTAGTTATAAAAAAATTTCAGATTTTTATTTTAAAATTTTTATCTTATCTTATCTTATTTCAAAAATAAAATTTCAAAATCTAAATTTAAAAATTTTCAAAATTCAAATTTAAAAATTTTCAAATTTTAAATTTCAAAATTCAAAAATTTAAAATTCAAATTTCAAAATTCAAATTTCAAAATTTCAAATTTCAAAATTTAATTTTCAAATTCAAAATTTAAATAACCTTTTAATTTAAATTTGTTTTTATGTTCGTTTTAATTTTTATTTGCTATTATGAGATCTCACCCCTCTCGCTTTGAGTTTGGTCCCAATGTTGTTGCAAGGAATGAAAATTATAACAGGAACATGCATCAAGGTCAAAACAATCAGAGATGGAGGGAGCCACGAGGATCTGATCAAGAGCCATTCTAGGGAGTGTACCAAGATGATGAATATGGTGGACCCCCTTGTAATTACCAACAAGGCCCACCATATGATTATGAACCCCCTCCACAACATGACTTTGGACCACCATACTCACAAGCCCCTTTCCACCATTCACCTCCATATGACCCTAACTCGTATCCACCATACCAACCACCTTATGAGCCAAATAAACCATACATAGAACCACCCCAATACCAACCCAATTACTCCCAAGAACCACCACCTCAATATTCACCATCTCCATATCCTTACCAAGAAGAACCACATTCTTATTATGAACCCTCTCTCCCAATCAATGAACCCTCATATCCACCCCAATCTCCAATAAATGACAACCTTCGTGTTATTCTTCAAGGGCAAGTGAGGATGCAAAGGAGCGTACTGGAACTCACTACTGCCTTAACCGAGGTAGTGAATATAATAGCTTCCCGACATCTGAGTACTCAAAGTACTCCCATGGCTGCATGTGGAGAATCAAAAGAAGAACGTAGCATGAAGGAGACCCTAGAAACTTCGGTGGACAATGACGAACATGGCTTTGTATTGAAACAAGTGGAGGAAGCCATAATAGTTGCAGAGGAAGACATGGTTGAAGATTTAGGAGATGCAGAACCTCCATAGGAAAGTCAAGTTATCAAGCCTCCTTCAAAGACATTTGAAATTGATGTTGAAGAGGGTGTACAACCTCCAAGGCATATCATGGCTAAAGACTTTGAAGAGGTTGATCAAGAGATGGAGATTAAAGAAGAAGAAGAAGCTTGCAAAGAGGTGGAAGTTGTCAAGGAAGAACTCAAGGGAGTAGAGCTTGATATCACTTTTCCAAAGTTGCTGGAAACCTCTCTACCTAAGTTGCCATCATCCTTCACAATATTCAAGTGGGTAAAATTCATATCTCTTAGCTTTCTAATTCCACTTGAATATGGGCTACTGGAGACGGATGGTCAACTTAGAGCTCTTTGTGGCATTAAGAGTAAAAGGAAGATGGTTTGTGGTTGGAGTTGTCAAGCAAGGTTCAACATGGTTGTGTGCTCAAAGTTTAAATGCAAGGCTTGGTGTAAAGATCAACTGAATGGGTCTAGGAAGCTGTTTGGATGTCTCAGTGAGAATTTCAATTACCTGCCACCCGAATAGAATCATGATGATCAACAAGAAGACGAGTGCAAAAGCAAGGTTTGAGACCCCGGAATTCAGCCTAGCAATCAACACTCTTGGGGCCTTGTCACTTGCTTTAATCTGCTTGAAGACTTTCTACGCCTAGTTTGGGATCTCGAAGGCCATTGGAATCACAAGCATTGGTGGAGATTCCTGGATGAGTTCAAGCACAAGCCACCATAACAGGGAGCTCACCAAATGTCCAACTTAAGGACTTTAACTAAAAGTGCTAGGTGGGAGACAACCCACCATGGTATGATCGTTCCTTTCTCATTTTTTTATTTAGTTTTATTTGTTTTCGAGTTTTATTTTATTTTATTGTATTGAACCTGGATTTTTGCATAATATTCATATTAGCATTGCATTCTGCATTTTTCATGCATATAAAAAAAAGAAAGCACGCACGCGACGCGGCAGCGTCACTGACGCGTCTGCGTCGCCAGTGCATTGGGAAGAAAAGAAAATTGAATAGAGAGTCACGCGAGAGCGTGGCTGGAGGCATGCCTTTGGCACAAATTTATCCACGCGACCGCATCGCTGACGTGTCCACGTCATGTGGGAAAAATGCCTCCCACGCGCCCGCGTCACCCACGCGAACGCGTGGCTCTGTCAAATCGACGTAAAGGGGTGTTTGGCAGCAAGTTAGGCTGGAATGGGGCTGGAACGGTGCTGGAAGCGCAAGCCTTACCACGCGAACACGTGCTCCACGCGTCCGCATCGTTTTCCAAAAATGGCCATCCACGCGATCGCGTCAACCACACGACCGCGTCACCCAAAAATTTGGCAAAAAGAGTTTCAAACAGAGAGTTGCGCGAACGCGAGGCTGCACTCGTGCCAATCGCACAAATCAGGCCACGCGATCGCGTGACACACGCATCCGCGTCACCTGACCTTATCGAGCACCACGCGACCGCGTCACTCACGCGTCCGCGTCGCCTGCGCCGCACAACTCATCCAAATCAGCGCCAATTATCTTCTCTTTTCTTTTCTAATCCTAATTTCTTCTATCTTTTCTTCTTTCTTTCTTACTTTATTTCTTTCACTTCTCATTCCTTTTCACCTTCATTCTATTTTACATAATTTATTTGCATATTTCATTCATTACATTTTAATTTAGTGCATATTTTTCTTTTCTTTTCTAAATTCATTATTTCTCCTTTGGTGTTGATTTTCTTATTTAACTGTTGCATCTTCTCTTGAATTATTTTAGGTGCTTAGTGACTTGTTTTATTCTGGTTAGGTAATATTATTTATATCAATGCCAATCTTTTATACCTGTATTACTTTTACATTGACATGAATTTATATTATCTCTCCTTACCCACACTCTCTTCCCTATTTTTGCAAATTTTTGCACTTTTGATTTGCCATGTACTTCTACTGTTTTCTCATTTGCATGTTGTAGCTACCATGTAATTAAGATCTGGTATGCGAAATTATTACTCAGAGGTTGCAAAATTTGTTGTTCGTTCTCTCCCTGGCAATGGCGCCAACAACTGGTGCACAATACCACGGTCCAAACATAACTTCACAACTTCGCACAACTAACCAGCAAGTGTACTGGGTCGTCCAAGTAATAAACCTTACGTGAGTAAGGGTCGATCCCACGGAGATTGTTGGTATGAAGCAAGCTATGGTCATCTTGTTAATCTCAGTCAGGCGGATATCAAATGGTTATGGAGTTTTCGAATAGTAATAATAAATAAACAGAAAATAAAGATAGAAATACTTATGTAATTCATTAGTGAGAATTTTAGATAAGCGTATAGAGATGCTTTCGTTCCTCTGAATCTCTGCTTTCCCGCTGTCTTCATCCAATCAGTCTTACTCCTTTCCATGGCAAGCTTTCTGTAAGGGCATCACCATTGTCAATGGCTACATCCCATCCTCTCTGTGAAAATGGTCCAAATGCTCTGTCACGGCATGGCTAATCATCTAGAGGTTCTCGATCATACTGGAATATGATTTACTATCCTTTTGCGTCTGTCACTACGCCCAGCACTCGCGAGTTTGAAGTTCGTCACAGCCATCCCTTCCCAGATCCTACTCGGAATACCACAGACAAGGTTTAGACTTTCCGGATCTCAGGAATGGCCATCCATGGGTTCTAACTTATACCACGAAGATATTAATAACTCGGACTCGGTCCCCTGTATTAGATATCTAAGAGATAATCATTCTAGCTTGGTTACATGTAGAACGGAAGTGTTTGTCAGGCACGCGTTCATAAGTGAGAATGATGATGAGCGTCACATGATCATCACATTCATCATGTTCTTGGGTGCGAATGGATATCTTAGAAGCGGAATAAGTTGAATTGAATAGAAAATAGTAGTACTTTGCATTAAATCATGAGGAACAACAGAGCTCTACACCTTAATCTATGGAGTGCAGAAACTCTACCGTTTGAAAATACATAAGTGAAAAGTTCAGGCATGGCCGAATGGCCAGCCCCCATGATCTAAGAACTAGATGTCCCAAGAGGATCCGAAGAAGTAAATACAATAGTAAAAAGTCTTATTTATACTAAACTAGTTACTAGGATTTCCAGAAGTAAGTAATTGATGCATAAATCCACTTCCGGGGCCCACTTGGTGTGTGCTTGGGCTGAGCTTGAAGTTTACACGTGCAGAGGCTTCTTTTGGAGTTGAACGCCAAGTTGTAACGTGTTTTTGGCGTTCAACTCTGGTTCGTGACATGTTTCTGGCGTTTAACTCCAGACTGCAGCGTAGAACTTGCGTTTAACGCCCTTTTACATCGTCTAAACTCGGCCAAAGTATGGACTATTATATATTGCTGGAAAGCCCTAGATGTCTACTTTCCAATGCAATTGGAAGCGCGCCATTTTGAGTACTGTAGCTCCAGAAAATCCACTTTGAGTGTAGGGAGGTCAGAATCCAACAGCATCAGCAGTCCTTCTTCAACCTCTGATTCTGATTTTTGCTCGAGTCCCTCAATTTCAGCCAGAAAATACCTGAAATCACAGAAAAATACAAAAACTCATAGTAAAGTCCAGAAATGTGAATTTAACATAAAAACTAATAAAAACATCCCTAAAAGTAACTAGATCCTACTAAAAACATACTAAAAACAATGCCAAAAAGCATATAAATTATCCGCTCATCACAACACCAAACTTAAATTGTTGCTTGTCCCCAAGCAACTGAAAATCAAATAGGATAAAAAGAAGAAAATATACTATAAATTCCAAACTATCAATGAAACATAGCTCCAATCAGATGAGCGGGACTTGTAGCTTTTTGCCTCTTGAATAGTTTTGGCATCTCACTTTATCCATTGATGTTCAGAATGATTGACATCTATAGGAACTCAGAGTTCAGATAGTGTTAGTGATTCTCCTAGTTCAGTATGTTGATTCTTGAACACAGCTACTTTATGAGTCTAGGCCGTGGCCCTAAGCACTTTGTTTTCCAGTATTACCACCAGATACATAAATGCCACAGACACATAATTGGGTGAACCTTTTCAGATTGTGACTCAGCTTTGCTAAAGTCCCCAATTAGAGGTGTCCAGGGTTCTTAAGCACACTCTTTTTTTTTTTTACTTTGGACCTTGACTTTAACCGCTCAGTCTCAAGTTTTCACTTGACACCTTCACGCCACAAGCACATGGTTAGAGACAGCTTGGTTTAGCCACTTAGGCCAGGATTTTATTCCTTTAGGCCCTCCTATCCACTGATGCTCAAAGCCTTGGGATCCTTTTTATTTACCCTTGCCTCTTGGTTTTAAGGGTTATTGGCTTTTTGCTCTTGCCTTTTGGTTTTAAGAGCTTTTGGCTTTTTCTGCTTGCTTTTTCTTTTTCTATATTTTTTTTCGCTATTTTTATTTTTTTCTATTTTTTTCTGCAAGCTTTTGTATTCACTGCTTTTTCTTGCTTCAAGAATCATTTTTATGATTTTTCAGATTATCAAATAACATGTCTCCTTGTCATCATTCTTTCAAGAGCCAACATATTTAACATTCTTAAACAACAACTTCAAAAGATATATGCACTGTTCAAGCATTCATTCAGAAAATAAAAAGTATTGTCACCACATCAATATAATTAAACTAAGTTCAAGGATAAATTTGAAACTCATGTACTTCTTATTCTTTTGAATTAAAACATTTTTCATTTAAGAGAGATGATGGATTCATAGGACATTCATAACTTTAAGACAAAGTTACTAAATACTAATGATCATGTAATAAAGACACAAACACAGATAAATACTTAACATAGAGAAAACGAAAAACAGAGAATGTAAGAACAAGGAATGAGTCCACCTTAGTGATGGTGGCGTTTCCTTCTTGAGGAACCAATGATGTCCTTGAGCTCTTCTATGTCTCTTTCTTGTCTTTGTTGCTCCTCCCTCATTGCTCTTTGATCTTCTCTAATTTTATGGAGTATGATGGAGTGCACTTGATGTTCCACCCTTAGTTGCTCCCTATAATTGTGTGGAGAAAAATGTATCCCCTGAGGTATCTCAGGGATCTCTTGATTTGTAGTCAAATGTTCTACCACTGAGCTATAGACCCTTGAGATGAATCTCTCCATCTCCTATGACTCGGAGGTGAAAGCTTTTGTCTTCTCTTTTCTCTTTCTAGAGGTTTCTCTAGCCTTAGGTGCCATCAATGGTTATGGAAAAATAAAAAGCTTTATGCTTTTACCACACCAAACTTAGAATATTGCTCGCCCTCGAGCAAGAGAAGAAAGAATAGATGAAGAAGAAGAAGAAATGGAGGAGAGGGAGAGAGAGATGTGTTTCGGCCAAGAAGAGGAGGAGGGGTTGTGTTGTGTGAAATTGAAGAAGAATGGAGGGGTTTATATAGTGAAGGGAGAGGGGTTAGGTTCGGCCATTTAGGGTGGGTTTGGGTGGGAAAGTGATTTTGAATTTTGAAGGTAGGTGGGGTGTATGAAGTAGGTTTATGGGGAAGAGTGGGTGGATGTGAGTGGTGAATAGGTAATAGGGAAGAGAGCTTGAGGTGATTAGTGAAGGGTTTTGGGAAAGGGTGTTTATTGGGAAGAGAGGATGAACATTGAGAAGAGGGAAGAGTATGAGTAGAGGTAGGTGGGGATCCTCTGGGGTCCACAGATGCTGAGATGATCCTGTGGGGTCCACAGATCCTGAGGTGTCAAGGAATTACATCCCTGCACCAATTAGGCATGTAAAATGCCTTTGCATGCAATTCTGGCGTTTAAACGCCGAATTGATGTTTGTTCTGGGCGTTCAGCGCCCAGATGCAGCATGTTTCTGGCGTTGAACGCCAGTTCTATGCTTGTTTCTGGCGTTCAGCGCCAGCTTTCCTTAGTGTGCATTCCTGGCGTCTGAATGCCAGGATGCTGCTTGTTTTGGGCGTTCAACGCCAGATCCATGCTCTGTTCTGGCGTTGAACGCCATCCAGATGCTCCTTACTGGCGTTTAAACGCCAGTAAGTCCTTCCTCCAGGGTGTGATTTTTCTTCTGCTGTTTTTGATTCTGTTTTTAATTTTTGCATTTATTTTGTGACTCCACAAGATCATGAACCTAATAAAACATGAAAGAACAATGAAAATAAAAATAAAATTAGATAAATAAAAATTGGGTTGCCTCCCAACAAGCGCTTCTTTAATGTCAATAGCTTGACAGTGGGCTCTCATGGAGCCTCACAGATGTTCAGAGCATTGTTGAGACTCCCCAACACCAAGCTTAGAGTTTGGATATGGGAGTTCAACACCAAACTTAGAGTTTGGTTGTGGCCTCCCAACACCAAACTTAGAGTTTGACTGTGGGGGCTCTGGTTGACTCTGTTTTGAGAGAAGCTTACTGTGCCTCTTTTCCCTGTTTACAGAAGGATGTCTTTGAGTTTTAAACTCAAGGGAGTCCTCATTCGATTGAAGGACTAGTTCACCTCTGTTAACATCAATCACAGCTCTTGCTGTGGCTAGGAAGGGTCTTCCAAGGATGATGGATTCATCCTCATCCTTTCCAGTATCTAGGATTATGAAATCAGCAAGGATGTAAAAGCCTTCAACCTTTACTAATATGTCCTCTACTTGTCCATAAGCCTGTCTTCTGGAATTGTCTGCCATCTCTAATAATATTTTAGCAGCTTGTACCTCAAAGATTCCAAGTTTCTCCATTACAGAGAGTGGCATGAGGTTTATTCCTGACCCAAGGTCACATAGAGTCTTCTCAAAGGTTATGGTGCCTATGGTACAAGGTATTAGGAACTTTCCAGGATCCTGTTTCTTCTGAGGCAATCTTAGTTGATCCAATGCATTTAGTTCATTGGTGAACAGGGGAGGTTCATCTCCTCAAGTCTCATTACCAAATAAATTGGTATTCAGCTTCATGATTGCACTAAGGAACTTGGCAACTTGCTCTTCAGTAACATCTTCATTTTCTTCAGAAGAAGAATACTCTTCAGAGCTCATGAATGGCATAAGGAGGTTCAATGGAATCTCTATGGTCTCTAGATGAGTTTCAGATTCATTTGGTTTCTCAGAGGGAAACTCCTTATTGATCACTGGACGTCCCAGGAGGTATTCCTCCTTGGGATTCATGTCCTCCTCCTCTCTTGTGGGTTTGGCCATGATGGTCAATTCAATGGCCTTGCACTCTGCTTTTGGATTTTCTTCTGTATTGCTTGGGATAGCACTAGGAGGGGTTTCAGTGATCTTCTTACTCAGCTGGCCCACTTGTGCCTCCAAATTTCTAATGGAGGACCTTGTTTCATTCATGAAACTCAGAGTGACCTTAGATAGATCAGAGACTAAGTTTGCTAAATTAGAGGTACTTTGTTCAGAGTTCTCTGTTTGTTGCTGAGTGGATGATGGAAAAGGCTTGCTATTGCTAAACCTGTTTCTTCCACCATTATTAAAGCCTTGTTGAGGCTTTTGTTGATCCTTCCATGAGAAATTTGGGTGATTTCTCCATGAGAGATTATAAGTGTTTTCATAGGGTTCACCCATGTAATTCGCCTCTGCTATTGCAGGGTTTTCAGGATCATAAGCTTCTTCTTCAAAAGATGCCTCTTGAGTACTGTTGGATGCAGCTTGCATTCCATTCAGACTCTGAGAAATCATATTGACTTGTTGAGTCAATATTTTGTTCTGAGCCAATATGGCATTCAGAGTATCAATTTCAAGAACTCCCTTCTTCTGAGGCGTCCCATTACTCACAGGATTCCTCTCAGAAGTGTACATAAACTGGTTATTAGCAACCATGTCAATGAGTTCTTGAGCTTCTACAGGCGTTTTCTTTAGGTGAATGGATCCACCTGCAGAAGTATCCAATGACATCTTAGCTAATTCAGACAGACCATCATAGAATATATCCAGGATGGTCCATTCTGAAAGCATGTCAGAAGGACACTTTTTGGTCAGTTCCTTGTATCTCTCCCAAGCTTCATAGAGGGATTCACCTTCTTTCTGTCTGAAGGTTTGAACATCCACTCTAAGCTTACTCAGCTTTTGAGGAGGAAAGAACTTTGCTAAGAAAGCCTTGACCAGCTTATCCCAAGAGTTCAGGCTATCCTTAGGTTGAGAGTCCAACCATATTCTAGCTCTGTCTCTTACAGCAAAAGGGAAAAACATGAGCCTGTAGACTTCAAGATCTACTCCATTAGTCTTAACAGTATCACATATCTGTAAGAATTCAGTTAAGCACTGAAAAGGATCTTCAGATGGAAGTCCATGAAACTTGCAGTTTTGTTGCATCAGAGAAACTAGTTGAGGCTTAAGCTCAAAATTGTTTGCTCCAATGGTAGGGATGGAGATGCTTCTTCCATGTAAATTGGAATTAGGTGCAGTAAAGTCACCAAGCATCCTCCTTGCATTATTATTATTTTCGGCTGCCATCTCCTCTTGCTGTTCAAAAATTCCTGTAAGGTTGTCTCTGGATTGTTGTATTTTAGCTTTTCTTAGTTTCTTCTTCAGAGTCCTTTCAGGTTCAGGGTCTGCTTTAACAAGAATATTCTTGTCCTTGCTCCTGCTCATATGAAAAAGAAGGGAACAGAAAAATAATAATAGGGATCCTTTTTACCACAGTATAGAGGTTCCCTTGTTGTGAGTAGAAGAAAAGAAGAGTAGAAGAGAAAAGAAAGGAGAATCCAAACAGAAGGGTGAGGAGAGCAGAGATATGAGATGAAGAGAAGTGTTAGTAAGTTATTAAATAAATAGAAGAAGATGAGGGAGAGGGAAATTTCGAAAATAAATTTTGAAAAAGGGTTAATGATTTTCGAAAATTAAGATAAAATTAAAATTAAAATTAAAAATTGAAACAATTAATTAATTAAAAAGAATTTTTTTGAAAAAGAGGGAGGTATTTTCGAAAATTAGAGAGGGATAGTTAGTTAGGTAGTTTTGAAAGAGATAAGAAACAAACAAAAAGTTAATTAGTTAGTTGAAACAAATTTTGAAAATCAATTTTTAAAAGAGAAGAAGTTAGAAAAGATATTTGAAAAAGATAAGATAAAAGATATTTTTGAAAAGATATGATTGAAATTAGTTTTGAAAAAGATTTAATTTTTAAAATCACAATTAATGACTTGATTCACAAGAAATCACAAGATACGATTCTAGAACTTAAAGTTTGAATCTTTCTTAACAAGTAAGTAACAAACTTGAAATTTTTGAATCAAAACATTAATTGTTGATGATATTTTCGAAAATATGATGTAAAATTAAGAAAAAGATTTTAAAAAAAATATTTTTAAAATTTTCGAAAATAAATAAGAAAAATGAAAAAGATTTGATTTTTGAAAAAGATTTTGAAAAAGATAAGATTTTTAAATTGAAAATTTGATTTGACTCATAAGAAACAGTTGAATTTTAAAAATTTTTGAAAAAGTCAATCCAAATTTTCGAAATTTATGAGAGAAAAAAGGAAAGATAATTTTTTTTTATTTTTGAATTTTTAATGATGAAAGAGAAAAACAAAAAAAATTGACTCACAACATGAAAATTATGAATCAAAACACATGATGCATGCAAGAACACTATGAATGTCAAGATGAACACCAAGAACACTTTGAATGTCAAGATGAACATCAAGAACTTATTTTTGAAAAATTTTTGACGCAAAGAAAACATGCAAGATACCAAACTTAGAAATCTTTAATGCTTGGACTCTAACAAACAAAAAATGCATATGAAAAACAAGAAAAGAAACAAAACAAGAAAATATGAAAATCAAACAAGGAGAATGGCCAAGAACAACTTGAAGATCATGAAGAATACCATGAATGCATGAATTTCGAAAAAATGCAAAGAATTTTTAGAAAAAATGTAATTGACACCAAACTTGAAATTGACTCAAGACTTAAACAAGAGACACAAAATATTTTTTTATTTTTATGATTTTATGATTTTTTTGGATTTTTCAAAAATTAATGTGAAAAAGAAAAGAAGAATTCCAAAATCTTTAAGAAGAATTCCAGGAATCTTTCAATATTAGCCCAAAGCTCCAATCAAAGGGTTGGACATGGCTTAATAGCCAGTCAGCTTTAGGATGGAATTACATGCATTGTGGTGATTAGTTGAAGACCAATCCCAAAGCAGTTTGAATATGGCTTTACAGCCAGATAGGATTCAACATGTTACCATGAAACTCTAGAATTCATTCTTGAAAATTTTGAAGCCATAGAATAATTAAAATTTTTTTTTTCGAAAATAATTTTTTTGAAAAACGAAAATAAAGAAAAATTTTTGAAAGAATTTTGAAAGCTTTTTTGAAAAGAAAATAAAAAGAGAATCACCTAATTTGAGCAACAAGATGAACCGTCAGTTGTCCAAACTCGAACAATCCCCGGCAACGGCGCCAAAAACTTGGTAGGCGAAATTGTTACTCAGAGGTTGTAAAATTTGTTGTTCGTTCTCTCCCTGGCAATGGTGCCAACAACTGGTGCACAATACCACGGTCCAAACATAACTTCACAACTTCGCACAACTAACCAGCAAGTGCACTGGGTCGTCCAAGTAATAAACCTTACGTGAGTAAGGGTCGATCCCACGGAGATTGTTGGTATGAAGCAAGCTATGGTCATCTTGTTAATCTCAGTCAGGCGGATATCAAATGGTTATGGAGTTTTCAAATAGTAATAATAAATAAACAGAAAATAAAGATAGAAATACTTATGTAATTAATTGGTGAGAATTTCAGATAAGCGTATAGAGATGCTTTCGTTCCTCTGAATCTCTGCTTTCCCGCTGTCTTCATCCAATCAGTCTTACTCCTTTCCATGGCAAGCTTTCTGTAAGGGCATCACCATTGTCAATGGTTACATCCCATCCTCTCTGTGAAAATGGTCCAAATACTCTGTCACGGCATGGCTAATCATCTGGAGGTTCTCAATCATACTGGAATAGGATTTAATATCCTTTTGCGTCTGTCACTACGCCCAGCACTCGCGAGTTTGAAGTTCGTCACAGCCATCCCTTCCCAGATCCTACTCGGAATACCACAGACAAGATTTAGACTTTCTGGATCTCAGGAATGGCCATCCATGGGTTCTAACTTATACCACGAAGATACTAATAACTCAGACTCGGTCCCCTGTATTAGATATCTAAGAGATACTCGTTCTAGCTTGGTTGCATGTAGAACGGAAGTGTTTGTCAGGCACGCGTTCATAAGTGAGAATGATGATGAGCGTCACATAATCATCACATTCATCATGTTCTTGGGTGCGAATGGATATCTTAGAAGCGGAATAAGTTGAATTGAATAGAAAATAGTAGTACTTTGCATTAAATCATGAGGAACAGCAGAGCTCCACACCTTAATCTATGGAGTGCAGAAACTCTACTGTTTGAAAATACATAAGTGAAAGGTTCAGGCATGGCCGAATGGCCAGCCCCCATGATCTAAGAACTAGATGTCCCAAGAGGATCCGAAGAAGTATATACAATAGTAAAAAGTCCTATTTATACTAAACTAGTTACTAGGGTTTACAGAAGTAAGTAATTGATGCATAAATCCACTTCCGGGGCCCACTTGATGTGTGCTTGGGCTGATCTTGAAGTTTACACGTGCAGAGGCTTCTTTTGGAGTTGAACGCCAAGTTGTAACGTGTTTTTGGCGTTCAACTCTGGTTCGTGACGTGTTTCTTGCGTTTAACTCCAGACTGCAGCGTAGAACTGGCGTTCAATGCCCTTTTGCGTCGTCTAAACTCGGCCAAAGTATGGACTATTATATGATGCTGGAAAGCCCTGGATGTCTACTTTCCAAAGCAATTAAAAGCGCGCCATTTTAAGTTCTGTAGCTCCAGAAAATCCACTTTGAGTTCAGGGAGGTCAGAATCCAACAGCATCAGCAGTCCTTCTTCAACCTCTGATTCTGATTTTTGCTCGAGTCCCTCAATTTCAGCCAGAAAATACCTGAAATCACAGAAAAACACACAAACTCATAGTAAAGTCCAGAAATGTGAATTTAACATAAAAACTAATAAAAACATCCCTAAAAGTAACTAGATCCTACTAAAAACATACTAAAAATAATGCCAAAAAGCGTATAAATTATCCGCTCATCAAGACCCTCATTATCTGGCATTAACCCAATCATATTTTATTTTATCTTTATTTCTGGGTTACTGTTCTTCTTTTTCTCTTCTTTCAGGCTAGCCACCGAAGACAGAAAAAGGGAGAAACTTCTATAAGGGGAGACAAACAAGTCCATCTGCACAATCCTTGAAGAAAAGCATCAGTTGGAACAACCCGTCCACCTGCACATCTCAGCATGCACCGAGGACGGTGCAATCTTTTAAGTGTGGGGAGGTCGATACCGATCTCCATGGGTTAGTTACTCTTCTATCTCAACACCAATGATTTATTTTCCTTGTTAGTTGTTGCATTTACATGTTTGATTGCATATTTGTTTGATTTTGTGCATATTTTACCACTTGGTTGAAGAAATATTTTCTTTTCCAAAAAAACTTTTAGAGCATTTCACTAATTTGAATAAAATTTAATATTACACTTGTTTGAAGAAATATTATACTGGAACATGGTTTAGAACTCGAACACACAAAACCTGTGAGATTTTTTAGCCTATTTGAATTGGTTGCATTTTACCAACCAATATTTTATTTTTAGTGTGTGTTTTTCTCTCTAAAAATTATGATCTTTGTCTTGCTTAATTCTATATTTCCATGGTTTGATGTATGCATACACTTACATGATTGAGGCCTTTGTTTCACTGAGCTTACATACCCATATGACCTTACCCTTTTATTATTCTTTGCAAACCAATGTTGAGCCTATTATACCCCTTTGTTCTTTACTTTAGCACATCATTAACTCTAAGGGAAAGACAATAATGCCCTTAATTTGAATCCTTGGTTAGCTTAGACTAGTGAGAGTGCTTATGATTTAAGTATGGAGAAATTGAATTTGGAAACATTTGGTTTGAGAATTGAGTATGTTAGAATTTTCTGAAAATGTGAAAAGAAATGTTTAGGACATGATTCATGCATCCAATAATTTAATCATATGCATTGAGAAAAATAAAAGAAAAGAAAAGAATATATATATATATATATATATATATATATATATATATATATATATATAAATAAAAAGAGCAATTAAGCAAAAAGGGGACAAAATGCCCCAAAGTAAGTGGTGAAAGCAATGCATATGTACTGTACTTGAAATTAGAATGCATGAATATGTGGAAAACATGGTTAGTGGATAGTTAGATGTGGTATTATGATTACATGGATTGTCTAAAGTTAGGTGGAAAGTTTAAGTTAATTAAGGATTCAAATTTTAGTCCACTTGGCCAAATACAATCCTACCTTGACCCTAACCCCATTACAACCCTTAAAAGACCTCTTGATATGTGTATCTGTGCATTAAATTTATGTCGATTGTTAGATGAAGAGCAAGCCTTAGAAAGCAAGGTTATTAGAGAATTGAGAGAATCGAACCTAAAACACTTGAGTGATTAGAGTGCATACACTCCCAGTGAGGGTTCGATGCTCGATTCTTTGTTCCCGGCTTTCATGAGCTATTTTCTTCTACAAGCATATTTATACTTCATTTTTATGATTTGAATTAGTGAAATCCAGTTTATATTTATTCTTGGAGAACTTATTTACTTTAACCAAGTAGGTAGAAACATTTTACATGTAGTTACATTCATCTAGATAGGTTGCATTTCATACATTCTATCATTCCTCTTCATTCTTTATAGCTTCTCTTGAGCTTAGCATGAGGACATGCTAATATTTAAGTGTGGGGAGGTTGATAAACCACTATTTTATGGTTTATCTTGTACTCAATTGAGTGGATTTTATCAACTCTTTACCCACTTATTCATACTATTTGCATGGTTTTACTTTTTTCTTCCTGATTTTGTGCTATGATTGAAAACATGCTTCTTTGGCCTTATATTTGCTAATATTAATTCTCTCTTATTACCATTAGATGCCTTGATATGTGTGTTAAGTGTTTTCAGAAATTACAGGGCAGGAATATCTTGGAGGATGGAAAGGAAGCATGCAAAAGTGGAAGGAATACAAGAAGTTGAAGGAACTGCAAAGCTGTCAGCCTGACCCTCTCGCACTAAAACGGTCATAACTTGAGCTACAGAGGTCCAAACAACGCGGTTCTAGTTGCGTTGGAAAGCTAACGTTCGGGGCTTAAATTTGATATATAATATGCCATAGTTGCCCTGATGCTAGGCGACACGAACGCGCGCTCCACGCGGACGCGTCGCAGTGCCGAAAATCAGCGTGGCAGATTTCTTCTCCAGCGATTTCTGGGCTGTTTTCGACCTAGTTTGCGGCCCAGAAAGCACAGATTAAAGGCTATAAAGTGGGGGAATCCATTCATTCATAATAATAAGCTCATAATACACAATTTTAGGATTTAGATGTAGTTTTTAGAGAGAGAGGTTCTCTCCTCTCTCTTAGGATTTAGGATTAAGATTCCTTTTAATTTTATTACTTCAATACCAGGTCCAATATTTTCCTTTAATTAATGTCTCTATTCTATTTTTAATTATTCCAATTATCTTACTTGTTAATGTTCCAATTTAGCTTATGAACCTTCCCATGTTAAGATTTGAATGTTTTATTTAATATATTTTGAGGTATTTCAGTTTATGATTGTTTTATTCTATTTATGAATACTTTTAATTTAATTTAGATATTTTCTTCCTTTTGGCTTTGGTTAAGTAATTAGTAACACTTGAGTTGTCAAACTCAGCAGTGGTTGAAATTGGCAGATTCCTAATTGATCTAGATCGCTCTAAAGCTAGTCTTCCCACAGGGATTGACTAGGACTTGAGGATCAAGCTAATTAGTCCACTTGACTTAACTAAGTGGGATTAAAACCCAATTCTCATCACATCTGATAAGGATAACTAGGATAGAAATTCCAAATTCTTATACCTTGCCAAGAGATTTTATTATTATTAATTTATTTTTCTTGTCATTTAAATTACTTGCTCCTTATTTCAAAAACCCCCAATTTACAAAACTCATAACCAATAATAAGAACATACCTCCCTGCAATTCCTTGAGAAGACGACCCGAGGTTTGAATACTTCGGTTATCAATTTTAAAGGGGTTTGTTACTTCTGACAACTAAAACGTTTGTAAGAAAGGACTTTTGTTGGTTTAGAAGCTATACCTGCAACGAGGATTTATCTGCGAATTTCTAGATCACGCAAAAGTTCTCTCTTCAGCTAGCTAACGTCGTCCTGGTGAAAAAATCAAATGGGAAGTGGCGAATGTGCACCGACTACACTAATCTCAACAAAGCCTGCCCAAAAGATCCTTATCCACTCCCAAGTATCGATGCTCTGGTAGATGCTTCCTCCGGATATAAATACCTCTCGTTTATGGACGCATATTTGGGATACAATCAAATCCCGATGTATCCACCCGACTAAGAAAAAAAATTCATTCTTAACCCCAAAAGCAAATTATTGCTACATCGTCATGCCTTTTGGTCTTAAAAACGCAGGAGCTACTTACCAAAGATTAATGAATAAAGTGTTCACGGATTACATCGGAAAAATCATGGAAGTCTACGTGGACGACATGTTAATAAAGACACAAAGTGAAGAGATGTTGCTGCCCGACCTCGCCCAAGTATTCGACACCATAAGAAGGCATGGCATGCGACTTAATCCTGCAAAGTGTACCTTCTCAGTAGAAGCTGGCAAATTTCTGGGTTTCATGCTCACACAAAGAGGAATTAAGGCAAATCCGGATAAATGCCGGGCCATACTTGACATGAAGAGTCTGACTTGTGTCAAAGAAGTACAACAACTCAACGGAAGGTTAGCAGCCTTGTTCAGATTTCTAGCCGGATCGGCAAAAAGATCTCTCCCCTTCTATACCATCCTAAGGAAAGGGAAGAAGTTTGAATGGACCACCGAGTGCGAGCAAGCTTTCCAAGATTTCAAAAGATTCTTGGGACAACCACCTATCCTATCTCGACCACGAGAAGGAGAACCACTCATATTATACCTCGCGGTAGGAAGTCGGGCAGTAGCCTCAACATTAGTTCGAGAAGACGACAGTTGGCAACAACCCATATACTTCATTAGTAAAGCATTACAAGGATCCGAGTTGAACTACCAAAAAATAGAAAAATTTGCCTACGCACTCATACTGGCATCTCGACGACTTCGTCCATACTTCCAGGCTCACACCATTAAGGTTCGAACCGACCAGCCCATAAAAGGGATTTTACAGAAAACAGACCTAGCAGGCAGAATCTTGCAATGGGCAATCGAGTTGTCCGAATTTGATCTTCAATATGAAGCTCAGATAGCCATCAAATCACAATACCTGGCCGACTTCATTGCAGAATTTACGAACATCCTGGAACCCCCACAAAATGGAATCTCTACGTGGACGGTTCCTCAAATAAAACTGGAAGCGGCGTGGGTGTGATAATTGAAAGCGACCAAGGGACCCAAATTGAACTCTCCCTCAAATTCGGGTTTTCCGCCTCAAACAACCAAGCAGAATATGAGGCACTACTAGCTGGTTTAAAGCTGGCTAGGGAGGTTGGAGCTCAAAATCTTATCATCTTCAGCGACTCACAAGTAGTCACTTCACAAATAACAAGGAGCTACCAAGCTAAGGATCCCACCATGAAAAAGTACTTGGATAAAACCAAGAAACAGCTCGGACAACTCGGGGAATATGAGATCCGCCACATACCCCGCGAACAAAATGCTCGAGCTGATGCACTCTCAAAGCTAGCCAGCACCAAACCAGGGGGCAACAATAGAAGCCTCATCCAGGAAATGCTGCAGAACCCATCAGTCTCAGAAGAGAAAAAAGTACTAGCCATAACAGGCTTGGATCAAGGATGGATGACTCCCATAATCAAACTACCTCAAAACAGAAACGCTTTCTACCGATGAAAAGGAGGCAAAAAGGTTAAAACGGAAGGCACAATACTACACTATCATAAACAATACCCTATACAAAAAAGGGATCTCAATACCATTGTTAAAATGTGTACCAACTTCCAACACAAAAGAAGTCCTAGAAGAGATACACAGTGGCACCTGTGGCAATCACCTCAGAGCAAAAGCACTTACCAAAAAAGTACTCCGGACAGGGTTTTATTGGCCAACTCTACAAAAAGAAGCCACGGAGTTCATAAAGACATGTACACCATGTCAGAAACATGCCAACTTTCACATCGCCCCGCCAGAAGAACTCATCAGCGTGACCTCACCTTGGTCATTCGCAAAATGGGGACTCGACCTTCTCGGACCCTTCCCTCAGGGATCGGGACAAGTTAAATTCCTCATAGTAGGGGTAGACTATTTCACAAAGTGGATCGAGGCAGAACCCCTAGCTAATGCCACTGCTCAAAGAAGTTGAAAATTCCTATATAGAAACATTGTCACAAGGTTCGGGGTTCCATACTCCATCACCACAGACAATGACACTCAATTTACAGATGCAAGCTTCAGAAAGCTAGTGGCTGACCTGAGCATAAAACACCAGTTCACTTCCGTAGAACATCCCCAAGCCAATGGACAAGCCAAAGCTGCCAACAAAATCATACTGGCGGGGCTCAAGTGAAGATTACAGGATGCAAAGGGAGCCTGGGCTGAAGAACTCCCACAAGTCCTGTGGGCGTATCGAACAACGCCCCATTCCACCACAAAGGAATCACCCTTCCGATTAGCGTACGAAATAGAGGCAATGATCCCAGTGGAGATTGAAGAAGGGTCGCCTAGAGTGATCCACTATATCGAAGAAGCCAACTCCCAACTTCAAAGAGAAGAAATTGACCTACTCCCAGAAGTCCAAGAAAGAGCTTGGATCAGGGAAGAGGCATTAAAACGATGAATGGCTTCGAGATACAATCAAAGGGTGGTGCAACAAGGATTTGCTGAGAACGACCTCGTCCTAATCCAAAATGATATCGGAACAACTCGACTTGGAGAAGGAAAGCTGGCAGCAAACTGGAAGGGACCCTACCGAGTCATAGAAGTACTTGGAAAGGGTAACTACAGACTGTCCGAACTCGATGGGCGAGAGCTTCCTAGGTCATGGCACGCCTGCAACCTTAGAAGGTACTATAGTTAGGGACGATAAAAGGATCTTAAGATAAGGCGCACTCTTTTTCCTGAAAAGGTTTTTTAATGAGGCGCCAAACCAAGACCTATAAATTGCCCGACTTAGAGGGATAAAGCTCCCACATGTATATATTTGCATTTTCTTTTAAATAAAATCTGTTCAGATCTTCTACAAATGATCAAGATGTATTAATCTGAAACATTCATCGTCCGATTACAAAGCTACAGATCGGCAGAAAGTGAAAATCAAATTCACTGCACGATCACGATAAAGACCAACAGATATGAAAACCAAAATTTATTAAAAGGTCGACCAAACAAGTATTAAACCCAATTTCTACAAAATCGGCAAAGATGAAAATAGAATAATGCAAGAAGTTATCGAAAGTGATCCATAGAAAGGACCTGACGAGGTCTTAATAAAATGGATTGCTAAAAAATAACTTAAAGACTGACCGATGTAAAGAAGTCGGACCAGTCACAATAACCAAAGTTATAAGTAAATCCCTGGAAAGAGGTCTGACCAACCCTATAAAAGAGGATTGCTATAACTTAGAAGAGATCGACATGACGAAGTTGGTCTCCTACAAACAAGTTATAAAAGTAATCCCTGAAAGAGACCTGAACAAGGTCCAAGAAAGAGGCTTACAAAAATAACTTAGAAGAGATTGACATGACAAAGTCAGTCTCCTACAAACAAGTTATAAAAGTAATCCCTGAAAGAGACCTGAATAAGGTCTAAGAAAGAGGATTACAAAAATAACTTAGACGAGATCGACATGATGAAGTCGGTCTCCTACAAACAAGTTATAAAAGTAATCCCTGAAAGAGACCTGAACAAGGTCCAAGAAAGAGGATTACAAAAATAACTTAGAAGAGATCGACATGACGAAGTCCGTCTCCTACAAACAAGTTATAAAAGTAATCCCTGAAAGAGACCTGAACAAGATCCAAGAAAGAGGATTACAAACATAACTTAGAAGGGCCCGACATGAAGAAGTCGGCCCAAAACATAAAGTTATAAAAGTAATCCCTGAAAGAGACCTAAACAAGGTCCAAGAAAGAGGATTACAAAAATAACTTAGAAGGAACCAACACAAGGAAATCGGTTCCAAAATCAACAAGTTATAAAAAGTAACACCTGAAAGAGACTCCACGAGGGTCCAACAAATAGGGTTATTAGAAATAACTTCAAGCCTACATAAGGAAGCCGACATACAAGTTGGATCCAAGCAACTACAACCTCAGAGGAATCAAGCCACAAGTATGAAGGAAATCTAAAGAGGTCAACAAAGCTCCAACACTCCGAAAAGCCTAAAAAGATACCACGGCAGATGCAAACAGACATGATATGAAAAACATAAAGTTATAATAATAACAAGCTCAAGAGGCTGCCAAAATCAGCCCCAAGAACTTGGAAACTATTTTGTTTTTCAAAATAAAGTTGCTAAACAAGCAACCAAAAGAGTGTCAACAGTCAGCAAACATCATAAATAGTTTAAAAGCCCACAAGCCGGGCTATCTACACAAACATCTAGAAAACTATTTGTCCGAAGGCTTCTCGGCAACATCAACACGGGGTGAAGGAGGGCAAGTCCGAAGAGGTACTGCATCCACTGTCCCGTCATCCCTATTCAAGATTTGGCAATCAGGATCTGATTCAGGATGAACGACCTCAGAGGAAGGAGCTGAATAAGTCAGCATAATAGAAGCTTTGGCCACAGGCACAGAGGGAGGCTCAACATCGTCATTATCAGCGTCAGGGACAATTTGGCCATCCTTTACAACATTATCCAGACTGAATAGAGCAAGGTCAACCTCGGGAGCAAGAACCCGAACCTGCTCCTTCAGGTTCTCATAAGCAGCATTTACGCTACCCACAAGGTGACCCTAGAGCTCGGCATAATCAACCCGGGAAGACTCCAACTCCTCCCTAAGACGCATCACTTCCCTGTAGGTCGTGACATAGCTGTCCTTGTGCCTCAATGCCGTATCTTCAGCCAACCTCACAGAAGCCACCAAGGCAACAGAACTAGCCTTTTCGACCTCCAATTCCTTCTCCAACTTGGTCACCTTCGCTTGGAGTTTCTCCTTCAAACCCTTCATCCAGTCGAACTCCTGTTTAGCCTCCTCCATGAAGGCTTTGGTGGCATGAAGAGAAAGATCTTGGGCAGTTCGGTACAGGGAAGCCCCCACATGCGCCATCTTAATACTACTTCGAGTTATAAAATCTAAATGACGAAGGAGAGATACATCATCCATAGGGAGGGCACCATAAGGACCGATCTGCTGGTCGACAAAGCCAATAGCGTCGAAATCAGGCGCATCCAGATTGAAGGGCTCGACAGTTCGGGGTCTTTTGGAAGGAGGAACGATAGGAGGGTAAGAAACGGCGGCAGAAGACTGCGGAGGATCAAGTACACGGACTCGAGGAGTAGGGATCATTCTCCTCGGTCCAGGCGAACTCGGTACAGATGGCTTCGGCGGAACCTGAGAAGACCCTTCCCCATCTGTCCTGGTCGAGATGTTCTGGGCCGCAGTAGCCTTTCTCGCTTTCTTGAAAGCCTTCATCGATTCATTATTCTTATCTATTTCTGAAAAATGAAGAACAAACAGCTTTACAAACCAGAAAAAAAAGAAGGCAGCAAAGAAAAAAAAGAAACAAAATATATCAAGCAAATACCCAATGCAGTTCGGACAAGGGAGGGGTCCCCAAAGATTTTTTAGTGTCCAAATGAGGAGGTTCCCCCCAAATGTCCTCCAAAACAGTTACAAAGGTCTGCTCGATCTCGTCCAACATCTCCCAGGTGTATCGGAATACCACTACGTTTTTCTGCCATTCTAAAGGAAAGCAGGGTTCATCATTCTCATCCAGAAAGAAAGGCCGAGCTCCTTCAACAGCCCGGACCTTAAAGAAGTAATTCTTAAAATTCCGAAAGGACTCATCATACATAGAAAAACCTTGTGCCCTTGGGCAGACCTAAAAGAAATCCAAGAAGCCTTCTTCTTGGTAGTCCCAGGCTTGGTCAACATAAAAAGATACAAAAAGAGAGTTTGAGAAGGAGTAACAGCAAATTCTCGACAAACCAACTGAAAAATCTTGATAAAACCCAAAGAGTTTGGGTGAAGCTGAGAAGGGGCAACATTACAGGACCATAACAGGTCAGTTTCGAAAGAAGTAAAGGGAAGAGTGATATTCATTTGACTAAAAAAGAAATCATATGCATAGAAAAAGGGACGCTCCCCCTGAGTCAGAACAGGAAAGCAAACCCTATCATCAAAATCAGGTGCTACCAACTCGTAACTGTTCTCCTGATCTCCACTGCTACAAATTTGGTGATGTTTTCTAAGCTCTACACAAAATTTAGAATTGGCTAAAGAAACACACAGCAACACAAGGGAGTCCAACCAATCAGACATCCCCTCAGGAACCTTAGAAGACGCCTTGACGAACGAATTTCCTGTCGGTAAAGAAATTCACAAATGTATGATCGCGTTGTAAGTATAGCTTCTAAACCAACAGAAAATTCTTTCGTACAAACATTTGGTTGTCACAAGTAACAAACTTCTTAATAAATTGATAACCGAAGTATTTAAACATCGGGTCGTCTTCTCAAGGAATTGCAGGGAAGTATGATTTATTATTGGTTATGAAAAATAGTGTTTTTGGGTTTCAAAAGGTTTGAACAAGGAAAATAAATTGCAGAAATTAATAAATTAATATCTAATAAAACTCTTGGCAAGGTATAAAAATTTGGAAGTCCTATCTTAGTTATCCTTATCGATGGTGATGAGAATTGAGTTTTAATCCCACTTAGTTAACCTTTACTAAAGCAAAGGAAAGTCAAGTGGACTAATTAGTTTGATCTTCAAGTCCTAGTCAATTCCTAAGAAAGGACTAGAGTTATTGGAATTCAATTCAATTAGCAAAAATAACAATTATCAATCATGATGAGTTTGATAACTCAAGAGTCTCCAATAAATCAATTAAAGCCAAGAATATAAAAAGCTGAATAAAAATCATAAATCTGAAATACCTCAATTGCATTAATAAAAGAAAATCAATCTAAACATAAAGAGTTCATAAGCCAAATTGGTAACATAAGTCAGATACGAATAAAAGCATTAGAATAAATAAAAATATAAAAGGAATATTGAACCTGAGAAAAAGTTGAAATCCTAAATCCTTTAAGAGGAATCCTAATCCTAAAACCTAAGAGAGAGGAGAGAACCTCTCTCTCTCTCTCTCTCTCTAAAACTACATCTAAAATCTAAAATTGTGAATTATGGAAGACCTGTTGTTGAATGGATGCATTCCCCCACTTTATAGCCTCTAATCTGTGTTTTTTGGGCCGAAAACTGGGTCAAAAACAGCCCAGAAATTGCCCCCAGCGTATTCTGGTACGTACAGGTTGCGGGAAAGTGACGCGTAAGCATCGTCCACGCGTTTGCGTGGATTGCGTTTTTGCCAGGTCACACGTCTGCGTGATCCGCGCGTTCGCATCATTTGGCTTCGGGGCAGCTATGGCAAATTATATATCGTTGCGAAACCCTCGACGTTAGCTTTCCAACGCAACTAAAACCATCTCATTTGGACCTATGTAGCTCAAGTTATGACCATTTGAGTGCGAAGAGGTCAGGCTGGACAGCCTAGCAATTTCTTCAACTTCTTGTATTCCTTCCACTTTTGCATGCTTCCTTTCCATCCTCTGAGTCATTCCTGCCCTGTAATCTCTGAAATCACTTAACACACATATCAAGGCATCGAATGGTAATAAGAGAGGATTAATATTAGCAAATATAAGTTCAAAGAAACATGTTTTCAATCATAGCACAAAATCAGGAAGGAGAATGTAAAACATGCGATTTATATGAATAAGTGAGTAAGGAGTTGATAAAAACCAATTAATTGAGCACAAGATAAACCATAAAATAGGGGTTTATCAACCTCCCCACACTTAAACATTAGCATGTCCTCATGCTAAGCTCAAGAGAAGCTATAAAGGAGTGAAGAGGAATGGTAAAATGTATGAAATGCAATCCTATCTATATGAATGCAACTAAATGTGAAATGCTTCTACCTACTTGGTTAAAAATAAATAAGTTCTCCAAGACAAACATAAATCAAATTCCACTAATTCAAACCGTATAGTAAAAACAAGTAAACTTGTAAGAAGATAGCTCATGAAAGTAGGGAATATAGAATCAAGCATTGAACCCTTACTGGTAGTGTATATCACTCTAACTCTCAAGTGTCTAGGGTCAATCACTCTACTCTTCCCTAGTCATGCTTTCTCAACCTTGTTCTTCATCTAACCAATCAACAAATATCTAGTATACAAATGCAAACATCATGAGGTATTTTCAGGGTTGTAATGGTATATAAGGCTAAGTGAGCTAACAAAGTGAATCCTTGATTAGTCTAAGATCTCACCTAACATATACATACTTTATATAATTTAAAATGCTTTACCTAGCTACTCAAATTTTTTCCACTTTTGTATTACATGCTCATGTATCAAACTTATTTTTGAATTTTGTCCCATGTGCATTGATTCTTTTTATTTTGCATTTGGGATAATATTATTTTTCTCTTCTTTTTTTTTCAATGCACATGGTAATTTAATTATTTTGATTTCACATGAGCATACTTCCCAAATTTTCAAATAACTTATTCAATTTAATTCCCTTTTTTTTTCTATCATCCCATGTTCCCATAAAATTTCCCATACTTAAATTATACACAATATCTATCTTAAGCTAACCAAGGATTCAACTTGGGATTTTTATTTTGTTTTTCTGCTTAAGGCTAGTAATGTGGTTATGAAATAGAAGGGGGTTAAAAGGTTCAAAGTGGCTAACAAGGGTGACATAAAAGGGTAGGCTTATTTGGGATAAGTGAGCAAAAACAAGTAATGGCCTCAATCATATGCAAGTATGTAAATACACTAAATAATGGACATATAGAATGGAACAAAGCAAAGATTGCAATTATAGAGAAGAAAACACACAAGAATAAAAATTTATGGTTAAATAATGTAACCATATAAATAAGCTCAAAATCTCACAGGTTGTGTGTTCTTTGGCTCAAAACCCATGTTCCAAATATAACTTCCAAACAAGTTTAACACAAATTTTTTAATTTAAATTAGTGAAATACTATAAAAATTTCTTGAAGAAGAAAATATTACTTCAACCAAGTAGTAACTAAATGCATAAAATCAAACAAACATGCAAATGCAGCAATTAACAAATTAACATTGGTGTTGAAAAAAGATGTAACTAACCCACAGAGATCTGTATCGACCTCCTCACACTTAAAGATTGCACCGTCTTCGGTGCATGCTAAGATGTACAAGTGGACGGGCTGCTACAACTGATGCCTTTCTCTATATATTGTGCAGATTGACTTTCCTGTCTCCCTAGTTAGAAGCTTTCCCTTTCCCTTCCTTGGTGGCCATCCTTAAAGAAGAGAAAAAGAAGGAAAGTAACCCAGAAATAAAGATAAGAACATAAATAAAATATGGGTGTTAATGCCAAATAATAAAGGTCTCAATTACATGGTAGCTACGACATGCAAGTGAGAAAATAGTAGAAGCAAATGGCATATCAATAGTGCAAAAGTTGCAACAATGGGGAAGAGAGTGTGGGTAATGCAAGATAGTGTAAGTGCATATCAATGCAAAAGGGATATCAGTATTATAAAAATCAGCATTGATTTATGAATAATAATACCCAATCAGAATAAAACAAGTCATGAAGCACTAGAATAATTCAAAAAGATGTAATAGTTGAATGAGAAAATTTTAACACCAATGAAAAAAATAATAATTTTAGAAAAGAAAATAAAAATATACCCAAAATTAAAATGCAATAGATGAAAGTATGCAAATAAATTAAATAAAATAGAATGGAAGTGAAGAGGGATGAGAAGTTAAAAAGATGAAGTAAGAAAGAAAGAAAAAAGAAGAAAAGATAGAAAAAAATTAGGATTAGAAAAGAAAAGATAAGATAATTGGCACTGATCAGGATAAGTTGGGTGGCGCAGGTGACACGGACGCGTGAGTGACGCCGTCGCATGGTGTGCAATAATTATCAGGTGACACGGACGCGTGGGTCATGTGATCGCGTGGCCTGATTTGTGCGATTGGCGCGAGTGCAGCCTCGCGTTCGTGCAACTCTCTGTTTGAAACTCATTTTGCCAAATTTTAGGGTCACGCGGTCACGTGGTTGACGCATACGCGTGAATGGCCTTTCTTTTAAAAATGACGCGGACGCGTGGGGCACGCGGACGCGTGGCAGGGCTTGTGCTTCTAGCATAGTTCCAGCCCCACTCCATCACAACTCTCTGCCATACACCCGTTCACGTCGATTTCACAGGACCACGCGTTCGTGTGGGTGACGCGGACGCGTGGGAGGCATTTTTCTCACATGACGCGGACGCGTCATCGACGCGGTCATGTGGATCAATCTGTTCTAAAGGCACGCCTCCAGCCACGCTGTCGCGTGACTCTTTGTAAAATCTCTTTTCTTTCTTGAGGCACATATGACGCGGATGCGTCGTCGACGATGTCGCGTCGCGTGCGAAATATTTTTTTATAATGCAGTATGCAGAATGCAATGCTAGTGTGAGTGTTATGCATGATTCCAGGTCCAATCAAAACTCAAAAACAAACAAAACAGACTAGAATTAAAACTAAAAAAAATACGATCATACCATGGTGGGTTGTCTCCCACCTAGCACTTTTAGTTAAAGTCCTTAAGTTGGACATTGGCGAGCTCCTTCTCATGGTGGCTTGTGCTTGAACTCATCTTAAAACTTCCACCAATGCTTGGACTTCCAATAAGCTCTATCAATACCAAGTAAATTCCTCAAGCTTTGATAGAGTTCTTCACAAGCTTTGAGCTCTCAAAATTGATCCTCATATATTCCTGGATCCCAAATCTTGTTTCTACACCCGTCTTCAAGTTGATTATTATGATTCCATCCGGGTGGTTCAGCTTTAGAATTCTCACTGAAGCGTCCAAACAACTTCCTAGACCCATTCAATTGAGCTCTACACTAATCTTTGCGTTTAAACTTAAAGCTTCCAGCCATAATGAACCTTGCAGGACAATTCTTACCACTGACCATCTTCTTCTTACTCTTAATGCCACAAAGAGCTCTAAGCTGACCATCCGTCTCTAGTAGCCCATATTCAAGTGGGAAGGTAAAGGTCACAGATAAGAATTTTACCCACTTGAACGTTGTGTTGGATGGTAATGGCCTTGGGAGAGGTATTTCGAACGAATTTGCAAGCTCCACTCCCTTGTGCTCTTCTCTGACAACTTCCACCTCCTTGTAAGCTTCTTCAATTTCAACCTCTTCCTCTTGGTAGCTTTCTTCCAATTCAATCTCCTCTTCACTGCTTTCCAAGGGCATGGGAGGTTGTGCTTCTTCTTCTTGAATCTCCATCTCTTGATCGACCTCTTCCAAGTCCTTAACCATGACATGCCTTGGAGGTTGTACACTCTCCTCAACATCAAATGCAACTGTCTTGGAAGGAGGCTCTATGTCTTGACTTTCCCATGGAGGTTCAGCATCTCCCAAGTCTTCAACCACTTCTTTCTCTTCAATAATTACTGCTTTGTCCAGTAGTTTTAATATAAAATCGTACTCATCCTTGATGATTTTCTTTCCATGACAACTCCTTTCAACTATTCTTTCATCCTCAAGGGTCTTTACTACCTTCACCTTTAGGGCCTCCTCTAGCTCCTTATGAAGTATGGATTCGCGAAGATGATCCCTTCTCTCTTGTTCCATGTCAATAGCATCATTGGGACCATGTTGCTCTTGGATTGATGGATGTGGGTGCTCTTCCATGGATGGTGGTGATGGGATGGAGAGATCATTCTGTGGTTGAAAAGGAAGTACACTAGAGCTTGAGGGTTTATTGTCGAAGGTATTTGGTGCTTCGATTTGGGCGACGAGAGCTTGTATAGTAGAATTTAGATCGATAAGTGCTTTTTCCATGGAGGTTTGGGGTGGATAGGATGGTTCATTTATTGGGAGAAAGGGTTCATGGTAGGAAGGTAGTTCATCTTGATAATGATAAGGAGATGGTGTATATTGAGGTGGTGGTTCATGAGAGTAGTTGTGTTGGAATGGGGGTGGTTCTGTGTATGGTTCATTTGGCTCATAAGGTGGTTGGTATGGTGGATACGGGTTAGGGTCATATGGAGGTGAATGGTGGAAAGGGACTTGTGAGTATGGTGGTCCAAAGTCATGTTGAGGAAAGGGTTCATAGGCATATGGTGGTGGTTGTTGATAATCAAAAGAGCGCTCACCATAGCCATTGCCTTGATATACATCACAGAACGGTTGTTGATAGTCCATTGGAGGTGGTTGTTGCCATGAGAGTTGATCAAATCCTTGTGGCTCCTCCCATCTTTGATTGTTCCAACCTTGATGCCTGTTCTCATTGTAATTTCCTCTTCTTGCAACATAATTATAACCAGACTCATAGCCAAAGGGGTGAGAGTTCATAGTAGGAGGAGAAAATAGAAACAAAAACTAACAAAGAGAAAATATTTTGAAAAAGATATGATTTTTTTGAAAAAGATTTGAATTTTGAAATTTAAAACTAAGATAACATAAGATAAAAATTTTAAAATAAAAATCTGAAATTTTTTTTTTATAAAAATAGTTACAATAACCAATAATAAGGCACACATTTGCAATTCCCCGGCAACGACGCCATTTTGGCGATCGGTTTTCCTATCGGTAAAGAAATTCACAAATGTATGATCGCGTTGTAAGTATAGCTTCTAAACCGACAGAAAATCCTTTCATACAAACGTTTGGTTGTCACAAGTAACAAACCCCTTAATAAATTGATAACCGAAGTATTTAAATCTCGGGTCGTCTTCTCAAGGAATTGCAGGGAAGTATGATTTATTATTGGTTATGAAAAATAGTGTTTTTGGGTTTCAAAAGGTTTGAACAAGGAAAATAAATTGCAGGAATTAATAAATTAATATCTAATAAAACTCTTGGCAAGGTATGAAAATTTGGAAGTCCTATCCTAGTTATCCTTATCGATGGTGATGAGAATTGAGTTTTAATCCCACTTAGTTAACCTTTACTAAAGCAAAGGAAAGTCAAGTGGACTAATTAGTTTGATCCTCAAGTCCTAGTCAATTCCTAAGAAAGGACTAGAGTTATTGGAATTCAATTCAATTAGCAAAAATAACAATTATCAATCACGATGAGTTTGATAACTCAAAAGTCTCCAATAAATCAATTAAAGCCAAGAATATAAAAAGCTGAATAAAAATCATAAATCTGAAATACCTCAATTGCATTAATAAAAGAAATCAATCTAAACATAAAGAGTTCATAAGCCAAATTGGTAACATAAGTCAGATACGAATAAAAGTATTAGAATAAATAAAAATATAAAAGGAATATTGAACCTGAGAAAAAGTTGAAATCCTAATCCTAAAACCTAAGAGAGAGAAGAGAACCCCTCTCTCTCTAAAACTACATCTAAAATCTAAAATTGTGAATTATGGAAGACCTGTTATTGAACGGATGCATTCCCCCACTTTATAGCCTCTAATATGTATTTTCTGGGCCAAAAACTGGGTCAAAAATAGTCCAGAAATCGCCCCCAGCGTATTCTGGTACGTACAGGTCACGGGAAAGTGACGCGGAAGCGTCGTCCACGCGATCCACGCGTTCGCGTCGTCTGGCTTCGGGGCAGCTATGGCAAATTATATATCGTTGCAAAGCCCCGGACGTTAGATTTCCAACGTAACTAGAACCATCTCATTTGGATTTCTGTATCTCAAGTTATGACTGTTTGAGTACGAAGAGGTAAGGCTAGACAGCTTAGCAATTTCTTCTACTTCTTGTATTCCTTCCACTTTTGCATGCTTCCTTTCCATCCTTTGAGTCATTCCTGCCCTGTAATCTCTGAAATCATTTAACACACATATCAAGGCATCGAATGGTAATAAGAGAGGATTAATATTAGCAAATATAAGTTCAAAGAAGCATGTTTTCAATCATAGCACAAAATCAAGAAGGAGAATGTAAAACATGCGATTTATATGAATAAGTGAGTAAGGAGTTGATAAAAACCAATCAATTGAGCACAAGATAAACCATAAAATAGGGGTGTATCACGCCTCGACAATATTTTTGCGAGAAGACATGGCCAACTAGTCCTACAAACAAGAAAAGAAGATTGGATTACTAAAAAACATCTCGGACGAAACCAAAACAACTCGGCCAACGTAACCCAGCGCAATACAAGCAACAAAAGGAAACCCTAGGATCCACATCAAAAAAAGATCCAGGGGCATATTTTGGAGGCAGTTAACAGGACAAGGATTCAGGAAAACCTACAAGCTCACATACATCCTAACAAAAAAACAATAAACCCCCCTTTTGATCTGCAACTAAAGCGACACTCCGAAAAGAAAGCTGCGAGCCACAAATCGAGCAAAGTCATCAAAATAAACTACCTTCCAGACTCACTATCCCAGTTTCAATCAACAAGCGAAGCTACTAAGCAACAAAATATCATCAAAGACACAACCTTGTCCTCAGAGAAATAAAATCCCCCCGAACAAACGAAGTAAAGTCAAAACAAGCACCGATCTTCTTTTACAAAAGTTCAGCAGCAAGAAAAAGCTACCAATAGGGCAAAAATCAACGGGCAATCTTTGCAGAAGTAAACAAATACAATTTTCGAGTATCAGAAAATAACAAGAAGCAAGCAGCAAAACATGCAAAGCCCTAAAAAGTCTCCACAGAAGTACCAAGAGTACGCATAAAGACGAAAAGGAAGCCAAAAAATACATCACAGTGACAAACAAACACAAGACCACAAAAAGGTTCAAGCTTTCTAACATACATTCAGAATCAAAGTTTTTCCAGAAAAAAGATGAGAACAAGAAAGTAAGAAAAAACTAACCTGGAAAAAGCAGAAAGCCTCGAGAGAAAGCTGAAGAGAGGAACAGAATCTGGAATCGCCCTTCCACAGCCAGAAGGAAACAATAACCAAGCAATGTCGCAAGAAAAGAGGCGAAAGCTACAAACTCCAGGCGAAAACAGAAAGAGAGAAAGAACAGGGAAGTTACAGAGAAGAGAAACCATTTTTCTGAAATGTGAAATTCAAAATAAAGAGGCTAAGAGAAACGGGCAATTAAAACTAATTAATGAGGGCATTAAACCCTCGCACGTTCCCAAGAACAGAGCGCTAATACAAAAGCGCGCTCTTTTAGAAGAAAACGTTCTACATTCAAAAAGGAAGATTCTACAAAGAAAGAAGTCGATAAATGCTCGAGTTCGGCTTCACCCGAGAAGGATCGAAGTCCTAAGACTAAGACTCAATCTCAAAAAGAAAGACCGAGCTCGAGCAGGGGCACTGTTCATACCCTGAGTCAAGCTGTCCGACCCGGGATGTTTAGCGACAAGGCGACTGACCTCTTCAGGTCCGACTATCCGACCTCTTCTCAAAGAGATCGGCCAAATTACCAGGAAAGCCCAGTAAAGGGCCCAAATAGAGGAACACGTCCCATATCCAAAGGCAGTCCAAGCCTATAGAGATAAAGGCGGTTCCCTTAAAGATAAGCTGACCTCACCCAAAGATAAGATAAGATAAGATAAGATAACTAACTTATCTTACCTAAGAAGGTCAGCCCACGACCATTATAAATACACTGGAGCACCCAGGTATAACTCATACTCTGATTCTACTAAAAAACCTGCTTAATACCCTTGCTAACTTAAGCATCGGAGTCCCTTGCAGGTACCCCCCCACCCTCCGATGGCGAAGGATCAGCAGTGCAGCCAAGCTCAACAAGTCGGATATGATAGCTCCGGCCTCCACTTATAGCCGGACCCATCATCTCCGATCAGCATAGAAGATTTCAACCGAAATCGATCTACAGTTTCAGGTAACCCTCAGAACACCACTCCTATTCAATATTCTCGTTACATCTAATAGATAATAATCAAATGTTTTTTGATTTTAAAGAAAAGCTATCACTAAAAGTAAAACTTTATCTAAATAAGAATTTAATTTTTAATATACGTGTGAGGTATCAAAACTCTTCAGAGAAGAGGATGAGAACACACCAAGAGGGAGGGGGAGAGAGAGAGATCAAGAGAGAGAGAGAGAGAGAGAGAGAGAGAGAGAAGACTCCTTCTCATAGAGTGTGAATGAGAGAAATGATTTCATTAGCAGATTATTAAATTAACTCTTAGTCTTATATAGTAGCTCTTACAACAACTACTAACAACCACTAACTATTCTCATAACTAACTAACCAACTCTGCCAGCTCAACTTACTGGCTCAATTGCTATTTATCCCTGACATCCCCCCTCAAATTGAGGAAGGTTGTGAAACCAATCTCAGTTTGGACCTGAGGCGTATAAATGTATCATGAGATAAAGGCTTTGTAAGAAGATCGACAACTTTATCAAGGGAGGGAACATGCACAACATATGCCTCCTGTTGAACAACCCGATTCCGAACAAAATGCAAGTCAATTTCAAAGTGTTTTGACTTGCTGTGAAGTATTAGATTTCTACTCATTAGTATGGTGCTCTGATTGTCACAGTACAATATGGGTGCTAAGCCTTGAGGGAGGTGCATTTCAGATAGTAGTTTCTGCAACCACATTGTTCATGCCCTGGGTCGAGTTTTACGACCCGGGCTGATTGACGACAATTCGACCGACCTCTTCAGGTCAGGATTACCTGACCTCTTCTTAAAGAGTTCGGACAAATCACCAAGGAGAAGCCCAAAAAGGGCCCAAATAGAGGAACACGACCCAAATCCAAAGGCAGCCCAAGCCTAGAGAGATAAGGGTGGTTCCCTTGAAGATAAGATGACTTCATTCAAAGATAAAGATAAGATAAGATAACTATCTTATCTCCAGAAGGGTCACTCCACACCATTATAAATATACTAGAGCACCCAGGTATAACTCATATTCTGATTCTACTAAAAACCTGCTTAATACCCTTGCTAACTTAAGCATCGGAGTCCCTTGCAGGTACCACCACCCTCCGGGGACGAAGGATCAGCACCACCCACAAGTCGGGCATATCGGCCCCGACCAGCACAGAAGATCTCGTCCGAGATTGGCCTACAGTTTCAGGTAACTCTCGGAACATTGGCGCCGTTGCCGGGGACCTGGAAGTCATCCCACCATCATGGTGGACAACCTTGACAACGACCACGACTCTGATCTAGAAAATAGGACACCGCACAAGAATGTGGACACTACACCAAAAGATACCTCTTAACCAAATAAAGACAAGAATTCGTCAAGTTCGGAAATCATGGAGGCGCTTCAAGCTCAACAAGATCGCCTCAAACAGCTCGAAAAAGAGGCTGAACATCAACGGGAAGCCGAGAGGGACCTTTGGAGAGAGGCTAGGTGACGTCGAGAGTTATAGTACAAGCTATTGAAGCTCGAAGCTGACTTTAAAACAAAAACCACCCAACCTGATCCTGAAAGCAGCTCTTACAATGATCAAGATCCATTCACCAAGGAGATCATGAAGACCAAAGTCCCAAAAGACTTCAAAGCTCCCAACATGACTCCATACGACGGAACATCGGATCCCAGCCATCATCTTAGCAATTTCAGAAGTAGAATGTATCTCACAGACATCTCAGATACCATTCGATGCAAAGCCTTCCCAACAACCCTAACAAAGACAGCGATTAAATGGTTCGACACTCTGCCCCCTAGATCCATCACAAGTTTTGACGACCTGGCCAAAAAATTTCTTGCCAGATTTTCCATCCAGAAGGACAAAGCCAAACATACACCAAGCCTACTAGAGATCAAGCAAGGAGATCGAGAGAGTCTTCGCAGCTACATGGAGAGGTTCAACAAAGCATGCCTGGACATACAAAGTCTACCAACGGAAGCAGCTGATGAGAGAACTTTTGCGTGGTCTAGAAATTTGCGGATAAATCCTCGTTGCAAGTATAGTTTCTAAACCTTCAAAAGTCCTTTCATACAAACGTTTTGGTTGTCACAAGTAACAAACCCCTTTTAAAATTGTTAACCGAGTATTTAAACCTCGGGTCGTCTTCTCAAGGAATTTCAGGGAAGTATGTTCTTATTATTGGTTATGAAGATTGTAAATTGGGGGTTTTGGAAGTTTGGGCAATGCGCACAGGTATATTTTTGAGCAATAAAAATAAATAAATAACTGTAAAATAAACTCTTGGCAAGGTATGAGAACCAGAAATCCTGTCCTTGTTATCCTTATCAGATGTGATGAGAATTAGATTTTAATCCCACTTAGTTAAGTCAAGTGGACTAATTAGCTTGATTCTCAAGTCCTAGTCAACTCCTGTGGAGAGACTAGTGTTAGAGCAATCCTAGCTAAAGCAAAATCTGCCAATTTCAATCACTCCTGAGTTTGACAACTCAAGTGTTACCAATTACCTAACCAAAGCCAAAAGGAAGAAAAATATCTAAATTAGATTGAAAGCAATCTTAAACAGAGCATCAATATAAATAAAGCAAAGCAATCTTAAATCTGAAAATACCTCAAATAAAATACATTCAAAGTAGTAAAATCTAACATGGGAAAGTTCATAAGCCAATTGGAAAAATAAATAAAAATAAAGAACCTGGGATTGAGTGTCACTCCTAAAACTAAGAGAAGTCCTAAATCCTAATCCTAGGAGAGAGGAGAGAACCTCTCTCTCTAAAAACTACATCTACTCCTAAAATTATGAATTATGAGAGCCTCTCATGAATAGATGTATTCCCCCACTTTATAGCCTCTAATCTGTGTTTTCTGAGCTGCAAACTAGGTCAAAAACAGTCCAGAATTCGCTGGTTTCGAATTTTGCCACGCTGGATTTCCGTCACTGCAACGCGGCCGCATGGATCACGCGGTCGCGTCGCCTAGCTTCAGAGAAACTATAACATATTACATATCAAATCGAAGCCACGGACGTTAGCTTTCCAACGCAACTGGAATCGTGTCGTTTGGACCTTTGTAGCTAAAGTTATAGCTGCTTGAGTGCAGAGAGGTCAGGCTGGACAGCTTAGCAATTTCTCCAACTTATTGTATTCCTTCTACTTTTGCATGCTTCCTTTCCATCCTCTGAGCCATTCCTGCCCTATAATCTCTGAAAACACTTAACACACATATCAAGGTATCTAATGGTAATAAGAGAGGATTAATAATAAGCAAATATAAGATCAAAGAAACATGTTTTCAATCAAAGCACATAATTAGGAAGGAAATATAAAACCATGCAAATAGTATAAATAAGTGGATAAAGAGTTAATAAAAACCACTCAATTGAGTACAAGATAAACCATAAAATAGTGGTTTATCAACCTCCCCACACTTAAACACTAGCATGTCCTCATGCTAAGCTCAAGAGAAGCTATGAAGATGAAGAGGAATGGTATGAAATGCAACCTATGAATGCAACTACATGCTAAATGCTTTTACTTACTTGGTTAAGAGTAAATAAGTTCTCCAAGACAAATACAAACCAATTTCCACTAATTCAAATCAGACAATAAAAAGCAAGTGAACTTGTAAGAAGACAGCTCATGAAAGCAGGGAACATAGAATTTAAGCATTGAACCCTCACTGGAAGTGTATATCACTCTAATCTCTCAAGTGTATAGGGTTATTCACTCTACTCTTCTCTAGTCATGCTTTCTAAACCTTGTTCTTCATCTAACCAATCAACAAAAATTTAATGTACCAATGCAAACATCATGAGGTCTTTTCAAGGTTGTAATGGGGCTAAGGTAAGGGTGAGGGTATATATATATAAGGCTAAGTGAGCTAACAAAGTGAATCCTTGATTAGGCTAAGATCTCACCTAACATATACATACTTTATATAATTTAAAAATACTTTACCTAGCTACCCAAAATTTTCCCACTTTTGTATCACATGCTCATGTATCAAACTTATTTTTGAATTTTGTCCCATGTGCATTGATTTTTTTTTATTGAAATATGCAGATGCAAATGCAGTGCTTAATGTGAATGCTATGCATGATTCCAGGTTCAATATAACAAAATAAAATAAAATTCAAAAACAAATAAAACTAAATAAAAATGAAAAAGGACGATCATACCATGGTGGGTTGTCTCCCACCTAGCACTTTTAGTTAAAGTCCTTAAGTTGGACATTGGAGGAGTATCCTGTTATGGTGGTTTATGTTTAAATTCGTCCAAAAATCTCCACCAGTGCTTGGAATGCCAATAGCCTCCGGGGTCCCAAACTAAGCACGCAAAGCTTCTGAGCAGCTCCAAACAGATTTTCAGGCTCCCGGGGTGTTGGATGTCAGAACAGATTCCAGGATCCCAAACCTTGCTTTTACACCCATTTTTGTCGGGATCTGTATTTTTCCAGCCGGGTGATAAGTAATTTGAATTCTCACTGCAGCTACCAAACAGCTTCCTAGACCCATTCAATTGAGCTCTACACCAACCTTTGCGTTTAAACTTAAAGCTTCCAACCATAATGAACCTTGCAGAACAATTCTTACCACTGGCCATCTTCCTCTTACTCTTAATGCCACAAAGAGCTCTAAGTTGACCATTCGTCTCCAATAGCCCATATTCAAGTGGGATTAGAAAGCTATGGAATATGAATTTTACCCACTTGAATGTTGTGAAGGATGATGGCAACTTAGGGGGAGGGGTTTCCAACAACTTAGGCAAGGTAATTTCAAGCTCCACTCCCTTGTGCTCTTCTTTGACATCTTCTACCTCTTGATCAACCTCTACAAAATCTTCAACCATGATCTGCCTTGGAGGTTGTACGCTCTTCTCAACATCAACATCAAATACCGTGGAAGGAGGCTCTGTGACTGGACTTTCCAATGGAGGTACAGCATCTCTTAAGTCTGCAACTACTTCTTCCTTTTTAATAATTGCTGCTTTGTCCAGTTGTTTAAGTATAAAATTGTACTCATCCTCGATGATTTTCTTTCCATGACAACTCCTTTCAACTATTCTTTCATCTTCAAGGGTCTCTCCTACCTTTACCCGTAGGGCCTCCTCTAGCTCTTTATGAAGTATGGATTCGCGAAGATGATTCCTTCTTTCCTGTTCCATATCAATAGCATAATTGGGATCATCTTGCTCTTGGATTGATGGATGTGGGTGCTCTTCCATGGATGGTGGTGATGGGATGGAGAGATTATTCTGTGGTTGACAAGGAAGTGCACTAGAGCTTGAGGGTTGATTGTTGAAGGTATTCGGTGGTCTGATTTGGGTGAAGAGAGCTTGTATAGTAGAGTTTAGATCGGCAAGTGCTTTCTCCATGGAGGTTTGGGGTGGATCTATGTATGGTTCATTTGGTTCATAAGGTGGTTGGTATGGTAGATGTGGGTTAGGGTCATATGGAGGTGAATGGTGGTAGTTGGCGTGTGAGTGTGGTAGTTCAAAGTTGTGTTGAGGAAAGGGTTCATAGGCATATGGTGGTGGTTGTTGATAGTCCATTGGAGGTGGTTGTTGCCATGAGGGTTGATCAAATCCTTGTGGCTCCTCCCATCTTTGATTGTTCCAACCTTGATGCCTGTTCTCATTGTAATTTCTTCTTCCTGCAATATTATTGTAACCAGACTCATAGCCAAAGGGGTGAGAGTTCATAGTAGTAAATAAAAATAAAAAATGAAAATAAAAATAAATTTAAATTAAAAGGTTATTTAAATTTTGAAATTTGAAATTTGAAATTTGAAAATTTTTAAATTTAAATTTATGAAACTTTTTAAATTTGAATTTTGAAATTTGATTTTTGAAATAAAATAAGATAAGATAAAAATTTTAAAAATAAAAATCTGAAATTTTTTTTTCGAAAAAAATTAATTAAAAATATTTTTGAATGAAAAACAATAAAATGACACCAAATTTCAAATTTTTAGATCAAAACGAAGAAAACAACTAAGAACAGCTTGAAGGTCAAGATGAACGTGAAGAACAACTTGAAGATCAAGATGAACACTAAGAACAAATTTTTGAAATTTTTTTTTTAATAACTAAATAAAAACAAATAACCTCTTAATTTACGAAAAAGCAAAAATAAAAACAAAAATAAAAACAAATAAACAAGTAAAAAGCAAATATTTACAATAACCAATAATAAGGCACACGTTTGCAATTCCCCGGCAACGGCGCCATTTTGATGAGAGAACTTTTGCGTGGTCTAGAAATTTGCGAATAAATCCTCGTTGCAAGTATAGTTTCTAAACCTTCAAAAGTCCTTTCATACAAACGTTTTGGTTGTCACAAGTAACAAACCCCTTTTAAAATTGTTAACCGAGTATTTAAACCTCGGGTCATCTTCTCAAGGAATTGCAGGGAAGTATGTTCTTATTATTGGTTATGAAGATTGTAAATTGGGGGTTTTGGAAGTTTGGGCAATGCGCACAGGTATATTTTCGAGCAATAAAAATAAATAAATAACTGTAAAATAAACTCTTGGCAAGGTATGAGAACCGAAAATCCTGTCCTTGTTATCCTTATCAGATGTGATGAGAATTCGATTTTAATCCCACTTAGTTAAGTCAAGTGGACTAATTAGCTTGATTCTCAAGTCCTAGTCAACTCCTGTGGAGAGACTAGTGTTAGAGCAATCCTAGCTAAAGCAAAATCTGCCAATTTCAACCACTCCTGAGTTTGACAACTCAAGTGTTACCAATTACCTAACCAAAGCCAAAAGGAAGAAAAATATCTAAATTAGATTGAAAGCAATCTAAAACAGAGCATCAATATAAATAAAGCAAAGCAATCTTAAATCTGAAAATACCTCAAATAAAATACATTCAACAAAGTAGTAAAATCTAACATGGGAAAGTTCATAAGCCAATTGGAAAAATAAATAAAACTAAAGAATCTGGGATTGAGTGTCACTCCTAAAACTAAGAGAAGTCCTAAATCCTAATCCTAAGAGAGAGGAGAGAACCTCTCTCTCTAAAAACTACATCTACTCCTAAAATTATGAATTATGAGATCCTCTCATGAATGGATGTATTCCCCCACTTTATAGCCTCTAATCTGTGTTTTCTGGGCCACAAACTGGGTAAAAAACATTCCAGAATTCGCTGGTTTCGAATTTTGCCACGCTGGATTTCTGTCACTGCGACGCGGCCGCATGAATCACGCGGTCGCGTCACCTAGTGTCAGGGAAACTATAACATATTATATATCAAATCGAAGCCCCAGACGTTAGATTTCCAACGCAACTGGAACTGCGTCGTTTGGACCTCTGTAGCTAAAGTTATAGCTGTTTGAGTGCAGAGAGGTCAGGCTGGACAGCTTAGCAATTTCTCCAACTTATTGTATTCCTTCCACTTTTGCATGCTTCCTTTCCATCGTCTGAGCCATTCCTGCCCTATAATCTCTGAAAACACTTAACACACATATCAAGACATCTAATGGTAATAAGAGAGGATTAATAATAAGCAAATATAAGATTAAAGAAACATGTTTTCAATCAAAGCACATAATTAGGAAGGAAATATAAAACCATGCAAATAGTATGAATAAGTGGGTAAAGAGTTAATAAAAATCACTCAATTGAGTACAAGATAAACCATAAAATAGTGGTTTATCAGCAGCCATTATGGGTCTCATCAATGGCCTGCTAGAAGGACCTTTTAGTCACTCCATATCAAAGAAACATCCAACATATCTGAATGAAGTGCAGGAACGAGCTGAAAAATACATCAACATGGAGGAAAACTCTCGGCTAGGGGAAACCTCAAAATCCGGATTCTCCTACTCCTCCCGGGATAAGGATAAAGAATCCAAGAAAAAAGAAGATCAATACAACGAGAAGCCTAAAAAATACAACAACTAAACCCCTCTCCGGGTGTCTCTTGTGGATGTTTACCGAGAAGTATGCCATACTGAAAAGATACCACCACCTCGTCCACTCAAAAGCAAGAAAGGAGGAGGAAATCGGACGAAATACTACGAATATCACCGAATCTATGGGCATCCTACCAATGAGTGCTTCGACTTGAAAAATGTTATTGAGAAATTGGTAAGAGAAAGACGACTAGATCGGTATTTAGCCAATAAATTGGATGAGCCTCGAAAAAGAAGAAGAGACGAAGAGGTCGGACGAAGAGAACGACCACCTCACACCCCAGAGTGACACGTTCACATGATAAACGGAGGATTCGCAGGAGGGGGATCTCAAAATCATCTCGCAAAAGGCACCTCAAAGAAATATATCATGTCGAGGGAGGACAAGAGTAATCCGACCTCCCTACAATTACTTTCACCCAAGAAGACGCAGCAGGCATCATCCTAGGACATGACGATCCTATGGTCATCACTATCATATTGACTAATGAAAATTTCCACCGCACACTGGTAGACCAAAGAAGCTCGGCGGATATCTTGTTTAAACCCGCCTTCAACAAACTCGGCCTGCAGGAGAAAGAACTCAGAGCATATCCAAACAGCTTGTTTGGACTGGGAGACACTCCAATACAACCACTTGGATACATCTCACTACACACAACAGTCAAAAAAGGAACCCGATCAAGGACACTCAACATAGACTACATTGTAGTCGACGTAAGCTCAGCCTATAATGCCCTGATAGGTCGGGCAACGTTGAATCAGCTCGCAGCAGTAGTTTCAACTCCGCATCTATGCATGAAATTCCCAACTCCAGAAGGGATTGCTAAGATAAAAGGAGATCAGAAGATAGCACGACACTGTTATAATGAAAGTCTGAACCTCAGAGGCAAAGGGGAAGAAATCCACACCATCTAACTCGGGGGAGTTCGAGGTCGGAAGGAACTCCATCCACAACCTGAAGGCGAGATCGAAGAAGTCCAAATCGGAGATGACCAGGACAAAACAACAAATATCGGGGAAACCCTAAAGGAGGACGTAAAGAAGCCCTTGATACAATTCCTAAGGGATAATGCCGACCTATTCGCATGGAGGACTGCAGACATGTCGGGCATAGACCCCAAGCTAATGTGCCATAAACTGGCAGTATACCCAGGATCTCGGCCAGTGCAACAGAAGCGTAGAAAGCTTGGACCGAAAAGATCCCAAGCTATGGAAGAACAGGTACAAGTTCTACTGGAGGCAGGATTCATAAGAGAGGTCAAGTACCCCCTATGGCTAGCCAATGTTGTCTTGGTGAAAAAGTCAAACGGGAAATGGAGGATGTGCACAGATTACACCGACCTCAATAAATCTTGCCCAAAAGATCCCTATCCACTCCCAAATATCGACACTCTAGTAGATGCCTCCTTCGGATACAAGTAACTTTTGTTCATGGACGCTTATTCAGGATACAATCAAATCCCAATGTATCCACCTGATCAGGAAAAAACCTCATTCCTAACTCCTAGAGCAAACTACTGTTATGTCGTCATGCCATTCAGACTCAAAAATGCAGGAGTTACCTACCAGAGATTGATGAACAAGGTCGTCGCAGACCATATCGGGAAACTCATGGAGGTATACGTGGATGACATGTTGGTGAAAACACAAAGCGAAGAGACATTACTGTCCGACCTTGCCCAAGTGTTCGATACCCTCAGAAAGCATGACATGCGACTTAACCTTGCAAAATGCACCTTTACAGTAGAAGCTGGCAAATTCCTGGGTTTTATGCTAACACAACGATGAATTGAGGCAAATCCGGATAAATGTCGAGCTATAGTCGACATAAAAAGTCCAACCTGTGTCAAATAGGTACAATAACTCAACGGAAGACTGCAGCCTTGTCTCGATTTTTAGCTGGATCAGCCATAAGATTTCTCTCCTTCTATGCCACTCTAAGGAAAGGAAAAAAGTTTGAATGGACAATGGAGTGCAAACAGACTTTCCAGGATTTCAAAAGGTTTCTGGGACGACCACCTATTCTAAGTCGACCACGAGAAGGAGAACCGCTAGTACTGTACCTCGTAGTAGGAAATCGAGCAATGGCCTCAGTGCTAGTTAGAGAAGATGAGAGTGGACAACAGCCCATCTACTTCATCAGCAATACCCTGCAAGGGGACGAAATAAACTATCAAAAGATAGAAAAGTTTGCCTACGCTCTTATACTAACTTCTCGATGACTTCGACCATATTTTCAAGCTCACACGATCAAAGTCCGGACTAACCAGCCCATAAAAGGCATTCTACAGAAAACAGAGCTAGCCGGAAGGGTTTTACAGTGGGCAGTCGAGCTATCTGAGTTCGACCTTCAATATGAAGCTCGGACGGCCATCAAATCCCAATATTTAGCCGATTTCATTGCTGAGTACACTGGCACTCCGGGAATTCCCACAGAATGGAATCTCTACATAGACGGCTCTTCAAACAAAACCGGAAGTGGCACAGGCGTGATAATAGAAAGCGATCAGGGAACTCAAATCGAACTTTTCCTCAAATTTGGGTTCCCTGCTTCAAACAACCAGGCCGAATATGAGGCACTACTAGCCGGTTTGAAGCTGGCTAAGGAGGTTGGAGCTCAAAAACTTATCATCTTCAGTGACTCACAAGTAGTCACCTCACAATTAGCAGGGAGCTACCAAGCCAAGGATCCCACCATGAAAAAGCACTTGGACAAAACCAGGAAACAGCTCGGACAACTTAGGGAATATGAGATCTGCCACATACCTCGAGAATAGAATGCTCGAGCTGCACTCTCAAAGCTAGCCAGCACCAAACCAGGGGGCAACAATAGAAGCCTCATCCAGGAAACACTGCAGAACCCGTCAATCTCGGAAGAAGAAAAGGTCCTAACCATAACAGGTCTAGATCAAGGATGGATGACTCCCATAATTAACTACCTCAAAACAGAAACACTCCCTACAGATAAGAAGGAGGCGAAGAGGTTAAAACGAGAGGCACAATACTATACAATCATAAACAATACTCTATACAAGAGAGGGATTTCACCACCACTGTTAAAATGTGTGCCGACTTCCAACACAAAGGAAGTTTTAGAAGAAGTACACAGTGGCATCTATGGCAACCATCTCGGAGCACGAGCTCTCACAAAAAAGTACTCCGAGCCGGATTTTATTGGACGACTATACAAAAGGAAGCAACAGAGTTCGTAAAGACATGTCCACCATGTCAGAAACATGCTAATTTTCACATCGCCCCACCCGAGGAACTCATCAATGTAACCTCACCCTGGCCATTTACAAAATGGGGACTCGACCTTCTTGGGCCCTTCCCCGAAGGATCAGGACAGGTCAAGTTCCTCATTGTAAGGGTAGACTATTTCACAAAATAGATTGAGGCAAAACCCCTAGCTAACGCCACTGCTCAAAGAAGCCAAAAATTCCTATGTAGAAACATTGTCACAAGGTTTGGGGTTCCTTACTCCATTACCACAGACAATGGCACTCAATTCACAGACGCAGGCTTTAGAAAATTGGTGGCCGACTTGAAAATAAAGTACCAATTCACTTCCGTAGAACACCCAGGCTAATGGACAGGAAGAAGCCGCCAATAAAGTCATATTAGCTGGGCTAAAACGGAGATTATAGGATGCAAAAGGAGCCTGGGCTGAAGAGCTCCCACAAGTCCTATGGGCGTATCGAACAACTCCACACTCCACCACAAGGGAATCACCTTTCTGACGGGCTTATGGAATGGAGGCAATGATCCCGTGGAGGTCGAAGAAGGATCCCCCAGAACGATCCACTACAGTGAAGAGGCCAACTCCCAACTTCAAAAGGAAGAGCTCGACCTACTTCCAGAAATCCGAGAAAGAGCTCGGATCAGGGAGGAAGTGTTAAAACATCGCATGGCCTCAAGATACAACCAGAAGGTAGTACAGCAAAATTTTGCCAACAATGACCTCATCCTAATCCGAAATGATATCGGAACAAGTCGACCAGGAGAGGGGAAGCTAGCAGCCAACTGGAAAGGACCCTACCGAGTCATAGAGGTACTCGGAAAAGGCTACTACAGGCTGGCCGAACTCGAGGGACGAGAGCTACCAAGGTCATGGCACGCCTGCAACCTAAGAATGTATTATAGTTAGGAGGTAATAAAGATCTTAGGTCAAGGTGCACTCTTTTTTCTGAAAAGGATTTTTAACGAGGCACCAAGCCAAGATCTATAAACTGCCTGACTTAGAAGGGTAAATACCCACATGTATATATTTTTTCTATTTGTCTACTTTTCTCTTTGGAATAAAATTTTTCAGATTTCTTCTACAAAGCCTCTCTACAGGTCGGCAAGGTGAAAAACAAATTCATCGCCCGACCACGATGAAAACTGAATTTATCGTTTGACTTCGACAAGGGTCGACAAAGTGAAAACTAAATTCACTGCTCGATCAAGACAAAGCTACAGTTCGGCAAGGTGAGGATCAAACTCATCGTCCGATCACGATAAAATCGACAAAGTTATAAAAAAGTAATCCATAAGCTGAGGCCTGGCCAGCCCTGACTAAAAAATAGATTACTAATAACTTAAGAATGGACCGACATGAAGAAGTCGGTCCAATTGACCAAAGCAACAAAAAGTTATAAAAAGTAATCCATAGAAAGAGGCCTGAAGAGGTTTGAGAAAAAATGGATTGCTATAACTTGGGATGGACCGACATGAAGAAGTCGGACCAGCCTGATCACAACGACAAAAAGTTATAAAAAGTAATCCATGACAAGAGGCCTGATCAGCCCTTATCAAAAGTGGATTACTAGAAATAACTTAGAAGGGACCGAAATGAAGAAGTCGACCCAGGCCGATCAAAAGCAACGGAGTTATAAAAAGTAAATCCATAAGAAGAGACCCGCGAGGCCCAAACTAAAATGGATTACTAAAAATAACTTGCAAAGACTCAACGAAAAGAAGTCAACGCACAGGAAGCGTGCGCTATAAAGGACACAAGCTCGACCCAGAAAGCCATGACCTCAATAAAATCAATCTACAAGTACTCTATCAAGAATGCTAAGAAAAGTAGTCGAATAAAGACTAGCTTCGACTAAAGCAGGAAATAAAGCACAAAGGCAATCAAAAGAGGTCGGACAGCAAGACTCCAACACTCTATAGACTTCTGAAAGTGCCAAAAAACTACCAACAAACACACCAAGCAGAAAAGCAAAGCTACTATAAATCAACACTCAGAAGGCCACCCAAAGGTCGACCTCAAGAGTTCAAAGGCATTTGTTTTTCTAAATAAAAGTTGCTAAGAAAAAGGAAACTCCAGAGTCATAGTCAAACAAACTACGGAAAATAGAGTTCAAAGACCCACAAACCGGGCCATTAAGATACATAAGCAAAAATTACAAAGGATTTAAATATTCTCCAGTGGTGGCATCTTGAGGCGAAGGAGGACGAGTCTGGAGGGGGACAGCATCGACAGTCCCATCTGCCCGATTCAGGATCTGGACATCAGGATCCAACTCGGGGTGGTTGACCTCAACTGCTGGAGTAGAAGAAGTCGGGGCAACAGAAGCCTTGGTGGATGGCACAGGAGGGGATCTACATCATCATCATCTTCATCTGGGGCAGGGACGATCTTCCCATTTTCCACAATATTATCCAAACTGAAGAGAGACAGGTCGAGCTCGGGAGCAAGAACTCGGACCTGTTCCTTCAAGTTCTCATAAGCAGAAGTCACACTGCCCACGAGATGGCCCTGAAGCTCGGCATAATCAGCCCGAGCAGATTCCAACCTCTCCCTGAGCTCTATCAACTCACCATAAGCCTGGACATAGCTATCCTTATGCTTCTGCACCATCTCCTCAGCCAGGTTTGCAGAAGCCACCGCAGCAGTAGCCCGAGTCTTCTCACCTTCCAACTCTTTTTCCAACTTTGTCACCTTCACCTCAAGTTCCTCCTTCAACCTATTGATTCGGTCGAATTCCTACTTGGCCTCCTCCATAAAAGCCCTTGTCCCATGAACAGAAAGATCCTGGGTAGTTCGGAACAAGGCTGCCCCCATGTGTGCCAACTTAATACCACTTCGGGTAATAAAGTCCAGATGATGAAGAATGGATACATCATCAGTAGGGACAACACCATAAGGGGCAATTTGATGATCGACAAATCCCACAGCATCAAAATCGGGGGCGTCCAGATTAAAAGGATCAACAGTCCTCTATCTTTTTGGAAGAGGGCCAGCAGTGGGAGAAAAAGTAGCAGCAGAAGTCTGGGGAGGATCAACCAAATGGACCGGAGGAGTAGGAACCACCCTCCTCGGCCCAGCAGTGCTCAAGATCGGCTTTTTAGGAGGAACCTGAGAAGATCCTTCCCCAGCAGCCTTAGCCGAGATGTTCTGGGCAGCGGTAGCTTTTCTCGCCTTCTTAAAGGCCTTCATGAAGTCATTATTCTTAGCCATTTTTGAAAAAATACAACAAAAATAAGTTACAAAACTGGAAGAAAAGAAACAAAAAAGCAAGTAAACAAAGCGAAGAAAAAAGAAGTCGACCACTACCCAGCTCAGCTCGGACAAGGGAAGGGTTCCCTAAGACTTTCTTTGTGTCGAGATGGGGGGGTTGCCCACAAATCTCCTCCAACACATTCACAAAATGCTGCTTGACCTCATCAAGCATCTCCCACGAATATCTAGACACCACAACATTCTTTTGCCAACTTAAAGGAAAGGCAGGTTTATTGTTCGACTCTAAGAAAAATGGTCGAGCTCCCTCAATAGCTCGGACCTTAAAAAAGTAGTTCTTAAAATCCCTAAAAGACTCATCGTACATAGAAAACACTTTGTCTCCTTGAGCAGACCGGAAAGAAACCCAAGAAGCTTTCTTTTTGGTAGTCCCAGGTTTGGTCAAAACAAAGAGGTAAAGAAAGAGAGTTTGAGAAGGCTTGACATCCAATTCTTGACAAAGCAACTGAAAGATCTTAATAAATCCCCAGGAGTTTGGATGGAGCTGGGACGGAGCCACATTACATGACCACAGCAGATCAGTCTCGAAAGAGGTAAAAGAAAGGGTAATGTTCATTTGGCTGAAAAAGTAGTCGTAAGCATAAAAGAAAGGGCGCTCCCCCTGGGTCAGAGAAGGAAAGCAAACCCTCTCGTCAGAGTCAGGCACTACCAACTCGTAGTTCTTCTCCTGATCCCTACTACTACAGATCCGGTGATATTTTCTAAGCTCTATGCAGTACTCAGAATTAACTACTGAAACACACATCAGGACGAGGGAGTCCAGCCAGTCAGACATTCCCTCGCGGACTTTGGAGGATGTCTCGACAATATTTTTTCGAGAAGACATGGTCAACTAGTCCTACAGCAAGAAAAAGAAAAAGGGGTTACTACCCAAACAGGTCGGGCAAATCAAGAAATCAGCTCGGACAAATATGGATACAACTCATACAACAGCTAAAGGAGACCCCAGGACTTGCATCAAGGTCCAGGGGCATCCTTTGGAGCCAGCAACAGAGTAAGGTCTCAGGAAAAATCCACAGCCTACGTCTCAACATCCCCCAAAAATAGGAAAAAGGAGATTTCAAGTAGCTAAGCACAAAATGACATCAAAAGTTACCATCTTTTGACAGTTCATCAGCAAAGGAAATTATCAAACATCAAACATGCCAAGTGGAGATCACTAAAGACACAACCTTTTTGCAACCAGTTCATTATTCCAAAGCTTCAAAATTAGAGGATACAATCAAAGCAGTAACAAAATAAAAACCCCTGAAAACGTCAACTATCAGGAAATACGCCAAGGATCATACATAAAAGGAACTCCAAAAAATATGCATCACAGCAACAATCAAGCACGACGACACAAAAAAATTCAAGCTTTCCAACATGAATACAAGCAAGATCAAAACTTTTCCAAAAATAGAACAATGCAAGCGTGAAAAAGAACAGTGAAGGAGGTAAAAAAGAAAGAAAGAAGAAGGAAGAAAACCAACCTGTAAACGGAGGAGACGATAAACACTGAAGGATTGAAGCAATAACGAGGCCGTGTCTGACGATCACCTTTCGAAAGAACAAAGCACGAACAGTCACCTCCGAAAACAAGGAGAAGCGCGAAGACGTGAAAACTTGGGGGTAAGCGAAAAATGAAGAAATCCCAGGCAAGCCAAAAAACAGAAGGGTAAAAATATGGGGTTTCAGGAAAGCAAAGAGGGAAAAATGAAAGCAAAGTCTTTTGGCGATTCAAAAAGAAAAGAGGGAAAACGGCAAAAAGAGGAGTTAATGGGTTATTAAAAACCCTCGCACGTTCCCAAAGCAAGAAACGCGCATTTTCAAAAGATAAAGGAGTGAGAAAAAACGCTCCACATTCAACTGGAAGCTCTACAAAAAAGGGATCAAAAATACTCGAGCTCGGCTTCTCCAAAGAAGGATCGAAGTCCTAAAAAAGGACTCGACCTCAAAAGGAAGACCACGCTCGAGCAGGGGCACTGTTCATGCCCTAGGTCGAGCTGTACGACCCGGGCTGATTGACGACAAGTCGACCGACCTCTTCAGGTCAGGATTACCCGACCTCTTCTTAAAGAGTTCGGACAAATCACCAAGGAGAAGCCCAAAAAGGGCCCAAACAGAGGAACATGACCCAAATCCAAAGGCAGCCCAAGCCCAGAGAGATAAGGGCGGTTCCTTTGAAGATAAGATGACTTCACTCAAAGATAAAGATAAGATCTCCAGAAGGGTCACTCCACACCATTATAAATACACTGGAGTACCCAAGTATAACTCATACTCTGATTCTACTAAAAACTTGCTTAATACCCTTGCTAACTTAAGCATCGGAGTCCCTTGTAGGTACCACCACCCTCCGGGGACGAAGGATCAGCACCACCCACAAGTTGGGCATATCGGCACCTACCAGCACAGAAGATCTCATCCGAGATCGGCCTACAGTTTCAGGTAACCCTCGGAACACACATAGTATCCATCATAGCATCAGCTAGCGCCCTGAACTTCGCTTCAGTGCTGGATCTAGACACTGAGACTTGTTTCCGGCTAGACCAAGAGATGATGTTCGATCTTAGGAACACACAGTAACCCGTATTAGATTCACGATCAATGGGATCAACGGCCCAATCCGAGTCACAAAACGCTAAAATCCTGAAGTCTTCACTCTTATGGAAATCAAGCCCCATGTTTGTCGTGCCTGCCAGATAGCACAGGATGCGCTTCACAGTTTTCCAATGTTGTTCTAAGGGAGAGTGTAGAAACTGTCAAACTTTGTTCATAGCGTATGCAATGTCTGGCCTCGTTATAGTGGAGTATTGCAAGCCACCAACCACCAATCGATTAGAGTTAACCTATCAAACTCTGCTCATGACACATCAAGCCGAAGACCACTCATCATAGGGGTAGGTGTAGCGTGAGCATAAGCCATATCTGCCCTCTTGAGTAAGTCCTTCACATGCTTCGTTTGTTTTAGCACTAAGGTACCAACGGCTGTTCTCTCATCCTCAATACCCAAAAAGAAGCTCATTTCTCTCAAGTCCTTGAGCGTAAAGACCTCATCTAAATCAGCAATAAGCTTGTTTACCTCACTTGCAGCAGTGCCGGTCACTAGAATATCATCAACATACGCCAAAAGATAGATAGTAGAGAGGAAGCTATGCTTGACAAACAAGCAGGGGTCAGAGGTAGTACTGATAAACCCAAAACACTCAAGGGTACTCTTTAGCTTGAGGAACCATGCACATGGAGCCTGTTTGAGGCCGTATAATGCTTTCTCTAGCTTGCACACTAAATTAGTGTCAAAATTATAGCCGTCAAACTGCACCATGTAGACATTTTCAGATAAATCGCCATTGAGAAAGGCATTGTTAAAGTCAAACTAGTTAGTTTGCCACTGTCTCGACAAAGCAACTGCCAAGACAGCACAGACTGTCGCTGGTTTAGCCACCGGACTGGATACTTCCCCATAATCAAAGCCTTCCCTCTGATGAAAGCTTTTCACTACCATTCGCGCCTTGCACTTTTGGATACTTCCATCTGGCTGTTTTTTATGCGAAATATCCATCGACATCCAATCGGATCTGCTGTTGTTGAGGGATCTACAAGCTTCCAGGTTTTGCACTTTATCAGGGCAGCATACTATTCGTCCATTTCCACTGTGGTGAGGTAAGAGCCTGAGTAATGGAAAAAGGATCGACTTGGGTGAGATTAGGTGAGGAGGAGCAAACCTTGGAAGAGTATACCTTGGGCTTGAAAATACCCGCCTAACTTCTAGTTACCATAGGGTGAGTGCGCCTAACCTTTGCTTCAGGCTCAGGAATAGCACGTGATGATTTTTCAGTTAACCCTGCATTACTCAAGGAAAACTCAAAAGTAGAGTTAGAAATGCAAGTGTCAGCAGTGAATGGGTAAGAATTAGTACAAATAGGACTGACAAATGACTCGATTATGGTTAGTAGAGATGTTGAGGTTAGCTTGGATGGAACTAGAATTGGAGGAGGAGATATAACAGTGGTTGACTCAAGAACTCTCCCTTGACGAGTGGACGAATTAGATTGAAGAGGTAAGGACTCACGGGAACTTGATAAGGGTACTGCTGTGGCTGGGGGATCTGTTGACGGTATTAGTGTTGTGGGTGTTGGTGTACTAGGGGGTGACTCATGAGGAATTTTGAGAGGTACTGGTAGATGGCATACATGAATAGAAATAGTGATAAGCTTGGTTGTATGAGGAACTAACGCCTTTAGATTTGAGTCCTTGTTAAAAAATAGCAACTGATAAGAAAATTTAGATTTGTCAAAGACTACATGCCTTGCAAGATAGAGTTTTCCAGATAGACAAAGGCACTTGTACCCTTTGTGGTGCGGTGAGTAACCCAAAAACAGATACTTATGATTCTTAAAGTCAAATTTGTGTGGTTGGTAAGGGCGGATGAGGAAAGCACGAGCATCGAAGATTTTAAGGAACCTATAGTCTGGAGCTCTATTGTTCAAGAGTTCATAGGGTGATATGTATTGTGTGGTGGCAGAGGACAACAAGTTAATGAGGTGGGTTTCAGTGAGGCAGGTTTCAACCCAGAATTTTAGAGGCATGGATGCTTGAGAGAGAAGGGTTAGAGTAGTTTTAATGACATGCCGATGCTTCCTCTCGGCTTTCCCATTCTGTTCATGGGTGTATGGGCAGCTGAGTATATATATGTGCAATCACATTCTCAATCAGGAATTCGGTAAAAGCTTGTGAGGTATACTCTTTGTCATTGTCGGTTTAAAGTGTTTTAATCTTATGCCCAGTTTTGTTTTGAATCAACAACTTGTATTGGACAAATGCTTGCAGGGCTTGGCTCTTGTTTTGGAGAAGATATAAATAGGTATATCTGGTTTTGGCATCAATAAAGAGAATGTAGTACCGAAATCCCAAATCACTGGTAATAGGAGAAGGACCCCATATATCTGAGAAGATTAACTCTAGAGGTTGACTATAGACTATTTGAGAGTCAAAAAAAGAAATATTATGGAGCTTGCCTTGGCAGCACGTATTACACAGGTAGTCTTTAGGTAAAAATTTGCTTTTATTCATATAGCCAACATTACAAATTTGTAACACTTTTTCAATAATTCGTGCACTTGGGTGACCTAACCTCTTGTGCCATATATCAAACTCATACACTGACTTAACATTACAGACAATGCCTACATTATTAGTGCTACTTGCTACTGTAGAATTAGATGTAAAAGAACTGAGGTTACAGACTCTATGAGTGGGTGACAGATGAGGGTTCTTAGTCTCCGAATGCTTGATTTATTGCTTGATGGTGCTGCTCGTGCAAGCACTCCAACATGCTCAAAATGGTATAACCCTCCTCTAAGAGATCCCTTTAACAGAATTTTCTTGGTCTCTTGACATTTTATAAAACAATCAAAAGGATGGAATTCAAAAAACACATGATTGTCAAGAGCAAACTTAGCCACACTTATTAGATTTTTAGTGATGGAAGGTACATAAAGGAGATTTAATAGTTTAAAGTAGTGAGGGTTGGTCTCATTGAACAGTATAATTTTGCCAATACTATTTATACTTATACCTTGGCCCTTACCTGTTAGTTGATCTGTCCCCGATTACTCTAAGCCTACAATCAAGTTGTTTGCATCAAAGGTCAAATGATGCGAAGCTCCAGTGTCCAGGCACCAGGCTTTGTCAGTGAGAGGTGTTGCTACAGGTGTAGTGGCTAAGAGAGCTTGAGCTTGCTAGTTTTGTTGTGGCTGGTGGAAGGAAGAGGGATTCTACTTCACTCTCAGCTATTTCATTAACTCTAGCATTAATCATGGTTATAAAGGCACTATAATCCTCATTCAAACCTTGAGACACAGCTTCTACAAATTTCTCACTTGAAAGAGGTGCACCTAGGGTAGATAGAGCATTTGTTACCTTCTTGAGCTTAGACAAGTACTCCATTACAGAACCTTGTAGTTTGATGCCTTTGATGTGTGTTTTGAGTTGCTTCACCTTTGATTTCAGCCGTTTTACAAAATATTCCTCCAATTTGTACCAAATCTCACACGCAAATTCACAGTTTGCTACCTGACTTGTGAAGCTTGGATCTATTGAAGCAAATAGCCACAACACCAAGAACTAATCGTCCTGCTCCCAATCGAAGAACTCCTGAGTCTCAATTTTTGCTTCGCGATCTCCGTCAATCCTGAATCTGTTTGGTATCTTCATCGGAATGAGGTGTTCCTTGAATCTGTTAGACTTGATGAACGCCAGCGCTTGCCGTCTCAAAGGTACGAAATTATCTTCATCCAGCTTGAATGACACTGTGTTTATTGTTCGCACACTTGAGGTTGCGGAAGCTTGAGGCTCACTTGGAGTAGCCATGTATTAGAACCTGAAAGTTCTGATACCATGTGAGGTATCAGAACTCTTCAAAGAAGAGGATGAGAATACACCGGCAGAGAGAGAGAGAGAGAGAGAGAGAGAGAGAGAGAGAGAGAGAGAGAGAGAGAGAGAGAGAGAGAGAGAGAGGACTCATTTCAGAGAGTGTGAATGAGAAAAATGATTTCATTAGCTGATTATTACATTGACTCTTAGTCTTATATAGCAGCTCTTACAGCAAATACTAACAACCACTAACTATTCTCATAACTAACTAACCAACTCTGCCAGCTCAGCTTGCTGGCTCAATTGCTATTTATCCCTAACAAGACGGTTAATATAAAAAGGTTATATAAATATTTAGTCATGAATTGAAACATTAAAATAATATATTTGATTAAAAAAGATGCAGGGTTTTCTTCCTATACTTTAGTCTACTATTAATGTTGGATAAACCACCAAAATATATTCGAATAATTTTATCGCTGACAAAAATGCCCTCAAATAATTTTAAAACACGACAAAAATGTCCAACATTAAATATATATTCTCAAAAAATATTTTAAAAATTGAATTTTAATGTGGTTTTTTGCAAGATAGTTAAAAAAATGAGATATTTTTATTGTTAAAATTTAATGATTTTTTGCTAAAAATATTTTTTTTGTTATTTTTTGGTCAACAACTAGTAATATTTTTAAAAAATAAAAAATATAGAGAACAAATTTTTTATTATTTTTTAAATAATTATCTAAATATTTTTATAAAATTTTGAATCAAATGTATAAGCAGCTTGTCAAATACAAAAATCGTTTGTCACTTAAAAAATTTCTTCTTATAGATTTTTTGTATTTTAAAATTATTTAAAAATATTTTTATTAATAACAAAATTTAAGTATATTTTTGTCAATAACAAAATTATTTTGACGTGGTTTTTGTAGTTTAGTCATTAATGCTTGTAAAATTAAGCACCATGAAAAAGGTTTCTGAGTATGTAGTTATCCCTGGCCAATTCAATTATCTACAATGGTTACGTGTACCAAATATATAATGGGTTTCCAGTTTATACACCTCTAAAATTTAATTAAAAGTACATTTCTGATGATTATAGGTACCAACAAATCAGAGTTGAATAAATCGTTTGTTAGGAAAGAAATTTTATTTACTGTAATTTATTCAAAGCAATAACATGAGGTATACTTCCCAAGTTTCCGTAGATATGATACGTGAAGAAATAAAGAAGACATAATCACTTTAAATAAGCTACGTTATATTAAAATTTACGAAATGTAAACTTATGCTTGTTTACTTTGATATAATTAATTTTAGAGAAAATTCCACTCTCCTCCCCTACGAGATGCTAAAATGACACTTCTCTCCCCTCTATTTATAGATGTACATTTCTCTCCCTTTTAACTTTTAAAAAACCTCCTCTTTAATTCATTTTAAATTTTTGTGTTAATTAAATATTAATTTTATCCATTTTTTAAGAAAAAATAAATTATTTTTTGAAAAAAATTAATTTAATATAATTAAATTTATAGAATAAAAAAGATAGTAATAAAAAATGAATTTGAATATTCAATAAGAGTAATATATTCAGATTTATAAATTTTATTAATCTATTAAATTTCGAATCTATTCGCAATCCTCTATAAAGATTCTCTTCTCAAATTGAATACTATTCAATACTATTTTATATATTTATTCTATTTATACGACTAATTTCTACAATTAATTCTTTTATATTATAAGTATTAATATGGAAGTAATATTCGAAATAGAATTTCTATATTCATTTAATAATTTGAAATTTTCACATATTCAAAAATATTAATATATAATCAATATTACTATAAAATCATATCATATATAATAGAGAATATTATATAATTTCTAAGTTTTCATGTAAAAAAAAGTTTGAATTTCAATATCTATATCTTTTTTTTTATTTACGTACCTAGTCTTTTATAATTCAAAGTCCTCTCTTGTGGCTTTTGTGGAAATATTATCCTTATCCTTTTTAAATTATTTTTTGAAAAAATACCCATGAATAAAAATTTTATTTTTTATCATTAAATTTTACTTACCAAAATACTCTTTAATAAATTATTTTTTTATTGATTAAATTATATTTTTACCAAAATATTTTTAAAAAATTAATAATTAAATTTTTTTTCTAAGATACCTACCTTTCAATAAATTTTTAATTATTAAATTATGATTTTACTAAAACTTTTGTTAACAATTATTTTTATATTTACTATTAATTTTTCGATATTAATATATATTATTTTAACATTAAATAAAAAAATCTTACCACTGTTAATATGTATAACAATTAATATATATTAATATTAAAAAATAACCTTACTAAAATTTTTTATTTATTGTTAAAATAATATATATATATATATATATATATATATATATATATATCAAAAAATTAATAGTAAAATATAAAAAAATTGTTAACAAAAATTTTGGTAAAATTATAATTTAATAATTAAAAAATTATTGAAGGATATTTTAGAAAAAAATAATATAATTATTAATTTTTTAAAAAAATATAATTTAATCAATAAAAGAATAATTTATTAAAAGATATTTTGATAAGCAAATTTTAATGTAAAAAATAAAATTTTTGTTAATGAGTATTTTTTTAAAAATAATTTATTTTTTCTTAAAAAATAGATAAAGTAACATTAGTTAACACAAAAAGTTTAAAATGGATTAAAGAGGAGGTTTTTTAAAAGTTAGAAGGGAGAAGAATGTACATTTATAAAATAGAGGGGAAGGGAGTGTCATTTTAGCATCTCGCAGGGGAGGGGAGGGAAATTTTCTCTTAATTTTAAAAAGGAATACAACAATGATTAATTACGTTTAGATTCTAGAATAAAATGAAATAAAATGGCCAGCGACACGACACGGAATATAAATGAGAAAGAAGCGCTAAATTACTTAGTCTATTCAATTATGCAATTGATTACTTGAGGATTTTTTTTTGCCGGAGGCCTGGAGTAGATGTGTACATAGGTCGAGCGAAATCGAGTTTGTTATAATTTAGATTCAATCTTAAATATATACTGAGTATATTTTTTAGACCTTAATTCGACTATAGATCCGATAAAACTTAAATATTTTCGGGTCATAATTATATCGAGTATAAACCGGACTTTTAAAGTTTTAACAATAATTTATAAAAAAATTTATTTATAAAAAAAACTTATTTAAAATGCATTTATTTATAAAGAAAAAAACTTATTATCGAGAAGTTGATATCCATATTTGAACTTGAATTTGTTTATAAATTCTAATTGATGCTTCTTTGATCTATTTTCTAATTCAACAAGTGTGAGTAAAAATAAAACAATAAACTTATAATTAATATAACATAATATTGGAATTAATTTAAAACATATATACCTTTTTTAGTTTTTTTAGGGTGCACATGGGACGGGTGAAGTCAGGTTCGCCTTGATCCAGACCTGGCCTTAAATAATGACCGGGTCTATTTTTGAGACTCGTACCCAATCCTAGATCTGATGAAATCACATCAAATTATCCCCTAAAATATTTGGGTCCGGGTTGGAGATGCGACAAACTCTATGAAAATAATGGAGTTTACTGGGATGCGACAAACTTACCTAAAATTACAAACAAACAAAAAACGAATCCTGGTATTTAAAGTCAAAATAATTTATTTTTGAAAATAATATTTATTGAGTCAGTAAATTGGATGCCATTGTCCATGGTGATGTAGTGGGGAACTCCAAACCTTGTGACAATGTTCCTATATAAGAATTTTCGACTTCTCTGAACGGTGATAGTTGCTAAGGGTTCTGCCTCAATTCATTTGGTAAAATAGTCAATCCCCATTATGAGGTATTTGACTTGACCTGGTGCTTGAGAGAATGGTCTGAGTAGATCAAGTCCCCATTTTGCGAATGGCCATGGTAAGGTAACACTGATGAGTTCTTCGGGGGGTGCCACATGGAAATTAGCATGTATCTGGCAAGGTGGACGCATTTTGAAAAAATCGGCTGCCTATTTTACAAGCCTTTTGGCCTTTTTTTGTTCTTGGGAAGTGTATCAAATTTGAGGTAGTTTACTATGGGAGTCATCTATCCTAAGTTCTGGTTGGATATGGTGGTGCACGAAATTGTGATCTTCAATGGCGCCAACAACTTGGTACGCACAATTGTAATCTCAACTCTTTGTCACAACTCCGCACAATTAACCAGCAAGTGCACTGGGTCGTCCAAGTAATAAACCTTACGTGAGTAAGGGTCGATCCCACGGAGATTGTTGGCTTGAAGCAAGCTATGGTCATCTTGAAAATCTCAGTCAGGAAGATTCAAATGGTTATGAAGTTTAAGATAATTAAAATATAATCAAAACAGAAAATAAGATAGAAATACTAATGTAATTCATTGGTGGGATTTCAGATAAGCGTATGAAGATGCTTTGTTCCTTCTGAACCTCTGCTTTCCTATTGCCTTCATCCAATCATTCATACTCCTTTCCATGGCAAGCTTTATGTTGGGTATCACCGTTGTCAATGGCTACCTCCCGTCCTCTCAGTAAAAATGGTCTAAATGCGCTGTCACCGCACGGCTAATCAGCTGTTGATTCTCGATCATGTTGGAATAGGATCCATTGATCCTTTTGCGTCTGTCACTACGCCCAACACTCGCGAGTTTGAAACTCGTCACAGTCATCCCTTCTCAGATCCTACTCAGAATACCACAGACAATGTTTAGACTTTCTGGATCTCAGGAATGGCCGCCAATAATTCTAGCCTATACCACGAAGGTTTTAATCTTAGATTAGAAACCCAAGAGATACACATTCAAGCTTGTTTGCATGTAGAACGGAAGTGGTTGTCAGGTACACATTCATAGGTGAGAATGGTGATGAGTGTCACATAATCATCACATTCAACATGTTCTTGAGTGCGAATAAATATCTTGAAGAAGAAATAGTCTTGAGTTGAATAGAAAAATAATAGTACTTTGCATTAATTCATGAGGAACAGCAGAGCTCCACACCTTAATCTATAGGGTGTAGAAACTCCACCGTAGAAAATACATAAGAACAAAAGGTCTAGGCATGGCCGTGAGGCCAGCCCCCAAAATGTGATCAAGAGATCAAAAGATGAACTAAAGATTCCAAGATAAGATGAAAATACAATAGCAAAAGGTCCTATTTATAGAGAACTAGTAGCCTAGGGTTTACAGAAATGAGTAAATGATGTAGAAATCCACTTCCGGGTCCACTCGGTATGTGCTTGGACTGAGCATTGAAGCTTTCACATGTAGAGACTTTTCTTGGAGTTAAACGCCAGCTTTGGTGCCATTTTGGGCGTTTAACTCCAGCTTTTATGCCAGTTCTGGCATTTTGACGCTAGAATTTTTATGCTGACTTGGAACGCTGATTTGGGCCATCAAATCTCGGGAAAAGTATAGACTATTATATATTTCTGGAAATCCCAGGATGTCTACTTTCCAACGCAATTAAGATCGCGCCAATTAAACTTCTGTAGATCCAGAAAATCTACTTTGAGTGCAAGAAGGTCAGAATCCAACAGCATCTGCAGTCCTTTTTCAGCCTCTGAATCAGATTTTTGCTCAGGTCCCTCAATTTCAGCCAGAAAATATCTGAAATCACAGAAAAATACACAAACTCATAGTAAAGTCTAGAAATATAATTTTTGAATAAAAATATTATAAAATGTAACTAAAACATATTAAAAATACCTAAAAACAATGCCAAAAAGTGTATAAATTATCTGCTCATCACAACACCAAACTTAAATTGTTGCTTGTCCCCAAGCAACTAAAAACAAAGTAGGATAAAAAGGATAGAATATACAATGAATTCCAAAAACATCTATGAAGATCAGTCTTAATTAGATGAGCGGGGCTATTAGCTTTTTGCTTCTGAACAGTTTTGGCATCTCACTTTATCCTTTGAAGTTTAGAATGATTGGCATCTATAGGAACTCAGAATTCAGATAGTGTTATTGATTCTCCTAGTTCAGTATGTTGATTCTTGAACACAGTTACTTTATGAGTCTTGGCCGTGACCCTAAGCATTTTGTTTTCCAGTATTACCACCGGATATATAAATGCCACAGACACATAACTGGGTGAACCTTTTCAGATTGTGACTCAGCTTTGCTAGAGTCCCCAATTAGAGGTGTCCAGAGCTCTTAAGCACACTCTTTTTTCTTTGGACCATGACTTTAAATGCTCAGTCTCAAGCTTTTTCACTTGACACCTTCACGCCACAAGCACATGGTTAGGGACACATTGGTTTAGCCGCTTAGGCCAGGATTTTATTCATGTGGGCTCTCCTATCCACTGATGCTCAAAGCCTTAGATCCTTTTTATTTTATCCTTGCCTTTTGGTTTAAAGGGCTATTGGCTTTTTCTGCTTGCTTTTCCTTTTTCTTTCTTTTTTGCCCTCTTTTTTCTTTTCGCATACATTTTTTCTGCAAGCTTTTTATTCACTGCTTTTTCTTGCTTCAAGAATCATTTTTATGATTTTTTAGATTATCAATAACATTTCTCCTTTTCCATTATTCTTTCAAGAGCCAAAAATTTTAACATTCATAAACAACAAATTCAAAAATATGCACTGTTCAAGCATTCATTCAGAAAATAAAGAGTATTGCCACCACATCAAAATAATTAAACTATTTTAAAATTCAAAATTCATGTACTTCTTTTTCTTTTACAATTAAAAACATTTTTCCTTTAAGAAAGGTGATGGATTCATAGGACATTCATAGCTTTAAGGCATAGACACTAAGACACTGGTGATCATGTAATAAGACACAAACATAAATAAAACATAAAGCATAATTTTCGAAAAACAAAAAAATAAGAACAAGGAATTTAAAGAACGGGTCCACCTTAGTGATAGCGGCTTGTTCTTCCTCTTGAAGATCTTATGGAGTGTTTGAGCTCCTCAATGTCTCTTCCTTGCCTTTGTTGCTCCTCCCTCATGACTCTTTGGTCTTCTCTAATTTCATGGAGGAGGATGGAATGCTCTTGGTGCTCCACCCTTAGTTATCCCATATTGGAACTTAATTCTCCTAGGGAGGTGTTGATTTGCTCCCAATAGTTTTGTGGAGGAAAATGCATCCCTTGAGGTATCTCAGGGATTTCATGATGAGGAATTTTCTTATGCTCTTGTCCATGAGTGGGCTCTCTTGTTTGCTCCATCCTTTTCTTAGTGATGGGCTTGTCCTCATCAATGAGGATGTCTTCCTCTATGTCAATTCCAGCTAAATTGCAGAGGTGACAAAAAAGATGAGGGAAGGCTAACCTTGCCAAAGTAGAGGACTTGTCCGCCACCTTGTAAAGTTCTAGGGATATAACCTCATGAACTTCTACTTCCTCTCCAATCATGATGCTATGGATCATGATAGCCTAGTCTATAGTAACTTCAGACCGGTTGCTCGTGGGAATGTTTGAGTGTTGGATGAACTCCAACCATCCCCTAGCCACGGGCTTGAGGTCATGCCTTCTTAGTTGAACCGGCTTCCCTCTTGAATCTCTCTTCCATTGAGTTCCCTCTTCACAAATGTCTATGAGGACTTGGTCCAACCTTTGATCAAAGTTGACCTTTCTAGTGTAGGGGCGTGCATCTCCTTGCATCATTGGCAAGTTGAATGCCAACCTTACATTTTCCAGACTGAAATCTAAGCATTTCCCCCAGACTATTGTAAGCCAATTCTTTGGGTCCAGGTTCACACTTTGATCATGGTTCTTGGTGATTCATGCATTGGTATAGAACTCTTGAACCATTAAGATCCCGACTTGTTGAATGGGATTGGTGAGAATTTTCCAACCTCTTCTTCGAATCTCATGTCGGATCTCCGGATATTCACCCTTTTTGAGTTTGAAAAGGACCTCGGGGATCACCTTCTTCTTGGCCACAACTTTATAGAAGTGGTCTTGATGCACTCTTGAGATGAATCTCTCCATCTCTCATGACTCGGAGGTGGAAGCTTTTGCCTTCTCTTTCCTCTTTCTAGAGGTTTCTCCGGCCTTTGGTGCCATAAATGGTTATGGAAAAATAAAAAGCAACGCTTTTACCACACCAAACTTAGAAAGTTTGCTCGTCCTCGAGCAAAAGAAGAAAGAAAAGAGTAGAAGAGGAAGAAATAGAGGAGATAGAGGGGGTTTAGTGGTTCGGCCAAGTGGGGTAAGTAGTGTGTATGGTGTGTAAAAATGAAGGAGTGAAGATGGGTTTATATAGGAGTGGAGAGAGGGGTAGGGTTCGGCCATGTATGGGTGGGTTTGGGAGGGAAAGTGGTTTGAATTTGAATGGTGAGGTAGGTGGGGTTTTATGATGGATGGATGTGGATTGGTGAAGAGATTATGGAGAAGAAGGTAGGATTTGATAGGTGAGGGATTTTTGGGGAAGAGGTATTGAGGTGATTGGTGAAGGGTATTATAGGAAGGGTGTTATGGGAAGGTGTGAAGAAGAGAGAGAGAGATGAGGTAGGTGGGGATCTTGTGGGGTCCACAGATCCTGAGGTGTAAAGAATTTCTCATCCCTGCACCATGTGGCGTGTAAACGCCCCCTTGATTGCCAATTCTGGCGTTAAACGCCAGGTTGCTGCCCATCTCTGGCGTTTAACGCCAGCTTTTCTCCCTTTTATGGCGTTAAACGCCAGCTCTGTGCCCCCTTTCTGGCATTAAACGCCAGTCTGGTGCCCATTTCTGGTGTTAAACGCCCAGAATGGTGCCAAACTGGGCGTTTAACACCCATTCTGCTACCCTTGCTGGCGTTTAAATGCCAATAAGCTTCTCCTCCAGGGTGTGCAGTTTTTAATACTGTTTTTCATTCTATTTTTGCTTTTTCAATTGTTTTTATGGCTTCACATGATCATCAACCTACAGAAAACATAAAATAATAATAGCAAATAGATAGATATAGTTAAATAAAATTGGGTTGCCTCCCAACAAGCGCTTCTTTAATGTCAATAGCTTGACAGGGGACTCTCATGGAGCCTCACAGATACTCAGAGCATGATGATGGCCTCCCAACACCAAACTTAGAGTCTGAATGTGGGGGCTCTATTTGACTCTGCATTGAGAGAAACTTTTCATGCTTCCTCTCCATGGTTACACAGGGAGATCCTTGAGCTTTAAACACAAGGGAGTCCTTATTCATGTGAAGGACCAATTCTCCTTTGTCAACATCAATCACAGCTTTTGCTATGGCTAGGAAGGGTCTACCAAGGATGATGGATTCATCCATACACTTCCCAATGTCTAGGATTATGAAATCAGCAGGGATGTAGTGGTCTTCAACCTTTACCAAGACATCCTCTACAAGTCCATAAGCCTGTTTTCTTGAATTATCTGCCATCTCTAGTGAGATTCTTGTAGCTTGTACCTCAAGGATCCCTAGCTTCTCCATCACAGAGAGTGGCATGAGGTTTATGCTTGATCCTAGGTCACACAGAGCCTTCTCAAAGGTCATGGTGCCTATGGTACAAGGTATTGAGAACTTTCCAGGATCCTGTCTCTTCTGAGGTAATCTCTGCCTAGTCAAGTCATCCAATTCCTTGGTGAGCAAAAGGAGTTCATCCTCCCAAGTCTCATTATCAAATAACTTAGCATTTAGCTTCATGATTGCTCCAAGGTACTTAGCAACTTGCTCTTCAGTAACATCTTCATCCTCTTCAGAGGAAGAATACTCATTAGAGCTCATGAATGACAGAAGTAAATTCAATAGAATCTCTATGGTCTCTGTATGAGCCTCAGATTTCCATGGTTCCTTAATAGGGAACTCTTTGGATGCCAGTGGATGTCCATTGGGGTCTTCCTCAGTGAAAATCACTGCCTTTTCCTCCTCTATACATTCGGCCATGTGGGACATGTTTGTGGCCTTGCATTCTCTCTTTGGGTTCTCTTCTGTATTGCTTGGGAGAGTACTAGGAGGGAGTTCAGTAACTTTCTTACTCAGCTGACCCACTTGTGCCTCCAAATTTCTAATAGAGGACCTTGTTTCAGTCATGAAACTTAGAGTGGTCTTAGATAGATCAGAGACTACAGTTGCTAAGTCAGAGTGGCTCTGCTTAGAATTCTTTGTCTGTTGCTGAGAAGATGATGGAAAAGGCTTGCTATTGCTGAACCTATTTCTTCCACCATTATTACTGTTGAAGCCTTGTTGAGGCTTCTGTTGATCCTTCCATGAGAGATTTGGATGATTTCTCCATGAAGGATTATAGGTGTTTCCATAGGGTTCTCCCATGTAATTTACCTCTTCCATTGCTGGGTTCTCAGGATCAAAAGCTTCTTCTTCAGATGAAGCTTCTTTGGTACTGCCTGTTGCTGCTTGCATTCCAGACAAACTCTGAGAAATCATATTGACTTGCTGAGTCAATATTTTGTTATGAGCCAATATGGCATTCAGAGTATCAATCTCAAGAACTCCTTTCTTCTGATTTGTCCCATTATTCACAGGATTCCTTTCGGAAGTGTACATGAATTGGTTATTTGCAACCATTTCAATGAGTTCCTGAGCTTCTGCAAGCGTCTTCTTCATATGAAGAGATCCTCCAGCAGAGCTGTCCAATGACATCTTAGACAGTTCAGACAGACCATCATAGAAGATACCTATGATGCTCCATTCTGAAAGCATGTCAGAAGGACACCTTTTGATCAATTGCTTGTATCTTTCCCAAGCTTCATAGAGGGATTCACCTTCCTTCTATCTGAAGGTCTGGACTTTCACTCTAAGCTTACTCAATTTTTAAGGTGGGAAGAATTTGGCCAGAAAAGCACTGACCAGCTTTTTCCAAGAGTTCAGGCTTTCCTTAGGTTGTGAATCCAACCATACTCTAGCTCTGTCTCTTACAGCAAAGGGAAAAAGCATAAGCCTGTAGACCTCGGGATCAACTCCATTGGTCTTGACAGTGTCACAGATTTGCAAGAATTCAGCTAAGAACTGATGAGGATCTTCCAATGGAAGTCCATGAAACTTACAATTCTGTTGCATTAGAGAAACTAATTGAGGCTTAAGCTCAAAGTTGTTTGCTCCAATGGCAGGGATTGAGATGCTTCTCCCATAGAAGTCGGGAGTAGGTGCAGTAAAGTCACCAAGCACCTTCCTTGCATTGTTGGCATTGTTGTTGTTTTTAACTACCATGTCTTCTTCTTGTTTGAAAATTTCTGTTAGGTCCTCTACAGAGAGTTGTGCTTTATCTTCTCTTAGCTTTCTCTTCAAGGTCTTTTCAGGTTTAGGATCAGCTTCAACAAGAATGCCTTTGTCTTTGCTTCTGCTCATATGAAAGAGAGAAGAATAAAGTATGGAATCCTCTATGTCACAGTATAGAGATTCCTTGAGATGTCAGAGGAAAAGAAGAATAGAAGGAGGGGGTAGAGAGGAGAGAATTCGAACTTATAGAGAGAGGGAGTCCGAATTGCACATTGAGGAGGGATGTTAGTCCCTTAAATAGAAAAATGTGAGAAGGGGGGAAAGAATTTTCGAAATTAAATTTAGAAAGATTAAAAGAAATTTTGAAAATTTGGTTGATCATTTTCGAAAATTAAAATTGAGAAAGTAGTTAAGTGATTTTGAAAAAGATTTTGAAATTAGAAATCAAAAAGATATGATTGAAAATCATTTTTGAAAAAGATGTGATTGAGAAGATATGATTGAGAAAATATGGTTTTAAAAAGATATGATTGACAAACAATTAAAAAGATTTGATTTTTAAAATTAATGTCTTGGCTAACAAGAAATTTAAAAGATATGATTCTAAAATTCAATTATTGAACCTTTCTTAATAAGGAAGAAAATTTTTAATAAAATCACTAATTGTTAGCAAGGATTTTCGAAAATAGTAAAACAAATGGAAAGGATTTGATTTTGAAAAGATATGATTGAAAAGATATGATTTGAAAAAGATTTGATTTTGAAAAATTATGAAAATTTGAATTAAAAAAAAATCCTCTCCTGTGCCATCCTGGCATTAAACGCCCAGAATGGTATCTATTTTGGCGTTTAACGCCCAAAATACTACCCTTTTGGGCGTTTAACGCCCAGCCAGGTATCCTGGTTGGCGTTTAAACGCCAGATTTCCTTCCTCACTGGGCATTTTGAATGCCCAGCTTTTTCTCCGTCATTCCTCTGCTGTATGTTCTGAATCTTCAATTCTCTGTATTATTGACTTGAAAAGACATAATTTTGAAAATTTTTGAATTTTTGATGATGAAAAACAACAAAATGAAACTAATCATGTAAAACTAAGATAAAAAAAATAATGCATGCAGGACACCAAACTTAGAAATTTTCATATTAGAAATACTAACAAATTGAGAATGCATATGAAAAACAACTAAAAACACACAAAATAGGGGGATTTAAAGATCAGAGCAAGGAATTCATCAAGAACAACTTGAAGATTAATGAAGAACAAAATTCATATATTCGAAAAATGCAAGGAAATAAAGAAAACATGCAGGACACCAAACTTAAAAATTGACACCAGACTTAAACAAGAAACACAAATTATTTTTTATTTTTATGATTTTATTAATTTTTTTGTATTTTTCGAAAAATAATTGGAAAAAGAAAATAAGGAATTCAAAATTCTTAATGAGAATTCCAAGAATCATCAATGTTAGTCTAAAACTGCGGTCCAGGAATTAGACATGGCTTACTAGCCAGCCAAGCTTTCAGTGAAAGCTTCGGTCCAAATCACTAGACATGGTGATGAGCGGATAATTTATAGGCTTTTTGGCATTGTTTCTAGTATGTTTTTAGTATATTTTAATTAGTTTTTATTATATTTTTATTAGTTTTTAAATAAAAATCACTCTTCTAGACTTTACTATGAGTTTGTGTATTTTTCTGTGATTTCAGGTATTTTCTGGCTGAAATTGAGGGACTTGAGCAAAAATCTGATTCAGAGGCTGAAAAAGGACTGCAGATGCTATTGGATTCTGACCTCCCTGCACTCAAAGTGGATTTTCTAGAGCTACAGAAGCCTAATTGGCGTGCTCTCAATTGCGTTGGAAAGTAGACATTTTGGGCATTCCAGCAATATATAATAGTCCATACTTTGTCTGAGATTTGATGGCCCAAACAGGCGTTCCAAGTCAGCTCAAGAATTCTGGCGTTTAACTCCGAAACTGGCACAAAAGCTGGAGTTAAACGCCCAAACTGGCACAAAGCTGGCGTTTAACTCCAAGAAAAGTCTCTACATGAAAATGCTTCAATGCTCAGCCCAAGCACACACCAAGTGAGCCCGGAAGAAGATTTCTGCATTAATTACCTATTTCTGTAACCCTAGGCTACTAGTTTTCTATAAATAGGACCTTTTGCTATTGTATTTTAATCACTTTTACACACATCTTGGGACGTTTAGTCCTTAGACCTTTGAGGATGGTCATTCGGCCATGCCTAGACTTTGTTCTTATGTATTTTCAACGGTGGAGTTTCTTCACACCATAGATTAAGGTGTAGAGCTCTGCTGTTCTTCATGAATTAATACAAAGTACTATTGTTTTTCTATTCAACTCAAGTCTATTTCTTCTCCAAGATATTCATTCGTTCTTCAACTTGATGAATGTGATGATCCGTGACACTCATCATCATTCTCATCTATGAACATGTGCCTGACAACCACCTCTGTTCTACTAGCAATGGCTTGAATGCGTATCTCTTGGGTTTCTGATCTAAGATTGGAACCTTCGTGGTATAGGCTAGAATTAATGGCAGTCATTCCTGAGATCCGGAAAGTCTAAACCTTGTCTGTGGTATTTTGAGTAGGATCTGGGAAGGGATGACTGTGACGAGCTTCAAACTCGCGATTGTGGGGCGTGTGACAAACGCAAAAGGATCAATGGATCCTATTCCGACATGATCGAGAACCGACAGCTGATTAGCCGATGTTGTGACAGAGCATCAGGACCATTTTCACTGAGAGGACGGGATGTAGCCATTGACAACGGTGATGCCCAACATAAAGCTTGCCATGGAAAGGAGTATGAATGATTGGAAGAAGGCAATAGGAAAGCAGAGGTTCAGGAGGAACAAAGCATCTTCATACGCTTATCTGAAATTCCAACCAAAGAATTACATAAGTATCTCTATCTTTATTTTATATTTTATTTATCTTTTAATTATCAATCCTCCATCACCATTTGAATCTGCCTGACTGAGATTTACAAGATGACCATAGCTTGCTTCAAGCCAACAATCTCTGTGGGATCGACCCTTACTCACGTAAGGTTTATTACTTGGACGACCCAGTGCACTTGCTGGTTAGTTGTGCGGAATTGTGACAAAGTGTGATTCACGTTTGAGAGCACCAAGTCTTTGGCGCTATTGTTGATGATCACAATTTCGTGCACCAAGTTTTTGGCGCCGTTGCCGGGGATTGTTCGAGTTTGGACAACTGACGGTTCATCTTGTTGCTTAGATTAGGTATCTTTTCTTCAGAACTTTTAAGAATGAATTCTAGAGATTCAAGGTGATGTTCTTACCATCACAAAAGCTGATTGATTCCCATCAATTTAGCTATTGAATGTAATGTCCTGCTGAAGCTTGGCCAAGCATGTCTAATCTTTTTAGACTGAAGCTTTAGACTAACATTGCATGATTCCTGGAATTCTCATTAGAAGTTTTGATTCTCTTTATTTTTTTTCCATATAATTTTCGAAAATCACAAAAAAAATTTATAAAACCATAAAAATAAAAAATATTTTATGTTTCTTGTTTGAGTCTATTGTCTAATTTTAAGTTCGGTGTCAATTGCATGTTTCTGTTCTTCTTGTATTTTTTGAATTCATGCATGTTCTTCATTGATCTTCAAGTTGTTCTTGATGATTTCATTGCTCTGATCTTTAAATTCTCTTGTTTTGTGTGTTTTGTTGTTTCTCATATGCATTCTCAATTTGTTAGTGTCTTTTATATGAAAATTTTTAAGTTTAGTGTCCTGCATGCATTGTTTATTTTATCTTAGTTGCATTCTTATTGTTTCTCATCATTAAAAATTCAAAAATATTTTCAAAATTGTGTCTTTTCAAGTCAATAATACAGAGAATTGAAGATTCAGAACATTCAGCAGAGGAATCAAACAGAAAAAGCTGGGTGTTCAAAACGCCTAGTAAAGAAGGAAAACTGGCGTTTAAACGCCAGCTAGGGTACCTGGCTGGGCGTTTAACGCCCAAAAAGGTAGAGATTTGGGCGTTAACGCCAGAATGGGCACCATTCTGGGCATTTAACGCCAGGATGACACTAGAGGGAAGATTTTGTTTTTAATTCACATTTTTTTCAAGTTTTCATAATTTTTCAAAATCAAATCTTTGTCAAATCATATCTCTTTCAAAATAAATTTCTTTTCATTTTATATTTATTTTTGCTATTTTCAAAAATCCTTGCTTCAATTAAAGATTTACTTCAAAATTTTCAAGTTGTTACTTGCCTATTAAGAAAGGATCAAACTTTAAATTTTAAAATCATATCTTTTAATTTCTTGATAGTCAAGTAATCAACTTCAATTTTAAAAATTTTTCTTTTTCTAAATTGATTTTCAATCATATCTTTTCAAACATATCTTTTCAATCACATCTTTTTCAAAATTAATTTTTTCAATCATATCTTTTTCTAATTTCAAAATCTTTTTCAAAAATCACTTTATTTCTTTCCTAATCTTAGTTTTCAAAAATCTCAATCAAATTTTCAAATTTCTTTTTAAAATCTTTTAATTAATTTTTGAAAATTCTTCCCCTCTTTTCACATCTTTCTATTTAAAGGACAAAGACTCCTCATCAAGGTGCAATTCGAACTCTATCCATCTTGATAAGTTTGAATTCCCTCTTCTCTACCTCCTCCTTCTATTCTTCTTTTCCTCTGACACCTTAAGGAATCTCTATACTGTGACATAGAGGATTCCCTACTTTCTTGTTCTCTTCTCTTTCATATGAGCAGGAACAAAGATAAAGGCATACTTGTTCAAGCTGATCCTGAACCTGAAAGGACCTTGAAGAGAAAGCTAAGAGAAGCTAAAGAACAATTCTCTTTAGAGGGCCTAACAGAACTCTTCAAAGAAGAAAAAACCATGGCAGCCGAAAATAACAACAATACCAACAATGCAAGGAAGGTGCTTGGTGACTTTACTGCACCTACTCCTGATTTCTATGGGAGAAGCATCTCAATCCCTACCATTGGAGCAAACAACTTTGAGCTTAAGCCTCAATTAGTTTCTCTAATGCAACAGAATTGCAAGTTTCATGGACTTCCATTGGAAGATCCTCATCAGTTCTTAGCTGAGTTCTTGCAAATCTGTGACACTGTCAAGACCAATGGGGTTGACCCTGAAGTCTACAGACTTATGCTTTTTCCTTTTGCTGTAAGAGACAGAGCTAGGACATGGTTGGATTCACAACCTAAAGAAAGCCTGAACTCTTGGGAAAAGCTAGTCAATGCCTTCTTGGAAAAGTTCTTTCCACCTCAAAAATTGAGCAAACTTAGAGTGGAAGTCCAAACCTTTAGACAGAAGGATGGTGAATCCCTCTATGAAGCTTGGGAGAGATACAAGCAATTGATCAGAAGGTGCCCTTCTGACATGCTTTCAGAATGGAGCATCATAGGAATCTTCTATGATGGTCTGTCTGAACTATCCAAGATGTCATTGGATAGCTCTGCTGGAGGATCTCTTCATCTGAAGAAGACGCCTGCAGAAGCTCAAGAACTCATTGAAATGGTTGCAAATAACCAATTCATGTACACTTCTGAAAGGAATCCTGTGAATAATGGGACAGCTCAGAAGAAAGGAGTTCTTGAGATTGATACTCTGAAAGCCATATTGGCTCAGAATAAAATATTGACCCAAAAAGTTAGTATGATTTCTCAGAGTCTGTCTGGAATGCAAGCAGCAATAGGCAGTACTAAGAAAGCTTCCTCTGAAGAAGAAGCTTATGATCCTGAGAACCCTGCAATGGAAGAGGTGGATTACATGGGAGAACCCTATGGAAACACCTATAATCCCTCATGGAGAAATCATCCAAATCTCTCATGGAAGGATCAATAGAGACCTCAACAAGGTTTCAACAACAATGATGGTGGAAGAAGCAGGTTTAGCAATAGCAAGTCTCTTCCATCACCTTCTCAGCAACAGACAGAGAATTCTAAGCAAGACCACTCTGACTTAGCAACCATTGTCTCTGATCTAATCAAAACCACTCAAAGTTTCATGACTGAAACAAGGTCCTCCATTAGAAATTTGGAGGCACAATTGGGTTAGCTGAGTAAGAAAATTACTGAACTCCCTCCTAGCACTCTCCCTAGCAATACAGAAGAGAACCCAAAAAGAGAGTGCAAGGCCATAACCACATCTCACATGGCCGAAGATGGAGAGGAAGAAGAGACAGTGATTCCCACTGAGGAAGACCTCAATGGACGCCCACTGACCTCCATGGAGTTCCCTAATGAGGAACCATGGAAATCTGAGGCTCATACTGAGACCATAGAGATTCCATTAAATCTACTTCTGCCATTCATGAGCTCTAATGAGTATTCTTCCTCTGAAGAGGATGAAAATGTCACTGAAGAGCAAGTTGCTAAGTACCTTGGAGCAATCATAAAGCTAAATGCCAAGTTATTTGGTAATGAGACTTGGGAGGATGAACCTCCATTGCTCATCAAGGAACTGGAAGACTTGACTAGGCAGAGATTACCTCAAAAGAGACAGGACCCTGGAAAGTTCTCAATCATTTATACCATAGGCACCATGACCTTTGAGAAGGCTCTGTGTGACCTAGGGTCAAGCATAAACCTTATGCCTCTCTCTGTAATGAAGAAGCTAGGGATCATTGAGGTACAAGCTGCTAAAATCTCACTGGAGATGGCAGACAATTCAAAGAAATAAGCTTATGGACTTGTAGAGGATGTCTTGGTAAAGATTGAAGACCATTACATCCCTGCTGATTTCATAATCCTAGAAACTGGGAAGTGTATGGATGAATCCATCATCCTTGGCAGACCCTTCCTAGCCACAGCAAAAGCTGTGATTGATGTTGACAGAGGAGAATTGATCATTCAAGTGAATGGAGACTCCCTTGTGTTTAAAGCTCAAGGATATCCCTCTGTCACCATGGAGAGGAAGCACGAAGAGCTTCTCTCAATACAGAGTCAAACAGAGCCCCCACAGTCAAACTTTAAGTTTGGTGTTGGGAGGCCACAACCAAACTTTAAGTTTGGTGTTGAACATCTACATTCAAACTCCAAGTTTGGTGTTGGGAGGTTCCAACATTGCTCTGAACATCTGTGAGGCTCCATGAGAGCCAGTGTCAAGCTATTGACATTAAAGAAGCGCTTGTTGGGAGGCAACCCAATTTTTACTTATCTATGTTAAATTTCTATTTTTTATTGTTATTTTATGTTTTCTGTAGGTTGATGAGCATGTGAAGTCACAAAAATAATTGAAAAAGAAAAAACAAAGTGAAAAATAGAATGAAAAACAGAACACCCTGGAGGAGACAGTTACTGGCGTTTAAACGCTAGTAAAGGTAGCAGAATGGGCGTTTAACGCCCAGTCTGGCACCATTCTGGGCGTTTAACGCCAGGAATGGGCAAGAAGCTGGCGTTAAACGCCAGAAATGGGCAGCAGCCTGGCGTTTAATGCCAGGATTGGCAGAAAAGGGCGTTTTGCACGCCACTTGGTGCAGGGATGAGATATCCTTGACACCTCAGGATCTGTAGACCCCACAGGACCCCCACCTACCCCACCACTCTCTCTCTTCTTCACCCATTCACCAATCACCTCAATACCTCTTCCCCAAAAACCCCTCACCTATCAAATCCCACCATTCTCTTCACCACTCACATCCATCCTTCATAAAACCCCACCTACCTCACCATCCAAATTCAAACCACTTTCCCTCCCAAACCCACCCTCTATAGCCGAACCATACACCCCCTCTCACCCCTATATAAACCCATCTTCACTCCTTCATTTTCACACAACCTAAACAACACTTCTCCCCCTTAGCCGAATCACAAAGCCCACTCCATCTCCTCTATTTCTTCTTCTTCTACTCTCTTCTTTCTTCTTTTGCTCGAGTGATGAACGGATTTTTGACGGTTTAGAATTTCACAAATGAAATCTCGTTGCTAGTTTCTAAACCAATCACTAATCCTTTCATACAAAAAGTTGTTTGTCACTAAAACAAACCCCTAAAATTTATAAACCGAAGTATTCAAACTTCGGGTCGTTCTCCCTAGGAATTACAATAAAGTGTCTTGCTATTGGTTATGAGTTATTTTTGGGGTTTTGATATGAAGCGTGAAAGATAAATGGTAAGAAAGTAAACTAATGGCTAAAAAGGTCTTGGCAAGGGTTGGTGGTCAAGGATCTCTATCCTAATCACTAACCACAATATGAGAATTGGCAAGGATTAATCTCATTAAATCATCCTCTAACTAGTAGTAAAGGAAAGTCAAATGAGCTATATCAATCCTAGTTCATAAGTCCTAACTCTCCACTAATTCAATTAGTGAGAACTAGAGTCAATGGATCCCAATCATCAATTACTTGGACATTAGTAACTCAAGAGTTCCTAAGTTACCTTTCCAAGCCAAGAACATAAAACTCTACTCTAAAATCCAACCAAGCATTTCATCAAACACTTGGAAGGCACAAAAGAAAAACATAGTAAATCAACAACAAGAATTAATTCTAACTACAATCAAATGTAAAGAATTAACAACAACAATTAAAGGAAACAAGATCTACATGAATTACCTCTTATTGAATTGAAAAAAAATGGAATGAACAATAGTAGATCTACAACAAAACATAAGAACAATATAAAGGGAATTGCAACAAAAGAATGGAAGAATGGTGAATGTAACAACAAAGAATTGAAAGGTAGAAGTAGAAGAAAGCAAGATTAAAACCTAGATCTAAGAACTAAACCTAATCCTAATCCTAATCCTAGAGAGAAGTGAGAGCTTCTCTCTCTAAAACTACTGTAAACTAAAGCTATCACTCCCTTCTAATCTAATTGTCTCTCCCCTTTAATCCTTGATCCTTTTATTCCTTTCTATCAGCAATTGGCGCCAAAAAATGGGTTCAGAAACCCCTCAAAATCGCCAGGCACGTGTTGCCTTAATGAAGTCATGTGCAGACATCGACGCGTGTGCACACAGTACACGTGCACGTCCCTGGCTGATTCCGCAATGTGCGCGTGAGTGCCTTGTGCGCGTGCACGTGCTTGGCCGTGATCAATTCTTTGGCTTTTTTGTGCTTTTCTCCACTTGCATGCTTCCTTCCTTGCTTCCTTTGATCCATGCCTGGCCTATTTCAATCCTAGAATTACTAGCAAACACATCAAGACATCTTATGGAATCAAGGAGAAATCAAAATTCATCAAAATAAGGCCTCAAAAGCGTGTTTTTACACTTAAGCACAAATACGGGAGAGATAACAAAACCATGCTAATTCATATGTTAAATGCGAGAAAAGGTCATCAAAATACTCTAAATTCAATACAAGATAAACCCTAAAAATGGGGTTTATCAACCTCCCCACACTTAAACCTTAGCATGTCCTCATGCTAAAATAAGAAGGAACTAAGGGGTATGACATTTATTAAATGCAACTAAACTATATGAGTCCTATCTATATGCAAATACCTAAAGCAAATGAAAATGCTTAGTTCAAACAAATCAATTCCCAAGAGACATGTATAAGCACAATAGCTAGGCAATAGGAATTAAGCCCAAACCACAATTGTATTGAATTATCAAAAACAAATCAAAAGAGTCCAAGCTTGCAAGAATACAAATAATATGGGTGAACACATGTACTTGAACTTTTGAACCCTCACCGGATGTGTATCCACTCTATTCACTCAAGTGTTTAAGGGTTAATTCACTCAATTCTCCTCTAATCAAGCTTTCCAAACTTTGATTTTCTTCTAACAATCAACACTTATTCAATGTATGCATAAATTCATCATGAGGTCTTTCATTTAGGTTGTGATGGGGTTAGGGTTAAGGTAGGATCATTTATGGTTAAGTGGGCTAGAGTTTAGATCTTTGATTAGTATAGACTTTCCCACCTAACTATATAATAACCTATACAAATTCAAACTACTCTAACTATCCATTCTTCACCCCCTTTTTTTTTCTTACATACTCATGCATCTTATTTCTTGAGTCATAACACTTATGCATTGAATTTATGCAAAAATGATTTCACTTAAAAAGGATGACTAAGTTTTCACTTAAAACATGATTTCTAATCACAATCGCAAACTAAAAAGAAGGATATACAAAAGAAGATATGCAAAAATGTATAATGAAAAATCCAACTAAAAATATGGAATCTACCATCTAAAACATCTAAAGATATCCAAAAGCATCAAAATATCTAAAATCCAAAATAAGCAGTAAAGGTATCCCAAAACGAGCCAAAATAGCAAGAGTATCCAAAATAAACTCAAGATGCATCAAATATATACAAGATATATGCAAAGTAAGGTAACTAAGAAGGTGGCCAAAATGTTCACCGGTCCTCTAATGATGCTACCGGTGACCTCCCCACACTTAAGACCAAGCATCGTCCTCGATGCTAAACCAGAGGATCAGTGAAAGGTAGAACGGTAGCTGCGGAATCTGTCTGAGGCTGTGGAACCGGCTCCTCATGGGTCTGTGGAATCTCTGTAGTGTCAGGAGCAGCTGGAGGTGCATCCTGCTGAATCGGCTCATCCGCATCCTCCTCCTGATGATCCTGCTCATCGGAGGCCGGAGAGTCTGGAAGCGGAGGTAACTCAGCGCTAAGGGAGACGAGTGCCTGATCCATCCGATCCAGTCGGCGTCTGACATGGAGCCTCTCGCGCTCCAAAAACCGAAATAGACGCTGGACCAGTAGGTAAGTGGGCTCAGGTGCTGAAGGAGGTGGGGCTGCTGTCGAAGAAGATGGTATAGCTGCCTCGACTGCCGCTCTAGCTCGAGAACGGCGGCTAGTCGGGGGCTTCTCATGCACCCATACACCCCAGGGAATAGTAACTTCCTTGTCATCGTCATCTGGAGGTGGTGGTGTCACGTCATTGTCCTCCCACGGGACATCAGCTAGCTCAGCTAAGCTAGTAACCAGTGTCGGGAACGGTAACAAGCCGCGAATATGAGCTCTCCACATGCTATGCCTAATCAGTCGGGGAAAATATACCTCCTTCCCCTCCATGACACACCCAATCAAGACTAGCATATCCATCGGAATCTCTGAAAAGTGAGTGGTAGGGAAGACATAGTGGGCAAATATTTGTTGCCAAGTCCTAGCCTCCCTAGTTAGATATGCAAATAGCATGCCCTTGGGCTTTGTGTTGCTCGAGTCCATCACCCAGGAAGCATCTGGTGTGGCGATCACGCGCCTAAGTGCCTCATAGTCAAAAGTCATGGAGAGGAGAGCTACCTCTGCCTGCTGGTAGGCACAAGTCTCAGGAGTACCAACTCTGTAGAGCAGTGCATCCTGTAAGGCATCCTCAGTGATCATAATCTCTCTACCCCTCAAGTATACTGAATCCAAGTTTTGTCGGAAGAAGTTACAGTAAAATTCCTTGACCCACGAGATGTTAATCCGTCCCAAGTCCATATCGACGAAATCCAAGCCCAGCTCAGAAATACGGGCGTTTATGGCACGCCTCACATCATTGGGAAGATTCAGCTTCTTCTCAATATTCAGATTTTTCTTTGCATAATGGGAAAGGCGTAGCTCGCAGTAGAGATTTGGAAACTTGGTTGGATCAGTGGATGGAAGTAACTGATTTTCTTTCTCCTCATCATTCAGCGGATTCTTAGCATAATTAGCATATGGTGAGGGTGCAGAGGTCTTGGAGCGCTTCTTCTTTTTGGAAGCAGTGGCTATAGCCTTTCCTTTATCTGACATCCTGAAAACATAGATAATATAACATAAGCCTATAGCCAAGTAGATACAAAGCACTCAAAGCAAAGCATATTCATGAAGTGAATAAAGGAAGAAGGTTTCTTGGAATGCAAGCAACAGAATACAGAATTAAAATCGAACTTCAAACCAAGAATGCAAACCATGTCTTGCACATTATTCATTAATTGAGTTCAGAAAGCACCATATCCAAAAGAATGACATAAAGAGTTAGGTTGAAAACCAAAAGAAGTTAGTTGGTTAAACGAGTTAGAGTTAGAAATCAGTTTGAAAATTAGTGATATGGTAATTACTATCTCAATTTGAAAAGAGTGAACAAAACAATGCTGTAAGCACGTTCACAATCATGAATTGCACCAAGTCATTGATGATGAAGTATGATATTGCTAGAAAGTAACTAATATGAAACAAACCATCAAGCAATGTGAAGGGTCACTAGTAATGTATAACTTCCAGAGAACTACAAGCAATGGTCAATCGAAAAGCTTATTCAACCATGCAATGCATAGAAGTAAATCAACATGAATAACAAGCAGGAATATTGAAACATGACCAAAGAACTTGTTCTTGAGGAGTTTTCAAAAACCATATAGGCAACAGAACACTAATTGAACAGAATTCATCAACTAGGGTTGTTACATTCATCAAATAAGATCAATATAAAGACTGTGGTTAATGAAAATCCGGCAGCATTTCAACAGCAAATTGGCTAATCCCCAAAATTAAACAGTCGCAACAGGCTCCATATGAATTCAACAACAATGAGGAACACAAAACCATATGTGAGTTCATATAGAAGCAGCAGACAGTCAATAGTTTAACAACAAAACAATTCAAACAGCACAAAGGGTATAAGCAGTTGCTGCAATCAACAATTCCTTCACCAATTCATCACAAATGAGCAGCATTAACAGAATACATGAACACAGGGCAATGCAGCAGAACAGAGCAGTTTCATATAGCAATAGAAAATCAAACAATGCCTAAATCCACTACTCAGCCCAGATTCGCTAACCACCTAAATCAAACTAAACTAACTAACTAGGCTAATTCTAACTACACTAACGTAATTAACAAAAAGCAGCGAAACAAACTAAAACAGAGGAGAGGAGGAACCTTGGTGCAGAGATTGAACAGAGAAAAAGGAAGAAAAAAATGAAGTGGGGCGGTGAGAGGAAGAACTGGCCGGAGCAGCGCGGCTGTTGGGTTGCACCGGCGGCGATGGTGGTCGCGGCGGTTGGCACAGAGGCAGAGAGGAATGGAGACAGAGAGGAAGGGTGAGTGGAAGAGAGGGGGTGATGAAGAGAGAAGGGCGAGGCAATGATGGCGGCGGCGATGACGGAGTGCTCGCCGGAGGTGAGGCGGAGGTTGATGGGAGAAGTTCGAAGGTTGAGTGGTGGGAGAAGGAAAATGGAACGTTAGAGGGGGAAAAGTGGAGTGTGCGAATGCGCTAGGGCTCGCGTCTCTGGGGTAAGTGAAAATTTGAATCCACGCGCGCGCGCACTATGCGCGTTCGCGTGGGTGGAGGGAATGGAAGAACGGCGCGGAAGCGCCATTCGCGCATGCGCGTATGTGAAGGAATCGGGATGGGCGCGGACGCGCTAGGTGCACGTCGGCGCGGATATGCTGGGCTGAAGGCATAAAAGGGGCCCAGAGTTGGCACAACTCTCGGGTCCTTTGGCTTAGGGGATGCTAAGATGCATCGACGCGCGAGCGCACTGTGCGCGATCGCGTGGACGGCTTGAGCTTATTGGATGGGTGCGGAGGTGTGAAGTACGCCAACGCGTGGACAGCGAAACAGAGAGGGGTGCGGATGCGTACAGCGTGCGTTTGCGTGAGTTGAGTTGAGCTGGGGGCTTAAAGTTGGCCCAGATCCAGCGCAACTCTCTGGATATTGGCCCAGAAGTTGTAGCAGCGGATCGACGCGTACGCGGCAGGTGCGCATACGCGTGCGTTTCCCTATAGCTGTATGGACGCGCACGCACGTAGTGCGCGTCAGCGTGGAAGAAATTGGGCTTGAGGCACAACGCTGGCCTAAGAGAGGCCCAACTCTCTGGAATATGGGTGATGATGCATCCGCTCAGGGACGCGTGCGCGTACGGTGTGCGCGCGCGTCCTCCCCACCCCCCCTTTTTTCATGCAGAAAAAATTATGCTCAGGTGCTCCCTATACTGCTCGCAACTCTTTATTCAATCAACCATCATACAATTCACAAAAATGCAATTTGATATTATTCATCTACTACTAAACACAACATACACGTGATTAAGCTAACAATTAAGTTGTACAACCAAATTATGTGAAACATCTACCTACAATGGCACTCAAATCACTTATTAGGTAAATTTAAAAGAGAATGGAAAGAGTTTACCATGGTGGGGTGTCTCCCACCTAGAACTTTTAGTTTAAGTCCTTAAGTTGGACATTTTGAGGAGCTTATTGTCATGGTGGCTTATGTTTGTACTCATCCTTGAATCTCCAAGGATCCTTGCTTCTCAATTGGTTGACAGAATTTCCAACCATTTTCGTCAAGCTTGGGCAAAGTTCTACCCAAGATATGAGTCCCCATAGTTGGTCTTCACCTAGCAAGCCGGGGTCCCATATCTTATCCTCGCACCCGTCTTCAATTTGATCTTCATACTTTTTCCTTCCGGGTGGTAGACATATAGAATTCTCTTTAATATACCAAGCCTTCCTTTGAGACCCATGCAAAGTGGTATTCTTCCAATCATCGTTCCTATGCCTTGAAACTTTGACCTTAATGAGCCTAATTCCTAACTTGTAACCACTACACAATTCTCTTTTTCCTTTAAGTCCACAAAGAGCTCTAAGTTGTCCATTATTCTCAATCAAACCATATTCAAGTGAGAAATTAAAGCTTAGAGATATAGATTTTACCCATTTAAATGTTGTATTGGATGGTAACTTGGGAAGGGATACCTCCCCACACTTAGACAATGCAAGGTCTACTTCCTTGTACTTTTCTTTGTGCATTTCCACCTCTTGACAAATTTCTTTAATTTCAACCATTTCCCTTTTACTTGGCTTGGTGTTGTCTTCAAGAACCTCGGTTTCTTGCCCAATGGGAGGTGATTCAATTTTGGATAGAAATTTATTGATGACTAAATCCATCTCTTGATCAACCTCTTTATAGTCTTCAATCTCGATATACACCGTGCCAATGTTTTCCTCTTGGTAGCTCTCTTTCTCATTGCTCACCAAGGGTATGGGAGGTTGTGCACACTCTTCTATAATTTCAACTTCATGTCCAATGAGAGGAGATTCCATTGTAGGGAGAAATTCATCCATGATTGAATCCATCTCTTGATAAATCTCTTCCAAGTCTCCAACGACGGTATGCCTTAGAGGTCGCGCACCTTCTTCAACTTCAATATCAAGCTCCTTGGAAGAGTGCTCCATGGTGCTACATTCCCTTGGACTTTTAACATCTCCTAAATCTTTAACCACTTCTTCCTTTCCTTCAATGATTATAGCTTCCTCTAGTTGCTCCAACACAAAATGGCATTTCTCATCCCCCACCGGAGTTTCCAATCTCTCCTTCATGCTTTGCTCTTCTTTTGCGGTTCCACATGTGGCTACGGAAGCACCTCGAGTATTCAAACATTGGTGGGCTAAAGTGTGCATCACCTTGGTCAAATTGGTCACAAACTCAAGTGTATCCTGCTTCATAGCTTCTTGTCCTTGAAGTAACAAAGTGAGAGGATCGATTATTGGGGCTTGGGGTGGGTAGGAAGGTTCATCATTTTGGAGAGAGGGTTCATGGTAGGACGGTGGTTCTTCTTGGTAAAGGTATGGAAATGGTGAGTATTGAGGTGGTTCTTGGGAGTAATCTTGATATGGTTGTAGTGATTCTAGAGGTTCTTGCTCATAATGGCCATAAAAATATGGTATGGATGATTGGTTATATGATGGATATGTATCATAGGGTGGTGCTTGGTAATGAAAGGCTTGTGAGAGTGGTTGAGGTTTATGTTGAGGATGAGATTCATAGGCATATGATGGTGGTTGTTGAGTATCACAAAAAGAATCATCATAGTCGTTAAATTGGTATGCATTAGGATGGAAATTATACCTATAAGTATCCGGAGGTTGTTGCCAATAGGAGTGATCAATTCCTTGAGGCTCTTCCCATCTTTGTTGGTTCCATCCATAATGAGTGTCATCATTGAAGTTCACGTTTCCTACAACACAATTAGAACCCAACTCATAGCCAAGGTGAGAATTCATAGCGGAAAAGCAAAATAAAACTAACAAAAACTAGCAAATAAAGAAAAAAAGCAAGATATTCACACTATTCACATATATACAATAACCAATAAAACAACACCATTGCAAATCCCCGGCAACGGCGCCATTTTTGATGAACGGATTTTTGACGGTTTAGAATTTCACAAATGAAATCTCGTTGCAAGTATAGTTTCTAAACCAATCACTAATCCTTTCATACAAAAAGTTGTTTGTCACTAAAACAAACCCCTAAAATTTATAAACCGAAGTATTCAAACCTCGGGTCGTTCTCCCTAGGAATTACAATAAAGTGTCTTGCTATTGGTTATGAGTTATTTTTGGGGTTTTGATATGAAGCATGAAAGATAAATGGTAAGAAAGTAAACTAATGGCTAAAAAGGTCTTGGCAAGGGTTGGTGGTCAAGGATCTCTATCCTAATCACTAACCACAATATGAGAATTGGCAAGGATTAATCTCATTAAATCATCCTCTAACTAGTAGTAAAGGAAAGTCAAATGAGCTATATCAATCCTAGTCCATAAGTCCTAACTCTCCACTAATTCAATTAGTGAGAACTAGAGTCAATGGATCCCAATCATCAATTACTTGGACATTAGTAACTCAAGAGTTCCTAAGTTACCTTTCCAAGCCAAGAACATAAAACTCTACTCTAAAATCCAACCAATCATTTCATCAAACACTTGGAAGGCACAAAAGAAAAATATAGTAAATCAACAACAAGAATTAATTCTAACTACAATCAAATGTAAAGAATTAACAACAACAATTAAAGGAAACAAGATCTACATGAATTACCTCTTATTGAATTGAAAGAAAATGGAATGAACAATAGTAGATCTACAACAAAACATAAGAACAACATAAAGGGAATTGCAACAAAAGAATGGAAGAATGGTGAATGTAACAACAAAGAATTGAAAGGTAGAAGTAGAAGAAAGCAAGATTAAAACCTAGATCTAAGAACTAAACCTAATCCTAATCCTAATCCTAGAGAGAAGTGAGAGCTTCTCTCTCTAAAACTACTCTAAACTAAAGTTATCACTCCCTTCTAATCTAATTGTCTCTCCCCTTTAATCCTTGATCCTTTTATTCCTTTCTATCAGCAATTGGCGCCAAAAAATGGGTTCAGAAACCCCTCAAAATCGCCAGGCACGTGTTGCCTTAATGAAGTCATGTGCAGACATCGACGCGTGCGCACACAGTACGCGTGCGCGTCCCTGGCTGATTCCGCAATGTGCGCACGAGCGCCTTGTGCGCGTGCGCGTGCTTGGCCGTGATCAATTCTTTGGCTTTTTTGTGCTTCTCTCCACTTGCATGCTTCCTTCCTTGCTTCCTTTGATCCATGCCTGGCCTATTTTAATCCTGGAATTACTAGCAAACACATCAAGGCATCTTATGGAATCAAGGAGAAATCAAAATTCATCAAAATAAGGCCTCAAAAGCGTGTTTTTACACTTAAGCACAAATACGGGAGAGATAACAAAACCATGCTAATTCATAGGTTAAATGCGAGAAAAGGTCATCAAAATATTCTAAATTCAATACAAGATAAACCCTAAAAATGGGGTTTATCATCGAGGACGAGCAACCTTCTAAGTTTGGTGTGGTAAAAGCTAAAGCTTTTTGTTTTTCCATAACCATTTATGGCACCAAAGGCCGGAGAAACCTCTAAAAAGAGGAAAGGGAAGGCAAAAGCTTCCACCTCCGAGTCATGGAAGATGGAGAGATTCCTCTCAAGGGTGCATCAAGACCACTTCTATGAAGTTGTGGCCAAGAAGAAGGTGATCCCCGAGGTCCCTTTTAAGCTCAAAAATGACGAATATCCGAAGATCCGACATGAGATCCGAAGAAGAGGTTGGGAAGTTCTCACCAACCCCATTCAACAAGTCGGAATCTTAATGGTTCAAGAGTTCTATGCCAATGCATGGATCACCAAAAACCATGATCAAAGTGTGAACCCAAACCCCAAGAATTGGCTTACAATGGTCCGAGGGAAATACTTAGACTTTAGTCCGGAAAATGTAAGGTTAGCATTCAACTTGCCTATGATGCAAGGAGATGCACACCCCTACACTAGAAGGGTCAACTTTGATCAAAGGTTGGACCAAGTCCTCATGGACATATGTGAAGAGGGCACTCAATGGAAGAGAGATTCAAGAGGAAAGCCGGTTCAACTAAGAAGGCATGACCTCAAGCCCGTGGCTAGGGGATGGTTGGAGTTCATCCAACGCTCAATCATTCCCACTAGCAACCGGTCCGAAGCTACTATAGACTGGGCTATCATGATACATAGCATCATGATTGGAGAAGAAGTGGAAGTTCATGAGGTTATATCCCAAGAACTCTACAAGGTGGCGGACAAGTCCTCCACTATGGCAAGGTTAGCCTTCCCTCATCTCATTTGTCACCTCTGCAATTCGGTTAGAATTGACATAGAGGGAGACATCCTCATTGATGAGGACAAGCCCATCACTAAGAAAAGGATGGAGCAAACAAGAGATCCCACTCATGGACAAGAGCATGAGGAAATTCCTCATCATGAAATCCCTGAGATGCCTCAAGGGATGCATTTTCCTCCACAAAACTATTGGGAGCAAATCAACACCTCCCTAGGAGAATTAAGTTCCAACATGGGACAACTAAGGGTGGAGCACCAAGAGCATTCCATCCTCCTCCATGAAATTAGAGAAGATCAAAGAACCATGAGAGAGGAGCAACAAAGGTAAGGAAGAGACATTGAAGATCTCAAGCACTCCATAAGATCTTCAATAGGAAGAACAAGCCGCCATCACTAAGGTGGACCCGTTCTTTAACTTCCTTGTTCTTTATTTTCCTGTTTTTCGAATTTTTATGCTTATGTTTATCTATGTTTGTGTCTTTATTACATGATCATTAGTGTCTATGCCTTAAAGCTATGAAAATGAATCCATCACCTTTCTTAAATGAAAAATATTTTTAATTGAAAAAGAAAAAGAAGTACATGAATTTTGAATTTTAAAACAGTTTAATTATTTTGATGTGGTGGCAATGCTATTGTTTTTCTGATGAATGCTTGAACAGTGCATATTTTTGAATTTGATTGTTTATGAATGTTAAAATTGTTGGCTCTTGAAAGAATGAAAGGAAAAGGAGAAATGTTATCTGATGATCTGAAAAATCAAAAAATTGATTCTTGAAGCAAGAAAAAGCAGTGAAAAGCTTGCAAAAAAAAAAAGCAAGCAGAAAAAGCCAATACCCCTTTAAACCAAAAGGCAAGGGTGATAAAAAGGATCCAAGGCTTTGAGCATCAGTGGATAGGAGGGCCCACAGGAATAAAATCCTGGCCTAAGCGGCTAAACCAAGCTGTCCCTAACCATGTGCTTATGGCGTGAAGGTGTCAAGTGAAAACTTGAGACTGAGCGGTTAAAGTCGAGGTCCAAAGCAAAAATAAGAGTGTGCTTAAGAACCCTGGACACCTCTAATTGGGGACTCTAGCAAAGCTGAGTCACAATCTGAAAAGGTTCACCCAGTTATGTGTCTGTGGCATTTATGTATCCGGTGGTAATACTGGAAAACAAAGTGCTTAGGGCCACGGCCAAGACTCATAAAGTAGCTGTGTTCAAGAATCAACATACTTAACTAGGAGAATCAATAACACTATCTGGATTCTGAGTTCCTATAGAAGCCAATCATTCTGAACTTCAATGGATAAAGTGAGATGCCAAAACTGTTCAGAGGCAAAAAGCTAAAAGCCCCGCTCATCTAATTAATACTGATCTTCATAGATGTTTTTGGAATTTATTGTATATTCTCTTCTTTTTATCCTATATGATTTTCAGTTACTTGAGGACAAGCAACAATTTAAGTTTAGTGTTGTGATGAGCGGATAATTTATACGCTTTTTGGCATTATTTCTAGTATGTTTTTAGTATATTTTAATTAGTTTTTATTATATTTTTATTAGTTTTTAAATAAAAATCACTCTTCTGGACTTTACTATGAGTTTGTATATTTTTCTGTGATTTCAGGTATTTTCTGGCTGAAATTGAGGGACCTGAGCAAAAATCTGATTCAGAGGCTGAAAAAGGACTGTAGATGCTGTTGGATTCTGACCTCCCTACACTTAAAGTGGATTTTCTGGAGCTATAGAGGCCCAATTGGCGCGCTCTCAACTGCGTTGGAAAGTAGACATCCTGGGCTTTCCAGTAATATATAATAGTCCATACTTTTCCCGAGATTTGATGGCCCAAATAGGTGTTCCAAGTCAGCTCAAGAATTCTGACGTTTAACTCCGAAACTGGCACAAAAGCTGGAGTTAAACGCCCAAACTGGCACAAAATCTGGCGTTTAACTCCAAGAAAAGTCTCTACACGAAAATGCTTCAATGCTCAGCCCAAGCACACACCAAGTGGGCCCGGAAGAAGATTTCTGCATTAATTACCTATTTCTGTAACCCTAGGCTACTAGTTTTCTATAAATAGGACCTTTTGCTATTGTATTTTAATCACTTTTACACACATCTTGGGACGTTTAGTCCTTAGACCTTTGAGGCTGGCCATTCAGCCATGCCTAGACTTTGTTCTTATGTATTTTCAATGGTGGAGTTTCTACACACCATAGATTAAGGTGTGGAGCTCTGCTGTTTTTCATGAATTAATACAAAGTACTATTATTTTTCTATTCAACTCAAGTCTATTTCTTCTCCAAGATATTCATTCGTTCTTTAACTTGATGAATGTGATGATCCGTGACACTCATCATCATTCTCACCTATGAACATGTGCCTGACAACCACCTCTGTTCTACTAGCAATGGCTTGAATGCGTATCTCTTGGGTTTCTGATCTAAGATTGGAACCTTCGTGGTATAGGCTAGAATTAATGGCAGCCATTCCTGAGATCCGGAAAGTCTAAACCTTGTCTGTGGTATTCCGAGTAGGATCTGGGAAGGGATGACTGTGACGAGCTTCAAACTCGCGATTGTGGGACGTGTGACAGACGCAAAAGGATCAATGGATCCTATTCCGACATGATCGAGAACCGACAGCTGATTAGCCGATGTTGTGACAGAGCATCAAGACCATTTTCACTGAGAGGACGGGATGTAGCCATTGACAACGATGATGCCCAACATAAAGCTTGCCATGGAAAGGAGTATGAATGATTGGAAGAAGGCAATAGGAAAGCAGAGGTTCAGGAGGAACAAAGCATCTTCATACGCTTATTTGAAATTCCAACCAAAGAATTACATAAGTATCTCTATCTTTATTTTATATTTTATTTATATTTTAATTATCAATCCTCCATCACCATTTGAATCTGCCTGACTGAGATTTACAAGATGACCATAGCTTGCTTCAAGCCGACAATCTCCGTGGGATCGACCCTTACTCACATAAGGTTTATTACTTAGACGACCCAGTGCACTTGCTGGTTAGTTGTGCAGAATTGTGACAAAGTGTGATTCACGTTTGAGAGCACCAAGTCTTTGGCGCCATTGTTGATGATCACAATTTCGTGCACCACATGGCCAATGGCCAGCCAAGCTTTAGCAGATCACTGCATTCAACAGCAAAATTGATAGAAATCAACAAGCTCTTGTGATGATAAGTTGAAACCTCGGTCCAAAAGATTAGACATGGCTTTACAGCCAGCCAGACTTCAACAAATCATCATAAACTCTAGAATTCATCCTTAAAGAGTTTGAAAAAAACAAAATAAAATTTTTTTGTTTTTTTTTTTTCAAAAATTAAAAGAATAACAAGCTTAAAAATAAAATAAAATTTTCTAGTTTAAGCAACAAGATGAACCGTCAGTTGTCCAAACTCGAACAATCCCCGACAACGGCGCCAAAAACTTGGTGCACGAAATTGTGATCTTCAATGGCGCCAACAACTTGGTACGCACAATTTTAATCTCAACTCTTTGTCACAACTCCGCACAACTAACCAGCAAGTGCACTGGGTCGTCCAAGTAATAAACCTTACGTGAGTAAGGTTCAATCCCACAGAGATTGTTGGCTTGAAGCAAGCTATGGTCATCTTGTAAATCTCAGTCAGGAAGATTCAAATGTGAAGTTTAAGATAATTAAAATATAATCAAAACAGAAAATAAGATAGAAATACTTATGTAATTCATTAGTGGGATTTCAGATAAGCGTATGAAGATGCTTTGTTCCTTCTGAACCTCTGCTTTCCTATTGCCTTCATCCAATCATTCATACTCCTTTCCATGACAAGCTTTATGTTGGGTATCACTGTTGTCAATGGCTACCTCCCGTCCTCTCAGTGAAAATGGTCTAAATGTGTTATCACCGCACGGCTAATCAGTTGTTGGTTCTCAATCATGTTGGAATAGGATCCATTGATCCTTTTGCGTCTGTCACTACGCCCAACACTCGCAAGTTTGAAGCTCGTCACAATCATTCCTTCCCAGATCCTACTCGGAATACCACAGACAAGGTTTAGACTTTCTGGATCTCAGGAATGGCCGCCAATAATTCTAGCCTATACCACGAAGGTTTTAATCTTAGATTAGAAACCCAAGAGATACACATTCAAGCTTGTTTGCATGTAGAACGGAAGTGGTTGTCAGGCACGCGTTCATAGGTGAGAATGGTGATGAGTGTCACATAATCATCACATTCATCATGTTCTTGAGTGCGAATGAATATCTTGGAGAAGAAATAGGCTTGAGTTGAATAGAAAAATAATAGTACTTTGCATTAATTCATGAGGAACAGTAGAGCTCCACACCTTAATCTATGAGGTGTAGAAACTCCACCGTGAAAAATACATAAGAACAAAAGGTCTAGGCATGGCTGTGAGGCCAGCCCCCAAAACGTGATCAAAAGATCAAAAGATGAACTAAAGATTCCAAGATAAGATGAAAATACAATAGCAAAAGGTCCTATTTATAGAGAACTAGTAGCCTAGGGTTTACAGAAATGAGTAAATGATGTAGAAATCCACTTCCGGGCCCACTTGGTGTGTGCTTGGGCTGAGCATTGAAGCTTTCACATGTAGAGACTTTTCTTGGAGTTAAACGCCAGCTTTGGTTCCAGTTTAGGCATTTAACTCCAGCTTTTATGCCAGTTCTGGTGTTTTAACGCCAGAATTTTTATGCTGACTTGGAACGCTGGTTTGGGCCATCGAATCTCGGGCAAAGTATGGACTATTATATATTGCTGGAAAGCCCAGGATGTCTACTTTTCAAAGAAATTAAGAGCGCACCAATTGGCTTTTGTAGCTCCAGAAAATCCACTTCGAGTGCAGGGAGGTCAGAATCCAACAGCATCTGCAGTCTTTTTTCAGCCTCTGAATCAGAATTTTGCTCAGGTCCCTCAATTTCAGCCAGAAAATACCTGAAATCACAGAAAAACACAAAAACTCATAGTAAAGTCTAGAAATGTGATTTTTGAATAAAAATATAATAAAAAGTAACTAAAACATATTAAAAACTACCTAAAAATAATGCCAAAAAGCGTATAAATTATCCGCTCATCATATGGCTAACACTTCTGGTTTCGAGTTGTCCTCCTCTTTTGATATTGATGGTATTTGTAGGGACTCTTAAATAAGACTCCTATTGTTGTCCCTGACTTAGTGCTGGCTAACTTTGAGAGAGCGTCAGTCCGAGCATTGAATTCCCTAGCTATATGTCGGACCTCACTTTCTGTAAAGTGTGTGAGCTGTTCCTGGGTTTTATCCAGGTATTTCTTCATAGTGGGGTCTTTAGCTTAATAGGTGCCATTGATTACGAAGTGATTACTTGCGAATCATTGAACACCATCACTTTTTCTGCTCCGACCTCCTTAGCTAGCTTCAAGCCAGCAGGTAAGGCTTCATACTCTGCTTGGTTGTTAGAGGTAGGGAACTCGAACCTTAACGATAGCTCTATCCGAGTTCTTTGATCACTCTCTAGTATAATGCCAGCCCCACTTCCAGCTTTATTTGATGATCCATCCATCTATAAACTCCACATGGTGGGTTTTCTCGGATTGTCAGTGTATTCAGCAACGAAGTCGGCCAGATATTGTGACTTAACTGCTGTCCGAGTTTCATACATGAGGTCGAACTTGGACAGTTTCACCGCCCATTACAGAATCCTTCCTGTCAAGTATGTTTTTTGTAGAATATGTTTCATTGGTTCATTAGTGCGGATTTTGATGGTGTGAACTTGGAAGTAAGGTCAGAGCCTTCGAGATGTGAGGATAAGGGCGTAAGAAAACTTCTCTATCTTCTAGTAGTTCAACTCTGCCCCTTGTAGGGCTTTGCTGATGAAGTAAATAGGTTGTTGCCCCTCTTCATCGTCTCAAACCAGGGCTGAGGCTATAGCCCGACTTCTGACTGATAAATACAGCACAAGTTCTTCTTCTTTGATAGGTCGGGTAAGTACGGGTAGTTGTCCCACGAATGCCTTAAAGTCTTGAAAGGCTTGTTTGCACTCTGGGGTCCACTCAAATTGCTTCCCTTTTCTTAGGATTGAGTAGAGGGGAAGTGACTTTAGGGCTGATCTAGCCAAGAATCTGGATAAAGCTGCTAACCTTCTATTTAACTGCTGTACCTCCTTGATGCAAGTCGGACTTTTCATGTTAAGTATAGCTTGACATTTGTCTGGGTTCGCTTCTATACCTCTTTGGGTTAGCATAAACCCTAGGAACTTTCCAGTTTTCTACTGCGAAGGTGCATTTTGATGGATTTAACCTCATCCCATGCTTCTTTATAGTGAAAAATACCTCAGACAGGTCGGACAGTAGTGTCTCATCCTCTTATGTATTGATGAGCATGTCGTCCACGTAGACTTCTATTAGTTTTCCTATGTGGGTGGAGAACACTTTATTCAGTAGTCGTTAATATGTAGCTCCTGCGTTCTTCACCCCAAAAGACATTACTACGTAACCATAGTTTGTGTTTAGTGTTATGAATGAGATCTTTTCCTGATCTGGCTTGTACATCGGGATCTGATTATATCATGAGTAGGCATCCATGAAGGAAAGATATCTGTAGCCTGAGGCCGCATCGACCAGAGCGTTAATACTGGAGAGTGGGTAAGGATCTTTAGGGCAGGCTTTGTTGAGGTCGGTGTAATCGACACACATTCTCCATTTTCTGTTTTGCTTTTTCACCAATACAACGTTGGCTAGCCAAAGTGGATATTTTACCTCCCTTATAAATCCGGCTTCTAGCAGGGCCTGCACTTGCTCTTCTACAACCTGTGTTCACTCTGGTCCGAGTTTTCTACACTTCTGCTGAATAGGTCAGGAGCCCGGGTACACAGAAAGCTTATGGACATCAGGTCGGGATTTATGCCAAGCATGTCGGAGGCTTTCCAGGCAAAGAGGTTGGAATTTCTTCATAACAAGTCAACGAGCTATTTCCTCAGGATCTCTTTTAAGTTTGCCCCTATACTTGTTGTCTTGTTAGGGTTGTCTCCGATTCGGACCTCTTCAAGTTTGCCTTCAGGTTGAGGCCGTAATTCTTCGCGAACTCTGGCTCCTCCTAGCTCGATAGTATTGACCTCCATGCCTCTTGATAAACCCCATTTTTAGGGTTTATCATGTGCTTAATTTAGTAGATTTTATCAATTTTTCTCACACTTATTCATACAATTTGTATGTTTTATATTTTCCTTCCTAATTTTGTGCTATGATTGAAAACATGCTTCTTTGGCCTTAAATTCGCTAATTTTAATCTTCTCTTATTTCCATTCAATGTCGTGATATGTCTGTTAAGTGTTTCCAGGGTTTATAGGGCAGGAATGGCTTGGAGGATAGAAAAGAAGCATGCAAAAGTGAAAGGAACACAAGAAATCAAGTATTTCAGAATCTGGTAGCGACGCGCACGCGTGGCTGACGCCTACGCGTGGCCAGTGAAAAGTCCAGCAACGCGTACGCGTGGCTGATGCGTACGCGTGACAGAGCATCATGTGCTGCACTAAACAGAAAACGCTGGGGCGATTTCTGGGCTGCTTTGGACCCAGCTTCTAGCCCGAAAATACTGATTAGAGACTGCAGAGTGAAGCTGGATGGGGGAATCATTCACTTCTCATTCACTCACAATTAGTGGGTTTTAGATGTAGTTTTTTAGAGAGAGAGGCTCTCTCCTCTCTCTAGATTTTAGGGTTTTTAGTTTAAGTTCTTCTCAAATTTAGATTTTTACCTTGCTTTAATTTAGTTTTCTTCTACTTTTATTTGTCCTAGTACTTTGGTTTATCTACTTCTATCATTGATTCCTTTATATTTCCAATTTAGTTTATGAACTCTTCAGGTTAGATTCAATTTCCTATTTAATGCAATTTGAGGTATTTCATGTTTATTGTTTCTTTCTTCATTTGTTATTATTGATTCCTTGCAACTGTTAGTCTTAGATTTTACATTCTCTTATTGCTTTTCTATGCATTTATTTTGTGCCTAACAAGTGTTTGATAAAATGCTTGGCTGAATTTTAAATTAAATTTTTGTATTCTTAGCTTGGATTGAGTAATTTGGAGACTCTTGAATTGTTAAAGTCTCTTGTTGGTTGGTGATTGAAAGTTGCTAGTTGGCTTGAGCTTCACTGACTCTAGTCTTTGATTAGGACTTGTGAACTCAAGTTGATTTGCTCACTTGACTTACCTTTAATTGTTAGAGGTTAACTAAGTGAGAGCAATTTGTAATTACCATCACAGTTGACAATGATAATGAGGATAGGAATTCTGATTCTTAACCCTTGCTAGGAATTTTCTTAGTTGTTAGTTATTTTCTTGTTATTTACTTTCCTTGCTTATTAAACTCAAAACCCAGAAAGATACAATCTCATAACCAATAATAAACATACTTCCCTACAATTCCTTGAGAGACGACCCGAGGTTTAAATACTTCGGTTAATTTTATTGGATTTGCTTAAGTGACAAACAATTTAAACATTGATTGAGGTCTAATTGTCGGTTTAGAACTATACTTGCAACGCAATATTTTTGTGAAAATCTTTACCGACGTTTTTCCTCCGTCAAGTTTTTGGCGCCATTGCCGGGGATTTGCAAATGTGTGCCTTATTATTGGTTATTGTGAATATTGTGAATATGTTTGCCTTTCGTTTCTTTGCTAGTTGTTTCTAGTTTTAGGAGTTTATTTTCATTATTTCTTATTAGTTTTTGTTTTTATTTTCTTTTGTTCCTATGAATTCTCACCCCTTTATCTATGAGTGTAGTTACAATTATGTTGTAGGAAGTGGAGATCACAATGAAGGCTTGCATCAAGGATGCGACAATCAGAGATGGGAGGAGCCACAAGAATTTGATCAACCCTCTTGGCAACAACCTCCTCCAATGTACTATGAGCAACAACCATTCCATGACGTATACCAAGACAATGGTTATGGCGGACCTCTTCGTGACAATCAACAACCACCACCATATACCTATGAACCCCCTCCTCAATATAGCCCTCAACCACCATACTCACAAGCCTCATCCTACCAAACACTTCCATTTGACCTTAATTCTTATTCCCCATACCAACCACCTTATGAGCCAAATGAACCATACATAGAGCTACCCCAATTCCAACCCAATTACTCCCAAGAACAACTACCTCAATATACACCACATCCAATGTATGCGAGCTTTCAACCACAATATGATCCTAATTATGTTAGCCAAGCGGAACAAGAGCCACGGGATCATTTTAAGGAAGCAATGGATCGACTTCAAGCAACCATCCATCAAATGGAGCGAGAGAAAAGCTGAAAAGCACATGAAGCTCTCAAGGCTAACAAATCTCAACTTGAGAACAAGGGATTGGAGTGTGTTGTACAACAAGTGGAAAAGATGGAGAGTGTTGAACCGCCACATCCTTATCATGATGAACCACCGTCTTATTATAAACCCTTTTCTCCCAAGCAACGAACCCTTATATCCACTCCACTCTCCAATGGATGACACCTTTGGTGTTCTTCTTCAGGGGCAAAAAGAGATGCAAAGGACAACACTAGAGTTTATAGCTACCTTGACCGAGGTAGTAGATAATTTAGCTTCATTGCACGTCAACACTCAGGAAACTCCCATGGCTACATGTGGAGAATCTAATGAAGCACATAGCATGAAGGAGAGACTAGGAACGCCGGTGAAAAGTGAGGAATGTAACTTTGTATTGGAACAATTGGAGGCAGCCATAATTGTTGAAGTGGAAGAAGTGGTTGAAGAATTAGGAGATGCTGAACTTCCTGGGACTCTAGAGTTGTAGAATATTCCTCTAAGAAGCTTGAAATTGATGTTGAGGAGGCTAGTGCACAACCTCCAAGGCATATTCCCTATGAAGAATTGGATGAAATAGATCAAGAAGGAAGTTCTCTTGGTGATGATGATCATGAATCAAGCCATCCTAGTAATGGATTTGCACCGTGATAAACCACTATTTTGTGGTTTATCTTGTGCTAATTTGAGTGGTTTTTATCAAGTCTTTGCACACTTATTCATATAATTTGTATGATTTTACAATTCCTTCCCAATTTTGCTCTATGGTTGAAAAATTGCTTCCTAAGCCTTTAAATTGTGTACTTTAATTCCCCTTTATACCATTCGATGCTGTGATCTGTGTGCTAAGTGTTTTCAGGCTATATAGGGCAGGAATGGCTTAGAGGATGGAGAGGAAGCTTGCAAAAATGGAAGGAGCACAAGAAATAAAGGAGATAACCAGCAAGGATCGACGCGTGCGCGTACCTGACGTGTGCGCGTGATTTGGAGATTTTCACAGCGACGCGTGTGCGTACCTAACGCGTACGCATGAAAAGCGAGATTGCACAGCGACGCGTGCGCGTAACTAACGCGTACGCGTGACAAGGATTTTTGCCAAGCGATGCGTACGCGTGACATGCGCCACGTGCAGAAATTACAGAAAGCGCTGGGGGCGATTTCTGGGCTCCATTTGGGCCCAGTTCCAAGCCCGAGAACATAGAATAGAGGCTGCAGAGTGGGGGAATCAATCATTCATTCATTCACACAACTTTCATTCACATAATTTTAGGTTTTAGATGTAGTTTTCTGGAGAGAGAGGCTCTCTCCTCTCTCTAGGTTTTAGGATTCTTAGGTTTAGCTATTCTTAATTTCAGCATTCTATCTTAGTTTAATTTAGTTTTTCTTCTACTCTTATTTGTTCTAGCATTCTAGTTTATTTATTTCCCTTGTTGATTACTCTATGTTGCTATTTTAGTTTATGAATTCTCATGTTAGATTTGATTTTCTATTTAATGCAATTTGAGGTATTTCATATTTATGATTGCTTTCTTCGATTTATGTTATTGATACTTTTAATTGGTTGTTTGGATTTTATTATCTCTTATTGCTTTTCTATACTTTTATGTTGTGCCTTCCAAGTGTTTGATAAAATGCTTGGTTGGATTTTAGAGTAGGTTTTTCTCCTCTTGGCTTTGGTTGAGTAATTGGAGACTCTTGAGTTATCAAACTCCTTTGTTGATTGATAATTGAAAGTTGCTAGTTGATTTGGATCCCTCTAAAGCTAGTCTTTCCTTAGGAGTTGACTAGGACTTGAGGAATCAAATTGATTTATCCACTTGATTTTCTTTCATAATTAGAGGTTAACTAAGTGGGAGCAATGGACAATTCTCATCACAATTGATAAGGATAACTAGGATAGGACGTCTAATTCTCATACCTTGCCAAGAGCTTTTCTTAGTTATTAATTTAATTTCTTGCCATTTTATTTCCTTGTTCCTTAATTCAAAAACCCAAAAAGATACTATCTCATAACCAATAGTAACATACTTCTCTGCAATTCCTTGAGAGACGACCCGGGGTTTAAATACTTTGGTTTATTTTTATTGGGTTTGTTTTAGTGACAAACAATTTTTTATATGAAAGGATTATTGTTGGTTTAGAAATTATACTAGCAACGAGAATTTATTTGTGAATTCTTTACCAACAAAAATACGTTCATCACACCCACAAGTGAAATTCTTGAGTTAGAAGAGCCTTCTCCCGATAAAATTGAAAGCAATATTGAGGTAGATTTCTCTTAAACTCATAGTTATAATGTGAGTGATGGAGAAGAGTTGGATGAACTCGGTGGGGAAAAGCTTGAAAGTGAAGAATCTTTTCAAAAGGTGGAAGTCCATCGGCAAGGTTAGACAGGAGTTGAATATGCTTTGTCAAGATCATTGTAGACTTCTCTACCTAGGTTTCCATCTACTCCTTCATATAAGTGGGTAAAACTTATCTCTCTTAGCTTTATTGTCCCACTTGAGTATGGTATGCTTGAAACGGATGGCCAACTTAGGAGGCTTTGTGGAATGAAGCGTAAGAGAAGGATGTTTAGTGGTTGGAGTTGCAAATCAAGACTCATCAAGATTGAGATTTCAAGAGCTAGATGCAAGGTTTGGACTAGTGATCAATTGGTTGGATCTAAGAGAAAAGTTTGGTACTTCATTGAGAATTCGGATTGCTTGCCACCCAGTTGGAACAATGATGATCCACTTAAAGACGGATATAGAAACAAGATTTGGGATCCCGGCATATAAGAAGATCAACTTTGGGAGCTCAAAGCTTGTGAGAAACTTCATCAAGGCTTGGTGGATTCACTTGGAAATGTTAGAGCTTATTGGAAGTCCAAGCATTGGTGGAAGTTTCAAGATGAGTTCAAGCACAAGCCACCATGACAAGGAGCTCACCAAATGTCCAACTTAAGGACTTTAACTAAAAGTGCTAGGTGGGAGACACCGCACCATGGTAAATTCTTTAATTTTTTTCCTTTTTATTTATATTTGTAATAAGCTAAATTTTCTTTTTTTCACTATGTTTATTTAACTTAAGTGTGGCATCACTTGTTTAATAATTTTTGGCATTACTTTGATAGCTTGTTAGTTTCTTATTTAAAAAAAAAAGATAGAGGCTGTCACGCGTACGCGTGACGGATGCGTACGCATCAATACCCAAATTTTGTTCGTGCCCAAACCGTGCTGGATCGGCGCGACAGCGCGGCCTGGACGGAGAGTTATGCCAGGACCGTGCTGGTGGGGTGCTAGGCGCATAGCCAATCCCACACGTACCCGTGACCCACGCGTACGTATCACCATCATTTTTTACCAACCCACGCGTTAGCATGAGCGACGCGCACGCATCGCATGGTTGATTCTGCCATCCAGTTCTAAAATTCGAGAGTTGTGCGGGAGCTGTGTGAGTGTTGTGCGAGGAGCACAATTCATCTCCACGCGTACGCGTGACTGACGCGTACGCTTCACCTTCTAATTCCTGCTTCTCATGCGTGCACGTGATCGACGCCTACGCGTCGCCTCCTTATTCTGCAACCCACGCGTGCGCATGGACGACGCTTACACGTCGCTTCTCTTCCCCTTTCTCATTTCTTTCTTCTTTCTTCTCCCTTTCTTACTTCCTTCTTCTTCATTTCTTTAACTCATCATCCTTATTCTCTTTTATTCTCTTCTACTTATTACCTTTGCATACTCGCATTTATTGCATTTTAACTTTGTTGTTTTCTTCTCATTTTCTTTTCTATATTTGTTGTTTTTACATTGGTGTTAAATTTTCTTACTCAACCGTTGCATATTTCTTGCATTTTTTGGGTGCTTCTTGACTTGCTTGCTATTTAGTTGACATGCCATTTACCTATATTATTTTCTTACTTACATGTTGTAGCTACCATGTAGTTGAGAACCTCATTATTATTTGGCACTAGCCCACCCATATTTTCTTTGTTTTCATATCATTGTTTGTGAGTTATTTTTCTTCCTTTTTTCCTCTTTTTTTCAGGATGGTCATCAAGAAGGAAAAGGAAAAGCTTCTAAATAGGACAATGGACAAGTCCATCTGCACAATCCGTTCAAGAAACTCATCAGTTGTAGTAACCCGTCCACTTGCACATCTTTGCATGCACCGAGGACAGTGCAATTTTTAAGTGTAAGGAGGTCGATACCGACTTCTGTGGGTAACTACTTCCTGTCTCAACACCAATGTTTAATTTTCTTTGTTAGTTCATTGTTGCATTTGCATGATTGATTGCATGTTTGTTAGATTTTGTACATATTCTACCACTACTTAGTTGAAGTAACGAATTCTTTTCCAAGAAACTGTTTAGAGCATTTCACTAATTTTAATTAAAATTTTTGTTGAACTTACTTGAAGAAATTTATTTTGGAACATGGTTTAGAGCTTGAACACACAAAACCAGTGAGCATTTTGAACCTATTTGATTGGTTGTATTTTATCAACCAATACTTTGTTTTGGTGTGTGTTGTTCTCTCTAAAATTGTGATCTTTATCTTGCTTGATTCTATATTTTCATTGTTTGATGTATGAATACACTTACGTGATTGAGGCTTTTGTTTCACTATAGTTCACATACCCATATGGCCTTACCCTTTCATTATCCTTTGCAAACCAATGTTGAGCCTATTTTACCCCATTTGTTCTTTACTTTAGCACATCATTAACTCTAAGTGAAAAATAATGAATGACTTTAATTTGAATCCTTGTTTAGCTTAGACTAGTGAAAGTGTTCATGATTTAAGTATGGGGAAGTTGGGTTTTTAGATATTTGGTTTGGGAATTGAGTATGTTAGACTCTTTTGTGAAAATGCGAAAAGAATATTGAGGACATGTAACCTTAAATGTATGTATTGAGAAAAAAAATAAAAAGAAAAACCAAAAATAAAAGAAAAATGAAAAGAAAAAAAAAGAGAAAGAGAAAAAAAATTAAAAGGGGACAAAATGCCCCAAGGTAAATGGTGATAGTAATGCATATGCACTGTACTCAAAATTGGGATGCATGAATATGTGGAAAACATGGTTAATGGGTAGTTAGGTTTTGTATTTTGATTACATGGATTATCTTAGATTAGGTGGGAAGTTTGGGTTAATCAAGGATTCAGATTTTAGTCCACTTGACCAAATACATTCCTACCTTGACCCTATCCCCAATACAACCTTTAAAAGACCTCTTGATATGTGTATTTGTGCATTAAATTTTTGTTGATTGGAAGAAGAAGAGCAAGCCTTAGAAAGCAAGGTTAGTAGAGAACTGAGAGAATCGAACCTCAAACACTTGAATGATTAGAGTGTATATACTTCAAGTGAGGGTTCGATGCTCGACTCTTTGTTCCCGGCTTTCACAAGCTTTCTTCTTGCAAGTCTATTTGTACTTCATTTTATGATTTGAATTAGTGAGATCCAGTTCATATTTTTTTCTTGAAAGATTTATTTACTTTTAACCAAGTAGGTAAAAGTATTTTGCATGTAGTTGCATTCATATAGATAGGTTACATTTAATAAGTCCTACCATCTCTCTTCACTCTTTTAGCTTCTCTTGAGCTTAGCATGAGGACATGCTAATGTTTAAGTGTGGGGAGGTTGATAAACCCCAATTTTAGGATTTATCTTGTGCTTAATTTAGTGGATTTTATCAACTTTTCTCACACTTATTCATACAATTTGCATGTTTTACATTTTCCTTCCTAATTTTATGCTATGATTGAAAACATGCTTCTTTGGCCTTAAATTTGCTAATTTTAATCTTCTCTTATTTTTATTCGATGCTGTGATATGTCTGCTAAGTGTTTCCAAGATTTATAGGGCAGGAATGGCTTAGAGGATAGAAAGGAAGCATGCAAAAGTGAAAGGAACACAAGAAATCAACTATTTCAGAATCTGGTAGTGACGCGCACGCATGGGGACGCGTACGCGTGACTTGTGCATTCGACAGATGACGCGCACGCATGGCTGATGCCTACGCGTGGCCAGTGAAAAGTCCAGCGACGCGTACGCGTGGCTGACGCGTACGCGTGTCAGCGCGTCACGTGCTGCATTAAACAGAAAATACTGGGGGCGATTTCTAGGCTGCTTTGGACCCAGTTTCAGGCCCAAAAATACTGATTAGAGACTGTAGAGTGAAGTTGGAAGGGGGAATCATTCACTTATCATTCACTCACAATTACTGAGGTTTTAGATGTAGTTTTCTAGAGAGAGAGGCTTGATAAACCCAAATTTTGTGGTTTATATTGTGTAGAATTCGGCGATTTTTGTCAATATTTCTCACACTTATTCACAAGAAATGCATGGTTTTGTGTTCTCTTCCTAATATTGCTCCATGATGAAAAACATGCTTATTTTGCCTTAAAATTGCTACATTTTGACCCTCTTCTATTACCATTCGATGCCGTGATGTATTTGTTTAGTGTTTTCAGGATTTATAGGACAAGAATGGCCTAGAAGAGAGAATCAAAGCATGCACAAAAGGAAGGAACATGAAGACTTGGATTTTGGGAACTTCAGCATGGGCGTGCACGCGTACTTCACGCGCACACGTGGATGTGGATAGCTGGAAGCGGCGCGCAAGGATGGACGCATCCGCGCGGATTAGAGAAATTCCACCGACGCGCACGCGCGAAAAGCTGCACGTGACCTCATTAAAGAAAATTGTGCCAGGCGATTTCTGAGGCTCATCAGGCCCAAATTCAAGCTGGTTCTGCATGGAAAAGACCCAAGGATGCTAGGGGAAAAGGGGGGATCAATCATTTTACACTTAGACACAATTTTTAGCTAGTTTATGGTTCTTGTTCTTCTAGAGAGAGAAACTCTTGTTCCTCTCTAGATCTAGCTTTAATTTGATCTTCCCTTGTTGAATTTTGAATTGGATCTTGTTAATTACTAGTTTTAATTGTTTAATTTGGATTCTCTAGTATAATTATGTTGAGATCTTGTGTTAGTTTTATGTTTCCTTGTTGTTTGTCATTTTATACCCATTTCATGAATCTTGTGGATCTTGATTTGTTATTGTTGCATTGATGATTTCCATGATTAATTGTGTTGTTTGAGTGATTGTATGTTGATAATTGTTAATAGGTACTTGTTAGTTCCAATTTAATTGCAATTTGAATATGTCTTTTATTAATGCTTACCATGTGTTTGATGAAATGTTTCCTTTGATTATGGAGTAGTTTTCTTTACTCTTGGCATAAGCTAAGGGAATTGAGTGACCTTGAGTCATTGGGTCTCATTGAATTTGTGATTTGAAAACTCTAGGTGATCAATTTGATACCCATTGACACTAACCCACTACTAATCTAATTAGTAGATAGGTTGGGACTTATGGGTTGATGTGATCAAACCTATTTAACGTACTTCAAGCCTAGGAGTAGACAATACGTACTTAAGGCTTTTGAGAAGTAGACTTAGTAGGTTGGTACCTCATAATTGTCAATGTTTGATATGGAGACAAGGATTACGATCTCAATTCCCATGCTTAGCCAAGAGTTGCTTTTATCATTCATATTTGAAAACCCAAAAATCTTGATTGCTTTGTCTTAGTTATAGTTATTTGTTTAGTTTAGAATAGAATTACATTGGATGTTATTTTATTAGTTTGGAATTATTTACATCTTGCTTTAGTCAATTGAATTAGTTTCTTGCATTCCAAAATTACTTGCTTGTTAAGATTTCTAGTTTAATTTCTTGCTCATGACTTGCAACCCTGGATTTCTAACCAATGTTGAAGCACATGTTTGCCCATTCCTTGTGAAACGACCCGAGGTTTGAATACTTCGGTTACTTTTATTGGGGTTGAACTTGTGACAACCAATTCCTTTCTAAATTTGATACTCGAGGATTGTTGTTGGGTAGAGCTATACTTACAACGGGATTTTATTGAGAAATTCTATACCGACATAGTCCTTGAGCTCATCAAGGCTCTCTCCTCTCTCTAGGTTTTAGGGTTTTTAGTTTTAGTTCTTCTTAAATTCAGATTTTTACCTTGTTTTAATTTAGTTTTCTTCTACTTTTATTTGTCCTAGTACTTTGGTTTATCTACTTCTATCATTGATTCCTTTATATTTCTAATTTAGTTTCTGAACTCTTCATGTTAGATTCAATTTCCTATTTAATGCAATTTGAGGTATTTCATGTTTATTGCTTCTTTCTTCATTTGTTATTATTGATTCCTTGGAACTGTTATTCTTAGATTTTACATTCTGTTATTACTTTTCTATACTTTTATTTTGTACCTACCAAGTATTTGATAAAATTCTTGGTTGAATTTTAAATTATATTTTTGTATTCTTAGCTTGGATTGAGTAATTTGAAGACTCTTGAATTGTCAAAGTCTCTTGTTGGTTGGTGATTGAAAGTTGCTAGTTGGCTTGAGCTTCACTGACTCTAGTCTTTGATTAAGACTTGCGAACTCAAGTTGATTTTCTCACTTGACTTACCTTCAATTGTTAGAGGTTAACTAAGTGAGAGCAATTTGCAATTACCATCACAATTGACAATGATAATGAGGATAGAAATTTCGATTCTTAACCCTTGCTAGGACTTTTCTTAGTCGTTAGTTATTTTCTTGTTATTTACATTCCTTGCTTATTAAACTCAAAACCCAAAAAGATACAATCTCATAACCAATAATAAACATACTTCCCTGCAATTCCTTGAGAGACTACCCGAGATTTAAATACTTCGGTTAATTTTATTGGGTTTGCTTAAGTGACAAACAATTTAAATATTGATTGAGGTTTAATTATCGGTTTAAAACTATACTTGCAACGCGATATTTTTGTGAAAATCTTTACCGACATTTTTCTTCCGTCACCTCCCGAGTTGCCTTTCACACTAAGGCTCTCGTTATAGCACTTCCTTGCTAGCTTTTGATCTCCTTTGATGGTGGCAATCCCTTCAGCCGTAGGGAATTTCATGTAAAGGTGGGGAGTAGAGACCACAGCTGTAAGTCTATTTAAGGTCGTCCGACCTATTAGAGCATTATAGGCCAAGTTTACATCGATTACGATGTAGTCGATGATCAGGGTCCTGGACTTGGAACCCTTTCCGAAGGTGGTGTATAACGAGATATAACTGAGATGTCGGTTTGGTGTGTCTCCCAGTCCGAACAAGCTATCGGGGTATGCCTTTAGATCTTTTTCTTCTAACCTGAACTTGTCGAAAGCGGGTTTGAACAAAATATTAGCTGAACTTCCTTAATGTATTAAGGTGTGATGAAGGTTTGCGTTAGCCAGGATCATTATTATCACTACTGGATCGTCGTGCTCGAGCACTAGACCTTGTGCATCTTCCTTTGTGAAAGAGATGGTGGGTAGGTTGGTCAGTTGACTGCTTTCCCTGACCTAGTACACTTCTTTGAGGTGTCTTTTTCGTGAGGATTTTGACATTCCTCCTCTTGCGAATCCTTCATTAATCATATGGATGTGTCCATCCGAGGTGTGAGGAGGTCATTCCAGTCGTCCTCCTTCTTCATCCCTTCTCCTCTTCCTTGGGTCGTCTGACCTATCTGCCAAGTATCTATCAAGTCAGCCTTCTCTTGCCAACTTTTCAATAACATTTTTCAAGTTGTAACATTCATCGGTGGAGTGACCATAGAGTTTATGGTATTTGCAATATTCTGTCTAACTTCCAGCTTTCTTGTGCTTGATTGGACGAGGTGCGAGAAGTTTCTCCGTGTGACATATTTCTCTGTAAACGTCCACTAGGAAGACCCTGAGAGGAGTGTAGTTGTGATATTTTCGAAGTTTTTCTACACCCGACTCCTCTCTTTTCTTGGGTTCCCTTTCTTTGTCCCGAGGTGGATAAGGTAGGTTTGATCTTGAGGGAGGCTCTCTTAGTCGGGAATTTTCTTCCATGTTGATATACTTCTCGGCCCTCTCCTGAATCTCGTTTAGAGAGGTCGGGTGTCTTTTAGATATGGATTGGGTGAATGGTCTTCTCTGAGGCCATTGACTAAGCCCATAATCATAGCTTCAGTTGGTAGATCCTGAATCTCCAAGCAAGCTTTGTTGAATCTTTCCATGTAATCTCGAAGGGTTTTCCCGACCTCTTACTTTACTCCCAGTAAGCTCGGTGCGTGTTATGTTTTATTCCTTTGAATAGAAAACCTGGTCAGAAATTTTCTGGCTAGGTCGTCGAAGCTGGTGACCGACCTCGGATGCAAGCCGTTAAACCACTTCATTGCAGCTTTGGTCAAGATAGTAGGGAAGGCTTTGCAATGTGTAGCGTCGGAGGCATTTTCCAGATACATTCGACTTTTGAAGTTGCTTAGGTGGTGCCTTGGGTCGGATGTCCCGTCATAGAGATCCATGTCGGGAAATTTGAAATTTTTTAGAACTTTGGCCCTCATGATCTCTTCTGTAAACGGGTCGTCTCCTCCTAAGGGGCTTTCTTCCCAATCTGTCCTGTTGGTTTGACTTCGGAGGTCAGCCTCCAGCTTATGGAGCTTTTCTTCTAGCTGTTTGCATCGTCTTACTTCTCTCCTTAATTCCCATTCTCCCTCCCGCTGTCGTTCAGCCTCATGCTCGAGCTGTCGGAGCCGATCTTGCTGTCCATAGACCATGTCCAGTATCTCTATCGCCTGGGGGTGGTCCTCATCCTCGGAGTGGTATACTTCAGAATAGATTCTTCTTGGATAGGGGTTTCCCGAGGGCCCTTCTCCGTGGGGTCCCTCAGATGCAGTGCAGCCGTCATCCTGTTGGTAGTCTGCCATGGCTGTGGGATGAATTCCAGGTCCTCAGCAATAGCGCCAATGTTTCGAGAGTTACCTGAAACATTGATTTGGGCTTGAACGTGAGGTCCAAGTCCCTTTGTGTGGCAGCGTCTGACTTGTGATACTGAGGTGCCGCCTGTTCGAGTTCCTCGTGAGGAGGTGGGGGTGGTACCTATAAGAGACTCTGATGCTTAAGTTAGCAAGGAGTTTAGGCTGATTTTTAGTAGATTAGAGCGTGAGTTATACCTGGGGGGGTACTAGTGTATTTATAGTAGAATTGCTAACCACCTTTGTTGGAGTAATTTTATCTTTTTTGGTAGATAAGCGTTCTCTTTATTTTGGGAGTTTGTTGAGATTCACCTTCTAGATGTGGTAGAGATTTTAGGAAACAATTTATTTGCTTTGAGCGAGCAGGACTTTCGCCCCTTGGGAGTCGGTGTTCGACCTCTTCTTAGAAGAGGTCGGACTTTATCCTGAGGTAAACCTTTATTGGTGGGTCTTTTAGTATTATTGGACCTGGTTGTTACCTATTGAATCAGGGTATGAATAATTGTTATTTTATTAAATTAACTCAGAGTTTTACCGTTTCGTTCATATATATATATATTATTTGTATATTAAAATTAATTATCAATATTAATTATTATATTTTTATGTATAAATATTTGTATTATTTAATTTATTTTAATTTTAATGTGTATTTTTTATTTTAATATAATATTACTGATAATTGATATTAATAATTGATTTTAGTTTACATGTAGCATAGTTGATTTTAGTTTATATATATATATATATATATATAAAAGGTTGACAAAACACAACGCGTCTTGACTCTGAAAACGTAGAGACAAAGACTATATATATACTTTTAACTAAAATTGTACCATTGACGAGTAGGAAAAATGTTAGATGATTAATAATTTCTTTTCTATATATATTTTTGTTTTATATTTGAATTAATGCTAACAAAATTTCTATTTTATATTACTAAAAGTGTTGACCCATGTCATTTCCTTTAAAGAGTGACATGAATAAAATGCATCTCTTGTGCTAAGCTTTAGAAAGTGCTTATTGAAATGAAGAGAATGGTAGAACCGTAGAAGCGATAAGTTGCATTGAAGGAGCAGCAGCAAGTATAAAAAGAAATCCATTATTAATAATAGATGGAGCAAGCAAGCTAGGTAGGAAGAGAAGTAAGAGAACAAAGACGAGGATCATCACTGGAAGCATCCGTAGAATAGTGGAGGATATAACAAGCTATAAATAAAGCAGGAAGCTAAGATAGAGATGGAAGTAAATTAAAGTATTAGAAGAAAACGATGATTACATGAGTATAAGCAGCAAAGAGTAGCGGCAACTACAATCCTAATAAGCCGCATTTTATTTAACATTTGAAATCACCGTAACCATCGCCATACTAACACGCATACATGCATTTAGTTGGCAGTTGGAGGCCAGTGGCCGTGATGAGGTGGGTGTGGATGTGGTTTGTAGTAACCGTCAGTCTCCTCATTCTCCGCCGGAGGGTGGTGACCGCCGTGTCCACCACCTCCATACGGTGGCTTGTAAGGACGAGGCTCATGGTGTTGTGGTGGCTTGTAGTAGCCATTAACCTCAACCTTCTCTACTTGCTCCTCCTGATGGGGTGGCTTTCCATATGGTGGCTTCTCGTGTGGTGGTTTTTCATATGGTGGCTTCTCATGTGGTGGCTTCTCATAGGGTGGCTTGTCGTGTGGTGGTTTCTCGAATGGTGGCTTATGGTATGGAGGCTTCTCATAGGGTGGCTTTTGGAATGGAGGCTTGTCGTGAATAGGTTTAGGGTATTCATCAGCAATGGAGACTGCTGCAAACACCAATGCAAGTAGCAACACTGCAAGTGTGTATTTGGGAGCCATGTTTGTTTTGGATGCTGAAACCAGGGAGGAGGGAGTGGGGTTTTATAGTGGTTCCATGCCATGCATGATGGCGTCATGGCACTTGTCATCTCTTCATTCTTTAGTCTCTTAAGTCCAATTGCTAAGTTTTTTAGTGGAATTTATTCAGACTTTGACAGAGACGGATGTCTGATCTGTGTGTTTGTCTTCGTTGTTGGGTCATATTTTATCTTATGTAATAACTAAAACCTTTGGACTGTTAGGAATAAGCTGCACGAGTTGAAATCTTTGACTATTTTGCTCAAATAATACGTCGTTAGGTAAATAATGTTATCAGAATCATAGGTAAAATTCGTCAAAAGTATGTCCTTCTTTTTCACATATTTTGGCTTATGTAGGACCAATAGTAAGTAATGCATGTGGTTTTGTTTGATGAAGAGTAATGGGTCAGTAACTTTTATAATTTGTAATCATTAAATAATTATTAATAATATTTTTAATAATATTAAATTTTATTCAATAATATAAAATTATTCACTTTTATTTTACTGATTCTAAACTTTTTCTTTATTTTCCGTCATCTACGAATAATATTTCCCGCATCTTTTATTTGTCGCCTCGGCTACGCATCATACCGTCAGTGCCTTCTATTTTTATTTCAGAGAATAACATTGAAAAAAGTTCCAATGAAAATACTTTATTTAAATAAATTTGATAATATTTTGACAATCACTTTTTCTCGACATCTAAAATATTAAATAGGAAATCTGCATAATAAATCGAACGCATGAGCTGGGTTAAATCGAAATCTATACACGTTTTAATCGAAAAAATAACGGCATAAAATAATGTGAATTAAAATTTCGTTTATCTGAGAGTCCCTGATTGGGATTTGAATCCTCTAAAGTTTGAATTTCACTTTAGAGAGTAAAGTGTGATCTCTCACCATTGATTTTATAGGTGGGACCAATCATAAATATGAAAGAGAAACTATTCAAGGGTAGAAGATCACACTTTACTCTCTAAAGTGAAATTCAAACTTTAGAGGATCCAAATTCCCCTGATTATCTCTAATACCGTACTTTGTGAAAAAATTGTTTCAGTTTCTATCAAATACGTTTTTTGTAAACAAATTCCAAATGACATGATTCATCTCTTATTCGATTTTTTCGTGTTGTTTGTAGTCGTTTAGTTTGTTTGGGATCTTTTTTATGATGTGCTAGAAACACTACTGGTAAATTGTTGTTGGTATAGACATTCGATGGCCTTTTGCATCGATGCGCATTAGTCGGCGAGAATGTCTTTTGGTGCCTTCCCTCATATACAACGAAACCAACACTCAAATAGACAATTGAATGATTGGATGTCCTCGTTTTTCATCAGGGTGCATCCAAGAAGTGTTGACTGACTGTGGTGATTCACGCCCACAAAATAACCAAAAATCATATTGTACCTGCATAAATGGACACTCTGACAAAGTGATGAACCAAAATGTGTAGATTTGGTGAACGTAAAGCCTTAATTTGGGTCTATGATGCACGGACATGGGACACGACACGACACAGGACACGCCGACACGCGAAATTTAAAATCTTATATGATACGGGGACACGCATACATATAAAATATAAAGTATTTTTTAGATAAATTATAATGATATTTTGATATTTTATTGATATTGAAATATAAATTAAAATTTTTAATTATTTTTAATCTCTTATTTTAATTATATCAAGTATTTAAAATATTTTTTATTTTAATAAATAATAATATATACTATATCTAAATTTATTTTAAGAATAAGACTGGACAAGCTGACACGTGATGGTATTTAGGTGTGTCCAGGTGTGTCCAGAAAAGAATTTTTTATTTTTTATTAAGACACGGTTGGACACAGCAGACACGCATGTCGGATGAGTGTCGGTGAGTGTTGTGTCCAAAATGTGTGCGACAGACGGACACGACAACTCAGCGAAGTGTCCGTGCTTCATAGATTTGGGTGAACCAAATACCTATTTGTGTTGTAGGTGGTGTCAAATGAAACTACGTCTCCGAAATACTAGCATACAGCCCTGCTTCTTGCATCGGCCCATAATACATTTTTGATGGAGTGATTGCCTTAGAGATTGAGCTCAAAAAAGAAATTTTGGTTCTTCTCTTTCTTTCTTAATAGGTATATACTTCCCGAATTCTTTGGCATCGTCTTGTTCGGAAACATTCTGTACTTCCCTTGTGATGTAATTCCTCGCATCTTTTTCTATAAAACTTAGTTTTCAATGACTGACGGCTGCTGCTACGAATGATTGGTATTTTTTGCTCGATCTGTTCTTGTTGGTTTCGATGGTGCAATGCACAAACATACTTAGCTCCCTGTGTTGTTTGAGCATCTCTGTACGGTCTGGACAGCAAGGGTATAAATGATTGAGAACAACTTTATAAATTGTCCAAAGACTGATGTCCTTCATTATGTGTACATAGATTTTGGCTGGACAGTTTATGCTGGCTGAGGGATTTGTCTTCAAAGTTAGAGATATCTTGGATTTCCACCTCCCTCTCTACTGTATACGATTAATTGATTCTTAATAATCTCGCATCCCTTTCAAGTCGTGTTCCTTATTTGGTAGAAAAACCAGCAAGTTTGAAATAATTTTTGTAGAACTTTCTAACTTCTTCTAGTGTCTTGTAAATCATCCCAACCTTTGGAACAAATTGTATGTTCATCCACAACACACCTGGTCTGCAGAATGAACCGAACATGCTATTATGGTGAAACAATTGTATAGTACTAAATGAATGGAACATTATCCATTGTATAAATTCAAATTCGAACAGATTTCTGCATAATTAACCGAACACGTTATTATGGTGAAACAATTGTATAGTACTAAATGAATGGAACATTATCCATTATATAAATTCAAATTTGAACAGCTTTCTGTATAGTGAACCGAACACGTTATTATGGTGAAACAATTGCATAGTACTAAATGAACGAAACATTATCCATTATATAAAATAAAATTCAAGACACCTGTGTCTACAATTTAGAGATTATCAATTCAATTCAATTTAGAACACCTACGTCCATTCAATTCAATTTAGCAATTGCATTTCATTCAATTTGATTCAAAAAATAATCCAAACCTCGTCTGCTTGATTCGTTTCAGAAGAATAATCCAAATCGCTCTCATTCAACTGATTTGAAGTTGAATCATTCATTGTTTTGATATCCTATTGAAATTCACATATCGAAGAAAGAAAATGAAAAAGAATAGGAAGAAGAGCGACGAGCAGCAGAGAAGAACAACGAACAGCAGAAAAGAAAAAGAAGAAGAACGACGTAGCAGCAGAGCAGATCCAAAAATTGCAATTAGATTGTTAACGTTGAAGAAGAAGCTTTACGCGCATTAATAGGAGGGGGGAGGGAGCGCGCATGTATTTCACGTAACTCAGAGGGAAGGGGGAGGTGCGTTAACAAAAAAGTGCTTGAATGACTTGGTTAGGTTTTTTACATGGATGTGGAGTATTATTGTATTTTTAATTAAATAAAATTTTTCAAATCTCATAAAGTGAATTCTTTTTTTTCTTGTGATCATTTTTCTTGATTCATTTGGTATTAATTCTCTCTGTTTTAACTGCTATAACTGAAAGATCTTTTTCAGTTATAAATATTGTAAAGAATGACTCAGAAACAAAATGAAATATGAATTTCTTGCTAATTGTCTTTTAATTATATTAAAAAAAATTGCTGAAAGATTTGACACAGATTCTATTATCAGTAAATTTTATGATACAAAAAATCGACCACTTCATTAATAAAAAATACACACATATTTTTTACACTTTAAAATATATTTTCTATCAATATATTTTTGTAATACATCTTATATTATATAATTTTTTACATAATTTTTTAATATTATATATATTATTGACCTCCCATAATAATATTTCGAAATCCATCCCTGAAGGTATACAACTTGGAAATTAGGGTTGATATTAATATGATTCGGGAATTTCATTACAAGCCGGAATCGTGTTATCAGAATATATCATCTCATCAAAAATCTTAGTCGGCTTAACATTTACCACCTTTTGTTACAATAATGCTATTTGTTCTTTAAAGTTAATTCTTAAATCAATTTTTAAATTTAATTACTTTATTATATTATTTTTTAATTTTTATTTAATCATATTTTTAAATTTTAGGAACCACTAACACTTTTATTTAATTTAAATTTTAAAAATACAAATACTTAACAGCTGTAAATAACTACCTTTCTATATTTTATATTTTTTAGAAAATTAGTCATTCAAGTTATTTTATTCATATTATTTTATTTTTATGTGGGACAACTAGTGTTCGTTATTGTATTTTAGTTTTTTTATTATTATGTGATTTATAATTATAATTCTTTATTCTTTTGACAAGGTAAATAATCATTCATTTATAATTTTAGTTTTTTTTCATTTACTGTTTTAGTTTTTTTTTTTTTTATTCACAAAAATTTGGCATTTTTTATTCACAAAATCTGCAACTTTAATTTTTTTTTTATTCCTTAGTTTCATGAAAAACATGTACTATCATAGGTATTAATAGGGATTTTATTTAAATAAATAAAAAATTACATTAATTATCAAAATAAATAATTTTAAAAATACTTACCGTTTTGCGTTTTCCAGTCATATCTCGTTTACACTGTAAAGAGATGACATTTCATGTATCTTGTTTACAGTGTAAACGAGATATGACGCATATTCTATCTCGTTTACGGTGTAAACGAGATAAACATGTATTTCGTTTACACTGTAAATGAGATACATGAAATACTCATGTCGTTTATACTGTAAACGAGATACAATGAGTTGTGTCCCACCAACTATAAAAAGATGTGTAACCTTTGATATTCTTCACAAACTTTTCGTATCATATTTCTCACAAATACAAGGCATGGCCACTAATAATCCTTATATAGTTGTGCTTGTGTATCCCAATTGCTGCATGTTTAACGGAAACAACGGGGTCACATTTGAGTGCGAGGATCCGATATTGTTTCGCACTTAATGTGTGAATACGTTGTCGGATTTGAAGAGTTTGATACTGAGCAAGCTCGGAGATACAGTGGCGAGAGAAATCGGAAGGTGGCTAACGAACGGATTTTTTGTTAGTAAAGAAATTCACAAAAGTAATCACGTTGTAAGTATAGTTTCTAAACCAACAATAATCCTTTCGTACAAAAACTTGTTTGTCACTAAAGCAAACCAAATAAAAATAATAACCGAATTATTCAAACCTCGGGTCGTCTCTCAAGGAATTGCAAGGAGGTGTAATTTATTATTGGTTATGGGATTGTATCTTTTTGGATTTTTAAATAAGGAACAAGAAAAGTAAATTGCAAGAAAGTAAATTAATAATTAAGAAAACTCTTGGTAAGGTATGAGAATTAGACGTCCTATCCTAGTTATCCTTATCAATTGTGATGAGAATTGTTCATTGCTCCCACTTAGTTAACCCTTACTAAATAAAGGATAGTCAAGTGGACTAATCAATTTGATTCTTCAACTCCTAGTCAACTCCTAAGGAAAAACTAGCTTTAGAGGGATCCAAATCAACCAGCAACTTACAATTATCAATCAACAAAGGAGTTTGATAACTCAAGCGTCTCCAATTACTCAACCAAAGCTAAGAATGTAAAAAACTAAATTAAAATCATAAATATGAAATACCTCAAATTGCATTAAATAAAGAAATCAAATCTAACATGGAGTTCATGAACCAGATTGGGAAAATAAATAAACTAGAATGCTAGAATAAATAAAAGTAGAAGAGAAACTAAATTTAAGGAACATTGAACCTGGAATTGAGAAGAAGTAATCCTAAAACTAAGAGAAATCCTAAAACCTAGAGAGAGGAGAGAGCCTCTCTCTCTAGCAACTACATCTAAAACCTAAATTGTGAATAATGAATAGTGTGTATATGTTGTCCTTGTGTTTCCCCCATTCTTCAGCTCTTATTCTGTGTTTTTCGGGCTTGAAACTGGGCCAAAGGGAGCCCAGAAATCGCCCCCAGCGCTTTCTGCAACTTTCTGCACGTGGCGCATGTCACGCGTACGCGTAGGTCACGCGTGCACGTCATTTGGCGAAATTCCTTTTCACGCGTACGCGTCAGTCACGCATACGCGTCGCTCGTCTTCTATGCTAGGCATGCGTACGCGTCGCCCATGCGTGAGCGTCATTTGGCAAAATTCCTTTTCACGCGTACGCGTCGCCCATGCGTGCGCGTCGCTGCCAGTTTCTCAAATACTTCATTTTTCGCGTTCCTTCCACTTTTGCATGTTTCCTTTCCATCCTCTAAGCCATTCTTTCCCTCTAAAGCCTGAAAGTACTCAACACACAGATCACGGCATCGAATGGTAATAAAGGATAATTAAAATTGACAGTTTAAAGGCCCAGGAAACATGTTTTCAATCATAGCACAGAATTAGGAAGGAAAATGTAAAACCATGCAAATTATGTGAATAAGTGAACAAATAATTGATAAAAACCACTCAAATCAGCACAATATAAACCATAAAATAGTGGTTTATCAGTGGCGTATAGGTTACTGGCCCCCATGGGTAATGGAGTCTTTCGATTTCGACTATTCCGACTTCAAGGGGACGAGCCTGTGCGAGTGATGTTCAATATACATGGGAGGATCATGGTGGAGCAAGTAATAGAGCTGTCTGCAGAGGTGGGGCACAGTGATGGTGGTCCTTCTGTACACTCAACCTATGTGTAGGACAACCGACCTCTCGCACCACCGCTCATTCATGTCACCGTTCCAGTGGATGAGGCGGAGGGTGTGGAGGAGTCAGATGAGGATTACGTGCCGGACAGTGGTGATAGCGAATCGTCCGATGGTGAGGATGAGAATGAGTGTGTTCCGGAGACATCCGTTCCGACTGCTCCCCGCCATGTCCTGCCTCCCCCTCTTCCGATACCGGCGCTTTTGGCAGTTCCGTCTCACTATCACAGTCTGGATTTGGACGCCATGCACGAGAGGACTCCGTTTCTTGACACGGGTGAAGAGGATTACAACCTAGACGACAGTGTAGAGTTTCGGGTCGGACACAAGTTTAGAAGCAAAGAGGCAATGCTTCAAGGTGTGAAGAACTACAATATTCGGAGGAGTGCAGAGTACCGAGTGATAGAATCAGACCGGTTAAAGTACCATGTGCAGTGTCGTCAAGCTGATAATGGGTGTCAATGGAGCCTCCATGTGGCTCTTCGACAGAACCTTAGATACTGGTAATATTAAGTTTATGTGTGCCTTTCAATACTTCATTATGATATACTTAGTAGGTGTACAAAGTGCCTAAAGGAATCCTGTGTTGTTGTCTTCAGGGAGGTTCGGAGGGTTGGTGGAGTGCATAGTTATCTAGCACCCACCATGTCTCAAGACCATCGTCAGCTAGACAGCAGTCTGATATGTCGGGTCATCTTGCCGTTGATTCAATCCAACCCCTTTGTCAGCATTCGGTTTTGCAAGGTGCGGTCCAAGCGAGCTATCACTTCAAACCGTCCTACAGAAAGGTGTGGATGGCCAAGCAGAAGGCAATTGCACAAATCTATAGGGATTGGGAGGAGTCGTACAATAAGGTTCCCAAGTTGCTTCAGGCACTGCAGAGCTGTTTTCCTAGTAACCACCATAAGTGCACCAGGTTGTTGGACTTGTCTGTCAGCATATACCCTCCGATCAGTAACATAATGTAGCATCGCGCATACTGTCGGAGGGTCTCAGGATCGTCGGTGGGGGGCATCTGTCGTACACGATCACGCAACCAGACCAACTTCAGCGTGAACGACTCCTTCCTCTGCTCCGCCTGCTGTGCCGCCACCGGTGGCCTGGCACCAAGCAGCTGCTCCACCATCGCCCACGTCTCAGTGCCGTACCACCAACCGAAGTCACGAAGGCACCCCCAACGAGGTTCCCGTGTGCACGCAGGCCGATGTGGTACACCACGTCCTGCAGGGTGATAGTGACCTCACCCCACGAAAGATGAAACGTGTGCATCTCCGAACGCCATCGCTCCACGAGTGTCGAGTGCCAATATCAGGGAATTGTCAAATGTGAAGTCCCTGAGTGGCACCGTGTTGCCGAATCTGGCCTCAACCAGATATGGGACGATAGCATCTGGTGGAGGAAGGGTATGGCTGACTCGTCGGGGCAATAGAAGGCGAGGCCTCTGCGGAATGAAAAATAAATTTTTAATGTATACATACATAATAATACATATTACTCAGTGTTTGTCACTACGAGACTATCCTAGCAATGTCCACATACTTACTTTAACTAAACATAACAACGCAACTAACCTCAAAGTCGGCCGCCCCAGTGTAATGTGAAGTCTCGTTTAGTCTGTTAATGTCACCGTTGTTGCCCGCTTGGCGTGCCATCACCGTCTCTGACTCAGATATGGAAGGAAAAGGTTAAAACATCGGAGAAAGAGTTTGACTAGGTCAAAGTGAGGTCCAGCAAATGTGTGTAAACGACTTATACTTGTAGGCGACTCTCAGCCTTATCTCGTTTACAGTGTAAAACAAGATATGACTGGAAAACGCAAAACAGTAAATATTTTTAAATTTATCTATTTCGGTAATTAATGCAATTTTTTTATTTATTTAAATAAAAAATCCGTATTAGTAGAAGTTGATATTCAACATTACATTAACATTTTTAAAATGTTGTGATTATTTTGTTTGTGTTTTTTTATTATTTTATATATATTCATAACACATCTAAAATAAGAAGACAACACATAAAATACTTTTAGTATGCATCTAAAATTTATTTAAATCTGTGTTTATATTTTTTACATAAATAAATTTTAAACACATCCAAAATAATAAGATAACATATAAAATACTTTTAGTACACATCCGAAATTCATCGAATTTATGCTTATATTTTCTTAACATAAATATTTTTTTTAAGACAAATAATAACAAAAAATTGATTCTCTTTTGCTGCTTTGATTTTGAGAACAGCTCAATATATATAGCACTTCTTCTACAATAAAGTCCATGAACCAGATTGTTAAACAAGTTTTTTAAACCATGCATATAAAACTAATAAATAGAAATCTCTGTATACTCAAAGGAAAAGAGAACTTTGTTTGTCATAAAGCAAACGTGATCGTCACTACTATTAGGCTAATGTTCAATCATATTGTTGTATACATTAATGAACACATCTAAAATTACAAAATTGTATACTAAATAATTTCTTAACACATTCGAAACTCATCCAAAAATAATTGTGTTTATTATTCTTGTTAATTAGAATAAAAAAACACATATACGCGTCTTAAAACCAAAAAAATAATTTTGATTGTATTATTTTAATTTTAATTTTATTAGAGTTTAATTTTGGTTTGTTATTTTTATTTTGTTTTGTTTAAATTTAAATTTAAATATTTTAACTTTAAGAAAATATAATTTTAAATTTTAAATATATAAGAAAAGATTTGAAATATAATATCTAAAAATAATTATTACAATAAATAATAATATTAACGCGCTTGAACCGTTACTGCACGTTCTTCTTCCTCTTCCTCCTCTTCTTCTTCTTTTCTTTCGTTTCTTGCTTTCTCTTTCTCCTTCTTCAACCGTTACTGCACAATTTCACTGCACCTTCTTCTTCTTCTTGCTGCACATTCTTCTTCCTCTTCCTCTTCCTCTTCTTCTCCTTCTTCATTTACGTGCTTTTCTCTCTGTTTTCTTTCTTTATTATTTTCGATTTCCATTATTTTTTTATATCAAGCTCTGAAATCGTTTTTGAAGAAGAAGAAGCAGCAGAAGATGAGGAGGAGAAAGAGAAAGAGTTCTGAATTATGCATAAGGTGTACTTCAACGAATTTTGGGTGTATTTCTTAAATCCTTTGGGTGTAGTTTTGTAATCCTTTGAGTGTATTTCTGTAATCCTTTGGGTGTATTTCTATAATCGTTGTACTTCAACGAATTTTGGGTGTATTTCTATAATCGTTTGGGTAAATTCCTGTAACAGTTTGGGTGTATTTCTGTAACCTTTTGGGTGTATTTCTGTCATTGTTTGGTTGTATTTCTGTAATCGTTTTGGTGTATTTCTGAAGTTCCATTATCTTCAAAACGATTTCAAAGTTTGAATTCAGAAACCATGAAAATCGAAAAAAAAACGAAGCAAGAATACCAATAATAAACGCAAGTAAAACAACTAATAAAAAGGCAAAGAGAATAACGAAGAAATACATGGAGGAGGAAGAAGAGGAAGAGGAAGAGGAGTCGTTCATAATACACGGTGAGTGTAGCGCTTTGTAAACTGAATAACGCATTAAAAGACCCGTATGTGTAGCAACTTGTAAAACTTGTAAGTCAAACAGACTTGTATGTGTAGTAGGCCTCTTTTATTAATGGAATAGGTCATTCTAAAGACAGTCATTTTTGTCCGATTTTACCTAGGCTTATACTTATTTGTTATTTGTTTTTAAATTATTTTTGTCAATGATATAATTTTTGGAATATTACTTTAGTAGTTATCGAATATTTAATTATAAGTATGAATATAGTTTTATTATATTATATATGAAATACAATTTAATTATCAAATTCATTCAAATTTTTATATTGGCGATTGATTAAAAGTTTTATATGGATAATTGATCAATAACTGAAACAATTTTTTCATCAATGAAACAAAGATTGAAAAAAAATATGGAATGAAGGCTTCATTTGAATCTAAATACCAAAGATTTAAAAACATGACATATATAATATCTCACAATTTTAAAGATCAAATTTTGATGAGATTTTTCAGAAATAATATTAAAAAAAGTAAGACTTTTTTATCATTAATCACACCATGGCAAGTTAATATGCCAACTTTACACACCATTAACAGAAATCACACCAGACATTAATACGAGTCACGATTGAATATTTGGAGATCCTATTGAGTAAATTAAAATTTGGAGGTTCAATTTCAAGCCAAGGTGAAATTTCATGGTAAAATTGAGTCTTAACTCGAATGTCGTACTTAAATTGGCTGTTATCCTCCAAACTAATGTAACAATGGCAAAAATGTCTACTCTATAATTTGCCAAGAACGTTAATCGTGAATTGAGCCAAGGGTAGTTGTCACTTGTCAAGCCCAATACATAAACTAGCAAAGCACACTTGTGTAGAGCTTACATAAGATTACATAACATAGTTCTCATAAGAAATATACAAGAACCAAAGAAAAAAAGTCACATTAAGAACCAGCTCCCAAACTTCCAATATTTAGACCCGCTAATATTTCCTTTCACCATAGATTGACCTTTAAACCACCGGGAATCAGGCTGGTAGATTCAGCTTATCATTGCAGAAAAGCTGCTCAAAATAATGGCATCATTTCTTTGATGACCGGAAACCACCAAACCCCATCATGGCCGCAACATCAGGATCAATTTCCGGTTCTTCCACTGCCTTCTCTTTCTGAATTCAAAATAAAACACTACCTGATTACTAGTTGGATGAAAACTTTTTTTTACTCCTAAAAAGATGGTTACCATTATTACCGGTCAAAATAAAGAACATTAAGAGAAAAGAAGAAAAATCAGGGTTGATAGAAAGGAGGTGGAACAATGATACAAAATAAGCAACTACAGACTCCTGACCTTTTCCTTCTTCTTTTCACGACGTAATCGTTTTCTTTCTTCCTCTTCTTGCTGCTGTTTTAGAACCCTTTCGTCAAGATCTACAAAAGGTAGAGGCAACGTTAAAGAAATGAGTCAATGACCATCATACATGGAAGATAAGTTAAAGGTCTATAGTTCCAGGCGAAGGTAAAGACAACAAGAATAGTAGATAGATTTGACTTTGAAACTTTGTAAGGTTCTGATTAATGGGGTAAAATCCAATGCATTACCTTGCTCGGTGAATGTGCCAAGATCTTTACGTTTCTTAAGAACCTCAAATCGTTCCTGAACCTGTTTCCCACCAAAAAATTTACTACTGCCCCCAAAGATACTAAAATATGTACTGAAACCAAATGACAGACAGAAAAGATTGTCTATCTTTAGAGGTTACCTGTTGGAGAGAGGCTCGTTCAACTCGCATAGACATGCCCAAAGCTCTTTGATCTAAGAGACAAACATAAGAATAAAATGAGCAAAGTGAAGGCTAACTGAAAACTGCATCAACTAATGGAAGGAACCATATATAAATGGCCACGTACGTTTCTTTCCATTAATATGATCCAAGTAGTTCGCTGAGTCCTTTACCACACACTCACAAACAGAGCAGTAATATCCAGCCTGATAAGCAAGTCATCATATCAAAATCAGTTACATACACAAGATCGCCCATAGCAAATATTGAAACAAAGCTGAGAGTTTTCTTAATATTTATATCGTGGTAAAAGTATACCTGCTGACTCAGTGGTGCAACCGGCGTAACAACCTGCAACATTGCATTTTATCAATAAAGTTGAGGCGTTAGATAGATGCATATAAAAGTTTAGTCGTTCAGAAATGCTAGAACAATGACATGGGTGTCCATAGTTGCTTACTTGAGTCTTGCCTAGGCGGGACTCGAGGTCGACTTCATAATCTCTATGTTTTAGGGGTTTCCTCTGCACTGGAGGACCTTTAGCTGCATCAATATGACAAAGGTGATGTCAACTTGATATAATATCACTTGAAAATTTCTCCAACTTAACAAAATAATTAACCCAAGAACATTGAAAATATTTTGAAGCTAATGCAAATAGAGGCATATGAAGTAAGTGGCACACCTTTAGATTTAGATCGACCCTCCTCCTCCTGTTCAAATTTGACATAAAATACAACACAATATTATGAATTATTAAAAAAAAGCCAGAAATTATTGGAAATTCGGAAATAGAACACTAACGTTTAAGTAAAAAGAAATTACCTGCCTCTCACGCTCCCGAGCTCGTTCCAAATACTCTTCTCGATCGAATTTTCTTCTGAAGGTGTTGTCAACCCCAGCCACCTGATCCCAACACAAAATTCAACACTTGATGTTGGTTTTGAAAGTAAAAGATGGCGATATTCGAAGGGGATAAAGTTCCGATAAAAATATTGTTAGAATTACATTGTTGCTGGTGTTAGACATGGATGCAATAATTCCAACAGCTTCTGAATCCGAAACTGAAACTACTGTCTGCTAATAAGGGCAGAAACAAAGGGAAGATGACAGATGGATGATTTGAATCAGCAAACCCTAGCAAAGCTTCGAAGATGAAATCTGACCTGGATACAAAAGGAATGAACGGGAAGAATGTTCGAATTAAGGTTGCTGATTAATTTTTCTCTCTTTCTATTTCAAAATTGAGTAACTCTTATATTTTGAATTAGGAATCTGGTTTGAGAATAATAATAATAATAATAATAATAATAATAATAATAATAATAATAATAATCAAGGTTCTGAAAACCGAACCGGTCATCGAACCGTTCTAGTTATTGGTTCACTGATTTATAGGTTCAACCGATTCGACCGTGATTGAACCAAGAAAACCGTTTTATAATAAAATAATAAATAAAATATAAATAAACACATTAAAACATGATTATAATCTAATATAATCCTTAAAATATCATCCAAATTAAAAATACTACATAAATCAGAATGTTATGATCTCATTCAAATTACAAACTCAAGTCAAATAACAAAAACAACCAATCAAACATAACATGCCAACATCCAACTGATCCAAGTTTGTCATCAATCATCAAAATCCACCATAACAATACAATCTAATAACTAATCAACTTATCAATGCCAAATCAGCAAGCAACCCTAAGCCCAACAACTAATCAATTATCAAGGTTTCAACAATAAACTATAACAATTAATCATGCTTCAAGCAACCAGCTTCAACAATTAATCATTTAATAATGCTTCAAGCAATCAGCACCAAAAAATTAATCATTTAATCATGCTTCAAACAATCAGTTTAAGCAATCAGCACTAAACAATCAGTTTAAACAATTAATCACTTAACAGTTAATTTAATAATGCTTTAAGCAATAAGCACTAAAGAATTAATCAACAACCAGTACTAAAAAATTAATCATTTAATGAAGAACTCTAACTAATGAAGAACTCTAACTAATGCATCTGAACAAATCAAGGCTTATGTAGAAATCATGACAGACCATCACTGTCATGCTATTCCTTTGATAGCCATTTGGAATCAACACTAAACAGTCGGTTTAGACAATTAATCACTTAATAGTTAATAATGCTTTAAGCAATCGGCACTAAAGAATTAATCAACAACCAGCACCAAAGAATTAATTAGCAACCAGCACCAAAAAATTAATCATTTAATGAAGAACTCTAACTAATGCATCTGAACAAATCAAGGCTTATGTAGACATCATGACAGACCAACACTGTTATGCTATTCCTTTGATAGCCATTTGGAATCAGCACTAAACAATCAGTTTAAACAATTAATCACTTAATAGTTAATAATGCTTTAAGCAATCAGCACTAAAGAATTAATCAACAACCAGCACCAAAGAATTAATCATTTAATGAAGACTGGAGGTGTGGTAACTGAGAGCGAGAGGTGAGAGTGGAGGGCTGGAGGGTGGAGGCTCGAGAGTGTTGTCTGGGTGAAGAACTGAAGAGTGAAGACTGAAGGCTAGGGTTCTTCTGGGGGCGAAACGCAGCGTTTTGGGCAAATAACTATTAAGGTTTAATTTCGGTTCTTGAATTTGGCGGTTTTCCTTCCTGCTCGAACCGTATTTGTTAACGGTTCCTGGTTTGACCGGTTCGATCGGCCAGTTCAAACCGATTTTCAGAACATTGATAATAATCAAGGTTAAAAAACCGAACCGTCATCAAACTACTTTAGTTATTGATTCATTAATTTAATTGATTAAACCGTATTTCAATCCAAATAACTATTTTATAATAAAATATATAAATAAATACAAGAAAATATAATTATAATTTAATATATATTTTAAAATATCATCCAAATTAAAAATACTAAATTAACCAAAATATTATTAATTTATCTAAATATAAACTCACAAATCAAATAAAAAATTATAATAAGTGCTTACTTAATTGATACTATCATTTATAACTAAAAAATATATAAAAATATGAGTTAATATTCAATTTCATCCCTAAATTTGCACGCAATCCTCAATTTAGTCCTTGAAATTTCAATTGCCTCTCTTTAGTTCCCAAACTTTACAAACGTGGCTCACATTAGCCTATGGATAATTTTCGACACAAAAATATTAATGAAGTGCTAACATGGACAACCAAATACCATGCAACCAAATACCATGCTATAACTTGTAAAACGACGCAAGATTACTTGTTTCAATAAATACCACTTACGATGTTTTTGGGCTATTTAAGAGCCAAAGCAAAAATGACATAGTAACATCCCGTTATCCACGTTAGTGTTTTGTTAACATTGTACATCCAAAAATGGTCCCAAGGACTAACATGAGTCACATTCACAAAGTTTAAAAACTAAATAAAGGCAATTGAAACTTGAAGACTAAATTAAAACTCACATGCAAGTTAAGAGACCAAAATGTGTATTATCTCTAAAATTATCAATCAAAATATACAAGGGAGGCATGAATTGAACAAGGATAAGAACAATTATAAGACAGAAACAATTAACAACTTATAACAAATTATAATAAAACAAGAACATGAGCATGAAGATGAACTGAAAATCTCAAAATCACAATAACAAGAACTAAAACACAGCACAACACAAGACCAATAGGAACGATTAAAACTCATGAATAAAATGAAAAATATATGAGAATCACCATTGCCGAAAACAATAACTTGATACGTGTATGTTCAAAGAATCAAAGGCTAAGCTTCCATACACATAGGAAAGTGAAGACCCCCCAAACCAAGGAACCTTCAATCGCTCTTAAAACAAAATTCACAATCCCCTCAAGTTGAAGCAGCAAGCAACTTGAAAAGGGAAGCACCAAAAACCAACTTCCAAGTTCCAAGAAAAAAACATTCAGATCACCAATCCCAACCAGAAGTAAAACCAAATCTCAAAAACAAAAGAGATATAACAGAGTGATGATCGAAGAAAAAAACCCCCAAAAATCACCTTTCAATTGGGCTGGAACTCGAACACAGAAGAGGGAGAGGGAGAATAGATGAGGCCCGGAACTCAAACAGACGAGAGAGAGGGAGCACAGATGAGGAACTCAAACTAGAAGACACAGGCGACGGGACTGAAACAGAGGACAGTTGGAGCGCGGCGGAAGTGGAATAGAACCGACACGGCTGAGATGATTCGACGAGTTGCGACGGCGCTGGAGCAGTGGGGACGGCGACGACGACACAACTTGAAGAAGAGAGAAAAGATGGGGGCTAGGGCTATCTGGGTCTGGGAGTCAGTATCGCGTGAGGAGGGATTGAGGGAATTTGGGTTTTTTTTTTTTTCCATAAGATGGTAAAACGATGTCATTTAGGGGTATTAGGCAAAAACCGAACAATTACCGGTTCGGTCGACCTTCCGGTTTTTGCCCGGAAACAGGCGGCTACGCATATCAACCAAACCGATGTACTCACCGATTCTCGGTTCGACCAGTTCGAACCGACTTTCAAAACAATGATAATAAATAAATTAATAATAACAACTTACTGTACTGATGCACGGAGGAGGGCAAAGTGGCAAACGGAGAAGCAGATGGAGTGGCGTCGGACTGGGAGAGTGGCGATGGAGAATTTCTGGGCCGTTGGCGATCAACACGTGCGGGACTGCTGGGGTGACGGTGGAAGAGGGGTGGAGTCTTTTTTTCTTCTAGACCTTGGGTTTCTCTTTTTAATTATTGGGTTAATGGGCTCGGCAAGTGGCAAGTGGGCTCAGGTGTATTAAAAGGAAGAAAGGAAAGTAGGTTAATGGACTGGGTAAGTGGCAAGTAGGATGCTGTTCCAAAAAAAATAAACTACTAAAAATCGCATCCGAGTTTTGGAGGGTGAAGTCTCACGTGCAATGTTATTTTCATGTAAAACTTAAAGTTCAGAACCGTTCATATGAGTTTTTACCTTTTCTGAAACACACAAAAATAACATTCGCTCCAAAGTTTTTATGAATTAAAATAGATTCGATCTCTTTTCTGATAGAATTAAATTTGTGAAGAGCAAAAACTCTATGTTAAATAAACAAAACTTGAATTAAGAAGAGAAAAAAGTAAACATCTGTTTTGTCGATTTTTAGCAAATCAATGATAGTTCGATCCTAATGATCTAACATTGAAATAGACTGAAATCGAAAGAAATTTGCAAAGTTCAAAAGATGTAAAATAAGCTTTTGAAAGACAAATTGACTGAAATCGAAAGAAATTTGCAAAATATTTAAATAAAGCAATAAAAATACCTTCGATTGAATCAAAGGACTTTTAACATGGAAATTAAAGATGTTGAAATGTAAATTTAACAAAGAAACAAAAGGTTGCGTGAAAGATAAATTGAACAGGAAAAGTAAAGTTTGATGAATTTATAAATTAAAAAGATAAAGACATGGAAGGAACCCTATAGAAATCGAACTCAAATACAGACTCAGAAATTCGTTGGGATATGAGTGTGCTTAAGTGTATTTTTGAAGAAAATATCCAACCCTAATTCTTTAATACTTTCTAATATTTATAGCCCTCTTCCGTAACCGATCATTAATGACATGATTCCTCTCTCGTGTGCAAAAGTTTGGGTAACTGTTCCCACTCTTTTGTCCAAACGTGTGCCAGTTACTGAAAATCCTTAACTCGAAAAAACCTTCGATCTTCTTCATTTGAGTAACTGCTCGATTTATTATGTTCATCAAAACCGTGCCAAACAGTTTTCCACTCGATGCCTTCATGTGCATCCCTTTTTATCTCTACTTCCTTTTAGAAACTTTATTAATATTTGGAATCAGCTCAACTTTCAAATATAATTATTTTTTCACTAACAAATTGTCCCTAGGATGAATGTGTTTGTTTTCAAAGTCACTCCTCAGAAGACGAAACACTTAATCCTAATTCAGTCTTTAACCATGGTTTAATGGGAATTACCTTAATTGGCCATAATTGCCATTTACTTTCTCCATCAATTTTGACCCGTTTGACACGTCTCCCACGATTCACAGTCTTTCTCTCCACTATTTCACCTTCTTCGCAAAGTTACCTCTTTTCTCTTTGAATCCCTCCTGTAACAACGGTTAAGAAGTAAACCCCTATTTAAATTAAACTTCACACCATTGTTTTTCCTTTCTTGAATCTTTGCTCCTTGAAACCTTGCATTCTGTTTCATTTCACAACTGCCATTTTCTATTCTCACTTACCTCCTTGTTCATCAATGACTACTTCATCTTCTCACGCTGCTGCACAAGATAAGGGCAAAAGTCCAATGACACAACAATCAACTCCTCCATCTTTGCACATTGAACTAAATCAATGATGAGATCATTGGGGACCCGCAACTTCAAATCGATGATCCCAAAATCTTTATCCCCTTTACCATCAGTGACGAAATTCACTGTTTCATCGGTCCCATTGACAATTTAGAAAGGGCGAACAGACGGCTTCACTTTTTTTCAAGTGCCCAAGGAGAAGATTTACTGATTAATCAAGACCTTGACATCTCTTTCTTCACCAACCTTCAAAAGGCCTTTAGAAACAACCCTAAAGTTACCCCCCCGATGAACTGATTTTATGGCCTGACACAGACGTCTTACACCAGAAAAAAACATTGCCTGGGCTGCTCTGGGAATCCAAGATCTCCTTCGACTTTCAGCTTTTGCCTCCTCGACACGTCCTTGGATGATTGGTGCTGTGACTCATTTCTAGAATAGAATGACCAACAATTTTCACCTTCCTTGAGGGATGATTGGTATGTCCCTTCTTGATGTGGTTGCTATCACAGGGATTCCAATAAGCTCCCCTGAATTTACCTCTGATATGATACCTGAGCAGCAATACAAAATTGGTTCTATGACTTCTTACAGTGAATTTATTGCCCACCATATGGGTGAAGACAATGAACCTGTAACGGACGATGAACATATGGCATTTTTATTTTATTGGCTAAATGCCATAGTCTTCTGTTCTCGAAGTGTTCCAATGCAAAAGCTTTTCTATCCCCTTGCTGCTCTTTTACATGAAGGGAAAAACTTCAACTTGTCTAAGTTACTTCTGGGACACATTTTTGAAGAACTTGGCCAACTTGTTAATTGCCATTGAAAAAATTTTCTGATTAGCACATGTGGCCCTCTTTGGCTTCTTCAACTCTAACTGAATGCCGTTTTCGAAAAATTCATGATAAAATCTGGAGATGGGGCATCTGATAAGCAACACATTGAGGGCTTTCAAATGGCTACTTTCAAGCCACACTTCCCAGAAGCTCAATCCAAAATCTTCTTGCTACCTCTCTAGACTCAGATGATGATGATGAAGCTAACCCAACTTCACAATTGATTCGAAGAGGAAGACAGCCCATTCTGGTAAACCTTTTTTTTAATATATTAAGTCTATCGAATATGCTCAATGATTCGATTCTATATGCTTATTTCAGCCTGAGACCACTGCTCAATCAACTTCTTTCTCTCTTGCCCCTGATCAATCCGTACAACAAAATCAGCCAAGGCCAAAACCACAAAAATCCCATTCATCGGTCCAAACCATTGCATCTGCTGAACCCATTCGGGTAGTTTCCCCAATTTTGACTGAAACACAAGTGGTTGATTTATCAGAGGAACAACATTCACCATCTCAGACTGCAAACATCGAACACTCTCTTTCACCAGTTCAAGCTGGGGCTTCTACTGGATCCCAAGTGGCTCCTGACTCTGACTCTCTTTCTCGAGTTTCAGAATCTAATTCCGATTCACCTTCTCGAGTACCAGAAACCATTGTTCTTGAATCCGATTCACCTACCCGAATTCCAGAAACTGTCCCTTCACCACAAAAATCTTTCAGTCCATCCAGGGATGCTGGACTTTCAACTCCTCATGACTTGGAACCACCTTCTGGAACTCTTGGGATGTTCTCCCAACCAAATGACAATGTTCTAATTGGTTTGGTTAATATCTTGAACCCACTTGTTCAAGAAGACAAGGTGCCCATTTCCACTCCAACACCTACAGGTCCTTCAACATCCGGTCTCCCTCTTGAACTAAATGAAAGTGCTCGCAACCAATTGATCGCTCTTCTTAGACTCCTATCACATTCTCCCCTTGAATGGACCAATCCATCAGGCTTGAAACCAATTCTTTCTGATATTCTAAGTTCTTCTCTTGAGCTTCAAGTTCCAGCTCAGCATTCTGCCATATTCAAGAAGTTCATAAAGATCGCCAATGACTATGTTGCTGCCCAGAATAAGTTACAAGAGTTTAAGGAGAAAGTGACCATAATCACCTCTGAAACAGAAGGATATAATGCAGCTCTTCAACCAATGAAAGATTCTTGCGAAGAATTTAGTCTAAGAATCTCTCAAGCCTTTACTGCTCAAGCCTATTATGTCAGAGAAGAAGAAGAACTCGAAGCAGAATTAATTCAGATCAACCAAAGGCTTGCCATGGTTCGAAAGAGAAAAGCTAATATAGATCTACCTCTGGCCACTGCTCAACGCAAGTAGCAGCAACCTTTCAAGGAGATATATACAATTGAGGCCAAACAAGAGGAGTGCACGAGGCAATTCGAAAAAATTCAACAGGAAGAATATGAACAGACCGAAATACTCTCAGCCCTGGACAGTGAGAGAATTCAACTGTATTCTGACTTGGCCAAGCTCCTAGCACCTTTTATTTCTCCGCCTTAGGATATCAACATTTGTAATGACATCCTTTTATCTCCAGACTTATGCATTTTAATTTTGATTTAATAAACAATGGTATTGCTTCAAGTACTTTCCATTTACCGATTTGACTACATTTCCAGATTCGATATCTTTGATTCGATATGCATTTCCGGAATATAATTAGATTATTTGAAAAGACCCTTCCCAAATATGGGACCATTTGCCAAGAACCCTTTATTTCTTTTTCATTGGCAAAATAACTTTCAAAACCAACTCTCCTATACTGAAATATTTTTCTTTTATTTGACGATTATAACTACGAGCAATACTTTCTTTTTGCCGAATTATATTTTCAAGCGCCAATATACGTTCTGAGTCTAAATCATTTAACTCATAAAACATTGCGTTCCAATAATCGTCAACAGGCAAATCATCTTGCTTTAATACTCTCAAAGTATTAAGATTGATTTCCAATGGTAACACGGCATCATGTCCGTATGCTCATTTATAAGGAGAAGTACCTGTTGACCCCCTTGGTGAATTTCGATAATTCCACAACACTTGACTCAAAGTCTCATGCCAAGTTCGAGGTCTACTTCCGATATGCTTTTTTATCAAATTGATCAAAATTTTATTTGCCGCATCAACTTGCCCATTGGCCTCTGCATAATAAGGGGTTGAAGTAACCATATTAATGTTTCTTGAAGCTGCAAAATTTTTTATTCACTGACCACTAAACATATTTCCTTGGTCAATACTCAATGTTTGAGGAATTCGAAATCGATGGATTATATGTTCTTCAATAAAATCTATTATTTCGTTTTGCCCATCCTCTATTAAAGAAACTGCTTCGACCCACTTCGCAAAATAATCTATTGCTACCAGAATAAATTTATGATATTTCGATGAAGGAAGGTGTATCAATCCAATTAAGTCCAGAGCCCAACCTCTAAATGGCCATGGCTTAATGATCGAATGCAACTCAGATGCTGGGATCTGTTGTATTGCCCCATGTCGTTGACATTCTTGACATGCTTTTGCATAATCGATACAGTCTTTGATCATGGAGGGCCAATAGACATGATTTCGACATATTACCCGTTTCATTTTAATCCCAGCCTAATGGGCACCACAAATTCCTTCATGAACTTCTCCTAAAGCAGTGTTTTATCTACTTGACTCAAACATCTCAAAATGCTCCCGTCGATTCCTTTCTTATACAACTCATCAGCCATCAAGACAAAATTCATTGCTCGTAATTTTGTCTTTCTATCGAATTGAGTACTAGGATTCCTCAAATACTTGGCAATGGGTTTCCTCCAATCATCGTCTTCCCATTCATCCATACACAAATCCTCTCTTTCATCCACAGGCACTAATATTTGATGGATATTTGCGAACTTTCTTAGTGTTTCTGGGCCTATTCTATATCTTGAAGCTATTTAGGCCAACTCATTAGCAATTTTATTCTGGATCCTTGGGATATGGACCAATGAAACTTTTCGAAAGGCTGTTAACCACTCCCAAGCCGTTGCTAAATATTTTTGCAACTTCTCATTGTTACATTTGAACTCTTTCGATAATTGTTTCAATACCAATTGGGAATCCCCTAAGATCTGGACTTCCAAAGTCCCTTTTCCAATCAAAATTTCAAGGCCTAAAATTAAAGCTTCATATTCTGCCATATTATTTGAGCAAGGATATTTTAACTCGAACAGAAATTCCGATGGAATTTCTTCTGGTGAAATAATGAAAATTCCTACTCATGCACCATCTTGGTGCTTCGATCTATCGAAATATAACTTCCAGTAATCAACTTTAATGTCAAGCACATTTGCCCCCTGGTCATTCAGATTGTTCGAATTATCAACTAAAAAATCTGCAATGACCTGACCTTTCACAACCTTTGCTGGAATGTATTGTAAATCGAACTCTGTCAAAGCTAACATCCACTTCCCCAAACGACTTCGCAACATTGGAGAACTCAACATATATTTGACAATATCAGTTTGTGCAAAAATTTTCACAGGCTTAGCTACCATGTAACATTTTAATTTCATGCACGCATAGTATAAAGACAAACATAATCTTTCTATTAGAAAATACCTTGTCTCGATATCGGTCGACACTCAACTAAGGTAATAAATAGTTCGTTCATGTCCATTCTCATCATCTTGGGCTAACATACACCCAATTGTATTTGAAGATGTAGCAATGTACAATTTCAAGGGCACATGTGGGCAAACATTCGCCATTCTCGGAGCTTTGGACAAATAAGCCTTTATTGATTCGAAAGCCTGTTGATGCTCGTTCGTCCATTCGAACTGGGGAATCATTCTTTAGTTTTACTAAAGGTGCAAGCACTCAATTTCGGTCAGAAAGATTCGATATGAACCTTCGAAGGTAATTCGCTTTCCCAAGCAACGACTGCACTTCTTTTTTCGACTTAGGAGAAGACAATGATAAAATTGCATCAGCCTTATTTTTATCAATTGCAATCCCTTTTTTATGAACAACAAAACCCAAGAAGTTCCCTACCGATATTCCAAATGCGCATTTCAAAGGATTCATTTTTAATCATTTCCTTTGCATAGTAATGAACGCCTTTCTCAAATGATCAATGTGCTTATTCACCGAATTTGACTTGACTATGACATCATCAATATATACCTTCATAAGTTTCCTAATATACTTATGGAATATGGCATTCATTGCCCGTTGGTAAATTGCACCAGCATTTTTCAAACTGAATGGCATAACCACCCATTCATAAGTGCCTAAAGCCCCGGGGCAACGAAAAGAAATTTTGGATACATCATCTTCTGCGATGAAGATTTAGTTATATCCTAAATAACTATCCATAAAACTTAAAATTTCATTCCCTGCTGCAGAATCGATCAACATGTCTGCTATGGGCATAAAATATTCATCCTTCGGAGTGGCAATATTCAGATCTCTAAAATCAATACACACCCTTAATTTCTCATTCTTCTTCATTACAGGAACAATATTCGAAACCCATTCAACATAGCATGCAGTTCGAATAAACTTTGCTTTAATTAACCGTTCTATTTCTTCCTTAATCTTTTGATTAATTTCTGGAGCATAATGCCGAGGGATTTGCTTCACAGGTCGAGCATTCGGATTTAATACTAATTGATGTTCTACAAAAGAACGATCGAGACCAGGCATCTCATGATAATCCCAAGCAAAATAATCTTTAAACTCATGTAAAAGATGGAACAATTCAATTCGAATAGGATCTGCAAGACCCTTACAAATGTAGGTAATTCGAACATCATTAGCAGATCCCAAATTAATTTCCTCTAGAGGATCTTAGGATTCAAAACCCTTTGCATGGTCATCATCTTTTACTGAATACTTTTCAAAATCCAAAGGTTCTAAATCATAGATGCAATCAAAAGAGAAATCAACAGATTTATTAGGAATAGAATGAACTTGATCATTTGCTGGACTAATAATAGCTTCATTTTTAATACAATGAACTTCTGCTATTTTATCAGTAGTTTGACTGATAACATCATTCGAATTACAAAAAGAAAAAGAACTTAAATCATGACTAAATTCGATTAAAGACATCAAATTTTTCCTATGAAAAGAAGAAGAAATTATGTTCCTAGGTGATTCAACTTCATCAGAAGAATCATTTTTATTTTCTACTGAAAGGAAATTACTTATATATTTATTTAAAGTTACCAGGTAATCCGAGACATCTTGTACATGTTCCATCGAGCAACATCTCGAATTCCTCCTAAGACGAACAGTCCCAACCAGTTAGGGGTACAGTAAGGTGTGGATGATGCAATTTCACCGTCAAACCTTCTGAAGACAAATAGCAGCCCTCACAGTTGAAAGAATTTAACACCCTGTCAACATTTAAAGGCTTCAGTTTTGGAATACAGATTCGAATGAGTCTTAACAATTTCAGGCTTTCCATTTTTCATCCAAAGGAGGACACTCTGATGCATAGTAGATGGTACAGCTCCAACCCTGTGAATCCAGTCCCGGCCTAATAAGGCATTATAGCTTGCTTTCGAAGGCACCACCACGAAAATAGTGTTTCGATCAGAAGATCCTACCTGCACCCCCAAGGTAACCAGACCTTTAGCAGGAGTAGAAGGACCACTAAAGTCTGTTACGGCAGTATTGGTGGGAACCAAATCATCAGGATGTTTGCCAACCTTCATCAGCATCCTCTCCGGCAAAAGGCTTATTGCTGCTCCGCCATTAATTAAAACTTTGTTTACCTTAATCCCACTCATAGTTGTAGTGATATGAAGTGGGTGGAGATGGGACTTTTATTTCTCAGAGTGCCTCAAAAAATATCCCGGTTCATCCTCATATTGAATGAACAAAAATGCCTATTCATCATCCATATCATAATCATCTTTAGGGTTACCTTCATATTCACCCAAATACTCAGTTGGGATAATGGAAATAGTCCCAACCATCTCATCATCTCCTTCTTCGAAATACTCTTCATTTAAGTCTGCATCTTTTTCTTTGTCAACAACTAAAGTATTAACCATTGACTTACCGTTATTCAACTTTGCAGGGGACAGAATATCCTTTGGATAAGTTTTTCCATCAAATGGAAAGACTATTCGAGAATGCACCGAAGGCGTTGCCCCCTTTGCCTTTATTAGTTTGAGGCTTATTCGTTTGCTGTTGATTCCTTCTTCCTCTACCTCTTGGGTATCCTCTAGCTCGGCCACGATAGTAGGGATACTGTCCTCGAGGGGGTCCTTGATGTCCCCACTGTGGGTTTTGCCTATATTGAGCATCTCAATTCTGGAATTCTTGACAATTCTGAATCCATTGAACTCCTATAGCCTGAGAACGGCTTATTGCTGCAATAGCATTTTGCTGAGGAGCCTTGGAGCTTTGTCCTTTTACTCGTTGAATTGGTTGCTTCCGACGAGTGTGATCCTCTCTATGAGCGAGTTCTTTCTTCATTATTTCTTTCTCAAATATTTTTGCGCCTTCAGCGTCAAACACAACATTGCATCGAGGACACAGAGATACGTCCCGATCATTAAGCTTTTGCTGCATTAAAAAATCCAACAAACCGTCTCCCACACGAGGGTATACAGATCGGACTTGTGATTCAAAATCACCCAAAGCCACATCGACATTATAAGACATTCCAACCATATTCACACCAAAATATGGCTCAACAAAACTGGCTTCAGCATCAAAAGGATCAGAATCAACTTTCATCTCCTTTTTTCCATCATCAAACTTTAAACGTCCTTCCATAATAGCCTCCTATATAAGATCCCTGAAACAAATACAGTTGTTAGTCGAATGACTAGTTGCTTGGTGAAATTTACAATAAGGTTTCCCTTTTAAATCTTTCACTGAAAGTAAAGTTCTGCCTTTAGACAAAATTAACTGTTTATCTTTAAGCAACACATCAAAAATCTGGTCAGATTTCGAGATATCAAAACTATATCTCTTTCCACTCTTTAGTTTTGAATCATTCGACTTCTTATTACTAGGGAGATTTTTAAGAAAAGAACAAACATACGGAGGACCCTTTTTAAGTTCAGCCAAATCAACCTTTGCTTCTAAATTAGACTCTTCCTCTAAGGATTCCATGGCCACATAAGCAACTTTTTCCTTTCGAATAAAGGGTCTACTCTTTGGCCTCTTTTCATTCTCATATTTCTCCTTTTCCTTCTTCAAAAGTTCAACTTGACGAACCCTTTCAGCCAAATGTGCTAAGTCAGGAATATGCACATTAAGCAGTTTTCGACGCATATAAAATCCTAACCCCATAACTGCTATTTTCACCACTTCACTCTCAGGCAATGACATATAACATCTACTTCTAGTATTTTTGAAACATATCATATAATCATCGATGGTTTCACCATCTTCTTGTTTCAAAGCTACTAGATCAGTAACTGCTACGTTCAATTCTCCTCGATAAAACTGGGCATGAAAAGCAGTTTTCAACAGAGCCCAAGTCGTTATTGAATTTGGTCTAAGATTCGAAAACTAAGTAAACGCATTCTTCGTTAACGAAGAAGGAAAAAACTTCATTTTCAAATTCTCATCATTAGCTAGATTTCCAGTCTCGACCAAATATCAAGCGACATGTTCAGTGGTCGATTCTCCAACTTCACCCACAAATTTTGTAATTATTTTTGGATTTTTCACACCTCTTATCACTTCGGCCATTTGAACAACTTGAGGAAAAGCGGATACAAAATGGGGTTGATTCATGAATCCGACATTCAAACCGACTCTATTGAGCACATCTTCTACAAGTCTTGTCACTTGATAACGTCCACCGACCTGATTAGCACGTAATGGAGCCAGAACGTCATCTGTATTTTGACCATGAAGAATTAACTGAGGATTCTCTCTATTTCTCAAAACATTATTTTCATTTTGAAATATATTTTCAAAATCCTCATTATTCCCTCTGGTATCATGCCTTTCTCCTTCATCATAATCAATGATTCGAGCAATCCATTTGACTTGCCTTGCAAGACGTTCAAATTTTGATTCGTGATAAGCCATCATAGGATTCATAATTGTGGTCATTTGTTGAGTCAACAAGTTGACCAAATCATGATGACTTTCCTCTACCTGTTGTCGAAATGCTGCCATCAAATTAGAGGCATTCGACGTAGAGTCCACATTATAATCACGAGAATACTCGGAGTACTGTTGTAGGTTTTGAGAATTATTTACTCCAATCATACTTCCAACACATACAGGAGGAACAAAACCACTCACTGGTGGAGTATAACCAGGATGAAGGCCATAAGGAGGCCAACCAGTAGTTATCAAAGGCTGTATTGGTGGTAAATTACCATGTGGACAAATATTGCATCCATTATTTCCAGTCTGAACGCTAGTAACCACTACACTTTCACTCACGATCATGCCTTCTGAACACGAAGTAACGTCCGAAGGTCATACAGTTACTGGTATGCTATCATTGGTGGACGAACCACCATTCACATTCGACATTTCATCTGCCATGTGAATAATTCTTCCACTTCTTAATTGCATACACCAAATGACACCAAAATCATTTGACACACTTCAGTTTAAAACTTTCCTACCGGACGTGCCAATTTATTTTATCGATTTTTAGCAAATCGATGGTGGTTTGATTCTAATGGTTTGGGAGCAAAACCTACTCCTCTTTTTACAGGTACCAATTTCTCTATAAGTGCATCAAAAGTCCTCGAATTAGACGAGTATTGAAATAGAAAAAAGTTCAAAAGATGTAAAATAAGCTTTTGAAAGACAAATTGACAGAAATCGAAAGAAATTTGCAAAGTATTTAAATAAAGCAATAAAAATGCCTTTGATTGAATCAAATGACTTTTAACATGGAAATTAAAGATGTTGAAATGTAAATTTAACAAAGAAATTAAAGATTTCTTGAAAGATAAATTGAACAGAAAAAGTAAAGTTTGATGAATTTATAAATTAAAAAGATAAAGACATGGAAAGAACCCTACAGAAATCGAACTCGAATGCAGACTCAGAAATTCGCTGGGATGTGAGTGTGCTTGAGTGTATTTTTGAAAAAAGTTCCAACCCTAATTCCTTAATATTTTCTAATATTTATACCCCTCTTCCGTAACCGATCATTAATGACATGATCCCCCTCGTGTGCGAAAGTTTGGGTAACCGTTCCCACTCTTTTGCTCAAACGTGTGCCAGTTACTGAAAATCCTTAACTCGAAAAAACCTTCGATCTTCCTCATTCGAATAACTGCTCGATTTACTATGTCCATCGAAACTGTGCCAAACAGTTTCCCACTTGATGCCTTCACGTGCATCCCTTTTGTTCTTTATTTCCTTTTCAAAACTTTATTAATATTTCAAATCAGCTCAACCTTTAAATATAATTATTTTTTTACTAACAACATCAATTTATTATAATTCAATAGAGTTTCTCTCCTTAATGAAAAGAAAAATTAGTAACTCATAATTAAGAAATTACAAACAGAAAAATTGAAAAAAAAGTAGTAGTAGAGATAGAAGTCTCCTTCCTTAGTCTTTACTCCGTATTTGTATACTACACTAGTGTCTCCAATTTAAATTCAACTCAAATTACAAAATTAAATTTCATTTGCTACACGAGGCTTGTTCTCTAAATTGGATCTTGTTGGACTTTGAATTGAAGAATTCAGCATGATTTTACAAAATATTTTATTGATAGCATTCAAAAATTTTGAGTGTGTTTAGTAAACACGTTGAAAAGGATAAAAGTGTATTTAAATTTTTTTAACGTTGTTTCTTGGTGTTTGGTATTTTTTGCTCTAAACAAAAAGTTGTAACTTCTGCGTTCACTTAACGTAGTGTGTTTATGTTTATTGTTGATCATTATTGATTTTAATAGTTTTTTCTATAGAATTTTCAGATTTGTTTTAAGTCATTTTAAATATTTTAATTTTTTTTTATCATTTTTAGTTTTTTTTTTCATATTTTGATTTTTTATTTTTATTAAATTTTTTATTATAATTTTGTTATAATATAAATTATCGACCTTATCAAAAAGGATAAAATAAATAAAAAACTGATCATAAATAATAATTTAATGAATAAATATTAATTTTTAACTTAAAAAATTATTCCTTTTTATATGTTATTTTTAATTTAATTAATAAATATTAATTTTATTATAATAGTAAAAAATTATAACATAATCAAATAAAATACTATAAAAAATATTATATAAAAAAATAAATATACTTAAAAAAATAATATTATAATTTAATATTATATTTTTTTGTAATTAATTAATATTTATCTAAAAATAATTTTAATTAATATTATTCAAATAATATATATTATTTTATTAAAATTAATTTTAATATAAAATTGTCAAATATAAATTATGTTAGCATAAATTCTCTTCTATCTAAAATTAATTATAAAAGATCATTTTCATTTAAACTACAACTTTATAAAAGCCAACCCAAATACACATTTTAGCAATGAAGCTCCCGAGAATTCACAGGGGATAGATGACGTCAGTGAAGATGATGCCCCTCAAAATTAGCGATATCAACGGCCAAGAGAATTTTCATTTAATTGAACAATTTTTTTTTTTTACGAAAGATAGGAGACTCGAACCCGCAACTTCTTAATTGAGTATGGAGAGACTATGCCATTTGAGCTATTACTCATTGGCAAAATTTAAAAAGATATGTGACTCGAATCCGCGACCTCTTAATTGAGTATGAAGAATTTATGCCATTTAAGCTATAACTCATTGGCATTTAATTAAACAATTTACCATTTAAAATTTATTACGATTTTATTATTTTATATGTTACGTATTTCATTTATTTTTTTATTTTAAGTAAAATCTCAATTTTTTTCTATTTTTTATGAGGATATTTATGCTCCAATTTAATTCAAAGATTCGGGCCTGAATCCTATTGATTTGGAACAAATTTGTGTCGATTTGGCGATTTTATTTAGATTCGGTCGGACATGAAATCAAATAGTTTTACCCGTTAAATTACTTAATAGAATGTTTTACTCAAATTTTGTTTATATTTAAAAGAAAATGTAGATATCTCAATATTATAATTATAACGTCAAATAAAATTAAAAGGAATAAAAATAAAAAATAAATATATAAATGTAAAGTACCGGTGATAAAATAAATTGTAGAAATTGAAACAAATAAAAAATTAAAAAGAAGATAAAGAAATAAACATGAACGTAAAAGAGGACAAGACATAAAAGTAGATAAATTTTATTAATAAAAACGGGAAAAAAGCAAATTATAAGTGTTTGAATTCAGAGGAATTACTTAAGATTCTCAATTTTACTTTGTGATGCCAAGGGGCCGAGAGCGTTTTGGGTTTTTAAGTGTTTTCCAAAAAGAAATGAACTCTCTACAATGTGTTCCTAAAACTTTAACCTAATATCAGCTAACAGTTACCATTTGTACACATGTTACGGGAAATTTAGATTGGCCCGTAATCGCTCACGCACCTCTTGTGAATTTTAAAAATCAAATAGATAACCAACTGTCAAATGATCTAATTTAATTTAAAATAGATATAAATACTATATATGGAGACATCACCATGTAACTAATTATTTCTTTTTATAATTTTTTTATAAAATTTATATTTTATCTAACATAATATCCCTAAAATTTTTCACTTGAAATCATACCGTGATTGAAAGTGAAAAGAATTTTGCTTTTTACAATAATAAAAGGAGTATATTAAATGTATATATATAAATAATAACAATACCTGTTGACAAGAATGATATTTTGAAACGTCACTTAGAAAGCACACAAGAGTGCTCGTACTCTTTTTCTTTTCTTTGTTATTTTATTTATTTATTTATTTATTTTTATTTTGACTAAACAAAAAGTAAAATAGCTCGGTACTCTTATCTTCGTATAATACTTGTGAGAGAGAGAATACGTAGTGTTTGAACGCCAAAAGACTTCTTCTTCAACTGTGTGTCTCCCATTCTCCGAAATTTCATCTACTACGGTGGACTTTTTCTATTCACAAGGGTTTGACTATACCTACCTCTTCTAATATTCCAGGTAAGATTTCACTGCTAGCTCTATCTTTATCTTTCTTTTTTTTCATCGTTGATTCAGAGGAATCCTAATCCCAAAAATGACATGCATCCTTTGTGTTATTCGTGACTATGAGTACTAGAATCTTACTCTGAAGAGCATTCTTTTTTTTTCTTTTACATTCTTTACCTCAAATTATGATTTGACTGTTGAACCCTATTCTTCAAGTATGAAGAAGAGGCAGGAAAAAAAAAGAAAAAAATGTATATATATATATAAATTTCTGTCTATTTTGCTCCCAAAAATAGGATAGAAGAGATAGTTCATTTTCTTGGCACAAACATGTCGAAATTTTATCCGGTTTTTATTATTTTTATTTATTTTTTTGGTAATATATTATTATATCTACAAATATAATCCGATGTTCCCTAATTAAAAATTGTGTACTGCTGATTCTGCTGATTCAACTGTCTTCTAATCCTCGAGGTCTTGTTGAAAGAGATGCTTTATCAGACTTCTTTGTATATATATTTGCCAGCTTCTTTCTAAGTGGCTCCTTCACTACTATGATCTATTTTAATTTAATTAGATTTTTTTTGTAAGTAGAAACAATTGCTATCTTGTGGCCATATTAATTAGGAATAATTTAGCTTTTGCATTATTTTTTTCATTGGATTTTTTAATGAAGAATGCAATTCTAGTATCCCTGGCAATGCTCTAAAGCAACGTTACACAAATGCAATGGAAAACAAATGAATTTGCTTAGATTATATACACATTCTCCTTACTTTTAACAATGATCAATCTAGTAGATAATAAATTTTTCATGTTTTATTTATGAATTTTTTTTTCTTTTTTATTCATGAATGTTGGCAAGCAGTATTAAATCTTGTTTCATGTTAAATCCTTGCTTACTGCTTAAACCAAATTAAACCCATATAAGTTCAATTTCATTTTTTTTCTACCTTTGCAGTTTGTTTATTGACCGTTGACAACCTCGGCATCCAATACTTGAATTTTTTTTCATTTGCATTGTTATGGCAACCTCAAGCCACCATCTGTCAACAAGTCCTCTTTCTTCATATAAAGTGGGCATTTGTGATAAGCTTGTTGTCAAAAATGACAAAAATTTTGCTCCTGAACCAGAGACCTCAAAATCAAAGATATGAGAATCTCATGTGCTACTTCCTTTAACCATTGACGGTGTAGATTCAGTTTTCGTTGGTCCTATTGTCTCTCTTAAAGTAGCAAATAAGATAAAAAAATATTTTTTCTGGTCACCCTAAAAAAAAAATCTGTTGCTTTTCAAGACTCCATTCCTATTGGATACTTTGACTCCAGCAATAGACTATTCAGAAATCCCCCAAAGACCAGCATTGAAGGTTACCATGCTTGGTTAGGTAGGGTTCAAATTGAGAAGATGACCTTGTGAAAAGAGATTGAGATATATGACCTAATTCAGCTTAGTAAAAACTCTTACACTGTTAATTCAGGATTAATGGGAGGTGCATTGTATTTCTGGGATGAGACTTCTCATACTTTTCACACCCTATATGGTATGATTCCTCCTACTCTTCTGGATGTAGCTGCAATAACTGGCCTACCTCCCTTGGAAGAAGAAATTTTAACTACTACCCGGTCAACCATAGGAATTGAGTATGCCATTGATATCTCTTCCACCACCTACCATAGCTTCATTCTTAATAACAAAGGTCAAGATAGAGAACCTGTTTCCGATGATGAGCACATAGCCTTCCTTCTCTATTAGTTGAGCGGCATTATTTTCTGTGCCTGGAGTATTCAAGTTGAAGTCATTTATCTCCCATTGGCCATTATGTTAGCTGAAGGTAAAGGACTGTGTTTAGCCAAATTGTTCCTGGCTCGACTATATCTCACTCTAGATTGGATCACAGGCCTTATGAGGGAGAAGAAAAGAATCACTAATGTTGATGGTCCCGTTTGGTTTTTCAATTGTGACTGTCCGCTATTTTTGAATCTGAGCTACAACCACGTTCGACCCAAAAAAGTTCTATAGATTCTGTGATTGTCGGACACCGTCTGCTCAACTTAGTCTTTCCTGACAAGTTAATTGCCTCCCATAATAAGATGAAACACTTCTTCCGTGCTTTCTATCACTTGCCAGAGAAAGACCACAACATCAATCTGACTCCCTTTGCTAATTGTCAAACTGGTACGGAATGGTTGACACGATCTCTTTCCCCAGGTAGGGTTACACAAAAGGAAAGCATCACTATTTGGTCATAGTTCTTGACTCTCCAATTATTTTTTGCTGGATTCCCGGGTGAAGATGACCTAAGAACAGCGGTCTATATGCCAAACGCCGTTTCATGATAATTTGGGTTAGCTCAGGCCATTCCATCTCCTTACCATCTTCAAGAGCCGCAATCTTTGCATGTCAAAGCTACCTCACTAAAAGATCTATTGCACATTCAGAAAGATAATGCTTCGCAGAGAAATAAATTCTACCTATTCCCATTTAAACCTTGTCTGTTGACCACATATTCATTCTTTTCTTGGTAGAAAACCTATTACTCTTCCATTAAAGTTGCTTTCAGTACCTGTTGTCAAAGGATGACCACTGTTTTTGTAATACAACAAGTGAGAAGAGCACCAATCGTCAAAAAAGGTAATTACAACTAAATCATTTGCTCATTGTGATTTCAAAAATTATGGTCCTCTATGTGTTATTTTCTTCATGCATAATGCCTTCTAAGAATATCACAATGACACAATCTTGATGAACCAGTAATCTCTTAGCACAATGAAGGGGAAAACAAGAACAACTCGTCTAGTGATAAATCAGTGAGTAAGTTCTCTTCGGAAGATGATGTCGATGCTCTTAGCCCTAGTGGTCAACTTGCTTCTCAGGTATTTTTATATATTTTCATATCCTCCATATTAAAATAGCATTATCTTGAAGAACTTACATGATGATGATATCACTCATGTTGATTTTTTTAATCTCGTTAATTACCTTTGTCCTCATTTCACTTCTTGCTTTAGGTTACTGTGGCTCCTACCATTTCTTTGATTATGTCTAGTACTGAAAATCTAATGGCTGCCACATTTAACAAGCCTACACCTAAAGCCAATGCCAATAAAGTATGACATGTCATTTAACCTGATTATTAGTATCTCTTCTTTGTATCTCCTTTTTTTTATGTAAACACGTTCTTTTGCATTTTTGTTTAGCTTCAAAATTCTGAAATCCCCCCAAGTGAGCGGTCAGAAAAATAAATACCAATCACTTTCATTCACGCTCAGATCCCTAATGTGGTAAATGATTTATTGGCTGATTTAGAAAGTCTGAATGAAGCATATGAATGTAGCATGGATACACAGAAGGCCATAGTTGAATATTGCTCTACCATTCAAAGTCACCTTCCAACAGAGCAGCTCCATACTACACCTCCCACAACCAAGATTGTCGACAATTTCATCCTGCTTCTATTGGCCCAACAACTCAGTGTCATTCTATCCAAACCTGTTTTGGCACTTGCTACCGATCCGCACTTCAAACTTTTTCAATTACACCACATCCTGAGACTATTGATTCTTTGTTGGCTCACTTGCAGAAGGTTTATGAGGACCTTTATGTCAAATTTTCGGATTCTCAAGCAGCTATCTCATCATATCAACAAACAACTGAAGCTCTTTCTAAGTTGAAACAAGACACTTCCTCTTTTGAGACTGCCAAAACTACCTTGGCTGCCCATATTGCAAAAGCTAAAGATTGGGCTTATGAGTTATCTGAGGAGATTCGAGATTTGAAACAACATCTGACTGTTAGAGAGAAGTAAAAAATAGATTGGATGCTACTTTGATAAAGAGTGAGGGTCAATTTGCCAAAGCAAGTAGCATGCTTAACAGTAGCAATGCGGCCTTACAGTCACTTGAAGAGAAGATGCTCTCCTCACAGGAAGCTGCCAAAGAAGCCAGGAACTTCCAAACTGCTCTCCAAACTGAAGTTACTCACTTGAGGGAGATCTTTGAAACTTAGTCTTGTATTTCTTATGTGAACCTTTGTGATTTTAATATGTCCCTGCAATCTTCACTTTTGAACTTTTAGAGTTTTGTTTATTACTTGCTTTTGTATGCACTCTATCCATATTTTGGAGACTCGACACTTGCTATTTTTTGGGAAGTTATTAAATTACTTCACACTAAACCAATTATTAATATCACAGTGACCTCTTTTGTATTTCATTTGGGATGACCTCCATATCTGTCCATGTCAGGTTGCACTGGTGCATGCCATCTTGTGTACATTTGCCTCAAGTGCTGTCAAATTAAATCAAATGTACATTTATTGACATGCCTTTAGCTTCATACAGGTTTATTCACTAAACTTTTAGTTCTATATGTTGGCATGTACTATACTGCACTCACAAAATGATATGTTATTTTCTGTATTGAATCTTATTTTAAATTGATGCTTTGGACACATATTTGTCTCATAATTTTAATACTTTACACTGTCAATGGAACTTGCAATTCAAAGAAATCACAAGGACATGTTAGCTTTTACAAACTGAATTGCAAATATTAGTTAGCTCTTTATTTTTTTCCTTTGACACTTCAACTGAATACTTTCGTGTCCTTAAACATGTGGAATGTTTATCTCATGTATGCCTGGACTATATACTTTTAAATACTTGCCATTTATTGAAGGAATTCTTCTTCTTGATCTGACTTCAATAATCTTATAGGCATTTCCGGAATAAATCTTGTCAACTACACAAGGTCCTTCCCAAGTTGGAGACCACTTACCATAAGTTTTTTACTTTTTTTCTATAGGCAAAATTATTTTCCACACTAAATCTCCAATTGCAAATGTCTTTGCTTTAACACAGCGGTTGTATGATTTTGACATAATCTCTTTTTGTTGAATCACCCGCTCTAAAGCTCTCAACCTTTTGTCATCTAGTTCATTGAGCTCATCATACAAAGAATTCCAATAATCTACTACTGGTATCTCATCTTGTCTAGCCATCCTTATACTTTGCAGATTAATATCAATTGGCAACACTGCATCATCACCGTAAACTAACTTATACGGGGTGGTTCCAGTAGAACCTCTTGGAGAATTTCGGTAAGCCCAAAGAACTTGACTGAGAGTTTGGTGCCAATTTCTTGGCTGCCTTCCAATGTGTTTTTTAATTAATGCAATCAGAATTTTATTCGCTGCCTCTACTTGTCCATTGGCTTGGGCATAATACGGCGTAGAAGAGAGCATTTTTATATTTCTAGACTTGGCATATTCCATAACATTTTTCCCAATAAACATTGTTCCTTGATCAGTGGTAATAGATTGAGGAATTCCAAACCTATGCACAATATGCTCCTCAATGAAATCAATTATTTCATTGTGAGTCACCTCCCTTAAAGGGATAGCCTCTACCCATTTAGAAAAATAATCAATACCAACCAAAATGAACTTATGACCTTTAGAAGAAGGTGGGTGAATCTTCCCAATCAGATCTAAAGCCCGATCTCTAAACGGTCATGGTTTAATTATAACATGCAATTCTGACACTGGAATATGTTGAAGACTCCCATGTTTTTGACATTCCTCACAAGACCTAGCATAATTTATACAATCTCTTTGAATGGTTGGCCAATACAATCTTCTTCTATTTATCACCTATTTCATTTTTTCCCCTGACTAATGGGCTTCACAAATTTTCTCGTGCACTTTGGCAAGAGCCAAATACGCTTCCTTTTCTCCCAAACATGTCAAGAGATTTCCATCAACAAATTTTTTAAACAACACATTATTCATTAAAACATAACTTTGAGCTCTATATTTACGTTTTCTATCGACATTAAGACTTGGATTTTCTAAATATTCCATAATTGGTATTCTCCAATCTTTCAGGTCTAGTTTTTCTAATAACAACACTTCTCTTTCTCTTAAAGGCATAAATATTTCCTTTATCCTTACCAATTTTTCTAGTGTTGCGGACTGAATTTTATATCTTGAAGCAATTTGAGCTAATTTATTTGCTTCTTGATTTAACTCCCTTGGAACATGCCTTACAATGACATTATCAAATTTACTCAACAACTCTATAGCCACATTGAAATACTTTCTTAAATTTTCACTAATACACCTATACTCAAGTGATACTTGATAGACTACAAGCTGTGAATCTCCAAAAAATTTCACATTTTTAACTCCTCTTTTTAATAATAATTTCAGTCCCATTATTAACGCTTCATACTCTGCCTCATTGTTGGAACATGAATAATTCAATTCAAAGAGGAATTTACTTGGCTCGCCGTTTGGAGAAATAATTAAAATTCCTATACCAACACCACCATTATGGCATGAACCGTCAAAATATAATTTCCAAGGCACCAAACCAATGAAACCCAGTAAACTCTCATCAATGTCAATACAAGGATGGTCAACCAGGAAATCAGCTAGAACCCGACCCTTAACGGCTCTTGCATGAACAAAATGTAAAGAAAATTCCGTTAAGGCCAATGTCCATTTTCCTAGTCTACCATGTAATATTGGAGAAGACAACATATATTTAAGAACATCAAACTTAGAAATTACATAAACATTTCTAGGAATCAAATAGTACTAAAGTTTTAAACAAGAAAAATATAAAGCTAAAGAAAGTTTCTCAATTGGAGAATAATGGCTCTCCACATCATTTAGCACACGACTTAGGTAATAAATCACTCTTTCGTTGTCATTCTCATCTTTTTGAGCCAGCATTCTACCAATTGTTGCTTCAAAAGCTGACACGTAAAGTTTTAGAGGTGCTCCGTGCCTTGAAGGTGTCATAATAGGAGGATTAGTCAAATACTGCTTGATGTTGTCAAAAGCTTCTTGGTACTCTTTTTTTCATTGGAACTCTTCCTCTTTTTTCAACTTGATTAGAGGCGCAAAAACCTTGATTTTTCCTGATAGATTGGAAATAAACCTTCTGAGGTAATTGACCTTCCCTAAAAATGCTTGCAGTTGCTTTTTGTTAGTTGGAGGAGGAGCCTCTAAGATAGCCTTTGCCTTATTTTTGTCAATTTTAATCCTTTTTTCTACACCAAGAAACCAAGAAAATTCCCTGTACTCACACCAAAAGCACATTTTAAGGGATTCATTTTCAATTTATGCTTTCTCATTCTTTCAAATGCTTTTTTTAAATTTACTAGATGCTCTTTTTTAGCATTTGATTTGACAACCACATCGTCAACATAAATTTTCATAAAATTTCTAATAAAGTCATGAAAAATTTTATTCATCGCCCTTTGATAAGTTGCACCAGCATTTTTGAGTCCAAATGGCATCACAACCCATTCAAAAGTTCCTAAAGCACCTGGACACCTAAATGCAGTTTTTGACACATCTTCTTCAGCTATGTATATTTGATTATAACCTGAATATCCATCCATAAAACTTAACATTTCATGACCAGCAGTAGAATCTATCAACATATCAGCTATAGGCATTGGATATTCATCTTTTGGTGTTGCAGAATTTAAATCTCAAATCAATGCAAACCCTTAATTTTCCATTATTTTTCATGACAGGAACAATATTAGAAATCCAGTTGACATACCTTGTTGTTCTTATAAACTTAGCCTTAAGAAGTCTTTCAATCTCTTCTTTAATCTTCTGCATGACTTCAGGAGCAAATCTCCTTGGTGGCTGCTTGACAGGTTTGACATTGGCTTTCAATGGCAATTGATGTTCTACTAATTTATGATTCAAGCCTGGCATCTCTGCATAATCCCATGAAAAAAAGTCGCAATATTCCTTCAAAATCTTCACCATTTCTTTTTTGAAATCATCTGGCAACATCTTGCTCACATATGTTGGTCTAGGATAATCACCATTACCAATATCTACTTCCTCCAAAGGATCATGCACCTCAACCTTTTTTACAGTGTCAGTATTATTTTTTTCAAAACCTAAAGGACCATCATCATATATACAATCATAAGGTACACTGTCAATGCACCCTTCTCTGTCTGCCATATAGGCTGACAGCCGAGCCAGTTAGCTTGTCAAACTCATCATCTAAGTTTCTCCTGAGGCCATATTCGCCCCGGCCTTAGGGACCAAAATAAAACCATTCATATCTATTTTTCACATTTCAAAACTTTCAGGATTAAATGCTTTGGTGTCAACCGTCAGTGGCTTGACTCCAGGATTATATACATCCTGAACTCCACATGCATCTCATCATAGTAACATGTACTATTATCAGCAGGAACTTCTTTCACTCCTCCATCTTCGTTCCAGAAAATTAACTTTTGATGTAGAGTGGATGGAATAGCACCCATTCCATGAATCCAATCACGGCCCAAAAGCAAGTTAAAACCAGCCTTAGAAGGAACAACAACAAATAGAGTTGGCCTATTGACAGAACCAACCTCAATTGACAGCAGAACCACACTTCTAACAGAAGAAGTCCTTCCATTAAAATCTGTTACCCCAATGCTACTTTTACTCAGATCTTTTTCAATCTTTCCAAGCCTTCCTATCATTCTTTCAGGCATGAGATTGACAGCAGCTCCCCCATCGCCCAAAATCTTATTGAATATCCTTCCATCAACATGAGCTTTGATATGCAGTTGATGGAGGAAAAATTGTCGGCAAAGAATTTCACAAAAGTAATCGTGTTGTAAGTATAGATCTAAACCGACAATTAAACCTCAATCAAATTTAATTTGTTTCTCACTAAAGCAAACCCAATAAAAATAACCGAAGTATTAAACCTCGGGTCGTCTATCAAGGAATTACACGGAAGTATGTTACTATTGGTTATGAGATAGTATATTTTTGGGTTTTGGAATGTTGAACAAGTAATATAAATAACAAGGAAATAAAATAACAATTAAGAAAAGTCTTAGCATGGATTGATAATTGAAATTTATATCCCCATTATCATAGTCACTTGTAATGGTAATTGCCTTTTACTATCACTTAGTTAACCTCTAACAATTGGAGGTAAGTCAAGTGAGAAAATCAACTTGAATTCACAAGTCCTAATCAAAGACTAGAGTTAATGAAGTTCAAGCCAACTAGCTAGTTTCAATCACCAACTAACAAGAGACTTTGATGATTCAAAAGTCTCCAATTAATCAATTCAAGCTAAGAATATAAAAATCTAACTTAAAACCCTCCCAAGCATTTTATCAAACACTTGGAAGGCACAACATAAAAACATAGAAAACTAGCAAGGAATATTAAATTCAAATAACCAATTGCAAACATCAATAATAACAAACGAAGAAAGGAGCAATAAATATGAAATACCTCAAATTGCATTAAAAAGGGAAATCAAATCTAACATGAGAATTCATAAACTAAATTGGCAACATAAAGTAATCAACAAAAGAAATAAATAAACTAGAATGCAAGAACAATTAAAAGTGGAAGAGAAACTAAATTAAACTAAGATAGAAATCTAGAAATCTGAAATTGAGAAGAATTAAAACTAAGAAACCTAAAACCTAGAGAGAGGAGAGAGCCCATCTCTCTAAAAACTACATCTAAAACCTAATGTGTGAATAATGAGATGTGTCTCCCTTATTCTCCCACTTTGCAGCCTCTATTCTGTGTTTTCGGACTTGGAACTGGGCCAAAAAAGAGCCCAGAAATCGCCCACAGCGCTTTCTGCAAGTTACAGCATATGACGCTTTGTCACGCGTATGCGTCATCCATGCGTACGCGTCATTTGGCAAAAATCTTTGTCATGCGTACGTGTCAGTCACGCGTACGCGTCGCTCATCTTCTGCGTCAGTCACGCATACGTGTCGCCCACGCGTACGCGTTGCTGCCAGCTTCTCAAAACATCATTTTCTTGCGTTTCTTCCACTTTTGCATGCTTCCTTTCCGTCCTCTAAGTCATTCCTGCCCTATAAACTCTAAAAACACTCAGCAAACATATCACGACATCGAATGGTAATAAAAGGGGATTAAAATTAGCAAATTTAAGGCCAAAGAAGCATGTTTTCAATCAAAGCACATAATTAAGAAGGAAAATGTAAAACATGCATATTATGTGCATAAGTGTGAGAATAATTGATAAGATCCGCTCAATTCAATACTAAATAAACCGTAAAATAGCGGTTTATCAATCTCCCTACACCTAAACATTAGCATGTCCTCATGCTAAGTTCAAGAGAACTAAAAGAGTGAAGGCAAAATGGTAGAACTTATGCAATGCAACCTATCTAGATGCAAGCTACCTACATGTATCATGCTATTCTAATTACTATATATATATATATGGTCAAAATGAGTCAAGTTTCCAAGAAATCATATATGCACAATCAAGGACTAAATCAATCGTATCAAAGCACATTCACAATTGAGTTGAGTTAATCAAAAGAGTTCACAAACTTGCAAGACAAGCAATGATCAAATATGGACATATGGAAATGAGCAATTGAACCCTCACTGGATTTGTATATGCACTCTAATCACTCAAGTGTTTAGGGTTAAACCACTCAAATCTCCTCTAATCATGCTTTCTAAAACTTTGTTCTTCATCTAACCAATCAAAAATTATCAAGTGTACAAAAATGCAAATATCATGAGGGCTTTTCAAGGTTGTAATGGGGCTAAGGTAAGGGTAAGGATATATATATATATGGCCAAGTGAGCTATCATATGAATCTTTGACTAACCTAAGTTCTCACCTAACACATACACACACTCTATACAATTCTAAAATTAAGCTTAGCTATCCAAAATCTCACTTTTACATATTTTTACACACTCATGTGTCAATTTTTAATTTCATCACATATGCATTGATCTTTTTTATTGAACTTAACATTGGGGTGATTTTATTCCCCTATTCATTTATTCCTTTTCTTCTCTCTTTTTTTTTTTATGAATGAAAGCATAATATATCAATGCATATGTTTTTCTAATTTCATATGAGTAGGCACCCAAATTCCCAATATTTGTTAATATAAGCAAAAACACATTCTCATCAACCATAGTTCCCACATTTTCCCACACTTAGTTGATACACAATCTCTATCTTAAGCTAACCAAAGATTCAAATAGGGTAATTAATTATTTTTCCGCTTAAGGCTAGTGATGTGGTAATATAAAGAACAAAAAGGGGGTTAAGAGGCTCAAAGTGGCAAATAAAGGCAAATGAAATGGTAGGCTATTTGGGATAAGTGAGCTATAATCAAATGATGGCCTCAATCACATATAAGCATGCACATACACTAAATAATGGACATATAGAATGGAACAAACCAAAGATTGCAATTATAGAGAAGAAACACACAAGAATAAAAATCATGGTTAAGTAATGTAACCATGCAATAAGCTCGTTGTATGTTCTTAGCTCAAAAACCATATTCCAAACTATATATATTATGCAAGTTTAAAAAAGTTTTAACTCAAATCAATGTGAATCTTAATTGCCTGTTCTAAGAAAAAGATACATTTCTTGAAAATTTCATCAATTTGACCAATATTTATTATTATTATATATATATACTAAATAAAATGTTGTGATTATGAAAAGTAAAAAATTTTTAGTTCACTCCCTATTTTCAATCAAACCAAATTCTCTTATACAAAAGGGTAAAACTAAGCTCGATAATTCATATTTTTCCAAATCACAACTAATAAACTAAAAGTGCAATTCAAGCTAAATATCTAAGATATATACAAGCCTAAAGTGCAAAATGCAACAAAGTAAAAATAAATAAAAGTACAATAAAATAAAAAATGTACAAGTACTAAAAGAAAAATAAAACAAAATAAAGCGAAATACAACAAAATTTTGAAATGGTTCACCAAAATATAGTCCGCCGAAAATGGCGACCTCCCCACACTTAAATCTCAGCATCATCCTCGATGCTCTCAGTCAAGCTGGGTGAGAAAGATCATCGCCTGCATCTCTATCATCACCTGTTGAAGGATGTGCCTCTGGCTTTGTCGGCTGTGGCTGTGCAGGTGCCTGTGGCTCTGTAGGGTGCTCAGGCTGAGTCACCTCCTGCTGGGCCTTCTCCTGCTCATCCTCTTCCTCCTCAGAGTTCTCTGAGGGTGTGTCAGGCTCAGAGGGGATATCAGTACACCCCGACGTCACAATCAGCTTCAGATGTGCATAGCGTCGCAACTGCTCATAACGTTGCTGATTGCGGCACTCCATCTGATCAAGGCACTCAAAAAGGCGCTGCACAAGATGGTAAACTGGCTGAGAGGTGGATGATAGTGCTGCTGAAGTAGGTGGTGCTGCAGGTGCCGAAGGTGCTGCTGAGGATGTGGCCGCCTCAGTAGGAGCAGTAGTAGGTGGTCTGTGGCCTAGAGGGCCAAACCACTTGCCGTGCGGAATAACCTTCTTGCAGTCAGAAATCGGTGGTCTCTCATCCTCTGGCTCCCAAGGAACCTCAGCTCGACGAGCCATCTAAGTGATCAAATAAGGAAAAGCCAAGGTGCCTCTGACATGAACTCTAGACATATACTTTCTGATGAGTCTTGGAAGGTATAGGTCCTTCCCTTCCATGACACACCAAATAAGGAGGATCATGGCAGCTGGCACTTCTGACTCGTGAGTACTAGGCATGACATAATTTCTCAATATCTGTTGCCACAGCCTAGCCTCATCATTGAGATAAACAACCTTTATACCCCGTGGAGTTTCCTTTGACTTTTCCATAGCCCACGGGACATCAGCATCAATGGCTATAGTACGCCGGACAGCATTCTAATCAAAACTCATGAATCTAATAGACTCCTCGGCCTTCTGAAAACCATCTGTATCATCTGTTTTAGGCCAGAAGTGGAGGATATCCTGTATCGCTTCCTCTGTGACTAAGATCTGCTTTCCTCTAAGCTGCACTGCATCAAGGGTCATCCTATAATAGTTAGAATAGAAGTCACGGACTCATGATGTGTTTCCCTCTGCTAGATCTCTATCCAGAAATACCCAACCTCTCTGTTCAATCTGGTGTTCAGTGTACTTTCTCAAATTGGTTGGTATTCTGAGCTTCCTTTCTAGGTAGAGGTTCCGTTTTTCCACAAACACCGAAAACTTGAGTTCACAGTAAAGATTGGCAAATTTGACTGAGTCATTAGCAGGCACAAGTTGATCAGCCTTTTCTTGCTCAAAAAAGTTCTTTTCACACCAAAATTCATCCGATAGAATATCCGATAGAACAACGGATGACTGTCCTCTCTTCCTTTTACTGGAGCTAGCCTTAGCCTTTCCTTTCCCTTTCCTATTAGACATCCTGAAAAATAAAACTACAAGATACAGAATATTAAATAAAGCAGAGAAAAGAAAAGCAGGTAAGTGAGCAAACAGACAGAAAGCCAGAAATAGAATGATATTGATCTAACTTGAAACAACATTAAAGACAGAAAAGAGGTTCAAAATCACTTGGTCAATCAAGGTTCTATTTGACACAGAATTTTGTCAAATAGTTCCTTGTTGCTATCAACAAGTAGTTCAGATAAAGGGAAGCAAATATGGGGTGGAAATGCTAGCCGACCAGTTCATGAATTGAATTTGGCAGTAATCAAGTAGGAATAAATTTAAAATGTGCCAAATTCAGTTCACAATTGAAAATTAATAGCATAAAGATTTTAGAAAAATTCAACAGCATTCCAGTAGTACTTTGAGCGTTCCCGAATTAAAACAGCAGTAAACCAGAAGTCATATGAATTTAGAGGAATTTAAACAGATGCAGCGAGCAGTAATTCCATATGATTCAGATAACATTAAGAAAAACAAAATAGCTCAAAACAGCATAGCAGCATTCCTTCATTGAGAGTGAACAAAAATAATGACTTGAAACACAGCACCAAATCAGCAACAATGCACAAAAGCAGTAGATGTAGGCAGCATTTCTTCAATGAATTCAGCAGTCAATTACAAGTGATAAATATTCAACAATTACACATAGCTCAATCCAAGAATGAAGTTCAATTTGAAATAAGGACTCAGCAGCAGGAATTGTTTGTTTTAAAACCAGCCACCAACAAGAAAAAGCAAGAATTTATACCCGGGCAGCATTCATTTCTTTGAATTTAACAACCAATCATAAGTATTCAACATGAATTCACACAATGAAGGTTACATTGAAACAAGAACTCAGCAGCAATCGCAATTAACAGTGTGATTAACATGAACAAGAATATAGTAGCAGTAAACAGTCCAGTTCTAAGGGGCAAATATAGGGGCAATTCATTCCCAAACACCAGCAGTAACAAGAAGAAACCTAAATCTACTATCCACGCCAGATTCTCTAACCACCTAATCAACTAACATGCATTTCGAACTAGCTAATTCTAACAAAAATTAAGCTAAGTTAACTAAATTACTTAAACATCATAGTAAAAATATGAAAAATGCAGAGAACAAAGGCAGGAGAACTTGGGAGAAGCAGAAGCAGAAATGGTAGAGGAAGGAAAATGGGAGTAGTGCCGACCCAGAAATGGCGGCTGCAACAGCGGCGCCGAAATAGAAACAGGGGCGCACAGAGGCGGCTCAGGCTCGGATATAGGGAGGGTGAAGCTAAGTGGAATGGAGAAGAGGAAAAGAAGGGATAGGGAAGAAAGATGGTGGTCGGTGGCGTCTATGGAGTCGCCAGAACTAAGCGGTGATGTGACGTTGATGGTGGTGAGTGTGAAAGCTTCAATGGAGGAAAAAAGGGAAGAGGAGAAAGACGTTAGAGGGAAGAAGAGAGAGGGCACGCGAAGGAGTAGGGTTCTCGCGTCTGGGGTTAATGAATTCAAACCCACGCGTACGCGTGGATCACGCTTGGGCATGGACGAGACAAAAATACATCGACGCGTAAGCGTCATAAACGCGAACACGTGAAGGGAGAGAAATGAGGGTTAGCACGCGTACGCGTCGGGCGAAATTGTGCTAAACGCACAATTTCAGCGCCGTTCTCGCGCAACTCTCTGTTCAAATTAAATGGGGCAGCATTTACGTACGATGCATGCGCGTCAGGCACGCCCACGCGTGGTGTGCCAGAATTACAAATGACGTGTACGCGTCAGAGATGCGTACGCGTGGGTCGAATTGTGCTCCTAGCACACCAGCCGCACGATTTCATCATAACTTTCTGTTCGTTGGATGGGAGAGCCAAATTGGTGTCGACGCCCACGCGTTGCCTACGCACACGTGTGGGTTCCCCCCCTTTTTTAAACTAACATGCTTCCAAACTAAATCTAAATATTATTAAACCATTAAAACCAAAACTTAAACTAAATAATTCTAACTAAAAATATAAATTCAATTTATTACCAACATAAATGAAAAATAAAATTGGAAGAGTTTACCATAGTGGGGTGTCTCCTACCTAGCACTTTTAGTTAAAGTCCTTATGTTGGACATTTAGTAAGCTCCTTGTCATGGTGGCTTGTGCTTGAACTCATCCTAAAACTTCCACCAATGCTTGGACTTCCAATAAGTTTCAACATTCCTAAGTGAATTCACCAAACCTTGATGACGTTCTCTACAAGCTTTGAGCTCCCAAAGTTGATCCTCTTCTATACCCGGATCCCAAATCTTATTTTTACACCCGTCTTGAAGTGGATCATCATTGTTCCTACCAGGTGGCAAGCTCTCTGAATTCTTGATGCAATACCAAACTCTTCTTTTAGATCCAACCAAATGTTTACTATTCCCACCCTTGCATCTAGCTCTTGAAGTCTCAACTTTGATGAGCCTTGATTTGTAACTACAACAACTAAACATCCTTCTCTTACGCTTAATGCCACAAAGCTTCCTAAGTTGGCCATCCGTTTCAAGAATACCATACTCAAGTGAGATAGGAAAGCGAATAGAGATAAGTCTTACCCACTCAAATGAAGAAATAGATAGCAACCTAGGCAGAGAAGTCTCCAACGTTCTTGACAAAGCATATTCAACTCCCGTCCATCCTTTTCGAAGGACTTCCACTTCCACATCATTCTCAAACTCACTCAGAGAAGGTTCTTCATACCCAAGGAGTTCATTTGCGGATGTGGATTCATCACTAGGAAGACTTGATTCATGATCATCATCACCAAGGGAACCTGCTTCTTTATCTATCCCATACAATTCTTCATAGGGAATATGCCATGGAGGTTGTGCACTAGCCTCCTTGACATCAATTTCAATCTTCTTGGAGGGATATTCTACAACTCTTGATTCCCATGGAGGTTCGGCATCTCCTAAGTCTTCAACCACTTCTTCCTCTTCAACTATCACGGCTTCCTCCACTTGTTCCAATACAAAGTCACGTTTCTCATTGTCTACTGGAGTTCCTAGTCTCTCTTTCATGCTACGTTCTTCATTATATTCTCAACATGTAGCCATGGGAGTGCTTTGAGTGTTGACGTACAGTGAAGCTAAATTATCGACTACCTCGGTCAAGGTAGCTATGAACTTTTGTGTCGTCCTTTGCATCTCTCTTTGCTCTTGAAGAAGAAGACTTAGAGTATCATCCATTGAAGATTGGGGTGGATATGAGGGTTCATCGCTTGGGAGGAAAGGTTCATGATAGGAGGGTGGTTCATCATGATATGGATATGACGGTTCAACACTCTCCATCTTCTTCACTTGTTGCACAACACACTTCAGTCCTTGGTTCTCACATGGGTCAAACTTTTGATTGATGGTTGTTTGAAGTCGGTCCATTGTTTTATTGAAATGATCCTTTGACTCTTGTTCCACTTGGCTAGTATAATTAGGATCATATGGCTCTTGGATTGATGGATACGGACATGGTGTATATGGAGGTGTTGGTTCTTGGGAGTAATTGTATTGGAATTGGGGTGGCTCTATGTATGGTTCATATGGCTCATAACTTGGTTGGTATGGTGGATAAGGTTAGAATCATATGAGGGTGTTTGGTAGTAGGTGGTTTGTGAGTATGGTGGTTCAAAGCTATGTTGAGGAGGGGGTTCATAGGCATATGGTGGGGCTGGGGCTTGTTGGTAACTACAAGAGGGTCCACCATATCCATTGGATTGATATGCACCTTGGAATGGTTCTTTCTCATAGTAAGTGGGTGGAAGTTATTGCCAAGAGGGTTGATCAAATCCTTGTGGCTCCTCCCATCTTTGATTGTCCCATCCTTGATGCAAGCTTTCATTGTAATCTCCTCTTCCTACAACATGATTGTAACCAAACTCATAGCCAAAGGGCTGAGAATTCATAGTATCAAGAGAAAATAAAAACAAAAACTAATAAGGAATAATGAAACTAAACTCCTAAAACTAGAAACAAGTGACAAAGAAACGAAAAAAATAAAATTATTCATAATATTCACAATAACCAATAATAAGGCACACGTTTGCAATTCCCCGGCAACGGCGCCAAAAATTGATGGGGAAAATTGTCGGTAAAGAATTTCACAAAAGTAATCGCGTTGTAAGTATAGATCTAAACCGACAATTAAACCTCAATCGAATTTAATTTGTTTGTCACTAAAGCAAACCCAATAAAAATAACCGAAGTATTAAACCTCGGGTCGTCTCAAGGAATTAGAGAGAAGTATGTTACTATTGGTTATGAGATAGTATATTTTTGGGTTTTGGAATGTTGAACAAGCAATGTAAATAACAAGGAAATAAAATAACAATTAAGAAAAGTCTTAGCAAGGATTGATAATTGGAATTCCTATCCCCATTATCATAGTCACTTGTAATGGTAATTGCCTTTTACTATCACTTAGTTAACCTCTAACAATTGAAGGTAATTCAAGTGAGAAAATCAACTTGAATTCATAAGTCCTAATCAAAGACTAGAGTTAGTGAAGTTCAAGCCAACTAGCTAGTTTCAATCACCAACCAACAAGAGACTTTGATGATTCAAGAGTCTCCAATTAATCAATTCAAGCTAAGAATATAAAAATCTAACTTAAAACCCTCCCAAGCATTTTATCAAACACTTGGAAGGCACAACATAAAAATATAGAAAACTAGCAAGGAATATTAAATCCAAACAACCAATTGCAAACATCAATAATAACAAACGAAGAAAGGAGCAATAAATATGGAATATCTCAAATTGCATTAAAAAGGGAAATCAAATTTAACATGAGAATTCATAAACTAAATTGGCAACATAAAGTAATCAACAAAGGAAAAAAATAAACTAGAATGCTAGAACAATTAAAAGTGGAAGAGAAACTAAATTAAACTAAGATAGAAATCTAGAAATATGAAATTGAGAAGAATTAAAACTAAGAAACCTAAAACCTAGAGAGAGGAGAGAGCCTCTCTCTCTAAAAACTACATCTAAAATCTAATGTGTGAATAATGAGATATGTCTCCCTCATTCCCCCACTCTGCAGCCTCTATTTTGTGTTTTCGGACTTGGAACTAGGCAAAAAAAGAGCCCAGAAATCGCCCCCAGTGCTTTCTGCAAGTTACATCACGTGACGCTTTGACATGCATACGCGTCGTCCACGCGTATGCGTCCTTTGGCAAAAATCCTTGTCACGCGTACGCGTCACTTGTCTTCTGCGCCAATCACGTGTACGCGTTGCCCATACGTACGCGTCGCTGCTAGGTTCTCAAAACATCATTTTCTTGTGTTCCTTCCACTTTTGCATGCTTCCTTTCCGTCTTCTAAGCCATTTCCTGCCCTATAAACCCTGAAAACACTCAGAAAATATATCACGACATCGAATGGTAATAAGTGGGGATTAAAATTAGCAAATTTAAGGCCAAAGAAGCATGTTTTCAATCAAAACACATAATTAAGAAGGAAAATGTAAAACATGCAAATTATATGCATAAGTGTGAGAATAATTGATAAAATCCGCTCAATTCAATACTAAATAAACCGTAAAATAGCGGTTTATCAGCAGTGGACGCAAGTGTTCCTTGTCATTTTCAGCAGGCTTTTCAAACAATCCTCCACCACACATATTGTCATCTAGCAATAAGCATTCACTTCCAGGAAAGAGATCATAACTATCATCTTCTAATGACTCCACTTCCCAAACTTGACTATACTCCTCAGGCAGTATTGACACCACAGCTATAGGTTGCTTAACACCAAATATTGCTTTTAAGTTGTCATCAAAACCAGTGTCAAAATTATCAGTAATTAAATCTTCATCATTTTCTCTCTTGTTTTCAACCATTACCTTCTTTCCAGCATGATTCTTTACATTTTTATTGCATTTAGGGTGATTAGAAGAATTTCCTGTTTTTGCAGACTTGGCCATGGTTGGCAAATGAGAAAAATCTACACCATGTTCCTTGTATGGATCTAAAAGAATATACTCAGGTATATTCTCTTTTTGCTCAAAAGTTATGAAAGGAGAATATTTTGGAATATTTTGACAATTTGGCCAAGGAGAATAATTAGGAACCTTATGCATGTTAGGATTATAACAAGAATAAATTGGCTTTGAGGGAATATGCACATTTTTTGGAATATATATTCTACCTCTATCTTGTGCATGATTCATGTTCCATAACTGAGACTCATAGTACCTGGGCTTAAAAGGTCTAGGCTTCACCCATTTATTTTTTCCTCTTGTAAAAGCAGTAGGTTGATTCTGCACATTTCTCACATTCTGGACCCATTTATTGTTTGAAATTTTGGTGGGAAGAACTCTTATCTTTTGAGAAAATCCATCAGATTTTTCATCAATCATGACTACAGTCTTCATCTTCTGGTTAATGGGTTGTATCCCAGTGTTGTTGACACACTTGTTCAAAAGAGTCTGACTGCCTAACTTTTGTTTTCCCTCGGCCATCTTCCGCTTTAGCTCGTTAGTTTCATTTTCTTTTTCAGCAATCTTCTTTCTCAACTCAGCCTTTTCTTCCTCTTCAACTTTGTACTTTTCAAACTCTTTTGCCGCTTCCTTATCAAAAACAGCATTGCACTTTGGGCACATAGCGATGGTGCTGTCAGATTCTTTAATTTTTAACAAAAAATCTAAAAGATCCTCACCAGGACGAGGATAAACTGGCTTCTTGTCTCGCTAAAAAATTCTCAGGTCTTTATTTTCATCTTGAGCACTAACCAGTGTGGCGTCAATTTCTACCATGTTGACTGATAGATTGAATGGCTCAATATAATTTGAATCAGCAGCAAATGGTTTAGTGTCTATCTTCATAGTAGTTTTATCCTCAAACTTCAACCTTCCTTCTTCAATTGCTTTTTGTATCAAATCCCTGAAACGGACGCAATTATTAGTGGTGTGTGAAAATACCTGATGAAACTTACAAAATTTCTTATTCTTTATTTCATCAGTTGAAGGCATCTTTTTCCCTTTTGGTAAAGTAAGCTGCTTATCTTTTAATAAAACCTCAAATATTTGATCTGCCTTAAAAATATCAAAAGAATAAGTCTTATTTTCAACTTTAGAATAAGAAGAAACTTTTTCTTTTCCTTTTCTTTTAACAGTCTTCAAAGATTTGCATACATAAGGAGGACCCCACGTAATTCGGCAATATAAATCTCTTTCTCATCTGAATCACTACTATTGGAAAAACAATCAACATATGCAACCTTTTTTTAATCCTTTTTAAAATTTTCTTTTTCTTTCTCAATTTTCTCTATCTGTCTTACTCTCTCAGCTAATTGGAAAAGATCTAAAGTATGTTGATTAACAAATTTCTTCCTAACTCCAAATTCTAGCCCATTAGTAGCCATTTTGACAACTTCAGATTCTGGAATCGGAGTAAAATATTTATTTCTCATGTTTCTAAACCGTGCCAAATAAGTGTCAATGGATTTTCCTTCTGCACGTTTGACAGAGAATAAATCTGTAAGACTAACTTTTAATTCACCTCGAAAAAATTGATCATGAAAATTTCTTTCTAACTGCGCCCAAGAATGAACAGAATTTGGTCTCAAGTTTGAGAACCATGTAAATACATTTTTTGTTAAAGAAGAAGGAAAATATCTCATCTTGAGATATTCATTAGAAGCTGCTTCCCCAATTTCAACAGTATATCGTGCAATATGCTCTACTGTAGACTCATTTTCTTCTCCAGAAAATTTTGTAAGGAATTTTAAAATTTTTCAACCTCTTGAAAGCTCTGCTTGTTGAACACATTTGGGAAAAGCAGACACAAAATATGGTCTATTTAAGCAACCAACATTAAATCCCAAACAATTTAACACTTGTTCGATATTTCTAGCTAGATTATAATGCCCCTCTAAGTTGTTTTGCCTAAGTCTTTCTAATATATCATCAGCATTTTGACCATGTCTAGGCATATGAACATCATAATTAGGAATTGCTCTACCGTTCTGATTGACATTATCAAATCTTAAACCTTGGTTGTCATTTTCTTCTAAATTTACCACAGTAGCAATCCTATTAACTTGCCTATTTAATTGTTTAATTCTCGTGTTTGTGTTTTCTAAAAGAGGATTTAAAACTGTCACCATTTGATGAGTTAACATGTTTACTAGATCATGGTGGCTTTCATCCATCTGTTGCCTAATATTTGCTAAAGATCCCACGGTTTGACTAGGTTGATTAACGGGCATTGCTCTTGACATGTCAGAAAACACAGGTCTGAAATTTTCTACCCAAATAACAGTGGATGTAGTAGAATTAGATGCACTGTTATTTCCTGTATTAATAGCATGTGAAAAATTTTGTTGTGATATGTGTGAACCTGACACCCCAAAAACAGGTACATTTGACATGCCATATGGATTTTGATAAAGAGGATTTTGAAAAGTTGAGTAGAGAGGCACAGGCAATCCTTGTGTCACCATGGGGGGACATACCCCGGTGGCAAGCCATATGGCGGCCACTCCACGGTATTTATGTGAGTTGCATTTAACCCTGTATGGGCATGGTCAACGCCATCATGCCTCACTGACAGCAATGTAGGCTCTGCGTTTGAAATCACAGGAGAATTTCCGGATTCATTTCCTCTAGTCTCATCATTGGAAGTAGAAGAAGATGTTGCAGAAGTATTTGAGATGTCAACTGACGCTAATTTCTTTGCCTTTGGGCGCACGAACTTACCACTGCGCAACCACATGCAAATTTAAAACTCCTGGTTTTCCTTTGACAATTACAATCTATTGACAATGTCCCACAAGACATACCAATTTGTTTTTCTCAAATTTTGTTTATGTTTAAAAGAAAACCTGGGCATCTCAATGTCGCAATTGTAACATCAAATAAAATTAAAAAGAATAAAAGTAACAAATAAACATATAAATGCAAGGTACCGGTAGCGAAGTAAATTGCAGAAATTGAAACAAAAAGGAAATTAAAAAGAAGATGAAGGAAGAAACATGAACGTAAAAGAGAAGAAGACGTAAAAGTAGAGGAATTTTATTAATAAAAACTGAAAAAAAAATAAATTACAAGTGTTTTGAGTTCAGAGAAATTACTTAAGATTTTTAATTTTACTCTGTGATGTCAAGGGGTTGAAAGCGTTTTGGGTTTCTAAGTATTTTTCAAGAAGAACTGAACTCCTTACAATGTGTTCCTAAAGCTTTATTTATAGGTTAACCTAATTACCATTTGTACACCTGTTGCGGAAAATTTAGATTGGTCCGTAACCGTTGTCACACCTCTTATAAATTTCAAAAATCAAATAGATAACCAATAATCAAATGATCCAATTTAATTTAAAATAGATATAAATATTATGTATAAAGACATCACCACATAACTAATTATTTTTTCTATAATTTTTTTATAAAAAATATATTTTGTCTAACATCGAGTTAAACAATAAAATTAACGATGATCTTTTTTCTAAAAGTACTTTGTTTTTTATGTGAAAAAAAATTGAAGTGAACTTCTAAAATATTGCAAGGACAATCGAGAAGCATTGGAAAATGCCCGACTATAAGCAAAGCAAAGCATAAAACACATCCCATGTCCACAGAATTTCAGCCAAAATGACCATTTTGTCACAGTCAATAACTGCCACTGTGCATGTATATAAGCGAGAGAGAGAGAGGGAGAGAACAAGGACCAAAGAGGAAGATGGTGGGACCAAAGAGGCCTCAATTCGTGTTGTTTGGTTCTTCCATCGTTCAACACAGCTTCTATGACCAAGGTTGGGCGGCCATTCTTTCTCACTTGTATGCTCGCAAGGTACACTTTTCTCTCTCTTTTCCAATTCATGATTCCAGTGCTATTTACAAAAAATTATAGAAATTAAAAATCAACAAGTTATATTTTCGATTTGAATTAATAGAAGCGTTCGGTATAGAGACTTGAGAATATGGTAGATATCCTAACAGTTAAACAAAGGTAATGAAGAATAAAATAAAACTCTAGGTGACACCTTTAGATCTCAATCTACACAAGAAATTATTACTTTTGTAGTGTTTTTATTGGTGTAGGCTAATAGACATAGCCACCATGCTTGTTGAACAATGGAAATTGAATAACATTCATATGTGGCTTTGTGGGACTAATAATGCATTTTGATGGATTAATTCACGAGACATTCGCATGGCACAGGCAGACATAATTTTGCGAGGATATGCTGGTTGGAATTCGAGGCGTGCTCTCCAGGTTTTGGATGACATTTTCCCCAAGGTACTAAGCATCGGATTGTTAAACAAGGATCTTGAATGAGTCTATGAAGCTAGCATGGATTTTAAGTTTGATTTTTGCAATATTATACGAGAGGAGTGCTAGGGGGCCACCAGGTTTTTGTGATTTGTAGCTATCAATTAGCCATCATTAGTATTTTTAATAGTGTGAGATTACTCACTTTTCTTTTGCTGGTTAAGTGCTGGTCAGATTTTAATAAAAGTGCTGGTCCCCTAGACTTTCTCGTTAATCATTATACAATAATGATCTCCTTAATAGTTATATGTAGTGATTAATTGATTTATGCTCTGACTTGCAAATAAAGAATCACCCTTTTGTTTTTGCTATCTTCTTCGACTCAGAATGCCCATGAGCAACCATCACTTGTAATTGTGTACTTTGGTGGCAACGATTCAGTTCTTGTGCATCCAAGTGGCCTCGGACAACATGTACCTCTCCAAGAATACATTCAAAATATGACCAAAATAGCTATCCATCTAAAGGTAAACAAATGGGAATTTTTTCCTGTGCAGCTAGTGTATATATCTGTCCAAAGTTTGACATGAATGTCAATGATTGCCAGAGCCTTTCGAAGAAGACTCGCATTATATTTCTTGGTGCTCCTCCTGTCAATGAAGCACAAATTCTTGGAAACAGGTCCTGACTGCAGTTGAATTGCAATATAGTTTTGCAGAATTGAAAAGGCAGAGATACACATAATGGCAATATCTATATTTATATAGAGGATAAGATTAGATAGTGATGCATATAACCTTACTTAAAGCTATGCTGCATTTCATCTACTTGTGACAACTTGTGAAAATTCTGAAGTATGGCTGGTTGCTTTTCTATTTCCTGATTTTAATTCCAGGGTTTTTATTTTAATCTTAAATCTGATGAATAAGTTGTTGGACTGGAAACACAGTGATCTACTGGGTCGGCCACTGAGGACAAATGAATCGTGTCGAATATATTCAGAAGCCTGTTTGGAGCTGTGTCGTGAGATGAATCTCAAGGCCATTGACATCTGGTCTGCCATCCAGAAAAGGAAAGACTGGCGAGACGTATGCTTCAAGTAAGTATGCTCTCATACCTCCCAGAATTGGAAAAGAATGGGTTCAAATTCTGCATTTCCTTTATTTGATTTGCTGGTTTGGTTATTTGTCCTTAGCGATGGGATTCATCTGACGGCTGAGGGAAGCGAGATAGTTGCAAGAGAGATACTGAAGGTCCTCAAAGAAGCAGAGTGGGAACCAAGTCTGCATTGGAAGTCAATGCCAATTGAGTTTGGAGAAGATTCGCCGTATGATCCGGTTGCTGCAGATGGAAAGACAACTAAAAATGTCTCAAGGGAGCCCTTCCCTGAAAATTTGGATTGGGATTAGACTTGTGGATGCTGCTGATTTGTGGAGGCATCTTAAGAGATTATGAAGGCAGGTTCTGGGCTTGATGGCTGGGAACTTCATGACGAATTCGAGAGGCGTATGGTTGTGCAGATCGACTGGTTTTGCATGGTCATGGATTAGTTTGGATGTTACATTTTTATACTCTTCCCCATTGTATGTCTTTATGTTTCAAAGCTGATGCTATTGGCAGAGCATTTCCTAGATTAGTGTCTATGTTACTGTTTCTTCCTTGGGCATTTTGTCCTCCAGTTAATATCACTTCTGCTGTTACTTGTAATTTTATTCATAATAAATATCTATTTTTGATAAAATAAACAAAAGTCTTAAACATTAATTTACATAGTCAATATATAATATAGTGACTTGGCCTTTCTGTGGGTAAATATCGACAAATATCAAATATGAATCTTTATGATTTTAATTAACTGACATAAAAAATAATGTTGTGGATGATAATATAAACCTAATTCCAACTGTCAAGTTTCATCGAAACACACTTTCATATATCAATTTATGAATTTTGTTGTCTCTTGAAGGATTTTCTTTCATTGGGCTGCGAAATTAGCCTTGTTGGTTTGTCCTCCTTCTCCTTCCACCAACGGTATTGGTCCACTTTGTTTTTGCCTTCATTTTGCTCCTGTCTTGCTCCACCTCCACCACTTTATAATCTGCCCATGTCTTAAGTTGCTTTTGCTTTTTGTTTAGTTCTAATTGCGTTTAGCCTACCAAATATGTGATTGTCACTTGCTAATTTAACGTATTTTGCTCTTTTGGACAAAATTTATTTTATTTTTGTAAATTTGTGCAAGTTAATTTATCAATAATCCCAAATTTCAGAATTTGATAACACAGGTTAATTTCTGTTTCTATAATTATTTAGAAACTATTTATAACTAAAAAGTTGATGATACAACAACGAAACCTTGTCTCATTAGGTGGGGTCGACTACATGGATCAAACGATGTCATTGAGTTCTATCATGTATTATGTCTATAGAGAGACCGTTTACATGTAGATCTTGTTTGACCACCTTATGGATGGTCTTCCTAGGTCTCCATCTTCCATCTCATCCACCCTTCTAACTATGTGCTTTGTCGGTATCCTTCTCACATTTCCAAACCACGTGAGACGCGATTCTACCATCTTTTCCACATTCCAACTCTCTCTCTCTCTCTCTCTCTTATATTTTAGTTTCTTATTCTATCCAATTATGTATGACCACTCATCCATCTCAACATCTTCATCTCTGCCACACTTAACTTAAGTTCGTGCTCCTTTTTGGCCGCCCAACACTCTGTATCATAAAGCATAGTCGGTCTGATAGCAGCGCGATAGAATTTACCTTTAAGTTTTAAAGACACTTTTTTTTCACATATAAAATCAGATGCACTCCGCCATTTTGACTAACCTGCTTGGATCCTATGATTTACATCTTGTTCAATATCTCCATTATCCTGTATGATGCACCTAAGATACTTAAAACTTTTAACTTTTTGTAAGATGTTTTCTCTAATCTTCACCTTTGTATTAGGATTTCCCTTTGGCGATCGAACTTACATTCCATATATTCCATCTTGCTACGGCTTATCCGCAGACCATGCACTTCTAGAACTTCTCTCCATAAATCCAACTTCTTATTTAGGTCTTTGCTTAACTCTCCCATAAAGACAATATCATCGGCAAAAAGCATGCACTATCACACAGGCTCTTGGATATGCTCTGTGAGTATTTTCAAGACTAACGTGAAAAGTATGGACTTAAAGATGATCCTTGGTATAATCCTATACCAATAAGAAATTCCTCTATCACGCCACCTTATGTAACACCCTACCACACAGAGTTTTACGCTTAAGTGGTAAAACAGAGGTGGTGTGGTATTATGACTGATAAACCCATATTTTGTGATATATTTTGTGCTTAGTTTGGTGATTTATTCAATCTTTCACCCACTTATTCATATTAATTGCATGGTTTTACTCTCCCTTCCTTATTATGTGATGTATGTGAAAAATATGTTTCCAATGCCTTAAAATTAATTATTTTAATTACCTTTATTTTCATTCGATGCCGTGAGTTGAGTAGTTTCAGATCTTCTAAGGCAGGAATGACTCAAAGGATGGAAAGGAAACATACAAAAATTGAAGGAAAGCATAAAACGGAGTTTGTGAAGAAACTGGCAGCCACGCGATCGCATGGACGACGCGGCCGCATGCCAGTGCGAAGAGAGCGCGACGCGAACGCGTGACTGACGCTATCGCGCGCCTCGAGCGAAACACATATGACGCGGTCGTATGACTGACGCGGCCGCGTGACAGGGAAAACTCCGAATGACACGACCACATGACCCATGCGGACGCGTGACAGAGGCTACACACCAGAAATTGCAGAAAACACTCCCAGCGAATTCTGAAGCCCTTTTTGGCCCAAATCCAAGTCCAGAAGGCATAGACCAGAGGTTATGAAGTGGGAGAATGCATCCATTCAAGGAGAGTCTCCACTTTAGTTAGTTTTCATGATTTAGATTTAGTTTTGAGAGAGGTTCTCTCCTCTCTCTTTCCTCTTTAGGATTAGGATTTAGATTTAGGATTTTATTCGCTTTCAGGATTATCTCTTTATCAGGTTCAATATTCCCTTTTATTTACTTTTGCAATTTAATTTATGAATTCTTCCATGTTACAGATTACTCTTTTGAATTAATGTTACTTGAGGTATTTCAGTTTAATATTGCTTTCTTTTATTTACATTATTGTTATTCCCAATCTGAAGACATTTTTTATTCCAGTAGATTTACTTTTCTCCTTTTGGTCTTGGTTAAGAAATCAGTAACTCAGGAGTTATCAAACTCAAACATGATTGATAATTGTTATCTTTGTTAATTAAATTGAACTTCAATAATCTCAATCTTTTCTTAGGAAATAAATAGGATCCGAAGATCAAACCAATTAATCCCTTGACCTTCCTTTACCTTAGTAAAGGTTAACAAAGTGGAATTAAGATTCAATTCTCATCATCATTGATAAGGATAACTAGAATAGGACCTCCAATTTCTCATACCTTGCCAAAAGTTTATTTACAGCCATTTATTTATTTTACTTGCCATTTAAATTGCTTGTTCTTCATTTACTTTATTTGCTAATTAAACCATTCGCTCCTCATTCTCAAAACCCCAATTTACAATCTCCATAACCAATAATAAGAACATACTTTCCTGCAGTTCCTTGAGAAGACGACCCGAGATTTGAATACTTCGGTTATCAATTTATTTAGGGGTTTGTTACTTGTGACAACCAAAACGTTTGTACGAAGGGATTTCTGTTGATTTAGAATCCATATCTACAACGCGACTATTTTTGTAAAATTCTTTACTAGCAAAAATCCTAACGTCAATGACCTCTATTAATAAAATATGTATACATATAATAATTGAAAAGATGTAATATACGATGAGCCTTGAAGGATAGGTAAAGCAAAATCGCAAAATTAAAAGTGCAACGCTCAGTAAGTAAGATTAACTCGCGTACGAAGAAAGTTAAGGAACACACACACACAGGTAAAGCAAAATCGCAAAATTAAAAGTGCAACGCTCAGGAAGTAAGATTAACTCGCGTACGAAGAAAGTTAAGGTATACACACACACCCAGTAAAATCACAAAATTAAAACTGCAACGCTCAGGAAGTAAGATTAACTCGCGTACGAAGAAAGTTAAGGTAACTCAACTTACGAAACTAAGGCTAGCCGAAGGATATTTAGATACATATATATAAAACTCATAACCCAAAATACACAAAAGAAACCTAGTTCTCGACACACCTCTATGAGGTACAAAAGTAAAACAAGTCATTAAGAGAGTTCTATACATATGATCATATATATATATATATATATAAACAATATACAATATAATGTCCCAAAAGATCCACTTCTCTGCAGAAACTCCATACACCTAACGAGGTGCCTCTCAACCTGCATTTGAAAAACACAAATATCTGTATGGAATGAGAACCGGGAGATCTTAGCATGGTAATGGTGCCGCATACATAAGATATAAGGTCCCGAAAAAGTCAGAGACAATCCTAGAACTACGACATTCAAATTATAAAACTTAAGGAACTAAGCCAAAAACCATAAATCAGGGTAATTCTCTAAGGGTTTCTAACTTAACCAAACCTTAAACCTAACTCTTCATCATCCACTTCCCTCCAAAACCTCCAACACCCGTGGAATCGCACAGACAAGCAAGCAGACAAAAATAAACACAATTAGGATACAAGTAATGTAGATAGTGGTGCAGTATTTATAACCCACTAACTTACCGGCAAGTGCACCGGGTCGTACCAAGTAATACCTTACGTGAGTAAGGGTCGATCCCACGAGAATTGATGGATTAAGCAACAATAGCGTTTGATAGGATTAGTTAGACAGACAGAAAATAGTGTTGGGAGTTCAAAGATATTAAACAATAGCAAAAATATTAAAGAAGGGCAAGTAATTAAGTTGGAAATAATATATGGAGAAGGTAGTTAAAGCTTCAGAGTTATCTATTTTCTGGATTAACTTTTCTTATTAACTATTTTAATTATGCAAGATTTAATTCATGGCAAACTATTTGTGACTAGACCTTAATTTCTTAGACCTTCCTAGTCTCCACTAAAATTCATCAACAGCCAATTCCTTGGTCAATTAATTCCAATTAGAGGGTGATGATCAAATTCTAGTTTATATGCCATAAGAATCCTAATTATCCAAAAATAAAGAGATTATATGTCACGTATCCCGTTAAATACAAACAATTAGAAATTCAGGATAATATGTTTTCAAGCTATTGTTCAAGTAAAGAGCTTTTCCAAGTTATACAAGAATTCAAATAGAACATGGGTCATACTTCCGTTCTACCCAAATTCATAAAATAAAGAATGAAAACAATTATTGAAATATAAATCAAAACATGAATTAAAATAGAAAAATAATATTATCAATCCATACAATAGACAGAGCTCCTAACCTTAACAATGGAGGATTAGTTGCTCATGGAATATGGAATGTAAATTTGTATGGAATAATGTTGTGGAATGTTGTCTGGAACCACCCTATTGGGATCCCTTTTATAACTAATCCTAATAATTTAAAAATCAAATTTCTACAATTAAAATTAAAATAATATCTTTTCCTAAAATAATATTTGAATTTAAATTCGAATTAATTTAAATAATCAAGTCTTCAATGGATGGGTGGGAACCACTTATTTCGTCCATTCTGCAGCTTCTAATCTGTATTTTCTGGGCTGAAAACTGAGTTAAAACAGCCCAGAAATTGTCCCCAGCATTTTCTGTCAATTCTACAGATCGCTCATGTGACGCGTCCGCGTCGTCTACGCGTTCACGTCATTTGTGCAGATTCCAGCATTCGCATCAGGCACGCGATCACGTCATTGCGATTTCCTCCATTCCGCGCGGTCGCGTGAGCCATGCGTCCGCGTCGGTATTCGCTGGTCATCTCCTTGGCTTCTTCTCTTTCTCTGCAGAAACTTCATCAAATCCATCCGAATGCTATCTAAAATAAACAGTATTGCACAAAACTCAAAACAGCATCCATAGTGGCTAAAATATAATTAATTCTTTATTAAATTCAACAATTTAGATGCAATTTCACTAGGAAAAGATAGAAAAGATGCTCACGCATCACAACACCAAACTTAAACTGTTGCTTGTCCTCAAGCAACCAAAACTAATATAAGTTTAGGATGTGAATTTGCATGAGAATGAGAGTTCGATTAAGCCCATGTCTTCTCTTATTGTGGGGTTTACAACTGCAATCCTGAACAATTTTGGCATCTCACTTTATCCTTTGAAGTTCAGAATGATTGGCATCCATAGAAACTCTGAATTCAGATAGTGTTATTGATTCTCCTAGTTCAGTATGTTGATTCTTGAACACAGTTACTTTATGAGTCTTGGCTGTGACCCTAAGCATTTTGTTTTCCAGTATTACCACCAGATACATCAATGCTACAAACACATAACTGGGTGAACCTTTTCAGATTGTGACTCAGCTTTGCTAGAGTCCCCAGTTAGAGGTGCCCAGAGTTCTTAAGCACACTCTTTTTGCTTTGGATCACGACTTTAACCGCTCAGTTTCAAGCTTTTCACTTGACACCTTCACGCCATAAGCACATGGTTAGGGACAGGTTGATTTAGCCGCTTAGGCCAGGATTTTATTCCTTTGGGCCCTCCTATCCATTAATGCTCAAATTCTTGGATCCTTTTTACCCTTTGCCTTTTAGTTTAAAAGGTTTTTGGCTTTTTCTGCTTGCTTTTTCTTTTTCTCTCTTTGTATTTTTTTTATATTTTTTTCCGAAAGCTTTGTGTTTTTCACTGCTTTTTCTTGCTTCAAGAATCAATTTTATGATTTTTCAGATTATCAATAACAATTCTCTTTTTTATTATTATTATTCTTTCAAGAGCCAACAATTTTAACATTCCTAAACTTCACTATCAAAATTATGCACTATTTATGTCATGCATTCAGAATCACAGGAAATACCACCACTTTTAAGTAAATAAGACTATTCTTCAATATAGACCCACTTTCTCATGCAATATATCACTCCTGTATATTTTTTTATTTAAATTTAAGCTCAGTGAGTAATACATGAGACATCTTTTTAGAATTAAAGAAATAAGGAGAACTAAACTAGTCCTAAGATTCTAACTAATAAAGGATCATGCAGCAGACAAAGCAAAATAGCAGAAAACCAGAACATAACATAGTAAAAGCGGGAAGGAATATAGAATGAAAGGAACTCAACCACCTTAGTTATCCTAGCGGACATTTTATTTTTCAGGTTGTGCTCCTCCGTGAAGATGATTCGCCTCCCTTTTGGTGCCATAAGAATAGACAGAAAACCTATAAGCGAAGCGTCAACACCAAACTTAAAGGTTTTCTTGTCCTCAAGCAAAGAAGAACTAAAAATAAAAATAAATAGTGAGAGGAAAGAAGAATATACAGGTAAAAGAACAAGAGAGAATTAGGATTGGGAGAAAAGAAAGATAAGATAGTTGGCAAATCAGGAAAGCTGTGCGGCGCAAGCGACGCGGCCGCGTGGAGCACGCGGTCGCGCGAATTGCGCTTATACTGATTGACGCGGTCGCATCGATCACGCGGTCGCGTGACCCGTTTTATGCTACGGGCGCAAGGGCAGCCTCGCGTTCGCACAACTCTCTGTGTGAAATTTTATTTTTTTGCCAAATCTTGGGTGATGCGATCGCGTGGGGCAGGCGATCGCGTGAGTGGCCATTAGAAGGATATGATGCGGACGCGTGAGCCATGCGTCCACGTGGGAAGAATTGTTCGTTCAGCGCCAATCCAGCACCACTCTAGCACAACTTTCGGTCGTGCACCATTTTCACGTCGAATTCCAGGGCATGCGGCCGCGTGAGTGACGCGGTCGCGTGGGAGGTCAATGTTCCCACCTGACGCGGATGCGTCAGCGACGAGGTCGCGTGGGGCGATTTGTGCCACGGGCACGCCTCCAGCCACGCTCTTGCGTGACTCTCTGTTCGTGTTATTATGTTCTCCAATCACTTGCGGCGCGGACGCGTCAATGGGGCGGTCGCGTCGTGTAATTTTTTTTTTTTGAAATATAGCTTGAGGTGTTCGGTTCCTGGAAGAACATAGCTGCATGATCAGAAAATTAGTAAGAACTCAATAAAAATAAAATAAAATAAAATAACTAAGAAAACTACTACTACGAAAAATAGCTAAGGATACGAAATTATCGGGTTGCCTCCCGACAAGAGCTTCTTTATCGTCACTAGCTTGACAGTCAGCTCCTCTAAGGAGGAGGATCATAGGGGCTCAGCTCTTCACCCCTTACTTTGAACTTCTTTCCTGTGTCTCCATAACGTAGCTCAATATGCTCCAGAGAGAGGATTCTGATTACTGTATAAACCCATGCTGGATTGCTAGTCAACACCACCTTCATTCCTGGAGAGAAACCTTCAGTGGGGACTTTTTGTTTCTCCATCCTTTGGGTATTTTTTTTCTTTTTGGGGACCTCCTCCTTGGTGGATGATGCAGTTCCAACACCAAACTTAGGTTTGATGTTAGGTGGAATTTTATCGGTTGTCACCACAGGAGGTTTGAGTTGCAAATTCTGATGTGCATCATCAGGGGGTTCTTGAAGGTTTGGATTAATAAGCTCAGCCTGCATGCACCTCTCTTCTTCACCTGTTGAATGTACATCTTTGAAGACATGAAAGACCAGTTGCTCATTATGCACTCTAAGCACTAATTCACCCACTTCTACATCAATCAGAGCTCTTCCAGTGGCTAGGAATGGTCTTCCTAGAATTATAGAGGCATTCTCATCCTCCCCTGTGTCAAGAATCACAAAGTCTGCTGGGAGGAAGAACTTACCCACTTTAACCAAGATATTTTCCACTAATCCGTATGCAGGCTTCATAGATTTGTCTGCCATCTGTAATGCTATCTTTGTGGGTTGTGCCTCTTGGATTTGCATCTTCTTCATCACAGATAAGGGCATTAGATTTATGCTTGCCCCTAGATCACATAGGGCTTTCTCAAAGGTTGTGCTCCCAATGGTGCATGGAATTTGAAAGCTCCCTGGATCTGGCATCTTCCTTAGCAAGTTATTCTGAATGACAGCACTACATTCCTTAGTCAGGACTACTGTCTCATCTCCCTTTAAACGCTTTTTCTTTGACAACAGCTCCTTCATGAACTTGACATAGATAGGCATTTGCTCCAAAACCTCAGTAAAAGGAATATTGATTTGTAACTTTCTGAAGATTTCCAAGAACTTTGAAAATTGCTTGTCCTTGGTCTCCTTTTGAAGTCTCTGAGGATACGGCATCTTAGGCTTGTACTCAGGAGCCTTTGGCAGTGTAGGATAAGTGTCAAGAGAGTCTGGGAATGGGTTGTCTGCACGCTTTGGAGGGGCGTGCTCTACTTCTTCCTTCTTCTCATCTGGAGTTTCTTTTTCAACCATATCTTCATTGACCTTGGTCTCAGAGCCAGCTACTTTACCACTTCTCAATTGAATACCCTTGCAATCTTCTCCTGGGTTCACCACTGTATCACCTTGAAATGTACTTGCAGACCTCTCAAGTAATTGCTTGCTCAGTTGGCCCACTAGTACCTCTAAGTTTCTAATAGAGGCTCTGGTTTCCTGTATAACTTATGCTTCCGTACTCGCCACTTGTTCACTTATTACGGTGATAGCCTTGCATTCCTCTCTTGGATTTGGAATTGTGTCACCAGGAAGGCTATTAGTGGTCCTCTGATCAATTTCATCAACCTTTGTGGCTAATTGACCCATTTGAATCTCCAGGTTTTTGATGGATGCTCTGGTTTCCTGTCTAAAACCTGTCAATATTGCTTCCAAATCATTGTTCTGTTGGAGACTGCCCTGAGAACTATTGTTGAAGTTCTGAGATCTCTGAGGTTGGTCCCTCCACCCAAAGTTTAGGTGATTTCTCCATCCCTGGTTGTATGTCTTAGAATATGGATCATTGTTGGGATTCCTAGGGCCACTCCCCATGTAATTCACCTGTTCAGAAGAGGGTTGAGCATAATCATAATTATCATTTTGCATAAAGTTACCTGTCATGTCATAGGAGGTATCTTGGGGTGAATTTTGAGTGTTGATAGCTGAGACTTGCATGCCACCCATCTGTTGAGTAAGTAGATTTATCTGCTGAGACATAAGCTTGTTCTGAGCAAGAAGAGCATTAACAGCTTCTACTTCCAACACACCTCTCTTTTGAGAGGTCTCAGAGTTCACAGGATTCCTGTTAGATGAGTAGAGATATTGGTTGCTTGCAACTAATTCAATCAGCTCAATAGTCTCCTCTGGTGTCTTCTTCTTGTGCAATGAACCGCCTGCAGAAGTATCTAAGCTCATCTTGGACATCTCACCCAATCCTTCATAAAAGATATCCAGTTGGGTCCATTTGGAGAACATGTTTGGAGGGCATTGCCTAGTCAGTAGCTTGTATCTCTCCCAAGCTTCATAAAGAGTTTCACCCTCCTTCTGTCTGAAAGTCTGAACCTCCAACCTAAGCTTAGTCAGCTTCTTTGGTGGGAAAATTTAGTGAGAAATTCAGTAACGACCTTTTCCCAAGTATTCAGACTCTCCTTTGGTTGGGAATCTAGCCATAGCTTTGCTTTATCCCTCAGAGCAAACGAAAAAAGCATGAGTCTGTACACCTCTGGATTCATTCCATTTGTCTTCACAGTATCACATATCTGCAGAAAATCAGATATGAACTGATTTGGATCTTCATGAGGAAGTCCATGATACTGGCAATTCTGTTGCACCAAGGTGATCAATTGTGGCTTCAACTCAAAGTTGTTTGCATTTATAGGAGGCACCACAATACTTTTTCCATAAAGATCCGCAGTAGGGGCAGAATAAGAGCCAAGCACTCTCCTCTGTTGATCATCCCCATTCAGATTTACCACATTGGCATTAGCATTATTATTTGCCATAGTGGATTCTGCAGCCTTGCAAAGTCTTGCTTGTTGTAAACGTCGCCTGAAAGTTCTTTCAGGTTCAGGATCAAAGTCTAAAAGATGTTCTTTGTCTCTATTCCTGCGCATACACAAGCAGAAAACAAGAAAAAAAATGGGACTCTCTACGTCAGAGTGCAGAGAAGTCCCTGTGAGGTAACCTGAATAAAGAGATAAAAATATTGAATAAAACAAACAAACACTAAAATTCAAAAATTACTAGAAAAATTATTACTAAAATTTTTTGAAATTATTAATTAAATAAGAAAAATTAAAATAAGACTAACTAAGGGACACCAAACTTAATTTCAGAAATTAAGAAAAATTATTAGTATTAATTATTTATTAAATTTTTTTTATATAATAAAAATAAAAAAAGAACGAAAAACGAAACAGGGGAGGGGGATATAAACTAGAAGGAAAAGAAAGTAAATAACGTAAAGAAAAAAAAATTAACGTAAAAGAAAAGAAAAAAATTAACGTAAAAAAATGCAAAATAAAAATTAATAATAAAATAAAAAATATAATAAAAAAATTATTTGATCTAAGCAATCAAACAACGAATAGTTGTTAATCACAATTAATCCCTGGCAACGGCGCCAAAAATTTGGTGCAGTATTTATAAACTCTTAACTTACCGATAAGTGCACCGGATCGTATCAAGTAATACCTTACGTGAGTAAGGGTCGATCCCACGAGGATTGATGGATTAAGCAACAATAGCATTTGATAGGATTAGTTAGACAGATAGAAAATAGTGTTGGGAGTTCAAAGACATTAAACAATAGCAAAAATATTAAAGAAGGGCAAGTAATTAAGTTGGGAATAATATATGGAGAAGGTAGTTAAGGCTTCAGAGTTATCTATTTTCTGGATTGACTTTTCTTATTAACTATTTTAATTATGCAAGATTTAATTCATGGCAAACTATTTGTGACTAGACCCTAATTCTTTAGACCTTCCTAGTCTCTCCTAAAATTCATCAACAACCAATTCCTTGGTCAATTAATTCCAATTAGAGGGTGATGATCAAATTCTAGTTTATATGCCACAAGAATCCTAATTATCCAAAAATAAAGGGATTATATGTCACGTATCCCGTTAAATACAAACAATTAGAAATTCAGGATAATATGTTTTCAAGCTATTGTTCAAGTAAAGAGCTTTTCCAAGTTATATAAGAATTCAAATAGAACATGGGTCATACTTCCGTTCCACCCAAATTCATAAAATAAAGAACGAAAACAATTATTAAAATATAAATCAAAACATGACTTAAAATAGAAAAATAATATTATCAATCCATACAATAGACAGAGCTCCTAACCTTAACAATGGAGGATTAGTTGCTCATGGAATATGGAATGTAAATTTGTATGGAATAATGTTGTGGAATGTTGTCTGGAACCACCCTATTGGGATCCCTTTTATAACTAATCCTAATAATTTAAAAATCAAATTTCTACAATTAAAATTAAAATAATATCTTTTCCTAAAATAATATTTGAATTTAAATTCGAATTAATTTAAATAATCAAGTCTTCAATGGATGGGTGGGGACCACTTGTTTCGTCCATTCTGCAACTTCTAATCTGTATTTTCTGGGCTGAAAACTGAGTTAAAACAGCCCAGAAATTGCCCCAAGCGTTTTCTGTCAATTCTGCAGATCGCTCATGTGATGCGTCCGCGTCGTCCGCGCGGTCGCGTGAGCCATGCGTCCGCGTCGGTATTTGTCGGTATTCGCGTTCGCGTCATTTGTGCATATTCCAGTCCACGCATTCGCGTCAGGCACACGATCGCGTCATTGCGATTTCCTCCATTCCGCGCGGTCGCGTGAGCCATGCGTCCGCGTCGGTATTCGCTGGTCATCTCCTTGGCTTCTTCTCTTTCTCTGCAGAAACTTCATCAAATCCATCCGAATGCTACCTAAAATAAATAGTATTGCACAAAACTCAAAATAGCATCCATAGTGGCTAAAATATAATTAATTCTTTATTAAATTCAACAATTTAGATGCAATTTCACTCGGAAAAGATAGGAAAGATGCTCACGCATCAGATAGCATGTATACAATTAAATCTGTGAAAGTCACATAGGCATTCCCAATTAGAGCATAAACAAGTAATTCAAACATATGCATATGATGCATGCCTGACCAATGGCTGATGAGTCTCATCTGTCGGTCATCAAGCCAACCCGACAAGTCCAGCTGCTAAACCCTGGACTGTCCCCCGTCGCGCATCCCCAAGAGTCTATGCATAGCTTTTTCTCATATATAAAATTTTCTCATTGGGGGTATCCTTCCCAAACATTTATACGTGCCCGGTCACCCTTACGACGTAGGGTCAACAAAGTATTGAGTCTCAACCTGGAGCACATGGTGGCAAGCCGCTGCTCTTTACCCAGGAAAACTCGTATCTCAGATAAAATTGAGTGCATAAACCACATAAGCATTCATAATCATTGGATAAGCATTCATTATAGCCATGACATCACATATACTTCATATCTTCACACTTTTCATACATAATTCATCCTTTTTCAATCTTACTTCACCATCAAGTTACCACCTTTTCCTAGCTTCATCTCATTACTAGGCATACCACTAAGATCTAGAGGCTAAAAGAATAAAAATAGATGTTTAGAGGTTCAAAATTAAGTTTTAAAAACACAAAATTAACTTTGCTGGAAACAGGGGCGCCGTGTACGCATGCACCTTGCTCGCGTATGCGGGAGCTCGTTTTACCTTGCTCGCGTATGCATACTCTTGCTCGGGTACGCGAGATACCAAACCCGAAAGGGTTGGTCACGTCACATGCATGTGGTCGTATACGCAACCCCTTAATATTCCCTGCTCGCGTTGAGAACGCGTCATTTGGACCTCTGTATCTCCAGAAATTCTCGTTTGAGTGCACAGAGGTCAGAATCTGACAGCATATGCTATGCTTTCCTTGCCTCTGAATCGGACTTTGCCAAAACTCTTCAATTTTAGCCAGAAAATATCTGAAATCATCATAAAACACACAAACTTAAAGTAAAATCCAAAAAATATGAATTTTGTAGTAAAACCTATGAAAATATAATAAAACTTAAACAAAACATAACAAAAACTATATGAAAATGATGCCAAAAAGCGTATAAAATATCCGCTCATCAGAATACCAAACTTAAACTGTTGCTTGTCCCCAAGCAACAAAAAACAAGTAGGATTAAAAAGAAAAGAAAGATACAATAAATCTCAGAGTTTTCAATGAATCTCAGTTTCAATTAGATGAGCGGGACTAGTGGCTATTCACTTCTGAATAGTTTTGGCATCTCACTTTCCTTTGAAACTCAGAAGTATTAGCATCCTTAGGAACTTAGAATCCGGATGATATTATTGAATTTCCTAGTTTATTTCTTCTTGATTCTTGAACACAGCTTCTTTTGAGTTTTGGCCGTGACTCTAAGCGTTTATGATTATTATATTATGTCTTTTTTCGTTAATTTTTTTCCAAAATTTTCAAAGAGTATTCATAATTACCTGTGGACATCTACGTTCCTTAAGAGAATAATTACATAGAGACTTGAAACGAAGATGAAGACAGGATAGGAAGTAATTTTTTAAACGGGAGTGAGGGACGAAGAAAGGGCTCGCCGCCGCACCCGCATAAGTATTCATTACCATATCTAACTAGCAACGAAAATTCATTTGAGCCGATTTCAGATGGCACACCACAACACATGGACTTCATATGCATTGGGCTATAAAGTAATAAACCTAAGTCGTATTTGGGACCTTAACAATAGGTCTAGGATGATCTTGCTTGTTTGAGAGTCTTATTGGGTCCAAGTATGTTTTGGACTAATGTTTTGAGCATTGCTATAACAAATATTATACTATTAAATTTTATTACATTTAGTATATATAAAATGTAGATATACTTACAAGATATTTTTCAATTCAAATTAATAAAATTTTTTAATTTTGTTTTCCCTCTTTTAGTTTAAATATTATTCACTAATGCAATAAAAAGTGAATAACAATAATCATTCAAATAATTAAAATAGATCCTCTTATATATATATATATATACACAGGATTGTTATGTATAATGAATAAATTTTTTATTTTTTATAAAAATAATTTGTGTAAATCAACTAGTCTTTATAACGTATGATTTATTGCATAATTTTTTCCCTCTTAATATAGGTAAATTAATGAATTTAATATTTAAAATAAAATTTATATTATTTAACATATGAAATAAAAAATTTAAGCCATCATCTAAAACAATAAATATAATAGTACAAATATCTACTTACTTATTAGTATTAAAAAAATATATAAATAGTATAAACTAATTTTTTTAGTAGAAAAATAATAATAAAAGTTATTAATTAAGTTAATTATATAATAAAATAATTATGAACAATTTTTTAAATGAATAAAAATAAGATCACTATTTTTACATACTATAAAATTTATAAAAATAAATAAATTATATAATAGATATTATTATTTACATACTAATATATATATATATATTATCGATTATTAAGTTATAATTAATTTTTAATTCAATTTATGGTAATTAAAATTTAAATGATTGAAATGATTAAATGGTGAATATTTTATACCTAATTAACTTTGTTTTGTTATTGAAATTAAAAAAGAGTGAGTTATTCAATTCTAAATTCAAATTTAAATATGTAAGAAAATAAAAAATTATTTAAAATTTTATTTTACTAATCAGAATTAATTTTAAATAAAAATTATTTTGCATATCATATTATAGAATAATATAGTCATTTATTTTTTAATGACAAATATTGTCAAATAAAATAGTGTAAGAAATTGAGAAAAAATATATTTAATAATTTGTTTTTAATAGAATAAATTATATATTGAATAACAAAAGTTATTATGGTTTCTTTTTACACAAATTGATACTCAACGATGGTATTTTGGTAATATTACCAAGGAATATTAATTAATTTAGTAGCTTTTGTAACGGCATGAGTCTATAAATTTGAAAACTTGAAAATTATGTTATAAAATGTGAAATTTTAACTAGTAACAACGTTGACCATATTGTTTTGACTTCAATAATGAATACCAACAAATAAAATTGTTGCAGGTAAATTTCAACAAAAACAAATATCCATAAATATTGTTATCAATGAGAAATTGTCCTACTTTAAAGATATATACTAAATTTTTTTTCACGGTATTTTTCAACTCAGTAGGTTGAGGACTAATTCAGCACAAATTGAAACTCCATTGATTAAAAGTCTGCTGTTAGCCAATGAGTTACTACTTATATAATGTGAGATTCAAATCCTTAATACCTACTTAAATGGACGAGTGAAATAACCAATTAACTAATCTAAATTAATTAAGACAAATACTAATTATTTTTAATATTTTTAATATTAAAAATTATTAAACTTTGATTTTAATTATTATAACTTTATAAAATATTTATAGTGATAATTATTATATATAGTTTTTGTTTAATTTTTTTTAATAAATAACTTTATATACTTTTATGTATTATCCTATATAGTGCACGGCAATATACACTAGTATATATAAAGAGGAAGAGAGAAGTTGTTTTTACTTTTTCCTTATGATTTTTTTTCGTCGCTTGATTGATTTTCTTTTATTGAGCTACAAAACCAACTAGATTTAGCCTTCGTTTTCTTGTTCATCGGTGGCTTTGCTTCTACCTTCAGTTTGTCACTATCTTGCTCTATCTCTGCGACTTTGTAATCTATTCATGTCTTGCTCTACTTTTTTTTTTTTATTATTATATTTTGTCTACCAAATATTTGTGATATTGTTACTCATAAATTTAATATTTTTGTTCATTTGGGCAGTATTTCTTTTATTTATACAAATTCGTGTAATTTAATTTATTATTAATAAAAAATTACACAATTTGATACCATATGTTAGTTTTTATTTTTTTTTTATCAATTTATAAACTATTTTAACAAATAATAAAAAATTTTAAAATCTATAATTGTTACATAATAGGAGTATGAGTCAAAATTATCACATAAATGTTGATAGATTTGGATATATATGTATGTATGTGTGTATGTAGAAAGAGAGAGGTTGTTTTCTCCTTATAATTTTTCTTGTCTCTTGATTATTTTTCTTTTATTAGACTACAAAATCAACTATATTTAACATCGATTTGTCCTTTTAGTTCTACTCCATCTTACTTCTATCTTTACTTTGTCCCTGTGTTGCTCCACCTCCGTCACTTTGTAATTTGTACCTGCTTTGTTCTGTTTTTTATTTTATTTAGGTCTGTTTGCATTTTGTCTACCAAATGTTTGTGATATTGTCACTTGGTAATTTAACGTATTTTGTTCATTTGGGCAACGTTTATTTTATTTATGAAAATTTTGCAAGTTAATTTACGAATGATCATGAATTTCATAATTTGATATCACATGTTAGTTTTTATTTCTTTAATCAATTTTTAAACTATTTATAACAATAAAAAGAGAATCTTAAAATTTATGATTATCAGATTATAAGAGTACGGGTCAAAATAGTAAAATACTCATATTCATGTAAGCAGATTTTGGAATATATATGATTTGTATTGTCTCTTGATCATTTTTCTTTTATTTCTCTGAAAAATCACTACATTTAATTTTAATTTGGCCTTTCACTAGCGGCTCTGTTCTGTGTTAGTTTTGTCTTCATTTTGACTCTATCTTATTCTGTCTCTGTAACTTTGTAATCTATTCATGTCGTCCTCTACTTTTGTTTTTTATACAGTTCTAGATAGTTTTGTTTGCCTACCATATGCATGTGTTTATGATATTGTCACTTGCACTTTTAACGTTTTGCTAGTTTGGTCAACATATATTTTATTTATACAAATTCAGATAAATTAATTCACAAATCTCACATGGTAGCTTTTATGTCATATATATATATATATATATATATAATTTTTTTTTGTCTCTTGATGATTTTTTTTTTTTGGACAGTAAAATTAACTAGATTTAGTCTCAAATTGGCAGTCCACTGGTGGCTCTGCTCCACCTTACTTCTAGTTTTTATTGTGTTTGCATAGGGCTGGCAATATATACCTTACCTGCGGATATTCAATCCGGCTGTAGGTAAGATAAGATACGGTGCGAGTTTGCCTGCGGGTACGGGTTCAGGATATACTCTACCCTACCCTACCCGCACTTCTAATATGAAAATTTAGTCAAATCAGTCAAATCATCTAACGACTCTCAAGTATCAACTTCACGTGAAGTCGACTGCACTTGAGTTTCCACCATTATATAATATATATGTAAAAGTTATGTATGTAGTGAAGAAAGTGAATGTTGAACTCACAATCTTCCTCTTATAAAAATTTGAAATAACCACTAAATTAGTTGATGATCGTATTATTTGTAATTTTATGTTAGATTTTTTTTTAAAATTTTATTGTTTTTAATTTTAATTTGAACTTAGTTTTTTATTTTTTATTTTATTAATATATATGAAATTCGGAATGGTTGAATTTTATATTTGTTTGAAATTTTTTTTTATTTTCTGCGGGTATGATCGAATAGGGTAGGGTTTAGAACTTTAGAGTGCGGATAGGGTTAGGGTTAAAAAATTCTCAACTCGTGAGTAAGATAGAATAAAATTTTAAAAAAATTTCAACCCGTAGATAAAGTTAGAATAGAGTTCAAATCCTATTTTATCCTATCAATTGTCAGCCCTATATTTGCGATATTGTTGTTGGCTAATTTAACGCTTTTAGTTAATTTGGGTAACATTTATTTTTTTATACAAATTTATGCAAGTTAATTCATGAATAATAATAAATTTCATAACTTGATAGCACATGTTAGTTTTCGCTCCTTTAATCAATTTATAAATTATTTATAAGGACTAAATATAGGATTTCTAAATTTATTATTATCACATAATAGGAGAATGAGTCAAAATACTCATTCATGTGTTTGTAATCTATCCATGTCTTGCTTTGTTTACGTTTTTTATTTACTACTAGTTATGTTTGCTTGCCATGTGTTTCTGACATTGTCACTTGCTAAATTAACATATTTTGCTAATTTAGACAACATTTATTTTACTTAAGTAAATTTGTGCAAGTTAATTTACGAATAATCACAAATTTCACAATTGATATCACATGTTGGTTTTCGTTTTTATAATTAATTTATAAACTGTTTATAACTACTAAATCAAGAGTCTTAAGATTTATGATTATCACATCATGAGAATATAAGTCAAATTTCTCATATTCATATTAGTGGATTTTTAATTGTCTTTTTTGTTTACTTGTAATTTTTCTTGCATTGTCTCCGAATGAGTTTTCTTTTATTAGGTTGTAAAATCAACTACATTTAGCGTCAGTTTGGCCTTGTATCAAAGATTCTACGCTTTCTTGCTTCTACCTTTACTTTGTCCTCTACTACTTTGTAATCTGCCCATGACTTTACTTTAGTTTTTAATTTAGTTCTGATTGTATTTTGCCTACTATGTGTTTGTGATTCACTTGCTAATTTAATGTCTTTTGCAAGGTTTGTTCACAATATATTAAAATGAGTAAAGTATTGTTTTTGTCGTCAACGTTTGGGGTAAATTCTATTTGTGTCCCTAACGTTTAAATCGTCCTATTTGTATCCCTAACGTTTGTAAAAGTGATTCAATGTTATCATGTCGTTAATTACACATCATGAACGCTTTAGTTTGAGTTTTAAAAATCTCTTCTTGAAATTAGAATACAGATGTCTGGGATAGAATCGATAATCTACTCCGAGAAATAGTTTATCAAATGTTGAAATTAATTCCTACAACATTTACATAATTCACTTTTCTAGGGACATAATTGAATCTAAACATAAATAGTGGGTATAATATTAAAATCGAACACATCCAAGTGAGACCTAATTAAGAATGAATACATCCAAGTGAGAATAATTGAAAAATATAATCTGATTTGTTAGTATAATTGATTAGTAGGATAACATTGAACCACTTTTATAAACGTTAAAGATACAAATAGGACGATTTAAACGTTAGGGACACAAATAGAACTTACCCCAAACGTTGGGAACAAAAACGATACTTTACTCTATTAAAATTATTTGCAGAAAAAACGATTACACAAGATTATACAAAACTTCATTCTCATACATATGAACAATAGAAATATAAGGTATTTCAATTTTTTCTTGCTGGTACAAAGACACAACAGTTTCCATTGTTGGCTATATAGATTGATAACAAATTGGTACTTCAAAGACAATATTAGAAGTTAATATTAGCATACTATGGTATTCAATACTGCATTATACTGAAAGCACTAAAATTGCATTCCATTAGCATAAGAACATATAACTTTGGAAATAGCTACATAGGTAACAGATGAAAGTGATCTCTTACCAATATGACAATGCAAAAATATGCAGTGCAAGACTTCACTTACCAGGGCCAGAGCAGAAAGGTATAATCAACTCTGGAAACAATGTGACAGATCAGAATCCAACTGAAAGCATCACTCAGTTGGATTTACCTCTTCTTGAGAATGCAAACCAAGGAGCAGAAATTCTACAAACAGAAGTGGGCAGACAACTAGAATCAATATCTGAAATAAATATCCTGTAAGATACCATATATTGATATTAAATTGTTATAATTATTGATATTATGATTAATGAATTGCAGATATTAGATCTGTTTGAGTTAATGGTGTTATCCTAATTAGAATTGTCATCAGATTTGTGATTCTTATGGTGGTATAGCTTTTACCTATTTTTCTTCCTTGTTCTTTTACTCAATAAATAGTGATTGGTCTGCCATAAACCAAATGTCTTAGTTGAAGAGTATATCATGGAATAGTAGATTCAATTCACATGTGGACATGTGGTGTCTTGAGAGTAACAATTATGATTATGACAGTTGGACGGTTTAGTATGAAAAGTCTTTTGAAAAGGTTAAAGGAGAATACCAAAGCCTCTTTCCTAGTTTTGCATAGATGGCTCTTGTTGGCTCCTTTCCAGAGAACTTAACCTACTATGCACATGTCTCCCTCGTTCTAGTAGGGTTTTCCCAATTCCATAACCTAAGTAAAATTGGATAGGATTAGTTAGTTATTGAAATTAGAATAAGATAGGATTTAGCAATAAACAAAAACGGGCCTGCTACACATACAAGTTTACAAGTTTACAAGTTGGCCCAGCCCAAATACAACTCACGCACATGAAGAGGGATTACATGGAGCGTCACATTCACGCGCTCAACACTCAAACGGTTACGTATCCTACGAGTAATGGCAGACTCTTCCACTTCTTCCACTTCTCAAAGCGATTCGAAAACAAGGCAACGCTTCCATTTTTGAGCGAAAATCGAAGTTCAGAATATACAAATCGTCGCTAACCTTCGAAACCTCCATCAAAACACCATCAAACTCTCCATCAAGAATCTGAAGAGAAAACAAAGCAACAATACTCAAGGTAAGTTCATTACGAACTAGGTTTTACTTTTCTTCTACGTCGTTGTTCTAGGGTTTACTGTTATTCTTGCTTCTTTGTTACACTGTTCTTCTACGTTGTTGTTCTAAGTTCTCCTGTTATTCTTGTTGTTCTAGATCTTCTGGTAACTGATTTTTGGGGGTATATTCTGTAGATTGGGGGGTGTATACTGCTTGACATTGTAATGTTGCTTGATATTGAAGCATGTTTGAGTGATATCTGACTGATATATATATGGATGTATCTGAATCATATCTATGGGTGTATCACACTGTTATCAATGGGTGTATCTTACTGTTATTAATGGATGTATCTGACTCATATATATGGGTGTATCTTACTGTTATCAATGGGTGTATCTTACTGTTATTAATGGGTGTATCTGACTCATATATATGGGTGTATCTTACTGATATCTTTGGGTGTATTTTTCGTTTCAAAGAAAATGGCAGCAAGAAACCAAACAAAAGACCTTAAGTGTGCCACACATCTCCTAAGTGATAAATTCAGAAACATGAGTGAGGAGAAGAAGGCGATTGTGAGGGATCTCGGATTCGGTGGGTTGATGCACATCCCAGCACTAAGGGTGGATCACCAACTGTTAAGGGAGCTGGCAAACAACTTCAAACTTGGGGAGAACAGACTGAAAACAGGATATGGTTCTTTCAAAATAACACCAAAAACAATAGGTGATGCGCTTGGCATCAATGCAACAGGTAACTAGCTTAAAATTATAGGTGTATATTAAGTTGATGCTTGGGTGTATTTGAACCGACTTGGATACTTTGTTGTTTTCCTTTTTGTAGGAGATCTATTTCCTGAGAAAGTTGAGTATAAGAAACTTTCTGATGATGACAAAATAATTTTTAGAAGATTCCAGGGTAAGACCCTCAAAAGTCTTACCGATGAAATGATGAAAATCGGCGTTGGCAACGAAGAGGAACGCCTGATGTTCAAGAGGATATTCATCCTCTATATAAAGATGGCGTTCCTTTTGCCAATGACGATAAACAAAATATCGCCTGTGCACTTGGCCCCAATTTTTAAGATGGACGGCATATCGGAGAGAAACTGGGGGGGGGGGGCATGTTTTGACCTTCATGGTCAAGGGCATCACAGACTACAAGGAGAAAAAGAAGAAGGCAATTGATGGCTACCTCTTCGCCTTGATGATAATTTACTTTCATCTTTCAAAAAACAAAGGCAAGAAGAGGGCTGAAAGACCACCAAAGCCCTGGATTGCCAACTGGACTAAGGAGCAGTTGGTGGAAAGAATGACTGCAGAAAGAGAGGAAATTTTGGTAAGTAAACATAATATGTTGGTTGTATTTTATTTACCTGAATGCTGCTAGCTAAAATATCTAATGTTTCAGGGGATTGTGAAGATGGCGGAGACAAGAGAAAAAATGAAAAAAAAAAGAAAAAAAAGAAAAAAAAGAAATAAAAAAAAAACAAAAAAAGGAAGGCGAGTTCAACATCGTCTTCGGAGACAGAAACAACTACTGACAGTGACACTTCTACCTCTGAGTCTGAGACTCAAGAAGACTCAGAGGATTCAGGAAGAAAACACCCCAGCAAAAAGGGGAAAAAGTAAGTACCATACTTGGGTGTAATTTCTTTTTCGAATTGGGTGTATTTTGTTGATCACATTGGGTGTATGTAGTTTATTAAGCTGGGTGTGTTTCGTTTGCTGCGTTGGGTGTATATTGTATATTCAGTTGGGTAAATCTTGTGCATTCATTTGGTTGTATTTTTAGTATGTTCTAAATAATGATTGTTTGCCTTCCAGAATGGACTCCAGAAAAAGAAAGAAGAGTCAAGAGGAGTCCGATTCTGATTCAGAATCTGAATCTGAATCAAGTGATGAGTAATGTCCTGAAATTATTACTCCTTTCTTTTGGCTTCATTATAAAGATTTCGTGTATTAACTGAAGTGTCTCTTATTAACTTATAGGAGCGAAGAATCATCACCGGTGGAGAAGGAAAAGAAAAAGAAAAAGACAAAAACAACACCAAAAAAGTAAGCACTTCTTTGGATAATATTCTATGATAAAATTAATTTTTTATTTCTGATTGGTACTCTTTTTTTTCCACCCAGAACACAACCAAAAAAGAAAAAAGTTGTTGTGGAGGATTCACCTCCTGAAGAAGATCAATACTTTGATGGGTACAGTACCTCGTAAGCTATATTACCGTCTATCATCGTAATTATTTTTGTTAACATCTTCTTTTATGAATGTAGTGAGAGATATGAAATATCAAGTGATGAACTAGATGAATGGCTAAGGGAAAACGTTGATAAATCTGCTGCAGAGGGGTATGTCTTGCTGGGGTGTCTATTTCAGATTTTGTTGTGTTTTGTTTGCTAATAATTGTTTCTTGTTTCGCAGGGAGAACCAAGCTGACCTGCGATCGACAGAAGGTCGCTATGTGTCCTCTGAAACGTAAGAAGCTTTATTTAATAAAATCTTGTTATCATGATTTGGGTGTATTTTGTGGAACCATTTGGGTGTATTGTGTTGATCAAGTTGGGTGTATGTTGTTTATTAAGTTGGGATATTTCGTTTGTTGTGTTGGGTGTATATTGTCCATTCGGTTGGTTGTATCTTGTACATTCATTTGAGTGTATTTTATACCTGTATCTTATTTTGTCTGAATAACATGAAATCTGTTTTAGAATACCGGCTGTGAACTTGGAAAGTGATGATCCTTCCTCTCAAGGACGCACAGAACAGAGTAGTGTAAACCAGCCGTCAGAGAGCATGTAATTTCTCTTTCAGATAACCGTTACTTTTGTTCTTCTATTAACTTCTACTTCTAATTCTATATATATATTTTTTTAGAAAAAAAAAACCCTTTATTATTTTATTCAAGAAAAAAAAGCAAAAACTGCAAGTATGTAAGTTCTCAAAAAACAAAGCCTGTCCTCTTTTTGAATTGTTCGGGTGTATTTTTTGATTTTCTTTCGGTGTATTTTAGGTTGAGTCTGGCTGATTCGAATATGATGGTTGTGAGGGAACAGACACCGTCGGATGCGCTTGCAATGTGAGTTTTCCAAGAATATTTCAACCTTATAACCTTATTATTTTCAAAGGCGTTGTTAACCTTTCATTTTTCTTCTTGTTTAGAGTCCCAATTCAGGTTTTTGTGCTGGCATCCCAAACAACCACTGAGACAGATTTTGAACCAACCCCTATGCTACAGATTGAAGGGACTACAGAAACGTAAGAAATAGTATTGGGTGTATATTTGTTTAGAGTTTGGGTGTATATTTGCTAACAGTTTGGGTGTATATTGTTCCTGATTAGTTTTTTTTACGCCATGATTTATTTTTTGTAACTGAACAGCACTCCTGAACCCCCCCAAACAACTTCAAGAGACCACACCCATGCTTCCCCCAGCTCCAACTAAAATGTAAGTTCATCAGACTAAAATCAATCTTTGCTTATCATCTGTATATTCTTATTCTTATTCTTATTATTATACATGATGACGCATTCATCTAGCCGCAGAAGACGCTGCTGCCCTGTTGATGATGGCACGGACAGCATCCTATATTCCTAAAACAGATCCAGGGGTGCCATCATTCAGCCTTGGATTGACTGATTCAAGCCAGGAGGGAGCGTCAACGCAGGAGACAGAAAGGGCAAAATCTCCAGAAGCTACAAATTTGATAGAACAATTAGACGATTTGGTCCAAAAAATAGCAAGTAGTGCGGCGAAAGGAAAAAACAAAAGTCCACAAATTCAAAGGGAGACTGGGGGGGGGGGGAAGTTCTGCGAAGTTTGAAACTCCTGGGGGAATAAATCAGATTACGGATAATATGAAACAAAAGTGCTACATCTGGGGACGTGACTGAAGGAAGACGCAGATGGCAATACTAGCAAGTATGAGCACATGTGCACTCTAATTGCCCAAGATGAATACCTTTTGATTAGAATGCACCTTGCATCCCTCCAGGCAAAAAGTGATATAGAATCTGGGGTAATATTAGAATAACATTAATGTTTTTACACCAAAGTCAACTGCAATGTTTATTAATGTAAAATTGATTTCGGCATATATTTCTAGATTGTATCTGCCATCTGCCTCATCCTCAACCAGAAAAATGAAAAGAGGTTTCAAGAACAAATATACTGTCTCCCCCCCCCCCCCCCGATATTGTGGTAAGTGTTACTTCTACGAACTTTGGGTGTATTTTCTGTATTGATTTAGGTGTATTTTTTACGTTCAATTGGGTGTAAGTTGTGTAGTCATTTGGGTGTATTTAAAGTATTCACTTGAGTGTATTTTCAGTATTTTATTTCTTGTTTCGTAATTCTTGCAGAACATGGCACTTTCGGATCACCCAAACGGGGAATTCATATCACTGAAAACGAATAAGGAATTCAGGGTGGAAGACTACCCGAGTTTTATTCCCTTCATAGATGCAAAAAAATTAACTTCGCATCCATATGTAAGTTTCATTTGCTAAATTTGTTAGTACGCTTCTTTACTTATATGCCAAATAAAATAACACACTGTTGAAATGTGGCAATCCTTCAGATTTTTGTACCTGTTTGCTACTCGGGGCATTGGTGGTTATGGCTGATAGATACAACGAAGCGGAGATGTCATATACTTGACCCGCTACACAAAAAAGCTCCCGGCGAAGAGAGAAAGAAGGTTAATAAATTCACTATAAGTTGCCTCTGTCTTCTTTACTTTAATATTTAGGTCTATTTCGTTAGTTGTGTTGGGTGTATATTGTCCATTCAGTTGGGTGTATCTTGTGCATTCATTCGGGTGTATTACTGATTTGTTTTGGTATTTAAGAGATATGTATTTTCAAGATTGATAACATATGCCGGTGGGGAACCTCTGAAGAAAGGCGAGAAGGAGAAGGAAATTAAATCATCATATGTTAAAATATCAGGCCAAAAATCAAGGTATAAATTTGTGACTCTGAACATTAAACTTTCGTAAATGAGATTTGTAATTTATTTTCTTCGTTTTCAGCTATGACTGCGCTATCTACGTTATGAAGTGGATGGAGTTAATTGAGCCGGAAAACATTAAAAAGGGGGAGTATGAATGGGATAATTGGCCACAGGTAACTGTCTTTAGAACTATATAACTCTGTATTACTTTACTGAATTAATATTGCTGTTTAAACAGAATATACTTTTTAATTGTAGGAGGAGGTGGACCACTATAGAGTGGAGTATGCTTCGCGGATACTATTCAGTGAGATGAATAAAGAGAGAGATTGGGCAATTAGAGAGAGTAATGTTATAAGGCTTTCGAAGCCATCCTCTGTATTATTGAGTCCGTTTTGTCAGATAAATTCTGCTGATATAGAAACTGCGTAAATATTTGTAAATTAAACAAATGCTGTAAATATTTGCCATTTATCAACAACTTCTATTCCATGTATATTTTTTTCCATAGTTAAACTATCTGTGCTGTTAAACTGTCTGTGTTGTATTCAAAAGCTGTATTATAGGTGGTAAAATATGAAGGAAAAAATCAAGACATATATAAACGTAAATTATAAACTGTTACACCCAAGATTGCATAAAATATACACCCAAACTGTCTGTGCTGTATTCAAAATGTATGAATTACAAGTACTAAAATATGAAGAAAAACATCAAATCAAATATACACCCATAACCTGCGAAATTTTACAGCTTTTGTTCTATATGTATCTATATATGTATCTATATGTAAATTGTCAATGAACAAAAATACACCCAAAAGAACAGTGCTTTTACACCCATATTCTTTAAAACTATACACCCAAAGAGTTATCCCCTGCTGCTGGTACCCTGAACTGATAATTTATAACGTGTCCTTGATATTGGCTGGAATTTGAATGCACCGCTGATGCAGCATCAAACAGGTTTATCTGAATATAACACTCACATATTAGCTAAACTATTAACGAGAAAAATAAACTCAATCGCCACAAATTTAAAGAACATTACTTTTACCTCGCTTAAAACTTTCGTCTTCTTCTTCTTTGTGGCATTTGCGATTTGTTTATCCAACTTTGAACCTAGCCTATTTTTTGGACGTCCTCTTGTTCGAATCCTTGGCGGGCTTTGAAGCTCGTTAACGGATTCCAAGTTGGCGTCTTCGTGGGATAAAGAAGATGTCCCCTTCCTTTTGGCTTTTAATGATTCCATCTCGGCCATGACGTTATCGTACGCACGGTACAAAATTGCAGTCAGCTCCTCCAATTCGGATGCAAATTCGCAAATATTTTGCGAACGAAAAACCAATTGGTCGAACCTCTTGCTTCTTGGCTCCATCAGTGGCTCGTCGTGGCTGCTCTTGATGTGTGTGTGTCACCTCTTTACCTTCTTGCTCCATCGTTCCAGTATATATCTAGGTGGAACTTGGCTTACTTGTTCGAAGCTTAACACGCTTAGTGCGTGACGGCACAGTATCCCTCTCGACTCGAATAATAAGCATTGGCATTTTACCTCGGCTGCAACTGAGTCGTAAGTAACAACGAACTTGTTGAATATTGAGCTGGAAACTTGTTCTCCGACTTCGTATACTGAATAGCCTAGAGCGGAATTCTTTAATCTGGTGATGCAATTCGCCTTTCCTCTGAATTGCGCTTGGACTTCCCTAAACTTTGCATGAGTGTACGCATCTTGAAACTGAGCTTCAATGGAGGATTTGGTTGCACACGGTATGACCGTATGAAAATCTGCAGCATCTGATTCTCTCTCTGCTTGCTCCCTGCTTCCGAGGCAATTATCGTATTGTTTGACGAACTGAATAAGCGAGCTGTTTCGGGTGATATACTTGTTAAAAAATGAATGCATGCTCTCGCTCCTTTGTGTGCTTCTCATCCCTGCCCAGAAGTGGTGATCCAGATAGATAGGAACCCATATGTGACGGTCTTCGTACAGATCTGCATAATACACCCAAACACACACTATAAATACACCCGAGGGAACATGCAATTTACACCTCTACTGCAGATTTTAAAAAGACATTACCTGAAAGCCACTTGTTGTCCACAAGACCAAAATTCAGCAGAAAATCATTCCAATTCCTATCGAATGAGTCTTTGCTATGAGAGTTCCAAACAACTTGGCTCATTTCTTGTTCAATATCGGCATGTCCCTTGTACTCGTTTAATTTGCTTGGAATCTTCTTCATGATGTGCCAAATACACCAACGGTGAACTGTTGTTGGCATACAGGCCTCTAAAGCCCTTTTCATTGATGCGCACTGATCGGTTAGAAACCCTTTCGGAGCGTTTCCTCCCATGTAACGAAGCCAGCATTGAAATAACCATTTGAATGATTCAATTTCTTCGTTCTTCATCAAAGAGCATCCGAGAAGTGTTGACTGACCGTGGTGATTCACCCCGACAAAAGAACCACAGACCAAATTATACCTGAAACAAATTACCATAGTCCAGAATGCAAAATCATTAGGTACACCCCAACAAATGCTTCGTATACACCCAATGAAACAGCCAATATACACCTCTGCTGCGGATTCGTAAAAATAAATTAATTTAGCATCATAAACAGGGGCAGTTTGTTACCTGTTTGTATTGTAGGTGGTGTCGAATGAAATGACGTCTCCGAAATACTCAAAGGCAGCTCTGCTTCTTGCATCGGCCCAAAAAGCCAGCTTAATCGATTGATCCTCCTCGAGTTCGAGCTCAAAAAAGAAATTCGGATTCTTCTCTTTCATTCTTAAGAAATATTTCCCGAATTCCTTTGCATCTTCTTGTTCGGAAACATTCCGCACTTCCCTGGTAATGTAATTCCTCACGTCCTTTTCGATAAAATTTAACTCGCAGTGACCCCCGACAGCCGCAACAAATGATTGGTAGGTTTTGCTTGGTCTGATACCGGCCTCCTCGTTATTCTCTATCGTATGACGAATGGACATGCTTAGTTCCCTGTGCTGTTTGAGCATCTTTGCTTTACTTGGACAGCAAGGGTGTGAATGATCCAGCACAACCTTTGAAATGATCCAAGCACCGACATCCTTCAATGTGTGTATATAAATTCTTGCAGGACAGTTTAAACCGGCTGTCGGATTGGTCTTCTCGGTCGGAGATATTTTAGATTTCCATTTTCCCTCTCTGCTACATGTAATCAGTTGATTCTTAATCTCGTTTCCCTTCCTATTTGTGCACCGAACTCTTGTAGAGAAACCTGCAGCCTTGGCGTAGTTCCTGTAAAATTTTCCAGCATCTTCAAGGGTGGTAAAGGTCATTCCAACCTTCGGAACAAGCTCGTCATCAACAACCGAGAGAGGCTGCACAATACACCATGTCAGAAACTGTGAATACACCCATAGTTAAGATTCAAATACACCCAATCATGTCTAATATGATATACCCGAATCGCAACAACTCAACTACAGAATGACCTTTAAAGCCATAAACTGTAAATACACAGGCTGCAGAATACACCATGTCAACAACTAAAAACACACCCAATCATGTCTGATATAATACACCTGAACAACAACAACTCAATTAAAATAACAAAAAACCAGTAAAGTGTAAATACACCCACACTTCTAGCAAAAATACACCCAAAAAAGACCTGATCTACACCCGAGCGTCTGCTACAAATTCCAGATAATTAATCACAACTAATACATTGAATCGACAGATTCATGTTAACGTGTTAGTTTCATAGTCAATGTTCAGCAATTTTTCAACTACACAATGCTATACAAATTACTGAAAGAAAATTCATACTAATCCTATGTAAATCAAACCTCAGGAACTTCATTAGATTCAAATTCATAATCCACTTCGCCTGGATTCAGCTGACAATCTGAGGTTGAATGATCCATTATCTTCAAAATGAGTTCAAACTTTGCTTTCAGAAAACAACAAATCAAAATAGAAAACGAAGCTCGAGTTGCACAGAGAGAGGAAAGTAACGTAAACGAAGAACATACCAGTGAGAAAAGGAGAGGAAAAGAACGATGGAGAAGAAGGAGGGAAGACGCGCGAGAAGAAGAACAACCAAATCTCAAAATAACGAAAACGAAGAAGGAAACAAATCTTTTAAATTTGGTAGTTAGATATACGCGGGATCTTATATAGCGCGTGTATACAACGTATATGGAGCAGCGCGTATTTTTGTTTTATTACTTAATAAACTTGTAAAGCATACAAGCCTATGCAGAGCTTTTCCGAAACAAAAAATAAAATAGATATAGTTTAAATATGATTTTCCTTGTATTGAAACTTACCGTGCCTTCTTTATTTAGATCATTAGCTTCGAATGTTCACTATCCCAACACTAAATCATCGTTAAGTTGTTCAATCTCTGAACTTTTGGTTAAGGTGAGTGGTCCTACTTCCTTCAAATCTTCGTGGAGTTTAAAATTTTACTAATTTTTTGAGTCATTATTTTTATGAAAAAATATCTTTTTAATTTTTGACTATTTGTTCGAACTATAAAGTATCTCTCTATAATTTAAAATCTCTAATTGGTTCCAACCATCCAAGTAATTAGTTTAAAGTAACAACCTTATAAAGTAATTGCTTAGACTAATTACTCGGATAATTAGCGACCAAGGTAAAAACTCAGGTGCAGTCAACTTTACGTGAAGTGGATAACTTAGAATCGTTAGATAATTTGACTGATTTGAGTAAATTTTTATCTAACGGCTCTTAACTATCAATTTCACGTGAAGTCGACTGCACCTGAGTTTCCACCAACGACCAATTAAGAATTTTTAAATGGTGGAGAGTTGGTTTGTCCTCCAAACAAACAAATGGTTAGGATGAAAAATAACAAGGAAAAGTATGAGTAACCAATGCTAGTATTATACAATGCATACAATGGGATTTAATTGAAATTAAAATTAAATTTTGGATACCGGGGGTTTAATTGAAATTAACACTAAATTATAATCATTAATTATGAAGATTTGTTAGTTTGAATGGTTCAAAAAATTAGGATTCAGTAAAACCAAAACACAAACCATGACCTATTCTCTATGAACGGCGTCGCCGACACAACCAACAACGCAACCCCTCTCACCGACGTTACTATCTCTTTTTCTCACTGGCTCGTGTTCACCGGAAGTCGCTCCCGGAGACGTTGAGGTCCTCATTGGTGAACGCCCTTCTCCCAGCGTGTGGCTCCTTCCAGCGACACTGCATCATAAGGTGAGAATGGTTCCATTGAAACCACCGGAAGAAGCTCCCGAACATTTTGTTGCCGACGGTCAGCAGCCTAATAAGGTGAGAATGGTTCGATGAATTGTTCACCATGGATGCTTATTTATATAAGAGTTAGATGTTTATAAATTGCTACTTGCAAACTTAAAGTGAACATCCAAAATACTATTAAAGTGACCATCCAACATACTGTTAAAGTAACCATCCAACAAATATCAACCCATTTTCAACAATGGTCAGCTAGAATGCGTCATGTTTCATACACATGTTCTTTGAGGTTCCGGTGATCTGTACGTTGACGAGCATGTGGGGGTTTCTTCCGATGGTAGGAGATGAAAGCGCCCACGCGAGAAGAAGTCGGCTGCTGCACGTTTCGTGGGTGACGGCTCCTTGAGGGCGTTCCCGATGGCCGGCGTCGCGCCCAGCTGCTCCGTTGAAGAGACGGCGGGATGATCAGGACTTAGACGGCGCCGTTATTGATACCAATTGTGAGGATTGATGGGTTGATGGGTGACCTTCCTTTGTTGCAACAGGGATTGTGTGTGATCAAGGATCGAGAGGGTTTGGGTTTTGTCACGTTACTGCAATGTTCAGAAATAGCAAGGGTTTGGGTGTGGGGGAGGGAAAACGGCAAAACAAAGGGGTTGATTGATTTGGGGAAAAACTGTGAATAAAAGAAATTAGGTGGTATGTTAAAATAAACAGCTAAAATATGATTAGGGTTATTAATTGATTAATTCTTTCTATTAATATTAATTGGGCCTAATAAACAGCCCATTGTATACATTGTATACATATCTCATTGTCTCTCTAGCTGTGCTCAAATAACAATTATTCTTTCTTTTTCGATATGCATTCCTTTATTTATTTATTTTAAAACAGGAAACGGAGTGGAATAATAATGTTCTAGAGGACATTTTCTCTCGGCTTTCTCTGAAGTCCTTGGCTCGTTGCAGATGTGTCTGCAAAGATTGGCTAACCCTAGTTTACCGCCCTTTCTTCTTCAAACTGAACGGTTTCATTGTTCAACGGAAGTGGGTATCTAACACCACCAATAGCTTCATTCAATTGGAAGGTAGTAGAGAGAACATGAACACCACTTTATTATTCAGCATACTTCCTAAAGATATGTTGATCATGGACACATGCAACGGACTTATCTTGTGTCGTAGCAATTCTGCAAAATCAACTCTGTTTGTTTGGAACCCAGTGAATGGACAGTTGGCGGGATTCCCTTTCAGTTCCATGGAAATAGCCACTGCAATTGCTTCTGATTCTTACCAAAGTTGTTTCACCTCCATTTCCTTTCCCAAGTTTAAGTTGGTAAGAATTGTCTCCGGTCACCGGTCTCGGAATATTAAGTTTGAAGTTTATTCATCAGAAACAGGAGCATCTAGAGTGTCAAATGGAACTTACGACTCTTCTCGAAGAATTTCCATCGCGAGTAGAAGCATATACATAAAAGGAGTATTGTATTGGATTATGAATCGTCAAAAGCTGCTGAGTTTTCATGTTGAGGAGGAATTGACAAGTTTGATTTCGCTGCCTTGTAATTATCCTTCAGCACTTAATCATCAAGTTATTGGAGAATCTGAAGGAATATTGCATTATGCCCAAATATCAAAACCGTTATACCTTAGGGTGTGGTGCCTTCACGATGAGACCTGGGAACTTAAGTGCCAGCTAAATATCGTGATTGTTCTAGAAAAATACAAACCCAATTCAAATGGACGGGTAATGTTTAATCAAGTGGCTGTTCTTTGCTTCAAAGATTCGATGTTGCTACTCAAATTTCAAGGGCATGTAATTGGGTATGACTTTAAGAATGGCAAGGTGATTTACGTTTACTCCTATGAAGATCTCAACCTACAATCTCCACCAGCTTCTCCATACCAAAAGTCACCCCTCTATCCCCTTCTCTCCGTCACTAATGTGTTTCCATTCCCTTCATGAGCTTGGTTCCGTTACATGATTCATGGCAGTTAGCAACTACCTTCTCAAACTTTCAGAGCCTTCACCGTTGAGCCCTTATTTATTATTGCCCTTTAGTTTATTTTAGTTTTTTGGGATTGATTCTGATAGTGGGTTCTGCTGCACTTTCTTTTAAGTTATTGGGTTAATCATTTATTCATTTTAATTATTTAAAATGTGGGCTGCCGATAATTTTATTTTAGAGTAAAATATTATTTTAATCTCTAATATTTATGTTGAAATATAATTTCGTCTCTAAAGCTTTAAATATTTTATTTCAGTCCAAAAAATTTTTATAAGTTCTATTTTAATTTAAAAAAAAAATTTAAGTAGATTCAATGTTATCTTACCATTAAATTTGATACCAATAACTTGCATATTAAAGAGGCAATAGTATTTAATTTCAATATATAAGTGAAATTGATTCACCAATAATTACTAATATACAAATTTTTTCTTTGATTTTGAAGCGTATATTTTTTTTTTAACAAAAAAAGCTCAACATAATGAAGTAGAGCAGGTAACGCTACAAAATACAACTAAAAATCTAAGACAAAGAACGCAATAGATATGGTATTGACATTACCATCAACAACTAAATGGATCAACATCGCACCATTCCCTGTAATTCAAAAACGACCTACGTATCTTTGAGTTCTGGAATAGTCCGTTCCAACCAAATGTTCCAAATAATCGCAAAGAAGCCTAAAAGTCACTTCTTATATTTAGAGTTACGACCAAACACTTGAGTCCAACTCTCAAAAAGTCATTTGACAGTTTTTGGAATAGTCCAATTCTCAAAAATATATGACTTAACTAGTAACTTATTAACGTCCGTGTCACCCATTTGCTTAAACTATTATTGTCAAATTTAACCATAAGACCATATTGAACTTGTTTAAAACTTTTTGAAATAGAAATTGAACGTTTGAAACCTTAAGAGCCAAATTAAAATTTGACCCAAACGATAATGACTAAAATAGTATTTTATCTTTTTATTTTATATATTAAAAAATTAATTTAATACTCCACTCAAAATATTAAGAGATTAATGCAGGGTACTTAAAATTCAATATAAGAGTCTAATGTAATTAATAAAAAATAGTTAATAATCCTAAGTTATTCTTTTAATTTTTAAATATTTTTTTATATTTTTTAAAAAATAATGTATAATTTTAATTATTTAAAAACAAAGGAATTATTTAAAAAATAGATTAGGATTTTCAGTAAATACTTCACTCAATTCAACGGTCATAATTCAGATGATGATTATCGAATCTTGGCAGAAAAGTGTCTTTTTATGTTTTTTTCTTGTTTTTCCTGAACAAACCTGGGATATTTTCGTATGAACGAGTAACCTCCAAAGGTGCTACCCTACGCCGAATCATAGAAGTTCTTACAGGCTGCAACTTAACCGAAACTGAAACCCGGAGAAACTTTTTGTGCGGTTCACGTGATATGCTCAGAGAAGAGGCGCCACTGGGTTTTGACCGCATCGTCTCTGGTTGAAGCATAGCTGAAAATTGCAACGTTTGCGCAGCTTTCGCATCCATTATAGCTTCCCCTCAAAACTTGTATTGAAAATTTACGCCAATTGCAACGACATGTCTGTCCTTTATCCCCTCTTAATTTTCGAACTACAGTTTTGGAGAAAATGGGGAGAAACAGAACGAGAAGAGTTAAATTCACACACAAGTAAGACTAAATGATATACATTAACATGGTAATTTGTAGTGTTTTTTAAAATTGTGGAAGGAACTAAAATGGGAAAGCCTGATTTCTGTATCTAAGATTTTTAAAATTTTTTTTGCTCATGATTTTCGCATGCATGCTACTTGATCATTTGATATTATATACATTGTTCAAGAAAATGAGACTGAATGGATTAAGCCATAAGTCAATGAGGACGAGTTCAAGAAAAAAGAGATGAACAAAGAGTTAAAAGGAAAAGTATAAGTAGGCAATGAAAATACTAAACAATGTGAACAATAGATATATCGGATGTTCAATTTACTAGGTGTGCAGATAGTTATCTAATATTAAGATTTAGGTGGGTAATTTAGAAGTGTAGTGTGTTTTTACTTTATTGAACCAATTTTAGCACTCATTGTTCACATTGTTCACAAAAGTCATTGTCTACCTAACAAAGTCCGAGTTGGAATCTATTTTATAAGAGAATGAGTTTAGAATTCTCACTGGATCAACAACTTTCATATCTAATATAAAAGCATTTTTGTAAATCATTGTTCAAATTAGAATTACATGCCCTAATACAATGTTTGTAGAAAAATAGTAGCTGTAAACGAGCAACAATGAGATCATGAACAAATAACGGGAGGAGTTAACTTGTGCTACAACCAGTTTTCTTTTCTTTTTCACTTTTCCTGCGAGAACATAGTTATTTTGGGGCCAACATCCATCCGATTGCCACATATTTTTCTATTTATTCCTTTTTTATAGATTTTTTTCCCTATATTACATGAGATCTTTTTTTCCGCTTAGGTTGTTGAATAAGCAATAAGTTATCTAAGAATAAATAAATCGGGCCACTTCACAACATAAAAATCTTCTTGGAGTAAGTAAAATACATAACCAGATCAATCAAACTCGACTACAAGTATATATATATATATATATACATCAACAATAAACAAAACATGAACAATGCTGGTAGCTTCTCAGCTTATTCTAAATGCTAACACAAATTATGCAGAAACATATGCCAGGCCTCATCACTTTTTTTTAACCCGAAACATATTGACATGGCACGATATTATCATGGCCTTGATTGCATATCACAACTCAAGAAAAAAATATAAACACGTCAACAATGCTTGTGTCTGTGTTTCTATTAGTGTTCTGCGTAATTGTTGTCTTCTTCCTTCAAAAAGACTTCAATTTGTTCCAATGCCTGCAAGATACAGAGACGTGTTATCTAGATTGGCACTGATGTCATTTTTATTCAACTCAACCTAGGAGCATTTCATTTGACCCATAAAATAAAAATCCTGAAATGACACTAGTAGGGAGGGCATTGAGTATAAAGACCTCAATTGCAATAGCAGTTGGTGACAGTTTGGACACATCTCTTTGGCCCAGTTTTGCTGCTATCTCTGCATGATAAAGAACAAGGTCAGAAACCATATATATCAGGAAAGCATCAAGAAGAAGGTAGAAATAATAATTAAGTTCACTAAAGATCTTTCTCTACTTCCTTTTTTATCTTTTTTAAAAGTGACGCTTGGCAAGTATCTTAGGGATCTCCAGGTCCAAACAATTCAAGTTCAATAAGTCGCGGGGGGAAAAGAAATACATAAAGTCCTGTTTTATACCAAAGTTTCTGAAAAAAAATTCACAATTTTTATTTTAAAACCGAAAAATATCTATGCGTACTTTCTAATGAGACCCTGGCATTGGCATTGGCATATGAATCACCTCTTTCTTCAAAAAGAGCAGATAACTTCAGGAGAGCCTGCAGAAGAACATCAAAAGGTCAGAATACTTACCAGGAGGGGGAAAAAAAGTAAACTTTGATGCAAATTGCTAAAGAGTTGAAGTTGCTAGGACTGGGTGACTAAAATTGTATGCAGGAGGAAAAAAAAAAGATTACCCGGGTGTATGCATCTCCTGCTTCATAATGTAGAAGGGGGCGAGAATTAGTTCCTATAGCAGCGATTCTTTGTGCCAAGGCTTCCAGCGGCACATCCAACCAAACACTGACGCCCTTGTGCATATGTTTCCTGGCAATCCATATATAAAGGAAAGAGAGAATGGGACGTTAATCATAAAAAATTGAAGACCAAACTTCAATTTTCTTGTTCACACGTTAATAATGAGTAAATAGCCAAAATCTTCCTAAAAGATACCCCGATCTCCATTTTGGTCATCGAAAGATAAAGTTAATCAAAATCGTCCTCGAAAGATACACGATTGGTCACGTTAGTCCTTCCGTTAGTTGGATGACGTGTCACGTTAAGTGCCACGTGGCATATGATGACGTGGAGGGCTAATGCCACGTGTCACAAGATGATTGGTTGACGTGTCAGATCAGTGACACCTGGCATGCCACGTGGCACTTGAGGTGTAAAAAAGTTATTTATAATCAAAATAATCCTTGAAAGTTCAGACGTAAGTCATTTTCATCCCTAAAATTTTAAAATTTAATCAAATTAGTCCTTATATAATTTTTTTTATTTTTTCTTGATAATATTAAATTTAAAATATTTTTTGATACTACTAATCTTAATAGAAATGTAATTGACAATCAAAAAATTGGTAATTGTATCTTTTCTTCTTAAAATTTTTTTCAATAAAATTATCTCTCTCCTTTAATTCTTGTCAAAATCTCTCTTATTCTTTTCTATTATAAAACATTTTTCTTACATTACATTTTGCTGGAAAATATATATATATATATATACACTCAAAATTAAAATGTATGTATTTGTTAACCTAAACAAAGTTATATGCTCAAAATCAAAATTTATGTATGTTAACCTAAACAAAGTTAATAAAAATTTATACATTTTTTTTTTCATTACGGTATTACTTTCATTTAGGTTAACATACATAAATTTTGATTTTGAGCATATAACCTTGTTTAGGTTAACAAATACCTATCTACATTTCAATTTTGAGTATATATATATATATATATATATATATATATTCCAGCAAAATATAATAATGTAAAAAAAAAGTTTTAGAATAGAAAAGAATAAGAGAGATTTTGACAAGAACTAAAGGAGAGAGATATTTTTATTGAAAAAATTTTTAACAAGAAAAGATACAATTACTAATTTTTTGATTATCAATTACATTTCTATTAAAATTAGTAGTATCAAAAAATATTTTAAATTTAATATTATCAAGAAAAAATAAAAAAATTTATATAAGAACTAATTTGATTAATTTTTTAAAATTTAGGGATGAAAGTGACTTACGTCTGAACTTTCAAGGACTATTTTGATTATAAATAACTTTTTTACATCTCAAGTGCCACGTGTCACTGACCTGACACGTAGCATGCCAGGTGTCACTGATCTGACACGTCAACCAATCATCTTGTGACACGTAGCATTAGCCCTCCACGTCATCATCCAACTGACAGAAGGACTAACGTGACTAATCGTATATCTTTCAGGGACAATTTTGATAACTTTATCTTTCGAGGACAAAATGGAGATCGGGGTATCTTTCAGGGACGATTTTGGCTATTTACTCCGTTAATAATTATAATTATACCAATTGATGGGCCTAATAACAACACCTCCACCAGTAGAAATAACAATTCTACGCATCAGGGACAGTTTATGCAATACCTCAGTCTGAAACAGTAAAAATAAGCAAGGAAAAATGAATGGTGAATGCAATAACAAAACCATCAATCAGATCCATTGATAGTAGAACACAGAAAAGTAATTGGAAATGATGTTGCTTGTTAGCACATTTCATAACCAAATGTATCTACTTCTATTAACATCACTTTCAAGAGCCAAATATCAGACTCTTACCCTACAGCAGGGGATGGGCTAAGCAGTTGTTTATGCCATTTGTTTTTTTTTTTTTTTATGTTTTCATAATTGATTATTGAATTCTATACTCTCGTTAGTACCGTCATTAGTTGGTACTTCAAAACATATTGATTCAACAGCTTCTTGGGACAGTTTATGTCAACATATAGACGAAAATGAGGAGCTGGATGAGATTGGAAACAAAAACACATAAAAGTTCAAAACAACTTAAACAAAGAAGATACATAAGCTAGAAGAATAGTCCTCTTCAACTGACCTCTTTGTCGCGAAAGAAAGCTTCTCCATAGTGCTTGAATATATCAGCTACAGAATTCCCAACCTCCTCCTCCACCAATGCATCACTAAAGCACCCACGAGTGCAACAAATGCAGAAAATCAACACAATGTCTAAAGTGCTTGTGAAATATACAGTATGTGCAACCAATGCGCATAACTAGAATGACCCCTTTCCATCTACAGAATACAGTCATATAATACATTTGTTGTATCTAACTAGATTTCTCTGTATCAATTAAATATAAACACCAGTTGAAGTTCATCTTGGTTTTTGCACACAGAAATTGTAGATAGCTACAAACAACATGCCATTCTTTGTATATTCTTCTAGCCTATTCGGGCTATCCAAATGATGCACTATTATGATCATTTACTTGCTTTAAGACTAATATAACTGGTCCAAAGATAATAAAGAAGTAATTCATTCAAGAATTACAAGAGAATGAGAATATTCGGGAGGCCTACTCTCCAAAAACTCAAATCAGTGAATCAAGTAATATAGTCCTTCTGTCTGCCCTTTTCCCTCTATTCATACTCCCAATTCATCAAAACCTAAACACAAGTCTCAGTGTCCTATCAACGACTCAAGTTCTTCCTCAGAAGGAGAGAGAAAAAAATGATAAATTCCCATACTAACCTATCACAGAAAGAATAGCCAAGCACTTGTGCCATAATCTTCCCCACAGTTGTCTTCCCAGAGCCCATCATTCCTGCATGTCAAATTAAAGGTAATTTTGAAAGCCGCAATAATCATACTTGGAAATTATATTATTGGATGATGACTTTAGCCATGAAACTAACCAACAAGATATATACAGCGTCCATTTAAATATGGATCGATCTCTTGTGATCTACTCTGCAATTTATTAATTCAAGTAAGATAATGGCATGTATAGCAAGCTAAGGCAAAAAGCAATTAAGCAAAGTTTACTATTTCTTGATTCTTGCTTACTATGATGGAGGGCATAACATCACTAACGAAATGGATATAGACTAGTTAAAAATAACAAGAACTTCATATCATTACCTTCAAAATCAATTCTTCATCAAGAGGAGCATGACAGGTTCCAGATTCCAATGTCGAAGCTACACGAGCATTTAAATTTAGTCAGTTACAATCTTATATGCAATCCAGGCAAAATTACATACTACATCTTCTCAAAGACCATAATTTTTCCTCAAAAGACGCGGAAGTGGATTATTCCAACTATTCAATAGAATAAATTTATTTGAAGCTGCAGAATGATAAATACAAAGACAATAGTTGGGCATTGCAGTTATATTCAGTTCACCTTGATAGAAATTATTATGAACGGTCCAGCTGAAATGTCTATTATCCTTTCATATTGATCACGCCATGTTTTTTAACATAGATATCCAACTACATTTTAGTCACAAATATCTGAGCACAAGTTATTCAAATCAATTTCATGCCAGGCAAATTAAACTTCAAATCCTTCCTTATTTGATCAATGTTTACAGGAATATAATTCAGGCAAAACAAAGAATTAATTATACTAACAATTAATTACAGGGAAGGCACGTTGGGGATTAGATTTGCAATTTTCCGCACAGCCAGAACAAATCTTTAATCCAAATTCATTGGCAATTTACAAGTAAGGTTCACTGTACGCTGTATCTTCTTATTGTAACTAGTTAAATCATTCATTTTTTTTTTAAAAGACGGATAGCACAAAATCAGCACTCCTTTCAATAACAATAAAAGTAATTGGAAAATATAAATGCAAAGCTAGAATAGCAAGCGCGTTACATGTTCCAAGCCCTTTTATTTTTATTTTTTTTCAAACCAGGATATTAAATAATGAGCAATGCTAGGGCCAGCAACTTTTGTGATTGGTAACCATCAAATAGCCATCAATGATGATCTAACGGTGTGAGATTGGTGTGAGATTTCATCCAATGACTCACCTTTTTCTGCTGGCTACATGCTGGCCAAAAATCAACAAAACTGTTGACCCCTAGACTTTTCCAAAAAATAATAACAAATACAAACTCGCACGTTTCAAAACCAACAGTCTTTTTTTTTTCTCAACAAACCTGCGATATTTTCGTACGAACGAGTAACCTCCAAAGGTGTTACCCTACGCCGAATCATGGAAGTTCTTACAGGCTGCAACTTAACCGAAACCGAAACCCGGAGAAACTTTTTGTGCGGTTCACGTGATATTCTCAGAGAAGAGGCGCCACTGGGTTTTGACCGCATCGTCTCTGGTTGAAGCATAGCTGAAAGTTGCAACGTTTGCGCAGCTTTCGCATCCATAATAGCTTCCCCTCAAAACTTGTATTGAAAACTTACGCCAATTGCAACGATAAGTCTGTCCTTTATCCCCTCTTAATTTTCGATCTTCAGTTTTGGAGAAAATGGGGGGGGGGGGGGAACAGAACGAGAAGAGTTAAATTCACACATAAGTGAAGGAAGCATTGAAAAAAAAAAAAGGGGGAAGAAAATGGAGAAGATGAAATTCCGAATCTGACCTGTTGTAGCAGAATCTAACTGGAAGGGATCAGCTAAACCAGAGAAAGTTAAAATTGAGAAAGCTGTGTGAATCTCAAGGGAAAAAAAAAAGAAGATTAGAGTGAAAGTATTTTACAAAAATAAGCACCCGTGAAACTCGTGTAATTTCTGCGTAATTTTATTAATAATCAAATTTTTAATATAAACAAATAGGATTCCGATAATAATTTTCGTACTAAACTATTTCCGAGGGAAATAAGAGAGAGGGAGAGCGCGCTTATGAGTTTGTATTTTTTACACCAGTGAAGGCTTTTTGACTATTCATCCCCGCAGGAGTCAACAGTAGGATGGTCTTTTGACAACTCTGAACGTGGTGGGTTGGTTTGCTCTTTGCCATCTCCGTATAGCTTCTATGTATGTATAATGTATTCATACCGCAATATTTTAGGTTGGCTTGTAAGTGAATTCATTAATTTAAGATGAAGCAATTCATCTAAAAATTTTAAAATTTTTCTATGTTCATGTTATTTACATATTAAATTCAACAATTAAAATTAGTTATTAATTTAATTTATTTTTAATATTTATTTTATATTTTAAAATATATTATATACTGATAATTTATTTTAATATACATCTATGATGATTGTTTTTTTTATAATAGTTATTTGAAAAAGTCAAATTAAGTAATAATATCAAATATTTTGCATAGTCAAAATTAATTTCTTTATTTGCTACAATTCTAAGAGATAAAACGGGAATAGATTAAGCAGAAACACATTTCAAATATATAGTCACGTGGCATTAACACGTGCTTACCAACCACGAATTCGAGGGTTGGTGAGACTGGTGGTGGATACCGCACGAGTAGAAGTGAAGTCACTTTGGCACTTTTATCAACATGGATGGTTGGTAAGTTAAATTGTAAATAACATATAAAAAAAACAAAAACAAACTAAAGACACTTTTCTGCCAAGATTCCATAATCATCATGTGAGTGAAGTATAATCCTAATCTATTTTTTAAATAATTCTTTTATTTTTAAATAATTAAAATTATATAATTTTTAAATATATAAAAAATATATTTAAAATTAAAAGAATAAATTAGGATTTTTAATTATCCTTTATTAATTACATTAGACTCTTATATTGAATTTTATGATCCGGCTCTTCTAAAGTTTTATTATCATTTTAGAAAAAAAAATATATCATTAACCATCTTTGGATTAAAATAGTAGGGCTCACAAATAATAAATATTACAAATTTAAAGGTGATTAAAGTATCACTTTACTAACCAGAAAAGTTCTACATCTATGTAATTTTTTCATCCAAGTTATCCAAGTAAATTCGACGCGCCTCCCTAACCTCTTTACGCGTTTGTTATCACGCGCCTCATGTAACGTATATAACGTAAACCTTTTGCTGCGTGATAAACCTTTCTCAACGTAAACCTTATTCTCTTCTCGCGTTTTTCTTCTTCTTCTTCTTCAACCTAATAAAATTCGTCGTTCTCCTCTGTTCACGTTTTTCTTCTCTGCTCGCATTCTTCATTATTGATCTGCATTGAATTCAACGTAATAAGCTCCGTCGTTCTTCTTCTTCTTTGTTTTCTTCTTCGATCTACACTTCTAAATTGAAACAATGAATGATTCAACTTCAAATCAGTTGAATGAGGTTTGGATTGTTCAATTTTGAATCGAATTGAATGGAATACGATTTTTAATTTATTTGAATTGAATACGTAGGTGTTTTTGACACTGAATTGAATTAAATTGAATTGATAATATCTAAATTGCGGACAGAGTTGTTTCAAATTTGGTTTTGTATAATGGATTATGTTTCGTTCACTAAGTACTATAGAATTTTTTCACTGTGAGTAATTGTTCGGTTTGGTAAGTATTATAGAGTTGTTTCACCATGAGCATGTTATGTTTCGTTCACTAAGTATTATACAATTTTTCATTGTGAGTAACTGTTTGGTTTGGTAAGTACTATAGAGTTGTTTTACCATGAGCATGTGTTCGGTTTGGTATGCAGAAAGGAGTCTGTAAAAAAAATTAGAGGAATAGATTCTGTTTTATTCACTAAGTACTATATAATTGTTTCACCATAACTACGTTTTCGGTTCACCATGCAGACTAGCTGTTTTGTAGATGAAAAATTTGTCCCAAAGGTGGGGATGATTTTCAAGACACTAGAAGAAACTGGAAAGTTCTACAAACATTATTCGAAACTTGCCGGATTTTCTACGAAAATAAGGAACACCACTCGGGACGGAGACAAGATTAAGAATCAACTAATCATATTCACTAGAGAGGGGAGGTGGAAATCCAAGATATCTCCAACTTTGAAGACAAACCCTTCGGCTGGGTTGAATTGTCCGACCAAGATTTACGTACACATATTGAAGGATGTTGGTCTTTGGACAATTTCTAAAGTTGTTCTGAATCACTCACATCCTTGCTGTTCAGACCGGGCAGAGATGCTTAAACAACACAGGGAGTTTAACATGTTCGTGCGTCGCACCATTGAAACTAACGAGGAAGCCGGAATTAGACCGAGCAAAACTTACCAATCATTTGTTGCAGCAGCTGGCAGCCACCGTGAACTAAGTTTTATAGAAAAAGACGTGAGGAATTACATCACAAGGGAAGTACGGAATATTTCCGAACAAGACGATGCCAAAGGATTTGGGAAGTACCTACTAAGAATGAAAGAGAAGAACCAAAATTTCTTTTTTGAGCTCAACCTTGAAGGCGATCATTGCATTAAACATGCATTCTGGGCCGACGCAAGAAGCAGGGCCGCATGTGAGTATTTCGGAGATATGGTTTCATTCGACACTACCTACAACACAAATAGGTATTCCGTTCAGTCACATATAGTTTTATGTTCGGTGAATGTACCAATTTCGGTTCACCACGGTCTAGGTGCGTCCATTTATGCAGGTACAATATGGTTTTAGGTTCTTTTGTGGGCGTGAATCACCACGGTCAGTCGACACTTCTCGGATGTGCGCTAATGACAAATGAGGACATTTCAAATGGCTATTCGAGTGTTGGCTCCGTTTCATGGGAGGGAAGGCACCAAAAAGCAATCTAACCGACCAATGCGCATCGATTCAAAGGGCAATTGAGTTGTGCATGCCAACAACAATTTACCGGTGGTGCATCTGACACATCATGAAGAAGATCCCAAACAAACTAAACGGCTACAAGCGGCACGACAAAATTAATCAGGAGATGAGCCATGTTGTTTGGAACTCGTACACAAAAGACGCATTTGATAGAAACTGGAACGATTTCATCACAAAGTGTGGCCTCGAAGGCAACAAGTGGCTGTCAGGTAACCAAGGTTTCAATTCGAATTATTTTCATGCCCATACCTTTTTTTTCAAAACATGCAATGGGTTCGATTCACCAGACTTTATTGGTTCGGTTTATTATGCAGAGCTGTACGAGGATCAGCATATATGGATTCTAATTTACTTGGATCACCACTTCTGGACTGGGATGAGAAGCACACAAAGGAGCGAGAGCCTGCATTCATTTTTCAACAAGTTCATTACACGCAACAGCTCCTTGAGACAATTCGTGAAGCAATACGACAATTGTCTAGCAAGCAGAGAGCAAACAGAGAGAGAATTCGATGTTGCAGATTTTTACACTGTGATACCATGTGCAACAAAATCAGCAATAGAGGCCCAGTTTCAACATGTGTATATCCATGAGAAGTGTAGGAAAGTTCAAGCTCAATTCAGAGGTAAAGTGAACTGTATCACAAGATCAATGCATTCCACCCTAAGTTTCACAACATACGAAGTCATAGAGCAGGTTTCCAACTTCACATTCAACAAGTTTTTCGTCACCTATGACGCAGTATCACAGGAGGTAAAGTGCCAGTGTTTGCTATTCGAGTCAAAGGGCATATTGTGCCGTCATTCCCTGAGCGTACTAAGCTTTGAGCGAGTGGATAAAGTGGCACCGAAATACATACTGGAACGCTGGAGCAAGAACATAAAGAGGAGGTACATACACATCAAGAGCAGCCAAGATGAGCCTCTACTGGAGCCAAGAAGTAAGAGATTCGACGAGTTGGTATTTCGGTCGCACAATATATGCGAATTTGCATTTGAGTCCGAGGAGTTGACCAGAATTTTGCACCGAGTGTTTGACAAGGTCATGGCCGATATGCAAGAATATCAAGACAGAAGCAAAGGAAAAAGTTTGTTATCCCACGAAGAAGCAACGTTGAGCGATGTGAATGATCTTCAAAGTCCGCCACATGTCAAAACAAGAGGCCGGCCCAAGAACAGACTTGGATCAAGCCTGGAAAAAAAAGATCTCAAATGCTATGAAGAAAAAGAAAAAGACAGCTCCAAGTGAGGTAAAATTGACTTGCTTTCGATTAGGTAAAAATTCAATTGTGCATTTTGCTAATATACAATTAATTATATTTTTTGTAGTTGAACCTTTTGGACGCCGGATCATCGATTCAGTCGAGCTCCACTCTTTACAATGCACCAGATATGAATTATCCAAGAGGAGATTATACGAGTTTTAGTTTTTATTAATATAAAGTTTTGTTCACCCATGAGCAAATTTCATTTCACCAAGGTTATAGGAGGGTTAATTTCTGACTGTTGTTAGTCTTTAATGAATAGTCACTTTTTTTGTGAAATTTTCAAAAGTCAAATTTTTCTTTATTGAATAGTCAATTTATTTTGCTATGTCAGAGAGTTCAGGTGTTTCTGAAACTGAATACTGATAGAAACATTTTTTATAATTAGCTCTCAGAATTTCTATATAGTGTGTTTGCAACTTTCAGTTCGACCAGTGTATTAATTTCAGTTTACTGTGTTTTTTGGTGTTCCTAATGTATTGGTAAATACACTGATTGCAATCACTGAGAACCTGAAATAAAACAACAGCCAGACAGTTCCAATAGATATATAAATTAACATCTCAGATGAGTAATCCATCTTGAATCAAATATAAATATTAACATTTTATATATACATTGATATTAAGAATAGATATATACATTAACATTTACATTAATATTGACATATATACATTTGAAAGAAGCATTGTTTGCTTTTTTAACAAGTTAAAAAAAATATTGTTAATTACAACCAGTCAATCATAGTATATGCTATTTACTATCTAAATTTCCAGATGTGAATTTACAATAAGGGCTAGAGAGGATAGCAGATGGCTTGGGGAGTCTTATTGGTTCAGATTTCCAAATCACTTGGTCTCTGATTTTGTTCATTTCGTGCAACAGAAGATTCGGACCATATTGGCACCTGAAGTCATCGATCTCTTCCTACATTTCAATTGAAAGGAATTAGTTACATAAGAAATGAACCCAACTGAAATAAGAACAATATCATTCAAAGCCTAGTTATACTGTAAAAATGCAATCACAATAACCCTAAACCCTGAACACATTAAATATCAAGTAAATTAAAATCACAAAGGTCACCGAACTGAACAATGTTCATGTGGCGAATAAATGGTGAATAACTTTGAATCAACAAGAATAGTATTTCTCCATGCAAAAGAAGTACTGAAAAGAGTAACAACCAATTTCAAAGCCTTAGTTATAATGTAAAAATGCAATCACAGTAACCCTAAACCCTGAACAAAGTAAAAGAAAGGCACCGAACCGAACATTGTTTATGTGGTGAATAAATGGTGATCAAATTTCAGTCAACAAGAATAGTATTTTTCCATGGAAAAGAGCTACTGAACAGAGTAACAACCAATTTTAAAGCCCTAGTTACACTATCCATTGAACTGAATGAAATAAGAAAAGAAAGAAGTTTATTAATTTAGAAAGTACTTACTTATATCCAAGCTTTATATTTATATCTCTTCCCGCTTTTGATCTTTTGTGGATCAATTGTTTCGAGCCATTCATTGACGTATATTCCACAATCATAGCTAGGAAAGAATTGAGTATAATACGATTAATAGTATACAAAATAAAACACATTAAAAATAGCACTATAGAAGAGAAAGATTCTTACTCTGTACGTTGACAATTCAGTGGGATATACTCTTCTTCTTCTCCTAGTCCATCCTCCATTAAGGGTTCTGCCCCAACGTAAATCCTCATCTGAGAAATTATTAATCCCCAAAAGGGATACAAAAAATGAAGAAAAAAAGCAACAATAGTGAATCGAACTCATTCATGTACTAAATAATTTGAATAATTTACAAGAAAATAACTTACAACAAATTTGTTCAGTTTCACTCTTGAATCAGGTATATATTTTTTTGGCTTATTGATAGGGTCAAGCACATAGAATTTCTTTTTGTTGACATCGGCAATCCACAACCATCAATGCCCTCCGTTGCAAATTGGCACAAATAGCTGAAGTTTGGAAAAATGATAGAATATTTCAATCGAAACAATAGGAAACGAGAGAATTATTGAAGAATTTTTAGAAATTACAACTTATAAATGGATGTGATGCAAGTTTTCTTTTGTCAAGAAACTGGCGGTGGTGGGCATACTGCTCAATATCAAACCGGTAGGCCTTGTTTGTCCTTTTATCAGTGTAGTCCATGCCATGTGTTCTTGGTGCACGAATCCCCACACTTCGTACAACTTTACCAGCAAGTGCAATGGGTCGTCTAAGTAATACCTAAGCGAGTCAGGGTCGATCCCACGAGGATTGTGGTTTGAAGCTAGCTATAGGTATCTTGCTGGTCTTAGTCAGGTGAATCAAGAGGTTGTTGGTTTGAATTTGGTTAAATGCATAAGAGGAATAAAGAATAGTGTATAAAATACTTTGTGAAATTGAAAGGAATCAGTAATAGGAAGATGGTTAAGGATTGGAGTTGCTTTGTCTTTTTTAATTAATTATGATCTTACTGTCTTCTTCAATTATGAATAATTTCTTCAATGGAAGGCTGTATGTGATTGATGCTGGTTTGAGCAGCCGCCAATACTACTCCAGATCTGAACCCTAGGGTTAGTGTGGATCCATTCTGAATGAGGGTGAAGCTCCTGCAGTCCACTCTCCTTAATGATCCTACTCAAAATGCCACAGATAAGGTCGAATCTTCTGGATCAGAGAATGCTGCGCCTTTGGGTTCTAGCCTCTACCACAGAGACCCTAATCTCCCTGTAAATCGGCTGAACTGGTGTCTCGAGAAATCCTCAACAAAGTTATGGATTAGCCGTCTGAGAGATGTATAATCAAGCTGGCAGTTCAATGCTTTCCACTGAAGTATTCACTAGAACCCAAGTAGACATGGTTGGTTGTCAGGCACGTGGTCCTAGTATGATGAACAGAGCTGGGTGTCACGGACCATCCCATTCACCATGTTGAAGAATGAATATACATCTTAGAATTGATTAAACACTAATTGAAGAGAAACAGTAATACTTTTATTAATTCATAGAACTCAGCAGGGCTCCTCCCCTCAACCTAGGAGGTTTAGAAACTCATACTGATAGGAAATACAAGCATATAATTCGAATTGTGCTAGAAGAGATCCTAAACAAGTTTGATCTTCTTCCTTAAATACTAAACTAATGACTAGTAAGGGTAAAACAGTCTTTTTAGTGCTAAAATCTACTTTTGGGTCCTACTTTGTGAGTGTTTGGGCTGAGCTTTGATGAGATCCACGTGCTATGAGGCCTCTAGGGCGTTGAACGTTGGCTAGGGGTCCTCTTTGGGCATTTGGACGCTGGTCTCTTCTCCTTAGGCGCTGGATGCTAGAAAGGGGGCAGGAGGCTGGCGTTGGACGCCAGTTTTGGGCCTTTGATGAGCGGATAATTTATACGCTTTTTGGCATTGTTTTTACATAGTTTTTAGTATGATTTAGTTAGTTTTTAATATAATTTTATTATTTTTTAAATAAAAATCACATTTCTGGACTTTACTATGAGTTTGTGTGTTTTTCTGTGATTTCAGGTAATTTCTGGCTGAAATTGAGGAACTTGAGCAAAAATATGATTCAGAGGCTGAAGAATGACTGCAGATGCTGTTGGATTCTGACCTCCCTGCACTCGAAATAGATTTTCTGGAGCTACAGAAACCCAAATGGCGCGCTCTCAATTGCATTGGAAAGTAGACATCCAGGGCTTGTCAGCAATATATAATAGTCTATACTTTGACGGAGTTTAGATGACACAAATTGGCGTCAAACGCCAACTTCCTGCCCTATTCTAGAGTTAAACGCCAGAAACAGGTTGCAAATCAGAGTTAAATGCCAGAAACAGGCTATAACCTGGCGTTTAACTCCAAAAAGAGTCTCTACACATGAAAGCTCAATGCTCAGCCCAAGCACACACCAAGTGGGCCCGAACGTGGATTTCTGCATCATTTACTTATCTCTATAAACCCTAGTAATTAGTTTAGTATAAATAGGACTTTTTGCTATTGTATTTACATCTTTTGATCATCCTTGATCAGGGATCAGTCTTTTTCCCTATTTTTGAATTCATATGCAATTTGGGGAGGCTGGCCATTCGGCCATGCCTAGACCTTGTTCTTATATATTTTCAACGGTAGAGTTTCTACACACCATAGATTAAGGTGTGAAGCTCTGCAGTTCCTCATGAATTAATGCAAAGTACTATTATTTTTCTATTCAACTCAAGCCTATTACTTCTCTAAGATATTTATTCGCACACAAGAACATGATGAATGTGATGATTATGTGACGCTCATCACCATTCTCACTTATGAACGCGTGCCTGACAAACACGTCTGTTCTACATGAAAGCAAGCTTGAATGCATATCTCTTAGCCTCCTGATTTACGATCAGAGTCTTCGTGGTATAGGCTAAAATTATTGGCGGCCATTCTTGAGATCCGGAAAGTCTAAACCTTGTCTGTGGTATTTCGAGTAGGATCTGGGAAGGGATGGCTGTGATGAACTTCAAACTCGCGAGTGTTGGGCGTAGTGACAGACGCAAAAGGATCACTAGATCCTATTCCAACTTGATTGAGAACCGACAGATGATTAGCCATGCGATGACAACACATTTGGACCATTTTCACTGAGAGGATGGGTGTAGCCATTGACAACGGTGATGCCCAACATACAGCTTGCCATGGAAAGGAGTATGAGTGATTGGATGAAAGCAGTAGGAAAGCAGAGGTTCAGAAGGAACAAAAACATCTCCATACGCTTATCTGAAACTCTCACCAATGAATTGCATAAGTATCTCTATCCTACTTTATATTTTATTTATATTTTAACTATCAATTCACCATAACTATTTGAATCTGCCTGACTGAGATTTGCAAGATGACCATAGCTTGCTTCAAGCCGACAATTGATGAGCGGATAATTTATACGCTTTTTGGCATTGTTTTTACATAGTTTTTAGTATCATTTGATCAGTTTTTAATATATTTTTATTAGTTTTTAAATAAAAATCATATTTCTGGACTTTACTATGAGTTTGTGTGTTTTTCTATAATTTCAGGTATTTTCTGGCTGAAATTGAGGGACTTGAGCAAAAATCAGATTCAGAGGTTGAAGAAGGACTGCAAATGCTGTTGGATTCTGACCTCCCTGCACTCAAAATGGATTTTCTGGAGCTACAGAAGTTCAAATGGCACGCTCTTAATTGCGTTGGAAAGTAGACATCCAGGGCTTTCCAGAAATATATAATAGTCTATACTTTGCCCGAGTTTAGATGATGCAAACTGGCGTTCAACGCCAGCTCTCTGCCCTATTCTGGAGTTAAACGCCAGAAATAGGTTACAAACTGGCGTTTAACTCCAAGGAAGACCTCTACACGTGAAAGCTTCAATGCTCAGCCCAAGCACACATTAAGTGGGCCTGGAAGTGTATTTCTACATCATTTACTCATTTCTGTAACCCTAGTATCTAGTTTAGTATAAATAGAACTTTTTACTATTGTATTTACATCTATCTTTAGATCTTTTATCTTTTGATCATGTTTTGATGATCGAACCCTCTTTGGGAGGCTGGCCATTCGGCCATGCCTGGACCATTATCACTTATGTATTTTCAACGGTAGAGTTTCTACACACCATAGATTAAGGTGTGGAGCTCTGCTGTTCCTCATGAATTAATGCAAAGTACTATTATTTTTCTATTCAATTCAAGCCTATTTCTTCTCTAAGATATTCATTTGCACACAAGAACATGATGAATGTGATGATTATGTGATGCTCATCATCATTCTCACTTATGAATGCGTGCCTGACAAATACTTTCGTTTTACATGAAAGCAAGCTTGAATGCATATCTCTTAGCCTCCTGATCATGAGATCAGAGTCTTCGTGGTATAGGCTAGAACTATTTGCAGCCATTCTTGAGATCCGAAAAGTCTAAACCTTGTCTGTGATATTCCGAGTGGGATTTGGGAAGGGATGGCTGTGACGAGCTTCAAACTCGCGAGTGATGGGCGTAGTGATAAACGCAAAAGGATTACTGAATCCTATTCCAGTATGATCGAGAACCGACAGATGATTAGCCGTGCGGTGACAGCGCATTTTGGACCATTTTCACTGAGAGAACGGGATGTAGCCATTGACAACGGTGATGCCCTACATAACGCTTGCCATGGAAAGGAGTAGGAAGGATTGGATGAAAGCAGTAGGAAAGCGGAGATTCAGAAGGAACAAAGCAACTCCATACGCTTATCTGAAATTCTCACCAATGAATTACATAAGTATCTCTATCTTTATTTTATGTTTTAATTATATTTTAATTATCAAATCTCCATAACCTATTGAATCTGCCTGACTGAGATTTACAAGGTGACCATAGCTTGCTTCAAGCCGACAATCTCCGTGGGATCGACCCTTACTCACGTAAGGTTTATTACTTGGACAACCCAGTGCACTTGCTGGTTAGTCGTGCGAAGTTGTGACAAGGAATTGAGAGTACGATTGTGCGTACCAAGTTGTTGGCGCCTTTGTGATCACAATTTCGTGCGCTAAGTTTTTGGCGCCGTTGCCAGGGATTGTTCGAGTTTGGACAACTGACGGTTCATCTTGTTGCTCAGATTAGGTAATTTTATTTTAATTTTAATCTTTTTATTTTTATTATTCTTATTTTCGAAAAAAAAATTTTCAAAAAATAAATTATTCTATGGCTTCAGAATTTTTAAGAAGGAATTCTAGAGTTTCAAGAGATATGTTGAATCCTGGCTGGCTGTTAAGCCATGTCTAATCTTTTGGACCGAGGTTTCACTTATCCTTAAGAGAAGAGCTTCTTTATCTTCCTCAGCAATTTAGCTGTTGTATGTAATGATTTGCTGAAGTTTGGCTGGCCATTGGCCATGTCTAGTGTTTTGGACCAGAGCTTTCACTGAAAGCTTGGCTGGCTAGTAAGTCATGTCTAATTCCTGGACCGGAGCTTTAGACTAACATTGCATGATTTCTGGAATTCTCATTAAAAATTTTGAAATCCTTATTTTCTTTTTCCAAAATATTTTCGAAAAATCCAAAAAAAAATTTAATAAAATCATAAAACCAAAAATAATTTTGTGTTTCTTGTTTGAGTCTTGTGTCAATTTTTAAGTTTGGTGTCAATTGCATGCTTTTAATTTTTCTCTAAATTTTCGAACAACACATGCATTGAGTCTCTTTCTTGTTCTTCATGATCTTCAAGTTGTTCTTGACAAGTCTTCTTGTTTGATCTTCATATTTTCTTGTTTTTCATATGCATTTTCAATTTGTTAGTGTCTAAAGTTTGAAAATTTCTAAGTTTGGTGTCTTGCATGTTTTTCTTTTTTTAAAAATTTTCAAAAATAAGTTCTTGGTGTTCATCTTGACATTCAAAGTGTTCTTGCATGCATTGTGTGTTTTGATTCATAATTTTCATGTTTTGAGTCTTGTTGTTATTTTTCTCTCTCTTCTTAAAAATTCAAAAATAAAAAATATCTTTCCCTTATTCACTCATAAATCTTCAAAAATTTGAGTTGACTTTTTCAAAACTTTTTAAAATTTAGTTGTTTTTTATGAGTCAAATCAAATTTTCAATTTAAAAATTCTATCTTTTTCAAATCTTTTTCAAAAATAAAATCTTTTTCATTTTTTCTTTCATAATTTTGAAATTTTCAAAATTTATTTTCAAAATCTTTTTCTTATTTCTATTTCATATTTTCGAAATTAATGCTAACAATTAATGTGATTGATTCAAAAATTTTAAAGTTTGTTACTTGCCTAGTAAGAAAGGTTCAATCTTTAAATTTTTAAATCATATCTTTTTGTTTCTTGTTAGTCAAGTAATCAACTTTAATTTTCAAAATCAAATCTTTTTAAATTTCTTTTTCAAATCTTTTTCAAAATAAGTTTCAATCACATCTTTTTCAAAATCAATTTCAAAATCTTTTCTAACTTCTTTTCTACTTTTTATCTTTTCAAAAATTGATTTTCAAATCTTTTTTAATTAACTACTTGACTTTTTGTTTGATTTTAAAAGTTTACTATTTCAATCATATCTTTTTTAAAACTACCTAACTAATTCTCTCTCTAATTTTCAAAAATCACCTTCCTCTTTTTCAAAATTCCTTTTTAATTAACTAATTGTTTTAACTTTTAATTTAATTTCATTTTTCTTTTTTTTTTTTAATTTTTGAATTTTAATTTTAATTTTAAATTAAAAACAAAAATATTTTTCTTTTCTTTTCAATTATTTTCGAAAATTCTTCCCTCTCTCATCTCCTTCTAATTATTTATTTATTTACTAACACTTCTCTTCATCTCAAATTCGAACCCTCCTTTCCTCTTGGTGTTCGAATTTCTCTTCTTCTATTCTTTTCTTCTTCTACTCACATAAAGGAACCTCTCTACTGTGGCAAAGAGGATCCCTATTATTTTCTGTTCTCTTCTTTTTCATATGAGCAGGAACAAGGATAAAAATATTCTTGTTGAAGCTGATCCTGAATCTGAAAGAACTCTGAAGAGGAAGCTAAGGGAAGCTAACGCACAACTCTCTGGAGAAAATCTGACAGAAATTTTTTAAAAAGAAGGAGACATGGCCGAAAATAATAACAATGCAAGGAAGATGCTTGGTGACTTTACTGCACCCAATTCCAATTTACATGGAAGAAGCATCTCAATCCCTGCCATTGGAGCAAACAATTTTGAGCTAAAACCTCAATTAGTTTCTCTGATGCAACAGAACTGCAAGTTTCATGGACTTCTATCAGAAGATCCTTTTTAGTTCTTAACTGAATTCTTGCAGATTTGTGATACTGTTAAGACCAATGGAGTTGACTTCGAGGTCTACAGGCTTATGCTTTTCCCGTTTGCTGTAAGAGACAGAGCTAGAATATGGTTGGACTCTCAACCTAAAGATAGCCTGAACTCTTGGGATAAGCTGGTCACGGCTTTCTTAGCCGAGTTCTTTCCTTCTCAAAAGCTTAGCAAGCTTAGAGTGGATGTTCAAACTTTCAAATAGAAAGAAGGTGAATCCCTCTATGAAGCTTGAAAGAGATGTAAGCAACTGACGAAAAAGTGTCCTTCTGACATGCTTTCAGAATGGACCATCCTGGATATATTCTATGATGGTCTGTCTGAATTATCTAAGATGTCATTGGACCATTCTGCAGGTGGATCCATTCACCTAAAGAAAACGCCTGCAGAAGCTCAGGAACTCATTAACATGGTTGCAAATAACCAGTTCATGTACACTTCTGAAAGGAATCCTGTGAGCAATGGGACGACTCAGAGGAAGGGAGTTCTTGAAATTGATGCTTTGAATGCCATATTGGCTCAAAACAAAATATTGACTCGGTAAGTCAATATGATTTCTCAGAGTCTGAATGGTTTGCAAGCTGCATCCAACAGTACTAAAGAGGCATCTTCTGAAGAAGAAGCTTATGATCCTGAGAACCCTGCAATAGCAGAGGTGAATTACATGGGTGAACCCTATGGAAACACCTATAATCTCTCATGGAAAAATCACCCAAATTTCTCATGGAAGGATCAACAAAAGCCTCAACAAGGCTTTAATAATGGTGGAAGAAACAGGTTTAGCAATAGCAAGTCTTTTCCATCATCCACTCAGCAACAGATAGAGAATTCTGAGCAGAGTCCATCTAGCTTAGCAAATATAGTCTCTGATCTGTCTAAGGCCACTCTAAGTTTCATGAATGAAACAAGATCCTCCATTAGAAATCTGGAGGCACAAGTGGGCCAGCTGAGTAAAAGGGTCACTGAAACTCCTCCTAGTACTCTCTCAAGCAATACAGAAGAGAATCCAAAAAGAGAGTGCAAGGCCATAACCTTACTTGGTGTGGTCGAACCCAGAAAGGAGGAGAAGGACGTGAATCCTAGTGAGGAAGACCTCCTGGGATGCTCAGTAACCAATAAGGAGTTTCTCTTTGAGGAACCAAAGGAATCTGAGGCTCATCTAGAGACCATAGAGATTCCATTGAACCTTCTTTTGCCCTTCATGAGCTCTGATGAGTATTCATCCTCTGAAGAGGATGAAGACATTACTAAAGAGCAAGTTGCTAAATACCTTGGTGCAATTATGAAGCTGAATGCCAAATTATTTGGTAATGAGACTTGGGAAGATGAACACCCTTGCTCACCAATGAACTGAATGCATTGGATAGCCATAAATTACCTCAAAAGAAACAGGATCCTGGTAAATTCCTAATTTCCTGTAACATAGGCACCATGACCTTTGAGAAGGCTCTGTGTGACCTAGGGTCAGGAATAAACTTAATGCCACTCTCTGTAATGGAGAAACTTGGGATCTTTGAGGTGCAAGCTGCCAGAATCTCATTAGAGATGGCAGACAACTCAAGAAAACAGGCTTATGGACTAGTAGAGGACGTGCTAGTAAAGGTTGAAGGCCTTTATATCCCTGCTGATTTCATAGTCCTAGACACTGGGAAGGATGAGGATGAATCCATCATCCTTGGAAGACCCTTCCTAGCCACAACAAAAGCTGTGATTGATGTGGACAGAGGAGAGTTGGTCCTGCAACTAAATGAGGACAACCTTGTGTTTAAAACTCAAGGATCTCTTTTTGTAACCATGGAGAGTAAGAATGAAAAGCTTCTCTCACTGCAAAGTCAACCAAAGCCCCCACAGTCAAACTTTAAGTTTGGTGTTGGGAGGTCTCAACAATGCTCTGAACATCTGTGAGGCTCCATGAGAGCTCACTGTCAAGCTATTGACTTTAAAGAAGCGCTTGTTGGGAGGCAACCCAATGTTTTTTTTAAACTATATCTATTTATTTTCTATTGTTATTTTATATTTTTTTTAGGTTGATGATCATGTGGAGTAGCAAAAACTACTAAATCAAAAATAGAATGAAAAACAGCATTAAAACCAGCTCACCCTGGAGGAAGAACTTACTGGCATTTAAACGCCAGTAAGAAGCATCAAACTGGCGTTTAACGCCAGAAAGAAGCATCAAGCTGGCGTTAAACGCCAGAAACAAGTAGCAAGCTGGCGTTTAACGCCAGACATGCATACTAAGGGCATTTTACACGCCTAATTGGAGTAGGGATGTTAAGTCCTTGACCCACTGGATCTGTGGACCCCACAGGATCCCCACCTTTTCTTCTCTCCTCTTCACACCTTTTCATAACTCTCTTCCCCAAATACCCTTCACCAATCACCTCAATCACTCTTCCTCATCACCTCTTCACCACTCACATCCCTCCTCTCTTCCCTAAAAACCCCACCTACCTCCAAAATTCAAACTTTTTTCCCTCCCAATCCCAACCCTAATGGCCAAACCCTAAACCTTCCCCCACTCCTATATAAACCCCTCTTTCCTTCTTCATTTTCACACAACACAACCCTTTCTTCTTCCCCTTGGCCGAATACACACCTCTCTCCCTCTCCTCCATTTTTCTTCTTTTGCTCGGGGACGAGCAAATATTTTAAGTTTGGTGTGGTAAAAGCATAGCTTTTTATTTTTCCATAACCATTAATGGCACCTAAGGCCAGAGAAACCTCAAGAAAGAGGAAAGGGAAGGCAATTGCTTCCACCTCTGAGTCATAGGAGATGGGGAGATTCATCTCAAAGGTCCATCAAGACCACTTCTATGAAGTTGTAGCCAAGAAAAAAGTGATCCCTGAGGTTCCTTTCAAGCTCAAAAAGAATGAGTATCTGGAGATCCGACATGAGATCTGAAGAAGAGGTTGGAAAGTTCTCACCAACCCCATTCAACAAGTCGGGATCTTAATGGTTCAAGAGTTCTATGCAAACGCATAAATCACTAGGAACCATGATCAAAGTGTGAACCCGAATCCAAAGAATTGGCTTACAATGGTTCGGGGGAATTACTTAGATTTCAGTCCGGAAAATGTAAGGTTGGCGTTCAACTTGCCAATGATGCAAGAAAATGCACGCCCCTACACTAGAAGGGTCAACTTTGATCAAAGGTTGGACCAAGTCCTCATGGACATATGTGTGGAAGGAGCTCAATGGAAAGTTGACTCAAGAGGCAAGCCGGTTTAATTGAGAAGACTGGACCTTAAGCCTGTAGCTAGAGGATGGTTGGAGTTTATTCAACACTCAATCATTCCTACTAGCTGAAGTTACTATAGACCGGGCCATCATGATCTATAGTATCATGATTGGGGAGTGATACCAAGGCATCTTAGGCTAGTTTCACTAGTATTTTTCGGTTAGTTTTAGTGGTTTTATGCATTTTCTTGAGCTTAAAGTAACCAAGAATGGTTAAAAGAATAACAAAGCAATGAACCATCCAAACAATATGATTTTGATGCAAATTCCATGAGTTTTAGTTATATTACTTGAATGCTATGAATGGGAGAATTCTCATGAAATTTTGCAAGACTTTGATGCAATTGTTTGGATGATTTCAGGGAAGAAGAGGCTAGGCAAGGAAGCAACAAAGTCAATAAAGGAAGCTTGAATATCACATGTGGAGTTTAAGTTCCAGTTTAAGGTTAAACTGGAGCTTAAACGCCAGAATCATGAAGGCTAAGAAATGCTGAAACTGAAGTTTAACCTCCAGTTTAACCTTAAACTGGAGGTTAAACGCCAGAATGAAAGTCTCACCAAAGAAGCATTCCACGTTTAACCTCCAGTTTAACCTTAAACTGGAGGTTAAACGCCAGAATGAGAATGCCAATCAGGAAGCATTTCCACGTTTAACCTCCAGTTTAACCTTAAACTGGAGGTTAAACGCCAGAAATGGGAAGTGCACCAGGGAGCCATTTCCACGTTTAAGCTCCAGTTTGACCTTAAACTGGAGCTTAAACGTGTTCGACCAAGTTTTCTCCTCCAGGGTTGCTTTCTCTATTTCCACGTTTAAGCTCCAGTTTAACCTTAAACTGGAGCTTAAATGTGTTCGACACCTCCAGGGCTACCTTTCTCCTCTTCCACGTTTAAGCTCCAGTTTAACCTTAAACTGGAGCTTAAACGTGTTCGACCTCCAGGATGGCTTTCTCCTCTTCCACGTTTAAGCTCCAGTTTAACCTTAAACTGGAGCTTAAACGTGTTCGACCTCCAGGGCTGCCCTTCCTATCTCCACGTTTAAGCTTCAGTTTAACCTCAAACTGAAGCTTAAACGTGTTCGACTACATGACTCTCCAGGGCTGCCTTCTTCCATTTCCACGTTTAAGCTTCAGTTTAACCTTAAACTGAAGCTTAAACGTGCTTCTACAAAAGGCTTCACTGGAAGTGTCTGGCGTTTAAGCTGTAGTTTAAGCTTAAACTGCAACTTAAACGCCACTCTTGGAAAAGGTTTCTGGGCCAAAAATATTGTGGTTTAAGTTAGTCTTTGAGCACAAACATTAACTTAAACTTACTCCGGTATGAAACCCAATTGAATATCATGGTTTATGGGATTGGGCCTAAAGGATTGATGAGTCTGAAATTTCAATTTGTTGAGTCATGTATTATTATTTGATTATCACTAAGTTGGCTCAATGAATGTTACAGAATTTGGATCAGCAGCCTCATCAAGATTATGGATCATAAACCCAAAGCAAAAGGAAAGCAGGGAGAGGCCTCAAAGCCCAAGAAACATAACAGAAGCTCAATATAGAAAGTGTATAAATAGGATAGAATTGAAGTGAGGAGGGACTTTTACTTTCACTTTTAGCTAGTTTTCATATCTTTGTAATTGAATTCAGAGCTATGACTCACTAAACCCCCTTTCATTGGGTTAGGGAGCTCTATTGTAATTCAATGAATCAATAATAGTTTATCTTCTTCTTCAATCTTTTCTCTTGAATTTTGTTAGAAAGCTTCTCGATCTAATTCCATTGGGTAGTTGTCTTGGGAAAGAAACTACCCATAATTGGAATCCTTCGGAACCTTGGGAAAGGAATGGAGGATTCATGCTAGAGAAGCTTTCTCACAGTGAATTGGATTGGGGTTTGGATGGATATTGTGACATGTAATCCTACCGAATTGTGGTTCATGAAACTGTGTGGTATAATCAGTGATCGAGCATCATCTCTTCTTATGAACATTTAAACCAAGGGATTGGGAATTTGTTCATTTTTAGAGAGAATTGGTGAGCCAAGGGATTGGGATCCAATCATATAAGATTGCCAAGCAAAATTCAATGAACGCATTGCTTGAGGAAGAGATAAACATGTTTTGATTCGGAGATCTCAATATCTCCTATAACCCAATGAATCCCCCATTTCTGATTTCCATCTTCTCTTTACATTCTGCAACTCAATTCATGCAATCACCCCCATTCCCTTTTAATTTCAGCAATTTAGTTTCTGCTCTTTAATTCATGCAATTTAAGATTCCGCCATTTCAATTTCTTGTCATTTACTTTTCCCGCCAATTTTACATTCCGCAATTCTCATCTCAATCTTGATTCCGCTCAACTAGAACACACTTCTAATCCGAATTGCTCACTCAACCAATCCTTGTGGGATTCGACCTCACTCTATTGTGAGTTTTTACTTGACGATAACCGGTGCACTTGCCGGAAGGAATTTTGCCGATCGTGCAATTTCCTAAATCGTAGCATAACTAGTTTATGTGCATCAAGTTTATGGCGCCGTTGCCGGGGATTGGTTTTCGATTGACAATTCTCAAATTGGAAGTTAACTAGATTGAGCATGTTTTTTTTGTTTTGATTAATTCAGTACAAGTTACTTGTTGAAATTTAATTTCTGCACTCTGTTACATACTTTCTTTCTTTATGCCTTTAAATTCAAGCAACTAACTCACTGACTCACTAACTGTTTGAATTAATTCCTCAATTGCTCTAACCATACTCTTCCATTAACCAAGAGTATTTCACTTGTTTGTTGCCTGTGCTGTGTTCTTGTATGACAGGTAGGAGAGGAGAGACATCAACTCCTCCATATACCGAACCAGAGAGGACCCTTCATAGACTTAGAAGGGAAGCAAGAGGGAAGAGAGTACTGGGAGAAGAAGAATCTGAAGGAGAATCTGAGGACAATTTTGAGGAAGCTCTAGATCTCAACATGGATAGAGAAGTTCACAACCATGAGAGAGCTGATGGAAACAATGCCATTCCTGAGAGGAGGGTTCTTAGTTCATACATAAACCCAACCTCTGGGAATTGTGGTAGCAGCATTCAGAAACCACCCATTCAGGCCAACAATTTTGAACTCAAACCACAGCTAATATCACTTGTGGAGAATCATTGTTCATTTGGTGGTAGTGCTAATGAAGATCCCAACCAACATCTCACAAAATTCCTGAGAATTTGTGACACTGTGAAGTCCAATGGAGTCCAGGAAGATGCCTATAAACTGCTTTTGTTCCCATTTTCACTTAGGGACAAAGCAGCTAAGTGGCTGGAATCATTCCCAAGGGGGAGTCTAACAACATGGGATGAGGTGGAAAGCAAGTTTCTGGCACGTTTCTACCCCCCACAAAAGGTCAATAGGCTTCGATCTGAGGTTCAGACTTTTAGACAACAAGATGGTGAAACTCTCTACGAGGCATGGGAGAGATTCAAGGATTTGACAAGGAAATGCCCACCAGACATGTTCCATGATTGGGTGCAATTGCATATTTTCTATGATGGACTCTCTTATGAATCAAGGAAGGCTGTAGACCATTCATCAGGAGGTTCATTGAACAGGAAAAAGACTGTGGAAGAAGCCATTGAAGTGATTGAGACAGTGGCTGAGAATGAGTACTACTATGCATCAGAGAGGCACAACACTAAGGGAGTCATGGAGCTGAACCATGTTGATACAATTCTAGCCCAAAACAAGGTGTTTGCCAAGCAACTAGCAGAGCTTACCAGGCAATTAGAAACAAAGCAAGTGGCTACAATACACACACAAGATCAAGAGGAAGTAAGCGTTGAAGGAGGTGATTGGGAAGAGGCCAACTATGTGGGAAACCAACAAAGGCAATCATATGATCCACATTCCAACACTTACAACCCAGGATGGAAAAATCACCCAAACTTTGGGTGGGGGAACCAACAAACCCAACCACAAAACCATAAACCTTACAACCACAACCAACATAACAATTCCACATACCAAAACTCCAACCAAAGATCATATCAAGCCACACAAAACACTTACTCCCAACCATCATATCATGGCCAAAATAATCAACCTACCCAACCTAATCCGAACCAACAATTTCAAGATCAATTAAACCGGATAGAAGGAATGCTTGCAACCATGAGTCAAGACATAACCGAATTGAAAGCTTTTAAGGAAGAAGTAAATTCTAACCTGCAAAACCAAGGAGCTGCCATCCAGAAGCTAGAAAATCAAATTTTATATTTGTCTAAGCAAACCCCTGGGACAAGCGTTTCTCATGCTGCCAAGGCTATTGCAAGGGAAGAATGTAAGGCCATAACCCTCAGAAGTGGAAAGAATCTAAAGGAGATCTCAAAGGAAACCACAGAGGATGAAGCAAGGGAACATGTGAGAGACAAGGAACAAGGACAATCTTTTACACCGTCCGCAACTAAAGAAAAAGAAAAAGAAGTCCTGAAGCCTTATACACCTAAAGCACCATATCCTCAACGTTTGATGAAAAGTGAAAAGGATGGTCAATTCTCCAGGTTCTTGGAGATTTTCAAGAAGCTCCAAATCAACATTCCGTTTGCTGAGGCAATAGAGCAAATGCCACTCTATGCAAAATTCTTAAAAGAATTAATGACCAAGAAGAGAAGCTGGAGAAATGAGGAAACTGTGTTGTTAACTGAAGAATGCAGTGCCATCATTCAGCACAAATTGCCTCAGAAATTGAAGGACCCAGGCAGTTTCCAAATCCCCTGCATCATAGGAGAAGTCATGGTGGAGAAGGCCTTGTGTGACTTAGGGGCCAGCATCAATTTGATGTCTCTAACAATGATGAGAAGAATGAAGATTGAGGAAGCCAAACCAACAAGAATGGCCCTCCAATTGGCAGATCGAACTTTTAAATTCCCTCATGGGATAGTTGAGGATTTGTTGGTGAAAGTGGGAGATTTTATATTTCCTGCTGATTTTGTGGTGTTAGATATGGAGGAAGAAGCCAAAGCTTCAATAATTCTGGGAAGACCCTTCCTAGCTACTGCTGGAGCCATCATAGATGTACAAAAGGGTGAACTCACTCTTAGACTACATGATGAGAAATTGGTGTTTAACGTATTCAAGGCAATGAGCTATCCATCAGAATCACTAAGGGAATGCATGAGGGTTGATGTAGTGGACATTGCAGTACAAGAAACTTTTGAGGAAACAATAAAGGAAGTGGCAGAGGAGGAGTTCACCAAGGATATTGAAGTTAGTGACGTCAAGGCTGCTGAAACAACCATGCCAAGCATGCCAGAGAGAGTGAAAGAAGAGAAGGAAGCACCAAAACCTGAGCTCAAAGCATTGCCCCCTAATCTCAAGTATGCATACTTGGGTAGTGATGAGAGTCACCCTGTTATCATTAGCTCTGCCCTGAGCCAAGAACAGGAAGAAGAATTGATCAAGGTGCTACAGACTCATCAAGATGCCATTGGATGGACCCTAGCTGATTTGAAGGGGATAAGTTCATCCATATGCATGCATAAAATCTTGTTAGAAGAGGATGCTAGACCCTCCATTCAAGCTCAGAGAAGATTGAATCCCGTCATGAAAGAAGTGGTACAAAAGGAAGTCATGAAGTTATGGCAGGCAGGGGTAATATACCCCATTTCTGATAGCCCATGGGTTAGTCCCATCCATGTAGTTCCCAAGAAAGGTGGCATAACTGTGGTGCCAAATGAGAAGAACGAACTCATACCCACAAGAACCGTCACTGGGTGGAGGATGTGCATAGACTACAGGAAGCTCAATGAAGCCACCAGAAAGGATCATTTCCCACTGCCATTCATGGATCAGATGCTTGAAAGGCTTGCCGGACAGGCTTACTATTGCTTTTTGGATGGATATTCAGGCTACAACCAAATAGTAGTTGATCCTAGAGATCAAGAGAAAACATCATTTGTTTGTCCATATGGAGTTTTTGCTTATAGACGCATGCCCTTTGGATTGTGCAATGCACCTGCCACTTTCCAAAGATGCATGCTGTCCATCTTTTCGGACATGATTGAAAAATTTATTGAGATCTTCATGGACGATTTTTCTGTGTTTGGAGATTCTTTTCCTAGCTGCCTACACCACCTTGCCTTGGTGCTTAAGAGGTGCCAAGAGACTAACCTAGTATTAAACTGGGAAAAGTGTCATTTCATGGTCACAGAAGGAATAGTCCTTGGCCACAAAATCTCTAATAGAGGCATTGAGGTGGACAGAGCTAAGGTGGAACTCATTGAAAAATTACCTCCACCAAGTAATGTCAAGGCAGTTAGGAGTTTTTTGGGACACGCTGGGTTTTACAGAAGGTTTATTAGAGACTTTTCTAAAATAGCCAAACCTTTGAGTAACTTGCTTGTCTCTGATACACCCTTTGTATTTGATAAAAATTGCATGCTAGCCTATGAACTTTTGAAGCAAAAACTTTCCTCTGCACCTATCATTGCCCCACCGGATTGGAACTTACCTTTTGAACTGATGTGTGATGCATCAGACCTTGCTATTGGGGCAGTGTTAGGACAAAGGAAAGACAATTTGGTACATGTGATTTATTATGCCAGTAAAGTCTTGAATGCTAACCAAAGGAATTACACAACCACTGAAAAAGAACTCTTGGCAATAGTATTTGCATTTGACAAATTTAGATCCTATCTCATTGGATCTAAAGTCATTGTCTTCACTGATCATTCAGCTTTAAAATACTTACTTGCTAAACAAGAATCCAAACCAAGACTTATTAGATGGGTTCTTTTGTTGCAGGAATTTGACATTGAAATCAAAGACAAGAAGGGTGTAGAGAACAAGGTGGCAGACCATTTATCAAGGATACCATGTGAAGAAGGAAGCGTACAAAGCACACATATAAATGAGTGCTTTCCTGATGAACAACTCATGGTAATTCACAAAGCACCCTGGTTTGCAGACATAGCAAACTTCAAGGCCACTGGGAGTTGGCCGTTGGAATTTAACAAGCATCAAAGGAAGAAATTGGTAAATGATGCCAAATACTTCATCTGGGACGAACCATACTTGTTCAAAAAATGTCCCGATGGCATACTCAGAAGATGCATATCAGAGGAAGAAGGAAGGGAAGTCTTATGGGACTGCCATGGCTCCACTTATGGATGACATTTTGCAGGAGAAAGAACAGCAGCTAAGGTGTTGCAGTGTGGTTTTTATTGGTCCACTATCTTCAAAGATGCAAAGGAACTAGTGAAGCACTGCCATGAATGCCAGAAAGCGGGGAACCTGCCAAGAAGAAATGAAATGCCACAACAATTCATTCTGGAACTTGAATTGTTTGATGTATGGGGGATAGATTTCATGGGACCCTTTCCCTCCTCATACTCAAATAATTACATTCTTGTGGCAGTAGACTATGTCTCCAAATGGGTTGAAGCAATAGCAACTCCAACCAATGATAATAAGGTAGTCATGAACTTCCTCAGAAAACACATTTTTTGCCGTTTTGGGGTTCCAAGAGCAATCATCAGTGATGGAGGAAGCCACTTCTGCAACAAACCATTAGAGGCATTGCTTCTAAAATATGGAGTCAAACACAAGGTAGCCACACCATACCATCCACAAACAAGTGGGCAAGCCGAAATATCTAACAGAGAACTCAAAAGGATCCTGGAAAAGACTGTGGGAATTTCAAGGAAGGACTGGTCGATTAAGCTAGATGATGCTCTTTGGGCATATAGGACAGCTTTCAAAACACCAATTGGAATGTCTCCTTACCAACTAGTATACGGAAAAGCTTGCCATTTGCCACTGGAGTTGGAGCACAAGGCATACTGGGCCTTGAAACTTTTGAACTTGGACAGCAAAGCTGCTGGAGAAAGAAGGATGTTGCAAATTCAAGAGTTGGAAGAGTTCAGAGCTGAAGCTTATGAGAATGCCAAAATTTACAAAGAAAGAGCAAAGAAGAAGCATGACAGCAACATAGCCCCAAGGAAATTTGAAGAAGGACAAAAAGTATTGCTCTACAATTCTAGGCTGAAGCTATTTCCAGGGAAGCTAAAATCAAGGTGGTCTGGACCATTCCTTGTCACCAAGGTCTCCAAATATGGACAAGTAGAAATCATGGAAGAAAAGTCACAACGAACCTTCATTGTGAACGGTCAAAGACTCAAACATTACTTGGGAGATGTGGAAGAGAAGGACAAAGTTAAATATCACCTCAACTGAGGAAGCTGACCGTCAAGCTAATGACGTTAAAGAAGCGCTTGTTGGGAGGCAACCCAACCTGAGGTAATACCCTTTTGCTGTTTCTTTTATTTGTTTCAATAAAAAGGGTGAAGTAGTTTCTGTGCATTGCAAAGAATTAAGTTTGGTGTTTCACACCAAACAATGAATTCGTGGATCAATAATTCAAAGGGGAATGTGTGACTCTAAGTTTGGTGTTCCACCATAAAGATCAACTGAACACAACAACCTTTGAATTATATGAAAGGAACAACCATTCTAAGCAGCCACAGAAATGCTTAAAACCCTTAGCAGCAACTTCATTCCAAAGAGAACTCAAGGATTCAAAGCACAGAGAAGTACGTGGGAGACTAAGTTTGGTGTTCACACACCAACTTAAGACTCAGATACTTACCCACACATAGTTGAGCTAACCACTCAAGTGCTTGAGAAGCAAGCAACTTCATCACTCTTTGCAGGAAAGGAAACAAGGATCTTAAAGCATGAAGCAACATTTAGGAGAAGAAGGAGAAATCAAATTGTTTCCTGGCAACAAAGAGAAAACAAGGAATTTCACAAGGTGGTATTGTTCCTTGATAATTCTTTAAAAAGGGCAAAGAAAAGCATGCTTGTTCTGGTTTAAACTGTAAATGTTGAATCTTTCTGGAATGTGAAGTTTTTAGTATATTTGTTTGTTTATTGCTTTGAATAAAGTGAATGCCTAGATGTTTGGATATAACTTCACCTTCTTAAACAAATGCTTGCCATGCATGTTCTGTTTCCAAAAATAAAAGAAAAGTTTGAACAAAAGTAACTTGGCTCAATTAGTGACAAATCAAGTAGAATTAAGTGGTGGTATGCATGCTTGATTGTTTAGTCAGATCACTGGAATTAGAGTGTAGAATTATCATTTTTTGTGTAGAAATTGAAAACTGTCTATGGATCTTAATGAATAAATGTCTTTGGCCATGAAAAAGAAAGAAAAAGAAGAAGAAAAAGCCACTGAAAAAGGGCAACCAAAAAGCAAGAAAATTGATAAAATAAGCTAGGCACCAATGGTTTGAACTTCTGAGACAAATGCCTGTGGTGTTTATGTATTTAAGGATATGCTTGGATGAATAGGTTCTGAGGAGTGTTTCAACACTTGGTAACTTGGGTTAACTAACCCGGGATTATCAACCAAAAGTCCATTATCAAGAGCAACCTAAATACAAAACATTTAGTCACACAAAGAGGTGCTGGGCACCAATATCTCAAGAAGAAATGTGAACTAAAATGCCTGAAGTGGATATGTGTAGTGCACTGATAAGAAAAAGAAAATGCCAAAGGCTTGTGCAACACATGACACCAAGCAAACAAGGAGCAAAGGAGCTCTAAGAAAAAGAAAAGAAGAACAAAGAAGAGAAAAGTGCCAAGGACATAAGAATAACAAGAGGCCATAGCAGTGTTTGATGGATGCAATGAAAAAGTGATAATCTTACCTGATAAGAATGAAAAAGTGATGCTGCAACTTTCTGCATAAAACCCTTCTGATGAACTTCAAATGCTTGCTAATATAGCCAATGTAATTGCTTTTTGTTTCATACTTTCTTCTCAAATAACTCAGAACTTGCTTAGGGACAAGCAAGTATTAAGTTTGGTGTTGTGATGCCAAGGCATCTTAGGCTAGTTTCACTAGTATTTTTCGGTTAGTTTTAGTGGTTTTATGCATTTTCTTGAGCTTAAAGTAACCAAGAATGGTTAAAAGAATAACAAAGCAATGAACCATCCAAACAATATGATTTTGATGCAAATTCCATGAGTTTTAGTTATATTACTTGAATGCTATGAATGGGAGAATTCTCATGAAATTTTGCAAGACTTTGATGCAATTGTTTGGATGATTTCAGGGAAGAAGAGGCTAGGCAAGGAAGCAACAAAGTCAATAAAGGAAGCTTGAATATCACATGTGGAGTTTAAGTTCCAGTTTAAGGTTAAACTGGAGCTTAAACGCCAGAATCATGAAGGCTAAGAAATGCTGAAACTGAAGTTTAACCTCCAGTTTAACCTTAAACTGGAGGTTAAACGCCAGAATGAAAGTCTCACCAAAGAAGCATTCCACGTTTAACCTCCAGTTTAACCTTAAACTGGAGGTTAAACGCCAGAATGAGAATGCCAATCAGGAAGCATTTCCACGTTTAACCTCCAGTTTAACCTTAAACTGGAGGTTAAACGCCAGAAATGGGAAGTGCACCAGGGAGCCATTTCCACGTTTAAGCTCCAGTTTGACCTTAAACTGGAGCTTAAACGTGTTCGACCAAGTTTTCTCCTCCAGGGTTGCTTTCTCCATTTCCACGTTTAAGCTCCAGTTTAACCTTAAACTGGAGCTTAAACGTGTTCGACACCTCCAGGGCTACCTTTCTCCTCTTCCACGTTTAAGCTCCAGTTTAACCTTAAACTGGAGCTTAAACGTGTTCGACCTCCAGGATGGCTTTCTCCTCTTCCACGTTTAAGCTCCAGTTTAACCTTAAACTGGAGCTTAAACGTGTTCGACCTCCAGGGCTGCCCTTCCTATCTCCACGTTTAAGCTTCAGTTTAACCTCAAACTGAAGCTTAAACGTGTTCGACTACATGACTCTCCAGGGCTGCCTTCTTCCATTTCCACGTTTAAGCTTCAGTTTAACCTTAAACTGAAGCTTAAACGTGCTTCTACAAAAGGCTTCACTGGAAGTGTCTGGCGTTTAAGCTGCAGTTTAAGCTTAAACTGCAACTTAAACGCCACTCTTGGAAAAGGTTTCTGGGCCAAAATATTGTGGTTTAAGTTAGTCTTTGAGCACAAACATTAACTTAAACTTACTCCGGTATGAAACCCAATTGAATATCATGGTTTATGGGATTGGGCCTGAAGGATTGATGAGTCTGAAATTTCAATTTGTTGAGTCATGTATTATTATTTGATTATCACTAAGTTGGCTCAATGAATGTTACAGAATTTGGATCAGCAGCCTCATCAAGATTATGGATCATAAACCCAAAGCAAAAGGAAAGCAGGGAGAGGCCTCAAAGCCCAAGAAACATAACAGAAGCTCAATATAGAAAGTGTATAAATAGGATAGAATTGAAGTGAGGAGGGACTTTTACTTTCACTTTTAGCTAGTTTTCATATCTTTGTAATTGAATTCAGAGCTATGACTCACTAAACCCCCTTTCATTGGGTTATGGAGCTCTATTGTAATTCAATGAATCAATAATAGTTTATCTTCTTCTTCAATCTTTTCTCTTGAATTTTGTTAGAAAGCTTCTCGATCTAATTCCATTGGGTAGTTGTCTTGGGAAAGAAACTACCCATAATTGGAATCCTTCGGAACCTTGGGAAAGGAATGGAGGATTCATGCTAGAGAAGCTTTCTCACAGTGAATTGGATTGGGGTTTGGATGGATATTGTGACATGTAATCCTACCAAATTGTGGTTCATGAAACTGTGTGGTATAATCAGTGATCGAGCATCATCTCTTCTTATGAACATTTAAACCAAGGGATTGGGAATTTGTTCATTTTTAGAGAGAATTGGTGAGCCAAGGGATTGGGATCCAATCATATAAGATTGCCAAGCAAAATTCAATGAACGCATTGCTTGAGGAAGAGATAAACATGTTTTGATTCGGAGATCTCAATATCTCCTATAACCCAATGAATCCCCCATTTCTGATTTCCATCTTCTCTTTACATTCTGCAACTCAATTCATGCAATCACCCCCATTCCCTTTTAATTTCAGCAATTTAGTTTCTGCTCTTTAATTCATGCAATTTAAGATTCCGCCATTTCAATTTCTTGTCATTAACTTTTCCCGCCAATTTTACATTCCGCAATTCTCATCTCAATCTTGATTCCGCTCAACTAGAACACACTTCTAATCCGAATTGCTCACTCAACCAATCCTTGTGGGATTCGACCTCACTCTATTGTGAGTTTTTACTTGACGATAACCGGTGCACTTGCCGGAAGGAATTTTGCCGATCGTGCAATTTCCTAAATCGTAGCATAACTAGTTTATGTGCATCAGAGAGGAAGTGGAAGTTCATGAGATTATACCTCAAGAACTCTATAAGGTGGCTGATAAGTCTTCCACTTTGGCAAGGTTAGCCTTTCCTCACCTCATTTGTCACCTCTGTAATTCGGCTGGAATTGACATAGAGGGAGACATCCTCATTGATGAGGATAAGCCCATCACTAAGAAAAGGATGGAGCAAACAAGAGATCATGGACCTCAATAAGAGCATGAGGAAATTCCTCACCATGAAATCTCTGAGATGCCTCAGGGGATGCACTTCCCTCCACAAAACTATTGGGAGCAAATCAACAAGTCCCTAGGAGAATTAAGCTCCAACATGGGACAACTAAGGATGGAGCACCAAGAGCACTCCATCATCCTCCATGAGATTAGAGAAGATCAAAGAGCTATGAGGGAGGAGCAACAAAGACAAGGAAGAGACATAGAGGAGCTCAAGAGCACCATTGGTTCTTCAAGAAGAGGAAGACGCCACCCTCACTAAGGTGGACCCGTTCTTTAATCTCCTTGTTCTTATTTTTTTGTTTTTCGGTTTTTGAGCCTTATGTTTTATTTATGTTTGTGTCTTTACTATATGATCATTAGTGTTTAAATGTCTATGTCTTAAAGCGATGAATGTCCTATGAATCCATCACCTCTCTTAAATGAAAAGTGTTTTAATTACAAAAGAACAAGAAGTACATGGTTTTGAATTCATCCTTGAAACTAGTTTAATTATTTTGATGTGGTGACAATACTTTTTGTTTTCTGATGAATGCTTGAACAGTGCATATGTCTTTTGATATTGTGGTTTATGAATGCTAAATATGTTGGCTCTTGAAAGAATGATGAAAAAGGAGAAATGTTATTGATAATCTAAAAAATCATAAAATTGATTCCTGAAGCAAGAAAAAGCAGTGAATACAAAAGCTTGCGGAAAAAAAAAAGAAAAAAAGAAAAGAAAAGCTGGCGAAAAAAAAAGAGAGAAAGAAAAAGAAAAAGCAAGCAGAAAAAGCCAAAAGCTCTTTAAACCAAAAGGCAAGAGCAAAAAGCCAATAGCCCTTAAAACCAAAAGGCAAGGGTAATAAAAAGGATCCAAGGCTTTGAGCATCAGTGGATAGGAGGGCCTAAAGGAATAAAAACCTTGTCTAAGCGGCTAAACCAAGCTGTCCCTAACCATGTGCTTGTGGCGTGAAGGTGTCAAGTGAAAACTTGAGACTGAGCAGTTAAAGTCAAGGTCTAAAGCAAAAAAAGAGTGTGCTTAAGAACCCTGGACACCTCTAATTGGGGACTTTAGCAAAGCTGAGTCACAATCTGAAAAGGTTCACCCAATTATGTGTCTGTGGCATTTAATATATTTTTATTAGTTTTTAAATAAAAACCACATTTCTGGACTTTACTATGAGTTTGTGTGTTTTTCTATGATTTCAGGTATTTTCTGGCTGAAATTGAGGGACTTGAGCAAAAATCAGATTCAGAGGTTGAAGAAGGACTGCAGATGCTGTTGGATTCTGACCTCCCTGCACTCAAAGTGGATTTTCTAGAGCTACAGGAGTCCAAACTGCGCGCTCTCAATTTCGTTGGAAAGTAGACATCCAGGGATTTCCAGCAATATATAATAGTCTATACTTTGTCCGAGTTTATACGATGTAAACTGGTGTTCAACGCCAGCTCTCTGCCCTATTCTGGAGTTAAACGCCAGAAACAGGTTACAAACTGGCGTTTAACGCCAAGGAAGACCTCTACATGTGAAAGCTTCAATGCTCAGCCCAAGCACACATCAAGTGGGCTCGGAAGTGGATTTCTGCATCATTTACTCATTTCTGTAACCCTAGTAACTAGTTTAGTATAAATAGAACTTTTTACTATTGTATTTACATCTATCTTTAGATCTTTTATCTTTTGATCATGTTTTGATGATCGAACCCTCTTTGGGAGGCTGGCCATTCGGCCATGCCTGGACCATTATCACTTATGCATTTTCAACAGTAGAGTTTCTACACACCATAGATTAAGGTGTGGAGCTCTGCTGTTCCTCATGAATTAATGCAAAGTACTATTATTTTTCTATTCAATTCAAGCCTATTTCTTCTCTAAGATATTCATTCGCACACAAGAACATGATGAATGTGATGATTATGTGACGCTCATAATCATTCTCACTTATGAACGCGTGCCTGACAAACACTTCCGTTCTACATGAAAGCAAGCTTGAATGCATATCTCTTAGCCTCCTGATCGTGAGATCAGAGTCTTTGTGGTATAGGTTAGAACTATTGGCGGCCATTCTTGAGATCCGGAAAGTCTAAACCTTGTCTTTGGTATTCTGAGTAGGATCCGGGAAGGGATGGCTGTGATGAGCTTCAAACTCGCGAGTGCTGGGTGTAGTGACAGACGCAAAAGGATTACCGAGATCCATCCGATTGATCATGGTGCCAATCCGTGCACTTCGAGTTGAAGCGTGGAACCTTATTGAACCTTGTGCACCAGCTCTGAGTACGAGCCATTTTCCGCTTACTCTTAAAGCCGCAGAGAGCTCTAAGCTGGCCATCTGTTTCAAGCAAACCATATTCAAGTGGAAAAATACAGTTAAAGGTTAAGGATTGTACCCACTTGAAGCTTGTATTGGGTGGTAATGACCTTGGGATAGGTGGTTCCAGTGGTTCTGTGAGTTCTACTCCCTTGTGCTCTTCTGTGAAATTCTTCACTTCCTTGCAAGATTCTTCAAATGTATCCATGTCCTGATCAAAGCCATCTATGTCTTACTTATCACTTAAGTCATAGACTGGAGGTTGAGAGAAATCTACCTCCGTATCATCTTCGTATTCACTTGGGGAAGATTCTTCGATCTCAGAGAATTTGCTTGCGGATGCAAGTTCATTACTAGAAGAACTTGACTTGCGACTATCATCATCAAGGAAATTTTCTTCTTGGGTTATTCTGTCTAGTTCTTCATGAAAGACTTGGTCTGGGGATTGCGCACAATCCTCCTTAGCATCAATTGTAACGTCCTTGACAGAATGCTCCATAACTTTGGATTCCTATGGAGGTTCAGCGTCTCCTAAGTCTTCAACCAACTCTTCTTCTTCAATAATGACAGCTTCCTCTACTTGTTCCAGTACGAAACCATGCTCTGTCTTGTCCACTGGAGTTTCTAGTATCTCCTTCATACTATGCTCTTCGTTAGATTGTCCACATGGGGCTGTGGGAGGTTCTTGAATGTTCGAACGTCTAGAAGATAATTGACTTACTGCTTGCTCCATTTGATGAAGGGTTGTTTGAAGTCAATTTACTGTTTCCTTGAGGCGAACCTCTGATTCTCGGGGTGATAGATTTGGATATAGTACAGGGGGAAGTGGTGGTGTTTGGGAGTGATTGGATTGGAATTGGGGTAAATGCGGATCATGTGGTGGCGAATGATGAAAAGGAGCTTGTGAGTGTGGTGGTTCGAAGTTACGTTGAGAGGATGGCCTATAAGCACATGGTGGGGCTTGTTGGTAATTACAAGGTTGTCCACCATGTCTATTTGCTTGGTATGCATTGTAGAATGGTCTTTGTCCATGATATCTTGGAGGGTGTTGTTGCCTAAAGGGTTGATCAGATCCTCTTGGCTCCATCTATCTTTGGTTGCTCTGACCTTGATGCATGTTCCTGTTATAACTTCCATTCTTTTTAATAACATTAGAACCAAACTCAAAGCGGAAGGGGTGAGAATTCATAGTAGCTAAAAAGAAATAAAGAGGGGAAAAATAAAGACAAATAAACAAGTAAAAGAAAAATATTTACAATAACCAATAATAAGGCACATGATTGCAGTTCCCCGGCAACGGCGCCATTTTGAAGAACTGAAGATTGATGGTTTAGAAGTTATAGTAAACTCTCGTTGCAAGTATAGTTACTAACCAAGCAATCAACCTTTCTTACAAACGTTTTGGTTGTCACAAGTAACAAACCCCTAAATAAATTGATAACCGAAGTATTCGAACCTCGGGTCGTCTTCTCAAGGAACTGCAGGGAAGTATGTTCTTATTATTGGTTATGGAGATTGTAAATTGGGGTTTTGAGAATGAGGAGCGAATAGTCTAATTAGCAATTAAAGTAAATGAAGAACAAGCAATTTAAATGGCGAGTAAAATAAATAAATGACTGTAAATAAACTTTTGGCAAGGTATGAGAAATTGGAGGTCCTATCCTAGCTATCCTTATCAATGATGATGAAAATTGAATCTTAATTCCACTTTGTTAACCTTTACTAAGATAAAGGAAGGTCAAGGGATTAATTGGTTTGATCTTCGGATCCTATTTATTTCCTAAGAAAAGATTAGGATTATTGAAGTTCAGTTTAATTAACAAAGATGACAATTATCATTCATGTTTGAGTTTGATAACTCCTGAGTTACTGATTTCTTAACCAAGACCAAAATGAGAAAAGTAAATCTACTGGAATAAAAATATCTTCAGATGGGAATAACAATAACATAAATAAAAGAAAGCAATATTAAACTGAAATACCTCAATTAACATTAATTCAAAAGAGTAATCTGTAACATGGAAGAATTCATAAATTAAATTGCAATATCAAATAACCAACTAAAGTAATAGAATGAATAAAAAGTGAAAGGGAAGCTTAAAGTAAGGAACATTGAACCTGGGATCGAGAGTCACTCCTAAAACTAAGAGAAATCCTAAATCCTAATCCTAAGAGAGAAGAGAGAGGAGAGAACCTCTCTCTAAGCTAAATCTAAATCATGAAAACTAACTAAAGTGGAGACTCTCCTTGAATTAATGCATTCCCCCACTTCATAACCTCTAGTCTATGCCTTCTAGACTTGGATTTGGGCCAAAAAGGGCTTCAGAATTCGCTGGGAGCGTTTTCTGCAATTTCTGGTGCGTGGCCTCTGTCACGCGGTCGCGTCATTTGGAATTTTTCTTGTCACACGGTCGCGTCAGTCATGCGACCGCGTCATATGTATTCTGCTTAAGGCGCGCGGACGCGTCAGTCATGCGGCCGCGTCGCTGCTTCTTCGCGCTTGGCAGTCGTCCATGCGATCGCGTGGATGCCAATCTCTCTAAAAACTTCGTTTTGTGTTTTCCTTCCATTTTTGTATGTTTCCTTTTCATCCTTAAAGTCACTCCTGCCTTAGAAGAACTGAAACTACTCAACACACGAATCACGGCATCGAATGGAAATAAAGGTAATTAAAATAATAAATTTTAAAGCATAGGAAACATGTTTTTCACATACATCACGTAATAAGGAAGGGAAAGTAAAACCATGCAATTAATATGAATAAGTGGGTGAAGGATTGAATAAATCACTCAAACTAAGCACAAAATATATCATAAAATATGGGTTTATCAACCTCCCCACACTTAAACAATAGCATGTCCTCATGCTAAGTCCAAGATAAAGAGTAAGGTAAGGTTAAAGTGGTGAAATGTCATGCAATACAATCTAATCTAAATGCAACTACCTAAATGAATGATGCATCATGCAATTCTAGTTTTTATTCACTTGTATATAAAGCTTGCATGTAGTTGAATTAATTCACATTCTCAAGGAGTCATATATATATATATATAGCCAAACCTTAGATAGTGATAAAGTGCCTTTACAATTGAAATGGGAGAGAAAAATATTTTATAAACTTTGCAAGACAATTAATAATTTTAGCAGAGATATATGTTAATGAGCTATTGAACCCTCACTGGATTTTGTGTTTACTCTCTAATCACTCAGTGTTTATTGGGTTAATCACTCTATTCTTCTTTTTACTCTTACTTTCTATAACTTTGTTCTTCATCTAACCAATCAACAATTATAGAATATAGACATACCAAAAATCATGAGGTCTTGAATTAAGGTTGGAATGGGGCCAAGGTAAAGGTAAGGGTATATGTATAAGGCTAAGTGAGCTAATAAGTGAATCCTTAATTAGTCTAAGATCTCACCTAACATACATACTTTCTAAAGCAAAGCTTCTTTACCTATTTTCCCATATTTTCCCACTTTTGATGTTACATGCTCATGTTTCAATGTTTATTATTTTTATCCCATGTGCATTGCTTTATTTCACATTTGGGAAATTCTTTTGTGTCCCCTTTATTTAAATACTGAAAATTAAAAATTTTTTAATTAATTATTTTTTAATGCACATGGTAATTCAATTATTTTGATTTTACATGAGATTGCTTCCCAAAACTTTTTATTTTGAATTATTTTATTCTTTTCAACTTTTCTACCTTTTTGTTTTTATCATCCATGTTCCCAATAGGTTTTTCCACATTTAAACCATACATACTTCCTATCTTAAGCTAACCAAGGATTCAACTTGGGATTTTTATTTTGTTTTTCTGCTTAAGGCTAGTAATGTGGTTTATAGAATAAAAGGGGATTTAAAGGCTCAAGGGGGCTAACAATGGTGATGTAAAAGTAAGCTATTTTGGGATAAGTGAGCTAAAAATCAAACAATGGCCTCAATCACTCTCTTGGTATGTATTTCTATTCTATAATTGGACATATAGATTAAAACAAAGTAAAGAACATCAGAATAAAAAAGAAGGGCGGAACACACAGGAGTAAAATATTATGGTTTGAATATAACCATACAATTAAGCTCAAAACTCACATGCTGTGTGTTCTGTAGCTCAAAAATCATTTATCAGTTATGTATGTCATGCACGTTTAGTTAAAAATTCCCATTATTCTCAATGTAAAACTTAAGGTGGCTTTAAAGTTCTAGTGTTTCTCCTTGATGAAATGTTGTTAACTAACTAACATGTAATGCTATATATACAAGGTGTGTGGATTGTTTCTATTATGTTCAAGTTCCTAGTTTACTTCTTTTTTATATTTTCAAATTAAACTAAGCTATCTTATGCTAAAAAGGGTAAACTATACTAATTAATCCACAACTTCTATAACTAATAAGTTAGAATTGCAACTAAAACTAAATGGCTAAAATATGAACTAAAGTGCAAAATGTAGAAATAGAGTAAAAATACATAAAAATAGCAATATATATGAGTACTGAGAAAATAAAAATAAAAATAAAAATAAAATACAAAAAAGTAGCAAAATAAATAAAAAGAGTATGCAGTGGTTCACCAAAAAAAAAAAGAACGCCAGAGATGGCGACCTCCCCACACTTAAAATGTAGCATCGTCCTCGATGCTCACTCAAGCAGGGTGTGAAGGGGTGTCATCACTGGAAGGGTGGGTAGCTGGAGTCTCTGTGGTGGTGGTCTGAGGAGCTGCCTGTTCCAGAGGAGGTGCTGACTGGATAGGGATCTCGGGGTCTACAGCCTGAATCTGAGACGGAGCCTCCTGATATGATGTGGCCTGCTCTGTGCCTGCCTGCGCAGCCTCGCTCTGGGATGGGTCTCTGCCTCGTGATCATCCACCTCCTCCTCAGATGCTTCGGATAGTGTGTCAGGGTCGGAGGGCATGTCGCCAGAGCGTATCATCAGCTTCAGGTGCTCATAGCGTTGCTTGTTGCGACGCTCCATCTGGTCAAGCCGTCGAAACAGGCGGTGCACTAGATGATAGATGGGCTCTGGGGCAGGTGGAGGTGCAGTGGTGGTAGCAGGGGTAGCTGTGGAAGAAGAGGGGCCGGCAGATGGTGTGGCTGTCTCAGTAGCAGCAGTGAGGAATGGAGGTCTGTAGCCCAAAGCCAGAAAGTTCCTACTGTGAGGGATAATCTTCTTGCATTCTGCAGTAGGTGGCTTTTCATCAGCATCCTCCCAAGGCACGTCAGCTCGACGGCCTAGCTGTGTAATCAAATAGGGAAAGGGAAGAGTGCCTCGGACGTGGACCCTGGCCATATGGTACCGGATAAAGCGTGGCAGGTACAGGTCCTTACCCTCCATCACACACCATAGGAGGGTGATCATAGTGGCTGGTATCTCAGTCTCGTGAGTACTCGGCATAATAAAGTTGCTAAGTATCTGATGCCATAGCCGAGCCTCATCATTCAAGTAAATCCGCTTGATTCCCTTTCGCATGGTGGTGTTCTGACCCATAATGCAAGGAACGGTCGGGTCAAGGGCTATCCTGGCCTTGACTGCATCCCAATCAAATCGCATGAAGCGCATATCCTCCTCAGCTTTTTGATAGCCATCCAGCTGATCAGTTTTAGGCAGAAGCTTCAAGACATCTTCAATGGCCTCTTCAGTGACCAGAATCTACTTTCCTCTAAGGTTCACTGCATCTAGGGAGGTTTTGAAGTAATTGCAGTAGAATTCCCTAACCCAAGATGCATTGACCTCAGTCAGGTTTCTCTCCAGGAAGAACCAGCCTCTTTGTTTGATATGGTCAGAGGTGTATTACTGGAGTTCTTCTGGGATCTTCAAAGTTCTTTCCAGGTATAGGTTCCTGGAGTTTGCAAACACCGAATACTTCAGCTCATAGTATCGGTTTGCAAACTTTATTGGATCAGTGGCAGGGATTAGCTGGTCGGCCTTCTCTTGCGGGGTAAAATTTTTCTCCCGCAAGGAGTCATCGTGCATAATATCTATAATGGACATGGAGGATTCTCCTCTTTTCCGTTTGCCAGTAGTAGCCTTTCCTTTTCCTTTTCTCTGGCTGGCAGACATCCTGAAAAATAGAAAACCAGGATATAGTGAAAACAGGAAAATAAATAGGCAAATAATCAAAAGAAACACAAAGTGGCAAAGGAGCAAAAGGATAAGGAAAATGAGTTAAGTAAATGTGCATTAAGGATTGTATAGGAGTTAAAAGTCCGAAAAAGAGAATTCACAATCCAAAATGTAATTGAATTCATGTTAAATAGAAAAATTAACATCATGCCATGGTTAGAATGTTAAAAGAAAGTGAAAGAAAATTAGAAGAGAAGTTTTGAAAGGTTAGGTTGGTTAGAATTGAAAAAGAGTTTAGGAAGTTAACATCAGTGAGTTAGTAAAAAGTGGGTTAAAGTAAGTGGCATAATGAAAATATTCCAAGTAACAAGTATTCACAGTTAGAAGCTATAAGTAACTCATATCCAAATAAGGAAAACAGGTTGATGATGATTCAGATAGATATAGAAATAGCAAAAATTGGAATCAAACATCAAAAATGCAAATTATGAACCAGGAAATCAAAAAGAATAAGAAAGCTTGCCTTGGCATTCATGAATTATTTTGGTTAAATCTAGGAAAAGCACAGTTGAAAATGCCAAAAATATGAATGGAAACATTTTACAGAGATTTGGGCAGCATTCCGGCTAAAATTGGATTGTCCCGGAAAATAAACAACAACAGAATATTTCATATGAATCAAAATGAAAGCTGCAATTACATATAAGGAATATAAACATGAAAATTCAGTGTAAAGAGCAGCATGAAACAAGAAATTACAGTATATAAACAAAACTAACATCACAGCAACAGTAGAATTGCGAAAATAATGAAACAAGAAACACGAACAGCGCAATTAAACAAACCTAAATCCACTAACCACATCCTAGGCTACCTAACAACCTAAAATCCACTACAACATGCATATCTAACTAGCCTAATGACAAAAAAAAATAGAAAAAAATATGAATTAACTACGAAGGATAGAAGGGTGCCGTTCGTCGGAACCTGGTAGGCGTAAGAAAGAGAGTGGGGCAGAGAGGTGGCTGGGGATGACGGCGGTGGCGTCCGGCGCGGCGGAAGAGGGTAGCGCGGCGGCGGTGGCTGCTATTCGGAGGAAGGAAGGGAAAGGTAGGGGTAATGGGGGTAGGGGGTAATAGGGGAAGGGAGGGGGGCGTGTGGGTGGCGCTGGGCGGTGACGGTGGCGGCGGCGGTGGGTGGTGGTCGCGGAGGGGGGGGGGCAGTGGCGTTGGAGGGGAAAGAAGAAGGAAGAAGAAGAAAGAAGGGGGAAGGAGGAAGGGGGTGGGTGGCGGCAGCATTTGGGTGGTCGGCGGCGTGATGGTGGTTCGGTGGTGGTGGCTGGGTGGTGGTGGTGTGATTGGAGAAGAAGAGAGGAAGAAGAGGGGTTTGAGGGGGTTGGGGGCCGCGACTGATAGGGTTCGCATGACTGGGGGGTATAAATTTGAATCCACGCGATCGCTGGGGCACGTGGTCGCGTGGCTGGGGTGAAATGGGGGTCGACGCGATCGCCTAAGTGGCGCGCGATCGCATGGAATGGGAAAAGAGTGAATGACGCGATCGCATGAGGCATGTGATCGCATCGCTGGAAATTGTACTAAACGCACGATTCCAGCGTCGTTTCAGCGCAACTCTCTGTCTCCTTTTGGGGTGTTGTGCAATCCAGGTGACGCGATCGCGTCACTCACGCTGTCGCGTGGGATTGAGGTTGTGCAAGTGACGCGATCGCGTGGGTCGTTTGTTCAAAACGCACAATGGCCGCACGATTAACTTTCTGGACGTTGGGATTTTTATGCCGATCTCCAGATCACGCGGCCGCGTGAATGATGCGGTCGCGTGGGAAGTGTTTTTTGCAACTTGACGCGATCGCATAAGTGATGCAGTCGCGTCGCACACCCTTTTTTTTATGCAAGTATGCAATTATGCAGTATGCAGAATACAATGATTAATATAAATGAGATGCAAAACTCCAGGTTCAATAAAACAAAACTTGAAAACAAATAAAACTAAATAAAAATTGAAAAAGGGACGATCATACCATGGTGGGTTGTCTCCCACCTAGCACTTTTAGGCTCCGTTTGGTTGATGTATAGGATGAGACATAGACACAAAGACACAGACATTAAAGACATAGACATAAAATATTTGTGTCTATGTATTGTGTTTGGTAAAAATAATGAACAAGACACAAATATTTAAAAAAGACTGAATTACCCTTTATTTAACCACAATTTTATCAACACCACTACACACCCATCACTTCAAACGCTACATATGTCATTACAATTAAATTTTTATTTCTTTTCATATTTTTTTCCTTCTAATATCATCTCAAATTATCATTCAAATATTAAATATACAGTTTTTTTTTTGAAAAAAAAATAGAAAACCAAAGCCTAAAATTTATCAAAGATTAATTAACATTTAAATAAATAAAAAGTTAAATGTATAATTTTTTTAAAAAAAAATGGGAGAACAAATTTGGTTTGTAAAATCTAAAAGAGGAATTAAAAAAAGAAATATTTGAAGAGATAAGAGAATAAATTTTGAAAATTTAAAAATTGAATAAGGGTAAAAGAGTAAAAAATTAGTGTCTCACAAGTTGTGTCTCAGTGTCTCATCAAATTGGAGGTACACAAATTTAGTGTCTCCGTGTCCATCCGTGTCCTCCCGTATCCATAAAAAATTTGTGTCTCACCAAACCAAACAGCAGACATGTGTCACCGTGTCTATGTCTCATTGAGACATGGACATCAACCAAACACTACCTTAGTTAAAGTCCTTAAGTTGGACATTGGATGAGCTTCCTTTTTTGGCGGCTTATGCTTAAATTCATCCAGAAATCTCCACCAATGCTTGGAATGCCAATAGCCTCCGGGGTCCCAAACTAGGCATGTGAAGCTTCTGAGCGGCTTCAAACAGATTGTCAGGCTCCCGGGGTGACGAATGTCAGCATAGATTCCAGGATCCCAAACTTTGCTTTTAAATCTGCCTTCGTCTTGATCTATACTTATCCATCTGGGCGGTTTAGAAATTAGATTCTCACCAGGATAACCAAACGTTTTTCGAGATCCATCCGATTGATCATGGTGCCAATCCGTGCACTTCGAGTTGAAGCGTGGAACCTTATTGAACCTTGTGCACCAGCTCTGAGTACGAGCCATTTTCCGCTTACTCTTAAAGCCGCAGAGAGCTCTAAGCTGGCCATCTGTTTCAAGCAAACCATATTCAAGTGGAAAAATACAGTTAAAGGTTAAGGATTGTACCCACTTGAAGCTTGTATTGGGTGGTAATGACCTTGGGATAGGTGGTTCCAGTGGTTCTGTGAGTTCTACTCCCTTGTGCTCTTCTGTGAAATTCTTCACTTCCTTGCAAGATTCTTCAAATGTATCCATGTCCTGATCAAAGCCATCTATGTCTTCCTCATCACTTAAGTCATAGACTGGAGGTTGAGAGAAATCTACCTCCGTATCATCTTCGTATTCACTTGGGGAAGATTCTTCGATCTCAGAGAATTCGCTTGCGGATGCAAGTTCATTACTAGAAGAACTTGACTTGCGACTATCATTATCAAGGAAATTTGCTTCTTGGGTTATTCTGTCTAGTTCTTCATAAAAGACTTGCTCTGGGGATTGCGCACAATCCTCCTTAGCATCAATTGTAACGTCCTTGACAGAATGCTCCATAACTTTGGATTCCCATGGAGGTTCAGCGTCTCCTAAGTCTTCAACCAACTCTTCTTCTTCAATAATGACAGCTTCCTCTACTTGTTCCAGTACGAAACCATGCTCTGTCTTGTCCACTGGAGTTTCTAGTATCTCCTTCATACTATGCTCTTCGTTAGATTGTCCACATGGGGCTGTGGGAGGTTCTTGAATGTTCGAACGTCTAGAAGATAATTGACTTACTGCTTGCTCCATTTGATGAAGGGTTGTTTGAAGTCAATTTACTGTTTCCTTGAGGCGAATCTCTGATTCTCGGGGTGATAGATTTGGATATAGTACAGGGGGAAGTGGTGGTGTTTGGGAGTGATTGGATTGGAATCGGGGTAAATGCGGATCATGTGGTGGCGAATGATGAAAAGGAGCTTGTGAGTGTGGTGGTTCGAAGTTACGTTGAGAGGATGGCCTATAAGCACAGGGTGGGGATTGTTGGTAATTACAAGGTTGTCCACCATGTCTATTTGCTTGGTATGCATTGTAGAATGGTCTTTGTCCATGATATCTTGGAGGGTGTTGTTGCCTAAAGGGTTGATCAGATCCTCTTGGCTCCATCCATCTTTGGTTGCTCTGACCTTGATGCATGTTCCTGTTATAACTTCCATTCCTTTCAATAACATTAGAACCAAACTCAAAGCGGAAGGGGTGAGAATTCATAGTAGCTAAAAAGAAATAAAGAGGGGAAAAATAAAGACAAATAAACAAGTAAAAGAAAAATATTTACAATAACCAATAATAAGGCACACGATTGCAGTTCCCCGGCAACGGCGCCATTTTGAAGAACTGAATATTGATGGTTTAGAAGTTATAGTAAACTCTCGTTGTAAGTATAGTTACTAAACCAAGCAATCAACCTTTCTTACAAACGTTTTGGTTGTCACAAGTAACAAACCCCTAAATAAATTGATAACCGAAGTATTCGAACCTCGGGTCGTCTTCTCAAGGAACTGCAGGGAAGTATGTTCTTATTATTGGTTATGGAGATTGTAAATTGGGGTTTTGAGAATGAGGAGCGAATAGTCTAATTAGCAATTAAAGTAAATGAAGAACAAGCAATTTAAATGGCGAGTAAAATAAATAAATGACTGTAAATAAACTTTTGGCAAGGTATGAGAAATTGGAGGTCCTATCCTAGCTATCCTTATCAATGATGATGAAAATTGAATCTTAATTCCACTTTGTTAACCTTTACTAAGATAAAGGAAGGTCAAGGGATTAATTGGTTTGATCTTCGGATCCTATTTATTTCCTAAGAAAAGATTAGGATTATTGAAGTTCAGTTTAATTAACAAAGATGACAATTATCATTCATGTTTGAGTTTGATAACTCCTGAGTTACTGATTTCTTAACCAAGACCAAAAGGAGAAAAGTAAATATACTGGAATAAAAATGTCTTCAGATGGGAATAACAATAACATAAATAAAAGAAAGCAATATTAAACTGAAATACCTCAATTAACATTAATTCAAAAGAGTAATCTGTAACATGGAAGAATTCATAAATTAAATTGCAATATCAAATAACCAACTAAAGTAATGGAATGAATAAAAAGTGAAAGGGAAGCTTAAAGTAAGGAACATTGAACCTGGGATCGAGAGTCACTCCTAAAACTAAGAGAAATCCTAAATCCTAATCCTAAGAGAGAAGAGATAGGAGAGAACCTCTCTCTAAGCTAAATCTAAATCATGAAAACTAACTAAAGTGGAGACTCTTCTTGAATGGATGCATTCCCCCACTTCATAACCTCTGGTCTATGCCTTCTGGACTTGGATTTGGGCCAAAAAGAGCTTCAGAATTTGCTGGGAGCGTTTTCTGCAATTTCTGGTGCGTGGCCTCTGTCACGCGTCCGCGTGGGTCACGCGGTCGCGTCATTTGGAGTTTTTCTTGTCACGCGATCGCGTCTGTCATGCGACCGCGTCATATGTATTCTGCTTAAGGCACGCGGTCGCGTCAGTCATGCGGCCGCGTTGCTGCTTCTTCGCGCTTGGTAGGCGGCCGCATCGTCCATGCGATCGTGTGGATGCCAATCTCTCCAAAAACTCCGTTTTGTGTTTTCCTTCCATTTTTGTATGTTTCCTTTTCATCCTTTAAGTCACTCCTGCCTTAGAAGATCTGAAACTACTCAACACACGAATCACGGCATCGAATGGAAATAAAGGTAATTAAAATAATTAATTTTAAAGCATAGGAAACATGTTTTTCACATACATCACGTAATAAGGAAGGGAAAGTATAACCATGCAATTAATATGAATAAGTGGGTGAAGGATTGAATAAATCACTCAAACTAAGCACAAAATATATCATAAAATATGGGTTTATCAGTAACCAACCACCTAGGGAAGACCTAGACACCCCGGACTCTACCTCATTTACCAGCACAGGGAGCCATGACGGTTTCGATGGTGGAGATACTGCTACCAGCCCCCCTCTGTTCCTGAAAGATGCCACCGAGGACGGTGCAAAGCTTTAAGTGTGGGGAGGTCGGTCAATACCTGACTTCTGGAGGTAAATTCTCTTCCCTAAACACCAATAAAATAGGATATTTAGTTAATTTTTCTTTTGTCTATAATAGGATAGATTGCAAAGAAATAGGTTATTTGTATGCATGTTCTACTTGATTGAAAAATAATAAGTTTCTTTTTAAGACCCTATTTTTGAAAAATTTCACTAATTTAAATTAAAACTTTTGTAATAAAATTTGTTAGAAGTTATAATTGGAACATAGTTTAAAAAGCTAAGAACACACAACCCGTGATATTTTGAACCTAATTACATGGTTACATTATTTAACCATAAATATTTTATTCTTGTGTGTTCACTTCTCTATGATTGTAATCTTTATTTTATTTCATCCTATATGTCCAATGTTTAATGTATTTATATGCATGCATATGATTGAGGCCATTATTTGATTTTAGCTCACTTATCCCAAATAAGCTACCTTTAAATTACCTTTGTTAGCCATTTTGAGCCTTTTTATCCCATTTGTTCTATATTTTACCACATTACTAGCCTTAAGTGGAAAAACAATTAATTATCCCAATTGAATCTTTGGTTAGCTTAAGATAGAAATTGTGTGTTAATTAAGTATGGGAGAATTGTGGGAACAAGGGTTAATAAGGGAATGTATCATGATAAAATAATGGGAATTTGGGTACCTACTCATGTGAAACTAGAAAAATTAAAAATCCATGTGCATTAATAAGCTATGTTTATTTCCTTATAAAAAAATCCAAAAATATTTATTTAATTAAATAAGGGGATAAAACTACCACAATTCTAAATTAAGTTAAGTTCAAAAGCTCCAATGCATATGTGATAAGAAAATTAAAAGAAAAAGTTAACGCATGAGTATGTAATGTGAAAGTAAAAATTATGGGTAGCTAGGCATGAATTAGAATTATATGGAGTGTAAGTATGCTAGGTAAGAGCTTAGGTTAGTCAAAGATTCAATTTATAGCTCACTTAGCCATATGTATACCCTTACCCTTACCTTAACCCCATTACAACCTTGAAAAGACCTCATGATGTTTGCATTAGTACATTAAATATTGTTGATTAGTTAGGTGAAGAACAAAATTTAGAAAGCTTGATTAGAGAAGAGTAGAGTGATTACCCTATACACTTGAGAGACTAGAGTGCACATACACCATCAGTGAGGGTTCAGTGCTTAATTCTATGTTTCCTGCTTTCATGAGCTGTCTTCTTACAATGTTACCTGTTTTTATGATATAAATTGAATTAGTGGAATTTGATTTACGTTTGTCTTGAAGAGCTTATTTATTTTTAACCAAGTAGATAAGAATCATATAGTTGCATTCATATATATATATATATATATATATATATATATATATATATATATATATATATATAGGTTGCATTGCATTGCATGAGTCTTACATTTTCCTACTCATTCATTTTATCTCCTTAAACTAAGCATGAGGACATGCTAATATTTAAGTGTGGGGAGGTTGATAAACCATTATTTTATGATTTATATTGTGTTTAATTGTGTGGTTTTATAAATTCTTTACCCACTTATTCATATGATTAGCATGTATTTATAATTCCTTCCCAAAATTGTTCCATGGTTGAAAACTTGCTTTCTAGAGACCTTTTAATTATGTATTTTAATTCTCCTTTATACCATTCGATGCCATGATCTATGCGTTAAGTGTTTCAGGCTTCATAGGGCAGGAATGGCTTAGAGAATGAAAAGGAAGCTTGCAAAAATAGAAGGAACACAAGAAACCAAGGAGATGACCAGCGAGCAATGACGCGAGCACATGGCCCACGCGAACGCACGAAAAGAAGAAATCGCAGCGACGCGAACCCGTGTCTGACGAAAACGCGTGGATTGAAGTCTGCACGAATGACGCGAATGCGTGGACGACGCGAACGCGTGACAAGGAAAATCGTTGAACGACGCGAACGCGTGGACGACGCGTACGCATGACCTGCGCAATCTGCAAAAATAACAGAATACGCTGTGGGCGATTTTGGGCCACGTTTTAACCTAATTTTCGGCCCAGAAACACAGAATAAAGCGAGGAAATATGCAGAGACTCAGAGGAGGCATCCACACACATTCAGATTCATCACATTAGGATTACTTTAGTTTTAGATCTGAATCTAGATTAGTGTTACATTGATAGTTTATGCTTTTGCTTTGGATTGTGGATATTGAAGAGCCATTACCTCCGTGAAGATACTACTTTAGTTTGTTTCCTTATTCTTTACTCTTTTCAGTTGATCATTGACTCTATTCAAATAAGTATGTTACATTTTGAGTTTATTAATATATAGAGTTATTTTTATTTTTAATTAATTTTAATTCTCTATTTTATTTTATTTAATTATGTCTTCTTATATTTTTATGATTATTAAATCCATGTCAATAGAGTAGAAATTCCCCTTGACATGGGGGTTAATTAAGAGGAGACACTTGAGTTGGAATGCTCAAGTGCTTAGTTACATTGGACGTTGTAGGCTAATTCTGTACCTACTAACACTAGACTTCCCCAAGGGAGAGGACTAGGAATTGTAGGTAAGAGCCATGGTTCTGAAAACCGAACCGGACCGGCCGGTTCAACCAGAAAAATCGGGAACCGGTCACCTAACCGGTCCGGGTAAGGTTAGAAACCGTTTGGCAGAAAACCGGTGAAAAAACCGGTCGAACCGGCAGTTAACCGGTGAACCGGGAGAACCGTCCGGTTTTTTTACGGTTTATTAGTTTGCATATTAAACTTCAAAACGGTGTCGTTTTGAAGGAAAAAAAAAAGAAAAAAAAATAAAAGGGCTATGCACGAAGCCACGATCCCTAATGGCTAATTCCCAATCCTCATCTCACTATCTCAGTATCTCAGTCTCAACTCTCACCCTCTCACCCTCTCACGAACCCTAATAGCCACCACCATCGCCACCGCATCCCACCGCCATCGCCACCGCATCCCACAGCCCCTCTTTGCCGTCGCGGAGCTCCTCTCCTCCATCGCCGTCGCGGAGCTCCTCTCCTCCATCGTCGTCGCCGAGCTCGCCACCTCCACCGTCTTCGCCGAGCTCTCCACCTCCACCGTCGTCGCCGAGCTCTCCACCTCTACCATCGCCGCCGGTAATACTCTGCCTTCCACCTTGGCTCCTATTTAATCGTCGCCTACTCTGTGCTTGATTTTATAATTTTTTGATTTTTCTGTTCATGATTTGTTAAGTCTGTGTTCATCTGTTCATGTTTGTTAGCTGTGTTCATCAGAAGTTCAGAACATGTTTATAATTTGATTTTTCTGTTCATGTTTCTGTTCCTATTTGTTCATGCTGGATTACATGATTTTGGTTGCTGCTTGATGTTTATTTGGATTACATGATTTTGAGTTGCTGTTTCATGGTTATCTGGATTACATGATTTTGGTTTCTGTTTGATGAATCTTCAATCTGTTTTTGGCTTTCTATTATGATGCGTTTATTGGTGACTTGGGATTGAATGATGATCATTGCAAGCAAATTGACGCCGGGGCGTTGAAGGCAGCTGGGGAATTTGTCATCCTTCTTTTCTCTGTGTGTTTATGTGTGCTTATTAATATTTATAGAGTTGTTTCTTGTTACTGTGTGTGTTTGTAATCAATAGCCAATAATTGTTAGATTGTTATCTATTAGCTTGACAATCTTTGTAATAATGTACTGAATGGTATCTCAAAATTTCTGTGGCTTTGAGAATATTTTTACTTTTTGCTTCTGTTTGGTGGTTCATGAATATTCTCAGTTGATTTCTGTGATTGTCAAGCTGCATGAAGTTGATTTCTTTTTTACGTTTTATTTTTTGTTTAGTTATAAGCTTTGATGTTTGAAGTTGTTTGTGAACCTCTAATATTAAGTAATGGATAATTTATTATGTGAAATATTAAATTTTATTAAGTTAGAAATTATTGAATTTATATACTTAAGATTATTTTAAGTTTTTTAATAATTTTATTTAATATTTAATTAAACCGGTTGAACCCCGGTTGAACCCCGGTCGAACCAGTGAATCATTAAACCAGTGACCTCACCGGTTTATTGACCGGTCCAGTTCTCGCAACCTTGGTAAGAGCACTATACTTTTCCTTATTCTGTAAGGGTTAACCAAGTGAAAATAACAACCCCTTTACACTACACTTGAGAAGATTCCAACAAGGATAGAACTTCCAATTAATTATTCCCCCAGTCAAGACCTTTTAATATTAATAATAATTCTTAGTTAATTGCTTTAATTTACAATTACTTTTAATTACTCATTATCCAACTTAAACTTTCTGGAAATTTTCTGATTAATAAATTAGCATTCTTTCCTGCAACTCGTTGGGAGACGACCTGGGACTCATACTCCAGTATTTTTATTTCTAAAATTCGTGACAAACCTTTTTAAATTGGTGAGGCGGATCTTAGCTGGTTAAGAGCTATACGTGCAACGTTGTTCTCTTATTTAAAATCTCTTAATTGGTTAACTTCTGCCACGCACCACAAGGCTTGTGCTCCTCATTGGGCGTTAAACTCCCAGCTAGGGCTCCCTGGCTGGCGTTTAACGCCAGGCTTGTGCTCCCCTTTGGGCATTAAACGCCCAGCCAGAGCTCCCTGGCTAGCGTTTGACGCTAGGCTTGCTGCCTCCATTGGCGTTTGAATGCCCAATTGCCACCCCAATTGCCAGGGAGATCCGATCCCTTCTCCACCGTATTCTGTTTGCTGTTCTGCATCATTCTGTCTCTGTTTAAACACTGTTCATGACCACTAACGTTGAAATCAACCTAATTAAAAGCCAATTATATAGAAAAACTAATTAAAATTAAAATGGTTAGAAAATTAAAAAATAATATATAATTAATTATTGGGTTGCCTCCCAACAAGCGCTTATTTAATGTCTTTAGCTGGACCTTACTGTACTTGTCTTAGTAACAGTGTTGAGCCTCCTGGCTCAATATCTCCTCCAAGGTAATGTTTGACCCTCTGTCCATTGATAGTGAACCTTGTGTCAGGATCTTTACCTTGAAGTTTTATGTTCTTGTAAGATGATACACTAGTAATCACATAGGGTCCCTTCCAACGGGATTTGAGTTTCCCAGAGAAGAATTTGAGTCTTGAGTTGAAGAGCAGGACCTTTTGTCCTGGTTCAAAGACTTTGGAAGATATTTTCTTGTCATGCCACCTTTTTGTTTTTTCCTTATAGATCTTTGCATTTTCAAATGCAGCTAAGCGGAATTCATCCAACTCATTTAGTTGGAGCAGCCATTTCTCTCCTGCTACTTTAGCATCAAGGTTGAAGAATCTAGTAGCCTAATAGGCTTTATGTTCTAATTCCACTGGCAAATGATAGGATTTCCCATACACCAGCTGCTATGGTGATGTTAGAGGTTTTGAAAGCTGTTCTGTATACCCACAGAGCATCATCAAGCTTTCTAGCCCAATCCTTTCTAGAGGTGCTTACTGTCCTCTTTAGAATTCGCTTTAGTTCTCTATTTGAGACTTCAGCTTGCCCATTTTTTGGGGATGATACGATGTTGCTACTTTGTGGCGAACTCCGTAACGGCTTAAGACAGAATCCAGCTGTCTGTTGCAGAAATGAGTACCTCCATCACTCATTAGTGTCCTAGGGACACCAAATCTGCTGAAGATGTTCTTTTGGAGGAACTTCATTACTAATCTGGTGTCATTAGTAGGTGTTGCTATTGCTTCAACCTATTTAGACACATAGTCTACTGCCACAAGGATGTATGTGTTTGAGTATGAAGGCGGGAAGGGTCCCATGAAATCTATGGCCCATACGTCAAACAACTTAATCTCTAGGATTACTTGCTGAGGCATGTGATAAACCACTATATTATGATATATTTTGGACTGAATTGAGTGGGTTTTGTCAACTATTCTCACACTTATTCATGTAAATTGCATGTTTTTCATTTCCTTCCTAATTTTGTGCTATGATTGAAAACATGCTTCCTAAGCCTTAAAATTGTTAATTTTTAATTCTCCTTTATTAGCATTCGATGTCGTGATGTGTTTGTGAAGTATTTTCAGGTTTACAGGGAATGAATGGCTCAAAGGATGAAGATGAAGCATGTTAAAGTGGAAGGAACACAAGAAACTAAAGAGCTGGGAAGCGAGGAGCGACGCGCACGCATGGTCGACGCGTGCGCGTGACCTGGAGCGTCGTTCAGCGACGAGTACGCGTGGCCAGGTGCAAGGTTCAGCGACGCGTACGCGTGGCCGACGTGTACGCGTGACAGAGCGTCACGTGCTGCACTTAACAAAACTCGCTGGGGGCAATTTCTGGTTTGATTTGGACCCAGTTTCAAACCCGAAAATATAGACTAGAGGCAGGGGTGGAGATGAGACTGAACACACTTTCACTTTCACTTTAGTTTTTGTTTAGTTTTTAAATTCTAGAGAGAAAAACTACTACTTTTCCTAAGGTTCTTAGCATTCTTAGTTCATCTTCGAATTAGATCTTGAGAGAGGTGCCACTACCTTCAATTGAAGTCAATTTCCTTCTAGTTTTTTGTTATAATTTCTCTATTACTCTATTCTATTTGATTATTGTGCATTCATGTTTGGATCTTGTAACTCTTGAATTTAATCAATGCATTGAATTATTTTTATGTTTATTTTTATTGCTTGTGTGGTCCTTTTTAATTAATTGTCAGTGCCAAATTTTGATTTTATTAATTTATTATAATTATCATGTCTTTTATTTATTCCTATTATATGTTCTAAATTCCATGGTTTACCCACTCAAAAGCCTATCAAGCACCTCAGAGATTTTCAGACAGCGTATTCAACTACTAGGCGGCATGGTGCAGATGAGACTGCCGTTTGGGATTTGCTCAGAAGGAAATTCCTGCACAAGTTCTTTTTAGCGGAGGTTACAGATAGATTGAGAAAGGAAATTTCCTGCATCATTCAAGCTGAATCAGAGACTCTCTATGAGTATTGGGAACGCTTCAGGAATCTCCTGGACTCGTGTCCTCATCACATGATTGACCAGTTAGTGTTAATTAGCTACTTCTGCCAAGGCATGAAGCCTCGAGACAAGACCCTCTTGGATGCTGCAAGCAATGGCTCTCCGACGAACTACAAGACGGTGATAGAAGCATGGCAACTGATCACCGATCTAGCGAAAGTTTCTTCTAGCAGTGAGACCGTTGCTCTCACGAAGACTTTGGGAGAGATGACCAATATACTCAAGCAGCTCCAACTCAATCAACAACAACCTCTACCTCCTCCACAACAACAATGTCAACAGTTGGTCCCTCAAAGAGCGTGTTGAATATGCGCTTGCTATTCTCACTACACTGATGAATGTCCACAACTCCAAGAGGACAACACCTTGGCGGCTACCAATGCTTATTACAACCGTCTGAATCAATGGTACTATCAACAAGGCAGTAATTATAATCAAGGTGGTAACTACAATCAAGGTTGGCAAGACAACCCCAACCAAGGATGGAGGGACAACTACAACCATGGAGGCAAAGACAATGGTGGAAATCAAAGGTGGAACAACAACTATCAACAGAACCGGTATCAACAAGAACCTCCATACCAACAGCAAAACCAAGGCCAAAGATACCAACCACCTCACCAAAGGCAAGCTCAAGCACCTCAACTCAATCAACCATAAATGCCTCAAATTACCTACCCTCCTTCCTCCTCCAACCAAGATGAAACACTCCGTTCAATTCTTCAAGGACAAAAAGAGCTTCAAAATTCACTTACCTCTAGCCTCACCAGTCTTACCTCCATTCTACAAGCTCTTATATCCTGTATGGACCCACCCTCTACCTCCAACAATTAACCTTCAAGCTCTAGTGCACTCCCCTCTCAACCTTTACCCAACCCCAAGGGTGGAATCAATGCCATCACTTTGAGGTCTGGCACTACATTACAAGAGAGGAGTCCCGAGGAGCCAAGCTCAAGAGAAGACATTCAAGATGAAGATGTTGTTGAGGTGAAAGATGTTGAAGAAGAGGATAAGGTACAAGATGCGGTTGAAGAAGAAGTTGCTCAACTAAGGAATGGAGTATCTAAGGAAGACAATGTTGTGAAAGAGATCATTCCCATTCCTTTTCCACACCTTGCTAGGAGGATTAAAAAGCAAGTGGAGCTAGATCCCAAGATGGTGGAGATCTTAAAAAAGGTTGAGGTAACTATTCCCCTTTTTGATTCTATTCGACAGGTTCCTAAGTATGCTAAGTTTCTAAAGGATTTGTGCATGAATAAGGAAAAGATACATGATTTAGAAACTATTCCTTTGGGTAGCTCAATTTCTGCTCTTATGGGTGCTATACTGGAGAAATGTGGTGATCCCGGTCCTTGTATGGTTACTTGCACTATAAGGGGTGTACAGTTTGTTGACTACATGTGTGATTTAGGTGCATGTGTTAGTATTATGCTATTGTCTGTATATGATGCTTTGAAGCTTCCACCGTTGAAAAGGTCGGCAGCCCATTTTATTTTAGTAGATAAGAGCATAATCTCAGTGATTGGCATTGCGGAAGACGTCTTGGTAAGCATTAAAGGGTTGACTTTTCCTATTGACTTCTACATTCTAGAGATGCCTCCTAATGACTCAAGAAGACCTTCATCCATCTTGTTTGGAAGGCTATTTTTGAAGACTTCTCGGTTTAAATTGGATGCCTTCTCGGGTACATATTCATTTGTGATTGATGGAAGAGCAGTGAGCTTCAACCTTGATGAAGCTATGAAGCACCCACCTGAAGACCACTCTATCTTCCAGTGTGACATTATTGATGAGACTGTGGCTGAAGTTCACCAAGAGGCAGTAGATGAGAAGAACATGGTTCAAGGTGCAAGTATGGGGAAGCCCCCTGAGTATACTGAAGACACCTTGCCACCTCCAATGGTTTCGGATGATCAAGTGCCAAGCCATGAGCTGAAAATGAAGTTGAAGCCCTTTCCAGCTCACCTAAAGTATGCTTATCTTGAAGATAATCAACAACTCCCAGTTATTATTGCAAAGGAACTTACTTCCCAACAAGAGGAGCGTATGCTTAGTGTGCTGAGAAGAAACAAGAAAGCTATTGGGTGGAGTTTGGCGGACTTAGTAGGTATAAGCCCTCAAGTCTGTGAGCACCGCATTTTTCTAGAGGAGGGAGCGAGGCCTATTCATCAACCTCAAAGGCGGTTGAACCCCACAATTCTAGAAGTTGTGAAGAAGGAAGTGACCCGACTGCTTGAAGTTGATATCATCTATCCAATCTCAGATAGTGAATGGGTTAGTCCAATACAGGTGGTTCTGAAGAAGTCTGGCATCACAACAGTGAAGAATGAGAATGGGGAACTCATGGCTACAAGGGTGCAGAATTCCTAGAGAGTGTGCATTGACTACAGGCGCTTGAATTTGGCCACTCGCAAGGATCACTACCCATTACCTTTCATCGATCAAATTCTTGATTGCCTGTTAGGTAAATCACACTACTATTTTCTAGATGGATATACTGGCTATTTTCAAATCCATATTGATCCAGAAGATCAGGAGAAAACAACTTTTACATGCCCCTTTGGAATGTATGCATATAAGAGAATGCCTTTTGGTTTATGTAATGCACCGGCTACGTTTCAAAGGTGCATGATGAGTATATTCTCAGTTCTTCTTGAGCATTGTATGGAAGTTTTTATGGATGACTTTAGTGTTTATAGTGATTGCTTTGACCTTTGTTTGGATAGTCTAGCTAGAGTATTAGAAAGATGTGCTAGTTCAAACCTTGTGCTTAATTTTGAAAAGTGTCATTTTATGGTAAAGCAAGGTATTGTTCTAGGCCATGTTGTTTCTAATACTGGTATATCTGTTGATCCTGCAAAGGTTAATGTTATTTCTGGTTTACCTTACCCCTCCTCTGTGAGGAAAGTCCGTTATTTTCTTAGTCATGCAGGTTTCTATCGGCGTTTTATCAAAGACTTCAGTAAGGTTGCACTACCTTTGTCCCGTCTGCTGTAGAAGGACGTAAAGTTTGACTTAAGTGAGGACTGCATGGAAGCATTTGACAAGTTGAAGATTGCTTTGACCCAAGCTCCTATTGTGAGAGGGCCTGACTAGAGTAGGCCATTTGAGATCATGTGTGACACATCAAACTATGCGGTAGGAACGGCGCTGGCTCAGCGCGAAGGTAAGGACCTATACATTATTGCTTATGCTTTTAAAACTTTAGATGGTGTCCAGTCTAATTATACTACCACTGAAAAAGAACTTTTAGCTGTTGTTTTTGCTTTGGATAAATTCCGAGCTTATTTACTTGGAACTAAGGTGGTAGTATATTTAGACCATGCGGCTTTGAAATACTTGTTAGCTAAGAAAGAGTCTAAACCAAGGTTAATTCGTTGGATATTGTTATTGCAAGAGTTTGATTTAGAGATCAAAGATAAGAGTGGTTCCCAGAATTTGGTGGCAGACCACTTGAGTCACCTAGAACATATTAAAAGTGACTCCACTCCTATCAATGATGCATTTCCACTTGATAGCTTGCAAGCAATATCTGAGGTGGGTCCTTGGTATGCACCCATAGCTAATTATTTGGTTAGTCGTACCTTTCCTCCAAATTTTTCTAAGCATCAAAAGGACAAGCTTAAAAGCGAGTCCAAGTATTACATATGGGATGACCCATATTTATGGAGATGTAGTGCTGACCAAATAATAAGACGGTGTGTGCCACAATCCGAAATCCAGTCAATTTTAGAGGCCTGCCACTCTTCTGTGAGTGGTGGACACTTTGGTTCTCAAAGGACTGCAAGAAAAATTTTAGACTGCAGATTTTGGTGGCCCACACTTTTTAAGGATGCTAATATTTCCTGTGACTCTTGCCACCAATGCCAAAGGTTTGGAAATATGTCCAAGAGGGATGAGATGCCTCGACAACTAATGTTATTTTGTGAAATTTTTTATGTTTAGGGTATTGACTTCATGGGTCCATTTCCAAACTCGAATGGTTTCTTATACATTTTGTTAGCTGTTGACTATGTTTCTAAATGGGTGGAAGCAATTCCTACCTGTACTGCTGATGCTAACGTTGTTGTTTCTTTTGTTAGGAATAATATTATTTGTCGCTTTGGATCACCATAAGCAATCGTGAGTGATCAAGGCTCTCATTTTTGTAATAGAAGAATGACAGTTTTGTTGAAGAAATATGAAATCATTCATATGGTGGCGACGGCTTACCATCCTCAAACCAATGTGCAAGCCGAAGTGTCTAATAGAGAGATCAAGCGCATACCGGAGAAGATTATCAAACCTCATAGAAGGGACTTGAGCTCTAGGCTTGGAGATGCGCTATGGGCTTATCGCACTGCTTACAAGACACCCATCGGCATGAGTTCGTTCCGCCTAGTCAACGGAAAGGCTTGCCACCTTCCGGTAGAGGTGGAACATAAAGCTTACTGGACTGTGAAGGAATTGGAGGAATTGGAGTGCCTTTGACTAGAAGCGTATGAGAACTCAAGGCTCTACAAGGAGAAGGTGAAGGCGGTACATGACAAGAACATTGATGAGCAAATAATTTATACGCTTTTTGGCATTGTTTTTACATAGTTTTTAGTATGATTTAGTAAGTTTTTAGTATATTTTTATTAGTTTTTAAATAAAATTCACATTTCTGGACTTTACTATGAGTTTGTGTGTTTTTCTGTGATTTCAGGTATTTTCTGGCTGAAATTGAGGGACTTGAGCAAAAATCAGATTCAGAGGTTGAAGAAGGACTGCAGATGCTGTTGGATTCTGACCTCCCTTCACTCAAAGTGGATTTTATGGAGCTACAGAAGTCCAAATAGCGCGCTCTCAATCGCGTTGGAAAGTAGACATCCAGGGCTTTCCAGAAATATATAATAGTCCATACTTTGCCCAAGTTTAGATGATGCAAACTGGCGTTCAACGCCAGCTTCCTGCCCTATTCTGGAGTTAAACGCCAGAAACAGGTTGCAAAGCAGAGTTAAACGCTAGAAACAGGTTACAAACTGGCGTTTAACTCCAAGGAAGACCTCTACACGTGAAAGCTTCAATGCTCAGCCCAAGCACACACCAAGTGGGCCCCGGAAGTGGATTTCTGCATCATTTACTCATTTCTGTAAACCCTAGTAACTAGTTTAGTATAAATAGGACTTTTTACTATTGTATTTACATCTTTTGATCATGTTTTGATGATTGAACCCTCTTTGGGAGGCTGGCCATTCAGCCATACCTGGACCATTATCACTTATGTATTTTCAACGGTAGAGTTTCTACACACCATAGATTAAGGTGTGGAGCTCTGCTGTTCCTCATGAATTAATGCAAAGTACTATTGTTTTTCTATTCAACTCAAGCCTATTTCTTCTCTAAGATATTCATTCGCACATAAGAACATGTTGAATGTGATGATTATATGACGCTCATCACCATTCTCACTTATGAACACGTGCCTGACAAACACTTCCGTTCTACATGCAAACAAGCTTGAATGCATATCTCTTAGCCTCCTGATTCACGATCAGAGTCTTCGTGGTATAGGCTAGAATTATTGGCGGCCATTCTTGAGATCTGGAAAGTCTAAACCTTGTCTGTGGTATTCTGAGTAGGATCTGGGAAGGGATGGCTGTGACGAGCTTCAAACTCGCGAGTGCTGGGCGTAGTGACAGACGCAAAAGGATTACTGAATCCTATTCCAGTATGATCGAGAACCAATAGATGATTAGCTGTGCGGTGACAGCGCATCTTGGACCATTTTCACTGAGAGAACGGGAAGTAGCCATTGACAACGGTGATGCCCTACATACAGCTTGCCATAGAAAGGAGTAAGAAGGGTTGAATGAAGGCAATAGGAAAGCAGAGAATTAGAAAGAACAGAGCATCTCCATATGCTTATCTGAAATTCTCACCAATGAATTACATAAGTATCTCTATCTTTATTTCACGTTTTACTTATCTTTTAATTATTAAAACTCTATAACCATTTGAATCCGCCTGACTGAGATTTACAAGGTGACCATAGCTTGCTTCAAGCCGACAATCTCCGTGGGATCGACCCTTACTCACGTAAGGTTTATTACTTGGACGACCCAGTGCACTTGCTGGTTAGTTGTGCGAAGTTGTGACAAAGAACTAAAACTATGAACGTGCGTATTAAGTTTTTGACGCCGTTACCAAGGAATGAACGATCACGATTTTGCATACCAAACATCAAGAGAAGAGAGTTTAGAGCTGGGGATCAAGTCCTTTTCTACAACTCGAGGTTGAGGTTAATGCCAGGCAAGCTGAGGTCAAGGTGGGATGGACCCTACGTGGTGGAGAAAGTGGAACCGTATGGAGTTGTCCACCTAAGTCACCCTTGAAGCCCCACTTTCTTCAAAGTCAATGGCTACCGTTTGTAGCTGTATCATGGTGTGAACAACAAGGAGCTGGAGATCTTCCTCTTGAAGGATCCAGCAAGGGAAGAGGACTGAGCCTATGGACCGTCCAACTTAAGAACGTTAAAGAAAAGTGCTAGGTGGGAGGCAACCCACCATGGTATGATCGTCCTTTTGATAATTCTATTTTATTTATGTTCTTCTATTTATTTCCTTCTTTGTCTTTGTTAATTTTTACTTAAGCATGTTTTCCTTTTATTCAGAAAGAAAAAAAAAGTGCACCTGATGCATAAGCGTCAATGACGCGCACGTGTCATGTGGAGGTCTGCTCTCTAGTATTTTGAACAGAGAGTTATGCTGGAACTGTGCGGGTAGGGTGCCTGGCGCACAAACCACCCCACGTGTACACGTGGTCCACGCGTACGCGTCACTAGCAATTATGGGGTTCCACGCGTGTACGTCAGCTACGCGTGTGTGTGGTATGAGAAATCGGCGTAATTTGGTACATTGAACAGAGAGTTGTGCTGGTATAATGATGGAATCGTGTGTCTGGCACAACGAGTAGTCACGCGTATGCGTGACCGAAGCTTACGCATCACTTGAATTTCTGCTCACCTATGCATACACGTAGGTGACGCGTGCGCGTCATAAGCTCCGCGTCACTTAAATCAGCGCGCCTCCTGTTGCATTCTTTTCTCCCCCTAATCCTAATTCTTCCTCATTCTTCTTCTTTCCTTCTTTCTACTTCTTCCTTCTTTCTTCTTCCCTTCTCTCACCACCACCGGCGGACTACCACCGGAGACCACCACCTCCAGCAGTCACAATTTCCTTTCCTTTTCTTCTTCTCTTCCTACTCATCTTCTCCCATTCTTACTCCCATTTATCCCCCTATTTTCATCTTCTTTTCAAGGTTTCTTTTCTTCCTCTCTTCTACTTGTTCCTTCTTCTTTTATTTCTTGCACTTGACTATTTTATGTATTTTTAATTCTATATTAGATTTGATATTTGTAATTTCTTTTTCATTCTTTTATCTTGCATTTTTATGTTGGTGTTGGAATTTTATTTGGGTGATTATTTTGCTATATCTTAGCTTGTTTGTGTTATAAGGTATGCTTTGACAATTGGCATCTTACTTTGGGTATCCTATACACTTGGATTGATTATCTTACTTCCTATTTTTAATTTGCACACCAAGTGTGTTTGTGAAAAAGCTCTTATGGTATTTTAATTTATTTTCTATTTTATTCTTGCACCTTAATGCCTTTTTTTCACAACCCTTGCAATCTATGTGTATTGAGTTTATTATTCATTAATTGTCATCATAAAAGTGCTCATCATTTTATTGCATGTGACTATTATTGTTGATATTGATGCTTGAGCTATTCTTTTCATGCTTGTTACTTGCATGCTTTTATCCCTCTTGCATCTAGTTGTTATGATATGCCTTCATGATATTACTTGATGTCTTACTTGCAAGTTGTAGCTACCATGTATTTAAGACACTATCTTTTTCTTTGGCATTCATTATCACTTGGACTTTCTTCCATCCGGTTTTTAACTATTTAAATTTGACATTCGTTCTCTTTCTTCCTTCTTCAGGATGACCATCAAGAGAGGAAAAGAGAACGCTTCTAACAGGACACTAGAAAATAAAGGAACTAAAAGAGCACCGGCTAAGGCGCAACCATCCACAAGGGTCAAGCCACCTACTAAGCGGGTGAAGAGGACCATCCGAGTTGATGAAGTGGAGAAGGCATTTCCTGCACGGGACTCTGCACGATTCACTAACCGTTACTGTGAGCGGATGTTCCCCCTCTTTGCAGAGAGAAACTACCATAATGAGCACCTCCTCATTCTTCCAGTGCATTTTATTGACTTTGTGGTGCCCTGCATTGAAAGGAGACAGTGGGGATTCTTAAGGAGGCAGCCGCGAGAATCCAATCTCTCTTAGGTGGTTGAATTCTACGCCAACTATCACTCGCCTACCCTGCAGTCAGTCTATGTGCGCTAAAAGCAAGTCCCTGTCTCCGAAAGTGCCATTCAGAGAGTACTTGATCTTTTACCGAGTCCGGAGGGGATGGATGCCTATCAAGAGGCCCAGCTTGAGCACCAGACATACCAGTTTGACTGGAACAACGTCCTTGGAGTCATCGCCCAACCTGATAGCATTGGATCTATGGGCAACACCGGACTCATCCCAAGAGCATCTCCGCCTAAGTACTCACCTTGGAGGCTTGCGTGTGGACACAGATCATGTCCCACTATATATTTCTGAGCACTCATGAGTCCACTTTCACTATTGACATGACCGTTCTCGTCTGGTGCTTTCTCACAGAGCAACTTCTCAACTTGCCAAGACTCATTCGACAGGCTATGGGTCGGGTGAAAATCGTGGGCAACCTACCTTTTCCCGCATTGGTTACAAACTTGGTATCTGCAGCAGGAGTCTCCCATCGGGCTGGGGATACGAGGACCATGATTCCTAGGGATGATGAATTCGTTCCAAATGGGAAGTATATATCAGACCTCTGGCACCATCTGTGAGCCAGAATGCAGGCCCGTCCTTCGACGCCCCTTCATCATCCGCTCCACCATCATCCACACCTCACGCACCACCACTACCAAACCATCATTTGCTACTTGAGATCCTTGAAAGGTTAGACCGGCAAGGCCGGTGGATTGAGCAAATAGAGCGCCGCAACAAGCGCCGATACAACTACTTGAAGGAGCTCGTTGTTAGTACTCACCCTCCTCCGGAAGAGCCTGATACCCCAGAATCCACTTCAAATGACAGCATGGAGAGCCATGACGAGCCAGACAGTAGAGGTGATGATTCCAACCCCACTTTGCTCATCACTGATGGCATGGAAGACCGTGCCAAGCTTTAAGTGTAGGGAGGTCAGTAACTAACTTCCGAAGGTAATTTCTCTCTCTCAACACCAATATTTTACTTTTCTTTTGTTAGATAGGATAACTTGCATAAGTAGTAGTTGCTTGCATTTAGGTACTACTTGGTTGAAGTGATAAATTCTTTTTCAAGACACTATTTTATAGCATTTCACTCATTTGAATTAAAAATTTTTTGTTAAACTTGTTTGAAGATATTTAATTTGGAACATGGTTTTAGAGCTCGAACATACAAAATCAGTGAGATTTTGAACCTACTTGATTGGTTGCATTTTATCAACCTTATTTTGGTATGTGTTGTTCTCTCCAAAATTGTGATCTATATCTTGCTTGATTCTATATTTCCATGGTTTGATGTATGCATACACTTATGTGATTGAGCCTTGTTTCACTATAGCTCACGTATCCGTATGGCCTTACCCTATCATTACCCTTTGTAACCCCATGTTGAGCCTATTTTACCCCATTTATTCTTTATATTAGCACATCACTAACTCTAAGCGGAAAATAATAAATGTCCCTAATTTGAATCCTTGATTAGCTTAAACTAGTGAGGTGTACATGAATTAAGTGTGGGGAAATTGAATTGTGGAATACCTGTTTAGAAAAGTGAGTATTTTATATTCTTATGTGAAAATGTGAATATAGTTAGGCACTTGTTCATGCATCTAACACTTTAATCATATGCACTACATCCTTTATGCATATCAAAAAAAAAAAAAAAAGAAAAAAAGAAAAAAGAAAAAAAAAAGGAAGCAATATGATTTGTATTCAAAAGACATTAAGGTGCATGAATTTGTGACAAAAATAATCAATGGGTAGTAGATTTTGCATTGTAATGACTTGGAATGTCTTAGGTTAGGTGAGAAGTTTAGGTTAATCAAGGATTCAGATTTTAGTCCACTTAACCAAATACATTCCTACCTTGACCCTAACCCCATTACAACCCTTGAAAAGACATCTTGATATGTGTATTTGAAATTTGAAATGGCATGTTACATGATGATAAATTCCACATCTAAGTTTCATGTGTCAATATAAGTGAATTATATGCTATTTACATCTGCATGAATAGTAAATCTATTGTCAAACCTTCTTCGTGAAAAGCTGCCACATTGTGCACCAAGTGTTGATGGTCTTGATCTGTTGACAAATTTTTTGAATGGGGACAAAAATATATTAAAATACATTTTGTTGAACATTGATATATTTATATTTTGAGATACACAAAAAATATTTATAATTTGAAACTAAAATTATGTATGGGCATCAGGAAAAAAAGAGTTAAAACAAACAATATTAATTAAAATTTACTTTAGAGGTTAACTTTTTTCAACTAATATAGTTATTTTTTTAATTATTTTATTTATCTTAAATTTAAACTCTCAATTCTCTAAAAAATGAGAAATTTTACAATTTAAAAAAAGTTAATTAATATTAATATTGGTTAACTTAAAGTTGATTCTTATAATTTTTTTTATTATTTAATATATACATAATTTTTTTCTTCTCTCAACGAATTTTGGGAAAAAATTAAAGATTTTACTTATATTTTAAAAATTAAGTATCAGTTTAGTGATCAACTATAGTCATTAGCTAATTAACTAATTTTAAAAAGAACATTATCACTACTTATTATTTTGTTTATTTCAAATTGTGATACTAAATTAAATTTAATACGATATACATAACTGTATATTAAATTTAACAAAATCACATAATAATCAATATAGTAATTTATAATTCAATGTGGTGACAAAGATAATATAAGAATGAGGTCAAATATATTCATTTATGTATAATTATTAACATTTGTTTTTTCATAACCTAGTGGGGGCAAGTGCCCCCCTCTGGCTAACTTAGGTCTTCTTATAAGTATATTCTTTTTTAGATGGATAGTCTTTCCTATTTAAATAATGAACTAATGTACTAATAAATAGAAAGGTACCTTCTTCCAAATGAGCATAATAATGCTCCACGAAGTTAGAGTCCAGCCTAATGTTGTCAAATACATCGGTTGCTGCATTATTTTCAATGTTTTATGTATACATGAATATAATTATTTGTTCATTTAGCTTATTAATGGTATCTTATGGCCACCATGCTAACCTTTTATTGATGAAAGTTAAGGGTAAAATACAATTTAAAGGAGTTAGTTGGAGATCCTACTTTGATCTTTTGTCATTAAATAATTGGTATTTTGGGTACAATCTATTGTAGCTGAGGCCTCGGATGCTCCATAAGAAAGGTGTGTCTCCTGTGATAGTGATCCATTTTGCACATTCCCTGCAAGTTTAATACTTAATTATTATTATCCCTCAGTGTAACACCATACCACACAGAGCTTTACACTTAGGATGTAAAATAGAGGTGGCAAGGCGCTACGACCTCTAAAAGAAAATATATTTATATAATATAGCAAGAACATTTTCTTTCTAGGAGCCTTTAAAGAAAAAAGGGGTAAAGCAAAATTTGGTAAAAACAAAAAGCGCAATACTTACGAAGCGATAAGGTAACGAAACAAGATAGAGCAGGCTAACAAGATTATATCTTAAGAGTTCCAAAATACAGATAACAAAACTCAGGACTTGGCTCGCCAAGATAAACTGGCCCGAGCACATAAGTATATCTATGCATATACATATATAGGAAACCCAAAAGAACCCAAAATACAAAGTAATAGAGCCTGTTTCACCAAAATAACCTCTAAGAGGAAGCTAATACATCAAATACATAAGCAATGTAGATATTAAGAATCTAAATGAATACATATAACCAAAATAGAGCCCCAAAAGATAAGGAACTTCGCTAATTAGAAGCTTCCAGCATGCCTGAGCGAGGTGTCACCTGACCTGTATCTGAAAATCACAAAATCCGCATGGGTGAGAACCAAAGGTTCTCAGCATGGTAACAGTGCCCACATATCTAACATATAATGTCCTGAGAAAGTCGAAGGCAATCCTAGAACTTCCGACAATAGATTTAAACTTAAAACCAACATTTAAGATCATAAAATAAGGCAAGGTATCTAAAGAGTTCTAACTTATCTCAATTCTAACTTAACCCCTAAATCATCACCTTTCCTCTAATCCTCCGAAACTCCAATAGAACCTCATAGAAAAACAAAACAGACAAATTAAACACAATTATAAGGCAGTTACAGCAAGAAGATCATATAGCAACTAAGTATAGTAATTTCACAAAGACAATCCCAAATAATTCAAACTCAAATAAGACAAATAGATGCGTATGATGCATGTCTTTTCAACTGGCCGTGAGCTCACGTGTTGGTTACTTTACCAGAATCTGACACACCCGGCAGCTAACCCGGATATCATCTCTCTATGCCTCCACACTCTTGGGATATAGTGTCTGTCACATGGGATATAATGTCCGTCGCATTTCCTGGGATTAAGTGCTCCCACACTCTTGGGATATAGCGCCCGCCATGCCATGCTCTTGGGATATAGTGCCCGTCACACTCAAAAGATATAGTGCCCGATACACTTTCCAGGGTAAGGTGCTCCCACACTCTTGGGATATAGTGCCCGTCACACTCATGGGATATAGTGCCCGACACACCTTACAACAAAGAGAAACTTACACATTCACATCATGAACGAAGTCTGAATCATCACATTCATTCATAGTCATTCATAATCATTTCACAACCATTCATCATTGCTATGGCATCACATATACTTCATGTATTCACATTTTCCATATATAAGTCATCATTTACCAACCTTACTTTACCACCAAGATACCTCCTCTTCCCTAGCTTTATCTCATTACTAGATTTACTACTAAGATCTAGAGCTAACAGAGTGAAAATAGAAGCTTAGAGGTTTGAAATTTGATTTTAAAAACACAAAAATCATATTTGCTGAAAACTGGGTCACGTGTACGTGTGGGTCATGCGTACGCGTGAGTGCGCATTTGGACCAAGTCGCATACGCATTGCCCTTCTCGTGTACGCATGCGCACCAGGCAGAAATGACTGGCCGCGTATGAGGGAGTTTGCGTACACAGAAACCCCAGGTCACGCGTACGCATGGGCCACGCGTATACATGAGCATACATTTTTGCCCTTTTCGTCCGCGTATGTAATGTATGCGTACGCATACAATGCAGCAGCACCAAAAAGCTGCTAAGTCCAGATTTTTTAGTTTTCACACTAAACTTTGATCGAGCATAACTTCCTCATTTTAAAACAATTTTACTCCGTTCTTCGAACGGCATAAACATTTCAGACCATATTTTATTTCTAAATAAGTTTGATACAAATTGAAGGTTCGGAGACCAAGTTATGCTCTGCCAAAGTTGGGCCAAAATCACAATTTTCACAAAAAAACCAAGCCTCAATTTTCAAACATACACTTTCCAAACCCCTTTAAATTCAACCAAAACCTTACTAATTCAGCCTCAACCACATTTCAACTTCCTCATTCAATTCACAACACATTAATTCTCTATTTTTATCAATCTTAACTCAATAATCCAAGTTCAACAATTCACAATATACATTCTCAATTACCAACCTTCCATTTTTATCAAACCCCAAAACCAAGACTTCCAACTCCACAATGTTCAACATACAAAACCAGTTATCCACATCAAGCACAATTTCAACTTCAAATCAACCCTTATACATCCCAAATATCATCATACACAAATCACACGCATCATCAACAAAGACATCAATTCCACCTTCAAAAACCAATAACCACATAATCCATACAATCCATTATAACCAATCAACAACATTTCAAATTCAATTCCTATCCTAGGGTCTCTAGCCTAAGTTTTCACATTACATTACATTTTAGATACAGGAAACCGAAACTATACTTTGGCTGATTTCCCGTTCAACCCGGAACACCTCCAATTCACTTTTTCCTCAAGCTTTCAAGGCTCAACACCTCCCAAATAGATTTTCCAGCACCAAAAGTCTACTTTTAAGCTTCCAAAAACTCAATCAAGCTCCAAACCACTTACATACATATTACCTAACACACATCATAAACACCCACATATACAAACTCAACACCCAAACACAACAAATCAAATATTTCACTAGGGTTGAGAATTCTTACCATACCCAAGGATCAAAGGGGCAAGATTAAGCCTTTCCCTTAAGCTAATTGGATTCTATAACATCAAAGAGCTCAAAATATCAACACTTTTACCTAAACCTGCAACAATTTTCTCCTTACCTTTATCACTCCTAATTTGTTCTGCTGCATCTGTAACACCCTAACTTTTAGCACATCATGATCGTACCAAAAGTAAGGCGTTACTAACTCGTTTTCCTTATTAACTATTTAATATTGAGCCTTTAGTTTGATGTCGTGTTTCAATTTTTAATAAAATGCCTGAAAATTTTGTTTTTATTAATTGAAATCATATATCAAATATCACCAAGTAATAGTAATCACATAGTTATTACTAATAATAAATTCTATACAAATAAATTCAATATAAAACTCGAATACATTACCTATCCCTCTGGATAAAATAAAATTCTAATCAATAAAGGCGAGGGAACTCTATGAAATAACTTAACCTTTAAACAATTCCAACTATTCGTCCGCGGCCTCATACTGAGTCTTCGAACCTGTGTCACTGAAAAGGTGAAAGATTTTGGGGTGAGAACAAACCACACATTCTCAGTAGGGAATTGGAATGCTGTAAAAGTAATGAATAAAATGCGAATAATTAACATACTCAAGGGAACTATAGTTTTATCAAACCTTTTGAAAATACTCTTGGTTTTACTTTAGCTAATTAATTACCTCTTTCAAAATCTCTAAGCCCAAAATGAATTTTAAATCTAAGACTAGTTACATTAACCATTTCTCAGCCACATAATTAATTCTCAATCAAAACATCAATTCCTAATCACATTGATACATTCACAAACTAATAGTACAAGCAAGAGATTCAGTTCAACATACAGGCAAGTTGCAATAAGACAAACAGCACAATCATAAAGAAGTAATACAAGCAAACACAATCAAATGCATATGCGCAAACATTATGTTACATGTCTGTCCTAAGAAGGCCATGAGCTCATGTGTCAGTTGCCTACCCGCTCCCAACATTACCCGGGCACGAGTCCCAGATATGGCTTTCCAGATGCATACAGTGTGCTTATGAGTCTTACGGCTAGGCCGCATACAGTGTGACTTTCAAATCAATGAGCTTACATCTGGAAAACAGTTCTTAGTGTGTGGGCGTCCCCACTATACATTTGGCACTAAGGCCCAAACAGAGTCGCATCTGCTCTCTTGTGGCAGACATTCCTTTAATTAATATATTCCTTTAATCTTTGTTCTCTACTCTTCTGTGGCAGAGATTCCTTTAATTATCTCTCTTTCCTTTACTTTTCGTTCTTCTTCTTTTCTTTCTTATCAAACCAAACTCAAAACATAATTTAAAGCAAAATCCCTTCTCAAAAGATTGAGTTTAAAACATTATACTTTTCTTAATAAATCGAATTGAAAACAAAACTCTTCTCGTAATAAATCGAAATCAAATAATATTCTTAAATCAGATTTACTTTTAAATAACACTTTAAATAAAGTCTTAGAGTTTTATAAAAATTTGGCAGCATTTCCTCTAAAATTCAGGCTATGCCACCCTTTCAGGGTCACAACTAAACAATCTCTCAACCATTTCGAATATCAAATCCTTTGCTCTTGAAGCAAACCAATAATTACTAATGAATCAAACTAATATTTTTCTCAAACTCTTTTCAACAGTTTCAAATCCAAGTCACCCCGTAGTATAATTGTATAACTCAAATTTTGAATACAGAATCCTTTGTTTAGTATGAGTAAGTGTACAAACTAGGTCTTTTTCAACATAGAATTATTTCTCAAATCAACAATCCAACCAAGACATTGACATAACCAAAGTTTCCAGCATCAATTATAGCCTCAATTCAAACTCAGTTTATATTTCCCATTCAACAAGCAATACCAAATCTATCACCATTCACAACCATAACATAACAAATATTCATTATAACCAGCTAATAATCAGAATTTCCAACATTCCTAAACAACAAGAAATCAAACAGTTATTCATCAAATTCAGTCACAAATACAATTTAAACTTATCATTCAGCCATTCCAAACAATCATAAATTATTTGTAAATACCCACTAGACTTCCATGGCATAAAACAGATAATTTCAAAATAAAACCCCCTACCTCAAATGATCGAACTCGAAAGTTATAAAAATGCACAAAACACCTTTTTTTCTTGGCCTGCAGCAAAAGCAGCCACAATCACAGCTCCATTTCATATTTACAGCAACAACAACAACTCTAAACATGACATGCAATCATTGTAATTCAACCTTATAGCAAAAATGCCGTAGAAACCTCAGTAATATTTAACAGAAAAGCGATAAAAGAGGTTTTCGAAGCAAGATAGCTTACTGTATTCAGAGAAAAACCAAGGAACGGAGCAGCTGCAGCTTTGGTGATGATTTCTGGCGAGCTAAACGGTGGCAGAAGCTCGCGACAGTGGCAGCTCCAGCAATTTTGGCATCTCCGATCGACGGCAGCGGCGCTCTGTCAGATTCCAGAAATCAGGAGCAGAGGCAGAACATCGTCTTCATCCTTTGATTTTTGTGACACTCCTCTTCTCTGTACACACAATGGTAGTGGCTTCCTCTGGTGGCACAGCATCGGTGACGAGCTTCACAGCGGCGATTACTAGCATGACGATGGCGGCTGAGCGTAGCTCTTCCAGCTCGCGTCTTCTCCCTTCTCTCGGCAGTACTGACGCGACTCCTGGCTCTGTAGATGGCGGCGACGGGGCACGGGCTCTCCCTCTCTCCTTGTGCGTGATGATGATAGCGACTCGGTGGAACGGTGGCGACGGCTCCACGTCAATGACCTAGGTGCGACGGGGTGCGGTGGAGATGTGACCCCCTCCTCTCTTCTCTCTTCTTCTCCGTTCTCTCTTTTCCTCTTCTTTCTTCCCTCTTATTTCTCTGATTCACAGTGTATTTTGTGGCGTTGGGTGCGGTTGAGAGTGTGAGGAAAAGAGGGTTGGGGTGGTGGTGGGTGAGGCGGCTATGTTAGGGTTATATTTAAATTAGGGTTTTGATTTGGGAATTAAGGTTTTATGTATAAAATTGGAAATTTTGGGTTTAAGTAGAATATTAATTAAAACCAAATTTAATCTAATAATAATATTTATAAAAATACTATTTGATTATCAACTTAAAATTTATTTTTAAATAAATATTCTAATTCAATAATTAGAGATAGTCAAATTAATTTCTCTTAAAATCACAAAATAGAGTTCAAAGTCTAATTATTTAAATTAAACCATATATCTAAAATCCTCATTATTTTTTAATTACTCAAGCTTTCAAATAAAAAATAAGAAATATCCAATTAATATAAAAGTTTCTGAAAACAATATCCTGAATAAATAAAATAAGTCATAAGTAATTTATTATTTAATTTCTAAAGATCTGGGGTCTTACAACATCTATTTGGGTTTGAGCTGGTGCAACCTCAAATCCATTCCCTCGGCTGATGTGGACATCTACTAACCCCTCTACCCCTTCCTTGTCATCATCATTATCACCAAACACAACTTCGGTAGCACTATCATCTGAAACATAACCATTTCTAGAATCAGAACTCCATGAATCATAACTCTCATATTCATTACCCTTGGGTTCATAGTCCTCGTCCTCACTGCCATCACTACCCTCTTCTTCCTCATCTGATTTATTTGTTCTATCTTTCTTAGTTTCAATCTCTTCCTTCACATTTGGGCCAGCATTTGTCTCCACTTGTCCAACAGCATGGGCGTCATATGTAACAATTGGGCCTAGCCCATCAGATCCACCAGTTTTTCACTTGCATGGTAGTTTTAGTACTCCCTAACATGTATACATCCTCAACCTCTTCATGGATATCACTAGTGAACTACATACAACTCCACTATGTAACGACCCAATTTTCAGTACGCCTAGGACATACCAGAAACCGAGTGCTACCAATTTGTCATCCTAATTATTATCTATTATTTATTATATGAGCCTGATTCGTTGTTAAAAGTGTAGTTAGTTAGTGAGGTACTTTTTTTTCTGAAAACGTTTGGATTAATAAACATAATCATTTATAATCAATTCACAAATAAAAACAGATAAAATAGTTATAAACAATCACAAATAAATACATCACAAGCAGCTAACAACATTCAGTGATCCAGCCTTTATTAGAGTATAGACTTTTAGTTAGAACACCCCTAGATATAGCTAGATAATAACTATATACATATACATACATACAACATCCCAGGTCTTGACCTGTTCAAGAGGTCCCTAAGCTGGCACCTAGGCTAGCCTAGACTCTATACTCACCTAGTCCCTCTAAACTACTAAAGCGAGGGAAAGTACGTTCTAAGTCTTCAAAAATCAAGTCAGGTCAAATGTCATCAAAAGGTGGAAGGGCGTCTACTACTCTTCCGCACAATCATACATTGCCATATGACGTCCCACTGGTACGCCATCAAGTAGCCACACAACAGGAGTCTCGTACACATGATTTAGGCTAAAGTGCACATACGAACGGGGTGCAGACGTTGGCTGGTCTCTCAGTATATACATATAAACAGAAAACAAGATTCACCCTAGACTCAGAAGACTACCTAGAGCAGAATTTTTTTTGCGAACGGTCGTCAGTGAACTACAGAAGGGTACTCATGCTTCCATCTGAAGGGGGAAGGGAGAGAGAAGGGGTAAGAACTGAGGAGTTCTTAGTAGGGCCGGGGTTATTAGTTAAGTTCATTAATTTGTGTCGCTTAGCAGATATATAGCAGAATACCGAGAAGTAGTGAACAGAAGATACAGATAAATAGAAAAAATAGAGAAAATAGAAAGCAAAACACAAACAAAAGAATACAAGAAAACAAAACACAGACACAGTGAATAGAATACAACAAAGAAAGCATACATTCATTCAACAATCATAATAGAGGAAATGCACAACCAAGTATGATGCATGTCTGTCCTATGCAGGCCATGAGCTCACGTGTCGGTTTACACCCTGCAGCCCGACATTACCCATGAACTAGTCCTAGATATGGCTTATTCTCTGTAGGTGAACTTCGGCCTACAGAAATAGCACTCCCGTAAGTGAACTTCGGCTTACAGGAATAGTCTAAACACAACACAACAACTTTCTGTAGGTGAAATTCGGCCTACAGAAATAACACCTCTGTAAGTGAACTTCGGCTTACAGAAAAGTCTAATTACAGCACAACAACTTTCTGTAGGTGAACTTCGGCCTACAGAAATGACACCTCTGTAAGTGAACTTACAGGAATCACAACTCTCTGTATCTCTTTACTTTTTTCTGATTACTCTTTCCTCTGTATCTATATTACTCTTTTTCTCTTTATCTCTTTACTTTACTCTGGTTTCCCTGTTCTCTATGTTTCTCTACTCTGCTCTGATTTCTCTGTTTAACGTATGTATTTAAAGCTTATGTAAATTTCGGTATGAATAGTTAGTCTGTCCCAAGTATAGGTTCATTAAGTCTATACTAAAACAGTTTAACTTTTCATATAATACCTAACCCTAGTCGCAACTCAAGGACTAACTATGTTGCCCTAGTTCGTTCACTAATTTCTGTCTGTTTTTCTGTCATTAAAACCTTACAGACTTTTTCTTTGATTTTTATCTCTTCTTTAACTTCTTATCTTTCCTTTATCTTTGCCTCACTAATATGTTATTATCACTCCTTAAGTGTTTTATGAAGGTAATTATGAGATTCTGCACTTAAAGTTGTCTTTCTAAAGCTTTTACAGAAAATTGCATTTTTCGCATTATTTTATTATTTTTATTAAAATATTATTTTTAATTAAATATTATTATTTAATATTTTATTATTATTTATTATTTTATCATTAAATTTTCGAAAATTAACTTACTTTTACTTTTAACCTTTAAAATTCACTTTTTACCACCCGTAACTTTTAATATTTCTACTTTAACCACCCTAACTTTCAGAAATTACAAAATAACCCCTCAAACACCAAAATATTTACTTCATTGCCCTTTCTAAGATCTAAAAGGTGTTTTTCAATGTTCTTCACCACACTCAAAGTGTTCTTCGTATATTTTTCAGATTCTTTCTCTGTTTTTACCCGTTTTTCAGTCTTTTCAGCAACCGATTTTTACCATAATTCATAATAAATTAGCAGCCACTAAAACCCCATCTTTTTCAGATGATTTAAACAAAAATTGAACCCCAATTTAAGCTCTAGGGTTCATTTTTCCAGCAGCCCTCAAGAACAACATTCATAGCTTAAATATCATCAAATTTCATCAAACTTTCAACAAACTTTCACCAAGAATAACTCATAAAAGCAATCAATTTCAAGCATAACCAAACCATATCATAGTCACACATCTCAAACACAATCAATCAAGATTAAATTCGTCACACCCTACCTGGTTTTGCTGCTCCTAATTCGGTTATACTTTCAGGTGGTCCTTAAGCACTTTTTCCCCCTAAATCACATCAAGAACAACTTTAAATCCAAAAACCATCAACTGACCAAATCTTGCTTAGCACGTTAGGAAGGGATATCTCACCTTAGACTTGCTGGAAATTAACGTTTCTTGGCCCTCAAGTCAAGTTAAGCACGATTCCTAAGGAAGAACATCAAGAAAACACATGTTTAAGCATTTTTCCTTGAAAACCGAATTGAAGAGGGAAGGAGACAGCCATCTCACCTTATTTCCAGCCTTGATAAGTTACATGGTTATGTAGAGGAAGAAGAGAGGATCATTTTGGTGAAATCGGAGTTTTGATTTGAGTTTTGGTTCAGAAGAAATCAAGCTTTGAAGATTAAGTGTTCATGAAGTTTTCTCTCTTTTCTCTTCTTTCAATTTCGGCCAAAGGGAGTAAATGACCAGCCTTGGAGTGTCTTGGGGGTGTAAGGTAAGTTGTGATTGGTTGGCTTGGTGGTGGGTTAAAATAATATTAAAATATCTCAGGTGTATAACTACTGAAACTAGATGTATCGAAACACTTGTAAAAACATCTCTAAAAATTATTTTCTGAGCTACTAGCATAAATGACACTAGTAAAATATTTATTATGAGAACAAAACATGTATAATGAGGCCTTAGCATTGCTAAAGTCATCAGAGAGTGCTGGTGCTAAGCTGCGCCAGTAAATTGTGAACCCGATTAAACCGATTTTCTATTTTTAACTAAAACAGACCAGGTAACCTTATAATATCATTCAAGAATCTTCTAATACTAATATAATGATATTATTATACTATTATCTCTCTTCTCTCATGAGTCGAGTCCGGTTCGTCAAACTGAGACTATTTACAAAAACTAGAATCAGAACTCCTAACCGATACGGTTCAAAAACTAGGTTCTTCGCGATTGCGATGTCGGGCTTGTCTCAACTAAGGTCCTGAGTAAAAGATAATATAATGACAATGAGGATTGAGATGCTTGATGATACATCAGAGGTGTTCCCTTTACTGATCTTCCGGAGAAATCCGTACTTTTAGAAAAGATCTCATGTACTCGAAAATCAGGGTTGTTACACACTATATCATCCCTAACCCCAATATTGGCCATATCCATTGCATCTTTGTCCCTTCACAACATCCTTAAGCCTTCTTCTGTACTCTCATCCTATGATTTGTACCATATTGCTGCAATATCTTTCTTCAAATATCCTTGTTTGCTCACTAGGTCATAAACGTCAATCAGGCCCCACATATCCTCATTGCAGTAGTCTATCACATTTGTCTCTCCACCCAAATACTTCAAATGCCCTCCTTGAAGTCCAAACCTACCTTGGTGGTAAACTTTGACACTAAAATAACTCATCCTAAACCACAGATCCTGTTACATCAGATAAACATAGTCAAACAACATAAACCAAATTGTTTGAACAAAAGAGTAAATATTGGTCATCACAAAATACTACTAAATCCCTACAACCGTAAGCAAAGATTGAATCACCAAAAAAAGACGTGAGGAATTACATCACAAGGTAAGTACGGAATATTTTCGAACAAGACGATGCTAAAGAATTTGGGAAGTACCTACTAAGAATGAAAGAGAAGAACCAAAATTTCTTTTTTGAGCTCAACCTCGAAGGCGATCATTGCATTAAACATGCATTCTGGGCCGACGCAAGAAGCAGGGCCGCATGTGAGTATTTTGGAGACATGGTTTTGATGAGCGGATAATTTATACCCTTTTTGGCATTATTTTTACATAGTTTTTAGTATGTTTTTATTACTTTTTATTATATTTTTATTAGTTTTTATTCAAAAATTATATTTCTGGACTTTACTATGAGTTTGTGTATTTTTATGTAATTTCAGGTATTTTCTAGCTGAAATTGAGGGACCTGAGCAAAAATATGATTCAGAGGCTAAAAAAGGACTGCAGATGCTGTTGGATTCTAACCTTCCTGCACTCAAAATGGATTTTCTGGAGCTACAGAGGCCCAATCGGTGCTCGCTCAATTGCCTTGGAAAGTAGACATCTTGGGCTTTCCAGCAATATATAATAGTTCATACTTTTTCCGAGATTTGATGGCCCAAACTGGCATTCAAAGTCAGCCCAAAGAATTCTGGCGTAAAACGCCCAAACTGGCACCAGAATTGGAGTTAAACGCCCAAACTGGCACCAAAGCTGGCGTTTAACTCCAAGAAGAGCCTATGCACGTGAAAGCTTCAATGCTCAGCCCAAGCACACACCAAGTGGGCCCCGAAAGTGGATTTCTGCATCATTTACTTATTTCTGTAAACCCTAGGCCATTAGTTCATTATAAATAGGACCTTTTACTATTCTATTTTCCTCTTTGATCTTTGGAACTTGTATGTTCACGTTTGGGGGCTGGCCTCACGGCCATGCCTAGACCTTTCACTTATGTATTTTCTATAGTGGAGTTTCTACACCCCATAGATTAAGGTGTGGAGCTCTGCTGTTCTTCATGAATTAATACAAGTACTATTGTTTTTCTATTCAATTCACGCCTACTTCTTCTCTAAGATATTCACTCGCACTTCAACCTGATGAATGTGATAACCTGTGACACTCATCATCATTCTCACTTATGAACGCGTGCCTGACAACCACTTTCGTTCTATCTGCAATAGCTTGAGTGTGTATCTCTTGGCCTCCTATTTCACGACGCATGGTTGCCTCTCTTGACAACAGAGCATTCCATTCCGTGAGATCAGAGTCTTCGTGGTATAGGCTAGAACCATTGGCAGCATTCCTGGGATCCAGAAAGTCTAAACCTTATCTGTGGTATTCCGAGTAGGATCTGGGAAGGGATGATTGTGACGAGCTTCAAACCTGCGAATGTGGGGCACAAGTGACAGTGCGCAAAAGGACAATGGTCCTATTCTGACGCTAGCGGGAACTGAAAGATGATTAGCCGTGCGGTGACAGCGCATATGGATTTGTTTTCATCCGAGAGGATCATACAGCTTGCCATGGAAGGAGGTAACGCATGGTTGGAAGAAGGCAATAGGAAAGCAGAGGTTCAGAAGCAACAAAACATCTCCATACGCTTATCTAGAATTCCCACCAATGAATTACATAAGTATTTCTATCTTATTTTGTGTTTTATTTATAATTTAAGTATCAAAATTCCATAACCATTTAATCCACCTGACTGAGATTTACAAGATAACCATAGTTTGCTTCAAGCCGACAATCTCCGTGGGATCGACCCTTACTCACGTAAGGTATTACTTGGACGACCCAGTGTACTTGCTGGTTAGTTGCATCGGAGTTGTGAAGAAGTGTTGAAGTCACTATTTCGCTATACCATGTTTTGAAATCACAATTTCGTGCACCAAGTTTTTGGTGCCGTTGTCGGAGACTGTTCGAGTTTGGACAACTGACGGTTCATCCTGTTGCTCAGATTAGGTAATTTTATTTTATTTTTAAGCTTTTTATTTTCAAAAAAATTTTCAAAAAAATAAATTATTCTATGTTCTTCAGAATTTTTAAGAATGAATTCTAGAGTTTCAGATGATGCTTTTATCATCATGATACGCGAAAATTAAAATTTCACGTAATTACCGGCAAGTATACCGGATCGTATCAAGTAGTAAAACTCACCGGAGTGAGGTCGATCCCATGGAGATTGGTGGATTAAGAAACTTTAGTTAAATGGTATTCTGGTTAAGCAGACATTGTTTTGATTCATGAGATTTGAACATTTGAAAGAAATTGCAAGGAATTAAATGACAAGAAATTTAAAGAACTGAAGTAATGAAGGCAAATTAAATGACTGAAAGTAAATAACGGATACTTAGATTGCAAGAAACTTAAATGACATAAATAGTAAATTGCAAGAAAGTAGAGTGCTGAATTGTAGAGAGCAGAGAAGTAAATTGTAAGTAATTAAAACTGAATCTAAATAGCAGGAATGTTAAATTGCTTGAATGAAAAAGGGAATTGGGTAATGGGTATTCAAAATAACTAAAGAACAAAAGAAATGAGAACTAATGATGGGAGAGATCATTAGGGATCAGAGATGCAAATTCTCATGAATTGATGTTGATCAATTCCTTCTCAATCATGGGTATAGATCCATGGCAGATTGTAGGTAATTGAGTTCCAATCTCTTGGTAACTCAATTTCTCTCAACACAACCAATTGCCACTCTCGTGATCTAATTGTTCATGAGAAGAGATGAAGCTCATTAACTAATCCTTCAAGCCACACAATTTCTAGGATCTCAACCAAGGGTGGTTACATCTCACATACCAACCCAAAGTGTATTAATCAAGGAAATTATGAAAAGATGAACTCTAAACTGAATTATATGGCTCCTTTCTCAAGTTCACCACACAATTCATATAGATTCAACCCCTCTCTCGATGGTGATTGAATCTTTGAAGAACAAGAGTTTCCTCTTGGATGAACCACTTGAATTGAGAAGGAAAAGAAGAGTTATCAACTCATTCAAATAAACAGAGCTCCTCCCCCTAATGAAAATGGGGTTTAGTGAATCATAGCTCCAATTTCAACAACAATTGTAAAGATCAAAATTAAACTAAGTGTAGGGAAGAATGAAGAAGAAGAAGAAGAAATCCTTAAAACTGAAATTCAAAGCTCCAAGAAAAGAAAAATAGTTCACCGGTATGCCTCTCAAAATGCAGTAAAAAGTAAAGAGTAAAAGTGCAAGAAAAGTGTAATGTAAAAAAATAAAAGTGTGTAAAAAAAGTCTCCCCACATAAGTACAAAGCTCCTCTCTATTTATACTACTCCTAAACCCCTTTAGAGATCCTCAATTGGGCTAGCAATGTGGGCTTTATCCTTGTTGAATTCTTGGCTCAATGGAAGAAGTGTTGCTAAACAGAGGGAGCAGAGCTCATTCTCATTGCTTCTGGTCCAATGGCCTGGCGTTACTGGCAAACACGCCAGTGTAAAGGCACGTTGGCAACGTGCTCATGGGTTTCCTGGGCTGGGAGCTTTGTGCTGAGCGTTGTTAGCCCAAGTTCTTGCTAACAACTTGGCTTTTCTTCTTCTTGGCTCCACTTTTTATGCCTAATGTTGCCCAGAATTTGAGCTTTAATCCTCTGCTTCAATATAGACTATCATACATCATTGGAAAGCTCAGAATGTCTTCTTTCTAATGCACTTAGGATCATCTCAATTGGATCTTCCTATCTCAAGTTATGTTTCCTTAAAGAGGGTAAGGTCAGGCTGCCAAGTTCGTTGGAGTTGTTGCTGGACACGCCTTCATTCCTTCCAAGTTGGCAACGTGCCAAACCTCCCAGGGCCGAGACATGGAGCTGGCGTTGTTGATGAACACACCCCTTGTTAGCACGTTGGCAACGTGCTCGATGCTTCCCTCCAGGGCTGCCTTCTAGTCTTCAACTTTGCTTGCTACGTTGCCTTGGAACACGCCAATGGAACTTGGCGTTAGCAACGTGCTCGAGTGAATGATCTTTGCCAGCTTTGCTTGCACGTTATCATAGAGCACTCCCATGTATCTCTAGGCTGGTAACGTGCTCGAGGGCTTAGAACTACTCTCCATGGTTGCCTGGCGTTATCATTGGACACGCCAATGTATCCTGGAGTTGGCAACGTAGCAGCCTTCATCCTCCCAGCCAATCCTTGCTCATTTTTGCTTCTTGGCGTTATTACCAAGCACGCCCATGTTGCCAGCGTTGGCAACGCTAACTACATTGCATGGCCAGGCTTTCTAGCTTGGTGTTGTTTGCCGGCGTTAGTCTCAAACACGCCTTTGTTCACCCAATGTCAACAACGTGCTCGATTCTTTCTTATGGTGTCGAACTTTGCTTGCTACGTTGCCTTAGAAAATGCCCATAGAACTTGGCGTTGGCAACATGCCCCTTCCTGGACCAAGTCTTCTAGCTCAGCGTTTCCTTGAAACACGCCAATGGAGGCTGGCATTGGCAACGTGCTCGAGTGGAAGCCAGGGTTGCCTTGAGTGAGTGCCCAGCGTTGCCTTGAAACACGCCAATGAAAGCTGGCGTTGGCAACGTGCTCGAGCTCTTAGTTGGCCCAAAACCTTGTTGCTGCATTTCCATCAAACACGCCCATATAGACTGGCGTTGGCAATGTGCTTTTTCCTTTCCTGGGCAAGCTTTCTTGATGCGTTGCTTGCCTACATTGCCATCAAACACGCCCCTGCATCTCTTGGCTGGCAACGTGCTCGAGGTTAGAAGTTGCCCTCCAAGGTTGCTTGGTGCGTTGCCAAGGAACACGCCCTCAGAACTTGGCGTTGGCAACGTGCTCCACATCATTCCTATCCAAGCCTTCTTGCTGCTGGCGTTGTCTCCAAACACGGCCTTGTTGGTGGCGTTGGGAACGTGCTCGAGCCCTCTCCCCTCTTGCCAAGTCTTGCCTCTTGACGTTATTGCCAAGCACTCAAGTAGTAGTGCAAGTTGGCAACGTGCAAACTCCTTTAGGATCACTCTCTAGGGCTGCTGGCGTTATCATCAAACACGCCAGTGGTAGCCCAAGTTGGTAACGTGCGATCCTCTGCTTCCTTGCCAAGCTTGATGTATCTTCAAGCCTTCTTGCTCTAATTCTTGCTGGCTTGACCTTGCTACTCCATCACCTATCATTAACCAAAGAAACTTCCTCAAAGTCCTGCCATCTTATGCAATAAATTTCAAGAGATTCATTCATACTAATTCATTTGTAAACTCCTTAAGCCAATTGCATGGATTATGCTAAATTTCACCTAGTTCTTGGTTCATGAATGCATGGAGAGAAAACTCACACAAATGCTTATTTATTTTAATGATAATGAATGAAACTAAGCTAGAACTAACTAAACTAACTAGCTAATATAGCAAATATGCGAATGCATCACAATACCAAACTTAAAATATTGCTTGTCCTCAAGCAAAAGATAGAAGAAATTGACAAAAGAATTTAAGATGCAAGAATTGAATGTCTTAACAGAGAGACGTTTCTTTCATGGAACGTGTCATCCTTATTTGTGTAGTCACTTGTTTAGTGCAAATGATCAAGGCTAATCCAAATTCTCTAGTTAAAATTCTTGCTTCAATACTAGGTTGGTTAACTTTTCTAGACTCTTTTTCTATACCTTAGCACATAATCCTTAAACTATTCTTTTCTCTACTTCTCTTTTCTCTTTTTTTTCAAGTTTCCTTTATTTCAATTGAGCTAAAAATCTTGTCTTAAGGCGGCTCTTTAGCATAAGCTTTCCATCAACAATCCCAAACCAGTTGGTTTAAGTTGTTAAGTGTTGAAACACTCTTAAAGATTTACTAACTCAAGCCTCTCTCCTTAACACATTGATGCCAAGGCATCTTAGGCTAGTTTCACTAGCCTTTTTCTTTTATTTTTAGTTGTTTTATGCATTTTCTTGAGCCTTAAGTAATCATTTGGGCCAAATAGTCATGCTTGTCTTAAATCATTCAACATGAAGATTTTGATGCAAATTCCATGAGTTTTTAGTTATATTACTTGAATGCTATGAATGGAAGATTTCTCATGAAATTTTGCAAGACTTTGATGCAATTGTTTGGATGATTTCAGGGAAGAAGAGGCTAGGCAAGGAAGCAACAAAATCAATAAAGGAAGCTTGAATATCACATGTGGAGTTTAAGTTCCAGTTTAAGCTTAAACTGGAACTTAAACTACCAAGCCATATAATGCTGGAATTGAAGTTTAACCTCCAGTTTAACCTTAAACTGGAGGTTAAACGCCAGAAGTGAGAATCTCACCAGGGGAGCATTTCCACGTTTAACCTCCAGTTTAACCTTAAACTGGAGGTTAAACGCCAGAAGTAAGAAAGGCACCAGGAGCATTCCACGTTTAAGCTCCAGTTTAACCTTAAACTGGAGCTTAAACGTGTTCGACTATTTTTCTCCTCCAGGGTTGCTTTCTCATTTCCACGTTTAAGCTTCAGTTTAACCTTAAACTGAAGCTTAAACGTGCTCGAGCTTGTGCCTCCAGGGAGTGCCAGCGTTTAAGCTCCAGTTTAAGCTTAAACTGGAGCTTAAACGTGTTATATGGAACAGCTTGACCATGCCTTCTTCAAACATAAATAACTTGAGCTACAAAACTCCAAATGAGGTGATTCAAAATGCATTGGAAAGAAGACATCTAGAGCTTTCCAAGCATATATGGCATGCATGGTGGATACTAAAAATTGAGGGAGAAAACAGCCCCGTAATGTGCATAGAAGAGCATAGTACCAACATGCAATCAGGCCAGCTGACCTCTTCATCTTCCATGGAGTATAACTTGAGCTATAGAGATTCAATTGAGGTGCTTCCAGTTGCGTTAGAAAGCTGACATCCATAGCTTTCCAACGAAGTATAATAGTCTATATTTGGCATCAAATTGGCAAGGTTGACAAGAGAACAAAGTGACGACTCAAGAAAGGGGAGTGCAACGTTTGAGTGTAGTTTAATGGATCATTATCCTTTTTGGATCAATTATGTCACTCTACCCTTCAAGCAAGCAAGGCCCATCAACAACACCAAATCAAGGCCACAAGAATCATCTAGAATAGTTTATTTTCATTTGATTGTAATTTGCTTTGAATTTCATTTTCATTTTGTAATTTAGGGAGCCTATTTAAAGGCCTTAGTTTCTGCATTTGAGACGGGGGGGATTGAAGGGGAATCCAGCCCCTGAGGGGGAAGTTTTTACACACAGAGAACTTTGGATCATTTTCCTTTAGTTTTGTAATTGAATTCAGAGCTATGACTCACTAAACCCCTTTCATTGGGTTAGGGAGCTCTATTGTAATTCAATGAATCAATAATAGTTTTATTTTCTTCTTCAATCTTTTCTCTTGAATTTTGTTAGAAAGCTTCTCGATCTAATTCCATTGGGTAGTTGTCTTGGGAAAGAAACTACCCATAATTGGAATCCTTCGGAACCTTGGGAAAGGAATGGAGGATTCATGCTAGAGAAGCTTTCTCACAGTGAATTGAATTTGGGTTTGGATGGATATTGTGACATGTAATCCTACCAAATTGTGGTTCATGAAACTGTGTGGTATAATCAGTGATCGAGCATCATCTCTTCTTATGAACATTTAAACCAAGGGATTGGGAATTTGTTTGTTTTTAGAGAGAATTGGTGAGCCAAGGGATTGGGATCCAATCATATAAGATTGCCAAGCAAAATTCAATGAATGCATTGGTTGAGGAAGAGATAAAAGTTGTTTTGATTCGGAGATCTCAATATCTCCTAACACCCAATGAATTCCCCATTTCTGATTTACCACTTTCTCTTTACATTCTGCAATTAAATTCATGCAATCACCCCCATCCCTTTTAATTTCAGCAATTTAGCTTCTCGCTCTTTAATTCATGCAATTTTACATTCCGCAATTCTCATCTAAATCTTGATTCCGCTCAACTAGAACATACTTCTAATCCGAATTGCTCACTCAACCAATCCTTGTGGGATTCGACCTCACTCTATTGTGAGTTTTTACTTGACGATAACCGGTGCACTTGCCGGAAGGAATTTTGCCGATCGTGCAATTTCCTAAATCGTAGCATAACAAGTTTATGCGCATCAAGTTTATGGCGCCGTTGCCGGGGATTGGTTTTCGATTGACAATTCTCCAATTGGAGGTTAACTAGATTGAGCAATTTTTCTTTTCTTTTGTTAATAGTTTTTGTTTCAGTTTATTACTGCTAATTTCTGCAAATTTTAATTTGTTTTCTTTGCTTATTCACTTGTTAGGATACTAACCACTAGCTGTTTGTGATATTGCCTCACTATGGAATTTCCACTATCTTTGGATGAGTATTGTTTGAGACTGAGCACATTGCAAAAAAGAAAGGAGTATCCATCATCTTTTGGTCAATCAAAATTCATGAGAAACTCTCCACCACCACAGAATGATTCATGTTATTATGCTCATGGTGGGTGGGAGTATCAGGAACAGGAAACGGGATACTTTCCAGAGCCACAAAATGGTCCATGTTTTGGTGAATTTGATCACTACTCAAGTTGTGGCTGGGAAGATCAAAACCAAAGAGATTTCACTTATTCACACCCCATTCATCAAGCGCCATCACCTCTGAATTATCCAACCTCACCTCCTAGTTTTACATATCCAAATTCTTCATCACTTGAGCATTTCTCAGCACAAAATTCCTTTTCAAATTCATACAATTCATTCCACTACACACAAGAGTCATACCACTACCAACACTCCAACCAAAGACTCTATCAGCCCACACAAAACACATACTCCCAGCCACCATATCACAGCCAAGATAATCAACCCCACCAACCTAATCCGAGCCAACAATTTCAAGATCAATTAAACAGGATAGAAGGAATGATTGCAACCATGGGCAGAGATGTGGCCGATTTGAAAGGCTTTAAGGAAGAAGTGATATCCAACTTACAAAATCAAGGTGCTGCCATTCAAAAGCTAGAAGCACAAATTGGATATCTATCAAAGCAAATCCCTACCCACAATTCTTCTAGTGATACCATCGCAAACCCAAGGGAGGAATCAGAAGAACAAGAAAGGGAGAAAGTCAATCAAGGGAGATCACACTCCAATGACACAGAGAGTTGCAAAGAGGAAGGGTTCATTGAACCACAAATTCAGGAAGCTTTTGATGAACAGGATACTCCAACTATCCAACAACAACCAAGTTCTGAGATCAAGGATGTGAAGGCAGTAGAAACAAGCACCAAAATGAGGATTGTGACCGAGAAACAAAGAATCATATCCATGAAGAAGAGAAGGTCGAAGAACAATCCAACTCCTGAGCCAACAAGCAAGTTCACTCAAGCCAATCACAAGGGAAAGCTTGCTGGAAAGAAGCATTCACAACAAGGGGCACTAACTAGCTCCTTTATCCACTTGAAGTCATTCCTCTTAACAAACTGGAAGAAGAGGAAGAAAGTCAGGAACAGCATGTCAAGCTAATGACGTTAAAGAAGCGCTTGTTGGGAGGCAACCCAACCAAAGGTAGTTTTTCTTTTCTAGTTATTTCAATAAAAGAGTTAAGTAGATTTATCTGTATTGCAAGGAGCTAAGTTTGGTGTTGCACACCAAAAATAATTCAAGGGTGAATGTGAGATTCTAAGTTTGGTGTTCCACCAAAAAACTTCATTAAAAGCACATTTCTACCTCAGCATGACTAGTCACTAGCTCCAACCAATCAGGGAAACTACTTAAACAATAGTTTAATTTCTAGTTCATAGTTTCTTTTTCTAGTTCATAGTTATTTTCTTAATAAAAGCACATGAGGTTTTCTGCATATGATCCCAATTGCTGCATATGGCAAGGAACTAAGTTTGGTGTTCACACACCAATCTAAGTTCAGAGGCCTACAAACATACATGCATGCTAACCAATTCTCAAAGTGCTTGGGGAACAAGCAACTTCTAATAGCTTTGCAGGAAGACAATCAATCTCATGGAAGGAATATACATCATCATCAAAGAGAACACCAAGGCTAGGAAGGATGATGAACAACAAAGAAGATGCTAAAAGGTTGTATTGTCACTTAATTGCTTGTACTTTGAATTGCTGATATTGGAAGTTTGCATGCACCCCTGCTTTAAGTTTGAGTCATTGCAGTTTTTGTTTGTCTGTTTGTTTAATTTCCAAATAAGTGATAGTCTAAGTGTCTGGATAAACTTCACTTGCTTAAATGTATGCTTGCCATGCTTGTTCTGTTTCCAAAAATAAAAGAAAAGTTTGAACAAAAGTAACTCAATTCCATTTAGTAAGAAATCAAATAAGATTAAGTGGTGGTATGCATGTTTGATTGAATAGTCAGCTCACTAAGAAATAAAGTTAGAATTGTCACTTTTAGTGGAATTTAGGATGATGTCTATGGATCTTGATGAATAAATGTCTTTGGCCATGAAAAAGAAAGAAGAAGAAGAAGAAAAAGCCACTGAAAAAGGGCAACCAAAAAGCAAAAAAATTGAGAAAATAAGCTAGGCACCAATGGTTTGAACTTCTGAGACAAATGCCTGTGGTGTTTATGTATTAAGGATATGCTTGGATGAATAGGTTCTGAGGAGTGTTTCAACACTTGGTAACTTGGGTTAACTAACCCGGGATTATCAACCAAAAGTCCATTATCAAGAGCAACCTAAATACAAAACATTTAGTACACAAAGAGGTGCTGGGTACCAATGTCTCAAGAAGAAATGTGAACTAAAATGCCTGTAGTGGATATGTGTAGTGCACTGATAAGAAAAAGAAAATGCCAAAGGCTTGTGCAACACATGACACTGAGCAACAAGGAGCAAATAAGCTCAAAGAAAAAGAAAAACAAAGGAAAGAAACTTGCCAAGGATATGTGAATAACAAGAGGCCATAGCAGTGTTTTAGTGGAAACATAAAAAGTGACATTCTTACCTAAGAAACAATAAAGTGATGCTGCAACAACTTTCTGCATGAACACACCATTAATCAATGTCAATTACTTACTGATATGGCTAATGAATTTACTTTTTGTTTCATTCTTTCTTCTCAATAATTCAGAACTTGCTTGGGGACAAGCAAGGATTAAGTTTGGTGTTGTGATGCCAAGGCATCTTAGGCTAGTTTCACTAGCCTTTTTCTTTTATTTTTAGTTGTTTTATGCATTTTTTTGAGCCTTAAGTAATCATTTGGGCCAAATAGTCATGCTTGTCTTAAATCATTCAACATGAAGATTTTGATGCAAATTCCATGAGTTTTTAGTTATATTACTTGAATGCTATGAATGGAAGATTTCTCATGAAATTTTGCAAGACTTTGATGCAATTGTTTGGATGATTTCAGGGAAGAAGAGGCTAGGCAAGGAAGCAACAAAATCAATAAAGGAAGCTTGAATATCACATGTGGAGTTTAAGTTCCAGTTTAAGCTTAAACTGGAACTTAAACTACCAAGCCATATAATGCTGGAATTGAAGTTTAACCTCCAGTTTAACCTTAAACTGGAGGTTAAACGCCAGAAGTGAGAATCTCACCAGGGGAGCATTTCCACGTTTAACCTCCAGTTTAACCTTAAACTGGAGGTTAAACGCCAGAAGTAAGAAAGGCACCAGGAGCATTCCACGTTTAAGCTCCAGTTTAACCTTAAACTGGAGCTTAAACGTGTTCGACTATTTTTCTCCTCCAGGGTTGCTTTCTCATTTCCACGTTTAAGCTTCAGTTTAACCTTAAACTGAAGCTTAAACGTGCTCGAGCTTGTGCCTCCAGGGAGTGCCAGCGTTTAAGCTCCAGTTTAAGCTTAAACTGGAGCTTAAACGTGTTATATGGAACAGCTTGACCATGCCTTCTTCAAACATAAATAACTTGAGCTACAAAACTCCAAATGAGGTGATTCAAAATGCATTGGAAAGAAGACATCTAGAGCTTTCCAAGCATATATGGCATGCATGGTGGATACTAAAAATTGAGGGAGAAAACAGCCCCGTAATGTGCATAGAAGAGCATAGTACCAACATGCAATCAGGCCAGCTGACCTCTTCACCTTCCATGGAGTATAACTTGAGCTATAGAGATCCAATTGAGGTGCTTCCAGTTGCGTTAGAAAGCTGACATCCATAGCTTTCCAACGAGGTATAATAGTCTATATTTGGCATCAAATTGGCAAGGTTGACAAGAGAACAAAGTGACGACTCAAGAAAGGGGAGTGCAACGTTTGAGTGTAGTTTAATGGATCATTATCCTTTTTGGATCAATTATGTCACTCTACCCTTCAAGCAAGCAAGGCCCATCAACAACACCAAATCAAGGCCACAAGAATCATCTAGAATAGTTTATTTTCATTTGATTGTAATTTGCTTTGAATTTCATTTTCATTTTGTAATTTAGGGAGCCTATTTAAAGGCCTTAGTTTCTGCATTTGAGACGGGGGGGATTGAAGGGGAATCCAGCCCCTGAGGGGGAAGTTTTTACACACAGAGAACTTTGGATCATTTTCCTTTAGTTTTGTAATTGAATTCAGAGCTATGACTCACTAAACCCCTTTCATTGGGTTAGGGAGCTCTATTGTAATTCAATGAATCAATAATAGTTTTATCTTCTTCTTCAATCTTTTCTCTTGAATTTTGTTAGAAAGCTTCTCGATCTAATTCCATTGGGTAGTTGTCTTGGGAAAGAAACTACCCATAATTGGAATCCTTCGGAACCTTGGGAAAGGAATGGAGGATTCATGCTAGAGAAGCTTTCTCACAGTGAATTGAATTGGGGTTTGGATGGATATTGTGACATGTAATCCTACCAAATTGTGGTTCATGAAACTGTGTGGTATAATCAGTGATCGAGCATCATCTCTTCTTATGAACATTTAAACCAAGGGATTGGGAATTTGTTTGTTTTTAGAGAGAATTGGTGAGCCAAGGGATTGGGATCCAATCATATAAGATTGCTAAGCAAAATTCAATGAATGCATTGGTTGAGGAAGAGATAAAAGTTGTTTTGATTCGGAGATCTCAATATCTCCTAACACCCAATGAATTCCCCATTTCTGATTTACCACTTTCTCTTTACATTCTGCAATTAAATTCATGCAATCACCCCCATCCCTTTTAATTTCAGCAATTTAGCTTCTCGCTCTTTAATTCATGCAATTTTACATTCCGCAATTCTCATCTAAATCTTGATTCCGCTCAACTAGAACATACTTCTAATCCGAATTGCTCACTCAACCAATCCTTGTGGGATTCGACCTCACTTTATTGTGAGTTTTTACTTGACGATAACCGGTGCACTTGCCGGAAGGAATTTTGCCGATCGTGCAATTTCCTAAATCGTAGCATAACAAGTTTATGCGCATCACACATTCAATCACAGGCATATAACATTGGGATTTTATTTGGATAGTGGTGTCCAGCACCTCTTTGGGTTGCTAAATGTTCTGTTATAGAGCTACTCTTGAATGTGAGTTTTCAATCGATAATCCCAAGTTAGTTAACTCAACTTACCGGGTGATGAAGCACCCCTCGGATTTACTAGCCCAAGTATATCTCCTAACATCAATCACCACAGACACTTATCCAAATTTTGTCATTGATGCCTAGCTTTTCATTCTTTGTTCTTTGTTTTCTTTATTTCTCTTTTTCTGCTCTTCAAATTTTTTGTATTACTCCATTGTCAAGGATCTTTGTGCTTCTAACTTCTTGAGTCTTATAACCCTTAACCAACAAGTTTTGTGTAAGCAAGCATCTTAACTCCTTTTAATTTCTTGAGCCCTGATTCGTTCACAATGAAAGCATATATGTACTAACACTTTTTATCAGACAACCTTATTCTTCCTAAGCTAGATTCCTCTTTGTTTTTGTTCAAACTACATCTTTTATTCCATTGGCAAGTAAAAGTACTTAAGACAAGCAAACATTCCAAGCATATGAGTGATACATGGAATAAGCAACATAAATGAAAATGCATAAAAGAAAACAACCTAGAAGGTATACCATGTTTCAGACATACATCTTCTTTATTTCATAAAGCACTAAAAAAAGAACTTCACCATCTTTAGTCTTTATGTCCCTTTCCTTTGCTTGATTCTCCTTGCTTTCCTTTGTCCTTTGGATCTTCTTTCTTCTTCTTTCTTACTTCTCCTTGTTGTTTTGTTGTTGAGTCCTCCTCTTCTCTTTTCCATATTCCTGAGCTTATCATCCTCTCCTTTAGCCTCTCAGCATTAAATTTCACCCTTGCAATTTCCTGCTCTTCTAATATCTTGTGCGCTTCATTAAATTTTTGGATTTGTGGGTTGAGCACTGAGAGTGTTCCACAAAGGTAGCTGAGTTTTTCTTGGGTGCATATATCATAATCAATTCTGTCTCTATGTCTGGCCTCCTTGAACATTCTGCTTTCATTGAATTCTCTGTGAAATGTGTCTTGTCTAGCATCCATCCTATGGAGAAGCTCCCTTTGCTGAGCTTGCTCTTTCCTTAGTTGAACTTGTTCTTGTATTACCTTCTCCATGGATCTTTCATATTCAGCAGTAGAGTTGTTGATGACTTCATACATCTTGGCATGTTGTTCTTGTTGTAGTTCCATCATGTGTGTTTGATATTCACTTTGCTGACCCATCCATTGAACTTGATCTTCTCTTTGCTGATTCATTACTTGCCAAAGGTCTCTTTGTTGTTGAGCTTATTCCTCTTGGCTTCTTTGAATTTGTGAATATTGCCCAGAGATTCCTTCCAAAGCGGCTTAGAGTTGATTCATGTTCAAGGTACTTGGTTCTTCCATTTCTTGGCGCTTTTCCTCTTGTCTTGCTTCTTTACTTTTCTTTCTTCTTGCTAGAGGTTGCCTTTCCAATTGGGTCGTGGTGACAAATTCCAATCTTTCCTTGGTGAGAGGCTTTCCAATGGACACCACGTCAGTCTCTTTAAATTCTTCGAGAGGCACTCTAGCTTCTTCACATAAGCGCAGAATAGTACTAGGATATCCTAGCCAACTGTCTTGTTTGACCTTTTCAGCTATGTCAATGATGTTATTTGCTATAACTTCTCCCACATTAATTTCCCCTCCTTTCATTATGCAGTGGATCATTATCGCTCTGTTCACTGTCACCTCGGAGTTGTTTGAAGTAGGAATTAGTGATCTCCTCACTATGTCATGCCATCCCTTTGCTTGAGGTGTGAGATTACCTCTTCTAAGTTTGAGTGGTAGCCCATGTGAATCCAACACCCGGTCCGTGCCTACTTTGCACAAGTCACTTAGCACATCCTCACATCTTGCTTCACGCTAAACTCTTTCCTTATAGCGAGTTTGTTTGAACTGTTTTGGCTTGATCTTTAGTACCCTGTTGATGGTGTTTGGACTAAAGTCAACAGTCACCCCTCTTACATAGCTCTTGTATGGCTCTTCATCGTCAAATTCTCTTATCAGATTGGTGTAAAACTCATGGATGAGAACCATGCTCACTTCTTGAGGTTGACTACAGAGAAGCTCCCATCCCCTTTTTCTAATTATTTTTTGTATCTCAGAGTATTCCTCCTTTCTTAGCTTGAAAGGTAACTCCGGGACAACGTCTTTGCCTATCATCCAACTAAAGACGCGCTCATTGCGTTTGGATTTGAATCTTCTTCGATCAAAGGTGTTTTGTTCTTCTTCTTCTACGGGTTGCTTGTCCTTTCCCTTCCTAGCTCTTAATGATGAGGCCATTGAAATTCAATTGCAAGGGTTAAATCTTCCAACACCAAACTTAGAGGAATGCTTATCCTCAAGCATAAAGAAAATGTTTATGAAGGGAGTTTAGATGGATATGGCCACAAGGTAAGGAATGTAAGCTTGAAAGTGATTGTGAGAGGGAATGAAGAAGTGGGGTGGTTCGGGTAGGCTAGGGGAAATAGTGCATCCTGAATTTTGCTAAGCAATTCTTAGGATCAAGGCCAAAATCTGTGAAGCAAGGATGCTTAAAGGGTTGAGTGTGATTTCGGCTGAGGTGAATTGATGAAATGTGGTGATGGAGAGTGGTATATATATACGTGAGGACAAAGTGAGGTTTGATGATTGTGGTTGGAGTGGTTAAAGTAATATTTATGATGGGAGAATGGTCTTGATGGTTCGGTCAAGGCATGGGAAACATGAATCTTCTTTGCCTAATGCATGCTAAGGTGTTTTCCTCAATGCACACAATCCAAGGTACATGTGGATGTACAAAACCCAAGGCACATGTGACTTCTCCTTTCTTGTGTGTGTGTCCGTGATCCTCCCTTCAAGATTCTCCCATCACTTTTTTCTTTCACTTCCCTGCAGCAAGAATACAAAGGCTTTAGAATTTCTTGTAATGCTTGGACTCATACTAAGGAAATTCAACGAGATCATAATGAAAAAAAAAATTTTAAATCTAATGGTTGCTTTCATATAACTAAAAGAGATAACTACACTGTTGCTCCATGGTCTAGCATTTTCGTGTATGTATGGACACCAAACTTAGTTTGTGACTAAGTGTTGTAAAAAAAACTTTTGCAATTGCTTCAAGATTGACCACACCAAACTTAGTGCCTTGCATACACTATGTGCTAGTTCAATCTTTATTCTCTTAGATGTATATGATGCAACCTCTCATTATTGATCACTAAAGCATGAAAATAAAAGACTCCTGTGCATGGGTTGCCTCCCATGAAGCGCTTGTTTATTGTCCTTAGCTTGACATTGTAGCTCCCTTGCTTATGTTAACAAGTGCACACTTTCTTCCTTGCTCCAGGGGCCACCAAGATAGAGCTTTACCCTGTGACCATTGACTGTGAATGTCTCCTTTGAGGCTTCATCAAGTAATTCCACATAGCCATGAGGGGAAACTCTTGCGATGGTGTATGGACCAGTCCATTTGGATTTAAGCTTTCCAGGAAAAATCTTTAGCCTAGAGTTGAAGAGCAGCACTTGTTGGCCTGGTTCAAATGTCCTTGGAGAGATCTTCTTGTTATGCCACCTCTTTGCTTTTTCCTTGTATATTCTGGCATTCTCATATGCTTCAAGTCTGAATTCTTCTAACTCATTGAGTTGCAACAGTCTCTTCTCTCCTGCTACTTGGGCATCAAGATTTAGAAGTTTTGTGGCCCAAAAAGCTTTGTGTTCTAGCTCTACAGGTAAATGGCATACTTTTCCATATACCAGCTGAAATGGAGATCTTCCTATGATATGCCCAGAGTGCATCATCCATCTTTCTTGCCCAATCTTTTCTTGTTGCTCCCACAGTTTTCTCCAAAATTCTCTTTAGCTCTCTGTTTGTAAGTTCAACTTGTCCATTTGTCTGTGGGTGATAGGGTGTGGCTACCTTGTGGGTTACTCCATATCTATGGAGGAGGGAGTTCAATTGTTTGTTGCAGAAGTGGCTTCCCCCATCGCTTATAAGTCCCTTTGGTACCCCAAATCTAGTGAAGATGTTTCTCCTTAGAAATTGCAATACCACATTAGCATCACATGTGGTGGTGGCTTGGTGCACAAATTGTGAATCACACTTTTCACAACTCGTACCACTGACCAGCAAGTGCACTGGGTCGTCCAAGTAATACCTCACGTGAGTAAGGGTCGAATCCCACGGAGATTGTTGGTTTGAAGCAATCTATGGTTATCTTGTAAATCTTAGTCAGGAAGTCAATTATGTTTATCAGTTGAATTGCGAATAAACAAGAGAGCATGAATTAAAGGTTACTTGTTATGCAGTAATGGAGAATATGTTGGAGTTTTGGAGATGATTTGTCTTCTGAATCTCTGCTTTCCTCTGTCTTCTTGTTCACGCACGCACGTCCTCCTATGGCAAGCTGTATGTAGGGGTTCACCATCGTCAATGGCTACATCCCATCCTCTCAGTGAAGAATATGCTCACATGCTCTGTCACAGCGCGGCTAATCACCTGTCGGTTCTCGATCATATTGGAATAGGATCCTTCTTCCTTTTGCGTCTGTCACTAACGCCTAGCACTCGCGAGTTTGAAGCTCGTCACAGTCATTCGATCATTGAATCCTACTCGGAATACCACAGACAAGGTTTAGACTTTCTGGATTCTCATGAATGCCGCCATCAGTTCTAGCTTATACCACGAAGATTCTAATTAAGAGATCTAAGAGATACTCATCCAATCGGATATAGAACGGAGGTGGTTGTCAGGCACACGTTCATGGTTTGAGGAAGGTGATGAGTGTCACGGATCATCACCTTCATCACAGTTAAGCGCGAATGAACATCTTAGATAGGAACAAGCGTGTTTGAATGGAAAACAGAAATACTTGCATTAATTCATCGAGGCACAGCAGAGCTCCTCACCCCCAACAATGGAGTTTAGAGATTCATGCCGTCAAAGAGTACAAAGTTCAGATCTAAATATCATGAGATACAAAATAAGTCTCTAAAAGTTGTTTAAATACTAAACTAGTACCCTAGGTTTACAAAAAATGAGTAAACTATGATGGATGATGCAGAGATCCACTTCTGGGGCCCACTTGGTGTGTGCTGGGGCTGAGAGTTAAGCAATTCACGTGCAGAGGCCATTTGTGGAGTTGAACGCCAGTTTTTGTGCCAGTTTGGGCGTTCAACTCCAGCTTTTGATCCTTTTCTGGCGCTGGACGCCAGAATTAGGCAGAGAACTGGCGTTGAACGCCAGTTTACGTCATCTATCATTGTGCAAAGTATGAACTATTATATATTTCTGGAAAGCCCTGGATGTCTACTTTCCAAAGCAATTGGAAGCATGCCATTTCGAGTTCTGTAGCTCCAGAAAATTCACTTTGAGTGCAGGGAGGTCAGAATCCAACAGCATCAGCAGTCCTTTTTCAGCCTGAATCAGATTTTTGCTCAGCTCCTTCAATTTCAGCCAGAAAAATACCTGAAATTACAGAAAAACACACAACTCATAGTAAAGTCCAGAAATATGAATTTTTCCTAAAAACTAATGAAAATAGACTAAAAACTAACTAGAACATACTCAAAACTATATGAAATTAACCCCAAAAAGCGTATAAAATATCCGCTCATCACAACACCAAACTTAAACTGTTGCTTGTCCTCAAGTAACTAGACAAATAAAATAGAAGACTAATAGGTTGAGAAGCAATAATATCTCAGAGTTTTTGAGTGAAGCTCAGATTCTAATTAGATGAGCGGGACTAGTAGCTTTTTGCTTCTGAACAGTTTTGGCATCTCACTTTATCCATTGAAGCTCAGAGTGATTGGCATCTATAGGAACTTAGAATTCAGATAGTGTTATTGATTCTCCTATTTCAGTGTGATGATTCTTGAACACAGCTATTTTATGAGTCTTGGCCGTGGCCCTAAGCACTTTGTTTTCCAGTATTACCACCGGATACATAAATGCCACAGACACATAATTGGGTGAACCTTTTAGATTGTGACTCAGCTTTGCTAAAGTCCCCAATTAGAGGTGTCCAGAGTTCTTAAGCACACTCTTCTTTTTGCCTTGGACCTTGACTTTAACCGCTCAGTCTCAAGTTTTCACTTGACACCTTCACGCCACAAGCACATGGTTAGGGACAGCTTGGTTTAGCCGCTTAGACCAGGATTTTATTCCTTTAGGCCCTCCTATCCACTGATGCTCAAAGCCTTGGGATCCTTTTTGTTTGCCCTTGCCTTTTGGTTTTAAGGGTTATTGGCTTTTTGCTCTTGCCTCTTGGTTTTAAGAGCTTTTGGCTTTTTCTGCTTGCTTTTTCTTTTTCTTTCTATTTTTTTTCGCCTATTTTATTATATATATATATATTTTTTTTTCTGCAAGATTTGTTCTTTGCTGCTTTTTCTTGCTTCAAGAGTCATTTTTATGATTTTTTTCAGATTATCAATAACATGTCTCATGTTCATCATTCTTTCAAGAGCCAACATATTTAACAGTCTTAAACAACAAATTCAAAAGACATATGCACTGTTCAAGCATTCATTCAGAAGACAGAAAGCATTGCCACCACATGTTACTAATTAGAATTTTTCTTATTAAAAATTCGAAATTTTATTGCCTCTTATTCAAAAGATCTACTATTTTATTCATGTTTGCTGATGATGAGAAAAATAAACTATAGCTTAATTGGAGATAAAATCAAAATAAATACTAATTACTACTATATGACTCCTAAGGTAAACTTCTATAAGGACACTGTCACAGAGTTAAGGCAGAAATTGGAAATTAACAACCTTTATTCTGGGGGAACGGGGGTTCCTCTGATCCTTGGGGTGCTTGGTCCTGCAAGAGAAGACTTTTGGCGCTTCAATTCCCTTAAGTCACGCCCTTGCTCCTCTTGTTCTTTAAACATATAGGTCAGCATTTGACTGTGTTCCTTCTGTTCTTTTATTATTTGCTCCATAGCTTCCCGTATCTTGGTAACAGACGTCTCAAGATACTCCCAGTATTTAGATTGAGGGATCTCTGGGAGGAATTCCTGTGCTTTCTTCTTGATGGGATCATCCTGTGCTTGTTGTTTTTCTATTGATGCTTTGGTGATTGGCTTCTCAACTGAGATATACTCAGTTATTCCCATCCTTACTCCAGCGTCCTTGCAGAGCAGAGAAATCACGCTTGGATAAGCCAACCTGGCCTCTTTAGAATTTTTGTTAGCAATTTGTAGAGTTCAGCTGAAATCAGCTGATGAACCTCCACTTCCTTTCCCATCATGATGCAATGGATCATCACTGCTCTTTTAACTGTGACTTCAGAACGGTTGCTAGTAGGCAACAGAGAATGCCCAATGAAGTCTAGCCATCCTCTGGCGACTGGTTTGAGATCCTCTCTCTTGAGTTGATTTGGGACACCCTTTGTGTTGGTGGTCCACCTGGCTCCAGGGATACATATGTCCTCTAGAATCTTATCCAGGCCCTTGTCTGCTCTCATCATCCTCCTGTTGAAGGAGTCTGGATCATCCTTCAGCTGAGGTAGCTTTAAGATCTCCCTGATCCTATCAGGGTGGGTATGAACAATCTTTCCTCTGACCACGGTCCGATAGTCATAGAGAGCAGTCCCAGATAGTTTCTGCTTGTCAGTTTGCCACATATTAGCATAGAACTCCTGGACCATGTTCCTTCCCACGTTCGTTTCAGGATTAGCTAGGACTTCCCAGCTCCTGATTCGAATTTGCTCCTGGATCTCCGGGTATTCATCTTCTTTCAGATCGAATCTAACTTCCGGGATCACTGATCTTAGACCCATTATTTTGTTATAATGGTCCGAATGTTCTTTAGACAAGAACTTCCCTTGATTCCAAAGTGGTTTTGGAACGCTTTCTTTCTTGCCTCTTGGAGTGGGTTGTTTTCCTTTGGGGGCCATGATCTTAGTGATTGCGGATAAACACACCAAACTTAGAGGTTTGCTTGTACTCAAGCAAAAGAAAAGAAAGGAGAGGGATAGAAGGAGAGCTAGGTGCAATTGTTGATGGGAGAGGAGGGAGGCCGAATGCAAATTTATAAGGGGGGGGGGGAGGGTGGGTTTTCAAAAAAAAAGATAAAGATATGATAAAAATATTTATTTGGAAAAGATAAGATAGAAGATATGATAAGAGAAGATATAGTTTAAAATTGAGATGATATGAAAGATTTTTGAGAAAGATAGATTTAATTTTTGAAAAAGATAAAGTGGAGGTTTTGAAAAAGATATTGATGAGTTGAAAAAGATAGATTTGTAAAAAAAAAATTTGAAAAGAGTTGGATTGAATTTGCAAAGATGCCTGGTGCTTATGGATTAAAATACATTTGATATTTTTAGTGGTAGGGTTTTTAGAAATTATGGAATTTAGAAATCAAGGTTCTTAACATGTTCATGTAAGAAATCATGAATTGAAGTAAGAAAATTAAGGTTGGAATGAAAAATTTTGAATAAAAATGAGTTTTGTCTCCTCCCTGCCATCCTGGCGTTTGAACGCCCAAACACTGCCTGTTTTGGGCGTTCAGCGCCCAATTGCTGCTCTCCTGGGCGTTCAACGCCCAGCTGCTGCCATTACTGGCGTTCAACGCCCAGTGGGTGCCCATTTCTGGCATTGAACGCCCAGATTGCTACCATTACTGGCGTTCAACGCCCAGTGGATGCCCATTTTGGGCGTTGAACGCCCAAAATACACTTTTACTGGCGTTTTCTTGCCAGTGAGCTCTTTTTCTCTGTTTTGTGTGCCGAGGTCTTCTGTAGATGATTTCTCACCTTAGTGTCAGTGAACTTTATATAAACAAATAAAAATAAAAATAAAAATAAAAATAAAAATAAAAATAAAAATAGGGCAGAATGCTTAGAGGATTGTTGCCCTATGGCTGGGTTGCCTCCCAGCAAGCGCTTCTTTATTGTCTTTAGCTGGACCTTGCTGAGCTTTTAATCTAGCTTCAGCCTTGAGCATTCTTGCTCAATGTTGCCTTCAAGATAATGCTTGATTCTCTGTCCATTGACAATGAACTTCTTATCAGAATCAATATCTTGAAGCTCCACATAACCATATGGTGATACACTTGTAATCACGTATGGTCCCCTCCACCGGGATTTCAGTTTCCCGGGGAATAGCCTGAGTCTAGAGTTAAATAACAGAACCTTCTGTCCTGGTTCAAAGATTCTAGATGGCAGCTTTCTGTCATGCCACTTTTTTGATTTTTCTTTATAAAGCTTGGCATTCTCGGAAGCTGTGAATCTAAATTCCTCTAGCTCATTTAGTTGGAGCAATCGTTTTTCTCCTGCTAATTTGGCATCAAAGTTTAGGAATCTGGTTGTCCAGTAGGCCTTATGTTCCAGTTCCACGGGCAGGTGACATGCCTTACCATACACGAGTTGGTATGGAGATGTCCCTATAGGGGTCTTGAATGATGTCCTGTAAGCCCACAGAGCATCATCCAAGCTCCGTGCCCAATCTTTTCTACGGGTATTTACTGTCCGTTCCAGGATTCTCTTTAATTCTCTGTTAGAGACTTCAGCTTGCCCATTGGTTTGTGGATGATATGGAGTGGCCACCTTGTGGCGAATTCTATACCGAACCATGGCAGAGTAAAGCTGTTTATTGCAGAAGTGAGTGCCCCCATCACTGATTAGTACTCTAGGGACACCAAACCTACTAAAGATATGTTTCTGGAGGAACTTCAGCACTATTTTGGTATCATTGGTGGGTGTGGCAATAGCCTCAACCCATTTTGATACATAGTCAACTACCACCAGAATATAAGTGTTTGAGTATGATGGTGGGAAAGGTCCTATGAAGTCAATTCCCCATACGTCAAACAAGTCAATTTCCAAGATTCCTTGTTAAGGCATGGCGTAACCATGAGGCAGATTACCAGCTCTTTGGCAACTGTCACAGTTACGTACAAACTCTCGGGAATCTTTATAGAGTGTGGGCCAATAGAAGCCACATTGGAGGACCTTGGTGGCTGTTCGCTCACCTCCGAAATGGCCTCCATATTGAGATCCGTGGCAATGCCACAGGATCCTCTGTGCTTCTTCTCTAGGCACACACCTACGGATAATTCCGTTTGCACATCTCTTAAAGAGATAAGGTTCATCCCACAAGTAGTACTTTGCATCAGTAATTAATTTCTTCTTTTGTATCCTGTTGTACTCCTTGGGTATGAACCTTGCAGCTTTATAGTTTGTAATATCGGCAAACCATGGTGCTTCCTGAATGGCAAATAAATGTTCATCAGGAAACGTTTCAGAGATCTCAAGAAAGGGGAGGGACGTCCCTTCCACTGGCTCTATCCGGGACAGATGATCAGCCACTTAGTTCTCTGTCTCTTTTCTGTCTCTTATTTCTATATCAAACTCTTGCAGAAGTAATAACCACCTGATGAGCCTGGGTTTTGAATCCTGCTTTGTGAGTAGATATTTAAGAGCAGTATGGTCAGTATACACAATCACTTTTGATCCTACTAAGTATGATCTGAACTTGTCAATGGCGTAAACCACTGCAAGTAATTCTTTTTCTGTGGTTGTGTAATTTTTTTGGGTATCATTTAGAACGCGACTGGCATAATAAATGACATGCAGAAGCTTGTCATGCCTCTGTCCCAATACTGCACCAATGGCATGATCACTGGCATCACACATTAGCTCAAATGGTAACGTCCAGTCTAGTGCAGAAATGACTGGTGCTGCGACCAGCTTAGCTTTCAGCGTTTCAAACGCCTGCAGGCACTCTGTGTCAAACACAAATGGCGTGTCAGCAGCTAGCAGATTGCTTAGAGGTTTTGCGATCTTTGAAAAATCCTTTATAAACCTCCTATAGAATCCTGCATGCCCCAGAAAGCTTCTGATTGCCTTAACATTGGCAGGTGGTGGTAATTTTTCAATTACCTCTATTTTTGCTTGATCCACCTCTATTCCCTTGTTTGAGATTTTATGCCCAAGAACAATTCCTTCAGTCACCATGAAGTGACACTTTTCCCAGTTTAAAACTAGGTTGGTCTCTTGGCATCTTTTCAGAACAAGTTTCAGGTGATCAAGACAGGAGCTGAATGAGTCTCCATATACTGAGAAGTCATCCATGAAGACTTCCAGAAATTTTTCCACCATATCAGAGAAAATAGAGAGCATGCATCTCTGGAAGGTTGCAGGCGCATTACATAGCCCAAATGGCATCCTTCTATAAGCAAACACTCCGGATGGACATGTGAATGCTGTTTTCTCTTGATCCTGGGGATCTACTGCAATCTGGTTATAGCCTGAGTAGCCATCCAAAAAGCAGTAATAATCATGACCTGCTAGTCTTTCTAGCATCTGGTCTATGAATGGTAAAGGAAAATGATCCTTTCTGGTGGCTGTATTGAGCCTTCTATAGTCAATACACATGCGCCACCCTGTAACTGTTCTTGTAGGAACCAATTCATTTTTTCATTATGAATCACTGTCATGCCTCCCTTTTTTGGGACGACTTGGACAGGGCTTACCCAGGGGCTATCAGAAATAGGATAAATAATCCTAGCCTCTAGTAGTTTGGTGACCTCTTTCTGCACTACTTCTTTCATGGCTGGATTTAGCCGCCTCTGTGGTTGAACCACTGGTTTGGCATTATCCTCCAATAAGATTTTGTGCATGCATCTAGCTGGGCTTATACCCTTAAGGTCACCTATGGACCACCCAAGAGCTGTCTTGTGTGTCCTTAGCACTTGAATAAGTGCCTCCTCTTCCTGTGAATTTAAAGCAGAGCTTATGATCATTGGAAAAGTGTCACCTTCTCCCAGAAACGCATATTTTAAGGATGGTGGTAATTACTTGAGCTCGGGTTTAGGAGGTTTTTCCTCTTTCAGAAGAAATTTCAGAGGCTCCTTCATGTCCTCTGAATCCTCCGAATCAGGTTGAACATCTTTAAAGATGTTTTCCAACTCTGATTCGAGACTCTCAGCCATGTTGATCTCTTCTACCAATGAGTCAATAGGATCAACTTTCATGCAGTCTGTTGATGTGTCTGGATGCTGCATGGCTTTGACAGCGTTCAACTTAAACTCATCATCATTGACTCTCAGGGTTATTTCCCCCTGTTGGACGTCAATGAGGGATCGTCCAGTTGCTAGGAAGGGTCTTCCTAGAATGAGAGTAGCACTCTTGTGCTCCTCCATTTCCAGCACAACAAAGTCAGTGGGAAAGGCGAATGGCCCAACTCTGACAATCATGTCTTCAATCACGCCTGATGGGTATTTAGTAGAACCATCAGCAAGTTGGAGACATATCCGGGTTGGTTTAACTTCTTCAGTTAAGCCAAGCTTTCTGATAGTGGATGCAGGTATTAGGTTGATGCTTGCCCCCAGATCGCATAAAGCTGTCTTGGTGCAATTACCTTCTAATATGCATGGTATCAGAAAACTCCCAGCGTCTTTAAGCTTTTCAGGAAAGCTTTTCAGAATGACTGCACTGCATTCTTCAGTGAGGAGAACTCTTTCTATTTCTCTCCAATCCTTCTTATGACTCAAGATCTCTTTCATGAACTTGGCATAAGAAGGTATTTGCTCAAGTGCTTCTGCAAATGGAATCTTTATTTCAAGAGTCCTGAGATAATCTGCGAAGCGAGCAAATTGCTTATCCTGCTCCTCTTTCCGGAGTTTTTGAGGATAAGGTATCTTGGCTTTATATTCTTCAACCTTAGTTGCTGCAGGTTTATTGCCTACAGAAGTGGTTGAAGAAGCCTTTTTAGAGGGGTTGTTATCAGCATTTGTGTGTGTCTGATCCCTTACTGGCAATTGAGTGCCAGAGTTAGAAGCTGGAGTGAAACTGGATGTCAGCTCCTTGTCTGCTCCTGGCGTCTGAACGCCAGAACTGTGCCCATTTTGGGCGTTCAGCGCCAGATCTTGCCCATTTTGGGCGTTCAACGCCAGATCCTTGCCCATTTCTGGCGTTGAACGCTAGTCCTGCCTTGTTTCTGGCATTGAATGCCAGTCCTGAGCATAGTCTGGGCGTTCAGCGCCAGCCTTTCACCAATTTTCTGGCGTTTTAGTTCCAGAATTACTTTTTCCTGGGCTCTTACTGTCCTCAGGTGAATTTTGGGTGGTTTGCTCATTTCTTAGCTTTTTGCTGCCTTGAGGTGGGGTATTTAATGTTTTCCCACTTCTTAGTTGAACTGCTTGGCATTCTTCTGCTATTTGCCTTGACAGCTGCTGCTTTGTTTGCTTAAACTGTTCGTCCATATGTATATTAGCCATCCTTGTCTCTTGTAACCTGTCTTTAAATTTGGCTAGCTGCTTTGTTAGAAAGTCCAATTGTTGATTGAATTCAACAGCTTGTTTTACAGGACTGAGTTCAGCAGTTACTGTTTTAACCTCTTCATTCATGGAAGGGTTGTTGCTTAGGTACAGATGCTGATTCCTGGCAACTGTATCAATGAGCTCTTGAGCCTCTTCAATTGTCTTTCTCATGTGGATGGATCCACCAGCTGAGTAATCTAGAGACATCTGAGCTCCTTCTGCAAGCCCATAGTAGAAGATGTCTAACTGAACCCACTCTGAAAACATTTCAGAGGGGCATTTTCGTAGCATCTCTCTGTATCTCTCCTAGGCATCATAAAGAGATTCATTATCTCCTTGTTTAAAGCCTTGGATGTCCAGCCTTAGCTGTGTCATCCTTTTTGGAGGGAAATATTGATTCAGGAATTTTTCTGTCAGCTGTTTCCATGTCCTTATGCTGGCCTTAGGTTGGTTATTCAACCACCTCTTAGCTTGATCTTTTACAGAAAATGGAAACAATAATAGTCTGTAGACATCCTGATCTATTTCTTTATCATGTACTGTGTCAGCAATTTGTAAAAACTGTGCCAGAAACTTTGTAGGTTCTTCCTGTGGAAGACCGGAATACTGGCAACTTTGCTGCACCATGATAATGAGCTGAGGATTCAACTCAAAGCTACTGACTCCAATGGAGGGTATGCAGATATTACTCCCATATGAAGCAGTAGAGGGGTTAGAATATGACCCCAGAGTCCTCTTGGACTGTTCATTTCCGCTTAGGTCCATGATGGAGAAAGGGAGATGATGTAAAATAGGAAAAATATTTTTATTTATTTATTTATTTATTTCGAAAACAAAATAAATCAAAATAAAATAAATAAAAATGAGTGAAAGATTTTCGAAAAAAATTGAGGAGAGAGAAAGTGGTTAGAAGGTTTTGAAAAGGATATGATGATTTTTGAAAAAGATTTTAAATTTTGAAAAAAAAATCTGAATTTTAGAAATAGATTTCGAAAATTTACTTTTAAAATAGAGAGAAAAAATATTTTTGATTTTTTTTTAGGAAAGAGAAAAACAATAAGATGGCACAAGATTTAAAATTTTTAGATTTAATGCTCCTTATTTTCAAAAATTTTGGAGGGAAAACACCAAGGAACACCAAACTTAAAAATTTTTTGAAAACCAAAATAAAATTTTCGAAAACCAAAGGGAAATCAACAAGAAAACACCAAACTTAGAGTTTGGCACACAATTTAATAGAGAAATTATTATTTATGAAAAAGAAGGTTTTGAAAAGAATATAAAAGATTCTAACCCAATTACCAAGAACACAGATTAACGCTCTAGCCAAATGAGTTATGAAAATTTTCGAAAATTTTAAGAGAAATCAACAAGAAAACACCAAACTTAAAGTTTGGCATAGGATTTAATAGAAAAATTATTTTTGAAAAAGGTTTTAATAAGAAAATAAGGATTCTAAAATTTTTTAACACGATAATAATACGAGACTCTAAACAAAAAAAGAGAAAATTTTCCTAATCTAAGCAACAAAATAAACCGTTAGTTGTCCAAACGCGAACAATCCCCGGCATCGGCGCCAAAAACTTGGTGCACAAATTGTGAATCACACTTTTCACAACTTGTACCACTGACCAGCAAGTGCACTGGGTCGTCCAAGTAATACCTCACGTGAGTAAGGGTCGAATCCCACGGAGATTGTTGGTTTGAAGCAATCTATGGTTATCTTGTAAATCTTAGTCAGGAAGTCAATTATGTTTATCAGTTGAATTACGAATAAACAAGAGAGCATGAATTAAAGGTTACTTGTTATGCAGTAATGGAGAATATGTTGGAGTTTTGGAGATGCTTTGTCTTCTGAATCTCTGTTTTCCTCTGTCTTCTTGTTCACGCACGCACGTCCTCCTATGGCAAGCTGTATGTAGGGGTTCACCGTCGTCAATGGCTACATCCCATCCTCTCAGTGAAGAATATGCTCACATGCTCTGTCACAGCACGGCTAAGCACCTATCGGTTCTCGATCATACTGGAATAGGATCCTTCTTCCTTTTGCGTCTGTCACTAACGCCCAGCACTCGCGAGTTTGAAGCTCGTCACAGTCATTCGATCATTGAATCCTACTCGGAATACCACAGACAAGGTTTAGACTTTCCGGATTCTCATGAATGGCACCATCAATTCTAGCTTATACCACGAAGATTCTAATTAAGAGATCTAAGAGATACTCATCCAATCGGATATAGAACAGAGGTGGTTGTCAGGCACACGTTCATGGTTTGAGGAAGGTGATGAGTGTCACGGATCATCACCTTCATCACAGTTAAGCGCGAATGAACATCTTAGATAGGAACAAGCGTGTTTGAATGGAAAACAGAAATACTTGCATTAATTCATCGAGGCACAGCAGAGCTCCTCACCCCCAACAATGGAGTTTAGAGACTCATGCCGTCAAAGAGTACAAAGTTCAGATCTAAATGTCATGAGATACAAAATAAGTCTCTAAAAGTTGTTTAAATACTAAACTAGTACCCTAGGTTTACAAAAAATGAGTAAACTATGATGGATGATGCAGAGATCCACTTCTGGGGCCCACTTGGTGTGTGCTGGGGCTGAGAGTTAAGCAATTCACCTGCAGAGGCCATTTGTGGAGTTGAACGCCAGTTTTTGTGCCAGTTTGGGCGTTCAACTCTAGCTTTTGATCCTTTTCTGGCGCTGGACGCCAGAATTGGGCAGAGAACTGGCGTTGAACTCCAGTTTACGTCGTCTATCCTTGTGCAAAGTATAAACTATTATATATTGCGGAAAAGCCCTGGATGTCTACTTTCCAACGCAATTAGAAGCATGCCATTTCGAGTTCTGTAGCTCCAGAAAATCCACTTTGAGTGCAGGGAGGTCAGAATCCAACAGTATCAGTAGTCCTTTTTCAGCCTGAATCAGATTTTTGCTCAGCTCCTTCAATTTTAGCCAGAAAAATACCTGAAATTATAGAAAAACATACAACTCATAGTAAAGTCCAGAAATATGAATTTTTCCTAAAAACTAATGAAAATAGACTAAAAACTAACTAGAACATACTCAAAACTATATGAAATTAACCGCAAAAAGCGTATAAAATATCCGCTCATCATGGCTATTGCCTCTACCCATTTCGAAACATACTCCACTGCCACCAAGATATATTTGAATGTGTAAGATGGAGGGAAGGGCCCCATAAAGTCTATTCCCCATAAGTCAAAGAGTTCCATTTCTAAAATGAACTTCTAAGGCATCTGATTCTTCTTTGTCAAGCCTCCTGTTCTTTGGCATTCATTGCAATGACTCACAAATTCTCTGGCATCCTTGAAGATAGAAGGCCAATAGAACCCACTTTGGAGGACCTTTGCAGCAATCCTTTCAGCTCCAAAATGACCACCATAGCTTGAATTGTGACAATGCCATAGTATGTCCTTCATTTCAATCTCTGGCACACATCTTCTAATCATTCCATCTGGACATCTTTTGAATAGGAAAGGCTCATCCCACAAAAATGACTCAGCCTCATGTAGCAGCTTCTTAACTTGTTGCCTTGTGTACTCTTGTGGAATACTCCTTCCTGCTTTGTAGTTGGCCATGTCCGCAAACCAAGGAGTTTGTTGAATTTGTAAGAGGTGATCATTTGGAAAATTTTCATTCACTGGTTGAGAGGTGTCTTGACTCGTCTCTTGTGGCAATCTTGATAGATGGTCAGCAACTTGATTCTCACTACCCTTTCTGTCCTTGATCTCAATGTCAAACTCTTGTAGAAGCAATATCCATCTAATTAGCCTTGGTTTGGCATCCTGTTTCGACATTAGATACTTGAGAGCAGCGTGATCAGTGTAAACTAAGATTTTGGATCCAATCAAATATTGCCTAAATTTATCAAAAGCATACACCACAGCTAGTAGTTCTTTCTCCATTGTGGTATAATTTCTTTGAGCTTCATTCAATACTTTGCTTGCATAGTAGATGACATGGTGCTTCTTGTCCTTCCTCTGTCCCAGCACAGCACCAATTGCAAGGTCACTTGCATCACACATAAGTTCAAAAGGTAATCCCCAACTTGGGGGTGTGATAATTAGTGCTGTGGTGAGCTTAGCTTTTAGAGTCTCAAAGGCCTGTTTACATTCATCATCAAAGGAAAAAGGGTTGCTCACCACAAGCAAGTTGCTTAGTGGTTTTGCTATTTTAGAAAAATCTTTGATGAACCGTCTATAGAACCCAGCATGGCCCAAGAAACTTCTAACAGCTTTTACATTTGTTGGCAGTGGAAGCTTTTCTATAATTTCTACTTTTGTCTTGTCCACCTCTATACCCTTTCTTGAAATTTTGTGACCAAGAACAATTCCTTCGGGTATCATAAAATGGCATTTCTCCCAGTTCAAAACCAAATTGGTTTCTTGGCACCTTGTCAAGACTAGAGTAAGATGGTGTAAGCAATCATTGAAAGAATCACCAAAAATGGAGAAATCATCCATAAAGACTTCAATAAATTTTTCTACCATGTCTGAGAAGATTGATAGCATGCACCTCTGAAAGGTAGCTGGGCCATTACATAACCCGAATGGCATTCTCCTGTAAGCAAAAACTCCAAAGGGGCAGGTGAAGGAGGTCTTCTCTTGATCCATGGGGTCAACAACTATTTGATTATAGCCAGAATATCCATCAAGGAAGTAGTAATAGGCATGGCCATCCAACCTTTCAAGCATTTGGTCAATGAAAGGGAGGGGGAAGTGATCTTTTCGTGTGGCATCATTCAGCCTTCTATAGTCAATGCACATTCTCCATCCTGTCACTGTTCTTGTGGGTATGATTTCATTCTTCTCATTGACAATGACAGTCATGCCACCTTTCTTGGGTACTACTTGAACTGGGCTCACCCATGGGCTGTTGGAGATGGGGTAAATGATTCCAGCTTTACATAACTTCATCACTTCCTTCTGAACAACCTCCATCATTGTGGGATTCAGTCTTCTCTGAGGTTGTACTACTGGTTTGGAATTTTCCTCCAAGAGAATCTTATGCATACATATAGCAGGGCTTATACCCTTCAAGTCATCAATGGTCCATCCCAGAGCATCCTTGTAGGCTCTTAGTACAGCAAGTAGCTTTTCTTCTTCTTCGTCACTCAAAGTGGAGTTGATGATCACTGGGAAGTGATCCTTCTCACCAATGAATGCATATTTAAGATGAGGGGGTAGAGGTTTTAGCTCTTGTTGTGGTGCACTTTCTGTCTTAACTTCAGTTGGTTCCTCTGATGGTTGTATCTCTTTTACTTCTTGCTCTTGGATGTCTTGAGTTTCTTCTTGATTCTCCTCATGACTTGCTTCAAATATTTCTTCAACTAAAGAATCCACCACATCAATCCTCATGCAACTCTCTTTCTCAGCTGGATATTGCATTGCCTTGAAGACATTTATGGTCATTTGTTCATCATGTACTCTGAAGATCATCTCCCCCTTCTCCACATCAATGATTGTTTTGGCAGTGGCCAGAAAGGGTCTACCAAGAATGACTGAGTTACTTCCCTCTTCATCCATGTCCAACACCACAAAGTCGGCTGGAAATATGAAATTTTCCACTTTTACCAAGAGATTCTCCACTACTTCATTTGGCATTTTGAGGGATCTGTCAGCCAGTTGTAGTGACATCCTTGTAGGTTTAACCTCTTCTATCATCAGCTTCTTCATCATGGCAAGAGGCATTAAGTTGATGCTTGCTCCCAGGTCACAAAGTGATTTATCAATGGCCATGTTCCCAATTGTGCATGGTATGAGGAAGCTGCCTGGGTCTTTGAGTTTTGGTGGTAGTCCCTTTTGAATGATGGCATTACACTCTTGAGTGAGGAGCACAGTTTCTTTCTCCTGCCAGCTTCTCTTCTTGGTGATCAATTCTTTAAGAAACTTTGCATACAATGGCATTTGCTCCAAAGCTTCGGCCAATGGAACGTTAATTTCAAGCTTCTTGAAGATCTCTAAGAATTTTGGGAATTGCTGGTCTCTTATTCCTTTGTGTAACCTTGTTGGGTAAGGGAGCTTGGGTGCATAAGATTTTACCCCTTCATTTCTTTCCTCTTGCTGTGGCTTCACAATTTCCTTGTTATTGGCATTGTTGTTTTCAGTTGGCAACTTGCTTAGTGGCTCCTCAGTTTCTTTGCTATTTTTGGATGTTGATGCCTTTTCATCCTCCTTCTTGTCTATTGTATCCTCCACTTCATACTCTGTTGCTTCTTTGTTGACTTCTCTTCCAACTATCTTGCCACTTCTCAACTGCACAGCTTTGCATTCTTCCCTTGGATTGGGGATTGTATCACTTGGAAGCACATTAGTTGGCCGTTCAGCTTGTTTGGCTAATTGTCCTACTTGTTGCTCAAGGTTCCTCATAGTGACTTCATATCTCTCTTGTCCCTTGAGCAAAGTTTGAGTGGTCTGTGCAATTGATTGTGTGCTTTGAGCAAGGTTTTGTAAGGCTGCTTCAAGATTTGAGATTCTAGTTTCATGATGGTCAATTGGTGGTATGATAAGATGAGGTTGTTGTTGTTGGAAGTTATTTGGGGCATTGGGGTGGTTATTTTGTGAATTGAATGGTGGTGTGGGGAAGGTGTTTTGGTGAATTTGTGAGTTGTTGTGGGGTGGTTGATATGTGTTCTGTGGTTTCTTGTATTGGTTAGTGTTATTAGATGAATGATTTTGGTTGTTTGTGTTAAGGGATTGGTTGGAGTTGTTGTCCTTTTGCCATTGATTTTGATTCTCACCCCACTTCAGGTTGGGGTGATTCCTCAAGGATGAGTTGTATGTGTCACCATGGAATTCATTCTGAGAAGGATTCGAGGCATTCTGCATGTATTGAACTTGTTCTTGTTGCTGCTCAGTGTTGCTTACTTTACCTTGGCCCCATTCAATTGAAGGTTGATTTGTTGTGCTCACTGAAGCTAGTTGGAGGCCATCTATTCTTTTAGCCATCATTTCCATTTGTTGCTGGATTTGTTGGTGTATCAACTTGTTCTGTGCCAAGATGGTGTCCACTCCTTCTAATTCCAACACACCCTTCTTTTGAACGGGTTGGCATTGCCTCTGATGAGCATAGAAATATTAGTTGTTTGCTACCATATCTATGAGATTCTGGGCTTCCTCGGCTGTCTTCATCAATTGTAGTGAGCCCCCCGCAGAGTGATCCAAGGACTCTTGAGCTTTTAGAGTTAACCCCTTACAGAAATTTTGAAGTCTATCCCATTCACTGAACATCTCAGGTGGACATTTCCTAATCAGAGCTTTGTATCTTTCCCATGCATCATACAATGATTCCCCATCCATTTGAGTGAATGTTTGCACCTCCGTCTTCAATCTGATGATCCTCTGAGGTGGATAGAACTTAGATAGGAATTTATTCACCAAATCATCACAAGTGTTGATGCTTTCTTTGGGGAATGTCTCAAGCCATTGAGATGCCTTGTCCCTCAAAGAAAATGGGAACAACAACAGCTTGTAAATATCTGGATGCACACCATTTGTCTTGACAGTTTCACATATTCTTAGGAAGACAGATAGGTGTTGATTTGGATCCTCAAGGGGACCTCCTCCATAGGAACAATTATTTTGCACGAGAGTGATAAGCTGAGGTTTCAATTCAAAGTTACTTGCGTGAACATTGGGAGTGAGTATGCTGCTCCCACAGTTTCTGGGATTGGGGAAAGTGTAAGAAGCTAGAACTCTCTTTTGTGGTGGGCCGTTATTGTTGGCAACTCCCTCAGGATGGTTATGCAGATTGCCCTCCATGGCTTGATCTTCTCCTTCTGAGTCTTCTTCACCGATTACTCCTTTTCCTCTTGCTTCTCTTCTCAATCTTCGGAGAGTTCTCTCGTCACTCTCCCAAAAGGTGGAGACCTCTCTCCTTGCTTTTGACATACAACAAAACCAACAACACAAGTAAAATACTCTATTGCTAGAGTGAAGTTAAAGTTAATGAAGCAAAATATCAAACAGTTAGTGGGTCTTGACAAAAAAAATGCTTAATCTAAACTACCATTCACTTAATCATTGTTAATCTTTGCCAATCCCCGGCATCGGCGCCAAAAACTTGATACGCGAAAATTAAAATTTTACGTAATTACCGGCAAGTATACCAGATCGTATCAAGTAGTAAAACTCACCGGAGTGAGGTCGATCCCACGGAGATTGGTGGATTAAGCAAATTTAGTTAAATGGTATTCTAGTTAAGCAGACATTATTTTGATTCATGAGATTTGAACATTTGAAAGAAATTGCAAGGAATTAAATGACAAGAAATTTAAAGAACTGAAGTAATGAAGGCAAATTAAATGACTGAAAGTAAATAACGGAAACTTAGATTGCAAGAAACTTAAATGACATAAACAATAAATTACAAGAAAGTAGAATGCTGAATTGTAGAGAGCAGAGAAGTAAATTGTAAGTAATTAAAACTAAATCTAAATAGCAGGAATGTTAAATTGCTTGAATGAAAAAGGGAATTGGGTGATGGGTATTCAAAATAACTAAAGAACAAAAGAAATGAGAATTAATGATGGGAGAGATCATTAGGGATCAGAGATACAAATTCTCATGAATTGATGTTGATCAATTCCTTCTCAATCATGGGTATAGATCCATGGCAGATTGTAGGTAATTGAGTTCCAATATCTTGGTAACTCAATTTCTCTCAACACAACTAATTGCCACTCTCATGATCTAATTGTTCATGAGAAGAGATAAAGATCATTAACTAATCCTTCAAGCCACACAATTCCCAAGATCTCAACCAAGGGTGGTTACATCTCACATACCAACCCAAAGTGTATTAATTAAGGAAATTATGAAAGGATGAACTCTAAACTGAATTATATGGCTCCTTTCTCAAGTTCATCATATAATTCATATAGATTCAACCCCTCTCTCGATGGTGATTGAATCTTTGAAGAACAAGCGTTTCCTCTTGAATGAACCACTTGAATTGAGAAGGAAAAGAAGAGTTATCAACCCATTCAAATAAACAGAGCTCCTCCCCCTAATGAAAATGGAGTTTAGTGAATCATAGCTCCAATTTCAATAACAACTGCAAAGGTCAATATTAAACTAAGTGTAGGGAAGAATGAAGAAGAAGAAGAAGAAATCCTTAAAACTGAAATTCAAAGGTCCAAGAAAAACAAAATAGTTCACCGGTATGCCTCTCAAAATGCAGTAAAAAGTAAAGAGTAAAAGTGCAAGAAAAGTGTAATGTAAAAAAATAAAAGTATGTAAAAAAAGTCTCCCCACGTAAGTACAAAGCTCCTCTCTATTTATACTACTCCTAAACCCCTTTAGAGATCCTCAATTGGGCTAGCAATGTGGGCTTTATCCTTGTTGAATTCTTCGCTCAATGAAAGAAGTGTTGCTAAACAGAGGGAGCAGAGCTCATTCTCATTGCTTCTGGTCCAATGGCCTGGCGTTACTGGCAAACACGCCAGTGTAAAGGCACATTGGCAACATGCTCATGGGTTTCCTGGGCTGGGAGCTTTGTGCTGGGCGTTGTTAGCCCAAGTTGTTGCTAACAACTTGGCTTTTCTTCTTCTTGGCTCCACTTTTCATGCCTAATGTTGCCCAGAATTTGAGCTTCAATCCTCTGCTTCAATATAAACTATCATACATCATTGGAAAGCTCAGAATGTCTTCTTTCTAATGCACTTGGTATCATCTCAATTGGATCTTCCTATCTCAAGTTATGCTTCCTTAAAGAGGGTAAGGTCAGGCTGCCAAGTTCGTTGGAGTTGTTGCTGGACACGCCTTCATTCCTTCCAAGTTGGCAACGTGCCAAACCTCCCAGGGCTGAGACATGGAGCTGGCATTGTTGATGAACACACCCCTTGTTAGCACGTTGGCAACGTGCTCGATGCATCCCTCCAGGGCTGCCTTCTAGTCTTCAACTTTGCTTGCTATGTTGCCTTGGAACACGCCAATGGAACTTGGCGTTAGCAACGTGCTCGAGTGAATGATCTTTGCCAACTTTGCTTGCACGTTATCATAGAGAACTCCCATGTATCTCTAGGCTGGTAACGTGCTCGAGGGCTTAGAACTACTCTCCATGGTTGCCTGGCGTTATCATTGGACACGCCAATGTATCCTGGAGTTGGCAACGTAGCAGCCTTCATCCTCCCAGCCAATCCTTGCTCATTTTTGCTTCTTGGCGTTATTACCAAGCACGCCCATGTTGCCAGCATTCGCAACGCTAACTACATTGCATGGCCAGGCTTTCTAGCTTGGCGTTGTTTGCTGGCGTTAGTCTCAAACACGCCTTTGCTCACCCAATGTCAACAACGTGCTCGATTCTTTCTTATGGTGTCAAACTTCGCTTGCTACGTTGCCTTGGAAAATGCCCATAGAACTTGGCGTTGGCAACGTGCCCCTTCCTGGACCAAGTCTTCTAGCTCAGCGTTGCCTTGAAAAACGCCAATGGAGGCTGGCGTTGGCAACGTGCTCGAGTGGAAGCCAGGGTTGCCTTGAGTGAGTGCCCAGCATTGCCTTGAAACATGCCAATGGAAGCTGGCGTTGGCAACATGCTCGAGCTCTTAGTTGGCCCAAAACCTTGTTGTTGCATTTCCATCAAACACGCCCATATAGATTGGCGTTGGCAACGTACTTTTCCCTTTCCTGGGCAAGCTTACTTGCTGCGTTGCTTGCCTGCGTTGCCATCAAACATGCCCCTGCATCTCTTGGCTAGCAACGTGCTCGAGGTTAGAAGTTGCCCTCCAAGGTTGCTTGGTGCGTTGCCAAGGAACACGCCTTCAGAACTTGGAGTTGGCAACGTGCTCCACATCATTCCTATCCAAGCCTTCTTGCTGCTGGCGTTGTCACCAAGCATGCCCTTGTTGGTGGCGTTGGGAACGTGCTCGAGCCCTCTCCCCTCTTGCCAAGTCTTGCCTCTTGACGTTATTGCCAAGCACTCAAGTAGTAGTGCAAGTTGGCAATGTGCAAACTCCTCTAGGATCACTCTCCAGGGCTGCTGGCGTTATCATCAAACACGCCAGTGGTAGCCCAAGTTGGCAACGTGCGATCCTCTGCTTCCTTGCCAAGCTTGATCTATCTTCAAGCCTTCTTGCTCCAATTCTTGCTGGCTTGACCTTGCTACTCCATCACTTATCATTAACCAAAGAAACTTCCTCAAAGTCCTACCATCTTATGCAATAAATTTTAAGAGATTCATTCATACTAATTCATTTGTAAACTCCTTGAGTCAATTGCATGGATTATGCTAAATTTCACCTAGTTCTTGGTTCATGAATACATGGAGAGAAAACTCACACAAATGCTTATTTATTTTAATGATAATGAATGAAACTAAGCTAGAACTAACTAAACTAACTAGCTAATATAGCAAATATGCGAATGCATCACATCACAGGAGCTAATTGATTCCCATCAATTTGGCTGTTGTATGTAATGTCCTGCTGAAGCTTAGCTAGCCATGTCTAATCTTTTTTTTTAGACTGAAGCTTTAAACTAACATTGCATGATTCCTGGAATTCATATTAAAAATTCTGACCTTATTTGTTTTTTCTTTTTCCAAATAATTTTTGAAAAATACAAAAAATTTCATAAAATCATAAAAACCAAAAATTTTGTGTTTCTTGTTTGAGTCTAGTATCAAATTTTAAGTTTGGTGTCAATTGCATAACTTTAAATTATCTTAAAAATTTTTGAAAAAATAAAATATATGCATTATGTTCTTCATTGATCTTCAAGTTGTTCTTGATGATTTTCTTGGGTCTGATCTTTAAATTCTCTTTTTTTGTGTCTATTATTGTTTCTCATGTGCATTCTCAATTTGTTAGTGTCTCTAATATGAAGATTTCTAAGTTTGGTGTCTTGCATATCTTTCTTTTCTTAAAAATATGTGTTGATGTTCATCTTGACATTCAACGTGTTCTTGTATGCATTGTTTATTTGATCTTAGTTTTTTTATGATTAGTTTCATTTTGTTGTTGTTCTCTCTCATCATTAAAAATTTAGAAAAAATTTTCAAAATTATGTCTTTTCAAGTCAATAATACAGAGAATTGAAGATTCAGAACATACAGTAGAGGAATCACAGAGAAAAAGCTGGGCGTTCAAAACACCCAGTGAAGAAGGAATTCTCGCGTACCTGGCTGGCGTTTAAACGCCCAAGTAGGTAGCCAATTGGGCGTTAAACACCAGAATGGATACCATTGTGGGCGATTAACGCCAGGACAACACAAGGGAGGTAAGTTAGTTTTTAATTCAAATCTTTTTCAAATCTTCATACTTTTTCAAAATCAAATCTTTTTCAAATCATATTTTTTTTCAAAATCAAATCTTTTTCCATTTTGCCCTCACTATTTCTGAAAATCCTGGCTACCAATTAATGATTTGATTCAAAAAAAAATTTCAAGTTTGTCACTTCCTTGTTAAGAAAGGTTCAATATTTGAATTTTAGAATCATATCTTTTAAATTTCTTATTAGCCAAGTCATTAATTCTAAAAAAAAAATAAGTCAAATCTTTTAAAATTATTTTTCAATCATATCTTCTCAATCATATCTTCTCAACCACATCTTTTTTCAAAATAATTTTCAATCATATCTTTTTGATTACTGATTTCAAAATCTTCTTCAAAACCACCTTTTCACTCTTAATTTTCGAAAATCCATCAACCACTTTTTCAAAATCCTTTTTGATTATTTTAAAATTTTTAGTTTTATTTAAAAAAATTTTCAAAAATTTTTCCCCCTTCTCACCTCTTTCTATTTATGGACTAACACTCCTCCTCAATTAGCAATTCAGACTCTCTTTCTCTCTCTCTTCATATGTTCGAATTCTTATCTACCTACCTCATCCTTCTATTCCTGTTTTTCTCTGACACCTTAAGGAATCTCTATACTGTGACATAGAGGATTCCATACTTTCTTGTTCTCTTTTCTTTCTTATGAGCAAGAACAAGGACAAGGGCATTCTTGTTGAAGATGATCCTGAACCTGAAAGGACCTTGAAGAAGAAGCTAAGAGAAGCTAAAGCACAACTCTCTGGAGAGGACCTAACAGAAATTTTCGAAAAAGAAGAAGACATGGCAGCCGAAAATAACAACATTGCCAACAATGCAAGGAAGATGCTTGGTGACTTTATTGCACCCTCTCCTGACTTCTGTGGAAGGAGCATCTCAATTCTTGCAATTGGAGCAAACAACTTTGAGCTTAAGCCTCAATTAGTTTCTCTAATGCAGTAGAATTGCAAGTATCATGAACTTCCATTGGAAGATTCTCATCAGTTTTTAGCTGAATTCTTGCAAATCTGTGACACTGTTAAGACCCATGGGGTTGACCCTGAGGTCTACAGACTTATGCTCTTCCCTTTTGCTGTAAGAGACAGAGCTAGGACATGGTTGGACTCACAACCTAAGGAAAGCCTGAACTCTTGGGAAAAACTGGTCAATGCCTTCTTGGCAAAGTTCTTTCCACCTCATAAATTGGGTAAGCTTAGAGTGAAAGTCTAGACCTTCAGATAGAAGGAAGGCGAATCCTCTATGAAGCTTGGGAAAGATACAAGCAGTTGATCAGAAGGTGTCCTTCTGACATGCTTTCAAAATGGAGTATCATATGCATATTCTATGATGGTTTGTTTGAACTTTCCAAGATGTCATTGGAGGATCTCTTCATCTAAAGAAGACGCCTGCAGAAGCCCAGGAACTCATTGAAATGGTTACAAATAACTAGTTCATGTACACTTCTGAAAGGAATCCTGTAAATAATGGGACATCTCAGAAGAAATGAGTTCTTGAGATTGATACTCTGAATGCCATATTGGCTCAGAACAAAATATTGACTCAGCAAGTCAATATAATTTCTCAGAGTCTGTCTGGAATGCAAGCTGCATCAGGCAGTACTAAGGAGGCTTCTTCTGAAGAAGAAGCCTATGACCCTAAGAATCCTGCAATGGCAGAGGTGAATTACATGGGAGAATCCTATGGAAACACCTACAATTCTTCATGGAGGAATCATCCTAATCTCTCATGGAAGGATCAACAGAAGCTTAATCAAGGCTTCAATAATAATAATGGTGGAAGAAACAGGTTTAGAAATAGCAAACCTTTTCCATCATCTCCTCAACAACAGACAGAGAATTCTAAGCAGAGCCACTCTGACTTAGCAACTATAGTCTCTGATCTATCTAAGACCACCTTCAGTTTCATGATTGAAACAAGATCCTCCATTAGAAATTTGGAGGCACAAGTGGGTCAGCTGAGTAAGAAAATTACTGAAATTCCTCCTAGCACTCTCCCAAGCAATACAGAAGAAAATCCCAAGAGAGAGTGCAAGTCCATAACCATGACCAACATGGCCAAACCTGGAGAGAGTAAGGAGGACATGATTCCCAGTGAGAAAAACCTCATGGGATGTCCTCTGAACGAAAAGAAGTTCTCCTTTGAGGAACCAAGGGAATCTGAGGCTCATACAGAGACCATAGAGATTCCATTGAACCTACTTCTGCCATTCATGAGCTCTGATGAGTATTCATCCTCTGATGAGGATAAAGATATTACTGAAGAGCAAGTTGCTAAGTTCCTGGGAGCAATCATGAAGCTGAATGCCAAGTTATTTGGTAATGAGATTCGGGAGGATGAACCCCCCTTGCTCACCAATGAACTGAATGACTTGATTAGGCAGACATTACCTCAGAAGAAACCAGATTCCAAAAAATTCTTAATACTCTGTACCATAGGCACCATGACCTTTGAGAAGGCTCTGTGTGACCTAGGGTTAAGTATAAACCTCATGCCCCTCTCTGTAATGGAGAAACTAGGGATCCTTGAGGTGCAAGCTGCAAGAATCTCACTAGAGATGGCAGACAATTCAAGGAAACAGGCTTATGGACTTGTAGATGATGTCTTGGTAAAGGTTGAAGGCCTTTACATCCCTGCTGACTTCATAATCCTGGACACTGGGAAGAATAAAGATGAATCCATTATCCTTGGCAGACACTTCCTAGCCACAACAAAAGCTATGATTGATGTTGACAGAGGAGAGTTGGTCCTTCAAGTGAATGAGGACTACCTTGTGTTTAAAGCTAAAAAATCTCCTTCTGTACACATGGAGAAGAAGCATGATAAGCTTCTCTCAATGTAGAGTCAAACAAAGCCCCCACATTCAAACTCTAAGTTTGGTGTTGGGAGGCCATCATCATGCTCTGAGTAGCTGTGAGGCTCCATGAGAGCCCACTGTCAAGATATTGACTTTAAAGAAGCGCTTGTTGGGAGGCAACCCAATTTTTACTTATCTATGTTAAATTTCTATTGTTATTTTATGTTTTCTTTAGGATGATGATCATGTGGAGTCACAAAAACAAAAGCTAAAATAAAAAACAGCATTGAAAATAGCACACCCTGAAAGATGAGCTTACCGGCGTTTAAACGCTAGTAAGAGTAGCAGAATGGGCGTTAAACACCCAGTCTGGCACCATTCTGGGCGTTTAACGCCAGAAAAGGGCACCAGACTGGCGTTTAACGCTAGAAAGGGGAGAAAAGTTGGCATTTAACGCCAGAAAGGAAAGAAAAGCTGGCGTTAAACGCCAGGATTGGCACTCCAAGGGGCGTTTACGCGCCAAAATGGTGCAGGGATGAGAAATCCTTGACACCTCAGGATCTGTGGACCCCACAGGATCCCCACCTACCTCAATTCTCTCTCTCTCTTCTTCACACCTTCCCATAGCACCCTTCCCCAAATACTCCTCACCAATCATCTCCATTTTCCTTCCCCATCACCTCACAAATCAAATTCAAAATCACTATTTCCCAACCCCTAATACACAAACCCTACCCCTCTCTCCACTCCTATATAAACCCCTCATCCCTCCTTCATTTCCACACATCATACACACTCCTTTCCCCCTTGGCCGAACCATTCACACCTCTCCATCTCTTCCATTTTCTTCTTCTTCTACTTCTTTCTTTCTTCTTTTGCTCGGGGATGAGCAAACCTTCTAAGTTTGGTGTGGTAAAAGCGTTGCTTTTTGTTTTTCGATAACTATTATGGCACCTAAGGCCGGAGAAACCTCTAGAAAGAGGAAAGGGAAGGCAAAAGCTTCCTCCTCTGAGTCATGGGAGATGGAGAGATTCATTTCAAAGGTCCATCAAGACCACTTCTATGAAGTTGTGGCCAAGAAGAAGGTGATCATTGAGGTCCCTTTCATGCTCAAAAGGAATGAGTATCTGGAGATCTGACATGAGATTCGAAAAAGAGGTTGGAAAGTTCTCACCAACCCCATTCAACAAGTCGGAATCTTAATGGTTCAAGAGTTCTATGCTAATGCATGGGTCACCAAAAACCATGATCAAAGTGTGAACCCGAACCCAAAGAATTGGCTTACAATGGTTCGGGGGAAATACTTAGATTTTAGTCCGGAAAATGTAAGGTTGGCATTCAACTTGCCAATGATGCAAGGAGATGCACGCCCCTACACTAGAAGGGTCAACTTTGATCAAAGGTTGGACTAAGTCCTCATGGACGTATGTGTGGAAGGAGCTCAGTGGAAAAGAGACTCCAAAGGCAAGCTGGTTCAATTAAGAAGGCTTGACCTTAAACCCGTGGCTAGGGGATGGTTGGAGTTCATCCAACGCTCTATCATTCCTACTAGCAACCGGTCTGAAGTTACAATAGACCGGGCATCATGATCCATAGCATCATGATTGGAGAGGAAGTAGAAGTTCATGAGGTCATATCTCTAGAACTCTACAAAGTGGCTGACAAAACCTCTACTTTGGTAAGGTTAGCCTTGCCTCATCTCATCTGTCACCTATGCAATTTAGCTGGAGTTGTCATAGAAAAAGAAATCCTCATTGAAGAGGACAAGCCCATCACTAAAAAGAGGATGGAGTAAATGAGAGAGCCCACTTATGGACCTCAACAAGAGCATGAGGAAGTTCCTCATCAAGAAATCCCTGAGATGCCTCAAGGGATACATTTTCCTCCACACGACTATTGGGAGCAAATCAACACCTCCTTAGGAGAATTGAGTTCCAACATGGGACAACTAAGGATGGAGCACCAAGAGCACTCCATCATCCTCCATCAAATTAGAGAAGACCAAAGAGCCATGAGGGAAGAGCAACAAAGGCAAGGAAGAGACATAGAGGAGCTCAAGCGTTCAATTGGATCTTCAAGAGGAAGAACTAGCCGCCATCACTAAGGTGGACCCGTTTTCCCTTGCTCTTATCTTTCTGTTTTTATTTTTATTTTTATGCTTCATGTTCTATCTATGTTTGCATTTTCATTACATGATCATTAGTGTCTAGTGCCTATACTTTAAAGTTATGAATGTCCTATGAATCCTTCACCTCTCTTAAATGAAAAAAAAATGTTTTCTGAAAAAAAAAAAGAGAAGTACATGAATTTTGAATTTTAAAATAGTTTAATTATTTTGATGTGGTGGCAATACTTTTTGTTTCTCTGAATGAATGCTTGAACAGTGCATATTTTTGAATTTGTTGTTTATGAATGTTAAAATTGTTGGCTCTTGAAAGAATAATGAAAAAGGAGAAATGTTATTGATAATCTGAAAAATCATAAAATTGATTCTTGAAGTAAGAAAAAGCAGTGAACACAAAAGCTTGCAAAAAAAAATATGCGAAAAAATAAAGAAAAAAAAGAGAAAAAGAAAAAGCAAGCAGAAAAAAAGCCAATAGCCCTTTAAACCAAAAGGCAAGGGTAAAATAAAAAGGATCCAAGGCTTTGAGCATTAATGGATAGGAGGGCCCACAGGAAAAAAATCCTGGCCTAAGCGGCTAAACCAAGCTGTCCCTAACCATGTGCTTGTGGCGTGAAGGTGTCAAGTGAAAAGCTTGAGTCTGAGTGGTTAAAGTCATGGTCCAAAGCAAAAAGAGTGTGCTTAAGAGCTCTGGACACCTCTAACTGGAGACTTTAGCAAAGCTGAGTCACAATCTGAAACGGTTTACCCAGTTATGTGTTTGTGACATTTATGTTTCCGGTGGTAATACTGGAAAACAAAATGCTTAGGGTCACGGCCAAGACTCATAAAGTAACTGTGTTCAAGAATCAACATACTGAACTAGAGAATCAATAACATTATTTGAATTCTGAGTTCCTATAGATGCCAATCATTCTAAACTTCAAAGGATAAATTGAGATGCTAAAACTGTTCACAAGTAAAAAGGCTACAAGTCCTGCTCATCTAATTGAAGCTAATCTTCATTGATAAGTTTGGAATTCATTGTATATTTTCTTCTTTTTATCTTATTTTGTTTTCAGTTGCTTGGGGACAAGCAACAATTTAAGTTTGGTGTTGTGATGAGCGGATAATTTATACCCTTTTTGGCATTGTTTTTACATAGTTTTTAGTATGTTTTTATTAATTTTTATTATATTTTTATTAGTTTTTATTCAAAAATCAAATTTCTGGATTTTACTATGAGTTTGTGTATTTTTCTGTGATTTCAGGTATTTTCTGGCTGAAATTGAGGGACCTGAGGAAAAATCTGATTCAGAGGCTGAAAAAGGACTGCAGATGCTGTTGGATTCTAACCTCCTTGCACTCAGAATGGATTTTCTGGAGCTACATAAGCTCAATTGGCGCGCTCTCAATTCCGTTGAAAAGTAGACAACCTGGGCTTTACAGCAATATATAATAGTCCATACTTTGCCCGAGATTTAATGGCTCAAACTGGCGTTCAAAATCAGCCCAAGGAATTCTGGCGTAAAACACCCAAACTGGCACCAAAGCTAGCGTTTAACTCCAAGAATAGCCTATGCACGTGAAAGCTTCAATGCTCAGCCCAAGCACATACCAAGTGGGCCCTGGAAGTAGATTTCTGCATTATTTACTTATTTCTGTAAACCCTAGGCCATTAGTTCATTATAAATAGGACCTTTTACTATTGTATTTTCATCTTTGATCTTTGGAACTTGTATGTTCACGTTTGGGGGCTGGCCTCATGGCCATGCCTAGACCTGTCACTTATGTATTTTCTATGGTGGAGTTTCTACACCCCATAGATTAAGGTGTGGAGCTCTGCTGTTCTTCATGAATTAATACAAGTACTATTGTTTTTCTATTCAATTCACGCCTACTTCTTCTCTAAGATATTCACTCGCACTTCAACCTGATGAATGTGATGACCCGTGACACTCATCATCATTCTCACTTATGAATGCGTGCCTGACAAACACTTCTTTTCTATATGCAATAGCTAGAGTGTGTATCTCTTGGCCTCCTGGTTCACGACGCATGGTTGCCTCTCTTGACAACAGAGCATTCCATTCCGTGAGATCAGAGTCTTCGTGGTATAGGCTAGAACCATTGGCAGCATTCTTGGGATCCAAAAAGTCTAAACCTTATCTGTGGTATTCCGAGTAGGATCTGGGAAGGGATGACTGTGACGAGCTTCAAACCTATGAATTTGGGGCGCAAGTGACAGTGCGCAAAAGGACAATGGTCCTATTCCGATGCTAGCGGGAACCGACAGATGATTAGCCGTGCGGTGACAGCGCATATGGATTTGTTTTCATCCGAGAGGATCATACAGCTTACCATGGAAGGAGGTAACGCATAGTTGGAAGAAGGCAATAGGAAAGCAGAGGTTCAGAAGCAACAAAGCATCTCCATACGCTTATCTGAAATTCCCACCAATGAATTACATAAGTATTTTTATCTTATTTTGTGTTTTATTTATAATTTAAGTATCAAAATCCCATAACCATTTTAATCCACCTGACTGAGATTTACAAGATGACCATAGCTTACTTCAAGCCGACAATCTCCATGGGATCGACCCTTACTCACGTAAGGTATTACTTGGACGACCCAGTGCACTTGCTGGTTAGTTGCATCAGAGTTGTGAAGAAGTGTTGAAGTCACTATTTCTCCATACCAAGTTTTTAAATCACAATTTCGTACACCAGGTTTTATTCGACACTACCTACAACACAAATAGATATTCCGTTCAGTCACATATAGTTTTATGTTCGATGAATGTACCAATTTCGGTTCTCCACGGTCTAGGTGCGTCCATTTATGCATGTACAATCTGGTTTTAGGTTCTTTTGTGGGCGTGAATCACCACGGTCAGTCAACACTTCTCGGATGCGTGCTAATGACAAATGAGGACATTTCAAATGGCTATTCGAGTGTTGGCTCCGTTTCATGGGAGGGAAGGCACCAAAAGGCAATCTAACTGACCAATGCGCATCGATTCAAAGGGCAATTGAGTTGTGCATGCCAACAATAAGTCACCGGTGGTGCATCTGGCACATCATGAAGAAGATCCCAAACAAACTAAACAGCTACAAGTGGCACGACGAAATTAATCAGGAGATGAGCCATGTTGTTTGGAACTCGTACACAAAAGATGCATTTGATAGAAACTGGAATGATTTCATCACAAAGTGGGGCCTCAAAGGCAACAAGTGGCTGTCAGGTAACCAAGGTTTCAATTCGAATTATTTTCATGCCCATACCTTTTTTTTTTCAAAACATGCACTTGGTTCGATTCACCATACTTTATTGGTTCGGTTTATTATGCAGAGCTGTACGAGGATCAGCATATATGGATTCCAATTTACTTGGATCACCACTTCTGGACTGGGATGAGAAGCACACAAAGGAGCGAGAGCATGCATTCATTTTTCAACAAGTTCATTACACGCAACAGCTCCTTGAGACAATTCGTGAAGCAATACGACAATTGTCTAGCAAGCAGAGAGCTAACAGAGAGAGAATTCGATGTTGCAGATTTTCACACTGTGATACCATGTGCAACAAAATCAGCAATAGAGGCCCAGTTTTAGCATGTGTATATCCATGAGAAGTTTAGGGAAGTTCAAGCTCAATTCAGAGGTAAAGTGAACTGTATCACAAGATCAATGCATTCCACCCTAGGTTTCACAACATATGAAGTCATAGAGCAGGTTTCCAACTCCACATTCAACAAGTTTTTCATCACCTACGACGCAGTATCACAGGAGGTAAAGTGCCAGTGTTTGCTATTCGAGTCAAAGGGCATATTGTGCCGCCATTCCCTGAGCATCCTAAGCTTTGAGCGAGTGGATAACGTGGCACCGAAATACATACTGGAACGCTGGAGCAAGAACATAAAGAGGAGGTACACACACATCAAGAGCAGCCAAGATGAGCCTCTACTAGAGCCAAGAAGTAAGAGATTCGACGAATTGGTGTTTCAGTCGCACAATATATGCGAATTTGCATCTGAGTCCGAGGAGTTGACCAGAATTTTATGCCGAGTGTTTGACAAGGTCATGGCCGAGATGCAAGAATATCAAGACAGAAGCAAAGGAAAAAGTTTGTTATCCCACGAAGAAGCGACGTTGAGCGATGTGAATGATCTTCAAAGTCCGCCACGTGTCAAAACAAGAGGCCGGCCCAAGAACAGACTTGGATCAAGCCTGGAAAAAAAAGATCTCAAATGCTATGAAGAAAAAGAAAAAGACAGCTCCAAATGAGGTAAAATTGACTTGCTTTCGATTAATAGTATAAAAATAAAACACATTAAAAATAGCACTATAGAAGAGAAAGATTCTTACTCTGTACGTTGACAATTCAGTGGGATATACTCTGCTTCTTCTCCCAGTCCATCCTCCATTAAGGGTTCTGCCCTAGCGTAAATCCTCATCTGAGAAATTATTAATCCCTGAAAGGGATACAAAAATTGAAAAAAAAGCAATAGTGAATCGAACTCATTCATGTACTAAATAATTTGAATAATTTACAAGAAAATAACTTACAACAAATTTGTTCAATTTCACTCTTGAATCAGGTATATATTTTTTTGGCTTATTGATAGGGTCAAGCACATAGAATTTCTTTTTGTTGACATCGGCAATCCACAACCATCAATGCCCTCCGTTGCAAATTGGCACAAATAGCTGAAGTTTGGAAAAATGATAGAATATTTCAATCGAAACAATAGGAAACGAGAGAATTATCGAAAAATTTTTAGAAATTACAACTTATAAATGGATGTGATGCAAGTTTTCTTTTGTCAAGAAACTGGCAGTGGTGGGCATATAGCTCAATATCAAACCGGTAGGCCTTGTTTGTCTTTTTATCAGTGTAGTCCATGCCATGTGTTCCTGGTGCACGAATCCCCACACTTCGTACAACTGTACCAATAAGTGCACTAGGTCGTCCAAGTAATACCTAAGTGAGTCAGGGTCAATCCTACGAGGATTGTGGTTTGAAGCAAGCTATAGTTATCTTACTGGTCTTAGTCAGGTGAATCAAGAGGTTGTTGGTTGGAATTTGGTTAAACGCATAAGAGGAATAAAGAAAAGTGTATAAAATACTTTGTGAAATTGAAAGGAATCAGTAATAGGAAGATGGTTAAGGATTGGAGTTGCTTTGTCTTTTTTAATTAATTCTGGTCTTACTGTCTTCTTCAATTATGAATGATTTCTTCAATGGCAGGCTGTATGTGATTGATGCTGGTTTGAGCAGCCGCCAATACTACTCCAGATCTGAACCCCAGGGTTAGTGTGCATCCATTTTGAATGAGGGTGAAGCTCCTGCAGTCCACTCTCCTTAATGATCCTACTCAAAATGCCATAGACAAGGTCGAATCTTCTGGATCAGAGAATGCTACGCCTTTGGGTTCTAGCCTCTACCACAGAGACCCTAATCTCCGTATAAATCAGCTGAACTGGTGTCTCGAGAAGTCCCCAACGAAGTCGTGGATTAGCCGTCTGAGAGATGTATAATCAAGCTGGCAGTTCAATGCTTTCCACTGAAGTATTCACCAAAACCCAAGTAGACACGGGTTGTTGTCAGGCACGCGGTCCTAGTATGATGAACAGAGCTGGGTGTCACGGACTATCCCATTCACCATGTTGAAGAACGAATATACATCTTAGAATTGATCAAACACTGATTGAAGAGAAACAGTAATACTTTTATTAATTCATAGAACTTGATGACAAGTCATCCTAGCCTATTTTAACTAGTCTTTTTCTTTTGTTTTCATTAGAATTATGTACTTTCTTGAGCTACAAGCAAGCTAATTGAGTAGATTTTCATGTTTCCCTTGATTGAACCAACCATATATGAATTTATGCCATTTCATGAGGTTTTATGCTATATTTGTTGCATATTATGAAAGAATGAATATCTCATGATTTTGAGCATAGCTTTGATGAGTTTGGTTGATTAATGATAGGTGAAGAAAGCTTGGAGAAAGGTTGAAGCAAAGAGGAATGGCTAGGAGTGAAGAGAGGACAATGGAATAAGTGAAATTGAACCAGGAAGCAAGAAGTTAGCCCCAACGTTAGCCCCCTAACTTGGAGGCTAACGTTGGAACTTGAAATTTCCTCCCTGGCCATCCCACGTTTGCGCCAACGTTAGCCCCCTAACTTGGAGGCTAACGTTGGCACATGAATTTCTCCCTGGCCATCCAACGTTTGCGCCAACGTTAGCCCCCTAACTTGGAGGCTAACGTTGGCACATGAAAACATAAGGGAGAGGGGCCAACGTTTGCGCCAACGTTAGCCCCCTAACTTGGAGGCTAACGTTGGCGCCACTAGCACTAGACAAGGCCAACGTTAGGGTCAAAGTTAGACCCCTAACGTTGGCACCAACGTCCATACCAGAAAAATGTGTTGTCTGCTATGAAAAGTTGCCCTAACTTTGGCTCAAACTTTTGGTCCAACTCTTGCTAACCTCAAAACCGGTTCAATTGGTTCACTTCGGTTCTTCTCCAAACTTCAAGAGCAATCAACCAAGGCCTCTTTCAACCCAATTCCACCAAGAGCAAAGGCCCAACTCAAGGCTTGAAGATCATTTTTGAAAGTGTATAAATAGGATAGAATTCAAGTTATTCGAGGAGCTTTCCTTTTGGAATTTTCATAATAGTTTTCGGAGAGCTTTTGAACTTTAATTTCTTTGTTTCCAGTGCTTTCAATTTCATTTTTACATTTGTCTTGGATCTTGGATTGGAGAATTGAAGAAATTCTGTTTCAATCTCAATCTTGGATCTCTCTGTTTTCTTTACTGTTAATTGAATTTCATTTCCGGTTAATTGCTCTTCATCTATTCTCTTTGCAATTTACAATTCCCTTGCAATTGTTCTTGTTGGATCTAGGAAGGCATTGAGATCTAGACTTGGTTTTCTAGTCTCTGGGTCCTGAGATCCAAATCCCCAATTTACATTCTGTTTCTTTCCTTTCTATGTTCATTTACTTTTCTGCTTCATATCCGGTTCAATCTCAATTCCCTTTTCCTCTTCTGTTTAATGCAATTTAATTTTTCCTTGTTTAATTTCTGCAAACCCACGTCCCAATCCCCTTTACATTTCAAGCAATTTACATTCCTTGCACTTTAAGATTCCGCAATTTACATTTCTTGCACTTTAAGTTTCTGCCATTTAATTTCTTGTTCTTTAAGTTTAAGTTTCAGCAATTTATTTCTTGTTCTCTTTACTTCAATGAAATTTAATTCTGCAAGTCACAAAACCATCAACCAAATCTTGATTCCCTTGACTAAATCAACCACTAAACTAAAATTGCTCAATCCTTCAATCCCTGTGGGATCGACCTCACTCCCGTGAGTTTTTATTACTTGATACGACCCGGTACACTTGCCGGTTATGTTTGTGTGTTTTGGGAGAGATTTATTTTTCATACAAAATACTCATCAAGTTTTTGGCACCGTTGCCGGGGATTGATTAGATTGACAATGATTAAGTGAGGTGGAGATCTAGATCAAGCACTTTTTCTTTAATTTTTGACTAACCCACTAACTGTTTGAAGTTTTGTCTCAACCGGCTACACTCAATTTTCAAGAGAATCACTGTGTTTTCTATTGATTGATTCATATGTCACAGGAAAGAAGAACATCCCAACATGAAGCCGCAACTCATTACACTAATAGAGAACAATTGTTCTTATGGTGGAAATCCCTTGGAAGATTCTGAACAGCATCTATCTATTTTTCTGAGGATCTGTGATGCTGTCAATCATGATGTCTACAAGCTCTTGCTATTCCCTTTCTCACTAAAGGATGAGGCAGCACAATGGCTTGAAACTCTCCCCCAAGGAAGTATCACTAGTTGGGATGGTCTGGTTGCCAAATTTCTAGCCAAATTCTCTACATCCCGACAAAACATCAAGATGAAAGAGGGAACACATCCATTCATGCAAGGAGAGGAAGAACCATTGCTCAAAGCATGGGAAAGATACATGAAAGCAAATGACAAAGTGGCTTTCCAAGCATTTTATGAAGGATTAACCCCAGAGATGAGAAGAGCAGTAGAGCACTCCTCAAATGATTTACTCAGAGCAACAACAACTAGTCAAGGAACTGCAAGGTTCAACGACAAGAGAACCAACAACCAACACTCATTTGAGACACCACCGAATGCAACTTTGGAGGAAGATACAATGAATTCTGAAGGAGTGAAGGCAGTCATGAATCAAAGCAAACAGCTACATCAGCAAACTCAGCAACAATTGGAGTCAATGGCCAGAGAAATTGATTTTCTCCACTCCACCACAGTGAATGAACAATTTCCACCATGGAAGCCACACTCTTATTTCAGAATGAGAGAACCTCAACATCAGGAACCAAGGAACTTCAACTCCAACAACCAATTCACTAACCAAAATGCCTGCCACCCACCACCCACATCTCACAACCCACCACAAGCACCACCTGAACCTCAAAGACTCACCAACTTGGAGACCTTGATAGAAAAAATGATGAAACACCAAGAAATAACAAATAAAAACCATGAAGCCTCATTGAAGACCCTGGAGAGGCAGATTGGGCAGCTCTCCAAGCAAATTTCTATTGAGAGACCTTCAAGCTCACTGCCCAGTGACACAATCCCAAATTTGCAACAACATCACCACACAATCTCACAGAATTCTCAAAGGATCTCCAATCTAGAAAGTGGAGTAGAGAGAATGATGACACATCTAAAGAGGATGAACAAACACTATGAGGACCTACTCGGGGGAATTGGGAAGTAAATAAAACAATTAGCCAAAAACCCCACAGAAACAAGTAAGAAGGAAGCAAAGCCTCACTTAGATGGACAATGGGACAAGGAGAAGAAAGCTCAGAATCTGAAATAAGCAAGCACAGAGGATGTCAAGCTAGTGACAATAAAAGAGCGCTTGTTGGGAGGCAACCCAACCTGAGGTAGTTTTCCTTTCATAACTATTTTAATAAAAAGGTTAATTAGTTTATCTACATTGCAAGAAGCTAAGTTTGGTGTTGCACACCAAAACAATATAAGGGAGAATGAAGGATTCTAAGTTTGGTGTTTCACCAAAATCCCATCACAAAACACATTCTCATTTTCTGCATAATGCTGGTTTCAAGCATGATGGATGAACTAGTTAACTATTCGGCTGTTTCCTAGTTTTCAGTTTTGTCATTTTTGAAAAAGAAGAAAAAGAGTTTCACACATGGTTAATCTGATGCATTGGCAAGGTACTAAGTTTGGTGTTCCCACACCAAAGTAAGTACAAAGGCCCACAAATAAATCCTGCATGCTAACCATTGTTTCCAAGTGCTTGGGGAACAAGCAACTTTCAATATCATTGCAGAGGTCCATACAAGCTGTTGGAAGGATTGAGCATCATCAACCAAAGAACAAAAGATGAACCTAAAGGCCAGCAATGATGATGATGAGAAAAAGAAAAGCAATTGAACTCCAACAGGTTGTATTGTTAAGTGATTGTTCTACATCAAATATTGCTGTGATTGAAAGTTGGATTGTATCCTTAATTGCCCTGCCTGTCTGCATAGTATAGTTTCTTTCTATATACCCCTGCCTGCATGCATAGTATAATTTCTTTCTTTATAATTCAATAAGCAAGATGTTTTATCATTCACAACATTCTCATCTTCAAAACTTGCTTGCATTCAATTTCCAAGAAATGCATCACATGAAAAGTTCTTTGAAAAGAAGGATAGAGGAATTAAACGATTTTGAGGCAAGCAAAAGATTAGGAGAAGTGGTGGTTCTAGTTGTATGATTATGTATTGAGGTTGCATGCTTGTGAAAACTTGCATGGGAGCTCATAGGCGGGACATGAAGTTCAAAGAAGTATTGTGGAGATTCTCAAAAACTTATTGATCCAAGAAGCAGCAAACAAAACAAAAGAAAATAAAGAAAATACAAAAGCAAAAAGAATATGGCCCAAGGCTCTGAGCATCAATTACTAGGCAGAAAAAGAAAGAAAGAAACAAAAACTCAAAGAGTTGTTATCCTAGTAAATGCTTGTGGTTGAAATGTGTCAAGGAAAGAGGCTTGAGCAAGTAAATCCTTAGGGGTGCCTTAACACCTAATACCTTAAAACCAACTGGTTTAGGAGTATTGATTGAAAGCTTATCTAAAGAGCCACTTTGAGACATGATACTTAGAGTCGAGGCCAAAGCACAGAAACTATAAGCTGCTTCAAGGTGATTACTTATAAAGAGATCTCCATGATACCATTTGGATGAAAATCCTAAGACCTACGACCCCCAATATGTAAGGACTAGTGAGCACTGAAGCCCTTGCATGAGCATATGATTTAGAGTTCACCCCACTGATACTTGATCACTTCACTCACTGCACTTTACAAGTGTTCCTCAATCCATCTTGACTGAAAGAATCTCTGAGCATAATTCATTTCTTGCTTGGGGACAAGCAAGCTTTAAGTTTGGTGTTGTGATGACAAGTCATCCTAGCCTATTTTAACTAGTCTTTTTCTTTTGTTTTCATTAGAATTATGCACTTTCTTGAGCTACAAGCAAGCTAATTGAGTAGATTTTCATGTTTCCCTTGATTGAACCAACCATATATGAATTTATGCCATTTCATGAGGTTTTATGCTATATTTGTTGCATATTATGAAAGAATGAATATCTCATGATTTTGAGCATAGCTTTGATGAGTTTGGTTGATTAATGATAGGTGAAGAAAGCTTGGAGAAAGGTTGAAGCAAAGAGGAATGGCTAGGAGTGAAGAGAGGACAATGGAATAAGTGAAATTGAACCAGGAAGCAAGAAGTTAGCCCCAACGTTAGCCCCCTAACTTGGAGGCTAACGTTGGAACTTGAAATTTCCTCCCTGGCCATCCCACGTTTGCGCCAACGTTAGCCCCCTAACTTGGAGGCTAACGTTGGCACATGAAAACATAAGGGAGAGGGGCCAACGTTTGCGCCAACGTTAGCCCCCTAACTTGGAGGCTAACGTTGGCGCCACTAGCACTAGACAAGGCCAACGTTAGGGTCAAAGTTAGACCCCTAACGTTGGCACCAACGTCCATACCAGAAAAATGTGTTGTCTGCTATGAAAAGTTGCCCTAACTTTGGCTCAAACTTTTGGTCCAACTCTTGCTAACCTCAAAACCGGTTCAATTGGTTCACTTCGGTTCTTCTCCAAACTTCAAGAGCAATCAACCAAGGCCTCTTTCAACCCAATTCCACCAAGAGCAAAGGCCCAACTCAAGGCTTGAAGATCATTTTTGAAAGTGTATTAATAGGATAGAATTCAAGTTATTCGAGGAGCTTTCCTTTTGGAATTTTCATAATAGTTTTCGGAGAGCTTTTGAACTTTAATTTCTTTGTTTCCAGTGCTTTCAATTTCATTTTTACATTTGTCTTGGATCTTGGATTGGAGAATTGAAGAAATTCTGTTTCAATCTCAATCTTGGATCTCTCTGTTTTCTTTACTGTTAATTGAATTTCATTTCCGGTTAATTGCTCTTCATCTATTCTCTTTGCAATTTACAATTCCCTTGCAATTGTTCTTGTTGGATCTAGGAAGGCATTGAGATCTAGACTTGGTTTTCTAGTCTCTGGGTCCTGAGATCCAAATCCCCAATTTACATTCTGTTTCTTTCCTTTCTATGTTCATTTACTTTTCTGCTTCATATCCGGTTCAATCTCAATTCCCTTTTCCTCTTCTGTTTAATGCAATTTAATTTTTCCTTGTTTAATTTCTGCAAACCCACGTCCCAATCCCCTTTACATTTCAAGCAATTTACATTCCTTGCACTTTAAGATTCCGCAATTTACATTTCTTGCACTTTAAGTTTCTGCCATTTAATTTCTTGTTCTTTAAGTTTAAGTTTCAGCAATTTATTTCTTGTTCTCTTTACTTCAATGAAATTTAATTCTGCAAGTCACAAAACCATCAACCAAATCTTGATTCCCTTGACTAAATCAACCACTAAACTAAAATTGCTCAATCCTTCAATCCCTGTGGGATCGACCTCACTCCCGTGAGTTTTTATTACTTGATACGACCCGGTACACTTGCCGGTTATGTTTGTGTGTTTTGGGAGAGATTTATTTTTCATCCAAAATATCTCATCAGAACTCAGCAGGGCTCCTCCCCTCAACCTAGGAGGTTTAAAAACTCATACTGATAGGAAATACAAGCATATAATTCGAATTATGCTGGAAGAGATCCTAAACAAGTTTGATCTTCTTCCTTAAATACTAAACTAATGACTAGTAAGGGTAAAATAGTCTTTTTAGTGCTAAAATCTACTTTTGGGTCCCATTTGGTGAGTGTTGGGCTGAGCTTTGATGAGATCCACGTGCTAGGAGGCCTCTAGGGCGTTAAACGCTGGCTAGGGGGTCCTCTTTGGGCGTTTGGACGCTGGTCTCTTCTCCTTGGGCGCTGGACGCTAGAAAGGGGGCAGGAGGCTAGCGTTGGACGCCAGTTTTGGGCCTTCTAAGCACTTTGTTTTACCGTATTACCACCGGATACATAAATGTCACAGACACTTTAACTTGTTGAACCCTTTCGGATTGTGATTCAGCTTTTCTAGAATCCCCAGATAGAGGTGTCCAGAGTTTTTAAGCACACTCTTTTTGCTTTAGATCACGACTTTAACTGCTTAGTCTCAAGCTTTTCTCTTGACACCTTCACACCACAAGCACATGGTTAGGGACAGCTTGGTTGAGTCACTTAGGCCAGGATTTTATTCCTTGCAGGCCCTCCTATACATTAATGCTCAAAGCCTTGGATCCTTTTAACCTTGCCTTTTGGTTTAAAGGGTTACTGGCTTTTTGCTCTTGCCTTTTGGTTTAAAGAGCTATTTCCTTTTTCTACTTTTTCTATTTTTTTTTTTGCCTTTTTTTGCTTCTTTTTCTTGCTTTAAGAATCAACTTTAGATTTTTCAGATCATCAATAACACTTTTCCTTTTTTCTTCATTCTTTCAAGAGCCAGCATCCTTAATTTCAACTACAAATATGCATTATCTATTCACACATTCGGAAAACTAAAGCAATGCCACCACATCAAAATAATTGACTATTCTTTACTGTAAAACTCGAAAATTTATGCATCTTTAATTCTTCTAAAAAAATCCACTATTTTATTCATGTTTAATGATGATAAGAGGAATAATTTATAGCTAATTGGAATAAAAATTAATTAATACTAATGCTTATTTTAATTCTAAAAATTAAAAGACATAAAATAAATAAAAACTTAAATATTACTAGTGATCATGTAAACCTAAATATGAGACATAGGAATTAGAATAATAGAAATATAAAAAATAGGAATTAAAATAGCTACAGAGTTGAAACTAAACAACCTTCAGCTTGAGGAGTGCTGGGCTCTTCAAGTTGAGGGGCGCTGGGCTCTTCAGGGGAGAGCTTCTGGCACTTCAACGCCTCCATCTCATGCCCCTGCTTTTCTTGCTCCTTTATCAGTTTACAGATCATGCTAGTCTGATCTTTCTGCTCCTCTCTGAGTTGATCTAAGGTGCTTTGCAAGTGTATTACAGATGCCTTTAGCTGGTCCCAATATTCAATTGGAGGGATCTCTTGGGGAGGATCAGGTGCCTTCCTTTTGGGTTGATCCTCTTGTATCTTGGAACTCTCCATCACCTGCTTGGTGATTGGGCTTTCCACTGGAATAAAATTTTCCACTTGGATTAGAACCTTGGCCTCTTGGCATAGGCAAAAGATGAGATTTGGATAAGCCAGCATCGCATTAGTAGACATCCTATTTGCCAACTTGTAGATCTCACGGGAGATTATTTGGTGGACTTCTACTTCATTTCCCATCATGATGCAGTAAATCATCACAACTCTTGGAATAGTGACTTCAGAGCGGTTACTTATGGAGAGTATAGAACACCCAATGAAGTCTAGCTATCCTCTAGCAACTGGCTTGAGGTTCGCCCTTTTTAGATGGTTTGGCTGCCCTTTTGCATTCTCAATCCATTGACTTCTAGGCAAGCATATGTCCTCTAGGACTTGATCTAGCTTTGGTTTGGCTACTACCCTTCTATTGTATGATTCAGGGTCATCCCTTTGCAAGGGTAATTTGAAGATCTCTCTCACCCTATCCAGATGAAAATACATTATCTTCCCCCTGACCATAGTGCGAAAGGTATGGAATGTTATTCCATCTTTCTTTTGCTTATCTGTCATCCACAGATTTACATAGAATTCATGGATCATGTTGTATCCAACTTTAAACTGAGGATCAGTTAGAATCTCCTAGCCTCTCCTTCGAATTTGCTCTTAGATCTCCGGGTATTCTTCTTCTCCTAATTTAAATCCCACCTCAGGGATTACTGGCCTTTTACTCATTATTTTGTGATAATTTTCTTCATGTTGCTTGGTAAGGAATCGAACAGGTTTGAAAACAACTGTTGAGTTATCTTCTTTCTTGTTCTTTGAGACAGTCTTGCCACTTCTTGGAGCCATGGGATTTGAATATTTGATGAGAGAACAGGGCTCCTTCCACACCAAACTTAGAAGATTAGCTCGTCCTCGAGCAAAAGGTAAGAAAGGAAGAAGAAGAAAATGGAAGTAGAAGAGAAAAGGGGAGTAGAATTCGAATGAGAGGTGGTGAGTGAAGGAGAGGGGGCACGGTCACATATATATAAGGAGGGGAGAGGAATTTTCGAAAATAATTTTTAAAGAAAGATAAAGAAGTTTTGAAAAAGATAGAAAAGATGAGTTGTTAAATTTGAAAGATAAGAAAAAGATATGAACAAGATATAAAAGGTAAGATAAAAAAGATTTTAAAGTTTAATTAAAGATATGAACAAGAATTACTAAAGATAAGAAAAGATTTTGAAAGAATTTGAAAACAAGTTGAAAAAGATTTGAAATGATTTGAAAATATGTTAAATTTTAAATTAAATTGAAATTGAAATATTTGAACAAGATTTGATTTAAAAAATCAAAGAATATTTAAAATTGAATTTGAAAAAGATAGATTGAATAAAGAAAAGATAAGAATTTTGAAGTTACCTCCATGCTGTTGATAAACCCCAATTTGATTGTTTATCTTGTGTTGATTTTAGGGGATTTTATCATCTTTTCTAACATTTATTCAATGAAATAGCATGGTTTTGTGAATTGCTCCTAATTTGTTCTTAAGAGTAAAAACATGCTTTTTAGGCCTTTAAATTGCTAATTTTAATTCACTTTGATTCCATTCGATGCCTTGATATGTTTGTTAAGTGATTTCAGGATTAGAAGGCAAAGATTGGGTTGAAGGAATGAAGAAAAAGCATGCAAAAATGGAGAATTCATGAAGAAATGAGGATTTGCTGAACTGAAGGCCACACGCACGCGTCACCCATGCGTACGTGTGAGATGGAAATTCACAAGCGACGCGCACACATCACCCCACACGTACATGTGACCAGAGAATCGTCAAGCGATGCGCACGCGTCATCCACGCGCACGCGTGATGTTGGTCACGTGACTCACTCAAGGGCAAAATACTGGGGGCGATTTCTGAGCTCAAGGAGGTCCAAATCCAACTCATTTCTGATGCTTTTGAATCCAAGGATGGCAAGGGATTGAGGAGGGGGAACCAGGGAGTCATAGTTTAGTTTTCACCATGCTTTAGTTAGTTTCTAGAGAGAGAAGCTCTCTCTTCTCACTAGAATTAGGTTAGAATTAGGTTAATTTCTCTTAGATTTAAGTTTAATTTCTTGTTCTCATCTTGTTTCTTTTACATTTCCATGCTCTAGTAGTTTAATTCTCTAGTTTTCTCTTGTTAATTTCTCTTTTATGCCTCTTTTCTGTTTATGAACTCTTTGTTAGATTTGGGTTTTCCTTTAATGCAATTTATGTTTCATGTTCTTTTATTGTTGTTTAATTGAGTTGTTGTTATTGTTTCCTTACTTTGGTAGTTGTAGATTTACATTTCTTGCAATTTTACCATGCTTTCCTTTTATGCCTTCCAAGTGTTTGAGAAAATGCTTGGAAGGATGTTAAAGTAGATTTTTTGTGTTCTTGGCTTGGGATGGTAACTTAGGTGAACTGGAGTTGCTAATGTCCAAGTGATTGAGGATTGGTATCCATTGACTCTAGCTTCCACTAAATTGATTAGTGAAGTGGCTAGGACTTATGGATTAGGATTAATGTAGCTCATTTGACCTTCCTTCACTTGTTAGAGGATGACTTAATGGGATTAATCCTTGCAATTATCATGTTGTGGTTAGTAACAAGGATAAAGATCCTTAACCATCAACCCTTGCCAAGACCTTTTATCATTTGAGTCTCATTTACTTCCTTGTCATTTATTTTTCTTGTCCTTTATTCAAAACTCCAAAAATACTTATCCCATAACCAATAACATGAACACTTCCCTGCAATTCCTTGAGAGACAACCCGAGGTTTAAATACTTTGGTTATTTTTATTGGGGTTTGTACTTGTGACAAACAAATTAAATTTTGATTGAGGATTCATTGTTGGTTTAGAACTATACTTGCAATGGATTTATTGTGAAATCCTATACCGACAAAAATTTCTCACATCAGTTGTCTTGCTGGCGTTTAAATGCCCAGAGTGCCTGCATTCTGGCATTTAACGCCATATTGTCCCTCCTTCTTGGGCGTTAAACGCCCAGCCAGGGCTCCCTGGCTGGCATTTAACGCAAGGCTTGTGCTCCCATTGGGCGTTAAACTCCCAGCCAGGGCTCCCTGGCTGGCGTTTAACGCCAAGCTTGTGCTCCCCTTTGGGCGTTAAACGCCCAGCCAGAGCTCCTTGGCTAGCGTTTAACGCCAGGCTTGCTGCCTCCATGGGCGTTTGAACGCCCAATTGCCACCCCTTTATGGTGTTTAACGCCAGGGAGATCCGTTCTCCAGGGTATTCTGTTTGCTGTTTTGCATCATTCTGTCTCTGTTTAAGCACTGTTCATGACCACTAACATTAAAATTAACCTAATTAAAAGCCAATTATATAGAAAAATTAATTAAAATTAAAATGGTTAGAAAATTAGAAAATAATATATAATTAATTATTGGGTTGCCTCCCAACAAGCACTTCTTTAATGTCTTTAGCTGGACCTTACTGTACTTATCTTAGTAACAGTGTTGAGCCTCCTGGCTCAATATCTTCTCCAAGGTAATGTTTGACCCTCTGTCCATTGATAGTGAACCTTGTGTCAGGATCTTTACCTTGAAGTTCTATGTTCCTGTAAGATGATACACTAGTAATCACATAGGGTCCCTTCCAACAGGATTTGAGTTTCTCAGGAAAGAATTTGAGTCTTGAGTTGAAGAGCAGGACCTTTTGTCCTGGTTCAAAGACTTTGGAAGATATTTTCTTATCATGCCACCTTTTTTTCTTTTTCCTTATAGATCTTTGCATTTTCAAATGCAGCTAAGCGGAATTCATCCAACTCATTTAGTTGGAGTAGCCATTTCTCTCCTGCTGCTTTAGCATCAAGGTTGAGGAATCTAGTAGCCCAATAGGCTTTATGTTCTAATTCCACTGGCAAATGATAGGATTTCCCTTACACCAGATGCTATGGTGATGTTAGGGGTTTTGAAAGCTATTCTGTATACCCACAGAGCATCATCAAGCTTTCTAGCCCAATCCTTTCTAGAGGTGCTTATTGTCCTCTCTAGAATTCACTTTAGTTCTCTATTTGAGACTTCAGCTTGCCCATTTTTTTGGGGATGATACGGTGTTGCTACTTTGTGGCGAACTCCGTAATGGCTTAAGACAGAATCCAGCTGTCTATTGCAGAAATGAGTACATCCATCACTAATTAGTATCCTAGGGATACCAAATCTGCTGAAGATGTTCTTTTGGAGGAACTTCATTACTACTCTGGTGTCATTAGTGGGTGTTGCTATTGCTTCAACCCATTTAGACACATAGTCTACTGCCACAAGGATGTAGGTGTTTGAGTATGAAGGCGGGAAAGGTCCCATGAAATCTATGTCCCATACGTCAAACAACTCAATCTCTAGGATTACTTGCTGAGGCATGTGATAAACCACTATATTATGATATATTTTGGACTGAATTGAGTGGGTTTTGTCAACTATTCTCACACTTATTCATGTAAATTGCATGTTTTTCATTTCCTTCCTAATTTTGTGCTATGATTGAAAACATGCTTGCTAAGCCTTAAAATTGTTAATTTTTAATTCTCCTTTATTAGCATTCAATGCCGTGATGTGTTTGTGAAGTATTTTCAGGTTTACAGGGCATGAATGGCTCAAAGGATGAAGATGAAGCATGTTAAAGTGGAAGGAACACAAGAAACTAAAGAGCTGGAAAGCGAGGAGCGACGCGCACGCATGGCTGACGCGTGTGCGTGACCTGGAGCGTCGTTCAGTGACGAGTACGCGTGGCCAGGTGCAAGGTTCAGCGACGCGTATGCGTGACCAACGCGTACGCGTGACAGAGCGTCACGTGCTGCACTTAACAAAACTCGCTGGCGGCAATTTCTGGGTTGATTTGGACCCAATTTCAAACCTGAAAATACAGACTAGAGGCAGGGGTGGAGATGAGACTGAACACACTTTCATTTTCACTTTAGTTTTTAAATTCTAGAGAGAAAAACTACTACTTTTCTTAGGGTTCTTAGCATTCTTAGTTCATCTTCGAATTAGATCTTGAGAGAGGTGCCACTACCTTCAATTGAAGTCAATTTCCTTCTAGTTTTTTATTCTAATTTCTCTATTACTCTGTTCTATTTGATTATTGTGCATTCATGTTTGGATCTTGTCACTCTTGAATTTAATCAATGCATTGCATTATTTCTATGTTTATTTTTATTGCTTGTGTGATCCTTTTTAATTAATTGTCAGTGCCAAATTTTGATTTTATTAACTTATTATAATTATCATATCTTTTATTTATTCTTATTATATGTTCTAAATTCCATGGTTTACCCTCTCAAGAGCCTATCAAGTACCTCATAGATTTTTAGACAGCTTATTCAACTACTAGGCGGCATGGTGCGGATGAGACTGCCGTTTGGGATTTGCTCAGAAGGGAATTCCTGGACAAGTTCTTTATAGCGTAGGTTACAGATAGCTTGAGAAAGGAAATTTCCTACATCATTCAAGCTGAATCAGAGACTCTCTATGAATATTGGGAACACTTCAGGAATCTCTTGGACTCATGTCCTCATCACATGATTGACCAGTTGGTGCTAATTAGCTACTTCTGCCAAGGCATGAAGCCTCGAGACAAGACCCTCTTGGATGCTGCAAGAAATGGCTCTCCGATGAAGTACAAGACGGTGATAGAAGCATGGCAACTGATCACCGATCTAGCGGAAGTTTCTTCTAGCAGTAAGACCGTTGCTCTCACGAAGACTTTGGGAGAGATGACCAATATACTCAAGCAGCTCCAGCTCAATCAATAATAACCTCCACCTCCTCCACAACAACAATGTCAACAGTTGGTCCCTCAAAGAATGTGTGGAATATGCGCTTGCTATTCTCACTACACTGATGAATGTCCACAACTCCAAGAGGACAACACCTTGGCGGCTACCAATGCTTATTACAACCGTCTGAATCAAGGGTACTATCAACAAGGCGGTAATTATAATCAAGGTGGTAACTACAATCAAGGTTGGCAAGACAACCCCAACCAAGGATGGAGGGACAACTACAACCAAGGAGGCAAAGACAATGGTGGAAATCAAAGGTGGAACAACAACTATCAACAGAACCGGTATCAACAAGAACCTCCATACCAACAGCAAAACCAAGACTAAAGATACCAACCACCTCACCAAAGGTAAGCTCAAGCATCTCAACTCAATCAACCATAAACGCCTCAAATTACCTACCCTCCTTCCTCCTCCAACCAAGATGAAATATTCTGTTCAATTCTTCAAGGACAAAAAGAGCTTCAAAATTCATTTACCTCTAGCCTCACCGGTCTTACCTCCATTCTACAAGCTCTTATATCATGTATGGACCCACCCTCTACCTCCAATAATCAACCTTCAAGCTCTAGTGAACTTCCCTCTCAACCTTTACCCAACCCCAAGGGTGGAATCAATGCCATCACTTTAAGGTCCGGCACTACATTGCAAGAGAGGAGACCCGAGGAGCCAAGCTCAAGAGAAGACATTCAAGATGAAGATGTTGTTGAGGTGGAAGATGTTGAAGAAGAGGATAAGGTACAAGATGCGGTTGAAGAAGAAGTTGCTCAACCAAGGAATGGAGTATCTAAAGAAGACAATGTTGTGAAAGAGGTCATTCCCATTCCTTTTCCACACCTTGCTAGGAGGATTAAAAAGCAAGTGGAGCTAGATCCCAAGATGGTGGAGATCTTAAAAAAGGTTTAGGTAACTATTCTCCTTTTTGATTCTATTCGCCAGGTTCCTAAGTATGCTAAGTTTCTAAAGGATTTGTGCATGAATAAGGAAAAGATCCATGATTTAGAAACTATTCCTTTGGGTAGCTCAATTTCTGCTCTTATGGGTGCTATACCAGAGAAATGTGGTGATCCCGGTCCTTGTATGGTTACTTGCACTATAGGGGGTGTACAGTTTGTTGACTGCATGTGTGATTTAGGTGCATGTGTTAGTATTATGCCATTGTCTGTATATGATGCTTTGAAGCTTCCACCGTTGAAAAGGTCGACAGCCCATTTTGTTTTAGCAGATAAGAGCATAATCTCAGTGGTTGGCATTGCGGAAGACGTCTTGGTAAGAATTAAGGGGTTGACTTTTCCTATTGACTTCTACATTCTAGAGATGCCCCCTAATGACTCAGGAAGACCTTCATCCATCTTGCTTGGAAGGCTGTTTTTGAAGACTTCTTGGTTTAAATTGGATGCCTTCTCGGGTACATATTCATTTGAGATTGATGGAAGAGCAGTGAGCTTCAACCTTGATGAAGCTATGAAGCACCCACCGGAAGATCACTCTATCTTCCAGTGTGACATTATTGATGAGACTGTGGCTGAAAGTGCCAAGACATGAGTATACTAAAAATACCTTGCCACCTCCAATGGTTTCGGATGATCAAGTGCCAAGCCATGAGCTGAAAATGGAGTTGAAGCCCCTTCCACCTCACCTAAAGTATGCTTATCTTGAAGATAATCAACAACTCCCAGTTATCATTGCAAAGGAACTTACTTTCCAACAAGAGGAGCGTATGCTTAGTGTGCTGGGAAGAAACAAGAAAGCTATTGGGTGGAGTTTGACGGACATAATAGGTATAAGCCCTCAAGTCTGTGAGCGCTGCATTTTTCTAGAGGAGGGAGCGAGGCCTATTCATCAATCTCAAAGGCGGTTGAACCCCACAATTCTAGAAGTTGTGGAGAAGGAAGTGACCTGACTGCTTGAAGCCGATATCATCTATCCAATCTCGGACAGTGAATGGGTTAGTCCAGTACAGGTGGTTCTGAAGAATTCTGGCATCACAACAGTGAAGAATGAGAATGGGAAACTCATGGCTACAAGGGTGCAGAATTTCTGGAGAGTGTGCATTGACTACAGGCGCTTGAATTTGGCCACTTGCAAGGATCACTACCCATTACCTTTCATCGATCAAATTCTTGATTGCCTGTTAGGTAAATCACACTATTGTGTTCTAGATGGATATACTGGCTATTTTCAAATCCATTTCTGGAGAGTGTGCATTGACTACAGGCGCTTGAATTTGGCCACTCGCAAGGATCACTACCCATTACCTTTCATCGATCAAATTCTTGATTGCCTGTTAGGTAAATCACACTATTGTGTTCTAGATGGATATACTGGCTATTTTCAAATCCATATTGCTCCAGAAGATCAGGAGAAAACAACTTTTACATGCCCCTTTGGAATGTATGCATATAAGAGAATGCCTTTTGGTTTATGTAATGCACCGGCTACATTTCAAAGGTGCATGATGAGTATATTCTCAGATCTTCTTGAGCATTGTATGGAAGTTTTTATGGATGACTTTAGTGTTTATGGTGATTACTTTTACCTTTGTTTGGATAGTCTAGCTAGAGTATTAGAAAGATGTGCTAGTTCAAACCTTGTGCTTAATTTTGAAAAGTGTCATTTTATGGTAAAGCAAGGTATTGTTCTAGGCCATGTTGTTTCTAATATTGGTATATTTGTTGATCCTGCAAAGGTTAATGTTATTTCTGGTTTACCTTACCCCTCCTCTGTGAGGGAAGTCCGTTCTTTTCTTAGCCATGCAGGTTTCTATCGGCGTTTTATCAAAGACTTCAATAAGCTTGCACTACCTTTGTCCCGTCTACTGCAGAAGGACGTAGAGTTTGACTTAAGTGAGGACTGCATGGAAGCATTTGACAAGCTGAAGATTGCCTTGACCCAAGCTCCTATTGTGAGAGGGCCTGACTAGAGTAGGCCATTTGAGATCATGTGTGACACATCAAACTATGCGGTAGAAACGGCGCTGGCTCAGTGCGAAGGTAAGGACCTATACATTATTGCTTATGCTTTTAAAACTTTAGATGGTGCCCAGTCTAATTATACTGCCACTGAAAAAGAACTTTTAGCTGTTGCTTTTGCTTTGGATAAATTCCGAGCTTATTTACTTGGAACCAAGGTGGTGGTATATTTAGACCATGCGGCTTTGTAGTTCTTGTTAGCTAAGAAATAGTCCAAACCAAGGTTAATTCGTTGGATATTATTATTGCAAGAGTTTGATTTAGAGATCAAAGATAAGAGTGGTTCCCATAATTTGGTGGCAGACCACTTGAGTCACCTAGAACATATTAAAAGTGACTCTACTCCTATCAATGATGCATTTCCACTTGATAGCTTGCAAGCAATATCTGAGGTGGTTCCTTGGTATGCACCCATAGCTAATTATTTGGTTAGTCGTACCTTTCCTCCAAATTTTTCTAAGCATCAAAAGGACAAGCTTAAAAGCGAGTCCAAGTATTACATATGGGATGACCCATATTTGTGGAGATGTAGTGCTGACCAAATAATAAGACGGTGTATGCCACAATCTGAAATCCAGTCAATTTTAGAGGCCTGCCACTCTTCTGAGAGTGGTGGACACTTTGGTCCTCAAAGGACTGCAAGAAAAATTTTAGACTGCGGATTTTGGTGGCCCACACTTTTTAAGGATGCTAATATTTTCTGTGACTCTTGCCACCAATGCCAAAGGTTTGGAAATATATCCAAGAGGGATGAGATGCCCCGACAACTAATGTTGTTTTGTGAAATTTTTTATGTTTGGGGTATTGACTTCATGGGTCTATTTCCAAACTCGAATGGTTTCTTATACATTTTGTTAGCTATTGACTATATTTCTAAATGGGTGGAAGCAATTCCTACCCATACTGATGATGCTAACGTTGTTATTTCTTTTGTTAGGAATAATATTATTTGTCGCTTTGGATCACCGCGAGCAATCGTGAGTGATCAAGGCTCTCATTTTTGTAACAGAAGAATGACAAGTTTGCTGAAGAAACATGGAATCATTCACATGGTGGTTGGTGCACGAAATTGCGATCATCAATAATGGCACCAAAGGCTTGGTGATCTCACACGTGAATCACACTTTATCACAACTTCGCACAACTAACCAGCAAGTGCACTGGGTCGTCCAAGTAATAAACCTTACGTGAGTAAAGGTCGATCCCACGAAGATTGTCGGCCTGAAGCAAGCTATGGTCACCTTGTAAATCTCAGTCAGGCGAATTCAAATGGTTATGGTGAATTGATAATAAAAATATAAATAAAACGTAAAATAAAGATAGAGATACTTATGTAATTTATTGGTGAGAATTTCAGATAAGCGTATAGAGATGCTTTTATTCCTCCTGAACCTCTGCTTTCCTGCTGTCTTCATCCAATCCTTCATACTCCTTTCAATGGCAAGCTGTATGTTGGGCATCACCGTTGTCAATGGCTACATCCCGTTCTCTCTGTGAAAATGGTCCAATGCGCTGTCACTGCATGGCTAATCATTTGTCGGTTCTCGATCATACTGGAATAGGATTTACTATCCTTTTGCATCTATCACTACGCCCAGCACTCGCGAGTTTGAAGCTCGTCACAGCCATCATTTCCCAGATCCTACTCGGAATACCACAGACAAGGTTTAGACTTTTCGGATCTCAAGAATGGCCATCCATGGGTTCTAACTTATACCACGAAGATTCTAATATCTCGGACTCGGTCCCCTGTATTAGATACCTAAGAGATACTCATTCTAGCTTGTTTGCATGTAGAACGGAAGTGTTTGTCAGACACGCGTTCGTAAGTGAGAATGATGATGAGCGTCACATAATCATCACATTCATCATGTTCTTGGGTGCGAATGAACATCTTAGAATAGGAATAAGCTTGAATTGAATAGAAAAACAATAGTACTTTGCATTAATTCATGAGGAACAGCAGAGCTCCACACCTAAATCTATGGTGTGTAGAAACTCTACCGTTAAAAATACATAAGTGATAATAGGGTAGACATGGCCGAGTGGCCAGCCTCCCATGGAGGTCCAGAGATCTAAAAATGATCAAAAGATGTAAATACAATAGTAAAAAGTTCTATTTATACTAAACTAGTTACCAGGGTTTACAAAAATGAGTAAATGATGCAAAAATCCACTTTCGGGCCCACTTGGTGTGTGCTTGGGCCGAGCATTGAAGCTTTCACGTGTAGAGGTCTTTCTTGGAGTCAAACGCCAGTTTGTAACCTGTTTCTGGCATTTAACTCTGCTTCACAACCTGTTTCTGGCGTTTAACTCCAGAATAGAGCAGAGAGCTGGCGTTGAATGCCATTTTGCGTTGTCTAAACTCGGGAAAAATATGGACTATTATATATTTCTGGAAATCCCTGGATGTCTACTTTCCAACGCAATTAAGAGCGTGCCATTTGGACTCTTGTAGCTCCAGAAAATTCACTTTGAGTGCAGGGAGGTCAGAATCCAACAGCATCTGCAGTCCTTCTTCAACCTCTGAATCTGATTTTTGCTCAAGTCCCTCAATTTCAGCCAGAAATTACCTGAAATCACAGAAAAACACACAAACTCATAGTAAAGTCCAGAAATGTGAATTTTTTTTTAAAAACTAATAAAAATATACTGAAAACTAACTAAATCATACTGAAAACTATGTAAAAACAATGCCAAAAAGCGTATAAATTATCCGCTCATCACAACGCCAAACTTAAATTGTTGCTTGTCCCCAAGCAACTGAAAATAAAATAGGATAAAAAGAAGAGAATATACTATAAATTCTAAAATATCAATGAAACTTAGCTCTAATCAGATGAGCGGGACTTGTAACTTTTTTGCCTCTTGAATAGTTTTGGCATCTCACTTTATCCATTGAAGTTCAGAATGATTGGCATCTATAGGAACTCAGAGTTCAGATAGTGTTATTGATTCTCCTAGTTCAGTATGTTGATTCTTGAACACAGCTACTTTATAAGTCTTGGCCGTGGCCCTAAGCACTTTGTTTTCCAGTATTACCACCGGATACATAAATGCCACAGACACATAACTGGGTGAACCTTTTCAGATTGTGACTCAGCTTTGCTAAAGTCCCCAATTAGAGGTGTCCAGGGTTCTTAAGCACACTCTTTTTTTTTTTTTGCTTTGGACCTTGACTTTAACCGCTCAGTCTCAAGTTTTCACTTGACACCTTCACGCCACAAGAACATGGTTAGGGACAGCTTGGTTTAGCCACTTAGGCCAAGATTTTATTCCTTTAGGCCCTCCTATCCACTGATGCTCAAAGCCTTGGATCCTTTTTATTTACCCTTGCCTTTTGGTTTTAAGGGCTATTGGCTTTTTGCTCTTGCCTTTTGGTTTAAAAAGTTTTTGGCTTTTTCTGCTTGCTTTTTCTTTTTTTTTTTCGCTATTTTTCTCTTTTTTTTCCTCACAAGCTTTTGTATTCACTGCTTTTTCTTGCTTCAAGAATCATTTTTATGATTTTTCAGATCTTCAAATAATATTTCTCCTTTTTCCTTATTCTTCAAGGGCCAACATATTTAACATTCATAAACCACAATATCAAAAGACATATGCACTGTTCAAGCATTCATTCAGAAAACAAAAAGTATTGTCACCACATCAAAATAATTAAACTAGTTTCAAGGATGAATTCGAAACCATGAACTTCTTGTTCTTTTGTTTTTAGAATATTTTTTTCATTTAAGAGAGGTGATGGATTCATAGGACATTCATAACTTTAAGGCATAGACACTTAGACACTAGTGATCATATAGTGAAGACACAAACATAAATAAATATGAAGCATAGTAAATGAAAAACAGAAAAATAAGAACAAGGAGATTAAGGAATGGGTCCACCTTAGTGAGGGTGGCGTCTTCCTCTTCTTGAAGAACCAATGGTGCTCTTTGATCTTCTCTAATCTCATGGAGGATGATGGAGTGCTCTTGGTGCTCTATCCTTAGTTGTCCCATGTTAGAACTTAATTCTCCTAGGGAGGTGTTGATTTGCTCCCAATAATTCTGTGGAGAAAAGTGCATCCCCTGAGGCATCTCAGGGATTTTATGGTGAGGAATTTCCTCTTGCTCTTGTTGAGGTCCATGATCTCTTGTTTGCTCCATCCTTTTCTTAGTGATGGGCTTGTCCTCTTCAATGAGGATGTCTCTGGCCTTAGGTGCCATAAATGGTTATGGAAAAAAAAAGTAATGCTTTTACCACACCAAACTTAGAAGGTTTGCTCGTCCTCGAGCAAAAGAAGAAAGAAAGTAGTAGAAGAAGAAGAAGATGGAGGTGTGTGAATGGTTCGGCCAAGAGGGTTTTAGGTGGTTATGATGTGTGAAAATGAAGGAATGATGGTTTGAATTTGAGTGGGTGGGTGTAGGTGGTTTGTATGATGGTTTTGGAGGAGTAACGGAGGTGATTGGTGGAGGTTATTTTGGGAAAGAGTGTTATGGAAAGGTGTGAGGAGGAGAGGTGTGGTAGGTGGGGATCCTGTGGGGTCCACAGATCCAGTGGGGTCAAGGACTTAGCATCCCTGCTCCAATTAGGCGTGCAAAACGCCCTCAAAGTGCATGTCTGGCGTTAAACGCCAGCTTGCTGCTTGTTTCTGGCGTTTAACGCTAGTTTGATGCTTCTTACTGCCGTTTGAACGCCAGTAAGTTCTTCCTCCAGGGTGAGCTATTTCTTCTGCTATTTTTAATTCTGTTTTTGATTTTTCAGTAGTTTTTGTGACTTCACATGATCCTCAACCTAAAGAAAACATGAAATAACAATGGAAAATAAATAGATATAATCAAATAACATTGGGTTGCCTCCTAACAAGCGCTTCTTTAAAGTCAATAGCTTGACAGTGAGCTCTCATGGAGCCTCACAGATGTTCAGAGTATTGTTGGGACCTCCCAACACCAAACTTAGAGTTTGGTTGTTGCCTCCCAACACCAAACTTAGAGTTTGACTGTGGGGGCTTTGGTTGACTCTGCAGTGAGAGAAGCTTTCTATGCTTACTCTCCATGGTTACAGAAGGAGATCCTTGAGTCTTAAACACAAGGTTGTCCTCATTCAGTTGAAGGATCAATTCTCCTCTGTCCACATTAATCACAGCTCTTGCTGTGGCTAGGAATGGTCTTCCAAGGATGATGGACTCATCCTCTTCCTTCCTAGTGTCTAGGATTATGAAATCAGCAGGGATGTAAAGGCCTTCAACCTTTACTAGCACGTCCTCTACTAGTCCATAAGCTTGTTTTCTTGAGTTGTCTGCCATCTCTAATGAGATTCTGGCAGCTTGTACCTCAAAGATCCCAAGTTTCTCCATTACAGAGAGTGGCATTAAGTTTATTCCTGACCCTAGGTCACACAGAGCCTTCTCGAAGGTCAATGTGCCTATGTTACAGGGAATTAGGAATTTACCAGGATCATGTTTCTTTTGAGGTAATTTCTGCCTATCCAATGCATTCAGTTCATTGGTGAGCAAGGGAGGTTCATCTTCCCAAGTCTCATTACCAAATAATTTGGCATTCAACTTCATCATTGCACCAAGGTACTTAGCAACTTGCTCTTTAGTAATGTCTTCATCCTCTTCAGAGGATGAATATTCATCAGAGCTCATGAAGGCCATAAGGAGGTTCAATGGAATCTCTATGGTCTCTAGATGAGCCTCAGATTCCTTTGGTTCCTCAAAGGGAAACTCCTTATTGGTCACTGAGCGTCCCAAGAGGTCTCCTCACTAGGATTCACGTCCTCCTCCTCCCTTGTAGGTTCGGCCATGATGGTCAAATCAATGGCCTTGCACTCTCTCTTTGGATTTTCTTCTGTATTGCTTGGGAGAGTACTAGGAGGAGTTTCAGTGACCCTTTTACTCAGCTGGCCCACTTGTGCCTCCAAATTTCTAATGGATGACATTGTTTCATTCATGAAACTCATAGTGGCCTTAGATAGATCAGAGACTATATTTGCTAAGCTAGATGGATTCTGCTCAGAATTCTCTGTCTGTTGCTGAGGTGATGATGGAAAAGGTTTGCTATTGCTAAACCTGTTTCTTCCACCATTATTAAAGCCTTGTTGAGGCTTTTGTTGATCTTTCCATGAGAAATTTGGATGATTTCTCCATGAGGGATTATAGGTGTTTCCATAAGGTTCACCCATGTAATTCACCTCTGCTATTGCAGGGTTCTCAGGATCATAAGCTTCTTCTTCAGAAGATGCCTCTATAGTACTGTTGGATGATTCTTTCAATCCATTTAGACTCTGAGAGATCATATTGACTTACTGAGTCAATATTTTATTCTGAGCCAATATGGCATTTAGAGTATCAATTTCAAGAACTCCCTTCCTCAGAGGCGTCCCATTACTCACAGGATTCCTTTCAGAATTGTACATGAACTGGTTATTTGCAACCATGTCAATAAGTTCCTGAGCTTCTGCAGGCATTTTCTTTAGGTGAATGGATCCACCTGTAGAATGGTCCAGTGACATCTTTGATAGTTCAGACAGACCATCATAGAATATATCCAAGATGGTCCATTCTGAAAGCATGTCAGAAGGACACTTTTTGGTCAGTTTCTTGTATCTCTCCCAAGCTTCATAGAGGGATTCACCTTCTTTCTGTTTGAAGGTTTGAACATCCACTCTAAGCTTACTAAGCTTTTGAGGAGGAAAGAACTTGGCTAAGAAAGCCGTGACCAGCTTATCCCAAGAGTTCAGGCTATCTTTAGGTTGAGAATCCAACCATATTCTAGCTCTGTCTCTTACAGCAAACGGGAAAAGCATAAGCCTGTAGACCTCGGAATCAACCCCATTGGTCTTAATAGTGTCACAGATCTGCAAGAATTCAGTTAAGAACTGAAAAGGATCTTCTGATGGAAGTCCATGAAACTTGCAGTTCTGTTGCATCAGAGAAACTAATTGAGGCTTTAGCTCAAAATTGTTTGCTCCAATGGCAGGGATTGAGATGCTTCTTCCATGTAAATTGGAATTTGGTACAGTAAAGTCACCAAGCATCTTCCTTGCATTGTTATTATTTTCGGCCATGTCTCCTTCTTGTTCGAAAATTTTAGTAAAGTTCTCTTCAGAGTGTTGTGTTTTAGCTTCTCTTAGCTTCCTCTTCAGAGTCCTTTCAGGTTCCGGATCAGCTTCAACAAGAATGTTCTTGTCCTTGCTCCTGCTCATATGAAAAAGAAGGGAACAGAAAATAATAGGGATCCTCTTTGCCACAGTGGAGAGGTTCCTTTATGTGAGTAGAAGAGAAGAATAAAAAAAGAAAAATGTAAGAATCCAAACACAAGGGAGAGGAGTGGGTTCAAATTCTTGGGTGGAAGAGAAGTGTTAGTAGATAAATAAATAATTAGAAGGGGATGAGAGATGAGAGAATTCGAAAATTAAATAAAATAAAATAAAAATATTTTTGTTTTTAATTTAAAATCAAAGTTATAATTCGAAAATCAAAAAGAAAAATGAAATTAAATTAAATTAAAGTTTAAAATAATTAGTTAAATAAAAATAAATTTTGAAAAAGAGGGAACGGATTTTCAAAAATTAGAAAGAGAATTAGTTAGGTAGTTTTGAAAAAGATATGATTGAAATAGTAAACTTTTAAAATCAAACAAAAAGTCAAGTAGTTAATTGAAAAAGATTTGAAAATCAATTTTTGAAAAGATAAGAAGTTAGAAAAGAAGTTAGAAAAGATTTTGAAATTTGATTTTTGAAAAAGATATGATTGAAAAGATATGATTGAAGAAGAAATTAAAAAGATTTGATTTTGAAAAAGATTTTGAAATTAGCAATCAAAAAGATATGATTGAAAATTAAAAATATATGATTTTGAAAATTAAAGTTGATTACTTGACTAACAAGAAACAAAAAGATATGATTTTAAAATTTAAAGATTGAACCTTTCTTAATAGGCAAGTAACAACTTGAAATTTTTTAATCTAAAAATTAAATGTTAGTGAGATTTTCGAAAATATGAAATAAAGATAAGAAAAAGATTTTGAAATTCAAAATTTAAAATTTTCGAAAATATTGGAAAAAAATAAAAAAGATTTGATTTTTGAAAAAGATTTGAAAAAGATAGAATTTTTAAATTGAAAATTGACTTGACTAATAAGAAACAATTGAATTTTAAAACTTTATGACTAAATCAATTCAAATTTTCAAAAATTATGAGCAAAATAAGAGAAAGATATTTTTTGTATTTTTAAATTTTTAATGAAGAAAGAGAAAAACACAAAATTGAAACAAAACATGAAAATTATGAATCAAAACAACTAATGCATGCAAGAACACTTTGAATGCCAAGATGAACGCCAAGAACACTTTGAAGATCAAGATGAACATCAAGACTTATTTTTGAAAAATTTTAAGAAAAGAAAAACATGCAAGACACCAAACTTAGAAATTTTTAATTTTTAGACACTATGAATGCAAGAATGCATATGAAAAACAAGATGCAACACACAACAAGAAAATATGAAGATCAAACAAGAGGATTCATCAAAAACAACTTGAAGATCATGAAGAACATCATGCATGAGTTTTCGAAAAATTCAAGAAAGAGATAAACATGCAATTGATACCAAACTTAAAAACTGACACTATACTTTAACAAGAAACACAAAATTATTTTTGGTTTTATGATTTTATAAGAAATTTTTTTTTGGTTTTTTTTTTCGAAAATTATTTTGGGAAAAATGAAAAAGAAGAAATTTTTTTGTATTATTTTCGAAAATAAGAAATAAAAATCTTAAAAATAAAATAAAATTACCTAATCTGAGCAACAAGATGAACCGTCAGTTGTCCAAACTCGAACAAACTCCGGCAACGCCGCCAAAAACTTGGTGCACAAAATTGCGATCATCAACAATGTCACCAAAGGCTTGGTGCTCTCAACCGTGAATCACACTTTATCACAAATTCGCACAACTAACCAGCAAGTGCACTGGGTCATCCAAGTAATAAACCTTACGTGAGTAAGGGTCGATCCCACGGAGATTGTCGGCCTGAAGCAAGCTATGGTCACCTTGTAAATCTCAGTCAAGCGGATTCAAATGGTTATGGTGAATTGATAATAAAAATATAAATAAAACGTAAAATAAAGATAGAGATACTTATGTAATTCATTGGTGAGAATTTCAGATAAGCGTATAGAGATGCTTTTGTTCCTCCTGAACCTCTGCTTTCTTGCTGTCTTCATCCAATCCTTCATACTCCTTTCCATGGCAAGCTGTATGTTGGGCATCACCGTTGTCAATGGCTACATCCCGTCCTCTTTGTGAAAATGGTCCAATGCGCTGTCACTGCATGGCTAATCATCTGTCGGTTCTCGATCATACTGGAATAGGATTTACTATCCTTTTGCGTCTATCACTACGCTCAGCACTCGTGAGTTTGAAGCTCGTCACAGCCATCCCTTCCCAGATCCTACTCGGAATATCAAAGACAAGGTTTAGACTTTCCGGATCTCAAGAATGGTCGTCCATGGGTTCTAACTTATACCACGAAGATTCTAATATCTCGGACTCGGTCCCCTGTATTGGATACCTAAGAGATACTCATTCTAGCTTGTTTGCATGTAGAACGGAAGTGTTTGTCAGACACGCGTTCGAAAGTGAGAATGATGATGAGCGTCACATAATCATCACATTCATCATGTTCTTGGGTGCGAATGAACAACTTAGAATAGGAATAAGCTTGAATAGAATAGAAAAACAATAGTACTTTGCATTAATTCATGAGGAACAGCAGAGCTCCACACCTTAATCTATGGTGTGTAGAAACTCTATAGTTAAAAATACATAAGTGATAATAGGGTAGACATGGCCGAGTGGCCAGCCTCCCATGGAGGTCTAGAAATCTAAAAATGATCAAAAGATGTAAATACAATAGTAAAAAGTCCTATTTATACTAAACTAGTTACTAGGGTTTACAGAAATGAGTAAATAATGCAGAAATCCACTTCCGGGCCCACTTGGTGTGTGCTTGGGCTGAGCATTGAAGCTTTCACGTGTAGAGGTCTTTCTTGGAGTCAAAAACCAGTTTGTAACCTGTTTCTGGCGTTTAACTCTGCTTTGCAACCTGTTTCTGGCGTTTAACTCCAGAATAGGGCAGAGAGCTGGCGTTGAACGCCAGTTTGCGTTATCTAAACTCTGGAAAAGTATGGACTATTATATATTTCTGGAAAGTCCTGGATGTCTACTTTCCAACACAATTGAGAGCGTGCCATTTGGACTTCTGTAGCTCCAGAAAATTCACTTTGAGTGCAGGGAGGTCAGAATCCAACAGCATCTGCAGTCCTTCTTCAACCTCTGCATCTGATTTTTGCTCAAGTCCCTCAATTTCAGCCAGAAATTACCTGAAATCATAGAAAAACACACAAACTCATAGTAAAGTCCAGAAATAAGAATTTTATTTAAAAACTAATAAAAATATACTGAAAACTAACTAAATCATACTGAAAACTATGTAAAAACAATGCCAAAAAGCGTATAAATTATCCGCTCATCAGTGGTGACGGCTTACCATCCTCAAACCAATGGGCAAGTCAAAGTGTCTAATAGAGAGATCAAGCACATACCGGAGAAGATTTTCAAACCTCATAGAAGGGACTGGAGCTCTAGGCTTCGAGATGCGCTATGGGCTTATCGCACTACTTACAAGACACCATCGGCATGAGTTCGTTCTGCCTAGTCTACGGAAATACTTGTCACCTTCCGGTAGAGGTGGAACACAAAGCTTACTAGACTGTGAAGGAATTGGAAGAATTGAAGTGCCTTCGACTGGAAGCATATGAGAACTCAAGGCTCTATAAGGAGAAGATGAAGGCGGTACAGGACAAGAACATCAAGAGAAGAGAGTTTAGAGCTGGGGATGAAGTCCTTCTCTATAACTTGAGGTTGAGGTTAATCCCAGGCAAACTGAGGTCAAGGTGGGATGGACCCTACGTGGTGGAGAAGGTGGAACCGTATGGAGTTGTCCACCTAAGTCACCCCTCAAGCCCCACCTTCTTCAAAGTCAATGGCTACCGTTTGAAGCTGTATCATGGTGTGAACAACAAGGAGCTGGAGATCTTCCTCTTGAAGGATCTAGAAAGGGAAGAGGACTGAGCCTATGGACCGTCCAACTTAAGGACGTTAAAGAAAAGTGCTAGGTGGGAGGCAACCCACCATGGTATGATCGTCCTTTTGATAATTCTATTTTATTTATGTGCTTCTATTTATTTCCTTCTTTGTCTTTGTTAATTTTTACTTAAGCATGTTTTCCTTTTATTCAGAAAGAAAAAAAAGTGCACCTGATGCGTAAGCGTCAATGACGCGCACGCGTCATGTGGAGGTCCGCTCTCTAGTATTCTGAACAGAGAGTTATGCTGGAACTGTGCGGGTGGGGTGCCTGGCGCACAAACCACCTCACGTGTACGCGTGGTCCACGCGTACGCGTCACTAGCAATTATGGGGTTCCACGCGTGTACGTCAGCTACACGTACGTGTGGTATGAGAAATCGGCGTAATTTGGTACATTGAACAGAGAGTTGTGCTAGTATAATGTTGGAATCGTGTGTCTGGCACAACGAGTAGTCACGCGTATGCGTGACCGACGCTTACGCGTCACTTGAATTTCTGCTCACCTATGCATATGCGTGGGCGACGCGCGCACGTCATAAGCTCCGCGTCACTTAAATCAGCGCGCCGCCTGTTGCATTCTTTTCTCCCGCTAATCCTAATTCTTCCACATTCTTCTTCTTTCCTTCTTTCTACTTCTTCCTTCTTTCTTCTTCCCTTCTCTCACCACCAGCGGCGGACTACCACCAGAGACCACCACCTCCGGCAGCCACAATTTCCTTTCCTTTTCTTCTTCTCTTCCTACTCATCTTCTCACATTCTTACTCCCATTTATCCCCCTATTTTCATCTTCTTTTCAAGGTTTTTTTTTCTTCCTCTCTTCTACTCGTTCCTTCTTCTTTTATTTCTTGCACTTGACTATTTTATGTATTTTTTATTCTATATTAGATTTGATATTTGTAATTTCTTTTTCATTCTTTTATCTTGCATTGTTATGTTGGTGTTGGAATTTTATTTGGGTGATTATTTTGCTATATCTTAGCTTGTTTGTGTTATGAGGTATGCTTTGACAATTGGCATCTTATTTTGGGTATCCCATATACTTGGATTGATTATCTTACTTCCTATTTTTAATTTGGACACCAAGTGTGTTTGTGAAAAAGCTCTTATGGTATTTTAATTTATTTTCTATTTTATTCTTTCACCTTAATGCCTCTTTTCACAACCCTTGCAATCTATGTGTATTGAGTTTATTATTCATTAATTGTCATCATAAAAGTGCTCATCATTTTATTGCATGTGACTATTATTGTTGATACTGATTCTTGAGCTATTCTTCTCATGCTTGTTACTTGCATGCTTTTATCCCTCTTCCATCTAGTTGTTATGATATGCCTTCATGATATTACTTGATGTCTTACTTGCAAGTTGTAGCTACCATGTATTTAAGACACTATCTTTTTCTATGGCATTCATTATCACTTGGACTTTCTTTCATCCGGTTTTTAACTATTTAAATTTGACATTCGTTATCTTTCTTCCTTCTTCAGGATGACCATCAAGAGAGGAAAAGATAAGGCTTCTGACAGGACACCGAAAAAGAAAGGAACTAAAAGAGAACCAGCTAAGGCGCAACCATCCACAAGGGTCAAGCCACCTACTAAGCGGGTGAAGAGGACCGTCCGAGTTGATGAAGTCGAGAAGGCATTTCCCGCACGGGACTCTGCACGATTCACTAACCGTTACTGTGAGCGGATGTTCCCCCTCTTTGCAGAGAGAAACTACCATAATGAGCACCTCCTCAGTCTTCCAGCGCATTTCATTAACTTTGTGGTGCCCCACATTGAAAGGAGACAGTAGGGATTCTTAAGGAGGTAGCCGCGAGAAGCCGATCTCTCTTAGGTGGTTGAATTCTACACCAACTATCACTCGCCTACCCTGCAGTCAGTCTATGTGCGCCAAAAGCAAGTCCCTATCTCCGAAAGTGCCATTCAGAGAGTACTTGATCTTTTACCGAGTCCGGAGGGGATAGATGCCTATCAAGAGGCCCAGCTTGAGCGCCAGACATACCAGTTTGACTAGAACAGCGTCCTTGGAGTCATCACCCAACCTGATAGCATTGGATCTATGGGCAACACCAGACTCGTCCCAAGAGCATCTCCGTTCAAGCACTCACCTTGGAGGCTCGCGTGTGGGCACAGATCATGTCCCACTACATATTTCTGAGCACTCATGAGTCTACTTTCACTATTGACATGACCGTTCTCGTCTGGTGCATTCTCACAGAGTAACCTCTCAACTTGCCAAGACTCATTCGACAGTCTATAGGCCGGGTGCAAATCGTGGGTAACCTACCTTTTCCCGCATTGGTTACAAACTTGGTATCTGCAGCAGGAGTCTCCCATCGGGCTGGGAATACGAGGACCATGATTCCTATGGATGATGAATTTGTTCCAAATGGGAAGTATATCAAACCTCTGGCACCATCTGTGAGCCAGAATGCAGGCCCGTCCTTCAACGCCCCTTCATCATCCGCTCCATCATCATCCACACCTCACACACCACCACTACCAAACCATCATTTGCTACTTGAGATCCTTGAAAGGTTAGACCGGCAAGGCCGGCGGATTGAGCAAATAGAGCGCCGCAACAAGCACCGATACAACTACTTGAAGGAGCTCATTGTTAGTACTCACCCTCCTCCGGAAGGGCCCGATACCCCGGAATCCACTTCACATGATAGCATGGAGAGCCATGACGAGGCGGACAGTAGAGGTGATGATTCCAACCCCACTTTGCTCATCACTGATGGCACGGAGGACCGTGCCAAGCTTTAAGTGTGGGGAGGTTAGTAACTGACTTCCAAAGGTAATATCTCTCTCTCAACACCAATATTTTACTTTTCTTTTGTTAGATAGGATAACTTGCATGAGTAGTAGTTGCTTGCATTTAGCTACTACTTGGTTGAAGTGATAAATTCTTTTTCAAGACACTATTTTATAGCATTTCACTGATTTGAATTAAAAAATTTTGTTAAACTTGTTTGAAGATATTTAATTTGGAACATGGTTTTAGAGCTCGAACATACAAAACCAGTGAGATTTTGAACCTACTTGATTGGTTGTATTTTATCAACCTTATTTTGGTATGTGTTGTTCTCTCCAAAATTGTGATATATATCATGCTTGATTCTATATTTCCATGGTTTGATGTATGCATACACTTATGTGATTGAGCCTTGTTTCACTATAGCTCACATATCCATATAGCCTTACCCTATCATTACCCTTTGTAACCCCATGTTGAGCCTATTTTACCCCATTTATTCTTTATATTAGCACATCACTAACTCTAAGCAAAAAACAATAAATGTCCCTAATTTGAATCCTTGATTAGCTTAGATTAGTAAGGTGTACATGAATTAAGTGTGGGGAAATTGAATTGTGGAATACATGTTTAGGAAAGTGGGTATTTTATATTCTTATGTGAAAATGTGAATATAGTTGGGCACTTGTTCATGCATCTAACACTTTAATCATATGCACTACATCCTTTATGCATATAAAAAAGAAAAAAAAAGAGGAAGCAATAAAAAGGGGACAAAATGCCCCAAGTGAAATAATTAAATTAATGCTTATGATTTATATTCAAAAGACATTAAGGTGCATGAATTTGTGACAAAAATAATCAATGGGTAGTAGGTTTTGCATTGTAATGACTTGGAATGTCTTAGGTTAGGTGAGAAGTTTAGGTTAATCAAGGATTCAGATTTTAGTCCACTTAACCAAATACATTCCTACCTTGACCCTAACCCCATTACAACCCTTGAAAAGACCTCTTGATATGTGCATTTATGCATTAAATTTCTGTTGATTTGTAGAAGAAGAGCAAGCCTTAGAAAGCAAGATTAGTAGAGAACCGAGAGACTCGACCCTCAAACACTAGAGTGATTAAAGTGTATACACTTCCAGTGAGGGTTCGATGCTCGATTCTGTGATCCCGGCTTTCATGAGCTTTCTTCTTGCAAGTTTACTTGTACCTTATTGTGTGATTTGAATTAGTGGAATCCAGTTTATGTTAGTCTTGGAGAATTTGTTTACTTTTAACCAAGTAGGTAGAAGCATTTTAGCATGTAGTTGCATTCATATAAATAGGTTGCATTGCATGAGTCTCACCTTTTCCCTTCACTCTTTTGGTCTCTTGCATGAGGACATGCTAATGTTTAAGTGTGGGGAGATTTGATAAACTACTATATTATGATATATTTTGGACTGAATTAAGTGGGTTTTGTCAACTATTCTCACACTTATTCATGTAAATTGCATGTTTTTCATTTTCTTTCTAATTTTGTGCTATGATTGAAAACATGCTTCCTAAGTCTTAAAATTATTAATTTTTAATTCTCCTTTATTACCATTCGATGTCGTGATGTGTTTGTGAAGTGTTTTCAGGTTTACAGGGCCTGAATGGTGTAACACCTACCACACAGAGTCTTATTCTTAAGTCATAAAACAGAGGTGGCGAGGTATTAAGACCTCTAAAAATAAAATTTAGTATATATAGTAGTGTAAAAAATGTTTATAACTAGGAGCCTTTGAAGAAAAAGGGGTAAATAAAAACCGTTAAAGTGAAAAGCGCAACACTCCGATCGGTAACATGAACGACACAGATAAAGGATAAGCTAACATGAAGGGATATACAAGAGAGTGCCAAAATAAAGATATCAAGACTCAGGACTCAGTTTGTGAAGATAACCTATCCGAGCATATAAGTATACATACATATATAAAGAAACTACCCAAAATAAAGCCCAAAACACAAGATACAAAACCCGTTTCTCCAAAATAACCTCTAAGAGGGGTTAATACAATATATATATATTGTAGAGAATATAAGTATCTAAACAAGTATATAAGATCAAAATAAAATCCCGAGAGCTAAGGATCTTCGCCAAAATGGAAGTCTCCAGCATGCCTCAGCGAGGAGCCTCACGTCCTGCATCTGAAAACCACAAAATCTGCATGGGTGAGAACCGGAGGTTCTCAGCATGATAACAGTGCCCAAATATCTAACATGTAATGTCTTGGGAAAGCCGAAGGCAATCCTAGAACTTCAAAATTCATAACCAAAGCATATAAATATAACTAAACCATGAGAAAAAATAGGCGACTAACTTAAGGATCTTCAATCTAACTAAATATCCCCTTTTCCAATCCTGAAAACCTCCCAACCGCCAACAGTAATTGAGATGCAAACACAAGTATATCAAACAAAGAAATGCACAAGTAGGAAGCAGATAAGACAATTAGGCAGTTAGCAAGTAATGATGCAATCAATTAGACATTCCAAACAAATCACATATAATGCATATGATGCATGCCTGTCCTAGTAGCTGATGAGTCTCATCTGTCAGTTATAAAGCCAACTCGACAAATTCTGGTAGCTAACCATTGGACTGTCCCTCTGTCGTGCATCCCCAACTTGAGTTATTCACAATATAAACATAATTTATATCCAACACCTCACTAGTGTATATTCACGAGGGCGTGTCATCCGGAACTTTCACCGTGTCCAGCCACACTTATGACATAGGGTCAACAGAGTATCAAGTCTTCACCTGGAGCACGTGGTGGCTAGCCACTGATTTCATCCAGGGAAACTCGTATCTCAGATAGGTGGAGTGCAACAATCACAATATCAATAATTCAATTCAGCATATAAGCATTCATTCTCATCCATACATTAACATTTATCTCAGCCATCCGGCTTTGAATCATAATTCATTATCAGCCATAAACCATCATTACATACAGCCATTCGACTCATATCATACTTAGCCACTCGGCTCATATCCTACACCGCACTCCACCACCCTCCTCCACAACTCATATCATCATTATTAATCATAACTCATCATAATATCTCCTTTCTTCATCCACAAGTTACCCCCCTTCCCTAGCTTCCTCTCAATCACTAGGAATTTTACTTTGATTTAAGATTTAAAGGATGAAATTGGGGGTTTATAAGCGTGAAACAAAATCTCGGAAGGCTACAAGCTTGTTGGGAATGTGACAAACTTGAAAACAAAAGCTTTAGAAATGAACAGGGTCGTGTACGTACGCACAGGGGTGTGTGTGCGCACACCCAGAAGTATTTTCAGAAAGTGTGCGTGCACACAGGCTTGTGCGTACGCACAGAAAGTGAAATTTCCATTGTTGAGTGCACGCATAAGGTGTGCTAGCGCCATCAACAGAATGACATTCCCAACGTGTGCGTGCGCACAAGGCTGTGCGTACGCATAGCTTGCAAGACTTCCTTGGTCATGTGCGCGCACAGAGCGTGCTAGCACTCCCAGCAGTAGCCCTATCCCTGCGTGTGCATGCGCACAAGGCTGTGCGTGCGCACAGCTTCAAAAATCTACGGGGTGTGCGTGCGCACACAAGCCGGAAATCACAAATTCTACAGAATTTGCAGAATTCATATTTCAGGCCCAAACTTCCAATGATCATATCTCCTTCCACAGAACTCAGATTTCCACCAAGTTTAAACCATTTTAAAGCTTGTGAAATTATCTTTCTTTTGATATAAAGAGCATCTAATTCCAAAAACAATAGCTTGAGATATGATCCGTTTAAGTTCGTCAAAATTTCAATTTTACCAAAGTTTATAAACTTCCAATTTCCAAAACCTACACTGTAGAACCTATGCACAATTACTCAAGAGGGGGGGTGAATTGAGTATAGCAACAACAATGAATCTTTTTGCGAAAGTTAAAGACAATATACAAAAGTGTTATTGTACTAGTATTTTTCCAAGAGCTTAACTCAATTGCTAAGCATTTATAAGGAGCTTTTACTTTCCAATAGACACCAACTCAAATAAATTGATCAAGCTTTTCACCAATCGGACTTAAGCTATTCCTTAAGTACTTACGAAGCTACTTTTCGATCACAATTTATTTGCTCAAAGGTAAAAGACAATAATATTGAAGAGATGAGTTTGGAGAGATGCAAACGCTATTTAGAGTGGTTCGGCACAATCCTTGTCCTACGTCCACTTTCTTTCTCAATCGCTATTGAGAAGTTCCACTATTGCCAAGCTTCAAGGTGCTCGCGCAAAACCTTTTACAATCCGAGTCCTTAGTTTCTAACACCTCACGGTATATGATCACCACTCGTATACTAACCTACTCCACTTAGAGATACCTTCTCTAAGATTTGCCTTGAGTACTTAGTATACTTCTTTGGTATCCTCACCGACTATAGTGTTTATAACTCTTGACTCAACCTTGGAGATCACACTCCAATTTACAAAGTGTACAAGAAAACAATTCTCAAAGAATTGTTGAGATGAAATGAGTACTCTCTAGAAGAGTGTATGATTACAAGTTTAGCACTATTGAACTAATTGATATTGCTCTCTCAAATTGTGTATTATAACACCTTAAAAATGTGTAGAATGAAAGAATATGAACAAGATAGTTTGCAAATACTCACATTGTGTGAAATAAGGCTTTAATCCACCTATTTATAGACTTCCCAAACCTTAGAAACGTTTGGGAGTTAATGGGATGGAGCCGTTTTGTTAAAACTAGCCGTTTTTTATGTTTTTGAATCATTTGCATCGATGCATAACACTTTGCATCGATGCAAATGTGTCTTTGAAGCTGAAATTTAAATTTTCAGCTAGGTTGCATCGATGCAAACATCTTTGCATCGATGCAACAAGTCGTTGCATGCTTTGCATCGATGCAAGATGAGTGTGCATCGATGCAAACCTTAAAGAATGGCTTGAAATCACTTCAAAATACTTAGGATTGATCTCAAACTTGTTGGAGTCAATTCCTATGCTTTTGTACCTTTGAAAACAAGTTTTTAAACCATTTGGCTAGCATCGAATTGCAAGATGTGCATCAAAACATTTTGTGAGTGTGTGTTGAGAGATTTAGCAATTGGTTCTTAACAAGAAGTTACCTAAGTCCTAAGATATTATACTTGTCTTCAAATGTTGTGGACTTGAGTTTCTTGTTGTTGTTGTGTTGCTTTCAACTCTTCATTCCTCAACGTTGAATGTTGGTTGATCTTTCAACATGCTTGTTCATTCAAGTTATTTGTTGGTTTGTCTTTCATGTCGTTTGTCGGTTTGTCATTCATCAAAACCTATGAATACAAACTTCGCATACAAGCAACATGATTTACAATTTCTCCCTTTTTGATAATGACAAACCAATTTTGAGGATATGCATTTATAAATGATTTTTGAAAGCAACAATAATGCACTTTGTTTTATAAAAAGCTTTGGAGAGGACTTAAAAAAAATTTTGCAGGAGTTCCCCCTAAATATGTGCATTTGTTCCCATAATGGGCGTTTATCAAAGAAAACAATTTAGATATCAAAGTTTTTGCTTAGCGGAAGTCTTTTTGAAAAAAAATTGTTTCGCAAACTTATTTCTTCTTTTCAAATCCTTAAACTTCTTCTTTTTCAAAAGTTTAAAATTTCAAATATCCTCAAACTTCTCTTCCCCCTTTTGACATTATCAAAAAGAAAGGATTTTGAAATGTGTCATAGAAGCATGCATAAAACGATGAAAATAGATATGTCCCCCTTTCAAAAAGAATTTGATTTCCTCTTTTTAAAACAAGCATGCATAATTCCCCCTAAATAAGTGAAATATATTAAAGCATGCTCATTAACTTAAAATAGGGGTACCAAGCCTATTTTGAGTTATTCACCAAATAAGCATACAAGCATTAATCAGTAAACAAAATTATGAAGAGCATATCAAAATATTAAAACCATAATAGAAATCCTTAGCTTACTAGGAGTTAGTTTAACAATTCATATAATGAAATAAACATAAAGCAATAAAAAGTGACTTGATGAAGAGGAGACAATCAATCTTGGTCTTCATCATCATCAGTGTCCTCTTCATATGGTAGGTGGATCCCGAAATGCTCATATAAGTCATCAATACGACGATCCAAGCGACCCGTGCGACGATCTACACGAGACACACGACGATTAAGTGCTTCAAGTTGCCTACCATGCTCTACGTCAATCCTTTGGATGTTTTGGTTGATGGATTGTAATTCTCTCATTATATCAACCAAGGAGGGTGGTTCTTGAGCTTGAGGTGCTTGTGGAGGAGCTTCCTCTTGAGGACCTTGTTCATCAACATTTCTTCTTCCCATTTTGTTGAGAATATGAGTGTTGATACAAGATTGAGGAGGTACTTCCTTGGTAATCTCATTTGATACATCAATACCAACATAATCAAAGACTTTAGACCATAAGCAAAGGAATCCTAATCCACCATTCCTATCCTTCATCTTGAGCCTAACCATATGTTGTATTATAAAGTATGGCCAATTAATCTTAATTCCATTCATCATAGCCCACATGACAATCAAATCTTCATCATTTACATTCGCATGCCCGGATATTCTAGGTTGCAATACATAGGTGACTAGATATAACAAAGTTCTATGTTCCGCACTCATTGAATTGCAACTAATTTTGGAATGAGCTCCCTGTACAAGATTGAACAAATGCATGGCATTGTCCTTTGAATAACCCCATTCATCAATTGGGGTTTTACCACCTTGAAACAAGTCACCTTGATTTGGCAGCTCCCAAATGGTGGCTAACTCATCACCATCTAGCCTATAATCCTTTCTTCCTATCTTGAAGAATAATGTGAAACTTGATTCATCTTCCTCATCAATCTCAATCATGAGTGTACTATAGGCTATGGCAACTAAATCCGGATAAAATTTACTCTTAATTTGAACAAAATCCATGAGACCTTGATGAACTAGAATAGCCTTAAGAGTATCAAAGTTATGAATGACAAGAAGGGTCGGATCCAAATACCTCGGAGGAATTTCCTTTCTTCCGGCGAGCCTTGCCTCATAGAATTGAAGATCTTCATTAGAAGCAAAGTACCTTGCCAAAGGATGATTATTTGGAGGTGGAACCACACTTGAAGAACCTTTTGACTTCTTGACGGTTCTCTTGATTCTAGGCATTGTGGATGATTTTGTTTTATGGGTTTTGTAGAGGAGAATGTGGGAACTTCAAATATGTAATTTGTTTGTAGTGGGTATCTAAGTTTTGTGAGTTGTATGAAGCTATATGTGAGCTTGTTTTGGAGGTAATGGAGGTTTGGAGGTGGAGATATGAGTTGTGAGGTTGAAGATGATGAAAAAGTGGGGTTTTGTTTGCACAAAAATGCCAAATTTACGTGTTTTTATGTAATTTGGTCTTGTTTGCATCGATGCAATGGGCTTTGCATCGATGCACATAGCACGTCGTGTGCTTTGCATCGATGCAAAGCTTGGTTGCATCGATCCAACATGCATCATTTTGCCCAAAATCACCAAATTTTCATCCTTTGGTGGTTCTTTCTTCAATCCTTTGAGTTCCATCATGTATATACTCATTTAAACTATTATAAACTTCAATTTGTTGATCCTCCATTGTTTATAATCTTCAAATTCTTCAATCTACCTCAAGATTAATCACTCATTCATCAACTCATAAACCTACAAAACAATGGCTAATTGGATATCTCCAATGCTTAAGTTAGTAAGAGATAAAATAGCAATATAAATACAATGAATTCAAACAAATCATATTAGATTAGAATCCAAGATACCAAGTTCATTTCGGATGTTAAAAAAACTTTCTTTACATAAAGGTTTAGTGAAGATGTCCGCTAGTTGTTTACTAGTTTCGACAAATTCAATAACCACATCACCCTTTTCAACATGGTCTCTTATGAAGTGATGTCTAATCTCAATATGCTTGGTTCTTGAATGTTGAACCGGATTCTTGGTTAAATTTATTGCACTAGTATTATCACATTTGATAGGAATGTGATCAAGCATGAGTCCATAGTCCACAAGTTGTTGTTTCATCCATAAAATTTGGGCGCAACAACTACCGGCGGCTACATACTCGGCTTCGGCGGTAGATAAGGCTACACTTACTTGTTTCTTGCTATGCCATGAAACAAGAGAGTTTCCTAGCAAGTGACAAGTGCCGCTAGTGCTTTTCCTATCCAATTTGCAACCGGCAAAATCGGAATCGGAATAACCAATCAAATCACAAGTGGATCCTTTCGGATACCACAATCCAACATTTAAAGTTCCTAGGAGATACTTCATAATCCTTTTCACCGCACTGAAGTGAGATTCCTTAGGATTAGTTTGGTATCTCGCACACATGCATACACTAAACATGATATCTGGCCTACTTTCCGTTAGATAAAGCAATGATCCTATCATGCCTCTATACTTCTTTACATCTATGTTTTTACCTTGTTCATCTTTGTCAAGGTAGCAAGTAGTGCTCATTGGTGTGTCCATTGCCTTAGCATTGTCCATTCCAAATCTTTTGAGCAATTCCTTGCAATATTTGGTTTGGCCAACGAAAGTTCCTTCTTTTCCTTGTTTGATTTGAAGACCAAGGAAGAAGTTGAGTTCGCCCATCATGGACATTTCAAATTCACTTTGCATGAGGTTTGAGAAAAACTTGCAAAGTGATTCGTTAGTTGAACCAAATATTATGTCATCGACGTAAACTTGTACCAAAAGGATATTTTTGTTTTCAATCATGATAAATAAAGTTGTATCAACCTTCCCTCTTCTAAAACCCTTTTCTATTAAAAACTTGCTCAAACGTTCATACCAAGCTCTTGGAGCTTGTTTAAGACCATAAAGAGCTTTCTTGAGTTTAAAAACATGATTAGGATTTTCATAATCCTCAAAACCGGGAGGTTGTTCAACATATACTTCTTCTTGAATGAAACCATTAAGAAAGGCACTCTTAACATCCATTTGATAAAGTTTGAAGTTATAAGAGGATGCAAAAGCAAGTAACATCCTAATAGCTTCTAATCTAGCTACGGGAGCATAAGTTTCGTCATAATCAATACCTTCCTCTTGATTATAACCTTTAGCTACTAATCTAGCTTTGTTTCTAACAATTGTACCATTTTCATCGAGTTTATTTCTAAAAACCCATTTTGTTCCGACAATTGTTTGATTACTTGGTTTAGGCACCAATTCCCAAACGTCATTTCGTTTGAATTGGTTAAGCTCTTCTTGCATTGCCATAACCCAATGTTCATCATCAATTGCGGACTCAATGGTAGATGGTTCAATTTGAGAAACAAAAGCACTATATGTAAATAAATTTCTAAAAGAGGATCGAGTTGTTACCCCTTTCGAAACATTACCAATGACGTTGTCTAGAGGATGATCCTTTGAAGTACGCCAGTCCTTTGGAAGTGCATTTATTTGTGCTTGTGATGGTGCAATTTCTTCAACTTGAACATTATCCTTTGTTGTAGAGGCTTTATTTAAATCTTTTTCTTTGTTTTTCCAACGCCGATTACTTTGCCGGTGTTGTTGTCTCCATAGATCACATTTCCTCCGTTTGTAGGCTCTATTGCGGTGAACTTTGATTCATCGCCGGTCATGTGTTTGGAGCATCCACTATCAACATACCAATTTGTATCCTTAGCTCCAACACGTACCTACAAAACAATTAAAATTGGGATTTAGGTACCCAAGTGAATTTGGGTCCTTGATGGTTAGTATGAGCATAATGCCCATAAGGTGCCCATCTCGTATCTTGACTACGAAAGTTTATATGTTTAATTCTTGTAAAGCATACGGGTGCTATATGACCTACTTTATTGCAATAATGACATATGACATTTGGATTATGCATCCTATGCATGTTTCTAAATGGTTGCCTAGATTGTTTCCTAAATGCAACATCTTTTGATCTATATGCATTGTGATTATAATTTCTAAATGAAGCATGTTGAGGAGAATGTTTAAAGGCTTCATTCCTTTTAGGCATGCTTGCCTTTTGGGCTTGCGGTTGCCTAATAGGAGTTTTAGTATTTTTAAATTTTCCTTTTTCAAAACCTAAACCTTCCTTATTATGAACATGCTTTTGATTTTTCAACATTTTATCTAAGTTCTTTGAAGATTCATTGAACTTAGCTAAAGTGTTCTTAAGATTTGTAATTTCATTTTCATGCATTTTACAAGATTTGTATGGATCACTACTTGTGCTACACTTATCTTTTCCAAGATTGATATTCTCATTTTTCAACATCTCATTTTGTTTTAAAAGATCCATATTCTTTTTCTTTAGGAGAGAATAATCTTGGGTAAGTTTTGTGTACACCTCAAGTAAGGCATCATATTCATCTTGTAAATTAAAAGAAGTGGAGTTGTCATTACTAACCTTTTCTTCGCTTGCCATTAAGCAAAGATTTGCAACCTCGTCGTCATCGGAGTCGGATTCATCCTCGTTCTCCCATGATATGTATGCTTTCTCCTTCTTCTTAAGTTTCTTGTTTTTGTCCTCTTTTTGAAGTTTTGGACAATTGGGTTTAATGTGTCCAACTTCTCCACACTCATAGCATTTTGGTACCTTTGTTTTGCTCTTGAAGTTTTTCTTCATTGCAAACTTATTGAATCTTTTTAATAAGAGTGCAAATTCTTCATCTCCTTCTTCTTCATTATCATCACTCTCTTCTTGTAGTGATGTTGTTTTAAGGGCGAGACTTTTCTTCTTGCTTTCTTCACCTTTTTGTCTATTTAGCATAGTCATCTCATAGGTGAGAAGATTACCTCGTAGTTGATCAAATGTAAGTTGATCATAGAGCCTTCCTTCCACAATGGCGTTTACTTTGGAGTTCCATTTTGGTGTAAGGCTTGTAAGCACCTTGGTCACAATTTGTTTATCATTGTATTTTGTGCCAAGCATGCTTAGGTTGTTGAAGATCTTGGAGAGTCTTTCAAGAGCTTCTTCAATGCTCTCTTCATCTTTCATTTTAAAATTTTCCCATTCATGAACCAACATAAATACCTTTGATTCTTTAACGTGGTCGGTTCCTTCGTAAGTGATTTGGAGTTTATCCCAAATCTCTTTAGCGGTTTCACATGTAGAGATCTTCATATAATCATGCTCGTTAAGTGCACAATGAATGAAGTTGATGGCTTTATCATTCATTGCCACTTTCTTCCAATCATCGTCATTATATTCACTTTCTCCTTTCGGTACTTGCTTTAAGACGGAGACTTCTCCTTCTTTAGCGCTTGTTGTCTTTGTTGGAATGTGATTTCCATTCTCAATCACTTTCCAAATTCTCACATCTTGAGAACGGATCCAAATTCTCATCTTATTTTTCCAATAAGAGTAATTTGTTCCGCTAAAAAGAGGAGGTCTAGCGGTTGAGTTACCTTCAGTAGTGTTGTTGTTGTTAAAGCTTGTGCTTGCCATGATCTTTTCCCTTAAACGGTTAAGTCTTTCAAAGGGTTAAGCTCTGATGCCACTTGTAGAACCTATGCACAATTACTCAAGAGGGGGGGTGAATTGAGTATAGCAACAACAATGAATCTTTTTGCGAAAGTTAAAGACAATATACAAAAGTGTTATTGTACTAGTATTTTTCCAAGAGCTTAACTCAATTGCTAAGCATTTATAAGGAGCTTTTACTTTCCAATAGACACCAACTCAAATAAATTGATCAAGCTTTTCACCAATCGGACTTAAGCTATTCCTTAAGTACTTACGAAGCTACTTTTCGATCACAATTTATTTGCTCAAAGGTAAAAGACAATAATATTGAAGAGATGAGTTTGGAGAGATGCAAACGCTATTTAGAGTGGTTCGGCACAATCCTTGTCCTACGTCCACTTTCTTTCTCAATCGCTATTGAGAAGTTCCACTATTGCCAAGCTTCAAGGTGCTCGCGCAAAACCTTTTACAATCCGAGTCCTTAGTTTCTAACACCTCACGGTATATGATCACCACTCGTATACTAACCTACTCCACTTAGAGATACCTTCTCTAAGATTTGCCTTGAGTACTTAGTATACTTCTTTGGTATCCTCACCGACTATAGTGTTTATAACTCTTGACTCAACCTTGGAGATCACACTCCAATTTACAAAGTGTACAAGAAAACAATTCTCAAAGAATTGTTGAGATGAAATGAGTACTCTCTAGAAGAGTGTATGATTACAAGTTTAGCACTATTGAACCAATTGATATTGCTCTCTCAAATTGTGTATTATAACACCTTAAAAATGTGTAGAATGAAAGAATATGAACAAGATAGTTTGCAAATACTCACATTGTGTGAAATAAGGCTTTAATCCACCTATTTATAGACTTCCCAAACCTTAGAAACGTTTGGGAGTTAATGGGATGGAGCCGTTTTGTTAAAACTAGCCGTTTTTTATGTTTTTGAATCATTTGCATCGATGCATAACACTTTGCATCGATGCAAATGTGTCTTTGAAGCTGAAATTTAAATTTTCAGCTAGGTTGCATCGATGCAAACATCTTTGCATCGATGCAACAAGTCGTTGCATGCTTTGCATCGATGCAAGATGAGTGTGCATCGATGCAAACCTTAAAGAATGGCTTGAAATCACTTCAAAATACTTAGGATTGATCTCAAACTTGTTGGAGTCAATTCCTATGCTTTTGTACCTTTGAAAACAAGTTTTTAAACCATTTGGCTAGCATCGAATTGCAAGATGTGCATCAAAACATTTTGTGAGTGTGTGTTGAGAGATTTAGCAATTGGTTCTTAACAAGAAGTTACCTAAGTCCTAAGATATTATACTTGTCTTCAAATGTTGTGGACTTGAGTTTCTTGTTGTTGTTGTGTTGCTTTCAACTCTTCATTCCTCAACGTTGAATGTTGGTTGATCTTTCAACATGCTTGTTCATTCAAGTTATTTGTTGGTTTGTCTTTCATGTCGTTTGTCGGTTTGTCATTCATCAAAACCTATGAATACAAACTTCGCATACAAGCAACATGATTTACATACACTTCCAAATTCATTAAAAACCAACCATTCCAACATCAAACATCTCTAACCTCTCATCCAATCATCAACCCACTAATTTTTCCATATTTAACTAAATCTCAAATCAATAATTTCAATTTATAATCAACATTCTATAGTTCAACTTTCCAAGCATTCATTCAATTCATCAATCACCATGAACATACACATCATTATCACATACCAATTCATGCTCAACAACAAGAGCCTCAATCTTACCAACACTATAAGCATATCAATTCCACATTACTCATATTCTTACATGCTCATCAATAATTAGTAACACTCACAACCAAACAATCATCATTCACATAATTTCAACTTAATCCACATCATCCAATAACCACATCAACATTTCACAATCCACTAACTTTATACAAAACAACACAACTTATATCATCCATCAACTACATCAATATTTCAAAATCTTATCCTAGGGCCACTAACCTACGTTTTCACAACCAAATTACATTTTAGATACAGGAAACTGAAACCATACCTTGGCCGATTCCCGTTCCACCCGAAACACTTCAAATTTTACTTTTTCCTCAACTTCCAATGTCTCAAAGCTCCCAAAATCAGATTTTCAAGTACAAAAGCTCCTTTCCAAGCTTAGTGCTCCACTCCAAAGCTTTCCAAAACCACCAATCAATCTCCAATACACATATACATAATGCCTAAGCCATAATATCACACCCAAACACAATAACTCAATACCCAAATACTTTAATTTAGAATTTTCACTAGGGTTTGAGATCTCTTACCTTACCCAAGGACCAAAGAGGCAAGAACAAGCCTTCCCTTCAAGTTAATTAGATCCTATAACACAAAGGAGCTCACAATTTCAACATTTTTACCCAAGAAATTCGAAATCAAGGGCTGTAAATTCGAAGAAAAATCCATGGCTTACCTCAAGAATAATTGTGTCGGTTTTGTAGACTCGACGCCGCGGTCGCGTGACCGTGAATAGTGCGTCAATCGGAGCTCCGGATCATAAGTTATGATCAATGGAAGATTGGAGTGATTTGAAGCAAGGGTTTCATGTTTTCCCCCTTCTCCCTTTCTATTCAGCGTGTGTGTGTGTTGAGAGGGGAGAGAGTGCACTAAGCTCTTTAATGAATAAGGGCTTGGCTGGGCTTTTGGGCCCAATAGGGGTCCGGTTGGCTCGGTTTGGCCCGTTCGGCCCAATCTTGGGTCAATTTCTTTAAAATTAGTGTCAAAATTCTCATTTTAAATTTCTCTATCACATTAAACCATAAAAACCTCATTTCTCATTTTATAGAATATATTTTAATGTATGGGTTAATTAGTCATTAATTAACCGGGTGTTACAAATGGCTCAAAGGATGAAGATGAAGCATGTTAAAGTGGAAGGAACACAAGAAACTAAAGAGCCGGGAAGCGAGGAGCGAGGCGCACGCATGGCTGACGCGTGTGTGTGACCAGGAGCGTCGTTCAGCAACGCGTACACGTAGCCAGGTGCAAGGTTCAGCGACGCATACGCGTGGCCGACGCGTACGCGTGACAGAGCGTCACATGCTGCATTTAACAGAACTCACTGGGGGAAATTTCTGGGCTGATTTGGACCTAATTTCAAGCCCAAAAACACAGACTAGAGGCAGGGGTAGAGCTGAGATTGAACACACTTTCACTTTCACTTTAGTTTTTGAATTCTAGAGAGAAAAACTACTACTTTTCCTAGGGTTCTTAGCATTCTTAGTTCATCTTCGAATTAGATCTTGAGAGAGGTGCCACTACCTTCATATGAAGTCAATTTCCTTCTAGTTTTCTATTCTAATTGCTCTATTACTCTGTTCTATTTGATTATTGTGAACTTATGTTTGGATCTTGTCACTCTTGAATTTAATCAATGCATTGAATTCTTTCTATGTTTATTTTTATTGCTTGTGTGATCCTTTTTAATTAATTGTCAGTGCCAAATTTTGATTTTATGAATTTATTATAATTATCATGTCTTTTATTTATTCCTATTATATGTTCATGAAAATGGCATTCATGTTAATGACTTAAAGCTCTCAACTTGGCTTAGGGGTTGATTAATTGGGATCCCTTGAGTTGTGATACCCAAGTGTTGATCTGTAAGTGGGAATTGCTGGCTAACTCAATTTTCACCAATTCTAGTCGTTCCCTAGGAAGTGACTAGGACTTGTGAATCAGAGTTAGTGACAACCACTTGACTTTCCTTCAATTGTTAGAGGATAACTAAGTGGAAGCAATGAACATTTACTATCATACTTGGGAAAGACAACAAGGATAGAAACTCCAATTAATCTCCTCTAACCAAGGCCTTTTATTTCAAATACATAACACCTCTTGTTATCTGCTCATTGCTTTAATTTCTATTTATTTATTTTTATGATATCAAACTTAAAAATATTCAGAAAAATCCTAACCAATAATTTACATCATTGTGTCAACTTTTGGGAAAATGACCTGGGATTCTACTTCCGGTTATTTATTTTTAATTGTGACACACTTTTAAATTGATAGTGGAATTTTCGTCGGTTAAGACTGTACTTGCAACGCTATCTTTATCAGAAATTCTTAACCGGCATTTTTCCACCCATCAGCATGCTGTGACCATGAGGGAGGTTGCCAGTCTTTTGGCAACTATTAGAGTTACAGACAAACTCTCTAGAATCCTTAAAGAGAGTGGGCCAATAGAAGCCACTTTAGAGAACCTTAGTGGCTATCCGCTCACCTCCAAAATGTCCTCCATAATCCGAGCCATGCCAATGCCATAGGATTCTCTGTGCCTCTTCCTCAGACAAACATCGTCGGATTATTCCATCCGAGCATCTCTTAAAGAGATATGGCTCATCCCACAAGTAGTACTTTGCATCATGCATGAGTTTCCGGGATTGCTGCCTGTTAAACTCCTTGGGAATGAACCTTATGGCTTTGTAGTTTGCAATGTTTGCAAACCAAGGTACTGTCTGAATGGCATATAGTTGCTCATCTGGAAAGGATTCTGATATGTCAGTGGAGGGAGGAGAAGTCCCTGCTACTGGTTCAATCCGGGACAAGTGGTCAGCCACTTAATTTTCTGTCCCTTTTCTGTCTCTAATTTTTATATCAACCTCTTGCAAGAGTAATACCCATCTTATAAGCCTGGGTTTAGAATCCTGCTTAGTGAGAAAATACTTTAGAGTGGCATGGTCAGTATAGATAATGACCGTAGATCCTACTAGGTAGGATCTGAACTTGTCAATGGTATAAACCACTGCAAGTAGCTCTTTTCTGTAGTAGTGTAGTTTTTCTGTGCATTATTTAGTACACGAATAGTATAGTAAATGACATGCAAAAGCTTGTCATGTCTATGGCATGATCACTGGCATCATATATTAGTTCGAATGGCAAGTCCCAATTGGGTGCAGAGATGATAGGAGCAGTGACAAACTTGGCTTTCAGGGTTTCAAAGGCATACAGACAATCTTGGTCAAAGACAAATGGGACGTCAGTGGCCAAGAGATGACACAGGGGTTTTGCAATTTTTAAAAAATCTTTTATGAACCTCCTATAGAATCCTGCATGTCCTAGGAAATTTCTGATCGCCTTGACATTAGTAGATGGTGGCAATTTTTCAATCACTTCCACCTTGGCTTGATCTACTTCTATTCCCTTGCTTGAAATCTGATGCCCAAGAATAATGCCTTCAGTCACCATGAAGTGGCATTTTTCCCAGTTTAGAACTAGGTTTGTCTCTTGGCATCTTTTCAGAACAAGGGCCAAATGATCAAGGCAGGAGTCAAATGAGTCTCCAAAAATAGAGAAGTTGTCCATGAACACTTCAAGGAACTTTTCTACCATATCAGAGAAGATGGATAGCATACATCTCTGAAAGGTGGCAGGTGCATTGCACAGGCCAAATGGTATTCGCCTGTAGGCGAACATACCAGATGGGCATATGAATGTTGTCTTCTCTTGATCCTGTGGATCTACTGCTATTTGATTGTACCCAAAATATCCATCCAGAAAATAATAGAAAGCTTTCCCTGCTAGTCTTTCTAGCATTTGGTCAATGAATGGTAAAGGAAAGTGATCCTTCCTTGTGGCGTGATTGAGTCTTCTATAGTCAATGCACATACGCCACCCTGTAACTATCCTTGTAGGAATCAGTTCATTCTTTTCATTATGAACCACTGTCATGCCTCCCTTCTTGGGAAGAACTTGGACAGGGCTCACCCAAGGGCTATCAAAAATGGGATAAATAATCTCAGCCTCCAAGAGTTTAGTGACTTCCTTCTGCACTACTTCTTTTATGGCCAGATTTAGTCGCCTTTGTGGTTGCACCACTGGTTTTGCATCATCCTCCAGCAGGATTTTATGCATGCATCGGGTCAGGCTAATGCCCTTAAGGTCACTTATAGTCCACCCAAGGGCGGTCCTATGTGTTTTGAGCACTTTAATTAGTGCTTCTTCTTCCTGCGGTTGTAAGACAGAGCTTATGATCACAGGGTAAGTATCTCCATCTCCCAGAAATGCATATTTCAGGGAGGATGGTAATGGCTTGAGCTCAAGCTTAGGAGGTTTCTCCTTTTCCTCAGGGGTTTCCAGAGGTTCCTCTAAATCAGGCTGGGCATCTGTAAGGATGCCATTCAGCCCTTCCTTGAGACTTTCGACCATATTTACTTCTTCCACCAGGAAATCAATGAGGTCAATGCTCATGCATTCCTCAAGGGTGTATGGGTGCTGCATAGCCTTGACAGCATTCAGTACGAACTTTTTCTCATTGACTCTTAAGGTTACTTCCCCTTTTTTAACGTCAATGAGGGTCTGTCCTGTAACTAGGAAGGGTCTCTCTAGGATAAGGGATGCACTCTTGTTCCCTTCCATGTCCAACACCACAAAGTCAGTGGGAAAAGAGAAGGGTCCAACCCTAACAATCATGTCTTCAATCACACCTGATGGTATCTTAATAGAACCATCAGCAAATTGAAGGCATATGTAGGTTGGTTTGACTTCATCAGTTAAGCAAAGCTTCTTTATTAATAAAGCAGGTATTAGGTTGATGCCTGTTCCAAGGTCACATAGGGCTGTCCTTGTGTAAGCATTGCCTAGAGTGCATGGTATCATAAAGCTTCCATGATTCTTAAGCTTCTCTGGTAAGCTTTCTGAACGATTACAATACACTCTTCAATGAGGAGGATTGTTTCTGTCTCTCTCCAATTCTTCTTATGACTCAAAATGTCCTTCATGAACTTGGCATAAGAAGGTATCTGTTCAAGAGCCTCTGCAAAAGGGATCTTGATCTCTAATGTTCTGAGATAATCCGCAAAGCGGACAAACTGTTTATCTTTTTTCTCTTGACAGAGATTTTTAGGAAATGGCATCTTAGCCTTATATTCATCAATATTGGTTAATGAAGGTCGAGTGCCATGTGTGTTGGAAGGGGGGTTATTAGCTTGCTTAGGAGGGTTGTTATCAGTATGTGACTGGCCTCCTTTGCTTGGGCGATCAATGCCCATATTGCTACCCCCTTCCTGGCGTTCAACGCCAGGGACACTGCCCCCTGTTGGGCGTTCAATTCCCTTGTTGGTGTCCTCAATTAGGCATTCAATGCCAGGGATGGATATCCCTTCTTGGCATTAAACACCAATGACCTTCCTCTTTGGGCTTTCAATGCCTTCAAAGACGTCTTGGGTCTCAGCCTGGTGTTCCTCTGTAGGCTTTTCTTTCTTGTTGTACTGAGGTTGGGTGTTTAAAGATTTCCCACTCCTCAGTTGAATAGTCTGGCATTCCTCTGTTATCTTCTTAGATAACTACTGCCTTGTTTGACTCAGTTGGGCTTCTACATTCCTGTTAGAAGCCTGAGTTTCTTACAACTCCTCTTGTATTTCCAGTAGTTGCTAGGCAAGGGCGTGCAGTTGTTGAGTCAATGAGCCATCTTGTTCTGGAGGATTAGGTTCAGTAGATACTTCCTTAACCTCTCCTTTCATAGAAGTCTCAGCAGCTGAGTACAGATGCTGCTTAGTAGCAACTATCTCAATAAGCTCGCGAGCCTCTTCAATGGTCCTCTCATATGTATGGAACCACCAGCAGAATGGTCCAAAGACATTTTGGCCATGTCTGAAAGTTCATAATAGAAGATGTCTAATTATACCCATCCTGAAAATATTTCAGTGGGATATTTTCTTAGCATCCTTCTATACCTCTCCTGGGCATCATAAAGAGATTCACCATCTCCTTGTTTGAAGCCTTGGATGTCCAGTCTCAACTGGGTCATCTTCCTTGGGGAAAAGTATTGATTTAAAAACTTGGCTACTAACTGGTTCTAAGTTTTCAAGCTATCTCTGGGTTGGTTGTCCAACCACCTCTTTGCTTGGCCCTTTACAGCAAAAGGAAAGAGTAATAGTCTGTAGACATCCTGGTCTACTCCCTCACTGTGTATTGTGTCAGCAATCTTTAAGTAATCTTCCAGAAACTCTGTAGGTTCTTCCTGTGGAAGTCCAGAATACTGACAGTTTTGCTGCACTATAGTAATGAGTTAAGGGTTTAATTCAAAGCTACTTGCTCTGATGTGAGGTATGCTAATACTTCTTCCATAAAAGTCAGCAGTGAGATTTGTATAGGACCCCAGAGTTCTTCTGAACTCCTCATTTCCATTTGGGTTCATGATGAAGAAAGGTAGAAGAAGAAGAAGAATAAAAGATTGTAATTAAAATATTTTTGTTTTTTGTTTTATTTATTTATTTAATCTGAAATTAAAATAAATTAATTAAAAAGAATTAATTAATGAATTTCAAAAAAGAAGAAAGAAGGGGTAGAAGAGGAGACTTCGAAAATTAGAGGAGAGAAGAATTAGTTAGGAAGTTTTGAAAAAGAAGAGCGAGAAGATAAGTAATTAATTAAGAAAGATTTGAAAATAAGATAAGATAGAAGATTAGAAAAGATTTGAATTTAAAATTTAAAATTTGAAATTTGAAAATTAAATTTTAAATTTTGAATTTTGAAATTGAATTTTAAATTTTAAATTTTAAATTTTGAAGTTTTAAATTTTGAATTTTGAAAAAGTCAACAAGATAAGAAAAAGATATGAAAAAAAGGGTTTGATTTTTGAAAAGGTTCAATTTTAAAATTTGAAATTGAAATAAGATAAGATTTTTTTTTGAAAAAGATATGATTTTTGAAAAAGATATGATTTTGAAATTTAAAACTAAGATAAGATAAGATAAAAATTTTGAAATTAGAATCTGAATTTTTATTTAGAATTTTCAAAAATTTAATTAAATTAAAGATAGAAAAGATATTTTTTATTTTTGAATTTAATGAGGAAAGAGAAAAACACACAAAAGACACTAAACTTAAAATTTTTAGATCTAAAGCACCTACTATGCGAAAATCAAGAAGAAAAACACAAAGAGACACCAAACTTAAAAATTTTAAGATCAAAACAAAAAGAAAACACAATAATACTTTGAAGATCAAGAAGAACACCAAGAACAAAAGTCAAAAAAATTCAAAGAACACAAGAATATGCAAAAGATACCAAACTTAAAATTTTTGAAAACCAAACATAAAGTTTTCAAAAAATTAATACACAAGAAGATACAAAACTTAAAGATTGACACAAGATTTAAACAAAGAAACTATTTTTGAAAATTTTTTGAAAGAAAGACTCAAAGAAATCGAAAAATTACCAAGAACACAAACAACAAGACTCAAACCAAGAACAAAGATTAAATAAAGAAAATAAAAATTTTAAAAAATATTTTTGATTTTATCGAAAATAGAGAGAAGAAAAGAAAATAAAAGAAAATCTAACAAAATTAAAGATAATACCGACGTTAGGATTTTTGCCAGTAAAGAATTTCATAAAAACATTCGCGTTGTAGATATAGTCTCTAAACCGACAGAAATCCCTTCGTACAAACGTTTTGGTTGTCACAAGTAACAAACCCCTTAAAATTGATAACCGAGTATTTAAACCTCGGGTCGTCTTCTCAAGGAACTGCAGGGAAGTATGTTCTTATTATTGGTTATGGAGATTGTAAATTGGGGTTTCAAGAATGAGGAACAAGTAACTTAATGGCGGGTAAATTAAATGGCAATTAAAATAAATAAATAACTGCAAAGCAAAATTTTGGCAAGGTATGAGAAATTGGAAGTCCAGACTTAGTTATTCTTATCAATAACAATGAAAGTTGAATCTTAATTCCACTTAGTCAACCTTTACTAAAGTAAAGGAAAGTCAAGGGACAAATTGGTTTGATCTTCGAGTCCTATTTATTTCCTAAGAAAAGGTTGGGATTATTGAAGCTCAGTTCAATTAGCAAAGATAACAATTATCAATTATGTTGAGATAAGATAACTCCTGAGTTACTGCTTTCTTAACCAAGACCAAAAGAGGAAAAAGTAAATTTGCTGGAATAAAAATGCCTTCAGATGTAAAGCAACAATAACATAAATTAAAGCAAGCAATCATGAATTGAAATACCTCAAATAACATTAATAAGGGAAATTATAATCTAACATGAAGAGTTCATAAACTAAATTGAAAGAATAAATAAAAATAAAGAACCTGGGATTGAGAGCTACTCGTAAAACTAAGAGAAGTCCTAAATCCTACGAGAGAGAGAGGAGAGAACCTCTCTCAAAACTAGATCTAAAACATGGGAAATAACTAAATTGGCGAGCTCTCTCTGAATGGATGCGTTCTCACACTTTATAACCTCTGGTCTATGCCTTCTGGACTTGGATTGGGCCAAAAAGGGCTTCAGAAATCGCTGGAAGCGTTTTCTGCAATTTCTGGTGCGTGGCCTCTGTCACGCGTCCGCGTGGGTCACGCGGTCGCGTCATTCGGAGCTTTCCTTGTCACGCGGTCGCGTCATTCATGCGACCGCGTCATATGTGTTTTGCTTAAGGCGCGCGGTCGCGTTAGTCACGCGATCACGTCACTGTTGATTTGCGCCTGGCATGCGTCCGCGTCGCCCATGCGATCGCGTGGATGCCAGTTTCTTCAGAAACTCCATTTTGTGCTTTCCTTCCATTTTTGTATGTTTCCTTTTTCCATCCTTTAAGTCATTCCTGCCTTAGAAGATCTGAAACTACTCAACACACTAATCACGGCATCGAATGGAAATAAAGGTAATTAAAATAATTAATTTTAAAGAATAGACAACATGCTTTTCACATACATCACATAATAAGGAAGGGAAAGTAAAACCACGCAATTAATATGAATAAGTGGGTGAGGGATTTAATAAATCACTCAAATTAAGCACAAAATATATCATAAAATATGGGTTTTTCAATCTCCCCACACTTAAACAATAGCATGTCTTCATGCTAAATCCAAGGTAAAGAGTAAGGTAAGATTAAAGTGGTGGAATGTTATGCAATGCAATCTAATCTAAATGCAACTACCTAGATGAATGATGCATCATGCAATTCTAATTTTTTTTATTCACTCACTTGTATATAAAGCTTGCATGTAGTTGAATTAATTCACATTCTCAAGGAGTCATATATGTATATATATAGCCAAGCCTTAGATAATCATAAAGCACTTTTACAATTGAGATGGGAGAAAAAGCATTTTATGAACTTGCAAGACAATTAGATAATTCAAACAGAGATAAATGTTAATGAGCTATTGAACCCTCATTGGATTTGTGTTTACTCTCTAGTTACTCAGTGTTTATTGGGTCAATCACTCTATTCCTCTTTTTATTCTTCCTTTCTATAACTTTGTTCTTCATCTAACCAATCAACAATTATAGAATACAGTCATACCAAAAATCATGAGGTCTTTAATTAAGGTTGTAATGGGGCCAAGGTAAAGGTAAGGATATATGTATAAGGCTAAGTGAGCTAATAAGTGAATCCTTAATTAGACTAAGATCTCACCTAACATACATACTTAGTAAAACAAAACTTCTTTACCTATTTTCCCATATTTTTCCCACTTTTGGATGTTACATGCTCATGTTTCAACTTTTGTTCTTATTCTATGTGCATTGTTTTTATTTTTGCATTTGGGAAATTCTTTTGTATCCCCTTTATTAAATACTGAAATTTTTATGTTTTTTTTTAATGCACATGGTAATTTAATCACTTTGATTTCTCATGAGCATGCTTCCCAAAAATTTCTTAGTTTGAGTTATTTTATTCTTTTCAACTCTTCTACCTTTTGTTTTTATCATCCATGTTCCCAATAGGTTTCCCACATTTTAAACTATTCATAATTTTCTATCTTAAGCTAACCAAGGATTCAACTTGGGATTTTATTTTGTTTTTCTACTTAAGGCTAGTAATGTGGCTAATAGAATAAAAGGGGATTAAAGGCTCAAGGGGGCTAACAAGGGTGATGAAAAGGTAGGCTATTTTGGGATAATTAAGCTAAAATCAAATAATGGACTCAATCACTCTCTTGGTATGTATCTACATTCTATAATCAGACATATAGATTAAAACAAAGTAAAGAATACCAGAATATAAAAGAAGGGCGGAATACACAGGAATAAAAATTATGGTTTGAATGTAACCATACAATTAAGCTCAAAACTCATAGGCTATGTGTTCTCTAGCTCAAAAAATCATTTATCACTTATGTATGTCATGCAGGTTTAGTTAAAAATTCTCATTATTCTCAATGTAAAACTTATATTGAATGGCTTTAAAGTTCTAGTGTTTCTCCTTGATGAAGTGTTGTTAACTAACATGTAATGCTATATATACAAGGTGTGGGTTGTTTTGATTCTGTTAAAGTCTCTAGTTTACTTCTTTTTCTTTTTAATCTATTCTGAGTTATCTTATGCTAAAAAGGGTAAACTATACTAATCAATCCACAATTTCTATAACTAATAAGTTAGAATTAGAACTAAGTGGCTAAAATATGAACTAAAAATGCAAAATGCAGGAATAGAGTAAAAATACATAAAAGTAGCAATGTATAAATACTCAAAAAATAAAAATAAAAATAGAGAGAAAAATACAGAAAAATATCCAAAATAAAAGAAAAAGAGTCTGTAGTGGTTCACCAAGATAATACGCCAGAGATGGCGACCTCCCCATACTTAAAATGAAGCATCGTCCCTAATGCTCACTCAAGCAGGGTGTGAAGGGGTGTCATCACTGGAAGGGATGGTAGCTGGTGTCTCTGTGGTGGCTGGCTGGGGGTCTGGCTGCTATAGAGGAGGGGCTGTCTGAATGGGGATCTCAGGATTTACAGCCTGGATCTGATGTGGGACCTCTGCCTGTGGTGCAGCCTGCTCGGTGTCTGCCTGCTCTGCCTCTCTCTGGGATGGGTCTCTGCCTCGGGCGCATCCGCCTCCTCCTCAGATGCCTCGGATGGTGTGTCAGGCTCGGAGGGGATGTCGCCAGATCGTATCATCAGCTTCAGGTGCTCATAGCGTCGCTTGTTGCGACGCTCCATCTGGTCAAGTTGTCGAAACAAGCAGTGCACCAGATGATAGACAGGCTCTGTGGCAGGTGGAAGTGCAGTGGTGGTGGCAGGGGTAGGTGGTGCAGCAGTGGAGGAAGAGGGACCGGCAGGTGGTGTAGCTGTATCATCGGCAGTGGCAATCAGGAATGGAGGTCTGTAGCCCAAGGCCAGGAAGTTCCTGCTGTGCGGGATAATCTTCTTGCATTCTGCAGCAGGTGGCCTCTCATCAGCATCCTCCCATGGCACGTCAGCTCGACGGCCCAGCTGTGTAACCAGATAGGGAAAGGGAAGAGTGCCTCGGACGTGGACCCTGGCCATATAGTGCTGAATAAAGCGCGGCAGGTACAGGTCTTTGCCCTCCATCACACACCAAAGGAGGGTGATCATAGCGACTGGTATCTCAGTCTCGTGAGTACTCGGCATAATGTAGTTGCTGAATATCTGATGCCATAGCCGAGCCTCATCGTTCAGGTAAATCCGGTTGATCCCCTTGGGTATGGTGGTGTTCTGACCCATGATCCAAGGAACTGACGGGTTAAGGGTGATCCTCGCCTTGACTGCATCCCAGTCAAAACGCATAAAGCGCATATCCTCCTCAGCTTTCTGATAGCCATCTGTCTGATCAGTCTTAGGCAAAAGTTTGAGAACCTCTTCTATTGCCTCCTCAGTAACCAGAATCTGCTTCTCTCTGAGGTTCACTGCATCTAGGGAAGTTTTGAAGTAGTTGCAGTAGAATTTCCTAACCCAAGATGCATTAACCTCAGTCAGAGGTCTCTCCAGAAAGAACCAGCCTCTTTGTTTGATCTGATCAGAGGTGTATTGATGGAGTTCTTCTAAGATCTTTAAAGTCCGCTCCAGGTATAGGTTCCTGGAGTTTGCAAACACCGGATACTTCAGCTCACAGTATCGGTTTGCAAACTTTACTGAGTCATTGGCGGGGAGTAGCTGGTCGGCCTTCTCCTGCGGGGTAAAGGCTTTCTCCCGCAAGGAGGCATCATGCATGAGGTCGATGATAGACACGGAGGCTTCTCCTCTTTTTCTTTTGCCAGTAGTGGCCTTGCCTTTTCCCTTTCTCTAGGAATCTGACATCCTGAAAAATAGAAAACCAGGATATAATAAAAATAGGAAAGAAAATAGGCAAATAATCAAAGAAAACACAAAGTGGCAAAGGAGCAATAGGATAATGAATATGAGTTAAGTAAAATGTGCATTTAGGATTGTATAGGAGTGAAAAGTCTGAAAAGAAGAAATCACAATCCAAAATGTAATTGAATGCAAGTTAAATAGAAAAAATAACATCATTCCTTGGTTAGAATGTTAAAAGAAAGTAAAAGAAAAGCAAAAAAACAAAAAGAAGTTTTGAAAAGGTTAGGTTGGTTAGAGTTAAAATTAGGGAGTTAGTGAAAAATGGGTTAAAGTAAGAGGTATAATGAAAATAGTCCAAGTAACAAGTAATCACAGGTAGAAGCTATAGGTAACTCATATTCAAACAAGTAAAACAGTTTGATGATGATTCAAATAGAGATAAAGAAAGCAAAAATAGGAATCAAACATCAAAATTGCAGTTTAGGAACCAGGAAATCAAAGAGGATAAGAATGCATGCCCTGGCATTCATGAATGGTTTGGTTAAAGCAGAGAAAAACAGAGTTCAAGATTCCAAAATCAAAACATGTATGAAAGTCAAAAAGATTTATAAAAATTTGGGCAGCATTCCGGCTAAAATTGGATTTTTCCGGAAAATAAACAGCAATCAAACAGTTCATATGAATTAAAAAATCAAGCTGCAGTTACATATAATGAATATAAGCATGAAAATTCAGTGTAAAGAGCAGCAATATACAAGAAATACAACATATGAACAAGATCACAGCAACAGCAAATTTGCAAATTTGATAAAAGAGAAACATGAACAGTGCAAGTAAACAGACCTAAATCCACTAACCACATCCTAGGCTACCTAACAACCTAAAATCCACTACAACATGCATATCTAACTAGCCTAAACATGAACATAAACGGAAAAATAAGAATAAACTACGAACGGATAAAAGGGATTGCGTGTTGCGGAACCTGGAAGGCCGAATAATGAGAATAGGCAGAAAGGTGGCTGGGGGTGGTGATGATGGTGGCGTCCGGTGCTGGACACGGCGGCGCGGCTGTTCGGGGCAGGGGGGAAGAAAGGGTGATGGGGGTAAGGGAAGGGAGGGGGGAAATGGGTGGTGTTGCTGGTGGAAGGGGGGTTGCGGTTGGGACGGTTGGCGGCGGTGGGTGGTGGCGCGAAGGGAAGCAGTGGCGGAGGAGGAGGGAGAAAGAAGAAAGAGGAAGAAAGAAAGGGGAAGGAGGGAGGGGGTGGGTGGCGGCGGCGTCTGGGTGGTCGGCGGCGTCTGGGTGGTGATTGTGGTTTGGAGGGTAATTTCTCTTCCCTAGCACCAATAAATTAGGATATTTTAGTTAGTTTTTCTTTCTTTTATAGAATAGGATAAATTGCATAGTAATAGGTTAGTTGCATGCATGCTCTACTTGATTGAAAAGACAATAAGTTTCTTCTAAGACTCTATCTTTGGAACAAAATTTCACTAATTTTTCACATTTTTATGATAAATTTGCTTGAAGTTGTATTTGAAACATGATGTTTGAGCTAAAGAACACACAACATGTAAAGATTTGAGCCTTTATGCATGGTTACATTATTTAACCATAATTATTTTATTCTTGTGTGTTTACTTCTCTATGATTGTAATCTATATTTTGTTTTATCTTATATGTCCAATATTTATTACATTTGTATGCTTGCATATGATTGAGGCCATTATTTGTTTAAACTCACTTATCCAAATTAAGCCTACCCTTTTTCAACTACCTTTGTTAACTGGTGCACGAATTGTGAATCACACTTTTCACAACGCGTACCACTAACCAGCAAGTGCACTGGGTCGTCCAAGTAATACCTTATGTGAGTAAGGGTCGAATCCCACAGAGATTGTTGGTTTGAAGCAATCTATGGTTATCTTGTAAATCTTAGTCAGAAAGTCAATTATGTTTATCAGTTGAATTATGAATAACCAGTAGAGCATAAATTAAAAGTTACTTGTTGTGTAGTAATGGAGAATATGTTGGAGTTTTGGAGATGCTTTTGTCTTCTGAATCTCTGCTTTCCTCTGTCTTCTGATTCATGTACGCACGTCCTCCTATGGCAAGCTGTGTGTTGGTGGATCACCGTTGTCAATGGCTACCTTCCATCCTTCCAGTGAAAACTACGCTCACGCGCTCTGTCACAGCACGGCTAATCACCGGTTGGTTCTCGATCTGGTTGGAATAGGATTTACTATCCTTTTGCGTCTGTCACTAACGCCCAGCCTTCAGGAGTTTGAAGCTCGTCACAGTCATTCAATCCTTGAATCCTACTCGGAATGCCACAGACAAGGCTTAGACTTTCCGGATTCTCATGAATGCCGCCATCAGTTCTAGCTTATACCACAGAGATTCTGATTAAAGAATCTAAGAGATACTCATTCAATCGGATATAGAACGGAGGTGGTTGTCAAGCACACGTTCATGGTTTGAGGAAGGTGATGAATGTCACAGATCATCACCTTCATCACAGTTAAGCGCGAATGAACATCTTAGATAGGAACAAGCGTGTTTGAATGGAAAACAGGAATACTTGCATTAATTCATTGAGACACAGCAGAGCTCCTCACCCCCAACAATGGGGTTTAGAGACTCATGCCGTCAGAGAATACAAAGTTTAGATCTAAAATGTCATGAGATACAAAATAAGTCTCTAAAAGTTGTTTAAATACTAAACCAGTAGCCTAGGGTTACAAAATATGAGTGGACTATGATGGATGATGCAGAGATCCACTTCTGGGGCCCACTTGGTGTGCTGGGGCCCACTTGGTGTGTGCTGGGGCTGAGACTTTAAGCAATTCACGTGCAGAGGCCATTTGTGGAGTTGAACGCCAGTTTTTGTGCCAGTTTGGGCGTTCAACTCCAGTTTTTGATCCTTTTCTGGCGCTGGACGCCAGATTTGGGCAGAAGGCTGGCGTTGAACGCCAGTTTACGTCGTCAATTCTTATGCAAAGTATGGACTATTATATATTTCTGGAAAGCTCTGGATGTCTACTTTCCAACGCAATTGGAAGCACGCCATTTCGAGTTCTGTAGCTCCAGAAAATCCACTTTGAGTGCAAGGAGGTCAGAATCCAACAGCATCAGCAGTCCTTTTTCAGCCTGAATCAGATTTTTGCTCAGCTCCTTCAATTTCAGCCAGAAAAATACCTGAAATTACAGAAAAACACCCAACTCATAGTAAAGTCCAGAAACATGAATTTTTCCTAAAAACTACTGGAAATAAACTAAAAACTAACTAAAACATACTCAAAACTATATGAAATTATCCCCAAAAAGCGTATAAAATATCCGCTCATCACAACACCAAACTTAAACTGTTGCTTGTCCTCAAGCAACTAGACAAATAAAATAGAAGACTAATAGGTTGAGAAGCAATAATATCTCAGAGTTTTTGATTGAAGCTCAGATCCTAATTAGATGAGCGGGACTAGTAGCTTTTTGCTTCTGAACAGTTTTGGCATCTCACTTTATCCATTGAAGCTCAGAGTGATTGGCATCTATAGGAACTCAGAATTCAGATAGTGTTATTGATTCTCTTAGTTCAGTGTGATGATTCTTGAACACAGCTTCTTTATGAGTCTTGGCCGTGGCCCTAAGCACTTTGTTTTCCAGTATTACTACCGGATACATAAATGCCACAGACACATAACTGGGTGAACCTTTTCAGATTGTGACTCAGCTTTGCTAAAGTCCCCAATTAGAGGTGTCCAGAGTTCTTAAGCACACTCTTCTTTTTGCTTTGGACCTTGACTTTAACCGCTCAGTCTCAAGTTTTCACTTGACACCTTCACGCCACAAGCACATGGTTAGGGACAGCTTGATTTAGCCGCTTAGGCCAGGATTTTATTCCTTTTTGGCCCTCCTATCCACTGATGCTCAAAGCCTTGGGATCCTTTTTATTACCCTTGCCTTTTGGTTTTAAGGGCTTTGGCTTTTTCTGCTTGCTTTCTCTTTTTTCTTTCTCTCTTTTTTTTTATTTTTTTTATTTTTTTTTTCTGCAAGCTTTGTTCTTTGCTGCTTTTTCTTGCTTCAAGAATCATTTTTATGATTTTTCAGATTCTCAATAACATGTCTCATGTTCATCATTCTTTCAAAAGCCAACATATTTAACAGTCTTAAACAACAAATTCAAAAGATATATGCACTGTTCAAGCATTCATTCAGAAGACAGAAAGCATTGCCACCACATTTAACTAATTAGAATTTCTCTTATTAAAACTCGAAATTTTATTGCTTCTTATTTAAAAGATCTACTATTTTATTCATGTTTGCTGATGATGAGAAAAATAAACTATAGCTTAATTGGAGATAAAATCAAAATAGACTAATTACTACTATATGACTCCTAAGGTAAAATTAAAATAAGAACAGTTATCACAGAGTTAAGGCTAAGATTAGAACTCAACAACCTTGAGGTTTGGGAAGTGGATGTTCCTCTAGTCTGTGAGGTGCTTGGTCCTTCAAGAGAGAATTTCTGGCGCTTCAGTTCCTTTAAATCACGCCCTTGCTCCTCTTGGAGTGGGTTGTTTTCCTTTAGGGGCCATGATCTTAGTGATCACGGATAAGCACACCAAACTTAGAGCTTTGCTTGTCCTCAAGCAAAAGAAAAAGAAGAGATGGGTAGAAGGAGAGCTCTTCCCCCCCATCCTGGCGTTTGAACGCCCAAACACTGCCTGTTTTGGGCGTTCAATGCCCAAATGCTGCTATCCTGGGCGTTCAACGCCCAGTTGTTGCCCTTTTCTGGCGTTGAACGCCAGATAGCTATCCTTACTGGCGTTCAGCGCCCACTGGATGCCCATTTTGGGCGCTGAACGCCCAAAATGGCCTTCACTGGCGTTTTCTTGCCAGTAAGCTCCCTATCTCTGTTTTGTGTGTAGATTCCTTCTGTAACCCTGTAAACTTATGCAAATGATTCTTTACCTTAGTGTCAGTGAACTTTATATAAACAAATAAAAATAAAAATAGGGCAAAATGCTTAGAGGATTGTTGCCCCATGGCTGGGTTGCCTCCCAGCAAGCGCTTCTTTATTGTCTTTAGCTGGACCTTGCTGAGCTTTTAATCTAGCTTCAGCCTTGAGCATTCTTGCTCAATGTTGCCCTCAAGATAATGCTTGATTCTCTGTCCATTGACAATGAACTTCTTATCAGAATCAATATCTTGAAGCTCCACATAACCATATGGTGATACACTTGTAATCACGTATGGTCCCCTCCACCGGGATTTCAGTTTCCCGGGGAATAGCCTGAGTCTAGGGTTAAACAACAGAACCTTCTGTCCTGGTTCAAAGATTCTAGATGACAGCTTTCTGTCATGCCACTTTTTTTATTATTCTTTATAAAGCTTGGCATTTTCAAAAGCTGTGAATCTGAATTCCTCTAGCTCATTTAGCTGGAGCAATCGTTTTTCTCCTGCTAATTTGGCATCTAAGTTTAGGAATCTGGTTGCCCAGTAGGCCTTATGTTCCAGTTCCACGGGCAAGCGGCATGCCTTACCATACACGAGTTGGTATGGAGAGGTCCCTATAGGGGTCTTGAATGCTGTTCTGTAAGCCCACAGAGCATCATCCAAGCTCCTTGCCCAATCCTTTCTACGGGTACTTACTGTCCGTTCCAGGATTCTCTTTAATTCTCTATTAGAGACTTCAGCTTGCCCATTGGTTTGTGGATGATATGGTGTGGCCACGTTGTGGCGAATTCCATACCGAACCATGGCAGAATAAAGCTGTTTATTGCAGAAGTGAGTGCCCCCATCACTGATTAACACTCTAGGGACACCAAACCTGCTAAAGATATGTTTCTGGAGGAACTTCAGCACTGTTTTAGTATCATTGGTGGGTGTGGCAATAGCCTCAACCCATTTTGATACATAGTCAACTGCCACCAGAATATAAGTGTTTGAGTATGATGGTGGGAAAGGTCCCATGAAGTCAATTCCCCATACATCAAACAACTCTATTTCCAAGATTCCTTGTTGAGGCATGGCGTAACCATGAGGCAGATTACCAGCTCTTTGGCAACTGTCACAATTACGTACAAACTCTCGGGAGTCTTTATAGAGTGTGGGCCAATAGAAGCCACATTGGAGGACCTTGGTGGCTGTTCGCTCACCTCCGAAATGACCTCCATATTGAGATCCATGGCAATGCCATAAGATTCTCTGTGCTTCCTCTCTGGGGACACACCTACGGATAATTCCGTCTGCACATCTCTTAAAGAGATAGGGCTCATCCCACAAGTAGTACTTTGCATCAGTAATTAGTTTCTTTTTTTGTATTCTATTGTACTCCTTGGGTATGAACCTTGCAGCTTTATAGTTTGCAATATCGGCAAACCATGGTGCTTCCTGAATGGCAAATAGATGCTCATCAGGGAATGTCTCAGAGATCTCAAGGAAGGGGAGGGACGTCCCTTCCACTGGCTCTATCCGGGACAGATGATCAGCTACTTGGTTCTCTGTCCCTTTTCTGTCTCTTATTTCTATATCAAACTCTTGCAGAAGCAATACCCATCTGATGAGCCTGGGTTTTGAATCCTGCTTTGTGAGTAGATACTTAAGAGCAGCATGATCAGTATACACAATCACTTTTGATCCTACTAAGTATGATCTGAACTTGTCAATGGCGTAAACCACTGCAAGTAGTTCTTTTTCTGTGGTTGTGTAATTTTTCTGGGCATCATTTAGAACGCGACTGGCATAATAAATGACATGCAGAAGCTTGTCATGCCTCTGTCCCAATACTGCACCAACGGCATGATCACTGGCATCACACATTAACTCAAATGGCAATGTCCAGTCTGGTGCAGAAATGACTGGTGCTGTGACCAGCTTAGCTTTCAGCGTTTCAAACGCCTACAGGCATGCTGTGTCAAACACAAATGGCGTGTCAGCAGCTAGCAGATTGCTTAGAGGTTTTGCGATTTTTGAAAAATCCTTTATAAACCTCCTATAGAATCCTGCATGCCCCAGAAAGCTTCTGATTGCCTTAACATTGGCAGGTGGTGGTAATTTTTCAATTACCTCTATTTTTGCTTGATCCACCTCTATTCCCTTGTTTGAGATCTTATGCCCAAGAACAATTCCTTCAGTCACCATGAAGTGACACTTTTCCCAGTTTAAAACTAGGTTGGTTTCTTGGCATCTTTTCAGAACAAGTTTCAGGTGATCGAGACAGGAGCTGAATGAGTCTCCATATACTGAGAAGTCATCCATGAAGACTTCCAGAAATTTTTCCACCATATCAGAGAAAATAGAGAGCATGCATCTCTGGAAGGTTGCAGGTGCATTGCATAGCCCAAAGGGCATCCTTCTATAAGCAAACACTCCGGATGGACATGTGAATGCTGTTTTCTCTTGATCCTGGGGATCTACTGCAATCTGGTTATAGCCTGAGTAGCCATCTAAAAAGCAGTAATAATCATGACCTGCTAGTCTTTCTAGCATCTGGTCTATGAATGGTAAAGGAAAATGATCCTTTCTGGTGGCTGTATTGAGCCTTCTGTAGTCAATACACATGCGCCACCCTGTAACTGTTCTTGTAGGAACCAGTTCATTTTTTTCATTATGAATCACTGTCATGCCTCCCTTTTTTGGGACGACTTGAACAGGGCTCACCCAGGGGCTATCAGAAATGGGATAAATAATCCCAGCCTCTAGTAATTTGGTGACCTCTTTCTGCACCACTTCCTTCATGGCTGGATTTAGCCGCCTCTGTGGTTGAACCACTGGTTTGGCATTATCCTCCAATAGGATTTTGTGCATGCATCTAGCTGGGCTTATGCCCTTAAGGTCACCTATGGACCACCCAAGAGCTGTCTTGTGTGTCCTTAGCACTTGAATAAGTGCTTCCTCTTCCTGTGAATTTAAAGCAGAGCTTATGATCACTGGAAAAGTGTCACCTTCTCCTAGAAATGCATATTTCAAGGATGGTGGCAGTGGCTTGAGCTCTGGTTTAGGAGGTTTTTCCTCTTTCAGAAGAAAGTTCAGAGGCTCTTTCATGTCCCCTGAATCCTCCAAATCAGGCTGAACATCTTTAAAGATGTTTTCCAACTCTGATTCGAGACTCTCAGCCATGTTGATCTCTTTTACCAAAGAGTCAATAAGGTCAACTTTCATGCAGTCTGTTGATGTGTCTGGATGCTGCATGGCTTTGACAGCGTTCAACTTGAACTCGTCATCGTTGACTCTCAGGGTTATTTCCCCTTGCTAGACGTCAATGAGGGATCGTCCAGTTGCTAGGAAGGGTCTTCCTAGAATGAGAGTAGCACTCTTGTGCTCCTCCATTTCCAGCACAACAAAGTCAGTGGGAAAGGCGAATGGCCCAACTCTGACAATCATGTCCTCAATCACGCCTGATGGGTATTTAGTGGAACCATCAGCAAGTTGGAGACATATCCGGGTTGGTTTAACTTCTTCAGTTAAGCCAAGCTTCCTGATAGTGGATGCAGGTATTAGGTTGATGCTTGCCCCAAGATCGCATAAAGCTGTCTTGGTGCAATCACCTTCTAATATGCATGGTATCAGAAAACTCCCAGGGTCTTTAAGCTTTTCAGGAAAGCTTTTCAGAATGACTGCACTGCATTCTTCAGTGAGGAGAACTCTTTCTGTTTCTCTCCACTCCTTTTTATGACTCAAGATCTCTTTCATGAACTTGGCATAAGAAGGTATTTGCTCAAGTGCCTCTGCAAATGGAATCTTTATTTCAAGAGTCCTTAGATAATCTGCAAAGCGAGCAAATTGCTTATCCTGCTCCTCTTTCCGGAGTTTTTGAGGATAATGTATCTTGGCTTTATATTCCTCAACCTTAGTGGTTAAAGAAGCCTTTTTAGAGGGGTTGTTATCAGCACTTGTGTGTGTCTGATCCCTCACTGGCAATTGAATGCCAGAGTCAGAAGCTGGAGTGACGTTAGACGCCAGCTCACTGTCTGTTCCTGGCGCCTGAACACCAGAACTGTGCTCCTGTTGGGCGTTCAACGCCAGATTCTTGCCCATTTCTGGCGTTGAACGCCAATCCTGCCTTGTTTCTGGCGCTGAACGCCAGTTTTGGGCATGGTCTGGGCGTTCAGCGCCAGCCTTCCACCTCTTTTCTGGCGTTTTAGTGCCAGAATTATTTTTCCCTGGGCTCTTACTATCCTCAGGGGAATCTATGGTGGGTTGCTCATTTCTTGAATTTTTGATGCCTTGAGGTGGGGTATTTAATGTTTTCCCACTTCTTAATTGAACTGCTTGGCATTCTTCTGCTATTTGCTTTGATAGCTGCTGCTTTGTTTGCTTAAACTGTTCTTCCATATGTATATTAGCTATCCTTGTCTCCTGTAACCTGTCTTTGAATTCAGCTAGCTGCTTTGTTAGAAAATCTAATTGCTGATTGAATTCAGCAGCTTGTTTTACAGTACTGAATTCAGCAGTTACTGTTTTAACCTCTTCATTCATGGAAGGGTTGCTGCTTAGATACAGATGCTGATTCCTGGCAACTGTATCAATGAGCTCTTGAGCCTCTTCGATTGTCTTTCTCATATGGATAGACCCACCAGCTGAGTAATCTAAAGACATCTGAGCTCCTTCTGCAAGCCCATAGTAGAAGATGTCTAACTGAACCTACTCTGAAAACATTTCAGAGGGGCATTTTCGTAGCATCTCTCTGTATCTCTCCTAGGCATCATAAAGAGATTCATTATCTCCTTGTTTAAAGCCTTGGATGTCCAGCCTTAGCTGTGTCATCCTTTTTGGAGGGAAATATTGATTCAGGAATTTTTCTGTCAGCTGTTTCCATGTTCTTATGCTGGCCTTAGGTTGGTTATTTAACCACCTCTTAGCTTGATCTTTTACAGCAAATGGAAACAGTAATAGTCTGTAGACATCCTGATCTATTTCCTTATCATGTACTGTGTCAGCAATTTGTAAAAATTGTGCCAGAAACTCTGTAGGTTCTTCCTGTGGAAGACCGGAATACTGGCAACTTTGCTGCACCATGATAATGAGCTGAGGATTCAACTCAAAGCTACTAACTCCAATGGAGGGTATGCATATGCTACTCCCATACGAAGCAGTAGAGGGGTTAGAATATGACCCCAAAGTCCTCCTGGACTGTCCATCTCCACTTATGTCCATGATGGATATATGGATATAACTTGGACTGATTTATCTTTTTATTTATTTTATTTTATAAGAAGTAAATACTTAAATAAAATAAAATAACTAAAAAGAATTTGAATTTTGAAATTTTTTTTTTCGTAAAAAAATTAAAAATAATTAGTTAAAAAAAAACAGAAATTTTTGAAAAAGAGGGGAGATATTTTCGAAAATTTTGAGAGAGAGAGAGTTAGTTAGGTAGTTTTGAAAAAGTTAAGAAACAAACAAAAAGTTGGTTAGTTAGTTGAAACAAATTTTGAAAAGATAGGAAGTTAGAAAAGATATTTTGAAAAGATATTTTTGAATTTAGTGAGGAGAGAGAAAAACAATAAGATAGTACAAGATTTAAAATTTTTAGATCTAATGCTCCTTATTTTTGAAAATTTTGGAGGGAAAACACCAAGGAACACCAAACTTAAAAATTTTAAGATCAAGACACAAGAAAACTCAAGAACACTTTGAAGACTCACAAGAACACAAGAACATGAAGGAAGAACACCAAACTTAAAATTTTTAGAAAACCAAACCAAAATTTTCGAAAATCAAAGGGGAATCAACAAGAAAACACCAAACTTAAAGTTTGGCACAGGATTTAATAGAAAAATTATTTTTGAAAAAAGAAGGTTTTAAAAAGAGTATAAAAGATTCTAACCCAATCAAATTAATGTTCTAGCCAAATGAGTTATGGGACCTTATTAAAGTTTGGCACAGGATTTAATAGAAAAATTATTTTTGAAAAAGAAGGTTTTAAAAAGAGTATAAAAGATTCTAACCCAATCAAATTAATGTTCTAGCCAAATGAGTTATGGGACCTTATTAATAGAAAAATTATTTTTGAAAAAGGTTTTTTTAAAAATATGATAGCCAATTACCATGAACATAAACACCACGTTCTAATTAACTGAGCTATAAATTTAAAGTGTTTTAATAAGGGATAAATAATAAAAGACTCTAAACCAAAAAAGAGAAGATTTTTCCTAATCTAAGCAACAAAATAATCCGTCAGTTGTTCAAACACGAACAATCCCCGGCAACGGCGCCAAAAACTTGGTGCACGAATTGTGAATCACACTTTTCACAACGCGTACCACTAACCAGCAAGTGCACTGGGTCGTCCAAGTAATACCTTACGTGAGTAAGGGTCGAATCCCACAGAGATTGTTGGTTTGAAGCAATCTATGGTTATCTTGTAAATCTTAGTCAGAAAGTCAATTATGTTTATCAGTTGAATTATGAATAACCAGTAGAGCATAAATTAAAAGTTACTTGTTGTGTAGTAATGGAGAATATGTTGGAGTTTTGGAGATGCTTTTGTCTTCTGAATCTCTGCTTTCCTCTGTCTTCTGATTCATGCACGCACGTCCTCCTATGGCAAGCTGTGTGTTGGTGGATCACCGTTGTCAATGGCTACCTTCCATCCTTCCAGTGAAAACTACGCTCACGCGCTCTGTCACAGCACGGCTAATCACCGGTTGGTTCTCGATCTGGTTGGAATAGGATTTACTATCCTTTTGCGTCTGTCACTAACGCCCAGCCTTCAGGAGTTTGAAGCTCGTCACAGTCATTCAATCCTTGAATCCTACTCGGAATGCCACAGACAAGGCTTAGACTTTCCGGATTCTCATGAATGCCGCCATCAGTTCTAGCTTATACCACGGAGATTCTGATTAAAGAATCTAAGAGATACTCATTCAATCGGATATAGAACGGAGGTGGTTGTCAGGCACACGTTCATGGTTTGAGGAAGGTGATGAATGTCACAGATCATCACCTTCATCACAGTTAAGCGCGAATGAACATCTTAGATAGGAACAAGCGTGTTTGAATGGAAAACAGGAATACTTGCATTAATTCATTGAGACACAGCAGAGCTCCTCACCCCCAACAATGGGGTTTAGAGACTCATGCCGTCAGAGAATACAAAGTTTAGATCTAAAATGTCATGAGATACAAAATAAGTCTCTAAAAGTTGTTTAAATACTAAACCAGTAGCCTAGGGTTACAAAATATGAGTGGACTATGATGGATGATGCAGAGATCCACTTCTGGGGCCCACTTGGTGTGCTGGGGCCCACTTGGTGTGTGCTGGGGCTGAGACTTTAAGCAATTCACGTGCAGAGGCCATTTGTGGAGTTGAACGCCAGTTTTTGTGCCAGTTTGGGCGTTCAACTCCAGTTTTTTATCCTTTTCTGGCGCTGGACGCCAGATTTGGGCAGAAGGCTGGCGTTAAACGCCAGTTTATGTCGTCAATTCTTGTGCAAAGTATGGACTATTATATATTTCTGGAAAGCCCTGGATGTCTACTTTCCAACGCAATTGGAATCACGCCATTTCGAGTTCTGTAGCTCCAGAAAATCCACTTTGAGTGCAGGGAGGTCAGAATCCAACAGCATCAGCAGTCCTTTTTCAGCCTGAATCAGATTTTTGCTCAGCTCCTTCAATTTCAGCCAGAAAAATACCTGAAATTACAGAAAAACACACAACTCATAGTAAAGTCCAGAAACATGAATTTTTCCTAAAAACTACTGGAAATAAACTAAAAACTAACTAAAACATACTCAAAACTATATGAAATTATCCCCAAAAAGCGTATAAAATATCCGCTCATCATTAACCACTTTGAGCCTTTAATTCCCATTTATTCTATATTTCACCACATTACTAGCCTTAAGAGGAAAAACAATTGCATATCCCAAATTGAATCTTTGGTTAGCTTAAGATAGAATTGTGTGTGCTAGTTAAATATGGGAAATTGTGGGAACAAAAGTTATTAAGGGAATGTGTCATGATAATTTAATGGGAATTTGGATACCTACTCATGTGAAACTATAAGAATTAAAAATCTATGTGCATTGATAAGCTATGTTTATTTTTGCTTCTATATAAAAAAAATTTAAATGAATAAGGGAACAAAATTACCTCAATGCTGAATTGAGAATTCAAAGATCAATGCACATATGATAAAAATTAAAATAAAAGGTTGATACATGAGTATGGAATGTAAAAGGGGAATTCTAGGTAGCTAGGTATGAATTCTAAGGTTATGCAAGTTATATAGGTTAGGTTGAAGCTTGGGTTAATTAAAGATTCAATTTATAAGCTCACTTGACCATACATGTATCCCTACCTACCTTGGCCCCATTACAACCTTGAAAAGACCTCATGATGTTTGCATTGGTATATTAACTGTTGTTGATTGGTTAGGAGAAGAACAAAAGTTAGAGAGCATGATTAGAGAAGGATAGAGTGATTACCCTATACACTAGAGAGATTAGAGCATACATACATCATCAGTGAGGGTTCAATGCTTGAATTTTCATGTTCCCTGCTTTCATAAGCTATCTTCTTGCACTTTTATCTGTCTTACTGTATAATGATAGAATTAGTGGAATTTGATTTGTAATTGTTTTGAAGAGCTTATTTACTTTTGATCAAGTGGACAGGAATCATATAGTTGCATTCATATATATAGGATTGCATTGCATTGCATGAGTTTCTGCATGTTCATACTTATTTACTTTATCTCCTTCAACTAAGCATGAGGACACGCTAATCTTTAAGTGTGGGGAGGTTGATAAACTACTATTTTATGGTTTATATTGTGTTTAATTGTGTGGTTTTATCATGATCCTTACCCACTTATTCATTAATTTAGCATGCATTTATATTTCCTTCCTGAAATTATTACATAATTGAAAACTGCTTCCTAGAGACTTTTAATTATACATTTTACTTATCCTTTATTCCATTCGATGTCGTGATCTGTGTGTTAAGCGTTTTAGGCTTTATAGGGCAAGAATGAGTTGGAGATTGGAAAGGAAGCTAGCAAAAATGGAAGGAACACAAGAAATTGAGGAGATGACCAGCGAGAAGCGACGCAGCCGTATAGACGACGCGACCGCGCAGAGAAGATCAAATTGCAGTGATGCGGCCGCATGGATGACGCGACCGCGCGAAATGGAAAAGCACGAGCGACGCGGAGGCGCGGACGACGCGCCCGCGTGGTGAAGCGAAACGCGAATGACGCATCCGCATGAGCGACGCGATCGCGTGGCATGCGCGATCTGCATAATTTGCAGAATCGCTGGGGGCGATTTTGGACCCTATTTTGACCCAGTTTTCGGCCCAGAACAGCAGACTAGAGCCAGAGAACATGCAGAAACCAATATACAACATTCATTCTACACAGTTTTAGTTTTTAGATCTAGTTTTACTCCTCCTCTAAGTTTTCTCTCTACACATTCATAGTTCTTAGGATTTAATTTTCACTTACTTTTTTGGCATTGGAACACTGAGAAGAGTTATTACCTCATCAAGACTTCGTCATTCTAGTTCGTTTTCTTTACTTGGCTTCACTCTTCCATGTTCTTTGCTTTGTTAATTTTACCATTGGAATATTTTTAGGATTATTTAATACAAGGATCACCTTTATTTTTAATTGACTATTTCGATTTTTATTTACAATGTCTTCCTTTAATTCCTTTTTATATGCTATGAATTTTACATTCGCAATGAGCGAGTAGTTCCCTAACTTGATGGGGAATTGATTGAAAAGAACCCTTGAGTTGGAAGGCTTGAAAGAAAAATTGTAATTGGGTTTATGGTTGGATTGCCTCCTAATCACTAACACCAATCCCTTTTAATTAAGTGGATTGCAACTTGAATGGTGAAGAGAAGCTTGTGAGTGTGGTGGTTCGAGGTTATGTTGAGAGGTTGGTCTATAGGCACGGGGTGGGGCTTGTTGGTAGTCACAAGGTTGTCCACCATATCTATCAGCTGGGGATGCATTGTAGAATGGTCGTTGTCCATGATACCTTGGAGGGTGTTGTTGCCTAAAGGGTTGATTAGATCCTCTTGGCTCCATCCATCCTTGATTGGTTTGACCTTGATGCATATTCCTGCTGTAACTTCTATTTCCTTTAACAAAGTTAGAGCCAAACTCAAAGCGAGAGGGGTGAGAGTCCATAGTAGCAAATAAAATTAAAAAGGAAAAATAAAAATAAATAAACAAGCAAAAAAAAATATTTACAATAACCAATAATAAGGCATACGTTAGCAGTTCCCCGGCAACGGCGCCATTTTGACGTTAGGATTTTTGCCAGTAAAGAATTTCATAAAAATATTCGCGTTGTAGATATAGTCTCTAAACCGACAGAAATCCCTTCGTACAAACATTTTGGTTGTCACAAGTAACAAACCCTTTAAAATTGATAACCGAGTATTTAAACCTCGGGTCGTCTTCTCAAGGAACTGCAGGAAAGTATGTTCTTATTATTGGTTATGGAGATTGTAAATTGGGGTTTCAAGAATGAGGAACAAGTAACTTAATGGCGGGTAAATTAAATGGCAATTAAAATAAATAAATAACTGCAAAGCAAACTTTTGGCAAGGTATGAGAAATTGGAAGTCCAGACTTAGTTATTCTTATCAATAACAATAAAAGTTGAATCTTAATTCCACTTAGTCAACCTTTACTAAAGTAAAAGAAAGTCAAGGGACTAATTGGTTTGATCTTCGAGTCCTATTTATTTCCTAAGAAAAGATTGGGATTATTGAAGCTCAGTTCAATTAGCAAAGATAACAGTTATCAATTATGTTGAGATAAGATAACTCCTGAGTTACTGCTTTCTTAACCAAGACCAAAAGAGGAAAAAGTAAATTTGCTGGAATAAAAATGCCTTCAGATGTAAAGCAACAATAACATAAATTAAAGCAAGCAATCATGAATTGAAATACCTCAAATAACATTAATAAGGGAAATTATAATCTAACATGAAGAGTTCATAAACTAAATTGGAAGAATAAATAAAAATAAAGAACCTGTGATTGAGAGCTACTTCTAAAACTAAGAGAAGTCCTAAATCCTACGAGAGAGAGAGGAGAGAACCTCTCTCAAAACTAGATCTAAAACATGGGAAATAACTAAATTGGCGAGCTCTCTCTGAATGGATGCGTTCCCACACTTTATAACCTCCGGTCTATGCCTTCTGGACTTGGATTGGGCCAAAAAGGGCTTCAGAAATCGCTGGAAGCGTTTTCTACAATTTCTGGTGCGTGGCCTCTGTCACGTGTCCGCGTGGGTCACGCGGTCGCGTCATTTGGAGCTTTCCTTGTTACGCGGTCGCGTCAGTCATGCGACCGCGTCATATATGTTTTGCTTAAGGCGCGCGGTCGCGTCAGTCACGCGATCGCGTCGCTGTTGATTCGCGCCTGGCATGCGTTCGCGTCGCCCATGCGATCGCGTGGATGCCAGTTTCTTCAGAAACTCCGTTTTGTGATTTCCTTCCATTTTTGTATGTTTCCTTTTTCCATCCTTTAAGTCATTCCTGCCTTAGAAGATCTGAAACTACTCAACACACTAATCACCGCATCGAATGGAAATAAAGGTAATTAAAATAATTAATTTTAAAGCGTAGAAAACATGCTTTTCACATACATCACATAATAAGGAAGGGAAAGTAAAACCATACAATTAATATGAATAAGTGGGTGAGGGATTGAATAAATCACTCAAATTAAGCACAAAATATATCATAAAATATGGGTTTATCAAATACCTAATCTAGAGAACAAGATAATCTGTCAGTTGTCCAAACTCGAACAATCCCCGGCAACAGCGCCAAAAACTTGGTGCACGAATCCCCAAACTTCGTACAACTGTACCAGCAAGTGCACTGGGTCGTCCAAGTAATACCTAAGCGAGTCAGGGTCGATCCCATGAGGATTGTGGTTTGAAGCAAGCCATAGTTATCTTGTTGGTCTTAGTCAGGAAAATCAAGAGGTTGTTGGTTTGAATTTGGTTAAACGCATAAGAGGAATAAAGAAAAGTGTATAAAATACTTTGTGAAATTGAAAGGAATCAGTAATAGGAAGATGGCTAAGGATTGGAGTTGTTTTGTCTTTTTGAATTAATTCTGGTCTTACTGTCTTCTTCAATTGTGAATGATTTCTTCAATGGCAGGATGTATGTGATTGACGCTAGTTTGAGCAGCCGCCAATACTCCTCCATATCTAAACCCCAGGGTTAGTGTGGATCCATTCTGATTGAGGGTGAAGCTCCTGCAGTCCACTCTCCTTAATGATCCTACTCAAAACGCCATAGACAAGGTCGAATCTTCTGGATCAGAGAACGCTGCGCCTTTGGGTTCAAGCCTCTACCACAGAGACCCTAATCTCCCCGTAAATTAGCTGAACTGGTGTCTCGAGAAGTCCCTAACAAAGTCGTGGATTAGCCGTCTGAGAGATGTATAATCAAGCTGACAGTTCAATGCTTTCCACTGAAGTATTTACACGAACCCATGTAGACACGGGTGGTTGTCAGGCACGTGGTCCTAGTATAATGAACAGAGCTGGGTGTCACGGACCATCCCATTCACCATGTTGAAGAACGAATATACATCTTAGAATTGATCAAACACGGATTGAAGAGAAACAGTAATACTTTTATTAATTCATAGAACTCAGCAGGGCTCCTCTGTAACACCCTAATTACCCTAAGCCTTACCTCTAGTCGTAAGACAAAGATTAATTAAAGGTTACGAGAAATCCTAAGGCTTGTACATATTTATATAGAAGGAAGTAATATATATTCTAGAAGCCCGATGAAGGATTAAGCTCAAAAATAGAATTACAAAAGCGCGAAACGTTCACACGAAACTAACGCATAAGATGCAGGGTATAGATGCAAAAGAATAGAACACATATAGATATAAGAGTCTAATAATCATAGGAAACTAGCTGCAGCTTGCGAAATTTAAGCCGACTAGTTACGATCTGAGAAATACAGAGTTTTGGAATTTAAAACAGCTTATGCAACTTACCTCTCAAGTAAGCCTCTAAGGCCTTAAAAATAAATATACAAAGAGATGTGAGAGTAGCTATAATGAAGTAAAATAGAAATAAACCAAGGAGGAATCATACTCCACTCTGTCACCATATCCGCAATCCCACCAAAGTGGATTTGTAACCTGCGTCTGAAAAACAAACAAAGTATGGAATGAGAACAGGAGGTTCTCAGTATGGTAACAGTGCCCAATAATGTAAGATGTAAGGCTCCGGGACGCCAAAGGCAATCCTAGAACTTCACATGGAATACGGATATTCAAGCTTAGAATAAAATAAATACATAAATAAACTTAAACCATAAACCGGTTCATCTAAACTTAGGGGAGTTCTAACTAAAACTAGTCACCGCTGTCCCACAGCCTTCACCAACCTACCCTCTGTGTGATCCCATCGCCACCGCCTACTTAACCTCCTCAGCACCAGACAAACACAAATAATGCAAGCAAGGAAAACATAGGTAGTATTCATATATATCACAAGTAATTAAATAGGCAATATTATGCAATTAGGCAAACTCAAGTAATCAAAGCAAGCAAGCATATAGAAGATGCACATGATGAATGTCTATCCTATTGGCTGTGATATCACATGTCGGTTATAGTGCCAAACCCGACACAAAATCCGAACGACAACTCCCAGATTAGTCTCTCTGTTGCGCATACTTAGGGGGAACAATTCCGAGGGATAAGTGCCCTACCACCTTCTCCTTTCAGAGGGAAACGTTCCGAGGGAGAGTGCCCTACCACCTTCCTCTGGATGCTGCATGATTCCGTAGGTTAGTTCCCTACCACCTTGCAACCAGAGAGAAACCCATGCTCAGGAGGAATAATTCCGAGGGATGAGTGCCCTACCACCATCCTCTGGAGCAACAAATATGAGTGAGAAGCCCAGCTTCAAGCCTCACATCCGAACGTAGGCGAGAGACTGCCACAGCCCCTACGACGGAGAACAATGCATATCATAATCACAATCTCACTCTCAGATATCACTTTCAATTATCAATTCTCAATATTCCAAGGATATAGTGCCTGGCACACTTTCCACATCCAACAAGTCTATCGACCTCAAAGCATCACCAGTCATCACCATCTTTCATCTCAAATCACTTTCAATTATCAATTCTCAACATTCTAAGGATATAGTGCCTGGAACACTTTCCACATCCAACTAGTTCATCATTCCTCTTTGAGTCCTCAACTCATCATAACCATTATCATTTCCATTAACATCCTTAAACATTCATATTTCTCAAGTTCATTAGTTCCTCAATTTGTTGTCAGTAATCACCAAGTTCACTACTCATCCTTCTCTCTCAGCCAAACTCATCCTCAATACACTAGAACCTAAGCCTCCATTTGCTAACTTTTCAAGGTAAAACCCAAAAAAATTCTCCTAAAACCTTTCCCATGTTTCAATGCCCAAAAAAATAAGCCCAAGAGTCTCACTTAGGTGTCATAGAAGTATACCACATTGTTGGGAAAATAAAATAGTGTAAAAACAAAGTTTAAGTTATAAAACAGGGCGTGTGCGTACGCACAGGGGTGTGCATGCGCACGCCCAGGGAGATTTTTAAAACGTTTGCGTACGCATAAGGGTGTGCATACGCACAAGTGCAATTTTTTACAATTCTGTTCGCTCGCACAAGCTGTGCTAGCGCTCCCAACAGACTGCCTTTCCCAACGTGTGCGTGCTCACAAGGCTGTGCTTGTGCACAAGTTGTAAATCTTCCTTGGTTGTGTGCGCACACAAGCTGTGCTAGCGCTCTAAACAGGAAGCCTTCCCCTACGTCTGCGTATGCACAGGGCTGTGCGTACGCACAGGTTTAAATTTTCGCAGGGGTGTGCGTGCACACATACCAGAAATCACAAAATTCTGTAACTTAGCAGAAATTCAGAATTTGACACCAAACTTTGAACGATTATAACTTCCTCTACAAAAATCCAAATTTTACAAACTTTATATCAATTTGAAGAGTTTTCAATGGACTTTTATTCTAAACAAATTTCAACAAATTTTGAAAATCGAGGATAAAGTTATGATCCGTCAAAGTTCACCAAAAATTTGTTTTTACCAAAAACCTCAAAAATTTACTTTTACCAAAACTCTCATTTCAAAACCAAACAACTCACAATCCAATTACTACCAAAGCAACACAACAGTCCCTACTACTCATTCCTCAACTCAACCGTCAATAATATTCCAATTACACCCTTCATCACCATTAAAACCCTTAATCATCAACATCCAAAACCATCATAAACATTCATAATCATCATCAATCAACAACAAAATCAACAACCACTACAAATCTTCATCTATTTCAATAATCATCACCAAACAACATCTAACATTGCCCAAATTCATCAAAATCTCTATTCCTCTAATTATCCTCATAAAATTTACATCCTTCACCAATTGTCATCAACATCAATATCCATACTCCTCATCAATTAGTCTCAATATTATCAATCATGAGCGATATTCATATTACCACAATTAACATACACACTCATCAACATCAACCTTCATAATCATTAAAATACCAACAGTCATCATCAAATCATATAATCATTATCATTATCTTTCTTCTTTCCAACTCCTTCCACACAATACTACTACAACATCAATCAATCCACATCAACAACACCAATAATCAATTTTCTCATCAACATCAAAAATCAAACTCTAACATACACAACTCATAAAATCTTCATCACAAATTCACATGCCTCATACATAATTCAATCCACCATTTATTTAATTCAATCCTATCTTAAGGTCAACTAGCCTAAGTGTCCAGAAACATTACATATTACATAAAGAAAACTAAAACCATACCTTGGCCAATTCTTCAAATGCACCAAACACCAAACCGAAGCCACCAAGCTTGATCCAAAGCCTCAACCAACTCCAACAAACACCCAAAACTCAATCTAACATCATATGTATATCAAAATCAAAACCTAAGATACACAAAACAACTAAACACAAGGGTTTAGTAAAACCTTACCTTACTCAACGAGATTAGGGGTAAAATTCAATAATTATCCGCTACAAGAGATCACCTAAACAAGCAAAACCACAAAATCCACTCAAAAACCAAACCCCCAAAAATACAGAAGTTAGGGCAGGAAACTGGGGAGTGAATTTCGAGATATTACCATATTTTCTTAGATAGAAAAGAAGAGCTCGTCGAGAGCTTCGCGTGGCCACAAACGGCTCATCAATCGGAGTTCCGTAGCTCAAGTTATGATCAAAACAAGGTTTGGGTGAATAGTGAAAACCCCAAACCCCTTCTCTTCTCTCTTCTCACCGTCCCTCTCTCTTTCCTTTCTGAAAAATGAGGCTAAATGCCTCTTAGTTAGGGCATTTATATGTTGGACTTGGGCCAACTTGGGCCCGGTCCAACCCACTAAGTGTTTTTGGTCCGTTTGGCCCACTTTGGGCCAATACCTTTAAAATTAGCGCCCGATTTTCGATTCTAAATTATTTTTTGTCCTTTCAAAACAATAAATCAATTTTCAAAATCTTATTTTTCTCAAAACACAGTACCGGACAAACTTGAACTGGTTCGATGGGTTCGGCTGCCGGTTTTAAGGTTTTTTCTCGTTTTTTCGCAGAAAATACATTCTCTGACTCAGAAAAATCCATTGAAACCAAATTTCACCTTTATATTTTCAAATTAAAACTTCTAGATTTTAAATCTATTCTGGGTACTAAAATTATTTTATTAAAACGGTTTTTCGTGAAAAACTCTGGTTCTTACATCTTCCCCTCAACCTAGGAGGTTTAGAAACTCATACTGATAGAAAATACAAGTGTGATCTTCTTCCTTAAATACTAAACTAATGACTAGTAAAGGTAAAACAAACTTTTTAGTGCTAAAATTTACTTCTGGAGCCCACTTGGTGAGTGTTTGGGCTGAGCTTTGGTGAGATCCACGTGCTAGGAGGCCTCTAGAGTGTTGAACGTTGGCTAGGGGATCCTGTTTGGCCATTTGGACGCTGGTCTCTTCTCCTTGGGCACTAGACGCCAGAAAGTGGGCAGGAGGCTGGCGTTGGACGTCAGTTTTGGACTTTCTAATCTGAAGCAAAGTATGGACTATTATATATTGATGGAAAGCTCTGGAAGTCAGATTTCTATAGTCATTGAGAACGCTTCATTTGGACTTCTGTAGCTCCAGAAAAGCTCTTTCGAGTGCAAGGAGGTCAGATCCAGACAGCATCTGCAGTGCTTTCTCTGTCTCTGAATCAAACTTTTGCTCCAACTCCTCAATTTCAATCAGAAAATACCTGAAATTGTACAAAAATACAAAAACTCATAGTGGAATCTAAAAATGTGAATTTAACACTAAAACCTATAAAAACTTAATAAAAATTAAACAAAACATACTGAAAACTATTTAAAAATAATGCCAAAAAGTGTATAAAATATCCGCTCATCAGTTTCCAACATAAAATTCTGCAAAATGAACATCAGTTAAATCACATTTCCACTGAACCGAACACAATTCATATGCTTAATATAACGTGAAAAATATTCAATCATCAAGAGAAAAGTTTTCTTCATACAAAAGAACTCAACAGAAGACATAACAATCAGGTGAATCAATATCAACATTCCCACCGAACCGAATAGCAATCAGTAGGGAATAAGAAATTTAGCTTACCACAATATTCAGTGGCACAATGTATATTTGTTCCTGATACCGGCGAACTTTTATTTGGTTGAGAATCATGCTATGTATACTGACCACCTACACGAAGAAAATTTATGAGATATACTGTATAAGAGTGTTTAGAAAAATCATTAACGTTAACGCAATTGGCAAAGGATTTACCGTGGCATGCACTTGTTCTTTGGGCATTAAAGACATGAAATATTCTCTTAACCCCTCGTAAAGTGCCTCATGTTTCAAGACAAATATTGCATCATATTCGTTGCTACTATCTTTTGTCGTTTTCACATGTGTCATCTAATGATAACACTTTTCGATCAACTCCTTCGAGATTTTTATCTTTTTCTCTAGAGTTTTGAAAATTTCAGCAGCTGTTAAGGTTGGCTCGAAAGATATTGCTTCAGCAAATTTTAATGCTTCCGTCACTTCAGCATCTACCACCGCCTCTGCCAGGATTTCAAGCTGTAAAACAGGTGGCTCAGAGGGATGAGTTGGTTGAAATGCTGGTGGACTTATCTCAAGGCTAAAGGAAGACATATCATCTTCTCTTTGCCTAGGTTGCTGTTGTTTTTCAGTAGGACTGCTGCATTAAACAGAAAATAGTTCAAAAACAACCAATTAAAATTAATAAAAAGAATTTTTATGTGCAACTTACTCATTATCAGAAATTTCATAGATATAGTTATCATTGATTAACTCCTTAATAACAGAACTCGAAACCAACAACGTAGGTTATGGCTCCATTTTCCTCGGTGAAGATATCTTGACAGCCTGCTTTTCGGGTTCTGGAGGGCAGCTGTAAGAAACAGAAGAGATAAAACTTACAATTAAAGCATGTAGTGAAGTGAAATTATCAAGATTTGTATAAGCAGTAAAACTTACACATCAACATGTACTTCTTCCGATTGCTGCGCTGTTGCTTCTTTGCTGGGCTGCTGTTGCGATTCCAGAGGAATGCTGTATTAAACAGTAAACATTTCAATAATTATCCCAAACTATTATCATATTTCATTAAAAAAACATGATAAAACATGATAAATAATGAGCCCACCGAACCGAATCCCATTGATGCACTGAATAAAACATGATAAATAATGAAACAACTAGAAAAGCATTGTTGTATGCAATCAAAATAACCCTAAATCCTGAACACACTAGCTATCAAGGGATTTAAAATAATCATGCCCACTGAACCGAAATTAAACAATGTGGTGAACAATGGTAAAACTTACAATTCAGGTTGTGCTTCTTGTTGTTGTTGTTGTTGTTATTTAGGAGGGCTGTTGCATTAAACAGAAAAGATTTTAGTAATGAGCCCACCGAAATGAACAAGATTCATGTGGTGAATAAATATTTATAAACTTACTCTTCATCAGAGGTTTGTTGTGTTTGACTTTCTGGAGGGACATAGATAAAGTCATCATTGATCAACTCTTCCTGAAGAGAACTTGGAAGAGACAATGCGAGAGGATTTCTAAGGAATGTAAACAAGGAAGAAGTTAATGTTGAATAATTAGAATTTATTCTAAGAAACGGGATTCTGCACATTCAAAATCTCACATTTTCAAAGGTTCAGAATGAGTTTCTTGTTGAACCGCAAGGATTTGTAGCACAGAATCGGGTGTAGCACTAGTGACATTTAAACACGTTTACCGTGTGATTAATTAAACAAAATTTAATTACCTAAATCTAAAAGAGTAACATAAATATTTTTAACTTACACTGGTGAACTTTTAGAAGTCGTTTTTGGATGGATTTTCTTTTTTCTAAAATATTTTACCATGGTTTTCGGGGTATTTTTCCTAAAAAAATAATAAATTAAAATTAGAAACTAAGATTAAAAGAAGAGGTCTAGAAACACATGAAATTCATTTTTGGAAACCACTAAACTGAAAGTAAAGAGTGCAACAAACTAATTTACCTGGTATTGTCTTGGGCATTTACAGACGGTGTGGAGCTTCACTAAGTCTGCAAGAGTGGTTCACTTTCGAGATTTACAGTCGGCAGTCTAACCAAGATAAATAAATATTTATAAACTTACTCTTCATCAGAGGTTTGTTGTGTTTGACTTTCTGGAGGGACATAGATAAAATCATCATTGATCAACTCTTCCTGAAGAGAACTTGGAAGAGACAACGCAAGAGGATTTCTAAGGAATGTAAACAAAGAAGAAGTTAATGTTGAATAATTAGAATTTATTCTAAGAAACGGGAATCTGCACATTCAAAATCTCACATTTTCAAAGGTTCAGAATGAGTTTCTTGTTGAACCGCAAGGATTTGTAGCACAGAATCGGGTGTAGCACTAGTGACATTTAAACATGTTTACCGTGTGATTAATTAAACAAAATTTAATTATCTAAATCTAAAAGAGTAACATAAATATTTTTAACTTACACTGGTGAACTTTTAGAAGTCTTTTTTGGATGGATTTTCTTTTTTCTAAAATATTTTACCGTGGTTTTTGGGGTATTTTTCCTAAAAAAAAAAGGATAACAAACTAAAATTAGAAACCAAGATTAAAAGCAGAGATCTAGAAATACATGAAATTCATTTTTGGAAACCACTGAACTGAAAGTAAAGAGTGCAACAAACCAATTTACTTGGTATTGTCTTGGGCATTTACAGACGGTGTGGAGCTTCACTGAGTCTGCAAGAGTGGTTCATTTTCGAGATTTACAGTCGGCAGTCTAACCAAGATAAATAAATATTTGTAATTGGATCCAAAGGAATTAGAAAAGGTTCTATCAATAGTTAGCAAAGAAAGAAAAATAACTTGGTAATAAAAGAAGCCAAATTTTACGTCTCAAACAATATTGTAAGATCCGGTTAATTAACGGCTAATTAACCCATAAATGAGAATTTATTCTAGAAAGCCAAAAATGTTATTTTTATGGCTTAATATGATAGAGGAAATTGAGACGAGAATTTCGGTACCAATTTTATAGAAATCGGACCAAGATTGGACCGAACGGGCCAAACCGGGCCAACCGGACCCAAAGTGGGCCCTTGGCCCAACTAAACTAAACCAAAACCCTAGTTTTCAGCACTCTCTCTCCTCATTTGAGACACTAAACACGCTGAAATGGAGGCCATGGAGGGAAGAACACTCTCTCAAGTTCTATCTCTCACTTGATCTTCAAACCACCATAACTTTCGATCTAGAGCTCCGATTGCCGCTCCGTTTGCGGCCACGCGTTCACCGCGGAGAGCTCTACAAAACCCATACAATTAATCTTGAGGTAAGCCACGTTTTACTATTCTAAATTCCAGCCCTTGATTTCGAGTTTCATGAGTAAAAATGTTGAGATTTTGGGTTCTTTGATGTTATAGGACCCAACTCTCTTGAAGGAGAAGGTTAATCTTGTCTCTTTGGACCTTGAGTGTGATAAGATTCTCAACCCTAGTGTAATTTGTTGTTCTATGAGGTTTGGGCATTGAGATGTTGTGTATGGGTATGATGATTGTGGCTTAGGTTGTGTATATGTGAATATTGGAGCTTGATTGGTGATTTTGGAAAGCTTGGAAGAGGGTTTTGTGTGATAAAATCTGTTCTTGGAGGTGTTGAGACCTTGAGAGCTTGAGGAAAAGTGGTTTGGAAGTGCTCCGATTGAGCTTGGGAAATTGGCTAAGGTATGGTTTCGGTTTCCCGTATCTAATATGTAATGTGGTAGGAAATACTTAGGCTAGAGGCCCTAAGATAGGCATTGAATTGATGATGTTGTGGAATAGTTGAGATATATGATGTGATCATATGTGTGATTATGAATATTGATGCCTTGATTGTGTGATATGTGAGAAAATGCATGTTGTGATATATGCTTGATGAATGATTGAGGTTGAATTGATGGGTGGTGCCATATTGTTGGTGAGTATGATGATTATGTATAATGATGGTTGATTGAAAATTGATATTGTTAGAAATTGGGATGAGAAGGATGTATGACATAATATTGTGTTTATCCTTTGGCCTTTTGATTGAGAAGTGTTAAAATGGTTGGAGGTAGTTTTGAGAATTTTGGTAAAATGTCAATGTGTGAGTTGAGGATGGCTTGTTGTTGAATTTGGTACACTTTGATTGATTTCAAAGAAAAGGGATGAAATTGGCATGTTTTAATTGATTTTGAAAAGAGTTGAAAGTGGCTTGTTTTGAAAATGGCACTTTGTGGTTTTGAATAAAAATATGGTTTTTGGGCATACTTTGACGGGACATAACTTGGACTACGAATCTTTGATTTGTGCCAATTCTATTTAGAAATGAAATTGGATCCGGGATGTCCATGCCGTTCGAAGAATGGGTGAAAAATGATTTAAAATGAGAGAGTTATGACCGTCGGAAGATTGGGGGTTGAATCTGTGAATTCTGCAGCTTTTAACTTAGAAAATTTTTAGCAGAATGACCCCTCGCGCGTAGACGCACTTGGCGCGTATGCGCCGTTCTTCGAGAAAGCATCATCCACGCGTGCACGTGGAGTGCGCGTACGCGTGGCCCTGTTTTCATCCCAAAGTTGATTTTTGAGTTTTAAAAGCCAAACTTCATACTTCTAAGCCTCCAATCTCACCACTTATGTCTTAAATCATTATGATATGCCTAGCATGAGGAAAAGGGCTAGTGAATGTGGTAACTTGCGAGTGAAGCAAGGGAAAAATGAATGATCCATGAGGATCAAAGATGATTATGTGAGATGTGGAGGATGGCGGTGGAAGTGCTTGTTATGCCATGGGCCGAATGGCCGTAATTGTTAATGAATTGGCTGGTTATGGATTTAACCGTGAGCCGGATGGCTGGATTATGCCGTGTGGCGGCGGAGCCATGTTTATGGCTAAGTATAAATGCATATATGCTGTTGAATGAATTGTGAATGTTGGCACTTCCACCATTGGAGATGAGGGTTTCCCTGGGTAGTAGCAATGGCTAGCCACCATGTGCTCCAGGTTGAGACTCGAAGCTCTGTTAACCCAATGTCGTAAGTGTGGCCGGGCACTGTGAAAGGCCCGGATGAGCTCGCCCCCATAAATATTCACCAGTTATGGTGATGGATAAATATTCACCAGTGAGGGTGATGGATATGGATCATGATTATGATCAAGTTTATGATGAGTATAACTCGAGTTGGGGATGCACGACAGAGGGACAGTCCAATGGCTAGCTACCAGGACTTGTCGGGTTGGCTCTATAACCGACAGATGATATCATCAGCCACTAGGGACAAGCATGCATCATAAGCATACTACATGAATTGTTTGAGATTGCCTATTTGACTGCATATTACTTGCTAATTGCCTAAATGCCTTATCTGTTCCTATTTGTAAATCTCTTGTCTGATATAACTGTGTTTGCTATATTATACTCCTGCTGGTGGTTGGGAGGTCTGAAGGAATTGGAAAGGGAAGTATTAGTTAGACTGAAGAATCTTTAGTCAGTTGCCACTTACGGTTTAGCTTGTTTATAAGCTTTGATATTATCTGAAGGAAGTTCTAGGATTGCCTTCGGCTTTCCTCTATTATTATGTATTATATATGTGGAAGCTGTTACCGTGCTGGGGACCTCTGGTTCTCACCCATGCGGATTTTGTGGTTTTCAGATGCAGGACGCGAGGCTTCTCGTTGAGGCATGCTGGAGACTTCTGGATTAGCGAAGATCCTTTGTTCTCGGGACTCTGTTTTGGGTTATATATCTTGTTTAGATACTTTTATCTCCATTAAATAATACAAACTGTGACGACTCCTTCTAGAGGGGATTTTTGGAGAAAAGGTTTTCTGTATTTGTGTCCCTTTGGGTTTCCTTTGAGGTTTTCTTATTTTATCATATGTATATATTGCTATGCTCGGACCGGTTATCTTCGCAACCGGGTTTTGAGTCTTGATATTCCCGTTTTTGACACTCTTTATATATATGATCTTGCGCTAGCTTATCCTTTGCTCGTTACGTTATCATTCGGAGTGTTGCGTTTTCGAGTTACGGTTTTTGATTACCCCTTTTTCTTCAAAGGCTCCTAGTTATAATCAATCATTCATAATACTATACGTACTAAATTTTTGTTTTAGAGGTCGTAATACCTTGCCATCTCTGAATTATGACTTAAGCATAAGACTCTGTATAGTAGGGTGTTACAGTATGGTATCAGAGCAGTTCGTTCCTGTAGAGCCTGAGGAATGGACTGACTATGCTTCTGTGCATTCTCTGTATGTGTGTTATGTGCTGTTAGTATATCTACTTGATATAGTTGGCATAAACGTTCATGAGCATGCATTTGGGACTTTGAAGCACTAAACTTCCGATATTGAGACTGATCAACTTAATATCGATTGTTTGGTGTGTATAGGAACCAGATGGCGCCTCGTGGACGCGGTAGAGGCCGTGGGAGAGGACATACGAATGCTCGTGCGCCGGAGACTAACCCTAATAACCCGGTGAACTTTATGACTGCGTTGGAGAACATGGCTGCTGCTATGCAAGCCACTGCTGAGGCTCTTGGTCAACAGATGAACAACCATGGTAATGACGGAGGTAGAGTTCAGGGCCCGATGACACTGGCAAACTTTTTGAAGGTTAATCCCCCTAAGTTCAAGGGAACCACTAGTCCGACTGAAGCCGATACATGGTTTCAAGCCATGGAACGAGCACTGCAAGCGCAGGTGATACCTGAAGGGCAGCGTGTGGAGTTCGCTACCTATTTGCTCATTGGCGAAGCATCGCATTGGTGGCAAGGAATCCGACGCCTCCTACAGCAGGGTGATGATTATATCACCTGGGACATCTTCCAAGAGGAATTCTATAAGAAGTACTTTCCGACTTCTGCTAGGACGGCCAAGGAGCTTGAATTGTTGCAGCTGAAGCAGGGTACTATGTCTGTATCTGAGTATACTGACAAGTTTGAGGAGCTGTTCAGATTCTCTCGTATGTGTCAAGGGACTCCGGTGGAATATGAGGAATGGAAGTGTGTTAAGTACGAAGGAGGACTCCGGAGTGATATTTTCAGTTCAGTGGGACCAATGGAGATTAGAACTTTCTCCGAGTTGGTGAACAAGTGTAGGGTTGCTGAAGAGTGTGTGAAGAGGGCAGCCGCTGAGAAAGGAAGTCACAAAGGATCGTTTCCACAGAACCGAGGCAAGAGCTTTGCACCTAGAGGTCCGTCTTTCAAGAGGGAAGGTTCTTTTAGGAGGCCCAACAACAACTACTCCCAAGGAAAAAGGTTTGGGAAGCAGCCTCAGAATGATCAAGCTTGTACTAGGTGTGGGAGTCACCATCCGGGAGTACCATGCAAGGCCGGATGGGGTTTGTGCTTCAATTGTGGAAAGGCGGGGCATAAAGCCGCAAGTTGTCCAGAGAAGCAAAAGCAAGGTGCTGGGAAAGCACAACAGACTGGTCGGGTATTCACCACCTCAGCTGTGGGTGCAGAGGGATCCGAGACACTCATTCGAGGTAACTGTGAAATAGCTGGTCAAACTTTAAATGCTTTATTTGATTCGGGAGCATCGCATTCATTCATTGCATTTGAGAAAGCCCATGAGTTAGGGTTGAAGATCGTAACCTTAGGTTATGACTTAAAAGTGTATAATGCTACCCATGAAGCCATGGTAACTAGGCTAGGATGCCCGAAAGTTTCGTTTAGGTTCAAGCAGCGTGATTTTGTCCATAATTTAATCTGCTTACCGATGATCGGTCTTGATCTTATCTTGGGATTGGACTGGTTATCTGAGAATCATGTCCTGCTTGATTGTTCTACAAAGTCGGTGTACTTTATACCGGAAGATACAGAAGGACCGGTCGTGGTGAATAATTATTACTTGAATTCGATGATGGTGAACTGTTCTGGAATCGAATGTCAGGGTATCCTGTTGTTAACCGCTGGTGTTTCGGGTGATGATCAAAAGTTAGATCAGATTCCGGTAGTGTGTGATTTTCCGGAAGTGTTTCCCGATGATATTGAGGAATTTCCACCTAACCGAGAGGTCGAGTTTGCTATTGAATTGGTGCCTGGGGCGGGACCAATCTCAAGTGCTCCTTATAGAATGTCACCATTAGAGATGGCCGAGCTAAAGTCTCAGTTAGAGGAATTATTGGGTAAGAACTTTATCCGACCAAGTATTTCCCCGTGGGGTGCTCCAGTGTTACTGGTAAAGAAGAAAGATGGAAGTATGCGACTCTGTGTGGATTACAGGCAGCTGAACAAGGTCACCATAAAGAATAAGTACCCATTGCCGAGAATTGATGATCTCATGGATCAGTTACAAGGAGCTGGGGTTTTCTCCAAGATCGATTTGCGATCCGGTTATCACCAGATAAGGGTGAGGGGTGAGGATATCCCTAAGACTGCTTTCAGGACTCGTTATGGTCATTACGAGTACACTGTAATGTCCTTTGGGTTGACGAACGCTCCTGCAATATTCATGGATTACATGAATAGAGTGTTCCGTCCGTTTCTGGATAAATTCGTGGTTGTCTTCATTGACGATATACTAATTTACTCCAAGACTGAAGAAGAGCATGCGGAACACTTGCGGACCGTGTTGCAGATTTTAAAGGAGAAGAAACTCTATGCGAAACTGTCTAAGTGTGAGTTCTGGAAGAGTGAGGTGAAGTTTTTGGGTCACGTGGTGAGTAAGAAGGGAATAGCCGTAGATCCAACCAAGGTAGAAGCTGTGATGGATTGGAAGCAACCAACCACAGTAACTGAGATAAGGAGTTTTCTGGGTTTAGCTGGCTATTACCGAAGGTTCATCAAAGGCTTTTCGCAATTAGCTTTGCCATTGACAAAGTTAACTCGCAAAGACACTCCGTTTGTTTGGACTCCTAAATGCGAGGAGAGCTTTCAGACATTGAAGAAAAAGTTGACCACTGCACCTGTGTTAGTGTTACCTGAGCCGAACGAGCCTTTTGAGGTGTACTGTGATGCATCGTTAAAGGGCCTAGGGTGCGTGCTGATGCAGCATCATAATGTGGTGGCGTATGCCTCACAACAGTTGAGACCTCACGAAGTTAGTTATCCTACGCACGATTTGGAACTCGCTGCGGTTGTGTTTGCCTTGAAGGTGTGGAGGCATTATCTCTATGGGGTTAAGTTCCAAGTCTTCTCCGATCACAAGAGCTTGAAATACCTCTTTGATCAGAAAGAGCTTAATATGAGGCAAAGGAGGTGGATGGAATTGTTGAAAGACTATGACTTTGAGTTAAATTACCATCCTGGAAAGGCGAATATAGTGGCGGATGCGTTAAGTCGAAAGTCGTTATATGCGTCTTGGATGATGCTTCAAGAGGAGAAGTTGCTCAGGGGATTCGAGAGTCTAAAAATTGGTGCTCGAGAAGTATCTGGAACCTTGTGTTTGAGCCGATTAGAAATCTCGAGTGACTTTAAGTCCGAACTCCTAAAGGCTCATGAAAATGATGAAGCGTTATGGAAGGTGTTACCGGCTATCGAGCAAGGAAAACAGTGGAGAGTGTCGGAAGAAAAAGATGGGTTATGGAGATTCAAGGATAGGATCATTGTGCCGGATGTTGGCACTTTGAGGCAAGATATCTTAAAGGAGGCACACAAAAGCGGATTCTCCATTCACCCGGGGAGTACTAAGCTGTACCATGATTTAAAGGCGATGTTTTGGTGGCCGGGTATGAAGAATGATGTGGCGGAATATGTTTCAAAGTGCTTAACTTGTCAAAAGGTAAAGATTGAACATCAAAGACCTTCCGGGATGTTGCAACCCTTAGAGGTTCCGCAATGGAAGTGGGAAAGTATTGCAATGGACTTTGTGTCGGGATTGCCAAGGACTAGGACTGGTTTTGATGCTATCTGGGTGATTGTGGACCGATTGACAAAGTCAGCTCACTTTTTGCCCATTCGAATGACTTACACCCTTGAGGATCTAGCTCGGTTATACATAAAGGAGATTGTGAGACTCCATGGTGTACCTGCTACTATAATCTCTGATAGAGATCCTCGTTTTACTTCGAGGTTCTGGGGTGCATTTCAGAAAGCTTTTGGAACTCGATTAAGCTTGAGTACAGCGTACCATCCTCAAACAGATGGTCAATCCGAGAGGACGATCCAAACACTAGAGGATATGTTGAGAGCTTGTGTTTTGGACCAACCGGCGAGTTGGGATCGGTATATGCCGTTAGTAGAGTTTGCATACAATAATAGTTACCATGCGAGCATCGGAATGGCTCCGTATGAGGCTTTGTATGGGAGAAAATGTCAATCTCCACTATGTTGGTATGAAGCTGGAGAGAAAGGCTTGTTGGGGCCGGAAATGATAGCTGAGACCACTGAACAAGTCAAGAAAATCCGAGATAGGATGCTTACGACGCAGAGTCGTCAAAAGAGTTACGCCGATCAAAGGCGGAAGCCCTTAGAATTTGAGGCAGGAGATCATGTTTTCCTGAAAGTTACTCCAACCACAGGAGTAGGTAGAGCGATTAAAGCAAAGAAGTTGAATCCTCGATACATTGGTCCATTTCAGATCTTGGAGAGGATTGGGCCGGTGGCGTATCGGGTGGCTCTACCACCCCATCTTTCAAACCTGCACGACGTATTTCACGTGTCGCAGCTTCGAAAGTACACTCCTGATGCTAGCCATGTGTTAGAACCCGAATCGGTTCAGTTAAGAGAAGATTTGACGCTTCCAGTGGCTCCAGTCAGAATTGATGATACTAGTATCAAACGGTTGCGCGAAAAAGAGGTTTCATTAGTCAAAGTGGCTTGGAGTCGAGGCGGTATTGAGGAACACACTTGGGAACTTGAGTCGGAGATGCGAACGGATTATCCACACTTATTCTCAGGTAATTGAATTTGAATTTGAATTTTGTGGGCAAAATTCCTAATTAGGTGGGTAGAATGTAAGATCCAGTTAATTAACGGCTAATTAACCCATAAATGAGAATTTATTCTAGAAAGCCAAAAATGTTATTTTTATGGCTTAATATGATAGAGGAAATTGAGACGAGAATTTCGGTACCAATTTTATAGAAATCGGACCAAGATTGGACCGAACGGGCCAAACCGGGCCAACCGGACCCAAAGTGGGCCCTTGGCCCAACTAAACTAAACCAAAACCCTAGTTTTCAGCACTCTCTCTCCTCATTTGAGACACTAAACACGCTGAAATGGAGGCCATGGAGGGAAGAATACTCTCTCAAGTTCTATCTCTCACTTGATCTTCAAACCACCATAACTTTTGATCTAGAGCTCCGATTGCCACTCCGTTTGCGGCCACGCGTTCACCGCGGAGAGCTCTACAAAACCCATACAATTAATCTTGAGGTAAGCCACATTTTACTGTTCGAAATTCCAGCCCTTGATTTCGAGTTTCATGAGTAAAAATGTTGAGATTTTGGGTTCTTTGATGTTATAGGACCCAACTCTCTTGAAGGAGAAGGTTAATCTTGTCTCTTTGGACCTTGGGTGTGGTAAGATTCTCAACCCTAGTGTAATTTGTTGTTCTATGAGGTTTGGGCATTGAGATATTGTGTATGGGTATGATGATTGTGGCTTAGGTTGTGTATATGTGAATATTGGAGCTTGATTGGTGATTTTGGAAAGCTTGGAGGAGGGTTTTGTGTGATAAAATCTGTTCTTGGAGGTGTTGAGACCTTGAGAGCTTGAGGAAAAGTGGTTTGGAAGTGCTCCGGTTGAGCTTGGGAAATCGGCTAAGGTATGGTTTCGGTTTCCCGTATCTAATATGTAATGTGGTAGGAAATACTTAGGCTAGAGACCCTAAGATAGGCATTGAATTGATGATGTTGTGGAATGGTTGAGATATATGATGTGATCATATGTGTGATTATGAATATTGATGCCTTGATTGTGTGATATGTGAGAAAATGCATGTTGTGATATATGCTTGATGAATGATTGAGGTTGAATTGATGGGTGGTGCCATATTGTTGGTGAGTATGATGATTATGTATAATGATGGTTGATTGAAAATTGATATTGTTAGAAATTGGGATGAGAAGGATGTATGACATAATATTGTGTTTATCCTTTGGCCTTTTGATTGAGAAGTGTTAAAATGGTTGGAGGTAGTTTTGAGAATTTTGGTAAAATGTCAATGCGTGAGTTGAGGATGGCTTGTTGTTGAATTTGGTACACTTTGATTGATTTCAAAGAAAAGGGATGAAATTTGCATGTTTTAATTGATTTTGAAAAGAGTTGAAAGTGGCTTGTTTTGAAAATGGCACTTTGTGGTTTTGAATAAAAATATGGTTTTTGGGCATACTTTGACGGGACATAACTTGGACTACGGATCTTTGATTTGTGCCAATTCTATTTAGAAATGAAATTGGATCCGGGATGTCCATGCCGTTCGAAGAACGGGTGAAAAATGATTTAAAATGAGAGAGTTATGACCGTCGGAAGATTGGGGGTTGAATCTGTGAATTCTGCAGCTTTTAACTTAGAAAATTTTTAGCAGAATGACCCCTCGCGCGTAGGCGCACTTGGCGCGTATGCGCCGTTCTTCGAGAAAGCATCATCCACGCGTGCGCGTGGAGTGCGCGTACGCGTGGCCCTGTTTTCATCCCAAAGTTGATTTTTGAGTTTTAAAAGCCAAACTTCATACTTCTAAGCCTCCAATCTCACCACTTATGTCTTAAATCATTATGATATGCCTAGCATGAGGAAAAGGGCTAGTGAATGTGGTAACTTGCGAGTGAAGCAAGGGAAAAATGAATGATCCATGAGGATCAAAGATGATTATGTGAGATGTGGAGGATGGCGGTGGAAGTGCTTGTTATGCCATGGGCCGAATGGCCGTAATTGTTAATGAATTGGCTGGTTATGGATTTAACCGTGAGCCGGATGGCTGGATTATGCCGTGTGGCGGCGGAGCCATGTTTATGGCTAAGTATAAATGCATATATGCTGTTGAATGAATTGTGAATGTTGGCACTTCCACCATTGGAGATGAGGGTTTCCCTGGGTAGTAGCAATGGCTAGCCACCATGTGCTCCAGGTTGAGACTCGAAGCTCTGTTAACCCAATGTCGTAAGTGTGGCCGGGCACTGTGAAAGGCCCGGATGAGCTCGCCCCCATAAATATTCACCAGTTATGGTGATGGATAAATATTCACCAGTGAGGGTGATGGATATGGATCATGATTATGATCAAGTTTATGATGAGTATAACTCGAGTTGGGGATGCACGACAGAGGGACAGTCCAATGGCTAGCTACCAGGACTTGTCGGGTTGGCTCTATAACCGACAGATGATATCATCAGCCACTAGGGACAAGCATGCATCATAAGCATACTACATGAATTGTTTGAGATTGCCTATTTGACTGCATATTACTTGCTAATTGCCTAAATGCCTTATCTGTTCCTATTTGTAAATCTCTTGTCTGATATAACTGTGTTTGCTATATTATACTCCTGCTGGTGGTTGGGAGGTCTGAAGGAATTGGAAAGGGAAGTATTAGTTAGACTGAAGAATCTTTAGTCAGTTGCCACTTACGGTTTAGCTTGTTTATAAGCTTTGATATTATCTGAAGGAAGTTCTAGGATTGCCTTCGGCTTTCCTCTATTATTATGTATTATATATGTGGAAGCTGTTACCGTGCTGGGGACCTCTGGTTCTCACCCATGCGGATTTTGTGGTTTTCAGATGCAGGACGCGAGGCTTCTCGTTGAGGCATGCTGGAGACTTCTGGATTAGCGAAGATCCTTTGTTCTCGGGACTCTGTTTTGGGTTATATATCTTGTTTAGATACTTTTATCTCCATTAAATAATACAAACTGTGACGACTCCTTCTAGAGGGGATTTTTGGAGAAAAGGTTTTCTGTATTTGTGTCCCTTTAGGTTTCCTTTGGGGTTTTCTTATTTTATCATATGTATATATTGCTATGCTCGGACCGGTTATCTTCGCAACCGGGTTTTGAGTCTTGATATTCCCGTTTTTGACACTCTTTATATATATGATCTTGCGCTAGCTTATCCTTTGCTCGTTACGTTATCATTCGGAGTGTTGCGTTTTCGAGTTACGGTTTTTGTTTACCCCTTTTTCTTCAAAGGCTCCTAGTTATAATCAATCATTCATAATACTATACGTACTAAATTTTTGTTTTAGAGGTCGTAATACCTTGCCATCTCTGAATTTCGACTTAAGCATAAGACTATGTATGGTAGGGTGTTACAAATATCACATTTGTAATTTACTTTTACTTAACAAGCATACATAAACAATTTTCAGCAAGGAAATGCAAAAACGAAACCAGATGAATATCATACAATCATATAAATGAGCATCACCCAATACTTACTGGCTTTTAGATTTGCTTGTGCCCTCTGAATCTGTCGGCACATGCTTTCTTTTTTTGCTTTGTTTTTTAACCACCTTCTGTGGTTGTTTTCTTTTCCTTGTGCCAGTTTTTTCAATTTCTTCTTCTCTACAATACATAAGAACAAACGCATAAGAACAACTTTAAGCAAATACAAGTTAAATGAAATCAATATGAAGATCAAACTTACTAGTTTTCGGATTCACTTTTACTTTCTGAATCCGTTGGAGTGCTTTCATTTTTAGTTGTTGTTTCTGAATCCATATCAACAAGCTTTTGTTTTTTAACCACCCTCTTTTTTCTTGTTCTCTTTGCTGGTGGTATTTTGTCGGATTCGAATTCAGTTTCAGATTCAGAAAATCTTTCTTCTGAAGAAGAAGAATCCAGATCAACAATTTTCTTTTTTTCTTTCTTACCTTTTTCTTTCTTATCTAAATTATTTGTTTTTCTTTCTTCCTTCTTTTTGTTCTTTCTGTACAAAAGTTCCTAAAATAGAAATTTATTTAATGAGAAATACAGTAACAATCAACTGAATCAACATTAGCAACCCACTGAATCAAACAATAGTAATATGCTGAATAAAATATCATAAAATGTGATAATTATTTAATGATCAAAAAAATATTTTTGCATGAACAACTCAATTGAAGACACTAACAATCAGGTGAACGAAACGGATCAGACCCACTGAACCGAATAAGATTCATATGGTGAATAAAACGTGACAATTATTTAATAATGAAGAAAAGTTTTTCTGAATGCACAAAAATTCAAATGAACACACTAATAATTGCAAGTAGGAGAAATAAATTAATTATAACCTAAAACACAAGTTTATTTAGTTAGTAGATTATTTTAGAAGCATTTGAAATGAAATTTTAGGAGAAATTTTTTGTTTAATTTACCAATGGGTCAGTTGCTTCCCTCGAAATCCGTCAAACATCTTTTGCTTTGCCCAATGGGCCTACACAAAAAATTGAACAATAAAAAAATTATACTATAATATCTAAATTATATTCCATTTAATGAGTTAATCATCCAATTACAGAATCCTGCTAAAACTCAAATCTCATGATCTTCAAGTATCTTGTGCTAATAAGTTTAATGAAAATCAGTTAATATTGAACTATTATTAGGATAACTTACTAAACATGGAATTTTATTTTAAATTATATCCTAAGAATTAAGTTATCTGATTTTATGTTTGAAAAAATTGCAAGAGCATATAAGATAAAATTACCACTCAATTATAATAAACACATTATAGGATAATTACAAAATAAAGTTGTGAATAATTTATAAAAGAATAAAAATGTCTAAGAATAAATTCATGAGGGTCCATAAGTAATTCATATAGAAAAATAACAAATTTATAGAAGAATAAAAATGTCTAAGAATTACATATTAAATAAATTTTAAAATTATACATAATCAACCCAAATTTTAGAAAACTTTTCTATAAACAATATTCATAGTTGTTCTGGTTGAAAATTATTCTCAATTAATACTTTAACCCCGATTTTGATTTTACTTTTTGAAAGAGCAACATAAAACTGCCTGTGAGTAAAAATAGGTTTCGGCGAGTATAATCCTTTAGTTGTTAAAGTTTGTGTCTGAGACTTGTTAATAGTCATAGATAATAACACACATACACACATTGAAGAAGATGAGCCTTTTTCTATGATTAAGGTCATCTAATACTACAATAACACTGTTGGAAAATGAGGTGGTGTCACTAAAGTTTAAAATTATCACTAACTTCACATGCTACATAATAACAAAAAAGCCATATAAAATTATAAATATACATTAACAGAGTAGCAGTTAAAATAAAAAGTTGGATGATAATAAAAAAAAGTACAATTATGGATTTTCAAAAGAAGCATACATTATTGCCTTTTTTAATATTAAATTATTTTAAGTTTAGCTCAAGCTGCTTAAGCTTTTCTATTCCTCCTGACTTTCTACTCTAAAATTTAAAAAAAAAAATTGAAAAATTATAATGAAGAACTCTAAGAAAAATGGAAAGAAAAGATACAAATTAAAACAACTACATCATTTATAAATACTTTGACAATCTAAATATATAAATTTAACATGAAAAGAATTAAAGAAATACTTGGCCAAAAAGGAATAAGAAAAAAGTTTCTACAAACTTCAAATAAATGTCTTCAGAAATTATTAAATATTTACATATTTTTTACTTTTTTAATCTGCATATATTAATAAAAAGAATGAATATTAGCATGAAACTTACAAAGTCACTCTTTGATATATTGATTATTAGGATCTAGGAGACATTTATTTATTAACTATAGAAAACTCACTCTCTTTAGAGCCAACTGACATTATTAGGAGATACAAAACATAATCCTGCCTAAGAAGCTATGGTGGAATTCCATGGTCTAATAAAAAAAGGATAACAAAATAAAAATAGAAAAATTTAAGATTTAAGGTAGTATTTGAAACTTCAAAACATCAATAATCGCTTATAAGCAAAACACAGTGAATGATAATGGAAAAAGGAAGAAATTCTGATTTCGAATTCTTCAAATAATTGATTCAGGTATGAAATAAACTATGAACGGCAATGTGCAAAATATATTGATATGCAATTATCTATCAAGAAGCTTACTTTGCCTTTAAAGATCAGACAATAATTAGTTATGTAAATTTTATGCAATAATAATATCAATCACTATGCCTAGTGATGTTTTATAAAATTTCTATTTTTGTTAAAATCAATCGAATGAAATTTAGAACACAACTACATGTGCCTATAGAAAAAGTACCAAATAACAAAACTTATTCTTAATAGAGTTTATTCTTATTCTTAATAGAGTTTATTTTATGTCTATGTGTATGTAGTATATATGTAGACTACTATTCGAATTAGGAAGAAGCTAAGGTGCTTTTGAATTTAGACAAAGAAAATCATCATAGCTTGCTATGTGCGTAATCATAATTGATATATGTAATAATATTCATTGTTAACACTACCTAATTACATATTAATAGATAGAAAAACTTTCCTGCATATTTTAATTTTCATGTATGTATATCTATAATTGAGTCATGAATTATGATATGAATGAACCAAATGAGAACTTGAGAACTTGCCAAGTAGTAGCGTAGAGATAGCATTTTTATTCAAAATAATATAGTTTTAATATAAATAGCCAAACAACAACTTTAAATTTGATTTGCTTCAATGAAAATTAAACTCATCCAGGTATATAAAATTGAAGATGCATGATAAATATACCTCACTAAAAGTAATATGGAATAAGTCTATACAGTAATCTTGAAAAAAATATTAATTTTTAGTTAATTATGTGGTTAGAATATCTCATATAATATGAAGAGTGATAAAAAAAATAAGAGAATAACATCATAATCACTTGAGAGACAATGGAACTAATATAAAAAATTTCTCTTATAACAAAAAATATACATACCAATCCACATAAAAAACATAACCATATTTCAAACTCAGAAAAAATATCATCCATTCTTAAACCACAATAGAGAACTAAACTTATCCCAAAGCTAAATAATCACAGAGAGATAATAAAATGGGACTACTTTAAAAAAAATTCAAAGATATGCAATCAGAAACAATAGTATCTACAACTAAACACTACCAAACAGAACAACAGTAAAAGATGCACAATATATTAGAAAAAAAATCCAAAACCTCATTGCTTACTACTAACAATCTAACACAGCTTAGAAATTTGACTACAAAAAAAAAGTCATAAAAAATAGACAATTTTCACTAGAATGAGGACAAAACTAAATAAAGTGTAAATAAGTTTTACATAAAAAAGAAAATAAAATAAAAAAAAAAAACCCAGAACATATGTAGATCAAGATGGAGAGGACAGATTTTTGTTTTTTAGAAAGAACACAAAAGAGGTTCTAATATGAGCAAGAAATCATATCTACTGGCACCACAGGCAAAGATAATTTGAAAATATCATATATTATTCGAACATAAACAACAGATCACATAAATGCCAACCTTAAAGCTTTCTCCTTATAGTCATATCAGTTTTTCACTATCTCAAAACACTCTTTTAAGTATGGATTAGATTCCTGAAATGAAAGAAAGAAAGGAAATAATGACTTTAAAATCTTGAATTTTCTTTTGCAATAATACTTTATCCATCATGTAATTGAAAACACCACATAAATCAAATGGAGTTGCTATCACCCTTTGTAATGTCTCAAGCTTTTTCTGAAATATTTTACATTTGATTTCTTTTATTGCTACCATACCCTCTAATTTTATCAAAATTCCTACATTAACCTTATTCTTTTTCCAAAACCTAACCCTAATTCTAATTTCAAAATACTCACTCTCACTTCACACACACACACTTCTCACTCACTCTCACTCTCTGAAACCACAAAGAGGAAAAGAAAAGAGAAAAAAAATAGAGGGAGAGGGAGAATGGAAGAAGATAGGAAGAAGAGAAGAAGAAAGGAGGGAGGAGAGAGACCGCATGGCAGGGCTTGGTCCTACCGCTGCCATTGCCATCGCCATCACGTCGTTGTCACAGGTGAGAGAGAAGATTATCCCACACACGAGAGAGAGAGAATGAAACTGCGACGGAGAAGAATGAAGTTGTACCGCCGTCACCGCCGTGCATCGTCCCGCCTCTGGAGTCAATTTGAACCTTTGTCGTCAAGTCACTCCGTTGCTGTCACCGTCGTCATCGTGGCGGTAGGCGTGAGGGCCGAACAAAGAGAAATAGGTCATGTGGAGGAGGGAGGAGCTACTATGTGTCGTCGAGCAACTGCCACTGCCGGAGCTCGCCGTTGAGGCTGCCAGAGCCCCTGCTTGCCTGCTTCGCGTTCTGCCCTTGCTTTGCTCTGCCGAGGGCTGAGTCTTGCCTCACCCCTGTTCATCAGAGCTTGTGGTTTTACTATGGGAGTCACTGCCAGAGGAGAAGAACTGCCGCCACCACTGCTCTGCTGTGTCCTTCATCGTGGACGCTAGAGAGGGTAACCGAAGCTGCAGATGCTCCATCCCCTTAACTCCTTTGGTAAGACTAATTTTGTTCTGTCTTGTCTTGCCATAAAGCGCTATTATTGTCTCTGTCCTATCCTATTTGATGTCACTTTATGCCTTTGCTCAATTTTAAACCACCGTAGGCTATTGGATTCGCTGCCATTGTTACTGTGGTTGCTCTATGTTGTTGATACTAGGGCTGTTGTTGATGTTGCTGCAGTGAGAATTGAAGTTGTTGCTACTACCCCAGTCCAAATTTTGTGCGCTTTCGTTCCATTTTACTTCAACTATCCTCACCATTTAATTCGACAATCCGGGTTTGGTCTCTTCAATCCTTTGGGACCACGTTGTGAGTAGGCTTTACATTTATAATTGTTTGATTTTACAGCTATAATTATTGAGATACGATACTTTAAAATTATAGTTATACTTACAAAGATTACTATTAAAGGATTTTAAATTGGTTTGAATAATCGATTTATTAGAACTAAATATTTATCCTTGTTAAGCTCATTTTAATATACACATGAGACTATATGTTTTTATGAGATTATATGTATGTTTGAAGAAGTTTTATATTATTTTGATGCATTTGATTTTACTCGAATATGTATTTTTGAAGCATTAAAGTATTTGTTGGTACTCACTTATTTTAAAATTGTGAACTATGTTTGAAATGCCTTAAAATTGAGAAAATATGATTGAAAAGAATTTAGATGAGAAAGTATTATTGATTTGATTTGATACCTCGTATGTTTGAAAGACTGAAGAATTGATTATATTTGAAATTATATGTTTTGAATTAGTTTGGGAGGCTCATATTAGAAAACCGTAGTTAACGGCGGTTATGACGTTAACCTAGATGCATCTGGCTCAGACCTCAGCTAGCAGGGGCATTGCTAGCCTAACGTGTAGGCTACACGTTGGATCTGTTATTCCGTACGGACACACGAGAGGAAAGGGCTACCCTTAGAGGTGGAGCCGCCCAAGTGTGGAATATTTTATTTGATTTCTGTATGAGAACTCCCTTATTGATTCACATATTCATATAAATTATTATTTTCTAAATAAAATTATTTTTACGATAATGTTTATATGGTTTCATGTGAATTATAGATGTACTGTCTAGTCACTGGGTTGCAAAACTCATCCCATTTTTCTAAAAATATTTTTCAGGAATAAATATTTGATTATGTGAGTCTTTCTATCCAAGAGTAATGATCTGCAATGGATGCTTGTTCTTTGTGGAGTTCTTAGACGTCATTTGCTCCATATGTCACAAGCAGGATTTATCCATAATTATTTATTTTATCTCCTATTAAAAATATGTAATTATTCATTTTAGAAACTGTAAATTTATTCAAAATATTTGTGACATTTTCATTTATCTTATATTCAAATCTGTTAGACTTGCTAGGGGACTATTTTCTTGAGCGCCAGTAATGGCTCATTTTGGACTGTGACACCCTTCACCCTAACTCAATAATTTATTACTTATAATTTTTCTTCAATATATGTAACTCCCAATCATAATACATTATGTTACTATTATTATATATAAGGCTAATTAATTAATTGTATATACTATAAGGTATATTAAATATATTCTCTTTACCTTGAATGAATAATTATTTATTTAAAATTAAATAGACGCATATATACTATATGTCATGTAGACATGATCATGGTGAAATAAACAAATAGAAAGGGAGTAGAAATAAAACTTCTTACAATTATAGTTATTAAAACACTGTTCTAACGCATTCACTTCTTGATCTTTACTCAACTCCAATGTCTCCATAAGTAGAAACAATTCCACCTCCTCTTTCTAAAACATTGCTGGCACTTTTTCTATATCAACACATAATGAACATCACAATTTAGATCTCAATTTGATGGTGAAAATGTTGGTACTATTATTTGGATTCCAAAAAAAAATTACAAAGGCATAATACACATTCAGAATTTAGATTATTACCCCAACTTTCACTAATCTTAGATCCAATTAAAATTTAATTCTATAATTAGATCCAAAAAATACAACAATGATCCAATAATCCAACAAATATAATTGAAGATTTCATGAACAATAATTCAATATTAAAGCATTTTATAAATCGATATATTAATTCAAAAATAAAAAAGCAAAGCATATTCAAAAATCCGAATATAACATAGCAGTTGATAATATTATTATATCAAAATTTCAACCTCATAATTAAGAGGGTCTAAGTAATTTATATTAGTAAAAAATTTAGATAATTTAAAAAAAAATCAAGAATTAGGCCACCATGAAATATAAGTACATATTGCACAAATTCATCTTCACATAAATACACTTTTAATATGATTGCTATTCAAGTTCATAAGTAGCTCACAATTCTATGATGAAACACAATTATATATATGAAGAAACACTTATAGCAGCTGAAAACAAAACTACTTTTCATTTTGTTTATAGTACAATAATGTTTCATTATTAAAATAGGAGCATCAAGTAATAAAAATGCTCAACGATTAATAAATTCTTAAATATTATAACAATCTAGTTTTCACACATATCACAAATGTAAGTATTGATAAATAAGAACATTATTAGATTAAAAAATAATAATAACTCTTGAAATGGATTTGATAAATAATTCACAACATTACATTAATTTGATTAAGCAAAAACATTTCACTTCAAATATCTAACAATGAATATGTTGCATGTACTATAAAACAATAAGTCGAACTAATTGAAAGGAGTTTAAGGTAAATGTCCTTTAGTATAACAAAGAAACTCTACTTAAAACTTAAACCAGAAAAATATCAAATAAAAGTTGCTCAAGTTACTCTTTAAATGAAATGTAATACATAAGTCCTCAATACCAAACTAATTGTAAGACGCAAACAAAATACTTTTTTAAGAGTTTCATAATAGAGTACTTTCTTTGTACCCTTACAAATAGAGTATTCTTTTGTTAAAATTCTTGGAACAAATATGAAGATACAAAAGAAAGTGGCATTATGAATCATAAGGTCTAAGGAAAAGGAATAGAGAAAGTTAAAAATATATAAATAAATATTTAAAAGTGTTTTTTAAATTATAATTTTTTTTGCCAATGAACTTAAATAGCATGCTTGTAACTCAGTTTTTGTACTCTTGAATCATTATTTGGCTAGTGCATTCCCCCGTGCCATGCACGGGTATGCCACCAAGGAATGAAATTATGTTACATATGATATAGAAATACGAACACAATGTTGTTAACTTGAGTTCAAAGTACTTAGAATACATCACTGATTCATACAATTGGAAAAATGCTAAAGAGACTATATACTGCACTGACATGGTCATGAAATATTTTGAAATACTTCTTTATACACAGCATTTATTGTCGAGTTTGACAACAATGATCCAGTATTCTGAATCAGCACACGCAAGCCATTCTTTGACGTTACTCTTGATAATGCAACGTATAGTTGACTGTGTGTAAATACTGGTCTAGGTAAATACAATCCAACTGTACTTAAGGTCTTTCCTTGAGATTTGTTAATAGTCATAGTGAATGAGACAATGATCGGAAACTGTCTGCGTTGGAATCTAAATGGCAAAGCTTGGTTATTGGGAGTCATATTCATCCACGGTATCAGAACGACTTGGCCTATTTTGTCTCCTGTTAGCGTGATGCATTCAATTACATGGTTACTTAATATCCTTACATGTAATCTTGTTCCATTACATAACCTATTTGACTGATCAATGTTATGCAGTAGCATGACCGGAAGACCCACATTCAGAGTCAATTCATGAGGCGGCAAACCAGAGCAATTAATTGCATTAAGGACATCTGGTGTGTAAGTGTATCCAATTCAGATTCCATATTTCCTTCTTTGAGACATAAAGTATCTGAGCTTAAATAAGTTTTCACATCGGCATCCACATGTTGCATGATAAATGAGTTAACATCGTTGACAACTTCTAGCGTTGGGGCCAAGATTGAATGATCCTTGAAAAAATGATGTGTTGTTGATATTAACCAATAGGTTGGGATAAACAAAATCAACCAATTGGTTGAAATCTTGAATTATAATTTCATTGGGGATTACCACAATAGACTCACCATCAGTGGAATCTCCAGCAATACCATCACCTATGTCTAGCAACTATGAAGCAAATCGAGAAACATCAATGAGTGACGAATAAGTTGCTTTAACAGTTAAACGCATGTTAATTGTTAATCTTAATACATTACAGTGTTGCCATAGGTGAGATGAGTTGATGGCTACTTGGACAATATCTTGGTGAGATCCCATTGGAATTACAGGTAGAATTTTCCTGAAGTCACCACATAAAACCACAACCTTTCCTCCAAATGGTTGTTCTAGAATATAGTAAGGCTCAAACCTAACAATATCCTTTAGGCATCTGTCGAGAGCTTCATATCACAGCTTATTCAACATTGATGCCTCATCTCATATAATAAGTTTTGTTCTGCAAACCAGTTTAGACAATGAGGTGTCTTACTTAATGCAACAAACCAAGTCTTCGTTCAAGTCCAAGGGTATCTTAAACCTTGAATGTGCAGTGTGTCCATTTGGAAGCAACAAAGAAGCAATATCTCTAGATGCAACATTCAGAACAATGTCCGCTTTGCTCCTTATAGTCGCTGAAAGAGTGTTGTAGAGAAATGTCTTACCGGTTCCACCATACCCATAGATGAAAAAAAACCACCTTGGTTTCCATTTACAGCATTGATAATCACATCGAATGCTTTCATTTGATCTACATTCATGTTTGTTAAGTTTGTATCCAACTGATTGCGCAGAACATCGACGTCAAAGTTCAGTTCATCCATGAATAACCGATCATTTAAGCTTGGAAAAGGCATCCCATCAAGCTCTCTGGGTGATCTATTGTTAGCCTGTAGTTTTTTCTCTATCTTTGGAAGAGTCAGATTCATTATCTGATCTTCGGATAATTGCAGGTCTATCAAGGATACACAACAACGCACATATTAATTAGACATAAATTACTTGAATTTAATATAAATTAGCACCAGGAACAAAGATGTAATAATTCAACTTACCTACAGACTGCATGGATCTTCTCTAAAAGTAAAGAATGTTTTCAGACAAAATATCATAACATTGCTGCCACACATTTTCAGGTCTACCCATATTGTTTGACAATAAGAGCACCACAAAAAGGTCACGAATGTAGTTTGCAGAAGCCCAGTTACCTGCTTCCAAGATGGAATCAACAAATTCTTTATCATCTTGCAGAACACCCAATGCATAACATGCTTCCTTGAACGTGCTGTACACAACGCCTGCAACTGTACGTATGTCAACAAAACTTACACACTCCTTTTGAATATTGAGCAGAAGTCTTAGGTAATAATCTTCACTACTTTCTTGTGGAACATGAGTAAGTCTGTCGATTGAAAAGCCTTATTTCCTTGGCATCCACAAAGAAATGTGTTCCTTCCACATGAACTTATTTGGAAACTGGCTATATGTAAGAGTACGACCAAATGGAAACAATCTATTTGCAAGCATCTAGGCTAGCATCTTTGTAGGCTTGCCGTCCACCCTGTTAATGACGTCAACTATGTTTTTATAGTCTCTAAAAACCATCAGATGTTTGTCTGGCAAGTGAAAAGAGAATCTAATTATTGAAGGTTCTTTTTGTTGTATGTCGTACTCGAATATTCTCCAAACAACTTCGCAGGCTGATATGTACCTACAATCATAATAATTCCTTATCTCATCAATAACCTTTTCAAGTTGCCCTTCTTTGTTGCTCTGATAGAAATAAATAGTGACACAATCATTTCCTTTGTGAACATATTTAAAAAGATATTTTATTGCAGATGTTTGACATGTATGCTCAACGTTGATGTGGCAATAGTACTTTAGCAACAACAATCGGTTGTACAGGACAATGTATGAGTTATCGAGAACTATGTTTTTCTTCATGATTGTTCTGCCATTGTCTCTTCTTATATACTTGGGGAAGCCTGACTCATCAATTATAGTCCTTGATCTAAATTGTTTTGGAAAAAACTTGGAGCAATGACCATTGGACATGCATGGGCTAGTATTGTTATGCCTACCACATGGACCATGGACCACGAACTTCTCAACTACTGCATATAGTTTAAGCTTGCTATGCTTGTCAGGGATCTCTGCTGATATATGCTTGTCTATATCCTTAGGTGTTTTTGGTTTAAATAGAGGATGCATGAACAACAGTATATGAGCGTGCAGTAAACTGCGCTTTTGGAATTCAACTGTGCACACGTCTGCAAATAAGACTACCAATTAAAAAAATGAGGCAAATGTAATTAAACATAACATTATCTATACTTACAGCCAGATATTTTGCCAAAGAACTTTCCTTGCTTGAAGTCTTCAATCAATTGACTCAGCGTGATATTAAAAATCCTTAAAACTATGTTAGGCCGGTCTTCGCTTTGAATCCCGTATCTTTCAAAAGACAATTAATCTCATCCCATTTAGGGTTGCATGTTATGGTGATAAAGTAACTTGGGTAACTCGCACACTTGCAAATTACAAAGGATCTTTACAGTTATTGAACATGTATCTAGGTCTTCCAGTGAAGCTGCTAGGAAGGATTATCCTCTGCCCAGTTGACACAACATTTGCCTCTCCCCGAACCAAAGACTCATGTAGTGGATTATACTTGTCAACCCTTAGTATTGGTTGATTGTGTCTAATGAAGCTAAGTCGTTCTGCCTCGATCGTAGTATATGCATCAATTGAGAATTGCTGAAATAATCTCCATGATTATAAAAGTATTGGTGATTCATTGCATCGCATTTGTATTCGGCATGCAAAAAACTCCCTCGTGCTTATAGTATTCCTTTTCTTATTAGCATCAAGTCCATAATGAACGGATGTCTGGATGCCAACCCTAAAACCATCCTTTTCGTAAGGGAATAATAACGGATATTGAAGAGCCAAGTACAACGGATGTAGAACATCAATCCTTTGTAACTTGTTTGACATGAATTGTACTATAATATCCATCTCAAGAATTGAGTCATCAATGTCCCCTACAACTAAAATTGCAACCTTAGACATAGTTGGTAAGTTATATACTCTTCCATCCTTATCCTGCTTTCTTATTAGCTTCAATTTGATTTTTGGGTTTGAGCCCTTTGCAAATCTATCTCTATCAAATCGAAAGGTCTTTGCAAGAGGATTGTGCACATCTAAGATCTCTTTAAGAATAGTCACAATCTGATAGTCAACAATATTTGATGCTTTTATAGAGCTGAAATTAGAACAAACGTGTTTGGTGTGCAAAAAGTGATTTCGTACAGCTTAACCCGCAAGTACACTGGGTCATCCAAATAATACCTCAAGTGAGTGAGGGTCGATCCCATGAGAATTGTCAGATTGAGCAAGCAATGGTTGTCTGGTTGGACTTAGTTAGGCGAATAAAAAAAGGTTTGTTGATGGTAAAAACGCATAAACAATAGACAAGGAAATGAAGAAAGCAAATAAACAGTTTGGTATGAAAACAAAGTGAGAAAGCAGTTAAGGTCTCAGACATGTTTGTCTTTCCAGATTAAAATGTCTTACCAAATATTTTAACAATGAATGATTCATTCTATGGCAAGCTATAATTGTCTAAACCCTAATCTCTTAGTGATTTAGCCTCTTCTAACCTTCATTAATCGCCACTCTCATGGTCACTTAATTTCGATTAGAGGGTGAAGTTCAGAAAACTAGTTTAGCACCACGAAAATCCTAATTACCCAAGACTAACAGGATTATATGTCACATATCCAAATTAGTTCATGCAATTAGCGATTTAAGAGGAATTTGTTTTCAAGCTGTAGTTCAAGCGAGGTAACTTTCTCGAAAATCACAAGAACTCATGTAGAAAAGGGTCATACTCTCGTTCCACCCAGTTCATAAGATTAAGAGCAAAAACAATCCTTAGAATTGAATCAAACATAAATTAAAATAGAAGAATAATAGTTCTAATCGATATAAATAAATAGAGCTCCAAACCTTAACCAGGAGGTTTAGTTAGTCATGACTTACAGAGAAAACAGGGTTCTAAAAAGTGCGGACGGAAGAAGATGTCAAATACAAGTGATCTTTTTTTTTAAATACTAACCTAATAATAAATTCTAGACCTAAAAGATACTGTTTGTAAATAAAAATTACAAAAATAAAATAAAACAAATTAAGAAGTGCTAAGTCCACTTGAAAGCCCAAAGAGCGGGTGAGGGTGACTTCGGCCTACTGCTGGCGTTTAACGCTAGATATGGACGTTAAACGCCCCAAGGGGAGTGCACATTTTTTGCCTGAGTCTCCTACTGGTGCTAAACGCCAGTTGGACGCTTAGCGCCTAGGGAGGGTGCTGCCAGCATTTCTTTCTTTTAGCTCCAAACTCTGCCAAATTGCTCCGAATTTCACCTGAAATCATAAAAACACCAAAACAACTCAAAATAGCATCCAAAGAGAATTTTTACACTAAAATCAAGAAAAACTAAATAAAATCTAACTAAAATCAACTAGAAAATGCTAGTAAAAAGGGTATAAGGTGCTCACGCATCAGTGTTGTATAATGTATTACACGTAGAGATGAACAATTATAGTTCATTTTAAGCTGTGTGGATAATAAATTATTTTAGCTGTAGATTTATAACAATAAATAGGAATTACCTCACGGCAGTTACCCTGTTTTGCACTTCATTCTCAGTGTCATATATATACAGTTGAGCAAACTTTGGCCTATTATTGTCGGAAGGAATTAAGCTTCCAATGGAATGGTAGTTTTGACCACTCAATAAAAAAGTTGGTGATGATGACCCATTATTGATAGCATAACTGACTTTTCCAGCCATTGATGTAAATGAATAACATGGAGTTAAATTTTCTTATATTTTTTTGGAAGTACCTTGCTTTGTCGTTATTCATACTGCGTAGGTCCTGCAGAGTTTATGGTACCCTTTTTAGTATTAGTAGTTCTACTTTACCATCCATGCAACATAGTCCAAATTTTGGTACAATATTTCTCCTACTTTTTTATAGTCTCTCGCCTTTCCACATTGATGCATTGTAGTACAAACAACGGTGCACTGGATCACCTGCATCCCAAGCATTTGAAATTTGAAATGGCATGTTACATGATGATAAATTCCACATCTAAGTTTCATGTGTCAATATAAGTGAATTATATGCTAGTTACATCTGCATGAATAGTAAATCTATCGTTAAACCTTCTTCGTGAAAAGCTGCCACATTGTGCACCAAGTGTTGATGGTCTTGATCTGTTGACAAATTTTTTGAACGGGGACAAAAATATATTAAAATACATTTTGTTGAACATTGATATATTTATATTTTGAGATACACAAAAGGTATCTATAATTTGAAACTAAAATTATGTATGTGCATCAGGAAAAAAAGAGTTAAAACAAAGAATATTAATTAAAATTTACTTTAGAGGTTAACTTTTTTCAACTAATATAGTTATTTTTTTAATTATTTTATTTATCTTAAATTTAAACTCTCAATTCTCTAAAAAATGAGAAATTTTACAATTTAAAAAAAGTTAATTAATATTAATATTGGTTAACTTAAAGTTGATTCTTATAATTTTTTTCTATTATTTAATATATACATAATTTTTTCTTCTCTCAACGAATTTTGGGAAAAAATTAAAGATTTCACTTATATTTTAAAAATTGAGTATCAGTTTAGTAATTAACTATAGTCATTAGCTAATTAACTAATTTTAAAAAGAACATTATCACTACTTATTATTTTGTTTATTTCAAATTGTGATACTAAATTAAATTTAATACGATATACATAACTGTATATTAAATTTAACAAAATCACATAATAATCAATATAGTAATTTATAATTCAATGTGATGACAAAGATAATATAAGAATGAGGTCAAATATATTCATTTATGTATAATTATTAACATTTGTTTTTTCATAACGTAATGGGGGCAAGTGCACCCCTCTGGCTAACCTAGGTCTTCTTATAAGTATATTCTTTTTTAGATGGATAGTCTTCCCTATTTAAATAATGAACTAATGCACTAATAAATAGAAAGGTACCTTCTTCCAAATGAGCATAATAATGCTCCACGAAGTTAGAGTCCAGCCTAATGTTGTCAAAAACATCGGTTGCTGCATTATTTTCAATGTTTTATGTATACATGAATATAATTATTTATTCATTTAGCTTATTAACGGTATCTTATGGCCACCATGCTAACCTTTTGTTGATGAAATTTAAGGGTAAAGTACAATTTAAAGGAGTTAGTTGGAGGTCCTACTTTGATCTTCCGTCATTAAATAATTGGTATTTAATTTTGGGTACAATCTATTGTAGCTGAGGCCTCGGATGCTCCATAAGAAAGGTGTGTCTCATGTGATAGTGATCCATTTTGCACATTCCCTGCAAGTTTAATACTTAATTATTATTATCCCTCAGTGTAACACCCTACCACACAGAGCTTTACACTTAAGATGTAAAATAGAGGTGGCGAGGCGCTACGACCTCTAAAACAAAATATATTTATATAATATAGCAAGGACATTTTCTTTCTAGGAGCCTTTGAAGAAAAAAGGGGTAAAGCAAAATTTGGTAAAAACAAAAAGCGCAATGCTTACGAAGCGATAAGGTAACGAAACAAGATAGAGCAGGCTAACAAGATTATATCTTAAGACTTCCAAAATACAGATAACAAAACTCAGGACTTGGCTCGCCAAGATAAACTGGCCCGAGCACATAAGTATATCTAGACATATACATATATAGAAACCCAAAAGAACCCAAATTACAAAGTAATAGAGCCTGTTTCACCAAAATAACCTCTAAGAGGAAGCTAATACATCAAATACATAAGCAGTATAGATATTAAGCATCTAAATGAATACATATAACCAAAATAGAGCCCCAAAAGATAAGGAACTTCGCTAATTAGAAGCTTCCAGCATGCCTGAGTGAGGTGTCACCTGACCTGCATCTAAAAACCACAAAATCCACATGGGTGAGAACCAGAGGTTCTCAGCATGGTAACAGTGCCCACATATCTAACATATAATATCCTGGGAAAGCCGAAGGCAATCCTAGAACTTCCGACAATAGATTTAAACTTAAAACCAACATTTAAGATCATAAAATAAGGCAAGGTATCTAAAGAGTTCTAACTTATCTCAATTCTAACTTAACCCCTAAATCATCACCTTTCCTCTAATCCTCTGAAACTCTAATAGAACCTCATAGAAAAACAAAACAGACAAAGTAAACACAAGTATAAGGCAGTTACAGCAAGAAGATCATATAGCAGTTACAGCAAGAAGATCATATAGCAACTAAGTATAGTAATTTCACAAAGACAATCCCAAATAATTCAAACTCAAACAAGACAAATAGATGCGTATGATGCATGTCTTTTCAACTGGCCGTGAGCTCACGTGTTGGTTACTTTACCAGAATCTGACACACCCAGCAGCTATCCCGGATATCGTCTCTCTATGCCTCCACACTCTTGGGATATAGTGTCTGTCACATGGGATATAATGTCCGTCGCATTTCCTGGGATTAAGTGCTCCCACACTCTTGGGATATAGCGCCCGCCATGCCATGCTCTTGGGATATAGTGCCCGTCACACTCAAGAGATATAGTGCCCGACACACTTTCCAGGGTAAGGTGCTCCCACACTCTTGGGATATAGTGCCTGTCACACTCATGGGATATAGTGCCCGACACACCTTACAACAAAGAGAAACTTACACATTCACATCATGAACGAAGTCTCAATCATCACATTCATTCACAGTCATTCATAATCATTTCACAACCATTCATCATTGCTATGGCATCACATATACTTCATGTATTCACATTTTCCATATATAAGTCATCACTTACCAACCTTACTTCATCACCAAGATACCTCCTCTTTCCTAGCTTTATCTCATTATTTACTACTAAGATCTAGAGCTAAAAGAGTAAAAATAGAAGCTTAGAGGTTTGAAATTTGATTATAAAAATACAAAACTCATATTTGCTGAAAACTGGGTCACGTGTACGTGTGGGTCATGAGTACGCGTGAGTGCGCATTTGGACCAAGTCGTATATGCATTGCCCTTCTCGCGTACGCATGTGCACCAGGCAGAAACGACTGGCCGTGTATGAGGGAGTTTGCGTACACAAAAACCCCAGGTCACGCGTACGCATGGGCCACGCGTATGCATGAGCATACATTTTTGCCCTTTTCGTCCGCGTATGGAATGTATGCGTACGCATACAATGCAGCAGCACCACCAAAAAGCTGCTAAGTCCAGATTTTTTAGTTTGCACACTAAACTTTGATCGAGCATAACTTCCTCATTTTAAAACAATTTTACTCCGTTCTTCGAACGGCATAAACATCTCAGACCATATTTTATTTCTAAATAAGTTTGATACAAATCGGAGGTCCGGAGACCAAGTTATACTCTGCCAAAGTTGGGCCAAAATCACAATTTTCACAAAAACAACCAAGCCTCAATTTTCAAACATACACTTTCCAAACCCCTTTAAATTCAACCAAAACCATACCAATTCAGCCTCAACCACATTTCAACTTCCTCATTCAATTCACAACACATTAATTCTCTATTTTTATCAATCTTAACTCAATAATCCAAGTTCAACAATTCACAATATACATTCTCAATTACCAACCTTCCATTTTCATCAAACCCCAAAACCAAGACTTCCAACTCCACAATGTTCAACATACAAAACCAGTTATCCAAATCAAGCACAATTTCAACTTCAAATCAACCCTTATACATACCAAATATCATCATACACAAATCACACACATCATCAACAAAGACATCAATTCCACCTTCAAAAACCAATAACCACATAATCCATACAATCCATTATAACCAATCAACAACATCTCAAATTCAATTCCTATCCTAGGGTCTCTAGCCTAAGTTTTTACATTACATTACAATTTAGATACAGGAAACCGAAACCATACTTTGGCTGATTTCTCGTCCAACCCAGAAACACCTCTAATTCACTTTTTCTTCAAGCTTTCAAGGCTCAACACCTCCCAAATAGATTTTCCAGCACCAAAAGTCTACTTTCAAGCTTCCAAAAACTCAATCAAGCTCCAAACCACTTACATACATATTACCTAAAACACATCATAAAACACCCACATATACAAACTCAACACCCAAACACAACAAATCAAATATTTCATTAGGGTTGAGAATTCTTACCATACCCAAGGATCAAAGGGGCAAGATTAAGCCTTTCCCTTAAGCTAATTGGATTCTATAACATCAAAGATCTCAAAATATCAACACTTTTACCTAAACCTGCAACAATTTTCTCCTTACCTTTGTCACTCCTAATTTGTTCTGCTGCATCTATAACACCCTAACTTTTATCACGTCATGATCGTACCAAAAGTAAGGCATTACTAACTCATTTTCCTTATTAACTTTTTAATATTGAGCCTTTAGTTTGATGTCATGTTTCAATTTTTAATAAAATGCCTAAAAATTTTGTTTTTATTAATTGAAATCATATATCAAATATCACCAAGTAATAGTAATCACATAGTTATTACTAATAATAAATTCTATACAAATAAATTCAATATAAAACTCGAATACATTACCTATCCCTCTGGATAAAATAAAGTTCTAATCGATAAAGGCGAGGGAACTCTATGAAAATAACTAAACCTTTAAACAATTCCAACTATTCGTCTGCGGCCTCATACTGAGTCTTCGAACCTATGTCACTGAAAGGGTGGAAGATTTTGGGGTGAGAACAAACCACACATTCTCAGTAGGAAATTGGAATGCTGAAAAAGTAATGAATAAAATGCGAATAATTAACATACTCAAGGGAACTATAGTTTTATTAAACCTTTTGAAAATACTCTTGGGTTTTACTTTAGCTAATTAATTACCTCTTTCAAAATCTCTAAGCCTAAAACGAATTTTAAATCTAAGACTAGTCACATTAACCATTTCTCAGCCACATAATTAATTCTCAATCAAAACGTCAATTCCTAATCACATTGATACATTCACAAACTAATAGTACAAGCAAGAGATTCAGTTCAACATACAGGCAAGTTGCAATAAGACAAACAGCACAATCACAAAGAAGTAATACAAGCAAACACAATCAAATGCATATGCGTAAACATTATGTTACATGTCTGTCCTAAGAAGGCCATGAGCTCATGTGTCGGTTGCCTACCCGCTCCCAACATTACCCGGGCACGAGTCCTAGATATGGCTTTTTAGATGCATACAGTGTGCTTATGAGTCTTACGGCTAGGCCGCATACAGTGTGACTTTCAAATCAATGAGCTTACATCTGGAAAACAGTTCTTAGTGTGTGGGCGTCCCCACTATACATTTGGCTCTAAGGCCCAAACAAAGTCGCATCTGCTCTCTTGTGGCAGACATTTCTTTAATTAATATATTTCTTTAATCTTTGTTCTCTGCTCTCCTGTGGCAGAGATTCCTTTAATTATCTCTCTTTCCTTTACTTTTCGTTCTTCTTCTTTTCTTTTTTATCAAACCAAACTCAAAATATAATTTAAAGCAAAATCCCTTCTCAAAAGATTGAGTTTAAAACATTATACTTTTCTTAATAAATCGATTTGAAAACAAAACTCTTCTCGTAATAAATCAAAAGCAAATAATATTCTTAAATCAGATTTACTTTTAAATAACACTTTAAATAAAGTCTTAGAGTTTTATAAAAATTTGGCAGTATTTCCTCTAAAATTCGGGCTATGCCACCCTTTTAGGGTCACAACTAAAAAATCTCTCAACCATTTCGAATATCAAATCCTTTGCTCTTGAATCAAACCAATAATTACTAATGAATCAAACTAATATTTTTCTCAAACTCTTTTTAACAGTTTCAAATCCAAGTCACCCCGTAATATAATTGTATAACTCAAATTTTGAATACAGAATCCTTTGTTTAGTATGAGTAAGTGTACAAACTAGGTCTTTTCCAACATAGAATTATTTCTCAAATCAACAATCCAACCAAGACATTGACATAACCGGAGTTTCCAGCATCAATTATAGCCTCAATTTAAACTCAGTTTATATTTCCCATTCAACAAGCAATACCAAATCTATCACCATTCACAACCATAACATAACAAATATTCATTATAACTAGCTAATAATCAGAATTTCCAACATTCCTAAACAACAAGAAATCAAATACTTATTCATCAAATTCAGTCACAAATACAATTTAAACTTATCATTCAGTCATTCCAAACAATCATAAATTATTTGCAAATACCCACTAGACTTCCATGGCATAAAACAGATAATTTCAAAATAGAACCCCCTACCTCGAATGATCAAACTCGAAAGTTATAAAAACGCACAAAACACCTTTTTCTCTTGGCTTGCAGCAAAAGCAGCCATAATCACAACTCCATTTCATATTTACAGCGATAACAACAACTCTAAACATGACATGCAATCACCGTAATTCAACCTTATAGCAAAAATGCCACAGAAACCTCAGTAATATTTAACGAAAAAGTGATAAAAGAGGTTTTCGAAGCAAGATAGCTTACTGAATTCAGAGAAAAACCAAGGAACGGAGCAGCTGCAGCTTTGGTGATGATTTCCGGTGAGCTAAACAATGGCAGAAGCTCACAACAGTGGCAGCTCCAGCAGTTTTGGCATCTCCGATTGACGGCAGCGGTGCTCTGTCAGATTCCAGAAACCAGGAGCAGAGGCAGAACATCGTCTTCATCCTTTGATTTTCGTGACGCTCCTCTTCTCTGTACACACAATGGCAGTGGCTTCCTCTGGTGGCACAGCATCGGTGACGAGCTTCACGGCAGCGGTTACTAGCATGACGACGGCGGCTGAGCGTAGCTCTTCCAGCTCGCGTCTTCCCTTCTCTCGGCAGCACTGACACGACTCGTGGCTCTGTAGATGGCGGCGACGGGGCGCGGGCTCTCCCTCTCTCCCTATGTGCGACGATGGTAGCGACTCGGTGGAACAGTGGCGACGGCTCCACGTCAATGACCTAGGTGCGACGGGGTGCGGTGGATATGTGACCCCCTCCTCTCTTCTCCCTTCTTCTCCGTTCTCTCTTTTCCTCTTCTTTCTTCCCTCTTATTTCTCTGATTCACAGTGTATTTTGTGTCGTTGGGTGCGGTTGAGAGTGTGAGGAAAAGAGGGTTGGGGTGACGGTGGTGAGGCGGCTATGTTAGGGTTAGATTTAAATTAGGGTTTTGATTTGGGAATTAAGGTTTTATGTATAAAATTGGAAATTTTGGGTTTAAGTAGAATATTAATTAAAACCAAATTTAATCTAATAATAATATTTATAAAAATACTATTTAATTATCAACTTAAAATTTATTTTCAAATAAATATTCTAATTCAATAATTAGAGATAGTCAAATTAATTTCTCTTAAAATCACAAAATAGAGTTCAAAGTCTAATTATTTAAATTAAACCATATATCTAAAATCCTCATTATTTTTTAATTACTCAAGCTTTCAAATCAAAAATAAGAAAATATCCAATTAATATAAAAGTTTCTGAAAACAATATCCTGAATAAATAAAATAATTCATAATTAATTTATTATTTAATTTCTAAAGATCTGGGTCTTACAGCATCTGTTTGGGTTTGAGTTGGTGCAGCCTCAAATCCATTCCCTCGGCTGATGTGGATATCTACTAACCCCTCTATCCCTTCCTTGTCATTATCATTGTCACCAAACACAACTTCGGTAGCACTATCATCTGAACCATAACCATTTTTAGAATCAGAACTCCATGAATCATAACTCTCATCTTCATTACCCTTGGGTTCATAGTCCTCGTCCTCACTGCCATCACTACCCTCTTCTTTCTCATCTGATTCATTTGTTCCATCTTTCTTAGTTTCAATCTCTTCCTTCACATTTGGGCCAGCATTTGTCTCCACTTGTCCAACAGCATGGGCCTCATATGTAACAATTGGGCCTAGCCTATCAGATCCATGGTGCACAAAATTGTGATCTCTAAAACGGTGCCAACAACTTGGTACGCACGAATGTAATCTCAACTCTTTGTCACAACTCCGCACAACTAACCAGCAAGTGCACTGGGTCGTCCAAGTAATAAACCTTACGTGAGTAAGGGTCGATCCCACGGAGATTGTCGGCTTGAAGCAAGCTATGGTCATCTTGTAAATCTCAGTTAGTTAGATTCAAATGGTTATGGGATTTAAGATAATTAAAATATAAATAAAATATAAAAGATGACAGAGATACTTATGTAATTCATTGGTGAGAATTTCAAATAAGCGTATGGAGATGCTTTGCTCCTTCTGAATCTCTGCTTTCCTACTGCCTTCATTCAATCATTCATACTCCTTTCCATGGCAAGCTGTATGTTGGGTATCACCGTTGTCAATGGCTACCTCCTGTCCTCTCAGTGAAAATGGTCCAAATGTGCTGTCACCGCACGGCTAATCAGCTGTTAGTTCTCGATCGTGTCGGAATAAGATCCAATGATCCTTTTGCACACTGTCACTGCGCCCCACAGTTGTGAGTTTGAAACTCGTCACAGTCATCCCTTCCCAGATCTTACTCGGAATACTACAGACAAGGTTTAGACTTTCCGGATCTCAAGAATGGCCGCTAATAATTCTAGCCTATACCACGAAGGTTTTAATCTTAGATTAGAAACCCAAGAGATACACATTCAAGCTTGTTTGCATGTAGAACGGAAGTGGTTGTCAGGCACGCGTTCATAGGTGAGAATGATGATGAGTGTCACATAATCATCACATTCATCATGTTCTTGTGTGCGAATGAATATCTTAGAGAAGAAATAGGCTTGAATTAAATAGAAAAACAATAGTACTTTGCATTAATTCATGAGGAACAACAGAGCTCCACACTTTAATCTATGGGGTGTAGAAACTCCACCGTTGAAAATACATAAGTGATAATGGTGTTCATTGGCTTCAGCCCCAGAGAGGGAACCAGAATGACCAAGATGTCTAATACAATAGTAAAAAGTCCTATTTATACTAAACTAGTTACTAGGGTTTACATAAGATAAGTAAATGATGTAGAAATCCACTTCCGGACCCACTTGGTGTGTGCTTGGGCTAAGCATTGAGCTTTCATGTGTAGAGACTCTTTTTGGAGTTAAACGCCAGGTTGTAGCCTATTTCTGGCGTTTAACTCTGATTTCCAACCTGATTCTGGCATTTAACTCCAGAATAGGGCAGAAAGTTGGCGTTTGAACGCCAGTTTGCGTCATCAAAACTCGGGCAAAGTATGGACTATTATATATTGCTGGAAAGCCACTACAAGAAAAACACCCATTCAGATACACTTGAAAAGTGTAGCCAAAAGTGAAAAAAAAATGATGCCTTAGGCTACGGCTACGCTTTTTAGGCTATGGCTACGCTTTCTAGGGTGATTCCTATTCGGCCGTTGCCTATTCTCAAAGGCTACGCTTTTCTGCACCAAGGGCTACGCTTTTGGCGTTTGGGAATAGGGTACGCTTTTCAAGTGATGCTGTCCAGGACCAAAGGCTACGCTTTTCAGCTTCCATTTTTACCAGAATAGGCTACGCTTTTCAACGCTACTGCATCACCTGTAAAGTGTAGCCTTAGGTCCCTCATGGTTTTTTTTTAATTTTCTATATATATATATATATTCTAATAATTTTTTTCTATAACCTAATATTTAGTAATATAATTATATATATAATCATGCATTTTTAATCAAATTAGTCAAATATAAAATAAAAATAAATACACAATAATACTATATAATATTCTTCAAATAATAAATATATTTATAATGAACCAAAAGTATTAGAATGATTATAATTTTGAATACTCATACATCTTATATTAAAATGAAAAAATAAGTAAAATTAAAATAGCTTCTACAAAATGAATAGAGTTATTCCTTAGCACATCTATAATACAATGCTGTTTATATAATTGTAAACAATTAACAACAAAAGTGTTCTTAAACAGAAATATACTAATCCATGAACTTAGGCTCTCTATCAATTAGTTCTTCCTTTGTCTCTCTAGCATTAGCCTTCCACCAAATATATTCATTGCTATCTATCTGAAAACAAAATAAAAGGACACTTAGCATAAAGAAATGTGTCATTTTGTACCAAACCACAAGGGTTCTTAAATCAAAGTCATGAATTCTAAGTACTTGGCAGTGTAAAATCAATTGCAGAAAACAAATATTGTACAAATATAGAGCAACCCCATGCACTTTTGCACCAAATAGAAACTGAAAATAAAGAAAATAAAATAGAAGCCTATGCAACTTGATTCCTTAATTTGAAAGCATGATAAGGAGTGAAGCAAAAGACAGATACTAATTAGCAAGATTGACAAACTTGACAAAGGCATTAAAATAAATGAACACTAAATTTTAGCAATCATAATTATTTATACTCTAACTATATCAGAATTGCAAATTGAGCAAGTAATATAATATAATTTGAAATACTAACAAAAACAACAGAAAGTACTTCTCCAAAAGGACTTTGTACAACAGTAACAAGGGCATACACTGGGACAACTGGGGCAAGAACAAGTGCAGAATTTTGGGAGAATGCAGCAGTTTCCGAATTCGTCTCTACCTTGGCAGCATTTTGATTGAAGACAAGAGCAACTGAAACAGCTCCTCCTCCTCCATTTATAGCACTTTGATCTGAAATAGCTCCTCCTCTTCCTTCTCCATTTTGATTGATAGAGGGAAGACAATTGCAGCTGCAGCAATTGCATGGCCTGCAGCAATGATACAAACGCAGTACATGTCCTCTAATTATTGCTTCTCCATTTTAGTTAATTGTGTGTTTCAGAAAAGACTTAACTTCAGGAAAATCAGTGAGGAGCTTCACTGAACAGCTGATTAACTCATGATAATCCAGAGCATTACAAGATTTTAATATGCTATTGTAATGCACAAGAATTTTAGCCTGATTAAAATCCAGGGCAAAGAATTAGAGTTTCTAAAGTAGAACAAGGATCTGTGTCTGTGTGTGCATGCAACTGTTGGGAAAAAAAATTTCTTATTAGCTTACGCCTATCCAATTGCCCAATTCGCAATAATCAGCAGAAGTTCTTCCCGAGGCTTTGGCCTGAAATGTTGTATTACATATGATCATGCCAAAATTTAACAAATTAACATATCAGCAGCATAAGAAAAGAATTTTTTTTTTTTCAAAAAGGAAGACCCTTATTCGTTCAGTGGAAAAATTAATGTGGCCTTGTAAAGGACAGTTTTAAAAGTTAAAGCCTAATCATGTAATAGAACCAAACAGTTGAACCTTCCGGCTCTTTAACCATATGTAGGATAAAATGTCACAGGTCAAGAACTATCAAGTTTTTTGACAGACTTCTTTGTACAAGGCAGATTATACTAATGAATAATAGAACTATAAAAAGAACCACAAACCTGAGTCACAAACTTTTGCCATTTCTTTGCCTTATCCTTGAACTGTTTGGGTGTTACTACGCCTTTGGACTCTTCACCAACCAATGATGTACCATCTTTTGACCTATTGTTTCCATTTTCTAATAATCGAATGGCCTCAATGACTGCATTTCGTTGTTGTCCCTGCCCATATATTAAGAATTCAGATGTACGACCTATCCTGCAATATAAATTTAGGAATTACTTGAGCAACATAGTAAAATCTGAAGTGCCATGTAACTTTTTAATATGTTTTCGTTAGTTTTTAATTCTTTTGTTCTACTTCTTCCTCCCCTTTCTCTAGCAAAATCATGGATGGATTATGAATAAAGACAGCTGCAATAATTGCCATTCAGATAGAAAGAAAAATCAACTCTAGTTCCAGTAAGTGAGAGAAAAATCTCCATCAGTCCATTAAATTCAGGGTAACATACTTAGGGAAAATGAATGAAAAGTTCAATGGACTAATGCCCTGTAGATATTTATCAGAAAATATAACTTTGTTAAATATATGCAAATGGTGGAAACAGATAAACTCAGAAGATAGGGAAAGGTGGCAAAGAATCAAAGATAAGGGCATAGTATATTTAGCTCATATCACCTCATTAAGCAGCATCAAAACTCGACCAACCATTGTCGATGTCTGGTGCAAAAAAAAAAGTTAATGCAATTCAGCATCAATGTGAATAACCAGATACCAAAACTATCAACAGAAGAGAAAGAAATAACACGCAATGGACCACAAACAACAGATAAAAACTAAAACACCTTTCCACTTCCAGGGCCAGCTATAATCATCAAAGCGGTGATGGAGTTCTCGGCTCAGAAGCTGCAAAACAGAGGAGTGGCGGCAAAGACAGTAGACGCTAGTAGTGCTGGGTGAGCACTGAGAAGCAGTTAGAAGATGATGGTAGAGCATGGGTGGATGAGGTGGTGTCGCGGTGAGCACTGACTTCTTGGGGGATCACACAGCTAGAACTTGCCTCAAGATTCCGTTGCTGAACCCCACATAGCTAGTATAGCATTAACAAAAACAACATCCACTACACCCTGTCATCATAGTTACACATTTACACAATCAAACCCATAATATCCAAATAACCAATCACATAAAAAAGAAGAAATTGGCTCTTTTCATTGCCTTGGACTCTGCATTATTTAGATGGCATTTGATGTTATGCACTGTTCCAGGACCAAAATATGCATCTACAAGGCGAAACACACAAATTAAAAAAATACAATGTGTCTCAAGCCCAAAATGTTGCGAGCAAATCTCAAGTCTGCATATGAAACTGATGAAGAAAGAAGCACATACATATAAAGTGAATCCACACTATTCTATCCCATTCTAGTTTTCATTTTCTTATCCTTCAATTTGAGCCGAATGCAATAATAGCACCGAAACAGAACCTGAGTGTTACTATCCCATTTTATTGTATTTCCACACAACATTGAGTTAGTAACTCTCCACTTAATCTCTAACACTAAAACAATACAACAGAACACTTATTAATTATTACCTCATTCAATAATTTCTATTACATCACGTTCTATTCCTTTTGGTTAAAGGTTGTCACACTGAAATTTACAAATTTTGTCCCCAAATTGAGCTTACGGCATTACCACTGAATTCTTAAAAGTTTACAAGCTGAGTTTTACTATTCAAATTTACAAAATTTATCCTCCAAGACAGAAAATTCTTGTATTTTATTGTACTTCCTAAAAGTGAGGCCAGGAAATATTCTGTTCTTTCTCTGTCTCTATAGAAAAAAAATCCTAACAATGTCTAAGCGTTCCATCAAAATCCAATCCTCAGTTTTAAATTATTGAAGTTAGTTCATATTTTACTATAACCATCATTTACATACCAATTTTTTTCTTGAGCTTTTTTATATCTAACTGAAAAAGATTTTAACTGAGAACCCTAAAATACCACACATCTTCATCAGCAACAGCATGCATGTTATCAAATCACAATTCATAAACCTATAGTTTCACAGATTGAAACTCCCAAACTAAAACCCCTAAAATCGGAACCCTAAACCTCTGAAATTTCAGAACCAAATAGAAATCAATACATACATGCATATTCAACTATGTGAGCACAGAGAAGACGATGATGAGAAGCGTCCTTTTTCCTTATTCATTTATTTTCACAGTATCAAGGTATTGGTCTCACAACAAATATAAAAATTAACAACACTTTATATGAACCCAAAAGGAGAGTACCTTAAGATGATGATAAAATGTGAAATAGAACTTACATGTAAGGCCCTGTAAAAAATTAAAACATTCAAATAAAATCAGTGTCAAGTTGAATACTCCCAACTTAGAATCATGTAAAACAAGAAAATTATACCAACCTGGAAGACCTTTCAAGGCATTGAAACAAAGGCAAGTGTCTTCAACCAACACAGGTCCATTAACCTTTACATAAATTAGAAAATCAAGCCATCAGAAAGGTTAAAAAATTGAGGGGAAAAAAGAAAATCCACCCTAAAATCACACACATGATGGAATCAGTGAAAACCAGATTGTGAGTGGATACCTGAACAGCAGCCAAATGAGCCTTCTCTTTGGAGATATCTAAAATCAGTTTCTAAACCCTAAAACGGTTTCTAAAATCAGAACCCTAAACCCCTCAAATTTCAGAATCAAATGGAAATTAATACATACCTAATCGACGATGTGAGCACAGAGAGGACGAAGAAAAGCGCAGAGATCGACGATGGTATGGGCGGCGCAGCGACGATTAGTGCAGGAGGGCGAAGAGGAGCGACGGTCATTGGTGAGTGGTGAGTGGTGAGTGGTGAGTGGTGAGTGGTGAGTGGTGTGTGGCGGTGAGTGGTGAGTGGGGTGCAGTGCGACGATAGTGAGAGGATTTTCGATCTTCGCGATGGTGCTTCTCTGATCTGAAAGGGTGATGACGATGGTGAGGGTTTTCTTCGTGCTTCTCTGAAAGAGCTTTGGAGGGAAGGGGTGCTTTGGAGGGTTTCTTCTCTGAAAGGGTGCTTTGGAGGGAAGTCAAAATTTCACTAAGTGTGTGAGCTCAGTGTGCGTGCTTACGCGAAAAAGCTAAGAGGGAAAAAAATTCACTAAGTGTCAAGTTTTTTGCTCTAGATACATTAAATACTTTAGGCATCACTTTTAAAACGCACTCAAAACTTAACAAATAGGCTACCCTCTAAAAGCGTTTTCTTTGATACGAAAAGTGAACCTATAGATATCAACCTACGGCTACGCTTTATAAGTGATTTCTATAATACTTAAGGCTACACTTTTTAAATGATGCCATAATTGTGTATTCTTTTCTCTTATATAAAGGCAACACGGAGAAAAGCGTAGCCTATTCTATAAATAGGCTACGCTTTTCAAATGTAGCTTAAAAAAAGTGTGGCTGAATGGGTATTTTTCTTGTAGTGAGCCCTGGATGTCTACTTTCCAAATCAATTGAGAGCGCGCCAATTGGATTTTTGTAGCTCCAGACAATTCATTTCGAGTGCAGGGAGGTCAGAATCCAACAGCATCTGCAGTCCTTCTTCAGTCTCTGAATCAGATTTTTGCTCAGGTCCCTCAATTTCAGCCAGAAAATATCTGAAATCACAGAAAAACACACAAACTCATAGTAAAGTCCAGAAATGTGATTTTTATTTAAAAACTAACAAAAATATACTAAAAACTAACTAAATCATACTAAAAGCTATTTAAAAACAATGCCAAAAAGCGTATAAATTATCCGCTCATCAATCCACCAGTTTTCACTTGCATGGTAGTTTTAGTACTCCCTAACATGTATACATCCTCAACCTCTTCATGGATATCACTAGTTTTATGAACTACATACAACTCCACTATATCCTCCCTAACCCCAATATTGGCAATATCCATTGCATCTTTGTCGCTTCGCAACATCCTTAAGCCTTCTTCTGTACTCTCATCATATGATTTGTACCATATTACTGCAATATCTTTCTTCAAATATTCTTGTTTGCTCACTAAATCATAGACCTCAATCAGGCTCCACACATCCTCATTGCAGTAGTCTATCACATTTGTCTCCCCACCCAAATACTTCAAATGCCCTCCTTGAAGTCCAAACCTACCTTGGTGGTAAACTTTGACACTAAAATAACTCATCATAAACTACATACCCTATTACATCACATAAACATAGTCAAACAACATAAACCAAATTGTTTGAACAAAAGAGTAAATATTGGTCATCACAAAATACTACTAGATCCCTATAATCGTAAGCAAAGATTGAATCACAAAAAAAGAAACGGCATGCCTTAACTAACATAACCAAGGAACATTTTTCTGGGAATACAAAAAATCAACTAAACCCTACAATGCGAACAATCTCATATATGGCCATCATTCTTCGTGGAAATATTGCATAAAACCCCCCAAAAAATTTTTTCTTCATACATACCTTGTCAAACAAAATCATTGTGTCACTAGAACAAAAGGCTAAGCTATCATGCAACACAACAAACAACGATCTACCAATTACCTTCAATCTGCAACCCCTCCCTATGATCAGCCTCAAAAAAAGTAAAACAGGTATGGTAAAGAGAACTGGAATGGCAAACGTTGTGTTGAAGTGTTTTGTTTCTTCAAAGTTTTGTGTTTGCTACAGTGAATGTTATAATGGGCACGAAGATGCAGACATGTCCATGTTAACCTTTGGGCTCACTAACTTAACCTCCACATGTCAAACGGCATTAACGAAATGTTAGACATTTTGACGGTAGGACAACATTGATTTGATTTAGAAACGTTAGGGATACAAATAGGACGTTAAAACGTTAGGGAAAACTTTGAGACTTACTCTAAATGTTGGGGATATAAATGATACTTTACCCTTTATTTAATTGATTCATAAGCACGAAATTGGATTTCAATAATTTAATTATGAATTAACATAGCTTCTTCTTGGGTATATCTTTGAAGTTTATTTTGTTTGATTCATTAAACTAAATCAATTATAGGAGATTGTAAATAATCTATTATTATACCAATTATTTGATTTTAGATGGAATTAATAACATGTCATATGTAACATGTAACACCCCAATTACCATAATCCTTACCTCTAGCCGTAAAGCAAAGGTTAATCAGAGATTACGACAGTCCTAAGGCTTATACATATTTATATATGGAAGGGAATAATATATTATAGAAGCTTGATGAAGGATTAAACTCAAAGACAGAATTACAAAAGCGTGAAACGTTCACACGAAGCTAACGCATAAGATACAAGGTATAGGTATAAGAGAATAAAACATATATAAATATAAAAATATAATAATCATAGAAAACTAGCCGCAGCTTGCGGAGTTTAAGCCGACTAGTTACAAATAGAAACATACAGAGTTCTAAAATTAAAACAGCTTATACAACCTATCTCTCAAATAAGCCTCTAAGACCATAAAGATAAATATACAAAAGGTAAGAGACTACTATGAAAAAAGTAAAACATAAATAAACAAGGAACGAACCATACTCCGCTCTGTCACCATATCCGCAATCTCACCGAAGTACATTACGACCTGCATCTGAAAAATAACAACAAAGTATGGAATAAGAATCGGCGGTTCTCAATATGGTAACAGTGCCCAATAATGTAAGATGTAAGGCACCAGGACGCCGAAGGCAATCCTAGAACTTCACATCAAAACGGATATTCAAGCTTAAATGAAATAAATAAATAAATAAAGAACTTAAACCATAAACCGGGTTATCTAAACTTAGGGGAATTCTAACCAATACTAATCACACTGTTGTATCCCACAGCCTTCGCCAACTTAACCTCAGTGCGATCACATCGCCACCGCCTACCTAACCTCCTCAGCACCAGACAATCACAATTAATGCAAACAAGTAAATCACAAATAGTATTCATTTACAGCAAGTAATGCAAGAAGCAAGTAGGCAGGTTATACAATTAGGCAAGCTCAAGTAAACAAAGCAAACAAGCATATAGAAGACGCATATGATGAATGTCTATCCTATTGGCTCATGATATCACTTGTCGGTCCATAAATGCCAACCCGACACATCCTCCCGGATGTAGCCTTTTCTGCTATGCCAAAGATATAGTGCCCTGCACACTCATGCAACAGCTCTTCTGCTATGCCAGAGATATATTGCCCTGCACACTCATGTAGTAGGGAGTCTAGTACGCCAGGGATATAGGCCCCGCACACTTCCTGCAACAGAGAAGGAACCAACCACAACAAATCATGCAGCAGAACAATCTGCCACGCCGGGGATATAGGCCCCGTATACTCTCAACATTCAACAAGTCATGCGATAGAAACATCTGCCACACCGGAGATATAGGCTCCGCACACTCTCAATAACAACTAGTCATGCAGCAGAACATTCTGCTACGCCGGAGATATAGGCTCCGCACACTCTCATATAATACAATCATTTCCTCATCATCAAATCACTTTCAGTTATCCATTTTCAATATTCATCAAGATCATCATTTCTCTTCGAGTCCTCAACTCATCTCAACCATCCTCAATTCATATTTTTCATTCCGAACTCTTTAGTTCATGAGTTTCTCAAATTCACTGTTAGCAATCACCATATTCACCACTCTTCCTTCTCTCTCAACCAACTCATCCTCAGTACACTAGAAACCTAAACCTCCGTTTACTAACTTTTCAAAGTAAAACCCATTCAAACCTCCTAGGACCTTTTCCATGTTCCAATATCCAAAAATAAGCCCAAGAATCTCAAAATGGTGTCACAAAATCTTACAAGCTTGTTGGGAAGGTGAAACAGTTGAAAACAAAGTTTAAGTTTGAGAAACAGGGCGTGTGTGTACACACAGGGGTGTGTGTGCGCACACCCAGGAAGTTTCAAAACGTGTGTGTATGCACAGGGGTGTGCGTACGTACAGGTACCAAAATTGACAATGCTTGTTCACTCGCACAACCTATGCTAGCGCCCCCAACAGACTGACCTTCCCAACGTGTGCGTGCGCACAGGGCTGTGCGTACGCACAGGGCTGTGCATACGCACAGGTTGTAAAACTTCCTTGGTGTGTGCGTGCGCACATACCAGAAATCACAAAATTCTACAACTCTGCAGAATTTCAGATTTCGACACCAATCTTTGAATGATCATAACTTCCTCTACAAAATTCCAAATTTTACAAACTTTATATCAAATCGAAGGGTTTTCAATAATATTTAATTATAAACCAAATTCAACAAATTTTGAAAACCGAGGCAGAAGTTATAATTAGACAAAGTTCACCAAAAATCTATTTTTACCCAAAACTTCATAACCTCAAATTTTAACCAATCTCAATCCAAACCAAATCAATAACATATCAACCATACCATAACAACCCAAAATTCATACTAAATACTACTTCAACCATTTTTTCTATCTCAAAAACCTCTAAGCTATTCAACAACTCTAAATCCAACCCAATTCACATATCTCAATTTACCAACTTTCACAAACCACATCCAACCAAAACAATATCAAACTTCCAATTACAACACAATCTACCCTTTTGGATTACCATTCATCATTCACACCAATTTTTCCATCACATTTCATCATTCTCAATCTCAATTCTTAAACATATAACATTACAAACAATTTTTTCAACCAAAACATTCACAATCATTATTCTGTCATCAATTTCAATATCAATCTCCCATATCCAACTACCAACATCAATATAGCCATTTATCACCCATTCCAAATCATCAATTACCATACAACACTTTCATCAACATAACCAAAGTTCATCCATTCATCATAAGTCATCATACCTCAACATTTAACAACTCAACAGCCATATCAACAACCTTCATCCACAACACCAATCATCAATACTCATTAACCAACAATTCCCAATAATTATCATCAACCACACTAATCCAATACAACTGATGAGCGGATAATTTATACCCTTTTTGGCCTTATTTTTACATAGTTTTTAGTATGATTTAATTATTTTTTATTATATTTTTATTAGATTTTATTCAAAAATCACATTTCTGGACTTTACTATGAGTTTGTGTATTTTTCTGTGATTTCAGATATTTTTTGGCTGAAATTGAGGGACCTGAGCAAAAATCTGATTCAGAGGCTGAAAAATGACTGCAGATGTTGTTGGATTCTGACCCTTCTGCATTCAAAATGGATTTTCTGGAGCTACAGAAGCCCAATTGGCTCGCTCTTAATTGTGTTGGAAAGTAGACATCCTGGGCTTTCCATAAATATATAATAGTCCATACTTTGCTCGAGATTTGATGGCCCAAACTGGCGTTCAAAGTCAGCCTAAAACATCTTGGCATAAAACGCCCAAACTGGCACTAGAATTGGACTTAAACGCCCAAACTGGCACCAAAGCTGGCGTTTAACTCCAGGAACAGCCTAAGCACGAAAAAAGCTTCAATTCTCAGCCCAAGCACACACTAAGTGGGCTCCAGAAGTGGATTTATGCACTATATGTACTTAGTTATTCATTTTCTGTAAACCCTAGTTACTAGTTTAGTATAAAAACTACTTTTAGTGATTTATTTTATGCTTTTTGGTTAATCTTTGAAATATCTTTTGACCATTGTACACGTTTGGAGGCTGGCCTCACGGCCATGCCTAGACCTCTTTTCACTTATGTATTTTCTACGGTGGAATTTCTACACCCCATAGATTAAGGTGTGGAGCTCTGCTGTTCTTCATGAATTAATGCAATTACTACTGTTTCTATTCAATTCACGCCTACTTTTTCTCCAAGATATACTCTCGTACTTAATTCAGTTAAGTCAGAATGAAGGGGTGACCCGTGACAATCACCCAATCTTCGTTACTCGCTTAGCCAAGATTGCGTGCCTGACAACCACAAAACGGTCTACATGATGTTCAACGTAGTCATTGGACGACAGCTGGAGTATACTCTCTTGGATATCTAATACACAAACCGAGTTTGTGAGATTAGTATCTTCGTGGTATAGGCTAGAACCATTGGCAGCATTCCTGAGATCCGGAAAGTCTAAACATTGTCTGTGGTATTCCGAGTAAGATCTGGGAAGGGATGACTATGATGAGCTTCAAACTTGCGAATGTTGGGCGCAGTGACAGTGTGCAAAAGGACAATGGTCCTATTCCGACGCTAGCGGGAACCAACAGATGATTAGCCGTGCGGTGACAGCGCATATGGATTTGTTTTCATCCGAGAGGATCATACAGCTTGCCATGGAAGGAGGTAACGCAAGGTTGGAAGAAGGCAATGGGAAAGCAGAGGTTCAGAAGCAACAAAGCATCTCCATACGCTTATCTGAAATTCCCATCAGTGAATTACATAAGTAACTTTATCTTATTTTAAATTTTATTTATATTTTAATTGTCAAAACCTCATAACCATTTGAATCCACCTGACTGAGATTTACAAGGATGACCATAGCTTGCTTCAAGCCGACAATCTCCGTGGGATCGACCCTTACTCACGTAAGGTATTACTTAGACGACCCAGTGCACTTGCTGGTCAATTACACGGAATTGTGAAGAAGTCTTGAGATCACGTTCTCCCACACCAAGTCTTTGGCATTATAGCCAGGGAATGAATAATCACGATTCCGGCGTACCAAGTTTTTGGCGCTATTTCCGGGGATTGTTCGAGTTTGGACAACTGACAGTTCATCTTGTTGCTTAGATTAGGTAATTTTATTTTATGTTTAAGCTTTTTATTTTTTATTTTTTATTTTCGAAAAGCCAAAAAAAAATAATATAAAAATAAAATATACAAAAAAATTTTATTTTGTTCTTCAGAATTTCTAAGAATGATTTCTAGAGTTTCATTATGATCTGTTGAAGCCTGACTGGCTGTCAAGCCATGTCTAAATTCTTTTGGACCGAGGCTTCCACTTATCATTGCAGAAGCTTTTTGATTCCCATCAATATGGCTTTTGTATGTAATGCTCTACTGAAGCTTGGCTGGGCCATGTCTAATCCTTTGGACCGAAGCTTTCACATAAAACTTGGCTGGCTATTAAGCCATGTCTAAATTTTTGGACCGAAGCTTTAGACTAACATTGCATGATTCCTGGAATTCTTATTAAAAATTTTGAATTTCTCTATTTTCTATTCCTGATTAATTTTTGAAAAATCCAAAAATTTTTTATAAAACCAAAAAAAAACCAAAAATTTTATGTTTCTTGTTTGAATCTTGTGTCAAATTTTAAGTTTGGTGTCAATTGCATATTTTGATTTTTTCTTTAAATTTTCGAAGAACACATGCATTGAGTTTCTTCATGATCTTCAAGTTGTTCTTGATGATTTTCTTTGTTTGATCTTTAATTTTTCTTGTTTTGCGTCTTTTCTTGTTTTTCATATGCATTCTTGAATTATTAGTGTCTAAAGTTTAAAAATTTTTAAGTTTGGTGTCTTGCATGTTTTTCTTTTCTTAAAAATTTTCAAAAACATGTTCTTGGTGTTTATCATGATCTTCAAAGTGTTCTTGGTATTCATCTTGACATTCAAAGTGTTCTTGCATGCATTTTTGTTTTGATCTTAAATTTTTATGTTTTGTTTCAATTTTGTGTTTTTCTCTCTCCTAAAAAAAATCAAAAATCAAAAAAATATCTTTTCCTTATTTTGCTCATAAATTTCGAAATTTTGAATTGATTTAGTCAAAAGTTTTAAAATTTGGTTGTTTCTTGTTAGTCAAGTCAAAATTTCAAATTAAAAATTCTATCTTTTTCAAATCTTTTTCAAAAATCAAACCTTTTTCATTTTTTTTATACATTTTCAAAAACTTTTAAAATTGATTTTCAAAATCTTTTTCTTAATTTTGTTTCATATTTTAGAAATTAATGCTAACAATTAATATTTAGATTCAAAAATTTTCAAGTTGTTACTTGCCTATTAAGAAAGGATCAATCTTTAAATTCTAGAATTATATCTTTTAGTTTCTTGTTAGTCAAGTAATCAACTTTAATTTTCAAAAATCAAATCTTTTTAATTTCCTTTTCAAATCTTTTTCAAAATAAATTTCAATCATATATTTTTTAAAATCAATTTCAAAATCCTTTCTAACTTTTTATCTTTTCAAAATTGATTTTCAAATCTTTTTCAATTAACTACTTTACTTTTTGTTTGATTTTAAAAGTTTACTATTTCAATCATATCTTTTTCAAAACTACCTAACTACTTTTCTCTTTCTTATTTTCGAAAACTCCTCACCACTTTTTCAAAATTCTTTTTAATTAACAAATTATTTTAAATTTTAATTTAATTTTATTCCTTTTTATGATTTTCGAATACTAACCAATAATTAAAATAAAAACAAAAATATTTTCATTTTATTTTAATTTAAAATTTGAATTCTCTCTCTTTCTCTCATCTCTTTCTATTTATTTATTTATTTACTAACAATGGTGGAGATGCAAAGAAGATGGCCAAACCCAATAACAATGGTGGAGATGAAAAGAAGATGCTTGGTGACTTTATTGCACCCTCTTCTGACTTCTGTGGAAGAAGCATCTCAATTCCTATAATTGGAGCAAACAACTTTGAGCTTAAGCCTCAATTAGTTTCTCTGATGCAGTAGAATTGCAAGTTTTATGGACTTCCATTGGAAGATCCTCATCAGTTCTTAGCTGAATTCTTGCAAATCTGTGACACTGTTAAGACCAATGGGGTTAATCCTCAGGTCTACAGACTTATGCTTTTCTCCTTTGCTGTAAGAGATAGAGCTAGGACATGGTTGGATTCACAACCTAAAGATAGCCTGAACTCTTGGGAAAAGTTGGTCAATGCTTTCTTGGCCAAGTTCTTTCCACCTCAAAAGTTGAGCAAGCTTAGAGTAGAAGTCCAAACCTTCAGACAGAAGGAAAGTGAATCCCTCTATGAAGCTTGGGAAAGATACAAGCAATTGATCAGAAGGTGTCCTTCTGACATGTTTTCAGAATGGAGCATCATATGTATATTCTATGATGGTCTGTCTGAATTGTCTAAGATGTCATTGGACCACTCTGCTGGAGGATCTCTTCATCTGAAGAAGACGCCTGCAGAAGCCCAGGAACTCATTGAAATGGTTGCAAATAACCAGTTTATGTACACTTCTGAAAGGAATTTTGTAAATAATGGGACAACTAAGAAGAAAGGAGTTCTTGAGATTGATATTCTGAATGCCATATTGGCTCATAACAAAATATTAACTCAGCAAGTCAATATGATTTCTCAGAGTCTGACTAAAATGCAAGCTGGATCAGGCAGTACTAAAGAAGCCTCCCCTGAAGGAGAATCTTATGATCTTGAGAATCCTGGAATGGAAGAGGTGAATTACATGGGAGAATCATATGGAAACACCTACAATCCTTCATGGAGGAATCATCCTAATCTCTCATGGAAGGATCAACAGAAGCCTAATCAAGGCTTCAATAATAATAATGGTGGGAGAGCACGGTTTGGCAATAACAAACCTTTTCTATCATCTTCTCAACAACAGACAGAGAATTCTAAGCAGAGCCACTCTGACTTAGCAACTGTAGTCTCTGATCTATCTAAGACCACTCTCAGTTTTATGACTGAAGCAAGGTCTTCCATTAGAAATTTGGAGGTACAAGTGGGTCAGCTGAGTAAAAGAGTTACTGAACTCCCTCCTAGTACTCTCCCAAGCAATACAGAAAAGAATCCAAAAAGAGAGTACAAGGCCATAAACACGTCCCACATGGCCAAACCTGTAGAGGAGGGAAAGGCAGCGATTTCCAGTGAGGAAGACCTCAATGGACGTCCACTGGCCTCCAAGGAGTTTCCTAATGAGGAACCAAAGGAATCTGAGGCTCATACAGAGACCATAGAGATTCCACTAAACTTACTGTTGCCATTCATGAGCTCTGATGAGTATTCTTTCTCTGAAGAGAATGAAGATATTATTGAATAGTAAGTTGCTTAATATCTAGGAGCAATCATGAAGCTAAATGCCAAGTTATTTGGTAATGAGACTTGGGAGGATGAACCCCCATTGCTCATCAATGAACTAAATGATCTGTTTCAACTGAAATTACCTCAGAAGAAACAGGATCCTGGAAGGTTCTTAATACCTTGTACCATAGGCACCATGACCTTTGAGAAGGCTCTGTGTGACCTGGGGTCAGGGATAAACCTCATGCCCCTCTCTGTAATGGAGAAACTAGGGATCTTTGAGGTGCAAGTTGCAAGAATCTCACTAGAGATGGCAGACAATTCAAGGAAACAGGCTTATGGACTTGTAGAGGATGTCTTGGTGAAGGTTGAAGGCCTGTACATCCCTGCTGATTTTATAATCCTAGACACTGATAAGGATGAGGATGAATCCATCATCCTAGGAAGACCCTTCCTAGCCACAGCAAGAGCTGTGATTGATGTGGACAGAGGAGAGCTAGTCCTTCAATTGAATGAGGACTACCTTGTGTTTTAGGCTCAAGGATCTTCTTCTATAACCATGGAGAGGAAGCTTGAAAGGCTTCTCTCAGTACAGAGTCAAACAGAGCCCCCACACTCAACTTCTAAGTTTGGTGTTGAGAGGCTATCATCAAGCTCTAAGTCTCTGTGAAGCTCTCTAAGAGCTCACTGTCAAGCTATTGACATTAAAGAAGCGCTTGTTGGGAGGCAACCCAATGTTATTTAATTATATTTATTTGTTTTCCTTTGTTATTTTATGTTTTCTTTAGGTTGATGATCATGTGAAGTCACAAAAACAACTGAAAAATCAAAAACAGAATGAAAAACAGCATTAAAAACAGCACACCCTGGAGGACAGGCTTACTGGCATTTAAATGCTAGTAAGGATAGCAGAATGGGCGTTTAACACCCAGCCTGGTAGCATTCTGGGCGTTAAATGCCAGAATGGGCAGCACTCTGGGCATTTAACGCCAGAAAAGGCTGTCTGGCATCTGGCTGGCGTTTAACGCCAGGAAAGGTAGCAGAGCTGGCGTTAAACGCCAGAATTGGCACAGAATGGGCGTTTAAACGCCAAAATGGTGCAGGGACTTGAATTCTTTGACACCTCAGGATCTGTGGACCCTACAAGATCTCCACCTACCCCACCTCTTCTTCTCTCCTCTTCACACCTTTCCATAACACTCTTCCCCAAATACCCTTGACTAATCCCATCAAAACCTCTTCCCCAAATACCCCTCACCTATCAAATCCTACCCTCTTCCCCACAACCTCTTCACCACTCACATCCATCCATCATTAAACCCCACCTACCTCACAATTCAAATTCAAACCATTTCCCTCCCAAACCCAACCCCTCATACACGGCTACCCTCTCTCCCTTACCCTATAAATACCCCTCCTTACCACCTTCATTTCCACACATCATACACACTCAACCTACCTTGGCCGAACCTACACCTCCCCTCCATCTCCTCCATTTCTTCTTTTTCTACTCTTTTCTTTCTTCTTTTGCTCGAGGACGAGCAAACCTTCTAAGTTTGGTGTGGAAAAGCTATAGCTTTTTGTTTTTCATAACCACTAATGGCACCTAAGGCCGGAGAAACCTCTAGAAAGAGGAAAGGGAAGGCAATTGCTTCCACCTCTGAGTCATGGAAGATGGAGAGATTTATCTCAAAGGTCCATCAAGACCACTTCTATGAAGTTGTGACCAAGAAAAAAGTGATCCCCAAGGTCCCCTTCAAGCTCAAAAAGTGTGAATATTCGGAGATCCGACATGAGATTCGAAGAAAAGGTTGGAAAATCCTCACCAACCCCATTCAAAAAGTCGGGATCTTAATGGTTCAAGAGTTCTATGCCAATGCATGGATCACTAAGAACCATGACCAAAGTGTGAACCCGAACCTAAAGAATTGGCTCACAATGGTTCGGGGAAAATACTTGGATTTTAGTCCAGAAAATGTGAGGTTAGCATTCAACTTGCCAATGATGCAAGGAGATCCTCACCCATTCACTAGAAGGGTCAACTTTGATCAAAGGTTGGACCAAGTCCTTAGGGACATTTGTGTGGAAGGCGCTCAATGGAAGAGAGATTCAAGAGGCAAGCCGATTCAACTAAGATGGCTTGACCTCAAACCCATGGCTAGGGGATGGTTGGAGTTCATCCAATGCTCTATCATTCCTACTAGAAACCGGTCTGAAGTTACAATAGACCGGGTCACCATGATCCATAGTATCATGAATGGAGAGGAAGTAGAAGTTCATGAGATCATATCCCTAGAACTCTACAAGGTGGTGGACAAGCCCTCTACTTTGGCAAGGTTAGCCTTCCCTCATCTCATTTGTCACCTATGCAATTCAGCTGGTGTTGTCGTAGAGGAAAACACCCTCATTGAAGAGGATAAGCCCATCATTAAAAAGAGGATGGATCAAACAAGATAGCCCACTCATGGACCTCAACAAGAGCATGAGGAAATTCCTCATCATGAAATTCCTGAGATGCCTCAAGGGATGCACTTTCCTCCACAATACTATTAGGAGCAAATCAACATCTCCTTAGGAGAATTGAGTTCCAACATGGGACAACTAAGGATGGAGCACCAAGAGCATTCCCTCCTCCTCCATGAAATTAGAGAAGACCAAAGAGCCATGACGGAGGAAAAACAAAGGCAAGGAAGAGACATAGAGGAGCTCAAGCACTCCATAAGATCTTCAAGAGGAAGAACTAGCCGCCATCACTAACGTGGACCCGTTCTTTAATTTTCTTGTTCTTATTTTTTCTGTTTTTTGAAACTTATGCTTTATGTTTTGTCTATGTTTGTGTCTTTCTTACATGATCATTAGTGTCTAGTGTCTATGTCTTAAAGCTATCAATGTCCTATGAATCCATCACCTTTCTTAAATGAAAAATATTTTTAATTACAAAAGAACAAGAAGTACATGATTTCGAATTCTATCTTGAAATTAGTTTAATTATTTTGATGTGGTGGCAATACTTTTTGTTTTCTGAATGAATGCTTGAACAGTGCATATTTTTGAATTTGTTGTTTATGAATGTTAAAATTGTTGGCTCTTAAAAGAATAATGAAAAAGGAAAAATGTTATTGATAATCTGAAAAATCATAAAATTGATTCTTGAAGCAAGAAAAAGCAGTGAATATAAAGCTTGTGGAAAAAAAAGAAGGAAAAAGAAAAAGCAAGCAAAAAAAGCTAGTAACCCTTTAAACCAAAAGACAATGGTAGAAAAAGGATCCAAGGCTTTGAGCATTAATGGATAGAAGGGCCCACAGGAATAAAATCCTGGTCTAAGCGGCTAAACCAAGATGTCCCTAACCATGTGCTTGTGGCGTGGAGGTGTCAAGTGAAAGCTTGAGACTGGACGGTTAAATTCGTGGTCCAAAGCAAAAAAAGAGTGTGCTTAAGAGCTCTGGACACCTCTAACTGGGGAATCTAGCAAAGCTGAGTCACAATCTGAAAAGGTTCACCCAGTTATGTGTCTGTGGTATTTATGTATCTGGTGGTGATACTGGAAAACAAAATGCTTAGGGTCACGGCCAAGACTCATAAACTAGCTGTGTTTAAGAATCAACATATTGAACTAAGAGAATTAACAACACTATTTGAATTCTGAGTTCCTATAAATGCCAATCATTCTGAACTTCAAAGGATAAAGTGAGATGCCAAAACTGTTCAGAAACAAAAAGGCTACAAGTCCCGCTCATCTAATTGAAGCTAATTATCATTGATAAGTTTGGAATTCATTGTATATTCTCTTCTTTTTATCCTATTTTGTTTTCAGTTGCTTGGGGACAAGCAACAATTTAAGTTTGGTGTTGTGATGAGCGGATAATTTATACCCTTTTTGGCATTATTTTTACATAGTTTTTAGTATGATTTAATTACTTTTTATTATATTTTTATTATTTTTTATTCAAAAATCACATTTCTGGACTTAACTATGAGTTTGTGTATTTTTCTGTAATTTCAGGAATTTTCTAGCTGAAATTGAGGGACTTGAGCAAAATTCTGATTCAGAGGCTGAAAAAGGACTGCAGATGTTGTTGGATTCTGACCCTGCTGCATTCAAAATGGATTTTCTGGAGCTACATAAGATCAATTGGCGTGGTCTCAATTGTGTTGGAAAGTAGACATCCTGGACTTTCCAGCAATATATAATAGTTCATACTTTGCTCGAGATTTGATGGCCCAAATTGGCGTTCAAAGTCAGCCTAAAACATCTTGGCATAAAACGCCCAAACTGGCACCAGAATTGGAGTTAAACGCCCAAACTGGCACCAAAGCTGGCGTTTAACTCTAGGAACAGCCTAAGCACACACCAAGTGGGCCCCAAAAATGGATTTCTGCACTATCTGCACTTAGTTATTCATTTTCTGTAAACCCTAGTTACTAGTTTAGTATAAAAACTACTTTTAGTGATTTATTTTATGCTTTTTGGTTAATCTTTGAAATATCCTTTGACCATTGTACACGTTTGGAGGTTGGCCTCACGGCCGTGCCTAGACCTCTTTTCACTTATTTATTTTCTACGGTGGAGTTTCTACACCCCATAGATTAAGGTGTGGAGCTCTGCTGTTCTTCATGAATTAATGCAATTACTACTGTTTTCTATTCAATTCACGCCTACTTCTTCTCCAAGATATACTCTCGTACTTAATTCAGTTAAGTAAGAATGAAGGGGTGACCCGTGACAATCACCCAATCTTCGTTACTCGCTTAGCCAAGATCGCATGCCTGACAACCACAAAGCGGTCTACATGATGTTCAACGTAGTCATTGGATGACAGCTGGAGTATACTCTCTTGGATATCTAATACACGGACCGAATCTGTGAGATTAGTATTTTCGTGGTATAGGCTAGAACCATTGACAGCATTTTTGAGATCCAAAAAGTCTAAACCTTGTTTGTGGTATTCCGAGTAGGATCTGGGAAGGGATGACTGTGACGAGCTTCAAACTTGCGAATGTTGGACGCAGTGACAGTGTGCAAAAGGACAATGGTCCTATTCCGACGCTAGCGGAAACCGACAGATGATTAGCCATGCGGTGACAGCGCATATGGATTTGTTTTCATCCGAGAGGATCAAACAGCTTGCCATGGAAGGAGGTAACGCAAGGTTGGAAGAAGGCAATGGGAAAGCAGAGGTTCAGAAGTAAAAAAGCATCTCCATACGCTTATCTGAAATTCCTACCAGTGAATTACATAAGTAAATTTATCTTATTTTAAATTTTATTTATATTTTAATTGTCAAAACCTCATAACCATTTGAATGCACATGACTGAGATTTACAAGGATGACCATAGCTTGCTTCAAGCCGACAATCTCCGTTGGATCGACCCTTACTCACGTAAGGTATTACTTGGACGACCCAGTGCACTTGCTGGTCAGTTATATGGAATTGTGAAGAAGTCTTGAGATCACGTTCTCCCACACCAAGTCTTTGGCGTTATAGCCAGGGAATGAATAATCATGATTCCGGCATACCAACAACCAACAATTAACATCAATCCACATTTAAATATTCATGCACCAATAACATTCAATCCTATCTTAGGGTCAACTAGCCTAAGTTTCCAAAAACATTACATATTACATAAAGAAAACCAAAATCATACCTTGGCCGATTCCCAAATGCACCAAACACCAAAACGAAGCCACCAAGCTTGATCCAAAGCCTCAACCAACTCCAACAAACACCAAAGCTCAAACTAACAACACATATATCACCAAAATCAAAACCTAGAAACTACAACACAACTAAACACAAGGGTTTAGTGAAAGCTTACCTTGTCCAAAGAGGAGTGGGGCAATTTCCAACAATTACCCGCTACTAGAGATCACCTAAACAACCAAAATTACAAAACTTGCTCAAAATCCCAACCCAAAAACGCACAGAAACTTAGGGCAGAAAACTGGGGCATGAAATGAAAGATCTACCAGATTTCTTAAAATAAAAAGGAAGAGCTCGTTAAGAGCTTCGCGTGGTCGTAAACGGCTTGTCAATCGGAGCTCCAGATCAAAAGTTATGGCTCCCGGAAGTGGAGGATGAATAGTGCCACTTCCTTCTTCCTCTCTTCTTTCATAACCAACGCCCCTCTCTTTGTGGGTTGCTGAAAATGAGCTTAAGGCTCATTAAAAGGTGCTTTTATATGTTGGGCTTGGGCCTAACTTGGGCCCGGTCCAACCACGTAGCGTTTTTGGTTCGTTTGGCCCACTTTGGGCCAAAACCTTTAAGATTAGTGCCCGGTTTTCAAATTCTAAATTATTTTTACCCTTTTCAATCAATTTTCCATTTTTCTCAAAACACAATACCGGACAGGCTTAAATTGGTTCGACCAGTTCGGTTGCCGATTCTTGGTCTTTCACAGAAAATACATTTTCTGACTCAGAAAAATTCACTTAAACTAATTTTCACATTTATATTTTCAAATTAAAACTTCTAAATTTTGAGTCTATCTCGGACACTTAAATTATTATTTTTATAAAAACAGTTTTACATGAAAACCCCGATTCTTACATTCTCCCCTCCTAATAAAATTTTTGCCCTCGAAAATTTGAATCACGCGATATATCCTCCTCAAACCGTTCTACCATGCCGATGTTCCCTTTTTTCTTCCGCTGCGTCACTCTGATTATCGTCATTATGCACCCGAAATTTTTCTTAAAACAAATACCGATTTTGTAATACTTTTCAAAACCTTCAAAACAAATTCAATCTAAACATATTCCTTGTTAACACTTTTTCAAAGGAGTCAAAATCATTTCTTCGTAAGTCAAATACTTGAACTCACAATTTTCTCGAATAAAACTTTTCAATTTAAATCCACATTCAACAAGATAATTTAAAAACCAAGTTCACAAATTGATAAAATCATAGAACTCACTTTTTCTTTTTAAACAATATCCTTCAAATCAAGAATTTTCGACGTAGTTTCAGAACCAAATTGTTTAAACCAAAAGTTTCAAACCAAATATTAAAATCATTATAAACCTTAAAACTTTTCAACATGGCTCAACACCATAACAGTAAGAAATCGAAAATCATAAGTAAAAACCGCAAAAGCGTCAATCGTTACTTCTGTTGCCATAAGTGTTAAGTCGCACCCATCAGCCGATATGCCGCAGACTCCACGAACAGACTTTTCCGGAACATGCTGAGCTCGTAACGCACAGGCTAGGTTATCCATCCTCACTACCTCTCCGTTCACGTAACTGACCTCGTCCGCGAGTTGTCATTCAGGTTTTCTTTCTACACCAAACAATCGATACCAAGTTGATCAGTCTCAATATCTCAAGGTCGGTGCTTCAATTATCCCCAAAGGCACTCATAAACAAGCATGCTATGCAATATCAATGAGATAACCTAAATAGCATAAAAGAAAAATGACCCAGAGTGTGCAACGAAGCACAATCGGTCCATCCCTCAGGCTCACGAGGACGAACCGCTCTGATACCACTAAATGTAACACCCCAATTATCCTAAGCCTTACCTCTAGCCGTAAAGCAAAGGTTAATCAGAGATTACGACAGTCCTAAGGCTTATACATATTTATATATAGAAGGGAATAATATATTATAGAAGCCTAATGAAGGATTAAGCTCAAAGACAGAATTACAAAAGCGTGAAACGTTCACACGAAGCTAACGCATAAGATACAAGGTATAGGTATAAGAGAATAAAACATATATAAATATAAGAATATAATAATCATAGAGAACTAGCCGCAGCTTGCGGAGTTTAAGCCGACTAGTTACAAATAGAAACATACAGAGTTCTAGAATTAAAATAACTTATACAACCTATCTCTCAAATAAGCCTCTAAGACCATAAAGATAAATATACAAAAAGTGAGAGACTACTATGATGAAAGTAAAATAGAAATAAACAAGGAACGAATCATACTCCGCTCTGTCACCATATCCGCAATCTCACCGAAGTAGATTACGGCATGCATCTGAAAAACAACAACAAAGTATGGAATGAGAACCGGAGGTTCTCAGTATGGTAACAGTGCCCAATAATATAAGATGTAAGTGATAAATCCCGATTTTGTGGTTTGTTTTGTACTTAATTTGGGGAATTTTATCAACTTTTCTCACATTTATTCAATGAAATAGCATGGTTTTGTAATTCTCCCTAAATTTGTGCTTAAGTGTGAAAACATGCTTTTTAGGCCTTAAAATAGCTAAATTCAATTCACTTTAATTCCATTCGATGCCTTAATGTGTTTGTTGAGTGATTTCAGGTTCATAAGGCAAGTATTGGATGGAAGAAGTGAGGAGAAAAACATGCAAAGTGGGAGAACTCATGAAGAAATAAAGGAACCGTAAAGCTGTCAAGCCCGACCTCTTCGCACTCAATTGACCATAACTTGAGCTACAGAAGTCCAAATGAGGCGGTTCCAATTGCGTTGGAAAGCTAACATCCGGGGCTTCGAAATGATATAAAATATTTCATATGTTACTTCGTGTATAGGGGCGCGCATGCGCCATATACGCGTGCGCACTGATGCTACTTGTGGCCCACTAAGGATGAAATCGCTGAGGGCGATTTCTGAAGCACTTTGGGCCCAACTCAACTTATTTCTAATGCTATTTCATACAGAATTCAAGCTTGGGCAAAGGGAGAGCAATTGTTTGTAGCATTAGTATCATGTAGGTTAGTTTCTAGAGAGACAAGCTCCCTTTTCTCTCTAGAATTAGGTTAGGTTAATCCATCTTAGATCTAGACTTAATTCCATATTCTCATCTTATTTCCTTTACAATTTCTTATTCTACTACTCTATTATTCTTAGTTCTCTTGTTAATTTTACTTTTATGTCTCTTTTATGTTTATGAATGCTCACGTTGAATTTGTTTACATTTAATGAAATTTAATGTTTGATGCTCTTTTATTGATGATTTGAGTTGTTGATTTACTTTTTTTGTAATTAGTAGTTGGAAGTTTTATTATTCTTATATTTTTACTATGCTTTCCTTCTATACCTTCCAAGTGTTTGACAAAATACTTGGTTGGTCTTCAGAGTAGATTTTGAGCATTCTTGGCTTGGAAAGAGTAATTAGGCAATCTTGAGTCATGAAAACCCAACTCATGTTGGTGATCTAGAGTTGTTAGTTAATATTATCTCCATTGACTCCAATCTTTTGCTAATCCAATTAGGGAGTTGATTAGGACATTTGGATTGAGATTAACTAGTCTTGTTTGACTTTCTCTCATGGAAGATAACTTATACCTTCTTCCAATGTTAGAGATGACGAAATGAAAAAGATTCTTGTTATTATTATGATATGATTGATTAGTCTTGTTTGACATTCTCCCTATGTGAAGATAACATGATACTTTCTTCCATTTGTTGGAGTTGACTAAATAAGATGAATTAGTCATTGTATGACTAGGATAGAAAGCCTATATTCTCAACTCTTGCCATGAATGTCTCTCTTTATTAATTGTTTTCTTCAATTGCTCTATTTACTTTTCTTGTCATTTATTTTATTGCCCCTTCTATCAACCAAACCCCCCCCCCCTTTGTTCTTTGTAACACCCTAATATGCAAATCCTTATGCTCGAGTCATAAGTCAATGATACTACGGTGGTATGACACTCAGGTGGATTTTTAATATATAGATATAGGTAATTTCGAAAGGAATATTAATCGAGAAGCCTGAAAAGAGTAGAAATAAAATTGCGAAAATGTACCACTCACGTTTCGACAACAAAAAGATAAACAGTGAAGCCGAAAGGGATATACGAACAAGGCATAAAGGAGATTAAGAGATAGATAACAGATAGATATATATAACATAAGTAAATAGCCACTAGTCGCGACCCGTGAAGTTTAGGCCGACTAGGGTATAGTATGAAAGTAGTTGACAACAGTATATCCTAATCTCTCCCAAAGGAAACACGAGAGCCTCTATAGGCCAGTTTAAAAGAGTTCGATACATAATATAATCTTTTCAAAACAAAGGTGGAGAGATTCTAAGCAAAACACAAAGTAGAGAAAATAAAGATCTTCGCTGTCTCTCAGACGACCCACAACTCACTTCTGAGCACCTGGACCTGTATCTGAAAAACAAGAGATATATACGGAATGAGAACCCCGGGCCCATGGGTTCCCAGTACGATAAAAGTGTCAAATAAATACAATGCACTGCAATAAAACTCATTAAGCATCCTAAACTCCTTTTCACCAAGTATCCAACCTAGATTATCACTAATCCATGAATAGGCAACTGTCGTAAGGGGATACTAAATCTAGTTCATATCTCATATGATTCCCAACTCGCTGACTCTCCCACGAATCGGATTCAGAATCATAAACAAAACCATCATCAGTCGTCCTGTCTCAGCAATTCTATATCAATACATCATACCCTCACCTGGAGCTAGTGAAATCACATCACTGCGACTACCCAGGGAGCTCAAATCATCTCATCTAATGGTCATCATCATCATGCAATCGCATCATCAATTCATCTCATCAAGAACAGCCCTCAACCTCTACCGACACCAACATGAGGGGTCTCTCAGTTGTACAAACACAAGCAATACAGGCAAGTAATACACAATTAAGGTACAAGTAGAACAAGTAGCACATAATCAGGTAACATAGCATATATAATGTAGAAATCCAAAACAAATAGGCAAACCCAAACAGTTCAAACATATGCAAATAATGAGTGCCTGCCCTATGGCTGATGATATCATCTGTCGGTTATCAAGCCAACCCGACGTGTCCGGTAGCTAACCCGGGCACAGTCTCTCTGTTGCGCAATAATATCATTAGAGGGAATATGTGCCCTGTTGCCATTAGAGGGTATCTGCGCCCTGTCGCCATTAGAGGGTATCGGTGCCCTGTCACCCTTACAACCAGAGAGAAAACACAAGCATACTTACATTCAACATTTTCCATCATTATTCATTTATCATATTCGTTCATTTATCATATATGCATTTATACTCAGCCATAATCCATAATGGCTTTGCCGTAACTCGGCAATAACTAAGCCATCCGGCTCAAAGTTCAATCTAGAACTAGCCAATTTATCAACATGGCTCCGCTGTATTCGGCAATAACTCAGTAACCCGGCTCATGGTTCAATCAAGAACCAGCCTTTTATCAATAAATATAGCCCTTCGGCTCATGGCATACACGGTACTTCCACCGTCATCCTCCATATCTCATATAATCATCTTTGATCATCGTTGATCATAACTTTTTCCCTTACTTCATTCGTATGTTACCACATCCCCTAGCTCCTTTCTCATTGCTAGGCATATCGTAATGATTTAATACATAAGGGGTGAAATCAGAGGCTTAGAAGTATGAGGTTTGGCTTTTAAAACTCAAAAATTAACTTTGGCATGAAAATAGAGCCACGCGTACGCGTCCTCCACGCGCACGCGTGGATGGCCACAAAACTCATCGACGCGTATGCGTCATACACGTGGACGCGCGGATTGAAACACAGCCAGACGACGCGTACGCGTCAGCCACGCGTACGCGTGGGTGCATTTGCGCCCCAGGCACAAAACTGGCACAACTCTGGCACAACTCTCGGGAAAATAGCTGGGCATTGGGTGCAACGCATCGACGCGCACGCGTGGATGGTGCCTTCTTGAAGAACGAAGCGTACGCGCCAAGTTCGCCTACGCGTGGAGGGTCATTCTACTAAAAATTTTCTAAGTTAAAAGCTGCAAAATTCACAGATTCAACCCCCAATCTTCCGACGGACATAACTTTCTCATTTTAAATCGTTTTTCGCCCATTCTTCGAATGGCATGGACATCCCGGATCCAATTTCACTTTTAAACAAGTTTGGCACAAAACGAAAATCCGCAGTCCAAGTTATGTCCCGTCAAAGTATGCCCAAAAACCATGTTTTCACATATGACCACAAAGTACCATTTTCAAAACAAGCCATTTTCAACCCTTTTCAAAATCAACCAAAGCATGCCAGTTTCAACCCCTTTTGAAATCAATCAAAATATACCAAAACCAACATCAAGCCTCCTCAACTCATACATTAACACTTTACCACAATTCACAAAACCGCCATATAACCTTTTTTACCCATTTCAAACAAATGGCTAAATTGCAAACACATTAACATGTCATACATCTTTCCTCATCCTAATTTCCAACAATACTATTTTCAATCAATCATCATTATACATAATCAATATCATACTCACTATCATGTGGTTTCACCCACTAATCAACCTTAATCATTCCTCAAGTATATATCGCAACATACATATCTCTCATGCATCATCATACCATCAAGGCATCATTAATCATAATCACATATATGACCACATAATATATCTCAACCAAAACTAAACATACCTCATCTACATAATTTCACCCAAAATTACCAAATTCCACACTTCAACTCCTCAAAACTTATTATTCAATAACCAACCCAATTATTCATATATTCATTATCTGAAATTCATCTAATCACTTGTGTCATCATACAATGCACACATCAACTTACCTTCCTTACCTCTTTCCGGCCTCCGACCCAAAATTCACGGCCTCCGGCCCAATTCATAATTTAAAAGCATAAACCACAAATCAATACTCATTACCGTACATACAATTCTCAATACACCAAGCATACAAGGACACACAATTCTCAACCCGATCATTAATTCACATTACATATCAACTATGCTTATTAGCACCAACCATTTACACAATCCAAACTTAATCCTAGGGGCATCTAGCCTAGGAATTCTCATCACACCACACGGTACTTAAATAAAACTTAAACCGTACCTCTTGTAGCCAAACCAATTGAGCCTCTTCTATGGAAGTCTCCACCAACCCTTAGCTCCAAGCCTCACCAAAGCTCCACAAGCAACACCAACCTCCCAATTGTGTATCAAAATCACCAAGTACACTAACATAACCAATATCACATACATACATCAACCTAGGGCTCATAAATATGATAAATCACAAGGGTTGGAGGGTTTCTTACCTTAACCCACTGAAGTTTGTGATGAATATCATTCATGGCTCATACTAGAGCACTTCTAAACAACCAAAATCATAAGGTTTCCTCAAATCCCAAACCAAATTCAAATTTGAAGAGGAAAATGAAAACTGGGCAGAGGACAGTGGATTACTCACCACAAAACTTAGATAGAATTGTAGAGGATGAAAAGAGCGATGCGTGGCCGTAAACGGCTCGTCAATCGGAGCTCCGTAGCTCAAGTTATGGTGGTTTGAAGATCAAAGAGAGTTAGGTTTTCTCTCTTCCCTCCTCTCTTCTCAATTCAGCGCCCCAATCCTTCCTTTTAGGGTAGAATGAGCTGAAATGCTCATAACTAATGTTTATATATTATGGGTCTTGGGCCCACTTAGGCCCGGTTTACTTATTTTTATCCGTTAGCCCAATTTTGGGCCAAAATCTTTAAGATTAGCGCTCCAAATCGCATTTTAAATATTTCTACCTTTCCTAATTAAAATTCCTCCTTTCTTAACCTTATTTACTTATAATCAATTTTCTCAACTGCAGTACTAGACAGATCTCAGCCGGTACTGTCGGTCAAAATTCCACTGCGCATTTTTACGCAGAAAACTATGTTTTCCGACTCGGAAAAATTCACTGAATCCAAATATCATATTTAAATGATCAAATTCCAATTGCCAAATCTTCCAACCATATTCGCTCCTATTTAATTTACTATTTAATTAATTTCCGTTAGACCGGGTATTACATTCTACCCCCCCTAACAGAAATTTTCGCCCTCGAAAATTCCATCCATCACTGCGAGTATGCGAGCATAGTCTGCCTTTATATCCAACGCATAACAATTCCAAGGTCCTTTTACTCTGTGCGCTTTCGTTGCCGCGCTCTGATTTCTCTATCTCCGAGGGTCTCATTCATTCGTTTAACGCCAACCAACAGCCTCGTTCCTTACTTTTATCATCTCATCAACTCACACCCTATTAAATCTCAAATCATGTCATCAATAAGATTGCCATCATCGTTAATCATAGCCATCATCCCACATCACTATAATCAATCAAAGATCATCACCACACCTTAATCATACTCCATCACTATCCTCTCTCTCTGCCAAGCCAATTCCTCTAATCATAGTTCAACTCCAAGCATAACTTCCAAACTTACTTTTTTATTCTCAAACCCTTGAAGTCCTACATGACTTGCTGTTATGAAGTCTCTGACTTGTCAATCAAAAACCCCTTTCATTTCTAGAAATCAAATGAGTTTGAAATAACAATTTAACAAAATCATGAGAATCCGCTTTCCTTTAATAATCTATAAAAGCATTCGAGACACATCTCTTTTGTTAGAGTTACTCATATCAAAAATCATCTTCAAAATCATAACCAACACTCTTTCAAATTCTTGGAAAAAAAAAATTTTCAACAGTACCTCCCCAAAAATTGGAGTTTACCACCTGTCACGGGTTCCCTCAAACCAATCTCAGTACCGCATCAACATTTCAATTTAATGGTTTTCACATTCGTCTTTCAAAACTAACCATTATAAATCTCAATCTAAATCCAATGTCACTATGACCAATCATCATAGTACTCATCTCTCAAACACGACAACTTGCACCCTCTCATCATCTAAATCCAATTATGCATCAATGATAATTTTCTCATCCGCTTTAGAACCATCAAAGCTCGCAGCCGCAATCAATTCCAACTATTTGGGGATCATTACTTGCAGTAACCCACTTAACCCTTCTAGTATTCAAACTTAAGATATTATAGTAAACTTTTACAGCTCCTATTCGTAGCTATCCTGTGTTACTGCTTCCGTAAGTTTCTGCTGCTTTATTCTGATCTCTCGTCTAGTACTAGCTCTATCACTTACTTCCTCAAGTACTTAACCATAACTTAGCATGACTGGCATTCACTAGATTTCTATCTATGATAGCCAAAACTACATACCAACTTAATCGTACTTTTAACACGTTGTTACCAATCTTTCGCTTACCAATTCCCAAACCGTCAGATCTATCGGTATCACCCGTTGTTTTAGTGAACACACAACCTTGTTGTTGTCCCTTGGTAGTATTCCGATTGACCTTCTTAGGACATTTCCAGGACACGTGTCCAACTCCTTTATAACCATGGTAAAGTCCCAATCCATCTCGACACGGATTTACCGGATTATGGCTTTCACATCTCCCACAAGTCATCCCACTCTGAGGTTGCTTTCCATTAAAGGCCTGCCTAATCATTATGCTCACCAAACCTTCTATTAAGATAACTTAGGGTTATCTAGAACAGATCATAATTTTTCATTCGACCATGTATTATGAGTGAATACCAGCCTTCAGCATTGTCTAAAGTGGTAAAGAATTAAGTTATCAGTTTTCTTATTACCTCAGGTACGAGAATCGGACCTGGCAGTCTCCCAGTCCTTCCAGTGTGGGCAATCTCTGACCAAATGTCCTAGCTTTCTGCAATTGTAACACAAACCCGAACCATAACGACACGGTCTATTTGGGTGATGACCTCTACATCTCTGACAGCTTAAAACATCCGAAGCAGCCACTATCTATTTTCTCCTACCTTTTCCTTGGGAATTCTTATTCGTCGCAAGGTCATTTTGCCCTTGGGGAAAATGTTGTGGGTATCCGATAGTCATTCTTCACCTCAACAGCCTTCCTCACACATTCTTCAGCAATACGGCTCTTGTTCACAAGTTCGGAGAAGACCCTAATCTCCATCGGTCCAACGGAGCTCAGGATTTTACTTCAAAGTCCTCCCTCATACTTAATACACTTCCATTCCTCGAAGTCTCCCGGGGTTCTTTGACACATACGAGAAAACCTGAATAACTCCTCAAATTTATCCGTATACTGAGATACGGACATTGTACCCTACTTCAGCTGCAGTAATTCAAGTTCCTTGGCCGTTCTAGCAGAATTCGGGAAGTACTTCTTATAAAATTCCACTCGGAAGGCACCCCAGGTGATAAGATCATTCCTCTGCTGTAAGAGACGTCGAGCCCCCTTGCCACCAATGCGATGCTTCCCCCATGAGCAGATAGGTAGCAAATTCACACACTGCTCTTCAGGCACCAACTACGCTTGCAGTGCTCGCTCCATGGCCTGAAAACCAGGTATCAGCTTCAGTCGGATTGGTGGTTCCCTTGAACTTAGGTGGATTAATCTTTAAGAAAGTTGCCAGTGTCATCGGGCCCTGAGCTCCACTTCCGCCATTGCCATTATTATTTATCTGATGCCCAAGAGTCTTCGCAGTGGCCTGCATAGGAGCAGCCATATTCTCCAACACCGCCATAAGGTTTACCGGGTTATTTGGGTTGATTTCCAGTTCCTGAATACTAGTACGATCTCTCTCACGTCCCCGACCGGGTCCACGAGGCGCCATCTAGTTCCTATACTCACCAAACAATCGATATCAAGTTGATCAGTCTCAATATCGGAAGTATAGTGCTTCAAAGTACCAAAGGTAAATTCATGGACTTCATGCTAGATGTATCAGTTAGATACCCTTACTAGCACAGCCACAGACTCAGAGTATGCACTTAAGCATAAGCAGTTCCATCCCTCAGGCTCACGAGGACAAACTGCTCTGATACCATAATGTAACACCCTAATATGCAAATCCTTATGCTCGAGTCATAAGTCAATGATACTACGGTGGTACGACACTCAGGTGGATTCTTAATATATAGATATAGGTAATTTCGAAAGGAATATTAATTGAGAAGCCTGAAAATAGTAGAAATAAAATTGTGAAGATGTACCACTCACGTTTCGACAACAAAAAGATAAACAGTGAAGCCGAAAGCGATATACGAACAAGGCATAAAGGAGATTAAGAGATAGATAACAGATAGATATATATAACATAAGTAAATAGCCACTAGTCGCGACCCGTGAAGTTTAGGCCGGATAGGGTACAGTATGAAAGTAGCTGACAACAGTATATCCTAATCTCTCCCAAAGGAAACACGAGAGCCTCTATAGGCCAGTTTAAAAGAGTTCAATACATAATATAATCTTTTCGAAACAAAGGTGGAGAGATTCTAAGCAAAACACAAAATAGAGAAAATAAAAATCTTCGCCGTCTCTCAGACGACCCACAACTCACTTTTGAGCACTTGGACCTGTATCTGAAAAACAAGAGATATATACGGAATGAGAACTCCGGGCCCATGGGTTCCCAGTACGGTAAAAGTGCCAAATAAATACAATGCACTGCAATAAAACTCATTAAGCATCCTAAACTCCTTTTCACCAAGTATCCAGCCTAGATTATCACTAATCCATGAATAGGCAACTGTCGTAAGGGGATACTAAATCTAGTTCATATCTCATATGATTCACAACTCGCTGACTCTCCCACGAATCAGATTCAGAATCATAAACAAAACCATCATCAGTCGTCCTGTCTCAGTAATTCTATATCAATACATCATACCCTCACCTGGAGCTTGTGAAATCACATCACTGCATCTACCCAGGGAGCTCAAATCATCTCATTCAATGGTCATCATCATCATGCAATCGCATCATCAATTCATCTGATCAAGAACAGCCCTCAACCTCTACCGACACCAACATGAGGGGTCTCTCAGCTGTACAAACACAAGCAATACAGGCAAGTAATACACAATTAAGGTTCAAGTAGAACAAGTAGCACATAATCAGGTAACATAGCATATATAATGTAGAAATCCAAAACAAATAGGCAAACCCAAACAATTCAAACATATGCAAATGATGAGTGCTTGCCCTATAGCTGATGATATCATCTGTCGGTTATCAGGCCAACCCGACGTGTCCGGTAGCTAACCTGGGCACAGTCTCTCTGTTGCGCAATAATATCATTAGAGGGAATATGTGCCCTGTCGCCATTAGAGGGTATCTGCGCCCTGTCGCCATTAGAGGGTATCGGTGCCCTGTCACCCTTACAACCAGAGAGAAAACACAAGCATACTTACATTCAACATTTTCCATCATTATTCATTTATCATATTAGTTCATTTATCATATATGCATTTATACTCAGCCATAATCCATAATGGCTTTGCCGTAACCCGGCAATAACTCAGCCATCCGGCTCACAGTTCAATCCAGAACTAGCCAATTTATCAACATGGCTCCGCTGTATTCGGCAATAACTCAGCCACCCGGCTCATGGTTCAATTAAGAACCAGCCATTTATCAATAAATATAGCCCTTCGGCTCATGGCATACACGGTACTTTCACCGTCATCCTCCATATCTCATATAATCATCTTTGATCATCGTTGATCATAACTTTTCCCTTGCTTCATTGGCAAGTTACTACATCCCCTAGCTCCTTTCTCATTGCTAGGCATATCGTAATGATTTAATACATAAGGGGTGAGATCGGAGGCTTAGAAGTATGAGGTTTGGCTTTTAAAACTCAAAAATTAACTTTGGCATGAAAACAGAGCCACGCGTACGCGTCCTCCACGCGCACGCGTGGATGGCCACAAAGCTCATCGACGCGCATGTGTCATACACACGGACACGCGGATTGAAACACAGCCAGACGACGCGTACGCGTCAGCCACGCGTACGCGTGGGTACATTTGCACCCCAGGCACAAAACTAGCACAACTCTGGCACAACTCTCGGGAAAATGGCTGGGCATTGGGTGCAACGCATCGACGCGCACGCGCGCACCACGCGCACGCATGGATGGTGCCTTCTTGAAGAACAACGCATACGCGCCAAGTGCGCCTACGCGTGGAGGGTCATTCTACTAAAAATTTTCTAAGTTAAAAGCTGCAGAATTCACAAATTCAACCCCCAATCTTCCGACGGACATAACTTTCTCATTTTAAATCGTTTTTCGCCCATTCTTCGAACGGCATGGACATCCCGGATCCAATTTCACTTCTAAACAAGTTTGGAACAAAACGAAAATCCGCAGTCCAAGTTATGTCCCGTCAAAGTATGCCCAAAAACCATATTTTCACACAAGACCACAAAGTGCCATTTTCAAAACAAGCCATTTTCAACCCTTTTCAAAATCAACCAAAGCATGCCAGTTTCAACCCCTTTTGAAATCAATCAAAATATACCAAAACCAACATCAAGCCTCCTCAACTCATACATTAACACTTTACCACAATTCACAAAACTGCCATATAACCGTTTTTATCCATTTCAAACAAATGGCTAAATTGCAAACACATTAACATGTCATACATCCTTCCTCATCCTAATTTCCAACAATACTATTTTCAATCAATCATCATTATACATAATCAATATCATACTCACTATCATGTGGTTTCACCCACTAATCAACCTTAATCATTCCTCAAGCATATATCACAACATACATATCTCTCATGCATCATCATACCATCAAGGCATCATTAATCATAATCACATATATGACCACATAATATATCTCAACCAAAACTAAACATACCTCATCTACATAATTTCACCCAAAATTACCAAATTCCACACTTCAACTCCTCAAACCTTATTATTCAATAACCAACCCAATTATTCATATATTCATTATCTGAAATTCATCCCATCACTTGTGTCATCATACAATGCACACATCAACTTACCTTCCTTACCTCTTTCCGGCCTCCGGCCCAATTCATAATTTAAAAGCATAAACCACAAATCAATACTCATTACCCAATACCTACAATTATCAATACACCAAGCATACAAGGACACGCAATTCTCAACCCGATCATTAATTCACATTACATACCAACTATGCATATTAGTACCAACCATTTACACAATCCAACCTTAATCCTAGGGGCATCTAGCCTAGGAATTCTCATCACACCACACGGTACTTAAATGAAATTTAAACCGTACCTCTTGTAGCCAAACCAATTGAGCCCCTTCTATGGAAGTCTCCACCAATCCTTAGCTCCAAGCCTCACCAAAGCTCCACAAGCAACACCAACCTCCCAATTATGTATCAAAATCACCAAGTACACTAACATAACCAATATCACATACATACATCAACCTAGGGCTCATAAATATAATAAATCACAAGGGTTGGAGGGTTTCTTACCTTAACCCACTGAAGTTTGTGATGAATATCACCCATGGCTCATACTAGAGCACTCCTAAACAACCAAAATCATAAGGTTTCCTCAAAACCCAAACCAAATTCAAATTTGAAGAGGAAAATAAAAACTAGGCAGAGGACAGTGGATTACTCCCCACAAAACTTAGATAGAATTGTAGAGGATGAAAAGAACGACGTGTGGCCGCAAACGGCTCGTCAATCGGAGCTCCGTAGCTCAAGTTATGGTGGTTTGAAGATCAAAGAGAGTTAGGTTTTCTCTCTTCCCTCCCCTCTTCTCAATTCCGCGCCCCAACCCTTCCTTTTAGGGTAGAATGAGCTGAAATGCTCATAACTAATGTTTATATATATTGGGTCTTGGGCCCACTTAGGCCCGATTTACTTATTTTTGTCCGTTAGCCCAATTTTGGGCCAAAACCTTTAAGATTAGCGCTCCAAATCACATTTTAAATATTTCTACCTTCCCTAATTAAAATTCCTCCTTTCTTAACCTTATTTACTTATAATCAATTTTCTCAACTACAGTACCAGACAGATCTCAGCCGGTACTGCCGGTCAAAATTCCACTGCGCGTTTTTACGCAGAAAACTATGTTTTCCGACTCGAAAAAATTCACTGAATCCAAATATCATATTTAAATGATCAAATTCCAATTGCCAAATCTTCCAACCATATTCGCTCCTATTTAATTTACTATTTAATTAATTTCCATTAGACCGGGTATTACATTCTTCATAGCCAATAATTGACCACTTCATTGCAATTCCTTGTGAGATGACCCGGAATCTAAATACTTCTGTTAATTTTCATTGGGGTTTGTACATGTGACAACACCAAATTTTTTATTGGGAGGATTGTTTGTTGGTGTAGAACTATACTTGCAATGAGAATTCATTCATTTGTGTGAAATTCTATACCGACACAACAATTTTCTTAAATCAAAATGGCGCCGTTGCCGGGGAGTTGCAATGGTGTTATGTTATTGGCTATTGTATATATGTTAATATGCTTCTTTGTTAGTTTTTGCTTGTTTTAGGAGTTAGTTTTTAATAGTTCTTACTAGTTTTGTCTTTATTTTCTCTTGCTATTATGAATTCTCACCACTTTGGCTATGAGTTTGATTCCAATTATGTTGTAGGGAATGGAAGCTACAATGAGGATGTGCATCAAGGATGGAACAATCAAAGATGGGAGGAGCCTCAAATGATTGATCACCCTTCTTGGCAACAACCTCCTCTGGATTTTTATGGGTATATTTCCAATCCTAATGCATATCAATCTAATGGATGTGGTGACCCTTATTGTTATTGTCAACAACCACCACCACATGCCTATGAACCACCCCCTCAACATGATTTTGAACCACCTTACTCACAAGCCCCTTACCACCAAACACCTCCACATGACCCTAATCCTTATCCACCCTACCAACTACCTTATGAGCCATATGAACCATACATAGAACCACCACAATGCCAACACAACTACTCTCAAGAACCACCTCAATATACACCAACTCCATACCCTTACCAAAATAAACTACCTTCCAACTATAATACCTCCCCCTCAAACAATGAACCCTCTCTTCCACCACCGCTCCCCCGATGAAGCCCTCACGCTAGAACTAAGAGATCTCGACTCTCATATGCAAAGGCAACAAGAGGGGACGGAAAAGGAGTTTAAGGAGCTAGAAGCCAAGATGGCTATCCTAGTGGAAGCCGTTAGCAATATGGTCTCCTCCCGCCTAAGCCTATGCGATCAAGGAACTCCTATTATTGAATATGGAGAAGCAATTAAGGAGCATAGTGAGGGAGTGAGCTTAAAGCTTCAAGGTGAATAAGAGGAGTTGAAGCAAGAATTGTCACAGGGGAAGAAGTTAAGATAAATGAGCCAGAAGAAGTGGTTGAAAACATAGGAGATGTTAGAAGTCCATGGGGATGTAGAATTAGAGAGTCCTCTTCTAAGATGCTTGATGTTGATGTTGAGGAGGGTGTACAACCTCCAAAGCATATCTTGATTGAAGCCTTTGAAGAGGTTGACCAAGAGATGGATTCAATCATTGAGGAGTTCCTATCTACAATTGAATCCTCTCCCATTGGGCTTAACATAGAGGGTAAGAAAGAAGATACCTCACCCCTCCCCCATACCCTTGGTAAGCAATGAAGAAGAGATTGAATTGGAAAGAAGCTACCAAGAGGAGAAGGTTGAGCAAGAAGCAAGCTTCACCATTGAAGATGATTCCACACCAACTAATAAGTCTTTTGGAATTGATGAATCTCCTTCATTGTGTTGTGAAATTGATGACAAGGAGGACCGTGCACAACCTCCAACACATGGTTTGAGCAATGAAGGGTGTATAGAAGAAGTTGGTGAGCAAGGAATTGAAGTTGAAGAAGCTTAGAAGGAGGTGGAGGTAGTCAAGAAGGAGCACAAGGGCGTAGACCTCGCATTGGCTAAGTGTGGAGAGGTCCCCCTTCCTAAGTCACCATCCAACACAACATTCAAGTGGGTAAAATTCTTATCCTTATGCTTTACTTTCTCACTTGAATATAGTTTGATTGAAAATGATGGTCAACTTAGAGCTCTTTGTGGAGTTAAGAGTAGAAGAGAGTTGTGTAGTGGTTGGAAACACCATTCTAAGTTCATGATGGTTGCATGCTCAAAGTTAAATGGCAATGGTTGGTGTAGAACCAAATTCCATGGGTCTATGAGAATGTTTGGATGCTCAATTGAGAATTCTAAGGCTAAACCACCCAATTGGAATCATGATGATCAATTTGAAGATGGGTGTCAAAGCAAAGTGTGGGATCCCGGATCGCACAAGGAGAATCAAATTTGGGAGCCCATGGTTTGTGAAGAACTCCATCAAAGCTTGAAGATATTAAAATTGAAGAATAGAGCTTATTGGAGATTCAAGCATTGGTGGATGTTCAAGGATAGCTTCAAGCACAAGCCACCTTAAGAGGAGCTCCCCATAAGTCCAACTTAAGGACAATAAACAAAAGTGCTAGGTGGGAGACACTCCACCATGGTAAATTCTTTTCATTTTTCCCTTTTGTACATATTGGTAATTAGTTTAATTTCATGTTTTGTTGAGTATAATTGGTAGTTTAGTAGGTTAAATAAGGTTTTATGGTGTTTTGGTAGCTGTTTGGAGGTTTAGAATGCTTGGTTTGGTGCAGGAACTTGAAAAATTTTGAAAAAAAGAGCACTAACCTGCGCGTGCGCGCACCTGGCGCGTACGCGCGCCTCAAGCATTTTCGATCATCCACGCGGGTGCACCATGTACGCGTACGCGTGGATTGAAAAAGTCACCCCTCCATACATTGACCTGAAAGTTGCGCCTACACTGCGCCAGCACCATGCTTGAGGCACAAACCACCCGCGCGTACGCGCACCTGGCGCGTACACGCCGCTGACTCTAATTGCGCAATGCACGCGTACGCACGCTGTGCGTGCGCGCGCCGATAGCGCCACCTACCCCTCTGGTACAAAAACCAGAAAGTTATGCCAATTTTGTGCCTATTTCGTGCCCGCGACTGACGCGCAGGCATACTTCACGCGTCCGGGCCGATCGCCACTTTCATCAGGCACGCGCCCGCGCACCGTGCGCGTCCGCGCTGGTAAAAAAAAGAGTTTTTTTTCTCATCTTCCATTTTATTTTGTCCATTGCATTCGCAGACTTTTATTCTTTACATTTTCATTTTGTTTTTATAGCCTGTTTTTACTTTCTTTTTTTTAAGCTTCCTATTTTAATAATGGTGTTGAATTTTCTTACTCAATTGTTGAGAATTTCTTGGTTAATCTTGGTGCTTCTTGACTTGTTTGATATTGATGGGTAATGAAATTTCTAATTCAATGCTTAACCCTTGATGATCCTTGTATCCTTTGTGCATTGATATGAGCTTGCATATCTTCCATGACCCACTTCTTCTAGTTGAACTTGATGCTTTTGAGTGCTCTTTATGCTTTGACTTTACTCTTGCATCAAGTATTAGTTGATATGCCCTTTGCCTATATTGTTCTCTCACTTACATGCGTAGCTAACATGTAGTGAGAACCTTACTCTTATTTGGCATTACCCCCGCCTATGTTCTAATTGCTTTCATATCTTTGTTGTAGGCTTAATTCTCTTTCTTTTTCTTTCCCTTTAGGTTGGCCACCAAGAAGGAAAGAAATGAGAAAGCTTCTAAATGGGGCAACAAACAATTTCATTCGCACAACCTTTTGAAGGAGTTCATCAATTGTAGCAACCCGTCCACCTTGCTCTTCTTTGCATGCACCGAGGACATTGCAAATTTCTAAGTGTGGGGAGGTCGTCCGACCGACCTCCATGGGTAACAATCTCTTTCTTTCAACACCAATTCTTGATTTTCTTTGTTAGTTAGTTGTCGCATTGCATGATAGGTTGCATGCTAGTTAGAATTTGTATATATTTTACCACTTCTTTTTATGTTAGGACTACTTGGTTAGGGTGATGATTTCTTTTCCAAGAAAAATTATTTTTAGGGCACCCTACCAATTTGAAAAATTTTTTGTGACAAACTTGCTTGAAGAATTTATTTTGGAACATGGTTTTCGAGCTAAGAACACAAGCATGTGAGTTTTGAGCCCAATTGTGTGGTTACGTCATATAACCACCTATTTCCATTCTTGTGTGCATTATTCTCTTTCTATGATTGTAATCTTTGATTTGTTTGATTCTTTATGTCCATTGTTCCATGTATACATGCATTTGTATGATTGAGGCCATCATTTCATTTAGCTCACTTACTCAAATAGCCTACCTTTCATCAACCATTGTTAGCCAAATTTGAGCCTATTTAATCCCTTTTGTACTTAATTTTAGCACATCATTACTCATAAGCGAAAAACAATAAATGTCCTTAATTTGGATCTTTGATTAGCTTAGGCTAGTGAGGGTATGTATCATTTGGGTATGGGAAACTTGGGACATTGGTTGAGGTAAAAGTGTAATCTTTATTTTTGTTAAAAATATTGGGAATTGGGTACATATTCTTGCACTATATGTAAGACTATATGCATTGATACATTTGTATATACTTTAGAAGAAAAAAATGATAAAGAAAAAGAAAAAGAACATATATATAATATAGAAAAAGAAAAAAGAGAAAAAGAAATAAAAAGGGGGACAAAAATGCCCCAAAGTAAAGTCCAATAAAAATCAATGCATATGGAATGTGAATTAAAAGGAATGCATGAGTATGTGAAAAAGTGGGAATCATGGGTAGCTAGGTTGTGTATTAGAATTGTATAGGTTGTTGTATGTGTTAGGTGAGAGCTTAGGCTAATCAAAGATACAAATTTCAAGCTCACTTGACCATATGCATCCTTTACCTTTACCCTAGCCCCATTACAACCTATGAATAAGTCCTCATGATGAATGTATGCATGCATTGAATAATTGTTGATTGTTAGATGAAAAACAAATCATGGAAAGCATGATTAGAAGAGAATTGACTAGATCGACCCTATACACTAGAGCGACTAGAGCGGATACACTTCCGGTGAGGGTTCGATACTCAATTCCTTGTTCCCGGCTTTCATGAGCTTTCTTCTTGCAAGTCTATTTAAACTTCATTTTGATATTTGAATTGGTAGAGTTTGTGAGTCATCATGTGACCTCTGCCCTACTTGCTTATATATGTTCTTGGAGATTGATTTGCTTTTAACCAAGTAGGTAGAACCATTTAGCATTTAGTTGCATGCATGTAGATAGGAGCATATAGTTTATTTGCATTGAATAAATGTTCATACCCTTTTCTTGTCCTTCTTTATTCTTAGCATGAGAACATGCTTGGTTTAAGTGTGGGGAGATTTGATAAACCCCGATTTTGTGGTTTATCTTGTGCTTAATCTGGGAGATTTTATCAACTTTTCTCACATTTATTCAATGAAATAGCACGGTTTTGTAATTCTCCCTAAATTTGTGCTTAAGTGTAAAAACATGCTTTTTAGGCCTTAAAATAGCTAAATTCAATTCACTTTAATTCCATTCAATGTCTTGATGTGTTTGTTGAGTGATTTCAGGTTCATAAGGCAAGTATTGGATGGAAGAAGTGAGGAAAAAATCATGCAAAGTGGGAGAACTCATGAAGAAATGAAGGAACCATAAAGCTATCAAGCCCGACCTCTTCGCACTCAATCGACCATAACTTGAGCTACAGAGGTCCAAATGAGGCGGTTCTAGTTGTGTTGGAAAGCTAACATCCGGGGTTTCGAAATGATATAAAATTTGCCATATGTTGCTTCGTGTATAGGGGCACGCACGCGCCATGTACACGTGCGCACTGATGCTGCTCGTGGCCCACTAAGGATGAAATCGCTGGGGACGATTTCTGAAGCACTTTGGGCCCAACCCAACTCATTTCTAATGCTATTTCATGCAGAAGTCAAGCTTGGGCAAAGGGGGGAGCAATTGTTTGTAGCATTAGCATCATGTAGGTTAGTTTCTAGAGAGACAAGCTCCCTTTTCTCTCTAGAATTAGGTTAGATTAATCCATCTTAGATCTATACTTAATTCCATGTTCTCATCTTATTTCCTTTACAATTTCTTGTTCTACTACTCTATTCTTCTTAGTTCTCTTGTTAATTTTACTTTTATGTCTCTTTTATGTTTATGAATGCTCATGTTGAATTTGTTTACATTTAATGAAATTTAATGTTTGATGCTCTTTTATTGATGATTTGAGTTGTTGATTTACTTTTCTTGCAATTGGTAGTTGGTAGTTTTATTATTCTTGCATTTTTACTATGCTTTCCTTCTATGTCTTCCAAGTGTTTGACAAAATGCTTGGTTGGTCTTTAGAGTAGATTTTGAGCATTCTTGGCTTGGAAAGAGTAATTAGGCAATCTTGAGTCATGAAAACCCAACTCATGTTGGTGATCTAGAGTTGTTAGTTAATATTATCTCCATTGACTCTAATCTTTCGCTAATCCAATTAGTGAGTTGATTAGGACATTTGGATTGAGATTAACTAGTCTTGTTTGACTTTCTCTCATGGAAGATAACTTATACCTTCTTCCAATGTTGGAGATGACGAAATGAGAAAGATTCTTGTTATTATTGTGATATAATTGATTAGTCTTGTTTGACATTCTCCCTATGTGAAGATAACATAATACTTTCTTCCATTTGTTGGAGTTGACTAAATAAGATGAATTAGTCATTGAATGACTAGGATAGAAAGCCTATATTCTCAACCTCTTGCCATGAATCTCTCTTTATTAATTGCTTTCTTCAATTGCTCTCTTTACTTTTCTTGTCATTTATTTTATTGCCACTTCTATCAACCAAACCCCCCTCCTTTGTTCTTCATAGCCAATAATTGACCACTTCATTGCAATTCCTTGTGAGATGACCCGGAGTCTAAATACTTCGGTTAATTTTCATTGGGGTTTGTACATGTGACAACACCAAATTTTTTATTGGGAGGATTGTTTGTTGGTGTAGAACTATACTTGCAACGAGAATTTATTCATTTGTGTGAAATTCTATACCGACACGACAATTTTCTTAAATCAGTAAGGCTCCGGGACGCCAAAGGCAATCCTAGAACTTCACATCAAAACAGATATTCAACCTTAAATGAAATAAATAAATAAAGAACTTAAACCATAAACCGGGTTATCTAAACTTAGGAGAATTCTAACTAATACTAATCACACCGCTGTATCCCACAGCCTTCGCCAACCTAACCTCTGTGCGATCCCATCGCCACCGCCTACTTAACCTCCTCAGCACCAGACAATCACAATTAATGCAAACAAGTAAATCACAAATATTATTCATTTACAGCAAGTAATGCAAGAAGCAAGTAGGCAGGTTATACAATTAGGCAAGCTCAAGTAAACAAAGCAAACAAGAATATAGAAGATGCATATGATGAATGTCTACCCTATTGGCTCGTGATATCACTTGTTGGTCCGTAAATGCCAACCTGACACATCCTCCTGGATGTAGCCTTTTCTGCCACGCCAGAGATATAGTGCCATGCACACTCATGCAGCAGGTCTTCTGCTACGCCAAAGATATAGTGCCTTGCACACTCATGTAGTAGAGAGTCTACTACGCCAGGGATATAGGCCCCGCACACTTCCTACAGCAGAGAAGAAACCAACCATAACAAATCATGTAGCAGAACAATCTGCCATGCCGGTGATATAGGCCCCGCACACTCTCAACATTCAACAAGTCATACGACAGAAACATCTGCCACGCCGGAGATATAGGTTCCGCACACTCTCAACAACAACTAGTCATGCAGCAGAACATTCTGCTACGCTGGAGATATAGGCTCCGCATACTCTCATATAATCGAATCATTTCCTCATCATCAAATCACTTTCAGTTATCCATTCTCAATATTCATCAAGATCATCATTTCTCTTCGAGTTCTCGACTCATCTCAACCATCCTCAATTCATATTTTCCATTCGGAACTCCTTAGTTCATGAGTTTCTTAAATTCGCTGTTAGCAATCACCATATTCACCACTCTTCCTTCTCTCTTAACTAACTCATCTTCAATACACCAGAAACCTAAACCTCCGTTTACTAACTTTTCAAAGTAAAACCCATTCAAACCTCCTAGGACCTTTCCTATGTTCCAATATCCAAAAATAAGCCCAAGAATCTCAAAATGGTGTCACAGAAGCATACAAGCTTGTTGGGAAGATGAAACAGTTAAAAACAAAGTTTAAGTTTGAGAAACAGGGGGTGTGCGTACGCACAGGGGTGTGCGTGCGCACGCCTAGGAAGTTTCAAAACGTGTGCGTACGAACAGGGGTGTGTGTACGCACAGGTACCAAAATTCACAATGCCTGTTCACTCGCACAACCTGTGCTAGTGCTCCAACAGACTGACCTTCCCAACGTGTGCGTGCGTACAGGGCTGTGCGTATGCACAGGTTGTAAAACTTCCTTGGTGTGTGCGTGTGCACAAGGCTGTGCGTGCGCATATACCAGAAATCACAAAATTCTGCAACTCTGCAAAATTTCAGATTTTGACACCAATCTTTGAATGATCATAACTTCCTCTAAAAAATTTCAAATTTTACAAACTTTATATCAAATCGAAGGGTTTTCAATAATCTTTAATTCTAAACCAAATTCAACAAATTTTAAAAACCGAGGCAGAAGTTATGATCAGACAAAATTCACCAAAAATCCATTTTTACCCAAAACCTCATAACCTCAAATTTTAACCAATCTCAATCCAAACCAAATCAATCACATATCAACCATACCATAACAACTCAAAATTCATACCAAATACTACTTCAACCATTTTCTCAATCTCAAAAACCTCTAACTCATTCAACAACTCTAAGTCCAACCTAATTCACATATCTCAATTTACCAACTTTCACAAACCACATCCAACCAAAACAATATCAAACTTCTAATTACAACACAATCTACCCTTTTGGATTACCATTCATCATTCCACAAATTTTTCCATCACATTTCATCATTCTCAATCTCAATTCTCAAACATATAACATTACAAATAATTTTTCCAACCAAAACATTCACAATCATCATTCTATCATCAATTTTAATATCAATCTCCCATATCCAACTACCAACATCAATATAGCCATTTATCACTCATTCCAAATCATCAATTACCATGCAACACTTTCATCAACATAACCAAAGTTCATCCATTCATCATAAGTCATCATACCTCAACATTTAACAACTCAACAACCATATCAACAACCCTCATCCACAACACCAATCATTAATACTCATTAACACGAACAATTCTCAATAATTATCATCAACCACACTAATCCAATACAACCAACAATTAACATCAATCCACATTTAAATATTCGTGCACCAATAACATTGAATCCTATCTTAGGGTCAACTAGCCTAAGTTTCCAAAAATATTACATATTACATAAAAGAAACCGAAACCATACCTTGACTGATTGCCATACACACCAAACACCAAAACAAAGCCACCAAGCTTGATCCAAAACCTCAACCAACTCCAACAAACACCAAAGTTCAAACTAACAACACATATATCACCAAAATCAAAACCTAGAAATCACAACACAACTAAACACAAGGGTTTAGTGAAACCTTACCATGTCCAAAGAGGATTGGCGCAATTTTCAATAATTACTCGCTACTAAAGATCACCTAAACAACCAAAACCACAAAACTTGCTCAAAACCCCAACCCAAAAACGTGCAGAAACTTAGGGCTGAAAACTGGGGTGTGAAATGAGAGATCTTACCAGATTTCTTTAAATAGAAAGGAAGAGCTCGTCGAGAGCTTCGCATGACCACAAACGGCTCGTCAATCAGATCTCCAGATCAAAAGTTATGGCTCCCGAAAGTGGAGGATGAATAGTGTCACGTGGAGGATGAATAGTGTCACTTCCTTCTTCCCCTCTTCTTTCATAACCAGTGCCCCTCTCTTTGTGGGTTGCTGAAAATGAGCTTAAGGCTCATTAAAAGGTGCTTTTATATGTTGGGCTTGGGCCCAACTTGGGCCTGGTCCAATCGCGTAGCATTTTTGGTTCGTTTGGTCCACTTTGGGCCAAAACCTTTAAGATTAGTGCCCAGTTTTCAAATTCTAAATTATTTTTACCCTTTTCAATCAATTTTTCAAAATATTATTTTTCTCAAAACACAGTACCAGACAGGCTTAAACCGGTTCGACCAGTTCGACTGCCGGTTCTCGGTCTTTCGCAGAAAATACATTTTCTGACTCAGAAAAATTCATTGAAACCAATTTTCACATTTATATTTTTATATTAAAACTTCTAAATTTTGATTCTATCTCGGACATTTAAATTATCATTTTTATAAAAACGGTTTTACATGAAAAACCCCGGTTCTTACATAACACTTTTTTTCCAATTCATTTAATGTAACATAGTGAACTAATTATATTAATATGCAACATTAACCTGAGTTATTAATAAGGTTTTTTTCATGAAAATAATAATGTTTTATTTTTTATTTTGCGATATAATTAATATTCAAATGAATATTGTACAACAGTTTTTTAATTTAAATCACATTAAATACATTATTTTCATCTGCTTACATATAGTTGTAAGTTCTCATCTACTATTTAACACTCCTCATGTAAACCCCAGCAATGACTAACCTCCCGCAATTCCAGTCATGTATCTGAGTATCTTTGATGTAGGAAGTCTATGCATACTTTTCATGTGTGCCTTCACAGCATCTAACATGTCACAAAAGTGAGGCATCAGGTGAACCATACATGTCGGGGTAAGGTCATGGTTGTGGTCAAGGATCACCTTCCTAACCTTCCAAGTGAAGGCACCTCGATCCAAATATATTGATAATTTTTCCTCGCAATTTGTGCGTGTTTCCGGTTTATGCATTATTCTCTTCCTATCTAATCTTGCATAGTGCTTTCCATCTCTCAACCCGGCCCTATTAGTTGCAGAAGAACCTTCTATGGATCAAATTTCCATTTTTATTCTTACCGTAATCCCCTTTTTGGATGCCAAACTCTTGGCATTTTCCTAATTGCATGTAAAATTCATAGGCCCGTTGCTCAATCCGAAACACCATCCAATTAATATCCTCTGTCGTCAATCCCAATACATCTCCATAATCAGATGCTTTTTTATCTGAATCCTTGTTCATTATGTCGAACTCAACAGAGTCATCTGATTCCTTACCTGGACCATACCTAACATCCCCTTTACTCTCTCCATCTTTAACGTTACTCTCCATGAAGCGGCTAATTCTCATCTGTGAAATCAAAATACACACATCAAAATGTCCATAACCAAACTCAGCATATACAACTTCACAACTAAATAGAAAAGCAGTGCCGACTAACTTATAATTCATTATCTTTAACTTACTAACTTTTCTTTTTTAATTCTTAAAAAGTTGTCATTTTTTAAGAATGATATAGTTTATTGAGTATATTGTTAATTTCTAAAACACCAACAACATGGACTAAGGATAAAACAATTATGCCAGGAAATTTGACTCATTGATAGGATGATAATAATAATTTTAAGTCCAACCTACTGTAATCAATAATTTGTTCATGTACAATAGTAATAAAATCTTAACAATGATCACACTGAAATAAAAGCTTTACTATAGTTGGCAACAAATAGTATCGTTCGTTAGAACATTTTTTTTATTTTCAGATTGCAATACATTAATGGCTTAAACAATTCAGCTCTAAACCTATTGGGATAAGAGATGTTAGCAAAATAAGGAAATACAAATGAAAATTCTTGACAAATACATATTATTATTTTTCTTACACTAACATGTCATCTTTTTTCTCCCCTTTTTCCTAAAAAAAAAAATCATTTTATCATTTGGCTATGAAAAGAATGAACATTTTTTTCTTTTAATTAGATGAATGCTTTGTCCTTTTTAATTTTTTTCATAGAATCAAATGTGAATTTCATTTTCTTTTCCTCGTTCTTTTCACATTTATCAACAATGTACTTAACTACTCCCTTATTTTCATTAACGATCATTCATACCTTATGCATAAATATTCATACTTATTCATTTCATACCAAATAGCACCCAATTAGTTTTTATCATAATTAGTTATGAAAAAATAATTTATACTACAATAATTGATATAAGTCGTTTCTTGCACAACTAGTCTAAACACTCTACAAGAGCCTTCAATGTGTTTGTAGAAATGCTTGTTGAAGATGCTTTTAGGATACACAAGTTGTTGCACATGCTCAGGTGGAAGCAACCAATGCAATGAAAATAGAAGTGGACAAGAAAGTAGAAGCTAACCTGAAAGCAATTGGAGAAATTAAGGTTGCAACATATATGGCTCTTAGGAATGCAGATATGGCAGATTCTGCGAAAGAAGCCTCGAGGATGAGCTAAGAAGGTGGCGTGAAGAACAAAACAGTGATATGGCCTACGCAGAAAATTCTGCAACATCAATCTCCTTGCAAATCTACAAGGCAATAGAAAGTCAAAGATCAAATATTTAGTAGTGTTCAATCTATAATTGAAAGGAGCAAAAGGAAACCATATTGGTTGTGGCATTTCAAATTTTGCCCTTTTTCTTTTGGACTTGGGAGGTTCGTTTCAACTACATGTCCATGACGATCATTTTATGGATCAACAGCTTCCATCAAACATTTTGCAAATGCAAATGAGCTCATTGTCAACATCTATTTTAAAGTTTTGGGTTCCTAGGACCCTTAAAAGTTCCAAAAACTTGAAAATAAAAAAAACACAATGGTTTAGAAGAAAATATTTAGATTTAACTTCTTTTTAGGGGACCTTCTTTACTTTGCAAAATATAAAGGACATTTGCAATTTGTTTCAAAAGGAGACAACAAAATGGACAAGGCCAACTTCTAGTAATAGTGCATTGCAGAATGAAGAGTTAAAAAAAATAAACAAATCAACCTTCACAATATTTAACTAATTCAGAAGTTCATCAGCCAGGAACGAAAAGAATTTTTCAGATAATGGAAACGGGTAAACTAGCTTCTGTAATCATAATTGCAAACTTTAGGCACAAGATTGTTCGCATCAGAAATTATGAATATGGTCCTACAAATATAGAATCAAAACTCTAACCTTTCCTTAGGAAGCACATCACATCTTCGCCTAAACAAGACCATACCCACAATTCAGAAACGAAAAAAACTTATGACACAATAGTTTCATCTGGACTTTGGTCAAGAAAAATAGACAATGCATACCTCCACCAGCAGATTACAATTGACGGCAGTCTCGCCTAGCTCCGGTACTCCGTTTTTGGTGCAGCAACACCATTCCACCCACCGAACCACGCACTCTCTAGTGAAGCCAACCAATCTACCCCCAATACACGTGGAGCCGCCACCCAAGGGAGCTCAATCTTGCTCAGGTGTCGGAGGAGGACCAACTTCTCTCTATCTAGGGTTTTTATTTTTTCTCCCTTAAGTTCGTTACCTGAGTTACACTCTTTCTATTTCCAGCAAAGCAACCTAAAGCCACCACCAAAGCCATTTTTTCTCCTCCATTTACAAACAATTTAGAACAAAAAGAAATTCACTTCAAAGAGGCCCATTATTAGCTATTATAACGGATCACGTAATACAATCTAATTAACATATTTCATCCCGTAACATTTTCAACTCACTCTCAACACTCACGGTTTCATTGTCTTCCCTGCACATTACCACCAACTTTCTCATATTTGATCTGCTGAAGTGGACAAATGTCACTGAATTATCCTATCACCAGCTTTCTATACGTGTGGAACATGGCTCCCTTTCTATACTAGAGAATCCACCTTTATATTAAATATGAATGCCTCATAATAAGGGTACTTTAAAACTTCCAAAAAAGTACATGGCACAATGAAACGTTTTCAATTTTGTATAAAAAATAATTACATGTGAATAATTTTTATAAAAGTAAAATATATATTTCAATTTAAAGTATTTTATAATAGTTATGGCTATCAAAAATAATATTTTGGCATTGCTTAAAGCGGTAAATTTTAATATAACGGAAATTTGTGTTATATGTAAATTTAATTATCTATTTGTTATGTCAATAAAAATATATATTTTTTAATTTGTAGTCATCGAAAAGAAGTGAGGGACACTATAAGAAAAATGTTGAGTACCGTTAAATTTATCGGTGGAAAAACAAAAATAATCCACCGGTAATATAATTAGGGTTGCATTTTTGTCGAGTAAATTACGATGGTATAAACCTCGCGCGGTAACTGTTTACCGTTATATTTTTTTGTTCGACAGTAACTTGCAGCAAAATACGATGTTTTAGTGACGAAAATGTGATCAATATTATCGGCGTAAACAATCCAACGGTAAAGTTGGCGCTATTAATAAACACTTCACTGGTCTTTTTCTATCGAACAAATCCGATAGTAACTCCGACGAAAAAAGGTGTTTTTGTTTTTTTTTTTTAATATGAATAATCGCTACCGTTGGGACTTTCTGTTGGTAAATCGGACGGTAGCGAGAATCTTTTTTATTTTTTTCCAATCTATGATGTACCCTGATAATTAACAATTAATAATCAACTCTCAATTAACATCGAATCAATTGTGTATTATCTAAGAACAGTGATTTATATATTATGTAAAATATCAAATATACTTAATGTAAACATGAAATGAAAGTTTGATAACAAAATATATAAGATATAACTATATTGATATTAGTCTTATTCAGATTCATCATCTTCTTTCTCTGGTTCATCATCCTCCTCTTTCGAGGTAATTTCCTGATCATGGAACTCGTCTTCTTCTTCTTCTTCTTCTTCTTCTTCTTCTTCTTCTTCTTCTTCTTCTTCTTCTTCTTCTTCTTGAAGATCGTTTTCTTCTTGAAGATCGTTGTTGTCCAGTGGTAGTGTGACGTCATCTACCCTAAGGTCGATGATATCATTATCCATAACAACCGACCTAAGGGTCATCGGAACACTAGTATCAACCACCCTGTTTGAAGGAGTTGGGTCATGAATTTGGAAAGGTTCATGACCCTCTGTCCTATTAGACTTGATATGACCTCTTGGCTTAGTCTTAACCACAACTACTCAAGTAGACTTGCATAACCCCGAATAAGACAAATAGTTGAAACCTAGATACTCCTTGAGACCTAAACTACTTAGTCAGCTGACACTTATAGCACGAACACCTAGATACCTCTTGAGACCTAAACGGTTTCATGTTGAAGACATATGCAACAAACGCATCAACTTCCTCAAAGAATTCGGGTTTTAAACCCCCTTCCATTGTTGTCCTTATCTTGCATCCACATACGATGATTTAGAATTATCTTGCAACAAACACCCTAGAATTCATCTAACAACAGAACTTTTCCTTAATTCAGAGACAACCAATCTCACAAACCAAACATGTTTTAAACAAATTAAACAATATTTCGGTAGAACTTTCTCTTAATTCAGAGACAACCAATCTCACAAACCAAACATGTTTTAAACAAATTAAACAAAATTTTGGCAGAGCTTCCCCTTGATTTAGAAACATCCACCAAACAAACCAAAGATGTTTTAAACATATTAAACGAAATTTTGGCAGAACTTTTCCTTAATTTAGAGACATCCAACAAACAAATCAAACATGTTTTAAAACAAATTAAACGAAATTTTGGTAGAACTTTTCCTTAATTCAAAGATATCCACAAAATAAATTTAACAGTCACAAAGAAAACAATTGTAGGCATAAATTAAAACAAACACAAATTCAATAACACATCAAATCCTAACCGTTCTAGTGCACAACCCCTTATAACTCCACAATTTTTCAGCAAACAAGGATTTTGAAAAGGCACCTCTACATGACCTTCTCCCACTGCTGTCCTAAAATGCTATCCTAGGAATAGTAAGTTCGGCATAAAATTTAAATAATTGATTGTATTTAGAGATAGAAAATCTACCTAGAACATGGATGCAAAGAATACAGAAGAAGCAAAATCTAATTGATCTCAGAGAAATAGCATTGTCCTAATAAAAAATAAAACTTATTAAATTCACAAGGTGAAACTAATTAATTCAACAAATTACACAAAGTCTTCCAACAATGTCAAAAACTCTTAATGTCACCCTACTTAACCTACTTTAACTTAATTTAATTTCTATTTATATTAAATTAACATAAGAAATCCTAATCACAAACTTCATTATCCTAATTTAATCAATAATTTGATGATAAAACACATAACAAAACCCTAAATTTACAATAAAATCTAAAAAAACTAAAAACCCGAAACCAAGCCCTAATCACAAACTTCATTACACTAGTTTAATCAATAATTTGATAAAATACCTAACAAAATCCTAAACTCACAAAAAATCTGAAAAATCCTAAAAAACTATACCAAATCCTAATCACAAACTTCATTACACTAATTTAATCAATAATTTCATAAACTACTTAACAAAAAATCCTAAACTCACATAAAAATCTTAAAAAAAATATGCCAAAATTATCTCTGATAATGGCTGCAGGATGGTGGAGGCGTGGTACCTGTTAACAAGAGGCGACAGTGACGGCGACAATGTCACTTTCACTGACGACAGTGACCACAAACGCAAGCAGCGGTGGTGTTCCCGACGGCTCCAACAGTGATTGACAGCTCCAGGGCAAGAATATCCAACGGTGGCGGTAATGGAGGCTCCAACGGGTGGCGGCGATGCTGGTAGCTTCAAGGACAACGAGAGAACACGAGAGAGAGAGAGAGAGAGTGACTTTGCAAAAGTAAGAGGGAGGGGGTTCGCATTTGAATTTTACCTCAATATTACCGTCAGATTTACCGGTGGAACATTGCAACGGTAAATTATGTAAACAGAACATTTCACTAAAGCGAGTTATCGTCGGCAGAATTTGACGGTAGATCCGCTAGTATAGCTGGCGCCACTAAAATAAGATTTTGCGCTACTTATCACTATCAGATTTAGAGTCGGAACATAAAACCTGATGGTAAACAATTCGGGGAACCAGATCTACCTTGTATTCGATGCGAAATTCAAGGCTAAATCCAACGGTAATAAACGCTGCTAAATCCAACATTATTTAGCGTGTTTTTTGTAGTCGGATATAATTATATGATTAGACGATTCTGTAATAAACTTTTGTTTAATTAACATTTTTCTAAGAAAAAATAGCCATGTTGGCATTTAAAGATTTAATTTTTGACAAAATGAATTTCAATATTTGTTTTTGTCAAAATGACTACCAAAAAATATATTTCGTTTGATAAAGTGACATAAACGTTTAGTTAATAATTTATTGATCTAGTCGACAATGAAAATTTAAGAAAATTACTAATCTATCATTGTCATCATCATTACCAGTCACCACTATTACTCCTATCCTATCCATTTCTTTTTCCTAATCTCATTCCTTTGTCACCACCTATGTCCGCATCCAACCTCACCCACTGCATCATCGTCATTGTTGTCACTCCCATCTCACTTCTTTTTTCTTGTTCTATTCCATCTCTCTGTCACCACTACATTCTGTCGTCCTTATCTACTAGCATCACCAGCATCTTTATCGCCACCATCCAGAGAGTATTCATCTTAAATTGGAATGATATTGTTGAACTTTCAGAAAATACATGTCCAAAAAATAAACAATAAAGAATATAAAAAAACAAAAAATAGTACCATGAAGAGGAGGGCTAGAAAAGAAAACAACAACATCATAGAACTTGGAGAAGCAGACGATGGGTCAATCGCAATGCAAGCCAAATGAAGGTACCGATGCTCGAGGGGGCAAGAGATGGTAGAGTTTAAGGTGTGATGAATCGTGGATGGTGAAGCTCGAGGCTCGGAAAATTGTAGATAGCATAACTTTGGGGACTGGGAATAATAACTGAGGTCCAGGCGTAATTAATGGCAGACAATAGAGAAAGAGCTTGTATGTAGAATGAAGATGTTGTAAATAGTGAATGGTAAATGAGAGATTGATTTAGAATTTATGAATGTGATTGTTATAGTGTTGTATGCATTGATAGGGACTTAAGATTAACGAGTAAAGTGAAGATTGGGGTTGTGGTTGTGAAAGTGGAAGTGGAGGAGGTAAACTGGCGATGAGGGTATAATTGATAAAGGATGAGAAAAATGATGATAGGTAATGGTGATAAGAGAAAATGAGTAAATTAGTAATTTTTTATGTGAAAAAAGAATAAATTAGTATTTTCATGAAAAATTTAAGAGTTGACTAAGAAAATTATTCATTGACCAAATGTTTAGTTTATTTTGTCAAACTAAATATATTTTTTAGAGATATTTTGTCAAAAATAAATATTGAGTTTCGGTTTGTCAAAAATTAAATTTTTTTTAGCATCTCCAATGCTTGATATTAATTTCATTTTATATTGGGTCTCACAAGATACCACATAAGTATTTGTGAGGCTATATATTATAAGATTTAATTTGAAGTTAATGTAAAATTTGTCACTCCAATACTTATTTTTATTTCAATTTAAACTTTAAATTATTTTTAATTATTTTAAATAAATTTAATTAAATTGTAAAAAATTAACTAAAATAAAAAAGATAGAATTATAAAATTAATAATTATATACCATATTTGGATTAGAAGAAAAATTAAAATTTTATAAATAATTAAAAAATAATTTGTATTAAATTGATTTGCATCCATTTTTTAATCAAATTGACAAGAAAATAATAAAAAATAGAGTAATAAAATGCTGCATAAATTGGAATATATCTAATTTATTTGATTAAATTTTGATTGAATCGTTGTTACAAGCGTTCTAATAAAATAACGTTACAATAACAATGTTACAATAACACCATTAGTATTCATTTAATAGATTTAAATAAGTGGTAATATTTTATTCTTCTTTCTTTAAAATGATATGATATTTTTTTATTGATATCAGTATCATTTCAAAAATAGTATCTAGTGCAAATTTTAATTTTAAATTAGTTTAAAATTAATTCATTTTAAATCAGTTCATTTATTGTATAGGTTAAAAATGATATCCAAAATTAATCCCATTAGATTGGGAATGGATACTCTCAATTATTAAAAAAATTGAGAGAATAAAGTGTGATTTCTAACTCTTTATTACTCTCTTTCATGTTTTTATTTTGTCCCACTTATAAAATTAATAGCAAGAAATCATACCTTACTTCCTCAGTTGTTAAAAAAAGAGTAAACTACCAATCCAGTCCCTGTCAATTTCTCAAAATGACAATGTGATCCCTCACAAAAAAAAAACGATCCACTTCGGTCCTTGTCCTCTACTTCTGTGACACAACACAGTCTTTGTGGGTGTTTTTCCGTCAACTCCGAACGAAAAACGCTGTCGTGTCAGGTTCAAAAATGGATAGGGGCCTAATTGTCTCTAAATTCAAATTGTTTAGGAATTTATTTGTTCTTATTCTTTAAACAATATCTTTTTCAAATTATTTTTATTATTATATTAATTTTTTATTGAATATATGGTATAATAAATACAAACTAATTAATAAATTATTCAAATTTAAAAATATCATTTATTATAATATATATTCATAATATTTGAAAATTATTCATAATAAATAATATTTTTAAGTTTGAATAATTTATTAATTAGTTTCTACTTATTATACTATATATTCATAATTTATTGAAAAAAATATTAATATAGTGAATAAAAAAATTTAAAAAGATATTGTTTAAAGAATAGGGACAAATAAATCTCTAACCAATTTAAATTTAGAGACAATTAGGCATCTGTTCATTTCTGAACTTGATACGTCAGTAGCATTTTTTGTTCAGAGTTGACGGAAAAATACCTATAGAAACCGCGTTTGTGTCACGAAAGTAGAGGATAGTAACCGAAGTGGATCGTTTTTATTGTGAGGGGTCGCGTTGTCATTATGAGAAATAAATTAAGACCAAGTTAGTAGTTCACTCTTAAAAAAAATTAAGAGGATCCATTCCTCTTCTTAGTGTCAAAATAGTTAATTATTATTATTAGAGTAAAAGACAAATAGGTCCCTGGTCTTTTTCTGTGGACATTTTCGTCCTTGACCGTTGAAAAATACTTTTAAGTCCCTGACGTCCTTAAAAGTTGGACGGATTAGTCCCTCCGTTCAAATACCTCCGCCAGACCCAACGGAAAGTGCTTGTCACGCGTGCGCGTAGGTCACGCGCACGCGTCGCTTGACAAACGTCCCTCTAATTCAATGGAAAGTGCTTGTCACGAGTACGCGTCGATTGGCAGACTTCTCTCTTACGGCATGTGTCATGCGTACATGTCGCCATGATTTCTCCACTTCTCTATAAATTTTCCACTTTGCATGCTTTTTTTTCATTTCTTTCAAGTTATTCTTGCCTTCAAAACTTTAAATCACTTAAACAAACATATCAAGGCATCAAATGGAAAAAAAGTAAATTAAATTTAGCAATTTAGGGTGTGTTTGAGATTCACGTTGGAAAGAGAGAAGTCCGTTTGAGTGTCTTGAACGTCCCATTTTTATGTTTGGCAACTTTGTGAAATTCTGAACCCAGAATTGCTTTCACCTTTGAACGTACGTTCATGTGAAGCAAAAAATTCTAGCTTCTGCGTTTAAGTTGGGGAAGGTTGATTACAGTTGAGAAAATTAGATGAGAAATTTATTCCTTTTTTTACCAACTCTACCCTTCATTTTCTTCTATAAAAATGATGCAAGTAATCATATAATTTTTACAGGAATTCTTTGTCGTTCCAAATGTTTTTTTCATCAAAATCTTTTAGATTTGTTTCAATCACGATAAGGTAAATATTTTAATTTTTTTTATTATTTTTAGTACTCTCTTTCATATTTTGATTTTTATGTTTTTTATTGTATTCTTTTATTTATATGATAAATATTTTAATATTATTTTTTAGTATTCTAATGTTATATTTTTATCGTATTTTTTTATTCATATGACAACTATTATTAATATAAATTTTTATTTTTATTAATTTTTATAATATTTTTATTATTTTTTGTTTATATAAATTTTTTTTATCTTTTATTATACTATATTTATGTTGTGTATAAATTTTTTTATTTTTTTTATTTAGTTTTATTTATATAAATTTTATTTACTTATTATAATTTTTTTGTTCATATGATATTTGTTGTTGGTTGTAATTATTATATATTATGTTTGTATGAAATTTTTTTCGTTTTTTTGTTGTTGTTTTTATTATACTTTCCACCGTACTTTATTTTCGTTTTTATTATATACTAATGATAAGTAACAAAAGAGTCATAAATAATAAAAATTTATAATTCAAAATGATACTAAATTAAAGAGTACTAACGGTACTAAAAAAATTATAGAACATTTTTTTGCTTAAGTAATTTAAAGTTTTAAAGGCAAGAATAGCTTGAAAGAAATGGGAAAAAAACATGTAAAGTGGAGAATTCATGGCAACGCGTACGAAAGTCTGCCAAGTGACGCGTACGCGTGACACACGTGTACGCGTGACAGGCACTTTCCGTTGGATGAGAGGGAAGTCTGCCAAGCGACGCGTACGCGTGACAAGCACTTTCCATTAGGTCTGACGGAAGCATTGGACGGAGGTACTAATCCGTCTAACTTTTAGGTAGCGTTTGTTTTGAGGTACTGGGACAGAGATTGAGACACTGAGACTCAATATCATATTTGTTGGCTCAGAGACTGGTACTAAAATTTCTGTCTCTGTCTCTAAAATTTTAATATTTCAGTACCTCCAAAAAGTGAGGACACAGGGGACTGAAATTTTTAGAGACTGAAACTTTAATAACATTTTATACCTAAAAATCTAAAATAACCTCATTTCAATTAATTAATTCTAATTTTACCTTTTATACAAATTAAATTAGAGTTTTATTCTTATTTTAATTTCTGTCTCCCACTTTGCACCAAACAGAATATTGAAATTTATTTCTGCCTTTGTTTCTTAATCTTTGTCTCTCAGTCTCAATTTTTCAATCTCTATCTCTCCATCAAATACTACGTCAAAGACTTAAAAACATTTTTCAATGATCAAAACAAAAATATCAAAAAAAAAAGGTTTAAGACCTATTTCCCTTTTACTCTTTTTATTATTATTATGTTTCCTGTGTTTTTCCCGTTTATGTTGTGAATCCGCCAAATGATAGTAGTCGTCTCGTCTCACGAGTCACGACTTGCTCAGACTCAAATCAATCATCCCCATTCAGAGCTCAGAGCTTGAGCTTCAATGTCGACGAAGAAGCAGAACGATGATAACACCAAGAAGGCGGGCTCTACTCACTAGTGACCCCGCAGTCCCCAACCTTCGTTCTCACCGTCGAAGAAGCCGTACGCTCGCCGTCGTTCTCACCCTCAAGCAGCCGACTCGCTTTCGCCCTTCCCTCAACTCCCCTTTTCTAGCAAAACAGTTCTGGAACTGCCCTCCTGAGGTTTTTTTAGATAACTTATTTTTCATGAATTTGATTTGCCTGAATTCTGATACAGTTCTGAATTTATTTGTTATTGATTTGATATTGTTTGGAAATTTTGTTATTGATTTGATATTGTTCTGAAAATTTTCATGATTTTTTGTTTCTTCAATCTGATATAGTTCTAAAATCTGAGATAGTGAGCGTGGTCAGAGAAATTCTTACCTATACCGAGAGCAAATCTCTCTCATGCTCTAAGCCAATCTGTTAACCATAACACACAGAGCCGTCAGCCAATGCTAACCTTGTATTAGTTAGATAGTTTCAAGGGTTTGCTTCATGTTAAACTGATTCATAAAATAATTACTTAATTTCTTGTGTAATTTTCTTTCATGATTCATGAAATTTGTATTGTGTTGCTAAAATGTGGTTGTCAAATACTCAAACTTTTCAGTCTATTTACGGGAAATCTGACCAAGGTGGCAAGTACTACAGGTAGAAAAAGAGGGCATTGTCATGGTTGGAATTGGTGGTCCTAGTGGCTCTGGAAAATCAAGGTATTAATGTTGTTAATTTATTATTTTGGATCTGTTCTGTTGACGTGAATTACGGTGTATGCTGTTGCTTTGGTTTCATCTCAACTGTTACTGGTTTCAATTTCATGTTTCTGACAAAACTTGTAGCTCTCAATAGCTTGTGAAGAAACTTGGTTAATGAGCCAACGTTATATACACCGTTTTATTTTTTGAAAAAACATTATATATATCTTATGGAAAGATTTGGACAAAATCTAATCAATATGCTATGGGTATATCAAATGGATTGATAGGTATGTCTCTTAATATTAGTTATGTGCTAAATTTATTAAGTTTGTAAGAAAAATTGTGGCATATTAGCTGTAAGGGGTTTTTTCTGGAAGTATGTCTTTTACACTTTGAACCTGTGATAAATTATATGTTTATGGCTTGTTCCCTTTATGTTGAGCTTGAAATTTTATTTAACGAAAACAGTAATCAAATTACTTGATGCTCTTCTATCAATAGAAATTTAATTTGCTCATAATACATCTGATAAAATGGACATTCAACCCTTGCATCTGTGATTTCCATAGAATTCAAGGTTTGATGTTGACTTTATAAAGACATCACATTACTTAAATTTCATTTCATTCTAGTACCTGTCAAAAAATTGTGTTGCGTAAACCAATTTACCTTACAATTTTAAGGCATGCAAACTCTTTGCATATATTTTTCATCTCCTTTATAAGACTTCTTATTCATGATATATTATCTAGTAAATGACTGATGGCAGTTGAATTATTTTTACCTGTTATTTGGTACATACATTAACCACTAATATGCTGAGGATACTTTGGCATCTATATAAGAATTTCTTAAGTAATATAGCAACTTAAACTTGACAATTTGTGAATGAGTATAACTCATACAGTTCGGATTTTATATTTTACAAACTTAAACTTGAGGTTTTCATGCCTTTTTTATTACTTACATTTACATTTTAGCTTATATCTTAGTGAACCTGATGACTTAACATCTGGTTTTGTATAGAGAAAGAAAGAAAGAAAGATTGATAATTGCATAAGAAAGGATTGCCTAATAAAATAGTAACACATGTTCAAAGTTGATCTGCAGAAATATCCTCAAGTAAATTATAGTGTCTGATAATATAGAGAGTGTGTACATTGAGTTTACTATAAGTTGGAACTGTAGTAATTAGTTCATATGGAGCTCCCTTCTCTATCATTGTCACATATTAGTTAACTAAGCTAATTCTTAGGAGCTTTGATTAGGGAAATCTGGAACTGCTGTAGACGGCCTAGATGGTTTCTGGTCAGTATCTCTTCAGCAAGGGTGGGGGTCAACTACAATGACACTCAAATGCTCAAGTCAGAATGGATCAGAGAATACCTAGGGGAGCTGGGAGCTCCCCTTTATATATTGTAGGTGAGGGTTGGCTGCGAATTCCGGATTCTGGGGGTTGTTATAGAGTGAGTGGGGCTTCCTGGATTCGAATCCAAAAAGCCGTTAGGATGGAATTTCGTTGCGAGTAGTAGGGAATCCGGGTTTGGGCCGCAAGGGACCCGAGGAGACCCTTGATAGTATGGGTTAGCCGTTGATGGGCCTTTGGCCAGGTCCAGAACAATTAGTAATGTCACTTAATGTATTCAAAATGTATATCTCTTGGATTCAAAACACAATATATAAAATGGTTTCCAATGTCAGATGATTAGTTAACTCCAATTTTTTTTTGGATTCATCTCTGCGTAAACCATATTACAAATGGTGAAGAAATTTTTAAAAGTATCATAAGTTGGTCTGCTATAGATACCGTATTTTTTAATAATAAAATAAGCATTTTGGAAAAGAAATAAATAAATAGTTAGTGAGGCTTTGTGCTTGGTCTGCTATGATACCGTATTTCTATTAATAATTAACTTCATTGGAAGCAAATTTTGGTTTCTCGAAGTTGTCTTTTTTTTAAAAAAATATATGTGCAAGTATGGACTCATAATACTAAGGAAACTGGTCACTCACTATTTAATAGTTGTTTTATGCATGTGACTGTACCATGATTGTTGTGCCTATCACTTCCGATATTATATCTAGCCAGTCCTTATATTGAGTGATACAATCTGAACTAAATTTGTATAAAGCCTTGTTAAATCTGAATTAAATTTTTGCTGGCTGTCTTATGTTTTAGCTGTCACTGTGAGGCATTGAACCAGTAAGTGCTTTCTCATCTTGAAGAAAAAATACCTTTTGCTTGTAGGGTAAAAGTGTTTGCAAAAAGAGCCTCGAGACTTGACCATTTTGGTAAGTTCTTTGCATTCAAGGACATGTTGAAATATCAAATCCAGTAACCAATACATCCCAGAAGGAAAACAAACCCAGCCATTGATTTCTTGCCACTGGACACTTTCATCACTTGCTGTAGCCACCATCACCTTCATCTCCCCCGTTCTTAACTTTTTCCAGTGCCCTCCTGTTCGTCCATATTTTCGGTCTTTGGCCATTTCCCGCCACAAACCTGCAACACTCGCAGGTGAGAGATTCCACAGTGAGAGGGCTGCTGGAGGCTCTTGATGATGGTGCTAGACTAGCTGCTCTTTGCAGCCTGCTTTTCATTTCTCTGGAGCATTTTGACAAACACATTGAGCTACAACTTTGAGAAGCCAATTGAAGTGGGGTTTGATATTTTCTCAATCATGATCAGAGCTCGGTCCAAGCTATCTCTTTTCTCTGACATGGCACGGTGCATCAGCCACAGTTCACTCCCTTTTTCTTACTTTCACAGAGTTCAGCATCCCCTCGTGAGTGCTGGTTTCGGATTTGGAAACCCTTCTTCAAGCCCTGACACTTATTCAGCTGTGCCTGAATTTGGCTTCTCAATGAGGCTACTTTGTACTTCATCTTCAATAAGATTCTCTGGGGTGACTGATGCTCCTGTTCTAGGACTGGATAAGTCACTAACTGCTTCTAATGATGGTGATTATGATGATTGTAATGATGAGGATGATGAGCAAGGCAAGAAGAATTATGAGATTGGTTCCCATTGTAATCAGTTAGATTTAAGGGGTGATGGTCTTCTTGCCCAAGATGTTAAAACCATTTTGGATATAATTCATGAACCAAGTTCTGGACCATCTGGAATCAAGCACAAGCTTGAACATTGCGGTGTTTCAGCATCCTCGGAGCTGGTTGTGGAGGTCCTTTCAAGAATTCGCAACGATTGGGAAGCAGCTTTCACTTTCTTCTTGTGGGCTGGCAAGCAACCCAAGTATGCTCATTCGGTTCGCGAGTACCATTCAATGATCTCTATTCTTGCCAAGATGAGGAAGTTTGATACTGCCTGGGCCTTAATTGAGGAAATGAGAGGCGGAAGTACTGGTCCATCTCTTGTGACGCCTCAAACTCTTATGATTATGATTAGGAGATATTGTGCCGTGCATGATGTTGGAAGGGCTATAAACACATTTTATGTTCATAAAAGGTTTAACTTTCAAGTTGGATTAGAAGAATTTCAAGGCCTTCTATCTGCTCTTTGTAGGTACAAGAATGTAGAAGATGCTGAGCACTTGTTGTTCTGCAATAAGAATGTATTTCCACTTGACACCAAAAGCTTTAACATCATTCTGAATGGATGGTGCAATTTAATCATTAGCACACGTAATGCAGACCGAATTTGGCAGGAGATGAGCAAGAGAGGAATCCGGTATGATGTCATCTCCTATTCGAGTATCATATCTTGCTATTCAAAAACTTCTAAACTTTACAAGGTGCTCAAGCTGTTTGACGAGATGAAGAAAAGGAACATCACTCCTGATAGGAAGGTTTATAATGCAGTCATCCATGCCCTTGCCAAAGCTAGGCACATAAAAGAAGCTGTCAATCTCATTGGAACAATGGAAGCCAACAATGTTACCCCAGATGCTGTTACTTACAACTCCCTTATAAAGCCTCTGTGCAAAGCTCATAAAATGGACGAAGCTAAAGAAGTCTTTGATGACATGTTGAAGCGGGGTCTATCACCTACAATTCGGACTTTTCATGCTTTCTTTCGTATATTAAGGACCAGAGAAGAGGTATTTGAGCTTTTAGACAAAATGAGAGAACTCAGATGCTGTCCAACTATCGAGACCTACATAATGCTGATAAGAAAGTTCTGCCGTTGGCGCCAGCTTGATGATGTCTTAAAGATATGGAATAAAATGAGAGAAGATGGAGTCAGCCATGATCGTAGTTCGTATATTGTACTGATTCATGGGCTATTTTTGAATGAAAAGCTAGAGGAAGCACATAAATATTATGTAGAAATGCTGGAGAAAGGCTTTGCTCCCGAACCGAAGACAGAAAAAATTATTCAGGCATGGATTTATGGGAGACAGGTAACACAAGATCGGGTGACAGATTTACAGGACAATCAAGTGGAACATGATACGTGGAGAAAGAAAGACAAGGCTAAACCAAGTAAATTTGAGAAGGAAAAATCTTTTCTTCACAAACCAGAGACCAGAAGAGTAATTAGAGAGAAGGGGTTTTCTTTCTGGGAGCAATAAATCCTTCATGACATTTTTTGTTTACAGATTGTACTTGTTTCTTGCACTTCTCGAATTCAATTCTACAGTGCTAATTGGTGATGTCTGGAGACTTCATGCTTTAATTGCTTTGCCATAACCAAGAGTTATAAAGGTTGGTGCATTTTTTTTGAACAATCTTTTTGTTTCCCTTATACACTTGTAAACTATTTCATAAAGTCTATACAGATATAAGCTTATATTCTTATTGGCTTAATAATTAACTTTGGGAAATGTTCTAATACTGGACCTGACCTGAACTCAGGTATATTTGTGAAACTGAGTTTGGGGTTTTATATTCCAAAGTGCAGTTAGAAACCGAAACCAATGCTGTGATCTCTTTGATTGCAGAGGAAAATATGATTTCGTAGCCATCTGAAGAGACCTGTTAAACTATGCAATTCGGAGGTAAAATTATCACAGAAGCTGCATGAAAAATCTGAATAATTTACCTTTAGTTACAAGGTGGGAAGGTGAAAGAAGCATACACACATCGTTCAACTGTAACTGAAAGGCTTCCCCTGAACCAAAGACAAAAAACTGCTTCAGGATCTTGTTTCTGTGCTCCAATCGAATAATGTTTATCTATCAGATTATGCTTATTGGTATGTGCACATTTTAATTACAAAACTCCTATGCTCCAAACTGCACTTGTCATCCTCTTAGTGTATTTGGAGACTTCAATTGCCTTGTCATAAGCTAGAGATACAGGGTTCTTCTGTTTCTAAAATAACCCCAATTTCGTTTGTAGCTTCAAAACCGGGAAAGATGCAGAGTAGCCTCGTTCACAGGGCTATTCTCACTAGTATTAATTCGACTTCGATCTTTTCCGCCCATACGAGTATCTTAGTGTTTAAATTATGGACAACGCCTTGTATTTAGATGTTAATTATTCATGCAATTTTAATTAACTTGTTCATTGTTGTAGACTGGTGTCGCTGATACAAACAAATCGAATTCCAATGTTCTTCCGGTGGATTACAAGGTTTCAGCTAAGAGAGCATGTGATGAAGCATTCTTTTATTCCCTTAACAGCAAGGAGAAACTTCCCCTATGTATGAATGGATCTCACAAACCAATATACACTGCTCGTTGAGGGATTTGGTAAGTTTGCAATATAGTTATGCATCTTAAAGTTTATGACAAAATCTATAGATTAAAAGATATTAAATAGTCATTTTTTGTTTCTTGTATTTTTAGGAATATAGGAATATCTTGATCCTGAATGTGATATACCCTAAATTTTAAGGAGATTAGTTTTTATATCTATGCAGAGGGCTGTTTGGTATTAGAGGGTTCAACATGGGATTTACTTAGATATGAAACGTAGTATATATAGCTTTGATGAATTGTCTAACTAATTTGAAAAGAAGTTTGCATTACGATACTAAGTCTTTAACCCAAGGCACAGAGAATGTTAATTAGTTATAATATAGGTATATACATTTGTGCACCTTAGTGCATGACGATTAATCGGTTACCAAATAAATCCCACCACATTCCTAGTAATATTCCTTACAGAAAATGGAAATAAAAATTTTGGCACGTAAAGTTGCTAGCAAGAAAACGTTTATTTTCAAAGCCTGCTTTAAAATTATAATATTTTGGTTCGGTCAGACATACCTAAATGCACCTTACTAGTGACACTTGATTATAATACGATAGGTTAAGTGATGGTTTGTTTCTACTTAATTGAAATGAAATCATTTTAGTTGACCATCGTATTCATATATATATATAATCGAGTTAAAGTGGCAACTGTATTGCGACAGCTAAAGAAAAAATCAAAATCAAGTTTAATTACGAGAGGCTGCTACAATGACTCAAGGAGTCAATTGTGTCACCTTTGTAGCCGCCACAATCTTCCAAATGTTACTATAAATATTACTTGGCGTTTTCTCACTTTTTATTTTCTCTATGATAAAATAAAAAAGTGTAATTCAGGTAAATGGTAGTGTTAGATGATGAAATCTGCTGGGGGTTAATTTTAGATAGGGACATGTAATTCCCCCATCGATTTTTTAGTGTCCTACATTAAGTTTATTTTAAATTAAGTTCAAATTATTTATTGAGTTTGATCCCATCTTAAAATAAAAATTATTTCATCAAGTTGGATCCGTCATTCAGAAAACAATAGTATATGATTAAAGAGAATTTTTCATAAAGACCTTTTCTATTGAAAATATTAGTAAGAGTTTGGTTCTTTAATCATGCGGAATATGAATGGTTAAATAATTATTTTGTAATATATATTGTATGGGATACAATTGATGATTCTATTCAGAATAATAAGATTATTTAACCTTTTCAAAATTTGAAGATAAGATCAAATTTATTGTAAAGTAATATTCTGATTGTAGATATCTGAAAGAGAAAATCTATGAACCATTTTTATATGCAGCCAAACAGTTAATTTTTTAAATTTTTTTAAAAAAAATAATTTTATGCTAAAAAAAAAAAGCATCTTCCTACTCTTCTTTCCCTTTTTTCTTCTCTCACTCCGCGTCACTTCTTCCCCCTCTACGCCTCTCTCTCCATGTCTCTTCTCCGGATCATCGCCGCTTGTTGCTCCGCGCGCCCATCATTGTCGCTCAGAAGCCATCCCATTTGCCCCAAACAGCCGTGCGTCCTCCACTCAAATGACGTTGAAAAACTCCCATCACGGTTATACCACACACGATGTTCTAAACTCGCGCCATTGTGGCGCACTACCCATCAATGAACGTCACTTATAAGTCGTCCACCACTAGCATCCGCGCGTCCCCCACTTTGAACGATGTAGGAGAACGTTCGTTCTTTTTTGCCGCTTGCAAGGGTTTGCACTAACGTAGTAATGCTATTTTTTCAAATTTTTTTGTGTTAGGTTTTGGATGTTCTTTTTCTATAATTTTAGATATTTTTCTATTATTTAGGATGTAATTTTTCAAAACATAAAAAAAAACATCTAAACCTGTTAAAAAAAACATCTAAAACCTATAACATCCAAAGCATAACAGAAAAAAACATCTAAAACCTAAAAAGAAGAAACGTCCAATCTTATTTAAAAAAATCTAAAACTGAATAAGAAAAAACATCCAAAATTATTGAAAAAAAACACCGCAACCAGAGAAGGATGAAACTTTTCAACGTCTATGTCAACATCCTCTTACTTCTCAACTTTGGAGGAGTGGGCACTGCGGTGAGCCAATTGGAGATGACACTGAACTGCGCAGCTAGTGAAGTGGGTGAGAATGAAAAGGATTTTGGGGTTGTGTTTTTTGCCTATGAATGAAAATAAAAGTGAAATTAGTACTACTCTCTATTTAGAGATGTGTTTTTTTTTTATTCATTGAACTTCTTTTGCAGTCTATATACTAGTTGGCTGTAGCTGATTAGTACCTAATTGATTACCTAACAAAGTTATATTTAAAATTTGCAAAGGGTGAATTCTGCATGACCCTCAACCTTTTTTGTATACTTTTCAATATATTTTGTACGTATTTGTGAATTAAAAAAAAAATTCGCCTCCTATAAATTTGTAAAAATAAATTAAAATCGAAATGTGGATTTGCTCCTGGGAATTCACAAAATTAAAACATAAAAAAATTAATTTGTTCTTCATGAATTTTGTATTCAAAATTAGCTCCTAACAATTTTTCAAACTCTCATATTCCAGAAAATTACCTGCATAGCTCATTTTTCAAAATTTCACAAATTAAAGTTATCTATCATATCAAAAATTTTTAGTCTATACCTTCTTTCTTACATTTGTAACCTATATTTACAGATAAGTTGGAGTCTGTACAAAGAAACACTCGTAAAATAGACACTTTTGTAGTGCAAATATTTCATATGCAATAATTTTAAGAATTTGATTTTTGTTAGCATTTTTACAATAATGATTATTAAACGCATCTTTATTTTGTGCCAAACTTTAGATGACAAAAAAGTGAATTTGTGTAGGACTATTGTTATCTTAACGAAGCTAATATCGTACTGATGAAGAAAAGGTCAAGGAAAAAAAAAAGTAACCTAAAAAAATTATTTGGGTACATAAATTCATCTTTGAAAGATAATTAATTTTTCAAATTAATTTTAAAAATATTTTATTAGTTATATTAATTCTTGAAAAATATAATTGTTACTCAAATCGACCATTCCATTATTCTGAAGACGATGTGGCACTTAACATGATATATTATGATCAAAATAACGAAAATCGATTTGATTAATGTTTATATTTTGTTAGAGACAAATATAACTAACAAAATCTTTTAGAAGACCGATTTTTTTTTTTGTGACTTTTAGAAGACCGATTTAAATAATAAATTATCTTTTAAGAAATTAAACTATTAATTCATTTTTAAATTGTGGAAAACATCTATTCAAATTTGTCCCTCACAATACAGAAGTGCATCAGTGCATAATAAGAGTCTGCTAACATTATCTTTTTTGGCCTCAACTGAATAGATGCAAATTTAAAATTTAAAATTTAAAATTTAGAGGATTCAAATTTTAATACAAAAGCTATGACAGAAATTTTGGGCTGAGTGGAAACATTTATGCCAAAGAGCCTATCCTATATATATTATTCTAGTGAAAAAAAAGGAGTCTATATATTCAATTTGTAAGATCTCAATTAACTTAGGTCGAACAAATAGAAAAGTCTGATAATTAGTTGGGACGTTGATGATTTAGTTAGAATTTAGATCTTCTAAATTTTAAATTTGTACTTTAGAGGATAAAGTATGATCTTCTACCCTTGAATGGTTTCTCTCTCATATTTATTCTTGTTCCCACGTATAAAATAAATGGTGAAAGATCACACTTTATTCTCTAAATTAAATTGAATTCAAACTTTAGAGAATTCAAATCCGTATTAGAATTTGTTTAATTTTCACGTTTCATCTCCCAGGTAGCAATAGCCAATTCAGATTTTAATGCTGAATATATAAACACATTTAAGCACAGACCGATCAATAATAATGGTGCCACATTTCTCAATTGCACATATTTTATTTTCTTTGCTATTATCATTATATCATCATTATGAATGAGATTGACTCGTTCCTCTTGGTGATGGCCACTAATGGCCAGAGAGTTAGAATTGAATCTTATTAGAAAGATATTTTATACATAGTACAGTGATTGAGTGATTCAAAATGAATAATGAAATCCTCTTCAATTTATTAATTGATACTGTATCCATCCGTATATGATGCTTCGTTTTCAATTAGATCCATTATTAAAACCAAGAACCTTGTGGGGTTGTTGCTATTACAAGTACAAACAAAGTTTTGAATTGAAGTGAAAACTGAAATTATGAAGATAGAAGAGTAATTTGTCTTCTTATGTCACATGCAAAATTATTAGTGGAGCATGTTAATGTTACGTAGTGTATCATGCATGAGATGAGAGATGAGAGGTACGCAATCTAAAAAGCATAACTCGTGAAGCCACGTGTCGGTTTCAGATATGGAAAACCAAGTTGAAGAGTTTGAGATAAAATAAAATACCATTACTGCAGCCACGTGTTGCTTTGCAGTGAAGCCAAACCCATTTTTGGCTTTTGCATGGTACTATTAGTAGACTTGATTGTTTAAAATTAATCATTAAATAGTAACCATAATACTTAGAGGAGAGAGAGAAAAAAAGTATTTGTTTTATTTAATATTTATTTATTATTAATAAATATTAAATAAAATACATGTTAGTTATTTTTAGTTAATTTTTTGTTATTAAATATTTTTAAATTAATAATTTTTATTTTTATCAAATTTATAAATTGATATTTTTCAGCTTGTTAATGATAAAATAATATTATATGATCAGCAAAAAGTTTATTATTTTTTATTAATATTTAACTAGTTTAAATTTTAATAGCATAAAAATAAAGTGTTAACTAATATTGATAAAAAATTTAATCTTTTAATATTTTTTGAGTAATATTAAAAATTAATTTTTTAATCATTATTAATTAATTTTTTAAATTATTTTATTTATTTTCAATTTGAGATTCTAAATAATAAATTATTAATCTAAAATCCTAAATTATAAATTAAAAAAATTAAAATTAAAAAATATAATTAATATTAACTAACAAAAATTAGTTTTTGTTACTTTTTTATATATAAATTGTGCTAGTCAAATATGTTTGACGAAAGATATTGATTAGTTATATTTTCAATTTTTGTTCCACGAAAAACACTACAAAAATAGGATTAGATCATTAAACAATTTAAAAATATCTAATCATATGCATGTGGTAGAACAATATTAAACAGCCTTCAAATTGACGAGCAAGCAGTTATGAGTTTGAGAAGAAATTTTAAATTCGTGTATTACGTATGCAATTCAGTAAAAAAATACTGTTTTGGGTCCTGAATAAACGATGAATAATATTCAACACAAATCATTAAGACCATATTGACCAATTTCATGCTTATGAATTGGATTAAAAACCTAAAAAATAAAACAATAAGCTAAGTAAGTATGAGTAATCTACGTTGATATTTTGGCCACACCTTTTTGTGGTGTTATTGAGAGCAGAAGCATGCAAAAAGGTTGACAAAATGCGAACAAGCCGTTACCACAGTACGTAATCCTTGAACGTTGCTGGTCCCGAGTTGTACGGACGATTATGTGATGGATCAAAATCAAATAGGTATTAAATGGATTCGAATCTTCCGTGCGGATCGGCAAACCACAGGATATAAAGTTGTGAAATTTAAGTAACTAATAAACTGTGCAAAGCAAGCATTAGGCTCCTTTGTTGCAATTCTTATAATAAGAGTGTCCACATGTAGTTTTGTTTTACTAATTTTGTTCTTTTGCTATTTGTTTATGATAATGATTTTTCAAAAATTGTGGATTCACAGGTCATTAGACGAGCTTCTATGGAAAAAAATTTATTGATGTTCTTTAAAAAATGAGGATAAATTATATTTTTTGTCCGTAAAGTTTGACAAAAAATTTAAAAATATTTTTAAATTTTATTTTGTTTTAATTTTATTTCAAAAATTTTTTATTTGCATTAAATATATGTCTGATGGCTAATTTTTAAAAAAATTTAAGACCGATTCAACAACAATTTCATAAAAACAATCCCTCAACACATGCAAATCAAGCATAATTTTCATGCGTTATTGTTAGATTGGTCTTAAATTTTTTAAAAACTTAGCCGTCGAGGGTATATTTGATGCAAATCGAAAACTTTTGGAATAAAATTGAAACAAAATAAAACTTAAGAGTATTTTTGAAACTTTTACCAAACTTTAGGGACAAAAAGTATACTTTACCCAAAATATTAAAAAATAAAAATAATTTTATATTTAAATATATATAAAAATGTTTTTTTATTTAATCATTATGTTGTAGTATTGTTCTGAAAGTTACCTGAAACTGTGATTTGGGTCTAAATGTGAGGTCCAATATCCTTTTGAGGTTTTGTCCGACATTTCTGGTGCTGAGGTGCCGCCGTCCGACATCTTGGTGAAGGTGAAGGGTGGTACCTACAAGGGACTCCGATACTTAAGTTTGCAAAGATTTTAGGCAGATTTTTATGTAGATTAAAGTTGAGAAAAACCTAAGATGGAGAGGGTATTTATACAGTTGGAATGGTGGTTTAAGAACCACCTTTGTAACCTCCTATCCTATCTTATTGAGTGGTTATCTTCTCTCCTTTTATCTAGGAGTTGTTGGATTGTTATGATCTCATATTTTGAATGAGTTTGTTAGTAGAGGCAGTTACAGTCCTGCCAAGAGGTCAGGTAGACGAAGTCGGTTGCGAGGGTTTTATAGACCTTGGGCTTCATCTATTTTAGACCTGACTTTAAGTTTTGGGTCAAGATATGAATAGTGTCCCTACTTAAGGCCAAGCTTCTTCAGGTCGGGCTCAAACACTTCTAAGTCGATCTTGATTTCTTGTAGCTTTAGCTCAAATAAGTTGGGTTTTATGATCTGCCTTGGGGAACAAGTCGGATACTCGAGATGATTTAGATTTGATTGTTACGTCTTTTTGTAATTATTCGCGCATCTTTTCGGTTACCTTGGTTACCGTGGATGTCATTAAATGAGGGGTAGAATTACTGTTTTGCCCCTAGTTGTTATATATACACAATCCTCTTTCTCTTTTATCGCTTCTTCAACTTCTGAGAATTTACTTCATTTCTCTCAAAACTTCCTTCTTCTTCACTGTGACTCTCATTTTTATTGATCAAGTCTTCTCTCAAGATTTCTGCATCTTAGAATTCTGCTTCAAGTATTCGTATTTCTTGAGACGTTTGGGATCATTTGTTTGCATTGCTGTTTCGCGCGTTCTCCTTAACTTCTGTTCATCATTAAGGTTGCCTTTCTTTTCTTTTTAATCTTGTTACTACCATGGCTGGATGATTCTTCTTGATGGGTGATTTTTTTATGTTTCTGATAATATTGTGTTGAAAAATAATCTCTTCAGAAATATGGCTTCTTGCCACTGTTTGTAGAGATTTTCTTGAAAATGTGCTTGCTGCCATTGTTGTAATGATTTTTTAGTTGTTCTGTGATCGTAGCTTTCCTTGTTTATTATTTTTAAAGATCACTCATTTGTTGTGGATTTTGTTGTTGCTGCAAAATTTGTAAATTCTGAGTTTTATTGTTGGTTTTGAATTTCGGGCTTTACTGTGCCCCCAAATGGTGCCATTCTCATCCTAAATAAGGGCGTCATTTCGTATTTTGCTAGAGTACGTTACAATTTTTGTCCTTGTTTGGATAGCGACTGGTAGATTTGGATCCGTTCCCAATCTCATGAGAACGATTTGACTTCTTTGAGTTATTTATTTGAATGTTTTGCTATTGTACTCGACTTATATCTTGTGAGTTTTTGCAGTGACATAGCTTCATTTTGCTGCTTTTGTAGGTTTAGCCCTCCATGTCTCGTTCAGTAATTCATATAATGCCTTCTAATATTCTTGCCGAGTTAGACTGGACTGATAGTTCTATTTTAGTAGTTGTTCTCATAGTTGAAAAGGAATATTTAGAAAAATTCCAATTTCGATATAGGATCTGTAGAATTCAGAAGAACAAGGAGAAGTATACCTTAGAGGCCCCTGACCCCTAAAAAAGAATTTGCTATGCCCACTATAATAGGTCAGAAGAACATTTCTTATTTATGTATGAGTGCCTTTTCACTAGACTAGGAGTCTCTATTCCCTTTACTGACTTTGAAATGGACGTCCTTCTAGCTTCGAAGGTCACTCCCTGCCAGCTTCACCTGAACTCTTGGGGGGTTTATGAAGGTTTACCAGCTAATATGTCGGGAACTTGATATCTCTCCCTCTGTCAAAGTCTTCTTTTATCTTTTTCAACTTACCAAACCTTTCATCTCAAAGAAACAATAATGGACTTCTTTTCGAGCTTCTCAATGTCAAAAAGTTTTCTCGATTTTTGAAGATTCTTTTCATGACTTTAATAACTACTTTTTTAAGGTCCGACCTGTGAGGGGTGTCCGACCTTTTTACCAAAATAAGAAGGGAGAGTACATATTTTGCCTTTATTGGGAGGAGGTCTCGAATGTTGTAAAGTATAATCTAGAGAAACTGGACGAGGTGGAGCAGTGGTTACCTTCTTCCAGGATTGTTGGGCCGATCTCCTCCCATGGATATCAAGAAATTTTGACAACCAAGCCAAGTTTTGTTCGGACCAAACTTGGTCCACCTGTTTATTTTGTAGATAAGTATGTTTTTATTGTTGTATTTTGAAATTGTTTTCTTCTTTCTTTTCTAGCAAAAATGACCAGTGGCAGCGATTCTCTCACGAAGCTGAGGTCATCCAAGAAGAATGCTTTTTCCCGACTTGCCCAGTAGCTTGAGGTTGAGAAGTCGGGTACTTCTTCTCCCAAGTCGAATTCATATTCCTCCAAGTCGGCCAAGAGCTCACTTCCTCCTCCCATCAAAGAGCCTGAGACCCAATTTGTTCCCCCTGTTCCCTCTTTCAGTGAGCCTTCCAAAATAGATTATGACTCTATTGGCAACCTCCGAAAACGTAAGACTCCCCCTTCCAAGTTTGGGAGTGCCTACGATACCAGGTTTGATGCAATTGGCTTCAGCGAGAAGCATATTCTGGCCCATATTTCAATTGCTATGGATGATCGCTTGCTGGAGAGGCATCTCGAGGTGCTTGCCCGAGGAGGGATTCGAATGACTAGAATTTGCAATCATTGCTGAAGAGCTTTAGCGAGACTCTCCTTGGTGCTACTCAGAGAAAGCTAATCGACTTGAGGGCTGAGGTGGCTAGGTTGAAGGTGTCTAAATTAGAGCTGGAGGCTGAGCAAACGATCTTGAAGTCGAACATCTCAGGCCTCAAGAAAAAATTGAAGCTCTCTCAAGCAGCTTGTACCATGGATGAGGGTTTGAACGAAAAAGCTGAAAAGAGTTATACCCGAGTCTTCAGAGAGAAACTAGAGGTGGAAGAGGAGCTAGAACAACTTAAACAAAGGCATGAAGACTTGGAGCTTAATATAGCCAAGGCTATGGACCAAATGGCTGATAACTTGAAAGCTCAATTCCGACTTCTTGCTCCCGAAGTGGACCTCTCTCTTATCAACCTTGACAAGGTCATGGTAGATGGGAAGATAGTTTCTCCTGAGACTGAGGTTACTCCTTCTGAGGACCTGAAGACTTTCGAGGCCCGAGTTGAGGAAGCCCCCCCCCAGCTTGATATTGAAGAGCAGGATCCTCCTCCCTCTTATTTTAATTTGGACTTTTGTAGTTTTTGTCTCAACTTGTGGGACTTTAAGCACTCTATTTTTTTAATAGTTGTAGTTGAATACTGTTTGCCCTGGTTTGGGCTTTTTGAATATTTTTTGTTTATGCACTTTGCCCCCCTTTTTTAGGGCCTTTTAAATGTTGTGGCTCTTACATTTATTTTTGTGGTTTATAAATGTTTATAGCCTTTTCTTGACTTGTATTTAGTAGTTGTAGTCTTGTTTGCTTTTTTGTGCTTTTAGATATCACTTGGCAACAAACATTTTAGTAATTGAGATGTTATTTTTGCAAGACATTTTCTTCATAACTCTATTGTTCTGAGCTATTCTAAAGGTCAGGGAGGTCTTGCTTTGATTTTGTAGTTGTTTCTTAATTGTTCCAACCTTGTGAAATTGGTACTTTTTTTCTTATGAAATTTTTACAAGTCATTTTGGACTCTCTTTTTAACTCGTTTGGCTGAGCTGTTCTATAAGCTTGGATAACTTGATTTTATAGTAGGTATTTGTTGTGTAGACTTAGTGTGGTTGGCCACTTATTTTTAGCTTAAGGAGGTCAAATCACCTTTCTTTTTCAATTTGATTCAAACAAATCGTTGTGAGGTCAAGCTCAATTATGACCATGTCGTCGTGCTTAAGAGGTCGGTCATCTTTTAGTTTGTTTCATCAAGTTACTTTTGCAATTCATTTTAGGTTTGCCTCTTGCCAACTTATTTTTTTATGAATTGCTTGATGAGGTCGAACCATGATCTGCTTATATAACTTCTTACACTAATTTGGACCTCGTCGCTTTATCTTGCCAAACATTGAGGTCGGACAATGATTTTTGCGCTTTCTCAATCTTAAATTGGTGCATATAGTAGAATAAACAACATAAAAAATGAATATCATTAATATAAATTATTTAAAGTGCTATTTGCTACTAACAGTTTTTCTATTTTAACTCCTAGTCCTTGCTATGCTGCCTCGTTAAAACCCCTTCAGAAAAATCTTTTTTGGAAAAAAACCATGAAGTACGCAAAAAGAACACACTAAGGAGCAAGGTTTGCTATCTAGTTATAGTACCTCTGCATGTTGCATGTGTGCCACGACCTAGGAAGATAATTCCCTAGTAGGTCGGACACTTTGTAGTAACCTTTTTCCAAGACTTCAATGATCTTGTAAGTCCTTTCCAATTTGCAGTCAGCTTTCCTTTGCCTGACCTTTACACTCAGATGTCATTCCTGATCAGGACAAGGTCGTTTGTGACGAAATTTCTTCTGATAAATTTCTTGTTGTACCTTGTAGACATCCTTTTCTTTTCATCCCTTATTCGAGCTTGTTCTCGGACTTCTAGAAGGAGATTGAGCTCTTTCTTTTGAGCTTGGATATTTCCAACTTCATTGTAGAATCTCACCCTTAGACTTTCTTAATTGACCTTTATGGGAATCATGGCTTCTATGCCATATGCAAGTCAAAATGGAGTTTCTCCAGTTGTAGAGTTAGGAGTTGTCCAATATGCCCATAGAACTTGAGGGAGCTCCTCTACCCATGCTCCTTTCATATTTTGTAGCCTTCTTTTGAGCCCTACCAATATGACTTTGTTTGCAGCTTCTTCTTGTCCGTTGGCTTGAGGGTGCTCTACTGATGTAAATTGATGTTTGATCTTAAGGCTTGCTGCCAAGCTTCTAAAGGTCGAATAACTGAACTGAGTATCATTTCAGTAGCGATGGAGTGTGGAACTCCAAATCGGGTGACAATATTTTTGTAGAAAAATTTTTGACTTCTTTGAGCTGTGATGAATGCCAAAGGTTCTGCCTCAATCCACTTAGTGAAGTAGTCAATCCCTACTATAAGGTATTTCACCTGCCTGGGTGCTTGAGGAAATTGCCCAAGCAAGTCTAAACCATATTTTGCGAAAGTTATGGTGAAGTAATGCTGATGAACTCTGCTAGTGGCACCACGTGGAAGTTGGCATGCATTTAACAAGGAGGGCACTTCTTGATGAAGTCAGCCTCTTTCTTCTGTAAGGTCTTCTAGATGATTTCCACATATCTCACTGTGGATTTTGTCTAAGACTTCTTCTGTCTTGGAGGTCAGAACACACTTTAGTAGGGTGTAGATACTCTTCTTCTATAGAGGACGTTGTGAACCAAAGTATAGTTATGTGCTTCCCTTATAAGTCTCCTTGGTTCCCTTTCTTCTTTAAGGAGGACGTAAAACTTAAGATATTTGATGATGGGAGTCATTTACCCCAAGTTTAGATTGGAGATTGTTAGCGTGTCCGACTTATCGACTTCTTTGGCTACTGATGGTGTGTAGAGAGTTTTCTAGATCAGACTTCTATTGTTGTCTACTGGCTTGGTGCTAGACAATTTGGAGGGGGCATCAACTCGGTAGTTGAGTTCCCAGGTTATATGCCTGACCTATGCTTCTTGGAATTATGCTAGTTGTCCAAGTATTTTCTCCAAGTATCTCTTCATGTTGATATCTTTAGCTTGGTAATCCTCATTTATCTGAGAGGTTATCACTTAGGAGTCACTAAACACTGTGACTTTTGATACCTCGACCTCTTTGACTAGCCTTAGGCCCACGAGCATGACTTTGTATTAAGCTTGGATGTTAGAGGCTGAAAACTCAAATTTCATTAAAAGCTCTACTCGAGTTTCTTTTTCATTCTAAAGAATGGTTCTTACTCTAATACCATCTTTATTTGATGAGCTGTCCAGATACACATCCCAGGTCATAACCTCCCTTGTGTCTCTCATGTATATTCAGCTAGGAAGTCGACTAGATACTGTGACTTAATGGCTATCTAAGCTTCATATTTCAAAATAAATCCACAACCCATTATAACATTCGCCCTGCAATATCCTTCTTTTGAAGGATATGCTTCATGGGTTGGTTACTTTGGACTTTAATGGTGTGGGCTTAGAAATAAGATCGCAGTCTTCTGAAAGCTAAAATAAGGGCATATGCAAAATTTTCTATTCTTTGATAGTTCAATTCTGCCCATGTAATGCCTTGCTCGTAAAGTAGATAAGTCACTAACCTTTCCTATCTTCTCGAACAACGGCTGAGGCTATAGCCCTGTCTGCAACTACTAGGTTGGCTCAAAAAATTTTTGAAATATTGAAAAGCTTGTTCACATTCTTAATTCCACTAAAATTGATGCCCTTTTCTTGAGGATTTCAAATAAGGATAGTGATTTCAAGGCCGATCCTGCCAATAATATAGATAAGGCTGCCAGCCTGCCGTTTAGCTGTTGGACTTCCTTTAAATAGGTTGGAATTTTTATCTCCATGATGGCCCTGTATTTGTTCGGATTGGTTTCACTGCCTATTTGAGTGAGCATGAATCCCAAGAACTTCTTTACTTCCACTACAAAGGTGCACTTTGTGGGATTTAGTCTCATCTTGTGCTGTCTTATTGTATTAAACACTTTTGTAAGGTCGAACAGAAGACTAGCTTCCTCCTTAGTTTTGACAAGCATCTGTCCATGTAGACCTCTATCAATTTTCCAAGGTGAGATGAGAATACTTTGTTCATCAACCGTTGATATGTAACTTCAACATTTTTTAATCTGAAGGCCATAACTACATAGCAGTAGTTTGCCCTAGGAGTAATGAAAGATGTGTTCTCCTAATCCAGCCTACTTCGGAATTTGATTATATCCTGAGTATGTATCCATAAAGGTTAGGTATTTGTAGCCCGATGCTGAGTCTACCAGAACATCAATACTGGGTAGAAAGTAAGGATCATTGGAACAAGTTTTATTGAAATTGGTATAGTCGATGCACATCCGCCATCTCACGTTCTTTTTCTTTATATGTACCACATTAGCGAGACATTGTAGGTATTTTAATTTCCTTATGAACCCGGCTTCTAACAGCGCTTAGACTTGCTCTTCTATGATTTCAGCTATTTTGGAGCTGAGTTTTTGTCATTTCTGTTGTAGAGGTTGTGAGTCCGGATAAAAAGCAAGCTTGTGACTCATGAGGTCATGATGGATTCCAGGTATGTCAGAGGCTTTCGAAGCAAAGAGGTCAAAATTTTTTTGTAAGAGCTTAACGACCTCTTTTTTCAGCTGTTTTTCTAAGTTGGCCCCTACGTTGTCATTTTTCTGACCTCATCCCCAATCTGGACCTCTTCAGTTTTTCCTTCAGGTTGGGTTCTCAATTCCTCCTAAACCTGGACACCTCCGAACTCTATGGTATTGACTTCTTTTCCTTTTGTACACCATCATAGGTTCAGGCTTTCATTATAACACCTTGCTAGTTTCTGATCTTCGCTCACAGTTGCTATTCCCTCAGAAGTAGGAAACTTCATGCAGAGATGGGGAGTTAAGACTACTGTCGCAAGTCGGTTTAATGTTGTCTGACCTATCAAGATGTTATAAGCAGACACCTCATCCACCACAATATAGTATATGATTAGGGTTCTTGCTTTTGAGCCCTTACCAAAGGTAGTGTAGAGAGAGCTGAACCTTAGAGGTCAGATAGGAGTATCTCCCAAATTGAAGAGGGTATCTGGGTATGCTTTCAAGTATTTTTTCTTTAGGCCAAGCTTATCAAAAGCTTGTTTGAACAGAATGTCAGCCGAACTTCCTTGATCTATCAAGGGTTCTGTGAAGATTTGCATTGGCGAGAATCATTGTGATTACCACCGGGTCATCATATCCATGCATCACTCCCCATGCGTCTTCTTTGGTAAAGGTGATTCTAGGTAGGTAAGGTGTTTCAACATCTTTGCTAAGTGGTATACTTCTTTCAGGTGCCTCTTCTAGGAGGATTTTGTTATCGCCCCTTCCTGCGAACCATCCAACAAGTCTTCGAAACAAGTGATCAACCATGGTGGCAAGCTTCCGAACCACTTCATTGCCACCTTGGTTAACGTAGTCGAGAAAGCCTTGCAGCGGTTGAATCTGACGCGTCAGCCAAGTACATCCGACTCTTGAAATTGCTCAGATGGTGTCTCGGATCAATCGTTCCGACATTGAGCTCCATGTCTAGACTTTTAAAATTTCTGAGAACTTTAGCCCGCATGATCTCTTCTGTGAATAAATCTTTGCCTTCCGAAGGCGTTTTTTCTCGATCAGCTCGAGATCTCTTACCCTTGAGGTCAGATTCCAACTTCTCAAATTTTTGTTCCAGTTCACTTCCTCGTCATACCTCCCTTCGTAGGGCTTGTTCTGATTCATGTTGTCGTTCTAATTCATTCTCGAGCTGCTTTAGCCGACCTTGATGCCCGTGAACAAGTCCCATGAGCTTTATAAGATCTCTTTCTCCTGATCCTCCCGATTGATGGACTTCTAAGCTTATTCTTTGTCCTCCTTGATTTTCATTTCTAGCAGCAATTTTCCCTTGTCAGGTCAGGAAGGTATGACAATTGCACGATTGTCATTCTGTTGCTCTTCTTCAAAGGCCTCTAAATCAAAAGCCGTGTGTCTATCTTCTGGAATTTTGTCTGTCATCGTACGATGTTGATTACCAGATCTCCAGTAATGGCGCCAATGTTCCAAGGTTATCTAAAATTGTGATTTGGGCCTGAATGTGAGGTCCAATATCCTTTTGGGATTGTATTCGATATTTTCTGGTGCTGAGGTACCATTGTCTAACGTCTTGGTGAAAGTAGTGGTAGTACTTGCAAGGAACTCCGATGTTTACGTTAGTAAGGATTTTAGGCAGGTTTTTATGTATGTAAGAGTTAAGAAATACCTGAGATAGGGGATATTTATGCAGTTAGAATGGTGGCCTAAGAACCACCTTTATAATCTCCCCTCCGATCTTATCGAGTGGTTATCTTTTCTCCTTTTATCTAGGGATTGTTGGGTTGTTATGATCTCAGATTTTGAATATATGAGTTTGTTAGTAGAGACAGTTACAGTCCTGCCAAGAGATCGAGTAGACGAGGTCGGTTGCAAGGATCTTGTAGACCTTGGACTTCATCTATTTTGGACATAGCTTTAAATTTTAGGCCAAGATATGAACAGGTATAATAATATAAAAGTATCATTTATTTATTTATTAGGTTAACAATATTTTTTCAAATAAAAAAAGATTTAAAAAAAATATGTAAATTATAATTTTTTAAAAAATCTTTTTTATTTTTTAATAATTTTATTTTTATTATTAAAATTTTGTTAAACACATTAAAAAATAAAAAATATATATTTTTAATAACTTAATGAGGTCCAAACAAGTTCAAAGAATATGTCAATAAAAAATTAAAAAAGAGAAAGGAGACAAGCAATATTTGAAAAAATTAAAATATAAATAGATATATTAACACCACAAAATTCTTATCTTTATCTTCTTGTAGATCAATAACATCATTGGAACTAACTCCTAATTTTTCTTTTGCAATATCTTTCTCATCTAAATCTTCCTCTGGAAAAAAGTAAATAAATGTATCAGAAAGATAATACATAATAATGAACAAAATCACTCAAGTAGGTATGTTATAAATATAATTATACCATAATAAGCATATTCACGTATCCAATTTTGAGTGTAAATTACAACTTCAACATTATCTGGAAATAAACAACTTCTATACTTGTCCAAAACATGAGAATCCATGCTAAATGCATATTCTGAAGTCACGATGGTAATAGGAATGCTATTTTTGTTTTCCCATGGTCCTTATAAGTACTTCATCATTCATCAGAATATTATTAAAATAAGCTGAATTTGCCAAACTTATAAAAAATATAAGTTAGATGTTAGGTAAAAAGTTCCAAACATCAACTTAGTAATTTTGTAAAACAGTAACAAGAAATCACATATCTTTTCAATTTTTTTTCACTCATTTGATGAAGGACAAATATCCCTAAATCTAGATTCTTTCACTTTATACATTTCAAAAGCTTTCTTATATGGAATAGCACTTGCAAGCATTGCATAAAGTGAATTCCACCTAGTAGGAACATCTAAACTTAATGTATTGGTATATTCAAGTCCCTCAATATTTGAAAAATAGTCTTTAAATTTAACCATCCGACCTTCACATTTTCTCAGATACTTAATACAATTTCTAATCTTATGCACTGTATTACCAGCTATTTTCATTCCATCTTGAACAATAAAATTTAAAATATGAGCAAAGGAACAAACATGAAGAATTCACCACCACATAATAACGAATCATGCACATTCAAAGTACTTTTCAAGTGATCAACACAAGTATCATTGAAAGAAGCATTATCTAAAGTAATGAGAAAAAATTTTTTGTCAATTTTTCTCTAATTCAAAAGCGTAAAAAATTTAGAAGACAACTCAAATCCCGTGTGAGGAGGAGGCATATGACGAAATTTGAGAATTGTAATTTGTAATTTCCAATTCTCATCAAAAAAGTGTGTAGTCAAACATATAAACCCCTCATTGTTCATGGATGTCCAAAGAATAGAAAAGCAAATTCTAGTTAGAATGAAAACTAATTTTTTTTTAAAATTTCGCAGCTTCTCTCTTGTGAATTTTTACTATGTCAGACTTAACCATATTCTTAGTAGGAAGTTTCAAAGTTAGACTTATATATTTCACCCAATTTCTAAATCTCATCTCATCAACTATATTGAATGACTTATCCCCAGCAACTACATAAGAAGCAAATATATCCCTAGTGACTCCTTGGTGCACGAAATTGTGATCACACTTTTCACAACTCCGCACAACTAACTAGCAAGTGCACTGGGTTTGGCTGCCATGTCTACTTCTTTTTCGAAAATTTCTGTAAGGTCCTCTCTAGAGTGTTGTGCTTTAGCTTCTCTTAGCTTCCTCTTCAAAGTCCTTTCATGTTCAAGATCAGCTTCAACAAGAATGTATTTATCCATGTTTCTGCTCATATGAAAAAGAAGAGAATAGAAAAGAAGAGAAATCCCCTATGTCACAGTATAAGGATTCCTTTATGTGAGTATAAGAATAGAAGAATAGAAGAATGAGGTAGAGAGAGAATAAGAGGAATTCGAACATAGAGAGAGGGAGAGGGTTTGAATTATGAGTAGAAGAGAAGTGTTAGTAATTAAATAAAATAAATAGAAAGAGATAAGAGAGAGAGTATTCGAATATTAATTAAAATAAAAGAAAAATATTTTTTTATTTTAATTATAAGTTAGAATTCAAAATTTAAGAGAAGAAATAAAATAAAATTAGAATTTAAAACAATTAGTTATTTAAAAAGAATTTTAAAAAAAGTGGTTAGTGATTTTCAAAAATTAGAAGTGGAAAAGTAATTAGGTGGTTTTGAAAAAGATAAGAAATAATAAACTTTTTAAAATTAAAAACAAACAAGTCAAGTGGTTAATTGAAAAAGATTTGAAAATAAATTTTGAAAAGATAAGAAGTTAGAAAAAGATTTTGAAATTAAGTTTTGAAAAAGATATGATTGAAATCTATTTTGAAAAAAATTTGAAAAAGAAATTTAAAAAGATTTGATTTTGAAAATTAAAGTTGATAACTTGACTAACAAGAAACTAAAAGATATGATTCTAGAATTTAAAGATTGAACCTTTCTTAACAAGAAAGTAACAAACTTGAAATTTTTGAATCAAAACATTAAATGTTAGCAATAATTTCGAAAATTATGAAATAAAATTAAGAGAAAGATTTTGAAAATTAATTAAAGAAATTCGAAAATATTAAGAAGAAAAATGAAAAAGATTTGATTTTTGAAAAAGATTTGAAAAGATAAAATTTTTAAATTGTAATTTTGACTTGACTAACAAGAAACAACTAAATTTTTAAAAAAAATTTGACTAAATCGACCCAAAATTTCGAAATTTATGAATAAAATAAGGGAAAGATATTATTTTTTATTTTTGAATTAATGAAGAAAGAGAAAAACAACAAAAAGACACATGACATAAGAATTTAAGATCAAAACAAATAATGCATGCAAGAACACTTTGAATGTCAAGATGAACACCAAGAACACTTTGAAGATCATGATGAACATCAAGAACATATTTGTGAAAATTTTTAAGAAAAGAAACACATGCAAGACACCAAACTTAAAAATTTTTAATGTTTAGACACTATGAATTTGAAAATGCATATGAAAAATAAGAAAAGACACAAAACAAGAAAAATTAAAGATCAAACAAGGAAAATCATCAAGAACAATTTGAAGATCAAAAAAGAACATAATGCATGAATTTTCGAAAATCTAAGAAAAATTAAAAACATGTAGTTGACACCAAACTTAAAATTTGACACAAGAATCAAACAAGAAACACAATTTTTTTTGTTTTTATGATTTTATTAAAAAAAAATTTTGAAATTATTTTAGAAAAAGAAAATAAAGAAATTCAAAATTTTTAATAAGAATTCCAGGATTCGTGCAATGTTAGTCTAAAGCTTCGGTCCAAAAGAATTAGACATGGACAAAAGGCCAACCAAGCTTTAGCATAACAAATACAGACATGTCCTTTCTATAATAGAAAGTGGAAACCTCAGTCCAAAAGATTAGACATGGCTTAACAGCCACCAGGCTTCAACATATCTCATGAAACTCTATAATTCATTCTTAAAAATTATAAAGAACAATTTTTTTTCAAAAATAAAAAATAAAAAGCTTAAACATAAAATAAAATTACCCAATCTAAGCAACAAGATGAACCGTCAGTTGTCCAAACTCGAACAATCCCCGGCAACGGCGCCAAAAACTAGGTGCACAAAATTGTGATCACACTTTTCACAACTCCACACAACTAACCAGCAAGTGCACTGGGTCGTCCAAGTAATACCTTACGTGAGTAAGGGTCGATCCCACGGAGATTGTCGGCTTGAAGCAAGCTATGGTCATCCTGTAAATCTTAGTCAGGCGGATTCAAATGGTTATGAGGTTTTGATAATTAAAAGATAAATAAAACATAAAATAAAATAAAGGTACTTATGTAATTCATTGGTGGGAATTTCAGATAAGCGTTTGGAGATGCTTTGTTGCTTCTGAACCTCTACTTTCCTATTGTCTTCTTCCAACCATGCGTGCTCCCTTCCATGGCAAGCTGTATGATCATCTCGGATGAAAAATACCAGGTACGGCCTCTGCATGGCTAATCAACTGTCGAATTTCTCGTCTCGGATGAAAAATACCAGGTACAGCTACCGCACGGCTAATCATCTGTCGGTTCTCACTAGCATCGGAATAGGATCTCTCTATCCTTTTGCACAATATCATTGCACCCAACATTCGCAAGTTTGAAGCTCGTCATAGTCATCCCTTCCCAGATCCTACTCGAAATACCACAGACAAGGTTTAGACTTTCCGGATCTCAGGAATGCTGCCAATTGGTTCTAGCCTATACCACGAAGATCCTAATCTCACGGACTCCGTCCATGTATTAGAGACCCAAGAAAATATACTCCGGCTGCCGTCTAATGACTACGTTGAACATCATATAGACCGCTTGTGGTTGTCAGGCACGCGGATCTTGGCTAAGCGAGTAACGAAGATAGTGGGTGATTGTCACAGGTCACCCCTTCATTCTGACTTAACTGAATTAAGTATGAGAGTATATCTTGGAGAAGAAGTAAGCGTGAATTGAAAGAGAAACAATATTACTTGCATTAATTCATGAAGAACAGCAGAGCTTCGCACCTTAATCTATGAGGTGTAAAAACTCCACCGTAGAAAATACATAAGAGAAAAAGGTCTAGGCATGGCCGAATGGCCAGCCTTCAAATGTGACATAAGATGTTTTCCAAAACTCCAAAGACACGAAAACAATAGTAAAAAGTGCTATTTATACTAAACTAGTTACTAGGGATTACAGAAAATAAGTAACTAAGTGCGGATAGTGCAGAAATCCACTTCTGGGGCCCACTTGGTGTGTGCTTGGGCTGAGCATTGAAGTTTTCATGTGCATAGGCCATTCTTGGAGTTAAACGCCAGCTTGGGTGCCAGTTTGGTCATTTAACTCCAGTTCTGGTGCCAGTTTTGGCGTTTTACTCCAGAAAAGGGTTTCTGGTGGGCGTTTAGACGCCAGTTTGGGCCATCAAATCTCGGAAAAAGTATGAACTATTATATATTGCTGGAAAGCCCAAGATGTCTACTTTCCAACGCAATTGACAGCGTGCCAAGTAGGTTTCTGCAGCTCAAGAAAATCCACTTCGAGTGTAGGAGGGTCAGAATCCAACAGCATCTGCAGTCCTTTCTCAGCCTCTGAATAAGATTTTTGCTCAGGTCCCTCAATTTCAGCCAGAAAATACCTGAAATTACAGAAAAACTCACAAACTCATAGTAAAGTCTAGAAATGTGATTTTTTCATAAAAATTAATAAAAATATAATAAAAAGTAACTAAAACATACTAAAAACTATGTAAAAACAATGCCAAAATGGGTATAAATTATCCGCTCATCACTCCTAAATCAATTTTAAGTGAACCCATTTTATTTTGCAATTTTGCTATATTCTAACCAATATCTTCATATCTAATTTGAGTACAACTATCAAGATGTTGTTTTACAATAGATGTGCCATATCACTTATTACCTCCATGTTTAAATATCTTCTTGCTTCCTTTACACTCAAAATGCTCTACACCATCCTTATCTGGACCAAGTTTTTTGAAGAAATTCCGTACATCAGATGTTGCTGGTCTGGCCCTTTTCGAACTAGGTTCATTAACCTCAACTGAGTAGCCTCAGAACCAGCTCCAATAGTAACAATATTACTCACAGTTTCAGAATTCATATTTTTTGAAATAAAAGCAAATGTTAAAACAAGAATTATACATTCTAATTTAGTCAAAATCATTATCAAATGAAACAAAATATAGCAAATAATAAAAAAATCTGCATCAAATTTTAGATTTGTCAAAACAGTAAAACTTAATCAAAGCAAACAAACCTAAACTTACGTAAATCTCTAGTCTGATACAAACCTAAACTTATGCTAATGTTTAATTTAGTCAGGCACACTATTTTGTAAAAAGATAAAAAAATTTAAAACATTAACAAAAAAACCAACATACCAGAATAATAGCGGTGACGACCAGGACAGAAGAGGTGAGGAGCAGCAGCGACGGCCAGATGACAGACTTAGAGAGGATAGAGAGGCAGCGCCGATGGCCAGGATCCCAAGACCGATGAGCGGTAGCGAAGATGGCTAGACGGAGCAGCGGTGATGACCAGGACCCAAGAGGACCGAGTAGTGATGGTGGGAGCAGCCTGTGACGAGAAGTACCGCAACTGCGGTGCCGGACTGCCGGATGCAACTGTGTGAAACTGCGAGCTCAGGCTTGACAATGAGATGGCAACGGGGAAACGTCACTTGCGAGCGCTAGCGTGAGGGTGACCATGCGTGACTGTGGGACGGACGCTGGATGGAGCAAGGTTTGGGGCGGCAATGGCAACGGCGCTGATAGGGACGTCGGACGCTGGACGCAGCAGGGTTGGGGGCGATTGGTGTGAGTGGGACTGTGGGAGAGACACAAAGGTAGCGTTTGTTTTGAGGTACTGAAACAGAGACTGGAAGACTGAGACTCAGTATCATGTTTGTTGGTTCAAAGATTGGTACTAAAATTTCTGTCTCTGTTCCCAAAATTTCAATATTTCAGTACCTCCAAAAAGTAGGAACACAAGAGACTAAAATACCTTCATTTCAATTAATTAATTTCAATTTTATCTTTTGTGCAAATTAAATTAGAGTTTCATCCTTGTTTCAATTTCTGTCTCCCACTTTGCACCAAACAGAATACTAAAATTTATTTCAATCTCTGTCTCTTAGTCTCTGTCTTTCAGTCTCAGTCTTTACGTCTATGTCTCTCCACCAAACGCTACCTTAGTGACTAAGTGTGTTGTGTTGTGTGAGTCTGAGAGAAAGTTAATTAGGGTAGGATTATTGGATCGGGTTGGAAAAGCTAGGTTTTGGGCCAGAAATTTGTCAAAAATGTCTCAGAGGCCCATTCCACCAAAGTCCACGGTTTAAGCGATGGGATTAGACGGTCTCAATTTTTCAACCCAACCCGCCTTTTTGACGGGTTACACAGGCCGGTCCGGCAGATTTAGGCCTGTTTGCTACCCTTAAACATAATATTGGATTCATTGATATCAATACCAACTCGTCGAATAGTATTCTTGATATAATAAGCTTTAACCAAGCAAAGCTTAAATTTTGTAGATGTTTGAAAAAGATGACTTTAACCAATTTCATACTAGTTTAATTAACTTATTCAAAACATAATTAAATTGGGTTGCGTCTAGTGGTTAGCTCATTAGTCTGAACTCAGTATCGTAATGGATTAGTCTTTGATCTGCTGGACTGGAGGATACCGTAAAAAACTAAAAAAAAAAAAAAATTCAAAACATAAATGCATTTACAATTTTAATATTTTCGTTTTTGTTTAATCCGATTCATTTGATTTGATACACTCGTACATAGGAATAAATTTAATAATAATAAAAAAGTTGATCACTTTTTTATTGAATTTAATTAATATGTACTTAACATCTTAAATAAATTAAACGCGAATACTTTTTGTGACGAAATTATATTTAGATCCCCTTCTTTTTATTATGTCTACCTAATAAATAAAATAAATTAGTAAACTTTTATATATAATTAAAGAGAATAAAGAGAAGAAGAATTATTATTATCAAAGGTACATTATTCTATAATATTTTCTTAACTTTTAAAACTCCAACATACTGTAATTATGTTTTTAAGTCGTGGTTAAAAAAGTAAAAAAAATATATATTTAAACAAGCAAGGAGTAATTATATATATATATATATATATATATATATATATATATATATATATATATATATATATTAGACTACAAAAATTCCTATTATTCCACAGGTCAAGACCCAACCCATTATTTATTCATGGCACCTTCCCTCCATGCATGCATTATCTTATATGTTGCTTTTTCCTTTTCGAATTATTCTTCTTCTTCAATCTTCACACATTTTTTCCTCTTTCCTTTTGTATTGTTGTTACATTTTTTTAATTTCTTTCTTTTAGGTATTATTATTGTAGATTTTTATTTTTTTTTCCTATTTGATTTTTCTTCTTCTTTTTTATTTGTATTTTTCTTGAGCGAATGAAATAAAAAAAATGGTGAGAAAGTAAAATAAAAAAGAGAAGATAATAAAAAAAATAGATGAAGAAGCACATAATTTTTTGTTATAAAATATAGAATTAACTTATCGATCATAAAAATTTTTGTACATAACATAAAATTAAAAATAGGAAAAACTAATTCCGATATTTCATACTAAATAACTAGAGTGATAAAAAAATATTCAAACCTCTTTTAAAAGAGTTCAAAAATTAACAAAGTTTTCTTGCTGATTTTTTTTTCTTTTCTATATTAATTTTCTGTTTTTTATCTAATAATTTTATGTTGAATTTTGGTGATACTTGATATCCTAAATACATTTTGTTAGTTGGATAAGTCAATCTTTTAGATTTATAGTCCTTTAAAAAAATTATATTCAATAATTTTGCTAAACATATATAGAAAAAGAAAAAGAAAAAGAAAAAGAAAAAGAAAAAGAAGACGTTAAATAAGAACTTTGCGTATGAAAATATGTGACTTAGTTGGACTAGTAAAAAAATGATTGGCCGAAATTAAAATAGTAAGATTAGTTACGCGATGGATAGGGTTATACTAGGTAACCAATGACTTTCTTGAACAACATGAACAACGGGCCTTAAAATTAGCACAATTCAATGAAAATACACTATACCCTAATTTTCCCCCAATCCTAATTTTAACCATCCTAATTTTTACCATCCTAATCATCCAACCCCTTTTAGACATAGCAGTAAATACATTTCCCCTACCCCCAAACTAAGAGAGCAGTCACCGAGGAGAGCCCTCACCGCCGGCGCTCCATTACCAACCCCACCAAGCCTGCTGCAACCTGAACATCCGTCAGAACCAAACAGCTTCCCGCTGCCAGCTTTCATCCATCCTGTTTCTCTACTGCTGACGTCGTCTGGAGCGCCTCCCTCGTGTAACTGCCCATCGTCCGTTGTCGTCTACGAGCCACCCGCCGGCGTCGCCTGGTCGTCGCACAGCCGCACCCCCAGCGTCATCCTCTATCGGCCCACACTCGCGGTTGAAGGCCCGTCTTGTTTGCACCGCCTGTCGTCTTTTGCTAACAACCCCGATGCCACCGTTCTGTGTGCCTAATCGCAGCCATCAAAGGTTAGTGCAAGGCTAGGTTTTTTTTACTGATTAGATATTCTTCAAAGTCTTTAGGTGATGGTTGTTTGAATGGTTGTTGTGATTGTGCGTATCGCTGAATCTATTTGACTTTCGAAAGTGTTGATGAACATAATGACAGGTTAATGTTGTTGAATATCCTCTTTTTGTCATCTTGTTTTTTAATGGTTGAATGAATTCAGGTTTGTTCTGTTCCCGGGTATTAGTAAGTAATCAGTTAGTTTCAAGCATGTTTTAAAGTTGTTGCAATATAAGTTGTTTACGCATTGTTAAACGCATGGTTATTTCACTATGTCCCTGGATTACTAAAATTTTTTAAAAGAATGTGAAGTTTCTTTGAGTCTGGTCACCATTTTTTTGCTTCCATTAGTTCACCTACTTGTGTGTCACATGTGAATTACTATTCAATTTTCCGGTTAGGTATGTTTGATTTTGTAAAAATATGGTTTAAGTGGTTTCATTTGACTTAGTTTTAGACTAATCTGCAAGCCAAATTGTAATGCGACAACACTTATTTGTATATACGATTTTCGAACTAACTTGCGGTTGTTTGTTAGATTTTTAATCACAGTCGAAAGTGTAATATGCTTTTTCTACACGATTATTTGGTTATTTTATTACCTCTTGACCTTGGGTGTTCAATTTCGATTGCTTTCGCAGGAAGATTATTATATGTGGTTTTTGGTTGTTTGTCTGGTTACTCACATTGCTCACTACTGTTTTTATACCGTTGCTGAGTTCCAATTTTTTTCCTTAGAACATGGATGGTAATATTACATGGTGCATGGATGCTTGGATTAAAGCCAACAGTATGAAATCTGTTTGAGTTTAGGGACCATTTTTTAGCATTCTTTAATTCATGTGTTTGTGTTTCATGTGATTTACTTTGAAATTTTATCCATTAGGGATGTTTGGTTTTGTAAGCCACTGTGCGACAAATATGAGAAGACCTTTTGAGGTGGTTTAACTCGTGACGTATTATTTCGGTTATGAATAATATGGAAGCCTAATTATAATTTCAGCAAAAATTATGCAAATAAGATTAAGGAATTCGTTTGGTAATATTTGTTTGTTTTTTCCATCACAAATAAAACTGTATTATGCTAATAATTCACACCTTTACATTGTTAGTATGGTACCTTTTGACTGTGGATGTTTGACCAGGACTGCTTACTTAGTCGAATGATTATTTCACCTGGTGTTTAGTTGTTTGCCTGTTTGTTATAGTGGTTGATTGTGTGATTGGTTGACTTTTTACGTTGTGATTGAAAGTTGGTTTTTTTAACAATAATGCACAACATTAGTTGCTCTACTAAGCTGACAAGGCATCCATATATAATTATTGATCACTCATTTTAGTGCCATGCTGCTGTGTATGTCGAGCTCTTAGGGTGGTTAGGTAGGTTTGTACTTCTAGTCATATGGTAACATGTAGTAAGTGGCAAGACTAATGATTTACTGGTTCCTGATAGGCAGGAACGTGTTCTGAGTTTGAATTGTTGAATAGCATTCAGATGGGAAAAAAGGTAATTTGCATTTCGTCGGTAATCAGTCTTGATTCTGATTACTTATAACGTGTATTCTGTTTGTTAATAGAAATTAGTCGAGATGCGTTGTTCTCCATGCTATATCCACGGGATGATCACCCACCTGGAAAACATTAATGTCGTTGCCAAGCTAGCAGAGATTAACGCAATTGGGTTCGGATTTGTGAAGAGAATTCTACCATGGGCAGTGAAGCAGAGTATAATGATACAACTAGTGAAAGCATATGATGTGGAGACAAATACACTTATAGTTGATGTTGGAAACATCCGCATTAATTCTGAGTTGATAGGAGGGCCTTAGGGATACACTTCGGTGATAAGCTATTGATGTTCCCTTTTCAATTTTTGTCGTATATAATTCGATTGGTTTCTTTTTACGTTTCTTAACAATTATTGTACATACTTGGGTGAATCCAAAATGTAGGTGTTGACATACCCAAGCTAGACAAGAAGAATCCTGCCCATGTGGCCATTAAAGAACAATTTAAAAAAAATAACCACCCAGTTTCACGATTTGTATATGCCTGTCCCATGGACACCAAAGTGGAATGGGCAAATTTTAGAAGGCACTTCATATTGGTGGTCCTGAAGATGTTTCTATGCCCAACGAGTTAGCAGACCATATCTCCGTGCCACATACCTTCGATTCTGGGTGTCTCCGACCCCAGCAAATTCAATTGGGCACATAAGACATTCAAGTGGTTGAAGCTAGCAATAGGATAATTCAAAAATAATAACCGTGAAACTTGTGGTGGCTAAATGTTCGCCCTGATGGCATCTTTAAATGTTTAACTACTTATATATTCTACTTGCTTTTATGTTCCACCACTTAACCTTTCAACCTTGCCATCCAACTGTTACACTTTCAGCGATTGAAGCATGGTCCACTGAATCGCTGTCTAGAACCAGAACCATGGGTCACTGCATGGACTGCTACAAAACTTGACAAGAAGGCAAATAATGTCCTTACTGAGGTACTAACCCAGACGATTTATTCTTTGTTATATGCTAATCCACTTAACCGATGAGTGGTTTTTTAAAACAGGAAGAATCTTCCACTGGGAGAATTTGGATGATTAATTTCTAACCACAATTGACCTTTTCCTGTTAGGGTTCCATCAGAGATAGGGCAAAAGTGGGTGAGGAACCCAAACTTCGAACTAAGAAGAAGGGTGGAGAATCCCCATCCAAAAAACAAAGTCGAAAGAGGGAAAGCAAGACTAGAGCAGTACACAAGGTAATGTGTCTGCTGGAATTTATAGTACTTACAACATTAAAGCTATTGGTGGTTAGATAATATGCTAATTTGAAGTATTTATTTGTAATTGCAAAATTGGATGCATGCTCCTATATCATTTGGATGTTTTGTGCGGTTAATGTAAGCATAATTGTATGTCCAACATAGTAAGGTCATTAGATGAATTTCTCGAGAGATGTACACAGGAAAGCAATGATGGATTCGTTAAAAGCGGGCACCGTAAGTCATCAGAATAACTGCCATTTAGGCCAGTTGGAACAAAACTACCTGAAAGCCATACAGCGGCACAAGAGGTGAGTGCATCTTGTTGTGTATATATGTTGACTTCATAACTTAATTACTCAAATTAAATACCAATTTTTTTTTGGGGTTGGATGCTGAATATGTTTTGGTGCCATGTTAGATTTGTTGGATGTTCAAATCTCATTGTATTTGGGTAGATATTGAAATAGTGATGTATATTCATCTTGGAACCTAGCTAACCTATTTTTTAATTGAATTTCCTCTTATTGTCCTTAATTTGTGTGTGGAATTTGTAACATGCTCGTTTACAACCTAGGAGACCAGGATAGGCACGCGCAAAAAGCTGCCCGTCTTCAGAGGCAAATCTTACAAAGGTAGCACAACAGCACCTAAATCCCCGAAGCGCAAGGAGAGACTTGTAGATGCTACGGACTCTGACGATGACGATAATAAGCCACTTGCTCGAAGAAGGCCCCATCTATTTTAAGACAACTGGAACCCACATGGTGAGCAGCTAAATAAGGAGGCAAACCCATCAGCTACACAGGAAAAGGATCCAGTTACACCATCTACAACACTTGTGCAAGTTACTGAATATGATTTTGACAGCCAAGTTCTATGGGTTAACATCTATTGTATATGTCAATTGGCAATATCTTGTTTTTCCTGTGATTTCAATCCGCATACTAATTGTGTTATCTAATTATAGTTGCATTCGATGCAGAGACTTTGACTTGAACTTCGTGTAGTGTCCAGGATTTGAGAAAATATTGGTAAACATTAAATAGGGTTAGAACACAAGGCCAATAAACATAGACCCCCTCCAGATCATTATGCCTAAGAAGTCACGCTTTCACACACCTAGCCCTGGAAAGTCTAGCTTTTCTCTTGGATTGACACAACTTGAGAAGTCACCGGCCACGCCCCCTATCACAAAAGTACATTCGAGGCTTAAGAAGGTCATGTTAGGATAGCATAAGGAGAACAAGGTCCGAGGTTGGATTTTGAAATCTTCCCTCAACAAAGAGGTGCCATTGGCAACCTATAAAGGTAGAACACATCTTCAACTGGCGAGGAAAGATCTATGGACATTGAAAGCACGTGGTTGGTTCAATAGCAACGTAAGTTATTGAACTCAATATTGTAGTTACACTCATTTTGTTCTTTGTACACCTGGTATCATGCTTCTTAATTTTACCATGCAAATCATTTAATGGATGTGCTACACATATAATGATGCACAGGCTATGCGATTCAAACGTGATTTCTACTACGTGTGTCCGAGAATATTGGTATGAAGACTATAATTTTTTTGTAATCTTATGATACCTATTTCATAACTGACTGCTGCTGCTTTGACAATAGAAAACAGTGACACGACAACATAACCTGGATTCATTTCATAACGGGTCAGTTCTGGTGTATGATGGCTTGGGTCCAAATTTCGGAGAGGATATTAGATTCTTTGACAAAGTGGAGGCAGACAAGAGAAAATAGGTGAGACATTATTCTATTTTATGTAGTTAATGGTATACCATAATTAGATGAGAACATATTTGTCCGGGTTATTTATTCTAGGGTTTTGCTAGGTGTGTTGAATATGTTAGACATTGCCTCATATGTTCTCTTCATGGACTTATTGTATCGTACTCATTAATGTTGGAAAAGGATTTGTTTGTTCAATTCACCATGAATGGGAAAGATTGTTTCACTTATGAAGGGTATGATCTGCTTGTCGTGCATCTTACACCATGCAGTTAATAGTTGAACATGTTATTTGTGCGTTCTTGTTTCAATGGTTTATTTCAATGTGTCTGAAAGGACATTGGTGGCTGTATGCGTTTGACATGGCAAGAAAAAGGGTGTTGGTAATCGATAGTCTGCATGCTGAGGCACCCGATAATAAACAGAGGAAACTAGATGCATATGCGGTAAGCTAAGACACCCCCTAATTCCCGTGTGTGTTGTTTATGTATATAGTAATAAAAAAAACAAAAATTGATGAAATATCACTAAGTATTTTACCGGGATGACTAATTGAAGACATGGCTAAAGTGGCTATCCCAACATACGAACGCAGTACGAATGGCTCAAGTTTTGCATATGCCAAATTCATTATATAACTGAACAGGTAAGTAGAACCAAGCAACACACCCAACAAATGTATCCATCCGCATTTGCTGTAACATTGATATCGTCCTAATTGGACCATTCTTACTTAATTATGTAGTTGGGATTGTGGCATCTATGCCATTAAATTCATGGAGACATGGACTGGAAATTGTAAACTAGATGAATGGGACGTTGTAAGTTACCCGATCGCTTTGTTTTTAATTTGTTATTTGTATTTCATATTACTTTGACACTTCGAACATCGCGCTCACAATGAAAACACCATACAGGATATGCTTCGGTCAATGAGAGTGTAGCTCATGGAAGATATTGTCATACAATGAATCAATTGAACATGTGCAAACTTTGTTGGAATAAAATGATGAACATGTATGTTGCAACCGTCTAAGAAATAAGAAAAAGGAGGTTAAATCACCATTCACAGCACCAAGCACAAGGACATTGATGAAATGGGTCGGAGAATTACCTAGGAGGAAGATTCGGAAAGGGAGAAAGCAATAGATGTACTTAGTTTTAATACCAGAAATATTCTTTTGACATTGTTTACGTGTTTTTGCGGTGGATTTTTGTTACAACAAATAGGATAAATTTTTATAGCGAATAATAGTTATATAGTGTATTAGTTTTTAACCTCTTCTGATTCTGTTCCATGATATTAGTGATGCATAAAAGCTAATAGTAAATAATAACACATGTACAAGTAAAAGTATCCATCCGCATGCCTAATGAATCACAACTAATAGAAATATCCATCTGCTGGCCTATATAATCGAACATCCAACCTATACTACTTGTAATTAAATAGACACACTACACCAATACTATTACAAATAACCATTCGTTAGCCTATTCAATCAAACAGTCAACCTATACTAGTTATAACTAATCAGACACACTACACCAATACTATAACAAATAACTGTCTGTTTACCAATAGAAATAACAATCCGTTAGCCTATTGAATCGAACATCCAACCTAAACTACTTATAACTAATTATACACACGATAGTAGGACTATTACAAATAACCATTCAGGTACTAATAAAAATAATCATCCGCTAGCCTATTTAATCAAACATCCCGCCGTAACTACTTATAACTAATTATACACACCATACTAAAACTATTACAAATAACCATCCGAGTAATAATAAAACTAACCATCCATTATCCGATTGAATCCGAACATCCAACCTAAACTACTTGTAAGTAATCATACATACTACACCAGGATTATTACAAATAACCATTTGGCTACCAATAGAAATAACCATCCGTTAGCCTATTGAATCGAACATCCAACCTATACTACTTATAACTAATTATACACACGATTAAAATACTATTACAAATAACTATTTGAGTACTAACAAAAATAACCATCTACTAGTTTATTGAATCGAACATCTCGCAATAACCACTTGTAACTAATTATACACACCACACCTAAACTATTATAAATAACCATTAGGGTACTAATAAAAATAACCATCCGTTATCCTATTGAATCGAACATCTAGCATAAACTACTTGTAAGTAATCATACATACTACAACAGGATTATTACAAATAGCCTTTTGGGTACCAAAAAAATAACCATCCGTTAGCCTATTGAATTGAACATCCAAACTATACTACTTGTAACTAATCAGACATACTACAACAATACTATAACAAATAACCATCTGTGTACCAATAGAAATAACTATCTGTTAGCCTATTGAATCGAACATCCAACCTAAACTACTTATAACTAATTATACACGAGATAGCAAGACTATTACAAATAATCATTCGAGTACAAATAAAAATAAGCATCCGCTAGCCTATTGAATCGAACATCCCGTCGTAACTACTTGTACTAATTATACACAGCACACCAAAACTATTACAAATAACCATCCGGGTACTAATAAATATAACCATCCGTTATCCTATTGAATCGAACATCCAGCCTAAACTACTTGTAAGTAATCATACATACTACACCAGGATTAATACAAATAACCATCTGGCTACCAACAGAAATAATCATCTGCTTGAGAAATTTTAAATGGTTGTCTCTTGGATTAATAATGCATAGAAAATTATTGAGCCTAATACTCTGTATCACCCTATGATTGATAATGAAGGAATGAAAAGAACACTGTTAAATCAAGAATTGTACAAGGATCAGGCTGCTAGTTGCTGTTACCCAATTTCAAAAATTTGGTAAATTAAGAATTGTATGTATTTGGATATCATTTATCACCAATTACATGCATAACACAATCGAACTCAAATAATACCTTATTAAAAAAAAGCACATAATGACTAACTGGGAAGAACATTCCAAAGACTGCTGGCAGCTTTGAAGAAGGATTCGGGAGGGGGGGAGGATGTCCACCGTTTGTCTTATCTTTTTCTTCTCAATAAGGTCTAGAATATTCACCATAATCGTTTCAGCAATCTCACACACATAATTATCTTCGTTACTGTGGTGATTCATCTAAAACAAACATAGAATTTAGGGTCATGCACCAAATGAAAAAAATAATAATAAATCCATTTTCAAATAGATGGAATGGCTGGAAAAAACTGAAGTCTCTGAAATTACCTTTCTCTTCTTAGGATAGTTACTCTCTGAAGTCTCTGAAAAAACTGAAGTGAAAGGCGAAGTGGAAGGAGAAGAATATAAACCCATTTTAAAACAAATGGGATGGCTGAAAAAAATGATTATGAGCCTGCTAGCTAGCCTCGGGATCTTACGAAAATTAGAGAGAAGAGAGACAGAAAATTAAAAAGAAGGGAGATACTTTACTGACTTACTGAGTGCAGTTAGAGTAGGTAGTGCAATATTTGTAGTAGATTGTACCCAATCAATGTCCCTGGACTGACAGGCCTTGGACAATAAAAAACACAAGTTGTTATATTTCAATTAAGAAAAATTGACTTTTAAGACAAAAATAATGAGTATATATAATTTATATCTTTAGAATAAATATAATTAAAAAATAATATAGTGAAAAATAATTAATCAGACACATATTAATAATTAATCAAACATACTAAAGGTTATACCAAATAAAATTAAAAAAATTATTACCTATAAAAATAATATATTAAAAAATAATTAATCAGACACATATTAATAATTAATCAAACATACTAAAGATTATACCAAATAAAATTAAAAAAATTAATACCAATAAAAATTATTACATTATTTATATTTTCTTTTTACGTTTATTTTATCCTACAATTAATTATTTTATTAATTTTTTTCTTTAATATCCGCTATCGGTGGATTTTTTTTTTACCTTTAATATCCGGTGGGAACCTTTTTTTTTATATTATCCGCTTGTGTCACATTTCCAAGAGTAACAGCCAAATCCCACGCCCTCCAACCCATCCCTAACAAAGGCAACCTAACCATTCATTTAGATGTATAATAGGTATATCTTTCACTATATTTCTTTATGTTAGTGATTAGTATTTGATAACTGCAGAATATGATTTCCTGAAATTGTTAATTTTCATTGTTGTTTGGTGCACTGCTTACATTACTATTTCAGTTATTGATTCCTTTCGTGCTGTTAATAAAAAATAACCATCCGGATAGTAATAAAAATAATCATCCATTATCCTATCGAATTGAACATCCAGCCTAAACTACTTATAAGTAATCATACATACTACACCGGGATTATTACAAATAACCATCTGAGTACCAATAGAAATAACCATCCGTTAGCCTATTGAATCGAACATCTAACATATACTACTTGTAACTAATCAGACACACTATACCAATACTATAACAAATAATCATTTGTGTACCAATAGAAATAATTATCCGTTAGCCTATTAAATCGAATATCCAACCTAAACTACTTATAACTAATTATACACACGATAGCAAAACTATTACAAATAACCATTCGAATACTAAAACAAGTAATTATCTGTTAGCCTATTGAATCGAACATCCCGTAGTAACTATTTATAACTAATTATACACACCACACCTAAACTATTACAAATAACCATCCTTGCTTGTAACTAATCAGACACACTACACCGAAACTATTACAAATTGCCAAGATTGTTACAAATAACCATCCGGATACTAATGAAAACAATTATCTATTACTCTATTGAATCGAACATCGAGCCTAAACTACTTATAAGTAATCATACACACTACACTAGGATTATTACAAATAACCATCTAGCTACCAATAGAAATAATCATCCGTTAGCCTATTGAATTGAACATCCAACTTATACTACTTGTAACTAATTATACACACGATTGCAATACTATTACAAATAACCATTTGGGTACTAATAAAAATAACCATCTGCTAGCTTATTGAATCGAACATCTCACAATAACTACTTGTAACTAATTATACACACCACACCTAAACTATTACAAATAACCATTTAGGTACAAATAAAAATAACCATACATTATCCTATTGAATCAAACATCTAGCCTAAACTACTAAGTAATCATACATACAATAGGATTATTACAAATAACCATCTGGGTACCAAGAGAAATAATAATCCGTTAGCCTATTGAATCGAGCATCCATACTATACTGCTTGTAACTAATCAGACATACTACACCAATACTATAATAAATAACCATTTGTGTACCAATAGAAATAACTATCCGTTAGCCTATTGAATCGAACATCTAACCTAAACTACTTATAATTAATTATACACGAGATAGCAAGACTATTAGAAATAATCATTCGGGTACTAATAAAAATAACCATCCGCTAGCCTATTGAATTGAACATCCCGTCGTAACTACTTGTTACTAGTTATACACAGCACACCAAAACTATTACAAATAACCATCCGGGTACTAATAAATATAACCCTCCGTTATCCTATTGAATCGAACATTCAGCCTAAACTACTTGTAAATAATCATACATACTACACCAGGATTATTACAAATATCAAAATCGGCAATATAACAATACATAGACAAAGCAAATTGACGATTCAAATGAAAAGAATAAGTTACAGGATCATATACTTTAGTCAAATGAGAGGGAACATGATTCGATACCCAAAAAGGAATTTCATTTTATGAAGTGAAGAATTACTATTAAATTAAATTAATAGTTTCACCAAATTTTTAATTAGGTTTAACTAAATATTTTTTTCATATTAAAGATATCTATAATTAAAAATCTAATTAGATATTTGATCACTTTTTTTTGAAAAAAATATTTTGTTAATTTTAATATTTTTAACATGAAAAAGATTTAATAACAAAATTAAAAGCAGTGTAGGGACTCAATTTAAAAAAAATATAAAGACCTAATTACAAATTTGATAAAACTATAGGAATCAATAGAATAATTAAACATATAATTAACGAAAGATACATCAAGAAGAAAAAATTATCATAAATTAAAGAAAATCACGAAATTTTAATAAGTTACAAATTAAAAAAAACGAAACAGATGATGCTATTAAAAATAAGGAAAACATGAAAAAAACGGAAAGAAAGAAAAAAAGTTTCCCTTTCCAATAAATTATAATCACAAAAAAATTCTTAATATTTAAGAAAAATAATATTTCCAAATATAAGAATTAGATAGATAAAATATAGAACATCCTTAATCAAGTAGTCGAGATAAATAATAAGTTAACAGTTCTCAGTTTATAAGCATAATACATAACATTATGTAAAAAAAATTAATAAAACTAATGTGATAAAAATTCGATCTAAGTATACACAAAAATATTGATTGTAAAAAAACTCTGGATGAAACCAAAAATACTTTACTTCTCAAATAAAACAATTATATATTCACATAAAATAAATCAACAAAGTTTTTTGTTAGAAAAAAATTATAATAATCTGTTAGAAATAAATTAAGCACTTAGATATTCTAACGGACAAAAAATAAGTGTAACAACAATGACTAAAATGCTGAAATTTATACTACATACCATTAGTTTAAAGCAAGACAGAACACCCTAAACCATAAAGAGAGGAAATAAACGAAAGATCAAAGGAAAACATAATTCACCTAAATAAAGAGAGAAACTAATTTTATTAATTTATTTTGGTATTGATAATTTATGTACTAATTAATTAAATATTCTCTTTATCTTTCATGAGTATTGTTTAAGTCTGATCAAATAAAATTTTGTTTCCATTGTAGTACTTTTTTTTTATTTAAAGTCGAAATCTCAACATAACCTCAGCATAATTTAGATAATTACAAATCTTATTATAATGGAATTACATAACATAATTAGTAAAAATATAAATGTCAAAAACACTCATTAATAAAATAAAAATTCTTTATTGAAGAATTACAAAAGAACTACATGATAATAAAAAAAACTTAAAATTGATAAGCAAGGTCTCAATGAACTTTGCCTCAATATATAAAATTCATGCAGTTCTATAAATTGAGTAAAAGAAATAATTTTTGAAAATCTTCTCTATTTTTATTGCAATTTTGGTGCAACTTTTGTGCCTAATCAAAAGTAATAACAATAACCTTTAGAGTCACATCCTATATTTATAAAAAAAATCACACGTAAATCATAATTTAATAAATACTAATAACATGTCAAAATTCCTCTCAAACTAATAGTAATCATCGATGCCAATAACATTAACAATGACGGTTAAAGAAAATAAATCTGTCAAATAAAAAAATAAAAATAGGAATTTAAACTTTATAATCACCAAAATTTCAAAGCCAAAATCCTTGATCTCAATTGTTGAACCCTAAAATTTACCTCGCTAAACTAATCACCGTAAACATTAATAAGATTTGCTTCTTAGTATATTTAACTAATTATATACTTTAATAGTAAAAAATTAACTTTATAAAAAAAAATAAGAAAAAGAACAGTCCAATAAAAAAATTAAGATGCAACATGTCCAACAATTTATAATAAACATAGATCAATGTGTTCAAACACGATTTTCAACTACTGCTAAAAACTGAAGTACTGAAAATTAAAGATAGATCGAAACATAAGTTTCCACTACTACCTAAAAACACACACTAGTTAAATTTCTGTAGTCAAAAATCTCATTTGGGTAGGAGATCAAAGGCATTCTTGTTAGCGCACATATTCTCATCCCAGAGACAAGAAGTTGGATTGCAAACAATGCCGCGAACAAAACATTGGCAAACGCCGTCGTTGCAAGGAGCGTGGAAACAGTAGCAAGATGTCTCCGGCTGGGCTACCGGAGCTTTTAGACGATTTCGACAGATACTACTCTTGCACCTACAACCATCATGGCAGTTTGTTGTTACGTTTACATGGACATGTTTTCTGCATACAGGCACCACTGCAGGTACATCCTCCTTGGCCCTCCTTGGCCTCCTTGACCTCCTTCCTTTTCTCCTTGTTTTTCTCCTTGTCCTCTTTCAGAGGAGCCTCCAGAAAAAAGATTCAATACTATTTGGGCAGACATTTTTCTTTTGGTAAAAAATTAGATAAAAGAAGATATGTATACAACCAAATATTTGATGTTATGAAGTATATATAGACTATTCCGTATGTATATCAGCTACTATTTTAGAAGATCAAAATTCCAAGTGGGGTCCGGTTGCTTGTTCTTTATTAAATTTTTAACGAAGTTATATATTAGTTTTGTTTAGATATATAATTTTTTATATACGTATTTTAATTTATTTTTTTAATAAATAATCTCATAATAATATTATAATTTTTATAATAAAAAAATTAAATTAATTTTTTATCATTCTAAGTATGTAGAAAAGTAAGGAGAATAAAAATATTAAAAGATTAAATTTTATTTTTCATTAATTCTATCCATACATTATAGAATAGAAATATTAACCTTTTAATAAGGCACATACAAATTAAGTGTTTTATAAAACATTATCATGACTAGCAATTTGTAAGTAGTTGAAAACCTTTGTTTCTGAATCTTTATAATTTGAAGCCATAAACCTTAATTCACTAATACTAGTTATGTATTTAATTTTCCTATTATGTGTACGTATAAAAATTAATCTTTGATCTTATTCATATATATATTTCATTATCTTAATTAGATAATATATGTTAATACACATTGATGTGACCATATATATATAAATTGGCTACTTATTATATATGATATAAATAAAAAAAAAGAAAAAGAGTTTATTTATTGTAACAAATTATCCTTTTAGATGTTAAAAGTAGGAATCGTATCTTTCACTAAACGTGTGATTTTAATTGTGGACACATATGAAGTCATTTAGAATTCGTTTACATGATCAAACTTTTTTATGTATTCTAAATCTAAAACATAAATATATACTCTTTTTATTTTTTGGTATGCACATTTTCAAGAAAAAGATCCTGTATTTTTCTCTATCTAAAAAAATATTAAATTAAAAACTGAGTTTTCTATTTGGCTTTTTGGTATTAAGCTTTAAAAACGAGTGTAAATGAAATGAACACTGAACAATTTATAATAAGTAACATATCTTATTTAATTTTTCTGGTTACATCCGCACATGCCTTTTATTATCATCAGTGTTGCACACTCACACGGTCACACTTCAAGATATATATATATTAGAAGTGAGACTCTCATTCAGACCTCTAGATGAAGGTGGAAAAACTATGTTATTTGAGTTATAAGTCGTTGACATTTAAAAGATAATGTTATAGACTATAATGCACAAACATTGACACGGACACGGGACACGCGAACACACAAATTTAATTTAGAATTCTTACAAGACACAGAAACACGACATATATAAAATATAAAGTATTTTGAAGATAAATTATAATGATATTTTTTTATTTATTAATATTAATATATAAATTACTTTTTAAAGTATTTTTTATTTATATAAAATATTTAAAATATTTATTATTTTAATAATTAATAATATATAGTATTTCTAAATTGATTTCATAAATATATGTTAAGAGTAAAGCTAAACATGTTGTTTAGATGTGTTCAAGTGTGTCCGGAAAATTTTTTTATATTTTTTATTAAAACATGGTTGGACATAGAAGACACGCGTATCGAGCGAGTATTGATAAGTGTCGTGTTTGAAATGTGTCTGACATACAGAAGAACAAATTAAAAAAAGTGTTCGTGTTTTATAGATTATAGACAATAGAAATGAATAAATATATAATATAGTTATGAAAAAATTAAGAAACAAGAGTATATATAGGTATATTTATATTTAAGTCATTATTCTAATTAAATTATTGAGTATTAATAGAACTATTTAGCTAGTAAAATTATCTTTATTAAATTCTTAACAAAGTTGCATACTAATTATTTTTAGATATATAATTTCTTATATATATTTTTTAATTTATTTTTTAATAAATAATTTCATAATAATATCATAAATTTTTATAATAACAAAATTGAATTTAATTTTTATCATTCTAAGTATGCAAAAAAGTAAAGAGAATAAAAATATTAAAAAATTAAATTCTTTTTTTCATTAATTCTATCCATACATTACAGAATATTATTTTGTTATACTATTAACAAAGTAGAAGTATTAACCTTTTAATAAGGGACATATATATCAAGTGTTTTATGAAATATTATCATAGCTAGCAAAATATAAGTAGTTAAAAACTTTTGTTTTCTGAATTTTTATAACTTGAAGCCATGAACTTTAATTTATTAGTACTAGTTATGTATTTAATTTTTCTGTACGTATGAAAATTAATCTTTGATATGTATTAAGAGCTGAGACAGCATGCTTAATAGAATTCATTAATAACAAACTCTAACTGACTCAACAGATAAGAATTATACTCTCTGCAATCTTCCATACTTTTTTTATAACATGGTGCAGCTAATATTTTATTATATTATTTTTTGTAGCATTTATTATCCTTAATAACTAGTGTATATATGTTACAGCAGGTTGGCATGTGCAAAATATATATATAAAGAGAAAGCAATTAATTCTATACCTACAAAATCTAATGGTACCTTTCCATTGCTAAACCTTCCAATAGGCATTCCTCCACCTTCAAGATCTCCGTCTGTATTAATCTTTGATATGAAAATTTCTGTACGTATTAAATTCTATTAAGCATGCTGTACATGTTGATATGGTTGTTGTGATTTGTTGGTGTGTTTGGCCCACAATTCAAATTCTCCGTACTTGTAGGACCTTGCATGGGTCAGGCGTCAGGGCAAGTGAAAAAAAATTGTAGAATACATAGTGGAAACAAATACTACTACTTACTATATATGATATCATCTTGTTGAATATATTAGCCTTAACTTGTTGTATGTAATAAGCACCATGCATATGTACATCAATGTCCATATAATATTCTTATTTTTATTTAGATGATACTCATTTTTGTTTACTGTATATTAGAGTGTATTTGCAATTTCAAATTTTAAGAGAGGATTTTTCTTTTATGAAAATTGGAACACACAAAATAACATACGTTCCAAGTAGAGAAAGATATTTTTATCCGTACGATTGCAATACTGTAAACAATATAAATGTATTAATTTAATTTTACAATGCCTTTGTTAAGTTAAAATTAAAATATTATACACACAAAAATTAACATATATATATATATATATATATATATATATTATGAAATAAAATGTTTAGATGAAAATGTAAAAATATATTTATTTATTTTTGTAATTTTTCATTATTTTTCTCTTTTATTAATAATAAAAACTCAATATACAAACTCAACACTTATGAACATCTTAGTGGAATGAGAATCATTATAAAGATTTATATCAATAAAAAAAGCATATTCCAATAAAAGATACTCTAATGTCGCCATGTGTCAAACACAAGTGTAAAAGAAATAATTTAATTTGTGGTCAAGAAGAGAACGAAGCCTCAAATTTGTGGGTAGAAATATTTTTTTTTCATTGTAAAATAAATCGGAAGGTTCGACTAGCATGTTTAAAATTTTTTTTAACACTAAACACAAATTTGAGAATTAGATTTGTATATTTAAAAAAATTAAAATAAAAAAATAAATTTAACCTTCAGATTTGTATGTTAAAAAAACATTAAAAATCACAAATCTAAAATATCAAATTTTTACATTATTAAAAAATACAACTAGAACGACAAACATCAAAATTAAAAAGCATACTGATGAAGCTTAAACTTTGGAATGAGATTCTTTCCCAAAGTATATATATACTATTCTATTTGTTCAAACCTTTGTTGTATTTGCAAATAGAAAACATAGTTGAATGAATGACACTTTATTTAAATGTTAAATAGATATTAAATTATACATGAGCTCAAGAAAAATAAAGAAATAACAAGAAACTAATTTTAAGTAAGTCATCTCAGAAGCTAGGATCAGTAAAAATAATAAGTTCAATAAGCTTTGTCCCAAATAGTTTGCAAATTGCTCTTCTCTATGGATCGTACTCATTAATGTTGGAAAGGGATTTGTTTGTTCAATTCACCATGAATGGGAAAGATTGTTTCACTTGTGAAGGGTATGATCTGCTTGTCGTGCATCTTACACCATGCGGTTAATAGTTGAACATGTTATTTGTGCGTTCTTGTTTCAGTGGTTTATTTCAATGTGTCTGAAAGGACATCGGTGGCTGTATGCATTTGACATGGCAAGAAAAAAGGTGTTGGTAATCGATAGTCTGCATGCTGAGACACCCGATAATGCACGGAGGAAACTAGATGCATATGCGGTAAGCTAAGACACCCCCTAATCCCTGTGCGTGTTGTTTATGTATACACTAATAACAAAAAACAAAAATTGATGAAATATCACTGAGTATTTTACCGGGATGACTAATTGAAGACATGACTAAAGTGGATATCCCGACATATGAACGCAGTACGAATGGCCCAAGTTTTGCATATGCCAAAGTCATTATATAACCGAACACGTAAGTAGAACCAAGCAACACACCTAACAAATGTATCCATTCGCATTTGCTGTAACATTGATATCGTCCTGATTCGACCATTCTTACTTAATTATGTAGTTGGGATTGTGGCATCTATGCCATTAAATTCATGGAGACATGAACTGGAGATTGTAAACTAGATTAATGGGACGTTGTAAGTTACCCGGTCGTTTTGTTTTTAATTTGTTATTTGTATTTCATATTACTTTGACACTTCGAACATCGCGCTCACAATGAAAACACCATACATGATATGCTTCGGTCAATGAGAGTGGAGCGCATGGAGGATATTGTCACACAATGAATCAATTGAACATGTGCGAACTTTGATGGAACAAAATGATGAACATATATGTCACAACCGTCCAAGAAACAAGAAAAAGGAGGTTAAATCACCATTTACAGCACCAAGCACAAGGACATTGATGAAATGGGTCGGAGAATTACCTGGGAGGAATATTCGGAAAAGGAGAAAGCAATAGATGTACTTAGTTTTAATACCAAAAATATACTTTTGACATTGTTTACGTGTTTTTGCGGTGAATTTTTGTTACAACAGATAGGATAAATTTTTATAGCGAATAATAGTTATATGGTGTATTAGTTTTCAACCTCTTCTGATTCTGTTCCATGATATTAGTGATGCATAAAAGCTAATAGTAAATAATAACACATGTACAGGTAAAAGTATCCAGTCGCATGCCTAATGAATCACAACAACTAATAGAAATAACCATCTGCTGGCCTATTAAATCGAACATCCAACATATACTACTTGTAACTAAATAGACACACTACACCAATACTATTACAAATAACCATTCGTTAGCCTATTGAATCGAACATCTAACCTATACTAATTGTAAGTAATCAGACACACTACACCAATACTATAACAAATAACCGTTGTTTACCAATAGAAATAATTATCCGTTAGTCTATTATATCGAATATCCAACCTAAACTACTTATAACTAATTATACACACGATAGTAGGACTATTAAAAATAACCATTCAGGTACTAATAAAAATAACCATCCGCTAGCCTATTGAATCAAACTTCCTGTCATAACTACTTGTAACTAATTATACACACCACACAAAAACTATTACAAATAATCATCCGAGTAATAATAAAAATACTCTTCCATTATCCTATTGAATCGAACATCCAGTCTAAATTACTTGTAAGTAATCATACATACTACACCAGGAATATTACAAATAACCATCTGGCTAACAATAGAAATAACTATCCGTTAGCCTATTGAATCGAACATCCAACCTATACTACTTATAACTAATTATACACACGATTGCAAGACTATTACAAATAACCATTTGGGTACTAATAAAAATAACCATATGCTAGCTTATTGAATCGAACATCTCGCAATAACTACTTGTCACTAATTATACACACCACACATAAGCTATTACAAATAACCATTCAGGTACTAATAAAAATAACCATTTGTTATCCTATTGAATCAAACATCCAGCCTAAACTACTTATAAGTAATCATACATACTACAATAGGATTATTACAAATAACCATCTGGGTACGAATAAAAATAACCATCCGTTGGCCTATTGAATTGCACATCCATACTATACTACTTGTAACTAATCAGACATACTAGACCAATACTATAACAAATAACCATCTGTGTACCAATAGAAATAACTATCCGTTAGCCTATTGAATCGAACATCCAACCTAAACTACTTATAACTAATTATACACAAGATAACAAGATTATTACAAATAACCATTCGAGTACTAATAAAAATAACCATCCGCTAGCATATTGAATCGAACATTCCGTCGTAACAACTTGTAACTAATTATACACACCACAGTAAAACAATTATAAATTACCATCCGGGTACTAATAAATATAACCTTCCATTATCCTATTGAATCGAACATCCAGCTTAAACTACTTGTAAGTAATCATACATACTACACCAGGATTATTACAAACAATCATCTGGCTACCAACAGAAATAATCATCTGATAGAGAAATTTTAAATGGTTTTGTCTCTTTGATTAATAATGCATAGAAAATTATTAAGCCTAATACTCCGTATCACCCTATGATTGATAATGAAGGCATGGAAAGAACATTGTTAAATCAAGAATTGTATAAAGATAGCAAGCTGCTAGTTGCTGTTACCCAATTTCAGAACTTTGGTAAATTAAGAATTGTATGTATTTGGACATCATTTATCACCAATTACATGCATAACACAATCGAACCTAAATAATATCTTATTCAAAAAAAAAGTACATAATGACTAACCGAGAAGAACATTCCAAAGACTTCTGGCAGCTTTGAAGAAGGATTCGGGGGGAGGATGTTCACCGTTTGTCATGTCTTTTTCTTCTCAATAAGGTCTAGAATATTCACCATCATTGTTTGAGCAATCTCACACACATAATCATCTTCGTTACTGTGGTAATTCATCTAAAACAAACACAGAATTTAGGATCATGCACCAAATGAAAAAAAATAATAATAAATTTATTTTCAAATAGATGGGATGGTTGAAAAAAACTGAAGTCTCTGAATTTATCTTTCTCTTCTTAGGATAGTTACTCTCTGAAGTCTCTGAAAAAATTGAAGTGGAAAGAGAAGTGGAAGGAGAAGTGAAAGGAGAAGAATATAAACCCATTTTAAAACTAATGAGATGGCTGGAAAAAATGATTATGAGCCTGCTAGCTAGCCTCGAGAACTTACGAAAATTAGAGAGAAGAGAGACAGAAAATTAAAAAAAAGGGAGATACTTTACTGACTTACTGAGTGCAGTTGGAGTAGGTGGTGCAGCCTTTGTAGTAGATTGTACCCAATCAATGTCCCTGAACTGACAGGCCTTGGATAACAAAGAAAACACAAGTTGATATATTTCAATTAAGAAAAATTGACTTTTAAGACAAAAATGATGAGTATATATATAATTTATATGTTTAGAACAAAATAATTAAAAACTAATATATTGAAAAATAATTAATCAGACACATTAATAATTAATCAAACATACTAAAGGTTATACCAAATAAAATTATAAAAATTAATACCTATAAAAATAATATATTGAAAAATAATTAATCAGACACATATTAATAATTAATCAAAAATACTAAAGGTTATACTAAATAAAATTAAAAAAAATTAATACTTATAAAAATTATTATATTATTTATATTTTTTTTACGTTTATTTTATCTTACAATAAATTATTATATTTTTTATTCTATTAATTTTTTTCTTTTATATCCTCTACCGGTGGATTTGTTTTATTTTTTACCTTTAATATTAGGCGGAAACCTTTTTTTTTCATATTATCCGCTTGTGTCACATTTCCACGAATAACAGCTAAATCTCACGCCATCTAACCCATCCCTAACAAAGGCAATCTAAACATTCATTTAGATGTATAATAGGTATATCTTTCACTCTATATTTCCTTATGTTAGTGATTGGTATTTGATAACTGCAGAATATGATTTCCTGAAATTGTTAATTTCTATTGTTGTTTGGTGCACTGCTTACATTACTGTTGCAGTTCTTGATTTCTTTTGTACTGTTAATAAAAAATAACCATCCGGGTAGTAAAAAAAATAATCATCCATTATTCTATTGAATCGAACATTCAGCCTAAACTACTTATAAGTAATCATACATACTACATCGGATTATTACAAATAACCATCTGGCTACCATTAGAAATAACCATCCATTAGCCTATTGAATCGAACATCTAACATATACTACTTGTAACTAATCAAACACACTATACCAATACTATGACAAATAACCATTTGTGTACCAATAGAAATAACTATCCGTTAGCCTATTAAATCGAATATCCAACATACACTACTTATAACAAGTTATACACACGATAGCAAGACTATTACAAATAACCATTCGGATACTAAAACAAATAATTATCCGTTAGCCTATTAAATCGAACACCCATAGTAACTACTTGTAACTAATTATACACACCACACCTAAACTATTACAAATAACCATACTTGGTTGTAACTAATCAGACACACTACGCCGATACTATTACAAATTACTAAGATTATTACAAATAATCATCCGGGTACTAATAAAAACAATTATCTATTATTCCATTGAATCGAACATCGAGCCTAAACTACTTATAAGTAATCATACATACTACACCAGGATTATTACAAATAACCATCTGGCTACCAATAGAAATAACCATCCGTTAGCCTATTGAATCGAACATCCACTCTATACTACTTGTAACTAATTATACACACGATTGCAACACTATTACAAATAACCATTTTGGTACTAATAAAAATAATCATCTGCTAGCTTATTGAATCGAACATCTCACAATAACTACTTGTAACTAATTATACATATCACACCTAAACTATTACAGATAACCATTTGGGTACTAATAAAAATAACCATTTGTTATCCTATTGAATCGAACATCCAGCCTAAACTACTTCTAAGTAATCATACATAGTACAATAGGATTATTACAAATAACCATCTGGGTACGAATAAAAATAACCATCTGTTGGCCTATTGAATTGAACATTCATACTATACTATTTGTAACTAATCAGACATACTAGACCAATACTATAACAAATAACCATCTGTGTACCAATAGATATAACTATCTGTTAGCCTATTGAATCGAACATCCAACCTAAACTACTTATAACTAATTATACACGAGATAGCAAGACTATTATAAATAATGATTCGGGTACTAATAAAAATAACCATCCGTTAGCCTATTGAATCGAACATCCCGTCGTAACTACTTGTTACTAATTATACACAACACACCAAAACTATTACAAATAACCATCCGGGTACTAATACATATAACCCTTCGTTATCCTAGCAAATCGAACATCCAGCCTATATTTGTAAGTAATCATACATACTACACCAGGATTAATACAAATAACCATCTGGCTACCAACAGAAATAATCATCTGCTAGAGAAATTTTAAATAATTTTGTCTCTTGGATTAATAATGCATAGAAAATTATTGAGCCTAATACTCTGTATCACACTATGATTGATGATGACGGCATGAAAAAAATACTGTTAAATCTAGAATTGTACAAGGATAGCAAGCTGCTAGTTGCTGTTACCCAATTTCAGAACTTTGGTAAATTAAGAATTGTATGTATTTGGACATCATTTATCACCAATTACATGCATAACACAATCGAACTCAAATAATACCTTATTAAAAAAAAGTACATAATGACTAACTGGGAAGAACATTCCAAAGACTACTGGCAGCTTTGAAGAAGGATTTGGGGGAGGGGGGAGAGGGGAAAGATGTCCACTATTTATCTTATCTTTTTCTTCTCAATAAGGTCTAGAATATTCACTATTATCGTTTCAGCAATCTCACACACATAATCATCGTTGTTACTGTGGTGATTCATCTAAAACAAACATAGGATTTATGATCATGCACCAAATGAAAAAAAATAATAATAAATCCATTTTCAAACAGATGGGATGGCTGAAAAAAATTGAAGTCTCTGAAGTTACCTTTCTCTTCTTATGATAGTTATTCTCTGAAGTCTGAAAAAACTAAGTGGAAGGCGAAGTGGAAGGAGAAGTGGAAGGAGAAGAATATAAACCCATTTTAAAACAAATGGGATGGCTGAAAAAAATGATTATGAGCCTGCTAGCTAGCCTTGGGATCTTATGAAAATTAGAGAGAAGAGAGACAGAAAATTAAAGAGAAGGGAGATACTTTACTGACTTACTGAGTGCAGTTGGAGTAGGTGGTGCAATCTTTGTAGTAGATTGTGCCCAATTAATGTTCCTGGACTGACAGGCCTTGGACAACCAAAAAACACAAGTTGTTATATTTCAATTAAGAAAAATTGACTTTTAAGACAAAAATGATGAGTATATATATAATTTATAAGTTTAGAATAAATATAATTAAAAAATAATATAGTAAAAAATAATTAATCAGATACATATTAATAATTAATCAAACATACTAAAGGTTATACCAAATAAAATTAAAAAAAGGATTATCTATAAAAATAATATATTAAAAAATAATTAATCAGACACATATTAATAATTAATCAAACATACTAAAGATTATACTAAATAAAATTAAAAAATTAATATCTATAAAAATTATTACATTATTTATATTTTCTTTTTACGTTTATTTTATTCTACAATAAATTATTTTATTTTTTATTTCATTAATTTTTTTCTTTAATATCCGCTATCGGTGAATTTTTTTTATTTTTTACCTTTAATATCCGCTGGGAACCTTTTTTTTCATATTATCCGCTTGTGTCACATTTCCACGAGTAACAGGCAAATCCCACGCCCTCCAACTCATTCCTAACAAAGGCGACCTAACCATTCATTTAGATGTATAATAGGTATATCTTTCACTCTATATTTTCTTATGTTAGTGATTGGTATTTGATAACTGCAGAATATGATTTCCAAAAATTATTAATTTTCATTGTTGTTCGGTGCACTGCTTACATTGCTGTTACAGTTCTTGATTCTTTTCGTCCTGTTAATAAAAAATAACCATCCGAGTACTAATAAAAATAATCATCCGTTATCCTATTGAATCAAACATTCAACCTAAACAACTTATAAGTAATCATACATACTACACCAGGATTATTACAAATAACCATCTGGGTACCAATAGAAATAATCATCCGTTAGCCTATTGAATCGAACATCTAATCTATACTACTTCTAACTAATCAGACACACTACACCAATACTATAACAAATAACCATCTGTGTACCAATAGAAATAACTATCCGTTAGCCTATTGAATCGAACAACCAACCTAAACTACTTATAACTAATTATACACACGATAGCAAGACTATTACAAATAACCATTTGGATACTAAAATAAATAATCATCCGTTAGCCTATTGAATCGAACATCCCGCAGTAACTACTTGTAACTAATTATACACACCACACTTAAACTATTACAAATAACCATCCTTACTTGTAACTAATCAGACACACTACGCCGATACTATTACAAATTACTAAAATTATTACAAATAATCATCCGGGTACTAATAAAAACAATCATCCGTTATCCGATTGAATCAAACATCGAGCCTAAACTACTTATAAGCAATCATACATACTACACCAGGATTATTACAAATAACCATCTGGCTACCAATAGAAATAACCATCTGTTAGCCTATTGAATCGAACATCCAACCTATACTACTTGTAACTAATTATACACACGATTGCAAGACTGTTACAAATAACCATTTGGCTACTAATAAAAATAACCATCTGCTAGTTTATTGAATCGAACATCTCACAATAAGTACTTGTAACTAATTATACACACCACACCTAAACTGTTACAAATAACCATTCGGGTACTAATAAAAAATAACCATCCGTTATCCTATTGAATCAAACATCCAACATAAACTACTTCTAAGTAATCATACATACTATAACAGGATTATTACAAATAACCATCTGGGTACCAATAGAAATAACCATCCATTAGCCTATTGAATTGAACATCCAAAATATACTACTTGTAACTAATTAGACATACTACACCAATCACCACAAGATTTTTATTTATTTGTGGCAATTTTTTTTCTTATTTGTGGAGGTTTATAACTCCCACCAAATGGTTTGTGCGAGTTTCTAAAACCCTCAAAATTTGAGGTGCCACGAGGTCTTTTATGGGGTTTTTAAAAACCTCCACAATCTATTTAGTGGGGGGTTTTATAATCTATTTAGTGGGAGTTTTATATTAGACTTTTGTGGCAGTTTAAAATCCCCACAAATTGATTTTTTAATTTAACAAAAAATAACTATTTTGTGAGATTTTTAAACCTCCACAAATCCTGTAATTATTTATTTATTTTTAATTTCAAATCATTTATTAATCTCATCTCATTTACATACTCTCAAATTAAAAATTTATTTTTTAATATAAAAAATAGTAAACACACTCAAAGATAAGTTTTAGACACCAATTCGGTTCAGGAATTCCATAAAATCACCACAAAACAAGATAATCCAACTAAATTCAATACACAATTGTAAGCTTCAAAGTTAAGCCAATCCAATCAAAAACAAATTAACAGCCTACTACCCGTAAATGAATCACAATTCTCATGAAAGATACAGAAAAAAACTTTCAAAAGGTGTAAACTAGTAAACCTCTATAAACTAGTAATCACTAAAATAATACACTTCTTACTATGCTTAAATATCACTAATATTAAGTTATCCTTCTACTGTAGTGACATCAATTAGAGAGTCAATTACTAATTGCTCTACAAAAACCAAATATATTGTCAATGGTGGTACTAACCATAGAATGAGTGCTGAATCCAAAGCTAGCTAAATAATGAAGTACTAATCAATTTCACACTAACCATGGAATGGAGGATGTCCACTGTTTGTCTTATCTTTTTCTTCTCAATAAGGTCTAGAATATTCACCATTATCGTTTCAGCAATCTCACACACATAATCATCTTCGTTACTGTGGTGATTCATCTAAAACAAACACAGGATTTAGGGTCATGCACCAAATGAAAAAAATAATAATAAATCCATTTTCAAACAGATGGGATGGCTGAAAAAAAACTGAAGTCTCTGAAGTTACCTTTCTCTTCTTAGGATAGTTACTCTCTGAAGTCTCTGAAAAAACTGAAGTGGAAGGAGTAGTGGAAGGAGAAGTGAAAGGAGAGGTATATAAACCCATTTTAAAATAACTTTTTTGCACAAGACAGCTATAAGAAATGCTTCATTACAAGCAAAGCAAGTTGGTTCTGTCTAGTTGGGGCAAAATATGCATCTTTTTTACCCTCATCAAGAGATTTTTTTGGGCATTTCATTAAGAGAAATGGGAGCAGTGACAAATCTGGAGTGAGTGCTAGCTAAAGGGACTGTGACATCACTGGATAAAGAAAAAGATCGCCCATTCAATGCCTCAAACTAATGTATTTTACAGAGTGATCAACAAATAAAACCCACTCTCTAGCTTCATTATGATCTTGTGTTATTCTCATTTTCATTGCATCATGTTATTGTCTTCAACTTGCTAAATTTCATTGTATAATAGGCATATCTTTCACTCTATATTTTCTTATGTTAGTGATTGGTATTTGATAATTGTAGAATATGATTTTCTGAAATTGTTGATTTCCATTGTTGTTTGGTGCACTGCTTACATTGCTGTTGCAGTTCTTGATTCTTTTCGTGCTGTTAATTGTCTTTCAGGTTCCTGGACTTCAGAGAGGTTAGGGGAGATTGCTCAGGATTCGAATTATACAAAAGTGTTATGGGTTATGCACAACTTGTTATAGGTCCTGCTGGCAGTGACAAAGTAATTTATTGTATCATCTCATTTGTATTTCTTGTCCGCTGTGGATTGTTTGGTAAATAATGCTGGGATTGGTTTGAGTGATAAATATCCTATTGGCAGTAAAGTTCAAGCTGTTTGGAGTGAAGATAGGGAATGGTATATTTAGCAATTAATTTCTTTTTCTTTGTCTATTTATTCAGCAATTAGTATGATGATCAAATATATTTTAGTATTTCAACTCAGTTTGTGATCTTACTATTTTGGATTAGTTAATTTCTATTTACACTTTTTTTGTGCACCTTTAGAAGAATTTTTTTGTTTAAACTTCTTAGAAGTGCAAGTATTTTTGCAATAGCCCCGTTGGAAATGAACAAGGGAATGAACACTGATACAATTGTTAAGGCCAAGAGCTTTCTTGATGGTAATGAAGATCAGCATGAAAAAGATGTGTTTGAGAAGAATCTGAAGGCGCTTCAGAACATTTTTTAGTCATTTTGCCAAGATTAGAAGATTAATGATTTTCTGTTTGTTAAGCTCTTTTCGGATATAGAGTGCAATCTTTGCATTTTAATTGATATGTGATACAAGTTTCATGTGACTTAAATTATCTTAAGTTATATTTTGATTGTTAATTGCTTCTTAAGATTATGTCTTTGAATTGTGTAAGGATATTTTTTATTATCTAAAAAAATTATTTGGTATAATTATGTGTTTAATTTTATTTTATAATATTTAACTCATTTAATTAAAAAAGTAGAATTATATATGTAATAATATTATTAAATATTATGTTGTATAAAAAATTAATAGAATATTATATACATACAGAAAATTAAAAAAAATAAAAAAAATAATGAGGGACCTAAGGCTACACTTATATAGAGTAGCTATGGTATACAATGTGGCTACGTTTTACAGGTGATGCAGTAGCATTAAAAAGCGTAGCCTATTCTGGTAAAAATGGAAGCTGAAAAGCATAGCCTTTGGTCCTGGACAGCATCACTTGAAAAGCGCACCCTATTTCCAAACACCAAAAGTGTAGCCCTTGGTGCAGAAAAGCGTAGCCTTTGAGAATAGGCAACGGCTGAATAGAAATCACCCCAAAAAGCGTAGCCGTAGCCTAGAAAGCATAGTCGTAGCATAAGGCATCATTTTTTTTCACTTTTGGCTACACTTTTCAAGTGTACCTGAATGGGCGTTTTTCCTGTAGTGTGAATCGAACATGCACCCTAAAGTACTTGTAACTAATTATACACACCATACCAATACCTTCACAAAATAACCAACCGGGTACCTAATAAAATGAACATTTAGAGATTCTCAAATGGTAACTACTTAAACCAAAAGCAATCAAACAATTACAAAAGCTAATATTAGGGTAACCATCCCCACACATACGGAGTTGAATATCCAGGTAACTTCAGCCATTGTTAAATGTAGTCAAGTCAAACTAGTCAACATGAATAACCATCCAATTCAGGAATAAAAATAACAGTTTCATATACATCTGACCATCAACAACTCGGACTACAAAATAACCCTCAAACATACATATTGAGCTCGAACACCCAACAAAAAGGACCTCTAATATAACATAGCGGATTTTATATCCAAAACAGTTTAGGTATTGCCGAAAGAGTTTAATAGGGACATGAATCCACCAACTTCTTGCGGAACAATCTGCCGAGCAGGAGCATCCAAATCTATGTTTTCACAAGATTCTACATGATTATCCTGAAAAAAACAAACTCAAACGAAAACAAGTCACTATTGACATAATCAATTATGTACAAAACATGAAGTTTTACATTAATTACGATACCTACCTGGCCTGAACTCTTCCGCTTTCTCTACATGGATTTCTTGATTGATTTCTTGATTGATTTCTCCAACTCATATCTAATCTTTTTACCTTTTGGCCGACCCTTTATGGTTACCTTTGATGGACCTTGAATGTCCTTTGTGCCCACCACGAAGGAAGTCTCTGTGGCGATGCTAGTGTGTGCATCAGCGACAGTCTTATTCCGTAACTTGGCACGGTAATCAACTAACTTGGCCCTTGCATCGTCTAGCGCAGCATGCAACATGTCTGCTTCATCGTCACCATTCACAAATTCCTACGCAATATTGTAGAAGTGTGCACACAACTCTCTTAATAAGTTGTGGCTCTCATCCGAACGTCTCACGTTGTGGCTACTCTTAATGTAGGTGTGCTTGCGCTTTATGTTCTTGCTCCAACGGGAAAGAACAAAGCAGGAAGGCACTTTATTCACTTTGTAAGAGAAAAACACTATAAGACAGTGGCAACATAGTATACCTGTACTCTCGAACAAGTTACACTCACATCAAACCTGATGAGTCGAATGGTCAAAATGGACGTTGTGCGTAACATACCGGGTCTTCTCGTAGGCTAGTATTTCCTCTTCCACTTTTACCCAAGCTGAGTCACCTTGTTCATAAACAGCACGAATATTACAATCAGTCTTCTTGTCAAACTCCGTTTGGACATCCCTAAACATGTCGTTGGTGTACTCTTGTTGGAATTGTCTCTCAATGGCTGAGCTAGTTGCACATGGGATTACTCCTCTCGAGTCTGCAGCATCGTTCTCTAGTTCCTTCTGCTCCTTTTTTCCAAGCACGTTGTCGAACTCGTGGATGAACTGAACAAAGCTAGTCTTGCAATGTAAGTATCCACCAAAGAATGCATGCATACTCTCACTCCTTTGCGTACTCCTCATAGAAACCCAAAATTGACCCTTGAAAAAGATCGGCACCCACATGCGTCAGTCCTCAAACAAGTCTACACAAAACAAAAAAATATCAAAAAACAGAACCCCACATAAGGAACAGATTTTCAGAACAGAAAAGAAGAACATAACAACATCTAAGCAACTACGATACATGATTTAACTTAAAAGACACGAACTTAATAGCCATGTGTTGTGATGTAGCTTGAACTCATCAATGAATTCAGCCCGACCATCCTCGAAAGCCTCAACCGACTGAGAGTTCCATATAATGTGATTAAGCTCAGCATTCAACTCTCTGAACCTAGCATAACCTTCGAGCTTATACAGTATCTTTTTCGTTATATGCCAGATGCATCAACGGTGGTGTGTATTGGGTAGGACTTTTCTAGTTGCACCAAACATGGACCTATTGGTCAGTGATGATGCCCTGTGGTGCAGTTCCAATGCACTTCAGCTATTGCGTGAACTCCCACTCGAAACTCGGGATCTCCTTGCTGTCCAACAGAGCACAGCCTAGCAAAGTAGACTTACAATGGTGGTTCACACCGACGAAAGAGGCGAACGAAAATCCATGCCTAAAGTAAAAACAACCACATTTATGAACATCCAACTAATACAAAATAACAAAAAAAAGTAAACAAAAACATAAATAAATTATACCGGTTCGTGCTGTATATGGTATCAAATGACACCACGTCTCCATAGTATTCATAAGACTCCCTACACCTTGCAACCACCCAAACTGCACTCCTAAAATTATAATTGTCATCCACTTCACTGTGTAGAAGAAGTTTGGATTTATCTCCGTCATTCGCATGAAGTAATTCAGCATCTCCTTGACATTTCCATTGACATTAGTGGATCAGAGTCTTGATGAGATGTAATTCCTGACATCCTTCTCTGATAAGCCCAGGTTCGACGGTCCACCAACCTAATTAGCCAATGCTAGAAATGTTTTCTTGGTTTGAATGCCCGCCTCATCATTAACCTTAATCATGCATTTCGCATACATGGTCAACTCCCTATTCTCATGGTAGTGCACCGCCTTTTTAGTTGAACATGGGCGCAAGTGCCTCAAATTAACCTTGAACAAGATCCAATCTTACTTCTCCCTGTCAAACTTTGTATATATTCTTGCTTTGCACCCCACGGCAGCAACCGTATTCTTCCGTGTGGGTGCTTTGACACGAGACCCACAGAAACCCTTCCAATTACAATGAATAGATTGGTTAATCAGTTCCTTTATCATTTTGTCAAAGTTTGTGTTATGTATCTTACTTATGAAACTGACTTTCTTTGCGTAGCTCGCATAAAAATCCTGGACCAGCTTCAATTTCTCAAATTGCATCCCAACTCTTGGTATTTCATCTTCGACAAGGCAACTATGATCCGGTAACTGCGAATCAGTTCAAAACAAACATCATTCGATGAACATGAGGATTAATGGTCGATTCAAACATGCGGTTCATGAAAAAACAACAATAAACTAAAGTCCAAACCTCATCAACAAGATCCGTGTCATCACTTCCAAACTCAGTAATATCTGTACATTCTATGGCCTACAATCAAACATACACAAACAAACACAAGCAAACAAACTAATTAGATACCGTACTATTAAATAAATATAAATTAAAAATATTTTATTAAAATTTTTCTAAGAATATTATTAAAAATTTATTATTGTACATGAATTAAAAGCAATCATAACAATGAGACGTCTACTCATAAAAAGTGCCACCTAACTAGTTAGGATTATATTAATTATTTATATAGAGCATGCATAGGTCCATCACATTTGAAGTATACCTACACAACCTAAAAAAGAGTCTCCTTCCATGCTTTGAAAAGTCAAAAAGCTCATTATTAACTACTATAATTTCTTTACATATGTAGCCATATTTGTTTGTGCATGCATGGCATGGGAGAATAAGGATGGGGATTCGAGACATTATAATGGCAACCTTATGCAACGTTGTCTCATTAACACTAAACACATATTAAACCCATTGCAGTATAACATATTAAAAATGTAACATAATACTTTATCGGCTTAAGTAAATAAATGTTCATCTTCATCTTCTTTAGAACTTGATCTATAATTTATTACCCTTTAACTAATTATTATATTGACAGACCAAAACACCATAAAAAAATTTTCTCAATGAATATCATCATGGTTTAAGAATGTTGGACTTAAAATAACCATCTCATTTACATGAAAATAAATATATGTTCCAATGCACCAACATACATTGCTTACCTTGTTAGACTTTTTCACCTTCCACGTCGCAAGAATTGAGAAGATTGTCACTTGAATGTGTGGTATTGTCGTCGGTGAAGGAAGCTGGGGCATGACAACCCATTTCAAGCAAATTGGACTCCATTGAAGTGGCTGTGAGAGGTCACGTTCATATGAAATGGAAGCCACAACTTTCCCCTGTATTCGGGTGGATCAGTCGGAGACGAATAGGCGGTGAAGGTGGACGCAGTGGGCTGTGGGGGGCTGCACTGTGCGCGGGTTTGTGGGCTATGGGGAAAAAATTCAGCGCACGTCGGACTGCTCGAGCGTTGGCGTGGAGGGAGGCGGCGTCGGTTGCGGCTGCTTGGCAATGGCTGGCGTCCAGGCGGTGAAAGTCCAGCGAGAGTAAGAGAATCAGCGGCTAGTTGTAGAACCTCAATTCACCAATGAAGCACACGCCGTTAGCGGTGATGAAACGTATAACTGCACAATGTGCAAACCCTCATTTTTTTTAATTTGAAATATGGTTATTATTAGAAATTATTTATTAATGCCATTAATTAAATTTAAGATTAATTTTTATTTTTAATCCCATTATTCATATTGTTCAACAATGTTATTGTCTACCTATACTTTTTCCAATGGATAATATTATTGCTGTTAGGTGTATCTATATATCTGCCACAGTTATGTTGTTTAATTTGTACTTTAAAAAACGTTAATTAATTAATTATATTGACCATCATATTAACAATACCAGGCATGCACTAGGGGAAACTATGCATTTGAGTCGCCTTCGAAAAACGCATAGTGTTTCAGGGACGGGTTCAAAGCCTCCACAATCTTTCAAATGTTTTCATTAGTATTAACCTAATATTAGTTCTATATTAGATCTTATAATTTTACAAGTGAGAATAATCAATAGTAGCACTGCAATGTTTCAATACACACAATATTCAACGATTCTCTCGCCAATTCTGTTTCATTGCTTTCTCATATTATTGTAGCTTCTCCCATTTTCTTGCTGCACAAACCATTTTTACAGTTCTCTCCTTAATCTTACTTAATCAAACTAACTCGATCTAAATCACAAAAAAAGCTTTTTGTAATGCAAGTTTTTCATATGTAGTTTTAAGAAATTGAACTTTGGAGCTATTCGTCTAATGATAGTGATTCACAAATAAGTTTGATCGTGACTTTTGTTGTATAAAAGGTAGTCAATGAATTTCTGTCATAACTGTAACTAACCACTAACCGTCCATAGCTAACTCTAATTACTTCTGACGATTACATTTTTAAAGAGGTCCTTGAGATTCATACCATGCATTTATTTGGTCTTTAAAATTCTAATTGCACTAATAATATTTTCGAGATTGATATCTAAATACGGTAGTGGTCTTTCAACTCCTTTTCAACAGTGATTCAGCAAACAATGTGAGGCGAAATACTCCAATACCATATCAAATACTAATAAAATAATGTTGTTTGTTTTTGCGCTCAATAAAAGCAAATGCAATGTCATTTTGATATATGTGAAAACTCATTTATAAGCTAACTTATATGAAAAAAAATGACATTGCATATATTTTTATTGGGCGTCAAGAACAAACGACGTTATTTCACCTGTGTCTAGCGTGATATTAGAGTGTCAATTCATCATTTTAGTTGTTGAGTCATTGCTAAAAAGAAATTTAAAAACTATTATGGTGTTCAGATATCAATCTCAGAGATAATAATGATGCCATTAAAATCTCAAAAAATAAATTGGTATATGACGTGAATCTTAGAGATTATTTTAAAATAACACTAAAACAAGTGTATATATTCTTTCTTTGATTGCTTCAACACTAGTCAATCATCAGGCACTACAAGAAAATTGTTTTTAGTGGCCATTTATTTTGCTTTTAACGGTTATAAAAATAGTCGCTAATATATTTACCGACAATTAGATATTAATCGTCTTATGATTGGTCGCTAAAAAATTTTAGCGATAATTATACAATTGCTGATAAAATTTTTTTTAATTATTATAAAAATACATAATTATATTATAACATAAAATAATAATAACAAAAGTTAGAATATAAGTTATTAGCACTGAAAATGATTTTTGTGGTAGTAAAGATTGGACCACAAAAGTCAGAATATAGACTTAGAATTGACAAATTCTTAAGAAAATATATACTTTAAATTGTTTATATATTAAAAAAAAAAGGTTTGTAATTTTAAAATATATTACAAGTCTCCGTCATGTATGGGTGTGTTTGGGAAACTCGTTGGAAGGGAAGAAGCACGTTTAAATTTTTTGAAAGTTTCAATTTTTGGTTTGGCAAATTTTTTTCTCATGAACGCAGAAGTGATTCTGCTGCCAAAACCAGCGTTTACAAGAAGCAACTATTTTTAGCTTCTGCGTTTTCTTAACGGGCTTTTAGCCATAGATGCTAACCTTTTATTTACTTCTTACCAACTTTAACCTTTGTATATGTTATTGTATTATTTATAAAATTCTTGTTATTTCTATTTATATGAGCTCTAATTTTCTATTATTTATTATTTTTATTTTTTTTAACTATTTATTTGACATTATACACTTTTATAATCGTGATTTTTTGTGTATTATGTTTGTTATTATCTTTTTATAATATGATTTATTAATTCTATTAAGTAAAGTAAATTAAATAAAAAAAATTAACTGTAAATAATAATAATAGTAAAAAATTATAACATACTAAAAAAAGAGTACTAAAAATATATTATATAAAAAGATCATTAAGAACTTTTAAATTTGTTTCAATCACTATAAAGTAAATATTTAATTTTTTTTTTATTATTTTCAGTACTATCTTTTATAATTGTAATTCTCCTATACTATATTTTAGTATAATTTTTTATAATATAGATTATGATTCCATTAAAAAAGATAAATTAAATAAAAAATTAATCATATATAATAATAAAATCATAAACGTTGGATTTCAAATTAATATTAAGAATAAGATTATTGAGAGTACTAGAATAACAGTACGATGTAAAAAAATACTAAAGTAACATTTAATACTTAAAAAATGTAACATATTTGATTAAATATATATATATATATATATATATATATCTAAAATATATAATTTTTATTTTTATTTAAAAAAATATTTTGTCTATTTTTATATGTTATTTTTATTTTAGTAAATAAATATTAATTTTATTATAAAATTAACTAATAAAATCTATTTAAATATCTAAATTAAAACAATAGGATAATATAAAAAAAATCTAAGTTGATGTCCATTTTAGTAATTTTTTATCTAAAAGTGATTTTGAATGGTATAAGCCAAACAACATTTCTTTTACTATAATCCATTTTGATACAAAAATTACCAAACATAAATAACTTTAACACAAACCTACTTTTGACCAAAATCAAGTTTGCAAAATCAATTTTATGCAAACTCCCATTTGCAAACTGTAATCCAAACACACACTATGTCAATTTAGCTTCGCAGAAAAAACTCTTAACCTAATAAAGTCACATGAATAGTTTGAAGGCTAAAACCGTTTTTAACACATATACTGCTATCATATGTAGTTATGTAGCACATGTAGCTGCTATTCATATCCACAAAATTGAATCGAGTAGCATCATTTGAAACCACAAATTATGTTGTACATTTATGGACCCAACATCAACACAAAGCAAATAGAAAGCAGACATGAAAACATTCTATAATACGGACACACACTCATAAACAGTGACGGACGAAGGTTCAAGGAAACCTCCTATGTTAAAAAATCACAGTTCTATTGGAACAAGTATGTAAAATATAATGATATTATTTAATTATTTTAGCGCATACTGTATACATAGCTATCAAATAGATATGATATATATATACAGGATATGAAAATTAATATTGAGCCATGCTTTTGTGGAGAAGATAACAAGATAGTGAATTTATTATGTTAGAAAAATATTAAAATGTTATTATCGTCTCAAATAAAATAACAGTCAAATCATGATTATAATTAAATTGCGGTATTGTACTTGTATATGGTTCTGCTGTACTGCCTACTGTCTATATAATATATATACATGATGATAAGCTCTTTAATTAAACTTAAAACTACTGATTAACAAGCTAAAATATTTATTATTTAAACTAATTTTATATTTATTATTATTAGTTTATTACACCAAATAAAATAGATTAAGGAACTAACATATTAAAATCATACATATACACTACAACATAAGCAATTTTGACTTTCACTTAAGATAGTTATTTTGTTAAGATATTTTTGACTGGTTGTCAAAACAAATTGTTAATAAAGGGTTTAAAAATATTTTTGGCGCCCATTGTAATTTTTATTGACTTATTTTTTACGATCAATAATAACTAACCAAACCTCAATAAAAATATTGTCAATATAAAACAGTTGAGAATACATTCGGATGGCCATTAAAATATATTTAACTTTTTTTACACAATTATTAATTATAAAAATACTCTTTAGAAGATAATTAATTATTATTATTATTTTAGGTTTTGTTCTAGCGGTAATAGTTGTAACTAGTGTTGTGTTAGATGTTGATGCATGCAACACGTAATATAGCAGAAATTTTGTGGCAGCAAGTGCAATTATTGTGGACTACAATTAAATATTGTATCGCTAATATTCCAGTTAATATTTAATATAAAAAAAGGTAATTGATATTTTTAAAAATAAGAATATTTGAAATTTAATTAAAAAAATATTTAAAATTCAAACTCAGTAAAATTTATCTTCAATAGATTTTATACTAAATTTATTTAATAATCTATTATTAATAATTTGTTATAGTATCGAGTGAAATTAACTGATATAGCGTTAGTCTTTTAGTATTACTATTATTTAAATTTCAATGCAATGCTTCAAAATTCTATTATTAATAATTTATTTCCTTGCAGCATATATAATGATATATTCCGCTCTATAATACATAGCTGAAAATATTTGGAATATAATTTGTAAGCATACGGCAAATTAAAAAGTATAGCAATCAATCATGAATCATGAATGATGAAGATACATGTTCCTTGCAGGGATGGGCAATTGCGACATATGTTAGGATCAAGTTGTTTTAATTTGTGAAGGGAAATAGGAAGCTTCGTGGAAGCTGCATGCATGCATTGGTGATGAATTGAAGCTAATAAGAAACAAAAGCATGTGGGGATCAGAGGGCCATTTCCTATATAGTTACGATATATACAAGTGACTATTGGTGTGCTCAAAGGGTGAGTATAGAGATATCTCTGCCAGATTTTGGTTTCGGAATGCAACCAAATATATATATTGTTTTTCTTTTTTTGGAGGCAAGTGATAATGATAAGAGTTGCTGTGTATCTGCTATAATATCATTCTGTAAGAAAGAAGATAAGTTTCATGGGCATAACTCAATCCACATAACTGCAATTCAGAGCAGCTACTGTAATATGCTAAATAAATATTTTGCTACTAAGTTAATTTGTCTAGAAATTAATATACCTGTATATATTAGATCAGTTCAGGTTATATATATTATTAGCTATTTAAATTAACTTGGATCAATTGAATGGTTTGGTAAAATTTTTTAAAAAAAGAGAAATACTAAAAGACCAGCAATTTTTGTGATTTGTAGCCATCAAATAGTCATCGATGATGATTTTAATGGTGTGAAATTGGTGTGAGATTTTATCCAATAACTCACTTTTCTTTGCTGGTTACATGCTGACCAGAATTTAACAAAGTTGCTGGTCCTCTAGACTTTTCCTTAAAAAAATATTTATATTTTTTTATTTTTTATTTTGTGTTTGATAAATAAAAAAATTCATATATTTATATTTATAGTTTTTAAAAGATAAGAGTGTTTTTAAAAATATTTAAAATAAATTTTTTAATGATGATTTGTGTTTATCAAAACTAAAAATTTATAATTTTTAAAAAAATTTCTTTTAAAAATTTTTTGAAAAATAAATTTTATCAAACCAAATCTAAATATCAGGTGTTCTAATTTTGTCTTATTATTGATTAATTAATATACAATTTTGGATGAAATTCTAATCTATAATAATGAATTAATTCTCATCTTATTAAATTAGAAGATACGTAAAAAAAATATATATTATTAACTATGTAACGAATTGTTTTTCTGGAAAACTAGTTACATTGCTGAGTGTGCATAAGAATATGGATAATATAATTGTTTGCTTAAAATAGAATATAGCTAAAAAAAATAATTTAAATATTTAAAATTACTCAAACTTATGGGGTGTAATTTCTTTTAATTAAGAGTTGTTGAAAAAGAGATAGAGATAGGAAAGGCTGCTATTCATGAGATAGAAGGATATATATGTTGAATCAATTAGCACACATAATTAAGCTAATTATATGATAGTGAGGTAATTAACATGTGCGCATACGACAAAACAAATTATGAATACCGGTAGAACTCTATCGACTATTATCGAAACAAGTTTCTGGAACATAATATGGGCCACACCACACCATATGATTTAGGATTATATATTTTGAATTTAATGTTAATATAAAATAATTTTATATTTATTTTTAATTATATATTATTATATTAATAAAAATAATTATTTTTGATATTGATCGTGTTAATTTTACTATTTAAAAAAACAAATACAATTAGATAATAGTATAAAATATTTCACATGGTGAATATATCAAAATCATATATATTTAGGGTTTATATTTTATGAATTTCGCATAAATATTCAAAGTATGAGATATGGTAATATGTCAAAATGTTACACTAATATTCTGCTAAGACAGATTCATTTAGTTAGTCTTATTGATATAACATGTTATGTGAAAATACATCATCATATGCAAAACTAAAAATTTTCAGAAACATTTGGTTTTAGAAAGATTTTGAAGTTGGTTATTATTAATAAAAACAAATGTTAAAAAGTACTCTACATAGATATGCTTTGGAAAATATCTTGTCAGATTAAATTATTTGCTTTTGAAATGTAAGGTTTAAATTAAACTTGAATCTATAGAAACACAATGATTTAACTACACATGGTTGTGGTCCTTCTGTTACTATGAAACACAAATGAAATAAGAGGTGTAGGAGCTAAGCATGTCTGACACAGCAAATGGACCAACAATAATAGTGATGAATTTGTGTATAGAACAGAATGAAGGCACATGCAAGAAAATAATAGAAAACAATATAGGTAGAAATAAAAGATATATACAATGTATAGCATGCATATCTGTTGAGACATTCGTTATCTTGATGAGATTACATATATTCCTTAGTTTCAGAGAACTAACAAGAAATTATATATTATATTTTAAGTTACAACTCAAGTTCATTATTCCACCAAATAGAATGTTGCAAGGGAAAAAACAATTTAAAAAGTCAGGTACAAAGAAAAAATGCAAATGTTGATTGTTATAGTGATACATATATCTACAGAATCCTATCAATAATAGATTAGATTAGAGTGATTTAAATAAATCATTTGTGTATATTTTTTTATTTATTAACTTAGATTTTTGAGAGACGATAATATATATAATATTAAAATTTTTATCTCAAATTTTATCTTTATTTATTTGAAAAGACAGAATTTTAGCATAAGACCAAAAAAAAGTTTATGCAAAAATTCACGAGAAACAAAAAATTCTTACTTAAAAAACTATATTAATAATATAATTATTTATATATCATTTTGATAAATTTTTAAAAAAAGTGATATTATAACACAACACGGTTAATATTCAATTTGGTTAATAAAATATATAACTTTTAATTGAGTATAAGAAAGTTGAGTTATAACTCAAATAACATAGTCTTTCTATACTTATCTAAGAGATCGCGAGTTCGAGTCTTTAAAAAAAAAAAAAAACAGTTGATATGATATTCAATAAGCTGATATTTTCCATGGCCTTTGCTCAAATAGAATTGTCGATTTCGTAAAGAATAGTAGTGGATCCAACATATGTATCCAAATTAAAAATTACAATATTTCAATTGCAGTAGTTGAAACTCACTATCTCTGTTTCCTATCTGCCATTTATATATTAATTAACTAGTAAGCGTTTACAAATTGAAATTTAGGGGGTATAGACAAATCCAAAGATTTGATAACATATGATACCTAATTTTACCTAACATAAAAATAAATAAAAAATGGGGAAAGTAGATACTGTGATATCTTTTGCCTACTAATTAATTAGATGAGTAAGCTAATTAAGACAAAACACTGGACCCAACCCAAACCGTGAATGGAAACGAAGGACAGTACCTTGGGAATGTGCCTCATCTCTTCCACCTTGCAAAGTGAAAAAAATATCACAGGCCCAAGCTTTTGGTTTCTTCAATTTCTTGCACAAACTTTTAGTTCTGAAAATCTGATGATCGGTTATCTCTACCAATATATATAGAGAGCAGATAATTAAATAAATAGCACTTTTTACTTTATCTTCTTTTGAGAAATTTCTTAACAATTTCCCTGTTTTGACACTTTTCTTGTGGAATATTGGATTTTTCTCTTTTGGAGTAGGCATAAAACTTAGAAAATAAATTCCATATGCTAGCAAACAATTTCTAATAATTAAAGAGTGATGAGAAAGTGTGTATAGTGGGTGTAGGTGAAAAGTTATAGCATGACCATATTAAACTATGACCTCACTGTTTATTAACTTAAATTGAGTGAGAAACGAAAATTAATTCATATATGTATGACAAAAGATAAACTTTTGTCCACTTATAACTCAATTCAGTGCGTGTTATGATCTCTAAAGGTGATCCAAGCAACTGGTAGTTAATGCTTAGAAAAATAATATGGCAGACATGGATAATATAATGGAAAGCAAAGAAGACATTTTTATTAGAATTAGAAGATGATAGATCGTGAGCCGTTGGCTAATTTTCACCAAAGATTATAGAAAGAGTTTGAATATGAGTAAATTATTATTTTGGTTTTAAAAGAGTTGATTCAATTCTTTTATATAAAATGACTCCTGAAAAAAATTATTTTAGCTCTTTGAAAAATGATTTTAGTTTGATGAAGTACATCATTTTTTTCATAAGTGATATGCGGTTCACCTGTATGTAATCCTATTTAGTTTAGAAACATTTAATTTGAATATTATTTAGAAGATATATAAAAAAAATTGAAAAAAAGAACTTGACAAAATTCGATAATACTAAAACCTTTCTTTTCATTTCTTTTAAAAAATCTTTTGTCATTCACATAAATGAAATTGTTATAAAAGATCCACGCACTTAATTAATTATCATAAAATTATTAAATTAAAAGACAGAAATATATCATTTTCTTAAATAATGGTTTTTTTTAAAAAAAAAAAAAGTGTATCAACATGATTTCTATTCTCTAGAACCTTTTTAGAATATGTATGTCTCCTCGTATAAATTTGGTATATTTTGCTAGAAGGAGAGAATCTTTGACGGATCAAAAACTTATTTCTATCCAAATCTACAGTGATCCGCTTTACCCTTATTCCATCGAGGTGGTAATTACTCTTAGGTTCTCTCTGAGGTGTTTTTTTTTTTTTTCTTTTCAGGGGAGGCGAGTTCGAGTTTTGAGTGAACTTGTTCTCATTCGTCTCAGTATAATAATAATAAATATAAAAATTAATAAATTAACGACAAAAAAAATTAAGATTCAAACAACATATTTTGAAAAATCAATATCTATTTACTAAATAAATTAACACCATATTTAAAAAGACATTAGTTTTTTAAATATGGTATTTGAATATTAGTTTTTTTAATAATTATTTTATAAATTTTGAAATATAAATTTGTATGTTGAATTTTAAAAGTTACAAACATTATCAGAAAAACACTGAATATTATTGGATTTAGTGTTGGAGTTTAGTGGCGGATTTATCGACAAATTTGTCAATAAATTCTTCGAGTAAAAAAGTTGTCGTCAAATTCGGTTTTTAACGGTAAATTTGTTAGTAATAATTAGAGGAGAAAAAAATTTTAGTGTAAGGTTCCACATCGATTGCGGAGGGGAACGAAGCATGTCTTATAAGGGTGTGGATACCTCTTCCTATCATGGCACGTTTTGACGAGTGAGTGTGGGGGGTTTCGGCTATCATCCCTATCATCAAAGGCAAAACCGTAAGGCCTTGTGTGCCAAAACGGACAATATCACGCTAGCGGGTGGTCTGGGCTGTTACAGATGGTATCAGAGCCGGAGCCCGAATCGATGTGCCAGCGAGGGGCGCTGGGTGAGTGTGGGGGGTTTCGGCTATCATCCCTATCATCAAGCGGGTGGTCTCTGGCTGTTACATTTAACGTAATTATTACCATGAAACGCACCATTTTGATCACAAACTGTGTTACTGGTGAATTTTTTAACGATAAATCTGCTGGTAAAATTGATCATAAATTTGAATTTGCGAACCCTTTCCTTGCATTTCTACAACATCATTAACCTCACTTCTCTTCCCTTTCTCTTTCTCTCTCGTCAGCCTGCCATCATTCGCTGTCGTTTTGCCGGTAATCGCCACCCTCACTCACTCTCATCGCTAGTCATATATAATTTTAAAAATTAATTATATATTTATGATTTATTATTTTAAACAAATTAATTAGTGATAATTATTTTATAAAAAAATTAATTTTATATATGACCCATATATATTATTAGATATACTTATTCAGAGAGTTATTATTTTATTATTAATGTTATCAACTCGACTTTTGTAATACTCTATTACACAAAATCTTACACTATAATCATAAATTAAAGATGACGAGATATTACGATATCTAAGAAAACATACATATATATTATTTAAAGAATAATAATATAATTAGAAATTTATGAAAGAAAGATTAACAAAATCGACGGGTAATATTTACACACGAAACGTTAACATAAGAAGTATTGTAAAATAGAATGTTCCTTTTTTATTAAATAAAATTTATAGAGAAATACTAGGGGCAGCAATTTTTGTAATTTGTAACCATCAAATAGCCATTAATGATGATTTTAATGGTGTGAGATTGGTGTGAAATTTCATCCAATGACTCACTTTTTTTTGCTGGTTACATGCTGGTCAGAATTTAACAAAGTTGCTGGTCCCTAAACTTTTCCAAACTTATATTCTATCTCATAAAATAATAAATGACGAATCTGTCAATTAATTATACATGCATCACTATTTAGTATTTACTCATTGTGTTACTCTTCAAATCATTTATAAGTTTGGAATATATATGCAGAATCTCCGTACAGTGTGATATGTACTTATATTCTTCAGTACCAAATATGTACGTAATTTCTCTTAATATATGTTTTGGTGGTTTACGTTCCTTTAATTGGCTGCTGGGTTCGATTGCAACATACACAATGGGTCAAATTAAATGGCTACTTGATCTTTGGAGGGACATATAACTATTCAATAGCATACTTACAAAAATTGGGGTTGTGGCTTTCAAATTTTCTTCTTCTCTATTGCTAGCTAGCTGTGATTGTGAGGCTTTTTAGGGACTTAGAGCTACTTGATTATCATTAGATCAGATTATCTTTTGCTATATATATTATATTTTTGTAAATGTATTACATAATTATATATTGTATTTTTTAATCGATATATAAAAGTTAAACACTAAATTATATATTTTTTATTTATATTTTATATTACCTCTTTTTTAAATTAACTATTTTTTAATTGTATAAAATTATTAAAATAAATATTAGATTTTATTAAATATCTATAATTTTTACTTTTTATAAATAAATATTTAATTAGAAAATATAATATAAAAATTCAATAAATAAAAAAATATTTAATTAAATATTTTAGATTATTATATATATTAATTAAAAAATATAATATATCACAAAAATAGTCTAATCTAGTGATAATCAAATTGTTCTTCATGCTTCAATTTTTTTGTTCAAATCTCACTTCATGGGTGAAATTTGAGGAGTATATAATTCTATAGTCTATTTTATACTATCAACATGTTTCTTTTCACTTTAACGTGTGCAAAATAAATAAATAATAATATCCAATCAATTATAACTCAAATGGTATAATCTTCTCATACTCACCTAAGAGGTTGCGAATTCGAATCTCCTTATTTTTGGTAAAAATAAATAAATTAAATAAATAATTAAATAATAAATAAATCAATCAATCTCATAATCCAATGATAATGATCACTATTTTTAATATTTGTCTATTACCATCAGAATTTTCCACAATAAAATTGACGGCTTTTAGTCGATTTCTTTGTTTTTTTATTTGTCTTTAAGTTAATTTCTAGTAATGCATTCGTACTAGTATAAGTAATTAACAAAGTTCAACCAAAATTATTAACACTTCTAAGCTCTATATTATTTTCAGTTACTTGAGAACAACCAACAATTTAAATTTGATATTGTGATGCGTGAGAATCTTTTTTTTTATTTTTTTATTATTTTAGATACAAATTTATTGAGTTTTATTAATATTTTAGTGTTTGAAGCCTATCTAGATGCTACTTTGAGTCGCTCTATTGTTTTAATTATTTCAGACGAAGTTTGAATCAATTTGGCAGAATTCGTGTGAAAGAAAAGAGAAGAATTTTGAATTAGCTGACCTGGCGCTAAACACCGTATCTGGCGTTTAGCGCCCAAGCATCTCATAACGTGTGCAACCATTCTGTGAAGGCGGCGCTAAACGCCGAACCTAACATTCAGCACCAGGACACCCGAAACTTCACCATTTAATTCTGTTCAAACAGCACTAAACGTGGACCTGGGCGTTTAGTGCCAGGTGCTTAGTGACTCACCGCCTCGTGGGGCGCTAAACGCCAAGTCTGGCATTTAGCACTAGAAAGACAGCAACGTTTGGGAGCTTTTTGCCACTTGGGGCCTAAACGCCGAGCTAGTAGTGCAGATCCAAGTAATGAAATGACTTCATTAATTAGATTTGAGTCATATTTATTGTATTTTTATTTTGTTTTAGTTATTTTAATTCCCAAACAGAATCTTTTGGGTTTTAGTAGTTATTGTTTTATTTTATTTTCAAATCAAACTAGGTTAGATATAAAAGGGAAAAGATTTAGCCCTCCGGACTCTCTCTTCTCTGCTACCTCATTCCAGTTTTTACACACTTTTGAACCCTAACTTTTCTCTGAGTCATGAGCAACTAAACCTCCTTGTTAAGGTTAGGAGCTCTGCTTATTCTATGGATTAAAACTATTGTCAATCTATTTTGATTAATATATTAATTTAAATTCAAGGATTACTTTCGTTCTTCATCTTATGAATTTGAGTGTATTGAAAAATAACTCTTGTTCTACATGAATTCTTGTTGATTCTTGAAAAAGTTATCTCATTTGAATACTAGCTTGAAAGTAAACTTCTCCTAAACCACTAATTGCTTGGACTTAATCGGATACGTGACATATAATCCCCTTATATTTGGTTAATTAGAATTTTTGCGGCTAATAAACTAGAATTAAACCTAACCCTCTAATTTATATTAAGTGACCAAGGAATTGGCGGTTAATTAGGTTAGAGGAGACTAAATCACTAAAGAATTAGGGTTTAGTCAATTACAGTTTGCCATGAATTGAATCATGCATGATTAAAATAGTTGGTAAGAAATTTTAATCCGAAAAATAAATTTCTCTAAAACCTTAACTGTTCTCTCATCTAGTTTTCACACCAACTTCACTGTTTGCTCCTTGAACTCTTGATTTACCGTTTGATGCATTTGAATCCCAAAACAGCATTTTCTGCTTGTCTGACTAAGTGAATCATTCTATTGTTGTTGCTTAGTCCATCAATTCTTGTGGGATTGACCCTCACTCACTTGAGGTATTACTTGGTACGACCCAGTGCACTTACCGGTTAGTTATGGTTTTGAAATTCCGCACTAATAGAAAGGCTAACTTACCTCAAAGTTATGCAATAGTTTGGCTGGTACATGTATTATTGGAGCATATTTTTTATAGTTTGTACATGTTTTCACCTTTTAATGACAGTCTCTCTGTAAGCTCGGCTAGAAGAAGTCGGCACGGAGAATTTTGGAGGATAGACTCCATGCTCCTACATGCATACCACATATTCCCTCATGGGCCTTGGCTAAAGCGAGATCGGCCTCCGATCTGTTTAGACATTTTAATAGGGGACAAATATACCCCGTCTGTACAAGCTATCATTTAACAATGTAAAAAATGAAACTTGTCTCCTAAATTTTTTCAAATTACTAATTTCAGGAGAGATGTTTCCAGTTTTTAGATACTGGATATAAGGCCATCGCCAGTCATCATCTTTATTAATGTTGCAAACATTAACGAATTGGATGCTTAGTGTAATTAGAGTGAATTGCAAAACAGTGACAGCGTGTGATTGTGTACTGGCGAACTTTGACAGAATGTTAGCTCGGTAATTTTGTTCTTTTGGAATATGATGAATTTAAAATTTTAAAAAATGAGATATGAGTGATTTAACAACATGTAAGTATTTTGTTAAGAGAGGATTTTTTTTACTTGTAAAAATTGATTTACCTGTTGTACTACTAATAAAGAGTCATATTGTACCTTTATTTCAGAAATATTTAACTCAATGGCTAACCTTAAGCCTGCAAGTAGTGCTTCATTTTTGACCTGATTGTTGCTGGCTTTAAAAGAGAAACGTAGAGAGTGTTCCAAAATAATTTCATTAGTATTCCATTAGTGTCCATTCTGCTAGCATATCATCGGAGATGAGAGCAATAAACTCGGCAACAAAGTCAATAAGGTATTGTGATTTGATAGATCCTCGGGTTTGATATCTAATATCAAACTCGAATAGTTCAATAGACCATTTTATTAATCGTCCAACTAATTCTAGTTTTGTCAGCATTTGTTGTAGCGGTTGCTCAGTTTGAACATTGATTATATGACTCTAGAAATAAGGTTGGAGATGCCTAGTTGAGAATACTAAGACAAGGGTGAGCTTTTCTATCTTTGGATAGTGAAGCTCGGCATTTTTGAGAGATTTCTAATGAAGTAAACAACTTTTGCATCTTGTCCTTTTCTGTAATAAGAACAGAACTAATTACCCCGTCAGTAATGGATAGATAAAAATAAAGTTCTTCAGTTCAGGTTTTTGCAAAATGGGAAGTTTTGAAAGAATAGTTTTTAGATTTGAAAAAGTAATTTCACATTCATCATCCCATTTGAAGTTATTTTTCTTTTTGAGTGATTGAAAAATGCAAAAAGATTTGAAAGCTAAACAAGGTAAAAATCTTGATAAAACAGCAAGTCTCTCTGTTAATTGTTGGACCTCCTTTACTGTTTGAGGACTTTGCATTTCCAGAATAGCCCAGCATTTTTTAGGGTTTGCCAATATACCTCGGCTTGTAAGCAAAAAGTCGAGGAATTTACCTCCTTAGACACCAAAGACACATTTCTCAGGGTTAAATCTCATGTTGTATTTTCTGATTTGTGCGAAAATCTCCACAAGGTCGTCTACGTGAGATTTGCCGACTTTGATTTTTGTGACCATGTCATCAACATAGACTTCCATGTTCTGACCAATTTGCTTGGCAAACATTTTATCCATAATTCGTTGGTAAGTAGCCCCTGCATTTAAGGCCAAAAAGGCATGACTTTATAGCAAAAATTACCATATTCAGTTATGAAAGCAGTTTTATCTTGGTCTGATGGATGTATTAGGATCTGGTTATAACTAGAATATGCATCCATAAAACTTAAAGTGACAAAACCAGAGGAATTATCAACTAAAGCATCAATAGATGGTAAAAGGTATGCATCTTTAGGACATGCTTTGTTTAAATTAGTAAAGTCGACGCACATGCGCCATTTACCATTATGTTTTTTTGCCATGACAACATTAGCTAATTAACCATGTTGTGAACCTGATTTCTCGAATGAAATTGACATCAATAAGCTTTTTGGTCTCCTCCAAGAATGCTTGTTTCTTTTTCAAGCCGAGGTTGCATTTTTTCTGTGCTATAGGTCAAATTGATGAGTTAATTGCCAGCTTATGAGATATTATAGAAAGATCGATGCCGGGCAAGTCGGCGGGAGTCCAAGCGAAGAGGTCGGCATTTTGTTGAAGAAATCAACTGAGGTTTTCTTTCTTGTCTTCCTGCATGGCTGATCCTACAAAAGTAAACTTGTTTGGATCATTAGTTAAAGGGATTTTTTGTAACTCTTCCATTGGGGTAGGACGATCTTGAAACTCGGCTCGTGGATCCAACTCCGTTAAGAAGGAAAGATCAAGCGAGTTGTGGACGACATTTATTTGTGCACCTATAGCTCGGTTAGATATAGGTATTTTGAGACTGATGTTATAGCAATGCCGAGCTTCACGGTGGTCACTGTGAATTATTGCAACAAGGTTGTCTTGCACATGAAACTTAACACAAAGATGAATTGCAGAGACAGTTGCACCAAACTTATTCAAAAAAGGTCGGCCAAGGATTAGGTTATAAGGACTAAAACAATCAACCACAAGATATTGAACATCTAGAGTTTAGGTTAGAGAAATCTCACTAAGTGTTGTCTGTAATCACACTGATCCCAACTTAGGTATTCGTTCACCTGAAAACCCCACCAGGTCTCCAGTGGATGGTTATAGTATGTTATCACTTAACTTCATTTTCTGAAATGTGGAGTAAAATAAAATATTGGCGCTGCTTTCAGGGTCCAACAAGAATTTGCAAACTATTAGATCTCCCAGCTGAATAGAAATAACAACCGAGTCATCTAAGTTGAGCTCGGTTGAATTGAAATCGGACAATTGGAACGTCATTTCAGGCAAGTTGGGCAAAGTTTGATGATTGTTAATGGTACCCTCTACAGCGAGCATAGCTCGATAGGTGCATTTACGAGCAGAACTTGATACTCCACCACCAACAAAGCCCTCAGATATGCAATTAATCACACCTCGGAGTTGATTGGGCTGAGCAGTGTGTGTTTTTTCTTGTCCTGAAATGATTTACCTGCAGAAGATAAGTCAGATGGATGTGTGGTGCGCTTTTGCATATGGATGCCGATGTATTTTTCCAAATGTCCTTGCTGAGTTAAGCGCTCGAGCAAGCTTTTGGCTACAACACACTCATCAATAGTGTGCTCGTGTTTCTGATGAAAAGCATAGTGCTTTGTTTTGTCCACATTCTTGAGATCTTGATAGATTCCAACCTTTCAAGGAGGTTTGATAGCTTTGAATTTAGTATTTCCGTAATGATTTCTTCCTTCTTGGTGTTGAATTGACTGTAAGAATCATAACGGGGTGTTAATCAAAAAGATCTCTTGTTATCTCGATTTTTGTCATCATCGTCGTTGGTTTGACCTTTTTCCGACCTCCGAGCTTGGTGCAGCTCCTCGATCTCCATTTAGCCCTTGGCTTTCTCTTGAAATTTGGCCAAGGGTAATAGCCTCTTGAAATTTTTTTGGGCAAAGGATGCTTTTAATAGCATGTAAGTGCACCTCTGGATGAAGGTTTGGGATGCTCATTGCTACCTTGGTGAAGTGAGTAACGTACTCTCTTAAGCTTTCATGCTACCCTTACTTGATGGTATTCAAATAATTGGAGTCATGTAAATATATGGAAGATGCAGTAAACTGATCTTCAAATAACTTAGTGAGCTCCTGAAAGCGTGAGATAGAATCTGCAGGAAAAGAGAAAAACCAATCAAGTGTAGGATCGTCTAAAAAAGTTAGAAAACAACGACATAAGATAGGATCAGAAGCATCGTTTACTATCATCATGGAGCAAAATTTTTTGATATGCTTTTTTGGGTCCCTCATACCGTCATAGAGAGTTAATATCATCAGTAACGTAAAGTTCCTGGATAATTTAAAATCTATGATCTCGGCTGTGAATTGTCCAACTGCGTTGTCCGATTCGTTGTCTTCATTATTTTATTGATCTCCCTCTGATTGTTGAGTTTCAAAGATATGTGTTAGATCATAATTTTTTTCCTCATCATCTTGTCGTTCATTGTGACCGTCGTTTTGAGAAATCCGAGTATTGGTTAGCTCGGCTATTGGGTTTTCCATTCTTTGATTTTCTTCTGCCATGCGCTGATTAGCCTGTTGTAACTCTATCACCATCCGAAGAAGCTCGGAAGGTGTGGGAGGAGGTTGATCAGCCATTGGCAGACTTGAAAATTTTGGGACCTAAAGGAAAAAGGGGCTTTTGTTTCTAGGCCCCACGGTGGACGCTAATTGTTCTTGTGAAGGTTGGCTGCTGTATAACTCGTTCGCCGGTGAATAACTTGGAGCTTTCCTTCGAGATGAGTTATACTTCGACAGCAAGAGAACAAGGGAGTGAGTATCTGCAAAAAGTACTCCGACGTTCAAATTAGCAAGTGAATAATAAGTTTTGCAAATTGTCATGTCTCAAAATGATATTCTTACCTTTCTTTTATATTTGGAATGAAATGTATTCGGTTACTTTTTCAAAAATCTTATTTAAATGAAGAATAATAATATTTTAGAACGTTATTATACGTTTTGATATTTTCATAACTGAACCATAGTATTTATAGCCAAATTATAATATTTTAACCGAGTTATAACGATTACATTAATTTATATATTAAAATTAATTATTAAAATTAATTATTATATATTTATATATATTTTATATTTTATATTAATGGCTAATTTTAATATATACGATAATTTGCTTTCTATTGAAAATGGTATTTCCTCGCCCACAGTAATAATTTGTTACCGGAGAACTTTCTGTTTATACACACGATACAATAGTAGTTGTTGTTGGACATAATTATACATTTGTCATTTATTTAGCTGTTAACAGTTTTTGGATAAGTAATTCTATGGTATATTTAAAATTTTGGTTATGCTAGGTAACTAATAACTTTTTTGAATAACATAAACAACTACCAATCAAATAAAAACACACTACATCTCTAAATTACCCACCTAAATCTTAATATTAGAATAACCATCTATACACCTAGTGAAATGAACATCCGATATATCTATTGTTCATATTGTTTAGTATTTTTATTGTCTACCTATACTTTTCCTTAAAATTTTTATGAACAAATTTGGGCTCATTTTTTTGCAAATGGAAAAAAGCATGGTGTAATACCATGAAATGGAGGCATGGCAAAAATATTCACTGCTATGGTCTCAGAGGAAATTGTAACCTGCGTTTTGGATTTTTAAGGGTTTTTTTTATTTCTGAAATTTACTAAACGCAGGCAACGTTTAGCATGTTTCAATATTCAAAATATTTTTATTTTTTCTTTTTAGCCTAAAACGCAGGTTGCATTTGGAAATAGGCATTTTTTTATTTTTTTTTCGTTAGCCCAAAACGCAGGTTACATTTAGGAATGTGTTTTTTGTTTGTTTGGAAACCCCAAAACGCAGGTTGCGTTTTTCTTGGATCAGAAATTTTTTTGGAAGCTACTAAATGCAGCCTGCAATTTGAATTAAAAAATTATTTTAAACAAGAGCCTTGCCTATAAATACGAAGTGAGACTCATGCTAGTGTCCTCACTTCACTTCTACTCCTATTACTCTTTCTTCCACATTTGAATGATACGTAGTGAGTTTTTTTGGCATTTAATAGTGTCGAAAAAGTCAGATTAGGTGAGGTTGAAGTCATGGAAGGTATTGCAAATATGCGAGTGTATTTTAACGGTGAGATTATACCAAACACACACGAAGGAGTGACTTTTGTATGTGAATGTCCGTTTTCATTTGTTATTCCATGGACCATGAGTTTTGTAGAGTTGCAAAATGGTCTTTGTGAGAACATACAAAGTCACATTTCGAAAAGGGTGAGCAATATTTTGTACAGAAATCCTGTACAAGTATTTGGTGGAATGATACAATTTCAACTAATGTCCATCACTGACGACGCATGCATGCAGCGGATGTTCTATATTTATCAACAAACCCGATTTCACAGGCCGATGATAGAGCTGTACGTTGAGTTTGAACAGCATGCGGGGATGGATACGGTTGGCGACGATGTCAACGTTGATGAATTCGGGGATATAGATTGGGAAGAAGATAACAACGACAGTGAAGAGAGATTTGAAGCCAACTATGAGGTCGATGACGAAAACGATGACGGAGACTTGGCGGCAATTCGGCGGTACAGAATGAGGCGGATACGATTGTAAGCTGGCACCCTTTTGGCGTTCCATCTTTTATGTGGACTCTGGATCTCGAAGCCATGCATGCCCCGGAATTTTCTGAGTATGCAGATATCGGTATGTTATCTTATGGTTATTAACTAAAGTTACCACTACCATTAATTTTATTTGCCTTGTAATAACAGTGGTTCCTTCGTCGTAGGTGGAGGCAATGTTGCGGCGGAAGATGACAAGTTTAAGGTTGGAATGGAATTTGGTTCCAGGGAGTCGGTGATATCTGCAATCAAAAGCTACACTATCTCTAGAGGAGTTGATTACATTGTGTATGAGTTTGAGCCGCAGACATTCTATACGAAATGCAAGGGTTATGGTGCTGGGTGCGATTAGCTTATCCGAGCTAGCTTGATTCGAAAGAAAGGATATTGGGAGATCAGGAGATACAATGGCAATCACACGTGCACCATGGGTACGATTTCACAAGATCATGCCAAGTTGGACTCAGACACTATTGCAGATGCCATTAGGCCGTTGGTTGAAGCAGACCCGACGATAAAGGTGAAGTCTGTTATTGCAGAAGTTCAGTCCAGGTTCAACTACACTGTAAGTTACCGCAAGGCTTGGTTGGCAAAGCAGAAAGCTGTCGCAAAGGTTTTTGGTGATTGGGAAGTTTCTTACCATACTCTGCCAGTATGGTTGAAAGCAATGACTGTGAATATGTCACGGTCTTGTGTTCAAATAAAAACGCTCCCCGTTTACCGTGAGAGTGAGGAGGTTCAAGGTGTAAGAGTTCTGCACCGCATTTTTTGGAGCTTCTATCCGTGTATTGTAGCATTCAGACACCGCAAGCCACTGGTGCAGGTAGATGGCACGCACCTGTATGGAAAATATAAAGGTGCACTTCTGGTTGCAGTTGCACAAGATGGGAACCAAAACATTGTGCCTATTGCATTTGTGATAGTCGAGGGCGAGACGGCAGACGCATGGGAGTTTTTCCTAACTAATTTGCGGAGATATGTTGTTATCATTGATGGTGTGGGTATTATTTCTGACTGCCATACCTCCATCGACGCTGCAATAGCTCACAGTAACGGTGCATGGTCACCACCAAGAGCATGGCACATGTACTACATCAGGCACATCGAGTCCAACTTCTTAAGGAGGTTCAAGGCTCCGTATTTGCATAAACTCGTGGTGAACACAGGTATTTCATTTCGCTGTTATGGTTCTATTCATAGTAATTTTGAGGCATCTACTTATGATTAAATGATTTGTTCAATAGGCTATTCTAGGACGGAACATGAGTACAACAAAAACTACCAAAGGCTTAAAGAGTGGGGTGATGCATATACTCAATGGTGCGATGACATCGGTGTTGAGAGATGGGTGTTGGCATTCGATGGGGTCATCGTTGGGGACATATGACGAAAAACTTGGTAGAGTGCATAAATTCTGTCCTGAAGGGTGCACGGAACCTTCTTGTGACTGCCATTGTTAGGTCTACTTTCTATCGGCTGAATGAATTGTTCACCTGGAAGAGCGCTGAGGCTCATGAGCGTATCCGCAATGGATTTATGTATTCAGAATTTGCAACTAAGAGAGTTGAAGAAAGCTTTTGACGTGCAGGAAACATTGTGGTCAACCGGTTCAACAAGCGGAATGAGATGTTTGAGGTTCGCAAAATGCAAGATGGTTCTGTTTACACCGTTAACCTTGCGCAACAAGACTGCGACTGTGGCCATTTCCAGGTCGAGCGACTACCATGTCGCCACGTTCTTGCATGTTGCGCTAACCAGCATCTTGATTGGCAATTAAATGTGCACGACGTGTAGAAGATGTCTGAAATTTGCAAGGTGTACAGAGGCGATTTTGTTTCGATGGGTGACCCATCTACGTGGGATAGATATGAAGGAGCGAAGGTGATCACTAACTGAACGTTGAGGTGCGCGACAAAAGGAAGACCGAAGTCAACCCGTTACTTGAATGAGATTGATTCGCGGGATATGCGTGGTCCTCGCCGGTGTACTATATGTGGATGCGAGGGACATAGCCGCAGCCTATGTCCTCAGCGTGCAGGTCCAAGCTCTGCTGGAGATCATTAGTGGTTAAGCTTTTCAATATAACTTTGTTATGACCTACTTCACAATTATATGTTACTTTTTATGTAACCTTGTTATGTAACTTTTTAATAAATAGCCATTTCGTTACAAAAGTGCAATATGATAATCTCAAACAGAGTTATATGAGAACAAAGCTAAATATATAATAATAATAATACTAAATAGAATCATCTAAATATAAGATACAACACTGAATACACTAATAATAATAATAATAATAATAATAATAATAATAATAATAATAATAATAATTAATAATCATACCTGAAACTACTGCTCATGAGGCAGGATTTGCTGTTGAGATCCAATTGGTTCTTCCTGTTGCTGCTGTGGTTCATTTGCGCCAACCTCTTAATCTGCAACTCTATCTAACAATCGTAGGTGAACCCCATAGTGCTGTGTGTACCACATGTAGTAGACTGGGAGAGGATGAAAGTCTATAATCTCCTCGCCTAACTGTAATGTGTTATAGCGGTTAGTTCTCCATCTGTTAACCATTGACTGTAAATCTCTCCCCAGTCATGGTTCTGTGCTCCTGTCAACCGCTTGCAATGATCACGACCAAGGTCGAATGCCGGGCCTGGTGGAAGCTGTTGCATCCCGAACTGTCGTCTAACTCGATCTATTAGGTGCCACTCTATGCATTCCAATGACACTAGCGGCGACTGCGTAAAGCACAAAAACAAATGGGGAGCAAGGTCATCCGGAACCCCCACTCCCATATATGGCGGCCATATAAACTGCACATTAGTTACCAAGAGGCCGATTAGGAAAATTATTCTTCTGAATAAAAACATTGGACATTAATGGTTAAAACTTACATCGTCAACTCCCATGTCATCGAGTCATCGCCTAAAATGCGCAGTAGGCCCCTGTATATATATTGTATGTCGAGGCCAATAACTCCACCTAAACAAAAACAGAACGATTGCAATAAGAATAACAATAATAATAAGAATAATAATAATAATAATAATAATAATAATAATAATAATAATAATAATAATAATAATAATAATAATAATAATAATAATAATAATAATAATAACAGTAAAAAAACAATACTGTCGCGCAAGTGGAATACCAACATCGCCGAGCTGATCGCGGGGTATGGTGCCATACGCTCCCACGCCCAAATAAAAAGCAGTATGAGTGGCCCATCCATCTCTTTACGGTTGTATCGTGATGCACGACACAACGATCTGTATAAGTGTGCCAGACTGGCTGCCCCCAACTGTAATGTGGAATCCGGTGAAAATCGCGAAGCAAAGGCAGAAACTTCGAGTTCAATGAAGTGGTGGACTTATCCGGAAACACAACGGTTCCAAACATGCAGAAAATGTGAGCCCGGACATATCGCTCAATGGACTCCTGCGTGTCACACGGTTCGGTGTCTCTGCACCGCCGAATCCATGCAAGATTCACCTTACCCAATACGTGATCCTGCGGACCTGGCTCCCGACCAAAACAAGTAATGCAGTTCTCCACCAGAAACTGATGACTGCTGTCTGTTCTACCTGTGACGGGTTCCCCATTAACCGGGAGACCAAGTATATATGTAACGTCTTCCAGCGTCACCGTCACTTCCCCAACTGGAAGGTGGAACGTGTGAGTTTCCGGCCTCCACCGTTCCACCAATGCACTTAGCAGTGCAGAGTGGCCTCTCATTTCGCCTACTCGCAAAACGTATTGAAATCCAAAAAACGCTAATGACGCTACAACCACCTCGTTAAAGGTATTTGGCAGATCGAATTTTCTGAACAACAAATTCCTTATAGCCTGCAAAAAGTAAAATAATAATTATTTAAATTCTAAATAATATCAATTAATAATTTATTCAAAAAATAATAACAATAATATTAAATAGTATTTATTTATTATTATTAAAAAATATTAACAACAATATTTATTTTTTATTATTATTAAAAGTAATTTATTTATTTATTAAACAATCTTCAAAAAATAATAAAAAATTATTAAACAGTATTATTTATTATCAGAAAATAGTAACAATTTATTATTATTATTATCCTAAACGTATTCTATTATTAAACAGTATTATTTATTTATTATTAGAAAACAATAATAATTTATTATTATCACCCTAAATAGTATTCTATTATACTAATCAATAACAACTTTTTTCCTACGGAGACTTAAGCAATAATAATAATAATAATAATAATAATAATAATAATAATAAAAGTTTATGACTAACAATATGGTAAAAAATTATTTTTCATATCATAGACATAATAATAATAATAATAGTTCATGACTAACAATATGATAAAAAACTATTCTTCATATCATAGACATTATTATAAACATAATAATAATAATAATAATAATAATAATAATAATAATAATAATAATAATAATATTTGTTAAAAGTTAAATAAATAAAATTCAAATAAATATATTTATTTCTCATAAAATTTTTTAAAAAAATTACTTATCCATTTAAGATGATTTAAAGTATTTAATAATATAATCTTTAGATTTGGTAAAATCACGAATTATTTTTTGTTTAAGAATCAAATGAAATTAAGCTTTTTACTCTTCTTCTTTCTCCCACCACTTTTCTCAAACCCTTCCAAATTTCTCTCTGCACAATCCTCACACAACATTCCTCAGCAACTTCCAATTTTTCGTTGCATTTTGCGTTTTAAACACTTCTTTTAACATTCTCCTCTAACACGTGGCGATCATGCAACTGGAGAGACTGCCAAACGCAGCCTGCGTTTTGGCCTGGCCAGCTGTCAAATGCAGCCTCCGTTTTTGTACTTCCAAGATGGTTAACAAAGTAGGTTCTGCCTGCATGCAAGGGGCAGGGACACGTTTTGAGTCTTCCATCTCCTTCCCTACCAATCGAAAGTTACGTTTTGCAGCTTGTTACATCTTTCTTATTTTTTGTTCATACAAAACGTATCATACGTTTTGCAGGTTACTCAGCTTTCTGATTTAAATTCAGTCAAAACGTAACTTATATTACTGACTTTAACATATCTACCTTTGTGGAATACACGCCAAACGACAATATAGTTGTACATCTCTATTTTTACTTTCATTCATAAATTGATTTCTGACAAATTTAAGGTTGATTATTTTTATTAAGTAAAGTATTTAAGTATAAGATATGACAAAAGAAAATACAAAAATTACATTATAAGATCAAGAGAAACTATGCTTATGTAAAAAAATATCATATAAAGTATTTTTATATTAATAAATTTTTAAAATAAATAATTTTATCACGTTATTATCACTTAGATAGTAACTGCCCACTCAGACTAGTACTTCTTGGACACATTGCATTTTCTGATAAATTCTTGATCAGTGGCTATCGGCTAATGAATGATGATTTTTCCATTTTAAAGTATCAGTGAGCGGAAAAATAGAAAAAAAAAATTAAAAAAAAATTCATTTGATATTTTATATCATCAGAAGAAACTGAATTTTTTATTTTTAATATTGGAGTGGTAGTGATGTTTTTTTAAGACGTGGATTGTTGGGGTGTTATACTCAAATGTGGAATCGTTTAATTAGAGAAGCAGAAATCGGACCGTCCGATTTATTAGAGGTATAGAAATCGGGCCGTCCGATTTCTAGAGGTACACAAATCGGACCGTCCAATTTATAGAGGTATACAAATCGGACCGTCTGATTTGTGAAAGGTACATAAATCGGACCGTCCGATTTGTGGTAAAAAAAAGAAAAAATTTTAGGTACAGAAATTGGACCCTCCGATTTGTGTACTTCCACAATTTTGAAAAACACAAAAAATTACAATGTTAAGGTATATCACAATTTCTACTTCCATAACAAAAAAAATTAGGCGAAGAAACTTCGCGGAAGCTCCCTTATATCAGTATTATAAATGTATATAGTTGTCATGTAGAAAACAACATACACATAATAATAGAGCCTATAGCTTCATTCTAAGGCAGTTACAAAATCGGTTACAGAGTATCATTGTCACTTTATTGTTGCTATATTCATCATCATTGTAGAGCCCTTGTTGTCGTTTGCATTTGCCTCTACACCAATTAATTAGTTGCTACCAAAAATGGCGTCTCACCAACAAGAACCATGGCTTCTTGAGAATGGAAATGTGAAGGTGTTGACCAAGGAAATGCGGCAGGGCCACGGCCGGAGCCGTACTGCCCACAACATGTCCTCCTCTTCTCTTAGGAAGAAATCCGACCGGACCCTCGTATCGAAGGTTCGGTGCGGATTGCTAAGGAATTTGTTGGTTAACATCCAAGAAGTTATTCTGGGGACAAAGTTGTCCATCTTGTTCCCTGCAATTCCCATTGCCATCATTGCCCAATGCTATGGCCTTGGAAGAGTGAGTTCTATTGTTACCTTTTTGTAGCTTTTCTTCAGCATTTTAAACTTCGCGATGCTGAGGGTGTATAACTTGGTCATATACGAATACAATTTATGCATCAGGGAATCCTTTTTCATACTGTTTATATTAGTTTTGGGTCGGCCTATAAATTAGTGTCTAATTTTTATTTAATTTATTTTTTATAATAAATTTTAAATATTTTAAAATTATTTATTTTTATATTTTTAAAATAAAATATTAATTGTTAATTTTTTTCGAACAAGTTACACACCATAATAATTTTCGTATTTTTGTTGTTATAACACTTTTGTTGAGTGGTTTTTTATTACTCTAAATTAATCGGTTTGAAATAAGAATTCAATTCTGCGTGCAACCTATTTTTACCGTGTTTCCAAAGCAAAAATACTTTATAATAAACACGAGTAAAAATTTAATTTTGTCTTTATCTATTTTTACGGAAGATAAAATAATTTTTATTTAAAAAAATATTTCGATCCATTTTTTTAATTTTAAAACAACATGACTTTTTTTGTGATATCATCACTAATACCACCATCTTTTCTATTCTGATCATTATTATTTTTATTTCTATTATTTTTATAATTTAACTATACTTTATCATTATTGTTATCTTCTCTACTATTATCATCACTAATACTAATATCATGCTATAAACATTAATATTTTTTGTGTGATGTTATTTTTCTGTTTGAAAAAAATCTTTGTATTATATTTTTTTTTCTTGTAACATCATTTTTAGTTATGATCTTTTTTACTTAATTATCACTGATAAATAAATTTTTTAAAAATAAATTTATTAATAATTTGTGAGGCTTTATAATCTATAAATTACAAATAAAACTTTTAAAATTAATTTTTATTATTATTTAACAAATTTTTTAATAAATAAATTGTATTATTCTAAAATAAAAAAATTGAGAGTCAAAATATTTGTTTATGGATAAAAGAATCGCCTTAACTTTGTGAAAATAGGTAAAGATTGAATTAGATATTTATTCAAACAAATACACAAAATTATTGGCTATGTATTTATATATATATATTTTTTAATAAAATAATCAACTATTAAAATAGTTGAATTCTCTATAGCAAATAATCAAACTTTTTCTACATCAGTATAATAAATTTTTTCATAAATATCAAATACATGTTCTTATATGATTAGTGAATTTTAGTGTATTATGTAGTATGATTGCTTTCAAAATAACTTGCTTATATGAAAAAGCCAAATAAATTTTTCTTAAAAAAGAAAAAAGGAAAACATTATTAAGTAGTGTATCATTTAATTAACACTTGCACATCTTTTTGTCTATGATAAAGAAACAATGCCTAAGTAATTTCTTGGATTGTAAACAGCCATGGATTTTCGCATTGAGCTTACTTGGGCTTACACCGCTTGCTGAACGTGTCAGCTTCCTCACAGAGTAAGGAACATGATGAACTTGTTGCAATCTTTTATTTATTTATTGAATCATTATATTCTTCATTCAACATACAAGGTCTTAATTATTCTAGTTTTCTGGGTTATTTGTTCATTGCTGATTCTTGTTCTATTTTCTCCTTTGGTGTTTGTTGCAAATTCAAATAATACTCCAGACAAGTTGCAATTTACACTGGTCCTACAGGTACGAATTTACACCTTATATTACGTCACTTTCAAAGAGTTTGTTACGATATGCAATATTCAACTTTAACCGTTAGGATTCAGTTTGGACCATAAAATTAATAATCATATACTCTTCTCATATACAGTCACATGTCTATCTGAGACTATTTTGGCAGCATATATAGTCACATGAAGTTATATTTAAGATTAGGGTAAATTAAAAAAAAAATGCCCACACAAATGTTAAAAATGTTGCAATTGATTAATAAGGTGTAATTACTGAATTAAGCTAATTAAAATGTTTTTTTTTTTCTTTTTTGTGTTATTAATTGCAGTTGGAGGGCTTCTAAATGCAACATGTGGAAATATTACTGAGCTGGTCATAGCAATATTTGCACTGAGTAGTAACAAAGTTGATTTGGTGAAGTATTCTCTACTGGGTTCTATCCTCTCAAACCTTCTGCTGGTTCTTGGAACCTCTCTCTTGTGTGGTGGCATTGCAAACCTTGCAAAGGAACAAAAATATGACAGAGTAAGCACCTCTATAAACACGTTAATTGAAACCCTTGCCAAGGGAAAAATTATTTAAAGGGACAAGGATTTAAAATTTTATGGAAAATTTGGATTATGAAAAAAAAATCATCAATTTTACTATTGATTCAAAATTATAAAAAGTATAAATAAATAAATAACGAGAAAGACACAATTTCTATTGTGGCTCTACGTTGGGGACTAATAATGTTAAGCATTGAATTTTGCAGAGACAAGCAGATGTGAACTCTCTAATGCTTCTGCTGGCATTGTTATGCCACTTGCTTCCAATGCTGTTCAGATACGGCGGTGGTGGCTCGGACGACGCTCTCGCGGCCGCGGACTCATCGCTGTACTTGTCGAGGGCCGCCAGCATTACCATGTTGGTTGCATATTTTGCTTACCTTATCTTTCAGCTGTGGACACACAGGACATTGTTTGAAGCTGAAGATGTAAGCTCAGTTAATAATTAATTACCTGAACTAATAATGAATAATAATTTAATTTGATTAATTCATTATTATTGGTTCAGGAGGATGGAGATGGTGAGAATGGTTCAGATGATGAAGAAGCTGTGATTGGAGTGTGGAGTGGTGTTGCATGGCTGGCTGGGATGACTGTCTTCATTGCCTTGTTATCTGAATATGTGGTGGACACAATTGAGGTAAACAATTGGCTATTGAATTTTCTTTTTGAAAAAAAAAAAAAAGAGTGATTTTTGGCACATTAAAAAACAAATGCTAATTCAGTTACAAAATTCAGTCACTAACATAAATATATATTAAAAATAAATTAAATAATATATATATTTATACACGTAGTATTTGTGTTAAAAAGTTTTTGGTAATAGAGGGGAAAATATTTTCAAAAGATCCTTATATTTTAGTGTGATGCCCAATTAATGTGAATATTATTAATTACAGGAAGCATCAGAGTCATGGGGTCTTTCTGTAAGCTTTCTCAGCATAATTTTGCTACCAATTGTTGGCAATGCAGCTGAACATGCAGGAGCAATCATATTTGCTTTCAAGAACAAGCTGGTAAATATTATAGATTTAAAACTTTATTATTATTATTATTATTTCACATAGATTCATATTGAAAATCTGTATTTTTGTGACTGTAGGATATCACGTTGGGTGTTGCATTAGGTTCTGCCACGCAAATTGGCATGTTTGCGGTAATAAGAACTCTATTCTGAAATTTGAAAATGGACACATCCTATTAGCATTGTATATATTTTTTGAGCAATGAAAAAATAAGACTAATGCTATAAATTAATATATATATATATATATAGGTTCCTCTATGTGTGCTGGTTGCTTGGATAATGGGTGTTAAAATGGATCTAAACTTCAATCTCCTAGAAACCGGTTCTCTTGCTTTGGCAATAATAGCCACATCCTTTACTTTACAGGTATATGTGGTGAAGTTTTTTTTTTTTTTTTTTGGGTTTAATTTCTTTCTTAAAATGTTATTTATTTCTCTATGATATATTGAACCAAATATACTCTTTTATTATCATGGAATAAAGATTTATCTATTAGGATTTATACTCTTTCAAATGGTGAAATCATATCTCATTTACAAAAGCTACATATTTTGACTTTGAATTTTAATTTAATCTCTAAATGAAATTTAAGGCATTGACAAAATCTCCATCCTCCTGTTTTCATAGGATGGTACATCTCACTACATGAAAGGGCTTATTCTTCTTTTGTGCTACGTTGTCATTGGTGCTTGCTTCTTTGTACAAAGAACACCCTTAAGTAAGTAGAATATATGTAAATAATGGTAATATATATTAGTAGTCTATCCATAGCTATATTATACATTTTCAATATTCAATTCATGTCTAAAATTTGATTTGTTTTGTCTCCAGACCAAGTGAATGTTAACAACACATTCAAGTCAGGAAGTGATGCAGTTTTAAGTGCTTAATAGGTGAGTTCATATATGTGCCACGTTAAGAAATAATAGTAATAATAATAATCTACATAAGAATAACAATTAACTCTTAGAGCTAACTGGAAATTACTTGAATGAGACACAGGCTTTGGCCTATGATTGGTCCCTTGTGAGATGAAGGATAGTGGCATCATCAAAACTCAAATGTTGATTCGTTGAATTGTTTATTGGTTTCAATATTCTATCATCCATCCATCCACCGGTCATATATCCAGACACAAGGCAGAAGAGTTTTGAAGCAGCATTGCATGTTATTTATTCAATTGCAAGCTATGAATTGATCTGAACTCTGCAAGTGATGAATCTGTGTCCAAGATTTTCAATCATTAGTATGATGTATCATATAATTGTGGCCTAGCTAGCTAGTGGGTATCGAGGTTAATTAAGTTGGTTATTTTATTTTATTTTATTATCATGTACTTAAGTAATTCTGAAATAAATGGAAGGTAATTGTTCTTGCATGGTGAATTTGTGGTTGAATCATTAAAGAAAGTTTCTTGAGTTTGAAGAGAATATTTACTCCATTTGGTGTAGTTTCTCCTCAATGATCTCATGGCTTTTAGCCTTTTACCCATGTTCTAGATATATAGACTTGTAACAAAAAGAAGTAATAATATAAAACTACAGAAGATGTTGATTCTGTAGAATTAAAAGAAGTAGAAAAAAGGAATTGATGAAAGAGTGACCTACTCTAAATATAACACTCAAAATAATAAGTGCATTAGCCATTTTAACTAATAAAATTGACGAGTAAAAGATTCTTCTCACAAAAAGTTGTCAAATATCAAAATACTTTTTCAACTATCATTTGGATAATAGAATTTGATTGTGCTAATAAATAAAGTAAAAATACAAAATGTAATTTAACCAACAACACTAAACACTAAAAAAAGAAAGAAACTATTAAATGAAGCTTGTATTCAATAAAACACGAATGTTAAGACATTTAATCTTACCTTATTATGTTGAATGAGTTGGATTTATTAATCACTCAATTTCTTAGTTAGAACTTTAGTTAATCAATAAATGGACTCTTGAAATTAGCCTCAAATTTTAAATCGATCCTTAAATTTTTAATTATCTCAATTTTGACACTGAATGTTTCATTCTATAATTCACATTAGCTCTATAAATATTTTTGTTAACGTCACATTAATGTAGTATGCTAATTGTTATTATAGAAAATTAGTGTCAAAACAAGGTTCGATCACGTCAAATGAAATAAAAAAAGTGTCTATTAGTATCACATGACATATTGACGTGTAGACAGTAATATCACATATCATAACACAATTTGTCCATGTGTCAGTTTAGTATCACGTGTTACAACATGATTTGTCGATATGTCTCTAGTATATTATTATTGTAAGTGATTTAAAGTAGTTCTAAAATTTAGTTGTTTATAACTTATTTTAGCCACTAAAATTAAAAAAATGTAAATCAAATTAGTTTATAAAATAATTTCTTTTATTTTTTATTTCATAAATTCATTAGATGATTTTTAATTAATTTTTTTTATTTTTTATTTCATAAATTCATTAGATGATTTTTAATTTATGACATAGTATAAACTTTTGGCACAAAAAAAAAAATTGGGAATGAGGAGGTCGCCTTGAAATAGCCATACTTTTCACACTGTTACATTCTTTCACTTTGTCTATCCATCTATTCCATTACATCCCCTACATGATAAGGGACATGCGGACATACAAATTTTTAAATCTTATAAGACACGGAAATAGGTATATATATAAAATATAAAATATTTTTTAGATAAATTATAATAAATTTATGATATTTTATTGGTATTAAAATATAAAATAATTTTTTAAATATTTTTAATGTCTTCTTTTAACTATGTAAAAGTATTTAAAATATTTTTTGTTTTAATAAATAATAATATATATTATTTCTAAACTTATTTAAAAAATACATGTTAAGAATAAAGGTGGACACGTTGACACGTAATGGTATTTAAGTGTGTCTAAATGTATTCGAAAAAAATTTTTTTATTTTTTATTAAGACACAGTTAGACACAACAGATACGTGTATCGAACGAGTATCAATAAATGTCATATCCAAAATGTGTCTGATAAACAGACACAACAACTCAACGAAATATCCGTATTTCATAGCATTCTGCACAACTTTATTGAACTTTATCATAAGTTTTTCTCGTATTTAACTTCAAAGCAATATCTTTATCACCAAACCTTTTATTCCTAAGGTAATGCATAAATTGATGAATAATTAAAATATTATCACTAATGAATCTACCTTAATAAAAGCACTTTACTATCAATCTGCACTGAAATATCTTTTAATGCTTCAGTTGGATCTTGAGGGTTATATGAACTAAAAAGATGCTCAAAGTAAGATTGAGCTATTGTGGCAATTTCAATAACATCTGTCTAATTTGATTTCCTCATTCTTACCATTTTTGATATTTTATTTTTCTCGTTCCTTATTTAAAACTTTATATGGAAGAATTTTATATTGTTATCACCCTAGTTCAATGACGAACAGAAGATTGATGGTTTAGAATTCACAATAAATTTTTGTTGCAAGTATAATTTCTAAACCAAACAATAATCTTTTCATACAAAAACTTGTTTGTCACTAAAGCAAACCCAATAAAAAGTAATAACCGAAGTATTTAAACCTCGGGTCGTCTTCTCAAGAAATTGCAGGGAGGTGTGATTTATTATTGGTTATGTAAAAAGATATATTTTTGGATTTTTGAAATAAGGAACAAGTAATTTAAATTACGAGAAAAAAATAATTTAATAATAATAAAAGCTTTTGCAAGGTATAAGAAATCGAGGTCCTATCCTAGTTATCCTTATCAGGTGTGATGAGAATTGGGTTCTGCTCCCACTTTAATTAACCCTTGCTAAACAAAAGAAAGTTAAGTGGATAAATTAATTTGATCCTCAAGTCCTAGTCAATTCCTATGGAAAGACTAGAGTTATTGGAGTACAAATTAACCAGCAAGAAATTCCAATTTCAATTAATAGCTGAGTTTGATAACTCAAGTGTTATTAATCACTTAACCAAAACCAAAAGGAAAAATACCTTAAATTAAATTAAAAGCATAAATAAAATAAAGCAAAATCAAATCTGAAATACCTCAAATAACATTAAATAGAATATTCAAATCTTGACATAAAAAGGTTCGTAAGCTAAATTGGAACATTAACAAGTAAAAGCATTGGAATAAATAAAAATAAAAGAGAAATATTAATTAAAGAAAAATATTGAACCTGGTATTGAAGTAATAAAAATAAAAGGAATCCTAATCTTAAAACTTAAGAGAGAGGCTCTCTAAAAACTACATCTAAACCTAAAATTGTGAATATTGTATCTATCATTCAGTTGTTATTTGATTCCTCCATTCTCTGGCTTATATTCTGTGTTTCTAACTTGGATTTGGGCCGAAAAAGGGTCCAGAAATCGCTGGAGGCGTTTTCTGCAGATTCTTATACGTGGCGTCTGTCACGCGTATGCGTCATTTGCGTTCTGCTCAAGGCGCGCGTCCGCGTCATCCACATGTTCGCGTCGATACCTTTTCGTGCTAGGCACGCGTTCGCGTCGTCCATGCGTTTGCGTCGCTGCCTTTTCTTCAAAATTCCATTTTTGTGCTTTCCTTCCATTTTTGTATGTTTTCTTTCTGTCCTCTAAGCCATTCCCGCCTTATGAGACCTGAAAATACTTAACACACAAATCACGGCATCGAATGGTAATAAAGGGTAATTAAAATTAATATTTTTAAAACATAGGAAACATATTTTTCACATATATCACATAATAAGGAAGGAAAAGTAAAACCATGCAATTTACATGAATAAGTGGTGAAGGATTGAATAAATCACTTAAATTGAGCAAAAAATACATCATAAAATATGGGTCTATCAACCTCCCCACACTTAAACAATAGCATGTCCTCATGCTAAATCCAAAAGAAAGGGTAAAGTTAGAATGGTGGAATCTCGTGCAATGCAATCTACTCTAAATGCAAGCTACCTACATGAATCATGCAATTTTAATTATTATCCACCTATATATATAGAGCTTACATGTGGTTAATTTGTTTCATATTTTCAAGGAATCATATATGCTTAGCCAAACCTAGATCATGTTAAAGCACTTTCACAATTGAGTTGGGTAAAAATATTTCACAAACTTGCAAGACAATTAACAATTAAGCAGAGATATATGGTGATGAGCTATTGAACCCTCACTGGATTTTGTGTTTACTCTCTAGTCACTCAGTGTTTATTGGGTTAATCACTCTATTCTTTTCTATTCTTACTTTCTAAAACTTTGTTCTTCATCTAACGAATCAAAAAATATTGAATACAGACATACAAAAATCATGAGGTCTTTCTCAAGGTTGTAATGGGGCTAAGGTAAGGGTGAGGGTATATATAAGACTAAGTGAGCTATAAAGTGAATCATTGATTTGTCTAAGATCTCACCTAACATATACATACTTTATATAATTTAAAATACTTTACCTACCTACCCAAATTTTTTCACTTTATTACATACTCATGTACTAACTTTACTTTGATTTTCACCTTATGTGCATTGATTTTTTCACTAAGCTTATTATTGGGGTAATTTTGTCCCCTTATTTGTTTAATTAAAAAGGATATATATATATATATATATTTCTTTGAACATAAACAGAACATATATCAATGCGCATGGTATTTTAATTTAAAATTGTTTCACATGAGCATGCTCCCAAAATCCTTATTATTTTATTGAGTTAATCCTTTCCTATCAACCCATGTTCCCGCATTTTCCCACACTTAGTGTGTATCACAATTTTTATCTTAAGCTAACCAAGGATTCAACTTGGGATTTTTAATTTGTTTTTCTGCTTAAGGCTAGTAATGTGGTCATAGAATAAGAGGGGATTTAAAAGACTCAAGGGGGCTAATAAGGGTGATGTAGAAGGTAAGCTTATTAGGGATAAGTGAGGAAAAATTCAAATGATGGCCTCAATCATCTCTTGGTATGTATCTATATTCTATATTGGACATATAGATTGAAACAAAGTAAAGATCACCAGAATAAAAAAGAAGGGCGAATACACAAGAATGAAATAATTATGGTTAAATAATGTAACCATACAATTAAGCTCAAAAACTCACAGGCTGTGTGTTTGGCTCAAAAACCATATATCGGTTATGTATGTCATGCAAGTAGAAATCAAGAGTTCCCATTATGCTCAATGTGAATCTTAGGGTGGATTGTTGTGATTCTGTTATACTAAAGTTTTTAGTTTACTCTTTTTATTTCTAATTAATCCAAGTTATCGTATGCTAAAAGAGTAAACTAAACTAATTAATCTATATATTCTATATCACAACTTAATAAGCTAAAATTGCAACTAGACTAAACTAAATATCTAATATATAAACTAAAGTGCAAAATGTAGAAATAAAGTAAAGATACAACAAAAGAAAAGTGTGCAAGTATTGAAAGATAGAAATAAAAATAAAAATACAGAAAAATGAGCAAAATAGGATAAAAAGAGTCTGAAAAGTGGTTCACCAAAATAAAGTACGCCAGAGATGGCGACCTCCCCATACTTAAATAATAGCATCGTCCTCGATGCTCACTCAAGCTGGGTGTGAGAAGTGTCATCTCCGGAAGGATGGGTAGTGGGTGTCTCTATGGTGGTCTGAGGCTCTGCAGTCTGGATGAGTGTCGGAGGGTCTGACTGCTGAAGTGGAGGCTCTGCCTGTAGAGGAATCTCTGGGTCTATGGTCTGTATCTGCTGTGGCTCCTCATGCTGTGGTGCAGCCTGCTCCGGTCCTGCCTGCTCAGCCTGGGCATGTGCCTCCTCCTCATGATCATCCGCCTCCACATCAGATGGCTCAGAAGCGGTGTCAAGCTCAAAGGGGATGTCGTCGCCAGATCGGATCATCAATTTTAAGTGCTCATAGCGTCGCTTGTTGCGACGCTCCATACGATCCAGGCATGCGAATAGTCGGTACACGAGATGATAGATAGGCTCTGAGGCAGGTGGAGGTGCTGTAGTGGTGGCTGGTGCAGCAGTGGATGCAGAAGGAGCAGCAGAGGATGTGGCTGCCTTAGCAGAGTCAATAAGAAAAGGCGGCCTATAACCCAAGGCTTGGAACTTCCTGTTGTGAGGTATGATCTTCTTGCAATCTGCAGCAGTTGGCTTCTCATTAGCAAGCTCCCAAGGCACGTCAGCTCGGCGGCCTAGCTGGGTGATCAGATAAGGGAAAGAGAGAGTGCCTCTGATATGGATCCTAGCCATATAATACCTGATGAAACGTGGAAGATACAGGTCCTTACCCTCCATCACACACCAGATGAGGGTGATCATAGCAGCGGGCACCTCTGTCTCATGAGTGCTCGGTATCACATAGTTACTCAGGATCTGCTGCCAAAGCCGAGCCTCATCATTCAAATATATCAGCTTGATTCCCTTAGGCATCACTCTATTCTTTCCCATGACCCATGGGGTAGTAGGATCAAGGGCTATTCTCTGCTTGACTGCATCCCAATCAAATCTCATGTATCTCATATCCTCTTCAGCCTTTTGGTAACCGTCAGGCTGATCTGACTTAGGCTGAAGCTGGAGGATATCCTCAATAGCTTCCTCAGTGACTAAAATCTATTTCCCTCTGAGGTGCACTGCATACAGGGAAGTCTTGAAATAATTACAGTAAATTTCTCTGACCCAGGATGTATTGACCTCTGTCAAGTTCCTTTCCAAGAAGAACCAACCTCTTTGTTTTATCTGTTCAGAGGTGTACTGGGTGAGTTCTTCTGGAATTTTAAGAGTTCTCTCCAGGTAGAGGTTCCTGGAAGTGGCAAACACTGGATACTTTAGGTCACAGTATCTGTTTACAAATTTGACTTGATCTGTGGCAGTGAGGAGCTGGTCGGTCTTTTCCTGCAGGCTAAAGTTCTTTTTCCGCCAGGAATCGTCGTGAAGGAGATCCAGGATAGAGGTAGAAGATTCTCCTCTTTTTCGTTTGCCGGTAGTTGCCTTGTCTTTTCCCTTACTTTTCGGATCAGACATCCTGAAAAGCAGAAATAGCAGGATATAATTGAAGAACTAAAGCAGGAAAACAAGTAGGCAATTAGGGTTTTGTCAATGTAAGCATAAAGGCAAAAGAGCAATAGAAGCAGGAAATGAGTTAATTATATGTACATTTTGGATTGTATTTGAGTTAAAAGTCTGAGAGGAAAAATCACAATCCAAAATATAATAGAAGTGGAATTCAAGTTAATTAGGAAAAACAGTAATCATGCCTTGAGTTAGAAAGCTAAAGTAGTTAGGTAAAAACCAAAAAGAGAAGTTAGAAAGTTAAACTGGTTAGGAGTTAAAAAGGAAGTTAAAGTGAGTGGCATAAGAATGGTTTTCCTAGTTACCAAGAAATTCACAAACTTGAAGAACAATCAACTCATGTTTAAACAAGGATTGCAGGTTATTGATGATAATTCCTATAGATAAAGTAAGTGTGAAATGAGAATGAAATCATCAATAAGCAATTTATTACTCAGGGAACCAAAAGGAATAAGAATGCTAGCCCGTGCATTCAGGAATTGGTTTGGTTATTGCCAAGTAATGCAAAATACTGAATTTTCAAACCAATACATGAATGTGGGTAGATTAAACCATAAATTTGCAGAAAATTGGGCAGTATTCCGGCTAAAATTGGATGTTTCTGGGTAATAAACAGTAGGAAAAATCAGTTCATATGAAATTAAATAGTGCTGAAAAGATTAACAAATAGCAATAACATTAAGAAACAGTTTAACAGCAACATCAAATATGAAGAACAACATATGAACATCATCATTATCGCAGAAAATTCAGAATTGCGAATCAGATAAAAAAACAGGTAGCAGGAATGGTGCAATTATCAGGCCTAAATCCACTAACCACATCCTAGCTACCTAACCACCTAAGATCCACTACAACATGCATCTCTAACTATCCTAATTCGAACAAAAATTGTAAAATATGCAACTAACTGACTAATTGGAAAACAAAATCGGTGTTCGGTGGAACCTAGTTTGTAGAAACTGAAATTAGGCTCAGAGAGATGGTGGCGGTGTGGTGGTGAATTTGGTGACGCGGCAGCGATGGGTAGTGGCGCGGCGGTGGTCCGTGGTGGGGTAGGGGGCTGTGTGGTGGTTTTAGGTGGATGAAGGTTGAGGAGAAGAGGTGAGGAGGGGGGGTTGGGGGTTGTGGTAGCTGGTAGGTGGTTCTGGGTGGGGACGGTGGCGGTTTGGAGGTGGCAGTGAGGTCGTGGAGGGAGGAGGAGAGGGAAGAGGGAAGAAGGTTGAGGGGAGGGCGAAGGGGGAAAGAAGTGGGGGAGAAGAAGAGAGGAAGGAAGAAGGAGGGGGGCGTCGGCGGTGTGGTGCGGCGGTGGTTTGGCGTGGTGGTCGGAGCTGGGCGGCTGGGGCGGTGGTGGTTGCAGAGGGGGGAAGGAGAAAGGTGAGAGGAGGGTTGGGAATGAATGGGTGACACGAGGGGTAGGGTTTCGCGTGAATGGGGGTTAGTATTTTTGAATCCACGCGAATGCGTGGAGCACGCGATCGCGTGATTTGGGCGAAAAGGGGTGTGACGCGGTCGCGTCGTTGACGCGATCGCATGAATTAGGTAAAAGGTAAGTGACGCGTACGCGTGAAGCATGCGAATGCGTCGCTGAAAATTGTGCTAAACGCACAGTTCCAGCGTCGTTTTGGCGCAACTCTCTTTTTCAATAGATTTCCTAAAATTCATGCGACGCGTACGCGTCGCTCACGCTTTCACGTGGGATGTGCGTAGTGCAAGTGACGCGTTCGCGTAAGGGACGCGAACGCGTGGGCCAATTTGTGCTAAACGCACACCAGTCGCACGATTCCAGCCCAACTTTCTGGGCGTTGGATCTTTACGCCGATTTCTATTCGACGCCCACGCGTGGCCTGCGCGCTTGCGTGGGGTGATTTTTTTTTATATATGCAATTATGCAGTATGCAATATGCAATGCTAATGTGGAACAATATACAATATACATAATTTTAGGAAATAATTCCAGGTTCAATGAAAATAAAATAAAATAAAAACAAACAAAATGAAATAAAATTGAAAAATGAACGATCATACCATGGTGTGTTGTCTCCCACCTAGCACTTTTAGTTAAAGTCCTTAAGTTGGACATTTGATGAGCTTCCTGCTATGGTGGCTTGTGCTTGAATTCATCCAAAAATCTCCACCAGTGTTTGGAATGCCAACAGCCTCCGGGGTCCCAAACTAGGCATGTAAAGCCCTTGAGCAGCTTTGAACAGATTCTCAGGCTCCCGGGGTGTTGAATGTCAGAATAGATTTCAGGATTCCAAACTTTGCTTTTATATCTGCCTTTGTTTCGATCTATATTTTTCCAGCCGGGCGGTTTGGAAGTTGTATTCTCACCAAGATGACCAAACGTCTTCCGAGACCCATTCAATTGAACTTGATACCAATCCTTGCACTTCAGATTGAAGTGTGGAACCTCATTGAATCTTGCATACCATCTCTGAGTGTGAGCCATTTCCCTTTTACTCTTAAAGCCGCAAAGAGCTCTAAGCTGGCCATCTGTTTCAAGTAAACCATATTCAAGTGAAAAAGTAAAGATAAAAGCTAAGGATTTTACCCACTTAAATTTAGTATTGGGTGGTAATGGCCTTGGGATAGGTGTTTCCAGTGGTTCTGCAAGCTCTACTCCCTTGTGTTCCTCTGTGAATTCTTCCACTTCTTTGTAATTTTCTTCAGCTGTAACCACGTCTTGATCAAAGTCGTCGATATCTTCCTCATCACTCGAGTCATAATTTGGAGGTTGAGAAAAGTCTACCTCTGCATCATCTTCGTATTCACTTGGGGAAGATTCTTCAATCTCAAAGAATTCACTTGCGGATGCAAGTTTATTACTAGGAGAACTTGACTTGTGATTATCATCACCAAGGAAACTCGCTTGTTGAGTTGTTCCGTATAGTCCTTCATAAAATACCTGCTTTGGGGATTGTGCACTATCCTCCTTAGCATCAGTTGCAAAATTCTTGACAGAGTTCTCTTCAGTTCTGGATTCCCATGGAGGTTCAGCATCTCCTAAGTCTTCAACCAATTCTTCTTCTTCGATAATTACAGCTTCTTTCCACTTGTTCTAGTACAAAGTCATACTCCTTACTATCGAGTGGGGTTTCGAGTATCTCCTTCATGCTACGTTCTTCATTAGATTGTCCACATGAAGCCATGGGGGTTCCTTGAGTGTCCGAACGTCGGGAAGGTAGTCTATTTATCGCTTGATTCAATTGGTGAAGTGTGGCATGAAATTTTTCAAATGTTTCCTTGAGTTGCTCCCTTGATTCTTGGGGTGATAGATATGGACATGTTGCATAGGGAAGTGGTGGTTCTTGGGAGTAATTGGGTTGGAATTGGGGTGGATACAGCTTAGGGTCATATGGAGGTGAATGGTGGTAGTTGGCTTGTGAGTGTGGTGGTTCAAAGCTGTGTTGAGGAGGTGGTTCATAGGCGTATGATGGGGCTTGTCGATAATTACAAGAGGGTCCACCATAACTATTGTCTCGACATGCATTGGTAAATGGTCGTTGTCCATGGTAGTTTGGAAGGTGTTGTTGCCTAAAGGGTTGATCAGATCCTTGTGGCTCCATCCATCTCTGATTGTTTTGACCTTGATGCATGTTTCTGTTATAGCTTCCATTCCTTACAACAGCATTAGAACCAAACTCAAAGCAACGGGGGTGAGAACTCATAGTAACTAATAAAATTTAAAAATAAAAACAAATAAACAAATAAAATAAAAATATTTACAATAACCAATAATAAGGCACACGTTTGTAATTTCCCGGAAACGGTGCCATTTTGACGAACGGAAGATTGATGGTTTAGAATTCACAATAAATTCTCGTTGCAAGTATAGTTTCTAAATCAAGCAATAATCCTTTCATACAAAAACTTGTTTGTCACTAAAGCAAACCCAATAAAAAGTAATAACCGAAGTATTTAAACCTCGAGTCGTCTTCTCAAGGAATTGCAGGAAGGTATGATTTATTATTGGTTATGTAAAAGATATATTTTTGAGTTTTTGAAATAAGGAACAAGTAATTTAAATTACGAGAAAAAACAATTTAAAAATAATAAAAGCTTTTGGCAAGGTATAAGAAATCGAGGTCCTATCCCAGTTATCCTTATTAGGTGTGATGAGAATTGGGTTCTGCTCCCACTTTAATTAACCCTTTCTAAACAAAGGAAAGTTAAGTGGATAAATTAATTTGATCCTCAAGTCCTAGTCAATTCCTATGGAAAGACTAGAGTTATTGGAGTACAAATTAACCAGCAAGGAATTCCAATTTCAATCAATAGCTGAGTTTGATAACTCAAGTGTTATTAATCACTTAACGAAAACCAAAAGGAAAAATACCTTAAATTAAATTAAAAGCATAAATAAAATAAAGCAAAATCAAATCTGAAATACCTCAAATAACATTAAATAGAATATTCAAATCTTGACATACAAAGGTTCGTAAGCTAAATTGGAACATTAACAAGTAAAAGCATTGGAATAAATAAAAATAGAAGAGAAATATTAATTAAAGGAAAATATTGAACCTGGTATTGAAGTAATAAAAATAAAAGAAATCCTAATCCTAAAACCTAAGAGAGAGGAGAGAACCTCTCTCTCTAAAAACTACATCTAAACCTAAAATTGTGAATATTGTATCTATCATTCAGTTGTTATTTGATTCCTCCATTCTCTAGCTTATATTCTATGTTTCTGACTTGGATTTGGGCCGAAAAAGGGTCCAGAAATCTCTGGGGGCGTTTCCTGCAGATTCCTGTACGTGGCATCTGTCACGCGTTCGCGTGGTCTGGGAGTTTTTCTTGTCACGCGTACGTGTCGGTCACGCGTACACGTCATTTGCGTTCTGCTCAAGGCGCGCGTCCGCGTCATCCACGCGTTCACGTCGATAACTTTTCGTGCTAGGCACGCGTTCACGTCGTCCTTGGTGTATGTTTGGGGCCTTGGACAATTGCGAAACGGTGATGCTTGTGGCATTCCGGGCTTAGGGAGGAATCGGCCAGGGTATGATTTTGGTTTCACGTAGATAACATGTAATGTTTCGTAAAAACTTGGGCTAGATGACCATAGGATAAGTTGCATGATATGTATGATTGGGGATTAGAGACTTGTGGTTTGAATTGTTGAGTGAGTGGTTGATATGTGTGATGAATGATAAATGATTATTTTAGTTAAATAATTATATTAATGAGATTGTGCCACGATCAACGATAATTATGTTGAATATATGTGAATTGTAGTTGAAATGAGTAAGTGATATTGAAGAATTACATGTTGAATTGATGTGGTGTAGTTTGAGTTGATGGAATTATTATCTATATACATGAATATGGTAAATAAGATGTTGCGTTAATGATGAAGTGTTGGTATTTTGGGTACTTAAATAATTGATGAGTAATAATTTGGGGTTTGACGTGTTATGATAATGGTTGAGATGGTTTTGTTTAGGATTTGGTTAAATTTGGTTTGGAAAGCTCAAGTTTTGAAGTTTTGGACCGATTTTGGCGAGCCATAACTCGGCTTTCGGACCCTCAATTTTTTTCAAACTTGTTTTCAAAAGAAAATAGGGTCCGTGAGGCTTATGTCTTTTGAAGAACGAACAAAATATATTTTAAAACGAAAGAGTTATATGCGTTTGAAGTTTGGTGTGCGGAAAGTAAAATCTGCAACTTTGCTGTTTTTGGAAGAAAAAGGAGGTATGTGTACGCATGACCCTACTTTTTTGTAAAATTTATATTTTCAAGTCTAAACCAATTCTTTAACTTTCCAAACCACCTTTACACTTGTTTGAGGTCTATTAGTGAGCTTTTAAGCCTTAGAACAAAAGTGAACATGTTATATAAGTTAGGGGGATATTGGGAAGGATTTCGTGAAGTGATAATTAGGTGATGATGGGTTGGAAATGTTGAATAAGAAGCAAATGATGAAGGTAATGATAATAGTAATGAAATGTGGCTATGATTGATCAATTGAGGAAGTGCGGAAGGTTGCGAACCTTTTGGAGATGCATATACAAGTTAATGAATGTATGAATGGTTTATAATTAATTTGAAAATGAAACTGTTTTTGGGCTTGACCTGGCAAGGATCGTGGTGGTGTACCGCTTGGCCAGTGTCGATATGTCTTTAGAGATCATGGGATTTAGTGCCCAGGGGTTATGAAATTGTGATTCATGCACCTGACAAGGATCGTTGTGGTGTACGGCTTGTCAAGGATTGCAGTTGAGGTGGGGATCGTGGTTATTTACCGCCCACGGGTTGTTCCTTTCTAATTGAAAATGTCTGTGGGATCCAGATGGTTTACCGCTCGCAGATGGTGGGGATTGTGGTATTGTATCGCTAACCAGTTTTCAAGAGGACAATGTCCAGGTTAGCTACTGACATGTCGGGTTTCCTATATAACCGACAGATGAGATTCATCAGCTATAGGACAGGCATACATCATATGCATATGTGTGTTTTGTTTAATTGTGCATTAATTGGGCGTGCCTATGTGATTATTATGCTTACCTGCTATATTTGCTACATGTTATATCTGTATCTTACTTGTGTTTGCTTTGTCTGTATTGTTTGTCTATGAAACGAAGCTTTGAAAGACTGGAGGAAGGCAGAAATTAGGGCTTAAGTTAGAAAGAAATTAGAAATAAGAACCTTAGATAACCTACCTTGTTTATAGCTTTCAATTTATAAACTTTAATATTTAAATTTGAGTGTCGAAATTCTAGGAATGCCTCTGGCTTTCTCGGGACCTTATATATTATGTATGTCGGCACCATTACTATGCTGTTAACCTCTGGTTTCTCATTCCATACATATATTCTGGTTTTCAGATGCAGGACGAGAGGCACCTCGCTGGGCATATGGAATTTCTTTTGCAGGCGAAGTTGTGTTTAACTGTTTATGTATTTTGATATTTGGGCTATGTATATATGTATATATATATTTGTGCTTAGATTTCTCCTTTGTGTAGTTTTCACTTTGTACCTCTTAGAGGTTGAATGAAGAACTAGGAGTTTATGTTATGTATTTTAAGTACTTTTGGGGATGTATATGTATACTTATGTATGCTTGGCTTCACAAGTTGAGCCTGGAGTTTGATATTTTGTACCTTTGATATTCTACTCTCTGTGTTTATACTCTTTACCCTTTTCTTCGTACGTAAGTTTCTATTATGTAAGCGTTGCGCTTTTAATTTTTTCGATTTTGGTTTAACCTTTCCTTCAAGGCTCCTCGATTATTAAATTCCTTCAACTACTAGTATATATATACTTTTATTTTAGAGGTCATAATACCTCACCACCTCAGCTTTACGACTTAAGCGTAAAGTTCTATGTGGTAGGGTGTTACATGGAGTGTGCATTACAAGCTCAACACGTTCTAAAAAATTAGTTTGTGGTATATCGTTTATTGGATGAGGCTCAACACTGGTGGAAGGGAGAATCCTAACTATTGAAACTACAGAATGAAGATATCCTATGGGAGTTGTTTCAGACTGTCTTCTACAAGAAGTACTTTCCAGAGTCCATGAAGGAGGTTAGAGAGTTGAAACTCAAGCAGCTGAAGTGAGGGTCGATGTCTGTAGCAGAGTACATGTGCAAGTTCGAGGAGCTTTGCAGGTTTTTGAGGATTTGTCAGGATGCCCCTGAGTCTTACGAAGGTTAGAAATGCATCAAATACCAAGGAGGGCTCAAGGATGACATTATGACTACTGTGGCTCTACTGGAGATTCGGAGATTTTATGAGCTTGCGAAGAAGGCTAGAGTGGTTGGAGATTGTGCTAAGAAGGTGGCTTTGGCAAGGGATGCTCATGGAGGAAACAACAACCGAAGTCGTGGCAAATACTTTCAACCGAGGGAACCGAACTTCAAAAGGGATGGACATGGCCTTCAGTATCCCCAAGTTCAAGTCAACTTCAGCGGAGCTAACTATGACCAGTTTCACAAGACAAGAGGAAGAGGTATATGTTTTAATTGTGGACTGCCTGGACATATTGCTAAGGATTGCTGTCATGAGAAAACTCCAGATGCAAATCGATTGCAACAGGAAGGTAGAGGTTATCGAATAGAGTTGGTATAGAATGTTGCTAGGACAAAGTTTAGCTTAGTTTTATCTTATGAAAACATTGCCGTTGGGACTGGCCGAACTTAAAGTTTTGTTCGAGGAATAATGGAAAAGAAGAATTCTGGTAGATGCAGTGGAAGAGTTCAGATTCTTAATAACAAAACAATCAGAGTGACGCAGCGGAAGAAGTGTGAGGACTCGAATCTAAGATGGAGATGGACTACCGTTGTTGGTTTATGAACGATTTGAATTTTCGAGGGTGAAATTTTATTAGGAGGGGAGAATGTAAGAACCGAAGTTAATCGACCGCTTAGATAAAATAAAATAATTAATTAATTACCTAGAATAAGTTCGAAAATTTAGAAGTGCTAGTTAAAAAATTTAAAGATGAGATTTGAATTCAGTAGATTTTTTCGAGTGGAAAAAATGTGATTTTCTGCGAAAAATTGCGTAAAAACGCATACCGCTAATTTAGCCAGCAGTACCGGCTTAAGTTTGTCAGGTACTGTATGAGAGTAAAAAAAAACTATAGAAAAATTTAGGAAAATATTTAGAATTGGAAACTGGGAACTTATTCTAAAGGTTTTGGCCCAAAGTTGGGCCAAACGAAACAAAAACATTAACGGGTTGGACCGGGCCTAAGTTGGGCACAAGGACCAACATATAAATACACATTTAATAAACTTTTAGCTCATTTCAGCACACACAAGAGAGGGGGCGCTGGTTGTGAGAGAGGAGAGTGAAGAACACCAAAACACTATTCATCCTTATCTTCTTTTCCTTGTAACTTGAGCTACAGTGTTCCGATTTACGTGACGTTTATGGCCATGCAAAGTCCTTGCTGAGCTCTTCGATTCTATTCAAACTAAGTGGTAAGAATCTTGAAATTCATGCTCCAATTTCCTGCACTAATAGTTTCACATTTTTGGATTTTGTTTTGAGTAGATTTTGTGATTTTGGTTGTTTAGGGGTGATCTAGCTCTGGGTTATTGTTGGATTTTGCCCCTAATACCATCGGACAAGGTAAGTATCTTCAAAATCCTTGTGGTTTGATATTTTGGTTAGACCTAGTGTTGATTTTGGCCTATTATATGATGTTAGATTGAGGTTTGGTGATTATTGGAGTTGTTTTGGCTACTTGAAACTTTGAGATTGAGTTTGAAGCTTCCATATTAAGCTTGGTGGCCTTGTTTCGGTATTTTAAGTTGCGTGAAAATCGGCCAAGATATGGTTTTAGTTTTCTTTAGGTAATATGTAATGTTTCGTGAAACTTAAACTAGTGGACCATAGGATATGATTGAATTAAATTTATGTTTGTTATAATGGCGTTTGTGGTATATGTATGTTGATGGAGATTGCATAAGTTGTATGTGTTAAGTTATGATTGTGGTGGATTCTAATGGGATGATGATTGATGATTTATGATGATTAATGGTGTTGTTGATGTTTGATGTTGAATATTGATGATGAGAATGGGTGTTGATTATTATGGTTGATGTTGGGGTTGAGACTTTTGATTTTGTAGATGAATATTTATTATTATGGTTGATCATGATGATAAGTGGTGAAAATTGTGGGTTTTATGATTTTGAATTTTGGGTTTAAGGAGTGGTGAATTAAATAAAATTTAGGTGTAAAAATGGTTGAGAAAGTAAATTGGTAAGTGATGGAGCATATATATATGATTGTTAGTGTTGAATGGTAAGTTTTTGGATAGATTAAAGTGTATTTGAATATGGTTTGGTTTGATGTTTTGAAAAACTAGAGAACCTTGTGAATTTTGACAAAACCTTGTTTTTAATCAACTTTGACGAGACGTAACTTGGCCTCTGGACCTTTGTTTTAAATGAAACTAGATTTAAATGGAAGTTGGGTCCGAGAGTTTTTAATGAGATTAATGGACTTTTGCTATGAGCAGTGATCATTGATATTGATTTATATACTATTTATATATTGAGATTCGGTAAGTCGCTATGCGCCTGGGGCAAGGACGGTGGTGAATCCTGCTTGTCGAGGTAGCGGCGCCGGTGTAGGGGCCGTGGCAGTCTCTGCCTATGTTCGGCTGTTGCAGTCTCCCACTCACACAACCTTCTCTGCCGCCAGAGTGAACTCAGGTACTAGAACCCAAAAGAGTGTGTCGGACACTATATCCGTGGGGTGCAAGAAAAAGTGCTGGACATTATACACCAAGAAGCACAAAGAAGGAGTGAGCAGGGAACTATATCCCTGGTTGTGGCGGAAAGGCTACATCCAAAAGGATGTGTCGGGTTGGCAGTTGAACCGACAAGTGATATCACGAGCCAAATAGGATAGGCATTCATCATATGCATCTTCTATATACTTGTTTGATTTGCTTAACTTCAGTTATGCCTAAATGATTCACATGCCTACTTGCTATCTGTTTTACTTGCTGTATATGTATATTACCTGTGCTTTATTTGTCTTCATTACTTGTGTTTTCTACTGGAATTGAGAAGGCTCGGTAGGCGGTGGTGATGGAATTGCAAGGAGGATAGGCTGGTGAAGGCTGTGGGACAGTGGTGATTAGTATTAGTTAGAAATCCCTTAAGTAGATTACCCTGTTTATGGTTTAAGTTATTTATTACTTTAAGCTTGAATACCTTGTATCGATGTAAAGTTCTAGGATTTCCTTTGGCTTTCCGAAACCTTATATCTTATCTATTAGGCACTGTTACTATACTGAGGACTTTCGGTTCTCATACCATATGTTGTTTTTGGTTTTAAATGCAGGTTGCAACCCACCTCGACGAGTTGCAGATTTGTGACAGAGCGGAGGAATGATTCACTTTATTTTGATTGTACTTTACTTTTGTTGTAGTTATTCTCTCATCTATTGTATATATAACTTTGTCGCTTAGAGGCTTTTACTTTAAACTTTGAGAGATAGAAAATAAGCCTTTTATAATACTCTGTTGTATCTCTTGACTAGTGAGCTTAAACTCCGCAAGCTATGACTAGTTCCTTTTGTATATCAGATATATGTTTACTTTGTTTATATGTTTGCTACTACCTTGTATCTTGGAGCTTTACTTCAAGGTTATATATGTATATGTTCTGTCCTTAGCTTTCCTACGCGTTAGTTATCATGTGTAAACGCTTCGGGATTGTAATTCCGCTTTATGCGACTTTGAGCTTTTATTCCTTCATCGGGCTTCTAGTATTACTACTTCTTTCTCTCTCTCTCTCTCTCTCTCTCTATATATATATATATATATATATCGTATGAGCTTTAGAACTGTCGTGACACTTTATTATCCTTCGCTTTTCGGCTAGAGGTAATACTTTGGGTAGTAAGGTGTTACACTACGTCATCCAAATGATCTATTATAGCTCTTAGATACTCCTCTATCAGAATAACTGAACTTAATCCCTATTAAGCCTCTCTCTAATATGATTGCCCTCAAACTGTCTATTACTCCATGTAAATTTACTACCTTCAAAATCCAAATCCACCAATTCTCCTTCATTGATGAAGTCATTTATTTTATGTATGGAAGAGCTTGATTTCATTTGCTCTCTATGATATTACAATTTTTTTTGCTTCATAGGGGTTTCCCATATAAAGTGAATAAAGTACTCTTTTGCTGTATTATCTACACATTTGCCCCTTCCTTCCATGCCACCATCAACCCTCCCGATAATCCTGTCTCTAGGCTTAACACAAAAGAACCTTTGCAAAACCTACTCCTTTGATTAACCTCTCCACAATTAGGGTAGTGGTTTTTGTTTCACTTAAGAACACCACTTTAGGAGAATGGGTTTTACACACAAGCCTTTTATGTTGTGAACTGTTAGAAATTTTTTCAAATTTTGATAATTCCACATTATCTTCATAGGTCATCCCATAGTGCTCCATTCACCTTCTATCCTAACTCCGGAGTTTTGCAATGCCCTAACAAACCCTATAGTTTAATCCCTATATGCAAATATGCAAATTCCTTCTCTTCTAACGTTACTTCTTCTTTCCACCTCTTTAAGTTGAGTATATAGTGTTTAAAGAGCCATGGTACACACCTCTCAATGTCATCCATTTCATTCTCAAAGAAGAACTCAAAGATATTTTCTTTATTAGTCAAGACTTTCAGCCCTACTACTTGTCCCCAAATCGAAAGCAATGCTGATTCCATTGTACCTACACTAAACCTATAGAGAAGTTAAAACCTAAAAACCTATAGAGAAGTTAGAATTTATCTCACCAAAACTATGAATAAAAACTATGAAAACTTCTAAAATGAGTGTGTATGTTCATCCCCTCCAAAGACCTCCTTATTTGCATCAGAATTCAATTAGATTGGGCCCAAAATGGGTTTCAATTCGCGAGTCACATGCTCTGTTGAGTGAGGCACGCACTGGGATTCGTACATACGCGTCTATGGTGCGTACACACCACATGCATATACGCGGGCCATGCATACCTGCCACTGTAGCCTTTCCCAATCTCTATTTCTATATAAAATCTCCAACTTTGCATGCTTCTCCTTTATCTTTCCAAGCCATTCTTTCCTCCTAAACCTTAAACCACTCAAACAAACATATCAATGTATCGAATGGAATATAAATAAAATTAATTTGATAATTTACAAATCCAAATAGCATGATTTTAATAATTAAGCACAATTAGGAGATAATTCACAAAAGTATGCATTTTCAAAGAATAAGTACAGGATAAGTTGATAAATTTCACTCTTTTTAACCCAAAAATCATCATAAAATATGACTTTATCAGAGATGTACTTATTTTTATTTTGGTAAATTTTTTTCGATAAAAAAATGGACGTTTATCTCAAGGTCTATTTTTTCTGATTTTTGGTATGTGAATTAAACTTTTTTTTGGCCATATGTTGAAGGTGCATTACAAAGAATTGTGATTTTTAGTAATCATATCTTTCTTTCTATAATAATTCAAATATTTTGTTTTTTTTACGTCCACGATATACTAATAATATTCTTTTGTTAAGAGTTGGATCGATCTTTGTTACAAGGCTTATCGATATTTCTTTCGCAGACCTAGGATGTTTCTTTTTTATAATGCTCAAAATTATTTTTTGGCAAATATAAAGCAATTAGGTATCTTTGGATGCTTCTTTAGGAGTTTATATATGTTTTTGATAGCCTAGATTCAGATGTTCTTTTTTTATGATGTTTGATAAACCACTATTTTATGGTTTATCTTGTGCTCAATTGAGTTGTTTTTATCAAGTCTTTGCACACTTATTCATACTAATTGCATGGTTTTACATTTTCCTTCCTAATTTTGTGCTATGATTGAAAACATGCCTCTTTGGAGCGTGACAGAGCCGCGTGCTGGACATATCAGAAATCGCTGGGAGCGACTTCTGGGCTATTTTTGACCCAGTTTTTAGCCCAGAAAACACAGATTAGAGGCTACAAAGTGGGGGAATCAATCAATACATTCATACAACTTCTCATTATTCAGATTTTAGGTTTAGATGTAGTTTTCTAGAGAGAGAGAGGCACTCTCCTCTCTCTTAGGTTTTAGGATTAGGATTTCTTCTTCTTCTCAATTCCAGGTTCGATGTTCCTTTAATTTAGTTTCTTTTCTACTTTTATTTGTCTTAGTATTCTACTTTATTTATTTCCCCTATTGATTACTTTATGTTGCTATTTGGTTTATGAATTCTAATGTTAGACTTGATTTTCTATTTAATGCAATTTGAGGTATTTCATATTTATAATTTTAATTTAGCTTTTTACATTCTTAGCTTGAATTGATTAATTGGAGACACTTGAGTTATCAAACTCCTTTGTTGATTGATAATTGGAATTTGCTGGTTAGTTTGGATCCCTCTAAAGCTAGTCTTTCCTTAGGAGTTGACTAGGACTTGAGGAATCAAATTGATTAGTCCACTTGACTTTCCTTTATTTAGTAAGGGTTAACTAAGTGGGAGCAATGAACAATTCTCATCACAATTGATAAGGATGACTAGGATAGGACGTCCAGTTTTCATACCTTGCTAAGAGTTTTCTTAATTATTAATTTACTTTCTCGCAATTTATTTTTCCTATTCATTATTCAAAACCCAAAAAGATGCAATCCCATAACCAATAATAAACACACTTCCATGCAATTCTTTGAGAGACGACCCGAGGTTTAAATACTTCGGTTATTACTTTTTAGGGGTTTTGTTACTTGTGACAACCAAACTTTTGTACGAAAGGATTCTTTGTTGGTTTAGAAACTATACTTTCAATGAGGATATATTTGTGAATTTCTTTACCATCAGAAAATCCGTTCGTAAAAAATGGCGCCGTTGCCGGAGAATTGCAAACGTGTGCCTTATTATTGGTTATTGTAAATATTTGCTTTTTGCTTATTTATTTGTTTTTGTTTTTAATTTTTATTAGCTACTATGAATTCTCACCCCTGTCGCTATGAGTTTGGTTCCAATGTTGTTATAAGAAATGGAAACTATAATGAGAATAGGCATCAAGGTTGGAACAATCAAAGATAGGAGGAGCCACAAAGATTTGATCAACCCTCTTGGCAACAACCCCCTCCAATGCGCTATCACCAACAACCATTTTGTGATGCATACCAAGACAATAGTTATGGTGGACCCTTTCGTGACAACCAACCTCCACCAAATTACTATGGTCAAGAGCCATTCCGAGGTGCGTACCAAGATGATAGATATGGTGGACCCCCTTGTAGTTACCAACAAGCCCCACCATATGCTTATGATCCACCTCCTCAACACAGGTTTGAACCACCAAACTCACAAGTCCCCTACTACCAAACACCCTCACATGACCCTAACCCTTATCTACCATATCAACCACCCTATGAGCCTTATGAGCCATACATAGATCCATCCCAATTCCAACCCAATTACTCCCAAGAACCACTACCATATACCATGTCCATATCCATCAACCCAAGAGCCATATGATCATAATCATGTTATTCAAGCTGGACAAGAGTCAAGGGATCATCTCAAGGAAGCAATGGATCAACTTCAAGCAACCATCCGTCAAAAGTTTGGCCCAAGAGACTCATGCAATGAACAAAGCATTCCCACGGATGAGTGTGTTGAGCAACAAGTAGAAAAGATGGAGAGTGTTGAACCGCCACATCCTTATTAAGAAGAACCACCTCCGTATCATGAACCCTTTCCCCCAAGTAATGAACCCTCATATCCACCCCAATATCCAATGAATGAAACCCTTGGTGTACTTCTTCAAGGGCAAGAAGAGATGGAAAAGAAGGTACTAGAATTCATGGCTGCCTTGACTGATGTAGTAAACCGATTAGCTTCCCAACATTTGAACACTCAAAGTACTCCCATGGCTATATGTGGAGAATCTAAAGAAGAGCGTAGCATGAAGGAGACACTAGAAACTCCGGTGGACAATGAGGAACATGGCTTTGTATTGGAACAAGTGGAGGAAGCCATAATAGTTGTAGAGGAAGAAGTGGTTGAAGATTTAGGAGATGCTGAACCTCCATGGGAATCTAGAGTTGTAGAGTATTTCTCCAAGAAGATTAAAATTGATGTCAAGAAGGCCAGTGCACAACCTCCATGGCATATTCCCTATGATGACTTGGATGGGATAGATCAAGAAGCAAGTTCCCTTGGTGATGAGGATCATGTATCAAGCCCTTCTAGTGATGAATCTACATCCGCAAATGAACTCCTTGAATATGAAGACTCTTCTCTGATTGAGTCTGCAAATGATGTGGAAGTAGAAGCCCTTCAAAAAGGATGAACGGGAGTTGAACATGCATTATCAAGATCATTGGAGACTTCTCTACCTAGGTTGCCATCTACCCCTTCATTTGAGTGGGTAAGACTTATCTCTATTCGCTGTCCCACTTGAGTATGGTATTATTGAAATGGATGGTCAACTTAGAAGGCTTTGTGGAATAAAGCGTAAGAGAAGACTGTTTAGTGGTTGGAGTTGCAAATCAAGGCTTATCAAGGTTGATATTTCAAGAGCTAGATGTAAGGTCTCAACTGGTGATAATTTGGTTAGATCTAAAAAAAGAGTTTAGTACTCCGTAGAGAATTTAGATTGCTTGCCACCCGGTTAGGACAATGGTGATCCACTTCAAGACGGGTGTAGATTTGGGATCCGGGAATATATGAGGATCGATTTTGGGAGCTCAGAGCTTGTGAAGAAATCCATCAAAGTTTGAAGAATTTACCTGGTATTGATAGAGCTTATTGGAAGTCCAAGCATTGGTGGAAGTTCCAAGACGAGTTCAAGCACAAGCCACCATGACAAGGAGCTCACCAAATGTCCAACTTAAGGACTTTAACTAAAAGTGCTAGGTGGGAGACAACCCACCATGGTATGATTGTTTCTTTTTATTCTTAGCTTTATTTTATTTTATTTTTATCAGCATTCATTCATAATTTCTGCATAATCTTCTGCATTCTGCATTCTGCATTTTGCATTTAATAAAAAAATACCACTTGACGCGCAAGCGTCACTGACGCGTACACGTCATATGTGTATGCGCAAGTAGGCAGAGAGTTCTGCTGGAACGACGCGAGAGGTGTGCCTGGCGCACAAGCCAACCCACGTGTACGTGTGCTGCACGCGTACGCATCACCAGCGTTTTTGCCAATCCACGCGTAAGCGTCTCTGACGCGTACGCGTGGGATTGCAAATCGGCGTAAAAAGGTGCTTGAACAGAGAGTTGTGATGATCTGGGGCTGGAACTGTGCTAGAGGCACAACATCACCCACGCGTACGCGTCCCTGACGCGTGCGCATCCTTTCGCTTTCAGACCACCCACGCGTACGCGTGGGCGACGCGTACGCGTCACATGGTTAATGCAGTTTTCACGCGCGCGCGTGTCCTACGCGCACGCCTCGCGTCCCTTTTTCATTCCCTTATCATTTCTTCTCTCTTTTCTCTTTCTTTCTTCCTCCTTTCTTACTTTCTTTTTCTTCGTTTATTTACCTTCTCATCCTTATTTTCTTTCATTCTATTTTCTTTATTACATTTGCATACTTTCATTCATTACATTTTCATCTTGTGCATGTTTTATTTTCTTTTCTAAGTTTATTATTTTACCATTGGTGTTAATTGTTCTTATTCAACTGTTGCATCTTTTCTGGTATTATTTTGGTACTTAGTGACTTGTTTTATACTATTGGATGATATTATTTATCTGTCAATACCAATCTTTTATGATACCTGTGTTCCTTTTGTATTGATATGAATTTATATTGTCTTGCATTACCTGCTATCTCTTCCCCATTGTTGCAATTTTTACACTATTGATATGCTATTTACTTTTACTGTTTTCTCACTTGCATGTTGTAGCTACCATGTAGTTGAGACCTTCATTATTTGGCATTAACCCACCCATATTATATTTGTTTTTTTATCTTTGTTTCTGGGTTACTTTTCTTCCCTTTTCTGTTCTTTCAGGATGGCCATCAAGAATGGAAAAGGAAGAACTTCTAAATGGGGCACTGACAAGTCCATCTGCAAAAACTTTGGAGAAAAGCATCAGTTGTAGCAACTCGTCCACTTGCACATCTTAGCATGCACCGAGGTCGGTGCAATCTTTAAGTGTGGGGAGGTCGATACCGATCTCCATGGGTTAGTTATTTTCTTCTCAACACCAATATTTTATTTTATTTGTTAGTTCATTGTTGTATTTGTATGTTTGTTTGATTTTATGCATTTAGCTACTACTTGGTTAAAGTAATGAGTTTCTTTTTAAGACCCTATTTTACAGTATTTCACTAATTTAAATTGAAAAAAATTGTGTTAAATTTGTTTGAAGATTGTAAATTGGAACATGAATTATAGCTAAGAACACACAACCTGTGAGATTTGAGCTTAATTACACGGTTACAATATTTAACCATAATATTTTTTCTTGTGTGTTTTCTTTCATATGATTGCAATCTTTGCTTTGTTCCATTCTATATGTCCATTTTTTAGTGTATTTACATGCATGCGTATGGTAATAAGAGAATTGTTCATTCTTGTTTAAACCTCGGGTCATCTCTCAAGGAATTGCAGGGAGGTGTAATTATTATTGGTTTGCTTTAGTGACAAATAAGTTTTTGTACACAAGGATTCTTTGTTGGTTTAGAAACTATACCAGCAACGGGAATTAATTTGTGAATTTCTTTACTAGCAAAAATCCGTTCGTCAATGTTCGATGTTTCTTATGTTACAGCATTTTTCAACATGGGTTGTCAGAAAAAATATAGCGAACCTAAGAAGGTATTCTTCTTTTTGTTACTTTCTCCCTATATCCCGTAATGAATGTGGTCACCCTACATAAGAAATTTAAATGTTTGTGGAAATTGGTGGAGACAAGGTGCTCCCCATGTTACATAGCTAATGTATTTGACCACCTAACAAAGACTAATACTGAGACTAATGTGGTGGTCATGCCGGTCACATGTCATGGAATTGTCCAGAGAGGAAGAATGAGAATGCCGGAAGAGCTCAACGGCAAGGCCATGTTTTCACCGTGTCGGCAGATGAAACTGCTAGATCAGAGACTTTGATCCAAGGTAAATGCGAGGTTGGTAATAAGATTTTACTTGCCTTGTATGATACTGGATCATCACATTCATTTATAGCCTTTGATAAAGCCGGGGATTTAGGATTAAAAGTATCGGAGTTAGCTTTTGACTTGCACGTGCATACACCAACTTCTCAGCCTATAGTAACTAGACTTGGTTGTTTGCAAGTGCCTTTTTAGGTAGAAGATAGACAATTTATGCATGATTTCATTTGTTTGCCATTGATTGGATTAGACTTGATTTTGGGTTTGGACTGGTTATCAATGCATCACGCATTGCTGGATTGTTTTGAGCATTCAATTCGATTTATATCTAAAGGTTCAGAAGGGTTGATAATGGCGCGGAGTTATTATTTAAATTCAATGACGGTGAACTGTAGTGGGGAGGAATTTCAAGTATTTATCCTTTTAGTTGCTAATTTGTTAAATGATGAGCAAAGCATAGACCAAATCCCTGTTACAAGAGTGTTTTCTGAGGTATTTTCTGAGGATATACTAGAATTTCTACCCCCAGAGAGAGATTGAATTTGTGATAGATTTAGTGCTGGAAGCGGGACCAATTTCGATTGCACCATATAGGATGGCACCATTGGAATTGGCAGATCTTAGGGTTTAGTTCAAGAAAGTATGGAAAAGAAATTTGTTCAACTAAGTGTTTCCCCGTAGGGAGCACCGATTATGTCAAAGAAGCAGCAGAAGGCTTTATATGATAGAGAAAGTTCCAATGAATCTTCATGACTCGATCCGTCTTTTATTTTGTAACTTGCATTGAAGTTTTGTCTCAAATTCTTTCTTGAAAAACGATTTGATCATCTTTCCAATTCTATTTTTTACTCGCATGTATCTATGCATAAATCTTGGTACAATCAAGCGATTCTTGAATCTTTGGAAACTTGTTGTGAGTTGAGTTGCCTTCCTTCGCGAACTTGTGTTTCTTTACAGTCAGCTGAAACTTGTTTGATTTGATATGCCTTTTTTCTCTATCAAAGATTCTTAACTTAGATTTCTTTCTTGAGATGCACTTTAGTTTTCCTTCTGGTGTATTTCATTGTTTTTCTACGACCTCGTTTGATCTCAATATAAGATATCCTACCGATATCTCGCGAATACCATTCATGTTGTTCGTTCTTCTTTCGAGCATAGTATCCTTTCAAAATCAACTTGAGCTTATTTCGGCATCGCATGCGATTCCTAGATGTAACCATCGATATGTTAGTTTCTTAGAATATGACTTGTGGATGCAGAAGATGAAACTTGTAAGTATGCGACATCACAAGGAGTTGTGAAGCTTTGGTTCTTGTAGAATGAATTGCCAATGACTAGGTTGACTCCCAGGGATGTACCGTTTATATGGACATCAAACTGTAAGGAGAGTTTTCAAACTCTGAAGGAGGGATTAACTACAATGACAGTACTCGTGTTGCCTGAACCTAATAAACCATTCGAAGTTTGCTGAAATACATCATCGAAGGGATAAAGATGGATGAAATTGTTGAAAGATTATGATTTTGAATTGAACTATCACCCGAGGAAAGCGAATGCGGTGGCTGACCATCAGTAACGCAGCGAAAGCATGCGGGAGTATTGACATGGTATAGTTGTGATGAGTGAGTCGCCTTAATAACTTAATTAAAGTTTAAGTATGAGTGCGGAGTGAAGATTTAATATGAGAACTTGAACCTTTAAAAAGTGAACCTCGATTCCGGTTAATGGTGTTAGGAGCAAAACGCTTCGTGGAAAGAAGAATTGTGGGATATAAAGTTGTTTCAAAAGTTGGCAACAGGATGAGGAGCCATCCGTTGAGGTAAAGAAGTGCTGCTCTTACCTGCTTTCTTTTATTGATCGAAATTCTGAGGACAAAATTTTTATTAAGGTGAGCAGGATGTAAAACCCAGCAAAATAGTAAATAATTAATTAATAACTAATAAATAAATTAAATGAGAGTGAAAAGGATTAAAAATTTAATATTTATAATTTGAAAAAATAAAAATATTTAGAATGAAAGCCCGAGCACTTACCTTAAAAGTTTTGGCCCAAAGTTAGGCTAAAGAGCTAAGAAATAGAACTGGACCTCACCGGGCCCAAGGCCCATAACGCACACACCTAAACCCCCCGTTCACTTAACCAAACTTAGCATCTCCCTTCATTTTGAGAGAAATAAAGGTTGAAAAGAGAAGAGAGGGAAGAGAGAAACCAAATCTTAGCTTCATACACATTCAATCCATCATAACTTTTGTTTCGGAGCTTCGATCGTCGCACTGTTTGTAGCCACGTGACGCCTATCTCCTCCTCTTCAATTCTATCTAATTAGTTTGGTAATTAACTTAAAATCCTAACTCCAGTTTCTCATTCAAGTTTGAATTCACATTTTAAGCTTGGGTATTGAGAATTTTTGGTGATTTTAATGTTATAGGAATTTCCTAGCTTGTGTTCTTGGTGGTTTTCATCATTAATTTTAGTGGATAAAGGTAAGGTCCCTTTTTTCCTCTTGGTTCATCAACTTATATAAGCCATAGTTTTGACATTGTGCCAAATTGTATGATATGGTATTAGATTAGGTAATTGGAAGCTTGACTTGGTAGAATTGTGGAATTGAGGCTTGAAAATTTAGAAGGAAAATCTTGGAAGCTTGAAAATTGCAACATTAAGGTATGGGTTTAAGTTTCAGAAACATAGCATGTAATGTTACATGAAATCCTAGGATAGTGGACCTAGGATTATTGTTGAATTGTTGTGGTTGATTGTTTAGTTTAGTGAAAATTGTGATATATATTGGTATGATTGAAATTGTGTTGAAATGAAATGTGGTTTGATTGTTATAATGGTAATTGATATGGAATTAGGTCGAAGGTCATGATAGAGTGAGGATTCCCCTATTTGGTAAGTTGAGGTAAGCATTGGTGTACCATGTTGTAAATTGTTGGAAATAATGATAATGAGTTGGGTGATTGGCTTTGGTTTGGTTGTGAATGTTTGAATTATGAGTGTTGTATGTTGTAAATGGATGTAATGAGGGAATGTACTATAAAAATTAGAATAGGGTTGGTTAGGCTTGAAATAGTTGAAATTTGGTGAATGAGTGCTTGAAAGGTTTAGAAATGGTATGGAAGTGGTTTGAATCACATTGGATTGAAGAATTGGTCAAAGTGAGCATTTGTGTAAAATTGGTAAAAATGAGTTTTTAACTAACTTCGACGGGTCATAACTTGGCACTCAGAGTTCGGATTTACATTAAATTGGTCTTAAATTAAAGCTAGTGGAAAGATCTTGAAAACCATATAAGAATGAAAGAAAATGGATAACTGTACAAAAAGTTATAGATGTTTGAATTTGGGGGTTTAAAATTGAATTCTGCAGAAGTTCCAGAAACTGGGGACTGCGTACGCATGAGGGATGTTACAGAAGTGAAATGGTTTCGTGTGCATAGCATGCGTACGCACAAAATTGAATTCATACGTATGCACAACTTGCATTACATAATTAAACATTTTTCGTGTGCGTTTCTGCGCGTACATGCAAAAGTGGATTCGTGCGTACGCACAAGGCATGCGTACACACGATTGCCTTATTTTTTAAAAATGATTATTTTTAACTGTTTTAGCCTATCCAATCAGCTCTTTCACTTCCGTAACCCCTATAATGAGTTTTGAGACGGTGGGTTCGAGGGTAGAAAGAGTTGGGAAGGAAATTATTGATACACTACAAGGGAAGCGGGAATTGGCGGCGGTTTTTTCATAAATTAGCGGCGGTTTTAAACTGCCGCAAAATCAAATGCCGGCGGTTAACCGGATCGCCATGGATATGGGCGCAGGGATTGGATTTGGCGGCGGTTTCCAGCAATCGCTGGTATAACCGCCGCTAAATCAAAATTTCGTGGCACACCAATAGAAAACCGCTGCCAAATTCTACTGACACGATTTGCCTCATATTTACCGGCGGTTTTCAAACCGCCACAATTTTTATCGATATGTCCAAGTGGCCGCACGTTTAGTATAGTTTCTGTTAGAGATACCGGCAGTTGCAAACCGCCGCAAGATATATTAGTTTTTTTAATCCTTAAACCAAAACGGAGGCGGTTTAAAACTGCCGCTAATTTAAGAGAATTTAAAAAAAATGAAAATTTGGGTTTTTCAAAAAAAAAAAAAAAAACACGCATAATTGGTTTAAAATATTATTCAGTTATTTTTTAAATTCTTTTTATATTTTTTATGAATATTTTCAACCTTAGAATCTAAACTTCTAGCAAAAACAAGATTAAAAATATAAGCATAACAAGAAATATATATATATATAGGTTGCATTGCATTGCATGAGTTTTACATGTCCCTACTCATTTACTTTATCTCCTTCAACTAAGCATGAGGATATGCTAATGTTTAAGTGTGGAGAGGTTTATAAACTATTATTTTATGATTTATATTGTGTTTACAGTTCCTTCCCAAAAATTGTCCATGATTGAAAACTTGCTTCCTAGAGATCCTTTAATTGTGTATTTTTATTCTCCTTTATACCATTCGATGCCGTGATCCGTGTGTTAAGTGTTTCAGGCCTCATAGGGCAGGAATGGCTTAGAGAATAGAGAGGAAGCTTTCAAAAATGGAAGGAACACAAAAAACTAAAGAGATGACCAGCGAACATTGACGCGAGCGCATGGCTCACGCGAACGCACGAAATAGAGAAATCGCAGCGACGCGAACGCGTGCCTGACGCAAACGCGTGGATTGAAGTCTGCACGCCTGACACGAACGCGTGGACAAAGCGAACGCGTGACAAGAAAAATCGCTGAATGACGCGAACGCATGGACGACGCGTACGCATGACCTGCGCGATCTGCAGAAATTACAGAATACGCTGAAGACAATTGCGGGCTGCATTTTAACCTAATCTTTGTCCCAGAAACACAGACAAAACCTAGGGAACATGCAAAAACTCATTACGCATCCACACGCATTCAGATTTATCACATTAGGATTACTTCAGTTTTAGATCTGAATTAGATTGGCATTACATTGATAGTTTATGCTTTTGCTTGGATTTTTGGATGCTGAGAGTCATTACCTCCGTTGAAGACATTACTTTAGTTTGTTTCCTTATTCCCTTATTTTTAATTAGTTACTCATTGTCTCTATTCAAATAAGTATGTTACATTTTGAGTTTATTAATATATAAAGTTACTTTTATTTTTAATTAATTTTAAACCTCCAATTTATTTTATTTAATTATGTCTTCTTATATTCTTATGATTATTAATTCCATGTTAATGGAGTAGAACTTCCACTTGACATGGGGGGTTGATTAAGAGGAGATACTTGAATTGGAATGCTCAAGCGCTTGGTTAAATTAGACGTTGTTAGCTAATTCCATACCTATTAACACTAGATCTCCCCAAGGGAGAGGACTAGGATTTGTGAGTAAGAGTTAGTTTAATCACCATACTTTCCCTTATTTAGTAAGGGGTAATCGAGTGAGAACAACAACCTTTTTACACTACACTTGAGAAGATCCCAACTAGGATAGAAATTCCACTTAATTATTCCCCAGTCAAGGCCTTTAATTTAGAGTATCAATAATTATTCTTAGTTTATTTTTATTGCATTAATTTTTAATCATTTTAATTACTCATTACCAAAACTCAATTTTTCTGAAAACCCCTAGTTAATAAAATAGCACTCTTTCCTGCAACTCGTTGGGAGACGACCTGGGACTCATACTCCCAGTATTTTTATTTCTAAAATTTGTGACAACCCTTTTTAAATTGGTGAGGCGGATCTTAACTGGTTAAGAGCTATACGTGCAATGTTGTTCTCTTAATTGAAATCTCTTAATTGGTTAACTTCTGCCACGCATCAGGCACTTTCTTGTCATTGCCCTCCTTCTCAGAGCTTGATGATGGTTGTCCAACACCAAACTTAGAGTTAGTGTCTGGGGGCTCTGTGAGGCTCTGTACTGAGGGGGATGGTTGAAGAACTAAGTGCTTGTCAGTTGTGCCTTCTCTGTCTAATGTAGAGTGAGATTTTTGAACCTTGAATACAAGATAGTCCTCATGTGATCTCAGGACTAGTTCTCCTCTCTCTACATCAATCAAGGCTTTTTCAGTAGCTAGAAAAGGCCTTCCAAGAATGATGGAGTTATCTCTGTCCTCCCCAGTGTCAAGGATCACAAAATCAACCAGGAGGTAAAGGTCTTCAACCTTCATAAGGACATCTTTCACCATGCCATACGCCCTTTTCAGGTGAAGTTCTCCTTTTTAGCTTGCACATATAGAATTCCCAGCCTCATCATAACAGAGGGAGACATGAGGTTGATGCTTGACCCAAGGTCACATAAAGCCTTCTCAAAGGTGATTGTCCCTATGATACAGGGAATTAGGAAGCTCCCAAGATCTGGCATCTTCTAGGGCAGCTTCCTCTGAACCAAAACATTGCACTCTTGGGTAAGTACTGGGGGTTCTTCTTCCAATGCCTCTGCTCTAGAGAATTTGGCATTCAGCTTCATGAGAATTGTCAGGTACTGAGCAATTTGCTCTTCCCTAGTTTCCTCCTCCTCATCAAAGGAGTATTCCTTAGACTCCATAATCTGCAATAGGGCATTCAAGGGGACTTCTCTTGTCTCCTCATGAGCCCTGATATCTTTCAGCTTCTCAATATGAGGGTCCTCAGTGGGCATTTGGTGTGCAAATTCCCACGCTTCTTACAACTGAACCAGCAAGTGCACTGGGTCGTCCAAGTAATATATGAGTGAGTCAGGGTCGATTGCACGAGGATTTGAAGCAAGCTATGGTTATCTTGCAGATCTTAGTCAAGAGTTATTGGATTTGGAAGATAGAATTACAAGGTTTGATTATAAGAATAGGAAGATGGTTAAGGCTTGGAGATGCCTTGTCCTTCTGGATTAACTCTGGTCTTATTGTCTTCTTCAATTGTGAATGATTTTTTCTATGGCAGATTGTATGTGATTGACACTAGTTTGAGCAGCCGCCAATATTCCTCCATATATGAACCCTAGGGTTAGTGCGGATCCATTCTGATTGAGGGTGAAGCTCCTGCAGTCCATTCTCTTTGGTGATCATACTCAAAACGCCACAGACAAGGTCGAATATTCCGAATCAGAGGATGCTGTGCTTTAAGGTTCTAGCCTCTACCACAGAGACCCTAATCTTCCCAATACTTCGGCTAAACTGGTGTCTCGAGAAGTCCCCAACGAAGTCGTGGATTAGCCGTCTAAGAGATGTATAATCAAGCTGGTGGTTCATCATTGTCCGATGAAAGACTCACTCTGAACCCATGTAGAATGTGATAACCTTATGCCAGTTCAACGCATTCTTATTGATGAAGAACAAAGATACATCTTAGAATAGAGAATCAAACACGAATTGAGAAAGAACAGTAGTACTTTTATTAATCCATAAAATTCAGCAGGGGTCCTACCCTCAATCTAGGAGGTTTAGAAACTCATACTGATAGAAAATACAATGTGAAAAATAAAATATGGCTGATCTCCCTTTGATGAAAGGTGTAAAAGTCTTTAAATACTAAACTAATGACTAAGGATTACATTAAGAAGGGTAAAATAGTCTCTTAGTGCTAAAATCCACTCCTAGGGCCCACTTGGTGAGTGTTTGGGCTGAGCCTTGATGAGATCCACGTGCTAGGAGGCCTCTATGGCATTGAACACTAGCTAGGGGGTCCTCTTTGGGCGTTTGGACGCTGGTCTCTTCCTTGTGGGCGCTGGACGCCAGAATAGGGCAGGAGGCTGGCGTTGAACGCCATTTTTGGACCTTCAATTCTGAAGTAAAGTATAAACTATTATACATTGCTGGAAAGCTCTGGAAGTCAGCTTTCCATAGCCGTTGAGAACGCTCCATTTGGAATTCTGTAGCTCCAGAAACTCTCTTTCGAGTGTAAGGAGGTCAGATCCAGACAGCATCTACAGTGCTTTCTCTATCTCGGAATCAGACTTTTACTCCAGTTCCTCAATTTCAGCTAGAAAATACATGAAATTTCATAAAAACACACAAACTCAAAGTAGAATCCAAAAATGTGAATTTTACACTAAAACATATGAAAACTTAATAAAACTTAAACAAAACATACTAAAAACTATATGAAAATAATGGCAAAAAGCGTATAAAATATCCGCTCATCTGCATTGCACGTGCATCCTCCCCTGTTTTGGCTTTCAACACCAATAATTGCTCCTTATTGGGCGTTGAACACCCAGCTACTTCTTTGCTGGCGTTCAACGCTAGAAGGAACTCCTTAGTTTCGGCCTCAGCTCCTATACTAAGAGCCTTGTACTCTTCTCTTGGGTTTACTTCAGTGTTACTTGGAAGAGTGTTAGAGGGAATCTTAGGAATCTTCTTACTCAGCTGACCAATCTGTACCTCCAGATTCCTAATGGAGCTGAGGACTTAGTCTCTGTCATTAAACTATGAGTGGTCTTAGAGAGATTGGAGACTATGGTGACTAAGTTAGAGAGGCTCTGCTTAGATGTCTCGATCTATTGCTGAGAAGGTGGGTATGGTCTATTATTGAACCTATTCTAGTTCATTTCACCTTGATTGTGGTTGAAGCCTTGCTGAGACTTCTATTGATCCCTCCATGAAAAGTTGGGATGGTTCCTCCATGATGCATTGTAGGTGTTTCCATAAGGCTCATTATTGGGATTCCTTGAGGAATTTCCCATATAGTTAACCACTTCCATCATGGGTTGCTCCAGGTCATAGGTGTCTCCTTCATAGGATGCCTCTTGAGTACTGCCATTTGCAGCTTACATTCCAGTCAAATGCTGAGAGATCATGTTGACCTGTTGGGTTAGAATTTTGTTTTGAGCCAAGATGGCGTTCAGAGTGTCTACCTCCAAGACTCCTTTCTTCTGAGCTGCCATATTATTCACTGGGTTCCTCTCAAAAGTGTACATGAATTAGTTGTTTGCAACCATGTCAATGAGTTCTTGTGCTTCTTTAGGCATTTTCTTCAAGTGGAGTGATCTACCAGTAGAGTGGTCTAATGATATCTTGGACATCTTAGAGAGGTCATCATAAAAGATATCTAGCATGGTCCAGTTTGAGATCATGTTAGGAGGGCACCTTCTGATCAGTTGCTTGTACCTCTTCCAGGCTTCATAGAGGGATTCACCTTCATTCTATCTGAAGGTTTGAACTTCCACCCTAAGCTTGCTCAGCTTCTGAGGTGGAAAGAACTTGGTCAAGAATGCATTGACCACCTTCTCCCAAGAGTCTAGACTTTTTTTAGGCTGAGAATCCAGCCAGAGTCTAGCTCTGTCCCTTACAGCAAAGGGAAAAAACATAAGCCTGTAAACCTCTGGATCCACTCCATTAGTCTTGAAAGTATCACAAATCTACAAGAAATCAGAGATGAATCTGTTGGGATCTTCCTGTGGAAGTCCATGAAACTGGCAATTCTGTTGAACTAGAATGACCAGTTAAGGCTTTAGCTTAAAGTTATTTGCACCAATGGCGGGTATGGAGATGCTTCACCCATAGAAGTCAAAAGTGGGGGCAGTATAGTCACCAAGGACCTTTCTTGCGTCTCCTCCATCGTCAGGATTGGCTGCCATGTCTGTATTTTCAACTTCTTGTTCAAAAAGCTCTGTGAGGTTTTCTCCGGAGTGCTGTGCTCTAGCTTGTTGTAAACATCTCCTTAGGATCCTCTCAGGTTCAGGGTCAGGATTAAAGAGAGGTTCTTTATCTCTGTTCTTGCTCATAAACAAGAAAAAAAAAACCAGGAAAACAAGAGAATGGGAGTTTCTACGTTAGACTATAGAGAACTCCCAGTGAGATATCCGAAGAAGAAAAGAAGAATGATGGTAGAGAGATGATAGAATTCGAAAAGAGAGGGGGAGAGAAGAATTCAAAAATTAGGAGTAAAGAAATTAAAATATTGTTGTTTTTATTTTGTTTATTTATTGAAATTTGAAATTGAATAAAGAAAGAAATTAAGAATTAAGACAACTAATTAACAAAAAAGATTTAACAAAATTAAAAGGTGATTTTCGAAAAAGGTGAAAGAAAAAGTCAAAGAAAGATTTGAAATTCAAATTTAAAAGAAAGGAAAGATTTAACAAGATAAAAATAAAGAGTTTGAATTTTAAAAAGAAGATAAGATAGGTAAGAATTAAATTGAAAAGATATGATAAAGATTTAAAAAGATTAAGAAAGATAAGATTTAAAATTTTAAAGATTTTGAAATTTAATTTCAAAAGATATGAGATAGAGGTTTTAAAATTTTAAATTTAAAATAAAGATAAGACGCCTTAAGTTTAAAATTTAAGATAAAGATAAGATAAAAAAAATTAAAATTTAAACTTTACTAATAAGAAAACACCAAACTAAAAATTTTAATTCAAGATAAGAAAAGATAGCAAAGATTTCGAAATTTTGAATGAAGATAGAATAAATATTTTTGTATTTTTATTTATTTTTTTGAATAGAAAAACAACTAAGAGACATCAAACTTAAAAATTTTAAAATCAAATGACACAAATTTTCGAAAATTTAAAGGACAAACACACAAAGACACCAAACTTAAAATTTTTGAAATCAAACAAAGAAAAATAACAAGAAAGTTTCGAATACTAAGAAAGAAAAATAAGAACAATTTTCGAAAACTCAAGAAAAGAAATGAAAACCAAAGGGACACCAAACTTAAAAACTGACAAAAGACTCAAACAAAGGAAAAAGATGATTAAAGATAAAAAGTTTTTGAAAAGTTTTTGAAAAAGAAAATAAGAAACACAATTAAAGAAAACTAATAAAAAGGTAACTAATCTAAGCAACAAGATAATCCGATAGTTTGTCAATCTCGAACAATCCCCGGCAACGGCACCAAAAACTTGGTGCGTGAAATTCATAACTTCACACAGCTTGACTGGCAAATGCACCGGGTCATCCAAGTAATACCTCAGGTGAGTGAGGGTCGAATCCCATGAGAATTGTCGGATTAAGCAAACAATGGTTATCTTGAAAATCATAGTCAGGTGGATAGAAAAGATAGTTGTTGTGGTAAATGCATAAGAACAGAATAAGTAAAGAGTTGCTAAATTGGTGTGAAAACAGTGATAAGAAATCGGTTGAGGCTTCGGAGATGCTTTATCTTTCTGGATTAACTTTTCTTACTGTCTACTTCAACAATGGATGATTCATTCCATGGAAAACTATAAGTGATTAACGCTAGGGCTAGTGGTCATTAATCTCCTCTGATCCAAACCAGACGCCGGTGCTAACGGTCATCCAATCTGAACAAGGGTGAAGCTCTAGCAATTCAATCTCTGATGATCCTACTCAAAATGCCACAGACAAGGTCAGATCTTCCGGATCGGAGAATGAAGCTTTACGATTCTAGTTTATACCACAAAGGCCCTAATCGCCCCAGATCTCGGCTGAAAAAATGTTCCCATGTCCCCAACGAGTCATGGATTAGCCGTCTAGGAGATGTACTTTCAAGCTTGTAGTTCAATGCTATCCAGCTAGGGACTCGCAAGAACCCATGTAGAAAATAGATCATACTCTCAGTCCACCTAGTTTCATTAGATTGAAGAACAAAAATACATCTTAGAATGAAATCAAGCATAGATTGGAATAGAAACAGTAACATTATTAATCCATGAGAATCAGCAGAGCTCCTAACCTTAACATAGGAGGTTTAGTTGCTCATCGTTTACAAAAAAATAATAGTGAATTCAAAATGTTGGAAGAAGATAAAAGTCCTGAACAAGGATGATCCTTGTTCTATAAATACTAGCCTAAAAACCTAGAATTACAAAAATGAAATGAAACTAGGCTAATGTTCCGAGCCCACTTGGTGAGTGTTTGGTCCTTTTTGGGCATTCAACACCAAGCTTGATCCTTCTTGGGCATTGATTGCCAGGCAGGGGGTAAGTTGGGCGTTCAACACCCATTTTAGGCCATTATTTTCAAAGACAGGTATGGACAATTATATATTTCTGGAAAGCTTTGGAAGTTAGCTTTCCAACGCCGTTGAGAGCGCGTCATGTGGACCTCTATAACTCAAGATATGCTCGTTGGAATGCACAAAGGTTAGGATTTGACAGCATTTGCAGTCCTTTCTCAGCCTTTGAATCAGACTTTTCCAAAACTTGTCAGAATCATCCAGAAATCACCTAAAATCATAGAAAAAACACAAAAACTCAAAGTAGCATCCAAAAAGTGATTTTTACACTAAAACTTACTAAAACTTATTAAAACTTAATAAAACATAACCAAAAACACTAGAAAAATAGTACTAAAAAGTGTATAAAATATCCGCTCATCATTAATTTGAGTACAACTATCAAGATGTTGTTTTAGAGTAGATGTGTCATATCGCTTACCTCTAGCTTTAAACACCTTCTTGCATCCTTTACACTTAGAACGTTCTACTCTATCCTTATCTGGACTGAGTTTTTTGAAGAAATTCCATACATCAAATATTACTGGTCTGGCCCTTTTCAATCTAGGTTCATCAACCTCGACCTGAGCAGCCTCAAAACCAGCTCCAGCAGTAACAAGATTACTCACAGTTTCAGAATTCATATTTTCTGAAATAAAAGCAAATGTTAAAACAAGTATTATACATTTTGATTTAGTCAAAACCATTTTCAAACAAAACAAAACACATCAAATAAGAAAAAAATCTGCATTAGATTTTACATTTGTCAAAATAGTAAAATTTAATCAAAGCAAACAAACCTAAACTTATCTAAATCTCTGATCTGATACAAACTTAAACTTATGCTAATGTTTAATTTGTCCATACACACTATTTTGTAAAAAGATAAAAATTCAAAACGTTAACAAAAATACCAACATACCAAAATAACAGCAGCAACGACCAGGACAGAGGAGGCGAGGAGCAGCGACGACGGCCAGATGACAGACCCAAAGAGGACAAAGGACCAGCGCCGGTGGCTAGGAGCCCAGGATCGACGAGCAGTGGCGACAATAGCTACATGGAGCACAGGGGTGGCCAGCATCCAGGAGCACCGAGGAGAGACGGTGGTAGCAGCCTGTGATGAAGAGCAATGCGACTGTGGTGCCGGACTGCCAAATGCGACTGTGCGAGACTGCAAACTCAGGCTTGATAATGAGAAGGCAGCAAGACGACGTCACTTGTGAGCGTTAGCATGAGCATGAGCGTGCGTGAGTGTGGGACGGACGCTGGACGCAGCAGGGTTGGGACGGCAACGGCAACAGCACCAATAGGGACGCTGGACGCTGGACGCAGCAGGGTTGGGGGCGGCTAGTGTGAGTGTGACTATGGGAGAGACACTGAGTGACTGAGTGTGTCATGTTGTCTGAGAGTGATTCAATTAGGGTAGGTTTTTATTGGGTTGGGTCAGGTCGGAGAAGCTGGGTTTTAGGCCAGAAATTTGCAAAAAATGTCCCTGGCAAAAAAAAGCATTAGGCCCGCCGGGGAGGCCCGCCCTGCCAAAGCCCACTATTTAAGGGATGCGGGTTTGGCGGGCTTTCGAAGTGTGGCAATCTCAATTTTTCAGTCCGTCCCGCCTTTTTGGCAGGTTATGCGGGCCGGGCCGGCGGGTTTAGGCCGGTTTGTCATCCCTACTTAAAGGTTGATCAAGTAATATGATTTTTCCTTATTAAATAATGGTGGCATATGTTAATGTTATTGTAGTTGATGATGATGTTGTAGAAACATAGATATTGGCAGTAACTATATAGTTGTAAATTGTAATTGAAAATGCTCGATTATTAGCTGTTAGCTATGCTTGATTATCAGTTGTTAGCTATGAAGTGCAAAAATGAATAGGAACCAAATGGAAATTGTTGACTTTGTTTAGTTTACATCACTTGTAAGATTTGATATTTCATTGAAACCTATATTTTCATGATAATTTTGCAAGTCCAACCCTGCTTATATCATGTTCTCTGGATGGAAGTTAGATTTAGGTTCATAATCTTGATTTATCATGTGTATTTTACAAAGATAAATTTTTATGCTATTTCTTTGCACATGTTCTTAAATACACTTTATATATTGATTGTGGAGGAAGTGATTTTTGCATCAAATGGAATAACTTAAGGTCTATAGCTTGTTTGAAAGCATTTGATGGTGTTCTTCAATCAAATATTGCATTGAAGATTCTTGATCTTTCAGGAAATCCTGTTGGAGATGAAGGAGTTAAGGTTAGTATCAGTAGTCTGATCTTTTATTTACATTATCTTGATACTTGTGTACCCCTTTAACATAGACTATTTATGAAATAGGCTGCTATTTGATAAAATAAAAAAAACGCTTGCTTTTTCTTTCTTTTTCTTTAAATTATGATAACTAAACTTCTGTAAGTAACTTTTCAACAGACAATACTATTTATAAACAGATAATTTAAAAGAAGATATAGACGTAAGGATAACATCTAACAATTTCTTAGTTTAATTAAGTTTGGAGAACATTAAGCACCTTGTCCTTAAAATAGAAGCACTTAAAACAGTCACATTTTGTATTGGAATCTCAATTATTTTCAAATTAAGTGCTTGATATTAGAGCTTGATTCTTTTATGGATCAATTAGTATTTTAATATAGTGTAACTATTTTTATTCAAACTTGTCTTAGCCTTTTTTTTATTGTTAGCTGAATTATTGGTCTATTCAAGTGAGCGTACTAGATTTTTTGAAAATTGACATGTAAGTAATCTATGACACCATGTGCTTTTATTGGTACTGTGTTTGGTAAAAATCTATAATATTTTCATATCCCGTTTTCCTTCTACGGTTAAGCATCTTGAAACTAAATATCAAGAATCTTATGGCTTTTTTAACTAACCATGATGGTGATATTCTGAGACTTGTTATTATTCTTAGAGCTATTTTTGTGATATATTTATTACTCATTCTTCCTCTCTTATGCCAAGGAAAACAATAGAAAAAAATGTTAAACAAGTATTCCTTATCATTATCGTACATTAGGTATTAATATTATGTCATATCCTTGTTCATAGTGATTATGTGACATACTGGTGGATAACTCTGGCATTAAGAAGCTCCAGCTAAATAGTCCTAACTTGGGTGATGAGGTATGATTTGATAACTATGATTCGTTGAGGAAATAAAGTATACATTAATACAGAATTCTTTAATGAAAATGAAGTATTCCAAACAAAATTTTGCCGGTGAAGGTAGAGAGAGTTATGTCATGTTGAGACCTTGAGGTGTTATGCTTTTTTTTTTCCTTTTTCTTTTTTATTTTGGAGGTAGTTTACATTGTATTGTTGAATTCAATTTAGTATAATTGGACTGTTGGTATATATTTGATTTCATGTAATATTCATTGAATATCAATGAAATGTAATTTTTATGTCTTCTCTTTTGCCATATTTTTTGCTCAGTCGCATTGAAACTATAGTGTGTTTGTTCCTTGGAATACTATTTTTCTAACTCTAAAAGTTACTTAACCAGTTAACTATTCTAAATGGTTTATCTATTTATTATTTTTTATTATGGTTTCAAATTATATTTTTGTTGTAGAAATTGGATCAAGAGAGTGAGATTATATCACCAAAAGAGTTAGAAAGTAGGTCTTCTGGAGCGAGCAATAAGGCAGTATGATCTTTCTATGATGGAGATTTTATGTATTAAGAACTACATGTTAAGACATTTATAATTAAAAAATTCATGTTATGTTTGATACTTTATTTGTATAGGGGTTATTACTTTTGATTTCTAATACTAAAAAATCATATATTACGTTTAATACTTTGTTAATGAGTTATATAATATTTTGTTTATGGGTACTGATCTTTTGTTATTGTGAAATTTTAATCAAAAAATTATTTGTTTAACGCAATAAAACAACAATTAAAATTGCCTTTTTAAATTATCAAAAATGTCACTTTTATCTGATTAAAATGGTAGTTTGTAACTGTCGTTTTAAACAATTAGAATGCCATTTAAACCCGGTTAAAATTGTCATTTTTAAACAAAATAAAACCTCATTTTAACCTGGTAAAAATGGTAGTTTCAAATGCCGTTTTAACCAACCAAAAAACGCCATTTTATTTGGATATAACGGTGGTTAAAACCCCCCGTTTTAACCTATCAAAAAACTGTTGTAATAACCAAAATAGCGCTCAAAATTACGTCATTTTTCAAAATCGCTATATTTGGTAATAATGGCGGTTCAAACCGTCGTAAAAAAATACCGTAATTACCAAGTTTTTTGTAGTGTACATTCAGTCAATAGCCAAAACTTCTTCCTTAACATCACATATGTAGTTTCTACTAGGTCATATGTGACAATTCTTTCTTTCCTTTTTGACAGTTGGGATTGCGGCATTTTCGTGATCAAATACCTGAAAAACTAGACCGAGGGTTCAACACTGGACGAATGGGATTGTGTGAGACTTCCAAGTCCTTCAACTATTATACGGACGCTTGATTTCTTGTAGTTTCTCTATGTTTCTAACAAACAATGAAAAATTATAGGTGACCTTGAAGTCATTTAGAAGAGAAATACTATACAAAATCATTCTTAGCCCTTCAGACTCGTGTCTCAGGGTAATTTTGAAATACCTAGAAAATGATGCTCAATCTGTACATCGTATTAATCCCAAAAATAAACAAAAAGAGGTGAAGACACTGTTCACAACTCCAAGTACAAAAACCATGATTTAGCAAGCAGAACATTTTGCTAGGGAGAAAGAGTGCAAGAGAAGAAAGGCAACAAAAAAATTATAGACTGATTTTGTTAGAATGAGTTAATTGCATTGGATGTTCCTTTAAGGTAGTTTTGTGTGTGTGTGTGTGTGTGTTTTTTTTTTTTTTTCTAAAGAAAACTTCAGAAGTTCATATTGACCATACAGCAAGATGTTTTTTTCACCTTTTACATTTTGGATGATGCTACTTAAAGTTTTTAGATTTTTTTTCTTATGCATGTTACACCCTAGATATATTAGGAACTCCAGATTAGTTTTCAGATTTTTTTTCATACTTGTGTTTGTTTATATTGACAAGAATTCAGATGTTCTATTTCAAAAAAATTACATGGTCATCTAAAAGGGCTTCAGATGCCTTTCTCTTAAGTTTTCGATGTTAATTTCTATAAATATTAATTGCCATATCTGACATTCCACCTCCTTTTATTTTCTCCCCCGATAAATTAGTTCATCTCATGGGTGTACATGTTTCTTTCATCAAGAAGTTTAATGTTTATTTTTGAATAAAACGACATAAAATGCAGCGAACATTGTGAATGCAATATAGTTGTTGCTTTTTATTTATCATATGCAATTGAAGAAATAAACCAAATCAAATAACAAATAAATAAAATAAAAAAGAACATGTTCATCCCTACGTACAAAATACTGAGAAGACCCAAATGAGTTTAATAAAGACATGAATCCACCATATTGGTGGGTATCATTTAGCATAATAGATCCATTGAAGCATTTGGTTGCATTAATCTAAGGATTGTTATTTCCATCTAGTTCAACTGCATCTTGAAAAAAAAAATTAAAAAAACTATTATCAAATATACCAAAGGGAACAACCACAAGCTATGTCAGTTTATAATGTAGAAAACACAAGATCCAAGAGTATTGAGATAGACACATATCGAGGGTGTGTTCTTTTTCTTCTTCCTCATAGCTTTCTTGATTGATTTATCCAAATCTGCTCCAGGACTCTTTTTTGTAGGGCGGCCCTTGGTCAATACGCTTGATGGCCCTTGTATGTCATCCACACTGATAAGGCACACCGATGCATGCTTTGTGTTCCGATACTATTCTAAGTAATAATAACACTTTTGAACTCCATACTAGCATAATACTCACTAAGCTTGGTTTTTGCACCATTAATAACGGGGTGCAATATGGCTGATTCATCCTCACAGCTCATGAAGTCTTGAGCCACGTTATAGAAGTGTGTACACAAACCTCTAAATAAGTTTTGACTTTCGCTAGAGCGATTCATGTCATGACTGCTCTTAATATAACTGTTCTTGCACTTTACAATCTTGCTACAGTGGGGCAGAATGTAACAGGAGGGTACTTTGTTCACTCAATAGTAGACATTACAACTAGTGCGTGGCAACACAGTGTGCCTTTGGATTGAAATATGTTGCATTCGCACCAAATATTATGATCCTGAAATCAAACACAACTCCATAAGTACTGTATACAATCTTATCGTAGACTAGTTTCTGCTCATCCACCTTCGAACAAAACGTATCCCACTTTTATGACACAACACGAATACTACAATCACCCTTCTCTATAAATTCCACCTGAATATTTTTGAACATATTGCTGGTGTACTCATGCTAAAAATGTTGCTCAATGGTAGAGCTTGATGATGAGCGGATAATTTTACCCTTTTTGGCATTGTTTTTACATAGTTTTTAGTATGTTTTAGTTAGTTTTTATTATATTTTTATTAGTTTTTATTCAAAAATCACATTTCTGGACTTTACTATGAGTTTGTGTGTTTTTCTGTGATTTCAGGTATTTTCTGGCTGAAATTGAGGGACCTGAGCAAAAATCTTATTCAGAGGCTGAAAAAGGATTGCAGATGCTGTTGGATTCTGGCCTCCCTGCACTCGAAGTGGTTTTATGGAGCTACAGAAACCAAATTGGCGCACTCTCAATTGCATTGGAAATTAGACATCCTGGAATTTCCAGTAATATATAATAGTTCATACTTTGCCCGAGATTTGATGGCCCAAACTGCCGTTCAAAGTCTACCTAAAAATTCTGGCGTAAAACGCCCAAATTGGCACCAGAATTGGAGTTAAACGCCCAAACTGGCACCAAAGCTGGCGTTTAACTCTAGGAACAGCCTAAGCACGAAAAAGCTTCAATGCTCAGTCCAAGCACATACCAAGTGGGCCCCAAAAGTGGATTTCTGTACTATTTGCACTTAGTTACTCATTTTCTGTAAACCCTAGTTACTAATTTAGTATAAAAACTACTTTTAGTGATTTATTTTATGTCTTTTGACCATATTTGATCTTTTGATCTATCTTTTGACCAACTTTTATCATTGTACACGTTTGGAGGTTGGCCTCACGGCCATGCCTAGACCTCTTTCACTTATGTATTTTCTACGGTGGAGTTTCTACACCCCATAGATTAAGGTGTGGAGCTCTGCTGTTCTTCATGAATTAATGCAAGTATTATTATTTTTCCTTCAATTCACGCCTACTTCTTCTCCAAGATATACTCTTGTTCTTAATTCAATTAAGTCAGAATGAAGGGGTGACCCGTGACAATCACCCACTATCTTCATTACTCGCTTAGCCAAGATCCGCGTGCCTGACAACCACAAGCGGTCTACATGATGTTCAACGTAGTCATTGGACGACAGCCGGAGCATATTCTCTTGAGTCTCTCAACGATTCACATCGTCTCTCCTGACAACAGAGCATCTGAATCTGAGATTAGAACCTTCGTGGTATAGGCTAGAACCATTGGCAGCATTCCTGAGATCCGGAAAGTCTAAACCTTGTCTGTGGTATTCCGAGTAGGATCTGGGAAGGGATGACTGTGACGAGCTTCAAACCTGCAAATGTTGGGCGCAGTGACAGTGTGCAAAAGGACAATGGTCCTATTCCGATGCTAGCGGGAACCGACAGATGATTAGCCGTGCAGTGACAGTGCATATGGATTTGTTTTCATCCGAGAGGATCATACAGCTTGCCATGGAAGGAGGTAACGCATGGTTGGAAGAAGGCAGTAGGAAAGCAGAGGTTCAGAAGCAACAAAGCATCTCCATACGCTTATCTAAAATTCCCACCAATGAATTACATAAGTATTTATATCTTATTTTATGTTTTATTTATATTTTAATTATCAAAACCTCATAATCAATTTAATCCGCCTGACTGATATTTACAAGATGACCATAGCTTGCTTCAAGCCGACAATCTCTGTGGGATCGACCCTTACTCACGTAAGGTATTACTTGGACGACCCAGTGTACTTGCTGGTTAGTTGCACCGGAGTTGTGAAAAGTGTGAATCACAATTTCGTGCATCAAGTTTTTGGTGCCGTTGCCGGGGATTATTCGAGTTTGGACAACTGACGGTTCATCTTGTTGCTCAGATTAGGTAATTTTATTTTACTTTTAAGCATTTTATTTTTTATTTTCGAAAAATTAAAAAATATATATATTTTGTTCTTCAGAATTTTTAAGAATGAATTCTAGAGTTTCATCATGATCTGTTGAAGCCTGGCTGGCTGTCAAGCCATGTCTAAATTTTTTGGACCGAGGCTTCCACTTATCATTGCAAGAGCCTTTTGATTCCCATCAATTTGGCTGTTGTATGTAATGCTCTACTGAAGCTTGGCTGACCATTGGCCATGTCTAATCTTTTGGACCGAAGCTTTCACATGAAGCTTGGCTGGCTATAAAGCCATGTCTAAATTTTTGGACCGAAGCTTTAGACTAACATTGCATGATTCCTGGAATTCTTATTAAAAATTTTGGATTTTTTTTATTTTCTTTTCCTAATTAATTTTCGAAAAATACCAAAAAAATTAATAAAATCATAAAAACCAAAAATATTTTGTGTTTCTTGTTTGAGTCCAGTGTCAAATTTTAAGTTTGGTGTCAATTGCATCTTTTTAATTTTTCTTTAAAATTTTCGAAAATACATGCATGTGTTCTTCATGATCTTTAAGTTGTTCTTGATGATTGTCTTTGTTTATTCTTGTGATTTTCTTGTTTTGTGTTTGTTGTTGTTTTTCATATGCATTTTCAATTTGTTAGCATCTCAACATTAAAAATTTTTAAGTTTGGTGTCTTGCATGTCTTTCTTTTCTTAAAAATTTTCAAAAATAAGTTCTTGGTGTTCATCTTGATCTTCAAAGTGTTCTTGGTGTTCATCTTGACATTCAAAGTGTTCTTGCACATTTCTCTTGTTTTGATTCATAATCTTTATGTCTTGTGCCATTTTTGTATTTTTCTCTCTCCTCATAAAAATTCAAAAATAAAAAATATATCTTTCCCTTATTTCACTCATAAATTTCGAAATTTTGGATTGACTTAGTCAAAAATCTTTATGTCTTTCATGTTTTTCGAAAATTTTAAAAAATTTATTTTCAAAATCTTTTTCTTATTTTTATTTCATAATTTTCGAAAACTTTACTAACAATTAATGTTTTAATTCAAAATTTCAAGTTGTTACTTGCCTATTTAGAAAGGTTCAATCTTTAAATTCTAAAATCATATCTTTTAGTTTCGTGTTAGTCAAGTAATCAACTTTAATTTCAAAATTCAAATCTTTCTCAAAATAAACTTAATCATATCTCTTCAAAATTTGATTTCAAAATATTTTCTAACTTCTTATCTTTTCAAAAACTGATTTTCAAATCTTTTTCAATTAACCACTTAACTTTTTGTTTGTTTTTTAAAATTCTTACCTTTTTCAAAACCATCTAACTACTTTTCTCTCTCTAATTTTCGAAAATCATTAACTTCTTTTTCAAAATTCTTTTTAATTAACTAATTGTTTTAAATTTTAATTTCATTCTACTTCTTCTAAAAATTTCAAATTCTAACTAATAATTAAAATAAAAACAAAAATATTTTTAATTATTTCAAAAACTCTCTCTCTCTCTCTCTCTCTCTCTCTCTCTCTCTCTTATCTATTTCTATTTATTTACTTGATTACTAACACTTCTCATCTTATAATTCGAACCCTCTCTCCCTCTGTGTTCGAATTCTTCATCTCTTCTCTCTACATCATTCTTCTATTCTTCTCTTCTTCTACTCACATAAAGGAATCTCTATACTGTGACATAGAGGATTCCTCTTCTTCTCTGTTCTCTTCTTTTTCATATGAGCAGGAACAAGGATAAGAACGTTCTTGTTGAAGCTGATCTCGAACCTGAAAGGACTCTAAAGAGGAAGCTAAAAGAAGCTAAAGCACAACTCTCTGAAGAGGACCTGACAGAAATTTTCGAAAAAGAAGAAGACATGGCAGCCAAAAATAACAATAATAGTGGAGATGCAAGGAAGATGCTTGGTGACTTTATTGCACCCTCTTCTGACTTCTGTGGAAGGAGCATCTCAATTCCTGCAATTGGAGCAAACAACTTTGAGCTTAAGCCTCAATTAGTTTCTCTAATGTAGCAGAATTGCAAGTTTCATGGACTTTCATTAGAAGATCCTCATCAGTTTTTAGTTGAATTCTTGTAAATCTGTGACACTGTTAAGACCAATGGGGTTAATCTCGAGGTCTACAGACTTATGCTTTTCCCCTTTGCTGTAAGAGACAGAGCTAGGACATGGTTGGACTCACAACCTAAAGAAAGCCTGAACTCTTGGGAAAAGCTGGTCAATGCCTTCTTGGCCAAATTCTTTCCACCTCAAAAGTTGAGTAAGCTTAGAGTGGAAGTCCAAACCTTCAGACAGAAGGAAGGTGAATCCCTCTATGAAGCTTGGGAAAGATACAAGCAATTGATCAGAAGGTGTCTTTCTGGCATGCTTTCAGAATGGAGCATCATATGTATATTCTATGATGGTTTGTCTGAATTATCCAAAATGTCATTGGACAACTCTGCTGGTGGATCTCTTCATCTGAAGAAGACGCCTGAAGAAGCCCAGGAACTCATTGAAATGGTTGCAAATAACCAGTTCATGTACACTTCTGAAAGGAATCCTGTGAATAATGGGACAACTCAGAAGAAAGGAATTCTTGAGATTGATACTCTGAATGCCATATTGGCTCAAAATAACATATTGACTTAGCAAGTCAATATGATTTCTCAGAGTCTGACTGGAATGCAAGCTGCATCCGTCAGTACTAAGGAAGCCTCCTCTGAAGGAGAAGCCTATGACGCTGAGAATCCTGGAATGGAAGAAGTGAATTACATGGGAGATTCCTATGGAAACACTTACAATCCTTCATGAAGGAATCATCCTAATCTCTCATGAAATGATCAACAGAAGCCTAATCAAGGCTTCCATAATAATAATGGTGGAAGAAATAGGTTTGGCAATAGCAAACCTTTTCCATCATCTTCTCAGCAACAGACAGAGAATTCTAAGTAGAGCCACTCTGACTTAGCAACTGTAGTCTCTGATCTATCTAAGACCACTCTCAGTTTCATGACTGAAGCAAGGTCCTCCATTAAAAATTTGGAGTCACAAGTGGGTCAGCTGAATAAAAGAGTTACTGAACTCCCTCCTAGTACTCTCCCAAGCAATACAGAAGAGAATTCAAAGAGAGAGTGCAAGGCCATCTACACGTCCAACATGGCCGAACCTGTAGAGGAGAGAAATGCAGTGATTTCTAGTGAGGAAGACCTCAATGGACGTCCACTGGCCACTAAGGAGTTCCCCAATGAGGAACCTAAGGAATCTGAGGCTCATATAGAGACCATTGAGATTCCACTGAATCTACTATTACCCTTCATGAGCTCTTATGAGTATTCTTCCTCAAAAGAGGATGAAGATATTATTGAAGAGCAAGTTGCTCAGTATCTATGAGCAATCATGAAGCTGAATGCCAAGCTATTTGGTAATGAGACTTGGGAGGATGAACCTCCATTGCTCATCAATGAACTGAATGATCTGGTTCAACTGAAATTACCTCAGAAGAAACAGGATCCTGAAAAGTTCTTAATACCTTGTACCATAGGCACCATGACCTTTGAGAAGGCTCTGTGTGACCTGGGGTCAGGGATAAACCTCATGCCCCTCTCTGTAATGGAGAAACTAGGAATCTTTGAGGTGCAAGCTGCAAGAATCTCACTAGAGATGGCAGACAATTCAAAGAAACAAGCTTATGGACTTGTAGAGGATGTCTTGGTGAAGGTTGAAGGCCTGTACATCCCTGCTGATTTCATAATCCTAGATAGTGGGAAGGATGAGGATAAATCCATCATCCTAGGAAGACCTTTCCTAGTCACAGCAAGAGCTGTGATTGATGTGGACAGAGGAGAGTTAGTCCTTCAATTGAATGAGGACTACCTTGTGTTTAAGGCTCAAGGATCTTCTTCTGTAACCATGGAGAGGAAGCATGAAAAGCTTCTCTCAATACAGAGTCAAATAGAGCCCCCACACTCAACTTCTAAGTTTGGTGTTGGGAGGCCACCATTAAGCTCTGAGTCTCTGTCAAGCTATTGACATTAAAGAAGCGCTTGTTGGGAGGCAACCCAATGTTATTTAATTATATTTATATATTTGTTTTCCATTGTTGATTTATGTTTTCTTTAGGTTGATGATCATGTGAAGTCACAAAAACAACTACAAAATTAAAGCGGAATCAAAAACAGCATTAAAAATAGCACACCCTGGAGGACAGACTTACTGGCGTTTAAATGCCAGTAAAGATAGCAGAATGGGTGCTTAACGCCCAGTCTGGCAGCATTCTGGGCGTTAAATGCCAGAATGGACAGCATTCTGAGCGTTTAACGCCAGAAAAGAGTGTCTGGCGTCTGGCTGGCATTAAACGCCAGAAAAGGGTGTCTGGCTGGCGTTAAACGCCAGAAAGGGGCAGCAGACTGGCGTTTAACGCCAGGAAAGGTAGCAGAACTGGCATTAAACGCCAGGATTGGCACACAGAGGGCGTTTAAATGCCAGAATGGTGCAGGGAGTAGAATTCCTTGACACCTCAGGATCTGTGGACCCCACAGGATCCCCAACTACCCCAACTCACTCTCTCTCTTCTTCACACCTCTCCATAACACTCTTTCCCATACACCATTGACCAATTACCTCAATACCTCTTCCCCAAACACCCTTCACCTATCAAATCTTATCCTCTTCTCCATACTCTCTTCACCACTCACATCCATCCATCATTAAACCCCACCTACCTCACCATTCAAATTCAAACCATTTTTCTCCCAAACCCACCCCTCCATGACCGAATTCCCTCTCTCCCTTACCCTATAAATACCCCTCCTCACTACCTTCAATTTCACACAACATACACACTACTACCCCCTTGGCCGAACCCAACATACTCCTCCATCTCCTCCATTTCTTCTTCTTCTCCTCCTTTATTTCTTCTTTTGCTCGAGGACGAGCAAACATTTTAAGTTTAGTGTGGAAAAAGCACTGCTTTTTCATTTTTTCATAACCATTAATAGCACCTAAGGCCGGAGAAACCTCTAGAAAGAGGAAAGGGAAGGTAATTCCTTCCACCTCCGAGTCATGGGAGATGGAAAGATTCATCTCAAAGGTCCATCAAGACCACTTCTATGAAGTTGTGGCCAAGAAAAAGGTGATCCCCGAGGTCCCCTTCATGCTCAAAAAGAGTGAATATCCAGAGATCCGACATGGGATTCGAAGAAGAGGTTGGGAAACTCTCACCAACCCCATCCAACAAGTCGGGATCTTAATAGTTCAAGAGTTCTATGCCAATGCATAGATCACTAAGAACCATCATCAAAGTGTGAACCTGAACCCAAAGAATTGGCTCACAATGGTTCAGGGAAAATACTTAGATTTCAGTCTGAAAAATGTGAGGTTAGCATTTAACTTGCCAATGATGCAAGGAGATCCTCACCCTTTCACTAGAAGTGTCAACTTTGATCAAAGGTTGGACCAAGTCCTCTTGGACATCTGTGTGGAAGGAGCTCAATGGAAGAGAGACTCAAGAGGCAAACCGGTTCAATTGAGAAGGCCTGACCTCAAACCCGTGGCTAGGGGATGGTTGGAGTTCATCCAACGCTCTATCATTCCTACTAGCAACCGGTCTGAAATTACTGTGGACCGGGCCATCATGATCCATAGTATCATGATTGGATTGGAAGTGGAAGTTCATGAGATCATATCTCTAGAACTATACAAGGTGGCTGACAAGCCTTCCCCTTTGGCAAGGTTAGCCTTTTCTCATCTCATCTGTCACCTATGCAATTCAGCTGGAGTTGTCATAGAGGAAGACACCCTCATTGAAGAGGACAAGCCCATCACTAAAAAAAAGATGGAGCAAACAAGAGAGCCCACTCATGGACCTCAACAAAAGCATGATGAAATTCCTCATCATAAAATCCCTGAGATGCCTCAAGGGATGCATTTTCCTCCACATGACTATTGGGGGCAAATCAACACCTCTTTAGGAGAACTGAGTTCTAACATGGAACAACAAAGAATGGAGCACCAAGAGCACTCCATCATCCTCCATGAAATTAGAGAAGACCAAAAGGTCATGAGAGAGGAGCAACAAAGGCAAGGAAGAGACATTGAGGAGCTCAAGCACTCCATAAGATCTTCAAGAGGAAGAACTAGCCGCCATCACTAAGGTGGACCCGTTCTTTAATTTCTTTGTTCTTTATTTTCTGTTTTTTGTTCCCTATGCTTTATGTTTTATCTATGTTTGTGTCTTTATTACATGATCATTAGTGTTTAGTGTCTGTGCCTTAAAGTTATAAATGTCTTATGAATCCTTCACCTTTCTTAAATGAAAAATGTTTTTAATTGCAAAAGAACAAGAAGTGCATGGTTTCGAATTTTATTTTGAAGTTAGCTTAATTATTTTGATGTGGTGGCAATACTTTTTATTTTCTGAATGAATGCTTGAACAGTGCATATTTTTTATATTGTTGTTTATGAATGTTAAAATTGTTGGCTCTTGAAAGAATAATGAAAAAAGAGAAATGTTATTGATGATCTGAAAAATCATAAAATTGATTCTTGAAGCAAAAAAAAGTAGTGAAAAATAAAGCTTGCGGAAAAAAATGGCGAGAAAAATAAAGAAAAAAAAAGAAAGAAAAAGAAAAGCAAGCAGAAAAAGCCAATAGCCCTTTAAACCAAAAGCCAAGGGTAGAAAGGATCCAAGGCTTTGAGCATTAATGGACAGGAGGGCCCAAAGGAATAAAATCCTGGCTTAAGCGGCTAAACCAAGCTGTCCCTAACCATGTGCTTGTGGCGTGAAGGTGTCAAGTGAAAAGCTTGAGACTGAGCGGTTAAAGTCGTGGTCCAAAGAAAAAAGAGTGTGCTTAAGAGCTCTGGACACCTCTAACTGGGGGCTTTAGCAAAGCTGAGTCACAATCTGAAAAGGTTCACCCAATTATGTGTCTGTGGCATTTATGTATCCGGTGGTAATACTGGAAAACAAAATGCTTAGGGCCATGGCCAATACTCATAATGTAGCTGTGTTCAAAAATCAACATACTGAACTAGGTGAATGAATAACACTATCTGAATTCTGAGTTCCTATAGATGCCAATAATTCTGAACTTCAAAGGATAAAGTGAGATGCCAAAACTGTTTAGAAGCAAAAAGCTACAAGTCCCGCTCATCTAATTGAAACTAATTTTCATTGATAAATTTGGAATTCATTGTATATTCTCTTCTTTTTATCCTATCTTGTTTTTAGTTGCTTGGGAACAAGCAACACTTTAAGTTTGGTATTGTGATGAGCAGATAATTTATACCCTTTTTGGCATTGTTTTTACATAGTTTTTAGTATGTTTTAGTTAGTTTTTATTATATTTTTATTAGTTTTTATTCAAAAATCATATTTCTGGACTTTACTATGAGTTTTTGTGTTTTTCTGTTATTTCAGGTATTTTCTGGCTGAAATTGAGGGACCTGAGCAAATATCTAATTCAAAGGCTGAAAAAGGACTGCAGATGCTATTGGATTCTGACCTCCTTGTACTCGAAGTAAATTTTCTATTGCTACAGAAGCCCAATTTGGCACGCACTTAATTGCGTTGGAAAATAGACATCTTGGGCTTTCCAGCGATATATAATAATTTATACTTTGCCCGAGATTTGATGGCCCAAACTGGCGTTCAAAATCTACCTAAAAATTCTGGCGTAAAACGCCCAAACTGGCACCAGAATTGGAGTTAAACGTCCAAACTGGCACCAAAGCTGGCGTTTAACTCCAGGAACAGACTAAGCACGAAAAAGCTTCAATGTCAGCCAAAGCACACACCAAGTGGGCCCAGAAGTGGATTTATGCACTATCTGCACTTAGTTACTCATTTTCTGTAAACCCTAGTTACTAGTTTAGTATAAAAACTACTTTTAGTGATTTATTTTATGTCTTTTGACCATCTTTGATCTTTTGATCTATCTTTTGACCAACTTTTATAATTGTACACGTTTAGAGGCTGGCCTCACGGCCATGCCTAGACCTCTTTCACTTATGTATTTTCTACGGTGGAGTTTCTACACCCCATAGATTAAGGTGTGGAGCTCTGCTATTCTTCATGAATTAATGCAAGTATTATTATTTTTCCTTCAATTCACGCCTACTTCTTCTCCAAGATATACTCTTGTTCTTAATTCAGTTAAGTCAGAATGAAGGGGTGACCCGTGACAATCACCCACTATCTTCATTACTCGCTTAGCCAAGATCCGCGTGCTTGACAACCACAAGCGGTCTACATGATGTTCAACGTAGTCATTGGACGACAGCCAGAGTATATTCTCTTGGGTCTCTAATAAACGATTCACATCGTCTCTCCTAACAACAGAGCATCTGAATCTGAGATTAGAACCTTCGTGGTATAGGCTAGAACCATTGGCAGCATTCCTGAGATCCGAAAAGTCTAAACCTTGTCTGTGGTATTCCAAGTAGGATATGGGAAGGGATGACTGTGACGAGCTTCAAACCTGCGAATGTTGGGGGCAGTGACAGTGTGCAAAAGGAATTCCCACCAAAGCATCTCTATACGCTTATCTGAAATTCCCACCAATGAATTACATAAGTATTTCTATCTTATTTTATATTTTATTTATATTTTAATTATCAAAACCTCATAATCAATTTAATTCGCCTGACTGAGATTTACAAGATGACCATAGCTTGCTTCAAGCCGACAATCTCCGTGGGATCGACCCTTACTCACGTAAGGTATTACTTGGACGACCCAGTGCACTTGCTGGTTAGTTGCACCGGAGTTGTGAAAAGTGTGAATCACAATTTTGTACATCACTTGACACACAAGGAAAAACCCCTTTGGGGTCAATAGTGTCATTCTCTAATTCCTTATGCTCTTTGTTTCCAAGAACATTATCATACTCATGGAAAAACTAAATTAAGCTATTCTTTTTGTGTACAAAACATCATAAAATGTGTGCATACTTTCACTCCTTTGAATACTCCTCATACCAGCCTAGAAATCACTTTGAAAGAAGATCGGAACCCACATCCATTGATTAACATAAAGGTTTACACACGTGGTGACAAAAAAAGAGGCACCAGTAAATACTAGCCAAAGAAAATTGAGAACTGTACAAATAAGAACATTAAAAATGTACGAAAAGAACAATCAAAACATGCAAAAAAAATCCCAAAAATACAAGCGTCAAACAAATTAGCTCAAGGTGACCAGAAATGAACCTAACAACCCTTTGTTGTGACCTAGGTCGTATGTTTCTATCAATTTGGTCCACTTACTCTCGAATGTGGCCACAGAATGTGAATTCCATATAATTCCACTCATGTCAGCATGCAATTCTCTATAGCGAGCGTAACCAAGAAGCTTCTAGGGTATCTTCTTTATGATGTGTCATATGCACCATCTATGATGAGTGTTTGGTAGGACTTTTTTAATTTCTCCAAATATGACTTTGCATTGGTCCGTGATGATGCCTTGTGGTGCAGTTCCCATATATTTCACCCAATATTCAAAGCTTGGGATCTCCTCATTTTCTATTATCTCACAACCGAGCAGAGTTTACTTCCCATGGTTGTTCACACCGACAAAAGATGCAAAGGGAAGCTCATGCCTACAAGAAACCCAACCACCATTGAGACAATTAAACAGATAACAAAACCAATGTTTGTTAATGCATGAAACTAAAATACACATACTTATTTTTCTTGTATGTGGTATCAAAAGATACCACCTCACCAAAATATTCATATGATGCCCTCCACCTTGCATCTACCTAGAGTGCATTTCTCAACTTGTAACTCTCATCATAATCTATTGCATAAAAGAAGTTCGGATTGATATCTTCTATCCGCAAGAAATACTTTAACATTTCTCTCATGTCAGCATTATCATCAGTAGAACGGAGGCTGTATTATCATTTGAAGAACCACTAACTTCACTAGCAAGTGCGAGGTATGTCTTGTTAGGTCGTATACTAGTCTCGTCGTTGTCCTCAATCACACACTTAGTATGGACAGTAAGCTCTCTATATTCATAGTAGTGGATCAATTTTTTAGAAGAACAAGGGTGGAAATGCTTCAGTTCTAACCTTGACACCATCCATTTTCCCTTTTCCTTGTCGAACATCACATACATCCTTGCTTTGCATTTTAGCTATTATTTTATTTGCCTGAGTTGCTGCCCTACGATTGCAATGAATCAATTGGTTAATAGGTACCTTTAGTTCCTTGTTCATCTTGTCGACTTTAGTAACAAACCCTACTTTCTTTGCATAATTCACATAAAATTCATGTGCCCGTTGTAACGAACCAAAAGACATTCCTATGGGTGAGATTTTCTCACAACAATACCATTGTGGTCAAGCATCTAAATCACAATTCAAAGACAAAATTGAGTAATGCTGAGACTTTACACCCTTTTTCAAGTGATTGTCCGTGCAAATACAACAATAAAATAGAATTCAAACTTTATCAACCTCTTTCGCATCACTGTTGCCCGACTCAATAATCTTAGTAACTTTCGACACCGGAATTATAATCTACTCAGAAAAAATAACCAAAACTTTGAAAAAGAAACACCAAAAATGAAGGAAAAGCAACATCCACAATATATAATAATCCATAATCATGCAAACACATACTAAAAACATCCACCATAAAAAATGGAGCATACAAAAATGCCTACTATATCAACATCTAAAACCTCATCAAAAAAGCATTTAAAACGAAATCAATTAGCCTATTGAAAGAAAAAAACAAATGAACATCCAACCCGTTTTGAAAAGAATCATACTATATGACACAAGAGAAACATTCACATCCTAAAATCTAATATATATCCTATTTCTGTCTAACAAAACAACTACATGCAAAGATAACCTGAATAAATTCATTACAGTCACCACTAACAAAAACACACATCCAGGAAAAAATAACCTAAAAAACCCTAACAACTTCCCACAACAAGAATCAATAAAAGGTCCAAAAAATATCCGAAATACAATAAAAAATCATCCAAAATACAATGTTAAAAACATCCAACACGCACACAAAAAGAAAAACACATCCAACATGATTGCTACATAAAAACTGAAAACATGACTCAAACAAACATCCAAAATCTAAGCAATACACATATCTAACCATATACGAAAAACCATTTAGTATATTGAAAATTGAAAAACATACATTGTTATCTCGTGACGACGCATAAGATTCACACCGTCAACACTTTCTTCAATCCAACGAAAACTCTCCAACACATCGACCACATTCGATTCTCCTTGCTCAATTGATGAATTCATTGGCAATGCAAAGGGCGCTCATATGTAGTTTGGAAAGTGGCGCGACTACCACACTATTGCAAGGATAATGCATTTACATACACATAATGAAAAAACACAAACACATTCCAAATTAAAAACACATGCATTTTCCAAAAACAGAAAAATTTTAAAAAACGGAACAAATGACAACCTTGGTGTGGTTGTATATGGCGGAGTGTGATGCCCTTGTTCGTCATCGTTCTTCCTCTTCCAAACAAGTGTGCATTGCGGCTTCGCGGTGGATGAGTTGCGGTGGCCAGTGGCAAAAGGTTGGTTAGCGACACGTGCTGCAGCATGGGTGGCTTGATGGATGCAAAACTCAATGGCTTGACAGACGTGGACGGTCGTTATACAACGGTCGACAACAGTTCTAAACGTCGGCGCAGCTAGAAGAATTAGAGTTTGTGTGATTGATTTTTTACTGTAAATAAAAATCAATATGAAATTAGGTTGACTCTTAGAATGTCTTTTTTTTTTTTTTTTTTACTTGCATGGTGTTTATTTTAATATTTTTTCATCAATGAACCTGTTTTCCAACTAATTTGCATTGGTTAGGTGTACTTTTTCTTTATTTATTTAGCGCGAGTTTTACTTTCGCTAAAGAGCCTAAGAGGCAGCGTTTAGCTTTTCCCCAAGCGCCTTATCTCCTTCTCCGGCGTTTGAAAATGCACAACACAGAGGAGAAAGCCGTCGTCTACTGGCGCAAAATCCCACACCTCAAATGCGACGCCGTTTCCACCAAACCCTTCCATAATTCTTCCACCCTCACCTTCTCCTCCGCCACCGCCGATGCCACCCGCTGCAAATTCGCCTCCGTTTCGGTTGCTGAAACCAAACTCCACCACGATTTCGCTCCCACGGCAACTCAGATCCTTAAGCACCCGCTCGCCGTCATTGCTTTTCTTCCCCGAGATGTCTCCCTCTTCTCCGCCGGAGCCATTGCCGGCGCCGCCGCTAAGACCGTCACAGCTCCCCTCGACCGCATCAAACTTCTCATGCAGGTGCGAGAAAGGAAAAATAGGAAAAATAGTTCCTTTATTTTATTTTTCTGATAATAGAGTTTGAATTGCCTGTTATGCTGAACTTTCGTTTACAGCGTGTTTGGATGAGCTTCAATTTTGCGTTCAGAAAATATGCTAAACAAAATGTATTAATTTACAGTGTTGCGAGTGAGATTTTTAGTGTATTTAGTTAGTAAAAAATGCGTGCTTTGCAGACTCATGGTGTACGGGTCGGGCAAGAGAGTGCTAAGAAGGCAATGAGTTTCATTGAGGTAATTTCTATGTATATTTCATGAATCCTAAGGTTTTTGGTGCGGAATGGTTTTGTTTCTGCATTTGTCTCTCTGGAGATTCAGTAGTGATTAATGAATGATTTCTACTTGTTGACTAAGCTAATGCATGTTGCCATTGTTATAAAAGGGGCAGGCCGGTGCACAAACATCCGGGGTTAACGCATGCTGCCGTTGCTATACAATGAGTAATTCGTAATAGACTAATAGGTGGCTACTCACGTGAAGATATGATATGAGGATGATAGCTAAGATATTGACTAGTATTATGTTAAGTAGTTTAGTCGAACATGTTGAATCATCTTCCTAATATAGTAGTCTAACAGTTTATTTGTTCAGTTAGAAAGTTTATTCATGAGTTTTATGATAAAAGTACTCTTTGAATTTTGATATCCAGTCTTAAGAAGTACTAATTTTAAAATTGTTTCCAATTGCACCCATAAGTATTGTTGTATAATTGGACTATTGCTGCTAGGAATTATGAGTGATCAATTTCTTACTTGAAATGATTATGAGACTAAAAAGAGAGGACTAAAAGATGGAATTTTAGGAGGTGCATCTGGAAGTTCCAGACGTCCTTGCTAGAGTTCATTGCTTTGGAATGGTTGGGTACTTTATGTACCACTTATTTGTGAAAATTTCATTAGTGTCAAATAATAAGACATGAAATTTCTGTTTGTACATGGTTAAAACATTTGTCTGCATGGTGCTGGTTAGTAATTTATTGCTAATGGAGTTGGCCAGGCTTTTTGCTATTCGGTTTTTCTATAGAATCAACTTTTCTTTAGCCAACAAAGTGGTGGACGAGCAGACATTAAGAGAGGGAAAGGGAAAAGGGAAAGAAAAATGTTGGCTAATTATTGGCTGAAAAAAGTTGGTTTCCAATTTTGTCCCTTTGCGATTAATGGTGCTGGAAGCTAGTTGTATCCAACTTTTAGAAAGGAATTGGAATATTCTTTCTGTAAATATTTTCTGCTCACTAATAGAAGGTTACTTTTACACTTCTGTTAATAATGGTTTGTTTTTTCACATCTTGCTTTTATTAAGCAGAGTTTATTGATCTCTTCAATTCCTTTGTTTGATAATCTTCTGTTTTCTCCATTTAGATGCAATAGATCAGAGTATTATAAATTGTTATACTAGATCTCACGTGATCACAAATTATAGGCTATAACAGTTATAGCAAAGGAAGAAGGCATTAAAGGTTACTGGAAGGGAAACCTCCCCCAGGTCAGTCTTTAGTATAACTAGGAATGAAAGTATTTGGAATTTTCATATTTATGTCTCCTTTATCCTTTCAGTGAACTACAATGTTCACTTTTTTAGTGTTTCTTCTTTAATGTTCCAGGTGATTCGGGTTGTTCCTTATAGTGCTGTCCAGCTTTTTGCATATGAAATTTACAAGGTTGTCCTTAATTATATTTTTGAAGTTCTAATATCAAGTATCACCTGTCCATGCATAATGTTCTGCTTTTTGGATCTACAGAAAATATTCAGGGGACAGAATGGTGAGCTCTCTGTTGTGGCAAGACTTACAGCAGGTGCTTTTGCTGGCATGACATCCACTTTTGTAAGTAATTAAGCAGAGGGCTAGGGCCCTAGCTTTGATAGGTTAACTGATTTTGTTGTAGACATCAGACTTCATAACAAAAGCTTGATAAGCTTGATGCCAACAATTTTATTTTATGTAAACCAATCTTTTAATATCCCTATATCTTGTTCATTTGTGTATGATGATGCCTTTTTTGTAGATAACTTACCCATTAGATGTCCTGAGATTGCGATTAGCTGTTGAACCTGGTTATCGAACTATGTCACAGGTATGATTGGCTGAACTGCTGTGATATTTAAGCAAGGTGAAGGTGAACCATGTTGTGGCTTTTGCAGGTTGCCCTGGGCATGATAAGGGAGGAAGGAATTGCATCTTTCTACAGGGGCCTTGGGCCTTCGCTTATTGCAATAGCTCCATATATTGCAGCAAACTTTTGTGTTTTTGACCTGTAAGTTCATTTATAATCTGTCTCAAAATTCAGGGAGAAAGAACTTGGATTGAAATGATAGATCCTGATCTTATTTGGATTATAGATTGAAGAAGTCATTGCCCGAGAAATATCAAAAGAGAACCGAAACATCAATACTCACTGCCTTGCTTTCGGCCTCGCTTGCCACACTTACATGCTATCCTTTGGACACTGTGCGAAGACAAATGCAATTGAAGGGTACGCCTTATACAACGGTATTAGAGGCCCTTTCAGGTGACAATTACTTCTGTTCTATCTTTCAGCATATAAGTATAAACAATGTATAGTCAAACATACACTAATTATAAGATTTTACATTTCTTTGGAAACATTTTTTTTTGGGGGGGGGGGGGGGGGAGGGGGGAGTAAAGGAAAATGATAAAGAAAGAAAGAAACAAGAAAGATATAAAAAACTTGTTCCAAGTTTGTTCTGAATTCATCTACTAGTCACTGGAACCTACGGATGCATTGGTGCAGGTATTGTGGCACGAGATGGAGTTGTTGGCTTATATCGGGGATTTCTGCCTAATGCTCTAAAAACCCTACCAAACAGCAGGTTCCCAATATCTTCTATAGTTCTATTGCATTGCCTACATAAATAAGATTACTAGCATTCCACATATTGACTATGTTGGCATTAAGCAATGCATAGATTATTTATCTTCATCCAAACTTTCCTTCCTAACGTCTAGTTGTTTTGATTTCTCGCCTGCTTCAATCTGCAGCATCAAGCTTACCACATATGACCTTGTTAAGCGCCTAATTGCTGCTAGTGAGAAAGAGTTTCAAACAATTACAGAGGAAAACCGCAACAAACAACAGAACATCAACAGTCAAGGATAATGAAACTATTTTTCAGTGTTTTCAGCCATTCTTTTGCTGAGTTTAAGTTTGATGCACTAACAGTATAAAACATTTTACACAGTCGTGCGATTACATCCATTCTTTTGGATGATCATTCACGCGGTCAATGTGAAAGGTAGTTATTTTTAGTGATGTGCGTTACGTAATTGGATGCACATGTAAAACTGTTTTACACTGACAGTGCATCAAAATTAAATTCTTCTTTTGCTACCTGAAAACATTTCTGAGACTTGCTTTGGCCTAACTTCCACCAGTATTGACAATCATACACCAGCCAATGTTTCTGTATATGTTGGCTGAGAATTTTGTAGAATATATAAGTTTCTCTAGGTGCGCTGTAAATGCAATATTCTTTTGATGAATTAATTATTAGCTATGATTTTTTGGGGATGTTAATTGCTATAGCTACTTAACTGACTGGTGGAATATGAAAGAAAAGAAAAAACTGGTTGCTACTCACAAATTCAACTTCTGCACATATTTTATTCATTTTAAATGATATTTGTGTCGTTTTATTTTTTTCTAATTTTATAACAAATTTTCTACCGACTACATATGTACGCACCCTTGACAAATCTTGGAAGGTAAAAATAATTCTGGCACACAAAAACATGTTTCTTTCTTGATTGCAGCACACTTCATCCATACAGTGAGATAATGCAGTTTAAAATTCAGAAGCACAACTCCTCTCTTCACATATTCATATTTTATCTATAGGTGTTACAGACTCTTTGAATGGTAAAATATACTGTACTCTTATTGATGACTCAGATCATCATAATAAGCATGAGGGACACTAGTGGGACAGTGATTCATCTTAATTATCAAAATCACTCAAAAGGGGAACTTCTTTTAGAGGTGTAGGATACATCTCAGTGATTTTCCAGCAATCAGAAGATCAAAGGCTTTGTTAATCTCATCAAATGGAAGCTCGTGTGTGATGAACTTGTTTAGATTCACCACCTAAAAAGTTATAAATAAGTATTAGACCATGCATGTGTTTTACTAATATTAACAATACTCTTCTCATTTTGAAATAACTCTAAAAAATAGTAATAAATTAATTTTGGAAATATATTAGATTGCATAAATTGACATAAATATCCTTAGATAAGTTAAAGTAATGGTATCATTTTAATAATAATATAAATGGGTAGTTATTCCAAAAATTTCAACTTATTGTAAACGTTAATAAACTATACTAAAATGGAAAGATTAAAAGAAAATAATAGTATTTGTAAATAAAGCATAGATCATAAGTCATTCTTTAAATTTTTGAAAAAGAAATTGCAAGGAGGGATGAAGATCATTACTCCATGCATGCATTCATTGGCAAAATGAGGCAACTGGGTTTTCCCTTTGAAACCTCCAAAAACTGATCCTATCATTCTGCGACCATTGAACAGCTCCATTGGGTGAATTGGAAGCAATTCTGGTTTTGAGTGAATTCCGAGTACTACAGTCAATCCCCAACCCTGCATCACAAAAACTTCACGTGAAATTTGGAGAGGTGGTGTATGATACTTCAGCAATCTCAAAGAGATCATTTTAATTACGTTATGGCACTGTAATAATTAAGGATAAAACAAGTAGCTACTATGAAAAAAAAAAGCAGAAATTAAATATAAATATAACCTCGTGGGCAGACAAGAAGGCTTCCCTTAGAACGTCCAAGTTGCCAGCACATTCAAAACTGTAATCTACACCTCCTCCGGTCATTTCCTTGATTCTCTGCAAATGAATTCATTGGGCAATGGCAAATTTTTAAGTTATAGAATGTGAAAATCAAAACATTTTAACCAATAAAAATACAACTTGACGAGGATGATGATGATGATGATGATGATGATGATGATGATGATGATGATACAGGTGTATGTGATAATTTTTCTTTTGTGAAATGATTAAATAGAAGTATAGAAGACTGAGCAAGGAAGTACCAACCTCATTCACTGGTTTCTCTTCATCTCTTGGATTTATGAAATCGGTGACTCCCATAGCTTGGGCTTTAACCACATAGAAAATGTATATATTAATATACTTACTAGTATAACAGATTACAAATTATAGTGGAAAATGTATAAAGTATTATAAAGTTTGTTTTTCTGAGTTTTCCACATGATTTTTCAGCCCAATAGATTAAGGACTAATCTGTCGTGGATATGAGTTTCATTAAGAGTTTGTCGCTGACTAATAGGCTGCTGTTGCTATATGAACAAGACAGAATTCGAATTTCCAACACTTGTTTAAGTGGACTAGTAGTCTAACTATTAAACCAATCTAAGTTGGTTGTTTTATAAAGTAAGTTAATTAATAACATTTGGAAGTGTTTCTCCATTTTTCTTGCATCAAATCCTACCTTCAAAAGTGACTAAAATTTAAAAACTTCTTGTTAGGATTTCAAATATAGGTGGTAAAAAAAATTTACATTGATCAATAATTAATTAAGTAGGTGTATATCATAAAGATAACTTAAAAATTCACTATTATATATGCCAAAAAATAGTATAAATTAAGAATTAATTAGGATATGATTTTTTATCAAGTCTATTGGCTTAAAATCTTTCCGTGATTTGAACTGTACATACATTTCAACACTTAAAATAATGAAAATTAAATTAGGGAAAGTACCTTTGATGAATTTGTCTGGATTAATGTCCACACCTATTATTTTTGATGCACCCCTAGCTCGTGCCCCTTCTGCAACCTACACCAGCCCAAGTAGTTTTTTACATTTTTGTGCTTTTAATTAAATATCCTAATTTTAAATTAAAAATAAAAGAAAGAAAACCAAAATAAAAAAGGAAATATAAAGGAAGTGTTAAATATAGTTTCTTAGGTGGATGTAAAAATAGACTTTTCCGATTCTGTAAGGAGGTGTTTGATATATATTAGGTTAATAGGTTTTACGTAAAAATACATATGAGAACAAAAATAATAAAATTAAGAGAAAATTTTACTCCCCTCTCTCTTGCTAGATGCTAAAATGACACTCTCTTCCCTTTTATTTATAAATGTACATTTTCCTCTCTTCTAACTTTTAAAAAACCTCTTCTTTAATCCATTTTAAATTTTTTGTGTTAACTAATATTAATTTTATCCATTTTTTAAAAAAATAGATTATTTTTTGAAAAAATATCCATTAGCAAAATTTTATTTTTTATCATTAAATTTTGCTTACCAAAATACCCTTTAATAAATTATTTTTTATTGATTAAATTGTATTTTTATCAAAATACTTTTAAAAAATTAATAATTAATTTTTTTAAGATACCTACCCTTCAATACTTTTTTAATTATTAAATTGTGATTTTAACAAAATTTTTGTTAATAATTATTTTTATATTTTACTATTAATTTTTCGATATCAATATATATTATTTTAACATTAAATAAAAAATTTTACCACTGTTAATATGTATAACAATTAATATATATTGATATTGAAAAATAATCTTATTAAAATTTTTTATTTAATATTAAAATAATATATATAGATATAAAAAAATTAATAGTAAAATATAAAAAATTGTTAACAAAAATTTTCGTAAAATTATAATTTAATAATTAAAAAATTATTAAAGGGTATTTTAGAAAAAAATATAATTATTAATTTTTTTTAAAAATACAATTTAATCAATAAAAGAATAATTTATTAAAAGGTATTTTGATAAGTAAAATTTAATAATAAAAAATAAAATTTTAGCTAATAGATTTTTTTAAAAAAATAATTTATTTTTTCTTAAAAAATGGATAAAGTTAACATTAGTTAACACAAAAAATTTAAAATGGATTAAAGAGGAGATTTTTAAAAAGTTAGAAAAGAGGAAAATATACATTTATAAAATAGAAGAGAGAAAAATGTCATTTTAACATCTTACAGAAGAGAAAAATGAAATTTTCTCTAAAATTAATTCACACATGCCACAACCTTGATTCCCTTGATAAACATGATAAACAAAGTGAAAGACATACACATTGTACAACATTGCTGCCACATAACAATTAAATTATATTTTTTGTATTTATCATATATTTGAATTAATATTATTAATTTTTTATTTTTCTATTAAAAATATTAGTCTTTTAACATTTTCTTTTTATGTTGATTCATGTATCAGAGTGATAATTAACTCATTATTATCCCAATTACTTAATTCACTTTTGTATTTGGGGATGCCACAAAAAAAGTAAACGAGGACTAATGTGGTATGTCTAAAATCAGTTCAACTATTTTGTGTGTATTAAATGCGCCACTTTTCATAAACCATTAGATTTTATTAAATAAAAATTAAAAGATGTTATGAAAGAAGAATAATAATAGACTTTATAAATATAGAATATATTAGTATATACATACATAAATACATTTTAATACAGAATATTTTAAAAATGGTAAGTATAATCTTTTACTTTAAAATAAATATAAAACATATAAATATGTAAAAAATATTTTTTATTTATTAAAATTAATTATTATACAGTACTATTTTTAATTACATAATATAAAAAATTAAATTATTTTATATTACTTTAAAATAATTAAATTATTTTATATTATTTAAAAAATAATTAGATTATTCATTAAAAATTATTTATTAATAATTAATTTTATTAAAAATATATTATTGTATAACATAATTTTTTAATCAAATATTTGTAAACATACATTTTATTCAAAATAGTATATATAATATTATTTTAACAAAATTAATTATTATATAATATTTGAAAAAACGTGTAATATTTATATGTATTATATATATTCTGAAAAAAAAATTTTAAAAAATTAATTTTAAAAATTTTAAACGTATAATATTTTCATGTATTATATATCACAATAACGTAAAAACAATAAATATGTAATATCACAATAAAATTTAAAAAAATAAAAAAGTTAATATTTTTATATAGAATATATAATATTTTAAATGAATTTTATTTTTATAAATATTTTGAAAAAAAATTATATTATATAATAATATATTTATATTTCTGTTACGTTAAAAAATTACATTAAACTATTTCAATTTATATTACGTTAAAAACTATTTCTATCTTTTTCAATTTATATTAAAATTTTATTATATAATAATTTAATTATTTATCAAGTAATATAAAATAATTTTTATATTATAAAAATATAAAATAATAAATTTTAAATATAATAATCTAATTATTTGTCAAATAATATAAAATAAAATTTAATTATTTTATATTTTTAAGTTATAGTTTAAAATATTATTTTAATATAATTTTTTAATATTATAAAAGTTTTTTCATAATAATTAATCTTAATGAATAAAAAATATTTATATATTTTGTATTTATATATTTTATATTTAATTATTTAAAAATAAAAAATTATGTTGCTATTTAAAATATTGCGTATTAAAATATTGTCATTTAAAATATTTAACTATGTAATAGGATATTCTGTATTTATTAGAGTCCATCAATTCTCTTCTTATATTTATTAGGATTAATTATTATGCAAATTTTTTTCTAATATTAAAAAATAAATTAAAATGATATGTTAAACTATAATATGATTTGTAAAATAATTAAAATTATTTTATATTACTTGATAAATAATTAAATTATTATATAATATAATTTTAATATAAATTGGAAAAGAAATAGTTTTTTAACGTAATATAAATTGTTTAACATAATTTTTTAATGTAACAGAAATATAAATATATTATTATATAATATAATTTTTTTAAAATATTTATAAAAATAAAATTCATTTAAAATATTATATATTATACATAAAAATATTAACTTTTTTGTTTTTTAAATTTTTATTGTGATATTACACGTTTATTGTTTCCATATTTATTGTGATATATAATACATGAAAATATTATACGCTTAAAATTTTTAAAATTAATTTTTTTAAAATTATATATAATACATATAAATATTACACCATTTTTTCAAATATTATATAATAATTAGTTTTGTTAAAATAATATTATATATACTATTTTGAATAAAATGTATGTTTACAAATATTTGATTAAAAAATTATGTCATATAATAATATGTTTTTAATAAAATTAACTATTAATAAATATTTTTTAATGAATAATTTAATTATTTTTAAATAATATAAAATAATTTAATTATTTTCAAGTAATATAAAATAATTTATTTTTTTTATATTATGTAATTAAAAATAGTACTATATAATAATTAATCTTAATAAATAAAAAATATTTTTGTACGTATTTATATATTTTATATTTATTTTAAAGTAAAAAATTATACTTGTCATTTTTAAAATATTGTGTATTAAAATATATTTATATATGTATATACTAATATATTCTATATTTATAAAGTCTATAGTACTCCTCTTTTATAATATTCTTTGTTTTTCATTTAATAAAATCTAGTGGTTCATAAAAGGTGGCGCATCTAATACGTACAAAATGGTTGGACTGATTTTAGACATATCCTAACTAAGAAATTGAAGATGACACCTACTTTTTATGACAGTTGTTTTGATTTTTACTTTTTTAATTTAGTACTTAGATTTATATAATTTATATTTTAAATGTGCATGTTAAGAATATAATAATAATAATAATAAAATTTAAATTTTTAAGTATTAAAAAAGTAAAAAAAAAATTACGTTTTTAACTTCTAGTTAATTTTTTTTATAGTGTTCTTAAAATTTGTCCTTGAGACATAAGTTAGAACTTTACTACTTTTCTAATCTTTTGTGCCAATAAATTTCCACCATTACAAGTATGATTGAAATCTGAAGACAATGTCCATAAAATGATAAAATCAAAAAAAAAAGTAAAAGGAAATAAACACATGAAAAAAGTGAAGGATCCAAAAAATATTGTGGGTGGGCAAAATATATATAATATGATAATAATTTTTATAATTATATTTTGTTATTATAAAATATAATTAATTTTTAAATTATTTAATCAACAAATTAAAATATTAAAATAATAATTTAAATAATAATATATAAATTAAAATTTTATTTTATTAGATTTTATATTTTAAAAAGATTAAATAATCTTTTCATTGTCAATACAATCAAATATTTTTTTTTTTATATATGTCGTTAAATAATCATTTAAAAATTCATCTTTCATATTATTAAAAAATTAATTCTTTATAATATTCATATTTAAAAAGATTTTTAACTATGTTGTTCCAGAAAAAACTAAAATTTACTTTAAAAAGAACTACCAATAAATAAACAGTATTATTTTGATTTCTTATATTATTATTATTATTATTATTATTATTATTATTATTATTATTATTATTATTATTATTATTTAACCATTTTTTATTTAATAGTCAATATAAGATTAATATTTTTATTAGTCATTTTTAATTTAATATTAAAATTAGTTTAATAAGATAATCTATTTAATTTAAAATTAATTAACAGAATAATTTTATATATTTATAATCAAATCTAATAAAATATTAGGCTGAATTTTATTGACTATCAAATATTTTTATTATTTTAAAATTAAGATACTAATCTAGCAGTAATTTATAGAAGAGAGAATAATGTTTGAAACATATTATTTTAAATGAGTAAACAATTAAAATAGTATCAAAAAATTTACATCGCTAATAAATAATAACTCTAAAAAGTGTTAACAATAAATAAGTCTCAAAACTAGATATACATTAAATATATATTCTAAAAAAAAACTTATATGTCATATTTTGATGTAATTTTTTGTAAGTAATATTAAAAAATAAGATATTTTCATTCTAAAAAATTTATAATTTTATGTCAAAAAAATTGTTTTAAAATTTTTTAATTGTGAATGACTAAATTTTTTTGAAAAATAAGAAAAAAAATCTAGAGGTCAAATTTCGCTCTAAATATTTTTGTTGGCATCTTTTAAATATTTATTCAAATGTTAAAAAACCAATTTAGATTAAATGGATATGTCAGTTGTTAAATATGAAATTTTTTTATCACTTTTAATAAATATAATATTTATTAGTTATTTTTATCACAATTTTTAAATTATTCAACGATGATTTTGTCTACGCCTGAATCTTTTAGATATCAAATTAGTAGTTACCTCTGTTTTGAACAAATAATCAAATATATATATATATATATGTATATATATATATATACACAATTTTTTTCAAATTTTAAATTTGTTTATTAGTTATAATTATAAAATAATAAATCTATAGTTATTTCACTTCTTCTTTTTAAAAGTTATTGTAACAAATTTATTTGAATCTTAAATTACCATTTGTTTTTACATAATTAAAGTTAACAAGTGAAGTTCAATTATAATGAGGTCAAATTTAATTATATAATTTGGACAAATAAATTTTATTACTATGTATTAGTTAAAAAAAAATTAATTTACTATGTATTAGTTAAAAAAAATTTAAGAGAAATTATCTAAATCAGTCCTCAAGAATTTTAAAAGCGGACATTTTAGTCCCCAAAAAAAATTAATATATAAATTAATTCCCAAGGTTTTACTCTGACAGACAAATCAGTCTCCAGTTTATTTTTTGGCAGAATAATTACTCATATCAGTTCTCAAGAATTTTAAAAACAGACATTTTAGTCCCAAAAAAAATTAATACACAGATCAATCCCCAATATTTTTCTCTATTAGACATAATAGTCTTCCGTCTAAAATAAAATAAATACATACATAAAAATCTATTGAATAAATTTATTATTATTTTTGTTTAAAAAATACAAAAAATTATGGTACAATATTATTATGCAATTAATAATAATTATTATTATTTTATTTTATTTTTTTGGACGGAGGACTATTATGTCTAACAGAGAGAAACATTGAGATTGATTTGTGAATTAATTTTTTTTGGGGACTAAAATGTCCATTTTTAAAATTCTTGGGGACTGATCTGGTTAATTACTCTGCTGAAAAATAAACTGGAGACTAATTTGTCTGCCGGAGTAAAACTTTGAGGATTTATTTGTGTATTAATTTTTCTTGAGAACTAAAATATCCGCTTTTAAAATCTTTAGAAACTGATTTGGGTAATTACTCAATTTTTAAACTTCAGTAGCAGTGGTGGATCCAAAAATTTTATAAGAGGGTCCAAATTAAATACAAAATAAATTAAAATATAATATAACAAAAAATTAACAAAATATAATTTATAGTATATAAGTCAAAATTAATAATTATATTATATAACAATTAACATTCAACTACATACTTTAAGATTTTGACATTTTTAAATTTATTCTGCGATATTTCATATAACTAAAATTATTAATTTATCATCTTAAATAAATTTTGAAAAAAAAAAATGGGAGAGGGGGGACCATCCCCCGCGGTAAATCCGCCACTGTTCACTGGGGCACTTGCCCCAACTTCCTTAAGCATGAATCCGTCCTTGCATGAACAGGTTTTGGTGGGACGGGAAACATGCTTATACATGTTTTCAGTCAATCAAAATATTGATATTTTAAATATTTGTCTCTTTAAAATTCTCATTTTAACTTCAGTTCTTTATTTTTAGCCCCTAGCTACAAATTAAATATAATATGAATTGTGATATTATAAAGACATAAAAAGATAATAATGAATTTATAAGATAAACTATTTTTTTAATATATATACTTACATGAATTAAATACATATTGTTAATTTATAAGTACGTACCAAACTTTATTAAACAAATAACTAAAAACAAAAAAGAAAAGTCAAAACCAATAATCTTTTATTTAAAAAAATAAAATAATCAGTGTAGGGACAAAAAAAAAATATTTACTATAGTACTTAAAAGTTTATTATTTAAGTGTTAAAAAAATAAATAAGTAATATTTTATTTAAAAATATAAAACTTAATAAATTTAAAATTTATTATAAAAAATAAATTAAACACCATAAAATTGACCAAAACAATAATAATGGCGCAAGAAAATTATTAACTTACAGCAAGCCCCACAGCACCTAAGCCAAAAACTGCAACAGTGGAGTCAGCATGCACATTTGCACTGTTCCAAGCAGCTCCAACTCCTTCATTAATTTAATTTAAATTAATTTAAATATTTGCTTTGATATCAGCAAAATCACCATCACATCAAATCTATGTATGCAACATGTCATAATAACTGAAATACTGAATTCAACCCACTAAAAAGAACTATTCAACTAGATTTTTTTTCATATAATAAATTCAAGTCCGCACAACACAAAATCAAGTGTGCTTAATTAAGGCTCAATTTTTTGGAAATGGGGGCATGTGTGCTTTGCTCCGATACGATTTAGGGGTGAAACAGATATATTTGTGGGACAGGTTTTTTGTCAGTGTAGACAGAAGGAAATCGGACCCTGCATTTTCTTTGAATTTTAAATTTTTAGTAACAAATCGAAGGGTTCGATTTGTTTGGGTGAGAGATGAAAATTCGTATGCATGAAATCGGACCCAACGATATCACAAGGAAGAATTTTGCATGCAACTCGGAGGGTCCGAGTTCCACTCCAAGCAGATACAAACGCAAAGAAATCGGACCGTGGGTTTTGCTTCCACTCCAAACAGATACAAACGCAAAAAAATCGAACCGTGGGTTTTGCTTGCTGTCCTCAAAGGGTCTGAGTTCCTACTACCCTGAACCCACATTTTTGTTAGACACCTCCCACCCCCATATTATTCTCATACACCAACATGGGTCTAATATCAATATTAAAAAGCGCTTAATTAACAGGATAATTAACCAATATTCAAAACTGAATTCAAACCAAGCTGATGTTCAAATAACTACTTAATTGTTTGACAGTTTTCCCTTCTTCTCATCATTTTGTCCACCTCTTTGAAAAATTATTGTATATTCATAGAAGATGAGTAATTGTGTTTCATCTATCTTTATCATATTGGAAAATCATAATAAATAATCGAAATAGTTCTTATAAATTTTTGTTTCAAATAAATTAGTGTCTAATAAAATAATTAAAAAAATTAGTTCTCAACAAAATTTTAAAAAATAAATTCCTTTATCTTTTAAATTTTTTTATTTATTTTTATTGAATTTTTAAAAAATAAAGATTTATTTGTCTTTTTATTTTATTAATGATTAATATATATAATGTTTTAAAAGATTAAAAATTAATTCATCATTTTCTTTTTTTAGACTAATTTAATTATTTATAATATTAAATTCATCAAAATTCACAAATATATATATAGGCCTTGCAAGAATAAATTTGGTAGGAAAAAATTTTCATGATCATCAGTTCATTTTTCCTAATTATTAATTAGCAATTATTTTTTCATTTATCGTGTTTATGCATGCTCACCATAGGAACAATAGGCACAATTTTTATAACTAAAGTCAGAAACAATCTATATTATGTATTTTGTTAGGAACTAATTGTATCCAGTGGCTGATATATTTATTAAGATTTAACCAGAAGTCAAGATCCAAAACAAAAATTAATTAAATATCTGGTTAACATCGTTTTATTCAAACAAAGAATTAATTTAACCAAGTTGAATTATTTCAATAGTTAATTCTTTAGTACTAATTAAATAAGTATTGAAAATTTAAATTTCGTCTTATATATGTAATATTCCATTGACTAATAATAAATTGCTAAATAAAATTTAAATTTGTAACGAATTAATTTTTGGCTTACTTTTTGACTTGTCACCACGAAAAATATGGTGACAATCCAAAAACCACAATCAATTTTTTTTTGTGATTAATTCATTTCCTTTATTATTTCACGCGCTTTAATTTCTCTCTTATTTTATTTTATTTTATTTGTTTGTGTATTTTTTTCCTTTTGTTTGTGTTTGTGGGGCACGAATTCGGTACACTAGTCTCTTTTGAGTACCGAAACGCCAAAAATTCATTTGACTTATTGGTGCACGTTTTCAATAGGAAGACATTAGATCTTTTATATTTTTTTAGTTTAACGATGAAGATTATCCTAAATATAGTTTGATGTAATTAGTTATTTAATATTTTTTTGCAGCTTTTGTGTGAGTGGGTTGTTTCAAATATATTATTTTTTGATGGTTATTGTTGTTATATCAGAAATATATGTGAGTTTATATAAAAAAAATTAAGAATGTGTAATATTAAATTAATTAGAGTTAAACATTTTCTATTATGTTAAGTGCCACCTTCAACTCCTTCAACCTTTCAGCAGCGAAGCCAAACCGTCCATTCCTCAATGCTTTCCTAACACTCTCTAACATCTCATTCGCCGCAAGAACTATCCTCACAAACCTTTAACAGCTCTCTCTTCTCCTAATCTCTGCCACAACCTCACGCACCTCGGCATCAACCATCTAGTCAGAGATGAGCTTGAAGACTCCGGCGTGGTTGTCGGAGAAAAGCTGGGACTGAAAAACGGCGCTATTGGCAAGAGAAAAGAGTGACTCCAAGTCGCAGTGGGAGAGGATGTAGGATTGGACCTTAGATCAGATCTGAAGGGAATGCAATTAGTCGCTGGATGAGGAGGCGGAGATTTAGTGTGGAGAGCGGCATTGTTGGATCGGAGAGGTCGCGTGTCGAGCGGTCTTATGGCAAAGATAAATTCCGTAATCTCCACCATCGAGTATACATGCGCCACTGCAGAGTTACTGCAGTAAGAATTCTTGCCAGAGCCGAAAGAGGGAGCATTTCGGAGAAGACGGTATTGAAGCTGCCATGGAAGAGCGCCGGAGAAGACGGTGTCGAAGCCACCATGACCGAGTGGAGAGGAGAAGGAGTTGGTAGCGCGACAGTGAATAGGGGAGGCGGTGGAGAGGTTTGTTGTCGTCGCCGGCGGTGAAGATAATAGAAGAGGTGGTGTGCTTACGATGGCGGAGGAAGAGAACGAGGAAGAAGAGAGAGGTGGCGGTGACAATGATAAGAGGGAGAAGAATATGTGGTAGTGGTGGTGGTGAGGGTGATTCGGTATTAATTTTTGGAAGTTCAATATAAAAAACAAGAGTGGAGGAAGTTGAAAGATATAGAACGAAAAAGTTATGAGTTAATAATAGAATGAACACCGTGATTAAAATGAATAAAATAAAAAGAAAAAAAATAAAAAAATATATAAAAACATCCTTCTTTTAAAAAATTATAACAAAAAAGATTCATTAAAATAAAATATTTTATTTTGACCAATTTAATTTACCGGTCCACCAAATTAGTTTTTGGCGTTTCGATGCGGAAAAGAGAATGGCGTACCGAATTCGTATCCGTGTTTGTGTGCCTCGTGGCTCGTGGGGTTTGCTTACCTTTTTGTGACCCTGTGTATCACGAAAGTCTAACTAAAAGTTGAAACGCTACCTGAAACTTTTTCCCTTGCCTAGGAATATACCAAAAAGAAATAAGAAAAAGTCGGAAACAAACAAAACTCACTGAAAACCTAAAGTTAGTAATTTACCAAAAATAAAATAAATATTGGTAACAAATTTATTTTATTTATTTTTAATTTAACAGTTAAAATATCAAATGACGTTAATGCATGTGAATGATATATATAAAAATACAGATAACTTTCTGAAATTTTCAGAAAGTGACTTGTCCGTAAATAACTCTACGTCTCTTAATAAATAACTACACTCGGAGTACGTAATAGATATTTTGCCAATTTTGAATGATCAGTAATTAAATATATTTGTCTAGAAAGAGATTTTTCAAGTCAATTAAATCCATAATTAATGACTAGGTCAATTTGCGCTTCTCAGTTTTGTCGTTATATTCTTAAAAAGTTAAAAACCTAAAATCGACTCCATTTAATTGGATAATGACTATTATATGTTTAATTAATAATTTTATCATATATTTTTAAGATATATATTAACTAAATTTAAAAAAAGTGAAAAATTAATAATGATCCCTATTTTTTTATCATAATATTAATAATGGTCCCTATAATCACATGAGAAGCACATGACAGGAAATAGAATGGTTGAAATTCATGAAAATAAATCATAGAACTACACGCAACCACATAGCAACAATGCTCCTTAAAATAATTTATGATTACTATTTTAAAAAATTTTTCGTTAATTATTCGAATTAAATTTAACACTAAAATAATATAAAATCTGTTTAAAATTTTGAGTATGAAAAAAAAATTTAAAATATTAAAAACTAAATAAAATTTGACACATATTAAGAACTGAATATTCCTTTTTTTTCCCTATTATGTCCCTACTGTTAGTCAACAACACAATATCCTAATCCAATAGATTCATACTAGTCAAATGAAACTAAATGACAAGTGAACAATAGTTTCACAGTCAATGTACAATTAACATATAGAAAAAAAAAATTAATTAACTAGGCATATTTTCTCATTTTATTAAAGGTAAAACGTTAAATAAAATTGTTCAATGTATATAGTTATATACAAACTATAAAATCATTGTTCAGTTAAATTTTATTTTGTACACATGTAAAAATTCAATATTTTAATGTTTTTCTAAAAAGGATGAACCTAAGTCAAGTTAATTTATTCTTTCGTTAATTTTTATTAACATATCACTCTTAACTGCTAATGCTAATGACGTGAGGTAAAGTATTACGTAAAACTTAATACAAACTAATAATTTAATTTTGATTGACTGATATGATAAAATAGTTTTATATCTTACATAATAACATATTATTAAAAATAACTATTTTTATATTAATAATATAAATAATCATTTTAAAAAATAGATATAATTAGATAAATATTTAAAATATTTTAGAATATATATTTAAATTGGTCTCTAAAAAATTTTATATAAAACGTTTTTGTCTTTAAAAATTTTATTACACACATAAAGATTTTTAAAATTTACAAAAATAAGATATAAATCTTTATTCGAATCTGCTCGTTCTTTTTATTTGGATAAAAGGAGTTTTAAAAATGTGACAAAAGAATTTATATGTCTTACTTTTATAAAATTTAAAAATCTCAAATAATAAACACTTTAAGAACCTATTTAAATATATATTCTAAAATATATATTAAGAACCTATTTGAATATATACTCAGTATTTTATACATTAAATTGAATTCTAAAGATAAAGTTATGAAAAAAAGACTAATTTAAATAATTTTTGAAAAATTAGTTTGGCAACAAGGAAGAGATACATAGTTTTTGAGAATAGTAGTGAGTGACATACCGGTGGAGACACCGCAACTGATGAGGGTAAGTTGTTTGAGGGTTGGAGCGAGTTGAGGGTTGATGTTGACCACACAAGCAGAGTCAACGACGGTGTACTCAGCAAAAGTTGATGTGTTCAAGAAATGGTAAATGGGTTTTCCTTGAACCGTTGTGAACCTGCTTTTTCCATCACTTTCCATAACCTTCTTCATTGGGTTCACGCCAAACCTCTCACACATGTTTGTTACGGAACTCTTGCAGTAACAGCATTCTCCACATTCTCCGTTGAATATTGGCACCACTATGTCCCCTTCTCTTATGTCTGTTACTCCTTCTCCCACACTCTCCACAACCCTTCAAATTCATCCATTAATTAATAACATCAAATCGTGTTTTCATTATTTAATTTGTCACTGTCACGTGCTATTTTTTGCTGTTTGATAATTATTGATCCAACACAGAAACAATAAGATATTTGATATGATATTATGATTTTCTAGTTGTCCATTAAAATTAACTATTAAAATCAGTTATTAATATAAAATATAATTAAAATATAAAATATATATTAAAAATAATAATAATAACATATGTTAACTGATTTTAATAATATTTTAATGTATAAATAATATGTTTGTATTATGATAATAGCTAGAGCAAATAATAAAGAAAAAATATTGAATAATATGAATCATGTTAGTAAGACTAAAAAAAATTAATAGACAATATTTTGAAGTTAATATTTGACATGTTATATCATTACTTAGCGAAATAAACATACATAATTAAAATAGACAATTTAAATTTTATCGGATAAAAACAAAAAAAAAATATGATTTTTATCAAGATTTAAAACAAAAAAACAAATGTTTTATAAGAATAAAAAATTATTTAAATGAATATTTAATTTACAATAAAATTTTTCAAAAAGGAAAAAAATTGAGAATAGTTGAGAGCTAAATAATATATATTATTTATGCGTTTTTTTCTTGTTTCTATTTATCCCAATATTTACTAATTTACTAACTAAACATGAAATATATGATTTTGCTTGGTTAGAATCTTAACACAAAAATACAGCAGGGCATGCATATATATATTTGGTTATATCAAGACAAAATAATTTACAAAGAAAATAAATTTTCCTATTAAAGTGTGCAATAATTTTTATTTTATTTAAAAAAAAAAACACTAATATCTATTTTTTAGTATCCTTTTCCATAACCCCCATCTTTTTCTTCGAGCTATGATCATCTAAAACATGATACTATTCTATTCCTTTTCCTTCATCAACCTTCACAAGTTCAAGTTCAAAAACCAGGTACATACATATATATATATAAATATATATGAAGTAATTAGTGCTAAGAACCCTTCTTACCCGGAAGCTTCATGGCCAAAAATCCGAGGAAAAGCGCGCTGAGCTTCATTCTTTAATTTGGTACAGAACAGAGAAGAAAGGAGAAATAGAAAATAAAACCAGAAATAAAACCAACATGAGAAAATTAAATGTAGACAATATAACTTTTATTAATTCATTAATTAATAATAAGAGATTAAAACATATATTTATATGTACCTCAGCTTTCCAACATGCTAGATCGGTATGACATATTGAAGTGTAGAGGATCTTGATCCGAACCTCCATTTTCTGAGGAGGATGAACAATAACTTGTTCCACCACAAAGGGTTCTCCAGGACCATAAGCCACCGCAGCTATTTCAAATTAATGCAACCAATTTTAATTTAGGATATATATAAATTATCATGTGCTAAGGGAAATTAGTGGCACATTCTTAATACCTCTGCATTGGATGTTCTTTCCTCTGCTCTCACTTGGCTTCAACTTCAATGAGCCATTCCCATTTGCATCAACCTCTGGACCTGCCATTTTTACTTTTCTTTCTTAAAAGGAGATGATTTTCTTCAATTTAATTTCTTCAAGTGGCCTTCTTTATTACTCTATAGTTTGGAAGTAGAAGCAGATGGACCGATTCAATTAGCAACTTCATGACACACACATATATAAAGGACAGTTTCCACAGCTAAACAGTGATTCTTTTTTCCCTTTTTTTTTTTTTAATTTCTTTCTTATATATATGGTAATAAAGTATCAGAAAGTCAAATGAATTAATGCAGACGGTACAATTTTCATGCATTATTTTTTTTTGTTTAAAGTAGCTTATTTTTACTTCATTATCAAGATTTTTGTTTATTTAGTTTTTTCCTGCTGATATGTTAGGCTGATTTTTTTCTATATTTGAAGATTGATTGTGATTTATGTTAATATTATTATGTTTTTGTGTAATAGATTAATATAGAAGGTTGTTGGTGTAAATAAAAATCATAAATAATAATTTTATATAAGACAAAAAATTAACGAAATTAACAAAATTCTCTTCACCATTTCTAAAGCACAGAAATATTATTAAGGATTTTTTTAGATAAGAACAAATTCAACAAATATGATTAATATTTATTGATTGACATAAAATCTAGTCTCATAATAATATATTATACTATTCTATTATAATATTAAGGTATTACACCATCACAACATATTAAAATTAATTTGCGCTGATGTTATGGTAAGAAATTTTCCTCCAGGTGGTATATAGGTGTAGGATGAGTGGATGACGATGGGGGATGAGCGGATGACGATGGGGTTTTAGTTTTGAACTTTTGTGCGGTGAATGAATAATATTAATGATTTCTTGCAAAGGTGGCTGATTGAATCCGTCAAGTATTAAACGGCCAATAGAGGCGGCTGTTTTGAAATACCGACCTTTGTTTGTCTGATGTAATACGGATTATAGGATTAATAGGGAGTAAATGGTCCAACTAATAATTGAAAAATCACTCATTTTTTAAATTAATTTTTAAATTTATCATATTTTTTTTTTCAGTTATTTATTTATGATAGTATCAAAATTTACTAATAACACATTAAATAACACTCTAATATATACCGAAAAATTTGAATTAATTATTAATATAATTAATTTGTAAAATTAAATAAAATCAACTTTAAATTAAGAAATTCTAATACTTTAAATTCTCCTCACAATTAGATTTTTATTTGATCTAATTTTATAAATTTATTACTCGTAGGTATATGAGTGTCATATTAATAAATTTTGATACCATCAATAATAAAGTGAGGGAAGAACTAATATGACTATTTAAAAATTTTTAAAAGACGAATTTGATTAAAAAAAAATTAAAAGATTAATTTAAAAAATAAATAATCTTTTTAAAGACTAATTTAACTATTTACTCGATAAATAAGTTTGGAAAAAAAATTGAGATATGCTTATAGATTTTTAATGAGAAAAGTGTTAAGTAAGCTCTTAGCTCTTGAGTAATTGTAACATTTGGACTAAGGTTTGGTTTTTGGTAAAGTTTTTTTAAAAGAAAATTTTTTATATTTAATAAATAAAAAAATATATATTTGTATTTATAGTTTTTAAAATAAAAATATTTTTAAAAATATTTAAAATAAAATTTTTAAAGTTAGTTTGATTTTATCAAATTTAAAATATTTAATATAATTTTATATATTAATTAATTTTTAAAATTGACTTTATTATTTATGTCTATTATAATTTTTTAATTTTAAAAATTATTTTATCAAATATAATTATTATGTTGGGTAAAGTATTAAATTGGTCCCCTAGGTTTGGGCGTAATTCTGTTTTGGTCCTTAAGGTTTAAAGTGTTCTATTTGAATCCAAAAAAGTTTTATTTAGCATCAATTTAGTCCCACAGTGAGGTCAAAATTAAATAATTAACAAAATGTCCTACATAACAACAGTTCAAGAATAAAATCGATAATCTGGAGAACAAGTACAAGCTCCAAAGGCACAAAATCAACTATTGATGCATCAATACATTTATTTATCATTTTCTTTAGTTTTATAGAAAATATTTTATTTATATTATAAAAAAATAATAAATAAATGTATTAATGTATCAATGGTTGATTTTATACCTCTAGAGCTTGTACTTATTCTCCAGATTATCGATTTTGTTCTTGTACTATTGTTATGTAGGACATTTTGTTAATTATTTAATTTTGACCTCACTGTGGGACTAAATTAATGCTAAATAAAACTTTTTTGGATTCAAATAGAACACTTTAAACCTTAAGGACCAAAACAGAATTACGCCCAAACCTAGGAGACCAATTTAATACTTTACCCTATTATGTTTATGTTTATTTAAAATTATTTTTAATTTGATTTACCAAACACAAATTTTATAACTTTAAAAAGTGATTTTTTTTCTTCAAGAAACAATTTTCATAAACTATGAGCGAAAAGTAAAATTTTTACCAAATTAAACTTAAATCTCTAATAAAATAGGATAAAAGCTCAACTGAATAATAAAATGTAGGTAAAGTTATAAATTTTTAAGTATAGTGTTAAAATTATTCTTTAAAGACTTATTTGATATAGTTTTAAATATATGTCTTATTTATCACAAAGTTTTGTTAGCGACTTGATATTTTTTTTTCTCTTTTTAAAAAATTTATAACTTTATTCCAAATTTTTTGTTAAATGTACTTATCTTATTTTTCATTTAGGAATTGGTGATAGTGACACATCCATGAGAGAATGTTTATGAAATTCCTTTGAATTTGGATTTGTGAATTTGAAAATTTAATAATTTTTTTTGTTTGAAATATATAAAAAATAAAAATTTATTTGATTAAATCTCATAATTCTAAATTATAATTAAACTCAAAATTTCTTTTTAAATGAATTTTATTGAAATTAAAATTATTTGGTATGTTAAATGTAGCGACCCTCAGTTTTAAAAATATAAATATAAATAAGTTATAATTTATTTTATAAATTAGAGTTTTTTATTTTTAGAAATTATTTTATTATCGAATTCGATATCCGCCGATATAAATAAATATCGGTACTCTTTGCTGAGCTTAGCTTTGTTAATGCTTCACCAAATACCTTTCACCTTTAAGTTACTAATGTCATTTAGATTAATAATTCATACATTATTAACCTTATATATAAATTATTATTATAATCATATTATTATTATTATTATTATTATTATTATTATTATTATTTACCTATTTTTGATTACCTAGTCTATGCTTTCGTTTTTATATATATATATATAATAATATCATCTTTCTAGTAATGATATTATTATTATAATAATGTACTTCATCTTTCTAGTAATGATATTTGTACGCTAACAAAGGGTCATATATAGCAGCAAGAATGAGAACGGTGAAAAAAAGAAGAGCGTAATCGAGAGAGAAAGAGAGAGAACGTAAATTCTCACCAAATTTCTGGCTTCGTTTTTTTGCAATCCGTAACTCCAATAAAAAATCTAATCCGGTAAAAGTATTTGTATCCTCCTTCTCTACACGTTGGCACCATTTTTGATTGGTAGAAGTTGACGGTGACGTAGCTCCTTTACCCATTTGAGTTCGGCCAACTGGAGTTCTAGGAGGCACGGACGATTCTGGACGTTTTCTTCTTTGATAGCTCAGTCAAAAAGCTTCTCCGGAGTTTTGAATATTTTGATTCCCTACGAAGGTATGGTTTTAGTTTCTCGTAGTTAATGTTTAATGTCACGTGAAAACTTATGCTAGAAGACCTTAAGATAGGAATGAACTGAATGAATAATTGATGGATTGTGTATATGGTATAAAATGTGTGGTTTAGTTGTTGTTAATAATTTGCTGTTGGAGTTGGTGGGTTTTGGAAAAAGACTTAATATTGGTATTTGTTTGATTTTGAAATAATTTGTTACTGTAAATGATTTGAATGATTGAGAGGTGTTTGGTTTGGTAGTTGGGACCCTTGAAGGGTGGCAGAAATTTGAGTTTTAGAGGAGATACTGCTAAAATTTCTATAAGAATTGGAGTTTTGATTTGAAGTGTTATTTTAAAAAGGAAAGAGATCATTATGTGGCTTGTGTATTTAAGACTATTTGTTGACCCTCTGTCGCAAGATGTGACCGGACACTTTAACTCCCCGGATTCTCCCATGGGCATGCATATATATATGAATATTGAATATTATATTTGAGCTTGGAGTTTGACTCCATGGAATACTATGTTATTGATTTTGGAGTTTGACTCCATGGAATATTATTGAGCTTGGAGTTTGACTCCATGGAATACTATATTATTGAGCTTGGGGATGCGCGCACAGAGGAACTGTCCAATGGTTAACTACCAAGACATGTCGGGTTGGCTGTATAACCGACAGATGAGACTCATCAGCCATAGGACAGGCATACATCATATGCATTTGTTTGTTTGCTTGAGTATGCATTGTTTTGGTTTGTTTAACTGTTTAATTCTACTTATCTGCTACTTGTTCTATTTGCTGTAAATGCTTCTCTATCTGTGTTTTCCTTGCTTGAATTGTATGTGTATGTTTTCTGAGAAACCCCTCTTGGCGGAGGTGTGAAGAGGGTTGTCCCATGGGTGATTCAGAGGATTAGAGGAGACAGAAAGTGGAATGTTAGGTTAAATTTAGATTCAGAACGTGAATACCTTAGATAACTTACCTAATTTCTAGTTTAGTTGAATCCTTAAGCTGAAATCTGAGTGTCGAAGTTCTAGGAATGCCTCTGGCTTTCCCGAGACCTTTTATATTAACTATGCGGGCACCTTTACCATGCTGAGAACCTCTAGTTCTCATTCCATATATATTTTGTTATTTTTCAGATGCAAGTCGAGAGACACCTCGTTGAGCGTCTGGAGACCCTCTTTACAAGTGAAGAACTATCTTTTGGATTATCATATTTTGTTTTAGGCTATGTATATATGTTTATAGAATCTCTGCATGTATATTTTGTGTTTTGTCCCTCCTAGAGGTTGACTTGGAGATACAGGTGTTTATTTTGTAGTTTGAGTTTTATTTTGGGTTGTATATAAATATATAATCATATACTCTGGCTGACCTTAACTTCGCAAGTCGAGTCTAGAGCTTGCTATCTATATTTTGGAACTCTGATATGTATATATTTTCAGCTTCCAGTTGATCTTACCTATCCGTTTTATGAATATCCATGCGAGTGTCACACGATTTTCTATTTATCGTTCTTGTTTAACTTATTCTTCAAGACTCTTAGATATAATTTCTTTCAACTATATTTATATGTCTTTACTTTTAGAGGTCGTAATACCTCGCCTCCTCTGCTTTACGACTTAAGCGTAAGGCTCTGTGTGGTAGGGTGTTACATTAAAAGTATAAAAATATTTTTACTTTTTAGGTATTAATATAAAAAAAAATGGTTGGGAGTAATGTTCTAAAAAATGGACCATATTGATCAATCAAATTAGTCAGACTAAAAGTCATTTGACTATGTGATTCGATTGATAAGTTAAAATCACTTGTTTATAAACCGTCTATAAATTACTAAACCAGATAAAAACTAGTCAGTCAGACCAAACTAGAATTCATGACAAAAAAGATTTTTTATATATAATAAATTATTCTTATCTTTAATATTATAACATAATATATATATATAAAATACACTTATTATTCAGATAAAAAAATTGTGAATTAAGACATAACTAAATTAATAATTTAAAAATATTATGATAAATATATACATTGCCCTTTGCAATTTAAAGTGGCTCTACTAGGGCTTTTGAAAGATAATCCTAATTTCCAATGTACAATTTAAATGAAGTGATCAACCAGTGGGAGATTATTCTTGTAATCAACTAAGGAGTGAACGTGCCTAAAGGATTTACGCATGGCAACAATTGCTGATCTTTCAGGCACTGACCAGATGATCAGGCGGATAAGGAAGTGTCGATTATAGTGTTGGATGAGAAAGACATTCAGATAGGGGTAAAATGCTGCTCCAAAAGCTTAATAGGACGCTTACTAGCTGATAAACAATTGTTGATTGGAACAATAGAATCAGCAATTGAATCAATCTGGAGACAACCAGAAAGGTTTAGTGTCATTGACCATGGAGGGAATATTTTCCAGTTTTTCTTTAAAGACAAAAGAGATGTGGTAAGAATTGAGAGATACGCACCATGGCTATTCAAAAACTACATACTTAATATGAAAAGATGGAAGAAGGATGAACAGATTGAAGAAATTGATTTTACTCAAGTCCTTATATGGATTCGGCTATGGAGGCTACCAGAACATTACAAGACAAAAGAATTGGGAAGGAAGATTGGTTGCTCACTTGGTGAAGTTTTAGATGTAAACTTATTTCATATTAGAGGAAAGATGCATAGCATTGTAAAACTTCACATTTGCCTAGACATCACCAAGTCGATCAAAAGGAGTCTACGTATAGCAGGCCTTAACAAGAAGATTATGGAAGTGGCGCCGAAATATGAAAGCATTGGTAATTTTCTGTAATTATTACAGACACGTGGGGCATGAAGTGAGGGTATGTAGTTTTCATATTAAAGATTCCTTAAAGTAGGAGGTTAAAGAAGATAAGTGAGGGTGGGGTGTGGCTCAAGGCTGACAAAATTGAAAAAACAGAAAATAATATGAAAGAAAGTCATTCTCCAACACAATATCAAACAAGTAAGCCATGAGAAGAAAACTAGAAAGTCGATACCTATTAATCTGATCAAGGGGTTGGATGCAGTCACAATAACAAAGAAGACTTGAAAAAGATGAGGAGGTTTTAAGTAAAGATAGAAGGATGTTGGAAGTACAGGAATTAGATTAACCCATAATATTATCCTCTCAAGCAATAATAGAGGAACAACAACCAAACAAATGTTAGAAAGAGTGCAGTGGCTTGGTAGAGTAAAGGAAAGAAGATGGATTTGTGTTTAGAAGTGAGCTGAGTTCACAAGATGCAGGTTTAAAGGAGAGATGGCAGAATCTTAAACAAATGGCAAGGAGGAAATTCATTAATATCACAGGTAGAAAAAGAAGTGCTCAAGGAGAAGGAACATAAAAAAAAACTATGCTTAGAAGACAACTCAGAAGATGAAGAGGGAGAGTGTGCCACCCCATAATGGACATCCAATTACCCATGAAGATGATGATGTGGAACTGTCAGGGTCTGAAGAATTCCTTAACAGTTCATAACATCCAAAGGATATGTAAATTCCATTCTCTCGAGGTAATATTTTTGTGTAAAACAAAAAATAGTACCTCAAATGTGACAGCTAAATGTAATAAAGTTGGATTTCAGCATGTCTTTTGTGTGGAACCTAGAGGTATTTCTGGTGGATTAGTCCTAGCTTGAAAGGATAGTGCAGTAGTTTCAATTCAACAAAGTGAAGAATACCTTATCTTCTTTGATTGGATAGAACCTACTAATAAAAAAATGGGAGGTGGTGGCAACACACTTACATTGTGATGAAAGAGTCAAAGCAGAATAATATAAAAGAATTCTTGAGTTTAAAACGATGGCTAGCTCTTATTTCTCGTGATTGGAGACTTTAATGCCATTTTAGCATATCATGAGAAGGAAGGAGGGCGCATAAAGTTAGTCGTATCCATAGATGAGTTCTACAACTTCATAAATGATGGTGAGCTAGTGGATATGGGGTTCGAAGGACGGAAGTTTACTTGGTGCAACAGGCAGTATGGAGAGAATCTAATTCGTGAGAGAATTGACAGATGTGTCACGTCACAACAAGTCTAAATGGAATATCTGAGGGCAATTATATTGCATTTGGATGACTCAGGATTTGATCATTGCCCACTGTTGCTAATGGCGGATAGAGAAGAACATAAAGGTAAAAGAAAATTTCGATTTCAAGAGAGGTGGTGTGGAAGTGAAGAAGTTACGACAACAATAAAAAAAGCTTAGCTCACTCAAGCGGAAAGATCATTGATGTTCAAATTCTTCACTAAATTGAAAAAATATAGACAAGCTCTTGTGGAATGGCAGACAACCAGCCTCAATAACTTCCAAAAGGTGATTTCAAGGGTAAAGACTCAGCTGGAATAGGAAAAGGTGAAAGGAACAGAAGCAGATAGAGTCAAAGTGCTACAATTAGAAGAGGAGTTATCAGAAACCTACATAAATGAAGAGCGATATTATAGAGAAAAATCCAGAATACAGTGGTTGAAATAGGGAGATCGAAACACGAGGCTCTTTCATGAAAAATTCTAGAATAGAACCGAAAAAATAAAATATATAGACTACAGAACAATACCGGCGAGTTTAGTTCGAACAGATAAGAAATAGCCCAGATAGCTACAGAATATTTTGAAGAGCTCTTCACATCCTCAAAACCTAGACCAATCGCAGCAGAATTACAAAAATTCGGGGGTAAAAATTGATGATGAGACAAATAGGAAGCTTAATAGAAGAGTTTCAGAAGAGGAGATAAAAAAAGCCACATTTTTAATCAACCCATTCTCAGCACCAAGAGATGACGGATTCATAGCTAAATTCTATCAACACTTTTGCGAGGTTATCAAAGGTGAACTAGTTGAAGCAGTAAAGAGCTTCTTCTCGAGCAGAAGAATGCTAAGGGCACTGAATCATACACATATTTGTCTAATTCCGAAGGTACCAAATGCAGAAATAATGAATCAGGTTCGTCCCATTAGTCTAAGCAGTGTATTCTACAAAATTATTTTCAAAATCCTAGTACACAAATGCAGGGTGTATTAGATAAAATTATTTGTGATAATCAGAGTGCTTTCATCAAACGACGGTTGATTAGTGATAATATACTAATTGCCCATGAACTAATGCACTTTTTGAAGAATAAAAACTGTGGAGATTATGATATGGCAGTGAAACTTGACATGAGCAAGGCATACGACCGAGTTGAATAGTGTTTTGTGTGGAAGGTTATGGAAAAATTGTGCTTCTATGCTAAATGGATTGATTGGATTAAGGAATGTGTTACCACGGTGTCATGCTCTATTACTGTGGATGGTCAACCACATGGTTTCTTCAAACCATATAGGAGATTGAGACCTTCAAACCATGTAGGAGATTGAGACAAGGCAATCCCTTTTCACCCTATCTTTTTTTACTTTGTGCAGAAGGGCTGTCCCATCTGCTCCACAGAGGAGAATAGAGAAGAGAAATTTCAAGCATAAGACTCAATGATAGATGTCCTACAATCAGTCACTTATTTTTTGCAGATGATTCGATTCTTTTTTGCAAGGCTAATGAGCAAGAAAGTCAAAATTTACTAAAGGTGTTGGATGATTATAGTGATATAAGCGGACAGGTTATTAACCTAGCCAAATCTTCAATATTCTTCAGCGAAAACACTCCTAACCAGGTGAGAGAGACACTAGCACAATCTCTTCAGATACCGCATGTTGGCAGACAAAATAAATGCCTAAGCCTACTAGCAGTGGTAAACAAATCCAAGAAACAAAAAATCAATTTCATCAAGGATAAAGTGGACAAAAAGCTGCAAGCTTGGAAGAGGTCACTATAATCCGCAAGCGGAAGAGAGGTTTCTAGTGAAGGCTGTTACAACTGCAGTGCCTATATATACACTAAGTTGTTTCAAGCTTTCAGATACACTACTGGAGGATTCAAAAAAAGATTATGAACTTTTGGTGGGATAAAAAAGGCTTGGAGAGAGAGTTATAGTAGGTAAAATGGGACATTATTTGCCGGAAAAATAAGATTGAGGGATTGGGGTTTAAAGATCTAAAGGTGTTCAACCTAGCAATGCTTGCAAAGCAAAGTTGGTGGATGTAATACCCTTGCTGCCAGAATGTCACGCTTCCGGCTGCGTCACTCTGATAGCGTGGATATTACGACGACATAAAATAATATTTAATACTAAGATAGGAGCCTTTTAGCACTTGGAATCGTATAAACTTTTCTTTAAAAAGAAAAAAAATCCAAAAATACTTTTTATTTAAAAATATACAAACATGCATATAAACCAGATACAACACTTAATAATAATAATAATAATAACTTACAAGCATTATATACCACAACTCCTATCCCTCTTATAAAATATATAAAAGATAATGGCAAGGGAAACTAAGAATTAAAATAATACAAAATATCGCATAATCAGAAACGAAATAAACTCTTCATAAATGTCTTCGTCCATATCCTGAAAAGAAAATCTGTAAGGGGGAATGAGAACATCATCCTTTGCAGGGTTTTCAGTAGAGGGTTAAAGAATTGCCATAACAGGATATGTAAAAGGAAATTGTTTTCAAATATAGTGATCGTTGCTCATCTTATATATCTTTTCGAAAACCAATGGTTTAACATTTAAAATCCAAAACCTTTTTAAAAGAAAAAATCAGTTAATTATCCAAAATCCAAAACCTTTTCCTTTCTTATAAAAAATCTTAAAAGTTTTCTTAGACTATATGAATGACCAACCGGTTCCAAGCATAGGTTTATTAAGTCTATGCTGAACCAGCTTGATTTTTCATACTTTACCAAATATCAAACACAACCAAACACGGCCTCCAGCCCAACACATAATCAGTTTGGCAACCTCAAGAATGACTCCCGAATCAGAGAAATCCGATAGAAACAGTAGTTTGAAACAAAAATCAAGATTAGTCAAAGAAGTATGAGATTTACAGAAGAAGAATATCTAAAACTAAAGACAAAGGTCACAAAACTCAAGAGTATGATTAAAAATACTTTCGAATGTATTGCCCTTAAAGAATGAAAAACTTAAGAAAAATTATTTCACATTCTAAAAGAAAAGGTACGCGACAAACATTTTTTAAAAGAATGACGAAAGCATAAAATGTGGCATTACTTTAATACAAATTCAGGTTGAAGTAGATTATGTAAATTTTGAAAAAGGTAAGAGAAAAAATATTTCCTCAAATATTTGAAAAGATATTTTAGGTGTACAACTAACTAAAAGCATGCATAAAACTGTTATATAGTCGGAAGAAAATCAAATTGCATTATGTTAAAACAATTTCTAAGTTTAAAGATAGAATAGGCGAGGTTCAAAAAATGAAAATCAATTGGGCTAAGGGCCAAAGGTAATTTTTCAGAAATCTTGAAAATTATTTAGGTTCTCATTTAAATAGAACTATGCGATAAAGTTGCGATAGAGTTGGAAAAATTAAATGTTTGTTTCAAAAAGGAAAATCTAGGATAAGGTTTTAAACTACATAAATTTTCAAAGTTCATATTCAAACAAAACGGGCATAGAAGTTGCAGCAAAGATATCAAAGATCAAACTTTATTTGGAAAAGAAAGTTTGAGGTAAAATTTCTTATAGATCGATAAAGGAAATAAGTGATGCATTGCAAACAGATAGGTCATTTTGCTAAAGTCGCGTATGCAAGCTGTGTCCATGTATGCGAATGTCTAGAACAGAAAAGGATTGCCGCGTACGCATGCCAATGGCCACGTATGTGGGAGTGTAAAAATGCTATTCTTGTGCACGCATGCCAGGGTCGCGTACGCGTGAGTGTTGGACAGAGGCCAATCCTCACATCTATGCACCTGTTTCCATTACGCATGCCTTGGTAACTTTGAAAAATCTTAAAAGCTACAAAATCCAGATTTTTGTACCAAACTTCAACTGTGTATAACTTTTTCGTTTTAAAATATTTTTCGTCTGTCCTTTGAATGTCTTAAAACTCTCGGACCCAACTTTAATTTAAATTAAGTTTCATCCAAATTGGGGGTCTGGAAGCCAAGTTGTGGCTCATTGAAATTTATCAAAAACAAGTTTATAAAAAGTTTTCAGAGCTTCATATAAAGGAGTCCATGCTAAATTCAAAATAATTTTTATCAAATTTTAAAGAATGGCTATGAATATAATCAAGCAAGAGAAGAATTGATTTTAAATTTCTTTTAAAAGAATCCATTTTGCAGGGTTCTTAGTATAGGGTTAAAGAATTGTCATAACAGGATATGTAAAAGAAAATTGTTTTCAAATTTAGTGATCGTTACTTGTCTTATGTACCTTTTCGAAAACCAATGGTTTAACATTCAAAATTCAAAACATTTTTAAAAGAAAAAATCAATTAATTATCCAAAATCCAAAACCTTTTCCTTTCTTATAAAAATCTTAAAAGTTTTCTTAGACTGTATGAATGACCAACCTGTTCCAAACATAGGTTCATTAAGTCTATGCTGAACCAGCTTAATTTTTCATACTTTACCAAATATCAAACACAACCAACCATGGTCTCCAGCCCATCACATAATCAACCATGGTCTCAGGCCCAAGTAACTCAATCAATCAACACCCATTTAACCACAATCCAACCAATCAGTCACAAACACAAGTAATGAGATTCAAACACAATCAAGAGCAATTACATCAGGTATAGCAATTAGCAGTTAAACAAAATTTATTAACATAGGCAAATCAATTACAATATGCACACCCAAACAATGTCACATAGATGCATATGATAAATGTTTGTCCTAATTGGCTATGATATCACTTGTCGGTTCAACTACCAACCCGATACATTCTCTTGGGATATCGCCTTTCGGTCACGAATAAAATTAGTACCCCAAGGATATAGTGCCCAACACACTGTCTAAGGAATATAGTGCCTGACACACTCTTGTGATGAAAGGATGTGAGCAGGATACTCACCCTCAGTCTTGACATTACCCAGGGATATAGTGCCCGATACACTGTCCAGGGATATAGTGCCCGACACACTCTTGCGACTTAACAGATTTTGTCTCAATCAAAATCAAACTCATATTTATCCCGATTTTAAAATAATTCTTAGCTCATTTACTTTCAAAAACAAAATGTATTCAATTCACATCTTGCCAAAAATCACTTTTTCTCAAATCAAATTTCCTTTAAAACCAAAATTGCTTTTGATAACATTCTCCGAAAATGCCAAGCAACTTCAAAATCATATCAATTGTAAAGCTTTTCGAAAAGACTCACAAATCATTCATTCTTAAACCATTCACTTAACTACTTTAAGTCAGGAGTTGTTAATTAAACTCCACGACAAAGCCTCAAGATCTTAGGGGAGGGCAACCAATCTTATTTCCTTGAATTCAGTAAAGATTCCTAAAATCATAACTTCTTAATTTGAAATCAATCAAAATAAAATTTAAACCAGAAGTCTCGAACCAGTTTTAAAACCTAATCGTTTAAAACAAAACTAATTCATTTAAATTAAAACCAATTTCAGTTTCATTTTTAAATCTGAAATATTCCCAAAGGTTCGGAAATTGTTCCGTTTTTGATAAATCAAGGTTTCAAGAATACTTTAACTTTTTCCAAGTCGTCGCAAAACGAAATTATTCAATCAAAATTCAATTAATTGTAAATTCACTAAAACTCCTCCGAATGTAGTTTTTTTAATCAAATTAAAAACATAAGTCTTTTCATATTTAAATTGACCTAAAAAACATAATACTTTTCTTAAATAAATTAAAATCGAAAGATAATTCTTTTCTAAATAAATCGAACTCAAGACGTGAGGCAGGATCTCCTCTTCCTCAATGCCTCTCTCTCTCTCTCTCTCTCTAGGGCTTGACAATGATGACGGTGATGGAGGCACCCAGCCCTGCTAGCGACGTCACCTCCCTTTCTCCTCTTCCCTCTTCGTGCTTTCCTTCTTTCTCTTTCTTTCTTTTCTTTATTTCTTTCTCAGTTGCTGCTGTTGTGTTGTGTTTGTATGGAGTGTGAGTGTCGTGGGTGTTGGGGGGTGAGGAGAGTGATGGCTAGGGGTTTGCTAGGATGATGAGTTGAGTGAGTGTTAGTAAAATTAGGGTTTGGGTTAGGGTTCCAGTTTGGGGATTTTGGAATTAAGATAGTGTAGTAATTTTTATAAAATAAAAGTATAGAGCAATAATCTAAATTCAAATTAAATATAAATAATTATCTTTGAAATACCATTTTATTATTAACATGCAATTGATTTTCGAATAAATTCTAATTCAATTAAAACTAGAGATAAATAAATTAATTTGGTTTTCAATTCATAAAATCAAACTAAAATCCCAATTATTAAAATTTAAATAGCCAAAATCTCATTATTTTCAAATTTCTAAAACTTTAAATTGTAAATAGAAAATACTCAATAATTGTAAAGTTAGATAAAAATTCTAATTTAATTATCTAGACTTGATTTAATTACCTTTAATAAAATAATTTTTTGAAATTAAAGTCTTTAATGAGTAACTTAAGTTGAAATTAACTCTTAATCAAATTTTCAAAAGTTTTGGACATTACAGTGGATATTGATAAAACCCCGGTCCTTACTGAGCAAAATATATAAAAGTAAATATTTCAAATACTCTACATTACTACGAGCATCAATAGGCCAAGACCCATCATGGGCTTGGAGAAGCATTTTAGACGGAAAGAGAATCTTGAAAAGGGGCATCAGATGGAAAATGGGTAGAGGAAATCAAATCAAAATATATGAAGATCCCTGGCTACCAAACTTTAAAATAATTTCAGAACACCAGTAACACATTACAAACACAGTTTCGTATGGGTCAATCAATTGATTAATGGCAATTGACAATGGCAACAGGATATAATCAGGAATCACTTTAGTCCAAAATAGTTCAGCAATATTATAGATGAACATTACAAATGAGGAAGAAGACCATATTACCTGGACAAGTGAAAAGGATGACCATTACACAGTGGCTTCAGCTTACCCACCAACTATTGAACCAGCTATCTGAGATTTGCAAGGAGAACAAGCTCTGGAGTCTATTATGGGGCCTTCAATGCCCAGCAAAAGTCAAGGTAATTCTCTAGAAAGCACTACATGACGGACTCCCTATTTTTCTGTGTAAGTCATGAGCCACTCAACCTCCTTGGTTAAGGTTAGGAGCTCTATTTATTTCTATGGATTAAGACTATTGCTTTTCTATTTTGATTAATGTATTGATTCAGTTTCAAGGATTACTTTCGTTCTTCATTTTATGAATCTGGGTGGAACAAAAGTATGACCCTTATTCTAGATGCGTTCTTGTGACCCTTGGAAGAGGTCTCTCACCTAGACACAGCTTGAAAGTAAAGTCCTCCTAAATTGCTAATTACTTGGACTAATCTGGATATGTGACATATAATCCATTTAGCTTTGGGTAATTAGGGTTTTTGTGGCCATAAACTAGATTTGAACTTAACCCTCTAATCAGAATTAAGTGACCAAGACATTGGCGGTTGATGAAGATTAGAGGAGGCTAAATCACTAAGACATTAGGGTTTAGTCAATTACAGTTTGTCATGAAATAAATCTTGCATAATTAAAATAGTTGGTAAGAAACCTTAATTCGGAAAAGTAAACATCTCCAATACCTTAACTGTTTCTCTCATTGATTTCTACACTAAAGTCATTATTTGCTTTCTTTATTCTTGATTTATTGTTTAATGCTTTTGAATACCACCAAACCAACTTTTCTGTTTGCCTAACTAAACCAATCAATCGACCATTATTGCTCAATCCATCAGTCATCATGGGATCGACCTTCACTCACCTGAGGTATTACTTGGACGATCTAGTGCACTTGCCAGTTCAGTTGTGGACATTCTCAAAATCTGCACCAAGTTTTTGGCGCCGTTGCCAGAGACTAACGGTGATTGACAACTACTAGTTGTCTGATTTCTTAGATTAGGTATTATTTTTCCTAGTTTTATTTGTTTATTTATTTTTCTTTAAATTTTTGAATTAGGTTGTGTTTATTTTCCCTTACTTTCTGATTTTAAGTTTGATGTCCCGTTAGTGACTTTTCTTTTCTGTAATTTTCGAAATTATTAGTACTTTTTCTTATTTAATTTTTGAAATTTTTAGTTTACTCTTTCTTATTGGTTTTTGAAATTCTCAGTGTAATTGCTTGCCTTGTTTTATTGTGTTTCGTTTTACATAAGATATCTCACGAGAAATTCTCTATACTCTGACATAGAGATTCCCACTTTTTTTTTGTATTCTGGTTGTTTATAAGCAGGAACAGGGATAAAGAATTCCTTCTTGATTTTGATCCTGAATCTGAGAGGACCTTAAGGCGACATTTGCAACAAACTAGAGCTTACAAGGCCGGTGAGAATCTCAGGGATACTTTTGAGAAGGAAGCCTTGGATCCCAACAATCCCAATAATGCTGTTAATGGTAATGGTGGGAATATGAATGGTAATGAGCAAGCAAGGAGGACGCTGAGCTCCTACACTGCTCCCACTCATGACTTTTATGAGCGTAGTAATTCAGTACAATTTTGAGCTAAAGCTACAGTTGATCACTCTAGTGCAGCAAAATTGCCAGTTTCATGGGCTCCCGCAGGAAGATCCAAATCTACTCATCTCCAACTTTCTATAGATCTATGACACTGTAAAGACTAATGGAGTGAACTCTGATGTCTACAAGCTCATGCTCTTTCCATTTGCTGTGAGAGACAGAGTAAAGCAGTGGCTAGATACTCAGCCCAAGGAGAGCTTGGACTCTTGGGACAAGGTAATCAATAGATTTCTGACCAAATTTTTTTCACCTCAGAAGCTGACTAAGCTGAGGGTGGATATTCAGACTTTCAGGCAAAGAGATGGTGAGTCCCTCTATGAAGCCTAGGAAAGATACTGGTAGATGATCAAGAAGTATCCCTCAGATATGTTTTCAGACTGGACCAAGTTGCAGATCTTCTATGATGGCCTCTTTGATATGGCAAAAATATCTCTAGACAATTCTGCAGGTGGTTCCTTGCACATGAAGAAGACGTCTGAAGAGGCTAATGAGCTTATTGAGATGGTTACTAACAACCAATATCTATACTCTTCTGAGAGGAATCCTGTAAATCCTGTGAAGAAAGGAGTTATGGAGGTGGACACCTTGGATGCCATTGTATCTTAGAACAAGATCATGTCACAACAAATCAGCATGATTTCTCAGCACTTGAGTGGGATGCAAGTCTCAACTGTTAGTACTCAAGATGTACCTTATGACATGAGTGGTGGCTTCAACCAAAGTGAGAATTATGATTATGCTCAAACCACTCCTGAGCAAGTTAATTATATGGATAATTCCTCAAAAAATCCAAATAATGATCCTTATTCAAATACATTCAATCAAGGATGGAGAAATCACCCTAACTTTGGGTGGAAAGAGCAACCCCAGAGGCCTCAGCCGAATTCCAACAACAACTCTCAGGGCGGTTTCAATCAGAATAAGTTCAATAAGTTCAACAACCGCCAATGTCAAGCCTCTCAAACATAGCATGCGTCCACTCAATCTCAAGGCAATTCTGACTTGGCTTCAGTAGTTGCTGAGCTCTCCCAGAGTACCCACGATTTTATGCAGGAGACTAGAGCTTCACTCAGAAACTTGGAGATATAAGTGGGACAGTTGAGTAAGAGGATACCTGAGAGACCTCCTAACACTCTTCCTAGTGACACAGTGACTAACCCAAGAGAAGAGTATAAGGCCCTCACAATGGCTAAGGAATCCATACTGAAGAAGGAGGTGCAAGTTGCTAAGGGGTCAAAGGAGAAAGAAGCTCCAGAAAGGGCTGAGGTTACACTGTCACACACCCCCTTTAAGGCACCTATGCATAAGCCTGAGGTACCACACCTTCAGAAGCTCTAAGAGGAGACCAAGGATGAGCAATACTCTCAGTTCTTGGAAGTCTTTAAAAAGCTACAAATTAATATTCCTTTTGCTGAGACTTTGGAAAAAATGCCTCCCTATGTTGCATTCATGAAAGGCTTACTCTCTGTGAAGAAGGCCTTTAAGGGAGATGAAACATTGGTACTGACCAAGAAATGTAGTGCACTCATTCAAAGCAAGCTATCAAAGAAGATGCCTGATCCAAAGAGCTTTCAGATTCCTTATACTATTGGAAATGTCACTTTTGACAAAGCTCTTTGTGATCTTGGTTCAAGTATCAATTTTATGCCCTTGTCTGTAATGAAGAAGCTGCAAATTCAAGAGGCACAACCTACAAGGATAGCACTGCAGATGGCTGATAAATCTCTAAGGCAGGCACATAGACTAGTGGAAAATGTCTTGGTCAAGGTTGGAGAGCTTTTCCTCCCTGTAGATTTTATAGTACGTGATATGGGCGAGGATGCAAATGACTCCATAATACTAAGAAGATCATTCCTGGCCACTAGGAGAGCTCTGATTGATGTTGAGAGAGGTGAATTGGTTCTGAGGCTGCTTGAGGACTATTTGGTATACAAGGTTTTTAAACATTTAGCACTCTCTAGAGAAGGAGGTACTTGCATGCAGAATTTATTGCTTAAGCCTCCTTTCTTGGTGGGAACCAATACAATTCTCCCTGATATCAAACCTAAGTGTGGTGTTGGGCATTTATCAACCACCAAGGAGGGAGGAAGTCCCACGAAGAAGGTACCCAAGGGCTAGAGAAACAAGAAGATTCCCACTGAAGAGTTCTCACTTGGGATGAAAGTGGTAATCACAAGAAGTCCAGTCCTACCTCATACAGTGAATAGAATCCTGTCTCTTGAGCATATTGAGTTGATCCATGAGAGCACAGGAAAAATTTTTACAGTGAGGGTGAGGATCTAAGCCCCTATGACCCTCCTCCTTAGAGGAGCTGACCGTCAAGCTAGTGACGGTAAAGAAGCGCTTGTTGGGAGGCAAACTAATGACGGAGCATCTTATACCCTTTTTCATTGCATTTTTAGAGTGTTTTTAGCAGTATTTTTAGTTTTAATAGGTTTTAGTGTGAAATTCACTTTTTGGATGCTACTTTGATTTTTTGTGTTTTTCTTATGATTTTAGGTGATTTTTGGGTAGAATTGGCAAGTTTTGGCAAAGTCTGATTCAGAGGCAAAGAAAGGATAGCAGATGTTGTCAAATCCTGACCTCCATACATTGCAATGAGCATTTCTTCAGCTATAGAGGTCCAATTGACGCACTCACAATGACATTGCAAAGCTAACGTTTAGAGCTTTCTAGAAATATATAATAGTTTATATTTTTTTTGGAAAGAACTGCCCAAAATGGGCGTTGAACGCGTCAACGCCCAACTTACCCCATCTCTGGTGTTCAACGCCACCAAGGGATCACAAGACAACGCAATCATCCCTTCACTAGAGTTCAACGCCCAATTCCCAAGTTGAACGCCAGGTTTGGATGAAATACTCAACCAAAGTGGCCCAGAAGTGAATTTTTGCACTCCTTAGCTTAATCTATCTCATTTTTGTAATTCCTAATTATTATTATTAATATCTTTTTAGGTCTAGTTATTAGTATAAATAGGAGAAGATCACCCATGTTTAGGATCTTCTCCCGACTTATCATACATTATTTCTGTTTTCTCTATAAATTATGAGCAACTAAATCTCCTAGGTTAAGGATAGGAGCTCTGCTCATTCCTATGGATTAATATCATTATTTTTCTACTTTAATACAAGTTTGATTCCATTCTATGATGTATTGTCGTTCTTCATCTTTATGAATTTGGGGTGGAACGAGAGTGTGACCCCTTATTCTACATGAGCTCTTGCGAAGCCTTAGCCGGATAGTATTGAACTGCAGCTTGATAATACATCACAGGTTCCAAGAGAGTATCTGAGCTAATTGGGATAAGTGACATAAAATCTCGTTAGTCATAGGTAACTGAGGTATCTGTGGCGTTAAGGCTAGAATACTGATAATCATTTTCTGATCTGGAAGATCTGACCTTGTCTGTGGCGTTTTGAGTAGGATCACCAGAGATTGAATTGCGTGAGTGGTACACAGAATTGTGATCTCTGGTAATGGCTCCAAATAAACTTGGTTCTCTAATCTTAATTCAGTCAGGCGGATTCAAATGTGATTGGATTAGATAATTAAAAGATAAATACTTAATTAAATAATAAAGGATAGAAATACTTATGTAGATTCATTGGTAGGAATTTCAGATAAGCGTATGGAGGTACTGTATGGCTCTAGGACGTCTGCTTTCCTACTGCTTCCATCCAATCCTTCTTACTCCTTTCCATGGCAGGCTTTATGTTGGGCATCACCGTTGTCAATGGCTACATCCCGTCCTCTCAGTGAAAATGGTCCAAAATGCTCTGTCACAGCACGGCTAATCATCTGTCGGTTCTCGTTCATACTGGAATAGGATTCTCCATCCTTTTGCGTCTGTCACTACGCCCAGCACTCGCGAGTTTGAAGCTCGTCACAGTCATTCGATCATTGAATCCTACTCGGAATACCACAGACAAGGTTTAGACTTTCCGGATTCTCATGAATGCCGCCATCAATCTAGCTTTATACCACAAAGATTCTGATTAAGGAATCCAAGAGATACACATTCAAGCTTGTTTGCATGTAGAACGGGAGTGGTTGTCAGGCACGCATTCATAGGTGAGAATGATGATGAGCGTCACATAATCATCACATTCATCATGTTCTTGGGTGCGAATGAATATCTTAGAGTAAGAATAAGCATGAATTGAATAGAAAGTAGTAGTAATTACATTAATACTCGAGGTACAACAGAGCTCCACACCTTAATCTATGGAGTGTAGAAACTCTACCGTTGAAAATACATAAGTGATAAAGGTTCAGGCATGGCCGAGAGGCCAGCCCCCCTAAACGAGATCAATAGTCTCCTAAGATGGAGAATGGAAATAAAACTGAGACCAAAGATGATCCAAAGATACAAATACAATAGTAAAAAGTTCTATTTATACTAAACTAGTTACTAGGGTTTACATAAGTAAGTCTAAGTGCAGAAATCCACTTCCGGGGCCTACTTTGGTGTGTGCTTGGGCTGAGCTTTAGCTATCCACATGCAGAGGCTATTTCTGGAGTTGAACGCCAGGTTGTAACCTGTTTCTGGCGTTCAACTCTGGTTCGTGACGTGTTTCTGGCGTTTAACTCCAGACTGCAGCGTATAACTGGCGTTGAGCGCCAGTTTGTGTCGTCAATTCTCGAACAAAGTATAGACTATTATATATTGCTGGAAAGCTATGGATGTCTACTTTCCAACGCCGTTGAAAGCGCGCCATTTGGAGTTCTGTAGCTCCAGAAAATCTATTTCGAGTGTAGGGAGGTCAGAATCCATCAGCATCAGCAGTCCTTTGTCAGCCTTTCTTTCAGAGTTTTGCTCAGGTCCCTCATTTTCAGCCAAAATTCACCTGAAATCACAGAAAAATACACAAACTCATAGTAAAGTCCAGAAATGTGAATTTAGCATAAAAAATAATAAAAACATCCCTAAAAGTAACTAGATCCTACTAAAAACATACTAAAAACAATGCCAAAAAGCGTATAAATTATCCGCTCATCACAACACCAAACTTAAATTGTTGCTTGTCCCCAAGCAACTAAAAATCAAATAGGATAAAAAGAAGAGAATGTACTATAAATTCCAAACTATCAATGAATATTAATTCTAATTAGATGAGCGGGACTTGTGGCTTTTTTGCCTCTTAACAGTTTTGGCATCTCACTTTATCCTTTGAAGTTCCGAATGATTGACATCTATAAGAACTTAGAATTTCGGATAGTGTTATTGACTCTCTTAGTTAAGTATGTTGATTCTTGAACACAGTTACTTTTGAGTCTTGGCCGTGGCCCAAAGCACTCTGTCTTCCAGTATTACCACCGGATACATACATGCCACAGACACATAACTGGGTGAACCTTTTCAGATTGTGACTCAGCTTTGCTAGAGTCCCCAATTAGAGGTGTCCAGGGTTCTTAAGCACACTCTTTTTGCTTTGGATCGCGACTTTAACCGCTCAGTCTCAAGCTTTTTACTTGACACCTTCACGCCACAAGCACATGGTTAGGGACAGCTTGGTTTAGCCGCTTAGACCAGGATTTTATTCCTTTAGGCCCTCCTATCCACTTATGCTCAAAGCCTTGGATCCTTTTTATTACCCTTGCCTTTTGGTTTTAAGGGCTATTGGCTTTTTCTGCTTGCTTTTGTTTTTCATTGCTTTTTCTTACTTCAAGAATCAATTTCCATGATTTTTCAGATTGTCAATAACATTTCTCTTTGTTCATCATTCTTCAAGAGCCAACATATTTAACATTCATAAACAACAAATTCAAAAGACATATGCACTGTTCAAGCATTCATTCAGAAAACAAAAAGTATTTGTCACCACATCAATATAATTAAATTAAATTCAAAGCTAAATTTGAAACTCATGTACTTCTTGTTCTTTTGAAATAAAACATTTTTCATTTAAGAGAGGTGAAGGATTCATTGAATTATTCATAGCTTTAAGACACAGTTACTAAATACTAATGATCATGAAGTAGAGACACAAAACATAAATAAACATTTAACATAGAGAAACAAAAAACAGAGAAATTAAGAACAAGGAATGAGTCCACCTTAGTGATGGTGGCGTTTCCTTCTTGAGGAACCAATGATGTCCTTGAGCTCTTCTATGTCTCTTCCTTATTTTTGTTGCTCCTCCCTCATTGCTCTTTGATCTTCTCTAATTTCATGGAGAATGATGGAGTGCTCTTGATGTTCCACCCTTAATTGGTCCATGTTGTGACTCAAATCTTCAAGAGAAGTGTTGAGTTGTTCCCAATAGTTGTTTGGAGGAAAGTGCATTCCTTGAGGTATCTCAGGGATTTCTTGATGATGATGAGCTTCCTCATGCATTCCTTGGGCTTCATGAGTGGTCTCTCTTGTTTGCTCCATCTTTCTTTTAGTGATGGGCTTCTCTTCCTCAATGGGACTGTCTCCTTCTATGAAAGCTCCAGTTGAGTAACATAGATGGAAAATGAGATAAGAAAAAGCTAGCCTTGCCAAGGGAGAGGGCTTCTTGGCTATTTTGTAGAATTCAAGGGAGATGACTTCATGAACTTCTACTTCCTCTCTAATCATGATGCTATGAATCATGATGGCCCGGTCTATAGTAACTTCAGACCGGTTGCTAGTGGGGATGATGGAGTGTTGGATGAACTCCAACCATCCTCTAGTCACGGGCTTGAGGTCCAATCTTCTTAGTTGAACCGGCTTGCCTTTGGAATCTATTTTCCATTGAGCTCCTTCCACACATATGTCCCTAAGGACTTGGTCCAACCTTTGATTAAAGTTGACCCTTCTAGTGTAAGGGCGTTCATCTCCTTGCATCATGGGCAAGTTAAATGCCAATCTTACATTCTCGGGACTAAAATCCAAGTATTTCCCCCGAACCATTGTAGTGTAATTCTTTGGGTTTGGGTTCTTACTTTGATCATGGTTCTTAGTGATCCATGCATTGGCATAGAACTCTTGAACCATTAGGATGCCGACTTGTTGAATGGGGTTGGTTAGAACTTCCCAACCTCTTCTCTGGATTTCATGTCGGATCTCCGGATACTCATGTTTCTTGAGTTTTAAAGGGACCTCGGGGATCACCTTCTTCTTGGCCACAACATCATAGAAGTGGTCTTGATGGGCTTTGGAGATGAATCTTTCCATCTCCCATGACTCGGAGGTGGAAGCTTTTGCCTTCCCTTTCCCTTTTCTAGAGCTTTCTCCGGTCTTAGGTGCCATTAATGGTAATGGAAAAACAAAAAGCTATGCTTTTACCACACCAAACTTAGAAAATTGCTCGCCCTCGAGCAAGAGAAGAAAGAAGAGAAGAAGAAGAAGAAGAAGAAAATATGAAGGAGAAGGGGAGAGGTGTGTTCGGCCAAGGTGTAGAAGAGAGGGTTGTGTTGTGTGAAAATGGAGTAGAATGGAGGGGTTTATATAGGGAGGAGAGGGAGGGTAGGTTCGGCCATTTAGGGTGGGATGGGTGGGAAATTGATTTTGAATTTTGAAGGTAGGTGGGGTTTATGGGAAAGTGAAGGTGGATGTGAGTGGTGAAGAGGTGATGGGGAAGAGAGATTGAGGTGATTGGGGAAGGGTTTTTGGGGAAGAGTGTTTATGGGATTGTGGGAAAAAGGGTTGAGAAGAGGTGAGTGGAGGTAGTGGGGATCCTGTGGAGTCCACAGATCCTGAGGTGTTCAAGGATTTATACCCTTGCACCAATTAGGCATGTAAAATGCCTTTGCATACAATTCTGGCGTTTAAACGCCGAATTGATGCTTGTTCTGGGCGTTGAACGCCCATCTGTAGCATATTTCTGGCGTTGAATGCCAGTTCCATGCTTGTTTCTTCCTGGCGTCTGAACGCCCAGATGCTGCTTGTTTCTGGCGTTCAGCGCCAGAACCATGCTCTGTTCTGGCGTTGAACGCCAGCCAGATACTCCTTACTGGCGTTTAAACGCCAGTAAGGCCTTCCTCCAAGGTGTTAATTTTTTTCTGCTGTTTTTGATTCTGTTTTTAATTTTTTTATTTTTTTCGTGACTCCACATGATCATGAACCTAATAAAACATAAAAGAACAATAAAATAAAAATAAAATTAGATAAATAATCATTAGGTTGCCTCCCAACAAGCGCTTCTTTAATGTCAATAGCTTGACAGTGGGCTCTCATGGAGCCTCACAGATGTTCAGAGCATTGTTGAGACCTCCCAACACCAAACTTAGAGTTTGGATATGGGGGTTTGACACCAAACTTAGAGTTTAGTTGTGGCCTCCCATCACCAAACTTAGAGTTTGACTGTGGGGGCTTTGGTTGACTCTGCAGTGAGAGAAGCTTTTTATGCTTCCTCTCCATGGGTACAGAAAGAGATCCTTGAGTTCTAAACACAAGGTTGTCCTCATTTAGTTGAAGGGTCAATTCTCCTCTGTCCACATCAATCACAGCTCTTGCTGTGGCTAGGAAGGGTCTTCCTAGGATGATGGATTCATCCTCATCCTTTCCAGTATCCAGGATTATGAAATCAGCAGGGATGTAAAGGCCTTCAACCTTTACTAACATGTCCTCTACTTTTCCATAAGCTATTTTCATGGATCTGTCTGTCATCTCTAATGAGAAATTGGCCTCCTGTACCTCAAGAGTTCTTAGTTTCTTCATTACAGAGAGTGGCATGAGGTTTATCCCTGACCCAAGGTCACATAGAGCCTTTTCAAAGGTCATGGTGCCTATGGTACAAGGTATTAAGAACTTTCCAGGATCCTGTTTCTTTTGAGACAATGTCAGTTGATCCAGATCACTCAGTTCATTGATGAGCAAGGGAGGTTCATCTTCCCAAGTCTCATTACCAAATAATTTGGCGTTCAGCTTCATGATTGCACCAAGGTACTTGGCAACTTGCTCTTCAGTAACATCCTCATTCTTTTCAGAAGAAGAATACTCATCAGAGCTCATGAAGGGCATAAGAAGGTTTAATGGAATCTCTACGGTTTCTAGATGAGCCTCAGATTCCTTTGGTTCCTCAGATGGAACCTCCTTGTTAATCACTGGACGTTCCAGGAGGTCTTCCTCAATGGGATTTACGTCCTCTCCCTCCTTTGTAGATTCGGCCATGTTGATTATATCAATGGCCTTGCACTCTCCTTTTGGATTCTCTTCAGTATTACTTGGGAGAGTATTAGGAGGGATTTCAGTGATTTTCTTACTCAGCTGGCCCACTTGTGCCTCCAAGTTTCTTATGGATGATCTTGTTTCACTAATGAAACTCAAAGTGGCCTTTGACAGATCATAGACTAAGTTTGCTAAATTAGAAGTATTCTGTTCATGATTCTCTGTCTGTTGCTGAGAAGATGATGGAAAGGGCTTGCTGGGCCTGTTTCTTCCACCATTGTTAAAGCCTTGTTGAGGCTTTTGTTGATCCTTCCATGAGAAATTCGGATGATTTCTCCATGATGAATTATAGGTGTTTCCATAAGGTTCACCCATGTAATTTACCTCTGCTATTGCAGGGTTATCAGGATCATAAGCTTCTTCTTCAGAAGATGCCTCTTTAGTACTGTTGGATGCATTTTGCCATCCATTCAGACTTTGGGAAATCATGTTGACTTGCTGAGTCAACACTTTGTTCTGAGTCAATGTGGCATTCAGAGCATCAATCTCAAGAATTCCCTTCTTCTGAGGCGTCCCACTATTCACAGAATTCCTCTCAGAAGTGTACATGAATTGATTATTTGCATCCATGTCAATAAGTTCTTGAGCTTCTGCAGGCGTTTTCTTTAGGTGAATGGATCCACATGTAGAATGGTCCAATGACATCTTAGAGAACTCAGACAAATGATAATAGAATATATCCAGAATGGTCCATTCTGAAAGCATGTCAGGAGGACACCTTTTGGTCATCTGTTTGTATCTTTCCCAAGCTTCATAGAGGGATTCACCATCTTTTTGTTTGAATGTCTGAACATCCACTCTAAGCTTGCTCAGCTTTTGAGGAGGAAAGAACTTAGCCAAAAAGGCCGTGACCAGCTTATCCCAGGAGTCCAGGCTATCCTTAGGTTGTGAGTCCAACCATGTTCTAGCTCTGTCTCTTACAGCAAAAGGGAAAAGCATGAGCCTGTAGACTTCGGGATTTATTCCATTCGTCTTTACAGTCTCATAGATCTGCAAGAATTTATTTAAAAACTGATAGGGATCTTCTGATGGAAGTCCATGGAACTTGCAGTTTTGTTGCATTAGAGCAACTAGCTGAGGTTTCAGCTCAAAATTATTTGCTCCAATGGCAGGAATGGAGATGCTCCTTCCATCAAACTTGGAAGTAGGTGTAGAATAGTCACCAAGCATCCTCCTTGCATTAATATTATTTTCAGCTGCCATCTCCTCTTCTTTTTCAAAAATTCCTGTAAGGTTGTCTCTGGGTTGTTGTAATTTAGCTTCTCTTAGTTTCCTCTTCAGAGTCCTTTCAGGTTCTGGATCTGCTTCAACAAGAATGTTCTTGTCCTTGCTCCTGCTCATATGAAAAAGAAAAGAGGACTAAAGATATCGGGAATCCTCCTTGCCACTATATAGAGGTTCCCTTGTGTGAATAGAAGAAGAGAAGAATTCGAACTCAGAGGAGGAGGAGGGGTTCGAATTTTTAGGTGAGGAGAAGTGTTAGTAGATGAATAAATAAATAGAATGAGAAGAGGGAGAGAAGTTTTCGAAAATAATTAAAATAATAAATTAAAAATTAAAGTTAAGTTTCGAAAATAAAATTAAAATTTTAAAAATAAAATTCGAAAATAAAAATTAAAATTAAGTTAAAAATTTAAAACAATTAGTTAATTTGAATTTTGAAAAAGAGGGAGATAATTTTCGAAAATTAGAGAGAGAAGGATAGTTAGATGGTTTTGAAAAAGATAAGAAACAAACAAAAAGTTATTTAGTTGATAAAAAAAAGATTTTGAAAATCAAATTTTGAAAATATAAGAGGTTAGAAAATATATTTTAAAATCAAATTTTTTGAAAAAGATAAAATTTTGAAAAAGATATGATATAAATTAGTTTTGAAAAAAAAAAGATTTGAATTTTAAAAATCAAAATTAATGACTTGACTCACAAGATATCACAAGATATGATTCTAGAACTTAAAGTTTGAATCTTTCTTAACAAGCAAGTAACAAACTTGAAATTTTTGAATCAAAACATTAATTGTTGATAATATTTTCGAAAATTATGAGATAAAATTAAGAAAAGATTTTTGAAAAATATTTTTAAAATTTTTGAAAATAAATGAAAATGAAAAGATATGATTTTGAAAAAAAAGATTTTGAAAAGATAAGATTTTTTTTTAAATTGAAAATTTGATTTGACTCATAAGAAACAACTAATTTTAAAATTTTTGAAAAGGTCAATCCAAATTTTTGAAAATTTGAGAGAAAAAAGGAAAGATATTTTTTTTTGATTTTTTTAAATTTTTTTATGATGAGAGAGAAAAACATAAAAAAGACTCAATGCATGAAAGTTTTGGATCCAAACAAATGATGCATGCAAGAACATTATGAATGTCAAGATGAACACCAAGAACACTTTGAAGATCAAGATGAACATCAAGAACATATTTTGAAAAATTTTAAGGAAAGAAAAACATGCAAGACACCAAACTTAGAAATTTTCAATGCTTAGATGATATGAATGCAAAAATGCATATGAGAAACAAGAAAAGACAAACAACAAGAAAATATAAAGATCAAACAAGAAGACTGGCCAAGAACAACTTGAAGATTATGAAGAACATATGATGAATTTTCGAAAATTCTTGAGAAAAACTCAAACATGCAAGACACCAAACTTAAAAATTGACACTAGACTCAAGCAAGAAACACAAAAATAATTTTTAATTTTATGAATCTATAAAATTTTTTTTGTAATTTTTTGAAAATCATTTTTTGGAAAAACAAAAAAGGAAGAAAAATATTATTATTATTATTATTATTATTATTATTATTATTATTATTATTATTACTATTATTTTCGAAAATAAGAAATAAAAGAAAATAAAATTACCTGATCTGAGCAACAAGATGAACCGTCAGTTGTTCAAACTCGAACAATCCCCGGCAACGGCGCCAAAAACTTGGTACGCAGAATTGTTATCTCTGGTAATGGCTCCAAATAAACTTGGTGCTCTAATCTTAATTCATAAATTGTCACAACTCTGTGTAGCTTACCAGCAAGTGCACTGGGTCGTCCAAGTAATACCTTACGTGAGTAAGGGTCGATCCCACGGAGATTGTTGGTATGAAGCAAGCTATGGTCATCTTGTAAATCTTAGTCAGGCGGATTCAAATGTGATTGGATTAGATAATTAAAAGATAAATACTTAATTAAATAATAAAGGATAGAAATACTTATGTAGATTCATTGGTAGGAATTTCAGATAAGCGTATGGAGGTACTGTATGGCTCTAGGACGTCTGCTTTCCTACTGCTTCCATCCAATCCTTCTTACTCCTTTCCATGGCAGGCTTTATGTTGGGCATCACCGTTGTCAATGGCTACATCCCGTCCTCTCAGTGAAAATGGTCCAAAATGCTCTCTCCTCTTTTTCAAGACCTTTTAACCTCTTTCTCTCTCATCTTTTTCAAAACTCCTTAACTCTTTTCTCTTTCTTCTTTTTCGAAAATCTTCTACTTCTTTCTCTCTCATCTTTTTTGAAAATTCTCAATTCTTTCTCTCTCTATTTTCGAAAACTTCTTTTAAAAAAAAAGACACTTTTCTTTTCTTTTCTCTACCTAAGCCTCTAACAAGGAGCTCTATACTCTGACATAGAGACTCCATTCTTTTACTCTTCTTGGTCTCTTTCTTTTTGTTTATGAGCAGGAATAGGGATACAGAAGCTCTTGTTGACCTTGATCCTGAACCTGAGAGACTCTTAAGAAGACGTTTGCAGCAAGCTCAAGCTAGCAGAGCCAAAGGAAACCTCAAAGAAGCTCTTGAGCTAGAAGCTGAAGATACAACTATGGCAGCCAATCCAGAAGCTGGAGGAGACGCAAGAAAGGTCCTTGGATCTTACACTGCACCAAATTCTGACTTTTATGGGTGCAGCATCTCTATACCTGCCGTTGGAAGAAACAACTTTGTGCTGAAGCCTCAACTGGTCACTCTAGTACAATAGAATTGCCAGTTTCATGGACTCGCGCAGGAAGATCCCAACAAATTCATCTCGAATTTCCTACAAATTTGTGATACTGTCAAGACTAATGGAGTAAATCCAGAGGTTTACAAGCTCATGCTCTTCCCCTTTACTGTAAGGGACAGAGCTAGGCCATGGCTGGATTCTCAACCTAAGGAGAGCCTAGATACTTGGGAGAAGGTGGTCAATGGATTTTTGACTAAGTTTTTTCAACCTCAGAAGCTGAGCAAGCTTAGAGTGGAAGTACAGACCTTCAGACAGAAAGAGGGTGAATCCCTCTATGAAACTTGGAAAAAATACAAGCAACTGATCAGGAGATGTCCTCCTGACATGATATCAGATTGGACCATGTTAGAAATCTTCTATGATGGCCTATTTGAGATGTTCAAGATGTCATTGGACCACTCTGCAGGTGGCTTCCTCCACTTGAAGAAGACACCTGAAGAGGCGCAGGAACTCATAGACATAGTTGCCAACAACCGTATATGTACACTTCTGAGAGGAACCCTGTGAACAATGGGGTAGCTCAGAAGAGAGGAGTCCCGGAGGTAGACACCTTAGACGCCATCTTGGCTCAGAACAAGCTCATATCCCAACAGATCAACATGATCTCTTAATACTTGAGTAGGCGCAGAACTCAGCTACTTATTGTCCAGAGACAGCTTATGAGGTAGACGCTGGCGATAACACCTGGACCATAATAGAGGAGGTGAACTACATGGGAAACCCCTCCAAACCCTCAAATAACAATCTCTATTTGACTACTTTTAATCAGGGATGGAGGAACCACTCTAACTTTGGGTGGAGAGATCAGCAGAGGTCTCAACAAGGCTTCAACAGCAACCAGGGTGGATCGAACCAGAACATGTTTAGCAGCAGACCGTTCGAACCATCTCAACAACAGATGGAGACACCCAAACAAAGCCTCTCTAACCTGGCTACTATAGTCTCGAACCTCTCCAAGACCACCCACAGTTTCATGGCTGAAACTAGGTCTTCCATTAGAAATATGGAGATACAAGTTGGTCAGCTGAGCAAGAGGATCCCAGAGATCCCCTCCAATACTCTTTCAAGCAACACAGAAGTGAATCCTAAGTAAAAGTACAAGACCCTTACCATGGAGGCAGAGGCCGACCCAGAAGAGGAGCCTGCTACTGAGGAGCTCATGGAAATCAAAGCTCTTGAGGAGACTAGTAAGGTCACCTTCCACGGAGTACAGTGCCTCAGTCTAGAAGAAGCTCCCTCAGATAATGCTGGATCCCGAAAACTTCTTGATTTCCTGTACTATAGGGACCATCACCTTTGAGAAGGAATTATGCGACCTTGGCTCAAGCATCAATCTTATGCCTCTCTGTGATGAAGAGGCTGGGAATTTAAGACGTGCAGCCTGCCAAGATCTCATTGGAGATGGCAGACAAGTCCCTAAAAAGAGTATATGGTATGGTGGAGGATGTCCTTGTGAAGGTTGAAGACCTTTACCTCCCTATGGATTTCGTGATTCTAGACACTAAGGAGGACAGAGATGACTCCATCATCCTTGGAAGGCTTTTTCTAGCCACTGCTAAGGCCTGGATTGATGTGGAAAAAGGAGAGTTAGTCCTGAGGTTGCATGAGGATTGTATCTTGTTCAAGATCCCCAACCCTCAGTCTTCCTCTGACAAAGGAGGTACCATTGTACAACACTTAGTGTTCCAACCTTCTCTCTCAGTATAAAGTTATACAGAGGCCCCAGACATCAATTCTAAGTTTGGTGTTGGGCATCCATCATCAACTACTGAAGAAGGAGGTACTAAGAAGAAGGTACCCAAGGGCTGGTGGAACAAGAAGATTCCCACTAAAGGCCTCTCACCTGGCATGAGAGTTGTCTACAATAAGAGTCCAATCATTCCACACACAGTGAACAGGATCCTGTCTCTAAAGCATGTGGAGCTCATTCATGAGAGTACAGGAAGAAAGTTCACCATGAGGGGTGAAGATCTGAACCCTTATCTACCTCCGTAATGGAGCTGTCCGTCAAGCTAGTGACGGTAAAGAAGTGCTTGTTGGGAGGCAACCCAACCATTAGTATAGTATATTTATTTATTTTTATTTTATATTATTTTATTTTCTCTTATTTTTCATAGTTTTCCGTTGCTTTTTAACGTTTTTGATCATGTGTAGCACTCAGAACAGAGACAGAGTCATTCAGAAGTAAAAACAGAATACCCTAGGGAGAACCCCTAGCGTAACGCCAGAAAGGGAGCAATCTAGGCATCCAATGCCCATACAGGAGCAGCCAGGACCACCTTTTTGGCCCCCTAATGGGGTTCAACGCCTATGAAGGAACACTTGCTGGCGTTGAACGCCAGAAAAGGGAGGAGCTGGGCGTCCAACGCCCATTCAGGAGCAGAGAAGAACCATTCCTGGATCCCCTCTGGGCGTTCAATGCCCATTGAGGAGTACTAGCTGGTGTTGAACGCCAGAATAGGAGAAGAAGTTGGGCGTTCAACGCCCCCTATGGAGTAGCCAGGATTATCTTTTTGATTCCTACCTGGTGTTCAACGCCCATAACTGGCATTGAACCCCCAGGCAAGGGCAGACAACTCGAGTTTTGAGGCTTTCCCAGCCAGTGGGTCCCACCCAAACCCCACCTACCATTCAATCCCTTCCTTCTCTCAGCTACTTTTTCAAACCTTGAAACTCACTCCCTACTTTTCCTCTTCCCTATACACAATCACCTTTCCCTCTTCCCAAAACCCATCATACATCCCATCAATTTAATTTCCCGCCAATCCCACCCACCTCAAATTCAAACCTTTCCCACCCATTCTTCCCCCCATATGGCCGAACCCTACCCCCTCCTAACCCTATAAATACCCCCTCATTTCCCCCTTCATACACACCTACCCAACACTCTCTCTCTCTTACACCCTACACCTTACACACTCCTCCTCTTCCCTCTTCATACCCTACTTAGGCGAAACCTTCTCCTCCTTCCCCTTAATATTCTCTTCTTCCTTCTACTACTCCCATTCTCTTTTATTATTATTTGCTCGAGGACGAGAAAAATTCTTAAGTTTGGTATTGCAAAAGCTCCGGTTTTTGCCTTCTTTTCTTTTTCTATGGCACCAAAAGTTGGCGAATCCTCAAGAAAGAGAAAGAGAAAAGCCCCTGCTTCCACTTTCGAACCTTGGGAATCATGGAGATTCCTCACCAAGGTGCACCACGACCACTTCTATGATGTGGTGAGGCACAAAAAGGTGATTTCCAAGGTCCTCTTCAAGCTCAAAGAAGGTGAATATCCGGAGATCCAGCAAGAAGCATAGAGAAGAGATTGGGAAGTTCTGGCCAATCCTATTTCAGAGATTGGAACACTAATGGTGCAAGAATTCTACGCTAATGCTTGGGTCACCAAAAAGCACGGCACAAGTATGAACCCAAAGCCCAAGAACTGGCGCACCATGGTGAGAGAGTAACTATTGGATTTTAGCCCGGAAAGTGTGAGAGTGGCGCTACAATTGCCATAGATGCTAGGTGATCCACACTTTTACAAGGTCCTCTTGAAAGAACGGAAGTTTGACAGTTTAGAATTCAGAATAAATTCCCGTTGCAAGTATAGTTTCTAAACCAAGCAATCATCCTTTCTTACAAATGTTTTGGTTGTCACAAGTAACAAACCCAATAAAATTTATAAATTGAAGTATTCAAACCTCGGGTCGTCTTCTCAAGGAATTGCAGGGAGTTGCTCTTATTATTAGTTATGGAAAACAGTGTTTTTGGGTTTGAAAGGTTTGAACAAGGGAAATAAGTTGCAGGAATTAATAAATTAATATCTAATAAAACTCTTAGCAAGGTATGAAAATTCAGAAGTCCTATCCTAGTTATCCTTATGAGAATTGAGTTTAATCCCACTTAGTTAACCTTTACGAAAGCAAGGGAAAGTCAAGTGGACTAATTAGTTAGATTCCCAAGTCCTAGCCAACTCCTAAGGAAAGACTAGAGTTAGTGGAATTCAATTCAATTAGCTGACATAACAATCAATCACGATAAGTTTGATAACTCAAGAGCCTCTAGTTAATCAATTAAAGCCAAGAATATAAAAAAAAGGCTAAATAAGAATCATAAATCTGAAATACCTCAATTGCATTTAATAAAAGGAAATCAATCTAAACATAAAGAGTTCATAAGCTAATTTGACAACATAAGTAATTAAAGAGAAGGATTAAAGTATCTGAAAGTAAAAGAGAAATATAAAGTAAAAGAAATATTGAACCTGAGAGGAAGTTGAAATAATAAGTTGAAATAATAAGAAATCCTAATTCCTTTAAGAGGAATCCTAATCCTAAAACCTAAGAGAGAGGAGAGAACCTCTCTCTCTAAAAACTACATCTAAAGTTATGAAAAGTGAATGATGATCGACTCCCCTTGAATGGATGCATTCCCCCACTTTATAACCTCTAATCTGTGTTTTCTGGTCTTGGATCTGGGCCAAAAGGGCTTCAGAAGTCGCTGGGGGCATTTTCTGCAGTTTCTGGTATGTGGCGTCTGTCACGCGTCCACGTGGGTCACGCGGTCTCGTCATCTGGGAGTTTTCCTTTTCACGCGTTTGCTTCGCTCATGCGTACGCGTCATTTGCGTTCTGCTCAAGGCACGCGTCTGCGTCACTGCCTTTTTCGCGCTGGGCACTCGGCCGCTTTGTCCATGCGTACGCGTCGATGCCCTTTTCTTCAAAACTTCATTTTTGTGCTTTCCTTCCAATTTTGTATGTTTCCTTTCCATCATTTAAGTCCTTCCTGCCTTATAAAGCCTGAAAGCACTCAACACACAAATCATGACATCGAATGGTAATAAAGGATGATTAATTTTAATATTTCTAAAGCATAGGAAACATGTTTTTCACATATATCACTCAATAAGGAAGGGAAAGTAAAACCATGCAAATTACATGAATAAGTGGGTGAAGGATTGAATACATCACTTAAATTGAGCACAATATTCATCATAAAATATGGGTTTATCACCTCTTCAAGCTCAAAGAAGATGAATATCCGAAGATCCGGCAAGAAGTCTAGAGAAGAGATTGGGAAGTTCTGGCCAATCCTATTTCAGAGATTGGAACACTAATGGTGCAAGAATTCTATGCTGATGCTTGGGTCACCAAAAAGCACGGCATAAGTGTGAACCCAAAGCCCAAGAACTAGCGCACCATGGTGAGAGAGCAACTATTGGATTTTAGCCTGGAAAGTGTGAGAGTGGCGCTACAATTGCCATAGATGCTAGGTGATCCACACTTTTACACTAGAAGGGTCAACCCAGACCAAAGACTGGATCAAGTCCTTATGGACATCTGTATGGAAGGAGCTCAATGGAGGAGGGACGCACAAGGCAAGCGCTACCGACTAGGTAGGCTTGACCTCAAGCCCGTGGCTAGAGAATGGTTGGAGCTCATCCAACGCTCCATCATCCATACAAGTAACTAATCTGAGTTTACCATTGACCGAGCAATAATGATTCATTGCATCATGCTTGGGAATAAGGTGGAAGTACATGAGGTGATACCTTAATAATTGTACAAGGTGACCGACAAGCCCTCTACCCAAGCGAGGTTAGCGTTCCCTCACCTCATATATCACCTATGCAATTCAGCTAGAATTGGCATAGCTGGAGACACCCTTATTGATATGGACAAACCCATCACAATGAGGAGGATGAAGCATGTGAGAGAGCCTGCACATGAACCACAATAAGAACCTGTGTAGCCGCCTCCACCAGAAATTTCTGAGATGCCTCAAGGGATGTATTTCCCTCCCCGAGACTATTAGGACCAACTGAATACATCAATAGGGGAGCTGACTTCATCAGTGGATTAGCTGAGGGTGGAGCATAAGGAGCACGCCACTATCCTCCATGAGATGAGAGAAGATCAGAGAAGATTGATGGAGGAACAGCTGAGAGAGGGGAGAGACATAGATGAGCTCAAACACTCCATTGGATTCTCCAAAGGGAGCAGCAGCCGCCGTCACTGAGGTTGTTGAGTCCCATGATCCCTCTATTTGTTTTATTTCTATTTTCATTGTACTTTAATTTATTTTCTATTTTCTATTCTAGTGCATGATCATATTTAGTATTTCGTTCCTTTTTAGTGTCATTTTCTTTATTTTGTTTTGGTTATAAAATATCCTAAAAAGCTCAAATGAGTTGCTATCCCTAACTAAATACTTGTGGTGTGAAGGTGTCAAGTAAAAAGCTTGAGACTGAGCATTTAAAGTCATGATCCAAAGATAAAGAGTACACTTAAGAACTCTGGGCACCACTATCTGGGAATTTAAGCAAAGCTAAATTCGAATCCAAAAGGTTCCCCCAGTTAAGTGCCTGTGGCGTTTATGTATCCGGTGGTAATACTTGAAAACAAAACGCTTAGAGTTACGGCTAGGCTAAAAAAGGTGCAAAGCACCAAAAGAAGCTGTGTTCAAGAATCAAGAAAAGCTAAAAGAAGAGAATCAATAATATCATCCGGATTCTAGTTCCAAGGGATGTCAGTGTTTCTAAGCTTTAAAGAAAAGTGAGATGCCAAAACTGTTCAGAAGTAAAGAGCTAATAGTCTTATTCAATACTTGGAACTGAGCTTCATTGACAACTCTGAGACTTGTTGTATCTTTCTCTTCTTTTTAGTCCTACTTTATTTTTGGTTGCTTGAGGACAAGCAACAGTTTAAGTTTGGTGTTCTGATGATGGAGCATCGTATACCCTTTTCCATTGCATTTTTAGAGTGTTTTTAGTAGTATTTTATTTATTTTTAATAGGGTTTAATGCAAAATTCACCTTTTGGATGCTACTTCGAGTTTTTGTGTTTTTCTTATGATTTTAGGTGATTTTTGGGTGGAATTGGCAAGTTTTGGCAAAGTCTGATTCAGAGGCAAAGAAAGGATAGCAGATGCTGCCAAATCCAGACCTCCATGCATTCCAACGAGCATATCTTGAGTTACAGAGGTTCAATTGATGCACTCATAATGGCGTTGGAAAGCCAATGTCCAGAGCTTTCTAGCAATATATAATACTCTATATTTTTCTTTGGAAAGGACTACCTAAAACGGGCATTGAACGCCCAACTTAACCCTTCTCTGGCGTTCAACCCCCAAGAAGGACCAAGGCCAGCATTGAACGCCCAAAACTGGCGTTCAACGCCACCAAGGGATCACAAGACAGCGCAATCACCCCTTCACTGGAGTTCAATGCCCAATTCCCAAGTTGAACGCCAGGCTTGGACGAAGCACTCAACCAAACTAGGCCTAGAAGTGAATTTTCGCACTTCTTAACTTAATCTATCTCGTTTTTATAATTCCTAATTATTATTAATATCTTTTTAGGTCTAGTTATTAGTATGAATAGGAAAAGATCACCCATGTTTAGGATCTTCGCCTGACTTATCATACATTATTTCTGTTTTCTCTGTAAATTATGAGCAACTAAACCTCCTAGGTTAAGGATAGGAGCTCTGCTCATTCCTATGGATTAATATCATTACTTTTCTACTTTAATACACGTTTGATTCCATTCTATGATGTATTGTCGTTCTTTATCTTTATGAATTTGGGGTGGAACAAGAGTACGACTCCTTATTCTACATGAGCTCTTGCGAAACCTTAGCCGGATAGTATTGAGCTACAGCTTGAGAATACATCATAGGTTCCAAGAGAGTATCTGGGCTAATTAGGATATGTGACTGATGTGAGAATTATTGCCGGTTTAGAATCAATCAAAATAAGAATCACTTCGTTAATAGCATAGTCCAAACCAACAATGAACTCTCACAATCAAAGTTTAAATCAAAGAATAGTAACAATTCAAATCAAATAACCAAGAGTATTTAGACTCCTGAGTCGTTCTTCCCTAGGAGTTTCAATTAAGTGTACATCTATTGGCTATGAGAAAGCATGGGAGATTGGGAATGAAAGTAAGAGAGCAAGAGATGTAAATAGCAAGAGAGTAAATTATCATGCAAGAATTAAAAGAAAAGCAATTAAAGCAATGGAAATGGAAATCAAATACTAAAAAGAGCTCTTAGTGAGAATTGGGGAATTTTGGATTCATATCCTAAATGTGGACCACAAACATGACAATTGTGTGGAATCAATCCAAATTAGTCAATCCTCCTTGAGAATTAGCCAAAAGCATAATTGATCTCAATCCATAAGTCCTAGTCAACTCACTAATTACTTAGTGAAAGACTAGCGTCAATGAAAACCAAACCAATTAACAATTCTCACACAATGCGGAATGGACATCCACAACTCAATTCCACCCAAACACCCAATTTCTCAACCAAGAGTGTGAAAACTAAACATGCAAGAAATTAACATCAAAGCAATAAAAGTCAAAGCAATTAAATGCAAGGAATGGAAACTTCAAATGCAAGAAAACATCTTGGCAAGTAATTGAGAGCTAAGGTTACCTATCCTAGCCATTGACCACAAACACATGATGATTATGAAGAGTTAATTCTACTTAGTCAACCTTACATCGAAGATATGTCAAATAGGCATAGTTAATTTCAATTCCTAAGTCCTATGTCAACACTAAGGGGTCACATAGAGTCAAGGGAGACCAAATCAACTAATTACTCTAATATATCAAACAAGAATGGACATCAATGACTCAAGGATCACCAAAGTCAACAATTCCAAGCCAAGAGTGTAGAAAAACTAAGTGAAAACTAAGCCAAGCATTTTATCAAACACTTGGTGTGCATGAGAATAAAATAATATTAAATTATAATAAAATAAATTATACAACTACCAAAGCAAGAAAGTGACAATGACAACTAAAGAAAGCAATAAATGACATGGAAACATAAAATTACATTAATTGGAAATCAAAATGACAAGAGTGTTCATAAAACATAAAATGACAAAATAAAGGAAATAGCAAGAGAAATGAAGAGCAAAGAAGCAATAACAATAAATGACAAAGAAAAGTAAATAGAAACAAGAATTAAAAGTAGAAATTACAAGAAATTAAACTAAAGAAGCCTAATTCTAGAGAGAGTGGGGGAGCTTCTCTCTCTAGAAACTAAGAGAAAATATCATAAAAACTAAACCTAATTGCCCCCTTCATTCCTCTTCACTTTGGCCTTAAATAGCTTCAAAAAATGAGTTGGACTGGGTTTTAGAGGCCCGGAATTCGCCCCAGCAATTTTCATTAATGAGCTCACGTGCATGCATGCGTGCGTACGCACGACCTACTGTACGTACGCAAGTTTGCACAAAATTCCCATCGTGCGTATGCACGACATTTGGTGCATACGCATCCTTGCATGAAGTCACCGTTGTGCGTACGCATCTTTGCAGCAGCTTCCAAACTCCATTTTCTTCATGATTTCTCCCCTTTTGGATGTTCTTTCTTCACTTCTTCAATCCAAACTTGCCTTGAAAACCTAAAATCACTTGACAAATACATCAAGGCACCAAATAGGATCAAAGTGGATAAAATTTAGCAATAAAAAGGCCTAAAGAGCATGTTTTCACTTTTAAGTACAAATTAGGAAGATATCATGAAACAATGCTATTTCAATGGATAAATGCAAGGTTGATGAAATCCACCCAAATAGAGCAAATAAATACCATGAAATGTGGATTCATCAGTGACATAAAATCTCGTTAGTCATGGGTAACTGAGGTCTCTGTGGCGTTAAGGCTAGAATACTGAGCATCATTCTCCGATCCAGAAGATCTGACCTTGTCTGTGGCGTTTTAAGTAGGATCACCAGAGATTGAATTACGTGAATTTCACTCTCGTTCATATTGAATGACCGTTGGCACCGGCGTTTAATGTAGGGGTGGCAAACGGGACTAAACCTGCCGGGTCGGCCCGCGTAACCTGCTATAAAAGGTGGACTGAGCTAGAAAATTGGGATCGCCAAATAACAAAAGCCCGTCTAACCTGCACCGCTTAAACCGCGGGCTTTGGCAGGGCGGGGTGGGCTTTCCCATTGGGCTTTATATTTTTTAGCAAGGGGGTATTTTTACAATTTTTTTGCCAAAATCCAACTTCCCCTAACCCAACTTACAAGAGAATGAAGATGAAAATTGAGTGTTTTGGATTATGTTTATTTTACTTTAGAGACAATATTTATAATTTTGTTTTGGATTATGTTTATTTTGCTTTGGGAACAATATTTATAATTATGTTTTGGATGAAAACTTGGTTTGTAATTATGTTTATTAGATATTTATAATTACAAAGACTTTAATGTTTGTGAATATAAAAATGATAATTTGTTTATATCTTTAGAAATTATAATAGTTAAAAGTAAAAGACAAAAGAAATTTTTTTATGCCTTTATATATATTATTTAATAGTTAAAAGTAAAAAAAAAGATATTTGGCGGGCTTAGCCCGCCGTTAGGCGAGGCAGGGCAGGGTGGGATTCTGGGACCGCCTCACTAGGAGGGGCGGGGCGGGCCAGCCCGACAAAAGGCGAGATTCTGGCGGGGCGGGGCGGGCTTCTCCGCTTGCCACCCCTAGTTTAATGTGGATCAGAGGAGATTAATGACCACTAGCCCCGGCTTTAATCACTTACAGCCTTGCCATTAAATGAATCACTTATTGCTAAAGTAGTCAGTAAGAAGTATTAATCCGGAAGAACAAGCATCTCCAAGGCCTTAACTGATTTCCTATCATTGTTTCTACGTCTTTCCTTTATTGATTGTTTATTTTATGCGCTTACAATAACCAGTATTTTTCTATTCGCCTGACTAAGATCTGCAAGAGAACCACAGCTTGCTCAATCCAACAATTCTTGTGGGATTGACTCTCATTCACCTGAGGTATTACTTAGACGACCCGGTGCACTTGCCGGTTCAGTTGTGCGAGTTCTAATTTCGCGCACCACAACCCAACCAGGAGTATCCTTTAGTTTTTATTTTCAATTTCAGTTTCATTTATTTTTCATTGTTTTTCATAAATTTTCCTTGGTTTAACTTAGTTTGTGATCATGAACATTGCTTAGAACAGGGAAATGAGGACTCAGAAGGAAGAACAGAACACCCTGGAGTAAGGTTGACTCAAAGTGTTCTGGCGCTAAACGCCAGCACCAAGGGTGGAACAAAGGCATTGGCATTAAATGCTAGGAGGGCATTTAATGCCCAAACTGTACAGGCATAGGCTGGCATTAAATGCCAGGTGGGAGTTTAACGCCTAGCTAGGGCATTATTTTGAAGCGTTTTCACTCCACCAAGGGCGCTAAGCGCCAGCTAGGCGTTTAGCGCCACACATGACTCGTCCCAAAAAAATATACCATTACTGGCGCTAACTAGCGTTTAGCGCCAGCAACCCAGTTTCGATTATGAAGGAAAGGGTTTAACCAACGGTTAAAACACCAACCCCCACCCACTTTGACCATTCAACCCACTCCTTCTCTCTCCCCTTTACCCACTATCCCATCTACATTCATCCACCTTATTTCCCAAAATCACCTCCCATCAACCTATCAAATCCCATTCATCTTTCAACTCACCCTCCCTTCCCCACCTATATATACCCCACTTCCTTTTCAGTTTCACCACATCTCCGTTTACCTTCTTTTTTCTTATTCTTTCCTCCCTTTCATACACTATCCTCTTTCCCCCTTCCTTCAAACCACATAACCATGAGCACCCCTCCCTCCTTTTATTTTTTTTCTTTTTGCTTTCCTATTACCACATTACTTTCTTCTAGCTTTTCTTTTCTTTTTCCTCTCTTACTTTGTTCGGGAACAAGCAAACCTTTTAATTTTGGTGTTGGGTGCTCTGCTTTCTCCTCATTTTTACTATCCCTATGACACTCAAAACTAGTGAATCCTCTTCAAGGAAGAGAAAAGAGAAGGCCCTCACCTCCGGTCCTTATGATTTCACCCGATTTTTTTCCAAGACTCACGAAGATCACTTCCATGAGATAGTGAGCAAAAAGAAAGTGATCCCCACGGTCCACTTTGATCTTCAGCCAGAGGAGTATCCAGAGATCTAAAAATAGATTTTGGAGAGTGGTTGGGAAGTTTTGACTAACCCCATGACTGACATGGGCATGCTTATGGTCAGGAAGTTCTACGCCAATGCTTGGGTGACCTATAAGCATGTCACTAGCGTTAACCCAGATCCAAAGAGCTGGTGCACTATGGCTCGATGGGCGATTATGGAGTTCAGTCCTGAGAGGGTGAGGGAGATATTTCACCTGCCACCATCCCGAGATGACCCTCACTCTTACACTCAGAGGGTCAACATTGATCAGAGGCTGGACCAGATCCTCACAGACATATGCCTCGCCAGAGTACAGTAGAGGAGGGATGCCAGAGGTCAGCCGTACCAGCTGGGTAGGCATTACCTGAAGCCGGTTGCTAGAGGATAGTTGGAGTTCATTCAGTGCTCCATCATCCCCATAAGCAATCAGTCTGAGGTTACAGTGCACCGAGCAATCATGATTCATTACATCATGCTCGATAATGAGGTGGAAGTACACTGCGTGATTCCTCAGGAACTGTACCGGATAGCCGAGAAGGCTTCCACCTCTGCGAGGTTGGTCTTCCCTTACCTCATCTTCCGTTTGTGTGCTAAGGCCCGAGTCTGCATTGATGGTGATACCCCTATGGACATTGACCGACCTATCACTCGGAAGATGTGGAGTATGCTAGGGAGCATGGGCATGCACCACCACAGGAGCCAGTTCTTCCTCCTCAACAGGAGTTTCCAGAGATGCCTCAGGGAATCAATTTCCCTCTCCGTGACAACTGGGACCATTTGACCACATCTATTGGGGAGCAGACATCATCTGTTGATCAGCTGAGGATCGAGCATCAGGACCACTCAACCCTCTTCCATCAACTAGTGGAGGAGCAGCTGAAGCAGAGGCGCGACATAGATGAGCTAAAGCACCAAAGAGGATTCCCAGGAGGGAGCAGCAGCTGCCATGACTAGTTGGTTGAGTTTCTTTATCTTATTTTTTTCTTATTATCTGTTCTTCACTTTTTTTATCTTATTTTCTATTTTTCTATTTAAGCTTTTGCATGATCACTAGTAGTCTTTTATTGCTTTCTAGTTCAGTTATTTATTTTTATTATTTCATATTTATTTTGAAAGATATCTCATGTATTGGTCACTGAGCTTGAAAAATCAAAAGAAAAAGAAAAGAAATAGTAAAATTCATGAGGCTTGAGTTATATATTATGAGATTGTTCTGATCACTTTGATGTGGTGGTATTATCTTTAACTCTGATTGTATGACTGAATACTGCATATTTGATTTTGGAGTCAGGAATATTGGTTCTTCAGGTACAGGAACTTAGAGAAGTATTATGGATTCTCTAACCAAGTAAAACATTGATCCTTGAAGCAAAACAAATAGCAAAAAGAAAACAAAAAAAAAGTCCAAGGCTCTGTGCATCAATGGTTAGGAGGGTCAAAATTGATCTAAAGCTCAAAAAGGTGGTTTTTCTCTAACTATATACTTGTGGTGTGAATGTGTCAAGTAACCCTTGAGACAGAGCACCAAGAGTCGTGTCCAATTGTAATTACAAAGTATGCCAAAGGCTCTGAGCACCACTGACTGAGAGAAAGTTAAAGAAAAAAAATTAGAATTCAAGAAGTTCCTCATTTAAGTGCTTGTGGTATTCTTGTATCAAGTTCAGCTTGAGGAAAAAATACTTAGAGTCACGGATGGGCTCAAGGCGCAAAGCACCAAAAGAAAACAAAAGAGAAAGTTGTGTTCAAGGATCAATTAGAGCCTAAAGAAAAGAATCCATAACATCATCCGAGTTCTAGTGCTGAGAGACATCAATATTTCTGAGCTTCAAAGGATCGTGACATGTCGAATCTATTTAGAGTTAGAGTGTCATTAGCCCTACTCAGTGCTTAGACATGAGCTTAAATGAACACTCAAGTCTTGGGGATTTTTCTCTTCTTTTCTCAATCCTATATTGTTTTAGTTTCTTGAGGACAAGCAACAATTCAAGTTTGGTGTTGTGATGCATGAGCATCTTGTACCATTTTTCTACTGATTTTCTAGTCATTTTTAGTTAGCATTTATTAAGTTTTATTATATTTTAGTGCAAAAATACTCTTTGGATGCTACTGATGTGATAGATTAGTGTCGGTCTAAAATTCGCTAATAGAATCTCGTTGTAAGCATAGCCTAAACTAACAATTAATCCTCAAGTCAAATTTAGAAAGTGTGTCACAACAATAAAATCAATAACCGGGAGTATTAATCCCGGGGAGTTCTCCCTAGGAGTTACAACGAGATGCACATCATTGGTTAGGAGTTCTCTTGGGGTTTTTGGAGTTGAATGCAAGAAAAGCAAATGACTAGAAATTAAAGCAATGAACACTGACAATTAAAATAAGGAAGCTAAGAGATCAAGCTAACAAGGGTGAATAACAATCAATCAATATAAAAACCTTGGCTAGGGGTGAAAATTGGAATTCCTATCCTCATTATCATCATCAATTGTGACAAAAATTGTTCATTGCTCCACTTAGTTATCCTCTAACTATGAAGGAAAGTCAAGTGGGTGCAATTGACTTTAATCCACACGTCCTAGTCAAATCCTAATGAAAGACTAGCTTTGGTGGCATTCAAGTCAACTAGCAACTTCTAAATATCAATCAACAAAAAACTTTGACAATTCAAGAGTCTCCAATTGCTCAACCCCCAGGCCAAGAGTAAAAATCTACTCCATAGTCATAAATAACATTTTCTCAAATACTTGGTGAGCAAAAATGAAAGACATTATAAAATTGAAAAGAGAATTCAAATTAAAGCTATCCACTACAACCAACCAACAATAACAAGGCAATTAACAACAATGAACATGAAATTCCTCAATGCATTAATAGAAATCAATCTCAACAAGATCCAAATTCAAGATCCAAAATAACTAGAATAACTAGAATAACAAGAACACTAAATGAAAATAGGAGAATGAGAACTACAAATTAAAGTAATCTAAAATTAGAATTAACACAGATCTAACCCAAGGACCCAAGTAAAATTTAATTGAGAAGACTAAAACCTAGAGAGAAGTGAGAGTTTCTCTCTCTAGAATTCAAACTAAAACTAAAACTAAAGTGTGTAGTGTGTTGTATGAAGTGGTGCCATCCTCCTTCACTCCCAGCCCCTTATCCTCGAATTGGGCTTGAAACTGGGCCAAAAATCAGCTCAAAAATCTCCCCCGGCGTTTTCTCTTTAATGAGGCACATGACACTTGTCACGCGTAAGCGTCAGCCACGTGTACGCATCACTTGGACGATGTTCCAGTTACGCGCGCGCGTCATTCACGCTTACGCGCCAAGCTTGCCGCACCTGGTCACGCGTACACATCATCCATGCGTACGCGTCAGGACCAGCTTATCCAATCTCCAATTTCTTGTGTTTCTTCCATTTTAGCATGCTTCTACTTCATCCTCCATGCAATTCTTACCCTATAACATTGAGAACACTCAACAATCACATCACGATATTGAATGGTAATAAGAGAGGATTAAAAATTAGTGATTTTAAGGCCCTGGAAGCATGTTTTCAATCATAGCATAAAATTAGGAAGGAATCTTAAAAACATACAAATTATATGACTAAGTATGAGAATATTTGACAAAATCCACTTAATTCAATACAAAATAAACCATAAAATAGTGATTTATCAATCTCCCCATACTTAAACATTAGCATGTCCTCATTCTAAGTTCAAGAGAAGTAATAAAGGGGTGAAGAGAAGTGGTAGGATTTATTAGATGCAACCTATCTACATGCATAAAACTAAATGCAAAATGCTTCAACCTACGTGGTTAAGAGTAAATCAATCTCCAAGAATATATATGAGCAAATAGGCTCAGATAGTCATGTATTCATGAATTCCACTAATTCAAATCCCAAGAATGAAGTTCAAATAGTGAGGCAAGAAGAAAGCTCAAGAAAGTGGAAAATTTGAAAAGGAGGGAAAGGGGGAAATTTGAAGCTTAGAGAGAAGGAAAAAATATTAAGAAAGTGCTAGCAAAGAGTAAAGCCAACAAGAATAGGGTGTCTCCGTTACATGGTAGTTACAACATGTGAGGGAGAAAGCAATAAAAGCATTAAGGCATATCACTAGCACTTGATGCATGAGTCAGGAGGCACACAAGTATAGAACAAGAAAAGAGCAACTCAAGCATCGAAACAAGAAGATGAACACATGCAAGAATAATGAGGATATAGGAAAAGAACTAATCACTCGAATTCCAAAGCAATGAAGCATAAAAAAATGAATATGTAGTTAGAGAGGGAGAAACCACTACTACATGCATCATGTCACAAGAATATGAAGGTTAGAATGCACAAGGAATGCATCACCGAACAGTAAGAGGCACCAAAGCAATTTATTGAAATCACAAAAATTGAGTATGAAATAACCAACACCCATGTGAAAATAACAAGCCAAGAAGATAAAGAAGAAAAACTAATTACAAATAACAAACTAAATAGCAATTAAAACAAAAAGGTAAACACATGTAACAAGCAAAAGAAAAGTAGAAAGAGGGAGAGAGGAAAAGTAAATTTTTTTTTGAAAGGGAGGGGGAGAGATGGAGAGGGGAAAGAAGGAGGGAAAAGAGAGAAATAAGGAAAGAAGAAAGAAGAAAGAAATAAGGGACGGGAAGCAACGCGGATGCGTCGACCATGCGTACGCGTGGGAGGCTTCAGAACTGAGGACGCGTGCGCGTCGTCCATGCACACGCGTGGAAAGCAAAAGGAGGGGGTGACGCATACGCATCAGTTACGCATACGTGTGGAAGCTTTTTGTGCTCTTCGCACAACACCCGCATCGTTCCAACACAACTCTCGGCTTGTGGAACCATGCAGCAGCAAAATTTCAGCACAATTCATAAAACCAGAGTGACACATAGGCGTCGGCCACGCACACGCGTGGAAAGGAAAAAATACGCGTGACGCATACGTGTGGGGTGGGTTGTGCGCTTGGCACCCCAACCCCCTGGTTCCAGCACAACTCTCTGTTGGGGAACCATGTTGCAGCACCCTCCCTGCACCATTCTCGCATGGTGGTGTTTGCGGGGTCACGCGTATGTGTCAGTCAGGCGTACATGTGAAGTGCCTCTTTTATTTTTTTTTTGAACATGAAAATAGGGAAAAATAATTTAAGCACAATTAAGGCACCTGTATAAGCAAAATATTACAAAAACACTTGAAAATTGAAGACAACAACAAAGAGTGCCAAAAGTAATCAAACTAGCATATTTGATAACTTTATAAAATAATGAACGTGCAAGCATATCTAATCAAATTCAAGAAATTCCTACTATATCTAATCAATATATCTAAACAAAAAGAAGAAAAGTAAGGTACAAGAAGATGTAACTAGAAAATCATACCATGGTGGGGGGTCTCCCACCTAGCACTTTTCTTTAATGTCCTTAAGTTGGACGGTCAATGAGCTCTTGTTATGGCGGTCTATGCTTCCATTCCTTCTTGAGTCTCAACCAATTTTTGGCCTTCACAATTTCTTTAGGATCCAAAGTGAGGTCCGTTAATTCTTTAAGAACTTCTTCTTGGTGATCCTTATGATTCCGTGTGGGTGGCTCAACTCTTGAATTCCCATTGAGATACCCTACCACACCTTGGAGTCCATTCATCTCTTCCTTGCACCATGCTTGGACTTCAAGTGTTGATTTGGCTTCCTTGATGGACCTTGAGTCTCTTTACCACTCAACATTCATTTTCTCACCATCTAGCATTCCAAGAAGGATTTGAAATTCAGAATCCGTTTCCAAGATAGCATATTGATGGGGGCCTATGAAGCTCCTTGCTGAAATTGTCACCCACTCAATTTGCTCATGTATGAGTTGCTTCACTTTGATAAACCCCAATTTTGTGGTTTATGTTGTGCTTATTTTAGGAGATTTTATCACATTTTCCCACATTTATTCAATGAAATAGCATGGTTTTGTAATTCTCCCTTAATTTGTGCTAAAGTGTAAAAACATGCTTTTTTAGGCCCTTAAATTGGTGATTTTAATTCACTTTAATTCTATTCAATGCCTTGATGTGTTTGTTGAGTAATTTAAGGTTCATAAGGCAAGTATTGGATGAAAGAATTGAAGAGAAAAGCATGCAAAAGGGAGAATTCATGAAGAAATGAGCTTTTGGAGAATTGAGGGCCACGTGCACGCGTCATGCACGCGTACACGTGCATTGGAGATTTTTCAAGCCATGCGCACGCATCAAGCACGCGTACACATGAATAGAGGTTTTTGCCAACGACACATACGCGTACATGACGTGTACACATGGATAGGAAATAGCCAAGCGACGCGCACTCCTGACCCACGCGTACGTGTCGATGCTCGCACGTGACTCACTTAAAGGCAAAACACTGGGGGCGATCTCTGAGCTGCCCAGGCCTAAATCGAACTCATTTATGAGGGTATTTGATGTAGAATTGAAGATTGAGCAAAGGGGGAGCACTTAGTTGTAGAATAGCATCATGTAGTTTAGTTTCTAGAGAGAGAAGCTCCCTTTTCTCTCTAGAATTAGGGTTCTTAGGCTTATTTCTATCTTAGATCTAGGTTTTGATTATTGTTCTCATCTTGTTTTTTTTTACAAGTTCATGCTTCTACACTTTGATTCTCTTAGTTTTCATGTTAATTTCCCTTTTATGCCTCTTTTATGTTAATGAACTCTTGTTAGATTTAGATCTCTTTTAATGCAATTTAATGTTTGATGTTCTTTTATTGTTGATTTGAGTTGTGATCTTACTTTCCTTGCAATTGGTAGTTGGTAGATTTTATTGATTCTTGCAATTTATGATGTTTACATTTATTGCACTCTAGATATTTGATGAAATATTTTCTCTAGTTTTTGAGTAGTTTTCTTGACTCTTGGCCTAGGCTAAGAGAATTGAGTGACCTTGAGTCATTGGGTCTCATTGAATTGGTGATTTGAGAACTCTTAGTGGTCAATTTGATAACCATTGACTCTAGCCTACTATTAAGTTAATTGGTAGCTAGGTTAGGATTTATGGATTGATGTTGATCAAGCCATTTGACGTACTTCAAGCCTAGGAGTAGATATTACGTACTTAAGGCTTTTGTAAGTAGACTTAATGAGCTCGGTTTCTCATAATTGTCAATACATGATTTCTAGATAAGGATGGTGATCTCAATTACCTATGTCTAGCCAAGAGTTCTTTACCTTGCCTTTATTAATTCTTGATTTACTTTTCTTGTCATTTATTTTATTACCCTTTTATAAATCAAACCCCTTGTTCCTTCATAACCAATAATTGACCATTTCATTGCAATTCCTTGTGAGACGACCCAAGGTTTAAATACTTCGGTTAATTCTTATTTGGGGTTTGTTACTTGTGACAACCAAATTTTTTATTGGAAGGATTGTTTGTTGGTGTAGAACTATACTTGCAACGAGATTTTATTTGTGAAATTCCATACCATCAACTAAAATTCTCACTATCACACTTCTTGGTGGTTTGATTCTTCCTCATCAAAACTTTGTAGCTCTATCTTTATCCACCTTCTCAAACTCTTCCTCATCATCAATCACATCAAATTTGGGCGGTTGGGTAAAGTCCACTTCAACATGTAACCTCCTTTCATCAACCACTTCTAAGTTTCCTTCGTCATCAAATAAATCAAATTTAGGAGGTTGGTTGAAGTCTATATTAGCATTTATTTCTTTCGGCTCAATTACCTCATCCTCCTCCTAGAAAGCACACTTCAATTGAAGAGAGAAAGGTTGCCACTCCTCATTAGAGTCTTCTTGCAATAATGGAGGTGGTGAGAAGTCCACATCATAGTCACAATCCTTTCCCACACTTAGACCCTTACTCATACTCATCTCATTAGAAGTCTCATGGTGGATCTCAACTACAACTTTATCAATCAAATTGCACCAGAAGATAGAGCGGTCCACTGGTGGATGCTTCATAGTCTCATCCAAATTGAAGCTCACGGTTCTACCATCAATCTCAAAAGAGTAAGTGCTCGAAAATGCATCAAGCTTAAACCTAGAAGTCTTCAAGAAATGCCTCCCTAATAAAATGGATGACGGTTTTCCAGAGTCATTAGGAGGCATCTCAAGGATGTAGAAATCAATCGGGAAGGTTAATCCCTTGATGCTCACATAGACATCCTCAACAATACCGGCTACAGAAATAATGCTTTTGTCGGCTAAAACAAAACAAGCCGCCGACGTTTTTAATGGCGGAAGGTCCAACTCCTTATAAACAGACAAAGGTATAATGCTCACACAAGCACCAAGATCACACATACAATCCGTAAACTCAACATCATCTATAGTGCAAGAAACTAAGCATGGATCGGGATCACCACATTTCTCCGGTATAACACCCATTAAAGCGGAAATTGAGCTACCCAAAGGAATAGTTTTTAATTCATTAATCTTTTCCTTGTTTATGCACAAATCCTTTAGAAACTTAGCATACTTAGGAACTTGGCGAATAGCATCAAAAAGGGGAATGGTCACCTCAACCTTTTTGAGGATATCCACCATCTTGGGATCTAGCTCCACTTGCTTTTTGATTTTCTTTGCCAAAGTGGGAAATGGGATTGGCATGGACTCTATCAACACATCTTCTTTCTTAGAGCCACTCTCTCTTGCTTGAGCAACTTCTTCTTCAACGACCTCGTGTACCTCTTCTTCATCTCCTACATCCTCCACCTCAACAATGTCTTCATCAATAGTAGCTTCCTTTGCCTTTGATTTCTTAGAGCTCCTCTCTTGTAGTATGGTGCCGGACCTCAAGGAGATAGCAGGGCTATGGTTGAAAGGGAAGTGAACTTGAGTTTGAAGGTTGGAAGGCGCTTTGGTTATTGGTAGAAGGAGGGGCCATACGGGATATAACTTCAGTCAAAGCGGCCATGTATGCCTCTTGTTTCTTTTGAGATTCCCTTTGCTCTTGGATAATGGAATGCAATTCCTTTTACTCTTGAAGAATAATGCGAAGGGTATCACCCATTGGAGCTTGGTTGGAGGAAGAAGAAAGGTAGGTAATTTGGGGGACTTGTGGTTGGGTGATTTGAGGCACTTAAGCTTGCCTTTGGTAAGGTGGTTGGTATCTTTGACCTTGGTTTTGTTGTTGGTAGGGAGGATTTTGTTGATAGCGGTTTTGTTGGGAATTATTGTTCCACTTTTGACTTAAACCATTGTCTCTCCCTCATTGGTTGTAATTGTCTTGATACCCTTGATTTTGCCACCCATGGTTATAATTTCCCCCTTGTTGATAGTTACCCCCTTAATTTGGACGGTTGAAGTAAGCATTGGTGGCCGCCACGGTATTGTCCTCTTGGAGTTGTGGACGTTCATTGGTATAGTGAGAGTTACAAGTACAAACTCCACATACTCTTTGAGGGGCTACCGGTTGGTATTGTTGTTGTGGAGGAGGTTGTTGTTGATTAAGATGGATTTGCTTGAGGATGTTGGTCATCTCCCCTAAGGTCTTGGTAACGGCAGACTCATTAGAAGAAACTTTATTGATGGTCTTAGGATGATTGTTCTTTTGCCTTGCATGTTGGGTGGATTCTCCCAAGTCGGCAATAAGTTGCCAAGCTTCCTCCGCCATTTTGTACTTTGTCAAAGAGCCATTACTCGAAGCATCATAAAGGATCTTATCTTAAGGCTTCATGCCTTGGCAAAAGTAACTAATCAACACCAAATCATCAATCATGTGATAGGGGCATGAATCAAGAAGCTTCCTAAAACGCTCCCAATACTCATAGAGAGTTTCCAAGTCACCTTGAATAATACATGAGATTTCTTTTCTCAACCTATCCGTCAACTCTGGCAGAAAGAACTTATCCAAAAATTCCCTTCTAAGCAAATTCCAATTAGTGACAACATTTTCGGGTTGAGTGTAGAACCACTCTTTGGCTCTTCCCTCAAGAGAGAATAGGAAGGCATATAACCAAATGGCAACCTCATCCGCACTATACCGCCTAGTAGTTGAACAAGCCGTTTGAAAGTCTCTAAGGTGCTTGATGGGATCTTGAATGGATAGACCCTGGAACTTAGGAAGTAGATTAATCAACCCGGTCTTTAGCTCAAAACCGGCATTCAGATTTGGATGATGCACTTGAAATGGTTGGAGAGTGAAATCTGGAGCTCCCACCTCCTTAAGAGTGATTCTTCTAAGAGCAGCCATAGTATCGGTACCTAAATCAATGGAAGAGTTATTAGTAGTATCAATGAAAGAGTAGATAGTTCCTTCCTCAAGTGACGCGTCGGATTCAACCTCGGATAAGGTTGGTGAATTGGCAGAAACCCCTTCACCACCTCCAAAGGCTAACGACACCGAGCTTGCCTAATGTGAGATAAAGTCCTTTCAATTTCGGGATCAAATAGCTAAGCTCGGATCCGGTAATAAACGTGTCATTCAATGAAAGCAACATAGAGCTCATGACAAAAAAATTTGCTAAGCATAAATGAATCCTAACTAACAATCAAACTAGCAAATAATCAAGAAAAATGTAACTATTCACATATGAACATATTTACACTAACCAATAACATAACACCATTGCAACTCCCCAGCAACGGTGCCAAAACTTGATGTGATAGATTAATGTCGGTCTAGAATTCACTAATAGAATCTTGTTGTAAGCATAGCCTAAACCAACAATTGATCCTCAAGTCAAAGTTAGAAAGTGTGTCACAACAATAAAATCAATAACTGGAAGTATTAATCCCGGGTCGTTCTCCCTAGGAATTACAACGAGATGCACATCATTGGTTAGGAGTTCTCTTGGGGTTTTGGAGTTGAATGCAAGAAAAGCAAATGACAAGAAATTAAAGCAATAAATGCAAACAATTAAAAAAAAGAAGCTAAGAGATCAAGCTAATAAGGGTGAATAACAATCAATCAATACAAAAACCTTGGCTAGGGGTGAGAATTGGAATTTCTATCCTCGTTATCATCATCAATTGTGACAAGAATTGTCTATTACTCCACATAGTTATCCTCTAACTATGAAGGAAAGTCAAGTGGGTGCAATTGACTTTAATCCACACATCCTAGGCAAATCCTAACGAAAGACTAGCTCTGGTGGCATTCAAGTCAACTAGCAACTTCCACATATCAATCAACAAAGACTTTGACAATTCAAGAGTCTCCAATTGCTCAACCCCAGGCCAAGAGTAGAAATCTACTCCATAGTCATAAATGATAATTCCTCAAATACTTAGTGAGCAAAAATGAAAGACAATATAAAATTGAAAAGAGAATTCAAATTGAAGCTATCCACTACAACCAACCAACAATAACAAGGCAATTACCAACAATGAACATAAAATTTCTCAATGCATTAATAGAAATCAATCTCAACAAGATCCAAATTCAAGATCCAAAATAACTAGAATAACAAGAACACTAAATGAAAATAGGAGAATGAGAACTACAAATCAAAGCAATCTAAAATTGGAATTAACACAGATCTAATCCAAGGATCCAAGTGAAATTGAATTGAGAAGACTAAAACGTAGAGAGAAGTGAGAGTTTCTCTTTCTAGAATTCAAACTAAAACTAAAGTGTGTAGTGTGTTATATGAAGTGGTGCCATCCTCCTTCACTCCCAGCCTCTTATCCTCGAATTGGGCTTGAAACTAGGCCAAAAATCAGCTCAGAAATTGCCCCCGGCATTTTCTCTTTAATGAGGCATGTGACACTTGTCATGCGTATGTGTGTGTCAGCTACACGTACGCGTCGCTTGGACGATGTTCCGGTCACGCGTGCACGTCATTCACACTTACGCACCAAGCCTGCCGCACCTGGTCACGCGTACACGTCATCCATGCGTACGCGTCGGGAGCACCTTATCCAATCTCCAATTTCTTGTGTTCCTTCCATTTTAGCATGCTTCTACTTCATCTTCCATGCCATTCTTGCCCTATAACCCTGAGAACACTCAACAAACACATCATGGCATCGAATGGTAATAAGAGATGATTAAAAATTAGTAATTTTAAGGCCCTGGAAGCACGTTTTCATTCATAGCACAAAATTAGGAAGGAATCTTAAAAATATGCAAATTATATGACTAAGTGTGAGAATATTTGATAAAATCCACTCAACTTAAAACAAAATAAACCATAAAATAGTGATTTATCAGCTACTTTGAGTGTTTTGGTGTTTTTATTTATTTTAGGTGAAATTCGGAGCAATTTCACTGAGTTTTGTGCAAAAAAATGAAGAATTGGAGCTACCTCTCTGAGAGCTAAACGCCCAGCTGGCATTTAGCGCCAGCAAACCAACTAAAATAGAAACATCTTTGCCCATTGGGGGCACTAAACGCCCAACTGGCATTTAGCGCCAAGGATCCGAACTCAACCTCTTCAAAATAGCATCTCTTGTTGGATTTAGCCATTGATTTCTACACCAAACTCATTATTTGCTTTCTTTATTCTTGATTTATTGTTTAATGCTTTTGAAAACCACCAAACCAACTTTTTTGTTTGCCTAACTAAACCAATCATTCGACCATTGTTTCTCAATCCATCAGTCTTCGTGAGATTGACCCTCACTCACCTGAGGTATTACTTGGACGACCCGGTGCACTTGCCAGTTCATTTGTTATCAAAATGTTATCAAAATTTTTATTTGGCACGAGACCGCCTCTGAACCCCACAAGAATTGCCATTTCGGGTTGCGGTCGTTCTTTGCTAGTGGCCTCCGCTCCTTCGCGTTGGCAGCTACCTTTGCGTCTGCCTTTGCCACCAGCCCTGTTGATCGCCAAGAAGTTGTCGATCTGAAAGAGGAGGTGCAAAAGCTAACACAGGAGCTTCACCAGCAGGCGGAGCATTCTGAGCAGAGGTATCGAGAGATTCTTCCATGCTTTACCATCAGCTCTGACCTGGCAGAGAAGCTGAAGCAGCTCAATCGGTTGTGATAATAGATAGAGGAGTACAGCCAGCAGATGCACACTGGAGGCAGTGGCGCTGCTGGTTCTAGTGACGACGTTGGTGGTGGGCCACCGACGGCAGCACCTCCTTCGCCGCCTGAGCAGGGGGACCACAACGCCGACGAAGACTAATGGGATCGGTAGGATTTAGGCTTTTATGCATTTTTATTTGTCTTTACATCATTGTATTCTATATTTGTAACATTTTATTTTGTTCAGACCATTTATTTTTTAATAAAATTATTTCTTAATTTCTGGTAATGATAAATTTCTGCTAACAATTGTGTTAATAAGACTATCCTAATTGTGGCTTAACTTTGACAAAAAAAAATTCAGAGTTTATACATTTAACATTACCGTTGGATTTAACATCAACGTTATCCAACGGTAACTTTGGCGCCTAAACACATGAAATGGCGCCAACGTTATGGTCGGACACATCCGACGGTAACCATCAACACAAACTTGACAAACCATTGAAAAAGATCGACGATAATTGATGCGTGAGCATCTTATACCCTTTTTAGCATCATTTTCTAGTTATTTTTAGTTATATTTTATTTATTTTTACTTGATTTTAGTGCAAAAATCACTTTTGGATGATACTTTGAGTTTTCTTGTGTTTTTATGCTTTTAGGTGAAATTCGGAGCAGTTTGGTGGAGTTTGGAGCTAGAAAGGAAAATGCTGTCAGTGTCCCCCCTGGGCGTTGAATGCCCACCCAGTGTTTCACACCAGCAGGGGACACAGGCCAGGAACGTTGCACTCCCCCTTGGTATTTAACGTCCATCTCTGGAGTTAAACGCCAGCATCAATCTATTTTACACCTCTTTGGGCCTCTCAAGTAGATTTTGCACCCCTTAGCGTATTTTTATTTTCTTTTTATAATTTTTAATTACAAACAATATTTTTTAGGTTTAGAATTTATTATTTTATTTATTTTCTTATCAAATTAGGTTAGTATTTAAAGGAAAAGATCACTTAGGTTTAGGATCTTCTTCCTTCCGTACTTTTCAAAACCCTAATTTTCTGTAAGTTATGAGCAATTAAACCTCCTGGTTAAGGTTAGGAGCTCTGTTTATTTCTATAGATTAGAACTATTATTCTTCTATTTTAATTTATGTTTGATTCAATTCTAATTAGCATTGTTTTCGTTCTTAATTTTATGAACTGGGTGGAACAAGAGTATGACCCTTTTCTACATGAGTTCTTGTGATTCTTGAGAGAGTTATCTCGCTTGAACTACAGCTTGAAAATATTCCTCTTAGATGGCTAATTACACAAACCGATGGGGAAAAGCAACATCTATTCAGCCGGTTTTGGGTGATTAGGGCCTTCATGGTACGAACTTTACCCTCTAATCTGAGTTAGGTGACCACGAGAGTGGCGGTTAATGAAGGTTAGAGGAGGCTAAATCGCTAAGCAATTAGGATTTAGACACTTATGTTTTGCCATAGAATGAATCATTCATTGTTAAAATAGTCGGTAAGATATTTTAATCCAGAAAAAGTAAACATCTCCGAGACCTTAACTGTTTTCGTATGTTGATTTCACACCAAACTGTTTATTACTTTTCTTAATTGCTTATTATTTTTATGCATTTATAACAACAACTCTTTGTTCTGTTTGCCTGACTAAGTCCAATAGGATAACCATTGCTTGCTCAGTCCGAAAATTCTCGTGGGATCGACCCTCACTCACCTGAGGTATTAGTTGGATGACCCGATGCACTTGCCGGTTAAGTTGTGGATATTCCAAAAATCCGCCCCAATAACTCCGCCAGTAATTAGCGTTGAGCAACAAAAATCCACCGGTAAGCCATTTTCGGAGACATTTATACCGTCAACCCAAGGACGACGGTGAATCCGACATTAATCCTTTTACTAGCAGATTTATTTGATAAATTTGACGGTAAATCTGATGGTACTCAACATTTTTCCTGTAGTGTATGGCCTCAACCGGGACGACGATGGCTTCAATCAACGGCAGCAGTGGCGATGGGCACGATGGCGACGACGGGACACAGCTCCTCCTTCCTTTCCTCAATCGCATCTCTCTCTCCTTCCATCTCGTGCTCGATGGCGACGACGGCTCCGAGGTCGGCCGGTGCTATCTTTCCCCCTCTCTTCTTCTTCCTTCCCATCTCTTTCTCTTTTTCTCTTCCTTTCTTCTTTTCTTTTTTTCTCTGAGCGTATGCAAGGGTGGGAGCTGTAAGAGAGTGTGGCGGCTAAGTGTGTATGTATGTGTGTTGTAATAGGGTTAGGGTTCGATTTTTGGAAAAAGAGGGGTAAGAGTAGTTTGGGAATTTTACTAAAATTAGGAGATAAAATAGTAATTAGGATTAAATCTATACAATAGAAACTATCTTTAGTTACTAATTAATTTAAAATAAGTACTCGAATTTAAAATTAGAAATACTCTACTTAATTCTTTTTTTCATAAACTTAAAATATTAAATTTCAAATCTCAATTATTTAAATTAAATCATATAAAATTCTTATTATTTTTCATTACTAAAACTTTAAATTTTAACCATGGAAATTACTCAATTACTATAAAATTCTCTGAGTACTAATTATTTAAACTCAAATTACCAAATATTAGATTTAATTATCTTTAATAAAAGAATTTTTGAAAATAAAATCTTGAACAAATAAAATAAATCGAAAATGATTCATAATAGAACTTCCAAAATTCGAAGTCTTATATTCTACCCACCTTATAAAAAATTTTACCCTCGAAATTGACGAGATGTAAAAATTTACATAGTCTTAACTTGTTATAAAACAGGAGGGAAAAGGTACAACGAGGTGCAAAAGTTACAAAACATATATGATAGGTTCGTGTTAAAATGATGTGGACGACGTTCACACACTCTTGTTCTCTTAACAAATAAAAGCTTTGCCACTTTCCTACTCGTTCATCACTTCATTTCAAGTACATTCGATCATCCAGCGTCATAATTAAGACCTCGTCTTATATCAAAAGCTCTTTAACTTCAATTCTTTTCGAATTCTCTTCTCGGTCCATCAACCTTCTGAATACATTCTAACTCTATAACCTCTTTTCTCTCGTAACCTTCTGATGAGTTTCCAAGAAATGACTATCCCTTCAACTTTAGATCCTCAACCCTTCGAACCTCAAACATAAATACTCCTAAACTTATTACATCTATCAACCACAGTTTGCATAAATTAAATCTTGATTCATATATCTTCATCAACTTTGACTTCCAACTACTCACTCGAGGACTTCAAAGTTTGCAACACCAAGAATCAACTCAAATGTCTAACATCAAAGTATATCTTTACCTCAAACTAAAACTTCATCCAACTTCCTCTTCAAATATCCAAACTCTTCAACGTGATCTATCTCTATGTTTCTTTCATTTTCTCCTAACTATCCCATAAGTCTTAAGAAAGACTAACCTCACTTCCAGTTAGATTACAACTTTGCAAATCTCAAGCATAATCACTCATCAACAATCCAATTTAATTAAGTTCATTAACAATTCATGCGACTTTAATTATGCCTCTTGATTTCATAATTCTTAAATCCACTATAACCATAAAACTTCACAAAACGCCAAACCTACAAATCCAAAACCCAATAAGGAATTCGAATGAAACTTTATCGCCCCATATTGCTCCAATATCTTGGCAAACTCATTGCGAGCCAAAATTCTTTCTTCCTTGAGTCACTCAAGACTTAACACTTCCTCGATGTCGAATCGACTCACTAGATTGATATTGGCTTCCGGATTATGAGATTAGTGAGACTTTTCTCCAAAATCCAATACTCGACAACTCCTTGTAATGCCACATGCATATGGATTTCATGCTCTAAATCTCCAAAACGTCCAACCTTTCTTATCAATAAGAATTAAAATTTCACTCTTATAATTATCCTCTTTGACCTTTTCCACACATCATTAACCTTCGATCTTATTACTTAAGCAAAATCTTTAGTACTCCACAATTCTCAATTGACTAACTGTCATTATCCATTTTCGTTAGATCTAATACTCCATGTCATGTCTCATCACAAGGTTCTTATCCAACTTGTTTTCTTCTAAATGAGAACTCTGTTAAAAAAGATGTACACCCTCATCATGGCTATACTCTAATGTTACCTAGCAACATGTCAAAACATCACTTATCTCATAATTGATTAGGGGCGTGGTTTACAACAAAATTCTAATAACTAAAATCTTAGAAAGATCTATTGATGGGTGGAAAGACGATTCCACACAAAATTCACCGGCAAGTGTACCGGGTCGCATCAAGTATTAATTACTCACAAGAGTGAGGTCGATCCCACAGGGATTGATGGATTGAGCAATTTTAGTTAGGTGATGAATTTAGTTAAGAAAATATTTGATGAATTGAGTGATTTTGATTAACAGAAGCTAAATTGCAAGTAAATAAAGGTGCAGAAGGTAAATTGAGCAGAAGAATAAAGTGCAGAAGAGGTAAAAGAGGTGAAACTTAAATTGCAAGAAAAGTAAATTGTAGAAACTTAAAGTGTAAGAAAGGTAAACTATTGAATCTAAATTGCTGAGAAATTTAAATTTCTTGAAGAGTAAAAGGAATTTGGGTACTGGGATTCAGAATTCAACAAGAAATTGCAAGTTAAAGAAGATCAGAGGGCTTTGAGATGAAGAAATTCAGCTCAGCAGCCAAACAGGAATGTAAAATTGCTTGAAGAAAAAACCAGCAAGAAAACTTAACTCAATTATGAAATCCTAAAAAGAAATTGAAGATCGAAGAAGAGAAATGAGATTAGAAAGCAGATCTAGATCTCAATTACTCTCTTGATCAAGCAGAAAAGTAATTGCAGTAGAAATGAAAAGGAAAACAGTAAATGAAACTTAGATCCAATTCTCCAATTCCCAAAACTATATGAAAGGAAAGCAAAGATGATTCTCAGATCCAGATTTAATGGAATTCTTCAATCTCAATTCAAAAACTCAAAAGTAGAAGTTGCAGAAGAAGAAAATGAAAACAGAAAACTAAACTCAGATCCAATTCTTAGAACAATTGAGAAAAAGAGTGAAAGATGATTCTCAGATTTAGAATCAATAGAGCTTTTCAATCTCAATTCAAAATCCAAAAACAGACAGTAGAAGTTGCAGAAGAAAAGAAAATGAAAATAGAAAGCTAGATCCAATTCCCAAATCCCAAATTCAAAACAAGGAAAATTAAAAAGCGAAAACTAAAAAATGAGCTAAAGGTTCTTTTACAAATTGAATTAACTCCTATTTATACACTTTCTATTTTGGTCTTTAAAGCTTGGAGTGGGCCTTTTGGTTTTTTGGATTTGAAGAAAGATAGGTCCGGTTGGCTTTGGTTCAAGTTGGGTTGGAGGCATGGGTTAGCTCCCAGGGGAGCGCTAATAAACCCCATATTTAGGGTTTATCTTGTATTGATTTTAGGGGATTTTATCACCTTTTACCCACATTTATTCAATGAAATAGCATGGTTTCATGATTGTCTCCCAATTTGTGCTTAAGTGTGAAAACATGCTTTCTAGGTCCTTAATTAGCTAAATTCAATTCACCCTTGATTCCACTAGATGCCTTGATTTTTTTGTTAAGTGAGTTCAGGTTGAAAAGGGATAGGAATGAATCAAAGGAGTGAAAGGAAAGTATACAACGTGGAGAAATCATAAAAAGCCAAAGATTTGGAAAAAGTCCATGGACGCGCGTGCGTACTATGCGCCTATGCGCGGATTGCAAATTTCTCCAGGGACGCGTACGCACACTGTGCGCGTACGCGCCGAAGGCCGCAGGTGATTTTTAAAGAAGAACTCGTGCCTGGCAATTTTGGAGGGTTTCTGGCCCCATTTGGAGCTGAGTTTTTGGCGGGAAAAGCTTTAAAAGACCAAGGATTGAAGGGGAACACATCATTCCATCATTTACACACATTAGGATTAGTTTAGAGTAGTTTTAGAGAGAGAAGCTCTCACTTCTCTCTAGGATTGGGAGTAGGTTTTAGATCTAGATTATAATTTCTTAGATCTAGGTTAATTTCATGCTTTGATTTACTTTTCCTTTATCAATTCTTCTTCCTCTACTTCTCCTCTCTCTAGTTTTGCATTTAATTCTTGTAATCCTTTACTTTTATGTTGATGCACTTTTGTTCTTTTATTTTTCTTTAATGCAATTTATGTTTTCATGTTCCTTTATTGTTCATTTGAATTGTTATTGTTTAATTCCTTGCAATTGAGTAGTGTAGATTTACTTTCCTTGTAATTTTACTATGTTTTCCTTTTATGCCTTCCAAGTATTTGATAAAATGCTTGGTTGGATTTTAGAGTAGAATTTTATGCTCTTGGCTTGGGGAGGTAACTTAGGAACTCTTGAGTTGCTAATGTCCAAGTGATTGACGATTGGGAGCCATTAACTCTAGATCTTACTAATTGATTTGGTGGAGAACTAGGACTTATGGACTTGGATTGATATAGCTCACTTGACTTTCCTCTACTATTAGTTAGGGGTTGACTTAGTGGGATTGATCCTTGCCAATTCTCATGTTGTGGTTAGTGATTAGGATAGAGATCCTTGACCACCAAACCTTGCCAAGACCTTTTTAGCTATTAGTTTACTTTCCTTGTCATTTATCTTTCATGTCTCTTATCAAAAACCCCAAAACATACCTCATAACCAATAACAAGACACTTTGTTGCAATTCCTAGGGAGAACGACCCGAGGTTTAATACTTCGGTTTATAGATTTTAGGGATTTGTACTAGTAACAAACAAATTTTTGTATGAAAGGATTAGTGTTGGTTTAGAAACTATATTGCAACGAGCTTTCATTAGTGAAATTCTAAACCGTCAAGAATCCCGATCATCAAGCGCTCCGTTTGGTGTAGTGAACTTAGCGTTCACTCTTTGAGCGCTACATTCCTTTGCTTCTCTGGGTGAGCTTTGTTTTCCTTGGTTGAGGCACGAAAAAGTTGGCAAAAGGGAGCGCTACGCTCAAATTTTTTAGCACTACTCTTCATTGTGCATGCTTCCTCTTTGATGAGAGGCACGAAAAAGGTAGGAAATTTGAGCGTGGCATTCTCATTTTGGAACGCTACCCTTGGTTTGTATATTTCCCTGCTTTGAGTCACCAGAAAGGGAAAGAAAGGCAGCGTAGCGTTCTCTTCTTTGAACGCTATGCCTTGGTTTTTGCTGCACCATTTGGTGCTTCCTTTGAGTGCTGCCTAGCTGAGCGCTCCCTTTGGTTGAGCGCTCCGTTCATGGACGTTCCCTTTGGTTGAGTGCTCCTTGCTTGAATGTCATGGGCCACGCTTTTAAAAGCGTGGCCTAAGGTCCAAAGCATGCTCAAACTTCAAAAGTGTGCCAAAAATTCTTCTTTCCATCATTTCCTCACCTACAAGCAACCAAACAACTAATCAAAGTCCCACCAAAATCACTAGATCGTTGCATCTTTTAATTAATTACTCTGTTTCATAAAACCTAATGAAACTAATAAAAAATGCTTGTAAAACTAGCATAAGATGACTTGTCATCACAACACCAAACTTAAACCTTGCTTGTCCCCAAGCAAGAATTAAACATTGAAAAGAAATGAAATGAAACAGAGAAGCATACATGTCCTTAGTTAGCAAATAATAGGATTTGAACTATGGGGTTTTATATAGACAAAAATGCAGCTCAATTATTCTTTGCTGATAGGTAAGAAATGCCTTTTTGATGATTCACTAGAGTTGCTGTCATAATGCCTTGCTCTTTGATTGATCCCTTTTGGTTTTTCCTTCTTTCTTTTGCTTAGAAAGCTTATTTCTTAATGATAACTCAGTGTCAAGTGTTGCAGCAGCCTTTTGGCTCAATTTTGCTCAACACTCTTTCACTACAGACACTTGGCTCACAATTCCTCTTAGGAACATTGATGCCCAGCATCTCTTTGGATCACTAAATGCTTTGTAGCTAGGTTGCTCTTGATGATGGACTTTTGGTTGGTAATCCCGGATTAGTTAATCCAAGTTACCAAGTTTTAAAAGACTCCTCGGAACCTAATTGTCCAAGCATATCCTAGTACAAAAAGCACCACAGACATATGTCCTAAGGTCCAAGCTATTGGTGTCTAGCCTTATTGTTTGTTTCTTTGCCAATTTTTGGCTTTTCTTTTCTTTTTCTTTCTTACTTTGCTTCATTTTCTAGGGAATTTCATTAATGAAAGGTTTTATGACAGCAACCAAGTTCACACTACAAAGAACACTCTATTATGCAGCTTTTATTATTGAGCTTTCCATTTAATCAAGCAATTACCACCACAAAACTTTATTCTAATTCCTACCACATTGAACAATCACTTTCTATTTCAAACATTTTCTCTTATTGATGCAAAAAGGGAAACCAAACAGAATTCAAGATAGATGAGTGATAACAAGCATAATGCAATTCCTAACAAGAAAACTACTCAAGATATGAAAATGCAGAACATAAAACATTTGGAGGCATATCATGTTTCAGATATGCATCATCCTTATTTAATTAAAACTATAAAAAGAACTCCACCACCTCTAGTTGTCGTGCTCTTTCCCTTTGCTGCTTTCTCCTTTCTTCTTTTTGTTCTTTCTTTCTTGGGGTTCTTCAACAGGGCACCTATGATCCCAAATTTTGTCTACCTAATCCCAGAGCCCAGCATCCTTCAATCCTTGTTGCATGTGTGCTGTCTGTTTATTGACTAGTGCTCTCTGATGATTTATCAACTCTTGGCATTGCTCAAATGGCTTGATCTGTTGGTTCAATGCTGGCATGCTATGGACTACATAGTCCAACTTTGCTTGAGTTGCTATATCATACTCCATTCTGTCCACATACCTATGCTCTCCAATTGTATGATAGATATTCTTCCATTGGTAGAGATTTTGGGTGTACTCCCATACTTGGCCTATCGTAGGAACAATCCATTAACTGATTCTTGAACGTTTGCTGATTGTTCCTTTTGCCCCTCAAGAATTTTTGCCTGAAACTCCCTCTGTTGATCCAACATCTGAAGATGGAAGTTTTCTTGCTTCTCCATCATTTTCTGCTGCCAATGTAGTTGTTGCTCATGATCCTTCAAATATTACTCTTGTTGCCTCAAGTATTGCTCCTATTGTTGCTCCTGTGTTCTCATGTATTGTTGAAACATTTCTTCAATGGCTCTTTGCATTTGGCTCAGATCCATTGCACCAGGAGCTTGTTCCCCCTCCATTTGTGGTCTTCTCCTTCTTCCTTGAGCTCTCCTCTCTTGCTGATTGTCAGTGTCATCAGTGACACCCTCCATGCTTTGCTTGGTGATCCCTCTTCTCTCTTTTACCTTCTCAGTATTTTCATTCTTAAAGAGTACTCCAGCTCTCTTGCACAGCCTCAGAATGGTGCTTGGATGACTAAGTCTACTTGATTTACCAGTATCCTCAGCTATTTCTTGAATGCTATCTGCTATAAGCTGAGGTACATTGACTTCTCCTCCCCTAAGTATGCAATATGTCAGAATGGCTCTCTTGATTGTGACCTCAGATGTATTTGCAGTGGGAGGATGGATCTTCTCACTATTTCGTACCAACCTTTAGCTTCAGGTATGAGATCCATTCTCTTCAAGTGGCTTGGATTTCCTTCTGAGTCTCTTTCCCAATCTTTACCTTCAAAGCATATACCACTTAGTATCTCATCAGAATCACTTTTACCCTGCATTCTGTCTTCAAAGCTGGGTTTTCCATATGTTATCACCCTTATCTGCAGTACTCTCATAATGAACGATGGGCTAAAATCTACCTCAACCCCCCTAACATAACTCTTATAGGAGGGCTGTCCTTGCTTGTCCTCACAGCATTTGCATAAAACTCTCTTATCATGACTGCACTGATGTCTGTGAGAGGTTCACACAAAAGCTCACATCTCCTCTCTGCCTCTATTCTTCTCATGATGGGATATTCTCCATCTTTCAACCTGAACCCCATCTCTGGAATGACTTTCTTTGATTCCATTAGCCTATAATACCTTGATTCATGGAAGTGAGACTTAAATTTCTTGGTATCATAGGTTGGTGGTTTGGCTACTATTGGTTCCTTTCCTTTCCTTCTTCTAGAACTTGAGGAAGCCATATATTAAGAAGGAAAGAAGGAAGAAAGAAGAAACAAGGGTGAAATCGGGTTGGGGCACGGTTATAATGGAAAGAATGGGAGGTAAGGTGTTTCTTTGAGTTGGGCAAGGATGATGTAACGTGTGTGATGCGTATGCATCTTTCCTATCTTTTCCTAGTGAATTTGCATCTAATTTGTTGAGTTTAATAAAGAATTTATTATCTTTTAGCCAATATGGATGCTACTTTGAGTCTTTTGCAATTTTGTTTATTTTAGGTAGCATTCGGCAGGATTTGATGGAGTTTCTGCAGCACAAGAGTTAAAGAAGATGGCAGCAAGGAGCGACACGTACGCATGACAGATGCGTGCACGTGATTTGGAGCTTTCCATGGCGATGCGTGCGCATGACTGACGTGTACGCGTGATTTGAAGATTTGCTCAGCAACGCGTACGCGTGGCTGACGCGTGCACGTGACACACGAAGAAGACCATCAACGCGTACGCATGACCGACGCGTACACATGACATGCGCCACGTGCAGAAAATGCAGAAAAATGCTGGGGGTGATTTCTGGGCTGTTTTGACCCTGTTTCCAGCCCAGAAAACACAGATTAGAAGCTGTAGAATGGACAAAACAAGTGGTCCCCACCCATCAGCTAAAGACTTGTTAATTAATTCTAATTTAAATTCAAATTTCAATTTTAGAAAAAGATATTATTTTAGTTTGAGATAATAGATTTTAAATTAATTAAGATTTGATATAAAGGGAAAAGAAACTTCTCTTTTAGGGGATCCCCATTCCAGACTACCAAAATACATTTTATCAGAATCCTATTTTTCTCTGAACCATGAGCCACTAATCCTCCATTGTTAAGGTTAGGAGCTCTGTCTATTTGTATAGATTGATTTTATTACTTTTTCTATTTTAATTCATGTATGGATTTGCAATTTAAGAATTATTTTCGCTCTTTATCTTATGAATTTGGGTGGAACGGAAGTATGACCCTCTTTCTATTTGAGTTCTTGTATAACTTGGAAAAGCTCTTTACTTGAACAACAGCTTGAAAACATATTCTCCTAAATTTTAATTATTTGGATTTAACAGGATATGTGACATATAATCCTTTTATTTTTGGGTAATTAGAGTTTTTGTGGCATATAAACTGAAATTTGATCATGCAGCTTCTAATTGGAATTAATTGACCAAGAAATTGGCAGTTAATGAATTTTAGAGGAGACTAGAAAGGTCTAAGTAATTAGGGTCTAGTCACATATAGTTTGCCATAAATTAAATCCTACATGATTAAAATAGTTAGTAAGAAAAGTTAATCCGGAAAAATAGATAACTCTGAAGTCTTAACTGCTTTCTCCATATCTCATTCCCAACTCATTTACTTGCCTTCCTTCAATATTCTTTATATTGTTTAATGTCTTTTATGTTGCCCAAACATTACTTTTTGTTTGCCTGACTAAGCTTATCACTCAATTATTGTTGCTTGATCCATCGATCCTCGTGGGATCGACCCTCACTCACCTGAGGTATTACTTGGTACGACCCGGTGCACTTGCCGGTAAGTTAGTGGGTTACAAACACCGCACCAAGTTTTTAGCGCCGTTGCCGGGGAAATTAATAGTGATTAACAACTATCAGTTATTTGATTGCTTAGATTAGGCGTTTTAGTTTTAATTTTATTTAAATTCTGTTTATTATTTTGGAAAAATTTTTTTATATAGCACTAATATTTTTTCCTTTAATTTATGAAATTAAGTTTGGTGTCACCTAGTTAATTTTATTTTAATTTTCCTATTTATTTTTCTTGATTAATTTTTGAATTTTTTTATTTAAATTCAATTATTATTTTCGAATTTTTATTTATTTATTTATTTAGTAATTTTATTTTATTATTTTACATAGGTTATTTAGTAATCCCATCTTTTCTTGTTTTCTGTCTGTTTATGAGCAGGAACAGGAACAAGGAACCTTTGTTAGACTTTGATCCTGAACCTAAAAGGACTTGTAGGCAACATTTACAACAAGTGGTACACGGAATCATGATCTCAACACTTCTTCACAACTCTGCGTAACTAACCAGCAAGTGCACTGGGTCGTCCAAGTAATAAACCTTACGTGAGTAAGGGTCGATCCCACGGAGATTGTCGGCTTGAAGCAAGCTATGGTCATCCTTGTAAATCTCAGTCAGGCGGATTAAATTGGTTATGAAGTTTTAATAATTAAGATATAAATAAAACATAAAATAAAATAAAGTTACTTATGTAATTCATTGGTGGGAATTTCAGATAAGCGTATGGAGATGCTTTGTTGCTTCTGAACCTCTGCTTTCCTATTACCTCCTTCAAACCATGCGTTACCTCCTTCCATGGCAAGCTATATGATCCTCTCAGATGAAAACAAATCCATGTACGATCTCTGAACGGCTAATCAACTGTCAAATTCCTCGTCTCGGATGAAAAATACCATGTACAGCTACCGCACGGCTAATCATCTGTCGGTTTCCGCTAGTGTCAGAATAGGACCATTGTCCTTTTGCACACTGTCACTACGCCCAACATTTGCAAGTTTGAAGCTCGTCACATTCATCCCTTCCCAGATCCTACTCGAAATACCACAGACAACGTTTAGACTTTTCGGATCTCAGGAATGCTGCCTATGGTTCTAGCCTATACCACGAAGGTTCTAATCTCAGATTCAGATGCTCTGTTGTCAGGAGAGACGATGTGAATCGTTGATTAGAGACCCAAGAGAATATACTCCGGCTGTCGTCCAATGACTACGTTGAACATCATGTAGACCGCTTGTGGTTGTCAGGCACGCGGATCTTGGCTAAGCGAGTAACGAAGATAGTGGGTGATTGTCACGGATCACTCTTTCATTCTGACTTAACTGAATTAAGAACAAGAGTATATCTTGGAGAAGAAGTAGACGTGAATTGAAGGAAAAACAATAGTAACTGCATTAATTCATGAAGAACAGCAGAGCTCCACACCTTAATCTATGGGGTGTAGAAACTCCACCGTAGAAAATACATAAGTGAAAAGAGGTCTAGGCATGGCCGTGAGGCCAGCCTCCAAACGTGTACAATGATCTCTGATAAAGTATGTAAATTTCGATACAAAGATCCAAAGATGTTAAATAAATCTCTAAAAGTAGTTTTTATACTAAACTAGTAACCTAGGGTTACAGAAAATGAGTAACTAAGTGCAGATAGTGTAGAAATCCACTTCTGGGGCCCACTTGGTGTGTGCTTGGGCTGAGCATTGAAGCTTTTTCGTGCTTAGGCTGTTCTTGGAGTTAAACGCCAGCTTTGGTGCCAGTTTGGGTGTTTAACTCCAATTCTGGTGCCAGTTTGGGCGTTTTACGCCAGAATTTTTAGGCTGACTTTGAACGCCAGTTTGGGCCATCAAATATCGGGCAAAGTATGGACTATTATATATTTCTGGAAAGCCCAAGATGTCTAATTTTCAAAGCAATTGAGAGCGCACCAATTAAGCATCTGTAGCTCTAGAAAATCCACTTTGAGTTCAGGGAGGTCAGAATCCAACAGCATCTACAGTCCTTTTTCAGCCTCTGAATCAGATTTTTGCTCAGGTCCCTCAATTTCAGCCAGAAAATACCTGAAATCATAGAAAAATACACAAACTCATAGTAAAGTCTAGAATTGTGAATTTTAAATAAAAAATAATAAAAACATGATAAAAACTAACTAAAATATACTAAAAACTATGTAAAAACAATGCCAAAAAGGGTATAAATTATCCGCTCATCACAACACCAAACTTAAATTGTTGCTTGTCCCCAAGCAACTAAATACAAGATAGGATAAAAAGAAGAGAATATACAATAAATTTCAAAAATATCAATGAAGATTAGTCTCAATTAGATGAGCGGGACTTGTAGCTTTTTGCTTCTGAACAGTTTTGGCATCTCACTTTATCCTTTGAAGTTCAGAATGATTGGCATCTATAGGAACTCAGAATTCAGATAGTGTTATTGATTCTCCTAGTTCAGTATGTTGATTCTTGAACACAGCTACTTTATGAGTCTTGGCCGTGACCCTAAGCATTCTGTTTTCCAGTATTACCACCGGATACATAAATGCCACAGACACATGACTGAGTAAACCTTTTCATATTGTGACTCTGCTTTGCTAAAGTCCCCAGTTAGAGGTGTCCAGAGCTCTTAAGCACACTCTTTTTGCTTTGGACCATGACTTTAACCGCTCAATCTCAAGTTCTTCACTTGACACCTTCACGCCACAAGGACATGGTTAGGGACAGCTTGGTTTAGCCGCTTAGGCCAGGATTTTATTCCTTTAGGCCCTCCTATCCATTAATGCTCAAAGCCTTGGATCCTTTTTACCCTTGCCTTTAGGTTTAAAGGGCTATTGGCTTTTTCTACTTGCTTTTTCTTTTTCTTTGTCTCTTTTTTTTTCGCAAGCTTTGTCTTTCACTGCTTTTCTTGCTTCAAGAATCAATTTTATGATTTTTCATATCATCAATAACATTTCTCCTTTTTCATTATTCTTTCAAGAGCCAACAATTTTAACATTCATAAACAACAAATTCAAAAATATGCACTGTTCAAGCATTCATTCAGAAAACAAAAAGTATTGCCACCACATCAAAATAATTAAGCTAACTTCAAGATAAAATTCGAAAGCATGCACTTCTTGTTCTTTTGCAATTAAAAATATATTTCATTTAAGAAAGGTGAAGGATTCATAGGACATTCATAACTTTAAGGCATAGACACTAAACACTAATGATCATGTAATAAAGACATAAACATAGATAAAACATAAAGCATAGGGAACGAAAAACATAAGATAAAGAACAAGGAAATTAAAGAACGGGTCCACCTTAGTGATGGCGGCTAGTTATTCCTCTTGAAGATCTTATGGAGTGCTTGAGCTCCTCTATGTCTCTTCCTTGCCTTTGTTGCTCCTCTCTCATGGCCTTTTGGTCCTCTCTAATTTCATGGAGGATGATGGAGTGCTCTTGGTGCTCCATCCTTAGTTGCTCCATGTTGGAACACAAATCTCCTAAGGAGGTGTTAATTTTCTCCCAATAGTTGTGTGGAAGGAAATGCATTCCTTGAGGCATCTCAGGGATTTCTTGATGAGGAGCTTCCTCATGCTCTTGTTGAGGTCCATAAGTGGGCTCTCTTGTTTGCTCCATCATTTTCTTAGTGATGGGCTTGTCCTCTTCAATGAGGGTGTCTTCCTCTATGACAACTCCAGCTGAATTACACAGGTGATAGACGAGATGAAGAAAGGCTAACCTTGCCAAAGTGGAGGGCTTGTCCGCCACCTTGTAGAGTTCTAGGGATATGATCTCATGAACTTCTACTTCTTCTCCAATCATGATACCATAGATCATGATAGCCCGGTCCACAGTAACTTCAGATCGATTGCTAGTAGGAATGATAGAGCGTTGGATGAACTCTAGCCATCCCCTAGCCACGGGTTTGAGGTCAGGCCTTCTCAATTGAACCGGCTTGCCTCTTGAGTCTCTCTTCTATTGAGCTTCTTCCACACAGATGTCCATGAGGACTTGGTCCAACCTTTGATCAAAGTTGACTCTTCTAGTGAAAGGATGAGTATCTTCTTGCATTATTGGCAGGTTAAATGCCAACCTCACATTTTTCGGACTAAAATCCAAGTATTTCCCCCGAACCATTGTGAGCCAATTCTTTGGGTTCGGGTTCACACTTTGATCATGGTTCTTAGTGATCCATGCATTAGCATAGAACTCTTGAACCATTAAGATCCCGACTTGTTGGATGGGGTTGGTGAGAGTTTCCTAACCTCTTCTTTGAATCTCACGTCGGATCTCCGGATGTTCACTCTTTTTTAGCATGAAGGGGACCTCAGGGATCACCTTTTTCTTTGCCACAACTTCATAAAAGTGGTCTTGATGCACTTTTGAGATGAATCTCTCCATCTCCCATGACTCAGAGGTGGAAGCAATTGCCTTTCCTTTCCTCTTTCTAGAGGTTTCTCCGGCCTTAGGTGCCATTAATGGTTATGAAAAAATAAAAAAAAAAGCAAAGCTTTTTCCACACCAAACTTGAAATGTTTGCTCGACCTCGAGCAAAAGAAGAAAGAAAGGAGGAGAAGAAGAAGAAATGGAGGAGATGGAGTGGTGGTTTGGGAAAGAGAGTATGGAGAAGATGATAAGATTTGATAGGTGAATGGTGTTTGGGAAAGAGGTATTGAGGTGATTGGTCAAGGGTGTACGGGGAAGAATGTTATGGAAAGGTGTGAAGAAGAGAGAAGAAGAGGTGGGCTAGGTGGGGATCCTGTGGAGTCCACAGATCCTGAGGTGTCAAGGAATTCTGCTCCCTGCACTATTATGGCATTTAAACGCCCATTGTGTGCCAAATCTAGCATTTAACGCCAGCTCTGCTACCTTTCCTGGCGTTAAACGCCAGCCTGCTGCCCCTTTCTGGCGTTTAACGCCAGCCAGACACTCTTTTCTGGCGTTAAACGCCAGTCTGTCTGCCATTTCTAGCATTTAACGCCAGCCAGACACCACACACCCTTTTCTAGCGTTAAACACCCAGAATGCTGCCAGGCTGGGCGTTAAACGCCCACTCTGCTATCCTTACTGGCGTTTAAATGCCAGTAAGCTTGTCCTTCAGGGTGTACTATTTTGGATGCTGTTTTTCATTCTGTTTTTGATTTTGTAGTTGTTTTTGTGACTTCACATGATCATCAACCTAAAGAAAACATAAAATAACAATGGAAAACAAGTATATAAATATAATTAAATAACATTGGGTTGCCTCCCAATAAGCGCTTCTTTAATGTCAATAGCTTGACAGTGAGCTCTTAGAGAGCTTCACAGAGACTCAGAGCTTAATGGTGGCCTCCCAACACCAAACTTAGAAGTTGAGTGTGGGAGCTTTGTTTGACTCTGTATTGAGAGATTCTTTTCATGCTTCCTCTCCATGGTTACAGAAGAAGATCCTTGAGCCTTAAACACAAGGTAGTCCTCATTCAATTGAAGGACTATCTCTCCTCTGTCCACATCAATCACAGCTCTTGCTGTGGCTAGGAAGGGTCTTCCTAGGATGATGGATTCATCCTCATCCTTCCCAGTGTCTAGGATTATGAAATCAGCAGGGATGTACAGGCCTTCAACCTTCACCAAGACATCCTCTACAAGTCCATAAGCCTGTTTTCTTGAATTATCTGCCATCTCTAGTGAGATTCTTGCAGCTTGCACCTCAAAGATCCCTAGTTTCTCCATTACAGAGAGGGGCATGAGGTTTATCCCTGATCCCAGGTCACACAGAGCTTTGTCAAAGGTCATGGTGCCTATGGTACAAGGTATTAAGAACTTTCCAGGATCCTATTTCTTCTGAGGTAATTTCAGTTGAACCAGATCATTCAGTTCATTGATGAGCAGTGGAGGTTCATCCTCCCAAGTCTCATTACCAAATAACTTGGCATTCAGCTTCATGATTGTTCTTAGATACTGAGCAACTTGCTCTTCAATAATATCTTCACCCTCTTCTGAAGAAGAATACTCATCAGAGCTCATGATTGGCAACAGTAAGTTCAGTGGATTCTCTATGGTCTCTGTATGAGCCTCAGATTCCTTCGGTTCCTCAATAGGGAACTCCTTAGTAGTCAGTGGATGTCCATTGAGGTCTTCCTCAGTGGAAATCACTGCCTCTTCCTCCTCTCCAAGTTTGGCCATGTTGGTTATATTTATGGCCTTGCACTCTCTTTTTGGATTTTTTTCTGTATTGCTTGGGAGAGTACTAGGAGGGAGTTCAGTAACTCTTTTACTCAGCTGACCCACTTGTGCCTCCAAATTTCTAATGGAGGACTTTACTTCAGTCATGAAACTGAGAGTGCTGTTAGATAGATCAGAGACTACAGTTGCTAAGTCAGAGTGGCTCTGCTTAGAATTCTTTGTCTGTTGCTGAGAAGATGATGGAAAAAGTTTGCTATTGCCAAACCTGTTTCTTCCACCATTATTATTATTATTGAAGCCTTGTTGAGGCTTCTGTTGATCCTTCCATGAGAGATTAGGATGATTCCTCCATGAAGGATTGTAAGTGTTTCTATAGGAATCTCCCATGTAATTCACTTCTTCCATTCCAAGATTCTCAGGGTCATAGGCTTCTCCTTCAGAGGAGGCTTCCTTAGTACTGTCAGATGCAGCTTGCATTCCAGTCAGACTCTGTGATATCATATTGACTTGCTGAGTCAATATTTTATTCTGAGCCAATATGGCATTCAGAGTAACAATCTCAAGAACTCCTTTCTTCTGAGTTGTCCCATTATTCACAGGATTTCTTTCAGAAGTGTACATGAACTGGTTATTTGCAACCATTTCAATGAGTTCCTGGGCTTCTTCAGGCGTCTTCTTCAGATGAAGAGATCCACCAGCAGAGTGGTCCAATGACATCTTGGACAATTCAGACAGACCATCATAGAATATGCATATGATACTCCATTCTAAAAGCATGCTAGAAGGACATCTTCTGATCAATTGCTTGTATCTTTCCCAAGCTTCATAGAGGGATTCGCCTTCCTTCTGTCTGAAGGTCTAGACTTCCACTCTAAGCTTACTCAACTTTTGAGGTGGAAATAATTTGGCCAAGAAAGCATTGACCAACTTTTCCCAAGAGTTCAGGCTTTCTTTAGGTTGTGAGTCCAACCACGTCCTAACTTTGTCTCTTATAGCAAAGGGGAAAAGCATAAGTCCGTAGACCTCAGGATTAACCCCATTGGTCTTAACAGTGTTATAGATTTGCAAGAATTCAGCTAAAAACTTATGAGGATCTTCCAATAGAAGTCTATGAAACTTGCAATTCTGCTGCATTAGAGAAACTAATTGAGGCTTAAGCTCAAAATTGTTTGCTCCAATTGCAGGAATTGAGATGCTTCTTCCATAGAAGTCAGAAGATGGTGCAACAAAGTCACCAAGCATCTTCTTTGCATCTCCACTATTGTTATTGGGTTTGGCCATGTCTTCTTCTTTTCGAAAATATCTGTAAGATTTTCTCCAGAGAGTTGTGCTTTAGCTTCCTCTTCAGAGTCCTTTTAGGTTCAGGATCAGCTTCAATAAGAATGTTCTTATCCTTGGTTCTGCTCATATGAAAAAGAAGAGAACAGAGAAGAAGAGAAATCATCTATGCCACAGTATAGAGATTCCTTTATGTGAGTAGAAGAAGAGAAGAAGAGAAGAATGATGTAGAGAAAAGAGATGAAGAATTCGAACACAGAGAGGGAGAGAGGGTTTGAATTATAAAAAGAGAAGTGTTAGTAAATAAATAAAATAAATAGAAAGAGATGAGAGAGAGAGAGAGAGTTTTCAAAAATAATTAAAAAGAAAAGAAAAATATTTTTGTTTTTATTTTAATTATTAGTTAGAATTCAAATTTATTAAAAGGAATAAAATAAAATTAAAATTTAAAACAATTGGTTAATTAAAAAGGAATTTTGAAAAAGTGGTGAGGAGTTTTTGAAAATTAGAGAGAGAAAAGTAGTTAGGTAGTTTTGAAAAAGATAAGAATTAGTAAAACAAATAAAAAGTCAAGTAGTTAATTGAAAAAGATTTGAAAATCAATTTTGAAAAGATAAGAAGTAAAAAAAGATTTTGAAATTAAGTTTTGAAAAAGATATGATTGAAATTTATTTTGAAAAATATTTGAAAAGGAAATTAAAAAGATTTGATTTTTGAAAATTAAAGTTGATTACTTGACTAACAAGAAACTAAAAGAAATGATTGTAGAATTTAAAGATTGATCTTTTCTTAATAGGCAAGTAACAACTTGAAAATTTTGAATCAAAACATTAATTGTTAGCATTAATTTCGAAAATATGAAGCAAAATTAAGAAAAAAATTTTGAAAATCAATTTTAAAATTTTCGAAAATATTAAGAAGAAAAATGAAAAATATTTGATTTTTGAAAAAGATTTGAAAAGATAGAATTTTTAAATTGAAATTTTGACTTGACTAACAAGAAACAACTAAATTTTAAAAATGTTTGACCAAATCAAATCAAAATTTCAAAAATTATGAGTAAGATAAGGGAAAGACATTATTTTTTATTTTTGAATTAATGTGGAAAGAGAAAAACAACAAAATGAAACATGACATAAAAAATTTAAGATCAAAACTAATAATGCATGCAAGAACACTTTGAATGTCAAGATGAACACCAAGAACACTTTGAAGATCAAGATGAACATCAAGAACATATTTTTGAAAATTTTTAAGAAAAGAAAGACATACAAGACACCAAACTTAAAAATTTTTAATCTTTAGACACTAATAATTTGAAAATGCATATGAAAAACAAGAAAGACACAAAACAAGAAAATTTAAAGATCAAACAAGGAAAATTATCAAGAACAACTTGAAGATCAAAGAAGAACATGATGCATGAGTTTTCGAAAATTTAAAGAAAAATTAAAACATGCAATTGACACCAAACTTAAAATTTGACACTGGACTCAAACAAGAAACATAAAATTTTTGGTTTTTTTGGTTTTATTAAATTTTTTTTTTGTAATTTTTTGAAAATTATTTTGGGAAGAAGAAAATAAAAAGACACAAAATTTTTAATAAGAATTCCAGGAATCATGCAATGTTAGTCTAAAGTTTCGGTCCAAAAGATTAGACATGGCCAAATAGCCAGCCAAGCTTTAGCACAAAACATACAAGCATGTCAATGAGAAGTGGAAACCTGAGTCCAAAAGATTAGACATGGCTAAACAGCCAGCCAGGCTTCGCATATCTCATGAAACTCTAGAATTCATTCTTAAAAATTCTGAAGAACAAATATATATTTTTTTTTGAAATTTTTCGAAAATAAAAAATAAAAAGCTTAAAAATAAAATAAAATTACCTAATCTAAGCAACAAGATGAACCATCAGTTGTCCAAACTTGAACAATCCCCGGCAACAGTGCCAAAAACTTGGTACACAGAATTGTGATCTCAACACTTCTTCACAACTCTGCGTAACTAACCAGCAAGTGCACTGGGTCGTCCAAGTAATAAACCTTACGTGAGTAAGGGTCGATCCCACGGAGATTGTCGGCTTGAAGCAAGCTATGGTCATCATTGTAAATCTCAGTCAGGCGGATTAAATTGGTTGTGAAGTTTTAATAATTAAAATATAAATAAAACATAAAATAAAATAAAGTTACTTATGTAATTCATTGGTGGGAATTTCAAATAAGCATATGGAGATGTTTTGTTGCTTCTGAACCTCTGCTTTCCTATTACCTCCTTCCAACCATGCGTTACCTCCTTCCATGGCAAGCTGTATGATCCTCTCGGATGAAAACAAATCCATGTACGATCTCTGTACGGCTAATTGATGAGCGGATAATTTATACGCTTTTTGGCATTGTTTTTAGTATGTTTTTAGTACATTTTAGTTAGTTTTTATTATGTTTTTATTAGTTTTTAAATAAAAATCACTTTTCTGGGCTTTACTATGAGTTTGTGTGTTTTTCTGTGATTTCAGGTATTTTCTGGCTGAAATTGAGGGACCTGAGCAAAAATCTGATTCAGAGGCTAAAAAAGGACTGCAGATGCTGTTGGATTCTGATCTCCCTGCACTAAAAGTGGATTTTCTGGAGCTACAGAAGCCCAATTGGCACGCTCTTAATTGCGTTAGAAAGTAGACATCCTGGGCTTTTCAGCAATATATAATAGTCCATACTTTTCCCGATATTTGATGGCCCAAACAGGCGTTCCAAGTCAGCTCAAGAATTCTGGCGTTTAACTCCAGAACTGGCACAAAAGCTGGAGTTAAACGCCCAAACTGGCATAAAAGCTGGCGTTTAACTCCAAGAAATGTCTCTACACATGAAAGCTTCAATGCTCAGCCCAAGCACACACCAAGTGGGCCCCGGAAGTGAAATTTTATAATAAACACCCTAGCTTACTCATTTTCTGTAACCCTAGGCCACTAGTTTACTATAAATACTACTTTCAGTGATTCATATTGTACCTGATGACATTCTACACGTTTCTCATTGTATTTTCTATGGTATGAGTCTCTAAACCCCATTGTTGGGGGTGAGGAGCTCTGCTGTTCTTCATGAATTAATGCAATTACTACTGTTTTCCATTCTATTACGCTTGCTTCCATTCTAAGGTATTCATTCGCACTTCAACTTGATGAATGTGATGATCCGTGACACTCATCATCATTCTCACCTATGAACGCGTGCCTGACAACCACCTCCGTTCTACTTTAGATTGAATGCATATATCTTAGCCTCATGATTCAAATCAGAGTCTTCGTGGTATAAGCTAGAATCATTGGCGGTCATTCCTGAGATCCGGAACGTCTAAACCTTATCTATGGTATTCTGAGTAGGATCTGGGAAGGGATGACTGTGACGAGCTTCAAACTCGCGAGTGTTGGGCGTAGTGACAGACGCAAAAGGATCAATGGATCCTATTCCGACATGATCGAGAACCGACAGATGATTAGCCGTGCGGTGACAGCGCATTTGGAACATTTTCACTGAGAGGACGGGATGTAGCCATTGACAACGGTGATGCCCAACATAAAGCTTGCCATGGAAGGAGTCTTGCGTGCATGAAGAAGAAGACGGTAGGAAAGCAGAGGTTCAGAAGACAAAGCATCTCCAAAGCCTCAACCTGTTCTTCATTACTGCATAACAAGTATTTATTTCATGTTCTTTTACTTTTTACAATTAAATCTGAGAATTACTGATATCCTGACTAAGAGTTACAAGATAACTATGGCTTGCTTCAAGCCGACAATCTCCGTGGGATCGACCCTTACTCACGTAAGGTATTACTTGGACGACCCAGTGCACTTGCTGGTTAGTTGTGCGGAGTTACAAAAGTGTGATTGTAATTTCGTGCACCAAGTTTTTTGGCGCCGTTGCCGGGGATTGTTTGAGTTTGGACAACTGACGGTTTATCTTGTTGCTTAGATTAGGAATATTTTATTTTTGTTGGTTTAGAGTCTTTTATTTGAGTTTAGTTTTATATTTTAAGTTTGGTGTCAATTGCATGCTTTTATTTTCTTTTAATTTTTCGAAATTGCATGTCCTCGGTTCTTTCTTGATTTTTAAAAATTCTAAGTTTGGTGTCTTCTTTGTGTTTTCCTTTAATTTTTCGAAAATTTTTGTTTGATTCTCTAAAATTTTTAAGTTTGGTGTGTTTTTGTGCTTTTATTTACTTAAAAATCTTTTAAAAATTTGTTCTTGGTGTTCATCTTGATCTTCAAAGTGTTCTTGGTGTTCATCTTGATATCCAAAGTTTTCTTGTTTTTTCTCTGTGTTTTGATCTAAAATTTCTAAGTTTAGTGTCATTTTGTTGTTTTTCTCTTTTCTCATTAAAATTCAAAAATCAGAAAAATATCTTTTCCTTAATTTTCTCATTATTTTCGAAATTTTGCATTAAAATTAGTCAAAGATTTTCAAATCATATCTTTTTTTTTAGTCAAGTTAAAATTCTAATTTCAAAAATTGATTTTTTTAAATCTTTTTCAAAAATCAAATCTTTTTAATTTCTTCAATCATATCTTTTTTCTTTTAATATGCAATCGTATCTTCTCAATCATATCTTTTTCAAAATAATTCTCAATCATATCTTTTTTTTAATTGCTAATTTCAAAATCTTTTTAATTAATTAATTAATTTAGTTTTCAACTTGCTTTTATTTTATTTTATTTCTATTATTTTCGAAATTTTATTTTATTTTCCATTATTTTATTTTCTTCTATTTTAATTTCGGTTATTTTAATTAAATAAAAATAAAAATAAAAATATAATTGCAATCCACATTATCTCCCTTTCTCCATCATGGATCTAAGTGGAAGTGAACAGTCCAGAAGGACTCTGGAGTCATATGCTAACCCCATTACAGCTGCATATGGGAGTAGCATCTGTATACCTCCCATCAAAGCAAGCAGCTTTGAGTTAAACCCTCAGCTTATTATCATGGTGCAGCAGAATTGCCAGTATTCTGGTCTTCCACAGGAAGAACCTACTGAGTTTCTGGCACAGTTCTTACAAATTGCTGACACAGTACGTGATAAAGAAGTGGATCAGGATGTCTACAGATTATTACTGTTTCCATTTGCTGTAAAAGATCAAGCTAAGAGGTGGTTAAATAACCAACCCACAGCAAGCATAAAAATATGGAGACAGTTAACAGACAAATTCCTGAATCAATTTTACCCTCCAAAAAGGATGACACAGCTAAGGCTGGACATCCAAGGCTTTAAACAAGAGGATCATGAATCCCTTTATAATGCCTGGGAGAGGTACATAGGGATGCTAAGAAAATGCCCTTCTGAAATGTTTTCAGAGTGGGTACAGTTAGACATCTTCTACTATGGGCTTACAGAAAAAGCTCAAATGTCTCTAGATCACTCAGCTGGTGGATCTATACACATGAGGAAGACAATTGAAGAGGCTCAAGAACTCATAGATACAGTTGCTAGAAATCAACATCTGTATTCAAGCAGTGAGCCCTCCATAAAAGAAGAAGTTATGACAACAACTACTGATCATAATCCTCAAGAACAGATTATCGAACTTAATCAGCAATTACTCCTTATGACAAAACAATTAGCAGAATTTAAAGAGATCTCCAAGACACTACAATTGCTAATAAAAATATAGAAGCACAATTGAATCAGACAAGACAGCAGCTATCTAAACAGATAACAGAAGAATGCCAAGCTATCCACTTAAGGAGCGGGAAAACATTGAATAAATCAACTCAAAGTAGCAGAAAGCCAAGAAAGGAACAACTGACAGAGGACGACCAAACCACTGCCCAAAATCCCTCTGAGGACAGCAAGAGCCCAGAGAGGAATAATTCTGGCATTCAAACGCCAGAAAAGGGTGAAAGACTGGCGTTAAACGCCCAGTGGATGCCCAATCCTGGCGTTCAAATGCCAGTGAGGGATCAGATACCTGCAAGTGCTGAGAGTAACCCCTCTAAGAAGGCTTCTCCAATCACCTCTGTAGGGAATAAACCTGCAGCAACTAAGGTTGAAGAATATAAAGCCAAGATGCCTTATCCTCAGAAACTCCGCCAAGCGGAGCAGGATAAACAATTTGTCCGCTTTGCAGACTATCTCAGGACTCTTGAGATAAAGATCCCATTTGCAGAGGCACTTGAGCAAATACCCTCTTATGCTAAGTTCATGAAAGAGATCTTAAGTCATAAGAAAGATTGGAGAGAAACTGAAAAAGTGTTTCTCACTGAAAAATGCAGTGCAGTCATTCTGAAAAGCTTACCAGAGAAGCTTCAAGATCCAGGGAGCTTTATAATACCATGCACAATAGAGGGTGCTTGTACTAAAACGGCTCTATGTGATCTTGGAGCAAGTATCAATCTAATACCTGCATCCACCATCAGAAAGCTTGGCTTGACTGAAGAGGTCAAACCAACCCGGATATGTCTTCAACTTGCTGATGGCTCCATTAAATACCCATCAGGCATAATTGAGGACATGATTGTCAAGGTTGGGCCATTTGTCTTTCCCACTGACTTTGTAGTGCTGGAAATGGAGGAGCACAAGAGTGCAACTCTGATTCTAGGAAGACCACTAATCAACTGTCAAATTTCTCGTCTCGGATGAAAAATACCATGTACAGCTACCGCACGGCTAATCATCTGTCGGTTCCCGCTAGCATCGGAATAGGACCATTGTCCTTTTGCACACTGTCACTGCGCCCAACATTCGCAAGTTTGAAGCTCGTCACAGTCATCCCTTCCCAGATCCTACTTGGAATACCACAGACAAGGTTTAGACTTTCTGGATCTCAAGAATGCTGCCTATGGTTCTAGCCTATCCCACGAAGGTTCTAATCTCAGATTCATATGCTCTATTGTCAGAAGAGATGATGTGAATCGATGATTAGAGACCCAAGAGAATATGCTCCGGCTGTCGTCGAATGACTACGTTGAATATCATGTAGACCGCTTGTGGTTGTTAGGCACGCGAATCTTGGCTAAGCGAGTAACGAAGATAGTGGGTGATTGTCACGGATCACCCCTTCATTTTGACTTAACTGAATTAAGAACAAGAGTATATCTTAGAGAAGAAGTAGGCGTGAATTGAAGAAAAAATAATAGTAACTGTATTAATTCATGAAGAACAGCAGAGCTCCACACCTTAATCTATGGGGTGTAAAAACTCCACCGTAGAAAATACATAAGTGAAAAGAGGTCTAGGTATGGCCGTGAGGCCAGCCTCCAAACGTGTACAATGATCTCTGATAAAGTATGTAAATTTTGATACAAAGATCAAAATATGTTAAATAAATCTCTAAAAGTAGTTTTTATACTAAACTAGTAACCTAGGGTTACAAAAAATGAGTAACTAAGTGCAGATAGTGCAGAAATCCACTTCCGGGGCCCACTTGGTGTGTGCTTGGGTTGAGCTTTGAAGCTTTTTCGTGTTTAGGCTGTTCCAGGAGTTAAACGCCAGCTTTGGTGCCAGTTTGGGCGTTTTACGCCAGAATTTTTAGGCTGACTTTGAATGCCAGTTTGAGCCATTAAATCTCGAGAAAAGTATGGACTATTATATATTTCTGGAAAGCCCAGGATGTCTACTTTCAAACGCAATTAAGAGCGTGCCAATTGGGTTTCTGTAACTCCAGAAAATCTACTTCGAGTGTAGGGAGTCAGAATCCAACAGCATCTACAGTCTTTTTCCAGCCTCTGAATCAGATTTTTGCTCAGGTCCCTCAATTTCAGCCAGAAAATACCTGAAATCACAAAAAAACACACAAACTCATAGTAAAGTCCAGAATTGTAAATTTTAAATAAAAACTAATAAAAACATGATAAAAACTAACTAAAACATACTAAAAACTATGTAAAAACAATGCCAAAAAGGGTATAAATTATCCGCTCATCAACAAGCAAGACTTTACAAGGCTGCAGAGTCCATTATGGATAATAATAATGCTGTTAATACCAATGTGGCAAATCCGAATGGGGATGATCAACAAAAGAGAGTGCTTGGCTCTTACTCTGCTCATACTACATATCTCTATGGAAAAAGCATTGTGGTACCCCCTATAGCTGCAAACAACTTTGAATTGAAGCCACAACTAGTCACCTTGGTGCAACAAAACTGCCAATATCATGGACTTCCCCATGAAGATCCAAATCAGTTTATATCTGCTTTTCTGCAAATTTGTGATACTGTGAAGACAAATGGAGTAAACCCAGAGGTGTACAGGCTCATACTCTTCCCGTTTGCTCTGAGGGATAAAGCAAAGATATGGCTAGATTTCCAACCAAAGGAGTGTTTGAATACTTGGAAAAAAGTTGTTACTGAGTTTTTCACTAAATTTTTCCCACCAAAGAAGCTGACTAAGCTTAGGTTGGAGGTTCAGACCTTCAGGCAGAAGGAGAGTGAAACTCTTTATGAAGCTTGGGAGAGATACAAGCTACTGACTAGGCAATGCCCTCCGAAAATGTTCTCCAAATGGACCTAACTAGATATCTTTTATGAAGGCTTGGGTGATATGTCCAAGATGAGCTTAGATACCTCTGCAGGTGGTTCATTACATAAGAAGAAGACACCAGAGGAGACTATTGAGCTTATTGAATTGGTTGCTAGCAACCAATATTTATACTCATCTAACAGGAATCCTGTGAACTCTAAGACCTCTCAGAAGAGATGCGTGTTGGAAGTGGAAGCTGTTAATGCTCTTCTTGCTCAGAACAAGCTTATGTCTCAGCAAATAAATCTACTTACTCAACAGATGGGTGGCATGCAAGTCTCAGCTATCAACACCCAAAATCCACCACAGGAAGTCTCTTATGACATGGCAGGTAATTTTTTGCAAAATGATAATTATGATTATGCTCAATCATCTTATGAACAGGTCAATTACATGGGGAGTGGTCCAGAAATCCCAACAATGATCCATATTCCAAGACATACAATCAGGGGTGGAGGAATCACCCAAATTTTGGATGTAGGGACCAACCTCAGAGACCTCAGAACTTCAATAATAATTCTCAGGGTGGCTTCCAACAGAACAATTACAATAACCGCCAAATTCAATCTCAGCAGCAATAACCACCTCAGTAGGCAAACTCTAAGTCCCAAGAAGATTCTAATTGGGAGATGATGAGGAGTTTTATGCAGGAAACCAAAGCCTCCATTAGAAACTTGGAAGTGCAGATGGGCCAACTGAGCAAGCAAATACATGAGAAGTCTGCAAGTACATTTCCAGGTGATACAGTGGTGAACCCAAGAGAAGATTGCAAGGCCATTCAATTGAAAAGTGGTAAAACAGCTGGGTCTGAGACGAGGGCCAATGAAGAGCTAGTTGAAAAGAAAGCTCCAGAGGAGAAGAAGAAAGAAGTGAAGCACGCCCCTCCAAAGCGTGCAGACAACCCGTTCCCTGACTCTCTTGACACATATCCTACATTGCCAAAGGCTCCTGAATACAAGCCAAAAATGCCATATCCTCAGAGACTTCAGAAGGCTTCCAAAGAAAAGCAGTTCTCTAAATTTTTAGATGTCTTCAAGTAGCTACAGATCAACATTCCTTTTGCAGAGGCTCTTGAGCAGATGCCCCTTTATGCTAAATTTATGAAAGAATTGTTGACTAACAAGAGGAACTGGAAGGAGCAAGAAACCATGGTGTTGACCAAGGAATGCAGTGCCATTATTCAACATCAACTTCCTGAGAAAATGCAAGATCCAGGGAGTTTTGTGATTCTTTGCACCATTGGAGATGTCACCATCCAGAGAGCTTTATGTGATCTTGGAGCTAGCATCAATCTCATGCCACTTTCAGTGATGAAAAAGCTTCAAATTGAGGAGGTAAAACCCACTCGTATTTCTCTTCAACTTGCTGATCTTTCTATTAAATTACTTGTGGGTGTTGTTGAGGATTTACTTGTGAAAGTAGGACCATTTATTTTTCCTACTGATTTTGTTATATTAGATATGGAAGAGGATGTAAAATCCTCTATTATTCTTGGTAGACCCTTTTTAGCTACAGGTAGAGCTCTGATTGATGTGCAAAAGGGTGAATTAACCCTGAGGGTAAATGAAGAAAGGTGATCCTTAATATTTTCGAAGCTCTCAAGCACCCTAATAATTCTGAAGGGTGTATGAGAATTGATGTTGTTGAACCACTTGTTCAAGAAGTACTTGAAGTTGAGGCACTTGATGACATTCTGGATCCTATTTCTGAGTATGAATTAGTTGAAGTTGATAATTCACCACCCCAGAAGACTATGGTACTCACGCCTAAAGCAGAGGAGGAAATCCCCAAGCTTGAGCTCAAACCTTTACCTCTTTCTCTGAAATATGTGTTCTTGGGTGAAAATGATTCATATCCAGTGATTATTAGCTCTTCCCTAAAGCCTGAAGAGGAAGAGGCGCTTATTTCAATGCTCAGGAGCCATAAAACAGCTATTGGGTGGACCATTAGTGACTTGAAGGGGATTAGTCCAACCAAGTGTATGCACAAGATCCTCCTTGAAGATGATGCTAAACCAGTTGTGAAACCACAAAGGAGACTCAATCCAACTATGAAAGAGGTGGTCCAAAAAGAGGTAATAAAACTATGGGAAGCAGGAATTATTTATCCTATTTCTGACAGTCCTTGGGTAAGTCCTGTGCAGCTAGTTCCCAAGAAAGAAGGGATAACAATGATCAAGAATGAAGAAAATGAGCTTATTCCTACAAGAACAGTCACAGGCTGGAGAATGTGTATAGACTACAGGAGGCTCAACACTGCTACCAGGAAGGATCACTTTCCCCTGCCTTTCATTAATCAGATGCTTGAGAGGTTAGCTGGTCATGCATTTTACTATTTTCTAGATGGATATTCTGGATATAATCAAATTTTAGTGGACCCTCAAGATCAAGAGAAGACAGCATTCACGTGCCCCTTTGGAGTATTTGCCTACAGGAGGATGCCTTTTGGACTTTGCAATGCTCCAGCAACTTTTCAGAGGTGTATGCTTTCAATTTTTTTTATATGGTTGAAAAGTTCATTGAGGTATTTATGGATGACTTTTCTGTATTTGGTAATTCTTTTGAATCCTGCCTTAAGCATTTATCTCTTGTCTTGAAACGGTGTCAAGAATCAAACCTTGTTTTAAATTGGGAAAAATGTCATTTTATGGTTATAGAAGGTATTGTTCTTGGACACCGGATTTCAAGTAATGGAATTGAGGTTGATAGAGCAAAGGTGGAGGTAATTGAAAAATTACCACCACCAACTAATGTTAAGGCAGTCAGGAGTTTCTTAGGTCATGCAAGATTTTATAGAAGATTTATAAAGGATTTTTCTAAAATTGCTAAACCTTTAAGCAACCTGTTAGTTGCTGATGTTCCTTTTGTCTTTGATTCTGATTGTCTGCATGCTTTTGAAACTCTGAAAGCAAACCTTACATCTCTCATTATAGCTCCCCCTGACTGGAATTTACCATTTGAATTAATGTGTGATGCTGGTAATTTTGCTATAGGAGCTATTTTAGGACAGAGGCATGGTAAGCTTGTACATGTCATTTACTATGCCAGTCGTGTGTTAAATGATGCTCAAAAGAATTACACAATTACAGAAAAGGAATTATTAGTTGTTGTGTATGCTGTTGATAAGTTTAGGTCCTGTTTACTTGGTTCTAAGGTTATTATTTATACTGACCATGCTGCTTTGAAGTACCTTCTAACCAAACAGGATTTTAAACCAAGATTAATCAGATGGGTATTGCTCCTTCAGGAGTTTGATATTGAGATAAAAGATAGAAAAAGGTCAGAAAATCAAGTAGCTAACCATCTCTCTAGAATCTGTGACTGAGACGTTTCCAGATGAGCAATTGTTCCTCATTCAGCAGGCTCCATGGTTTGCAGACATCACAAATTACAAGGCCATGAATTTTATTCCAAAGGAGTACAATAGACAACAAGTAAAGAAGCTATTGATTGATGCCAAGTACTACATTTGGGAGGAACCATACCTTTTTAAAAGATGTTCAGATGGTATAATCCGGAGATGTGTCCCAGATGAAAAAACACAGTAGATTCTTTGGCACTGTCATGGGTCTGAGTATGGAGGCCACTTTGGTGGTGAAAGGACAGATACAAAGGTCCTTCAGAGCGGGTTCTACTGGCCTACTCTCTTCAGAGACTCAAGAGCATTTGTGAAATACTGTGACAGATGTGAAAAAGCCATAAATCTCCCTGCCAACCATGAAATGCCACAGCAGGGGATTCTTGAGGTTGAGTTGTTTGATGTGTGGGGTATTGATTTCATGGGACCTTTCCCACCCTCACATTCAAACAACTATATTCTAGTGGCAGTTGATTATGTATCCAAATGGGTAGAAGCTGTGGCTCTACCCACCAATGATGCCAAGGTGGTAATAAGCTTTCTTCAGAGATATATCTTTAGCCGGTTTGGTGTCCCAAAGACACTCATTAGTGATGGTGGAAGTCACTTCTGTAACAGACAGCTGGACTCTCTTCTACAGAGATATGGAGTCCGTCATAAGGTGGCAACCCCCTATCACCCTCAGAATAGTGGACAGGTTGAAGTTTCCAACAAGGAACTTAAAAGGATTCTAGAGAAGACCGTCAGTGTTTCAAGAAAGGACTGGTCTAGGAAGCTTGATGATGCTCTCTGGGCATACCGGACAGCGTACAAGACTCCAATTGGCATGTCCCTTTATCAGTTGGTCTATGGTAAAGCCTGTCACTTGCCAGTTGAGCTGGAGCACAAGGCTTACTGGGCAATAAGGTACCTGAATCTTGATTCAGAAGCTGCAGGAATTAAGCGGATGCTTCAGTTGAACGAGCTTGATGAATTCAGATATTCAGCTTATGAGAATGCCAAGCTCTATAAGGAGAGAACCAAGCTACTGCATGACAAGAAGATTGTTATCAGAGTCTTTGAGCCAGGACAGAGAGTGCTTCTATATAATTCAAGGCTCAAATTCTTTTCCGGGAAGCTGAAATCCTGATGGTCAGGACCGTTTGTGGTTACCAGAGCTTCACCATATGGTCATGTGGAAATACAGGAAGAGAATTCTGACAGAAAATTTACAGTGAATGGTCAGAGACTAAAGCACTATCTTGGAGGCGAGATTGATCGCCAAAGGTCTACTCATTTGCTGAACTAGCAGAACTGACCGTCAAGCTAGTGACGTTAAAGAAGCGCTTGTCGGGAGGCAACCCGATAAATTCGTATCCTTAGCTATTTTTCGTAGTAGTAGTTTTATTACTTATTTGATTTTTATTGAGTTTTTACTATTTTACTAATCATGCAGCTATTTTACAACAGGAACTGAACACTTCAGGCGACACAAAAAAAAGAGCACACGACGCGCAAGCGTCACTGACGCGTACGCGTCATGTGTGTGTGCATGAAAAATAAAATTGGCCAGAGTTGAGCAGGAGAGGGGCTGGAACTGTGCTGGGTGCATAAGCCGCATCACGCGTGCGCGTACCTTACGCGTGCGCGTCGTTTGCACAAATGGCCAACCACGCGTGCGCGTGACCCTAAAAATCGGCGTCCATGAGTGTTCGGGTAGAAAGTTGTGCTGGCTTGGAGTTGGAAGGGTGCTATAGGCACAAATTTGATCACGCGTACGCGTCCCTGACACGTGGGCGTCATCTGCACAAATGGCCATCCACGCGTGCGCGTGCATGATGCGCACGCGTCGTATGAAAATATTGGTTTCCAAGCCACGCGAACAGAGAGTTGTGCGTATGCGCAACTGCCTTCGCGCGATTCGCACAAACCAAGAGCACGCGGACGTGTGCCTGACGCTCACGCGTCATTAAGAAAATTTTGCGACCCACGCGTATGCGTACCGCACGCATACGCGTCGCCTTCGCCGCACAACTACACTAGTTCGCCGCCCAGTTTTAATTTTCTTTCTCCTTCTACCAATCCTAGTTCTCTCTTGTTCTTTTATCATTTTCTTTTTCTTTCATCATAACAGTTGTTTTTCTTTGTTTTCGGTTCTTCTTTGCTTGAGGACAAGCAAACCTTTAAGTTTGGTGTTGTCGCTTCGCTGATGGTTTTTAAAGCACCAAAGGGAGATGAATGTTCTTCATGGAGGAATGAGATGGCCACTAGCATAACTGAGATGGTTGAGTTCCTTTCATTCTATTTCTCTTCCGTTCTTATTTTGTTGTTTTCTGTTTTCTGTTGCTTTGATTGCATGCATGATCTTTAGTACTTCTAGTTCTTAGAATTAGTTTCATTTTGTTATATATCTCATATACCGCTCACTGAACTTGAATCTAAAAAGAAAAAGAAAAAGAAGTGATATATTGCATGAGAAATTGAGTTTATATTGAAGAGTAGTCTTATTCAATTAAATGTGGTGGTATTTTCTGTAACTCTGAATGCATGACATGAACAGTGCATATTTAAATTTGAATCAAAGAATGTTGAGGTACAAGGAATAGGGATTTAGAGAATTATTATGACTTCTCTGAAATAAACAAAAATTTAATCCTTGAAGCAAAAGAAACCGCCAAAAAAAAAAAAAAAAAAAAAAAAAAAGAGAAGCAAGGTCCAAGGCTCTGAGCATCAATGACTAGGGAGGTCAAACATGATTAAAAGCTCAAAGAGTTGTTTTCCTAGTTATATGCTTGTGATGTTCCTGTGTCAAGTAATCCTTGAGACAAAACATTTAGAGTCGAGATCAATCGCAATTAACAGAGTATGCCAAAGGCTTTGAGTACCACTGTCTGGGAGTAGCTGAAAGAAAAATCAGAACTTCAAAAGAGTTCCCCAGTTAAGTGCTTGTGGTGTTTCTGTGTCAAATAAAACTTGAGACAAAACATTTAAAGTCACGGCTATGCTCAAGGTGCAAAGCACCAAAGAAAAGAAAAAGTTGTGTTCAAGGGTTAAATTGAGTTACAAAAGATCAGAGAATTCATAATATTATCCGGATTCTAATTCCGAATGACAGTAACATTCTTCTGATTCAAAGAAGAGTGAGATGCCAAAACTATTCAGGATTGCAGTTGTAAACCCCACTATAAGAAGAGACATGAGCTTAATCGAACTCTCATTCTCGTGAAAATTCACATTCTAAGCCTATATTAGTTTGGTTGCTTGAGGACAAGCAACAATTCAAGTTTGGTGTTGTGATGCGTGAGCATCTTTCCTATCTTTTTCTAGTGAATTTGCATCTAATTTGTTGAGTTTAATAAAGAATTTATTATCTTTTAGCCAATATGGATGCTACTTTGAGTCTTTTGCAATTCTTTTTATTTTAGGTAGCATTCGGCTGGATTTGATGGAGTTTCTACAGCACAAGAGTTAAAGAAGATGGCAGCGAGGAGTGACGCATACGCGTGACTGACGCGTGCGCGTGATTTGGAGCTTTCCATGACGACGCGTGCGCGTGACTGACGCGTACGCATGATTTGAAGATTTGCTCAGCGACGCGTACGCGTGACCGACGCGTACGCGTAACATGCGCCATGTGCAGAAAACGCAGAAAAACGCTGGGGGCGATTTCTGGGCTATTTTGACCCAGTTTCCAACCCATAAAACATAGATTAGAAGCTGCAGAATGGACAAAACAAGTGGTTCCCACCCATCAGCTGAAGACTTGTTAATTAATTCTAATTTAAATTCAAATTTCAATTTTAGGAAAAGATATTATTTTAGTTTGAGATAATAGATTTTAAATTAATTAGGATTTGATATAAAAGGGAAAAGAAACTTCTCTTTTGGGGGATCCCCATTCTAGACTACCAAAATACATTTTATCAAAATCCTATTTTTCTCTGAACCATGAGCCACTAATCCTCCATTGTTAAGGTTAGGAGCTCTATCTATTTGTATGGATTGATTTTATTGCTTTTTCTATTTTAATTCATGTATGGATTTACAATTTAAGAATTATTTTCGCTCTTTATCTTATGAACTTGGGTGGAACAGAAGTATGACCCTCTTTCTATTTGAGTTCTTGTATAACTTGAAAAAGCTCTTTACTTGAACAACAGCTTGAAAACATATTCTCCTAAATTTTAATTATCTGGATTTAACGGGATACGTGACATATAATCCTTTTATTTTTGGGTAATTAGAGTTTTTGTGGCATATAAACTGGAATTTGATCATGCAGCTTCTAATTGGAATTAATTGACCAAGGAATTGGCAGTTAATGAATTTTAGAGGAAACTAGAAGGTCTAAGGAATTAGGGTCTAGTCACATATAGTTTGCCATAAATTAAATCCTACATGATTAAAATAGTTAGTAAGAAAATTTAATCCGAAAAATAGATAACTCTGAAGCCTTAACTGCTTTCTCCATATTTCATTCCCAACTCATTTACTTGCCTTCCTTCAATATTCTTTATATTGTTTAATGTCTTTTATATTGCCTAAACGTTACTTTCTGTTTGCCTGACTAAGCTTATCACTCAATTATTATTGCTTAATCCATCAATCCTCGTGGGATCGACCCACACTCACCTGAGGTATTACTTGGTACGACCCGGTGTACTTGCCGGTAAGTTAGTGGGTTACAAACACCGCACCAGTGTGTATATGAAGAAAGCAATGGTTGTGTGAGCTTAAGAGGTGCTTCTACCAATTTATAGCCAAGGCATGAAATGAAGCAAGGAGTTGGAGAATTTATACGAGGAAAACAAAGGTGTATGGCTTAAGGAATGTTGCTGCCAATTTATAGAAGGGGAGGTATTGTTGGAGGGAAGCATTGGCTCGGTTATTTGGCAATGAAGGGTGAGGATTGAGCAAAATATTGTTGAGGATCCATGAAGTGGATAGTGTGTATGTGGAGATGGTTGAAGACAAGGATTGCTTCTCCATTGGGTGCATGTGGTTTGGCCTCCAAAGTGCTAAACCATGCAGATTTTGTTCTCAAGAGAGCACACTTTCCTAGGCACATGTGACTCCCTTTTCATTTTGTGTGACCGTGCATGCCCATTTTGTCCTTTTCTTCAAATTTCACCATTCCTATCCATGTGAACCAACAATTAGTGAGCTTAAACTTTTATATTCAAGGTGGTGGTGTTTGTTAAGTGAAAAATAATAAAGAAAAACAAAATCTTCTATGTGTCCCTTATTTATGAAAAACCAAATATGCTCCTTAAGAATTGAACCAAATTTTGGTGAACACCAAACTTGCTCTATGCTTTATATGAAATCTAATGAACATCTATCATAATTAGTATATTCATTATAAGGAACACTTTATTTGCTATTATGCTATCATAAACTCATAAAATGATGCAATGTATGGTTTATCTATTCATGAATTTGAGCCTTGGAGTGAAAATGATTTTCTTGAAATTCATAGCATATGCAGACACCAAACTTAAAGTTTGGCTATATACTTAAACAGAAAGAATGAGTATATATCCTGGAATGGTTCTATGATCAATCATGCTTGAAAAGCTATTTTAAAGTGCCTTTAGGCACACCAAACTTAGGAGTCAAACATATGCTCTAAAATGATATGTGCAATTACTAAATCCACTCATGAGAGCTTAAATTTATGCTAGAAAAACCATTAGTTATTGAAAACAAAAACAAGAATATTAAATCATGGGTTGCCTCCCATAGAGCGCTCTTTTATTGTCACTAGCTTGACATTGGTCCCTTGTTAGGGTGGTTGATGATTGTGGTGCCTCAATTTGTCTCCTCTCACTGTGAGCCTTCTTCCTGTACGTTGATGGTCAATCTCCACATGCTCTAGTGAGAGTATCTTGTTGATGGTGTAGTAATCATCAGTTTGTGAATTTGTCTCCAACTGCTGGTATATCAATCTCACTTTGTCCCCTTTTGAGAATCCTTCAGTTGGTATCTTCTTGTTCTTCCACCCTTTTGGAACTCTTTTCTTACTCTTCTTTCCCTTCTTCACTTGTCCTTCTTTCTCTGCAGTAGGTTTTATGTTAGGGACCTCCTTCTCAATAATCAAGTCTTCAATCCCTTCCTACCTTCTCTTCTCAGCCTTCACATGTTCCTTACCCTCTTTCTCTTCTCCACTCTTCATCTCTTGCTTTGCAGATGAGCTGATGAACTCTTCATTGGGTTTTTCCTTCCACGGTAAATCTTCTTCTTCAACCCTCATGCAGCTTTTCTCCTTAACAGTATGATGTACTTCTTGGAAGACATTCAAATTTATCTTCTCATCATTTACCCTCAGATTCAATTCTCCTTGTTCTACATCAATAATGGCCCTTGTTGTGGCCAGGAAAGGTCTTCCTAATATCAAAGAGTCATTCTCCTCTTCTCCTAAGTCCAGGATTATAAAATCTGCAGGAAATATGAATTTCTCCACTCTAACCAAGAGATTTTCAATCACCCCCTCAGGAATTACCAGAGATCTATCCACTAGCTCCAATGACATCTGTGTAGGCTTCACTTCTTCTATAGATAGCCTTCTCATCATAGATAGAGGCATGAGGTTAATACTGGAGCCCAAATCACACAGTGCCTTGTCAATGACTGTGTTACCAATGGTACAAGGCAAGTAGAAACTCCCAGGGTCTTTGAACTTTGGTGGAATGCCTTCTTGGATCAATGCACTGCATTCCTGGGTTAGGATCACTATCTCTCTCTCATTCCAGCTCCTCTTCTTGCTGATAAGCTCTTTGAGAAATTTTACATATAGAGGCATTTGTTCTAGAGCTTCAACAAGTGGAATATTGATCTCCAGCTTCTTAAACACCTCTAGGAACTTAGGGAACTGTTGGTCTTTGATCTCCTTCTGCAATCTTTGAGGGTATGGCAAAGGAGGAGTGTAGGTCTTCACTATCTTCCTCTGTTCTTGTGATTGTTCCTCCATGATTTGCTTCCGCTTCATTGAAGCTTGAGGTTCCTCTTTCTCCTTGAGCCTTTCTTGGTTTTTTTCTTCAATTGTCACCTGCTCTTTGCTGCTGCTAGCCTTGTCGTCCTCTATTGGCTTCTTGGTGGCTTCTTTTTCGGCTGGCTTTTTGTTATTTACCAAGGTTCTTCCACTCCTTAATTGGATGGCTTTGCATTCTTCCTTCGGGTTGAAAATGGTGTCACTTGGCAATGCATTGGTTGGCCTCTCAGTCACTGCTTGCTTGGACAACTGGACAATTTGCCTTTCTAAGTTCCTCAATGAAGCTTCATGGTTCTTGTTGGCTAGCTCTTGATGTTTCATCATCTTTTCCATCAATATCTCCAAGTTAGAGATTCTTTGAGATTCTTTGGGTGGTTGTGGTTGATTATGGAATGTTGAGGTTGAATGGTAGTTATTTTGGTTAGTGGATGGGTTGTTGGGTGGATAGTAGTTGGATTGGGGTTGATTATTTTGTGATTTTCTGTATGGATTTTGGTTAGTGTTTTGATGGTTTTGATGGTTTATGTTTCTGGCATTATTTTGGTTTGAATTTCTCTGCCAAGGCTACTGGTTTTGGTTCTCTCCCCATTTCAGATTGGGATGGTTTCTCTAGGATGAATTGTAAGTGTCTCCATGAAAGTCATTTGGTCCAGAACTTTGATTATGCATGTACTGCACTTGTTCAGGCTGCAGCTCCTCACAACTTTCCTCCTGATGTCCCCACACCATTGATGGTTGGTTGGTTGTGCTCACTGCTGCAAGTTGCAATCCATCCATCCTCTTTGACATTATTTTAATTTGTTGTTGGAGCTGCTGGTGCATGAGTTTGTTTTGAGCTAATATGGTATCAACTCCTTCAAGCTCAAATACACCCTTCTTTGGAGCTACTTGCCTTTCAGAGGAATAGAAATACTCATTGTTGGCCACCATGTCTATGAGATCATGTGCCTCTTGAGCAGTTTTCATCATTTGCAAAGATCCTCCTGATGAATAATCCAAAGCTTTCCTTGAAGGTAAGGATAAGCCTTCATATAAATTCTGTAGCTCAACCCATTCACTGAACATTCCCTCTGGACATCTTCTGATTAGAGCTTTATACCTCTCCCAAGCTTCATACAGTGACTCTCCTTCTTGCTGTCTAAAGGTTTGCACATCAGTTTTTAGCTTGATGACTCTTTGAGGTGGATAGAATTTGGCTAGAAATTTGCTAACCAAATCATCCCAGCTGGTAATACTCTTCTTAGGGAAGGTTTCTAACCAATGTGTGGCTTTGTCTCTCAGTGAAAATGGGAATAAAAGAAGCTTATAGATATTAGGATTGACTCCATTGATTTTGATAGTGTCATAGATTCTCAAAAACACAGAGAGGTGTTGGTTTGGATCTTCAGCAGCACTTCCTCCATATTGACAATTGTTTTGAACCAGGGTAATCAATTGAGGCTTGAGTTCAAAGTTATTGGCATTGACATTGGGGGTTAGGATGCTACTCCCACAATTCTTTGGGATGGGGATAGTGTATGAGGCTAAGACTCTTCTCTGAGGTTGACCATGGTTGTTGGCCACACCATCAGTGTGATCTGGAATGTTATCATCCATGACTTGATCTTCCTCCTCCAATTCCTCTTCACCAATAACTCATTTCCCTCTTGTTTCTCTTCTCAATCTTCGGAGGGTTCTCTCGTCAAGGTTAAAGGATGTGGATTCACCTCCTCTTCCTCTTGACATAAACACAAAACCAAAAACCAGAATGAAACACTCTACTGCTAGAGTGAAGTTAGTGTTAGCTTAAGCAAAAATTCAAACAGTTAGTGTGCTTAGTAAAAAACAAAAAGAAAATGCTTAATCTAGATTATCACCCTACTTAATCATTGTCAATCTAAATCAATCCCCGGCAACGGCGCCAAAAACTTGATGGGTGGAAAGACGATTCCACACAAAATTCACCGGTAAGTGTACCGGGTCGCATCAAGTAGTAATTACTCACAAGAGTGAGGTCGATCCCACAGGGATTGATGGATTGAGCAATTTTAGTTAGGTGATGAATTTAGTTAAGCGAATATTTGATGAATTGAGTGATTTTGATTGACAGAAGCTAAATTGCAAGTAAATAAAGGTGCAGAAGGTAAATTGAGCAGAAGAATAAAGTGCAGAAGAGGTAAATTGCAAGTAACTTAAAGAATAAGAAAGTAAAAGAGCTGAAACTTAAATTACAAGAAAAGTAAATTGCAGAAACTTAAAGTGTAAGAAAGGTAAATTGTTGAATCTAAATTGCTGAGAAATGTAAATTGCTTGAAGAGTAAAAGGGATTTGGGTACTGGGATTCAGAATTCAACAAGAAATTGCAAGTTAAAGAAGATCAGAGGGCTCTGAGATGAAGAAATTCAGCTCAGCAGCCAAACAGGAATGTAAAATTGCTTGAAGAAACAACCAGCAAGAAAACTTAACTCAATTATGAAATCCTAAAAAGAAATTGAAGATCGAAGAAGAGAAATGAGATTAGAAAGCATATCTAGATCTTAATTACTCTCTTGATCAAGCAGAAAAGTAATTGCAGAAGAAATGAAAAGGAAAACAGTAAATGAAACTTATATCCAATTCTCTAATTCCCAAAACTATATGAAAGGAAAGCAAAGATGATTCTCAGATCCAGATTTAATGGAATTCTTCAATCTCAATTCAAAAATTCAAAAGTAGAAGTTGCAGAAGAAGAAAATGAAAACAGAAAACTAAACTCAGATCCAATTCTTAGAACAATTGAGAAGAAGAGTAAAAGATGATTCTCAGATTTAGAATCAATGGAGCTCTTCAATCTCAATTAAAAATCCAAGAACAGACAGTAGAAGTTGCAGAAGAAAAGAAAATGAAAATAGAAAGCTAGATCCAATTCCCAAATCCCAAATTCAAAACAAGGAAAATTAAAAAGTGAAAACTAAAAAATGAGCTAAAGGTTCTTTTATAAATTGAATTAACTCCTATTTATACACTTTCTATTTTGGTCTTCAAAGCTTGGAATGGGCCTTTGGTTTTTTGGATTTGAAGAAAGATGGGTCCGGTTGGCTTTGGTTCAAGTTGGGTTGGAGGCATGGGTTAGCTCCCAGGGGAGCGCTCCGTTTGGTGTATGAGCCTTGGTTGCAATTGCTCCTTGGCCTAGTGTTCACTTTGTAAATGTTCCGCTCACTCTTTGAGCGCTACATTCCTTTGCTTCCCTGGGTGAGCTTTGCTTTCCTTGGTTGAGGCACGAAAAAGTTGGCAAAAGGGAGCGCTACGCTCGAATTTTTGAGCGCTACTCTTCATTGTGCATGCTTCCTCTTTGATGAGAGGCACGAAAAAGGTAGGGAATATGAGCGTGGCATTCTCATTTTGGAACGCTACCCTTGGCTTGTCTAGTTCCCAGCTTTGAGTCACGAGAAAGGGAAAGAAAGGCAGCGTAGCGTTCTCTTCTTTGAATGCTATGCCTTGGTTTTTGCTGCACCATTTGGTGCTTCCTTTGAGTGCTGCCTAGCTGAGTGCTCCCTTTGGTTGAGCACTCCGTTCATGGACGTTCCCTTTGGTTGAGCGCTCCTTGCTTGAATGTCATGGGCCACGCTTTTAAAAGCATGGCCTAAGGTCCAAAGCGTGCTCAAACTTCAAAAGTGTGCCAAAAATTCCTCTTTACAGCATTTCTTCACCTACAAGCAACCAAACAACTAATCAAAGTCTCACCAAAATCACTAGATCTTTGTATCTTTTAATTAATCAATTAATTCTAGCATAAAACCTATAATTTTGTGTAAAATGAATGATGTTTGATTGATTCAAGATAATCATGAAAATCCACTCTAATTACTTACTTATGGTGCAAGAAAGTGCATAAAACTTAATGAAACTAATGAAAAATGCTTGTAAAACTAGCATAAAATAACTTGTCATCATCTATCATATAACAAATTTGGTCTTAACTCAATTTAAACTCTTTCAAACGAATTAAATCTCATGGGTTCTAACTAGGGGTGTGCAAAAAAATTGGTTTCACTGAACTGAATTGAAACTGAACTGAAACTGTTTTAAATAAACCAGTTTTTTTTAAATAAAAAACTGAACTGAAACCATAGTTTTTATGAAAACCAGTTTATTAAAAACCAGTTTTTATGGTTCAGTTTAGTTTTAAACCAAATCAAAACTGGTTTTATTTAAACTCTAAAATTAGTTTTTACATACTCTTTCTCCCCCCTCTCTCCCTTCTCTCTCTTTCCCCTTTCTTCCTTCTCTCTCTCCTCTCTCTCTCTCCCTCCTCTCTCTCTCCCCCTTCTCTCTCTCTCCTTTCCCCCCTCTCTCTCTCCCCCTTCTCTCTCTCTCTCTCTCTCTCTCTCTCTCTCTCTCTCTCTCTCTCTCTCTCTCTCTCTCCTCCACTTTCTCGGTTTCTCCCTCTTCTCTCTCTCTCCCTCTCTCTTCCCCTTTCTTTCTCTCTCTCTCCTCTCCCTCCTCTCTCTCCCCCTCCCATCTCTCTTCGTCTTTCTCTCTCTCTCTATCTATATCTCTCCCTCTCCCTTCTTCCCGCTTCTCTTCCTCTCTCTCTCTCCTCCTCTTTCTCCCTCTCCTCTCTCTCTCTCTCTCTATCTCTCTCTCTCCTTTTCCTCTTCTCCCTCTCTCTCCCCATTCCTTCCTTTCTCTCCTTCCTTCTCTCTTCTTCTCTCTCTCCCTCCTTTTCCTCGCTCTACCTTTTTCTTTCTCTCTTTCTCCCTTCTCTCTCTCCTCTCTCTCTCTCTCTCTCTATCTCTCCCTCTTTCTTCCTCTATCTCTCCTCCACTTTCTCGGTTTCTCCCTCTCCTCTCTCTCTCCCCCTCTCTCTTCCTCTTTCTTTCTCTCTCTCCTCTCCCTCCTCTCTCTCCCCCTCCCATCTCTCTTCGTCTTTCTCTCTCTCTCTCTCTCTCTCTCTCTCTCTCTCCTCCTCTTTCTCCCTCTCCTCTCTCTTTCTCTTTCTTTCTCTCTCTCTCTCCTTTCCTTCCTCTCTCTCTCTCTCCCCATTCCTTCTTTTCTCTCTCTCCTCCCTTCTCTCTTCTTCTTCTTCTCTCTCTCTCCCTCTTTTTTCTCGCTCTCCCCTTTTCTTTCTCTCTCTCCTCTCTCTCCTCTCTCTCTCCCTCTTTCTTCCTCTCTCTCTCCTTCTCCTCTTTCTTCCCCTCCTCTCTCTCCTTTTCCTCCCACTCTCTCTCCCTCTCTTTCCTTTTTCTCCCCTCTCCCTCGCTCCCCCTCCCTTTCCCTTCTCTCTCTCTCTCTCTCTCTCTCCCTCCCTTCCCCATTCTCTCTCTCTCTCTTTCCCACTTTTTCCTCTCTTTCCCCTTTTTTTCTCTCTCTCCTCTCCCTCCTCTCTCTCTCTCCCTTCTCTCTTCCTCTTTTTCTCTCTCTTCTTTTTCCCTTTTCTCTCTTTCTCTCTCCTATTTCTCTCTCTCTTCCCTTCTCTTTCTTTCTTCGCCCTCCTCTATCTCTTTCTCCTCTTTCTTCCCTTCTTTTCTCTCATTTCTCTTTCTCTCTCAACCTTCTCTCACTATATATCCCTCTTCTCTCTCTCCCCCTCTTTTCTCCAAACTAAGAGAGAGGCGGGAAAGAGAAAAGAGAAAAAAAATAAGGGAGAAGGAGAGATAGAAAAAAGAAAGAGAAGAGGAGGAGGAGAGAGAGAAAGAGAGAGAAGGGAGGGGGAGAAAGAGCGCAAGAGAGAGAGAAGAAGAGAGAGAGGGAGAGAAAGTGAGAGAGACAGAAAGAAAGAGAGAGGGAGAGAGAGAGAGGAGGGAAAGAAGGAATGAGAGAAAGTGAGAGAGAGAGAGAGGGGAAGAGGGCAAGAGAAAGAAGGAGAGAGAGATAGAGAGGAAGAGGGATAGGGGAGAGAGAATGAGAGAAAGGGATAGAGGGGGAAAAGGGAGAGAAAGAAACGGGATGGAGAGAAAGATGGGCAGGGGAGAGAGAGAGAGAGAGAAAGAAAAGAGAGAGGAAGATAAGAAGAGAGAGAGGGAGAGAGAGAAAAGGAAAAGGGGGAGAAAGAGGGGGAGAGAGAGAGAAGAGGAAGAGTGAGAGGGGAAGGAGAGAGAGAAAGGGAGAGAAGGAGAGAAAGAGAGAGAAAGGAGAGAGAGAGAGAGAGGGAGAGAAGAGGAGAAAGAGAGGAAGAGGAGAAGAAAAGAGAAAAAGGGAGAGAAGGGAGAGGGAGAGAGAGAGAGAGGAGGGAAAGAGAGGGAGATAAGGAGAGAGGGGGAAAAGAAAATGTAAAATCTAATTTTATATATGTTAAGAGAGAGAGGGGAAAGAGAGAGAGAGAGAGAGAGAGAGAGAGAGGAGGGAGATGAGGGAGAGAATGAGAGAGAGAGAGGAGAAAAAAGAGAATGTAAAATCTAATTTTATATATGTTAAGAGAGAGAGAGAGACAGAGAGGGAGGAAGAGAAAGAGAGAGGAGGGGGAGAGGAAAGGAGAAGGGAAAGAGAGAGAGAGAGAGAGAGAGAGAGAGAGAGGAAGAGGGATAGGGAGCGAGAGAATGAGAGAAAGGGATAGAGAGAGAGAGAGAGAGAGAGAGAAAGACAAAGAGAAGGGAGGGGAGAAAGAGGGGAAGGGGGAGAGAGAGAAAATGAAAAGAGAGGAGGGAGGGAGAGAGAGAAAGGAGGGGGAGAGAGGGATAGAAGAAGAGAGAGAGGAAGAGGGAAAGGAGAGGGAGGGAGAGGAGAGACAGAGTGGGAGAGAGAGAAAGGAGGGGGATAGAGGGAGAGAAGAAGAAGAAGAGAGAGAGAGAGAGAGAGAGAGAGAGAGAGAGAGAAAGAGGGAGAACAGAACGAGAGAGAGAGAGGGAGATCGATAGAGAAGGGAGAGGGGGAGAGAGAGAGAGAGAGGGGGGAGAGAGAGGGGGAAGAGAGAGAGAGGGGGGAGGAGAGAAGGGGAAAAGAGAGAGAGTAGGAGAGAAAAAATGTAAAAACTAATTTTATATATGTTAAAAGTTAAAACTAGTTTTAACTTATAAACCAGTTTAAACTGGTTTTTTCAATTAAAACTGGTTTTATTTTTATGAACTGGTTTAAACTGGTGCACTGTATTGTAAACTGGTTTAAAACCAGTTTCTTATTTGACAAAGTAGTTTGGTTCAGTTTCTAAATCATTTAAAATGGTTTAGTGCAGTTTCAGTTCAGTTTATGAAAAAACTGAACCATGAACACCCCTAGTTCTAACCTCACTACCTTTACTTTAGGTAGCAACCCCTTAAAATTCTCAAAATCCATATGTGCATCAAGCAACTAGCTCTTCCAAGAACCAAAGACACACAAAATCAAGCAATTCAACCATTACAATCAATCGTTACAACTAACACAATAGCAATTTATCAAAAAATTCGTAATCGCATCTAGGTAACTTAACAGTCACACATGTATAGTTTTCAAATTCTAACTTTCATTGATTTCTCATGTCCTCAAACTAAACTATCATCACTAGCTTTTTAACTTTTCTAAGTTGTCTCTGACAATCTACTAGCATCCACATATACGTAATTCAACGATATTAAGTTAGTCAAACTTAATACCACGAATTATGCAAAGGTAGACCAATAGAATTGATCGAAAGAAGGTAATATGCATAAAGCTCTAATTCTTTCATCCTTGACAAGACCTAGAGTATGCAATGAAGCATAGTAATCCACTCCGCAGGCTCTACAGGAAAGACTGCTCAGATACCATAATCTAACACCCTTACTATTAGAATATCATGCTGAAGTCATGATATCACTAATGGCAAGGATATTGCGTGTATATCTTGTATTACTTACTTACATATCAATAAGAGCCTTTAAGAATAAAACTTAAAGCTGAAAGCATTTTTTTTGGGTAAAGTACTAAATTGGTCCCCTACGTTTGGGCGTAATCTTCTTTTGGTCCTTAAGGATTAAAGTGTCCTATTTGAATCCAAAAAAGTTTCATTTAACTTCAATGTAGTCTCACCGTGAGGTCAAAGTTAAATAATTAATGGAATGTCCTAAATTGAAGCTAAATGAATTTTTTTTAGATTTAAATAGAATACTTTAAACCTTAAGGACCAAAATAGGATTACGCCCAAACGTAGGGGACTAATTTAGTATTTTACCCTCTTTTTTTATACATACATACGTATATTTTATATTCCAATTATCACAAGGTAATTAATAATTACTACATCTCAAACAGCTACATCCATTGTCATGAATAAAATACATCAAGTATACTTTTATACAAATATTCATATACATGCAATATGAAATACAGTTTTCTGCTTCTTTTAAAAGAATGAATTTTAAAATAACAGCGAGAGAAAAAATAGCTAAATACAAATTTACTCTAAAAATAAACTACTGCACACCCAATGCTCAGCCGAGTAAGCAGGACAAAACCACCATCCTTATTAGGCGCAAGTACCTCATCAACAATACAAGTGGGACAAAACCCACGTCCTTACCAATTAGTAGTCATATCTCAATCACAATCACGCAAGTGGGACAAAACCTATATCCTTGCCAATCAATAATCACATCTCAATCACAATCACACAAGCAGGACAAAACCCATGTCCTTACCAATTAATAATCACATCTCAATCACAATAACGCAGATGGAAAAAAAACTCCGTCCTTGCCAATTCAATTGTTATATCACAACCACAATCATAATTAAACATAACCATAGTCATAATTCTTTATAATCATATTCGTCACATAAATAATCATCCTCAAGCTGTGAGTGGGACAAAACCACCATCCTCATTGTGAGCGGGACAGAACCACTATCCCCACATAATAACAACGCACTGAGCAAGCGGGATTATACCACCATCCTTGCCATGTAAGTAATCAATAATCATTAACCAATTTTGAATTAGAATAATCATATCTCTTCACATAAGCGGGACGAAATCCAGGTCTTTGCTAATTAAACAATCATATCACAATTCAAATGACATACTTTCTTTAATCATATATTGGATCCTTTTTTAAAAAATCATGCTTTGACCTTTATTTTTAATAATAATATATTAGGTCCACACTATGCCAGAAATTACATTTCTTACTCAATTATTTTTAAGACACAAATTTTACTTTAGTCCTTAGTATATTTTCAAATTTTAAGCAAAGTCTCAATCTTTCAAATTAATTTGAACATCTCAATTCTCAAATTCGTGGGTCTAATCATTACTTTGAAATATAGGTTTATCCATAATCATCCAATTAGAACTTGTGAATTTCCATCACAAATATAGTTGAGACTTAAACTTAGAATACTTACGGTAAATAAGGAAGAACAAGGGAAGGGAACAACAGCAGCTTTGGCGATGGCTTTCAGTAACGACAGCGCTGCATCCTGGCGACTAGAGGCACAGTAATGCACCCTACAGCAGCTGCAACACCCACCAACATTGCTTCCTCCCTTCCTGCAGGCAATGAACTCGCAGTGGAGTTCCCCTCCGATTTGTGCTCCTCTCCACAGTGGACCCAACGGCAGCTGCGACAAACCCTAGCAACAACGGCGGAGCAATTCGAAATAGTGAGCAGTTGCAACAACAGTGGTAGAGTCTCGCCACCATCGCATTCTTCCTCTCTGCCCTGTCCGACGACAACGATGGCGTCAACTGAGACGACGATGACTTCAATCAATGGCAGCAACGACGACGGGCACGACGACTATGATGGGACACAACTCCTCTTTCCTCTCCTTGATCGTGTCTCTCTCTCTCTCCCTCCATCTCGTGATCGACGACGACGACGGCTCCGAAGTCCGCTGGTGCCGTCCCTCCCCTTCTTTTATTCTTCCTTCCCAGCTTTCTCTCCCTTTCCTTCCTTCCTTCTTTTCTTTTCTTCTCCGAGGATATGCGAGAGTGTGTGTGTGTGTTGTAATAAGGTTAGAGTTTGGTTTGGAAAAACAAGGGTAAGGATAGTTTGAAAATTTTACTATAATTAAGAGATAAAATAGTAATTAGAATTAAATCTATACAATAGTAATTATCTTTAGGAGAACAATAAAATTATTTGTCAAGTTACTAATTAATTTAAAATAAGTACTCGAATTTAAAATTAGAAATACTCTACTTAATTCTCTTTTGTTCATAAACTTAAAGTATTAAATTATAAATCTCAATTATTTAAATTAAATCATATAAAATTCTTGTTATTTTTCAGTTTCTAAAATTTTAATTTTTAACCATGAAAAGTACTCAATTACTTAAAAATTCTCTGAGTACTAATTAATTTAAACTCAAATTACCAAAAATTAGATTTAATTATTTTTAATAAAAAAATTTTTGAAAATAAAATCTTGAACAAATAAAATAAATAAAAAATAATTCATAATAAAACTTCCAAAATTCAGGTCTTACATTTAGCCGAGGTAAATTTTAAAACCATTGAGTGCCTGTTTAAAATTTTTTCTCCCGTTTTCTCTTTACTTTCATGGGATGAAAACAATATATAAGTAGAAGGTGGCTTTTATGAAATGAAGTCGTGGCAAATTGGGGTTATAAAGATGAATTATATTATTAAAATATTATTTGATAGATAATTACTAAAGTTAGATATATTAAATTATATGTATTTGCTTTATTAGAGTAAACATATGAATTATTAATATACTTAATATTAAAAACATAATTATTTCGGTCATGAAGAATTTATTAAAACACCTTAACATAGCTAAACTTATTAGAAAGTGTCGCCCGTAACCTGTATCTGTAGATTTTGGGTTCAATTATTATATTACTGAACTTATCTTAGTTTTATTAAACCAAGTAACATAATCAGAAATTATTTTTGTTATGAAAAAGAAGTTGGTGTTTTGGGAGAATATTGGAGGATGGGGGGATTTACCCGGCGGTGGAGCTACCGGTCAACACGCAGGGGCGTGATGACCCTGCTATGGTGCAACGTGTCTGCACCACGCAGGGGCGAGGTGACACGGCCAGCATGCAGGTTCTGGCACCACGCAGGGACGTGGTGGAGCTGGTATCGCGGAGTCCCGATGCACCACGGGGGGCGTGCTGGAGCTGTTGGCATGTAGGGGACAAGTCTCACCCCGATAAACAGCAAGCGTAGTGCGTTCTTACTCTATATAAACAGCAAGCCTTCAACTACAATGAGAAAGAAAGTGTTAGTGAGAGGCAGGAGAAGGGGGTTTGCTCCTCGGAAGGCTTGCTACTGCTTCACCGTGAAGGAGAAAGGATGAAAAATAGGAAGAAAAAAATATTATTTTGTGTTTATTTTAAAGAATGGTTCGTAATTATAAAGCTCCGGAGGAACATATTATAAATTATTTGGATCATCCAATCTATGTAAGTTGGTAAATTATATTTTTATTGTGTATTTTAATTTCTGTTATTTTTTGTTATTTAATATGTTTAAATATAATTTTTGTGTTAATTTTAAATTAACTTTCTGTTTTAAAAATATTAAAATAGAATATATATTATACTATACTATTCTATACGACATACTAAAAATTTTTTAAAAAAAAAATATATTTCTTTACAATAAAAATATAAAAATAATACTATAGTAAAATAAATAATACATTCTGTAAATAAATATGTATGTTGAACATATTCAAAAGTTTAATACATAATTGTTAAAGTAATAAATAAATAAATATTAGAAAAATATATATACGTTGTTATTAATAATATTAGAGAAATATATGTTGATGCACGAAAAAAAAAATTATTTTAACTATGGTAATGCACTTCTAACAAATAAAATATTGAAATAAATAAATATCTAAATAATATTATTAATTGAAGTGATCACATACATTTTATAAATCCATTTATTAATATTTGTTTATTAATAAATGAATATTTATAAGTAATATAACAAATATAATTTTGTTGATGCAGTCCAACAGAAATTTGTTGGTGCGTAAACTGGATCCGCCACAGAGTTGGAACCCGAGGGTCGAAAACTACTTACATGCTACCGGATTCTACCACGTATCTAGGATTGGGATGATAAGAGGATCTCACCCGTTGTTAGCTGCTCTGGTTGAAAGGTGGAGGCCGGAGACTCACACTTTTGTGTTGCCGGTGGGTGAGGTTACAGTGACATTGGAAGATGTCGCACATATATTTGGCTCAGACTCATACACGTCGTAGTCAACTCTTCTAGTGATAGTGTAACTTCTAATTGCTGCCACGACCGACTTTCTAGAACTGTATTCCATTCCAATCCGAAACTCTCCGTCCTCGGGATCAGCAACGCCTACAGAAAGTGCCCATCATCGTTTATTAATCAATCCAAAGTATATATTAAAGATAACATATTATTCGGTCATCACGTACCTATGTTTGAATATTCTGGAAACTCTGGTGCATGCATGGCGTCGAGATCCAACTCACGCATAAAAGGTGGCACGTTCATCGGTTGACTGATCGATGGGTGAACCACTACATTATCAACTGCTGTCTCAACTCCCACATCACCATCCTCGTTTTCATCGCTGGCTTCATAAGTGGCTTCGAAGTCCTTTTCGCTGTCACTATTCATTTCCTCGTACACCGCAACTCTATCATCCTCCACCTCTAAGTCATTTTGAATCCCTTTCGCCTCTACGGTTTCAAACTCAACATACAACTCAATCTGAGGCTGTCGCATTTGAGTCTGCCGGTGAATTTGAAACATATTATGCATAGTCACTTCGTCAGTGATTGGCATGGTATCAAACTGTATTAGACCACCAAAAACTACAACCAGATTCCGGTACAGAATTCTGCTCACTCTCATTAACGTACTGTTCTCCATGCTTTGACAGAGACCATTCTGAAGTTCCATAAACGTCATGATGCATGAAACCACAAACGAAAACGGATTCTGGCACACAAACCTCACTCCCTCATAAGTATTACGTATTATCTCACCGTCGCGAGACACTACCAAGTTTGCGGTACCCTCCATTACACCAGAAACACACTCAAAGAACACTCACATACTTCCTCAGAATGAAAATAAACCCGAGCACTGCCTTATATAGAGAGTAGTATTCACCATGTCCCCACGTTTTGATTGCCTCAGGCGAATCACATCCTGCCACGTGTCAGGACGCCCCACGTGATGTCCAGGTGTACCAATCAAGCTCCGCCACGTCATCATCACGCCCCTACGTGCTGCATCAGCACACCCCCACGTGATGCGTGCATGGCCCATTCATCTTCCGCCACGTCATCATCACGCCCACGTGATGTCTACGTGGCCAATTCTTGCTCCGCCACGTCATCATCACGCTCCCACGTGATGCCACCGTGTCCCATTCAACCTGCGCCACGTCATCTCACCTGACACTCGTCGCAGTCAACATGCCTCTGCGTGTTGAACATGGATCCACCATTGGGTAAAACACAATATTCTCCCATTTCTAGCCAAAATACCACTTTACTTCTCATATTAAAATTCTTGAGCCTAAAATAATAATATAATAATATTATTATATTATTATTTTTTTTTTTTTTCAATATTCGAGACTGACTCGTCAAGCTGAGTCTAATTGCGGAAGTCAAACTTTTGAAATTTTCGATCAATACCACTCAAAAGGTCAATTTTCCTTAACTTCAGGCTAGGTCAAGAGTCGAGATACCTGCTTCACTATACTTTTAGTAAAAAATTATTTCGTTGCAAAATCAGACTGTTATACTTCACGTAAAAATGCAAGTTCAACAGCTAACATACGTTATATTACAGTTTAACGAAAAAGAAGGGTTTGTCTTTAAGAAATGATTTAGTTGCAATATGAAAAAAAAAATTGATTGGTCTTGATAGATTAAAGTGAACTAGACTATAAAAAAAATTATTTTTATTAGTTTAACAATATGACATATATGTTTGTTATTAAGCTTGTATCTTCATGTGAAAGATAACTTTAGTGATCTTTTTATGAATTTTTTTTCTTTTCTTAATTCTCGCACATAGACCAACGAACTTTGGCATATAATTTTATCACAGAACACGATACTCAAAATTTGTATCAGTATATCGGCTTTCGAGTAAAAATAACGATACAAATCAACTTTTAAATTGTACCTGACATTATAGCGGACCTAAAAATATCCCTTTTGGAGGCATGTCTACCATAAAAGATATAATTCGAATTATATTTACACAAAATTTTACATATATTTCGTACAAATCTTTTTGAATTTTTTTAGATCTTTCTTTTAAACATTACAAAATATAGAGTTTAACACCCATCCAAGATATCACATCTAATTCTAATCTTAATACCTTCTAAACTATTATTAATTTGAGCATTAAAATCTCTTACAGTTACACCTCACTCCTCTGAACATGCGAACACAGAACAAGAAGATCTGTCACTATCTTGTGTCCCAATCCTATAAATTCATGTTCTTTCACATTATTGCTCTTGGGACAATATGATAGATCTTTTTTCTTTTTTCCTTTTAAAAATGTTATTTCAAATAAAAAATCTCTTTATTCTTTTCATAATCATAGATTATGTTTTTGTATAGAATTGATCACATTTATCAATGTTTTTGGAACCAAAACGAATTGATAGATCACTCAAGTTAACTGAAAATCAATCACTTAGTTGTTTCCGTAAAACTGAAAAAGCAATTGCAAAAAATTGGTAAAAATAGTTAACGGTTAAGTCGGTCTATTTTTTAATTAAAAAATTAATTTAAAAAAAATATTTTTAGGAATATATCATATAAAAATATATTAACTTATTATGTTTTTTTTTTTAATTTCAATTAAATATTTAAACTTCTAACTTTATTAATGTAATGATTAATTTGATTTTTAAAACCTTAGTGATGTGAATATTAGAGAATAAAAATAATTACTTTATATCTATTTTTAATTATTTTATTAGAATTTAAGCTATTATCTCTCATAAGAATATATGTTAAGTCTAATAAAAAATTTTAAATTTTTTATTTTTATAAGTGTACAATAATTAAATACGTTGAAAACTCCATTTTATATTTTTTGAAAAAAAATTTATTAATAATTTTAACTTATGTTTTTAAAATACATATTAGTTAAATCTATTTTATTATACAAGAATGATTTCTTTTACACAGTCTACACAAACTAGATTAATTTGAAACTACTTTTGAATTAAATGATCGAAACATAAATTAGTTATTACACAATAATCAGATATATAAATAAATAATATTAAAATAAATTTTAATCTGGTACCTTTTCTAATTAGCTTCCCCTTAATATTGGAAACCCTCAAACAATATCATGTACATGAGAGGAAATACAGCAATGCATTTATGCATCCCAACATCGCGATCAAATTATGCTAATGCAGGCAGGCAAAACTGCAAACGTCAAATTCAATGTATGCAACTTTTTTGGGGTCAGCATTTATGACATGTTGTTTGTACAGACTTTTTCTTCCATCATGACTATTTAAGAGTAACAACTAACAACTTCATCAATGACATCGCATCATTGATCATTCAGACAGCAAAATATACTGTCAATGGACGCTGTTGCATTAAAGCCTCTCAATTTTTTTTAATCATTAAAAAAATAAAATAAAATTTTTTATTATTAATTTTATAAATAAAATTAAAAATAAATATAAAAAATAATAAAAAATTAAAAATTATATTTTTCATTTTTAATTTTTTTTAATAATTAAAAAAATCTATTCCTCCTTTTTAAAGAAATGTTACCAGATTTAAAATGAGTTTAAATAAATTTTAAATTTATTTATTTTGTATTTTTAAGACATATGTTATGATTATAAAATTAAAATTTTTTTATTAAAGATATAAAAAATTAAATTTATAATATATTTATTTTATATTTATTAAATAAAAATATTTAAAAATTTTTATTAATAATAAATTTATTATATGTCTTTAAGATATATGTTAACTAAACTTATAATTTTATATAAATTGAATAAATATAAATATATATAACTTTTATGAACTACTAAATTTTATTAAGAATAGAGTGATAATTAGGTTTTGAAAAATTTTGATTTTAAATTAATTAGTTTTTGAAAAAAATATTAGTTATGTATTTTATGTTAGTAATAGTGAATCTGTTATGCCTTTTCGTTAGTGTAAATAAAATAAAATTATTTATGTATTTTGTTATTTGCACAAATGAGTTGCAGACACATAAATATGAAAATGATTTCGTTTTAAATTGTGAAATATTTGTTATTTTTTGAATTTTCGCGTGATTCTCGTCAAAACATTAACTGTTTTTTATTTATTACAAATTCTAAGAAAATAAGTAAAATTTTATTTTAAAAGTTATTTTTGTGATAATAGATACGTCATTGTAGTTAATGATACACATAAATACTGTCATTAAATTTTATATAATAAATTAATAAAAAAATATAATATATCTATTATTTATTATTTTAAAAGATTTAATTGATTTATATTTTATAAAGATTAATTAGTGATGTAACTATCACTTTATTCTTTTATTAAATAAAAATTAAATAATATGATAAAAAAATATCAATGAACTTTAATAAACATAGATATAATACTGTATAAATAAATAAATAAATAAATAATATTTCTATTTATACAATATATTTTAAATGAATAAATAAATACAAGCATATCAATACATAAAAAATTATAAATCTTTTTATTTTCTAAAATTAATAAGTATGGAGTAAATTTTTTATTATATTAAATATTAAATTTATATTAAGATGTTACTTTTAATCATAACATATAAAATATAAAATAATTAAATTTTGTTTTATATGAAAAATAATGAATCCTGTTAATTATTTTCTTAATTTCTTACGAAGAAGTTATATATAAATACTTTTTAAAAATAAACATTGTATTTAAATTTTTTACTGATTTTGATTATTAAGATGATTATTATTTATTAGCATACTATTAATAAACCCTATCACCAAACGTCAGGCGTTACGTTTATATTTATTTGAGATAAATTAATAAATTCTAGTTTGAGTATAATTCTGTTTTGTTTCTTAAAATTTAAAATGTTCTATTTAAATTCAAAAAAATTTTATTTAATTTTAATATAGCCTTATCATGAGGTCAAAATTAAATAATTAATAAAATATCCTATATGACAGTAGTACAAGAACAAAGTTAATAATCTAGAGAATACGTACAAGTTCTAGAGGTACAAAATCAATCGTAGATACATCAATACATTTATTTATCATTTTTCTTATAATTTAAATAAAATATTTTTCATAGAACTAAGGAGAATGATAATAAATGTATTGATGCATCCACGGTTGATTTTTTGTCTTTAAAACTTGTACTTGTTCTCTAAATTATCGACCTTGTTCTTGTAGGACATTTCGTTAATTATTTAACTTTGATTTCTCGGTGGGACTATATTGAAGTTAAATAAATTTTTTTTAGATTCAAATAGGACACTTTAAACCTTAAGGATCGAAATAAAATTAAACCCAAATATATGGACAAATTTAATACTTTGACCTATTATTTATTAGCATACTATTAATAAACCCTATCACCAATTCACCATACGTCACGCGTCACGTATATATTTATTTGAGATAAATTTACCAGTGTTGTAAAACAACTAAATAAATAATGATATATAAAATAAAGAAGCGTAGATAGAAGACTTTAGTATTAATATTTATTACAATTATTATCTCAATATAATAGAGATGACTAATATATTTACTAATGTTATATGTTATAGTATGTATAGATAGAGAGAGAAAAGAGAAATATTCGTAAAGAAAGAGAGATAATTATTTTTTATTGTTGTGTCATATGTCTCAAACTTTCACTTCTATTTATATTTGTACAAAATATTCCTTTTCAATCTTCATAAAGTTTAGTCTTTCTTGAAGAACTAAACTTCTCTTATTGAAAATGTTGGCCCCCAATATTGTGAAGAAAGTCACAATAATTAAATGGACATCCATCCATTCATACTTATCACAATGCTCCTCCTTGGATGGCCATTTAGGAATATGCCTCATTAAAACCTCACTAAAGAGAAAACCCAGTGAGAAAAAAAAACTTTAGTGAAGGAAAAATAGTACAATATCCTTTGTGATGGGGACTACCTCATTAAAAACCTTGTCAAGAAAAACCCAATGGGAAAAAACCTGACCAAGAAAAAAAAGTACAGTCTTCCCCTCTTGTCGACATCATTTAATGTCTCGAAATCGGCGCATCCCAATCTCATGTACCAATCTTTCAAAGGACGATTTTGGGAGGACTTTGTGAATAAATCTTCCAGATTATCACTTGAGCGGATCTGTTGGATATCAGTTGTCCCCTGATTTTGAAGATCATGAGTGAAAAGAGAATTTGGGAGAAATATGCTTTGTTCTATCGCCTTTGATGTATCTGCCTTTAAGTTGAGCAATGCATGTTGTATTATCTTCAAACAGAACAGTTGGAGCTATCTTATGATCAATCAGTCCACATGATGACAGCATATATTGGATCAAACTCCTGAGCCAAAAACACTCGCGACTTGCTTCATGTATCGCTAGTATTTCAGCATGATTAGAGGAGGTTGCTGCTATCGTCTGTTTTGTGGACCTCCATGATATAGCTGTCACCACCATATGTGAACAGGTATCCTGTTTGAGATCTCCCTTTATATGGATCAGACAAGTATCCGGCATCTGCATAGCCAACTAGTTGTGACTTGGATCCATAAGGATAAAATAATCCCATATCAATCGTTCTATGAAGATATCGAAAGATTTGCTTGATTCCACTCCAATGTCTTCTGGTTGGAAAGGAACTATACCTTGCTAGTAAATTCATTGCGAATGATATGTCAAGTCGCGTATTATTAGCAAGATACATTAGCACTCCAATGGCACTAAGATATGGTACTTCAAGACCAAGGATATCTTCATTCTCTTCTTTAGGACAGAATTAATCCTTTTCCACATCTAAAGATCTTACAATCATTGGAGTACTTAATGGATGCGACTTATTCATATAAAATCTCTTCAAGATCTTTTCTGTGTATGTTGTTTGATGAATAAAGATTCCATTTTTTGTATGCTCGATCTGCAGGTCGAGACAAAACTTAGTATTTCCAAGATCTTTCATCTCAAACTCTTCTTTTAGAGTTTTTATAATTGTTGGAATCTCTTCAAGAGTTCCAATGATATTTAAATCATCAACGTACACAACAATTATAATGAATCCGGATGCAGATTTCTTTATGAAAACACACGGGCAGATATCATCATTCTTGAATCTATTTTTGGCCAGATACTCAATAAGACGATTATACCACATTCGTCCAGATTGCTTTAGACCATATAAAGATCTTTGCAATTTAACTGAGTATAATCCCTGTGAATATTCATTGGATGGTTTAGACATCTTTAGTCCTTCAAGGACTTTCATATAGATATCCCGATCTAATGAGCCGTATAAATAGGCTGTTACTACATCCATTAAATGCATATGCAGTTTATGATATGCAGATAAACTGACCAAATAACGCAATGTTATCGCATCCACTACAGGGAAATACATTTCTTCATAATCTATACCGGGCCTTTGTGAAAAACCTTGTGCCACAAGTCGGGCTTTGTAGCGCACAACTTCATTTTTTCTCATTTCATTTTCTCACAAATACCCATCGGTATCCAGCAGGTTTTACATCTTCTGGTGTACGGACTACAGGTCCAAAGACTTCACATTTTACAAGTGAGTCTAATTCAGCCTTCATGCCTTCTTCCCATTTTGGCCAATCATTTTTTTGTCGACATTCTTTGACTAATATTGGCTCAAGATCCTTACTTTCATGCATGATATTTAATGCCACATTATATGCAAATATTTCATTGACAATTGTCTTATTTCGGTCCCATTTCTCTCCTGTAAAGATATAATTTATTGAGATCTCATCATTTTCACAATTTTCAGGTACCTAAACGTCTTCTGGCGTTAAAATTATATCAGAATTTTGGACAACTGCAGGTGTCTTTACTATGTCTTTTTCAATAGGAATAGTATCAACCTCTTTTCTCTTTCGAGGATTTTTGTCTTTGGAACCGACAGGTCTGCCACGCTTCTGGCGTGAATTTGCTTCAGTGGCTACTTGTCCTACTGAGACATCAATTCGAATTAGGACATTTTCCGCTGGTATATAAGATTTGGTTATCCTCTTTGTATCAGAAATGCATCAGGCAATTCATTTGCTATTCTTTGCAAATGTATAATCTTTTGAACTTCTAGTTCACATTGCCCTGATCGAGGATCTAAATGCATCAATGATGATGCATTCCAATTAAGTTCCTTTTCAGGAAGTTTATTCTCTCCCCCTAATGTTGAAAATTTTGATTCATCAAAATGACAATCCGCAAACCGGGCTTTAAATACATCTCCAGTTTGTATCTCAAGATACCTCACTATAAAGGGAGAATCATATCAACATATATTCTCAGTTTTCTTTGGGGTCCCATTTTGGTGCGATTAGGTGGTGCAATGGGAACATATATCGCACACCCAAATATTTTTAAATGGAAAATATTTGGCTGCTGACCAAAAGCTAATTGCATAGGAGAGAACTGATGGTAACTCATTGGTCTCAATCAAATAAGTGCTGCGGCATGTAAAATAGCATGCCCCCAAACCGAAGTTGGGAGATTTGTTCTCATAAGTAAGGGTCTAGCAATTAATTGGAGGCGCTTAATAAGTGATTCTGCTAACCCATTTTGTGTGTGAACATAAGCTACCGGATGTTCAATATGATATCCATTTCGGCGAATATCTTTGAAACTCAACAAGTTCCTCAGAGACTTGGTAGATAATAGTGTATTATTTATTATAAATTTTGTTCCTCCAGGAAACAAAATTATAGCTCTTCCGGAGCCTTCTATCATATTACCTGAGCCAATAATAGTATTAACACATTTTTCTTTTGGCACCAGATGGGTAAAATATATATCAATTTTGAGAATGGTGTGCAAACTTACACTATCCACAAGGCATACATCTTCATTATATATCCTTGCCATTTTCTTCAAAAACAAATAATAATAATAAAATGAGTAGTATGCACAGTTAAATTGAATACTTAATTGGAATTATTTTTCTAAGAAACAATGTACATAAAAATAATGTCATATACTAAAATTTTATTTTAAAACTTGACGCATTTAATGATTTCAAAATTCATAAATATTAATACTTCATTATTTATATACATCACATTTGAAACTTAAATACATAGAAAATAAAACTTAACAATAAGTTTTTTACATTATTTATTTACATGGATACTTAACAATCTCACATATTAAACTATTCCATCATTGATCAAATGATCAATATTTCCTTCAAGATCCTCAAAGAAATCAGATACATCATAATGAGTGGTGGAATTTTCAACATCATTTGAAACAAAATTTGTTTCCTTTCCTTTGTCATCCTTTTTCAAAGATGCTTGGTAAAGATCGACTAGGTGCCTTGGGGTACAACAGGTACGTGACCAATGGCCATTTCCACCACAACGGAAACACTTATCTTCTGTTGATTTATTTTGCTCAGAATTTCTTTCTTTATCCCACTTCTGGTGAGATCCTCTCTTGTGAACATAATTCCTTTTCCTTCCATAATTTTTCTTGTTACTAAAACCTTGTCATTTACCTCTTCTGGGGTAATTTGCCGCATTTACTTCAGGAAATGGGGCGGTGCCAGCTGGGTGCGCTTCATGATTCTTTAAAAGCAACTCATTGTTGCGTTCAGCAACAAGAAGGCAAGAAATTAACTCAAAATATTTTTTAAACCCTTTTTCTCGATACTGCTGCTGTAAGAGCACATTCGAGTAGGCATGGAAGGTTGAGAAAGTTTTCTCCAACATATCATGATCAGTTATCTTTTCCCCACATAATTTCATTCGTGAGGTGATTTGAAACATTGCAGAATTATATTCATTTATGGATTTAAAATCCTGCAGATGCAAGTGCGTCCACTCATATCGCGCTTGAGGAAGTATCACCGTTTTTTTATGATTATACTTTTCTTCAAGGTCTTTCCAAAGATCTGTAGGATCTTTTAATGTGAGATATTCATTTTTCAATCCTTCATCAAGATGACGTCGAAGAAAAATCATGGCTTTGGCTTTATCCTTATGAGATGCATTATTTTCAGCCTTAATGGTATCTCCAAGATCCATTGAATCAAGATGGATTTCAGCATCTAATATCCATGATAAATAATTGTTTCCAGATATATCAAGAGCACTGAATTTAAGATGAGAGAGTTTTGACATAATAAAAAATTATTACCTGAGTCTTCCTAAAATTTAATCAGAGTCTCGTGCTGATAACGTGTTGTAAAACAACTAAATAAATAATGATATATAAAATAAAGAAGCGTAAATAGAAGACTCTAGTATTAATATTTACTACAATTATTATATCAATATAATAGAGATGACTAATATATTTACTAATGTTATATGTTATAGTATGTATAGATAGAGAGAAAAAAGAGAAGTATTCGTAAAGAAAGAGAGATAATTGTTTTTTATTGTTGTGTCATATGTCTCAGACTTTCACTTCTATTTATATTTGTACAAAATATTCCTTTTCAATCTTCGTAAAGTTTAGTCTTTCTTGAAGAACTAAACTTCTCTTATTAAAAATGTTGGCCACCCAATATTGTGAAGAAAGTCACAATATATTAAGGTGCATTCTATGGTACTTATCTATATTTGCCTAACTTACTAAAAAGAGATAAAAATTAATATTTAAATTAAAAAATATAAAAATAAATAATTTTTTTAATATTTAAAATTTACTATAAAAAGTAAGTTCGACAATTTCAACACCAAAATGATAGGCACCATAAAATTTGCCATATATTAAATGGACATCCATCCATTCATACTTATCACAATAACAAGTAATTTGTTTTATTTTTGTCATTTTGGGCTTCCTAACTGAAACCACGTAAACAGAAAAAATATAATACTTTTGTATGGGCCAGTTGATGTTTCCTATTTCTTTTTATCATATTTATATTTGGATAAAACAAAAAATATTCATATTTCTTGTTCAGTCATCAGTGTTCACCATGCCCTTAGGTTTCTGCTAAGGATGATGATGGTGTAACTCTTTCTATTTCAGTAGCATCATTTACCAAGTAAATAAATAAATAACTAAAATAAAATAAAAAGAAAAAGGGAAAGAAGAAGAAGAAGAAGCGAAAGAAACTGTTTTTACAGTTTTCATATTCTATTTTCCCCCCACTCAATGTCTCACACATTGCGAATTTCATTCCCTATATCGCGTTCTTCCTTCAACAATACTTCATTGAAGAGGGTTAAGAGAAGCAGAAATCATCACTTCCCTCAAATCCAATGCTCTTCCAAGCATTCAAGTCTCAAATATGAAAATCATGCTAATAATGAAGGGTCGGTTCCTTTTTCACTTTTTGGTTTCAAAATTGATTTACTTAAATTATGATCAATTGTTTAACTTTGAAGGGTTCACTTGAATTAAACAAACCATTTTTCTTAATTTATTTATTTATTTATTTACTGCCCCTCTCATTTTGTTGTGGTTTTTTGATTTTTTCAGAGGTGAAGGCTTATCTAAAGTGATATTGGTTGAGAGATATAGCAATGGTACTGCTAAGAGGTTCTTACTCTTTACTTTTAAACTAAAAAGTTTTGTTCTTTGGCTTCTTCCTATTTTTAATTTATGAACAAACTTCACAGCTTATGGTAAGTACATTTTACATATTTGATTATTTTCCCCCTTATTATGAGCAGATATGTGTTAGGTGATGATTCACAGTTGCAAACTATCCTTGTTGAGGAGGATAGGTCTACAACAAACAGGTTCCAAGATTTGAATTCTTTTGATGGAAGAATATCGTGGCTTCCACAGATAATCAAGGATTTTGTTCTACCAGCTGGCTTTCCTGGTGATTCATTTAACATAAATTTCATTTCTTATTTGTATATCATAAGCTATTGTTGCTCTTGTTTTCCTATAAACCACGATATCAGCTGAAGTTAGTGGTTTTGATATCAACTTTTCAGATATTAAGCTCTAGGTAAGTAGGATAAGCATTGTGATTTTGGCATGTTCACTTATATAATCTCATTCTTATATTCTTTTATAGTTTATACGGAGTGCTTCAAAACTTGATGGCACCGGTAGTTGTATAAATTTTTAATGATTTGAGACTTGTCTAATAGGCTAGTAGATATTTGCATAAGGGTAGAAAGCTGATGTTATAAACTTTAGTAGAAGCTTGTTGATATTTTACTCCAGTGATTAAGTGAAGTTGGAGGGAACTTTTTGTTTACATAACTTGGTCATAGTGCAGGATCTGTTTCGGATGATTACTTGAACTACATGTTGTTGCAGTTCCCTACCAATGTGACTGGATGGATCTGTCACACCCTAGTTACTTCAAGTCTCCTAAAGGTATGTCAATCTTAAGCTGCTGAGTTTTTTTTTCTCACTGATTTTATATTATAAATGCTTGTTTAATATTTTAGGTTACTTTGTGTCATATTTCGTTATTGATTCTGACTAATAGTGCTCATGCCTCGATATGCATGCCAGTGGCTTAACACCAAATCTTAAAATTCATTTTGATTTACTTTGCTGCTTCTTTTTTTTCTCTGAAAAATGTTGATGGGCGTAAGGAAGCCATCTCCTTTAATAACTAATGCTTTAAATTTTGTTCAACGAAGATTTACTTCCTGTTTTTATGTGGTTGTGCAACAAATTGCCGTGCAATTTATGTTCTGCATAACAAATTTTTTGTCTGAAAAAAAAAAGAAAGATTCTGTCCTTCAAGTCAAATTTTCTACTTTACTTGCAGGCTGTTGGCATTGGCACTTTCTCTGGAACTACGGCGGCTGCTTCTGCTGCTGCCATCAGGTGAATCATAAACTTTAGATCTTATACCTTTTATACAAACATAGCATCTCTTGCATATAGATATTCCTTTTATGCAATCATTTATTTGCTAGTTTTACTTTTATGTGGTTGATAGCATGTTATGCTTTCATCTTTAGATGGGTCACAAAGGATGGCATTGGAGCTGTTGGGAGATTATTCATTGGTCTGGCAATCATGAATGAAGTTAAAGGAAGCAGCAAATTATATGCCGACATTTTACTTTTAACTAACTGACTGTTGCCGCCTTTCTCAGGTGGAAGATTTGGAAATCTGTTTGATGATGATCCGAAGCAATGGAGAATGTATGCAGACTTCATTGGCAGTGCCGGAAGGTCTGAGTAGTACTCCTTGTTTTTTCTTGTGGACATATGCTAATGAAACCTAGCTTAGAGATCCTCACTGCTGAAATCTCATGCAGCATTTTTGATCTGACAACCCAATTATATCCGGCCTATTTCCTTCCTTTGGCCTCTCTTGGAAATCTTACAAAGGTTCGTCACTATGCAAGTTTATTACATTTCAGTGCTATGTTTTTTTATAGACATCACTGCATATAAATGTGATAAGAATGAGTGGAGCAATAAGAACCAAGAACCAGGCCACAATACCAATTGGTGTTATCTAATTGGACCAAAATAACTAAGAATGCACGAAATTTTTGGGATTAAAAAAGAAAGATAATATCTTTAATTGCCATATGCAACAGGGTATTTGTACTTATTCAAAAGAGATATATGAGAAGTGGGGATGACAAATTGGAAATTAGAAAACAAATAGCACAAATCTGTCACCCTTATTTGTTGTTGATTAGAAAGAATAATGACATGGATAACTTTTCTGTGTTTGTTTGGAGGAAAGGAATACATAATAGACATGCTGATAGAAATTTGCTTTGTTATTTATTTATTTTATTTGGATAAATTATATGTACAAGCATAAAGTCACTGAATTTTTGAGTATTGATTCTCTGCCATTTTGTACTCCTTGGACTGACCTATATTATCTTTCTAACTTCCTTCTCTTTCTTCGTCACATTATGAGTGAAAAATGGCAATGCAACCTTTTATCCTTCCTTGCTTCCTTTTCGACACACATAGCAATCTGTAATGTAAAAGTATGAAAAGACTAATAGATTAACTTTCAAGTTCAAAACAAGGAGTGTTGGTTTGGGGTATATTCAAAACAAGCTTAGATTTCACAAATTTTCAAAGTTAGACTCGGAAACAATTGCTCATTGATAGTAATATCATAGCAGCACTAACTCTATACTTTCTGAGCAATAGTTTCTTAATGTTTGGCATTGAACCAGGCTGTTGCAAGAGGACTAAAGGATCCTTCCTTTCGTGTGATCCAAAACCACTTTGCGATCTCAGGAAATCTGGGGGAGGTAGCAGCAAAGGTATACCCTCATTCTAATAATGATAACGATCTTAGTTTCTGATTGTACTTTGTTCCATGATTATATATTATAAAAGTTTTGAAATTTCATAAATGGTATTTGTCTTTTCATGCACTCTAGTCTTATCTTAATTCTTGTTTACAATCATATCCATTAATACAGTTCCCCGTATCAATGAAAATTCGTTGTTGTTCTCCATATTGAAGCAATGTTGTTGGCTGATCTCAGTTTCATAGTTTATAATCACATTGTCAACCTTCTCTACATCCCCTATTACGTAGCACCTATTTTAATGACTAACTGAAAAATGTCGGGTTTCCCTCATAATTGTTTATTTAAATATCTCAGGAAGAGGTTTGGGAAGTGGTTGCCCAGCTGGTTGGCCTTGCTTTTGGCATATTAATACTGGTGAAGTACATAGATGTTTAGGATGGCTTTTTATTTATTTATTTTTCTTTTTTGTGGCAACACCAAGATAACATTAGTTGGCAAGTTACATTGTTTCAGGTTGTTTACTGCAGGATACACCTGGCCTTGTAAAATCATATCCCGTAATTTCTTTAACATGGTTGAGTACGCGACTCCTGCATCTTTGGCTACGCTATGAATCTCTTTCAGTCCTTCAGTTTAACACTGTAAGCATGTAGTGCTTGATCTCAAATAGCTGAAAATTTATATGCATATAAGGTGATTTCTAATGATTCTTCCGTTATTTTACAGATAAACCTCAAGCGTGCTCGCATACTTGTAAAATCACACGTGTTGCACTCAATTGTTCCAGGTTACATTCAGACAAATTCAGTGCTTCAGTGTGTGTTATTTCCCTTCACAGAAATGTTCAATCTGTCAGATGGGTTTATTTCAGGATGCATGGATTGCAACAGGGAAGAAAATATATTATGTTGGTCACAGTTCATGAAGCCAAAGATTATTTTTGGCTTGCCCTTGGAGAAGATGGATGGTGTGACAAGATCTCATTTTGTGGTATCAGATCACTATTGCTGTTTTTTCTGTTATTTTATTTTATTTTTTACAAAAGAAAGAATTTCATTAAGGTATTGAAAAACAAGGATAATTATTTAAGGAATTGGGCATAGTAGGTAAAGAAGAGGGTACAAAAGAAGATGAAGGTGTTGAAGAGGCATGTTGAATATTATCACTCCCTGCGATGTGCAAACCCAAAATCTAACTGTCAACTGTGTTAATGGAATTAAGACCAACATCAATTTTGCCAGAAGAAACACAAGGGATACTCTCCTAAAATAGAGCTGAGACATTGTAAAACTTGTCGTTGGAGTTGTCTTTAACCTCCTTATACTGTAGTTTTTTTCTTGGAGAGAGACTATCAACAGTGGCTTATCTTCCTCAAACAGATTTTCATCTTCCCAAAGATTTATGGAATCCATATTTGAGAAAACATCTGTAGAGACAGTCTTGTCATCATCTGCCTCTTCACTAGCTATTACCATTTTCTTCCCTTTTTGATCTTCTGCACAAGGAGGTCCGAAATTGGGAGGAACACAATCAATATTAGGGGTTGACATTCCATGCTGTTGGACAGATGAAGAGGGGTTTTCTGAAATTGGGAGGAACACGATCATCTTCCTATATTTTGTTGCATCCACACTTGTTTGGCCTTCTTTCTTGATTGTTGGTTTTTGAGGAAGGAAGAAGAATAGCTTTATTTCCTGATGTATGTGGCCTCAATCTGGAAAAGACATTTCGTGTTCCCAACCTAGAGAAAACATTTCCATTATAGACTCTTCCAGTCTAGAAAGGATATGACATTTTTGATACCTTAACCTAGAGAGGACATTAGGTTTAGGTTCCATTGAGGATGGCATAAAACGTCCCTTATGATGTTGCTGCATTTCTTTTCATCTTCTCGGACCCAAAACACCTTCCTATTATTGTTGGGAGAAATTGTAACACGAAATTTCCATTTTAGAGGGCTTTCCGAGTCTTTTGTGGTTTTTCCTTTGGCTTCCTACTCCGCTACATCCTCATTACCATCCCTCTTTTTGACCACCGTTGAGAATGGTGTTCTCCAGAAAACTAACTTGGAGAACGGAAAAGGGTGATATGAAGGTTTCTTTTGGATGCCCTAAGAGGGTTCCGTATTGACCAAGGCAATGTGAGCTTGTTCAAATTGATGCCATCCATCTCATGATAGACCTTCAGGAATAATAATTGAGCTTCTTTTACCTCTACCAAAGACTTCAGTTATTTTAAGAAACCTTCCTCTCTTGTTTTGAACACGAAAACCAGAAAATGAATTTCTTCCATCTTTGAAACACTTATAAAAGGAGGGATTTGATGATAGAACTTCTTCTCGAATAATGGACAGCAGCCAATCAACAACATCCTTATTCAAAAACAGGGACTCAAAGAAACCTTCTTTGCTTTCTCTTATCTTAAAACAATATAATTTTCTTTCTCCCTCCTGCACCAAGTCAAAACGCTTTCCTTCAAGGAGCAAGAGAGAAAGATTCCCCATAATTCCATAAAAACTGAAACTATTGGACAGGACCTAATGGAGGAAAGCCCCTCAGCAACACAAGAATGAACTGGAAATTGAAATGAGGAGCAGCAGACAATTATTGAGAACTCTTGACGCGGAAACAGCAGCTCAAGAACCCATCGAGCGTGAACAGCAGACAAAAACATGGAAAAATAGATTCAGGATTATATTTGTTACCCTATTGTTGTTAGTGTCACAAATCACACTTTTATGAAGAAAAGAAAAATAGATTCAGGATTATATTCTTTCTTGTTCAAATAAAAACTATAAGACAGTCATATAATTCTTCTTCTTAAAATGGGGCAGGTGAAGGAACTTCTAAAATTATATGCAAATGAGAAACATATTCTTATAGTGAACCAGCATGAAGAAGGTTTGGAGTTCTATGTTTCTTTCAAGGTTTGCTCTAAATTCTTATTGATAGTGTAGAAATTTTCATGGAACAGTTTGCTGTGTATAACTTATATGCAGAGCTCATCCATAAAAATTTCAACCCGAACCAAACATACTCTGAGAATTAATTGGAAGTCAATCCTCGTTTGGTGAACTTACAGTCATGTTTCAGGTTGGAGCAATGAGCATCTCAGTATTGCGAAGTGTGTGGCAAATGTTCTGGCTAAGCGAGAACTGGGATGGTGAAGTTAGTGTCTGCGATCAACTTGCTAATAGCCTGATGCAATTGGAAGACAGGTTTGATGATTTCATTCAAAAGTTGAAAGAAGCTGGATGGGATGCCCAGAAAATCAATTTGAAGGTTCCCACAGAAGTCTCAATTGATGATATAAATCTTCTCTAACTACTAAAATATTTGATATTAGAATGTTTCATATTTTCATTATTGATATGACCAATTGCCCATTCAAATTAGTCACTCTGTTGGCAGAGTTGCAACCATTCGGAGATATAGTTTCCACTTGCAGATATGCAGAACATGGGGACAATGCAACACCTATTCGTGTAAAACTAATGGCATGATTTGAACATTTATATTCATACAAATATCAAGGTATTTTCATACATAAAAAAAATGACCTAGCTGTAGATAAAATGTTTGTCAAATCCAGATATCTAGCTTGTACACCTCTGACAGATGCTGGAGTTTTCTTTCTTCTAGGCATGAGTTTTTTTTTTTTTTTTTTTCTTTGGTGTATTCTCATAATATTTTGTGACTATTTTTAGCTTAGTTAGCTGATGCACAGAAGAATGAAGACTCCTTTGTTGCAAACTTTTTGGGAATAATTTGTAGTGACAATAATTTATTTACAGCCAGTAAAATTGTATAATATATATGAAGACTTTGATATTCTTACATATATTATTGTTCCTTCATGCCATTATCTTTACATTAACGGATTTTACAGCTAGAGTGTTCATTGTGGTCAATTTGGCTTGAAGCCCTGCTCATTGAATATACCACATACTTTGTTGTACAGGATAGATCTTCATCAATTTTGATCAAAATATATCATTTTTGAAGTTCTTATTAGAGAAAACAAGTTACTTGGTTAACCTTTGAGGAAGCTCAGAGAGATTTGATTTCATCAACTTTGTTTAACTAGCTAAAATCATGATTTAGGAAACAGGGGTACATAGTGTTGAAGTATATCCTAATTATGACTTGTATGGTATATGATTCTAAATAGTGTTCTGCATTTGTAATTTCACTCATTTGTGATTGTAATATTGTTGGTGGTAGTCTGGTAGATCCTACACCATCTATTTTGTTACAATTTTTTGTTGCAGTAATTAAAATTAATGATAGTAAATAACTTAATTATGTATATGCTTGTGGAGGTATCACGGATTTGCTATTAAAGAACCATAGTTGCCAAATTAACGATAGATTAACTACAGCCTTGCATAATCGCGAGGCTTTATTACATTTGGCAGCTAATTAGACTTCTTAAGCATCTAATTAGGGGTTTGATCCATGACAACGTCTATAGAGGTTGTGGCTAGAGACTTACTCCCTTGGCAGAATTTTCTGTTGAAGAGATTAGTCATTGTTAGTTTGTTGTTACCAACAGTAGTTACCCCAGGCTCTCTCTCTCTCTCTCTCTCTCTCTCTCTCTCTCTCTCTCTCTCTCTCTCTCTCTCTCTCTCTCTCTCTCTCTCTCTCTCATATATATATATATATGGTTTCTCAATGTATTTTCCAGTTCGGTAAGTCAAAGATTAATCCGTTGCGAATCGGAATTCTATTTAAAAGTTTGTTATTAGCAATGGATTGTTGCATGTATAAGGCAGGATTTGAACTCTCGACATTTGTTTAAACGGACGAATGAATTAACCAATCGACAATCCAGCAGCCAAGATGCCAAATTGACTCCAACACTCTAGATTGAAAATTGCAAAATGCACCTTCAATGTATTAATTCCTTCCTTGGAAAGGTTCCTATCCTATCGTAGGTATTCAGCTCTTCAACCAGATGAATCTACCCAGGGCATATTGTAATTTAATGCAATTAGGTGGTACATTATTTGCAGTAGGTTATCATGTCATGTAACGCTTATTATTTTAGCAGTAATCAATTTAGTACCATTGGCTCTTGTGTAGAGTAATTGAAAGGACAAAAATATCTTCCCAAAATGTACAATGCTTTTAGGTGTTGAAGAAATTATCGATCTAGGTGAAGGGATACCTTATAGGCTTGCTAAGTCCATCTCAAGCTTGAAAAATATATAGGAAATTTAGTATGAGTTTAATTTAATGCCCTGAATATTTTAGAGAATCGTCCAATTACATCTATTCTTTTAAATGACTATTCACGCGATTACTATAAAATGTAATTTTTTTACTAATGCAATATTATATCACATATAAAACTGTTTTACATTTACAGGATATTAAGATTAAATTATTTAACATTGTAGTGTGTTTATTAACTCATTTTATGAAAGTAGGCACAAAAATGTGGATCAGCAAAGGGTACATCGTCATGCGTAAACATGAAGGGCAAATTCAATTTTCATAGATATACCAAAGGACTAACATTTGTGTTTCTCTTTTAAGAGGTTAGGTACGAATTTATGGTGAACGACAAATTTAATATTTTTGAATTATAAAAAGACCAATGTTAGGACTAATAAACTTTGTATTTTTTTGTTGATACTAAATTTTAAATATTAAATTTCAAATTTTAAATGTTAATAATATAAAATAAAATATTGACTTAAAATATTAGCTAATATTAATAAAAATATTTGACATTTTTTTATAAGAATTTAATAAAATTAGGTAGTCAAGTGATTTTTAAATTATGTCCAACTAAGTCTTGTTTATTGTACGCTCATACTCTTTTTTTTTTCTTTTTCTTCAATAATGTCATCATCATCATCGTCTTTTTCAATTGTTTGATTTCTTCATCTTCTTCTTTTCTTATATATGTTTAACAAAGTTATTAATTTCAAAAATTTTAACAATACATAATTAATGAAAAACAAATTGTATTATATATTACTAATATATTAATAGACATTAATGTATCTTAATTTATTTTTATAATAATAATAATAATAATAATAATAATAAATAATAATAATAGATTAGTCACGATAATAAATATCTTATATTCTAATCAAGAGGTTTGGATTTCAGTTTATAAAACACTATAATATATATATATATATATAATGAAGAGTGTTTCAAAAAAAAATTTGAGTACTAATTTTTTTTATTCTTTTTATATATGTAATACATAATAAATTAAGGTATAAAGAAACTGAAGTTTATAAAAATTAAACAAACATTGAGTATAGTTAAAGTTTTAAAGATGTCTAATCGGAATTAATTTTTGTCATGTATACATTATGGAACGTGTTGAGAAATATATACTTAACACAAAAGAAAATGAAAGAAACTTAGCTTTGTTAAAGTTTCAAGCGTGTCTATTCTGATCTAATTTTGTCATTTATACATGTTGAGAACTAATGGATAGCTATCAACAAGAAGAAAAAATAAATAATCCAAAGACCTCTCCGGGATAAGAAATGAAGAATTATCGGAAATAATGAAATATTAACGTCTTTTCCAATAAGTAAGTATGATTCTAGTAGTTCAGTGCAAGCAAAAGGTAACTTCTAGTTATCTGTATTCTACAATGTTAACGTTTTTTTTTTTTTTCCTTGCTGATTAATGAGACGTTGGCATGTCATTTTCTCAATTAAAGGAAAATAGTTTAAAATGCCACCTATTCAATTAATAGACAATTTAGTTAGCAAGAAGGTAGCTACTATTTATAAATCATTATTGGAACTGTGGTCAATGAGAGGCTACTTGGCCAAGTACTGTCCAGAAGGCCGTACAGCAACATTAAAGGATAAGACAGTTGTTTACTACAACCATGTAAGAATTAAATTTTGAAATGTTTAATGATCAAATCAACACTCATTATTTAAATCCGCACAATTAGAAATTCTGGTTAATTGGACAATTGATATCCACCAAGTTACTTGTGAGTATAGTATAGAGATTAGAGAGTATCACTTTTAGTGGGGAGTGCAAAATTGTCCAAAACAAGGAGAAAGATATTGACATGAGGAATATGTTGTAATGCTCCGATATAACTTGAGTTAGTGTATCATGCACTAGCATAGTAGTTCTTAATACTAGTATAATTTTACACCAATAACTACTACAATTAAATCTTACATTAGATTCTTTGTGTTTGTTTGAGTATATTAAATTAAAAAAAAAAAACAAAAAATAAAAAATACGATTTTTAATTTTTAATGTGATTAATAAATTTTTAATAGTAAAAATAAAAATATTTAAAAAATTAAAAAATATTTTTTTAAAAAAACTATAATTTATATTTTTTTAAGATTTTTTTTCTTAAAAAATTATATTTTTCACATGATAAATAAATAAAATGGTATTTTTATATTATTATATCTAAACATAATTGATAGATAAAAAAAGTTTTTTACATAAAATATCCAAATATAAAATTATTTTTTCTTTTCTATAAGATCTTTTAAAAAAATAACTCGAAATTTTTTTTTAGAAACTCACTCAAACAAATCTTTTGTGCCATAAAAATTGATTCTTCTAGTCAAATATCAATGAATATCATTATGAGTATTGGTACATATTTCGATTTGTCACGAAATTCGACTACGATGTCTTTTAACTCAGGTGAGTTGAATAAAAAAGGTTTGAGACGAAGCCAGTTGATCATTCATGGTCGAAGTTTTGACAAAGTTAGGACTTAACTATAGGAAAATAGACCCTTGATTATGAGGTGAGCCAAGTCGAATTGGGGTCAAACGTTTATACTTGCACGTGGTTTTATCCAGAAGTATTATAGAACGTTGGACTTGAAGACCAAGATAAAAGCAAAGACATGAAGTGTCCACCTTAGAGGGCAAGGTCTTTCATAGTCAAGGCAAGGTCGTGAGTTATCAAAACCTAAGAAAAATGAGGAAGATATAGATCGTGTCAAGAGAAGAGCATTTTGCATGGTTTATAAATAAGAGAATGTTAGAAGAGTGGAGTGACTTTAATTTGAATACCTTACCATCACACAAATTTCTAAAAAATTCCAAGTCACACTGAGGCAAAAAAGAATCATGGAGTGCAAGTGCATGTAAGTATTGGGGTTTATTTTTATTTTATTTTCGTTTGTTTTCTTTTCTATTTTAATTCATTTCTTTGCTTTCAATAGTTTATTGTTATTTTGTTTTTTTTTATTTCAATTTTACTTTCCAACTCATTTAAAGCTTTTCATTTATTTTGCTTGTTTTTTGTTTATTGCAATTCTTTATGTTATTTGGCACGGTTTAATATTATTGTGCATTTTTTGACACAAACACGCACTAAGTAATTTCTAGATCGAGTTTACTCTTTTTTAAAGGAGTTGTATCTGTTCCCGAAACTGAAATCTTGATACAAAATTGATTTGACACCCTGTCGAGATCACCAAAAATCAAGTAAAACAAATTAACACGCCTAGTGGGACCCTGGGTTAAGTTAACGTGTTAAATAGTGCATGCAATTACGCAGTGACAAATTAATAATGTCTGATAGAGACTTTTCTTAGACTGATATGTCAAATAATAATGCTGAAAAACCTACAAGAGGCCCATAGACAGAGGTTATCCCATTAGCAGGCACTTCAGGTCGAAGGATGCACCCTGATATCACAGAAAAAATCCTATCGACTGTGCCCACTTCGTGGCTCCCATATAGGTTGTCTCCAAATTATTCTCTACCATTGAAAAATCCTAATATGGGATATATGGGAGGTACGACCACTACAAGAAATAATCCTTTGTATAACTCTATACCTTCTCCAGGAATAATCCTTTGTATAGACATTGATGACAGATCCATCGAAAATATAGTTGGATATTTAGAACTAAAATCTTGGAAATTATTTTTTGATGAATCTAAATACTAGTATGGGGTAGAAGTCGGGATAGTGATAATCACTCCTGATGACATGCCGACTAAGTTTATGTTTCGACTAGAGCCAGTGCTTCAAATAATGAAGCAGAATATGAGGCATTGATCATTGGTCTAGAATTATTAATCGAAAAAGGGGCTCGAACAGTCAAAATCATGGGAGATTCACAACTAGTAATTCAACAGTTAGCTAGAAACTATAAAGTTGTAGCTAAAATCTAGCTAAATATTTTGTGATAGCAGCCCGACTACTAGCCGAATTCAACTTTGTTTTAGTCAAGCACATATTTAGGGAGTCGAATTAGGAAGCAAATGACTTAGCTCAAATAGCTTCTTGCTATAAAATATCTTTCAATTTGATGAAAGAGTTCAGTAAAATCGAAACTAACTTAACTCCTTTGGAATTAAGAGGAGTCTATTGTGCAAACGCAATATATCCAAGTGATTGAAGGTTCAAGATCATCGACTATCTCAAAAATCCTAATCAAAGAATTGATCGAAAGGTTAAATACTTACCTATAAGCTTTGTATTAATTGGGGAGAATTTGTTAAAGAAAAGTATCGATGGCTCTTTACTCAAATGTGTTGGTACTCAAGAAGCTCATTGGTGCACGAAATTGTGATCTCCAGGTTCGAATAATCCCTGGTAATGGCTCCAAAGCTTGGTGCTCTGATCTTAATTCATAATTATCACAACTTCGATACAACTAACCAGCAAGTGCACTGGGTCGTCCAAGTAATACCTTACGTGAGTAAGGGTCGAATCCCACGGAGATTGTTGGTATGAAGCAAGCTATGGTCACCTTGTAAATCTCAGTCAGGCAGATATAAAGTGATAATGGTGTTTTCGAATATTATATAGTAAAATAGGGATAGAGATACTTATGTAATTCATTGGTAGGAATTTCAGACAAGCGAATGGAGATGCTTTTCGTTCCTCTGAACCTCTGCTTTCCTGCTATCTTCATCCAATCAGTCTTACTCCTTTCCACGGCTGGCTGTATGCAAGGGCATCACCGTTGTCAGTGGCTACATCCCCTCCTCTCAGTGAAAGATATGCTCACATGCTCTGTCACAGCACGGCCAATCATCTGTCGGTTCTCGATCATGCTGGAATAGGATTCACCCTCCTTTTGCGTCTGTTACTAACGCCCAGCACTCGCGAGTTTGAAGCTCGTCACAGTCATTCAGTCATTGAATCCTACTCGGAATACCACAGACAAGGTTTATACTTTCCGGATTCTCTTGAATGCCGCCATCATTCTAGCTTACGCCACGAAGATTCCGGTTAGGAGATCTAAGAGATATTCATTCTAGCTTATTTCATGTAGAACGGAAGTGTTTGTCAGGCACGCGTTCATAAGGGAGAAGGATGATGAGCGTCACACATAATCATCACCTTCATCATGTTCTTGGGTGCGAATGGATATCTTAGAAGCGAAATAAGAAGAATTGAATAGAAAACAGTAGTACTTGCATTAATCTTTGAGGAACAGCAGAGCTCCACACCTTAATCTATGGAGTGTAGAAACTCTACCGTTAAAAATACATAAGTGAAGGTCCAGGCATGGCCGAGATGGCCAGCCCCCTGAAACGTGATCAAAGGATCATAAGGTAATCCAAAGATGCCTAATACAATAGTAAAAGGTCCTATTTATAATAAACTAGCTACTAGGGTTTACATGAGTAAGTAATTGATACATAAATCCACTTCCGGGGCCCACTTGGTGTGTGTTTGGGCTGAGCCTGAGTGTTGCACGTGCAGAGGCCATTTGTGGAGTTGAACGCCAGTTTCTGTGCCAGTTTGGGCGTTCAACTCTGGTTTTGGATCCTTTTCTGGCGCTGGACGCCAGATTTGGGCAGAAGGCTGGCGTTGAACGCCAGTTTACATCGTCAATTCTTGGCCAAAGTATGGACTATTATATATTGCTGGAAAGCCCTGGATGTCTACTTTCCAACGCAATTGGAAGAGCGCCATTTCGAGTTCTGTAGCTCCAGAAAATCCACTTTGAGTGCAGGGAGGTCAGAATCCAACAGCATCAGCAGTCCTTCTTCAACCTCTGAATCTGATTTTTGCTCAAGTCCCTCAATTTCAGTCAGAAAATACCTGAAATTACAGAAAAACACACAAACTCATAGTAAAGTCCAGAAATATGAATTTAACATAAAATCTATTAAAAACATCCCTAAAAGTAACTAGATTCTACTAAAAATATACTAAAAACAATGCCAAAAAGCGTATAAATTATCCGCTCATCACAACACCAAACTTAAAATGTTGCTTGTCCCCAAGCAACTAAAAATCAAAATAGGATAAAAAGAATAGAATATACTATAAATTCCAAACTATCAATGAAACATAGCTCCAATCAAATGAGCGGGACTTATAGCTTTTTGCCTCTTGAATAGTTTTGGCATCTCACTTTATCCATTGAGGTTCAGAATGATTGACATCTATAGGAACTCAGAGTTCAGATAGTGTTATTGATTCTCCTAGTTCAGTATGATGATTTTTGAACACAGCTATTTTATGAGTCTTGGCCGTGGCCCTAAGCACTTTGTTTTCCAGTATTACCACCGGATACATAAATGCCACAGACACATAACTGGGTGAACCTTTTCAGATTGTGACTCAGCTTTGCTAAAGTCCCCAATTAGAGGTGTCCAGGGTTCTTAAGCACACTCTTTTTTTGCTTTGGACCTTGGCTTTAACCGCTCAGTCTCAAGTTTTCACTTGACACCTACACGCCACAAGCACATGGTTAGGGACAGCTTGGTTTAGCCGCTTAGACCAGGATTTTATTCCTTTAGGCCCTCCTATCCACTGATGCTCAAAGCCTTGGGATCCTTTTTATTTTCCCTTGCCTTTTGGTTTTAAGGGTTATTGGCTTTTTTCTCTTGCCTCTTGGTTTTAAGAGCTTTGGCTTTTTCTGCTTGCTTTTTCTTTTTCTTTCTATTTTTTTTCGCCTATTTTTTTTTCTGCAAGCTTTGTTCTTTGCTGCTTTTTCTTGCTTCAAGAATCATTTTTATAATTTTTTAGATTATCAAATAACATGTCTCCTAGTCATCATTCTTTCAAGAGCCAACATATTTAACATTCTCAAACAACAACTTCAAAAGACATATGCACTGTTCAAGCATACATTTAGAAAACAAGAAGCATTGTCACCACATCAATATAATTAAACTAAGTTCAAGGATAAATTCAAAACTCATGTACTTCTTGTTCTTTTGAATTAAAACATTTTTCATTTAAGAGAGGTGATGGATTCATAGGACATTCATAACTTTAAGACATAGTTACTAACTACTAATGATCATGTAATGAAGACACAAACATAGATAAGCACATAACATAGAAAACGAAAAACAGAGAAAGTAAGAGCAAGGAATGAATCCACCTTAGTGATGATGGCGTTTCAATGATGTTCTTGGGCTCTTCTATGTCTCTTCCTTGCCTTTGCAGCTTGATTCCTAGTGATTTTTTTTTGGGATTTCTATCCTCAGTTGCTTCTAATAATTATGTGGAGGGAGGTGCATCTCCTGAGGTATCTCAGGGATCTCTTGATTTGCAGCCACATGTTCTACCACTGAGCTATAGATCCTTTACATAATTGTTTTACCACACCAAACTTAGAATGTTGCTCGCCCTCGAGCAAAAGAAGAAGGAATAGATGAAGAAGAAGATGTGGAAAAAAAACTAGGATTATGAGGAGGTAAGGTGGAGATCCTGTGGGGTTCACAGATCCTGAGGTGATCCTGTGGGGTCCACAGATCCTGAGGTGTCAAGGCATTTACATCCCTGCACCAAATTAGGCATGTAAAATGCCCTTGCACACAACTCTGGGCGTTCAGCGCCAGGTTGGTGGCCATTTTGGGCGTTCAGCGCCCATTTGTTGCCATTTCTGGCGTTGAACGCCAGAACCATGCTTGTTCTGGGCGTTCAGCGCCAGGATGCTGCCCATTTGGGCGTTCAGCGCCAGAACCATGCTCTGTTCTGGCGTTGAACGCCAGGCAGATGCTTCCTCCAGGGTGTGATTTTTCTTCTGCTGTTTTTGATTCCGTTTTCAATTTTTTTTTTGTTTATTTTGTGACTCCACATGATCATGAACATTATTATTATTTTCGGCTGCCATCTCCTCTTCCTGTTCGAAAATTTCTGAAAGGTTATCTCTGGATTGTTGTATTTTAGCTTCTCTTAATTTTCTTTTCAGAGTCCTTTCAGGTTCTGGATCTGCTTTCACAAGAATGTTCTTATCCTTGCTCCTGCTCATATGACAAAGAAGAGGGCATAGAAAAATAATAATAATAATAATAGAGATCCTTTATACCACAGTATAGGGATCCCTGTGTGAGTAGAAGAAGAGAAGAAGAGGAAATTCGAACACAGATGGAAGAGGGGGTTCGAATTTAGTGAGTGATGTGAAGAAAAGATGTTAGTTCATCAATAAACAAATAGAAGAAGATGAGAGGGGGGAGTGAATTTTCGAAAGCAATTTTTGAAAAAGAGTTAGTGATTTTTAAAAATAGTTTTTGAAAAATGTTAGTAATTTTCGAAAATTAAGATTTAAAAATTAAAATAATTAATAAATAAAAAAAGAAATTTTGAAAAGGGGGGAAGATATTTTCGAAAATTAGAGAGAGAGAGTTAGTTAGGTAGTTTTGAAAAAGTTAAGAAACAAACAAAAAGTTAGTTAGTTAGTTGAAACAATTTTTGAAAATTAATTTTGACAAGATAAGAAGTTAGGAAGTTAGAAAAGATATTTTGAAAATCAAATTTTTGAAAAGGATAAGATGAGAAGATATTTTTGAAAAGATATGATAGAAATTAGTTTTGAAAAAGATTTGATTTTTAAAATCACAATTAATGACTTGATTCACAAGAAATCACAAGATATGATTCTAGAACTTAAAGTTTGAATCTTTCTTAACAAGTAAGTAACAAACATCAAATTTTTGAATCAAAACATTAATTGATTATGTTATTTTCGAAAATTATGATATAAAATAAGAAAAAGATTTTTGAAAATTAATTTTTTGAATTTTTCGAAAATAACCAAGAATTTTGAAAAAGATTTGATTTTTGAAAAAGATTTTGAAAAAGATAAGATTTTCAAATTGAAAATTTGATTTGACTCTTAAGAAACAACTTGATTTTAAAAATTTTTGAAAAAGTCAATCCAAATTTTCGAATTTGATGAGAGAAAAAGGGAAAGATATTTTTTTGATTTTTGATATTTTTATGAAAAACATGAAAATTATGCAATGCATGAAATTTTTAGATCAAAACATGTGATGCATGCAAGCATGCTATGAATGTCAAGATGAACACCAAGAACACTATGAATGTCAAGATGAACATCATAGACACAATTTTGAAAAAATTTTTAATGCAAAGAAAACATGCAAGACACCAAACTTAGAATTCTTTAATGCTTAGGCACTAAGAATTCAAGAATGCATATGATAAACATGAAAAGACACAAAACAAAAAATCATCAAGATCAAACAAGAAGACTTACCAAGAACAACTTGAAGATCATGAAGAACACCATGAATGCATGAAATTTTCGAAAAATGCAAGATGCACATGCAGATGACACCAAACTTATGATATGACTCAAGACTCAAACAAGAACCACAAAATATTTTTGATTTTTATGATTTTCTAATTTTTTTTGTATTTTTATTTTTATTTAATTTTTTTTTTCGAAAATTATTTAGAAAAAAGAAAAATAAGGATTCAAAATTTTTAATATGAATTCCAGGAATCTTATGCTCTAAAGCTCCAATCAAAGGGTCAGGCATGGCTTGATAGCCAGCCAAGCTTTAGTATGTAACTTAGACATGACACGCCTGACATTCCTTACATTCAATAGCCAATTGGCTAAGAAAGATAAAGAAGCTCTTTTCTTGAGTATAAGAATTGAGACATGGCTTTACAGCCAGCCAGGCTTCAACATGCTTCATGAAACACTAGAATTCATTCTTAAAAATTTTGAAGCTATAGAATAATTTATTTTTGAAAACATTTTTTTTTGAAAACAAAACAAAAAGAAAATTACCTAATCTGAGCAACAAGATGAACCGTCAGTTGTCCAAACTCGAACAATCCCCGGCAACGGCGCCAAAAACTTGGTGCTGTTGCCGGATCAAACTTGGCACTGATGTTACCGGACCAAAAGCTTGCCGAAAACTCAAACAATCCCCGGCAACGGCGCCAAAAACTTGGTGCACGAAATTGTGATCTCCAGGTTCGAATAATCCCTGGTAATGGCTCCAAAGCTTGGTGCTCTGATCTTAATTCATAATTGTCACAACTTCGATACAACTAACCAGCAAGTGCACTGGGTCGTCCAAGTAATACCTTACGTGAGTAAGGGTCGAATCCCACGGAGATTGTTGGTATGAAGCAAGCTATGGTCACCTTGTAAATCTCAGTCAGGCAGATATAAAGTGATAATGGTGTTTTCAAATATTATATAGTAAAATAGGGATAGAGATACTTATGTAATTCATTGGTAGGAATTTCAGACAAGCGAATGGAGATACTTTTCGTTCTTCTGAACCTCTGCTTTCCTGCTATCTTCATCCAATCAGTCTTACTCCTTTCCACGGCTGGCTGTATGCAAGGGCATCACCGTTGTCAGTGGCTACATCCCCTCCTCTCAGTGAAAGATATGCTCACATGCTCTGTCACAGCACGGCCAATCATCTGTCGGTTCTCGATCATGCTGGAATAGGATTCACCTTCCTTTTGCGTCTGTTACTAACGCCCAGCACTCGCGAGTTTGAAGCTCGTCACAGTCATTCAGTCATTGAATCCTACTCGGAATACCACAGACAAGGTTTATACTTTTCGGATTCTCTTGAATGCCGCCATCATTCTAGCTTACGCCACGAAGATTCCGGTTAGGAGATCTAAGAGATATTCATTCTAGCTTATTTCATGTAGAACGGAAGTGTTTGTCAGGCACGCGTTCATAAGGGAGAAGGATGATGAGCGTCACACATAATCATCACCTTCATCATGTTCTTGGGTGCGAATGGATATCTTAGAAGCGAAATAAGAAGAATTGAATAGAAAACAGTAGTACTTGCATTAATCTTTGAGGAACAGCAGAGCTCCACACCTTAATCTATGGAGTGTAGAAACTCTACCGTTAAAAATATATAAGTGAAGGTCCAGGCATGGCCGAGATGGCCAGCCCCCTGAAACGTGATCAAAGGATCATAAGGTAATCCAAAGATGCCTAATACAATAGTAAAAGGTCCTATTTATAATAAACTAGCTACTAGGGTTTACATGAGTAAGTAATTGATGCATAAATCCACTTCCGGGGCCCACTTGGTGTGTGTTTGGGCTGAGCCTGAGTGTTGCACGTGCAGAGGCCATTTGTGGAGTTGAACGCCAGTTTCTGTGCCAGTTTGGGCGTTCAACTCTGGTTTTGGATCCTTTTCTGGCGCTGGACGCCAGATTTGGGCAGAAGGCTGGCGTTGAACGCCAGTTTACATCGTCAATTCTTGGCCAAAGTATGGACTATTATATATTGCTGGAAAGCCCTGGATGTCTACTTTCCAACGCAATTAGAAGAGCGCCATTTCGAGTTCTGTAGCTCCAGAAAATCCACTTTGAGTGCAGGGAGGTCAGAATCCAACAACATCAGCAGTCCTTCTTCAACCTCTGAATCTGATTTTTGCTCAAGTCCCTCAATTTCAGTCAGAAAATACCTGAAATTACAGAAAAACACACAAACTCATAGTAAAGTCCAGAAATATGAATTTAACATAAAATCTATTAAAAACATCCCTAAAAGTAACTAGATTCTACTAAAAATATACTAAAAACAATGCCAAAAAGCGTATAAATTATCCGCTCATCACTCATCTGGCTATGACTGAGATACATGAAGGTATTTGTGGAGCTCACCAGTCGGGTCAAAAAATGCACTGGATCTTACGTCGACAAGGGTTGTATTGTCCTTCAATGATTAAGGATTGTGTTGAATTTGCTCGATATTGTGATCAATGCCAAAGACATGCACCTATTCAAAGAGTCCCTACTTCCGATTTACATGCTATAATCAAGCTCTGACCATTTAGAGGGTGGGCTCTCAACTTAATAGGAAATATTCACCCTTATTTGACTAAGGGACATAAATTTATTTTGGTGGCAGTCGACTAATTTACAAAGTGGGTGGAAGTTGTGCCTATGAAGGAAGTTACCCAAGTCAAGATAATTGATTTTATTGAGGAATCGATCATTTATAGATTCGGTATTTCCTAGACCTTGACCATAGATTAAGGAACTATGTGTACAGGTCGATAAATAAAGGGGTTTGCTGAATCACAAGGCATTAAGATAGTATACTCGACTCCCTACTATGCACATGCTAATGGTCAAGTTGAAGCCATCAATAAAATTCTTATAAGTTTGATTAAAAAGCATATAGGGAGACAACCTCGAAACTGGCATAACAATTTGAGCCAAGTATTGTGAGCATATATGTGTTCACCTAAAGAGGTTACAGGATCGACACCTTATGAGTTAGTTTATGGTTATAAGTTATTTTACCACTTGTTATAAATTTACAAACTATTAGAGTGGCAAAACAGAATGATTTGCCTGTCAAACAATATTGGCCGAGTATGATGGATGAATTGGATGGATTAGATCAATCTCGACTAATTGCATTAGATAGAATGATTTGATAGAAAGAATCTAGAGCTAAGTCATACAACAAGAAAGTCAAGACTAAAAAATTTGCAGTCGATGACTTAGTTTTAAAATTAATCCTTCCCACTGAGTTAAAGGAAAATGGTCACCATTTTGGGAAGAACGTTTTAAAATTAATCCTTCCCATTGAGCAAGTTAAAGGAAAATTGTCACCATTATGGGAAGAACCTTTTAAGGTCGAAAAGGTATTTGATGGTAATGCGTATGAGTTAAGAGATATAAAAGATAATCGACAGATTGGGCACATAAATGAAAAATATCTCAAATCATATCATTCTTATTAGAATAAAAGGTGAACATTCATATAAAACATTAACCAAAATACAAAATGAAAATTAAAACAAAGTCCTAAACTTAAGCTTCAAGTCCTCTTTTTTTTAACCCAGAACGACAGAAGCTTCAAAAACTTCACCTTAAACTTTAGTGGCTTGAGTTACTACTTCGACTATGGCAGGATGACATGGGGTTTTAGAATCATAAACATTATGTATTTTTTGAATTCGAAGTGTCATAGTCGAGTTAGTTACTACAATTTTTCCTTTGCTAGCCTTTAACTCAGCTAATTCTTTCTCAAGAATATCAATTCTTGATGCTAAGGTTTTCTCTTTATAGCTTGACTGTCTAATAAAACTTCTTCAATTTGAGACTTAGCCATATCACATTTCTTCAATTGGGTGTCATGATTGACCAGTGCCTCAATCGATTTGTTTAAGTATTCCTCAGCAACTTTAGATGTAGAGATATGATTATATATATCCCCAATAAAGACCCCTAGATTTGTGTGAATCTCAGTTGGAATTTTTTTTTTCCGAAAAACTGAGAGCATCGAGTAGTCAAATCTTTAGGTTAACATTGTTGTTGATATCCTCCAAAGGTTGATTAAGGCAATCGAGAATTGTGTTCCTTTTGAAGAATATATTGGAGTATATCCAATGATACTCATTCAACCATGTATTTTATCATTGGTCCTTGGATAGTAGAAGGAACCGGTAGTGTTTATACCCAATGTTCTTGGGTCTTTTCTTTGGAGTCAGTAATTCACTCCTAAGGCTCCTTTAGGAAGGCCAGGTAGTCAATTAGCAAGTCCAAAAGGGGCATTAGGAAAAGAAGGAAACTTAAATGGTCGCATAAAGTGTTTTTTCCGAACATAAGGATCTCAAGCCAAAGCTTTGAATAACAGTCGAGAAATTTATAAAATGTGTTCTCTTCTTCTTTTCTCACACTTCAAAGGCCTTATTGAAAACATACTTTACCTTTTTGAAATGTCATTTTACCTTATAATATTTTTTGAACTTAACAATTTCATCGACATGCTCACCTTTAGTTTTCTTTGACGCCGCAGCAGGAAGAACCAAATTAGAAAGGACTTGTTCAGTTGAAAAGCAATAAGAAGTATAGTAGGTCGACCACCACTTATGGAAGGCAGGTGTTGAAAGGAAACAACGAGTGAGGTTGAACCTTTGGTACTGAATGCTCACTCTTTGGAGATTCAAGTCAAGAATTTGGTCAAACTCTTCTAGTCTTGACACCTCATAGTGTACTATTTGGGTCTCAGAGTCGAGGGAGAGTGGGGAAGGCAATGCTTGGGCCAAACCAAATTGCTGTGACACGAATTGAGGGAGTAAGTGACTAGTTTCTTCTTTAAGGCCATTGTCGACTCACGTGAAAACTCCCACAGGAAGAATTTGAGGAGTAAGTGTTTTAGACAACAAATCATCGACAATATATTGATTTTCAGGTTTGGGACTGATGAAGTAATTAAGGTACCCAATTGCACTTTGACGATGAGTGAATGGATTTGGGTAATAAGAAGTGTTGTCACAATTTTGATCTCAAGAAGAAGAGTAACAAAGTGACGAAAAACATTTATGGCAGACATTTTTTTTGTTTCGATCAAGAGAGAAGAGATAGTCGAATACCATCAAGTTGAGCTTTAGGAATGTCAAAAGAAGAATCTATCAGTCGAGGTTTAAGAACAGCCTTCAACCATAGGTTTACAACTCAAATGGGACCAAAGCGATTAGTCGATAATTCACCGCGTCGAATCTTACCAACCACTAAGGAGAGTGTTTCATATATTTGACCTAAAATCAAAGAAGGAAGGTCGACATGCTTTTTATAATGAAGCATGATGGCTAGTGATAAATAATTATTTTTTTGAATTTCAATAGATTTAGGACAAAAAACAAAGGCATTAAGCCATGAAAGCAAAAAGGCCACATGCTCACTATCGGTCGCGGGATCTCCCTCGGATCCCATATTATTTTGAATAAATTCTGACACAGAAGTCGAGTCAAAATTGATGTCAAAAATATCATCAGGATATTCGGTAGCCCATGACACACACTCCCCGTCGGGAGCTATGCCAGTCAAAGCAGAAACTTCCATTAAAGTAGGACCCATCATCCCATAAGAAAAATGGAAGTTATTAGTAACAGGGCACCAAGAATATAAACTGGCCCCTAAGAGGGGAGCAGTATAAGAAAGGTCAAAGCTGGCTAGTTTGAGAGCAGAAACAATCCCTAGTGATTTTCATGTAGTTTGTAGGTCGGGGCCAACCTCGACATCTAAGTTGAAAGAAGGGAACTAGATTCCTTTGGAGGGATAGTCTTAAAGACCCGACTAGAAAAATAAGAAGCCCTAATGTTTTTGCAGAAAATTATAGGGAGATGTTCAGGGGGGAGATGGAAAGAAAGAAAAGACAGATTCAACTTGTTCTTGAGTAGAAAAAGGTCCTAAAAAGGAATATAAGCGGCCAGTAACCTTGAAAGGAAGAAATACCTGGCTCCTCCAAAGGACAACAGTTTCAATGTCCGGATTAGGGGCTCTCAAGCTCCTATCTTCATTGTAGAATTATGCCATGTCAGCCACCAAAAAAAGAAGAGGGATAATTTGAACATCATCGTCTTCTTCACAATGTGGGGGTGGGGGGTAGCTGAGTAGTTGTTGCCACACCAGATGCAAAGGCTGCTGTAATACTGTAATGGCCGGAAAAGAGAAAGAAGCGGAGGCCATGGTTGTAGGAGTAATGGTGGAAGTAGTAGTAGCAGCAAGCCAGCAACAGTCACAGAAGTGGAAGAGGCAGCAGTAACAGAAGACAAGGAAGATTGTTGATGGACTGATTGTGAATCCATAAGAATGGAGATGATAGAAATGGTTGAAAGAGCTTTCGAAGAAGAAAGTAGGGGTGTTTACAGTACGGTTTGGTCCGATTTTAAGAAAAAAAGTCATCCGATTCGAACACTTATTTTATGTTTGGTACAGTTTGGATTGGATGAACTTTTTTTAGAAATCCAATCCGATTACAAGGGCTTTGGATGGTTTTGGATTTGCGATTTTTAAATAAAAAATAATAACTTAGTTTACAAATTAATGCTGCCTGACATAGTATAAATGCACACTACTAAAGTACTAATAATCCTATGAACATTATAAAGTAACTTGTCCAACAAGCCAACATAATAATAAAAAGTAAATCCCATAAACATTATAAAGTAACCTGTCTAGCAATCCAATAAATTCAATAAGTCTTGATAAAATAATAATTATTCAGCCTAAAAACAAGTCTCAACAACACAAAATTAAATAGCATACAAGTCTTAATAAAAACATAGCATAAAAAACTTCAAGTTGAGAGGTGAAGCATTGATCACTAATCAGATTCATTATCAGTCTTCTTCGTCTATTAGTTGAGGAATTGGCTCAAGTTCTACAATAAAATATAATCAAATAAATATTAGTAACTTAAACATATTATCAAGTAGTAAAGTTAATCAATATATGTAGATAAAATAAAACATAATTATAAAAAATATTACCTTTCTCAAGTTTTTCAAATTCTTCAAAAGACTCCTCAAGGTCAATTAGCAATGAATTGGCTCGAAACCAATTTTGTGCATAAATAAAAACTTCAACCATTTTTGGGGTAAGAGAACTCCTATATTAATTAAGTACTTTACCTCTAGTGCTAAAGGCGGATTCAAAAGTAATCGTTGACACAGGCATAGCTAGAATATCCCTCGCAATTTGACTAAGAACAAGATATTTGTAATTATTAGAGTTTACTTTCCACCAAGTTAAAATGTCAAAATTACTTGGATAAACTGATTTTTCCAAGGACTCCATAAAATACAAATCCACTTCATTTGTGTTGGCACTCTCACTTGCTTGTATATCATTTTTAAATGCTACTGCAAAGCAAACATCATCAAAGGCATTATCATTCATATCCACATCTTGGCTGTGGTGTGCAGATTGGTGTGCTTGATCACTATTAAGAGCAACCCTATAGCTGTTAAACAAGTCATTGAATACTTCCTTCACCTTACCACATAAAAAATCAGCATCCTCCTTCTTAAACAACTTTTGAAAACTCCACTCAATAAACTTAATTTTGTATCTAGGGTCAAGTACCACAGCAACAAAAATTATCATATTCATGTTTTTCAAGTTACCCCAATATTTATCATACTTAGCCTTCATTTTTGTAGCCATACATTTAAGTAATATGTCATTACTATCAGCCCAAGTCTTCAAAAAACTAAGATTTGAACAAAAGTGATAAAAATATGACGAAGAGGACAAATGTAGAACCCGAGACTTTTTTGGTTACATCGAAAAAAATCTTTAAAAATCTCACAAAGCATCTTGTATTATCCTAATCTTCATTCTTTAGAATGCCCCCTTGCATCATTACAAACTCAGCATCCTTTTCACTTAATTTCTTAAAGGCCTTTTGGAATTTTAAAGTACTATCAAGCATTATGTAAGTGGAATTCCACCTAGTAAGGACATCTAATTGCATACAAAATCAGTCTTGGATCCTAGCCTCTTTAATACAACTTTTAAACCTATCCATGCGAGTAGGAGAAGCACAGACATATCTAACATTATTCCTAATTTTTCTAATTGAAGAATGCATATCCTTCAAACCATCATTCACCACCAAGTTCAAGATATGAGCATAATACCTAATGTTCACCTTTTAAAGGATATGAATTCAAAACCTCCATTCTACCTTTTAAATAACAAATGATAACATCATTTGAACTAGCATTATCAACTGTAATGCTAAATACTCTCTACTTATTTCCTAATTTAAAAGATATTTTTTTTTTATCTTCCTACCAATTGTTTCACTTTTATTATTCTTGATGAGACAAAAGTTAAAAATTTTCTTTTGCAACTTTCAATCTTGATAAAAAAAAATATGCAGTGAGACAAAGATAGTTTAGATTTTGTACAGAAATCCAACAATCAGTGGGCAAACACATACTTTGATTTGAGTTTATAAAGACACTCTTCAACTTATGTTTTTCATTCATGAACAAGTTTCAACAATCCCTAGCAACTAAAATCCTTCCCAAAATTCGGAGTTTTGACTGCAAAACACTCATGAAATAATGAAACCCCTCCCCTTCGACAAATCTAAAAGGCAACTCATCTACGATTATTATTCTAGCAATGGCTTGTCTACATAAATCAGGATCAAATGATACAAAAGTCAAACAATTACCCAGCCCATTTTCTTCTTCTTTTTTAAGTTGCTGCATAACAAGTGTTTTTTGTGTGGGATCAAGTGAATCTTTTAAAAATTTTCTACAATAACTCAACAAGTGACTTTTAAGATTGCTAGTACCATTTTTATGTGAATCAGTCGCATAAGATGCTCCACACCAGTTACATATAGCCCTAGGTTTGGGATCACTTTCATCTTTTTTAAAATGCTCCCAAGTCCAAGATCTATATCTAATAGGTTTTTTAGTATTACCGGTACCTAGTTCCTCAGATTGGCCAGGATTAGGTGACTCATCAGCAACATTTGCTTTGCCTCTCCTCCTCTTAGATCTAGTTCTTTCATTGTTCCAATCATTGCGTGGGAGCAGCAGTGGCAGCGATGACGTTTGCCTCTATGTCTGCCTTTGATGGCTGTGGCGGCGGCATTGACTCTGACTGTCTCGAAGATCTAACTGATTCAAAAGTGGCGGAGTAATACTGGTAAATCCAGACTCACTGCTTTGAACATCTTGTGATAACAAAGAATAGTTAATCAGTTTATGTTATTTTAATATTTTTCTCAATTAATCAACATATTGAATTATTAGTTTGTTACCAACATACACATTACAAAATAAAAATATTACCTCAGGATATAAAGCTAATATTGTTGACATTCAAATTGAAAGCTAAAATCAACTAAACAAATATAAAATCTGCAAAAGATAAAAAAAATAGAATTCAATCAACAAGGACAAAATAATTAATTTAATACAAAGTTTAACAAAATTTAATCAACAAAAACAAATTGTCAAAAATAACAAGAACAACAAAAAATTTAACACAAAATTTAACAAAAACAAGAACAAATCTCTCCAGAACAAAACAAAATTAAATAAAAACAAGTAAAAACATTCCGAAAAAAGGAGACAGCAATAGCGTCACCGAGAAGAGGAGACGACGAACGACGTCACCAAAGAGGAAACGGCAGCAGCGTCACTAAGAAGAGGAGACAACGAAGGACATCATTGAGAAGAGGAGGCGGCGAACAGCATTGACGTGTGACGGTGAGAGTAAGTGAAGTGTGAGATACGAATACAAGAGACTAAAGTGTGAAGAGAGGGTTTCTTTAGGTTAGGTTTTGTGTAATTGTTTAGGGAAAATGGAATGTGTGCGACACTATCCTAAGGGAGTAAGCCAATACAATAAGGAACTAAGGACTAAGGGTCTTATTATTATTATTGTTATTGTTATTGTATGCGGTTCAGTTTGGTTATGTAGAATGAAATCACAAACTGAATCAAACCGTAATAAAACTAATTCAGAATCTAAAAAAATGCAAAATTAAGCAGTTTGTTTCGGGTTTCGGTTTGAATTGGTGCAGTTTGCATTTTTTTTTACTGTTTTGAATCTAAACACCCTTAGAAGAAACGAATTATTTTCTAAAGACATAAAAAGTAAATGGTGAAAATGATGAGGTAACAATACCTGTTGAAGGAAGGTGGCCAGTTTTTAATTTCAAAGCCCATTAAAAGTTCAGGAAAGACGTTACACATTCTCAGAAAAATGTGCAAACCGTTTTAGAAACAGTGTAACTGTCTTTTTAAATTCTAAAATTTAAAATTGGCACATGACTGGCACGTGAGCAGATAAAACTTGTCATTTCAACTCCTGAAAAAATAAATTTTAAGGAATAATTTGTTAGTGCATATTTCAATCTGTCACGAAATTTGACTATAGCGTGTCTACTAACTCAGGTGAGTTGAGTCGAAAAGATTTGAGATGAAGCCAGTTGATCATGCGTGGTCGAAGTTTTGACGGAGTAAGGACTCAACTATAAAAAAACAGACCATTGATTATGAGGTGAGTCGAGTTGGACTAGGGTCAAAAGTTTATACTTGCACGTGATTTCATCTAGAAGTACTATGCAGAACGTGGAACTTGAAGACCATTGTAAAAATAAAGACGTGGGGTGTCCACCTTGGAGGACAAGGTCCTTCACGGTCAAGACAATAAAGTCGTGGATTGTGAAAGTTTGAGTAAAAGGAGAAAGATAGATCGTGTCAAGAGAAGAGCATTTTGCATATAAGAGAAGGTTAGAAGAGTGGAGTGACTTCAATTTGAACAGTTCACCATTACACAAATCTCTAAAAAAATTCAAGTCACACTCATGTTAAGGGAATCATGAAATGCAAGTGCATATAACTGTCTGGAGTCCATTTTTATTTTATTTTCTTTTGTTTTTTTATTTTAATTCATTTCTTTGCTTTTAATATTTTATTATTATTTTACTTTTTTAATTTCAATTTTACTTTCCTACTCATCTAAAATTTTTTATTTATTTTGTTTATTTTTTTTATTGTAATTCTTTATGTTATTTGTCACGGTTTAATATTATTGAGCATTTTCGATATAAATACTAAATAATTTTTGGGTTGAGTACACTTTTTTTCAGAAGAATTGTATCTATTTTTTGAACTGTAATCTTAATACAAATTTGATTCGATACCTTATCGAAGTTACCAAAAATCAAATAAAATGATGAATTATTCGGCAAAAAAAAAAAAAGGAAAAGGAAGATGAGATTTAATGTGTATGCACCGCTGGTATACATATTAAAATATTATACAAACATTTATTGTATAATACTACGTCAGCAAAATAGAATTGATCTATTTACATCATCATTATTTAATTTGATTGGTGATACTTCTTTTCTTTTACAATTTCGTTACGTTACTAACAGTATTTTTGTCAACTTCTACCAATTCTTATATATAATTGTGTTTAATGGAAGTGTATTTGTGGATGTATCTAATAAAAATGTCTTTTTATGACTGTGTTTAATAAAAATATCTTTTTAAATATATTTTTTGGATGTGTTTCTTTATATATGTGTTTAAAATATAATAATTAATTATTATTGATAATAAATTAACAGATAATATATTAGTACCATATACTTTTTCTTTTAATAATTGAATTCTAGTGTAGAACAGTTTTTTCACATTATAAATACATCCAAATTTAGACCATTTAGAGATTTTGTTACACTTTGATGATTGTAAGATTGATGTGATCTGCAGTTTTTTAACGAATAATATAATTCATAGTATTGTTATTAATAAATATACTCAACCAAATCATTATCCAAAATTTGGTTCGCTTTCAACGTAGAAGAAAATTCTGAAGGACAAAAAATAATGTATCTCTTTGCGGACTTGGTTACGTAACTGCAGTTCTCTTGCGGTTTAGGTATACATATGATAATACATTGTGTATACCACCCAATTTTATTTTAAATAATGTATAGAGTATTGACAATAAAGTATAAAAATATTTTATAATATTCAATATTAATTAGTAAAAAGATAAAGAAGTTTAAATATTAATAACTATCCATTATAATGATTGTTTATCTTGATTTTTTTTTCGCTTTATGACAAATAATTTTATTTTGAGTAATTTATAATAAACCTTTATCCAATTCAAATCGCATAATATTCTAATAGATAAGGTGAGTTTTCGTTTCGCTAATTAAAAGAATAATTTTAATGGGTTGAAAGTTGATTCTGTCAAGCTTAATGTGGATGACAGCTAAGTTTCAGTTTGGGGATGCAGTTTAAAACTCAAATAGAGATTGGAATGTTGGTTTCATTTTAGAAAGCCTAGCTTTAAATGTGCTAAAATTATAGTTGGGTGCTCTCTTCATAGGGTTATATATGATTGTACTACTGGAATAAAGGATTTAGGTTTTTTGTTATTGAAACTTAATCAATTTAGATTTTTCAAATCATAGTGCCTAGTTTCACAAGAATTCACTCACAGAAGGTAAATGAAGTTGCTTATGAAATATATATGGGCTTTACTATAGTGTCCTTGGACTATTTCCATGTCACACGTGTCCAGAATGATAAATATAAGAGTAAAGTATCGTTTTTGTCCCCAACGTTTGGGGTAAATCCTATTTGTGTCCCTAACGTTTAAATCGTCCTATTTGTATCCCTAACGTTTGTAAAAGTGATTCAATGTTATCCTGCCGTCAATTACACATCATGAATGCTTTAATTTGAGTTTTAAAAATCTCTTATTGAAGTTAGAATACAAATGTTTGGGATAGAATCGATGATCTACTCCAAAAAATAGCTCATCAAATGTTGAAACTAATTCCTACAACATTTACATAATTCACTTTTCTAGGGATATAATTGAATCTAAACACAAATAGTAGGTATAATATTAAAATCGACCACATCCAAGTGAGACCTAATTGATAATGAATACATTCAAGTGAGAATAATTGAAAAATATAATCTGATTTGTTAGTATAATTGATAGTAGGATAACATTGAATCACTTTTATAAACGTTAAGGATATAAATAGGACGATTTAAACATTAGGGACACAAATAGGACTTATCCCAAACGTTGGGAACAAAAACGATACTTTACTCTAAATATAATGATTGACAAGTTAGCCATGTTTGCTTTTTTAATGGGCAATAATCCTCCTAATAAAGTCTCTACTGTATTGATTAGTTATTTTACTAATTTGTTTTAGTTTATTATTTTTACTAAAAAATACTTTAATGTTAATTATGTTATGTGTTACACAAAAATAATATGTTTAATTCATTGTGATTGACCCCATAATTCAATCCAATGCACACATTTCATTTCAAACTAAATTTAAAAATTAAATCAAACAGAATCCTATATAAACTGCAGCCACTTATGTATTTGGGATCACCCTTTTCAAATTTTGAAATGGAAATAAGAATAGTGTAATATAGGGTTATTGGTGGACTGCTGCGTATTTAATATTGTTGTAGACATACAGACTAAACACAAATCGCTGTCTGTATTATTAGGGAAAAAAAATCGGACGATCGACTAAGGTACACAAATCAAACCATTCAATTTATATATTAATGGAATCTGTTGTGCATACAACTCACTAAGCTGTCTTTCACTCTCTCCTGCCTCTTTTATTCGTTGCTGATTTTACTCTCACACCCTCACCAGAGGCACTTTTCTTTTCACACACTCACAATAACAAAAAATCCCTCTCCCTCCATTAACTTTTCTTTCAAGAAACTTTGCCAGTAAAAAAAAAAACAATGTCTAGAAAATTCAAATAAAAGATATAGATGGTCCTGAACTTTAAATTATTAATTATTTTAATCATCCTAATTATATAAGTAATTATTTTTCAATTTTATGATTTAACAAAAGTTAATAGTGATAATGTTATAGATTAATATTATTTATAGCAATTAAATAATAATTAACATATGGATTTATAGTATTTAAAAATATTATGTTATGTATTTTTGAATCTAGTTAATGTTGTTAACATAAATTTATACATTAAAAATATATATTTAGTGTATTTAATAATAATTATTAAAATATTATTTTAAATATATTTATATTTTATTAATTATTATTAGAAGTTAAATATAATTATGTGGTTTTTCTGAAATAAATTGAGCATATTTTGAATAGTTAATAAATTAATTGTTATTATAATTATATTAGTTATGTGTTAATGAAAATAGGTTATTTTTAAGTTGTATTAATTAATTAATTATTGTTATATTATATAATTAACGCCATTTATTATAATTAATTTTTTAAATTTTTGGATATAATAATTATAATTATAATAATATAATTAGTTAAATAAATAACTAATTAGCCGTATGTATGTGTTATTGAATGTCAGTGTTAATAAATTAATGTTATTTATTTATTATTATAATAATATTAGTATTAATGAAAATTAGATTTTTTTTATTTTTGAATATAAAATTAATTATTTTAAGTCATTAATTATTATTATAATAATAATAATACTATTAGCTAAAAAATCTTAGCAGAGAAAGAGTACGTACTCCGTACTCAGAGAGAATGAGAGAAGGAGAGAGCGGGAGAGAGTGTTTGAGGGTGAAACACGGTGAAGAAGATGGCCATGCCATCGAAAGAGATAAGGGGGAGAGTGTGGGAGGGTTTGCATCAGGTGTGAAGGAGGGATCAAGTAAGGGCGACCTTAGTTCCAGGGTGACTTCCAAGATTTCGTTCCGTGACAAGGTTATTGGTTCTACGGTAGCCACAGGGATAAATCGGGCTGAAGCTCTAGATGGGGATTCCATGGCAGTGGTCACTGAAAAACAAGGAGATCCTATGCCTCCAAGAGTTTGCTTCTCCAAAGAGGCTAGGAACATCCTTTCTGAACCATACAAGGAAGCAATTGTGATTAAGGTTCTTGGAAAAAACCTTAGTTACATGGCCATGTTTCACAAATTGAAAGGGGTATGGAGGATCACCGGTGGATATGAAATCTTGGATGTGGGTTTTGGGTACTTTCTAGTTAAATTTGATCGCATGGACGATCGAGAGAAGGTTTTACTAGGGGGGCCATGGATGATCTTCGGTCACTATATTGCGGTCAAGCCATGGATACCGGATTTTAAACCTTGTGAGGACACTTTCGGGGAGACTATGGTTTGGATTCGAATATCTGGTTTGAGCATATGGTACTATCAGGATAAAGCCATGATGAGAATCGCTTCTGCTGTGGGAAGACCAGTCAAGGTGGATCTGGCTACTAAGTTGGCGGAAAGGGGAAAATTTGCTCGGGCTTGCGTGCAAATTAATCTTGGTTTGCCGGTGGTCCAGAGTGTGATTGTCGATGAGTTTGAATATAAGGTGGAGTATGAATGCTTACACCTTATTTGTGACAAGTGCAATTGTTTCGGGCATCCAGCAACTGACTGCAGAATGACCCCAATAGATTCGAAAAGGGTGGATCGAAAGGAAACATCAGTAACCGAGACGGCGGCCCAGGTGGTGCAGCCACAGGAAGCCTCAAAAGAGAAAATTTTTGAATTTGGATGCAATCCCAAAGAGTCAGTGATAGTTGCAGAAATTGGGAAGGAATTAGATGATACGTTGCATGGGAAGGAAGTGGGGTCCCAACATTTGGAAAATGAGGCTGGCTGGACCAAAGTCAGCGGTAAAAGGAGAGAAAAATTGAGTCAATCAAACAAAGCCCAACAAACATCTAAAGATAAAATGCCGGTGTGCTCAAATCAGAAATTGGACCAGAACCGTGACTTTGGGCTACGTATGAGAGGAGCCGAATCAGGGGTGAAGACCGGGTCGGTTAGCGGATCTAAGGCACGCATGTCATCTTCCAAACAGCAAGGGGTGAAAGGCAAAGCTGTCTCCGTTGCGGTGCCGACTTTCACTGCCATTATCAAAAATGGACACAAGAGGTTGCGCCCTTCTTCTTTGCAGAATTCGCCGTCGACTCCGGACTGCCTTGGCGACACCAGCAAGCAGCAAATTGGCAAATTGGAAGGGTTGTCAGTGGAGGGACACATACAAACCGGGCAACAACCGGACAAGGACAAGCAAGGCTCAGGGGGATATGATGGTGGATCTTCATCATCTCGTTAGGGACTTCAGCTGAGGTTGGTCCTTTTACAATACAAATTGTTTTATGGATTATTTAGATTTAAGCTTTCTATTTTGGAATATTAGAGGTGCCTCTAATAAATTGGCCCGGGTTCATAGTAAGGAGTTAGCGAATAAATTTCATCCTACTTTTTTCATTCTGTTTGAAACCCATATTGCTTTCGAGAGGATGAAATCTTTTTGGAATAATCTAGGTTACCAGGGTGTTGGTATTGTTGAGGCTAATGGTCATAGTGGGGGTATCTGGGTTCTATGTTCTAATTCAAATATTTCTGTGAGAGTATTGGATGTAGTTGATCAATGTATCAGTTTTGAAATCACTATGGGCAATACATCTAGTTACTGCAGTGCGGTGTATGCTAATCCGCATATACATCGGCGTAAAGAACTGTGGGGTGACTTGACAATGATTGCTAATATGATCCACGGACCTTGGATTGTGTTAGGGGACTTTAATGATGTTCTATTGCAGAGTGAAGTTAGAGGGGGGCAATTTAGACTTGCCAGAGCAGAACAATTTACGGAAACATTGGAGGATTGTGGGCTGTTTGATATGGGGGCTATTGGGAGAAGATTCACTTGGTATAGGAAGGTGAAAGGTGGGGTGCAGGTGGCCAAGAAGCTTGATAGAGCAGTCATCAACCAGGACTGGCGACTAATATTTCCGGAGGCTTATACTGAGGTGCTGGCGCGCCTTCACTCTGATCATTGCCCATTATTCACTAGGTGTAAGATGGAAAAGAGGGCTACCAAGGGCCATCGTCCATTCAGATTCCAGGCTGCGTGGATGACTCATCCTCTTTTTAGGAATGTTGTTGATACAGCTTGGAATAGAGGAGCTCCGGATGTAGTCAAATGTTTGTTGGAGGTTCAAAAAGATGCAACTAGCTTCAATAAAAAGGTTTTTGGCAATATTTTTGTTAAGAAAAGGGAGTTGGAGAGGCTTTTGAATGACGTTCAGATTACTCTGGAAAGTCGGGAGGATCAACAGCTTAGGATCAAAGAGCAAGTTTTGCATCAGGAACTGAATGATGTCCTTCTTCAAGAAGAGTTGTTGTGGTATCAAAAATCTAGAGAACAATGGGTGAGATGTGGAGACAGAAATACAAATTTTTTTCATCTGCAGACAGTTATCAGGAGAAAGAGGAACAAAATTCATGGGTTATTTTTGGAGGATGGGTCTTGGGCCACGGAGACTACGACTCTAGAAATGGCGGCAAATTCTTTCTTTCAAAAGCTCTTTTCTACAAGGGAGGATATTAACCTGGATGCCATGGGGCCTTTTCCTTACCCGTCTCTTAGTACTGAGGCTTGTCAAAAGTTAGTGGAACCGGTGACGTCTGAAGAGGTTAAAAGAGCTGTGATGACCATGAGTTCATTTAAAGCCCCAGGGCCAGATGGATTTCAAGCAATTTTCTACAAAGAGTACTGGGACTCTCTTAGCAACGATGTGTGTGGACTGGTCAAGCGAGCCTTTGAGGGTGAGCCACTGAATGCGGCTATTTTTGATACTCTCATTGTTCTAATTCCTAAAGTGGAAGTTCCCTCTTCCTTACGGGAGTTTCGGCCTATTAGCTTATGTAATGTAATTTATAAAATTGTCACAAAGGTTCTAGTTAACAGGTTCAGACCTTTCCTGTCGGAGATCATTGGTCCTTTGCAAGGAGGGTTCATTCCAGGAAGAGGAACCACAGAGAATATTATCATTGCTCAAGAGATTATGCACTTCATGAGGAACACCAAGTCTCGAAAAGGGACCATGGCATTCAAGATTGATTTGGAAAAAGCTTATGACAGGGTAGACTGGCGTTTTCTGGAAGCTACTTTGGTCCGGTTTGGGTTTCCAAAGGCTACCATTAATCTTATATTGAATTGTGTGACTTCCTCTTCGTTGGCAGTTTTGTGGAATGGGAACAGGCTCCAAAATTTCAATCCGAAGAGAGGGTTAAGGCAAGGAGATCCTATGTCTCCTTATCTTTTTGTACTCTGTATGGAAATGCTTGCCTGTTTTATCTCTCATAGAGTTTCCCAAGGTTTGTGGAACCCAGTTGCGGTTTCTAGGAATGGACCACGACTCTCTCATTTGATGTTTGCAGATGATCTTTTGCTTTTCTGTAAGGCATCAAAAGCTCAAGTAATAGAGGTCATGCATTGTTTGGACTTGTTTTCTAGAGCGTCAGGTTTAAAGGTAAATCTTCATAAGTCAAAGGCCCAGTGTTCCAAGAGGGTGTCAGAGAGGAGAAAAGAGGTTCTCTCAGGGGTCTCTAACATCCGGTTCTGCAATGATTTGGGTAAATACCTGGGAATTAACATCGGTCATGCCAGAGCTTCCAGGAAGACGGCTCAGGAGATTATTGAAAAAATTTCGAGAAAGCTCTCCAGTTGGAAAGGACGCCTACTGAATAAGGCAGGGAGGCTTTGTCTTGTTAAATCGGTTATGGCCTCTATCCCAGTTTATGAAATGCAAATTTCTCTTCTCCCGAAGTATGCATGTAATAAAATTGATTCCTTGATGAGACAATTCTTGTGGAAAGGCCAAGAGACTGGAAAAGGGCTGCCTCTGGTCAGGTGGGAGGTCGCCATAACTCCTAAAAAGGCAGGAGGATTGGGTATTAGGGATACTTCCTGTGCTAACATGGCGCTTATGGGAAAGTTGGTATGGGATTGTCTAAATAATAGTGAGAAGTTATGGGTGCAGGTTCTGAAGCATAAATATCTCAGGAATCAATCTGGTATGAACAGAAACAGTAGAAATTCTTCATCGGCTACCTGGAAGAACATTGTTAGTGCCTATGAGCATCTCAAGGAAGGGCTTCATTGGAATATTGGAGATGTCCACAAATCAGTTTGGTATGATGAGTGGACTCCTTTTGGTAAGCTTTGCAACCTTGTCCCTTATATACATATTTCTGAATCAGATTTCATGGTGGCTGACTTGTGGAAAGGGGTGTCTTGGGAAGTTGATAGTCTTACCACGCCTATTCCGCATGAGATTAAGCAGTTTATTTGTGGTCTGAGATATCCTAGTTTGACTGAGTTGGAGCCACAGTGGGAGTGGTGGCCTGCAGCAACAAAAAAGTATAGTGCAAGGGAGGGTTACAAATGGTTATTAAAGAAAACATTAAATTGGAATGCCAACAGTAATTGGAACTGGTTGTGGAACACAAACATTCCAGAGAAGTTCAAATTTACTATGTGGCTTAGCTTACATGATGCTCTACCAACTGAGACCTTTCGATTCAAGCGGCATTTAGCTTCTTCAGATATGTGTAAGCGATGTAACAAGGCACAGGAGACTATGGAGCATTGCCTTAGAGACTGTGAACGATCAATGGTAATCTGGTATATGTTGGATCCTAGTATACTGGACTCGACGGCTGGTACTGCTCTTGAAGAGTGGTTTCGGAAGGCCTTGGCTAACAATGAGGCGTCCTTTGGTGCAGGGCTTTGGTGGGTATGGAGACATAGGTGCAATGACATATTCAACACTGACAACCCTTGGACAGACCATAAGGTTGTTGCCTTGGCCAAAATTACCGCCAAGAACTTACAACTTTACAGGAATCGAAGCAATGCCTTTAGGTCTCTCCGAAATTGCCTGTGTTGGGAACCACCGGTAGGCAATGGTTTTAAAGTTAATTGTGATGCAAGCTTGTATATGGATTCAAATTTAGCGGGATTTGGGTGTATTATTAGAGATTCTAAGGGAGATTAGATCTCGGGCTGCTCTGGAAGCATTTCCCCTTGGTCTATAATCAGATGTGAATTATTTGCTGCTTGGAGGGGGCTGGTTTTAGCTTGGGATTGCGGTTTGAGGGATATTATATGTGAAACGGATTGCCTTGACATTCTGCCCATCATGCATGAGCTTACAAGTGGGTATTCATCTGAAGTAACAGATTTGGTTCTCAAGATTCAGTAGCTTTTATCTCGTCTTTGGCTTGTTCACGTTGAATGGGTGTCCCGAGAAGCAAATAGAGCTTCGGATTGGATGGCTAAATATGGTGCCAAGAGTAACTCTAATCATGTTATTTGGTCTGAACCTGGTGTTGATCTCCAATGAATCATCCGCTCGGATTTAAGATAGTTTTTGCTTTGTTTCTTTCCTTGTTTAGACACAAAAAAAAAATAATACTATTAGCCTTGTATCATTGTATGTATGTGTGTGAAGAGACGTGGGCTATACCTTTCCTTCGTTACTTTTATTAATAATATATACCAGTGTTGTTAAAATTATACTTAATTATATTTTTTTTGGATAATTAATGGTAGTATGTTAATTATAATTAAATTATATTAATAAAGTTATAAACTGTGATAAAATAATTAAATATAAATTAGGGTAATTTACGTAAATAAAATGTTTGGATTCCAATTTTACGAAAATACAATTTTTGAAATACGAAGAAGCAAATGCATTTTTTCATATTTCTATAGAAATCGCTACTGGTATCGGCGGTTTACAGAAGAACATAATCCGCTATAGGTAGCCGCGGATTACGTGGTTAGGGTGCAACACAGAAACCGCTATAGGCAGCAGCGATTTCTGTTGATGGAGAACGTGCATAAACCGCTACTGGCAGTAGCAGTTTATGTGTTTGGGGACTTGTGCGTAAACTACTGGAGGCAACAGCGGTTTATGTTGAGGGTGAGTGCCTATATAACATAATTTATGTTTATATCAAAATTGATTATAGTAAAATAAATATTGTTTGGATTATACTACTCAAAATCACTTTTAGATGAAAAATTACTAAAAGAGACATCAATTTAAATAATTTTTTATATGCATACAAAATCAGAACACTAACAAAAATAATATAAAAAATATTTATCATATAAATAAAATAAATATAATAAAACATAAAAATATGAAAGAGGATACTATAAATTTTATAATTTCAAACAAAAAAAATATTCTATAAATTTAGTATTATTTTCAACTATAAATTTTCATTATTTATGGCTATATTGTTACTTATAATTAATTTTTTATTTATTTTGTCTTTTTTTTATAGAGTACATCAACGAAATAAAAAAAATCATACAGATAAGAAATAATAAAAATTCCATAAAACCAACGACATATATCATATGAAAAAAAAATATAATAAAAAGTAAATAAAATTCATATGTATAAAATCAAATAAAAAAATAAAAAATTTCATACACAACATAAATACAATGTAATAAAGGATAAAAAAAGAATTTATATGAACAAAAAATAATAAAAATATCATAAAAATTAATAAAATACTTAAAAAATTAGAGCACTATAAAAAATAAAAAAAAATCAACAACATTTGTCATATGAATAAAAAAATACAATAAAATAAATAAAAAATCATATGAACAAAGCCAAACAAAAATAAAAAAATATTTCATACAAAACGTACATATAAAAAATAGTATAGTAAATGATAAAAAAACTCATATAAAAATATAACATGAGAAATCAGAACACTACATAAATAATATAAAAATATTTATCATATAAATAAAAAATACAATAAAAAATATAAAAATTAAAATATGAAAATGACTACTAAAAATAATAAAAAAATTAAAATATTCAATTTGCTAGTGATTGAAACAAATCTGAATGATTTTGATAAACAAAATGGAAAGAAAAACTATGAAAAAGTAGGAAGAACTACTGTGAAGGTAATAGTTACTGGTATCCTTTTTATAGAAGAAAATGAAGGTATGATTGGTAAAAAAGAAATAAATTTCTCACCTAATTTTCCAAGAGTAATTAGCAACCATGAACATGAAATGTAGAAACTACAAATTTTAGCTTCTCCTGGCCAAACATAAAAGTGAAACCTTCAAGAGGATCAAACGCGCTTCTCTCTTCCCCAAAGCGTTTACCAAATACATTCTAAGTGTATCTTGTTAATTTATATAGTTTTAGTGAACGTTGTAAAACTAATCACAATAATATAAGGATCTTGAAATTCATGATTGTCACAAATAAAATATAAGAATAGTTACTGACCTTGATCCATGATGATGATGGTATTAGGAAGAATTCACTTTGTCTATTCCTTTGTCTTCTTAATTCTTTCTTCAATTTGGTTATTGATGGTGAGTGAAGAAGAAAGACTTCATAGGTAGGAAAAGAGGACTGAATTCTGATTTGTTTTCATAAAAACTAACTTCCATCAAGTTGGTTACATTTCAAAATAATCATGTAACTTCCTTTATTTTATTATTTTAATTAAATATTTATTAAACTAATAAAATAAGACACATCACATACATAAGACATCATATAATAATATAATTTCTTACATTCTCCCACTTGACTCATGTGTCATTATTCCTATTGATGAATTAAGAAATATTTATCATAATGCGCATTTCTAACTAATTACTTGCATAGCTTAATTTATCATTATAAGAATAAAACTAGCATGAGTCATAGCGGTTGTACGTCACGTAATCGACATAGTCCTTTCTATGTACTACAAAGTTAGCCACATTCTTAACATGAGCCATAATTAGGAAGTATATAACATAATTAGTTCAATAATAATGTATTCATTGTAAGATAATACCTGATTATTTTAATTCTATTATGTATACAACAAATTAAAAATCAGATAATACAGAAACATTAATTCATTTGAGCTCAAAATGTCAATATTCATACAACACAAACTTCATTAAACATACATTGATCCTATAAACTCATAATACCCATCCTTTCAACATGACTAGTAAATATTTTGGGCGGTAACCCTTTAATCAAAGGATCAGCAACCATAATATTAGTGCTAATGTGCTCTATTGACACTCTTTGTTTCTGAACTTCTTCTTTAACCGCAAAGTATATCAATTCCATATGCTTAGCACCTTTGGAATACTTGTCGTTTTTAGAAAAAAAAACTGCTGCAGAGTTATCACAATAAATTTTCAGCGGCCTATCAATACTGTCAACAATTTCAAGCCCTGAAAAGAAGTTCCGCAACCACTTAACTTGAACCATGGCCTCAAAGCATGCCACAGATTCAGCTTCTATTGTAGAAGTAGCAATTACTGACTGCTTCGCACTCTTCCATGATGTTGCTCCTCCAGCTAAGAGATACAAATAACCAAAAGTGGATTTTCTTGTATCTATGCAACCGGCAAAATCTGAATCTAAATATCCAATCACTTCAAGGTGATTAGATTTCCTATAAGTAAGCATGTGTTCTTTTGTCCCTTGTAGATATCTTAAAACTTTCTTTGCAGCTTTTTAATGATCTAATCTTGGGTTACTTTGGTATCTACCAAGCATACCAACTGCAAAGCTGATATCTAGTCTTGTGCAAGTCTGAGCATACATCAAACTCCCAACAACAGATGCATATGGAATTCCTTCCATCTGTTTCCGTTCCAAATTATTTTTTGGACATTGCATGAGACTAAACTTGTCTCCTTTTTTAATTGCAACGGGTGATGCTGAGCATTGTGCTATTCTAAATTTCTCTAATACTTTATTAATATATAATTTCTGAGACAATTCTACTAGTTCTTGTGATCTATCTCGGAATATTTCTATTCCAATCACATAACTTGCCTCACTCATATCTTTCATTTCAAAGTTATTAGAGAAATATTTCTTAGTCTCGCTTAATAGACCAAGATCATTAGATGCAAGCAAAATATCATCAACATATAGAACTAAAATAATGAATTTACTCCCACTGACATTCAAGTATATACACCGATCAACAGTATTTTTCTTAAATCCAAAGGATAGAATGGTATCATTAAATTTGATAAACCATTGGCGAGATGCTTGTTTAAGTCTATATAGTGATTTCTTAAGTTTACACACCATTTGTTCTTTCCCTTCAACCAAAAATCCTGTTGGTTGATCCATGTAAACATCTTCCTCTAAATTTCTATTAAGAAATGCGATTTTAACATCCATTTGATGTAACTCTAAGTCATAATGAGCCACCAAAACTAAGATGATCCTTAAAGAGTCTTTTCTAGAAACTGATGAGAAAGTCTCTTTGTAATCAACGCCATCTTTTTGAGTAAAACCTTTGGCAACAAGACGAGCCTTGTAACGTTCAAGGTTGCCATGAGAACCACGCTTAGTCTTAAAGACCCATTTACACCCAATTCTCTTGCATCCTTTAGGTAATTTCACAAGGTCCCATACTTTATTTTGTTCCATTGATTTAAGCTCATCTTTCATGGTCTCTAACCATTTATCAGCGTTATCACCATTAATAGCTTGTGAGAAAGAAACTGCTAGCAACACTCAAGTTATTTTCTGGCTCTTGTAAATACACCACATAATCATCAGAAATAGCAGATCTTCTTTCTCTTTGAGACCTTCTTAATGCCATTTCTTGTGGTTGTTCTATTATCGGCTCCTCATTAACCATGGGATTAATAAGTTATTGTTCCTCTTGATTGTTATTTAGTCCAACAACAACAGGATCAATAATTTGTTATTCCTGTTGATTGTGATTAGACTCAATAACATTTGAAATAACAACTTTAGAAGTAGAAGTACAAGTTAAAGGAACTTGAATTCTTACTTCTTTAATCTCCACATTTTGTGAAGCTGTACTCCCACTGGTCTCACCATTCTTAATGAACCGTGCATTGCCAGTTTCAATTATTCTTGTACTATGAGTAGGACAATAAAATCTATACTCTTTTGATTTTTTTGGATAACCAATGAAATATCCGCTGATTGTTCTTGCATCCAGCTTCTTTTCTTGCAGATTATAAGCTCTTATTTTTTCTTGACATCCCAAACATGTAGATGTCTTAAACTAGGTTTCCTCCCAGTCCATAACTCAAAAAGAGTTTTAGGAACTACCTTACTAGGAACCCTGTTTAACAAATACATAGCAGTTTTTAAAGCATACATCCATAATGATATAGGTAATTACTCATTATTGTCCTAACCATTTCTATTAAAGTACGGTTTCGCCTTTCTGATACACCATTTTGTTGAGGTGTACCTGGCATAATGTATTGAGCACATATACCACTTTTTCAAGGAATTTAGCAAATAGACCTGGATTTTGTCCTCTTTTGTCGTATCTTGCATAATATACACCACCTTTATCATATCTAACGATTTTTACCTTTTTATCCAACTGTCTTTCTACTTCATTTATATAAATTTCTAAAGCATTAACTGCTTGAGATTTATCATAAAGTAGATAGACATAACCATAACATGAATAATCATCAATAAAGGTGATAAAATATTTTTCTTTATTAAAAGAGCTTACATTAAAAGGTCCACATATGTCAGTGTGTATAATTTCAAGAAGTTGGGTACTTCTTGTGGCTCATTTCTTTGTGTGTTTTGTTTGCTTTTCTTTAATACATTCTACACAAATATTAAGATCAGTGAAATCCAAATTTGTAAGGATATCATTCTTTATCAACCTATCCATTCTTTCTTTGGAAATATGACCTAAACGTTTATGCCACAAGTAAGTAGAACGTTCATTCACTAAACCACGTTTAGTGCCAACTTTATGATGCAAAGTCATAAGTGATTCAACATATAAATCATCAAGATTAAATTTATATAAACTATCAGAAAGTTTGCCAGATCCAATCATATAATTGTGCTTAAACAAACTGAAACAACTATTACCGAAATTAAAAGAGTATCCAGCAACATCAAGTTTAGATAAAGAAACTAAATTCCTAGAGATACTTGGTACATAAAAAGTATCTAGCAAATCTAAATGATGTCCAGTGTCAAGAATCAACCGATAAGTTCCAACAGCTTCTACTGGAGCTTTAATTTATCTTTATTTTTCATGTAGACAAACTTTTCATTTGGCTTTATGGTTCGGGTTGTAAGGAATTCCTGCATCGATTTAAAAACATGAGTCGTACCTCCAGAATCAATCCACCATGTATTACGAGGAACTTCAACTAAGTTTGATTTAATACATACATAAGCATAATTAAGCTTATTACCTTTCTTTTCAAACCAAGCCTTCCTCTTTTGGACAATCATTTTGGAAGTGTCCAGGTTTCTTGCAGAAATGACACTTATCTTTCTTCTAGATTTTAGAAGAGGACTCAGTAGTCTTTAATGGTCCCTTTTCCTTTCCCTTTCTATGCTTCTTTCCAGTTTTCTTTCCAACTCCTTGATGGTTCAGGTAATGGATGGAATGATTTCCTTGATTCTTAAGTCTGGTTTCCTCTTGAACTAACATACTATGCAACTCATGCACATTATATTTATCTTTTATAGATTATAGTTTATTTGGAAAGGACCATACTCAGACGGTAATGAATTTAAAATAAACTGCACAAGAAAATTTTTATCCACTTTCATTTCCAATTACTTAAGTCTTGCTGCAATATTTGTCATTTCAATGACATGCTCATGCATAGTACGAGAACTATCAAATTTTATGGTGGTCAAAGTACCCATTAACGTCCCAGCAAGAGACTTATCAGCAGTTTGGAAGCGCTCTTCCACAAGTTTCATAAATTCTTTAGCATTATCAGACTTGGAAAGAGCTGACTTGATACTGTTTGCTATGCTCATCCGCATGAACATAAGATTAAGTCTGTTTGACTTTTTCCAAGCTTTATAATGAGCTTTTTTGTAATTATCATTTAGCATTTTTTTATGAGAAAGTCTAGGGGGCCAGCAACTTTTGTGTTTTGTGGCCAGCACTTAACCATCAAAAGAAAAGTGAGTGATCTCCTACCATTGGATGTAATCTCACACCATTAAAAATACTATTGATGGCCAATTGATGGTTATAAAACAGAAAAATTGCTGGCCTCCTAGCATTTCTCTTTTTTTATATGTCGTAATTGATAAAAAATAATAAATATGATATTAACTAAAATTTTTAGATTTGACCACTTTGGTGGTTAACAAACTTTAAAATTTCAGTATAAATTTTTTTTTTTATTGTTACAAAAATAAAAAATACTGTTCACTTTTGGCTAAAATTTGAGTACTTTACTACATAAATGGGTAGAAAATTAAAGAAATTGAAAGAGTTTTCTCATTACTTTGGATTTAAAAAAAATTGCTATTCATAGATAAGCAAACATAATAACGCAGTGCGTAACTATGGAAACTAATTTCATAATAAGGTCCCATAGCTCAGTTAGTTAGAGCGTTAGTCTTATGAATAGGAGGAAACCAATTTCAATATATATACAAAACATAATATGACAGCATAATAGCAATGTCTTGATCACTTATACATACAAGCATTATCCATTATAATCATATATATATATATATATATATATATATATTAAACAATCATGCACGAAACTTCATTAACTGAAAATATAATTACAAGCTCTTATATTTCATGCTATATCAATTTTGAAGTAGAATTATATTTTCATGGACAATCACAAATTTAACAACCTAAATCTCTGATACCATATGTTAATTTATATAGTTTTAGTGAATGTTATAAAACTAATCACAATAATAATATAAGGATCTTGAAATTCATGATTGTCACAAATAAAATAAGAATAGTTACTAACCTTGATCCATGATGATGATGGTATTAGGAAGAATTCATTTTGTTTATTCCTTTGCCTTCTTAATTCTTTTTTCAATTTGGTTATTGATGGTGAGTGAAGAAGAAAGACTTCATAGGTAGGAAAAGAGGACTGAATTCTAATTTGTTTTCATAAAAACTAACTTCCATCAAGTTGGTTACATTTCAAAATAATCATGTAACTTCTTTTATTTTATTATTTTAATTAAATATTTATTAAACCAATAAAATAAGACACATCACACATATGAGACATCATATAATAATATAATTTCTTACATATCTACCGTGTGAGGCGGCAACAAAATATATCCATGCATGACAGGATCATCCCTTATTTAGAGAGGGTTGTATTGTATCACTTAGCCAGATTCTCTGTCCTTATTATATCATTCCAGCGATTTACACGCACGTCCCTAAACACATAAACCGGTGCTGTCAGTAGCGGTTTATGCATATTCTCCATCAACAGAAATCGATGTGTTGTTTCCTATAGCGGTTTCTATGTTGCACCATAACCACGTAATCCGCGACTACCTATAGCAGATTATGTTCTTTTGTAAACCGCTGCTACCAGTAGTCTATAGAAATATAAAAAAAATGCATTTGCGTATTCGTATTTCAAAAATTGTATTTGCGTAAAATTGGAATCCAAACATTTTATTTACGTAAATTGTCCTATAAATTAATTAATAAAAAATTTAATTATTCAGTATTTATAGAGAGGTCGACCTTAGTGATTTTATTGCTTCCATAATTGTGTTAAAATCTAGTTTCGAATGGTCATAAAAAATGGTAATTTTAGTACAAGTGTGACTATCATTATACATCTTTATTTTTTAACAGTATTTTTTTGCAGATTATGCTAATTCTGATAAACCAATCACAGCCTGTATCGTACTGTCTACACTTGATATAAGATGTCATCGATTCCAACTCATACACTTGGTAGTCTACACTTCTACGGATGGTATAATCTTTCATCATTATAATGATAGCTTTCTTGAAATTGAATTCCATTCTCACGATAAATTAACTATCCGTTACAATAGAAAGCTCTGCTACAACACCATGAAATAAATATTTAAATAAAAAATTAAAATTAAAATCTATCTATAAATTATACATTATAAATAAATATTTATGAATTTAGATAAATTCAATTATAATTATACATTATAAATAAATATTTAATAAATTAATATAAATATAACATATATTTATTCCTATTCAAGTAATTACCCATAATTTAACTATAAAATTATCTAAATGGTAATTATCCTATATTCAACTAAATAAATAAGTAAACAAATGCTAATTAATAAATTATATTCTACGGATCACATATGTTATTAATCGATTTATAATATAATAATGACAAAATTTTATTCCTTTTTATACCAATCAAATAATTACTCTAAATTTAACTAAATCTACAGTATTAATCTATTATACAAATAAACTAGTGTATGCTATAATACATAAAATTAGTGACAGACATATCAGAAGTGAGTGGAGATCTCAAACTCCCCAACCCTTTTAAAAAAAAGTTAATAGTAATAAGTTATTAAGTATAATTTAATTTTTTAAAAAATTTATTTAGTATTTAATCTAGTATAAATAAAAGTCAAATCCAACCTAAATATTAATGATTTCTAATATCTAAAAAGTAAGTAATAATATTAAGAAAATTTAAAAAATATATTATTACTAATACTTTTTACTTAAATAAAATTTTTTAAATCCCATAAAGTGAATTCTTTTTTTCTTGTGACCGTCCTTCTTGATTCATTTGGTATTAATTTTCTTTGTTTCAACTGCTAATACAACTAAGAGATTTCTTTCAGCTATAAATATTGTGAAAAATAACTCAAAAATAAAATAAAAGATGAATTTTTTGCTAATTGTCGTTTATTTATATTGAAAAGAAAACTGCTAAAAAATTTGACACAGATTCTATTATCGATGAATTTTATAATACAGAGAATCGACCACTTCGTTAGTAAAAAGTACACACATATTTTTTGTACTTTAAAATATATTCTCTATCAGTATATTTTTATAATACATCTTACATTATATAATTTTTTGCATAATATTTTAATATTATATATGTTATTAGCCCCCATGATAACATTTCTGGATCTATCCCTGCATAAAATTATATAAAAAATTTTATTAAAAAATTAAATAAAATATATATAGTAATTATTATTATAAATATTTTACAAAGTTATAATTAAAATCAAACACTCAGAATTTTTAATATTAAAATATTAAAAATAATTAATATTTGTCTTAATCAATTTGAGTTTGTTGAGTGATCATCTCACTTGTCTGCTTAAACAACTATTAGGAGTTAGAATCTCGCCTTGTGTGTGTAACAATCTATTGGCTAGTGGTAAACCCTTAATAAATGGAGTATCAATATGTAGTTAGGCTTGCCAAGAGTACCCGAATACGTGGGTACTCGACCCGTCTATACCCGGTTGAAGAGGGTAATAAATTGACCCGAGTCGGGGCAGATTTTGCTCAGGAAGGACATAGTTGGGTTTATGGTGTACCTGCTCCAGATATATACATATAAACACTTTTTTAGGAATTAGGATTTGCCTCACATCACAAATTCAGTGATTCACAACTTCAATCCATACTCTATATCCATGCAAGAGAAACCCAGTCATTCTCACTCAGAGTCTTCTTCTTGTCAGCTTCTTCACAAAAAACCTCATAGCTCCATCATCGTCGTTACTGAGCTTGTCGCTGCCTACCCCTTCACAGCTCATGTCGCCATCGCTGTTTATCCCGTTATCGTCGCTGTTGAACCCGTCGCCACCTTTCTCCTGCCGAGTCTCTTTTCTCTAGGTAAATTCCTCTCTCTCTCTCTCTCTCTCTCTCTCTCTCTCTCTCTCTCTCTCTCTCTCTCTCTCTCTCTCTCTCTCTCTCTCTCTCTCTCTCTCTCTCTCTCTCTCTCTCTCATTGTGAGTCTGTTAAGTTCTTCTCTTCTTCCACAGACTCATCACTTAGTCGTTGTCGCTATGAGCCCGGGCATTGCTGTTGCAGTCTCATCTAAGTCTGTCACCGAATAAAATAAAAATTTTATTCAAGTTGGACCAATTGAAAATAGCTAGGCATGCATGAAATCATTTTTTCATGTAATTTCTGAATTTTCTCTCCAAATTTGATCCATGTGGTTGAATATTTTATTATGGCGATCATCGTGGTTTCGTTGCGACACTAATGTAATAAAAGTTGTGGTAATTTCATAACGAATATATGAGACATACCAGATTATTAAAGTAATAATCAGGGAAATAACATTCAGATGCACGCATAAAATTTATAAGATGTGATTACCTCAAAAAATTATATATGTATAGCCCAAGTGGAATATTGTTAGGAAATTATTATTTCTTAATATATTTAAGGGTAATACATATATTAATTATAATCGCAAATTAAGTAATTTCACATTAAATGACTTATATAACGGTGATCTTATTTATTGTCATAAGTTGAATTAAATAAGTGGTTATTACTTTTGATTTGGATAAATGAGATTAAAACCATAGATACTACTTTATTTGAATTTTTGGGTTTAATGAGTGTCACACTTAAATATAAATAATGACTTCAGAATTTTTGGTCTCCAACACATCAAACTCGCATCCGTAGCTCTTTTCCCACAGTAGAGTTGTGATTCAGCCCTATCAGGGATACAGAAGGTTTTGGTTGACAAAGATCAAAGAATCACAAGAGTCAAGCTCTCTTAAAATTTTCAGATAAAATAGAATTTTTATGCAATCAAATGATGATAAATAATTTTATTGAATTAAATTATATTAATGTGATCATTGGAGGATAAAGAATGCTAAAAAAATAAATAAATAATATTTTAAGAGTATAGAAATATTAAATTATCATTTCAATTTACTTTTTAATCAACAACAATAAATATATTGAATTAATTAAATTTTGACAAAAAATTATATATCTAAAATTATTTTATTTCTTCAAAATTTTTTTTAACATACAATGGTTCAATGAGGGGTTAACTATTGAGAATTGAATATAATATTTTTAAATTCGTATTTTCAATAAAAAGATTACTTAATTCTATCCATCTTAAATAATTCTATATTCACTATTACTTATCCAACTAAATAATTCTAACATTGATAGAATATTATTTTTAGATTCAAAAAATTTAAAATATATTTATTCTATTTCAAAAATCAATATTCATATTTAAGTTAGGATTTCAAAAAATATGGTAAAAAGTATTACATTTTTTAGTTAAAAAAAGTAAAATATCTATAAATATATTTTTGTGCTTTAGCTTTAAATTTTTCAAAAAAATTGGCAAGTTAATGGAATCAAATCATATTTTTATAATATATATAAAAATGTATATTATACATATATAAAAAAGTTAGGTATAATAAGAACAAATACACAAATTAAAGTAAAATTTAGAAAAATAAAAACCAATAAAATATTGAAGAAAATAAATATAAATAAAAGAGAAAAAAATGATTAGATGGAAGAAAAATAATTTAATAAATTTTATGTGTATATAAAAGAAGAATAAAAAAAAGATATACAATATCTTATTTAATTTAGCAAGATTTATGGGAATAAACACATAGAATAAAAAAATAAAAAATAATAATAAAAAGAAACTAAATATCTGAATTAATATCAAAAATAAAAATAATAAAATAATAATAATCTATCATAATTTTAATTTTTTAATATAATTAATTAATAACAATATAATTAGTCTACCATAATCTTAATCTAATTTTTAATATAATTAATTCTAATTAAATAATCAAATAAATTGAATATAAATTTATAATCTAATTGTACACACACACAAATATTAAAATTGTATTAATGCGTTAATTAAAATACGTTATTAGAATAAAAAATTATAAAAATTAAAATAACTAAAATTTATTAACTTTAATTAGTTAAATTAGTATAAAATAAGAAAGAGATGATTAATCATATTAAATAAATTAAAAAATATTACTGAGCAAAGTAAATATGACAATAATTATATTAGTAATTGAAAAAAAAAATCAATTCAATCAATTCAAATTTTCATTTAAAATAGACAATTAAATATCACTATTGAATAAAAATAAATGAGATATAATAAAGAATAATTTTGGTAGTATAAATAATTAAATTAAATTATTATATACTATTTTTATTTTTTACCTTATTATAATTTAAGTTAATATTAATGATAAAAAAAAACTAATTTTAAATAGCTCCAATTTATATTTTACAACATAATTAAAACATAATTATTTGTGAAGTCTGTGAAGTCTCTTAATTCTCTTTATACATGTGAATGTTGTCGATGCTTTTGTGTTCTTAGTTTTATTTGATGTTCTTAATATTTATCTTGCTTGGTTATTTTATTAGTTTGTTCCCATCTCCCCCCTCTCCTCCTTTCCTATCATTTGTAGAATGGAAACGTTAAAAAAATATTTTTTTAAAGAGAACGTACACGGAACTGTCGTAAAAGTGGCTAACTATTTAAAAACTGTTAAAAAGATGATGAACTGTTGAAAAATTGTTGAAAAGTGACAAAGTGTAAAGAGATGACAGACTATCATAAGGTGACGAAAAATAAATGGTTTCTCCATGAGAATAAATAAGTAGTAGATAAGCTAATCGGTGAGATAAGAAAAGCATCAAGACATTGACAAAAGTGAAAAAAAATGGCATGGAAGAAAATTATGAAAAGTACGGTGATTTCACCAGAAAAAAATCAACTTAATCCTCTTCAATGAGGATACCATGGCTCTTATACCATGTTAGAAAGGGGAGAAGGAGAAATAGGAAAAAGATTTGTGAGTATTCAAGTTGTGTAAAATGATACAATATAGAAGGGTATTTAAATGTGATAAGAGAATCGAAATAATAAAGACGTAATATTCTATAATAAATATTCAGATATGTTGAATAATGCTAATTGATCTTAATTATACTCTAACAATTATATTCAATTAATTGATATACATAATATTAAATTGTATGATACTTAAATATCTAATCAAATCAATTAGTTGATATAGTTAGTTTATCGTAATAACTTGTATTTAATGAGTTAAAAGAAATAAATTGGAAAACACTCTTAGAAGCATGCCACGTCAACTCTATCATTAAGTGCAGAAATCCGATTTTTATATAATAGAATAGATATCCAAATTCTATACCTTCATTCATATATTCAAAAAATTCTGGCGCATACATGGCCTCCAAATCTAACGTGCGCATGAAAGATGGCTCCTCAAACGAATGCTGATTTGTTAGTACATTTGCTACCTCTGCGACATCTGCATCCATAGTGCTATCAGCTTGATTTTCGTCTTTATTTAGATCAACGATTTCATAGTTGCTTTCAAACTTCTTGCTATCATTATTGTAATCTTTCCATTCGATATTTTTGGTCGGTTTCAGTTTGTTTGGACTCAATATATAACTCGATGAAAGATATTCGTGAGCGAATTTCAATATATATTAAAAACATCTCTTGCATGCTCATTTCATCAGTTACGTACTTAGTTTGAAATTGAACAAACCCACTAAATACTAATATAGAATATTTGTACAAAATGCATGACACTATCTTTGATATTTAAGAATTTATTTTCTCACAAATCACACATTTTAGTTCTTCAAACAAAAGTGTGAAAAGAATAACAATATCAAATAGATTTTCACATATAAATTTCACTCATTCATATGTTTGTAATAAAATCTGATCATGATAATATACTTTTATCATAATTTTATCATCCATTTTATTTCTTACTTACATTCAGAAAGTTCACTGCAATTTTTTAGAAAAAAAAGAAGGAAAATATGAGGAAATGAAGGACGAAGAAGAAGAAGAGAATTATGACATTTTGCAAAGAGAAGTTGTATATATACATACAAATCGAACTGTCCAATTTGTAATTATACATTTTCAATTTTTTTCAAAACATAAATCGGATCGGATTTACGAATTTTATTATTCTTGAAACCAAAAAAAAAAAAATAAATAAAAGCCCAAATCAAACCTACCGATAATACTTCAAAATTTGAGGATTTTTTTTGCCTAAATAAATTGGACTATTTAATTTGTATTTTTTTTTTTTTTTGCAACGAAAAAATTGAATCCTTCAATTTCTCTACTCTTAATTTAAAAAAGGGACCATCACGTCGCAGTGTAACACACTCAACATCTATATCAAAATATATCACACATACGCTTTTGAAATTAAAAAAAAATGAGCCTTGGAATCAAAGTAATTTTTCTCTGTTTTTGTTCTTTTCTTTCGAAAAAAGTTTTTAATGGCAACACGATCAGCTATATAAAACACAGATACGAGTATTTTCTTTTTATTAAACAATACTCTTCTAGGTATTAGACAGGGAGACTCCTTATTTCCTTTTTTTTGTTTTATGTATCGAAAAATTATTTTTATATCGAACACATTTTGGACACAACACTTATTGACATTCGTTTGACACACATGATTACTGTCATAATGTGACCAATTTTATCTTAATAAAAAATAAAAATTTTTTTACCGCATACATTTAGACACACCTAAATACTATCATGTGTCAACATATTTAATCTTATTCTTAATATATATTTTTGAAATAAATTTAAAAATAATATATATTATTATTTATTAAAATAAAAAAATATTTTAAATATTTTATATAATTAAAATAAAAAATTAAAAATAATTTAAAAATTAATTTATATTTTAATATAAAAAATTATCAAAATATTATTATAATTTATCTAAAAAAATATTTTATATTTTATATATATATATATTTACATCTTATAAAATTTTAAAATTTGTGTATCATTGTATTCTATATCATTTCGTATCCTGTATTCATATCGATGTGCACATAATAGCCTGTATCATTGTTTCTAAAGTCAGCAAGTCACCCTAAAAAGTAGGCCTACACAACCACGTATACAAAGTGGGAAAAATTCATCTACTTAGAGAGCAAAAATAGAATCTGGTCCGCCGAATAAATGAAGAAAATAATTTTATTTTTTTAAAATAAAAAAGAAGAATCTCCCATGAATCTCGGCCTAAAGGGTATGGTGTCCTTTTGGTAAATTTGGGCCAAAAAACTGATGACACATGACTTCACATCACATCACACCATCACATATTATTACATATATGCACAAAAATAGAAGAGAGAGAGTGAGAGTTACGTGTAGTTCAAGCGAGATCACAGCAAACTCCCCCAACACACACACACACAAACCTTTTTGCTCTCCCCACTCTCTCTCTCTCTTGAAGCTGGTGGTACGAGGTGGGCTAGGAAGAGGGAACTGTTGTTCTTATTTTTTGTTGTTGTTGGTGTTGGTGTTGGTGTTTGTGTGTTGGAAGTTACAAACGTGGTAGTTACTGTGCGTAGGAATAGGGCTAATTGGACTTAGTACTAGGAAGGAAGGAGGGTTTGGTGTGGGGTTTCTATTTATTTGTTAATGGTTTTTGGTTTTTGTGAACAATAATGGGGTTTAGTTTCAAGAGAAGGAAGAAGGAGCAAGATGGAGGGGGTGGAGATATCACTAGGTCTTTCAAGGATTCACTTAAAGCTCTTGAAGCTGACATCCAATTTGCCAATACACTGTGTGTAACTCTCTCTCTCTCTCTCTCTCTCTCTCTCTCTCTCTCTCTCTCTCTCTCTCTCATTTGAGCTGAAAAGTTTGAAACTTTATTTGTTGGGTTCATGGGTTGTGTGATTTTTGGGTTCCACCCATTTTAGTAGATGTGTGGCTTTTCTAGGAACATGCTGAATTTCTGTGTCCTTTTGTGTTTGGAGTAAGGTATCAATTAATTTATGGGTATTATAATGGTTTAGCCTTGTATTGTGTTGTTTTCGTTCTAAACTCTGTAATTTTGGATTTTTCTCTTTTTATCTAATTTGATAGTTATCCGTGTCATTCTGGAAATGATGGTTACAAAGAAAAAAGAGAGAGGATTTTTTCCAATATGATTATGAATTAAGATCATATTAAAACACTAGTGAATTTCTGTAGTTGAGTTGGGGAACTTCATGATTGGTAAAGGAGATTGAAATTCAGCTTCAATTCTTTGTTGCTTTCCCATGTGTCCTAGTTTATGGCAATTTCATTTCTTTTTTCTGTTAAGGCAACAACGATCCCATGTTTTGTATATGTTTAGTATAGTGGGTAGTTGCTTTTTGCAATGTTGGAATGCACTTCATTGTTCACTTTATTGCAAGCAAATCAAATTGTACAATTTTATTTTAGAGCTACTAGGCCATATTGAGTTTACCCATTTTTTGTATGAAATATGCTTTGATACAGAGCTTCTGGGTATCCATGCGAGCGCGATGGTTCTCGCTTCCAAATGAGGTTATCATATAGCCCAGCTGCTCAATTTTTCCTTTTTCTGGTTCAATGGACCGATTGTCACCTTGCCGGAGCACTGGGATTGCTTAGAATTCTTATATACAAGGTTTATTCACTGCCCCTTTGCACTATCTTCAACACTTGCAAATTGCACCCTCTTTTAAGCAGACCCTTTTGAAGTTACAATTTACAATCATATGATAGCTCTGAATCGTGACTGTTCTGTTGTCAAGCTAGTAATCGTTACAGGGTTTGTTGCAGGCATGTGCTGATGGTAAGACAACCATTTCGATTTATGAACGAAAAGCGAGCCTGAAGGAGTTCTACCGTAAGTGAATGATCATATTGAAGTATAAGTATATCTTCTGTTTCAAAAAAGGTGTTGCTTTAACTAACTTGGTACATTGGAAATTCGATGAATTTGGAGACAGTTGTGTCCTCATTCATTAATTTCCAGTTCATCGATTTAGTTGAAGCAACATTTATTTGGAAACAATGGTATATAAAAGGCAGTTTTTGATATCTTTTAGTCTTTAAACTATAGGTGTGTTGTTTCCCTCTTTATTGCAACTCAACGGAGGAATCAGTGATGTTGAAGACAGGAAACAAAAACATTTGTGTGCTACTAAGTACAAGACAAGAGACATGACAAGCAAGGGAAAGGTCTCTGAAATCGAGATAGAGAGAGAAGAAGAATGTGGCATTTGCCTGGAGATGAACGGCACGGTTGTGTTGCCGAGTTGCAATCACTCGATGTGTATGAAATGCTATGAAGATTGGTGAGTGTCAACATTTATGATAACATGGTAATGAAGTTATAACAATGAAATTAAACAAACTCATAAAAGAACTGAAATTAAAAGATATGATTGATGGCACACGCTATAAGATTTCGGTATTTTGGCCTAGAACAGAAGTGAAACATTAACAAAGAATCTGTTATTGTTTCTATATCCAACATTAACAATAATTGTTTGACCTAGATTATTGATTCCATAGCATTCCCATCTATAATCAATTCGTTCCTGAAGAAACAATATTTGATATTTTGATCATTTATAAATCTGCAGAGGCGTTAGGCCGATGCTGAATTTTCAAAAGAACAATGCTTCAAAGCTGGAATAATTTTGCCAGGATTTTTGCAAGAATAACATGGTGATAGTGGATTTTGTAACCCACTAATCCAAAGATTATTAACTATGCCACTGTCACATAATTGTTTTTGTGAAATTTGATTAGATGAATGAAGACCACTAGACATGATAAGATTAAGAAAATCATTAGAGAGAAGGTTAGGGTATGACCAAGAAATTCTTGGATGCTTCTAGAGCACCAAGTAAGACGGTGCTTATTCCATTCGATGTACACCAACTCATTGTTCATTTGCGTTGGGACCTATAAATGAGTTGGTGTACTTTGAATGGAGTGAGATTGTGAAAGAGCCAATAGAATCTTGTCTTAGAGGATATGAACATGTGTAGAGAAGAGCTACTAGATGGAGCCAGAGAGACAAGAAAACAAGAACTATTGAAAGAGATATAAACTTTTGTTTTCTAAACATAAAATGGTTCATAACATGACAGTATGACATTCACATCATTTGATTGATATAACTGTGTGATCTGGCCTTCACAGTTGTTGTATTTGTACTCTTGTGAAATTATATTTGTGCAAAAGATCGTTCTTTCTAGTTGGTATAAGTAAAATAAGTAGTTTTTATAATTTTTTCTCTCTTAGCTTCTCATGGGTAAAAATTGAGTTATGTTACATATACGCCCATTTATTTTTTTATACATCAATCTGATTCGCTCTTGGGAACTATTAGATGGGGTGTGGGACGGCGGGACCTAAATCAACGAATTCCACACCCCATCCAATAAAGAGTGAGTTGACTTAGTGTACGAGTTGAACTAAGTACAAAGAACATTTATCAAAATTTTCACAACAAAAATGTTTGGGAGAAAATAGAAAATAAGTCCAAAGAATATTATTTTGCCTTTCTTAATTACGTTAAAATAATTGAGTAATATTAGATGTATAAATGTGTAATTATGGATGTTACATGCATGAAGTTAAGAATCTTAAGTTAAATAAGATAACTTTGGTTATTGTCTCCTTACCGTCTGCAGAATGCTATTGCATTTATGGGTATCTATTTTTGACGGATCCTCTACTTGTATCTTTTGGTGTTGATTTCAGGTGGGGAAGATCTCAATCTTGCCCTTTCTGTAGAGAAAGTCTTGAAGGAGTAAAGTCTGGTGATCTTTGGATCTACATAAACAAGAGTGAAATTGATGATTTGGCTTCAATCACCAAAGAGAATTTGAAGAGATTATTTATGTACATACAAAGATTGCCCATCATTGTGCCAGACCCCCCTATATCGGTTTCATACCATCATCGCTGGTGATATTGATACATTAGCCTGATTCATTCAAACTCGCTCTAATTCTCAGATTTGTATATGATTCTCAGTTTGTCTAGGAAATTTGCTAGACTTGTAAATAATACATGATACATTGTAACCAGAGTTCAATTCTTATATGTTTTAATTTAATTTCATTGGAATTAAATTAAATTCTTATACCATTTTCATTTTTTGGTTGAGTGAACTACCAATCTAGTCTCTGTTTATTTCTTAGAATGATAACGCGATCCCTCAAGATAAAAATGGTTCACTTTGGTTTCTGTTCTCTACTTTCGTGACACAATGCGGGTTTCTATGGATGTTTTTTAACATTGACGGGTCAGGTTCAGAAATGATCAGGAGTCCAATTGTCTCTAAATAATATTTTTTTTAATTTTTTTATTCATTATATTAATATTCTTTTTTCAATAAATTATTGAATATACGATATAATAAGTACAAATTAATTAATATGTTGTTTTTATATTTTTGTCTTTTGTTTGTTGTAATGGTAGTCATTATTTTTCGTTATTAAGTTAGATAGGGTTGTTATATAAGCGGTTATATTAGTAGTTACATTAGTGGTCTATTAGTGATTATAAATAAATAGAAAAGTATGCGTGGTAAGGATAACAGAGGGTGAAACTAGAATAAGAATTTTTTTGTTAACATGAATAGTAATCATTGAAGTAAATTTATCAGTGTTAATATTATACTATTTTTAAGAAAATATTTTAAAAATATTTTCTTATTAGGCCCAGTTTGATGTATATTTAATTTTATTTTCCATCTTAACGCGAAACATGATTTGGTAGAGTACAAGTTGTATTTTTTGGATTAAGATATGCATTAGTGAATGATGTTGTATAAATATGTTCCGAGCTGAGAGACAATCTAATACATTCTTTATGTAGCTCCACTGATGTATTACGAGCATGCGACGGCAGCAGGGTATGCGCCTGGACGAGAGGTACGTTTCGTACTTGCAAATGGCCGGTTTATACCATATTGCGAGGCTAAATGAGAGCTGGTTTAGGTTGGATGATCCCGTGGTTAGTGCATTCGTGGAGCGCTGGCGTCCGGAGACGCACACGTTTCATATGCCGTTCGGGGAGTGCACGATTACACTGCAGAATGTGGCGTACCAGTTAGGACTGCCGATCGATGGACATTTTGTTAGTTGTTGCTTGACAGATTTTTAGATGTACATCGAGGGTGGTTGCCCAACTTGGGCGTGGTTCGAGGAGCTGCTGGGTGTATTGCCTCCTGAAAACTGCATCCAGAAGTTCGCAGTGAACTGCAGCTGTATGCCCGGGCCTATATCATGATGCTGTTAGGGACTCAGCTATTTGGTGACAAGTCTGGTACTCGCATACACATTAGGTGGCTACCAAACGTAGCTAGGCTTGAGGACATGGGTGGGTACAGCTGGGGATCAGCTGCTCTCTCATGGTTATACCGGTGCATGTGCCGCATGGCAAACAGACACGTGGTGAAGTTAGCTGGACCGTTACAGCTACTTCAATCATGGATCTTTTGGCGGTTTCCTGGATTCAAACACGCTGGATATGATACGTTCGGATGGCCTTTGGCCTCGAGGTACTATTATATTCAAATGCTTTAATTGTCACAATTATTAGGCATTAGTTTCGTGGTATGCTATTATTTTATCCTATTCACAAGTTTTCTATTGTATTATTTGGTGTTAGCTTCATTTGGTGATAACCTGGGTGTGGGTTGCAGGTGGGCATGTCACAACCCTACAGCGAGCGAGAAGGGACCTCGAGTTACGAGTTGGAGGCTCATGATAGATCTCCTACAGGCTGGGATGTAAGTATTCAACCACTCCTTATAATTAAAATCTCTCTTAGATTAGCAACGCTGTATAATGAACGATGACATTTCGTAACTTTTTCTATTCACAGTTCATTTGGATGCCGTATAGCTTTCATGACGTAGTTCAGGTTGTGCATCCGGAGATATTGGAGCATCGGCATACGGCGTTATGGAGGTCCGTGACAGCGTTGAACAAATAGCTCGGCCAACCTCCCGTATGTGGCCTTCACCAGTGAACAAAATGGAAGGTTCTTGACTCCCCTCAGTATGGAATTCACACTCTCGGAGATATTCGTTGTCATATGTCCGAATCTCCTACCTTCAACTCGATGTTGGGTCCACATCGCATACTCAATCCTGTTAGCCCACTCACACATGGCAGGGTCTTCGATTCGTAGAATATCAAACCAATAATCAAATTCAACCTCAGTCTTGGCATACGCCGCATTCACCAGAAGCCTCTGTGCATCCTTGCCCTTAAAAGTCAGGGCAAAATTTGCGGCCATATGTCGAATACAGAATGCACGGTATGCAACAGGTGGTAGCCAACCTCCGTTGGGAGCCTCAAGTGCTGCCTTGATGCCATTATGTCGATCCGATATCACCAGAATACCCGGTTGCGGAGTCACGTGCTGTCGGAGTTGGGATAGGAAAAACATCCAAGACTCAGCATTCTCACCCTCCACGAGTGAAAATGCAATAGGCAGGATGTTGGAGTTCCCGTCTTGTGCAATTGCAACTAACAACATATCCCCGTACTTGCTGTACAAGTGGGTCCCATCGATGTTGACCAACGACTTACAATGCCGAAATGCCTCAATACACGGTGGGAATGTCCAAAAAAGCCGGTGAAAATAGGCTTGCGAGCCGTCCACCTGCCCACCCACTCGCACAGGACTCGTCCTCAACACTGCAACACTACCGGGCATCATCATCTGCACACCTAAGACCCATCACGGCAACTCATTGTATGACTCATCCTAGTCTCCATAAATCTGTGCCACGACCTTCTGCTTAGCCAACCAAACCCTTCTATAAGTCGGCCTAAACCCGAAATGTGCCTCTGTCACATTCAGTAGTACCTTGATACAGACGGCTGCATCAGCTCTGACCATTGGCGGGATGAAGGCCGAGATCACATGATAATCAAGACTCCTGTGATCATTCGAGATTGACATGGCCAGACAAGTATGAGGTCCATTGTACTGTTTTACCTCCCAAACACCCCTGCGCTGGCGGAGACTGATCCTAATCAACCATGTGCACCCGTTGTCAAATTCAATACACTTTCCAAGGTACTTGCGATAATCAGACTCCACCACCTTAAACTGTACCCCGCGTCAGATGCTATATGTCTTCACGCTTAACATGACCTCCACTTTGTCCTGAAACTGCTGACCAACCTGAAACTCTGATAGACCTCTGGTACCCTGAGTATCTCTGGCATCAAATCTAATAGGTTCGTCAGGAACTCCCTCCGGTTTCATGACATCCAAGTCCAAAGATAAAAAGTGCGGAGGATACTGCTGAGTCCCTGAGCTAGACGCTCTACCAGCCCTAGCTGAATTACTCGCTGCTATGTCATCACCGCTATCATCGGCAATGATGTCTGGCTCCACATCATCAACGTCATCATCATCCGGCAATATATCGTCTATACTATCTGGTGTCCAACGCTGTAATGAAACCGGCGTTCTATCAATAATACCAACTTCTCTGTCACCACTGCGGTTGAGATCAACTGCGAAGGATGGGGAGGCAACCACCATTTTCTGAGGTGCAATAACAGGCACGGATGAAGATCCACCAACAGGTCTCGAACTAGAACAGGTTGTCGTTGCTAGAGTTTGGGTATTTTGGTTCGAACCACCTGAGCTAGAGAACACATCTACAAGCTTTGCCAACAGCTCAGGTGTCCTGACCTCGGAAAACAGCCGATGACAATGGAATAAAACCTCTAAATCCTCATCACTCCCTATAACAAACGAATCGTATTTCACATCATCTTGCAGAACTGAGATCGGAATGCGATAGAATAACTTCTCAACCCATTTCACGCCTTGCAACCCCAGTTTCTGTATTATATAATTCAGGAAGTCAGTGAAGCTCGTTGTAGGTTTTAGAAAAATACTGAGGGAATCCTTGTCTGTAAACTTAATACCAAAACATGATTTTTTCTTAGTTGCTCATCTATAATGCACCAAAACTAAAAAACTCTCATCACTAGCCATTGTGTTTCACTCTAATGGGAGGAATTCACGTTCACACCATATTTATACACGTTGGATGCTTGCTAATTCGAAGCAGTCAATTTCGAATTATACACACATAAAACGAAACAGACTCATTCGAATTACTAGGGCTCTCCTTGCATGTATAATTCAAATAACTCTGATTCGAACTACCTTAACACCATATGCATGCCTAATTCGAATAAAGTTGATTCGAACTACGTAAGATTTACATCCATGCATAATTCAAATTGGACTAATTCGAATTACATAGAAAGGTACTTTTGGATGATCCAGGTAGGTTTTTAATTTGGTAGAATTAGATAATTTTATTCTCCATTTGGTTTAATTGTGTCATTTGCCCTAATACATATTATTATAAGGTTACATATCATAAAATATTTATCAATATAAAAATAATATAAATTAATTAAAATTTCATATACATTAAAATTCAATTAAATTTACATATATTTTACTCAAAATTAATTAAAATTTTACATATATTAAAATTTAATTAAATTTACATATATTATTATTATTATTATTGTTGTTGTTGTTATTGTTGTTGTTGTTGTTTTAGATGCTTAATTTCGTATGTAGTACACCAGCATTGGGGTCTCATTTTGCGGGCATGGTTGCAGACCTACAACATGTCCAATTCGCAAGCCACGTAGTTGAGGTGGGGTTCCATTTCGCAGGCGATGCAACTGAGATGGTCCTGACACGTTGGCCTCCATTTCATGGGTGCTTGGGCTGAGTTGACGGTTAACTCCATTTTGCGGGCGATACCAATGAGTTGGCCATGCGCATTTTCATCAAGCTTTTTCATCCATGCGCATTTTAGTAAATAATCATTTTGAAATATTTATTTAAATAAAAAGTCCTCTATTATATATATATATATATATATATATTATTTAGTATTAATAACTTATTCATAGTATATTTTTGTGCAAAGATATCAAATAGAATTGTTAATTTAATTTAAAGAGATAAAAAATTAAATTTGTTATTGTTCAGAAAAATGTTACTATATATCAAATAATGTGTTTATTAATTTTCACTTTATTGTGAAAATAATGTAAATCATAATACTAATAGTATATCATAGGATTATTATCCTTATTAATGTACTAACCGTATTTTAATATTTATTATTTATATATTTAAAAATTATATTTGAGAAATATTTATTTAATTTCATAATAAATTATATTTTTAAATTTGATTAATTTATTAATTAGTTTATACTTATTATACTATATATTTAATAATTTATTGAAAAAAATATTAATATAATAAATAAAAAATAATTTAAAAAAGATATTGTTTAAACAATAAGGACAAATAAACTTCTAACAAATTTGAATTTAGAAACAATTAGATTCCTACCCATTTCTGAACACGTTAACATTTTTCGTTCAGAGTTAATAGAAAAATATCCATGGGGACTGCGTTGTGTGACGAAAGTAGAGAATAAGAACCGAAGTCGATTGTTTTTATCTTGATCATAAAAGATCGCATTGTCATTCTGAAAAATAGACAATGACTGGATTAGTAGTTCACTCTTTTTTTGTTTTAGATTTGAACCACAAATTTTTACACTCAGGTACATGCGATGGTAATAAAAAAAATTTACCAAAAACGGTCATAACTTATCTTATTTAATATTTATTAATTGTTACAACAATTAATAAATACTAAAGTAAATTCTGACTTTTTTTTTCTTTCTAACATTACCAATAAAAATAAAACCATGAAATTATGCAACACAAGCTTGAATATATTAAAGTTCTAAAACGGGCTAAAGCCTGTACGATTCTACGTTAAATACTTGGGAAAAACATAATTGTTGTTCGAGAGTTGAATGGTGGTGTGGTGATGACATATGCGGCGGTTTGGGAGAAAAGGATAAATGTCCTTAACTTTTTAGTTTACAGACATTTAAATTTTTAAAAATTTAAATATATATTTAAGTTTTTAACATTTTCAAAATTTGGATATATCGATCTTTGAGTTTAATTTGTCCAATTTTAAAAATTCTCTCACATGTGCATCCGTATCAATAAGGTCAGTATAACGAGAGTTACGTTTGATTTTTTCATTGAGTCTAACACACCCAAGTGAATATGAGGGATCGATATATTCAAATTTTAAAAAAGTCGAGGACTTAAATATATTTTTAAATTCTCAAGGATTTAAATGTCTGCGGATCAAAAAGTCAAGAACTTATTTATCCTTTTCTCCATGTTTGGGGAGTGGGAGAGAATATAAAATTTAGTTAGTGTTTCTTTATTAATAATTTTACTAAACCAAGAACAGAGTAAATGTAAAATAGTTAAGCCAACGAATTATTATTCAAATGACATAATTTTTTCATACTTATTTAGAGATTACAAATTCAAATTTTTTTTCTAATTTTGGAAAAAAAAATGTTAAATAGTTAATAATTTTTTATACAATTAATTAATATAATTATTACTACATACTTGTTTAAGACATATATTTCATGACAATAACAATACATACTTTTCCTTTACAATAAAAATTATTGTGAATATCTCATATGGGCAGCGGCAAATTCAGAAATTTAGTAAAAGAGAGGTCGAAAATTAAAATTTGATATAATTATATAAACTATCATAAATCTAGTAATATATATAATTGTGATTAGTATTTTGTTTTAATTAAAAAAAATGTTAATAAGTGCATGTTAAATAAGAAAATTATTTTAGTTTTTATACATTTTTTTTTAGTTTTAGATTCGATAAAAAAACATAAAAATGTTTTATTTTTTATTTTTTTATTAATTAATTTGCTTTACTAAATATTGATATGACAGTAGGTTATACTTTTATACTTTATATCATAAAAAATATATATTTTATATCATAAAAAAATATAGCATAAAATAATATAAATCAGTAGTTCTAACAATTTTGTTATATATATTTAAAATATATTCATAAATGAAATATGTAAAATATGCTTATTCTAATGAATTTACTTAATATGTTATAATTTTAATAGAAACCGAACCGAATTGAAGAAGTGGCTTAGTAATGTATTGAAATGGAAATTTTAGGCTTAATAAATGTGTTTGTTTTATGTTTAGTTGTTGGAATGAGTTGAAATTGTGTTGAATTTGAATGTAATGTAATGCTATTTCAATTTATTTATTGTTTTGAACATCATTTTACTGAAATTAATTTTTCATTAGTTAAGATTTAAAAACCGAAAAAACTGACCGAACTAAACCGCTTTTGATTCGGTTCGATTATTGCACAAACAACAAACCAATTGATTGGTACTCTGTAAAAATCGAATAGATCGATTCGTTAATTTTTGGTTCAAAGTCGAACCAAACCGAACCGATAACACCCCTATTCACAACATAGCCAAGCCCACTCACCTTAGTCCATGATGTTCAAGCCAAGCCATTCATTCTATATTGTATGAAACTCGATTACAACAACTTTTCAGCTCGTCCTAATTGTTCAACAGCTGCCACACTAAAAGGTCCAATTTTGTCTTTTAATTTTCACCAGACCATACTTGTCATAGTGGTGTGCCAATAAAGTGGCTGCCACATTTAAAAATTTTTTCAAATAGTAAACTTCATTTAAGACATGTTCCACGTCTATTTATCATATATTAAAACAAAGATCAGATAATTTTCTAATGTATTTTTAATTTTATAATTTTTTAATATTATCTTAAGTCAGTTTAAATAGCTAATTGACATAATTTATTTATTAATTATTTAATTAAATTATTTTTTAATCATGATGTTTTTAATTAAATTATTTTTAAATCTTCTGTTTCTAATTCATATGTCTCTCATTATTATAATATAGAATTTTTTTCTCACTCTCATAATATTTATTTTTTAAGTTATTTTATAATTTTTATATTTTTTATTTTTTATTTTTATATCAAATACTATATACCTTTAATGTTAACATTATTTCTCTTTATTAAATATAAATATAAACATAATTCATCATCTTCTTTTATATTCACTCCTTCTTATGTGTACTATATAGTATTATAACTTAGGGTTTAGAATTTAGAGTTTTGGGCTTATGATTCTTCTTTATTTTTCTTCTCATTCTTATGACATTTATTTTTTCTTAAAGTTACTCTATACTTTTCATATTTTCTAACTTTTTATTTTTATATAAAATACGATATAATTTCAATGTTAATATTATTTTTTTAATAGGTATAAATTGAGTAATAAAATATAATTCATTCTCTTCTTTCATACTCACTCCTTCTTTTGTTTAATATATAAATCAACATTCACTTCACACTTCTTATTTATCTTCTTTTTTCACATAATTTCATATCTCTTATTCTTTTTCCTCCATTCTTACTAATATTTTGCAGAAGTATTTAAAGAATTTAGTTAATGACCATAATTCTTTTTTTTTTTTTTAGTTTGCTAAATATGTGTATTGAATAATAAATTCCTAAAACACTAAATTTTTATAATTTTTTTTAGTTTTTTTAATTTTTTGTCTAGTTGTATTCATCAAATATCATCCATATATTATTTCTTTTTCTCTTTCAACAATTTATATTTTTTAATATAATTTAGTTATAATATGTTGAAAATACATGGTATTATCGTGAGTCATCAAAAAGAAAATTAAAAATTGAATGTTAATTTTAATTATATATCATATTATTCATATCCTTTATAATTTCTGTTTTTTTATTTTTAGTTTAATTGTATTCATTAGTTATATCACTAATACCATATTGTATCAAGAGATAAAGAGAATTTGATAGAAATTAAAGAGAATAGAATAGAACTTCCTAAAATTAGGGCCAAGAGGAGAATTAGAGTTTCTAATTACATCATGCATGCCCACACTATTACATTTTATTCTTATTTATAGCATAATTCTCTAAGTGTGCTATAGGCCCAATACTAATCGTAACATTATCCTTCCTTTCAAAACAACCTTTGTAAGACTCATAATTTTTGAAAATTCTTATTATGAGTCAATTTTAATTTATTTATTCATTAAAAATTTTAATTTCAGAAATTATTTTATTAAAAATAATTAAATCAAGTTTTGATAATTAAATTAGAATTTTTTTTATCTAATTTTATAATCGTTGCATTGGATAATTCCCATATTTGAATTATAAAGTTTAATAATAGTAAAATACTAAGAATTTTATATGATTCGATTTAAATAATTGAGATTTTAAAATTTTATACTTTAATTTTTTATAAATAAAGAAAATTAATCATATTATCTTTAAGTATTTAATTAGAGTATTTATTTAAAAATAATTTGCAAGTTGATGAATAAACACTATTTTTATATATAATTATTGTTTGATTAAAATAATTTTCAATTACTCTATTACCCTAATTTTATTAAAATTATTAAACTATCAAAAATCCCCAATTTCATACACAAAATCCTAATTCCCAAATTAAAAATCCTAACCCCTTCTAACCTAACCTTAACCACCAATGTTTCCCTTTACTTACCAAACCCAGCAGTAGCATCCCAAATTTCCATGGAAAGAAAGAGAGGAGAGAACGTGAGATGGAGAGAACGTCAAGCCCAAGTCCAGAAGAGAGAGAGAGGCCGTCGCGAAGGTCAGAATTGAGAGAGAGAGAGAGAGAGAGAGAGAGAGAGAGAGAGAGAGAGAGAGAGAGAGAGAGAGAGAGAGAGAGAGAGAGAGAGAGAGAGAGAGAGAGAGAGAGAGAGAGAGAGAGAGCTGCGAAGGAGGACAGAATCGCATGTCGCCACCGCGCCCAGTCGTTGTCCGTGAAGCCATCGCCGCCGCTGAAGCTCTGGGTCGCGTCAGCTTCTCACCGAGCTCCCATGGGTGTTGCTGTCGAGCTTGCGGGTGAGAGAAAGGGAGTCTGTGGGTGAGAGAGGAAGGTATTCCACTGCCGTTCGTCGTTTCTCAGCCACCGCCATGCCTTGTCGTCATCGTCAGAGCCGCCACCGCCGTCTATTGAGGACGTTCGTGTCGCCGACAGAACTCTTGCCGTCGCTACTGCTGTTCTAGTGAGCTTTACCCCCATTTATGCTTTCTCTTTGTTCGCTTAAGTTGCTCCATTGCTGTTGTGAGGGTCATCGTTAAAGTGTTTATATTGAATAAAGTTGTTACTTTGAGTTACTCAGCTGCTGCCGTCACTGAAGGTAGCTGCTGGAGCTGCCGTTGGTTCTGTTCGAAGGAGTAAAGATACTGCATTGCTGGTTGCGGTTCAACCAGTTGTCACACCACCTCCCCGCCTTTAGTTCAGTTTCCCTTAATCTCGACTATTTGAAGTAGAGGCGCTTTTCTTGAACTTATTTTATTTTCAAGAGTTGTTACAAGTCGATAATCATATGAAAAGTATATTTTTATAATTTTGTACATCTTATGGACTGAATTGAGTTACTCTGGATAATTGTAATTGTTTGTCTGGTGAAATTATTGACATTTGGAAAGGTTGAATATTTTAAGTTATTGGTTTTCTTAAATTGGCGGTTACCAAATTAGTTTTCTTGAGATTTGAAAATGTTTTGTTATCGAAAATATATTGATTTCAGAAAAGATTTAATATTGGAATTGGTTTAGTTTGAAAAAAATTTAATATTGAAATTTGGTTTGATATTTAACCTGATTTGATATCGGAATTTGGTTTAAAACAAATTTGAAAAGGATTTTCTATTTGGAAATGATTGAGAAAGGTTTGAGAAATGTTTGGATGGAACCCGAGAAGGGTGGCAGAGACCGAGTTTTAGAGGAGATACTATCGAAATTTGTATAAGATTCGAGGTTTCGTTTGAAGTGGTTATTTAGAAAGATTTGAATTTTTAAGGATCTTATGATTTAATTTTGAGTTATTAAGAAAATGACTTCATTTGAGTTTGACTTATTTAAAAAAGAATGAATTATGTTTTGAGTATAAATTATTGATGAACGGAATGGGAGGTGTGATAATGAGGAATGATGAATTAAAATACTATTTGGCTTGTACAATTGAGACCTTGTTGACCCTCTGTACGTAAGATGTGACCGGGCACTTTAACTCTCCGGTTTCTTCATATATATATTATTGACCTTGTTGACCCTCTGTACGTAAAATGGGCATGCATATATATATGAATTTGAGCTTGGGATTTTTCCATGAAATATTATTGAGCTTGGAGTTTGACTCCATGGATATTATTATTAAGTTTAGGGATGTGCATACAAAGGGACTGTCCAATGGTTAGCTACCCGAACATGACGGGTTGGCTGTATAACCGACAGATGAGCTCATTAGCCATAGGGCAGACATGCATCATATGCATTTGCATGATTTGTTTGAGTTTGAATTTGTTTTGGTTTGCCTAATTGCTTAATTGTTATTAACTGTTATCTGAGCTATTTATTGTATCTGTTATCTATACTTGTGTTTTTATTATCTGTTTTACCTGTGTTTGTTCTGGTGTGGTACTTTTGTTGATTGAGTATTGATGCTGAATTGATAATAGTGTTGATTGATTTTGTGGTTGGTTCTGATTAAGATTTAGTAAAGTATGAAATATCAAGCTGGTTCGGCATAGACTTAATGAACCTATGTTTGGAATAGGTTGGTCATTCATACTGTTAGAAAACTTTTAAGATTCTTTTATAAGAAAAGTGAGTTTAGATTTTCTGGATAATTAACTGATTTCTTTTAAAGAGGTTTTGAATTTTTGGGAGGTTAAACCGTCAGTTTTTAAAAGATTTATAAGACAATGATAATCACTGAGCTTGAAAAATATTTTTCTTATTAAATATCTTCTTATGACAATTTTAAAACTCCATGGTGAGACCGTGTGGTTAGGTTATCACCCCTATAGCTTTATCTTTTTAGGAGACAGATGAAGAGGCTCACGAAAGGTTTTATTGCGTTTCGCTTATTCGATGTTATTGTTTTAGTTTTTGTTTATTTATCCTTCGCCATCAATATTATATTTTGTAAGAGGGGTAGGAATTGTATGTGTTGTATGTATATTATATTCATAAACTACTTATGTAAGAACTTTTGTATATATGTATATGCTTGTTTGTTTTCAAGATATAGTATTTTTCTGGCTTTTCAAAGAAAACAGCAATACAGTTTCGAGTCAAAAGCTCCTATTTTATTGTTAAGTACATGAAGTCGTCGTGATACTTCTTGCTATCAGAGTGGCACAGTCAGAAGTGTGACAATCTAATAGTGAAGGTGTTACATTATGGTATTAGAGCAGTCTTTCCTGTAGAGCCTGAGGAATGGACTGACTATGCTTCATTTGCATACTCTGAGCGTCTATCGTGTTATAGATCTTGTCCTGATGACGAGAGTTAGAGATTTATGCACATGACTGTCTATTGATTAATGTTGTTAGCCTATCATTGCATACTTCCTGGTATTAAGTTTGACCAGCTTAATACGAGTGACTTATGTATATGGAAGTGCTAATGGGTTATCATAGACGATATACAAATTGTAGGTAGCACGAATCGTGGGTTTTGGGAACGTTATGAGTTAATTTTTGAGGTTACTCAGTTACTTATCTTATTCTTTCATGGTTTGCTTTTAAAATTCCTGTTTGAGATTTCTTTTTTGAAAAGTAAACTGATTTTTTTTCATAGCTTGTTCTTTGGTTCATATGAATTCTCGGTTGATTTTAATTGCATGTGTCTGTTTAAATTCCTTGGACATTTGCCTTGTGTTATTTAAAGTTCCTCTTCTTGACTTGTGTAATTTTGATGTCACCTTGAACTCGTTTGACGCATCAAAGTAATTGTTAGAATCTTTGAGAATTTGCTGTTGTTTGAATTGTCCTTCCTTGTGAGTTTTGTATTCTTTTGGATCATCTAAAAACTTGCTTGATGTGACCTGCTTTGTCAATCCTATCTGGATTCTGTTGATTTGAGTTTCTTTCTCGAAATATGAATTGATTTTTTTCTTAGTACATCTCAATATTCTTGAACATTCTCATGAGGTTGTGACTCCAACATATCCTCTCGGAGCATTGTTTTAAACCTTTTAAAGAAGTTTCTGATTATTCTCGTGCAAGGTTGTTCTTAACTTTGCATTCCTTTGCTTGAACTTGTTTTGGCATGATACATTATTCCTTGTGGTCTCTTTTTGAATGTTCTTGTTTCGGATTCTTCTCAAAGAAAATTTTGATTCAATTTTTCTCTTACTTGACTGTATCCACAATTATCCCTAAATTTTAATAAAATCGTTTCCAATTCGGCACACGCTTTGAAAGCCCCCTTATGTAGTTCAAAACCTGCCTGTTTGTAATGCATCTCCTGTTCCTCTTTGGGCAAAACTTTATCTCAGATTTTCTTCTCAAAATGAAACTTAATTGCCTCCCTACCACATTGCAGTTTTTATGCATGTTTTTGTTTTGTTATGCACCTAAATACCTTTTAAGATATTCGAAAAAAAATGTTTTGCTCTCAGCCAGACTAGTTTTCATTTTCAAATGATGCATAATCTATTTCAACTTGAACTTGTTCTAAAACAATGCAACATTTATGTTTTTACTATTATTTTGTAAATGTTTGTCGCGTACTTTTCTTTCAAAACGTTAAATGATTTCCTTAACGATTTTTATTCTTCATGAACAATGTATTTGAAGGAGTTTCTAATCATACTTTTAAAACTTTGTGAGAATTATTATTGGCTTTAGTTATTCTTCTCCTACAATCTCGTACTTCTTTGATTCGGCTTAATTTTGTTTCAAACTGCTGCACTGTTTTCTTCTTATTGTTCCTGTTGAATTTCTTTGATTCGAGATCCTTTTTTAAACTTGTGATTTGATTTTCGTCCCAACATTCTTTCTTGCTTGTATATCCTTGTTTACTTGGGATCTTAGCAGTTCTTCAAATCCTTATGAGTATTGTCCTTGTCACTTGTCCTTCTTTTCTGAGGTCTTGTATCCTTCTGAGTAAACTCGAAATTTGTTTTAATGTCACGTGGTACCTTTAGGTATAGCAAGCAATATATTAGTTCTTTAGGACACGTTTCGCAGACACGAAATGTGAAGCTTGCGAACGGCGACATCACAGGATGTTGTGAAGCATTGTTTCATGCGAAAAGATTTTGTTGATGTTAAGCTTGTGGCCGGTGATAGATTTGCAAAAGTGTGATGAGGTTGAGAACTCTCGGATGAGCTGTTTGATGAAGTGCGGTTAAGAATGGTTGAGATAAGTTATGTCGAAGTTAGGAAGTTGAATCTCTGAGGCTGTTGCGAGATCAGTGTGCGAACCTTAATCACGTTTTAACGCCAGTCTATTTTGTGATCTTTTGCACCAAGCTTGTTTTGTAGCTTTTGTTTCGCATCACACTTCTATCCTTCTATCCTTATGCCATATGAAAATCTTAGTATTTGAAACTATATGTATATATGCTGTGATCTTTTTGTTTTTTCCCTAAATGTGTTCAAAAGTGAAGTGAGATGAAGTCTCTTTCGTTTTGTATCAATTTTCGAGGACGAAAATTTTTATAAGGTGGGTAGGATGTAAGACCCATAATTTTTGAAAATTCTTGTTATCAGTCAATTTTAATTTATTTATTCATTAAAGACTTTAATTTTAGAAATTATTTTATTAAAACTAATTAAATCAATTTTTGATAATTAAGAATTTTTTATCTAATTTTATAATCGTTAGATAATTCCCATATTTAAATTATAAAGTTTAGTAATTGTAAAATACTAAAAATTTTATATAATTCGATTTAAATAATTGAGATTTTGGAATTTAATACTTTAATTTTTTATAAATAAAGAAAATTAATCTTATTATCTCTAATTATTGAATTGGAGTACTTATTTAAAAATAATTTACAAATTGATGAATATACGCTATTTTTATATATAATTATTGTTTGATTAAAGTGATTTTCAATTACTCTATTACCCTAATTTTATTAAAATTACTAAACTACCAAAAATCTCTAATTTCATACACAAAATCCTAATTCCTAAATTAAAAACCCTAACCCCTTCTAACCTAACCCTAACCGCCAATGTTTCCCTTTATCTACCAAACCCAGCAGCAGCATCAGAAATTTCCATGGAAAGAAAGAGAGGAGAGAACGTGAGACGGAGAAGAAGGAGAAGGAAGAAAGGAAGGAGCCGGCTGGAGCTGTACAAATTTTTAAAAATTTAATGGAAAAATAAACAGGGAAATAAATAAAATAACTAGATGACACCAAACTTAATTTCAGAAATTAAGGGAAAATAATTAAGGCAAAATGTGAAAATTAAAGTAAAAAAATTAAATAAACTTAAAGCTAAAATGTCTAATCTAAGCAATCAAACAACTAGTACGTAGTTGTCAATCACAGTCAATCCCCGACAATGGCGCCAAAAACTTGGTGCGAAATTCAAAGTCTACAAACTAACCGCCAAGTGCACTGAGTCGTACCAAGTATTACCTCAGGTGAGTGAGTATCGATCCCACGATGATTGTTGGATCAAGCAACAATGATTGAGTGATTTACTTAGTTAGACAAGAAAAAAAATGGTGTTTGAGAGTTCAATAGCATTAAGCAGTAAAATTGGAGAATTAGAAAGCAAGCAGTAAAAGTGGTGTAGAGAATATGTGAGAAAACAATTAAGGTTTTAGAGTTGTTTATCTTCCTGGTGCACGAAATCACATCACACTTTGCAATTCCGCACAACTAACCAGCAAGTGCACTGGGTCGTCCAAGTAATACCTTACGTGAGTAAGAGTCGATCCCACGGAGATTGTCGGCTTGAAGTAAGCTATGGTTATCTTGTAACTCTTAGTCAGGATATCAATAATTCTCAGATTTAATTGTGAAAAGTAAAAGAACATGAAATAAATACTTGTTATGCAGTAATGGAAAACATGTTGAGGTTTTGGAGATGCTCAGTCATCTGAATCTCTGCTTTCCTACTGTCTTCTTCTTCACACACGTTAGTCTCCTTCCATGACAAGCTGTATGTTGGTGGATCGCCGTTGTCAATGGCTACCATCCGTCCTCTCAGTGAAAATGTTCCAAATGCGTTGTCACCGCACGGCTAATCATCTGTCGGTTCTCACTCATGTTGGAATAGGATCCATTGATCCTTTTGCGTCTATCACTACGCCCAGCACTCGCGAGTTTGAAGCTCGTCACAGTCATCCCTTCCTAAATCCTACTCAGAATACCACAGACAAGGTTTAAACTTTCCGGATCTCAGGAATGGCTGCCTATAATTCTAGCCTATAGCACGAAGGTTCCAATCCTAGATTAGAAACCCAAGAGATACACATTCAAGCTGTTGCAAATAGAACGAAGGTGGTTGTCAGGCATGTGTTCATAGGTGAGAATGATGATGAGTGTCATGGATCATCACATTCATCAGGTTGAAGTGCGAATGAATATCTTAGAATAGAAACAAGCGTGATTGAATGGAAAACAGTAGTAATTGCATTAATTCATCAAAACACAGCAGAGCTCCTCACCCCCAACCATGGGGTTTAGAGACTCATGCCGTCAGAAATACAAAATTCAGATGTGAAATGTCATGAGGTGCATAGTAAGTCTCTAAAAGTTATTTTTATACTAAACTAGTAGCTAGGGTTATAGAAAATAAGTAACTAACTGCAGATAGTGCAAAAATCCACTTTCGGGGCCCACTTGGTGTGTGTTTGGGCTAAGCATTGAGCTTTATACGTGTAGAGGCTTTTTTTGGAGTTAAACGCCAGGTTGTAGCCTATTTCTCGCGTTTAACTCTGGTTTGCAACCTGTTTTTGGCGTTTAACGCCAGAATAGGGTAAAGACTTGGCGTTAAACGCCAATTTGCGTCATCAAATCTTGGGCAAAGTATGAACTATTATATATTGCTGGAAAGCCCTGGATGTCTACTTTCCAACACAACTAAGAGCATGCTAATTGGGTTTCTGTAGCTCCAGAAAATCAATTCGAGTGTAGGGAGGTCAGAATCCAACAGCATCTGCAGTCCTTTTTCAGCCTCTGAATCAGATTTTGTTCAGGTCCCTCAATTTCAGCTAGAAAATACCTGAAATCACAGAAAAACACACAAACTCATAGTAAAGTACAGAAATGTGAATTTTTCTTGAAAACTAATAAAAACATAGTAAAAACTAATTAAATTATACTAAAAACTACCTAAAAACAATGCCAAAAAGCGTATAAATTATCCGCTCATCACTTCCAGATTTTTATTTCTCACCAACTATTTTAATCATGCAAGATTTAATTCATGGCAAACTATATTTGACTAAACCCTAATTCCTTAGTAATTTAGTCTCCTCTAACCTAGTTAACTGCCAATTTCTTGGTCACTTAATTTCAATTAGAGGTTTAGGTCCAATTCTAGTTTATGTGCCACAGAAACCCTAATTACCCAAATATAAGAGGATTATATGTAATGTATCACGTTAAGCCCAGATAATTAGTCATTTAGGAAAAATTATTTTCATGCTGTTATTCAAGTAAATTGCTTTTCCGAGGTTTACAAGAACTCAAATAGAATAAGGGTTATTCTTTCGATCTATCCAAATCCTTAAGATGAAGAACGAAAACAAATTTTTGAAATTGAAATCAATACATTAATTAAAATAGAATAGTAATAGTATCAATTCAAAGAATAAATAGGGCTCCTAACCTTAACAGTGGAGGTTTAGTTGCTTATGGCTAAGAGAGAAAACTAGGGTTCTAAAAACTGTAAATTGCGGAATGAGGTGCGTAAAAGAAAAGAGAGTCCGAAGGCTAAATCTTTTTCCTTTTATATCTAATCCTAATTAATGTAAAATATATTTTCTAAAATTAAATAATATCTTTTTCTATTTGTAAATAAAATAAAAGTTTTAATCAAAATTAAAGAGGCAATCTTCGAGTACTCCTTTTTGGCGTGGGGACCATTGCATTCTTTATGATTGGCACCTAGCTTGGGCTGAGCCAAGTTAGGCGCCACTATGCCTGAATGATTTGGAGTGCAATTTCTTCATCTGGCGCCTAACTTGGAAAATCCCAAGTTAGGCGCCACCACGGCCGTGCTTCCCGGAGAAAAAGTGTATCTTATTATATATTGTTAGAAAGCTCTGGAAGTTAGCTTTCCAATGTCACTAAAACCACATTAATTGGACCTCTATAGCTCAAGTTATACTTGTTGGAGTACAAGGAGGTCAGGGTTGATAGCATCATCCACTTTCGCTCTTTTCTTCTACACGAACCCTGTCAAATCCATCCGAATGCTACATGAAACAAACAAAATTGTACACATATTGGCTCAAAAATACTTAAATCTTGATTAAACTTAACAAATTTGAACACAAATTCACTAGAAAAAGATAGAAAAGATGCTCATGCATCACAACACCAAACTTGAATTGTTGCATGTCCTCAAGAAACCAAAACAAATGTAAACTTAGGATGTGAGTTTGCATGAGAAGTGAGTACTCAACTAAGCTCCTGTCTGTCTTAAAGTGGGGTTTATAACACTGAAACTCTAAATAGTTTTGGCATCTCACTATCCTTTGAATCTGGAGAATGTCACTATCATTTGGAATTAGAATCTGGATAATGTTATGAATTCTCTGGCCCTTTTACTCTAGATTAATCCTTGAACATAGCAACTTTTCTTTCATAATGGAGGGTCCGTCAGATATTCCTTGGACTAAAGTCAAGGATTTTTCCTCTTACAAAGCTTTTATGGTTCTTTTAATTAACCCTAGTGACATCCTTGTATGTGACCCAAAGGTTACCATAAAATTCCTGAACCATCAATTGTTTGACCTCAGTGTGCGGGTTGCACAGAAATTGTCACCCTCGCTTCTGAATCTGAAACTGAATTTTTGGATATTCATCCGGTTGAAGTACAAATTTCACTTTCAGAATCACAACCCTCTTGTAAGTGACATCATAAAAATGCCCCTCATGTAGTTTGGAGAGGAATCTCTGTGAGTTATAGGAACTGGTGGCCGGCTCCTTGTCTTTCCTCTTTCTTGAGGACTCAATGGGTTTTGGTGCCATGAAGATAAACAGAAAAATTACAAGCGAAGTGAAAACACCAAACTTGAACCTTTGCTCGTCCTCGAGCAAAATAAAAGATAGCACAGAGGAATGAAGGGAGACAGAGTGGGGATAGGGAGGAAAAGTTACTAGGTAGAAGAATGCCAAACAAAATAGAATAGAATTAATATAAGTGAAATAAATAAAGAAATAAAATAAAAAGAATATTCTGAGAACTTGCAAAGAAGGAAAAAGGGATGTAGGTGAGGGAAGGGGTGTTATGAATGTGATTTGTTGTATGTGGCAATGTGGAAGGGGGGTTATATATATATATATATATAGGGGGTGGGGACGTTGGGTTAAGAGTGTGTTTATTATTATGGTGGGAATGGAATGGTAGGACAGGGTGTTATACAGGGAGTGGGGAGGGGTCACGGGTGTAATTGGAAAGTAGGTGGGAGGCGTAAGCTACGGTCAAAGGCTTTGGGAAGGGGTGTGATGTTGGAAAGGGAAAAAGGGAAGGGTGAGATGGGATTGTGTAATTAGAATTAAGGGAGGGAATATTGGCAGGGGGTGGGGACTAAATGCTATGGATTTGGTTTGGAAGTTGTGTGATTTTGTATTGAATGAGACAAATAAAGCAAGCTGGCACCTAACCTGGTGGAGGTGGAGTTAGGCGCCGAATGTCCCGCATTGCAATCTTTCAACTAGCGCCTAACTTGGTGTAGCCCAAGTTAGGTGCCACCCATAGCCTTTTTTTTTCTCAGGAGTGGCGCCTAACTTCAAAATTGCCAAGTTAGGTGCCACCCTAGCAGTGTCAATTGGCAAGAAAGCTTCACTGGTGGTGCCTAACTTCATAGAGCCAAGTTAGGCGCCACCCGCCCAACAACGAATCCTCAATTGCACGCATAATGTGGCGCCTAACTTTATGGAACCAAGTTAGGTGCCACCCCTCCAGAATGTCGTCACCAACTTTGCGTTAGATGTGGTGCCTAACTTGGGTTGGCCAAGTTAGGCGCCACCCAATCTGAGTCCAGCTTTTTCAGGGTGTCTGAAATTCTGCCTGATTACACCTGTTCCTGTTCTAATTACTCAGCATGAGCAAAAGACATGTAAAACAAAGGAAAACTACGAAATTATCATTAAAAATAAAAGAGAATAAAAAGGAAAAACAACTGAGCACAAAATCAAAGGATACAGTAGTTGGGTTGCCTCCCAACAAGCGCTTCTTTATCGTCACTAGCTTGACGGTCAGTTCTGCTAGTTCAGCAAATGAGTGGACCTTTGGCGACCAATCTCACCTCTAAGATAATGCTTCAACCTCTGGCTATTTACTGTAAATGTTCTATTAGAATTCTCTTCCTGAATTTCCACATGACCATACGGTGATGCTCTAGTTACCACAAACAGTCCTGACCACCGGGACTTCAGTTTTCCAGAAAAGAGTTTGAGCCTTGAATTGAACAATAGCACCTTCTGACCTGGCTCAAGAACTCTTATGACAATCTTTTTGTCATGCCATATCTTGGTCCTTTCTTTATAGAGCTTGGCATTCTCATAGGCAGAATATCTGAACTCATCAAGATCATTTAGTTGGAGCATCTGCTTTGTCCCTGCAGCCTTAGCATCAAAGTTTAGGAACTTTGTTGCCTAGTACGCTCTATGCTCCAGCTCAACTGGCAAGTGACAGGCTTTACCATAGACCAACTAATAAGGAAACATGCCAATAGGAGTCTTGAATGCCGTCCGGTATTCCCAGAGAGCATCATCAAGCTTCATAGTCCAATCTTTTCTTGAAGTACTGATGGTCTTCTCTAGAATCCTCTTGAGTTTTCTATTAGAGACCTTGACCTGTCCATTTGTTTGAGGGTGATAGGGACTTGCCACCTTATGACGGACTCCATATCTCTGTAGAAGTGAGTCCAGCTGATTGTTGCAGAACTGGCTTCCTCCATCACTAATAAGTGTCCTTAGGACACCAAACTGGCTAAAAATATATCGCTGGAGAAAGTTCATCACCACTTTGGCATCATTAGTGGGTAAAGCCACAACTTCCATCCACTTGGACACATAATCAACCACCACTAGGATATAAGTGTTGGAGTATGAGGGTGAAAAAGGTCCTATGAAGTCAATACCCCACACATCAAACAACTCATCTCAAGAATCTTCTACTGTGGCATCTCATGATTGGCAGAGAGATTCTTAGCTCTCTGACATTTATCACAGTTCTTCATAAATGCTCTTGAGTCTCTGAAGAGAGTCAGCCAGTGAAAATTGCTCTGAAAGACCTTAGTAGCTGTCCTTTTACTACCAAAGTGGCCTCCATACTCAAAACCATGACAATGCCAAAGAATCTGTTGTGTTTTCTCATCTGAGACACACCTCCAAATTATACCATCTGAGCATCTCTGAAAAAGATAAGGTTCCTCCCACAGGTAGTACTTTGCATCAGTTAAGAGATTTTTAACTTGTTGTCTACTATACTCCTTGGGGATGAATCTCATGGCTTTGTAGTTTGCAATATCTGCAAACCACAGAGCCTTCTGAATAAAAAAGAGTTGTTCATCCAAAAATGTCTTAGTCACAGCAGTGGGTGGTAGCGTTTCTTCTCCAGACTCAATCCGGGAAAGGTGGTCATCCACTTGATTTTTTGACCCCTTTCTGTCCTTGATCTCAATGTCAAACTTCTGAAGGAGCAACACCCATCTGACCAATCTTGGTTTAGAATCCTGCTTGGTTAGAATGTACTTCAAAGTAGCATGGTCAGTATAAACAATAACCTTGGAACCAATTAAATAGGATCTAAACCTATCAAAGGCATACACAACAGCTAGTAGTTCTTTTTCTGTGGTTGTGTAGTTCTTTTGAGCATCATTCAATACCCTACTGGCATAGTAAATGATATGCATAAGCTTGTCCTACCTCTGTCCTCCCCCCCCAAGACAGCTCCTATGGCATAATCACTGGCATCACACATTAACTCAAATGGAAATTCCAATTAGGTAGAGCTATGAGATTTGCTTTCAGAGTTTCAAAGGCATGCAAACAGTCATTATCAAAAACAAAATGAACATCAACAACCAAGAGATTGCTCAAAGGTTTAGCAATTTTTGAAAAGTCCCTTATAAACTTTCTGTAAAATTCTGCATGACCCAAGAAACTCCTAACTACCTTAGCCTTAGTTGGTGGTGGTAATTTTTCAATCACCTCCACCTTTTCTCTATCAACCTCAATCCCCTTGCTTGAAATTTGGTGTCCAAGAACAATACCTTTTGTAACTATAAAATGATATTTCTTCTAATTTAAAAAGGTTTGATTCTTGACACCATTTCAAGACCAGAGATAAATGCCTAAGATAGGATTCAAAAGAATTACCAAAAACAGAAAAGTCATCCATAAATACCTCAATAAAATTTTTAACCATATTAGAAAAAATTGAAAGCATACACCTTTGAAAAGTTCTTGGGCATTATAGAGTCCAAACGGCATCCTCCGATAAGCAAATACTCCAAAAGGACATGTGAATGACGCCTTTTCTTGGTCTTAAGGATCCACTGCAATTTGGTTATAGCCAGAATATCCATCAAGAAAGCAATAAAAAGCATGACCTGCTAACCTCTCAAGCATTTGATCAATGAAAGGCAAGGAGAAATGATCCTTCCTTGTAGCAGTGTTGAGTCTTTTGTAATCTATGCACATCTTCCATCTTGTGACGGTCCTTGTGGGGATCAGCTCATTCTCTTAATTCTTAATCACTGTCATCCCTCCTTTCTTGGGAACTACCTGCACAGGACTCACCCAAGAGCTGTCAAAAATAGGGTATATAATCATGGCTTCCCATTGTTTCATTACCTCTTTTTGGACCACCTTTTTCATGGTTGGATTTAGCCTCCTTTGTGGTTTCACAACTAGTTTAGCATTATCTTCAAGAAGGATCTTGTGCATACACTTGGTTAGACTAATCCCTTTTAAATCACCAATGGTCTACCCAAGAGCCATTTTGTGACTCTTGAGCACTATAATCAGTGCTTCTTCCTCCTCAGGCTTCAAGAAAGAGCTAATAATAACTGGGTATGAATCATTCTCACCTAGGAATGCATATTTCAAAGAAGGAGGCAAGGGCTTCAACTCAAGCTCAGGAACTCCTTCCTCAGCTTTAGGCGTGTATGATATGTCTTTCTGAGGTGGTGAATCATCAATCTTAAGCAAATTATCCTCAGAGCGAGAATCCAGAGCATCATTAAGTGCCTTAGCTTCAAACACCTCTTGAACAAGTGGTTCAACAACATCAACTCCCATACACCCCTCCGGATCATTAGGGTGTTTAATGACTTCAAACAGATTAAGGACCACTTCTTCTTCATTGACCCTCAGGGTTAGTTCACTCTTTTGCACGTCAATTAGAGCTCTACCTGTAGCTACAAAGGGTCTTCTAAGAATAATAGAGGAATTTTTATCCTCTTCCATATCCAGTATGATAAAATTAGCAGGAAAAATAAATAGACCCACTTTCACAAGTAAACCCTCAACAAATCCCATAGGAAACTTAATAGAAAGGTCAGCAAGTTGAAGAGAAATACGAGTGGGTTTTACCTCATCAATTTGGAGCTTTCTTATCAATGAAAGTGGCATGAGGTTGATGCTAGCTCCAAGATCACACAAAGCTCTCTAAATAGTGACATCCCTAATGGTGTAAGGAATTACAAAGCTTCTCGGATCCTACATCTTCTCAGGAAGGTTATGTAATGGGAAGCAGAAGCTAGTGAATTAAAAATTTATTAAAATGGTTACGTTGCAAGTATAGTTCTTAACTCACCGAAAATCTGCCTATCAATTTAGAAATATGTCACAGAGAGTTTAAATTAAAATTACTGGGAGTTTTAAGTCCCAGGTCGTCTCCCAACGAGTTGCAGAAAGGTGTGCTATTTTATTAATCAGATGTTCTAAGAAGTTGAGCTAAGTAGATTGGAATTTAAATTGAGGAATTGTAAAGAATATAAATAAAGGCCTTGACTGGGAATTGATTGGTTAGAATCTCTATCATTGATGGTGTGATTGTAAGATTAATTTATAATTAATGGTTATTCTGTTTGGTTATCCTTTACTAGGTAAGGGAAAGTCAAACAAGTTGGAATGCCAGATCTGTTCACAAGTTGCAACCCACTTAGTTCAAAGGGATTGGCGTCGACGACAGGATAGCAATCCAACATTTAACCCAATTACAAATTTTCTTTCAATCCTTCCAACTCAAGAGTTCCTTTTAATCAACTCCCCATCAAGTAAGGAAACTACTCACGCATTGTAAATAAAGAATCCATAGCGCATGAAAGGGAATTAAGAGAAGACATGATTATTAGAATTGAAATTGAATTAAAAAGAAATAATCCTTGCATTAAATAATCATAAAAGTATCTGAATGACAAAATTGAACAAAACAAAGAACATGGAAGAATAAAACCAAGTTAAGAAAACAAACTAGAATGATGAAGTCTTGATGAGGAAATAACTCTTCTCAATGTTCCAATGCTAAGACCAATTGAAAATTAAAATCCTAAAAACTAGAGAGAAAAACCTAAGAGAGTAAAACTAGATCTAAAACTACTGAATGAATGTGTGTGTTGTTTTTGCATATTCTCTGACTCTAGTCTGCTGTTCCGGGCCGAAAACTGGGCCGAAATAAGATCCAAAATCGCCCCCATCGAATTCTGCAGATTATGCAGATCGCACATGTCACGCGATCGCGTCATCTATGCGGACGCGTCGCTTGCGCTTTTTCCTCTCCACACGTTCGCGTCGTCCACGCTACCGCGTCGCTTGCGCTTTCCAATCCGCACGGCCGCGCAAGCCATGCGGCCGCGTCACTGTGATTTGCGCTCCTTCGCGCGGTCGCGTGAGCCATGCGACCACGTCACTTCTCGCTGGTTATCTCCTCAAATTCTTGTGTTCCTTCCACTTTTTGCTAGCTTCCTCTCCAATCTCCATCTCATTCATGCCCTATAAAGCCTGAAACACTTGACACACAGATCACGGCATCGAATGGAATAAAGGAGAATTAAAATTAAATAATTAAAGTCTCTAGGAAGCAATTTTCAAACATGTACTGAATTTAGGAAGGAAATATAAATGCATGCTAAATTGATGAATAAGTGGGTAAGGATCATGATAAAACCACACAATTAAACAAAATATAAACTATAAAATAGTGGTTTATCAACCTCCCCACACTTAAACATTAGTATGTCCTCATGCTAAATTGAAGGAGACAAGGAAATGAGTATGAACATGTAGAAACTCATGAAATACAATGCAATCCTACATATATAAATAAATGCAACTATATGATTATTGTCCACTTGATCAAAAGTAAATAAGCCCTTCAAAACAATTACAAATCAAATTCCACTAATTCTATCATTATACAATAAAACTGATAAAAGTGCAAGAAGATAGCTTATGAAAGCAGGAAACATGAAAATTTAAGCATTGAACCCTCACTGATAATGTATGTACGCTCTAATCTCTAGTGTATAGGGTAATCACTCTATTCTTCTCTAGTCATGTTTTCTAACTTTTGTTTTTCTCCTAACCAATCAACAACAGTTAATGTACCAATGCAAACATCATGAGGTCTTTTCAGGGTTGTAATGGGGCCAAGGTGCAGGTAAGGATATACATATGGCTAAGTGAGCTTTATAAATTGAATCTTTAATTAACCTAAGCTCTCACCTAATATACATATATTCTATATACTTTTAAATTCATGCCTAGCTACCCATAATTCCCTTTTTCAACCCATACTCATGTTTCAACTTTGTATTTTAATTCTATCATATGTGCATTGATCTTTGAATTCTGGATTTAACATTGGGGTAATTTTGTCCCCTTATTTATTTGTTTATCATTTTTTTTAATTGAAATAAATAAAGCTTATCAATGCACATAGATTTTTTATTCTTATAGTTTCACATGAATAGGTATCCAAATTCCCTTTAAATTTTCATGACACATTCCCTTAACAACTTTTGTTCCCACAATTTTTCATACTTAACTAGCACACACAATTCTATCTTAAGCTAACCAAAGATTCAAATTGGGATATGCAATTGTTTTTCAGCTTAAGGTTAGTAATGTGGTAAAATATAGAACAAATGGGGTTTTAAAGGCTCAAAGTGGTTAACAAGGGTAATTGAAAAGGGTAGGCTTGATTTGGATAAGTGAGTTTAAACAAATAATGGCCTCAATCATGTGCAAGCATGTAAATATAATAAATATTGGATATATAAGATAAAACAAAATATAGATTACAATCATAGAGGAGTAAACACACAAGAATAAAATAATTATGGTTAAATGATGTAACCATACATAAAGGCTCAAATCTTTCACAGGTTGTGTGTTCTTTAGCTCAAACATCATGTTCCAAATACAACTCAAGCAGATTTATCATAAAAATTTTGAAAAATTAGTGAAATTTTGTTCCAAAGATAGATTTTAAAAGAAACTTATTGTCTTTTCAATCAAGTAGAACATGCATGCAACTATCCTAACCTATGCAATTTATTCTATTCTATAAAGGAAAGAAAAATCTAACTAAAATATCCTAATTATTGGTGCCAGAGAAGAGAGTTTACCTCCGGAAGTCAGGTACTAACCGACCTCCCCACACTTAAGGCTTTGCACCGTCCTCGGTGCCATCTGTTAGGAACAGGGGTGGGCTGGTAGCAGTATCTCCATCATCAGGACCGTCATGGCTCCCAGTGCTAGTAAAGGAAGTGGAGTCCGGGGTGTCTGAGTCCTTGAATTTTCCCATGATCAGCTCCTTGAGGTATGTGAATCGGCGCTTGTTACGGCGCTCTCTCATCTTAGCTTTCTGTTCATGCCGATCCAACTTTTTAAGTATCTGCTGGAGCAATTTCTCAGTGGTAGATGCTTGTGGTGTTGAAGAAGGAATATCTTCAACTGGCTCAGTAGGCTGGCTTGTAGTGGCTGCTGAAAGTCTGAGGTATTTCCCGTTAGGGACATATTGATCATCCCGTGGAAGCATGGCTTTGGTGTCCCCAGCTCTGTAGGAGACTCCAGCTGCTGAGACAAGATCTGAGACCAGGGCGGGAAAAGGTAGGTTGCCCGCGATTTGTACATGCTCCATAGCATTCCGGATGTGTCTTGAGAGATTCAGAGGTTGGTCTGTAAGGATGCACCATAGTAGAACAGCCATGTCTGCAGTGAAGGAGGACTCATGAGTGCTCGGAAAGACGTAATGGGACATGATCTGTGCCCATATGCGAGCCTCCAAGGTAAGTGCGGAAGTCAAGATTCTCTTAGGGCGGGTACGGTGGTATCCGTAGATCCAACGGCTGCCAGGTAATGCAATGACTCCGAGAACGGAGTCCCAGTCAAATTGGTATCTCTGGCGCTAAAGGGTGGCTTCTTAAAAAGCGTCCATTCCTGCTGGAATAGGGGGAAGACTCAGAACTTGCTGAATGGCCTCTTCTGTGATGGGGACTTGCTTCTGCCGGACATAAACAGACTGCAGGGTCGGTATGTAGAAGTTGGAGTAGAACTCAACTACCCAAGAAAGATTGACCTGCCTTGGCTGTCTCCGTAGGAAACCCCATTGTCTTCGCTCAATTTGCGGCTCAACAAGGGTGGCAATATTGGACGGGAGGATAAGAAGGTATTCTTTGTTATAGTTCCTTTCTGTTAGGATAGGGAACATCTTCTCTCAGTAGCAATTGGGAAATCGCGCAGTGTCCTTTGCTGGAAAAGCTTTCTCCTTTTCGTCAACCTTTATTATCCTCTTGACTCGTTTTGTTGAGGGCCTGACTGCGGTTGAAGAAGGCTCTGCCACTAATGCTCTTTTAGTTCCTCTTCTTGCTGGTGGTTTGGAAGTAGCTTTCTCTTTTCCTTTCTTGGTGGCCATCCTGAAAGAAGGGAAGAGAAAGGAGATTAAATTCAAAGAGATAGAGCAAGGAAGAGGGTATTGTAACTGATAGTCAATGCACAATAAAGATAAATGGCATTAACACATGGTCTGGATTACATGTGAAAAGCTCATCAATGGAAGTATAGCAAGTGCATGTAGGACAATAGAATGCAAGAGGTTTATTGGCATGCAGGCAAAGGCATGAGTAGCATATATCAAACATTCAATGTCCAATTTAGATTACCATTTGTAACAAACTATCACGTTTGTATTGACAATTAAATTTAATTAATAAAATAATAAGGGAAAGTTGTGAAAAGCAAGCATTGAATAGTATAGCAACATAGAGAAGTGCATAATACCACATGAGCTTTTTCACAAACATATAGCATGCATGGTGAATAGGGTATAGAAAATATGAAGATAAACATGCAAGCAATCCCTTAAATAGGAGAAAAATAATTGTCAAACAATTTACAATAATCCACAAGCATATAATGAGGGATGATGACTCAAAAGGTTTCTAACACCATGTAAAAGGAAAAGAAGAAGAAGAAAAATAAAAATTTGAAAAGAAAAAGAAAAGAAAAAGAAAATAATAATATATATATATAATATAATAAGAATGATAGAAAAGAGAAGAAGGAAGAAGAAGGTAAAACCTTGTTAATGGAGGAGAGAGAGAGAGAGAGTGAGAGGTGAGATAGAAAGGGGAAGGTGGAAAGAAGAAAGAAGGAGGGAAAAGAAAAATTAGGATTTGGAGGAAAGAAAGATAAGATAATTTGGCAACTTAGGTTGAGCTGTGTGGCGCATGCGACGCGGCCGCCTGGGGCACGCGTGAGGGAAGGGGACGCGATCGCGTCGGTCACGCGGTCGCGTGACCTATGTTGCGCTGCTGGCGCGAGTGCAGCCTCGCTCCAGCACAACTCTCTGTTTGATTCATTTTAATTGCCAAAATTGGGTGACGCGATCGCGTGGGTCATGCGATCGCGTGAGTGTGCGTCAAAAAATAATTGACGCAGCCGCGTCGGCGACGCGGTCGCGTGACAAGGATTGTGCTTCCAGCACCAATCCAGCACCACTCTCGCACAAGATAGCATTGTGCACCCTTTTACGTCGAAAATGTAGAGCACGCGGCCGCGTGGGGCACGCGGTCGCGTGGGAGGCTATGATTCCCATGCGACGCGAACGCGTCAAGGACGCGGTCGCGTGGGTCAATTTGTGCCATTGGCACGACTCCAGCGCTGCTCCTGCGTAACTTTCTATTCATTTTTTTATTTTTCTTTACTCCCCCTGTCACGCAGACGCGTCGCTAGTGCGATCGCGTCGTGCAGCGAAAAAAAAAATTTTTTTTTAAGGAAAGTAAAGACATGTAATTGAAAGAGCACGAAAGCACTAATAAAGAGAAGAGTTATTAAAGAAAAAAAAAAACTAAAAGTGAAGAAAAGAACGATCATACTGCGGTGGGTTGTCTCCCACCAAGCACTTTGCTTTTACGTCCGTAAGTTGGACGCTCCAATAGCTCAATCTGTTGCGATGTGGGGGTCTTCCAAGCGGAAGATCTCAAGCTCCTTATTTTTCTGCACCTTCTCACCATGGTATAGCTTCAGGCGTTGTCCATTAACCTTAATAAGTTCAGAGCTTGAAGGATGGCTTAGGTGATAGACTCTGTACGGTTCAGCCTTCTCTATTCTGTATGGACCTTCCCATTTTGATCTCAACTTACCGGGTATGAGCCTTAGTCGAGATTTGTAAAGGAGAACAAAATCTCCAGGTTGGAACTCTCTCTTCTTGATGTTTTGATCATGCACAGCTTTCATCTTTTCCTTGTATATTCTGGAGTTCTCATAAGCTTCCAGGCGAAGGTTCTCCAGTTCCTGCAGTTGCAACTTTCTTTCAGCTCCAGCATTCTCAATTCCCATGTTGCACTCCTTAACTGCCCAGAAGGCTCTGTGTTCTATTTCAACTGGGTGATGAAAAGCTTTTCCATAAACCAAGCGGAAGGGACTCATCCCAATGGGTGTCTTGTATGCTGTTCTATATGCTCATAGTGCATCTTGTAGTCTGGTGCTCTAGTCTTTTCTATGAGGCTTTACTATCTTTTGCAAGATACGGTTAATTTCTCTATTCGACACATCGGCTTGCCCATTAGTTTGGGGATGGTAAGCTGTTGCAACTTTATGGATTATCCCATGCTTCTTCATCAATCCTATTAGTCTCCTGTTACAAAAATAGGTGCCTTGATCGCTCACGATCGCTCGTGGTGATCCAAAGCGGCATATAATATGGTTTCTCACAAAGGAAACAACAGTGTTAGCATCGTCAGTGCGGGTAGGAATTGCTTCCACCCATTTGGAAACGTAATCCACAGCTAACAATATATAAAAATATCCACTAGAATTTGGAAATGGACCCATGAAGTCAATGCCCCATACATCAAAAATTTCACAGAAAAGCATATAGTGTTGCGGCATCTCATCCCTCCTGGATATATTACCAAATTTCTGGCATGGGTGACAAGATTTACAAAACTCAGCAGCATCTCTAAAAAGAGTAGGCCACCAGAATCCGCAGTCTAAGATCTTTCTAGCTGTTCTTTGAGGGCCAAAGTGTCCTCCACTCTCAGATGAGTGACATGCCTCTAAAATGGACTGGAATTCTGATTGAGGTACACAACGTCTAATTATCTGGTCAGCGCCACATCTCCATAAATATGGGTCATCCGATATATAATATTTAGACTCGCTTTTCAGCTTGTCTCTTTGATGTTTAGAAAAATGTGGAGGAAATGTGCGGCTAACTAAATAATTAGCAACAGGTGCATACCAAGGGACTACCTCAGATACTGCTTGCAGGTTGTCAAAAGGAAAATTATCATCTATAGGAGTAGAATCATCCTTAATATGTTCAAGGCGACTCAAGTGGTCTGCTACTAAATTTTGATTACCACTCCTATCCTTTATTTCTAAATCAAATTCTTGTAACAGCAGTATCCAACGTATAAGTCTTGGTTTGGATTTCTTTTTAGCTAATAGATACTTTAGAGCTGCATGGTCCGAATACACTACTACTCTAGTGCCAAGTAAATAAGCCCGGAATTTATCCAGAGCAAAAACAATAGCAAGTAGCTCTTTCTCAGTAGTAGTATAATTGGACTGGGCAGTGTCTAAAGTCTTAGACGCATAGGCAATAACAAAAGGATCCTTACCTTCATGCTGAGCCAGCGCTGCGCCTACTGCATGGTTGGAAGTATCGCACATGATTTCAAATGGCTAGCTCCAGTCTGGTCCTCTCACAATTGGAGCCTGAGTTAGAGCGGTCTTCAGCTTATCAAACGCTTGTTTGCAATCCTCACTGAACTCGAACTCAATATCCTTTTGCAGTAATCTGGATAAGGGAAGTGCTACCTTACTAAAGTCCTTAATAAATCTCCTGTAGAAACCTGCATGGCCAAGGAACGAACGGACTTCCCTCACAGAAGAGGGGTAAGGTAAACTAGAAATAACATTCACCTTTGCTGGGTCTACAGAAATGCCATTATTAGATACCACATGTCCTAATACAATCCCTTGCTTTACCATAAAGTGGCATTTTTCGAAATTCAATACAAGGTTTGTATTAACACATCTATCTAATACTCTAGATAATCCATCTAAGCAAAGGTTAAAAGAATCACCATAAACGCTAAAATCATCCATAAAAACTTCTATACAGTTCTCAATAAGATCAGAGAAAAGACTCATCATGCACCTTTGGAAGGTGGCTGGTGCATTGCACAAGCCAAATGGCATTCTCTTATAAGCATAAGTCCCAAAAGGACATGTAAAAGTAGTCTTTTCCTGATCCTCAGGAGCTATATGAATCTGGAAATAACCTGTGTAACTATCTAGAAAGCAATAATGTGATTTACCTGACAGGCGATCCAGCATTTGATCAATGAATGGAAGTGGGTAGTGATCCTTACGGGTAGCTTGGTTGAGACGCTTGTAATTAATGCAGACTCTCCAAGCATTCTGAACTCTAGTTGCTATGAGCTCTCCATGCTCATTCTTCACTGTAGTGACTCCAGACTTCTTGGGCACCACTTGTACTGGGCTTACCCATTCACTGTCTGAAATGGGATATATGATACCTGCTTCCAATAGTCTGGTTACTTCCTTTTTGACAACTTCCAGGATGGTGGGATTCAATCTTCTTTGTGGTTGACGGACAGGTCTTGCTCCCTCTTCTAAAAATATTCTGTGCTCGCATACTTGAGGGTTAATTCCCACTATGTCTGCCAAACTCCACCCAATTGCCTTCTTATGCTTCCTCAGTACATCAAGTAACTGCTCTTCTTGTTGAGAAGTCAGTTCCCTTGCAATAATAACCGGAAGCTTCTGCTCATCCTCAAGATTAGCATATTTGAGATGTGGAGGGAGAGGTTTCAATCTAACTTTTGATCGTGGGCAGGCTCTGGATTATCTGGGGCTTGTGAAAATGGCGAAGTGTCTTCATTGTCAGTTAAGAGGGTCCCCACACTTGGACCTTGTCCAGTGTACCTTTCTTCAAACTCTTCTTTTTGAACTTCAGCCACACTTTCGTCTATGACATCACACTGGAAGATAGAACGATCTTCTGGGGGGTTGTCAATGACTCCATTCAGATTGAAGATCACTATGTGGCCATCTATTTCAAAGGAGTATGTTCCTGAAAAAGCATCCAATTTGAATTTTGATGTCTTCAGGAATGGTCTTCTAAGTAGGATCGATGATGGCTTATCTGAATCATTATGGGGCATCTCCAAGATATAAAAATCAGTGGGAAATGTGAGCCCTTTAATGTTCACTAAAACATCTTCAGCAACTCCAGCCATTGTAATAATGCTTTTATCTGCTAACACAAAACGAGCTGCCGACCTTTTTAAGGGAGGGAGCCTCAAAACATCATATATGGACAAAGGCATTATACTGACACATGCTCCTAAATCACACATGCAATCATAAATTACTACACCACCAATAGTACAACTAACTATGCAAGGACCTGGATCACTACATTTTTCAGGTAATCCTCCCATTAAAGCAGATATAGAACTACCTAAAGGAATAGTTTCTAATTCATTAATTTTGTCTTTATGGATACATAAGTCTTTTAGAAACTTTGCATATTTAGGTACCTGCTGAATAACATCAAAAAGGGGAACAGTTACCTCAATCTTTTTGAATATTTCTACCATTTTAGGATCAGGTTCCAGCTGCTTCCTGGGCTTCCTTGCAAGCTGTGGAAATGGAATGGGAACAGTGGGTTCCGTGGTGCCTGCGCCTTTTGGTGCTTCTTCTTGTGGTTGAGCTATCTCTTCTTCAGCTATGTCCTGTATATCCTCTTCCTCTTCAACATCTTTGATTTCCACCACCTCTTCAGCTGAGGCGTATTCTGGTGAGCTTGGTTCCTCCTGATTCCTCTCCTGCAGTGTAGTTCCAGACCTCAGGGTGATGGCATTAATGCCCCCCTTTGGGTTGGGTAATAGTTGAGAGGGGATTCCAGTGGTGCTTGAAGGTTAGTTACTGGAATTTTGTGTTGAACCAAGCTGTGTCATAAAAGCTTGCAGAGTAGAGGTGAGACCATTCAGACTGGCATTAATAGTGTTCATGATGGTACTTTCCATGGCCAGTTGTCTTTTCTCAAAAGCTTGTAATAAATCTTCATTAGAAGATACCGAAGAATGAGCAAATTGAGAGATTTGCTGCTGATTGTTCGGTGGTCCTTGGTTTTGCCTCAGGTGAGGTGTTCAGTAAGGTTGATTTTGCTGCCTGTTGTTGTTATTATTCCACATCTGATTTCCCTGATTATCTCTGCCTCCCCTATTATTGTTGTCCCTCCAATTCTGGTTTGAATTGTCCTGCCATCCATGGTTATTATTTCCACTTTGATTGTACCCTTGGTTGGGGCGGTCATAGAAGTTGTGAGTGAATGCCACCATGTTGTCTTCTTATTGGAGCTGCGGGCATTCATCAGTGTAATGGCTGTAATCAGCACAAATTCCACAAATTCTTTGTGGAACTAGTTGTTGGTTTTGCTGCGGTTGAGTTTGCTGAGCTTGTTGATTCAACTGCATTTGCTTTAGCAGGTTGGTCATCTCACAGATGCTTTGATTTAGAGCAGCAGTCTCTATGCCAGAAGATACTTCTGCAACGGCTTTGAAATGGCCTTGCTTCTGTCTGTGGTTTCGAGTAGATTCAGCTAAATCACTGATCAATTGCCAAGCTTCATCAGTGGTCTTGTACTTCTTCATAGACCCATTGCTGGCACTTTCTAATGTGGTCTTATCTTGGGGCCTCATACCTTGTGTGATATAGCTGAGTAGCACGATCTTGTCAATCATGTGGTGGGGGCATGCTTCCAGAAGATTATTGAAGCGCTCCCAGTATTCGAAGAGAGTCTCATTGTCATCCTGAACAATTGTAGAGATATCATTCCTCAGTTTATCAGTAACTTCAGATGGAAAGAATTTCTCCAGAAACTCCTTTCTGAGTGTATCCCAGTTGGATACATTTGCTAGAGGTTGAGTGTAATACCACTCTCTTGCTTTTCCCTCAAGAGAGAACGGAAAAGCTTTCATCAGAATTGAAGTTTCATCAGTGCCATCACGCCTGACAGTAGAACAGGCTGCCTGGAAATCTCTCAAGTGATTGATAGGCTCTTGAGCAGGTAGGCCATGAAACTTGGGCATCAAATTTAGCAGTACGGTCTTTATTTCAAAATCCGTAGCTACCGCTGGATGATGCGCTTGACACGGTTGCATTGTAAAATCAGGAGCTCCTTCCTCCTGAATGGTAACTCTTCTAGCTGCCATGTTTTCTGCACGTAAAACAACTGAATCAGTAGAACGGGGGCTGGTTTCTTCCTCAGATTCACTTTCAGATCCGCCCTCAGAGCGGGCTAACCTACGCTGTTCTCGCCTTATTCGTGAAATAGTCTTTTCAATTTCAGGATCGAATATTAGCAAGCGCGGATCAGGAAGTGAACGTGTCATTTGACGGAAGAAACATGAAGCTCATAGTAGCAAAATTAAATAAAATGCAAATAAATAAATTCTAATTAATAAAATTAGCACTCTATTGCAACTCCCCGGCAACGGCGCCAAAAATTGTTGGGAAGCAGAAGCTGGTGAATTAAAAATTTATTAAAATGGTTACGTTGCAAGTATAGTTCTTAACTCACCAAAAATCTGCCTATCAATTTAGAAATATGTCACAGAGAGTTTAAATTAAAATTACTGGGAGTTTTAAGTCCCAGGTCGTCTCCCAACGAGTTGCAGAAAGGTATGCTATTTTATTAATCAGATGTTCCAAGAAGTTGAGCTAAGTAGATTGGAATTTAAATTGAGGAATTGTAAAGAATATAAATAAAGGCCTTGACTGGGAATTGATTGGTTAGAATCTCTATCATTGATGGTGTGATTGTAAGATTAATTTATAATTAATGGTTATTCTGTTTGGTTATCCTTTACTAGGTAAGGAAAAGTCAAACAAGTTGGAATGTCAGATCTGTTCACAAGTTGCAACCCACTTAGTTCAAAGGGATTGGCGTCGGCGACAGGATAGCAATCCAACATTTAACCCAATTACAAATTTTCTTTCAATCCTTCCAACTCAAGAGTTCCTTTTAATCAACTCCCCATCAAGTAAGAAAACTACTCACGCATTGTAAATAAAGAATCCATAGCGCATGAAAGGGAATTAAAAGAAGACATGATTATTGGAATTGAAATTGAATTAAAAAGAAATAATCCTTGCATTAAATAATCATAAAAGTATCTGAATGACAAAATTGAACAAAACAAAGAACATGGAAGAATAAAACCAAGTTAAAAAAACAAACTAGAATGATGAAGTCTTGATGAGGAAATAACTCTTCTCAATGTTCCAATGCTAAGACCAATTGAAAATTAAAATCCTAAAAACTAGAGAGAAAAACCTAAGAGAGTAAAACTAGATCTAAAACTACTGAATGAATGTGTGTGTTATTTCTGCATATTCTCTAACTCTAGTCTGCTGTTCTGGGCCGAAATAAGGTCCAAAATCGCCCCCATCGAATTCTGCAGATTATGCAGATCGCACATGTCACGCGATCGCGTCATCCATGCGGACGCGTCGCTTGCGCTTTTTCCTCTCCACGCGTTCGCGTCGTCCACGCTACCGCGTCGCTTGCGCTTTCCAATCTGCGCGGCCGCGCAAGCCATGCGGCCGCGTCACTGCGATTTGCGCTCCTTCGCGCGGTCGCATGAGCCATGCGACCGCGTCACTTCTCGCTGGTTATCTCCTCAAATTCTTGTGTTCCTTCCACTTTTTGCTAGCTTCCTCTCCAATCTCCATCTCATTCATGCCCTATAAAGCCTGAAACACTTGACACATAGATCACGGCATCGAATGGAATAAAGGAGAATTAAAATTAAATAATTAAAGTCTCTAGGAAGCAATTTTCAAACATGTACTGAATTTAGGAAGGAAATCTAAATGCATGCTAAATTGATGAATAAGTGGGTAAGGATCATGACAAAACCACACAATTAAACATAATATAAACTATAAAATAGTGGTTTATCATTATGCTGAATGATGGCACTGCATTCCTTTATCAACACCACTGTTTCACTTTTCTTCCAAGTCCTCTTATTACTCAATAATTCTTTCATAAACTTGGCATAAAGAGGCATTTGCTCAAGGGCCTCTACAAAAGAAATGTTGATTCAAAGCTTCTTGAAGACCTCTAAAAATCGGGAAAATTGCTTGTCTTTGGAGGCCTTTTGGAGCCTCTGAGGGTATCACATTTTAGGCTTGTATTCGAGAGCCTTAGGCAATGACGGATGTGTGTCAAGAGAGACTGGAAAAGGGTTGTCCGCACGCCTGGGAGGGGCGTGTTCCACCTCCTCCTTCTTCTCCTCCGGAGCTTCTTTTTCAACCAGCTCCTCATTAACCTTGGTCTTAGAACCTGTTACTTTACCACTCCTCAAGTGAATAGCCTTGCATTCGTCTCTTGGATTCACCACTGTATCACCAGGAAGGGTATTAGGAGGCCTTTCAAGTAGTTGTTTGCTCAACTGACCTACTTGCATTTCCAAGTTTCTAAGTGAAACTCTAGTCTCCTACATAAAACTTGCAACTAGTGATTCTAAATAGTGGTCTTCTAAGGCTGAGAAGTTGCTTGCTGAGGTTGTTGTGGTTGAGATGACTAAAATTGGCGGTTATTAAAATTATTCTGATAAAATTGTCCTGAGAATTATTAAAGTTTTGTGGCCTCTGAGGTTGCTCTCTCCACCCAAAGTTTGGGTGATTTTTCCATCCCTGATTAAAGGTCTTGGCATATGGATCATTGTTGGAGTTTCTAGGAGCATTCTCCATAAAGTTGACCTGTTCAAGAGAAAATTGAGCATATTCATAATTCTCACCTTGAATGAAGCCACCATTCATGTCATATGAAGCCTCTTGAGGGACATTCTGAGTACTAACAGCTGAAGCATGTATCCTACTCAAGTGCTGCGTAAGCATACTGACCTGTTGAGACATGGCTTTGTTCTGAACAAGAATAGCATCCAAGGTATCTACTTCCAAGATTCCTTTCTTCTGAGGAGCCCCAGAGTTCACAGGATTCCTCTCAGAAGTGTATAAGTATTGGTTGTTAGCAACCATCTCAATTAAATCATTAGCCTCTTCAGGAGTCTTCTTTGTGTACAGAGAACCACCTACAGAATTATCCAAAGACATTTTGGACATCTCTGAAAGCCCAGCATAGAAGATCTATAGCCTAATCCAGTCTGAGAACATATCTGCAAGGCACCTCCTAATCATTGACTTGTACCTCTCTCAGGCTTCATAGAGGGGTTTACCATCTCTCTGCCTAAAAGTTTAAACATCTGTCCTCAACTTAGTCATCTTCTAAGGAGGAAAGAACTTGTTTAGAAATTTGGTGACCACTTTATCCCAAGTATCCAAGCTCTCCTTAGGCTGATTGTCAAGTCACTGCTTTGCTCTATCCTTGACAACAAATGGAAAGAGCATCAGCTTATAGACATCTGGATGCACTCCATTGGTCTTTACAGCATCAGCTTATAGACATCTGAAGTCCATGAAACTGACAATTCTGTTGCACCAGAATGATCAACTGAGGTTTCAGCTCAAAGTTGTTTGTACCTATAGGAGGCACCACAATACTTTTTCCATAAAATTTAAGAGTGGAAGCAGTGTATGAACTAAGCATTCTAGGTTGCTCACTCCCATTCTGATTAACCACATTAGCGTTGACAGCATTATTGGCATCCATAGTGGACTCTTCAACTTCTTTTGCAAAAGTATCACTGAGACTTTCACCAGATTTGTGGAGTCTAGCTTGTTACAAACGGCGTCTCAAGGTCCTCTCAGATTTAGGATCAAAATCTATAAGAGGTTCCTTGTTCCTATTCTTGCTTATAAACAAAAAGAAAGCAAGAAAAGGTGAAAATCTCTACATTAGAGTGAAAATAATTAAGGCAAAATTAAGGGAAAATAATTAAGGCAAAATGTGAAAATTAAAGCAAAAAAATTAAATAAACTTAAAGCTAAAATGTCTAATCTAAGCAATCAAACAACTAGTACGTAGTTGTCAATCATAGTCAATCCTCGACAATGGCGCCAAAAATTTGGTGCAAAATTCAAAGTCTACAAACTAACCGGTAAGTGCACTGGGTTGTACCAAGTATTACCTCAGGTGAGTGAGTATCGATCCCACGGTGATTGTTGGATCAAGCAACAATGATTGAGTGATTTACTTAGTTAGACAAGAAAAAATGGTGTTTGAGAGTTCAATAGCATTAAGCAGTAAAATTGGAGAATTAGAAAGCAAGCAGTAAAAGTGGTGTAGAGAATATGTGAGAAAACAGTTAAGGTTTTAGAGTTGTTTATTTTCCAGATTTCTATTTCTCACCAACTATTTTAATCATGCAAGATTCAATTCATGGCAAACTATATTTGACTAAACCCTAATTCCTTAGTAATTTAGTCTCCTCTAACCTAGTTAACCGCCAATTTCTTGGTCACTTAATTTCAATTAGAGGTTTAGGTCCAATTCTAGTTTATGTGCCACAGAAACCCTAATTACCCAAATATAAGAGGATTATATGTAATGTATCACGTTAAGCCCAGATAATTAGTCATTTAGGAGAAATTGTTTTCATGCTGTTATTCAAGTAAATTACTTTTCCGAGGTTTACAAGAACTCAAATAGAATAAGGGTTATTCTTCCGATCTATCCAAATCCTTAAGATGAAGAATGAAAACAAATTTTTGAAATTAAAATTAATACATTAATTAAAATAGAATAGTAATAGTATCAATTCAAAGAATAAATAGGGCTCCTAACCTTAACAGTGGAGGTTTAGTTGCTTATGGTTGAGAGAGAAAACTAGGGTTCTAAAAACTGTAAATTACGGAATGAGGTGCGTAAAAGAAAAGAGAGTCCGAAGGCTAAATCTTTTCCCTTTTATATCTAATCCTAATTAATGTAAAATATATTTTCTAAAATTAAATAATATATTTTTCTATTTGCAAATAAAATAAAAGTTTTAATCAAAATTAAAGAGGCAATCTTCGAGTACTCCTTTTTGGCATAGGGACCATTGCATTCTCTATGATTGGTGCCTAACTTGGGTTGAGCCAAGTTAGGCGCCACCCAGGCTGCATGGTATGGGAGCTTTCTTCATCTAGCACCTAACTTGGAGAATCCCTACCCCAAGTTAGGCGCTACCAAGGCTATGCTTCCAGGAGAAAGAGTGTATACTACTATATATTGTTGGAAAGCTATGGAAGTTAGCTTTTCAATGCCACTAAAACTGCGTCAATTGGATCTCTGTAGCTCAAGTTATACCCGTTGGAGTGCAAAGAGGTCAACATCATCCACTTTCTCTCTTTTCTTCTATACAAACCCTGTCAAATCCATCTGAATGCTAACTGAAACAAACCAAATTGTACACGACTCAAAGTAGCATTCATAGTGGCTCAAAAATACTTAAATCTTGATTAAACTTAACAAATTTGAATGCAAATTCACTAGAAAAAGATAGGAAAGATGCTCACGCATCAGTGTCCACGTATAGGACTCCTTAAATTCAAACTCGAATGGAATGCCCGCATCACGTACGCGGGTTCTGTAGAATCCACCTTTACACACCAAACTTTCGATGCATATAACTTTTCCGTTAGAAATCATTTTTAGTCCATTCTTTAAATGGTGTAAACTTCACAAACCCAATTTTCATATGAAATAAATTTGAAAAGGTTTAGGAGTCCGGAAGCCGAATTATGGCTCACCGAAGTTCGGCCAAAAATAAGTTTTTCTCAACAAATCTCAAACCTCTATCTTTACCAATTCCTAACTCAATAGCAACACTCCAAACTTCTAAATAGCACCAAAACATACCAAACCATTACCTCAACCTTCTCATTTATTCCATTACACATTAATACACAACTTTATCAATTTCTCTCCAATAATTTACATTTAATATAACTTCATACTCCATCGACAAAGTATCATTATTATTCATTAAAATCATAATCTCATTAACCATCCACCACATTTATATCATTAACCAACATACTAATTATCCACATCCAATCAACATATATTACATTAACTAAAACCATTAAAACCACTAAATATGCACCCAACATATAATTCAACCTATCCTAAGTCGTCTAGCCTAAGTTTTCACAAGACATTACATATTACATATGAGAAACCAAAACTATACCTTGGCCAATTTCTTCCTACGCCAAAGACACCTCAAATTGGCAAAATTACAAGCCTCCACCACCGAATATTCATCACCCAAAGCTCAATCAAGCTTCCAATCTACTTAAATATGTTCCAAATTCACATATACACTACCTAATACATATTACCACATTCATATACAAAAACTTAATCCTCAACCACAATTAATCAAGGAATTTACTAGGGTTAGAGAAATTTTACCTTATACGTGCCTTATTCGAATAAAAGCCCGCTAATTCCTCAAGCTAATTTGACCCTAAAATATCAAAATAACTAAAAATCTCAACACCCAACAGATTGGATTTTCAAAATTGGGAAAGAGAGAATCAAAAATAAAAATGTAACTTCATTACCAAATTGATGACTGGGATTTGTAGAGCTCGATGTGGTGGACATGAGGCTGCAAACAGTGCGGCAATCGGAGTTCCGGATTGAAAGTTATGATGAAATAAAAATTTGGAGCCAAGGGTTTTTTTCTTCTTCACTCTCATTGTGTCTCCCTCCTCTTTCTTGATGTGTTTGCTTATGAGGGCTTCACTAAGTGTGGAGTGTATTTTTATTGGTTGGGCTTGGACCTATTTGGGCTCGGTTCGGCTCATTAGCCTAATTTTGGGCCAAAACTTTTAAAATTAGTGTCAAAATTCATATTTTAATTATTTCTTCCATTATAAACTATAATTTAATCTTCTAATTTTTTTAAATAATAATTAATTTATTAGTTAAGTATTTACTAATTTTCAGGGTTTTACAATTCTCATCCCTCCCGGTCATGTGGCATCGTCCTTAGTGTCGATTGCAACTCTGTGGTGCTGCTTCGCATCATCATATGTGATGGTTGTCCATGGGTTCGGCACCTTCCATGGTAGAAATCACCATTCATCCTCCCCTCCTACATCGCGATCTATCCTCAAATCTCTTCTGCGTGCCATCACAGATTCGAACCAACTTTCGATCTCCTTCAGTTCACACAGTATCGCTACTACCAGGTCCATTTGTAACTTCCTCATTGTTCTTGTTCATATTTTTTGGAATTTTATTATAATCATTTGCTTCTAGCTAGAAGTGTTGGATCTGTTGTGGTTGAAAAATCTGAAATTGAAACTTTAAATCTATGTCGTGCTATTGCTAAATTGCTGTGTGATTGATATCTGAATTTAGACTTCGGTTCTTCTAAATCAATTTTTTTTATCAGAAATGTTCTTTGCTGCAATAGTTGATAATACTGGTTGAAAATCCAGCTGGTATAACAATGTAAGAATGTTAGCTCAAAGGTCAACCAATCTGCCATTGGATTGCACTGCCGCTAAAGCCGGAACCACTTCAGATCGCGGTCGATCAGTCCCTTGGCGACCTCCTAAAAATGTTTAGCCTCTGAAGCTCCTTTGGAATTCCACAGATTCCAAGCACAAATAATCCACCAATAGCCATTTGTACCATCAAACTTGGAAGAGCATCATGCCAAGAAAGGTGACTTTAATCTGAACCACCATGGGAAGCGGTGATCGCTGCCCGCATGGTATTGAATGAAAGTACCATTTGATACGATATTGTATCAAGAGATAGAGAGAATTAGATAGAAAACATAGAGACTAAAATAGAACTCATAGAATTAGGACCAAGAGGGAAATTAGAGTTTCCAATTACATCATGCATATCTACACTATTACATCTTATTCCTATTTATAACATAATTCTCTGAGTGAGCTATAGATCCAATATTAATCCTAATAATCACCCATATATCACTTCTATTTTCCTTTCAACCATTTACATTTTTTAATATCATTTAGTTGTAATATTATTGAAAATACATAGTATTATTGTAAGTCATAAAAAATAAAATTAAAAATTAAATATTAATTTCAACTATTAAAATGTTATATATTTAAAATTGTATTTCAACTAATAGTTTCATATTTGTACTATAATATTTAAATATAATCTAAAAAAATAAACAAAAGTGACTACGTAAAAGAACAAAAATAAAGATAATAATATAAAATCAAATAAATAATTTGAATTGAGTATTTTCATAATTTTACTAAAAGTCCAATTTATATATGAATTTTTTATGAGGTAAATATCAAATTTGTACCCAAGAGATTCTAGCACTGACAAAATGGTATTTGACTTTTGTTAGTAACAAAATAGTCTTTAAAAGAACTTAAAATTTGACAAGCGTTTTTCTGAACTCGTCGGAGTATATCTCTGACGAGAATACTGCTGAGTTGGCTACCGTATTTTGCTGAGATGGCAGCCTTGTTCATTAATATACTAAAATTCCTAATCTCCCTCTTTTTGGAACCCTAATCTCCCCGTTCCCAAAACCCCACTCAACATGTTCTTTGATAATAATCATTGATACATCCTCAATTGAATCCCTAAACTCAGCAACCTTTTCTTTATGCTTTTTGAACTGCTCATGGTTTTTCCACCATTTCTCACTCTTAAACTTCTTCCAACACAATACACAATAAAACTCCTTCTCACCACCCTTCTTCCCCCCTCCTCTGCCTCCTCAAGCCACAAATCATTCTCCCCGTCCTCGCCCTTATCCACCTTCGCCTACTCCAGAATATACCTTGTAGAAGCCTCTATCGAAATCGGAGTAGTCGGAGAAGATGATATTGGAAAATCAAAACACCAATCCCTCCTTTTTAGAACCCTATTCTCCCCCTTTTTCAATGCACTCTCTCACTTTGAAATGGAGCTCAATGCGGTCTGCGTCTTCACCGTTGTCCCCTCGCCTAAACCTACTCTCCGCATTCCTATACCTTTACTATTGTCTCCTCAACATCACCTCGTTGGTATGTGCTTTGTGGTGGCTTGCTTCTCTCCCTACGACTAAGCGTAAGAACAGACACATACAGCAGCGGCATCTCACTCATTGGCCTTGTCTCTGTGCCTCTCGCCGGTAGCTGTGCCTCATTTCCCCACCACCAGTAGCTGCTTGTTTCCCCACCTACTCTGTTTGTGTTGAAGCTGTCATCTTAGTTTTGCTGTGGCTCGCCTTCTCTACTTTCACCTCTGTTTCTGCATGCCATACCTCCAGGGACGGACCTAAGGGGGTGAGTAGTGGCCTCGGCCCCCCTCCCAAAATTTTAAGAAACTATATTTATATATGAGATATGTGTTTAAAAAATAAAAAAATATTATAAAATTTAATAGTTTTATATGTATTATTTTTTACTATGTGATGAATTTATGTCTTAATTGTTTAATTCACTAATATTTTTTACTTAGCTAATTTAATATCATACCCTACTCTCAAATCTTTGTACCTTTTAAATTAGTTTTTATATAATAATCTTTATATGTATTCTATAAAGGTACTGTGTCTTTCAAATAATTAATAATTTATAATTTTTTTCAAATTTTTTAAAAATTTTAAAAGAATTAATTTTAATTAATAAGATATGTGATAATTTTTAACTAAACACGCTATAAATTATTAGTATTTTATAATTTTATAATGTATTATTGATATTGTTATATTTTTTATGTAATTATCATATTAAAAATAATATTGTAAAAAAAAATTATATATATATATATATTTATAAATCTTTTAAAAAATTAGCTCTAATAACTATATGTTAATTATTTTTATGAAATGAAAAAAAATATCTAAAATTTGGCCCTCCATATTGAAATTTCTGGATCCGTCCCTTCATACCTCCTCTGTTTCTGATGCTCTTCTTCTAGCCTTGTTTGACTCTACGTCTTGCTTTTGTGGTCTCTGTGTTAAGCTTTATTTATTTATTATTTTATTATTATATATGAATTTATTTACTTTCTCTTTTAGGTGAGCTTTATTGTTATTAATCTTTTTGAATTATAAAATAAATATGAAAATTTGGGACAACTCATGTGCATTGGGGGATCATTCGCTGGATTAGGGTTTAGGTGGTTTTTTTTCCAAGTTTGAGACAACTCATAGAATGCAATGGGGAGGGGATTAAGAATCCAGAAATGGAGAACTTTGGTGTTTTGATTTTTCAGGTTGGATTGGGTTGTTTAATCAATCTAACTAGGTATATACATTAATAAGGTTGCCATCTCAGCAAAATACAATAGTCAATTCAGTAGTATGTTTGTCAAATTTTAAGTTCTTTTAAGGATTATTTTATTAATAACAAAAATTGGATATTATTTTGTCAGCGCCAAAATCTTTCAAAAAATAATTTAGTGTTTACTTTATTTTTATTTTTTATAATTATTAAATTTTAAATTAATTTATATTTTTTATAAAATATATATCTCTTTTATTCTCACACAACACACTCGTTTAAATTTAGTTATAATATAATGGAAGATTTAAATTTTTTAGGTAATCGAGCCCATTGTATGCCGCCTTTAAATACGCTCCTGCATATGGATTAAAATTTTTCGAAACATCACCTACATAAATCAATTTTCTCTTTCAAAAATATCAATCTATTTAACTTTTTTTTGCTTAATTTTTTGTCATTATGTAAAATTTGTTAAGGATAAATTAAATTAAAGATTGCATTTAATTTGTTGTTTTTATTTTTTAGTATTTTTATTTTTAAAATTTTATATAAAAATTAATAAAAAATAAAATTCTATTGTGTATTTTTATTATTCTATTTTTTCTTTACAAAAATCTAAAAAAAAAAACTGAAAATAGCCCAAGATTAAAATGCATTATAAGTAAATTAAATTTAGGGTAAAGTACTAAATTGATCCTCTATGTTTGGGCGTAATTCTGTTTTAGTTTTTAATATTTAAAGTGTCCTATTTGAATAAAAAATTTCTTTTAGTTTTAATGTAGTCTCACTATACAAAAGAGTATTTTGTAACACTGATTGAAAAAAACCCTAGCAGAGAAAGAGTACGTACTCCGTACTCAAGGAGAATGAGAGAAGGAGAGAGCGGGGGCGAGCGGTTGAGGGTGAAATATGGTGAGGAAGATGGCCATGCCATCGGAAGAGATAAGGGGGAGAGTGTAGGTGGGTGTGTATCCAGTGTTAAGGAGGGTTCTTCTCGAGAGGGGTTAGAAAAGCCATCCAAGGTCTCTTTTAGAGATAAAGTCATTGGTGCAGAAAAGTCTAAGGCCTTTGCATTAGTAGGGTCTTTATCTGGGGATGGTATCGCGACGGTGATAGGTAAGCAGGGTGATTCTCGCCCACCAAGTGTCAGTTTTACCAAGGAGGCAAAGAGCTATCTAGCTGAACCTTATAAGGAAGCCATCGTGATCAAGGTGCTGGATAAGCATTATGGCTACACAGCTCTCATGCATAAACTTCGGATAGTATGGCGCATCAAAGGAGGGTTGATTTGTTGGATGTGGGGTTTGGATATTTTTTGGTTAACTTTGATGTTGCTGCAGATCGTGAGAAAGTCATTCTTGGTGGCCCGTGGTTGATAGACGGTCACTATGTTGCAGTAAAGCCATGGGATGTGGATTTTAGGCCATGCGAAAAATCCTTTGGATCAACACTGGTATAGATTCGAGTCTCGGGACTTCCAATTTGGTGCTACCAGGAACAAGCAATGTTGCGAATTGCTTCTGTAATAGGGGTTCCGGTGAAATTAGATTTGGCCACTAAACTTGCAGAAAGAGAAAAATATGCCCGAACTTGTGTTCAAATTAATCTTGGGTTGCCTGTAATCAAATATATTATAGTGGAGGGTGTGACCCATGAAGTGGAGTACGAGAGTTTACAGTTGATTTGTGCTACTTGTGTACGGTATGGGCATGATAAATCGTTGTGCATGGAGAAGGAGTCCTTGGAAGGAAACAGAAATTTCTTTGGTGATGGAAAAAATAATGAAGCTTCGACACTAGTGCCACACAACAATCATGAGCTTCATAAAGAGGCTGAATCAGAAGCTCGTGATTTGGGTGAGAATTCTCGTAATTTGGGTGAGAAATTAGGAGTTGTTAAAGGGAAAGATGTGGTTACGGAATCATTGGCTCCTTACGTGCCTGATGGTCATGTTAATGAGGCATGCATGGATGATGGAGAGGGCTGGCAACAAGTGCTGCGTAAGGAAAAATTCACAATGGGCCAGTCATCAGGTTTGAAGGACCAAGATGGAAAGCAGCACAAGTATGGTTCGAGAAGGGTTCCAAAGCCCAATTCGCATGGTGATGGAGGCAAATCAATTGGCATTAGGATGGGGAAGCGAGAAAAACATGAAATTGCGCCATCTCCATCGCGCAGAACTCCTGCACGTCGTGGAATTTCTCTACGAAAGCGTCCTCGGCCTTCCTCCCTGCAGAACTTGCCAGTTGATAAAAATGATGGTACAACGGAGAAAACCTTAGTAGATGGAAGTATGGCAGGTGCAGTGTTAGGGGGTCCGAAGGTGGCAATTATTGAGGATCAGAGTGTGCCAGTACCGCAGGACAAACCACCTATTGAGGTTGGTAATTCTGTTTAGAGTTTATGTTCTTATTTATTCTATCCCTATTATTTATGGATAGTTTAAATATGATTGTTTGGAATATTAGGGGTGCTTCTAATAAGTTAGCCTGGGTGCATTGTAAGGAACTTGTTAGAAAATTTAGACCTATTTTCTTTATTGTAGTTGAAACTCACTCCCCTTTTCAGCATTTAAAATTATTTTGAAAAAGGTTGGGGTATCACTCTGTTGGTATAGTAGAAGCAGAGGGGCATAAGGGAGGTATTTGGTTTCTATCCTCTATGAAGGGTGTTTGTTGTAAGTTCATTGATACTTTTGGTCAGGGTGTTACTGTTGAGGTTCAATTTGATAATTTAATTTGGAGGTATAGTGGTATTTATGGTAGTCCTCAATTTAATAAAAGGGTTCTCCTTTGGGATTTGTTGCACAATCCATGGTTTTTTAAGGACCTTGGATTGTTCTTGGTGATTTTAACGAAGTCAAATTTTCTCATGAATCTAAGGGCTGTCAATTTTCTCATCAAAGAGCAGACATGTTTGCTACTTCATTAGGGGATAGTGGTTTGTTTGATCTGAAGACTATTGGGAGGCGGTTTTCTTGGTACAGAAGGGTAAAAAATTATGTTGACGTGGCAAAAAAGCTTGATCGAGTCTGTATAAATAGTAGTTGGTTATCTATCTTTCCAGAGGCTTATGCAGAAGTTTTAAATAGGCTTCAGTCTGATCATTGCCCTATTCTGGTGCGTTGTAAAGGTCGTCCTCAGCCTAAAGGGAATCGACCTTTTCGATTTGTTGTTGCTTGGGCTACTCATCCTGGGTATAAGGATATTGTGAATCAGTCATGGTGGTCTGGTAATAGAGGGATTCATGGCAAGCTTTCGGAAGTACAGAAGAATTCACTAGAGTTTAACTCGAAAGTATTTGGTAACATTTTTGTTAAGAAATGTGAATTAGAGCAGCAGATTAATTATTTACAAAAGCGTTTGGAAATGGTGGATAGTATTTATTTGCGTCAGAAAGAACAACAGTTACTTGATGATTATAATAATACTCTAGTCCACGAAGAGCTCCTCTGGTTCCAAAAGTTCAGAGAGCAGTGGGTAAGGTTCGGGGATAGGAATACAAGATTCTTTCATATTCAAACTCTTGCGCGAAGGAAGCATAATAAGATTTATGGACTTTTTCTCAAGGATGGAGTGTGGGAAACTGATCCAGAGGTTCTGAGTCAAGAAGCAGAGTCTTTCTATAAAAGCTTATTCTGTCATTTGGATGATGTTGATTTGGGTTGCCTTGGTGATGTGCCTCTTCCTTCTTTGAATGTGGAAGCTTGCAATAATCTTACGGCACCAGTTACTATGGAGGAAGTTAGAACAGCTATTTTTCACATGAACTCTTTTAAAGCTCCGGGTCCTGATGGGTTTCAAACTTTCTTCTTCAAAGAATATTGGGAGACCATTGGTCTTGATGTTTGGAAGATGGTTAAGCAGGCATTCTCCGGTGTTACTCTTGATCCGAGAATGTTGGAGACTTTACTGGTTCTTATTCCAAAGGTTGAATCACCGGTATCTATGAAAGATTTCAGACCGATTAGTCTCTACAATGTAGTTTACAAGATCATCACGAAGGTCCTTGTTAATAGGCTTCGTCCTCATCTTGCGGAGATTGTTGGCCCGCTTCAAGGAGGATTTATTCCGGGACGAGGAACTCCTGACAACATCATTATTGCTCAAGAAGTTCTCCACTTTATGAAGAAGACTAAATCAAAGAAAGGCACACTGGCCTTTAAGATTGATCTGGAGAAAGCTTATGACAGAGTTAATTGGAGGTTTTTAGCTTATACCCTAAAGAGCTTTGGTTTTCCTATTCCTACAATTAATTTGATTATGAATTGTGTCACTGCTTCTTCCTTATCTATTCTTTGGAATTGGAATCGTCTGAATGGCTTTACTCCTAATCGAGGTCTTAGACAAGGAGACCCTATGTCACCCTATCTTTTTGTGCTGTGTATGGAGCGATTGGCATGCTTTATTAGTCATCAGGTTGATTTGGGCTTGTGGGAGCCGGTTGCTATTTCTAGAGGGGGACCAAGAATACCCCACTTAATGTTTACGGATGACTTGCTTCTATTCTGTAAAGCTACAAAGAGACAAGTGCAAAATATGATGTTGGTTTTAGAGACTTTTTACAAAGCATCTGGGATGAAGATTAATGTGGAGAAGTCTAAAGCGCTTTGCTCCAAGAATATCTCTACAACAAGGAAAGAGGTTTTCACTGGGGTATCCTCTATCAGATTTGTCCAGGACTTGGGCAGGTATCTTGGAGTTACCCTTAGCCATTCTAGGGTGACTCGTTCAGCTTTCAACGGTGTCCTGGATAAGATTCGGAGTAGGCTAGCAAGCTGGAAAGGGAATTTACTCAATCGGGCTGGTAGACTATGTTTGGTTAATTCTGTTGCATCCGCTATTTCCACGTACCAGATGCATGTCTCTATTTTTCCCAAAGAAATCATTAGTAAATTGGAGTCTATGATGAGAAATTTTCTTTGGAAAGGACAAGTTGATGGAAGAGGATTGAATCTTATTAGTTGGAAGGTACTAGTTACTCCAAAAAAATATGGAGGTTTGGGGGTTAGATATCCTTATTGTGTAAATATTGCTCTTCTTGGGAAGCTAGTTTGGACTTTTTTCCAGCAGCCAAACAAGCTATGGGTCCAATTGTTGGATGCCAAATACCGATCATCTCTATATGACTGTTTTAGTTATCCTAAGAACAAGGACTCTCCCATTTGGAGGTGTCTTTGCAAGGCTTGGGAAGTGTTGAAGGATGAGTTTGCTTGGTGTATTGGAGATTTGAACCAAAATTTTTGGTTTTCTAGCTGGAGGAGAGAAAGACGGTTATCTAATGAGATGGATTATGTTCACATTTCTTATTCGAATCTCCGGATACAGGATATTTGGTCGGTTGGTAGGTGGCATTTGGATACTCTTTATTCTCCTTTATCTCAAAATCTAAAAGGTAATATTCTCTCTTACAATCCAGATGAACAAGCAGGTCCGGAAGTGGGTTGGTATTGGTGTGGGTCTGCTGCAAAGTCTATGACTCACGCAATGGTTACTTGTGGTTGTGTAAGCAGCTATTTGGTTGGGAGGAGCGGGAGAATTGGCTTTGGCTTTGGCGTCAGCTTGTTCCAGAAAAGCATAAATTTTTGGCTTGGTTGTGTCTTAAGGAGGCTCTTCCTACTGCAAGTTTTTGCTTTAGAAGAGGGATGTCGTCATCAGATAGGTGTCCAAGATGTCTTTCTAGCCAGGAATCGGTTTTACATTGTATTCGGGATTGTCCAAAAGCTCAGCTTGTCTGGCATAGGTTAGATATTTCTTGTCATCCTTTGGATTTGAAGAACTGGTTCTTGTATCATAGCAGAGAGCATCCGTTCAAGTTCTTTTCGGGACTTTGGTGGATATGACGAGTAAAGAATAACGACATCTTTAATCCTCATGAAACTTGGCCTCCGAAAAAAGTGATTTGTCTGGCATTATCTTCAGAAAAGGAGTTTAGGAATATTTTTGAATTACAACGTATGTCCCTTCCCTCCACTCTAAATGGTTTTTGGAATCCCCCATCCATTGGTACTTTTAAGATTAATTGTGATGCTAGTTATTTTGGTTCGGGTGATAGTGTTGCTTTTGCTTGTGTTATTAGAGATTGTAATGGGAGTTGGCAAAGGGGGTGTTTAGGAATGATTGAGAGTAATAGTATTTTTCAAGGAGAATTGTTTGCCATTTGGAGAGGATATCTCTTAGTTTGGGATGTGGGTCAACGAGATGTTATTTGTGAGACAGATTGTGTGGAAGCATTTAATCTTGTTACTCAAGATGGTTTTGGGCTTATTGATCCATTGGTGCTCAAAATAAGAGATATCATGCATTGGAATTGGCATGTTGACTTTCGTTTGATTATGAGAGATGCAAACACGGTGGCAGATACTATGGCAAAGATGGCGATGAAGTTACAACTTTCACATGTAGAGCTTCTTTCACCTTGGGAGGAATTTAAGAGTAGTCTTAAACGGGACTGTCCCTCTATTTAAGCAGTTCCTTATTTTGTTTATTTTGTTTTTCTTTGTTTAGTTTATTTCAGTCACAAAAAAAAAATGTAGTCTCACTATGAGATCAAAGTTAAATAATTAACAGAATGTCATACATAATAACAGTACAAAAATGAGATCGATAATCTGAAAAACAAATACAAAATCTAAATGCACAAAATCAACCGTGAATGCATCAATATATTTATTTATTATTTTTCTTAGTTCTATAAAAAGTATTTTATTTAAATTGTATAAAAAATAATAAATAAACATATTAATACATCTATATTTAATTTTGTACCTTTAAAACTTATACTCTTAATATTATCCATTTTATTTTTATACTATTGTTATTTAAAATATTTTATTAATTATTTAATTTTGACCTCACAATAATGTAGCTACAATAAAATTAAATAAAATTTTTTTAAATTTAAATAAAATACTTTAAACTTTAAAAAATTAAAATATAATTACACCCAAACACAAAGACGAACCTTAAATTTATTTTCTCGTACTTTGATCAGAAACCAAGTCGAACCTTAAGCCTCATCACATATAGTCAAAGGAGGTGGTAGCAGCCACAATCTTATTATTCTTATAGCATTTAAAAGGAAAAGAAAAGGAGAGAAACCCAAATTCACTACGTCTCATTGATTCATTCATTCACTTAGCTTCACACACACACACACACACTCTCTCTCTCTCGCTCTACTACACGAGCAACATGACCCTCGTTGGGGTCTTAGCTTTACAGGGATCTTTCAACGAACACATAGCAGGCAACTTCTCATTTTCCCTCGCTTTTTATTTTTCCCTCACGTTCACTCGCTCTCCTCATTCAAAATAACCAAATATATACTTCCTAGTTCGTTAGAATCTTAACATACTTTCAAATAAGGGTGTTTCCGAATGAAAATAGCAAAAAAAAAAAAAAAAAAAAAAAAAAAACAGCATTTGCAATATGTGCAATTTTGTGACGTTGTTAATTGTGCTTGTTGTTGGTGTGTGGCAGTTCTTAGGAGGTTAGGGGTGAAAGGTGTGGAGATTAGGAAGCCAGAGCAGCTTCAAAATGTTACTTCCCTCATCATACCTGGTGGAGAAAGCACCACCATGGCCAAGCTTGCTGAGTACCATAACCTGGTATGTATCTTGCATGCTTTGTGTTTGTATTTTTAATGCTTTGCAACGGTTTCTTGTTATCCCATTTGGAATTTATGTGTTTTCTGTGCCATACTGACATAAATTTACATAAACTTTGTGCTTGTTGGCCTTGTATTGATTGTTGGTTTCATTGGATTCTTGCTATTAAATGATTTAACTTTAGTTTGAGGTGTCTTGGGGAGAGAAAATGGTTTCTGATTTGATTAACAAGAGGAAAAGAATGCAACGGAAAGTGATTTTTGTAATGTTTGGTGTTGGCTTTGTCCAGCATCGGGAATTTTATTGAGAAGTAAAAGAATTCTGGCTTAGGTGATATAAATGATCTATGTTATGTAGAGGCTCCAATTAGGGGAGTGGATCAAATGAAGGATATTCTTGTTGCTAGAAGTAGAGAGCGACACAAGAGAACCTTGGAAGACATTATTGATTTAACTAGAAATGGGCTAAGCACATATATGAATTATGACAGGACATATGGCGTTGCTATATTCGGGTATTTCTTGATTTTGAATTCGTGTAACTAATTTGTGCTTCCGCACAGAGGAGTGAGAACCATGTTAGATAATTGACGTTGAACTTGGAATGTTTTTATGTCAGTTTCCTTCACTTCGAGAGTTTGTGAAAATGGGAAGGCCTGTTTGGGGAACCTGTGCAGGGCTCATATTCTTGGCTGATAAAGCTACAGGTTGGTTCTTTCTCTCTTTTTCTTTCCCTGCTGTAGAAATTTTGGATAGTTTATTGTTTTTTAGTCCTAGGGTATGAGTGTGAACCACATAGAGGGTAGTCCTGTAGCTGGAGGTAGAGGACTTAAGAAAACTTTAGAGGACTTTGTGAAAAGAGATTTAAGTATAACTGGTTTAAATACATATATTATTTATGGTAAGACATTTTGACATTGTTTTATTCATGTAATCGATCACACAGTGAGACAATGCTTAGTTGTTGTTGTTGTGGTTGTAGTTTGCATTCAACTTAAACCATCTGAAAATGAGTACTAAAACTCTTAAATGTAAACATTATTTCAGGACAGAAGACTGGTGGACAACAACTGGTTGGTGGACTTGATTGTACTGTCCATAGAAATTTCTTTGGCAGCCAGGTAATTTACAAAGCCATTGGCAACTAGATAGACTTGAATGAAAGCCAATGTTTACTACATCTTTATCTGGAAACGTTGGACATGAAAAATTGTTCTTAATTTTTTTTTTCCCTGCTGAATGGCCTGATATTAATGGGCAAACTTTTCAGTTTCTGTGATGGCAACTTATAAGTAAAATTAATGGCTATAAGCAATATTTATCAACTTACATATTTTGGAGGCTTTCAGAACTATCTCCTTCCCTCTTGTGTTCAGGCATTCTCTGTACTCCATTATTGATTGAGGTTTTTTACTTTCAATTTAGCTATTCAGAGTAGACTTTATGTAAGAAAATCTCTCATGTTCTAGAATTGGGAGTGCATTTCTTTTCAATTATAATTAATAACAAGTAGCTTTCATGGGATCTTTGTGTTAGTATTGACTATTGGCAAATACTATGTGATACAGAATTATTTTTCCTAAAAATTCAGAGAACTGAGCTGGATATACAAACTTTACACTTCATCTTCTTGGTCACTTTTAACCATGGCATAATGATTCAGATTCAAAGCTTTGAAGCTGAGGTTTTAGCACCAGAGGTTGCATCAAAAGAAGGCGGTCCTGAAACATTTCGTGGAGTTTTCATTCGTGCTCCAGCAATCCTTGAAGCTGGGCCAGAAGTTCAAGTTCTGGCTGATTATCCTGTCCCTTCTAACATATCAACAAGTCCCTATTCCTCTGGTGAAGAGCAAAAGGTTCGTCATTTACAGATTCATCCAGGCAAAGCTTTCAAGTTCCTATGTTAGGAATGTAAAAACCAAGGATGAAATCTTTTGTATTATTGATTCTCCTCCTAATTAGTTCTATTGAAGTTTTAAATTATATCTCTAGATAGTAACCATGTTATGACTTAAACTTCATGTCATTAGTCTCTTTAGTATATTATGCCTTTGTTTTCTTTCTAGGGCTATTTCGTCGGAATTAAAATCTTTCAGGTGTCGATATTCTGAACTGTTTTAAGATAGAATGATGTTCCAAATTCATCTTCACAATATTGATTCTTCTTCTTACCTTAAGAAAAATATTCCGTCTTCTTATTCGTAGTCTAATTCGCCTACCTATTTTGATAACAACACTCCTTGCTTATTACTATTGCATTCAAACAATTTTGCAAAATAATGCCTTGCTTTTAAGATTGTTTCCCAATTTCTTTGTGCTTGTGACAGGAGAATGTTGAACAAAGTAAAGTTATAGTTGCTGTCAGACAACGGAACATACTAGCCACTGCTTTCCATCCTGAATTGACAGCAGATACTCGCTGGTAGATACATATATGTTCTTTTTTTAAAAAAAGAAATTAATTTGTAGGTCCTTATAATTTAGCTTAAATATTTAATCATGCCTCTAGAGTATAGAATTTTTTTTAGTCAAGTCCCTATGTTGAAATTTTTTATTAACAAAATCCCTAGAACAATATTGTTACAAAAATTTCGGTTAAATTGAATAAACTGCTACGTTCAACCTTACAAAGTTAACTAGGAACACATTGAATTATACAAAAGTTAAAAACATTTTGTAATATTAGGTAGTTTCAAAGACTTGATTAAAAAATTTTATGCAATACAAGGATTTGATTAAAAAGTTTTAAATTATAAGGATGAAATGAGTTACATTGTATTGACTTACAGGATAATTAGGCCTTCCTTTTTGACCCATTAATTTTCAAACTTTTATAGGTATGACATTCTAATTTTCCAACTTTGCAGGCATAGTTATTTCTTAAAGATGGCAAAAGAGATTGCAGAGACTTCAAATAGCCAGCTCCAACTCCAAGTTAATATAAATTATAGCCAAAAGCAGCTGAATGAACTTCCAATCTTCCAATAAAACAGACAATGATCAAGCTTATCATAGTAATTATGGATGAATATTTGTTTATTTAGTGATGTGCAATTTCCTTTGAAAATGACGTTGGATAAGTTTTTATAGTCATGGGATGTCTAATGATTATTTTAAGCTGTGAATAGCTAAATAATTAGTCTTTAGCCATTTTTTTTTCTTTTTGTTTTTAGACCTATTTGTCTCTTTCTGTACCTCTAAAGGATTCACGAAAACTCTCTTTACAAGTTTTTTTTTTAATAAAGTGACAAATAAACTCCTGAAGATATACACTTCAAACAGATTAGTCCTTGAAAAAAATACTAATAAAATTTTTTAAAATAACAAATGTGGACACACTATCTTTAAATTAGTCTTTATGATTAGAATAGAAAGTTTTAATTTAAACCAATTTATCCACGTTTGTTATTATGGAGAATTTTATTGGTATTTTTTTCTTTTAAAGATTAATCTGAAGTGTAAATCCTTAAAGAATTATTTGTCACTTTACTTTTTTTTGTTATTTTCTTTTATTGGTGGATGTATTGTTAAGTTTTTAACTTTTTAATTTATTTTTTGATTTTTTTCATATTGAGTATTGACTATTCTTTTATATATATGCGATCACATTTAGAAATGACAACACTATTTGAATTTGCGAGTATCCACCTTATCCCTACCCACTCGGGCAAGTAATTACTCGTCTCGGTGTCGGATGGGATCTTATACCCAATCTTGCCTTGCTTTGATATATATATATATATATATATATATATATATATATATATATATATATATATATATATATATATATATAATTTTAATATATAATATATGTAAAATAATTAGTAAAATGATTAATAATATTATATTATTTTTAAATTTTTATTTTAATTTATGTTATGTATGTGATGATGGTTATATAAATTTTAAAATTTTATTTTATTTTTTGGATTTTAATAATTATAAGAGTAGATAGAGACATGGTAGGTTTTATTTTTACCACTTGCGGGCAGGAACAAAATAGGTTCTATGCAGGTTTTTGTAGGACAAAGCAAAATCGTAAAAATCCGTCTCTACCTATCTATTGTCTCCCTTAATCACATCCTAAGACAATGTTAAACAAATTCCAAGTGAAAATATTATAGAATGGTCAAAAGATATAAAAAATGTGTCTTAAATTTTATAATATTACATTTAGCAGTATTTGTATAAAAATGAGACAAATTCTAAAGTGTTTGAGAATGTTCTACATAGTTTTAGAATATTTCTAAAAATCCTAGAAGATCTTAAAAGATTTTAGAAGGTCATAGAGCATTCTAAAAAAACGTGGATATATGTAAAAACACAGAGTGATTTATAAGAATCTAGAAAAGTTAAGATAAATGTAAAAGGTAAGATATTTGTAATGAAGGTTTTAGACACTTGATCTAGACTGTTGATTAGATTTAATTCTAATCATCCATTTAGGAGGTGGATGATTATAAATAGAAGTGAGAATTTTGGTGTAGACGGTGTAAACTATTTGTATAAACACTTAGGTAGCGTTTGTTTTGAGGTACTGAGACAGAGACTGAGAGACTGAGACTCAGTATCGTGTTTATTAGTTCAGAGACTGGTACTAAAATTTCTGTCTCTGTCACTAAAATTTCAGTATTTCAGTACCTCCAAAAAATAGGGACACAGGGGACTGAAATTTTTAGAGATAGAGACTGAAACTTTAATAACATTTTATACCTAAAATACTTTCATTTCAATTAATTAATTCTAATTTTACCCTTTGTGCAAATTAAATTAGAGTTTCATTCTTGTTTCAATTCCTGTCTCCCATTTTGCACCAAACAGAATACTGAGATTTATTTCAATCCCTGTCTCTTAATCTCTCTCTCAGTCTCAGTTTTTCCGTCTCTGTCTCTCCACTAAACGCTACCTTATGTAACGAAGTGTTATTTCCACCAGAGTTTTATTTCTCATGTTCTCTTATATTCTTATCTTGTTAAATATTACGGGTTGGACTGACTTGGTCTTAACTCAAGAGGTTGAGTGAGTTCAAATACCGGTATAGTAGCGTTGAAGTGTATCGAAGGCCTTGACAATTTGGCATTAGAGTAAAGTTTGAGAGGGAGCACAAGTGGTTCGTGGATATGGCTTCTAGTGTAACCATGAAGTATGTTAAAACCCAAAGAAAAAGAGATATTATTCCTTCTCAATGGGAAAGTAAGAAGGTGTGTGCTTCAAGCGAACAAAAAGGTAAATACTAACTTCTCAAAAAAGAGAGTTTTTTTGGTTGGAGAATGTTTTTATCCACTGAGGATGCTCACTTCCAAAAGATAGCTAGGCAAGAGGATAGCAAGTTACAAATTTTGTCTTTTTCTTGGTAGGGCATGTATTTTACTATAAAATTGAAGTAGTTAACGGCGGGGTTCCATGGGAGTCACAATTTAATTGATCTTCGGTTTGTAATCCGAAGCTAATATTGAATATATATTAATTAATAACATGTGGAGAACCTTCATCTTATACTATAAAGATCCATTAGACTCTTAAACTTTGCGGAATTTTGTATTGAGTACATTGCATTGATACAACCAACAAGCAAGTTAGAAAGAATCTAGTACTTGATCTCAGCAGCGGAGAACAGGCCATTCGACAGGGAGATTCCGAAATTGCTGAGGCTTGGTTTGATCAAGCCGCTGAATATTGGAAACAAGCTATAGCCCTTACCCCCGGTGAGCATGATAAGAAGATCTTAGAGGCTCATGTGTTGGAAAAATTAGATACTTTTAAGATTGATTGTCTCTCTTATAATTGTCGGTCGAGATTTCGCCTCTTCAAACCAAACTTGAGTCTCCTCAAATAGGTTCAAGACATTATTAAAATTCTCTTCTATTTGATACATGCTTTCTTTGAAAGTATCTAGTTCTCCCAATACATGAGCGTCTAAGGTTTTCTTATTATGTTCTATCCTTTGGAAGCGGACATTCATATTTGATAGAACATTTTTCAACAAGAAAACTCTCTCTTCTAAGAAGTTAGAGTCTTTACCTCCTGGCTTAATTGAAAAATGCACATTCTTACTTGAAGGTTGTAGAAGGCTTAGAGAAGAGGGTTGAATCTATGACATTCTTTTAACTCTAATGTATTAACCCTTTAAAACAAACTTTCAATCTGAATCTGTTTGAACTCAGCAGCGAAAAATTTATGAGACAATTTCATTTTGTCTCATGAATATCAGAAAACAGAACAGAGTAGGGAAGAGAGAAGCTGACACCATCATGTATCCTAGTTCAGTTGTCTTGTGCAATAAAACCTACATCCAGTCTCCACCACAACAATGGTGAAATTTTCACTATAGTTAAAGTATATTACATACACCAATTCCACAGGATTGACTCAATCCTTTCACACTCAAGTTATAACCTAACTTGACTTGGTGATGCTAATACCTAACTCTTCACTCTTAGTACTAACCCAACTAAGAAAGGGATACCTCACTGGTACAAGATACAAGACACAAAATCAACCTAATGAAATCTGAAATCACTCTAGGCTTTTCACTCAAGTATTTCTCTCTGCCTCTTTCCACTCTTAGGTTTTTACTTGAACTCTCTCATTCTGCCTTTTACCTCGAGAAATTACAGAAAGATAAACATTGAAAAGAAAATTTCAATCTGTAAAACATGAAGGAGATTAATGCTTCAACAACCTCTTTGCTATGTGATGAACCAGATTTGCTTGCCTCTGATTTAGTTCCTCATTTTGGCGGAATGCTCCTTTGACTAGGAAGTACTGTCCAAGTTGATGAACTTCTTCAGAGAACTCTTCTCAGAACATACACCTCAAAATACTGGTTATCTCTCCTTGGCTTTAGAATGATGAAAAATCTTCTTTTGTATCTCCTTGCATGTTGCTGAGTTGCTCTCTCCTAGGTCAACCCTCGAGATGTGTGCTTCACCAACTCACCATTTCACTTTTTTCAGTTAATCCCCAAATTAGAAGTTTGAATCTGACTTTCTCTTACTTGACCGAAAGCCTCAGGGAAGCAAAGAGAAACAGTCTTTCAATGGTAAACCAGATCTGAGCCACTGAAATACTACTTGGTCCCTAAGACACAAATTTGACCATAGATTTACAGCGGGGCTTAACAGAGATTACTTTCTTCATTTATCCCGATTTGGAGTGGCAGAGAGTTGGGGTAGAGGAGAAGAAAGCAATATGCATGCAAGAGAAAATAAGTTATTTTTGACCTCTGCCTTAGCCTAAGATGGATTGATTTTGGTGATTAGACCTCAACATTTTGCTTAACATTTCTCTTTCTTTTCTTCTTTGATAAAAAGACTTAGGAACTAAGCTTTCTCTCACTTCTCTGAACTCTGACCGAAGAGAAAAGTGAACGTTGCTTTACTGGAAGCAAATTGGAGGGATTGGCTTGAGAGATGAAATCGGGCTTGGGTTGGTTATGATTCATGTAGCCCGTTTGATTTCTTTGGTCCATCTGATTTCATTGCTTTGATTCCTTTGGACTGTTATTGTTTTGTAGCCCACCAGCCTTGGTTTTATTTTCCATCCAATTGGGCTGCTACTTCAATAAATTTTGGCCTGCAACATTTAATCAGAAATAATCAATACTAATTGGTTAATTTACCAAATAAAATAATATTTGTCATCATTAATTAATTTAGTCAATTTTTTAACTCAACATTACTTTTCCATTGAGAATGAATAACATCTTTTTTCTTTTAGGTCTTAGCATGCTCCGTAGTCATACCAAAAGTCATTTCCACAAACCACTTGTGCTTCCTCTCAAACATTACTCTGACGCCAAATTGTCACGATGCTGGACACATTTCAATGCTATTATGTCAGCACTTGGATTCACTCAACCTCTTAAGTTAAGACCAAATCAGCTTAAGTCTCAATATTTAACCAAAGAAACTAAGAACACAAAATAAAGAAAGCTTTATTGAAAATAACACTTTACTAACACAAGTGTTTGTTACAAATGGCTGACACATCCAAATTCTAACCGTTATTTCTATTTGTAGTCATCCATCTTTTAAATGGACGATTAAAATTAAATCTAATCAATGGTTTAGATTGAATGTCCAGAATCTTAATTACAATATCTTACTTATTATATTTATCTAAACTCTTCTAGATTCTTCTAAACTACTCGATATTCTTATATACATACTCACACTCTTTTAGAATATTCTATTACCTTCTAAAATCTTCTAGAACCTTCAAGGATCTCCTAGGACCTTCCGGGATGTTTTAGAACATTTTGAAACTAAAGCATTCGCAAACATTTTTGAATATTGTATAAACACGGTTAAATATAACATTTTAAAATTTACCACTTAACTCAAAAAGTTGAGTGAGTTCAAATACTGACATGATCATGTTTGAATATGTCCAAGGTCGTGACAACCGACAAACAAAGTCATCCCTAATGAAAATAAAAAGATTTTTTTTCTTTGTTTGAAAATACAAGAAAACAATCCAAAATGGCACATAATGGACACTTAACATATCTACATATTTAGGGTGCATTTAGTTTGTGTTTTTATTTTCTGTTTTTATTTTTAGTGTCTTCTATTTTTTAAATTTTATGAAAAAAATAAAAATAATAAAAACAATAAAATTCAATTTTCCGTTTTTACTTTCTGTTTTTACTTTTTTTCTTCACAAAATTTAAAAAATATATATTAAAAATAAAAATAAAAAATAAAAATGCAAACCAAATACATTCACATGAATACTTTTCGTTAGGCTTGAATTGAGGGACCGGCTTGTCTCAACAGTTTCAGCCGTTAATGACCTCGCAACTAACCAAAAATAAAATGTACAAACTCAAAAGATTAACTTATCTGACATCAAAATCATTGGTGATGCATTGGGGGAGTTTATTCAGTGATTTATTTTAATTTTACTTAAATACAACTAGCTTTCAAAAACATCAGCCACTTGCTGGGTAAAGTTAAAGCATTTAAGATTGACTTGTAACATAAAATATTAACTTAAACGTTCGGACAAGGAAGTCTTATTTTTCTCGCACGTCTCCTTTTTCATGATAAATTCAAACGAGAACAAAGTTTCGTCCTTTGCGGGTATCACGTAACATTAGGTTTTGCTGATAGCTTATGTGCTTCTATCTATCTATTTATTTTTAATATATAAAAGTAGATAGATAAGTTTATCTATATTATTTTTAAGAAATTTTTTTTCTTCTACTAATACTATGTCAACATCATTTATTTAGCAAAACTTTAGAATCAACCACTCAATTTTTGTCAAATCAACTATTATTTTCAAATCAACAAAAAAATAAAATATACAAATAATAAAAATATATGCAAATTAAGCTGCAAAATAATCAATGACAATAATTAAAAATTAATAGTGTCTAATCAACAAGAATCTATATCTCTATATTTATTATATTTTACCGTTATAAACAACGCAATAAATTTATAACCCCAATAATTAATAAACATTCATATTACAAATGTCATAATAATCTATTAATCATAATAAATTTTATGTTACAAATATTCAAATTTCATACTATTTGAACTACTTATATAAGTCTCTTATCACTATTTTTTCAAATAACATCAAATTTAGCACAAGAAATTTATTTTTGCACTACACAACATCTCAAACTTACTCAATGGAACATCATTCTTTGGACAATATCACCAAACAAACAGACAATTGGTTTATCAAAGTTCGCATAATCCGTCCATAGAAAACATTAACACTCACAAATGAAGAAGAGTTTCTTTACTTAGAAATGATTATATTAGATGAAAAGGTATAAAACAAACATATTTATTGTATTTTTAAATTGTATTTTTAAATTAAACATTTCCCAACACTATTTTGAATTTGCAACACTTGAGACATTGTCTGACAAAATGGGTCAAAAAAAAATATTAACAGGTAATTTCACTTTATACTATTTCAATTATTCTTATTAAAAATAACTTATTTAAAAAAAATCTACACATTTTTGTTTTTTTTATTGTAGATGTCATTGAAAAACTACATGCACATCAAGAGATTAAAGAGAAAGAAAACTATACAAATTCAAGACACAACTTCAAAAGAAGAACATACATACAAAGATGGAACAAACAACACAATAGAAAGTGCATATAACTCAACAATTCATAAAAAACATGCATTCACAAGAATCTATAATAGAAAGAAGAAAGCAATAACTCTAACAATAGCCAATAAAGAAAAAAGAGGACGAGCGCCACATAAGACTAAGTCCATCAACCAAAACAAATGTAAAAATCAAACCTCTAGGGGTGGCAACGGGGCGGGTAAGGGCGGGTTTTTGCTCTACCCGACCCCGCCCCGCCTTACAATAACCCGCATAAAACCCGCCCCACTCCTACTCGCGGGCAGTAAATGGTTGAACCCTAACCCGCCCTCGCCCGTACCCGCCCCTATGATTATTAAAATCTAATAAATAAAATTAAATTTCAAAATTTATATAACCATCACATACATAACATAAATTAAAATAAAATTTTAAATATGATACAATATTATCAATCATTTTACTAATTATTTTACATATATTACACATATTATATATTAAAATTATATATTATATATATATACCGGGGCGGGTAGTACCTAAATCCGGTCCCGCCCAAAAACCCGCCCCGCTAAAAACCCGCTCCGAACGGGTAGGGGTGGGGTGGATACCCGCGGATTCGGATAGTGTTGCCATCCCTACAAACCACCAAATAAAAATGTCACTTTGTACAACTCCAACATCTAAATTTTTTGTACTAAAGATTATTTTAAACAAAACACCTTTTAAATTTAACTTTAATTTACACATTTAATTTAATTCTACAAAACATAGCTATTTTTAATATTTATTATATACTATCGTTAATTTACCATCCGAGCATCGCGCGAGTCTCATTCTAGTAATAATAATGAGCAATAGAAGATATAATTCTATCAGCACAAAATGATCATTTTAGTAAATAGAATCCAAGATCCGGATCCCAGTTAAGATGAATAACCACAAAATCCATGTTTTCTAAGAATTTTGGTTAAAAAGAGAAAGAAAAACTGATTCTAAGGATGTATTGATGAGTTTGCATTTTCGAAAATTTAGTGAAGGGAAGACAATCATTCTCCTTTTAAATCAAAACTTATAACACAAAACACCATAATCCAATTTTACTCCGACCTTTTCTTAAATCCAAGCACTTCATTAAACAACTAGGGAGAACAAGATGGTAAATTTATTCTTAAGTTCGTGGTGAACTCGCTACATACAATTAAGCCAATGGCACTGATCCAAAAGACATTCGTATTACTAAGTCCAGAACAGTTAAGGCTACAATGCACAAAGGTGAACTAAAGCACAATAACTAACAACACAGGGATGCTCAAGTAGCTGGTCCAGCATAAACAACCAAAAGTAGCCTATCTTATGCACAGTCAACATATTAATTATATAGGCCTCCCCTACCAATGAAATATCACATTTCAAGTCTGCAGGCCAATTTCAGTCGTCGTCGTCGTCATCCTCCTCTTCCTCCTCGTCGTCATCGTCATCGTCATCCTCCTCTTGATGGTCCTCCTGGACAGAGAATAAAATGATTCAAAACCCTTTCAAATTTTGGAGCTTGTAATCTAGTAAAGGATATACAATCCATGCCAAGAAATACATCAAGAATATACCGACGGTTAGTTTAACAAAGACACGTAGAGGCTATTAATAGAAAGGGAAAACTAAACTAGCTTCTCCTGAGGTTTTTGAAATTCATTGTTGCTCCCTTCCTTCCTTGAGATTCAGGTGAAGTTAACCTGTTACCTTTGTAAAACGTGACATTAACATCCTTATAAATATAATTCTAACCTCCCTTAAAAGATGAGAGGTGTGGACCAATAGAGGGGATTTGTAGTAAATTTTACTGAACCTTAATATAATTTTCCCTAATGGAAACGAGTCAACATATTTCAAAGGCAAGAAACAAGACCATATGTCATTTATCCCTTGCGAGAATTTTCCTTCTCATTTTACATTTCAGAATTAGCAGTATAAGCCAAAGAAGTGAAAGCAACTCTATCGAGATTGTTATTTATATTCCAAACCCTTCTAATAAAATTATCCTGCTCCCAATCCTACTTAACGGTTCAGAGAATACAATCCAGTTAACATGATGAAAATTAAAAGAAAAGGACAAAGGGCATAACACTACCTCTGCACTGCCTTCTTCCTCGTCATCATGCACTTCAGATTTGGACTTGTCTGATTCCTCATCTCCATCATCTGCTGAACTTGGCTGGAAACATTATAGAAAGTGAAGCATGAAAATAGGACCATTAAAAGCGCACACAGAACAGTAAAAAAAGAACAGCATACTCACCTGCTTTTTATTATAAGCATTCATTTGTTTTTCATATTCAGCCTTCCTTTTTTGAGCCTTGGCTTCATATGTAGCTTTTTCCTTTTTTCCATTCCAATCATAAGTGTTAGAATATTAAACAAAATAAATCCAATATTCAATACAATGATGTCATTACAATAATATGGGTACTTGATACCGTGGATTCAATAGAAGTCGTATTTCTATAGATGATACACCACTACTCACAGAATTACTATTCAAATTATCTCTGAAAGCATCTATAGACATTGCAAATAGTAAACTATTTAACAAGAGTAAGTATTTTCCATTATGTACTGAAAAAGATTGAATCGCTTACAGCTGGACTCATGGACTTCCATTTTTCTCCTCCAGCTTTACCAACCTTCAATCAAAAGAATGCCAAAAAAACTTAGATGCTAATTCAGAAAAGAAACATCGGCATACAAAATGATGGATTTTAACAAGTAGCTTACAGCTGATACAGCCTTCACATGAGGATTTTCTGCCTTGAACGTCTTTCTGAACTCCTCACTATCACAAAGTAGGAGATAGTCAGATGGTTCTCTAAAGGAGCTAATGAGCAACAACTTGAAGTAACAAAGACTCAAAGATTTGGATACAAACAGGAACACAAAGAAAGCACTTGGTGGCCTTTTGGGTTTGTTGGGATCTTTCTTTGCCTTCTTTGACCGTGCGCTACTCTTGTCAGGCTTGGCAGCGGCTTTTCGCTTTCCTACCTTTCTATAAACAACAGAGATATATGTTCCATCACTACACTATTCCTGTAACAGCTGTTTCCACCATGAATTATGCATAATCAGATATTAATGGAGATTTTAAATATAGAAGCAAGTCCTCAGAAAGACCACCACCCTAATGCACATACACATATACAGAAAGTTATATGAAACATCAAAATACTCCAACAATCCACATTAAACATGATGGCCACAAGAACTAACCGGTCATCGACAGCCTTCAACACTTCCTTTGGGATCCTCACGGTCCCCTTGCCCTTCGTCATCTTCTAAGTCCTGTACTAAGATGGTCTACAGTCGAAGAGTAAACACTAAACAGAATCAAGAAATACCCAATGAAAAAATTAGCCGAATCCATGGTACAATATGGCTTACAAAGTTTGGTAAATGCATCCAGGAGATGTGTTTGGTTGGGGGATAAAAATGGAACAAAATTTTCACATATAGCTTCGTAATTTTACTCGCCAAACTCATTTATGAAAATTTACATCTCACTTTTACCCTCTAACCCACACATACCCTCTGGTGGACATATGGTTAGAAGAATATCTTTACATTCTTGAGAATTTTACACCAAAAATATCTTTAAAAATACTATTTGTACACTAAGACTTGGTTTGGTAAAACTTTTACTTTTTAAAAGTAGCTTATAAAAATTAGCTTTTAAAATATAGCTTTTAAAAGATATAAAATCTATGTTTGGTAAATTAAATTAAAAATGACTTTTAATAAGCACAAGCAACAAGAAGTGTGTTTGGTAAAATAGCTTTTAAAATTTTAAAAATACTATAATAGACATTAATGTAAGAATTAAATTTGGATATTAATTAATGTATGAGGTTATACTTATATTAGACTTTTTAGTTTTCATAAGCAAAAGCCAACTTCAAAAAGTTCCTCCTTAGGTGTTTTCAAAACCACTCCTAACTTTTAAAAGCTGCAATTTATAAACACATGAGTTTTTTAATTTACCAAACACAAAATGAGGTGCTTGTGCTTTTAAAAAGTACATGCAACTCTTCGAAAAGCTTTAACAAGCCTAAATTAGCCACCCAAATAAATCAGCAACCATATATTTTTATACAAATACATGTGTTAGTTTAGCTCATTTTCTATGTGTATTTTGTATTTCAACATGTATTCTATACTAATGACTGATTTTAGTGACTAATTTCAGTATACATGTAGCATAGTTGAAAAATCTTATATTGGAGTAATTTTACGAGGTAAGATTCCAGAAATTTGAAAAATTTTCAGGAACCACATGCCTTCCAAGGGTCATATATGATATATGATATATCCACCCTAGCTACCCACCACACACATCAATTTTACATGTAAAGTGTTTGTAGCCACAGCATAATTCATACAAATACAGAGTCAAACAATTTCAGATAGCTTTCCATTTAAAATTCATACATCAGATATCAGGGTAATCATCATGAAAATTAGGTATGGAAATTAACATCAAAAGAGGATAAACATCATATAATTCTGAATTCATATATATCCTAACTCAAAAATATCTCCTTTTCAAGTCCAAAAATACATAATTATCCCAAAAAAGTTGGGAAAATCATCTAATTTTTCGTTTTCTGAAGTCTGAACTACCAAACAGATATTAAACAAAGAAAAAAAAAAGAATAAAAAGGGGTTTACCTCACAAGGACCAAATAGATGAACTTCAACACGCGAAGCAGAACCGAATACACACGCTGAGAATCAAAGCGAGAAAGGCTAAGAACAAAGGAGAAGGTAAACAAGTACAACCGAGTAATGACCGGAACAGCCGGTGACGGGCAGAGAGAGACTTTGCAAGTTTTAGTAACTTGACAAGAGTCAACTCATTTTTGGAACCTGCAATAGCCGGTTGTGAAAGGAGGAAGATATTTATGATGAATGAATATCATTAATTATTGTTGTGACTGCTTTTCCAATATTAGTTTAATAATTTTGTAAGACACGACCAGAATTTGCAGGCACTTGGCATCAGTGTGAGTGGGGGAATAGAGAATAGGAATCCAAATACTGTGGATCCAATGATCCGTGTGAAGTTATGGGTAATGGGAATTCAATCCAATGATCAATGTGAAGTCCAAGATCATAATAAGAGGGAGAGAAACGACAAAGCCATGCAGTGTGGCGGGTCCATTTGAGTTACTACGTTTACCCATAATAATAAAGGATACTGAGTAAGGATTTGACATATCAAATCAACCTTTAACATGAAAATATTTGGGGCCAATTTGGGCTCATAGGTGGTTATAATTTATTTTTTTTCTTATTTTTATTTGTATTTATTAATTTTTACTAAAATAAATGTATAATATTAGATATAATATATAAATATATATAAAATTATAAATATTAAATTAAATAAGATAATTTTAAATGGTCGTCTTTCTAAAAATATTCTAACAGAATAAATAAGTATTAAAATAGATTTTTTTCTTATTTTGTTATATCAAAACTGAAAAAAAAATTATATAGATTAAAGTACAAAACAACTATTTTATAAAGAACAAAACTCTATTTAAATCTCTTGTCATAAAATAAAGAATTTTGTAACATAAGTTAAGGGAAATATAGCATTATCTTTATCCATTATTCTTACTTTAATATTTTTATCGATTAACAAATCAAATAAATGAACAAAAATGTTAAATAATTTGGTATTATTATTATAGAAATAATTGTTTATATTCTATTTACAAAAATAATATAACAAACAAGAATTACAGTAGAAAGCAATACTAAAAGAAGATATCAACGACAGAAGATTACAAAGCCCAAAAAATAGCGGTGAACTGAATGAGATGTGACGAAAATCGAGAGAAAACAATAAATTGGAGGAGAGGTCGATGAGAGAAGGAGATGATCGAGGAGCTCAAAAAACGGTGAACGACAGTAAAAATGACAACACTATCCAAATTTGTGGGCATCTACCTCGCCCCTTCGACTTGGTACGAGATGGATTTTTGGCGAGATGCGGTCTTGGGCGAGTGGAGTTAGATTTAGGGAATACGCGCCGCGGTATATATGTAATTTTAACATATAATATATAATATATGTAATATATGTGAAACAATTAGTAAAATGATTAATAATGTTGTATCATTTTTAAGGTTTTTTTCTTTTAACAAATGAGTTCAACACAATAAAGTGGAGCGAAAAGGAGAACAAAACCACAAAAAACAACACCCAATGTAACATAAAATAAAATGTATCCCCCAATGTCATCTCTGGTATTGCCATTAATAACAAAAGTGATCCACACTACTCCACGTTTTATAACTGGTAACTGATCTATGAAACACTTCTTCTACACCTGCTTCCTTGTTATGAAAGATCCGTTCGTTTCTTTCTAACCAGACATTTCAAATAATGGAAATGAAACATATTGGCCACTTCTTACACTCCTCCTTCCTAGTAAAAATATCTGTCCAACTCTTAAAATATTCCTTTAGTGAATCAGGAACAGACCACAATCTCCCAAAATTAGATAGTCATGCACACCACACATGCCAAGTAAAATCACAATCAAGAAACAAATGGTGAATATATTTAACATCTTTTTTACACAATACACTTATGTTATCACCCTGATGAATGATTCCTAGCCTATACAATCTTTCTTTAGTATTTACTCTATCTATCAAAACAAACCAAATGAATAACTCCACTCTTGGCGGAACCAAGCTTTTCCATATAGTTTTGGTAAAACTATAACTCATTACATCCTCCTAAAGCGTCTCTGACTGCAGTACCTGCACAAAAGAGTTAGTAGAAAAATTTCTTCCCTGTCAAACTTCTACACAACTCTATCATCTCTATCATTTGCTAGCTTTATCGGCCTTAAAGTATCATCCAATTGATTCACTAATTCCAACTCCCATTGGTATAAGTCTCGCCTCCACTAGAAGTTCCAAATCCACTCTAACCCATCCCAAAATCCACAATCCTCTATGACAGATCCTCTTTGGTTTGAAACAGAGAAGAGTCTCGAAAAACTATCTTTTAACGAACCACTTTGTAGCCAAATATCTTCCCAAAAGTGGGTCCTTCTTCCATCACCTGGCTTTATAGACAACCCAGAAATTATCTTATGTCTCAAATTTTGATCATTGAATTGTAACTGACAAATATTCTTCTATCGACCCCCTTTAACATGTAAAGTCTGATTTGATAACATCACATTAGGATTCAAGTTACTACAGGAGCATATGACTTTCTTCCATAATGGACACTCCTCTTTTAAAAATGCCACCACCATTTGAATAGAAGTATTGTATTCCTAATTATGGCATCACCCACTCCCAACCTACCCAACTTTTTTGGAGCCTAAATCACATCCCACTTAACTAACGGCATATCATTCATGCATTCCTCTTTATTCCATAAGAATCTTTTCTACAATGAAATCAACTTTTCTGCCACGGTCTTCGACATCTTATACAGGCTCAAATAATACACTAGAAAACTATTTAGCATGGATTTAATAAGGACCAACTTACCAGCTTTATTAAGTACCTTTGCTTTCTACAAACTAAGCTTTTCGTCCACTTTATCAATTATTAGCTTAGAAGTCTTGACCAATCTTGGGTTTGCTCCTAGAAAAATATGAAGATATCTTATTGGAAGGTTATCCTCCTTATATCCCAATAAGCTACACATGTTGTAAGTTCACTGTTGCTCATAATTGATTGGGATCAAACTAGATTTATCGAAGTTGATACTGAACCCTGATGTTACCTCAAAACACCTTAATAGCCTTGCATAATTCTTGATGGTCTCCTCCTCCAACGGACAGAACAATATAGTGTCATCCACAAACTAGAGATATGATAATTTTATATTATCCTTACGAACAAACAAAGGTGAAATACAACAGTTTCTAACTACCTCATCCACCATCCTATGCAGTACATCAACAACAAGAACAAAAAAAAAGTAGACAGTGGATCATCTCGTCTCAAGCCTCTCTCTATCTTAAAAGGTTTTGACGGCAAACCATTAATCAAAATTGACATAAAAGTTGTGCTAACACATTCTTTCACCCACACCCTCCACCTCCAACCAAAGCCCATCTTCTACAACACAATATCCACAAAACTCCACTTTACTCTATCATATGCCTTTTAAAAATCTAATTTAATAGTCTCTGCTTTCTTCTTCTTCAGCTTAAGCCATTGTACTGTTTCACACACAATAAGTGTCCCATCATGTATTTTTTGACCTTTAACAAATGCGCTCTGTGTCTCTCCTACTAGACCTGGCATCACTTATCTCATCTTCCTTACCAACACTTTAGAAATTACCTTGTAGATGCAACCCACCATGCTAATCGGTCGAAGATCCTTGATATCCTTGGCTCCAATGAACTTAGGTGCTAGGGTCACCCACGTAATATTTGAATTAGCAGGTAACCTAGATGATTGAAAGAAGTCCAGCACAACTACGGTGAACTCTGGACCAATCTCATCCCACCACTTTTTGATGAAATTCATGTTGTACACATCATTTCTTGGAGCTTTAGATGATTCATAGTCTAACAATGCCTTTCTAACCTCTTCTACCATCAGAATTCTCTCCAAAGCTACAAAATCTTCTTAATCTATTCGATTTACAAACCCATTTCTAAATCCCACAATCGAAGATCTCTTCTGATGATACAAATCCTTATAAAACTCCCTGAAAGCAATTTTGATTCTTGCTTGATTTCTTATCAACCTTCCATTGAATACCAGCGCATCAATTCTATGATTCATCCTTCTTACTGAGGCCAAATTATGGAAGTACCTAGTATTTTTGCCCATATCCTTTGTATGCTTGGATCGCGACATCTGTTTCTAGTGTAATTCTTTTCTCACATATCATTTCTCACAATAGCTGACTAACACCTTCCTTCTAGCTTCCACTGTACCATTATAATCTCCATTACTAACCATATCATCTATCTTCTTAAACTCATCCTCAAAGTGTTGAATTTTCTTATCCATGTCACAAAAATTATCCTTATGCCATCTCCCCAAAGAAACTGTCAGAGCTTTCAGTTTATCTATGAACTGCACATCACCAAGATTTCTCCATTCCTCCTTGACCATTACTAGAAAACCTTCATGTGTAAACCAAGCATATAAGCTCCGGAATGGTCGTGGTTGATGAGCGAAAAGTGAAGCTCATAGATACCAGTAAGTACACCGGATTGTTCATGTAATACCACGGTGAGTGGATATCTTTCCCATAATGATTAAAGGATTAAGCATGCAAATATTGAGTTAAACAACTAATTAGATCAATAAAACCTGGAATTGATGATTGCTGTAAATTGCTAGAAACTTGAAGAACTTGAATGTTGAATTACTGGAAGGCAGTGAACGTGTAATTGATTGAAAAAGAATATATGATGAAAACATTAAGGGTTTCGGAGATGTTTAAGTTATTAGAAAAACCAAACTTTGTTTTTCCTATTCTAAAGCAAGCAAAGATCTTTTCACGATTGAATCTTAATTAACTGATTTCCAATGTCTTGGCTCCTTAGTTTCTCTTCAATTAACCAACCGCTAATATCTTGGTCAATCGATTAATCGAAGATGTTAAGTGCAAAATCTTATTCAATTTCTTATAAGATTCAAAAGTAGTCCTTAGGTTGGATTATATGTCACGTATCCAAGCTAGTCATGTTCGATTGAATCTTATGAGAAAACACAATTTTTAAAAATTGTCCTAATCTGAATTATATGTCATGTATTCAAAACTAGGGTAATTGAAAAATTATGTATTGTGTCGCACACTTTAAAAACCACTATGTCTAGTCAATTCAAAAAGTCATGTGAAAGAGTTTTCAAGCATAATTTAGATATTAGTTCTGTCGAAGCAGTAAACAAATTTAAAACGGTATTAGCACGCCTGTCGACACTATTAATCCTTTAGGGATGAAGAACAAAATACTCAATCATAAAACAGATCAATGCAATACTTTAAAATAGAAGAAACTCAGGTCAATAATTCATAGAAACATAAACAAATCTCCTAACCCTTTGACACAAGGAATAGTTGCTCATGAAAGAACGAAAAACAAAATAAAAGAAAAAAAAGAAGAAGAGGTGGAATAAGATCCAAAGATCTTCTCCCTGGATGTCCTCCCTTGTGAACAATGTTCACTTATTTAAATCCTAGGTTTACTAAATAATTCAAATTCAAAAGCTAAATCTTATCTTTTACAAAGAATAAGATAACTAATAATAATAATTCAAATCCTAAAACTAAAACTAAATCAAATCAAATTTAAATCAAATCCTAATAGAATCTTCCAATATCTTGATCAAGATTACACCTTCCAGGGGTATGTGGGCTTCAATTAGCATGTAATTAGGTCTTGGGCGTGTAAGATTAAATCCTAGGCATGTAAAATTGAAGTCTGGGAATGTAAATGGGGTCTTGGGCATGGCACTTAGTTTCTGGGAGTGTAACGCAGCCTTTGGGCCCTCTTCCAAGGTGTTACACGCTAGTTCTGGGCGTGGCACGCCATGCCCATTTTCACTGTTTTCCAAGCTAAATAGGTGAGCATTGTTCGCAGCCCAAACTGAAAGTCAACTATGGACATATCCATGTCGTTTCGAAACTTTAGATGCTAGCTTTCCAATGCCACTAGAACGACCTCATTTGGACCTACCTAGCTTAAGTTATGATCACTTGAGTATGAAGATGTCAGGATTGATAACATTTATAAATTTGCTCCCAGTGACTTGCCTTCCTTCAAGCGTGGCACGCTAGCTTCATAAAGTGGCACGCCAACCCCTTGTTTCTTCATGGGCATGGCACGCCTTGCTCTAGGAGTTGCACGCCAGCCTCCAAATGTACCAAGGGCGTTTCACACCTACACTAAAGCGTGGCATGTCCTGCCTTCTTCCTCCAAGGTTGCTTGGGCGTTACACGCCCCCTACCACGCTTGCTCTCCAATGCAGGGCATTTCACACCCTATGTATGGCATTGCACGCCCCTACTCCTGTTTCCAAGGCATTTCACGCCCTCCTCTGGTATGGCACGCCAGCTTTATTTGACTCCAGGGCATGGCACGCCCTACGTTCTTCTCTCCAGGGTGTTGCACGCCAGTTTCTTGCATGGTTTTCTTGGCTTTGATCTTCACGTACTTGTTTTGGCTCTTCCTACAATGCTTGCCTCTTCATTTATTCTCTCTTTACAACTTGATTTTTATCTCTTTAATCTTGTATTTCCTTGAAAACACTTTAAAAATACTTAGCAGAAAAAGACACCAAAAAGTAATGAGATTAGGGAAAGATTGTGTAATTAAACCTACGAAAATAAGAGAAAAAAGCTAAGAAAAACATGATAAAAACTAATAAAGATGTGAATACATTAGTCTAAATTTAGTATCCTCAACTATTACTGGGCAATGATCTGAGAAACCTCTAAATCCACCTTTCAGTCTAATCTCCGGAAACTCCTCAATCCATTCCACACTCAATAGAACTCTATCAATATGACTGTAAGATCGGCCTCTGAACCATGTAAACTTCTGATAATTCAATGGCAAGTCCACTAACTGCATACCTTGAATCCAAAACTTAAAATCTTTTGCGCCTATCCTGACCTTTCCTCTCTTCCACCTATACTACTTCATTAAAGTCACCTATATAACATATTGAGACCTGACATAAGTCAGCTATATAACTTAATTCCTCCCATACAACAAGTTTTTTCACTTTGGTTTGAGCACCATATACCAAACAAAAGCACAATTAAACTCAGTTTTTAGTAAAACTCCCTCAACACATAACCATCTCTCACCGTTGTAACAATTATTTATTCTAAACAGCATATCATCCTACATTATAGGGGTGTACAAGGCCCGGTCCGGTCCGAAGACCCGACCCGGGCCCGAAGGAATTTGGGGCATGTTAGCCCGGACCCAAAGTGGCCCGGAGCTGACCAGGGAAAAAATATGAAGCCAAGGGAAGGTATGAAACCGGGACCAGGCCATAGCTCAGGTCACCCGGCCCGGCCCGGTGGAGGGATCAGTTTCTAATTTCCTAACTAGGGGAAAGGGTCTAGGGCATGCACACATTCAGCCATTCACGTCTTCACTCTTCACGCAAGCTTTACTACCTCCATGCCTCACTCCCCCTCTTCCACGCCCCCTGGCCCTGCCACAGTGCCACCCTTAGAGCTCAGTCCCCTCAGCCCTTCCCCTCAGGCCCTTCCCCTTTGCTGCTAGCCTTTCCATCGCAGCCCACCGTCACACTCTTTTCCTCTCAGCCCTCTGTCTGTCTCTCAATAGCCACAACCATGGCGCCAGTAACCGATCCCATCCTCGGCTCCCAGTGACGACGGAGACAATTACAAACGGCGACGGATCATCTTTGACCCTCAAGGCTTGAACAACGTGAGCGACCACTGCAAACAGAGACGGAGCATCTCTGACCCAGTGCACTACTTCTGCCGCTGGTCTTCTTCTTTTCTTATGCTCAAGTTCAGTTCAGGTAAATAAATTTTGTTTTGAATTTCTGATTAGGGAATTGGTTAATATAATTTCTGATTAGGGATTTGACTATTGAAAGTTATGATTAGGGATTTAGGGTATGGATTATTGGAATTTCTGATTAGTATTTTGGTTAATATAATTTCTGTTAGTGTTTTGTTCTGATTTCGGGTATTGATTTGGATTAGGGATTTAGTTAATATAATTCCTGTTAGTGTTTTGTTCTTCCTATGTGTTTTGTTCTGATTTAGTGTATTGATTTGGATTAGAAATTTGGTTAATATAATTCCTATTAGTGTTTTGTTCTTCCTATTAGTGTTTTATTCTGATTTTGTTCTTCCTGTTAGTGTTTTGATTAAGTCTTTATTATTCTTCCTGTTATTGGAATTTCTTATTAGAAATTTTTATTATTGAAATTTATGATTTTGATAGGATAGAAAATATTGGAACATTGAAATGGTGTTGACTGAAAAATTATGTGTTTATTATGTGTATTTGTCTTGTTTTCAAAATAAATTTGTGTCTTGTAATATGTATAGAAGTGTTTGGATTTTGGAGTGGAAGAACACTAATAAAGATGCATCTGATGTATCTTGTAATGTGTATAGAAGTAGTGGAGAATTCATTAGTTGATAGTAAAAAACTTTTATATATCAATTTAATTGAATATATCAAATTACTTATAGTTTTTTACTATTAACCTCTAATGAAGATGCATATGATTTTTTACCTTAAAATTAGGAGAAATTTCTACTTAAGTCTTGATTTTGTTTGTTTAGGATACGAACAATGGGAGGAGGAGATAATTATGCTCCTCCACCAACCATCAAAGAGGACAAAACAATAGAAATTGAAGCTGAAAATCTTGCTGCTCCTACTTCTGCTATTGAAGCTGAAAATCTTGCTGCTTCTACTCCTGCTATTAATGCACCACTAGTAGATGAAGAAAACAAAGATGCAAATAATGAAGATCCAGAAGTTATTCGTAAGGAAAAAAAATCATATGTTTGGCAGCATTTTACTGTACTTCCATTGACGGAGACAAAGGACAGCATCAGGCTAAATGTAATCATTGCCAAAAAAAAATATAGTTGTCACCCTACTAAACATGGCACGAATTCTCTAAATAAGCACTTGAAGAGTGCTCATAAGTGGATATTTACTAAAGTGGGAAAGCAGGGGACACTTCATGGTTATATGCTTAAAATTGATGAAAAGCTTTTAAGGGTTATAACTTGGAAGATTGTAAGAAGTCTGTAGCTGAGTTTGTTGTATTTGATGAAATATCGTTTAAAGTTGTTGAGGTGATTGGGTTTCGCAAAATGTTAAATCGATTTGACTGCACATTTTGTTGATGAAGAATGGAAGTTACAGAAGAGAATTATAAATTTTTGCCAGATTGAGAACCACAAGGGTGATACAGTAGGAAGAGAAATTGAGAAATGCTTGAGAGAGTGGGGAATTGAAAAAGTCTTCACAATCACAGTAGATAATGCAACTTCGAATGATGGAGCTATTACTTACCTTCAAAGGAAATTAGGTGCAAGAGGAGGGTTGGTGTGTGGAGGAAAGTATATGCATGTGAGATGTTGCGCTCATGTTCTAAATTTGATAGTGAATGAAGGAATTAAAGAGAAATAAACTTCAATTGAAAGTATTAGAAATGTTGTCAGGTATGTTAGGTCCTCTCGTCAACGGACTAAAAATATTTAAAGACTGCATTGAGGCTGAGTTGATTGAATCTAAAAGTCTTGTGTGCTTAGATGTTCCAACTAGGTGGAATTCAACCTATCTAACATTGGAACATGCCGAGAAATTTGAAAAAGCTTTTGATAGACTTTATGATCAAGAACCTGATTTTCTTATATGGTTGTAAAAGGAAAGTTGGTCCCCCTACACTACTTGATTGGCAACATGCTAGATTATTCATTAAGTTTTTGAGAATCTTTTACGAAATAACTTTGAGTTTCTCTTCTTCCTTGCATGTTACATCAAACAAATGTTCTCATGAAATCGCATCTATTCCTTCTCAATTAACATCTTGGAGCCAAAATCATTCTGAATTGTTAGGGTCTATGGCATGTTCTATAAGGAATAAATATCATAAATATTGTGGACCTGTTGACAAATTTAACCCGTTGTTACTTGTTGCTATTGTATTGGATCCTCGTTATAAAATAGATTATCTATGTTGGTGTTTGGAGGATGTTTATGATAAGGAAGTGTCTACTAGTATGACTGGTTTTGTTAAACTAACATTGGAGACTTTATATAAGTTTTATGAAAAGGAGGTTGTAGATGATAAAGGAAGGGAGGATGGTGGAAGTTCATCTAGAGATGTCTTGGATGACAATACTAAAGTCTCAACTGGTGCTAAGGGAGTTTTTAAAAATAGAGTGAATATGTGGAAAAAAACAAAAAACAGAGAAGGCTAATGCAGATAGGAAGTCAGATGTGGAGAGATATATGGCCGAGGATACTGTAGAAGATGAGAATTTTGATATATTGGCTTGATGAAAAGTGAATGCTTCAAAATACAGGATTCTTTCTCTCATAGCCCGTGACGTCTTAGGTATTCCGGTCTCAACCGTTGCTTTTGAATCATGCTTTAGCACTGGTGGACGTGTGCTTGATGTCTTTCGCAGCTCTTTGTCACCATTAATGGTTGAAGCTTTGATATGCACTCAAAGTTGGTTGTGCCCTTCGAAACAAGAAGTTGGAGATCAAGAGTTTGATCAATTTGATAGTAGTCAGAAGATTGTTGAAGGTACATTTATAATATTTTTATTATTGTGACTAAGTTATTTGAAGTAATAATCTCCTATATGAAAATGAATAATTTTATATGTTTTGTAATTTGTAGGTTTTACTAATGCATCCATATCACAAGGAACAAGTTGACAACATTAATAGCAATTGATGGATGATGACTATTCTTATGTGGTTAATGTTGTGTTATAAAGACTATGAGTTAAAGTTCTATGTTTAGGAAGAACAAGACTTTAGCGTAATATTTTGTGTTATTTGTATGTGACTTAACTATTTAGTGTTATGAGACAATATTAGTATTGATTGTGGTTATGCTTTAATTTTAGATAATGGTTGGTTCTTGTTATAATTTTTTTTAGTGAATTTTACTATGTGAATTGTGAAATAATTGTTGGAGATTAGGTGATTTTTACATGCTAAAGACCCGGTTTTCACCCGATTTTTACCCGGCCCGAAGGTGTGTAGGTTTCATCGGGTCTAGGGCCGGGTTAGGGTCTAAAAGTTAGGCCCGGTATATATTTTGGGCTGAGTCTAGGTTAGACCAAACCCGGTGTAGCCCGGCCCATATACACCCCTACTACATTAATAACAAACCCCGGGCGCACCTTCTGATCCAACATACTCCCATCTAAGGGTGGCAAGCAGAGAAGTCTACCCCGCCCCGCCAGAAGCTCACTTTTTGGCAAGTTGGCCCGCCTTGCCCCGCCCCGCCTAATGAGGCGGTCCTAGAATCCCACCACGTCCCGCCTAACTGCGGACTGGCGGGCTAATCCCGCCAAAGCTCCTCCTTTTTTTTTATTATTAACTACTAAATAATATATATAATTTCACAACCATATTAATAAATTTATAATTTTTAAAGGCATAAAAAATTATATTTTTTATATTAACAAACATTAAAGTCTTTGTAATTATAAATATTGTCTCCAAAATAAAATAAACATAATCTAAAAAATAATTATAAATACTGTCTCCAAAGCAACATAAACATAATCCAAAATACTCAATTTTCATCTTCATACTCTTGTAAGTTTGGTATACTCTTGTAAGTTTGGTTGGGAGAAGTTGGATTCTGGCAAAAAAATTGCAAAAATATCCCCTTACCAAAAAACTAAGTCCGGTGGGGAAGCCCGTCCCGCCCCGCCAAAGTCTGCGCAAGGCCTGCAGTTTAAGCGGTGCGGGTTAGGTTACTCTTTGGCGGTCCTAATTTTCCAACCCGACCCACCTTTTTTGGCGGGTTACGTGGGCCGGCCCGGCAGGTTTAGGCCCGTTTGCCACCCCTACTCCCATCCCACAACATCACTCCCCCAAATGCATACTACATCAAACTTAGTCACAACCTACATCTTAGATCCAATCAATCCTAAAATGTTCAATTTATTTTTCTTTTTCATGTCTTTCACCATACTCAATTTTTCAGCACCTTGTAACCTCTGACATTCCAAGAGTTAAAAATCATTTTAAGATTTTACAACACATCTTTTTATGATTTTTGGGTCTACATCTTGTGCTTTCTCTTTTTGCTTTGCCAATCTCTTTTTTTTTTTAACCAATTTCTATATTTTGTGCTTGGAGAATAGCCATTTTTGTCTTCTTCATTGTACTGCACCACTCTTGACTCAATTGTCGATTTCCATGTTCTCCTATTTTCAAGCATTTGATCCTTCCCTTCCAATGCCTTCTCATCTCTAGTTTTCTATTTTCCATCATCAATATCCATGCCAACCTCTGATTCAATCTCAACATTTCCATCATCAAATTCCTCATCATCCGAGATGATACAATCTCCATTGATTGCTTCATTTCCACCATCAACAAATCGATCCTGTAGACTAAGTTATTTTTTTTAGGCTTTGAACAACTCACTTCTGGATCACCATCAGACCCATCGTCCCTAGAAGAACTGAACCCCTCCATCACCAACGAAGCAAGGTGATTAGTTTCAGTCCCGAGCTCCTGACGTTGGCACTCCGTCAGATGTGTTTCTTGTCCAGTGGTAGAGAAGACAACGTCGCCATTGCCATCAAGCACTCATCTTGAACACCGGCTCGTTGGTCTCTCTCATTATTATTCTCTTGCGCGCCGCCGCTTCCTTCTTGCTTCCCTTCATGCTTCCCATGGAGAGAACCGCAGAACCCATTATTTGAAATGGAATCAACCCGATCCGGAATCTCAATGCCCAACACACATGTTGTACCCACTTCTGCATTGGTCTGGGCCTTTGGTTAATGTGATGAGGCCCAATTTATTTTCCATAGTAGCGTTGGCACATCCTATATTATTGGGCCAAGCAATGAGTTTGTTTGTGTTTATATTTTTTTGCCTCAAGACCCCTTTGTTCAGCTCATTGTTCCATCTCAATAATCCCAACATAACAGTTTTTTCATATTCCACCTCATTTATATCTTTATAACCCACAAAATCTGCACTTTCCTCTAAATCTTTCTTATACGTTACCCTGTGATTGTTCTTCTGATTTGAATTTCAATTAATCCATTCATTCAAAATATATTCTAGAATTACCAATCTACCCTTATCCGCATCTTCCTCCCTTGACCTCGCCGTCACCAACTCAACCACCGGATCACTACCCACTACTGTGGAACTATGGATCTTTTACCGCTAACAACCAAATTCCCTGGTGCTCTTGTAAGACTCAATTTCACCTTCCTCTTCCAGCTTGCAATCCAATTCGTAACTCTCATGGCCAACCTTTTTTACTAGAACATCAAATCTACTTGTGTCTATTGTGATGTGGATCTACTCGTTGATTATGTCCATAACACAAGTATTAATTTGCACATGTCCTACACTAAATGATATGCATAATTATGTGGCTTTGTCACACCCAATTACTTTTCCTTACTAGCCTCCTATAATCTTGAATGTCTTCACTAACCATGTATGCAAAGGAACACCAAAATACTCTAGCCACACCTTCGAGTTTCACTTTGCTCCTCCTCTTCCCATCTCCATACACTATAGAAAAATTGCAAAAGGCTGTTCATTTTAAATGTGAAGGCTTCTTCTGCATTCAATAAACTATTAAAAGTCAAAAGTGCTTTGTACGCTCCTAGTTCTCGTACTTCCACAACTTGAGAAAAATTCTTCCCAATCATGGCCTTTAAAGAATTATAATCAATGGCCTTCATCGTATCGCCTACTAAACTCCTCTGTAACCAGTCTAAGTTCTCTTTTGCAATGGGTACTTCCATCTTCTTCGTCCACCCATTGCCATGCCAATCTTCTTCTTTTTTCTCTTTTCTCAGATCTTTCACATTCATCCTGAATTCCTTTAAGTCTTCCCTTGTTGAGAATGATGCTTTACAATGTTTGGAGCACCACGAACATCATGATACCTCTTTATATTCTTTACTTCATTCGTTCGTCGATACCTAACTTCTCCTACTGAAACAACCTTTCCTCGCAATCTCATTCTATTCATTTTTGCAATAGTCTTCATAGCTCAACCCTTCGCAGTATATCGTATGAAAGCAAAAATATAAATATTACCATTTTTTATTTTCGTGATAGATATATATCATTTATACGTTCAGTCCAGTTGAACAAGTGGTACAATTCCTTCTTCGATATATCTTCAGAGAGATGATCTACAAAAATAGAGAATGACTCATTTTCCAGCCGACATCACGACAATACTCTTCTCAGTTTCAAACTCTAGGATCTCTATTATGCTGCCTAGTTCTACTCCACCCTGTGTTTCCCACCACCTCTTCATTTTTAAGTTTTTACTTTAATTTATATTATGTATGTGATGATAGTTATATAAAGTTTAAAATTTAATTTTATTTGTTAGATTTTAATAATTATAGAGGAGAAGCGGGTCCCCACGAAAGTAGGTTAGGGTTCAAATTTTTACTATCTATAAATAAGAGTAGGCGAATTCTATACAGGTTATTATAGGACAGAGAGCATAGTTATAAACACATAATCATATTGACCAGCTCAATAAAAAAATCGGTAAACCAAATTCTTATCTCGTTCAGTTTGATGTTCTAACCGTTTAAGATAGAAAATCAATTAAACTCACTTGAATCGATCAAAACCAGTGTGAACTGAAACTGAATCGAACAGGACAACCCGCGATCAACTGTGTGCTGATGACATTATCATAATGTCAGCAAAATATCAAACAATGCACATGGAGGTGCCAAAGTCTTGACATGACATATATACTACCAAGTACCAAGCCAATTATCATTTTACTATACGATGTGTTTATAACTTTATATATTAAAAGCCTAGTGCAACTTAGAGCAAGAATTTTTTTTGTTATATATATATATAATTAATTTAAATAAGTTAAATTTAAGTTTTGTGAAATAATAATTTTATCTTTTAATAATAATATTATATTTTTTATTTTTATTATTAAAATTTTTATTTAATTATAATTTTATATATTTATTTTATTATCACCGAGTCAACTAGTTCTACGAAAAGATTTTTTTAAATGATCTGTTTTTAAAAGATTTTTAGAAAAATAAAAATAATTTTATGTGTTGGATATCTCGTATAAAAATATCTTTTTGTCTAATAATTATATTTTGGTATAATAATATCAAAGTACGTTTTATTTATTTGTTATGTTAAAAATATTTTTTTTAAGTAAAAAAGATCTTTTAAAAAAATAGGTAACTACCAAATCGATACCTGAAAGATTCAAGCGCTGACAAAAACGACCCAAAAAGATGTTAATGACAAAATAACCTTTAAAAGATTTTAAAATTTGGCAAAAGTAACCAGATGTTAATTTCTCCCATTTTCGATAACAAAAAACACTGAGGTGACAAACGAAAAATGTGACATGATAAACTAAAAAAAGATGTGGCATTATTAATTATTTTAAAATTAAAAAAAAAATCTTAACTCCCAATAATCCTCATCTCCCACTCTCATTTTTATCTTTCTCTAATCCAAATCCATTCCTTCACAATCTCTTCAGATTTAATTTCCTCTCTCAGATCAAATTTTCAAAGGCTTCAAAATCAATGTGTCTCATATGATTATCTCAATGCTTTTCAGCAACCTCCTCATTTTCTGCATTCTCTGCGCCACATACCCCTCTTCTCAACAATCTCCGACAATGACTAGCAAATGGCATAAAGAAGAGGAAGAAGCGTTTGTTGAGCAAAACCGAGACGACTGTGACAGCAGTAGACAACAGCAGCGGCAACGTTGTGATGGCAGCAGAGGAGCTTCATCTTCTGCCTCCTTCATTTAATCTCATTCTCAGCAGCGATGTCTTCTAACTCCTCCTTTGCTATTCTCTCTCTCTCTCTCTCTATCTCTCTCTCTCTCTCTCTCTCTCTCTCTCTCTTATGTCTTCTACTCTGTCTTTTCCTATCTTTTCTGTTCTGGTAAACCAAAGCCAGGAGTGACAACACCATCCTCCTTTCTCTTTCTCACTATTTTTCTTTTTCTCATCTCTTTGTGTTATATTTCTTCGTTCTTCCCTATCCTTTTTTTTCTTAGTTTTTGTTCTCTTTTTTATGATTTTCTATTAATAAATGTTGTGGTTTTTCTATTTTTGTTCTACATTTTATATTTTTTTAAATGGATCATGTGATTTTGATGTTGAGATCATTTTAGGCATGATTGAATTTGAATTTGTGTTTTAGTATTTTTGTATTTGCGTTCATTGATGTAGTTTTAGAAATATAAAAATTGCTTTGTGTTTACGAAAAATTACAGTAGGTGTTATAGAGAAAAAGAGAGAGAAGGAAGAGAATGGAGGAGAGAGAGACAAAGAAGAGAGAGAAAATTATTGTTAGTGAGGAATATGGAAGAATTTGTCATGTCACACTTTTTGTTTGCCACATCAACATTTTTCGTTAACGAGAACAGGAGAAATTGACGTCTAGTTACTTTTATCAAATTTTATAATTTTTTAAGAAGTATTTTGTCGTTAACATCTTTTAAGGTCCTTTTTATCAGCACTTGAATCTTTAGGGTACCGATTTGGTAGTTACTTCAAAAAAATATAAATTGTAGCTTTTAGAAAAAAAAAATTTAGTGCTTTTACTTTTACTCATAGTTATCAAAACTGAACTGGTAATTAAATCGGTCAAAATATTGGATTATTGGATCACTAGTTTAATTGTTGGGTCACTAATTGAATAGGTTGATCTAATATAATTAATTAATTTTATAAAATTTTATTATTTTCTTCTAATTTTATAAAAATTTATTATTTTCTTCTTTATTATAAGTATTTTTATTTTATTTTTATATTAAAATAACTATTATTTTCAAATTTTAATAATTTATTAATTAATATATACTATCATATTATTATACACTACAAATATTTATTGAAAAATAATATTGATAGATATCATATAATCATGAAAAGAAAAAAAAGTAAATTATGATTAATAAAAAATTTTTGTTTATTTTTTAATTTATAAATATTTAATAAAATTTATAGTTAAATAAAAATATATTTGATTTGAAGAATGAGTGAATTTAAAATTAAAATAAATTAAATAAGTATAAATTATCTACTAAAATGTTTATGTATAGAATATAATTAAAACATATAGTATTAAAGAGCTACATAGCCTAATGATAGTTAGGGATAGCAAACGGGCTAGCTCGTCCTGTCCTGCCTAGTGAGGCGACCGCAAATTTCTAACCCATCCCACTTAATGGCGAATTAGTGGGCCAAACCTGGCAATTTTAGTTTTTAACCATTAAATATTAAAAAATATATAATTTCACAAATATTTCAATAAACTTATAATTTCTAAAGACAAAAAAATTATAATTTCTAAATTCACAAAAACTAAAGTCTTTATAATTCTAAATATCTAATAAACATAATCATTAACCAAATTTTTTGAAGCAAAATCATAGAATGACGGGTCCGGCGGGTAAGCCCACCCCGCCCCACCAAAACCCACCAAAACTCGTGGGTTAGGCGGTGCGAGTTAAGCGGGCTTTTTTATTATGACGGTCTCAAATTTTCACCCCAATTCGCTTTTTTTGGCGAGTTACGTAGGTTGGCCTGGTGAATTTTTGCCCATTTGCCACCTCTAATGATAGTGCAGGCATGTAGCAAAGCTAAAGACACATGTTCGAACCAAAAGCAAGAGGTTGGAGTACACATGGACATGTGAGCTGCTAGAGCACGATAGTTTTTCTCGGTACACCGTGCTGGGTCATGGCTTTAGACCGGATTAGTTTAGGATTTGTTTCTATATATAATATAATTAGGACATATAGTATTAAAGAGCTACATAGTCTAGTGGTAGTGCAAGCATGTAGCAATGCTGAAGACACAGGTTCGAACTAAAAGCAAGGCATTGGAGTACACGTAGACATGTGGACTACTGGAGCATGGTAGTTTTTTGCGGTACACAGCGCTAGCGCTAGACCAGGTGAACACGCGAGCCGATTAAGTTTGACCAGTTTGCACTGATTCTCACTAGTTCTTTAGCAAAAACAGACATGGTCTCGGACCGAATTGTTTTAGGATACGATTCATTATTTTTCGGTTGAATCGGCCGGTCCAAAAAAATTAATTTTTATTATAAATATTTAAAATATAGTTTTATTATATAAATTAATTTTACTAAAAAATAAAACATATATAATAAAATGAATTGAATTTCTAAAATCTTCTAACCCCGAGACTCTAGTGAGACACAACAGACTTTTCCTTCTGCTCTTCTCTATGCCTTCACTGACGCTACCTTCCTCTTCCACTCTACCTTACTTCTCCAGTTCTCTTCTTTACACACGGTTCCAACTCCTTGATGTGAGAATTTATGTTAACCTAGAATTTCACAAAAATAGAATCTCGTTGCAAGCATAGCCTAGACCAACAATGAACTCTCACAATCAAAGTTTAAATCAAGAATTATCACAATTCAAATCAAATAACCAAGAGTATTTAAACTCCCGGGTCATTCTACCTAGGAATTGCAATGAAGTGTTCAATTGTTAGCTATGAAGGATTGGGGGTTGTGATTGCAAGACAGGCAAGTAATGTAAAAAGCAAGAAAGTAAATGATCATGCAAGGAATTAAAGTCAAAACAATTGAAGTCAAAGGCAATTAATCAAAGAAAAGGGAAATTCAAATGCAAGAAACCTCTTGGCATGGATTGGGAACTAAGGTTACCTATCCTAGACATTAACCACAAACATATGATGATTATGAAGAGTTAATCCTACTTAGTCAACCCTACATCGAGGATAAGTCAAATAGGCATAGTTGATTTTAATCCATAAGTGCTAGCCAACTCTATTAATGGGAGGCTTAGACTCAATGGAAACCAAATCAACTAACTACTCTAATATATCAAACAAGAATGGACATCAATGACTTAAGGGTCACCAAAGTCTCAATTCCAAGCCAAGAGTGAGGAAAAAACTAAGTTAAAACTAAGCCAAGCATTTTATCAAACACTTGGTGTGCATGAAAATAAAATAATATTAAATTATATTAAAAATAAAATCTAACTACCAAAGGCAAGAAAATGACAATAACAACTAAAGAAAGCAACAATCAACATGAAAACATAAATTGTATTAATTAAAATTAGAAATAACAAAAGTGTTCATAAAATAAAAAGTGACATAAAAGAGAAATTAAGAAGAAGAACTAAGAGAAATAAGACAATAAAGCATGAAAATATAAATGAAACTACATTAAAACAAGAGTTAAATGCTAAAATTTAAAAGAAAACTAAACTAAAAATCCTAATTTTAGAGAGAGGGGAAAACTTCTCTCTCTAGAAACCTAAGAGAAAAATATTTAAAAGTTAAACATAATTGCCCCCCTTCTTTCCTCTTCACTTTGGCTTGAAATAGCTTCAGAAATGGGTTAGATTGGGTTCTGGAGGCCCAGAATTCACCCCAGTGATTTGCATTAATGAGCTTACGTGACGCTCGTCACGCGGCGAAATTCATTCCGACGCGTACGCATTGCCTAGCTCGCACTTGTGCGTGGCACGCATCGCTTGTGCGCACGCACGGATGTTGAAACTTCCAAATTCCATTTCTTCATGGTTTCTTCCCTTTTGCATGCTATTTTTCTCACTTCTTCAATCCATACTTGCCTTGAAAACCTGAAATCACTTAACAAATACATCAAGGCACCAAATGGGATTAAAGTAAATAAAATTTGACTAAATTAAGCACAAAAGAGAATGTTTTTACTTTCAAGCACAATTTAAGAAGAAATCATGAAACTATGCTATTTCAATGAATAAGTGCAAGAAAAGTTGATGAAATCCACCCAAATATAGCAAATAAATGTTATGAAATGTGGATTCATCACATCCCCACACTTAAATAATAGCATGCTCATGCTATACCAAAGGAAGATAAGAAGAGGAATTAACATTTATTCAAAGCAAGGAAACTACCTATATGCAATCTACCTATATGAATGCAACCACTTAGTCAAAATAAATCAACTTCCAAGAATACATATATACACATAAGGGCTAAAGCAATTGAAATCCACAATTGACTTGAGTTCTAGAAAAGAATATAACAACTTGCAAGATAAGCAATAATAAAAAGTGAAAACATAGAATTTGAGCAATCGAACCCCTCACCGAATGTGTATACACTCCAATCGCTCAAGTGTTTTGGGTTGATTCACTCAATTCTCTTCTAATCATACTTTCTAAAGTTTGTTTTTCATCTAACCAATCAACAAAAAATTTAGTGTACATATGCAAATATCATGAGGTCTTTTCAAGATTGTAATGTGGCTAAGGTTAAATGTAAGAATGTATATATGGCTAGGTGAGCTTGCGTTTGAATATTTGATTAGCCTAAATTATCACCTAACACACACACAACCTATAAACTTCTAATATCAAACTTATCTACCCATAATCTCACTTTTACATCCATACACACACACACACACACTCATGCATCAAATTCAATTCAATCACATATGCATTAATTATTATTGAATTTCATATTAGAGTACTTTTTTGTTCCCTTTTCATTATTTCTCTTTTTTGCCTTTTTTTTTCAAGAACATAATATATATACCAAGTCATCAATGCATATGGTTTCTATAATATTACATGAGCATGTACCCAAATTTTTAACATTTTTCAATAAGCATAAAACACATTTTTATCACCCAAAGTTCCCACATTTTTTCCACACTTAAACATTACACACTCTCACTAACTTAAGCTACTCAAAGATTCAAATAAAGGACATTTCATCATTTTTTGCAAATAATGTTAATGATGTGATAATATAAAGAACAAAAGGGGTATTCATAGGCTCAAAGTGGCAAACAAAGGTGAATGAAATGGTAGGCTTTTTGGGTTAAGTGAGCTATAATGAAGTAATGGCCTCAATCACATAAATGTATAAAAATACATTAAACAATGGATATATAGAATTGAACAAAACAAAGATTATAATCATAGAGAAGAGCAACACACAAAAATGAAGTAAGTAGTCAAATAATGTAACCACACAATAAGGCTAAAAAACTCACATGCTTATGTGTTCTTAGCTCAAAAATATGTTCCACAATATGGTTCAAACAAGTTTCGATCAAAAGTTCCAACTCAATTCAATTAGGATGTCAATGCCCTATAAGGAATGTTTTTCTTGAAAAGTTTCAATAAAGTTAACTAAGCTCATTATATGCAAGGAGATGCAATAAACTAAGAAACATGCAATTAAAGTTCTAAAATATGTACAAACCAAGAAGAAAAAAATACAACTGAGAATTCAAAAAGAATGTGAAAGTGTTAGAATTAGAGTATATCACCCAAGATTGCCGATCGGAGATGACCTCCCTACACTTAAGGGTTTGCACCGTCCGCGGTGCAACTAAAGGTGAGCAACGGGGGGTATGGTGACTTCGGATTGCCACCTTCAGCTAGTGGATCAATCAGCTGCTGCGTGCTCTTTCTCCCGCTCCCTTGTTGCTTACGATGAATCATTCATGAAAAACAGAAATAACACCGTAAGACAAGTAAATGGAAAAACAAAGAATCATGGATTGTTGGAATGAGGCAATAATCACTAAAATGAGTGAGTGAACAAGTTTGTGACATGAAGGAAATAAGTGTGTGTATTCTAAGTTGCGCGGTTTAGAACACACATACTAGCATGGAAAACTATGTCACAATTAGACAAAATAAGCATGCACTTCACTCAATATAGTGTGCTTGAAATACTTAAAAAGAAAACTTGTATGCCAAGATAAACAGACAAGCATTAAAGAAGCATGAAAGCATTCAAGCAAGAATTAAGCAATTGCGAATCGGATAATAAAGCAACCCTAATTGACATGAAGTGGAAAACATGACAAGCATAGTCCACAAAGTTTAAAAAGCTCAAAAAGTGTCATTAGGTAGCTTATGATCCAATTTCACAATTCTTAATTTAATGCATCAACTAGATGGCTTAAATAAAAGTCAATCATAACACGCATCACCGAACAAAAAATGCATCAAGAGAGAACAAATTGCCTAACTGTAGATAATAAAATCAAATTATATGATGGCCAAAACATGCAATTTAGAAATCCAAAAGCATTCTCAAAGGCAATGTTATGAGAACTTGGTATGCACAAAATTAAACATGAAGAACTCAATACCAAGCAACAAAGTATGACCTCAAGGAAGACATCCAACAATAATAGCAATAACAATATCAATGATTCAGAAGCAATGTGTCACAGAATCAACAAATAAACTCAACTATCTCAACACTTAGCACCAAAATGGAAAATTAAACTAACTAACTAAGCAAATAACTAACTAAATAACAAACAAACTAACTAACTAAAGGTGGGTGTGGTAGGCGGTGAAGTATAGTGGTGAGTGGTGGTTGAAGAAGGGAAATGAGAGAGGAGAAGAGAGAAAAAGAAAAGAAGTGGAGAGAAGAGAAGAAAAGAAGAGTGTGAAACAGGGGAGAAGTCCACGCGTAAGCGTCACTTACGCGTAAGCATCACTTACACGTGTGCGTGGTGCTTGTGAAAAAGAGGTTCGACGCGTACGCGTGAGGCACACGTAAGCGTGAAAGGGAGAAAATGCAATGTGACACGTATGCGTGGTGAGCAAAATATAGAACTTGTGCATTTGCACAATGTGTGCGAACGCCACGGACAGAGGCCTTGTTTTGAGGTGTACCCACTCACAGGCTTGTGCCCACGCACAGAAAAGTAATTTTTTTAACATGAAAATGAAGCGTCAAAATTGCCAGCTATCTTGCCATCCGTGCATACGCACACAGGTCTGTGCGCACGCACAAGAGGCAAAAAGAAGAGGATGCGGACGCACAAGGCGTGCAAACGCTCCCAGCAGAAGGGGTATAAGCTGGTGTGCGTACGCACAGATGAGTGCGCACGCACAAGGCGTAGGAAAAACAAGGGAGCACCCATGCACAAACCGTGCGGGCGCTCTGAACAAAGGATGTGCAAAGGGGTGTGCGTACGCACATGGAGGTGCGTGCGCACGCACATGCTCTATTTTTTTCAAAAATTTTTAGAACTCTAAGGCACCAAACTTGAGCTCATCAAAAGGATTTTCAACCCCAAATCATCCAACATAGCACAACCACATTATTCAAACTAAAATTTAACCTACTAAAGCTTGAAATTAAACTAATTCTAAGCTAACCAAAATAAACAAACATGCAATAAACCAAAATTATAGACAAGCAAAGGGTAAGAACAATGTTACCATGGTAGGGTGTCTCCCACCTAGCACTTTGGTTTATTGTCCTTAAGTTGGACTTATGGAGAGCTCTACTCAAGGAGACTTGGGCTTGTTCATCTTGGATCTTCCAACAAGGCTTGAATCTCCAAAATTCTCAATTGATTGCACCAAGCTTTGATGGATTGTCCAACAAGCTATGAGCTCCCAATAAGAAAAATAAAAAGCAAACAAGAAAAACATATTCACAATATTAACATATTCACAATAGCAAACAAAAAGCAAGATATTTACATATAAACATATTCACAATAGCTAAAAATAAGCAAGCAACATATGCACAATCAACCAAAAAGCAAGCTATTTACATATTGACATATTTACAATAGCCAACAATATCGCACAATTGCACTTCCCCGACAACGGCGCAAAAAACTTGATGTGAGAATTTATGTTAATCTAAAATTTCACAAAAATAGAATCTCATTGCAAGCATAGCCTAGACCAACAATGAACTCTCACAATCAAAGTTTAAATCAAGAATTATCACAATTCAAATCAAATAACCAAGAGTATTTAAACTCCCGAGTCGTTCTCCCTAAGAATTGCAATGAAGTGTTCAATTGTTAGTTATGAAGGATTGGGGGTTGTGATTGCAAGATAGGCAAGTAATGTAAATAGGAAGAAAGTAAATGATCATGCAAGGAGTTAAAGTCAAAACAATTGAAGTTAAAGGCAATTAATCAAACAAAAGGAAAATTCAAATGCAAGAAACCTCTTGGCATGAATTGAGAACTAAGGTTACCTATCCTAGACATTTAACCACAAACATATGATGATTATGAAGAGTTAATTCTACTTAGTCAGCCCTACATCGAGGATAAGTCAAATAGGCATAGTTGATTTTAATCCATAAGTCCTAGCCAACTCTATTAATGGGAGGCTTAGACTCAATGGAAACCAAATCAACTAACTACTCTAATATATCAAACAAGAATGGACATTAATGACTCAAGCGTCACCAAAGTCTCAATTCCAAGTCAAGAGTGAGGAAAAAACTAAGTTAAAAATAAACCAAGTATTTTATCAAACACTTAGTGTGCATGAAAATAAAATAATATTAAATTATATTAAAAATAAAATCTAACTACCAAAGGCAAGAAAATGACAATAACAACTAAAGAAAGCAACAATCAACATGAAAACATAAATTGCATTAATTAAAATTAGAAATAACAAAATTGTTCATAAAATAAAAAGTGACATAAAAGAGAAATTAAGAAGAAGAACTAAGAGAAATAAGACAATAAAGCATGAAAATATAAATGAAACTACATTAAAACAAGAGTTAAATGCTGAAATTTAAAAGGAAACTAAACTAAAAATCCTAATTCTAGAGAGAGGGGGAGCTTCTCTCTCTAGAAAACTAAGAGAAAAACATGTAAAAGCTAAACCTAATTGCCCCCCTTCTTTCCTCTTCACTTTGGCTTGAAATAGCTTCAGAAATGGGTTAGATTGGGTTTTGGAGGCCTAGAATTCACCCCCAACGATTTGCATTAATGAGCTCACGTGACGCTCGTCATGCGTACGCGTCGGTCACGTGCACGCCACTCGGCGAAATTCATTCCCACGCGTACGCGTGGGTCACACGTACGCATCGCCTAGCTCGCACTTGTGCGCGCGCACGCATCGCTTGTGCGCATGTACGGATGCTGAAACTTTCAAACTCTATTTCTTCATGGTTTTTTCCCTTTTGCATGCTCTTTTTCTCACTTCTTCAACCCATACTTGGCTTGAAAACTTGAAATCATTTAACAAATACATCAAGGCACCAAATGGGATTAAAGTGAATAAAATTTGACTAAATTAAGTACAAAAGAGCATGTTTTCACTTTCAAGCACAATTTAAAAAAAAATCATGAAACTATGCTATTTCAATACAAAAAAAGTTGATGAAATCCACCCAAATATAACAAATAAATGTCATAAAATGTGGATTCATCACTCTTCTTTTTCAGGCTTTACTTTGCCACCCTCTCTCTCAAGCTATTAAAAATTGTGTATGATTGACTTGTCTTTTGGCAACTTGAGCGAATAATATTGACTAAGAAAATAAAGACAGTGAAAGATTCAAATTTGGCACTGTATGGAGAAGGAAAAAGGCAAGACAGCTATAGTTTAGTTGTGCTATAGTGCCCAAATTTTTCCTATAAATAGGGATCTTCATGGAGCATTAGTTCCTTGTCTAAAAATAAAAGCAATTAACAGTTTCGGTGAAATAAAGTCTCTTGTAGTGAGTGTAATATTGTAGAGAGTGTCTAATGTAAAATTGGAGTGTTGTAAAGAATATATACTGATTTTAGATGGACTCTCTAGTACGCATTAATTACTATAAATTGTGGTATAAAAGTGTCCCATTGTGATCACATTATATCGTAATTATGATTGAATATAGTGGATATTTTTTGTAGTTTGAACTGTGATTTTTTCTAGATATTTTATGGGTTTTCCATGTTAAATTGAGGGTGTTATTTTGTTGTTGACATAGTACGTATTTCATTATTCACTATACGGGTACTATTCATTGTATAGTATTATTTAGGGTTAAGTATTTTTGCCGTTTTTAAGATTTGAGGTCAAAATCAAAATCGTCTCTGATTTTTTATCTTATTAAAATCACCATCAACGTTAAAAAATGTCATAAAATTGTCCTTTTATCTATAAATAACATTTTCGGACAATTTTATCCTTAAACAAAAATAAAAAGAAAACCCACCCCACCCTTACCTAATGTTCTAAAATTGGACCAGACTGGCCGGTCGGATCGATTTAACCACAAACCAGCAATACTAACGATCCGGTCCATAGTTGTAAGAACCGGACCGGACCGGCCGGTTCGACCGGAAAACCGGTGAACCGGACCTATAACCGGTCCGGTTGAGTGCTGTAACCGGATAAGGAAGAGAGCCGTTTCGAACCGGGTTGAACCGGCCGGTTTTGATAAAAACCGGAAAACCGGCGGTTTCTGGTTAACCGACCGGTTCGGAAATGTTTTTTTTTTATTTTTTTTTCTTTTCCAAAACGACGTCGTTTTGGTTTATTTTAAAAAAAAAAAAAAAAAAAAAAAAGAAAAGTCCTACGGCGCCTAAGCCCCCCACCCCAGTTTTCAGTTTTCACTTTCCCCTTTTCCCCCCAAGGCCCCAACCCTAACGGCGCCTAAGCCCCCCTCAGTCCCTCACCTCACTCACCCAGCCCCCAGCCCCCAGCCGCCCGCCGTCATCCTCGTCGTCTCACCGCCGGGCGCCGGTCTGAACTCTGAAGGAACCAACTCAACCAAGGGAGTAGGAACAGGACAGAGACAGAGACAGATACAGACCCGCGACGGCGCCACCCGCGAACTCGCCGTTGCCGCGAAGTCGCCGTTGCCGCCCAGTCGAAGTCGCCGTTCCATCGCCGTCGCCCTCGCCCAGTCGAACTCGCCGTTCCAGCGCCGTCGCCCTCGCCCAGTCGCAGTCGCCGTTCCAGCGCCGTCGCCCTCGCCCAGTCGAAGTCGCCGTTCCAGCGCCGTCGCCCTCGCCCAGTCGCCGTTGCTTTTCCGGTCGAACTCGCCGTTGCCTCACCCTTCTGCTCTGTGACTCTGTGAAACAGGTAAGCTCCAGTTGATTGTTCTGTAATATGCTTCTGCTAATCTGCTCTGTTCTGTAATATTTCTGTAATATTTCTGTAATATGCTTCTGCTCTGTTCTGCGCTAGAAGTTTAATGATTGTTTCTGTGAAAAATGCATTACACCCGCTCTGTTCTGTGAAAAACTTACTTTGTTTCTACACTTCTTGCTGACTTGCTGTTATGAATATGAATATGCTTGTTGAAATTGTTAAGCTGAATATCCTTGTTGAAACTTGAAAGCTTGAAATATGAAATTGTTGAATATGCTTATTGAAATTGTTAAGCTGAATATCGTTGCTGACTTGTAAGTTGTAAATTTGTTGTTTACTTGTTTTGTTGATTTGTACTGGAAATATGAAACTGTTGAATTATATGCTTGATTTGAAATTTGAATCTATGAAATATGAATATGTTTGTCTTGCTGAATAGGGAATTTAACTATTTAAGCATTTAAGGTTGCTGTCTTGGTGAATAGGGAATAGGAACTAGGGAATTTACTAATTTAGGATTGTTATTGTTTTATAATTTTGCGGTTTTGCTACTCCATATTCTTTTAGAATGTCTGCTGCGAATACACCATCAGAAACACCATCTTCGCAAGAACAAGGATCAACTGCTGATGCATCAATCGGAACCCAAAAAAACAATAATAGAGCAAAAAACGATCCTGCATGGGGTCATTGTAAACAAGTTGTGGAGTCTGGAAAAACAATTCTGCTATGCATATATTGTGAGAAGCTTATTAGGGGTGGAGGAATTCATCGGTTTAAGCTTCATTTGGCTGGAAAAGGAGGAGATGTTGAGTCTTGTCGAAAGGTGCCAGCTGCAGTGAGACACCAATTCCATGAAAGTATTGAAGAGCTTCGAAGCAAGAAAAGAAAAACTCAAGAACAATATGCCGAAAGTTATAATGCTTGTGATGATGTTGAAAGAGAATTTGACGAGATCGAACGTAATGAGATGCAACAACAACAAAAATCCAGGGTTCCAACACCTAACTCTAGAAAAGGAAAACAAGTCAAAGGTTTACAATCCTATTTTCCACCGGCAACAACACCCGGAGCTCAACCAAGTATCAAAAGCGTTCTTCAAAGCAAAGAAATTGTGGAGAAGTGTGATATTGCTATTGCGAAATGGATGGTGGATGCCTCTGTTCCATTTAATGCGGTTAATTCAGCTTACTATCAGCCAATGATTGATGCTATTGCAAGCATGGGTGCAGGGTATAAAGGGCCAAGTTATCCAAGAGTCCGTGGGTATTTGTTGAGTAAATTAGTTGAGGATGTGAGGAAAATGATTGATGGTTATCGTGAGATTTGGAAGCAAACTGGATGCACTATTATGGCCGATGGATGGACTGATCGTTGTAGGCGTACTTTGATTAATTTTTTAGTTTATTGTCCTAAAGGAACTGTTTTTCTAAAGTCGGTTGATGCTTCTAATATCTCAAAAACTGCTGAAAATTTGTTTAAGTTGTTTAGGGATGTTGTATTGTTTGTTGGTCCTGAAAATGTTGTGCATATTGTAACGGACAATGCTGCAAACTATGTTGCTGCGGGAAGGTTGTTGGAGGCTGAGTTTCCTAAATTATATTGGTCCCCTTGTGCAGCTCATTGTGTTAATCTGATGTTTCAAGATATTGGGAAGTTGCAAGAAGTGAGTCAAACTGTGTCACAAGCTTCACTGATCACTAAGTATATCTATAATCATTGCTATCCACTGTTCTTGATGAGAAAGTTTACAGGTGGGCGGGAAATACTTCGTCCAGCTCCAACTCGGTTTGCTACTAATTTCATTGCTTTGCAAAGTATTTTAGCTCAAAAGGATCCTTTGAGAGCTATGGTGACTTCTAGAGAATTTACAAGCTCGGCTTACTCCAAAGAAGCCAAAGCTAAGAAATTCGTGGATCAAGTCTTGGATTCTAAATTTTGGAGTCAATGCACTGATATTGTTAAGCTTACTGAGCCACTTGTTCGTGTTTTACGTATTGTGGATAGTGAAGACAGACCTGCCATGGGTTTTCTTTATCAAGCTATTTATAAGGCTAGAGAAGAAATGGTGAAGAGGTTTCAGAAAAGAAAGAAGGTTGTTGATCCTTATTTGAAGATTTTGGATACCCGTTGGGATGCACAACTTAAGAAAAATCTTCATGCCGCTGGTTATTGGTTAAATCCAGCTTTTCGATTTAATGCTGGAGAATTTGAAAAGCACAAAGAAACGATTTCTGGCTTGTTGGATGTCATTGAGAAATATGCTTATGATGATCCTGTACTGAATTCTAAGCTGACAAGTGAGAAGAGGATCTTTAAGAATGCTGAGAAAGATTTTGGAAGACCCTCTGCAATACGTGAACGAACCACTGTTATGCCAGGTGAAATTTCTTCATAAATTTGGTCTTTTACTATTGTGATGTATTAATTATGTGATATTATGATTGTGATAAATTATTTATCTGTTTTTTTATGTTAAGATCAATGGTGGGAATCTTATGGTTGTGGAGCCCCAAATTTGCAAAAGTTGGCTATTCGTGTTTTAAGCCAGACTTGTAGCTCTTCAGGTTGTGAGCGTAACTGGAGTATTTTTGAACACATTCACTCAAAGAAGAGGAATCGGTTAGAGCATCAAAAACTTAATGATCTTGTTTATGTTCATTACAACTTAAGGTTACAACAAAGGTACTTTTTTTATTGTTTTAAGTTGAAAGCATTATTTTAAAATCTTAATCATCACATGAGTAACGAAATATATTGATAACATAGGAACCAAATGAGAAACCAAGTTTATGATCCAATTTGTCTTGATGCATTTGAGGATCATTCGGAATGGATACTGGAAGATTCACCACCATTTTTAACTCCTGAAGAAATTGATGCTTTACGAAATGATCTTGCAAATATGTCTCTTCAATCACCTTTAGATGATTTAGGTATGCTTTTATTTATTTATGAATTTTGATCAACTATGATTTTTGTATGCCTTATAACATGTTTTATATTATTTTTTATCTTGATTTGTGAAACATTATCTATAATGCTAGATCAATTGGATTTGGAAGATGATCGGGATGAAGATGGAGCTAATAATTCTGTGGAAAATGCAAATCAAAATGAAACCAATCAGGATGTAGCTCCACATTTGTCAGATGAAGAGCAACTTGCCGACTTTGAAATCACTCCTTGGATTTAGTTTATGAATTGTTATCCATATTGTGTTTAATTAAGATACTAATGTACTAGTACTAACTACTTTCATGTTTATCTTTGTATTAGTTATATTTAGACTTTGAAACTTGGTTGTTTTTAAAATGTTGGTGAAGAACTAACGATATGTATTTTGAATTTATTAATTTTATGACTATTTTTAGTATTTTATATTTTTTATTTATGTGAAACCGGTTTTATCGGTTCAACTAGCGGTTTATCGGTTGAACCAATAAACCAGTGAACCAGTGACCTGACCGGTTCGATTACCGGTCCGGTTCTTACAACTATGATCCGGTCAGACATGTAAAATCGGTAATAAAACGGTAAAAAATTGTTGAACCGGATGAGAATCGGCCGGTCGGACCGAACCGAAACCCGGCCGGTTTACACAAAAAAAGGAAGCTCATTCGTTTCTTTCTCCCTTTCTCCCTTTCTTTCCTTCAGTCAGAGAAATCACCCAAACCCAACCACAAAACCCTAGCACTGTAAGCCCGCACCACCGCCACAAGGAGTGGCATACTGCCGCCGTCCGTCGCACTCAAAGTTCGCCATCCGTCACCTAGCTTCCCTCGTGCTCCAAATCTTCAACACCTGTTCGCTGTCACCGATCGCGGTTGCTTCCTCGAGCTCGGCGTCCGTCGTCTTTGTCTGCTCAGCCGCGCTTCCGTCGCCGTTTGTTTGCCGTTCACGTTCGCGTCTTCGTTCGCGTTCGTTCGGCGTTCACCGTTCGCGTTCACTCGCTGTTCACCGTTCGAGTTCGCGTTCGTCTGGAAGCCACGTTGCTCTGCTTCAAACTCTACGACCAACCCGCGCGCTCCACTCAGCCGTCGAACTGCTCTTTTTTGTCCCCGCCGTGAGTTCCCTAAACCCGCCACCAGACAATACACTCACACAACACCAATACTCTTCTTCAAACTCTGCAACTTCTGATTTCTATTACAATAAGTAATTATTTGATTTGGTAGTGGTTTGGATTTTTTCATAGACTAAATTAAAGTTACAATAGTTATGTTCTCTTCTCTATCACATTGAAATTAAGCTTTGAATTCTCTTATTTCGTTTTAATTTTACCGCACTCAACATGTTTGATGAAATGCTTTAACCATATTTCTGGTTGGTTTTATAATTTCTAGCTTTTAGAAACTTAGTAAGTTGATTGCATGTGAAATTAGAATAATTGGATCATAGTAATTAGGAAATTTTAGCTGTACAAATAGCATCTTTGCAGAAAACATGTTAGCATGATGATTCCACTTGCATTAGTGTTCTTCTGGTAAATTTTTTAACTGTTATTGTGAACTTGTTAATTTGCTAATTGTTCTTCTGTTACTTTTATTTATTTATTTTTTTTGTTGTGATTTTCTGTTCTTGAATTTGTTAAGTTGATTTGCTAAATTGTTGGGCTGCTGGTGTTTTAATTTGTCAAATTGTTAGGTTGCTGCGACTTAATTTGTTGGATTTTCTATTTAGGTCTTGTTCTTGTTTATTTGCTAAATTGTTGTTGTGTATTTATTGTTTATTTGCTGGATATTGGTGATCATTGTCTTTGAGATTATTTACTATGCAGGTTTAGTGTCATCACTGTTTTGGAATGTTTGTTGCTGTTTTGTAATTGCTGGTTGTAGGTTTAGTGTGATTATTGGTTAATGTTTTGGTTTAGTGTTCTCTCTTTTCCAGATTTCCCTTCTCCCTGTATTTCTGCATGTTGCTGAATTGGTAATCAATAAATTTGCCTTTTTGCTGTAAATCGGGACTTTACTAGGATTTGTTAAATTTGTTGCTGTAACTTGCATTTGTTGCTGAATTTGTTGCTTCCCAGTCACAGAATCAGAACAGAATGCTCAGTCAGTGCTTGATTGATTGGCTTTGCTCACTGTTTGTATTTGATGATAAATTTTAAATTGATAACTTTTAAATTTTAAATTTGCACTGCCCATGTTACTGATTCACTGTTCTTTCAGTGCTTTTTGTTGTTGTTAATCATTGTGATGAGCTTTGTTAAAATTTGCACTGCCTATATTACTGAGTGTTCCTTCAGTGCTTTTTGTTGTTGTTAATCATTGTGGTGAACTTTGTTAAAATTTGCACTGCCTATGTTACTGATTCACGGATTCATCCCTCTCGTCATTATCATTGGCATGAACTCCGAACCAAAGCCCCAACTCTCTGGATAAAATTGTAATGAAAGCTTATTGGGACTTTTTCTTCTACTTAAGGTATGAATCAGAATGATGAGGCCAAGTTGTGAATACACAAGTGTCAACGGACTATAATATATATTGAATTTGTGACATTAGAAGGGTGTAATAATAACAATAATGGAGTCATGTTACTTGAATATTGAGGTTTAACATTTAAACTCTCAGCTTCTTAGCCCTGTTTGATTCTTCATCTCAGGCAATTGAATCGAATCAACCAGGCCTTCCTTTTCTTTTTCTTTTAGTTGATTCTTAATTTTTCTAATATATGTAGCTTTCTGAATCAAGTGGATCAGATTATGTAGTTTTCTTGATTTGGGATATTTTCGGAGACGCATTAGAAGAGCTATTTTATTGTTATGTTTGCTATAATAATATTCACATGTTCTGTATGCTTGTGATTATTTCGGTGTTTACATTTTCTTTCCAAGTCACTTGCTGTGGTTGTTCTCTGAGTTAAGGCTTTGTATGTGTGTGAGAATGTGATAATGTTGAATGCTGTTGCATCTAATAGGGGTTCTTGGAGTACCCTCATCTTTGGTCCTTTATAATTTATTTATTATTATATTCTAAAACAGTTTTTTGGGTTGAACCACCGGTTGGACCGGTTGGACCAGTGAACCAGTGACTAAAGCGGTTTGATGACCTGTCCGGTTTTCAGAACCTTGGGCAAACTAGATGTTATATTATTAGAGTTTGGGGATTGTTTAGGGCTTGGTGGGGTCTTAAAAAATGAGAAGGCTTATAACATGATGAAGTTTTTATTTACAAATTTTTCATATCACATATCCACAATCCATTGACAACGGAGAACTAGTTTCATCTGTTTTGCATAAAAGTTTGTTATTTTTTGTACTTTTATTTTTTCTTAAAAATTGTAACAGCTCTGCACTCAAAAATCATAAAAAGGAAAATTTTGACTGACTAATCAATATATTTAAATGAATGTGCTTTTATCCTTTTACATTCGACATTCCTCTATTCCCCTGTTCTCATTGCTATTTCGGGAAGTTGGTTGCAGATGGTTTACATACATTTGGCATAACATGCACTTGAACAAATGGGATCAAGCAGCTTTCTGTGGAATTTTACCAAAAAGTTTGTCACATTTGGGATCGTTACTGTTACTGTGTCTGATCGTTATGTAACAGTGGTTCCAGTTCGGGGTGGCTCTATGTCTCCCACACTTAATCCAAAAACCAGCTCTTCTGCAGGAAACTTCTCTGGTAATATTCTTGCCAAAGGGGGTTCATAAGAAACGTGGTTTTTTGGGATTGCAGATTTTGTTATTTGACCATTTGGTTATGCTGCAGATGATTATGTCTTGGTTGAGAAGTTTTGTGTTGACAAATACAAATTTTCACATGGAGATGTTGTGGTCTTCAGGTAATACATTTGTTTCACTCTTGAATATATGTTTGCATTTATATGCCATATTTTACATTGGTATATGATATGATGTCTAGAGAAGTTAAACAACATAGTTACGGAAAATAACCACCTTGGACCCTGTGATTGTTTGACTTCACAAAGGATTTTTTCTTGGACTAATGTTGCATTTCTGTTCAAGTTATTGGTAGTGACTGGTGAATGATTATGCTATTATATTCAACTACTAAGATAATTCATGTTTTATTAGAATGTAGATTAGATCTAAGTTGCTTCTTTTGAAATTCTTAATTGGTGATTTTATTTATTTATTTATTTTTTTAAGATTTTAATTAGTGCATCCCAAACCTTTTGTAGTTCCCCATTGAATCACAAGGAGAGACACATAAAGAGAATAGTTGCATTATCTGGTGAATGGTTTAGTAGTCGTCAGAACTATGATGTGTTGAAGGTTCCAGAAGGACATTGTTGGGTTGAGGGAGATAATGCGGCTTTTAGCATGGATTCAAAACAATTTGGATCTGTAAGGTTCTCTTATCACTTAGTTTAAGGCGTGTTACTTATATAATATATTGCAAAACTTGACCAGCCAGGCTTCTATTGCCACAAAAAAAGCAATTTATTATCTGTCAATGTCAATTTTGTTGACATGTTTAAAGATAGTAGTGTATATGAGCTTTTTTGTTTAATCCCGTATCCGTATGTTACATGCGTAATGTATTCAATCAAGTGCTATTCACTGTGGTTTTACAGCTACAGCGGAGCCATCTTACTGATTTATATTTCACATGAATACTTGCATACATTAATATATCAGTCGTTTAACATGACTCCTTTTTTGAGTTGATTTTCATGTGCGTTGATGTTGAGATAGATAATAAGGGTACCATGCTGTTAGCCTTGACCGAAAATTTTTATTGATTTGGATTTTCATTGTTGTAGACTTTGTCTATGTTCTTTTCCTTTTATTTTTGGTCGTTATCTCACACACACACACACAAGGGGGAGAGGGGAAAGGATCGATTCCGAGAATCGAACCAGGGTGTGGTTGCTCACGAGTCAAGTGAGTTGCCATTGCGCCAAGGCCTCAGACCACGTTTCATCTGTGGTTGCAACCTTTTAACATCTTTGTAACATGTAAATTGTGTTTGCAGATTCCTTTGGGTCTCATACGAGGGAGGGTGACCCATGTTGTGTGGCCTCCACAAAGAATAGGCGCCATCCAGAGTCCTCCACGAGAAGGATTATCTTCTTTATAGTTGGATCCTGATGATGCTGTTGCCAGGCCTCCTCAAAGTGCAGAATTTTGTGAGGAGAATCCTTCCTGGAGTATTCTTTTCTCTTCGCTAATGTTGTTTTAATCGGACACAGAAACCATTCTTTACTCCATATATTTCGCTTTGCGGAGGAGAGTTACTATAGTTCATTTGTTAATTGGATTATAGTATAACCGTTTAACCCTTCAATTTTTTTATTTTTATTTTTCCCGGAACCGAGCAATTAATCAAAATAGAAATGAGATGAATGATATGTTACTCGTTTTTTAGCAGAAGATATTAAGATGGTAATGTTCAAAATTGATACTTCTAGTCTCCTTGTCCAAAATTTTCTCCTTGCTCTCATTTTAGAGATGATTTGGGACATTTTGGTTCTTTGCATATTTATTATTATTTAATTAATTTAATATCAAATACGTGAATAACGTATATTTTAGAACCCTTGTACTTTTAGTTGGTGACCAAATAGGCAAATACTGGATTTCCGATTTTCACAACCTTGCTTTTCACATGGTCAGTTAATTTGAAATACATTTTATTTATATTTCTGTCTGTTGGAGCAATAAAACCATAATAGTAAAAAAAACTTGAATAATCATAATACCCATTGAAAAAATATTTCTAAAGCAAGGAGATTGGTAGTGATAAACTGGAAAATTAATCACTATGAGAAAATATAGGTAACTAACTTTATATGCAGTTAACTGGTTAATTTAACAACTAATTTTTTAAAAAAAGATTTAAAAAATTTTAAAAAATTAGGATTGCGCTAAGAAAATATGTGGATCAGGCTCCTCTAAAGTTGAATTCTCACTTTAGAGAAAAAAGTACATCATTAATCACCATTAGATTAAGTTAGTGGGGCTCACAGATAATAAATGTTACAAATTTAAAGGTGATTAAAGCATCACTTTACCACTTTACTAACATTGTTACTTTAGAGGATCTTTTTCCAAAATATGTACCTTCCCACTCCAGTTCTCACACTCCAATTCCTCACACTACGACCTCCTTCGAATTCCTCTCGCTGTGATGTTGCATCCTCCCCCCTCCAACTCTTCTCATTGCGCCGCCGCGCCCTCCCTGGCGAACTCCTTTTGCTGCACTGGCGCGCCCTCCACGTGCAACTCCTCTCGCCGCGACGCCTTTCAATCCTTTAGCGTCCCTCTTCTCTGCTCCAACAACGACGTTCGTATGTCTTCTGTCTATATTTCATTCATTTTCAATATTTTTTTATTAAGTTTCATATGTTTCTTCTTTTTATGTTGGATAATTCTTTTTAATGCTTTTAGATTTTTTTAGCTCAGTTTTTAATATTTCATTTTCTTAAGTTTTGGATGTTTTCTTTTATTATATTTTGGGTGTTTTTTTCTCAATAATTTTGGATGTTTCGTTTTGTTAGGCTTTAGATGTTTTTAAAATGATTTTGGATATATCTTTTTTGTTAGGCTTCGGATGTTTCTTTTTGTTAAGTTTTGAATGTTCGTTTCTCAATAATCTTAGATTTTTTTAATATTTTGGATGTTTTTTTTATTAAGTGTTTTATGTTTCTTTTTATTACTGCTCATATCCTGATCCAGAATTAAGGCAATGCCCAAAACAATTAGTTCGGTCTACAAAGATCTAAAGGGATCATTTCTCAACTATCCGGCCTGTGCGAAAAGTGAATCCTTTGATCTACGCACCCGACCCGACTTGCTCGACAAGAAGATCTCAACTGAACTAATATACATCCCTACAAATTCGTCCATTATTTTAAATATGGGATCACAACAACCCCCTAAACATAAGGGAAATAATCACCCATTTTATAGGTGGAGGAGTTACAAAGTGATAGTTAGGCTAGCACTCCAAATGTATAAGTACTCTATCACACACAAGTATTTCTCAACCATAATTTATAAAAAACCTCCCTAAAACCTTTGCTAACTTAAGTATTAGAGTCCTTTGCATGTACCATTCCTCACTCTCACTCGAAGACCTCGAACGGCTTTGCCTCGCTTGGAAAGACGTCGAAACCCTCATAGAAAAGAGTTTGGACCTCACGCTCAGACCCAAACCACATCAGTTTTAGGTAATCTTCGAAACTATTAGGTTTCAAATGTTCTCTTCCTAATAATGAGAGAGAAAGGAAAAAAAGGGTTTCAACATATTTTTCTGTGAGGAAAGTGTCAAAGTAATTTTGAGTAATGAATTTAGAATTTTTTTTATTTTTAATTGACTTTTTTACGATCCAACTAATAATTGACTGTTACCTTAATTGGTTACGAAGTATGATTGTAATCACTTTTAAATTTGTTATTTTCATTATGCGCAAATTTTATTATCTTGTTTTAGAAGCGATTACATCCTTAATTTTATTTGTTAGAAAATTATTATTTCCTAATCTATTTATGGACCATACATATATTAATTATAATAACAAATTAAGCTGTTTCATATTTAGTTGGGCTATACATCCATGTAATTTTCCATCCAAGTCCATCCAAGATGGCCCAATACCAAAAAAAGCTCAATCTCATTAAATGAAACGTGAAATACACGCGCTCCAAACTCCCGAAACGTTAACATTCATTCGCGCCTTGAATATGAAACAACGTTCCTTCTTCAACCTTGAAACCGCTATTGGAGAACTTCGAATTTCTCTCAAAATCTCTCAAAGCTCTATCGTTTTCTCTGCGAAAACTACTTCAACTCAGGAATCGCGAGAAGATTTCGAAAGGAACAAGAAAAAACAAACGAAAACAACAACAGAGACTGCGAAAGGTATGATAAAGACTACTGTTCATTTAAAATCTCGCAATCTCGCATTTCTCCTAGCTGCATTTTAGGTTTATTGGATTGAGTTGCTTTATTTAGTAGATCGATTTATTCTGAATCAATTTTTTTTTTTGCGTAACTAGGGCATAGGAATGGAAATGTGTTCTTATTTTTATTCAGTTCAGTGGAGTTGGTCATTTTGATTCACTTGATTGTTAGTGTATTTAGTTGAGTTCTTTTGCATGCAGAAATACTTTTGTTACTGATTGAATGTTTATTTTATTCAAAACATGAATGGTGTTCTGTTCAGTGAAGTTGGTCATTTTGATTCACTTGATTGTTAGTGTGTTCAGTTGAGTCCTTTTGCATACAAAAATATTTTTCTTGATGATTGAATGTTTATCACATTTTATTCAGAAGATGAATGGTGTTCGGTTCAGTGGAGTTGGCCATTTTCATTCACTTGATTGTTAGTATGTTCAGTTGAGTCATTTTCTTGATGATTGAATGTTTATCATATTTTATTCAAAACATGAATGGTGTTCAGTTCAGTGGAGTTGGCCATTTTCATTCACTTGATTGTTAGTGTGTTCAGTTGAGTCATTTTCTTGATGATTGAATGTTTATCACATTTTATTCAGAACATGAATGGTGTTCCGTTCAGTGGAGTTGGTCATTTTTATTCACTTGATTTTTAGTGTGTTTAGTTGAGTTCTTTTCTTGATGATTGAATGTTTATCATATTTTTATTCAGAACATGAATAGTGTTCAATTCAGTGGAGTTGGCCATTTTTATTTACTTGATTGTTAGTGTGTTCAATTGAGTCCTTTTGCATGCAGAAATATTTTTCTTGATGATTGAATGTTTATCACATTTTATTCAGAACATGAATGGTGTTTGGTTAAGTGGAGTTGGGCATTTTGATTCACTTGATTATTAGCGTGTTCAGTTGAGTTCTTTTGCATCCAGAAATATTTTCCTTGATGATTGAATGTTTATCACATTTTATTCAGAACATGAATGGTGTTCAGTTTGGTGGAGTTGGGCATTTTGATTCAGTTAATTGTTAGTGTATTTAGTTGAGTTCTTTTGCATGTTTTTGTTGCTGATTGAATGTTTATCACATTTTATTCAAAACATGAATAGTGTTCGGTTAAGTGGATTTGGCTATTTTGATTCACCTGATTAAAATATGCATGCTTATGCTTGTGGGTGTATCGAGTGAAGTATTGACCAAATTTTTTTGTCCTTACAGCAAAAATGAAGAAGACAATGGTAACAAAAAAGGAGAAGCCGCACTATAACGTAAGCATATGTACACATTAAATATATTTATCGTCTTTCATTCGAATAAACTCTATTTTGTATTATAAATATATCGTGATATACTATTTTGAAACATTGCAAAAAACTCACGATCTCAGATCCCAGACAAAGGCAATAGCTAGAGTGCTCAAGGAATTGAGTCAGGAAAAGAAATATATAGTTGAAGAAATGGGATTCGGTGCACTGGCACATGTCCCGGAAATGAACGTCTCTCAGCCTCTTGAGAGAGTTGATAGCTTGCTATGATGACTATTATGGATGCCTGAACACTCTCCATGGGAAAATATACATAACACCTGATAAGGTAGTAGCTGCGCTGGGCATAAATCACGGTGGTAATAAACTTTATACCTTGTGCTTATTTCAGTTCATTGCTTGCTATATTTTTGGTTCACTTTTGTAGAGAAAATAAAACTGAGCCTATTTGACTGGTTAAATATTGTAGGGGATCGTTTTCCTAAAAAAGTTGACTACGGCAGACTGAATGAGGTAGACAAGAAGATTATTGATGGCTTCAAATATGTTACCTTGGCATGTTTGACAAAAAATCTGTCCTCGATATGAGTGTTAAAGGTAAAGAGAACCGGCAGAAATTCTAGAGGACTTTTGTTGTCTTCGTGAAGAAGTGCTTCCTGCTGCTGATGACGGTAAGCATGGCCTCCCCGATCCATAAGCCGCTTGACCTTCGTGTGGACAACATCCGGTAGTGGGATTGGGCAAATCATGTCCTAAGCTTCCTGAGGAATGGGATTGAAAACAGGAGAAATGGTAAGAAACAGTCCGTTAATGGCTGCGTGTTTGTGTTGATGCTCATATATTTTCATGAATCCAAGTTCCCTCGCTTGGATGCACCTAAGGCTCCCGGGTCACCATGGGTGGCCCACTGGACACGGAAGATGATGCTTGACCGGATTTCTCAAGAAGCAACTGATACAATGGTAAATTAAACAAAAAATTTCCTTGAAATTTCTGTTCAGATGCTTCTAAAGAAGGTGGAGAATAAAGCAGTTTTTCTGAAGAAGAAAGAGAAGGAAAAGCGAAATAAAGAAGAAAAGAAACTTGTTGTTCTGGATTCTTCTTCGGAAGAAGACAGTTTTACCGAATCCGAATCTAAATCCGAGAAAACACCCCCAGCCAAAAGAACAAGACAAAAGATTGTTCCAACGGATTCGGAAACAACAAGTGAATTTGAAAGCAGTCCCACAGATTCAGAAAGCACAAGTGAATCCAGAAACCAATAAGTTTGATGTTCATTTGATTTCGTTTTGCTTGTATTTGGTTAAAATTGTTCTTATGCGCTTGTTTTTATGTGTTGCAGAAAAGAAGAAGAAATTAAAAAAACAGGGTCAAAGAAAAGAAAACAACCACAGAAGGTAGTTAAAAAAGAAAGCAAAAAAAGGAAGCATGTGCTGACGGATTCGGAGAGCACAAGCGAATATGAAAAATAGTAAGCTTGGAAATTGATAATTTTTGGTTCATTTATGTGATTGTATGATGTTCATCTGGTTTAGTTTGGCATTTCTTTGCTAAAAATTATTTGTGTGCTTGTTAAGTAAATTACAGCTGTGTTATTGTTCTCCAGTATAAATTCAATGTGTTTGTATGTGTTGCAGAGAAAAAGAAATCGAAAAAACTTCGACAGTGAAAAGAAAACAACCGGAGAGGGGTGGAAAAAACAAACAAAATCAAGCAAGCTTGTTCTGACAGATTCAGAGAGCAAAATTGAATCTGAAAGTGAGTAAGTTTCTGAAATGATATTTTCGGTTAATTGATACTTTTGCTTTAGCTTCGTTGATACTTATTTTATGAATTTTCAGAGGTGAATGAGTAAGGGTCAGCACTGCCAAAAGAAGAAGAGAGACGTTGCAGCTGTTAACAGAAAAGAGAAGAAATGATGGAGCTCAGAAAATAAATGTTGCTCCGGATCGCTTTGACTCGACAGAGGTGCGAAATGATTTATCCAAGACGTAAGATTCGGTTTCTTATATTGAGTTCTTTTTCTTTGTTTGCTAACTTTTCCTAAAACCTCTTCTAATTCCTCTGGATTTACTGAGTAATATCTATTTATTTTGCTTGGACTGCCGATTGTAAATCTGGGCAACGAACCTCTCTTACAGACTCAGACGAGCTCCACACCGTCTGTAAATGCCCCGGCCAATACCAGATAAATTCGGTTCATTGCAGGCTTTAATTTTAGTTCATTGGATTCCAAAAATGAATTTGATGTGTTTCTAGACCTTTGATTTTAATCTTGGTTGCTGATTTTAATTTGGTATCTTTTTTATTAGGAAAAATACCGCCAAAACTCCGGTAAAAGTTTTTGGAAGAAAGAAAATCCATCAAAAACAGAGTTTACAAACTCCAGTAGCACCACACCTGATCCTGAACTCCAAATCATTGAGGTTCGAGAAGAAACTCGTCTCAACCTTTGGATATGTGAGTTTTTAAATATACAGATTTCGGTTTCTCGGTACCTATTTTAATCATTCAACATTAACTTCTTCCTTGTTTACATTCCTTAGATTTCCTATTGCAGTGTCTCTTCCGAGTTCTCTTAAGGAAGAGCTAATAAAAGATGCCTTTATCTATGTCCCTTCTGAAAGTATAACACAAGAAGCTTCTGTTAATGAGTAAGCTGCACATAAAATTCTTTATATTAGTTTTAATGGTTCATTATTGAACTCTTTTCTGTTTAATGTAGCAGCCCTTTGGAATCGCAACAGCAACCTTGCAAAGAAGCACCGGCAGGGCAATCGGAACAAGAAGCACCTGTTGATGTGTAAGTTTTACTGCTTGTTTAAAACTGGATAATTTCGGTTCATTACATGCTTTACTTGTGGATCATGTGAATCCATAAATCAATTCCATGTGTTCTTATATTGGACTCTCTTCTGTTTGTTACAGCTGCCCTCCAAAACCCGAAAAGCAGGCCGGCGAGAAATCTTCCCCGACGAGGACGGAGCCAGAACCTCTTTTGAATGTGTAAGTTTTAATTAATATTATTTTTTATAAACTTTCTTGTTATATGATATTGATTTTTAATTATTCTTTTAAGTTGTTTTAGAATTCTTTTTCTTAGTTTTAATGGTACAGGATAATAATTTCGGGTCGTTATTGAACTCTTTTCTATTTAATGCAACAACCCCTCTCGAAGAACAACAGCAACCGTGCCCAGAAGCTCCGATGGCACGGCAATTGGAAGAAGAAGCACAGCCTAATTTGTAAGTTTTTTGCTAGTTCAAATTTGCATAATTTTGGTTCATTACATGGTTTAATTGTGGTTCAGTTGAATCCAGAAATCAATTACTCTCTTCTGTTTGTTACAGCTGCCCTCCAAAACCTGAAAAGAAGACCGGCGAGGGATCTTACCCAAGACGGAGCCAGAACCTCCGTTGAATGTGTAAGTTTTAATTAATATCACTTTTTATTAGCTTTCGTGTTATATGATATTGCTTTTTCATTATTACTTACAACTTTCCTCTGTCGTCTTGTAGTGATGCTCGTGCTTTTTTGTGGGAACATGATGCACCTTCATTCGACCTTGGCATAAGTCCCCCGACATCTCAACCAACTCCCTCGACCTTTCAGCCGACGGAGACAGCTTGAAATCCTGGCAGACGCGGTGATAGATGCTGGGGTGGCGGTGGCATTGAAATGTGCTGATGCAATAAGTGCCGAGCCGAGCTTCACAGCTGCTGAAGGGTACAAAACTCCAGAGAAGGAGAAAGAAATCACGGAGGAGATGAAAGAAAAGTGTTATCATTGGACGACACATGTGAAATAAACCAAAGATAGTACCAACGAATATGACGCCATATTCGTCTTGAAGCATGAAGCGAATTTCAAGGGGCTGAGACATCATTTCATGTCTCTAATGCCCGAACAACATGTGGAAAGCACGGTAAATTCTTTGCCTATTGCGTTAACATTAATGATTTTTCTAAAGACTCTTATACCGTATATCTCATAAATTTTCTTCCTGTAGGTGGTCAATGCACATTGCATGATTCTCAACGACATAAAATGTCCTCGGTGTTAGGAAGAAATATACTATGTGCCGATGGATATTGTGATAAGCCAAATTTTTTATTCCTTGAGTAATTACTGGTTCTGATAAATAATTCAGTTCATTTATGATTTAACTGAGGTTCATTTTGCAGATGTTTATGTTGGGAAACCATGGCGAGGATTACATTGATCCAAAGACCAACAAGGCCTGCCGGATGGATGTCGATCAATATGCCCACTACCACCGTTTTCTTGAACAAAAGAAAACTCGCATCACATCCATTTGTAAGTTGTGATTTCTAAAAATTCTTTGATAATTCTCTCGTTTGCTATCGTTTGGACTGAAATATTTTATCATTTTCCCAAACTTCAGCTGTTTGTGCCGATTTGCAATGGAGGACACTGGTGGTTGTGGATTGCCGATGTCCAGAAAAAGGCATTCTATGTGCTTGACCCTGTGAACAAGAAAAAAGATGAAATACCTGACTTGAGAATTAAACTGCACATATTTGTTGTAAGTTCTTTAAATCATACATATTTTGTTGTAAATTATTCAAATATAAGTAGAATTCGGTTCATTAGAGTTAATGATTCACATTCAGTTCATCCTTAAAGCTGCGTTTGTTTTTAAGAACAGGACAGGACAAGACACTGAGAACAGGACAGGACAAGACACTGATGGACAGAGACACAAAAATTTTGTGTTCTTGTATTCTGTTTGGTGATAAACTAGAACAAATTATGAAAATTCAATTTATTCTCATTTTTTTTCATTAAAAAATTTTTAGATGAAAAATATAACAATAAAAAATATAATTATGAAAAATTAACAAGAATAATGAAAGAAAAAATAAAAAATAAGTTGTGTTCCTTGTTAGTGTCTCTGTGTCCTTCCTGTCATGATGGACACGAAATACACTAATTCAGTGTCTCTGGACACATTGTCTCTGTCCATGTCTCCTCTGCCAAACACGATTTTGTGTCTTAGTGTCCATGTCGCAGTGTCCTGTCTCTGTAAACAAATGCAGCCTAAGTGTTCAGTTGAGTTCTTTTGCATGCACAACTGTTTCCCTTGCTGATTGAATGTTTATCACATTTTATTCAGAACATGAACATAATTCAGTTCCTTGTTGTTGCTGATTTACATTTATTTCATCCTTATGTGTTTACTTGGGTTCTTTTGCATGCAAAAAATGTTTCCCTTGCTGATTTAATATTTATCACGTTTTGTTCTGAACATGAACAGAGTTCGGTTCATTGTAGTTGCTAATTTTCATTCACTTTTTGTATCCCTTTCAGGGATTATCCCATATGAGGGTTTACGCTGGGGTGGAACCCTTAATGGAGGACGGAAAGGGAGAAGAAGTAGAATATATCAGGCTGAATGTCAACGTACAAGGTAAAAATCTTTCTCTGCTATAGTGTTATTTTTAATGTGTTTTATTTTGTATGCTATTAATTATACTTTACTTAATTCTTGCTTAGCTATGATTGTGCAATATACGGCATGAAATAGCTTGAAATAATTGATCCTTAAAAGATCAAAAAAGGAAAGAGGTATCAATATAAAAGTTGGAAACAATTAAGTAGTTTCTAAATTAATGAAATTCTTTCATTTCTTATTTCAGTTGGGTTCATTTCTTATGTAACTAATTCCTTTCAATTGATATCTAAGAAGAGATTGATTCCTTCAGGCTCAAATATGGTCCAAATATTCTATTGCACAAACTGGACAAAATTAGAGACCAAGTGATTCGGGCGTCTGAAGCAATAAGACTCCCGAAGCCATCTTCTACCCTCTCCAGCCCTTATTGTAAATTCACATCTAGAGATATATATAGTAAATAGGATATACTTTATTTGAATGGTTGTAATTAACACTATTTTGTTTAACTTGTTTAAAAAAGCAAACACTGCTTCTTTCAATGTATATATGTGAATATTAATGTAAATGTTAATGTATATATCTGATTCAAGATGGATTAGTCCTTATCCTGTCGGTCTAAGATGTTAATGTATATACCTGTTGGAACTGTCTGGCTGATGTTTTATTCCAGGTTCATAGTGAATGGAATCAGGGTATTTATCAAACATTAAGAGCCCCAAAAACACAAATGAACTGAAATTAATACACTAGGTGAACCAAAAAATTCCATATACTAATATAGCAAAGAGCTAATTTTAAAAAATGTTGCTATCAGTATTCAGTTTCAGAAACACCTTAACTCTTTGACATAATAGAACAAATTGACTATTCAATAAACAAAAAAGGGACTACTTAATAAAGAATTTCATAAAGCTAATATCAAACACAGAAAAGTGACTATTCAACAAAGAATAATACCAGTAAGAAATTAACCCTCTTATAAGTTCAGTGAACCGAAATTTGCTCATACATGAATGGAAATTTACGTTAATAAAAACTAAAACTCCTATAATTCTCTCCGGTGTAATTCATATCCGGTGCATTGTAAAGGCTGGAACTTGACTGCATCGTTGATTCGCCGTCTAAAAGGTTCAACTGCAAAAGAGAAAATAAATCGTATATTAGCAAAATGCACAAATAAATTTTTCCCTAATCGAAAGCAAATCAATTTTACCTCGCTTGGAGCTGGATTTTTCTTTTTTTTCCGTGGCGTTTGAGATCTTTTTTCCAGGTTTGATCCCAGTCTGTTCTTGGGCTGGCCTCTTGTTCTGACATGTGGCGGGCTTTGAAGGTCGTTCACGTCGCTCAACGTCACTTCTTCGTAGGATAACGAACTTTTTCCTTTGCTTCTCGCTTGATATTCTTGCATCTCGTCCATGACATTGTCAAAGGCCCGGTGCAAAATTCTGGTTAGCTCCTCGGACTCTGATGCACCTTTGCAGATATTATGCGACCGAAATACCAAATCGTCGAATCTTTTGCTTTTCGGCTCCAGTAGAGGCTCGTCTTGGTTACTCTTGATGTGTGTGTGCCTCCTCTTTATGTTCTTGCTCCAGCGTTCCAGTATGTATTTCGGTGCCACGTTATCTACTTGCTCGAAGCTTAAGACGCTCAAGGAATGGCGGCATAGTATGCCCCCTTGACTCGAACAGTAGCCACTGGCACTTTACCTCTCGTGATACTACGTTGTAGGTGACGAAAAACTTGTTGAATGTAGAGTTAGAAACCTACTCTACGACTTCGTATGTTGTGAAACCTAGGGTGCAATTCACTGATCTTGTGATGTAGTTCACCTTTTCTCTGAATTGTCCTTGAACTTCCCTGAACTTCTCATGGGTATACATGTGCTAAAACTGGGCCTCTATTGCTGATTTTGTTGCACATGGTATCACGGTGTGAAAATCTGCAGCGTCGAATTCTCTCTCTTTGCTCTCTATTTGCTAGACAATTGTCGTATTGCTTCACGAATTGACGCAAGGAGCTGTTGCATGTGATGAACTTATTGAAAAATGCGTGCATGCTCTCGCTCTTTTGTGCGCTTCTCATCCCGACCCAGAAGTGGTGATCCAAGTAAACTGGAATCTATATATGCCGATCTTCGTATAGCTCTGCATAATGAACCGAAAACATGAGCTGGGATAGACCAAAATCTGTGCACGTTTTAACCAAAAAGTAACGGCATGAAAATAATTCAAATTAAAACCTCAGTTACCTAAGAGACACTTGTTGCATCCGAGGCCGTACTTTGTGACGAAATCGTTCAAGTTTCTGTCGAATGCATCTTTTGTGAACGAGTTCCAAACGACGTGGCTCATCTCTTGTTCGATTTCTTCGTGTCGCTTGAAGCCGTTTAGTTTATTTGGGATCTTCTTCATGATGTACCAAATGCACCACCGGTGAATTATTTTTGGCATGCACATCTAGACGGCCCTTTGCCTCGATGTGAATTGGTCGGTGAGAATGCCTTTGGTGCCTTCCCTCCCATGCAACGAAGGCAACACTTGAATAGCCATTTGAATGATTGGATGTCCTCGTTTTTCATCAGGGTGTATCCGAGAAGTGTCGACTGACTGGGGGTGATTCACGCCCACAAAAGAACCAAAAACCAGATTGTACCAGCATAAATGGACGCTCTCACAAAGTGATGAACCAAAATGTGTAGATTTGGTGAATGTAAAGACTTAATTTGGGTGAATCGAATACCTGTTTATGTTGTAGGTGGTGTCGAATGAAACCACGTCTCCGAAATACTCGCATGCAGCCCTGCTTCTTGCGTTGGCCCATAATGCATTTTTGATGGAGTGATCGCCTTCGAGGTTGAGCTCGAAAAAGAAATTTTGGTTCTTCTCTTTCATTCTTAATAGGTACTTTTTGAATTCTTTGGCATCGTCTAATTTGGAAACATTCCGTACTTTCCTTGTGATGTAATTCCTCATGTCTTTTTCTATAAAACTTAGTTCCCGATGACTACCGCTACTGCTACGAATGATTGGTAAGTTTTGCTCGGTCTGATTCTAGCTTCCTTGTTGGTTTCGATGGTGCGACACACGAACATGCTTAGTTCCCTGTGTTGTTTGAGCATCTCTACCCGGTCTAGACAGCAGGGGTGTGAATGATTCAGAACAACTTTGGAAATTGTCTAGAAACCAACGTCCTTCAATATGTGTACGTAGATCCTGGCAAGACAGTTTATGCCAGCTGAGGGATTTGTCTTCAGAGTTAGAGATATCTTGGATTTCCACCTCCCCTCTCTGCTGCATACTATTAGTTGATTCTTAATCTCGTCTCCCTTCCAAGTCGTGTTCCTTATTTTGGTAGAAAAACTGGCAAGTTTGGAATAATTTTTGTAGAACTTTCCAGTTTCTTCTAGTGTCTTGAAAGTCGTCCTGACCTTTGGGACAAATTGTTCATCCACAACACACCTAGTCTACAAAATGAATCGAAAATCTTATTAAGGTGAAACAATTGTATAGTACTAGATGAACGGAATATTATCCTCTATATAAACTCAAATTCAAATGGCTGTCTGCATACTGAACCAAACATGTTATTAAGGTGAAACAATTATATAGTATTAAATGAACAGAATATTATCCATTATATACATTCAAATTTAAACAGCTTTCTACATAATGAACCGAACACGTTATTAATGTGAAACAATTGTATAGTACTAAATGAACGAAATATTATCCATTATATAAAATCAAAATCAAAACACCTGTGTCTACAATTTAGAGATTATCAATTCAATTCAATTCAATTCAATTCAGAACACCTGCATCCATTCAATTCAATTCAATTTAGCAATTGTATTTCATTCAATTTGATTCAAAAAATAATCCAAACCTCGTCCACTTGATTTGTTGCAGAAGAATAATCCAAATCGTTCGCATTCAACTAATTTGAAGTTAAATCGTTCATTATTTCGATTCAGAAGATAAATGCTATGTGCAGATCGAAGAAGAAAACAAAGAAGAATAGGAAGAAGATAAATGCAACGTAAGGAGATTGAAAAAAGAAAATGAAGAAGATGAACGTGAGCAGAGAAGAATGACGAAGCTTATTATGTTAAATGTAATGCAGATCAACAAAGAAAACGAAGAAAAAAGACGCGAGCAGAGAAGAACTACGAGAGCAGAAAAAGTTTACGTTACAACAGAAAAGGTTTACGTTAATATGTTAAGCGCGTATATCACAAACGAGTTGAGGGGTGGGGGAGGCACGTCTAGCAAAAACTGCTTGGATAACTTGGATATATTTTTGCATGGATGTGGAGCATTATTGTTTCATATTATATGACTTATATATAACGGTGATCACATTTATTGTCATAAATGCTGAATTGAATAAGTCATTATTACTTTTGATTTGAAATTAAATGAGAATAAAGTCAAAGATGTTAATTTATTTGGGATTTTGGGTTTAATGAATGTTACACTCAAATATAAATAGTGACTTTAAGGTTTTGGTTCCCAACACATCAAAGTCGTCTCCGTAGCTTTCTTTTTTCCATCATAGGAGTTGTGATTAAGCCCTGTCAAACATATAAAAGGCTTTGGTAGAGAAAAATAAAAAAAATCAAACTCTCTTAATTATATTCATGAATTCAGATACACTTTCATACTCTCAATTATATTTTTTAATGATTTAATATAAATAATCTTAAATCGAAAAATCCTAAAATTTCTACCAAGTGGTATCAATAGCTATCCATTAATAAATTATTGGGAAGTAATGGATTTATTCTACTTGATATTTAAATTTTGAAGTAAGCTTTATAGATCCATCCCGTTCCAATATAATTATGGCTCTTCCGATTGCATAATTATATATTATATTAGCACAAGGATGCACTTTTCTTTGCACGTGATTTGACCTAAATAATGGATCTTAGTCCCATAGAAGAAACGCATACAAAATTACATATGTATTTTTGTCACAACCAAGAATAAATGAAAATAAAATAAAGGATAAATACCTTTTTTAGTCTTTGACCATTTTTTTTGTGGGACATATTACACCCTAATTATTACTAAATTTTAACCAGGTTTTTAACCATCGATATAACTGGATCGATTGACCCTTGTAATCGGTTGCGAATGGGTTATCTGTATGACGTGTCGGGTCGAGTCTGAGTTGTCAATGCCAAGTGCCACGTGTTAAGAAGAATTGTTACAGGGACTAAATATTCCTTCCCTTCAACTGAAAAAACGTCGTCGCTTGGCACTCATAAACCCCCTTTCTTCATAATACATTTACATTAATATCCTTCTTGGTGTCACTCATTCACAGAAAAGCCTATCACTTCGTCTTCCACCATTATTTCCCTCCAAAACCTTTGGACAAAGCTGGAACTGAAAATCCAATAATGAGTCTACGACGGACGTGTAGAGGGTTTAGACGGTGACTGCGTGACACGGTATTGAAAGGTTAGTTTCATGTTTTGGTTTTCTTATTATGTTAGTTGACAATGAACTTGTTTTCCATGTATGTCTTTGAGGAATGAATTGCTTCTCGTTCGTTTTGATCAGTAAGATTTAATCAATAAAGTGGGTAACAAATGAGCACTATTTTTTATTAGGGTTCGGTAATGCTAGGTTTTGAGAAATGTGGTCAGTATTAGATGCAATCAAATTCTTATGTAGTATTTTTAGTCGTGATATTCTTGGTTGTCATTGTTGTGCATTACAGTAAAAACTTTAATGATTCGGATTAAAAATGTTGCAGATATCTGTGTTTGTGATCCCTATATTTAACCATGGCGGAAACAAATGGTAAGCTGCATTACTTAGGCGGAAAGGAAGAGAAATTTCTTCCAATGGATGTTGACTTCGTTAATAAGAAGGACTTGGAGGAACTGTTCAAGGGATTGGGGTATTTGGCCTACAAAGAAATTTACTGCCACGACCCAACTTCTATTGCGTTTGAGGACGATCTGCATGTGCTTCATGGTGGCAAGGGGATCAACAATATGTGTAATTTTACTATGAGCCACAATCTGAATGAGTTCCACCTTTACTTCGAGCATGCAGTGGATACTCCTATTATAACTAAAGATAATCCTGTGGTCGAGGAAGTAGTTTCTGAAGATGAGCATGTGTTGGTGGTGACAGATTCTTCAAAATCATCGTCCTCATTATCTATTCCTACGAGAGTGCCAAAGATGAAGCCTACAAGCCTCTTCTTTCTAGGTATGAGAGTGAGAGTAGTGAGAACTTTGTAGAGGTACAAAGAAAAAAGAAGAAAAAAGGGAAGTCTTCCTCACTTAAGACCATGGCAAAAAGAAAGGCCTATAGGAGATATAGTAGTAAGAGAAGGAGGAAACATGTAAGTTGTAAGAACCGCGACTAATTAACCACCTAATTAGATAATTTATTTGTCCAAATTAGGTCCCGAATAATTAGAGTGAGAATTAGAGGATTTAAATATGATTTTTGGACTCAGTAGATTTTTCTAAGTCAGAAAATGTATTTTTGGCAAAAAACCGAGAAAAACCACGAATCGGCAGTTGAACCGGTCAAACCGGTTCAAGTTTGCCCGGTACTGTGCGAGAAAAAGTGAAAACAGTCAAAAACCTTAGAAAAATATTAGAAGTAGAAACCGGACGTTAATTTTAAAGGTTTGGCCAAAGGTTGGGCCAAACGGGCTAAAAATGCTAACGGGTTAGACCGGGCCCAAGTTGGGCCCAAGCCCTATATATATAAGCCATTAAATGAACCCTTCAGCTCATTAAACACAACACACACATCAGAAGAGAGATTGAAGAAGAGAGGAGGGTTTCCATTAAAATACTATTCACACATCACTTCAATCTGCGATATCTCGAGCTACAATACTCCGATTCGCGTGCCGTCAGCGGCTACGCGAAGCTCTCGCCGAGCCCGTCATTTCTATCTAAGCCTTGTGGTAAGTTTCTCAAGATTTTTTGTCCAGTTTCCTGCCCTAAGATTTTCGAGTTTTGGATTTTGGATTAAGTGAAATTTTATGATTTTGAGTATTTAGGTACACTCTAATCCTTGCTTAGCATTGGATTTTTGGCTTCCAAAGCTGTTGGAAAAGGTAAGAGGTCTTGAACCCTTGTGAAATTTCAATTATAATGAGCTCTAGGTTAATTTGTGATGATTTATGTGTATATAGTTTGATTATTGTGAGTTTGGAGCTTGTTGGTGCTTGTTGGAGTTATATTGGAGGCTTGCTTGTGGTTGGAAGCCTAGGTTGTGCTCAAATTTGGGTTAAGGGCATTTTGGGAATCGGCTAAGGTATGGTTTCGGTTTCCTCTATATAGTATATAATATTTATGGACACTTAGACTAGTGACCCATAGGATAGGTTTGAATTTAAATGGTTGTTGAGTTGTTGAATGATGATGTATGATAATTTATGATGGGTTGATGAATTTGAGTAATTGTGATGATTGATGATAATATGATGATGATGAATGATTATGTGGATTGAAAAGTGAATGGTAATGATATATGTGATGTTGAGATTTAATGAAATGGTAATGTGGTTGGAAAATGTGAATGAGGATTGATTATAATGTGATACATTTGATGTTGAGGTTGAGAATGATGAAATGTAAAGGAAAAAGTAGTAAGAATGGTGCAATATGTTATAAAATGTAGATTTTGATGAGAAATGGAGTTTGGAATGGTTTTATTTGGTTTTGGTTGGTTTGAGTTGTGAAAATGAGGAAATTGGTGAATTGTGAACTTTTGGTGAAAGTTAGTTTTTGGTGAACTTTGTCTGATCATAACTTATGTCTCAATTTTCGAAATTGGTTGAAATTTATTTGAAATTAAAGCTTATTGAAAAATCTTCAAATCGATATAAAGTTTGTAAAATTTGAATTTTTGTAGAAGAAGTTATGATCATTCAAAGTTCGTGTTGAAACTCTGAAATTCTGCAAAGTTGCAGAATTTTGTGATTTCTGGTATGTGTGCACGCACAGCCTTGTGCGCATGCACAACTCTGAAAAATTTATAACCTGTGCACACGCACAGACCTGTGCGTACGCACAGGCAGCGAAAGGCTTTCTGTTTACAGCGATAGCACAGCTGGTGCGCGCACATAACCAATGAGGGTTTACAACCTGTGCGCACGCACAGCCCAGTGTGCACGCACACGTTGGGAAGGTCAATCTGTTGAGGGCGCTAGCACAGCTTGTGCGAGCGAACAGACTTGTGAACTTTTGTACTTGTGCGTACGCACACCTCTATGCGTACGCACACGTTTTAAAACTTCTCCTACGCACACCCCTGTGCGGACGCACACGCCATGTTTCTCAAACTTAAATTTTGTTTTCAACTATTTCACCTTCCCAACAAGATTGTAAACTTCTGTGACACCATTTTAAGACTCTTGGGCCTAGTTTTGGGCATTTAAAACATGGGAAAGAACCTAAGGGATTTAGTTGATAATATTTTGAAAAATTAGAAAATGGAGGCTTAGGTTTCTGGTGCACTGAGGATGGGTTGATGGCGTGTGAAGGTAGACTGGTATGTGAAATAAGAACTGACAAATAGTTGAGCTCGAAACTGAAATGTGAAATGACAGTGGTCGAGATGAGTCGAGGACTCTGAATGAGATGATGGATCCATGTTATGCTGAAAATGTTTTCTGAAAACCACTGAAGTACTAATTTATACTGAGATTACGAGACACTATGCGCCTGGCAGGGGCGGTGGTTAATCCCGCCTATCTAGGTAGTGGCTATTGAGATTATGAGATGCTATGCGCTTGGCAGGGACGGTGGTTAATCCCGCCTGTCAAGGTAGCGGTGGTGACGTCAGGACGGTGGTTAATCCCGCTTACGTTGAGATGTGAGGTCTGTGGCAAGAGTATCCCGCTCGCATCCCTTCGGATCACTAGAGTGTGCAGGCACAAAATCCTGGACGGTGTTCCGAGCACCATATCTCGGGGGTTCCCAATTATGATTCCGAAGGGCGACATCTCCATGGAGGTGTGTCGGGTTGGCAGTTGAACCGACAATGTGATATCACAACCAATAGGACAGGCATTCATCATGTGCATCTTATATCTGTTTGTTTACTTTGCCGACTTGTAATTGCTTGCCTAATTGAATAACATGCCTAATTACTATTTGAATTATTTGCCTTACATGCCAATACTTGTGTTTTGCTTGCATTGAAATTATCTGTGTTTTCTACTGGGATTGAGGAGGTTCGGAAGGCGTTGGCGATGGGATCGCATGGAGGATAGGTTGGTGAAGGCTGTGGGACAGCAGAGACTGTTAGACTAGAGAATCCTTTAAGTTAGATTACCCATTTTATACTGCTAAGGCTATAAGTTGTATTGAGGCTTAAATTATGCTTTATTTCTTTAGTATGCCTAAGATGAATCTTGTGATGGATATGAAGTCTAGGATTGCCTTTGGTGTTCCGGGGTCTTATATCCTACATCACTGGGCACTGTTACCATACTGAGAACCTCCAGTTCTCATACCATATTTCTATTGTGTTTTTCAGATGCAGGTTGCAACCCACCTCGTGAGTTGCTTGGATGGTGACAGAAGCGGAGGATCCTGTTACTCTTGGAGTCTTTTGATTATTTTTGTTTTACATCTCTCACTTTTGTATTTTGCTTTTTTCTAGAGGCTTGTGTTGAGAGAGAAAAACTTGTATAAGCTGATTTTACTGTCAGATTTCTGTATGTCTGTATATATGGCTAGCCGGCTTAAACTCCGCGAGCCGTGGCTAGAGTCTTATGATATTATACTATTATCTGTTGTTATATTGTATCTATATCTTGTGCTTTAAGTTAGAAGCTTCGTTAGTACGTTTTGCACTTTTCAAATCCTGTTTTTGAGCTATATCCTTCATCAGGCTTCTAGATTATATTATTTCTTCTATATATAATATGTATGAGCTTAGAACTGTCGTAACCTTTGATTAACATTTGCTTTACGATGCGAGGTAAGGCTTAGGCTAATTAGGGTGTTACATAAGTTACCTAGTCAATATTTAGCTTTCACTAGTATGAGTTGTGCTTAATTGAATTTTGTCCTCTAATATTCTGCAGGGTCTTATATGGGCAATCAAAGAAGTCATGCCGAATGCACATCATAGGAATTGCGTGTTGCATATGTGGAAGAATTGTGAACTGGAATTTAGAGATAAACAAGTAAAGGGGTGTGTTTGGAAAGCCGTAAAGAGCACTACTCCAGTTTAGTTCAAGGCTACCATGGATAGGTTGAAAATGGTGAGTAATGGAGCATGGGAATATATGAGTAATTTTTTATCCTAAGGTGTGGTGTAGGGCATTTGTTAGTCACTACCCTAAGAATGCTACTGTGACAAACAACATGTGTAAGTCTTGGAATGCGATATAGTGGATGCTAGAGAAAAACCGATTCTAACATTGTGTGAGGAGCTAAGGGTACATATTATGAAAAAAGGGGCCACACATAAGAGGATCCTAGGGACATACAAAAGAAAGTTGGCACCAGTGCAGAAAATGAAGTTGGATAAATAGATTAAGCCTAGGAGTCACAAGAGGAATGCTCACTGGTGTGGTGACAACGACAAGGTTGTATTTGAAGTCTCAAGAAATTCGCACAAGCTTGGGGTTAACCTGAAAATCACATATGCACCTGTAATTTGTGGCAGCTCACAGGTTAGGTGTACACTTATCAAATTTAGAGTATATGTTATATTTGAATTGTACGGGTATGAAATTTAGGTCACATGTTCTATTTGAGCAACAGTTATAAAATTTAGATTAGATATTCTATTTTTTTAACAGGTTAGAAATTTAGATATTGTATTTGCATAATAGTTATTTGAGACATTATGTTCTGTAGGTGTACCTTGTGTTCATTCTATTGCAGCAATATGAAAGGTGAGAGTTAAATCAGCTGAGAATTTTATGTCTCCATTCCTCATTATGAAAGCCATAAGGAAGACTTATGGCATTTGTATCAACTCTGTAGATAGTGAAGAGTTCTGAGAACCATCTGACCAATTAAAACCTGATCCACTTAGAATTGTGAAGCCTGCTGGTAGACCAACTAAGAGGAGAAAGGAAGTAGTTCAACCTCCTACACCTGTCGATGGCAACAAAGTCAGAAGGACCTTCCAGGTTACTTGCAGCAAATGTGGAGAGAAAGGGCACTACTTCAAAACATGCAAGGGAGCCCCTAAAAATCCTAACCGGCAATCAAAAAGAAAGAGACAGAAGAAGGTTTCTTTGGAAGTTGCACTAGTTAATCAAGATGGGAACAACAATAAGGTTGGTGCTCTATCAACTAATCATGCACCAGTGACTGCTCCTCCAATTCAGGTTAACTATATTATAGAGTAATTGCTAGTCAATTTTCATCCATGGAATTATAGGCTAATGGTGGCCAACTCTTGTTTTACGTTTCAGGATAGAACCTCTGGCCAGAATCACAACCACCCCAAGCCTTAGAAACTTACTTCAGAAGAAATTAGGGTTAGAAATGTGAACTGTATTTTTTTTTTTGGATAGAGTTTTTGGCTGTTTATGTTGTAAAAAGTGATTGGTATTTAATAGTTATTCACTGTTTTTTTATATTATTTTTTGCAACTGAATTAGGCTAAGTCTAAAAATAATAAGAAAAAGATGCCAGAGAGATCACATGCCCCACAAGATGGATAGGAGGAAATTCCAATCACTTAGTCTGCTCCTCCAGTGGTAAATTCTCTTATCTATTTATTTTAGATTGCTGCATTATTCTGCAACTTATTTTGTTGTGAACTAACCACATCTTGTGCATATTTTTGTATAGCAATCTCAAAATAAACCTGCACCACCAGTCCAGCCAAGTCCCAGATTCAGGTCCAAGCAGAAGACTTTTAGGCCACCAACTCCTCTAAATCTATAACCTCCCCTAAACCATGGACCTACTCATCCTGCACTAACTCAAACTCATTTGGGCCAGCCTACCACTACACCAAAAATCCTGAGGACATCTCCAAAGAAACAGTGACTGCAGCAAGTGGAGGAACTTCCTCAAGATTATTCAAGTCACCTAGGCAGACTTAATTATTTAGGATGATTATATCATAAGACATCGCATTTAATTATCTGTTTTTTAGTTGTTTATGCTTTTTTGGTTGTTATTCTTGAATTTGAGAAACTAGTATTTAGTAAAAACATGTTTTGTGATACATTTTGTATAAGGCCTCACATGGTTTGTGAGTTATATTTTGGAAACTTTGCCTCACATGGTTTGTGAGTTACATTTTGGAAACCTTGCCATTATGAAATGACAATATCTCATCTTTGTATAAATGTTATTATGTTTTCTACTTTCTCAAAGCTTGATTCTATCAATCAAATATACAGAAGTCATGAAATGTGAAAAATAAGGGTAACTGAATATACAATGTCTATTAATTCAAGACCATAGTTTATTACAATTTCATAGTCTAAACTTTCACTGCATCCTCAAATTGCACCACGTACAAATCATTAAAATTACACTAACATTATACAGATGTAACTAAACTAACCCCTTTGCTATTACAATGCCTAACAAAATCAACCAAAATATTTTCCACTTGCTAAGAGCACCACTATCCTTCTTAATATTTTTGCATTCAACCATCTTCTTTTCTATCTTTGCAATCCTTTCTTCCATCTTTTTCTTTGGGTCTGCATCTCCATTTGTGCCACTTCATCAATACAAAAGGAGGTAATATACTCATCTTGTCAAAAAAATATTTGTAATGTCATGCGTTGTTCTATAACAAAGATATCTACTATTAAACTCCAAAAATCACCAAATAACTCAACAAACCAAACAAAACCTTAAACATAAAACTTACCTTAAAATAAGAACAACCAAAGAAAAGCCTCCTTAAATTCTGTGAAGTGTCAGATTCGAATAAGATGGTGTAGATTCTGCAATTACGCACTGGAGAAACAAATTTCTTCTTCATTCTCCTTGACATTCCTACCAGACTGCTTCCATTAGTACTCATTCGAGTGTTCCAACTCTCCTCATACCCGCTGCATCTTTTCTTGCGATTGCATGAAGAACTAGAATTTGCAGTACCTATGCCCACTGTTGCAGAGTCTTCTCACATAGATGCAAGATGAAAACCCTACCCTTTCAATCGTTTTAAGGAGGAAGGGTTTATGAGTGCCAAGCGACGATGACGTTTCAGTTGCAGGGAGGGGTTATTTAGTTCCTATAACGATTTTTCTTGACATGCAACACTTGGCATTGACAACTTAAACTCTATCTGACACGTCATACAAGCAATCCGTTAGCAACCGATTACATCAGTCCAATTATATTGATGGTTGGAGACCTGGTTGAGATTTAGTGATGATTAAGATGCGATATATTTCACAAAAAAATAATCACGAGTCGAAAAGAATATTACCCTAAAATAAATTACTATTCTCGTTGTTGATGATGAATTCATTTAGACTCAAATTGATAAAGTTTTTTCTTTTATTTTACAATTTTTGTTTTAACGCAAATTAATCACTATGAACAATAATTAGTTTTTTTTTTTTTTTGGTGACGAACAATAATTAGTTTTGGATAATACATATGAAAGTTCTATAATTTTTGTTTATATATTTCAGTAGGTTAAACAAAAGGATTAAACTTTTTTACATATTTTTTTTGGATAATAAAAATTTATTTTTTCTTATTCAATATTCTTTTTAAAGAGTTTGGCATTGAAAGATTTAATCATAATCATATGTATATATATATATATATATTACGGATTAAATTGTAGTAGCAATAATTTCAAGTAAATAAGAACAATTTTGTATCAGAAAATATTTGTGATTTTTTTTTTTTTTTGCAAATAAAGACGTGGTTTTTTATACAGTAAAAAACTTATATAAAGTTGCATTGTATATAAAATATAATTTTAGTCTCCATAAATCAAGATTTGTTTTTAATATAATAGAAAGCATTAGTTATCAATATGATATATATATATATATATATATATATATATATATATATATATATATATATATATATATATGTCTTGTTTTTTATACATATATAATATGTGTTCAGTTCATTGGGTGAGGTGAAACGTGAAAGATCGTGTAGGTTGGGGATTGGATCCTGAGCGCAAGATCTGTAGAGTAAAAAGTTGATAGACTTCGTCAATTGATTAGTTAGTGGGTCATTTGTAAAGACATTCCAATACTAAAGTAAGTATTCTTACGATGAAACAATTAATTAGGATAAAGATGTGATGTACCTAGAAGAAGGATAAGCCCTTTTCCTTTATTCCTGTTTATCAGGTGAATCCTTTGTTCAGATCCAATTGTCAAAAAATTTTCACTAACTGTTTTGATCATCAGTTGTCCAAACCTTTACTAGGGACTGTATCACGCAAGAGATGTGTTGGTTTGGACGGGTCAGGGACTTGCCAGGTTGGGAGTAACCCCGACTCTTAGCTTATTGGGTTGGGATAGAACAATATTTTAGATATAGAAAATGTATCATATGAGAAGAGATTTTTATATGAAAATGTGAGAATATATTTATAGTTATTGAATTAATTTGGGTTAAGATTAAATGTACCTAATAAATGGTATAGAAATAATATATTTATTATAGTCATTATATTCATGTGTAAATATATTTATAACCGTTATATTTATTGTCATTATTTTCAATTTTTATTAAAATATACTTAATAAATAAATTAAAATAATAATTTTTTATCCAAATAAAATTAATAAATATTTTTTATAATTAAATATATTTTTTAAAAATTTATACAAATATAAAATAAAACCTCTTAAAAAATATATTTAAGAAATATTTCTTTTTCTCGCTTAGCTTTCATGCAGGATGTTAACAAAATAGAAAATAGGAACAAAGCATCATAGGAGGGATATGGCGTGGACACCTCAGTTGATCAAGTGATGGAAATGGTTCATCAGAGCTATTGTCAATGGATGCTAAAAGGAAAGGCAAAGCCGTTAGTTAAGCACAACATAGCTGAAAGTTGAAAGGATAAAACTCCAATAATTAGCTTCAGGATCAAGAGTGATATATAGGAGATACAAAATAAATCTTAAATTACTAAATTGTTTTAAGAATTATCAACAACATAATATAAGGTGAATTAGAATTAGTTTTAAAAAATATTTATTTTTTAAAAAGTTCTATTTCATATTTATATAATTTTTTAAAAAAATATTCAACTATCAAATATTTTTAATTTTATTTGGATAATAAAATCTAATTATTTTAATTTATTTATTAGGTATATTTTAATAAAAATTAAAAACGATAAATACAGATATAACGATTATAAAAATATATTTACACATAAATTTTAATGATTATAATAAATGTATTATTTGTATACTATTTATTAGATATATTTAATATTCACCATTTAAATTAAGATTTAGTTAACATATATCCTAAAAATATATGATAAATTTATTATTAATAAAAATTTTTAAATATTTTTATTTAATGAATGCAAATAAATGTATTAAAAATTTAAATTTTTTATATCTTTAATAAAAAAAATTTTAATTTATAAACTTAACATATGTCTTAAAATATAAGATAGACAAATTTTTTTAATTAATTCAATAATTATAAATACATTCTCATATTTTTATATAAAACTCTCATTCTTTGCAGTGATATTATTTGTGCTATTATTTTTGCAGTGACATTATTTGTGCTATTATTAATAGTACAATTTTGGCGATGTGTTTTGGCTTCCCATATAGTTATAGGGATTAAGTTATCTTCATCAATTATTTTGTATTTAATTGAAAATTAATAATTTTGCATATGTAAATATGTGTATTATTAATAAGGACTCATAATATTATTATGTGATTATTATATATGGTGCCTTATTATTTTATTATTTTTGTGCGTGCTATATATAAATATTTGATTTTGTTACATGAGGAAATTAGTAATAATATAATACCTATTTATTTTATAAAATTTAACTTTATAATAAATTGATTAAATATTATACTACTAAAGTAGTATTTTTTTTAAAAAAAAATTGATTTATTTTAAAATATTAAAAATATAGTAATATATAATTTATGCGAATATTGATCAATTCAAATAGTATATATTTGACTGAATTACATGCATATATTTATAGTGACGGGGTGATTAATAATGAATCAATACTTATTATTTATGCGGACAATAATCTGTCTAAAAAAAATTTATTGTTTGGCCAAATAATAATCATTAAATCTTATATTTATTTTCTGTTTAATTATGCAGCTACTAATCGGCCTAAAGGAATATTAGTATTTGACCAATTGATACAAAATATATACGATAATAAATAGTATAATTCTCAAGTTTTTATGGAAATAATGAGTAATCTAAGATAAGGTTATTGTTTGACAGAATTTTGTTGAGAATATTTAGTAAATCGTACTAAATAAATTTATGTGTACATAATAATAATGGATTAATTCAAAAGAAGTTATGTACTTAGTCAAATTACATATACATATATAATAATAAACATGTGATAATTATTTAGTTTTATGTGAATAGTAAATCTGTCTAAAGTTAATTTTTGTAGAAAAAATACCAATAAATAAATAATATTCTTTTAAATCTTAACTGATTTTATAATAATTTAATGTAGTGGAATCAAATTTAATTACTTAATAGAGACAAATAAATATTATTTTTATGTACTATTAAAAAATATTTTAAATTATAATAAGAGCACTTGTCCTCACAAGTTATAAGTTTTCAAGTAAATTTGTCCTTAGATTTATATATAATGGTTTTTTATTTATTGTAATAATTGCTGAATAAATTATTATTATTTTTTATTTAAAATTAAATAAAAATAAAATAAAAATATTAGTTTATATAAATTTTAAAATTTAATAAATGATATACTCAAATATAAATAATAACTTTAAATTTTTAATTTCTAGCAAATCAAAATTACTTCTGTGTTTTTTTTATTAAAAGTATTATGATTCAGTCTTATTAAAAATATTTAATAAGGGAAGATAAAAAAAACTACATTCTTTTCAGTTATATGCTCTCAATTATATCGGCGAATTCAGGCGCATTTTCGTATACTCAGTTATATTTTTTAATAATTTAACACGAACGGTTATGCGGAGGAACCCTGGAAGTTGTAACATTTTCAACCTTGTTTAAGGGTTATATTCTGAATTGAGTCTCTAAGAGTGGCTTGCATAACAAGTTATGTTAGGAGCAGTCCGGCGCCTTACCCAGAGAGAAGGGTGACATGTCATGTGTCCGTAGAAACAAGGAACGGCAAACTCTTTATTGATTATCATCATCACTCCCACACGCCCCCTTCGATTTCATTTCGCGATTCACATTCACATTCTAATTTCCAATTAACAAAACAAACCCACTCCAAATTTCAGTTTCACAGAACCCATTCCAATTCCATTCATCACATTCACAATGCGCTACCACTCTGTCTTCTCTCACTGATATAACTCTCTCTCTTCTTCATCTTTTCTCGGTAATCATTCTCTCATTAACATTATTATTCCCAGCATTTTCACCGAATTGGTATTTTCCCATTTAACATGGCATGCTTTTATTTTATTTAATTTTTAATTTGTCGTACGGTTCTTTTTGGCTTTCTGATTTCCTTTTGTGTGTTTGTAATTTTTCCTTTTCCTTCTTTCTGTGGCTGTGTCTCAAGTTGATAGATTGGTGTTAAGGTAAGGGAGAAGACATGGGAAGGCTATTCTTGGTTAGTCTTGAAGGGAACTTCTATAGCTGCAAGCACTGCCAAACGCATTTTGCCCTTGCTGATGATATCATTTCCAAGGTTTATTTTTAATTGTTTATTGTGTTGTTATTATTTTCCTTTTCTTTTTCCTCTCATACATTTGTGTGATGATATCTTGGTGCCTGAATGGCTGAATGTACAATTTGATGATATCTTAATGTCTGGGTTTTTGTTGGAGAATTATGTGATATAATGCCTTTTGTGATGATGGTTTAAAATAGTGGGTATATTTGCTTTTTTGATTACTGTGATTACCATTAATTGTGCAAGAGTGTTGCTAAGGCAGCAAAATTGTTGTCGAGTGTTGAAGGGAGTATCACGACGCTATGGTTGCAAACACAATTTAGAACCATCATGCCCCCATTACTGGTTGATCATGATGATGGGAATCTGATTAACCCCAGAGGGGCCAAATAGAAGATAGGATCGACACGAAGTGAGAAATTGATGGAGCTTAAGAGGAATTGTTTCTGGAACACATACATATATGAAGCAGTGGCATTTTTAGATAGGATCGTGTTTGGGTTAAACATGTCGATACTAACTTGTGGACTCTACATGATGTTCAACTATTATTGGTATTTCGTTTTGGTTGTTAAATGTATAAGATTTTGAATTTCTGTGTGCTGCTATTTTTTGGTGTCAAGTCATTCATGTCTCCATAGTTGTGTTTCATTTTTTCGCATTGACATTCTATTCACTGTAATTGCGTAATTCCTTGGAAAGGTTTTGGACTAGTTACAAACGTGTATGGGAGCACCAAAGTATGGCTTCCTCAAATTTTTTTTAAGCCATGTAATTGTATTAATTGTAGGCATTGTGGTTCTGTTATATTCACATTGAGTACCTAGTGTTTCTAAGCAAAAATGTTTCTCACCCTGGTGATTCTCTCAATTCAATGACTATATTTTTTTTTTAATTCTTGAGACAGATTGTTATGGGCATAGGCATATAAGTAGTGGTGTAGAATATGCATATACAGGGCATGGCATTATCCCAATAAGTAAATAAATCAGAAAGTAAAATGGTCCAGTTTGGAGATGAAGTGTTTGAAAGATTTGTTCAAATAGAATATACGTCTTAACAGACTTAAAAAGATGTTTTTTTTTTCTTATCAAATTTTCTAATTAAAATTTCATCCAGATTTAAATATGCCCACTTCTGGTTAGCTCTGCGAAGCCATTTGTGCCTGATGAATTTGTTTGAGAGATCTAAACATAAATGGGCTGACTTTAGAAGTAATCCATGAGCCATGACTTGACGCAATGACATCGTTTGATTCATATAGCCAACTCCACCTAGTGAAACAAGACTTTGTTGTTGTTGTATGGGTTTTATCTCTAAAATTGGATTCAAATGTCATCAATATTGAGTCTGTTGGGCCATATTCTCTTGATTGGTTATATACTTATATATGAACAAAGCAATATAAAATGTCCTCATTGGAAACTCGTTGACCACTAAAAGTTGGAAGTTTTCTATTCCTTGATCATGGCACCTGATTGACATCAGGTTGGCTATTTTGACATGGATGCGGTTATGTGTTACTAAATAAATAGAGAATTTTGAGTATGATTACCTTCCCTGTGCTGCATTGTGCATCTGTATCTTAATTGTACAGCGCAGACAATCTAAACTAATCTGGTTTTCTTGTTTATTATTTATTTTTTTAGTCTTTCCAGTGCAGGCATGGGAAAGCTTATCTCTTTGATAAAGTGTAAGTTTCATTTGACTTTCTCATTACAAAATTAAAATAAGCATCTCTAGTGCCATTGCAGAATTTTTTGGATACTGTTGCATAAATATTTAGCTAAATTAGCGATAAACATCAGAATAAAAATAATAATTGTCAAATACATAGCCTATTACATATCATGCAATTGAGTAAGTTCACTCTTCTAGGTCTAATAAAAATTTTCATGTCTATCAACGAGTACATTCCTTTAAAAGTGGTGATTTCACAGAGAATAACTTACACTTCTATGCTTTCAATATCTTGAATGCTTCAGTAATGCACTTGGTACTGGATGAAAAATCATGATGAGTACGAGACTTTGTTGTGTAATAGCATTGAGTAATTGAAATAACTTGTTATTCCATCTTATGACAGTGTAAATGTTACCATTGGAGAGAAAGAAGAACGAAATCTGATTACTGGAGTGCACACTGTTGTTGACATATTCTGTGTTGCATGTGGATCCATTGTTGGATGGAAATATGTAAGGACCAATTTTTATGGCCTGTTGTTGGCGATTTAGTTGTTCAGATGCTGTTGACATTTGCAAATGCCTGTTTATAACATAGACTCATCAGATAACACTACTACTTTTTGCAAGTTCAAAATCACATTGCCTACTTTTTTCTTTATCTGTTTAGATAACTTATTACTTCTCAAAAAGAACCTTTTAAAACATTCAAAGTAAGTACTTCTATTAGTCATTAGTCAGCATTTAAATATAGAATTACTTATTGATATGTTACTTTCTAGAAGTTTCTTTACGAAGGCTTATATAAGTTATTCTTCTAAAAAGACCAACTTTCTATCTCATTTCACTTCAGGAGTCTGCTTGTGAGAAATCTCAGCAGTACAAAGAAGGAAAGTTTATCCTTGAAAGGTGACTAGTTAGTTAATCTGCATTTATAGCTTTTATGTTTTATCTTTATATTCAGGGTAAATTTCAATAACCTCTCTTGTGCTTAGGCAATGTTACAGATAACACCCGCTCTATTCATAGAAGTGTACACTAAACTCCTTGAAATTTGGGTTATATTGACACTCGGCACCCTTGTAGTGTATAAAATGCGACACTAACCTCCCTTATAAACATGAGAAGAGGTCAATGTCTGCATGACATATCAAGGGATGCCGGGAGTAGAATTACCTAATTTCAGTGGAGATCAATGTAATTTACCATTTAGTTCATTTGTTTTTCAAACGAGAATAAGTGGCATTGGGGATCTGGTAATGGTCGGTGGCCAGTATTTTTAAACGAGATTTGCGATTTGTTATTGTGAATAGGTTTAAGGTGTTGGGACCTGATGGCAGCCTCTACATGGAAGCTCAAGAACCAAATGCTGCTGGAAGTGATGTTGATGATGTTTGATTTGCTCATTTAGGATCTAATCTCATTTTGAAACTGTACATTCTCTATGCTTCTTCCTGTTAAAATATGTTATACCTCAGCTATTAGTATACACTTACAATGCACTAAAGGTTACAATAGTTCCCTTACCCTTAATTCAAAATCAACTAGGCCAAAATGTTGGAATTGTATGAAACTAGTGAACTGTTTATATGATTTGATTAATCAGATTCGGTATAGAAAGTAAGCCTTAGTGCAAACACTAACGATGTTTTCCCCTTGAAAAGCCAAAGCTTGAAGTTTCCAATTTTGTTGTAATGCATTTATCAAAGAAAAATCTTTGAAATATGTTAGCACAACCTTTATATTATATTCGGTTTTGCTAAGACACCAACTTATTTTTAACAAAATATTAGCCAACAAAGTAGTGAATGAGCAAGATTAAGAGAAAGAAAAGGAAAGGATGTTGGTTGTCAATCTTTTTCCGTATTCTATAATCTCTGGTTTTCATGGAGAGGTAATTTTAATGTCCTGGATTGCTACTATAAATGCTACTTAATATTGAATAATCACTGTTGGATTACAACAAAAACGAGTAGTAGCAATTTTGTAGATTGACAGCGGAGAGAGGATGTAGAAGAAAGTTGTGGTTTATCATTTCCATTTCAAACAAAAAACCTGTTCATCACCAGTTGTCTTTTGTCCTTACACCAAACGATTATGATCATGATTTTCCCCTTTTCCTCTAATGATTTTCTGGGAGAAAATATACGCTTCTAGCGTATTACGATAGTCAGAATTGAGCTCTACATAGTTCATCCATCTTCCTTATTTGTGACATAATGCAAAGCACAGTAGATAAACCCAACGCTAGAAAAAGAATAAAAACGAAACGTTGGTTGACAGGACCAAGAGCCATTCTCCCTCCAAGAATGTCCAGTAAGTAGTTTCTTTTTAGCATGATGACATGGCCATGTGCAAATAAGCAGGGGCACATTTTGTATTTTTGTCATTTTAAGCCGGGGCACATTCAATAAAAATAAATATACAGTTAAACATCACAAATTACATCAAATTTAATTTCGATATTCTGATAGTGTTTACATATACATTTAATTACATAATGACATATCAGTAAAATAATTATATTTTACATTGCAAAAAATACTCTACAACCAAGTGATTTACCCAACTAAGTTGTATTTCAGCTTATCATATTCAAGCGCACTTCTTCTTCCTGTTATGTACACTACTGCTTAGTTTTCTTTTTCTTCTTCTTCCTCTTCTGTACACTGCTACTTCGTCTTCTTCTTTTTCTCTTTTTTTCTCATCTTTCTCTTTTGTTATCATCATTGTCGTTACTACCGCCGTTGCCGCCACCTCCTCCTCTTCCTCCTCTTTCCTTTTACTCCTCCTCGTTAGAGAGTAAAATAAAAAGAATTATGAAAAAATAAAATAAAAAAAGAAAAAAAAAAGATGAAAAAGAAGAAGTAAGAGTAGAAAATAAGGAGGAGGAAGAGAAACAGTTTTGAATTATGCATAATTTATCAGAAAAATTTCTTAATAATAACATATAGATATCTTAGTTTTGACACCGAAATTTTGATGTCTCTTTAAATAAATTTCAGTGTTATTTTTGTTTCTAGCAAGAATTCAATTCAATAAGTGTAAATTTATTTTCATTCAACTAAATAAGATTGCAATACATATTATTTAAGTCTAATATGAGAAGCAATACTCCTAAAAGATGTAAGAGCAAAAGAAAAAAAAGGAAGAAGAATAAGAAGCAAAAAAAAAAAACAGCATTAAAAAAGAAATTTATGTGTTTTATAATAAAATTTCAATGTTAAAATTATAAAATTTTGGTGCTATTTTTATTTATGACAAGAATTCAATCGAATAAGTGTAATTCAAAAAATTTCTATGTCACGGTAAAAAAATTTCATTTTATTTTCTGATAAATTCAACATAACTCAAAATTCCTCATTTCTTTCTTCTTCTTCGTTATTATCATCATCTTTTTTTTTTAATTTCTCATAATTCTTTTGTTTTACCCTTATAACAAGAATAAAAATAAAAATAAAAATAAATCAAACAAAGAAAAAGACATACATACTACTGCAAAAATCACCAAAAAAAGGAAGAAAAGAAAAAAATGCAACAATAACAAAGCAATAAAAGAATGACGATGACAAAAAAAATATATAAAGAAGAAGAAAAAATACGAAGGAGAAGAAGAAGAGCGCAAAGAAAAAGAAGAATGTGAAGAAAAAACGCGGGATATGAAAAGGTTACTGGTTAGCTAATAATAAAGTTAGTTTTTGTTGAATTTGAACCAACTTGGTTAGATTTAATTGCCAAAAAAATTTAAATATATAATATCATTATTTATATTTATATTGACAGCATAAATGGTCATTCAAAAGAACGGATGCGATTCATTGGGCAATGTGTAAAAAGTACACTTTTTCGGTGATCAAAATTAAACTCAATTACATTTATCTTTTCTTTTTTTCTTAATAGATTTATTTTGTGTAAATACAATACCCTAATTTTTGGTTCCAATAACATGTAAATGAAATTTCAATCTTTAGTTTATATATATATAAATCTCTAACAGTTTAATTTCTTCTGGTTTTAGACTCTTGAAGAATTAAAACTCAACTATATATTTGTTGTAGCAAATGAATGGAAAAGGATCAAAACTCAAACTATAAAAAGTTACAAAACTTAGATAAAGAAGGAAAAAATTATGGAACTGTTCGGTAGGTCGGGTACCGGACGGTTTGGGTTGGTACTTCGATTGATAAGAGGAAAATTGCCTGGTTCCGAGATGCTGGGTTGTAGGGAGTGCAGCCGACGTTCCGAGCTCTTCGAATGGAGAAGGGGGTGTCACCTGCAAAGACACTCCGACGCTCTAGTCAGCAAAGTGTGCAGATGAAAAAGGATGAGTGGTATATGACGTACCTTGGGGGAAGGGTAGGACCTTCCCCATATATATCATGTCAAAGGTGGGCCCATCAAGGACAGGCCCACCTTCCTTGATGCTTCCTTCCCACAACTATAACGTAGCTATCAGGGACGCGTGTTCGGGTCGGCGACTGAGCGTCTTGCTCCTGACCGTCCGGGTCGGGTGGTGCTCAGGTCGGACTGGCCCGCTAGTGGTTTGGGTCAGGCCGTAACAGTGCCCCCAACGCGCCAGCAATGATCATGAAGGTGGTTGGTGGTGCGTTATCTCTTATTCCGTGTGTTGTCGCCAGGTCGGCCACCCGTGGAGGGGACGTGCCTCTTGCGCGCGTGTCTGTTTGTTGCTGAGGTGACCGTTTGTCGCCTCGTTCCTCGCGCGGAGCATTAAATGCTCATAATGGGTTGGAAAACCCTGTGCGCAAAGACCATTTTGCTCCCAGGCTTTTCGCGCTTCTTGAGTGGCAGTTTTAAACAGTTTTGCATTTGTTTTCCTCTCCCACTCTTGCTTCTCCTATCTCCCTCTTCTTCACTCCCAAATATCCCAAAGCCGCGTTCTAGCATCCTTGTGCATCTCTTTTTTCTTCCAAGTTTTTGCAACTAATCCAGGTAAACATCGATCCCTTCTCTTTTCTGCTTCAGGGTTTTCTTATCCTTATTGTTGGCCTTCCTGTACGTTTGTTGTTTGTGCTTGCTCCTTGTTCTTGTTGTTTGTTTGATTTTTGTATGATAGATGACTTTTTAGTGTCAAGTAGGTGCGTTAGGGGGGTTACCATTCCAGGGTAGGCTTTGTTTGGATTTAGTTTTTAGCCATGCTTGGTCTTAACTGTTGGATAGGACAAATATAGTTTCTGGGCTTTTTTCCGGACTCCCGACCTCATAGACTAATGGAGTGGTACCCCCACTGTAGGTATGCCTCGCATCGTTTCTCGGGCTTCTCCCTCCGCCACGAATTAAGATCCCTACGCCTGAGTGACTTCCGATGTGAAGGATTCGCCAAATCAGATGGACGAGGGGGAGTTGACGGAGTTCCGACAAGGCGAGTACTTGTGTGGAGGGACAGACGAGGAAACCAATTATGACGTCTTCGTTCCTTCCCCCAACGAACGGCTATATGAGCTTAATTTCCATTCCCCCGGGTTCCCGACTGGATCTGGTTCTATAAATACATGTTCACTCAGGTGGGGGTTTGTATCCCATTTTCTCCTTTCCAAATGGCGCTTCTTAATCGGATCTCCGTGGCGCCGTCGCAACTGCATCCAAACAGTTGGGCTTCTATCCGGTATTTCGAGATGGTATGCGAATATCTGGAGTTGCTGGTATCTGTTGACGTCTTCCTTTTTTTTCTTCAACCTCACTAATCCTTCCAAGGAGGGGAAGGCAAGGAAAGGGTTCATGTCCTTCCGATCTGCCCAGGGTCGGAGGATCTTCGGCTTGTTCGAGGACTCTTATCATGGGTTTAAAGATAAATATTTCAAGGTGCGTCCGGTCGAAGGTCGTCACCCCTTTTGGTTGTCGTTAGAAGGGGAGCGCCTCATTCCGACGTACTGGAGCTTTGGGGCGGGGTCCAACACATTCATTAAGGTGTCTTATAGGGGGATGTCCGCTGTGGACAAGAGGGTCGCCGACGTGTTGTTGGCGGTTTTTGGGAAGAACCATATGAATCCCCACCTTTTGATGGGTGACCGGGAGGTCACCAGGAATTATGTTTGTGAGTTGTTTTGCCTTGTAATTTGCGTTTCCTTTCATTCGCTTGGTTGTGCCGGTTTCACGACTTAACTTGTTTATTTGTTTGTTGCAGTGGAGATGTCTGCTTCTGTGACAGGGTTTGAGGACTTGTTCAAGACTTTCTTGGTGGACAACGATGAGGAGGAGGCGGAGAAGGTTGACGAGAAATCGGAGGACCCTTCTGAGGATAAAGATCAGGCGACCCTGTCACCCCGTGACACCAAGATGACGGGTAAGAATTCTGACGGGGCGCGCATTTCTCCAGTCCGAGAGGAGACGGCTGGCCCCGAGCACTCGACCTCCGCTCGACCAAAGGATGACGACTTGAAGCTTATCCCCACCCCCAAAAGGCAGAGGGCATCCTCTAGCCCAGAAGGGGTTCTTACCGTAATGGAGCGGAACTTTGACGCCGAAACCTTCATAGATTTGCAGCTGCTCCCCGGCACAGAGGATCATTTTCTTGGTATCGAGCTTGTGGGGCAGGCAAGGTGGATGTACCGTACCCTTCTCCGCGGTACCGCAATAGCTCGGAAGGCTGAATTCGAGTTGTCAGGATGCAGTCGTTGCGCAGGAAGCTCGAATCGGCTGTCACGGCCAATAACAAATTTAAAGCTCAAGTTGAAACTCTTCGGGAGCAACTGTCCGAGTCGGGGAAAAAACTGAAAGTCGCTGAGGAGAAACCCGCGTCTGCCGAGGAGAAGCTGAAGGCCTCCGACGACACCGTGTCCCGTTTAACCGAGCGGGAGATTACTCTGGAGAGCCAAATTAACCCCGCGCAAGGTCAGGTGGTGGCTTTGGAGAAAGAGCGTGACGTGGCCGTCTCGTCAGCTAAGGCCGCTCAAGCTGAGGTTGAGGAGCTTAAAAAGAAACATAAGGTGACCAGAGAGCAAGGGAAGAACGCGATCTTCATGACCGAGGAGGCCCTTAAGGCCCAGGTGAAGATCGTGGCTCCCGATTTCGACACGTCGGCAATTGGAGTTTTCAAGACGATCAAGGATGGAAAGATTGTTGATATGCCCAAAAAATGAGCTCTTGTACCTTATGTTTTTGTATGGATTTACGGTTTTATTGTAGAACTTTTGAAGCTTTCTTCGTTATACATTAAGAGTCGCTTGGTCGGCTTGTGATTATTGTTTTTTCCCTCTGGTAGCATTTTCGTTTTGTTTTGTTATCGTTTTGTCGGTATGAGCTTTCCGCCCGTGTTTATTTACCGTTGTGTTGGTAATTTGGCGAAGCCAGGTCGTGGCCTCTTGTTATCGTTGCAGCCGTTTGTTATGGCTTCTATTTAGATGGCTCCCGGGGTGATTAGTCCCGGGGTGCCGTATCGAGGTTCCGTTTAACGCGTCGTGAAACTTGTTGTCGTGTGTTGTGTAGGTAAAAAAGAAAAGACAATAGAAGTAAAATTGGTAGAAATGACAAGTAAACATTAACTGGTAATTAAATGAGTTTGTTACCATGGCGAATACAAAGGTAAGTGATTAAGTTCGCTAGATCGCTTGGCCGGCACGCTAGAGCTAGGGGTAAAACCTTCTCAGGTTACCCGCGTTCCAGGTTCTCGGGACCTCCCTTCTGTCGAGCTTCTCCAATTTGTAGGCGCCTTTGCCAATCACTTCTTTGACCCTGTAGGGGCCTTCCCAGTTTGCCGCCGGTTTGCCTTTTCCCTGGGTCGGTAGGCCGATATCATTGCGCCGTAGGACGAGGTCGTTTTGCTCAAATTCCCTCTTGAGCACTCTGGTGTTGTATCGTAGGGCCATTATTTGCTTTAGTGCTACTTCTGACAGGTGGGCCTTCTCCCTGGTCTCATCTACTAGGTCCTTTTCTACAGCTTCTTCCACCCCCTTGAGAAGTAACCGTGGGCTCTGTTCGCCGATCTCTACGGATATCATTGCGTCTACCCCGTATGTCAGGCGGAAAGGGGTTTCTCCCATGGCAGACTGCTCGGTTGTACGGTAGGACCAGAGGACTGAGGCGAGCTCATCAGCCCATGCTCCTTTCTTGTTGTCTAGCCGCTTCTTGAGGCCAAGCAAGATGACCTTATTTGCGGACTCGACTTGTCCGTTTTTCTGGGGGTGTTCTACCAAGGAGAATTTCTGTTTGATGCCCAAGCCGGCGAGGAACTCTATAAACTTCTCATTTTTCCGGATTGGCTTCCACCCCCCTTTGGGTTATCATGAATCCTAGGAACTTTTCGGACTCCATGGCAAAGGTGCACTTGAGGGGGTTGAGCCTCATGCCGTGTCGTTGGAGGGCTGCGAACACGTTTCCCAGGTTGCTTAGAAGATCTTCAGGTTCGGTGGTCTTGGCAAGGATGTCGTCCACGTAGACTTCCACCGTTTTGCCGATGATGTCGCCGAATATCTTGTTCATCAGCCTCTGGTATGTGGCCCCTGCGTTCTTCAGGCCGAAGGGCAATACTTTGTAGCAATAGATTCCTCCTGGCATTATGAACGCCATTTTTTCTTCGTCTGGCCGGTGCATCGGTATCTGATTGTATCCAGAATAGGCATCCATAAAGCTCAGATACCGGTACCCCGCTGCCGCGTCGACGAGTGCATCTATGTTGGGTAGGGGGTAGCAATCCTTGGGGCATGCTTTGTTGAGATCAGAATAATCCACGCACATCCTCCATTTTTCATTATGCTTTCTTACCAAGACTACGTTCGACAGCCAGGTCGAGTAGTCGAGTTCCTGGATGAATCCTGCTTCGAGGAGGCTGGCCGTCTGCTTGGCCACCTCTTCTGCTCTCTCTTGTGACATCTTCCTCCTCCTCTGTGCCACCGGTCTAGCTTCTGGTTTGACAGCCAAATGATGTGACATGAGTTGGGGGTCTATCCCCGGCATGTCGGCTGGTGTCCAGGCAAATAGGTCGCCGTTGGCCCTGATCATTTCCATTAAAGGTTCTTTCAGCTCGTGAGGGAGATTTCTATTCACGAAGGTGAACTTCTCCTCCGTGTCGCCGACTCTAAACTTTTCCAAGTCCCCTTCTTATTTGGGTCTCGGCTTGTCGCTGACTCTGGTGTCCAAGTCGGCGAGGAACACTCCTGACGCTTCTTTCAATTTCTTTCTTAATGAGAGACTGGCATTGTCGCAAGCGACTTCCGTTTCCAGGTCTCCCCGTACAGACCCTATTGATCCTTTTTCAGTTATGAACTTCATTAGCAGCATCTTTGTGCTGATGACTGCCCCCAAGTCGTTGATGGTCTTCCTCCCTAGGATGATGTTGTAGGCTGTGGAGTCTCGTAGGATCACGAACTCTGCCATTACCGTTCTTCTCCCTTGGCCTTGTCCTACAGAGGTCGGCAGGGAGATTATCCCGTCTGGCTTGATGAAGTGGTTGCCGAGGCCTACAACGCCATGCTGGTGGGTCTTTAAGTCGGCGTCCCTCAGACCCAAGGCGTCGAACATATTGTGGAACATGATGTTCGAATCTGCCCCCGTATCTACAAGGATCCGCTTGACGAGACCGGTTCCTACTCTGGCCGTGATGACCATGGGAGGGCTTTCTGCGACCTCGTCGAACCATTGGTCCTCCGGGCTAAATGAAATGGATGGGAGTGTCTTGGGGCTTCGCGCGGAGGATGTGGAAATAGCCAAGACTTTGGCGTCTTTCTTATGTGCCGACTTGGACCTAGGCGCCGCGTTTCTCGCCGTTACCACGTTCACTATGGTAAGGCCGTGGTCGTTGTCCTCTGGCTCTTGGTGTCGCTTTGATGCCCGGGTCTTGTCTTCGCCCTCGTGGTCGCGGTTCCGTCTCCTCGGCTCCCTAATGCGGTGGGAGAAATCGGCTAGCTTTCCCTCCCTGATCGCTTGTTCCAGTGCATCTTTCATGTCAAAGCAGTCATGCGTCTTGTGCCCATATCCCTTGTGGTAATCACAGTAGAGGCTCCTGTTCCCGCCTGTTCGTTCCTTCAAAGGTCGGGGTTTCGACAAGATCCCCTTCTCGGCTATTTGTTGGTAAACTTCCGTAATCGGCGCGGTGAGGGGAGTGTAATTGCTGAACTTCCCGACACGAGAAAATGGCCTAGGAGTCTTGCTCGGACCGCCGTCCCTGGCGTGTTCCTTTTGTCTTTCCCCACTCCCGTGGTGTCGGGTTTGATTGTAAGGGGGCTGTCGTTTGTTGGCAGCCACGACCTGGCTGACTTCTTCATCGTTAATATACTCCCTGACTACACATTGGATCTCCTGCATTGTCCACACCGGCTTCGTGGTGAGGTATTTTCTGAAGTCCTCGTTTAGAAGTCTGTTCGTCAGGCACAAGCTTGCAACCGAGTCAGTCATCCAATCAATCTCCAAGCACTCATCGTTGAATCGGTCTAGGTATTTCCGGGTCGGTTCGTCGGATCTTTGGGTCACTCCAAGTAGATTGATTGGATGCTTTGCCTTCACAATTCTGGTTGTGAATTGGGCTAGGAATGCGCGGCTAATGTCCGAGAACCTGGTCACCGAGCCCTGCGGGAGGTTATTGAACCACCGTATTGCAGGTCCCGCTAAGGTGACCGGGAAAGCACGGCACCTTACCTCGTCTCCCACTCCTTTCAAGTTCATTCTGGCTTCGAAAGCCGTAATGTGTTCTTGTGGGTCTTGGGTTCCGTCGTACCTCATGTCCGTTGGCTTGTCAAAGTGTTTTGGCAGCCAGACCTCGAGGATGGAACGATGGAATGGGGTTGTGCCCATTATCACCAGTCCCCACGTTCTGGTTGTTCTTCCCTCGTCGTCCTCCCGACGAGCGTCCTCACGGTTTCGCTCCATGGTACGCCTATCGTTCCTGGCGTATATGAGGGGGTCGTGGCGTCTTCTCACGCGTCCTCCCTCCCTGTCGTTCTCAGTTTCAGATTGTGGGCTAGCTGTTCGTCGGGAGCGGCTTCTTGAGACGGAGCGGGAGTGGCTCGATTCGGGAGTTTGTTGACGATGTTCCCGGTCTGCCAGTCGGTGCTCTAGGTCTTGCATTCTGTGGTGTAGTTCTTGCATTATTCTGGCGCTGTTGTCGCCAGTTCTTCCGAAGGGTCGCCTTTTGGGAGATCGTGTGGTTCGTCATGGAGGGGAATTCGTGCGTGGCCGGGGAGGGGCCACGGAGGCTTCCCCTCTGTGCTCGGTCTCACGGCCTGTTCCCCCTGGGCCCAGTACAACGTCCATTCAGGCAATTACGTTCCCCACAGACGACGCCAATGTTCGGTAGGTCGGGTACCGGACGGTTCGGGTTGGTACTTCGATTGATGAGAGGGAAATCGCCTGGTTCCGGGATGCTGGGTTGTAGGGAGTGCAGCTGACGTCCCGAGCTCTTCGTATGGAGAAGAGGGGGTATCACCTGCAAAGACACTCCGACGCTCTAGTCAGCAAAGTGTGCAAGTGAAAAAGGATGAGTGGTATATGACGTACCTTGGGGGAAGGGTAGGACCTTCCCCATATATATCATGTCAGAGGTGGGCCCATCAAGGACAGGCCCACCTTCCTTGATGCTTCCTTCCCAAAACTGTAACGTAGCTGTCAGGGACGCGTGTCCGGATCGGCGACTGAGCGTCTTGCTCCTGACCGTCCGAGTGGGTGGTGCTCGGGTCGGGGCGGTCCGCTTGTGGTTTGGGCCAGGCCGTAATAGGAACTTATAAGTATAATACAACTATCAAGATAAAACTTACATAATTACATGGAGCCTTTTTTCTTCTTCTTTATAATATAGTGCTTTAATAGATTGTTTTCCATATGCTTTTATGTTGTTCTATTTGGTGGTTTATTCTCTACAGGTGTTGGCCATATATTTTGGCTTGGGTTCTTTCGTAAACTTTAGTGTGCGATTGAGGCTTTGGCGTCGTGGCAATTTATTTACCTTGTAAGTAATTATGTCTGAATTTTAAATTTGATTGAGACTAAGTAGTGAATAAAAACTTTTGAAAAATATTGTGTGCAAATAAAGATGATAATGGGTAGAGTAGCATAGAGTTTAGGTTCAATTTTAATTCTATTTATGGGTTAATTTTTTATTGAAACTATTTAATCCTATTTTATTCGCAGATTTATAAAATGTCAATCCTAATCCTACACAGCCTCAATGTAAAACCTGATAAATTAATAAATAATTAACTAATAAATTAATTATGAGTCAAAGAAATTAAGAAATATATTTTATAAGAAGTAAAAGTATTTAAAATATAAATTTAAACACTAATTTTAAATATTTTTAGCCTGAAATTAGGCCAACATACTAAACCGATTGAACCGGACCCAAAGCCCAACATATATAAGCTAAAATCAGCCACCCCTTCCCCTTTCTTCTTTACTATTCACACTGAGTTGAAGAAGGAATGGAAGAACCCTAACTTCCATTTTCCAATTCAATCTTTTTTTGTCCATAACTTTTAATCCGGAGTTCCGATCGTCGTATTGTTTGGGGCCATGCATTCGTCTCGCCAAGCTCTTCAATTTTATTTGAACAAAGTGGTAAGGTACTTTGTTTAGGTGTAATCTAGTATTGGATAATCATTGGGTTTCATCCCAATCTTCCATGGGTAAGGTAAGAAAACTCTAACCCTTGTGAATTAGTGAATTAGTAAATCTTAGTATTGATTATGATGAAATTGTATGAAATTAGATTGAATACGTGTGAATTGAAGTCAAATTGGTGCACTTGAGCGCTTAAATTGGAGCTTTGGTGGCTGGGACTAGCTAAATTGGCAAATTGAAAACTTGGAGGCTTGTGGAAAAGAGGTTTTCGGTGGTGTTTGAACTTAGGGAGAAACCAGCCAAAGTATGGTTTCGGTTTCTTATAATTAATATATAATGCTGTGTGAAACATAGGCTAGTAACCTTTAAAATAGGTTTGAATGATATGAATTGGTTAATTTATGAACGAAAATTGTTGAATTTGGTGTTGAATGTGTAAATTGTGAAGTTAGTGATTTTTGTGAGTGAAATTGTTAATTGAAGCTGATAAAGTGAAATTGAATGTAATGAATAATAATTGTGATGTTATTGAATGATGATGAATTTGATTTTTAATGAAGATTGATGAAAAATTTTGGTTGGAATTTGAATGGTGGATTGAATTGGTTCAAAAGTGAGAGTTTAGACTTGGGTTTGAATGGGTTGATAATTTGAAAATGATACTTGTTAGGTATTGAAGGATTGAATTTAGTATAGTTGTGTTGATATTGATTTGGTCATGAATAGTTTTGGTTTGAATTGTGAGTTTTGAAAAACTAGAGGGTTTGTAACTTTTGGTAAAAATCAATTTTTGACTAACTTTGGTGGGTCATAACTTGGCTTTCAGACTCCTAAATTTGGTGAAACTTATTTCAAATAAAAATTAGGTCCGTGAAGTTTACAACGTTCAAAGAATGGACTGAAAATTTTTTTAACGAAAACGTTATGCACGTTTGAAGTTTGGTGAAAAAAATTAATTTTTTTAGCTTAACAGCTTTTTGGAAAAAACCCATGTTTATGCGTAAGCGGAGGCCATGCGTACGCGAGAAACTGGTTCTGTCTAGCACTCATGCATATGCGGAGGGCATGCGTATGCGAAAATGGCGAGTTTTGAACTCTCGCGTACGCGGAGGTGTCTCGCATACGCGACTATGAAAAATTTAACAATACATGCGTACGCAGAAGGCATGCGTACGCATGACATCCTGTTTTGCAGAAAATGTATTTATGTATTTTAAAACATTTTTCTAGCATTCTAAACCTCCGGAAACACTATTTAAGATTTTTCTAGCTAGTGATTAGGATTTTAGATGAGCGAGAGAGTATTGAGTGAAATAAAAGGGGTATTTTTTGTTAGAAATTTAGAACAGATGACTTAGGACTATAGAGTATTGTGGGTGGATTAGCTAGAATGTTTTTGTGGAATGTATTTAGTTGATTAAAGAAGACATCTCGGAATATAGTGGAGATAAGTTTGAAGAAGTATATTTTGATTATGAAAATATATTTTGATTATAAAAGACTAATTTGGGCATGATTGTTTCATCTTGAGAACTCTTTTTCAAAAGTGCGACCCCAGTATGATGGTGGAAGGTCAGGATCCCCTTCTTTGTTCCTCTTGGTATTGTAAAATCGCCTCCAACGAGATGATGAGAGGTTAGGATCCCCTCCTTTTGAGCGTGTGGCGCAACTGCACTCTACAGGGAGAGGGACGCTGGGCTTGTGTTGAGAGAAGTTGGGCGTGGGTGTCAACAAGGAAGGCACGCCGGGCTTGTGACTATGGCCATTAGGCGTGCAAGATCACATGAGGGGATGCCGGACTTGCATGTGCAGCTATTGGGTGTCCATGTTGGGCTGAGGACGACTACCAGACGTTTTTGTTTGAATGCTTGGGCGTTCAGTTTGGGCCCGGTTGAACTGTCCTTGAACCATATATGTGTTTTCTTGTTAAAAAGCTTCAATTCTTGCTTATTTTGAGACAAACTCTTGAAAACACAAAAACACTAACCAAACTCCAAATACTTGATTATTTATAAAATTCTATCAGAAAACATAAGAAATTTAATTAAAACCTAAAAAAACAAATGAAAAAGAACCCTAAAAAATTACTTAAGATGACGTGTCCTCAAAAGTGTCAGTACCTCTACACTAAAGCCATTCAAAGAATATGAATAAAAGAGTACTCTACATTTTCTACAAAGGAAACCACATCAAGTAGCAAGATTCAGAAAGTTGGACTGATATAGATAAAAATAGAAGTTGAAATTAGTAAATATGTTTTAAGGTGGTCGCAAAACTCTCGCATGTAGCCTAACTGAACTCAATACTGAAAAGTTAGAAAGGTTTTGAAATACCTGGCAATCTATAAACCCAACAAGCCTTTTACAGCCTAAGATCCGCAGTTCATCTACCTAATTTTTTTCTTGAAGAGTCCGAATGATCCCTAATAAACTATTAGTAAAAAGTGGCATGCAAGGTTAAGAACCTATTATTAGTTAATAAAATGAAGTAGCACAGTAGAAAGTTAAATGAAGTAAAAACTGACACTACTTGACCCTACTTCCTAATAGAAAAGAAAATAACATAAAAAAAAGTATTCTTTACCTCTTTTTGAATTCATAATTTATATAAAGGTTTTTCATTATATTCTACGTCTATGAATAATCCCGACCCTCCCTCTCCCCCTCTCTCTTCCCAAAAAAAAAAAAAAAAAAACAAAGAGAAACTAACTAAATAAAAAGAACCACTCATACCAATTAATCGATGGAATATATGAATTAAAATTGTATAAAAATTTGCACCTGCTCCTTATACGACAATAACAATTTCTTATGTATACACAAGACAACAGTCACTGAAACCGATTCAACAATTAACAAAACTCCTGCATATTCATATTCATATTCATAAACCAATTCAGAAAATCAATTCAACATATCAATTCAATCACTACCATATTTATTTTTAATTAGCTTATGAACCAATCAACAATAAAATTCACATCAATAACATCAAGGAATCAACCTTGAAAAAACAAAAAAAAAATTTAACTGTTATTCCAGAAGCAGAACGTGGACGACGAGCAGTAGTTCAAGTAGCAAGGGAGGGATGGAAGCGTGGTGCGGTGAAATGCGAGTAGTGGATGTGGATGTGGATCACACCAGGCATTGGGTGCAGTGATGGCAGACAAGTAGAATACGAGGCAGAGGGTGATGAGCACGCGAGGGACGACGAGCACGCAATGGACGCCGAGCGGAGGAGACGCAGTGAGATAGGACCGTGCAATGGATCTTGTGGGAGCTCAACAAAGAACTTAGGGATAGGGCTGTGTGAATGTGGGGCAAAATGACAAAATTTTTTTGGAATTTTCGAAATTTGGAGATGTTATCAATTAGGTCTCCTACTTTAATGGTGAGAATATTTATTTTTTTAATAAAATATTCTGTTATTTCAAACGTTTTTGTCATGGTAGGGACTAAATTGAAAAAAATTATATGGTATAAAAATTCAATTAAAAAGAAAAAAATATAGAGACCTAATTAAAAATTCGGTAAAATTATAGGAACCTGCAGAATAATCAATTTTTTTTTTACTTTAAAGTATTGGTTTTTAAGTATTTGTCTAAAAAAAATATATAAAAAAAATATACTTGACAAAATCACTAAAATGAGAAAATAAAAAAATTTCATAAAATAAAAGAAGGGAAATTCACCGATTTATTATTAACCGGGGCCTGGCGGTGTTGGTGTGGGTGGGGGGCAGGGGCGCAGTGGTGGATCAGCAGTTAAGCACCAATCATAAATGCTAAATATTTTGTTCACAAAGTTTAATAGCCCTCAGAAGTGGGACCCGCACGAATCAGATAGGAGCGTCTTTCCTCCAATCCAAATTTTGAACCGCACGATACACGAGGCCCCATCATCTCTCACTTAATTACAGCCGTTCGATTTTACCCTTTCCTACATCTCGAGGAATCCAACAGCCCACGTTTCATGTTTGAGTGTTTGACCTATCACCCTTTTTGAAATATGCCAATGCCAATTGCTAACTCCTAATTGCACCTCTGCCTTTAAATTTCATTATCAAACATTAACTATGGAAATTGAATGATTCTATTTTATGTTTGTTTGATAATCAAATTAAATTAATGGATGCAATTTGTTTACTCAAATTTTGTTTGGCCATTTCGTTGGTTGGTGCTGCATGTGATGTTGTGCAGGTGTATGAATGCTGAGAATGTTTTTCTACATTTAATAATGTAAGAATAATATGGCTGATTTGTTTTTTAATTTCTTTTTCATGTACTACCAATTAAATTAGAATTTTTTTTATGAAAAGAATTAAATTAGAGTATTTCTAACAATAATGTTTAAAAAAATTTACAAATGAAAATTATTTAAGTTTTTCAATTTAATTCCTCAACTAATATCTTTAAAATATTAATTAATTAAATAAACCAATTTAGTAATTAATATTTTAAGTTTTTTAGGTTTAATTTAAATTACTTGTTAATGATTTTATTAATATAAAACTTAACAATTGTTAAATTCTTTGAACATTTTAATGTTCATTTTATTAACAGATTTTTTTTTTAATTTTGCCAAGGAGTGCTTAAAGAATTAAGTCACCTATGTTAGAAAATATTAATATTTTTATAATATATATTTAGCCGAATAGATTGAATAATTCTCAATCTTAAGTATTACATAATATACTCACACACACTACCACACACTTATACACATATTTAAATATTCTATCTATTTTTCGGTGATCATCAAGATTTGAATTTAAGTACAACATATTAACAGACACCATATTTAACCACTCAACCAAAATCTCAGTTGTATAAATATTTTAACATCTTAATAAATTAACTAAATCCTTAAAAAGAAAAAAAAAGATAATGGACCATATGGTGCTCCCCTTTTCACCTTTCTTGATCATGGTGAATTGGCAAATCCGAGCACCTAAAAGGGAAATAGAGCTATTAAATCTTGTACTATATGCATTCGAGTTTGAGAGTTACATGGTCAAAAGTGGAAGAATATGATGGGTGATTTGCGTCATGATTGAGCTCATTTGAAATTTATACCGTAAATGCAAACAGGGACAAGAAATAAATGCGATGGAGAGTTTCATACCAAAAGCGTGACCGAGGCTTTTTATATGCATTATTTCCATATCATTATTATTTTTAGGCATGATTTTGTGTTGCAATTCAAAGTTCTTTAAATAGTTATCTTATTCAAAGTTTGAATTTGGATATTTATTTTTCTTTTCTAGATACGTCCTATCTACCATCGCAAAGAATTTTTTATTTTTATTTTTTTAAATTAAAAGTGAGACTCAAATTTATAATTTTTAAGTAAGTATGAAAAAATTATGTCATTTGAGTTATAGTTTGTTAGCCCATAAAATTTTTTAATTATACTCTAATTAACTATAATAATAATATGAAGAGAATTGTCTACATTATTATATCATCCTTTTTTATTGGTCTATATCATCCATTTTCTATTTATTGAGAATATTAGAGAGACAAAAAAATAGTCTAAAATTATCTTATTTAATATTCATTAATTATTTTAACAATTAATAAATGTTAAATAAAGTAAATTTTGACTATTTTTTATTAATTATTTTTTGTTACTAAATATTTTCGTAATTTTATTAAGATAAGAAAATACAAAACACAAATTTACAAAAGTAGATTTTAATATCATATTAAAGTAATAAAGTTAAGTGAATATAGTTCAACTATAAAAGTTATTATTCTATGAAAAGTAAAAAAAAAAAAATATCATTTATAGTACCTCTATATATTAAGAATTTTTAACATTTCAAGTAGCTTATATTTCATATTATTTAGGATATTATACTATCTTTTCAAGTACCCATATCTCTATTAATTAATTTACACACAATATGTGTACTAAACATTTAAGGTGAGAGGAGTAAAAGGTAAATTTAATCTAAATACTTACAATATTTTAAAGTTCTAAAATAATTATATATACACAAAAATTAATTATTAAATCAATTATTATGTATTTTTATATAAATATATATAGTTTAATTTATTTTTAATATATATTTTATATTATTAATAGTCAATTTAATGGTTGATTTTTTTTTTGGAGTAAAGTGACACTTAGGTCTAAGAAGATTTCGACTTCGGACTAGTTAGTTCCCGAAAAAAAAATCAATTTGATCCTTCTATCAATTCATCAACTAAAACTTAACGGTGATGTTTATACTGACGTGTCTATCTATGAAAGATAATCATGTATATAACAATTTTTGTAGCGAAATTTCACTTATTTTAATAGAATTTGTAATAAATAGAGAGCAGTTAATAAATGGTATATGAAAACTCAAAAGATAATAAATACTTCGCTGTCTAAAATTACATCGTTTTCCTGCTCATATAACAGTAATGAGACATGCACCACTGTAAATAATAAAACACATGGATAATTCTGTTTCATTTCGCACTATTAATTGACAGAAGAATATACATATCTACCGTTTGCTATCTTAAAGAACCTTAATACTTTTTTTATTATTTTTAAAGACTAATTAGTCCAAAGTCAACATTTTCAAGAATTTAATTGTCACTTTATTTTTTTTTTATTTTTATTTTTTTTTGTATAACTCTCATGATTCTAAAAATTATATAAGCATACCTTGTAATAGGAAAGAGAAAAGAATTTCTACCCGAATAGGGGGCAACTTCATTAAACTTAAAACATGTGAAGCAACTTTAATGCCAATTCAAATTTCAATATTATAGATTTAGGAAGATTAAGAAAAACCCATTTCGAATTTCTTAATGTAATAAATAATAATGTCAGCAGAACAATTAAATAAACCGCATAAATTGAATTCAAATCTAGTCTAGTGTTGTTTTTTTTTATCTTTGGTCTATGTCTTCCATTTTCAAACATCTGAATGCCAAACAGTCAACTACGGACAAAGTTGCACGCAGCAACAACCACCACCACCGCAGCTTCCAACATTGTCATAGCAAACATAAGATCAAAATCTTCGAGCACATTCAAAGCACAACACACCAATCTACCTTGTACATGTGATCTGAATGATTGATTGATTGATTGATTCACCTCTCTCTCTTGCTGAGTTTCTTAGCTTATTGGAACTTTGAAGGCAACTTGTGTTGACACCATATCTATTCATTCTTAGATCCTTGTGATACCCTTTTGGCTCATCGTTCTGATTGAAAGAGTTCAACTTTGGAACTTGGTGCTTGAGGGGATAATCAAAGGTGTGATCTTCTGAGTTCTTGTTTTTAACATCAGAAGAGGCTTCTAGAAGCTGAGGTGATGGTGATGAAGGAGAGAGATGAGGAACTTGCCTTGTTCCTTGAGATGAGGAGGAAGGAGAAGGAGAATGAGAAGAACAACCTGCTCTTTCTCCAAGATTCTGAGGAACTTGATTTGTCCAATTTGGGTAAGTTTCTTTTTCTTTTACACGCCCCTTTTCTTTTTTCATGGTGCTTTATTATGTGAGCTTATGCTGTTCTTGTTCACTGCAGAATCCAGTAGAGAGAACTCTACCATTTCTAGGATCGTATCTTCAGTGCCTCCTAGGAAGACTGGGGTTGAAGAGTTCTTGAATTCGGAGAATGATAAGTCTGATTATGATTGGTAAATTGGGTCTTTTAATTTTTTGTTAATTGTTTAATTTGAGTCATACTCATATGAGAGTATCTAGATCTTGTAGATTATTATAATTGGATTCAAAAGGGAATTTTAATTAAACCTTAATTTTCTTGTGGGCCACTATTTTTATAGCTGATCTGGTGTGGAACTGATAGTAAATCAAAATGGTGTGCTAGTTTAGTTGAAAGTAGTTAAAATAATGAGATGAGAAGTATATAAAAATTGCAGATAATTATTTCATAAGTTGGCTTTTAGAATGATAAAAGTGTATGATTGTTTTCTTTTTGTTTTTGTTTTTGAGCAGTCCCCACTTGAGATATCTTTTTATGCTTTAAACCTTAATTGTCTTTGTTCTTATCATTATTCAAGCATGATGAAGGGTTCATAATTAATTTCTTTCAATCATCAGTTTAATATCATACATTGTTAAGGAAAGTTAACTACTTTTATCTACATGAAAATATATGATTGGGTGTTGGTATAACTTGAAATTTCCGATTTCTAATTTTAACATCAAAGTTGATTCTGGTACCTTTTCTGATCCTCCAAAAGAATTAAGTTGGCATCAAGCTTTAGTTTTCAAATATACTCCTTCAAAATATTCATATTGTTGCTGATTTCAAAAATTGAAACCTTAAGAAGTGGAAAAACAATTGTATTCTCTTTGTCTGCAACACACCAAGTTGCTTCTTATGTAAATTTGGACTTCTCTGCTATGCTGAAATTGTCTAAACTGAATAATATAATCACATATGACTCATTCATATTTTCTGGATTTTTGTTGCATTATAATCTGTGTCCATTGCAATGGCATCCATCGTTCTGACGAGAAGTTTGTTCTGTTTTAGGCTTCTTTCGCCGCCAGATGCTCCTCTTTTTCCAACTCTTGAAAAGGAACCACATATATCAGTAAAGAGCGAAGCAGAGATTCATAAAACTCGTCCAACGGCATTAAAGCCTAGGGTGTGTATGAACAATTTAATCTATCTTAATTTGTGTATGCTGCAAAACCATAACAATTGGTTGGATGCACCAACCTCAAATTCAATTGACAAGTTATCTTTTAAAATTCCACATATGAATATTTGAGACATTCTGTTTTCTTTCTCTAGTTGATTTGATATGTTCAACTTTCTTGTTATTATCATGTTACAGGTTTCTAATATCCAAGTAGAACCTAGTTCAAGAACCAAGTCCAATATAGTCACTAAGAATAATGTAACAATGCCAGGGCATGGTTCTTCCACCACTAGTAACAAAAAGCCTTCCTCATCTGGGCCTCCATCCTCGGCTTCCTCGAGGTCTTCAACGCCCTCTGGAAGGTCAACATTACCTTCTACTACTAAAACCTCTAGGCCTTCCACACCTTCCTCCAGGGCCACCTTAACATCTGCAAAGCCTGCAGCTCCATCAGTGAGATCATCCACGCCTACTACTCGATCCACTTCCAGGGCCTCAACACCAAATTCAAGATCTTCTTCGACAGCTCCTAAGGCTTCTCAAAGATCAGCAACACCTAATCTTAGATCATCAACCCCATCAAGGACACTTGGTGTGTCTGCTCCTCCGACTAGGCCTTCTTCTGCTTCAAAAGCACGCCCTGCAGCTGCAAAGAATCCGGCTCAGTCGCGTGGTATCTCACCATCAGTTAAGTCTAGACCTTGGGAGCCTTCACAAATGCCTGGATTTTCTCTTGATGCTCCTCCGAATTTGAAAACATCGTTGCCTGAAAGGCCGGCTTCAGTCACGAGGAGTAGGCCTGGAGCACCTAGTTCCAGACCACCATCATCTTCTGGCGAGGCTACCAGCAATGAAAAGCCTAGAAGGCAGTCAAGCGCGCCGTCCAAGGGGCGGCCTTCAACCGGGTCTGCCTATAGTGGTCAGAGCTCCTTGCATGCTTTGAGTAGAGCTCGTTTCACTGATGGCGACGAAGATAGCCCGGTTGTCATTGGGACAAAAATGGTTGAAAGAGTTGTGAACATGAGAAAATTGGCACCTCCTAAGCATGTTGATCATCACTCTGCCAACAACAATTCTAATGGAAAATCTTCCTCTGGTAGCTCTGGATTTGGAACTACACTCTCAAAGAAATCTTTGGATATGGCAATGAGGCATATGGTATGTTCATAACTTTATGCATTCTGTTTCATGTGTCGTTAAAATAACTGCTAAATTAGTAGTACATTGAGAGTTGTTGCTGTAAAAAATTAACTTAAGCAGATCTTGAAGGTTGTGATTTTCATACCCGGGAACTTTAGGATTGGTTTCTCTCTCTTTCCCCTTTCAGATATTCATCATGATGGAAGTTTTTCTCTGTTTTTTTGTTGGTTAGAGAGAAATTGAAAAATGTCGTTTATACGAAAATGTTTGGTAACCAAAGAAAATTAGCCAAAAATAGCTATAACTTGCCTTATTTAGTATTTATTAATTGTTGCGACAATTAATGAATACTAAATAAGGCAAGTTCTGGTTGTATTTTTTGTCTCCCTAGCATTACCAATGGGCATAGAGAGGACAATCTCTATAGGTGTATTTTCTTTTAATCTAACTAACGGATGAGATTAAATCATTAATAATTATGAATAATTACAGTTAGACAAGAATAGAAGTTTATATTATAATAAATTTCCAACAGTTGCCACTCTCTAGAAGTAACTCACTCCTACATGGCAAGAAAATATGGTAATCATGTGTTGCTAAAATACACGAGTAAATAAGATTACTTGAGTTATGTCTGTTTCATATTAGGCAAGCCAGTTACCAAGTTATCTCCGGTTTCTTTTCTTTGTTGGCAGGATATAAGACGAAGCTTTCAGGGAAATATACGGCCACACGTAACAAACATTCCGGCCTCTTCCATGTACAGCGTGAGATCCGGTGGTTCCTTGAAGAGCAAGGCAGCTGGTGTTTCTGATTCTCCTCTTGCCACAAGCAGCACAGCGAGCTCTGAACCGAGTGTCAATAATAACTCCATATCTTGTGACGGAAGCGAGGTTGGAGAGAGCAATTTTGGAAGCTAGAGGTGAAATTCGCGAAGTGCTCTTGCCATTTTATTTTCTTTGCCGTAGAACAAGCGCCAGCGCATTTTGTGGAATCATGTTCCTGGCAAAATGTACTAATGGTTGAGCCTCTGAGGATTGTTTGTACAAGACATTTTACTTCAAAGTTTAAATTGATGAGCTCGTTCAATTGTTTTATTGAACACTAAATCTGCTGAAAGGTTCACAGTTGGAATCTAGAACAGGTTTAGGCTTAAATAAGTGCAACAGATCAAATTTACTTGAACATCGTTTCTTTGATTTTTAACAAAATAATATCTCTTGTTTTCAAGATTTTGTAAAAACAAAAGTTGAAATCATTAAATCTGTTTTTATTATGCTTTTCTAAATCTTGTAAAAGTAAGAAACATTAAGAAGAAATCAAGAGATTATAACAGAAAGAAAGCAAATCCTAAAGTTTCTTATGGCTGGTTTCTGTCTTTGAAGGCTTTTCTTTTTAAGTTTTAACAGACTTAACTGCTTAGTCTTGCCTGTTATGTAAAAAAAGAGAGATGAATGATTATTGATATTTCATCTAATGAGGTTTTATTTTGTTGGATTTCAAATCATGTAACTATAGTATATTGGATTTCAATTCACGTAATATAATAAAACATATAAATAATAATTGATATTTTGTCATTATTAAATAATAAATAGAATAAAAAATAACATTAAAAAGGATTAAAAATATTTATTGTTAGAATTTGTGCACATTCACAGATTAAAAAAACTAAAGAATAGATCGACATGAGTATAAATATTTATTGTAATTGTTTTTTGGACACGGTGAAATGTTTTCAGAATTTGTTCCGTGCATTTAGTAAGAGCTTCTTACATTAAAATTTTGGTATTCTTCGTTTTAGAATTCATTGTCAATCAACAACATTGTTACGATATGGATGTCCATATCCATCTACTCAGCATGATTTATTCTTCCTTTGAAGTTCTATTGGGAAGCACAAATATTAAAGAGTGCATGCTTTTCCAATATTTGTAAAGTGAATCTTTTTACTAGTATAAATAGAGGAATAAGGCTGAGGCTTCGATACACAAGCAAGTAATAAGAAATCAATTCTCTTTTTATGTTGCAATAAAATACTCTTCTCTTTATATTTCTACTACAATTCTTTCTCTTCTTTTATTTTATAAGTATTTTAAACACTCTTTTCTATTACTCTTTACATATAATATTAATAGCAATATTAATCATCTTTATTATATTGAGATAGTAATTATAGTACTAGAGTCTTCTATTTATACTTCTTTATTTGATATTTATTTTACAACACGTTATCAGCACGAGACTCTGATAAAATTTTTAAGAAGACTCAGATAACAAATTTTTATTATGTTGAAGCTCTCTCATCTTGAATTTAATGCTCTTGATATATCTGGAAATAATTATTTATCATGGATACTAGATGTTAAAATCCATCTTGATTTAATGGATCTTAAAGATATCATTAAGGCTGAAAATAATGCATCTCAGAAGGATAAAGCCAAAGCCATTATTTTTCTTTGTCGTCATGTTGACGTATGATTGAAAAGTGAATATCCCACATTAAAAGATCCTGCAGATATGTGGAAAGACCTTGAAGAAAGGTACAATCATCAAAAGACGGTGATACCTCTTCAAGCCCGATATGTTAGAGAAAACTTTATCGACCTTCCATGCCTCGAATGTGCTCCTGCAGTACCAATCGAGAAAAATAATTTAAAAATAGCCATTCCGGCTCACGGTTCAATCCAGAACCAGCCAATATTCATAATCATACACAGCCATTCCGGCCCATAACAAAACAACACTTCAACCATTCTACATCATCAAATTCATAAAATCGGCATTTAAGCCACAAATCACTTTTCTCACATCCACTCGCATCAGTATCCATATGTAATAATTCCAGTATATAAGAATATAGTTTTTGGAAAGCGCCCCTACCTCAAAATGCAAATTCATAATCCAAACGCCTCATAAGTTCTTTTTGCCTCAACTCGAAATCAAAGGCAGCTTCAAAGCACAGCCCCACACATTTTCGCAGCAGCATAAACAGCTCGGAATAACAACACGAAGCAGCTGCGATTTCGAACCGGCCCCGGCAACAGCTCCGGCGGCGGCCAGAAGCTCCGGTGGGTCATCTATAAAAACCGCGCAGCATCAAAACCTTCTCAAAATCTAAAATGGCAGAAACCTCAATTAAAACCCTTACCGGAAGAGTTCTCCGGCGACGGCAGCGAGGTTCTCCAGTGACGGCAGTAAGGTTCCCCAGCGACAGAAACGGGCGAAAGCTCCGGCGATGCTAACCGAGGCTTGCCGGTGGCAGAAACGGTATCGATAGCTCCGCGTAGTGGGTCGCGTTCCTGCACGCGCCACTGGTCCGCATCTCCCACCCTCAACATCGCGCGACCTCTCTCTCTCTCCTCTGCGACGGGAAATGCAGCGACAGCCCGGCTCCTCACGCGCGGCGGTCCGGCACGATGACGCCGCGACAGAGTCTCCCTCTTTCTCTGTCTGGTTCGGCAACATCAGCAACAGGATGGACTTGATGGAAAGCAGAACGGCGAGGCTGATCAAAGAAAGCACGACGCCGACGGGCATCACGGCGAAGGGCGACCGCAGCAACCCAAGCCCCGCGAAGTCGGCAGCGGACGTGTTTCTGGGCAACGGCAGTAGCGCGTGGTCCCCACTCTGCCTCCTCCTTCCAATGGTGGCGAAACCCTCACTCTCGAATCTCCCCTTTTTCCTGATTCTGTTTTCTTCTTCCACGGAACAAGAAAAGGAACCATGGGTGCTACTATGGGTTTCAGGTTTGGTGAACTTGCTGAAGGTGAAAGGGAAGACAGGGTAGGGTTTTCGGCTGCTAGGATGAAGGCCTTGGGGTTTCATTTTTGAAAATTAGTGTTAGGGGCATTTTAGTAATTTCAAATGAAATTGGGGAAAATATAGTAATTGAAACCTAATTTAAATCCAACACTATTTGTATATAGAAAAATACTATTTGCTCATCAATCTTACAGATTATTTTCCGTAAAATGCCCAAATCAAAATAATTAGAAATAATATAATTAAACCTTTTATTTTCTAAAGTAAAAGTATTAATATTTAAAATTTTAATTATTTAATCCAAATCATATAAAAATTCTTATTATTTCACAACTACCAACTTTATAATATAATGATAAAAAATAATCCAATAATTATCAAATTTGGATAATAATCATAACTTATCTCAAATTCAATAAATCAAAAGTTGCTTTAATTTTATTTAATAAAGAAATTTCTGAAATTAAAGCTACGGAAACACTGAATTTGAAATTAGCTATTGATAGCCCTTTTTCAAAGGTTTTGGGTTTTACATTCTACCCACCTTATAAAAATTTTCGTCCTCAAAAATTGATACAAAACGAAGAAAATTTCATAACAGTTCACCCTTGAACACATTTAAGGAAGAAGCAAAAATATCTCAACATATATATATGGTTTTCAAATACTTGGGTTGTCGTATGCATAAGGATACAAAGGTAGGAGTGTGGTTGCAAGGCAAACGTTACAAGATAGGCTCAATGCAAAAGATAACATGGTTCAAATATGTGGGAGTAAAGTAAGACATCGAAGGCTATAAAACATGATGGGGTTAAAACGACGTGCTTAACATCCGTACACTAATCTCATATCAACCTCAAAGTTTCAACTTTCCAACTCCATCAAGCACTTTACAATCCCCATATTCGATCACAAGCCTGACAACTGCAAACCCGTTCGCAAGGAACAAAACACCCAAAACTCATAACGTTACACACCTACCGCTTCAACTTCCGTATACACATATCACATCTTAAAGAACTAATGCATCGCGTTACTACGTCTACAAGTCGCATGTGATATCAAAACAATTCTCGAGTTTACTCAAAAGGATACAAGATTCTAGCAAGGAGGAACAATATCAAGGATAATGCTCATAGATTTAAGAGAATGTATCCAATTCCCAGATAAACAAAGACGCTCAAGCAATGAAGTTTACTAGTAATAAATCAATTGACAACTTCAAAGATAACCCTTGGATCCAAGAAATTCAATAGGACCAATAAGAAGAGAACCAAAGCCTTAGATCGAAACAAATTCAAATTAAGTCGAAAAAGTAGGAGGTTTACAGGAAAGAATATCTCGAACCCAAGACAAAGCTCACAGAACTCAAGAGCATAATTAAAATACTTCCGAATACATTGTTCTTAAAAGAATCGAAAAATTGCAAAAAGAATTACTTCGCAGTCTGAAAGAGAAGTTAAACAACAAACATCCTTCAAGAGAGTAACAAAAGCATAAACGTGGCTTTACTTCAATACAATTTCATGTTGAAGTAGATTTTGTAGAGTTCCAAAAACAAATGCACACAAATTTGGCTAAGAGCTAAAATATTTTCTCAAATATTTTAGAATGATAGTTAGGTGCACAACTTAACCAAAAGCAATCATAAAACTTGGAAGAGATATCAAATGCTTGTTCAAAATCTCCAAAGTCCATATTGAAACAAGCGTGTATAAAATCTTAGCGAGGTCGAAAGAGAAAGTTAAGTTCTATTTAGGAAAGAAAATCCGAGGTAAAAGTTTGCTATAAATTGGTAAAGGAATTAAGTGTTGCATTACAAACAAACCGGTTTCCAATAAACAAGGAAGCTTTTCAAAACTTCATTTAAAATAGCGCATGCCAACTTTAAATTAACTTCGTCAAAATTGAACAATGGTTTCAATCTCAATCAAGCAACAGAAAATAATTTCCGTTTAGTATTTCTTCAAAGAGAATTCAAAACTTCTTTAAAAAGTTCAAAACAAGACTCCAAAAGTGTTCTTGAAATCACCATCTCAGAAGAACATTCAAGAAGTTTAAGATGTACTAAAAAGGAGTCAAGCCATGCAAGAAAGGATCTTAAACCAAGAGAGTTCAAACAAGATCCACTAGGCATGAAACATCAAACAAGCTTTTAATTGATTCAAAAGAATACAAAAGTCATATGAAAAGACAACTCAATCATTAGTAATTTCTCAAGGATAAATCTTTAACTAAAAACTCTGGTAGAGACAATGAGAGGATAAATGATGCACTATTTTTGAAATGAATCAAACTAACTCATAAGAATGAGATTCACCAGAGAAGGAAAGCTAAGATTGATTGTAGTACTCCCAAAAGGTAGATGTATATTTAAAAACAAAATCACGTATGACATTCATAGAGGTGAAAAGCTTAAGAAGGAGCGAGTCTGTTCATAAGAAAAAAAAGCTATGAGTCCAACATTTTCAAAAGAACAACAATGATATAAATCATGTAGTATGCTAAATCAAACTCAAATCAAAATGAATTAAGTAAAGTTTATCCAACGAAACTCAACCGAGACAAAAGTGGTAAATCCTTTCTTTTCAAAATTTTGAAAAATATTCCAAATACATAATCAATTGAAGATGTGCATTGGAACTATAACAAAATTACTAGAAAGTCAAATTGTATTTAAAGTAAATGCAGTTCCGCAAACCAGTAAAAGTACAGGTGAGGTATTAGAAATAAATAGTTGTTAAACTGTATAAGAAATCTTCAAAGTTCCACATATAGATAAGTGTACTAGTCAACAGCAACTTTTATAAAAATCTCAAAATTGGCTATAATCACTGTCAAGTAAGAGAAAACTGAATCAACAATTTCTCAAAGAATGGACTCAGAACCCGGAGTTAAAAGGCACAGTGCATTAAGACAAGTTCAAAGCTATATCAAAGAATACCTGAATCAAGAAGAACTCAAACAGAGAAAGATAGATGTAACAAGGATTGCAAACAAGCATATGCAATTAAGATCAAACAAGAATGCATAGGAATAGAGGAATAGAATTGAAGAATCAAACTACTTTTCAAAAGGATTAGCAAACAAGAACTTCATGTTAGGACATGAAAGAACAGGTCGACTCGAACAGAATTCAAGATACACACTGAATAGCCTCGAGAAATAGTTTCTAACGTTCCCAAAACCCACGATTCGCTTTACTCAAAACTCGTATAACATCTATGATAACCCATCAGTGCCTTCATATACATAATTCACTAGTATTAAGCCGGCCAAACTTAATACCAAGAATTATGCAATGCAAGACTAACAGCGTTAATCAATAGACCGTCATGTGCATAAAGCTCTAATCCTCGTCATTCGACAAGACCTAAAACATGACAAACACTCAGAGTATGCAACTGAAGCATAGTCGGTCCATTCCTCAGGCTCTACAGGAAAGACCGCTCTGATACCATAATGAAACACCCTAACTACCAAAGTTAACGCTTCCGGCTGCGCCACTCTGATAGTTCGGACATTACGACGACTTTTATACTATTTAATACTAAAATATGAGCCTGTTTAAAACTTTAAACTACAATACCGTTCCCAAAAATACTTTTGTTCGATAATATACATCCATAGATACCATACAACTTACAAAAACTCACAAAGGATACATCCATATATATACATAGATATATATATCATATTACAAGCATTAACCAATACAATTCCTATCCCTTTTACAAAATGTATCAAGATAAAGGCGAGGGTACAATGAATAATAATCTAAAGCAATACAGAGCATATCAACAACTAAATAAACTCTTTGTGACTTCTACGCCCATATCCTGAAAGGGGAAAAATGTAGGGGGGGTGAGAACATCATCCTCGAAAGGGTTCTCAGTAGAGGGTTTTTGGGAATTACTGTAATAGGATACGTGAAGATAAACCGTACTAGTGATTAATAACCGTCTTATGCCTCTTATCAAAAACTACGGTTTACAATAAAAGTAAAGTCGGAAATCTTTTCTGAAAGAGGAACCATTCAATTCTCAAAAACTCAAAAGCCTTTCAAAACGGTTTACTCATGCTGAAACAAAATAGCCTTTCATAGTTTATTCCAAACCAGAAACACAAAACCGAAATCAACCATCGGTTCATCACATTCCAACCACGGCCCTAGGCCCAAACAATCCAACCATCAACCAATCACCACAGTCCAACAGAGTCCCAGTAGCAAACACAAATAGGAAGATGCAAGCACAAACAAACAGCTACAGCAAGTAGAACAAGTAGCAGTTAATATCAAGTAATCACATAGGCAAATCAAGTACAATATGCACACGCAAACAATGTCACATAGATGCATATGATGCATGCCTGTCTCTAGTGGCTGATGATATCATCTGTCGGTTATATAGCCAACCCGACACGTCCTGGTAGCTAACCATGGACAGAAACACCCATCGCAGAGCAAGTAGGTTTGAGCTACAACCCCATTGCTACTACCCGCTCAACCCAGAGCCAGTGGAATAACCACTACTGCGGCTACTACCCAGGCGGGTGTTTAAAAGCTCAACCTGGAGCGAGTGGAATCACCACTGCTACCGCTACTACCCAGGCGTCACAGTCTCTGACCTGGAGCAAGTGGGACGAACCACAACCCTTGCTACTACCCAGGTATCTCAAGCATATATTCATTCAGTTCCAGCCATGGATCAACATCCATCTCAGCCATACGGCTTAAATTCATAATTCATAGTCAGCCATACGGCCCATAACTCATTCGGCAATCAACCATAAATCAATATCATACACAGCCATTTTGGCTCACGGTTCAATCCAGAACCAGCCAATATTCATAATCATACACAGCCATTCCGGCCCATAACAAAACAGCACTTCAACCATTCAACATCATCAAATTCATAAAACCGGCATTTAAGCCACAAATCACTTTTCTCAAGCCATTTCACTTTGAAATCAAATTTCAACTCTTTTCAGCCTTGGCTTTAAAGATCTCATTTCTCAAATCATCTCAGGCTCATAAGCCAAATTTACTTAAAGTGAATTCCTTGTTTAAAACAAAGCCACCCTCGGCATTCTCTTTCCAAAACTTCCAAAACCATGGCAAGTTAAGGATTTATTTCAAAGTATTAAAAACCACCCGTCCAACAATGGGATTTTATAACAAAAGCTTCTCGGCAGAGTCCCAAGTCTTTAGGGGAGAATAACATAACTCATTTCGCCAAATTCATTTAAAATCATTAAAACCTTGGCTTTCCGATTTGAGTAATAAAATAGGATCTAAGCCAAACCGAGTCACGTAATCATTTACTTCTTTCAAAGCCATTTCCTTTACTTAGGCAAAACCAACTTCAACCCCCATGATAAATTCGAGAACGTTTCAACTGTTCAAAATTGTTTTAGTCTTGCAAGAATTCAAAATTCAAAGAGTACTTAAAACATTTCTCAGAACATTTCAAAATGAAACTTGTCAATAGACATTCAGGTTCTTTCAAAGTCATTGAAACTCCTCCAATTGAAACCCTCAAGTCAAATTTAAAAGCATTGCCCTTGTCACATTTAAAACAACTTTAAAACATAAGTCTCATCTAAATAACTTCCTCCTGAAAGAGATACAATGCCTTTCTTAAGAAGCAAGACTAAATCACAATTTCCTCTTTAATAATTCATTTCAAAAGCATGAATCATCCTTTTCTTGATAATTCAAATAAAATAGTATAAGTCTTTAACTTATCATTTTTCCCGACAACATTCAATAAAGACTCGGATTTTATAGAAATTTCGGCAGTACCTCCCCTAAAACTTGGACTTTTGCCATCCGGTTTGGGTCCCAACTAAACCGTTCCACAATCTTTTTCAACAATCCATAATCCAAAATCAATTCAAAATCAAACTAAATCCAACAGTCGCCTCATTGGCATATCTCAAGGAAACCGTTTCAAAATCACACCAATATCAACCGAATTAACACATTTCCAAAGCATTAAAAAAACGGTTCAGCAACAATCATTTAATGCAAGCCAGGCTGAATTCAAGAGTGGATTCTATTTTTCAAATTCTCAATAAAATTAACTCAAATCAATGCTCGACGGGTTAAACTCGATCTCAAAGCTTTAAAAGAATCAACTTGAAAAGCATTTCGTTTCACAAAACCCCACAACAATTCAACCAACAGACGTTCATAACCAACCAAGGCAAATCAAGCCATACATAAGGCCGATACAATCACCAAATACACATTCACTCGCATCAGTATCCATATGTAATAATTCTAATATATAAGAATATAGTTTTTGGAAAGCGCCCCTACCTCAAAATGCAAATCCATAATCAAAACACCTCATAAGTTCTTTTCGCCTCAACTCGAAATCAAAGGCAGCTTCAAAGCACAGCCCCACACATTTTCGCAGCAGCATAAACAGCTCGGAATAACAACACGAAGCAACTGCGATTTTGAACCGGCCCCGGCAACAGCTCCGGCGGCGGCCAGAAGCTCCGGTGGGTCATCTATAAAAACCGCACAGCATCAAAACCTTCTCAAAATCCAAAATGGCAGAAACCTCAATTAAAACCCTTACCGGAAGAGTTCTCCGGCGATGGCAGCGAGGTTCTCCGGTGACGGCAGCAAGGTTCCCCAGCGACAGAAACGGGCAAAAGCTCCGACGATGCTAACCGAGGCTTGCCGGCGGCAGAAACGGTGGCAATAGCTCCGCGTAGTGGGTCGCGTTCCCGCACGCCCCACTGGTCCGCATCTCCCACACTCAACATCGCGCGACCTCTTTCTCTCCTCTGGGCTCTCTCCTCTGCGACGGGAAATGCAGCGACAGCCCGGCTCCTCACGCGCGGCGGTCCGGCACGGTGACGCCGCGACAGAGTCTCCCTCTTCCTCTGTCTGGTTCGGCGACATCAGCAGCGGGACGGACTTGATGGAAAGCAGAACGGCGAGGCTGATTGCAGAAGGCGCGATGCTGAAGGGCATCATGGCGAAGGGCGACCGCAGCAACCCAAGCCCTGCAAAGTCAGCAGCGGACGCGTTTCTGGGCAACGGCAGTAGCGCGGGTTCCCCACTCTGCCTCCTCCTTCTACTGGTGGCGAAACCCTCTCTCTCGAATCTCCCCTTTTTCCTGATTCTGTTTCCTTCTTCCACGAAACAAGAAAAGGAACCGTGGGTGCTGCTATGGGTTTCAGGTTTGGTGAACTTGCTGAAGGTGAAAGGGAGACAGGGTAGGGTTTTCGGCTGCTGGGATGAAGGCCTTGGGGTTTCATTTTTTAAAATTAGGGTTAGGGAAATTTTAGTAATTTCAAATGAAATTGGAGAAAATATAGTAATTGAAACCCAATTTAAATCCAACACTATTTGTATATAGAAAAATACTATTTGCTCATCAATCTTACAAATTATTTTCCATAGAATGCCCAAATCAAAATAATTAGAAATAATATAATTAAACCCTTTATTTTCCAAAGTAACAGTATTAATATTTAAAATATTAATTATTTAATCCAAATCATATAAAAATTCTTATTATTTCACAACTACCAACTTTATAATATAATTATAGAAAATAATCTAATAATTATCAAATTTGGATAATAATCATAACTTATCTCAAATTCAATAAATCAAAACTTGCATTAATTTTATTTAATAAAGAAATTTCTGAAATTAAAGCTACGGAAACACTGAATTTGAAATTAGCTATTGATAGCCCTTTTTCAAAGGTTTTGGGTCTTACGTGTTCTATTTATATGTATAGTTTATCCTTCCTTTCAATCTTGCATATCCATTTTAAGCCTATCCGTACGAGTGTGATGCGATTTCTGATACGCTTTTCTTTAGCTTCTATTTCAAGGCCCCTAGTTACCATTTCTTTAAACTATATTATATATGTATTTTATTTTTAGAGGTCGTAGCGCTTCGCCACCTCTGATTTACGTCCTAGGTGTAAAATTCTGTATGTATGGTGTTACACAAACTATACAAATATCCTAATTCTTTTCTTACAGTAGGTGTAGTTCTTTCCATTAAATAAGCTAAGTGTAGTTCTAAACTAATGTTCTTCTTTCTAGTTTGTTGTATTGCTTCTCCTAGCTTTCCAACCACTAGGCTAAACTAGCTTAAATTTCATACTAAGTGTTGATGCGTGAGCATCTTTCCTATCTTTTTCTAGTGAACTTGTATTTAATTTGTTGAGTTTAATTAGGAATTAATTATCTTTTAACCACTATGGATGCTACTTTGAGTCTTATGCAATTCTGTTTATTTTAGGTAGCATTCGGCTGGATTTGATGGAGTTTCTACAGCACAAGAATTAAAGGAGATGACAGCGAGGAGCGACGCGTGCGCGTACCTGACACGTGCGCGTGATTTGGAGCTTTCCATGGCGACGCGTGTGCGTACCTGACGCGTACGCGTGACACGCGAAGAAGACCATCGACGTGTACGCGTGACTGACGTGTACGTGTGACTGATGCGTACGCGTGACATGCGCCACGTGCAGAAAATGCAGAAATCACTAGGGGCAATTTTTGGGCTGTTTTTGACCCAGTTTTCAGCCCAGAAAATACAGATTAGAGACCGCAGAATGGAGGACTCAGGGGAACATTTCTCATTACTTCCCAAGTTAGGCATGGATCCTAAAAATCAAGTGGTCCCTATCCATCAATTGAAGACTTGCTGATTGCTATAATTAATTCTGATTTAAATTTAAATTTTAAAATAGGAAAAGATATTATTTTAGTTTTAGAAAATAGATTTTAAATTTATTAGGATTAAATATAAAAGGTGATCCCAACATTATTCCAGGGGGATTTCAAAAATGAGTTAACTAGGGATTTCATCTCAGCCGAATTTACAATCTTTATTTTCTCTCTGAACCATGAGCAACTAAACCTCCATTGTTAAGGTTAGGAGCTTTGTCTATTGTATGGATTGATACTATTATTTTTCTATTTTAATTTATCTACTGATTAAATTTCAAGAATTATTTTCATTCTTTATTTTATAAATTTGGGTGAAATGGAAGTATGACCCTTTTTCTAATTGAGTTCTTGTATAATTTGGAAAAGCTCTTTACTTGAACAACAGCTTGAAAATAATTTCTCCTAAATTCTAATTATCTGGACTTAACGGGATACGTGACATATAATCCTCTTATATTTGGGTAACTAGGATTTCTGTGGCATATAAACTAGAATTAAGCTTCACCTTCTAATTGGAATTAAGTGACCAAGGAATTGGCGGTTGATGAATTTTAGAGAAGACTAGAAAGGTCTAAGGAATTAGGGTCTAGTCACATATAGTTTGCCATGAATTAAATCTTGCATGATTAAAATAAATTAATAAGAAAAGTCAATCTGGAAAATAGATAACTCTGAAGCCTTAACTGCCTTCTCCATATCTTACTCTCAACTTATTTACCTGCCTGTCTTCAAACTCTGAATTTACTGTTTAATGCTCTTTGAATACCAAAACACTCTTTTCTGTTTTTCTGACTAAGCCAATCACTCAACTATTGTTGCTTGGTCCATCAATCCTCGTGGGATTGACCCTCACTCACCTGAGGTATTACTTGGTACGACCTGGTGTACTTGCCGGTTAGTGTGTGGTTATAAATTCTGCACCAAGTTTTTGGCGCCGTTGCCGGAGAATGATTGTGATTGACAACTATTCGTTGTTTGATTGCTTAGATTAGGCGTTTTAGTTTTAATTTTATTTAAATTTTATTTAAAAATTTTCGAAAAAAAATTTAAATAAATAAATAGCACTAGTATTTTTCCTTAAGTTCTGAAATTAAGTTTGGTGTCCCCTTAGTTATTTTATCCTTCCTAGTTATTTTATTTATTGAGTTTAAATCTCCTTTATGTTCTTTCTTCTTTGCTTGCCTGTTTACGACATGGTGCGTTTAATTCTGTTTGGTATTTTGTGCTAAGGAAAAATAATGGAGAGAGATCACATGGGTTACTACTCACACCCAAGTAGTGATTCATATTATTATGAATGGGAGAACTACCCAAATTTTGGTTGGCAAAGTCAAAAGCAAAGAAACTTTGGTGCTCCATGTTCCAACTATCAAGAACCACCATCTCCATATTCATATCAGGAACCACCACCTCCATATTCATACCAAGAACCACCACATCTCTATCCATATCAAGAACCATCATCTTTCTACCCATATCAAGAGCCACTATCTCCCTATTCATACCAAGAACCATCATCTTTTTACTCTTATCAAGAATCATCATCTCCTTCTTATTCATATCAAGAGCCACCATCTCCTCATTCATATCAAGTACCACCAGATCTTGAGCTTCTCATGAAAGAATTCATACATGATATAAAGACGAGTGTCAAAAATGTAGAGAAACATGTGCAGTCGATTATCAAGTCCCAGGAAGAGGAACAAGCAAATTCCTTCCCAAGAGATATAATGCAAGATCCTATAGAAGAAAGTGAGAAAATCAATTAAAGGAGTTCATACTCCAATGAATTAGAGAACTTTCCACCCTCACACATGGAAGAAGAGGAAGATGCAAAAACAAAGGAGGAAGATACACAAACAACGGAGGTTGTAAGGGATGAGAACAATTATGGGAATTTACACTCCAATGAAGTAGAGACTGGCATAGAAAGTGAGTTTATTGAACCACCAATTCAAGAAGTTCTTGATGAAGGGTACACTCTAACCATCACACAACACCCAAATTCTGAACTCAAAGAAGTGAGGGAAACTAAGGAAAGCACTAAAAAGGGGATTGTGACCAAGAAACAGAAGAAAATATCCATGAAAAAGAGAAGGTCAGAAAAAAATAATCTAACCTCTACACCAACAAGCAAGGTGAATCAAGTTAATCACAATAAAAGAGAGCTTGTTCGGAGGAATTTATATCAGGGGGCACTAATTTTCACCTCTCCCCTCTTGGAGACATTTTTTTTAACCAACTGGAAGAAGAGGAAGAAAATTCAACAATCAAGTGTCAAGGTAGTGACATTAAAGAAGCGCTTGTCGGGAAGCAACTCGATAATTTTTGTATCCTTAATTATTTTTCGTAGTAGTGATTTTCTTATTTGATTTTTATTGAGTTTTTACTATTTTTCTAATCATGCAGCTATGTTATAACAGGAATCGAATACTTCAGGCGACAAAAAAAAAAAAAAAAAACGAGCACACGACGTGCAAGCGTCGCTGACGCGTACGCGTCATATGTGTGTGCGTGAAAAATAAAAGTAAACAGCAGAAGTGGCACTGAAACTATGTTTTGTGCACAAACAAGCCCACGCGTACGCATACTTCACGCGTGCGCGTCGTTTGCGCTTTTAGCCCCCCACGCGTGTGCATCCCTGACGCGTACGCGTGACCCTGCAAAACGGCATAAATGGGTGTATGGCCAGAGAGTTATGATGGTGCGGGGCTGGAATGGTGCTGGAAGCACAAGCCCCACCACGCGTACAGGTCCCTGACGCGTGCGCGTCGTTTTCCCATCCTGGCCATCCACACGTACGCGTCACTTGAAATCCGCGCGATTCACGTGTACGCGTGCCTTACGCGTACGCGTTGCATGCGACGCCCAATTAAACCACCTCAGCGCCTGATTTCAAATCCTCCACCCCCAATCCTAATTCTCTCTTGTTCTTTTATCTTTTTATTCTTCTTTCATCATACTAAGAAGTTTTATGTCTTTCTATGTCCCCCTCTGCTTTCTGTTCTTCTTTGCTTGAGGACAAGCAAACCTTTAAGTTTGGTGTTGTCGCTTCGCTTATGGATTTTCTATGGGACCAAAGGGAGGCAAATCATCTTCACTGAGGAGTATAGCTGGAGGAATGAGATGGCCACCAACATAACTGAGGTGGTTGAATTCTTTTCATTCTACATTCCTTCCCACTTTTACTATGTTATATTCTAGTTTTCTGTTTATTTTGTCTCGTTTATTGCATGATCCTTTATTAGATAATTTCCTAGGTTTTAGTTTAATTATGTTAGTTGCTTTAATTCTGAAAGGTGTTTTATGTATTGCCCATTGAGCTTGAAATCAAAAAGAAAGAAGAAAAGGGGATGTAATGCATGAGAAATTGACTTTAATTTTTAGAATAGTCTCATTTATTCAAATGTGGTAGTATTTTCTGCAACTCTGAATGCATGACATGAACAATGCATATTTAAATTTGAATTAAAGAATGTTGATGTACAAGGAACAGGAATTTAGAGAACTATTATGAAGTCTCTACAATAAGTAAAAGTTTAATTCTTGAAGCAAAAGAAACAGCATTGAAAAAAAAAAAAAATATATATATATATATATATATATATATAAGCAAGGTCCAAGGCTCTGAGTATCAATGACTAGGGAGGTTAGACATGATTAAAAGCTCAAAGAGTTGTTTTCCTAGTCACATGCTTGTGGTGTTCTTGTGTCAAGTAATCCTTGAGACAAAACATTTAGAGTCGAGATCAATTGCAATTAACAGAGTATGCCAAAGGCTTTGAGCACCACTGTCTGGGAGTAACTAAAAGGAAAATCAGAACTTAAAGAGAGTTTCCCAGTTAAGTGCTTGTGGTGTTTCTGTGTCAAGTAAAGCTTGAGACAAAACATTTAAAGTCACGGTTAGGCTCAAGGTGCAAAGTACCAAAGAAAAGAGAATCAAAGAAAAATTGCTGTGTTCAAGGGTTAAATTGAGTTACAAAAGACCAGAGAATTCATAATATTATCCGGATTCTAATTCCGAATGACAGTGACATCCTTCTGATTCAAAGGAGAGTGAGATGCCAAAACTATTCAAGATTGCAGTTGTAAACCCCATTATAAGAAGAGACATGAGCTTAATCGAACTCTCATTCTCATGCAAATTCACATTCTAAGCCTATATTAGTTTTGGTTGCTTGAGGACAAGAAACAATTCAAGTTTGATATTGTGATGCGTGAGTATCTTTTCTATCTTTTCCTAATGAATTTGCATTTAATTTGTTGAGTTTAATTAGGAATTAATTATCTTTTAGCCACTATGGATGCTACATTGAGTCTTGTGCAATTCTGTTTATTTTAGGTAGCATTCGGCTGGATTTGATGGAGTTTCTGCAGCACAAGAATTAAAGGAGATGACAACGAGGAGCGACGCGTACGCATGAAAAGCAAAGCTGCACAGCGACGCGTGCACGTATCTGACGCGTACGCGTGACATGCGCCACGTGCAGAAAACGCAGAAAACACTGGGGGTGATTTTTGGGCTATTTTCACCCAGTTTTCAGCCCAGAAAACACAGATTAGAGGTCGCAGAATGGAGGACTCAGGGGAACACTTCTCATTACTTCCCAAGTTAGGCATGGATCCTACAAAGCAAGTGGTCCCCATCCATCAATTGAAGACTTGCTGATTGCTATAATTAATTCTGATTTAAATTTAAATTTTAAAATAGGAAAAGATATTATTTTAGTTTTAGAAAATAGATTTTAAATTTATTAGGATTAAATATAAAAGGTGATCCCAACATTATTCCAGGGGGATTTCAAAAATGAGTTAACTGGGGATTCCACCTCAGCCGAATTTACAATCCTTATTTTCTTTCTGAATCATGAGCAACTAAACCTCCATTGTTAAGGTTATGAGCTCTGTCTATTGTATGGATTGATACTATTATTTTTCTATTTTAATTCATGTACTGATTTATATTTCAAGAATTGTTTTCGTTCTTTATTTTATGAATTTGGGTGGAACGAAAGTATGACTCTTTTTCTAATTGAGTTCTTGTATAACTTGGAAAAGCTCTTTACTTGAACAACAGTTTGAAAATAATTTCTCCTAAATTCTAATTATCTGGACTTAACGGGATACGTGACATATAATCCTCTTATATTTGGGTAATTAGGATTCCTGTGGCATATAAACTAGAATTAAGCTTCACCCTCTAATTGGAATTAAGTGACCAATGAATTGGCGGTTGATGAATTTTAGAGGAGACTAGAAAGGTCTAAGGAATTAGGTTCTAGTCACATATAGTTTGCTATGAATTAAATCTTGCATGATTAAAGTAAATTAATAAGAAAAGTCAATCCGGAAAATAGATAACTTTGAAGTCTTAACTGCCTTCTCCATATCTTACTCCCAACTTATTTACCTGCCTGTCTTCAAACTCTGAATTTACTGTTTAATGCTCTTTGAATACCAAAACACTCTTTTCTGTTTGTCTGACTAAGCCAATCACTCAACCATTGTTGCTTGGTCCATCAATCCTCGTGGGATCGACCCTCACTCATCTGAGGTATTACTTGGTACGACCCGGTGCACTTGCCGATTAGTTTGTGATTGTAAATTTCGCACCAAGTGTTGTCCCAACTTAGCTAGAAGAACTTCTTAGACTCATGAATCACAAACAAAAGTTATATTAAAATATTGACATAAATGATTTTTTTTCTCAAAGTCTATTTCTTTATGTCTTTTCTTACTTGGCTTTTGCAAATATCTTACATATTTTTTTTTTCAAAAATTAAATAAAGATAAACTTAGAAAAATATAATATTCAATGATCAAAATTAAGGAAAAGAAGAATGCAAGAATGCCGAAAAATGACCCAAAATATGTTCTCTCCTTTGCTTTTAAAATCTAGCTGAATATCCCTTTTATATGATGAGGTGTATTGCCTCTAAAAATTAAAACTTTACATACTGAAAAAATCTTAGTACAATAGTTGGATAATGGATGGATCAATTCCTCAAAAATTAAGTTTTGAAGTAAGAATGTATTAGGTAGAAAAACTTTTACATTAATGGTTGTATATGTCCTTACTCTTCTTTTTGGTAGCAAAATGTGCAGCCTTGATGATTTTCTAGTCCTTGATGATAAACAAAATCAGCACCCTCTAAAATTTTCTTTCACTCCAAATTTTAATTTTTTCCTCCATTTGTCTCATGCTTTTGATATAGTACCAAATCTGATGAAAGAAACTTTCTTTCTATTTTTAATGTGCTTTATTCGAAGGGGTTGTTGGCATTGTTGTCAAACTCTTGAGTTAATTCGTAAACTCGTACGAATTTATGAGTTTAGATATGAAATCGAGTTGACTCAAGCATAGACTCTATCTTGAGTAAATTTGGTTAGACTCGACTAGATTCGGTCAAATTCGGAGTCTAGGACCGAGTTAGCGAGTTTGTGTTTTTCTTCATTTTTGTTCAAAAAACGTCATTTTGAAACTAAAAAAATACTTTTTTATTAGGGTTACGATAACACTCCCAAAAAATGAAAGATAACTCACTCACAACTCACTCATCTGCGTCGTTTCTCTCACTTTATCCTATGTTTTCTGCATTGCAAATTGACTATTGCAGTGTACAGGTGCTAAACGATCTTGTTCAACGCATGGTTTACGACGAAATTCACGGCTATTCTTTGACTTCAATAAATCCCTTCCTCGATAATTCTAGCCCAAAGGATCATGCTTTTGTTGATGAATTCAGCTGCATAGGTACTTTTTTACTTAGTCTTGCAATGCTAGTGCTTTGATGAAGTGTAGCAAAAATACTATTTGATGAAATAGTATATGTTTGAGTAACGTGAACATGACACATAAAATGGTCTTCGTATCTGGTAAAACTTGGTTTTATTTGCTAAGATCCCAAAAACTTCATGAATTTTTATTGATTAAGGATTTTTTTTTGTCAACAATTTAATTAAATTAAATTTATTTTATAGAAACTGGTTAGTTTATTAAAAAAATAGGTGCAGCAATTAAGCACTAGTGTTTTATGCTTAAAATTTTTATGCTTAAAATTTGAATTCCCATAAGTGCTGAATTTAGAGGAATTTTTGTGTTTTATGTTATTTTATATGGACCTTAACTAACAAATCAGTGTTTAAATTGCAGCAAAGATTCCAATTATCTCGTATTTGTTAAGAAAGAATCTGTTGGAAAACTTTTAAGAAAACATAGGAGAAATGAGGTTCCCATAAAGTCAGTGACAATATTGGCTGAGGTTGAGTTTGGAAGGTGCATCACTCTAATCATATATGTTATCAAGTTCACTGCAATTCCGTAATGATTCTAATTAGTTTTGTTTTAATTTTGTATTCCATCATGAAGCATGAGTGTTGATTAGCACGTGTAATAAAAATTAAGTTGAATTAAATAATAATTGTGGTAGAAAAATTGATTTATTGTATCAATTTTAGTATTTAAATATCTTGGATTTAATTTGTAAAGTGGGTGTAAAATATATAATTAAAGAAAAAGATTTTAATTTAATATTTTGTGCATTTAAATGTTACTAAAGATCTATTGTAATATTTTTTTATTGTTAGCAAAGAAAATTTTTTGTAATATTTATTAGAGTATTGCTATAGAATATCTATTGTAACATTTTTTAAAGTGTTATTAGAAAGACTTATTGTGATATTTTTTAAGTGTTACATAAAATATCTATTGTAACATTTTTTAAGTATTACAAAAAATATTTCTAGTAATATTTTTTTAAGTGTTACAAAAAATATATATTGTAACATTTCTTTAAGTGTTACTAAGAAAGGTCTATTTTGATGTTTTTCATAATATTACTATAGAAGATTTATTGTAACATTTTTATTAAATGTTATTAAATCTTTAGAAAAATGTTAGTAAAACTCTTTAGTAACATAGGATATATTTAACATTTGTTAAAATGTTACTAATATATATAGGTAACATTTTAATATGATTTGGTAACATTTTTTAAATATTAGTAAAAGTCAATTATATAGTAGTGAGACTCAATCATCAATAAAAATACATCGAATTCATTTCTAGATCCAAATGATAATTAAACTAAGAAATGAACCGAAATTATTTAAGAAATAAAAAATTTGGTCAATACTTATCAGCAGCATCAAGTGAACCTCAATTAACACACAAATAAACCGAAATTAGTTCAGATTTGAACAAACAGTCAAAAAGACTCGATCACTAACAAAAATATATCCAATTCATTTTTGGATCCAAATTAATCTTAAATAAACTAAGAAATTAACCGAAATTATTTAATAATGGCACTAGAGAAATTCATAACCAATAAAGATGTTAGCAAAATATTGGTGTTGATGGTGATGACGATAACGAAAGAGAAAAATAACGAAAAAAGAAAAGAAGAAGAAGACGACGCAGCATCAGGATCCAAATGAACCTCAAATAAACTAAGAAATGAATCGAAATTATTTAATAATGGCACCGAAAAAAAATCAGAACCAATAAAGATTTTAGCAAAATGTTAGTGTTGTTTGGTGATGATAATAATGAAAAGAGAAAGATAACAAAAAAGGAGAAGGAGAAGGAGAAGGAGAAGGAGAAGGAGAAGGAAAAGAAAAAGAAGAAGGAGGAGGAGGAGGAGGAGAAGAAGAAGGATGGCAGTGAACGTGTACGCACGAATTTAAAATACTTGATTGCACTTAGTTAGGGTTATGACTTGGATGTAGAAATTTATTTTTTTTCATGATTTTAAAGATAAGATTGTTGTTAAAGGAAAGATAATATAATGAATAAAAGTAGGCTTAAAATCTAATTAACATAATTTATTAATTAGTGTGATTAAAGAAAGATAATGTAATGAATAAAGTAGGTTTGAAATCTAATTAACATAATTTTATTAATTAGTGTGATTATTATAAATAGAGATAATAATAGTATAATTAAAAAAAGGGTTAAGTGTGATTTTGGTCCTCAATGTAGAGGCCGAAAATCGATTTTGTCCCCAATTTTTTTTTGCTACAAAATGGTCCCCAAGGTTTCAGTTTGTTTTAAAATCATCGTTCGGACGAAAATACCCCTCCCTTCCCTCTTCTTCCTCAACACCCATCTTCTTTCTCAACAGTAACCAGAAGCAGAAGCAGATGCACAAAAATTAATTTCTCAACAATGGATAATAACAAGCTCAACCAGAAGCGGAAGAATAGTAGAAGCAAAAAATAATGAAACAACAACAACCAGATGCAGAAGAACAACAACAACCATGGATCTTGTATACAATTAAGCAGCAATTCAGCAACAATTCAGCAACAACAACAACAACAATTCAACAACAACAACAACAATTCAGCAGCAACGTTCAGCAATTCAATAATCTAAAATCAACTAACAGAAAATTAAAATCCAGCTAAACTAACCCAGAATCAAATCAAGGAACTAACCAAAAACAAAAATTGAAAGCAAAATGATAACCTGAATTATGAAAATAGAAAACAGGAAAGAGGGGATAGGGGAGGCAGTGGTGGAGCGCCTGCGGTCTGGGTATGATGGGAAGGGACTGGAGGAAGAGTAACGGGCAGTGGTGGCTCTGATTTCTTCTGCGACAGGGACTGAGGGAGGGGAAGTAGGGAGGCTCGCTAGCGGTGGTGAAGCAGAGGAGGCTCCACGTTGCTGCGTGGTGGTGAAGCAGGGATGCTCCACGTTGCTGTGCCATGGTGAAGCAGAAGAGGCTCGCCGGCGGTGAGCTCTGGTTCGAGGAGATTCGAGACAGGGAAAGAGAGAAAGAGGGGAGATGGTTGCGGTTGCTCTGGAGTTAGCGCGAAGGGGAGAGCAGCGGCAGCGGCGGCGGCTTCCCTTCTCCCTTCTTCCCTTCCCTTCCCCTCTTTCTCGCGCCTAAAATCCCCCCTTTTCTTTCTTCCCCCAATTCTCTCTGTATCCCTTTCTTTCTTTCTTTTTTTTAATTATTTTATATTTATTTTATTTTATAATTTTTTAATGAGGGATAATTTGATAATAAAAAAAATAAAATTGGTAAAAAGATGATTTTAAAACAAACTGAAACCTTGGAGACCATTTTGTAACGAAAAAAAAGTTGAGGACGAAATCGATTTTGGACCTCTACGCATACTTAACCCTAAAAAAAAAAGCATGAAATTAATAATTGGTATGTATCCTTCTTTAGAATTCCATTAAAGAAATTATTTTCTCCTCCTCCTGTCTCTCATTTAAATTGATTCTCCCCTGACTCCCTCGTATAACCATTAATTATTACCTATCTCAATATCCTTACCTTTACACTTAGCTTATAGTTGAACCAAGACTTGTTGATTGTTATAGTGTTGTCGTTGATAATTAAATTAAATTTGATTTTTTTTTTGGGTAAAAGTTTGAATAGTTAAAGTTTGCTATTAATTAGACAAGTGTACATGACTAAGTAGCTGCATTGATAACCAATAAGATGCTAAAAATTGAAGATTGCTAACATATGTCTGAAATGTCATAATTATAAGCAAGTTTTATTCTAACATCTTGCAGGGGATAAAAAAAAAAGAAAAAAAACTTAAAGGATAGTTCAATCTAAAATATGATATCATGCAAATGAGAGCGAGAGAGCGAGAGAGAGCGAGAGTAGGGGAGGGAAACACAGTGAGGGGTAGGTCTAAGGACTATAGAAAGGATCCCAGGGTTTGGAACAGAGAAGCGTATCGACGATTGGAATCAGAGTCTTTCTCCATTTTTGTGGATAATCTCCTGGAAGATATATCAAAGAGAGAGTTATTCCAGTTGTTCAACTGGACTGGACGCATCAATGATATATATGTGTCTCGTAAGCGAAAAAATGGGAATATTTACATGTTTGCTTTCATCCGGTACACGACGAAAGGTGGGGTGCTGAAAGCTATAGCGAAAATGAATCGTCTGAGGCTGAGAAGCAAGGTTATCGCTGTGGGGGAGGCTAAATATAGAAGACTGTCGGGACCAACGACGGTGGAGAAGGGGCGATGTGAAATTTGCACAATAGACCCGGCGACACAACAACCATGTGGTGTAATAGGTGATGCCGACTCCTTGTCAACTGGGAAAGACACACGAACACAGGAAATAGTAAAAACCCGGAATGGGATGGGTGAGGCTAAGGTGCTGGAGGCTGCAGTGGTGCAAAAAAATATGGATTGGCTGCAGAGAAGCCTTGTTGGGAGTACGCTGAAGCCGATCAACTTCACCTCCTTGCAGGATTTACTAACGAAGATTTTACCTTCTGTCATCCAAGTTCGAGAGATGGGAGCTTGTAAAGCCCTCTTGACTTTCGATAGTATTCTGAATGCGAATGAAACCTATACGTTTAAGTTGAATTACCTGCTGCAATTTTTTCACAAGGTAGATAGGTGGAATGAGTTGGAGTGAAATAACTCTAGAAGGGTATGGCTAGAGTGCTATGGAGTCCCGCTGCATGCATGGTCATCCGAGACTTTTTCTTTGATAGGCGGCCAGTGGGGAGCTATAGTCAGATGTTCGGAAGAGACAGAATTGTGCAGTTCCTTCACTGTAGGTCGGGTCTTGGTTGATACGGGTGTTATGGAAGTGATTCAGGAGAGGATCTGGATCTCTATTGGATCCGGGAAATATGACGTTTGGGTTAAGGAGGTGGGGTCTGGAGGGCCTGGCGTGCAGGACAGGGAGTGCTCTTCGGGTAATGACCTCACAGCTGGTGGATTTTTAAATCGTCATGAAGCAAGTACGAGTACGGGTGGAGCCTATTGGCAGAGAAGGAGACCGACTTCATTGACGGTTGACAAGTGATGAGCGGATATTTTATACGCTTTTTGGGGTTAATTTCATATAGTTTTGAGTATGTTTTAGTTAGTTTTTAGTCTATTTTCATTAGTTTTTAGAAAAATTTCATATTTCTGGACTCTACTATGAGTTGTGTATTTTTCTGTAATTTCAGGTATTTTTCTGGCTGAAATTGGAGGAGCTGAGCAAAAATCTGATTCAGGCTGAAAAAGGACTGCTGATGCTGTTGGATTCTGACCTCCCTGCACTCAAAGTGGATTTTCTGGAGCTACAGAACTCGAAATAGCATGCTTCCAATTGCGTTAGAAAGTAGACATCCACGGCTTTCCAGCAATATATAATAGTCCATACTTTGCACAAGAATAGATGATGTAAACTGGCATTCAACGCCAGTTCTCTGCCAAATTCTGGCGTCCAGCGCCAGAAAAGGATTAAAAGCTGGAGTTGAACGCCCAAACTGGCACAAAAACTGGCGTTCAACTCCACAAATGGCCTCTGCACGTGACTTGCTTAAATCTCAGCCCCAGCACACACCAAGTGGGCCCCAGAAGTGGATCTCTGCATCATCCATCATAGTCTACTCACTTTTTGTAAACCTAGGCTACTAGTTTAGTATTTAAACAACTTTTAGAGACTTATTTTGTATCTCATAACATTTTAGATCTAAACTTTGTATTCTCTGATGGCATGAGTCTCTAAACCCCATTGTTGGGGGTGAGGAGCTCTGTTGTGTCTCGATGAATTAATGCAAGTATTTCTGTTTTCCATTCAAACACGCTTGTTCCTATCTAAGATGTTCATTCGCGTTTAACTGTGATGGAGGTGATGATCTGTGACACTCATCACCTTCCTCAAATCATGAACGTGTGCCTAACAACCACCTCCGTTCTATATACGATTGAATAAGTATCTCTTAGATTCCTTAATCAGAATCTCCGTGGTATAAGCTAGAACTGATGGCGGCATTCATGAGAATCCGGAAAGTCTAAACCTTGTCTGTGGTATTCTGAGTAGGATTCAAGGATTGAATGACTGTAACGAGCTTCAAACTCCTAAAGGCTGGGCGTTAGTGACAGACGCAAAAGGATAGTAAATCCTATTCCAACTGGATCGAGAACCAACCGGTGATTAGCCGTGCTGTGACAGAGCGTGTGAGCGTAGTTTTCACTGGAAGGATGGAAGGTAGCCATTGACAACGGTGATCCACCAACACACAGCTTGCCATAGGAGGACGTGCGTGCGTGAATTAGAAGACAGAGGAAAGCAGAGATTCAGAAGACAAAGCATCTCCAAAACTCCAACATATTCTCCATTACTGCATAACAAGTAACCTTTAATTTATGCTCTCTTGGTTATTCGCAATTCAACTGATAAACATATTTGACTTCCTGACTAAGATTTACAAGATAACCATAGATTGCTTCAAACCAACAATCTTCGTGGGATTCGACCCTTACTCACGTAAGGTATTACTTGGACGACCCAGTGCACTTGCTGGTTAGTGGTACGAGTTGTGAAACGTGTGATTCACAATTTGTGCACCAAGTTTTTGGCGCCGTTGCCGGAGATTGTTCGTGTTTGAACAACTGACGGATTATCTTGTTGCTTAGATTAGGAAAATTTTTCTTTTTGGTTTAGAGTCTCTTATTATTGTTCTTGGTTAAAAATATCCTTCTTTAAAACAAGTGTTACATTTACTGCCCAATTGGCTAGAGCTTTAGTCTAAGTCCGTGGCAGTTTGGTACACTCTTTTTAAAAAATCTTTTTCAAAAATAATATTTTCTCTATTAAATTTTGTGCCAAACTTTAGGTTTGGTGTCTTCCTGTTGATTTCCCTTGATTTTCGAAAATTTTGGTTTGGTTTTCTAAAAATTTTAAGTTTGGTGTTCCTTCTTCATGTTCTTGTGTTCTTGTGAGTCTTCAGAGTGTTCTTGAGTTTTTCTTGTGTCTTGATCTTAAAATTTTTAAGTTTGGTGTTCCTTGGTGTTTTCCCTCCAAAATTTTTGAAAATAAGGAGCATTAGATCTAAAAATTTTAAATCTTGTGCTATCTTATTGTTTTTCTCTTTCCTCTTAAAAATCAAAAATATCTTTTCTCTCTATTTTAAAAATAATTTTTCGAAATATATTTCTAAAAATTCAGATTTTTATTTCAAAATTTAAATTTTTTTCAAAATCATCATATCCTTTTCAAAACTTCCTAACCACTTTCTCTCTCCTCAGTTTTTCGAAAATCTTCACTCAATTTTTATTTATTTTAATTTATTTCATTTTCGAAATAAATATATAAATAAATAAATAAAAATATTTTTTCTATTTTACATCATCTCCCTTTCTCCATCATGGACCTAAGCGGAAATGAACAGTCTAGGAGGACTCTGGGGTCATATTCTAACCCCTCTACTGCTTCATATGGGAGTAGTATCTGCATACCCTCCATTGGAGTCAGTAGCTTTGAGTTGAATCCTCAGCTCATTATCATGGTGCAGCAAAGTTGCCAGTATTCCGGTCTTCCACAGGAAGAACCTACAGAGTTTCTGGCACAGTTTCTATAGATTACTGACACAGTACATGATAAAGAAATAGATCAGGATGTCTACAGACTATTACTGTTTTCATTTGCTGTAAAAGATCAAGCTAAGAGGTGGTTGAATAACCAACCTAAGGCCAGCATAAAGACATGAAAACAGCTGACAGAAAAATTCCTGAATCAGTACTTTCCCCCAAAACGGATGACACAGCTAAGGTTGGACATCCAAGGCTTTAAACAAGGAGATAATGAATCTCTTTATGATGCCTGGGAAAGATACAGAGAGATGCTACGAAAGTGCCCCTCTGAAATGTTTTCAGAGTGGGTTCAGTTAGACATCTTCTATTATGGGCTTGCAGAAGGAGCTCAGATGTCTCTTGATTACTCAGCTGGTGGATCTATCCACATGAGAAAGACAATTGAAGAGGCTCAAGAGCTTATTGACACAGTTGCCAGGAATCAGCATCTGTATCTAAGCAGTGACCCTTCCATGAAAGAAGAGGTTAAAACAGCAACTGCTGAACTCAGTCCTGTAGAACAAGCTGCTGAATTCAATCAGCAATTGGACTTCCTAACAAGGAAGTTAGCCGAATTCAAAGATAGACTCAAGAGACAAGGATGGCTAATATACATATGGAAGAACAGTTTAAGCAAACAAAGCAGCAGCTGTCAAGGCAAATAACAGAAGAATGCTAAGCAGTTCAATTAAGAAGTGGGAAGACATTAAATATCTCACCTCAAGGCAGCAAAAAGTCAAGAAATGAGCAACCCACCAAAGATTCACCAGAGGACAGTAAGAGCCCAGGGAAAAATAATTCTGGCGCTAAAACGCCAGAAAATTGGTGGAAGGCTGGCGCTGAACGCCCAGACCATGCCCACAACTGGCGTTCAACGCCAGAAACAAGGCAGGATTGGCGTTCAACGCCAGAAATGGGCAAGAATCTGGCGTTGAACGCCCAAAATGGGCAGGATCCGGCGCTGAACGCCCAAAATAGGCACATTTCTGGCGTTCAGACGCCAGGAACAGACAGGGAGCTGGCGTCTAACGTCACTCCAGCTTCTGACTCTGGCACTCAATTGCCAGTGAGGGATCAGACACACACAAATGCTGATAACAACCCCTCTAAAAAGGCTTCTTCAACCACTTCTGTAGGCAATAAACCTGCAGCAACTAAGGTTGAAGAATATAAAGCCAAGATACCTTATCCTCAAAAACTCCGGAAAGAGGAGCAGGATAAGCAATTTGCTCGCTTTGCAGATTATCTCAGGACTCTTGAAATAAAGATTCCATTTGCAGAAGCACTTGAGCAAATACCTTCTTATGCCAAGTTCATGAAAGAGATCTTGAGTCATAAAAAGGATTGGAGAGAAACAGAAAGAGTTCTCCTCACTGAAGAATGCAGTGCAGTCATTCTGAAGAGCTTTCCTGAAAAGCTTAAAGACCCTGGGAGTTTTCTGATACCATGCATATTAGAAGGTAATTGCACCAAGACAGCTTTATGCGATCTTGGGGCAAGCATCAACCTAATACCTGCATCCACTATCAGGAAGCTTGGCTTAACTGAAGAAGTTAAACCAACCCGGATATGTCTCCAACTTGCTGATGGTTCCACTAAATACCCATCAGGCATGATTGAGGACATGATTGTCAGAGTTGGGCCATTCGCCTTTCCCACTGACTTTGTTGTGCTGGAAATGGAGGAGCACAAGAGTGCTACTCTCATTCTAGGAAGACCCTTCTTAGCAACTGGACGATCCCTCATTGACGTCCAACAGGGAGAAATAACCCTGAGAGTCAATGATGATGAGTTCAAGTTGAACGCTGTCAAAGCCATGCAGCATCCAGACACATCAACAGACTGCATGAAAGTTGATCTTATTGACTCTTTGGTAGAAGAGATCAACATGGCTGAGAGTCTCGAATCAGAGTTGGAAGACATCTTTAAAGATGTTCAGCCTGATTTGGAGGATTCAGAGGACATGAAAGAGCCTCTGAACTTTCTTCTGAAAGAGAAAAAACCTCCTAAACCCGAGCTCAAGCCATTACCACCATCCTTGAAATATGCATTTCTGGGAGAAGGTGATACTTTTTCAGTGATCATAAGCTCTGCTTTAAATTCACAAGAAGAGGAAGCACTTATTTAAGTGCTAAGGACACACAAGACAGCTCTTGGGTGGTCCATAGGTGACCTTTAGGGCATAAGCCCAGCTAGATGCATGCACAAAATCCTATTGGAGGATAATGCCAAACCAGTGGTTCAACCACAGAGGCGGCTAAATCCAGCCATGAAGGAAGTGGTGCAGAAAGAGGTCACCAAATTACTAGAGGCTGGGATTATTTATCCTATTTCTGATAGCCCCTGGGTGAGCCCTGTTCAAGTCGTCCCAAAAAAGAGAGGCATGACAGTGATTCATAATGAAAAAAATGAACTGGTTCCTACAAGAACAGTTACAGGGTGGCGCATGTGTATTGACTACAGAAGGCTCAATACAGCCACCAGAAAGGATCATTTTCCTTTACCATTCATAGACCAGATGCTAGAAAGACTAGTAGGTCATGATTATTACTGTTTTTTGGATGGCTACTCAGGCTATAACCAGATTGCAGTAGATCCCCAGGATCAAGAGAAAACAGCATTCACATGTCCATCCGGAGTGTTTGCTTATAGAAGGATGCCATTTGGGCTATGTAATGCGCTTGCAACCTTCCAGAGATGCATGCTCTCTATTTTCTCTGATATGGTGGAAAAATTTCTGGAAGTCTTCATGGATGACTTCTCAGTATATGGAGACTCATTTAGCTCCTGCCTTGATCACCTGAAACTTGTTCTGAAAAGATGCCAAGAGACCAACCTAGTTTTAAACTGGGAAAAGTGTTACTTCATGGTGACTGAAGGAATTGTTCTTGGGCATAAAATCTCAAACAAGGGAATAGAGGTGGATCAAGCAAAAATAGAGGTAATTGAAAAATTACCACCACCTACCAATGTTAAGGCAATCAGAAGCTTTCTGGGGCATGCAGGATTCTATAGGAGGTTTATAAAGGATTTTTCAAAAATCGCAAAACCTCTAAGCAATCTGCTAGCTGCTGACACGCCATTTGTGTTTGACACAGAGTGCCTACAGGCGTTTGAAATGCTGAAAGCTAAGCTGGTCACAGCACCAGTCATTTCTGCACCAGACTGGACGTTACCATTTGAGCTAATGTGTGATGCCAGTGATCATGCCATTGGTGCAGTATTGGGACAGAGGCATGACAAGCTTCTGCATGTCATTTATTATGCCAGTCGCGTTCTAAATGATGCCCAGAAAAATTACACAACCACAGAAAAAGAACTACTTGCAGTGGTTTACGCCATTGACAAGTTCAGATCATACTTAGTAGGATCAAAAGTGATTGTGTATACTGACCATGCTGCTCTTAAATATCTACTCACAAAGCAGGATTCAAAACCCAGGCTCATCAGATGGGTATTGCTTCTGCAAGAGTTTGATATAGAAATAAGAGACAGAAAAGGGACAGAGAACCAAGTGGCTGATCATCTGTCCCGGATAGAGCCAGTGGAAGGGACGTCCCTCCCCTTTCTTGAGATCTCTGAGACGTTTCCTGATGAGCATTTATTCGACATTCAGGAAGCACCATGGTTTGCCGATATTGCAAACTATAAAGCTGCAAGGTTCATACCCAAGGAGTACAACAGGATACAAAAGAAGAAATTAATTACTGATGCAAAGTACTACTTGTGGGATGAACCTTATCTCTTTAAGAGATGTGCAGACGGAATTATCCGTAGGTGTGTACCTAGAGAAGAAGCACAAAGGATCTTGTGGCATTGCCACGGATCTTAATATGGAGGCCATTTCGGAGGTGAGCAAACAGCCACCAAGGTCCTCCAATGTGGCTTCTATTGGCCCACACTCTATAAAGATTCCCGAGAGTTTGTACGTAATTGTGACAGTTGCCAAAGAGCTGGTAATCTGCCTCATGGTTACGCCATGCCTCAACAAAGAATCTTGGAAATTGAGTTGTTTGACGTATGGGGAATTGACTTCATGGGACCTTTCCCACCATCATACTCAAACACTTATATTCTGGTGGCAGTTGACTATGTATCAAAATGGGTTGAGGCTATTGCCACACCCACCAATGATACTAAAACAGTGCTGAAGTTTTTCCAGAAACATATCTTTAGCAGGTTTGGTGTCCCTAGAGTACTAATCAGTGATGGGGGCACTCACTTCTGCAATAAACAGCTTTACTCTGCCATGGTTCGGTATGGAATTCGCCACAAGGTGGCCACTCCATATCATCCACAAACCAATAGGCAAGCTGAAGTCTCTAACAGAGAATTAAAGAGAATCCTGGAACGGACAGTAAATACCCGTAGAAAGGATTGGGCACGGAGCTTGGATGATGCTCTGTGGGCTTACAGGACAGCATTCAAGACCCCCATAGGGACATCTCCATACCAACTCGTGTATGGTAAGGCATGTCACCTGCCTGTGGAACTGGAACATAAGGCCTACTGGGAAACCAGATTCCTAAACTTTGATGCCAAATTAGCAGGAGAAAAATGATTGCTCTAGCTAAATGAGCTAGAGGAATTCAGATTCACAGCTTTCGAAAATGCCAAGCTTTATAAAGAAAAAATAAAAAAAATGGCACGACAGAAAGCTGTCATCTAGAATCTTTGAACCAGGACAGAAGGTCCTGTTGTTTAACTCTAGACTCAGACTATTCCCCGGGAAACTGAAATCTTGGTGGAGGGGACCTTACGTGATTACAAGCGTATCACCATATGGTTATGTGGAGCTTCAAGATATTGATTCTGATAAGAAGTTCATTGTCAATGGACAGAGAATCAAGCATTATCTTGAAGGCAACATTGAGCAAGAATGCTCAAGGCTGAAGCTAGATTAAAAGCTCAGCAAGGTCCAGCTAAAGACAATAAAGAAGCGCTTGCTGGGAGGCAACCCAGCCATGGGGCAACAATCCTCTAAGCATTTTGCCCTATTTCTATTTTTATTTTTATAGAGTTCATTGATAACAAGGTAAATAATCATTTACAGAAGACCTCGGCACACAAAACAGAGAAAAAGAGCTCACTGGCAAGAAAACACCAGTAATAGTAGCAATCTGGGCGTTCAACACCAGAAATGGGCACCCACTGGGTGTTGAACGCCAGTAATGGCAGCAGCTGGGCGTTGAACGCCCAGGAGAGCAGCATTTGGGCGCTGAACGCCCAAAACAGGCAGTGTTTGGGCGTTCAAACGCCAGGAAGGCAGGGAGGAACCAAATTCATTTTTCCACACGTATTTCCATTTTAATTTCAAATTTTATGTTTCAATGCATGATTTTTACATGAACATGTTAAGAACCCTGATTTCTAAAATCCTTAATTTCTAAAAATCCCTCTTTCCAAATTCAATCCAAACTCTTTTCAAATCTTTTCTGAAAACAAATCTATCTTTTTCACTCAAAAATCTTTTCAACTAATCCATATCTTTTTCAAATCTCCATATTATCTTTTTCAAAATTTAGATTTATCTTTTTCAAAAATCTATCATATCTTTTCAAAATTAAACTATATCTTCTATCTTATCTTTTTCAACTCAATCTTTTTATCTTATCTTTTCTAATATTTCGAAAACCCACCCCCCATCCCTTTAAATTTGGGTTCGGCCTCCCTCCTCCTCCATCAACAATTGCACCTAGCTCTCCTTCTATCCCTCTCCTTTCTTTTCTTTTGCTTGAGGACAAGCAAACCTCTAAGTTTGGTGTGTTTATCCGAGATCACTAAGATCATGGCTCCTAAAGGAAAACAGCCCACTCCAAGATGCAAGAAAGAGAGCGCTCCAAAACCACTTTGGAATCAAGGGAAGTTCTTATTTAAAGAACATTCAGACCATTATCTCAAAGTAATGGGTCTGAGATCAGTGATCCCGGAAGTTAGATTCGATCTGAAAGAAGATGAATATCCGGAGATCCAGGAGCAAATTCGAATCAGGAACTGGGAAGTCCTAGCTAATCCTGAAACGAAAGTAGGAAGGAACATGGTCCAGGAGTTCTATGCTAATATGTGGCAGACTGACAAGCAAAAACTATCTGGAACTGCCTTTTATGAATTTCGGACCATGGTCAGAGGAAAGATTGTTCATACCACCCCTGACAAGATCAGAGAGATCTTAAAGCTACCTCAGCTAAAGGATGATCCAGACTCCTTCAACAGGAGGATGATGAGAGCAGACATTGACCTGGATAAGATTCTAGAGGACATATGTATCCCTGGAGCCAGGTGGACCACCAACACAAAGGGTGTCCCAAATCAACTCAAGAGAGAGGATCTCAAACCAGTCGCCAGAGGATGGCTGGATTTCATTGGGCGTTCTCTGTTGCCTACCAGCAACCGTTCTGAAGTCACAGTTAAAAGAGCAGTGATGATCCATTGCATCATGATGGGAAAGGAAGTGGAGGTTCATCAGCTGATTTCAGCTGAACTCTACAAAATTGCTAACAAAAATTCTAAAGAGGCCAGGTTGGCTTATCCAAGCGTGATTTCTCTGCTTTGCAAGGATGCTGGAGTAAGGATGGGAATAACTGAGTATATCCCAATTGAGAAGCCAATCACCAAAGCATCAATGGAAAAACAACAAGCACAGGAGGATCCCATCAAGAAGAGAGCACAGGAATTCCTCCCAGAGATCCCTCAATCTGAATACTGGGAGTATCTTGAGACGTCTGTTACCAAGATACGGGAAGCTATGGAGCAAATAATAAAAGAACAGAAGGAACACAGTCAAATGCTGACCTATATGTTTAAAGAACAAGAGGAGCAAGGGCGTGACTTAAGGGAATTGAAGCGCCAAAAGTCTTCTCTTGTAGGACCAAGCACCCCAAGGATCAGAGGAACCCCCGTTCCCCCAGAATAAAGGTTGTTAATTTCCAATTTCTGCCTTAACTCTGTGACAGTGTCCTTATAGAAGTTTACCTTAGGAGTCATATAGTAGTAATTAGTATCTATTTTGATTTTATCTCCAATTAAGCTATAGTTTATTTTTCTCATCATCAGCAAACATGAATAAAGTAGTAGATCTTTTGAATAAGAGGCAATAAAATTTTGAGTTTTAATAAGAAAAATTCTAATTAGTTAAATGTGGTGGCAATGCTTTTTGTCTTCTGAATGAATGCTTGAACAGTGCATATGTCTTTTGAATTTGTTGTTTAAGACTGTTAAATATGTTGGCTCTTGAAAGAATGATGAACATGAGACATATTATTGATAATCTGAAAAATCATAAGAAAATTGATTCTTGAAGCAAGAAAAAGCAGCAAAGAACAAAGCTTGCAGAAAAAAAAAAGCAAGCAGAAAAAGCCAATAACCCTTAAAACCAAAAGGCAAGGGCAAATAAAAAGGATCCCAAGGCTTTGAGCATCAGTGGATAGGAGGGCCTAAAGGACTAAAATCCTGGTCTAAGCGGCTAAACCAAGCTGTCCCTAACCATGTGCTTGTGGCGTGAAGGTGTCAAGTGAAAACTTGAGACTGAGCGGTTAAAGTCAAGGTCCAAATAAAAAAGGAGAGTGTGCTTAAGAACTCTGGACACCTCTAATTGGGGACTTTAGTAAAGCTGAGTCACAATCTGAAAAGGTTCACCCAGTTATGTGTCTGTGGCATTTATGTATCCGGTGGTAATACTGGAAAACAAAGTGCTTAGGGCCACGGCCAAGACTCATAAAGAAGCTGTGTTCAAGAATCATCACACTAAACTAAGAGAATCAATAACACTATCTGAATTCTAAGTTCCTATAGATGCCAATCACTCTGAGCTTCAATGGATAAAGTGAGATGCCAAAACTGTTCAGAAGCAAAAAACTACTAGTCCCGCTCATCTGATTAGAATCTGAGCTTCAATCAAAAACTCTGAGATATTATTGCTTCTCAACCTATTAGTCTTCTATTTTATTTGTCTAGTTGCTTGAGGACAAGCAACAGTTTAAGTTTGGTGTTGTGATGAGCGGATATTTTATACACTTTTTAGGGTTAATTTCATATAGTTTTGAGTATGTTTTAGTTAGTTTTTAGTCTATTTTCATTAGTTTTCAGGAAAAATTCATATTTCTGGACGCTACTATGAGTTGTGTATTTTTCTGTAATTTCAGGTATTTTTCTGGCTGAAATTGAAGGAGCTGAGCAAAAATCTGATTCAGGCTGAAAAAGGACTGCTGATGCTGTTGGATTCTGACCTCCCTGCACTCAAAGTGGATTTTCTTGAGCTACAGAACTCGAAATGGCATGCTTCTAATTGCGTTGGAAAGTAGACATCCAGGGCTTTCCAGCAATATATAATAGTCCATACTTTGCACAAGAATAGACGACGTAAACTGGCGTTCAACGCCAGTTCTCTGCCAAATTCTGGCGTCCAGCGCCAGAAAAGGATCAAAAGCTGGAGTTGAACGCCCAAACTGGCACAAAAACTGGCGTTCAACTCCACAAATGGCCTCTGCACGTGACTTGTTTAAATCTCAGCCCCAGCACACACCAAGTGGGCCCCAGAAGTGGATCTCTGCATCATCCATCATAGTTTACTCACTTTTTGTAAACCTAGGCTACTAGTTTAGTATTTAAACAACTTTTAGAGACTTATTTTGTATCTCATAATATTTTAGATCTAAACTTTGTATTCTCTGACGGCATGAGTCTCTAAACCCCATTGTTGGGGGTGAGGAGCTCTGTTGTGTCTCGATGAATTAATGCAAGTATTTCTGTTTTCCATTCAAACACGCTTGTTCCTATCTAAGATGTTCATTCGCGTTTAACTGTGATGGAGGTGATGATCTGTGACACTCATCACCTTCTTCAAATCATGAACGTGTGCCTAACAACCACCTCCGTTCTATATACGATTGAATAAGTATCTCTTAGATTCCTTAATCAGAATCTCCGTGGTATAAGCTAGAACTGATGGCGGCATTCATGAGAATTCGGAAAGTCTAAACCTTGTCTGTGGTATTCCGAGTAGGATTCAAAGATTGAATGACTGTGACGAGCTTCAAACTCCTGAAGGCTGGGCGTTAGTGACAGACGTAAAAGGATAGTAAATCCTATTCCAACTGGATCGAGAACCAACCGGTGATTAGCCGTGCTGTGACAGAGCGTGTGAGCGTAGTTTTCACTAGAAGAATGGAAGGTAGCCATTGACAACGGTGATCCACCAACACACAGCTTGCCATAGGAGGACGTGCGTGCGTGAATTAGAAGACAGAGGAAAGCAGAGATTCAGAAGACAAAGCATCTCTAAAACTCCAACATATTCTCCATTACTGCATAACAAGTAACCTTTAATTTATGCTCTCTTGGTTATTTGCAATTCAACTGATAAACATATTTGACTTCCTGACTAAGATTTACAAGATAACTATAGATTGCTTCAAACCAACAATCTCCGTGGGATTCGACCCTTACTCACGTAAGGTATTACTTGGACGACCCAGTGCACTTGCTGGTTAGTGGTACGAGTTGTGAAACGTGTGATTCACAATTTGTGCACCAACAAGCAGGATGAATGTGCGTTAATGGCGGTGAACAGAGAAGGGGAAGGTGATGAGGGTAGAATAGTAATTGTTGAAGATTTTTTAAATGAATGGGTTAATGGCATTCCAAATCAATTTGGCGAAAACATCGCAACGTCCCAAATCTTTAATGGCGCCATTCAAGGTCCTGCTGCTTTTGGGGGTGAAAACGGTTTCAGCTATGGTGCAGATTCGGAAAAAATAGTCACGTGGGATTTTCCTTATTTGAATGTTGGGCTGAAACAGATCTCATTGAAGGAAAAACAAAAACAAAAAGAGTTGGGCCACACTAAGGACTGGGCTGGGAATGACTGTATGGGGCTGGAGGGGTGCTCTAGTGGGGTGGGCCGCTCACCATCAGCCAATGGGCCTGACCGGAATCGAGAGAAGCGCGCCCAGCAGCAATCCTTGGCGATCCTCAACGCACAGCAGGGTTCCCCCTTGGATGGAGCACGCGGTCTCGAGCGGGAGGACGCAACCTGTCTGGGGGCTGATCAAGAAGGGAGCCGGTTGCCTTCAGCTGCGGGGAGATGGCGCAAAGCTATGATGTGCGTTGATGGTGACCGAACCAGGTCGGGCAGCCGAGCTTGTGCGACCAAATCTGGGGAGGCTGAGGTTGACGATGATGGAGCTGTATCTTCAGGCATGGGCGCGGTTGATAAGGTGCGTTCTGAAGCTGCGGCAAGCTTGATGAGAGTAGAGGAGGATGGCGATGGTCATGAGGTTATGGAAGAGGGAGAGGTAAGCGCGGCTGAGGGGGTTGCAGGGGTAAGGGTCACATGCGGTATTGGAAAAGAACGGGGGGATGAGGATGGCCAAAGCTTAGAGGAGCAATTGCTGGAGAACAAAAAGACTTTGGAGCTGGCTTTGGAATCAAGAGCTGTGCTGTGTGACGAGGAAGAAGACATCATGGCGATCCTGCAAGCTCAAAATGAAGAAATATCACAAAAAAGAAAATTGGCAAAATAAAAGGAGAAATTTCGGCGGTGCAGACCCAAAAACAAAAACAAGGTGTGTAAGAATATTTTTAAATGACTTTCAGTTCTTGGAATGTTAGGGGGTTGAGGGGTGATGGGAAGTTGAGAATGGTAAAAGATTTAAAAAATAAATATAATTTGAGCATGATAGGTTTGATTGAGACCAAGAGACAGGTTGTGACCAGATTTGATGTTGAAAGGATTTGGGGTTATGGTGGAGCAGGGTGGGAATATGTAGGGTCAGACGGGGCATCCGGGGGCCTGTTGATGATATGGGATGCCAATTATTTTAATATGAATAACTGCTATAAGGGAGGAAGATGGTTATGTGTTGAAGGTGTCTTGTTAAAGAATAGGTTCAATTGTGCTTTTTTCTTGATCTATGGTGCGCATACTAGAGAAGAGAAGAGTCAGGTATGGGAGGAGTTGAGTTACTGGTGCTTTGATCTTAATTTATAGTTGACACAACTTCGATACAACTAACCAGCAAGTGCACTGGGTCGTCCAAGTAATACCTTACGTGAGTAAGGGTCGAATCCCACGGAGATTGTTGGTATGAAGCAAGCTATGGTCACCTTGCAAATCTCAGTCAGGCGGATTTAAACATGATATTTTATTAGATTCAAATAAACAATAAAAGGGATAGAGATACTTATGTAGATTCATTGGCAGGGATTTCAGATAAGCGAATGGAGATGCTTTTCGTTCCTCTGAACCTCTGCTTTCCTGCTATCTTCATCCAATCAATCTTACTCCTTTCCATGGCTGGCTGTATGCAAGGGCATCACCGTTGTCAGTGGCTACATCCCCTCCTCTCAGTGAATCATATGCTCACGCACCCTGTCACGGCACGGCTATTCATCTGTCGGTTCTCGATCATGCTGGAATAGGATTCACCCTCCTTTTGCGTCTGTCACTAACGCCCAGCACTCGCGAGTTTGAAGCTCGTCACAGTCATTCAATCATTGAATCCTACTCAGAATACCACAGACAAGGTTTAGACCTTCCGGATTCTCTTGAATGCCGCCATCATTCTAGCTTACGCCACGAAGATTCTTGTTAGGAGATCTAAGAGATATTCGTTCTAGCTTAATTCATGTAGAACGGAAGTGTTTGTCAGGCACGCGTTCATAAGGGAGAAGGATGATGAGCGTCACACATAATCATCACCTTCATCACGTTCTTGAGTGCGAATGGATATCTTAGAAGAGAAATAAGATGAATTGAATAGAAAACAGTAGTACTTGCATTAATCTTTGAGGAACAGCAGAGCTCCACACCTTAATCTATGGAGTGTAGAAACTCTACCGTTAAAAATACATAAGTGAAGGTCCAGGCATGGCCGAGATGGCCAGCCCCCTAAAACGTGATCAATAGTCTCCTAAGATGAATAATGGAATAAAACTGAGACCAAAGATTCCTAATACAATAGTAAGAGGTCCTATTTATAATAAACTAGCTACTAGGGTTTACATGAGTAAGTAATTGATGTACAAATCCACTTCCGGGGCCCACTTGGTGTGTGCTTGGGCTTGGGCTTGAGTGTTACACGTGCAGAGGCCATTTGTGGAGTTGAACGCCAGTTTCTATACCAGTTTGGGCGTTCAACTCTGGTTTTGGATCCTTTTCTGGCGCTGGACTCCAGATTTGGGTAGAAAGCTGGCGTTGGACGCCAGTTTACGTCGTCAATTCTTGGCCAAAGTATGGACTATTATATATTGCTGGAAAGCCCTGGATGTCTACTTTCCAACGCAATTGGAAGCGCGCCATTTCGAGTTCTGTAGCTCCAGAAAATCCACTTTGAGTGCAGGGAGGTCAGAATCCAACAGCATCAGCAGTCCTTTTTCAACCTCTGAATCTGATTTCTGCTCAAGTCCCTCAATTTCAGCCAGAAAATACCTGAAATCACAGAAAAACACACAAACTCATAGTAAAGTCCAGAAATGTGAATTTAACACAAAATCTATTAAAAACATCCCTAAAAGTAACTAGATCCTACTAAAAACATACTAAAAACAATGTAAAAAAGCGTATAAATTATCCGCTCATCACAACACCAAACTTAAATTGTTGCTTGTCCCCAAGCAACTGAAAATCAAAATAGGATAAAAAGAATAGAATATACTATAAATTCCAAACTATCAATGAAACAGAGCTTCAATCATATGAGCGGGACTTATAGCTTTTTGCCTCTTGAATAGTTTTGGCATCTCACTTTATCCATTGAGGTTCAGAATGATTGGCATCTATAGGAACTTCAGATTTCGAATAGTGTTATTGACTCTCTTAGTTCAGTATGATGATTCTTGAACACAACTTCTTTATGAGTCTTGGCCGTGGCCCTAAGAATTTTGTTTTCCAGTATTACCACCGGATACATAAATGCCACAGACGCATAATTGGGTGAACCTTTTCAGATTGTGACTCAGCTTTGCTAAAGTCCCCAATTAGAGGTGTCCAGGGTTCTTAAGCACACTCCTTTTTTTTTTTTTTTTTTACTTTGGACCTTGACTTTAACCGCTCAGTCTCAAGTTTTCACTTGACACCTACACGCCACAAGCACATGGTTAGGGACAGCTTGGTTTAGCCGCTTAGACCAGGATTTTATTCCTTTAGGCCCTCCTATCCATTGATGCTCAAAGCCTTGGGATCCTTTTTAATTGCCCTTGCCTTTTGGTTTTAAGGGTTATTGGCTTTTTGCTCTTGCCTCTTGGTTTTAAGAGCTTTGGCTTTTTCTGCTTGCTTTTTCTTTTTCTTTCTATTTTTTTTTCGCCTATTTCTTTTTTCTGCAAGCTTTGTTCTTTGCTGCTTTTTCTTGCTTCAAGAATCATTTTTATGATTTTTCAGATTATCAAATAACATGTCTCCTAGTCATCATTCTTTCAAGAGCCAACATATTTAACATTCTTAAACAACAACTTCAAAAGACATATGCACTGTTCAAGCATACATTCAGAAAACAAGAAGCATTGTCACCATATCAATATAATTAAACTAAGTTCAAGGATAAATTCGAAACTCATGTACTTCTTGTTCTTTTGAATTAAAACATTTTTCATTTAAGAGAGGTGATGGATTCATAGGACATTCATAGCTTTAAGACATAGTTATTACTACTAATGATCATGTAATGAAGACACAAACATAGATAAGCACATAACATAGAAAACGAAAAACAGAGAGAGTAAGAACAAGGAATGAGTCCACCTTAGTGATGTCCTTGAGCTCTTCTATGTCTCTTCCTTGTCTTTGCTGCTCCTCCTTCATTGCTTTTAGATCTTTTCTGATTTCCTGAAGGATGATGGAGTGCTCTTGATGTTCCACCCTTAGTTGCTTCCAATAATTGTGTGGAAGAAAATGTATCCCCTGAGGTATCTCAGGGATCTCTTGATTTGTAGTCAAATGTTCTACCACTGAGCTATAGACCCTTGATGGAAGCTTTTGTCTTCCCTTTCCTTTTTCTAGAGGTTTCTCTGGCCTTAGGTGCCATCAATGGTTATGGAAAAAAACAAAAAAGCTATGCTTTTACCACACCAAACTTAGAATGTTGCTTGCCCTCGAGCAAAAGAAGAAAGAATAGAAGAAGAAGAAGAGGATATGGAGGAGATGGATGGGAGTGTGTATTCGGCCATATGGGTGGGATTGGGTGGGGGAGAGATGTTGAATTTTTGAAGGTAAGTGGGTGTATGGGTGTGAATGGTAAATGGAAGACAGAAGGGATGAGTGTTTATTGGGAATAGAGGATGATTGAGAAGAGAGAAGAGAGTGAGTGAAGGTAGGTGGGGATCCTGTGGGGTCCACAGATCTTGGGGTGTCAAGGCATTTACATCCTTGCACCAATTTAGGCATGCAAAATGCCCTTGCACACAACTCTGGGCGTTCAGCGCCAGGTTGGTGCCCATTTTGGGCGTTCAACGCCCCTTTGCTGCCATTTCTGGCGTTGAACGCCAGAACCATGCTTGTTCTGGGCGTTCAGCGCCAGGATGCTCCCATTCTGGGCATTCAGCGCCAGAACTATGCTCTGTTCTGGCGTTTGAACGTCAGACAGATGCTCCTCCAGGGTGTGATTTTTCTTCTGCTGTTTTTGATTCCGTTTTTGATTTTTTTGTTTATTTTGTGACTCCACATGATCATGAACCTAAGAAAACATGAAAAATAATAAAAATAAGAATTAGATAAACATTGGGTTGCCTCCCAACAAGCGCTTCTTTAATGTCAATAGCTTGACAGTGGGCTCTCATGGAGCCTCACAGATGTGCAGAGCTTTGTTGAGACTCTCCAACACCAAACTTAGAGTTTGGATATGGGAGTTCAACACCAAACTTAGAGTTTGGTTGTGGCCTTCCAACACCAAACTTAGAGTTTGAATGTGGGGGCTCTGGTTGACTCTGCTTGGAGAGAAGCTTTTTCTGCTTCCTCTCCATGGTTGCAGAGGGAGATCCTTGAGTTTTAAACACAAGGGAGTTCTCATTCCATTGAAGGAATATTTCACCTCTGTCAACATCAATCACAGCTCTTGCTGTGGCCAGGAAAGGTCTTCCTAGGATAATGGATTCATCCTCTTCCTTTCCAGTATCCAGGACTATGAAATCAGCAGGGATGTAAAGGCCTTCAACCTTTACTAACACGTCCTCTACTTGTCCATAAGCCTGTTTTCTTGAGCTGTCTACCATCTCTAATAGATTTTAGCAGCTTGCACCCCATAGATTCCCAGTTTCTCTATTACAGAGAGAGGCATGAGGTTTATTCCTGAACCAAGGTCACACAGAGCCTTAAAGATCATGGTGCCTATGGTACAGGGTATTATGAACTTTCCAGGATCCTGTCTCTTCTGAGGCAATGTCAGTTGATCCAGATCACTTAGTTCATTGATGAACAAGGGAGGTTCAACTTCCCAAGTATCAATACCAAATAATTTGGTATTTAGCTTCATGATTGCACCAAGAAACTTGGCAGTTTGCTCTTCAGTAACATCCTCATTCTCTTCAGAAGAGGAATACTCATCAGAGCTCATGAAGGGCATAAGGAGGTTCAATGGGATCTCTATGGTCTCTAGATGGGCCCCAGAGTCCTTTGGTTCCTCAGAGGGAAGCTCCTTATTGACCACTGGACGTCCCAGGAGGTCTTCCTCCTTGGGATTCACGTCCTCTCCTCTCCTCACAGGTTCGGCCATGGCGCTTATGTCAATGGCCTTGCACTCTCCTTTTGGGTTCTCTTCTGTATTGCTTGGGAGAGTACTAGGAGGGATTTCAGTGATCCTTTTACTCAGCTGGCCCACTTGTGCCTCCAAATTTCTAATGGAAGACCTTGTTTCATTCATGAAACTTACAGTGGCCTTAGATAGATCAGAGACTAGATTTGCTAAATTAGAAGCATTTTGTTCAGAGTTCTCTGTCTGTTGCTGAGTTGATGATGGAAAAGGTTTGCTATTGCTAAACCTGTTTCTTCCACCATTATTAAAGCCTTGTTGGGGCTTTTGATCCTTCCATGAGAAATTTGGATGATTTCTCCATGTTGAGTTATAGGTGTTTCCATAAGGTTCACCTAAGTAATTTACCTCTGCTATTGCAGGGTTCTCAGGATCATAAGCTTATTCTTCAGAAGATGCCTCTTGAGTACTGTTGGATGCAGCTTGCATTCCATGCAGACTCTGAGAAATCATATTGACTTGCTAAGTCAATATTTTATTCTGAGCCAATATGGCATTCAGAGTATCAACCTCAAGAACTCCCTTCTTCATAGGCGTCCCATTACTCACAGGATTCCTTTCAGAAGTGTACATGAACTGGTTATTAGCAACCATATCAATGAGTTCTTGAGCTTCTGCAGACGTTTTCTTTAGGTGAATAGATCCACCTGCAGAAGTGTCCAGTGACATCTTTGATAACTCAGATAAACCATCATAGAATATATCCAGGATGGTCCATTCTGAAAGCATGTCAGAAGGACACTTTTTGGTCAACTGTTTGTATCTTTCCCAAGCTTCATAGAGGGATTCACCTTCTTTCTGTCTGAAGGTTTGAACATCAGCTCTAAGCTTGCTCAGCTTTTGAGGAGGAAAGTACTTGGCTAAGAAAGCCGTGACCAGCTTATCCCAAGAATTCAGGCTGTCTTTAGGTTGAGAATCCAACCATAATCTAGCTCTGTCTCTTACAGCAAAAGGGAAAAGCATGAGCCTGTAGACTTCAGGATCTACTCCATTAGTCTTAACAGTATCACATATCTGCAAGAATTCAGTTAAGAACTGAAAAGGATCTTCAGATGGAAGTCCATGAAACTTGCAGTTCTGCTGCATCAGAGAAACTAATTGAAGTTTCAGCTCAAAATTGTTTGCTCCAATGGCAGGAATGGAGATGCTTCTTCCATGTAAATTGGAATTTGGTGCAGTAAAGTCACCAAGCATTCTCCTTGCATTATTGTTGGGTTTGGCTGCCATCTCCTTTACTTGTTCGAAATTTTCAATCTAGTTGTCTCTGGATTGTTGTAATTTAGCTTCTCTTAATTTTCTCTTCAGAGTCCTTTCAGGTTCTGGATCAGCTTCAACAAGAATGCCTTTTTCTCTGTCCCTGCTCATAAGAAAGAGAAGAGAACAAGAAAAGAAGAGGAATCCTCTATGTCACAGTAAAGAGGTTCCTTATTATTAGTAGAAGAAAAGAAGAAGAAATTTGAACACAGATGGAAGAGGGGGTTCGAATTTAGTGAGTGATGTGAAGGAAAGATGTTAGTATATCAATAAACAAATAGAAGAAGATGAGAGGGGGGAGTGAATTTTCGAAAACAATTTTTTGAAAAAGAGTTAGTGATTTTTTTTTTTAAAATAGTTTTTGAAAAATATTTAGTATTTTTTTTTTCGAAAATTTTTTGAAATCAAAAATAAAAATAAAAATAATTAGTTAATTAAAAAGAAATTTTTGAAAAAGGGGGAGATATTTTCGAAAATTAGAGAGAGAGAGTTAGTTAGGTGGTTTTGAAAAAGTTAAGAAACAAACAAAAAGTTAGTTAGTTAGTTGAAACAACTTTTGAAAGGATAAGAAGTTAGGAAGTTAGAAAAGATATTTTGAAAAGATATTTTTGAAAAAGATAAGATAAGAAGATATTTTTTTGAAAAGATATGATAGAAATTAGTTTTTGAAAAAGATTTGATTTTTAAAATCACAATTAATGACTTGATTCATAAGAAATCACAAGATATGATTCTAGAACTTAAAGTTTGAATCTTTCTTAACAAGCAAGTAACAAACTTCAAATTTTTAAATCAAAACTTTAATTGATTATGTTATTTTCGAAAATTATGATATAAAATAAGAAAAAGGTTTTTGAAAATTATTTTTTTGGAATTTTCAAAAATAATCATGAATTTTGAAAAAGATTTTGAATTTTGAAAAAGATTTTGAAAAAGATAAGATTTTCAAATTGAAAATTTGATTTGACTCATAAGAAACAACTTGATTTTAAAAATTTTTGAAAAAGTCAATCCAAATTTTCGAATTTGATGAGAGAAAAAAAAGGAAAGATATTTTTTTATTTTTAAAATTTTTATGAAAAACATGAAAATTATGCAATGCATGAAATTTTTAGATCAAAACAATGAATGCATGCAAGAATGCTATGAATGTCAAGATGAACACCAAGAACACTATGAATGTCAAGATGAACATCATAGACACAATTTTGAAAAATTTTTAATGCAAAGAAAACATGCAAGACACCAAACTTAGAATTCTTTAATGCTTACGCACTAAGAATTCAAGAATGCATATGATAAACATGAAAAGACACAAAACAAAAAATCATCAAGATCAAACAAGAAGACTTACCAAGAACAACTTGAAGATCATGAAGAACACTATGAATGCATGAAATTTTCGAAAAATGCAAGATGCACATGCAATTGACACCAAACTTATAACATGACTCAAGACTCAAACAAGAAACAGAAAAATATTTTTGATTTTTATGACTTTCTAATTTTTTTGGATTTTTATTTTATATTTTTCGAAAAAATCTTTTGAAAAAGAAAATAAGGATTCTAAAATTCTTAATATGAATTCCAGGAATCTTATGCTCTAAAGCTCCAATCAAAGGGTCAGGCATGGCTTAATAGCCAGCCAAGCTTTAGTATGTAACTCAGACATGACACGCCTGACATTCCTTACATTCAACAGCCAATTGGCTAAGAAAGATAAAGAAGCTCTTCTCTTGAGTATAAGAATTGAGACATGGCTTTACAGCCAGCCAGGCTTCAACATGCTCTATGAAACACTAGAATTCATTCTTAAAAATTCTGAAAAGAAAATATATTTTTGAAAACATTTTTATTTTTTTTTCGAAAACAAAAGAAAAATTTTTGAAGGATTTTTGAAAAGTTTTTGAAAACAAAACAAAAAGAAAATTACCTAATCTGAGCAACACGATGAACCGTCAGTTGTCCAAACTCGAACAATCCCCGGCAACGGTGCCAAAAACTTGGTGCTTTGATCTTAATTTATAGTTGACACAACTTCGATACAACTAACCAGCAAGTGCACTGGGTCGTCCAAGTAATACCTTACGTGAGTAAGGGTCGAATCCCACGGAGATTGTTGGTATGAAGCAAGCTATGGTCACCTTGCAAATCTCAGTCAGGCGGATTTAAACATGATATTTTATTAGATTCAAATAAACAATAAAAGGGATAGAGATACTTATGTAGATTCATTGGCAGGGATTTCAGATAAGCGAATGGAGATGCTTTTCGTTCCTCTGAACCTCTGCTTTCCTGCTATCTTCATCCAATCAATCTTACTCCTTTCCATGGCTGGCTGTATGCAAGGGCATCACCGTTGTCAGTGGCTACATTCCCTCCTCTCAGTGAATCATATGCTCACGCACCCTGTCACGGCACGGCTATTCATCTGTCGGTTCTCGATCATGCTGGAATAGGATTCACCCTCCTTTTGCGTCTGTCACTAACGCCCAGCACTCGCGAGTTTGAAGCTCGTCACAGTCATTCAATCATTGAATCCTACTCAGAATACCACAGACAAGGTTTAGACCTTCCGGATTCTCTTGAATGCCGCCATCATTCTAGCTTACGCCACGAAGATTCTTGTTAGGAGATCTAAGAGATATTCGTTCTAGCTTAATTCATGTAGAACGGAAGTGTTTGTCAGGCACGCGTTCATAAGGGAGAAGGATGATGAGCGTCACACATAATCATCACCTTCATCACGTTCTTGAGTGCGAATGGATATCTTAGAAGAGAAATAAGATGAATTGAATAGAAAACAGTAGTACTTGCATTAATCTTTGAGGAACAGCAGAGCTCCACACCTTAATCTATGGAGTGTAGAAACTCTACCGTTAAAAATACATAAGTGAAGGTCCAGGCATGGCCGAGATGGCCAGCCCCCTAAAACGTGATCAATAGTCTCCTAAGATGAATAATGGAATAAAACTGAGACCAAAGATTCCTAATACAATAGTAAGAGGTCCTATTTATAATAAACTAGCTACTAGGGTTTACATGAGTAAGTAATTGATGTACAAATCCACTTCCGGGGCTCACTTGGTGTGTGCTTGGGCTTGGGCTTGAGTGTTACACGTGCAGAGGCCATTTGTGGAGTTGAACGCCAGTTTCTATGCCAGTTTGGGCGTTTAACTCTGGTTTTGGATCCTTTTCTGGCGCTGGACTCCAGATTTGGGTAGAAAGCTGGCGTTGAACGCCAGTTTAGGTCGTCAATTCTTGGCCAAAGTATGGACTATTATATATTGATGGAAAGCCCTGGATGTCTACTTTCCAACGCAATTGGAAGCGCGCCATTTAGAGTTCTGTAGCTCCAGAAAATCCACTTTGAGTGCAGGGAGGTCAGAATCCAACAGCATCAGCAGTCCTTTTTCAACCTCTGAATCTGATTTCTGCTCAAGTCCCTCAATTTCAGCCAGAAAATACCTGAAATCACAGAAAAACACACAAACTCATAGTAAAGTCCAGAAATGTGAATTTAACACAAAATCTATTAAAAACATCCCTAAAAGTAACTAGATCCTACTAAAAACATACTAAAAACAATGTCAAAAAGCGTATAAATTATCCGCTCATCAGTTACATTGCGGGGTTATGTCAGGTCCCTTGCTGCTTCATTGGGGACTTTAATGAGATAGTGAATATAGAAGAACAGAAAGGTACTGTTAATTTACCTATATCGGCAGAAGAATTCAAGACTTGGATTCAGGATATGAACCTAGTGGACCTCCCACTTACAGACCGAAAGTTTACTTGGTTTCGAGGTCGTTCCTGCAGTCGACTGGATAGAGCTCTGGTGAGTGTGGAGTGGTTAGAAGAATTCCCTGAGACTCGGTTGAGAGGCGGTCCGAGGGGTTTGTCAGATCACTGCCCTATTATTGTGGAAGAGCAGAGGGTGCAACGAAGCCCTAGGCCTTTTCGGAGCCTTGACGCGTGGTTCACACATGATGGCTTTCTTCGAATGGTGAAGGAGGAATGGAGGGGCCTAGGAGATCTGCAATTCACTGATAAATTGAAGGCACTAACGGGGCCTTTGAGGAGTTGGCACAAGAACAACTTTGGGGAGATTGACAACAAGATACTAAAGTTTGAGGAAGAGATAAAGAAGGTGGATGATATGATAGGAACTGGCGTGTATGATGGAACTATGGAGGCTAGAAGAAAGGCACTAGTTACTTGTTGTGAGAGGTGGTATGTAAGGAAAGAAATTCACTGGAAGCAGATGTCGAGATCTTGGCAAGCAACGGAAATGGACAGGAACACAAGATACTTCCACAATATAGCATCGGCAAGAAGGAGGAATAATTGGATTGATACTCTGGTAGTCAATGGCAGACTGGTAAGGAACCAAGCTAGAATAAAAGTGGCCATTAGAGACTTTTATCACGGTCTGTATCATCAGGAGCGTTCTCCTAGGCTGGGATTCAGAGATGGTCTAGTAGAAAGGATAGATGAGGAAGATTCTATGTCCTTGGAGGTGATGCCAACAGCGGAGGAAATTAGGCAGGCAGTATGGGATTGTGAGTCTTCGAAGGCGCCAGGATGTGATGGGTTCAATATGAATTTCATTAAGCGATGCTGGGATGAGATTGGGGCAGAATTTACGGGAGCTGTTATGGGGTTCTTCCAAACATCCAGGCTACCCGCAGATTCCAACATCACGTGGGTGGCGCTGGCCCCAAAGTTCACGGGTGCAAAGGAGATTAAAGACCTAAGACCCATTAGTATGGTTGGGTGTGTGTATAAGGTCATTTCGAAGGTGCTTGTTCGGAGGATGAGAGCAGTGATGCCAGGACTGGTAGGGGAGACTCAGAGTGCTTTTGTGCAGGGTAGGAAGATACATGATGGGGCCCTCATAGCGTGTGAAATGGTGCACTGGCTTAAAAGGAGTAAAAAGGAGGCAGCTATAATTAAGCTAGATTTCCAGAAGGCATACGACAGAGTTAAGTGGAGCTTTGTGGATATTGTGCTGGAGAAGATGGGGTTTGGGTGCAGGTGGAGGGCATGGGTTATGGAGTGTGTGACCACAGCTTCGATGTCGGTTATGATTAATGGATCGCCATCTAAGCCGTTTAAAATAGAAAGGGGATTGAGACAAGGTGACCCGCTTTCTCCCTTCTTGTTTGTGCTGGTGGTGGATGTTCTGCATCGAATGGTGGGTGAGGCAATTAGGAACGGGCGTATTTCTCTGCTGATGGTTGGACGAGACAGTGTGGAGCTTTCACACCTACAGTTTGTTGATGACACTATCCTATTTTGCCCACCAGATGATGAGACTATGCAGAATTACAAGCGGCTGCTGCGATGGTTTGAGTTGATGTCAGGGCTGAGCATCAACTTCGATAAGTCCAGTTTGATCCCAATCAATTGTGATGAGCAGTGGGTGCATCGTATGTGCATGTTGTGGGGTTGTAAGGCAGGCACTCTCCCTGTAAAATACCTTGGTATTCCCCTAGGAGCTAATCCAAGGTTGGTTAAGACCTGGAAGCCAATTATTGAAAAGGTAGAAGAGAAGCTAAGCCTGTGGAAAGCTAAGGTGCTAAATAAAGCGGGAAAGCTGGTACTTATAAAATCAGTCTTAAACAGTCTACCGGTGTATTACCTGAGTTTATACAAGATGCCAAAGGCAGTGGCTGCAAAATTGATTTCCTTACAGAGGAGATTTCTGTGGAGTAAGGAGGATGGGAGACAGGGCATGGCATTGGTGAAATGGGAGTTGGTGCAAGCGCCTAGGAAATTCGGTGAGCTGGGAGTTGGAGATGCTATGGTCCGTAACACCGCACTGTTATTCAAGTGGTGGTGGCGGTTTGCCAAGGAAGAATGCCCTTTGTGGAAGAAGGTGGTCTGTTCCTGTAATAATTTGAGACCGAATGAGCTTCTACACACACAAGTGTTGCCTACTAGAGGAGGCCCGTGGAAGGATATTTGTCATCTAGAAATCCAGGAGCAATCTCTGAGAGATAAGCTGATTACCGGTCTAGCTATGGAGGTTGGTGATGGACGAATGACTCGGTTTTGGGAGGATGGTTGGTTGCATTGTGGTTCCTTGAAAGATCGATTCCCCCGGCTCTTCTCTGTTTCAAACCAATGTGGTTCGGTTATAGGGGACTGTGGGTTTTGGGATGGGTTAGAGTGGATTTGGAACTTCCAATGGAGGCGTGAACTTTTTCAGTGGGAGTTAGACCTACTAAGTCAGCTACATGAGGTTTTGAGGCCTGTGAGGTTAGCGAATAATAGGGAGGATAGAGTTGTGTGGAAATATGATAGACTTGGTATTTTTTCTACTAACTCGTTTGTGCAGGTGCTACAAGAAGGAATGCTATTAGAGGATGTGACCAGTTACAGCTTCACAAAGACCATCTGAAAAGGATTGGTTCCACCAAGAGTGGAGTTGTTTGCTTGGTTTGTACTAGTAGGCAGGGTGAATACTAAGGAACGGCTAAGTAGGATCGGGATTATTAGCCAGGATGATAAGAACTGTGTGTTATGTAATAAGGATGTAGAGCAAGTCCATCATTTGTTTCTTGGCTATGATTTTTCTTGGCAGGTGTGGAGTGCATGGATTTCTGTATTTGGCCGGTATTGGGCGGTTCCGGAGCTGGTCAAGGATCATTTCTTAAGTTGGACAGATGAGCCGCGAGGAAAAGACGATAGAAAGCAGCGGTTGAGGTGTTTCTGTGCGGTCATTTGGCACATTTGGATGGAGCGAAATAGGCGGATATTTCAGAATGAGGGTAAAGGCGTACAAGATATCATCACAATGACCTTCCTTAGCTGCGACGAGTGGAGAGGTGTTTATCCCTAGGGTTGTTGATGGTTATGCCGGAGATGACATGGGATTTTTGTCTCCATGGTTTAGGCGTTGTTATTTGCCTGTTGTTTTCTGTTGTTTGATACTGCATGCTCCACCTTAATGTGTTGAGCTCTTTTACTTTCAAAAAAAAAAAAGTAAGTTTTATTCTCATGAGACCACCTCATCTATTTTTTTTTTGTTACAATGTCAATCTTACACCATTTATATGTGTAATTTGTGCAATGAAAAAAGAAAAATATTAATGAAAAAGAGAGTTCGAGTAGTTTTCCATTTCGTATGTCATGAGAGTTTGAAAGAAAATGTATTTTAAACTTATATCGAATTATCTATATGTGAGTAAATAAACTTGAGACAAATTAATTGGGAGTTTAAATTTACGAATTTAGATTTTGAAAAACAGAGTATATTCCAAATAAATTTTAAGAAATTTTGTATAAGAATGTTATCGTCTACAAAAAATATTATGTTGAAGTTTTTGAATTTTATAAATATATAAATTCTTATTTCACATTTTTAAAGATTTATTTGTCTAAGTAAAAATAATAAATAGTTAAAATAAAAATTTATATATTTTATTTTTGTAAAATTTAAAGATCTTAATATAATAAAAAAAATTTAAAAATTTATTTGGACATATACTTATAAAAAAAATTAGTAAAATAATAAAGTGAAAGATTAAACACCATTAAATTTATATTTTCTATCATATATGAATCCTACTATATTAATTCAATGACGATTAAATATTTACTTTCTAACTTTATAAATTTTCACATTTTAGAGAATCTCGATCCAAACTTACAGTTATTGTCACAAATGGTATATGTCCAACCAATGGATTTGGCATTGTGCATGGCTCTACCTGTAATGTCGCAATAAATTCATGACCCACACAACAAACCACTTAATTTTTTGGTGACCAACAAACCACTTAATTAATTAAAGAAAGAAATTGCCTTATTATAATCTTGCATTGGTTATGTCATCTAATAAGAAAATTATATGGTACAGATCTAAATCTGTACAGATTTAAAGATTTGCTTATTTAAACCACACTTTCTAAAGCCACACTTTTCACTTAAAACCGTAGCTCTTCACAAAGAAAAGCGTCACCTAATGGAAAAAAATAAATTAGAAGATTTAAGAGAAGAAATAATTAAGTTATCAAAATTAATAGATCAAAAATTAATGATTTTAACTAATGTTAACTGTAATGACACCGAATTCTTAAAATCAATACAAAATGATTTTTCTCAAAATCTTTATTTTACTATAAGCTTTATTGAAGGACTTCAAAAACCTGAAAAAACTTATTTTTCACACGGAATTTCTAAGAAATGTTATCATGGAAATGATTCCCCACATCTTTATCATACTTTTAACCCACAATTAAATTCTATAGTAGATATGCTTGAAGAAATACTAGTATCCATAAAATTTCAAAGAAATAAGGAAAAAGAAAATTCAAAAGAAGAAAAATTTCAAAATATAATCAACATAACAGATTTAAAAGTAAAACCACCACTAAAATTATGAATATTGAAGAAAAATTAGAAGAAGTTACAATGCTTTTTAAACAATTAAAAATGGCTCAAGAAAATAATATTATGGAACAGGGTTTTCAGATAGAAGAAGAATTAGTAAATTCTGAAAATATAGAAAATGAAGAACACATCCTAGATTATTCAAGTGACGAAGAACCAGCAATTCCAATACAAGTAAAAAATGAAGCTGGAACATCTAGGGATAATCAATCTCAATTTAAATGGGAAACAGGTTTTGATAATTATGCTTTTAAAAAAGGGTTTATAAATAAAGATTCAAAATATACAAAAATACCATCAAAATACGTTCCTAAAATCCAGGAAATGGAAGAAGAAAGAATGCTCGATTTAGACTGTAAAACGAATGAAAAAGAAATTTTCGAAAACTGGTTGAATTCCTTCTTATTAGAAGCCTTTACTAATCCAAAACTTAATGAATTATCTGGAAGAGACATTTGGAATTACATAGGGTTTCATACTAAAGGAGCTATAAGAGATTATATGACATCAATAGAAAACCAAATAATAGAAGAATTAGCAACAAAAACAACAGCTTATGATAAGATATTATATATAATGATGATTCTATATAAAGAATTTTTTGGAAAAAATATTATAGATCATAAACAAGAAGTCTATAATAAAGAATATCAAGAAGCAAAAAACCATTTAGCTAACATTCACATATATGATCTATGTAATGTGGAGTCTTATATATGTGAATATAGAATACATTATTACAAATTAAAAGAAGAAGATAAAAATCATTATCTTAGTATGTATATAACAAAACTTCCATATCCTGCTAACGAATTTATTATGGGAAGATTTATAAGAGAAATAAATAGAGGAACAATTGAAAATAATTTTGGTGGAGCAACCTCTGCAATAAGAGAGGAAATAAAAGAACGTTGTATGCAAGAAGCAACTCAAAAAAGATTTGCAAATATAATTAGAATTTGCTGTCAGGATAATGAAGAGATACCTCAAAAATATGGTCTTAATAAAAATTATCAATTTAGAAAAAGAAAATACTATCCAAACTGGAGAAAAAAGAGGTATTTTAGAAAAAGAAATAACAATAAAAATAAGAGACAAAAAAGTGATTATTGCCCAAATAAAAAAGAAAATTGTAAGTGTTGGTATTGCCAAGAAGAAGGGCACTATGCAAATGAATGTCCGAAAAAGAAGGATAAAAAGGATCTTACTAAACAAATAGAAATTGCTAAGTCTTGTTTCATGGAACCTTTAGAAGAATCTGATGATAACTTAGACTATATTTTTGAATATGTCTCGGAAACAGACTCAGAGACTGAGTAATAATGCTACATTTATTACTATAAAAATAACAGAAAAATTTATAAATGCTTTCATAGATTCTGGAGCAACACAATGCTTTGCTAGTTCAAATATAAAACTTGATTGGAAAAAATTAAAGAAACCATTAAGAGTTAGAATAGCTGACAAATCAATACATAAAATTGACCAAAAAGCAGAGATGGTTGAAATTTTTATTCAAAATTATAGGTTCATTGTTCCATCTATATACATGTTAGATTCTGGAATGGATTTTATCATAGGAAATAACTTTTTAAAGCTATATCATCCATTCATTCAAGAACTAACATATATAGTTTTAAAAGCTCCACACGATTCTTCAATAAATCAAAAATCAAAACGTATAAAAATACCGACTACTACTATAGATAAGATCTTAAAATTTAAAATATTTTCTATATTAGAGACATGTTATTTAAATTTATACTTTCAAATAAATATCCCAAAAAATAATCTTGAAATAAAGATAGAAGAACTTTTGGATGAAATTTGTGCTGAAAATCCTTTAGATATTAAAAATACAAATAACGAATTAGTAAGCATTAAATTAAAAGATCCGACAAAAGAGATAAATGTTCCAAATAAAATCCCTTATTCCGCAAGAGATAGAGAAGAGTTTTCATTAGAATGTAGAGATCTTTTGGAAAAAGGAATTATAAGATTAAGTAAAAGTCCTCATGCAGCTCCAGCCTTTTATGTCGAAAACAATAATGAAATTAAAAGGGGAAAACGAAGAATGGTTATTAACTATAAGAAGATGAATGAAGAAACTATTGGTGATGCTCATAAACTTCCAAGAAAAGACTCTATTTTAGAAAAAATCAAAGGAGCAACTTGGTTTTCATCTCTTGATGCAAAATCAGGATATTGGCAACTTCGTTTAGACGAAGAAACAAAGAAATTAACTGCTTTTACTTGTCCAACAAAAGAATCAACAAGTGTGTTGCTCTATGAATGGAATGTATTGCCATTCGGATTAAAACAAGCCCCAGGTATTTATCAAAGATTTATGGAAGAAAATCTAAAAGAGTTAAATGAATTTGTTTTAGTGTACATTGATGATATACTAATTTTTACAAAACAGGATAGAGAAGATCATCTTCAAAAATTATTAATAGTTTTAGAAAGATGTAAAGAAAAAGGATTAGTTCTTAGCAAAACAAGAAATAGAGTTTCTTGGATTAATTCTATCCACTCAAGGAAAGCTAAAACTTCAGCCAAATGTCCTAGAAAAGGTAAATTTATTTCCTAATAAAATAGAAGATAGAAAACAATTACAAAGATTTTTAGGGTGTATAAATTATATTTCTGATCAAGGATTCTTAAAGAATATAACAGAATACACTAAAAGCTTATTTCCAAAAATAAGTACTAAAAAAGAATGGAAATGGGATGAAAAAGATAGTATGCAAATTCAAAAGATTAAAGAATTATGTGAAAAACTTCCAGAACTTTATATTCCAGAAGAAAATGACTACTTAATAGTAGAAACAGATGCTTCAGACATAACCTGGTCAGGATGTCTAAAAGCTAAGAAAGCTATAAAAAGTTTGGAGCAAGGAAAAAAATCACTAGATTCTAAAAATTCCCCAAAGGAATTACTTTGCAGGTATATTTCAGGGACTTTTACTCCAACAGAACAGAGATATACCACTCATGAAAAGGAAACTCTAGCAGCAATTAAATCTCTTAAGAAATGGAAAATTGATTTACTACCCAGAGAATTTACATTAAGGACAGATTCAAGCTACCTAACAGGTTTCATACGATATAATTTAAAAGTTGATTATAATCATGGACGACTGGTAAGATGGCAATTATTTTTGTTACAATATCCAATAAAAATTGAATATATTAAGGGTGACAAAAATGTTATTGCAGATACATTAACAAGAGAATGGAGTTCGTCTACAACGCATTAGATCAAGAAATTCAGAAATACGAACAAGAACTCGAAAAATGCAAGCATTGTCATCAAATAAGGACACAGATCCAATCCCTCAAGAAGGCCATCGAAGCAATGAAATCAACACAACAACCAAAACCATCAGAGCTCAGCTAGCTAAGCGTGGTGGACAAATCAGGTGAAGAAAAAATTCCAAAAAATAAAACAATTGCTGAAATTATCAAAAAATCCACCCAAGATAAAAAATATTATGTAATTTATAATGGCCCCATGAAAGGAGTATATGATGCCTGGGAAAAAGCAGCACCATTTACACATCAATCAAGGATAATTCATAAAGGAGGGTTTTTAACACTGGAAGAAGCAAAGGAATCTTTCAGGGAATATGAAGCTCTTCATCCAGAGCAAACCCTAAAAAGAGCAGATAAAGCTCCAATTCAAACCCAGAGAACAGGGATAATAAGAAACATTCCTACAAGGGCTGAAATCAAAGAAAAGAAAAGGGTCTGTAGATCAAATCTCAGAGAAACCCTTAATATAGTACTGAACTGGACTGAAGAAAAAAGAGCAATTTTGGGATATTATCCTATTGCCAAAGAACAGCTAACAAAGCTGGTTATATTTCCAGATGCATCCCCATCGGACACCTATCAGTTTTTCCAGTATGGATTAATTGATACAATTTTAATTTTTAATGATCTAAAGATTATTAGTGAGTTTCCTGCAGGATTCGTTGATGCAGTAAAGAGATTTAAAAATATGATTGACAACGTAAATCCAAGGGATATATCCCTAAAATTTACGAACAGTCAACCTATTTTTAATGAAGAAGAAGAATGCTTGGTTCCAGCACACCAAGTAATATTCATGTCCGTCTTCCCAGGAAATTTTCAACCAATTGATCAAGTTCAAGATTTAACAATCTATAGTCATGAAGGAAGGCTAGCCAGCACACTAGCAAGGGTCTTCGAAAGAACTCAAAAGATAACAAGGGAATCTCACACAAGAATTAATTATAAAAGCAGAAATACTTTGCTTGTGTCTAGTAAAAAGAATGAAATTGAAGAAAGAGAGATGAGACTCTTAGTGGAATTTGAATCAGCATTCTACAACTTATCTGGACTCTTAGAAAAGCTCCCTGAAGGGATAAAGAGGAATCTCTGCTATTTGATAAAAGACAGAGAAGATCACAAGTGTCAGCTATGCGTCTCAGAGTTATCTGAAGAAAGCAATAATAAAACGGAATCAACCCACATGATAAAGGAAGAAGACAACGCATCTGAAGGTCACATAATGAAAGAGGAAGACAGCACATCTGAAGCATCTCTCAACATTATTGCATAATGACGTAAGCGCTTAGGTCATAGAGCACCAACAATGTAGCTGGTGCAAGATAATAAACAATGACGTAAGCAATGACGTCATAAGAAGGGTAAGGATGGGAATTGTCCATCTGACCCAACCATTATAAATAGGTTGTTTAGGCAATTGTAGAAGGCATCAGAAAATAGAAAGCAGGAGGCTAAGAGTACTCATATGCTAGGAGAGCAAGGAGGAAGCAGCCGAGGCGATTCTATAGTCTGAAGAAGAATTCCCTTAGGGAAAAATAGTTCTAAACTCCCCTCTGGAGTTAGTATCTACAATCTCCCCTCTGGAGATAAAAATCCCTTATATAAAATATACTAAATAAAGGAAGTTTTTCTGCAGAAAGGTACATCTTCATTCTAGTCTTTCAATTATGAATTATTTAGAAAGTTTAGAATTAACAGAAGAATCTGATTATTATAGATTAACTGCTTTATTAGATAATGAAAAGCAGGCTGTTCTAAAAACAGAATTAAACCTCAAATCAAATGAAAATTTCAATAAACAAAATCTTTTAAAAGAAGTTTTTAATAGAAAAAATATAATATACTATGGAAAAATTCAACTTGAAGCTCCTATAAAAATAAAATCTGCCAATGGAGAACTTGAAATAGCTTTAATAAATAATGAAGAATTGAGTAAACAGATTGAAAAAATTAAGGATCAACAAAAAAGATCTAAAATTGGATGGATTCATATTAGTACTATACAAGTCTTAATCAAATCTACATATATGAAAGGAATTAATTCACCAATAAGTTTAGCAATCTGTGATAAAAGAATTACTGATGACCCAATAGATCAAATAATCGGAATTGTTCATGGAAATTTGGCAAACGTAAATGTTAAATTTAATGCCCATCTTGGATATGCTATACCTTTATCAACTGAAAATATTGGGAGATCTATAAGTTTGGCTTATAAATTTCATAGAAAGAATCTAATGGAACAAGATGATGAACCGTTTTCAATTACATATGCAATAAATTATGCTTTAACAAATAGCCATCATAGTATAATATTTAAAAACAGAGAAAGAATTTATGTTGATGAATTATTTCAGAAAATTGTAAAAACAGAAATACCAAAATATAAAGCTATTGAAAACTCAGTTCTATTATTAAAAGAACCATAAAAAAAATTGGTTTCATCAAATTTTCAAATAAGAGAATCTAAAATTAATAGCCCTTTAAGTTTATCTAAGTTAAAGATTAAAGAAGAAAATTCTGAAATAAAAGAATTAACAAAAAAGGTCGAAAAATTAAATGAAACCCTAAATACTAAATTATGACAATAAATAAAGAAGAAATATATGTAACTTATCAAGATAAGAAACAAGAGCTCTTTGAAAGAGAAAATCGTTTGAATTATTTGCAATTTTCTGAAATAAATCAAAGAGCATTTGAAGCTCTAAAAACAATCTATGAGAAGTTAAAAAGAGAAGTTGAAGAGTTAGAAAAATTAATAGAATCTCTAGAAAATAGTGATGAAGCGATGATAGAATTTGCAGAAATTCTAAAATAAATAATGAAGCATGCAAAGATTGAAAGACCAGAAAATAAAATAAAAAGAAAAAGAGCGAAAAATTTAAAAAGTAAAATAAAGGAGTATAAAAGGGAATTAAATAATCTTCAGATCGAAATTGATGACCTTATAATAAAAAGGATAGAAATAAGAATAAATATAAACAAGTTGGAGTTAAACTTAAAAAATTTATAAATGCCTAGAAAACCATATTATGACTTAAAAGAATTAAAGCTGTTGAAAGAAAAAATGGAGAATGAGGTTGAAAAATTAAAAAGATATTTAGAAACAACAGAAAGTGTAGAAATAAAAGAAGTTGTTGAAGATTTGAGAAAATATATTCAAGAAAAAGACAAACAGATAAAAAATTTTATAAACAATAATCCATGCAAAAAAGACTATTGTAAACTAAAACAAGATTGAAAAAAAAAAAACTATAAAAATCATAATTATAAATACTAGTAAAAGTAACATTTTCAATTCTAAACTTATTCGAAGTAAAATATGAAGAGTGAAGTAAAATATGAAGAGTAAAAATTGGTATCAGAGCCAAGTTAACGATTAAGGGTAACACTTTTTCTTTAAGCAACACTTTTAGTGACACGCTTTTCAGCCATAAAAAGACAAAAATCTGTACACCCACATCTGTACACTATAAGACCCCCATCTAATATCATGCATATAGCAATTTTGGCAGAAAATGAGTCATACAACATAAACTTTATAATATTCTCCTATACATGTCCTACTACTCTCAGGTCCTCCTTAAGAACAGGATTTCCAAACAACATGCATTAAGAATCACATATTCACATTCAAATTCAATAATCCTCCTCCACCAAGTATCAAAACTATAGTCAAGAATCAAGAAATCATATAGTAATAGATTCGTTTTATAATGGAACAAAAGAAATCTTCTATTGTTCTTGTGTTGAAAGAGTTCAAGCCACACTTTCTCATGGTGTTAGCCCAAGTTGGCTATGCATCCTTGTATTTCATCACTGAAGCTTGGATGAGTCCTTTCTTGTATGTAACCTACCACCATATCGTCGCGGCCAGTGGCGGAACTTGAAACAAAATTTTGGGGGGGCAAATAGATAATAATTGTCAAAATATTTTTTTATATGGACCTCATTTAAGATAAGCTCGTCTAATCTCATCTCTCTGGTTTGGATGATACTGCCAAATTTAAAGCCCTTTTTCAAGATCTCGTTCCAAAAAGTTAAAGTTAAAGTCATCCGATATAACTTTTTGAACTTTTGAAGGTTATATCTCACTTTCTCCGTGATTCATTAAAGTAGAAGAACTATCTACATGTGTTGATATTGTAAAAGTTATATGTTCTTCTTCTTAAATATTAGCCTTCCTCTTAAAAAATGTATCAATTCTTTGATTTTTCATTATTATTTTATATAAAAATTTGAATATATATCCTGTAAAATATATTAAGAAGAAGTTAGAAGGACAAATATTAAAATTTATAATATTTATTGAATTTTTTAATCAATTTATACAAATACAATAATATTAATACTTATTGAATATTCTATTATTTTTTATCATATAAAAAATTAAATTAAATAAATAGTAAAATATAAAATAATATTAAATTAAATAAATAAAAGATATCTAATTTTTTATATTTGAACCTAAAGATAGAGAGAGTGTTGTTTATTGAACTTATTAGATACTTTAAGTCATAGTAAAGTATTTAAGTCAATTGAACTATTTTTTATCTTTTGAAAAAATACTACTAAGTTTTTTATAAAAAATTTGGGGGAGCCATGGCCACCCCTTGTCTGAACTAAGCTCCACCACTGGTCGCGGCTGTTGTCATGTTCCCATTTGCATTCTTTCTAGAGAGGTACTATATATACATGTATTGATGCTATGCTTGTTCAAATCATTGATATATTTTACATTATTGAATTCAATCTGTTTCAAGGTTCAATAAAGCCTGTAATATGATTAATTATAGGAGAGAATTTATCATAAATTAAATCTGACAATAACATATATAAACTTTGTGTTATTTAAACAGAAATGAGAGACCAAAGCTCACATTTGCTCTGTTCATGGAAATTTTTGTGCTTTCCTTGGTTGGGTAAGTAGAAACAACAAAATGCATGCTTATACATTGAAACTTATTATTATGTCTAAATATAACATTTTGAATTTACAAAATTTCAGGATTAGTGTACCAATCAATATGTACTTGGCAAGCACTTCTCCAACTTTTGTTGCTTCCATTGTCAACGTCATAGCTTCCCTTACCTTCATCATTGCAGTAGTACTAAGGTTGGCCAATTAGTTTTGAGCTTCGTCCTTGTATCTCCTATTTTACAGTAAGACCTAAATATTTGGATTGCGTTTTAATTTCGTTTTTAATATTTGAAAAATTTTATTTTATTTTTTATTTCAAATGTCTTGCTCTATTATATTTTAGTTCTTTGGCTAAAATCAAAATTTTTTTAAGTAATGACAAAAATGGTAATTATGGTAATCATATTATTGTGATTTAAAAATAAGGTGGAAACTCACTTGTAGTTGATCTCGCATGAAGTTGTTTTTGGATGGATGATATGTGTTATCATTTGGTTTAAAAAAATCGGTTTATTTTATACAAATGATTTAATTAAAAAATAATTAATATAACTATGATGTTAGATTTTTTACCGTATTTTATTTTAAAAATAAATTGACTAATTTAAATTGAGAAATTGTGTAAGACCCAGTTTTTTTTAAAAAAATATATATATTATTATGAGTTAGTTTCAATTTATTTATTAAAGACTTTATTTTTAAAAATTATTTTATTAAAAGTAATTAAATTAAGTTTTGATAATTAAATTAAAAATTTTACTTAATCTCATAATCATTAAGTCATTTTCTATATTTAAATTATACAACTTAACAGTTATAAAAGGATACAAATTTTATATGATTTAATTTAAATAATTGAGATTTCAGAATTTAATACTTTAATTTTATAAACAAAGAAAATAAATTATATTATCTCTAATTTTAAATTAAAATACTTATTATAAGTTAATTAGCAAATTTATAATTAACTAGTATTTTAAAATAATTTTGAGGGATTAAATTAAATTTTTAATTAATACTCTGTACCTCTAATTTTATTAAAATTATCTAAACTACCTTATCCTAACCCTAATTTATCACCGCCACTCCCTAACCCCTTACGCCTCAGCCTTCAGCAAAAACAAAAGAAAAGAAAAGGAGAAAGGGAAAAAAACGGAGAGGGGGAAGAAAGGAGAAAAGGGGGAAACAGAAATAGAGAAGAGGGAGAACGAAGGGGAAAAGAGAACCGAGGATGGAGAGGGAGGAGAAGAGGTCGCCGCTGTCCAGCTCGCACCACCATCGTCACACACTACTGCTGCCTCGTCGCCACCGCCGCACCTTGCCGTCGTCGTTGCCATGGGACGAAGGAGAGAGGAAAAGATGCGATGTACATAGCAGCTCACTGCCGTGCTTCATCTCAGCCGCTTCCATGGACGCCGGTGAGTTGCACGATGTCATCGGAGTTTGATGAGGAAGATTCGTAGATTGGGTTTTCCAAAATCAAGGTTTGGAATTTGGTGAAGGTTGGTTCAGTGGTTGGATTCCTGGAGTTGCTGTTCTGCCACCGCCGTTGCTGTAGCCGTGCTTCTATTGCCGGAAAATGGCGCCGTTGTCGCCAGAGAACCACCGTTGAAGCCGCTATTGTTCTGCTGCCGCCAAAACCCTTGTCTTCTTGGTTGGTCGTTTAGATGGTATGCAGCAATTGTGTAAGGTCTTTGGGTTGTTCAAGCTGGAACCTTTGCCAAATTAGTGAGAATAAACAACACTAGGAGGAGTTTGCAAGCTGTCCCTAGTATTTCTTATTCGCCTACTCACCAATTCAAGACATTCACAGTGATGATGGTGGATACGGGTTCCGTGTCAAGAAGTGCTGATTCACAGTAATGATGCCAGAGAAAGATGATGATGGCCGGTTTGCAAGAGGAGGATGGAATAGTGAGGATGGAAGGCTTAGCTGTGGGTATTCAAGCTTCAGAGAGGAAGAAAGTATCGATGGAGGATTTTCACGATATTAAAACATTGAAAATGTGGGTATTCAAGCTTCAGAGAGGAAGAAATTATCGATGGAGGATTTTCACGATATTAAAACATTGAAAACTGGTGGTCATTTAGTATGCTTACTTGGAATATTTGATGGTCATGGTGGTTCTCGTGCTGCAGAGTATTTGAAAGAGCATCTCTTTGATAATCTCATGAAGCATCCAAAATTTTTACTGATGCCAAATTGGCTATAAGTGAAACGTACCAAGGTACTAATTCTCAATTTTTGTATTCTGAAAAAGACATTTTCTGGGATGATGGCTCTACTGCTTGAACCGCTGTTTTGATTGATAACCATCTCTATGTTGCTAATGTTAGAGATTATAGGACTATAATATCGAAGGCTGCTCTCTGTGAGGATCATGGGCCAAATAGAAGGGATGAACGAAAGAGGAATTAATGCGTTTAAACTAAATTGAGGTAGGGGCGTTTTCATTAAACTCATTTTTATTCTTAAGAGTTGTTATAAATTGATATTTAAGCAAATAAATATTTTTAGTGATTATGGAGTCTTATGAATTGAATTGAATTGCCTTGAATGAATGTGATTGCTTACTTAATTGTGGCTATTTCTGAATATTGAGTTGGTATTGAGATAGTGAGTGGAAGATTAATTTGAAAATCTGATTTGAATGTTTATCAAGTATAATTTGAGAATTGGAAAATGATTTGATGTTAGAGTTAATTTGGGTTTGGAAAACGGCTTGAGATTTGTGAATGACTCGGATTTGAAACCATTGAAAAGGGTCTGAGTAAATGTTGGTTGGCTTTGTTGGAAATGAATTGAAATCTGGAAAGGATTATAACATTAGAAATAAGTTTGATTTGTTGAAAAATGAGTTTAAATTGAAAATGGTCTGAGATATTGAAATTGGTCTGATTTTGAAATTGAATTGAAAGGAGTTTGAGAAATGGTTTTGTTGGGACCCAAAAAGGGTGGCTGAATCCGAATTTTAGAGGAGATGCTGCCGAAATTTTATAAAATTAGAAGTTTCATTTGAAGTAGTTATTTTAAAAAGGTTTAATTTTAAGCATTATCATGTGGTTTAAGATTACTTTATTTATCAAAGAAAGAATTTTGTTTGGGATTGAGATTGTTGATTAATGGAAAGAAGGGTGATGATGATTGATTTGAAATATGATTTTTGAATGAATTTGGAAATGGGATATGGATTGACGAATGATGATGATATTGAGAATGGCTTAGATATTGATGAATGATGAATGAATTATTTTTATGGCTTATGAATTTGAAATATCTGAGATACGAGGTTCCCTGGATTAAGTGCCGTGGCTTGCCACCACGTGTACCAGGTTGAAAACTCGATACTCTGTTGACCCTACGACGTAAGTGTGACCGGGCACTATATAAATTCCCGGGAATGTTACCCCCATTGAGCTAAGGACAATTCAGACTCTTGGGGATGCACGTCGGGGGACAGTCTAAGGACAATTCAGACTTGTCGGGTTGGCTGGATAACCGACAGATGAGCCTCATCAGCCATAGGACAGGCATGCATCATATGCATTTGTATGCTTTGCTTGGGTTTGAACTTGTTTTGGTTTGCCTAATTGCTAAACTGTTCTTAACTGCTACTTGAACTATTTGCTGTAACTGTTACCTACTTGTGCTTTCCTTGTCTGTCTTGCCTGTGTTTGTCCTGGCATGCTACATTTGAGAATGAACTTTGGTGCTGAATTAATAACTGTGTTGTTTGATTGCGTGGTTGGTTTCTGATTGAGTTTTTCTTATAAGAAAGGAAAGGTTTTCGGATTTCTGAAGGATTAAACATTGTTTCTTTGAAAAAGTTTTGAACAATTTTCTATTGGTTTTAAAAGATTCATAAGGCAATGATAATCGCTAAACCCTAAACCCTAACTCTTATTAAATATCTTCTTATGACAACTTTGAAACTCCGTGGTGAGACCGTGTGGTTAGGTTCTCACCCCCTACAGCTTTACATTTTCAGGAATCGGATGAAGAAGCATTAAGAAGAGTTATACTGTGTTTAGTTTATATGCTGTTGCATTAATTAGATTATTTTCTTCCCTCGTCTTTGTTATTACAAGTTTGTAAGAGGGATAGGAATTGTATGTTTTATATGTATAATATATTGAATTATTATGTAAGGAGTCTTGTATATGAATCTATGCTTGTTTGTATTTTTCTTAAGATAAAGTATTTATTTCTTGTTTTTCAAAGAAATCAGCGATACAGTGTCGAGTCATAGGCTTCTATTTTAATATTTAGTATGTAAAGTAGTCGTAATACTTCTTGCTATCAGAGTAGCGCTGCCGGAAGTGTGACTTCTGATAGTGAGGGTGTTACATTATGGTATCAGAGCAGTTCGTTCCTGTTAGAGCCTTGGGAATGAACTGACTATGCTTCATTGCATACTCTGAGTGTCTGTCATGTTATAGGTCTTGTCCGAATGACGAGAATTAGAGCTTTATGCACATGACTGTCTTTTGATTAATGCTGTTAGCTTACCATTGCATATCTGTTGATGTTAAGTCTGGCCAGCTTAATGTTGATGGTTTATGTGTACGGTAAAGTTAATGAGTTATCATGGACAAAGTAGAATTAATAAGCGATGCGGTTCACGGGTTCTGGGAGCGTTAGAAATTAATTTTTGAAGTTAGTTCTGTTTTGACGTATAATCTTGTTCGTGTCGTGTAGCTTTGCACACCGTTTTCTCTTTTATTGGTTATGTTGGAATTCCTTGTTTTAGATTTTTCCTTTTAGGATATGATTTGACTCTGTTCCTAACGATACTTATTCGTTCCTATATATATTTCTGCTTGATTATAATCCTGATTATTCACTTGAAATCATTTAGAACCTTTATCCTTGATGTTGCTCATATTTCTCTCTACGAATCATGAGTTTTTCTTTTGAGTTGGTTTTGAACTTGTTTCGCATGACAATGGTCCTTAATTCTTTGAAAAACGTTAGATGTTATTCCTTGATTAGTTTACACCGAAGATAGGTACTTTAATCATGCCACATGATGCGTGTGTTGCTTATTCTTCGATTTATCATCTTTTTCACTCCTTGTTTCAATTCTTTTTGGAACCAGATTTGATTATCCATCATTGTCATTATTTATGTATTTCTTCATAAATTATGTGCCCTTTTATTCGATCTTAAATCTGTTCTAGCGTAACACATAATTCTTAATACTTGAATGATTCGAAACCGTGAGAGTTACGATTCGGAGCAAGCTAATTGTGTGATTTGGTTCTTCTACTTCGCCTTCTACAACTTATACGTATGTTGCCCAGGTTACAATTTTCGATCCTGTTTTCCTCTAAATGAATAAAGTACTCTCCTTGGTAAAAATTTCGAGTTTGTCTTGGTACGAGATAACAATTCTAGTAATATTCTTTCGAAGTTTTGTTTTAGAATCTTTGTTGAGAAGAGTTTTGATCTTTTATTTTATCTGATCTTGTCTGTAACCATTCTTTGAATTCTGGATATGACTATCTCTGATCTTACATGTACTTTCCTACAAGAAATAAATAAATCCTTCATGTAGCTAAAAACATACTTGTTTTTAAAGGTACTATCTATACCCTTATTAACCATATAGGAACACTTTACATTAGATTTCTTTTTTTGAACATAATTTGATTCTCTTCTAATATTTACTCAAATTTTTATACATGTCTTTACTTGATTATGTACTCAAGATTCTTGATAAGAGATTTTTGCTTCTATTCAAGTTAATCTCTATTTGACAAACTTCATATAATTTAATTTAAATTGGATTGTTTTGATGCAATACCTTATTAAAACTTCTAATAACTATTTTGGGAAAGTGAATTCATTCCTTCATAGGGTTACAACTTGATTTTCCCTTTCGGTACGTCTTCTTGTTTTTGTACATCCTTGCTTACTTATAATTTCAAACGTTTCTCCAAGTTCTTGTGAAACACCATTTTGGTTGCTTATTCTTCTTTATCAAAATTTGTATTCCTTTGAGTAAACTTCAAACTTATTTTGGTGCAACATACCACTTTTTATAATCTCGTTCTAAGGTTTTTGTTTTGGATTCCATTGAAGAAGTTTCAATTCAGTTCTTTTTTTTGCTGGATTCTATCCGTAGCCTTACTTTAAATTTCAATAAAATCATTTTGAAACTTAGCATATGTTCACTGATATGAAGCTTTAAAACTTTCCTATGCAATCAAAACCTATTTGTTTGTAATGTACCAAGTATTCTTTTATTCACTAATTTACCTCGGACTTTCCCTTCTGAATAGAATTTAGTTCTACCTCTAAGATTGATGTAAATTTTTATACATATTCTTGTTTGATTATGATCTTTTAAGATTTTTCAATATTCTTAGCTCAATTAATTTTCATTATTTCAAGTTTTGCACAAATCGAATTTAACTTGAATTTGTTTTAACATAACTCAATATTTACGCTTCTGTTACCTCTCTTGAAGGATATCTATTTCATATCTTTTCTTTTTAGAATGAGAAAATCATACTTTCTTAGATTTTCCCATGCTTTTGAGTTTTGCAAATGATGTCGTTAGTTCAGTTATTCCTCGCTTGTGAACTTAGTGTTCCTCTGTTCTGGCTTAAACTTATTTCAATTTAAATCATCACTACTTTTCTTATTTCTTATGGAGTTCCTGGATTCAAATTTCCTATTTAGATGCAAAATTATTCTTTCCAGAACATTTTCTCGTTCCTGTAAATCGTTACTTAGTTGCAATCTTACGCATCCTCCTGAATTTATACGAATTTTATCCTCGTCACTTATTCACATTTTCCTTAGATTTGTAACTCCTTGAATATACTGACGCATATCTCAATGTCACACGTGGTCCCAAGAAAACAAAAATCGAAGCGTTAGTGTTTCAGGGAATGACTAGTAAATGACATGAACTTTGGCAAGTTTCAAAATGCCATAGGTTATGACGTTTAAATTTCGGGAAAAGAGTATTGTTGAAAAGATATTCAAGTTTTCGGTAGCTCAATTCGTATAAGATGACAACTCGCAACAAGTTAGCTAAGTGACCAGAGCAACGTGAGATAGATAAGCGTAAGGTGAAACTTATAACACGGTAGTTCTTTAGGACACGGTTCGTGAATGTGAAAGGTGAAGCTTGTAAGTATGTGATATCAAAGGGAGTTGTGATAGTGAGCTATGTTAAAACCCTTAAGGTTGACACCATGTAACCCCTTTTCTTTTGAGCCTATCTTGTAACTTCTGCTTTACACCATGCTTTTCCTTTATTTCTAAGTCTTATGGTTTATTAGCTAATTGAAAATTTATATATACCAAATTTTTTTTTTCTTTTTTCCTAAAGTATTCAAAAGAAAGGTATTAAAACCATGTAATATTTCCTGTAATATGCTAAATTTTCTTACTTATTTAAAAAGCATTTAGACAGTAGAGTATTGATTCTTTGTATTACCTTGTGTATTCTTTTAATTTTCGAGGACAAAAATTTTTATAAGGTGGATAGGATGTAAGACCCAGTTTTTTTTAAAAAAATATATATATTATTATGAGTTAGTTTCAATTTATTTATTAAAGACTTTATTTTTAAAAATTATTTTATTAAAAGTAATTAAATTAAGTTTTGATAATTAAATTAAAAATTTTACTTAATCTCATAATCATTGAGTCATTTTCTATATTTAAATTATACAACTTAACAGTTATAAAAGGATACAAATTTTATATGATTTAATTTAAATAATTGAGATTTCAGAATTTAATACTTTAATTTTATAAACAAAGAAAATAAATTATATTATCTCTAATTTTAAATTAAAATACTTATTATAAGTTAATTAGCAAATTTATAATTAACTAGTATTTTAAAATAATTTTGAGGGATTAAATTAAATTTTTAATTAATACTCTGTACCTCTAATTTTATTAAAATTATCTAAACTACCTTATCCTAACCCTAATTTATCACCGCCACTCCCTAACCCCTTACGCCTCAGCCTTCAGCAAAAACAAAAGAAAAGAAAAGGAGAAAGGGAAAAAAACGGAGAGGGGGAAGAAAGGAGAAAAGGGGGAAACAGAAATAGAGAAGAGGGAGAACGAAGGGGAAAAGAGAACCGAGGATGGAGAGGGAGGAGAAGAGGTCGCCGCTGTCCAGCTCGCACCACCATCGTCACACACTACTGCTGCCTCGTCGCCACCGCCGCACCTTGCCGTCGTCGTTGCCATGGGACGAAGGAGAGAGGAAAAGATGCGATGTACATAGCAGCTCACTGCCGTGCTTCATCTCAGCCGCTTCCATGGACGCCGGTGAGTTGCACGATGTCATCGGAGTTTGATGAGGAAGATTCGTAGATTGGGTTTTCCAAAATCAAGGTTTGGAATTTGGTGAAGGTTGGTTCAGTGGTTGGATTCCTGGAGTTGCTGTTCTGCCACCGCCGTTGCTGTAGCCGTGCTTCTATTGCCGGAAAATGGCGCCGTTGTCGCCAGAGAACCACCGTTGAAGCCGCTATTGTTCTGCTGCCGCCAAAACCCTTGTCTTCTTGGTTGGTCGTTTAGATGGTATGCAGCAATTGTGTAAGGTCTTTGGGTTGTTCAAGCTGGAACCTTTGCCAAATTAGTGAGAATAAACAACACTAGGAGGAGTTTGCAAGCTGTCCCTAGTATTTCTTATTCGCCTACTCACCAATTCAAGACATTCACAGTGATGATGGTGGATACGGGTTCCGTGTCAAGAAGTGCTGATTCACAGTAATGATGCCAGAGAAAGATGATGATGGCCGGTTTGCAAGAGGAGGATGGAATAGTGAGGATGGAAGGCTTAGCTGTGGGTATTCAAGCTTCAGAGAGGAAGAAAGTATCGATGGAGGATTTTCACGATATTAAAACATTGAAAATGTGGGTATTCAAGCTTCAGAGAGGAAGAAATTATCGATGGAGGATTTTCACGATATTAAAACATTGAAAACTGGTGGTCATTTAGTATGCTTACTTGGAATATTTGATGGTCATGGTGGTTCTCGTGCTGCAGAGTATTTGAAAGAGCATCTCTTTGATAATCTCATGAAGCATCCAAAATTTTTACTGATGCCAAATTGGCTATAAGTGAAACGTACCAAGGTACTAATTCTCAATTTTTGTATTCTGAAAAAGACATTTTCTGGGATGATGGCTCTACTGCTTGAACCGCTGTTTTGATTGATAACCATCTCTATGTTGCTAATGTTAGAGATTATAGGACTATAATATCGAAGGCTGCTCTCTGTGAGGATCATGGGCCAAATAGAAGGGATGAACGAAAGAGGAATTAATGCGTTTAAACTAAATTGAGGTAGGGGCGTTTTCATTAAACTCATTTTTATTCTTAAGAGTTGTTATAAATTGATATTTAAGCAAATAAATATTTTTAGTGATTATGGAGTCTTATGAATTGAATTGAATTGCCTTGAATGAATGTGATTGCTTACTTAATTGTGGCTATTTCTGAATATTGAGTTGGTATTGAGATAGTGAGTGGAAGATTAATTTGAAAATCTGATTTGAATGTTTATCAAGTATAATTTGAGAATTGGAAAATGATTTGATGTTAGAGTTAATTTGGGTTTGGAAAACGGCTTGAGATTTGTGAATGACTCGGATTTGAAACCATTGAAAAGGGTCTGAGTAAATGTTGGTTGGCTTTGTTGGAAATGAATTGAAATCTGGAAAGGATTATAACATTAGAAATAAGTTTGATTTGTTGAAAAATGAGTTTAAATTAAAAATGGTCTGAGATATTGAAATTGGTCTGATTTTGAAATTGAATTAAAAGGAGTTTGAGAAATGGTTTTGTTGGGACCCGAAAAGGGTGGCTGAATCCGAATTTTAGAGGAGATGCTGCCGAAATTTTATAAAATTAGAAGTTTCATTTGAAGTAGTTATTTTAAAAAGGTTTAATTTTAAGCATTATCATGTGGTTTAAGATTACTTTATTTATCAAAGAAAGAATTTTGTTTGGGATTGAGATTGTTGATTAACGAAAAGAAGGGTGATGATGATTGATTTGAAATATGATTTTTGAATGAATTTGGAAATGGGATATGGATTGACGAATGATGATGATATTGAGAATGGCTTAGATATTGATGAATGATGAATGAATTATTTATATGGCTTATGAATTTGAAATATCTGAGATACGAGGTTCCCTGGATTAAGTGCCGTGGCTTGCCACCACGTGTACCAGGTTGAAAACTCGATACTCTGTTGACCCTACGACGTAAGTGTGACCGGGCACTATATAAATTCCCAGGAATGTTACCCCCATTGAGCTAAGGACAATTCAGACTCTTGGGGATGCACGTCGGGGGACAGTCTAAGGACAATTCAGACTTGTCGGGTTGGCTGGATAACCGACAGATGAGCCTCATCAGCCATAGGACAGGCATGCATCATATGCATTTGTATGCTTTGCTTGGGTTTAAACTTGTTTTGGTTTGCCTAATTGCTAAACTGTTCTTAACTGCTACTTGAACTATTTGCTGTAACTGTTACCTACTTGTGCTTTCCTTGTCTGTCTTGCCTGTGTTTGTCCTGGCATGCTACATTTGAGAATGAACTTTGGTGCTGAATTAATGACTGTGTTGTTTGATTGCGTGGTTGGTTTCTGATTGAGTTTTTCTTATAAGAAAGGAAAGGTTTTCGGATTTCTGAAGGATTAAACATTGTTTCTTTGAAAAAGTTTTGAACAATTTTCTATTGGTTTTAAAAGATTCATAAGGCAATGATAATCGCTAAACCCTAAACCCTAACTCTTATTAAATATCTTCTTATGACAACTTTGAAACTCCGTGGTGAGACCGTGTGGTTAGGTTCTCACCCCCTACAGCTTTACATTTTCAGGAATCGGATGAAGAAGCATTAAGAAGAGTTATACTGTGTTTAGTTTATATGCTGTTGCATTAATTAGATTATTTTCTTCCTTCGTCTTTGTTATTACAAGTTTGTAAGAGGGATAGGAATTGTATGTTTTATATGTATAATATATTGAATTATTATGTAAGGAGTCTTGTATATGAATCTATGCTTGTTTGTATTTTTCTTAAGATAAAGTATTTATTTCTTGTTTTTCAAAGAAATCAGCGATATAGTGTCGAGTCATAGGCTTCTATTTTAATATTTAGTATGTAAAGTAGTCGTAATACTTCTTGCTATCAGAGTAGCGCTGCCGGAAGTGTGACTTCTGATAGTGAGGGTGTTACAAATTGTAGTTAATTGTTTACTATATAATTTTTTTTAACCAAAATTATAATTAAAAATCATTAAAAAAATAAAATTATCTAGTGTATTAGACCAGTTCAATGTTAATCAAATTTTTTATTTCTATTATAAAATATAAAAAAAATTAAATTCTCAAAAAAAAAATCATGTTATTTTATAGGATTTAATTTTTTTTATTGTATTTTCATAAAGTTTACACAAAATTCACCTATCACATTGACTAAACTTATTTATTTACGTAAAGTTTGTCTATAACCTCAGCAAACTTGTTTATGCTTTAATACTATTTTAATTGTATTAATATATTTTTATTTTCTAATCAATTTAATTTTATTTAAATAATTAAAATTTTAAATTATAAAATTTGTATTAGTTTGTAATTTAAAATTTAAGTAGATATAATTTAAATTAATGATTTATAAAATTGTATGTATTCGTATTATTATACTGATATGATTAATTATATTTATTCGATTTAAAAAAAAATAACAATTGTTAATTTTTAACTAACAAATAAATACACTTATATTATTTTTAAATTAAAATTTTTTAAATAAATGTACTCTTATTATTTTAATTTTTTAATTTAAATAAACATATTTGTATTATTTTAAATAAAAGTTAAAATTAATATAAGTAGGTTTATTTAAAATTTAAAATTTTAATATTTTAAATAAACATACTCTTATTATTTTAAAATATTTTAAATTTAAATAAACGTACTCATATTATTTTAAATAAGTATATTCTTTTAATTTGAAAATAATATGAATGTATTTAAATAAAAAAATTAACAACCGTTATTTTTTTAAAATTGAATAAATATAATTAATTATATGAGTATAATAATATGAATACATATAATTTTATAAATTATTAATTTAAATTATATCTATTTAAATTTTAAATTACAAACTAATACAAATTTTATAATTTAAAATTTTAATTATTTAAATAAAATTAAATTGATTAAAAAATAAAAATATACTAATACAATTTAAATCGTATTAAAATGTAAACAAGTTTGCTGAGTCCATAAACAAACTTTACGTAAATAAATAAGTTTAGTCGATGTGATAGGTGAATTTTGTGCAAACTTTATGAAAACACAATAAAAAAAATTAAATCCTAAAAAATAACATGCCTTTTTGGTTGAGAATTAAATTTTTTTATATTTTATAATAGAAAAAAAAACCTAATTAACATTGAGCTAGTTCAATATATTAGATAATTTTATTTTTTAATAATTTTTAATTATAATTTTGGTTAAAAAATTATATAGTAAACAATTAACTTCGATTTCTCAATTTAAATTAATCAATTTATTTTTATGAAAAATCTGACATCATAACTATATCAATTGGTTTTTTAATTAAATCATTTATATAAAATAAATCGATTTTTTTAACCAAATGATAACGCGTGTCATTTATCCAAAAACAATTTCATATGAAGTCGACTGCAGATGAGTTTCTGTCTAAATACAAAAGTAACAGAATAATAAACAAATATAAAATATTTTTAGATGCAAAAATTTAATTGAGTAAAAAACAAAAACAAAAACAAGATAAAATGAAATATTTAGAATAAAATATGACGTTTTATACGTTGACTAATTTAGCACTTGGTCACTAAAACAGTATTTTATTTTTTTTATTTATTATATTACAATGACTTGAAGTGAGTTAAATTATCAGGTATGAGGTTCTTGACGTTCGAGATCCCCAGGAATAGCGAAAGTTATAGGGACAATGTTGTCCTTAGGTGGTGTAATGACAATGACACTATACAAAGGACGGACCATGAAAAATTTGTGGGGTCCCGTAATTAATATTCGAGGAAAGAGTGCTGGTGCAGCATATGAGAATTGGCTCAAGGGCTCTCTTCTTGCAGTTATAGGCTGTGTTTCATGGCTCAAGGGTTCTCTTCTTGCAGTTATAGGCTGTGTTTTATGGTCTGTCTGGTATATCATGCAGGTTTTCACCTTAATCCATAATACTAGATGTATTAGTCTTAATTATCATACAGATGCTTGGCACTAGATTCGATGGTTCCAGAACGTTTGGACCATTAAATGGTCTCATAACAAAATATGTTTTTTAAGTTTTTTTAATAACGGTTAAATAGTCTTTATTTAATTTTAATTACAAATTAGTCTTTTATATATTATTTAATTATAAAATTTATTTTTATTTTATAAATTATTATTTTATTATTCATCTATCATGTTTATTGAGAATCAAAAACTAAAACAATAACATATTAGATATTTCATTAATTGTAATAAATATTTTACAATCTTAATCGATCATAATTTTATCAGTTACATACGTATTGGGTTGAAAAAATCGTGATAATTAAAGCTGGGTTTGGTAAAGTTTTTGCTTTTCAAAAGTAGCTTATGAAAGTTGTCTTTTAAAAGACAGCTTTTTAAAAGCTGCAGCACGTGCGTTTGGTAAAATCAAATTAAAAATGACTTTTAATAAGTACAAGCACCACAATTATATTTGGTAAAACAGCTTTTAAAAGTTGAAAAAATTATAATAAATATGTTTATAACAAAAAATAATTTCTTTTTTTAAATTCTTTAAAATTTTATATAATATTTTAAAATAAAATAATGTTAAAATAAAAAATTCATAATAAACATAAATATAATAAATAAATTCTTTTATTTTTTAACCTTAAAATTTTATATAAGTATCATAAAATTTGTATGTAATCCAATGTTAGTACTGGGTACGTCCATTACCCACCTATATATATTGGTTCACCTTTAAAGATCACAAAAAATAGGACACATATCTCAAATAAACTACTCTTATGATTATATATCTATATTTACATATGTATATACATGTTGTTATTATAATTTTGACTAATGTTCATGCAAAAAAAATTTTATGATTGGTTTTCATAAATGAGGTCAACCTCTTTCCGTTTCAAAGAATAGAAAAAAACAAACAAACATAATAGATCTACTGACAAAATATAAAAATTTAGGTTCAAAAATAAAAAATATAATAGTGTTGAAATTTGTAAAGATTAGGTTCAAAAATAAAAAATATACAAAGATTGTGTTAGAATTTGTGAAGGTTAGGATGAGAAGTTAGAAATATATGAGAATTTCAATAGCAATATAATAGTGGGAAATATGTGCGAGAAAATGAAAAAAATTTGGTAAACATAAGCCAGCTTTGAAAAGCTCCTTCCTAGGTGCTTTCAAAAGCACTCCTAACTTTTAAAAGCTGCAAACACAAGCACTTGAGCTTTTTAATTTACCAAACACAAAAAAACGTACTTGTGTACAAGCACCTCTTGAAAAAGCTTTACCAAACCCAACCTAAGACTAATACGTTTAATATTATGGATTGAGGTGAAAACCTGCATGATATACCATGAAACACAGCCTATAACTGCAAGAAGAGAACCCTTGAGCCAGTTCTCATGTGTTGCAGCAGCACTCTTTCCTGGAATATGAATTAGGGGACGCCACAAATTTCTCATGGTAGGTCCTTTGTATAGTGTCATTGTCATTGCACCGCCTAAGGACAACATTGTTCCTATAACTTTGGCTATTCCCCGGGGATTTGGAAATTAAGGTAGCGTCTGTTTTGAGGTACTGAGACAGAGATAGAGAGACTGAGATTCAGTATCGTGTTTGTTAGTTCAGAGACTGATACTAAAATTTCTGTCTCTATCTCTAAAATTTCAGTATTTCAGTATTTCCAAAAAGTAGGGACATAGGAGACTAAAATTTTTAGAGATGAAGACTGAAACTTTAATAACATTTTATACCTAAAATACTTTCATTTCAATTAATTAATTCTAATTTTACTCTTTGTGCAAATTAAATTAGATTTCATTCTTGTTTCAATTCCTGTCTCCCATTTTACACCAAACAGAATACTGAAATTTATTTCAATCACTGTCTCTTAGTCTCTGTCTCTCAGTCTCAAGTCATTGTAATGTAACAAATAAAAAAATAAAATACTGTTTTAGTGACCAAATGCTAAATTAGTCAACGTATGACCAAATAAAACGTTATATTTTTATTCTAAATATTTTATTTTATCTTATTTTTGTTTTTTACTCGGTTAATCATATATGAGTACAATAATATGAATATATACAATTTTATAAATTATTAATTTAAATTATATTTATTTAAATTTTAAATTACAAATTTTATAATTTAAAATTCTAATTATTTAAATAAAATTAAATTAATTAAAAAATAAAAATATACTAATACAATTAAAATCGTATTAAAATATAAACAAGTTTGTTGAGTCCATAAACAAATTTTAGCTACAATTTCTCAATTTAAATTAGTCAATTTGTTTTTAAAATAAAATACGATGAAAAATCTAACATCATAGCTATATCAATTGGTTTTTTAATTAAATCATTTGTATAAAACAAACTGATTTTTTTTAAATCAAATGGTAACACATGTCATCCATCCAAAGACAACCCATATGATTACCATAATTACAATTTTTGTCATCACTTAAAAAAATTTTGATTTTAGCCAAAGAACTAAAATATAATAGAACAAGACATTTGAAATAAAAAATAAAATAAAATATTTCAAATATTAAAAACGAGATTAAAACGCACCAAATATTTAGGTCTTATTGTAAAAGAGAAGATACAAGGATGAAGCTCAAAACTAATTGGCAAACCTTAGTACTACGGCAATGATGAAGGTAAGGGAAGCTATGACGTTGACAATGGAAGCAACAAAGGTTGGAGAAGTGTACTGCAGGCTTGCAAAGTTCATATTGATTGGTACACTAATCCTAAAATTTTGTAAATTCAAAATGATATATTTAGACATAATAATAAGTTCAATGTATAAGCATGCATTTTGTTAATTTCTACTTACCCAACCAAGGAAAGCACAAAAATTTCCATGAACCGAGCATTGGTCTCTCATTTCTGTTTGAATAACACAAAGTTTATATGTTATTTTCAGATTTAATTTATGATAGATTCTCTCCTATAATTAATCATATCACAGGCTTCATTGAATCTTGAAACAGATTGAATTCAATAATGTAAAATATATCAATGATTTGAACAAGCATAGCATCAATACATGTATATATAGTACCTCTCTAGAAAGAATGCAAATGGGAACATGACAACTCCAGCGACGATATGGCGGTAGGTTACATACAAGAAAGGACTCATCCCATGGTTGAAGGAAGCTTCAGTGATGAAATACAAGAATGCATAGCCAACTTGGACTAACACCATTAGAAAGTGTGGCTTGAACTCTCTGAACACAAGAACAATAGAAGATTTCTTTTGTTCCATTATAAAATGAAACTATTACTATATGATCTCTTGATTCTTGATAGACTATAGTTTTGATAGAACTTGGTGGAGGAGGATTATTGAATTTGAATGTGAATATGTGATTCTTAATGCATGTTGTTTGGAAATCCTGTTCTTGAGTAACCTGAGAGTAGTAGGACATGTAAAAAGAGAGCCCAAACCCCTAACTATTCTCTCTCGCGTAGAGGAAACAGGTAAAGTCATTTGAGGGCCGCCGCTGCCGCCTCTGCCTGGGCTGCGGTGGCCCTCCTCCCCCCTTCTTCTACTACTCCTCTTCTCTCTCTTTCCTTTCTCTTCCTCCCCCCTTCTTCTACTACTCCTCTTCTCTCTCTTTCCTTTCTCTTACTCCCAAACCCTCTATATCTCTCTTTCCAGTGTCACACACTCACCCTCACCAGCCACTTTCTCTCTCTTTTCGCCGATCATAACCCTTTCACTACCATTCTCTCTCTATCACCTACCTTCCCTTCTTTTCTTAGCACCCCTTCTGTCTTGTTGTTACTTCTGTTTGTTCTTTTGTTGTTTCTGTCTCTGGAGATCCAGATTTGAGATCCAGATCTAAATTAAATAACCCCTTTGCGGTATTTTTCTCCCCGTTTGTGGTGTATTAGTCCCTCTATGGGTGTGTTAGTGTTGTTTTTGCAGGTTTAGGATGAAGATACAACGAAGGCCTTTCATTTATAGAAATATTTACAGTTTCAGAAAGCATTTGGATCGATTCTGAAAAGAAGAGAAGATAGGTTTCTATGGTGCAGCACCTACTGTGAAAATTTAGAAACAAAAGAGATTGTTTTGAGTCTCTGTTTCCTTTGTATAAGATTCTTTGTAATCGAACTGTGCGCCTCCTCCCAGACAATAGTTTAACATAGAACTTATCCATTTTCTTGTTTAGTTTCAGATCTGATAGTTTTTCTGCGATATGTAAGTGTCATTTGGCTATTTTCTTAATTGAAAGTTTGCTTCTGTCAAAAAAAAAAAGAGTAGTAGGACATGTATAGGAGAACAGTACGATTAGATAACTGATCTTTTATTCGTCTTTTATTATAATAATTTAAAAAAATCAAAACAAATATATTTAGATAAATTTAGTGTCTTTTTAAAATTAATAAATACACATTTAAAATAAAACTGAAATTTAAAATTTAAAATTTAAAAATTAAAATTTTTGTTTTAGTTTTATTATTTTTAATTATTAATAAATTATCATTTAAATACACATTAAAAAATTAAATACAATAAAATTGAAGATTTTAATTTTAAAATTCAAAAAATAAATCTTAAGGGTTTTAATTATTAACCCACAAATCTAAAACTCCCTAAAAAAGATCATATTTTAAACTAATATGTTAGATATACTTTTATTGAATAAGATCTAAAAAACTTAGTTTAATTATTCGTTTTAATAATTTTAAAAATGTTAATAAAAAAATAAGAAATATTAGATGCATTTTTATCGAATAAGATATAAAAAAAATTAGTTTTATTTTTAATGTTTAAATAAATTAAATTTTAGATTTATGATTTTGGATGTATTTCAAACATATTTTGTATATAAGTCAATAATTTTATATGTGTAATAATTGAAAATAAATCAATTTTTATAAACATATATTTTAATAATTTTAAAAGCGTTAATGTTCAAATAAATAACATAAAATCTAACAAATAATAAAAAAATAAAAAATATTAGATGAGTTTTTATCGAATAAGATATAAAAAAATTAATTTTATATTTAACGTTTAAATTTAATTTTTTTATTTATGATTTTAGATGTGTTTCAGAAATATTTTGTGTATCACTTAATAATTTTAGATGTGTTACAATTGAAAACAAAAATGAATTTGTACGAACACACAATTTTAGCGTTAATGTTAGAAAAATAATAATTTAAAATTATTTTATTTAATTTAATATTTATAATTATCTTTGTACTAACTTTTATTATTACAGAGACTTAATTAAAATTAGTCACTATAATGAACGACTGTTCTGATACACTTGCAACTTTTAGGGATATCAACAGAAATTCTCTCTCTACTACGACCACGACTACGACCACTAAACTGATCCGCAACATCTCTATTTGTCGTCATATCTGCATAGAGCATACCAATTAAAAATGTGCTAAATATATTCACAACATCATTTAAAATGCTTAATCAAAATAAACTACGATACGTTAAACTTAATTAAAAAAAATACATTATTAGTTGAATCAAATATAACAAAAGAGGTAAGTGTACATTCTAACTTCACAAACATTTAGCAATATATATTACTACATATATAATTTTGTCAGTATGGAAATAAAAAAATCATTCATAAATCATTTAAGATGGTCTCATATTTAATTTTTTTAATTTATTGTCATTTTCACTCTTAAAATATAATATAATTAATTGCACTAACTATGCACATAAAATAAAGAAATACTAGAATGATAGAGAATTATTATTTAATTACAAAGATAAAATTAGTTTAACCAAAAATTGACCCGAATAAAAGTAAGTTTAACTAACTTTACAAATATTTAGCAATATGCTTATTTGAACACAATAATTTGAACTATGTGAAATATGTGCATTTAAGCTTGAGCATCACCAATTTACTAAATTCAATTCCAATTCAAAACCAACAGCACAACAACAAAAATATCACATCATTACAACATCAGAACTCACAAAAGTCTAATAACATAATCTAATTCTATCTTAACCACGTAAATTCACTAAACAAAAAAATTATTTCTAACTAAATCATGATACTAATTAACAACTAAAACTTAAATTAATCCTATATTTAACAAAAAACAAAAAAATAAATTTATTTACTGGAGAATGCAAACACATAGGTGGATAGGAGAATGTTGGTGGCGGTTGGCAGAATTGGATGGCGGTGAGAGGGAAGGGGCTGCTGGAGAAGATATAGCAGCGGGGCCGACATGCAGCGGGGCTGATAGAGCAGCATGGAGGGAGATGGTTAGAGAGAGAGTGGAAGAAAAAAGGGGAGAGAGAGACGGGTTAAGGAGGCGGCGGCGGGGCTGATGGAGCGGCGGGGAGGGAGAGGATTAGAGAGAGAGTGGGAGAAGAAAGAGTAGAGAGAGACAAATTCAAAATGAAGGAGGAGAGCGTTCACGCTTCGAATTTAGGGCAAAATTACCAATGAAAATCTGATGGTAAACTATTGCAAGTCACCAAAACGTAGCGTTTTCACTAAATGGGTTTATCGTCGGATTTAAATCCGATACTAACTTATGCGTCTATTTTTTTTTGTTTCCCTCCAATTATTACCGGTGAATTTACAATCAGAAATGAAAATCCGCCGGTAATTATTTAACCTGACGAATTCGACACCTTCACTTCCGGTAAATCCGCCGCTACTCTGCGACGCTAAATCCAACGATAAATTCGATGATACTCAGCGTTTTTCTTGTAGTGTACAGACTTGTATACAAAATAGAACAAGGACTAATTATGCTATATATATGTGATCAATACACTCTTGTAAAACAGTGACTGAGATTAATAACAAAGTGATTTTGTCCTTGAATGATTGAATATTCAGTATATAAGATTCTTTTTCTTTTCCCTTTCATCACATCACAAAATTTTTTATGGTATCTAGAGCTTTAGGTTTTTGATCCATAACTCTTCTATCTACTATTATTGCTAATTTGAAAATCCTCCTCGATCCCATCCCAAATAAATTCCATACAAGAATTTTGTGACTCGAGTTATTCACCATTAGAGGGCAAAAGCTCCAAGATCATATACTTCCAAATAAAACTCCTCAAGAATTTGCCACATCTGAAGCAAAGGCTGCTAATACAGTTACTCCTATCTACTCAAAATGAATGCTTCAAGATTACAATCTTAGCTCATGGCTCATTTACAGTGCACTGGGTCGTCCAAGTAATACCTCAGGTGAGTGAGGGTCGATCCCACGGAGATTGTTGGTTTGAACAAGCAATGGTTACCTTACAGATCTTAGTTAGGCAGATAGAAAATACAGTTGTCACAAGAAAATGCATAAAACAGATAAATAAATAAAACATTACTAGATAAGTGTGAAATCAATGGTATGAGAATGGTTGAGGCTTTGGATATGCTTCTTCCTTCTGGATCAACTTTTCTCACCATCTAGTCCAACTTCTGATTGATTCTTTCTATGGTAGGCTGTAAATGATTAACACCGAGTCAACGGTCATTAATCTCCTCTGCTTCAGATCAAACGTCGGGTCAGCGGTCATCCAATCTGAACGAGGGTGAAGCTCTAGCAGTCCATTCTCTTGGTGATCCTACTCAAAGCGCCACAGACAAGTTCGAATCTTCCAGATCAGAGAATGCTGCTCCTTTGGTTCTAGCCTATACCACAAAGGCCCTAATCGTCCCGCACCTCGACTGAACTGATGTCTCGAGAAGTCCCCAATGAAGTCATGAATTAGCCGTCTAAGAGATGTATAATCAAGCTTGTGGTTCAATACTATCCCATCAAGACTCGCAAGAACCCATGTGAATAGGGATGACGGTCAAGTTACACTCCCAATTCATTAGGATGAAGAACGAAGCTACATCTTAGAATGGAATCAAACATAGATTGAAATAGAATAGTGATATTATTAATTCATAAGAATTAGCAGAGCTCCTAACCTTAACCTAGGAGGTTAGTGACTCATATTGTATAAAGAAACAATGGAAAACGTGTAGAGTGAGCAAGACTTTTTTTAACAAGGGTGAACTCTTGTCTATATATACTAATATGCTAACTAAGAATTATAGAAATAAGATAAACTAGCCTTGTAGTGTAAAAATTCACTTTCCGGGCATACTTAGTGAGTGTTTGGGCTGAGCTTGAGTGAAGCCACGACCTAATGCTCCCTTTTGGGCGTCCAACGCCAGCTTTAGACTCCTGAATGGGCGTTGGATGCCAGGAATGGGGCTAGTGGCTAGCGTTGAACGCCAGTTTTGAGCCTTCCATGTTCTGCCGCAGTCGCCGTTCCCCGTCGAGCTGCCGTTGTTCGCCTGTGTCTGCTACCTCTCCTCTGATTTGCACAATTGTCTTTGTGAATTTTACCTATGTTGCCTTCTGCTTTGTATTTCTTCACATCTCCACTATCTGCAACTCCATTGTGCTATCACCGTTCACGAGTTCGACAACTTCTCCTATAGTCCTATCTCTGCTCTAGTTTGCACCATCGTGAGTCGTGAAATTCATGACTATTTGTCGCCGTCAATTCGTGCTGCTACTGCACCCTCACCACCGCTGCCTGCTGCACCCTTGTCTTCGATTTGCTACTGCTGGGACTTTGCCCTTTCTTTTCTTCTGTATCCTCTATTTTTTGTATGCTTTTTGCCCTTTCTTTGAGCCTTTGCTTCTTGATTTAGTTTTTTTGTCTTTTATATTTTATTGCTTCTAATTTTAGCCTATTGCTTATCGTTTATGTTAGATGGCCAGATAGTTCCTCCATTCATGGCTGATTAGTAATTAACTATTTTGATTAGAGTTAATTTGATTATTTGATATTATTCAATGTTCAATTAAAGATTTAGTATTACAGATTTAGAATTTTTAATTTTGTCTGTTGGTGCACGTGTATGCAAAATTCACACTATTTGGTACAACAACATCAATACCAGCAAGTGCACTGGGTCGTCCAAGTAATACCTGAGCGAGTGAAGAGCGAAATTCCTGCGCGGTCTAGAATTTTCACAAAATAAATCCTCGTTGCAAGTATAGTTTCTAAACCAACAAAAGTTCTTTCATACAAACGTTTGGTTGTCACAAGTAACAAACCCCTAAACAAATTGATAACCGAAGTATTCAAACCTCAGGTCGTCTTCTCAAGGAATTGCAGGGAGGTATGTTCTTATTATTGGTTATGAGTCTTGTAAATTGGGGAGTTTTGAAAGTAAGGAACAGGTAATTTAAATGACAAGAAAAATAAATAAATGATTATAAAATAAACTCTTGGCAAGGTATGAAAATTCGGAAGTCCTATCCTAGTTATCCTTATCGGTGGTGATGAGAATTGAGTTTGATCCCACTTAGTTAACCTTTACTAAAGTAAAGGAAAGTCAAGTGGACTAATTAGTGTGATCCTCAAGTCCTAGTCAATCCCTAAGAAAAGACTAGAGTTAGTAGAATTCAAGTCAATTAGCAAAGATAACAATTATCAACCACGATAAGTTTGATAACTCAAGAATCTCCAGTTAATCAATTAAAGTCAAGAATATAAAAAGCTAAATAAAAATCATAAATCTGAAATACCTCAATTGCATTAATAAATGAAAATCAATCTAAACATAAAGAGTTCATAAGCCAAATTGGTAACATAAGTCAGATACGAATAAAAGCATTAGAATAAATAAAAATATAAAAGAAATATTGAACCTGATAAAGAGTTGAAATCCTAAATCCTTTAAGAGGAATCCTAATCCTAAATCCTAAGAGAGAGGAGAGAACCTCTCTCTCTAAAAACTACATCTAATCCTAAAATTATCAATTATGAGCTTATGATTATATTTGAATGGATTTCCCCACTTTATAGCCTCTGATCTGTGTTCTCTGGGCCGCAAACTGGGTTGAAAATAGCCCAGAAATCGCGGGAGAAGAAATCTGTCACGTTGATTTTTGTCACTGCGATGCATCCGCGTGAAGCACGCATTCGCATCACCTAGCGTCAGGGCAACTATGGCATATTATATATCAAATTGAAGCCCCGGACGTTAGCTTTCCAACTCAACTAGAACCGCGTCGTTTGGACCTCTGTAGCTCAAGTTATGATCGTTTTAGTGCGAGAGGGTCAGGTTGGACAACTTAGCAATTTCTTCAACTTCTTGTATTGCTTCCACTTTTGCATGCTTCCTTTCCATCCTCCAAGCTATTCCTGCCCTGTAATCTCTGAAATCACTTAACGCACATATCAAGGAATTGAATGGTAATAAGAGAGAATTAATATTAATGAAATTAAGGTCAAAGAAGCATGTTTTCAATCATAGCACAAGATCGGGAAGGAAAGTATAAAACATGCGATTTCTATGAATAAGCTTGAGAACAATGGATGAAAAACCACTCAATTTAGCACAATATAAACCATAAAATAGTGATTTATCAGTGATTCAGGGTCAATCTCATGAGGATTGTGGCTTGAAGCAAGTTATGGTTGTCTTGTAGGTCTTAGTCAGGCGGAATCAGAAGGAGTTGACTATTAAAAAGTTAGCTACTAGGAATTATATGCTAGGAATAGTAATAATGGGAATAGAGTTGAGAGTCGGAGTTGCTTTGTCTTTCTGAAGTAACTCTGGTACTATTATCTTCTTTGCTTGTGAATGATCTTCTTCAATGGCAGGCTGTAAGTGATCAAAGCCACGCCAATGGTCCTTGATCTCCTCTGCTACAGGTTGAACACGGCCATGGCCAGTGGTCGTGGTATTCAATCTGACGAAGGGTGAAGCGCATAACAATCTATTCTCTTGGTGATCCTACTCAAAACTCTACAGTCAAGGTAGAATCTTTCGGATCAGAGAACACTACTTCTTGGATCTAGCTTATACCACGGAGACCTTAATCTCCCCGGAGATCGGCTGAACTGGTGTCTCGAGAAGTCTCCAACGAAATCGTGGATTAATCGTCTGAGAGATGTAAATCCATAGCTGTTGGCTCGTGCTTTTCTTCCAGGTACTCACACGAACCCAAGTAGACGCGGGTGTTTGTCAGGTACTCACACAAAAGAAAATTAAGATACAATAAATTTCTAAGTTTCAAATGAAGCTTAGTTAAAATCAGATGAGCGGGACTTAGTAGCTTTTTGCTTCTGAATAGTTTTGGCATCTCACTATCCATTGAAACTCAGAGATGTGTGCAGTCTTAGGAACTTAGAATCTAGATGATATTATTGAATCTCCTAGTTAAGCTTATTTTGATTCTTGAAAACAGCTTTCTAAGTCTTGGCCGTGACCCTAAGCACTCTGTTTTCCAGTATTACCACCGGATACATTCATGCCACAGACACTTTACCTGGGTGAACCTTTTCAGATTGTGACTCAGCTTTGCTAGAGTCTCCAGATAGAGGTGTTCAGAGTTCTTAAGCACACTCTTTTTGCTTTGGACCACGACTTTAACCGTTCAGTCTCAAGCTTTTCACTTGACATCTTCACGCCACAAGCACATGGTTAGGGACAGCTTGGTTTAGCCGCTTAGGCCAGGATTTTATTCCTTTGGGCCTCCTATCCATTAATGCTCAAAGCCTTGGGTTCTTTTACTCTTGTCTTTTGGTTTAAATGGTTACTGGCTTTTTCAATCTGCCCTCATTTTCCTGCATTTTTTGGGCAGTAATGGATTTTTCTGCTTTTTATTTTTTTTCTTTTCGCCATTTTTCTTTCTTTTTTCGAATGCATAATAATTTTTTTTCTTTTGCAACACACTTTTTCTTTTTCTTTTTGCTGCTTTTTCTTGCTTCAAGAATCAATTTTTAGATTTTTCAGATTATCAATAATAATTTTCCTTTTTTCTTATTCTTTCAAGAGCCAACATTCTAAAGTTTCAACTTCAAATATGCACTGTTTATTTCATACATTCAAAAAAAAAAAGCAAATGACACCACATCAAACTAATTAAACTAATCTTATTTTAAATTTAAAATTCATGCATCTCTCAATTCTTTTCAATAAATTTTTTTTATTTAAGCAATGTGAGAGATATATGGAACATTTTACAACTTTAAGACATCAATGCAAATGATCATGCAACTAGAAAAAGAAAACAGATAAACAGATAGAAAATAGACAAATAACAGGAAAGGAGTAAAAAAGAATGAATCCACTTGAATGATGGTGGCCAGTACTCCTCCTTGAGGATCCCGTGTAGTGCTTGATCTCTTCTATGTCACTCCTTTGTCTTTGTTGAGGTGGCTGCACAGGCTCTTGTGCATGCTTCCTAGTTTGCTCCATCCTCTTCTTCTATACTTAAGAGTGGTAGAAGTCACAAAGCAGAGCTTTTGCAACACCAAACTTAAGAGTTTTGCTCGTCCTCGAGCAAAGTAGAGTAGAAGAAAGTGGGGTAGGTGGAGCTTCTGTGGGACCTCTTGGTCCTGAGAGGCTAGGAAATCCAGTTTCCCTGCCCTCTTGCACTAGTGTTTGAACGCTCAGGGACTGCTCCCTGGCTGGCGTTCAACGCTAGCAATTCTACCCTCTTGGGGCGTTGAATGCCCAGCAGGGCTTCCTGGCTGGTGTTCAACTTTGACACTCCACTTGGAGTGTTCTGTTTTTACTTCTGTGAATTATGTCTCTTGACTAATGCACATGATCATGACTCTGAAAATAAAACAAAACAAAATAAAATAGATAATTAAGGTTGGATTTGCCTCCCAACAAGCGCTTCTTTAATGTCATTAGCTTGACGGACAACTCCTTTCAAAGAGGAAGATAGTCATAGAGGAATAAATATTCACTCCTTACTGGGGGCTGCCTTCCTGTGCTCTCATGGAATAGCGTAATACGCTCAAGAGACAGGATTTTGTCACTGCCTGAGGCAAGGTTGGGCTTGCAGTAATATGCTAGTGTCCCTTTTTGTCACTTCTCTCTTCCATGGTGAATACCATGATGAGACAAGTGAACACCATTTTCCATGGTGAAAAGCCCTCAGTAGGGATATTTTTGTTTTTCCAGCCCCTAGGTATCTTCCTTTTGGGGCCTTCCTCTTTGGTGGATGGTGTACATCCAAAACCAAACTTACGTTTGGTCTTAGGAGGGATTGAATTAGTTCCATCAAAGGGGGAGGCTTGGATGCTGAATTCTTTATGCAAGTGCCTCCCTTGTCAGGGGGTAATAGAGGGTCAAGAAGCTTGAATATCATCCAGTCCTTATGCAAGGTAATCCTTGTTTCCTCTTGGATTCCCAATTTTTCCATTACTACACTTGACCCTAGGTCACACAGAGCCTTCTCAAAAGTCATGGTGCCTATGGTGCAAGGAATCAGAAGGCGTCCAGGGTCTAGAAGCTTCTGAGGTAGATCTTGCTGAACTAAAGCATTGAGGTCTTTGGAAAGCAATGGAGGTTCTTCCTCCAAAGGCTTTATACCAAACAGTTTGGCATTCAGCTTCATGAGAGCTTCTAGGTGCCGAGCAACTTGCTCTTTCCTAGAGTCTTCATCTTTACTTGAGGATGAGTAGTCATCAGAACTCATACACTGCAGAAATGCATTCAAAGGAACCTCAATGGTCTTTATGATTTTCTTTGGTTCTGAGATAGAGGGTTCTTGAGTGGGCTTTAAGCTTTCAAGGGGTGTGCTCTCACTGGCATTCTCAGGATCCTTCTGGTCCGTGATTGCCTTAAGTCCCTCAGTAGCATGCTCCTGAGGTTCGGCCTCCTCAGTATAATGAGGGCTAGACACTCTTCTCTTGGATTCACTTTTATGACTTTGAGAAGAGTGTTAGGGTGTTTCTGCAGCTTCTGAGGAAGGTTCCTCTGAATGACTGCATTGCACTCCTTAGTAAGAGCTACTGTCTCTACTTTCCTCCAATCCTTCTTATGACTCAAAATGTCCTTCATGAATTTAGTATAAGAAGGTATCTATTCAAGAGCTTCTGCAAAAGGGATCTTGATCTCTAATGTTCTGAGATACTCCACAAAGTGAGCAAACTGTTTATCCCTTTCCTCTTGACAAAGTCTCTGAGGAAATGGCATCTTAGCCTTGTATTCATCAACCTTGGTTGATGAAGGCCGAATGCTATGTGAGTTGGGAGGGGGTTTAATGGCTTGCTTAGGAGGGTTGTTATCAATGAACAACTAACCTCCCTTCCATGGGCGTTCAACACCCATGCTGTTGTCTCTTTGGGTGTTTGGATGCCCAATCTCTCCCCTTTATTGGCGTTCAATGCCAGTAAGGTTACCTTCCTGGGCGTTTGAATGCCCAGTCACTGTCCGTTTATGGCGTTCAATGCCAGGAGCACTACCTTTCTGGTTGTCCTCTATGGGCTTTTCATTTTTATTATACTAAGGTTGGGTGTTAAAAGTTTTTCCACTCCTCAATTGGATAGCCTGACATTCATCTGTTATCTGCTTAGACAACTGCTGCCTTATTTTAACTCAACTGGGCTTCTATATTTCTATTAGAAGCCTGAGTTTCTCGAAGAGCCTTTTGCAGTTTCAGCAATTGCTGGTCAAGGGTGTGCAGTTGCTGAGTCAATGGGCCATCCTGCTCTGGAGGGTTAGGCTTAGCAACTACTGCCTTAACCTCTCCTTTTATAGAGGTCTCAGGAGATAGGTACATATGCTGATTAGTGGCAACTGTCTCAATAAGCTCTTGAGCCTCTCCTATAGTCTTTCTCATGTGTATGGAACCACCAGCAGAGTGGTCCAAGGACATTCTGTCCATGTCTGAAAGCCCATAGTAGAAGATGTCTAACTGTACCCATTCTGAAAATATTTCAGTGGGACATTTCTTTAGCATCCTCTTATACCTTCTCCAGGCATCATAAAGAGATTCACTATCTCCTTGTTTGAATCCTTGGATGTCCAGTCTCAACTGGGTCATCTTTCTAGGGGGGAAGTAATGATTTAAAAACTTGTCCACTAACTGTTTCCAAGTTTTTAAACTGTCTTTAGGCTGGTTATCCAACCACATTTTTGCTTGATCCTTTAAAGCAAAAGGAAAGAGCAATAACCTGTAGACCTCTTGGTCTGCTCCCTCACTGTGTACTGTGTCGCAATTCTTAAGAAATCTGCAAGAAATTCTGTAGGTTCTTCCTGAAAAACCCCATAATACTGGCAGTTCTGCTACAACAGAGTAATAAGTTGAGTGTTTAATTCAAAGCTACTAGCTCTGATTTGAGGTATGCTAATACTTCTTCCATAGAAGTCAGCAGTGGGACTTGTATAAGATCCCAGAGTTCTCTTGAACTCTTCATTCCCACTTGGGTTCATGATTAAGAAATGTAGAAAATAGGAGTAAGAAGATAGAAGGAAGAAGAAAATAAAAATAAAAAAAATAAATAAAAGAAGTAGAAGAAGATTACCTTGAAAAGAGAAGATGGAAGTAAATAAGAGAAGATAGACAAAAAAATCACAACAAAGCTTTCTGTGCCAATTGACAAGAAGCTCCAAGTGAGATGTGAATAAGAAAGGAAAGAAGATAAAGAATTGTAGGCAAAGAGTCGAAAGAAGTAGAGTTGATTGAATAGAGATGAGAAGAGAAGAGGTATAAATAGAAAAAGTAAACAACAATTAAAATATTTTTATTTTTATTTTATTAATTTAATTAATTAATTTTTGAAAATATAGTTAATAATTTAAAAAGATTTTGATTTCAATTGTTAAATTTTTGAAAAATAGAAGAGAAAAGAGAGAGAAGTTTTCGAAAATTTGCAAGAGAAGAGAGTTAGTTAGGTAGTTTTGAAAAAAAAAAGAGAGAAAAAAAGGTATTATTTTCGAAAATTAAGGAAGAGAAGAGTTAGGTGGTTTTGAAATAAAAATAGGATATTAATTAAGAAAAGATAAAAAATAAAAATAATAAAAGATAAGATAAGAAAAGATTTGAAATTAAAATTTGAAATTAGAAAAAGATAAGATAGAAATTTAAAAGATTTGAAAAAAGATAGAATTTTAGAATTGGAAGTTGGAAAAGATAAGATAAGAAACTAAAAAGATAAGACTTTGAAATTTGATTTTGAAAAAGATAAGATTTTTTGAAAAAGATATGACTTTTTATTTTTGAAAAATTTTGATTTTTGAAAAATTGACAACTAAGATATGATAAGATAAAATTTAAAATTTAAAATATGAATTTTTAAGCTCATTTTCAAAAATTATAGTCAAAATTAGTTAGAAAAGATATTTTTTGATTTTTGAATTTTATGATGAAAGAGAAAAACACAAAAAAGACATAAGATTTAAAATTTTTAGATCTAGCACCCTTGCTTTTTCGAAAATTTGGAGGGAAATAACAAGCGATACCAAACTTAAAAATTTTAATATCTAAACATATGCAAGACTCAAGAACACCTTGAAGACTCACAAGAACACAAAGAACAAAAATTTAAAGACTCAAAGAACTCAAGAATACAAAAAAGACACTAAACTTAAAAATTTTTTAGAAAACCAAAACAATATTTTCGAAAAACTCAAGAAAAATAACAAGAAAACACCAAACTTAAAATTGAAACAAGATTTAAACAAAGAAAAATTATTTTTGAAAAATTTTTGAAAGAAGGACTCAAAGAACACAAAAATTTTTAACAAGAGCAAATTTAAAAGATTCAAGAACTCAAGACTCACTTAGGAATGATAAAGAAAAGAAAATATTTTTGGAAAAAGCTTTTAAAAATTTTTGAAATTGAAGAGCATGAACATGCAGAACTCAATACCAAGAACAAAAATCAAACAAAGAAAATAAAAAATATTTTTGAATTTTTTTAAAGAATTTTCAAAAAAATAGAAGAAGAAGAAAACAAAAATAAAAGACTCAATAAAAATAAAATAATTTACCTGATATAGGGAGAAAAACAATCTGGCAGTTTGTCCAAACTCAACAATCCCCGGCAATGGCACCAAAAACTTGGTGCGTGTGTATGCAAAACCCACACTATTTCGTACAACAACATCAGTACCAGCAAGTGTCCTATGTCATCCAAGTAATACCTGAGCGAGTCAGGGTCGATCCCACGAGGATTGTGGCTTAAAGCAAGTTATGGTTGTCTTGTAGGTCTTAGTCAGGTGGAATCAGAAGGAGTTGACTATTAAGAAGTTAGCTACTAGGAATTATATGCTGGGAATAGTAATAATGGGAATAGAGTTGAGAGTCGGAGTTGCTTTGTCTTTCTGAAGTAACTCTGGTACTATTATCTTCTTTGCTTGTGAATGATCTTCTTCTATGGCAGGCTATAAATGATCAAAGCCATGCCAATGGTCCTTGATCTCTTCTGCTACAGGTTGAACACGGCCATGGCCAGTGGTCGTGGTATTCAATCTGACGAAGGGTGAAGCGCATAGCAATCCATTCTCTTGGCGATCCTACTCAAAACTCCACAGACAAGGTAGAATCTTTCGGATCAGAGAACACTGCTTCTTGGATCTAGCCTATACCACGGAGACCTTAATCTCCCCGGAGATCGGCTGAACTGGTGTCTCGAGAAGTCCCCAATGAAATCGTGGATTAACCATCTGAGAGATGTAAATCCATAGCTGTTGGCTCGTGCTTTTCTTCCAGGTACTCACACGAACCCAAGTAGATGCAGGTGTTTGTCAGGCACGTTTGTCTTAATGTGATGAACAAAGCCAATTTGTCAGATCCTTCTATTCATCATGATGAAGATCGGGATATATATACATCTTAGAGATAGATCAAACACAGATCGAAGAAGAAGAAATAGTACTTTAATTAATTCATAGGACTCAGCAGGGCTCCTCCCCTTAAACCTAGGAGGTTTAGAAACTCATACTGAAAATAAAAACAATGGAAAAAATGTGAATATGCTCTCCTGAATCGGAGAGTCTATGATATTGTTCGAATTACGTGAATAGAATCCTTTAAATACTAAACAGATGACTAGTAAGGATAAAACAGTCTATTTAGTGCTAAAATTCACTTTTGAGGCCCACTTGGTGAGTGTTTGAACTGAGTTTTAATGAGTTCCATGTACTATGAGGCTCCTGGGGCATGGAATGCCATCTAGGGGTCTTCTCTGGACCTTTGGATGTTGGGTTCTACTCTTTGGGCGTTGGAAGTCTGGATGGGGGCAGGAAGCTGGCGTTGGATGCCAGTTTTGGGTCTTCTAATCCGAAGCAAAGTATAAACTATTATATATTGCTGGAAAGATCTGGAAGTCAGCTTTCCATATCCGTTGAGATCTCTGCATTTGGTCTTCTATAACTCCAGAAAAGCTCTTTCGAATGCAAGCAGGTCAGATCTGGACAGCATCTGCAGTGCTTTCTCTGTCTCTAAATCAAACTTCTGCTCCAACTCCTCAATTTCAGCCAGAAAATACCTGAAATTGCCCAAAAATACAAAAACTCATAGTATAATCTAAAAATATGATTTTAACACTAAAACCTATAAAAACTTAATAAAAACTAAATAAAAACTACTAAAAACTATATGAAAGTGATGCCAAAAAGCATATAAAATATCCGCTCATCATGTCTTCTATGTTGTATTTGTATAAGAATAATTATAGAGGATCTGAATATGTATTTTAAAGTATTTGTTATAATGTATGCTATTATTTTAATTTATTATGTACTTTAAGATTGATATTATTAATTTTAAAGGTTAGAATTAAGTAAATATACATTATGTATGATATATATATATGAAGATTTAATTTCTTAAAGTTTTCTTCAATCTAATTCAATAAAGATTTTTCAGTTCTTCAATTTCGTGTTTTTCATTTTAAGCTTATTGCATCTGCATATGTGTGCGGAATACCGCCACATCTAACTTTATACTAATTTGCATATGCGTGCGGACTACCGCCGCATCTAACTTCATATTTAATTCTTTGTCTCTGCATCTGCATTCATATAACTAAACAACACTAATATTATAATCTCCTTTTCTCTTTTCCTTCCTAGATCCATTTCAGGCGTTCCTGGTATCAGAGCCTGATGGGGAAGTAGGAATGTTCTTATTAACAATAGGCTAACTCTGATCCACATGGATAATTGGATACTGGTATAAATTTTTATTTTTCTTTGTAAATATTTAAAGCTAATTTCCAGATCTGGAAGTACAGGTTGTTTCTTCTTATCATTTATATGGTAGTAGCAGTAAGACCCGTTGTTAGGGCAGTAAGACTAACTCAGTTGATTTCCTGTAAATGATAAGAATAAAACACTAAGAGTTCCTGGTGGCTATGGATCTGGAGAATTAAGCTTTCAGTTCTTCAAAAAAAAAAAAAAAGAAAGAGTTAAAATCCAGTATTCATTGGCTGAGTGGTAGTCTATTGTTAATCGGCATATTCCTACAGAACCAAAGGAGGACAATGATATCAGTTAGTTTCAAAAATATCTTTTTTCCGCAGCCTCTCCCGTCGTTTTGCACACAGTCCTTCTTATTCCCACACAAAATCTAGTGTTCTTTCTGAGAAAGTTACTCGCCCTGAGGAACTCTCTCCAAAACATAACATCTTCGAAGAAGAAGTATGCTTCGAAGATATCAATCAGGCTATAGACAATTGGAAAATACCTAATATTCCCCAGGATGAACTATACGTTCCTGAAGAAACCAAGCGTGCCGGCAGATCTGATTATATTATCAAAACTGTCGAAAATAATATTCCTCTTGGACCAGAGTCCGGTGAAGAATTTCACCTTTTAAAGAAACAATCTATCCAAGAACATGTCCGCAAATATGAATATCTTCATATAGGATGTGTTCAGGTTGCAGTTAAACCACTCATTCGAGAACATCTTAGACTGTGAGCTTTATTAGAATCTATCCAAGAATACGGTCCGGTTTATTTCAATTGCTTCCCCAACAAAACTGTGAGCTTGTTAGATCGAAACATCTTAGACTCACTCTTTCTCAACATCCGACTTCATGGCCTTGACATGATGGAAGATCCATTCCTGCAACTTTAATCTATAGGATTCAGTACAAGGTCATGAACACTTGTAACTCCAGAGTCCTTTTGAAAACAACCGACCGTGAGACAACTCTTTTTGTCACTGACATGACCAAAGCAAATGTCACTATACCCCGCCTCATTAAATGGGATGAAATTAATCTCCCTGAATCTTGGGCTATAGAGTGTGCCATACCTACTCTACCCAAACAAGCCCCCCAATTACAAGAAATTAAACAAGATGAGACTGGAAAGGTAGAAATCTTCTTTGACAGAAGAAATTCTTTTTTGTTGAGGTCTGAAGCCGTATCTACTTACAGATTTGACTTCGCCTCCGCAAGGAGGTCTTTCTCTACAAGATCTCATTCCTCTCTTCCTAATCCACAAATTAGGATGGCCAACCCAGAAATCAACCTTACAGGGATACAAACAAACTCTAGTATTCCTAGACCTGTTTACCAAAAAGAAGAGGATATAGATGAACAGTCTATTCAATCCCCAACATACTCCTCCATGAATGATGATGTCAATGTTAACTAAATACTTTGTCATAGAAAGGGAAGCCCTGCGAAGGAACGTCAACTCTGAAGAATGAAAACTTCATAAGAGATGGTACTTGCAAACTTTAAGGCCCATCAAATTTCATACTTTCGGGAGCAATATTATCACTTCCTCAACCAAGCCAAGATGCACATTTCTTTCTTTGAATGGTTCCATGCTTACAGCATAGACTACCCTTTTAAAGCAGATAGTAGTACATCTCATTCTATGAACGTTATTTCCACTTGGAAAATCTAGGAGGGGGAATTAGTTAAGTCAGAATTTCCCCCAATAGGAAAGTTCATCGTTACAAATAACTTGGATACTAAACAAACTCTCGTCATGGCCTCACCCTTCAAAACTAAAAATTTAGATGAACCCATTGGGCCTAAAGATATCAAGAATATCATGGAACAGACCAACTATACCAACAAATATCTCCAAACCTTAGGACAGAAGCTCAGCTCCTCAAGTAACAGTACCCATGATTCTCCAAAAGCTCTAGAAAAACCCCTGTTTAAACCTTTTAAGATCAACCCAAAAATTAGGCAAAACCTCAAATCTTCTATTTTTAAACAAGATTCAGGTACCTAAAATCCTCCTCTTTAAATCATCCACAAGAGTTATTAGGTAATATGCTAAAACGTCCATTAATGTTCTCCATGAAGAGTCGCAAGACTCAGACAATGGATCAGATTCACCTAGAATCAACCCTATCATGACCACCTCCATTACAAAATGGAAAGGTCTTACTAAACCTCATCAACACTATCATCTCCAAAATACTGCTCCTGACCTAGCTTTGGAAGACAGAGAGCTAGGCTTCAACAGTTTCAATGCGAACAACGTCTATGAATGGAACATAGATGAAAAAACGGAGTATAACATCATGCATATGTTACAACAAATGACAATGTTATTGTATCAGGATTTTTAGGACAGCTTAAAGGATGGTGGGATAATTATCTCACGAATGATGAAAAAGATGCCATCCTGTCTGCAGTTAAAACCAATGATAATGGTGAACCTATTCTTAATGAGAATGGGAAAACCATCCCTGATGCTGTTAGCATCTTGATCTTTACTATAGCAAACCATTTCATAGGCAACCCATCTTTGTAGAAAGATTCGTCTGCTGAACTTCTGTCCAATCTCAAATACAAATACCTGTCTGATTTCAAGTGGTATAAAGATACCTTCTTAACCAGAGTCTTCACTAGAGAAGATAGCCAACAGTCGTTATGGAAAGAAAAGTTCTTAGCTGGACTCCCAAAATCTCTGGGAGATAAAGTTAGGGACAATTAATTTCTTATGTCCAAAAAGTGGTCTTAAAAATTTGTCAGGATGACAAAATTCAAAGGCAACTAGCCCGTAAAAAGGACCAAAACAAAAAAGATCTAGGTTCCTTCTGTGAATAGTTTGGCCTACCCTCCTGTAGAAAAAAGAAAACAAAACAGTCTTACCAAAAAAACCGATGGCCCGATCAAAACCCACGGCAATGGAAACCTAGGAAGCATTATAAGCTTCCTCCTAGACAAAGGAAAGGCAAATATAAGGAACCTCACAAAAACCAAATTATCTGCTTCAATTGCAAAAAAAATGGGTCATATCAGTAAGTACTGTAGGCTCAAAAAGAGGATCAACAACCTCAACCTTGACCCTCAAATTGAGGAGTAGATTAATAACCTCCTCCTTGAAAGCTTCGAAGAAGAATCAGAGCATGAATTTTCGGAGGACTTAAACAACATCCAGCATGATGATGATATATCCTCATCATCTGATGAATATTTTGAGCTTAATGTCATCACACAAGAACAAGATCTTCTTTTTGATACCATAAACGCTATCTTTGACCCTGAACAGAGAAAATACTTCCTTTAGAAGCTCAAACAAACCTTAGAAACCAAAAATAAATCCAAAACCAAAACCCTGGTAATCAAAAACAAGTACGATGTAAAACCTATTTTCAAAAAACTCGAAAAATAAGTTTCTAACCCTGTTATTATTTAGGATCTCCAAATGAGATTAATATTCTCAAGAAAGAAATTCATCTCATCAAACAATAACAACAACACCAAAATTACTTGTCTCATATTTTGGACAAAGATTCTGATAACACTGAGGAAGAACCTCAGAATGATCAAAATCTTCGAAACCAAATTTTCCAAAATGAAGAGGATAACCAAATTGTCCAACTCTCAAAGGATGATCAAGAAGATGAGATAGCAGAAATTCTCCAATTAGTCAGTCAACTAACCGTCATGAAATTCTATATCAATATTCGAATTGTCATCCAGGATTTTGTTTTGGAAACTGTAGCCTTGTTCGATACAGGTGTAGATAAAAATTGTATTTTGGAAGGTTTAATCCCAACAAAATATTTTGAAAAAACTGCAGAGCACCTTAGTACAGCTAACGGCGACCGTTTACAAATTAGGTACATGCTTTCTGAGGCTGTCATAAAAAATGGTCTTTTACGAATAAAAATACCCTTCCTCCTGGTGCAAGATTTAAGAAATCAGGTCATTTTGGGGACACCCTTTATTAGAGCTCTTTTTCCTTTAATGATGTCATATGACGGTATCACTACCTATATAGGAGGAACTCCAACAACCTTCCAATTTGTTTCAACTCCTACCCATAAGACCCTCAACATGCTCCAATTCAAAACTAACCAAATTAACTTCTTGAAAGAAGAAGTCTCCTTCAAAACCCTTGAAACCCAGTTACAAAAGCCTTAAATCCAACAAAAGATTAAGTCCCTTCTTCAACAAATGCAAGAAATAATATGTTCAGATCTGCCTCACGCATTCTGGAATAGAAAATAAGATATTGTAGATCTTCCTTATGAAAAAGATTTTAACGAAAGCCAGATCCCAACAAAGGCCAGACCCATACAAATGAATGAACAACTTCTCCAATATTGTCAAAAGGAAATTACAGACCTTTTGCACAAAAAACTTATTAGGCCTAGTAAAAGCCCATGGTCTTGTTCAGCTTTCTATGTCAACAACTAAGCTGAATTGGAAAGAGACACCCCTAGGTTGGTTATTAATTATAAGCCTCTAAACCAAGCTCTCTGGTGGATTAGGTATCCTCTCCCAAACAAAAAAAAATTTGTTAAATAGACTAAACTCAGCAAGCATTTTTTCAAAATTTGATATGAAATCTGGGTATTGGCAAATCCAGATTAGCGAGGCTGATAGATACAAAACAGCATTCACAGTACCTTTCGATTAGTACGAATGGAATGTGATGCCTTTTGGACTAAAAAATGCCCCATCAGAATTCCAAAAAATTGTGAATGACGTCTTCAATCCCTTTTCCGGCTTTGCCATCGTTTATATAGACGACGTGCTAATTTTTTCCCAATCCTTGCATGATCATTTTAAACATGTGAAGACTTTCATGCACACCATCAGTCATAATGATCTAACAGTCTCTAAATAAAAAATTAGTTAATTCCAAACAAAAGTCCGTTTCCTTGGTCACATGATCCACCAGGGAACAATTACACCCATTGATAGGGCTATCCAATTTGCGGATAAATTCCCTGATCACATTTTAGAAAGGAATCAACTCCAATGGTTCCTTGGCTGCATAAATTATGTAGCAGATTTTATTCCAAATCTAAGCACTCTTATCAAACCTCTCCATGAGCGTCTGAAAAAAAAAACCCTCCTTGGACAGATACCTATACTAAGATTGTCAAAAAACTCAAACTCAGTGTTAAGGAACTCCCTTGTCTTTACCTCCCTGTTCCACAGGCTTTTAAAATTGTTGAGACGGATGCTTCATATTTGGGTTACGGTGGCATCCTAAAACAAAAACTTAATAATAAAAAATGTATCATTGCATTTACATCAAAGCATTGGAATACCTCCCAACAAAATTATTCAACCATAAAAAGAGGTTTTAGCAATTGTTTTGTGTATTTCAAAATTCCAATCTGATTTATTAAACCAAAAATTTCTAGTCAGAGTCGATTGTAAATCTGCCAAAGACATTTTACAAAAAGATGTAAAAAATCTTGCATCTAAACATATTTTTGCTCGCTGGCAAGCAATTCTAAGCATTTTTTATTTCGAAATTGAATACATTCAAGGAATCTCAAAATCTCTCCCTGATTACCTTACCCATAAATATTTGTAGGGAAAGCCGCCACATGCCTAAAAGGGCAACATTAGCCTCTGTAAGAGGCAGAGGCATCCGCCTAGCCCTACCAGGGCTAAGTAAAAAATCAGGGTCAAGCACCCCAACTGGGTCATCTACCCAACAACCTACCCCAATAACCCAAGAGTCAACGGAGTCATCTACTCAAAGCACAAAAAATATAGTTGAGTCATCTACTCAACCTCCAAGTAGCCAAACAGCAAAACAAACAAAGACAAACTATGCTCTCCCAATCCAAATCTTGTTGGCCTTATAGGATATAGGCCTTTCAAAACTTCACAAAAAATCCTGGGCTGATATATGTGACAGCTCAGATGATGATGAAATAGACCTAACCAAACTTTTGTCACAAGTAGTAGCCCAAAAGACCATATGTAATGACCCAAAAGGTAAAACAATTACCCAAACAAAATTACCCCAATCAATTCAAACCCAGTCCCTAAACACCTAACCAAAACCATAATCTACATACATTTCAAAAAACAAATTCTCATATGTCCTCTTAATGGAACGCGAATTCTGGGAAAAATCACCTTTTAAGGTAATCCCTAAAGTCTTTCCACAAGGATTCCATTTTAGACCAACAGCCATAAACAAAACCAGAAAGTTTTATGAATTTATCCTAGTGGATTCAGATTCAGTCTCGGTAAAACACTACAAAGATCCCAAAGATGCCATGTCATGTCATAATTCTCATTTTGCATAAAGTTACCTGTCATGTCATAAGGGACCTTTTGAGGTGGATTTTGGGTGTTGACAGCTGAAACTTGCAATCCACTCAACTGTTGAGTAAGTAGATTTATTTACTGAGACATAAGCTTGTTCTGAGCAAGAAGAGCATTAACAGCTTCCACTTCCACCACGCCTCTCTTCTGAGAGGTTTTAGAGTGCAAAGGATTCCTGTTGGAAGAATATAAGTATTGGTTGTTAGAAACCAACTCAATAAGCTTAATAGTCTCCTCTGGTGTCTTATTCATGTACAAAGAATAATGAATGCATATTTGATGATATATTTTAGCTATAATTAGATGGATTTCATCACATAAACTCACACTTATTCACCAAAATAGCATACTTTTGTGTTTGATCCCTAAATTGAACCTAAATGTGAAAACATACATTTTTGTGCTTAAATTAAGCAATTTAATCCCACTTTAATTCCATTCGATGCCATGATATGTTTGTTGAGTGATTTCAGGTCCTATAAGTAAGAATGGTTTGGTAGAAGTGGAAGAAAGCATGCAAAAAGGAAGAAAACATGAAGAAAACAAAGGAAAAAAGCATTTCAGCCTGTGCCCACGCACAAGTGTCAAAATCAGCACTTGTGCCCACGCACAGGTCTGTGCCCACGCACAAGGCAGGGTCAAAACCAGCACCTGTGCCCATGCACAGGCTATGCCCGCGCTCAAGGCAGAATGGAAATCAGCACCTGTGCCCACGCACAGGAGGAAAATCAGCAAGTGTGCCCACGCACAGACCTGTGCGTACGCACAGGTACCAGCGCGTGCCTCCATTAAAAAGTCATGTAGACTCACATTTTGGGGGCTTTTTGGCCCATTTTTGAAGGATTTGGAGCATATTTGAAGGGGGAAGCAACCATATATCATACCATACATTACCATACTTCATAGAAGAGTTTTTAGGAGTGGTTTTATGGTAGTTTAGTTTAGGTTTTCTCTCAAATTTCCTTAGGATTAATTAGGGTTTGTAGCATTTTAGAGTTCAATTTTGTACTTGGATTTTGCTATCTCATTGTAAGAACTTCTTTAATCTCTCTTTTATTTACACTACTTGTTCTACACTTTCTTGCATTTTCATTTCCTTTATCAACATATACATAGTTTTGCAACTTTGAGTTTTGGTTCATGAATTTGATGTTTGATGCTTTTTATATGTTTATTGAGTTGCTTTTATTGATTTTGAGCATTTGTGATTCATAGCTTTCATTAATTTACAAATTTTGCTATGTTTTATGTTTATGCCCACTATGTGTTCGATAAAATGCCAATTTTGATTATGGAGTAATTTCTACCCCTTGGCTTGGAGAAAATGAGTTTATGGATTACTAGAGCCATAATGTTCAACATTTAGTGACAATTCTTGGGTTTTTAGTTGTTATTGCTTCCACTAACAGTAGCTTTTTACCAATTAGTTTGGTAAGTTAGCTAGGATTTGTGGATTAATAACAATTATGCTCACATGACTTATCCTTCGATGTTAAGGGTTGACTTAGTGAGATTAATCCATCATAATTATCATAGTTGTGGTTATGGCAAGGAAGGGATTCCATGACTCATCCCAAGTCAAGGTTTCATTTATGTTTTAAACCATTTTGCTATCACTTTTATAGCATCACTTGTCCATATTACATACATAGTTCTTTTATTCCTTTATTGCTTTATTGATTGAAATTTTATCTCTTTATTTGTTTATTTCAATCATTGAAACCCCTTGCTTTCCACAACTAAAATTGCATGCACTCATCGGCATTAGTTCCTAGGGAGAATGACCTGGGAGTTAAATACTCTCGGTTCATATTTGCTTTGAATTGTGACAATCTTTAGAATAATAATTTGATTATTGGCCAATTGTTGGTTCGAAGCTATACTTGCAACGAACATCTATTTTGAGAAATTCCTAACCTATAATTTAGTCATTGTCAAATTTTGGCGCCGTTGCCGGGGAGCTAGCGTCATGAGTACTATATTTTGGTTGTTGTAAATATGTGAATAGTGTGAATAGATACTTTTTGGGTTGTTTGCTTGTTTTTGCTATTAATTAGGATTTTGTTTATTTTTTTAATTGATGTCTTTAGTTGTTATTTTCAATTTTCTCTATGAGTTATCACCCTCTTGGTTTGGAGTTTGGTTGTGCTTATTTTGTAGGGCTTGATAGCCTCATTTTTGGATTGCATCATGGGATTGGAGCATCAATTTTGGAAAGAGCCACCTCCTCTATATTACAATGAGCCATACCCTTCCCAATGCACATAACCAACCCAAGGATATGGTGGATTTCACTTTGATTATGCACCTCCACCACCATATGCCTATGACCCATACCCCAAATATAACCCTCAATCACCACATTTTCAAACACCACACCAATACCAACATCCACCTTCTTACATACCACCTCTAAACACTTGCCAATATGAGTCACCTCCCACATATACAACCTTTCTGCCAAATTATGAATCTCAATTTTCACCCCCAATGTAAAGCTTTCCCACCCTTGGCCCAAGACCAACAAGATCTTCAAGCCTTTCTCCAAAAGCAAGAAGGATTCCGAAGCACACAAGGGCAATTCATTGCTACCATAGCCGAAGAGGTGAACCACTTGGTTCTACTACGCTCATCCGATCAAGGCACTCCTATTGAAGAGTGTGAAGGAGCAACTGACAGGTGTAGTGAAGAGGAGAGCATGCAACCACAAGGAAAAGAAGATGAGATAGAGCATGAATTGGAACAAGAGGGAGAAATTGGAGTATTTGAACCGAAGGAGAGAAAGGGAGAATTGAGGGAGATTGATCAAGATGACGATTCCATCATTGATGATTTTTTACCCTCCTTGGTCAATCCCCTTAATGATGCCAATGAGCCTCTTCCCATTGAGTTTGAGAGAGACATGGAGCTAGACTTCTCATAACCTCCTTGTTATGATTTGAGTGATGGAAAAGAGGAAGTTGGTGAGGAAGTAACTCTATTCCAAGAGCACATTGAGTGGGTGACAATTTCACCATTGAACTTCATTGGCCCCATCAATATGCTATCTTGGAAATGGATTACCAACTCAAGGTCCTTCTTGGGTTAGTGCATGGTGGAGAAAAGGATGTTAGTTTCCAAGTGAATCCAAGGTTCTTCAAGAAAGCCAATTCAAGCTTTGGGACTCAAGCATGGTGTGAAGTAGAATTGAGTGGTTTCCAAAGAGTGTTGGGGTATTACAAGGGTCAATTAGGAGCTTATCCATCCGGCTTGAAGCATAAAGATCAACAAGAAGTTGAGCGGATGCCTAGAATATGGGATCCCGGAGGAGAGTCAAAGACCAAGCATGGATGGAGGTTCAAGGAGGAGTGGAAACACAAGCCACCCTAGCTAGAGTCTCCTCAATAAGTCCAACTTAAGGACTATAAAACAAAGTGCTAAGTGGGAGACACCCCACCATGGTAACATCTTTCTTACCCTTTCTCTTTGCTTATAGTCTTGGTTTATTGCACTTTACTTCTTTTAGCTAGCTAGGATTAGTTTAATTTTAAGCTTGAATAGTTTAATTTTTGCTTGGATCATGAATTCATGGATTTCTAGATGTTTTGGGGCTGAATTTTCTTGAGCTAAGGTTTAATACCTTAGAATTTTGAAGAAAATTTTTTGCAAAACAGGGCATCCGTGCGTGCGCACCCACCTGTGCGTGCGAACAAATCCTTTGTGTATTGCGTCCTGTGCGTGCGCACAAACCTGTGCACGCACACGCTCTCTTGAATGCCCCCTGTTCACAGCGCCGGCACAGTGTGTGCGTGGGCGTTCCCCTGTTTTCCTTGGTCTGTGCGTGCGTACCATCTTGTGCGTACGCACGCATGTTCCTTATCGCGCTCTCTATGCCGCCGACAGGCTTGTGCATTCGCACGCGAGCTTGCAACCCCTCTGGTGGGAGTGTTAGCACAGCCTGTGCGGGTAAACCCCAACCCCGTTTTTTTGCTTCTGTGCGACCGCATGGACCTATGTGCGCACGCACACATGATCCTTCCCACTAATAAAAAAAATGTGTGTTCTGTGCGTGCGCACACACTTGTGCGCTTGCACACTTCTATATCCCCGTTTTGACCAGAGCACTTGCACACCTTCCCTGTTTTCGCCTCTTGTGCGTACGCACGCCCCTGTTTTCTCCCGCTTTACTTATTTTCTTCTCTTCTCTCTACTTCTTCTCTTTTTTTCCCCTCTACTCCTCTCTTCTCTCCCTTTTACCTCATTTTCTACTCGTTCTACTTAGTTTTCATTGCATTTCATTTTCATTTTAGTAATTATATTAGTCTTAGTTTAGTTAGTTTGTTAATTGAATAAGTTGCAAGTGTTTGCTTGTTATTGGATTGGGCTGTTTCTTGATTGAATTTCATCGATGCACTTATACTTTGCCTTAAATTACTATCACCTGATTGGATTTGTACATTTATATTTTGTTGCATATTAGGTGAACTTTTATGAGTACACGTGGAATTTAGTGAATTGAATTGAGTTGCTTGTTCACCATGGATTTTGAATTAATATAATCACATCACAAGGTCCTTGTTTCTTGTTAATGCTTTGCATTTGTTTGAGTTGACTTAACTTGATTCTATCAAGTTGGTCACCTTTTTGTAACAAACACCTTAACCATGTGATTTTTTGATTTTGCCTAAGGATGAATAAGTAGTTCTTCTTCATCATTGAATTGGTTATTATTTGTTGTGCTATTATATCAAATTTTGCTCTTTCACTTACACAACTTCAATATCCAATAATTCCTACATTCAATTCACTCTTGTTGTAGTTGCCTAAGTTTGCATGTGCTTAATTGATGCTTACTCATTGATTGCATCTTAGGCCATTTAATTGAGGAACTCATTCTTACTTTTTAATGGTGTGAATGCTGTTTTAACCGGCCGTTGTGTGTATTCTAACCACGCGCATAATTGGAATACACATATGGCTCATCATTTTCATTGTACCACACCACTATGCAAAATTCCTCAATTAGATGCTTATTTTCTCTCTCCTTTATCTTTTTGTGCTACTTGCCCTATGATTCCTAATTATACTTTATTCATTCTTTTTGAGGAGGAGACATGAATGCAAGGAGCCAGGAGAGGAGAAGGACACCGAGGATGGTGATGCCGAGCATACATGGACTTGGCGATTTCACCACTACCCAAGCCCCCGCATCCGCCAACCGTAGGTGGAGCTCCTGAGAGTCATTTCCCCCGGATTGTGTTTGTGTACGGAGGACCGTGTAACGCTTAAGTGTGGAGGAGGATTCGTCATTTTTGGGGCGTAAACTTTCTTTTCCGAACACTTTGTACTTTACTTTTGTTGCATTGCATTTTCTTCTATTATATATATATACTTCTTAGCTCATCCATAGTTATTGCATTTTGCTTTTGTATGGTATATATTTTATAGATAGAAGTTGTGATTGGATGTGGTGAATAGTATAGCACCTAGTTCAATTTTTTCCTAATTGTTCATGTTAGTTTTTACAATGTTAAAAATTAGGAATAGAACTAGGAAAGATTTTGGAATTGCATCCATCACAACATACATACATACATATAGGAAATAATTTTGGTGAAAAACAACAAAAGATTCCAAGAATTTTATTTTTAGGGCATTCTATTAAATTGATTTGGAATATTGTTTTTAAAACTTGCTTGAATAATTTTTATGGAACATAGAAGAGAGATAGAACAAAACAACCTTGTAAGTTGTTGAGCCTTAATGAGTGGTTACACATTATAACCACAAATTTTGTTCATTGTGTGCTATGCTCCTTCTATGATTGTAATCTTGGTTTTGCTTGATTCTTTATTTCCGATGTTTGATGATTGAATGCATTGAGCATGATTGAGGCCATTTTTTGAATTAAACTCACTCACCCATATAGCCTTACCCTTGCATCTACCATTGTTAACCCCTTTGAGCCTTATTTACCCCACTATTTTTAATATCACCACATCACAACCTTAAGCGAAAAACCATGAATAACCTTGAATTGCTTCTTTGATTAGCTTAGGTTAAGGAGTGTGTTTAATTTAAGTGTGGGGGAAATCTTTGGAAAATATTGGTAGTGAATGAAAATATTTGCTTTGGGTATTTCATGGAAAATTTTGGAAAATGGGTGCACATTCATGTATCAATTCGCTTTAACCATATGCATTTGTCATAGAAAAAAGAAAGATGAAATGAAAGAAAAAAATATAGTAATAAGATGGGACGAAAGTTATCCCAAAGAAAAAAAAAGATGAAAAAAATGAATAAGAAATGCATATGTGTTTTGAATAGAAACTAAGGCATGAATGTATTTGTGAAAAGAAGTAATGGGTGGCAAGGATGCATTGTTGTGATTTGATTGATATAGGTTGAGTTGGATACTTAAGCTAATCAAAGATTCAATCTTTTAGTCCACTTAGCCATATATTAATCTTACCCTTACCCCAATCCCATTACAAGCTTCTAAAGACCTCATGATACTTGCATACATGCATCAAATACTTGTTGATTGTTAGATGAAAAGCAACTCCTTGAAAGCATGATTAGAGGAGATTTGAGTGAATTGACCCTAAACACCGAGTGATGAGAGTGTATACACACCTAGTGAGGGTTTGATCATTCGATTCTAGCAGGTTGCTTCATTTTGAAACTTGAATCAATTCTCTAGATTTTTTTTGCATTGAGCTACTTCTTTGCTTTGCCCCAAATATTTATACTCTTGCTTAGGAATTTGATTGTTTGTTTTCACCAAATCAATAGAACATTATAGATAGATATATATAGATAGTATATAGCATAGTTGCATGCACGTACGTAGTTGCATTGAATAAGTTGCTTGCCCTTTTATCCTTCACCTTTGTATCTGTTTAGCATGAGAACATGCTATTGTTTAAGTGTGGAAGAATTGATGAATCCATATTTGATGATATATTTTGGCTATAATTGGATGGGTTTCATCACATAAACTCATACTTATTCACCAAAATAGTATACTTTTGTATTTGATCCCTAAATTAAACCTAAATGTGAAAACATGCGTTTTTGTGCTTAAATTAAGCAATTTAATCCCACTTTTATTCCATTCGATGCCGTGATATGTTTGTTGAGTGATTTCAGGTCCTAGAGGCAAGAATGGTTTAGTAGAAGTGGAAGAAAGCATGCAAAAAGGGAGAAAACATGAAGAAAACAAAGGAGAAAAGCATTTCAGCCTGTGCCCACACACACCTTCTGTGCCCAAGCACAAGTCTCAAAATCAGCACCTGTGCCCACGCACAAGGCAGGGTCAAAACCAGCACCTATGCCCATGCACAAGCTGTTCCCGCGCTCAAGGCAGAATGGAAATCAGCACCTGTGCCCACGCATAGGAGGAAAGTCAGCAAGTGTGCCCACGCACAGACCTGTGCATATGCACAGGAACCAGCGTGTGCCTCCATTAAAAAGTCACGTGGACTCGCGTTTTGGGGGCTTTTTGTCCCATTTTTGAAGGCTGTGGAGCATATTTGAAGGGGGAAGCAACCATATATCATACCATACATTACTATACTTCATAGAAGAGTTTTTAGGAGTAGTTTTAGGGTAGTTTAGTTTAGGTTTTCTCTCAAACTTCCTTAGGATTAATTAGGGTTTGTAGCATTTTAGAGTTCAATTTTGTACTTGGATTTTGCTATCTCATTGTAAGTATTTCTTTAATTTCCCTTTTATTTACACTACTTGTTCTACACTTTCTCGCATTTTCATTTCCTTTATCAACATATACATAGTTTTGCAACTTTGAGTTTTGGTTCATGAATTTGATGTTTGATGCTTTTTATATGTTTATTGAGTTGCTTTTATTGATTTTGAGCATTTGTGATTCATAGCTTTCATTAATTTACCAATTTTGCTATGTTTTATGTTTATGCCCTGGTGCACGGAATTGTGATCACACTTTTCACAACTCCAGTACAACTAACCAGCAAGTGCACTGGGTCGTCCAAGTAATAAAACCTTACGCGAGTAAGGGTCGATCCCACGGAGATTGCCGGCTTGAAGCAAGCTATGGTCATCCTGTAAATCTTAGTCAGGCGGATTCAATTGGTTATGAGTTTTCATAATTGAAAGATAAATAAAACGTAAATTAAAATAAAGATACTTATGTAATTCATTGGTGGGAATTTCAGATAAGCGTTTGGAGATGCTTTGTTGCTTCTGAACCTCTGCTTTCCTATTGTCTTCATCCAATCATGCGTGCTCCCTTCCATGGCAAGCTGTATGTTGGTGGATCATCGTTGTCAATGGCTACTATCTGTCCTCTCAGTGAAATTGGTCCAGGTACGGTTTCTGTACAGCTAATCAATTGTCGGATCTCTCGTCTCGGTTGAAAAATACCAGGCACAGCTACCGCACGGCTAATCATATGTCGGTTCTCAGTTGTGTCGGAGTAGGATCTCTCTATCCTTTTGCACACTGTCACTACGCCCAACATTCGTGAGTTTGAAGCTCGTCATAGTCATCCCGTCCCAGATCCTACTCGGAATACCACGGACAAGGTTTAGACTTTTCGGATCTCAGGAATGCTGCTAATTGGTTCTAGTCTCTACCACGAAGGTTCTAATCTCACGGATTCGAATGCTCTATTGTCAGGAGAGGCAAGTCAAATCCGTGGATCAGAGACCCAAGAGACTATACTCCGGTTGTCGTCCAATGACTACGTTGAACATCATGTAGACCGTTTGTGGTTGTCAGGCACGCGGATCTTGGCTAAGCGAGTAACGAAGATAGTGGGTGATTGTCACGGGTCACCCCTTCATTCTGACTTAACTGAATTAAGTACGAGAGTATATCTTGGAGAAGAAGTAAGCGTGAATTGAAAGAGAAACAATAGTACTTGCATTAATTTATGAATAACAGCAGAGCTCTGCACCTTAATCTATGAGGTGTAGAAACTCCACTGTTGGAAAATACATAAGAGAAAATAGCCTAGGCATGGCCGTGAGGCCAGCCAAGCATGAAGTTGATAAAAGATAATAAAGGTCCGAATACAATAGGAAAGACTAGTATTTATACTAAACTAGTTACTAAGAATTACAGAAATCGAGTAACTAAGTGCAGATAGTGAAGAAATCCACTTCTGGGGCCCACTTGGTGTGTGCTTAGGCTGAGCATTGAGCTTTACACGTGCATAGGCCTTTTATAGAGTTAAACGCCAGCTTGGATGCCAGTTTGGGAGTTTAACTCCAGTTCTGGTGCCAGTTCCGGCATTTTACGCCAGAAAAGGGTCTCTGGCTGGCGTTGAACGCCAGTTTAGGCCATCAAATTTCGGACAAAGTATGGACTATTATACATTGCTAGAAACCCCAAGATGTATACTTTCCAACGCAATTGAGAGTACGCCAATTGCGCTTATGCAGCTCCAGAAAATCCACTTCGAGTGCAGGGGGGTCAGAATCCAACAGCATCTGCAGTCCTTTCTCAGCCTCTGAATCAGACTTTTGCTCAGATCCCTCAATTTCAGCCAGAAAATACCTGAAATTTCAGAAAAACACACAAACTCATAGTAAAGTCCAGAAATATGATTTTTTCATAAAAACTAATAAAAATATAATAAAAAGTAACTAAAACATACTAAAAACTACCTAAAAACAATGCCAAAAAGCGTATAAATTATCCGCTCATCACAGCACCAAACTTAAATTGTTGCTTGTCTCCAAGCAACTAAAAACAATATAGGATAAAAAGAAGAGAAAATATAATAAATTTCAAAATATCAATGAAGCTTAGTTCCAATTAGATGAGCGGGACTAGTAGCTTTTTGCTTGTGAACGGTTTTGGCATCTCACTTTATCCTTTGAAGTTCAGAATGATTGGCATCCATAGGAACTCAGAATTCAGATAGTGTTATTGATTCTCCTAGTTTAGTATGTTGATTCTTGAACACAACTACTTTATGAGTCTTGGCCGTGACCCTTAGCATTTTGTTTTCCAGTATTACCACCGGATACATAAATGCCACAGACACATAACTGGGTGAACCTTTTCAGATTGTGACTCAGCTTTGCTAGAGTCCCCAGTTAGAGGTGCCCAGAGTTCTTAAGCACACTCTTTTGCTTTGGATCACGACTTTTACCACTCAGTCCCAAACTTTTCACTTGGACCTTCATGACACAAGCACATGGTCAGGGATAGCTTGATTTAGCCGCTTAGGCCAGAATTTTATTCCTTTGGGCCCTCCTATCCATTAATGCTCAAAGGCTTGGATCCTTTTTACCCTTGCCTTTTAGTTTAAAGGGTTATTGGCTTTTTGCTCTTGCCTTTTGGTTTAAAGAGCTACTGGCTTTTTCTGCTTGCTTTTTCTTTTTCTTTCTTTTTCTTTCTTTTTCTTTATTTTTTGCCATTTTTTTCGCAAGCTTTGTGTTTTTCACTGCTTTTTCTTGCTTCAAGAATCAATTTTATGATTTTTTAGATTCTCAATAACATTTCTCTTTTTTCATTATTTTTTCAAGAGCCAACAATTTTAACATTCATAAACTTCACTATAAAAAATATGCACTGTTCAAGCATTCATTCAGAAAATAAAAAATATTGCCACCACATCAAAATAATTAAACTATTTTCAAGATAGAATTCGAAACTCATATACTTTTTGTTCTTTTGCAAATAAAAGCATTTTTTCATTTAAGAAAGGTGAGCGATTCACGGAATCATTCATAGCTTTAAGACATAGACGCTAGACATTAATGATCATGTAATAAAGACACAAACATGGACAAAACATAAAGCATAGAAATGAAAAACAGAAAAATAAGAACAAGAAAATTAAAGAACGGGTCCACCTTAGTGACGGCGGCTAGCTCTTCCTCTTGAAGATCCTATGGAGTGCTTGAGCTCATCAATATCTCTTCCTTGCCTTTGTTGCTCCTTTCTCATGACCCTTTGGTCCTCTCTGATTTCATGGAGGATGATGGAGTGCTCTTGGTGCTCCACTCTTAGTTGCTCCATGTTGGAACTCAATTCTCCTAAAGAGGTGTTGAGTTGCTCCCAATAGTTGTGTGGAAGGAAATGCATCCCTTGAGGCATCTCAGGAATTTCTTGATGAGAGACTTCCTCGTGCTCTTGTTGAGGTCCATGAGTGGGCTCTCTTGTTTACTCCATCCTCTTTCTAGTGATGGACTTTTGAGATGAATCTCTCCATCTCCCATGACTCGGAGTTGGAAGCAACTGCCTTCCCTTTCCTCTTCCTAGAGGTTTCTCTGGCCTTAGGTGCCATTAATGGTTATGGAAAAATAAAAAGCAGAGCTTTTTTCCACACCAAACTTAAAAGGTTTGCTTGTCCTCGAGCAAAAGAAGAAAGAAAGGATTAGAGGAAGAAGAGATGGAGGAGATGGAGGTGTTTGAATGGTTCGGCCAAGGGGGGTTTTAGGTGGTTATAATGTGTGAAAATGAAGGAGTGATGAGGGGCTTATATAGGAGTGGAGTGGAGAAGGAATTCTTGTAATAGGGGTTGGGTTTGGGAGGGAGATGGTTTGAATTTGAATGGGTGGGGGTAGGTGGGTTGTATAATGGTTTTGGAGGAGAAATAGAGGTGATTGGTGGAGGTTATTTTGGGGAAGAGTGTTATGGAAAGGTGTGAAAAGGAGAGAGAGTGAGTTGGGGTAGGTGGGGATCTTGTGGGGTTCACAGATCCTGAGGTGTCAAGGAATTCTGGTCCCTGCACCTTTCTGGCGTTTAAACGCCATCTGTGTGCCATTTCTGGCATTTAACGCCAGCTCTGCTGCCTTTCCTGGCGTTAAATGCCGGGCTGATGCCCCTTTCTGGCGTTTAACGCCAGCCAGACACCCTTTTCTGGTGTTAAACGCCATTTTGGCGTTTAACGCCCAGAATGCTGCCAGACTGGTCGTTAAACGCCCAATCTGCTATCCTTACTGGGGTTTAAATGCCAGTAAGCCTGTCCTTCAGGGTGTGCTATTTTTGATGCTGTTTTTGATTCTGCTTTAATTCTGCAGCTGTTTTTGTGACTCCACATGATCATCAACCTAAAGAAAACATAAAATAACAATGGAAAATGAAATGAAAAAGTAATTAACATAGATAAATAAGATTGGGTTGCCTCCTAATAAGCGCTTCTTTAATGTCAATAGTTTGACAGTGAGCTCTTACAGAGCTTCACAGATACTCAGAACATGATTGTGGCCTCCCAACACCAAACTTAGAGTTGAATGTCGGGACTCTGCTTGACTTTGTATGGAGAGAATTGGATGAAGCTTTTCATGCTTCTTCTCCATGTTTACAGAAGAAGATCCTTAAGCCTTAAACACAAGGTAGTCCTCACTCAATTGAAGGACTAACTCTCCTCTGTCCACATCAATCACAGCCCTTGCTGTGGCTAGGAAGGGTCTTCCAAGGATGATGGATTCATCCTCATCCTTTCCAGTGTCTAGGATTATGAAGTCAGCAAGGATGTAAAGGCCTTCAACCTTCACTAAGACATTCTCTACAAGTCCATAAGTTTGTTTCATTGATTTGTCTGCCATCTCTAGTGAGATTCTTGCAGCTTGTACCTCAAAGATCCCTAGTTTCTCTATTATAGAGAGTGGCATGAGGTTTATACTTGACCCCAGATCACACAGAGCCTTCTCAAAGGTCATGGTGCCTATGGTACAAGGTATTAAGAACCTTCCGGGATCCGGTTTCTGTTGAGGTAATTTCTGCTGAACCAAGGCATTCAGTTCATTGATGAGCAATGGAGGTTCATCCTCCCAAGTCTCATTACCAAATAACTTGGCATTCAGCTTCATGATTGCTCCTAGATACCGAAAAACTTGCTCTTCATAATATCTTCATCCTCTTTAGAGGAAGAATACTCATCAAAGCTCATGAATGGCAACAGTAAGTTCAGTGGAATCTCTATGGTCTCTGTATGAGCCTCAGATTCCTTTGGTTCCTCATTAGGGAACTTCTTAGTGGTCAGTGGATGTCCATTGAGGTCTTCCTCACTGGAAATCACTGCCTCTTCCTCCTCTATAGGTTCGGCCACTTTGGATATATTGATGGCCTTGCACTCTCTCTTTGGATTCTCTTCTGTATTGCTTGGGAGAGTACTATGAGGGATTTCAGTAACTCTTTTACTCAGCTGACCCACTTGTGCCTCTAAATTTCTGATGGAGGACCTTGTTTCAGTCATGAAACTGAGAGTGGTCTTAGATAGATCAGAGACTATGGTTGCTAAGTCAGAGAGGCTCTGCTTAGAATTCTCTGTCTGTTGCTGAGAAGATGATGGAAAAGGCTTGCTATTGCCAAACCTATTTCTCCCACCATTATTATTATTAAAGCCTTGTTGAGGCTTCTGTTGATCTTTCCATGAGAAATTTGGATGATTTCTCCATGAAGGATTATAGGTATTTTCATGGGATTCTCCCATGTAATTCACCTCTTCCATTGCAGGATTTTCAGGGTCATAAGCTTCTCCTTCAGAGGAGGCTTCTTTAGTATTGCCGGATGTAGCTTGCATTACAGTCAGATTCTGAGAAATCATATTGACTTACTGAGTCAATATTTTATTCTGAGCCAATATGGCATTCAGAGTATCAATCTCAAGAACTCCTTTCTTCTGAGTCATCCCATTATTCACAGGATTTCTTTTAGAAATATACATGAACTGGTTATTTGCAACCATTTCAATGAGTTCCTGGGCTTCTGCAGGTGTTTTCTTCAGATGAAGAGATCCACCAGCAGAGTGGTCCAATGACATCTTGGACAATTCAGACAGACCATCATAGAATATACCTAAGATGCTCCATTCTGAAAGCATGTCACAAGGACACCTTCTGATCAATTGCTTGTATCTTTCTCAAGCTTATTAGAGGGATTCACCTTCCTTCTGTCTGAAGGTTTGGACTTCCACTCTAAGCTTGCTCATCTTTTGAGGTGGAAAGAATTTGGCCAAGAAAGCATTGAATAACTTTTTCCAAGAGTTCAGGCTTTCTCTAGGTTGTGAGTCCAACCATATCCTAGCTCTGTTTCTTACAGCAAAGGGGAAAAGCATAAGTCTGTAGATCTCGGGATCAACCCCATTGGTCTTAACAGTGTCACAGATTTGCAAGAATTCAGCTAAGAACTGATGAGGATCTTCCAATGGAAGTCCATGAAACTTGCAATTCTGCTGCATTAGAGAAACTAATTGAGGCTTAAGCTCAAAGTTGTTTGCTCCAATTACAGGAATTGAGATGCTTCTTCCATAGAAGTTGGAAGTTGGTGCAGTAAAGTCACCAAGCATCTTCCTTGCATCTCCACCATTGTTCTCAGGTTCGGCTGCCATGTCTGCCTCTTTTTCGAAATTTGCTGTAAGGTCCTCTCCAGAGTGTTGTGCTTTAGCTTCTCTTAGCTTCCTCTTCAGAGTCCTTTCAGGTTCAAGATCAACTTCAACAAGAATATCCTTATCCTTGTTCCTGCTCATATGAAAAAGAAGAGAACAAAGAGAGTAGTAGAATCCTCTATGTCACAGTATAGAGATTCCTTTATGTGTCAGAGGAAAAGAAGAATAGAAGAATGAGGTAGAGAGAGAATAAGAAGAATTCGAACACAGAGAGAGGGAGAGGGTTCGAATTATTAGATGAGTAGAAGAGAAATGTTAGTAAATAAATAAAATAAATAGAAAGAGATGAGAGAGAGAATATTCAAATTTTAAGAAGAGGGAAAATAAAAATATTTTTATTTTTATTTAATTAATTAAGTTAGTTTCAAAAATATTAAAAGAAATAAAATAAAATTAGAATTTAAAACAATTAGTTAATTAAAAAGGTTTTTGAAAAAGTGGTTAGTGATTTTCGAAAATTAGAAGTGGAAAAGTAGTTAGGTGGTTTTGAAAAAGATAAGAATTAGTAAACTTTTTAAAATTAAAACAAACAAGTCAAGTAGTTAGTTGAAAAAGATTTGAAAATAAATTTTGAAAAGATAAGAAGTTAGAAAAATATTTTGAAATTAAACTTTTAAAAAGATATGATTGAAATTTATTTTGAAAAAGAATTGAAAAAGAAATTAAAAAGATTTGATTTTTAAAATTAAAGTTGATGAATTGACTAACAAGAAGCTAAAAGATATGATTCTAGAATTTAAAGATTGAACCTTTCTTAACAAGAAAGTAACAAACTTGAAATTTTTGAATCAAAACATTAATTGTTAGCAAGGATTTTCGAAAATATGAAATAAAATTAAGAAAAAGATTTTGAAAAATTAGTTTAAAAATTTTTGAAAACATTAAAAGAAAAATGAAAAAGATTTTGAAAAATTTTAAGAATGAAATTCGAAAATCATAAAAAAAATGAAAAAGAATTGATTTTGAAAAAGATTTGAAAAGATAAAGTTTTTAAATTGAAATTTTGACTTGACTCACAAGAAACAACTAAATTTTAAAAATTTTTGACCAAGTCAACTCAAAATTTCGAAAATTATGAGAAGAATAAGGAAAAGATATTTTTTTTTTTACTTTTGAATTTTTAATGAGGAGAGAGAAAAATAACAAAATGAAACAAAACATAAAAATTTAAGATCAAAACAAATAATGCATGCAAGAACACTTTGAATGTCAAGATGAACACGAAGAATACTTTGAAGATCATGATGAATATCAAGAACATATTTTTGAAAATTTTTAAGAAAAGAAAGATATCCAAGACACCAAACTTAAGAACTTTTGTACTAGGAATACTAACAATTTGAAAATGCATATGAAAAACAAGAAAAGACACAAAACAAGGAAATGTAAAGATCAAACAAAGAAAATCATCAAGAACAACTTGAAGATCATGAAGAACATAATGCATGAATTTTCAAAAATTTTAAGAAAATTAAAAAAAAATGCAATTGACACCAAACTTAAAATTTGACACTAGACTCAAAAGAGAAACACAAATTTTTTTTTTGTTTTTTTATGATTTTATTAATTTTTTTGTATTTTTTTCGAAATTATTTTGGAAAAAATAAAGAAATTCAAAATTTTTAATAAGAATTCCAGGATTCATGCAATGTTAGTCTAAAGCTTCGGTCCAAAAGAATTAGACATGGCCAAATGGCCAGCCAAGATTTAGCACAGAATTATAAATGAGAATCCAAAGGCTCCTCCAATAGCTGTAATGATAAGTGGAAGCTTCAGTCCAAAAGATTAGACATGGCTTAATAGCCAGCCAAGCTTCAACATATCATTATGGAGCTCTAAGGTGGAATTCATTCTTAAAAATTCTGAAGAACATTTTTTTCAAAAACTTTTTGAAAAGAAAATAAAGGTTTAAACAAGAAAGAAGGTTACCTAATCTAAGCAACAAGATGAACCGTCAGTTGTCCAAACTCGAACAATTCCCAGCAACGGCGCTAAAAACTTGGTGCACGGAATTGTGATCACACTTTTCATAACACCGGTACAACTAACCAGCAAGTGCACTGGGTCGTCCAAGTAATAAAACCTTACGTGAGTAAGGGTCGATCCCACGGAGATTGCCGGCATGAAGCAAGCTATGGTCATCCTGTAAATCTTAGTCAGGCGGATTCAATTGGTTATGAGTTTTGATAATTGAAAGATAAATAAAATGTAAATTAAAATAAAGATACTTATGTAATTCATTGGTGGGAATTTCAGATAAGCATTTGGAGATGCTTTGTTGCTTCTAAACCTCTGCTTTTCTATTGTCTTCATCCAATCATGTGTGCTCCCTTGCATGGCAAGTTGTATGTTGGTGGATCACCGTTGTCAATGGCTACCATCCGTCCTCTCAGTGAAAATGGTCCAGGTACGGTTTCTGTACGGCTAATCAACTATCGGATCTCCCGTCTCGGATGAAAAATACCAGGCACAGCTACCGCACGGCTAATCATCTGTCGGTTCTCAGTTGTGTCGGAGTAGGATCTCTCTATCCTTTTGCACACTGTCACTGCGCCCAACATTCGTGAGTTTGAAGCTCATCACATTCAACCCATCCCAGATCCTACTCGGAATACCACAGACAAGGTTTAGACTTTTCGGATCTCAGGAATGCTGCCAATTGGTTCTAGCCTCTACCAAGGAGGTTCTAATCTCACGGATTCGAATGCTCTATTGTCAGGAAAGGCAAGTCAAATCCGTGGATTAGGGACCCAAGAGTCTATACTCTGGCTATCGTCCAATGACTACGTTGAACATCATGTAGACCGCTTGTGGTTGTCAGGCATGCGGATCTTGGCTAAGCGAGTAACGAAGATAGTGGATGATTGTCACGGGTCACCCCTTCATTCTGACTTAACTGAATTAAGTACGAGAGTATATCTTGGAGAAGAAGTAAGCGTGATTTGAAAGAGAAACAATAGTACTTGCATTAATTCATGAAGAACAGCAGAGTTCTGCACCTTAATCTATGAGGTGTAGAAACTCCATCGTTGGAAGATACATAAGAGAAAATAGCCTAGGCATGGCTGTGAGGCCATCCAAGCATGAAGTTAATAAAAGATCATAAAGGTCCGAATACAATAGGAAAGACTAGTATTTATACTAAACTAGTTACTAAGGATTACAGAAATTGAGTAACTAAGTGCAGATAGTGCAGAAATCCACTTCCAGGGCCCACTTGGTGTGTGCTTGGGCTGAGCATTGATATTTACACCTGCATAGGCCTTTTCTAGAGTTAAACGCTAGCTTGGATGCCAGTTTGGGCGTTTAACTCCAGTTCTGGTGTCAGTTCCAGCGTTTTACACTAGAAAAGGGTCTCTGGCTAGCGTTGAACGCCAGTTTGGGCCATCAAATCTCGGGCAAAGTATGGACTATTATACATTACTCTGTACTTGAGAGCGCACCAATTGGGCTTCTGTAGCTCCAGAAAATCCACTTCGAGTGCAGAGGGTCAGAATCCAACAGCATCTACAGTCCTTTCTCAGCCTCTAAATCAGACTTTTGCTTAGATCCCTCAATTTCAGCCAGAAAATACGTGAAATTAAAGAAAAACACACAAACTCATAGTAAAGTCCTGAAATGTGATTTTTGCATAAAAACTAATAAAAATATAATAAAAAGTAACTAAAACATACTAAAAACTACTTAAAAACAATGCCAAAAAGCGTATAAATTATTCGCTCATCATGCCCACTATGTGTTCAATAAAATGCCAATTTTGATTATGGGGGTAATTTCCACCCCTTGGCTTGGGAAAAATGAGTTTATGGATTAGTAGAGCCATAATGTCCAACATTTAGTGACAATTCTTGGGTTGTTAGTTGTTATTGCTTTCACTAACGTTATCTTTTTACCAATTAGTTTAGTGAGTTAGCTAGGATTTGTGGATTAATAACAATTATGCTCACTTGACTTACTTCTTCGATGTTAAGGGTTGACTTAGTGAGATTAATCCATCATAATTATCATAGTTGTGATTATGGCAAGGAAGGGATTCCATGACTCATCCCAAGTCAAGGTTTCATTTATGTTTTAAACCATTTTGCTATCACTTTTATATCATTACTTGTCCATATTACATACATTGTTCTTTTATTCCTTTATTGCTTTATTGATTGCAATTTTATCTTGTTCTTTTATCTCTTTATTTGTTTATTTCAATCATTGAAGCCCCTTGCTTTCCACAACTGAAATTGCGTGCACTCATCGGCATTAGTTCCTAGGGAGTACAACCTGGGAGTTAAATACTCTCGGTTTATATTTGCTTTGAATTGTGACAATCTTTAGAATAATAATTTGATTATTGGCCAATTGTTGGTTCGAAGCTATACTTGCAACGAACATCTATTTTGAGAAATTCCTAACCTACAATTTGGTCATTGTCAAATTTTGGCGCCGTTGTTGGGGAGCTAGCGTCATGAGTGCTATATTTTTGTTGTTGTAAATATGTGAATAGTGTGAATAGATACTTTTTAGGTTGTTTGCTTGTTTTTGCTATTAATTAGGATTTTGTTTATTTTGTTAGTTGATGTCTTTAGGTGTTATTTTCAATTTTCTCTATGAGTTATCACCTTCTTGGTTTGGAGTTTGGTTGTGCTTATTTTGTAGGGCTTGATAACCTCAATTTTGGATTGCATCATGGGATTGGAGCATCAATTTTGGAAGGAGCCACCTCCTCTATATTACGATGAGCCATACCCTTCCCAATGCACATACCCAACCCAAGGATATGGTGGATTTCTCTTTGATTATGCACCTTCACCACCATATGCCTATGACCCATACCCCCAACATAACCCTCAATCACCACATTTTCAAACACCACACCAATACCAACATCTACCTTCTTACATACCACCTCTAAACACTTGCCAACATGAGTCACCTCCCACGTATATAACCTTTCTCCCAAATTATGAATCTCAATTTTCACCCAAATGTGAAGCTTTCTCACCCTTGGCCCAAGACCAATAATACCTTCAAGCCTTTCTCCAAAAGCAAGAAGGATTCCGAAGCACACAAGGGAAATTTATGGCTACCATAACTGAAGCGGTGAATCGCTTGGTTCTACTACGCTCATCCGATCAAGGCACTCCTATTGAAGAGTGTGAAGGAGCAATTGAAGGGTGTAGTGAAGAGGAGAGCATGGAGCCACAAAGGAAAGAAGAAGAGATAGAGCATGAATTGGAACAAAAGGGAGAAAGTGGAGTATTTGAATCGGAGGAGAGAAAAGGAGAATTGAGGGAGATTGATCAAGATGAGGATTCCATCATTGATGATTTTTTGCCCTCCTTGGTCAATCCCCTTAATGATGCCAATGAGCCTCTTCCCATTCAGTTTGAGAGAGACATGGAGGTAGACTTCTCACAACCTCCTTGTTATGATTTGAGTGATGGGAAAGAGGAAGTTGGTGAGGAAGTAACTCCATTCCAAGAGCACATTGAGTGGGTGACAATTTCACCATTGAACTTTATTGGCCCCATCGATATGCTATCTTGGAAACAGATTACCAACTCAAGGTCCTTCTTGGGTTGGTGCATGGTGGAGGAAAGGATTTTAGTTTCTAAGTGAATCCAAGGTTCTTCAAGAAAGCCATATCAAGCTTTGGGACTCAAGCATGGTGTGAAGCAGAATTGAGTGGTTTCTGAAGAGTGTTGGGGTACTACAAGGGTCAATTAGGAGCTTATCCATCCGGCTTGAAGCATAAAGATCAATAAGAAGTTGAGCGGATACCTAGAATATGGGATCCCGGAGGAGAGTCAAAGACCAAGCATGGATGGAGGTTCAAGGAGGATTGGAAACACAAGCCACACTAGCTACAGTCTCCTCAATAAGTCCAACTTAAGGACTATAAAACAAAGTGCTAGGTGAGAGACACCTTACCATGGTAACATCTTTCTTACCCTTTTCTCTTTGCTTATAGTCTTGGTTTATTGCACTTTACTTCTTTTAGCTAGCTAGGATTAGTTTAATTTTAAGCTTGAATAGTTTAATTTTTGCTTGGATCATGAATTCATGGATTTCTAGATGTTTTGGGGCTGAATTTTGTCCAGAGCACTTGCACACCTTGTGCGAGCGCACACCTCCCCTGTTTCGCCTCTTGTGCGTACGCACACATACCTGTGCATACGCACGCCCCTGTTTTCTCCCACTTTACTTCTTTTCTTCTCTTCTCTCTACTTCTTCTCTTCTTTTCCCCTCTACCCCTCTCTTCTCTCCCTTTTACCTCATTTTCTACTCGTTCTACTTAGTTTTTATTGTATTTCATTTTCATTTTAGTAATTATATTAGTCTTAGTTTAGTTAGTTTGTTAATTGAATAAGTTGCAAGTGTTTGCTTGTTATTGGATTGGGTTGTTTCTTGATTGAATTTCATCGATGCACTTATACTTTGCCTTAAATTACTATCACCTAATTGGATTTGCACATTTACATTTTGTTGCATATTAGGTGAACTTTTATGAGTGCACATGGAATTTAGTGAATTGAATTGAGTTGATTTTTCACCATGGATTTTGAATTAATATAATCACATCTCAAGGTCCTTGTTTCTTGTGAATGCTTTGCATTTGTTTGAGTTGACTTAACTTGATTCTATCAAGTTGGTCACCTTTTTGTAACAAACACCTTAACCATGTGATTATTTGATTATGCCTAAGGATGAATAATTAGTTCTTCTTCATCATTGAATTGGTTATTGTTTGTTGTACTATTATATCAAATTTTGCTCTTTCACTTACACAACTTCAATATCCAATAATTCCTACATTCAATTCACTCTTGTTGTAGTTGCATAAGTTTGCATGTGCTTAATTGATGCTTACTCATTGATTGCATCTTAGGCCATTTAATTGAGGAACTCATTCTTACTTTTTAATAGTGTGAATGCCGTTTTAACCGGCTGTTGTGTATATTCTAACCGCGCGCATAATTGGAATTCACACATGGCTCATCATTTTCATTGTACCACACCACTATGCAAAATTCCTCAATTAGATGCTTATTTTCTCTCTTCTTTACCTTTTTGTGCTACTTGCCCTATGATTCCTAATTATACTTTATTCATTCTTTTTGAGGAGGAGACGTGAATGCAAGGAGCCGGGAGAGGAGAAGGACTCCGAGGATGGAGATGCCGAGCATACATGTACTTGGCAATTTCACCACTACCCAAGCCTCCACATCTGCCAACCGTAGGTGGAGCTCCTGAGAGTCATTTTCCCCCAGATTGTGTTTGTGCACAGAGGACGTGCAACGCTTAAGTGTGGGAAGGATTCGTCATTTTTGGGGTGTAAACTTTCTTTTCCGAATACTTTGCACTTTACTTTTGTTGCATTGCATTTTCTTCTAGTATATATATATATATACTTCTTAGCTCATCCATAGTTATTACATTTTGCTTTTGTATGGTATATATTTTATAGATAGAAGTTGTGATTGGATGTTGTGAATAGTATAGCACCTAGTTCAATTTTGTCCTAATTGTTCATGTTAGTTTTTGCGATGTTGAAAATTAGGAATAGAACTAGGAAAGATTTTGAAATTGCATCCATCACAACATACATACATACATATAGGAAATAATTTTGGTAAAAAACAACAAAAAATTTCCAAGAATTTTATTTTTAGGGCATTCTATTGAATTGATTTGGAATATTGTTTTTAAAACTTGCTTGAATGATTTTTATGGAACATAGAAGAGAGATAGAACAAAATAACCATGTGAGTTGTTGAGCCTTAATGAGTGGTTACACATTATAACCACAAATTTTGTTCATTGTGTGCTATGCTCCTTCTATGATTGTAATATTGATTTTGCTTGATTCTTTATTTCTGATGTTTGATGATTGAATGAATTGAGCATGATTGAGGCCATTTTTTGAATTAAACTCACTCACCCATATAGCCTTACCCTTGCATCTACCATTGTTAACCCCTTTGAGCCTTATTTACCCTATTATTTTTAATATTACCACATCACAACCTTAAGCGAAAAACCATGAATAACCTTGAATTGCTTCTTTGATTAGCTTAGGTTAAGGAGTGTGTTTCATTTAAGTGTGGGGGAAATCCTTGGAAAATATTGGTAGTGAATGAAAATGTTTGCTTTGGGTATTTCATGAAAAAATTTGGAAAATGGGTGCACATTCATGTATCAATTTGCTTTAACCATATGCATTTGTCATAGAAAAAAAGAAAAATGAAATGAAAGAAAAAATATAGTAATAAGATGGGAAGAAAGTTATCCCAAAGAAAAAAATGATAAAAAAATGAATAAGAAATGCATATGTGTTTTGAATAGAAACTAAGGCATGAATGTGTGTGTGAAAAGAAGTAATGGACAGCAAGGATGCATTGTTGTGATTTGATTGATATAGGTTGAGTTGGATACTTAAGCTAATCAAAGATTCAATCTTTTAGTCCACTTAGCCATATATTCATCTTACCCTTATCCCAACCTCATTATAACCTTCTAAAGATCTCATGATTCTTGCATACATGCATCAAATACTTGTTGATTGTTAGATGAAAAGCAATTCCTTGAAAGCATGATTAGAGGAGATTTGAGTGAATTGACCCTAAACACTGAGTGATGAGAGTGGATACACACCTAGTGAGGGTTTGATCACTTGATTCTATGTCTCCACCCTTCTTATCATGCATTCTTGCAGGTTGCTTCATTTTGAAACTTGAATCATTAACAATGGTTTAGTAGAAGTGGAAGAAAGCATGCAAAAAGGGAGAAAACATGAAGAAAACAATGCAGAAAAGCATTTCAGTCTGTGCCCACGCACACTTTCTGTGCCCAAGCACAAGTGTCAAAATCAGCACCTGTGCCCACTAACAGGTTTGTGCCCACGCACAAGGCAGGGTCAAAACCAGCACCTGTGCCCATGCACAGGCTGTGCCCGTGCTCAAGGCAGAATGGAAATCAGCACCTGTGCCCACGCACAGGTACCAGCGCGTGCCTCCATTAAAAAGTCACGTGGACTCGCATTTTGGGGGCTTTTTGGCCCATTTTTTGAAGGCTTTGGAGCATATTTGAAGGGGGAAGCAACCATATATTATACCATACATTACTATACTTCATAGAAGAGTTTTTAGGAGTATTTTTAGGGTAGTTTAGTTTAGGTTTTCTCTCAAACTTCCTTAGGATTAATTAGGGTTTGTAGCATTTTAGAGTTCAATTTTGGTCTTGGATTTTGCTATCTCATTATAAGTATTTCTTTAATTTCTCTTTTATTTACACTACTTGTTCTACACTTTCTTGCATTTTCATTTCCTTTATCAACATATACATAGTTTTGCAACTTTGAGTTTTGGTTCATGAATTTGATGTTTGATGCTTTTTATATGTTTATTGAGTTGCTTTTATTGATTTTGAGCATTTGTGATTCATAGCTTTCATTAATTTACCAATTTTGCTATGTTTTATGTTTATGCCCACTATGTGTTCGATAAAATGCCAATTTTGATTATGGGGTAATTTTCACCCCTTGGCTTGGGAAAAATGAGTTTATGGATTAGTAGAGCCATAATGTCCAATATTTAGTGACAATTCTTGAGTTGTTAGTTGTTATTGCTTCTACTAACGCTAGCTTTTTACCAATTAGTTTGGTAAGTTAGCTAGGATTTGTGGATTAATAATAATTATGCTCACTTGACTTATCCTTCGATGTTAAGGGTTGACTTAGTGAGATTAATCTATCATAATTATCATAGTTGTGGTTATGGCAAGGAAGGGATTCCATGACTCATCCCAAGTCAAGGTTTCATTTATGTTATAAACCATTTTGCTATCACTTTTATAGCATTACTTGTCCATATTACATACATAGTTCTTTTATTCCTTTATTGCTTTATTGATTGCAATTTTATCTTATTCTTTTATCTCTTTATTTGTTTATTTCAATCATTGAAACCCCTTGCTTTCCACAACTAAAATTGCGTGCACTCATCGGTATTAGTTCCTAGGGAGAACGACCTGGGAGTTAAATACTCTCGGTTTATATTTTCTTTGAATTGTGACAATCTTTAGAATAATAATTTGATTATTGGCCAATTGTTGGTTCAGAGCTATACTTGTAACGAACATCTATTTTGAGAAATTCCTAACCTACAATTTGGTCATTGTCAAAGAACCACTTGCAGAATTATGTAAGCGCGTCTTGGACATTTCAGATAAGCCCTCATAAAAGTCTTAACCTCCACCCTTAGCTTAGTAAGCTTTTGAGGTGGGAAAAACTTGTCAGAAATCCAGTGACAACCTTGTCCCAAGTATCCAGACTCTCCTTGGTCTTCACAGTGTCACAAATCTGTAGAAAATCAGAAATAAACTGATTTGGATCTTCCTGAGGGAGTCCATGATATTCACAATTCTGTTGCACAAGAGTAACTAGCTGTGGCTTCAGTTCAAAGTTGTTTGCAGCTATAGGAGGCACCACAATACTTTTGCAATAAAGATCTGCATTAGGAGCAGTGTAAGAGCCAAGCACTCTTCTAGGTTGCTCATTCCCAACTGGGTTTGCCACATTGGCATTAACAGCATGATTATTATGATCCATGTTGGACTCTGCAGCTTTGTAGAGTCTTGCTTGTTGTAAACGCCGCCAAAAAGTCCTTTCCAATTCAGGATCAAAGTCTAACAGGGGTTCCTTGTCCCTGTTCCTACTCATAAACAGATAGAAGACAAGAAAAGATGGGATTTTCTACGTCAGAGTGTAGAGAATTTCCAGTGAGGTAACCTGTGAAAAGAATTAAAATAAAAATACTAAATAAAATAAACACGAAAATTTGAAAATTACTATTAAAATAGCACAAAAAAAATCAAAATTATTAAACCAAATAATTAAGAGAAATTAAAATAAAAATAACTAGGGGACACCAAACTTAATTTCAGAAATTAAGGAAAAATAAAGCAAGAAAAATTCGAAAATTTAAGGTGCAAGATTAAATAAATTTAAAGCTAAAATGCCTAATCTAAGCAATCAAACAACTAATAGTTGTCAATCACAGTCAATCTCCGGCAATGGCACCAAAAACTTGGTGCGGAATTTATAACCACAAACTAACCGGCAAGTGCACCGGGTCGTACCAAGTAATACCTCAGGTGAGTGAGAGTCGATCTCACGAGGATTGATGGATCAAGCAACAATGGTCAAGTGATTTGCTTAGTCAGACAAACAGAAAGTAGTGTTTGGGTCTCAAATTGCATTAAACTGTAATTTAGAAAATCAGAAAACAAGTAGTAAACAAGTTGTGAATAATAGATGGCGAAACAGTTAAGGCTTCAGAGTTATCTATTTTTTGGATTGACTTTTTTTACTAACTATTTTAATCATGCAAGATTTAATTCATGGCAAACTATATGTGACTGATGAGCAGATAATTTATACGCTTTTTGGCATTGTTTTTAGTATATTTTTAGTATATTTTAGTTAGTTTTTATTATATTTTTATTAGTTTTTAAATAAAAATCACATTTCTGGACTTTACTATGAGTTTGGGTATTTTTCTGTGATTTCAGGTATTTTCTAGCTAGAATTGAGGGACCTGAGCAAAAATCTCATTCAGAGGCTGAAAAAGGACTGCAGATGCTGTTGGATTCTGACCTCCCTGCACTCGAAGTAGATTTTCTGGAGCTACAGAAGCCCAATTGGCGCTCTCTTAATTGCGTTGGAAAGTAGACATCCTGGGCTTTCCAGCAATATATAATAGTCCATATTTTGTCCAAGATTTGATGGCCCAAACAGGCATTTCAAGTCAGCATAGAAATTCTGGCGTCAAAACGCCAGAACTGGCATAAAAGCTGGAGTTAAACGCCCAAACTGGCACAAAAGCTGGCGTTTAACTCCAAGAAAAGTCTCTACACATGGAAGCTTTAATGCTCAGCCCAAGCACACACCAAGTGGGCCCGGAAGAAGATTTCTACATCATTTACTCATTTCTATAAATCCTAGGCTACTAGTTTTCTATAAATAGGACCTTTGCTATTGTATTTACATACTTTTTCATATACCATCTTTGATAAGTCTTATGCTATCTTAGACACGTTGGGAGGCTGGCCATTCGGCCATGCCTAGACCCTGTTCTTATGTATTTTCAACAGTGGAGTTTCTACACACCATAGATTAAGGTGTGGAGCTCTGCTGTTCTTCATGAATTAATGCAAAGTACTATTGTTTTTCTATTCAATTCACGCCTACTTCTTCTCTAAGATATACACTCGTTCTTCAACCTGATGAATGTGATGATCTGTGACACTCATCATCATTCTCACCTATGAACACGTGCCTGACAACCACCTCTGTTCTACTTTCAATAGCTTGAATGTGTATCTCTTGCGTTTCTAATCTAAGATTGGAACCTTCGTGGTATAGGCTAGAATTATTGGCGGTCATTCTTGAGATCCGGAAAGTCTAAACCTTGTATGTGGTATTCCGAGTAGGATCTGGGAAGGGATGACTGTGACGAGCTTCAAACTCGCGAGTGTTGGGCGTGTGACAGACGCAAAAGGATCAATGGATCCTATTCCAACATGATCGAGAACCGACATATGATTAGCCGTGTGGTGACAACGCATTTGGAACATTTTCACTGAGAGGACGGGAAGTAGCCATTGACAACGGTGATGCCCAACATAAAGCTTGCCATGGAAGGGAGTATGAATGATTGGAAGAAGGCAGTAGGAAAGCAGAAGTTTAGGAAGAACAAAGCATCTTCATACGCTTATCTGAAATTCCTACCAATGAACTACATAAGTATCTCTATCCTATTATATATTTTATTTATCTTTTAATTATCAATTCTCCATAACCATTTGAATCCTCCTGACTGAGATTTACAAGGTGACCATAGCTTGCTTCAAGCCGACAAGTCTTTGGCGCCATTGTTAATGATCACAATTTCATGCACCAAGTTTTTGGCGCCGTTGCCGGGGATTGTTCGAGTTTGGACAACTGACGGTTCATCTTGTTGCTCAGATTAGGTAATTTTATTTTATTTTTAAGCTTTTTATTTTTTATTTTCGAAAAAAAATATACAAAAAATTTTTCTTCTTTTTCGTTTTTCCCAAAATAATTTTTGAAAAAAAAAGCAAAAAAAAAATTTATAAAATCTTAAAATAAAAAATATTTTATGTTTCTTGTTCGAGTCTAGTGTCTAATCTTAAGTTTGGTGTCAATTGCATGTCTTTATTCTTCTAATTTTCGAAAATTACATGCATTATGTTCTTCATAGATCTTCAAGTTGTTCTTGATGATTTCCTTACTCTGATCTTTAAATTCTCTTGTTTTGTGTATTTTGTTGTTTCTCATATGCATTTTCAAATTGTTATAGTCCTTAGTATACAAACTTCTAAGTTTGGTGTCTTGCATGCATTGTTGATTTAATCTTAGTTTTCCATGATTAGTTGCATTTTGATTATTTTTCATCATTAAAAAATTCAAAAAAAATTTTAAAATTGTGTCTTTTCAAGTCAATAATACAGAGAATTGAAGATTCAGAACATGCAGCAGAGGAATTACAGAGAAAAAGCTGGGCGTTCAAAACGCCCAGTGAAGAAGGAAAACTAGCGTTTAAACGCCAGCCAGGGTGCCTGGCTGGGCGTTAAACGCCCAAAAAGGTAGCATTTTGGGCGTTAAACGCCAGAATGGATGCCATTCTGGGCGTTTAACGCCAGGAGGACACTAGAGGGAAGATTTTGTTTTTAAATCAAATCTTTTTCAAATTTTCATGATTTTTCAAAATCAAATCTTCTTCAAATCATATCTTTTCAATCATATCTTTTCAAAATCAATTTCTTTCCATTTTTTTAAATTATTATTATTTTCGAAAATCCTTGCTACAATTAGTGATTTAATTCAAAATTTTCAAGTTATTACTTGCCTATTAAGAAAGGATCAAAAGTTTTAATTCTAGAATCATATCTTCTACTTTCTTGTTAGTCAAGTAATCAACTTTAATTTTAAAAATTTCTTTTTTTTTTAATTTGATTCTCAATCACATCTTCTCAATCATATCTTTTCAATCACATCTTTTTCAAAATTAATTTCCAATCATATCTTTTTGATTTCTAATTTCAAAATCTTTTTCAAATATTGCTTAATTTCTTTCTCAATCTTAGTTTTCGAAAATCATTTACCAAATTTTCAAAATTTCTTTTAATTATTTCAATTTTTTTTTTTAATTTTCGAAAATCCTTCCCCCTTCTCATCCTTCTATTTAAGGGACTAACACTCCTCCTCAATGTGCAATTTGAACTCTATCCCTCTTGATAAGTTCGAATTCTCTTCTATCTACCTCCTCCTTCTATTCTTCTTTTCCTCTGACATCTCAAGGAATCTCTATACTGTGACATAGAGGATTCCATATTTTCTTCTCCTCTTTTTTTCATATGAGCAAGAGCAAGGACAAGGACATTCTTGTTGAGACCGATCCTGAACCTGAAAGGACCTTGAAGAGAAAGCTAAGAGAAGCTAAAGTACAACTCTCTGTAGAGGACCTAACAGAAACTTTCAAACAAGAAGAAGCAATGGCAACCGAAAACAACAACAATGCCAACAATGCAAGGAAGGTGCTTGGTGACTTTACTGCACCTACTCCCGACTTTTATGGGAGAAGCATCTTAATCCCTGCCATTGGAGCAAACAACTTTAAGCTTAAGCCTCAATTAGTTTCTCTAATGCAACAGAATTGCAAGTTTCATGGACTTCCATTGGAAGATCCTCATCAGTTCTTAGCTGAATTCTTGCAAATCTGTGACACTGTCAAGACCAATGGGGTTGATCCCGAGGTCTACAAGCTTATGCTTTTTCCCTTTGCTGTAAGAGACAGAGCTAGAATATGGTTGGATTCACAACCCAAAGAAAGACTCTTGGAAAAAGCTAGTCAATGCCTTCTTGGCAAAGTTCTTTCCACCTCAAAAATTGAGTAAGGTTAGAGTGGAAGTCCAAATCTTCAGACAGAAGGAAGGTGAATCCCTCTATGAAGCTTGGGAAAGATACAAGCAATTGATTAGAAGGTGTCCTTCTGACATGCTTTCAGAATAGAGCATCATATGTATCTTCTATGATGGTCTGTCTGAACTGTCCAAGATGTCATTGGACAGCTCTGCTGGAGGATCTCTTCATCTGAAGAAGACGCCTGCAGAAGCTCAGGAACTCATTGAAATGGTTGCAAATAACCAATTCATGTACACTTCTGAAAGGAATCCTGTGAATAATAGGACAAATCAGAAGAAAGGAGTTCTTGAGATTGATACTCTGAATGTCATATTGGCTCAGAACAAAATATTGACTCAACAAGTCAATATGATTTCTCAGAATCTGTCTGGAATGCAAGCAGCAACAAGAAGTACCAAAGAAGCTTCATCTGAAGAAGAAGCTTATGATCCTGAGAACCCAGTAATGGAAGAGGTGAATTACATGGGAGAACCCTGTGGAAACACCTATAATCCTTCATGGAGAAACCATCCAAACCTCATGGAAGGACCAACAGAGGCCTCAACAAGGCTTCAACAACAATAATGGTGGAAGAAATAGGTTTAGCAATAGCAAGCCTTTTCCATCATCTTCTCAGTAACAGACAGAGAATTCTAAGCAGAGCCACTCTGAATTAGCAACTATAGTCTATGATCTAATCAAAACCACTCAAAATTTCATGACTGAAACAAGGTCCTCCATTAGAAATTTGGAGGCACAAGTGGGTCAGCTGAGTAAGAAAGTTACTGAACTCCCTCCTAGTACTCTTCCAAGCAATACAGAAGAGAATCCAAAAAGAGAGTGCAAGGCCATCACCATAACCCACACAGCCGAACCTGGAGAGGAGGAAGAGGCAGTGATCTCCACTGAGGAAGACCTCAATGGACATCCACTAGCCTCCATGGAGTTTCCTAATGAGGAACCATGGGAATCTGATGCTCACACAAAGACCATAGAGATTCCATTGAATTTACTTCTACCATTCATGAGCTTTGATGAGTATTCTTCCTCTGAAGAGGATAAAGATGTTACTGAAGAATAAGTTGCTAAGTACCTTGGAGCAATCATGAAGCTAAACGCCAAGTTATTTGGTAATGAGACTTGGGAGGATGAACCCCCATTGCTCATCAAAGAACTGAATGACTTGACTAGGTAGAGATTACCTCTGAAGAGACAAGATCCTGGAAAGTTCTCAATACCTTGTACCATAGGCACCATGACCTTTGAAAAGGCTCTGTGTGACCTAGGGTCAAGCATAAACCTCATGCCTCTCTCTATAATGGAGAAACTAGGAATTTTTGAGGTGCAAGCTGCAAGAATCTCATTAGAGATGGCAGACAATTCAAGGAAACAAGCTTATGGACTTGTAGAGGATGTCTTGGTAAAGGTTGAAGACCATTACATCCCTGCTGATTTCATAATCCTAGAGATTGGGAAGTGTATGGATGAATCCATCATCCTTGGCAGACCCTTCCTAGCCACATGATGAGTGGATAATTTATACGCTTTTTGGCATTGTTTTTACATAGTTTTCAGTATAATTTAGTTAGTTTTTAGTATATTTTTATTATTTTTTAAATAAAAATCACATTTTTGGATTTTACTATGAGTTTGTGTGTTTTTCTGTGATTTTAGGTATTTTCTGGATGAAATTGAGGGACTTGAGCAAAAATCAGATTTAGAGGTTGAAGAAGGACTGCAGATACTGCTGACCTCTGACCTCTCTGCACTCAAAGTGGATTTTCTGGAGCTACAAAACTCCAAATGGTGCGCTCTCAATTGCATTGAAAAGTATACATCCAGGGCTTTCCAGAAATATATAATAGTTCATACTTTGCCTGAGTTTAGATGACGCAAACTGGCGCTCAACGCCAGTTCCATGCTGCATTCTGGAGTTAAATGCCAAAAACAGGTTGCAAAGTGGAGTTCAACGCCAGAAACAGGCTACAAACTGGCGTTCAACTCCAAGAGAAGCCTCTACACGTGTAATGCTCAAATCTCAGCCCAAGCACATACCAAGTGGGCCCCAGAAGTAGATTTCTGCATCATTTACTCATTTCTGTAAACCCTAGTAACTAGTTTAACATAAATAGGACTTTTTACTCTTGTATTTAGGGATATTTTGGAACATATTTAGTTTCATCTTTAGATCACGTTTGGCGCTGGCCTCTCGGCCATGTCTGGACCTTCATCACTTATGTATTTTCAACGGTAGAGTTTCTACACACCATAGATTAAGGTGTAGAGCTCTGCTGTTCCTCATGAATTAATACAAAGTACTATTGTTTTTCAATTCAATTCAAGGTTATTCTGATTCTAAGATATTCATTCGCACTTCAATATGAATGTGATGATCGTGACAGTCATCATCATTCCCAACCTATGAATGCGTGCCTGACAACCACTTCTGTTCTACCTTAGATTGAATGAGTATCTCTAAGATTCCTTAATCAGAATCTTCGTGGTATAAGTTAGAATCCATGGACGGCCATTCTTGAGATCCGAAAAGTCTAAACCTTGTCTGTGATATTCCGAGTAGGATCTGGGAAGGGATGGCTGTGACGAGCTTCAAACTCGTGAGTGCTGGGCGTAGTGACAGACGCAAAAGGATCAATGGATCCTATTCCAGTATGATCGAGAACTGACAGATAATTAGTCACGCAGTGACAGCGCATTGGACCATTTTCACTGAGAGGACAGGATGTAGCCATTGACAACAGTGATGCCTAACATACAGCTTGCCATAGAAGGGAGTATGAATGATTGGATGAAGATAATAGGAAAGCAGAGGTTCAAGAGGAACGAACGCATCTCTATACGCTTATCTGAAATTCTCACCAATGAATTACATAAGTATCACTATCTTTATTTTATATTTTATTTATCTTTTAATTATTAAATCTCTATAATCAATTGAATCCGCCTTACTGAGATTTACAAGGTGACCATAGCTTGCTTCAAGCCGACAATCTCCGTGGGATCGACCCTTACTCACGTAAGGTTTATTACTTGGATGACCCAGTGCACTTGCTGGTTAGTTGTGCAAAGTTGTGACAAAGAACTAAGATTATGAACGTGCGTATTGAGTTTTTAGCGCCGTTACCAAGGAATAGAACCGTCACGATTTCCGCGCACCAAGTTTTTGGCGCCGTTGCCGGGGATTGTTCGAGTTTGGACAACTGACGGTTCATCTTGTTGCTCAGATTAGGTAATTTTATTTTAATTTTAAGCTTTTTATTTCTTATTTTCGAAAAATACAAAAAAATTCTTCTTTTTTCGTTTTTCCCAATTAATTTTCGAAAAAAAAAACCAAAAAAATTAATAAAATCATAAAAACCAAAAATTTTGTGTTTCTTGTTTGAGTCTAGTGTCAATTTTTAAGTTTGGTGTCAATTGCATGTTTTTAAAATTTTATGCATTTTTTTTCGAAAATTTCATGAATGGTGTTCTTCATATTAAAATTTTATGCATTTTTTTTCGAAAATTTCATGCATTCATAGTGTCTAAGCATTAAAAATTTCTAAGTTTAGTGTCTTGCATGTTTTTCTTTTCTTAAAAATTTTCAAAAATAAGTCTTGATTCTTGGTGCTCATCTTGACATTCATAGTGTTCTTTGCATGCATCATTTGTTTTGATCCAAAATTTTCATGCATTGAGTCTTTTTGATGTTTTTCTCTCTCGTCATTAAAATTCAAAAATTAAAAAATATCTTTCCCTTTTTCTCTCATAAATTTTCGAAAATTTGAGTTGACTTTTTCAAAAATTTTTAAAATCTAGTTGTTTCTTATGAGTCAAATCAAATTTTCAATTTAAAAATTCTATCTTTTTCAAAACTTTTTCAAAAATCAAATCTTTTTCATTTTTCTTTTATAAAATTCAAAAATTTCAAATTGATTTTCAAAATCTTTTTCTTATTTTTATTTCATATTTTCGAAATTAATGCTAACAATTAATATGATTGATTCAAAATTTTTAAGTTTGTTACTTGCCTAATAAGAAAGGTTCAATCTTTAAACTCTAGAATCATATCTTTTTAGTTTCTTGTTAGTCAAGTAATCAACTTTGATTTCAAAAATCAAATCTTTTCAAATTTCTCTTTCAAATCTTTTTCAAATTAAGTTTCAATCATATCTTTTTCAAAATCAATTTCAAAATCTTTTCTAACTTCTTATCTTTTCAAAATTAATTTTCAAATCTTTTTCAATTAATCCTATCCTTTTGTTTCAATCATATCTTTTTCAAAACTACCTAACTAATTCTCTCTCTCTAATTTTCGAAAATCACCTTCCCCTTTTTCTAAAACTTCCATTTTAATTAACTATTTGTTTTAAATTTAATTTAAATTTTCCTTTCTTAATTTTCGAATTCTAATTTTAATTTTAAATTAAAAACAAAAATATTTTTTTATTTTAATTTATATTTCGAAAATTCTTCTCCCTCACCTCCTTCTATTTATTTATTTATTTACTAACACTCCTCTTCATCCAAGAATTCGAACCTATTCTTCACCCTTGTGTTTGGATTCTCCTTCTTCTATTCATATCTTCTTCCACTCGCATAAAGGAATCTCTATACTATGACATAGAGGATTCCATATTTTCTGTTCTCTTCTTTTTCATATGAGCAGGAACAAGGACAAGAACATTCTTGTTGAAGCTGATCCTGAACCTGAAAGAACTCTAAAGAGGAAGCTAAGGGAAGCTAAAGCACAACTCTCTGGAGAAAATCTGACAGAAATTTTCAAAAAAGAAGGAGACATGGCCGAAAATAACAACAATGCAAGGAAGATGCTTGGTGACTTTACTGCACCTAATTTCAATTTACATGGAAGAAGCATCTCAATCCCTGCCATTGGAGCAAACAATTTTGAGCTGAAACCTCAATTAGTTTCTCTGATGCAACAGAATTGCAAGTTTTATGGACTTCCATCCGAATATCCTTTTCAGTTCTTAACTGAATTCTTGCAGATCTGTGATACTGTTAAGACCAATGGGGTTGATCCCGAGGTCTACAGGCTTATGCTTTTCCCATTTGCTGCAAGAGACAGAGCTAGAGTATGGTTGGACTCTCAACCTAAAGATAGCCTGAACTCTTCGGATAAGCTGGTCATGACTTTCTTAGCCAAGTTCTTTCCTCCTCAAAAGCTTAGTAAGCTTAGAGTGGATGTTCAAACCTTCAGACAAAAAGAAGGTGAATCCCTCTATGAAACTTGGGAGAGATACAAGGAACTGACCAAAAAGTGTCCTTCTGACATGCTTTCAGAATGGACCATCCTGGATATATTCTATGATGGTCTGTCTGAATTATTTAAAATGTCATCGGACCATTCTGCAGGTGGATCCATTCACCTAAAGAAAACACCTACAGAAGCTCAAAAACTCATCGACATGGTTGCAAATAACCAGTTCATGTACACTTCTGAAAGGAATCCTATGAGTAATGGGACGCCTCAAAGGAAGGGAGTTCTTGAAATTGATACTCTGAATGCCATATTGGCTCAGAATAAAATATTGACTCAGCAAGTCAATATGATCTCTCAGAGTCTGAATGGATTGAAGGAATCATCCAACAGTACTAAAGAGGCATCTTCTGAAGAAGAAGCTTATGATCCTGAGAATCCTGCAATAGCAGAGGTGAATTACATGGGTGAACCCTATGGAAACACCTATAATCCCTCATAGAGAAATCATCCAAATTTCTCATGGAAGGATCAATAAAAGCCTCAACAAGGCTTTAATAATGGTGGAAGAAACAGGTTTAGCAATAGCAAGCCTTTTCCATCATCCACTCAGCAGCAGACAGAGAATTCTGAGCAGAATCCATCTAGCTTAGCAAATATAGTCTCTGATCTATCTAAGGCCACTCTAAGTTTCATGAATGAAACAAGGTCCTCCATTAGAAATTTGGAGGCACAAGTGGGCTAGCTGAGTAAAAGAGTCACTGAAACTCCTCCAAGTACTCTCCCAAGCAATACAGAAGAGAATCCAAAAAGAGAGTGCAAGGCCATTACCTTGCTTGGTGTGGCCGAACCCAAAGAGGAGGAGGAGGATGTGAATCCTAGTGAGGAAGACCTCCTGAGACGTCCAGTGACCAATAAGGAGTTCCCCTTTGAGGAACCAAAGGAATCTGAGGCTCATCTAGAGACCATAGAGATTCCATTGAACCTCCTTCTGCCCTTCATGAGCTCTGATGAGTATTCTTCCTCTGAAGAGGATGAAGACATTACTGAAGAGCAAGTTGCTAAATACATTGGTGCAATCATGAAGCTGAATGCCAAATTATTTGGTAATGAGACTTGGGAAGATGAACCTCCCTTGCTCACCAATGAACTGAATGCATTGGATAAGCAGAAATTACCTCAAAAGAAACAGGATCCTGGCAAATTCTTAATACCCTGTACCATAGGCACCATGACCTTTGAGAAGGCTCTGTATGACCTGGGGTCAGGAATAAACTTAATGCCACTCTCTGTAATGGAGAAACTTGGGATCTTTGAGGTACAAGCTGCCAGAATCTCTTTAGAGATGGCAGACAACTCAAGAAAATAGACTTATGGACAAGTGGAGGACGTGTTAGTAAAGGTTGAAGGCCTTTACATCCCTGCTGATTTCATAATCCTAGACACTAGGAAGGAAGAGGATGAATCCATCATCCTTGGAAGACCCTTCCTAGCCACAGCAAGAGCTGTGATTGATGTGGACAGAGGAAAGTTGATCCTTCAACTGAAAGAGGACAACCTTGTGTTTAAAACTCAAGGATCTCCTTCTGTAACCATGAAGAGGAAGCATGAAAAGCTTCTCTCACTGCAGAGTCAACCAAAGCCCCCACAGTCAAACTCTAAGTTTGGTGTTGAACCCCCACATTCAAACTCTAAGTTTGGTGTTGGGAGGTTCCAACCTTGCTCTGATTATCTGTGAGGCTCCATGAGAGCTCACTGTCAAGCTATTGACATTAAAGAAGCGCTTGTTGGGAGGCAACCCAATGTTATTTAATCATATCTATTTTATTTTCTTTTTGTTATTTCATGTTTTATTAGGTTGATGATCATGTGAAGTCACAAAAACTACTGAAAAATCAAAAACAGAATGAAAAACAGCATTGAAAATAGCACACCCTGGAGGAGAGCAGTCTGGCGTTTAAACGCCAGAAACAAGCATCTGCCTGGCGTTAAATGCCAGAAACAGGCTACATTTGGGCGTTTAACGCCAGAAACAAGCAGCAGTCTGGCGTTAAACGCCAGGATTGCACAGCAAGGGTGTTTTACACGCCTAATTGGAGCAGGGATGTTAAGTCATTGACCCCACAGGATCCCCACCACTTCTCTCCTCTTCACTCCTTTTCATAATTCTCTTCCCCATAAACCCCATCTACCTTCAAAATTCAAACTATTTTCCCTCCCAAACCCAACCCTAATGGCCGAACCCTAACTCTCATCCCACCCCTATATAAACCCCACTTTCCTTCTTCATTTTCATGCAACACAACCCTTTCTTCTTCCCTTGGCCGAATACACACCCTTCTCCATCTCCTCCATTCTTCTTCTTCTTCTACTACTTTCTTTCTTCTTTTGCTCGGGGACGAGCAAATATTTTAATTTTGGTGTGGTAAAAGCATAGCTTTTTGTTTTTCCATAACTATTTATGGCACCTAAGGCCAGAGAAACCTTTAGAAAGAGGAAAGGGAAGGCAATTGCTTCCACCTCTGAGTCATGGGAGATGGAGAGATTCATCTCAAAGGTCCATCAAGACCACTTCTATGAAGTTGTGGCCAAGAAGAAAGTGATCCCTGAGGTTCCTTTCAAGCTCAAAAAGAATGAGTATCCGGAGATCTGACTTGAGATCCAAAGAAGAGGTTGGGAAGTTCTCACCAACCCCATTCAACAAGTCGGGATCCTAATGGTTCAAGAGTTCTATGTAAACGCATGGATCACTAGGAACCATGATCAAAGTGTAAACCCGAATCCAAAGCATTGGTGGTGCACGAATTATGAATCACACTTTTCACAACTCGTACCACTAACCAGCAAGTGCACTGGGTCGTCCAAGTAATACATTACGTGAGTAAGGGTCGAATCCAACGGAGATTGTTGGTTTGAAGCAATCTATGGTTATCTTGCAATTCTTAGTCAGGAAGTGAATTGTATTTATCAGTTGAATTGTGAATAAACAAGAGAGCATGGGTTAAAGGTTACTTGTTATTCAGTAATGGAGAATGTGTTGGAGTTTTGGAGATGCTTTGTCTTCTAAATCCCTGCTTTCCTCTGTCCTCTGATTCACGCACACACGTCCTTCTATGGCAAGCTGTGTGTTGGGGCATCACCGTTGTCAATGGTTACATCCCCTCCTCTTGTGAAAATGGTCCAGATGCTCTGTCACAGCACGGCTAATCATCTGAGGTTCCCGATCGTGCTAGAATAGGATTCACCCTCCTTTTGCGTCTGTCACTACGCCCAGCATTTGTGAGTTTGAAGCTCGTCACAGTCATTCAATCCCTGAATCCTACTCGGAATACCACAGACAAGGTTTAGACTTTCCGGATTCTCATGAATGCCGCCATCAATCTAGCTTATACCACGGAGATTCTGATTAAGGAATCTAAGAGATATTCATTCAATCTGATGTAGAACGGAGGTGATTGTCAGACACACGTTCATGGATTGAGGAAGGTGATGAGTGTCATTGATCATCACCTTCTTCATAGTTAGGCGCGAATGGATATCTTAGATAGGAACACGCATGTTTGAATAGAAAACAGAAATACTTGCATTAATTCATCGAGACACAGCAGAGCTCCTCACCCCCAAAAATGGAGTTTAGAGACTCATGCCGTCAAAGAGTACAAAGTTTTGATCTAAAATGTCATGAGATACAAAATAAGTCTCTAAAAGTTGTTTAAATACTAAACTAGTGGCCTAGGTTTACAGAAAATGAGTAAACTATAGCAGATGGTATATAGATCCACTTCTGGGGCCCACTTGGTGTGTGTTGGGGCTGAGACTTAAGCAATTTACGTGCATAAGGCCATTTTGGGAGTTCAACGCCAGGTTTGGATCCATTTCTGGCGTTGAACTCCAACTTTTGATCCTTTTCTGGCGCTGGACGCCAGAATTGGGCAGAGAACTGGCGTTGAACGCCAGTTTATGTTGTCTATCCTTGAGCAAAGTATGGACTATTATATATTGCTGGAAAGACCTGGATGTCTACTTTCCAACGCAATTGGAAGCACGCCATTTCGAGTTCTGTAGCTCCAGAAAATTCACTTTAAGTGCAGGGAGGTCAGAATCCAACAGCATCAGCAGTCCTTTTTCAGCCTGAATCAGATTTTTGCTCAACTCCCTCAATTTCAGCCAAAAAAATACCTGAAATTACAGAAAAACAAGACAACTCATAGTAAATTCCAGAAATATGAATTTTTTCCTAAAAACTAATGAAAATAAACTAAAAACTAACTAAAACATACTAAAAACTATATGAAATTAACCCCAAAAAGCGTATAAAATATCCGCTCATCAATTGGCATACCATGGTTTGGGGAAAATACTTAGATTTCAGTCCGGAAAATGTAAGGTTGTCGTTCAACTTGCCAATGATGGAAGAGAACGCACGCCCCTACACAAGAAGGGTCAACTTTGATCAAAGGTTGGACCAAGTCCTCATAGACATATGTGAAGAAGGAGCTCAATGGAAAATTGACTCAAGAGGCAAGCCAGTTCAATTAAGAAGGCATGACCTCAAACCAGTGGCTAGGGGATGGCTGGAGTTCATTCAACGCTCAATCATTCCTACTAGTAACCGGTCTGAAGTTACTATAGACCGGGCCATCATGATCCATAGTATCATGATTGGAGAGGAGGTGGAAGTTCATGAGATTATACCTCAAGAACTTTACAAGGTGGCTGACAAGTCCTCCACTTGGGCAAGGTTAGCCTTTCCTCACCTCATATGCCACCTCTGCAATTCGGCTAGAATTGACATAGAGAGAGACATCCTCATTGAAGAGGACAAGCCCATCACTAAGAAAAGGATAGAGCAAACAAGAGATCAAGGACCTCAGCAAGAGCATGAGGAAATTCCCCACCATGAAATCTCTGAGATGCCTCAGGGGATACACTTTCCTCCACAAAACTATTGGGAGCAAATCAACACTTCCCTAGGAGAATTAAGCTCCAACATGGGACAACTACGGATGGAGCACCAAGAGCATTCAATCATCCTCCATGAAATTAGAGAAGATCAAAGAGCTATGAGGGAGGAGCAACAAAGACAAGGAAGAGACATAGAGGAGCTCAAAAGCACCATTGGTTCTTCAAGAAAAGGAAGATGCCACCCTCACTAAGGTGGACTCATTCCTTAATCTCCTTGTCTATTTATTTTCTGTTTTCGGTTTCCATGCTTCATGTTTAATTATGTTTGTGTCTTTACTAGATGATCATTAGTGTTTAAGTGTCTATGTCTTAAAGCTATGAATGTCCTATGACTCCATCACCTCTCTTAAATGAAAACTGTTTTAAAAATAAAAGAACAAGAAGTATAGGGTTTTGAATGTCCTATGACAATACTTTTTGTTTTCTGAATGAATGCTTGAACAGTGCATATGTCTTTTGATATTGTGGTTTATGAATGTTAAATATTTTGGCTCTTGAAAGAATGATGAAAAGGAGAAATGTTATTTGATAATCTGAAAAATCATAAAAATGATTCTTGAAGCAAGAAAAAGCAGTGAATACAAAAGCTTGCAGAAAAAAAAAAGAAAAAAAAAGAGAAAGAAAAAAAAAGCAAGCAGAAAAAGCCAAAAGCTCTTTAAACCAAAAGGCAAGGGTAATAAAAAAGGATCCAAGGCTTTGAGCATCAGTGGATAGGAGGGCCTAAAGGAATAAAATCTTGGCCTAAGCGGCTAAACCAAGCTGTCCCTAACCATGTGCTTGTGGTGTGAAGGTGTCAAGTGAAAACTTGAGACTGAGCGGTTAAAGTCAAGGTCCAAAGCAAAAAAAGAGTGTGCTTAAGAACCCTGGACACCTCTAATTGGGGACTTTAGCAAAGCTGAATCACAATCTGAAAAGGTTCACCCAGTTATGTGTCTGTGGCACGGCCAAGACTCATAAAGTAGTTGTGTTCAAGAATCAACATACTGAACTAGGAGAATCAATAACACTATCTGAAATCTGAGTTCCTATAGATGCCAATCATTCTGAACTTCAATGGATAAAGTGAGATGCCAAAACTATTCAAGAGGCAAAAAGCTACAAGTCCCGCTCATCTGATTGGAACTAAGTTTCATTGATATTTTGGAATTTATAGTATATTCTCTTCTTTTTATCCTATTTGATTCTCAGTTGCTTGGGGACAAGCAACAATTTAAGCTTGGTGTTGTGATGAGCGGATAATTTATACACTTTTTGGCATTATTTTTACATAGTTTTCAGTATAATTTAGTTAGTTTTTAGTATATTTTTATTAGTTTTTAAATAAAAATCACATTTCTAGACTTTACTATGAGTTTGTGTATTTTTCTGTGATTTCAGGTATTTTCTGGCTGAAATTGAGGGACTTGAGCAAAAATCAGATTCAGAGGTTGAAGAAGGACTGCAGATGCTGCTGGATTCTGACCTCTCTGCACACAAAGTGGATTTTCTGGAGCTACAGAACTCCAAATAGTGCGCTCTCAATTGCGTTGGAAAGTAGACATCCAGGGCTTTCTAGAAATATATAATAGTTCATACTTTGTCCGAGTTTAGACGACGCAAACTGGCGTTCAATGCCAGTTTCATGCTGCATTCTGGAGTTAAACGCCAGAAACAGGTTGCAAAGTGGAGTTAAACGTCAGAAACAGGCTACAAACTAGCGTTCAACTCCAAGAGAAGCCTCTACACATGTAAAGCTCAATGCTCAGCCCAAGCACACACTAAGTAGGCCCCAGAAGTGGATTTCTGCATCATTTACTCATTTCTGTAAACCCTAGTAACTAGTTTAGCATAAATAGGACTTTTTACTATTGTATTTAGGGATCTTTTGGAACATCTTTAGTTTCATCTTTAGATCACGTTTGGGGGCTGGCCTCTCGGCCATGCCTGGACCTTCATCACTTATGTATTTTCAACGGTAGAGTTTCTACACACCATAGATTAAGGTGTGGAGCTCTGCTGTTCCTCATGAATTAATACAAAATACTATTGTTTTTCTATTCAATTCAAGCTTATTCCGATTCTAAGATATTCATTCGCACTTCAATATGAATGTGATGATCGTGACAGTCATCATCATTCCCAACCTATGAATGCGTGCCTAACAACCACTTCCGTTCTACCTTAGATTGAATGAGTATCTCTGGGATTCCTTAATCAGAATCTTCGTGGTATAAGTTAGAATCCATGGACGGCCATTCTTGAGATCCGGAAAGTCTAAACCTTGTCTGTGGTATTCCAAGTAGGATCTGGGAAGAAATGGCTGCGACGAGCTTCAAACTCGCGAGTGCTGGGCGTAGTGACAGACGCAAAAGGATCAATGGATCCTATTCTAGTATGATCGAGAACCGACAGATGATTAGCCATGCAGTGATAGTGCATTGAACCATTTTCACTGAGAGGACAGGATGTAGCCATTGACAATAGTGATGCCTAACATACAGCTTGCCATAGAAGGGAGTATGAATGATTGGATGATGATAATAGGAAAGCAGAGGTTCAGGAGGAACGAACGCATCTCTATACGCTTATATGAAATTCTCACCAATGAATTACATAAGTATCACTATCTTTATTTTATATTTTATTTATCTTTTAATTATTAAATCTCTATAATCAATTGAATCCGCCTGACTGAGATTTACAAGGTGACCATAGCTTGCTTCAAGCCGACAATCTCCGTGGGATCGACCCTTACTCACATAAGGTTTATTACTTGGACGACCCAGTGCACTTGCTGGTTAGTTGTGTGAAGTTGTGACAAAGAACTAAGATTATGAACGTGCGTATTGAGTTTTTAGCGCCATTACCAAGGAATGGAACCATCACGATTTCCGCGCACCACCCAGCAAAAGCTGTGATTGATGTTGACAGAGGAGAATTGGTCCTTCAAGTGAATAAGGACTCCCTTGTGTTTAAAGCTCAAGGATCTCCCTCTGTAATCATGGAGAAGAAGCATGAAAAGCTTCTCTCAATGCAGAGTCAAACAAAGCCCCCACATTCAAACTCTAAGTTTGGTGTTGGGAGGCCATGCTCTGAGTATGTGTAAGGCTCTATGAGAGCCCCCTGTCAAGCTATTGACATTAAAGAAGCGCTTGTTGCGAGGCAACCCAATCTTTACTTATCTATGTTAAATTTCTATTGTTATTTTATGTTTTCTATAGGTTGATGATCATGTGAAGTCACAAAAACAACTGAAAAAGCAAAAACCGAATGAAAAATAGTATTAAAAATAGAACACCCTGGAGGAGAAACTTACTGGCGTTTAAACGCCAGTAAGGGTAGCAGAATGGGCGTTAAACGCCCAGTCTGGCACCATTCTGGCGTTTAACGCCAGAAAAGGGCAATAAGCTGGTATTAAACGCCAGAAATGGGCAGCAACCTAGCGTTTAATGCCAGGATTGGCAGAAAAGGGCGTTTTGTATGCCACTTGGTGCAGGGATGAAAAATCCTTGACACCTCAGGATCTGTGGACCCCACAGGATCCCTACCTACCCCACCTCTCTCTCTGTTCCTCACCAATTCACCAATCACCTCAATCCCTCTTCCCCAAAAACCCTCACCTATCAAATCCTACCCTCTTCTCCATACACTCTTCACCAATCTACATCCATCCATCATAAAACCCTACCTGCCTCCCCTTTCAAATTCAAACCACGTTCCCTCCCAAACCCACCCTATATGGCCGAACCCTACCCCTCTCTCCACCCCTATATAAATCCATCTTCACTCCTTCATTTTCACACACAACATACACACTACTTCTCCCCTTGGCCGAAACACTAACCCTCCTCCATCTCCTCCATTTCTTCTTCTTCTACTCACTTCTTTCTTCTTTTGCTCGAGGACGAGCAAATCTTCTAAGTTTGGTGTGGTAAAAGCATTGCTTTTTGTTTTTCCATAACTATTTATGGCACCAAAGGCCGGAGAAACCTCTAGAAAGAGGAAAGGGAAGGCAAAAGCCTCCACCTCCGAGTCATGGGAGATGGAGAGATTCATCTCAAGGGTGCATCAAGACCACGTCTATGAAGTTGTGGCCAAGAAGAAGGTGATCCCCAAGGTCCCTTTCAAACTCAAAAAGGGTGAATATCCGAAGATCTGACATGAGATCCGAAGAAGAGGTTGGGAAGTTCTCACCAACCCCATTCAACAAGTCGGGATCTTAATGGTTCAAGAGTTCTATGGCAATGCATGGATCACCAAGAACCATGATCAAAGTGTGAACCGGACCCTAAGACTTGGCTTACAATGGTCCGAGGGAAATACTTAGATTTCAGTCTGGAAAATGTAAGGTTGGCATTCAACTTGCCCATGATGCAAGGAGATGCACACCCCTACACTAGAAGGGTCAACTTTGATCAAAGGTTGGACCAAGTCCTCATAGACATTTGTGAAGAGGGCGCTCAATGGAAAAAAGATTCAAGAGGGAAGCCGGTTCAACTAAGAAGGCATGACCTCAAGCCCGTGGCTAGGGGATGGTTGGAGTTCATCCAACGCTCAATCATTCCCACTAGCAACCGGTCTGAAGTTACTATAAACCGGGCTATCATGATTCATAGCATCATGATTAGAGAGGAAGTAGAAGTTCATGAGGTTATATCCCAAGAACTCTACAAGGTGGCAGACAAGTCCTCTACTTTGGCAAGGTTAGCCTTCCCTCATCTCATTTGTCACCTTTGCAATTCTGCTGGAATTGACATAGAGGAAGACATCCTCATTGATGAGGACAAGCCCATCACTAAGAAAAGGATGGAGCAAACAAGAGACCCCACTCATGGACAAGAGCATGAGGAAATTCCTCATCATGAAATCCCTGAGATGCCTCAAGGGATGCATTTTCCTCCACAAAATTATTGGGAGCAAATTAACACCTCCCTAGGAGAATTAAGTTCCAATATGGGACAACTAAGGGTGGAGCACCAAGAGCATTCCATCCTCCTCCATGAAATTAGAGAAGACCAAAGAACCATGAGAGAGGAGCAACAAAGGCAAGGAAGAGACATTGAGGAGCTCAAGCACTCCATAAAATCTTTAAGAGAAAGAACAAGCCGCCATCACTAAGATGGACCCGTTTTTTAATTTCCTTGTTCTCATTTTTCTGTTTTTCGAATTTTTATGCTTTATGTTTATCTATGTTGTGTCTTATTACATGATCATTAGTGTCTTAGTGTCTATGCCTTAAAAGTTATGAATATCCTATGAATCCATCACCTTTCTTAAATAAAGAGTATTTTAATTGAAAAAGAAAAAGAAGTGCATGAATTTTGAATTTTAAAATATTTTAATTATTTTGATGTGGTGGCAATACTTTTTATTTTTCTGAATGAATGCGTGAACAGTGCATATTTTTGAAATTGTTGTTTATGAATGTTAAAATTGTTGGCTCTTGAAAGAATGATGGAAAAGGAGAAATGTTATTTGATAATCTGAAAAATCATAAAATTGATTCATGAAGCAAGAAAAAGCAGTGAAAAGCTTGCAGAAAAAAAATATATTGCAAAAAAAAAGAAGAAAAAAAAAGAGAAAGAAAAAGAAAAAGCAAGCAGAAAAAGCCAATAGCCCTTTAAACCAAAAGGCAAGGGTAAAATAAAAAGGATCCAAGGCTTTAAGCATCAGTGGATAGGAGGGCCCACAGGAATAAAATTCTGGCCTAAGCGGCTAAACCAAGCTGTCCCTAACCATGTGCTTGTGGCGTGAAGGTGTCAAGTGAAAACTTGAGACTGAGCGGTTAAAGTCATGGTCCAAAGCAAAAAGAGTGTGCTTAAGAGCTCTGTACACCTCTAATTGGGGACTCTAGCAAAGCTGAGTCACAATCTGAAAAGGTTCACCGAGTTATGTGTCTGTGGCATTTATGTATCCGGTGGTAATACTGGAAAACAAAATGCTTAGGGTCACGGCCAAGACTCATAAAGTAGCTGTGTTCAATAATCAACATAATTAACTAGGAGAATCAATAACACTATCTGGATTCTGAGTTCCTATAGAAGCCAATCATTCTGAACTTCAAAGGATAAAGTGAGATGCCAAAACTGTTCAGAAGCAAAAAAAACTAAAAACCCCGCTCATCTAATTAAAACTGATCTTCATAGATGTTTTTGGAATTCATTGTATATTCTCTTCTTTTTATCCTATTTGATTTTCAGTTGCTTGGGGACAAGCAACAATTTAAGTTTGGTGTTGTGATGAGCGGAAAATTTATACGCTTTTTGGCATTGTTTTTAGTATGTTTTAGTTAGTTTTTATTATATTTTTATTAGTTTTTAAATAAAAATCACTTTTCTGGACTTTACTATGAGTTTGTGTATTTTTCTGTGATTTCAGGTATTTTCTGGCTGGAATTGAGGGACCTGAGCAAAAACCTGATTCAGAGGCTGAAAAAGGACTGCAGATGCTGTTGGATTCTGACCTCCCTGCACTCGAAGTGGATTTTCTGGAGTTACAGAAGTCCAATTGGCGCGCTCTTAATTGCGTTGGAAAGTAGACATCCTAGGCTTTCCCGCAATATATAATAGTTCATACTTTGTCCAAGATTTGATGGCCCAAACCGGCGTTTCAAGTCAGCATTGAAATTCTGGCGTCAAAACGCCAGAACTGGCATAAAAGCTGGAGTTAAACGCCCAAACTGGCACAAAAGCTGGCGTTTAACTCCAAGAAAATCTCTACACATGGAAGTTTCAATGCTCAGCCCAAGCACACACCAAGTGGGCCTGGAAGAAGATTTCTACATCATTTACTCATTTCTGTAAACCCTAGGCTACTAGTTTTCTATAAATAGGACCCTTTGCTATTGTATTTACATACTTTTTCATATACCATCTTTGATAAGTCTTATGCTATCTTAGACACGTTGGGAGGTTGGCCATTCGGCGATGCCTAGACCCTGTTCTTATGTATTTTCAACGGTGGAGTTTCTACACACCATAGATTAAGGTGTGGAGCTCTGCTGTTCTTCATGAATTAATGCAAAGTACTATTGTTTTTCTATTCAATTCACGCCTACTTCTTCTCTAAGATATACACTCGTTCTTTAACCTGATGAATGTGATGATCTGTGACACTCATCATCATTCTCACCTATGAACACGTGCCTGACAACCACCTCTGTTCTACTTGCAATAGCTTGAATGTGTATTTCTTGGGTTTCTAATCTAAGATTGGAACCTTCGTGGTATAGGCTAGAATTATTGGCGGTCATTCTTGAAATCCGGAAAGTCTAAACCTTGTCTGTGGTATTCCGAGTAGGATCTGGGAAGGGATGACTGTGACGAGCTTCAAACTCGCGAGTGTTGGGCATGTGACAAACGCAAAAGGATCAATGGATCCTATTCCAACATGATCGAGAACCGACAGATGATTAGCCATGCGGTGACAGCGCATTTGGAACATTTTCACTGAGAGGACGGGAAGTAGCCATTGACAACGGTGATGCCCAACATAAAGCTTGCCATGGAAGGGAGTATGAATGATTGGAAGAAGGCAGTAGGAAAGCAGAAGTTTAGGAAGAACAAAGCATCTTCATACGCTTATCTGAAATTCCTACCAATGAACTACATAAGTATCTCTATCCTATTATATATTTTATTTATCTTTTAATTATCAATTCTCCATAACCATTTGAATCTGCCTGACTGAGATTTACAAGGTGACCATAGCTTACTTCAAGCCGACAATCTCCGTGGGATCGACCCTTACTCACGTAAGGTTTATTACTTGGACGACCCAGTGCACTTGCTGGTTAGTTGTGCGGAATTGTGACAAAGTGTGATTCACGTTTGAGAGCTCCAAGTCTTTGGTGCCATTGTTGATGATCACAATTTCGTGCACCAGTGACTAAACCCTAATTTCTTAGACCTTTTTAGTCTCCTCTAAAATTTATCAACCATCAATTCTTTGGTCACTTAATTCCAATTAGATGGTGAAGTTCAATTCTAGTTATATGCCACAGAAATCCTAATTACCCAAATATAAGAGGATTATATGTCACGTATTCCGTTAAGTCCAGATAATTAGAAATTTAGGAGAATATGTTTTCAAGCTGTTGTTCAAGTAAAGAGCTTTCCAAGTTATACAAGAACACAATTAGAACAAGGGTCATACTTCCGTTCCACCCAAATTCATACAATAGACAGAGCTCCTAACCTTAACAGTGGAGGTTTAGTTGCTCATGGTGCAGAGAGAAAACTAGGATTCTTAAAACTGTAAAGTGCGGAATGAGGTTGAAGAGAAGAGAAGGGACCGAAGGGCTGGTTCTTTTTCCTTTTTATATCTAATCCTAATTAATGTAAATTATAATTTCTAAAACTAAATAATATCTTTTCCTATTTTAAAATAAAATAAAAATTCAATCAAAATTAATTAAGCTTCATGCGCAGCTTTGTTTGAGTGCCTGGGGACCACTTGGGTTATTAGGATCCAAACTTGGAAATTCTCAAGTTCAGCGTGGATGAGGCAGCATGTCTCATTTGGTGCGTCCCTTGAGTCCACGCTGAACTTGGAAATTCTCAAGTTCAGCGTGGATGATGTGCGATTCTTCCTGTGTGCGTTGGACTCCACGCTGAACTTGAAAATTCCCAAGTTCAGCGTGGAGAAGGCCGAATTGGATTTCCCTGGAGGGTTGGTGCTGGCGCTGAACTTGAATAATTTCAAGTTAAGCGTGGAGTGGACAGCATCAGTTCTTCATTCTCTCCATTCTCTAGCCTTGGCTTAAACTCCGTGAAATTCAACTAATATACTACCTGAAATAAACAGAATTGCACACAACTCAAAGTAGCATTCATAGTGGCTAAAATGTATTAAATTTTGATTAAACTTAGCAATTCAAGTGCAAATTCACAAGGAAAAGATAGAGAAGATGCTCACGCATCAATTACTTAACTATATTTTTTGTGCTCTGAGTAGATGACTCAGTTGGCTCTTGGGTTATTGTGGGTAGGTTGTTGGGTAGATGACCCAGTTGGGGTGCTTGACCTTGATTTTTTACTTAGCCCTGGTAGGGCTACGCAGATGCCTCTACCTCTTACAGAGGCTAATGTTGCCCTTTTAGGCATGTGGCGGCTTTTCCTGCAAATATTCACGGGTAAGGTAATCAGGGAGAGAGTTTGAGATTCCATGAATGTATTCAATTTCGAAATAAAAAATGCTTAAAATTGCTTGCCAGCGAGCAAAAATATGTTTAGATGCAAGATTTTTTACATCTTTTTGTAAAATGTCTTTGGCAGATTTACAATCGACTCTGACTAGAAATTTTTGGTTTAATAAATCAGATTGGAATTTTGAAATACACAAAACAATTGCTAAAACCTCTTTTTTTATGGTTGAATAATTTTGTTGGGAGGTATTCCAATGCTTTGATGTAAATGCAATGATACATTCTTTATTATTAAGTTTTTGTTTTAGGATGCCACCGTAACTCAAATCTGAAGCATCCGTCTCAACAATTTGGAAAGCCTGTGGAACAGGGAGGTAAAGACAAGGGAGTTCCTGGACACTGAGTTTGAGTTTTTTGACAATCTTAGTATGGGTATCGGTCCAAGGAGGGGGTTTTTTTCCCAAACGCTCATGGAGAGGTTTGATAAGAGTGCTTAGACTTTGAATAAAATCTGCTACATAATTTATGCAGCCAAGGATCCGTTGGAGTTGATTCCTTTCTAAAATGTGATCAGGGAATTTCTCCGCAAATTGGATAGCCCTGTCAATGGGTGTAATTGTTCCCTGGTGGATCATGTGACCAAGGAAATGGATTTTAGTGTGGAATAAACTAATTTTTGATTTAGAGACTGCTAGACCATTATGACTGATGGTGTGCATGAAAGTCTTCACGTGTTTAAAATGATCATGCAAGGAATGGAAAAAAAATTAGCATGTCGTCTATATAGACGATGGCAAAGCCGGAAAAGGGATTGAAGATGTCATTCATGATTTTTTGGAATTCTGATGGGGCATTTTTTAGGCCAAAAGGCATCACATTCCATTCGTACTGACCGAAAGGTACGGTGAATGCGGTTTTGTATCTATCAGCCTCGCTAATATGGATTTGCCAATACCCAGATTTCATATCAAAATTTGAAAAAATGCTTGCTGAGTTTAGTCTATTTAGCAAATCTTTTTTGTTTAGGATAGGATATCTAATCCACCAGAGAGCTTGGTTTAGAGGCTTATAATTAATAACCAACCTAGGGATGCCTCTTTCCAATTCAGCTTGTTTGTTGACATAGAAAGCTGAACAAGACCATGGGCTTTTACTGGGCCTAATAAGCTTTTTGTGCAAAAGGTCTGTAATTTTCTTTTGATAATATTGGAGAAGTTGTTCATTCATTTGTATGGGTCTGGCCTTTGTTGGGATCTGGCTTTTTTTAAAATCCTTTTCATAAGGAAGATCCATAATATATTATTTTCTATTCCAGAATGCGTGAGGCAAATCTGAATATACTGTTTCTTGCATTTGTTGAAGAAGGGACTTAATCTTTTGTTAGATTTGAGGCTTTTGTAACTGGGTTTCAAGGGCTTTGAAGAAGACTTCTTCTTTCAAGAAGTTAATTTAGTTATTTTTGAATTGGAGCATGTTGAGGGTCTTATGGGCAGGAGTTGAAACAAATTGGAAGGTTGTTGGGGTTCCTCCTATATAGGTAGTGATACCGTCATATGACATCATTAAAGGAAAAAGAGCTCTAATAAAGGGTGTCCCCAAAATGACCTGATTTCTTAAATCTTACACAAGGAGGAAGGGTGTTTTTATCCGTAAAAAACCATTTTTAATGACAGCCTCTGAAATCCTGTACCTAATTTGTAAACGTTCGCCGTTAGCTGTACTAAGGCGCTCTGCAGTTTTTTCAAAATATTTTGTTGGGATTAAACCTTCCAAAATACAATTTTTATCTGCACCTGTATCGAACAAGGCTACAGTTTCCAAAACAAAGTCCTGGATGACAATTCGAATATTGATATAGAATTTCATGACGGTTAGTTGACTGACTAACCGGAGAATTTCTGCTATCTCATCTTCTTGATCATCCTTTGAGAGTTGGACAATTTGGTCATCCTCTTCATTTTGGAAAATTTAGTTTTGAAAATTTTGATCATTCTGAGGTTCTTCCTTAGTGTTATCAGAATCTTCGTCCAAAATATGAGACAAGCAATTCTGGTGTTGTTGTTGTTGTGTTTTGATGAGATGAATTTCTTTCTTGAGAATATTAATCTCATTTTTGAGGTCCTGAATAGTAACAGGCTTAGAAACTTATTCTTCGAGTTTTTTGAAAATAAGTTTGACATCGTACTTGTTTTTGATAACCAGGGTTTTGGTTTTGGATTTAGTTTTGGTTTCTAAGGTTTGTTTGAGCTTCTGAAGGAAGTATTTTCTCTGTTCAGGGTCAGAGATAGCATTTATGGCATCGAAAAGAAGATATTAGCTTGTTCTTGTGTGATGACATTGAGCTCAAAATATTCATCATATGATGAGGATATATCATCATAATGCTGGATGTTATTTAAGTCCTCTAAAAGTTCATGCTTTGATTCTTCTTCAGAGCTTTCAAAGAGGAGGATATTAATCTGCTCCTCAATCTGAGGGTCAAGGTTGAGGTTGTTGATCCTCTTTTTGAGCCTACAGTACTTACTGATATGACCCATTTTTTTGTAATTGAAGCAGATAATTTAGTTTTTGTAAGGTTCCTTAACTTTGTCTTTCCTTTATCTAGGAGGAGGCTTGTAATGCTTCCAAGGTTTACATTGCCGTGGGTTTTGATCGGGCCATCGGTTTTTTTGGTAAGACTGTTTTGTTTTCTTTTTTCTACAGGAGGGTAGGCCAAACTGGTTACAGAAGGAACCTAGATCTTTTTTGTTTTGGGCCTTTTCGTGGGCTAGTTGCCTTTGAATTGTCATCCTAACAAATTTTTAAGGATACTTTTTGGACATAAGAAATTAATTGGCCATAACTTAAAGAATTGTACGGAATAATTCCATCTGGAGTTAAGCTTCTGATTATGTCCCTAACTTTATCTCCCAGAGATTTTGGGAGTCCAGCTAAGCACTTTTCTTTCCAGAACGACTGTTGGCTATCTTCTCTAGTGAAGACTCTGGTTATAAAGGTATCTTTATACCACTTGAAATCAGATAGGGATTTGCATTTGAGATTGGACAGAAGTTCAGCAGACCGATCTTTCCACAAAGATGGGTCGCCTATGAAATGGTTTGCTATAGTAAAGATCAAGGTGCTAACAGCATTAGGGATGGTTTCCCCATTCTCATTAAGAATAGGTTCGCCATTATCATTGGTTTTAACTGCAAACAGGATGGCATCTTTTTCATCATTCGTGAGATAATTATCCCACCATCCTTTAAGCTGTCCTAAAAATCCTGATACAATAACATTTGATATTGCTTCTTCAGAGCTTTCATGGGCAGTTTGATAGGCCGTACAAACCATTGTTATATGTTTAACATATGCATGATGTTATACTCCATTTTTCCATCTATGTTCCATTCATAGACGTAGTTTGCATTGAAACTGTTGAAGCCTAGCTCTCTGTCTTCCAAAGCTAGGTCAGGAGCAGTATTTTGGAGATAATAATGTTAATGAGCTTTAGTAAGACCTTTCCATTTTGTAATGGAGGTGGTCATGATAAGGTTGATTCTAGGTGAATTTGATCCATTGTCTGAGTCTTGCGACTCTTCATGGAGAACATTAATGGACGTTTTAGCAGATTGCCTAGTAACTCTTGTGAATGATTCAGTAGTTAGCAGAGTGTCAGGGATGGTCATTTGGTTGAGAAGATGATCTATTTTGTGTACAAGTTCGGAGGTACCTGAATCTTGTTTAAAAATAGAAGTTTTGAGGTTTTATCTAATCTTTGGGTTGATCTTAAAAGGTTTAAACAGGAGTTTTTCTAGAGCTTTTGGAGAATCATGGGTACTGTTACTTGAGGAGCTGAGCTTTTGGCCTAAGGTTTGGAGATATTTGTTGGTATAGTTGGCCTATTCTATGATATTCTTGATATCTTTAGGCCCAACGGGTTCATCTAAATTTTTGGTTTTGAAGGGTGAGGCCATGATTGGAGTTTGTTTAGTATCCAAGTTATTTGTAAGGATGAACTTTCCTGTTGGGGAAAATTCTGGCTTAACTAATTCCCCCTCCTGGATTTTCCAGGTGAAAATAATGTTCGCAGAATGAGATGTACTACTATATGCTTTAACAGGGTAGTCTGTATTGTTTTTTATGCTGTAAGCATGGAACCATTCAAAGAAAGAAATGTGCATCTTGGCTTGGTTGAGGAAGTGATAATATTGCTCCCGAAAGTATGAAATTTGATGGGCCTTAAAGGTTTGCAAGTACCATCTCTTCTGAAGTTTCCATTCTTCAGAGTTGAAGTTCCTTCGCAAGGCTTCCCTATCTATGACAAAGTCTTTAGTTAACATTGACATCATCATTCATGGAGGAGTATGTTGGGGATTGAATAGACTGTTCATCTATATCTTCTTCTTTTTGGTAAACAGGTCTAGGAATACTAGAGTTTGTTTGTAATCCTGTAAGGTTGATTTCTGGGTTGGCCATCCAAATTTGTGGATTAGAAAGAGAGGAATGAGATCTTGTAAAGAAAGACCTCCTTGCAGCTTCAGAACTCGCGAAAAATAATTTCTTCTGTCAAAGAAGATTTCTACCTTCCCAGTCTCATCTTGTTTAATTTCTTGTAATTGGGGGGCTTGTCTGGGTAGAGTAGGTATGGCACGCTCTATATCGCGGGAGATTAATTTCATCCCATTTAATGAGGTGGGGTATAGTGATGTTTACTTTGGTCATGTCAGTGACAAAAATAGTTGTCTCACGGTCAGTTGTTTTCAAAAGGACCCTGGAGTAACAAGTGTTCATGACCTTGTACTGAATCCTATAGATTAAAGTTGCAGGAATGGATCCTTCCTTCATGTCAAGCCCATGAAGTTGGATGTTGAGAAAGAGTGAGTCTAAGATGTTTCGATCTAACAAGCTCACAGTTTTATTGGGGAAGCAATTGAAATAGACCGGACCATGTCCTAAACTTGTTTCAACAGTTCCTATAAGGGAATATGGAAGTTGTTATGCCTAACGTCTCTTAGACACATAAGAATGGAAGCATTTAAACCTTCTCGAATGAGTGGTTTAACTGCAACCTGAACACATCCTATATGAAGATATTCATATTTGCGGACATGTTCTTGGATAGATTGTTTGTTTAAAAGGTGGAATTCCTCACCGGACTCCGGTCCAAGAGGAATATTATTTTCGGCAGTTTTGATAATATAATCAGATCTGCCGGCACGCTTGGTTTCTTCAGGAATGTATAGTTCATCCTGGGGAATATTAGGTATTTTCCAATTGTCTATAGCCTGATTGATATCTTCGAAGCATACTTCTTCTTCGAAGATGTTATGTTTTGGAGAGAGTTCCTCAGGGCGAGTAACTTTCTCAGAAAGAACACTAGATTTTGTGTGGGAATAAGAAGGACTGTGTGCAAAACAACGGGAGAGGTTGCGGAAAAAAGATATTTTTGAAACTAACTGATATCATTGCTCTCCTTTGGTTCTGTAGGAATATGCCGATTAACAATAGACTACCACTCAGCCAATGAATACTGGATTTTAACTCTTTTTTTTTAAAGAACTGAAAGCTTAATTTTCCAGATCAATAGCCAGCAGGAACTCTTAGTGTTTTATTCTTATCATTTACAGGAAATCAACCGAGTTAGTCTTACTGCCCTAACAACGGGTCTTACTGCTACTACCATATAAATGATAAGAAGAAACAACTTGTACTTCCAGATCTGGGAATTAGCTTTAAATATTTACAAAGAAAAATAAAAATTTATACTAGTATCCATGTGGATCAGAGTTAGCCTATTGTTAATAAGAACATTCCTACTTTCCTCTCTCTCTATATCCTCATCATCTTATGAATATTTTGAGCTCAATGTCATCACACAAGAACAAAATCTTCTTTTCGATGCCATAAACGCTATCTCTAACCCTGAATAGAGAAAATACTTCCTTCAGAAGCTCAAACAAACCTTAGAAACCAAAAATAAATCCAAAACCAAAACCCTGGTTATAAAAAATAAGTACGATGTCAAACCTATTTTCAAAAAACTCTTAAAATAAGTTTCTAAGCCTGTTTCTATTCAGGACCTCAAAAATGAGATTAATATTCTCAAGAAAGAAATTCATCTCATCAAACAACAACAACAACAACACCAGAATTGCTTGTCTAATATTTTGGACGAAGATTCTAATAACACTGAGGAAGAACCTCAGAATGATCAAAATCTTCAAAACCAAATTTTTCAAAATGAAGAGGATGACCAAATTGTCCAACTCTCAAAGGATGATCAAGAAGATGAGATAGGAGAAATTTCCCGATTAGTCAGTCAACTAACCGTCATAAAATTCTATATCAATATTCGAATTATCATCTAGGACTTTGTTTTGGAAACTGTAGCCTTGTTCGATACAGGTGCAGATAAAAATTGTATTTTGGAAAGTTTAATCCCAACAAAATATTTTGAAAAAACTGCAGAGCGCCTTAGTACAGCTAACGGCGAACGTTTACAAATTAGGTACAAGCTTTCTGAGGCTGCCATCAAAAATGGTCTTTTACGGATAAAAACACCCTTCCTCCTTATGCAAGATTTAAGAAATCAGGTCATTTTGGGGACATCCTTTATTAGAGCTCTTTTTTCTTTAATGATGTCATATGACGGTATCACTACCTATATATGAGGAACCCCAACAACCTTCCAATTTGTTTCAACTCCTGCCCATAAGACTGATGAGCGGATAATTTATACGCTTTTTGGCATTGTTTTTAGTAAGATTTTAGTAGGATCTAGTTATTTTTAGGGATGTTTTTATTAGTTTTTATGTTAAATTCATATTTCTGGACTTTACTATGAGTTTGTGTGTTTTTCTGTGATTTCAGGTATTTTCTGGCTGAAATTGAGGGACTTGAGCAAAAATCATATTCAGAGGTTGAAGAAGGACTGCTGATGTTGTTGGATTCTGACCTCCCTGCACTCAAAGTGGATTTTCTGGAGCTACAGAACTCCAAATGGCGCGCTCTCAACGGCGTTGGAAATTAGACATCCAGGCTTTCCAGCAATATATAATAGTCTATACTTTGCCCGAGTTTAGACCACGCAAAAGGGCGTTGAACGCCAGTTCTACGCTGTAGTCTAGAGTTAAACGCCAGAAACACGTCACGAACCAGAGTTGAACGCCAAAAACACGTTACAACTTGGTGTTCAACTCCAAAAGAAGCCGATACACGTGTAAACTTCAAGCTCAGCCCAACCACACACCAAGTGGGCCCCGGAAGTGGATTTATGCACCAATTACTTACTTCTGTAAACACTAGTAGCTAGTTTAGTATAAATAGGACTTTTTACTATTGTATTTACATCTTCGGATCATCTTTGGATTATCTTTTGATCCTGGGATCACGTTTTGGGGGCTGGCCATTCGGCCATGCCTGGACCTTATCACTTATGTATTTTCAACGGTAGAGTTTCTACACACCATAGATTAAGGTGTGGAGCTCTGCTGTTCCTCAAAGGTTAATGCAAAGTACTCCTGTTTTTCTATTCAATTCAAATTATTCCGCTTCTATGATATCCATTCGCACTTCAACATGAATATGGTGATCGTGACAGTCATCATCATTCCCTATAAACACGTGGCTGACAACCACTTCCGTTCTACCTTAGATTGAATGAGTATCTCTTGGATTCCTTAATCAGAATCTTCGTGGTATAAGTTAGAACCCATGGATGGCCATTCCTGAGATCCGGAAAGTCTAAACCTTGTCTGTGGTATTCCGAGTAGGATCTGGGAAGGGATGGCTATGATGAGCTTCAAACTCGCGAGTGTTGGGCGTAGTGACAGACGCAAAAGGATCAATGGATCCTATTCCAGTATGATTGAGAACCGACAGATGATTAGCCATGCAGTGACAGCGCATTGGACCATTTTCACTGAGAGGATAGGATGTAGCCATTGACAACGGTGATGCCTAACATATAGCTTGCCATGGAAAGGAGTAGGATTGATTGGATGAAGACAGCAGGAAAGCAGAGGTTCAGAGGGACGAAAGCATCTCTATACGCTTATCTGAAATTCTCACCAATGAATTACATAAGTATTTCTATCTTTATTTTCTGTTTATTTATTATTATTATTCGAAAGCTCCATAACCATTTGATATCCGCCTGACTGAGATTTACAAGGTGACCATAGCTTGCTTCATACCGACAATCTCCGTGGGATCGACCTTACTCACGTAAGGTTTATTACTTGGACGACCCAGTGCACTTGCTGGTTAGTTTCATCGAAGTTGTGACAAATTACGAATTAAGGTTAGAGCACCAAGTTTTTGGAGCCATTACTAGGGATCACAATTTCGTGCACCAAGTTTTTGGCGCCGTTGCCGGGGATTGTTCGAGTTTGGACAACTGACGGTTCATCTTGTTGCTCAGATTAGGTACTTTTCTTTTTGTTTTATTTTCAAAAAAAAAAATTTCAAATCTTTTTCAAAACTAATTTCAATCATATCTTTTCAAAAATATCCTTTTATCTTATCTTTTTCAAAATCATATCTTTTTAATCATACCTTTTCATATCATATGTTTTTCAAATATCTTTTCTAACTTCTTATCTTCTTATCTTTTAAAAATTGATTTTCAAAATTTGTTTCAACTAACTAATTAACTTTTTGTTTGCTTCTTATCTCTTTCAAAACTACCTAACTAACTATCCCCCTCTAATTTTCGAAAATACATCCCTCTTTTTCAAAAATTCTTTTTAATTAATTAATTGTTTCATTTTTAATTTTAATTTTAATTTTAATTTTATCTTAATTTTCGAAAATCATTAACTCTTTTTCAAAATTAATTTTTGAAATTCCCTCTCCCTCATCTCCTTCTATTTAATTATTCATTTACTAACACTTCTCTTCATCTCATATCTCTGCTCTCCTCACCCTTGTGTTTGGATTCTCCTCCCTTCTCTTTCCTTACATTACATTCTTTTCTTCTTCTACTCACACAAAAGAATCTTTATACTGTGACATAGAGGATTCCATATTTTCTTTGTTATTCCCTTCTTTGTCATATGAGCAGGAGCAAGGACAAGAAAATTCTTGTTGAAGCAGATCCTGAACCTGAAAGGACTCTGAAAAGGAAACTAAGAGAAGCTAAAATACAACAATCTAGAGACAACCTTACAGGAATTTTCGAACAGGAAAAGGAGATGGCAGCCGAAAATAATAATAATGCAAGGAAGATGCTTGGTGACTTCACTGCACGTAATTCCAATTTACATGGAAGAAGCATCCCAATTCCTGCCATTGGAGCAAACAACTTTGAGCTTAAACCTCAATTAGTTTCTCTGATGCAACAAAACTGCAAGTTTCATGGACTTCCATCTGAAGATCCTTTTCAGTTCTTAACTGAATTCTTGCAGATATGTGATACTGTTAAGACTAATGGAGTAGATCCTGAAGTCTACAGGCTCATGCTTTTCCCTTTTGCTGTAAGAGACAGAGTTAGAATATGGTTGGACTCTCAACCCAAGGATAGCCTAAACTCTTGGGATAAGCTGGTCACGACTTTCTTAGCCAAGTTCTTTCCTCCTCAAAAGCTCAGTAAGCTTAGAGTGGATGTTCAAACCTTCAGACAGAAAGAAGGTGAATCCCTCTATGAAGCTTGGGAGAGATATAAGCAACTGACCAAAAAGGGTCCTTCTGACATGCTTTCAGAATGGACCATCCTGGATATATTCTATGATGGTCTGTCTGAATCAGCTAAGATGTCATTGGATACTTCTGTAGGTGGATCCATTCACCTAAAGAAAACACCTGCAGAAGCTCAAGAACTTATTGACATGGTTGCTAACAACCAGTTTATCTACACTTCTGAGAGGAATCCTGTGAGTAATGGGACGCCTCAGAAGAAGGGAGTTCTTGAAATTGATACTCTGAATGCCATATTGTCTCAGAATAAAATATTGACTCAGCAAGTCAATATGATTTCTCAAAGTCTGAATGGAATGCAAGCTGCATCCAATAGTACTCAAGAGGCATCTTCTGAGGAAGAAGCTTATGATCCTGAGAACCCTGCAATAGCAGAGGTGAATTACATGGGTGAACCCTATGGGAACACCTATAACCCCTCATGGAGAAATCACCCAAATTTCTCATGGAAGGATCAACAAAAGCCTCAACAAGGCTTTAATAATGGTAGAAGAAATAGGTTTAACAGTAGTAAACCTTTTCCATCATCCACTCAGCAACAGACAAAGAATTCTGAGCAGAATTCATCTAGCTTAGCAAATTTAGTCTCTAATCTATCTAAGGCCACTCTGAGTTTCATGAATGAAACAAGGTCATCCATTAGAAAGTTGGAGGCACAAGTGGGCCAGATGAGTAAGAAGATCACTGAAACCCCTCCTAGTACACTCCTAAGCAATACAGAAGAGAATCCAAAGAGAGATTGCAAGGCCATTGATATAACCATCATAGCCGAATCCAAGGAGAAAGGGGAGGACGTGAATCCCAGTGAGGAAGACCTCCTGGGACGTCCAGTGATCAACAAGGAGTTTTCCTTTGAGGAACCAAAAGAATCTGAGGCTCATCTAGAGACCATAGAGATTCCATTAAACCTCCTTACGCCCTTCATGAGCTCTGATGAGTATTCCTCTTCTGAAGAGAATGACGATGTTACTGAAGAGCAAGTTGCCAAGTTCCTTGGTGCAATCATGAAGCTAAATGCCAAGTTATTTGGTAATGAGACTTGGAGAGATGAACCTCCCCTGTTCACCAATAAACTAAATGCATTGGATCAACTGAGATTGCCTCAGAAGAAACAGGATCCTGGAAAATTCCTAATACCTTGTACCATAGGCACCATGACCTTTGAAAAGGCTCTATGTGACCTTGGATCAGGAATAAACCTCATGCCACTCTCTGTAATGGAGAAACTTAGAATCTTTGAGGTACAAGCTGCTAGAATCTCATTAGAGATGGCAGACAATTCCAGAAAATAGGCTTATGGACAAGTAGAGGACATGTTAGTAAAGGTTGAAGGCCTTTACATCCCTACTGATTTCATAATCCTAGATACTGGGAAGGATGAGGATGAATGCATCATCCTTGGAAGACCTTTCCTAGTCACAGAAGGAGTTGTGATAGATGTTAACAGAGGTGAATTAGTCCTTCAATTGAATGGGGACTCCCTTGTGTTTAAAGCACAAGGTTATCATCCTGTAAACATGGAAAAGAGGCACGATAAGCTTCTCTCAGTACAGTGTCAAATAAAGCCCCCACAATCAAACTTTAAGTTTGGTGTTGGGAAGCCTCAGCCAAACTCTAAGTTTGGTATTAAATCCCCATATTCAAACTCTAAGTTTGGTGTTGGGAGTCTACAACATTGACCTGATCACCTGTGTGGCTCCATGAGAGCCCACTGTCAAGCTATTGACATTAAAGAAGCACTTGTTGGGAGGTAACCCAATTTTTATTTATCTAATTTTATTTTTATTTTATTATTCTTTTATGTTTTATTAGGTTCATGATCATGTAGAGTCACAAAATAAATCAAAAATTTAAAAACAGAATCAAAAACAACAGAAGAAAAATCACACCCTGGAGGAAGGACTCACTGGCGTTCAAACGCCAGTAAGGAGCATCTGGCTGGCGTTCAACGCCAGAACAGAGCATGGAGCTGGCGCTGAATGCCAGAAACAAGCATGGAGCTGGCGTTCAACGCCAGAAATATGCTGCATATGGGCATTGAACGCCCAGAACAAGCATCACTTTGGCGTTTAAACGCCAGAATTGCATGCAAAGGCATTTTACATGCCTAATTGGTGCAGGGATGTAAATCCTTGACACCTCAGGATCTGTGGACCCCACAGGATCACTTCAGGATCTGTGGACCCCACAGGATCCCCACATACCTCCACTCACCTTCCCTCTTCATAATCCTATATCACCCTCTCTCTCCATTCACAGTCATCCCTTCTGTTTTCCATTCACCACTCACATCCATACACCTCACCTACCTTCAAAATTCAAAATCTCTTTCCCACCCAAGCCCACCCATATAGCCGAATACACACATCCCTCCATCTCCTCCATATCTTCTTCTTCTTCAACTATTCTTTCTTCTTTTGCTCGAGGGCGAGCAACATTCTAAGTTTGGTGTGGTAAAAGCATAGCTTTTTTGTTTTTCCATAACCACTGATGGAACCTAAGGCCAGAGAAACCTCTAGAAAGAGGAAAGGGAAGACAAAAGCTTCCACCTCCGAGTCATAGGAGATGGAGAGATTCATCTCAAGGGTCTATAGCTCAGTGGTAGAACATTTGACTGCAAATCAAGAGATCCCTGAGATACCTCAGGGGATACATTTTCCTACACACAATTATTGGGAGCAACTAAGGATAGGAGCACCAAGAGCACTCCATCATCCTCCATGAAATTAGAGAAGATCAAAGAGCTATGAGGGAGGAGCAACAAAGACAAGGAAGAGACATAGAAGAGCTCAAGGACATCATTGGTTCCTCAAGGAGAAAACGCCACCATCACTAAAGTGGACTCATTCCTTGTTCTTAAATTTTCTGTTTTTCGTTTTTTATGTTAAATGTTTAATTATGTTTGTGACTTATTACATGATCATTAGTACTTAAGTGTCTATGCCTTAAAGTAGTGAATATGAATCCATCACCTCTCTTAAATGAAAAATGTTTTAATTACAAAAGAACAAGAAGTACATGGTTTCGAATTTAATCCTTGAACTTAGTTTAATTATATTAATGTGGTGACAATACTTTTTGTTTTCTGAATGAATGCTTGAACAGTGAATATGTCTTTTGAAGTTGTTGTTTATGAATGTTAAATATGTTGGCTCTTGAAAGAATGATGACAAGGAGACATGTTATTTGATAATCTGAAAAATCATAAAAATGATTCTTAAAGCAAGAAAAAGCAGTGAATACAAAAGCTTGAAGAAAAAAAATGGCAAAAAAAATTTAGAAAAAGAAAAAGCAAGCAGAAAAAGCCAAAAGCTCTTAAAACCAAAAGGCAAGAGCAAAAAGCCAATAACCCTTAAAACCAAAAGGCAGGGGTAAATAAAAAGGATCCCAAGGCTTTGAGCATCAGTGGATAGGAGGGCCTAAAGGAATAAAATCCTGGCCTAAGCAGCTAAACCAAGCTGTCCCTAACCATGTGCTTGTGGCGTGAAGGTGTCAAGTGAAAACTTGAGACTGAGCGGTTAAAGTCAAGGTCCAAAGCAAAAGAAGAGTGTGCTTAAGAACCCTGGACACCTCTAATTGGGGAATTTAGCAAAGCTGAGTCACAATCTGAAAAGGTTCACCCAATTATGTGTCTGTGGCATTTATGTATCCGCTGGTAATACTGGAAAACAAAGTGCTTAGGGCCACGGCCAAGACTCATAAAGTAGCTGTGTTCAAGAATCAACATACTAAACTAGGAGAATCAATAACACTATCTGAACTTTGAGTTCCTATAGATGCCAATCATTCTGAACCTCAATGGATAAAATGAGATGCCAAAACTATTCAAGAGGCAAAAAGCTACAAGTCCCGCTCATCTTATTGGAGCTATGTTTCATTGATATTTTGGAATTTATAGTATATTCTCTTCTTTTTATCCTATTTGATTTTCAGTTGCTTGGGGACAAGCAACAATTTAAGTTTGGTGTTGTGATGAGCGGATAATTTATACGCTTTTTGGCATTGTTTTTAGTATGTTTTTAGTAGGATCTAGTTACTTTTAGGGATGTTTTTATTAGTTTTTATGTTAAATTCACATTTCTGGACTTTACTATGAGTTTGTGTGTTTTTCTGTGATTTCAGGTATTTTCTGGCTGAAATTGAGGGACTTGAGCAAAAATCAGATTCAGAGGTTGAAGAAGGACTACTGATGCTGTTGGATTCTGACCTCCCTGCACTCAAAGTAAATTTTCTGGAGCTACAGAACTCCAAATGGCGCACTCTTAACGGTGTTGGAAAGTAGACATCCAGGGCTTTCCAGCAATATATAATAGTTTATACTTTGCCCGAGTTTAGATGACGCAAAAAGGCGTTGAACGCCAGTTCTACGCTGCAGTCTGGAGTTAAACGCTAGAAACACGTCATGAACCAGAGTTGAACGCCAAAAATACACTACAACTTGGCGTTCAACTCCAAAAGAAGCCTCTGCACGTGTAAACTTCAAGCTCAGCCCAAGCACACACCAAGTGGGCCCCGGAAGTTGATTTATGCACCAATTACTTACTTATGTAAACCCTAGTAGCTAGTTTAGTATAAATAGGACTTTTTACTATTGTATTTACATCTTCGGATCATCTTTGGATTATCTTTTGATCCTGGGATCACGTTTTGGGGGCTGGCCATTCGGCCATGCCTGGACCTTATCACTTATGTATTTTCAACGGTAGAGTTTCTACACACCATAGATTAAGGTGTGGAGCTCTGCTGTTCCTCAAAGGTTAATGCAAAGTACTCCTGTTTTTCTATTCAATTCAACTTATTCCGCTTCTAAGATATCCATTCGCACTTCAACATGAATATGGTGATCGTGACAGTCATCATCATTCCCTATGAACACGTGCCTGACAACCACTTCCGTTCTACCTTAGATTGAATGAGTATCTCTTGGATTCCTTAATAAGAATCTTCGTGGTATAAGTTAGAACCCATGGATGGCCATTCCTGAGATCCGGAAAGTCTAAACCTTGTCTGTGGTATTCCGAGTAGGATTTGGGAAGGGATGGCTGTGACGAGCTTCAAACTCGCGAGTGCTGGGCATAGTGACAGACGCAAAAAGATCAATGGATCCTATTCCAGTATGATCGAGAACCAACAGATGATTAGCCATGCAGTGACAGCGCATTGGACCATTTTCACTGAGAGGACAGGATGTAGCCATTGACAACGGTGATGCCTAACATACAGCTTGCCATGGAAAGGAGTAGGATTGATTGGATGAAGACAGCAGGAAAGCAGAGGTTCAGAGGGACGAAAGCATCTCTATACGCTTATCTGAAATTCTCATCAATGAATTACATAAGTATTTCTATCTTTATTTTCTGTTTATTTATTATTATTATTCGAAAACTCCATAACCATTTGATATCCGCCTGACTGAGATTTACAAGGTGACCATAGCTTGCTTCATACCGACAATCTCCGTGGGATCGACCCTTACTCACGTAAGGTTTATTACTTGGATGACCCAGTGCACTTGCTGGTTAGTTGTATCGAAGTTGTGATAAATTACGAATTAAGGTTAGAGCACCAAGTTTTTGGAGCCATTACCAGGGATCACAATTTCGTGCACCAAAGACCCTCAATATGCTCCAATTCAAAACTAACCAAATTAACTTCTTGAAAGAAGAAGTCTCCTTCAAAACCCTTGGAACCCAGTTACAAAAGCCTCAAATCCAACAAAAGATTAAGTCCCTTCTTCAATAAATGCAAGAAACAATATGTTCAGATTTGCCTCACGCATTCTGGAATAGAAAACAACATATTGTGGATCTTCCTTATGAAAAGGATTTTAAAGAAAGCCAGATCCCAACAAAGGCCAGACCCATACAAATGAATGAACAACTTCTCCAATATTGTCAAAAGAAAATTACAAACCTTTTGCACAAAAAGCTTATTAGGCCCAGTAAAAGCCCATGGTCTTGTTCAACTTTCTATGTCAACAAACAAGCTAAATTGGAAAGAGGCACCCCTAGGTTGTTTATTAATTATAAGCCTCTAAACCAAGCTCTCCGGTGGATTAGGTATCCTATCCCAAACAAAAAAGATTTGTTAAATAGACTAAACTCAGCAAGCATTTTTTCAAAATTTGATATGAAATTTGGGTATTGGCAAATCCAGATTAGCGAGGCTGATAGATACAAAATGGCATTCACAGTACCTTTCAGTCAATACGAATCAAATGTGATGCCTTTGGCCTGAAAAATGCCCCATCAGAATTTAAAAAAATCATGAATGACATCTTCAATCCCTTTTCCGGCTTACCCATCGTCTATATAAACTGATGGTGTGCATGAAAGTCTTCACATGTTTAAAATAATCATGCAAGGATTGGGAAAAAATTAGCACGTCGTCTATATAGACGATGGCAAAGCCGGAAAAGGATTGAAGATGTCATTCATGATTTTTTGGAATTCTGATGGGCATTTTTTAGGCCAAAAGGCATCACATTCCATTCGTACTGACAGAAAGATACTGTGAATGCTGTTTTATATCTATCAGCCTCGCTAATCTGGATTTGCCAATACCCAGATTTCATATCAAATTTTGAAAAAATGCTTGCTGAGTTTAGTCTATTTAACAAATCTTTTTTGTTTGGGATAGGATACCTAATCCACCGGAGAGCTTGGTTTAGAGGCTGATAAATCCCATTTTTAAGGTTTATCTTGTACTTAATTTTGTAGATTTTATCCATTATTCTCACACTTATTCATATAATTCGCATGTTTTACATTTTCCTTCCTAAATTTTGTGCTATGATTGAAAACATGCTTCTTTCGCCTTAAATTTGCTAATTTTAATCCTCTCTTGTTACCATTAGATGTCGTGATATGTTTGTTAAGTGTCTTCAAGGTTTATAGGGCAGGAATGGCTTAGAGGAGGGAAAGGAAGTATGCAAAAGTGGAAGGAATACAAGAAATTGAAGGAATTGTTAAGTTGTCAATCCTGACCTCTTTGTACTAAATCGATCATAACTTGGGCTATAAAGGTCCGAATGAGGCAGTTTCAGTTGCATTGGAAAGCTAACATCCGGGGCTTCAAAATGATATACAATTTGCCATAGTTGCCTTGCAGTTAGGTGACACGCACGCGTAACAGAGCGTCACGTGCTGCATTATACAGAAGACGCTGGGGGCGATTTCTGGGCTCTTTTTGGCCCATTTTCAAGCCCGAAAACACAGAATAGAGGGTGCAGAGTGGGAGAATCATGGGGGGAACAATTCATTCACAAATTTTAGGTTTTAGATGTAGTTTTCTAGAGAGAGAGAGAGAGGCTCTCTCTCTCTCTCTCTAGGTTTGAGGATTCTTAGTTTTAATTCTTCTCTAATTCTGAATTCTATCTTAATTCAATTTAGTTTATCTTCTACTTTTAATTCTTCTAGCATTCTAGTTTATTTATTTCCTTTGTTGATTACTTTATGTTGCCAATTTAGTTTATGAATTCTCATGTTAGATTTTATTTCCCTTTTTAATGCAATTTGAGGTATTTCAAATTTATTGCTCTATTCTTCGTTTGTTATTATTGATGTTTGCAATTGGTTGTTTGGATTTAATATTCCGTGCTAGTTTTCTATGTTTTTATGTTGTGCCTTCTAAGTGTTTGATAAAATGCTTGGGAGGGTTTTAAGTTAGATTTTTATATTCTTAACTTGAATTGATTAATTGGAGACTCTTCCATCATCAAAGTCTCTTGTTGGTTGATAATTGAAACTAGCTAGTTGGCTTGAACTTCACTAACTCTAGTCTTTGATTAGGACTTGTGAATTCAAGTTGATTTTTTCACTTGATTTACCTTCAATTGTTAGAGGTTAACTAAGTGATAGTAAAAGGTAATTACCATTACAAGTGACTATGATAATAGGGATAGGAATTCCAATTATCAATTCTTGCTAAGACTTTCTTAATTGTTATTTTCTTTCCTTGTTATTTACATTCCTTGTTCCACATTTCAAAAACACAAAAAGATACAATCCCTTAACCAATAGTAACATACTTTCCTGCAATTCCTTGAGAGACAATCCGAGGTTTAAATACTTCGGTTTATTTTTATTGGGTTTGCTTAAGTGACAAATAAATTAAATTTGATTGAGGTTTAATTGTCGGTTTAGATCTATACCCGTAACGCGATTATTTTTTGTGAAATTCTTTACCGACGATTTTTCTCCCATCAGAGGCTTCTAATTAATAACCAACCTAGGGGTGCCTCTTTCCAATTCATCTTGTTTGTTAACATAGAAAGCTGAACAAGACCATGGTCTTTTCCTGGGCCTAATAAGCTTTTTGTGCAAAAAGGTCTGTAATTTCCTTTTGACAATATTGGAGAAGTTGTTCATTCATTTGTATAGGTCTGGCCTTTGTTCATTCATCTGGCTTTCTTTAAAATTCTTTTCATAAGGAAGATCCACAATATGTTGTTTTCTATTCCAGAATGTGTGAGGCAAATCAGAACATGTTGTTTCTTGCATTTGTTGAAGAAGGGACTTAATCTTTTGTTGGATTTGAGGTTTTTGTAACTGGGTTTCAAGGGTTTTGAATGAGACTTCTTCTTTCAAGAAGTTAATTTGGTTAGTTTTGAATTGGAGCATGTTGAGGGTCTTATGGGCAGAAGTTCAAACAAATTGGAAGGTTGTTGGGGTTCTTCCTATTTAGGTAGAGATACCGTCATATGACATCATTAAAGGAAAAAGAGCTCTAATAAAGGGTGTCCCCAAAATGACCTGATTTCTTAAATCTTGCACAAGGAGGAAGGGTGTTTTTATCCGTAAAAGACCATTTTTAATGACCGCCTCAAAAATCCTGTACCTAATTTGTAAACGTTCGCCGTTAGCTGTACTAAGGCGCTCTGTAGTTTTTTCAAAATATTTTGTTGGGATTAAACCTTCCAAAATACAATTTTTATCTGCACCTGTATCGAACAAGGCTACAGTTTCCAAAATAAAGTCCTGGATGACAATTCGAATATTGATATAGAATTTCATGACGGTTAGTTGACTGACTAACCGGAGAATTTCTGCTATCTCATCTTCTTGATCATCCTTTGAGAGTTGGACAATTTAGTCATCCTCTTCATCTTTGAAAATTTAGTTTTGAAGATTTTGATCATTCTGAGGTTTTTCCTCAGTATTATCAGAATCTTCATCCAAAATATGACACAAGCAATTTTGGTGTTGTTATTGTTGTTGTTGTTGTTTGATGAGATGAATTTCTTTCTTGAGAATATTAATCTCATTTGGAGATCCTGAATAGTAATAGGCTTAGAAACTTGTTTTTCGAGTTTTTTGAAAATAGATTTTACATCGTACTTGTTTTTGATAACCAGGATTTTGGTTTTGGATTTATTTTTGGTTTCTAAGGTTTGTTTGAGCTTTTGAAGGAAGTATTTTCTCTGTTCAGGGTCAGAGATAGCGTTTATGGCATCAAAAAGAAGATCTTGTTCTTGTGTGATGACATTGAGCTCAAAATATTCATCAGAAGATGAGGATATATCATCATCATGCTGGATGTTGTTTAAGTCCTCCAAAAATTCATGCTATGATTATTCTTCGGAGCTTTCAAGGATGAGGTTATTAATCCGCTCTTCAATCTGAGGGTTAAGGTTGAGGTTGATGATCCTCTTTTTGAGCCTACAGTACTTACTGATATGACCCAGTTTTTTTCAATTGAAACAGATAATTTGGTTTTTGTGAGGTTCCTTATATTTGTCTTTCCTTTGTCTAGGAGGAGGCTTGTAATGCTTCCTAGGTTTCCATTGCCGTGGGTTTTGATCGGGCCATTACCATTATAAGTGACTATGATAATAGGGATAGGAATTCCAATTATCAATCCTTGCTAAGACTTTTCTTAATTGTTATTTTATTTCCTTGTTATTTACATTCCTTGTTCCACATTTCAAAAACCTAAAAAGATACAATCCCATAACCAATAGTAATATACTTCCCTACAATTCTTTGAGAGACGACCCTAGATTTAAATACTTCGGTTTATTTTTATTGGATTTGCTTAAGTGACAAACAAATTAAATTTGATTGAGGTTTAATTGTCGGTTTAGATCTATACTTGCAACGCGATTATTTTTTGTGAAATTCTTTACCGGCAATTTTTCCCCCATTAATTTTTGGCGCCATTGTTGCGGAATTGCAAACGTGTGCATTATTATTGGTTATTGTACATATTTGCCTTTTGCTTATTTGTTAGTTTTGGGACTTTATTGCTCATCTTTATTAGTTTTTATTTTTATTAGCTACTATGAATTCTCACCCTTTTGGCTATGAGTTTGGTTCAAATTATGTTGTAGGGAATGAAAGCTACAATGAGAACATACATCAAGGGTGGAACAATCAAAGGTGGGAGGAGCCTCAAGCTTATGGACAACACTCTTGGCAACAACCTCCACTAACTTACTATGAGCAAAAGCCATTCCAAGGTGCATACCAGGACAATAGATATGGTGAACCCCCTTGTAGTTACCAACAAGCCCCACCATATGCCTATGAACCCCCTCCTCAACATAGCTTTGAACCACCATACTCACAAGCCACCTACAACCAAACACTTCCGTATGATCCTAACCCTTATCCACCATACCAACCATCTTATGAGCCATATGAACCATATATAGAGCCACCCCAATTCCAACCCAATTGCTCCCAAGAACCACCACCTCAATATACACCACCTCCAATGTATGGAAATTTTCAACCACAAGATGAATTCTCTTTTCCACCACAACCCTCCATAGGGGAATGTCTATATCCATCAATCCAAGAGCCATATGATCCTAATTATGTTAGCCAAGTGGAACAAGAGTCAAAGGATCGTCTCAAGGAAGCCATGGATCGACTTCAAGCAACCATCCGTCAAAAGTTTGACCCATGTGAAAACAAGAGATTGAAGTGTGTTGTGCAACAAGTGAAAAAGATAGAGAGTGTTGAACCGCCATATCCTTATCATGATGAACCACCCTCTTATCATGAACCTTTCCTCCCAAAAAATGAACCCTCATATCCACCACAATCTCCAATGGATGACACTCTAAGTGTTCTTCTTCAAGAGCAAAGAGAGATGCAAAGGACAACCCTAGAGTTTGTAGCTACCTTGACTGAGGTAGTAGGTAATTTAGCCTCTCTACACTTCGACACTCAAAGTACTCCCATGGCTACATTTGGAGAATCAATAGAAGAGCGTAGCATGAAGGAGACACTAAAAACTCAGGTGGACAATGAGAAATGTGACTTTGTATTGGAACAAGTGGAGGAAGCCGTAATAGTTGAAGAGGAAGAAGTGGTTGAAGACTTAGGAGATGCTGAACCTCCATGGGAATCTAGAATTGTATAGTATTCCTCCAAGAAGCTTGAAATTAGTGTTGAGGAGGCTAGTGCACAACCTCCAAGGCATATTTCCTATGAAGAATTGGAGGGAATAGATCAAGAAGCAAGTTCCCTTGATGATGAAATTGAAGAACCTTCTCCCGATGATATTGAAAGCAACATTGAGGTAGATTTCTCTCAACTTCCTATTTATGATTTGAGTAACGGAGAAGAGTTGGATGAATCTGGTAAGGAAGAGCTTGAAGGTGAAGAATCTCTTCAAAAGGTGGAAGCCCTTCGAAGAGGATGGACGGGAGTTGAATATGCGTTGTCAAGATCGTTGGAGACTTCTCTACCTAGGTTGTCGTCTACTCCTTCATTTGAGTGGGTAAAACTTATCTCCATTCGCTTTACTGTCCCACTTAAGTATGGTATGCTTGAAACGGATAGCCAACTTAGGAGGATTTATGGCATTAAGCGTAAGAGAAGGATGTTTAGTGGTTGGAGTTACAAATCAAGACTCATCAAGGTTGAGATTTCAAGAGCTAGATGCAAGGGTTAGACTAGTGAACAATTGGTTGGATCTAAGAGAAGAGTTTGGTATTGCATTGAGAATTTGGATTTCTTGCCACCCAGTTGGAACAACGATGATCAACTTACAGACGGATGTAGAAACAAGATTTGGAATCCGGGTATAAAAGAGGATCAATTTTGGGAGCCCTTAGCTTGTGAAGAACTTCATCAAAGCTTGGTGAATTCACTTGGGAATGTCGGAACTTATTGGAAGTCCAAGCGTTGGTGGAAGTTTCAAGATAAGTTCAAGCACAAGCCACCATGACAAGGACCTCACAAAATGTCCAACTTAAGGACAACAAATAAAAGTGCTAGGTGGGAGACAACCCACCATGGTATGATCTTCTTTTTTTATGAGTTTTATTTTATTTCTGCCAGTGTTAGTTTCCAATTCTGCATGTTTACCCTTATTTTGCCTTATATTTCATAAAAAAAAAGTGCCTCCGACGCGTAAGCGTCAATGACGCGCATGTGTCGTATGGAGGATTGCTCTCTATTAAATTAAACAGAGAGTTACGCTGGAACTGTGCGGGAAGGGTGCCTGGCACACAAGCCCACCCACGCATACGCGTGACCCACGCGTACGCATCCCCTGCACTTTCGTCAATCCACGCGTAAGCGTCAACGACGCTCATGCGTCAGTGTTTGTTTTTGGCCATCCATGCGTACGCGTGGGCGACGCGTACACGTCGCATGGGTATTTCTGTTTTCACGCGCATGCGTGACCGGCGCGCGCGTCGCGTCCGCTTTCTATTTTTCATTTCTTTCTCCTTTCTTCCCTCCTTTCTCCTTCTTTCTTCATCCTTTCTTACTTTCTTCTTCTTCATTTCTTTAACTTCTCATCCTTTTTCTCTTTCATTTTATTTTACTTAATTTATTTGCATACTTTCATTTATTACATTTTAATCTTGGGCATGTTTTACTTTCTTTTCTAAGTTTATTATTTTTTCATTGGTGTTACATGTTCTTATTCAACTGTTGCATCTTTTCTTGCATTATTTTGGTACTTCGTGACTTGTTTTATATTGTTGGGTATTATTATTCATAGGTCAATGCTAATTTTTTTATGACACTTATATTCCATTTGTATTGATATGCACTTATACTATCTTTCATGACCCATTCTCTCTCCCCCATTGTTGCAATTTTTGCACTATTGATATGCCATTTGCTTACACTGTTCTCTCACTTGCATGTTGTAGCTACCATGTAGGTTGAGGCCATTATTATTTGGCATTAGCCCACCTAGACTTTGTTTGTTTGCATATCTTTGTTTGTCTGTTATTCTTTGATTCTTTTTCTCTTCTTTCAGGCTGGCCACCAAGAGGGAAAAGGGAAAGTTTCTAACTAGGGCAACAGACAAGTCCATCTGCACAACCTTTGGAGAAAAGCATCAGTTGTAGCCACCCATCCACTTGCACATCTTAGCATGCACCGAGGACGGTGCAATCTTTAAGTGTAGGGAGGTCGATACCGACTTTTGTGGGTTAGTTACCTTCTTTTCAACACCAATATTTAATTTTCTTTGTTAGTTCATTGTTGCATTTGCATGATTGATTGCATGTTTGTCAAATTTTGTGCATATTCTACCACTACTTGGTTGAAGTGGTGAATTATTTTCCAAGAAACTGTTTATAGCATTTCACTAATTCGAATTAAAATTTTTATTAAACTTGTTTGAAGATATTTAATTTGGAACATGGTTTTAGAGCTCGAACATACAAAACCACTGAGATTTTGAGCCTATTTGATTGGTTGCATTTTATCAACCAATGTTTTGTTTTGGTGTGTGTAGTTCTCTCTATAATTGTGATCTCTGTCTTGCTTAATTCTATATTTCTATTGTTTGATGTATGCATGCACTTATATGATTGAGGCTTTGTTTCACTGAGCTTACATACCCATATGGCCTTAACCTTTTCATTATCATTTGTAAACCAATGTTGGGCCTATTTATCCCATTTGTTCTTTAATTTAGCACATCATTAACTCTAAGCAGAAAATAATATTGTCCCTAATTTGAATCCTTGGTTAGTTTAGACTAGTGAGAGTGCTCACAATTCAAGTATGGGGAAATTGGGTTTGGAAACATTTGGTTTGGGAATTGGGTGTTGTATATCTTTATGAAAATGTGAAAGGAATGTTTAGAACATGTTCATGCATTCAATATCTTAATCATATGCATTGAGAAAAACAAAAGAAAAGAAAAAAATAATAAAAAGAAAAAATAGAAGAAAAACAAAAAGAAAAGAGCAAATAATAATAAGGGGACAAAATACCCCCAAAGTAAATGGTTATAGCAATGCATGAGTTGTATTCAAATTGGGATGCATGAATATGTGGAAAACACAGTTAATGGGTAGTTGGATTTTGTATGATTGATTACATGGATTGTCTTAAGTTAGGTGGGAAGTTTAGGTTGATCAAGGATTCAGATTTTAGTCCACTTGACCAAATACAATCCTACCTTGACCTTAACCCCATTACAACCCTTAAAAGACCTCTTGATATGTGTATTTATGCATTAAAATTTTTGTTGATTAGTAGAAGAAGAACAAGCCTTAGAATATAAGGTTAGTAGAGAATTGAGAGAATCGAACCTTAAACACTTGAGTGATTAGAGTGTATACACTTCCGGTGAGGGTTTGATGCTCGATTCCTTGTTCCCAGCTTTCATGAGCTATCTTCTTTTGCAAGTTTACTTGTACTTTATTTTATGATTTGAATTAGTGAGATCCAGTTCATATTACTTCTTGCAAGATTTGTTTACTTTTAACCAAGTACGTAAAAGCATGATGCATGTAGGTAGCTTGCATCTAAATAGGTTGCATTGCATAAGTTCTACCATTTCGCCTTCACTCTTTTGGTTCTCTGGAGGTTAGCATGAGGACATGCTAACGTTTAAGTCTGGGGAGATTGATAAACCCCATTTTTAGGGTTTATCTTGTACTTAATTTAGTAGATTTTATCCATTATTCTCACACTTATTCATAGAATTCACATGTTTTACATCTTCCTTCCTAAATTTTGTGCTAAGATTGAAAACATGCTTCTTTCACCTTAAATTTGCTAATTTTAATCCTCTCTTATTACCATTAGATGTCGTGATATGTTTGTTAAGTGTCTTCAGGGTTTATAGGGCAGGAATGGCTTAGAGGAGGGAAAGGAAGCATGCAAAAGTGGAAGGAATAGAAGAAATTGAAGGAATTGCTAAGTTGTCAATCCTGACCTCTTCGTACTAAATCGATCATAACTTGAGCTATAGAGGTCCGAATGAGGCGGTTCTAGCTGCATTAGAAAGCTAACATCAAGGGCTTCAAAATGATATGTAATTTGCCATAGTTGCCTTGCAGTTAGGTAACGCGCACGCGTGACAGAGGGTCACGTGCTACATTACACAGAAGATGCTGGGGACGATTTCTGGGCTTCTTTTGGCCCAATTCCAAGCCCAAAAAAATAGAATAGAGGCTGCAGAGTGGGGGAATTATGGGGGGAACAATTCATTCACAAATTTTAGGTTTTAGATGTAGTTTTCTATAGAGAGAGAGGCTCTCTCCTCTCCTTAGGTTTGAGGATTCTTAGTTTTAATTCTTCTCTAATTCTGAATTCTATCTTAATTCAATTTAGTTTCTCTTTTACTTTTAATTGTTCTAGCATTCTAGTTTATTTATTTCCTTTGTTGATTACTTTATGTTGCCAATTTAGTTTATAAATTCTCATGTTAGATTTTATTTCCCTTTTTAATGCAATTTGAGGTATTTCAAATTTATTGCTCCTTTCTTCGTTTGTTATTATTGATGTTTGCAATTGGTTGTTTGGATTTAATATTCCTTGCTAGTTTTCTATGTTTTTATATTGTGCCTTCCAAGTGTTTGATAAAATACTTGGGAGGGTTTTAAGTTAGATTTTTATATTCTTAATATGAATTGAGTAATTGGAGACTCTTGAATCATCAAAGTCTCTTGTTGGTTGGAGATTGAAACTAGCTAGTTGGCTTGAACTTCACTAACTCTAGTCTTTGATTAGGACTTGTGAATTCAAGTTAATTTTCTCACTTAATTTACCTTCAATTGTTAGAGGTTAACTAAGTGATAGTAAAAGGCAATTACCATTATAAGTGACTATGATAATAGGGATAGGAATTCCAATTATCAATCCTTGCTAAGAATTTTCTTAATTGTTATTTTATTTCCTTGTTATTTACATTCCTTGTTCCACATTTCAAAAACCCAAAAAGATACAATCCCATAACCAATAGTAACATACTTCCCTGCAATTCCTTGAGAGACGACTCGAAGTTTAAATACTTCGGTTTATTTTTATTGGGTTTGCTTAAGTGACAAACAAATTAAATTTGATTGAGGTTTAATTGTCGGTTTAGATCTATACTCGTAACGCGATTATTTTTTGTGAAATTCTTTACCGACGATTTTTCTCCCTTCAGAGGCTTATAATTAATAACCAACCTAGGGGTGTCTCTTTCCAATTCAGCTTGTTTGTTGACATAGAAAGTTGAACAAGACCATGAGCTTTTCCTGGGCCTAATAAGCTTTTTGTGCAAAAGGTCTGTAATTTCCTTTTGACAATATTGGAGAAGTTGTTCATTCATTTGTATGGGTCTGGCCTTTGTTGGGATCTGGCTTTTTTTAAAATCCTTTTCATAAGAAAGATCCACAATATGTTGTTTTCTATTCCAGAATGCGTGAGGCAAATCTGAACGTATTGTTTCTTGCATTTGTTGAAGAAGGGACTTAATCTTTTGTTGGATTTGAGGCTTTTGTAACTGGGTTTCAAGGGTTTTGAAGGAGACTTCTTCTTTCAAGAAGTTAATTTAGTTAGTTTTGAATTGGAGCATGTTGAGAGTCTTATGGGCAGGAGTTGAAACAAATTGGAAGGTTGTTAGGGTTTCTCCTATATAGGTAGTGATACCGTCATATGACATCATTAAAGGAAAAAGAGCTCTAATAAAGGGTGTCCCCAAAATGACCTGATTTCTTAAATCTTGCACAAGGAGGAAGAGTATTTTTATCCGTAAAAGACCATTTTTAATGACAGCCTCAGAAATCATGTACCTAATTTGTAAATGTTTGCCGTTAGCTGTACTAAGGCGCTCTGCAGTTTTTTCAAAATATTTTGTTGGGATTAAACCTTCCCCAATACAATTTTTATCTGCACCTGTATCGAACAAGGCTACAGTTTCCAAAACAAAGTCCTGGATGACAATTCGAATATTGATATAGAATATCATGACGGTTAGTTGACTGACTAACCAGAGAATTTCTCCTATCTCATCTTCTTGATCATCCTTTGAGAGTTGGACAATTTGGTCATCCTCTTTATTTTGGAAAATTTGGTTTTGAAGATTTTGATCATTCTGAGGTTCTTCCTCAGTGTTATCAGAATCTTCGTCCAAAATATGAGACAAGCAATTCTGGTTTTGTTGTTGTTGTTGTTGTTTGATGAGATGAATTTCTTTCTTGAGAATATTAATCTCATTTGGAGATCCTGAATAGTAACAGGCTTAGAAACTTGTTTTTCGAGTTTTTTGAAAATAGGTTTTACATCGTACTTGTTTTTGATAACCAGGATTTTGGTTTTGGATTTATTTTTGGTTTCTAAGGTTTGTTTGAGCTTCTGAAGGAAGTATTTTCTCTGTTCAGGGTCAGAGATAGCATTTATGGCATCGAAAAAAAGATCTTGTTCTTGTGTGATAACATTGAGCTCAAAATATTCATCAGATGATGAGGATATATCATCATCATGCTGGATGTTGTTTGAGTCCTCCAAAAATTCATGCTCTGATTCTTCTTCGGAAATTTCAATGAGGAGGTTATTAATCCGCTCCTCAATCTGAGGGTTAAGGTTGAGGTTGATAATCCTCTTTTTGAGCCTATAGTACTTACTGATATAACCCGATTTTTTGCAGTTGAAGCAAATAATTTGGTTTTTGTGAGGTTCCTTATCTTTGTCTTTCCTTTGTCTAGGAGGAGGCTTGTAATGCTTCCTAGGTTTCTATTGTCGTGGGTTTTGATTAGGCCATCGGTTTTTTTGGTAAGACTGTTTTGTTTTCTTTTTTCTACAGGAGGGTAGGCCAAATTGTTCACAGAAGGAACCTAGATCTTTTTGTTTTGGGCCTTTTCGCGGGCTAGTTGCCATTGAATTTTGTTATCTTGAAAAATTTTTAAGGCCACTTTTTGGACATAAGAAATTAATTGGCCATAACTTAAAGAATTGCACGGAATAATTCCATTTGGAGTTAAGCTTCTGATCTTGTCCCTAACTTTATCTCTCAGAGATTTTGGGAGTCCGGCTAAGAACTTTTCTTTCTAGAACGACCGTTGACTATCTTCTCTAGTGAAGACTTTGGTTATGAAAGTATCTTTATACCACTTGAAATCAGACAGCGATTTGCATTTGAGATTGGACAGAAGTTCAGCAGACCGATCTTTCCACAAAGATGGGTCGTCTATGAAATGGTTTGCTATAGTAAAGATCAAAGTGCTAACAGCATCAGGGATGGTTTTTCCATTCTCATTAAGAATAGGTTCGCCATTATCATTGGTTTTAACTGCAGACAGGATGGCATCTTTTTCATCATTCGTGAGATAATTATCCCACCATCCTTTAAGCTATCTTGAAAATCCTGATACAATAACATTTGCTATTGCTTCTTCGAAGCTTTCATGGGCAGTTTGATAGGCCGTACAAACCATTGTCAAATGTTGTAACATATGCATGATGTTATACTCCATTTTCCATCTATGTTCCATTCATAGACGGTGTTCGCATTGAAACTGTTGAAGCCTAGCTCTCTGTCTTCCAAAGCTAGGTCAAGAGCAGTATTTTGGAGATGATAGTGTTGATGAGGTTTAGTAAGACCTTTCCATTTTGTAATAGAGGTGGTCATAATAGGGTTGACTCTAGGTAAATCTAATCCATTGTCTGAGTCTTGCGACTCTTCATGGAGAACATTAATGGACGTTTTAGCAGATTGCCTAGTAACTCTTGTGGATGATTCAATGGTTTGCGGAGTGTTAGGGATGGTCATTTGGCTGAGAAGATGATCTATTTTGTGTACAAGTTCGGAGGTACCTGAATCTTGTTTGAAAATAGAAGATTTGAGGTTTTGTCTAATCTTTGGGTTGATCTTAAAAGGTTTAAACAAGGGTTTTTCTGGAGCTTTTGGAGAATCATGGGTACTGTTACTTGAGGAGCTGAGCTTTTGGCCTAAGGTTTGGAGATATTTGTTGGTATAGTTGGCCTGTTCCATGATATTCTTGATATCTTTAGACCCAATGGGTTCATCTAAATTTTTGGTTTTGAAGGGTGAGGCCATGACGGGAGTTTGTTTAGTATCCAAGTTATTTGTAACGATGAACTTTTCTATTGGGGGAAATTCTGACTTAACTAATTCCCCCTCCTGGATTTTCCAGGTAAAAATAACGTTCGCAGAATGAGATGTACTACTATCTGCTTTAAAAGGGTAGTCTATATTTTTTTTTTATGCTGTAAGCATGGAACCATTCAAAGAAAGGAATGTGCATCTTGGCTTGGTTAAGGAAGTGATAATATTTCTCCCGAAAGTATGAAATTTGATGGGCCTTAAAGGTTTGCAAGTACCATCTCTTATGAAGTTTCTATTCTTCAGAGTTGACGTTCCTTCGCAAGGCTTCCCTATCTATGACAAAGTCTTTAGTTAACATTGACATCATCATTCATGGAGGAGTATATTGGGATTGAATAGACTGTTCATCTATATCCTCTTCTTTTTGGTAAACAGGTCTAGGAATACTAGAGTTTGTTTGTAATCCTGTAAGGTTGATTTCTGGGTTGGCCATCCTAATTTGTGGATTAGAAAGAGAGGAATGAGATCTTGTAGAGAAAGACCTCCTTGCGGAGGTGAAGTCGGATCTGTAAGTAGATACGGCTTCAGACCTCGACGAAAAAGAATTTCTTCTATCAAAGAAGATTTCTACCTTCCTAGTCTCATCTTGTTTAATTTCTTGTAATTAGGGGGCTTGTCGGGTAGAGTAGGTATGGCACACTCTAGCCCAAGATTCAGGGAGATTAATTTCATCCCATTTAATGAGGCGGGGTATAGTGACGTTTGCTTTGGTCATGTCAGTGACAAAAAGAGTTGTCTCACGGTCGGTTGTTTTCAAAAGCACTCTGGAGTTACAAGTGTTCATGACCTTGTACTGAATCCTATAGATTAAAGCTGTAGGAATGGATCCTTCCTTCATGTCAAGGCCATGAAGTCGGATGTTGAGAAAGAGTGCGTCTAAGATGTTTTGATCTAACAAGCTCACAGTTTTGTTGGGAAAGCAATTGAAATAGATCAGACCGTGTCCTAAACTTGTTTCAACAGTTCCTATAAGGGAATCATGGAAGTTGTTATGCCTAACGTCTCTTAGACACATAAGAGTAGAAGCATTTAAACCTTCTCGAATTAGTGGTTTAACTGCAACCTGAACACATCCTATATGAAGATATTTATATTTGCAGACATGTTCTTGGATAGATTGTTTGTTTAAAAGGTGGAATTCCTCACCGGACTCCGGTCCAAGAGGAATATTGTTTTTGGCAGTTTTGATAATATAATCAGATCTGCCAGCATGCTTGGTTTCTTCAGGAATGTATAGTTCATCCTGGGGAATATTAGGTATTTCTCAGTTGTCTATAGCCTGATTGAAATCTTCGAAGCATACTTCTTCTTCGAAGATGTTATGTTTTGGAGAGAGTTCCTCAGGGCGAGTAACTTTCTCAGAAAGAATACTAGATTTTGTGTGGGAATAAGAAGGACTGTGTGCAAAACAACGGGAGAGGCTGCGAAAAAAAGACATTTTTGAAACTAACTGATATCATTGCCCTCCTTTGGTTCTGTAGGAATATGCCGATTAACAATAGACTACCACTCAGCCAAAGAATACTGAATTTTAACTCTTTTTTTTTATGAACTGAAAGCTTAATTTTCCAGATCCATAGCCACCAGGAATTCTTAGCGTTTTATCCTTATCATTTATAGAAAATCAACCGAGTTAGTCTTACTGCCCTAACAATGGGTCTTACTGCTACTACCATATAAATGATAAGAAGAAACAACTTGTACTTCCAGATCTGGGAATTAGCTTTAAATATTTACAAAGAAAAATAAAAATGTATATTAGTATTCATGTGGATCAGAGTTAGCCTATTGTTAATAAGAACAAGTGAACTCGTACGAGTCTACGAGTTAATTCGCAAGTCGAGTCTAGATCAGCTCCACGAATTTACTTAGACTCGCGAGTTTGACAACCTTAGTTGTTGGATTAATGTGCATATGTTTGTCCAAGAGAAAGACTGATTTGCAATGCAAAATTGATATGCGTTGTTTGTCTAACTATCAAGCTGATTTGCTTTTCTTTTTGTCACAAAAAATTATTAATAATGTGGGCTACACAATAAAACACACATCAATCCTATTCTTGGGCTTTTAATCTCAATCAAAAATGTTTGTCATTATCATAAAAAAATTTGTTTCATAAACTTAATTTCTCCCTTCATAACAAATATAATAACTAACGCAAGTTGGCACAGATGGATGAGGGTCTGTGTTCTTTAGCCATCTCTCTCGGGTTCGATACTCACTGGAGAATGGGAATGGAGCTTGCTTGCTTGGAAGGGTCGCCCACTTTGTGTGTCTCTGCAGTATCTGAGAGATTAGTCATTGGGCTTCCAGCCTCATGGATACCCTGGTGCAAACCAAAAAAAAAAAAACAAACATAATATACGAGAAAATTAAATCAAAGGAATTAGCGATGTAGGTTTGGTGGTTTTTTTCATTTGGCGAATTTCAAATTCTAACCTGACCTAATTTTTTTGGTAGATTCGATGGATTGATGTAGTGAGTTTGGCCTGTTTGCCATCCCTTATGCCTTCTTTCATCCCATAAGAAAGTATATATAGTTGTGTTTGTTTGATTGGAAAAAAAAATTCCTAATTCAATTGACTTTCAAATAATGAGTACGAATTACACAATTCATCCAATTGAAACTAAAATAACTTGTTGAGGATCCTTTAATTTTTATTATTTTCAGTTTATTGTATCCATATGTTTAAATAATAAGGGCTAATTAGGCAATTCCTGTATATGTATGTGTTGGGTGAAATTAGTTTTTGCTTCTAAAGTGATTTGTTTAAAATTGACGCATGAGGCTTTATAATTTAACTTGCTTAATGTATAAGCTTTTTTATTTTTTATATTGGGTTAAAATGGTGTTTTTTCGAATTAGCCGTAGCTATGTTTCCGGTATTGGTTGCCAGAGTCATTATTGTTCTTGGCAATGATTTTTTAGTTGCTTTTGGCAATCACCAGTCACATGTTATGTATTTGTAATCTTTTTTTCTCCCTTAAATACAAGATGTTTATGCTTCTAACTATAGTAATGTATGATTAAGAACAGACATGCCTATGTTCTATAAATCCTATTTGTTTTCTTTTTTTAAATTTCTTTTTCCTCTCTTAATCTTTACATTGGTTTCTTTTTGCCTTTGGTTGTTGAAGGGGATCGAGAAGTAAGGTTGTCTTCAAGTGGCACAATTTAAATAAAAATTTAATAAGATATATAAATTAAATGCATCTAGTATATCTTTTAATTTATTTTTAGGTTTCACCATAAATAAATTGAATTATATTCTATATATAAAAAAAAAAAGTAAAATTTTAACAAGGTAAAGAATCAATTGTATAAGTGAATAGGGAATAGATTTTTTTTCTATACCATACACATAAATTCGCTTATATAACTGTTACAAACATCTAATTTGATTCAATACAATTATATATTGTTACTCTATATTTGTATACATTTCTAATTTTTTATTTCTATTTTCTACAAATAAAAATATACATTTATCAATATTTTTGATATTGTTTAATCTCTTTTATATTGTATCTCAATCAAAAAGCTAAAGATGTTTGAAAATAAACTGTATCCATATATTATCTCTTTAACCATGGTTTTGAAGTTGAGGACTGAAAGAGCGGTGTTGCTGATATTTTCTTATACTTGTAATGATTGTCATGATAATTAAGATTTGGATGTTCTATTTATAAAATAGTAGGATATGATAAATAAGAAGAATTTAGTAAGGATCATGCTATAATACTATTAGTTTTAAAAATTTAAATTAATAAAAAAAAAGAGTAACATAAATAATTATATCTCTAATTAATATTTTCAGTTAAACAAGAGTTTTTTTTATTTATTTAAATTTTTATATAAGTTTTTTTTATTTATCATACAGTGAATAGTTATATTTCTAATAACCCGTAATAAGTTATTTATACAAATGACAGGATACTTCCACTTAATAAATGAGTTTTTCGTAGTACATTGTATACGAAAAAATTTTGATTAGGTTTATTTGTTATTATTTGTATTGTATGTAGTTTTGAATTTTTTTTTTTTTTAAATAGACGACACTTTTGAAAAATTAGTTGAGAAAAAATCTAAGGCTCTTGTCAAATTGTAAAATAGCGAGAATAGAAGTATTTTAAAAAAATTAATGGCCTGTTTAAGTGAGCTTTTACAATAAAAATAATTTTTTTAAGTAATTTTTTTAATTTTTTAAAAAAATAAAAGTAATTGGATATTTGAATAATGTATTTTATTTGTGTCATATGAGAGAGATGATTCATGAAACCACAAAGGATGAGGATGTGTTAGTTGGAATTAGAAGAGGTAGAGTCATTGAAGAGGAGCTGAAAATAATTATCGACAATAAAATAACAGTGGAGTGGATTAATCGTAACAGTGCAACAAGGTGGGAATTACGTTTTTTGAGAAACAAAATGGCATTCATATGAAAAATTCTTCAAAGTGTGTGTTGAATTCCAATAAGAGGAACGTAACGGTGATATAAGCTAAGAAAAGAGGCGTGAGCAAAAGGCACTAAGCAACGAGAATGAATGGGAGCTATGTGTAACTTAAATGAAATGAAGCACAAAGCATGAAGCTGATATGAGGTTGGAAGCGCAGCAGCATTTGGATGGAGCTATACTAGTAAAGTAAATTGTCATGTTTTTTGCGTTGAACTTATTTTGTGGGCTGCTGGGTATGTATTGGATGTTGGGGTTGTGGGATTGTAATTCTTATGACTTGTTTTTTTAGTGAGATTTGTGTTCTATTCTTGATGGCAATATTATTGCAGGTAATAAATCACAAATTTAGAAACACTTTCTTTTTTTGTCGAGTCGAATTTGTTTAAAGGATGTTAAAAAAGGGAAATATTTTTGTCTCTGCCTTTTCCTATTCTTATGTCCCCATTTAATTCTCTTGCATAGACATTATTACGAATGTTTTGTTATTTGGATGAAATTAATCTATATTAATCTATTTTTATATTCTGTTGAATTAGAATTATATATGAAAATTGAATTTTAATAGAAATATATTTTAAAATTTAGTAAAATTTATAATTAGAGAATCAATAATTGTAATCGATTTGACTATCAATTTTAAATTTTTAAATTTGACATCAGTGATTAATTTAGCTACGATTATATAGTAATAAATTTAGTGATCAAAGTGTTGGTTACTATCAGGACGAAAATTTGCCAATAGCTATCAATTTAGCAACTAAATTATCAGTGGTTATTTAGCAACCGATTTAACAATCAATATGTTGGTTACTATTTAGCGATATATTGATTTAGTAATCGATTTATTGACCACTATTTAATAACTAAGTTTGTTAACGACTGATTTAACGATCAATTTTGTTTGGCACATGTTTGGTCGTACTTGATTGAAAATCGATTGATAAAAGTTAATGGGTTATCAATCGAAATTAATCGCTATTTTTTAATTTAACGATTACCTAAATCGATGCTAAATCGGTCATTATTTCAATAATTTTTTGTAGTTATATATATTAAATAATAATTTACTCTATCTAAATCAATTAAATTTTGTTTGTATCAAAATTAAAAAATGACTAATATTTTTAAACAGGAAAAATATATAGATGATATTTTGTAGTACAAAGAAATGTCATTTTCATAATTATTTTAGTTGATAAGTCATTATCTTTATTTACTCGATCTCGTCAATAAGGCGTATAGCTTAAACAATTGTTACTAGCACAAGTTGTATACTAATTATTTTCACTAAAAAATAGTGGTTATTGATATGTTGTACATCATCATCAATAATTATCTTTGCCAGGAAGATGCTCTATTTGACGTTAACCTATGTACCATGAAAGCTTAAGCTTGTTTCAATAATGTCAAAGATTGTTAACAATTTATACCAATAAGTTCCCGTAATAAAGACCTAGATGTAGATATAATAATCAAAGACTTGGTTGGATGATTATCATATCCCTGAAGTATTACGGGATAAAGTTAACTATCTATATTTATTTATTATTTTAAACATTTAAGAAAAAAAAAAGCAAATACAACAATAATAATTAAAAAATATATATAACGTAGGGTAGAAATTTTTACAAAAAAAAAAAAATAAAAGGGGATAAAATATCTCACTTTTAAAATGAAATATGTTTCAGATTCGACTCCCGAGTCCTCTATCAGAGTAGCTACGACTCGGTTACCGGGGGCTAGGCCATCACTGCGGCCCAAATCAGCCTGATAATCATAAATCCCTAACCAACATTTAAATTTAAATACTTTTCTTACTTAAGATACGTTACACATTTCTAATCCTTACCTACACCTTTCAAATTCATTCTGACTTAAGCGTTGAAGTGTCTTTACATGTACCACCCCTGTCGCTCTAGAAGTCCGATTCGGTCACCACCAAAGGCCGGCAAGTCCCCAATTGCATTCACAACTCGTACCGGCAAAGTCTTGTATATTAGCGCCTTCTGCGGGGAATCACCAAGTCTTCGCGGCATGACGGAAGAATTCGAAGAGTGGTCCTCGTGCCATCACCATGAGCCAAACCCACCAAACCCAACGCACGAACCACAGAACGACGTTCGCCCGCCAACCCGTGGGAGGATAACTAGCGACGTACACGTCCAGCCAAACCCCGGTAGGCAACAACCGCGAGAAGACGACCGCCAATCCGGCGAGGCCAGAGCAATCGACGCCCTGGGGGAAAAGGTGATTCGAATAATTCAAGAGCGATACCAGCCGGAGCATGTGAGCCAAGTGACCTCCAAGAGCTTGTCGCGAAAGAAGAGATCACCCGACCAACACCACGACAAATGCCATAATTGCAACATTTCCCGGGAGCCCGAACGCTGGCACGACGACGATGAAAGAAGGCACCGAAGAGATTCCAAACGAGGACGGAGCAAACATGTGATAATGGGAGCCACCCCGTTCACTGAGAGAATCCTGAAAGCCAAACTACCGAAAGGGTTCGACAAGCCGACTGACATAAGGTATGATAGGATGAAGGACCCACAAGAACCCGTCACGGCCTTCGAGGCCAGGATGAACTTAGAAGGAGCTGCCGACGCAATTCAATGTCAAGCTTTTCCAGTAACCTTAGCCGGCCCCACAATCAAGTGGTTCAACGCTCTCCCAAATGGCTCGATAGCCAGTTTTGATGACGTCTCTAGGAAACTCATGGCTCAATTCACCACTAGGATCACAAAGGCAAAGCACCCGATCAGTCTGCTTGGAGTCACGCAACGACAAGACGAACCCACATGGAAATATCTCGATAGGTTCAACGGCGAGTGCATGACGACCAATGGTCTCACGGACTCCGTGGCTAGTCTTTGTCTGGCCAATGGGCTCATGAATGAAGATTTTTGTAAGCATCTCACCACCAAACCAGTTTGGAATATGCATGAAATCCATAACGTTGCAAGGGAGTACATAAACGACAGTACGGAAACATGGCACCTCAAGGTAACCCACCACCCAAAGATAACCCGAAGGAGTACTTCAAATCCACCATCCCCAACCAACCACCCAGGGTAGGGAAGTTTATGAAATACACCCCCTACTAGCCCTAATCACGAAGATTAATCACCAGATGGCAAATGGAGGTATCCTCCTAAAGCTCGACAATTGAAAGAATGGATGGGCGATAAAAAAAGCTTGTACTGCGACTATCACAGAAGATACGGACACAAGACTCAAGACTACTTCGACCTAACAGACGCCTTCGAACAAGCCATCCGAGACGGCAAACTCCCAGAGTTCGCCAAAATTATTCGAGTATCCAGAAAAGTCGAAAGGGGGGAGATCGTCAGAGAAAGAAAGACGAAATCTCAGGATGGCAAGGAAGGCGTAGTAGGATAACCCCAAGACCGACCCCACAATGATAGTGAATATTATCACTGAGAAAGATACACCGGAAAAATCCAAATCAGCACTGAAAAAGGATATCCAGGTGCTCGCCGTAAAGGATGAAAAAAGGACACCTCCCCTCCCGACAACAATCACATTCACCCCGATGATTGCCAGAACGGCACTTTAGCGGAAGACCCCCTTTGTCATATCTGCTAGAGTCGGGACTTGTTTGGTAAAACATATACTCGTAGACACCGGAGCCGACTCCAGCATCCTTTTCAGGGGAGGCTTCAACAAGCTAGGTTTTCGAAACGAAAACCTACATAGTCACCACAACGGAGTAACCAGACTCGGAGACAACTTTCTCAATCCAGATGGTTTCATCATGCTACTGATCACCAACGGAACCGGAAACCAAAAGAAAATCGTACTGTCTGAGTTCATGGTTCTAAAAGACTCGACGGTACAACTGGAAAGCAAAAGAAAACAATCAACTACCTCTTTGACACAATATTTACCAAGTTCCTAATTATGAAATTCGAAGCTGACAACGGAACCATAGGAACGGCACAAGCAACCGAGAAGTCGCGGTAGAATGCAATAACACCAGCCTAGACCTTCGAAAGTGATCCCGAGATGCGGCGGAAAACTTTCTAGCTGACCTGGATGCACGACAGGACAATTAGCCGAGACCGAAACTAGAGGGAGATATGGAAAAGTTACATACGAGGAAAACCAAGGACGAATTCACCTTCGTTAACAAGAATCTACCCTTCAGCCTAAAAAGCAAACTCATGGAAATCCTGAAAGAAAATAGGGATATTTTCGCATTCACTCCGGCTGACATGCCAGGAATAGATCCAGCTCAGATATCTCACCGCCTAACTGTAGACCCCAAAGTCAAGCCAATGGCTCAAAAGAGAAGGAAAATGTCTGCTGACCGAGCAACCGAAGTCAGCAAGCAAGTCAAAAGCCTACTTGAAGCAGCCTTCGTCTGGGAAATACCTTACACGACCTGGTTGGCCAACGTCGTGTTAGTTAAGAAGTCAAATAGCAAATGGCGGATGTGTGTCGACTACACGGACTTGAACAAATCCTGTCCAAAGGATGTCTTTCCTCTGTTGAACATCGATGGACCGGTAGACGCTGCCTCAGGATACCAGTACCTCAGCTTCATGGATGCCTACTTAGGATAAAACCAAATACCAATGCACAAGTCGGATGAGGAGAAAACGATGTTCATAACTCTCGAAGACACGAACTGCTACATAGTCATGCCCTTCGGACTAAAGAACGCCGAGGCCATCTACCAAAGGCTCGTTACCAAGATCTTCAAAGATCTCTCTGGGACTAAACTAGAAGTCTATATCGACGATATACTGGCCAAAACAGAGACAAGACAAACTCATTGACAACCTCAAGATCATACTGGCCACTCTGAGAAAGCATGAATGCACCTCAATCCGACGAAATGTGCATTAGGGATGGAGGCCAGGAAGTTCCTGGGCTTCGTGATCATACAACGAAGTGTAAAGGCCAACCCGGAAAAGTGGAGGCCATCCTTGAGATGAACAGCCCCGAAACCTCAAAGACGTCAAAAGGATAGGTGACTCGCTACATTCTCACGTTTCCTCGAAGCCTCGGCCCAGAAGGTCATCCCTTTCTTCAAACTCATAAAAAATGGCATAAGTTTCAAATGGAAACCCAAATGCGAAGAGGCTTTCAAACACTTCAAAAGAGTGTTATCGGAACCTCCAATACTCTCAAAACCCATTACAGGAGAAACATTATACCTCTACTTATCTATAACAAAGGAAGCACTGACGGCAGCCCTAATCCAGGAAGACAAGCAAAAAACAAAAAGTACTATATACTTCATAAGCAAGGTCTTCCAGAACGCCGAAACGCGCTACTTCAGGCTCGAGAAGCTCACCTACACACTACTCACGGCATCCCGACGACTCCAACAGTAGTTCCAAAGCTACCCATTATGGTTAGGATAAACTAGGCTGTTAGACAAGTACTGCAGAAGCCAGACCTGGCAGGATGGATGCTTACCTGGTCGATCGAACTATCACAATACAAGGTTCGGTTTGAGCCCTGAAATGCAATAAAGGCTCAGGCCTTGGGAAATCATAACCGAAATGACCCCAAGAAACGAATCTGGAGAGCTATGGACACTCCACATCAATGGTTCATCAAATAACAACTCCGGTGGAGCAGGGATAATACTAGAAAATGAGAACAGCATCGCCATCAAGCAATCGATTCAGTACAAGTTTTTAATTTCTAACAATTAAGTAGAATACAAATCCTTCATAGCTTCATTGACGCTGGCCAGAGAAGTCGGCGCAAGGATACTAGAAGTTTGCAGCGACTCCCAGGTAGTTAGCTCCGAAATAAACGGGGACTACCAGACATGGGATCCCCTGCTACAACAATACTTATTCAAAGTCAAGGAACTAATTGCCGAATTTGACAAAGTGACCATACGGCACATTCCCAAGAGACGGAACGCGAGGGCCAATTTACTCTCTAAATTATTAGCAAGCACCAAGTCGATCCCGGGGAACCGATTACTAATCTAGGAAGTCATTAAGACATCATCTGTCGTGGCCACAACCTCAACAAACTTGACCATGTCAAATCAGCATTCCTGGATCTTTCCAATCCTCCGGTACCTCACCAACGGAGACCTGCTCGATGACCCAAAAGAGGCAAAGCGTATAAAGCAGGAAGCCATAAAGTATACCACAATAGCGGGGTAGCTATACAAACGAGGACTGTCCCAACCCCTCCTCAAGTAAATAGAACCCAGCAACACGGATTACATACTTCATGAAATTCACAAAGGATGTTGTGGCTATCAAGTCGGGGGCAAAACCCTAGCCCAAAAAGTCATCCGAGTGGGGTACTTTTGGCTTACCCTCATCAAAGACTCCCTTCAAATAGTCAAGAGCTGCAAACAATGCCAAATCCATGCCGACCTTCATCATGCTTCCCCCACCAGCTTAGCGTGATAATGGTAGATCACCCTTTCAGAACGGGAATCAACCTCGTGGGGCCATTCCCCACGGCTCCTGAGAGGCTCCGATTCCTTATAGTCGCCATTGACTATTACACAAAGTGGATTCAAGCCGAGGCGCTTGCCACTATCACAGCCGCCCAATGCCAAAATTTCTTCTAGAGATAAGTTATAACCCGATTTGGAATCTCCAAAATTGTAATCTCAGATAACGGAACCCAGTTCGCTGACAAATGTTTCAAAGGGTTCCTAGAAGGACTTGTCATCTCTCAGAAGTTCAGCTCGGTAGAACACCCACAAACCAACGGCAAAGTAGAAGTGGCCAACAAGATCATCGTGAAGGGCCTCAAGAAACAACTAGACGAAGCCAAAGGCCTATGGGCCGATGAGCTCGGATCCGTCCTCTGGTCATACTGAACGTTACCTCAAACCTCAACCGGGGAAACTCCCTTCTGGCTAACATATGGCCTAGAGTCCATTATTCCTGTAGAGATCGGAGAATCCAACCCACGAAGGATCGTTGGAGGACACGATGAGGGCGCGGAGTGGGAACTCATGGACGAAGTCAGAAACATAGCACACTTACGGGAGCTAGCCCTGAATCAAAGAATAAGCCTAAGGCACAACCAAGATATGGTAAAACGGTACTTCAAAAAAGGGACATAGTCTTGCGATGCAACGACATCGGTCCTCCCACCCCGAGAGAAGAAAAACTCACCCCAAACTGAGAAGGGCCCTATCAAATCAAGTCCGTAACTGAAAAAGAAGCCTACAAATTGGAGTTACTGAGATCATGGAATGCCAGCAACATACGGTGCTACTACACATAGGAGAATTCCACCAGGTTGATACCCCTAGCAAGATTTGAAGGTTATTTGTTATTTTATTTTTTAGTTTTTATACCTTGGTTATGGTTATCCTTTTCCCATTTTTTCTTTTGTTCTGACATCATTTCCTTGGGCAGTCTTTCCTACCCAAAACGAGAGATTTTAACGAGGCCCGACACTCAATAAAAAGTCATTTCACTTAACCCCCCTTGTTTAAAAAAAAATAGTTTTTCTGCGTTCTCACCAACCAAATGGCACGAACAAAATAATGGGCAAAAACCTAGGGACAGATTACCCCCGATGCCACACAAGCATGGATGTCCAACAAAACGAAATAAACACATACATTTTCGCCCACCAATCACGTCTATAATAAAAACAGCCAAACATCCATCGAAGCAGTTTTTAAGCTACCGATTACACGGCTTTCAAACTAAAAAGAAATTATTTGCAAAAAGGAAAAGTCAAACGTGCCAATCAAATAGCTTACAAATTCCGAAAATAAAACTAAAGCTACTCAATATCTACAATTTGTTCGTCCCTCACGGTCCGAGAGATCCCCATAATGGACACATCCACCTCCGGAGCCAACATAAGGACCTGGGCCTTCATTGTCTCATAGGTAACCGAGATAGCATCTTTGGTGTCATTGAGCAAACCTTCCTTCTCCTTTTTTAGCTTGGCAACCTCAACCTTCAAAGTTTTCACTTTGGTAAGCAAAGAAGCAGCCCCGGACTCAGCGTTGGATGCCCGCTTTCGTTCCTGAGATAGCTGGAAGAGAAGTGAGGTCTCCAACTCGGAGAAGCGGAGGATCTCTGAGCCAGCATCCTCAGTATCTTTCACAGCCTTTAATCGAGCAGCCTCTGCCGCCTCCAACTGCTCCTTCAACCTCCTGGATTCTACTTGAGATTGGCGGAGCTTACCATCCAAGAGCACCACTGAGACAACATCGGCTCTGCCTTCCAGACGATAATAGCCGAATGAAGAAGGGTGAGGTACATAGACTTTGCCTGACCAACGATGTCACAACCATGAAAGAATTTCTTAGTGTCTAGCAGGAGGTTCTGATTGATGAAAGCCGGGGTGTCAAAACCCCAATCCATCACGGACGGCACGGGTCCCTCCTCCTCCACGTTCTTCCCGTTGCTCCCCTCTATCTCCCTCTTCCGCTTTCTACCATCTCAGGGACTGGGACCTCCATGACCTCCACATCATCCTCGACACCGACCGCCTCGGTCGCAGTCACATCCTAAGAAACTGTACGAGAATTAAGAATTAAGAAGGCCTCACCACCCTCACTCCTGGCATCCCGGGCCATAGCAGCTTTCAACCTCGTAAGTGTAGTCAATCCGCCAGCCATCTCAACTTAAAAGAATTAAGAAGTTGGTTTAAGTTGCAAACTCGGAAAACAAAAAAAAATGGAAGAAAATATCAAGGACCCACCGACATAAGACTGATATGCCACCAGATCACCCACAATAACCCGAGGGATTTAATGTCTTGTCCCCAAAATTTGCCAACAGAACATCGGCAATATCCGTATTCTCAGGAGACAACCTCTCATAGGTGACCCACGTCAGGTACAACGCGCCAGCACCAAAATTCTAATACGTGGCAAAGCAACATTTCCTTTCAAGTGTCAACCAGAAGGGATGGTGCCCCTGAGCAGGTCAAACTTTAAAGTATTCCTCCTTAAAGCTGTGAAAAGAATCCTCAAGCAACTCGAAGATCCGCCGATTCAGCTGAGTCCGGAACGATACACAACCCTTCTTAAGGAAGACCTCCACACAGGTCAGGAGCTCTAGGTACTCACAAACTAGTTCAAAAGTCCGGATGGCAACCTAATCATTGGGATACAGTTGAGACGGCGCTACCGAACAACGATTAAGAAGAGCTTGAACAAACGCTGAAAAGGAAAGCCGCACCCCCAGTCGCGTGAACATAAACTCGTAGACCCACATCCAGTCGGCAACCCGGGGCTAGTCATGTTTTATATAGCAAACCCTCTCATCCTCCCTGGAAGCGAAAGTTTGTACTGACGCTCCGCCTTGCCGCCTCCACACACCACGCCCACATCGCGCAGCTTCTGGAGGTCCTCCTCCGTAACCCGGGATGGTGTTCCCCACACATTAGAGTTCACCTAATAATAAGCATTATAAATATCACTGGCCGGGACTACGGCAACCCTAGCACCCTCAATCTTCCACCGGACCATACCTAAAAACAAAAAGGTGCACCACCGTCAGCCCACTCCCTAGAGGAAGAAAAACCATACAAATTCCGTACCGAAAGCACCTAAAGACACCTAAAAACAATGGCACCTTCCCCATTTCTCTACCACTAAATGCAAAGCTATGTCAAATAGTGGCATCCCCTCTAATTTCCTGCTACACCTACCCAGCAAAACAACCCAAAACAACTAATGCAGCAGTAAATAAAGCAAAAGGAAAGCACAAGAATAATAAAGTACAAACTACATGCGAAGTAAACACCAACTGATTTCCAGAAGCAAACAAACGACGGGAATAAAGATACAACGCACAAAGGTCTAGCACAAACGAACGCACTAGAGCACAATGCAAAATGGGTCAACAGAAAAAAACGCCAAAAGAGGAAGTTATGGTAACAAGGAAAGTAAAAGAAGAAGAAGAAGTTATAAACGAATGAATTATAAAGAAAATGGAAAAGTGGTTACCCAAACGTTTCAAATGAAACACAGAGGGACAAAAGGCAAAATGGGAACAAAATCCCCAAACTTTCCTTCATATTAAAGCGTTACTATGACACCTAGGAAACCGTAACTGACAAACCCCCCCCCCCCCCCCGCCTTCGGAAAAAGTAACGGGCAAATGAAGCGATGACCAAGCGCTCCATGGATTCCCGATCTCGACCAAAGAACTTGGACAATATTCCATCCCCATGCTAGGCTCGCAGCCACACGACAAAATGAACTCCTCCAGTGATGAGACTAAGCAAGCACACTCTCTCGTTCTGGGGGCAACTGTTCCGGACCCGACTCTTGGGTCCCCTATCAGAGCAGCTATGACCCGGTTACCCGGGCTGGGCCACCAACGCAGCCCAAACCGGCCCGATAGCCATAAATTCCTAACCAACATTTAAATTCAAATACTTACTTTATGTTAGCCAACAATATAAGATAAGATAACAACCTCAGACTATATAAAGGGAGCCAAAGGCTCTCTCAAGTACGTTACACATTTCTAACACTCACCTACACCTCTCAGATCTATTCTGCCTTGAGCGTCGGTGTGTCTTTGCAAGTACCACCTCCGTCACTCTAGAAGTCTGATTCCGTCACCACTAAAGGCGGACAAGTTCCCGATCCCATTCACAACCTGTACCAACGAAATCCTGTACAAAATGTTGTAATTTAAAGAAATGTAAAAGTTATTTGTTAACAACCTTTGTAAATTAAATTAGAATAAATTACCATTTGTATCCATGAAAGATATAGACGCTGACAAATGTATCCATATAAGAATAAAACGATAATTGTAACTATGGAAGATGGCTTCCGTGTACCAATAGTACCCTAACGGACTAATTGCGTAACCAACATCCGGGTACTCTTGGCACACAAAAGCCATCTTCTGTAGTTATAATTATTATTTTATTCTTATATGAGTACATTTGTCAATGTCTATATCTTTTATGGATATAAATAGTAATTTATTCATTAAATTATATATAATAAAGATAAAAGATAATTAAGGAATATATTTTGAAAGGAAGAACAAGCAAAAGTGACAAGAAAACAAAAGAATCGATAAAAATAAGTAGGTATCAATTAAATGATGTAATATGATCAATTATTAATGATTATATTTTATGTCCGTAACAACCATAAGTAGAAATATATATATATATATATATATATATATATATATATATATATATATATAAACTAAAAGATTTATTCAAAGACTTCTCTGTCACCTGTTAAAAAAAATATCACAATCAAAGAAGGACAGTTTGACTTTAAGTTTTGAGAACAGTATAGTTGAAAAAAAAATTGGAATTGGTTTCGCATATTTGTTGCATGGTGTTAGATTTATGATTTAACAAAAATAAAAGAACGAGATGTAAGAACAACTGGTTTTATAAATTAATACAACTGATAAATTTTAAATTAGTTTCTTTTTTTACTCAATTTGAGATGATCAAATGATCAGTTCACTTATCTATTTAAATAAATATTGAGAATTTGAATTCTGTCTTGTATATGCAGTAATTCATTCACTACGATAAATTAGTCTTTAGCATGTCGGGTTAAGAAATACTATAAACAACAAAAAAAATTAAATGAAAATTGTGAAAATGGAGAACAAGCAAAATAATAATTCTATTTCCATATTGTTTTTATAAAATTCTACAAAAAGAAATACTGAAAATGAAAAGTAAACAAATCCTAATATTACCAATGCAATAACTAATTAATAAAAGACACCATGACAACTTCATTGGGGATATTCATCAACACTCCTTTGAAGAAATGGAAACCAGAACTGGGCCAAATTATTGTAGATCCAAGTAAAACTAATAAAAATTATTTGACAATTGAACTCACCTTAAAACCTACCTTATCATCTACCTCGCATTTGATTCCGTTTAAACTTTATATAGAAAAAACCTTTTGTAATCCGTAAAATATATGATATAATAAACTAAAATAATTATATCAGATTGCTTATGTTCTTTTTATCAGTGAACTGTAAAAATCTCGTATAATCCAATTTTTAAACTTTAAGTTTTAATACACTATTAAAGTAAGTGATTCAAACGTTTAATATAAGGTGAATTATATCATAAAAATGTAAGTTTACATATATTTTTTTTATGAAATTAAATAGTATTATTAACAAGTTTAATTCTTAAAAAGAAAGTTTTTGTACAACAAAAAATAATCACAAAAAAAAAATTTATAATATCTTTTTATACAATTTTGATCTATATTGTAGAGTGTATCTTAATATAATATTACTTTATAAGAAAAGATAAAGGATAAGATAAAGACATTTAAAATGTATTTATTTAAGAGTAAACATCCAATCTGGTTCATGACTATTTTTACGGAGGACAAAATGATTCCTGTAAAAAAAAAAGGGATACTTCGACCCTCAACATTTTTATTTCGGAACAATACGATCTTTTTATTAAAAAATTTATTAAATAATAATAAAAATTAATTTTGTGAGAAGTTTTATTTGTATTTTGTAGGGATTTTAAACATTCATAAACAATTAATAAGTTTGTTTTTGAAAAATTCTTTCACTAATGGTAGTTAAGTGAAAAAAGACCATTGATAAAAATGATGCTGCAAAAAAAAAGTAATTATAATACAAATACTTTTTTAAAAGAAAAAATAACATCGAATAAGAAATGAAAGAAGAAAATTTTAATGTTAATAATATTGGTATTGGTGATGATGACGGTAGAGGAGATAATGATGATGACAAAGTAATAAAAATAATAGAGGTAGGAGTGATAATAATGAGGATGAAGAAAGTATAATGGTAGTAGGGGTAGTAATTAGTTATATTGTTGAAAAAAATTTTGTGGAGGTTTAAATCTTCACAAAATACAAATAAAACCGCTACAAAATTAATTTTTGTTGTTATTTAACATTTTTTTTAACAGAGGGATTGTATTGTCCCAAAATAAAAAGGTTGAAGACCATTTTTTTTAGACATGGATCGCGTTGTCTTTCGTAAAAATGGATAAGGACTGAATTGGGTCTTTACTCTTTATTTAAAGATATTTTATCTCGTCTATTGTATAAATTATTATATATTAAATTATTTATATGACATAAATTAAAAATATTATCTATATTAAAAAGTGTTGCTATATTTTTTAAATTATTACTTTGACTCTGATATCAATTTTTAAATTTATTTACTATTTAAATTTTTAATAAAATTTTTATTAGAAGATTATTTTATTTTTTTTATAAATTTTATAATATTATCTTTTTTATTTTATTTTATTATTATTTAAATATTTTTTCTCATTTTATAAATTTAATAATTTTTTACAAGTTAAATTTTTATTTATAATTTTTATAATTTTTTATTTGATTTTTTAATATCTATATTTTAATCTATCAATTGTTATTGTTAATTGTTTTATTTTTAGTTTAACAATTTTCATTTTATTTTTGAATTCCTTGAATAAAGCTTATTGTAAAATTGAGATTTTAAAAAAAAATTGTATTATTTAAAAAATTTAATATTATTAGAATAATTAATTTTGAGTCTATTAGTTTGGATAATGTAATTATTTTTTCTTTTAGATCTTTAAATTTATTTGTTGATTCAATTTTATTCATATGATTTTATTATTAGCCCACGTTTTTTAATTATGGCCAAATCAACAACTTTAAAAAAAATTATTTTTGTCATTTTTATAATTTTATGAGTGATGGACGTAAAAAAAATATATAATAGAAAAAATTACAGAAGTTACTATTTATATCATGGACCAAAATAATATCATAACTTAAAGTTGTTAACCAATCTTTTTAGAACTAAGAAGACCTAATCATGCGAGTCCTGATAGGAGTACGGATCTACTCAACCTACTCAGGTCACGAATTTAATTATAGGGCTCCATGACCCAAACTGACTTGATTTATTTGTATGACAAGTAAGATCTTGTGTAATTTATTCGCTGCTACAATGTGGAATAACTCCACAAAGATTAAAGAAGAAATTACCACACTATTGTACATGAAAAGACACAAAAATGATATCTAAGTCATCACCTTTCTCTATAAATATTTTATTAATTTTAGGTATTTTTAGACAAAGACGTCAAATAAATGCATCCTTTCAGCGAATAAGTTAGACTATTCATCCAAAAAGTTTGGCTTTCACATCTAAGTTTATATCACCTTAGTTTTAAGTATTATCTCGTAATAAATGATCGTAAGTAAAATTTTATTTTCTATTTTATTTAAAAATAATAATGTTAATAGTTTAAAATAATATTCATTATTTAAATATAAACATTTTTAATAAGCATTTAGTAAGATTTGAAATTTTTATATAAAATTGTTTAATAGTAAAAAACATTTTTTTCTTTATTTTCAAAAAATTGTAAGAATAGATTTGGAAATGGATTGATTATAAATATTAATGATAAACTCATAAACATATACATGTCTATACTTAATTGTGAAAAAAAAAATACAAAAGTAAAATTATTTTCTTATACTTGTTTTTCGAAATACAAACAAATAACTAAGGAAATAAAATAAATACTTATTTTTTTTATAAAAAAAATAGTTTTATCCTCCAAAAAAAACTTAAACAAAACAAAAGAATTTGATTGCAAATACACAAAAGGCAGACTCTTTAAGATGGTGCTCAACACAACTATACCCAACTCTCCTCTTACAATTCATTCTTTCATCATCATTATAAGCTCATATTCAATCAACTACAATAATGCACAACCATTGTACATTCTATTTGATCGTACATAACAAACCACACTCAAAAACACACACCAACATATACACACAACTTTTTTTTTCCTCCAAGGTGTCCACATTTATGGAATGAAACTAACCTAACCGAATTAACCCTACTTATGGTAGTTATGGGAAATAACCACTATATACTGCAATATGGTAGTTACGGGCTACATCCCATGACGATATGATGATGTCATCCCCTGAGTAAGGCGCGAGGTGACGCCGCCAGACCTAATCTGTCAGTTTTTCTATTATAATAGTTAAGGATTTGAAAAAATGCGCTAAGAAGAGTGTACACAGAAATCATTCCAATCAAGCAGCTATAACTCCGCAAAAAGAACCGATCAATTCGCCAAACCGCACCGGAAAACCAAGAATGCCATAGAAGTATGGAGGACCGTTTGATGACGTGACATTTTGTTCCTGAATACTTGTTCAAAACCATGGTTCTGAAAACCGAACCGGACCGGCCGGTTCAACCGGAAAAACCGGGAACCGGTCACCTAACCGGTCCGGGTAAGGTCAGAAACCGGCTGGCAAAAAACCGGTGAAAAAACCGGTCGAACCGGCGGTTAACCGGTGAACCGAAAGAACCGTCCGGTTTTTTCACGGTTTATTGATTTGCATATTAAACTTCAAAACGGCGTCGTTTTGAAGAGAAAAAAAAAAAAAAAAGAAAAGGGCTATCAGCTATGCACGAACCCTAAAGCCACCACCCTCAGTATCTCAGTATCTCTCAGCTCTCACCCTCTCACCCTCCCACAGCCCCTCATCGCCGTCGCACCTCTCCTCCATCGCCGTCGCGGAGCTCCTCTCCTCCATCGCCGTCGCGGAGCTCCTCTCTTCCATCGTTGTCGCCCAGCTCGCCACCTCCACCGTCGCACCTCTCCTCCATCGCCGTCGCCCAGCTCGCCACCTCCACCGTCGTCGTCCAGCTCTCCACCTCCACCGTCGTCGCCGAGCTCTCCACCTCCACCGTCGTCGCCGGTAATACTCTGCCTTCCACCTCGGTTCATGTATGCGGGCATGTTTCTGTTCATGGTTCTGTTCCTATTTGAGTTCATGTTCCTATTTCTGTTCATGTTTCTGTTCTTCTCTATCACAGAAAACATGCTCTTTGATGTTTATCTGGATTACATGATTTTGAGTTGCTGCTTCATGTTTATCTGGATTACATGATTTTGGTTTCTGTTTGATGAATCTTGAATCTGTTTTTGGCTTTCTATTATGATGCGTTGAAGGCAGCTGGGGATTATTTTTGCTGCTTCAATTTTGCTGCTTCAATTTTGCTGCTTCATGAATCTTGAGTTCAATTTTTGCTGCTTCAATTTTTGCTGCTTCAATTTTGCTGCTTCAATTTTGAGTTGCTGTTTCTTCAATTTTGCTGCTTCATGAATCTGAGTTCAATTTTTGCTGCTTCAATTTATGCTGCTTCAATTTTGAGTTGCTGTTTCATGAATTTTGCTGCTTCATGAATCTGAGTTCAATTTTTGCTGCTTCAATTTTTGCTGCTTCAATTTTGCTGCTTCATGAATCTGTTTAGAAATAGGGTTTTGTTGCTTCATGAATCTGTTTGCTTCTGCTTCAATTTTTATTCATGATTCATCCATTGTTTGCTTCTATTTTTTTGCCATTTTGTTCTTATTGCTTCTTGCCTTTGGTGTTTGATTTGGATCTGATGCTTTACTGTAACAAATTATGCAGCATTGCAGCTCATTCAAAATTTTTCAGATTCTGCCGCAACAGATTTTTTTTTTTTTGCATTAATTTTCAAAATAATTTGGTTTTGTTCAAGAGTTTACAATTTTTATGGTTGGGGGATATTTTTCTTTGATTCATCATTCATGTGCTTTTGCCTTTCAAGTTTCCTTAGCTGGCTGGCTTTGTGGTATAATAGAATTTGTTCATGATGAATTTGTACTCAGGCCAGTCAGTCACCGGTGGAAATGGAGGAAAATCATAGCTGCCAAAATCAGGAAATGTTGGTGCCAGAAGTTTTCTGCTGCTGCCTTGAACCATTCCAACACTAGAAAGTGACAAAGTAATCAACATAGTTAATAAAAACAAGCTTTGTTTTAGTGCCCATTTTGGTTGTTGAAGTGACACAAAAAAGCCTGAGCTAATTGGGAAGTAGCATTGTGTTAATTAGCATTTTTTGTAGTTATCAATCTTTTTCCTTCTTCTCTCACAATGTCCCTTTGGCACTTAGGTAAGTAGCATTGTGTTAATTAGCATTTTTTGTTAGTTGAGCTAAATTATTCATTATGCTATGTTTAGGTCTTGGTGATGACTTGTGCTTTGAGGTGCATCTATGATTTTCTTATCCATCATCAATTCATATAAGTACATTAAAGGCTCAATTCTTTTTCTCTTTTGATGAGTTGCACTTTTGATTAGTTGAAAGCTTGCTAGTAATTGTTTCTTTTGAATATAGAACATTATGGGTTTGTCATTATGTGCGTTTTTTTTTTGTTTAGTTATAAACTTTGATGTTTGAAGTTGTTTGTGAATCTCTAATATTAAGTTATGGATAATTTATTATGTGAAATTTTAAATTTTATTAAGTTAGAAATTATTGAATTTATATATTTAAAATTATTTTTACATTTTTTTAATAATTTTATTTAATATTTAATTAAACCGGTTGAACCCCGGTTGAATCCCGGTCGAACCAATGAACTATTGAACCAGTGACCTCACCGGTTTATTAACCGGTCCGGTTCTCGCAACCTTGTTCAAAACCCTAACCATTTCCCAGTAAGAAGAATCGTTGATTTTGACTCGGTCAACTCCAATTACGAGCGAACGAAAATATTCCAACAACGTTTTGTTCGTCATGTTCATGTGGTCTACTATGACTTTCTGGTCTTTTAAAAGCTGATATCGCTTTCGCGGCAAATCAAGCTGTTGAAAAAGAATGCGGCCCATGTGCACCTGTGCTTGCAGCTGAAACCGGTATGGCCTTGCTCTCAAGCAATGAAATTCTGCCATGTCACCTCTGTTGAGTTTGTGATGTGAAGCTGCGGGATTTCCAGTGTTCTATTGCCCTTGATGAATCTGATGTCGAAATCAAAGCCTCTTGTTGTTACCACTGCTTGACCCTGATTATTTGTGTTTTGTGCTTCTTTCTTTGTAACTGAAAGTCGTAAAATGAAATAAATAAATCAACCTTAGTTGGTCAACTCTTATTAGTTATTACTACTATTAGCGTCTCAGTTGCTTTTTGTTTTTTTTTTTTTTTTGGTAATTGTCTGAGTTGCCTTTTGTTTGTTAGAAAACATTTTCAAAATTTACAAGTCCTTAATTACATATTAATTTAAAACATATATGGCAAATTTTTTTATATGTAGAACTTTTGTTTGAAATTCAAAAAGAAAAAATTTAGGGGCCAGCAACTTTTGTGTATTGTGGCCAGCACTTAACCATCAAAAGAAAAGTGAATGATCTTTTATTATTGGATGTAATCTCACACCGTTAAAAAGACTATTAATAGCCAATTGATAGTTATAAAACACAAAAGTTGCTGGTCCTATCACTCTTCATTCAAAAATATCGGAGTTCTTTAAAATTAGAATATGAAGGACAAATTATGTAATCAGTCATCATTGGATCAAATTTTTATTTTTTTTAAATTAAAATAAAAAATAATTGGGCGAAATTTTTTTATTTTTTATTTTTTTTAAAGAATTAAAATCAGACATCATCAGGTGAGATTTCTATTTTTTTTAAAAAGATTAAATAAAAAATTATTAGGCGCGATTTTGTACTGTATCATATATTCGTAAAATAGCAAAATACACTATTTCCTAGTAAAATATCAGATTTATTATCATAAAAAAATAATTTGCATATATCTATATACTTTAAAAATTTTATATTTTTATTTTAATGAATAAATTAAAATAAACCCAAACCTAATAACAAGAACTATAAAGAATTTATTTTTAAATAGTTGATATTATCATCTCTTTTATTTTGTTATAAAATTATTTTTAAATTTCGTTCTTTTAGGATTTAATAATAGAATTTAAAATTTAAAATTTGGAATATAAATTTAAAATATAAAAATTATTAATTAAAAAAAATTAAGTTTCTATTAACAAAAATACACTTACATCTAGCTTTGATTGTGACCCTAGTAGCTTCAAGTATACGAGCACATCGATTATGTTTTGCTCGGTATGTCTGAGATTGAGCATCATTATTTTTGCCATTTTCTATTGCATCAGAAACAAATTGGCTGTTGCGCATTAGAAGCATATTGGTTTTGTCGAAACTCGCCTACGTTCTGTGCAAACTCATCATCAACACTGGTGACCGCTTGACCGAAGATGGGAGGACAACAATTTGAACACCGAGTCCCTACTTCTCGGAAGTTTCGAACCACGTTAATAGGAATGCACATGTGTTGGCTTTCTTGATGCTGTTCTGTTATTCATGCTCCCTCTTCACCGTCGTCGGAAATGTAGGCATTAACAAGTTCAAGAAAGTGTTGTGACAGAATGTCCGGGGTAAAGCACTTGAAGCTTGTTTCAGGAAAGTAGCCAAATAGATTAAGCGCCAGAGTTTCCACGGGGACAACCTACGTTGAAAAAAAATACAAATACAAATATTAAATATCATGCTAGCAAAATAAAAATTTAAAATTATTTTATTTAGTTAAACATTTATAATATTTTACATATAATATCTATAAGTACACACTTATTACATATAAAATTATCTAACTATTCTAGTAATAAGTAAGAGATATAAAAGTAAACTAATGAATTATAACTCAAATGACATAATCTTCTCATACTTATGTAAGAGGTCGTAAATTTGAGTCTCCATAAATTTATTAGTTAAAAACGATTAAATAATTTGATATATTTGACTATATTATTATTTAATAATTTTTAATTATTAATTTTATATAAAAACAAATATATAGAAGTATTTATCAACCAATTCATAAATTTGAGAGAATTATCGTTTAACATACCAATCTATCCCACACAAAAATAATCACTATTAATAATATCTAATCATTAAAATAATTTAGTTTAGTTAAAATATTTTTTAAGAGAAGAAAATCAGCTAAGTATATAAAATAAATAACTATATTATGTACACACTAAAATCAGCCATTAAAATCAGTTATAAATATAAAATATATATTATAATATAAATACACATTAAAAATAAATTAAATCACATATATATTTATATACAAATATATTTATGACTGATTTTTGTGTACAAATAACATTTTGTAAAATAAAATATCGTTCTCTACTAACATAACAAATCACAAATAATATAAATTTTAAGTAGTAATTTGATGCATCTGTGAGCAAAATTAAATTATTAGAGCGATAAATAAAGGGTCAATAATAATCACCTCAAAAAAAATTTGGTCAGACAACTTGTGGAGAATGAAAAGCGGCATCTGGTTCTGCAACTTCAACAAATCAACTAACACCTCTTCTTTCTTTCCAACATGGCCTCCAGGGCCGGAAGGCTCCAATCGGCTCTTAAGCTTTTGATTCAACTCCTTGGATGCACAAATGAGAAGCTCAAGCAGGAAACAAGCGTCGGACAACATGATATTAGCAAGGTCGTTCCATTCTAGCTTAAGATCATCCGCATAATTTGCCCGAACTTCTTTCTCCAATCCCATGACGACTCCCATGCATTCCTTCAGGTTTGTTTCGGGCCCCTTGGGTCCGCGATGAAGAAGAGATTGCATACACTGCCACTTGATCTTTTCTCATTGCACAAGGTTCGTTCTGGTTCCCTTGTATCGCGGCCCGATCGAGATGGCCTTCGGCATGTAAGCGTTCTTGTTCCCTTCCCGGAGATGTGCCGGAATATTGGAGATGTTGAATGGCTCAGATTGTGACCGGAAACGACCCAGTAATGATTTTGTTTTGTTTCCCTCCATTCATTCAACTTCGTGTCCGCGTTGTTTTCTATGGTATCATTTATTGAAGATTCTTTGGATGGAATCAACCTGGTGGTCTCGTCGCTTTCTATGGCATCAGTTGCAGATTCCTTCAATTGAATCAACTTGTTGGTGGTCTTACTCTTTATTTCATCAGTTGTGGATTCCTTCAGTGCAATCTCGTTTTTCATGGAATCAGTGGTAGATTCCCTAAATGCAATCAACTTTGTGGCCTCACTTTCTATGGCATCGGTTGTAGAATCCTTCCATTCATTCAATTTATTGGCGGCCTCACTTTCTATGGCATGACTTGTAGATTCCTTTTGTGCAATCAACTTGCTGACCTCATTGTCTATGGTAGGTCGATTATCATCATTTGTATCATCCATGGCACCTGCAGCAAACGGAGTAGTTAATTAATTAATTAATTCACTGATTGTCTTAAAACGTGATCCTATTATGTATGCAGACTTTCTTTTGCATTATTTAAATAAAAAAAAATTGATTTTGATGGATGGTAAGGAAAAAAAAAAATTGGTTAAATTATTCGTTAGTGCTTTTAATTTAACCAAATTGATAATTAAATTTTTATAATTTAAAAACTTTTAATTGAATTTTTATATTATTTTAAATATTGTAATTAGATTTGTGTCGTACAAAAAATATTAGAATTAACAAAATATTTGAAAAAAAGAAGATGTATAAATTTAGAAATTTAGCCTTTAAATATGGGTATTTTTAATTTGAGAAAGAATATTTTGTTAACCATAAAAAATATTATAAACTTAAAAAATAAGTTAGACAACAATCATGTATGTATTTATAAATATTTATACGTCTTATTTTATATTTTTTTAACAAAATAATTAACCACTAAAATAATTATATTTTGCATAACAAATAATTAAACTTTTCATAAAAGAATAATCAAATTGTCTGATAACATCATAATTTGTATTTCGATTATAAATTTATAAAATATAATTTGATTATATTATTTATGAAATGTGATTACAAACCTAAACAAAAGTGTGAATAAAATTTGGTTATATTATTACAAAGTTTGATTATAAATATAAATATATGATTATTTTATTTAATTTCTCTATGAATTTTTATAAAAATGGTTGAATAGTAGTTAGATTTTTGTATCTACATGTAAAATGTTTAAAGCATGCATAAATTTTGAATTTAAAATCGTGTAAAGATTTTTTATACATTTATCTAATTATACATATATATTGTTATATCATCTATAACAATATATAAAGCGGATAGAGGAGTTTGGTATCCAATTCTTTTTTTCCTATTTTATCCTTATCTTTCTAATCTAAAATTACGTACTCAGTCACGTACTCACGTTCTGTAAATTCTGCATTAACCTATGAGAAAATATGTAACTGTTTTATTTTCAATCGTGAGAAAAATTTAAAAAACTGCTCACTTTCAATCATAAAATAAGATTATAAAAATTGCTCCACTTGCAATTGTTTGTTTTTCTTTTCGTCTTCTTACCTTATGGTCTGATAGACAAATAGAAATAAAAAATTTAATAAATCAACAATCATGGCAACGTCGACCCACTTGGACAGAATATGTTAGGCGAAGAAGACAAAATATGAGCAACAACAACACCTAGCTAGAAGACGTGCAACTTATCAGGAGATGATTCGACAAAGAAAATAAATTGCCTATACAACTCCTATCCCAACTCCATTGTCAAGCACAAATAGAGTTACCGATTAACTATAAATATAAGAGTAGTTCGATTAACTACAATCAGACAAATGGCCAGAGCCACTAGCCATGCTTAATTTGTTATAGGTAACATATAACATATAACATGACATGTATAATGATAAGTTTTAATATTGCCCTTGATGAGAGAGGTTTGTTATTGAAAGAATGGTTTTTTATTTAAATAAAATATTTGGGCTTCTATATTACCTGATTCCCCTAAATGGTTTTCTTGAATGTGAATTCCTTAAATCATATAATATATAAATCGTCATAGGGTCGTGTGTTTTAATGAATATATAAATCATTGTACCCTGGGATGATTTATGCATGAATTGCATAGGTGAATAAGGCATAAATCGTCCCAACCCACTGTGTGTTACGAATAACACGTAAATCGTCCTAGCTATGATGATTTATGCATTTTAACCTAAAACACTCTACTCTACCCTGGCACGATTTACGTGCTTCTTCCTAATCCTCTACCCTCTAACACGATTTACGTGCAAATCTCAAACCCACAAGCCCCTAGGACGATTTATGTGAAAACTTTTATGTGTAATTCGAATTCTAACTCATCTAGAGTAAAAAGACATGTGTTTCTTTAATATATGATAACCATTTTTTGATGCAATCACACCATATTTACTATTATATCAAATTTGAGTTCAATTAAGAAGTTAATTTTTGAAGTTATAATTTTTTTAATTTATTTTTATTTTAAATTTTAAATTTTAAATTTTAAATTTAAAAAAATAAAAAAATTAATTTACAATAAAAAATAAAGTAATATTTATTAAAGTTAATTTTCATATATTTATTCATCAAATTTATATTGTGTTGACTTATTTATTTGTTCTAGAATATTCTACTACACAAATATTTATGTAAATCACATTATGGGCTTGATTATATATATACTATAAGAAAATAAAATATTTGTAACAAAAATTTTGTAACAAATTTAAAATTATTACAAAAAAATAATTTTTGTAACAAAAATTAGTGATTGCTACATAATAATAATATTTTGTAATAACAATACAATTTGTTACAAAATGTTTTGATATTTTGTAATAATTTGATTTTTTTGTTACAAATTATTTTGGCTTTTGTAACGAATCGGTGTGTTGTTGCAAACGTTCAAAATATTTTGTAACAAAATATTCATTTGTTTTAAAAACTCCAATTATTTTGTAATAAAAAATTAATTTGTCACAAAATTCAATATTGTTTGTAACAAGTTATTTGTTTGTCACAAAATATAAGAATTTTTGTCACTAAAAAAATTATTTTAAAATATTAAAATATTTAAAATAATTTTATTTTGTTTCCAAAATTTAAGTTTTTAAAATATTATTTGTATTAATTAATTATTTTTTATGAAAAATTAAAGATTAAATGATTAATTTTTAAAAATGGTATATATTATTTTATATTTTTTATAAAATTAATATATAATTTTTACTAATAATCAAGTGTTAAATGTTTATTAGAAATTAATTTTTAAATTAAAAAAATTATTGTTAAATACAAATAAAAATCGTGCTAGGGGTAGAGGGTTAGGAAGAAGCACGTATATCGTGCCAGGGTAGAGTGTTTTAGGTTAAAATGCATAAATCATCCTAGACTAGAACAATTTACGTGTTATTCGTAACACACAGTGGGCTAGGACGATTTATGCCTTATTCACCTATGCAATTCATGCATAAATCGTCCCAGTGTACAATGATTTATATATTCATTAAAACACACAACCCTAGGAAGATTTATATATTATATGGTTTAGGGGATTCACGTTCAAAAAAACTATTTAGGGGAATCAGGTAATATAGGAGCCCAAATATTTTATTTAAATAAAAAACCCTTGAAAGAAATTCTTCTGTACAATCGTCAATTACTTAATATAAAAAAACTTCCACCCATTTCAAATAGCAACCTCATTAAAAGTTTTCTATATTGCAGATTTTCAAAGAATAAAAGTAAAATAGTTTAAATATGTTTATTATTAAAAAAAAATTCATACATCCGTCGGTGAATAAAAAAACTTCTACACATCTTTCACCGTTACTTCATTAAAATTTTTTTATTGGATGTAAATTATTCATGCTGAATTAATTTTTGCAACGGATATGCTTTTGAAAAAATAAAAGTAAAATAGTTTAATAGGACTATATTTTTTTTAAAAATTACACAAATTTTGTACCAATATATATCATAATTTATTTTGCATATAATATTCATCCATCTAAATTCAGTTGTATCTTGCTTACAAAAATTATATTTCAGTAATTTTTTTTATCTTATAACCATTTTATATTTTGAAATTTGAAATTTTGTATTGTTATTTTTATTAAAGATTTATTTTTATATTTTATTTTAGTTTTGTTAATAAAAAAATATTAATATTAGTTTTAATTTTTAATTTCTAGGATAAATAAAAAGATGTGACTTTTCTATAAATTAGATGTTTAAAAAATTACTTATTAGAGAAAAAGTTAAGTCTATTTCTTTACTATAGGAATACATATAATTCACTCTTAAATAGAATCAATATAAATATATATTTATTCAATTTTTTAAAATTTACATTAATTATTAAAATTTTGTTATTTGATATAAAAATAAATCATTATTCTCATACATAATGACATAGAATTTAACATCATTTTCTATATGCATCTATTTTTTTAGTTTTTATCCTTATTTCTGTGCTTTATTTTAATCTATAACAATATCTATTGAAATATCAGGAATTTTGGTGTCTAAATTTAAATTCCAATATTATTAAAAGAAAAACAACCGTTAGTTACTTTACCATAAAAAAACTTCCACCCATCTTAAACAACTTCATTAAAAGTTTATGTAAATCATTGTTGTGTATTTTTAAAGAATAAAAATAAAATAGTTTAAACATGATAATTGTTTTTAAATAAATGTACAAAGAATAATTTTTCTTTAAATTATTATATCATATTATTTTAATATACTCTTAGTACCTATAAAATATATAATATTATAATGATAATTGGTGTTCAAATTTAAGTTCTAATATTACTCCTAAAAAAAATTTATTATTACAATTTTTTTCGTAAGTCACGTTTAATAAAAAAATTTTATCCATTTTTTTACAGTAACCTCATTAAGATTTTTTTATTGAAGGTAAATTATTGGTGCAGATTAAAATAGTTCAAAGGGATAATTTTTTAAAAAATAAATTTACCCAGGATATTTTTTCTTTTCAAATTATTATCATACTCTTTTAACGTACTTTAAATACATAGATAACATATAATATCAATTGGCATTTAAATTTAAGTTCTAATATTGTCCTTAATGAGAGAGATTTATTATTAAAAAAATTTATGCTGTACATGAGTCAGTTACATTGAATAAAAAAATTTTCACACATTTTTTTACGGTAACTTCGTTAAGAGTTTTCTTTTGGATGTAAATTAGTCATGCAAATTTTTTATTACCGATATGCTTTGAAAAGAATAAAAGTAAAATAGTTTAACAAAGAGAATATTTTTTTAAAAAAATTTACACATAGTAATTTTATGCCAACATATCATGATTTTCTTTGCATATAATATTTATTCTTCTAAATTCGTTCATGGAGTACCTTACAAAAATTATATTTAAGTAATTTTTTATCTTATAACTATTTTATATTTTGGAATTCAAAATTTTGTATTTTTATTTTTAATATTTTATTTTAGTTTTGTTAATCAAAAAGTATTTATATTAGTTTTAATTTTTACTTTTTAGGATAAATAAAAAGATGGGACCTTTTTTATAAATTAGATGATTGAAAAATTATTTTGTATAGAAAAAGTGAAGTATATTTTTTGACTATAGGAGTAGATATAATTAACTCTTAAATGTAATCAAAATAAATATAAATTTTTTCAATTTTTTAAAATTTACATTAATTATTAAAATCATGATATAATGGATGTACTACTATAAAAAAATAAAAATGACTTCACAATTATTTTTTAGTTGAAAGAAAACATGACTCAATAACTGTAAAGTCTAATTAGTCACAAAAAAAAAAAACTGTAAAGTCTAATTTAAACAACTATAGATAAGTAAAATAAATAATAAAAAACGGATATAAAATTTAACTTTTTTGTTATTTGGTATAAAATTAAATATAATAAAATAAATCAATGTTCTCATACATAATGACATAAAATTTAATATTATCCTTTTTTAGATCCATCTTTTTTTGTAGTTTTTATCCTTATTTTTGTACTTTATTTTAATTTTATTAAACCAAAAAATACTAATATAATTTAATTTTAATTTTTAACTTTTAATCATAAATAAAAATATGTGACTTTGTATGCATTAGATAATAAAAAAAATACTCATAATAAAAAAAATTAAATTTATTTTTTCGTTATATTTATAAGAGTGTAGATAATTCACATAAGAGTTACGAGATTTTTTTTTTACTTTATTTTAAAGTAGTATTTAGTATTCACTTTTGAATGTAATAATTACGAATTAATATACCGTGGTAACTAATTGCGATTGAAAAGAAGGTACAAGGAGAATAAAAATGGAGGAAGGAATAGAGAACAAGGCAATATAAGAGTGGTGGTAAGTCAACGATGGACATGTGGATAGATAATGGTAAGAATAATGAAAATAAAAATTAAAAATTTTAAAAGGAGAATAAAACTAAAGATAATTTAAAATGTTAAATATAAAACGGGCCTGCTACACATACAAGCAATAAGGCCTTACAAGTCTTACAAGCCCCAAGCCCACAAACATTCCAGATGCGCACTAATTAGATTGAATGGAGCGTAATATTCACGCGCTCCCACTCAAACGGTTACGCTTTGCTTCGAGTAAACCACCTCTTAATGGCAGACTCTTCCACTTCTTCCACTTCTCAAAGCAATTCAAAGAAAACGCAACCCTTCCATTTTCGAGCAAAATTCAAAAATCAAGATATACAACTCGTCGCTAACCTTCAAAACCTCCATCAACACACCATCAAACTCTCGATCAAGAATCTCCAGAGAAAACAAAGCTATAATACTCAAGGTATGTTACATTACGATTCCTGTATATTTTTCAGATTACGAACTAAGTTTTACTGTTCTTCTACGTTGTTGTACGTTTCACTGTTCTTCTTGCTCTACATCTCATTTTACAGTTTATAATGTTCTAGATTTTACTGTTATTCTTGCTTCTATGTTACACTGTTCTTCTTCGTTCTTGTAGGTGTTACTGTTCTTGTTGTTCTAGATCTTCTGGTAACTGATTTTTGGGGGTATATTCCGTAGATTGGTGGGTGTATATGGAGTAATTTCTTGGGTGTATATGGCATAAAATGTAGGGTGATATTTCTGAACTGATATACTATAATAGTCAGCACTTGCTTATATTTGCTTGTCCATGGGTGTATATTGCTTGATCTTGTAATGTTGCTTGATATTGATGCATGTTTGAGTAATACCTGACTGATATATATGGATGTATCTGATTCATATCTATGGGTGTATCTTACTGTTATCAATGGGTGTATCTGACTCATATATATGGGTGTATCTTACTGATATCTTTGCGTGTATCTGACTCATATATATGGGTGTATCTTACTGATATCTTTGGGTGTATCTGACTCATATATATGCGTGTATCTTACTGTTATCAATTGGTGTATCTGACTCATATATATGGGTGTATCTTACTGATATCTTTGGGTGTATTTTTCATTTCAGAGAAAATGGCAGCAAGAAACCAACCTGGAAGAAATGTAAGAACAAATATATGTCTTACATGAAATCAGTTTTATATAATAGATATATATCTGACTATAATTTTATTTTTGTCTTACAGCAAACAAAAGACCTTAAGTGTACCACACATCTTCTAAGTGATAAATTCAGAAATATGAGTGAGGAGAAGAAGGCGATTGTGAGGGATCTGGGATTCGGTGGTTTGATGCACATCCCACCACTAAGGGTGCATCACCAACTGTTAAGGGAGCTGGCTAACAACTTCAAATTGGGGGAGAACAGACTGAAAACCGGATACAGTTCTTTTAAAATTACCCCAAGAAAAATAGGTCATGCGCTTGCCATTAACGCAACAGGTAACTCGATAAAAATTATAGGTGTATATTAACTGATGGTTGGGGGTGTCTTTAAATTGATGCTTGGGTGTATTTGAACCGATTTTGATACTTTGTTGTTTTCCTTTTTGTAGGGGATCTGTTTCCTCAGAAAGTGGATTATAAGAAACTTTCTGAGGATGACAAAGTAATTTTTAGAAGATTCCAGGGTAAGACCCTCAAAAGTCTTATAGATGAGATGATGGATATTGGCGTTGGTAACGAAGAGGATCGCCTAATGTTCAAGAGGATTTTCATCCTCTATATACAGATGGCGTTCCTTTTGCCAACGACAATAAACAAAATCTCGCCTGTACACCTGGCCCCAATTTTTGAGATGGACAGCATAACGGAGCGAAACTGGGGAGGGCATGTTTTGACCTTTATCGTCAAGGGCATAACCGACTACAAGGAGAAAAAGAAGAAGGTAATCGATGGCTGCCTCTTTGCCCTGATGATAATATACTTTCATCTTTCTAAAAAAAAAGGCAAGAAGAGGGCTGAAAGACCGCCAAAATCCTGGATTGCCAACTGGAGTAAGGAGCAGTTGGTCGAAAGAATGAATGCAGAAACAGAGGAAATTTTGGTAAGTTGAACATAATATGTTGGGTGTATATTTATTTATCTGAATGCTGCTAAATAAATTATCTGATGTTTCAGGGGATTGTAAACATGGCGCAAACAAGAGAGAAAATGAAAAAAATAGAGAAAACAGAAAAAAAACAACAAATCAAAAAAAACAAAAAAAGGAAGGCAAGTTCAACATCGTCTTCGGAGGAAGAAACAACTGATAGTGACAGTTCTACCTCTGAGTCTGAGACTCAAGAAGACTCAGAGGATTCACCAAGAAAATACCCCAGCAAAAAGGGGAAAAAGTAAGTACCATACTTAGGTGTAATTTTTTTGTCGAGTTGGGTGTATTTTTTGAAAACATTTGGGTGTATTTTGTTGATCAAGTTGGGTGTATGTAGTTTATTAAGTTGGGTGTATTTCGTTTGCTGCGTTGGGTGTATATTGTCCATTCAGTTGGATGTATCTTGTGCATTCATTTGGGTGTATTTTATATCTTTAGTATGTTCTAAATAATGATTGTTTGCCTTACAGAATGGACTCCAGAAAAAGAAAGAAGAGTCAAGAGGTTTCAGATTCTGATTCAGAATCAGAATCTGAATCAACTGATGAGTAATGTTCTGAAATTATTACTCCTTTCTTTTGGCTTCATTATAAAGATTTCGTGTATTAACTGAAGTGTCTCTTATTAACTTATAGAAGTGAAGAATCATCACCGGTGGAGAAGCAAAAGAAAAAGAAAAAAACAAAAAGAACACCAAAAAAGTAAGCACTTCTTTGGATAATATTCTGTGATAAAATTAATTTTTTATTTCTGATTCATACTTTTTTTTTCCACCCAGAACACAATCCAAAAAGAAAAAAGTTGTTGTTGAGCATTCATCTCCTGAAGAAGATCAATATTTTGATGGGTACAGTACCTCGTAAGCTATATTACCGTCTATCATCATAACTATTTTTGTTAACATCTTTTTTTATGAATGTAGTGAGAGATATGAAATATCAAGTGAAGATCTAGATGAATTGCTAAGGGAAAACGATGGAAAATCTGCTGCAGAGGGGTATGTCTTGTTGGGGTGTATATTTCAGATTTTAGTGTGTTTTCTTTGCTAATAATTGTTTCTGGTTTCGCAGGGAGAACGAAGCTGACCTGCGATTGACAGAAGGTCGCTATGTCTCCTCTGAAACGTAAGAAGTTTTATTTAATAAAATCTTGTTATCATGATTTGGGTGTATTTTGTTGATCAAGTTGGGTGTATTTCGTTTGTTGTGTTGGGTGTATTTCGTTTGTTGTATTGGGTGTATATTGTCCATTTAGTTGGTTGTATCTTGTGCATTCATTTGGGTCTATTTTATACCTGTATCATATTTTGTCTGAATAACATGAAATCTGTTTAGAATACCGGCTGTGAACTTGGGAAGTGATGATCCTTCCTCTCAAGGAGGCACAGAACAAAGTAGTGTAAACAAGCCTGCAGAGAGCATGTAATTTCTCTTTCAAATAACCGTTACTTTTGTTCTTCTATTACCTTCTACTTCTAATTCTGTATATATTTTTTTTAGAAAAAAATGCCCTTTATTATTTTATTCAAGAAAAAAAAGACAGGAAAAAAAAGCAAAAACTGCAAGTATGTAAGTTCTCAAAAAACAAAGTTTGTCTTCTTTTTGAATTGTTCGGGTGTATTTTTTGACTTTCTTTGGGTGTATTTTAGGTTGAGTCCGGTTCAACAGTCAGCCAGTGAGCCGGCTGATTCGAATATGATGGTTGTGAGAGAACAGACACCGTCGGATGCGCTTGTAATGTGAGTTTTTCAAGAATATTTCAACCTTATAACCTTATTATTTTCAAAGGCATTATTAACCTTTCATTTTTCTTCTTGTTTAGAGTTCCGATTCAAGTTTTTGTGCCAATGTCCCAAATAACCACTGTGCCGGAACTTGAAGAAACACCTGAGACAGATTTTGAACCAATCCCTCTGCTACAGATTGAAGGAACTACAGAAACGTAAGAATTAGTATTGGGTGTATATTTGTTTAGAGTTTGGGTGTATATTGGGTTACAGTTTGGGTGTATATTTGGTAACAGTTTGGGTGTATATTGTTCCTGAGTAGTTTTTTTTACGCCATGATTAATTTTGTGTAACTGTGCAGCACTCCTGAACCCCCCCCCAACAACTTGAAGAAACCACACCCACGCTTCCCCCAACTCCATCTAAAATGTAAGTTCATCAGACTAAAATCAATCTTTACTTATCATCCGTATATTCTTACTCTTATAATACGTTATACATGATGACGCAGTCATCCAGCCGCAGAAGATGTTGCTGCCCTGATGATGATGGCACGGACAGCATCCAATGTTCCTAAAACAGATCCAGTGCTATCATTCAGCCTTGGCTTGACTGATTCAAGCCAAGAAGAAGCAGCAACGCAGGAGGGAGCGTCAACGCAGGAGACAGAAAGGGAAAAATCTCCAGAAACTGCAAATTTGCTAGAACAATTAGAGGATTTGGTACAAAAAATAGCAAGCAGTGCGGCGAAAAAAGAAAGTAGAAGTCCACAAATTCAAAAGGAGACTGGGAGAGAAAGTTCTGGGAAGTTTGAAACTCCTGAGGGAATAAATCAGATTACGGATGATATGAAAGAAAAGTGCTACATCTGGGGGACGCGACTGAAGACATACGCAGATGGCGGTACTAACGAGTATGACCACATGTGCACTCTGATTGCCCAAGATAATTACATTTTAAATAGAATGCACCTTGCATCCCTCCAGGCAGAAAGTTATATAGAATCTGAGGTAATATTAGAATAACATTAATGTTTTTACACCAAAGTTTACTGCAATGTTTATTAATGTAAATTGATATCGGCATATATTTCTAGATTGCATCTGCCATGTGCCTTATCCTCAACCAGAAAAATGATAAAAGGTTTCAAGAACAAGTATACTGTCTCCCCCCCGATATTGTGGTAAGTGTTACTTCTACGAATTTTGGGTGTATTTTCTGTATTAATTTGGGTGTATTTTTTACGTTCGATTGGGTGTAAGTTGTATAGTCATTTTGGTGTATTTAAAGTATTCACTTGGGTGTATTTTCATTATTTCATTTGTTGTTTCACAATTGTTGCAGAACATGGCCCTTTCGAAGCACCCAAAGGGGGAATTCATATCACCTAAAACCAATAAAGAATTCAGGGTGGAAGACTACCCGAGTTTTATTCCCTTCATAGATGCAAAAACATTAACTTCGCATCCATATGTAAGTTTTCATTTGCTAAATTTGTTAGTACCGTTCTTTACTTATATGCCAAATAAAATAACACACTATTGAAATGTGGCAATCCTTCAGATTTTTGCACCTGTTTGCTACTCCGGCCATTGGTGGTTATGGGTGATTGATACAACAAAGCGGAGATTTCATATACTTGATCCGCTACACAAGAAATCTCCAAGCGATGAGAGAAAGCAGCTTAATAAATTCACTGTAAGTTGCCTCTGTGTTCTTTACTTTAATAGATAGGTGTAGTTCAGTTCAATATAAGGTGTATGTATGTTTTGCTTTGGGTGTAATTTCTTTGTCGAGTTGGGTGTATTTTGTGGAACCATTTGGGTGTATTTTGTTGATCAAGTTGGGTGTATGTTGTTTATTAAGTTGGGTGTATTTCGTATATTGTCCATTCAGTTGGTTGTATGTTGTGCATTCATTTGGGTGTATTACTGATTTGTTTTGGTATTTAAGGGATATGTAATTTCAAGATTGAGAGCATATGCCGGCAGGGAACCCATGAAGAAAGACGAGAAGGAGAAGGAAATTAAAGCATCATATGTTAAAATATCAAGCCAAAAATCAAGGTATAAATTTGTGACTATGAACATTAAACTTTCCTAAATGAGATTTGTAATTTATTTTCTTCGTTTTCAGCTATGACTGCGCTATCTACGTTATGAAGTGGCTTGAGTTAATTGAGTCGGAAAACATTAAAAAAGGGAAGTATGAATGGGATAATTGGAAACAGGTAACTGTCTTTAGAACTATATAACTCTGTATTACTTTACTGAATTAATATTGCTGTTTAAACAGAATATACTTTTTAATTGTAGGAGGAGGTGGACCACTATAGAGTGGAGTATGCTTCGCGGATACTATTCAGTGAATTGAATAAAGAGAGAGATCAAGCAATTAAAGAGAGTAATGCAATAAGGCTGTCGAAGCCATCCTCCGTATTATTGAGTCCGTTTTGTCAGATAAATTCTACTGATATAGAAACTGCGTAATCCAATTGCTAGGTAGTTTGTAAATTGAACAAATGCTGTAAAAATTTGCCATTTATAAACAACTTCTATTCAATGAAATTTTTTTCCATAGTTAAACTATCTGTGCTGTTAAACTGTCGGTGCTGTAGTCAAAAGCTGTATTACAGGTGGCAAAATATGAAGAAAAACATCAAGGCAGATATAAACACAAATTATAAACTTTTACACCCAACGGAAGTTTAATATACACCCAAGATTGCTTAAAATATACACCCAAAATGTCTGTGATGTTAAACTGTCTGTGCTGTATTCAAAAGCTGTATTACAGGTGGTAAAATATGAAGGAAAACATCAAAGGAAGATATAAACACAAATTATAAACTTTTACACCCAACGCAAGTTTAATATACACCCAAGATTGCTTAAAATATACACCCAAACTGTCTGTGTTGTTAAACTGTCTGTGCTGTATTCAAAATGTATGAATTACAGGTACTAAAATATGAAGAAAAATATCAAATCAAATATACACCCATAACCTGCGAATTTTTACACCCAAATAAAGTTGAATATACACCCTGAAATCTATCCCCCCCTGATGCTTTGAGACTAAAACCCTGAACCCTAAACACTTAAAACCTAAACCCTTTACCGCTAACCTGTAAACCCTAAAACGCAAATATTATATATATGTATCTATATGTAAATTGTGAATTAACAAAAATACACCCAAAATAATAGTGCTTTTACACCCATATTCTGTAAAACTATACACCCAAAGAGTTATCCCCTGCTGCTGGTACCCTGAACTGATAATTCATAACATGTCCTTGATATTGGCTGGAATTTAAATGCACCACTGATGCGGCATCAAACAAGTTTATCTGAATATAAGAAACTCACATATTAGCTAAACTATTAACGAGAAAAATAAACTCAATCACCACAAATTTAAAGAACATTACTTTTACCTCGCTTAAAACTTTCGTTTTCTTCTTCTTTGTGGCATTTGTGATCTGTTTGTCCAACTTTGAACCTAGCCTATTTTTTGGACGTCCTCTTGTTCGAATCCTTGGCGGGCTTTGAAGCTCGTTAACGGATTCCAAGTTAGCGTCTTCGTGGGATAAAGAAGATGTTCCCTTCCTTTTGGCTTTTAATGATTCCATCTCAGCCATGACGTTATCGTACGCACGGTGCAAAATTGCAGTCAGCTCTTCCGATTCGGATGCAAATTCGCAAATATTTTGCGAACGAAAAATCAATTGGTCGAACCTCTTGCTTCTTGGCTCCATCAGTGGCTCGTCGTGGCTGCTCTTGATGTGTGTGTGTCGCCTCTTTACCTTCTTGCTCCATCGTTCCAGTATATATCTAGGTGAAACTTGGCTTACTTGTTCGAAGCTTAACACGCTTAGTGCATGATGACACAGTATCCCTCTCGACTCGAATAATAAGCATTGGCATTTTACCTCGGCTGCAACTGAGTCATAAGTAACCACAAACTTGTTGAATATTGAGCTGGAAACTTGTTCTCCGACTTCGTATACTGAATAGCCTAGAGCGGAATTCGTTAATCTGGTGATGCAATTCGCTTTTCCTCTGAATTGCGCTTGGACTTCCCTAAACTTTTAATGAGTGTATGCATCTTGAAACTGAGCTTCAATAGAGGATTTGGTTGCACACGGTATGACCGTATGAAAATCTGCAGCATCTGATTCTCTCTCTGCTTGCTCCCTGCTTTCGAGGTAATTATCGTATTGTTTGACGAACTGAATAAGCGAGCTGTTCCGGGTGATAAACTTGTTAAAAAATGAATGCATGCTCTCGCTCCTTTGTGTGCTTCTCATCCCTGCCCAGAAGTGGTGATCCAGATAGATAGGAACCCATATGTGACGGTCTTCATACAGATCTGCAGAATACACCCAAACACAGACTATAAATACACCCGATAAAACATGCAATTTACACCTCTGCTGCAGATTTTAAAAAAACATTACCTAAAAGCCACTTGTTGTCCACAAGACCAAAATTGAGCAGAAAATCATTCCAATTCCTATCGAATGAGTCTTTGTTATGAGAGTTCCAAACAACTTGGCTCATTTCTTGTTCAATATCGGCATGTCCCTTGTACTCGTTTAATTTGCTTGGAATCTTCTTTATGATGTGCCAAATACACCAACGGTTAATTGTTGTTGGCATACAGGCCTCTAAAGCCCTTTTCATTGATGCACATTGATCGGTGTGAAACCCTTTCGGAGCGTTTCCTCCCATGCAACGAAGCCAACATTGAAATAACCATTTGAATGATTCAATTTCTTCGTTTTTCATCAAAGAGCATCCGAGAAGTGTTGAATGACCGTGGTGATTCACTCCGACAAAAGAACCACAGACCAAATTATACCTGAAACAAATTACCATAGTGCAGAATGCAAAATCATTAGGTACACCCGAACAAATGCTTCGTATACACCCAAAAAATAGCCAATATACACCTCTGCTGCGGATTCATAAAAATACATTAATTTAGCATCATAAACAGGGGCAGTTTGTTACCTGTTTGTATTGTAGGTGGTGTCGAATGAAATGACGTCTTCGAAATACTCAAAGGCAGCTCTGCTTCTTGCATCGGCCCAAAAAGCCAGCTTAATCGATTGATCCTCCTCGAGTTCGAGCTCAAAAAATAAATTCTGATTCTTCTCTTTCATTCTTAACAAATATTTTCCGAATTCCTTTGCATCTTCTTGTTCGGAAACATTCCGCACTTCCCTCGTAATGTAATTCTTCACGTCCTTTTCGATAAAATTTAACTCGCAGTGACCCCCGGCAGCTGCAACAAATGATTGGTAGGTTTTGCTTGGTCTGATACCGGCCTCCTCATTATTCTCTATTGTACGACGAATGGACATGCTTAGTTCCCTGTGCTGTTTGAGCATCTCTGCTTTACTTGGATAGCAGGGGTGTGAATGATCCAGCACAACCTTTGAAATGATCCAAGCACCGAATCCTTCAATGTGTGTATATAAATTCTTGCAGGACAGTTTAAACCGGCTGTCGGATTGGTCTTCTCGGTCGGAGATATTTTAGATTTCCATTTTCCCTCTCTGCTACATGTAATCAGTTGATTCTTAATCTCGTTTCCCTTCCTATTTGTGCTCCGAACTCTTGTAGAGAAACCTGCAGCCTTGGCGTAGTTCCTGTAAAATTTTCCAGCATCTTCAAGGGTAGTAAAGGTCATTCCAACCTTCGGAACAAGCTGGTCATCAACAACCGAGAGAGGCTGTAGAATACACCATGTCAAAAACTGTAAATACACCCATAGATATGATTCAAATACACCCAATCATGTCTGATATGATACACCCGAACTGCAACAACTCAACTAAAATGACAATAAAAGCCATAAACTATAAATACACAGGCTGCAGAATACACCATGTCAAAAACTAAAAACACACCCAATCATGTCTGATATAATACACCTGAACAACAACAACTCAATTAAAATAACAGAAAAAGCAGTAAAGTGTAAATACACCCACACTTCTAGCAAAAATACACCCAAAAAAGATCTGATCTACACCCGAGCGTCTGCTATAAATTCCAGATAATTAATCAAAACTAATACATTACATTCAATCCACAGATTTATCTTCATGCATTATTTTGACAGTCAATGTTCACGAATTATTCACCTACACATTGCTATACAAATTACTGCAACAAAATTCATAGTAATCCTATGTAAATCAAACCTCAGGAACTTCGTTAGATTCAAATTCATAGTTCACTTCGCCTGGATTCAGCTGACAATCTGAGGTTGAATCATCCATTATCTTCAAAACGAGTTCAAACTTTGATTTCAGAAAATGAAAAATCAAATAGAAAACGAAGCTCGAGTTAGAGAGAGAGGAACTAATGTAAATGACGAAGAAGAAGAAGAAACGAGTGAGAAAGGAGGAGAAAAGAACGATCGAAGAAACCAGGTGAAGCTTCGCGAGAAGAAGAACGAGCAAATCTGCTGTGCAAATAACGAAAACGAAGAAGGAAACAAATCTTTTAAATTTGGTAGTTAGATATACGCGGGATCCTATATAGCGCGTACATACAACGTAACCCTTGGAGCGCATTTTGGGGTTTTATTTATTAATGAACTTGTAAACCATACAAGTCATTAGGGCTTGTATGCGGAGCTTTTCTGAATATAAAATTATAAGAAATAAAAGTTTTTTCACCATTAAAATTATGCAAGAGAAAGAGTGATTTAAATATAAATTTTTATATTAGTTTCAAGTTAAATAAAATTGAGAAATAAATAAATTTATAAATATTTATAATTTTTTTTCATTGTTACACATAATAACAATGTAATGATTTTAGTATTATACTTAAATTAATTTAAATTTAATTCTTCTATATATTAAAAAAATTAAATAACTTATAACTTTTTTATTTAATTATTCAATACAAAATTTTTGAATGGTTGATATCTTAATTTTTTCTTAAAATAATAAAATATGACTTAAAAAGCAACTATGAAAAATAAGTATCTACATAATAGTTATACATCTAGATATCTAAATCAAACAAGAAAATAATTCTTTAACAACTCAAAAGTTAACCCAATGGATAGTTATGGATCAAAGTGATAAACAAAAATAAGAGTTGTGATAATGGTATGGTGGTAATTGATTGCGGTTGGGGTTAATAGAAGAAGAAAAAAAGGGAGGGGAATAAAACAAGGCAACATAATAATGAGGACAAAACAATAATAGTTATACATGTAAAAAGAATAATAAAAAAAATAATAGTGTATGATATGATGAGATGATATAATCAAAATAAAAATTAATAACTTAGAAATAATAATAAAATTAAATATAATTAAATATGTTTAATATAAGATTAAAGAAATAAATATTTTTATCTATTAGAATTATGCATAAAGATAAAGTAGATTTTGAATTTAAATTTTTACATTTGTTTCAAATTAAATAGGATTGAGAAAATAAATAAATTTAATATATAAATAACTAATTTGAAAATAATGTTAGTAAATTTTTATCTTGATTTTAAAGGGTGAATAATATATTAATACCAATACTAAAATATGATATAAATAAGATCACGTCAATATTAAAATAAAAAGAATAGTAATCTAATAAATTTAAAGAGCGAATAATATATTAAAAAAATAAAATTAATTTCTTAAAAACAATAGAAAAGCGGCTGAACAGGCACGACATGCCTGTTGAGCCGCTAGTTTTTATAAGTATGATGTGAATAATTACCTGAAATAACAAGTATAATTAGATGGTTGTATATAAATATATTTTATATCATTAGTACCTTAAAACAACAAAAAATTATTTTATGTATTAATTAGTGAATTATTTTTATTTTTACGCAACCTTTGAATTTGATAAAAACATGAATATACATAAAAAAGAATGAACACTAACAAAATATTAAAATTAAATCCTTATAGGACAACTGAGGAAATAATGAAAAGGTTGAACACACACATGCATATAACTTGATGCATGGTTTTTGAATTAATTATTCGTTCAATATGCATGTATCATTATTGTAAAAATTGTTTCAACATGGTATATTTCGTACATACCTTGCTACTTTGCTACGTACTACTCTTTAGAAGAGGATTGCTATTGCTGAATAGTCAACACAAAAGTTGGAGATAGAAGGAAGAGAAGACACAGAGAGCGTGAAAGGATCAATGAGAGTAGTTACACATTCTTAAGTGATAATTTATCTCCTTTTAAAGAAGTATATGGCCCTAGCTTTTAATAGAGCCTTCCGAGAACTATGGTTTACCGTCTTTGTTTATTGAGGTCAATTATATATTCTTAATAATCCCCTATTCAGGTGTCATGCTCATATATATTTTTTTTCATGGAAATGAGAAATAAATTATATATTTTATTTAATTTAAAATTTTGTTATAATAAATTAGCTAAAACTTAAAACAGAAAAGTATTCGATTTTTTCAATTAATTATTCGGACTTTAAAAAAAAATTAAAATGGTTTTCTCAGTCACGCAAAAATTGAATACCTATTTATGCTGATGTTTCGTGACAGCAATACAAAGATAGTAAATTTAAATTGAGAATATTTTTTTATAATAAAGTAAAAAAAAATATTTTCAAAAACAAATTAAACTAACATTATACTTTAAATATATATTTTTTTAAATTTTTATGAAGTTTATCCAACTCTTCAATAAGGGGCTCATTTTTTTAGTTATGGGGACCAGGGTTGTGTTGTACATGGTTATGGGTTACAGGAGAGCTAGACCATTGTGTGGGGCAGCTTTTTGCTTAGTAGCAGGTTGGAGAACTCAGACCGTGCGAATTTTTTGCAACGAAAATAGAGTGACGAAATCGGATGGTCCGATTTGGATGGAGGAAAAATTTGAAAATTCAGCAACCCCAAATCGAACCGTCTGTGTTGTGTGTGTGTTTAAATTTTGATTAAAAATTCCTACAACAAGTCGCATGGTTCGATTTGAGTATTATAATGTTTTTTTGAATCAGAAGCAAGTAATCGCTGGGTCCGAGTTATGGGTGCATATGTATATGTATAAAAGTGTGTTGCTCGTGAAGAAGATTTTAGATCTGGTTCTTCTTCTTGCTCGACCACTTCTTCTCCTCTCTTCTACCTGTGTTCTTCTTTCTGTAAAATGAAGTAAAAAATTTTAGTTTTTAAGTTTCTGTTCTTATTTAGGTGAGTGAAAAAATGGATGATAGAGTTCTTTTAAAAGTGTATTACTCTGGTCAGATTTTGTTACAAACTTCTGAAGGAGTGAAATTTATTTGTGAAAATCCGTTAGATGTTGTTATTCCCTTCACAATCTCATTTGAAGAGCTCAAAGGTGTGATCTGTGAGAAGATTGATTCTGAGATGTCGAGAAAAATATCTTGTATTTTATACAGATATTCCATACCGGTGTTTGGTGGATTCGTCCAATTTGAAACCAAATATGTAACGGATGAAGCGAGTATGCAAGAGATGTTTTCAATGTATATTGAAAGTCATGCCCGAATCTCGTTCATCGAGTTGTACATTGAATTTGAACAATCTGAGGCCGACCGAAATATTATACGAGAAGATCAAAATAGCGACAGTGAAGAAGATTTCGAAAGCAATTACGAAGTTGTTGGTCCAGACGGAGATGAAGATCAAGGTGATGGCACTGTGGCCCCAGATGTGACAGACGTGACAAATACACTCGTGAACGAAGTGCCGTTTTGAGGAGCCATCTTTCATGCGAGTGTTGGATTTGGAGGCCATGCATATTCCGGAGTTTCCAGAATATATGAGTGTAGGTACGTAATTGGCTATATTTATAAAAAATATTAAAATTTTCTAATAATTTATGCGGATATGAATGTTAGGTAACATGTGAATATATACCCAATTAGCAGTTGTTTATTGTTATTATTTAGGTAAGTTTAAGATAATAGTTTTTTTTAATTAGTTATTGGTTTAGTTAAATATAAATTAGTATGTAGTTAATTATTTAGGTAATTATGTGTTTAGGTTTTAATTTTGTTTAAACTGAGATAAAACCTGATATAAAGTTTATCTATATCATAATTGATGCAGTGAATATTGATGTACCTTTAAATTTGGTTATTAAATATCCGTGTAATAATTTTTTTTTTGTATAGTTTTCGTCGCGCCAGAAATTTCTATTGTCACAGATGGTGAATTTGCCGTCGGATAGAATTCAGTTTTAGGGAAGCTGTTATTAAGGCGATGAAAGAGTATAGCATTCGAAGAAGTGTAGACTACCGGGTGTATGTGTCGGAGCCGTTGACATTTTATGCGAAGTGTACACAGTATGGGTATGGGTGTGATTGGCTTATCTGGGTTAGCATGATCAGTAGGAAGCATTGTTGGGTTATACGGAGGTATAATAGTAGTCACACTTGTACCAGAGCTACAATTTTTCAGGATCATTCGAAGCTGGATTCAAATACAATTGCAGAAGCAATAAAGCCGTTGGTTGAGATTGACCCCTCGTTAAAGGTAAAATCAGTTATTGCAGAAGTGCAGTCGAAGTTCAATTACACCGTCAGTTATCGGAAAGCATGGTTGGCTAAGCAAAAGGCAGTAGAAAAAATATTTGGAGGTTGGAAAGCATCGTACGAAGCGTTGCCTATATGGTTTGAGGCCATGTATCATAAGGATCCATCAACTGTCATCCATTTTGAGACTATGCCTGCATATCAAGGCGATGACTTGGTCAGTGATATTCGGGTATTGCATCGAGTCTTTTGGAGTTATTACCCTTGCATTAGAGCATTCAGGCATTATAAGCCAGTTGTGCAGGTGGATAGGACTCACTTGTACGGAAAGTATAAGAGTTGTCTATTAGTGGCAGTTTCACAGGATGGCAACAACAACATCGTCCCAATTGCATTTGCTATTGTGGAAAGAGAGACTTCTGATGCGTGGAACTTCTTTCTCAGTAACCTGCGACAACATGTTGTGACTCGGGATGGTGTGAGACTGATATCCGACCAATACGAATCCATCAATGCAGCTGTGGAGTAGAGTAACGGAGCTTGGTCGCCTCCTAGAGCTTTCCACATGTTCTACATCAGGCATATTGAGTCGAACTTCTTGAGAAAATTCAAGGCACCGTACCTGCAAAAACTTGTCGTTAATATAGGTAACATTGAGTACTTGGAAGTTTGTTATTAATAGCGTTTCATTCATTAAGTGTATGTAAATCCCATTTTTTGTTTGTTTTTTGTTATTCTGCAGGATATTCGCGGACGATGCGCGAGTACGAAGTACGTTACCAGCGTTTACGAGAACGGGGCGAGGCGTACACTAACTGGTTAAACCAAATCCCCGTGAACAGTATGCATTGGCACTTGATGGTGGTTACCGTGGGGTCACATGACGACAAACCTAGTCGAATGCATTAACTCTGTGCTGAAGGGTGCACGCAACCTCCCAATCACTGCACTTGTCAAAGCAACATTCTACATGCTTAACGAGCTGTTCACTCGAAAAAGAGCCGAGGCAGAGGCTCGGATTAATGCTGGCCATGTATTTTTGGAGCTTGTGACCACGAAATTGCATGCAAACCAACTTGCATCAGGAAACATCCAGGTTAATTGCTTCAACAGGCAGAATGAGGTATTTGAAGTGCGTGAGATGCCTGGAGTATGCCGTCAACCTCCGTCGGTATTAATGTGACTGTGGCAAGTTTAAGGTGGATTGGATTCCGTGTTGACATGTGTTTGCATGTTGTGCAAATCAACGATTGGACTGGCAACTATATGTGCATGATGTGTATAAGATGGACCAGGTTCGACAGGTTTACCGAGCTAGGTTTAGGCCACTGGAAAATCCTTCTACATGGCCTGCTTACAACGGGCCATGATTCGTACCCAATCCATTCCTAAGACGCGTGACCAAAGGTCGTCCCAGGATGACCCGCTTCCTGAACGAGATGGACACGCGAATGTTGCGTCCTCCACGGCGATGTAGGCAATATGGTGCTGAGGGACATAGCCGTAGTAGATGCCGTCGGTCAGCTGGTGCACCTACCAATCATAATGCTCAGTAGAATTATATATTATTATGCTCAGTAGAATTATGTATTAATATGCTATTTGAAACATTGTAACTTATATCAATGTACTCTTATGACATATGTAACTTAAGTTCATGTCCAGTAAATTAACATGTGAAACATTGTAACTTCTCCATGTACTTATTAATCATGCATACTAAGTTTACATGTCCCAGTTAACAGATACATAGATTCATTAAGTAATACATTGAAAAATTAACTAATACATAGAAAATATTAACAACACAACATCTACTTTCTGATTGTCCACTTTACATCTTTCACAAGTTTTTTACATTTCTTGGCGACCTTTTTAAACACAAACGGAGTGAATCGATTAGCGCTACGACGGGGCGGATCAACCCTGAGATTGTAGCCTTTGCCTGTTTCATCTGGCGTACGTGCCTCACCTGTACACAATTTAATTAGACAGACCATCCTAACATGAATATAATTACATAGACTGAGCAAACAAGATATGAGTACTATCAGTCTCAACAGAGATAGCACACATGAATATAATAACATTAATTTATCAAACAAGTATATATGAGTCACGTCATATGAATGTAATATAATCAATTGACCATAGAAATAAGGCAATAGTAGTACCTGCATCATCACCATCATCAGATCCATCATTACGGGATTCTTCATCCTCATCAGTGTCTTCATCTTTCTCATCATCTGGTTCATCTACCAGATACTCATCAGTTTCTTGCTCAAGTGTCTGGGTATTTTCTTCAATTAGACTCATTGAAACACGGTGAGGATTTTGACTATTAAGAACTCTTCGACCACCTTCACTTCTACTAGAGTCACCAGATCAACAACATAATATGGCACTTCACGTACCTTTGTATACTATTTTCATCAATCAACTGTAAATGTTCTTTCAAATCATGAAGCCATGTCAGTTTTATCCAGCTCCCTCTAGAGTCTGACTTTCTTAGTGCAACCCCAAATTAATGCAGACACTCCGCCTCTAAGGCTTCAAAACTACTAAGAGTCATCTTTGTGACTGGCAGACCGTCCGTCGGAAGCCCGAGAATTAAGGCCACATCTTCCAACGTCACAGCACATTCACCAACCGAAAGATGGAAGGTATGTGTATCTGGATGCCACCTTTCAACTAAAGCATTCACCAGTGCCTTCTGACATTGGACTACTCCAATCTGGGACGCATGATAAAAACTAATAAACCGTAAATCCTCCTCCACTCTATCATCATACCGTCCGGGGGCACAGGATGATCACAGGTCAACATTCGTGAACTCTACAAAAACATAAAGTACTAGTCAAATTATTAACAATTACTAATTTACTACTAAAACATCATAATTTTCTAACTAGAGCAACTAATTAAGTAAAATCATGCTAAATTTATTGTTAATTACCAAATGTAGTCATTACCACCCTAACTTACCAATTAATTACCTATCATTATTAATCATTTATCACCAGTAACTCCACAAACAAACATTAAATCAAATCACACCACACAAGCATCATACATAATTTTACTAAATTTAATTAAGACAAACAATTTTACTAAATCCAATTTACTAATTAATAATATTTCAACTTCTAAATTTAATTGATTATCCGAAAGCTAACACGTTGTATTATATTTTACAAAGTCTAATTGTTAATCAAAATCCTCTGCATTTTTTCCAAAAAATCGCCACCCTTTTACTTTCTTTATTTACTGTTACCAAAAATTTCTATCACTTATACTGTAATAACTTCTAAAATTAATTATAAAAGTTAAATAATTAATTATAATTTCTAAAATTATTACAAAAATTTCTATACATATATTTTTGATTAATCTATAATTACTCTAACTCAAATATTATAATTGATTAAAATATTCTCCAACCACATTTACATATAATAATAACAATAATAATAATAATAATAATAATAATAATAAAAACAACAACAATGATAATAATACTACTAATAATAATAATGTCACTCATATATGCTCCTAACTTAAACTACTAACAACAACAATTTTAATTACATTTCTAGCAATAATTAATATATTTTTAACTAATAATAATAATAATAATAATAATAATAATAATAATAATAATAATGTCACCGATATATGCTCTTAACTTGAACTACTAACAACAACAATCTTAATTAAATTTCTAATAATAATCAATAAATTTCTAAATAATAATAATAATAATAATAATAATAATAATAATAATAATGTACTATATTAAAACTACAAGCAACAACTATAATTAACAGTCTAACAACTATAGTTATAATTTTAAATAATAATAATAATAATAATAATAATAATAATAATAATAATAATGATAACATTAAGAATAATAATAATAATACTGAGGTTGCTATATAACTCCTAAGCTGAACTATCTCCAACAATAACTATAATTAAATTTCTAACAACAATAATAATGATTCTGAAATATTAAAAAAATTAATAAATACACTTACATAATCATCATAGTTGAGATAATTTACAATATAAAATTCAAGACGATCAACATCTTTATATTTTTTCTTCTTTGGCATCTTGATCTGTTTTGTATGAAGGAGTTGTGTGTGTGTTGTTGAAGGATGAAGAAAAAGGAAGAATGTGGCTGCTGGATGGGTGGGGATAGATGAAAATGATGGTTTGAGTGGGATTCGGAGGTAGGTTGGGTCGAAGTAAATGGTTCATTGCTGGTTGAGGGGGCATCGTCCTTGGGAGCAAGGGAGCTACGACATGTGGAAGCCCATACACAACTCGCATGATCCGTGTTGTGTGTGCAAGTCGGACCGCCCGATTAGCCACTTCCCACTTGCACGATCCAATTTCTGGTTACGCTGATCTCACATGCAGGTAAAGCACACTTGCTGCCCATAACAGGGTCCTACCCCGTTGTTACCTCCATATCAAAATTAAAAACCGTCAATAAATTACTCGAAATTTCACAAAATTCGAAAGGTTTAAGCTAGAGGCGAACCTTCTTGTATCGTACCTTCACTCTTTTTTTATTATATTTATTTTTATTCTTTTATTTTATACCATAATTAAATTCATTATACTATAAAAATATTAATAACTACAATAAAATAATTTTTTATTAAAACTTTATTTTTATAGTATAACTGATATTTTTTTGTTTTAAATTTAATTAATATTAGTGTATTAATACTTGTTAATATATTTATTGATGAAATATTTTTATACAAATTTAATAAATACACATGTTAGTGCACATATGGGTACACCAGTATTAATTAAATTTAAAATAAAAAATATTCGTTATATATACTACTATAAAACTATTAATGAGTACTATAAAAAGAGAAATGTTATATATATAAATTTTTTATTTTATGAATCAAGTAGTCCTCTAACCAAGTTGAACAATAAAATTTAAGTGAATAGATGAGTAGAAGCGATGAGAATGATTTTTATTAATGCTAAGCTAATTTAATTAGACTTAATTGACAAAAATAATTTATAAATATAACATTATTCCTTAAAAAATATTAATTTTATTTTATTATACTCATTAATATTTTTTATAATAAATCTTTACAAATTTAATAAAAATACACATCAGTTCATATTGGTACATTAGTATTAATTAAATTTAAAATAATTAATATTTGTTATACTATAAAGATATTAATGAGTACAATAAAAAAAAATATTAATGAATAAAATAAAAGAATAAGAATAAATATAACGAAAAAAAAGAGGAATAAAAAAAATGGTTGAGAGTGTGGTGCAATTAATTTTATAGTACATACTATATTGGTCAACATCACACAAAAAAAAATGAGAAAATTTTATTATAGATAATTGATAGACACTTTTGTTTACGAAAAATATTATCTTATTATTTATAGTGTATATTTAATTATTTTTAGGTGGTTGAACGGGATAAAATTTGTTGAGAGATTAGACAAATTTTAACTCATTTATAAAGTTCATCAAGAAATGGACAAACTTCACAAAAACTGAAAAAAAAAATGAATGCTAAAATATAACATAAATTTAATTTATGTTTAAAAATAAAAAAGTTTTTCTTTTATAATAGAAAAATATCATCTAAATTGAGTGTGTATAGGGATAATTCAATTATTATTCAAGAGATAATAATTTTTCTCGTATTATGAACTTTTTTTAAGCTTGAATTGAAGTATAAGTTTTTGTATAATGTTTTTATTCTATGTCATATTAAACTAAAATTCTTATTTTATTTAGATATAACAAAAATTAAATTTTAGACTTTTAGTTATAGAAATTTTGATATTATATCATAAAATTATTTATGAATATATAATAAAAAATATATAAATTGTTATATTTCTGTTCATATCTTGGCTCAATAGTAAAGCCAGGTCTAAAATGGATAAGACCAACAAAAGAAAGGACCAGAAGGCTTTTTTCCATCTACCTGACCTACTCGACTTGACTCGACTTGCATTTAGAATCCTAATTGCACCATCTAATTCGCCTACTGATTCAAATATGAGATCTCAACAGCCCCCTAATAAACAAAAGAAAAAATAACTACCCATCATTATAGGTGGATAAATTGCAGAAAGATAGTAAGGTCATCTTTTCTACTGTATAAATACCCCCTCAAGCTTAGGTATTTCTCAACCCTAATTCTTAAAATCTGCCTAAAACCCTTGCTAACTTAAGCATTGGAATCCCTTGTAGGTACTACCCTCCATTCTCACTCAAAGACCTCGGAAAGACGTTGGAATTCTCATAAAAGGAGTCTGGACATCACGTTCAAACCCAAATCCCACTAGTTTCAGGTAACCCCCAAACAATTGGTGTCGTTGCCGGGGACCTGGAGTTCGACACCCAAACATGGTAGACGATCACCCAGAAGATGGACACACGACATCCGATTCAGAACCTCAAGAGGAGGAACAACTTAATGAGGATCAAGCAATTGTTATCCCTTTATACTCACAAAGAGGTGGGGGACTAACGAAGGTGGGGACAAAACGATTAGAAGGACAAAGAATAGGATCTGAAGTTCATAGACCTTGAGGGTCAAGAGATAGAGACGCAACAGAATTAATGGACTAGTCCATAGAAATCAAGGTCAGCTAGAATAGCTCGAGATTGAGTTGGAGTGACAACGTGAATCCAAGCGAGCCCTACAAAAAGAGGTATGTAACACTCTTACTACTAAAATGTCACGCTTCCGGTTGCGCCACTCTGATAGTGAGGATATTACGACAACCTTTACATATATGTATACATAGTAGTAGCCTTAAGCTAAAAAAGGCAAAAAGTTTTCTTTGAAAAATTGGAAATACTTTTTCTTTTTTTTTTACAAACATACATACAAACAAATCGATCACAGCACTTCACATGTACATATATAAATACAAAGATTCTTTATACAAATAACTTACAAATATTACATACATACATATCATTACAATCACGACTCCTATCACTCTTTACAAAAATATAATAATAGTGGCGAGGAAAAACAATAACTAAGATATCTAAAACAGATACAGCACAGCTAAAAACTTAGCAAACTCTTCATAAGCTTCCTTGTCCGTTTCCTGAAATAGATAGTGTTGTAGGGGGTGAGAACCTAACCACATGGTCTCACCAAAGAAGTTTTGAATTGTCATAAAGGATATATAAAAAGAAAATTATTTTCAACTGCAGTAATCATCGCTCATCTTATGAATCTTTTCAAACATCAACAATTAATTATCCAAATCCAAATTCATATTTCACTTATAAGAATTTCAAATCTTGATAATATCCCATAACATTTCACTACATACCAAAGAAACGATCTAACCAAACTTACTAATAATTCATCCAATCTCAGCCTCCAGCCCAAAACATAATCAACCACGGCCTTCGGCCCAAAACATAATCAATCATGGCCTCCGACCCAATACATAATCAATCATCTGTCAAACCACTATAATCCGAACCAACGAATCACAATCACACAAACAGTCAAACACTCACACATAGAGAACAATTGTGACAAATAGTACATTTAGCAGCTAACAGAATGTTAATTAGGCAAACCAAGTAATTTCAAATAAATGTAGTATGATGCATGTTTATTCCTAAACAGGCCATGAGCTGACGTGTTTGTTGGTTGCCTGTACCCGACAATATTCCTGAAATAGGAGTTATGTATTGCTGTCCTTATCTCAGAAAACATTCATCCTTCTGGTCTCAAGTGAGCATTATGTATCGCCGTCCTCACTGAGCCGTACTCATAGTCTTAAGTGGGCATTACATATTGTCATCCTCACCTTGAGGTTAGTCCCCTCCATGAGCGTTACGTATCGCTGTCCTCATGGGGGAATCCTCCTTTAGGTCTCATGTGGGCGTTACGTATTGCCGTCCCTACTGAGCCTTATGCACAATATCTCAAGTGAGAGTTACATATCACCGTCCTCACGAAATTGTGCTCAATATCATATCTCAATCACAACCACTCATGCGGGACAAAACCTCCGTCCTTGCCAATCCACAATCACATTTTAATAATAATTACAATCAATCATACTCATAATCATAGTCAAACATAATCATAATCATAATCAAAATTGAAATCATAAGTCTTTATATTCACATTTATCACGAGGATAATCATCCTCAAACCGTGAATGAGATAACACCACCATCCTCACCGTGGGCGGGATAAAACCACCATCCCCACGAATCCACAGTGCATTGAGCAAGCGGTACTATGCCAACATCCATGCCAGACAATCAATAAATATCACAATTCAAAATCATACTTGGCCCATTTACTTTCAATAACAATATATTTAGTTCACATCATGCCAAGAATCACCTTCATTTCTCATTTAATCAAAAATTCACAGTCGGGTTCACATACCATTTATAAACTCGGTTCATTGGGTTCACCCACACTCATTCCAGAGCTTAAACATTAGTTATCAAACATCATATGGAGTTTACAGGGGGTTACAAGCTTGCCAGAAATGCTAAACAGTCCAAAAATAGAGTTCTTTTGAGAAAACAGGGCGTGTGTGCATGCTCATATCAGAGTCAATTTCCCGAAGGTGTGTATGCACCACCCTGTGCATACGTACAATTTGTAACTTTTCCTTGGCGTGCGTACACACCACCTTATGCATATGCACATGCTTCACCAACGCCCCGGTCTAGTGCGCACGTATGCCTCTGTGTGTGCGCACACCAACAAAAACTCTAGTGTGTTGCAAAATTCTGAAATGTCAATTTTAAAGCCCAGTTCTCAAACCTTTATAACTTGTGCTATAAAAATCATTTTTCGTCTGTTCTTCAAACATCATAAACTATACAAACCTAGTTCTCATTCAAATCAAGTTTCACAAATTTTTGAGATCCGAGGGCCAAGTTATGGCCCGCCGAATTTAACCAAAATCTTCTAAATTATAACATTTTTCGGAATCTCCAAAGCAACTTCACTTAAAACTAGTTCTCTTTCATAAAACTTATTTCCACTTAACCAAAATTTCCAAACTAACTTCTAAACTATTTAAAGTTTAAATCTCTTTCAAAAGACTAAAAAAATATCATGTTTACAAGTTACAATCTTAATTGAAATATCATAATCATTTATTCTTAAATTAATCACTCAAATTACTTTAAATCAGGATTTATTAAATTAAACTCCATGGGAAAGTCTCTAGACTTTAGGGGGCAACAACCAATCTCATTTTCCTTATTATTCAATTTAGTCCAAACTTATAAAAATTTTGGCAACACCTCCCCTAAAACTCGGACTTTACCACCCTTCAAGGGTTCTATCAATCACAATAATTCATTGCTCTTTTTCTCAACAACGATCAAAACAACTGATGCGGATTTTACAACCCACAAAACATCGACAAGTGCACTGTGTCATACTAAGTAATAATTCATAGTGAGTGAGTGTTGATCCCACAAGGATTAACGGATTAAGCAAACAATAGTCAACCAATTAATCTAGTCAGACGACCAAAAATAAGTGTTTTAATAGTAAATAAAATGAAAACAGAAAATTTAACAAAAGCAAACTAAAATTGGTTAAGAAAATAAGATGATAAAAATAGTTGTTTCTTTTTTATTTTCTTTCTTTTTTCTTTCTTGTCCAAGTTACTTGTTTTTGTTTTTTCTTTCTTTTTTTCCTTTCTGTACAGAAGTCCCTAAAACAGAAACAAGGACTCAATTATTTAATCATCAAGAAAATACATTAACAATCTGGTGAACCAAATGAAACAATCCCGCTGAACCAAAAAATGTTCATATGGTGAATAGTACATGACAACTATTTAATCATCAATAAAAATGTTTCTTAATGTAGAAACATTCAAATGAACAAACTAACAATTGCAAGTAAGACAAATAAATTAATTATAACCTAAAACAAAAGTTTATTGGGTTAGTAGAGTATTTTAAAAGCATTTGAAAGCAAATTTTTGGGAGAATTTTAGTAGAGTATTTACCAATGGTTCTCCAATGGGCCACCCACGGTGTAGGGGGAGCATCAAGTGCAAATAGGCGGAAAAACTTAGTTTCGTGGAAGTATATCAACATTAATACAAAAACACAGTTATCAACAGACTGTTTATTCCCATTTCTCTTGTTTTCAACTCCTTTCATCAAGAAGTTGAGCACATGCTTTGGCCAATCCCATTCTCGAATGTTATCCATATGAAAGATCGGTGGCTTATGGATTGGAGAGGCCATACTTACTGTTGTGGGGAGCAAGAAGCACTTTTGTATAAAGACAACAAAAGTCCTCTTGAATTTTTCTGGATCTCCTCCCCTTCTACACTCATATCCAGCACATTCCTTGTCAAAGTCACCAAGGAAATATTTTTGACGCTGTCAAATATTTTTTTGTCTGCTGGATTCAGGTTGTTGTAATCAACCTTTTCAGGAAAACGATTCCTTACAATATTTTAATAGCAAAAATCAGTCAAAAACGGTCAGTTTAATTTTTTGGACACCAATGAACTGAAAATAAGCAGTAAGTGAAAAATGTATTACCTCTGTTGGTTATGCGAGGGCAGCTGCTACTTTTCGAGGAGTTATGTATATTTTTCCCTGGAGAGTTTTCAGGCATCCTTTCTCTTCATCAAAGCGATCAAGCAATTCTTTCAAGAGGGTATTAGAGACATTCATTTTTAAGACAATTGCCAAGGCACCAAATCACATTTCTTCCACAATATCTTTCTTTTCTTGACTCATTTCCCTGTACACTGTTGCTATGGCCTTTGTTTGGCATTTGCAATAATGAGTTTTCTGCAAGTTTTGAAACAGAATGTGACGATATATTTATAATATAAAATAGATATTATTCAAAAGCGGATAAATATATTTAATCTGCTTATGTTATAATGTGTCTTCTCCTTCATTGTTGTCATTTTCTTGTTGTGTTTTGCTGTAATGAAAAATTTTGGTCAATACTTCATTGAATACATCAACAAGCACAAGCAAGTATATCTTAATCAAGTCAATTAAAATGCTACAAGCCACTGAACCGAAACTCATTCATGCACAGAAACAAAATCACAAAGGCCACCGAACTAAAATTCATTCATGCACAGAACCAAAATCACAAAGGCCACCGAACTGAAAAATGTTCATGTGGTTAATAAATGATGATCAAATTTCAATCAACAAGAATAGTATTCCTCCATGCAAAAGAAGTACTGAAGATAGTAACAATCAATTTCAAAACTCTAGTTAAACTATCCACAGAAATAAGAACAAGCACGTATATCTTAATCAAATCAACATCTTCCAAAAGAAAAATTTTTAAAATTTTATGAATTAGGTGTTCTTTCAAAATAAAATTTGCAAATTGGCTTCTTTAAACACTCTTATTGAAACTTGATATCTTTCTTTAAGTATCAAGGTTAACTACTATTTGTGCTGAAATCTCTCCAATATAATGAGATAATTTTACAGTAGTATGGCTTATCAAAGTGAAAGAGTTGTCTCTAAACAAAACTCATTTACATCAAGTGTAACTCATGCTTAAAAAATTTGTAGAAAGGGAGATATTATCTTGTTCTGTTTTGTAATAAAAATTTTGGCCAATACTTCATTCAATACATCAACAAGCACAAGCATGTATATCTTAATCAAGTCAATTAAAATGCCACAAGCCACCGAACCAAAACTCATTCATGCACAGAACCAAAATCACAAAGGCCACCGAACTGAAACTCATTCATGCACAGAACTAAAATTACAAAGGCCACCGAACCGAAAAACGTTCACGTGGTTAATAAATAATGATCAACTTTCAATCAACAAGAATAGTATTCCTCCATGCAAAAGTACTCAAGATAGTAACAACCAATTTCAAAACTCTAGTTAAACTATCAACACCAGTAAGAACAAGCACGTATATCTTAATACCCTAGTTACACTATCCACTGAATTGAACGAAAATAACAACAAATTTCATTCCAAGCCCTAGTTATACTATAAAAATCATTCACAATAGTTCCATCTACTAAACGAAGCAAATCAATTCAGTAAAACTAAAATAAAACTAGGAGAAACACGACATTACAAGATTTTAAATGAACAGTAGTTTTCTCATACCTTTTGTAGTCTTTGTTGCTATTTTCGTTTGTTTCTGGTTGTTGCTTGCGAAATCTTCTTCCGATTCCTTTCCAGTAGTGGTTTTCGCAGAGAATGTGATTGAAGTTTGAGTGATGTTGAGAGAGATTCGAAGAGAATGAGTGTTTTCGTGTCTTGGTTTCGTGTTGAAGATGTAACGTTTTTCATAATGAAGCGCAAATGGAAAAGGAGGGATTTTTTTCATCTGGCGCGTGTTGTCACTCGCCATTTAATGGGCCTGATTTTATTTGGGCTTGGGCCAACTTGATTATATGGTTATATGGATGTGTAGCAGCCCTTTAAATTTAAATACTTTCTTTATCTTAACCAACAAGATAAGATAAGATAATGACCTCAGACTATATAAAGAGAGTCAAAAGCTCTCTCAAGTACATTACACATTTTTAACCCTCACTTACCCCTTTCAAATCTATTTTGCCTTGAACGTTGGAGCATCTTTATAAGTACCACTTTCGTCGATCTGGAAGTCCGATTTCGTCACCATTAAAGACTGACAAGTTTCAATCTCATTCACAACTCTTGCCAACAAAATCTTGTACAAAATGTTGTCATTTGAAAAAATGTAAAAGTTTTTTTTAACGTCGTTTGTAAATTAAATTATATATAAAAAAGATAAAAAATAATTGACGAAGATATTTTGAAAAGAAGAACAAGCAAAAGTGACAAAAGAAAAAAGAAACGATAAAAATAAATAGGTATCAATTAAATAATTTAATATGATCAATTGTTGATGATTATATTTATGTCCGTAACAACCATAATACCATATATATATAAAGACTTCTCTGTCACCTGTTAAAAAATATCATACTCAAAAACAATTTGACTTTTCAGTTTTGAGAACAGTATAGTTGAAAAAGAAAAATTGGAATTGGTTTCGCACATTTGTTGCGGGATGTTAGATTGATAATTTAACAAAAATGAAGGAAAGAGATGTAAGAACAACTAACTGGTTTTATAAATTAATAAATTATAAATTAGTTGTTTTTTAATTAATTTAAAATAGTTGAAGAATTAACTCACTCATTTATTTAAATAAGTGTCAAAAATTTAAATTTATCTTATACATACAATAATTTATTCGTTATGATAAATTAATTTTTGTTCTATTGGGATAAAAAATACTGAGCAACAAAAAAAATATATTTTTTAAATAAAAATTATGAAAATGGAGAACAAGCAAAATAATAATTCTATTTCCATATTGTTTTTATAAAATTTTACAAAAAGAAATACTGAAAATGAAAAGTAAACAAATCCTAATATTACCAATGCAATAACTAATAATAAAAGACACCATGACAACTTCATTGGGGATATTCATCACTCCTTTGAAGAAATGGAAACCAGAGCTGGCCAAACTATTGTAGATCCAAGTAAAACTAATAAAAATTATTTGACAATTGAACTCACCTTGAAACCTACTTTATCATCTACCATGCATTTGATCCCGTTTAAACTTCATATAGAAAAAACCGTTCGTAATCCGCAAAATATATGATATAATAAACTCAAAATAATTATATTAGATTGCATATGTTTCTTTTATCAGTGAATTGTAAAAATCTCGTATAATCCAATTTTTAAAGTTTCAAGTTTTAATACCCTATTTAATTAAGTGATTCAAACGTTTAATATAACATTATTTTATAAGAAAAGACAGAGGTGAAGACAAAGACATTTAAAATGTATTTATTTAAAGACGTTTCATTTCGTTTATTGAATAAATTGTTATGTATTAGATTTTTTATATAAATTTATAGTATAAATTAAAAATATTATTTTTATTAAAAAGTATTGTTATATTTTTAAAATTATTACTTTGACTCTGATATCAATTTTTAAATTTATTTACTATTTAATTTTTTAATAAAATTTTTATTTAAAGATTGTTTTATCATTTTATTATTTTTTATAAATTTTATAATATTATCTTTTTTGCTTTTATTTTATTATTATTTTAATAATTTTTTTTATTTTATAAATTTAATAACTTTTTACAAGTTAAATTTTTATTTATAATTTTTATAATTTTTTTAATAATATTTTTTGTCTGATTTTTAAAAATCTATATTTTAATCTATCAATTTTATTGCTAATTATTTTAATTTTTGTCTAACAATTCTCATGAATTCCTTGAATAAAGCTTATTGTAAAATTGACATTTTTAAAAAAAATAATTTTGTATTATTTAAGAAATTTATTATCGTTAGAATAATTAATTTTTGGTCTATTAGTTTAAATAATGTAATTATTTTTTTCTTAGATTTTTAATTTATTTATTGATTCAATTTTATTCATGCTTCATTTACACTTTTATTATTAGCCCACGCTTTTAGAGCATGTTTTTTAATTATGACCAAATCAACAACTTTAAAAAAAAAGTTATTTTTGTCATTTTTATAATTTTATATGAGTGATGGCCATAAAAAAAATTATATATAGTAAAAAAAATTAAAGAAGTTACTATTTATATCATGGGCTAAAATAAAATCATAATCTAAAGTTGTTAATTCAATTTCTTCAAAATTAAAAAGACCTAACCATGTGAGTTCTGGTAGAAGTACAGATCTACCCAACTTACTTAGGTTACGGGACTCCATGACCCGGATTGATTTGATTTGTATGACAAGTAAGATCTTGTGTGAGCTGTTACAACATGAAATAACTTTTTAAAGATTAGGACAAAAACTACTACACTATTGTAAGTAGAGAGACACAAGAATAATATCTAAGTCATCAACTCTCTATAAATATTCCATCAAACATACATATTTTCAGGTAAGGACATCGGACAAATACATCTTTTCCTTAAACAAGTCGGACTATTCATCTAAAAGAATTTGGACTTCACATCTAGGCTTATATCACATTATTTTTAGGTATTATCTTGAAATAAATAACCATAAGTAAAATTTTATTTTCTATCTTATTTAAAAATAATAATGTTAATAGTTTAAAATAATATTCATTATTTAAATATAAACATTTTTAATAAGATAGAAACATTTAGTAAGATTCGAATTTTTTATATAAAATTGTTTAATAGTAAAAAACAGATTTTTCTTTATTTTCAAAAAATTCTAAGAATAAATTTGGAAATGGATTTGTTATGGATCCGGTCCACGGACTCCACACCGAATCCGGTTATCTGGGGCCAAACTACACCACTCTTCTAGAAGACCCAGAATTGATCCACTAGAGCTCCCAGCCAACAATCAAATTCGAATATCTTTCTTATCTTGGCCAAACAAAATAAGATAGGATAAACCACCTCCACTTATATAAAGGGGAGCCCCAGGCCCCTCAGGTATGTCATTCATTTTACACACTTTATACCTCTCAGATCCATTCTGACTTGAGCGTCGGAGTGTCTTTGTAGGTACCATCTCCCATCGCTCCAGTCAAGTAATCTGGCATCCGCCTCGACCCGAAGATCCCCGATCCATCTTACAACCCATACCGGAGGCATCCAGTACATTGGCGCCGTCTGTGGGAACCTACAACGTCGCAACAGAATGGCGGACATCTTTGAGGAGCAATCCTCGAGTCACCACAATGACTCCTGAACGAGGAACCCAACTCCCAAACATCGAGAAGTCACACCCCCACACCCATGGAAGGATAGCAAGCGCTATTCGCCAGACTACCCCTCCACAAAACAAAGAAAACGGCCCCGAAACACGAGCTCCTGACAACTTGGGAGAAAAGACAGCTCCGATAATCTAAGACCTATGTCTCCGAGTACAAGAACTCGAGGGCCGAGGGGCAACCAAGGAAAAGCGCCACCCCAAAACGGAAGCCACGCGACCTCCAGATCAAAATCTCGCCATGAAACCAGGCGTGGCAGGTCGCCTGAGTGGCGACATGGAAAGTGGTACGATCGTAGCGTCTCCCGTGACCAGGGACACCAACACAGCGCGAATGACGGAAAGCACGACAGGTCGCCCAAACGACAACAAGGCAAGAGGTACGATCGCAACGTCTCCCACGACCCGGGTCATCAGCGCGACACAGACGATGACCGATGACACCGAGAGGCCAAATGCACAAGAAGCGACCATACGATCATGGGAGCTATTTATTGAAAGAATCCTGAGAGCAAAACTCCCTAAGGGCTTCGACAAGCCCACGGATATGAAGTACGATGGAACCAAAGACCCCCAAGAACACCTAACGGCTTTTGAAGCCAGAATGAACCTGGAAGGAGCCGCTGATGCGGTCCGATGCAGAGCCTTCCCAGTAACACTAGCTGGACCTGCGATAAAATGGTTCAACGCCCTCCCAAACGGGTCCATAACTGCCTTCCATGATATCTCGAGGAAATTTATGGCCCAGTTCACCACTAGAATCACCAAAGGCAAACACCCTATCAGCTTATTAGGGGTTACCCAAACACAGAATGAATCCACGAGGAAATACCTTGACAGATTCAACGACAAATGCCTAATAGTTGACGGACTCACGAATTCAGTCGCGAGCCTCTGCCTAACCAACAGGCTCATGAATGAAGACTTCCGGAAACACCTCACCACAAAACCAGTGTGGACCATGCACGAGATTCAGAGCGTCGCAAAGGAATACATAAACAACGAAGATGTAAGCCAAGTCGTAGCTGCCAATAAACGGTAGCACGGTGGCACGGCGCCTCGACACAACGCCCCACCAAGAGAAAACCAAAAGGAGCATTCGAAGCCGGCAAACAAAAAATGACCCCCCAAAATTGTGAAATTCTCAAATTACACCCTCTGCCGTCCCCGATTACCGATATTTACCACCAAATAGCTGACAGGGGTATCCTCCCGAAAGCCCGATAACTCAAGGAGCGAACAGGTGGTAACAAGATCCTAGACTGCGATTACCACTGAGGATACGGGCACAGGACGCAAGACTGCTTCAACTTAAAAGACTCCCTCGAGCAAGCCATACGAGACGGCAAGCTCCCTGAGTTTACCAAGATCATCAGAGAACCAAAACGCACAGACAGAGACAGATCACCGGCACAGGAAAGGCGCAACCCAAGAGCAGAAAGACAAGCCCCCCAGGAAAGTCCCGAAAGCAACCCAACGATAATAGTCAACGTCATCACGGGTAAAGACACACGAGAAAAGTCCAAGTTAGCACTGAAAAAGGACCTCAAAATCCTATCAATAAGCAACCAGGCCCCGACTCTCACCGCCACGGAAGCAATAACATTCTACCCCTAGGACTACCAACACGGCACCTCGTCGGAAGATGCCCCATTCGTCATTTCGGCAAAAAGTGGAACACGGTTGGTCAGAAGGTGCTAGTCAACACCAGGGCAGACTCCAACATCCTCTTCTGAGGAGCCTTCGATAAGCTCAGACTTCGGAACGGAAACTTACAAACACACCGTAACGGAGTAACCGGGCTTGGGGACAACTTCCTCAAACCAGACGGCTCTATCCTCCTCCCACTCACCATCGTGACCGGGCACTGGAGAAAGACGATCTTATCCGAGTTCGTAGTCCTCCAAGACTCCACGGCTTACAATGTCATCGTCGGGAGAAAAAGAATCAATGAGCTCTCCGCTGTCATCTTCACCAAGTTTTTACTCATGAAGTTCATAGTAGAAGACGGTTCCATCGGGACAATCCACGGAGACCGAGCAATCGTAGTAGAATGTGACAACACTAGCCTAGCCCTCCGTAAAAGATCCCGCAATGCGGCTAGCATCTTTTTAGCTGACCTAGACACCCGGCAGGATGGTCAGCCTAGACCAGAACCGAAGGGAGACATGGAACATCTACAAATAAGGCAGACCAAAGAAGAATATACATTCATCAATAGGAATCTACCATACAACCTCAAAGAATATCTCACACGCCTCCTAAAAGAGAGCAAAAACTTATTCGCCTTTACTCCCGTCGACATGCCAGGGATAGATCCCGACTTCATGTCCCACCGACTATCAGTGGACCCTAACGCCAAGCCCGTGATGCAAAGAAGACAAAAAATGTCCCCTGAGAGAGCAGTTGAGGTCAGAAAATAGGTTAAAGGCCTCCTCGAAGCAGGCTTTATCCAAGAACTACCCTATACGACCTGGCTGGCCAATGTTGTGTTAGTCATGAAAGCAAATGGGAAGTGACGGATGTGCGTCGATGGTGCACGAAATTGTGATCATCAATGGCACCAACAACTTGGTACGCACAATTGTAATCTCAACTCTTTGTCACAACTCTGCACAACTAACCAGCAAGTGTACTGGGTTGTCCAAGTAATAAACCTTACGTGAGTAAGGGTCGATCCCACGGAGATTGTCGGCTTGAAGGAAGCTATGGTCATCTTGTAAATCTCAGTCAGGCGGATTCAAATGGTATGGAGAACTGAGAATTAAAATACGAATAAAATATAAAATAAGATAGAGATACTTATGTAATTCATTGGTGAGAATTTCAGATAAGCGTATGAAGATGCTTTGTTCCTCCTGAACTTCTGCTTTCCTATTGTCTTCATCCAATCATTCATACTCCTTTCCATGGCAAGCTGTATGTTGGGTTTCACCGTTGTCAATGGCTACCTCCCGTCCTCTCAGTAAAAATGGTCCAAATGCGCTGTCACTGCACGGCTAATCATCTGTCGATTCTCGATCATGTTGGAATAGGATCCATTGATCCTTTTGCGTTTGTCACTACGCCCAATACTCGCGAGTTTGAAGCTCTGATAAACCACTATTTCATGGTTTATCTTGTGCTTAAATGAGTGGTTTTTATCAACTCTTTACCCACTTATTCATACTATTTGCATGGTTTTACAATTCCTTCCCAGAATTTGTGCTATGATTGAAAACATGCTTCTTTGGCCTTATATTTGCTAATATTAATCCTCTCTTATCACCATTAGATGCCTTGATATGTGTGTTAAGTGATTTCAGAGATTACAGGGCAGGAATGGCTCAGAGGATGGAAAGAAAGCATGCAAAAGTGGAAGGAATACAAGAAGTTGAAGGAACTGCAAAGCTGTCAGCCTGACCCTCTCGCACTAAAACGGTCATAACTTGACCTACAGAGGTTCAAACGACGCGGTTCCAGTTGCGTTGGAAAGCTAACGTCCGGGGCTTCGATTTGATATATAATACCATAGTTGCTCTGACACTAGGCGACGCGGTCGCGTGATCCACGCGGATGCGTCGCAATGACGAAAAACCAGCGTGGCAGATTTCTTCTCTAGCAATTTCTGGGCTGTTTTCGACCCAGTTTTCGGCCCAGAAAACACAGATTAGAGGCTATAAAGTAAGCTTTCACATTCACAATTTTAGGATTTAGATGTAGTTTTTAGAGAGAGAGGTTCTCTCATCTCTCTTAGGATTAGGATTAGGATTAGGATTTCAACTTTATTATTTCAACTTACAACTTCAATCACAGGTTCAATGTTCCTTTTATTTATTTTCCCGATTAATTTATGAATATTCATGTTAGATTTGATTTCTTTTATTAATGCAATTTGAGGTATTTTCAGATTTAAGATTGCTTGCTTTATTTATATTGATGCTTTTAATTTAATTTAGATATTTTCTTCCTTTTGACTTCGGTTAAGTAATTGGTAACGCTTGAGCTGTCAAATAAAGCAGTGGTTGAAATTGGGAGTTGCTCCAATAACTCTAGTCTTTCCATAGGAATTGACTAGGACCTGAGGATCAAGCTAATTAATCCACTTGATTTACCTTCATAGTTAGAGGTTAACAAAGTGGGATTAAAATCCAATTCTCATCACAATTGATAAGGATAGGACTTCCAGTTCTTATACCTTGCCAAGAGCTTTGTTATTTATTATTTTAACGACTTGTCATTTAAATTACTTGTTCCTTACTTCCAAAACCCCCAATTTACAAGACTCATAACCAATAATAAGAACATACTTCCCTGCAGTTCCTTGAGAAGATGACCCGAGGTTTAAATACTTCGGTTATCAATTTATTTAGGGTTTGTTACTTGTGACAACCAAAACGTTTGTACGAAGGGATTTCTGTTGGTTTAGAAACTATATCTACAATGCGACTATTCTTATAAAATTCTTTACTAGCAAAAATCCTAACGTCAAAATGGCGCCGTTGCCGAGGAATTGCAAACGTGTGCCTTATTATTGGTTATTGTAAATATTTTCTTTTTGCTTGTTTATTTGTTTTTATTTTTTTTTATTTTTGCTTTTTCATAAATTAAGAGGTTATTGGTTTTTATCTAGTTATTAAAAATTTTTCAAAAATTTGTTCTTCGTGTTCATCTTGACCTTCAAGTTGTTCTTAGTTGTTTTCTTCGTTTTGATCTAAAAATTTTAAGTTTGGTGTCATTTTATTGTTTTTCTCTTTCCTCATTTAATTCAAAAATATCTTTTCTCTTTATTTTTATTGAATTTTCGAAATTTCCATAAAAAAAATTTTCAGATTTTGATTTTAAAATTTTTATCTTATCTTATCTTAGTTTTAAATTTGAAAATTCAAATCTTTTTCAAAAATCATATCTTTTTCAAAATCTTATCTTATCTCATTTCAAAATCAAATTTCAAATTTCAATATTTAAATTCCAAAATTCAAAATCCAAATTTAAATTTTTTAAAATCAAACCTTTTCAAAACTTAAATCTTTTTCAAATTTTTATCTTATATTGTTGACTTTTTCAAATTTCAAATTTCAAATTTCAAAAATTTAATTTTCAAATTCAAAATTTAAATAACCTTTTAATTTAAAATTTATTTTTATTTTTTGTTTTTAATTTTTATTTACTATTATGAGTTCTCACCCCTCTCGCTTTGAGTTTGGTTCCAATGTTGTTGCAAGGAATGGAAATTATAACAGGAACATGCATCAAGGTCAAAACAATCAGAGATGGAAGGAGCCACAAGGATCTGATCAATCCTTTCGGCAACAACACCTTCCACAGTACCACAGACAAAGACCATTCCACGATGCATACCAAGATGATAGATATGATGGACCCCCATCATATGCCTATGAACCTCCTCAACACAACTTTGAACCACCACACTCACAAGCCAACTACAACCATTCACCTCCATATGACCCTAATCTGTATCCACCATACCAACCACCTTATGAGCCAAATGAACCATACACAGAACCACCACCTTTCCAACACAACTACTCTCATAAACCACCACCTCAATATTCACCATCTCCATATCATTATCAAGATGAACCACCTTCCTATTATGAACCCTCTCTCCCAACCAATGAATCCTCATATCCACCCTAACCTCCAATGGATGACAGACTTCGTGTTATTCTTCAAAGGCAAGAAAGGATGAATAAGAGTGTGCAAAATTTCACAGCCACCTTAGGCGAGTTAGTAAATATAATAGCTTCCCAATATCTGAGCACTCAAAGAACTCCCATGGCTACATGTGGAGAATCAAAAGAAGAGCAAAGCATGAAGGAGACACTAGAAACTTTGGTAGACAATGAGGAACATGGCTTTGTATTGGAACAAGTGGAGGAAGCCATAATAGTTGCAGAGGAAGAAGTGGTTGAAGACTTAGGAGATGCTGAACCTCCATGGGAAAGTCAAGACATAGAACCTCCTTTCAAGACGGTTGCATTTGATGTTGAGGAGGGTGTACAACCTCCAAAGCATATCATAGTTGAAGACTTGGAAGAGGTTGGTCAGGAGATGGAGATTAAAGAAGAAGAGGCACAACCTCCCATGCCCTTGGTAAGTAATGAAGAAGATATTGAATTGGAAGAAAGCTACCAAGAGAAAGAGGTTGAAATTAAAGAAGTTTGCAAAGAGGTGGAAGTTGTCAAAAAACACAAGGGAGTGGAGCTTGGAATCACCGTGCCAAAGTTATTGGAGACCCCTCCCCCTAAGTTGCCATCATCCTTCACAACATTCAAGTGGGTAAAATTCATATCCCTTAGCTTTCTAATCCCGCTTGAATATGGGCTACTGGAGACGGATGGTCAACTTAGAGCTCTTTGTGGCATTAAGAGAGAAAAATGGTCAGTGGTAAGAATTGTCCTGCAAGGTTCATTATGGTTGGAAGCTTTAAGTTTAAACGCAAAGGTTGGTGTAAAGCTCAACTGAATGGGTCTAGGAAGTTGTTTGGCCGCTTTAGTGAGAATTCAGATTGCTTGCTACCCGGATGGAATCATGATGATCAACATAAAGACGGGTGTAAAAGCAAAGTTTGGGATCCTGGAGTCTGTTCTGACATTTAGCATACTGGAAGCCTGAGAACCTGTTTAAAACTGCTCAAGGGCTTTACGTGCCTAGTTTGGGATCCCGGAGGTTACTGGAAGTATAAACACTGGTGGAGATTCCTGGATGAGTTCAAGCACAAGCCACCATAACAAAGGACTCTCCAAATGTCCAACTTAAAGACTCTAACTAAAAGTGCTAGGTGGGAGACAACCCACCATGGTATGATCGTTCCTTTTTCATTTTTATTTAGTTTTATTTGTTTTCGAGTTTTATTTTATTTTATTATATTGAACCTGGAGTTTTACATCACATTCATATTAACACTGCATTCTGCATTTTTTTTTCAGATTAAAAAAAAACGTTACGCGACACGACCGCATCATTGACGCGTTCGCGTCGCAAGGAGATGGGAGAAAATAATAAACAAACAGAGAGTCACGCGAGAGCGTGGCTGGAGGCATGCCAATGGCACAAATCATCCCATGCGACCGCATCGCTGATGCGTCCGTGTCGAATGGGAATATTGGCCTCCCACGCGACCGCGTGCCCCACGCGCATGTAAATCGACGTAAAAAGGGTGTATGGCAGAAAGTTGAGCTGGAGTTGGGCTGGACTCGTGCTGGAAGCCCAAGCCTCACCACGCGAACGCGTGCCCCACGCGTCCGCGTCATATTGGAAATAAGGCCATTCACGCGATCGCGTCAACCACGCGGCCGCGTCACCCTGGATTTTGGCAATACCAAGTTTCGAACAGAGAGTTGTGCGAACATGAGGCTGCACTCGCGCCGATCGCCCAAATCAGGCCACGCGATCGCGTGACCCACGCGTCCGCGTCACCTGACCTTATCGCGCACGACGCGACCGCGTCACTCACGCGTCCGCGTCACATGCGGCACACAGAATATCCAGATCAGCCAAAATATCTTATCTTCTCTTCTCTAAATCCTTATTTTTCTTATCTTTTCTAATCCTAATTTCTTCTATCTTTTCTTCTTCCTTTCTTACTTTCTTTTTATTCATCTTTTTAACTTCTCATTCTTTTTTACCTTCATTCTATTTTACTTAATTTATTTGCATATTTCATTCATTACATCTTAATTTTGTGCATATTTTTCTTTTTTTTTCTAAATTAATTATTTTTCCTTTGGTGTTAAAATTTTCTTATTCAAACTGTTGCATCTTCTCTTGAATTATCCTGGTGCTTCATGACTTGTTTTATTCTGATTGAGTAATATTATTTAAATCAATGCTAATTTTTATATTACTGATATTCCTTTTGCATTGACATGAACTTACATTGTCTTTCATTACCCACTATCTTTCCCATTGTTGCAAATTTTGCACCACTGGTATGCCATGGCTTCTATTGTTTTCTCACGTACATGTTGAAGCTTCCATGTAAATGAGACCCTTATCATTAGGCATTAACTCAACCATACTTCATTTATTTTCTTATCTCTGTTATTGGGTTACCTTTCTTCCCTTTTTCTTTCAGGATGACCACCAGGAAGAAAACCGGAAGACGTTTACATGAGGAGACAGACAAGTCCATCTACAAAATCTTCGGAGAAAAGCGCCAGTTGGAATAGCCCGTCCACCTGCACATCTTAGCATGCACCGAGGACGGTGCAATCTTTAAGTGTGGGGAGGTCGATACCGACTTCCATGGGTTAGTCACTTCATATTTTAGCACCAATGTTTAATTTTCTTTGTTAAATTAGTTGTTGCATTTGCATATTTGTTTGATTTTATGCATATAGTTACTACTTGGTTAAAGTAACAAAATTCTTTTAAGACCCTATCTTTGAAAAATTTCACTAATTTAAATTGAAAAATTTTTTATGTTAAAACTTGTTTGAAGTTGTATTTGGAACATGGTTTTTGAGCTAAAGAACACACAACCTGTGAGATTTTGAGCTTATTTACATGGTTACATTATTTAACCATAAATTTTTATTCTTGTGTGTTTTCTTCACTATGATTGCAATCTTTGCTTTGTTCCATTCTATATGTCCAACATTTAGTGTATTTACATGTTTACATATGATTGAGGCCATTGTTTGATTTCAACTCACTTATCCCAAATAAGCCTACCCTTTAAATCACCCTTGTCAGCCACTTTGAGCCTTTTAATCCCCATTTATTCTGTATTTTACCACATCACTAGCCTTAAGTAGAAAAACAATTAAATATCCCAATTGAATCTTTGGTTAGCTTAAGATAGGAATTGTGCATCAACTAAGTGTGGGAAAATTGTGGGAACTTGGGTTAATAAGGGAATGTATCATGTTTCTAATTTATTTGAATATTGGGAATTTGGGAACCTACTCATGAAAAACCAAAATAGAAAAATAATGGAGAATCCATGTGCATTGATAAGTTATGTTTATTTTTTCTATTAAAAAAAAGAAAAAAAATATTCAATAAATAAGTAAATAAATAAGGGGACAAAATTACCCCAATGTTAAGTTAATGAAAAAAAAATCAATGCACATGTGATAAATTAAAAAGAAAAAGGTTGATACATGAGTATGTGATGTAAAAGTGAGAATTTTGGGTAGCTAGGCATGAATTAAAATTATATAGAGTATATGTATGTTAGGTGAAAGTTTAGGTTAATTAAAGATTCAATTTATAGCTCACTTAGCCATACATATATCCTTACCTTTACCTCAGCCCCATTACAACCCTAAAAAGACCTCATGATGTTTGCATTGATACATTAAATATTGTTGATTGGTTAGATGAAAAACAAAGTTTAGAAAGCATGACTAGAGAAGAATAGAGTGATTAACCCTAGACACTTGAGAGATTAGAGTGATATATACTACCAGTAAGGGTTCAGTGCTTGATTCAATGTTCCCTGCTTTCATGAGCTATCTTCTCACAAGTTTACTTGTATTTTATTATATAATTTGAATTAGTGAAATCTGATTTATGTTTATCTTGGAAGATTTATTTACTTTTAACCAAGTAGATAGAAACATCTTAGCATGTAGTTGCATTCATATAGATAGGTTGCATTTCATACATTCTATCATTCCTCTTCATCTTTATAGCTTCTCTTGAGCTTAGCATGAGGACATGCTAATGTTTAAGTGTGGCGAGGTTGATAAACCACTATTTCATGGTTTATCTTGTGCTTAATTGAGTGGTTTTTATCAACTCTTTACCCACTTATTCATACTATTTGCATGGTTTTACAATTTCTTTCCAGAATTTGTGCTATGATTGAAAACATGCTTTTTTGGCCTTATATTTGCTAATATTAATCCTCTCTTATTACCATTAGATGCCTTGATATGTGTGTTAAGTGATTTCAGAGATTACAGGGCAGGAATGGCTCAGAGGATGGAAAGAAAGCATGCAAAAGTGGAAGGAATACAAGAAGTTGAAGGAACTGCAAAGCTGTCAACATGACCCTCTCTCACTAAAACGGTCATAACTTGAGCTACAGAGGTCCAAACGATGCAGTTCCAGTTGCGTTGGAAAGCTAACGTCCAGGGCTTCGATTTAATATATAATATGCCATATTTGCCCGAACGCTAAGCAACGCGGTCGCGTGATCCACGCAGACGCGTCGCAGTGACGAAAAACCAGCGTGGCAGATTTCTTCTCCAGCGATTTCTGGGCTGTTTTCGACCCAGTTTTCGGTCCAGAAAACACAGATTAGAGGCTATAAAGCAGGGGAATCCATTCATTCAAAAAAAGCAAGCTTTCACATTCACAATTTTAGGATTTAAATGTAGTTTTTAGAGAGAGAGGTTATCTCCTCTCTCTTAGGATTAGGATTAGGATTAGGATTTCAACTTTATTATTTCAACTTACAACTTCAATCACAGGTTCAATGTTCCTTTTATTTATTTTCCCGATTAATTTATGAATATTCATGTTAGATTTGATTTCTTTTATTAATGCAATTTGAGGTACTTTCAGATTTAAGATTGCTTGCTTTATTTATATTGATGCTTTTAATTTAATTTAGATATTTTCTTCCTTTTGGCTTTGGTTAAGTAATTGGTAACGCTTGAGCTGTCAAATAAAGCAGTGGTTGAAATTGGGAGTTGCTCCAATAACTCTAGTCTTTCCATAGGAATTGACTAGGACCTGAGGATCAAGCTAATTAATTCACTTGATTTACCTTCATAGTTAGAGGTTAACAAAGTGGGATTAAAATCCAATTCTCATCACAATTGATAAGGATAGGACTTCCAGTTCTTATACCTTGCCAAGAGCTTTGTTATTTATTATTTTAATGACTTGTCATTTAAATTACTTGTTCCTTACTTCCAAAACCCCCAATTTACAAGACTCATAACGAATAATAAGAACATACTTCCCTGCAGTTCCTTGAGAAGACGACCCGAGGTTTAAATACTTCGGTTATCAATTTATTTAGGGGTTTGTTACTTGTGACAAACAAAACGTTTGTACGAAGGGATTTCTGTTGGTTTAGAAACTATATCTACAACGCGACTATTTTTATAAAATTCTTTACTAGCAAAAATCCTAACGTCAAGCTCGTCACAGTCATCCCTTCCTAGATCCTACTCGGAATACCACAGATAAGGTTTAGACTTTCCGGATCTCAGGAATGGCCACCAATAATTCTAGCCTATACCACGAAGGTTTTAATCTGAGATTAGAAACCCAAGAGATACACATTCAAGCTTGTTTGCATGTAGAACGGAAGTGGTTGTCAGGCACGCGTTCATAGGTGAGAATGGTGATGAGTGTCACATAATCATCACATTCATCATGTTCTTGTATGCAAATAATATCTTAGAGAAGAAATAGGCTTGAGTTGAATAGAAAAACAATAGTACTTTGCATTAATTCATGAAGAACAGCAGAGCTCCACACCTTAATCTATGGTGTGTAGAAACTCCACCGTTGAAAATACAAAAGTAATAAAGGTCCAGGCATGGCAGTGAGGCCAGCCCCCATAAAGATCTAAGATAGCATAAGACTAATCGATGATGAAAATACAATAGCAAAAGGTCCTATTTATAGAGAACTAGTAGCCTAGGGTTTACAGAAATGAGTAAATGATGCAGAAATCCACTTCCAGGCCGACTTGGTGTGTGCTTGGGCTGAGCATTGAAGCTTTCACGTGTAGAGACTTCTCTTGGAGTGAAACGCCAGCTTTTGTACCAGTTTGGGCGTTTAACTCCAGCTTTTATGCCAGTTCTGGCGTTTTGACGCTAGGAATTTTATGCTAACTTGGAACGCCGGTTTGGGCCATTATATCTCAGGCAAAGTATGGACCATTATATATTTCTGGAAAGCCCAGGATGTCTACTTTCCAACGCAATTAAGAGCGCGCCAATTGGGCTTCTGTTGCTCTAGAAAATTCACTTCGAGTGCAGGGAGGTCAGAATCCAACAGCATCTGCAGTCCTTTTTCAGCCTCTGAATCAGATTTTTGCTTAGGTACCTCAATTTCAGCCAGAAAATACCTGAAATCACAGAAAAATACACAAACTCATAGTAAAATCTAGAAATATGATTTTTATTTAAAAACTAATAAAAATATAATAAAAATTAACTAAAACATACTAAAAACTACCTAAAAACAATGCCAAAAAGTGTATGAATTATCCGCTCATCACAACACCAAACTTAAATTGTTGCTTGTCCCCAAGCAACTGAAAATCGAATAGGATAAAAAGAAGAGAATATAGAATGAATTCCAAAAACATCTATGAAGATCAGTCTTAATTAGATGAGCGGGGCTATTAGCTTTTTGCTTCTGAACAGTTTTGGCATCTCACTTTATCCTTTGGAGTTTAGAATGATTGGCATCTATAGGAACTCAGAATTTAGATAGTGTTATTGATTCTCCTAGTTCAGTATGTTGATTCTTGAACATAGTTACTTTATGAGTCTTGGTCGTGACCCTAAGCATTTTATTTTCCAGTATTACCACCGGATACATAAATGCCACAGACACATAATTGGGTGAACCTTTTCAGATTGTGACTCAGCTTTGCTAGAGTCCCCAATTAGAGGTGTCCAGAGCTCTTAAGTACACTCTTTTTGCTTTGGACCACGACTTTAACCGCTCAGTCTCAAGCTTTTCACTTGACACCTTCACGCCACAAGCACATAGTTAGGGACAGCTTGGTTTAGTCGCTTAGGCCAGGATTTTATTCCTGTGGGCCCTCCTATCCACTGATACTCAAAGCCTTGGATCCTTTTTATTTTACCCTTGCCTTTTGGTTTAAAGGGCTATTGGCTTTTTCTGCTTGCTTTTTCTTTCTCTTTTTTCTCTCTCTCTTTTTTTTTCATATATTTTTTTCTGCAAGTTTTTCACTGCTTTTTCTTGCTCCAAGAATCAATTTTATGATTTTTCATATTATTAATAGCATTTCTCCTTTTTTCATCATTTTTTCAAGAGCCAACAATTTTAACATTCATGAACAACAAATTAAAAAATATGCACTGTTCAAGCATTCATTCAAAAAAACAAAAATTATTGCCACCACATCAAAATAATTAATCTATTTTAAAATTTGAAATTCATGTACTTCTTTTTCTTTTTGCAATTAAAAACACTTTTTATTTAAGAAAGGTGATAGATTCATAGGACATTCATAGCTTTAAGGCATAGACACTTAGACACTAGTGATCATGTAATAAGACACAAACATAAATAAAACATAAAGCATAATTTTCGAAAAACAGAAAAATAAAGAACAAGGAAATTAAAGAACGGGTCCACCTTAGTGATGGCGGCTTGTTCTTCCTATTAAAGATCTTATGGAGTCCTTGAGCTCCTCAATGTCTCTTCCTTGCCTTTGTTTCTCCTCCCTCATGACTCTTTGGTCTTCTCTAATTTCATGGAGGAGGATGGAATGCTCTTGGTGCTCCACCCTTAGTTGTCCCATGTTGGAACTTAATTCTCCTAGGAATGTGTTGATTTGCTCCCAATAGTTTTGTGGAGGAAAATGCATCCCTTGAGGCATCTCAGGGATTTCATGATGAGGAATTTCCTCATGCTCTTGTCCATGAGTGGGCTCTCTTGTTTGCTCCATCCTTTTCTTAGTGATGGGCTTGTCTTCATCAATGAGGATGTCTTCCTCTATGTCAATTCCAGCTGAATTGCAGAGGTGACAAATGAGATGAGGGAAGGCTAACCTTGCCAAAGTAGAGGACTTGTCTGCCACCTTGAAGAGTTCTAGGGATATAACCTCATGAACTTCTACTTCCTCCCCAATCATGATGCTATGGATCATGACACCCCGGTCTATAGTACTTCAGACCGGTTGCTAGTTGGAATGATTGTGCGTTGGATGAACTCCAACCATCCCCTAGCCACGGGCTTGAGGTCATGCCTTCTTAGTTGAACCGGCTTTCCTCTTGAATCTCTCTTCCATTAAGCGCCCTCTTCAGAAATGTCTATGAGGACTTGGTCCAACCTTTGATCAAAGTTGACCCTTCTAGTGTAGGGGCGTGCATCTCCTTGCATCATGGGCAAGTTGAATGCCAACCTTACATTTTTCGGACTAAAATCTAAGCATTTCCCTGGACCATTGTAAGCCAATTCTTTGGGTCCGGGTTCACACTTTGATCATGGTTCTTGGTGATCCATGCATTGGCATAAAACTCTTGAACCATTAAGATTTCGACTTGTTGAATGGGGTTGGTGAGAACTTCCCAACCTCTTCTTCGAATCTCATGTCAGATCTCCGGATATTCACCCTTTTTGAGTTTGAAAGGGACCTCGGGGATCACCTTCTTCTTGGCCACAACTTCATGGAAGTGGTCTTGATGGATCTTTGAGATGAATCTCTCCATCTCCCATGACTCGGAGGCGAAAGCTTTTGCCTTCCCTTTCCTCTTTCTAGAGGTTTCACCGGCCTTAGGTACCATAAATGGTTATGGAAAAATAAAAAGTTTTAGCTTTTACCATACCAAACTTAGAAAGTTTGCTCGTCCTCGAGCAAAAGAAGAAAGAAAAGAGTATAAGAAGAAAATGGAGGAGATGGAGGGGGTTTAGTGGTTTGGCCAAGGGGGAGAGGTAGTGTGTATGATGTGTGAAAATGAAGGAGTGAAGATTGGTTTATATAGAAGTGGAGAGAGGGGTAGGGTTCGGCCATGTATGGGTGGGTTTGGGAGGGAAAGTGGTTTGAATTTGAATGGTGAGGTAGGTGGGGATCTATGGTGGATGGATGTGGATTAGTGAAGAGATTATGGAGAAGAGGGTAGGATTTGATAGGTGAGGGGTTTTTGGGGAAGAGGTATTGAGGTGATTGGTGAAGGGTATTTGGGGAAGGGTGTTATGGGAAGGTATGAAGAAGAGAGAGAGGGGTGGGGTAAGTGGGGATCCTGTGGGTCTACAGATCCTAAGGTGTCAAGGATTTCTCATCCCTGTACCATGTTGGGGTGTAAACTCCCCCTGAATGCCAATTTTGGCGTTAAACGCCAGGTTGCTGCCCATTTCTGGCGTTTAACGCCAGATTATCTTCCCTTTCTGGCGTTTAAACGCCAGCTTTTCTCCTTTTGCTGGCATTAAACGCCAGCCCTGTGCCCCTTTCTGGTGTTAATCACCAGCTCTATGCCTATTTCTGGCGTTAAACGCCCAGAATGGTGCTAGACTGGGCGTTTAACGCCCATTCTGCTACCCTTACTGGCGTTTAAACGCCAGTAAGCTTCTCTTGCAAGATGTGCTGTTTTTAATGCTGTTTTTCATTCTATTTTTGCTTTTTCAGTTATTTTTGTGGCTTCACATGATCATCAACCTACAGAAAACATAAAATAACAATGGAAAATAAATAGATATGATTAAATAAAATTGGGTTGCCTCCCAACAAGCGCTTCTTTAATGTCAATAGCTTGACAGTTGGCTCTCATGGAGCCTCACAGATACTCAGAGCATGATGATGGCCTCCTAACACCAAACTTAGAGTTTGAATGTGGGGGATCTAATTGACTCTGCATTGAGAGAAGCTTTTCATGCTTCCTCTCCACGGTTACAGAGGGAAATCCTTGAGCTTTAAACACAAGGGAGTCCTCATTCACTTGAAGGACCAATTCTCCTCTGTCAACATCAATTACAGCTTTTGCTGTGGCTAGGAAGGGTCCGCCAAGGATGATGGATTCGTCCATACACTTTCCAGTGTCTAGGATTATGAAATCAGCAGGGATGTAGTGGCCTTCAACCTTTACCAAGACATCCTCTACAAGTCTATAAGCCTGTTTCCTTGAATTGTCTGCCATCTCTAGTGATATTCTTGCAGCTTGTACCTCAAGGATCCCTAGCTTCTCCATTACAGAGAGAGGCATGAGGTTTATACTTGACCCCAGGTCACACAGAGCCTTCTCAAAGGTCATGGTGCCTATGGTACAAGGTATTGAGAACTTTCTAGGATTCTGTCTCTTCTGAGGTAATCTCTGCCTAGTCAAGTCATCCAGTTCTTTGGTGAGCAAGGGGGTTCATCCTCCCAAGTCTCATTACCAAATAACTTGGCATTTAGCTTCATGATTGCTCCAAGGTACTTAGCAACTTACTCTTCAGTAATATCTTCATCCCCTTCAGAGGAAGAATACTCATCAGAGCTCATGAATGGCAGAAGTAAATTCAATGGAATCTCTATGGTCTCTGCATGAGCCTCAGATTCCCATGGTTCCTCATCAGAGAACTCCTTGGAGGCCAGTGGACATCCATTGAGGTCTTCCTCAGTGGAAATCACTGCCTCTCCCTTGCCTATGCATTCGGCCATGTGGGACGTGTTTATGGCCTTGCATTCTCTCTTTGATTTTTCTTCTGTATTACTTGGGAGAGTACGAGGAGGGAGTTCAGTAATTTTCTTACTCAACTGACCCACTTGTGCCTCCAAATTTCTAATGGAGGACCTTGCTTCAGTTATGAAACTGAGCGTGGTCTTGGATAGATCAGAGACTACAGTTGCTAAGTCAGAGTGGCTCTGCTTAGAATTCTCTGTCTGTTGCTAAGAAGATGATGAAAAAAGCTTGCTATTGCTAAACCTATTTCTTCCACCATTACTGTTGTTGAAGCCTTGTTGAGGCCTCTGTTGGTCTTTCCATAAGAGATTTGGGTGATTTCTCCATGAAGGATAATAGGTGTTTCCATAGGGTTCTCCCATGTAATTCACCTCTTCCATTGCTGGGTTCTCAGGATCATAAACTTCTCTTTCAGATGAAGCTTCTTTGGTACTGCCTGTTGTTGCTTGCATGCCAGACAGACTCTGAGAAATCATATTGACTTGTTGAGTCAATATTTTGTTCTGAGCCAATATGGCATTCAGAGTATCAATCTTAAGAACTCCTTTCTTCTGATTTGTCTCATTATTCACAGGATTCCTTTCAGAAGTGTACATGAATTGGTTATTTGCAACCATTTCAATGAGTTCCTGAGCTTCTACAGGCGTCTTCTTCAGATGAAGAGATCCTCCCGCAAAGCTGTCCAATGACATCTTGGACAGTTCAGACAGATCATCATAGAAGATACCTATGATGCTCCATTTTGAAAGCATGTCAGAAGGACACCTTCTGATCAATTGCTTGTCTCTTTCCCAAGCTTCATAGAGGGATTCACCTTCCTTCTGTCTGAAGGTTTAGACTTCCACTCTAAGCTTGCTCAATTTTTGAGGTGGAAAGAACTTTGCCAAGAAGGCATTGACTAGCTTTTCCCAAGAGTTCAGGCCTTCTTTAGGTTGTGAATCCAACCATGTCCTAGCTCTGTCTCTTACAGCAAAAGGGAAGAGCATAAGTCTGTAGACCTCAGGGTCAACTCTATTGGTCTTGACAGTGTCACAGATTTGTAAGAATTTAGCTAAGAACTGATGAGGATCTTCCAATGGAAGTCCATGAAACTTGCAATTCTGTTGCATTAGTGAAACTAATTGAGGCTTCAGCTCAAAGTTGTTTGCTCCAATGGCAGGGATAGAGTTTCTTCTCCCATAGAAGTTGGGAGTAGGTGCAGTAAAGTCACCAAGCACCTTCCTTGCATTGTTGGAATTGTTGTTATTTTCGGCTGCCATGGCTTCTTCTTGTTTGAAAATTTCTGTTAGGTCCTCTCCAGAGAGTTGTGCTTTAGCTTCTCTTAGCTTTCTCTTCAAGGTCCTTTCAGGTTCAGGATCAGCTTCAACAAGAATGCCTTTGTCTTTGCTCCTACTCATATGAAAGAGAGAAGGAGAAAGTATGGAATCCTCTATGTCACAGTATAGAGATTCTTTGAGGTGTCAGAGGAAAAGAGAAATGGAAGGTGGAGGTAGAGAGGAGAGAATTCGAACTTATGGAGAGAGAGAGAATTTGAATTGCACATTGAGGAGGAATGTTAGTCCTTAAATAGAAGGATGTGAGAAGGGAGAAAGAATTTTTTGAAATTAATTTTAAAAAGATTTTTAAATAATTAAAAGAAATTTTGAAAATTTGGTTGAAAAAGTAGTTATCTAAGATCATTTTTGAAAATTAAAATTGAGAAAGTAGTTAAGTGATTTTGAAAAAGATTTTGAAATTAGAAATCAAAAAGATATGATTGAAAATTATTTTTTTTTGAAAAAGATGTGGTTGAGAATATATGATTGAGAAAATATGGTTTTTTTAAAAAGATATGATTGAAAAGATATGATTTGAAAAAGAATTGATTTTGAAAAATTATGAAAATTTGAAAAATATTTGAATTAAAAACAAAATCTTTCTTCTTGTGCCATCCTGGCGTTAAACGCCCAGAATGGTATCCATTCTGGCGTTTAACGCCCAAAATACTACCCTTTTGGGCGTTCAACGCCCAGCCAGGTACCCTAGCTGGCGTTTAAACGCCAGTTTTCCTTCCTCACTGGGTGTTTTGAACGCCCAGCTTTTTTCTATGTAATTCCTCTGCTACATGTTCTGAATCTTCAATTCTCTGTATTATTGACTTGAAAAATTTTTTTTGGATTTTTAATGATGAGGAATCAATCAAAATGCAACTAATCATGGAAAACTAAGATCAAATAAACAATGCATGCAAGACACCAAACTTAGAAATTTTCATATTAGAGACACTAACAAATTGAGAATGCATATGAAAAACAACAAAACACACAAGACATGAGAATTCAAAGATCAGAGCAAGGAAATCATCAAGAATGACTTGAAGATTAATGAAGAACATAATGCATATATTCGAAAATTGCAAGAAATTAAATAAAACATGCAGGACACCAAACTTAAAAATTGACACTAGACTCAAACAAGAAACATAAATTATTTTTGGTTTTTATGATTTTATAAATTTTTTTTGGATTTTTCGAAAATTATTGGGAAAAATAAAAATAAGGATTTCAAAAATTTTTAATAAGAATTCCAGGAATCATGCAATGTTAATCTAAAGCTTCAGTCTAAAAAGATTAGACATGGCTAGCCGAGCTTCAGCAAGACATTACATACAATAGCCAAATTGATGAGAATCCATCAGCTTTTGTGATGATAAAAACATCATCTGAAACTCTAGAATTCATTCTTAAAAATTCTGAAGAATAAAAATAAAACAAAGTTACCTAATCTAAGCAACAAGATGAACCGTTAGTTGTCCAAACTTGAATAATCCCCGACAACGGCGCCAAAAACTTGGTGCACGAAATTGTGATCATCAATGGCGCCAACAACTTGGTATGCATAATTGTAATCTCAACTCTTTGTCACAACTTCGCACAACTAACCAGCTAGTGTACTGGGTCGTCCAAGTAATAAACCTTACGTGAGTAAGGGTCGATCCCACGGAGATTGTCGGCTTGAAGCAAGCTATGGTCATTTTGTAAATCTCATTCTGGTAGATTCAAATGGTTATGGAGAACTGATAATTAAAAGATGAATAAAATATAAAATAAGATAGAGATACTTATGTAATTCATTGGTGAGAATTTCAGATAAACGTATGAAGATGCTTTGTTCCTCCTGAACTTCTGCTTTCCTATTGTCTTCATCCAATCATTCATACTCCTTTCCATGGCAAGCTGTATGTTGGGTTTCACTGTTGTCAATGGCTACCTCCCGTCCTCTAAGTGAAAATGGTCCAAATGCGCTGTCACCGCACGGCTAATCATCTGTCGGTTCTCGATCATGTTGGAATAGGATCCATTGATCCTTTTGCGTCTGTCACTACGCCCAACACTCGCGAGTTTGAAGCTCGTCACAGTCATCCCTTCTCAGATCCTACTCGAATACCACAGACAAGGTTTAGACTTTTCAGATCTCAGGAATGACTGCCAATAATTCTAGAATCCCAAGAGATACACATTCAAGCTTGTTTGCATGTAGAACGGAAGTGGTTGTTAGGCACGCGTTCATAGATGAGAATGGTGATGAGTGTCACATAATCATCACATTCATCATGTTCTTGTGTGCGAATGAATATCTTAGAGAAGAAATAGCTTGAGTTGAATAGAAAAACAATAGTACTTTGCATTAATTCATGAAGAACAGCAGAGCTCCACACCTTAATCTATGGTGTGTAGAAACTCCACCGTTGAAAATACAAAAGTAATAAAGGTCCAGGCATGACCGTGACGCCAGCCCCCATAAAGATCTAAGATAGCATAAGACTAATCGATGATGAAAATACAATAGCAAAAGGTCCTATTTATAGAGAACTAGTAGCCTAGGGTTTACAGAAATGAGTAAATGATGCAAAAATCCACTTCCGGGCCCACTTAGTGTGTGCTTGGGCTGAGCATTAAAGCTTTCACGTGTAGAGGCTTCTCTTGGAGTTAAACGCCAGCTTTTGTGCCAATTTGGGCGTTTAACTCCAGCTTGTATGCCAGTTCTGGCGTTTTGACGCCAGGAATTTTATGCTGACTTAGAATGTCAGTTTGGGCCATCATATCTAGGGCAAAGTATGAACTATTATATATTGCTGGAAAGCCCAGAATGTCTACTTTCCAACGCAATTAAGAGCGCGCCAATTAGGCTTATGTAGCTCCAGAAAATCCACTTCGAGTGCAAGGAGGTCAGAATCCAACAGCATCTACAGTCCTTTTTCAGCCTCTGAATCAGATTTTTGCTCAGGTCCCTCAATTTCAGCCAAAAAATACCTGAAATCATAGAAAAATACACAAACTCATAGTAAAGTCCAGAAATGTGATTTTTATTTAAAAACTAATAAAAATATAATAAAAATTAACTAAAATATACTAAAAACTACCTAAAAATAATGCCAAAAAGCGTATAAATTATCCGCTCATCAGTCGACTACACAAACCTAAACAAAGCCTGTCCAAAAGATGCCTTTCCCCTACCAAACATCGACGGTCTGGTGGACGCCACCTCCGGTCACCAATACCTTAGCTTCATGGATGCCTACTCGGGGTACAATCAGATAACCATGCACCGACCCGACAAGGAAAAAATAGCTTTCATCACCCCCGACGACACGTACTACTACATAGTCATGTCCTTTGGCCTGAAAAATGCAAGAGCCACTTACCAGAGGCTCGTCAACAAGATATTTTAGGGCCTATCCGGAACCAAGGTAGAAGTCTACATAGTCGACATGCTAGCCAAGACCCAATCCAGCCAGTAACACATCAGCGACCTCAAGCTGGTAATGGACACCTTGAGAAAACACCGAATGCGCCTTAACCCAACAAAGTGCGCCTTTAGAATGGAAGCAGAAAAATTCCTAGGGTTCATGATCACACAGTGCAGGGTAGAAGCAAACCCCGTAAAGTGCATAGTGGTCCTCGAGATAACAAGCCCAAAGGACCTCAAAGAAATCCAAAAGCTGACAGGCCGACTAACCGCACTTTCCCATTTCCTTGGAGCGTCGGCCCAAAAGGCAATCCCCTTCTTCAAACTTATGAAGAAAGGAACTCCCTTCAAGTGGGAAGCCGAATGCAAAGTGGCATTCCAACATTTTAAAAAAGTATTAGCAGAACCACCTATTCTCGCTAAACCCTAGAGAGGAGAAGTCCTCTACCTATACCTATCTATAACCGAAGAAGCACTTGCGGCAGCACTTGTCCGAGAAGACGAGAATAAGGCCTAACGGCCTATCTACTTCATAAGCAAAGTCCTCCAAGACATAGAGTCGCGCTACTCTCGCCTCAAGAAACTTGCCATTACACCCCTCACAGCCTCCTGGCATCTCCGACAATACTTCCAGGCTCACCTCATTACGGTCCGAACCGACCAAGCGGTCAGGGAAGTCCTACAAAAGCCCGACCTAGAAGGAAGAATGTTAGCATGGTCCATCGAACTGTTCCAATTACAAATAAAGTTCGAACCTCAGAACGCGATCAAGGCACAGGCCCTGTCAGACTTCATCGCCGAAATGACTCCAGGAAAACCCACCACCGAAGCTTGGAAACTACATGTAGATGGCTCGTCCAACACTACTTCCGGTGGAGCTGGGTATACTCAAAAACCAAAATGGGATCGTGATCGAAAAATCCGTTCAGTATGAGTTTCCGATCTCTAACAACCAGATAGAGTACGAAGCTCTCTTGGCCAGATTGACACTAGCCAAAGAGGTCGGCACAAAGATCTTAGAGGTGTGCAGCGACTCCCAGGTAGTCAGCTCCCAAATCAACAGAGACTACCAAACACAAGACCCCCTGCTTCAACAATACCTCACCAAAGTAAAAAAGGCTAATTGAAGAATTCGATCATGTCACCGTCCAACACGTTCCCAGGGAATGAAATGCAAGGACCGATCTACTCTCAAAACTGGCCAGCACCAAGCCAGGGCAAAGAAATCGATCGCTGATACAGGAAGTTTCCAAAAAACCATCTGTATCAATCGTGACCAACACTAACTTTTGGATCTCCGACCATGACCCATATACCTCCCCTATCCTACAATACCTCCTCAATAAAATACTACCCGAAGACCCCAAAGAAAGAAAATGGATAAAAAGGGAAGCCACCAACTACACCATAGTGGCCGGGCAACTATACAAGCGTAGACTCTCGTAACCCCTGCTCAAGTGCATTGAGCCCGGGGACATGGAATACATACTCTGCGAAATCCACGAAGGCTGTTGTGGCCACCATATGGGAGGCAAAGCCCTGGCCCAGAAGGTTATCCAAGCGGGATACTTCTGGCCCTCCGTCATCAGGGACTTCATGCAGTTGGTCAAAAGTTGCAACAAATGCCAGATACATTTTGACTTCCACCAAGCTGCCCCGCACCTGCTCAGCTCCATCACGGCAAACCGGCCATTCGGAACATGGGGCATCGACCTAGTTGGACCCTTTCCTACGGCCCCCGGACAACTCCAATACCTCATCGTCGCGATCGACTACTACACCAAATGGATCGTGGCCAAACCCCTGGCCTCCATCATAGTGACGCAATGCCGAAAGTTTGTCTGGAAACACATAATAACCAGATTCGGGATTCTTGAGATCGTGATCTCAGACAATGGAACCCAGTTTGCCAACAAGAAGTTCAGGGAATTCTTGGAAGGGCTGCGCATAAACCAGTGCTTCAGCTCGGTTGAATACCCCCAGACAAACGGGCAAGTAGAATCAACAAACAAGATAATAGTTAAAGGACTCAAGAAATGGCTCGACGAAGCCAAAGGACTCTAGGCCGACGAGCTCGGATCGGTCCTCTGGTCATATCGAACCACCCCCCCCCCAAACTTCCACGGAAGAAACCCCGTTTTGCCTGACATACGGCATAGAGGCTATCATCCTAGTGGAAGTTGGAGACCCTAGCCCTAGAAGAACAGTCAGGGGCAACGACGAAGACGTAGAGTGGGACCTCACGGACAAAATAAGATCCATAGCCCACATGCGAGAGCTGGCTCTAAAGCAGAAAATCAAGCTTAGATACAACAACAGCGTAATCCGAAGAGATTTCTCGCCCGACGACCTCGTCCTACGATGAAACAATATCGGATCCCCTACTTCCGGAGAAGAGAATCTCACTCCCAATTGGGAGGGTTTGTACTGGGTCAGGGAAATAATCGGGAAAGGAGCCTACAAACTAGAGCGACTCGACGGGTTTGAGATACCAAGGACGTGGAATGTCGTGAACCTACGACGGTACTACAGTTAGGAACACCCTGCCACGAAACAGGGAGCTAAAGGGCAAAGCTCTAAGTTACTTTCCCCCTTCCTTTGTTTCTTTTCCCTTCCCCTTTAGTCAATCTCTACCCTTCTTTTTATATACGTTAAACGATCTCCTCGGGTACTCTTTCCCGCCCGCAAGGGAGGGTTTTAACAAGGCCCGACATAAATAAAAGTCTATTTTATGTCTATATTATGCCTCTCTCTTTTCCACCTTAACGGATGCTTGCCCTCCCCAAACCGGCAAGAAACGAATGGCCTTCACCGGGGATTGATCACCCCCGGGGCCTAATAACGGATATCCACGAAATAACAGCAACACGACCTAACAACGGTGCCCTCTTTCTAAACAACTCGGGAACACACATAGGTCATGACAAACGGCTCAAAGATACTCAAAACCAAATAGGTAAAAACGGCCCGAACGGCCTAAATAACACAAATTCAGCGCTAAGTATCAAAATCATAAAGTACGACCACAAGGCCAACTACAAATCCTTACACAAGTAAAAATAAAAACAACCAAAAGCTACACCCTACTCGAGTTCGACGATCTGGCCATCTTGAATGGTCTTGAACACCCCCATGATGGACACATCAATCTCCGGCGCAAGGACCTGGGCTTGAGCTTTCATCGCCTCCTCGATAGCAGAGATCACCCCCTTTGCATCGGCGAGAAGCACCGCCTTCTCTTTCCACAACATCTCCACCTCGGCCCTTGAGCCTGCAACTTCGGCCCTTAAAGTGTTCACCTCAGCAAGGAGAGTGGCCGCTTGGGACTCGGCATCCGAGGCCTTCTTTCGCTCTCCCCTAAGTTGAGACAAAAGTGAAATCTCAACCTCGGAAAGACAAACGATCTCGGCCCCTGCATCCTCAAACGACTTCACCACCTTCTCCCTCGCCACCTCTGAGGCCCCGAGCAGCTCCTTCATCTTTACCACCTCGGACTGAGCCAGGCGCACCTTATCAAGAAGGCCAACCTGAGCCATCACGGGTTCAGCCTTCCGAACTATCACAGCAGAACGAAGGAGGGCACGATACACCGACTTGCCTTGGAAAGTCACATTGCAATCATAAAAAAACCCCTCGGTGCCGGGCATCAAGTACTGATTAATGAAAGCTGGAGCGTCGAAACTCTGGTCCATTACGAACGGAACAGTACCTTCCTCCCCCAAATTCTCGCTGCTTATCTCTTCCGGCCTCTTTCGCTTCCGGGAAGCCTCAGTAGCCGAGACAACGACCACCTCCTCCTCCCCAGCTGAAGTCGCCAGGCCAGGAGAGACACGACCGCCACCCCTAGCCGTAGCCGAGACCACCTCCTGCGAAATAGCCCAGGAATCCCCGGCAGGACGGGAGGAAGGGGTGGAAGACGAAGCTGCCGACGCATCTTCTCGGTCTATGGCAGCCTTCAGCCTCACCAAAGATGTCATACCACCAGCCATCTCAACTGAAAAAAGGAAAAAAACATATAAGTACCTAATACGGTAACACGGGTAAAAAGTGAAATAAGCAAAGATACACACCAACAAAAGTCCGGCAAGCAACCGAGTACCCCATCACATCCCTAGGGTTCAAAGGACACTCCCCAAACAAATACCAGAGGACACTGGCGACATTCCGATCCTCCAGAGACAAGAACTCTTGAGTCACCCGCGTTAGAACCGACAGCCCCACGCCGAAGTTCCAATACGTCAGAAACTGGCGCTCCCCCTCCAACGTCAACCAGAAGGGATGATGCCCCATAGTAGGATGCACCTTGAAGTACCCCCCTTTAAAACCATGAAAATAGTCCTCGTATAAACCGAAGACGCGACGGTGAGGTTGGGCCCTAAACGACATATATCCCTTCTTATGCTTCCCTTCCTTGGTAGGCAAGGTGCATAAGAAGAGGAAAAGGAAAACGTTTACTGAAGCCGGGAGCTCCAGATACTCGCAGACAAGCTCAAAAGTCCGTATCGCCGCCCAGCTATTTGGATGTAGTTGGAACGGCGCCACGGAACACCGACTCAATAACTGCTGAATAAAAGGCAAAAACGAGAGCCGCACGCCGAGTCGGGTAAACATCGCCTCATATACCCACATCCAATCCGGAACGGTCGGCGAGTCGAGATTGGTATAGCAAACTCTCTCGTCGACCCTAGGGAGTGCAAGCTCATAATGACGCTCGGCGTCACCACCCCCACAAACAGCCCCCTGATCGCGGAGCCGTTGAAGGTCCACTTTCGTCATCCACGACAGTGTTCCCCAAACGTCACTAGTCACCCAGGAATAAAAGGAGAGAACTCCCCCGGATGGGATCACCGGAGCACCCGCACCCTCAGTCCTCTGATGAGCCATACCTAAAACAGAGATGAGCACCATCATCAGGCCAACTAACCGGCAAAAAATGGCGGAGAAAATGAAATGCTACCCACCACAAAACCACACCTAACACAGTGGTGCTCATCCCCTCAAAAGATAAAACCCACTACCCCAAAATAGAGGCACCATCATACATGACAGAAAAATACAGTCCCAGTCCATAACAGCAAAAAACACCAAAGAGTAGCAAACAAAAATAAACAGAAATACAGGAAGCAACACAGATTATAAGGGTAAAGGAAAAAAGAACACCAACCTAATGAATCAAGCGTGAATTTGGAAAGCACTAAAACATGAAGCAGGAGCACAAAAGCAACAAACAGAAGGCACCAGACTGAGGAAGATGAAAGAAGGTTCACAGGGCAAACAAACAAAAAAGAAACAAAAAAATGAAACGAATGCACCAAAGGAGGCAAAAACCGTAACGGTTTTAAACTGTGAGAGGACGAAAATACCCCGAAAAATAAACTAAGCACGAAGGGATAAAAGTAGAAAGCAGCCCAAGCGTCCCCTCACCATAAATTTTCTCTCGAAAAATGCAACTAACAGCACGCCTCAAAATAAAATGGGCGCAGGAATATGGAAAGTTCACGTCAACCAATGACAGGAACTCCAAAGGTGACGAACGCTAGCTAAAAACTAGGGGCCGACGCGTCGTCCCCTCACGATCAACAGGCCCGTCGATCAGAAACTCGGCATCGATAAACCGGGAAGAACCACTAACAACAGAAACCATATTCTCCAATGACGGAGACCGACCTCGCTCGCCCTCCCTCGTCTGAGCCATCAATCCCTTTATCTACCTCTTTTCCTTCTCTAAGCTATCAAGGGTTAAGAATTTCAGAAGAACAGAATAAAAATTTGTTGGGATTTTTTGTAATAATTTTTCAGAAGAAGTAATGGAAGTCGTGTTTTTGCAATAAGAGGTAAGTCTAGTGGTTATTTTGAAAGAGCTCAGTGTTTCACTAATCCATGTCTCTTCCACCACTAAATCTCCTATGTCCTCTCTTGCAGGTGGTATAATGACTATTTCAATCTCGTCACCAGTAGCAATTTGCCCTCAACGACGTGGTTCTCCTCAATAGCTGTTGCTGCATCTTTCATCAGGTAAGCATCCACGAACCACTAGCATTCAACTCCTTTATTCACTCCCTTCCGACAAAAATGAAGTAATGGATCTCTCTATTTTTTTTTATATTTTAACTGTTGTTGCGTTCTTGGTTTGGTTGATAATTGGTAATTTATAACTTGTAATTGCTAATTGTTAGGTTATTCTTTTAAATTGATAATAGCAATTTATGTTGCTGAACGTTAAACATTGATATAAACTTTAATTTGCAAACTGTTGGCTTGTTCATGATTTGTGTGATTATTCGATTGACATTGAGCCTAATTTTAGCCAAATACATAAGAAATAGATTTTATTTTCATGTACTCTAGAGTGTACTCTTTCATATTAGAAGTGAGCAATAATAAAACATCATGAATAAATTTTTTAAATTAATAAAATTTGTTGAAAAATTCTTTGCCACAATAGGATTTTCAGGATAGTGTTTCATGGCTTTTGAAAATGGGAACAAATAGCGTTCCAAAAATTTATAAAATCTTTACCTGCTTTAAAGTTGTGCATATTCAATAATAACCCTTGTAATAATGTAGATTAATATTTTTTCTACCACATTATTTTATTTTATCATAATATAACTTATTACAATATAATTACAATTTATATATTTTTTTATCATTATTCTAAAAAAGAGTAACTGTCCCTTCTAATTTATTAGGCTAGGTCTTAATTTAGTGAAATGAGTAATGTTATTATATGCGATATTTATGTTAATATTAAATTGCACATTGATATACTTTATTTATGTAACTTTCAGATGGAGATGGAAACGACAAAAGTGGGTTAAGCTAATGACGATGATTGTAGCTTGGACCAAGAGATGGAAATAGAAAAATATAAATGTGGTGGTTGCAAACAGTGTGAAATTGTTACCGTCGAAGATATTATCAATCATACATTTCCAACATCAGAGGTAGCATATGATGTGTATGTGAGATATGCCAAATGTGTTGGCTTTGGAGTTCGGAAGGGAGATTTTGTGAAAACCAAAGATGGTTGTTACTCAAGGCGAAGGTTCTTTTGTAATAGGGCCGGATTGAGAGAGAAGAAATACTATGACAATATTTCATGAAAAGGGGAACAAAGGGCTAAGACATGAACTAATTGTCAAGCTAAATTGTGTTTATATTTTGATAAAAGTGCAACTGTTTGGAGGGTTAAGAATTTGTTCGATGAATATAACCATGACTTAGTACCACAATGCATCGTTCACCTAATTCCGAAGCATCGGCAGTTAACTGATGCAAACAAGGCACAAGCTGACATCACGCATATGTATGGTGTGTCAACATCTCAAATTATGTACGGTGGGTATGCCAGAGCTAGTTTTACAAAGAAAGACTTAGATAACCACCTTGACAGGAGTCAACACTTACGTATTTTAAGTGGTGATGCCAACGCTACCATAAGCTACCTGTTTGGAAAGGCTGACGTTGACCCGATGGCTATGGCACGATATAGTTCAACTGCGGAGGATCGGTTATGTAGTTTATTCTGGGCTGATGGAATATGCTGAGCTGATTATCAATATTTTGGTGACGTCCTTGCGTTTGATGCTACATACAAAAAGAATAAGTACAAAAAATCATTGGTAATATTTTCTGGGAGTAACCATCACAGGAAAACGTGTATATTCGGGTTTGCCATACTTAATAATGAAATGGCATCCACGTACAAGTGGCTACTGGCTAACTTTTTGGAGGTCATGATGAACAAGCATCCTAAATTTGTTGTGACTGATGCAGACGAGGCTATGAAAGAGGCGATTAATGAGATTTTTCCAAATACAACCCATAAATTGTGCGGATGGCATCTTCAGAAAAATGCTACTTTGAAAATCAAGGACCCAGAATTATGTGAATCATTTCAGAAGTTCATTTATGCCAAGTGGGATGTTGATGAATTTGAGGAGGAATGGTCAAAATTGGTTGAAGAGTTTGGTGGTAGTGACATGTCATGGATTGACAAACAATATGAAAACAAAGAAAGTTAGGCCAAGGCATTTCTTCGAGATAAATTTTGTGCTGGTTTTAGAACTACTTTACGATGTGAAGGCATTAACAACTTCATAAAGAGATTTGTTCATTCAAGGCACAACATCTTAGAGTTGGTGGAGAATCTTGAGCGGGCTTTACAAGATTACCACAATAATAAGATGGTTTCTCAATTCAAGACAATCAATTCTGATCCTGTTTTGACAACTGGCTTACCGTCTCTCGAGCTTTGTGCTACAAACATCTATACTAGAGAGATATTCAAACTAGTGAGAAGAAAATTGAAGAAGTGGTTTCTTTAGATATTATACATAGTCAACCCCTTTCCACAACTATGGTATACAAGATTGTGCTTTTCAAAAGAGGGTCAAAATATTTATAGTTGTATATGATCGCAATGAGAAGAAATTGGAGTGTGAATGCTGTCATTGGGATCATGAAGGGTATCCTTGTAGTAATATGTTGTGTGTGCTGAGACGAGAGGATGTAGATGAATTTTCAGAAAGTCTAATTCTAAAAAGATGGACCCGAGATGCAAAGAAGTATACTAATGATCAAACAGTCGAAAGCACTGCAAATGATGCTGAAAAAGGTTTCTTAATGAGATATGGTGCTATGTCAGTTGCCACAATGTGGATGTCATTCCTTGCGGCTCAAGAAGTTCCACTTTTTGGTGATACGATGAATAAAGTTACTAGATGGACCAAAGATATAGAGAAAAGGTGTAGCATTAAAAGGCAAAATGGTGTTACTGATGTATTGTATCCTGCTGCTGAATTTATTGGTGATCCATGTGTCGCTAAGACTAAAGGTGCACCCAAACTCAAGAAGAATGAAACTAGGAAAAGGTCATGTTCAAATTGCTTCGTGAAGGGTCATACAAAGAGGCATTGTCCAAAGTTGGTTGATGAAGGTGACCGGAGCCATGACCATCTCCCTTCTCGATGTACAGACACAGATGAGCTTATTTATGCAAAGATTGCTAAATTTTGTTTGTTGAAAAAAATTTGATCAATTATTTTCATATTAGTATGTTAATCATATTTATTCTCCTAGCATGGTTAAAAATTTTGGTTATGTAATTCCATCTATTTATAGACGTAAAAATTAAGAAATGTGACATTAGGTTGTAATGAATTGTTTTTTATTTATTTGACATGCTAGATAGGCAGCAAAAGAGCCTCTTGGTGCCACTAGGAGTGAGAATAATGGGTGCAACTGTAGTGCAAAATCTAGTACTAAGCTCATGGGTTCTCAATCGAATCTGGTGGGTATAGGAGCATTTTCAGGGGTCCAATTTTATCCAACTCTTAGTAACTTATTTCCAATGCCACAGAATGGAGTACCTGCCCAACCAACCACTCTGCAAAATATTGGGCATCAATGGCTTTTACAGGTGAAAATTATTTGTATTTGTGCTTTAACCGTTAGAAAATAATTCTTCATGATTTTTGACATAACTATTCATATGTTTATATAGGCCATGGAAGCTAGGAATACCTTGAAACAATAGTGAAAAATAACTTAATTTTGCTTCTGGGATGTTACATTACCTTGTTGAACCATTCCAGTGTTGTTAGTATGCGAATTGTGCATATATTTTGTCCTTTGGTAATTTATTTTTGTTAAATATATTGTACTCAGTACTCACCGTATTGGTTCAATGAATTCTGATGGTTGTGTTCAAGTATTTGATTTGGAGATTCTCATGAACAGTAACACACTCCCTGGTAGTTGAATAAAGAAAGCTTTATGGTTTCTATTTTATTATTTAGTTGTTTAGATCAACCACTCCGATAAGATAATACCATGAGTTCATGACTTGTAAACTCTATCGAATTATCTTCATCAATGCCTTTTTTAAGTTGTATATTCAAATGCAACATGATTTTCCTAGTAAATTTTTTGCTGAAAAATATTGAACGAACCAATCCAATTGCAAAAGCATTTTTGTAATGAAAAAGTACTTATGAAAATAAAGTAAAGAAACCAATCCAAATGTACATCTTAATCTGAATAGTCTATCAAGTATTTATAGGAGGTATTTGAACTAGTTTTTATTTGAACCATTTTATGTGTAAAGGTAATTTTGAAAGACAAACCACTCAGGCCTATGAGACCAGAATGATTAGAATGAAGAACTGACGATGACCAAAAGCATGGATTTGGATTTTCACACTAAAAATAGGATTAATGTTGCAAGTATAGTCCAAACTCAATGGTGCATGGAATTGTGATCACACTTTTCACAACTCCGGTACAACTAACCAGCAAGTGCACTGGGTCGTTCAAGTAATAAAACCTTACGCGATTAAGGGTCGATCCCACAGAGATTGCCGGCTTCAAGCAAGCTATGATCATCCTGTAAATCTTAGTCAGGCGGATTCAATTGGTTATGAGTTTTGATAATTGAAAGATAAATAAAACGTAAATTAAAATAAAGATACTTATGTAATTCATTGGTGGGAATTTTAGATAAGTGTTTGGAGATGCTTTGTTGCTTCTGAACCTCTGCTTTCCTATTGTCTTCATCCAATCATGCGTGCTCCCTTCCATGGCAAGCTGTATGTTGGTGGATCACCGTTGTCAATGGCTACCATCTATCCTCTCAGTGAAAATGGTCCAGGTACGGTTTCTGTACGGCTAATCAACTGTCGGATCTCTCGTCTCGGATGAAAAATACCAGGCACAGCTACCACACGGCTAATCATCTGTCGGTCCTCACTTGTGTCGGAATAGGATCTCTCTATCCTTTTGCACACTGTCACTGCGCCCAACATTATATTCGTGAGTTTGAAGCTCATCATGGTCATCCCGTCTCAGATCCTACTCGGAATACCACAGACAAGGTTTAGACTTTCTGGATCTCAGGAATGCTGCCAATTGGTTCTAGCCTCTACCACAAAGGTTCTAGTCTCACGAATTCGAATGCTCTATTGTCAGGAGAGGCAAGTCAAATCCGTGGATCAGAGACCCAAGAGACTATACTCCGGCTGTCGTCCAATGACTACATTGAACATCATGTAGACCGCTTGTGGTTGTCAGGCACGCGGATCTTGGCTAAGCGAGTAACGAAGATAGTGAGTGATTGTCACGGGTTACCCCTTCATTCTGACTTAACTGAAATAAGTACGAGAGTATATCTTGGAAAAGAAGTAAGCGTGAATTGAAAGAGAAACAATAGTACTTGCATTAATTCATGAAGAACAGTAGAGCTCCGCACCTTAATATATGAGGTATAGAAACTCCACCGTTGAAAAATACATAAGAGAAAAAGGTCTAGGCATGGCCGAATGGCCAGCCTCCAAATGTGAAAAATGGCATAAGATGATAAAGGTCCAAATACAATAGGAAAGACTAGTATTTATACTAAGCTAGTTACTAAGGATTACAGAAATTGAGTAACTAAGTGCAGATAGTGCAAAAATCCACTTCCGGGGCCCACTTGGTATGTGCTTGGGCTGAGCATTGAGCTTTACACATGCATAGGCCTTTTCTAGAGTTAAACGCCAGCTTGGATGCCAGTTTGGGCGTTTAACTCCAGTTCTGGTGCCAGTTCCGGTGTTTTACGCCAGAAAAAGGTCTCTGGCTGGCGTTGAACGCCAGTTTGGGCCATCAAATCTCGAGCAAAGAATGAACTATTATCTATTTTTGGAAAGCCCAGGATGTTAGCTTTCCAGCTCAATTGAGAACGCGCCAATTGGACTTCTGTAGCTCCAGAAAAATGCGTTTGAGTACAGGGAGGTCAGAATCCAACAGCATCTGCAGTCCTTTCTCAGCCTCTAAATCAGATTTTTGCTCAAGTCCCTCAATTTCAGCCAAAAAATACCTGAAATTATAGAAAAATACACAAACTCATAGTAAAGCCTAGAAATGTGATTTTTGCAAAAAAAAAATAATAAAAATATAATAAAAAATAACTAAAATATACTAAAAACTACCTAAAAACAATGCCAAAAAACGTATAAATTATCCGCTCATCACTCAACCATTGATCATCAATCAAATTATAATCCTAAAGATGTCATAATCAACACAAAATAACCGGGAGTTTTAATCCTGGGTCGTTCTCCCTAGGAACTAGTGACAACAAGTGCATACAATTTTGGTTGTGGAAAGCAAGGGATTTCAATGATTGAAGTGAACAAATAAAGAGATAAAAGAACTAGACAAAATTACAATTAATAAACTAAATGAAGGAATAAAAGAACTATGTATGTAATATAAACAAGTAAGGCTAAAAAGTAATGAAAATGTGGTTCAAAACATAAAAAAAAAACCTTGACTTGGGATGAATTATGGAATCCCTTCCTTGCCATAACCACAACTATGATAATTATGATGGATTAATCTCACCAAGTCAACCCTCACATCGGAGAGTAAGTCAAGTGAGCATAATTGTTACCAATCCACAAGTCCTAGCTAACTTACTAATTACCTTAGTAAAAAGCTAGCGTTAGTGGAAACAATAACAACTAACAACCCAAGAATTATCACTGAATGTTGGACATTATGGCTTTAGTAATCCATAGACTCATTTCCCCTAAGCCAATGGGTGAAAATTACCCCATAATCAAAATTGGCATTTCATCAAACACATAGTGGGCATAAACATAAAACATGGCAAAATTGGTAAATTAAGGAAAGCTATGAACCATAAATGATCAAAATCAATAAAGATAACTCAAACAAATATATAAAAGCCATCAAACATCAAATTAAACAACTAGGAATCCAAAATTATAAGATTATGTAAATTGACAAAGGAAATTAAAATAGATGAAAGTGTAGAACAAGTAGTGTAATTAAAAGAGGAATTGAAGAAATACTTACAATGAAATTGCTTTAATCCCAAATCAAACTTGAAGTATAAAATGCTACAAACCCTAATTAAAACCCTAAGAGAGAATTTCCTAATCTACACTACTCCTACTCCTACTATGTATTTTCTACCCTACAAGTGAGCTCCCTTTGTTATGTGTTGACATGCTCTTAATATAGCCTCTCAAACCAGCCTTCTGCACTTTAGAAATGGGCCTAGTGACCCCCAAAACCGCGCAGCATGTGACTTTTTAATGGAGGCATGCGTTGGTACCTGTGCGGACGCACAGGCGTGTGCGTCCCCACACTTCACCGATTTTTCACTTATGTATACGCACAGAAAGTTGTGCGCACACACGCATGCTGATTTCCTCCTTGTGCGTACGCACGCATCTTTGTGCGCACGCAAGCATGGCTGTTCTCTTCTCCTTTGCTTTCTTCATGCTTTCTTCCAATTGCATGCTCCTCTTCTATTCCCACCAAGCCATTCCTACCTTATTCATCTGAAATCACTCACAAATAACATCAAGGTATCGAACGGAAGTTAAATGGAATAAAATTAGTCAAACTAAGCACAAAAGAGCATGTTTTCCTAATCAAGCACAATTTAGGGAGAAAATACAAAAGCATGCTATTTAGGTGAATAAGTGTGAGTTTATGTGATGAAATCCATCCAAATCAATCCAAAATATATCGTCAGATATGAATTCATCAAGAACCCAGTTAGATTTAGATATACTAATCATGTCATCGTCACTTCTGGGCATAAAAATTCTCCCATTATAGGGGTTAGCAGTGACAAAACACAAGGCAATAAAGATAATTACATTTCCAAAATTTTAGAAATTATATAGTTTTTAACATGGACTTTGAAAGATTACATCCTAAGATTGAATGACATTCTTTAGCATCTTCTTATTCCAAATTTCAATAACAAGTCTTTGAATGTCTTCTCTCCTTGGATTATGAGGTCCATACACCAAGTCTATGGTCATCCTTACTCTGTTGTATTCGTTGACCACCTAATATTGAAGCCGTATACCTCCATCATTAAATTGAGATAGATGTTATAAAAACAAAAAAAAATTGTAGCATATAATGCAAATTGGACATGTGATCATACCGGTATGGCACCACGCCGCCATAGATGACAGAGTGTCTACCATTGTGCAACCCACACACCACAGTCATTGCTTAAAAAACAAGAGTTCTCATTATTTTTTACAACAAATTAATGCCTCCTCCATTAAAGAAATAAATTTAAGCATTTAACTTACATAGTATGTATCATCCTAAATTATATCATGGGTTAGGTAATTGATTTATGATACTTACGATTGAGCATCTTGTTGGGGCACCTCTGGTTCTTGAAATTTGAACTTTGAAACCATTGGCCTTTCAGTATTATCCGATTGGTAAAACCAATCATCCAATAGTATATTCTCCAAGAAAGAAATCTGAAAATCAAAGAAATGAATTTTGACATGGAATTGGTTTCACAATCAAAATAGAGATATGTTTTTGAAGGTTAAAAGTCCATTGAACACACCACATCATATATTGCCTTCATCCTCTCGTGCCTTTGTTTTGAGTACTTTAGAGAGTCTAGATATGTAATCAACCCTCTACTTTTTTCCACAACTACTAGGAACCAATGATCTTTAACATTAATAGGTACGTATATCTGTGTCATTAGCTTAAATCATTTATTAGTTACAAGGATAAAATGAGTTAATTATTTTTTACCACAGTTGAAATAACTCATCAAGATAGTCTATTACCTTAGAGAGGTCTTCAACCTTGCCCATAAAGTTTGTTTTGATGTATTCCATTGTCCCAACAGAAATATGTTGTTGTTGGAGTGCTATTTGCTACAAGATACTAACAATAACAAGAGTAATATGAAATCAAAACTTAACCCAAAATATTTTGGGATAATAAATAAATAATGACCATAATCGAAAGCAAAATGATTTATGCCATTAGAAACTTGCAGCAAAAGTGGTTGGGAGGAACCATTTATTGCCTTCCACTGTAACTGCTGCATGTTTCATAAGCATTGATACCACCAGATTCAAAACCTACATTTGACGAGCCAGAAATTGTTAGTCATCAATCAAATTCAACAAAGTAAAAAAGGTATATCACATGAATTACTTCATGATTTACGTTATCTCCAACCCGATTTTTCAGACAAAGGGTCATCAATGCTTCCCAGCTTTCACAACAATGTCCGTTAGGCACAAGAATCTCTCTATTAATAACAAAATCGCAAGTTATATCTCACGAAATAAGCATTTGATTCCAAATCTCCAAAATCAGTAAGTGACCTACTTGGGGTCATAATCAATTCCAAAGATATAGGCAAAAATAGCCAACTCAGTCCCCATGAAAACCATTTTTGATGTCGGCCTAAATGCCACCTCCAAGCACTATCAATTTCGATAGAAACATGTATAAGTATTTAAAACAAAGACACAGAGTACTTAACAGGATATGCGGGAAAGAGGGGACTATTATCGTATTCATCTCATCACCATACATGTTCACCAAATCATGGGATTCATATAGCCATGGATGTCCTCGCTGTAGTTTAAAGTCTCCACGTGTGGGGATTTTCTTCTACAAGATGCAACTTCTACGTCAGAGAGGATTTTTAAGATAAAATAAAATTGAAAAAAATTAACGAATAATCTCTTTCACCTATTTAAATATTATTTATAGATATGTCCTGTTCTTTTAAGAGTAAATCACAGGAGTGTAGTGCCTTTGATTAAGTACTTGTAATTACTTAATTTTTTTTCAATTTTGTCCTAAAATCTTGAAATCTGACTTTCATTCATTTTTTTCACATCAAATCATCAGCAATAATTTAATTAAAATAGAAAGTGAGATGATGTTATCTACAGACCAAAGGGGTTGATTGGTTTCTATTTTTATTTTTAGGATTTTGTGAATCAGAAAAGAGAAGTAAAACCCTTTTTCCCCCATTGTTTTCAGTTTATTTAGGGAAAAAATCCATGTCAAAAAATGAACATCCAAATCAAGCTAATTAATTGAGTTTCTAACCTTAATCGATGATGTTGCTTTCTGACCTCTGCATTTAGTGGTACTCTTATGCCGTTTCAAGCCAGCGTTTTCGCTGATTTCATGATCACTCAATGGACCGGATGGTTTGCAATCTGGTTCGAGGTTTTGAGCCAAAGGACACCTTGATGATTTTTATTGAAATGGAGCCTTTGTTGCGGTTGTATGAGCTATCACTGATGGAGGTGACCCACTCACGGTAATATTCTCATCAGCACTAGCATCATCAATATGATGAGCAACAAATCTGGGTCCAGATGAAACAATGGACAAGATTGCATCAATCTTTTTTCCCTGGTCGCTTATTGTGGAGGATAAAGAACGTATCTCCTCAGCAACAATGGTTCGAACGAACCTCGTAAGGGAATCACTAAAAGAAGTCGTTTCCTTCAAACACAAACGAGAGTATCAGGAGATACACCAAATAAAAACTATAGAAATAGAAACATATTTCATAACAACATCTAATGAGACAATAGAAATAGATTTCATCACAACTCTTTTGAAAACTCACCTCTCCAAATGGCAATATTAATTGTTGGAGTGCAACGATTTTATCCCCCGTCTTTTCTTTTGTCACCTAAGGGGCAAAAAATTAAAGGAAGTACAAGAAAATAAAAATGAAATGAGATGTTGGTGTTCGAAGCATACCTCAATATTTTAGCTTCACCGCAATCTTAGCCCTGTTTCAACACCGTTTATCAACATTCAACTATTTTAAATACCAAAAGAATCATGTAAATGATCCAGGGAGCAACTTTACTTTTGTTCTTCAATTAATTCAAGAAGAAAACTATTAAAACCTAAACCAATAAAACCATTATACATAAGAATAACAGAAAGCCAGTAGAAAATAAAGGGTGCACAATGAAAAGCCAGAAACATAATAACAGAGACCACCTACCTGAACTGACTCGCGATGTTCTTCGGCAACCATGAGAGTTGACGAACAAGCACGGGAGCACCCAGGGGGACAAGGCTTCAGACTTCAGAGGCGGAGAGACTAAGCATGTGAGTAGAAGACTCCGACTAGAGAAGAACGCGAGCACAGCTCCCACGAGCAGAGATGAGTACTAACACAGAAGAAAGAACAAGGCAAGCTGAGAGGAATGTAGGTCCACGCCGTCAATGTCGCTAGTAGCCACCCCATCAACTGCATAGATTTAGGAATTTGCAAAGGGGGTTGGGGTTAGGGTTGGAGTTGGGTTTAGGGCTAGGATTAGTCATTCTGATGCAAAATTGTTAGGACTTGGGATTAGAGTTTTCCCAAAGATTAAAGGAAACTGTTTAGTATTTACCATAGTTTAAAAGAAGAAATAGATAATAAAAATATTTTTAAAAATTTTTGTTATTTTTTTTGTAATTTGTGTCTTAATGAAAGAATAAAAAGGAATGTCGAGTGATATTTTGTTGATTGCAAATTATTTTTGTTTTCACAAATCAAATATTAATACAAATTCAAAAGTTCATCTATAAATTTTTATAATGTTAAATAACCTAAACCATAATTACTAATTGACATATATATCTAATTTTGACAACATATTAATTTTTTATTTTTCTTTAAAAAATAAATAACTCAATACAATCAAAATTTATTTGGGTAATTTTTTTAAAGATTTTCGTAAGTGATTTTTTAAAGATCTTTAATAAATTTTTTTTATCAATTCATATTTTATATTTAATCCCATAAAAAACAAATTGATGCTAATTTTTAGATGTAAGAGTAAATTTGCTATGAAATAATATTATAAAGTTGATATCAACACTTAATCAGAGAAATAATAGTAAAATTCACATCAAATAATATTCTAAATACTATCTCAAATTAACTTTTAGTTTTAGGTTTACAAATAATCATACATTTAATTCAAATTATTAATTTATAAATGTCTGAGAGTATATTTCATATCAAAATTACTTTTTAAATTTTATCTAAATCATTAATTTACATATAATAGAACTTTAAATTTATTCTAAATCACTAATTCACACTTAATTAGAGATTACCGATGAACTTGACATTGAATTATGTTCTATATTGAATCTCAACTTCTAATTAATATTAATTTTTAGTATATAAGAGTAAATTTCATATATAGTAATGCTTTAACTTTGATTGAAATCACTAATTTACACTTAATTAAAAGTGCAAAATAGAAATTCATATGACTACATCAAATAATCATACTCTAAATCTGATATTAAGAACTAATTAACAATTTTTTTTATTATTATGATTATGAACTTCAAATTAAATTATGTTCAATTTTTTATATGATCAGATCACTAATTATCATTTATTTATATGTACAAATAAAATTTTCATGTCAAATCATACTCTAAATTTAAGTGAGTTTTTTAAGATTTTTAATTTACAAATTCTTATGAATTCACATTCTAAATTTAATCTCATAAAAAACAAATTAATATTAATTTTTGGATGCCAGAGTAAACTTGCTATGAAATAATATTCTAAACTTGATATCACACTTAATTAGAGAAATAATAGCAAAATTCACATCAAATAATGTTCTGATTGTTATCTTCATAACAAATTAACTTTTAATTTATGTTCATAATAATCAGACTTAGTTATATATGAAGTGATATTCTATATTTAATTCAAATTACTAATTGATACTTAATTACATGTGTAAGAGCATATGTCACATCAAAATTAAATTAATGCTCTAAATTTAATCTAAATCACTAACTCACACTTAATTAGACGCTTAAGGAGAACTTTACATCAAATTGTGGTTTATATTGGATCTTAACAACAAAATAACACTTAGATTTGAGTGCTAGATTAAACTTTACATGTAATAATACTTTAAGTTCGATCAAAATTTCAAAATTACTAATTGATACTTGTTACGGACTGCCAAGTTCAGTCCAAGAAGTTGTCGGGTCGGGGCATGCACTGCCCCACCCAGGCCCAAACCTCCAGCAAAAGGTCCCACGGATCGGTTCCCAACACCCGACCCAGGACCCGAACGACTTACCACCCAAAGCGTGCTATCGTTCGGGTCGGTGTCCTCAGGGTCAGTACCCGGCATCCCGACCCAAAGTCCGGGACAACCTGCTCACGTGAAAAGGGACAGCTCACAGCTCCTCTATCAATGGGCTTGACCATTGATAGGCCCACCCAACATAGTATATAAGGGGAGAGGACAGCTCCCCCCCCCCGAGGTACGTCACATTCTTACCTAATTCTGCCACCCTCCAGTACGGACTCTGACTTGATCGTCGGAGTGTCCTTGCAGGTGGCCACCCCCACTCCGTTCAACCTCCGATGTTGCCAGCGCACGATCTCCCTCGCTCCACGCCAGCTCGGGGTCTCCCCCTCTCTCCTACTCATCACCTTCCGACAACCCGAAAACACAAGGTAACGAACATTGGCGCCGTCTGTAGGGATCCCGGCACAGACATGGAGTGACTCATCACTTCGGAGGAGCTCCGCGAAGGAGGCGGGGCCCGTTTGAGCAGGGCGAGTTTGACAGCCTGCGCTGCCGAACATCCGAGACCCTCCGTTCAACCCAACCAATAAATGTACACTAAGACCCCCGAAAGGCTCTCCTTCAGGGGAACGGGAGCCGACAGCGCCAAGATCATGCAAGAGCTCAGGCATAGAGTACAAAATCTCGAGTGGGAGTTGGCGGCGAGGGGCCAATCCCACGAAAATGTCAGCCACTCGCACGGCGGCACCAGCCGGTCCCACGCCCACACCCGCTCCCCCTCCCGAGCATACAACAGCCAAGGTAGAAGCCTAATAAGGCACGAAGAGGTGCACACGCAAGCAACTTCCAGACCCACTCGAAGCAAGTCGGAAAGCCGCTGGGGGTCCCAGAAAGAGGAGGCCAGGAGACAACAAGATCCCATTATCATGGGAGCCACCGCTTTTCACCCCTCAATCCTCAAAGTCCGACTCCCGAGAAACTTCGACAAGCCGACAGACATGAGGTATGATGGGACCAAGGAACCCCAGGAGCATGTCACAGCCTTTGAAGCAAGGATGAACTTGGAAGGGGTAGGCGACGCGGTTAGATGCCGAGCATTCCCCGTGACACTGGCCGGACCAGCGATCAGATGGTTCAATACCCTCCCACAAGGATCTATCACAACTTTCGCAGACATATCCCAGAGCTTTCTAGCTCGGTTCACGACGCACATAGCCAAGGCAAAGCACCCAATTAACTTATTGGGAGTCACCCAGAAACCCGGGGAGCCAACCAGGAAGTTTCTAGATAGGTTCAACGACGAGTGTCTGGAGATCGACGGCCTCACGGACTCAGTCGCTAGCCTATGCCTAACAAATGGGCTACTAAACAAGGACTTCAGAAAGCACCTCACAACCAAGCCCGTATGAACCATACAGGAAATCCAAAGCGTAGCCAAAGAATACATCAATGACGAAGAGGTCAGTCAGGTTGTAGCAGCCAATAAGCGGCTGCTCCCTAACCCGCCAACCCGGCAGGCCCCTCAGGTCGACAGTCACAAAGAAGCTCCTAGGGACGGCACCCTAAACAAGTTACCCAAGCACCCACGAGTAGGAAGGTTCACGAACTACACGCCACTTACGGCACCCATAGTAGAAGTCTACCAACAAATTGCGGACAACGGAATCCTGTCCAGACCTAGACCATTGAAAGAGAGAACAGGAGGCAACAAAAGCCTTTACTGCGATTACCATAAAGAATTCAGTCACAAAACACAAGACTGCTTCGACCTCAAAGACACCTTGGAACAGGCCATCAAAGAGGGAAAACTGAGCGAATTCTCCCAGCTCATCAGGGAACCAAGGAAGCGGGAAAGAGAACACTCCGAAGAAGACCAGAGCCGAACTGTTAAGCCAAGACAAGAACCCACAGGAGATACCGATAACCCCCAACTTTCGTGGTCAACATCGTGGTCGGGTGCGACAGCCTCCCTAAATCCAAATCGGCAGCAAAAAGGGATACCCGCGTACTCTCCATCTCGACAGATGGTCCCGCCACCAGCAAAAGGCACCCCACAATATCCTTTGCCCTAGAAGATAAATGGTTCAATGACCTCCCCAAACCCCCCCCCCCATGGTAGTTACAGCAATGGTCGGGACAGGACTGGTTAGGCGCATCCTCGTCGACACGGGAGCCGACTCTAATATCTTATTCAGAAACGTGTTCAACGCCATGGGGCTCAAGGAATCCGACCTCAAAAATCACCAACATGGAGTCATGGGACTAGGTGATAACTACATCAAACCCAACGGGACGATTTCTCTCCCAATCAGCCTAGGAATTGGTGACGCCAGGAAATCGGTTATGGCAGACTTTGTAGTCCTCAGAGACTCCACTGCTTATAACATCATCCTAGGGAGGAAAACTATCAATGAATTCTCAGCTGTAATATGCACCGAGTTCCTAACAATGAAGTTCATAACGGACAAGGGAACAGTTGGTTTTATAAGGGGAGACCTAGAGACGGCAGTCGCCTGTGACAGCGCCAGTCTCTCCTTAAGGAAAGAATCTAAGAAGGCAGCTGGCGTATTCCTAGCAGATCTGGACGTCAGGATGGAGGACAAGCCAAGACCTGAACCAGAAGGGGACATGGAAAAGTTCCAAATAGGAAAATTGACAGATCAGTTTACTTTCATAAATAGGAACCTACCCCATGAACTCTAAAGCTTTCAATTATTCTCTAATAGAATTTTTCCATCAGTCATGAAGAATAGATTCTTTATAATTTCTTGATTCTATGGTAAAAGAGATAACAATTGAAAATGTCTTATGTCATGCTAATAGTATGTCATAGGACATATACTTGGATATTGGGTGCTTGATGTAGGAAGATGATGAAGCTTATTGAGTAGAAATTGTGAGATGCATACAATCATACTCTTTTAAATAAGTTGGTTGTTTTTTTTTTCTCTATAAAATCTTCTCAAATTAGTGTTTTGTTGCTGTGTAATATGAGATGACTGTAAGTTTTGAGATGGTAGACATGAATGTATATTATGAGAAGAAGAATATGAATTTAAATATTTTCTTGCAAATCAGTGTTTGATGTATTACTTATGTCTTGTCTCCTATGAATAAGGTAGCATGTTAGATGTAGAAGAATTATAATTTGTTCCTAAATTAGAATTTAGTGAAAAAACCAGGTTAGTAGGAATTTCATCACTAATAACATTTGGATTGAAGCCATTGTTTAAAGTAAAATCATCGAATAGATTAATTAACATTTTTATTTCATGTTGAATATTCGTTTCAGAGCTTTACTTTTGCTTTGAGATTATCTAATTTGTGATGTATCCTTATGAAAAGAGAAGTAACTTTCATAAAAAATAACATTCCTTGATATAAATATTTTCTTAGTTTTAATGTCTAAGTAAAATATATTCTTTTGTACCACTTTATATCCAAGAAAAATACACTTTCTTGATCTGTGATCTAATTTCTTTGTATGTGCTTGTAAAGTAAAAGCAAAAGCCAGGCATGCAAAGTCTTTAAGTAACTTAAATTTGTAATTGAATTGTTGAGAATTTGATACGGATTAAAATTATTAATTGTGATAGGAGGTACTCTATTAATAATATGAATAGCTTGTGCCATTGCATAATGCCAAAAGTAGTTTGGTATGTTAGCAGTGAAGAGAAGTGCACTTGCCAGATAGCTTAATATTTTCTTTCTACCATACTCTTTTACTGTGGTGATCATTTAGCACAACTTGTTAGATGCAAAATTAGTTTTTTTGGTAGAAATATTTCATCAAGAATTTTGGTCCATCGTTAGATCTTACAACTTTAACCATGACCCCTTTGTGTATGTATCATTAGAATAAAATTTTTAAACAAATTACTGATTTTAAATTTATTTTTCATGAAAAATAATCAAATGAATATACTTTTATCTTCAATAGTGGTGAGAAAATATTTATCGACGGAAGTAGATAGACTAGAAATGGGACCCCAAATATTAACATGGATTAAATCAAATAAAGATTTAGATTTACTAAAGTGATTGAAAAAGGTAATCTTTTTTGTTTAGCCAAATGACATGAATCACATAGTATATCATTCTTAGGATATGTAATGAATGGATGAGTTTTTTGTAATTGTTAAAATCTATAAAATGAAATATATCCTAATTGAGGATGCCAAAGAACACTTTGTGAAGTATATGTATGTGATTTTTCTGAGTTTTCTTTTGTAGATGCAGTTATGGTAGCACTCACTATTGCTTGGGATTTCATTGTATACAATTCCCTTTCTAATTAGTAGCTCCAATCATCTTTGAGATAAGCCACATCTATATCTTACAATCATGAGCATTGAACATAAATCAGTAAGATAGTACATTAGTTGCTTTTGAAATTGAAATTAGATTGCATTTAAAAGTAGATACATATAGAACTTCAGTCAAGTAGAAATTTTCTGAAAAAAAAACTATTCTACATACGGTTGTAACAGTTTCTAAACCATTTGACATAAGACTGGATTGATATATTTAATTGACTAAAAATGTTTGAGAGTAAAAGAAATATGGGAAGTGGCCCCTGGGTCTAAAATCCAATCATTTGAACTCAAAACATGAGTGAAAAAAAAGGATATGATATACATCTATTGATGGTGCATGAATTGTTGTCAAATTTTTATTATTAGAAAATTCTTGATGTTATTAAAAGAGTGCTATTAGTGCTTTCTTTTGCTTAGATGAAAACAAGCTATCTAAATTGATGTTCTCATCCTTTTTAGGAGAAGGAGTGATGCTGACTTCTTCATTCTCTATAGCATTGATAATGTCAATAGAAGTCATAACGTGATTTCCTGCCTTAACTTGATTTTGTTTCATGTATGGTGGAAAGTCATATGTATGGTATCAAGTGTCTACCAAATGTCCTATTTTGCCACAGTATGAACATAATCAAAATGCACCTCTTTCGTTGCCTCTTCCACATACACTATGCTTCCTTCCTCAACCACGAATATTAGAGGGTGTGGCTTAAAATTCACAATTTTATTGACCATTTGGTTTTATCTCAAAAACATTACTGACAGCAGAATTTACTAATGCCTTAGAATTAGGCTCAATATTGTGCACTTGTTGTCTTTCTTGTTGGAGAAGAAGAGAAAAAGCTATTGTAACATCTGGAAGACTTCACGAGTATTATTTGAGAGTGTACATTTACATATTAGTCATTAAGACCTCTGAGAAATTGAATCACATATGACTGATGCCTATAATGGTGTATTATATCCAAATCACAACTACAAGTGCTTCCACAAAGACAAGTGGGTATAGGTCGAAATTCATCTAATTCTTCCCAAATAGCTTTCAATTTTTTATAATAAAAATAGTAGACAACTCATCTTACTTATGGTAAACAAATCTTCTTCCAGCTCAGCAATTCAAACAAATCATTCTCATAGAACCTGTGCTTTAAGTCCTTCCAAAGCTCATATGCCACACCAAAGAACGTTTTGTAGAATTTCAGAACTCAGTGAGCCATGCAACCATGACAAGACAAAGAAATTGGACCGATCCCATGCTTTATAAGTGTCATCATCCTTATTGGGTTTTAAGAGAGTGACATCTACAAATTTAATTTTATTCTTTGATTTCAAGAAAATTCAAACATATCTGGACCAACTGTGATAATTTAGGGTTATTAATGAAGTAGTTGTGACTTGTGAATGAGAGTCCTGGAATTTCACTGGAATGTAGGTAAAAGCAGCTCGATGGGTCTTGTGAGCTTGGTTTTGTAGTGCTCATTTGGAGGATTGAGCCATCATCTTAGCAAATTTGTGAAAATCAGCAGCAGTGAAAGTTTGATGTTCTAGATTCACCACTATTTTATTTTCAGTCATCGTGGATGAACGAATTGACAAGCTCTTCTCTCACGAACATTACGCAAAAGTATACTTCATACGTGGTAAATAATTCACTTTTTTTTGTTAGCTTCCACACTCACTACACTATGAAAAATTCGTTCTTCAGCAAAATATAGTTTCATACATTTAATGTTGTTTATCGATAAATTTTTTAGATTAAATTATTGCACCTGATTGTTATGCTGCTTCTGCTATTTCTTTTACTTTTCGCGTTGATACATTTTAAAAGTTTGATTTTGATATACATTTGTAGTGTCAAAATTTTTACATTATTTTCTAATTAGAATTAATTATACATCATACAAACTTTCGGTATCTCATCTTTTTTTATCTTCTCTTACTCGCATATTACCTATACATAATACTAAATATATTCATATATACATGGATACTATCTGTATATTGCACGTGTTTTATTGTAGTATTTTGAAAATTGGATCGTTCTAGCCAATTTAGTAGAAAAAAAGTAAAATGATCATTTTTACCATTCAATTAAGAAAAATAATTGCCAATTTCATATAAAATTTGTTTCAAAAACTCGTTAGTTAAAACTCAAAAGGTTCTTGGTTTTTTTTTTTTTATTACAAAACAGACTTATACTCTAAAAGTAAATAACAAAATGGACAAACCAATTTTAATTAGCACAGAAGATCTTAGATTTAGTAGCAAAAATCTTTGCTTTATAATAAATAAACCCGAATTTGAGACTTGGTTAAAACAAGCAATGATACTAATCACAACTCCAACCACAACTTATTCTCCAATTTTTCTTTTTGTTAGGGATAGAAATGGGTCAAGCCGGTCCGAGTTTCAACTTAAATGAGTTTGGTCTACGTTGCAAATAAATAGCCTAAGTCTAGGTCTATTACTTTTTATAGACTTTTTTCAGGCTCAAGTCTGGCCTACTTAAAAGCCGGAAAAGTTTATGAACCTACTTAAAAAATTTGTTTCATTAATTATAACTCAAAATAATAAATTTAAAAAATATAAATTGACATTAAATACATTTTAAATTTTATAATTCATAGTTTGTAAAATATAATTCATTTATATATCAATTGTTAGTAACATATCATGATCATACTTATAGTCCATAATCATAAACAATTTCTTTAAAAAAAAGTTACAAAAGTTGACTAGTTTTAATCATTGATTTTTTTAATTTCGTTTTATATGAGTAAATAGTTGAAAGTCCAAACTAAAAATAATTTAATTTTATAAAAAAATATTTTGATGAGCTGATCCAATGAGCTTCTTAAGCTTTTTTAAGCTTATAACCTGACTGCTTTAACCAATAGACTTTTCAAAAAGCTCAAACCTAGCCTGTTTAAAAATACGAGTTGAGTTGAGCCGATCCTAAAATGAGTCGAGCCACGAGCCCCATTAGGTAGTTTGGCCCACTTCTACCCCTATTTGTATAATTCTAAAGATCAGTCAGTTTTGATTGAATTAACTGAAAATCGATCCTCTAGTCAATCTAACACTTATGAAAACAAATTTTTATTGAATCGATCAAGAAATTGCTAGAATCAGTGGAAAATTGGCAAACCAATTGAACTAGCAAAAGTTCATATCAACTGGTTTGTAAATTTTTTTTAAAAGGTTTTTTAGCATACAATTTTTTTTTATAAAAGCTTAAATGACGTGGTTTACATTAGGGGTGGCAGTCGGGCATACCTGTCCTCAAAAGTCCATTATTTGGCGGTCCTAAATTTCGAGCTCGCCCCTTAATGGCAGATTGGCGGGTCACCAATTCTCTTTTTTTTTTTTGAAAAAATTATTAAATAATTAAATATTAAAAAATATATAATTTCATAAATATTTTAATAAATTTATAATTTTTAAGGATAAAAAATTATAATTTCTAAATTCATAAACACTAAAACCTTTATAACTCTAAACATCTAATAAACATAATCATCAATTAAGTTTTTTAAAACAAAATAATGAAATTAACATTGTTCAAAGCAAAATAAACATTATCTAAAATATAGGGCAAACGAGATTCGTACCCCTGACACTTGCTTAAATGGTCTAGTAAGCTAACCACTAAACCAATCCGACTTTGTTATAGTAGTCTCAAATTTCTAATGTTTTTTAGTCATACAAATTTCTAATTCGATTATCCTTTTTAGTGAGTTACGCAAAGTGGCCTGGCAAATTTCAACCCATTCGTTACCCAAAGTACATCTTAAAAAAAAAAAAAAAAAAGAAAGAAACCCTAAATCATTCGAACTCACCCCAACTCCCTAAGTTAGGCAAGTACCTTTGTCTAGGGGTGTTCAAAATCGATCCGAACCGAACAAAATCGACCAACCGAACTGAAAAAACTGAGAAATGAACAAATTAAAAACCAAAAAAATCAAAAAATCATGTTTTCCTGTTTTTTCTATGGTTCGGTGCAGTTTTCAGTTCTGCCTGTGAAAATCCTAACCGAACTGAACCGAACCGGTCAACTAAAAACCCTAAACAACTATTAGATAACCTAACCCCACTAGGCATTTCCCATCCCCATCAGATAACCCTAGCGCAGCCAAAATCTCAAAGAAACCCCATTACCCCAGCCCCTCCCAGCCCCGCCGAACTAGCGCCTCCCAGACCCTCGCAGCAATGCCGGACCCCCCCTAGCATCACCAAACCAGTGAACCCAGCCCCTCCCAACAACGCCAGATCAGCCCCTCCCAGCAATGCTGGGCCAGCCGCTCCCAGCACCTCCCAACGCCGAACACCAGATATGGAGCCTCCAAGTCAGGTATTAATTTGAATAATTTATGTTCTTTGTATTATGTATTTGTTGCTGATTGTTGTTGATTGTTCATTTATTTGTTGTTGATTTTTTGAAATTGTTAATAATTTTATTTTGTTTGAATTTCTGCTTCTAGTTGAATAATCTCTGTTCTATGTTCAGTGTATTTTTGAAATTGCTGATTGTTGTATTTGTTTATGCAGTTTGTTGTATTTTGGGGGGGGGGAGGGGGTTAGCTTTTGAATATGTATTATTTCTGATTTAGGGTTCTAGGTTCTGATTGTTAGAGAAAGTATGTTTTTTATTGTTAGAGTACTAGGTTCTGATTGTTAGAGAAGGAATATTTAACTGCATTTTATATATAATTAAATGTTGGATTTAAGATTTGTGTGTTGATGTAGTTGCCATAAGCCGATAAGAAATTCATTTGGTGCCACAAATTACTCTGTTGTGGGTGGGTATATATATATATATACATACGGTCTTTTAATAAATAAGGAATTCATTTTCTTATATGCGTTTGTGTTTTGCTGAATTGTTAACACATTAGTCACTTTAAAAAATGAAATATGTAGTTCTTTGATCTATAACTGTGAAATATTAAGATATCAATTCCTGCTTTCATAATGATTTGAAGCCAATGTATAGGAGTAGGACAATTGGAAGATTAATGATGAAATACTATATAGGAAGATCATTTTATTGGAATATTATTCAACTGTCATTCATTGTTTTATTTGGTGCTTTGTTTCTAAAATTCTACCAAAACCTGTGAAGGGTCAGCTTTGGGTATATGCAATGTTCTGAAAATCGGACCGGACCGGTCGGTCGAACTGGTCTGACCACGAACCAGTAGCTTAGGCAATTCAGTTTACTAACAGAAATCACTGTTCTAGAAACCGGACATAAACCACTGAACTGGCCGGTCAAATCGGACCGGAACCCGGCCGGTTTATTAGAAACGACGCCGTTTCCTTTGTTGAAAGGAAAAAAAGGGATTGCACGCGTTTGGCTCCCTTCTCCAACTCCTTCCAAACTCCTTAGTCATCGGCAAAATGCCCTGGCCTCCACCAAAGAAAGCAAACCCTAGCCTCCACCAATCTTGTCGCCGTCTGTCGGAGTGAGAGACTGCTGCTGCCGCCTTCGTCGCACTCAAGAACTTCTGTCTTTGTGCTATCGGCGTTCGTTACTTCGCTCTCACCATCCCCTGTTCGCTCTCATCAGTCACCTGTTCGCTCTCCATCCCCTGTTCGCTCTCATCAGTCGCCTGTTCGCCGTCGTCCATTGCGCTCAACCACTCTCTGTCGTCCGTCGAAGGTCAATGCTCACTGCTAGTGCTTGTTCCTCGTGTTTTTTTATTGTCTGTTCAGTAACCAAACCCTCTTCATGCTTGTTCTTCCATGGTTTGTGATCGTCGTTTTTTAATACTCACTATTGGTATTTTTTTCATTGATTGATGATTATTGATTAAGTGATGTGTTGCTGTTTTGTTTTTTTTACTTTGTGCTTGAGTTAATTGGATGCTCTGTCAGTGCTTAGTGCTTGTTCTTAGTTGATTGGCTTTGCTCACTACTCTGGCTTGTTCTAGCCTATTCTCGATTAATTAACTCTGTTACTGACTTATTGATTGATGCTAAATTGGTACTAATAAACTGTTACTGGCTTGTTCTTGGCTTTTTTATCTGTTGTTAAGTTTCTTGATTTTGTGTTCATTACCTCATTCAGTGCTTTTTTTTGTTGTTAATCATTGTGCTAAGCTTGTTAATCATTGGCTTATTGATTGATGCTAAATTGGTACTGATAAACTGTTACTGGCTTGTGCTTGGCTTTTTTTATCTGTTGTTAAATTTTCTTGAAGTTTCTCGATTTTGTGCTTATTACCTCTTTTAGGGCTTTTTTTTTGTTAATCATTGTGCTGAGCTTGTTAAAATTGGGTCAAAAACTTTGTTAATCTTTGTTAAAGCATGTTAATTTTTGTGTTTAACCTTGTGAAAACTATGTTAAAAACTTGATTGGCTTTGCTCACTACTCTGGCTTGTTCTAGCCTGTTCTTGATTAATGAACTCTGTTACTGGCTTATTGATTGATGCTAAATTGGTACTGATAAACTGTTATTGGCTTGCTCTTGCTTTTTTTCTCATGTTAAATTTTATTTAAGTTTCTTGATTTTGTGCTCATTACCTCACTCAGTGCTTTTTTTGTTGTTAATCATTGTGCTGATCTTATTAAAATTGGGTTAAAATTGATAATCGTTTGGAGTTTGATGTATAATAGGTTGATTTCAAGCTTTGAAATTTTCTTCTAACAATGATGCTGACAACTAGAATAACTTAACAATTGGACTATTCATTTTAGATAGGAAAAATATCTACATAATTTTCATATTTATTGATGAGCATTTGAGCTGTTTATATTTGAAGCTTGTGAAACAGATGGAATACTTTCTATAAAAACCACGAGTAAGTTTAATGTTCTTCTCACAGTTTGTTTTGCTTTGATTTCATTGAATACATGCATACACCTCAAGCTTTAATATGTTTTGAGCCATAGTATTAAAATATTTTGAAATTTCTACTTGAAACTTACTAGGGAGCAGCTCAAAGTTAGGAGTGGAGTAGCTTAGCATTGAAAATCATCAGCACAATGAACTGGTGATAGAGGCAGTCATAATAATAAGTAACATGCCAGTAGACAACATGTTCTGTAATTTTATATTATAGTAATACATATATTCTATAATTTTTATTATCTTGATGATTTATTGATTGTTTTTATTGTATTGATGAGAGTTGTTCTATAATTTATTTATTATTTTATTTTAAAACAATTTTTTCGGTTGAATTATAGTTGGACCGGTTAGACCAATAAACCAGTAAACCAGTGAATAAAATGGTTCGATGACCGGTCCGGTTCTTAGAACCTTGAGTATATGACATATGAGATATTTAATGTTTTTTCCAATCTTATCATTTGTCACTAAATATAGCATTGTTTTTACAGGGAAGGGGACTGGAGATTGTAGTTCATGTGTAGGTGTCATGCTGGAACTTGCTAATGCTGCTGCCTACCTTCTTCTTCTCTGCCTCCTCATCCATCTCTGTCTTCCAACACCACAAGAGTCGTCGCCGTCAGCATCGTTGCTCTGTTTTCTATCTCTCTTCCTGTGTTGCTAATCGGTTCAACTCCTTCAACTCCTGTGTCTTTGCCCGCGTTGCTGCCACCAGCATCTCTGTCACTTGCATCTCTATTCACCTCTTGTTGTTGCCCTTTCTCGTCCCTTGTAAGACTTACTGCTTTCTCAATTTCTTCATTGAATTTTGCTTCATGATTCATGAATTTGATTTTATCCTAATTAATCAGAAGTTTATGTTATGGGAAAACTTTCAAGTGTGTCATTCACTTTATTGTAATACTGGTATGTCAAGTATGGGGCTAAAATTTTTAGATATGGATAATTTTAATGTGAAATATGACAATATTTGTTCATTTTGGTAATTTACACTGCTATGATGGTAGTACAAAATGTCACTGACATTTTGTAAAATAAATATTTTTTTTAAATATAAAAAAACAAAACGTCACCAACGTTTTGTAAAAAAATATTTTTTAATTATAAAAAGACAAAACGTTATTGACGTTTTGTAAAAAAAAAATATTATTTTAGTTATAAAATGAGAAAACGTCATTGACATTTTGTAAAAAAAATATTATTTTAATTATATAAAGTGAAAACGTCACTGACGTTTTGTAAACACCCACAATAACATTTAACACCTAATTTAGATCACTTTTAAAGACTTCACCACTCATAATCCAATATACAAAAATAAAAATTCTCAAGTATGGTCCGGTTAAAATTAAAATTTTTGTCATATTGTGTACGATGAATTACCATAAATATCCCTTGGGTTTTGCTTAAAAGACCAGCGGCTGCTGACCAATGAGCACAAAGTTAAAAAATTGTTGAAGCCAAGTCTAGTGCAAGGAGGCTGTGAATAATATGATCCAATCATACAATGAAGCTCCACTTGGCATAACTTTAATTAGTTATATATGTGTATTTTTTAATATTGATAGTAATTGATGAATATTATTAAATATTAAAATTATACATACTATTATTTTTAATAAAATTCTCAAGTCATTATGTATACATAGTAGAGTCGTGCTAAGTTAATTTATTCCAAATCATATTTATGAAATAGAAAAGGTTTTAAATACTAATATATTTTTAAAAAATTATAATATATACAGGAAAGCAAACTCAATTTAATTTTAAAATTTTATATTTTTATTAAAAAATATAAATAATATTAAGTAAGAAAAAAACTAAAATTATTCAAAGTGTATTATTAATTTAATTATGAAAAAAGAATAAACGAATGATATTTCAAAACATGTGAAAAAATAAACCTATTAAATATTACCATATAGAAAGTGCCAAGAAACAAAAAACAAGAAAAGAAAATAAAATAAAAAAGTACAAAGTTTTTCTTTTATCAAAAAACACAAGAATTTTAGTTATATAAAATAAATTTATTTTGAATTGTATAATTTTTTTGTTGAATAACAATAAAGAAAAACACCAAAATTTTGTTTCATAACACAAAAAGTTATTTTAAATAATGCAAATATATCTTTTTATCTTTTTTCTTCTTCTCTTTTATATGTTTTATTATTGACATAATATAATTTATGTATCTTCGTATATTTCTCTAAAAAAATAGTAAATTTCATTTAAACAAATTAGTTTTTAAGTTAAATTATATAAAGATATAATAAAAAAATAACACAATAGAATACATAAATTTATTTTTTTTTTGGTGACTATACATAAATTTATTTAAAAATTACAGAAATTATTTTAAATTGTACAAATTTTAAAAAGGAGATAAAAACAGAGAAAAACTGGAGAAAGATGATGAAAAAAAAGAAAGAAGACACTTACTTGTATGTGGATGTAACTAACACGACACTAACACGACTTGGTTAAAATTTGATTATTACAAAAATGAATTTTTCAACTAGTATTTTTGTAGGTTTTGTTTATTAATATTTTTAAAAAAATTAAAAATAATAATGAATCCACTATAATAATACGAAAGACAATTAATAAAATAAAACAAGAGTATTGTATTACATTGTTACGAGAACACCTAAAAGAAAATTAAGGATTTTAATTTATTTTTTAATTATCTTCTTAATATTTAATAAGTTCAATTTCAATATATATTTAAAAAAAACCAAAATGATAAGAAATTTAAAGCTTTTAATTTAAAAATTAAAAAAATAATTAAAATAAGTTAAAATTTCAGTATTTTTCAATTGATAAAAGTAGTTCAATTATTATTACGAATAAAAGATAATATTTATTGTGAAATCAAGATGGATAAATAGATAATTTTTTACTAATACTTATATATGTTTAAAAGGAATAGATAATTTTTTAATTAGTGTTTTAATACATTATAATGACCCCAACAAAATACATAGGTTATATAATTAATTATTTACCTATTCTGTAGAAAACAATAATTAATTAGACATATATATTCTAACTATTTTCTTAATTTAAACACTAATATAACTATTTAGACATATATATATATTTCATCACAAAATCTAAATTAAACCACTACACTAGTCTAATGACAAAATTGTATCCCTATTTACTGAGGCTCATTTTTTTTTAGAAAAAGAAATCCATAATAGAGCATTGGACCTAAGTCCTAATATAATTAAGCTAGCTGAACCAAAAGCCATTTATAAGCCATCAACACTACAATAGTACAATCCACCAAGTAGAAGAGGGACACACAATTTTCCTGCAACATCTATGTACAACCGACAAGACAGGTCTATTACACACCATGTTCTAAATATTCTAAAAAACACTTCAGTTATTTCCTCTAACATCTCAACCGTTTCTATTTTTTATTAATATCTAGATGACTATTATTTATTATATACCGGTGTGCCAGTCAAGTACACTGGTATATGTGAAAGTCTTCCTATGTTATGTAATTTGTTTATCATAATTAGTAATAAGTTTCTGACTTTTTGTTAATCTACTAATTCAGAACTATGACTATATGTATGAAATAATGTTAGTGATTACTGATATACTGATCTTTATTCTTTAGATGTATTGGAAATTTTGTGACGTTGATTTGTTCGCTGTTGTTGTTTGTTACAAAATGAGTAATATCTAAACTAAAATTAGTAATTACTGAAATTTTGTGATTCCTTTGACTTGTTTGCTGTTTAATAATTGTCATTGAATCATTGAAACTTAGAGGGAATGAGAAGTTGACTCAATGACTAAGCATTAAAACTAGAGAGTGATCATAATCTTTTTATTTTAAAGGAGAACTGCCTTTGTTAAAAGATAGGCAATTCTTGAAAGTAAGAAGGCCATTTCCATGTGTTTCAGTGTTTGGCATGTTAAGAAAAGAACAAATTCCATTCTAATATGTATACCACTTGTGATCTTGTCTTCTCTAAATTCAAGCTCATATGTATATCATTTTCCCTTTTTGGGTTCTTTTTGGTTGAGTGCATGCTTGTCACCATGGATTAAAGTGGCATCAACTTTGTTATATATATCACTTTCTTGCTCTTAGGCAAGCATATTATTATTCAATACCCATTATCTTTATTTGCATTGCAAAGCATTCTTCCAAATTTGATAATTACAATTGAAAATTTCATTGAATCCCATCCTTTATATACTATTGTGTATCTCAATGTTCAAGCAATTGCTTAATTTTCTCTGCTCATGGAGTTTCAGTTTTCAGTTTTTTATCCTTGAATACTAATATGCATCTTTTATTCCCCAGCTATTTTGATAAAAGAACTACAGTGACATGTTTTGCACCTAACAACCAACGTAGGAAGTGTTAAAATTGTGAAGGGTACCTATGCTTTAAGAATAGGAGACAAATGCAATGCTGTTGAATTTTTGTTTTTTGTGTATTTTATTGATTTACATTTGAATATATTTATGTGTTGTGTAACTGTTTATGATTTCATATAACTACTTAATATACTAAAATTGGTTTTCCCCAACTAATAAAAGTGAGGTGTCGATTCCTCATGAATCCATTTTCTCGCCAAAATGAATGCACTATTTTTGCTTCTAAATTTATTTTATAAAAATATCTTTATTATAATCATACTATAATTAGCATTTAAGTAATAGTGCATAATTATATTAATTTAGGAAAATATCTTTATTATAGTTATATAAAATTAATATTTAATGCGTTATTAAACCACTTATCAATTATCAATCGAAAATATTTTTAATCATTAAATGATGATGATGATGATGATGATGATGATGATGATGATGATGATGATGATGATGATGATGATGATGATGATGGCACCAGTTATTAATAATCAATTTATATTTCTCTAAATAAATTTATTTTAAAAAAATATCTTTATTATAATTATATTACAATATTACAAGTAATATTTAATGAATAATGCATAATTATACTAATTTAAGAAAATATATTTATTATCTATCTATTCTGTTTATTCTATTATATAAAAAAATTAAAAATCAAATTTTTGCACTTAATGATGGAATTGATGTGGCATGCTCTCGATGTATTTCCTTATTTATTTCATTTAATTCGTTAAAACAAATCAATTATAATTAATTAATTATATCAATTAATTAATTTGATTAGACATTCAAATCTCACTGTTTATTATAATTTATATGAATTGATTAATTATAATTAATTATATTAATTAATTAATTTGATTAATTATATTAATTATTTAATTTGATTGGAGTAAATATCAAATTATTTAATAAATAATAAATATGATAACGAAATATATGAATTAATTTAATTAGTTTATTTTTTTCAATACCATCTATTTATACAAGATCAAATATTTTTTACTCATTCCTCTCTTTTCTCTCTCTCTACCTCCCTTCCTCTCTTTCTCTCTCTCGTATTTAAGGTACAATTTTTATAATTTATTTAATTTTTATTTTTTATCTTTATTTATACATTTTATTTTTTTATTTTTTTAAATTTTTGTTTATTTTAATTTCTTATTATTAGGCGCATACTTTTTTTCTTTTAGCTTCTTATTAACAAAAAAGATGTATCATCTTTACGTTGTTTTTAAATAATCTTACTATAATTTTGTTTTGTAATATTCTATTTTGTCATGTGTACTTCAATTCATATATATATATATATATATATATATATATATATATATATATATATATAGTCTTTTTTTTGTGATTCACAATTAATATATACATTATTTGTGTATGTGGTTTTATATATATATATATATATATATAGTCTATTTTTTTTTGTGATTCACTATTAGTATATACATTATTCATGTATGTGGTTTATATGTTAATGCTTTTATTGATTCTCTTTATTATTATTTTTTTTTGTGTCTCTTTGTTGCTCTTTATTTTAGTTATATTCATTGATTTTTCTGTATTGATGCTCTTTTTATTTGAAATATCGTGACAATTTAGAGTGTATCTTGTGATCCATGTGATATTCGTTAATTTAGTGTATCGTTTTAGATGGTTTATGTTATAATGTGTTTAAAGAGTTGACTTAAAATTATAATATGATATATAAGTTTATAATATGATTTATAGTATGCTAAAATATTAGGATATTATCATATAGATATATTTTATTTATCCATTAGATTTAACTATATAGGATTTTGAAAATTATGCAATTATGTAATTAGTTGTTTTTTTATATAATTATTGTATTGATCATTTACATTAGTGAGACTATTTTCATTATTAATATTTATAAATATGCTATTTTTTATATAATTGATTGAATCATCATCTTATTTGTTTAAATTTATTTCTATTGAATTAGTTATTCAAGGTGTCATCGCTATTTCTATTTTTAAAGATTTTTTTAATATTATTTAACAATTCTAATAACATAATAACAATTAAAAAAGACAGAACAAAACATTTTTTAATGTGAAAATAGGGCAAAAAGAATAAATTTATTTAATAATTTTTTCAGAAAATATATATTTTTTTATAGATAATTATTGTAAGGCATGATAAATTATTAAATTCTAAAAATAATTATTAAGAATAAATAATTATTATAATTAAAAATAATATCAATTTAAATTATATACAAATAAATCATGCCAAACATAACAACTTAAAAGGGTTACTTTTGAAAGAATATAGTTTATGATCTTTAATTTTTTACTATTTATTAAAAAAAAGCATAATTACTTAACGATATTTATTTTTTAAATTCACTATGTATGCAATTTTATTCTTTTTTTTTTTGACAAAATTTTATTCATGATGGTAACTCTTCTAATAGTGTAAATGCAGAAAATTATATTTTTACTTTTGATATAATCGATATATTATTAATAATGAATAGTAATTAACCCCTCATATTTTTAATTTTGTTAATATTTTTCTATGATTTTGTTTTATATTAATTCTTTTTTTTTATTTATTTTGATTAATAATTCTTAAGGGCATTATTATTTTATTTAAAGATAATTTAAATTTTTTGTAATATTTTTTATAAAAGTTGATTAATAGGTTTTTTTAAAAATATTTTTTTGAAATTTTTTTAATAAGATTGTATTTTGATTTTTCTCTTTCATCCTTTGTATTAATTAATAATATTAATCTTTTATTGTCATACATTTTTTATCTACTCTACACATTATCTTTTCTATCTTCTTTTACTTTTTTTAATTGATATTTTTACTTTATTTTAATTATTTATGTTACTTTTACTTCTCATATATAGATCACAAGTTCTTTTTTAATTTAAGTGATTTTTTAGGTTATATTTTACCATTGATACTTTTATTTTGTTTAGTGTGTTTTTTTTAGTCTGTGTTTAATATAATAATCTGTAAATATCTATTCTATTATATAAAAATTAAATTTCTGCACTTAATGATAAAACTGTCGTGGCATGTTTTTTATGGTATTTTTCGATTTATTTCTTTTAACTCATTAAATTCAATTTATTATAATAAATTAATTATATCAACTAATTAATTTGGTTAATTATTTAAATATCATACAATTTATTATAATTTCTATCAATCAATTAATTGTAATTCAAATTGAATGATTATTTTGTTATAAAATTATTATTTCCTAATCTATTCATGGGCAATACATATATTAATTATAATCACAAATTAAGCTATTTTACATTAAATGACTTATATAATGGTCATCTCATTTATTATCATAAATGCTGAATTAAATAAGCCATTATTACTTTTGATTTAGAATCAAACGAGAATAAAATCAGAGATACTATTTTATTTGGCTTTAGGGTTTAATGGCTGTCACACTCAGAATTTTGGTCTCCAACACATCAAAGCCACATCCGTAACTCTTTTTCTATAAAAGAAATTGCGATTCAACTCTATCAGGGATACATAAGGTTTTCAAAGAACAAGGGAATAGTCTGAATTTACACGAATTCTAAATGTTCGAACTTACGATGTTATTTCAGTTGGTTGTCGTTACGAGAATGACTCTAATCTATACATGTCTAAGGCGTAGAATAGATTAAATATTATTTAAGTAATTTATTTCTAATATTGGTATTTAAATTAGTTTTAGAGAAATTTAAATTGTTGACTCAATTTATATATTACGACTATTCTTTTTGAATATATTATTTTTATATTTTTTAATATAAATTTTTTTTCTAATTTTTAAGTTTATTTTCTTTCTTGGATATATGTATCACCTTTTTTTTCTCATTTTATATTTTAGATTAGTAATGTAACTATTAAAAAAATGTATTTAAAAAAAATATTAAAACATTACTATTTAAAAAAAAGGAAAGATACGTGAAAAAAAGAAAAAAAATTAAAACATCATTATTAGAAAAAAAACAATGGAGCCGGAATTGAGGAATATTATGGATATAAAAAATAAAAAATTATTGCACGATTGAATAAAAAATAGTTATATATATAAAACGAAATAATTATAAAAAAATAATTAATATATATGATTTAAATATTTTTAATAACCAGTAACGTGAAATTTAACAAAATATAATTCATATATTTTTTTATTTATGTATATGTATATAATTATTTTTGTATATGTATATATATTAACAAAAATTACCGTAATATATAAATAAAATTAATATATATGTATACATAAATAAAAAAATTATTATAATTTTTGGAAATTACACATGAACTCTTTTTTTTTCTCAAATAAATTTATTCTAATTATATTACAATTAGCTCATAAATAATGCATGATTATATTAATTTATGAAAATATCTTCATTATAATTATATCAAATCAATATTTAATGCGTTATTAACCTACTTATTAATCATCGATATTTTTAATCATCCTAATTATATCAATTGATATAGTTCTAATTCTTATTCAAGTGCAATAATTTTATTAGGAGATAGTTAATGCACACATTAATAGTGACCCATTTAATTTGATAATAATAATAGTAATAATAATAATAATAAAAAGGTCTACAAGGTACATACATTATATTTTAAAAAGGTAAAATATATTTTAAAAAAATTAGGCTATCAATAATCAATTGTGATTAATATCAATATTGATAATTAATTCTTATAATTATTTTTGTACTACTAAAGGCTACATATAATATTTTTTTGTAGAATAAAAAAAATTGTGATTCATAATATTTTCGTAAAGTTATATCGTATGGACACAAGATTAATTAGATAACAAATTAAATTTTAATTAATATGTTTTATTTTCTACTCATATTTTTCATTAATTATTTTATTTTTTATATTTACAGTAAATATTGAATGTAAAAAAAGAAAAAAAATAATATTAAATGTTATCTATTTTATTTATTTAAAGTCATAATTAAATTTGATATAATTATAGCAAGTATCTATAATTAATAATAATATGATACTATAATTTTAAGTTGTATAATATAATAAAAAAATGTAGCAATTTATGTATCCTTCCTATATAGCAATACTATTATATATATATATATATATATATATATATCCTCTTTTAGCTCTTTCTTAAAAATATTGGCCTATAATTAATGTCGATAATATATATATTGAGTAAGTATCTCTATTGAATTAATCATAAAGGTTAATAAAATATAATGGCATAAATTTTACCTAATTATAACAAGTATCTTCATTGAAAATATTTACTAATTATTACCACATATATATATATATATATATATATATATATATATATATATATAAGGATTAATAGTGAATTGTTACAATTATTTATCATCTAGAAAATTCGTACCTCAGACATATATCTTTTTCTGTTTATTATTTTTCATACCTAAGGACTACTAACTACGATTCTATTAATAGTATTACCTATAGTAGATTATGTAATGAAAAAGTTTGAAAAATAACGGCAAGAATTATAATGTTATGGAAAGTCCCATCTAAATTTGACAAGAACAAGACGACTTACATAGAAATAATTCTCATGGATGATAAGGTAAGTTGATTATTTTCCATGATTCTTTCAAGTGATGCTAGATCCATTTTATAAATATTTTTTGTTCATATTTTAAGTTCATTTGATAAGTAAACCCTTGCACGAATCAAAGATAGTGCAATTTTATAGATTTATAAATGCTAATAGTCTTTATATTTAATTTATTTTATAGTGTGATAATAGCCAATATATTTGTTGGTGGATTTGACTATTATTATATTATTTATGATCACATTTAATATATATGTTTGACTTATTGAAAAAAGTAGATTATTAAAACCGATTAATAATTATTTTAGAGTTAATCCAATTAATACTAGATTAAAAAAAATCAAACAATGCATGACAAATTACTTTTTTATTAATCAAATTATTATAATTTAAATTAATTTTAAAAATAATTTAAAATTATAATTTTAATCTTATCACGTGCATGACATGGGTAATTACACTTGTTATTTTATTATAATCTAGTTATTCCGGTTGATTCTAGCATAGTTGTCAAAACCGGACCGGACCGACCGGTTCGACCAAAAAACTGGTAAACCGGACCCTATACCGGTCCGGTCCAAGAGTAAGACCGTTCAAGGTTGAGAACCGAAACGAACCGGTGGAACCCGAAACGAACCGGCCAAAACCGGTGAAAATCGGTCCGGACCGAACCGCTCAACCAACCGAAGGCGAAGCTACGACGCATGCTCTCCATTTGCTCCAGCCGTCCAGCGTGCCAAGTGTCAAAGCTTTGTGTTTTTTGGAAAATTTTTGAAAATTTTTCCAAAATAGGTGCAATGAGGTTCGAACTACTTACACCAAGGTTGCAAGAAGGACACTCATGCTACCAAGTCACATTCATTCTTACTAATATATATCCCAATTATAATACATATAGTAACTTTTTATTATACTTATATTCAATTAATTTTAATTTTAAAGTCACTCAATTTTATTAATATATATATATATATATATTAAAAAGATAAACAAAAAAAATTATTAATCACAAATTATTTTTTCTTTTCATGATTATATGATATCTATTAATATTATTTTTTCAATAAATACTTGTAGTATATAATAATAGGTAAAGACTCACATGCAGTTGTCTTCATATAAAGTTGATAGTTGAAAATCATTAGATGATATTTAGTTAAATTTGTCAAATTATCTAACTATTTTTAAATATTAACTTCACATAAAAATTAACTGTATGTAAATTTTTATTTATAATAATATAATAATACAATAAATATAAATTTAATTAATAAAATATTAAAATTTGAAAATGATAATTATTTTTATAAAAATAAATAAAAGTACTTATAATAAATAAAAAATAATTAAATTTTACATAATTATTTAATTATACCGGGTTAACCTGTTCGATCAGTGACCCACCGGTTGAACCAGTAACCCAGTGACCTAATAACCTTACCGGTTCGATCATCGGTTCGGTTCTGATAACTATGGATTCTAGTTGAACCTTTCAACCTTTGATAAAGTAGCCAAAACGGTTCGATTAGTTTAATTTTCAAAATCTTGCTTTAATTATATTAAAAAAGTTTAGTTTTGATGCAGAGGAGACTTGTGGCCTTTTAACGACACGCTCTTCCTCTCTTGAAGCAGGCAGTTCACAGCCTTCCTTCCATGTCTTGCAGTTGATTGCTCTCGCTCATTGAAAATCGAACCGGACCAGCCAATTCAATCGGATTAATCGAGAATCGGTCATCTAACCGGTTTAATTGAGGTGCAAAACTGTCTGAAAAAAAAATTGATAAAAAACCGGTCAAATTGGCGGTTAATTAGTGAACCGTTTGAACCAAACGGTTTTTTCGCGGTTTTCAATTAAAAAAATGAAAAAAATAAAAAAATATATAAACCCTCCCCCACTTTCTCTCTCACTCACGCACAAGACCCCCTCTCTCTCCACTCCCCGGAACCCTAGCCCCTCTTCTTTCTCTCTCCCAGCCAACAGCAGCAGGAGCCACCGCCCAGTGCCCAACGCCGTCGTCGCCGACGAACTCGTCTCCTCAGCCAGCGTCCAGCCTCGTCGTCGCCGATCCTCTCCTCCTGGAAACCATCTCCTCGCGTCGCTAGGTCTCATCGCCGAACGGATAGAGGGTGCTGTCGCCGCCGGGTGGAACTGACCGTGGTGGCATCAAGAATCGTCGCCTGTGGAAGGTGAAGGTATACTCGTCGCTGTCATCGTTTCTCTTCCCCTCGCCGTCGTCTCTCTCTGTCGCCGTCGAGCCCTCTCTCTGTGTTGCCGTTGAGCTCTCGATCTCTCTGTGTCGCCGTCGAGCTCAACGACCGTTCCTCCGGTAAGTACTGCTGCTTGAATGATTTTTACTTGTTTTTGTACTTTTGTTAATAATGCTGATGGAGTTGTTGGTTTTACTATTTTAGTGATCTTGATTTGCTGAGTTAATAGTATTGAATTAGTGATTTTGATCATTTTTTATTATCCTGAGTTGTTGAGTTGTTGATTTTTTGAAATGATGTTGCTATCTGGAATAATACTGTTGCTGGTGTTTTCTGGTTTTCTGATTTGGGTATGGCTGATGTTGTAAGTGAGTGGCAAGTTCATGCGGAGGTTCAGGCTCCCTGAGAACGGCAAGATGGATCAGGTGAAGACATCCATGGAGAATGGTGTTCTTATTGTCACTGTTCCCAAGGCAGAAGTTAAGAAACCTGATGTTGAGCCCATTCAAATCACTGGTTAAACAATATAATTTTTCTTAATCCCCCTTCTGGTTTTCAAGCCTGTGTTTGGGTTTTGTTGTGAATTGTGATTGCCTAATATCTATGATGTTCATGTCCTAGAAATATAAATCATGTAGTAGTGGTAAGTAAGAAAGCAAGATTATTATGATATGAGGTGTCATCAAGTATGTAGTGCACGAATGGAACTTTTTCTGTGGCTGTGCTTTGAAAATCCTATCTATGATGAAAATCTTGAAACTAACAATTATGATTTTTGATGATTAGAGTTTTGTTTAGTTAAAAAAGGTGAAATTTTAAATTTTATTAGGATAGAAATTGTTGAATTTAAATATTTGAAATTATATATTTAATTTTTAATAATTTTGTTTAAAATTTATTTAAAACCAGTTGAACCCCGGTTGAACCATTAAACCAATGAACTAGTTATCTTACCGGTTCATTGACCGGTCCGATTTTTGCAACCTTGTCTCGCTAGAGAAGAGCAAAGACGGGTTTGATCCTTTTGTGTGCAGGGTTCCATCCAGAAAGAAGAGAAGAAGAATGGAGGGTGCGAAACGGTTACAAGGAAACTCATTATCTCTTTTCAGTGAAGGCATTGGCTTTGTTTTGTTGCGTTGGTCCGCTCTTCGTGATGCCGTCGAGAACCAGTGGGGTGGCCCTGACTCCCGCCTCAAGGCCGATAACCTCGCCACCGATATCCTCTCCTGGTTCACTCAATCCAGAGGTTGCTCGCTATTACACTGCTTCAATTATTGTTATTTTGTTTTAGATTCTTAATATTTTTATTTTTTGAATGATTCGCAGAACCGCTTTATATTGATGACTTGGAGGACAAACTCTATGATGGGATGATTTCGCTCAATGTAGTAGTTGAGGATGGCAGCACTGAAGAGGTGCATCTTTCTTTCTTTATTGGATTAATACATATTATTTGTTGTTGAATTTTGCTCATGTTGCTTGTTTGCAATAATTAAGGGTTAAATGGTAGTTGTTATTGTTAGTTTACTATAGTGTTTGAAAGTAAAGTTACCTAATTTGTTAAGCTCAATGGAAGTGGGTTGAATGTTAGTTGAACTTTAACTACAAGGTTGAGGGTTTGAATCTTAGGAAACTCTCTTTGGAGAGGGTTGCATTTTTGTACCACCTCGATCACATCAGTCTTCCCTGTCTTTTTATTCATAGGTGGAAACTGAAAACTTAATATTTGGCCATCATAGGCATAATTAATAGTACTCTATTTAGTCTTTAGTTTTTGGAATGAACATATCATTAGTCACCAATTTTCATGTACATGTCATATGTTTCTATTTTGTAGTTTAAAATCTTGATATACCTTTTGTTTTGTATGTATTTTATTTGAAAAGAAGCAGTTAAGTAGGGCTCTGGTGTCCATATTCATTTGCAGCATAGATTAAACTTAATGTGAACTGTGTCCTAAGGTCATTTCTTCAAACTTAAAAGAAATTAAAGCTGTGTATGCCATTGCTAATGACTCCTTTGTGATGTATCTGAGTATTTGCAGTGTTTTCTTGTGATTCTCATTTTTTCATGTTCATGTTATTATTACGAACTAATGTAGGTAGCTGAAAATCTAATGGTTATGCACGAGGAATGCTTAGAAGGAAACTTTGTGACCATTGAGCGTTATAGGCAGGCCATTGTTAACCAAGCTGCGCATCCTCGTGCAGTGCCACAGGTAAATGACAGCATAATATTTTGGAATGAGTATGAACCTTGATTGTGTTATATTGCTATTCTATACATTTACATTTACACTTATGTATATGATTGATTTAGGCTTTTCCTTGTCCTATATGACTGGATTTTTTGGAGGGAGCAACGTTAAAAAGTATATTATTTGATGGGAATGTGATGCATGAGTTTGCTTTGCCCATACTATATTTAGGTCATATTATAGGAGGAGAAACATTAATATTTTAATTCTATAACTTCTAATTTCTAAATGAGCTTAAATGTTCAGACATGATTCATAATAGCGCATCATGGTGTCATTTTGGTTCATGTACTCAACCCCACATATAATGAAAAAAGTTTTGTTGTTGGCTGACACGTGAACATTTTCTCTTGTTACATCTTTGCTAAGATACAACTGGAAGCTCATCCACATTACTTGAATTTTGAAGAAGTAGTAGTATTTTTTTTTATGATTTTTTTTTTTTTCGAAATAGATTGTGAATGATAAGGATGATGATGAGGATGAGGAAGATGATGATGTCCAAAGTGGTCAAAATGGTGAAAGTAGTGCTAGGCAAGCTACTTCTTCAAACATGGATGTGGACATTCCAAAATCTGAATCAAACATGAGTTCATGTAACATGCGGATTGATGATGAGCCTCTAAAAAAGGATGCAGGTGAAGCAGAGGATGGATGGGTTGTAGTTTCAAAGAAAAAAAATAAGGTTAGAAAAAATTAGACGAAGAATAGTTCAAATTTTCCTTTAGGATGGTGCAATATTCTTCTGGGTTTTTTACCTCAAAGCTAATTAATTTTTGTTTGCTTATTTAAAGGAATCAATCCTCTAAGCCTGAGGTCTTTAAAAATAGTAAAATACCTCAACGCTAACATTCCTAATATTATATATCCTTTAGTTTTCGCAACCATTATGCGAAATATGAAAGTTCATTTCGAATACTTATGTTGAAAGCCTTGAATTGTGTTATCCTGCACTCTCTTGAATTTTTACTACATCTAAGTATATTAACCAAGTATTTCACTATTTGCAAGAAGTGAATAAAATGGATTTATTACCTTTGGAGCAGGCTGGACTTCTAGAGTTTCTAATTTTAGGAAATAAACTGAGGCATCGATCTGTTTTTATTGTGCGGAATGCGGAGTAACTTATAATGAAAATTTGAAACTGGAGATAGTTCTTGAAATAATTTGGAATCCAAATCTTGGTGATATGAAAGGCTAGTTTGAAGAAAGTCCTTAGGCTCTTATTGCGAACTGCAATTAGGTACCTTAATAGATTTATTTGAGTTTATCACCACAAATCTAAGAAAAAAAATGGTAAAATAACGTTATAGAGGAAAAAAAAGGAAGTTACTCAATATTCTGAAAATTGGTTCAAAGCTAATTACAAATTGGCCGATTTTAAAATTTCATCTAAATTGCACGTTGGTCTTCAGAGCCAAAAAGGAAAAAGAAGAGGAGGGAGAGGGGGAGGGGGAGGGAAAGGGGAAGGGAGGAGAATTAGAAAACAGAAGAATATCATCTTTGTTTTTCCCCTCTCAAAGACACTCATCTTCTTTTTGGCATCATGGTGTGCAAAATTAGAATTCGCACAATTTCACCGGCAAGTGCACTGAGTCGTTCAAGTAATACCTCAGGTGAGTAAGAGTCGATCCCACAAGAATTGTTAGGTTGAGCAAGCAATAGTTATCTTGTTGGACTTAGTCAGGCAAATAGTAAAAGATGATGGTTGTTTGAAAACGCATAAAACAATTAAATAGGAGATGAAGTTAAGGTCTCGGAGATGTTTATCTTTTCAGATTAATACTTCTTATTAACTATTTTAACAATAAATGATTCATTCCATGACAAACTGTAAGTGATTAACCCTAATCCCTTAGTGATTAATCTCGTCTGATCCTACTAAGATGCCACAGACAAGGTTAGTTACTTTCGAATCAGAGGATGGAGTAGTTCAGTATTCTAGTTTATACCACAGAGACTCTAATCATCCCAGATCTCAGCTGAACAGATGTTTCCATGTCCCCAATGAGTTGTGGATTAGCCATCTAGGAGGTGTGTTCTCAAGCTGTAGTTCGAATGACCTTGGCCAAGTATCACAAGAACTCATGTAGAAAAAAGGTCATACTTCCGTTCCACCCAGTTTCATTAGTATTAAGAACGAGTCACACCTTCGAATGGAACCAAACATATATTAAAATAGAAAAGTAATAATATTAATCCATAGAAATAACAGAGTTCTTAACTTTAACCAAGAGGTTTAGTTGCTCATGACTTACAGAGAAAACAGTTCTAAAAGTAAAAAAGATCTGAAAGAAAACCTAAGTGATCTCCTCTTTAAATAGTAAATGCTAAACTTAAAAGATATTATTTTAAATTCAAAATTACAAAGGTAAGATAAGATAGGCCTAAGGAGTGCTAAAATTCACTTTGGGGGCTCACTTGGTGAATGCTTCGGTTGCTTGCTGGTGTTCAACGCCAAAGATTGGCGTTGAACGCCCATAGGAGAGGAGTGCGTTCTGCCTTTAGCTCCCTGGCTGGCGTTGAACGCCAGTTTGGGCGTTCAGCGCTGGGAGTTACTCCTTCTTGGGTGCTAAACGGCTGATTTGGCAGTGATTCCAGAAGAAAAGTATAGACTATTATATATTGTTGGAAAGCTCTGAAAGTTAGCTTTCTAACACCATTGAGACCGTGTCAATTGGACCTCTATAGCTCAAGGATGCTCGTTGGAATGCAAGGAGGTCAGAGTTGACAGCATCTGCTATCCTTTCTTTATCTCTGCACAAGACTCTGCCAAATTCGCCCGAAATTCACCTAAGATCATAAAAATACCACAAAAACTTAAAGTAGCATCCAAAGGTGAATTTTGCACTAAAACTTAATAAAATCTAACTAAAAACACTATAAAAACAACTAGAAAAAGAGTATAAAATGCTCATGCATCACACCACACTATAAAAACACTATACCATTCCCATAGTATTCCAAAAGTAAAGGCTTTGATCAAGATCTAAACTTTTACGAACAAGATAATCAACACATATATTACCTTCTTTATATATGTTAACAAAAAGTATTTTTCAGTTTCTATTTTTTCAGTGATTAATGTTTTTGACTAGGGCATTTGGATGGTTGTTGATATCTTTCTGATCATTAATAATGTAAATAGCAGTTTTAGAGTCACTTTCCACCACCAGTCTTCTAATTCCCATAGTTTAGGCAATTTCCAATTGTAAGACTTAGAGCTTTTGAAAAAGGGCTATCATGAGCTAATTTCAAATTCAGTATTTCTGTAGCTTTAATTTCAGAAATTATCTTATTCAAGAAAATTAAAGCAAGTTTCGATTTATTGAATTTGGAATAAATTGAGATTATTATCCAATTTTACAATTATTGGATTATTTTCTATATTCAAATTATAAAGTTGGTAGTTGTGAAATAATAAGGATTTCTATATGTTTTGGATTAAATAATTAATATTTTAAATATTAATAATGGTATTTTGGAAAATGAAAAAATGAAATATATTATTTCTAATTATCTGATTTGAACATTTTATTGAAAATAATTTGTGAAAGTGATGAACAAATAGTATTTTCTATATATAATTAGTGTTGGATTTAATTGAGTTTCAATTACTATATTGCCCCTAACCCTAAGTTTCAAAAAGGAAACCCTAATCCTATGCCCAGCAGCCGCCACCCTTATTCTCCCCTCAGCAAACCTGCAACACGCATGCTTTCCCCTTTCTTTTCCAAATCCATACGCAGTAACAATAGAGAAAAAGAGAGGCAGAGAGCTATGGTAGGAGAGGAAATAAGCCATGCTGCGCTGCCGCTGCCATCGTCCTCACCGCGCCTCACCGTGAGCCGCGCTACTGTCGCCGGTCACCTCGCAGCTGTGTCCAGATCGCGTCCAGTCCTCGTCACCGCCGCTCATCCTCACCACCGCCGGCTGCGTTGTCCCCGCCAAGCCACCGAACCTGCCTCGCTACCGCGCCACCACGTCTCGCCATCGAATCAACCCGCTGCTACCACTGTCACGGAGAAGAGGCGTCGAAGGGGGGCAGAACTCGAGTCTCGTCGCCGCCGTCCATGGGGCCTCGAGCTGCGTCGCTGTCACCAGCAAGAGGGGGAAGACGCGAGCTGGAGGAGCAAGATGAGTCCTTCTGCCTCCGTTGTTCTGGTCCGCTGAGAAAGGAAAGATGCTACCTTTGTGCTTCACAGTCGCCGACGAGAACGGAGAAGAGGAGCTGTGACCGCGTCACTGCCGTTTGGAGGGCTATGCTTGGCTGCCGTTGTACCGCCCTGCTTCACCGTGGCTGAGCTCTGCCACTCCCAGCCCTTTTTGGCTTGTGATGTTGTTGCGGGAATCGCTACAGGAAGAGGAACAGGCTGAGTCACCGTGATTTGGGCCGCTGTGACTTTCGGGATCACCGAAGGAGCTCCGGGCTGAGTTTCTCCCACCAGAGACCCTGCTGCCGTTGCCGGAAAAGTTTGCCGGTAAGGGTTTTAATTTGTGGTTTCGGTCATTTTGGATTTTGAGAAGGTTTTGATGCTGCGCGATTTTTATAGTTGATCCACCGGAGATTCTGGCCGGCGCCGGAGCTGTTGCCGGGGCCGGTTCGAAGTCGCAGCTGCTTCGTGTTGTTATTCCGGTAAGAAATTATGTTTCGAGAAGCCTCGGGTTAGTTTTCGGTTGTGTTTGGTTAATAAATGAGTTTTGGTAACGTGGGGTCGAGTCCTGATTATTATATGTTGCAATTAGTGTTGCTTTGGTTATTGCGAAAGTGGCTGGGAGCTGAGGTTTTGGTTGCCGTCAGTTTGGGTTGAGGCGGAAAGGACTCTGTGAGACGTTTGGATTTTGGAATTTGCGTTTTGAGGTAGGGGCGCTTTCCGAAAACTATAGTTTATTATTGGAATTATTACATATGGATACTGATGTGAGATATGGTGTATTTAGTGATTGTATCTGCCTTATATATTATTTGATTGACTCGAATGATTATGGATGTTTGTTTGGCTGAATTGTTGTGCGGCTTTGTGAAATGTAATGTTTTGAAGTGATTCTTTAAAGATTTGAAATCTGAGTTTAATTCGTTGAGGATTGATTTGATTTGAGTCAATTATTTGATGATGTGAAAAGTCGAATGCACTTTTGAATTCAGTCTGGTTTACTTTAATTGACTTGATCTTGGAGAAATGATTTGTTACTGAACCGTTTCTTTAAAGCTTTGGAAATGAGTTAAATCGGTTGATATTGAGTTGACTTTGAAATGGTTTTCTTGAGATATGCCACTGAGGCGACTGTTGGATTTAGCTTGCTTTGAATTGATTTCTGGTTTTGAGCTGTTGAAAAGGAATGAGAAACGGTTTAGTTGGGACCCGAACCGGGTGGCAAAAGTCCAAGTTTTTGGGGAGGTGCTGCCGAAATTTCTACAAAATCCCAGTCTTGTTTAAAAAGTTATTTAAAAAGGATTGGATTTGAGAAGTTGTATTATTTGATTTATTAAGAGAATATTTATATTTTCAAGCTTAATTTATTTAGTGAACTTTATGCCTTGAGTTTGACTTATTTAGAAATGAACTATTTTTACCGTTTGAATCACTGAAGGAAAGAATGATGCTCTAATATTGATTTCAATATAAAAAGGAGCTTTTAGTGATTTCAAAGGAATCTAGACTTTTGATTGAGTAATTAAGTTTGAGGCATTTTGGAAGAGTTAGAAAAATGGATTCCAAAAAGAAACCTGAAAGTGGTTTGATTCAAATGAACCGGTTCCTTTTCAAATGAGTTGATTTTTGGACCGGGTTGGAACTTGTGATTTTGTATGGTCGGTTTCATAATAAATTCAGTTTTATTTACTTGAACCGAGAATCCATGATTTTAAGAGTTTCAATGAATTTTAAAGAATTGATATAGGTTGACCTTCCCTAAAGACTTGGGACTCTGCCGAGAAACTTTTGTTATGAAATTCCATTGTTGTATGGGTGATTTTGAATACTTTGAAATAAATCCTTAACTTGCCATGGTTTTGGAAGTTTTGGAAAGAGAATGCCGAGAGTGGCTTTGTTTTAAAAAGGGAACTCACTTTGAGTAGATTTGGCTTATGAGCCTGAGATGATTTGAGAAACGAGATTTCTAAAGCGAAGGCTGAAAAGAGTTGAAACTTGATTTCAAAGTGAAGCGATTTGAGAAAAAGTGATTTATGGCTTAAATGCCGGTTTTATGAATTTGATGATGTTGGATGGTGGAAGTGCTGTTTTGTTATGGGCCAGAATGGCTGTGTATGATTATGAATATTGGTTCGTTCTGGATTGAACCGTGAGCCGGAATGGCTGTGTATGATATTGATTTATGGCTGATTGCCGAATGAGTTATGGGCCGTATGGCTGACTATGAATTATGAATTTAAGCCGGATGGCTGAGATGGATGTTGATCCATGGCTGGGACTGAATGAATATATGCTTGAGATACCTGGGTAGTAGCATGGGTTGTGGTTCGTCCCACTTGCTCCAGGTTAGAGACTGTGACGCCTGGGTAGTAGCAGTAGTAGTGGTGATTCCACTCGCTCCAGGTTGAGCTTTTAAACACCCGCCTGGGTAGTAGCCGCAGTAGTGGTTATTCCACTGGTTCTGGGTCGAGCGGGTAGTAGCAATGGGGTTGTAGCTCAAACCTACTTGCTCCGCGATGGGTGTTTCTGTCCATGGTTAGCTACCAGGACGTGTCAGGTTGGCTATATAACCGACAGATGATATCATCAGCCACTAGGGACAGGCATGCATCATATGCATCTATGTGACAGGGTTTGGGTGTGCATATTGTACTTGGTTTGCATATGTGATTAACTGCTAATTGTTCTACTTGCTGTAACTGTTTGTTTGTGCTTGAACTTCCTATTTGTGTTTGCAACTGGGACTCTGTTGGATTGTGGTGATTGGTTGTTGGTTGAATTTGTTTGGGCCTAGGGCCGTGGTTGAAATGAGATGGACCGATGGTTGGTTTCGGTTTTGTGTGTTTCCGGTTTGGAAAGATATAAAAGGCTATTTTGGTTCAGTATAGATAAACCTTTTTGAAAGGCTTTTGATGTTTTTGAGAATTGAATGGTTCCTCTTTCAGAAAAGATTTTCGACTTCACTTTTATTGAAAACCGTTGTTTTTGAAAAGAGGTATAAGACGGTTATTAATCACTGGTACGGTTTATCTTCACGTATCCTATTACAGTAATTCCCAAAAACCCTCTACTGAGAACCCTTTCGAGGATGATGTTCTCACCCCTCTACATTTTTCCCCTTTCAGGATATGGGCGCTGAAGTCTCAAAGAGTTTATTTAGTTGTTGTTGTGATGCTCTGTATTGCTTTAGATTATTTATTGTACCATCGACTTTATCTTGATATATTCTGTAAGAGGGTTAGGAATTGTATTGGGTAATGCTTGTAATATTATTTATATATATGTGTATATATATATATGGATGTACTCTTTATGAGTTTTGTAAGTTGCATGGTATCTATGGATGTATGTTATCGGATGAAAGTATTTTTGGGAGCGGTTTTGCAGTTTAAAGTTTTAAACAGGCTCATATTTTAGTATTAAATATTATAAGTGTCGTTGTAATGTCCGAGCTATCAGAGTCGCGCAGCCGGAAGCGTGAGCTTTGGTAGTTAGGGTGTTACATTATGGTATCAGAGCAGTCCTTCCTGTAGAGCCTGAGGAATGGACCGACTATGCTTTAGTTGCATACTCTGAGTGTTTGTCATGTATTAGGTTTTGTCGAATGACGAGAATTAGAGCTTTATGCACATGACGGTCTATTGATTAACGTTGTTACTCTCGCATTGCATAATTCTTGGTATTAAGTTTGGCCGGCTTAATACTAGTGAATTATGTATATGAAAGCACTGATGGGTTATCATAGATGAAATCCGAGTTGAGTAAAGCGAATCGCGGGTTTTGGAAAAGTTGGAAACTATTTCTCGAGGCTATTCAGTTGTGTGTCTTGAATTTTGTTCGAGTCGACCTGTTCTTTTATATCCTAACTTGAAGTTCTTGTTTGCTAGTCCTTTTTGAAAAGTAGTTTGATTTTTCAACTCTATTCCTCTATCCATATGCATTCTTGTTTGACCTTAAGTGCATATGCTGGTTTAAGATCCTTGTTGCATCTATCTTCCTCTGTTTGAGTTCTTCTTGATTCAAGTATTCTTTGATATAGTCTTGAACTTGTCTTAATGTGCTGTGACTTTTAACTCTGGGTTCCGAGTTCATTCTTAGAGAACTTGTTGATTCAGTTTTCCTCTTATTTGACAGTGATTACAGCTAATTTTGAGATTTTTATAAAAATTGCTGTTGACTAGATATACACTTATCTATATGTGGAACTTTGAAGATTTCTTATACAGTTTAACAACTATTTATTTCTAATGCCTCACCTGTACTTTTTCTGGTTTATGGAACTGCATTTTCTTTAAATTACAATTTGACTTTCTAGTAATTTTACTATAGTTCCAATGCACATCTTCAATTGATTATGTATTTGGGGTATTTTTCAAAATTCTGGAAAGAAAGGGGATTCTTCGCTTTTATTCCGGTTGATTTTTGTTGATAAACTTTACCTAAATTATTTTTAACTTGAGTTCGGTTTAGCATACTACATTGTTGATGCTATTGTGATTCTTTTAAAAATGTTGGACTCATGGCTTTCTTCTTATGAGCGGACTAAAGTCTCTTTTAAGCTTTTCATCTCTATGAATGTCATACGTAATTTTGTTTTTAATTATACATCTACCTTTTGGGAGCACTACAATCAATCTCAACTTTCCTTTCTCTGGTAAATCTCATTCTTATGAGTCAGTTTGATTTGTTTAAAAAATAGTGCATCGTTTATCCTCTCACTGTCTTTACAAGAGTTTTTGTCAAAGATTTATCCTTGAAAAATTACTAATGATTGAGTTGTCTTTTCCTATGACTTTTGTATTCTTTTGAATCAATTGAAAGCTTGTTTGATGTTTCATGCCTAGTGGATCTTGTTTGAACTATCTTGGTTTAAGATACTTTCTTGCATGTCTTGATTCCTTTTTAGTACATCTTAAACTCCTTGAATATCCTTCTGAGATGGTGATTTCAAGAACACTTTTGGAGTCTTGTTTTGAACTTTTTAAAGAAGTTTTGAATTCTCTTTAAGGCAGTTCTAAACTAAATTTATTTTTCAACTGCTTGATTGTAATGGAAACCATCGTTCAACTTTGACAAAATTGTTTTAAAGTGGCATGCGCTATTTTAAATGAGGTTTTGGAAAGCTTCTTTGTTTAGTGGAAATCGATTCGTTTGTAACGCACTACTTATTTCCTTTACCAAATTGTAAGCAAATTTTTACTTCGGAGTTTCTTTTCTAAAAAGAGTTTAACTTCCTCTTTCGTACTTGCTATAAATGTACACGCTTGTTTGAATATGAAATTTTGAGAATTTTGAACAAGCATTTGATTACTTCCGAGTTTTTATGAACTGCTTTTGGTTAAGTTGTGCATCTAATTATCTTTCTAAAATATTTGAGGAAATATTTTAGCTCTTAGCCAAAGTTGTGTGCATTTGTTTTTGGAACTCTACAAAATCTACTTCAACATGAAATTGTATTGAAGTAAAGCCACATTTATGCTTTTGCTACTCTCTTGAAGAATGTTTGTTGCTTAACTTTTCTTCTAGACTGCAAAGTGGTTTTTCCGCAAGTTTTCGACTCTTTCATGAACAAAGTATCCGAAAGTATTTGTAATCGTGCTCTTGAGTTCTGTAAGCTTTGTCGTGGGTTCGAGATATTCTTTCCTGTAGACCTCTTACTTCTTCGACTCAATTTGAATTTGTTTCGAACTAAGGCGCTGGTTCTCCTCTTATCGGTCCTATTGAATTTCTTGGATCCAAGGGTTATCTTTGAAGTTGTCAATTGATTTATTTCTAGCAAACTTCATTGCTTGAGCGTCTTTGTTTATCTGGGAATTGGATACATTCTCTTAAATCTATGAGCATTATCCTTGATATTGTTTCTCCATTCTAAATCTTGTATCCTTCTGAGTAGACTCGAGAATTATTTTGATATCACGTGTGATCTGTAGATGTAGTAACACGATGCGTTAGTTCCTCAAGACGTGATATGTCTATACGAAAGTTGAAGCGGTAGGTATGCAACGTTATGAGTTGTGAGAGTTTTGTTTCTTACGAATGGGTTTGCGGTTGTTAAGCTTATGATTGGTCATGAGGTTGTAAAATGATTGGTGGAGTTGGGGAAATCGAAGTTCTGAAGTGGGAACAAGATTTGTCAGCGAACGTTATGCCGCTGTTTAAATACCAACATGCTTTGCAGCTTTTTACCACACTAATTACCACTTTGCTTTGTGAATGCCTATCTTGATTTGCACCCTATTTTGGCACCTCAAGTTTTTGTAAAGCCTTGAGATCATGTGACCTTGTGCATTGAGCCTATCTTGTAATGTTTGCCTTGCAATCACACTACTACCTTTGTATCCTTATGCATACGACAATCCCAGTATTTGAAAACCGTATATATGTTTATATTTTGAGATATTTTTGCTTCTCCTTTAAATATGTTCTAGGGTGAACTGTTATGAAATTTCTTTCGTTTTGTAGCAATTTTCGAGGGCGAAAATTTTTATAAGGTGGGTAGAATGTAAGGCTCAGAGCTTTTGAAAAAGGACTATCATGAGCTAATTTTAAATTCAGTATTTTTGTAGCTTTAATTTCAGAAATTATCTTATTCAAGAAAATTAAAGCAAGTTTCGATTTATTGAATTTGGAATAAATTGAGATTATTATCCAATTTTACAATTATTGGATTATTTTCTATATTCAAATTATAAAGTTGGTAGTTGTGAAATAACAAGGATTTCTATATGTTTTGGATTAAATAATTAATATTTTAAATATTAATACTGGTATTTTGGAAAATGAAGAAATTAAGTATATTATTTCTAATTATCTGATTTGAACATTTTATTGAAAATAATTTGTGAAAGTGATGAACAAATAGTATTTTCTATATATAATTAGTGTTGGATTTAATTGAGTTTCAATTACTATATTGCCCCTAACCCTAAGTTTCAAAAAGGAAACCCTAATCCTATGCCCAGCAGCCGCCACCCTTATTCTCCCCTCAGCAAACCTGCAACACGCATGCTTTCCCCCTTCTTTTCCAAATCCATACGCAGTAACAATAGAGAAAAAGAGAGGCAGAGAGCTATGGTAGGAGAGAAAATAAGCCATGCTGCGCTGTCGCTGCCATCGTCCTCACCGCACCTCACCGTGAGCCGCGCTACTGTCGCTGGTCACCTCGCCGCCATGTCCAGATCGCGTCCATTCCTCGTCACCGCCGCTCATGCTCACCACCGCCGGCTGCGTTGTCCCCGCCAAGCTGCCGAACCTGCCTCGCTGCCGCGCCACCACGCCTCGCCATCGAATCAACCCGCTGCTACCACTGTCACGGAGAAGAGGCGTCGAAGAGGGGCAGAACTCGAGTCTCGTTGCCGCCGTCCATGGGGCCTCGAGCTGCGTCGCTGTCACCGGCAAGAGGGGGAAGACGCGAGCTGGAGGAGCAAGATGAGTCCTTCTGCCTCCGTTGTTCTGGTCCGCTGAGAAAGGAAAGATGCTACCTTTGTGCTTCACGGTCGCCGACGAGCACGGAGAAGAGGAGCTGTGACCGCGTCACTACCGTTTGGAGGGCTATGCTTGGCCGCCGTTGTACCGCCCTGCTTCACCGTGGCTGAGCTCTGCCACTCCCAGCCCTTTTTGGCTTGTGATGTTGTTGCGGGAATCGCTACAGGAAGAGGAATAGGCTGAGTCACCGTGATTTGGGCCGCTGTGACTTTCGGGATCACCGAAGGAGCTCCGGGCTGAGTTTCTCCCACCAGAGACCCTGCTGCCGTTGCCGGAAAAGTTTGCCAGTAAGGGTTTTAATTTGTGGTTTCGGTCATTTTGGATTTTGAGAAGGTTTTGATGCTGCGCGATTTTTATAGTTGATCCACCGGAGATTCTGTCCGGCGCCGGAGCTATTGCTGGGGCCGGTTCGAAGTTGCAGTTGCTTCGTGTTGTTATTTCGGTAAGAAATTATGTTTCGAGAAGCCTCGGGTTAGTTTTCGGTTGTGTTTGGTTAATAAATGAGTTTTGGTAACGTGGGGTCGAGTCCTGATTATTATATGTTGTGATTAATATTGCTTTGGTTATTGCAAAAGTGGCTGGGAGCTAAGGTTTTGGTTGCCATCAGTTCGGGTTGAGGCGGAAAGGACTCTGTGAGACGTTTGGATTTTGGAATTTGCATTTTGAGGTAGGGGCGCTTTCCGAAAACTATAGTTTATCATTGGAATTATTACATATGGATACTGATGTGAGATATGGTGTATTTAGTGATTGTATCTGCCTTATGTATTATTTGATTGACTCGAATGATTATGGATGTTTGTTTGGCTGAATTGTTGTGCGGCTTTGTGAAATGTAATGTTTTGAAGTGATTCTTTAAAGATTTGAAATCTGAGTTTAATCCATTGAGGATTGATTTGATTTGAGTCAATTATTTGATGATGTGAAAAGTCGAATGCACTTTTGAATTCAGTCTGGTTTACTTTAATTGACTTGATCTTGGACAAATGATTTGTTACTGAACCGTTTCTTTAAAGTTTTGGAAATGAGTTAAATCAGTTGATATTGAGTTGACTTTGAAATGGTTTTCTTGAGATATGCCACTGAGGCGACTGTTGGATTTAGCTTGCTTTGAATTTATTTCCGGTTTTGAGCTGTTGAAAAGGAATGAGAAACGGTTTAGTTGGGACCCGAACCGAGTGGCAAAAGTCCAAGTTTTAGGAGAGGTGCTGCCAAAATTTCTACAAAATCCCAGTCTTGTTTAAAAAGTTATTTAAAAAGGATTGGATTTGAGAAGTTATATTATTTGATTTATGATGAGCGGATAATTTATACGCTTATTGGCATTGTTTTTAGTATGTTTTTAGGAGAATCTAGTTACTTTTAGGGATGTTTTCATTAGTTTTTATGTTAAATTCACATTTCTGGACTTTACTATGAGTTTGTGTGTTTTTCTGTGATTTCAGGTATTTTCTGGCTGAAATTGAGGGACTTGAGCAAAAATCAGATTCAGAGGTTGAAGAAGGACTGCTGATGCTATTGGATTCTGACCTCCCTGCACTCAAAGTGGATTTTCTGGAGCTACAGAACTCAAAATGGCGCGCTTCCAATTGCGTTGGAAAGTAGACATCCAGGGCTTTCCAGCAATGTATAATAGTCCATTCTTTGCCCAATTTTAGACGACACAAACTGGCGTTCAATTCCAGCTCTCTGCCCAATTCTGGCGTCCAGTGCCAGAAACAAGTTGCAAAGTGGAGTTCAACGCCCAAACTGGCACAAAAGCTGGCGTTCAACTCCAGAAAGAGCCTCTGCACGTGGAACATTCAAGCTCAGCCCAAGCACACACCAAGTGGGCCCCGGAAGTGGATTTATGCATCAATTACTTACTTCTGTAAACCCTAGTAGCTAGTTTATTATAAATAGGACTTTTTACTATTGTATTAGACATCTTGGGACATCTGCTTCTTAGATCATGAGGGCTGGCCTCTCGGCCATGCCTGAACCTTTCACTTATGTATTTTTAATGGTAGAGTTTCTACACTCCATAGATTAAGGTGTGGAGCTCTGCTGTTCCTCAAAGATTAATGCAAAGTACTACTGTTTTTCTATTCAATTCAACTTATTCCGCTTCTAAGAGATTCATTCGCACTTCAACCTAAATGTGATGAACGTGACAATCATCATCATTCCCTATGAACGCGTGCCTGACAACCACTTCCGTTCTACCTTAGATTGAATGATTATCTCTTAGATCTCTTAACCAGAATCTTCGTGGTGTAAGCTAGATTGATGGCGGCATTCATGAGCGTCCGGAAAGTCTAAACCTTGTCTGTGGTATTCCGAGTAGGACTCTGGGATTGAATGACTGTGACAAACTTCAAACTCGCAAGTGCTGGGCGTAGTGACAGACGCAAAAGGATAGTAAATTCTATTCCAGTATGATCGAGAACCTCAAAGATGATTAGCCATGCAGTGACAGCGCATCGGACCATTTTATCAGAGAGGAATAGGATGCAACCATCGACAAGGGTGATGCCTCCAGACGATTAGCCGTGCTGTGACAGAGCATTTGGACCATTTTCTCGAGAGGATTGAAAGTAGCCATTGGCACCGGTGACATCCTTACAAAAAGCCAGCCATAGAAAGGAGTAAGACTGATTGGATGAAGACAGCGGGAAAGCAGAGATTCAGAGGAACGAAAGCATCTCTACACGCTTATCTGAAATTCTCACCAATGAATTACATAACTATTTCTATCCTTCTTTTATTATTTAATTTCGAAAACTCCACAACTATTTTATATCTGCCTGACTGAGATTTACAAGGTGACCATAGCTTGCTTCATACCAACAATCTCTGTGGGATCGACCCTTACTCACGTAAGGTTTATTACTTGGACGACCCAGTGCACTTGCTGGTTAGTTGTATCGAAGTTGTGACAAATTATGAATTGAGATTAGAGCACCAAGCCTTTGGAGCCATTACCAGAGATCACAATTTCGTGCACCAAGTTTTTGGCGCCGTTGCCGGGGATTGTTCGAGTTTGGACAACTGACGGTTCATCTTGTTGCTCAGATTAGGTAATTTTCTTTTTGTTTTGTTTTCAAAAATTTTTTCAAAAAAATCTTTCAAAAAATTTCTCCTTTGTTTTCGAAAAAATTAAAAAAAAAAGTTTTCAAAAATATATTTTTCTTCAGAATTTTTAAGAATGAATTCTAGTGTTTCATGAAGCATGTGAAGCCTGGCTGGCTGTAGGGTATGTCAGGCGTGTCATGTTTGAGTTACATGCTAAAGCTTGGCTGGCTATTAAGCCATGCCTGACCCTTTGATTGGAGCTTTAGACTAAAGAGCATAAGATTCCTGGAATTCATATTAAAAATTTTGGAATCCTTATTTTTCTTTTTCAAATGATTTTCGAAAAAAAAATTTAAAAGAAAATACAAAAAAAATCATAAAATCATAAAATTCAAAAATATTTCATGTTTCTTGTTTGAGTCTTGAGTCAAGTTGAAAGTTTGGTGTCAATTGCATATTCATGCATTTTTCGAAAAAAATCATGCATTCATAGTGTTCTTCATGATCTTCAAGTTGTTCTTGGTAAGTCTTCTTGTTTGATCTTGATGTTTTCTTGTTTTGCATCTTTTCTTGTTTTACATGTGCATTTTTGCATTCATAGAGTCTAAACATGAAAGATTTCTAAGTTTGGTGTCTTGCATGTTTTCTTTGCATATAAAATTTTTCAAAAATATGTTCTTGATATTCATCATGACATTCAAGGTGTTCTTGGTGTTCATCTTGATATTCATAGCATTCTTGCATGCATTCATTGTTTTGATCTAAAATCTCCATGCATTGAGCATTTTTAGTGTTTTTCTCTCTCATCATAAAAATTCAAAAATCAAAAAAATATCTTTCCCTCTTTTCTCTCATCAAATTCGAAAATTTAAGTTGACTTTTCCATAAATTTTTAAAAATTAAGTTGTTTCTTATGAGTCAAATCAAATTTTCAATTTGAAAATCTTATCTTTTTCAAAAACTTTTTCAAAAATCAAATCTTTTTCTTATCTATTTTCGGAAATTCCAAAAATATTTTTCAAAATTTTTTTTTTAATTTTACATCAAATTTTCGAAAATATCATCATCAATTAATGTTTTGATTCAAAAATTTCAAGTTTGTTACTTGCTTGTTAAGAAAGATTCAAACTTTAAGTTCTAGAATCATATCTTGTGATTTCCTGTGAATCAAGTCATTAATTGCGATTTTAAAAATCAAATCTTTTTCAAAACTAATTTCAATCATATCTTTTCAAAAAAATATCTTCTTATCTTATCTTTTTCAAAAAAAAATTGATTTCAAAATATCTTCTCTAACATCCAATCTTCTTATCTTTTCAAAAATTGATTTCAACTAACTAACTAACTTTTTGTTTGTTTCTTATCTTTTTCAAAACTACCTAACTAACTCTCTCTCTCTCTCTCTAAATTTCGAAAATCCCTTCCCTCTTTTTCAAAAATTTCTTTTTAATTAATTAATTATTTTTTGATTTTAATTTTCGAAATTACTAACCTTTTTCAAAAACCATTTTCGAAAATCACTAACTCTTTTTCAAAAATTATTTTCGAAATTCTCCCTCTCTCATTCTAATTATTTATTCATCTACTAACATCTCCTCATCTCACATCTCTGCTCCTATCATCACCTTTGTGTTTGGGTTATCCATTCTTCTTTTCTTCTACTCACATAAGGGAACCTCTATGCTTGGGAAAAAAGGATCTCTATTATTATTATTTTTCTGTGCCCTCTTCTTTGTCATATGAGCAGGAGCAAGGACAAGAATATTCTTGTTGAAGCAGATCCAGAACCTGAAAGGACTCTGAAGAGGAAACTAAGAGAAGCTAAATTACAACAATCCAGAGATAACCTTTCAGAAATTTTCGAACAGGAAAAGGAGATGGCAGCCGAAAATAATAATAATGCAAGGAGGATGCTTGGTGACTTTACTGCACCTAATTCCAATTTACATGGAAGAAGCATCTCCATCCCTACCATTGGAGCAAACAATTTTGAGCTGAAACCTCAGCTAGTTTCTCTGATGCAGCAGAACTGCAAGTTTCATGGACTTCCATCTGAAGATCCTTTTCAGTTCTTAACTGAATTCTTGCAGATCTGTGATACTGTTAAGACTAATGGAGTAAATCCTGAAGTCTACAGGCTCATGCTTTTCCCATTTGCTGTAAGAGACAGAGCTAGAATATGGTTAGATTCTCAACCTAAAGATAGCCTGAACTCTTGGGATAAGCTGGTCACAACTTTCTTAGCCAAGTTCTTTCCTCCTCAAAAGCTGAGCAAGCTTAGAGTGGATGTTCAGACCTTCAAACAGAAAGAAGGTGAATCCCTCTATGAAGCTTAGGAGAGATACAAAAGACTGACCAAAAAGTGTCCCTCTGACATGCTTTCAGAATGGACTATCCTGAATATATTCTATGATGGTCTGTCTGAATTAGCTAAGATGTCATTGGACACTTCTGCAGATGGATCCATTCACCTAAAGAAAACGCCTGCAGAAGCTCAAGAACTCATTGACATGGTTGCTAATAACCAGTTCATGTACACTTCTGAGAGGAATCTTGTGAGTAATGGGACGCCTATGAAGAAGGAAGTTCTTGAAATTGATACTCTGAATGCCATACTGGCTCAGAATAAAATATTGACTCAGCAAGTCAATATGATTTCTCAGAGTCTGAATGGAATGCAAGCTGCATCCAACAGTACTCTAGAGGCATCTTCTGAAGAAGAAGCTTATGATCCTGAAAACCCTGCAATAGCAGAGGTGAATTACATGGGTGAACCTTATAGAAACACCTATAACCCCTCATGGAGAAATCACCCAAATCTCTCATGGAAGGATCAACAAAAGCCTCAACAAGGCTTTAATAATGGTGGAAGATACAGGTTTAGCAACAGCAAGCCTTTTCCATCATCCACTCAGCAACAGACAGAGAACTCTGAACAAAATACATCTAATTTAGCAAACTTAGTCTCTGATCTATCTAAGGCCACTGTAAGTTTCATGAATGAAACAAGGTCTTCCATTAGAAATTTGGAAGCACAAGTGGGCCAGCTGAGTAAAAGGATCACTGAAATCCCTCCTAGTACTCTCCCAAGCAATACAGAAGAAAATCCAAAAGGAGAGTGCAAGGCCATTGAACTGATCACCATGGCCGAACCTGTAATGGAAGGAGAGAACGTGAATCCCAAGGAGGAAGACCTCCTGGGACGTCCAGTGACCAATAAGGAGTTTCCCTCTGAGGAACCAAAGGAATCTGAGACTCATTTAGAGACCATAGAGATTCCATTGAACCTCCTTACGCCATTCATGAGCTCTGATGAGTATTCCTCTTCTGAAGAGAATGAGGATGTTACTGAAGAGCAAGTTGCCAAGTTCCTTGGAGCAATCATGAAGCTGAATGCCAATTTATTTGGCATTGAAACTTGGGAAGATGAACCTCCCTTATTCACCAATGAACTAAGTGATCTGGATCAACTGACATTGCCTCAGAAGAAACAGGATCCTGGAAAGTTCTTAATACCTTGTACCATAGGCACCATGATCTTTAAGTCTTTGTGTGACCTTGGTTTAGGGATAAACCTCATGCCCCTCTCTGTAATAGAGAAACTGAGAATCTTTGGGGTGCAAGCTGCTAAAATATCATTAGAGATGGTAGACAATTCAAGAAAACAGGCTTATGGACAAGTAGAGGACGTGTTAGTAAAGGTTGAAGGCCTTTACATCCCTGCTGATTTCATAGTCCTAGATATTGGAAAGGAAGAGGATGAATCCATCATCCTAGGAAGACCTTTCCTAGCCACAGCAAGAGCTGTGATTGATGTGGACAGAGGAGAATTGATCCTTCAATTAAATGAGGACAACCTTGTGTTTACAACTCAAGGATCTCTCTCTGCATCCATGGAGAGGAAGCATAAAAAGCTTCTCTCAAAGTAGAGTCAACCAAAGCCCCCACAGTCAAACTCTAAGTTTAGTGTTGGGAGGCCACAACCAAACTCTAAGTTTGGTGTCAAACCTTCATATGCAAACTCTAAGTTTGGTGTTGGGAGGTCTCAACAAAGCTCTGCACATCTGTGAGACTCCATAAGAGCCCACTATCAAGCTATTGACATTAAAGAAGCGCTTGTTGGGAGGCAACCCAATGCTTATTTATCTAATTTTATTCTTATTTTATGTTTTATTAGGTTCATGATCATGTGGAGTCACGAAAAAAAATAGAAAAATTAAAAACGGAATCAAAAACAGCAGAAGAAAAATCACACCCTGGAGGAAGACCTTACTGGCGTTTAAACGCCAGTAAGAAGCATCTGGCTGGCGTTCAACGCCAGAACAGAGCATAATTTTGGCGCTGAACGCCCAGAACAAGCATGGTTCTGGTGTTCAATGCCAGAAATGGGCAACAAATGGGCGTTTAACGCCCAGAAGAAGCACCAATCTGGCGCTGAACGCCCAGAGTTGTGTGCAAGGGCATTTTGCATGCCTAATTTGGTGCAAGGTTGTAAATCCTTGAACACCTCAGGATCTGTGGACACCACATGATCATCTCAGGATCTGTGAATCTCACAGGATCCCCACCCACCTCACCCTCTCTCTCTCCATTCATGGTCATCCCTTCTGTTCTCCATTCACCATTCACATCCATACACACATCCCTCCATCTCCTCCATATCTTCTTCTTCTTCATCTATTCTTTCTTCTTTTGCTCGAGGGCGAGCAACATTCTAAGTTTGGTGTGGTAAAAGCATAGCTTTTTTGTTTTTCCATAACCATTAAGGCACCTAAGGCCAGAGAAACCTCAAGAAAGAGGAAAGGGAAGACAATTGCTTCCACCTCTGAGCCATGGGAGATGGAAAGATTCATCTCACAAGCCCATCACTAAGAAAAGGATGGAGCAACCAAGAGAGCACATTCATGGATCTCAACAGGCACATGAAGAAGCTCATCATCAAGAAATCCCTGAGATGCCTCAAGGGATGCACTTTCCTCCACAGAATTTTTGGGAGCAAATCAATGCCTCCCTAGGAGAATTAAGTTCCAACATGGGACAATTAAGGGTGGAACATCAAGAGCACTCCATCATCCTTCATGAAATAAGAGAAGATCAAAAAGCAATGGGGATGAGCAACAAAGACAAGGAAGAGACATAGAAGAGCTCAAGGACATCATTGGTTCCTCAAGAAGAAAATGCCACCATCACTAAGGTGGACTCATTCCTTGTTCTTACTTTCTCTGTTTTTCGTTTTCTCTATGTTAAGTGCTTATCCATGTTTGTGTCCTCATTACATGATCATTAGTATTTAGTAACTTTGTCTTAAAGTTATGAATGTCCTATGAATCCATCACCTCTCTTAAATGAAAAATGTTTTAATTCAAAAGAACAAGAAGTACATGAGTTTCGAATTTATCCTTGAACTTAGCTTAATTATATTGATGTGGTGATAATGCTTGAACAGTGCATATGTCTTTTGAAGTTGTTGTTTAAGAATGTTAAATATGTTGGCTCTTGAAAGAATGATGACAAGGAGACATGTTATTTGATAATCTGAAAAATCATAAAAATGATTCTTGAAGCAAGAAAAAGCAGCCAAGAACAAATCTTGCAGAAAAAAAAAAGAGAAAAAAAAATAGCGAAAAAAATAGAAAGAAAAAGAAAAGCAAGCAGAAAAAGCCAAAAGCTCTTAAAACCAAGAGGCAAGAGCAAAAAGCCAATAACCCTTAAAACCAAAAGGCAAGGGTAAATAAAAAGGATCCCAAGGCTTTGAGCATCAGTGGATAGGAGGGCCTAAAGGAATAAAATCCCGGCCTAAGCGGCTAAACCAAGCTGTCCCTAACCATGTGCTTGTGGCGTGTAGGTGTCAAGTGAAAACTTTAGACTGAGCGGTTAAAGTCAAGGTCCAAAACAAAAAAAAGAGTGTGCTTAAGAACCCTGGACACCTCTAATTGGGGACTTTAGCAAAGCTGAGTCACAATCTGAAAAGGTTCACCCAATTATGTGTCTGTGGCATTTATGTATCCGGTGGTAATACAGGAAAACAAAGTGCTTAGGGCCACGGCCAAGACTCATAAAATAGCTGTGTTCAATAATCATCATACTGAACTAGGAGAATCAATAACACTATCTGAATTCTGAGTTCCTATAGATGCCAATCATTTTGAACTTCAATGGATAAAGTGAGATGCCAAAACTATTCAAGAGGCAAAAAGCTACAAGTCCCGCTCATTTGATTGGAGCTATGTTTCATTGATAGTTTGGAATTTATAGTATATTCTCTTCTTTTTATCCTATTTGATTTTTAGTTGCTTGGGGACAAGCAACAATTTAAGTTTGGTGTTGTGATGAGCGGATAATTTATACGCTTTCTGGCATTATTTTTAGTATGTTTTTAGGAAAATCTAGTTACTTTTAGGGATGTTTTCATTAGTTTTTATGTTAAATTCACATTTCTGGACTTTACTATGAGTTTGTGTGTTTTTCTGTGATTTCAGGTATTTTCTGGCTGAAATTGAGGGACTTGAGCAAAAATCAGATTCAGAGGTTGAAGAAGGACTGCTGATGCTGTTGGATTCTGACCTCCCTGCACTCAAAGTGGATTTTCTGAAGCTACAGAACTCAAAATGGCGCGCTTATAATTGCGTTGGAAAGTAGACATCCAGGGCTTTCCAGCAATGTGTAATAGTCCATACTTTGCCCAAGTTTAGACGATGCAAACTGGCGTTCAACGCCAGCTCTCTGTCCAATTCTGGCGTCCAGCGCCAGAAACAAGTTGCAAACTGGAGTTCAACGCCCAAACTGGCACAAAAGCTGGCGTTCAACTCCAGAAAGAGCCTCTGCACGTGGAACATTCAAGCTCAGCCCAAGCACACATCAAGTGGGCCCCGAAAGTGGATTTATGCATCAATTACTTACTTCTGTAAACCCTAGTAGCTAGTTTATTATAAATAGGACTTTTTACTATTGTATTAGACATCTTGGGACATCTGGTTCTTAGATCATGGGGGCTGGCCTCTCGGCCATGCTTGAACTTTTCACTTATGTATTTTTAACGGTAGAGTTTCTACACTCCATAGATTAAGGTGTGGAGCTCTGCTGTTCCTCAAAGATTAATGCAAAGTACAACTATTTTTCTATTCAATTCAACTTGTTCCGCTTCTAAGATATTCATTCGCACTTCAACCTGAATGTGATGAACATGACAATCATCATCATTCCCTATGAACGCGTGCCTGACAACCACTTCCGTTCTACCTTAGATTGAATGATTATCTCTTAGATCTCTTAACCAGAATCTTCGTGGTGTAAGCTAGATTGATGGCGGCATTCATGAGCGTCCGGAAAGTCTAAACCTTGTCTGTGGTATTCCGAGTAGGACTCTGGGATTGAATGACTGTGACAAACTTCAAACTCGCAAGTGCTGGGCGTAGTGACAGACGCAAAAGGATAGTAAATTCTATTCCAGTATGATCGAGAACCTCAAAGATGATTAGCCATGCAGTGACAGCGCATCGGACCATTTTATCAGAGAGGAATAGGATGCAACCATCGACAAGGGTGATGCCTCCAGACGATTAGCCGTGCTGTGACAGAGCATTTGGACCATTTTCTCGAGAGGATTGAAAGTAGCCATTGGCACCGGTGACATCCTTACAAAAAGCCAGCCATAGAAAGGAGTAAGACTGATTGGATGAAGACAGCGGGAAAGCAGAGATTCAGAGGAACGAAAGCATCTCTACACGCTTATCTGAAATTCTCACCAATGAATTACATAACTATTTCTATCCTTCTTTTATTATTTAATTTCGAAAACTCCACAACTATTTTATATCTGCCTGACTGAGATTTACAAGGTGACCATAGCTTGCTTCATACCAACAATCTCTGTGGGATCGACCCTTACTCACGTAAGGTTTATTACTTGGACGACCCAGTGCACTTGCTGGTTAGTTGTATCGAAGTTGTGACAAATTATGAATTGAGATTAGAGCACCAAGCCTTTGGAGCCATTACCAGAGATCACAATTTCGTGCACCAATTTATTAAGAGAATATTTATATTTTCAAGCTTAATTTATTTAGTGAACTTTATGCCTTGAGAGTTTGACTTATTTAGAAATGAACTATTTTTACCGTTTTGAATCACTAAAGGAAAGAATGATGCTCTAATATTGATTTCAATATAAAAAGGAGTTTTTAGTGATTTCAAAGGGATCTAGACTTTTGATTGAGTAATTAAGTTTGAGGCATTTTGGAAGAGTTAGAAAAATGGATTCCAAAAAGAAACCTGAAAGTGGTTTGATTCAAATGAACCGGTTCCTTTTCAAATGAGTTGATTTTTGGACCGGGTTGAAACTTGTGATTTTGTATAGTCGGTTTCATAATAAATTCAGTTTTATTTACTTGAACCGAGAATCCATGATTTTAAGAGTTTCAATGAATTTTAAGGAATTGATATAGGTTGACCTTCCCTAAAGACTTGGGACTCTGCCGAGAAACTTTTGTTATGAAATCCCATTGTTGTATGGGTGATTTTGAATACTTTGAAATAAATCCTTAACTTGCCATGGTTTTGGAAGTTTTGGAAAGAGAATGCCGAGAGTGGCTTTGTTTTAAAAAGGGAACTCACTTTGAGTAGATTTGGCTTATGAGCCTGAGATGATTTGAGAAACGAGATTTCTAAAGCGAAGGCTGAAAAGAGTTGAAACTTGATTTCAAAGTGAAGCGATTTGAGAAAAAGTGATTTATGGCTTAAATGCCGGTTTTATGAATTTGATGATGTTGGATGGTGGAAGTGCTGTTTTGTTATGGGCCAGAATGGCTGTGTATGATTATGAATATTGGTTCGTTCTGGATTGAACCGTGAGCCGGAATGGCTGTGTATGATATTGATTTATGGCTGATTGCCGAATGAGTTATGGGCCGTATGGCTGACTATGAATTATGAATTTAAGCCGGATGGCTGAGATGGATGTTGATCCATGGCTGGGACTGAATGAATATATGCTTGAGATACCTGGGTAGTAGCAAGGGTTGTGGTTCGTCTCACTTGCTCCAGGTTACAGACTAGCAGTAGTAGTGGTGATTTCACTCGCTCCAGGTTGAGCTTTTAAACACCCGCCTGGGTAGTAGCCGCAGTAGTGGTTATTCCACTGGTTCTGGGTCGAGCGGGTATTAGC